>NC_053035.3:186773875-196218875 GCF_002575655.3 Aegilops tauschii subsp. strangulata | reverse complement strand
ATGGTTTCGGTAATGGCGCATCTTCACTTCACAGTCTTTCTCGAGCCTCATCAGCCCAACAAGCAAGCTTTTTTATTGCTACGCGCCTCCGCCTCTCTATATAATGATAATGAGAAGAATCTTTTGAACGAGAATCATCTAGTTATATAAATTACTTATATAGTTAGTTAGAAGACAATCTCCCCTTTAGTGCTTTTGCATAGCATTGAGCATTATATATGGTTAGCCGCGGATCCAGTGGATAATGCGAGACTACAACGCATAGTGTTACCGACGATGTTTCGCTTTCGTATTCGGTGCCTGGCGTGGTGCTATCATCACATTGATCTACCTGCCCTTCTATTCCCTTCCCTAGCTTTCGTGTTTGAGTAGTAGCGCCAGATTTCGATTCGGATGCAAACTTAGCACAATGCCCGGTAAGCTAAACACTCGATTCTACATCTCCGGGAATGCAACGAACTTCTACTTCTAGATAGGTCTAATAGATAGACGGCTAATAGATAGACGGGGGGCCCACTAGTCCTGTATTGCGGTAGTTCAATACATACTGACAACGAGAGAACGAACCCAGTACCTATAGTACAACAAACACCACCATTACTTGCGTCACTAAATTGAAGCATAGAAAGAGGTGGACCACGCCTTGGATAATTGGTCGGATACAGCCGTAGACCACAGAACTCGATCGGACACACAGGGTATGGTACAGAACTCCTCAAGACACAGTAGTCAACTGCTTCACTCCCACGCATTATCCTTTCTTTGAAAGGCAAGATTAGGGAGCCAATTGAGTGAACAGACGAAGTAGCTTGCTTTGTACTACCGACATCTTAATACGATATTCTTTGCTACCTTTTCCAATGACAAGCCAGGCTTCAGAACTGATTGGACACCAGAGTCGATAGCTTACTTGGGACTACCGAAACTACCAAAGAGCAGCTCTCATTTTTCTAGTGAGGAGGTGGATTTCAGTGATAGTGAAAAAGAGAGACCAACAGAAGCCCTATCTGGGCGAAGCAAGCCAGTGCCAGTGCAAGGAGCAAGCTTACCTGCCTCTGGAGTGGAGTGATCCAGTTCCAGCGCCATCATAATATGACATTCTAGGGTTGGCGCACCAGAGAAGATCCCGTAAAGGGTGGTACATTTTCAACTACTTCACTCGAGAAAATCGAATGCATTTCCGGGTCCCATCCTCACCTGCTTCTCTCTTCTGCATGACTGTTCTGTTCCCTCCCGGTATCTTAGAGAAGTCAAGTATTCTACTTCTGATCTGTCAACTCTGACCCACAACTAGCGCTAGGGAAATGCTATTCTCGAAAGCAAGGGATTGAGTGAGATATGCAGCAAGCAAAGAAAAATGGAACCCAGCAACCAGGAAACTACAGAAGCCTATCTAGCTTATACGATCACAGAAATGAGAGAAGGAGAACGAGAACATCCATGGAAGATAGTGATTCCAGATGGCGAGGGTTCTTTCCCTATCAATCTGCCCTGACCCATCAAGCTATTCAGCAGCAATCCAGCCAGACTACTTTAAAGGGTGCCACTAGACTCTGACAGAAACATAGCCCTATGACAAGGATACCCATCATTCCTATTCAAGGACTGGTCCAATTCTCTTCATTCACCATATTTAAGGGGATGCTTGGGGGCCCATGACATCCTTCCTAAACAGGAGCTATTGATCCAACACCTGAGCCATATTTATTGCGAGGAGCAATCCGGTTGCTAAAAGAGGAAGAGCTTCTAAGTTCGAGTCCTGATCCCGAGATCAATGGGTTTCCACTTATGCCCGGACCGGAAGTAGCATATATGAATTAAAGGGAGATCTAATCAACCGAGCTGGGTGAGGATTCTGAGATTATGTATTGGTCATTGGCTACAGGTGAATATAATTAGGTTCGCTGATCATCCAATATGACCCGCATCAGGTCGCGCATTAATTAAGTGGTGGGTTATATAAGTGGGAAAGTTCGGGCAGTTGCATGTTTCCTTTGTTTCAAAACAATGTTAAAAAGGCGGGTGTGATGAAGTTGGGAGGTGGGGGCAAGGTATATAGAATGTTAACAATGGGTGGAAATCGGAGAATAGTGCCAGAACAGCCGTTGCACAAATATGAGAAATCAAGGGTTGTGGATGGTGGAAAGTATCGAGTTGTTCTAGTTCCTGGCCTTGGTGGTTGGCCCATGCCCGAGGGATACTATGATGCATCTCTTTCTGCGGGAACTAAACAAGTTGCCAATAATAATAGATATCCCATAATACTTTTGGGCAAATCTGGGACGGGATATTCCTCGATTACAGAGGCAGCAGTTGCGGGCTCAGGTGCTGGTGTGGCTAAATCTACATCAATAGCAGGATCAGGATACGATGCTTACTCGAAATCAATATTCCCCGGTTTCTTACGAGATAAGATATGTATGCCGATCCAAGTAAAGGAAGGGTGGTTTTGAGCTTGGGTTTTAGGCGCCGGGATTTTCTACTGATGAAGTGCGGTGCGCATCTAAAAGAGTGGAATATCCCGTTCTGCTATCAAAGAAAGAATCAAATCCGCCACTTGTTTTTCTAGCTATCAAATCCCTTGCCCAACAGGAAAATGATCTCTTGCCGGCACCGGCACGAATCGAACTGCGGATCAGGCGTGTGGAAACGAATCTCTTGGATGCTCTGGGATTGGGGAAGCGAAAGCAGTTATCGAGTCAAGTCAGGAAAGCAGTCGAGCTACTACGGTACAAGAAGAATCTGTATTCGCAATGAGAAATAACATATGGAATCTGCCACCCAAAACAACAGGAATAGGCTTGCTTGTCCGCTCTTAGATCGGTTCATAGCTCAGGCTCTGGTTTCTAGCATATGTGAATGAATTCATTTCTACTCTACTCCGGGGAATGGCCTGTCATTCGTACATTCGTATTCGTATTGGATTGTTGGAAGGAAGCAGTTGGCATTCTTGTTCGAAGGAAAGGTACTTGTTCGAGGAAAGAAAGCGTATTAGTGCTCTGGGCTAATCGGTTGGGTAGAAGCTCGTAACAAGAGCAAGCATCGGAGAAAGCATATGTACTCATTCTCGAGCAGGAAAGCACTTGTTGGCATTGGCGTCGGAAAGTAAAAGCAAGCAAGTAGTTTCGACATTGGCTACTACTTCTTCCCCATGGGCCAGGTTATGTTCTCGAAATAGCATAAGTGATCATGCGAAACTGGCGATGCCAGACCAATCAAGCGTATCATGTCGACTTTCGAATCCGGGACTTGACTATCCTTGAGATAGCAGTTCCCTGGTCAGGAAAGCGGAGTCACTAGAACGATATGAGATACACGCACATCTCGATAAGCCAATCCCAATCCCTTCAACCCAACCTTTACCAAAAGGGGAAACTGTAACAACAATGACACTGACTCGGATTCCAATAGGGCTTCTGCTTCTTCTGCTTGGCAAGGTCAAGTATATACACAGTCTAAAGCCACAAGAGAAGGTATGATAGGACAAGTGCCGTTCGATGCCTTGTAACCATTTCCATGTTCTGGTCTGGGTTCTAGGTCTAAAAGAAGCATTGGCCCATGAAAAAGGTGTCTCTCCCAAAAGGTGTGTACAGCAAGGATGATTGTGGTAAACTAAAAAGGAAAGACTCAAATCATAAAAGACGCTCCAAGCAAAACACATATCTTGGGTCAGCTAGTAGGTCAAGCATTTATACCGATTCATGTGTGTCTCTCCCAAAACGTGTGTACAGCAAGGATGATTGTGGTAAACTAAAAAGGAAAGACTCAAATGATAAAAGACGCTCCAAGCAAAACACATATCATGTGGTGAATAAAAATATAGCCTCAAGTAAAGTTACCGATAGAGGAAGAAGAAAGAGGGAATGCCTTCTAGGCATCCCCAAGCTTAGTCTTTCGGTTGTCATAAAGAACTCACAAACCACCACTTTAAGGTACTATAATGAACTCATTCTTTATTTATATTGGTGTTAAATCTACTGTATTCCAACTTCTCTATGGTTCATAGCCCCCGATACTAGCCATAGATTCATCAAAATAAGCAAACAACACACGAAAAACAGAATCTATCAAAAACAGAACAGTTTGTAGCAATCTGATTTGTACGAATACTTCTGGAACTCCAAAAATTCTGAAAATTAGGAAAACCTGGATAATTTGTATACTGATCTACTGCAAAACAAATTGGTATTTTATCACGTTCTGGTGAATTTTAACATTTATATTCATGAGCACAAAATTTTTGTCTTTTTCAGCAAGATCAAACAACTATCACCCAAGAAGATCCTATTGGTTCTACTTGACATAAACACTAACTAAAATATAAAACCACATCTAACCAGAGGCTAGATCAAATATTTATTACTAAACAGAACCAAAAAACAAGGAACAAAAATAAAATTGGGTTGCCTCCCAACAAGCGCTATCGTTTAACGCCCCTAGCTAGGCATAGATAAATTTAATGATGCTCACATCAAAGACAAGAATTAAAGCACAAAGAGAGCATCATAGAACATGTGATAAACACATCTAAATCTAACATACTTCCTATGCATAGGCATTTTATAAGCAAACAAATTATCATAGCAAGCAAAAATTAGCACATGCAAGGAAGAAGAACGAGACGATAGCAATCTCAACATGACGAGAGGTAATTTAGTAAGACAAAAATTTCTACAACCATATTTTCCTCTGTCATAATAATTACATGTACGATCATAGGCAAATTCAAAAAAAATAGCTATCACATAACATATTATCAACACGATCCACATGCATGCGAAGTTGACACTCTTCCAAAATAGTGGGATTATCATTAACTAAAGTCATGACCTCTCCAAACCCACTTTTATCAAAAATACCATAAGATTGAACATTCTCCAAAAATGTGGGATCTAAAGTTGACACTCTTCCAAACCCACTTTCAATATTATTGCAAACACTATTATCAATCTCATATTCATCATGGGGCTTAAATAAATTTTCAAGATCATAAGAAGAATCACCCCAATCATGATCATTGCAACAAGTAGTAGACATAGCAAAACTAGCATCCCCAAGCTTAGGGTTTTGCATATTATTAGCACAATTGACATCAAGAGAATTTATAGTAAAATCATTACAATCATGCTTTTTATTCAAGGAGCTATCGTGAATCTATTCATAAATTTCTTCATCACAATTTTCAGATTCACGAATTTCAAGCAAAACCTCATAAAGATAATCTAGTGCACTCAAATCACTAGAAATTGGTTCATCATAATTGGATCTCTTAAAAAGATTAGCAAGGGGATGAGGATCCATAAACTTTTAGCAAGAAAAGATGCAAGCAAAAATAAGGCACATGGTAACACAAGATTGAACGGAAGGAGGGCGAATAAAACGGCAAGGGTGAAGTGGGGGAGAGGAAAACGAGAGGAAAATTGCAAATAATGTAATGTGAGGGAGAAGAGTTTGTGATGGGTACTTGGTATGTCTTGACTTGTGCGTAGATCTCCCTGGCAACGGCGCCAGAAATCCTTCTTGCTACCTCTTGAGCATGCGTTGGTTTTCCCTTGAAGAGGAAAGGGTGATGCAGCAAAGTAGCGCAAGTATTTCCCTCAGTTTTTGAGAAACAAGGTATCAATCCAGTAGGAGACTACACGAAAATCGCCTAGTGCCTGCACAAACAATCAAGAACCTTGCAACCAACGCGATAAAGGGGTTGTCAATCCCTGCACGGCCACTTGCAAAAGTGAGATCTGATAAAGATAATAAGATAAATATTTTTGGTATTTTTGTTGTATAGATTGGAAAATAAAGATTGCAAAATAAACGGCAACAGCAATAGCTAGTTGACGGGAAACTAATATGATGTAAAATAGACCCGGGGGCCATAGGTTTCACTAGTGGCTTCTCTCAAGATAGCATATATTACGGTGGGTGAACAAATTACTACCGAGCAATTGATAGAAAAGTGCATAGTTATGAGAATATCTAGGCATAATCATGAACATAGGAACCACGTCCGTGTCAAGTAGACTGAAACAATTCTGCATCTACTACTATTACTCCACACATCGACCGCTATCAAGCATGCATGTAGAGTATTAAGTTCATAAGAACGGAGTAACGCATTAGGCAAGATGACATGATGTAGAGGGATAAACTCAAGCAATATGACATAAACCCCATCTTCTTATCCTCGATGGCAACAATACAATACGTGTCATTTCCCTTTATGTCACTGGGATCAAGCACTGCAAGATTGAACCCAAAGCTAAGCACTTCTCCCATAGCAAGAAAGATCAATCTAGTAGGCCAGACTAAACCGATAATTCAAAGAGACTTGCAAAGATATTAAATCATGCATATAAGAATTCAGAGAAGAATCAAATATTGTTCATAGATAATCTCGATCATAAACCCACAATTCATCGGATCTCGGCAAACACACCGCAAAAAGAATTACATCGAATAGATCTCCAAGAAGATCGAGGAGAACATTGTATTGAGATCCAAAGAGAGAGAAGAAGCCATCTAGCTAATAACTATGGACCCGAAGGTATGTGGTAAACTACTCACACATCATCGAAGAGGCTATGGTGTTGATGTAGAAGCCCTCCGTGATCAAATCCCCCTCTGGCAGATCGCCAGAAAAGGCCCCAAGATGGGATCTCACGGGTACAGAAGGTTGCGGCGGTGGAAAAGTGGTTTCGTGGCTCCTCTGGATGTTTTCAGGGTATAAGAGTATATATAGGCGAATGAAGTAGGTCGGTGGAGCTACGAGGGGCCACGAGGGTGGGGGGCGCGCCTACCCCCCTGGGCGCGCCCTCCTGCCTCGTGGCCGCCTCCTTGCTTCCTTGACTTCCACTCCAAGTCTCCTGGGTTGTGTTTGTTCCAAGAAAGATCCTCGCGAAGGTTTCGATCTGTTTGGATTCCGTTTGATATTCCTTTTCTGCGAAACACTAAAATAGGCAAAAAAACAGCAATTTGCACTGGGCCTTCGGTTAATAGGATAGTCCCAAAAATAATATAAAAGAGCATATTAAAGCCCATTAAACATCCAAAACAGATAATATAATAGCATGGAACAATAAAAAATTATAGATACGTTGGAGACGTATCAGAGCCCCTTCGCACACATACAAGTGTTGCAGACCCTTTGTGATTTGTTAGGTATCACCGACGGTTGCCGCAAGAGAGGTGTGCTTTTCGTTTGGGATCCCACACGTTTCCTGAAAAAAAATACGACTGGGATTGTATTTTGCATTGGGCACGGTTTACTCCCAGTTCTCGTGTGCGATAACGCGATATCACAAACAGTTCCGGAGAACCTATGGACACGTAGTAGCGCTGCAAATTGTTTGCGATCTGTTGTGTATCACCGACGGTTCCGCTACGATTGACGTATGCTTTCCGATGTGGATCGCACACACTCATTTAGTTGAACTGTGTGCGAAGCAATTGCTAGGTTAAAACAAAAATATCCCATTTTTAATCGGCACACAAAAGGCAAATTCGCCACAATATTCAATTGAACAAATAAACAAAAATATCCCATTTTGAATCGGCACGCAAAAGGCAAATTCGCCACAATATTCAATGGAACAAATAGTGTCCACAGGAAGAACATTCATCAGATTCCGCAACAATTGCAACTGAACATATGGTAGCTAAATTCCAATGATTTGTCCACACATATATGCATTACATAATTAATCATAGTGTATGCAATATGAAGACCTCATTAGATGGAAAACAATGGATCCATGCGTTATATGTTTAGCGGCTAACTCTTACTCAATGTTTCAAGAGAACGCATGCTGAAATCTTCATTATCACCAGTGGGATTGATGTAGTGATGCAGGAAGAAGTCGCTGATAAATCTCCAAACCATCAGCAATTCACCAGCCAGGAGCGGTTCAGGGGTCCTCGGTTTTAAGATGAGCTGCAGTATTTTTAAGATCAGAATGTGCCATATGAGTGGAGTAGAAGATATTAATTAAGATAGACTTACTGGTACTAATTCGCGGGGATCGTCACAACTACCAGGAGATTTGCAGATGGAGATCATGTGTCTGCAAACATAGTATCCACAAAGGTTGGTCCCTGCTTCTTGCTGAGGACACTGAAATTTTTTGTACAAAATTAGTCATGTATTTGTTCTGTTAGGAATAACCTAACCGGTATTATTTTTTCTTTGGACAAAATAGAAAGAGGTTTATTTAGAAGCTTGAACATTTGACTAGCGTAAGGAAAGGTATTTGCAGACTGTTGGATAAATTTTCCGAAAATAATGGATTTCGGTGTGTTACCGGAGAAACGATCTCATGCTGCAGAGGTAGTTTCCTCTTGAACAGGTTCCCTGTTTTAGTTTCCGACAATGCGAGCACACTGCAAATGATGATGAATTTTGACAAGATCAATTATTGAACCAGATATGAATGCAAATTAATTTCAACATCATAGAATTCAATACCTATCCAAGAATTGCTGAAGATGCGTCAGATCCTGAGCGTTTGTTGACTCTCTGAGAGAATCGATGTAGTAAACTGTGTTCTTGTTTGGAAGAATGAATACCAATATCCAGTGATTGCTACATATTAAGAAAGCCATGAACTTACGAATGATGTCGAAATATGAAAGACAATCAGTGTATGCATGGTTGTTTACTTGACTTACCATTCATGATATGGCCAGAGAAATGATTCTGCATGGGACGTGTTTTCGAAGATACGGACGACCGTGCTAACGGCCCAGTCCCGTCGGTCCTTTTCATGTAATGTTGTGCCATTTGCTAATGCAGGATTTATGAAATACACACTCTCACTTTGTCTTCTCTGCGTGTTCAATCCCTGAGAGGAATAAAATGCAGTTAGCTGTTTATCATTTACAGCCTTGTATGGAGAAGTTGATCAAAGTTTGTTAAGTACTTACAAAATCACACATGTAACAAGAGTGGCATCGAGCACGTTGAAGTTGAAGAAGAGATGTAAGTCCTCGAAACTCACAATGATGGAACCAGCATCGTGTCGGAAATGATCTCTGTTGTAGTGGACTAGCAAATGGTGATGACCTTCTGACATTTGATCCATGCAATATTGATGTAACTCGCGGCAACTGGAGCTGCACTCATCAAAGTATTCGCCAACAAGAAATGGCTAGCCATGGACGTAATTGCGTGCTTCAAGTACGCCTGCTTTATTTTTAGCAAGCAACAAACATACTTCTTCATCACCCATGGCGTCAGAAATAATATTACTCCCCGATTCAAACAATCTGCTGTTAATTTGGTTCTGGGCGATGAGTGCTTTAAGTAAGAGGCAATCGTTCTCTTTCCTCTTCACTCTCCCGCTGTGCTTCCTCGTGGTCGTGGGTGTAGCCTTTTTGGCCACTTCCTTCTTGGTACTTGAAGCATTTCTGGCAGAACGTCTGGTTGCTTGCACGATAGACTGCCGAGCAGACGGTGAAGCTTGGACGGACTGCTTAGCAGACGGTTTATCTATGCCCGACCGCTGAGCTGGCGGTGCTGCTGTGATGGATTGCTAGGCTGTAGAAGTAGAGGCATCAGACCGCTGACCATGCGTTGAAGCTATGTCGGGTTGCTGCGCAGGTGGTGCCAACTTGTCGGTGTGCTGAGGAGGCCGATCCAACGCGTTGGTTTGCTGAGCAGGAAGTGCTGATGCATTGGTATGCTGATCACGCGCCTGCGGACCGACGAACTGACGAGCAGTCGGTTCTGGACCTACAGACTGCTTAGCAAGCGGTTCCAAAGCATCAGACTGCTTAGCAGTCTGTTCCACCAGGTTGGTCTGCTGAGCATGTGCTGTAGCTGGGTCTCCCCCCGCTGCTTCAGCGGCCGGCATCTGAACCAGTGGTGCGTCATCAGTAGTTGTAGGCCTTGCCACTGGCTACTTTGGGGTGGAGGATGACATGGCCTGTACGCCACAGAGTCGGTCCGGCTAATCACAGGTTGATGCATCAGCCCGCGAGAGCTGCTCTGGCAAGGAGAGCGTCACCGGTTGAGGGGAGACAGTGGTTGCTCTTGGCGGGGCTTTAGGAATCTCATCTATGAACTTTATTTCCTTTCGTGGCCACTGGATGTGATGTAACATGTTTCTCCCAAGGTCCTTTTCTCATCGCAGTCTCCTAGGACATTCTTCAGGGAAAATTCATTGAATCCAGGCTTTACTTCAGTCACGTAGCACTTCACACAGCCCGGCTTCAATGGCACATTGTCCAAGAAGAGTCCATCTTCCAAGAAGGGTGGGCAAACCCAGGCTGTTGCACATTTAGTTGTACCTTCATAATGTGTAAGCACGCCCTTCAGTTTGTCTTTCATTCCAGATAGATCAGATATAGCATCATCACGAGCAGCTGCAGTCTCAGTGTCGCCGGGGTCAGCTGATGCACAGCTACTCTTGTGCAGTGTTGTCGCGCAATAAGCAGCATCATCCATGCCCACCTCCCCTCCCATCTGCTGGCTATCTGTCAGTGTTAGTGTCTTTTGCATCATCATTGACTCCTCAACATTCTTTTGAACAACCGGATAAATCTCCTTCTTCAACTTTTCAAACAATGCATTCTGCTTCATTTCACTCCTTGGTTTTTTCCTAGTGAGCCTCTCTTCTTTGCTGAGTGTGAAAGCCCTCTTGTGTGGGACATTAACACCTATACCACTTGCACGGCCAGGGGGCTCTTTTGTGTCCAGAGCAATGGACAGAATGTCACATGGCCCTGAGTTCCTGTAGAACCTTCCAGGGATCTTGGAAGCCTCTACCATCACTTCATACAGTTTGGCATCACGTGCATTTTCAAAGTAATAAGTTCTGTCATCATGCCTCTTTGCACGTGCCCGCAAGTAGTCTCTGGTGCGTTCGCCCTTGATTTCACTAAAGGCCGGATTCCCACCCGCCGGTACTGCTTCTTTGTCCTCCTGTTCCCATATCAGTTTTATGTCGTAGTATCCTGCTACACCCATACGGTGGGGGTCTATGTTCGTCTTCTAAAGTTCCGATTGCTTGAAACTCTTCGCAGCAAACTCTGGAGTTGCCATGACCCTTTTGAATTCTACCCAGTCTGCCTTTGTAATTTGGGGGTATGCTGGGATTGGGTCCTTGCCTTCACTCAAGTACTTCTTGTACATCACGTGCTTCCAGTTTCTCCAATCATACCTAGCCTTCTTCAGTGCAGCGTGTTCCACCTGCATTCTGCACTGCTCTGGAACGTTGAAGTGATCCATGATCTCCCGGACTATCCTTCGCCGTGTTTATGTGTCAGCCTTCCGAAAACCCGGCAGATGGATGTTGAGCCTTGCCCTGCCAACAAATCCACACACACTCCTGAACCTCATGCGTGCTTTATCTGGTTTAGTTTGAGCCCAGGACTTTAAATCAATCTCGGTTACTTCATATACACCTTTAGGCTGGTGTGTGGGCTTCCTTGGAGCATTCCTCCGTGTCCTGACCGGAAGGGTAATTGCTGCAGCTCTATCCCGTTCAAGACTACTTGATCCCTCACAATCTGCTAAAGACCTAGGGTTATCCGAATCAGATGAAGATACATGGCCTGAATGAGTGTTGTCGCTGCTACTCGGCATCTACAGAGAACACATGCGAAACTCAGGAAAGGAGGATAAGCATAAAACTAACAACTTGGTATCAAGCTTTCTAAACATGCCATGCAATAATTTAGAAAATGTACGGCTAATTTGTTAAGTTTGTGTGACTCAGGGCCCGTGATCTGTAAATAGGCAGTAACTTATTGGAACAAATACATCTTATATGTAGTAAGGAAGGTAGATAATGAACATATATACGCTCTCCGTTATTTATAGCCAATTTGGGAACATACGGAACAAAATTGGAAGAGGGATTGCGAGGAAATATGCCTCACCGCGATGGAGAGCAGTAACTAACAGGCTTCTTAATGCAAACCCAGCTGGACCACAGGAGAGGCGAGGGTTACTGCATCGATATGCTCGAGGGTGGCTGGCGAGCAAACGAAGACGGCGAGGTGCGGGACACCGTGTTGGGAATAGCAGCGGAGGTAGGCTTGACGCCGAAGAGCGGGCACACGGCCGGGGTGAGCACGGCGGCACCGGAGAGGGTTCTTCTATGGCTCTGGGGGAGGGGGAGCTCGCGAAGGAGATTGGGTGGACTAGTTGAGTGAAACGCGAGCGGACGGTGGGGGGTGTTGGCGGCCTAGGTGAAAACGGTGAAAAATATCCCCGGTCGCCGCGCGCGCGGAAAGGCCTATGCAAACGGTTGCCTCTAAGCGCTCGTGTGCACAAACAGAATAATTTCGTTGAAATTAAGACATACTAACTTTGAAATGAAGACGTCAGTTCATCATTTCGCCTCTAAATTTTTCGGACGTAAACCAATCACAATTTTACCATGGGTTTGATTTGCTGGCGCATTTCAGGTCTCGTGTGCTATATGTAAGACATTTTTTGGCATTTACCGTGCATGTTGGCATATAAATCAATTCCTAGCCGGACTGCATTTCCTGTCAGAAGGGATGAGGATTGTCGTTCGATCCGGGAGCATCCAACGGTGCAGACGTACGATCCGTGGGGTTTGGGTTCTGGCCAATCAGAACACACGACTCAGATCAGGCGCGCAGCGAGGGTGGGGGGCATCGGCCACGGTTTGGTAGGCACATGGCTTTCGTGTGTGAACCGTGTGCTATTTGAAATCATTTTTTGGGACGGGCTATTTAAAAAAATGTCCAAGTGTTGTCGAAAGGGATGAGGATCACCATTCAATCAAGGAGAATCCAACGGTGCAGACGTACGATCCATGGGGTTTGGGTTCTAGCCAATTAGAATGCATGACTTAGATCGCGCGCGTGGCAGAGGGATGGGGGGTTGCATTGGCCACAGTTTAGTGGACACACGGCTTTCGTGAGTGAACCGTGTGCTCTTTGAAAACATTTACATTACCTAACATCATATTTTTGTTCGAACGAAAACATGAGTTCATCGTTTCGCCTCCAATTTTATTCCACAGTAAGAAATCATGAGTATAGTGGAGAGTGTCATATACTAGTATCATGAATATACAGTACATATGATACTAGTGTATGGTACTACTTTAATTAATTATAACGCATAGTATAATACATAGAATATAGTATCATATATAGATCATATTTATTGCCATGCATGACACAAATTAGAATCGCATTTAACATGATACGGTATCTACCTACTATATGTTATGCTAACCCTCTTTATATATATTTAATTCTTTGCCACATCAGCATACTTGCTATTTCCGAGTGCATGACATCGTCGGCCACTATGGCCAGCCTTATATAGTGGGGAGTATCATATACTATATATATATATAGTATCATGCATATGATACTAGTGTATGATACTACGTACGTACCTTCATAGTGCATATATAGTATCATAGAGTAGTACTAGCTCCCTCTGTAAACTAATATAAGAGCGTTTAGATTACTAAATAGTGACCTAACGCTCTTATATTAGTTTACGGAGGGAGTATATATCATAGATGACCGTATTTATGAATTGAGCCCTATAAGGCTGGTTGTAATGGGCAGCATTATATATATATATATATATATACTAGTAGTATCATGCATGCATATATATGATAGTGTAGCTAGGATACTACTTCCGTAATGCATAGTATCATAAGTTAACATCTTAGGTTGCCTTACTAATTGTCATGCATCACACAAAGTAGTACTACAACATTTAATATGACACGGTATCATGATATGATACCACATCCTCTCTTGTGTGCCACATCATCCAGAAAGTCTAGTTGGCATGCATGATACCGCTTATGATAATACCATTACAACCAACCTAAACCGGAAAGGAGGGAGTATGAGACTAGCCACAATGGAGAGTAGTACACTAGTAACATACACATATCCCTAGACTATATATGTTACTACCTTCATAGTGGGTAGTAACATAAGTGTAGTGTCATGCAAAGCTTCATTTCTTAGGTTACAGACTAATATTGCATTGGGACATGTGATGCTATAGTAACTAGCTAAGTTACTGAAACTATCTCTCTCCTCATTAACTTATTGCCACATAAGCAAGTTTGCTGAGTTGGAGTCGGTGTTACTGCTGAAGTTACTCCCACTGTGGCTAGTCTCATACTAGCTAGTTGTCTATGATATACTAGCTACCTCACTAAGAGCATGGTTAATAATACAGCCAAGGGTCGGCTATAAGAAGTTGCCATGTCATATACAGCCAACCTCTTAGAGGACATGTACAATAATAAGTTTTATATACGTACTAGTTTATCAATAGTTGGCCCACCTTACATCCTCACAAAGTGTCTTGGGTCTCGTGTTGCAGCTGGCTCTACTAACCAAGATCCCGCTTCTCTTGTCTTTCCTCCAACCAATAGGCACATATATATTATTCCATTCCTTATAGCCAGACTACCCACAGCGGGAGTAACATAGGTAGTAACATCACACATATCTAGATAAAATAGATGATGTGGCAAGCAATAAATGAAGAAATGGAGGAAAGTGGATATGTGTGATGTTACTACCTATGTTACTCCCACCGTGGGTATAGTCTTACTATAGTATGAAACTACCCACAATGGGAGTAACATAGGTAGTAACATCACACATATCTAGATAAATTAAGTAGATGATGTGGCAAGCAATAAATGAAGAAAGAGAGGAAAGTAGTAACATAGCTAGTTACTAGTAGTATGAGTAACATCACATGTACATATCAAGGCAAGATGTGTCTATAGCCTAATAAATGAAGTGTTGCATGTTACCACACATATATGTTACTCCCCACTATAGAGGTAGTAACATAGACTAGTAACACATGGGCATGTTACTAGTCTATGTTACTACCCATTATGGCTAGTCTGAGTAACATCACACACCTCAAGGCAAGATGAGTCTATTGCCTAATAAATGAAGTATTGCATGTTACTACACATATGTTATTCCCCACTATAGATGTAGTAACATAGACTAGTAACATTCTATGTTACTACCCATTGTTGCTAGTCTTATGTCACTTTATTGTGTACTTACTTGCTCTAATGCATAGTATCATAGAGTATCTAGTATCACATGTAGTACTTTATTTATATTGTCATGCATGACACATAGTAGCATAACATTTATTATGATACGGTTTTGATATGATACTTAACCCTCTCTTTCTTCATTCTATGACAGCTCATCAAAATTGCCTAGTTGGCATGCATGATACTAGCTATGATACCCCTTACTTTCAGCCTAGCAAAGGTGTACAGATCATTTGTGCGTCGCTTTGTGTGTTTTCATCCATTTGTTCGAGAAGCGGGGAGAAGTTTCAAACATTTCGGCCACGAGGTGTGGCCACTGGCGTAGGCCTAGTTGGTATTTTAATTACAAAAAATTCAGATGGAGTTCGGACGTCATCAAAATCGATGTGCGCCTGAGGCGTGCTCTCACGACCCCGTGGAAAATAATTGGTAAAGTTTGGCACAAGTTTTGATGACCGCTCCTTCCAAACCGGAGCATCTCACATGAAGGATCATGGTTTTCCAAAAGGAGACGTGTCAATTCAAACTCCTGTGGTCGGTGACTTCATCGTTTGGCCTCATAAAAATTTCCATGGTACGCAATCACCATTATACCACGGGTTTGATTTTCTGGCGCATTTCAGGTATCGTTAGCTAAATTTAAGACATTTTTTGAGATTAACGTGCATTTTGTGCATAAAAATAAAATTACAACCGGAACTGCATGTGCTGTCGAAAGGGATGAGGATCGCCGTTCGATATGGGAGCATCCAACGGTGCAGACGTACGATCCGTGGGGTTTGGGTTCTGTCCAATCAGAAAGCACGACTCAGATCATGGGCGGGGTGCCGGGGTTTGGTCGGCACACGGCTTTCATCAACAAACCGTGTGCTATTCGCAAACCAGATTGCATATTTTTGTTCACACATACTGTAGTGAGATCGATTGAGTGTGCTACCTCTATGATATAATAATAATAATAATAATAATAATAATAGCAAAAAACAGTTCATATTCATTGCCTGAGCTGACAGCATATCAAGGTCAACATATTAACGGTTCTTACATCAACAGAAAACCGGGCATAACTCACAAATTCAGTACACGCGACAATTCTACATTGAACGAACTAAGTTGCAGGGTAGGCATAAAGACTAGTCTTACGGCTTAATTCCCATGTACATGGGGGAACTGGGATCATTAAGTTGACCCTGAATGAACTTGGGGTTTTTGATAATTTTACGCTTCTCTGTTGCACTGGTGCGTGATCCCTTGGCTGGCAACTCATCAAATTCATCGTACTCGTCCTGATTGGCAACATCGTCGACACACAGTACCCTTCTATTCCCATGCATCGCTAAATGGCCGTTCTTACGCAAGGGGTCTTCCACAAAGAAAATCTGGGTAGCATCGCTGGCAAGAATGAATGGTTCCGCGTGATATGTCATCGTTGTCCTGTTAACACAGGTCTTCCTGTGCTCATCAATCCTTACTTGACCAAGAGGGATCCATGCGGACCTGAATAATGCCACCTTAACTTTCACATAGTCAAGCTCCCAAATCTCTTTGATGGTTCCATAGTATACCCTTTTATCAACTTCATTTACAGTCAGGCATTCTATTCGAACAGAGCTGTTCTGATACGAGGTCTTCTTATCACATTCCTCAGTGTAGAACTTGTATCCATTTATGTCAGATGCTTGGTATGTCAACACCGTAGGTGATGGCTTTTGTGCCAACCACGTAGCAATGTCATTGATGGATCCTTGTGCCAAACGATTCTTCATCTATTCAGCGTACTTCTTAGTGTGCTCCTTCATCTCCACTTCTGATGAAGGCACCATTGGTAAGAAGCTTTGGCATATCTCCGCCAAGTGTTCTTCGGCATAAGCGATGAGAACTGGGCTGTTAAGGAGTACCGTCAAATGGGATTTCTCTGCCAATTCTCCGGGTGCAGCCATTTGCGTGCCAGCAAGGACCGGCTTACCTTTCAGCCTTCCCTCGTGGCGAGAGGGGGGCAAACCTATAGGTCTTTGTTTCATGTATTCAGTGCAAAACTCAACCACCTCCTCCGCGGTATAACCTTGTAGGATGCTTGCCTCTGGATGGTTTCGGTTCCGACAAAAGCGCTTCAGTATTCCCATGAACCGCTCGAAGGGATACATGTTGCGAAGAAACACAGGACCACAATACTTTATCTCGTCGACAAGGTGCACAGTGAGATGGACCATGACATCAAAGAATGACGGTGGGAAAAACATCTCTAGGTTGGACAATATTCTTGCAATATCATCTTGTATATTATCCAACTCTTCAGGATGTACAACTTTCTGCCATAGTTTGTTGAAGAAATCACAGAGGTCAATGAGTGTGTTTCTTATATCTTTGTCCATCAGATTCCTGATGGCCACCGGGAGGATTTGTGTCAACATTGCGTGGCAATCATGTGACTTCATGTGTCCCAACTTCATTTTACCTGAGCTCACATCCATGAGACTTCTGATGTTTGCGCAGTAGGAAGAGGGTGTCTTAACTGACAACAAATACGTGAAGAACTGTGTTGTTTCTTTGGTACTGAAATTGTAACTCCAGCGAGCTTGGATGAATTTGTCATCATCTTCTGCTTCACTCTTGCGTTGTGATTGATCAGCAAGCATATCGAGCCGTGAACCGTCACCATCCTTTCTTTTACCTTTAATCTTCAGCAGAGTACCAACGATGCTTTCACATACGTTCTTCTCTACGTGCATGACATCGATGCAGTGACGTACACGTAGAATCTCCTAGTAAGGTAATTTCCAGAACACCGATTTCTTCTTAGACAGTTGATCCTTGGGTGTGAGTTTCACCGTCAAAGGGTGGTTCTCGCCAAGCACAACATTAATTTTTTTAGCCATGTTGTGGACCACCTCCCCTTCATAGGGTCTTTGGCCCTCAGCTGCCTCTGCCGTACCATCAAATTCAGCTTTCATCTTTCGGTATGGGTGAGTTTTCCGTAAGAACCTACGATGATGCAAATACACTGTTTTGCATGAGTTGGGAAGTCTTCTGCTAGCTGTCCTATCCATGCATGTGACACACCCTACATCTCCCCTTGTTTTCTGCCGCGATGTGTTGCCTAATGCCGGCATATCTTGAATGGTGTGCACCAGCATCGCATGTAGATCGAAAATCTCCTTTCTGTAAGCATCATAACATTTTACAGCAGGCGCATCTATCCACACTGTCAGCAGTTCTTCTACCAGTAGCTGAAAGTAAATGTCGATGTCATTTCTAGGTTGCTTCGGGCCTTGGTGTAACATCCCAAATTTTCAATTTGGTATGTTATACATAGATCATCATTGCATATCATATTTTATTGCATTTTGACAAATCCTCGATAAATCCTAAGCAACTCAAGGACCCTCGGAGAGAGTTGGGGATTTTCTCGAATTTTCATATTTGATTTTCATCAAATAATAAAACGAGGATTTTGGTTTTAATTATTTTTCTCTCCGGAAAATATTTCATTAAAAATAAATGAGAGGAGAAAATATGACTTCTCCAAAACAATTGAAATATTGGAGGAAAAGTGTTAAAATCATTTATTAGAATTTATTCGGATTTTATTTGCAATTTTAATTGCATTAAAAAAATATTGCATGTTTTCAAAAATTTATTTTGTGTCAAAAAAATGTTCACCCTGTTCTAAATATTCTAACTAGACGGGGAAAATTTATTTTATCTTTTTTGGACTTTTATTTATTTTTCTACGAATTTTGTTTCCGCGGAACGTATTTAAACAAAAAAACTACGCGCGCGCCCGACAGGGCTGAGGCCCAGCCGAGCCGCCGGCCCACCGCCTCGTCTCCTCCCCGCGTACGCGCCAGCGCCGCCGCTCGCCGAGTCCGGCTCGAGCACGGGAGCAGCCCCTCGCCTTGCCCCCTCCTCCAAGCCGCTACCCCCCCCTCCATATATACCCGCCGCCGCCCCCCCCCCCTTTTCTCACGCCGCCGCCGCCCCGCACCTGCCCCGCACCCCGCCGCCGCCGGAGCCGAAGCTCGAGGCCGCCGCCGCTCGCCAAGCCCCGCCGCCGGAGCCGCCCCTCGCCGCCCCGAGCACCCCGCACCCCGCCGCCCTCGCCGCCCCTCGCCGGACCCCCCCCCCCCCCCCCCGCCGCCGGAGCCCGCCCCGACGAGGTATACCTCGATGCCGTTTGCTGGTTTTGTTAAAAAAACGTTCGTTTAAAAAACCCTAGATCGGTTTTTTTCGGTTTTGTTATTTTGTGAGAGTTCACCGACTTGTTCGTTTTAACGAACGCGTTCGTCGGATTTTCTCTGTTAAAGAACGTCCGTTCTTTAACCGTTCGTCCGTTTTTCTTTTTCGTTGGATTTTTCCGCGATTATCTCAGATCTCGATTTCTGATCGAATCTTCGTTTCTGTTTAACTTTTCGCTCGTTTATCAGAATCAGGTGATTCAAGCGCCTAGAGTTTCATCTCGAAATTCTCTTTCCGTTTAACCTACTCAAACAAGTTTTTGCTACTGTAAAATTTGACCTAGATCCAGATTAGTAAATGAAGCTTGTTTCTCTCGCCGTTTGACTTTTGTTGCTTCGTTCGAGTTGATTCTTTTTGCAAACCGGAGTTCTTAAGTTGAACTTTCTGGTTGGATCTTTCATTCGAGTTTTACCTGTGCATTAGATAAGTACTTATTGTTTGCTTGTTTGTTTGCGATAGAGTACCCGGAGTGTGCCGCTTGTTACTTCGAATCGCTAGGTTTCGCGGATCATCAGCAAGGCAAGTAACACTTTGATCATACCTTCCATACCCAGTTTTATTGCATTAGATCTATTCCTGAAACAATTGCATGATTATGATCTAATTAAATTGTGGGTATTGGGAAGTAGTTGAGGTAGTACCTATTACCTGTTCTTTTATCAAACCCTTGGGAGTTACTTCTACGTTGCTATTATATTGCCATGCTATGCTCGTAGACGTGGATTGGGTTTTGAGAGATATTCATGACAGATGTGAGATTGTTAATAATGGTTTACCAAAGGTGGCAACTAAAACTCACATCTGGGTGGATTGAGGCACTTGGAGAATCCAGTGTTGTCTGTTTGTATAAGGACCGCCTCCCTGGCTCAAAGGGATCATAAGATTATTCATGCTAGAAACTTCCGTGTGCAGCCACAAGCTATTATGGGCTCTAGCATAGTTGAGTAGGTTACATGATCTCTTGAAGAGGTGGGCTAGCAGATGTAGGGGAAAGTAGGTGTACCGGTCCACCCGGAGTAGAGAGTGATTGTTCCTGAAAGACTGTGTCTCGGTCATCCGTTTCTCAAACATCATGCAGTGCGAGAATCAAGCGGAGGCGATCTAGTCTTGTGGGGAAAAGTTCGCAAGCCTCTGCAGAGTGTATAAACTAATCATGGTTAGCCGTGTCCCCGGTTATGGACAATTTGAGTATCTAGTACCTGGATTATCATTTGAATCTCATCACCATGTTACTTTTAATTAATTTTGTTGGGTTAATGATGACTTTTAATTGGGATTGAGATGCTGTCAACCATCTCTATGTTTCACAACCACCATGATAGTTAAATAAAATTTATTCCTTTGAAGTAGGGAAAAATTGGCTTTTCGCAAAACTTAACCGTAGAGCTTTCCACCAACCATATATGCATGTAGTATAGCATTGTTATTGTTCATTATTCTCTATGTGTTACATTGCTAGCATATTCTATGTGCTGACCCGTTTTCGGGCTGCAACGTTTCACGTTGCAGACTTTTCAGACGACGAGTAAGGTGCCTTAGGTCGTGGTCTTATACTCAGTGATGCCACTGGAGTTGATGGACTCACTTATCTTCCAAGTCTTCCGCTGTTATCGTTTTTAGATGGCCTTAAGCCATATTTATCATACTTAATCTCTTTGGAGATATTTGATGTAATAAGTGTGTGATTGCTACTCTGTTATAAATCCTCCATTTGTACTGTGCGTGTCAGCATTACTGATCCAGGGATGACACTGGTGCACAGCAGCACAGACCATTTGAGGTCTGGTCGCTACAAAGGTGGTATCGGAGCACACGCTGACTGTAGGACACGACCACTAAGCTCAAGCCCTAGAACACTTCTCTCTTCTCATTTCTGACCCCTCTCCTTTTTCTACTCTTTTAGGAATGGCGGATGCAAGGAGCAAGTTCATGCAACCAGATGAAGACACGCCTTTTGGTCGACACTTGAAGGAAGTCACTAAGTATTTGAACATAGGAATACCAAGCATCACCGGAGCCCACAACGCCACATTACCCGAAGAGGAGAGCTGGAAGATTCAAGTTCACATTCCAGGAAGGACGTTTGTGCCAGTTACTGAACCCATAAGATTGGTTTTCGAAGCACCAACCTGGAGTTTAGGGAAGAGCATGGCCGCTCACATCGCTATGGGACGCATTGGAGAAGTCTACCACCAGGAGCTTAAGGATAAAATTTATCAGATTTGTGGACGCCGAGACGCGCAATGGGAGATGATCAGAACCAAGAAGGATGGATCAATCGCAGCTTTCATCCAGGAGCAAAACCAACACATTCGTCGCCAGGAGAACCAGATGTGCACGGACAAGGAAGAACTGAAGAAGGCATTGACGAAGATCAAGGAGCTGGAGGAAGAACTTAAGGCTACACGCGAGGATTATATGGAGGAAATCATCGCACTAGTAGGGAAGAATGACGACCTGGAGAAGAAGATTGGAGTATTCATGGGAAATCCAGTGCCAAAAGCAAAGGATGACGAATGCACTTGTCCGGATAACTACATCATCATCGACGACACTGACTCAGAACCAAGTGAAGATGACTTTGTTGACGAAGCTGGAGCAGACATCATGGAATCTTCAACGGATCAGAATTTCTAGTAGACCACCATATCAGTAGTAGTTTCCCCCCATTTAATAGTATAGTTCAAGCACTTTGTAACGCTAGTTAGATCGATTGTTATGCCTTATTGAATTGATTGAGTGATATTGATTGTATTTGTCTCATGAGCATATGGGTAGTGTTTTCTCTCTAGACCTCATTCTATTCTTAACTCTCATCTTTTCTAACCTATCAGATGCCTCCGAGACGCGACACCGGATTTTTTTTCCACCAGAGATCACCCAGTTGATTCAGCAGCAGAATGCCCTGATGCAAGTGTTAGTGCAGAACCAAGGCAACAACAACAACAACCCACCGCCACCACCACCTGTTGATCACTTAGCCCGTTTCTTGAGGCTAAACCCGCCGGTGTTTTCCAGTAGCACCGGGCCGATTGTGGCAGATGATTGGCTCCGCAAAGTTGGAAGGGAGTTGACCACTGCAGGATGCACAGATGCGGAAAGAGTGCGTTTTGCCGCACACCAGCTTGATGGACCCGCAGCATCATGGTGGGAGAATTATACATCCACGCACCCTATTGACACTGTCACATGGGACCAGTTTCAGCAAGCTTTCCGTACAGCTCATGTTTCAGCAAGAGCTATGGTTATGAAGAAGCGCGAGTTTCGCAACCTACGCCAAGGAGGACGCACCGTAGGCCAGTATGTGGAGGATTTCAGTAAATTAGCACGTTATGCACCAGATGACGTTGCTACAGATGCTGCCAAGCAGGAGAAATTTTTGGAAGGACTGAATGATGAACTGAGTATGCAGTTGATGGTAGCAACCTTCAACAACTACCAGGAGCTGGTAGATAGAGCTCTCATGATTGAAGGGAAGCAACAGCAGATTGAAAACCGTAAGAGGAAGTATGGACAAGGGAAGTACAATTCTGGAGCTCAGCAGAAGCCACGATTTGCCCCGAAACCGGGAGGACAGTTTCAGCATACGCATGGAGGAGGTAGTTCGCACAACCATAATGGCTCCAAGAATGGTAATGGAAATGGAGGAAGCAACGGACAGAACCGTACCAACCCATCTACCCCAGCCAAGAGGGACCTAAGTCATGTTACTTGTTTCAAGTGCCAGAAGACTGGACATTATGCAACTGATTGTCCTGAAGCCCAAAATGGAAATGGCAACGGAAGCTCTGGGAAGAAGCCGAACCCGTTCAACAAAGGACATGTGAACCATGTGAGCGTGGAGGAGGTTGAAGCTCAGCCTGATGCAGTAATAGGAAAGTTTTTGGTTAAGTCATTTACTGCAACCGTTCTTTTCGATACTGGTGCATCGCATTCATACATATCAAGGGGATTTGTGAATAAGTTTAAGCTGTCCACCCAAGTTCTCAAAACCCCTATGTTAGTAACCTCGCCAGGAGCAGAGTACATGGCAAGCCAAGGATGTTTTCAGATACCATTGGCCATTGGTAGGCATGTTTTCCCCTCAGATCTCATAGTTTTGGAGTCGCAAGGTTTGGATGTGATTTTGGGAATGGATTGGCTATCGTTGTATGGAGGAAACAACGATTGTGCCAGCAAGACGATTTTGCTTACCACCCCGGAAGGAAAAAGGATCAAGTATGTATCCCGGCATATGTCGAAGAGGACTCAAGTGAATTCCTTATCAGGAGTTGTACAGGAGGAAGTACCAGTGGTGAAGGATTATCCGGATGTATTTCCAGAAGAGTTGCCAGGCATGCCACCAGATAGAGACATTGAGTTCTTGATTGAACTTTTGCCAGGCACAGGGCCAATATCTAAGAGACCGTACAGGATGCCCGCAAAAGATTTGGAGGAAATTAAGAAGCAGATCAAGGAGTTACTGGACAAAGGTTATATTCGCCCAAGTTCGTCACCTTGGGGATCACCAGTACTTCTAGTGGAGAAGAAAGATGGATCTCTGAGGATGGTTGTTGATTACCGTGGATTGAATGAAGTGACCATCAAAAACAAGTACCCACTGCCGATGATCAATGATTTGTTTGACCGCCTACAAGGAGCTAAAGTATTTTCCAAGATCGATCTACGATCGGGATACCATCAGTTAAAGATTCGAGAGCAGGATATACCTAAGACGGCTTTTACCACCAGATATGGATTGTATGAGTATACCGTTATGTCATTTGGTCTGACTAACGCACCTGCCTATTTTATGAACCTGATGAACAAAGTGTTTATGGAGTTTTTGGATAAGTTCGTCGTGGTGTTCATTGACGATATTTTAGTCTTTTCCAAGAATGAGGAAGAGCAAGAGGACCATTTACGATTGGTACTTGAGAAGCTCAGAGAACATCAGTTATATGCCAAGTTCAGCAAATGCGAATTTTGGCTGAAGGAAGTTGGATTCCTTGGACATGTTATTTCGGGAGAAGGAATAGCAGTAGACTCTGCCAAGGTTGACACAGTGACAAGTTGGGAATCACCCACGACAGTTGGAGAAATCCGGAGTTTTCTTGGACTTGCAGGATACTACCGGAGATTCATCTAGAATTTCTCGAGGATTGCTAAGCCCATGACTGAGCTATTAAAGAAGGACACCAAATTCAATTGGACTGAGGAATGTGAAGCTTGTTTCCAAGAGTTGAAGAAACGATTGGTTACATCACCAGTGTTGATTCTGCCAGATCAACGCAAGGATTATGAAGTTCATTGCGACGCTTCTCGTCGAGGACTTGGAGCAGTGCTTATGCAGGAAGGAAGAGTTGTGTCATATGCTTCACGACAACTTAAACCCCATGAGAAGAATTATGCTACGCATGATTTTGAGTTAGCAGCCGTGGTGCATGCATTAAAGACATGGAGAAATTTTCTCATCGGAAACCATTGTGAGGTGTACACGGATCACAAGAGTTTGAAGTATATTTTCACGTAGAAGGAGTTAAATCTCAGACAGAGGAGATGGTTGGAGCTTATCAAGGATTATGATATGAGATTGCATTATCATCTAGGAAAGGCTAACGTAGTAGTAGACGCGTTGAGCCGCAAGAGTCATGTCAACACCCTCATGACAGGAGAGTTACCTCAGGAGTTAGCCGAGGACCTTCGCGAGCTATGTTTGGAGATAGTCCCAAGAGGCTATTTAGCGACATTGGAGATTCAGTCTACCTTGATGGAAAGGATCAGAGAAGCTCAGAAGACAGACAAGGAGATTGAAGAGATAATGGAGAAGATGAGCAAAGTAAAAGCCAAGGGATTTCGTGAGGATGAGCACGATACCTTATGGTTTGAAGACCGTGTATATGTGCCAAATGATCCGGGGATCAGGAAGTTGATTTTGCAAGAAGCCCATGATTCACCGTACTCGATTCACCCCGGGAATACCAAGATGTATTTGGATCTGAAAAATACTTTCTGGTGGACCGGAATGAAGAAGGATATTGCAGAGTATGTAGCAGTTTGTGATGTATGTCAGAGAGTGAAGGCAGAGCATCAGAAACCAGCAGGATTGCTACAACCATTGCCGATACCCGAATGGAAGTGGGATAAAATAGGCATGGATTTTATCACAGGATTACCCAGGACTCGATCAGGCTATGACTCAATATGGGCTGTAGTCGACCGTTTGACGAAAGTGGCTCATTTCATTCCAGCGAAGACCACTTACACCAGTGCTAAGTTGGCAAAGATATACATGACCAGGATCGTATGTTTGCATGGAGTTCCGAGGACCATTGTATCTGACAGAGGAAACCAATTTACCTCGAAGTTTTGGAAGCAGTTACATGAAACATTGGGAACCAGGCTAGAATTTAGTACAGCTTTTCACCCACAGACAGATGGACAGACCGAGAGAGTCAACCAGGTTTTGGAGGACATGTTGAGAGCTTGTGCACTAGATTATGGATCTAGTTGGGATGACAACTTGCCATATGCGGAGTTTTCTTATAACAACAGTTATCAGACCAGTTTGAAGATGGCCCCTTTCGAAGCCTTGTACGGAAGGAGGTGTAGAACACCGTTGTTATGGGACGAAGTTGGAGACCGTCAGTTGTTTGGACCAGATTTGATTAAGGAGTCTGAACAGAAAGTAAGGTTGATTCACGACAGGCTCAAGGTAGCCCAGTCCAGGCAGAAGAGTTATGCTGATTCTAAACGAAAGGAGACAGTTCACGAAGTCGGAGACCGAGTTTATCTTCGAGTATCACCACTTCGAGGAGTGAAGCGCTTTGGAGTTAAGGGAAAGTTAGCGCCCCGTTTTATCGGACCATACAGAGTTGTGGAACGTATGGGAGAGGTTGCCTACAAGCTGGAATTGCCCGAAGGATTGTCAGGAGTTCATGATGTATTTCACGTTTCCCAGTTGAAGAAGTGCCACGCAGAGATGGCTGAGATACCACTGAGAGATACTGTGCCACTGGAAGCAATTCAACTGGAAAGTGATTTGACCTATGAGGAGAAACCAGTTAAGATTCTTGAGTATGCCAGCCGAGTTACCCGCAGTAAGGTTATCAAGTTTTGCAAAGTCCAGTGGAGTCACCACACGGAAGATGAAGCCACCTGGGAGCGAGAGGAAGATCTACGGAAGGACCACTCCCACCTGCTTTCTAGCCAACCCGAATCTCGAGGGCGAGATTCATCTTAAGGGGGGTAGGTTTGTAACATCCCAAATTTTCAATTTGGTATGTTATACATAGATCATCATTGCATATCATATTTTATTGCATTTTGACAAATCCTCGATAAATCCTAAGCAACTCAAGGACCCTCGGAGAGAGTTGGGGATTTTCTCGAATTTTCATATTTGATTTTCATCAAATAATAAAATGAGGATTTTTTTCCGCGGAACGTATTTAAAAAAAAAAACTGCGCGCGCGCCCGACCGGGCCGAGGCCCAGCCGAGCCGCCGGCCCACCGCCTCATCTCCTCCCCGCGTACGCGCCAGCGCTGCCGCTCGCCGAGTCCGGCTCGAGCACGGGAGCCGCCCCTCGCCTTGCCCGCTCCTCCAAGCCGCCACCCCCCCTCCATATATACCCGCCGCCGCCCCGCACCTGCCCCGCACCCCGCCGCCGCCGGTGCCGAAGCTCGAGGCCGCCGCCGCTCGCCAAGCCCCGCCGCCGGAGCCGCCCCTCGCCGCCCCGAGCACCCCGCACCCCGCCGCCCTCGCCGGCCCTCACCGGAGCCCGCCCCGACGAGGTATACCTCGATGCCGTTTGCTGGTTTTGTTAAAAAAACCGTTCATTTAAAAAAAACCCTAGATCGGTTTTTTTCGGTTTTGTTATTTTGTGAGCGTTCACCGACTCGTTCGTTTTAACGAACGCGTTCGTCGGATTTTCTCTGTTAACGAACGTCCGTTCTTTAACCGTTCGTCCGTTTTTCTTTTTCGTCGGATTTTTCCGCGATTATCTCAGATCTTGATTTCTGATCGAATCTTCGTTTCTGTTTAACTTTTCGCTCGTTTATCGGAATCAGGTGATTCAAGCGCCTAGAGTTTCGTCTCAAAATTCTCTTTCCGTTTAACCTACTCAAACAAGTTTTTGCTAGTGTAAAATTTGACCTAGATCCAGATTAGTAAACGAAGCTTGTTTCTCTCGCCGTTTGACTTTTGTTGCTTCGTTCGAGTTGATTCTTTTTGCAAACCGGAGTTCTTAAGTTGAACTTTCTGTTTGGATCTTTCATTCGAGTTTTACCTGTGCATTAGATAAGTACTTATTGTTTGCTTGTTTGTTTGCGATCGAGTTCCCGGAGTGTGCCGCTTGTTACTTCGAATCGCTAGGTTTCGCGGATCATCAGCAAGGCAAGTAACACTTTGATCATACCTCCATACCCAGTTTTATTGCATTAGATCTATTCCTCAAACAATTGCATGATTATGATCTAATTAAATTGTGGGTATTGGGAAGTAGTTGAGGTAGTACCTATTACCTGTTCTTTTATCAAACCCTTGGGAGTTACTTCTACGTTGCTATTATATTGCCATGCTATGCTCGTAGACGTGGATTGGGTTTTGAGAGATATTCATGACAGATGTGAGATTGTTAATAATGGTTTACCTAAGGTGGCAACTAAAACTCACATCTGGGTGGATTGAGGCACCTGGAGAATCCAGTGTTGTCTGTTTGTATAAGGACCGCCACCCAGGCTCAAAGGGATCATAAGATTATTCATGCTAGAAGCTTCCGTGTGCAGCCACAAGCTATTATGGGCTCTAGCATAGTTGAGTAGGTTACATGATCTCTTGAAGAGGTGGGCTAGCAGATGTAGGGGAAAGTAGGTGTACCGGTCCACCCGGAGTAGAGAGTGATTGTTCCTGAAAGACTGTGTCTCGGTCATCCGTTTCTCAAACATCATGCAGTGCGAGAATCAAGCGGAGGCGATCGAGTCTTGTGGGGAAAAGTGCGCAAACATCTGCAGAGTGTATAAACTAATCATGGTTAGCCGTGTCCCCGGTTATGGACAATTTGAGTATCTAGTACCTGGATTATCATTTGAATCTCATCACCATGTTACTTTTAATTAATTTTGTTGGGTTAATGCTGACTTTTAATTGGGATTGAGATGCTGTCAACCATCTCAATGTTTCACAACCACCATGATAGTTAAATAAAATTTATTCCTTTGAAGTAGGGAAAAATTGGCTTTTCGCAAAACTTAACCGTAGAGCTTTCCACCAACCATATATGCATGTAGTATAACATTGTTATTGTTCATTATTCTCTATGTGTTACATTGCCAGCATATTCTATGTGCTGACCCGTTTTCGGGATGCAACGTTTCATGTTGCAGACTTTTCAGACGACGAGTAAGGTGCCTTAGGTCGTGGTCTTATACTCAGTGATGCCGCTGGAGTTGATGGACTCACTTATCTTCCAAGTCTTGCGCTGTTATCGTTTTTAGATGGTCTTAAGCAATATTTATCATACTTAATCTCTTTGGAGATATTCGATGTAATACGTGTGTGATTGCTACTCTGTTATAAATCCTCCATTTGTACTGTGCGTGTCAGCATTACTGATCCAGGGATGACACTGGTGCACAGCAGCACAGACCATTTGAGGTTTGGTCGCTACACTTGGATAATCATTGACATCATAATGTATTTTTTCTTTATACACAACCAAGGAGCTAGGTTATATATACACAGAAGCACCGGCCATGTGCTGTGGTTGGTGCTCATATCGCCAAAAGGATTCATCCCGTCAGTACACTCCCCGAGCCTTATACTTCTAGGATCCTTGGCAAATTTTTCAAACTTGTTGTCGATTAATTCCCACTGAGCCCCATCTTTCGAGTGCCTCATAAACCTATCCGCAATTGGCTCATCATGATTCCACCGCAACCTCTTTGCCTCTCTAGGGTTTGCAAACAAACACATCAACCTTGGAATTAAAGGGAAGTACCAAACAACCTTGAACGGGATTCATGTATTGATCTCATCGTCCAATTTGTACTTGTCCTTTGCTCTCCTGCGCTTGTATCATGCATGCTTGCATGTGGGACATGCACGAAAATGTGTGTGCTCACCACGGTACAATATACAATCGTTCACACAAGCGTGTATCTTCTGTACTTCAAGTTCCAATGGGCAAACAATTTTCTTCGCCTCATTCGTGCTTCTGGGGAGCACATTATCTTCCGGAAGAATTTCTTTCAAAAAACCTAACATCTCTGTGAAGCCCTTGTTTGATAGACCGTTTGCTGCTTTAAATCTGAGAAGCGCCAGGGTGGCACTCAACCTGGAATATTTCTTTTTGCAACCTGGATATAACTCTTTCTTGGAGTCTGCATCAATGGTTGGCAGATCCTTGTACCCAATCATATCCTTTTCCGGGCCCTCAAAATCTGCAATCATAGCAGCAAAATCTGGGATATCAAGAGCGTCGTCATCTGCGTGGACATCTTGGTTTTCGAGTGGGCGTTTCGGCTTTCCGGTGTTGCATTGGTAGCTTGACGCTTCTGCCCCGATGGTAGATTCAATATCCATGTGACACTGATCGGGGTTTGGCATCTCGCTGCCCTGGGTATCTTCATCCATGACCTCCTCTTCACTGTGTCTGGTCCAACGTGTATATCCGTCCATGAACCCCCTAGAGGCTAAGTGCATCTGGACATCTGCAACTTCATGTGACTCTGTATTGGCAAAATCAGTACATGGACATAGGATGTAATCCGCATTACCAATTCTCCTCTTTGTACCTTCAGCCAAATTGATGAACTCTGTCATGCCACTGATAAAATCTGCGGTTTTCCGATTCTTCATCCATCAAGATCGTTCCATGTGCAGCAGACAGATGGTAATTAAAAACAAAACAACAACATTAATACACGGATTAACTGCTGCCTAGAGATGCATGCATAAATCACAAGGTTTTATTTTAATAATTACCGAGGGCGCTCCATGTTGTTATCCAGACGTGCAATGACAAAAATTAATGGCCAGTCAATTTACATGCAGAATACTAGTACAACACTACACTTAGGAATTGAATACCTTAATTAAGCCACTCACGAAAAGAATACCTTAATTAATTAGCCACGCAGCGACCTCCACCCAGCAGACAGACAAGCGCGATGCGCGGGCACGCTGAGACAGCAGGGTCGAGGAGCAAAGCTTAGTGCGGCTGCCGCCTGAAGTTCGACCTCCACTATCCTGCCATCGACCGTGATGGATGTGCTCGAATCGCGCCGCCGCCGACCTCGATGGTTGAGCTCCTCCTATCTCCCACCGCAGACCGAGGATTGACCTACTATGACGCCACCACCGCCCACCGACCGAGGATTGACCTCTTCTCCGTTAGCCGCTGCCTAGGCCGCCGCCGCCATCTCTATATGCAGAGCGGCTGTTTTTTACGGATATCCGTGGAGCGGCTGTTTACATGGTATTTCACCGTAACTCAATTATATGGACAGGGTAGTACATCACATACGGTTATGTAACGGCAACCATGTCTAACCTACGTTGTCTTCTCACACAGTTTGGTGCGGAAATCGTGTGTGACGTTGTAATACCCAACACAAACGACATCTATAAACAGTGTGCCGTATACAACATATATATAGTGCCATTAGTAGTTCCCGACCGTTAGCTTATCTCCACAGTTTCCCCATTTGCCCCAAATCCCTACATAGCCTCCAAATTCCCTCGTGTGGCGCTGACATTGGGGGAATGCAGACGAGTGGTGCTGATGGTTTCGGTGCGGCTGCTCCTACTCGTATCGCCGCCGAGCACTTGCCTAAGGTCATCAGAAGGCAGGTGTACTATGGATCCGAATCGTCCTGTCAGGTTCCAATCTATCCCGATCTTTTTAGCATGTACAAAGTATAGATCCTTGCTGAATCCATCCTGAATGACCCCCCCAGGAAAGTGATCTACCACCGGATCCGGAGCTTGACTCCAGACTCCTGGAACATGAGTTCGACTCCGAGTTTTGCGCCACCGAGAAGTACCAAAAGCTGAGTTGTGTGCACGGGCACACTCCCGCTCGACGTGTGTGCACGGAGGGATTCGACATTGGCAGGCGGTTTCTCAGTTGCCCCTTAGAGATTAGTGCTAATTAAGTTCATCATTTTACTTCAGTTAATGCTAGCGCTCATCCAGAAAACTATTTAACATTGGCAGGGATATGAGGCTTGTGCCTTTGTTAACTGGCTGGATGAAAAATGGCATGGCAAGGCTCGGAGTGTTATCACCAAGCTCGCAGAAGATAACGTAAAGCTGAAGAAGAAACTGGCTGATCTGGAATGTACAATCAGTACGATGAAGCAAGAAAGAATCAATCACAGGCAACAGATGAAAGCAAGAGACAAGAAGGAACTAGCATGTGTAGTTGTGGTTGTCGCATTAGCCATGTTCTATGCACTATTTGCAATGATGATTAGGGGTTTTGTCTGACAGTATTGCTAAATCACATCTGGATGTGCTCTAAGTAATGCACATCTAGGTCCTATGCCATTGATGTTACGCAAAGATTCATGCAGATATTTTTCTTTCTCTTTTTTCTTTTCCTTTCTAGTTTGATTATTACTGGCTTTATCAATAAGAAGAGCTCAATGTATTGCTTGTCAACTGTCCTACTCCATTTGTACCAGTACCAGTGCATGATACGTCTCCGTCGTATCTATAATTTTTGATTGTTCCATGCCAATATTACTCAACTTTCGTATACTTTTCGGCAACTTTTTATACTATTTTTCGGACTAACATATTGATCCAGTGCCCAGTGCCTGTTCCTGTTTGTTGCATGTTTTATGTTTCGCGGAATATCCATATCAAATGGAATCCAAACGGTATAAAAACGGACGGAGAATATTTTTGGAATATTTGGAGAATTCCGGAAGAAGAATCAACGCGAGACGGTGCCCGAGGTAGCCACGAGGCAGGGGGCGCGCCTGCCCCCTGGGCACGCCCCTGACCCTTGTGGGCCACCCGTAAGGCGGTTGATGCCCTTCTTCGGCCACAAGAAAGCTAATTTTTGGAAAAAATCATGGCGAAGGTTTCAGTCCAATCAGAGTTACGGATCTCCATATATATACGAAACGGTGAAAGGGCAGTAGAGGAGAACGCAGAAACAGAGAGAGACAGAGAGACAGATCCAATCTCGGAGGGGCTCTCGCCCCTCCCATGCCATGGAGACCATGGACCAGAGGGGAAACCCTTCTCCCATCTAGGGAGAAGGTCAAGGAAGAAGAAGAAGGAGGGGGGCTCTCTCCCCCTCGCTTCCGGTGGCGCCGGAACGCCGCCGGGGGCCATCGTCATCACCGCGATATTCACCAACACCTCCGCCATCTTCACCAACATCTCCATCACCTTCCCCCATCTATCTACAGCGGTCCACTCTCCCGCAACCCGCTGTACCCTCTACTTGAACATGGTGCTTTATGCTTCATATTATTATCCAATGATGTGTTGCCATCCTATGATGTCTGAGTAGATATTTGTTGTCCTATCGGTGGTTGATGAATTGCTATGATTGATTTAATTTGCTTGTGGTTATGTTGTTGTCCTTTGGTGCCCATCATATGAGCACGCGCGTGGATCACACCATAGGGTTAGTTGTATGTTGATAGGACTATGTATTGGAGGGCAAGGGTGACAGAAGCTTCAGCCTAGCATAGAAATTGATGCATACGGGATTGAAGGGGGACCAATATATCTTAATGCTATGGTTGGGTTTTAACTTAATGAACGTTAGTAGTTGCGGACGCTTGCTAATAGTTCCAATCATAAGTGCATAGAATTCCAAGTCAGGGATGACATGCTAGCAGTGGCCTCTCCCACATAATACTTGCTATCGGTCTAGTAAAGTAGTCAATTGCTTAGGGACAATTTCGCAACTCCTACCACCACTTTACCACACTCACTATATTTACTTTATTGTTTTTTATCTAAACAGCCCCTAGATTTTATTTACGCGCTCTTTATATTCTTGCAAACCTATCCAAAAACACCTACAAAGTACTTCTAGTTTCATACTTGTTCTAGGTAAAGCGAACATTAAGCATGCGTCGAGTTGTATCGGTGGTCAATAGAACTTGAGGGAATATTTGTTCTACCTTTGGCTCCTCATTGGGTTCGACACTCTTACTTATCGAAAGAGGCTACAATTGATCCCCTATACTTGTGGGTTATCAAGACCTTTTTCTGGCGCCGTTGCCGGGGAACAATAGCGTAGGGTGAATATTCTCGTGTGTGCTTGTTTGCTTTATCACTTAGTTTTATTTGCTGTCCTAAGTTGTTCTCTATCTTTAGTTATGGATATGGAACACGAAATACCAAAAAAATTAGGTGTACTTGCTGCTCATGGAGATGGGGAACCTCCTAAAACCCTCGATGCTCGTTATGTGATAGATATTACGTACTACTTTGATAATTCTGAGAAAACCCCATTCAATTTGGTAATGGGAGACACGTTGGATCAACGTGAATACTTTAGGGATTATCACTTGACTCAAAAAGGGAAACAATTATGGGATCAAATTTATATGTTGAAGTGGTATGCTCGGCAAGTATGCTTGAGTTATGATTATACTTGTTGCTCTAGGATGAAGGCTCCACACCTTCCCTTTTCATGCAAATTTAATGATAATAAAACCTTGGCTTCTTATGCTAATGGTATATATGATTACTATGATGTGGAACAAATAGAATAATTTGTTGCTTTTAAGGGTGCTTATGAAATTGAATCTTTGTTTGAAAAGTATGAAGCTTTTGATGATGATGTTTATAGGCCTAAAAATTTTGCTATATTGAAATATTGCTATGATAATTATGAATATAATTCCTATATTGATGCGCTTATTGAGAAAGTCTCCACTGTCCAAGAAGAGACTAATATTTTGCAGGAGTCTATGGAAGAAGAAATTGATGAAACTGTGAGCTCATTGGATGAAAAAGATGATGAGGAGAGCGAAGAACAAAAGGAGGAAGAGCGGATTAGCTACCCGTGCCCACCTTCTAATGAGAGTAACTCTTCAACTCATACATTGTTTAATTTCCCTTCGTGCTTACCGAAGGATGATTGCTATGATGACTATTATGATCCCGTCGATTATCTTGAAATATCCCTTTTTGATGATGCTTGTGGCCAAGACGCCTATAAGAATTATGCTTATGGAGATGAGCTTGCTATAGTTCCTTTTGTTAAACATGAAATTGTTGCTATTGCACCCACGCATGATAGTCCTATTATCTTTTTGAATTCTCCCAACTACACTATATCGGAAAAGTTTACCCTTATTAAGGATTATATTGATGGGTTCCCTTATACCATTGCACATGATCATTTTGATGAATATAATATGCATGTGCTTGCTTCTCCTACTTGCAATTATTATGAGAGAGGAACTATATCTCCACCTCTCTATGTTTCCCACACGTTAAAATTGCAAGAAATTGTTTATACTATGCATTGGCCTTTACTATGTGTGCATGAATTGTTCTTTTATGACATGCCGATGCATAGGAAGAGAGTTAGACTTCATCATTGCTTGATATATGTTGCTTTGTGCTCACTACTAAATTCCAAATCATTGTTAATTAAAATTGGCTTTGATATACCTTGGGATCCGGGTGGATCCATTCCTTGAGCACTATATGCCTAGCTTAATGGCTTTAAAGAAAGCGCTGCCAGAGAGACAACCCGGAAGTTTTAGAGAGTCATTTATTTCTGTTGAGTGCTTTTATTTAGTTTAAAAACAAAAAAATAAAGAGGGGAACCTAAAACTTTTCAAAAAGAAAAGTGAAAGTGAGATAGATGAGCATTGTGAAAGTGGGGGACGTCCTTGAACTTTGTTCATGCCCATAGAAACTTTGTGAATCTTAATTACAGAAACTTTTCAACAAAAATAATTATCCCCTTGTACAATTCCATTGTATTACAAAAATAATGTGCCAAGGTTTGCCTTTAGGATGTTTACAATGCTTGTTGGTTTGTATGGTGCAGGACAGAAACTTTGGCTGTAGTGCGTGATTTTTCATTTTTTTACTGGAACATCAAATGGTTCTGATTCTTTTTGCACTATCTTGATTTACAAATTGTTTATTTTTACTAATTTTGGCAGAATTTTTCAAGCATCAGAAGTATGGTGAATGTTCAGATTATTACAGACTGTTCTGTTTTAGACAGATTTTGTTTTTGATGCATAGTTTGCTTGTTTTGATGAAACTATCAATTTATATCAGTGGATTAAGCCATGAAAAAGTTATATTACAGTAGACATAATGCAAAAACAAAATATGAATTGGTTTGCAACAGAACTTAGAGTAGTGATTTGCTTTATTATACTAACGGATCTTACCGAGTTTTCTGTTGAAGTTTTGTGTGGATGAAGTGTTCGATGATCGAGAAGGTCTCGATGTGAGGAGAAGAAGGAGAGGAAAGAGCTCAAGCTTGGTGATTCCAAAGGCACCCCAAGTAAATATTCAAGGAGACTCAAGCGTCTAAGCTTCGGGATGCCCCGGAAGGCATCCCCTCTTTCTTCAACAAATATCGGTATGTTTTCGGATTCGTTTCATTCATGCGATATGTGCAATCTTGGAGCGTCTTTTGCATTTAGTTTTCATTTTCTTTTATGCACCATGCTGGTATGAGATAGTCCTTGGTTGATTTATAGAATGCTCATTGCACTTCACTTAGATCTTTTGAGTATGGCTTTATAGAATGCTTCATGTGCTTCACTTATATCATTTGAAGTTTGGATTGCCTGTTTCTCTTCACATAGAAAACCGCCATTTGTGGAATGCTCTTTTGCTTCACTTATATTTGTTAGAGCTTGGGCATATATTTTGTAGAAAGAATTAAACTCTCTTGCTTCACTTATCTATTTAGAGAGATGACATGAACTGGTCATTCACTTGATTAGTCATAAAATCCTACATAAAACTTGTAGATCACTGAATATGATATGTTTGATTCCTTGCAATAGTTTTGCGATATAAAGGTGGTGATATAAGAGTCATGCTAGTTGAGTAATTGTGAAATTGAGGAATACTTGTGTTGAGGTTTGCAAGTCCCGTAGCATGCACGTATGGTGAACCGTTATGTAACGAAGTCGGAGCATGAGGTGTTCTTTCATTGCTTTCCTTATGAGTAGCGGTCGGGGACGAGCGATGGTCTTTTCCTACCAATCTATCCCCCTAGGTGTATGCGTAGTAGTACTTTGCTTCGAGGTCTAATAAACTTTTGCAATAAGTATATGAGTTCTTTATGACTAATGTGAGTCCATGGATTATACGCACTCTCACCCTTCCATCATTGCTAGCCTCTTCGGTACCGTGCATTGCCCTTTCTCACCTCGAGAGTTGGTGCAAACTTCGCCGGTGCATCCAAACCCCGTGATACGATACGCTCTATCACACATAAACCTTATTATATCTTCCTCAAAACAGCCACCATACCTACCTATCATGGCATTTCCATAGCCATTCCGAGATATATTGCCATGCAACTTCCATCATCATCATATACATGACTTGAGCATTTATCGTCATATTGCTTTGCATGATCGTAAGATAGCTAGCATGATGTTTTCATGGCTTGTCCTTTTTTGATGTCATTGCTACGCTAGATCATTGCACATCCCGGTACACCACCGGAGGCATTCATATAGAGTCATATCTTTGTTCTAGTATCGAGTTGTAATATTGAGTTGTAAGTAAATAAAAGTGTGATGATCATCATTATTAGAGCATTGCCCCAGTGAGGAAAGGATGATGGAGACTGTGATTCCCCCACAAGTCGGGATGAGACTCCGGACGAAAAAAAAGAGAAAGGCCAAAAAAAGAGAAGGCCCAAAAAAAGAAGAAAAAAACAAAAAAAACAAAAAAATGAGAGAAAAAGAGAGAAGGGGCAATGTTACTGTCCTTTTACCACACTTGTGCTTCAAAGTAGAACCATGTTCTTCATATAGAGAGTCTCTTGAGTTATCACTTTCATATACTAGTGGGAATTTTCATTATAGAACTTGGCTTGTATATTCCAACGATGGGCTTCCTCAAATGCCCTAGGTCTTCATGAGCAAGCAAGTTGGATGCACACCCACTTAGTTTTAGTTTGAGCTTTCATATACTTATAGATCTAGTGCATCCATTGAATGGCAATCCCTACTCCTCACATTGGCATCAATTGATGGGCATCTCCATAGCCTGTTGATTAGCCGCGTCGATGTGAGACTTTCTCCCTTTTTGTCTTCTCCACATAACCCCCATCATCATATTCTATTCCACCTATAGTGCTATGTCCATGGCTTGCACTCATGTATTGCATGAGGGTTGAATAGGCGGAAGCGCTTTAAAAAGTATGAACCAATTGCTCGGCTTGTCATCGGGGTTGTGCATGATTTGAATGCTTTGTGTGCTGAAGATGGAGCATAGCCAGACTATATGATTTTGTAGGGATGAGCTTTCTTTGGCTATGTTATTTCGATAAGACATAATTGCTTGGTTTGTATGCTTGAAGTATTATTGTTTTTATGTCAAATGATAGACTATTGCTTTGAATCACTCGTGTCTTAATATTCATGCCATGATTAGATTACATGATCAAGATTATGCTAGGTAGCATTCCACATCAAAAATTATCTTTTTTATCATTTACCTACACAAGGATGAGCAGGAATTAAGCTTGGGGATGCTGATACATCTCCGTCGTATCTATAATTTTTGATTGTTCCATGCCAATATTACTCAACTTTCATATACTTTTTGGCAACTTTTTATACTATTTTTGGGACTAACATATTGATCCAGTGCCCAGTGCCAGTTCCTGTTTGTTGCATGTTTTATGTTTCGCAGAATATCCATATCAAACGGAATCCAAACGGGATAAAAACGAACGGAGAATATATTTGGAATATTTGGAGAATTCTGGAAGAAGAATCAACGCGAGACGGTGCCCGAGGTGGCCACGAGGCAGGGGGCGAGCCCCTGACCCTCGTGGGCCACCCGTAAGGCGGTTGATGCCCTTCTTCGGCCGCAAGAAAGCTATTTTTTGGGGAAAAATCACGGCGAAGGTTTCAGTCCAATCGGAGTTACATATCTCCATATATATACGAAACGGTGAAAGGGCAGCAGAGGAGAACGCAGAAACAGAGAGAGAGAGAGAGAGAGAGAGAGAGAGAGAGAGACAGATCCAATCTCGGAGGGGCTCTCGCCCCTCCCACACCATGGAGACCATGGACCAGAGGGGAAACCCTTCTCCCATCTAGGGAGAAGGTCAAGGAAGAAGAAGAAGGAGGGGGGCTCTCTCCCCTTCGCTTCCGGTGGCGCCGGAACACCGCCGGGGACCATCATCATCACCGCGATCTTCACCAACACCTCCGCCATCTTCACCAACATCTCCACCACCTTCCCCCCTCTATCTATAGCGGTCCACTCTCCCGCAACCCGCTGTACCCTCTACTTGAACATGGTGCTTTATGCTTCATATTATTATCCAATGATGTGTTGCCATCCTATGATGTCTGAGTAGATTTTCATTGTCCTATCGGTGGTTGATGAATTGCTATGATTGATTTAATTTGCTTGTGGTTATGTTGCTGTCCTTTGGTGCCCATCATATGAGCGCGCGCGTGGATCACACCATAGGGTTAGTTGTATGTTCATAGGACTATGTATTGTAGGGCAAGGGTGGCAGAAGCTTTAGCCTAGCATAGAAATTGATGCATACGGGATTGAATGGGGACCAATATATCTTAATGCTATGGTTGGGTTTTACCTTAATGAACGTTAGTAGTTGCGGACGCTTGCTATAAGTTCCAATCATAAGTGCATAGAATTCCAAGTCCGGGATGACATGCTAGCATTGGCCTCTCCCACATAATACATGCTATCGGTCTAGTAAAGTAGTCAATTGCTTAGGGACAATTTCGCAACTCCTACCACCACTTTTCCACACTCGCTATATTTACTTTATTGCTTCTTTATCTAAACAGCCCCTAGATTTTATTTACGCGCTCTTTATATTCTTGCAAACCTATCCAAAAACACCTACAAAGTACTTCTAGTTTCATACTTGTTCTAGGTAAAGAGAACGTTAAGCGTGCGTAGAGTTGTATCGGTGGTCGATAGAACTTGAGGGAATATTTGTTCTACCTTTAGCTCCTCGTTGGGTTTGACACTCTTACTTATCGAAAGAGGCTACAATTGATCCCCTATACTTGTGGGTTATCAGTGCATAATCCCAAAACTCGTTCATTGTTTTTGTCTTGAAAAAGGAAACCAGCCAGATAGCCAATAGGAGTCCTGCGCAACCCCGGGAATTTGGAGCGACTAGGTACAAATAATTGTGGTTGATTATACCAGCGGTTAGATAATACGTCAACCCTCGCTTCAATCCCCGCTTCAATTGGCAGTTCCTATTCTCTGCATACCCCGCTTAAGTGTCCACCATCTTCATCGTCCCCAGTAGGCCGCGCTACACACTGGCACACACTCTGCAGCCATGTCGAGCGATAGCGAGGACGACAGTTCGGCCAGCAGTCTGGCGCCTGATGATAGGTCAACATCGAAATCATCCCGCTCGTCTTCCATGAGTCCGGCGTCGAGCCCAGACCTCGATTATATCTGGTTCATGGAAGGTACGCCGCCTCCAGAGTCGTAAGACGACAACCAGACGGACGAGGAGCCGTCGGAGGACGAAGAAGAGGACGACGATGATGAGGAGGAGGAATGGTCGAACGAGGAGGAGGAGGAGGACGACGACAACAACGACGATGACGACGGCGGCGGCGATGAAAAGCCAACGGTCAGCGGCAAGAAGCGTCCTCGCCAAGACGATGTCGCGGGGCCATCCAACAAGAACAACAACAAGAAGAAGGACTAAATTAAGCAGACTGTATATATCTTTGTTTATCCTGTCAATCTCATCGCAGACGGTTAGTAATATGTATTCGACAGAGATCTTCTACATTATCGCCAACAGGTTTGTTTGTTGAACTGTGTGTCCTGACGAGCACACAATTCACAAAAAAAGGCCATATGGGCTGTCTATAATGATCGCACACAATTCTGATTACCGACCTGTTTGCCGGGTATCACACACATCTTGTTACGCCAAATCGTTTGTGTTCACCTCACTCATCGCAAACGGTTCATCGGAGTGAACTGTATGCCGTATATCGCACACACCTTGATCTTGCTGCCCGTTTCTGTTGTTCTGTCTCATCGCAAATAGTTCGTACAGATCAACCGTATGCCCCTCATCGCACACGCAACTATAATCTGAACCGTGTTTTATGTATCATTCATCGCAAACGTTTTGCATCATTTCTGACGGTTTTCATACAACACCGTTTGCGATTATTGCATCGCACAAAGTTTCTCGAAGGGTCTCTGATCGTAGTGTCACGTTAGCAACATCCTGCAGTAGTGTGCATACAACTTGTCCATCTTCATCTTGCTTATTCCAAAACACCCATTTGGTACCAATGACATTTTGGTTTTTGTCTGGCTTTTCTTCCAACGTCCACACTTGGTTCCTTTCGAAGTTGTGTAGCTCTTCATGCATAGCATTCACCCAGTCTGGATCATCAAGCGCTTCTTCAACCTTCATAGGTTCAATACTAGAGATGAATGAATAATGTTCACAGAAATTAGCCAAACGAGTTTTAGAGTGAGTGATTCGCCCGGTTTGAATATCATCAAAGATTTGTTCAACTGGATGGTCTCTTGAGACTCTTGCTCTAACTCGTGAGAGCTATTGTTTGGGTTGGGGTGGGACATCTTCTTCTTCCTCTTGGCCTTCTTCATTGTTGGTGTTATTCTCTTGTGGAGGTGAAGAAGGAGGTTGATGAGGTTCATCTTGGTGTACATCCTCGTTTTCTTCATCTTGGTGTGTCCCACTTGTGGATGCCTCCGAGTCAACTCGTGGTTCACCTTGTCGTGAGGTAGAGGCTTCCACTTGGACGGACGAGTTACTCTCCTTCACCTCCGTTGGGCGAATCTTGCCAATAGACAAGTCTTGGATTGCTTCCGAAGGGTCTTTGTCTCGTACATCAATTGGCAATTTCTCTACTTGTGAGCTATTAGATTCATCAAACTTCACATCTAATGTCTCTTCAACCTTTCGGTGAAATTGTTGTAGACACTGTAAGTGTGAGAGTTTGAGCCATAACCGAGTAAGAAACCCTCATGAGATTTAGGAGCAAATTTAGAATGATGATGCTTATCAAGAATATAGCACTCTGAGCCGAATAATCGAAAGTATCCAACTTGGGGTTTGTTACCAGTGAGAAGCTCGTATGCCGTCTTGCCGAGTAGCTTGTGAAGATATAGACGATTTGTTGCATGACAAGCTGTCTCAACCGCTTCCGCCCAAAAGTGTTTTGGCGTATTGTACTCATCAAGAATCGTTCTCGCCATCTCAATAAGAGTCCGGTTCTTCCTTTCAACAGCTCCATTTTGTTGAGGCGTGTACATAGCCGAGAACTCATGTGAAATCCCTTCTTCGTCAAGAAAGGTGTCAACATTTATGTTCTTGAACTCCATTCTGTTGTCGCTGCGAACCTTCTTGATCTTCACTTCAAATTTATTTTGGGACTTCTTAGCGAAGTTCTTGAAGATCTTTTGGACCTGCGATTTATCATCAAGAAAGAACACCCACGTAAATCTTGAAAAGTCATCGACAATGACTATGAGTTACCACCGAGACTTTTGTAGGCGTTGGGACCAAAAAGATCCATATGAAGTAGCTCAAGCGGTCTTCTCGTGGTCATGATGTTCTTCACGGGGTGGCTTCCTCCAACCTGTTTTCCTGCTTCACAAGCACTGCACAATCTATCCTTGTCAAATATAACGTCTTTCACTCCAAGGATATGATCACCTTTAATAAGCTTATCAAGATTTCGCATGCCCACATGACCTAAACTTCTATGCCACAACCAACCTTTAGAAGATTTAGCAATTAAGCAAGTTCTAGGTTGAACCTTTTTAGTGAAATCAACAATGTATAGATCACCTCTACATATACCGATAAAGACCATTTTATGATTATCTCTTCGAAACACTTGGCAATCTACTTCAGTAAATAGGACATTGAATCCAAAGTCAGCTAGTCTAGATACGGAAAGTAAATTGTAGCCAAGAGATTCAATGAGCATAACATTTTGTATGGAGCTGTCATGTGAGATGGCCACCTTACCAAGACCAACCACCATACCCTTTGAGTTATCACCAAAATTGACATATTTTTGAGGGCTGTCATTTTCAGCAAGCTCATGAAACATATCCTTATCTCTGGTTATGTGATCGGTACATCCACTATCAAGAACCCATTCCTTTCATCCAGCCATGTAGCCGCGAAGGTTAGCCATAGGACCAAAGTGTCTCATAGACTCATCGAGATCGAAGTCACTATCATCATCCTCATCATAGTATCCATGTTCGACATCATCTTGTGATTGATCATTACCTAGAGAGAGTGATTCATTAGCTTTATAATGATGATAATGTTCATCCTTATGAATTCTAACGACTTCCGAGACGCTGTTACTAATGATTCCAACATCTCCTTTGGCACGCATAAGGTCATGAAGCTCAAATAAACAATCACAAAACTTAGGATCTTTAAGATTCATCTTATTTAAAGCAATGGACTTTTGAAGAATCACATCTAGATTTTGCAAGGAATAGTTTGGAAAATGTTCCTCAAGAAATCTCCATATGGTGTAACCACAATCAAGAGTAGGCAAGCAACCAATCAAATTTCTAGGCAATCCACTAATTATAAGATTGATAGTTCTAAGGTTGTGGATCATGTCAAGAGACTCACCAGGAGTAGGATGCAAAGGATCAACAAGGGGCGCACAAGGGCTAGAAATGTACTTGTTCAAGTGATATTCATTGAAAATCTCAAGCATCTCATTTTTCCAAGCATTAAAGAACTCCCCATCAAGCATAGGCACTCTACGTCTAAAACTCCCCATCGTAGACTCATCCATCTTCCTCCAATGGCGATTAAACCAAAGTAATGGAGACCAATGCTCTAATAGCAATTGAAAGGATCGAGAAGAGGTGTCTAAAGGGGGGTGATTAGACCCTCAACAAAGAAAAGTAGCAGTTTTTAAGTTTGTCAAGTTAAGGTGGAGTTTTAGCACAAGTTAAACATTCACAATACATTTCAAGCAAGCATGGAAAGAGTATATGAGCAGCCGAAAGTAAAGCATGCAAGTTGCAAGAAAGTAAAGGGATGGGATTGAAGTGTGCAAACGCAATTGGAGACACAAAGATTTTTGGCATGGTTCCGATAGGTGGTGCTATCGTACATCCATGTTGATGGAGACTTCAACCCATGAAGGGTAGCGGTAGCGCGAGTCCACGGAGGGCTCCACCCATGAAGGGTCCACGAAGAAGCAACCTTGTCTATCCCACCATGGCCATCACCCACGAAGGACTTGCCTCACTTAGGTAGATCTTCACGAAGTAGGCGATCTCCTTGCCCTTACAAACTCCTTGGTTCAACTCCACAATCTTGACGGAGGCTCCCAAGTGACACCTAACCAATCTAGGATACAGCACTCTTCAAAAGGTAATAGATGGTGTGTTGATGATGAACTCCTTGCTCTTGTGCTTCAAATGATAGTCTCCCCAACACTCAACTCTCTCTCTCACAGATTTGGCTATGGTGGAAAGATGATTTGAGTGGAAAGCAACTTGGGGAAGGCTAGAGATCAAGATTCTTGTGGTTGGATTGGAATGTCTTGGTCTCAAGAGATGAGTAGGTGGTTCTCTCTCTGAAAATGAATGCTGCAAGTGTAGGCACGTTCTGATGGCTCGCTCACAAATGGAGAAGGGGGTGGAGGGGTATATATAGCCTCCACACAAAATCTAACCGTTACACACAATTTACCAAACTCAGTGGGACCGAATAGTGAAACACGGTGAGACCGACCTGGTTCAAAATTTGAACGTTAGGCTTTTCGATGGGACCGACAAGATCAACTCGGTGGGACCAATGTGCTAGGGTTAGGGTAAAACCTCAACTCGGTTTGACCGATTACACAAACTCGGTGAGACCGATTTTGGTAATAAGCAAACAGAGAGTTGGTCATACAAACTCAGTGGGACCGACTGCATATCTCGGTGGGACCGAAATAATTGCAACAGGCAACAGAGAGTTTGCAAGCCCATCTCGTTGAGACCAAGATCCCATCGGTGAGATCAAACTGATTAGGGTTTCTGGCAGTGGCTATGTTAAGTGAACTTGGTTGCGCTGGATAGATCAAATCGGTCGGGCCGAGTTTGACTTTAGGTTAGGGACATATTTGGAATTGAGAAAGTGGTTGAGGTCTTTGGAGCATATCACTAGGCACTTTGAGCAAGTAGACCATTAAGCAACACCTCATCCCCTTTTAATAGTATTGGCTTTCCTATGGACTCAATGTTATCTTGGATCACTAAAATAGAAATGAAGAGTCTTGAGCTTTTGCCAATATGTGTCCTTACATCCTCCTGTCCTGCCACCCCACTGTTGAACTCATCTGCAATATACTAGATGAAAATATTAGTCCAACAAGAGATATGTTGACATTAATTACCAAAATCACCCAGGGAGCACTTGTATTTTCATGCGCCTCGAGCCTCGGACAACTTCGCCTGAACCTTGAGCACTCTGCAAGAGGAAAGGGCCTCCGAGCTGAAGTGGTGACGCCTACCGGCCGCTGAAGCACAGGAAGTACATAGCCGTAGACGAGTAAGTACCTTATTTTTGTGATTTCCCGCATGTCGTGTCCTTTCCTGACAATGGCTCCTCATGGTCCCTTCGGCTGTGGCGGCGAGGCCTCCTGGGAAGTTACCCCCACAAGTCCTTGGCTCGCTCTTGATTTTGAGCCCCCTGCATCGGACTCCCGCATGAGGTACGGGGCCGGTCCAAGAGGCGGACGCGACGATGGGGGGCCATGAGCCTGTGCCTCCAGCATCCTTCCTTCGCGGTCTGGCCTGAGGTGCAGAAGGCGTGCCGAGGGCTCCTCCATTGGCCATCGCCAGTGGCTGGGTGATCCCAGCGTCGACTTCATCATCGAGCAGAGTGACCGTGCCGCCTAGCGCCTTCCCTGAGGCCCGGGGAGTGACCGGGGAGGCACCGGCCCCCAGCCCCCTGCCGAAGGCGGGCGAGCCGCTCCGCGCCTCTCCGACAGCCCCCGGCAGGAAGGATGGGCTTGGCTGTGTGCTGGAACTCACGCACGGGCGCGACACCGTCCGCCATCAGCTTTTCCCGGAGGCGATGGGCGCGCTGAGTCGGCTTGGAGAAGAGCTTGCCGACGTCGACGCCCACCCCGAGACGGAGGACCTTTGCCTGGCGCACGAGTGGCACCAGTTGAAGGTCGCCATCAACCTCGGGCATCTTCAGCATGAGCGCGCCAGCGCAAGTGCCACGGTGTCCCTTGCAACTTCTCGTGAGGCTTCCGCTCGTGCCTTGGAGGAGGCCAGGGCCGCTGACCGCCGTCGTGAAGTAGCCGAGTAGCGGGAGCGGGAGCTTCAAGCTTCAAACGTCGCCCTTGAGCGGCAGCTCAAAGCGTGCAGGGCTGCCCTGGCAGCATCACTGGGCGAGGCCCCCTTCGATGAGAAAGAGGTCCAGAAACGCGAGGAGGCGCTGGCGCTGGAGGTCTTGGAGTGCAGCCTGGAGCTTGAGCAGCTGGAAGTGAGGGAGCGCCAGGTAGCCACGGCTGAGGACGTCGTTGCCGCATAGGAGGCTAAGATCTAGGAGGAAGTCGACCAGAGGATGGCGAAGGCTCGCGTGGCTCTCGCCGACGAGTACCGTCTGAAGTTGGAGGTCCTAGTGGCCGAGGTTGAGGGTAGGACCGCCGCCCTCAGGACAAAGCTAGACGAGGCAGAGCAGCGCGAGAGGGCCGCCAAGGAAGCTCAGGCCTCTGCTCAAGCTGACTTGGCCTGCACTCGCGCCGATCTACTCTCACTTCAGTAGAAGGTCGAGGGTGGCGCATCTCTCGCGAAGAAGAACACGGACGAAGCGTGCCGCCGTCGGACGCTGCAACACGTGCGTTCCTCGATGCTCCAGGATCTCAGGGTCACTGCCAACTGGGCCCTGGGAACCATCTGCGTGGAGAGCGTCAGTCACCCGCACGAGGATGACGACGCCAGCCACCTTCGCTTCTTCACCGAGATCGTGACCCGCTTGGAGGACCGGGCTGCGAGGGCTCATGAGCTCGTTGAAGAGAGAAGTCGGGGCCTTATAGGGCGCGCATTCTCATGCATCTTCAGCCATCTCCTCAACCTCGACCCCCATTTTGACTTCGACGCTGCCAAAGACCCCGTGCCCAGGGTCATCTAGGACAACCTGGCGAACAGGGTGGACGACCACGTGGACGCCCTAGTCTCAGAGTTCGCTCGCGAGGACGACGCGGTCGTGATCATGGCTGATGAAGGTGGTGCAGATGATGATGATGAAGACGACGCTGGTGACGACGCAGATGGCACGGATGAAGACAATGAGGACGGCGCTGGAGGCGGCGCATCCAGCTAGGCCTGCATTCCCCTTTGCCTTAATCTGCATGCAAAAACCTTCGGGTACAACCCTGCGGGGCGTGAAAGTATTTTTTGAAGGGGAACCCTTCTGATGTTTGAAATGATGATATGCCTTCTAAAAATAGGATTTGGGATGTGACATCGTGAGCCTGCGGGCTCCCGAGCGGGTAGTTGTTGCGACTTTTCTTTGGTAGGTCTTGAGCGGGTCCTGAGGTCGCGGAAGCGCCCTCCTCCTGACACGAGCCCTACGGGGGCTCGCGAGGTTTTAAGTCTCCCGAGGGGCCTGCTGGCCCACCCAAGGGGCCCTCGCGAGGAGCCGATTGCCGGATCACGGCAAGGTTTGCGCGCGACGATCCTGCGGTGGTTGCCTTCCAGCCCCCGGGGAGGGCCTTGGCGTCTTTGGAGTCATCCTGAGTGTTCCTTGGCGCACGCATACCATGCCCAGCCCCCGCTTGCGGGGTGCTTGCAAGGGGGGTAGCAGGCGTGGGCCTCTCCCTTAAAACATGAAGCCAGAAAGCAAGAAACTGCCACGAGAAAAGAAACCCCCTCCCCGTGTTTTTCTTTTTGATAAACACGCAAAAATCCAAATCTCATTCCAAAAGGCAGCGAGTTAAGTACAGAAAGAAAGGCAAAATCAAATGGCCGCGTCCGGCACCTAGCTAGTCTTCTTGTCTTCTCACCGGCGTAGGGCTAAGTGTTTCCACTAGGCATGGGCATAGTCATTGGGGGACAATGTCGACGGCCAGCGCGGAGCATGGTTCTTCCACTTGGACATGGGTGGGAGCCCCCATGAGGCCCGAGGGCGTCACTTAGGAGACTCCGGGGCGTGTACAGCCCCACTCATTATTACGCGAGAGTGTCACGAGCGGAGACCTTCACAGGCACGACGCCTTGCTTCATGGCGCCTGACGAGGGCCCCATGCTGTGCCTCCCCCGACCACCGTTGGTGTGTCCGGAAACCAGGATGAGACCAAGGGGCAAGGGGGACGCTGGCCGTGCCCTCGGCGACTACAGGCCCTCTGCCGAGGGGAAGGGCTCGCCGACGCCTTCCCCGACAGAGGACCTACCTCTGTGTAGTGCCTTGATCCATGCGGCATGGGGGAGGCCCTTGCTCCAGGCTCCCGCCGCGCGGCCCCCAGTGCATCTCGCCTGCCTACAGCGGGGCCATCGCCCTGGGGTCCCTGGCCGCCGCTGCGGCTTGGTTCACCTGTGGTCCAAGGTTAGCGTAATCGTGCTCCTGAGATATCGGCTGTACCCAGTGGTTGTTGTCATTGAAGGTGTAGGCCAAGCTCCATGGCGGCTCGCGGAGAGCCTCAGCTTCATGTGCCCCAGGCACCTAGCCTGATGAGGAGAACCTGCTGGGGCCTCCTCGTGACACATACTGCAGGTCCATCATGGGAGGTACGTAGGCGTCTGAAATTGCCGCGCTAGGGTTGTCGCGTGGGTGCCCTGCGTTGTTGGCCAGTAGGCTCGACGCCAGGCTCTGATGGCCGCAGGGTGGCGTCCCGGCGCAGCCCCAGGAAGGGCCGCCCGAGCTTGCCTCGCCTGGGGGCGGCAGAGTCGAGGTAAGACGAGCGACACTACAGAACCGGTTGATGCCGTCGGGTCCGCCAGGTGCTCCAGTGAGGGGGGGCGCGGGCGTGGCGGGGGCCGGCACGTGCCCCCGCCACAGTGTGTGAGTAGGCAGGGTGCAAAAAGGTGCCGCACCCTAGCAGGCGGCATCAAGCAGCTCGGCGACCCGCTCCAGCAGGGCGTGATACGTTTCCAACGTATCTATAGTTTTTGATTGTTCCATGCTATATTATATTCTGTTTTAGATGTTTATTGGGCTTTATTATACACCTTTATATTATTTTTGGGACTAACCGATTAACCGGAGGCCCAGCCCAAATTGCTGTTTTTTTGCCTATTTCAGTGTTTCGAAGGAAAAGGATATCAAACGGAGTCCAAATGGAATGAAACCTTCGGGGACGTGATTTTCGGAACAAACGTGATCCAGAGGACTTGGAGTATACGTAAAGTAATCAACGAGGAAGGCACGAGGCAAGGAGGCGCGCCTACCCCCCTGGGTGCGCCCTCCACCCTCGTGGGCCCCTCGTTGCTCCACCGACATACTTCTTCCTCCTATATATACCATATACCCTGGAAACATCATATACGGAGCCAAAACCCTATTTCCACCGCCGCAACCTTCTGTACCCGTGAGATCCCATCTTGGGGCCTTTTCCGGCGCTCCGCCGGAGGGGGCATTGATCACGGAGGGCTTCTACATCAACACCATAGCCTCTCCGATGATGTGTGAGTAGTTTACCTCAGACCTTCGGGTCCATAGTTATTAGCTAGATGGCTTCTTCTCTCTCTTTGGATCTCAATACAAAGTTCTCCTCGATCTTCTTGGAGATCTATTCGATGTAATCTCCTTTTGCGATGTGTTTGTCGAGATCCGATGAATTGTGGGTTTATGATCAAGTTTATCTATGAACAATATTTGAATCTCCTCTGAATTCTTTTATGTATGATTGGTTATCTTTGCAAGTCTCTTCGAATTATCAGTTGGGTTTGGCCAACTAGATTGATCTTTCTTGCAATGGCAGAAGTGCTTAGCTTTGGGTTCAATCTTGCGGTGCTCGATCCCAGTGACAGAAAGGGAAACAACACGTATTGTATTGTTGCCATCGAGGATAAAAAGATGGGGTTTATATCATATTGCATGAGTTTATCCCTCTACATCATGTCATCTTACTTAAAGCATTACTCTGTTCTTTTGAACTCAATACTCTAGATGCATGCTGGATAGCGGTCGATGTGTGGAGTAATAGTAGTAGATGCAGAATCGTTTCGGTCTACTTGTAGCGGACGTGATGCCTATATACATGATCATACCTAGATATTCTCATAACTATGCTCAATTCTATCAATTGCTCGACAGTAATTCGTTTACCCACCGTAATACTTATGCTCTTGAGAGAAGCCACTAGTGAAACCTATGGCCCCGGGGTCTATTTTCTAGCATATTAATATTCCAACACTTAGCTATTTCTGGCGCTGTTTATTTTTGCAATCTTTACTTTTACTCTTTATCATAAAAATACCAAAAATATTATCTTATCATATCTATCAGATCTCACTCTCGTAAGTGACCGGGAAGGGATTGACAACCCCTTTATTGCGTTGGTTGTGAGGTTCTTATTTGTTTGTGTAGGTGCGTGGGACTCGCGCGTGGTCCCCTACTAGATTGATATCTTGTTTCTCAAAAACTGAGGGAAATACTTACGCTAGTTTACTGCATCAACCTTTCCTCTTCAAGGGAAAACCAACGCAGTGCTCAAGAGGTAGCAAGAAGGATTTCTGGCGCCGTTGCCGGGGAGTCTACGCACAAGTCAAGACATACCAAGTACCCATCACAAACTCTTATCCCTCGCATTACATTATTTGCCATTTGCCTCTTGTTTTCCTCTCCCCCACTTCACCCTTGCCATTTTATTCACCCTTCTTCTGTTCATCTTTTTCGTTTGCTTTGATGTCTTACTTGGCTCGTTTGCTCGGTTTGTTGGATTAGTTGTTTATTTATTGCTAAACAGAGAACCTAAGATCTATGGATCCTCATCCGCTTGCTGATCTTTTTAAGAGATCCAATTATGATGAACCAATTGCTAATGAGTTTTGTGCACTAGATTATCTTCATGAAGTTTTGCTTGAAATTCATGAATCTGAAAATTATGATGAAGAAATTTATGAAGAGATTCACGATAGCTTCTTGAATAAAAAGCATGATTGCAATGATTTTACTATAAATTCTATTGATGTCAATTGTGTTAATAATATTCAAAACCCTATGCTTGGGGATGCTAGTTTTGCTATGTCTACTACTTGTTGCAATGATCATGATTGGGGTGATTATTCTTATGATCTTCAAAATTTATTTAAGCCCCATGATGAATATGAGATTGATAATAGTGTTTGCAATAATATTGAAAGTGGGTTTGGAAGAGTGTCAACTTTAGATCCCACATATTTGGATTTTGATCAATCTTATGAAATTTTTGATAAAAGTGGGCTTGGAGAGGTCATGACTTTAGTTAATGATAATCCCACTATTTTGGAAGAGTGTCAACTTCACATGCATGTGGACCGTGTTAAGAATATGTTATGTGATAGATATTTTGTTGAATTTGCTTATGATCCTACATGTAATTATTATGAGAGAGGAAAATATGGTTGTAGAAATTTTCATGTTACTAAATTACCTCTCGTTATGTTGAGATTGCTATTGTTTCTTTCCGCTTCCTTGCATATGCTAGTTTTTGCTTGCCTTGATAATTTGTTTTCCTATAAGATGCCTATGCATAGGAAGTATGTTAGACTTAGATGTGTTTGTCACATGTTTCATGATGCTCTCTTTGTGCTTCAATTCTTGTCTTTCATGTGAGCATCATTAAAATTATCAATGCCTAGCTAAAAGGCTTTAAAGAAAAGCGCTTGTTGGGAGACAACCTAATATTTTTCCTTGCTGTTTAGAAATAAATCTTTGATCTAGCCTCAGTTTAGATTTGTTTTTGTGTTTTAATTAGTGTTTGTGCCAAGTAAAACCTATAGGATCTTCTTGGATGATAGTCATTTGATCTTGCTGAAAATTCCAGAAACTTTCTGTTCACGAAAATAATTGTTAAAAATCACCAGAACGTGATAAAATACTGATTCCAATTGCAGTAGATCAATAAACAAATTTTCTAGGTCTTCCTATTTTGGTAGAATTTTCGGAGTTATAGAAGTTTGCGTTAGTTATAGATTACTACAGACTGTTCTGTTTTTGACAGATTCTGTTTTTCGTGTGTTGTTTGCTTATTTTGATGAATCTATGGCTAGTAAAATAGTTTATAAACCATAGAAAAGTTGGAATACAGTAAGTTTAAGACCAATATAAATAAAGAATGAGTTCAATACAGTACCTTGAAGTGGTGTTTTGTTTTCTTTCGCTAACGGAGCTCACAAGATTTTCTGTTGAGTTTTGTGTTGTGAAGTTTTCAAGTTTTGCATAAAGATTTGATGGATTATGGAACAAGGAGTGGCAAGAGCCTAAGCTTGGGGATGCCCATGGCACCCCAAGATAATCTAAGGACACCAAAAAGCCAAAGCTTGGGGATGCCCCGGAAAGCATCCCCTCTTTCGTCTTCATCCATCGGTAACTTTACTTGGAACTATATTTTTATTCACCACATGATATGTGTTTTGCTTGGAGCGTCTTGTATGATTTGAGTCTTTCCTTTTTAGTTTACCACAATCATCCTCGCTGAATACACTTTTGAGAGAGACACACATGATTCAGAATTTATTAGAGTACTCTATGTGCTTCACTTATATCTTTTGAGCTATATAGTTTTTGCTCTAGTGCTTCACTTACATATTTTAGAGCACGATGGTGGATTTGTTTTATAGAAATTTTTGTTCTCTCATGCTTCACTTATATTATTTTTAGAGTCCTACAAAACAGCATGGTAATTTTCTTGAATTGTGAAATTAGTCCTAATATGCTAGGTATTCAAAATTAGTAAAACTTTCTTATGAGTGTGTTGAATACTAAGAGAAGTTTGATGCTTGATAATTGTTTTGAGATATGGAGGTAGTGATATTAAAGTTGTGCTAGTTGAGTATTTGTGAATTTGAGAAATACTTGTGTTGAAGTTTGCAAATCCCGTAGCATGCACGTATGGTGAACGTTATGTAACAAATTTGAAACATGAGGTGTTCTTTGATTGTCCTCCTTATGAGTGGCGGTCGGGGACGAGTGATGGTCTTTTCCTACCAATCTATCCCCCTAGGAGTACGCGCGTAATGCTTGGTTTTTGCTGACTTGTAGATTTAAGCAATAAGTATGTGAGTTCTTTATGACTAATGTTGAGTCCATGGATTATACGCACTCTCAACCTTCCACCATTGCTAGCCTCTTCGGTACTGTGCATTGCCCTTTCTCACCTTGAGAGTTGGTGCAAACTTCGCCGGTGCATCCAAACCCCGTGATACGATACGCTCTATCACACATAAACCTCTTTATATCTTCCTCAAAACAGCCACCATACCTACCTATTATGGCATTTCCATAGCCATTCCGAGATATATTGCCATGTAACTTTGCACCGTTCTGTTTATCATGACACGTTCATCATTGTCATATTGCCTTGCATGATCATGTAGTTGACATCGTATTTGTGGCAAAGCCACCATGAATATTATTTCATACATGTCACCCTTGATTCATTGCCCATCCCGGTACACCGCCGGAGGCATTCATACAGAGTCATACTTTGTTCTAGTATCGAGTTGTAATCATTGAGTTGTAAATAAATAGAAGTATGATGATCATCATTCATAGAGCATTGTCCCAAAAAAAGGCCAAAAAAGGCCCAAAAAGAAAAAAAAAGAAAAGAAAATAAAAAGGGGCAATGCTACTATCCTTTTTTCCATACTTGTGCTTCAAAGTAGCACCATGATCTTTATGAAAGATAGTCTCTTGTTTTGTCACTTTCATATACTAGTGGGAATTTTTCGTTATAGAACTTGGCTTGTATATTCCAACAATGGGCTTCCTCAAATGCCCTAGGTATTCATGAGCAAGCAAGTAGGATGCACACCCACTTAGTTTCTTTTATTGAGCTTTCATACATTTATAGCTCTAGTGCATCCGTTGCATGGCAATCCCTACTCCTCACATTAACATCAATTGATGGGCATCTCCATAGCCCGTTGATTAGCCGCGTTGATGTGAGACTTTCTCCTTTTTGTCTTCTCCACATAACCCCCATCATTATATTCTATTCCACCCATAGTGCTATATCCATGGCTCACGCTCATGTATTGCGTGAAAGTTGAAAAAGTTTGAGATTACTAAAGTATGAAACAATTGCTTGGCTTGTCATCGGGGTTTTGCATGATGAGAGCATTCTTGTGTGTCGAAAATGAAGCATGACCAAACTATATGATTTTGTAGGGATTAACTTTCTTTGGCCTTATTATTTTGAGAAGACATAATTGCTTAGTTAGTATGCTTGAAGTATTATTACTTTTATGTCAATATTAAACTTTTATCTTGAATCTTTCGGATCTGAATATTCATACCACAATTAAGAGGGTTACATTGAAAATTATGCCAAGTAGAATTCCACATCAAAAATTCTGTTTTTTTTACCTACTCGAGGACGAGCAGGAATTAAGCTTGGGGATGCTTGATACGTCTCCAACGTATCTATAATTTTTTATTGTTCCATGCCATATTATATTCTGTTTTAGATGTTTATTGGGCTTTATTATACACATTTATATTATTTTTGGGACTAACCTATTAACCGGAGGCCCAGCCCAAATTGCTGTTTTTTGCCTATTTCAGTGTTTCGAAGGAAAAGGATATCAAACAGAGTCCAAACGGAATGAAACCTTCGGGAACGTGATTTTCGGAACAAATGTGATCCAGAGGATTTGGAGTCTATGTAAAGTAATCAATGAGGAAGGCACGAGGCAGGGGGCGTGCCTACCCCCTGGGCGCACCCTCCACCCTCATGGGCCCCTTGTTGCTGCACAGACGTACTTCTTCCTCCTATATATACCCATATACCCTGGAAACATCATATATGGAGCCAAAACCCTATTTCTACCGCCGCAACCTTCTGTACCCGTGAGATCCCATCTTGGGGCCTTTTCCGGCGCTCAGCCGGAGGGGGCATTGATCACGGAGAGCTTCTACATCAGCACCATAGCCTCTCCGATGATGTGTGAGTAGTTGACCTCAGACCTTCGGGTCCATAGTTATTAGCTAGATGGTTTCTTCTCTCTCTTTGGATCTCAATACAAAGTTCTCCTCGATCTTCTTGGAGATCTATTCGATGTAATCTTCTTTTGCGGTGTGTTTGTCGAGATCCGATGAATTGTGGGTATATGATCAAGTTTATCTATGAACAATATTTGAATCTCCTCTGAATTCTTTTATGTATGATTGGTTATCTTTGCAAGTCTCTTCGAATTATCAGTTTGGTTTGGCCTACTAGATTGATCTTTCTTGCAATGGGAGAAGTGCTTAGGTTTGGTTCAATCTTGCGGTGCACGATCCCAGTGACAGAAAGGGAAATGACACGTATTGTATTGTTGCCATCGAGGATAAAAAGATGGGGTTTATATCATATTGCATGAGCTTATCCCTCTACATCATGTCATCTTACTTAAAGCATTACTCTGTTCTTATGAACTTAATACTCTAGATGCATGCTGGATAGTGGTCGATGTCTGGAGTAATAGTAGTAGATGCAGAATCGTTTTGGTCTACTTGTCGCGGACGTGATGCCTATATACATGATCGTACGTAGATATTCTCATAACTATGCTCAATTCTACCACTTGCTCGACAGTAATTCGTTTACCCACCGTAATACTTATGCTCTTGAGAGAAGCCACTAGTGAAACCTATGGCCCCCGGGTCTATTTTCCATCATATTAAACTTCCAACACTTAGCTATTTCTGGCGCCGTTTATTTTTGCAATCTTTACTCTTACTCTTTATCATAAAAATACCAAAAATATTATCTTATCATATCTATCAGATCTCATTCTCGTAAGTGACCGTGAAGGGATTGACAACCCCTTTATCACGTTGGTTGCGAGGTTCTTATTTGTTTGTGTAGCTGCGTGGGACTCGCGCGTGGTCTCCTACTGGATTGATACCTTGGTTCTCAAAAACTGAGGGAAATACTTACGCTACTTTACTGCATCACCCTTTCCTCTTCAAGGGAAAACCAACGTAGTGCTCAAGAGGTAGCATGGCGTCGTGGCCGCCTTCCGCCAAGCTGCAACGCAGCAGCTCCCATGCCATAATGAGTGTGGCTCGCATGTTCGCCTGCTCCTGGCAAGAGTGTGAAGCCGTCACCGCGGCATAGCTTGAGGACCACGTGGTGGCACAGTTATGGCGCGGCACTAGGGCGGCTGGCTGCAGCCCGCGCCGCCAGTGACCTACGACATTAGGCGACGTGCGGGCCGCGAGGAGCGCGGAGTGGAGATCATCGGGTGCGGACAGGAACGCTCGGGTAGGGCGAACAACCCAGTGCTCAACGTGAGCCTTCGGAGCATCAGCCATGAGCACTGGGGGTGGTGGCGGATCGACTGGAGGAAGAGAAGCTCTTATGCACCCCTACCTGGCGCGCCAAATGTCAGATTTCGGGCTCTGTAGACCCCTGAGAAGTTCGAACTCTGGGGTGCATGCCAAGAACTCAACCTCCCTAGTCTACCTACTCGCCAATCCCACAACCTTGCTCGATGAACAGGAAGGAAAAGAGACACAGCAGTTTACCCAGGTCTGGGTCACCTTGCGGTGTAAAACCCTACTCCTGCTTTGTGGTGGATTGGCCTCGAGGGGCTAAGGATGAACTAGTAGAGTGGGAGAACATCCTCGGGAGTAGGAGTGTTCTTGGGCTCGAGTGAGATGGTGAGTGTGAGGATGGAATGGATCTGATCTGGTCTCTCCGTTGTGTCGTGTGTCCCCTCTCTACGGTGGTGGTGCTGCTCTATTTATAGTGGCTTTGGTCCTCTTCCCAAATGAAGGCGGAAAGGTATCCCACAACGGCCAAATTCGAAGGGAGACAACTAGTACATGCTATCCTGACCAAAAGTAGTCTTCGCCTACAAAAGCTTGTGGTCGTGACGCCGCGGTGGGCTCGGCGATGACCTCCGTCCTGTTGTCCTGGCGGTCTTGGTCTTGTTGCACCGGAATGGAAACCTTTGGCTGATTCCTCGGGACTCCGCGCCTGCGCTTGCATCTTTAGCACTGAAGAGGAAACTGGTACACTGCGCCCGCTGGGGCCCGCCTGGCCTTAGTCATCATGGCTCACGTCATCCGAACCTCATGAGGTGCGGCTTGCATAGGAATCTCCGCTCCTCAGGAGCCAGCCTGAGGAGGCCGCTCCTCGTGGAGGTCTTGGTGTCGTACGCCTCACGAGGGCTTGGCCTCTCGCGAGGGTCTTGAGTTGTTGATGCTGAAGCTGGGCCGTACCAGGCCATTGATGAAGCCACGCCGTGGCCACAGGCAGGCAAGTCTAGGTACCCCCGTTCCCAGAACGAGGACACGAATGACGCCGCACCCGAACCAGTTAACCCTTGTACACCTCTTCGTCTATGACACCACTCTCGTGTCTTCCCATCTCCGGCTTATTTCTGTTTGGGGCCTCGCCGTCGTCCACCACCTTGGATGCGCTCGGCGTGGCGTTGTCAACGCACAGAAAAAGAATACTCCCCTGCTATCTGGGACCCACCATAGTTGGAGGCTGACTTGTGGGCCTACTAACGCGAATGGAGTTCTTTGTCAACTTAGTCAATATGAACGATTATAGCTCCAGTGAGTGTACGATGTCCATCGAACGACCGTAGTGCTTCTTCAACCTCTGGTCTTCGTGCTCCAGCCGCCCAAACCAGCGCTCGTCGTGCCGCCTGCTCCTTCCTCCGGTGGCCGGCTCTCCTGCCACGCAGGCCTAACCTCCCCACCCTACTCCAAGCTCTGGCCAGGCCATCCATCTATTCACTCACAACCCCTGTTATTTTGCAGTGACAGAAGCCTCACACCGCAGCCGAACCAGTCAACCCTCGTACTCCTGTCCGTGTGGGCATCCACTACCGCGCCTTCCCTGGCTCCGCATCGTCCCCTTCCTAGGCCTCACCATCGTCCACGGCCTTGGTGCTCTCGGTGCGGTGTGGTCAATGTGGTCAATGAATGACTTCCATCGAAAGAGTACTGTACGTGGAGAGGCTGACAGCTGGGTCCACGGCCGCAGCAAGGAAGTGCCTCCTTATTACGCACAAAATAATGATTCCTCCACCTGATAGTAGGGACCCACCAGATGGGCCATCGTATTTCGTGAAAAAAACTTTTCCCCCTGATTGCTGTGACCCACCAGCTACATCTTCGCACGCAAGGAAGTGCATCCATATTACGGGCAAAAAATATGATTCTCCCCCTGACAGCTGGGACCCACCAGCTATATCTTCGCACGCAAGGAAGTGCCTCCTTACCTCCCTTACAGCTGGGAGCCACCCGGTTGAACCGTATGTAGGGTTGTCTATCTGGTCATGAACGTGTACGTACATACTTGTCGATCGGTCTATCTATAGGCTGCAGCGATGAACCGTGGCCGAGTACGGAAGGGCACGTGTCATAGTAGAGGCGTGGTTGTAGCATGTCACGCAGTCCCGTCTATATCATGTACATGTACGTACAACCAGGGTGCAAGAAAGTAAAGTAAATACGGCCATGTACGTAAATACAGGCGGGGTCTCGAACGCCTACTCGCGCTTACGTACGGCGAGGGCTCATGTACATGGAGAGGCAACGCAGAGCAGCGACAGCGTCCTGTTCATCAGTAGCCAACCTGCTGGGTCGTAACGGAGAAACTACGTCATGTTCATCGGGAGGCAACGGAATGCGTCCTGTTCATTGGGAGCCAATCGGGTTGGACAGAACAGCCGAAATGAGGCCTGGCGTACTGCAAAACGGAGGAAACGGCCTTCTGTTCGACCTCATACGGTCGAAATGGGATCCTGTTCACCGGGAGGGGTCTGATGTACTGCAAAACGGAGGAAACAGACTTCTCTTCGACCTCCTATGGTCGAAACAGGGTCCTGTTGATCGGGAGGGGTGTGGCGTACCGCAAAATGGAGGAAACGAACTTCTCTTCGACCACCTACGGTCAAAACGGGGGTCCTATTCATCGGGAGGGTTGTGGCGTACCGCAAAACGGGACTCCACGGGCTACTATTCATCCGCCGTCTACTGCCTCGCTCCAGCCTCCACGGGCTACTGTTCATCCACCGTTGACCTCCTCCAGCCTCCACCTGCGACTATTCATCCACAACGTCTCCCTCCTGCCTGCACCAACTACTGTTCATCCACGGGCTCCTGTTCATCTAGCCTCCACCTCTCCTCCACTGGCTATTGTTCAACCACCCCTCCATGGGCTACTGTTCATCTAGCCCTCCACCAGCTACTATTCAACCAACCCTCCATGGGGTCATGTTCATCCACCCCCAACCGGCTCGATCGGGGTCCTGTTCATCCAGCGGCAACGGCCTCTAGCTACTACCACGGGGTCCTGTTCATCCAACCCCCACCGGGAACTGTTCATCCAGCCCCCAATAACGCTCACTGTTCATCTAGAGGTAGCAGGTTCGATTGGCTTCAGTTAGCAGCGGCAGCGAAGGAATCGCTCAATCTGGTTCAGTTAACAGCCAGGGATCGATCGATCGCCCGGGTTCAGTAATCTGTAGCCAATGCAATCGCTCGGGTTCAGTAGGCGAACGCTCGCTCGGGTTCAGTTAGATCCCAACGCCTTGCACCGACGCATGTACGCGTATGAGAGAAACACGCAATCCCTCCATGCATCGCTCGGCCCGACCACCCACCATAACCAGGAACTCCGCGATATTTTCCTCGCCCTCACTTCTACCACGGGTTTTTCCGTCATGGATGGCCCAAAGAATTTCATGCAGCTGCGTCTCCGGCCCGCCCAGGGTGAAAAGTCAATTTTCTACCATGATTTTTGTCATAGAAGTAGGAGCCCACCACATCTATGATGATACCGGGTTTTGTCACAATTATCGTCATAGAAGTGTCATAAGCATGACAGAAAAAAAATCGTTCGGCCCAAAATGTCACGGTTGTGTCTTTATTTGTAGTGTATATTATGAACATATCATGTGCCAACTATCCTTACATCTAGAGCTCCCAACAGGGAGCCCATTTTTGTGTGTAGTTGTGCCAGATTATATTAATCTACTCACCATACTATAACACACATGGGCTCTCTCATCAGAATCCAGTGAAAGCAAACAAGGGTTTACAGGGAGCCCTTATTATATTACAATATCCTCTGCATTACAAAGATAATCTTACTACTATTTATGTTTTCATGCTTTTCAGATATTGTACGTAATCACAATGAATATAAGAATGCGCACATCGGAAGAATATTGCGGAACAGTTCAATGGTAACAAACTTGGCATCAAGGGATTGATGTCCATTGTGGATGCAATCAAACCCACATGCTCCCGACCTATAGATTCGTATTCAGAATATGATCCTAATGACTATTCTGAGCTCAAGGAGTCAAAGGCAGATGGCCTATCCTGTTCACCCAATTAGGTGCTTGTTCTAATTTGCCATGGTTTTATTGGTTGCACATATCTTGCACAAGGTGTCTTGCATTTCTTTTGCTTCGTTGCACCGCCATTTGCTTAGTTTACTCATGATATATGCGAAGATTCCATGCCCATCCATTATCAACACCTATTCCATTTGTCGTCATACCATGTTTTTCCATTGAAATTCTTTTGTTTTAGACATCCAAAAGGAAGAGGGTGATGTCAGAACCTGAAGGACTACAAGCAAAGTCCTTGAAAAAGGTGGTGCTACCGGAGAAATCACATAGCACCCGACATATATTGGCGATAGAACCAGCGCCGCAAAACCTAGGATATCGCAACTATGCTGGTCGCTGCTTTGCTCTTGTGAGTACCTATTGTCCTATCGCTGTCCTTACAGTCATACCTGGTGGATTATGTGACATCATTGTGCATTATAGCTTGCTTATCCACTGTTCGCTCCAAATTATCAGATCTATATTAATGCTTAAATTAATGTAGAATAAACCCAATGCTTATGAAGAAATTTAGTTCTGCATTGTTCTTGTAAGTATCTTCTTTCCTTCATCACTGTACTTATATTGTCAGCCAGTTCTTCATGTACACTTTTCAGCTTATTTTCCCTTGCCCTCCATTTTCTACACACCAGATCTACATTTACTCTTGCGAAAATATTGAATAAAACCAATGTTACTGAAGAAGTTTAGCTCCGCATTGCTCTTGTAATGCCTTTTGCCTGTATGCTGTATTTACAGTTGTACTCTGCATCTTAAGTTAAATAATCACCATTTGTTCCTATATTTTCACATCTATATTTACTCTTAACAAAATGTAGAATAAAGGCAATGCTCTTGAAGAAGAGTGTGCGGTAAACTTCTTGAATTACCCCCTCCCCCCCGCCCATCAATATAGACAAGGGCTTTATAGAGCCTGTCTTCACTACTAATGTATGTTTGTCCTCCTTGAGCCTTCAAACTTTGTTGTGTATATTTGGATAGCTATGAGTGCAAATGCTTTTTATTTTTGTCGTCTGCATCAAGTTGCTAGTTCAAAGTTTATAAAGAAGAAGTACATAAACATAAGTTTGTCCTTCTCAATTCCAGTCTTTAGTTGTACAATCTAGTTCCTTATTCGTACCATGTAAATCTATACCTACTAATAAAGCAAGGTGTGTTTCTCCGATTTTTTCATCCGTTCACCATCAAAAAATTCTGCTATTCGAGGTGGTACTAAATTTCTGTCCATTCGTGTATTACAAAAGGAAAAACGCCACCATTTCGTACACGGGCCGCCTGCAATGTGGCCCAGCAAAGCCAAACTATTTATTTTCGTGCCCATCTGAAAAACCCTATTTATCGCATGGGGCGTCAAATAGTCCCAGTGTCGCATAGGGCGCCCAACCTGGGCTGAACCTTTTTTCTTATTATGTTTCTATTTTTTTCATTTCTTTCTCTTTTTTCTTTCCTATTTCATTTGTATTTTTTCCTTTCAAGTTTTTTTATTTCTCCATTTTTTCCTTAAATTCATAATTTTCAAAAGAGTTCGTAATTTCGGAAAAAAATGATTTTTTTTAAATGTTCAGAATTCCAAAACATATCTATTTTTATAAAAATGTTCAGAAATTTATATATTTTTTCTCATTAGAAAATTGGTTCAAATTTTAAAAAAAGTTCCATTTTTTCTTTGTGTTTTTAATTTTTTTTGAGATTTTCCAAAAACTTTGTGTTTTAAAAATGTGTGCAAATATGCAAAATATTCTTTTTTTAGTGAAATATTCACAAATTCTAAATAATTTATGAGTTCAGAGAAACCCATTTCTAAAATTGTTCTGAACGTTCAAAATATGTTTCCTTTAAAAAACACAAATTCAAAAAATGTTCATGTTTTTATGAAAGGTTCAAGCGGAGATCTTTTTGGTGGACATGTCAATTATCTCTCCCGTTGCTTCTTGCAAAGAAATGTCTCTCCCGTTTTAACGCATGGGCATATGTGCTAGTTAAACTAAACATAGCAAGTTATCTTCTTTAGCACTATGTGTATGCTTGTGTTCTTGATCTGTAATCCAGTGGTGTGGTGAAACTACCAACAACAGCACAATATCATATCCTGCTATGTCTCAACTATGAATAATGCCATATTATATTAATGTTATTTAAATCGTGTCTCTTTAATTACCAATCTAAAATAATATAAATTGACAGTACACTCACCATTCATGCTTATACATTGTTTAGAACTACATGTATGCTTGTGTTCTTGATCTGTAATCCAGTGGTCTGGTGAAGCTGGCCGCTCCTGCAAAATGTCATTTCCTGCCGTCTTAACTATCAACAATGCCTATTATGTTAATGCTATTTTAAACCGTGTCTCTTTATTTCTAAAAAAGAAATGAGATGAATTGACAGCGCTGATGCTTATGCGTGCAAAACCTGTTATCTACAAATACTAGGGAAAACCTTATACATAGAACTTTAGCAGTAGCGCTTTAAAAAAAAGCGCGCTAGTGCTAAATAGCAGTAGCGCGTGGACGATAAGCGCGCTACACATACATATGTAGCAGTAGAGCGTCTCACGGTAAAAGCACTACTACTAAAATTCCCACTTCTATGCCGATAGGCTACACATAGTAGTAGCGTTCTTATAAAAACCGCACTACCGCTAAGATTGTTGTAGCAGCCCGTTTACGGAGAAAGGCGCTACTGCTAACGAAAAGAAAATAAAACAAAAAACAAATAGAAAAGTAAATGAAAATGAAAGAAATAGAAAAAGGAGAAAGGAAAAAATAAAATGTAAAGAAAAATAAGTGAGAAAGGAAAAAAGGAGAAAGGCATAGCAGTAGCGCGTTTTGTAAAATGCGCTATAGCTAACTTAGCTATAGCGTGTTTTCAGTAACGCGCTACCGCTATGTTTGACTTAACCAGCGGTTTCCCTCCCCCCGGCCACCATTTCTCCCCCAAATCCCTCACCCCACTTCGCCGCCGTCTCCCCAATTCGTCGTCGCCACACTTCGCCGCCGTCTCCTGCCGACGTCGACGCCCCCGAAGCCACCAGAGCCGCGCGCCGTCGACGTAACCGGAGACGCCCCCAACACCACCGGAGCCGCGCGGCCTCATCAACGCCACCGGAGCCACGCAGCCTCATCAACGCCACTAGAGCCGCCCTCGGCGCCACCAGAGCCACCGTCGATGCCCCTGCCTCCCTCTCCACAACTGCCTTCCTCGCCATCACCGGAGACGCCCCTGCCTCCCTCGCCACCACTGCCTCCCTTGCCACCACCAGAGCCATCATCTGTAAGCACCCCTCCTCTCTCTCTCTCTCATGCAGAGCACAAACATTGGACAGAGTACTAACTAGCTAGGTTAACTAGTTTAATTATCTAGGTTAGTGCAAAAATTTAGTTAGGGCTTTGACCAAGAACTAGTTAGGTTAACTAGTTTAATTAGCTTAATTATCTAGGTTAAAAAAAATATTTAGGGACTTGACAGAGAACTAGCTAGGTTAACTAGTTTAATTAGGTTAATTATCTAGGTAAACTAGGTTAACTAGCTAGGTTAACTAACTAGGTTAAATAGCTATGTTAATTAGGTTCGTTAGGTTAACTAGGTTCGCTAGGTTAGAGCAAAAATTTATTTTAGAGCACTAGGTCAGAAGGGTTAGAGAAATGGATTTCCTTTGCAATTTAATTGGGTTCTGTCCTAGGCAGAGAAGGGTTAGAGAAAATAATGTGTGTGTGTGTGAGAGAGAGGAATAGCTAGAACAAAATTTGGGTTCTGTCCTAGGCAGGGAAGTGTTTGGTGAGGTCATTGTGCAAAGGTTTTCGATTTTTGAAAAAACCACTATTTTTCTAGGAAAAGAATTTAGGCAAGTTTTATTTTAAAGATGATTCCTTCCTAGACTTTTGTTGTTGATTATATCTTTTCGTTGAAGTGGTCATGTTATATCTTTTCATTGAAGTGGTTTGATTGTGCCCAAGTGGCCTTTTGTTGTTTCCAGGGAATGAAGCCGAGTGGCCTATGTTTTGCTGGAATATTGATTCATTTCCGTTCCGGCAAATTTTAGGTGCTCGATTTGTCCACTTTTTAGCAAAGGTCATGCCAAAATTTTCCGTGAATTTCGGCATGACTTGTGCTACAAACTAGGACATATCGAGTGCCCGGGATTTGCCGCACTAGGCAGGAGTCAATGTTCCTGCAAACCATAGGCCTTTTTATGTCATTATTCATTTAATTAGGTCTAGAATTAATTGACTAGATTTAATCATCGGAAACATGGCTAGCAACGATGAAGGACAGGGTTCTGGTGATTGCGACAACGCCTACCTGGCGGCAGACGAATTTTTGAGCCTTGCCGACGGTCAACGATTGTTGTTGCTAGGCCCACCTATCACATCGGAGACTGAGACAGACATCGAGACCGGCGCTGCGACTGAGACCGGCGCCGAGACTAGCGGAGCCGGTATAGAACCAAAAGCAAAGAGACAACGACGCCCAAACCAGCTCATGACTACTAGACTGGTGGTCACGGAGGTGGACGACGGCATTTTTGAGCTAAAAGAGCCCGCGGAAGCACGCGCATGCTACGGCAATCAAATAGGCTGCATCGTACAGACAACCGCCACCATCAACGATGAGAAACTAATGAAGATAGATAATATGAGGCCCTCCCTCCTAAAGAAGTTGCACCAGATATTCTTGTTCCCAGGCCGGGATGAAAAGGAATATAAAAATCTACATAAGGACCCGGCAATGAAGAAGATAAACAAACATGCCATGACCAAGTTTAGCGATGCGTTGGCCGCCTGGAAAGCAAGGGTGAAACATCGGATCGTCAACAAAAAGGAACCATACTCCAAGATTGTAAAGGATAATCCGACAATCACAGAAGAGCAGTTTCAAATATTCAAAAAGGCTTGCGAGGCCGAACCTGCGAAAAAAAAAGTCGAAGTACATGAAGGGGCTTCAACAGAGGAACATGAGGTGCCACCACCTCGGAAGCCGTTGTTACGTCGGGAAGAGGTCCATATGGGCCAAGGAAGACACCGAACGCGAAAGTCAGGGCATCCCAGACCCCTTGGCGGACTTTACCGTCCCGCAGGAGCGTGACGTCCTAAGGCCCCGGCACCATTGGGACCCAGTCAAGAAGGTTTTCGAGATGGACCCGGTCACGACGGAGTTCATGAGACTGCTGGTAATTTTAGTTTCTGATCAATTCGACTGTACATTTAGTCATATTTGTAATCGATCCTTGTTATTTTGTAGAGAGAGCAGCACATGATTGTGGCCGAAAGCGACTCGCCGTCTGAGGCGTTGGCGAGGCCCAAGTGGGACACACCATTCAACCGGGCGTTGAACATATTGAAAGGACTCCCGGTGGACACTCGGCCGTCGTATGGACGTGTGCACGGTGTCGGAGACGGCGCCACGTGGAAGAAGTACTACCGTGAGACCATGGAGGAGAGAAAGGAAAGACATAGGTTAACTGAAGAAACATCGACAAGAAGGTTGAGATTGTGGTTGAGAAGAAATCAACTGAGGTAGTCACAAAGACGGTGGCTGCCGCAAAACAGCTGATTGTAGATATGTCTGGTGTCTTGTTTCCGGCCGTTGTCAGTTGGAGTAGGCAAAATCCAGAAAAAATGCACCAGACTTTCCCCTTGCCGACTTCTTCGGGAGCAGCTCGACTAGCGTTGCACCAGCACCAACACCTGCTCCTGCACTGGCTCCCATACCAGCACCTGCTCCCACACCTTCTCATAGCAGCCCGTCCTCCGTCTCGGACGTGCTCGGCGGTGCTTCGTCTATGGCTGAGCTCGACGCCCTCACGGTATCTGTCACATCGGCCCTCTTGAATAAATGTATGATCTCCAGTTTCCGTTGCCTTTCGGATGTCTCACGTCGCAGACATGTCTTTGCAGGCCGTCGTAACCCCGTGCACCATATTGTACACCATCGGCGACCAGAAGGTGGACGTGGGGAAGGCGACGATAATGAAGCTGAAGGAACCATTGTTCCACAGCCGGCCGATCCCCCTGACGTCTTCAAGGTTTTTATGGGCAGTGTCAAACCGGGCCACGAGAATTTGGCTCCTCCGGTACTAGGGGCGATGACGACGAGACCGCGCAGCGGCTTGGTGGTTGCAATGGGTGGGTCCTGTTGTGACCAAAGTCTGCTTCATCTGGAGGCGGCCAGGAGCACACCCACGAGCACGCAACCTCAGCAAGGTATGGACATCAACACACCACCTACCCAATTAGTGTCGGCTGTCGTGCTGGGTGATAGCGGACGGGGTGAGGAAGAGGCTCCATTAGTCACTGATGACGTCGCCATAGATGGGGATGAGGATGACGATCACACTCAACAGTATCTCAATACTGGCACCTATGATGAGTACTCAGGATTTGAGCGTCATGAGTCGGTGCCTGAATTGCCGCCTCCGGAGGCTGAACGTATTATAGACGACCTTCCGGTACCAAAGAAGCATAGGAAGAGAGCGAGGAAAGGCAACAAAGCTGCTTCTTTTATCCAGCCGCCTCAGCAGCCTTGGGTTCAATACTGGCACCTATGATGAGTACTCAGGATACCCACTCTACATGGTTAACGTGCCACAACAAAAGTCATACGTCCGCACATGCTCTGCGGACAAGTTCTTCCTTCGATTCGATTACAACTTTGACATGTTTCACTTGAAGAAGCTGGATTTTATGTTTTTCCGCCTTTATGCCTTGTACATGAACAACATCATCGAGATTGAGCAGATACCTTATATCTGTATCGCTGACCCGTACTTCATGCACGAGAGCTTCTTGGCAGTCTGCGCAGAGCACCGTGAATACGCGAGGGACTACATCGCCAATTTCATGGTCGCCAATAAGGACAAGGAGGCGATTCTCATGCCTTATCATACCCTGTAAGTCGTCCGCGCGGATATCCTTCCTTCGATTTCAATCATTTATTTGCACGGTGGAGGCTAATTAATTTGAGGTGTACTTATTTTGCGCAGCGGCGGGCGCGCCGTCCTCATCATCCTTTACCCCCGATACTCCCACGCTCTTTACTTGGACTCGTCGAAGAACATGAACAAAAAGGATTACACCCACATCAAGTCTGTTCTCGACAGTGCTATGTTTTACTACGGCGTACGGGGTGGAGAGGTTAAGGACAAGAAGAAAAGGACGCCACGCCCGCCTTCGGCCATAAGACCGACTTCTGCTGCATCCAGCAACCGAGTGATACTCTTAGTGATGGATTCTATGTACTACACCACATGCTGGAGTAGCGACGGGATCAGCAGAACCTTCGCATGTCACCTAAATCTGGTGATGCCCATTTTCTGCAATTGGCAAAGAAGGTAGGAGATATCCCGGATCATCGACTTCGAGCTAAGTTCTATCACATCCAGCATGAACTTGCCCAAGTCATTGTGAAGGAGGTCCTCGACAAAACAGGTTTGTTCTATGAGGAAGGGTAAATGTCGCGGGAATACGTCCGAACACGCATAGCCGCTCAGCGTCTCGACCTGAAGCCTTTCACTAAGCTCGGGGACTATCTCCCTGACTTGGATGGATGGAATGACATGTTGGAGTGATTCTCGATATATGACAATGTGTCTGTTTAGTCCATACTTTCTGAATGACGAAACTTTGAGTTATGCACGATGAAACTTTATTTGTGATGTAATTAAACCGTCCTCCTCAACTAGCGAAGATCACTCTGGTTAGGGAATTTTGGGTACAATGAACTTTGTTATTTATGCTTATGATATGTTGCTTCTATTTTTGCCAAGTCTGTCTCTTTCTGTTGCTCAACTATATATGTTGCATAACACCGACTCATGTGACGATGCAGGTGTATAGATCATCTATGACAAAGAAGTGCAACGCCAGGAGTATACGATGAGTGGCCGGAGTGTCAGGCCCAGGTGTTAGTTTAGGTTCATGCTAATGCGAGAGAGGGATGCGAACTCATGTACTGCATAGTTCCGCTCTCACTCATAGTGATAGCTCTTCTCGCGTATATCATTGTTTAGATGGATGACGACGTAGTTGCAAGTAATCGAGACTTGTATCGCTATTTTCTAGATGATCACAGAGAGACCACTTTGTGTTGGATGATGATTATGATGATGACATGATTTGATGAGACTATCTGTATGTATATGCTATGATTACATTTGTATGTGTTTGATATGCTAAAGATTATTGTATAAAGCCTGTTCAAATACAAAACAAATATGTAGAAAAAACAGAAACTAATAAAACTAGCAATAGGAAGGGGAATAAAGTTAGCAGTAGCGCTCTCTTACCAGTAGCGCGTCCTAGTTAAAAGCGTTGCATCTATTAGCAGCAGCGCATGGCACTAAAGCCCGCTGCTGCTAGCCATGTATAGTAGTAGCGTGGGTCGACACACACTACTACTACATGTTAGCTGTAGCGCCTTATCAGTAGCGCGGCGTCCCGCGCTACTGCTAGTCAAAATACATGCGCTACTGCTAGGCTTTTCCCTAGTAGTGTACCTACTTGTTTCTCTTTCAGGGTGATAGCACTGCTGCTAGGAGCAACTGCCACAATGATAGTGAGATGAACCCATTGTTTCTCCCACTAACATATATTCTAGAGAAGAAGGCAACACATCTTGAGGGTAGGGATACAACCATGCTTCCGCTCAATGATGTCGCCACCTTAATCTGTTCGACTTCTTCAGTCTGAAATTCAAGCAGAAAGACATGCTTCCGCTCAAATTCGACTGGAACTCCAATCTCTATGCAAGATTAACCATAAGTACAGGACGTCTATTGCAGAGTATGTAGCAATTTGTGATGTGTGTCAGAGAGTGAAGGCAGAGCATCAGAAGCCAGCAGGATTGCTACAACCATTGCCGATACCCGAATGGAAGTGGGATAAAATAGGCATGGATTTTATCACAGGATTACCCAGGACTCGTTCAGGCTATGACTCAATATGGGTTGTAGTCGACCGTTTGACGAAAGCGGCTCATTTCATTCTAGTGAAGACCACTTACACCAGTGCTAAGTTGGCAAAGATATACATGACCAGGATCGTATGTTTGCATGGAGCTCCGAGGAACATTGTATCAGACAGAGGAACCCAATTTACCTCGAAGTTTTGGAAGCAGTTACATGAAACATTGGGAGCCAGGCTGGAATTTAGTACAGCTTTTCACCCGCAGACAGATGGACAGACCGAGAGAGTCAACCAGATTTTGGAGGACATGTTGAGAGCTTGTGCACTAGATTATGGATCTAGTTGGGACGACAATTTGCCATATGCGGAGTTTTCGTATAACAACAGTTATCAAACCAGTTTGAAGATGGCCCCTTTCGAAGCTTTGTACGGAAGGAGGTGCAGAACACCGTTGTTATGGGACAAAGTTGGAGACCGTCAGTTGTTTGGACCAGATTTGATTAAGGAGTCTGAACAGAAAGTGAGGTTGATTCGCGATAGGCTCAAGGTAGCCCAGTCCAGGCAGAAGAGTTATGCTGATTCTAAATGAAAGGATACAGTTCACGAAGTTGGAGACCGAGTTTATCTTCGAGTATCACCACTTCGAGGAGTGAAGCGCTTTGGAGTTAAGGGAAAGTTAGCACCCTGTTTTATCGGACCATACAGAGTTGTGGAACATATGGGAGAGGTTGCCTACAAGCTGGAATTGCCCGAAGGATTGTCTGGAGTTCATGATGTATTTCACGTCTCCCAGTTGAAGAAGTGCCACGCAGAGATGGCTGAGATACCACTGAGAGATACTGTGCCACTGGAAGCAATTCAGTTGGAAAGTGATTTGACCTATGAGGAGAAACCAGTTAAGATTCTTGAGTATGCCAGCCGAGTTACCCGCAGTAAGGTTATCAAGTTTTGCAAAGTCCAGTGGAGTCACCACACGGAAGATGAAGCCACCTGGGAGCGAGAGGAAGATCTACGGAAGGACCACTCCCACCTGTTTTCTAGCCAACCCGAATCTCGAGGGCGAGATTCATCTTAAGGGGGGTAGGTTTGTAACATCCCAAATTTTCAATTTGGTATGTTATACATAGATCATCATTGCATATCATATTTTATTGCATTTTGGCAAATCCTCGATAATCCTAAGCAACTCAAGGACCCTCGGAGAGAGTTGGGGATTTTCTCGTATTTTCATATTTGATTTTCATCAAATAATAAAATGAGGAATTTGGTTTTAATTATTTTCTCTCCGGAAAAATATTTCATTTTAAAAATAAATGAGAGGAGAAAATATGACTTCTCCAAAACAATTGAAATACTGGAGAAAAAGTGTAAAAATCATTTATTGGAATTTATTCGGATTTTATTTGCAATTTTAATTGCATTAAAAAATAGTGCATGTTTTCGAAATTTATTTTGTGTTAAAAAAATGTTCACCCTATTCTAGATTTTCTAACTAGACGGGGAAAATTTATTTTATCTTTTTTGGACTTTTATTTATTTTTCTACGAATATTTTTCCGCGGAACGTTTAAAAAAAAAGCGCAGCGCCCCGCTGGGCCGAGCCCAGCCGAGCCAGGCCGCCGGCCCGCCCGCCGTCTCCTTCCCCGCGACGACGCCCGCCGCCGCCCGGTGTCCGTGGCGAGCACGGGAGCCCCGCCGCCTAGCCCCTCCCCCAAGCCACCTTTCCCCCCTTCTATATATACCCCCCTGCCTCCTCCTCTCACCCCGCCGCCCGCACCCGAACCCCGCCGCCGCCCGCGCCGGAAGCCGGAGCCGCCGTCGCCTTGCGCCGTCGCCGCCGCTCGCCGACCCCGCCGCAGGAGCCCCCCCCCCCCCCCCCCCCGCCGCCCGAGCCCGCCGCCCGAGCCGCCTCTTGCCGGAGCCCCGCCGGAGCTCTGTCCCGACGAGGTAGCCGCACCTCGCCTCGTTTGCCGGTTTTGTTTAAAAAAAACGTTCGTAAAAAAACCCTAGATCAGTTTTTTTCGGTTTTGTTATTTTCTGAGCGTTCACTGACTCGTTCGTTTTAACGAACGCGTTCGTCGGTTTTTCTCTGTTAACGAACGTCCGTTCTTTAACCGTTCGTCCGTTTTTCTTTTTCGTCGGATTTTTCCGCGATTATCTCAGATTCGATTTCTGATCGAATCTTCGTTTCTGTTTAACTTTTCGCTCGTTTATCGGAATCAGGCGATTCAAGCGCCTAGAGTTTCGTCTCGAAATTCTCTTTCCGTTTAACCTACTCAAACAAGTTTTTGCTACTGTAAAATTTGACCTAGATCCAGATTAATAAACGAAGCTTGTTTCTTTCGCCGTTTGACTTTCGTTGCTTCGTTCGAGTTGATTCTTTTTGCAAACCGGAGTTCTTAAGTTAAACTTTCTGGTTGGATCTTTCATTCGAGTTTTACCTGTGCATTAGATGAGTACTTATTGTTTGCTTGTTTGTTTGCAATAGAGTACCCGGAGTGTGCCGCTTGTTACTTCGAATCGCTAGGTTTTGCGGATCATCAGCAAGGCAAGTAACACTTTGATCATACCTTCCATACCCAGTTTTTATTGCATTAGATCTATTCCTCAAACATTGCATGATTAGGATCTAATTAAATTGTGGGTACTGGGAAGTAGTTGAGGTAGTACCTATTCCTTGTTTTAATTATCAAACCCTTGGGAGTTACTTCTACGTTGCTATTATATTGCCATGCTATGCTCGTAGACGTGGATTGGGTTTGAGAGATATTCATGACAGATGTGAGATTTTTTTTATAATGGTTTACCTAAGGTGGCAACTAAAACTCACATCTGGGTGGATTGAGGCACCTGGAGAATCCAGTGTTGTCTGTTTGTATAAGGACCGCCACCCAGGCTCAAAGGGATCATAAGATTATTCATGCTAGAAACTTCCGTGTGCAGCCACAAGCTATTATGGGCTCTAGCATAGTTGAGTAGGTTACATGATCTCTTGAAGAGGTGGGCTAGCAGATGTAGGGGAGAGTAGGTGTACCGGTCCACCCAGAGTAAAGAGTGATTGTTCCTGAAAGGCTGTGTCTCGGTCATCCGTTTCTCAAACATCATGCAGTGCGAGAATCAAGCGGAGGCGATCGAGTCTTGTGGGGAAAAGTGCACAAACCTCTGCAGAGTGTACAAACTAATCATGGTTAGCCGTGTCCCCGGTTATGGACAACTTGAGTATCTAGTACCTGGATTATCATTTGAATCTCATCACCATGTTACTTTTAATTAATTTTGTTGGGTTAATGATGATACTTACTTGGGATTGAGTTGGAGGTACCTTCTCAATGTTTCACAACCACCATGATAGTTAAATAAAATTTATTCCTTTGAAGTAGGGAAAAATTGGCTTTTCGCAAAACTGTAACCATAGAGCTTTCCACCAGCCATAAATGCATGTAGTATAGCATTATTATTGTTCATTACTCTCTATGTGTTACTTTGCGAGCATATTCCATATGCTGACCCGTTTTCGGGCTGCAACGTTTCATGTTGCAGACTTTTCAGACGACGAGTAAGGTGCCTTAGGTCGTGGTCTTATACTCAGTGATGCCGCTGGAGTTGATGGACTCACTTATCTTCCAAGTCTTCCGCTGTTATCGTTTTTAGATGGCCTTAAGCCATATTTATCTTACTTAATCTCTTTGGAGATATTCGATGTAATAAGTGTGTGATTGCTACTCTGTTATAAATCCTCCATTTGTACTGTGCGTGTCAGCATTACTGATCCATGGATGACACTGGTGCACAGCAGCACAGACCATTTGAGGTCTGGTCGCTACAGTTTCCCTTCGTAACGTTTCGGTCTCACCAAAATGAGCGATCGGTCCCACCGAGTTTGACTCACCAATTCTCTGTTAACTCATTGCTGAAATCAGTTTCACCGAGTTCCTGCAATTGGTCACACTGAGATGAGGGTTTGCCCTAGCCCTAGCACATCGGTCCCAACAAGTTGATCATGTCGGTCCCACCGAGATTCCTAACGTTCCCATTTTGAACTGAATCGGTCTTACTAAGTTCTTCTATTTGTTCTGGCCGAGTTGGCTCAAATCTCTGTAACGGTTGGATTTTGTGTGGAGGCTATATATACCCCTCCACCCCCTTCTCTATTCAAGAGAGAGCCATCAGAACGTGCCTACACTACCACTACTCATTTTCTGAGAGAGAACCACCTACTCATGTCTTGAGACCAAGACATTCCAATCCAACCAGAAGAATCTTGATCTCTAGCCTTCCCCAAGTTGCATTCCACTCAAATCATCTTACCACCATACCCAAATCTGTGAGAGAGAGTTGAGTGTTGGGGAGACTAACATTTGAAGCACAAGAGCAAGGAGTTCATCATTAACACACCATCTATTACTTTTGCAGAGTGGTGTCTCCTTGATTGGTTAGGTGTCACTTGGGAGCCTCCGACAAGATTGTGGAGTTGAACCAAGGAGTTTGTAAGGGCAAGGAGATCGCCTAATTTGTGAAGATCTACCCGAGTGAGGCAAGTCCTTCGTGGGCGATGGCCATGGTGGGATAGACAAGGTTGCTTCTTCGTGGACCCTTCATGGGTGGAGCCCTCCGTGGGCTCACGCAACCGTTACCCTTCGTGGGTTGAAGTCTCCATCAACGTGGACGTACGATAGCACCACCTATCAGAACGACGCCAAAAATCTCCGTGTCTACATTGCATTTGCCTTCTCCAAACCCTTTCCTTTACCTTCATATGCAATGTTTTACTTTCCGCTGCTACACTCCTAGAATTGCATGTGTAGGTTGATTGCTTGACTTGTGCTAAGTTGCTAAAATCTCCCAAGACTTCAAATTAGGAAAAGGCTAGATTTTTATTTGGTCAAGTAGTCTAATCAGCCCCCCCCCTCCAGACCTACTTTCGATCCTACAAAAGTAATATTAGAGCATCTAAACCCTCTGAACAAATTAAAGTTGAACCTAATGTTGCTCTGGTTAAAGATCTCTTGGTCAATAATATTGATGGGCATGTTATTTATTTATGTGGCGAAGCCGCTAGAATTGCTAACCTAATAATAAAGATAAGAATAAACATGCGGTTGGCATGCTTGTTGACTGTGTTAAAATAGGAGATCATTGTTATCATGGCTTATGTGATTTGGGTGCTAGTGTGAGTGCTATTCCTTTTACCTATATCAAGAAATTATGAATGATATTGCTCCTGCAGAAATAGACGACATTGATGTTACTATTAAGCTTGCTAATAGAGACACTATCACATCACTTGGCATTTTTAGAGATGTAGAAGTCTTGTGTGGAAAAATAAAATACCCTACTGATTTTCTAGTTCTTGGTTCTCCACAAGATGATTTTTGTCCCATAATATTTGGTAGACCTTTCTTGAACACTGTTAATGCTAAGACTGATTACGCTAAAGAAACTATTAGTGCTAACTTTGGTGATATATCTCATGAGTTTAATTTCTCTAAGTTTCATAGACAACCTCATGATAAAGAATTGCCTAGTAAAGATGAAATTATTGGTCTTGCCTCTATTGTCATACCTCGTATTGATCCGTTGGAACAACTTTTGCTAGACCATGAAAATGATATGAACATGAATGAAAGAAATGAAGGATCAACAACCTATTGATAGAGGCAAAGGTGTCCCGTCTTTTGATGAGAATGTGATTGTCGCTTTCTGTGGAAGTAGACTTTGATGATCCGACTATGAGCGTGCGAGACGTCGCGCCTTAGCAATCGCTAAACCAACTTCCGAGGGTTATTGACCATGCAGGAGCACGATCAACCTGACCACGAGGGTCTATTTCCTGCGAGCAAATGAAGAACAAGCAAGAAACTGAGATTGCAATCTGGATATTGTGAATATAAGAGGAAAGCTTTATTGATGAAAGTGGGGTTCTGTGACGTCTTGGTCTTGTCGTTGAACACAAACGAAGTACCCGAAGTTGCAGCTATGGCGAACTTTAATCTAAACAAAACCCAAAGTCTAAACGACGCCCTAAGGGCTATATATATGGAGGAAGAGGGGGGGGGGGATTTCGTGGCCCTTGGAGGAGTGGTCCGAAACCAAACCTAACTCTTGTTTCCCCACACATACGGACTCTCACTACAAAAAAATACACTTCCGTGATGATACGTGTTTGTCATAGTAGGTCACGTTTTGTGTCATGCATGTACATCCATGACGATTTTATGACAGAATCAAGATAGTCATACCTGTGCTGTCGTAGAAGTGTTCCATGACATTACCAAACTTATCATCACAGAAGTGTCCACTTCCATGACGATAAATCGCGCGTCATAGAAGTGCTTTCGTCAAGGGTAACCGACATGTGGCATCCACCATAACGGGTCACCGTTAAGCTATCCGGTTCCGATTTGGATTCGATAACCCGTTAACATCCCGGACCAATGGCGATTTTCCACGTGTAAAATTCTCATTCGCCGACGATCCACGTGTCGGCTCAACGTTGGGATAGATGTCAACCGTCCATTGCACAAGAATCACCAATGAAACATTGACACGTGGGACGGCCCAATAGAGGCCCATATAGGTTTAAAAGTCGGCCTAGGAACAGGCCCACAAGATTTCATCAGATCTAATGGGCCGGCGCGTTAATAGCCTAACATTTTCTAGACCAAATTATGGCCCATATCAGAGATGGGCCGTTAAATGACTACAATATTCTGGGCCAGTTTACAACCCATATCAGATCTGGCCCGTTAATAGCCTGCAATAGTTTGGGCCAAATTACGGTCCATACCTGATCCGGCCCGTTAACTGACTTTCATTTCTTGGGACAAATTATGGCCCATAACAAATACGGCCCTTTAGCAGCTACTATGCCATCAGGCCAATTGGGGGCCTGATTTGCTCTTTAGCCTCTTAATGGCCTGTTTAACAGTTCGGCCCGATATTAGTTTCGGCCTGTCAGCGGCCCTGTCTACATATGGGCCTCTTTCGGCCCGGTTTCACTTTCAGCCATGTAAAGCCCCGAGTTTCACCTTGGCCTAATTCTGGTTCGTAGTTACTTTCGGCCTCTTAATGGCCCGTAGTCTTCGTGGATACATTCTAGCCCAAACTGCCTATTGGCCCGTTAAAGGCCCTTGAGAGTGTTGGGCTTAATTTTGGCCCGTTATACATCCGGCCTACTTCCCGCCGGTCATGTAATTGGGTCAGCCAAGGCCCAAAAACATTTCAGTCTGTTAATGGCCCGTCACACGAATGGGCCATAATGGGCCGATCTATATTAGAGCATGATGTCGGCCAGTGATTTGTTTGCCAAAATTAAGGCTCAGTCTAGTTTTAAACCTATTGAAAGCCTGTTTAATTTTCTGGGCCAATTAAGGCAAGCAGTTTACTTGGCCTTTTAAAGGCCCGAAACTAATAGTGGGCCAGATTAAGACTAGACCTAACTAATGGCCTGAGATGATTGTAGGCCCACGGTTCGGCCCGTACTAGCAATTGGCGACCGACCAGTTTTAGTACAAAAATTATTATTTTATAAACCTAACATATTGGCTCATTGCGCACCGATCGAAGATTATGACCTTTTCTCAGAGCGACGACAGCATAAACAGCAAATAAATTACAGCATCGTGATGAAGAATAAACCTAGACTATACAACAAAGAAATTACAGCATATTACATTCCCTGGGCATCAAAGTTCGCCGCCAGTGATAATAAAGGGCAACAAGATAGCAGATTCCATAAACTAGGCAGGTCGCCGCCAGTGGAAGTAAACAGGCCGAGAAAATAATAGACAGAACCGACAACAGTTCAGCACAGTTCAAGAAAGTTTAGCCCGGCCCAGGAGCTATAGCGCAAGCAGCTTAGCAACCTGATGAGACTGCGCTTCTTTGGCACTTATATCCACCAACTTAAGCTGCATAGCATCAATAGACGTCCTGTACTTATGGTTAATCTTGCATAGAGATTGGAGTTCCAGTCGAATTTGAGCGGAAGCATGTCTTTCTGCTTGAATTTCAGACTGAAGAAGTCGAACAGATTCAGGTGGCGACATCATTGAGCTTGTGTCACTGAGTAAGTTCGACACTACATCAAGACATGACGCGGATCATTTGGCACATATACGCGGTCCTCAAACCATAAGGTATCGTGCTCATCCTCACGAAATCCCTTGGCTTTTCCTTTGCTTATCTTCTCCTTTATCTCTTCAATCTCCTTGTTTGTCTTCTAAGCTTCTCTGATCCTTTCCAGCAAGGTAGACTGAATCTCCAATGTCGCTAAATAGCCTCTTGGGACTATCTCCAAACATAGCTCGCGAAGGTCCTTGGCTAACTCCTGAGGTAACTTTCCTGTAATGAGGGTGTTGACATGACTCTTGCGGCTCAACGCGTCTGCTACTACGTTAGCCTTTCCTGGGTGATAATGCAATCTCATATCATAGTCCTTTATGAGCTCCAACCATCTCCTCTGTCTGAGATTTAACTCCTTCTGCGTGAAAATATACTTCAAACTCTTGTGATCTGTATACACCTCACAATGGTTTCCGATGAGAAAATGTCTTCATGTCTTCAATGCATGCACCACGGCTGCTAATTCCAAATCATGCGTAGCATAATTCCTCTCATGGGGTTTAAGTTGTCGTGAAGCATATGACACAACTCTTCCTTCCTGCATAAGCACTGCTCCAAGTCCTCGACGAGAAGGGTCGCAATAAACTTCATAATCCTTGCGTTGATCTGGCAGAATCAACACTGGTGATGTAACCAATCGTTTCTTCAACTCTTGGAAACTAGCTTCACATTCCTTAGTCCAATTGAATTTGGTGTCCTTCTTCAATAGCTCAGTCATGGGCTTAGCAATCTTTGAGAAATTCTTGATGAATCTCCGGTAGTATCCTGCAAGTCCAAGAAAAACTCCGGATTTCTCCAACTGTCGTGGGTGATTCCCAACTTGTCACTGTGTCAACCTTGGCAGAGTCTACTGCTATTCCTTCTCCCGAAATAACATGTCCAAGGAATCCAACTTCCTTCAGCCAAAATTCACATTTGCTGAACTTGGCGTATAACTGATGTTCTCTGAGCTTCTCAAGTACCAATCGCAAATGCTCCTCATGCTCTTCCTCATTCTTGGAAAAGACTAGAATGTCGTCAATGAACACCACGACGAACTTATCCAAAAACTCCATAAATACTTTGTTCATCAGGTTCATAAAATAGGCAGGTGCGTTAGTCAGACCAAATGACATAACGGTATACTCATACAATCCATATCTGGTGGTAAAATCCGTCTTAGGTATATCCTGCTCTCGAATCTTTAACTGATATTATCCTGATCGTAGATCGATCTTGGAAAATACTTTAGCTCCTTGTAGGCGGTCAAACAAATCATTGATCATCGGCAGTGGGTACTTGTTTTTGATGGTCACTTCATTCAATCCACGGTAATCAACAACCATCCTCAGCGATCCATCTTTCTTCTCCACTAGAAGTACTGGTGATCCCCAAGGTGACGAACTTGGGTGAATATAGCCTTTTTCCAGTAACTCCTTGATCTGCTTCCTAATTTCCTCCAAATCTTTTGCGGGCATCCTGTACGGTCTCTTAGATATTGGCCCTGTGCCTGGCAAAAGTTCAATCAAGAACTCAATGTCTCTATCTGGTGGCATGCCTGGCAACTCTTCTGGAAATACATCCGGATAATCCTTCACCACTGGTACTTCCTCCTGTACAACTCCTGATAATGAATTCACTTGAGTCCTCTTCGGCATATGCCGGGATACATACTTGATCCTTTTTCCTTCCGGGGTGGTAAGCAAAATCGTCTTGCTGGCACAATCGATGTTTCCTCCATACAACGATAGCAAATCCATTCGCAAAATCACATCCAAACCTTGTGATTCCAAAACAATGAGGTCTGAGGGGAAAACATGCCTACCAATGGCCAATGGTATCTGAAAACATCCCTGACTGGCCATATACTCCGCTCCTGGCGAGGTTACTAACATAGGGGTTTTGAGAACTTGGGTGGATAGCTTAAACTTATTCACAAATCCCCTTGATATGTATGAATGCGATGCACCAGTATCGAAAAGAACGGTTGCAATAAATGACTTAACCAAAATCTTACCTATTACTGCATCAGGCTGTGCTTCAACCTCCTCCACGCTCACGTGGTTCACATGTCCTTTGTTGAACGGGTTCGGCTTCTTCCCAGAGCTTCCATTGCCATTTCCATTTTGGGCTTCAGGACAATCAGTTGCATAATGTCCAGTCTTCTGGCACTTGAAACAAGTAATGTGACTTAGATCCCTCTTGGTTGGGGTAGATGGGTTGGTATGGTTCTGTCCATTGCTTCCTCCATTCCCATTACCATTCTTAGAGCCATTATGGTTGTGCGAACTACCTCCCCCATGGGTATGCTGAAACTGTCCTCCCGGTTTCGGGGCAAATCGTGGCTTCTGTTGAGCTCCAGAATTGTACTTCCCTTGTCCATACTTCCTCTTACGGTTTTCAATCTGTTGTTGCTTCCCTTCAATCATGAGAGCTCTATCTACCAGCTCCTGGTAGTTGTTGAAGGTGGCTACCATCAACTGCATACTCAGTTCATCATTCAGTCCTTCCAAATATTTCTCCTGCTTGGCTGCATCTGTAGCAACGTCATCTGGTGCATAACGTGCTAACTTACTGAAATCCTCCACATACTGGCCTACGGTGCGTCCTCCTTGGCGTAGGTTGCGAAACTCATGCTTCTTCATAGCCATAGCTCCTGCTGAAACATGTGCTGTACGGAAAGCTTGCTGAAATTGGTCCCATGTGACAGTGTCAATAGGGTGCGTGGCTGTATAATTCTCCCACCATGATGCTGCGGGTCCATCAAGCTGATGTGCGGCAAAACGCACTCTTTCCGCATCTGTGCATCCTGCAGTGGTCAACTCCCTTCCAACTTTGCGGAGCCAATCATCTGCAACAAGCGGCTCGGTGCTACTGGAAAACACCGGCAGGTTTAGCCTTAAGAAACGGGCTAAGTGATCAACGGGTGGTGGTGGCGGTGGGTTGTTGTTGTTGTTGTTGCCTTGGTTCTGCACTAACACTTGCATCAGGGCATTCTGTTGCTGAATCAACTGGGTGATCTCCGGTGGGAAAACAAATCCGGTGTCGCGTCTCGGAGGCATCTGTTAGGTTAGAAAAGATGAGAGTTAAGAATAGAATGAGGTCTAGAGGGAAAACACTACCCATATGCTCATGAGGCAAATACAATCAATATCACTTAATCAATTCAAACAAGGCAAAACAAACGATCTAACTAGCGTTACAACGTGCTTGAACTGTACTATTAAATGGGGGAAAACTACTGCTGATATGGTGGTCTACTAAAAATTCTGATCCGTTGAAGACTCCATGATGTCTGCTCCAGCTTCGTCAACCCAGTCATCTTCACTTGGTTCTGAGTCGGTGTCGTCGATGATGATGTAGTTATCCGGACAAGTGCATTCGTCATCCTTTGCTTTTGGCACTGGATTTCCCATGAATACTCCAATCTTCTTCTCCAGGTCGTCATTCTTCCCTACTAGTGCGATGATTTCCTCCATATAATCCTCGCGTGTAGCCTTGAGTTCTTCCTCCAGCTCCTTGATCTTCGTCAATGCCTTCTTCAGTTCTTCCTTGTCCGTGCACATCTGGTTCACCTGGCGACGAATATGTTGGTTTTGCTCCTGGATGAAAGCTGCGATTGATCCATCCTTCTTGGTTCTGATCATCTCCCATTGCGCGTCTCGGCGTCCACAAATCTGATAAATTGTATCCTTAAGCTCCTGGTGGTAGACTTCTCCAATGCGTCCCATAGCGATGTGTGCGGCCATGCTCTTCCCTAAACTCCAGGTTGGTGCTTCGAAAACCAATCTTATGGGTTCAGTAACTGGCACAAACTTCCTTCCTGGAATGTGAACTTGAATCTTCCAGCTCTCCTCTTCGGGTAATGTGGCGTTGTAGGTTCCGGTGATGCTTGGTATTCCTATGTTCAAATACTTAGTGACTTCCTTCAAGTGTCGACCAAAAGGCGTGTCTTCATATGGTTGCATGAACTTGCTCCTTGTATCCGCCATTCCTAAAAGAGTAGAAAAAGGAGAGGGGTCAGAAATGAGAAGAGAAAAGCTTTCTAGGGCTTAAGCTTAGTGGTCGTGTCCTACAGTCAGCGTGTGCTCTGATACCAACTTTGTAGCGACCAGACCTCAAATGGTCTGTGCTGCTGTGCACCAGTGTCATCCCTGGATCAGTAATGCTGACACGCACAGTACAAATGGAGGATTTATAACAGAGTAGCAATCACACACTTATTACATCGAATATCTCCAAAGAGATTAAGTAAGATAAATATGGCTTAAGGCCATCTAAAAACGATAACAGCGGAAGACTTGGAAGATAAGTGAGTCCATCAACTCCTGCGGCATCACTGAGTATAAGACCACGACCTAAGGCACCTTACTCGTCGTCTGAAAAGTCTGCAACATGAAACGTTGCAGCCCGAAAACGGGTCAGCATATGGAATATGCTGGCAAAGTAACACATAGAGAGTAATGAACAATAATAATGCTATACTACATGCATTTATGGCTGGTGGAAAGCTCTATGGTTACAGTTTTGCGAAAAGCCAATTTTTCCCTACTTCAAAGGAATAAATTTTATTTAACTATCATGGTGGTTGTGAAACATTGAGAAGGTACCTCCAACTCAATCCCAATTAAGTATCATCATTAACCCAACAAAATTAATTAAAAGTAACATGGTGATGAGATTCAAATGATAATCCAGGTACTAGATACTCAAGTTGTCCATAACCGGGGACACGGCTAACCATGATTAGTTTGTACACTCTGCAGAGGTTTGTGCACTTTTCCCCACAAGACTCGATCGCCTCCGCTTGATTCTCGCACTGCATGATGTTTGAGAAACGGATGACCGAGACACAGCCTTTCAGGAACAATCACTCTTTACTCTGGGTGGACCGGTACACCTACTTTCCCCTACATCTGCTAGCCCACCTCTTCAAGAGATCATGTAACCTACTCAACTATGCTAGAGCCCATAATAGCTTGTGGCTGCACACGGAAGTTTCTAGCATGAATAATCTTATGATCCCTTTGAGCCTGGGTGGCGGTCCTTATACAAACAGACAACACTGGATTCTCCAGGTGCCTCAATCCACCCAGATGTGAGTTTTAGTTGCCACCTTAGGTAAACCATTATAAAAAAAAATCTCACATCTATCATGAATATCTCTCAAACCCAATCCACGTCTACGAGCATAGCATGGCAATATAATAGCAACGTAGAAGTAACTCCCAAGGGTTTGATAATTAAAACAAGTAATAGGTACTACCTCAACTACTTCCCAGTACCCACAATTTAATTAGATCCTAATCATGCAATGTTTGAGGAATAGATCTAATGCAATAAAAACTGGGTATGGAAGGTATGATCAAAGTGTTACTTGCCTTGCTGATGATCCGCAAAACCTAGCGATTCGAAGTAACAAGCGGCACACTCCGGGTACTCTATCGCAAACAAACAAGCAAACAATAAGTACTCATCTAATGCACAGGTAAAACTCGAATGAAAGATCCAACCAGAAAGTTCAACTTAAGAACTCCGGTTTGCAAAAAGAATCAACTCGAACGAAGCAACGAAAGTCAAACGGCGAAAGAAACAAGCTTCGTTTACTAATCTGGATCTAGGTCAAATTTTACAGTAGCAAAAACTTGTTTGAGTACGTTAAACGGAAACAGAATTTCGAGACGAAACTCTAGGCGCTTGAATCGCCTAATTCCGATAAACGAGCGAAAAGTTAAACAGAAACGAAGATTCGATCAGAAATCGAATCTGAGATAATCGCGGAAAAATCCGACGAAAAAGAAAAACGGATGAACGGTTAAAGAACGGACGTTCGTTAACATAGAAAAACCGACGAACGCGTTCGTTAAAACGAACGAGTCGGTGAACGCTCACAAAATAACAAAACCGGAAAAAAACCGATCTAGGGTTTTTTTTACGAACGTTTTTTTTAAACAAAACTGGCAAAACGAGGCGAGGTGCGGCTACCTCGTCGGGACAGAGCTCCGGCGGGGCTCCGGCGGCTCCGGCAAGAGGCGGCGAGGGCGGCGGGCTCGGGCGGCGGGGGGGGCTCCGGCGGCGGGGTCGGCGAGCGGCGGCGACGGCGCAAGGCGACGGCGGCTCCGGCTTCCGGTGCGGGCGGCGGCGGGGTTCGGGTGTGGGCGGCGGGGTGAGAGGAGGAGGCAGGGGGGTATATATAGAAGGGGGGAAGGTGGCTTGGGGGAGGGGCTAGGCGGCGGGGCTCCCGTGCTCGCCACGGACACCGGGCGGCGGCGGGCGTCGTCGCGGGGAAGGAGACGGCGGGCGGGCCGGAGGCCTGGCTTGGCTGGGCTCGGCCCAGCCGGGCGCTGCGCATTTTTTTTAAAACGTTCCGCGGAAGAAATATTCGTAGAAAAATAAATAAAAGTCCAAAAAAGATAAAATAAATTTTCCCCGTCTAGTTAGAAAATCTAGAATAGGGTGAACATTTTTTAACACAAAATAAATTTTGAAAACATGCACTATTTTTTAATGCAATTAAAATTGCAAATAAAATCCGAATAAATTCCAATAAATGATTTTAACACTTTTTCTCCAGTATTTCAATTGTTTTGGAGAAGTCATATTTTCTCCTCTCATTTATTTTTAAAATGAAATATTTTTCCGGAGAGAAAATAATTAAAACCAAAATCCTCGTTTTATTATTTGATGAAAATCAAATATGAAAATACGAGAAAATCCCCAACTCTCTCCGAGGGTCCTTGAGTTGCTTAGGATTATCGAGGATTTGCCAAAATGCAATAAAATATGATATGCAATGATGATCTATGTATAACATACCAAATTGAAAATTTGGGATGTTACAGAAACAGAGAGTTTGCATTGCGAACTCGGTGGGACTGATCACTCATTTCGGTAAGACCGAAATGTTACAAAGGGAAACAGAGAGTTTGCATTGCCATCTTGGTGAGACCGAGATCCATATCGGTTAGACCGAATTGTCTAGGGTTTCTGGCCGTGTCTATGTCAAAAGAACTCGGTGGCGCCGGATAGATCAAATCGGTGGGGCTGAGTTTGACTTTGGGTTTTGGACATATTTGGAAACGAGAAAGTGGTTGAGGGTTATGGAGCAATATCACTAAGCATTTTGAGCAAGTAGACCATTAAGCAACACCTCATCCCTTTTGAATAGTATTGGCTTTCCTACGGACTCAATGTGATCTTAGATCACTAAAATAGAAATGAAGAGTTTTGAGCTTTTAGCGAATCTTTGTCCTTAGCATTTTGAGGGGTCCACATCTCTAGTCCATGCCATGCCAAACATTGAACTTTCCGAAATATTTAACTTGAATGAATGTTAGTTCAATGAGCTATATGTTGTTATGAATTACCAAAACCACCCGGGGATTAGTTGCACTTTAAATATCCCACTTTTTGGTAATTGATGACAATATATAGATCGAAGCTTCGACAAATGATAATATGAGTGAAATACATCGTTGCTTTGAGAAGTATGTGATAAGCAAGAGCTCCCCCTAAATTTGTGCATTATTTAAAATTTTCTTTTGAATGCAAATGCACAATCGATAGGATCATGGGTCACTCTTCCATGTCACATACATCTTGGTGGAGCACTCAAAATGACAAGATATAAATGACATGCACTCATCACCAAGGGAAACATGATTGATCATACACAATTAATGGACATAGACATTCAAGCTGACATTAAAGCATAGTATGATCAAACACATGATCATGAAAGTATCTCACGAGCAAGCACATATAGTAGCATAGGAATCAAGCGATCAAACGATCAAAGTAGCACGTAGCAAGAGAGGCAACAAAAGGCAAAACACTTTGTCTATCGAAGCCTAATGATCTATACACTTTCTCCCCCTTTGGCAACAAGTTACCAAAAAGCTCGAAAATGCATAGTGTTATGCGACACTCTAGGCACGATCTCCGGTGTGCGTAGATGGCGTGGAGAGGACAGCATCAGCAAACACTTCTGAAGATGTCTGAGGAGCTGGAGGAGTTGCAATTGGAGGAACAATGGTGGCAGTTGCTGCAGGTGCTGAAGTAGTAGTTCTGGAGTCTCGGGCAACTGGCACTGTTGAAGACCTTTGTGCCCTTGGCACTCTCTGGAATGTTTCGGTGGTAGGTCTGTCAATCCTGTTTCAATCTCTTCCTGGAGCTTCTCAACAGTGGTCTGGATCTCGGTGACCTTCACATCTAGATCATGAAGTTTAGTCTCAAATATCCTCTCAAGACTCTCCTGATTTCGAGTCAGGGTGGCTAGTCCTTTCTTAATTCTCACGGTTGCCTCAAACAGATAACTAAGTTGATCTTGCTTGGTCTTGAGATTTACAACTGAAGCATCTGGTACACTAGCTGCCCTTACTGCTTTAGCAGCCTTTGCTCTCTCCCTCTCTCTCTTCTCCTGGGCTTCTACTGAAGTAGGATGTGATGCATCCATGACAACCTCATTGTCCTCAAATTCTGGCCTCAGGGGAAGGTGCTCTTTGTCAAGAAGATATGTCCTTGTTCCCATCTTGGAGTTGATTAGCATCTGTACGTGAGGGGCATATCCATATGATCTTTTCTGATCAGCTGCAGTTCTCTTCACAGTCTCAACAATCAAACTCATCACCTTGAACTTTTGTGGCACATCAAACATATGAAGCAAGTTGATTGAGTGGCCACGGATCATTCCATGATCTCCTGACTTGGGCAACAGAGTGTGCCTCAATATAGTGTTCATCGTGGTTAGACCTGACAACAGATAATAGATGGATCCAAACTTGTGAGTTTCCAATGCAGCATCAGGAATTGGCTTATACATGTGAGCCATGGAGTTGTGATCCTTTCTGGGCTTGGCACACACATCTGTGTCATTTTCATCTTCCTTGGGGGCATTGATCAACTTGGCCCATTCAGCAATTGAAGATTGATACCTTGTTCCTTCTGTCATCCAGACTATTTTGCCATCTGGATAGAAATGAGCAGTTGAATAGAATTGCATAATCATTTCATCATTCCATTTTGTCAACTTTTGACCAACAAAAGTGTCAACACGATTCATTTTGAAACTTTCATGTACTCCTGGAAAGTAATCCTCATTTTCATCAATGTACTTCCAGTCAACCCATTTCATGTCACAGACAATAGGCTTCTTGTCCAACAAGACTATCTCATAGAAATCTTGTTGTTCTATGGTGTGAAAGCGATAATCAACAGCAGTTCTTCTCCTTGTAGCATATGGATCAGTCTGTCTCCACAATCTGAGACCTACATCCTTCCTTATCTTCATGTTCTCAGCAACAGGATGATCATCATTATGATCAGGTATCTTGGGCTTCAATTTTTTGAGCACTTGCTGCTCCTCATCCTCTTGAGCTTCTGGCACTGGGGACTTGTTCTTCTCAGCTGCAGAAATGTTTCTGGTGGATCTCTTGGGTGCAGAAGGTTTTGGAGCTTGAGTTGGAGGCTTGGGAGCTGTCTTGGGCTTAGATGGAGCAGCCCCAGACTTAATTGCATCCCCTATGAGCTTTTGACACTTTTGTGGTGGTGCAGCTGCCTCTTCCTCCTCCTCATCATCATCTGACTCATTCATCATAGATGATTTGCCAATGAACCTGGCCATAGTCTTCTTGACTCTCTCCTTCCTTTCCTTTCCTCCAACAGCCTCTTCCTCTCTTGGTTCAAGAGTGAGCTCCATGGTTTCTTGAGTGGAGGCTCTGGCTTTAGACATTGGGACTCTCTTGGCAGGAGCTTTCTTATGCATGCTAGGCTTGACGGCAGCAGCAGCAACTTGCTATTTCTTGAGAACCTTCTTCTTTGTGGTTACTTCCTCATCAACAACAAAGTCCTCATCTTCAGATTCTGAGGTTTTCTTCTTTCTTTGCCTAGTTGCAGCCTTAGGAAAATTGCTTGGTGTGCTTCTGCTTACATCATCATAGCTGATTGAGGGACTGGTGCCCTCACTAAGATTCACCGGCTCCTCTGACATGTTCTGACTGTCACTGCCTTCTGACATCTCTGAAACTGACCCTGTGAAGAGATAGGTATAGCACTACAGGAATCAGGAACTTTGCCGTCAGCCATGGCGGACGGCAAAGGCACGCATGGCGGACGACAAAAACCTTTGCCGTCAGCCAGCTGACAGCAACACGTCCGGCTGAACAAGCTACGGCAAAGGCTTCTTTCCCGTCAGCTGGCTGATGACAAAGATGCAAAGGTATTTGTCGTCCGCCAGCCGACGGCAAAGAGCCTGGACGGTACATGTGTCAGCTTAGGTCAGTTAAGTGGTTAACGACGTGCTTTGCCGTCTGCCAGCGGACGGCAAAGACCTTTGCATATTTGTCGTCTGCCAGCGGACGGCAAATAGCATTTAATCTTTGCTGTCCGCCAGCGGACGACATATCATGCCACATGGCAGCATCTGGGGGGCTGGCCTATTTGGTAGCTTTGCCGTTAGCTGGTTGACGGCAAAGATGCAATGGTCTTTGCCGTCTGCCAGCAGACGGCAAAGCATCCAAATAGCCAGCCTACTGCCCCAGGTTGCATGTGGCATGTTGGCCGTCCGCTAGCTGATGGCATAGGTCTTTGTCGTCCGCCAGCAGACGGCAAAGAGTCTATATAGCCCCTGTTTTTTCTGTTTTTTCATGAATTCTTTCAATTTGACCGAATTTCACACACACACATATATATATATACACACATATGAAAATACTTTCGACAAGCATACCAACACATATACATACCAAATCATATCCCTGCCATATGGATATGATCATCCAACACATATACATAGCAAATGGTTTCATCCAACACATATACATAGCCAACATATCCAACAACAAGCATACAATGGTTTCATCCATACATACATATATAGGTAGCAAGTTTGACATTGTTCATCCTACAAAATCAAAACAAGAAGGAAGCATAAAGAGAAGAGTAGACTCCATCAACGCAAGCTTCCTCATCTAAAGCAAATCTGCAAATTGGGAAAGAAGCAAGTTAGAAGAAGAAGAAGAATACTAGCTAGAGTAAGAAGAAGAGGAGGAAGAAAAGGAAGAAGAAGAAGATTTCTTCTTCTCTTTCTTTTTCTCCTCTCCTGTTTTTTATCTTCTTCTTCTAACTAAGGTAGGTAAAAATGCCATTTTATTGCTAAGCTAGGTAAAAATGCTAAGTGCAGGTCATTTTAGAGCTAAGCTAGGTAAACAGGTCATTTTGGAGCTTACTAAGGTTATTATGTCATTTTTGAGGAAAGTAAGGTAAGTCTATATCATTTTGGAGGTAACAAAGATTATCATGACATTTTTAGGAAAGAAATCTAAGTATAGCTCATTTTTTTGTCTAAGTTAGGTAGTTATGCCATTTAGGAGGAAAGTAAGCTAAGTATGCATTTGTTAAGCAAAACACTAGAGAAAACTTACCCTCATCACAACAAATGCGATGAAGATCTCAACTAAGGTAACAATTGATCCAACGGCATAATGATACCAAGCCTCATTATCAATGGCATATTTTCTAATCTTCTTTTGCTTCAGACGCATTGCATCCATCTTCAAGCACATTGCATTCATCTTCATCTTGTGATCACAGACGACATCGGCAACATACAACTCCAATGCCATCTTCTCTTCTTTAATTCTTTTAATTTTTTCCTTCAAATACTCATTTCCTTTCTCAATTAAATTTAACTTCTCGACAAGAGGGTCGGTTTCAAATTCTGGTTCACATACATCCTAGATTAAAATATCTCTATGTCAACTTGATGGCCATAATTGTCATAAATGAGAAATGCAACAAATAGTTATGAAAGGGAATTTACCACATCCGACGGGGACGGACATCAAGACCATGGCACTATGTATAAGAAACAATCATACAAAGTAAGAAAAATATACAAGTAACTATATAAATCATACAATCATACAAGTATCTATATAAATCAAGTACAACATAAAAAATTGAATACCTAGTCATAATCTGGTTCAATAAATGCTTCGGGATCAATAAATGCATCATCATCATCACTATCAGTAATGATGTGCTCATCATCATCATGTGGGAGGCCACCTCTACGTAATATGTCAAGCATTGACAGCTCATCCGCAGCAGTAACCTCTTCTAGTTCAGGCTCTTCTTGTTTCGGCTGAGGGGTGAAGTCGGGTTCACTGTCGCTGTCTACTTCAATGTTCTGGGGTGAAGTAGAGCGGTTCTTCAAACGTTTTTCGGAAAGACACGTTTCTTGGAAGAATTCTCCTTCATATGTGTTTGGGTTAATGTCAGGTGCATAATCATCTTCATTGGGGGGAGGTGGTCTAACACGTGGCGGCACTTCATAAACGACATCCCAACCTTTGAGATTAGGATCACTTTGACAGGCCCACGGTAGATAGAAAACTTGGGTTGCCTGCTGAGCCATAATATAGTCATCGGGAACATCCAAATGGGTGCTTTGATTGATTTCTACTAGCCCTATATGTTCATGAGTCCTTCTAGTCTCCTTCGGCTGGAACCAATAACATTTGAAGACTACGATGTTTGGTAGGTTTGCACCATAGAATTGAAGTTCATAAATTGCTTCAACTCTTCCATAATACTCAATATCTCCTTCGTCGATAGAGAGACACAACAATTTGTAGACTTTCGGTCGGCCATAGATAGCTCTTTGCCATAGGTATGAAAGCGATACCCTTTGATGTCGTATTTGTGAGATGAACGGACCTTATAGTCAAAACCATTAGCAACTTGTCTCAATTCGGCGTCCATAAGCTCTGAATTAGCCTACAAGTTTAATACGAAAGGGATTTTTTGCATTAGCCACAAATTAGACGAAGAAATGAAATTGTCTAATGGAAATTACCGTTTGTTTGAACCAAGAGATGAAACCGGGATAGTTGCGTCCATGCTTTGCCAGAAGCTCATACTCTTCGACGGAATCCTTTTGGATCACCGCTCCATACGAGAATATGGCGATGTATCAACTGTATCAAATTTATCGGGGAATAAGAGTAGTTCAAAGGAATTAGAAGTTGCGAAATAATGTACCGAGAACTTACTCGATGTACGGCCGCACTTCTGTTTGGTTGGTGAAGATATACAAAGAAATGATCTGCCATTCTTCGAAATCCAACGTCAAGGAATTAGAAGCACCGGCTGGTGCGAGATCCCCTTCGAATAGGTTGAGGTTGGATCCACCCTTTTTAGGTTGTCAGCATTGTACCAAGGCTTCGGATTATGCAAATGACAATTTTTGGCTTCGTAGTGTGCTGTCATGAAGTTTGCCGCCTCCTCAGTAATGAATGCCTCAGCCATCGATGCTTCAATTCTATGTTTATTTTTACATTTTGCTCGTAGCGTCTTCTGCATCCTCTCAGTGGTGTAGCACCAACGATTTTGCACGCCCCCCCCCCCAATCTCGCCTCGGTTGGGAGATGCAAAATCAAGTGCTGCATTGGATTAAAGAAGTCCGGCGGAAAGATATTCTCTAACTTGCAGATCAACTCCGGCGACAACTCTTCAATTTCTTCTAGCAGGCCAGGCAATAGTTCTTTTGCACAGAGAACACGGAAGAAATAGCTCAGCTCTGCCAGTACTAGCCATTCATTCTCAGGGATGAAGCCATGCAACATCACCGGCATTGCCCGCTAAATCCATATGTGCCAATCATGACTCTTGTGACCAAATATCTTCAATTTATCAAGACTCGCTCCCCTCTTTAGATTCGCTGCATACCCATCGGGGAACATCAACTACTGTTGCACCCAGAAGATAATTTCCCTCATAGCTGGCCTTCCAAGATTGAACCATGCCTTTGGCTTCGTCCAGTTCTTCTTTCCTTTTGGTTCTTTCATGTTTTGTAACGGCCTATCACATAGCACCTCCAGATCGACCCTAGCCTTAGTATTATCCTTTGACTTCCCATCTATGCCGAAGAATGTACCAAAAAGTGCCTCGGCGATATTCTTCTCAGTGTGCATCACCTCGATGTTGTGTGGGCAAAGGAGGTCTTTGAAGTAAGGCAGATCCCACAAGCATGTCTTGTGAGTCCATGCGTGTTTCGAATTATACCCCTTGAAATACCCTGGATGCTCTGGATCTGGCTTGAGAGCGTTTAACTGATCTAGTGTCTCTTGGCCTGTCAATGCAGGTGGTGCAGAGTTTTTGACAACTCTACCTCTGATGAAGTTCTTCTTGTCTTTCCTGAACTTATGCAGAGGATCCCGGAACTGTCTATGCATGTCGAAGCAAGAAAACTTGCGACCGGCATGAAGCCAACAAAACTCAAGAGCTCCCTTGCATGTGGGGCACGGGAACCTTCCATGCACACACCAGCCAATGAATAGCGCATATGCCTGCAAGTCATGCGTCGAGTACATGTACCAGACACACATTATGAAGTTCCATTTGCTAAAGGCGTCGTATGTCTTGAACCCATTATCCCAGGCTTCTTGCAATTCGTCCTTCAGCGGCTGCATGTACACATTCATATTCTTCCCCAGATAGTTGGGCCCCCTGGAATTATCAACGTCAGGAAAATGTTCTTTCTTTGCATAATCTGTCCGGGGGGGAGATTGGGTGGAAAGACAAATACGGGCCAACAATTGTATTGGGCTTCCATAAGACCAAACACACTGAACCCATCTGTGTTGATACCGACTCGAGGATGCCTTGGATCTGCCGCTTTGTCAACATGTAATGCATCGAAGCTCTTCCATGCTTCACCGTCCGATGTGCGCACCATCATCAGCTTCCCATCCGCATCTAGTTGGGTTCTTTTGCCCATTTTGTGCTATGTCATCTGTCTTGCCGTCTCTTCAACCATGAAAAGACGTTGAAGTCTTGGTACGATTGGCATATACCGAAGAACATTAACGGGGATTTTGGTCTGCGTCTTCTCACCCATACCGTTGTCTACCACAACATACCTGGATGACTTGCAAATGGGACAATAGTTCAAGTCTGCATACTAAAGCCTAAATAAGGCACATCCTTTCTCACAGGCATGTATCTTCTCATAGGGCATCTTAAGAGCACGGAGAATTTTGTCTGACTGGTACAGGTTTGCAGGTAGTACATGGCCTTTGGGTAGAAAACGTCCAAATATTGTCATAATTGCGTCATAGCATTCTCTGCCCAATTTGAATTGAGCCTTCAGAGCCATTATTTGTGAGATGACATCCAACTAACAAAGCTCGGTGTGCTCGTGGAGAGGACGTTTTGAAGACTCCAACATTTCATTGAAGGCCTTTGCAAATTCCTCCATCTCATCGTCCGAGTCCCGAGCATCATCAAATTCTTGCACCATGTCTTGCATCCCGGTACCATGCTCATCGGTGCGACAACGAAGCACCTTAGCTCTGACACGTTGGGCAGACTCGCCATGAAATGTCCACACCATATAATCTGGAGTAAAACCCCACTTCTGTAGGTGTTTGCCCATTTCATCCTCTGTCCTCTTGTGCCAATTGTTGCACCCGGCGCAGGGGCACCATGTTGTCCTCTGGCCATTTGCAGATGCGGCTCTCAGAAACCCTTTGGTTTTTGTTAACCATTCAATGGTCATGGCTTTCTGACTAGTGTGACCGGTGTACATCCACGCACGATCTGTCATCTTGCCTAGCTACTGGACACATAAGAAATATTTATATAAATCAGCATGTATATATTCGTCAGTTAATGGAGTTTGTCACTTTTATTACGTGCATGCAACCTAGACGCTAATAGGTAAAGATAGGTCCTAATCCCACCCGAGTATGTGTAGATTGGGTTCGTTTTCCCATGCTCTGCTCTGGATCCGACACAAAATTTTGGCAGCACCTCCCCGCTGTTCTCCTGATACACGTCTCGGCAATAAGCAGAGAGGATGTGTACCCGGAGAACAACAGGGAGGCACTGACGAAATTTTGCATCGGATCTAGAGCAGAGCATTTGGGAAAACGAACCCAATCTACACATACTCGGGCTGTCCATGGATAACGTTGGACAATTTGAAAGAATGACGGTTATAAATATGCAAATGCATGCATATTTATAGATGTAACCCTTTCGAATGGAAGACGCATAGTGGTCACACATACTGATGATTGAAGACACCTAGAGCTAGCAAGTTTCATCGGCATGAAGACTAGAACAGAGCAAATAAAGGGGGGAGGAGGAGATGTCATTTGTGCTCACCCACGAACGCAGGCGCAGAGCTCGTCGAACACTAGACCCTCGCAGCGACGAAATAACTGCACATTTAAATCGAAAGATGAGTAACATAGCAATTTTGTTTCTTCCGTCGACCTAACTAAATATTTACAACAGGACGAGCAGGTTAGGGGGTTCCTTGGCGTTGATGGAACCCTAAATAGCAAGTTTCATCGGTGGGAGATACATGTGGCGCTCGGCGTTGAACACTAGATCCACATCCCACAAGTGAAGCCGGCGCCCGGCGTCCCGCAACAATAATTCTGGTGGCCGATGACGGTCGAACACCTTGGCGAATTTGTCTGGCAGCCTCTACAATGAGGATTAAAGCCAAGTTTTGAAATTTCAAACAACCAAACCGACTTAAGTCAGTTTGGGTGTTTCAAGTTTCAACACTTGCCTTTTAATCCTCATCGCAGAGGCTGCCAGACAAATTTGCAATGGTGTTCGATCGCCATCGACGCCAAGAACTGTTGCTTTGGGACGCCGGACGTCGACGTCACTTGTGGGACATGGATGTAGTGTTCGACACCGACGGCCACATGTATCTCGCACCAACGATACTTGCTATTTAGGGTTCCATCGACACCGAGGAACCCCCTAACCCGCTCGTCCCCGGGCGCCGTCAGGTATGGCGACGCACGGTCGACGGGTCAGCCCAGACCGGGGGGTTCTTGGCATGGGCGTTGGGACCGGCGGGACGCACTGGCTCTAGCATCTACCCCCTCGGCAACCCTCTTCCTTTTTTCCTTTTTCCTCTTCTTCTACTTATTCTTCTTTTCTCAATTTTTTTCTTCTTCTAATTATCTAAACCTAACTCTGGCACTAACCTAATCCTACCACTATAACCTAAACCTAAACACAAATAACAGTAGAAAAAACAAAAAAATAACCTTGGCTCCGTAGTGGTGGAGGAGGCGGCAGGCGCCGGGCGGCGGGGGCGGGGCGCCGCCGGGGCGGGCCGGGCGCTGCTGTGGGGGCGGTGCGGCAAGCCGGGCCGGGGCGGCGGGGGTGGGGTGGCAAGCTGGGGAGGGCGGTGGGGCGATGGGGCGGGGCGCCGGGCCGGGGCGGCATGGCGGCAGGGTGGTGTGGCGATGGGGCGGCGGGGTGGTGGGGTGATGGGGCAGGGCGGCGTGGCGGCGGGGCGGTGGGGCGATGGGGCTGGGAGAAGCGGCGGTCGGGGGCGGCAGCGCGGGTGGGGAAGACCAGGAGATCGAGAGAGAGAGAGAGAGAGGGGTGGGGGCGCGGGCGCGTCCTCTTTTCTGCTAGTAGGTCACAGCTCTTTGCCGTCTCCTAGCAGACGACAAAGAGCGTACCTAGTGGGCTGGGGCCCGAGGGAAACGACCATTAAAATGGCCAGTTTCTTTGCCGTCCACTGGCGGACGACAAAGAATTTTTGCCGTCTGGCAGCGGACGGCAAAGAAAATGGCTGTTAGGTCGTCCTCGTAAGCCCGCCACCCACCCTCTTTGTCGTCCGTTAGCGCACGATAAATATATGGCTGATGGCAAAGCCTTCCATTGCCGTCCGCTACCTCTTTGCCGTCCGTTTTCTGGTGGCTGATGGCAAAGCCTTCCTTTGCCGCCCACTAGCTGACGGCAAAGAGTCGGCGGACGGCAAATCTGTTGTTTTCAGTAGTGTAGGTAGAGTGGATGAGCATCACAAAGAACAACTGTTTTTGCAAAAAGTTGAGACAAATACTTAAATTTAGTTTTCTACAGAATGCATTTCGGAGCTACCGATATGACAAACTCGGTGACAACGAAGCAACTTTAGAGTCTAAACATACAATTCCGGTCAGACCGAAATGTAGTTCGGTGACTCCGAGATGCTAGGGTTTCACAGAGAAAGTGAACTCGGTCACACCGATTTGTATACTTTGGTCAGACCGAGTAGTACATGTGCAATGGCCTGAGCCAAACCGGTGAGACCAAAATCTTCAGATCGGTCAGTCCGAGATGAATTCGGCGGAAACCTAACCCTAAGTTTTTGCATCAAATCTATTCTAATGAAGTTTTCGGTGGATAGATTGATCTCAATCATGGCAAGAAACTAGGCATTGTTCTTTGTGCAAGAATCGGAGTTAAGGAAAGCACAAAGAGATCGAGTTCATACCCTAGCTAGGCGATGAACTCGCTACGGCGACAATGGCGGTGAGATCCCATTGACGGTGACGGAGACCAACGGCAGGAGCGAGCTGGCGACGACGAAGACGATCCAGAGACTAGGAGGGCGCAGAGCTAGGTAGGCACGATTGGGTGTTTGAAGAATTTTCCAAAATTCAACCCACGGTGTTTATATACCCAGCCAATGTCGGTGTGGCCGAGTGGAACGACTCAGTGGCACGGAGATGCAGAATCGCAAGCGGTTACAGCAACTCGGTGAGACCGAACTATTCTAATCGGTTGCACCGAGGTGAAAACCTAGATCAACTCAATGATTCCGGTGGGACCGAGGGGAAAGATTCGGTCAGACCGAAAGCCATTAAGAGGGTTTGGAAGTTTAAGCCCTTGACGGATCAGTGGCTCCGAGTGCTCCTCACCCAGAGGGTCCGAATTCGACTAGTTCAAACTTTGTGATGTAGCATGAATAGAATTTGAGATGAGAAAAGCATAGATAGCTAGAGGGGGTTCTTAGGCATTCTTGTCCATCCATTTGGTAAAAAGAAAAACCAAAAAATCAAAGCAACAAATGGATGTCCTCGAATGGAGAAAATTATGCAACCAACATGCTCACACAATAAGATAGCAAATGAAGTATGTGGCAAAGCATGCACAAACAATCTAGCATCTATCAAGTAATTGGCGATGACTAGGTCATCTATATATGAGTATATTGACCGAGGAGTCAAATGAGAACATTTGATTTTAGGTCATACTCATCGTTTAAGCACAAGTGGGGTTACCAATTTTACATAAAGCATTGTTGTGTTCACACCATTAAAGTTGCCTTAGCTCAATTCTTAGAGCAAAGCTCCCCCTAGATGTGATATCCCTCCTAAGAGGGATGAACTAACCTAGGGTTTTGTCGATGATGACTTCAAGTAGGTGTTGAAGACGTACATGCTCAATGTTGATGTAGATCATTGATGACCCACAAGTATAGGGGATCAATTGTAGCTCTTTTCGATAAGTAAGAGTGTCGAACCCAACGAGGAGCAAAAGGAAATGACAAGTGGTTTTCAGCAAGGTAATGTTTGCAAGTGTTGATATTGTAAGTAACAGAGTGGCTTGATAGCAAGGTAATTTGTAACGAGCAAGTAACGATAGTAGTAACAAAAGTGCAGGAAGGTAGCCAAATCCTTTTGAGGCAAAGGACAGGCCAAAACAGTCTCTTATAATAAGCAAAGCGTTCTTGAGGGTACACGGGAATTTCATCTAGTCACTTTCACCATGTTGGTTCGATTCATGTTCGCTACTTTGATAATTTGATATGTGGGTGGACCGGTGCTTAGGTGCTGTTCTTACTTGAACACACCTCCTACTTATGATTAACCCTCCCGCAAGCATCCGCAACTATGAGAAAAAGTATTAAGAATAAATTCTAACCATAGCATTAAACTTTTGGATCCAATCGGTCCCTTACGGAATAGCGCATAAACTGGGGTTTAAGCTTCTGTCAATCTCGCAACCCATCATCTAATTGCTACTCCACCATGTATTCCCTTAGGCCCAAATATGGTGAAGTTTCATGTAGTCGATGTTCACATGACACAACTAAGGGAATCACAACATACATACTATCAAAATATCGAACACATATCGAGTTCACATGATTACTTGCAACATGATTTCTCCCATGATCTCAAGAACAAAAATAACTACTCACAAATGATAATCATGCTCAAGATCAGAGGGGTAATAAATAGCATATTGGATCTGAACGTATAATCTTCCACCATATAAACCATATAGTAATCAACTACAAGATGTAATCAACACTACTAGTCACCCACAAGCACCAATCTATAGTTCCGGTAACAAGATTGGACACAAGAGATGAACAAGGGTTTGAGATGAGATGGTGATGTTGAAGATGTTGATGGAGATTGCCCTCCCCAAGATGGGAGAGTTGTTGGTGATGATGATGATGATGATGATGATGATTTCCCCCTTCGGGAGGGAAGTTCGACCGGCGGAATCGCTCCACCGGAGGGAAAAAGTGCTCCTACCAAAGTTCCGCCTCAAGATGGTGGCTCTCCATCACGAAAGTCCTCTCCTTATTTTTTTTCTAGGTCAAAATGACCTATATACAAGAAAAGGGGCACCGGAGGTGGGCCTGGGTGAGCACAACCCACCAGGGCGCGCCTGGGCTCCCTGGCGCGCTCAGGTGGGTTGTGCCCACCTGGTGGGCCTCTTCTGGTACTTATTTGCTCCAATATTCATCATATATTCCATAAATATTCTCCGTGAAGTTTCAGCCTGTTTGGAGTTGTGTAGAATAGGTGGCCTGACGTAGCTTTTCCAGGTCCAGATTTCCAGCTACCGAAATTTTCCCTCTTTGTGTGTACCTTGCAAATTATGAGAGAAAATGCATTAGAATTACTCCAAAAAGCATTATTAATCATAAATAACAGTAGGAAAACATGATGCAAAATGGACGTATCAACACCCCCAAGCTTAGACCTCGCTTATCCTCAAGCGAAAACCGAAATCGAAAAAAATGTCCACATGCTTAGAGAGAGAGAGGTGTCGATAAAAACAAAATACGGACATAGAAGCATCATGTTCATTATTATAATAGAAACAAGCTTAAACATAAGACTTTTATCATAGAACTTTTATCATAGACTTCTCATGAATAAGTGACAATTCATCACACTATTGAAGTATAAAGCAAAAACTCTATTAGAAACCAACAAACTATGTTCTCAGTCAAGTTTCCAACTACAATTCATCATCTTTTCAGGAAGGGTCACGTATCGGAGCCTTTAGGCAACTCCACATACTCAACCATCATATAGTCTTGTGTGATTGCTAATACTCACCGCATACACATGAGCAAAACGTTTCCATCGGACACATAGAAAGATAGGGGCTTATAGTTTCGCAGAGGGAAGCAGAGGTTGCCATGCGCTTATTTGTTTGTATGCTCAACCCCTTAGTGAAAAAGAACATCGCGTTGTATTGTCCCTTGTGATAGCGACCTTTATTATGCAGTCTGTCGCTTTTATTCTTCACCATCACAAGTTCGTACAACGCTCAATTTTCCCTTACACTAAATGATCTCACACTTTTAGAAGCAATTTTTATTGCCTTATTGCACCGATGACAACTTACTTGGGGGATCTTGCTCAATCCCTAGGTAGGTATGGTCGACACTTGAAAATAAGATTTGGGTTTAAGGGTTTTTGGATGCACAAGTACTATCTCTACTTAGTGCGGAATTTTTGGCTAGCAAAGATAGGGGCAAGAACCACATGTTAAAGGATCTATGACAATATGACTTCTATGTGAAGATGAACAAAAATAAATCATTAAGTTGTCTTTCTTGTCCAACGTCAACAATTTTGGCATATAATATTTTGATGGGGGCTCACAATCACAAAAGATTTCTAGGATAGTGTATTTATATGTGAATCTTCTCTTCCCTTATTAATTCCTTCATGAGTTGCATCATTGACCAATGCTATGCTTGTCAATCTCTAATAAAATTTTCTACTTATACTTTTCCTTATGTGGTGTCATCACCTACCATAAGATTGGAATATGATCTTTTTATTTATTTTCCTTTCTTCTTAATTATTTCCTTTCTTTTTATTGCAACTTGAAAGTAAAGAAAGCAAAAACTCAAACTAAACTTTATTATATATCTCACACATGATTACAAGGATAGATCATTAAGAAAACTCTCGAAAATAAAGGATCGAACTAAACTTTTATTCATATAAAGCAAAGGATCGAACTAAAATAAGTAAAGGCAAAAGATAGTGAGGATGATACGATACCGGGGCACCTCCCCCAAGCTTGGCGGAAGCCAAGGGGCGTGCCCATACCCGATAATCAATCTTCTTTTGGTGATGAAGAAGAAGGTGGTGGTGGTGTAGTAGAGGGTTTGTCCTTCTTCCTTAGCTTACGCTTGAGGACATAATTTTCCTCCTTCAATTCACCGATCTCCTGTTTGAGCTCTAGTACCTTTTTGCATAAATCCTGCTTACTATCCTGCAAATGGCGGAAGGGTATAAACTGAACCTTAGGCTTCTTTGGTTTGTTCGGGAGGCTTGACTTTTTGAACTCCACATGCATGTCCCCAGGTTGAGGCAATGGGGTCTCATCCTCATCTGAGCTCGTCTCCTCCTTCTCCCTAGGATAATAGTCTTCCTCTTCCTCCGAGGTCCAGCCATAGTGCTCCACATCCCGATAGGACTTGGGGTTTGAGATGAAATCAGCAGCATAGCTCTCACCCTCGGAGTCTTGGGACGACATATTTTTAGATCTGACAGGAAAATAACAAGAAAAGATAACATAAGATTTCTCCGCGATACGGTGGACAATAGCTTCGGGGCGTATATAAAGATTTTTTATCTTGGGAAACAAGCAAACGGAAGAAAAGCGGAGTCCAGAAGGTACCCAGGTGGGCACAACCCACCTGGGCGTGCCTGGCAGGTGTCTAGTGCCCACCAGGGTATGCTTCCTGGAAGTTACTTATTTTCCTAATTTTCTAAATATTCCAAAACTGATAAAAAATATTTTTGCGGATTTTTTGGAGTCCGTTTACTTACCGTATCACGTCCCTCCTTATTTCACGATTCTGGAGTGTTCCGCAAGGACTCTTTTATGTGTTCTTGCGGTGTCAAAGTTTGCATAATATTACTTTCAACATTAATGGGCGTACCTGAGATATAATTTTTTATTTGTTGCCTGTTAACAACCTTCGGGTTAGTACCTTCGGCATTATTTATTTTGATGGCTCCAGACCGATAAACCTCCTTGATAACATAGGGTCCTTCCCATTTTGAGAAGAGTTTTCCTGCAAAGAATCTAAAATGAGTGTTTTACAAAAGAACATATTCTCCAACTTTAAACTCACGCTTTTGGATTCTTTTATCATGCCATCTTTTGACTTTTTGTTTAAACAACTTGGCATTTTCATAATCTTGGGTTCTCCATTCATCTAATGAGCTAATATCAAATAACCTCTTTTCACCGACAAGTTTGAAATCATAGTTGAGTTCTTTGATTGCCCAATATGCTTTATGTTCTAACTCAAGAGGCAAATGACAAGCTTTTCCATAAACCATTTTATAAGGAGACATACCCATAGGATTTTTATATGCTGTTCTATAAGCCCAAAGTGCATCATCTGATTTCTTAGACCAATTCTTCCGGGACCTATTGATAGTCTTTTGCAAAATTAATTTTATTTCTCTATTGCTAAGTTCAACTCGACCAATAGACTGAGGATGATATGGTGATGCAATTCTACGGTTAACGTCATACTTGGCAAGCATTTTACGGAAAGCACCATGAATAAGCTGTGAACCACCATCAGTCATTAAATATCTAGGGACTCCAAGTCTTGGAAAAATAACTTCCTTAAGCATTGTAATAGAGGTGTTGTGATCAGCACTACTGGATGGAATAGCTTCTACCCATTTAGTAACATAATCAATAGCAACCAAAATATGTGTATACCCATTAGAAGAAGGAGAAGGTCCCATGTAATCAAATCCCCAAGAATCAAATGGTTCAACAACAAGTGAATAATTCATAGGCATTTCTTGACGCTTACCGATATTACCTATTCTTTGGAATTCATCACAAGATAAGACAAACTTACAGGCATCCTTGAAGAGAGTAGGCCAATAAAATCCAGATTGCAATACCTTGTGAGCAGTTCTATCTCTAGCATGATACCCTCCATAAGCTTCGGAGTGACATTTCCGTAGGATTTGTCCCTGTTCATGCTCAGATACACAACTTCTAATAATACCATCTACTCCTTCTTTATAAAGATGTGGGTCATCCCAAAAGTAGTGTCTTAAATCATAGAGGAATTTTTTCTTTTGTTGGTATGTAAAGCTAGGCGGTAAATATTTAGCAAAAATGTAATTAGCATAGTCAGCATACCAAGGAGTGTTATGAGCAACATTTATTGCAGCTAACTGCTCATCAGGAGAATTACCATGAATAGGTAGTGGGTCATCAAGCACATTTTGAAGCCTAGACAAGTTATCAGCTACGGGGTTCTCAGCTCCTTTTCTATAAGTGATATGTCAATCAAATTCCTGTAGCAAGAGAACCCATCGAATAAGTCTAGGTTTAGCATCTTTCTTTTCCATAAGATATTTAATAGCAGCATGATCGGTGTGAACAATTACTTTTGAATCAACAATATAAGATCTAAATTTATCACAATCAAACACCACTGCTAAGAATTCTTTTTCAGTAGTAGCATAATTTCATTGAGCACTGTCTAGAGTTTTACTAGCATAATGGATAACATTCAGTTTCTTATCAACTCTTTGTCCTAGAACAACACCAAAAGCATAATCACTAGCATCACACATAATTTCAAAAGGCAAGTTCCAATCAGGTGGTTGAACAATATGTGCAGAAATTAAGGCTTTCTTGAGTGTTTCGAAGGCTTCTAAACAATCATCATCAAAAACAAAAGGGACATCCTTTTGCAAAAGATTTGTAAGAGGTCTAGAAATTTTAGAAAAGTCTTTGATAAATCTCCTATAAAAACCAGCATGACCTAGGAAACTACGAATACCTTTGATATGTTTAGGACATGGCATTTTCTCAATTGCATCAACCTTAGATTTTTCCACTTCAATACCTCTTTCAGAAATTTTATGACCCAAGACAATGCCTTCATTAACCATAAAGTGGCACTTTTGCCAATTCAAGACAAGATTTGTTTGTACACATCTCTACAAAACTCGATCAAGATTGCTTAAAGAATCATCAAAAGACTTCCCATAAACAGAGACATCATCCATGAAAACCTCAACAGTCTTTTCACAAAAGTCAGATATTGCAGTCATACATCTTTCAAAGGTAGCAGGTGCATTGCATAAACCAGAAGGCATACGTCTATAAGCATAAGTTCCAAAGGGACAAGTGAAAGTGGTCTTTTCCTGATCAGGTTGAGAAACAGGTATTTGTGAAAAACCAGAATATCCATCAAGGAAGCAAAAAAATGTGTGTGCTTAGATAATCCTTCTAGCATTTGATCAATAAAAGGCAGAGGCTAATGATCTTTTCTAGTTGCTTTGTTTAATTTTCTAAAATCAATTACCATTCTGTAACCTGTAACAATTCTTTGTGGAATAAGTTCATTCTTATCATTAGGAACAATAGTAATACTTTGTTTCTTAGGGACACAATGAACAGGACTTAGCCATCTACTATCAGCTATGGGATAGATTATAACTGCTTCCAGAAGTTTTAAGATTTTCGTTCTTACCACTTCATTTTTGGATTTAACTGACGTTGGTGATCAACAACGGGTTTAGCATCAGGTTCCATATTAATCTTGTGCTGACATAGAGTGGGACTAATGCCCTTTAAATCATCAAGAGTGTATCCAATAATAGCTCGATGCTTCCTTAGAACTTTCAATAATCTTTCTTCTTCATGTTCTGAAAGGTTAGCACTAATAATAACAGGATATATCTTCTTTTCATCAAGATAGGCATATTTCAAAGTGCCTGGCAATTATTTTAATTCAAACACAGGATCACCTTTAGGTGGAGGAGGGCCTCCTAGAGTTTCAATAGGCAAATTGTGTTTAAGTAGAGGACATTGTTCAAACAAAATCTTATCTATTTCATTTCTTTCATGCATATGTAAATCATTTTCATGGTCTATCAAATATTGTTCTAAAGGATCAGTAGGTGGTACAGCAATAGAAGCAAGACCAATTATTTCATCCTCACTGGGCAATTCTTTTTCATGAAGCTTTCTACTAAACCTGGAAAAATTAAACTCATGAGGTTCATTACCAAAGCTAACACCGACAGTTTGTTTCTCACAATCTATTTGAGCATTAACGGCGTTCAAGAAAGGTCTACCAAAGATAATGGAACAAAAGTCATCTTGTGGGGAACCAAGAACAAGAAAATCAGTAGGGTATTTTATTTTCCCACACAAGACTTCAACATCTCTAACAATTCCAATTGGTGATATAGTGTCTCTATTAGCAAGTTTAATAGTAGCATCTATGTCTTCTATCTCTGCGGGTGCTATGTCATTCATAATTTCTTGATATAAGGAATAAGGAATAGCACTCACGCTAGCACCTATGTCACATAACCCATGATAATAGTGATCTCCTATTTTAACTGAGAAAATGGGCATGCCAACAACAGGTCTATGTTTAATCTTTTTATCAAGTTTGGCAATTCTAGTAGCTTCATCACAGAAGTAAATATGCCCATCTACATTTTCTTCCAGGAGATCCTTAACCATAGCAATACTAGGTTCTACTTTAATTTACTTATCAGGTTTCGGTGTTCTAATATAACTTTTGTTAACCACAGTTGAAACTTTAGCATGTTCCTTTGTCCTAACAAGGAAAGGTGGTTTCTCAATATAAGCAGTAGGAACAACTGGATCAACATTATAAAGTATAGTTTATTCTTTAGCTAGTACTGATTCTTTAATTTCTTCTTTAATAGGTGGGTGATATTTAAACCACTTCTCTTTAGGGAGATCAACACGAGTAGCAAATGATTCACAAAAGGAGGCTACTATCTCAAAGTCAAGTCCATATTTAGTGCTAAACTTTTCAAAAGCATCAGTATCCATAAAAGATATAACACAATCATACTTAAGTTTAATACCTGACTATTTACTTTCGTTGAGCTCCCAATCTTCACAGTTGCGTTTAATTCTTTCCAAAAGATCCCACATTATTCATAGAAGAACCAGCACAAGAAGTATCAAGCATGGTTCAATCATTATGAGAAAGCCGAGCATACAAATTCTTGATAATAATTTCTCTTGAGAGCTCATGATTGGGGCATGAATATAACATTGACTTCAGCCTCCCCCAAGCTAGAGCGATAATTTCTCCTTCACGACGCCAAAAATTATATATGTAATTCCGATCACGATGAACTAGATGCATAGTATAAAGTTTTTGGTGGAACTCCAATTTCAATCGATTCCAATTCCAAGATCCAATATCATCGCATAGCCTATACCATGCTAATGCTTTTACCGTCAAAGATAAAGGGAAAAACTTCTTCATAACTTCATCTCCGGGTAAGCCTGCAAGATTAAACAATCCACAAATTTGTTCCAGATATATCAAGTGCATATCAGGATGTTCGGTTCCATCTCCTGCATAAGGATTAGCTAGCAGTTGTTCTATCATACCCGAAGGAATTTCATATTCAATATTTTCAGTAGGTGCAGTAGGTTGAGTGTTAGCTAATTGTGGTTCCGGTCGAGGTGAAGATACCGTGAACAAACCCCTCAAAGGACAATTTTCCATAGTAAGAAGTGACAATAAATTTTAGCACACTAGATAAATGTTTCCTTACCAAATTCCACTTACCAAAGGTGCTTCACTTCCCGGCAACGGCGCCAGAAAATAGCCTTGATGACCCACCGTTGCGGGAAACCGCGGCCACCTATGGGACCGGGAGGCCCCCTGCTGGTTCGGCAGGGGGCGACGCGTTGCACAAAGAGCAGACGAGCATGGAGCATCACGGCAGAGATCACACAGGAAATTTTACCCAGGTTCGGGCCGCCGTGAGGCGTAAAACCCTACTCCTGCTTTGATGGATTGATGGTGGAAAGGTGGTGGCGGAGCGTAATACACTTGCCCGGCAGGGGTTGCCTCTGGGCATTAGCGACTACGAGCGTATGGGTGTGTGAGTTATCCAACCTTCTAACCCTTTCTACGGGTGCCATGGGCCTCCTTTTATAGACCAAGGGGTTACCACAGTGGCAAAGTAGTCATTACGCACTGATAAGATAGCAAAAGTGCTATCATACCTAACTCTGCGGGCTGACAAGGCGCATTAAATGCAGCACTCAATGTCATATCGTTGGTTGCCCGGCAAGGCTTGCCGGGCTATCTTGTGAGCTCCGCGCTTGCTCGCTTGACACGTAGCAGGACGGGTGTCGTCTGTGGGTTTCTCCTGTAGAGAATGGCTACCATGTGGCGAATGGCTGCCATGGAATGGTATTGGCTGAAAAATTATCGTTTTTGCCATGGAATGGCATTTGTGATGTATTGTCAAAAGCCAAGAGTGGCAAAAGTGATATGTCAAATTCTAGAGTGGCATAAGCAAAATTGGCAAAAGCTAGAGTGGCAAAAACAAAGTTTTCCGATCCGTTTGAGTGAGTTGCACTTTCAATACCTACACGGGTTAGTCCCACAAGGAACACACAAGGATATCCATAGACATAGAGTGAAATACACATATGATGATGTCCATGAAAGCATTAGGTTACCTTGTCCCTTGTCTTACCAACAAGAAGGTTTGTGACTCCTTGAACTAGTGCAAGATATGAAAGTTGATTGCACTTGTCCTTGCCAGAATGAATATGAGTGAAGTTTGTTGGCAGAGTCACCCTCAAGAACTCTCTAGTTCTTCTTCTTTGGGACACACATAAACTTGATGGGGATCCTTGGAGTTGTAGTCGTACTTGATGAAGTAGAACTTGATGTAGTCTTGGGAACCCACTTGACCAAGGCCTTTGGAGCTTCTTCAAATGAATCAATATCTTCTTGAAGCTTGTCCTTGCCTTTTAGCTTGTGGTCTTGTGCTGGAAGATCATCTTGAGCTTGTGTTCCCTTGAAGGAAGTGGGATCATACTTCTCTTGTTGAGGAACAAACTTCGTCTTGTGGTATTGATCTTCTTCCCACTCAACTCCATTGGCATTGAACCTGGGTTCAAAACCAACACCTTGATTCTTCCGCTGCCTTCCTTGCTTGCGTACAATTTCGTCAAATTGCTTACTTCTGGCAAGGCTCTTGTAAACACCTTTCTCTATAATTCCCTTCAATAAGCTATTTTCTTGCTCAAGTGTAACTTGGCTAAGAGAATCATTAGTGGAATCAAGAGAACTACTAGAAGCAAAAATATTGGATTTAGCATGATTATTGCAACTACTAGAAGAAGAATCATTCTTGCTCTTGTTGCTAGATTTTACTTGTGGCATGTAAGTAGACAAGAGTAAACGCTTGCCAATGTAAGAAGAACTTTTCTTAAGAAGATCATCATTGATTGCTTTTAAGAACTCATGCTCTTGCTCCAGATTGAGCTTTTCATAGTGTAGCTTCTCATGAGTCTTTAAAAGCTCTCGATGATCTTCTAAGGTAGTTTCATGAGCTAACTTAAGAGTGTTTAGTTATTTAGTTAGACACTCAATCTCCTTCTTATCATTGTCATTCGCTTCATCTTGATTAGCATGATTAATAGCAATTTCATCGTAGTTTTCATCAATAGTGTTGTCAACAAGTAAATCATCATCACCTAGCAAATCATCTTCATCACTATTGGAATCAACATACTAAGGGTGTGATACCTTGGATCCTTTTACCATGAAGCATATTCCAATCCCTTCATTTGGTGAGTCGAATATGTCATAGGAGTTGGATGACACAAGTGCAAGACCGGCAACACCTTAATCTTGAGTATATTCGGAGTCAGAGTGATAACTTCTCTCGGAGTAGTTGTCGGAGTCGGAACCGGATACCCATTCACCAACATGAGCTTGATGTGTTCGTCTTGTGTAACTCTTTGATGACCTGTCCTTCCTTTCCGAATCCTTGCTTCTACGAGAGGGTCTTCGTTCATAACGATCATCTCTACTCCTTCTCTCTGTTTTACTTCTCCTTTTAGGTGAGTCTTCTCTTCTTTTGTAGGGAGCCGTACACTCACTAGAGTAGTGTCTGAGAATTACACAATTGTAGCAATTGCGATCATGACTAGAAGAACTTTTGTCATTGTAGGACCTTGACTTGGAACTTCTCTCTTTGCTTCTACTCTTGTAGAACTTGTTGAAGTTCTTCACACAGTTGGTGCAATAAACCCTGGGTCTGTTGCCCAGACTGTGCATAGGCACGGGAACAGGATTAAGGCACCAACCCAAGTCCGAGTACAAGAGACCAAGAGCTTCGAAGAACCAACATGCAGACCAGGAGGACCAAAGTCAAGCCAAGGAAGCAAGATACCACTAGGAGAAAAGCCTCCCTTGTCGAGCTGGCAAGCTCGACAAGGACGGGGCCACCCCCGGAAGAAGACATCCAAGACATCCCGGCAGGGCCTGCCTGGACTCACAAAGGCTGAACCACCTCATCCGAGCACTCCGCCACGACCCACGCCATCAATCAGTGCGGTGTCAAGCCGCAAAGTGACTAAGTGCGAGCCGTTCCACATGGCGGCCTCTTTCTACAGGAAATGCCTACAGATGACACCCGTCCTGCGACGTGTCAAGCGAGCAGGCGTGGAGCCTGCGAGATAGCCCGGCAAGGTGTGCCGGGCAACCAATGACGTGACGTTAAGTGGTGCATTTAATGCATTCTATCAGCCTGCATAGTTAGGTATGATATCACTGTTTGCTATCTTATCAGTGCATAATGACTACTTTGCCATTGTGGTAACCCCTTAATCTGTAAATGGAGGCCCATGGCAAACGTAGAAGGGGTTAGAAGGTTGGATAACAAACACGCCCATACGCACATAGCCACTGCCGCCCTTGTCGGGCAAGTGTACTACACCCCACCACCATTCTTCCGCCATCAATCCACCAATGCAGGAGTAGGGTTTTACGCCTCACGGCGGCCCCAACCTGGGTAAAATTGCCTGTGTAATCTCTGTTGTGCTGCCCCATGCTCGTCTGCTCCTTGTGCAACACGACGTATCCCTGCCGAACCAGCAAGGGGCACCCCGGTCCCATAGGTGGCCGTGGTTTCCCACGACAACTTTGGCGCGCCAGGTAGGGGGAGCGCTTGCGCGAACCTGAAGGCGTGTGCAGCGTGTCATCTTCATCACCATCTTCACCTTCGACGGTGCCATCGACCATGGCGCCCAAGAAGAAATCTGGTGCTTCGGCTCATCCATCCACCTCGAAGGCTCCGCCACCCACGGCCTCTGACGCTGCGAGGGATACGGAGGCACGCGAGGACGTGGACGCTGCGGGGGATGTGGTCGGAGGAGGCGGCACCGTCACCACTTCCCCCATAGCCGACGCGGAAGCGGGAAACACCAGAGGAGAACAACATCAGCAGTGCCCCAACGGCCACGCTCCGCAAGGTACGGGTGAAGGAGTTACTCCGTTCGCGCCCCTTCCTCCCACCGACGGGCACAGCCGCAGCAATGGCGCTCGGTCTGGGGCGAATCCCCGCCCTCCGGGTGCCCTCACCACGGGAGCGGCCACGGCGCGTGCGCCTCCCCCGGGACGGGTCGACCAAGTCGCTACGCCCTACGGAGCCGCTGGCCCTCGAGCGCCTTCATGGCTCCACCCTGCCATCCAGGTGGCCGCCTCGCAATAGCGGGGGCGCGGTGCTGCCGCCGTTGGCACCATCAGGAGCCGAGCGATGGTGTGATCTACTTCATCATCACCAAGTACAACCACGGAGGCCATGGCACGGGCTCAGTTGCTGTTGAGGTTTTCGCCAGCGGTCGAGCAGATGGATGAATGGCGTGCCACCATCCAAAGCCTGCTCAGTTTCGCTGAAGCCGGGGGCTCACAGCGAGCTGGCCCACCACGCCTCCCCAAGCGACGACGACGGCTCATGTTGCGAGCCGTATGGAAGGGGCCACCCCCACAGTACAATCCTCACCACGGTAGCCAGCACGAGCGCAGCAGAATCAAGACCCTGACGACGTCTCGATGGCCTCTTCTAACCCTCGAGCACCTCCAGGCCGACGGCAAGCCCCGGAGGATAGGCAGGGGGAGACACGCGTGTCGTTGTTTAGCAACGCCGTGACGACCACCGTCGGACCGATGGGTGCGACGGCCCCGACGTCGACGAACCAGCGCTCGGTTTTGCCGGGTACCTACCTTTCGAGGTTGGGTGCCCTGCCTTTACTCGTGGGCTGCGGCAAGTCGGTTGGCCGTCCGCTCGCACGTTCAAGCCAAAGATACCTGATAAGTACGATGCGAGACTAAACCCGGCAGAGTTTCTGAGCATCTACACCATCGCTATTAAGGCCGCCGAGGGAAGAGATGAGAAGGCGTTTGCCAACTACTTCCCTTTGGCCCTCAAGCCCTTTGTGAGGTCTTGGCTGATGCAGCTGCCGGAGAACTCCATCTCGTCGTGGGCTGACCTGTGCCATGAATTCATTGGCGCCTTCACCAGCGGCCATCAAGAGCCAGGTCAACCCAGTGACTTGCAGCTTCTCCAACAGAAGGAAGGAGAGACCCTCCATAAATATTTACAGAGATTCAGCAAGGTCCATAGGAACATCCCAAATATACATCTGGCAGCTATGATAGCTGCCTTCCAGTCCAATGTGCGCAACCGTAGGATTCGTTCCAAGATGAACATACGGTTGCCTAAGACTATGAAGGATCTCTACACCTTGGTGGATCAGTGTGCTCGCATGGAGGAGGGAAGGAAGTTGCCCGGAGAGGAAGATTGCACCAATGTCAATTCAGAAGATGATGATGAATCAACTAGTCAGAAGAAGAGCAAGAAGCACAGAAAGAAGCGGAAGGATAAGGCAGTGATGACTGTTGAAGGATCGGGTACACCTAGTACCGGCATGAAGGCCAAAGCTGAGGTCCCCGGCAAGGAAGCTGCCGTGTGCGCTGACTGCCGGGAGGCCGCGGCTGCTGAGAAGGCCGGGAAAGGTGATGGGCTGTATTGCAAGATTCATCAGACCAAAGGCTACGACCTTCAAGAGTGCTATCAGGTTGAGCAGCTCGTCAAGAGACACAGAGCAGAATATGAGAAGCGTGACAAGGAAAAGGGTCAGAATGTCACTGGCGGTAAGGGCCGAGGCGGTGAAGCAAATCGCCCTGGAAAACCCTTCCGGAACCAAGGAAAACCCGCTAGAGGTCGAGAGAAGGAAACCTTTGATGATGGGAGTGATGGAGGGGATGAAGAGGAAACCAATGAGCAGGAGTTTCAGAAGGCCACTGACGCCCTGTGCGTTGACGGGGGGTGCATCTTTGCACACCTCTCACGGCCAGCTCAAGCGATGGGCACGGGAAGTCAATACCGTGGAACCAGCGCCAGAGGCCTGGAAGCCGCTCAAATGGTCACGCAGGCCCATCATCTGTGACGAAGAGGATCATCCTAACCATACCATTGTGGTAGGATGTTTGCCATTGTTGGTCTCTCCAACAATTCGCAACCTCAAGGTCACAAAGATGTTGGTGGATGGCAGGGCCGGGTTGAATCTAATTTCCCCAGCAGTCATCAGCAAGCTTCAGATAGCAGAGGTTGAATTGAAGGTCACTGGCACATTTCAAGGAGTTAATCCCGGTAGGGTTCATCCTAAGGGAAAGAACACATTGCCGGTGACGTTTGGGGTAGAGCTGAACTACCGGACTGAGAAGATTGTGTTTGATGTGGTTGACCTCCCCTGCCGTACAATGGGATTCTTGGACGCCCAGCCCTGGCTATATTCGTGGTAGCATCCCACTATTCCTACAACACCTTGAAGATGCCTGGGCTGATGGGAGTCCTTACCATCCCATCAGACGAGAAGGATGCAACCATTTGCATGGACAAGATGTACTGGGACACAATCGCGGCAGAGGCAGCGGCAGCAGCAGTTCCTGCCAAGGAGGACAGAGGAAAGAAGAAGGATAGCAAGGACACTGGCAAGGAATCCGGTAAGCGTACCTCCTCGGAGTGCGCTGCACCTGCTGATGACTTTCCAGAGAGCTCCAACAGTAAGAGATCCAAGGTCATTGTGCCCCGAGTGAAGAAGGTCCCTCAGGGCTGGCTGGCATTGATGGTACTTTCACTATCACCGCCACCCTCGATGACAAATAGGAAAGCGCGCTCGTTGCCTTCCTGCGGGTGAATATCGATGTGTTTGCCTGGCAACCATCTGATATCCCCGGTGTTCCCAGGGAGGCAATCGAGCACCACCTTGTTGTCTGCCCACACGCCCGACCTGTCAAGCAGAAAGTCTGGAAGCAGGCCTTGGAGAGGCAGCAGTTCATTGCGGAAGAGATCAAGAAACTTGAAGCAGCTGGTTTGGTCAGCGGAGTGTTACATCCCACATGGTTGGCAAATTCAGTGGTAGTCCGGAAGGCTACCGAGAAGTGGAGGCTTTGCATAGATTTCACAGATCTCAACAAAGTTGGCCCGAAGGACCCGTTTCCCTTGCGCGTATAGATCAGATTGTGGATTCCACTTCAGGCTATGATTTGCTCTCCTTTCTGGATGCATATTCTGGGTATCACCAAATCTTCATGTCCAAGGAAGACGAAGAGAAGACATCATTCATCACTCCATGTGGTACGTACTATTTATCCGCATGCCATTTGGATTAAAGAGCCCCGGGTCCACTTTTTAAGGGCAGTCCAGATTGGTTTCGAGCCACAGCTGCACAGAAACATTGAAGCTTATATGGATGATATTGTGGTCAACACCAAGGATAGAGCCACCCTCATCCAGGATTTGGAGGAGACATTTGCTAATTTGCGCAAGATCAACTTGAAGCTCCACCCCGAGAAGTGTGTGTTTGGCGTTCCCTCCGGCAAGATGCTTGGTTTCTTTGTGTCCCATCGGGGGATCGAAGCCAACCCTGACAAGATTAAAGCTATCGAGCTGATCCAAGAACCAAGGACAGCCATGGATGTAAGTGTAACACCCTGAGAATCATGCTACAGTAACCCCCTGTGATTAAGCTAATCATATTGCTAAACAGGGCTAGATCACATTTGAACCACACCCTTGTCAGACTCCTAGTTCAAACTTCAAATATAATTAAAGTGGAAAATAAAAGTTTTCAAAAATTCAAACAGAAATGTTCAGTGGGTTCTAAATAATACACTGGTAATTATGGTGGAGAAAACACATTTTTATAAAATGTCTAAATACTTTTAAATGAAATAAAACAGAAAAGGAAATAAACAAAAAAAAGTAAACAGAAAACAAAACAGAAAAAGAAAACAGGGGGGAAAGGGCCCGCTCCCCCCCCACTAGACCCGCGGCCCAACCCCCCCGGCCCAAGCTGGGCTGCCACCCGCGCCCCGCGCCCCGGCCCAGCCCACCTCCCCCCCGCGTCCCCTTCCTGTTCCCCCGACCGGGTCGGAACAGGGGAGCGTCGCCGCCGCACCCCCTCGCCGGCGACGGGGAGGATAAGGGCGCCAGCTCCCCCGCCTCCTCGGGCCTCTCTCCCACTCGCCCCCGCTCTCCCTCGGCCTCTGCGCCTTCTCCCCCGCCAGATCCCCCTCCCTCTCCCCTCCGTTCCCCTCTGCCCGCGCGTGCTCGCCGCCGTTCACCGTCGAACTCGCGGTCACCTTGCCCCGATCGCCTCGACGACGTGCCCGAACGACTCCCCGCCGTCGACTACGTCGACTGCGCCCTCGGGAACGAGCCGAGCGCCTCTGCACCGGCCTCCCCGAGCTCGTCTTCAACCTACGGCCGCCGTCGTTCGTCGCCAATTCCGGCTGCCCCGCGCCCTCCCCGAGCTCACTGCCACTCCCTACAGTCGCGCGGTGAGCTCCTCTACCTCCTCCCCCTCTCCGCTAGCTCGCTCGCGCTCCGTAGCTGCTTCCCCGCGCGCGCCCGAACGCCACGCCGCGGAGCTCGCCGCCGGCGTGTCTCCGGTGACCAAATGGTCACGGGCGTTGGCCCGCTAGCCCGACCGCACCGTGCCGCACCCACCTAGCTAGCTAGTTCGGCCGTTCGCGCGCTCTAGCGTAGCTTCCATCGGGCACCCGTAGCACCTCGCCGCCGGCGAGCTTGTAGCGGTCGCCCCCGGCCGTTCCAGCCCCTCCGACCACCGCCGTTGGACGCGCGACGTCGAGCCGCGTCGAACGCGCCCAGCCCCGCCTCCGCAAACCCACTGTGGGTGAAACCCGCGCCCCTCCCGCGCGCGCCGCCGTGCGTTTTGGTCGCCGGCGATACTCCGGCGCCGGCCGCCGACGTGGCACACCTGGGGCCACCCCTGGGTCACTGCCAGTGGCCCCCACGGGCCCAGTTGACTGGGTTGACCCAGTCAACTGCTGACTGGGCAGGCCCAGTCACTGACATGCGGGCCTCGCCGCAAAAATTAAAAAAAAAGAAAAGAAAATGTTTTTATAAATAAAAATAATTAGTTTAATTAATCTCTCACTGACAGGTGGGCCCAGTAGCTAATTAACTAAAGATTAATTAGTTTAATCCTCTGTTAACCCACTGTCTATGACAGGTGGGTCCCCCTTGTCAGTTTGACCAGTCAACCCGGGCTGTCGACCGCTGACGTCACTCCTACGTCACGCTGACGTTATATCCCTTTTCCTGTTAAATTAAATAATTCCAGAAATTCAAATAAACTTTGAAAATTCATATTTTTTAAACCGTAACTCGGATGAAAATGTTTTCTATATGAAAGTTGCTCAGAACGACGAGACGAATCCGAATACGCAGTCCGTTCGTCCACCACACCTCCCTAACCTATCGATCTAGCAACTTTCCCCCTCCGGTCCGTCTGTCCGAAAACGCGAAACATCGGGAATACCTCCCGGATGTCCTCCCCCTTCACCGGTACCACCTACTGTCGCGTTAGGACACCCCTAGCACCGCTCACTGTCATGTCACGCATCGTCATGCTTATGTTTGCATTGTATTTACTATTTCCTCCCCCTCTTCTCTCCGGTAGACTACGAGACCGACACTGCTGCTGCCCAGTTCGACTACGGAGTCGACGACCCCTCCTACTTGCCAGAGCAACCAGGCAAGCCCCCCCCCTTGATCACCAGATATCGCCTACTCTACTCTCTACTACTTGCATTAGAGTAGTGTAGCATGTTACTACTTTCGATATCCTATTCTGATGCATAGCCTATCCTTGCTACTACTGTTGTTACCTTTACCTGCAATCCTACATGCTTAGTCTAGGATGCTAGATTTCCATCAGTGGCCCTACATTCTTGTCCGTCTGCTGTGCTATACTATCGGGCCGTGATCACCTGGGCAGTGAACACGGGCATATACTTATATACTATATACATGACACATGTGATGATTAAAGTCGGGTCGGCTCGTAGGAGTACCCGCAAGTGGATCTTTGTGGCGGAGCGACAGGGCAGGTTGAGACCGCCTAGGTGAGAGGTGGGCCTGGCCCTGGTCGGCGTTCGCGGATACTTAACACGCTTAACGAGATCTTGGTATTTGATCTGAGTCTGGCCATTTGGTCTATACGCACTAACCATCTACGTGGGAGTAGTTATGGGTATCCCGACGTCGTGGTATCAGCCAAAGCTCTTTTGACGTCAGCGACTGAGTGGCGCGCGCCGGATTGGACTGGAACGCCACTAGGCTAGGTCTGCTTCCGGCCGCGTACGCAACGTGCAGGTGTGCATAGGGCGATGGGCCCAGACCCCTGCGCGCATAGGTTTAGACCGGCGTGCTGGCCTCTCTGTTGAGCCTAGGTGGGGCTGCGACGTGTTGATCTTACGAGGCCGGGCATGACCCAGAAAAGTGTGTCCGGCCAATTGGGATCGAGCGTGTTGGGTTATGTGGTGCACCCCTGCAGGGAAGTTTATCTATTCGAATAGCCGTGTCCCTCGGTAAAAGGACGACCCGGAGTTGTACCTTGAGCTTATGACAACTAGAACTGGATACTGAATAAAATACACCCTTCCAAGTGCCAGATACAACCCGGTGATCGCTCTCTAACAGGGCGACGAGGAGAGGATTGCCGGGTAGGTTTATGCTATGCGATGCTACTTGGAGGACTTCAATCTACTCTCTTCTATATGCTGCAAGATGGAGATGTCCAGAAGCGTAGTCTTCGACAGGACTAGCTATCCCCCTCTTATTCCGGCATTCTGCAGTTCAGTCCTCTGATATGCCCCTTTACCCAATTACACATGCATATGTAGTGTAGCTCCTTGCTTGCGAGTACTTTGGATGAGTACTCACGGTTGCTTTTCTCCCTCCTTTCCCCTTTCTATACCGGATTGTCGCAACCAGATGCTGGAGTTCAGGAGCCAGACGCCACCGTCGACTACGACACCTACGACACTGGAGGTGCCTACTACTACGTGCAGGCCGCTGACGACGACCAGGAGTAGTTAGGAGGTCCCAGGCAGGAGGCCTTGCCTCTTCGATCGTTGCTACTTTTGTGCTAGCCTTCTTAAGGCAAACTTGTTTAACTTATGTCTGTACTCCGATATTGTTGCTTCCGCTGACTCGTCTATGATCGAGCACTTGTATTCGAGCCCTCGAGGCCCCTGGCTTGTATTATAATGCTTGTATGACTTATTTATGTTGTAGAGTTGTGTTGTGATATCTTCCCGTGAGTCCTTGATCGTGATCGTACACATTTGCGTGCATGATTAGTGTACGGTCAAATCGGGGGCGTCACAAGTTGGTATCAGAGCCGACTGCCTGTAGGAATCCCTTCCACACTCCTTGGTCAAAGTCGAGTCTAGACATTGCAAACTTTTACTAACATGGCTGTGCGGCTTACGGGCCCACGTCGCCATTGGGTAATACTAGGATCTTTTACTCCCCGACCTTTACTCTGGGACTCTGAACTCTCTTCTACTCGGGTTAAACGAATTTACTAACTCTAACACTAGGATCCCGTGACCGCGTTCACCCCTAAGATGGATAAGCCATAGTTGTTTCTTAGAATAGTATTTTGAACAATTCACACACTGTCATTTGACTCCTTTGAAACGTCTTTGCTTTCAGATGGAACCCACGAGGCAGGTTGTTCGCCACACGATGGCCATTGGTGCCTCGGGATCACCTGCGGTGCTAGCTGAGATGATGACCTATCTGGGTTATCGCTGGCACCCTGAGTTCACCGTCTACGAGGAGTTCCAGGACTTTAACCAGGAGCAGTACCGTGCCACCGTCCACCTCTACTCTCGGGAGTACGACTCCACCACTGTGCTGCACACCGCACATGGTGTTGGTGTGACCATCGATATGGCTGTCCACGATGCAGCCTATGCTGCTCTGACACGTCTTCGTGGAGAGTATCGGGAGTTGGACACCTCCCCTTTCAGGCACATTGCTATCGCCTCTGATATTGGTGCGGAGGGATACTACACTGCCGCCTACTCCACTGTCACCCGGGAGCCCTTCTACCATCAGCACCTGGTTCTGCATGCTGATGGGCTGGATCGAGCTAACCGAGCTCTTCGCCACGAGATGTACACCACCCGTCAGCACCTTTACCGTGCTCTGACGCTGCTGCGCCCCTTTGTCCGGTCTGGACAGGTACCGCGCGCTGCGATCTACCCAGCCAGGACCGTGATGCCCCACGGTGTCGGTTGGCCAGAGGTGGGAGGCTACTCTCCCGCACTTGGTTCTCTTCTGCCACCTGAGCGTCGGACTCTACACCTGAGTATCCGCGGGCCCCAGTCTGCTGACGTGGAGGACTATCCGTTGCCTCACTACCAGCTGTCGGGCTACGATTACCTCCACAGTACCTCTTGGGACTGATGTAGGCTTGATTGTAGTATTAGTTTCAGTCGCCGCGAGCCTGTGTGCCGCCTATGATGTTTTAGTCTATGTACTGAACTCTATGTACTGAACTCTATGCATGACCCCTTTTGTAAGCTATGCCGACTATTATGTGGTAGCTATCGTGCTCCTTTCGTTATGCATGTTTCATCATAAATGATTCTTGTCATTGCAAATTTTCTCAATGCTGAACTACCACTGTTATATATTAGCAGGATGGTTAGACCAGGTGGTCGTGGTCGTGGTGGCGATGCCCCACCACCACCTGAGTACATGGCTGGTATGATCCAACAGTTTGAACTGAACCGCCAATTCATGGAAAATATGATGGCTCAGTTTCCTCGCCCCAATATGAACCAACAGCCAGCCCAAGTGACTCTTCAAGATTTCCTACGCCTCAACCCAACCATCTACCGCAGCTCAACTCAGCCTCTGGATGCTGATGACTGGCTCCGTGACATCACCTATGAGTTGGAGTCTGCCGATGTAGCCCCTGCCAGCTATGTCAATTTTGCTTCCTTCTTCTTGAAGGGACCCGCAGCTCAATGGTGGGACAGCCACAGGCGTACTCTGCCAGCTGGAACAATCATCACCTGGCCAGACTTCCAAGCTGCTTTTCGTGACCGCTTCATTCCTCAGGGAGTCATGAACCGGAAGAAGCGTGAGTTCCGCAACCTCACCCAAGGCAACAAAACTGTCGAAGCTTATCAGCGGGAGTTTCTGGACTTGTCCCGCTATACTGAAGAAGACATTGCAACTGATGCACGCAGACAGGAGAAGTTCCGTGATGGCCTTCAAGCTGACATCAAGCTCGCACTTCTAGTGCATGACTTTGCTGATTTCGCCACCTTGGTGAACAAGGCCATCAATGTCGAAACTGGTCTGCAGGAATACCAGAGCTCACACAGGCGCAACCGTGACACGGGCTCATCTTCGGGCCCGCCCTCACAGAAGCGTAAGATATGGATCCCGAACAGCATGTATCGTCCAAATGCTTCTGCCCCAAAGCAGACCTATGCTGCCCCTCGTCTGCCTACACCACCGTCCAGGCAGTCAAGACTTCCAGCTCCACCATCCCAAGCTCCTGTTCCCACTCCGAATAATGGCTTGTGCTTCAGGTGTGGTCAACCAGGGCACCGTGCTAAAGAGTGCAACCAGAACCAGAATCAACTGGCCCTTCCAGCAAATGGCCGTGGTAACAATCAGCCCCGCAACAACAATGCTAAGTCTTATGGACGTGCTCATGCCAACCACGTTGATCTTAATGAAGCTCAAGACCAGCCTGCTACTGTGATGGGTACACTCCTCGTAAATTCAGTACCAGCATCCGTTTTATTTGATACAGGTGCATCGCATTCATTCATGTCAGAAGATTTTGCATACAAGCACGACGTTAAATGTGAGGAGATGAACACCTCTGTATTGGTCAAAACCCCCGTGGGACAGTGTCAAACCTCCTTGGTTGGCATCGATGTCCCCGTGGAAATCGAAGGGCTGGAATTCTATGCCTCTCCCATTATCCTGAAGTCGTCTAACATCGACCTCATTTTGGGTATGGATTGGTTGAAAGCGCATACTGTTTCTATAGTTTGCGCCACTAAGACCGTCCATCTGCTACACCCTTCAGATGAAATAGTTGCTTACCAAGCTCATCTGGTGCAAAATGCCGAGGCAAGGCTCTATGCATTGAATGCATTGAACGCTGCACCACTCGAGGGCATTGAAAATATTCCCGTCGTGCGTGAATTCCTCGACGTCTTCCCTGAAGAGCTTCCAGGGATTCCCCCTGCTAGAGCTGTCGAATTCATCATCGACTTGAAACCAGGCACCACTCCTATAGCCAAGCGACCCTACAAAATGCCGCCGCATGAACTCCTTGAGCTTAAGGAGGAAATCGACAAGTCTCTTCGCAAAGGATTCATTCGCCCAAGTTGCTCTCCTTGGGGAGCACCTTCCCTCTTTGTCAAGAAGAAGGATGGGACAAACCGGTTAGTTCAAGACTACCGTCCTATAAACCAAGCTACCATTCAAAATAAATACCCTCTTCCTCGGATCAATGATCTGTATGATCAACTGGCGGGTTCGTCAGTGTTCTCTAAGCTCGACTTGAGGTTGGGCTACCACCAGATCCGTGTTCGCGAAGAGGATATCCCAAAGACCGCCTTCGTGACTCGCTATGGTTCATACGAGTACACCGTCATGTCTTTCGGTTTAACCAATGCTCCAGCCACCTTCTCTCGTCTGATGAACTACATATTCATGGATTACCTCGACAAGTTCGTCGTGGTTTATCTGGATGATATCCTGATATTTTCCAAGAACGAAGAAGAACATGCTGAACATCTTCGTCTTGTGCTGGAAAAGCTACGAGAACATCAACTTTATGCCAAGTTCTCCAAATGTGAATTCTGGCTACCCGAAGTAACCTATCTGGGGCATGTCATCTCTAAGGATGGTATTGCCGTCAACCCCGAGCGAGTTCAGGCTATTCTTGATTGGACCCCTCCCAAGAACGTTAAGCAAGTCAGAAGTTTTCTCGGTCTCGCCAGCTATTGCCGTCGATTTGTCGAGAACTTCTCCAAGATCGCCAGGCCTCTGACTAACCTGTTGCATAAGGGCGTCAAGTTCCAATGGACAGACAAATGTCAGGAAAGTTTCCAAGCACTCAAAGACAAGTTGACTTCTGCTCCAGTTCTAGCTCCACCTGATACTAAGAAGGACTTTGTCATTTACTGCGACGCTTCCCGTCAAGGATTAGGCTGTGTCCTAATGCAAGACCGCAAAGTGATTGCTTATGCCTCTCGACAATTGCGCCCTCACGAAGAGAAATACCCAGTTCACGACCTCGAACTTGCTGCTGTCATTCATGCGTTGAAGCAGTGGCGACATTACCTTCTCGGTAATCATTGCGAGATCTTCACTGACCACCAAAGTCTGAAGTATCTGTTTACTCAGCCAGATCTGAACCTCCGTCAACAGAGATGGATGGAGCTCGTTGCAGACTTTGACTTGGGTATTTCCTATACTCCAGGCAAGGCTAATGTAATGGCTGATGCCTTGAGCCGCAAGTCTTACTGCAACCACCTCCAGGTTCATAAAGTTCAGCCCTCACTTGTTGAAGAATTCAGGAAGATGAACCTCCATATTGTTCCTCCGGGTGCACTCGCTCCCCCTCATAAGGAGTTCCGCAAGATGAACCTCCGTGTTGTTCCCCAGGGTTCCCTCAATACCCTGGTCGTCGAACCAGATCTCCTGGACTCCATCAAGAGAATACAGGGGTATGACTCTGAAGCCCACAAGATTAAGCGCTACCTCGCAGAAGGAAAGCCCTCATTCTTCACCATTTCTGAAGATGGCACCCTATACTTCAAGGGCCGCCTAGTGGTGCCATGTGCAGAGGAAAACCTGGATATGACACAGGAAGTTATGAAAGAAGCTCATGATACGCCTCTGTGTATCCATCCAGGTAGTACAAAGATTTACCAAGATATCCGTCAGAGATTCTGGTGGACTAATATGAAGCAAGACATTGCTCGTTATGTTGCTGAGTGTGACGTTTGCCGTCGCATCAAGGCAGAACATCAAAGACCTGCTGGAACTCTGCAACCTATCTCTATTCCTGAATGGAAATGGGACCATGTTGAGATGGACTTCGTCACTGGATTTCCCAAATCGCAGAAAGGTAATGATGCTATTCTTGTCGTCATTGACCGGCTTTCCAAAGTTGCACATTTCCTGGCAGTCAAAGAAACGATCACTGCTAGCCAATTGGCAACGCTCTATATGTCCAGGATTGTTTCACTCCACGGTATTCCATTGGTTATCAGCTCAGACCGTGGCAGCTTATTCACTTCAAGATTCTGGGCAAGTTTCCAAGAAGCAATGGGAACTCATCTGTCATTCAGTACTGCGTTTCATCCTCAATCGCAAGGACAAGTTGAACGCGTCAATCAAGTTCTCGAAGACATGCTTCGAGCTTGCGTTATTTCCTTCGGCAAGAAATGGGAGGAATCTCTCCCGTATGCTGAGTTCTCCTATAATAATAGCTATCAAGCTAGTCTGAAGATGGCCCCCTTCGAGGTGTTATATGGACGAAAGTGCCGAACCCCTCTGAACTGGTCAGAAACTGGGGAACGTCCACTCTTCGGTCCGGATATTATCCAAGATGCCGAAGAACAAGTCCGCATTATTCGCGAAAATCTCAAGACTGCTCAGTCACGTCAGAAGAGTCAGTATGACCATCATCATAAAGACATGGTCTATCAACCTGGCGAAAAGGCTTATCTTCGAGTCACACCTATGAAGGGTGCTCACCGCTTCGGGATCAAGGGCAAACTAGCTCCTCGCTATATTGGCCCATTCACTATTCTCGAAAGGCGTGGAAAAGTGGCATACCAACTGGAACTACCGCCGAACCTTTCTCAGGTTCACGATGTGTTCCATGTGTCACAGCTCCGCCGTTGCTTCAAGGATCCAATCCGAGCGGTGGATCACGAAGTGCTCGAATTGCAGCAAGACCTCTCCTATAAAGAGCATCCGGTCCGCATTCTCGATCAAGCTGAACGCCGCACACGTCAGAAGGCGATCAAGTTTCTCAAAGTCCAGTGGTCGCACCATTCTGAAGATGAGGCCACTTGGGAACGAGAAGATCGTCTGCGCGAAGAATACCCCGCGCTGTTTCCTTCTACCTCCTAAATCTCGGGACGAGATTTCTTGTAGTGGAGGAGATTTGTAACACCCTGAGAATCATGCTACAGTAACCCCCTGTGATTAAGCTAATCATATTGCTAAACAGGGCTAGATCACATTTGAACCACACCCTTGTCAGACTCCTAGTTCAAACTTCAAATATAATTAAAGTGGAAAATAAAAGTTTTCAAAAATTCAAACAGAAATGTTCAGTGGGTTCTAAATAATACATTGGTAATTATGGTGGAGAAAACACATTTTTATAAAATGTCTAAATACTTTTAAATGAAATAAAACAGAAAAGGAAATAAACAAAAAAAAGAAAACAGAAAACAAAACAGAAAAAGAAAACAGGGGGGAAAGGGCCCGCTCCCCCCCCACTAGACCCGCGGCCCAAACCCCCCCCCCGGCCCAAGCTGGGCTGCCACCCGCGCCCTGCGCCCCGGCCCAGCCCACCTCCCCCCCGCGTCCCCTTCCTGTTCCCCCGACCGGGTCGGAACAGGGGAGCGTCGCCGCCGCACCCCCTCGCCGGCGACGGGGAGGATAAGGGCGCCAGCTCCCCCGCCTCCTCGGGCCTCTCTCCCACTCGCCCCCGCTCTCCCTCGGCCTCTGCGCCTTCTCCCCCGCCAGATCCCCCTCCCTCTCCCCTCCGTTCCCCTCTGCCCGCGCGTGCTCGCCGCCGTTCACCGTCGAACTCGCGGTCACCTTGCCCCGATCGCCTCGACGACGTGCCCGAACGACTCCCCGCCGTCGACTACGTCGACTGCGCCCTCGGGAACGAGCCGAGCGCCTCTGCACCGGCCTCCCCGAGCTCGTCTTCAACCTACGGCCGCCGTCGTTCGTCGCCGATTCCGGCTGCCCCGCGCCCTCCCCGAGCTCACTGCCACTCCCTACAGCCGCGCGGTGAGCTCCTCTACCTCCTCCCCCTCTCCGCTAGCTCGCTCGCGCTCCGTAGCTGCTTCCCCGCGCGCGCCCGAACGCCACGCCGCGGAGCTCGCCGCCGGCGTGTCTCCGGTGACCAAATGGTCACGGGCGTTGGCCCGCTAGCCCGACCGCACCGTGCCGCACCCACCTAGCTAGCTAGTTCGGCCGTTCGCGCGCTCTAGCGTAGCTTCCGTCGGGCACCCGTAGCACCTCGCCGCCGGCGAGCTTGTAGCGGTCGCCCCCGGCCGTTCCAGCCCCTCCGACCACCGCCGTTGGACGCGCGACGTCGAGCCGCGTCGAACGCGCCCAGCCCCGCCTCCGCAAACCCACTGTGGGTGAAACCCGCGCCCCTCCCGCGCGCGCCGCCGTGCGTTTTGGTCGCCGGCGATACTCCGGCGCCGGCCGCCGACGTGGCACACCTGGGGCCACCCCTGGGTCACTGCCAGTGGCCCCCACGGGCCCAGTTGACTGGGTTGACCCAGTCAACTGCTGACTGGGCAGGCCCAGTCACTGACATGCGGGCCCCGCCGCAAAAATTAAAAAAAAAGAAAAGAAAATGTTTTTATAAATAAAAATAATTAGTTTAATTAATCTCTCACTGACAGGTGGGCCCAGTAGCTAATTAACTAAAGATTAATTAGTTTAATCCTCTGTTAACCCACTGTCTATGACAGGTGGGTCCCCCTTGTCAGTTTGACCAGTCAACCCGGGCTGTCGACCGCTGACGTCACTCCTACGTCACGCTGACGTCATATCCCTTTTTCTGTTAAATTAAATAATTCCAGAAATTCAAATAAACTTTGAAAATTCATATCTTTTAAACCGTAACTCGGATGAAAATGTTTTCTATATGAAAGTTGCTCAGAACGACGAGACGAATCCGAATACGCAGTCCGTTCGTCCACCACACCTCCCTAACCTATCGATCTAGCAACTTTCCCCCTCCGGTCCGTCTGTCCGAAAACGCGAAACATCGGGAATACCTCCCGGATGTCCTCCCCCTTCACCGGTACCACCTACTGTCGCGTTAGGACACCCCTAGCACCGCTCACTGTCATGTCACGCATCGTCATGCTTATGTTTGCATTGTATTTACTATTTCCTCCCCCTCTTCTCTCCGGTAGACTACGAGACCGACACTGCTGCTGCCCAGTTCGACTACGGAGTCGACGACCCCTCCTACTTGCCAGAGCAACCAGGCAAGCCCCCCCCTTGATCACCAGATATCGCCTACTCTACTATCTACTACATGCATTAGAGTAGTGTAGCATGTTACTACTTTCGATATCCTATTCTGATGCATAGCCTATCCTTGCTACTACTGTTGTTACCTTTACCTGCAATCCTACATGCTTAGTCTAGGATGCTAGATTTCCATCAGTGGCCCTACATTCTTGTCCGTCTGCTGTGCTATACTATCGGGCCGTGATCACCTGGGCGGTGAACACGGGCATATACTTATATACTATATACATGACACATGTGATGATTAAAGTCGGGTCGGCTCGTAGGAGTACCCGCAAGTGGATCTTTGTGGCGGAGCGACAGGGCAGGTTGAGACCGCCTAGGTGAGAGGTGGGCCTGGCCCTGGTCGGCGTTCGCGGATACTTAACACGCTTAACGAGATCTTGGTATTTGATCTGAGTCTGGGCATTTGGTCTATACGCACTAACCATCTACGTGGGAGTAGTTATGGGTATCCCGACGTCGTGGTATCAGCCGAAGCTCTTTTGACGTCAGCGACTGAGTGGCGCGCGCCGGATTGGACTGGAACGCCACTAGGCTAGGTCTGCTTCCGGCCGCGTACGCAACGTGCAGGTGTGCATAGGGCGATGGGCCCAGACCCCTGCGCGCATAGGTTTAGACCGGCGTGCTGGCCTCTCTGTTGAGCCTAGGTGGGGCTGCGACGTGTTGATCTTACGAGGCCGGGCATGACCCAGAAAAGTGTGTCCGGCCAATTGGGATCGAGCGTGTTGGGTTATGTGGTGCACCCCTGCAGGGAAGTTTATCTATTCGAATAGCCGTGTCCCTCGGTAAAAGGACGACCCGGAGTTGTACCTTGAGCTTATGACAACTAGAACTGGATACTGAATAAAATACACCCTTCCAAGTGCCAGATACAACCCGGTGATCGCTCTCTAACAGGGCGACGAGGAGAGGATTGCCGGGTAGGTTTATGCTATGCGATGCTACTTGGAGGACTTCAATCTACTCTCTTCTATATGCTGCAAGATGGAGATGTCCAGAAGCGTAGTCTTCGACAGGACTAGCTATCCCCCTCTTATTCCGGCATTCTGCAGTTCAGTCCTCTGATATGCCCCTTTACCCAATTACCCATGCATATGTAGTGTAGCTCCTTGCTTGCGAGTACTTTGGATGAGTACTCACGGTTGCTTTTCTCCCTCCTTTCCCCTTTCTATACCGGATTGTCGCAACCAGATGCTGGAGTTCAGGAGCCAGACGCCACCGTCGACGACGACACCTACGACACTGGAGGTGCCTACTACTACGTGCAGGCCGCTGACGACGACCAGGAGTAGTTAGGAGGTCCCAGGCAGGAGGCCTTGCCTCTTCGATCGTTGCTACTTTTGTGCTAGCCTTCTTAAGGAAAACTTGTTTAACTTATGTCTGTACTCCGATATTGTTGCTTCCGCTGACTCGTCTATGATCGAGCACTTGTATTCGAGCCCTCGAGGCCCCTGGCTTGTATTATAATGCTTGTATGACTTATTTATGTTGTAGAGTTGTGTTGTGATATCTTCCCGTGAGTCCTTGATCATGATCGTACACATTTGCGTGCATGATTAGTGTACAGTCAAATCGGGGGCGTCACAGTAAGGCATCTGACAGGGTGCGTTGCCGCGCTAAGCAGATTCATCTCCAAGTCTGCCAAGCGCGCCCTGCCATTCTTCAAAATTTTGAAGAAGGCAGGGCCCATGAAGTGGACTCCAGAGGCAGATGCAGCTTTGCAAGAGTTGAAGACCTACTTGTCCTCTGTGCCTACCTTGGTTGCTCCCAAACCACAAGAGCCATTGCTGCTGTACTTACCAGCAACCAACCAAGTGCTTAGTGCAGCCTCGGAGGCGCAGCGGGAAGTGGACGAAACAGAGAGTGAGCAAGGACCAGCAGAGCCAGAGAAGGATCAAGACAGCAATGAGCACGACAGCGAGAGCAACCCCAAGGACACGGCAAGGAAGAAAGTGGTGCAGTGCCCAGTGTACTTTGTCAACTCCTTGTTACAGGGGGCTAGATCGAGGTACCCTGGCATGAAAAAGTTGATCTTTCATCTCATCATGGCCTCAAGGAAACTGCGCCACTACTTCCAAGCCCATGAGATCATGGTTGTCACTCGTTTCCCGTTACAAATGATACTCCAAAACCCTGAGGCTACCGGTAGAATAGTGGAGTGCACTTTGGAGTTATCCAGTTTTTGGCTTGAAGTTTGAGAGCACATCGACTATCCAGAGCAGGGCATTGGCAGAGTTTATGGCAAAATGGACGCCAACCCCTGATGAGGAAGTGCCAGAAACAGTTATCCCTGGCAAGGAATCGCCCCAAGAATGCATTATGTATTTCAATGGTGCCTTTTCCCTACAAGGTGCAGGGGCTAGCGTGCTTCTTGTTGCCCCCTCTGGGGAGCACTTGAAGTACATCGTCCAAATGCATTTTGCCCAGGAAGAGGCAACCAACAATACAACAAAGTATGCAGGGCTCCTTGCTAGGCTCGGGATTGCCACAGAATTGGGAATTAAGAAGCTGGTCATTCGAGGAGATTCACAGCTTGTGGTGAGACAAGTCAACAAGGATTACCATAGCCCATTGATGGAGGCATGCGTTGAGGAAGTGAGGAGATTGGAGGAACGCTTTGACGGATTGCAAACAGAGCACGTACCCCGTGCGGAAAACAGCATATCTGATCATCTATCAAAGTGTGATGTGCAGAAGCTTCCTGTGGAACCAGGGACTTTTGTTCTCCATCTTACTCAGCCCTCGTATCCCCAGCAACAATGGCCCGGAAGAGGAGAAAGTTGGACCCCGGTGAGCCTGTCCCGGTAGAGCCGTCCGCTCCTGGCAGAGTCCCTACCGGAAACAACTCCTCGCCACCTGCCGGATCGCACCCTCCAGCCGGGCCCGTGGTCCCCGCGAACGAGGGATGTGCCCACGCAGTAGAGGAGGTGCCGCTAGTCCTCGTTGCCGAGCCCCATGCTCAAACTTGGGCAAGGAACATAGTCCGCTTCCTCCAAACCGGAGAGCCTCCCGACGACCAAGATGAAGCTGAAAGAGTAGCCCGGAGGGCTAGTATGTATCAGTTTGTCGATGACAGTCTACAAAGAAGGAGGCCCAACGGTGTGAAATTGAAGTGCATCTGTTGGGAAGAAGGAAAGTAACTGCTTGCTAAGATACACAAAGGCATGTGCGACTCCGATGCGGCTTGAAGCTAGATCGGTATTTCCCCAAAGAGGAAGGGATGATGCAGCACAGCGGCAGTAGGTATTTCCCTCAGTTATGAGACTAAGCTTATTGAACCAGTAGGAGAACCAAGCAACACAACATAAACAGCACCTGCACAAATAACAACTACTCGCAACCCGACGTGTAAAAGGGGTTGTCAATCCTTTCCGGGTAGCGGCGCCTCAAGATAGGCAAACGGACGAGAGATAAAATTGTGGTAGATTGATAGATCGAATGCCAAATAAAATAAATAAGAATAAATTGCAGCAAGGTATTTTTGTATTTTTGGTTTAATAGATCTCAAACTAAAAGCAAAGGAAAAGTAGATCCAAAGGCAAATAATATGAGAAAGAGACCCGAGGGCCGTAGGTTTCACTAGTGGCTTCTCTCGAGAAAAATAGCAAACGGTGGGTGAACAAATTATTGTTGGGCAATAGATAGAACTTCAAATAATCATGATGATATCCAGGCAAGGATCATTACATAGGCATCACTTCCAAGATTAGTAGACCGACTCCTGCCTGCATCTACTACTATTACTCCACACATCGACCGCTATCCAGCATGCATCTAGTGTATTAAGTTCATGGAGAAACGGAGTAATGCAATAAGAACGATGACATGATGTAGACAAGATCTAACTATGTAGAGATAGACCCCATCGTTTTATCCTTAGTAGCAACGATACATACGTGTCGGTTCCCCTTCTATCACTGGGATCAGGCACCGTAAGACCGAACCCACTACAAAGCACCTCTTCCCATTGCAAGATAAATAGATCAAGTTGGCCAAACAAAACTCAAATATCGGAGAATAAATACGAGGCTATAAGCAATCATGCATAAAAGAGATCAAAGAAACTCAAATACTTCCATGGATATAAAAAGATATATCTGATCATAAACTCAAAGTTCATCTGATCCCAACAAACACACCGCAAAAAGAGTTACATCATATGGATCTCCAAGAGACCATTGTATTGAGAATTCAGCGAGAGAGAGGAAGCCATCTAGTTACTAACTATGGACCCGAAGGTCTACAAAGAACTACTCACGCATCATCGGAGAGGCACCAATGGAGGTGGTGAACCCCATCTGTGATGGTGTCGAGATTGGATCTGGTGGTTCTGGACTATGCGGCGTCTAGAATTGATTTTCGTCGACTCCCCTAGGGTTTCGGGAATATTGGGGTATTTACAGAGCAAAGAGGCGGTACGGGGGTACCTGACGTGGGCACAACCCACCAGGGCGCACCTGGGCCTCCTGGCGCGCCCTAGTGGGTTGTGCTCTCCTCGGAGCACCCCCAGGCACAGCCTTGGCCCATTAGGTGTCTTCTGGTCCAAAAAAATTCTCCGTAAAGTTTCATTGCATTTGGACTCCGTTTGGTATTGATTTCATGCGATGTAAAAACCATGCAGAAAACAACAACTCGCACTTGGCACTATGTCAATAGGTTAGTACCAAAAAAATGATATAAAATTGACTATAAAATGATTATAAAACATCCAAGATTGGTAATATAATAGCATGGAACAATAAAAAATTATAGATACGTTGGAGACGTATCAGCATCCCCAAGCTTAACTCCTACTCGTCCTCGTGTAGGTAAGTGATAAAAATAGAATTTTTGATGTGGAATGCTGCCTAACATGTCATGTCGTATTTCTTTTCTTTATAGCATGGACATTTGGACTTTTATATTGTTCAAAGCAATAGTCTAATTTTGACATGATAACTTAAATACTCAAGCATATCAACAAGAAACCATGTCTTTCAAAATATCAACGCTAAAATAAGCTATACCTAGCCCATCATGCTCAATCATTGATCCATTCATGAAACACACTCGCATATTAGCTACACCCAATGCTCAAGTACAATCATAGTGCCTCTTAGTTGAAGCTTTTATAAGAGAAGATGGAGACTCGAAATTCAAAAAAATTGCATAAAGTAAAGGAAAGGCCCTTTGCAGAGGGAAGTATGGATTTGTAGAGCTGCCAAAGCTCAAAGCGGAAAATTTAGAGATAAACACATTTTGGGAGGTGTGTCTTTCCCACCAACGAAAACGACTTAGAGTTCCCAACACTTTCCATGCTAGATATATCATCGGCGGTTCCCAAACAGAAATTAAAGTTTGTTCCTTTTTCCACCATACTTTCACTTTCCATGGCTAACCATCTCCACGGGTGCCTTCCATACCAACACTTTCCAAGGAATTTATTATTTGACAACATAAAGTAAATTCATTTTTGATTTCGGGACTGGGCATCCCTAATGCCTTTGCCTTACTCTCGTGCAATGACAAGTGAATAAACACTCATCGTGAGAATAACACATCTAGCATGGAAAATATTAGCCACCCCTCACCACACCGCGAGCGGTACGAACACACAAAAGAGGAGTTTATTTTGAAAATTAGAGATGGCACATACAAATTTGCTTAGAAAGGCAAAAGAATACCGCATATAGGTAGATATAGTGGACTCATGTGGCAAAATTGGTTTAAAGGTTTTTGGATGCACAAGTAGAGATCATACTTAGTGCAAAATGAAGGCTAGCAAAAGATTGAGAAGCGACCAACCAAGAAACGAATAATCTCATAAGCGAGCATTAAGCATAATTAACACCAAATAATGCACCACAAGTAGGATATAATTTCATTGCATAATTATTGACATTCATGCTTGCATAGGAAATCACTAACCTTAACACCAATATTCTTACTAAATCATAATTACTCATCAACATAACTCACATATCACATCATCATATCTCAAAACTATTACTAAGAATCAAGTTTATTTTGTCCAATGATCATCATGAATGTTTTTATTCTATCCTTCTTGGAAATCTATCACTTTGGAACTAATTTTCATATGTTGCTTTCGATAAGCTCAAACAAATATAAGTGAAGATCACAAGCATAATTTTTTTCTTTCTCTCAAATTAATTTAAGTGAAGCAAGAGATAATTTCTTGAAAATTTACTAACTCTCAAATAAATGTAAGTGAAGCAAGAGAGCATTTCTTCAAAAATACTAAAGCACACCATGCTCAAAAAGATGTAAGTGAAGCACTAGAGCAAGTCCATAGCTCATAAACATTTAAGTGAAGCATAGAGAGCAATTCTAACAAGTAATGACATAATTTTGGCTCTCTCAAATAGGTGTGTCCAGAAAGGAATCAAGACTTAAAACACAAAATAAAACAAGAAATGACTCATATCTTACAAGACGCTCCAAGCAAAACACATAGTATGTGACGAATAAAAATATAGCTTCGAGTAAAATACCGATGGTCATTAGAAGAAAGAGGGGATGCCACTCGGGGCATCCCCAAGCTTAGTTTCTTGCCCTCTTTTGGATAATAGCTTGGGATGCCGGGGCATCCCCAAGCTTAGGTTCTTCTTCCTCCTTATTCCTTCATCCATCATAAGATAACCCAAAACATGAAAACTTCAATCACACAAAACTCAACAAAACCTTCGTGAGATCCGTTAGTAAAAGAAAGCAAATCACTACTATAAGTGTTGTATCAAACAAATTCATATTTTGTTTTTACATTATATCTACTTTATTCCAACTTTTCTATGGCAAAAACTCGTCAAAGAAAACCATAGAGCCATCAAAACAAGCACACAACGCAAAGAAAACAGAATCTGTCAAAACAGAACAGTCTGTAGCAATCTGACTATTTCGAAAACTTCTGAAACTCCAAAAAATCTGAAAATTTAGGACGACCTGAGAAATTAGTGTATTAATCTTCTTCAAAAAGAATTGGCATTTTATCGCGCTCTGGTAAAAAATGAGAATTGTTTTCATGAGAGCAAAAGTTTTTGTTTTTCAGCAAGATCAAACAACTATCACCCAAGAAGTTCCTAAAGGCTTTACTTGGCACAAACACTAATTCAAACACAAAAAACACAATCATAACAGTAGCATAATTTTGTAAACACTCAAGAACAGAAAGAAAAAAGAAAAAATAAATTGTATTCATTGGGTTGCCTCCCAATAAGCGCTATAGTTTTACGCACTTAGCTAGGCATAAAGCAAGGATCTACGTTTTTCATCCTTCTTCTTAATTTTCTTAGAGGTGTTTTCATCATGGGGTTTTGTAAAGACAACATAAAACATATTATCCATAGAAACCATAGCATTCCTAAGTTGGTTTTCGTCATAACCCCTTTGATTTCGCGCAACAATCCAAGAGTGATATTGATTAACATTAGTGAGAACTTGTTGGATTATATCTAAAACGGGGACTTATTTTTTGAGATTCTCATCAAAGATTTTATTATCCCCAAGCAAATGCCTTAGCGCATAATCACTATTGTAAAGAGTTTCACTTATCACGGGTTTTTCATGATTCATACCATAAAAATCAAAGATTTCCCTAGCTTCCCATATCATGTAGTCAAACTCATTCATAAGAACGAGAGTGGCCAACTTTTTAGCCTTAGGATTCTTTATAAGGGGGAGCTCAAAAAACAATCTTTGCAAAGTAGGATGAGTACGGATAAATTTACTTTCAAGTTTTAAAACTAGCGCTGAAATAGCATCCGCATAAGATCTAGTAGTCTTAAGTATAGGAGCATCATCAAGATTTAAATTTCCAACACAATTGAAAAATTCTTGGATACATTCTTTTCCCATAACATTCCCTTGCCCCAAGATAAAAGTTTTAGCATCCAGATTTCCCATACGTCCAATCTTAGGAGTAAGGCCATCATCTGTTGGTGCCATACCGAAATCACTCATGATTGCAAGCAAAGGATAGATCTGACGAGAAAATGGCGAACGAAAAAGAGGGGCGAATAAAATGGCAAACTTTTGTGAAGTTGGGGAGAGGAAAATGGGAAATAATGTAAATTGGGAGGAGATGAGATTTGTGATTAGGAACCTGGTATATGTTGAAGATCCTCCACGGGAACGGCGCCAGAAATTCCTTTTGATGCGGCTTGAAGCTACGTCAGTATTTCCCCAAAGAGGAAGGGATGATGCAGCACAACGGCTGTAGGTATTTCCCTTAGTTATGAGACCAAGGTTATCGAACCAGTAGGAGAACCAAGCAACACAACATAGATAGCACCTGCACACAAATAACAACTACTCGCAACCCGACGTGTAAGAGGGGTTGTCAATCCCTTCAGGGTAGCGGCGCCTCAAGATAGGCAAACGGACGTGAGATAAAATTGTAGTAGATTGATAGATCGAATGCCAAATAAAATAGATAAGAATAGATTGCAGCAAGGTATTTTTGTATTTTTGGTTTAATAGATCTGAAAATAAAAGCAAAGGAAAAGTAGATCGCAAAGGCAAATAATATGACAAAGAGACTCGGGGCCGTAGGTTTCACTAGTGGCTTCTCTCGAGAAAAATAGCAAACGGTGGGTGAACAAATTACTGTTGGGCAATTGATAGAACTTCAAATATTCATGACGATATCCAGCCAATGATCATTATATAGGCATCACGTCCAAGATTAGTAGATCGACTCTTGCCTGCATCTACTACTATTACTCCGCACATCGACCGCTGTCCAGCATGCATCTAGTGTATTAAGTTCATGGAGAAAAGGAGTAATGCCATAAGAACGATGACATGATGTAGACAAGATCTATCTATGTAGAGATAGACCCCATCGTTTTATCCTTAGTAGCTATGATACATACGTGTCGGTTCCCCTTCTGCCACTAGGATCAAGCACCGTAAGATCGAACCCACTACAAAGCACCTCTTCCCATTGGAAGATAAAAAGATCAAGTTGGCCAAACAAAACCCAAATATCGGAGAAGAAATACGAGGCTATAAGCAATCATGCATAAAAGAGATCAAAGAAAATCAAATACTTTCATGGATATAAAAAGATAGATCTGATCATAAACTCAAAGTTCATCCGATCCCAACAAACACACCGCAAAAAGAGTTACATCATATGGATCTCCAAGAGACCATTGTATCTAGAATTCAGCGAGAGAGGAAGCCATCTAGCTACTAACTATGGACCCGAAGGTCTACAACAAACTACTCATGCATCATCGGAGAGGCACCAATGGAGGTGGTGAACCCCATCCGTGATGGTGTCTAGATTGGATCTGGTGGTTCTGGACTATGCGGCGGCTGGAATTGATTTTCGTCGACTCCCCTAGGGTTTCTAGAATATTGGGGTATTTATAGAGCAAAGAGGCAGTCCGGGGGCACCCGAGGTGGGCACAACACACCAGGGCGTGCCTAAGCCTCATTGCACTCCCTTGTGGGTTGTGGTCTCCTCGGAGCACCCCCCAGGCACAGCCTTGGCCCATTAGGTGTCTTCTGGTCCAAAAAATTCTCCGTAAAGTTTCATTGCATTTGGACTCCGTTTGGTATTGATTTCCTACGATGTAAAAAACATGCAGAAAACAGCAACTGGCACTTGGCACTATGTCAATAGGTTAGTACCAAAATGTGATATAAAATGACTATAAAACGTCCAAGATTGATAATATAACAGCATGGAACAATAAAAAATTATAGATACGTTGGAGACGTATCAGGCTCCCACATTGGATCAAGGGCATTAGTTGGGAAAGCATTCCGTCAAGGATTCTTTCGGCCCACAGCCCTCCAAGATGCGGTCGAGCTAGTCACCAAGTGTGAAGTCTGTCAGTTCCATTCCAAGAACATCCACCTGCCATCCCAAGCTCTTCAGACGATCCCTTTATCATGGCCATTTTCGGTCTAGGGGCTCGATATCCTCGGCCCATTCCCCCGAGCAATCGTGGGCTTTGAATTCTTGTTTGTTGCTATCGACAAGTTTACAAAGTGGCCGGAAGTGACTGCCGTGAGACAACGGCACCCAGTTCACGAGCCGCGCCTTCATGCAATATGTTCATGCCCTCGGATGCAAGATCTCATTTGCCTCTGTTGCACATCCCAGAAGCAATGGACAAGCTGAGAGGGAGAACGCTGAAGTGCTGTGGGGACTGAAGACAAGAACCTTTGATACGCTGCAGAAGCACGGCAGGTGATGGATCAATGAGCTGCCGGTAGTTCTCTGGTCCCCCAGAACGACACAAAGTCGAGCTACCGGGCAGACTCCCTTCTCCCTCGTCTACGGGGAAGAAGCAGTTATCCCCACTGAACTCATTTACGGGTCACCTTGAGTGCTTGCCTATGATGAAGTAGCACAAGATCAGCACCGGCGTGATGACGCTGTGCTACTCAAGGAGAACCGTCTCCGGGCTGCTACGCATGCTGCACGCTACCAGCAAGCTCTGCATCACTATCATAGCCGCAGGGTTCATGCCCGGTGTTTTGAGGAAGGTGACCTTGTCCTTAGGTGCGTTCAGTACGCCAAGTGTACAAACAAGTTGACACTGAAGTGGGAAGGCCCTTACCGGGTAGTATGAGTCACCAGACCTGGCGCAGTCCGTCTGGAGATTGGAGATGGCATTCAATTGCAAAACCCATGGAATATTGAGCATCTCCGCAAGTTCTACCCGTAAGGCGCCGCTGTCGGGCCCTGCCCGGCAGCCACCCTTTTGTACAGGCCTTGCCTCAGCTGCATGTAACCCCTTGTACAAAGCTAGGGCGATGACCCTATGCAAAAGAGAAATAAACGAAGCGCTGGGGGCCCCCAACCAAGTTGCATGCATGCATGAGCATCCCAAGATCACTTCATAAGCATTTCATGAGCATTTGCATATGCATATAGATAGGATCGCATCCTGCATTCATTCTCATCTGCATGAAGCCGTAGGTTCCTGCCGTGAACTTGGCTTCAACAAGGAGTTGAGAAGATTGACCGGCACTGCGATCCCCAGCAAGTGTCGGTGTCAAAACCGCCGGATCTCGGATAGGGGGTCCCGAACTGTGTGTCTAAGGTTGATGGTAACAGGAGACGGGGGACACAATGTTTACCCAGGTTCGGGCCCTCTCTATGGAGGTAATACCCTACTTCCTGCTTGACTGATCTTGATGAATATGAGTATTACAAGAGTTGATCTACCACGAGATCGTAATGGCTAAACCCCTAGAAGTCTAGCCTGTCTGACTATAATTGTATCTATCCTCTACGAACTAAGCCCTACGGTTTATATAGACACAGGAGGGGATTAGGGTTACACAAAGTCGGTTACAGAGAAGGGAATCTTCATATTTGGTCGCGAAGCTTGCCTTCCACGCCAAGGAGAGTCCCATCCGGACACGGGTAAAGTCTTTGGTCTTTGTATCTTCACAGTCCATTAGTCCAGCCCATGTCCAACAGACTGGACGCCCGAGGACCCCTTAGTCTAGGACTCCCTCAGTAGCCCCTGAACCAGGCTTCAATGACGAGGTGTCCGGCGCGCAGATTGTCTTCGGCATTGCAAGGCGGGTTTCCCTTCCTGAATACTCCAAGATAGTCTTTGGACGAACGTGTCCGGATCTGCAACACAAGTACCACACACAACCGCAGAGAGTATAATATTTCACGAGTCCAATCCGCTGACAACTTTTGTAATTCACATCTGCCCGGTCATTATTTCGAACCGTTTCTTGTCCCGCCGTTCTATGTTTCGAGGCATGGTTTTTATTGGCACGTCTTGTCGAAGCAGAGATCATGTCCCCTTATTGCGGGATTCTCATCAATGCGAGCGTGGGTAACCCAACCGTCCCATTGGGATGATTCCTTAGGAATAGGTGGGTTTTCAGGCATAGGAGGAGACGTCCAATACCCGTTGCCTTTATAAAGGAGCCAAGGGCCGTCTCTTTTTACGCCAAACCTCTCCTCAGCCTTTCCAACCTCGAGTTCTAGCACCCAAGGTTCGCCTTCATTGCTTCAAGCTTCCCAATCATGTCCGGATCCAGCCCACAGGGCCGATGGGTGACTTGCTCTGTTACAGAGGAGGACATTGCGAAGCTTCGGGCGGCCAGATACCTAACTGCGGAGATCCCCCACAGGCTTCCTGCTCAAGGACATGTTATTCCGACTCCCAGATCAGGCGAGAGGTTCGTATTCATCTCTCACTTCCTCCGAGGGCTAGGATTCGCTCTTTACCCCTTCGTCCAGGGTCTCATGTTTTATTACGGACTAGATTTTCACGATCTAGCCCCAGATTCTTTCCTCCACGTCTCGGCATTTATCATCACATGTGAGGCCTTCCTCCGAATTCCCCCACACTTCGGCTTATGGCTCAAGACCTTTAGTGTGAAGCCGAAGGCGGTCGACGGGAAACAGGCGGAGTGCGGTGGTGCTGTAGTGAGCAAGCTTACCAATACTCTCAGGCCAAAAGGCTCTTTCACTAAAACATCCAACCAATGGCAGCGGGAGTGGTTTTACGTCACAGAACCCCGCGGTAGCAAGTGGGCAGCTATACCTGCGTTCCGTTTTGGCCCTCCGTTATAGCTTCAATCATGGATTAATAAGGGGCTGGACTAGGGATCAGTTGATGAAGTGCAGACTCTACAGAGCTGCATCCGAACCCTCCTTGAGAAGGACATCGATCTTGTCAACGTGATTCAAGTAATGCTAGTCCGCCGAGCCCTGCCATGCCAGCGTAGGCCTCTCCGCATGTCGGAGTTTAATCCGGAAGGACGACGAACCCTCCAACACTTCTTCGGCACTACGCACAAAGGAATGTGGAAGTTGTTTTCGGGAAACGAAAACAGTGGCCGGACACCACCGAGGACATCGGCCTTGACTGCAACCATCCGGATACCCCGGTAAGTGCTTAACTCCCGAACACTTTGTAGTTAAGTATGTTGTAATACATTACTGAGCAAACTATCTTCTTCCAGGGCTGGGTAGAGAAAGCGGAGCGAATTAGGTGTTCGGCCCCCCTTCACGAAGACTCAGCGGATCCCGTACTAACAAGGATGCGGGCCCCAGCACCGTACCAGGTGCCTGTGAAGGGAGACAAGGCGAAGAGCAGGAAGGCCAAAGGTGGCCTCCCTTCCGAGGGTATATCAGATACCGTGTCCGGGGAGATCAAGATTCCCCCGCCCGAAGGCAAAAGTGAAGGAGAGGCCAACATCCCTTCTTCCCATGGTAAGAAAAGGGCTACCTCTGAGGAATGGGAGGAAAGTGCTTCTAAGCGGGGCAGGATGCCCCTGTCGGGTGGCTTGGGCTTGGAGGACGACGTCGTCGCACAGTTCCATGATGAGGACAAGCCTCTAGCCAAATCGTAAGTGAACAAGGGTGTTGTAAACATATCCCGTTCCTTTCTTGTTACCAAGGTAACGTCTAGAATGTATGTTTTTGCAGCTCGGTACACAGCCTTCTTCACCAATCCTCTTCCTCAGGGGATCTTCTCCCGGAGATGATGGAAAGTGAGACATCTCCACCGGTCTCCTCGCCCAATAGGGCGGACGACCTCAAGGTGTCATCCCGGAGGGTCTCTCCTGATCAACAAGTGGTGCGAGGGGTGATGAAGACACTACCCGAAGGTGATACTTCGGTAGCCCAGGATCCGGGAGGGCAATGATAAAGGCCCCAGACTGTCCGGCTTACAGTCGGAGACGACTCTGGGGACGGATAAACGGATCCCTTTGAAGGGAGGCCGTACTCCTACAGCAGCTTCCGGAGGTCCAGAAGCGCCAGATATATTGACGAACATGCTGCAACAGGCGTCCATCTCGGAGGAACATCGTACCTTGATGGGTACAGTGGTTGAAAAGGTCCTGTCCGCGAAAAGCAGATTGAATGAAGCCTGCATGAGCCTGCTAAGAGGCTTCGAGGTTTGTACTGTAAAATCTTTGATTGTGTTTTATTCACAAACTGCACCTGTGTATAGGTAGTAGCCCCTGAGACTCTGATTGGCTGCGCAAGGGAGGCGCTCAGAGCATCAACATATGCCTAGGAAATAATCTGATTAATTGGAACACAGGCTGTTACCTCCCTGGCGACTGGCCAGACTACAGAGGTTGCAGATCTGCAGCGGAAGCTTGATGTAGCGGATGATGACATTATGCTTATCAACAGGCGGCTTGACGAGGTGCAAGGTATGTCTTGGGGGTAGTCCTTACATGCACGTGCTTGTAATAGGATCATGACGCTAAGAATTGTATACTGAAATATGCAGGAATGCAGATGGTGCTGCCGCAGTTGAGATCCTCTGGGCTGAGCTGGCCCGGGGCAAGGAGCAGGCCCGAATTAGTAATGCGGCTGCTGAAAAGGCATCGGCCGAATTAAAGGCCGAACAGGCTGCTCGGCACCAATACGACGAGAGAATATCCATGATGGCGCTTGAACAAAAGAATGCCGCTAGCCGTAGCGAATTTCTCGAGAAGGATAATAAAGCCAGAACGGCTGATCTTGACAAGGCCTTACGAGAGGCAAAAGAAGCGCGGTCCGAGTCTAGAGCGGCCCGGGAGGAGATCCGGCAAGTGGGGAGATCGCGGCTGGTAAGCCCTTTTTGTTACAAACTAAGTTCGGCGATCCGAATTATGCCCCACTTAATCAAGTGTGTAGTTCTCCAGACGCATTGTTGGATTTGTCCAAGAGTGTCTCCGATGCGATGCAGTTTTTCCAAGCGCAAGAAGGACGGGAAACAGAAAAGTTGTTCTGGTCGCAATTTAGCATGCCAAAGCGTCCGCTGCTGCTGAACGAACAGATGGCCTAGTGGGCAGAGCTCCATAAGATATCCGAGTCTGCCATGAAGGACGTCGTGGTCCGGCTGTGGCCGACCGAGCCAATTCCGGATAGTTATTTCGGTCTAGTGCAGCGACTTGTTGATGCGGTGCCGCGTATCGATGCCGTGAAGTAGTCGTCGTGCATTGAAGGTGCACGGATGGCTTTTGCCCGTGTCAAGACATACTGGGCGAAGATGAAGGCCACCGACATTGCAGCGAAGAGTCCACCCAAGGGCAAGGACCACCACGCACCAGAGCATTATTTTGAGGATGTCTTAGAGGGTGCCCGCTTGATAGAGGGTCAGTGCTCGAAAGACATGATATTCGAGTGAGATCTATTGAAATTGTAAAAGACAATATTATGAAATAATAAAGCTATTTGTCATTTTAGAGTTGCTTAAAAGCTTTGATTCCTCCTGTGCGGCCGTTTTTATATAATCTGAAAGTTTTCCAGTCGTCGGCTTCAGCCCCCTCGTAGAAAATACGGGGGTGTTTGGAAAAGCAATTGATCACTCTTAACCCAACGTCTTGGTCCATAAAGGAGGTGTTAATGCGGTGAACTAGGCAATCGGACTATAGGGCGTTAACACTTTCACTTACCATAGGAGTTTTATGGTGGATCTACGATATAGACCCTGTTATGTACGCGGTTATCCCAATGCGGTGCGTGACATGTATGACCTGAAAGAAGGTCCTTCGAGTAATACGGGGGAATCGCGAAAGATTCCGTTAAGTCCTCGAGTGGCTGACCAGCTCTCACCGCATCATCACATCCAGTTTTCAGATTTCTCTACTGAGGTGTTTGACCAAATGAACCGAAAACACAATCGCAGTAGTTCTTCCCTTACTACCCTAGCCGATAGAGCGGAACGTAAGGTAGTAAGCACAGGAGCCGGGCAACCCAACTATTGACCTAGGACATGATTTGGAGCTGATGCATATAAGGCCGAACTCGCGATGCCGAAGTATGCTATAAAGCTGTTCGGACTTTATTGGCAACTCATTTTGTACCCATGCCAAGCCCCTGGCAAGTTATGTCGGGGTGCGTGTGTGAAACAACCGAAGGAGCAAAATTCAGTTCTATATAGAAAAGTGAATACCGAATACGGATTATGTTCACTGGAACCTGAGTGACATGCCAATCATCATTTTATATATAGTAACGCCACAACCCCGGCTATTTGACATGCCAGGGGTCGACGGCTGAGGAAACAGGCACTTTACAGGCTCGCAAAATAGAGAGTGCGGTCTACAAAAAGTTGTTTTGGACCTCCTTTCGCACGTCTGCGCCGCCTTTCCTCGGTGAAGGGGCTCCTTAACAGGAGTAGCCTTTGGGTGAATTTACGAACCCGAACTCCGATAGAGTCCGTGAGATGACCAGCCTTTGCGCCACCTGTGGTAAAGGATAATGAAAAATAAAGAGTAGTTAGAAAAGAAAAAAGAGGTTATGGGAGTACTTGAAGGCTCGTCCGTATTGTGCTTCTGCCGATGCCCAGGGTATCTTAAGTGCATAGTTATGTATGCGTGGTACATATTTCGCAGGTATATGTGGTGGACGGCGGAAGCTGAACTGCTAGTCGAGCTTCAAAATTGGTCGATCCTGTTGAATGGAGACCAGTGGCTTAATGGCCAACCGGGTATGCGGTTTAATAAGACTGCTTTGTACTTCGGCTGAGGTCGCCATAGTATGATCCTCAGTCCGGAGGGAGTTCTTCTCCTGCTCCCCTGTAGAGTTGTGTGTCACGTATACCATGTTTACTGTTTTTACTTTGGAGGGAAATTGCTTCTGACCCCTTGTATTTGGTTTGTGAGTCTCTTTGTCGTCGCTATCGGCGGGTGGCCTCCTCCCCTTGTGTTCGGCGTTGAGGTTGCCAGCCTGCTTAAGGACCCAACAGCTTCTGTTGGTATGATTAGCTGGTTTATCGGGGTGGCCATGAATCTGGCAGGGCCGATCCAATATCTTGTCTAAATTGGATGGTCCGTCTCTGTTTGCCTTGAATGGCTTTTTCCGTTGACCGGGTTTGCGGCCGCTGAATCTGGCGTTGACCGTTGTGTCGTGCGTTCTTTCATTATCATTGTGACGTTTGTGTTTACTGTGTCGTGGCTTGCCATTGCCATCTCGGACTTCAGAAGTGTCCGGATCATTGGCGCTGTTGCTTCCACGGGCGAGCCAACTGTCTTCTCCCACGCAAACGCGGGTCATCAGAGCGGTAAGGGCTGACATGGATTTTGGTTTTTTCTTGACCGAGGTGGCGGGTGAGCCACTCGTCCCGGACGCTGTGCTTGAAGGCCGCTAGGGCTTCCGCGTCCGGGCAGTCGACGATTTGGTTCTTTTTAACCAGGAACCTAGTCCAGAGCTTCCTAGTTGACTCTGTGGGCTGCTGGACAATGTGACTTAAGTCACCGGCATCCGGTGGCCGGACATATGTACCTTGGAAGTTGTTGCGGAAGGCGTCTTCCAAATCCTCCCAGCTGCCAATAGAGTTTTCAGGCAGACTGTGTAGCCAATGCCGAGCTGGCCCTTTGAGTTTTAGTGGGAGGTATTTGATGGCGTGAAGGTCATTTCCGCGAGCCATATGGATATGGAGAATAAAATCCTCGATCCATACCGCGGGATCAGTTGTTCCATCATATGATTCAATATTCATGGGTTTAAACCCTTCTGGGAATTCGTGCTCCATTACTTCGTCAGTGAAGCAAAGAGGGTGTGCGGCGCCTCTATATCGGGCCACATCGCGACGTAGCTCCGATGGAGTCCGTCTGTGGTTTTCGGCCCGGGCATGACTAGGCTTGTCACGTCCGGATAGATAGCCATTGTCACGTGTCGGGGCACGTCCTTGCGATCCGTAGATCGATCTGGTATGTCCTGCTCTACTGTCCAGATCCTGCCGAAGGTCATATGTATAACCCGAGCTGTTTTATCTCTGCCTTTATGGCGAGGTGGTGCGGGCTGGTGTTCGGCTTGAGTTACCGCTTTATCCCGACCACGTGGTGGTCGGTCAGCTGCATTGCGCGATGATGGTATGGGCTCCGGTGCCTCATCATCGAACTGAGGTAGCAATTTGCGCTTCAGGTAACTTTTGGCTGGGCGCTTAAGGTCGTATTCTCCGGCTGCGAGGACATCGGTCCATCTATCGTTGAGCAGATCTTGGTCAGCTTGAAGCTCATGCTGCTTCTTTTTCAGGCTCCTTGTAGTGGCTATTAGCCGGTGCTTAAAGCACTCCTGCTCGAGAGGTTCCCCAGGCACAATAAAGTCCTTGTTGCCGAGGCTCACCTCATCCTCGGAGAGTGGAAGGTAATTACTATCCTCCGAGTCCTTGTTTATGGCATGTTCGTCAGGGCTAACTTGCCCATTTTCCCGTTCCTCCTGTTCGGAAGTTGCTTCCACGAGGTCTTCATTATCTTGGGCACCGTCCAGAGTATTATCTTCTCCTGTGCCGGTGTTACCATCTTTGCTCCGGCGTGATTTTGAGCGGCGTCGTTGACGCCGGCGCTTTGGTGGTATCTCAGGAGGTTTATCCTCGACTAGATCCTTCTTGTTATCGCCCTTGCTCTCTTCAAGTGTGTCCACCATGTATATGTCATACAAGGAGGTGGCCGTCCAACATTCGGTAAACGGCGGGTTTTGGGCCTCCTCTTCTCCGGCATCGTCGTCCATGTCGTCGATGTCTTCGGAGCCATAATCGAGCATGTCAGTTAGGTCTTCGACAGTGGCTATGAAGTGGGTAGTGGGTGGGAAGCGAAATTCCCCGTCATCAGCCTCCAGTTTGAACCGAATAGTGTTCGGCTGCGAGCCCTCCGCTAAGGATAGTGCTCTTAACGAGTTTAATACGTCGCCCAAAGGCGAGTGCCGAAAAATGTCCGCGGGGCTAAATTCAACGATCGGTGACTGATCGAGCTCGACGCTTGTGGTCGCACATGGTTCAGAGCCTGTAGCCGGAAACGAGTCCGAGGCTCCGGTAACACAGATTCCACTCGAGTTTGGGTCTGTGTGCGGCTCTGACACCGCCGGGACAGCGGCATCCGTGGCGGGGTTGAGCTTCCCGTCTTCGGATGTCGTGATCTGCTCCGGATCTAAGGCGAGAGCGGTCACAGGTGCTATCTCATGGGTGTGGTCCGGTGACAGAATAAAGTTATGTTCATCGTGGTGACGGGAAGTGGCTGCCAAGGTCTCGAATCCGTCGAAGATCAAGTCTCCGCGGATATCCGCAACGTAGTTCAAGCTCCCGTATCTGACCTGACGGCCAGGGGCATAGCTGTCGATCTGCTCCAGATGGCCAAGCGAGTTGGCCCGCAGTGCGAAGCCAGGGAGGAAGACTTCCCCTTGGACAGCATTGTTGTAGATAATTGAAGGAGCCATCGAACCTTTTGAGGACGGCACAGTGGAACTCTCAATGAAAGCACCAATGTTGGTGTCAAAACCGGCGGATCTCGGGTAGGGGGTCCCGAACTGTGCGTCTAAGGTCGATGGTAACAGGACACGGGGGACACAATGTTTACCCAGGTTCGGGCCCTCTCTATGGAGGTAATACCCTACTTCCTGCTTGATTGATCTTGATGAATATGAGTATTACAAGAGTTGATCTACCATGAGATCGTAATGGCTAAAACCCTAGAAGTCTATCATGTCTGACTATAATTGTATCTATCCTCTACGGACTAAGCCCTCCGGTTTATATAGACACCGGAGGGGATTAGGGTTACACAAAGTTGTTACAGAGAAGGGAATCTTCATATTTGATCGCCAAGCTTGCCTTCCACGCCAAGGAGAGTCCCATCCGGACACGGGTAAAGTCTTCGGTCTTTGTATCTTCACAGTCCATTAGTCCGGCCCATGTCCAACAGACCGGACGCCCGAGGACCCCTTAGTCCAGGACTCCCTCAGCAAGCCAAACAGATAAGTCCTACCTCCTGTCCGTAAGTGTTCTGTAAGCTGAAACTTGTTCATAAGAAAACCTCGCCGCTCTTCGAAACTCAGGTGCTCCCACCCCGGCTCGAGCGTTGCTTCGGCCAGGGTGGTCGTAGTGGCCTTTGATGGAAAAGAGTTGGCGCGGGGGGGGGGGGGGGGGGTGGTCCCTTTATTTTTTGCCCAGAAGGCTCAGGTCCCAGGCAACAAAACCAAAACGGTACCGGCAGGATAACCTACCGGGGAAAACTCGTTTGTTTAAAACAAAGTGGCATTTCACATCTGCATGGACATATACGTGCACGGGTTCCCAGCAAGGTTCATATTTTTCATTAATATGCTGGTAATACAAGTGCAAGCATTACAGAACACAAACATGGACTCGAGAGATTACACTATTTGAATTTAAATTTGGCAAATGCCTACAAGTTTAAGATTGAAAAAAGATAAGTGCCCCATAATTCCCTTTCTTGTCCCTCTCCTCCTAGGCACGGCCGTCGAAGGCAAGGAGGGCAAAAGGAGCGCCTGGGCAGAAGCCCAGCCCGCCCCCCTCGGGCTCTAGGAGAGGTAGCCCGGCGGGAGCGGGAGAGCACCAGGGAACCCGTCGATGGAGAGCACGGCGGAGGCGACCCGTCGACCACCGCCACCAGGGCTAGAAGAACACGGAAGGGCTAACAGAGCCGCTACCCGAGAGGAAGCCTGCCGGGGTCTAGCTGGGGGACTGTTGGAGGAGCCAGGGAGCACCATCCCCACCTCTGCATCCAACTCCCTAGCAAATCACATTGCCGGGAAGGAGATGCGGATGCAGATGATGGTGTTTACCGATGAAGATGGTGCGAGCGACGCTCAGCTAGAGTAAGAATTGTCGTTCTCCTGCCCGCTACCGTCGTCATCACCGTCACTGTCCTCCTCGTCGCTTTCGCTCGAGGAGGAGCTTTCATCGTCGGTTGAGCTCTCTGCACAGCACCCTAAGTGACCACCTGAGTGCCCGAATATCTTGACGGAGAGCAGGCCGCTCTCCATTAATTTGAACTAGACGTGCCCCTCCGAAAAACCGTGGGCACGGGGGGAAATCCAACCGCAGTGGAGGTACATCATCTGAGGGGCAGGGAAGTCGACATCAACCCACATGCCACCATTCCCACAGCCCCGCATGTGCAACCTCAGAGCACGTGGTTGTTCAAGCTCCATCTCCTGCACAAAGGGAGTGGGAAGCCGAAGATGACCGCATAGGGGTTTGTACAGCCTAATGGTGAACTCTCGTGGTTGGTCCCCGACATGGCCTTCCATTGGGGGAGGTGCCGCCGGAGGGGGCACAGCCAAGGCACCAACACGTCCTCCTCTTCCCCGGGCGCCACGGCGACCTCGACCTCGTCCCCTCCCTCCTATCCCGGCGAGCTCCGCCACCGCAGGATCCGGAGGAGGAGGGATGCGCTGTCAAGAAGAAACTCTCGTCGATGCTGCTAGGACACCACCGCACCCTTGCCCTCTCACCATGACTGGAAGGGAAGAGTTGCAGAAGGGGACAGGATGAAGGATGTGCACAAAAGCACTGCCCCAGCCCCCCTTTTTATAGGAGGATGAGGCAGTGGGCTGGCTTCTCACACATGAAATGGCCGCCCCGCTCCTCCAATATGGCCTCTATGCACCTTCTGTGGCTCAAAGAATCAAGACCGACCCTATGCCCCAACAATCAGCGCTCGGTGTTCGGCCATGGCTGTTGGATTACGGGTTCCAGCAAAACCCTTGAGGTTCGAACTCTGGGGTGCGCACGAAGATCTCTCTCCCCCTAGCTCACGCTCTCGCCATGATCTCAAAGACTAGCTCGCCGAACCCGAGGAACAAGGGACACAAGAGTTTATACTGGTTCGAGCCACCGATGTGGTGTAATACCCTACTCCAGTGTGGCGTGGTGGATTGCCTTGTAGGTTGGGGATGAAAAAGTACAAGGGAAGAACAACCTCCTGAGGAGAGGTGTTCTTGAGCTCGGTGAGCTTGTGCATGTGAGGATGGAATGGGTCCGATCCAAGATCCGTTGCCTCCTATGGTGGTGGCTAGTTCTACTTATAGAGGCCCGGGTCCTCTTCCCAAATATTAGGCGGTAAGGGATCCCACAACTGCCAATTTAAAGGGGGACAACTAGTACAAGCTATCCTGACAAAAGGTGGTCTTCGCCTGCCAAAGGCTCTGGTGGTGGCGCCGTCGTGGTCTCCGCGGTGACCTCCATCCTGCCGTCCTGCTGGTCTTGGTCTCGTTGCACCGATATGGAAACCTTTGCCTGATGCCTCAGGACTCCTCGCCTGCGCTTGCCCCTTTAGCACCAAAGAGGCAACCGGTAGCGCCCGCTGGCGCCCGCCTGGCCTTGGTCGTCACGGCTCACGTCATGTGGACCTCGCGAGGTGCCCCTTGCATAGATCTCTCCGCTCCTCGGGAGCCAGCCTAGGGAGGTCGCCCCTGAGGAGGTCTTGTGTCATCCGCCTCGCGAGGCTTGGCCCCTCGCGAGGGTCTTGAGTGTTTGCTGATGAAGATGGGCTGTACCAGGCCGCTAGTGGACCACACCATGGGCCGCAGGCAGGCAAGTCTGGGGACCCCCGTTCCCAGAACACCGATAGTAGCCCCCGGGCCCAAGGTGCGCTTGGACTTGGCTTCGAGGCAAAGCCAAGGGCCAGGTGCGTAGCGCCGCGGGCCCCAATAGCCCGCGGCCTTGATTGACGCATGGCAATTGATGGGACATGGGCGTCTCCGCTTCCCCATGCTGCCTCGGCAACTGCCCCGGCTTTGACGAGTCCCTACTGCATGCAGAAGAAAAGCCATCATTACCTTCGATCATGGGGCCGGCGGTTGGCCTCCTCCTGGCTATAAAGGAGGAGGGGGGCGGAGCCCCCGTCACCCATCTCTTCCTCCGTGCCTTTCGCTTCTTCTTCCTCTTCCTCGCCCCACCATCTTGCAGCGACACCCATGGTGCCAACGAAGAGGTTCTCGGCTGCGGAGAAGGGGAAGGCTCGGCAAGAGGGTCCCGGCTCTCCTCCGCCCAAGAGGGGGTGTGGTCGCCCTCGCAAGCACGCTGAGACCCTCACTGTGGCTCCCCGTGGGCGAGGACGGATCTCTTCAGGGTCCGGTGCCGCTCCGGGCAGCCGAGGCAGCGTTTCTCCGCCTGGTGGAAGCCGCTTGAGGCGTGGCGGTCCCGTCGGCATTGGGGGCGCGACGCGGTCGCTCGGCCTCCCCGGCCACGCTTCTACTCGGCAGAGGTGCTGCGGGAGTTCGTTGTGTGGTCGGATAACCCGGCCGGCACTTCGCTCCAGCTTCCATGCTCCTTTGTCGGTGAGCTGGCGACCACGGGTCCCAGCGGCCTTTGGCTGCAGGCGGACGGCTGCTGCAGCAAGGCCTCGTGGGTCGCGGTGGAGATCTCCGTCGCGGGAAACGTAGCCATGGCCCGCGGCTGGCAGACGTTTGCCCGCACTCGCGGTCTGAGCAGGCGATGCACCCTCCACTTCAAGTACGACGGCGCCGCGGCAATCTTCATGAGGGTGTTCAGGGAAGACGGTCGCTGTGCTGGGTGCTGCCCTGAAGACAGCGACAGCGACGAAGTGCTCGGCCTTGGCAACGGCCGCAACGAGGACGAGGGCAAGCTCGCCCTCGGTGATGGCCGCGGCTCGTCCAGCAGCAGCAGTTCCTCCTCCGGCGAAAGCTCCAGCAGCGGTGGCTACGACCAACCGCCCCGTCGCTGGGCTCGCTTCGAGGACGGTGGTGGGTCGCCCTGTTGTCGCGCCCCTGTGAAACGCGAGGAGGGCTCCGGCTGAGTTTCGGGAAGCGTTGGGAGCTGATTCTCGGGAGTAGTCACGGGCGTAAGGGCCGCTTTTGCCTATTTTTTCCTTCTTTTCTCCCTGCATCACAAGAAACAAGTATGGGGCCCCTCAGGGGCGTATGATGAACCATAACGCTTTTTCTGCCTTATGCTGTGTTTATCGCTTCTGAGTTGTGTTGTGGTATCAGTGCATTACGTAGGCATGTAAGGATAACTTAGCCCGACACCTGATGAGACCTCCCTGCTGCGGACTTGGGAGGTGTCGAGATACTGCAATTTTGTTTTTAAGAAACCCTTATTCTACCTTGCTCAGGGCCCCAGGCGTGGCCGGTCATGTCCTAGCACACCACGTCGCTGTACCCGTGGGGCACGGACTTAAGAAAAGTGGTGCACCGGTCGCGAGCTCGAACGAGGATGCCTCATGAAGACCAAGGGAAGCGCTTACGCGCGCACCTGTCCAGCCCCCTCGCGAGGCGTGTGAGGGAGAGTGTCGGGCAAAACAGAGAACCGAGGGAAGAAACATAGGGAAAAGGGAATCGAACCAAGCCAGTGAGAAACACCAGAATTCAAATTTTCCATTAAAGAGAGGCAAGCCAACTATGGAAAGCAAATGAACAGCCGCGTCCGGCACCTAGTCTAGTCTTCTCACCAGCGCGGAGCTAAGTGCTGCCACTAGGACGTGGGAGGGAGCCCCCGAGGCCCGAGGGCGGCACTACGGAGACTCCGAGGCATGTACAGCACCACTCATTATTACGTGAGAGTGTCACGAGCGGAGACCTTCACAGGCACTGGGCCTTGCTTCATGGGTAGAACTTCTGGAGGTGCTGGATGTTTCAGGCGTTCTGGATGGGGATCCCGTCCTGCGTCTCCAGGCGCGTAGTGCTAGGCCTGGAGACGAGGGCGATCCTAAACGGCCCCTCCCACATGGCCGAGAGCTTGTGCAGCCCTTCCCTGGAGAGCACCCACCTCAGGACGAGATCACCCACATCGAGTGTCCTGGAGCGGACGCTGCGACCGTGGTACCGTCGCAGCGCCTGCTGGTATCTTGCCGCTCGGAGCGAGGCTTCATAGCGGCGTTCCTCCCCCAGCACAAGGTCCATCCCCCGCATGGCGTCCTGCTGCGTCTCATCAAACGCCAGGACCCGCGTGGAGCGATGCCTGACCTCGTGAGGGAGAACCGCTTCTGCTCCGTAGACGAGGAAGAACGGGGTCTCGCCTGTTGGCTTGGTGGCGGTGGTGCGGATGGACCACAACATGGACTGGGGCTCGTCGTGCCAGCCCCTGCTGCAGGCCTCGAGCTTCTTCTTGAAGGTCCTGGTCTTGAGGCCCCTCAGGACCTCCGTGTTTGCGCGTTCGGCTTGGCCATTGCTCCTGGGGTGTGCCACCGTAGCATAGCAAATCTGCATTCCAAGGTTAGCACAATATGTCTTGAAGAGATTGCTAGTGAACTACGAGCCGGTGTTGGTGATGATGCAGTTAGGGACCCCGAACTGGCTCACGAGTCCCTTGATGAACTTAACTGCCGACCCGGCTGGGATGGTGCGGACGGCTTCCACCTCTGACCATTTGGTGAACTTGTCAATGGCGACGTAGAGGTAATGGTAGCCCCCAGGCGCTCGCGGGAACGGACCCAGGATGTCCAGCCCCCAGACCACGAATGGCCACGAGAGTGGGATAGTCTGGAGGCCCTGGGTTGGCTGGTGGATCTGCTTGGCATGGAATTGGCAGGCCTCGCAGGACCTCACCAGCTCGATCTCGTCGTTGAGTGACGTGGGCCAGTAGAACCCGCTGTGGAACACCTTGCGACCAGGGTACGTGACGACGAGTGGTGCCCGCAGTCTCCGCCGTGTATGTCAGCTAGCAACTCGTTCCGCTACTCCCTGGAGATGCATCGCAAGGAAACATCATTTGGTCGCTTTCTGTGTAGCTCACCATCCTGGATGCAGTATGTCGTAGCCTGTCGGGCCACGCGCTCCGCGTCGTCCTCTTTCTCCGGTAGTGTCCCTCGTGTCAGGTACGCCTTGAACTCCTCGGTCTAGCACCCCTCCCGAGGCTCGAGCGCCAGGAGCAGGCATGCTCCTGTGGTCGGGCCACAGGCGGGGGCTCCCGAGGCTGGTGGTTGGGGGAGCTCCTCCTAAGGTGACACCAGCCCCGCAGATGGGGGTGCTGCTGATGGCTTGAAAAGACGCTCTTCGAAGATGCTGGGCTCCTGGGGCAGGCGCTTGGATGCCCTTCTGGCGATGTCATCGGCTTTCTAGTTCGTGCAGCGAGGCACGTGTTGTAGCTCCAGGCCCAAGAACTGCTTCTCCATCTTGCGCACCTCCGCGAGGTACGCCTCCATGTGCTCGTCCTTCGGCTCGCACACCTTGTTGGAGAAGTTGACAAGGAGCTGCGAATCGCCCTTGATGGTGAGACATTTTACCCCCAAGGCCACGACAGCCTTGAGGCTGGCGATCAACCCCTCGTACTCCGCAATGTTGTTGGAGACCTTCTTGCCCCACTGGAAGCAGAGCTGCACGTTGTAGTAGAGCTTGTCTTGGGTGGGCGAGATGAGCACGGCTCCAGCCCCCGCGCCTTGGCGTGCGAAGGCGCCATCGAAGTACATGACCCAACCATCTAGTGCTTCACTTCCTGGCGAGAGAGATAGGCTATTGCCAACTTCAAGTTCCGGGACGTTGGTTCATTCGGCCATGAAGTCGGCTAGGGCGGCCCCCTTGATGACCCTGGTTGTGCTGAACTCGAGCTGAAATGCCTGAAGTTCGATGTTCCACTCAGCAACCCTTCCCGCGGCATTAGGGCTCCGGAGCACCCTCTCCAATGGGTAAGCTGAGACGACTTTGATCGGGTAGCCTTGGAAATAATGGCGCAGCTTGCGTGTGGCCACCAGGAGCGTGAGCAGAAGCTTCTGTGGCATGGGGTACCGTGCCTCGCGTCCCGCAATAACATGCTGACGAAGTACACTGGGTGCTCAACGAGGGCGGGAGCGTCGATGGAGGCTGCGTCTGCCGGAGGTTTGGGCGTCTCCTGAGGTGACGGGACCTCAGGAGCCTGGTCATCCATTGGGGCCTCTACAGGCCCAAGAACGTCATCTTGCTGGGCCTGATCATTCGTTGGCGTTGTTGCAGCCTTTGCGGCATCCTCTTGGTGCCGTATCGCCCCGGCTGGAGGCGCGGCACGACGCGACGGACTCTTGGCCTAGCGCTCTTCCCGAACTGCCACTAGCGCCGCGCTGGTGGAGTAGGGAGTGGCGGCAAGGTAAAGCACAAGGGGCTTGAGGGGACGAGGCGCCACCATAACCGGAGGGCTAGTCAGGTATCTCTTGAGGTCTCGAAACGCCAGGTCGGCCTCCGGGGTCCACTCGAATGGGCCCGTCTTCTTCATTAACTTGAAGAATGGCAGGGCGCGCTACCCTGGCTTGGAGATGAAGCGCCCTAGCGAGGTCACGCAGCCCGCAAGCTTCTGCATTTCCTTGAGAGTTTGTGGTGGGCTCATGTCTTCTATCGCCTTGACCTTCTCCGGGTTAGCCTCGATCCCCCTGTGGAACACGAGGAAGACCAGCAGCTTGTCGGAGGGAACACCGAACACACACTTCTCTGGGTTAAGCCGCAGGTCCACCTGGCGCAGGCTTGCGAAGGTCTCCTCCAGGTCCTAAATCAGAGTTCTCCCTCCCAAGGCTTTACCACGATGTCGTCGACGTAGGCCTCCGCATTCCTCCTGAGCTCCCGCCCCAGGGCGATGTGCATCAGCCGTTGGAAGGTCGCCCCAGTGTTGCGCAGTCCGAACGGCATGCAGGTGTAGCAGTACACCCTACACGGGGTCAAGAAAGCGGTCTTCTCCACATCCTCCACTGCCATCTTGATCTGGTGGTAGCCCGAGAACGCGTCCAGGAAACACAGCAGGTCCCACTCGGCGGTGGAGTCGACGATCTGGTCGATGCACGGAAGCGGGAACGGGTCTTGGGGGCAGGCCTTGTTGAGGTTGGTGAAGTCAACGCACATGCGCTCCTTCCCGCCTTTCTTGGGCACGATAACCGGGTTGGCTATCCACTCCGGATATCGTACCTCACGAATGACGCCCGCTTCTTGCAGCTTGCGGGTCTCCTGGACAATGAAAGCCTGCTTCTCTCTAGATTGCCATCGTGCCTTCTGTTTCACCGGGCGCACGTTGGGGCAAATCCTCAGGTGATGCTCTATAACTCCCTGGGGACCCCTACCAGTTGCTTGGGTTCCCAGGCGAATACTTCCTTGTTCGCCCACAAGAAGTCCACCAATTCCCTTTCCTGATCCGGAGCGAGGTCGGCACCTATGGTGAAAGTTTCCCCTGAGGCCCCATCCTTGTCGACTGGCACTTGCTTCGTCTTGGCCCGATCTTGAGTGAACAGCTGCTTCTTCTTGGCCGGCGTAGCCCCCTTAGCCCTGGGAGTGACCTTATCAGCCGGGCGGGCTACAGCTGCAGTCCTGAAGGCGAGCTTGAGGGCCGTCCGGGCTTCCTTGGTGTCTCCAGGCGCGGTGAGGATGCCTTTGCTCCCTGGCATCTTCATGAGGTTATAAGCAGGATGGGTGGCCGCCATGAACTGGGCCAAGGCCGGGTACACGAGGATGGCATTGTACGGGAGGCCAATACAGACGATGTCAATGTCGATAAGCTCGGTGCAGTAGTTGTCGCGGGTGCCGAAAGTCGCGGGAAGGTGGATCTGCCCTAGAGGGTTGTTTGAGCCGCCGTCGACTCCGGAGAAGGGCTTGGTAGGACGGAGCCGTTCGTGCGGTACGTGAAGCAAGCCGAAAGCCTCCACAGAGAGCACATTGAGGCCAGCTCCGCCGTCGATGAGGGTCTTGGTGATGGCTACGTTGCAGATGGTGGGCATGCAGAGCATTGGGAGCGCGCCCGAGCTTGTGGTGGTCGCGGGGTGGTCGCTTGAGTTGAAGGTGATGTCGGCCTTGGGCGCCGTCCATCCTGGAGGGGCTCCCTGCTGCACGGAGGCAGCGCCGATCTGGCGGAAGAACTGCTTGACATGTCGGTCGGAGGGTGGCGCCTGCGAGCCGCCGAGGATGGCCGCGACGGCGACAGGCGTAGGCGCGAAGCGCGCAACGAAAAGGCTGCGCAGTGCCTCCCAAGAGGACACAGAAGATCCCGGCATGCTGAATAGCCAGGCATGCGGCGCGCCAGTGAGGGCCATGGGGAACCAGTTGGCCATGACCTTGTCGTCGCCTCTGGCATTCAGAAGGCGTCCTCGTACGCCAGCAGGAAGGCCGAGGGGTCCGCCGCGCCGTCATAGTGGGGTGGCATCTCCGACCTGAACTTGTGCGACCATCGCACCCGCGGCAAGGCGGGGGTGAGGACCCTGAGCCCCATGGTGTCGCGGCGGGCGTCCGTCGGTCCAGCTGGAGGGGCGGTGCTGGCCATAGGGGTCGAACGGAGAGGTGGTGCCGTGGAGGAACGAAGCTTCGGCGCACCCCTACCTGGCGCGCCAAATGTCGGATTACGGGTTCCGGCAAAACCCTTGAGGTTCGAACTCTGGGGTGCGCACGAAGATCTCTCTCCCCCTAGCTCACGCTCTCGCCACGATCTCAAAGCCTAGCTCGCCGAACCCGAGGAACAAGGGACGCAAGAGTTTATACTGGTTCAGGCCACCGATGTGGTGTAATACCCTACTCCAGTGTGGTGTGGTGGATTCCCTTGTAGGCTGGGGATGAACAAGTACAAGGGAAGAACAACCTCCTGAGGAGAGGTGTTCTTGAGCTCGGTGAGCTTGTACGTGTGAGGATGGAATGGGTCCGATCCAAGATCCGTTGCCTCCTACGGTGGTGGCTAGTCCTACTTATAGAGGCTCGGGTCCTCTTCCCAAATATTAGGCGGGAAGGGATCCCTGAGGGAGTCCTGGATTAAGGGGTTCTCGGATGTCCGGCCTGTTGGACATGGGCCGGACTGATGGGCCATGAAGATATAAGACATAAGGCTCTCTCCCGTGTCCGGATAGGACACTCCTTGGCATGGATGGCAAGCTTGGCGTTCGGATATGAAGATTCCTTTCTCTGTAACCGACTTTGTACAACCCTAGTCCCCTCCGGTGTCTATATAAACAAGAGGGTTTAGTCCGTAGAGGCAATCATAATCATACATGCTAGACTAGTAGGGTTTTAGCCATTACGATCTCGAGGTAGATCAACTCTTGTAATACTCATATTCATCAAGATCAATCAAGCCGGAAGTAGAGTATTACCTCCATAGAGAGGGCCCGAACCTGGGTAAACATCGTGTGCCCTGTCTCCTGTTACCAACGACCTTAGGTGCACAGTTCGGGACCCCCTACCCAAGATCCGCCAGTTTTGACACTGACATTGGTGCTTTCATTGAGAGTTCCGCTGCGTTGTCGTCAAGAGGTTCGATGGCTCCATCAATCAACAACGCCGTCCTAGGGGAGGTTCTCCTCCCTGGCCAGATCTTCGTGCTTGGTGGCTTCGCACCGCGGGCCAACTCGCTTGGTCATCTAGAGCAGATTGACAGCTACACCCCAGGTCACCAGATTAGTTTCGGAAACCTGGACTATGTCGCTGACGTCCGGGGAGACTTGATCTTCCATGGATTCACGACCCCAACTTCTGCTCTGGCCTTAGATCCGGAGCGCATCGCCATGCCCGAAGTCGGACTTCTTGAGCCCGCCGGACTGTTGGCGGCCACTAAACCCAGTACGGGAGAGCCGGATGAAGTAACGTCGCTAACAACCATCACGATGCCAGACCCTTCTCCGGACACTGGCTCCGAACCCTCGGAGTCAGCCTCGTGTGAGTTCGGCCGAGGAATCTCCCTCCCGCCATACTCCGCGGACTGTCTTCTCTCTGGACAAACCTCGCCTTTAAGTGAGGCTCTGGACTTAATGTGATCCCTTGTCATTACAGAGGAGCAATGTTTGAACTGTTCCCAGCCCGGACTAGGGGCTGAGAGCAGGGAATTTTGCATCCCACCCACCACCCACTTCATAGCCACTGTCGAGGACTTAACCGACATGCTCGATTATGGCTCCGAAGACATCGACGGTATGGACGACGATGCCGGAGGTGAGCAGGCCCAAAACCCGCCGTTTACCGGACGCTGGACGGCTACCTCTTCGTATGATGTGTACATGGTGGATACACCCAAAGAGAATAACGGCGATGACAAAGAAGACCCGGTTGAGGATAAACCTCCTGAGATACAGCCAAATCACCGGCATCAGCGGCGCCGCTCTAAATCACACCGTAGAAAAGACAGCAATACCGACACAGGAGACAATAACACTCCGGATGGTGCCAAAGACAGAGAAGACCCCGACGAGCCAATTGCCAAATAGGACGATCGGGAAGATGGGCAGGTCAGCCCTGAGGAACGGGCCGCAAACAAAGACTCGGAGGATAGTAAGTATCTCCCACTCTCCGAGGATGAGGTGAGCCTCGGTGACAAAGACTTTATCGTGCCTGAGGAACCTCTCGAGCAGGAGCGCTTTAAGCGCTGGCTAATTGCCACTGCAAGGAGCCTGAAAAATAAGCAGCAATAGCTTCAAGCTGATCAAGATCTGCTCAATGACAAATGGACCAACGTCCTGGCAGCCGAGGAATACGGCCTCGAGCGCCCGACCAAAGTTACCCGAAGCGCAAATTGTTACCTCAATTTGACGACGAAGCCCTGGAGCCCATACCATCAGCGTGTAACACGGCTGACCGACAACCACGTGGCCGGGACAAAGCGACAACTCAAGCCGAACACCAGCCCATACTACCTCACCGTAAAGGCAGAGACACAACTGCTCGGGCTTATACATATGACCTGTGACAGGACCTGGAGAGTAGACCAGGTCAGACCAGATCGATCTACGGATCGCGGGGGCGTGCGCCGACACGCAACGACGGCTATCAAGCCGGGCGTGACAAACATAACCACGCCCGAGCCAAAAACTGCAGACGGGCTCCATCCGAACTACGTCGCGACGTGGCCCGACATAGAGGCGCCGCACACCCCCTTTGCTTCACTGATGAAGTAATGGAGCACGAATTCCCAGAAGGGTTTAAACCTGTGAACATCGAATCATATGATGGAACAACAGACCCCGCGGTATGGATCGAAAATTTTCTTCTCCATATTCATATGGCCCGCGGTGATGATCTTCATGCCATCAAATACCTCCCACTAAAACTCAAGGGACCAGCTCGACACTGATTGAACAGCTTGCCTGAAAACTCCATGGGCAGCTGGGAAGACCTGGAAGACGCCTTCCGCGATAACTTCCAAGGTACATATGTCCGACCTCCGGATGCCGATGACCTAAGTCACGTAGTCCAACAGCTCGGAGAGTCAGCCAGGAAATTCTACTGAAAGCAGATGCCAGAGAACTCTTTTGCCTTAAAGCTCTACTGAATACTTTTGCCATAGCCACAGGGCTTAAGGTGAACTACCAGAAATCTATCATAGTACCAATTAATATCACTGAGGAAAGGGTTGAGATTTTTACTAATACCTTAAATTGCCAAAGAGGAGTTTTTCCTTTCACATATCTGGGCTTCCTTTAGGCTTGACTAAGCCCAGTGTGGAACAATGTATGCCAATGGTTCATAGAATTGCGGAAAGGCTAGCGGGCTTGGCCACTTTCATGACAAGTGCTGGAAGATTGCTACTGGTAAAATCTGTATTGGCTTCTCTGCCAATTTTTCTCATGGCTTGTCTGGATGTACTAGTAACAATCAAGCACCAAGTGATCAAATACCTGAGACATTGTTTATGCAGAGGTTCTGACATGGAAGATCATAGACCAGCTTCTGTAGCTTGGACTACAGTTTGTAGACCAAAGGCTCAAGGAGGTCTGGGAGTTATGGACATTTTTGCTCAGAACAAAGCTTTGTTAATGAAAAATCTTCATAAATTCTACAACAGGCATGATATCCCTTGGGTTAACCTCATCTGGGAAACACATTACCAGGACAATAAACTTCCAGGTCAGAAATTGGTAGGGTCATTCTGGTGGAAATCTATTCTTCAATTAACTGATCAGTACAAAGCCATGGCCAGATGTAACCTAGGAGATGGAAGAACTGCCCTCTTTTGGACTGATTTGTGGAGCAATGCTATCCTGCAGCAAGAATATCCCCACCTATTCTCATTTGTGCAAGACATCACTCTAACAGTGCAACAAGTGGTCAACACAGAATACCTTGAGGATCTGTTCCACTTACCTCTATCCATTCAAGCTCATCAGCAGTTTCTTCAGTTAGAAGACAAATGTCATGTTCTAAGACAATCAGAATTTCAAGGAATGACTGACACTTGGAGTTACATATGAGGAAACAGTGCCTTCACTACTTCAAAGGCATACAATGTGATCATTGGAGTCAAACAAGTTCCACCTCATTTTACTTGGATTTGGAAATCTTCATGTCAACCTAAACACAAAATGTTCTTCTGGATGGTCTTACATGATAGAGTAAACACAAGAAACCTACTGAGAAGAAAAACTTCTGTTTTGGAGGAATACAATTGTGCTGTGTTGAACTGCCAACAGGAAGAAACTTTACATCATTTATTTTGGGGGTGTCAATTTTCAAGGACATGCTGGGATTTCATATGCCCACAAAGATCTCCAAACTTATCTATTCTTGAGGCCTTCCAAGATTTAAAGGACAAGTTGAGAGTTCCCTTCTTCATGGAAATTATCATTCTGGGTTCTTGGGCTATCTGGATTACCAAAAAAACAAGATTTTTGAGAACATTCAACCTTCGTTTCAGAGATGGAAACACATTTATTTCGAGGAAATGAAGCTGCTCTCTCACAGAATCAAGAAGAATTATGCAACTGAATTCAACACTTGGCTGGACACCTTGCTGTCCTCTTGTAACGCCCACGATGCGGCTATATCTCCCACGTGTCGAGGCACGACTTAGAGGCATAACCGCATTGTGGTTTTGTCGCAAGAAGGGTCATCTTCACACAATCCCATGTAATGAACAAGAATGGGATAACGAGAGTTGGCTTACAATCGCCACTTCACACAATACATAAATATAATTCATACATCATCCAAAATCCACACATAGACCGACTACGGTCAAATCCGAATGAAAATAAGATAACCCCAAATGCTAGATCCCCGATCGTCCCAACTGGGCTCCACTACTGATCATCAGGAAAAGAAACATAGTAACGACCACGTTCCTCATCGAACTCCCACTTGAGCTCGGTTGCGTCATCTGCACTGGCATCGTCGGCACCTGCAACTGTTTTGGTAGAATCTGTGAGTCACGAGGACTCAGCAATCTCACACCCGCGAGATAAAGACTATTTAAGCTTATAGGAAAGGATGGTGTAATGAGGTGGAGCTGCAGCAGGCACTAAGCATATATGGTGGCTAAAATACGCAAATGAGAGCGAGAAGAGAAGCAACGGAACGGTCGCGAAGCTAGAAATGATCAAGAAGTGATCCTGAAACTACTTATGTTCATGCATAACTCAAACCGTGTTCACTTCCCGGACTCCGCCGAGAAGAGACCATCACGGCTACGCACACAGTTGATGTATTTTAATTGATCAAGTGACAAGTTCTCTACAACCGGACATTAACAAATTCCCATCTGCCTCATAACCACGGGCACGGCTTTCGAAAGATAATACCCTGCAGGGGTGTCCCAACTTAGCCCATCATAAGCTCTCACGGTCAACGAAGGATAAACCTTCTCCCGGAAAGACCCGATCAGTCTCGGAATCCCGGTTTACAAGACATTTCGACAATGGTAAAACAAGACCAGCAAAGCCACCCGAATGTGCCGACAAATCCCGATAGGAGCTGCACATATCTCGTTCTCAGGGCACACCGGATTGTCCAAGCTTCCGATAGGCGAGCCCAGAGTTGCCCCTGGTGGCCACCGGCGACTGACAGGTTGGACCAATACTCAGAGGAGCACTGGCCCGGGGGTTTAAATAAAGATGACCCTCGGGCTCACGAAAACCCAAGGGAAAAGGCTTAGGTGGCAAAAACCAAAGTTGGGCCTTGCTAGAGGAGTTTTATTCAAGGCGAACTGTTAAGGGGGTCCCATAAATCACCCAACCGCGTAAGGAACGCAAACTCAGGGAACATAATACCAGTATGACGGAAACTAGGGCGGCAAGAGTGGAACAAAACACCAGGCATAAGGCTGAGCCTTCCACCCTTTACCAAATATATAGATGCAATAATTAAATAAGAGATATTGTGATATCCCAACATATCCATGTTCCAACATGGAACCAACTTCAACTTCACCTGCAACTAGCAACGCTATAAGAAGGGCTGAGCAAAAGCGGTAACTTAGCCAAACAACGGTTTGTTAGGAAAGGATGGTTAGAGGCTTGACATGGCAATATGGGAGGAATGATATAGCAAGTGGTAGGTAGCGCAGCATGGCAATAGAACGACAACTAGCAAAGCAAAGATAGAAGTGATTTCGAGGGTATGGTCATCTTGCGTGCAAGGTTCTCAGAGTTGTCGAAAGCTTGATCCTCGTAAGCGTACTCAACATGTTCCTCGTTCACGAACTTGTCTCTCGGCTCTACCCAAAACAAGAACACAAGAAACGGAACCACAATCAATCACGAGAAATGCACAAGCAACATGATGCAAAACATGTATGATATGCGAGATATGGTATGCGATGCATATGCGTGCTCCGGAAGAAAAATGATGAACAAGGAAGTAACTTGGCAAACCAAGCATGCCACTGGAAAGATGAGATGATTTCGGTTGAAATCGATATAAAGATCACCGGAAACGGATGCACGGTTTGCAAATGGCAAGCAAAACAAGAATGACACGAATCTGCGATTAACAGCATGATAGCACTTAGAATACATCAAGAAACTATGCTAGAGCACTCCAATATAGCAACAAAGCATATGACAGTAAGCTACAGGAGATGCTTGACAAAAGATGAACACTGAGCTACGGCTAGATCACAACATAACAGGCTCAAACAAACATGGCAAAAGTGCAAAAGATATCAGGTTCCCAGACTTGGAAATTACTGGACATGGCTGAAACAGCATCAGGTAGCAATGTTTAGAGCAAGCTAAACACAAGCTAGAAGAATTTAACATAGCATAACAAGGCATGGAATGAATCTACTAAATGCATATGACAAAAGTCCCTTACTGACCATAAGCCAAAAAGGACCAGAAGATATGATGGCAACCATCTAAACATAGCAAGTTTCGTTACAGGTTTTAGACTTGGCAGAAAACAGAGCATGGCAGAAACAGACATTATGAGGGCTTCTTTGAGAGCTTGATGCACTCACCACAAAGCAATTCATGACAAAAAAAGCACACCTACAGCAAGATGGCACGTTTATGAAGATATCCATAGCAATAGCAAGTACATAGCATGTATGAAACAACTACAACAAGCTTGGAAAAATTGAATATCATGTTAACAATCTGCCAGAAATATTTTATAGCAAAAGTAGAGCAATATTAAGTCATGCTATGGCACTCCATAATTGCAAAAAAGGGCATGAATGGATCAACTACAACAATATCTACAAAACATCCTTACTGAACATCACAAAAATAAGCATGGATCTCTCTGTAGACACATGGATACATAGCAACAAAATAACAGCAGTCAGAGACTGTAAAATTACAGTAAAATTACTCTCTGAAAACAGAAACATTATGAAGCCTAGTTTGCATGCTTGTGCTAGTCACCACAGGGATCAAAAAAATACATGGCATACACCTTTGTAAAGATGGCATGGCATACATCAAAACACATGTAGAGCTCATGACCATAAGATACACAGATTAAATGAAACAAAAATAACAAATCCTCAAGTTCTGATAAGTAACAGCAGTTAACAGCAACTAGCACTCTTGCACCAGAGATTTGGGCATCAAGATGGACTCAAATGAACATGGCGTAATGGAACAAAATGAAGAGCATCTAGAGACGAACATTTCGATATATTACACGCGTGAAACGGAGCTATATGCAGAGAGTTATGCCATGATGAAGTATGCAACAGAATATGAAATATCACAGACAGAGAAAATCGGGGGAAACAGAAGTCAACCCTAGGGTTCGACCCGATCGGATCTGGCTCGAGGGAGCTCGAGGCGGCGGCTCGCCGGAGCTTCGGCCGGAGCGGGAGGAGCTCGGGAGGAGGCCGGGGGACGCCGAGGAAGGAGGGGGCCACCGGATCCGGGCGCGGGGAAGAGGGAGGCGCGGTCGCGGGCGGCGCCGGCGACCTCGGCGGGCGCGGTGGCCGCGGTTGCGGGCGGCGGCGCCGGCGGGTACGGCGGCGGAGGGCTTCGACGGCGTGGGACGAAGAAGGAGGCGGGGCGCGGGCGGAGCCGGCTCGGGCCGCGGGGGCCGGCTGCGGGCCTCCCGGGCCGGGCCGGCGCGGCGTACGGGGCGTTGACGTTGCAGCGTCTGAGTGGACGGGGGGCGGCGGCGGCTTTCGTCCGGCGTCGGGTGGACACGTCCGACGCGCGGAGGGAGAGGCTAGGGTTTCGGGGATCCGTAATTTTGGAGGGGGGGTGTTTATATAGCTAGAGGGAGCTAGGAGAGTCCAAATGGAGCACATTTTTCGCCCACACAATCGTGATCGAACGACGGAGAGCATTGAGGTGACTTAGAGGGGTTTTGGGCTGTTTGGAGGGGGGTTTTGCTGCAACACAAAAAAGGAACTTGCGGTTACCCGGTTAACCGTTGGAGCACCAAACGACCTCCAAATGGAACGAAACTTGACAGGTGGTCTACCGGTGGTATACCAAGGCCACTTGACAAGACTCGGTCCATTCTGAGAATGTTCAACACCCGCTCACGAAAAGAAAACAAGAGGGGTGCGCCGGAGGAGGTGGGAGTGCCGGATTGCAAAACGGACACCGGGGAAAATGCTCGGATGCATGAGACGAACACGTATGCAAATGAGATGCACATGATGACATGATATGATGCATGACATGAACAAAATGCAAAACGAAAAACAAAACCCAACCACGAAGGGAATATCATAACACATGGCCGAAAATGGCAAGAGTTGGAGTTCCAAATATGGAAAGTTACATCCGGGGTGTTACACCTCTTGAGAGATCTTCCTCTTAGTCTTAGTCTTAATTTTAGTTTTAGTTCTTCTTCTTAGGGGCTCACCTCAAGCCCTTTTGTTTTTGTTTCTTCTTCCTTCTTTTTTTGCTTTCTTTTTAGCTAGCTTAGCTTAGTTTCTAGTTTTCTTATTATCTCTTTTGTACAGTGTTACTTTTTCTTTGGTTATTTAATCAAAATTGCAGTGAGGTTTTTACCCAATTGTTCATAGTCAAAAAAAATTCTGGACTAGGTTCTTAACTAAAAGAAACCAGATCGTTGACTATTCGGATGACGAAGCCCTAGCGGCCTTTAAACACATCATCAGCGACGAATGGCTCGCCTGACACCTCGGCCAGGAAAAGCCGAAGTTCGTGGCAGCCCTCACGGCGCTTATGACCCGATTTTGTGCGGGAGAAGATAGCTGGCTAGCCCGTAGCAATAACAATGCAAGCGAACCTGGCACTTCCGAAGCCAAAAATAGCAATGGCAAGCCCCGAGGCAACAGACACAAGCGTCGAAGCAACGGGGATAATACTGACGACACGTCGGTCAATGCCGGATTCAGTGGCTCCAAGTCCGGCCAGCAGAAGTAGTCGTTCAAAAGGAACAATCCGGACCCGTCCAGCTTAGACCGCATTCTCGATCGTCCATGTCAGATACATGGCACCCCCGCTAAGCCAGCCAATCATACCAACATAAGCTGTTGGGTCTTTAAGTAGGCCGGCAAGATAAACGCCGAAAACAAGGAGAAGGGGTCGCAAAGCGAGGACGATGACGAGGAGCCCCGTCCACCGAACACAGGGGGACAAAAGAAGTTTCCCCCTCAAGTTAAAACGGTGAACATGATATACGCTACCCATATTCCCAAGAGGGAGCGCAAGCGCGCGCTCCGGGACGTCTATGCGATAGAGCCAGTCGCCCCAAAATTCAACCCATGGTCGTCCTGCCCGACCAGTTTCGATCGTAGGGACCATCCGACGAGTATCCGCCACGACGGCTCAGCCGCACTTGTCCTTGACCCAATAATTGATGGATTCCACCTCACATGAGTCCTCATGGACAGTGGCAGTAGCCTCAACCTGCTCTATCAGGATACAGTCCGCAAAATGGGCATCGATCCATCAAGGATCAAGCCCACCAAAACTACCTTTAAAGGAGTTATACCAGGTGTAGAGGCCCGTTGTACGAGCTCAATTACACTGGAGGTTGTCTTTGGATCCCCGGACAATTTCCGAAGCGAAGAGTTGATCTTTGATACCGTCCCCTTCCGCAGTGGCTATCACGCACTGCTCGGACAGACCGCATTCGCTCGATTTAATGCGGTGCCACACTATGCTTATCTCAAGCTCAAGATGCCCGGACAGTCATAACAGTCAATGGAAACACGGAGCGCTCCCTCCGTACCAAGGAGCACACCGCGGCTCTGGCAGCGGAAGTACAGAGCGGCCTTTTAAGGCAGAATTTTAATTCAGCGGCCAAGCTCCCGGACACTGTCAAACGAGTCCAGACTACTCCGCAGCATGACAGTCCGGCTCGTCAGGAGTCAGACTAGCAACCTGACCTCCGTCTCAGCCCCGACCAAGTGGCGGCATACATACCGCGCGTACATAATTACGCACTCAAAATACCATGGGCAGAGATGGAGGCATAACCGGACTGTGGTCCATAATATGGCTCGACCTTCCTTGGACACACATACTTTCACTTTTCTTTTTATCCCTTTCAGGTTTCTTTTAAACAGGCCCCTGGTGGCGGCCTGCTCATCGATCCTTTCGAAGGACGAATACACCAAGGCGGCAAGCAGCACAGACATGTGGGGAAATCTTTAGATGCTCTCCTCGATGATCATCCTACCTGTTTTCAGGACCCGCACGCAGCTCCCCCTTGATCTCGGCATGTTAAATAGCCCGGTTGCTCATCGCACTATTCGTACACATATGCTTCGACGTATTAATCAAGTTATAATGAAAGCTTTTTGCGGCCCAACTTCTGTGGCACTATCTTACTATCTTCTCCTAGGTTGATTTTTTCTTATCGATTGCACGCGTACACTCTGGTACGCTTTAACTCGCCAGGGCTTCATTGCGCTCCATACTATGGCAACAAAGTCCGAACACTTTTATAGTATAGTTCGGCACCCCGAATTCAGCATTATATGCATTGGCTCCGAATCATGTATTTGGTCAATAGTTGAGTTGCCCGGCTCCTGTGCTTACTACCTTACGTTCCGCTCTATCGGCTAGGGTAGTAAAGGGAGAACTACTGCGATTGTGTTTCTGGTTTATCTGAGCAAACACCTCAGTAGAGAAAGCCGAAAACGAACTGTCATGATGTGGCGAGAGCTGGTCAGCTATTCGGAGGGTCAAAATCTTTTGCGATTTTCTCCGCCTTGCACGACGGATCGGCCTTCACCCGATCAGGTGTCTACAGCACCCTAGTCTGGATTGAATACCAACCAGGGGCTGCGCCTATATATTTTATTTGTCAAACTCCGATGGCTAAGTGAGGGTGATAAAGCCGAATAGTCTGATTGCCTCGTTCGTTGCGCTAAACACCTCCTTCAAGGACCAAACTTTTGAATCAAGAGTGTTTAGACTCCATCCCGAACACCTCCGTACTACCTACGTGGGTGCTAAAGCCGACGACTCCATCCGACACAGGAGCTTTGTGTCACCATACAGGACAGGATAACATGAATGCTACAGTACGGGATCCCTCCAGGAATCATCAAAACACCGCTCGGGCGTGCGGTGGTCCTTGCTAGTAGGCGGTCCCTCGGTCGCGAGCTTGACGACGTTCATGTTTGCCCACTGCACCTTGACGCGGGCGAAGGCCATCCGCGCACCCTCGATGCAGACCGACCGCTTGATGACGTCAAGCTGGGGGCAAGCATTGACCAGCCGCTTCACGAGCCCGAAGTAACTGCTGGGTATGGCTTCGGTAGGCCACAGCCGGATTATCAAATCCTTCATGGCTAGCTCGGCCACCTTATGCAGTTCGACCAGGTGTTTTAGCTGGTCGCTAAAAGGTACCAGATGTTCTGGCGCAAAGTATTGCGACCAGAACAGCTTCTCCGTCGAGCTCCCCTCTTTGGCTTGGAAGAATTCCGCAGCGGCGGCAACACTGCGCGGTAAATCCGCAAACACACCTGGAGAACTCCAAATCTGGGTTAGTAAGAGATACCTCTTCTTCACATATTTGCTCTGCATAATGAAGGCCTTACCCGCCGTGATATTTCTGGCCTCTTGGATTTCCTGGAGGGTGCCCTTGGCCTCAACCTGGGCATCTTGTGCGCTTTGGCGAGCCTTGGCGAGTTTGTTCTCTTGATCCGCAATATTGCGCTCCAAGGACTCGCATTTCTTCATGGCATCCTGGAGCTCCTGCTGGAACTCATCAACCCTGGCCTCGTGTTTTTCACGGGCGGCTTGCTCCTTTGCCACTTTCTTTTTGGCCTCGGCCAGCGCCTTCTTGAGGGATTCCACCTCAGTCGCCGCTCCTACAAATACCATGGCACTATAGTCAACATAAATCCTTAAATCCTTTCTAATATATACTGAAGGTCATTACATACCTTGCTTGTCCTCCAATTGCTTCTTCACTTGGCCGAGCTCTTCCTTGGCCCGCTCCAGACTCTGCTTCAGTCCGGAGACTTCGGCAGCATAAGAGGTAGCAGCCAGTAGCGACGCCTGCTTATTCGCATAGACATGTATGGTTAGTCCCCTGCGAAAATTATTTGATCCTCTGTCTGGCTTTTCTTTCCAAACACCGGACAGAGTCTCAGGGGCTACTGTCTACACTATGACATTCTTCCTACACAATTACACCACTTACCTCAAAGCCTGTCAGAAGGCTGGTGCAGGCTTTGGTTAGTCCGCTCTTAACGGACTGAACCTTCTCAACCACCGTACCCATGAGGATACGGTGTTCCTCAAAATTGGAAGCACCTTGCAGCGCTTCCAGAAGAGTATCCGGTGCCTCTGGTTGGACAAAGGTCACCGGCGGAACATACGCACCTCCTTCTTTCGAAGGAGGTTGCTTGCCTGAATCCGGAGCCGTACTGGCTTCCGGAATGATATTCGGCTAGGGGTCGCACTAGATATGGCCCCCATCGCCAGTCTCCAGGGGGATTTGCTCCCCCAGGTGTCTGGCAGCCGAGGTTTCGCCCTCCGGCGCCATCCTGATGGCCTCCTGCGTCTCTCCCTGGCCTGTGAAGGTCCTTCGGGACACCGCCTTGGCGTCGTCCATGGCCTTGGGAGAGGTCGCTGTCAGCTGCTAATCGCTGTCCATAGCCTTTGGATCCAGCGAATCCCCCGATGAGGATCGCTGGGAGCTATCGTGGGCTGGACTGGAGCACGTGATTTAACACATTAGAATTACGAGATAAAGGAGACGGCCATATAAGTGCGTTAGAGCCTTCGAATACTTACGATCCGGCCGGGGGCTTATCCCTGGGGCGCCACTCCGAGCTGCTGTCGGTGTCCGGCGCGGTGTCGTCCGCAAGGGAGGTTTTCCCCCACTTGGACGCTTCGGCCTCCACACGTGTGGAGGCCGCCCTTTTCTTCCTTCCCCCCTCAAGAGGGGAGACGCTTTCTTCCTCCTCCTCCTCCTCCTCGTCGGTGGTGGGTGGGGAATGGGTCTCGGCGTCTTCGGACGTCATGTCCGAAGTGCCCTTGTGGTGAAGACCACTTCTGGTCCCCTTGGCCTTCTTCTTGGCCTTCTTCTCCGGCACCTGGTAGGGCGCCGAAACCAGCATCTTCGTCAAGAGTGGAATTGCTGGGTCTTCGGGCAGTGGAGCCGGACTCTTGACCAGCTCCTGAAAAAGTAAGATGGGGAAGCTCAGACATGCTCCTTGAGTATGTAAGTAAAGGATACACCTTGAACACACGAAAAACTTACCGGACTGGCGGGGTGGTTCAGGTTGTACCCACAGTCTTCGGTCTCCTTCGACCATATCTCATTGGCCTTGAAGAGGACCTTCCAAATGCCTTCGTGCGTAACGCCGAAGAAGTGTTGCAGGGTCTGGTGCTTGGTCGGATCGAACTCCCACAAATTGCAGGCCCGGCTTTGGGATGGAAGGATCCGGCAAAAAAGCATCACCTGGATCACATCGACAAGCTTGATGTTCTTGTCGACCATGCTCTTGATGCGCATCTGTAGTGCTGTCAGCTCGTCTGACGACGCCCGGTCCAGGCCCTTCTCTAGCCTGGAGGTGAGCCGCGTCGGGGCCCCGGACCTGAACTCGGGAGCCGCAGCCCAGGTGGTGTTGCGGGGCTCTGTGACGTAGAACCACTTCTTCTGCCACCCTTTAACGGTCTCCACGAAAGTACCTTTGGGCCATATGACGTTGGGCATCTTGCTCACTATGGCGCCTCCGCACTCTGCGTGTTGTCCGTCCACCACCTTCGGCTTCACATTGAAGATCTTCGGCCACAATCCGAAGTGGGGGGAGATGCGGAGGAAGGCCTCGCACACGACAATAAATGCCGAGATATTGAGGAAGGAGTTGGGGGCCAGATCATGGAAGTCCACTCCATAGTAGAACATGAGTCCGCGGACGAATGGGTGGAGGGAAAATCCCATCCCACGGACGAAGTGGGGGATGAACAGTATCCTCTCATGGGGCTCTGGGGTAGGGATGATCTGTCCCTCGGTCGGAAGCCGGTGGATGACCTCCTTGGCCAAATATCCGGCCACCCGGAGCTTCGTGATGTCCTCTCCTTGACGGAGGAGACCATCCACTTGCCCTACGCTCCGGATCCGGACATGATCGGAGTGGTTTCTCGAGGTGGAAGAGATGAGGACTTGGGCGCTGGAGCTCGAGAATGGGTGGGCAGAGAGAAGGAAGGCATGGGTGAAAAGGGGTGAACCCTTATCTCCTTATAAAGGCAGCCAATATCAAGCGCCTCCCCACTCGCCTGTTTCCCAAGGGCCGTGCAGACGGCACGGTTGGATTACCCATGCCCGTATTGATGAGAATCCCGTAATAAGGGGACACGATATCTGCTTTGACAAGACGTGCCAGTAAAACTGCATCTTAAAACATGGAGCGACAGGCTGAAAAACACTTCGAAATAATGATCGAATGGTGACGTGGTGTCACGCTACAAAAAGTTGTCAGTGGATTGGACTTGTGAAATATTATTCTCTCTACGGTTATGTGCGGTACTAGTTTTGCAGAGCCGGACACGTTCTTTCTGTTCGAAGGTTGTTTTGGAGTATTCGGAGAAGGAACCCGCCTTGCAATGCCGAAGGCAATCTGCGCACCGGACACCTCGTCATTGAAGCCTGGTTCAGGGACTACTGAGGGAGTCCTGGATTATGGGTCCTCACACGTCCGGCCTGTTGGACATGGGCCGGACTCATGGGCCATGAAGATATAAGACAGAAGGCTCTCTCCCGTGTCCGGATGGGACTCTCCTTGGCGTGGATGGCAAGCTTGGCATTCGGATATGAAGATTCCTTTCTCTCTAACTGACTTTGTACAACCCTAGTCCCCTTCGGTGTCTATATAAACCGGAGGGTTTAGTCTGTAGAGGCAATCATAATCATACAGGCTAGACTTCTAGGGTTTTAGCCATTACGATCTCGAGGTAGATCAACTCTGGTATTACTCATATTCATCAAGATCAATCAAGCAGAAAGTAGGGTATTACCTCCATACAGAGGGCCCGAACCTGGGTAAACATCGTGTCCCCTGTCTCCTGTTACCTTCGAACTTAGGCGCACAATTTGGGACCCCCTACCCGAGATCCGCCGGTTTTGACACCGACCATCCCACAACGGCCTATTTGAAGGGGGACAACCGGTACAAGCTATCCTGACAAAAGGTGGTCTTCGCCTGCCAAATGCTCTGGTGGTGATGCCGTCGTGGGCTCTGCGGTGACCTCCGTCCTGCCATCCTACTGGTCTTGGTCTCATTGCACCGATATGGAAACTTTGCCTGATGCCTCGGGACTCCGCGCCTGCGCTTGCCCCTTTAGCACCAAAGAGGCAACCAGTACTCCGCACCCGCTGGCGCCCGCTTGGCGCCCACCTAGCCTTGGTCGTCACGGCTCACATCATGCGGACCTCGCGAGGTACCCCTTGCATAGATCTCTCCGCTCGTCGGGAGCCAGCCTAGGGAGGTCGCCCCTGAGGAGGTCTTGTATCGTCCGCCTCGCGAGGCTTGGCCCCTCGCGAGGGTCTTGAGTGTTTGCTGATGAAGATGGGCCGTACCAGGCCGCTAGTGGAGCCACGCTGTGTGCCGCAGGCAGGCAAGTCTGGGGACCCCCGTTCCCAGAACGCTGACAATGGCACTTCGCCCCGTGCCCTCCGCATAAACCACCTACCACGCCCAATGCATGCAGAACACGTGGCAGGTGCGTGCGAAGCGGGGGGCAAGTGGGATAGCAGTTTCTGCCCTGTGATCGTGCAACTTAGGCGATCCGCGGGCCACGATCAAAGTTTCTCCACAATGTTGCGCACGATGCGCGGGGAAACTGGAAACTGGTCTGGACCCAAGATTAATGAAGAAGCAAAGAAGACCTCAAGAGGCCAGCCTCTTCAGTACCCCTGCCTGTGCACTTATCAGGCCCTACCCCGATGACGCCCGGCAGCGCCTTCGGGGCAGGCCCGGGGGCTTCTGTCGGTGCAACAAACCTTGGGTCTGTTTCCCAGACGCGCATGCACCGGAACATGATTGCAATATCAAAGTAAGTCGGAGTACAAGAGACCAAGAGCTTCGAAGAACCAACATGCAGACCAGGAGGACCAAAGTCAAGCCAGGGAAGCAAGATACCACCAGGAGAAAAGCCTCCCTTGCCGGGCCGGCGAGCTCGACAAGGACTTGGTCACCCCCGGAAGAAGACATCCAAGACATCACGACAGGGCCTGCCGGGACTCACAAAGGCTGAACCACCTCACCCGAGCACTCCGCCATGACCCACGTCGTCAATCAATGCGGTGTCAAGCCGCAAAGTGACTAAGTGGCAGCCGTTCGCCACATGGCAGCCTCTTTCTATAGGAAATGCCTACATATGACACCCGTCCTGCGACGTGTCAAGCGAACAGGCATGGAGCTGGCGAGATAGCCCGGCAAGGCATGCAGGGCAACCAATGACGTGACGTTAAGTGGTGCATTTAATGCACCCTATCAGCCTGCAGAGTTAGGTATGATAGCACTATTTGCTATCTTATCAGTGCATAATGACTACTTTGCCATTGTGGTAACCCCTTAATCTATAAAAGGAGGCCCATGGCAACCATAGAAGGGGTTAGAAGGTTGGATAACAAACACGCCCATACGCACGTAGCCACTGCCGCCCTTGCCGGGAAAGTGTACTACGCCCCACCACCATTCTTCCACCATTAATCCACCAAAGCAGGAGTAGGGTTTTACGCCTCACGGTGGCCTGAACCTGGGTAAAATTGCCTGTGTGATCTCTGTCGTGCTGCCCCACGCTCGTCTGCTCTTTGTGCAACGCGACGTCCCCCTGCCGAACCAGCAAGGGGCCCTCCGGTCCCATAGGTGGCCGTGGTTTCCCACACAACCGTTAAGCTCAATTCTTCATTGAAGACTTGTTTCTCACTTGATGTTGTAGGAGCATCACAAGAAGCTTTGTAAGCACAACTAAACTTGTTGTGAAGCTCTTCCTTATCTTTAAGTGACATCTCATGAGCAACAATTCTACCAATGACTTCCGTTGGCTTGAGATCTTTGTAGTTGGGCATCATTTGGATCAAGGTGCACACGGTATCATATTTTCCATCCAAGGCTCTTAGGATCTTCTTGATGATGAATCTGTTGGTCATCTCTTCGCTTCCTAAGACGGCAATCTCATTTGTGATGAGAGCAAGCCTAGAGTACATCTCAGCGACTCCTTCACCATCCTTCATTTTGAACTTGTCAAGCTGACTTTGAAGCACATCCGATTTGGATTCCTTGATGGACTCGGTACCTTCGTGCATATCAACAAAGTATCCCAAATTTCCTTTGCATTCTCAAGGCGGCTGATTTTGTTGAATTCTTCGGGGCTCAATCCGTTGAAAATAATATCGCAAGCTTGATCATTGTATTGCAACATCTTCAATTCTTCCGCGAACGCTTCACGATCCGGTTCTCTTCCATCCTCGAAGTATTCACCTTGCTAGCCAATACGCACAATAGCCCAAACGGCGAGGTTATGACCAAGAATATGCATTTTCATCTTATGCTTCCAACTAGCAAAATTTGTATAATCAAAGTAAGGACCTCTACGGTGGTAATTTCCCTCGCTAGACGCGATACTCTCCTAGGTTGTGAAACCAATGCTATGATCACCAAAGCTATGGAAATCAAGGCAAATGGAGACCAAAGCTCTGATACCACTTGTAGGATCGAAAGTAGGTCTAGAGGGGGAGATTAGACTACATGACCAAATAAAAATCTAGACTTTTCCCAATTTTAAGTCTTGGTAGATTTTAGCAACTTAGCACAAGTCAAGCAATCAACCTACACATGCAATTCAAAGAGTGTAGCAGCGGAAAGTAAAACATTGCATATGAAGGTAAAGGGAAGGGTTTGGAGAAGGCAAACGCAATGTAGACACAGAGATTTTTGGCATGGTTCCGATAGGTGGCGCTATTGTACGTCCACGTTGATGGAGGCTTCAACCCACGAAGGGTAACGGTTGCAGGAGTCCACGGATGGCTCCACCCACGAAGGGTCCACGAAGAAGCAACCTTGTCTATCCCACCATGGCCATCGCCCACGAAGGACTTGCCTCACTCGGGTAGATCTTCATGAAGTAGGCGATCTCCTTGCCCTTACAAACTCCTTGGTTCAACTCCACAATCTTATCGGAGGCTCGCAAGTGACACCTAACCAATCTAGGGGACACCACTCTACAAAAGGTAATAGATGGTGTGTTGATGATGAACTCCTTGCTCTTGTGCTTCAAGTGATAGTCTCCCCAACACTCAACTTTCTCTCTCTCTCACACAGATTTGGCTATGGTGGAAAGATGATTTGAGTGGAAAGCAACTTGGGGAAGGCTAGAGATCAAAATTCTTGTGGTTGGATTGGAATGTCTTGGTCTCAACACATGAGTAGGTGGTTCTCTCTCAGAAAATGAGCAGTGGCAGTGTAGGCACGTTCTGATGGCTCTCAATTGAATAGAGAAGGGGGTGGAGGGGTATATATAGCCTCCACACAAAATCGAACCGTTACACCTTTTGACCCAACTCGGTCAGACCGAATAGAAGAACTCAATGAGATCGATTCAGTTCAAAATGTGAACGTTAGGAATCTTGGTGGGACCGACATGATCAACTCGGTGCGACCGATGTGCTAGGGCTAGGGAAAAACCTCATCTCGGTGTGACCGATTGCATGAACTCGGTGAGACCGATTTCAGCAATGAGTTAACAGAGAATTGGTAAGGAAAACTTGGTGGGACCGATCGCTCATTTTGGTGAGACCGAAACATTACGAAGGGAAACAGAGAGTTTGCATTGTGAACTCGGTGGGACTGATCGCTCATTATGTAAGACCAAAACGTTACGAAGGGAAACATAGTGCCATCTCGATGAGACCGAGATCCATATCCGTGAGACCGAATTCTAGGGTTTCTGGCTGTGGCTGTGTCAAAAGAACTCGGTGGCGCCGGATAGATCAAATTGGTGGGGCCGAGTTTGACTTTGGGTTTTGAACATATTTGGAAATGAGAAAGTGGTTGAGGGTTATGGAGCAATATCACTAAGCATTTTGAGCAAGTAGTCCATTAAGCAACACCTCATCCCCTTTTAATAGTATTGTCTTTCCTACGGACTCAATGTGTTCTTGGATCACTAAAATTGAAATGAAGAGTTTTGAGCTTTTAGCCAATCTTTGTCCTTAGCATTTTGAGGGGTCCACATCTCTAGTCAATGCCATGCCAAACATTGAACTTTCTGAAATATTTAACTTGAATGAATGTTAGTTCAATGAGCTATATGTTGTGATGAATTACCAAAACCACCCGTTGATTAGTTGCACTTTCAACTTTTGTTAACCACGGTTTAAACCTTAGCATGTTCCTTTATCCTAACAGGGAAAGGTGGTTTCTCAATATAAGCAATAGGCACAACTGAATCAACATTGTAACTGATAGTTTCTTCTTTAATCCTAATAGGTTCCTCAATCTTTTATTTAACAGGGGGATGATATTTGAACCACTTCTCCTTAGGGAGATCAACATGAGTAGCAAAAGATTCGCAAAAGAAAGCTACTATCTCAGAGTCAAGTCCATATTTAGTGCTAAACTTATGAAAACTGCTGGTGTCCATGAAAGATTAAACACAATCAAAATTAAGTGTTATACCTGAAGCATTACCTTTGTTGAGTTCCCAATCTTCAGAGTGGCGTTTAATTCTTTCCAGAAGATTCCATCAGAATTCAATAGCCTTCTTCATAAAAGAGCTAGTAGAAGAAGAATCAAGCATGTTTTGATTATCATGAGAAAGCCGAGCATAAAAATTTGTAAGATAATTTCTTTTGAGAGCTCATGATTGGGGAATGTATACATCATGCATTTAAGCCTCCCCCAATCTTGAGCGATACTTTCTCCTCCACGAGGGCAAAATTTATATATATAATTCTGATCACGATGAACTAGATGCATAGGATAAAATTTTGGATGAAATTCCAATTTTTCAACCGATTACAATCCCAAGCTCCAATATCATCTTATAGCCTATGCCATATATATTCCTTTCCCTTCAAATATAAAGGGAATACATTCTTCTTAACTTCATCTTTGGGTAAATCTGCAAGCTTAAATAATCTGCAAACTTCATCCACATAGATTAGGTGCATATCAGGATGTAATGTTCCATCTCCTTCATAAGGATTAGCTAGCAGTTTCTCTATCATACCCGAAGGAATCTCATAAAATATTTTCAGTAGGTGCAGTGGATGAGGAGAAACTCTTTGTTCTTCTAGTCGAGGTGAAGATACCCCGAACAAAGCCCTCAAAGGATTGTTTTCCATAGTAACAAAGTGACTGCAAATTTCAGCTCGTAATATAAATTTTTCCTTACCAAATTCCACTCACTAGAAGCGCTTCACTCCCCAGCAACGGTGACAGAAAAGAGCCTTGATGACCCACAATTATAGGGGATCTATCATAGTCCTTTCGATAAGTAAGAGTGTCGAACCCAACAAGGAGTAGAAGGAAATGACAAAGCAGTTTTGAGCAAGGTATTTTCTATAGGCATTGAAATTGTCGGTAACAGATAGTTTGATAGCAAAGTAATTTGTAACAAGCAAGTAATAGTAATAGTAGAAAAAGTGTAGCAAGGTATCCCAATCCTTTTTGTAGGAAAGAATAGGACGGAACGGTCTCTTATAGTAAGCAAAACATTCTTGAGGACCCACGTGAATTTCATCTAGTCACTTTCATCATGTTTGTTTGATTCGCGTTCATTACTTTGATAATTTGATATGTGGGTGGACTGGTGCTTGGGTGCTATTCTTACTTGAACAAGCCTCGCACTTATGATTAACCCCTCTCGCAAGAATCTGCAAGTACGAAAGAAGAATTATGATAAACTCTAACCATAGCATTAAACATATGGATCCAAATCAGCCCCTTACGGAAGGGCGCATAGACTAGGGTTTAAGCTTCTATCACCCTAGAAACCAATCATCTAATAACTACTCCACAATGCATTCCTAGGCCCAAAGGTGATGAAGTGTCATGTAGTCGACGTTCACATAACACCACTAAGGGAATCAACAACGTACATATCATCAAGATATCAAACAAATACCAAATCAACATGATTACTTATGACAAGACTTCTCCCATGTCCTCGAGAACAAAAGTAACTACTCATAAAACATATTCATGTTCGAGATCAGAGGGGTATTGAATAGCATAATAGATCTGAACATATGATCTTCCACCAAATAAACCAACTATCATCAACTACAAGATGTAATCAACACTACTAGCAACCCACAGGTGCCAATATGAGGTTTTGGTACAAATATCGGATACAAGAGAGGAACTGGGGTTTGAGATGAGATGGTGTTGTTGCATATGTTGATGATGATTGGCCCTCCCACGATGAGAGGGTTGTTGGTGATGACGATGGCTTAGATTTCCCCCTCCCGGAGGGAAGTATCCCTCACGGAATCGCTCAGCCAGAGACCAAAAGTGCTCCTACCCAAGTTCCGCCTCGAGACGGTGGTGCTCCATCCTGAAAGTCCTCTCCTGATTTTTTCTAGGGAAAATGGGCTTATATACTAGAAGATGGGCACTGAAGGCCGGCCATGATGCGCACTAGGGGAGTATGCGCGCCTTGGTGCCTAGTGGGCACCTAGGTGGCCACCTCTGGTATATCTTTTCTCCAATAATTTTTATATATTACAAAATAAATCTCTGTAAAAATTTCAGCTCATTTGGAGATGTGCAGAATAGGTATCTCTAACATAGCTTTTCCAGGTCCAGAATTCCAGCTGCCAGCAATCTCCCTCTTTGTGTAAACCTTGCATATTATCAGAGAAAAGGCATTAGAATTACTCCACAAAGTGTTATATTGATTGAAAACACTATGAATAACAGTAGGAAAACATGGTGCAAAATACACGTATCATGGCCTTGACGGTGAGGTGCTCCTACAAGATCTAAGGGTCAGCACGAATGGCAGCCATTGCGACCTCTTCTGTGCATGCGGCCATGATTTACTTATTTGTTGCCAAGTGCTCCTTGAGCTCCTGGTTGTACTCCGTGCACCATGGCTTAGGGCGGTGCTTATTTAGAGGATGGGTTGGTGATTTGGGTGGAAGGTGTCGCACCTGCAGTCGGGGCATGTGGGATGTAGGAGGACGAGGATGGGTGTCAGTGTCAAAACTGGCGGATCTCGGGTAGGGGGTCCCGAGCTGTGGATCTTGTACCAATGGGGGACAAGGGACGAAGGACATGATATTTACCCAGGTTCGGGACCTCTCTAAGATGTAAAACCCTACGTCCTGCTTGATTATATTGAGGTGTATAGGATGATTACAAAGTCGATCTACCACGAGATCAGATGAACTAAACCCTAGGCGAGTAGGATGATGGTTGTTGTTCTTCTAGCCTCTATGGACTAAACACTCTGGTTTATATAGACACCTAGGGTACTAGGGTTACACATGGTCGGCTACAACAAGGGAATAGACATGTCGAATCTTCTATCTTGACTTGGAGGACACACCAAGACTTCGAGGGTTTCTTGTCCAGTCATAGAGTCGCCTTTATAGCTCCGCCTAGTGGTAATCATATAGCGGGCTACCTATCTGCCCATAAGAGGTAGGTCGGCAGCCCGAGGACCCCCTAGTCTAGGACTCCCTCAGTAGCCCCCGTACTAGCCTCCAACATCGTTGTCTTGTAACTCCCGCATCTACAGTCTCTGGCTTGCGGGCGAGTTCTTCTCCCCCTGTGTGTTCGGAATAATCTCCCTTGGCTGAGCCTCCAAAAACAATTCGGCGAAGTTCAGCCATGTGCTCAATTAAGTTGTATCTGGAATCCGGATTGTTGATGTTACTTAGCCTCGAAGGCCAATCGCTCAAGTGTAAATAGTGCCTGCACCTGACAACTTTTGGTGAAAGGTTGCGGCCGGTTACAAACGTCGAACCGTTGCGAGCACTCAATGCGTGGTTCGAGATAGCTCCTTCATTATCATGTCTCATCAAAGTGGAGATTGGGCCCCATTTTTAAGGGATACGATTAATGATTTTGATTATCCTACTCGCACATCATGTCATGAGTATATCGGGAAGTGGCGAGGCTTGCGGTGTAGTAAAAGGACCTTTGGAATTACGGTAGCTTATAAAAGGGAAACGACCACCGCTATCGGTCTACGCCTTCTCCTTCCTCTCACTATCACTATCCCAATCTACAGAGTTCATCGCCATGTGCCATTGCTCCTCAATAAATACGTCCCAGCTTTCCCCTCAATTCAGTCATGGCCGGATCTAGCGCGGGAGGCAAGTGGGAGGCCTCCATCATCACCAATAAGGACATCGAAGATTTGAATCACACCAGCTACCTTCTGGCAAACGTCATTCCCCGAGCTTCATAGAAGGGCCATATCATCCCCACTCCAACCAGGTGAAAGGGTGGTGTTCATCCCCCACTTCATCCGGGGATGGGACTTCCCGCTCCACCCGTTCGTCAGGGGACTGATGTTCTTTTACGGGCTAGATTTCCAGGATCTAGCCCCGAACTCCTTCCTGCACATCTCGGCCTTCATCGTTGTTTGCAAATCCTTTCTGCAGGTCCAACCGCACTTCGGATTGTGGCTGAAGGTCTTCGATTTCAAGCTGAAGATAGTTGACGGCCAACTGGCGGGCTGCGGGGGAGCGATGATTAACAAGCTCGCCCGGGTCGAGTGCCCGAAGGGCACATTCATAGATACAGTCAAGGTCTGGCAGAAGGAGTGGTTCTACATCACGGAACCATGCGATGTAGCCTAGGCGGGGGGCCCCGAATTCAAAGTCGGGCCACCCGCAAGGTTAACCTCGTGGACCAAGAAGAGCCCCGACTGGGGGTCGCCCACGGAGGTGCAGTCGCTGCAGAAGTGCGTCGTCAGCATGAAGAAGGCAGGCTCCAAGCTGACCAATGTGGTGCAGGTGATGCTCTACAACCACCTCCTCCCCTGGCAGTAACGGGACACCCCAATGTGGGATTTCAAGCCCGAAGACCATATCACCGTGCTCCACTTCTATAGCACCACCCATGACAAGTTGTGGAAGGTCCTATTCCAGCCACAGAAGGCATGGCCTACCAAAGAGGAAGATATCGGCCTTGACGGCGTGCATCCCCCTAAGGAGGTAACGTAGTTTTACCCGTTCTATGTTCGATGTTTGTATTTCAGGAGATTTAACCCCTATTCTCTCAACTTCGCAGGGTTGGCTCGAGAAGGCAAAGAAAATCAAAAGTTCGGCCCTACTGCCCGAAGACCCCAGGTTAGTTCTGCTGGAGGAGATGCTGACCGTAGTGCCGTACAAGGCACCAGAGAAGAAAGAAAAGAAGAACAAGAAAGAGGCGCAGGAGAACAGGGCAGGTCTTCGCCCAAGAGTGCATCCGGACATTAAGTCCGGGGACAGCCACGCTCCCTCCGCTCAGGAGGGGGCTAGGAAGAGGAGGAGGAGGAGGAGAGCGACTCCTCCCGCACAAGGAAGAGGGTGGCGTGGATAATGTGGGGGAGGAGCAGCCTCCCCACGCACCAAAAAGGCAGTGCAGGCCCAGGCTGGTCCTGCCTGACGATAGCTCGGATTCCAACGAGGAGTCCGCAACGTCCGAAGAGGTTTCGAAAAGGAACCCTAGGGTTAAGCCCCCTACCAAAAGGTACGAATTCGAGGATTCCCCGGGCACTTGTTTCATTAGTCTATTACTGATAGTGTATGTGCATTGCATGCTACAACCCACCGCGTGACCACCCTACTGACCAACTCTCAGAGGAGACTTCTCAGCCAGCCAAACTGGCGGAGAGCAGGACTGCGTCGTGTTCTGCGCCTCCTCTGGCCATCGGGAAGACCGGGGAGGTGCTGTTCCAAAGGACCCCTCCTGGCCCGGACAAGGGAGGTGGTGGTGACGACATCATGGCCGAGGCTAACACCTCGGTCACTGAAGACAAGGAGGGAGGATCCCTCCTAGTGAACAAGGAGGGGGAGCTTGGTCAATCTGAGCCCTCCCAAAAGACGATTCCGGAGCCACCAAGGCCTTCAGATGCGTCAATTTCTCCCTCCAATGAAGGGGGAGCCGGGGCCCCACCACCAGCGCCAAATACTGGGGATCGGGCTGTGGCTGGGTGGCTGGATATGATGGAGGAAGTCGTGAATAACTCCTCTATCATCGCAGAACACCGCGTGCTGATGGTCCACTACAAAAAAAAGACACATCCGTGACATTTTGGGCCAAACGAAATTTGTTTCTGTCATGCTTATGACACTTCTTTGACGATAACTGAGACAAAACCCGGTATCATCATAGATGTGGTGGGCTCCTACTTCTATGACAAAAAATCATGACAGAAAATGGGCTTTTCATCCTGGGCGGGCCGGAGACGCAGTTGCATGACATTCTTTGGGCCGAACATAACGGAAAAAACCATGGTAGAAGCGAGGGCGAGGAAAATATCGGGGAGTTCCCGGATACCATGGGTGGTCGGGGGCCGAGCGATGCGCGTTTCTCTACGCGCGTGGGTGCAAGGCGTTGGGATCTAACTGAAACCGAGTGAGGTGTTTGCCTACTGAACCCAAGCGAGGTGTTCGCCTATTGAACCCGAGCGATTGCACTACAGGCTACGCGTTACTGAACCCGAGAGATCGATCGATCTTGCTGTTAACTGAACCCGATCAAGCGATTCCTTTGCTACTGCTACGAACTGAAGCCGATCGAACCTGCTACCTCTTGATGAACAGTGAGTGTTGTTGTGGGGTGTAGATGAACAGTTCCCGGTGGGGGTTGGATGAATAGGACCCAGTGGTAGTAGAGGCCATTGCCGCTGGATGAACAGGACCCCGATCGATCGAGCCGGTTGGGGGTGGATGAATAGGACCCCGTGGAGGGCTGGTTGAACAGTAGCCGGTGGAGGGCTAGATGAACAGTAGACCGTGGAGGGGTGGTTGAACAGGACCCCGTGGAGAGGGCTGGTTGAACAGTAGCCGGTGGAGGAGCGGTGGAGGCTGGATGAACAGCAGCCCGTGGATGAACAGTGGCTGGTGGAGGCAGGAGGGGAGACGTCGTGGATGAATAGTCGCAGGTGGAGGCTGGAGGAGGTCGATGGTGGATGAATAGTAGTCCGTGGAGGCAGTCGACGATGGAGATGAACAGTAGCCTGTGGAGTCCCCTTTTGCGGTATGGCACACCCCTCCCGATGACCAGGACCCCTGTTTCGACCGTAGCGCTCCAACACAAGTCCGTTTCCTCCATTTTGCGGTACGCCACAACCCTCCCGATCAACAGGACCCCGTTTCGATCGTAGGAGGTCCAAGAGAAGTCTGTTTCCTCCATTTTGCGGTAGGCCAGACCCCTCCCGATGAAGAGGATCCCGTTTCGACCGTGACCGGTCGAACAGAACACCGTTTCCTCCGTTCTGCGGTACGCCAGGCCTCGTTTCAATCGTCTATTCCGTCCAAGCCGGTTGGCTCCCGATGAACATGATGCATTCCGTTGCCTCCCGATGAACACGACGATGCAGTTTCTCCATTCCGATCCAAACGGTTGGATGCCGAGGAACACGACGCCGTTGAGGGAGTCCTGGACTAAGGGGTCCTCAGGCATCGGGCCTGTTAGCCATGGGCCTGACTGATGGGCTGTGAAGAACACGAAGACCGAAGACTGCACCCGTGTCCGGATGGGACTCTCCTTGGCGTGGAAGGCAAGCTTGGCGACCAAATATGTAGATTCCTTTCTTTGTAACCGACCCTGTGTAACCCTAGATCCTCCCGGTGTCTATATAAACCGGAGGACTTAGTCCGGAGGGGAGATATCCATTACCATAGTCATACAGGCTAGGCTTTTAGGGTTTAGCCATTACGATCTCGTGGTTGATCAACTCTTGTAATACTCATATTCATCAAGATCAATCAAGCAGGAAGTTGGGTATTACCTCCATAGAGAGGGCCCGAACCTGGGTAAACATCGTGTCCCCTATCTCCTGTTACCATCGACCTTAGACGCACAGTTGGGACCCCCTACCCGAGATCCGCCGGTTTTGACACCGACATTGGTGCTTTCATTGAGAGTTCCACTGTGCCGTCCCCAAAAGGTTTGATGGCCCCTTCAATCATCAATGACAATGCTGTCCATGGAGAAACCTTCCTCCCCGGACAGATCTTCGTGTTTGGCAGCTTCGCACTACGGGCCAACTCGCTTGGCCATCTGGAGCAGATCGATAGCAACGCCCCTGGCCATCAGGTCAGATTCGGAAGCTTGACCTACGTCGTGGACATCCGTGGAGACTTGATCTTCGACGGATTTGAGACCACGGCGACCGCCCCTTGTCACCCTGATGAACATAACTTAAATCTGTCATCGGACCGAATCCAGGAGATGGCTTCCGTAACTGCTCTGGCTTTAGATCCGGAGCAGATCGCACCCTCCGAGGACGGGAGACTCAACCCCGCCACGGAGGTCACAGACTCCGCAACGTTGGAGCCGCACATAGTCTCAACATCACCCGACATCTGTGTCACCGGAATTCCAGACTCGTCTCCGGCTATAAGTTCTGAACCATGTGAATCCGCGGACGCAGAACTTGATCGATTACCGATCGTCGAATTCAGCGCCGCAGATATCTTCCAAGATTCGCCCTTGGGCAATGTGCTAAATTCATTAAGAAATCTGTCCTTGGCGGGGGACTCACAGCCGAATTATGTCCGGTTTGAACTGGAGGCTGATGATGGGGGAGAATTTTGCTTCCCACCCGCCACCCACTTGATAGCCACTATCAAGGACTTAACCGAGACACTTGACTATGGCTCTGAAGACATCGACGGTATGGACGACGATGCCGGAGAAGACGAGACCCAAAACCCGCCGTTCACTGGACGATGGATGGCCACCTCCTCATACGACGTATACATGGTGGATGGACCAAAAGATAATAGCGACGACAAGGAGAACCCAGCGAAGGATCACCCTCCTAAAACACAACCAAAGCGCTGTCGTCAGCGGCACCGCTCCAAATCGCGTCGCAGTAAAGACAGCAACACCGGGATAGGAGACGATAACACTCCGGATGGTGCCGAAGACACAGAAGACCCCGATGAACAAACCGCCGAACAAGACAATCGGGAAGATGGGCGAGTTAGCCCATATGAACAGGCCATAGAAGAAGACTCGGAGGATGGTAGTTATCATCCGCCCTCCAAGGAGGAGGTGAGCCTCGGCAACGAAGATTTCATCGTGCTTGAGGAACCCCTTGAGCAGGAGCGCTTTAAGCTTCAGCTAATAGCCACTGCGAGGAGCCTAAAAAAGAAGCAGCAGCAGCTTCAAGCTAATCAAGACCTGCTCAATGACAGATGGACCGATGTCCTGGCAGCCGAGGAATACGGCCTTGAGCGCCCAGCTAAAAGTTACCCGAAGCACAAATTGCTACCTCAGTTCGATGACGAGGCGGCAGCACCCGCACCAACATCGCGCAATGCGGCGGACCGACCACCGCGCGGTCGGGATAAAATGGCAACTCAAGCCAAAAACCAGACTATCCCACCTCGCCGTAAAGGCAGGGATAAGACAGCTCGGGGTCATACATATGACCTTAGTCAAGACCTGGATAGTAGAGCAGGACATACAAGATCGATCTACGGATCGCGGGGACATGCCCTAGCACGCGAGGACGGCTATGTATTCGGACGCGACAAACCTAGTCACGCCAGGGCCGAAAACCGCAGACGGACTCCATCGGAGCTACGTCGCGGTGCGGCCCGATATAGAGGTGCTGCACACCCTCTTTGCTTCACTGACGAAGTAATGGATCATGAATTCCCAGAAGGGTTCAAACCCGTAAACATTGAATCATATGATGGAACAACTGATCCCGCGGTATGGATCGAGGATTTTATTCTCCACATCCACATGGCCCACGGGGATGATCTTCACGCCATCAAATACCTCCCACTAAAACTCAAAGGGCCAGCTTGGCACTGGCTAAACAGTCTGCCTGAAAATTCTATTGGCAGCTGGGAGGACTTGGAAGAAGTTTTCCTTGACAACTTCCAAGGTACATATGTCCGGCCACCAGATGCCGATGACTTGAGTCACATAGTCCAATAGCCTAGAGAGTCAACCAGGAAATTCTGGACTAGGTTCCTAACTAAAAAGAACCAGATCATCGACTGTCCGGATGCCGAAGCCCTAGCGGCCTTTAAACATAGCATCCATGACGAATGGCTCGCCCGCCACCTCGGCCAGGAAAAGCCAAAATCCATGGCAGCCCTCATGGCACTCATGACCCGCTTCTGTGCGGGTGAGGATAGTTGGTTGGCCCGTAGCAAAAACACAGAAAGTGAAATAGGCACCTCCGATGGCAAAAATAGCAATGGCAAGCTTCGACGCAACAAACAGAAACGCCGAAGCAATGGAGACAACACCGATGACACAACAGTCAACGCCGGGTTCAGTGACTCCAAGTCTGGCCAGCGGAAGAAGCCATATAAAAGAAACAATCAGGGACCATCAAGCTTGGACCACATACTTGATCGTCCATGCCAAATCGACGGCACCCCAGATAAACCTGCCAACCATACCAACAGAGATTGCTGGGTTTTAAGCAGGCCGGCAAGTTAAATGCCGAAAACAATGAGAAGGGATCGCAAAGAAAGGACGATGACGAGGAGCCCAGACAGCCGAACACAGGGGGACAAAAGAAGTCCCCCCCCCCCCCCCCCGCAGGTCAAAACAGTGAACATGATATATGCCACACACATTCCTAAGAGGGAGTGCAAGCGCGCGCTCAGGGACGTCTATGCGATAGAGCCAGTCGCCCCAAAATTCAACCCATGGTCGTCATGCCCGATCACCTTTGATTGTCGGGATCATCCGACCAGTATACGTCATGGTGGTTCAGCCGCACTGGTCCTCGACCCAATCATTGACGGATTCCACCTAACGAGAGTCCTCATGGACGGTGGCAGCAGCCTCAATCTGCTCTGTCAGGATATAGTGCGCAAAATGGGTATTAACCCATCACGTATCAAGCCCACAGAAACAACCTTTAAAGGAGTCATACCAGGTGTAGAGGCTCGCTGTACGGGCTCAATTATGCTAGAGGTTGTCTTCGAATCCCCAGATAACTTCAGAAGCAAGGAGTTAATCTTTGACATCATCCCTTTCCGCAGCGGCTATCACGCACTGCTCGGATGGACCGCTTTTGCCCGATTCAATGCGGTGCCTCATTATGCCTAACTCAAGCTCAAGATGCCCGGGCCACGCGGCATCATAACAGTTAATGGAAACACGGAACGCTCCCTTCATACCAAGGAACACATTGCTGCCTTAGCAGCAGAAGCATAGAGCGGCCTTTTTAAGCAGAACCTTAATTCGGCGGCCAAGCTCCTGGACACTGTCAAGAGGGTCCGGACCATCCTGCAGCATGACAGCTTGGCTCGTCAGGAGCTTGATTAGCAATTAGGCCTCCGTCCCAGTCCCGATCAGGTGGCAGCACTAGTACCGCGCGTAGATAACTACACACTCAAAATACCATGGGCATAGACGGAGGCATAACTAGCCGGTGATCCACAACACGGCTCGACCGATACAGGACAAATATACTTTCATTGTTTCCTTTTCCCCTTTTCAGATTTCTTTTTCGCAGACCTTCCCTGATGGCTATCACCGGTCCTCTCAAAGGACAAATACACCAAGATGGCAAGAAGCACAAGCGTATTGGGGAATTTCAAGGTGGTTTCGTTAACAATCACTCTACCTGTTTTCAAGACCCATGCAGCTCTTCCTTGGTTTTTGGCATGTTAAATAGCATGTTGCTTAACACACTATTTGTATCAATGCACTCTGACGTATTAATAAAATTGCAATGAAAACAGTTCGCGGCCCAAATTCTGCGGCCCTAGCTCATTACCTTTGCTCCTTTTCTGTTTTCCTTTATTCTTTGTTAATAAACCATATCAAATAGCACCCGTACACTCTGGTACGTTTTACATTTGCCAGGGGCTTTATAGCGCCCCGTAATACGACAATAAAGTCCGAACACTCTTTACAGTATAGTTCGGCACCCCGAATTTAGCACTATATGCATTGGTTCCGAATCATGTCTCTGGTCAATAGTTGGGTTGCCCGGCTCCTGTGCTTACTACCTTACATTCCGCTATATCGGCTAGGGTAGTAAAGTGAGAACTACTGCGATTGTGCCCTTGTTCATCCGGATGAGCACCTCAGTAGAGAAAGCTGAAAACTGACTGTCATGATACGGCGAGAGCTGGTCAGCTTTTCAGAGGTCTCAAATCGTTAGAGGTTTTTTCCGCAGTATGTGATGAATCGGTTCTTACCTGATCAGGTGTTTACAAAATCTCCCCAGTTCGGACTTCCGAATACCAGGGGCTGCGCCAAAAAAATTATCGTCAAACTACTATGGCTAAGTGAGGGTGATAAAGCATTATAGTCCGATTGCCTTGTTCGTTGCGCTGAACACCTCCTTCAAGGACCAAATAATTGGATCAACAGTGTTTAGATTTCATCCCGAACACCCCAGTATTACTTACGTGGGGGCTGAAGCCGACGACTGGCCAACTCTCATATTTAATAAAAACGGCCGCACAGGAGGTAAAAATCTAACACAAATCATTATATTACATAAATTGTCTTTGTTTCATAATACTGGGCGAGACAAAATACGAAGGTATTCATTCAAAGATCACGTCTTTTGCACACTGCTCCGCAACAATGCGGGACCCCCCCAGGACGTCTCCGAAATATCGCTCGCGTGTGCGGTGCTCCTTGACCTCTGGCGGCCCTTCGGTCGCTAGCTTGACGGCGTCCATCTTCACCCACCACACCTTCACATAGGAGAAGGCCAGGCGCGCGCCCTCGATGCAGACGGACCGCTTGACGGCATCCAGCCGAGGAGAGGCATCCACCAGCCGCTTCATGAGGCTGAAGTAACTGCTAGGTCTAGCTTCGGCTGGCCACAGCCGGATTATTAAATCCTTCGTGGCCAGTTCGGCCACCCTGTGCAGCTCGACCAACTGTTTTAGCTGGTCGCTGAAGGGCATCGGATGCTCTGGCGCAAGATATTGCGACCAGAATAGCTTCTCCGTAGAGCTCCCTTCTTCGGCTCGGAAGAACTCCGCGGCGTCGGACACACTACGTGGCAGATCAGCAAAAGCCCCTGGAGAACTCCGAATCTGGGTTAGTAAAAGATACTTCCTCCTTACATATTTGCTTTGCATACTGAATGCCTTACCCGCCGTGATCTTCCTGGCCTCCTAGATCTCCCGGAGGGCGCCCTGGGCCTCACTCCGGGTCATCTCTGCACTCTGACGAGCCTTGGCGAGTTCGGTCTCTTGAGCCGACGCATCGCGCTCCAAGGTCTCGCACTTCCTCACCGCGTCTTGGAGCTCCTGTTGGACCTCGCTGACCCGGGCCTTGAGGTTCTTATGGGCGGCCTGCTCCTTGACAGCCTTCCCCTCGGCTTCGGCCAGGGCCTTTCTCAGGGCCTCGACCTCGGTCGTCGCTTCTATACATATCATGACACTTCGGTCAATGCATATCATTTTACCTTTTTCGAACATATAACAGGTTATTACATACCTTGTTTTTCTTGGAGCTGCTCCAGTCTCTGCTTCAGTCCGGAGACTTCGGCAGTATGCGAGGCTGCGGCCAACAGCGATGCCTGCGTATTCATTTTAGACAAATTTAGTTCATTTCCTGCAATAAGGGATTGATCCTCTGTCCGGCTTTTTCTTTCCGAACACCGGACAGTGTCTCAGGGGCTATTGTCTATGTTGGGATTTTCTCTTTTCTCGTCGCTTACCTCAAAACCTGTCAGCAGGCTGCTGCAGGCTTCGGTTAGTCCGCTCTTGGCAGACTGAACCCTTTCAATTACCGTGCCCATAAGAACACGGTGCTCATCCACAATGGAAGCGCCTCGCAGCACTTCCAGCAGATTATCCGGTGCCCCTGGTTCGACAGGTGTCACCGGCGGAATAGGCATACCCCCTTTTTTTGAAGGAGGCTGCACGCTAGATTCCGGAGGCATATCGGTCTCCGGAATCGAATCCGGCTGAGGGCCGAACTGAATACGGCCCTCATCGCCAGTCTCCATGGGGATCGGCTCCCCCTGGTGTCCGGTGACAGAGGCTTCGCCTCCTGGTGCCTTCTGAGCCTCTCCCCGGCATGGGAAAGTCCTTCAGGATAGCATCTCTGCATCATCCTTGGCCTTGGGGGAGTGAGCGGTCGGCAGTGACTCGCTGGCCATCGCCTTTGAATCCAACGAACCTCGTGATGAGGATCGCTGGGAGCTGTCGTGGGCCGGACTACAATAGCATAACTAATCATGTCAATACGACGAAAAGGAGAGGCTAGATTTATGGGCATATATGAGTCCTAGCACTTACGATGCAGCCCGAGGCTTAGTGCGGGAGTGTCGCTCCGGACTGCTGTCGATGTCCCACACGGAGTTATCTGCGAGGGAGCCCTTCCCTTTCTTGGATGTCTCCGTCTCCAGGGTCGTGGAGGCTTCCCTCTTCTTCTTTCCCTCATCAGGGGGAGGGTTGTTCTCTTCTTCCTCCTCGTCATCGTCATCCTCGGCGGCGGAGGAAAGGGTCACTTCGTCTTCGAACGTCACGTTCGAAGCACCCTTTCGACGGGGGCCACCTTTGGTCCCCTTGGCCTTCTTCTTGGCCTTCTTTTCCGGCGGCCTATAGGGCGCCGGAACAAGCATCTTTGCCAGGAGCGGGATGACTGGCTCTTCGGGCAGCGGAGCCGAACTATGGATCCGCTCCGCTCTCTCCGTCCATGCCTGAAAAAACAAAAAATACAGCAAAGGGTAGGTATCCTCCTTGAACAAATAAGTAGAAGGTACGCCTTAAAGAACTTACCTCATTTGCGGGATGGGTGTGATCGTGCCCACGGTCCGAATCTATGACCGGCGGCTTTTCGTTGCCCTTGAAGAGCAACTTCCAAGCATCCTCGTGAGTAGTTCCGAAGAACCCTCCCCGGGTCTGGTGCTTCTCTGGATCGAATTCCCATAAAGGGAAGCTTCGGCGTTGGCAGGGGAGAATCCGGTGAACCAGCATCACCTGGATCACATCGACGAGCTTGATGTTTTTATCCACCATGCTCTGAATGCGCGTTTGCAGTGCTATCGGCTCATCTGACGCAGACCAGTTAGGGTCCTTCTCCGTCCAGGAGGTGAGCCGCATTGGAGCTCCGGCCTTAAACTTGGGAGCCGCCGCCCAAGTGGCGCCGCGTGGCTCTGTGATGTAGAACAACTGCTTCTGCCACTCCTTGACAGTCTCCACGAAAGTGCTTGTGGGCCAAGTGACATTGGGCATCTTGCTCACCATGGCGCCTCCGCACTCCGTGTGCTGACCATCCACTACCTTCGGCTTCACGTTGAAAACCTTGAGCCATAGGCCGAAGTGGGGATGGATGCGGAGGAAGGCCTCGCACACGACAATGAATGCCGAGATGTTGAGGAAGGAGCTCGGGGCTAGATCATGGAAATCTAGCCTGTAATAGTCATCACTCCGCGGACAAAGGGGTGAAGTGGAAACCCCAATCCGCGGACAAAGTGAGGGAGGAAAACTCCCCCTCTCAGTAGGCTTCGGGGTGGGGATGACTTGCCCCTTGGTGGGAAGATGGTGGGCGATTCCTTTCGCTAGGTACCCCGCCGCCCAAAGCTGGGTGATGTCCTTCTCCTTGACGGAGGAGACCATCCACTTGCCTTGGCCTCCGGATCCGGACATGATTGAGTGCCTCCTAGAGATGGAGAAGATGGGAACTTGGGCGCTGGAGCTCAAGAATGGAAGGATAGTGAGGATGAGAAGGCGTGGGTGAAGGAGGGGAATCCTTATCTTCTTATAAAGGCCGTGAATATTGAATGCCTCCCCACTCACCTTAAAACTGGAAAGACAGACATATCTACACGCCGGATACCTTGTCATTGAAGCTAGGTTCAGGGGCTACTGAGGGAGTCCTGGACTAAGGGGTCCTCGGGCGTCCGGCCTGTTAGCCATGGGCCGGACTGATGGGCTGTGAAGAACACGAAGACCGAAGACTGCACCCATGTCCGGATGGGACTCTCCTTGGCGTGGAAGGCAAGCTTGGCGACCAAGTATGTAGATTCCTTTCTTTGTAACCGACCCTGTGTAACCCTAGATCCTCCCGGTGTCTATATAAACCGGAGGACTTAGTCCGGAGGGGAGATATTCATTACCATAGTCATACAGGCTAGGCTTTTAGGGTTTAGCCATTACGATCTCGTGGTAGATCAACTCTTGTAATACTCATATTCATCAAGATCAATCAAGCAGGAAGTAGGGTATTACCTCCATAGAGAGGGCCCGAACCTCGGTAAACATCGTGTCCCCTGTCTCCTATTACCATCGACCTTAGACGCACAATTTGGGACCCCCTACCCGAGATCTGGCGGTTTTGACACCGACAGCCGTCGCTGCCTCTCCATGTACACGAGCCCTGGCCGTACGTATGCGCGAGTAGGCGTTCTAGACCCCGCCTGTATTTACGTACGTGGCCGTATTTTTTGGCGTGTGGTTGTATGTATGTGTAGACGGTTTAGACGGGACAACCCGAACTGCTACGTGGGGGGCTCTACTATGACATGTGCCGCTACTTACTCGGCCACGGTTCATCGCTGCAGAGCGACCGATCGACCAATACATACGTACACATACGCGACAAGACAGACAATGGTACGTACGCTTCGACCAGGTGGGTCCCAGCTGTCAGGGAGGATAAGGACGCACATCCTTGTGTGCGAAGATATAGCTGCTGGGTCCTAGCTGTTAGGGGGGGAATCATTTTTTTGCCTGTAATAAGGACGCACTTCCTTGCGTGCGAAGATATAGCTGGTGGGTCCCAGTAGTCAGGGGGGAAACATTTTTTCGCGAAATACGGTGGCCCATCCAGTGGGTCCCTGCTGTCAGGTGGAGGAATCATTATTTTCCGTGTAATAAGGAGGCACTTCCTTACTGCAGCTGTGGACCCAGCTGTCAGCCTCTCCACGTATAATACTCTTCCGATGGAAGTCGTTCCTTGACCACATTGACCACGCCGCGCCGAGAGCACCAAGGCGGTGGATGACGGCGAGGCCTGGGAAGGGGACGACGCGGAGCTGGGGAAGACGCGGCAGTGGATGCCCACGCGGAGACGAGTACGAGGGTTCACTGGTTTGGCTACGGTGTGAGGCTGTCGTCGCCGCAGAATAATAGGGGGTGTGGGTGAGCAGACGGATGGCCTGGCCAGCAGCGGGAGTAGTAGGGGGAGGTGAGGCCTCCACGGCAGCACAAACGGCCACGGGAGGCAGGAGCAGGCGGCACGACCGGCGCTGGTTTGGGCGGCTGGAGCTAGAAGACCAGAGGTTGAAGAAGCACTACGGCTGTTGGATGGACATCGTACGGTCACTGGAACTAGAATCGTTCATATTGACTAAGTTGACAAAGCCCTTCGTCCGCGTCAGTTGGCCCACAAGTCAGCCTCCAACTACGGTGGGTCCCAGCTAGTAGGGGGAGTATTCATTTTTTGTGCATAATAAGGAGGCACTTCCTTGCGTGCGAAGATATAGCTAGTGGGCCCGACCTGTCAGCGGGAGGAACATTTTTTTTGCAAAATACAGAGGCCCGTCCGGTGGGTCCAAGCTGTCTGGTGGAGGAATCATTATTTTGCACGTAATAAGGAGGCATTTCCTTGTGTGCGGCTGTGGACCCAGCTGTCAGCTTCTCCACGTACAGTCCACTTCCGATGGGTGTCGTTAATTGACCACGTTGACCATGCCGCGCCGAGAGCACCAGGTCGGTGGACGATGGCGAGGCCTAGGAAGGGAACGAGACGGAGTAAGGGAAGACCCGGAAGTTGTTTCCCACGTGTAGGGGAGTACGAGGGTTTACTAGTTCGTCTGCCATCGCCGGAGAATAACAACAGGTGTGGGTGAGTAGAGGGATGGCTAGGCCAGTAATGGGAGTATGGTGGGGCGGTGAGGCCTGCGCATCTTGCTGACATCCAACAGTCACTGCCCTCGTGTGTTGACTAAGTTGACACGGCATTGCGTGTGCATCAACATGTTTTTAGGAAAGCGTACGCGTCAACCTGTAGTAGGCGCACAAGTCAGCCTCAAATCTGTGGAAAACAACATACCACCAATCTGCCATTATTTCTAATAACTTACAGCCCATTTGCTAATTCTTAAGGATTTTTTTGGAGCCCATCTTCTTTTTGTTAGCATTAGAACCCATATTGTGGCCACGGTTAAAAATGATACGAAATTTGGCATATTTCGGTGTGGTCAACTGTTTTTAATCCCGAAATATCAAGTCACATTCAAACTATTTTGAAAAACAATTTATATAAATATAAAGTCCAAATAATTGTCCATGCATAAAAATCAATGGTATTTAAAATCTTGTAATGAAAAAAGTGAAACTAATTCCCGGTTTGATGTGTTTTAAAAATGTACAGCCCATTTCTCATTACTGATAGCCCATTTTCTGGGCAAACCGAATGAAACTCTCCTTGTCTTGAAAGATTTGCAGCCTAGTAGGGCTGAGAAAGCAAGTAGGCCTCGTTTGGGTATTTCTTTAGAAAAAGTAGAACTGGGCAAGCCATTTTCAAAAAGAAAAAAAACACAACTGGACTCATAATGTGGTAAACATAAATAAAACCCTGGCTAGACGGGCCACCGCCCCCGCACAACCCCGTTGTTACCCTGATCCGTCGCTAAAACAGGTATAAATAAAAACTACTTGTTCCTAAGAAAAGTAAATAACAATTGCGCGACATGCTGGGTCCCTGGTGTCAGCCGCTCGTTGTGTAATCCTCTTGTTTATTGACTACGTTGACAATGGCGTGAGCTGTAACACCCACGATGCGGCTATATCTCCCACGTGTCGAGGCACGACTTAGAGGCATAACCGCATTGTGGTTTTGTCGCAAGAAGGGTCATCTTCACACAATCCCATGTAATGAACAAGAATGGGATAAAGAGTTGGCTTACAATCGCCACTTCACACAATACATAAATAAATCATACATCAAACGGAGTACACACATAGGTCCGACTACGGAACCAAAATAAAAGAAGACAACCCCAAATGCTAGATCCCCGATAGTCCCAACTGGGCTCCACTACTGATCATCAGGAAACGAAACATAGTAATGACCAAGTTCCTCGTCGAACTCCCACTTGAGCTCGGTTGCATCACCTGCACTGGTATCGTCGGCACCTGCAATTGTTTGGAAGTATCTGGTGAGTCACGAGGACTCAGCAATCTCACACCCGCGAGATCAAGACTAATTAAGCTTATAGGAAAGGATGGTGTAATGAGGTGGAGCTGCAGCAAGCACTAAGCATATATGGTGGCTAACATACGCAAATGAGAGCGAGAAGAGGAGCAACGCATCGGTCGCGAAGCTAGAAATGATCAAGAAGTGATCCTGAACTCCTACTTACGTCAAACATAACCCAAACACCGTGTTTACTTCCCGGACTCCGCCGAAAAGAGACCATCACGGCTACACACGCGGATGATGCATTTTAATTAAGTCGAGTGTCAAGTTCTCTACAACCGGATATTAACAAATTCCCATCAGCCACATAACCGCGGGCACGGCTCTCGAAAGTTTATCCCTGCAGGGGTGTCCCAACTTAGCCCATTATAAGCTCTCACGGTCAATGAAGGATATTCCTTCTCCCGGGAAGACCCGATCAGTCTCGGAATCCCGGTTACAAGACATTTCGACAATGGTAAAACAAGACCAGCAAGACCGCCCGATGTGCCGACAATCCCGATAGGAGCTGCACATATCTCGTTCTCAGGGCAACAAAGGTTGGGCCTTGCTGGAGTAGTTTTATTTAAAGCGAACTGTCAAGGGGGTCCCATAAATCACCCAACCACGTAAGGGATGCAAAATCAAAGAACATAACACCGGTATGACTGAAACTAGGGCGGCAAGAGTGGAACAAAACACCAGGCATAAGGCCGAGCCTTCCACCCTTTTCCAAGTATATAGATGCATTAATTAAGATAAGAGATATTGAGATATCCCAACATATCCATGTTCCAACATGGAACAAACTTCATCTTCACCTGCAACTAGCAACGCTATAAGAGGGCTGAGCAAAAGCGGTAACATAGCCAAACAACGGTTTGCTAGGAAGGGTGACAAAGGTTAGAGGTTCATGGCAATTTGGGAGGCTTGATAAGCAAGTGGTAGGTAGCGCGACATAGCAATAGAGCGAACAACTAGCAAGCAAAGATAGAAGTGATTTCGAGGGTATGGTCATCTTGCCTGAGATCCCGCAAGGAAGAAGAACGAGTCCATGAAGAAGACAAACGGACATAGTCGAACAAAACCGAAGCTAACGAGAGAAGCAACCCGGAAATAAACAAACAACATAGTAAACAACCACCACATACACATGGCATGATGCACAAACAAGTATGATGCATGTCCAGTTTAAAGCGGCATGGCATGGCAAAGTGCACAAACAATACTACAAATTAAGTGGAGCTCAATATGCAACAAGTTGCATATTGAAGAAACACCAAATCAATTATTTAGTTCCCTCTCGTTTCTGTACCCAACAATATTAAATGTTGTTAAACATGGCAAGAGGTCAAACATAACAAAACTACCTATCAAGGCAATTTAAATGACGCCGGAAACAACAAACAACAATTCCGGAAAATCCCCATTTGCATATTTTGGCTACGGTAATGTTCTGCCCTAAACCATATTTTAGAGTTGTTAAACATGCAAAATAATTGCACCATGTTAAACTAGGCATTTTCCACCCCATTTACATATATAAATTATTAAATTCAGAGCTACGGTTAATTAGTTATGAAATAAATCATTTTGACATGGCATTTAAGCAAATTAATGCAAACAGCAATTTAAACATTTTAAACATGGATGAAAGTTGCATATTATGAAACTAGATGAAACTGTGAGCATTTTACATGTTTAAATCATTTTAATCCGATGCACGGTTTGTGAATTATTATATGCATGAATTTAGGGTCCAATCTGTAAATATGCAGTTTTTGGGATAAATGGCAAAATTCGCAGGGCACGGAAAAAAATATGCGTGGGCTGAATCTGGCTGGCCCAGCAGTGCACAGGAGAGTGGATGGAGGGGCGGCTCACCCATGGGCTAGGCCCAGTTGAGGAAGAGGAGGCCGAGCAGGCCAGCGGTGCGGGAGATTGGGCCAGGAGGCGCGGACGAGGCCGCGTCCCACGCAGCAGGACGCCGCGTCCACGCGTGGCGAGCGGGCGGTCAACGCGGGCTTGACCCGTTCGCTGGCACTGGTCTCGCTCGATGCAGAGGAAGTAGACAAAGGGGCGAGACGCGGGCGGCTTCAGATGATGCAGGGAAGCGGTGGCGCGCACAGGAGGTCGAGTAGGGACGGGTTCATGGCGGGGCGGCGAGATCCAGTGGGGAAGCAGCCATTGCGACGCCGGGCTTGAGAGGAGGCCGTCGGCGGGAAACGGCGGGGACGGAGCAAGGCGGCGGTGACGCGGGACTTGAGGCGCAGGGGCGAAGCGGAAGACGCCGGCACACGGGCGAGGCATAGGACGGCGGCGCCGGACTTGGTGGTTCGAGTAGAGGGACTTGGCGGCGGAGACTTGGGCGCAGGCAGGTGGGAACGACGTTGGTGCAGGAACAACGGGCGGCTGCAGAGGAAGTCGGCGGTTGGCGCGAGCTAGACGTGGGGAAGGCCGAGAACGGGCAGCGGAGCATGCTCCTGTCCGGATCCAGCCGGAATCGAGGCGGGGCTGGAGGCAACGACGGCGGTGGACTCGAGCTTCAGCGGTGGCGCTGGTTCACTATGTGAAAAAGGAACAAGACGAGGGGGATGGTCAGGGAGGAGCAGCATGATGGGAAAAAGGAAGGAGAAGGCACAGAGGAACGGCGACGTGACATCAGCATCTCGCCGGCCCGGCATGAACGAGAAGCTGGAGACGAGGTGAAGCGGCACGGGTCTCCGGCGAGGTCGGTCGAAGGCGGTGACTTCAGGGCAGGTGAGGTTGAGCACCTTCTGCTGGGCCTCGTCGCAATGGGACGGGAGGCTGGAGCTGGCGCAGCTTGGTGGATCGAGGCAGAGGCACAGGCTGGTGGATTGGATCGGGGGGGATGAGGAGATCCCGAGGAAGAAAGGGAGGTGGGTGGCGGCGGCTCGGGAATAGGTGGATGGATGGGACAGGATCCCTAGTTTCTAGGGTTAGAGTAGACTGATTATATAGGTAGTGGGTTAGCTTAGGGGCTATTCTAGCCCCTCCGATTGTAATCGGACGGTAACGAATAAATATCTAGGGAGTCCAAATAAGAAAAACGGAGATGTTTTATAGATGTTAGGAGATGATCTGAACCCAACGGTAACGATAGTCCTGTTCGGGTTCGAGAGTTTCGGGCACGGGCGAGGGGTCGATGCTCTACGCAAAGAGGGGTTAGGCGGTCACGGTCAAGAGGGAAGCGAAAACCCGATTGGTCTGGAACGGTCAACGCAGGCAAGGCGATCCGAGGGAAGGTGATGAAGGCAAAGGGAGAAACAACAACGACGAACGAATGCAAGTTTTAAAACATGACGGCAACGGAGTGCCGATGCAATGCGAATGATGCGATGATTAAATGCAACAAGCAAATAAAACACACGACGATAACGAAAAAAATGGAAGGCTTCTGGAGCGTCGGTCTCGGGGCATTACAACACTCCACCACTACAAGAGGATCTCGTCCCGAGATCTAGGATGGCACCAGAGAGAAGCAGAAAAGAAAGAGAAGAGGTAAATCTAAGTTGCTTCTTGTACAAACGAGTGAAACCAAAGAACCTTGAGAGGTTAAACAATTTTAAGAACAGAATACAACGGAGATGAACGAGATTGAAAACACTCTGTTATCAAAGAGGAACAAGGAACATTGCGAGAACCTTGTGGGTTGAAAGACATGAAACAAGAGCTTAACGGATCAAAATTAATTTGAAAGCACACCGGTAGAAAAGAGAAACAAGGAACAAGAATGACATAATTTGGACAGCACTCCGATAGAAAATGGAAGGAATTAACATGAACTTGAGAGATGGGATGACACTTGATGAAATCAGCAACACACTACCTCCGGAACTATTGAAAAAATGGCACAAGGGGTAAGAAAGATTTCAGACCGCACTCTGGTTGAGGAAGGAGGCAAAACTTGATAAGATGAGAGAGCTCGAATGAAAACACGACACTCTAGTTAAATGGATAAGAAAGGAAAGAAGATGACCTTGACAAAACAAGAAGATGAGTCGAAGAGAGCAATATCACAATGCCTCCGGTAGAAATGAAAGAATGCAATGAAAAGAACGAAGAAGTAAACAACATGTTCTACCTTAAGTGAATTTGAGAGAACATCCTTAAAAGAAGGATAGAACGGAGTTGTTGAAAAATCAGCAAAGAAAGGATATGATCTTCGTGGGCTTATGCAGACATCTCAAAACTTGAGGTGAAATTCTGCCACTAACGAAAACAATTGCTTGCTTGAGATCAACAAAGAGATGAAAACTTCTCTCGCCGAGAGGATAGGAGAAAACTTGGATCATTGATAAGCACCATAATAGCAACATTCCTTAGGGAAGGCTTTAGGTGAAACATGACACAAGATAAATCCAACGAAGAGATTGGTGGATTTAAAATATCTCATTCTTGACAACATGTGAATCATGAAACGCGAACTCAAATTGTCAAGAATGACATAACACCACCTCAAATGATAAGGTAGAATGAATTGCACTTTAGAATGCAAGATGAAGAATGCTTGGACTCCACAAAACAAAACATGTGTTGAACACCATGTTTATTGTAGAGTATAGCTTGGCGGATCTTAACTCCGAGAAAAATCTTGAAGAACAATTGAAGAATGAAAAGAATCCTTGGCGAAGCACCATGTGAACCTTCCATGAAGAACTCCGGTAATAAAAGGATGACAGAAAGAAAGAGAAGTTGACAACACAAGGTGAAGCCTTGCAATGATTTGGGTGGAGCTTCAGGACGATATAATGAGAAAACTTTGAACTCTGGAAAATAAAAGATGAAGCATCTTGGACCGAGAATGTGATATGATGAACAAACTCCGAAAAGAAGAGATGAACAACTTAGAATTGGGAAATTGATGCCATTACGAACTCCGGAACAAGGAATTAAACACTTGGATGAAACAAGAACAAGAATTATGTTATGCGTATCCATCACCCATATAATTGATGACAAGCATCGGATTTGGCATACTACTTATCCTCGTAGAAAGGATTAAGAGAGATATAGCGTAAGCTTGAGAAGGTCTTCAACGATCCGCCGGTAGGATTTGGAAAGAATGAATGAATTGATATGATAACCAAGAAAAGAGAACTCTTGAACGAACCACCGTAAGAATTGGAAATGAAAGTAGCAAAGGCACAAATCACCGGGAAGAATTGGAAAACGAAAGAAGATACTTGAGGGGATTCAGATACACGAGAACGAAGAGATCACGAGCTAATTAGAGAATACTAGAATGATGCACCGGTAAGATTTGGAGAACGAGAGCTGAAAGCTGGAATGAGTAATTCTGAGATGATGAGCTCCGGAGAATCAAACTGAAAAGACTCATGAATTGCTCCGGATGGGTGAAAAGAATTCTCACCATTGAAACACAATTATGAGCGGATGGCATCAAGCTAGAACCATGAATCTTGAAGAGAATGGAGCAAGATTTAAAAGAAACTCTTCTTCGGTCTTCAAATGTTGAGAATGACGATGAGAAACACCAACATGAATTGTTGAGGCACTCCGGAATGAAAATTAGAAAGGTTGAACCAACGATGGAAAGAATTTGAAAGATCTTGGAGAAAGACATATGAGTGATGATAACCCATTCTTACGTCAAACTTTGAAAAGAATTTTAGAAGCTCCGGGAAAATTAGAAGAGTCAGGTAAGATCCTGGGAAAAGGCTTGTGGGTTAGGGCCCACTCAAAAGAAACACCGTTGAAATGATTACTTGAAAAGGAGATAGCACCGGTTGAATTAAATGGCTTGAATGAGGCAACAGCCTCGAAATAGTTAGAATTGATGCGGAGTGGAAACACGAATCTTCAGAGATATCTTCAGCACACCGGAACAAATGGAAAGCGAGAGGTGAATGATTAAGAGATACACCGGCATGAGAAAAACATTTGAAACAAGGAAAGGAATGTGACCATTATTGAAGGCTTGAATTTAGTCCACCGGAGAAGAAAAAGAATGAATAATGATAAACTTGAAGAACATCTTCATGAGAAATCACCGGTTAAGAACATGGAGCTAAAGAATGAAGAGACTTCACATCCATAAGATGGATACTTGATTAAGAAATCTGAATGTTTGAAGAAAAAAAAAGGTGGGAGGGCGGGAAAAACAAAGGCAACTTGGGACGGATGAAACAAACACCGTTGAGAAAACATAGAATTGATCTCGCGAATGTTGAAATGATCAGATCCACTTGAAAAAGAGCACGTCGGTTGGAAAGAATTCGCATGACAATCTCGATGATCAAGAAGGATTGGTATTCACATAGAAGTATGAGAACACCGCTTAGGAAAGGTATGGAATCAACACTTGACTTCGAAGCAACTCGAATACCACAACTTAAAACAAAACAAAGGATTGGCTCGCAAAATAAGCCGGAACAAACATATGATAGAGATTTCGTCCGAAGTTTTCGTGGTGGGGCCCACACGGGCTCGATCATACATCACCATCATGTACAAGGCAGTGCAGATGACATACGAAGCGTCCCCGAGTCGGCATAGGCAAGGACTCTATAAGACACTACGAGACCACTGTAAAACCAACCGTGGAAAGGCGGACCACTAGACGTCGAACCCCAATCTCATATCATGCATCTGTCGGAAAGATATCCTAGGAGCTACTTGAATTCCCACTTATAAACTCCCGAAACTTTCTGGTTATGCAATCAGGTGTTGGGGATACAGGGGACACAATATATCTCACCCAAACTAACAATACCTAGATCCAGCTGTATCCATCCTTCAACACATAACCAAGAAACCTTCGGAAATCATTTACCTCAACCTTCGAAAAGCATCCGTTATACGAGTTATGGCAATACTCCCGAACTCCCGCCCCGGTACTGGGTGGCGTCGAGGTGATCTCACCAACAACTGCATAAAAGAGATTTTCAATGTCGGCGAAATTCAGGTATTCCAGAACTGCAACGATAAAATTGTGACGACAACACCTCGGAGCTCAACTCCCCGGGACACTACCACAACCCCTAAATGTCAGGAGGCACCAAGAACAATGTTCTCGTCACAAAACCATCGGAACGATTCCAAGATACTCGCGTGATCCTAAAATTTTTTTTAGTGAAATTTAAGGAGAGAAGAGTCAAAACTTCTACGTCAGGAGGCCTCACCAGAGCGATGAAGGGACTGAGGAGTAAAAAGAATCCTACTCTCCGATATATATAATCCTAAGACTCAAAACATTTTTGTTCTAGACTCAACAACGTCAGCGATTCGATCAAGTAGGGGGCTCCTAAGTCGGGGATGGCTCTGATAGCAACTTGTAACACCCATGATGCGGCTATATCTCCCACGTGTCGAGGCACGACTTAGAGGCATAACCGCATTGTGGTTTTTTCGCAAGAAGGGTCATCTTCACACAATCCCATCTAATGAACAAGAATGGGATAAAGAGTTGGCTTACAATCGCCACTTCACACAATACATAAATAAATCATACATCAAACAGAGTACACACATAGGTCCGACTACGAAACCAAAATAAAAGAAGACAACCCCAAATGCTAGATCCCCGATCGTCCCAACTGGGCTCCACTACTGATCATCAGGAAATGAAACATAGTAACGACCAAGTTCCTCGTCGAACTCCCACTTGAGCTCGGTTGCATCACCTGCACTAGTATCGTCGGCACCTGCAACTATTTGGAAGTATCTGGTGAGTCACGAGGACTCAGCAATCTCACACCCGTGAGATCAAGACTAATTAAGCTTATAGGAAAGGATGGTGTAATGAGGTGGAGCTGCAGCAAGCACTAAGCATATATGGTGGCTAACATACGCAAATGAGAGCGAGAAGAGGATCAACACATCGGTCGCGAAGCTAGAAATGATCAAGAAGTGATCCTGAACTCCTACTTATGTCAAACATAACCCAAACACCATGTTTACTTCCCGGACTCCGCCGAAAAGAGACCATCACGGCTACACACGCAGTTGATGCGTTTTAATTAAGTCGAGTGTCAAGTTCTCTATAGCCGGATATTAATAAATTCCCATCTGCCACATAACCGCGGGCACGGCTCTCGAAAGTTTATACCCTGCAGGGGTGTCCCAACTTAGCCCATTATAAGCTCTCACGGCCAACGAAGGATATTCCTTCTTCCGTGAAGACCCGACCAGTCTCGGAATCCCGGTTACAAGACATTTCGACAATGGTAAAACAAGACCAGCAAGACCGCCCGATGTGCCGACAATCCCGATAGGAGCTGCACATATCTCGTTCTCAGGGCAACACCGGATGAGACAGGCTACGAGTAAAACCGGACTTCGAGTTTCCCCGAGGTGGCCCCGCAGGCAGCTCGGTTCGGACCAACACTTAGAGAAGCACTGGCTCGGGGGGGGGGGCTAAATAAAGATGACCCTCGGTAGCGCGACTCCCTAGGGAAAAGAAATAGGTGGTAGGCTAATGGTAAGACCAAGGTTGGGCCTTGCTGGAGGAGTTTTATTCAAAGCGAACTGTCAAGGGGGTCCATAAATCACCCAACCGCGTAAGGGACGCAAAATCAAGGAACATAACACCGGTATGACGGAAACTAGGGCGGCAAGAGTGGAACAAAACACCAGGCATAAGGCCGAGCCTTCCACCCTTTACCAAGTATATAGATGCATTAATTAAGATAAGAGATATTGAGATACCCCAACATATCCATGTTCCAACATGGAACAAACTTCATATTCACCTGCAACTAGCAATGCTATAAGAGGGGCTAAGCAAAAGCGGTAACATAGCCAAACAACGGTTTGCTAGGAAGGGTGACAAAGGTTAGAGGTTCATGGCAATTTGGGAGGCTTGATAAGCAAGTGGTAGGTAGCGCGACATAGCAATAGAGCGAACAACTAGCAAGCAAAGATAGAAGTGATTTCGAGGGTATGGTCATCTTGCCTGAGATCCCGCAAGGAAGAAGAACGAGTCCATGAAGAAGACAAACGGACGTAGTCGAACGAAACCAAAGCTAACGAGAGAAGCAACCCGGAAAGAAACAAACAACATAGTAAACAACCACCACATACACATGGCATGATGCACAAACAAGTATGATGCATGTCCAGTTTAAAGCGGCATGGCATGGCAAAGTGCACAAACAATACTACAAATTGAGTGGAGCTCAGTATGCAACAAGTTGCATATTGAAGAAACACCAAATCAATTATTTAGTTCTCTCTCGTTTATGTACCCAACAATATTAAATGTTGTTAAACATGGCAAGAGGTGAAACATAACAAAACTACCTATCTAGGCAATTTAAATGAGGCCGGAAACAACAAACAACAATTCCGGAAAATCCCCATTTGCATATTTTGGCTATGGTACTGTTCTACCCTAAACCATATTTTAGAGTTGTTAAACATGCAAAATATGTGCACCATGTTAAACTAGGCATTTTTCCACCCCATTTACATGTATAAATTATTAAATTCGGAGCTACGGTTAATTAGTTATGAAATAAATCATTTTAACATGGAATTTAAGCAAATTAATGCAAACAGCAATTTAAACATTTTAAACACGGATGAAAGCTGCATATTATGAAACTAGATGAAATTCTGAGCATTTTACATGTTTAAATCATTTTAATCCGATGCACGGTTTGTGAATTATTATATGCATGAAGTTTAGGGTCCAATCTGTAAATATGCAGTTTTTGGGATAAATGGCAAAATTCGCAAGGCACGGAAAAAATATGTGTGGGCCGAATCTGACTGGCCCAGCAGTGCACAGGAGAGTGGCTGGAGGGGCGGCTCACCCATGGGCTAGGCCCAGTTGAGGAAGAGGAGGCCGGGCAGGCCAGCTGTGCGGGAGATTTGGCCAGGAGGCGCGGACGAGGCCGCGTCTCACGTAGCAGGACGACGCGTCCACGCGCGGCGAGCGGGCGGTCAACGCGGGCTTGACCCCTTCGCTGGCACTGGTCTCGCTCGATGCAGAGGAAGCAGATAGAGGGGCGATACGCGGGCGGCTTCACATGATGCAGGGAAGCGGTGGCGCGCACAGGAGGTCGAGTAGGGACGGGTTCATGGCGGGGCAGCGAGATCCAGCGGGGAAGTAGCCATTGCGACACCGGGCTTGAGAGGAGGCCGTCGGAGGGAAACGGCGGGGACGGAGCAAGGCGGCGGCGACGCGGGACTTGAGGCGCAGGGGCGAAGCAGAAGACGCCGGCGCACGGGCGAGGCACAGGACGGCGGTGCCGGACTTGGCGGTTCGAGCAGAGGGACTTGGCGGCGGAGACTTGGGCGCAGGCAGGTGGGAACGACGTTGGTGCCGGAACAGCGGGCGGCTGCAGAGGAAGTCGGCGGTTGGCGCGAGCTGGACGCGGGGAAGGATGAGAATGGGCAGCGTAGCATGCTCCCGTCCGGATCGAGCCGGAACCGAGGCGGGGCTATAGGCAACGAAGGCGGTGGACTCGAGCTTCGGCGGTGGCGCTGGTTCACTGTGAGAAAAAGGAACAAGACGAGGGGGGTGGTCAGGGAGGAGCAGCGTGATGGGAAAAAGGAAGGAGAAGGCGCAAAGGAACGGCGACGTGACCTCAGCATCTCGCCGGCCCGGCATGAACGAGAAGCTGGAGACGAGGTGAAGCGGCGCGGGTCTCCGGCGAGGTCGGTCGAAGGCGGTGACTTCTGGGCAGGTGAGCTCGAGCTCCTTCTGCTGGGCCTCGTCACAAGGGGACGGGAGGCTGGAGCTGGCGCAGCTTGGTGGATCGAGGCAGAGGCAGAGGCTGGTGGATTGGATCGGGGGGGATGAGGAGATCCCGAGGAAGAAAGGGAGGTGGGTGGCGGCGGCTCGGGAATAGGTGGATGGATGGGACAGGATCCCTAGTTTCTAGGGTTAGAGTAGACTGATTATATAGGTAGTGGGTTAGCTTAGGGGCTATTCTAGCCCCTCCGATTGTAATCGGACGGTCGCGAATAAATAGCTAATGAGTCCAAATAAGAAAAACGGAGATGTTTTATAGATGTTAGGAGATGATCTGAACCCAACGGCAACGATAGTCCTGTTCGGGTTCGAGAGAGTTTCGGACACGGGCAAGGGGTCGATGCTCTACGCAAAGAGGGGTTAGGCGGTCACGGTCAAGAGGGAAGCGAAAACCCGATTGGTCTGGAACGGTCAATGCAGGCAAGGCGATCCGAGGGAAGGTGATGAAGGCAAAGGGAGAAACGGCAACGACGAACGAATGCAAGTTTTAAAACATGACGACAACGGAGTGCCGATGCAATGCGAATGATGCGATGATGAAATGCAACAAGCAAATAAAACACACGACGACAACGAAAAAAAATGAAAGGCTTCTGGAGCGTCGGTCTCGGGGCGTTACATGAGCCCCAGATGTCCAACCATTAGGAGGAACCATTTTTTTGGGCTTGTAATAACGAGGCACTTGCTTGCCTACTGCCATGACGCTCGTGGGTCCCTACTGTCATCCTTTCCACGTACAGTCATCTCCTTGTTCCTCTCGGTTGTTGACGACATTGACAACACAAAAGGGTGCCGCACCGCGCGCAGCGAGCGAACCAAGGCGGAGGACGACGGCGAGGCCTCGGACAGAACGAACAGGAGCCGTGGAAGATGCGCGGGTCCAGTCGCAGGCGGAGGGGAGTACGAGGGTTGACTGGTTTGGGTGCGGGTGCGTGTTGGGGCTGACGTCGCCGGAGAATAACAGGACATGTGGGGGAATAGAGGGAGGGACTGGCCAATGTTGGACGGTACGGTAGGGCGATGGAGGCGCAGCCAGCCCTGGGAGGCGGGAGCAGGCGGAGCCGACGGGGTGGTTTGGTTGGGCGGTTGGAGGAAGAAGACAAGAGATACAAGATACACGACAGATGTTGGATGTCAATCCAACGGCTGGTAGGCAGAATCGTTTGTTGACTAGCTAGTAAGTCGACCCACCTTGGATAGGCTATTTCCTCGTGAGTCCCAAATGTCAGAATGCACATCTGTGATGGTCATGCAGCATTTCTTATGAAAATTTACAGCCCATTTGGTGTGCTAGTTCAAAATAAGTTTGTGGGTGCTGGTGGGGGCTAATCACTTGGCTTCTATAATGCACAGTGAGCTCATGTAGCCGGCGAGAGTGATGTTATTTCCCTTGGTTGTGATTTGTTACAATATTTCACTCTAAATTAAACGAACGGCAAGCCATTTGCCTTGTTTCAAAGAAAATATGACAGTCACAGCCGAGTTGAAAAGGGCAAGAACATCTAACTCCAGCTTACGAACTATACAAAAGCACGAGGGTTATTTGTTCATCAGGTTTAGACAAAACTCAGGTTGAAAATGGCAACAACATCTAACTCCGGCACTGTTTTCGGCAGTCACAGTCAAATGGATCGGTCAGGTCCATAGAATGAACATCCTGGGTCGTAAAATTTACTGGATTATGACCACAATATGTTGTAAATAGAAGCCCGGCATGTTCAGAAGCTCTTTTGTCCACCTGAAACTCCTTTTTTTGCTCTTCGACATTTGCTTGCTGTATGGTTTTAAATTTATGCGCAGAAATTTAAAATGCAGCTTATGGTTACAAGTGTAGATGATAATATAAAGTACCTGAAGAACTCTGGAGCCAAACACCATCTTGAAATGAGCACAAAGATCATGTATTACAACCAAGGTCTCCAGTTTAGGTGCAGAGAGGATGATTATTTGCGACGGTGAATAACTAGAATCAAGGTCAACCTTTGAAGTGAAGGGGCATCTTGGATGATGAGCTGCCTTCCATCAAAAGAAATTCCAATTCTTACAAGGTTAGGCGACTTTATTTGGAGACAACCGATTCTAACTGTGAAAATAAGCACCAAGCACTCCAGGGCAGGGCAACTGGAGTGGATGATGCTGTGCAATGAGGCCTCCGATATATGAACCCACACAAGTGAAAGTTTCTTGAGAAATGGGAGTCGAAGGTTTAGTACCAGATTGTCTAGTAGGTAGCACATTGCAAAGGTGGCGGTGTGGAGAGAGGAGGAAAACCGCGAGATGGACATCGGTGCTGAGGGCACAAGTACATGGCGTTCGGTATCCGGTAGGTGATTTCCTAGGGAATAGTAGAACTCAAGCAGCTGTAGTTCTGTGAATTCAGGGGATTTCAGCCAGGCATCCACCGTGCAGGGCATGGTATGCTTGCTCAGTTAGCATGACAAGATGCAGAGGCTTTGAACGGAGTCCTGGTGGGAGGAGATGATGGCTCTAGGGAGTTCAAAATCATTGAAGAGAGATAGCTGACGATAGTCGAGATTAAGGGGCACGGTGTGCCATAGAGGGTGCCACCGAATTGAGAGGACTTGGGTGCGGCAGCAATCCTTGGTTGGGAGAAGCGAGATGATCTCCCAAAGGATGGTGTCCGGGAGATCGCTGATGCCGTCCACCCGAGATTCTACGGGTTCCTGGGATCCGGTGGGGGCGGGGTCGCCACTTCTCCCCGTGCTGCTTGGTGTGGGGTCTACAACAGGCATTGCCGGTGGCGGGAGCCTCATCTTCTTGGCGTTGGGGTCAGCTGACTTCATTTTCCTCGAGGGCGTGGCGTCGAGCTCACGGATTTGAGCAGAGTAATGAATGACGAGCCTAGTTGTAGTGTGAGTGAAGAAGGAGAGCTGGGGCTTTTCTGTAGTACTGAGGAAGAAGGGGAGCTGGGGTTTTCTGTAGGAGTGAGGTGAGGAATTTGGGGTGACGAGTGGAGCAAGCTGACGTGAGGTTGGTGGGTGTGAGGAGGAAGAAGAGCACCCAGGTTTTTTTGGGGGCGGTGTGCTGGGTGTGGGTAGAGCCTCTCATTAAGTAAATATATGGGCTTTTGAATTGATTTTATTATTTACTAGGGTGGATGGGCTGTTTTGTCTTGGGCCTAGTGAAACAATTACTACTAGTACAGTGGAGACACTCTACCGCTACCCAGAAAAGCAATTACTACTAGTATAGTGGATACACTACCGCTTCTGGCTTCTCTGAGGTCATTGATACGTCTCCCTCTACTGAATGTCGTTTTACTTTTGTTCACCAACATGTGGGCCATGCAGCGCGCGGGCCCAAATGCCATCCACCAAATTAGAAGGTAGTATGCAGGCGGATAGTCACCCCGGTTGTAGCGCAGCAGTAACGAGCCGTCGTATCACAAAACCCCACCTCCCCACAGTCTATGCTTGATGGACGAAGCAACCATCATTTCACTCTTCGCTGAATCCCCTTCTCCCTCACCATCTTCAAGAAAGCCAACACTTGCATATGCCACTGTTCTTCTCTCCCAACGAAGGGAAGGTAAGCAGATCCGTGATGTTGGTATATTTTTGTTTAGAGAAAAAAAAGAACTCTTGCAAAGCAGTAACCGAACCTCACTCTCTTTTTTGTTTCATTGTCATTGCGATTGTGTTTTCCTTTCAGTGGTCTCCTAGTATTTGTCAGCTTCATGATGGACCAAGGAGAACCAGGCAAAGATCTACCGGTATTGGAGAAGACGCGGAAGGCTGATCCCCACGAGACAGAGAGCTCCAAGAAGATGGAGGCAGCCACCGAGCCGACCCCAGATACGCTCACGGCCACTACTGAGATGCTAAATGCCTCGTTTGAGGTTACAGCCCCCGTGGCCCTGCAGGAGCAGTTTTCCCCCTTCGAGGATGTGTCCCCCCTGAGTTGCCCAAGGTGATTTTCTTCTTTGCCGATCTTGATTGTGGTTTTTCATCTAAGTATGTGGTGATGAATAATGCAAAATTTTATTAGCTTCGATGCCATGCTATACATAGTGGTTTAAATAACTTGTGTTTCTTATACTGGAAAGTAATTAAGAATTTGTTTCTGTTTCAATTAGAGCCCTGATGCAGACAAGGATTGTGTGGTTGTACATGTCACTCGCTATGAGGCGGATGACCTGAATATACACACTGGGAAAACAGAGTTCTTAGGCTATTGGATCCTGGAAGCCATTTGCGCTTATACCGATGTTGAGTTGTATTCCAGCCTCACTATTGTCAGGCGTATTGTCCAGGGTGTACTGAAGCACAAGAAGTTCAAAGCTACTCCTTCGTTTGTGAGGCATACTGTTCTTGTCAATCTTACGCAGGAAGATGACGTGGCATGCCTCCACAAACAAGTTTATGAGTGGCAAGGCCACAAGGTTATCTTCAGGAAGGTTCACAGGATTGAGCTGCTACCGGACGTCCTCGATGATGTTCATGGCAAGGTCCATCTTGTGTCCAACCCAAATTAGATCGAGGCATGAAATAGTTGCCCCAGCTAGTGTTTAATAGTAGTTTGGATTGTGTCTAATTATCCGAACCTTGCCTATTATCGAGCCCTCTGGGCTAGTACTCTGTTTGAATCCGTCTATGGGAACTGCTGCTACTTTTGTGTGCCCATGAATCATGTGAGAACCATCATAATTGTTGCCGAAACAGATGCGTCCTCACTAGTTTTTTCATGAATATGGTATGGTAAGACATAATTTGTCATGGTTTATCATACGAGCAGTGTGTGTTTGATGAAATAGAGTACTCGTTCGAGAACTGTGCGCCGACCTATACATTAGTACTTGTAAACACTGTTGGTGCTACCCCACTTGTAAGTAGTTGTGCAAAACACGGCACATTGGCTCAGCTCGCTTCAACACTAGGCTATCGACCAGCTAATAATCAATAATCTGATGTCTTACATACAAGCAACTATGTATCTTCTTACAGTGGTTCATGTAGTTAACTGAGGCCACAATGTAAATTCCAAACGTTCACACGCTAGTCCAGCATTCATGTGGAACACTCACATTAAACTCGGCTTCATAAAAAACGTGAAAAGCATAAGTTAAGCAATTTTATACATCTTAATGATTCTAGAATATAACAGACATATACTAGTTCACAGCAAAAGACAAAGTTGTGAGAAGGTTTACAAATCAGGAAAAATCAAGCAAGGCTTCTCCGAGCAAAGGGCCTCCCGACAGGCTTTAATTTCCTGGAGTTCACTCTGGTTTTTTCTTGTTGCCACCATCCAGGGTTAGGTTCTCTCATTCCAGAATAACCAATTATAGTTGTGTTCTCAGCTGGAATGTTGAACTGAACCATGTAGTATATTGACCATCTGAAATTCTTGTGCATTCCACTAAATTTAAGCACCGCTATTTGCAGAAATAAGAAGACCACAATGCCTCTTGTCCGCGCACATGTCCCAAAATCCTCCGTGCAGCCGTGCCAGCTAGTCCTCGGTGCATGGATGAATTGGTAGAAAGTGCATTCTGGACTAGGATGGAGTTGTTTTTGCTCGTCCCTGCACTGCAATTAGGAAGTAAAATGTACGAATCATCTTCTTTTAGATTGCGTTGGTCATTCTACCTCGTTACTACCAATGTAGGAATACCTGGAAGACGGGTGGTTACAGGACGACAGCTAGGAATAGCCATCTCATTTTGTGCAGTTGTACTAAAACTGAGGTGTGTACTTTTGATTGTGCAGATAGAAATGATATGGAGACAGACATCCATGTTTGTGCAAATATGAAATAAAGTTATTTAAACAGTGACAGTTATTTGCAGTGGCATATGATTAACAGCAGCATCTATTGTGTTATAATTGGCACTACATAGACAGTATCAAAGTGCCCTTAAGTAAGTAGGATCACATCACATCAACACTGCCACTAGATTAACATGCAGAACAATAGCATTAGTATTACTGTCATGAGAGTAGCACATGATCAGTAAATGTGCAATCGAATTTGTGTAGTTCCACTGGGATGAAGCAATTTTAGCGGTGTGAGATTTAAGTGTAGCTGCAAAAACACAATTCATGGGAAATAAAGCAAGATGGAAGCACTTCATCAAGTGGTGGTGGCATTGCTTCAATTTATCGACGGCACTAGACCATTACTTATAGTGACATTAGGGGGCATTGCTTAATGCTTCATGTGATTTTACATTAATGGTAGCGATATGGGCGTAGGGACAGCAGGGGCATAAAGTGGTGAGGCAGATGTCGTTGCCGAGAATGGCTAACACTCAGGCAGCATGTCTGCATTTGTCCCATTTTTTATCTCCTCGGCGACATTTTCCTATGTGAGCACAGTAAATCTAGACCTGCTCATTATCATTTGCGTTGTCCCCCAACACCCCTCACTTTCTTTCCTTTTTCGACCAAGAGACAGGTCCACTTCCCCCCACCCTTTGCCATCCACCATGCTTTCTTCGCCTTTCCAACCAAGAGACCAGTTGGGTAGCCAGTATCTACTACTTTCCCCCATTTCCTCTTAGAACCAAGTCCTACATTCATGCTACAACTTTCCCACTTCCTTCCCTGTTTGAACCAACTCTTAGATTCTACTGTATGAACTAGCTTTACCTCTAGTAATAGTAAAAGTCTAGGTGGCTTTGGAATAGCCGACAGAAGTAGAAAAAGATCCACACGCAGCCACGTGGCGAGCTGGGGCAGTAGAGCAAGGCAGGTTTTGAAGGAATATATACCTGAGGGTCGTCGGCATGTGGCAAAGACGGCGTCGGGAGGCCGCATCTTGGCCAAAATACCGCAGGGAGGAAGAAGGGGTCGGAGGCCCTCCCGAGCCGGCGCTCTCTTGGAGAGAACTGAAGGAAATATGCCCTAGAGGCAATAATAAAGTATTATATATTTCCTTATATCATGATAAATGTTTATTATTCATGCTAGAATTGTATTAACCGGAAACGTAATACATGTGTGAATACATAGACAAACAGAGTGTCACTAGTATGCCTCTACTTGACTAGCTCGTTAATCAAAGATGGTTATGTTTCCTAGCCATAGACATGAGTTGTCATTTGATTAACGGGATCACCTCATTAGGAGAATGACGTGATTGACTTGACCAATTTCGTTAGCTTAGCACCCGATCATTTAGTATGTTGCTATTGCTTTCTTCATGACTTATACATGTTCCTATGACTATGAGATTATGCAACTCCCGTTTATCGGAGGAACACTTTGTGTGCTACCAAACGTCACAACGTAACTGGGTGATTATAAAGGTGCTCTACAGGTGTCTCCAAAGGTACTTGTTGGGTTGGCGTATTTCGAGATTAGGATTTGTCACTCCGATTGTCGGAGAGGTATCTCTGGGCCCACTCGGTAATGCACATCACTATAAGCCTTGCAAGCATTATGACTAATGAGTTAGTTGCGGGATGATGTATTACGGAACGAGTAAAGAGACTTGCCAGTAACGAGATTGAACTAGGTATCGAGATACCGACGATCGAATCTCGGGCAAGTAACATATCGATGACAAAGGGAACAACGTATGTTGTTATGCGGTCTGACCGATAAAGATCTTCGTAGAATATGTGGGAGCCAATATGGGCATCCAGGTCCCGCTATTGGTTATTGACCAGAGAGGTGTCTCGGTCATGTCTACATAGTTCTCGAACCCAACGGGTCCGCACGCTTAAAGTTACGATGACAGTTATATTATGAGTTTATATGTTTTGATGTACCGAAGGTTGTTCGGAGTCCCGGATGTGATCACGGACATGATGAGGAGTCTCGAAATGGTCGAGACGTAAAGATTGATATATTGGACGACTATACTCGGACACCGGAAGTGTTCCGGAGAAGTTTCGGATTAAACCGGAGTGCCGGAGGGTTACCGGAACCCCCCGGGGAAGTATTGGGCCTTGGTGGGCCTTGAGGGGCGAGAGAGGGCAGCAGCCATGAGGTGGCGCGCCCCCTCCCAAGGGGAGTCCTAGTTGGACTAGGAGAGGGGGGCAGCCCCCTTTTCCCTCTCCCTCTCCCTCTCTTTCCTTCCCCCCCTCTTTTCCTAGTAGGACTAGGAAAGGGGAGTCCAACTCCTACTAGGAGGAGGACTCCCCCTCTCTCCTTGGCGCGCCTAGGGCAGCCGGCCTCCCCCTTGCTCCTTTATATACGGGGGCAGGGGGGCACCTGAGAACACACTGGATATACGATATTTTAGCCGTGTGCGGTGCCCCCCTCCACCAGATTACACCTCGATAATACCGTCGCGGAGCTTAGGCGAAGCCCTGCGTCGGTGGAACATCATCATCGTCACCACGCCGTCGTGCTGACGAAACACTCCCTCAACACTCGGCTGGATCGGAGTTCGAGGGACGTCATCGAGCTGAACGTGTGTAGAACTTCGGAGGTGCCGTGCGTTCGGTACTTGATCGGTCGGATCGTGAAGACGTACGACTACATCAACCGCGTTGTGATAACGCTTCCGCCGTCGGTCTAAGAGGGTACGTGGACAACACTCTCCCCTCTCGTTGCTATGCATCACCATGATCTTGCGTGTGCGTAGGAATTTTTTTGAAATTACTACGTTCCCCAACAGTGGCATCCGAGCCTGGTTTTATGCGTTGATGCTATGCACGAGTAGAACACAAGTGAGTTGTGGGCGATATAAGTCATATTGCTTACCAGCATGTCATACTTTGGTTCAGCGGTATTGTGAGATGAAGCGGCCCGGACCGACATTACGTGTACGCTTACGCGAGACTGGTTTCACCGTTGTGAGCACTCGTTGCTTAAAGGTGACCGGTGGGTGTCTGTCTCTCTCACTTTAGTTGAACCGAGTGTGGCTACGCCCAGTCCTTGCGAAGGTTAAAACAGCACCAACTTGACAAACTATCGTTGTGGTTTTGATGCGTAGGTAAGAACGGTTCTTGCTAAGCCCGTAGCAGCCACGTAAAACTTGCAACAACAAAGTAGAGGACGTCTAACTTGTTTTTGCAGGGCATGTTGTGATGTGATATGGTCAAGACATGATGTGATATAATTTGTTGTATGAGATGATCATGTTTTGTAACCGAGTAATCGGCAATTGGCAGGAGCCATATGGTTGTCGCTTTATTGTATGAGATGCTATCACCATGTAATAATTTTACTTTATCACTAAGCGGTAGCGATAGTCGTAAAAGCAATTATTTGGCGAGACGATAACGATACTACGATGGAGATCAAGGTGTCGCGCCGGTGACGATGGTGATCATGACGGTGCTTCGGAGATGGAGATCACGAGCACGGTGCTTCGGGGATGGAGATCACAAGCACAAGATGATGATGGCCATATCATATCACTTATATTGATTGCATGTGATGTTAATCCTTTATGCATCTTATCTTGCTTTGATTGACGGTAGCATTATAAGATGATCTCTCACTAAAATTTCAAGATAAAAGTGTTCTCCCTGAGTATGCACCGTTGCAAAAGTTCTTCGTGCTGAGACACCACGTGTTAATCGGGTGTGATAGGCTCTACGTTCAAATACAACGGGTGCAAAACAGTTGCACACGCGGAATACTTAGGTTAAACTGGACGAGCCTAGCATATACAGATATGGCCTCGGAACACAGAGACCGAAAGGTCGAGCGTGAATCATATAGTAGATATGATCAACATAGTGATGTTCACCATTGAAACTACTCCATCTCACGTGTTAATCGGACATGGTTTAGTTGCTTTGGATCACGTAATCACTTAGATGATTAGAGGGATGTCTATCTAAGTGGGAGTTCTTAAGTAATATGATTAATTGAACTTAAATTTATCATGAACTCAGTACCTGATAGTATCTTGCTTGTCTATGTTAATTGTAGATAAATGGCCCGTGATGTTGTTCCGTTGAATTTTAATGCGTTCCTTGAGAAAGCTAAGTTGAAAGATGATGGTAGCAATTACACGGACTGGGTCCGTAACTTGAGGATTATCCTCATTGCTGCACAGAAGAATTACGTCATGGAAGCACCGCTAGGTGCCAGGCCTCCTGCAAGAGCTATGCCAGAAGTTATGAACGTTTGGCAAAGCAAAGCTGATGACTACTCAATAGTTCAGTGTGCCATGCTTTACGGCTTAGAACCGGGACTTCAACGACGTTTTGAACGTCATGGAGCATATGAGATGTTCCAGGAGTTGAAGTTAATATTTCAAGCAAATGCCCGGATTGAGAGATATGAAGTCTCCAATAAGTTCTATAGCTGCAAGATTCAAGAGAATAGTTCTGTCAGTGAGCATATACTCAGAATGTCTGGCTATAATAATCACTTGGTTCAACTGGGAGTTGAACTTCCGGATGATTGCGTCATTGACAGAATTCTTCAATCACTGCCGCCAAGCTACAAGAGCTTCGTGATGAACTATAACATGCAAGGGATGGATAAGACAATTCCCGAGCTCTTCGCAATGCTAAAGGTAGCAGAGGTAGAAATCAAAAAGGAGCATCAAGTGTTGATGGTCAGTAAAACCACTAGTTTCAAGAAAAAGGGCAAAGGGAAGAAGAAGGGGAACTTCAAGAAGAACAGTAAGCAAGTTGCTGTTCAGGAGAAGAAACCCAAGTCTGGACCTAAGCCTGAAATTGAGTGCTTCTACTGTAAGCAGACTGGTCACTGGAAGCGGAACTGCCCCAAGTATTTGGCGGAAAAGAAGGATGGCAAGGTTAACAAAGGTATATGTGATATACAAGTTATTGATGTGTACCTTACCAATGGTCGTAGTAGCACCTGGGTATTTGATACTGGTTCTGTTGCTAATATTTGCAACTCGAAACAGGGGCTATGGATTGAGCGAAGATTGTCTAAGGACGAGGTGACGATGCGTGTGGGAAATGGTTCCAAAGTCGATGTGATCGCCGTCGGCACGCTACCTCTACATCTACCTTCGGCATTAATATTAGACCTAAATAATTGTTATTTGGTGACAGCGTTGAGCATGAACATTATATCTGGATCTTGTTTAATGCGAGACGGTTATTCATTTAAATCAGAGAATAATGGTTGTTCTATTTATATGAATAATATCTTTTATGGTCATGCACCCTTGAAGAGTGGTCTATTTTTAATGAATCTCGATAGTAGTGATACACATATTCATAATGTTGAAGCCAAAAGATGCAGAGTTAATAATGACAGTGCAACTTATTTGTGGCACTGCCGTTTGGGTCATATCGGTGTAAAGCGCATGAAGAAACTCCATACTGATGGAATTTTGGAATCACTTGATTTTGAATCACTTGGTACTTGCGAACCGTGCCTTATGGGCAAGATGACCAAAACACCGTTCTCCGGTACTATGGAGAGAGCAACAGATTTGTTGGAAATCATACATACAGATGTATGTGGTCCGATGAATATTGAGGCTCGTGGCGGATATCGTTATTTTCTCACCTTCACAGATGATTTGAGCAGATATGGGTATATCTACTTAATGAAACATAAGTCTGAAACATTTGAAAAGTTCAAAGAATTTCAGAGTGAAGTTGAAAATCATCGTAATAAGAAAATTAAATTCCTACAATCTGATCGTGGAGGAGAATATTTGAGTTACGAGTTTGGTCTACATTTGAAACAATGCGGAATAGTTTCGCAACTCACGCCACCCGGAACACCACAGCGTAATGGTGTGTCTGAATGTCGTAATCGTACTTTATTAGATATGGTGCGATCTATGATGTCTCTTACTGATTTACCGCTATCGTTTTGGGGTTATGCTTTAGAGACGGCTGCATTCACTCTAAATAGGACACCATCGAAATCCGTTGAGACGACGCCTTATGAACTATGGTTTGGCAAGAAACCAAAGTTGTCGTATCTTAAAGTTTGGGGTTGCGATGCTTATGTGAAGAAACTTCAACCTGATAAACTCGAACCCAAATCGGAGAAATATGTCTTCATAGGATACCCAAAAGAGACTGCTGGGTATACCTTCTATCACAGATCCGAAGGCAAGATATTCGTTGCTAGGAATGGATCCTTTCTAGAGAAGGAGTTTTTCTCGAAAGATGTGAGTAGGAGGAAAGTAGAACTTGATGAGGTTACTGTACCTGCTTCCTTATTGGAAAGTAGATCATCGCAGAAATCAGTTTCTACGACACCTACACCAAGTAGTGAGGAAGTTAATGATAATGATCATGAAACTTCAGATCAAGTTATTACTGAACTTCGTAGGTGAACTAGATCAAGAACCGCACTAGAGTGGTACGGTAATCCTGTTCTGGAGGTCATGTTACTAGACCATGGCGAACCTACGAACTATGAAGAAGCGATGGTGAGCCCAGATTTCGCAAAATGGCTTGAAGCCATGAAATCCGAGATGGGATCCATGTATGAGAACAAAGTATGGACTTTGGTTGACTTGCCCGATGGTCGGCAAGCCATTGAAAACAAATGGATCTTCAAGAAGAAGACTGACGCTGATGGTAATGTTACTGTCTATAAAGCTCGACTTGTTGCGAAAGGTTTTCGACAAGTTCAAGGGATTGACTACGATGAGACCTTCTCACCCGTAGCGATGCTTAAGTCTGTCCGAATCATGTTAGAAATTGCCGCATTTTATGATTATGAAATTTGGCAAATGGATGTCAAAACTGCGTTCCTGAATGGATTTCTGGAAGAAGAGTTGTATATGATGCAACCAGAAGGTTTTGTCGATCCAAAGGGAGCTAACAAAGTGTGCAAGCTCCAGCGATCCATTTATGGACTGGTGCAAGCCTCTCGGAGTTGGAATAAACGCTTTGATAGTGTGATCAAAGCATTTGGTTTTATACAGACTTTTGGAGAAGCCTGTATTTACAAGAAAGTGAGTGGGAGCTCGATAGCATTTCTGATATTATATGTGGATGACATATTACTGATTGGAAATGATACAGAATTTCTGGATAGCATAAAAGGATACTTGAATAAGAGTTTTTCAATGAAAGACCTCGGTGAAGCTGCATATATATTAGGCATCAAGATCTATAGAGATAGATCAAGACGCTTAATTGGACTTTCACAAAGCACATACCTTGACAAAGTTTTGAAGAAGTTCAAAATGGATCAAGCAAAGAAAGGGTTCTTGCCTGTACTACAAGGTGTGAGATTGAGTAAGACTCAATGCCCGACCACTGCAGTAGATAGAGAGAAGATGAAAGATGTTCCCTATGCTTCAGCCATAGGCTCTATCATGTATGCAATGCTGTGTACCAGACCTGATGTGTCCTTTGCTATAAGTTTAGCAGGGAGGTACCAAAGTAATCCAGGAGTGGATCACTGGACAGCGGTCAAGAACATCCTGAAATACCTGAAAAGGACTAAGGATATGTTTCTTGTTTATGGAGGTGACAAAGAGCTCATCGTAAGGGGTTACGTTGATGCAAGCTTTGACACTGATCCGGACGATTCGAAATCGCAAATCAGATACGTATTTACATTGAACGGTGGAGCTGTCAGTTGGTGCAGTTCCAAGCAAAGTGTCGTGGCGGGATCTACGTGTGAAGCGGAATACATAGCTGCTTCGGAAGCAGCGAATGAAGGAGTTCATATCCGATCTAGGTGTCATACCTAGTACATCGGGACTAATGAAAATCTTTTGTGATAATACTGGTGCAATTGCCTTAGCAAAGGAATCCAGATTTCACAAGAGAACCAAGCACATCACAAGACGCTTCAATTCCATCCGGGATTTAGTCCAGGTGGGAGACATAGAAGTTTGCAAGATACATACGGATCTGAATGTTGCAGACCCGTTGACTAAGCCTCTTCCACGAGCAAAACATGATCAGCACCAAGACTCCATGGGTGTAAGAATCATTACTATGTAATCTAGATTATTGACTCTAGTGCAAGCGGGAGACTGAAGGAAATATGCCCTAGAGGCAATAATAAAGTATTATATATTTCCTTATATCATGATAAATGTTTATTATTCATGCTAGAATTGTATTAACCGGAAACGTAATACATGTGTGAATACATACACAAACAGAGTGTCACTAGTATGCCTCTACTTGACTAGCTCGTTAATCAAAGATGGTTATGTTTCCTAGCCATAGACATGAGTTGTCATTTGATTAACGGGATCACCTCATTAGGAGAATGACGTGATTGACTTGACCCATTTCGTTAGCTTAGCACCCGATCGTTTAGTATGTTGCTATTGCTTTCTTCATGACTTATACATGTTCCTATGACTATGAGATTATGCAACTCCCGTTTATCGGAGGAACACTTTGTGTGCTACCAAACGTCACAACGTAACTGGGTGATTATAAAGGTGCTCTACAGGTGTCTCCAAAGGTACTTGTTGGGTTGGCGTATTTCGAGATTAGGATGTGTCACTCCGACTGTCGGAGAGGTATCTCTGGGCCCACTCGGTAATGCACATCACTATAAGCCTTGCAAGAATTGTGACTAATGAGTTAGTTACGGGATGATGTATTATGGAACGAGTAAAGAGACTTGCCGGTAACGAGATTGAACTAGGTATCGAGATACCGACGATCGAATCTCGGGCAAGTAACATATCGATGACAAAGGGAACAACGTATGTTGTTATGCGGTCTGACCGATAAAGATCTTCGTAGAATATGTGGGAGACAATATGGGCATCCAGGTCCCGCTATTGGTTATTGACCAGAGAGGTGTCTCGGTCATGTCTACATAGTTCTCGAACCCAAAGGGTCCGCACGCTTAAAGTTACGATGACAGTTATATTATGAGTTTATATGTTTTGATGTACCGAAGGTTGTTCAGAGTCCCGGATGTGATCACGGACATGACGAGGGGTCTCGAAATGGTCGAGACGTAAAGATTGATATATTGGACGACTATATTCGGACACCGGAAGTGTTCCGGAGAAGTTTCGGATTAAACCGGAGTGCCGGAGGGTTACCGGAACCCCCCGGGGAAAGTATTGGGCCTTGGTGGGCCTTGAGGGGAGAGAGAGGGCAGCAGCCATGAGGTGGCGCACCCCCTCCCAAGGGGAGTCCTAGTTGGACTAGGAGAGGGGGGCGCAGCCCCCTTTCCCTCTCCCTCTCCCTCTCTTTCCTTCCCCCTCTTTTCCTAGTAGGACTAGGAAAGGGGAGTCCTACTCCTACTAGGAGGAGGACTCCCCCTCTCTCCTTGCCGCGCCTAGGGCAGCCGGCCTCCCCCTTGCTCCTTTATATACGGGGGCAGGGGGGTACCTGAGAACACACTGGATATACGATATTTTAGCCGTGTGCGGTGCCCCCCTCCACCAGATTACACCTCGATAATACCGTCGCGGAGCTTAGGCGAAGCCCTGCGTCGGTGGAACATCATCATCGTCACCACGCCGTCGTGCTGACGAAACTCTCCCTCAACACTCGGCTAGATCGGAGTTCGAGGGACGTCATCGAGCTGAACGTGTGTAGAACTTCGGAGGTGCCGTGCGTTCGGTACTTGATCGGTCAGATCGTGAAGACGTACGACTACATCAACCGCATTGTGATAACGCTTCCACTGTCGGTCTACGAGGGTACGTGGACAACACTCTCCCCTCTCGTTGCTATGCATCACCATGATCTTGCGTGTGCGTAGGATTTTTTTTGAAATTACTACGTTCCCCAACAAGAACATCACGGCCACCGATCGGGACATGCGGCCGCCGCTGGTCTCCTCCCTCGCCACCGATGACAGTGTGAACGATGCACCTACACCCCTGCCCCGGTCGAGGTGGTCCGGCCGGATTTGTGACCAACCGAGAGCAGAGAGAGAGTGTGGCCACCTATGTCTTGCTTAGATCTGGAGAGCATGAGAAAGTGAAAGAGAGGAACCCTAGTGCGCTAAGGCTCCTGCTTATATATATATATATATATATATATATATATATATAGTGGAGTGATTTTGTTGTACCAGCTTCAAAAACATGCGCTCCTACGTGTACCCGCGAGTGGGTGTGAAAGAACTAGTGCGTGTGTGCACCGCTTCTCTTCGTGAGAGTGCAATATACTATGCCCAAAGAACATTCGCCACAAGAGTAATAGTATAAGTGTGTGACGTGTGAGTTAGAATAAAAGGTGTGCGACGTCTTTTGTTCTTTAGAAGTTCTGAGGGTAGGGTGTGAAGAGCACATATGTGTGTGACGTCTACCTGCAGATAGACAGTGGGTTCAAGAGGACTCTGGAGAGTCGTGACTCGTGACGGTGCGTGTGTGCGTGAGAGAGAGGGGGCATGTATCAATGCAATGCATGTGTCCGTAAATCATTATCTGACAAACATTCGCCACAAGCCGTTTCCTGACGAACGCCGTAAGAACCGTTAGATCGGCATCCGACAGTGTCAGTTTTGCCATGTCATTTAACAGAACAGCCACTCCTCCGACACACAAATATTCCACGTGAGTGTTAGCAACTGTTGTATGCTCCTCCCCCCGTTCCAAAATGCAGTGCTTATAGCTTTATTGAAAATTCGAACCTCGCAAACTTTTACCGAGTTTTCGTGTACCAAAATGCACATATAGAATACCCAGTATATACCATTTCATCATCTTCTAGAGGTAACTATAAAGATGGGGGAGGAGTCTACAAAGAAAGACCGTCGTATCACCTACAGCAATTTCAACCATCCTTTGGTGTGGGGGAATATCATTGGAACTCTATATGATATGCTTTTTATAGGATTTTTTCTTTTAGAGCCAATTGGTTCATAGGAATAGGTTCATATACTCCACATTTCAAAGGAAAATAAACATGATGTCATTTTTACAGCTTTAGAGCCACTTGGTTCATATGAATGGATTCCTATACTCCCACAATTTCAAAGGAAAATAAACATTAGTGTATATTCAATAGAAAAGTTCCTATGATGTGAACCAAATGACATCTCTTTTCTAATCCCTCCTCATAGGAATTGAGATACATGTCATCTCTAGATTCCATAGAAAAGTTCCTATGATGTGAAACAAATGACATATCTTTTCCAATCCCTACTCATAGGAATTGAGATACATGTCATATCTTTCCCTACAACTTCCATGTATACATCTTCTATTCCTAAATAGCTAGTACAACCCACTAGTAGCTTTTTTCCTAGACGTGCAACTATGACACAAGAACACGTCATGCATGCAAGTCATAAATCACATTGTTTTTGTACTCTATGCATGCAAGCACCACATCATCAATTCGTGCATGTTACTCATAAGTTATTTCTTGCACTAGATTTTGTATTGACAATGTATGTGTTGGTCATGTGCACACATATGTAGTTCACATTCATATTTTTGTTAGAAATGTCATTCTTTTAACTGCAATTCATTTTTTCACTTTGTACTCCCTCCGTCTAGGTGTGTAAGTTATCTTCCGAAAACCAAATAATCCCAAAACACGTAGGCACGGTACACTAACTCCCTCCTCGTTTCTTGTTTCGTGGCATATCAACCAATAAGAGATGTGGGTCGTGCATGCTTTTAATGGCTTGAGACATTCAAACATCATATGCAGTGGTTAATTCATTGCATGGAATGCTATTAACTAGCAAAAAAACCGAGGATGACCTATACACCTACACGGAGGGAGTATTACATTTTCATTTTAAGCATGCATTCACTTCCCATTAGTTATAGATGTTTTTGGAGGAACTTTTATCCATTATTTTGAGTAGAGTATCAAATTTCACGCAGCTGCGGGTATATTAAAATGCAAGGCCCATGCATCATTGCCTTTCGGTCGGACCTACGTCCACAATTTTTTGTACGTATATCTCCACTGGTCCCCGAACCCAAAATGTTGCCTCGTTCCCGTAAAACCAAGCGGCCCACACATATTAGGGCGTCAACTGGAACTCAATCCCTCTCCCGTTTACTACGACGTGGCCCCGCACACCGTAGTTCTCCTACAAACCCTACCGCCGCACACACCATCGGTTTTCTTCAAGAGGACGAGCGAGAAGCGGATTTGTAGTGGAGGCGCTTTAAAAAGGATTTGTAGTGGAGGCTCCAACCCTAGGGTGCCCTAGGTAGCTGCCACACGCATCATTGGTTTTCTCTTTTCTTTATGCTCTTGCGCTCTATAGAGTGAAATGATGGTTGCTTCGTCCGTCCAGCTTAATGCGGGAAAGGCGGGGCTTTGTGGTTTGACCCCTCATCGCTCATTTACTACTACTGCTACGACCGGGGTGCCTCCGAGTCCAACCGCTTCTCCAAACTGTAATTTGGTGCATCGCACGTGGAACAAGACGGTGAATGAGCCACATGTCGGCCAAAGGGGTCCTATTAAGTGTGTCGCCATTTCATGTGCGGACTGACCCTGCTTGAGTTGCTATGCCAACATGATAGGAGCAGCCTACCACTTGGTTTTGCTCCTTGGTGAATCCCGACTATATTGATCTAAAAAGATACTACTCCCTCCGTCTCGGTTTATAGGGCGTGCACGTAGTTCTAGGTCATCCATTTGACTAACTAAATATGAGTTACTATGTCACAAAAAGTATATCATTGGATTCTTAAGCAGATGTAGTTTCTAAACATATACTGTTAATCACATATATAGCCAGTTAAATTCTCAACCTAGAACGACGTGCATGCCCTGTAAACCGATACGGAGGAAATAGTAAAAATGAGGTGATTTTACCGAGTGGTGGGCGGGGGAGCATGGCCTGTCATGCGGTCCCATGTGTCATCATGTACCAAGGCGATGCGTTTCCCTCTTGAGGCAGAACAATGGCAGAAGCAATACATGGTTTTCTTGAAGGAGATGATGGCTAAGCGGATTCAGCGAAGTGTGAAATAATGGTTGCTTCGCCCGTCTGGGAACGTGCGGCATTGTGATTTGACGCCTCATTGCTCATTACTACTACTGGGGCGGTATGACAGGGGTGTGCCCCCTCCTATTCTGCACTGTTATTTGGTGCATGAGACGTCGACCCGGTTGCTATATGTCCCACATGTCGGCGAAATGAAATACATGAAATCGAGCATCGACGGCGGAGTACAAGACACAACTTGGTTTTTGCTGCTTCGCGCAATCCATTGATACAAACCCGGACTAAAAGAAGGCGAGGGCGGGTCTTTTCCCGCGCGGCAAGCAGGGGAGTTTGACATAGTATGTTCGAGGCAGGAAGGGAAACAAGCAAATAAAGGTTGAGCGACTTAGTTTTGGGAAAATATGATTTTACGGAGTACGTACCCACTATGGAGGTAGTACTACTTACTACTCCCTCCTTTCCGGGTTATAGGGCTCATCTAAAAAAATTCGTTTTTCCGTTTTATAAGCCTCAATTCTACTAGTAGTAGTGCCATCACATGATTGGATTTCGAGGTGCGTTAAATCACCCGATGCAAGCAGTGTCAAGATAAAACTCACCAATGCATGTAGAAGTTCATGGAAATTTAGTGGTCATGCATGCATTCGTTCTAATTAATGCCTCGGTAAACATAACTTCTTGAGAAAAACGAGCGTAGTAATTACTTGTGCAAACTACGAAATTAATTCCACCACTCACCGTCTACCTTGGTTGGAGAGATTTTGAAATTGAGCCATAAACCGGAAAGTAGGGAGTAGTAACATAGCCTAGGGTAGCTTGCTGCACCACGGACTCCAAGGAAATTGCTGTAGTACTACTCCTATGTACCACTATACTACTCCTACTACTTAAAGACATATTTCAAATAATATGATAATCTCTCTAACCACGGTAGGGACGAGGAGTAAATGGAGGGAGTAGTAAAATTTTCTCCTCGTCCTGCGAGCCATTGCGCGCATGGGCGAGGGAGCGGGCGTAAGGCGTAGTAAGCAAGCATCGCCTCGTCCTTCGAGCCACTGCGCCCATGGGCGGGGGAGACGGCGTACTAAGCAAGCTTCTCCTCGTTTTGCGAGTTGACGGGACACATCAAAAGTAATACATACATAGCATCTCCAATGTATAGAGCCTTGCCTCTAAGGTAGGCCCCACATGGTTTGCCTCTTATCAAATGAAAAAACTGAGCATGTGAGATGGTGAACGGAGGGAGTACAATACCATTAGTACTACAATTCTTTTGGAAGGGTTTTAGTAGTCCCTCCCATTCACATGTTCACATTTCAAGCTTCAATAAAAACGTTGCACACAAGGATTAAGAGCAACCTCGGCAATGCATGTACTCCCTCAATCCATATACGGTATAGAATGCGTTTTGGAGGCTAACTTTGACCACATGTTAGAGCAATAATATGACATCCAACTTACACAAATCGTACCATCAAATCCATACGTGGTCATTATACTGCTAACAAATGCATGTGTTGCAATTAGTACGTAGATACAGTAGTAAACACTCACTATCTAGTAGTACTAGTAGTACTCTACACTACTACTACTACTATGAGGCCATCCAACTGTGTCCCGGGCTCCCCGCAGAAGACCGCGGACACCGATTATTCGTTCATATTTAAATTTGTTTTCACACATTGAAATATCTGTATTTCTACTCTCTATCTCTATCTCTACTCTTATAAAAAACCGAGTTGGTGATGATGGTGTGCCTGCCATCTTGTAATATAGACCGTCCGATCTATATCTGACGGATAGAAAGCAAACTATGGTAATTTTACAAAAGATACCCGCACCTCTCTCCACATTTACAGATAAGGCCTTGCCTTGTTCATCTCCCACAACCTCATTGCTGAGCAATTAAAAAAGGAAGTCTCTGGAACAATCTAGCATGGTGGCCGGCGCCGTCCATCCCCATGCCTCCGCCTAGTCCGACCACCAGTCACCACCATGCCCCACTCCTCACCTTATCTCTCATTTTTCTCGAGATGTCATTTTTTCGATGAAATTCTCGAGATACCGTTTTTCCAATAAAAATCCCAAGATACCATTTTTCCAATAAAATTCTCGAGATATCATTACTTTTTACACATGGGATTACTCCTGCATGGGTCAATCACAACAGGTGTTTCTCTACTCTTATAAAAAAACCGAGTTGGTGATGATGGTGTGCCTGCCATCTTGTAATATAGACTGTCCGATCTATATCTGATGGATAGAAAGCAAACTATGACAATTTTACAAAAGAAACCCACACCTGCATCGTTCAGCTCCCACAACCTCATTGCTGAGCAATTAAAAAAGGAAGTCTCTGGACAATCTAGCATGGTGGCCACTGCCGCCTGCCAGCGTCGTCCATCCACATGCCTCCGCCCAGTCCGACCACCATTCACCACCACGCCCCACTCCTCCTCACCTTATCTCTCATCTTTCTTGAGATATCATTTTTTCGATGAAATTCCCTAGATACCATTTTTTCGATAAAATTCTCGAGATACCATTTTTCCGAGAAATTATCGAGATATCATTAGTTTTTACACATGGGATTACTCCTGCATGGGTCAATCACAACGGGTGTTTCTCTACTCTTATAAAAAACCGAGTTGATGATGATAGTGTGCCTTCCATCTTGTAATATAGACCGCCCAATCTATATCTGACGGATAGAAAGCAAACTATGACAATTTTACAAAAGATACCCACACCTCTCTCCACATTTTTTTTGAATATTTACTGTGAGGCAAAGCCTCATAGCCCTTTATTAAAGAAAGCACAACTGTACAAACAAATTACAGACTATACAAGGAAGGAAAAAGGAAAAGAGTCTACCTATGGCTAACCAACTCTACCTGCTTTACAACAAAGAAGCAACCCAAGCCAAGAGTTTTGGTTTTGTACAATCCTTCACCCTATGAGCAAGCAAAGAAATATCATGGATGAATTTACACTTCCAAGCACTGAAAGTAGCTCTCTCAGCTCTGAAGGTTCTACCATTTCTCAAAATCCAAATATTCCATGCTGCTGTTAGCATAACTTCAACGAAGAAAGGGTGCGTGAAGCTGGACCTAGCATGCAGGATACATTGCAGAATATTTGAGCCTCCAGACCAATCAATACCCAAGTAGCTCCAAACTCTACAGCTGAAGGTGCAGTTAAAAAACAGATGGATTCTATCCTCATACGCCAGCTCACTGCAAATGAGGCATAGATTGTCATCCTGGTTTGAGCGCCAGTGTCTCCTAACCAGCATATCCTTGGTGTTAAGTCTGCCAAAGAATAATAGCCAGCCGAACACCTTGATCTTCATGGTGCACTTACTCTGCCATAGCCATTTGCAAGGCTGTATTGTAGGTAGGTGTGAGTGCATGATCATGTAAAAACTTTTGGCAGTGTATCCTCCTGATTGACCAGGCCATATCCAAACATCAGGTATAGTGGGGTCTCTGTCTAACTGCATGATCCAACCTTCCAGCATGTGTAACTCAGCAGCAGCCTCATGAGAAAGAGGCAAATAAAACATAGAGTAAAGATCCTGGGATTGAAGAAATTCCCGCACAGAGATCCTATCATTATTGACAAAAGAAAACAACCTTGGCAATCTCCAACATAGGGGTCTAGCAGAGCCCCCAATGTGCCAAGAGTCTGTCCAGAACAGAGCAGAATCACCCATGTTGATATGAGCTGAGGAAATAGCAGTGTAAGCCTTATGCAGCTTCAGAACATCCCTCCACCAGAAAGATCCAGCATTAGCTGTTGCCTGTGGAACCCCATGATCATAGTAGCTGTTCCATATCAGGGTCACCCAAGGAACATCAACCTTGTTATAGAATTTGTGAAGATGCTTGATAAGAAGTCCTTTATTCTGGATGTTCAGATTAATAATACCTAAACCACCTTTATCTCTTCGCCTGCAAACCAGCTCCCAAGCAGCCAGAGACTGTTTTGGAGCATCACTATTACCCCTCCAAAGGCATTGCCTGAAGATTCTGTCTAGCTGCTTAATGATCCCTGCTGGAATATTGAGGCTGCACAGAAAGTATATTGGCAGAGAGGTCAGGACAGAGGTAAGGAGCTGCAAGCGAGAACCTCGCGGCGGCCGTGTTAACCTCGATCGCGATGATGTGGTGGACAGGCTCGAGCGCATCCTTGGCGGAGTTGACGTCCCCGACGAAGTAGAACATTGCCAACGTGATATCTTGAGGATCTAGGTGATCGACGGAATTTGCTACCAGGCCAGAGACATGGAAATGGAGCGGTTCCATGGAGTTGTCATGCGCGCGATCGCACGCTGTCAAGCTCTTCTGGAAGAGGCCCAGCAGCCCCAAGAGCCTCCCGGCGCGAGTAGCTCCGTAGGCGGAGGTGGGTCGGGACACTCGGAGTGAACGACCGCAAGGGTGCTGATGAGGACATGACTACCTTGGATACGACCAAAAATATTGCATACAGGCATATTTGTCAGGTGATTTCTAGTGCAAACTATTCAATAATCTATTTATGTTATCCAGAACAAAAATACTTCACACACTTTTGTGTTTTGTCTAATTGCAGGTGTATGGGACATTTGTACAATCCACATATGAAGATAAGGCAAAAGGAGAAGTTTAGGTTCTGTTCAAAAAGTCCTCTCACGTCACTTTTGGGCCAAGAGAAGATAGAGTCCAAGTCTCTCACGTTCTAGATTCAGATTCGGACTGCACAGACATACCTGACTCAAAACGCCAACAAATTTTCCATACGGACTTTGAATTGGGTGATTCTTTTTTTGTTCGAAAGTAGATTTCGCCCTCTTTCCAGCCCAATTGGATTCACCTTTAAATTCGTCCGGAGCATTGAGATATGGACAAAACAATCTGACGCTGCAGCAGAATCCGAGTCAAACAACAAGTCCAAAGGTGTTGCATCACCTCCACTTGGGCCCATGAGCCTTGTACGACGTAGGGCTGGTTTTAGGCTGCCTTGGGACGTCGTCCCACCTCCTTGGCTGCCACCCCTTGCTAATATATAAGTAGATCCATCTAGTAGCTTTTTCTTGGGGGATTTGTTTAGTTAAAAGTTAGCCATTGCAACTTCGTGCACTTTGTTTGTATCCAACGACCAGACCAAGACCGCTTACGGATCCCCACCATTATTAATACTTCATATATATTCGCAATACTCAGATTGCTTTATCATATTCTTGCTCGTTCTTCGATTGCTCGCAGGAATAGACCTTCGTGGTCAGGCTGATCGTGCTTCCGGCATCGTCAGTAACCTCAGGATATTGGTTTAGCGATTGCTAAGGCGCAACGTTGTGCACGTTTGTAGTCGGATCGTCAAAGTCGTCTCCACCAAATCGATAGTTATCATCTCATCGAAAGATCGGGACACCCTCGCCTCTATCAAGTGGTATCATTTTTCAGGTTGCTCGGTGAGAATTTCTAGGTTTCCCTAGATTAGATTTATTTTCTTACCTACTGTCCAAGAAAAGCCACAAAAAAATTAGATCTATTCATCCTTTCCAAACCAGTCTGAGCCTTTGCAATTTTCTTTTCATTATTTGCATTATTGAATTATCGGTTGCATCGTCGTGTCGAGTTGCTGGTCTTAGTGTCTAGTTCGTTTAGAGTTTCAAGTTCTGTTCACATTAGTCACGCCGTCGCTGCATCGTTATCCCTTCCATTGTCCACCACCCATCCATCATTTTCCACCACGTGCTACCCACCGTTCATTGTCATAATCATAGTTGAGATCATTCACATCTTCGCTTGATCCAATCTGCATCTTATCTAGTTTGTTTGGAAATAGCGAGAGAGAAAAAAAAGAGAAAAAAAGAGTCAGAGAAAAAAAAGGAGAGAAAGAAAAAAAGTGCGAGGAAAAAAAAGAAGAGAGAAGAAAAAAAATTCGGATCTATCTAGACTCAATCTCGTAGTTGAATTCGGATTGGAATCTGTTTTGTGCACTGTTCAGTAAAACAGGCATAACTTCCTCATACGAAGTCAGTTTTAGCTCCACGAGTACTCAAATGAAAGCTAGCGACGAGCCGTATCTAAATAGTTGTAGAGGCTTCTTCACTATTTGAAAACTCAAAATCGGCTTCTAAATAGGTCTTTTTACCCTCCGAAGTTCGCGGACACAGCTTATTCCAGTTTTTCAGGCCAATTTTAGAATTCTTTGACTCCTCATATCAATTCGGAATTGAGTGATTCTTTTTGCATTGAAAAGCTTGAGTTAGTAGCATTCTTTGAAAAAAGTTATCAGAAAATTGGCTCAAACTTTTCAATAGGAAAGATGGAGAGAGAGTTGTTATATATCCTTCTTGGCAGTTGTTTTTCGTCGTTATCTTTACTGCCGTTGTGATCTTCATTTATATCTTGCTGTCCAGAGCTACTTAGTATCCTTCATTGATGCTAGTTGTGCTACGCCGTGACCTTATTAGTGTTCTAGGCTCGCGTCTCTAGTCCGGTCTAGCCTAGGACCAGCACAGTATCGTCGTTGAGCGTTTATTCAACATTGCATCTCTGAATTGATTATTGCTAATATTTTGCTACCATATATAGCCAACCCAGCTCCACATATTTCTGCACCGTGTATACGTACGTTCCCCTGGCAATCGCTTTACACAATCTTCAGAGTTATTTGACACCGCCGGTTGCCTGTCACCACCTGCTGCTTGGTAAGAACTTGTAAGACATTGATATTTGCTTTACTGTGAGCGCTTTACCACCACATACTAGTAGTTCATAGGAACATTATTTTTGAATTTTGTTTCTTGTTTCTACTAATCATGAGAGGATCTAGAGTCAATTCATGGGGTTTGTCGATCGTGGGAGACGTGCCATCACCTATGCAAATACCACAACCGTCACGAGAGGTGCACAAACATCCAAATGCACATGATCAGGTTAATGTTTCTATACCACCATTTAATGGCCGTTTTAGACCTGCTTTATATATTGAATGGGAGTTTGACATAAATAATATATTTGCTTCCAATAATTTTGATGTACGTAAAAAAGTTAAGGTTGCGGTTGGTTCTTTCACTGGTTATGCTGTAGTTTGGTGGAGTGAATATTGTCGGTTACACCCTAATGATATACCTACTACTTGGGATGATTTGAAACTTGCCATGCGACATACATTCGTTCCCGCTTATTATACTCGTGACATGATTACAAAGTTGCAACATTTAAAACAAGGTAGTGACACCGTAACGAAATATTATGATACTTTACAAACTACCTTGGTGCATTCCTCTTTAGAAGAAAGTGAAGAAGATTTTATGGATAGATTTTGGGGAGGATTAAATCGTGACATTCAGGAGATACTAATTCATGAAGAGTGTTATCCTATGGACCATTTGTTTCATCTTGCTTGCAAAGTTGAACAGGAAATAAAACGACGTGTTGCCCACAAGGAGAACAAGCATGAGATGCACATTCCAAGAGTTGATACGGTTGTCCCTTCAACTACTAGGCATACTATGACAACCACATCCGTTGTTGTGAGGACTACATCACCTCCACCATGTGACACATCATCACCGAGAGTGCCTACATCATCCGAGTTGATCATAAGAGGTAATGACAAAGGTACTAATCTTCCACCTCCACATGGGTATGATGAATGTCTTGTCAATTTAAGTGCACCATGCGGTGAGCTACCCACTACTCTGATCACACCAGCTACTTTAGAGGACTACGTTGACGATTTGACTTTGCCATGTGATCAAATAATTTGAGTGAACCCATTGAATTAACTATCGATGCAAAAGAATCAAGTGAATCAGGGAATAAATCAGATTTGGATCAAATATGTTTGAATATAATTGTGCCAATGTTTCATCATTTTGATATGACCTCTAATCTTGGTGATGGTTCATCAATGTTGGGATGGTTTAATGATAAGCATTGTCAATCCTTTGATATGAATAAGAGCTTCACTTATATGTGCAAACTGAGTTGCAATATTTTCATGCCTTTGACTTCTTGTGATAATATATTGGCTTTACATTTCACGACTTTTGAAGGGTGCTCTTGTATAACTGTGTCACATGTGCACCAAATGAGATCAGTAAAAACGGATGACATATACATATACAACGTGCACACCTTGTCTCTTTTGTTTTCAAGAAGGGGAGGATGATGAGGACATGACTACCTCGGATACGACCAAAAATATTGCATACATGCATATTTGTCAGGTGATTTCTAGTGCAAACTATTCAATAATCTATTTATGTTATACAGAACAAAAATACTTCACACACTTGTGTATTTTGTCTAATTGCAGGTGTATGGGACATTTGTACAATCAACATATGAAGATAAGGCAAAAGGAGAAGTTTAGATTCTGTTCAAAAAGTCCTCTCACATCATTTTTGGGACAAGAGAAGATAGAGTCCAAGTCTCTCACGTTCTGGATTCAGATTCGGACTGCACAGACATACCTGACTCAAAACGCCAACAACTTTTTCATACGGACTCCGAATTGGGTGATTCGTTTTTTTGTTGGAAAGTAGATTTCATCCTATTTCCAGCCCAATTTGATTCACCTTTAAATTCGTCCGGAGCATTGAGATATGGACGAAACAATCTGACGCTACAGCAGAATCCGAGTCAAACAACAAGTCCAAAGGTGTTGCATCACCTCCACTTGGGCCCATGAGCCTTGTACGACCTAGGGTTGGTTTTAGGCTGCCTTTGGACGTCCTCCCACCTCCTTGGCCGCCACCCCTTTCTCCTATATAAATAGATCCATCTAGTAGCTTTTTCCTGGGGGATTTGTTTAGTTAAAATTTAGGCATTGCAACTTCGTGCACTTCGTTTGTGTCCAACGACCAGACCAAGACCGCTTACGGATCCCCACCATTATCAATACTTCATATATATTCGCAATACTCAAATTGCTTTATCATATTCTTGCTTGTTCTTCGATTGCTCGCAGGAAAAGACCTTCGTGGTCAGGCTGACCGTGCTTCCGGCATCGTCAGTAACCTCAGGAGATTGGTTTAGCGATTGCTAAGGCGCAACGTCGTGCACGTTTGTAGTCGGGATCGTCAAAGTCGTCTCCACAAAATCGATAGTTATCATCTCATCAAAAGATCGGGACACCCTCGCCTCTATCAGGTGCTATGCTAATCATGGAGTCCGAGAAGACCATCGTCGGAAGGCCACCAACTCAGCCTTTTAGCTTATATTTTATTATAATTGTGTGCATATGTAGGTCATGAGTGTTCTCAGCCTTGCCGCATTTAGCATTTTAAATTATCCTGAATATGTAAGACAATTATTAAAAATTATTAACAGTTGTCATTGTAACTTTGCCTCAATGGCGAGCAGAGCGCGCGCAGGGACACCAGAGCGGAGCGCGCCGCGGCCGCCTCAACGGCGAGCAACCACGTGGTCAACCTTCTGCCATCAATAAATTTGGCCTTGTTTCTCGTCACATTGCTGATTACAACGCAATAAGTAATTGCAAATCTATTCACACCTATCAAACTAATATGTGTTCACACTTAGCACCGGGCTATAAAAACTACCCACTCGAAAATTACTTCACAGTTCCTCTCCTCATCACCCACAAAACTGGTTTTCTCTGTCAAGTCGTTCCGCCATGACCGGTAGGAGTTTAGGGTGGACATATAACCAGGAAGCAAAGACCAAGGCCGCGGAAGCACTAGAGAGGTCCTGCCACGAAGCCGCAACCGCAGCAGAGATGTCCCGGCGCGCCGCGGAGCCCTCGAATGAGCTAACACGGGCACGCGAGGGCTCTCACAAGCGCATTCGCGGTGTCGGCCATCGCGACGAGCCGGCGTTCCTGAAGTCCTTCACCGGCGACGACGACATTCTCGCTGGCGTCACTACGCTGCAGGAGCTGGTCGACGGCTTGATGATGCTGCTCAAGATCAGCGATGCCTCGGTTGACAAGGCGACCGGCCTCGTCGAGCAACTCATGGATGACAATGTGAAGCTCCTCAAGTTGGTGTACCATCCCAAATTTTCAATTTGGAATGTTATACATAGGTCATTCATGCATCTCATATTTTATTGCATTTTGTTTCGCGATCCTCGAAATTCTAAGCAACTCAAGGACCCTCGGAGAGAGTTGGGGGTTTCACCGTTTTCATATTTGAATTTTATCAAATATCGAAACGAGGATCATTTGTTTTAATTATTTTTCTCTCCGAAAATATTTCATATTAAAATATATGAGAGGAGATAATATGACTTCTCCAAAATGAATGAAATATTGGAGGAAAAATATTAAAATCAAATCAATGATTTTATTTGGGATTTTATTGCTATTTTATTTGCATAGGAAAAATACGCGTTTTTCAAAACTGCATTATAGGCCCAAATAAATGTTCACCTTGTCCAGCATATTTTTAGAGGACAGAGAAAATTTATTTCGGGATTTTTGGTGTCTGTGTAGTATTCTTTTTCTGCGCGTCAAAAATTATTTGAAAAAAATGTCCAACCGACTTGGGCCGCTGTGGGCGACCCGTACTCGCCTCGCCCAGCCTTTATAAGCCGCCGCCCCACCGCAGCCCACCCCAGCCCATGCCGCCCCGAAACCCTAGCCGCCTCAAGCCCCGCGCCGCCGACGCCGCCGCCGACGCCGCGCCGCCTCGCCGGAGTTCGCCGGAGTTGTCGCGTTTTTTTTTTCGTTCGGTTTTTTAGGTAAACCCTAGATCTGTTTTTTAAATAGATCGGTTCGGTTTTTTTCTCGGTTTAGTTATTTAGCGAATGCCCGTTCATACATTCATTTTAACAAACAGTTTTCATCCGTTAGTCACGGACAGCGAATGTCCGTTCGTTAGCCTGTTCGTCAGTTTTTCTTTTTCTCGGGTTTTTCGCGATTATTTTCGATCGCGATTTCTGATCCGATTTTCGTTTTAGTTTATCTTTTCGCTCGTTTAACATAATCAGTCGATTCAAGCGCCTAGATCTTCGTCTCGAAGCCCTCTTTTTGTTTAACCAACTTGAACAAGATTTTGGTACTGTAAAATTTGACTATAGTCCAGATTAGTAAACGGATCTTGTTTCTTTCACAGTTTGAGTTTCGTTGCTCCGTTTGATTTGATTCTTTTTGCAAACCGGAGTTCTTAAGTTGAACTTTCTGGTTAGATCTTCTTATTTGAGATTTACCCATGCATCTTTGCTTGATTGCTTATTTATGCTATTGTTTGTTTGCGATAGAATTCCCGGAGTGCGAAGCGTGCTACTATGAGTCTCTAGGTTTTGTGGATCATCAGCAAGGCAAGTAACACATTGATCATACTCCTTTCATACCCAGTTTTTATGCATTAGTTCCAATCCTCAAAAACTGCATGATTAGGATGTGATTAACTTGTGGGTATTGGGAAGTAGTTGATGAGGTAGAACCTATTACCTGTTTTATTATCAAACCCTGGGAGTTACTTTTACGTTATGCTTATATTGCTATGCTATGCTCGTAGACGTGGATTGGGTTGAGTGTATCCATGACAGATGTGAGTTGGTAATTAATGGTTCAACTTAAGGTGGCAACTTTAATACACATCTGGGTGGATTGCTTGTTTGGGCACCTGGGGATATACCAGTGTTGTCCTAGGAGATCCCGGGGATATACCGTGTGATCCTCCTACGGTCCACCACCCAGGCTCAAAGGGATCGTGAGATTATTCATGCTAGAAACTTCCGTGTGCAGCCACAATCTATTATGGGCTCTAGCATAGTTGAGGATGTTGCATGACCTCTTCAAGTGGTAGGCTAGGAGATGTAGAGGGATGTAGGTTGGTACTATCTACCCGGGGTTAGAGTTAATGCTTCTGAAAGACTGTGTCTCGGTCATCCGTTTCTCAAACACCATGTAGTGCGAGAAATCCAACGGAGGAGATCGAGTCTTGTGGGGAAAAGTGCGCAAACCTCTGCAGAGTGTACAATCTAATCATGGTTAGCCGTGTCCCCGGTTATGGACATCTTGAGTATCTAGTACTTGGATTATCCTATTGTATCTCATCACTCTAATTTAATTTTTTGGGTTAATGATTACTTTAATTGGGATTGAGTTGGAGGAACCTTCTCAATAATGTTTCAACTACCATGATAGTTAAATAAAATTTATTCCTTTGTTGTAGGGGAAAATTGGCTTTTCGCAAAAACCTTATAACCATAGAGCCTCCACCTGCCATATATGCAGGTAGTGATAGCATTTATCTGTTCATTGCTCTACTGTGTTATATTGCCTCCACTCAGCTATGCCGTTGGAGTTGATGGACTCACTTTATCTTCCAAGCCTTCCGCTGTTATCGTGTTAGATGGCCTTAAGCCATATTTTTTGTAATAAGTTCTCTTATGAGACATTCGATGTAATAAGTGTGTGATTGCTACTCTGTTATAAATCCTTCGAGTACTGTGTGTGTCAGCATTACCGATCCAGGGATGACACTGAAGCACAGAGACTTGACCATTTGAGGTCGGGTCGCTACAAGATGGTATCAGAGAACACGCTGAATGTAGGACACGACCACTGAGATAAGCCATAGGTCACTCTTCTCTACTCATTTGTGACTTCTCTCCTTTAGGATGGCAGATTCGAGGAACAAGTTTGCACAACCGGATGAAGACACACCCTTTGGACGACACTTGAAGGAAGTTACTAGATACCTGAATATCGGAATACGAAGCTTCACCGGGACTTACAACGCCACTTTACCAGAAGAGGAGCGCTGGATGATTCGAGTTCAAGATCCAGGAAGGACATTCACGCCAGTAACAGAGCCCACAGAGTTTTCCTTTGATGCACCAACCTGGAGTGTCGGCAAGAGCATGGCAGCTCACATCGCCATGGGACGCATCGGCGAAGTTTACCACAAGGATCTCAAGGATACTATCTACCAGATATGTGGGCGCCGAGATGAGCAATGGGAGATAGTCAGCACCAAGAAGGACAGGTCCATTGCAGCATTCATCCAGGAGTTAAACCAGCACATTCGACGCCAGGAGAATCAGATGTGCGCAGACATGATAGATTTGAAGAAGGCGATGACAAGGATCACCGAGCTGGAAGAAGAACTCAAGTCTACACGCGATGGATATGAGGAGGAAATCGCGACACTATTGGAGAAGAACGACGACCTGATAAAGAAGATCGGAGTATTCATGGGAGACCCCCACGCTAGGAGGAGACGAAGACGATTCTACTTGCTCGGAGAACTACATCATCATCGACGACACCGACTCCGACCCCGATGATAGTGATGATGATTTTGAAGATGAAGCTGGAGCGGACATCATGGAGTCTTCCACCGATCAAAATTTCTAGATGACCACCAAATGATTAGTAGTATTTCCCCATGTATATAGTAGTAGTCCGAGCACTTTAACGATAGTTCTAGACTGTTTGTATGCCCTTTCTTGATTGATTGAGTGATATGATTGTGTTTGTCTCATGTGCATATGGGTAGTGTTTTCTCACTAGAACTCTTTTCTATTCTAATCTCTCCCCTCTAAACCCATCAGATGCCTCTAAGGCGCGACACCGGATTTGTTTTCCCACCGGAGATCACCTAGTTGATCCAGCAGCAGAATGCCTTGATGCAGATATTAGTCCAGAACCAAGACAACAACAACAACAACCCGCCTCCAGTTGACAACTTAGCCCGTTTTCTGAGGTTACAGCCGCCGGTGTTTTCCAGTAGCACCGAGCCAATAGTTGCGGATGACTGGCTACGCAGGATTGGAAGGGAGTTGACCACCGCTGGTTGCACAGATGCAGAGAAGGTGCGTTTTGCCGCACATCAGTTGGATGGACCAGGAGCCTCATGGTGGGAGAATTACACAGCCACTTTCCCCATAGCCAATATCACTTGGGACCAGTTTCAGCAAGCATTCCGCACAACCCATGTCTCAACTGGAGCTATGAGCATGAAGAAGCGTGAGTTTCGCAACTTACGCCAGGGAAACCATACTGTAGCTCAGTACGTGGATGAGTTTAGCAAGCTATCCCGTTATGCCCCTGATGATGTGGCCACAGATGCCGCGAAGCAGGAGAAGTTTATGGAAGGGCTTAATGATGAGATGAGCATGCAGTTGATGGTGGCAACATTTGCTAACTACCAGGAGTTGGTAGACAAGGCTCTTATGATGGAAGGGAAGCATCAGCAGATTGAGAGCCGCAAGAGGAAGTACGGGCAAGGAAAGTCCAATTCTGGAGCTCAGCAGAAGCCTTGTTTAACCCCGAACTCAGGAGGACTTATCCATAACCATGGAGGCCACACTCACAATGGAGGAAGTTCCCATAATCACAGTGGCCCTAGGAATGGAAACGGGAATGGAGTAGGCAGCAATCAGAACCGCTCTAACCCAGCCACACCCGCCAAGAAGGACCAAAGTCACATTACTTGTTTCAAGTGCAGGAAGACTGGGCACTACGCCAATGATTGTCCGAAATTGAAGAACGGAAATGGTAGTGGAAGCACTGGGAAGAAGCCCAACCCTTTTAATAGGGGACAAGTGAACCACGTGAACGTGGAGGAGGTTGAGGAGCAGCCTGATGCAGTTATCGGTAAGTTTTTGGTTAAGTCTTTTACCGCTCTTGTTCTTTTTGATACTGGTGCATCGCATTTATATATCAAGGGGATTCGTGGATAAGTTTAAGCTTCCAACCCAAACCCTTAGGACACCTATGTTAGTAAGTTCACCTGGAGCAGAGTATATGGCCAGCCAATGGTGCGACCGGATACCCTTAACCATTGGTAGCCATGTTTTCCTGTCAGACCTAATAATTTTGGAGTCACAAGGATTGGATGTGATATTAGGCATGGACTGGATGTCGAAGTATAGACGAAGCATTGATTGTGCTAGTAAGTCAATTCTGCTCACCACCTCGGAGGGAAAAAGTATCAAGTACATATCCAAGCATTCGTCAAGGAGAACCCAAGTAAATTCCCTCTCAGGAGTTGTTCAGGAGGAGGTACCTGTTGTGAAGGATTACCCTGATGTATTTCCAGAGGAATTACCAGGCATGCCCCCAGATCGAGACATCGAGTTTTTGATAGAACTGTTGCCAGGCACCGGACTGATATCGAAGAGACCATACCGGATGCCCGCAAATGATCTGGAGGAGATTAAGAAGCAGATTAAGGAGTTATTAGAGAAAGGTTACATCCGACGAAGTTCATCACCGTGGGGAGCCCAGTGTGTTTGGTTGAGAAGAAGGATGGATCCTTAAGGATGGTTGTTGATTATCGTGCACTAAATGAGGTGACGATCAAGAACAAGTACCCATTGCCGATGATCAATGATTTGTTTGACCAGCTACAAGGAGCTAAATGTTTTCGAAGATAGATCTGCGATCAGGATATCACCAGCTGAAGATTCGAGAGAAGGATATACCAAAAACAGCATTCACCACAAGGTATGGATTATATGAGTAGACGGTCATGTCATTTGGACTGACTAATGCCCCTGCCTATTTCATGAGTATGATGAATAAGGTGTTCGTCGAATTATTGGATAAATTTGTGGTGGTGTTCATTGATGATATAATGGTATACTCAAAGAATGAGGAAGAGCACAAGGAGCATTTGCGTTTAGTCCTCGAGAAACTCAGGGAACATCAGTTGTATGCCAAGTTCAGCAAATGTGAGTTTTGGTTGAAGGATGTTGGATTCCTTGGACATGTTATATCAGGAGAAGGTATAGCAGTAGACCCCACCAAGGTTCAGTCAGTCACTGAGTGGTTGGCACCCACCTCAGTTAGCGAGATCCGCAGTTTTCTTGGACTCGCGGGATACTATCGAAGATTCATTGAGAATTTTTCCAAGATTGCGAAGCCAATGACGGCATTGTTGAAGAAGGATACCAAATTCAAATGGACGGAAGAATGTGAGGCAAGTTTTCAGGAGTTGAAGAAACGTTTGACTACAGCCCCAGTGCTGATTCTGCCGGATATATGCAAGGACTTCCAAGTATTTTGCGATGCTTCACGCTCAGGACTTGGAGGTGTACTTATGCAGGACGGAAGAGCTGTTTCATATGCATCCCGACAGCTTCGACCGCATGAGTTGAATTATGCCACTCATGATTTAGAGTTAGCAGCCGTAGTGCATGCGCTCAAGACTTGGAGACATTATCTTATCGGAAACCGTTGTGATGTGTACACGGATCACAAGAGTTTGAAGTACATTTTTACCCAAAAGGAACTGAACCTCAGGCAGAGGAGATGGTTGGAGCTCATAAAGGATTATGATATGAAGTTGCACTATCATCCAGGAAAGGCCAATGTCGTAGCAGACGCTTTGAGCCAGAAGAGTTATGCCAATACCCTCGTAAGCGGAGGATTTCCAAAGGAGTTAGCAGAAGATCTCAGGGAGCTACGTTTCGAGATAGTCCCTAGAGGTTTTGTTGCAGCATTGGAGGTTCAATCAACGTTGTTGGGAAAGATTTGAGAAGCGCAGAAGGATGATAAAGAGATTGCAGAGATAAAAGAGAGAATGAGCAAAGGAAAGGCCAAAGGTTTTCGTGAGGATGAGCACGACACCTTATGGTTTGAGGACCACGTTTATGTGCCCAATAATGCTGAGATCAGGAAGTTGATACTTCAGGAGGCTCACGACTCGCCATACTCGATACACCCCGGAAACACCAAGATGTATTTGGATTTGAAGGAGCGTTTCTGGTGGACTGGTATGAAGAAGGATATTGCTGAGTATGTAGCCATATGTGATGTATGTCAGAGAGTGAAGGCAGAACATCAGAAGCCAGCAGGATTACTGCAGCCTATGCCGATACCCGAATGGAAGTGGGATAAACTTGGCATGGATTTCATCACCGGATTGCCCAGGACTCGATCAGGATATGATTCTATCTGGGTAGTAGTTGATCGCTTGACCAAAGTGGCTCACTTTATTCTAGTGAAAACCACATATACCAGTGCAAAGTTGGCCAAGATATATATGACCATGATCGTATGTCTGCATGGAGTTTCGAGGACCATCGTATCGGATAGAGGAACACAGTTTACTTCAAAGTTTTGGCATCAGTTGCACCAGACTTTGGGTACTAGGCTAGAGTTCAGTACATCATTTTATCCACAGACAGATGGCCAGACAGAGAGAGTCAACCAGATTCTAGAGGATATGTTGAGAGCTTGTGCGCTAGATTATGGATCTAGTTGGGATGACAATTTGCCCTACGCGGAGTTCTCGTACAACAATAGCTACCAGGCCAATTTGAAGATGGCACCGTTCGAAGCCCTGTATGGACAAAGGTGCAGAACACCGTTGATGTGGGATGAAGTGGGAGACCGACAGTTGTTTGGACCAAATTTGATCAAAGAGTCTGAAGAGAAGGTTAAGTTGATTCGAGACAGACTGAAGGTAGCTCAGTCCAGGCAGAAGAGTTATGCAGATTCGAAACGCAAGGAGGTAGCCTATGAAATCGGAGACAGAGCATATCTTCGTGTATCACCACTCCGAGGGGTGAAACATTTTGTAGTTAAGGGAAAGTTAGCCCCGAGATTTGTAGGACCATACCGAGTTTTGGAACGTATGGGAGAGGTTGCCTACAAGTTGGAGTTACCCGAGGGATTGTCAGGAGTTCATGATGTGTTTCACGTCTCCCAGTTAAAGAAGTGTCATGCTGAGATGGCCGATATACCTCCAAGAGATACAGTGCCCCTGGAAGCGATTCAGTTGGACAGTGATCTGACCTATGAGGAGAAACCCGTCAAGATTCTTGATCTTGCTAGCCGAGTTACTCGCAGCAAGGTCATCAAGTTTTGCAAAGTTCAGTGGAGCCACCATACCGAGGATGAAGCCACCTGGGAACGAGAGGATGATCTTCGCAAAGACCACTCACACCTACTTTCTAGCCAACCCGAATCTCGAGGACGAGATTCATCTTAAGGGTGTAGGTTTGTAACATCCCAAATTTTCAATTTGGAATGTTATACATAGGTCATTCATGCATCTCATATTTTATTGCATTTTGTTTCGTGATCCTTGAAATCCTAAGCAACTAACCCTCGGAGAGAGTTGGGGGTTTCACCATTTTCATATTTGAATCTTATCAAATATCAAAACGAGGATCATTTGTTTTAATTATTTTTCTCTCCGAAAATATTTCATATTAAAATATATGAGAGGAGATAATATGACTTCTCCAAAATAAATGAAATATTGGAGGAAAAATATTAAAATCAAATCAATGATTTTATTTGGGATTTTATTGCTATTTTATTTGCATAGGAAAAATACGCGTTTTTGAAAACTGCATTATAGGCCCAAATAAATGTTCACCTTGTCCGACATATTTTTAGAGGACGGGGAAAATTTATTTCGGGATTTTTGGAGTCCGTGTAGTATTCTTTTTCTTTCTTTTTCTGTGTGTCAGAACTACTTAAAAAAAGTCAAACCGACTTGGGCCGCCGTGGGCGACCCGGACTCGCCTCGCCCAGCCTTTATAAGCCGCCGCCCCATCGCAGCCCACCCCAGCCCGCGCCGCCCTAAAACCCTAGCCGCCTCGAGGCCCGCGCCGCCGACGCCCCGCCGCCGCCGCCGCGCCGTCTCGTCGTTCCACCGCCGCCGCCACGCCACCTCGCCGGGGTTCGCCGGAGTTGCCACGTTTTTTTTCATTCGGTTTTTTAGGTAAACCCGAGATCTAATTTTTTAATAGATCGGTTCGGTTTTTTTCTCGGTTTAGTTATTTAGCGACGCCCGTTCGTACGTTCGTTTTAACGAACGGTTTTCGTCCGTTAGTCACAGACAGCGAACGTTCGTTCATTAGCCTGTTCGTCAGTTTTTCTTTTTCTCGGGTTTTTCGCGATTATTTTCGATCGTGATTTCTGATCCGATTTTCGTTTTAGTTTATCTTTTCGCTCATTTATCGGAATCAGGCGATTCAAGCGCCTAGATCTTCGTCTCGAAGCCCTCTTTCTGTTTAACCAACTTGAACAAGATTTTGGGACTGTAAAATTTGACTTTAGTCCAGATTAGTAAATGGATCTTGTTTCTTTCGCAGTTTGAGTTTCGTTGCTCCGTTTGATTTGATTCTTTTTGCAAACCGGAGTTCTTAAGTTGAACTTTTTGGTTAGATCTTCTTATTTGAGATTTACCCATGCATCTTTGCTTGATTGCTTATGTATGCTATTGTTTATTTGCGATAGAATTCCCGGAGTGCGAAGCGTGCTACTACGAGTCTCTAGGTTTTGCGGATCGTCAGCAAGGCAAGTAACACATTGATCATACTCCTTTCATACCCAGTTTTTATGCATTAGTTCCTACCCTCAAACACTGCATGATTAGGATGTGATTAACTTGTGGGTATTGGGAAGTAGTTGATGAGGTAGAACCTATTACCTGTTTTATTATCAAACCCTGGGAGTTACTTTTACGTTATGCTTATATTGCTATGCTATGCTCGTAGACGTGGATTGGGTTTAGTGTATCCATGACAGATGTAAGTTGTTAATTAATGGTTCAACTTAAGGTGGCAACTTTAATACACATCTGGGTGGATTGCTTGTTTGGGCACCTGGGGATATACCAGTGTTGTCCTAGGAGATCCCGGGGATATACCGTGTGATCCTCCTACGGTCCGCCACCCAGGATCAAAGGGATCGTGAGATTATTCATGCTAGAAACTTCCGTGTGAATCCACAAGCTATTATGGGCTCTAGCATAGTTGAGTGTGTTGCATGACCTCTTCAAGTGGTAGGCTAGCAGATGTAGAGGGATGTAGGTTAGTACTGTCTACCCGGGGTTAGAGATAATGCTTCTGAAAGGCTGTGTCTCGCTCATCCGTTTCTCAAACACCATGTAGTGCGAGAAATCCAACGGAGGAGATCGAGTCTTGTGGGGAAAGTGCGCAAACCACTGCGGAGTGTACAATCTAATCATGGTTAGTCGTGTCCCCGGTTATGGATATCTTGAGTATCTAGTACTTGGATTATCCTATTATATCTCATCACTCTAATTTAATTTGTTGGGTTAATGATTACTTTAATTGGGATTGAGTTGGAGGAACCTTCTCAATAATGTTTCAACTACCATGATAGTTAAATAAAATTTATTCCTTTGTTGTAGGGAAAATTTGGCTTTTCGCAAAAACCTTATAACCATAGAGCCTCTACCAGCCATATATGCATGTAGTGATAGCATTTATCTATTCATTGCTCTACTGTGTTATATTGCCAGCATATTCCATGTGCTGACCCATTTTCGGGCTGCAACGTATTATGTTGCAGACTTTTCAGACGAGGAGTAAGGTTCGCTAGGCCATTGTTTTGCACTCAGCTATGCCGTTGGAGTTGATGGACTCACTTTATCTTCCAAGCCTTCCGCTGTTATCGTGTTAGATGGCCTTAAGCCATATTTATTGTAATAAGTTCTCTTATGAGACATTCGATGTAATAAGTGTGTGATTGGTACTCTGTTATAAATCCTTCGAGTACTGTGTGTGTCAGCATTACCGATCCAGGGATGACACTAAAGCACAGAGACTTGACCATTTGAGGTCGGGTCGCTACAGTTGGTCACCGAGAAGGAGGACGAGGCCACCGGCTAGAAGATGCTGCATGAGCAAAGTAGTGCCTCGGAGATGACGCTGAAAGTGATCGTCGAGGAACTGATGGGTGGCTTGAGGAAGCTCCGGATCGAGCGCGAGCAGGAGGTGGAGGAATCCATGGATGCTTTCAAGCAAAGTCGTGAGGAATTGAAGAAGGAGCTGGAGGATTTCGCCGCCCTCCATCGACAAGTAGAGACAGTAGCGACCCAGATCGTTGTCTGCAATTTCCTTCTTCTCTTGCACCCGTGTCTTCCGGGCTTTGCCGCATGTGGCATTTTAAATTATCCGGAATGTGTAAGACAATTATTATGTGCGCCATTGTAAATTTGTCGTCGTATTATCCGTTGCCATTTTATTTGTGGTCGTATTATCCGTTGCCCTATGTGGCAATTTAAATTAGGGTGGAATACTAGTTGAAAACACGAATAAAGCAAATGCTGCCATGGGATAACAAGCAAACATACTCCGTCCAGGTGCTTTAATTAACCCATTAATTGAGAAGTTGTGAGCGAGGCGGGCGGCGGCTGGTGCATGGAGGTCAAAGAGCTCGCTTCCCGGTGAGCATGGGCGGGCTTGCTGCTCGCACGTGTCCCGTCGAGCCTGTGAGGTGGACAGGATGCACGCGTCCCGTCGAGCCTGCGCGGCAGACTGCTCGTACGCGTCCCGTCGAACCTGCACGGCAGACTTCTCGCGCTCTTCCCATCTAATCAAACAGCTGCACGCACGCCACCGAGTATGGTTAAATTTCGACACGGCAAATATAATACAACCGTTTGCGATATTAACGTGTCAGCTTTTTGTTTCAAAAAGGACTTCGTTGGCTACTAATGTGTGCGGCTCTTCTCAAACTGGACGGTTTTTTTTACCACGGCATTTTTGTGCCATGTCATGAAACCATGCCAAGTTTCATGTTTTTTGGGTGACTTTTTTATTTACTGGGATTTAAAAACAAAGATTCTCATTGTTTCAGGACGATGACAAGTTTGTAATTCATTCTCATTCCTTAAACGAGACCTAAACATGCACCCAATGACACATGTACGATTTCCCACCCATTTTGCTTCACTGGAGCATGTGGTTGTAGTTCAAATTTGAATTATGGACTACATTAAATGCATAGAAAACATAGTAATTAGTAATATATATACAATTGCCAAACGAACCCTGAACAGTTTCAAATTTCAGCCCGACACTCATGTTATTCTATGTTGCCTGTAGAAAACAAAGTTCAAGGCGAGAAGAGGCATCTATTATCATTTCGCCCACAAGAGGGGCATGTTTCCCTACCGGAACCATGAGGGTTGCGACAGGCTCCGGTTTGTAAAAGGCTTGTAATATAGCTTCGCCCAAATTGGACAATTATATATACCATGTAGTGACACCATTCCAAGTTTCATGATTCCCTGGTGAGTTTTTGATTTACAGACATTTAAAAACCAAGATTCGCAATGTTTGTGGCCAGGCCAGGACGGCGAGACGGTTGAATTCGTTCCCATTCGTTCCATGGGACCTAAACATGCACCCCAAGGAAACATGTACATTTTTTCTAGCCATTTTGGTGCACTGGAGCATGTATTTGTAGTTAGGATTTGAATGATGGACATTAAATGCCTAGAAAACACAATTAATGAATAAAATGGTCAAACGAACCCTGAATAATTTCAAAGTTCAGCGCGAATCTCCAGTTGTTTCGTGTCGCGTGTAGAAGAAAATACGAGGCTTGAAGAGGGAGTGATTATCATTTGGCCGACAAGGGGACACGTTTCCCTATCGAAACCACGAGGGTTCTTGCGATAGGCTCCGGTTTGTAAGAGGTTTGTAATAAAGCTTGGCCCAAACTGGCACTGTTTTTACCACGACATATATGTGCCATGACATGACACCATGCCACCTTTTATGACTTTCTGGTGAGTTTAGGATTTATGGGGACTTCAAAACCGAGATTCAAAATGTTTGAGGAAGAGCCAGGACACCGGTATGGTTGTAATTTGTTCCCATTCCTGGCATGAGACCTAAACATGCACCCAAGGACACATGTATAATTTTACTAGCCATTTTGGTGAACTGGAGCATGTATTTGTAGTTCAGATTTGAATTATGGACATTAAATGCCTAGGAAACTCAATTAGTGTATAAAAAGGCCAAACAAACCCTGAATAAGTTTAAATTTCAGCACGGATATCCAGTGGTTCCATGTTGCCCGTGGAAGAAAATACAAGGCGAAAAAGAGGCAGTGATTACGTTTCGCCCACAAGGGGAACACGTTTCCCTATCAGAACCACGAGGCTTCTTTGAGAGAAGCTCCAGATTATGTAAGAGGTTTGTAATAAAGCTTGGCCCAAATTGGACAATGTTTTTACCACGACATATATGTGCCATGACGTGACACCATGACACCTTTGATGACTTTCTGGTGAGTTTAGGATTTATCGGGACTTAAAAACCGAGATTCAAAATGTTTGAGTACGAGCCATGACACCAGTACGGTTGTAATTCGTTCCCATTCATGGCATGGGACCTAAACATGCACCCAAGGACGTTTTTTCAACCATTTTGGTGAACTGGAGCATGTATTTGTAGTTCATATTTTAATTATGGACATTAAATGCCTAGGAAACTCAATTAGTGTATAAAAAGGCCAAATGAACCCTAAATAAGTTTAAATTTCAGCACGGATATCCTGTGGTTCCATGTTGCCCGTAGAAGAAAATACAAGGTGAAAAGAGGCAGTGATTATGTTTCGCCCACAAGGGGGACACGTTTCCCTATCGGAACCACGAGGCTTCTTTGAGAGAAGCTCCGGTTTGTAAGAGGCTTGTAATAAAACTTGCGCCACAATGGACGAAAAAAATTCCTCGACATATAAGTGCGATGTCGTGACACCATGGCAGGTTTCACGATTTTCAGCTTAGTTTTGGATTTACGGGATTTAAAAACCGAGATTCTTCTCACGAAATGTTTTCAAATAGCACATGGTACACACACGAAAACCGATATTCAATGAAAACTTCATGGAAACCATATTTTAAAGTTTCATAAAAATCTGAAAAAATATGGGATGTTAAGAAGGTGACGTTTTATTGTGACACAAAATTTCAAGTTGAAAAACATTACAAGATGTGAGCTATGAAAAAGACAAATTTTGCCCTGAATAGTGACATTACTATTCGGCACTATTGAACACTGATTTTGTCTTTTTCATAGCTCACATCTCTTAATGTGTTCCAACTTGAAATTTTGTGTGCCAATAAAACATCATCCTCTTAACATCCCGCATTTTTTTGAATTTTTATTGAAACTTCAAAACATCCTCTTCTCGTGGTTTTCACCGGTTTCCACCGAATATTGGTTTTCATATGATATCCTCCCCTCCCCCGCTGCACGCGCGATCTGAGTCCTGCGTTCTGACTGGCCAGAACCCAAACCCCACGGATCGTACGTGTGCACCGTTGGATGCTCCCAGATCAAACGGCAACCCTGAGGCCTTTCGACAGCACATGCAGTACATGGGTAAGCATTGTGTGCATGTGTCGTGTAGCTCACGCTTCCTTCCCTACTAGGTTTTCATTCAAAACAGGCTACCATTTCTCGCCACTCCTCTCATCGGTTTCCCGCCTCTTCTCCCAGATATGCATGATCTAGATGTTCATTTAATTCTTATAGTTCATCTCATCCAAGATCAATTAGTTTTGTAAAAAAAATATTTTAAGATTCATGGAATTGTGCATTGTGAAGGTAAAAACAAGAAGTGGGAATTCATTTAGAAAAAAAGGTTTGGGCAATTAATATATGGAAGATTCGAGAGAACAAAGGAGAAGTGCTTGTGTTTTGAGGTTTGTGCATTATGCTCAAGTTCAACCATGGAGTCTTCTAGATTGTACATGTGGCAGAATCTGGTGGAATGTAGATGATATCCAACAACCAGTAGTGCTCGGATTTGCCATCTCTGTACCGTCGGATTGGCTTCATCCAACAAGCAACTTTCATAGTTATTCGCACACTATATATGTGTATAGATGTATAGAGATATATAGATGTGTCCCATGGTACACAAAATAAAGTTTGAGCGCATGCGTGGGATGACCCCCCCCCCCCCCCCCGCCGCCTCGAAGTTGGGAAACTGACGTCATAGGTATTGAACCAGGCTTGGAGTCGGGTACGGTGTTCGGTTTGTAATGTACTTGGCGTGGCCATCGAAGTTGTGTATTTGGGATTTAAACAGATCATACACCATCGTACCCATACATATTTTCGGGCCGCATGCATTGTATACGGGGTCTTCTGATCGACCATGTCTCCCTTGTGCAGTTTTTTGTGATGACATGGATATCTGTGGGCTCCCCGAGTGTATATATATCATCCCTTTGACCGATAATGAGGGGTATGTGTTGGCCATGAATGGATTCCTCCTAGTTCATGTTAGGGCCGGTCACCGTCAAATGTCGGTCAACCAAAGCTCGAGCTCATGCGTTGTTAGGATTCCCTCCCAGATGCTCGGATTGCTGGGTTCGACCTACATCAAACCCTGCGTACGTATCTCGTCCTTAACTACCTTGGCTTCATGGTTGTTTTCTGTATTGAGAGGTAGGCACCACATCTAAATTGTACATTATTCTATATTGAAAAGACACATCACCCCTTCCCAACGTACATCATTTTGGGCCGCATGCAAGAGGTGCTGGTTTTGTGGTCCCTCTCGTGCGATATTTATGATGGTTCAATCTATTGGCCCAAGCGTTTTATCGACAACAACAACTGTCATTTGACCAAATGAAAGATTCATTGGTCCGTCTTATGGTAGGTCATGGCGACATGCATGTATGACCAAAGTATCGATCATTACGTGCATCCGCCCCACTGACACGAAGTGGGAGGTGGTGGGACAAGCATCCTAGCTAGGTACGACATTATGTCATTATATATATCCTAGCTAGGTGGTTGTTATCGTGCTTTTGGGTTTGCGAGGCAGGTGCCACCAAAGTTATGCATTGTGTATTTAAAGTTTTAAACATCCCCAATATTCGTACATATATTTGGCCACTTCCAGGTGGTTCTTGACTTCTGGCCCCTCTCATCGATCTTCAATGACGCGCCCAACCGTGGGCCCGCGGGGTCAAAGTTGTGCATTGGAATTTTGAACATCACATACCACCATTTTCACTCATATATATTTGGGCCACATGCTGGTGTGGCTATCTTTTGAACCTCCCTAACGTTATTTTTTGCTTTAAAGACTCTGATGATCCTCAACGGACATGGGGTATAATATCTAAACCGTGTGCGATACAAGTGCGATGTGAATCACCACGACCGCGCAAGCGTGAGCAAATTAAGGTGGAGGTGCTGGCTCAACCGTGTGCGATGCAAGTGCGCTAAAATCACCATGACCGCGCAAGCGCGAGCAAAGGGTGGAAGTACTGGCTCAACCGTGTGTGATGCAAGTGCGCTGAAATCACCACGACCGCGCAAGCGCGAGCAAAGGGTGGAGGTACTCACTCAACCATGTGCGATGCAAGTGCGCTGAAATCACCATGACCAGGCAAGCGCGAGCAAAGGGTGGAGGTATTGGCTTAACCATGTGCGATGCGAATGCGCTGTAAAACCACCACCTGTGGAAGCTAAAGGCGGGTAAGTTTATTTGGAAATTAGGACGAACCATGTGCGATAGACCAGCTAGCTAGAAATATAAAAAACAAACTACCCGCCTTGAGCGTTGCAAACATCGGCGGATCCGCGCCACTTTTCCTTATTATCATACACGGATATTGTTATTGGACCGTGCGCGATCTTGGGCACTCCCGCCCCGCATCAATTCCTTTATCCAAATTTTAGTACCCACCGTACTTCAACCATCGCCCACACTCCTCCAGCACCGACCTTATAGTAAAATTTTAGCAGCCGAGGCATTTGAACCGTCGCCCTCCCTCGTCCACCACCATCTCCACCCACCATTACTAAAAAATTTAGTAGCCGCGGCGTATCCTCAAACACCAACCCCCCCTGCACAGTCCCCCACCCGCCCCCTCCCCCCTGCAAACCCTAGCTCGTGGCCGCTGTCGGCGCCGCCGCCAACCCAGCTGGTCTACCCGTTCCTCCTAGCTTAGATAATAAAGTTCAGGTTATCCAGCGATTCCCATACCGTCGCCCCACTCCCCTGAGTTTTTAGATGAGGCCTGCGGTGTCCCTCCCCGCCAAATCCACAGCCCCTGCTCCAAAATGTCGTAGCCTAAGCTCAACCACGTATCCCGGGGAGCCTGACGAGAGTTCGGCCAAGAAGAGATTTATCATGGCCTCTCCGGCGGACGTTGGCGAGGTGGCCGCCGTCCACCACGACCTATCGATCCCGGAGCAACACATCGCCGCGGAAGTCGGCGAAGACGTTGACTACGTTGCCATGCCAAAGGCTTCATGTCAGTGGGCTAGCGTATTACTGTATCTCGGGAAAGCTAGCTACGACATCAAGCTCGTCCACACCGACGGCTTCACGCAGACCATGTCACAGGTTAAGTTGTCCATCCCCAATCCCTCAGGTTCAACCGCTGTCGATCTCTTCGACGGCCCTGCCGCTGATCTCCTCCGCCAAGCGGTCAAGGATTTGCGAGCTTTATACGCCATCGAGCCCATTTTGTCACTTCTGAAGGACACGTTCTACGGCGGCGGCTTGGGATCCTCAATTGCCAAGTCAGATCTCATCGACCATGACCAGGACCATGAGGAGGGCACCCACGAAGGTTCTTCCAAGGTGAAACAGCCCATCTGTGACATCAGAGGGCGCACTGTCAGCGTTCTGGGAATGGGGGTCCCCAGACTTGCCTGCCTGCGGCCCACAGCGTGGCTAAGCAGCAGGCCGTACGACCCATCTTCATCGACAAGGCATCCAAGACGCTCGCAAGGGTCCAAGCCTCGCGAGGTGGATGACACAAGACCTCCTCTGGAGTAGCCTAGCCAGGCAGGCTCACCAGGAGCGGAGATATCAAGGCAGGGCAAACCTCACGAGGCCCTCGTGACGTGAGCCATGACAAACGGCACCAGGCGGGCGCCAGCGCGTGCGGCGTCCATGTTTCCTCTTTGGTGCTAAGGAGGCCAGCGCAGGCGAAGAGTACCGAGGCATCAGGCAAAGGTTGCCATATTGGTGCAACGAGGCCAAGACCAGGAGGACGGCAAGGCGGAGGTCATCGTGGAGCCCAAGACGGCGTCACCCCAGAGCTTTTCGCAGGCGAAGACCGCTTTTGTCAGGATAGCTTGTACTAGCTGTCCCCCTTCAAATTTGCCCGCCGTTGTTGGCTCCCTTCCCGCTCGATATTTGGGAAGAGGACCAGGGCCTCTGTAAATAGGACTAGCCACCACAGTAGGAGGCAACTGATCTCGAACCGGTTCAGATCATCCTCAACTACACAAGCACAAGAACTCCTCAACCTCAGGAGGCTGTTCTTCCCTTGTACTGTTCATCATCAGCCCAAGAGGCAATCCACCACCACCACACTGGAGTAGGGTATTACACCACAACGGTGGCCTGAACCAGTATAAACCTCGTGTCTTTCTGTGTTGCGAGTTCATCGAGTTCGTCCGCGGGATCTTAGCCAGCTAGAGCGTAGATCCGTAGGAGGGAAAGACTTCGCACGCACCCCAGTGTTCGAACCTTAAGGGTTTGCCGGAACCCCACATCCGACATTTGGCGCGCCAGGTAGGGGTGCGCCGGAGCTCCTCTCCACCAACCTGCGCCCCGTGCCGCCACGCTTCGCTCCCATGACAGGCGCCCCGCCATCCACCTCTGCGGCCGACACCAGCAGCAGGGAGTCTGGGTACCGAGACCTGACCCCCGCCCAGCGGCGAGTGCAGTGGCCAACCAAGTTCAAGCCGGAGATGCCGCCGCGTTACGACCGCGCGGCAGACCCGGCGCCGTTCCTGCAGGCGTACGAGGAGGCCATCCTCGAGGCCGGAGGTGACGGCAAGATCATGGCCAACTGGTTCCCCATGGCCCTCGCCGGCGAGCCGCACGCCTGGCTGCTCAACCTCCCGGGGTCCACGGTGGCGTCCTGGGAGGAACTCCGCAACCTCTTCACTGCGCACTACGCGGTGCCGGCGCACCACGCAGTCGCGGCACTGCTGGGTGGCTCCCAAGCACCGCCTTCATATCGCCACGTCAAACCTTTCTTCCGTCAGATTGGGGCGGCCTCCAAGTGCCCGGGGGCTCTGCTGGGTTGGGCTGCGCCGGAAGCCGACCTCACCTTCAGCTCGGAAGACCATCCCGACTCCACCGCCGGCTCCGGCGTGCTCCCAATGCTCTGCACGCCCACCATCTGCAACGTGGCCGTCACCAAGACCCTCATTGACGGCGGTGCCAGCCTCAACTTGCTCTCCGTAGAAGCCTTCAGCCTCCTCCATGTGCCGCCCGACCGGCTCAACCTCAGCAAGCCTTTTTCAGGAGTGGGTGGCGGAGCTGCCCACTCTCTGGGGCAGATTCGCCTCCCCGTCACCTTCGGCACACGCGACAACTACCGCACTGAGCTGGTGGACTTTGACATCGCCCGCACCGGTCTCCCATACAACGCCATCCTCGGGTACCCAGCTCTCGCTCAGTTCATGGCGGCAACTCATCCGGCCTACAACCTCATGAAGATGCCAGGAAACAAGGGTGTCCTCACCATCAAGGGGGACACTAAGGAGGCCGTGATGGCGCTTAGGCTCGCCTTCAACACCGCGGTGGCGGCACAGCCGGCCGGCGCCGACACCCACGAGGCCAAGGAGGCCGCGCCTACCAAGAAGAAGTAGTTGTTCACCCAAGACAAGGCGGGAACCAAGCAGGTGCCAGTCAACGAGGACGGGTCTTCGGAGGCCACCTTCACCATAGGAGCCGCCCTTGACCCGGGACAAGAAGAAGCCTTGGTGAGGTTCTTGCGCGCGAACAAGGAAATATTCGCGTGGGAGCCCAATCAGCTTTTAGGGGTCCTGAGAGAGGTGATCCAGCATCATCTAAGGGTATGCCCCAACATACGCCCCGTAAAGCAGCGAGCCAGACGGCAGTCCACTGAGAAGCAGGCCTTCATCGTCCAAGAGACACGCAAGCTGGAGGAAGCAGGCACCGTCCAGGAAGTTCGATATCCTGAATGGCTGGCAAACCCCGTCGTGGTGCCAAAGAAAGGTGGGAAGGGGTGGATGTGCGTCGACTTCACCAACCTCCACAAAGTCTGCACCCAAGATCCATTCCCGCTCATGCGCATCAACCAAATCGTCGACTCGACCGCCGAGTGCGACTTGCTGTGCTTCCTGGACGCGTTCTCGGGGTATCATTAGATCAAGATGACGGTGGAAGATGTGGAGAAGACAGCTTTCCTAACACCATGTGGGGTGTACTGCTACACCTGTATGCCCTTCGGGCTGCGCAACACAGGCGCCACCTTCCAGCGGTTGATGCACATCGCCCTGGGGCAGCAGCTCCGAAGGACCACAGAGGCTTACGTCGACGACATAGTGGTCAAATCTCGTGAGGCGAGGACATTGATTCAAGACTTGGAGGAGACCTTCGAGGGCTTGCGCCAAGTGAACTTGAGGCTTAACCCGGAGAAGTGCGTGTTTGGCGTCCCTTCCGGCAAGCTACTAGGGTTCCTCGTATCCCACAGAGGGATCGAGGCGAACCCAGAGAAGATCAAGGCCATCGAAGACATGAGCCCGCTGCAGACCGTCAAGGAGATGCAGAAGCTAGCAGGGCGGGTGACCGCGTTAGGGCGATTCATCTCCAAGCTAGGCGAGCGCGCCTTACCCTTCTTTAAGCTCATGAGGAAGAAGCGCCCGTTCGAGTGGACCCCGGAGGCCGACCGGGCCTTCCAAGACCTCAAGAAATACCTCACCAGCCCCCAGTGATGGTGGCACCGCGGCCTCTTGAGCCTCTGGTACTCTACCTTGCCGCCACCCGTACTCCGCCAGCACGGTGCTGGTGGCGGTTCGGGAGGAGCGCCAAGACAAGGGTGTGTCGCGCCAAGCCAGAGCTGATGCAACGCAGGGTCAGGAAGGCGCAACAAAGCCATCAGCGGCGAAAGACCAAGCTCAGCAGGGCAACATCGCAGAAGCTCTTGAGGACGGTCAGGTCTCAGGAAACCCACCACCTCAGGATATGCCACAATCTCCGCAGGACCCGAGCCTCGACAGTGTGCCAGCCCTCGTCGAGCACCCGGTGTACTTCGTCGGTACCGTACTGCGGGACGCGAGGGTGCGCTACCCCATGCCGCAAAAGCTCCTGCTCGCACTCTTGGTGGCCTCGCGCAAGCTGCGGCACTACTTCGAGGGCCTCCCCATCAGGGTCGTCTCAGCTTACCAATTGGAGAGGGTACTCAGGAGCCCAAACTCAGCCGGAAGGGTCACTGAATGGAACATCGAGCTGCAAGCATTCCAGTTGTAGTTCAGCACTACAAGGGTCATCAAGGGAGCCGCGCTCGCCGATTTTGTGGCAGAATGGACAGATGCCCCGGCTCTTGAGGAAGGAGAAGACCGGTCCACCTCCCCAGGAAGCGAGGCACCAAACGGCTGGGTCATGTATTTCGATGGCGCCTTCGTGCACTAGGGCGCGGGGGCTGGAGCAGTGCTCATCTCGCCCACTCAGGACAAGCTTTACTACGTCGTGCGACTCTGTTTCCAGCATGGCGAGAAGGTCTCCAACAATATCGCAGAATACGAAGGCCTCATAGCTGGCCTGAAGGCTGCGGCGGCACTGGGGGTGAAGCGCCTCACCGTCAAAGGCGACTCGCAGCTCCTCGTCAACTTCTCCAACAAGGTGTACGAGCCGAAGGACGAGCACATGGAGGCCTACCTTGCGGAGATGCGCAAGATGAAAAAGCAGTTCTCGGGCCTGGAGCTGCAGCACTTGCCCGGGGCACCAACAAGGAAGCTGACGACATCGCCAAGAGAGCATCCAAGCGGCAACCGCAAGAGCCCGGCGTCTTCGAAGAGCGGCTCTTCAAGCCATCAGCTACGCCACCTCTTTCAAGCACGACTCAGCCTCGGGAGGAGCTCCCACAGCCCCCGGCCACGGGAGCCCTAGCCTGTGGCCCGACCTCAGGAGCTCGGCTGCTCTTGGCGCTCGACCCCCAGGAGGAGTGCTGGACCAAGGAATTCAAGGAGTACCTGATGCACGGGATACTGCCGGAGAAGGAAGAGGACGCGGAGCGTGTGGCCCAGCAAGCTACGGCATACTGCATTCAAGACGGCGAGTTGTACAGGAAACGGCCGAACGACATCACGCTGCGCTGCATCTCCAGCGATCAAGGAAGGGAGCTGCTGATTGACATACACCGCAGGGACTGTGGGCATCACTCGTCATCACGGACCCTCATCGGCAAGGTGTTCCGCAGTGGATTCTATTGGCCTATAGCACTCAACGATGCAGCCGAGCTGGTGAAGTCATGCGAAGCTTGCCAATTCCATGCCAAGCAAATCCATCAGCCTGCCCAGGGCCTCCAAACCATCCCCCTCACATGGCCGTTCACAGTCTGGGGGCTGGACATCTTAGGCCCGTTCCCACGAGCGCCGGGGGGCTACCGCTATCTCTACGTCGTCATCGACAAGTTCACCAAGTGGGCGGAAGTGGAAGCCGTCCATACCATTCCAGCCGACTCGGCCGTCAAGTTCATCAAGGGCCTCGTGAGCCACTTCGGGGTCCCCAACCGCATCATCACAGATAACGGCTCGCAGTTCACTAGTAACCTCTTCAAAACCTACTGTGCTAACCTTGGAACGCAGATCTGCTACGCTTCGGTGGCCCACCCCAGGAGCAATGGTCAGGCTGAGCGCGCCAACGCAGAGGTTCTGAGGGGCCTCAAGACCAGGACCTTCAAGAAGAAGCTGGAGGCCTGCGGCAGGGGCTGGCACGACGAGCTCCAGTCCGTGCTATGGTCCATCCGTACCACCGCTACCAAGCCAACGGGCGAGACTCCGTTCTTCCTCGTCTACGGAGCCGAAGCAGTCCTCCCTCACAAGGTCAAGCATCGCTCCACGCGGGTCCTGGTGTTCGACGAAACGCAGCAGGATGCCATGCGGGGGATGGATCTCTTGCTGGGGGAGGAACGCCGACGCGAAGCCGCATTGAGGGCGGTAAGGTACCAACAAGCGCTGCGGCGGTACCACTGCTACAACATCCTCTACAGGACGCTCGAGGTGGGTGACCTCGTCCTGAGGCGGGTCCTCTCTAGAGAAGTACTGCACAAGCTTTCGCCCATGTGGGAGGGCCCGTTCAGGGCCGTCCATGTCTCCAGGCCGGGTGCAGCGCGCCTGGAGACGCAGGACGGGATACCCATCCAGAACGCCTGGAACATCCAGCACCTCCGGAAGTTCTATCCATGAAGCAAGGCCCAGAGCCTGAGAAGCAAGGCCCAGAGGCTGAGAAGAAAGGCCCAGAGCCTGTGAAGAAGGCCCGGTTCCTGTGAAGAATCGCCGCCGGTGACACTCTCACGTAATAATGAGTGGGGCTGTACATGCCCCGGAGTCTCAGGAGTGCCGGCCTGAGGCCCTGGGGCTCCCTCCCACGCCTAGTGGACAACACTTAGCTCCGCGCTGGTGAGACGACTTGAAGACTAGATAGGTGCCGGACACGGATTTTTATTTGCTTTCCGTAGTTGGCTCGCTTTTCCTTAATCAAAGTTGCTCTTGGTGTTCGTTTCTGATTTGGTTCCCTAGCCTTTTACCGCATTTTTCGACTCTGGTTTGCCCATGTTCTCTCTCTCGCATACCTCGCGAGGGGGCTAGGCAGGTGCCCTCACGAGCATTTTTCTTCTCTCTGCCTTCTCGCGAGCCACCCTCGTTCGAGCCTGGAAGCTGGCACATCTCTCCTAATCCGTGCCCCTCGGGTACCGCGATACAAAGAGCCAAGTCAAGGCTTGGGTGGACGGCAAATCCTCTAGCGCACCCCCTAACGATTTTTTTGCAGTTTCCGAGCAAACACAGACACCTCGCGAGGGAAAGGGCGTCCCAAACGCGCCAGGTTAAGTTATCTTTGCGCAAATAACAACACGGCATAACACACATAGTGCACTAACCAAAGAACCACAGTTCGATACACGCCCCTCTAGGCCCATACTAGTTTTGTTTTCTGATGCAGGGAAAAAGAAAAAGCTAAACAAAGCGGCGCTACAGCAATCCGCGGAGGCAGGCCTTCAGCGACGCCCCGAGCCTAACCAGACCCCTCCTCGCGCTTCACGGAGGCACGGCGATGAGATGACCCACTGCCTCCTTTGAAGCGGACGCGGCGGCACGACGGCTGGTCATAGCCACCGCTGCTGGAGCTGCCACCGGAGGAAGAGCCGCCGTAGCTGGAAGAGACGCGGTCGCCGCCGAGGGCAGGCTCGCCCTCGTCCTCGTCGCGACCATCACCAAGCCCGAGCACCTCCTCACCGTCGTTCGTCTCGGGGTAGCACCCAGCGCAGCGACCATCTTCCCCAAACACCCTCACATAGAGGGTCGATCCACCATTGTACCTGAAGTGGAGGGTGCACCGCCTGCCCAGGCCGCGCGCGCGGGCAAATGTCTGCCAGCCGTGGGCCAGGGCTATGTTGCCCGCAACGGAAGTCTCGACCGCAACCAAAGAGGCCTTGCTGTAGCAGCCATCCGCATGTAGCCAGAGTCCACCCAGACCAGAGGCGGCAGTTCGTCGGCGAAGAAGCGCGGAAGTTGGAGCCAGTTGCCGGCCGGGTTCTCCGACCAGACGACGAACTCCGGCGACACCTCCGCCGAATGGAAGCATGGGCGGGGAGGCCGCGCCACCATCGCGCGCCTCCCCTCATCGGTTGGACCACCATGGATGGGACGATCCCCTCTGCGTGCCGCGGCGCCACCTCGACGGTGGGCCACGGCGGGGGTCGCGGCGTGCTTGCGCGGACGGCCGCGCTTGGGCACTAGGGAACCAGGGACCTCGCGAGGGGCCTTTCCCTTCTCGGCGGCAGAGAACTTCCTTCCTGGCGCCATCGGTGGCACTATAAGCAATGGAGCAGAGAAGCAAGAAAGCGAGGAAGAGAGAGGCAATGGGGGCTCCGCCCCGCTCCCCATTTATAGCAAGAGAAGGCCAACCGGCGTCTCCCATGATCGTAGGTAATGATGGTTTTCCTTGCATGTCGCAGGGACTTGTCAAGTTGTGCAGTTGCCGAGGCAGCATAGGGAAGCGGAGACGCCCACATCCAATCAACCGCCACGCGTCAACCGAGGCCACAGGCTTTTGGGGCCCACGGTGCTCCGAACTTGACCCTTGCCTTCGCCGCGAAGCCAAGCCCGAGCGCACCTTGGGCCCGGCAGCTACTGTCGGCGTTTTGGGAATGGGGGTCCCCAGACTTGCCTGCCTGTGGCCCACGGCCTGGCTAAGTAGCAGGCCGTACGACCCATCTTCATCGACAAGGCATCCAAGACCCTCGCGAGGTTCCAAGCCTCACGAGGCGGATGACGCAAGACCTCCTCTGGAGTAGCCTAGCCAGTCAGGCTCATGAGGAGCAGAGATATCAAGGCAGGGCAAACCTCACGAGGCCCTCATGACGTGAACCATGACGAATGGCGCCAGGCGGGCGCCAGCACGCGCAGCGTCCAAGTTTCCTCTTTGGTGCTAAGGAGGCCAGCGCAGGCGAAGAGTACCGAGGCATCATGCAAAGGTTGCCATATTGGTGCAACAAGACCAAGACGAGGAGGACGGCAAGGCGGGGGTCATCGTGGAGCCCAAGACGGCGTCACCCCAGAGCTTTTCACAGGCGAAGACCGCTTTTGTCAGGATAGCTCGTACTAGCTGTCCCCCTTCAAATTTGCCCGCCGTTGTTGGCTCCCTTCCCGTCGATATTTGGGAAGGGTACCAGGGCCTCTATAAATAGGACTAGCCACCACAGTAGGAGGCAACTGATCTCGAACCAGTTCAGATCATCCTCAACTACACAAGCACAAGAACACCTCAACCTCAGGAGGCTGTTCTTCCCTTGTACTGTTCATCATCAGCCCAAGAGGTTGGCCTAGAGTCGTGCGCGCCTTACGCATGGAGGAGGGCACAATATGGGCATTCCGCTTCACCTTTTCTAGCAACCAGAATGTCTTTCGCCTCTCTCTTTACAGTCTTTAGTACAACTATGGTTCATCATTCTTTACTTGGTGCTTCTGTAGTTCTTCAGTATATGTACCTGTGCATTGAATTATGGATTCATAGTTGAACCTATATTTGTAAGAAACATGGTTGGATATGAAATAAGTGATTGCCTACTTTTAAATTCATAACATGTGATTTTTAAATTAGGGATTAATTGGATTAATTATGGATTAAATAGGGATTACACTGCACACGGTTTGCGAAAGCGAAATGTCTGCGATATATGTGGAGATCAGAAACGTTTCTAGGATCCACTACGTGTGCGATCAATCTCCACTGCACACACGACTTTCTCTTGAAAACTATTTGCGTTAGGCCACCTTGCGCAAACGTTTATGATATAAAAAGTGTGTGTGATGGACAGCCTTTGCCACACAGTTTTTTCTACACACCGTGTGTGATGCATTCAATAATGCAAACGATAAAATTATTAATATCATGTGCAATGGCAACGCTATCACAAACGATTTAACAGGAAAAATTGTGTGCGATGTACCTGTGAGCGGAAACATTTTCCTTGGAGCAACTGTGTGGGATGTACATACGAACGGAAACGTTTAGCGGGGACTGACTATGTGGGATGTACTTGCGACCAGAAACAATTTCGCCGTATAATTGTATTTTTTTAGCTAAACTGTACGTATTTCCGGTATTTGAGCGCTCGCCGGTCGCACACGACCTCATTTTGCCGAACATGTGTGCCAGGAGGGCATATCGCCGACGGTTTCTGGGTTGTGTGGGAAGGACCCCCTATCGCCCACACTCATTTGGAGACGGTTCCATATGCCGCCGCGGAAAGGGGTTAAAAACCGTTTGTTTAGGACCGACGCGCACCAGTGATTCACGCCCACGGGTTAGTATGAGACGCGCTACTCTTATAAAGAGTGCAGTTTCATCCTCTCCACATGATTCTCAAGAAACAGCAAGCCTAAATGAAGATATTGAACATAGCTCTGTACTTGAAGACCGCACTTCCCCTACACCACCATCGCACGTGCTTGCTCTAACTTCACAGTGTGATATGTGGTTGCATGTTGCATACGATGTCTATCTTGTAATGCTTCTAATTAGGGTAATTTGCATCTACTTAGTTTACAGATTATACCTGTGAATATGACATGCCGTCCTATTTTTGGTACACACTACATCTATCTGTTAACCATGTTCTTACATGAAACTACCTCTTTGCTGTATCCTGCATCAATCACTTACAATGAGACACCTTTATTCGTTGCATATTGCATATTATTTCTAGCCTGCTGCCATGTATTGCTTCTAATTTGGTCGAATACATTTGTTAGGCCACCCTTTTAATTTGGCAGAGTGATATAGGTTTCATCTTTCATATGGTTTCTAGCTTGCATTGCTTCTAACTAGTTCAAACACATTGTGCTTAGTTTACAGTTTATACATCATACATGTCAATATGTCATGCCGTCCTGTTTTTCATACATATTCCACCCTCCTATCATGCAGCTGCCTTACATGAAAGTAGTGTTTGTCAGTATCATGTATCAATGAGTTCTGAAGAGCAAATTTTATTCCTTTTTCTTATGGGTTTGACTTGACAAGGCAAAATCACAAAAGAGGAAGGAAAAGAGTAAGGAAGACGATGATGGTGGTCCTCTGCAGCAACGTAAATGGAGCATCTGTATGGATTCTCCTTGTACTGCTTGTGCATTACAAGTTCCAAGTCTCCGCTCCCCTACTCTACCATCCAAGGTGCTTGCTCTAACTTAGCAGTGTGATATCTGGTTGCATGTTGCATATGGTGTCTAGCTTGTATTGCTCCTAATTAGTGCAAATTGCATCTTCTTAGCTTCCACATGATACGTGTGAATATGACACGCCTTCCTATTTTTGGTACATACTATATCTGTCTATCACACCATGTTCTTACATGAAACTAGTCTTCTTGTGTATCCTGCATCAGTCACTTATGATGAGACACCTTTAAGTTGGCAGTGTGATATTGGTTTGCGTCTTGAATATGATTTCTAGCATGTAGTGCTTCTAGTTTGATGAACGCCACCTATGACGAGACAGTTTTAACTTGACAGAGTGATATTGATTGCACCTTCAATATGGTTTCTAGCTTGCAGTGCTTCTAATTTGTTGAAGTGCCTTTTGCTTAGTTACCACATCATAGGTGTGAATATGTCAAGCCATCTAGTTTTTCGTACATATTCCATCCTCGTATCATGACTTTGCCTTTCATCATAGTAGTGTTCGTCAATATCATGCATGAATGAGTTCTGAAGAGCGAATTTTATTCCTTTTTCTCGTCAGTTTGACCTCACAATGCAAAATCAATAAAGCGGAAGGAAATTGGTAAGGCATTGGATGATGGTGGTCCTTCCGAGCAACTCAAATGGAGGGTCTCTACAGATTCTACTCCGCCATCCTCCCAACAAGATTCACAAGACAACGCAAGGCTAGACAGTCAACGTAGCTGTATAGATGATGAGCACATCTCCCCTACTCCACCATCACAGGTGCTTTCTCTAACTTGTCACTATTATATGTGGTTGCATGTTGCCTATGATGTCTAGCTTGTATTGCTTCTAACTTTGTTGAATTGCATGTTCTTACTTTACACATAATGCATGTGAATATGACACGTGTTCCTCTTTCTAGAACATAATATATCTGATCACACTGTGTTCTTACATCAGACTACTATTCTTGCATATCCCACATCAGTCACTTATGATAAGGTACCTTTAAGTCGCCACTGTGGTATTGGTTGTGTCTTGCATATGATTTCTAGCATGTACTGCTTCTAATTTGTTAAAATGGCAGACAGTTTGAACTTGGCAGAGTGATATTGGTTGCATCTTTCATACGGTGTCTAGCTTGCAGTGCTTCTAATTTGTTGAAATGCCTTCTGCTTAGTTACCACATCATAGCTGTGAATATGTCACGATGTCCTGTTTTTCATACATATTCCATCCTCGTATCATGTGTTTGCCTTTCATCCGAGTAGTGTTCGTCAGTATCATGCTTGAATGAGTTCTGAAGAGCGAATTTTATTCCTTTTTCTTATCGGTTTGACATCACAATGCAAAATCAATACAGTTGAAGGAAATTAGTGCGCAGTGGATGATGGTGGTCCTTTGGAGCAACTCAAACGGAGGGTCTCTATAGATTCTACTCCGCCATCCTCCCAACACGAGTCGCAAGACAACACAAGGCTGGACAGTCAATGTAGTTGTGTAGATGATGAGCACATATCCCCTACTCAACCATCACAGGTGCTTACTCTAACTTGGCACTTTATATGTGGTTGCATGTTGCGTACGATGTCTAGCTTGTATTGCTTCTAACTTTATTGAATTGCATCTGCTTACTTTATACATAATGCCTATGAATATGACATGTGTTCTTGTTTCTAGAACATACGTGTAGATGATGAGCACATATCCCCTACTCCATTGTCACAGGTGCTTTCTCTAACTTGGAACTGTTATATGTAGTTGTATGTTCCGTATGATGTCTAGTTTGTATTGCTTCTGATTTTGTTGAATTGCATCTGCGTAGCTTACAACTTATACCTGCAATGATCACTTACCCACAAGACACATTTAACTTGGGAGTGTGATGTAGGTTGCATCTTGCATTGTCTTCTGGCCTGTACTGCTTCTCATTTCTTGAAATGGCACTTACGACGAGACACTTTTTACCTGATAGAGTGATATTGGTTGCATGTTCATATGGTGCCCTTTCATTTCTTCTAATTTTGTTGAAATTCCTTCCGCTTGCTATTTTTCATACATATTCCATCCTCCTACCGTATGTGTGAATATGCAATGCTGTCTTTTTGTATATATTCCATCCTCCTATCCGGCGCTTTGATACGTCCATTTTGCATCATGTTTTCTTACTATTATTTATAATGTTTTTATCCATAATGATGCTTTTTGGAGTAATTCTAATGCCTTTTCTCTCATAATTTGTAAGGTACACACCAAGGGGGAGAATTCCAGCAGCTAGAAATCTGGACTTGAAAAAGCTACGTGAGGCCACCTATTCTGCACAACTCCAAATGCGTTGAAACTTCACGGAGATTTTGTATGGAATATATAAGAAATATTGGAGCCAATAAGTACCAGAGGGGAGCCACCAGGTGGGTTGTGGCCTCCTCGGCCCACCTCCGATGCCCATCTTCTAGTATATAAGTGGTTTTGACCTAGAAAAAAATAAGAGTAATACTTTCCGGACGGAGCGCCGCCGTCTCGAGGCAGAACTTGGGCAGGAGCACTTTTGCCCTCCGGCGGAGCGATTCTGCCGGGGGAACTTCCCTCCCGGAGGGGGAAATCATCGTCATCATCACCACCAACAACTCTCCCATCTTGGGGAGGGCAATCTCCATCAACATCTTCACCAGCACCATCTCATCTCAAACCCTAGTTCATCTCTTGTATTCAATCTGGTTACCGGAACTACAGATTGTTGCTCTGGGGTGACTAGTAGTGTTGATTACATCTTGTAGTTGATTACTATATGGTTTATTTGGTGGAAGATTATATGTTCAGATCCATTATGCATATTAATACCCCTCTGATGATGAGCATGTTTTTTGATTGTGAGTAGTGACTTTTGTTCTTGAGGTCACGGGAGAAATCATGTTGCAAGTAATCATGTGAACTTGATATGTGTTCGATATTTTGATAGTATGTATATTGTGATTCCCTTAGTGGTGTCATGTGAACATCGACTATATGACACTTCACCATATTTGGGCCTAAGGGAATGCATTGTGGAGTAGGAAATAGATGGTGGGTTGCGAGAGTGACAGAAACTTAAACCCCAGTTTATGCACTATTCTGTAAGGGACCGATTGGATCCTAGAGTTTAATGCTATGGTTAGAATTTCTTCTTAATACTTTTATCGTAGTTGCGGATGCTTGCGGGAGGGTTAATCATAAGTAGGAGGAATTTTCAATTAAGAACAGCACCTAAGCACCGGTCCACCCACATATCAAATTATCAAAGTAGCAAACACAAATCAAACCAACATGATGAAAGTGACTTGATGAAATTCTCGTGTGCCCTCAAGAACGCTTTGCTTATCATAAGAGACCGTTTTGACATGTCATTTGCCTCAAAAGGATTGGGATACCTTACTGCATACTGGTTACTATTATCGTTACTTGCTCGTTACAAATTATCTTGCTATAAAACTACCAGCTACTTACAATTTCAGCACTTGCTGACATTACCTTACTAAAAACTACTTGTCATTTCCTTCTACTCCTTGTTGGGTTCGACACTCTTACTTATCAAAAAGAGCTACAATTGATCCCCTATACTTGTGGGTCATCAAGGCTATTTTCTGGCGCCGTTGCCGGGGAGTGAAGCACCTTTGGTAACTGGAATTTGGTAAGGAAACATTTATATAGTGTGCTGAAATTTATTGTCACTTGTTACAATGGAAAACAATCCTTTGAGGGGTTTGTTCAGGGTATCTTCACCTCGTCCGGAACCACAATTAATTTCCCCTCAACCTACTACACCTACTAAAAATATTGAATATGAAATTCCCTCGGGTATGATAGAACAACTGTTAGCTAATCCATATGTAGGAGATGGAACCGAACATCCTGATATGCACTTGATACATGTAGAACAAATTTGTGGATTGTTCAAGCTTGCAGGTTTACCCAGGGATGAAGTTATGAAAAAGGTTTTCCCTTTATCTTTGAAGGGAAAAGCATTGGCATGGTATAGGCTATGCGATGATATTGGATCATGGAATTGGAATCGTTTAAAACTGGAGTTTCACCAAAAAAAATATCCTATGCATCTAGTTCATCGTGATCGGAATTATATATGTAATTTTTGGCCTCGTGAAGGAGAAAGCATCGCTCTAGTTTCAGGGAGGCTTAAGTCAATGTTATATTCATGCCCCAATCATGAGCTCTCAAGAGAAATTATTATTCAGAACTTTTATGCTTGGCTTTCTCGTAATGATCAAACCATGCTAGATACTTCTTGTGCTGGTTCTTTTATGAAGAAAACTATTGAATTCCGGTGGGATCTTCTGGAAAGAATTAAATGCAACTCTGAAGATTGGGAACTCGACGAAGGTAAAGAGTCAGGTATAAAGCTTAAGTATGATTGTGTTAAATCTTTTATGGATACCGATGTTTTTCAAAAGTTTAGCACTAAATATGGACTTGACTCTGAGATAGTAGCTTCCTTTTGTGAATCATTTGCTACTCATGTTGGACTCCCTAAAGAGGAATGGCTTAAATATCACCCACCTATTAAAGATTCGGTACTAGTTAAAGAAGAAACTATTCTCTATAATGTTGATCCAGTTGTTCCTACTGCTTATATTGAGAAACCCCCTTTTCCTGCTAGGATAAAGGAACATGCTAAAATTGCAACTGTGGTTAACAAAAGCTCTGTCAGAACACCTAAACCAGATGAACAAATTAGAATTGAACCTAATATTGTTATGGTTAAAGATCTCTTAGAAGAAGACGTGGATGGGCATGTTATTTACTTCTGCAAAGAAGCTGCTAGAATTGCTAAACCTGATGAAAAAGATAAACATAGACCAGTTGTTTGCGTGCCTGTCATTTCAGTTAAAGTAGGAGATCACTGTTATCATGGTTTATGTGACATGGGTGGGATAACATAGCACCTACGGAGTTAGAAGACATAGATGTTACTATTAAACTTGCTAATAGAGACACCATATCGCCTTGTGGGATTATTAGAGATGTTGAAGTCTTGTGTGGGAAAATAAAATATCCTACTGATTTTCTTGTTCTTGGTACCCCGCAAAATGACTTCTATCCCATTATATTTTGGTAGACCTTTCTTGAATACAATTAATGCTAGGATAGTTTGCCAGAAAGAAACAATGGGTGTTAGCTTTGGTGATGAGTCTCCCGAGTTTAATTTTTCCAAGTTTAGTGGAAACCATCATGAAAAAGAATTGCCTAGTAAGGATGAATTAATTGGTCTTGCTTCTATTGCTGTGCCACCTACTGATCCTTTAGAACAACAATTGCTAGATCATGAAAATGATTTACATATGCATGAAAGAAATGAAATAGATAATATTTTCTTTGAACAACGTCCTCTGCTTAAACAGAATTTGCCTATTGAAACTCTAGGAGGTCCTCCTCCACCTAAAGGTGATCCTGTGTTTGAATTAAAACAACTGCCAGACACTTTGAATTATGCTTATCTTGATGAAAAGAAGATATATCCTGTTATTATTAGTTCTAACCTTTCAGAACATGAAGAAGAAAGATTATTGAAGGTTCTAAGGAAGCTCCGAGCTGCTATTGGATATACTCTTGATGATTTAAAGGGCATTAGTCCTACTGTATGTCAGCATAAAATTAATATGGAACCTGATGCTAAACCCGTTGTTGATCACCAACGTCGGTTAAATCCAAAGATGAAAGAGGTGGTAACACTGGTGCGCATCGGTCCTAAACAAACGGTTTTTTACCCCTTTCCGCGACGGTATTTGGAACCGTCACCAAGTGAGTGTGTGCGATAGGGTGTCCTTCCCACACAACCCAGAAATCGTTGGGGATAGATCCTCCTGGGACCCAGGCTGGGGCCGTGTGTGATCGGGCGAAGCATCAAAACCCAATCATTTCCGTAGGTATGTACATCCCACATGGTGAATCGCAGAAATCATTTCCGTAGGTATGTACATCCCACACGGTGAATCCCAGAAATCATTTCCGTAGGTATGTACATCCCACACGGCAATCCGAGAAAATCATTTCCGTAGGTATATACATCCCACATGGTGAATCCCAGAAAAACATTTCCGTTCGTATGTATATCACACACAGTCAATCCAAGGAATACGTTTCCGTTCTTATGTACATCCCACATAGTTAATCCAGGGAAAACGTTTCCGTTCGGACGTACATCCCACACAGTTTTATGTGTAGGCTCGTGTGTGAAAAGTGTAACTATCACACACGGTCTTCCTTGGTTAACTGTTTGCTTTTATCAACTATATCACACACGATTTGATGAAGAAAACTGTGTGGCATTGGGCTATCCATCGCAACCGCTTTTACTGCTAGAACCGTTTGGAAAGGTCCATGACACATTTAGCAGGTTTATTAGTTTACAATTAATAATTCCAGTATTATGCAAATTCAAATTTCATATCGAACAGCTGTTTGCCAATTTCATATCAGGCACATAAATATATTATAACATCACAGTACGGTAGCTACATGGAAACATCACAGTACAACACATAGCTAGTTCAACTCCATACGAACAATATATTCATTTCCCTAATCGAGATCATCCAGGCTCGTCTTATCCACCTCTGCTTTCAGTTCAGTAAGAACCCGTTTTGCATGGGCCAACTGGGAAAGTGCATCCTCCTTCGCCAACACCATCTTAGCAAAGTCTTTTAAAAAATTTTGAGCCCATTCTCCACCTTCAACTTTTTATCCCGCATCTTGAAATATGCTTCAGCGTTGACAAGACTTTCTCTAAGCCTAGCTGTGTTCACTTCCTCATACATGCTCCAGAGCTTCGTTAGGCACATCTTCAAAGACTGTGGCCACTCTTGATCAACCCACTCCAAGTAAGAACACTTCCGTTCATCCTATAATATTTAAAACTAGATCAGTAACAATTGTAGGGGAAATGGGTTTATAGGAACATAGAAAATCACCAATGTTTATTTTGAAAAACTGAAGAAACATGTTAATTATGACATATCTTCTCAAAAAGATCAATGTGCAAATGAAATAATTGGTACTGAGACAACAACCAAATTCTGGAACATAAGAAGCTATAATTAACTACAACGACGCTACAAGTTCTTACTCATGTACAATAAATAACAAAGTGAACATTTTATGAGGAAGGTAAATATAACTGCAACAGCATAGCGACAGTGTTTGGATGACAGCAAATTGATACTAACAGGTGTGTACATGCACAAATTTAGTAACATAGAACTAATAGCACTAAGGTCATCCACTATGTATGCCAAAACTGGTGTAAAGACAACTGTTGCTACATCTCGCACCGGTGCCCTAAACTGGCGAGCCGATGCAGCGAAAAAAAATCAGGGGCCCGGACACCGGAGCACGTAGTTGCTCCGATGCCCAGTTCCTTCGTGCCATAAAGATTTAGTATTTTACTGCTTGGCTGCTCGGATGTGTGGACCAAAGTTGGCTGCACAAACTGTTGAAGTGGTGCCAAATAATTTTCTAATGGCACCGCTGATGAGATGGCAACAATTTAAGATACTAGGTACAAACTGTGACACTGTCTTAGGATGCGTTTGGTTGAAGGTGTGGTATGAATGGGTTGGGACCGTGACAGTGTCTGAATCACATCTAACAAATGATTTGTAACAACGGAAGAGGGTCTAACCTTCTCTGCACATGCCAGAAACTTCCTCCCAGTGTCCAGAGAATCAAACACAAGTAGCTTCACGCATGGAGATTGATGGTGACAATGAGCAGATAGATCTTCAGCCACCCCGCTCCATTCGTTCCCACTGATGGTCTTAGGGAGCTACAAGAGGAAGAAATGACTCAAATCGACCTCTGGGTAAAAATCCTTCATTCCAAGTCATAGCCCGAGAGAGAGAAGATAGGCATACCCAAGTGGTGAAGTATAGTCGCCGGAGGAGGAACCGCTGGAGATGTCTTTGAAGAAGACCATGGCCACCCCGGCGGTAGGAAGCGGCTATAGCTTAGCAAGGAAGGAAGGAGGAAACAGGGGAAATGTGACTTGTGGTCGAGGAGAAAAGGGAGTGGGGAAGGGGGAAGGGGGGCGGGGGTAAATATTTTGGCGGTAGGCCAAAATTTTGGAAATGTGGAGGGGAACTTTGCGCGCAGTGCCGTCGGACCATTCACTTTGACCAATTGTGTGCATCGCAAACGATTGTTCTGCTTTACGCGCATGGGATTAGTTTGATAATTCAAAATTTGGTCTCAAGGCATGGGCACATTCACTTTGAACGCGCGCGGTGCCGCCGGACCATTCACTATGAACGATTGTGTGCATCGCAAACGATTCTTCTGCTTTACGCGCATGGGATGAGTTTGATAATTCAAATTTTGGTGGAAATTTCCCCGGGTACGTCATTGTATATTTAACATCGCTTGCTAATTTGGTCACACAAAAGAGCGTACAGCAGGCAGACCACACTTACTGAATCGAGCAATTTTAGTAATTACACAGAGCCAGTTGACCTAAACATTGCTCTAACAAAAGACCAGCATTAAAAACAAAGCCTAAGTACGCATAATTAAAAATCCGCCGCCGCACCGGCCTATGCATCGCCGGTGTGAGATGTGACGTCGATGACTTGTCCTGGCGACATGTCGCCGTTGGTGGACTCCGCGTCCCCCCTGCTGAACTCGACCGCGTCCTCGTCATCGTCCTCGGCGCCGCCCTCAAGGTTGTAGTACTCGTAGTAGTGGCTGCGCCACAGCTCGCTATGGTACTCCACCGCTGATTCCTCGACGGACAGACTCTTCTCTACCTCGACCTCGGCCACGCGCAACTCATCCTCCCGGCGCTCCTCAATCTCCGCCGCCTCCTGCATCTCCAGCTCCCGCTCAGCGACCTCATGAGGAAGCAGGTGCTCCATGGCCACCGCCGCCTTTTTAGACATGGGTTGCATGCTGGAGTCCGAGGTGGCCTGGAATATCTTGGCATGTGCATCCTCGATCTTGGCGTGGAAGGCCTCGACCCGGGCTAGGGCGACACCAGCGGCACGGACGGAAGCTTGAGCGCTCTCGGCGTTTGCAGCCGCCGTCGCAGCAGCAGCTGCAGCCATCTCGGCTGCTGCTGCTGCCCTGTCGGCTGCCACAGACGCCCACTCGGCGGAAGCGGCCGTGCTCAATGCGGATGCGGCGGCACTCTCGGCGTAGGCGGCCGCACTCGGGGGGGGGGGGGGGACGCGGCCATCGCACGGGCCTTCACGAAGCGTTTCCACGGCCTCATCTTTGCAAGAAGGGGGTGCAGGAATGGGGATCAGAATTTGTGTATTTGGGGGTTGCCGGCACTGGTGCAGACGAGCCGGCGAAGCTTAAGGAGGGAGACTTAAATAGACCCAGCTATTTTCATCGCAAACGGTTCCTAGAAAACAACTGTGTGTGATGTTGTAGATATTTTTTATTAGCTGTGAATGACGAATTTGGAATAAAGTGCCAACGGATGGTGTTTTAAATGAACGAGAAATTTTGTAGTACTAATAAAACTGTCATGTCAAATTTTGGAAAATTTCAGGGGTCATTTGACCTTCTAAGACATTTAAATGATTTTCTAGCCATTTAATGATCGTAATTGAAATTTGAACTAGATGTACATGCAACAGCTAACCATAACGGTTTGAAAACTCATATTTCGTGTGCTTGTCTGCGATTTAATTCCATGTGCAGTAAATTGGAAGGAATTTTCAAACATATTGGTCTAACGGCTATGACACAATTAAGCATGGAGTGACATGGCATTTTAATTCCAAAAAATTAAAAAAAATCAGAAACACATGAAACCTTCGTTGATGTAATGTCATGCCACCAAGATGATGTGGTAAAAAAATTGGCATGTTTGACCAAAGTTTCGACACACACCCCTCACAAACCGGAGCAACTCACTAGAAGGCTCGTGGTTCCAAGAGGGAACAATGCATTGATGACGAACGAGAGATAGCTTCCTCTTACGGCCTTCAAATTTTTTTCTACGTCTAACGTGCACTACTACAACTGTTATGTGAAATTTTTGAAAATTCTAGGGGTCATTTGACCTTTTAAAGACATTTAAGTGATTTTCTAGCCATTTAATGACCGTAATTCAAATTTGAACTACATCTACATGCAACGCGTAACCGAAACGGTTTGAAAAATCATATTTGTGTACTTCTGTGCGAGTTAATTCCATGTGCAGTAAACTAGAAGGAATTTTCAAATATATTTGTATCACGACATGGACACATATGCATGGAGTGGTATGGTGTTTTAATTCCAAAAAAATCAGAAACACATGAAACCTTGGTTGATGTAATGTCATGCCACCAAAATGGTGTGGTAAAGAAATTGACATGTTTGACGAAAGTTTAGATACACACCCCTCACAAACTGGAGCAACTCGCTAGAAGGTTCGTGGTTCCGAGAGGGAACAATGCATGTTTGATGACGAAAGGGAGATAGCTTCCTCTTACGGCCTTCAAATTTTTTCTACGTCTAACATGCACTACTACAACTGTAGTGTGAAATTTTGGAAAATTCTAGGGGTCATTTGACCTTTTAAAGACATTTAAGTGATTTTCTAACCATTTAATGACCATAATTCAAATTTGAACTACATCTACATGCAACGCCTAACCAAATTTTTTTGAAAAATCATATATGTGTACTTGTGTGCGAGTTAATTCCATGTGCAGTAAATTAGAAGGAATTTTCAAACATATTGGTCTGACGACATGGACACATGCATACGTATGCATGGAGTGACATGGCATTTTAATTCAAAAAATAGAAAAATGATGAGAAACACATGAAACTTTGGTTGATGTAATGTCATGCCTCCAAGATGATGTGGTAAAGAAATTGGCATGTTTGACGAACGTTTGACACGCACCCCTCACAAACCGGAGCAACTCGCTAGAAGGTTCGTGGTTCTGACAGGGAACAATGCATGTTTGATGACGAACGGGAGATAGCTTCTCTTACGGCCTTCAATTTTTTCCCTATACGTTTAACGTGCACTAATATAACTGTCATGTGAAAATTTGGTAAATTTCAGGGGTCATTTGACCTTTTAAAACCATTTAAGTGATTTTCTAACCATTTAATGACCGTAATTCAAATTTGAACTACATCTACATGCAACACCTAACCATAACGATTTGAAAAATCATATTTTTGTGTACTTGTGTGCGAGTTAATTCCATGTGTAGTAAATTCGAAGGAATTTTCAAGCATATTGGTGTCAAGGCGTGGGCACATGCATGGATTGCATGCCATGGCATTTTAATTCCAAAAAATTAAAAAATGATCAGAAAAACATGAAACCGTGCTTGATTTAATGTCATGCCACCAAGATGATGTGGTAAAGAAATTGGCTTGTTTGATGAAAGTTTGGACACACACCCCTCACAAACCGGAGCAACTCGCGAGAAGGTTCAAGGTTCTGAGAGGAAACAATGCATGTTTGATGACGAATGGGAGATAGCTTCCTCTTATGGCCTTGAAATTTTTTGAACGTCTAACGTACACTACTACAACTGTAATGTGAAATTTTGGAAAATTCTAGGGGTCATTTGACCTTTTAAAGATATTTAAGTGATTTCTAACCATTTAATGACCGTAATTCAAATTTGAACTACATCTACATGCAACGCCTAACCAAAACATTTTGAAAAATCATATGTGTGTACTTGTGTGCGAGTTAATTCCATGTGCAGTAAATTAGGAGGAATTTTCAAACATATTGGTCTGACGACATGGACACATGCATACGTATGCATGGAGTGACATGGCATTTTAATTCAAAAAAATAGAAAAATGATGAGAAACACATGAAACCTTGGTTGATGTAATGTCATGCCTCCAAGATGAGGTGGTAAAGAAATTGGCATGTTTGACGAACGTTTGGACACGCACCCCTCACAAACCGGAGCAACTCGCTAGAAGTTCGTGGTTCCGAGAGGGAACAATGCATGTTTGATGACGAATGGGAGATAGCTTCCTCTTACGGCCTTCAAATTTTTCCCTATACGTTTAACGTGCACTAATACAACTGTCATGTGAAAAATTGGTAAATTTCAGGGGTCATTTGACCTTTTAAAGCCATTTAAGTGACTTTCTAACCATTTAATGACCGTAATTCAAATTTGAACTACATCTACATGCAACACCTAACCATAACGGTTTGAAAAATCATATTTTTGTGTAATTGTGTGCGAGTTAATTCCATGTGTAGTAATTCTAAGGAATTTTCAAGCATATTTGTCTCAAGGCATGGGCACATGCATGGAGTGCACGCCACGGCATTTTAATTCCAAAAAATTAAAAAATGATTAGAAAAACATGAAACCTTGCTTGATTTAATGTCATGCCACCAAGATGATGTGGTAAAGAAATTGGCTTGTTTGATGAAACTTTGGACGCACACCCCTCACAAACCGGAGCAACTCGCTAGAAGGTTCAAGGTTCTGAGAGGGAACAATGCATGTTTGATGACGAACGGGAGATAGCTTCCTCTTACGGCCTTGAAATTTTTTGAACGTCTAACGTACACTAGTACAACTGTAATGTGAAATTTTGGAAAATTCTAGGGGTCTTTTGACCTTTTAAATACATTTAAGTGATTTTCTAACCATTTAATGACCGTAATTCAAATTTGAACTACATCTACATGCAACGCCTAACCAAAATGGTTTGAAAAATAATATATGTGTACTTGTGTGCGAGTTAATTCCATGTGCAGTAAATTAGAAGGAATTTTCAAACATATTGGTCTCACGACATGGACACATGCATACGTATGCATGGAGTGACATGGCATTCTAATTCAAAAAAAAGAAAAATGACCAGAAACACATGAAACCTTGGCTGATGTAATGTCATGCCACCAAGATGATGTGGTATAGAAATTGGCATGTTTGACGAACGTTTCGACACACGCCCCTCACAAACCGGAGCAACTCGCTAGAAGGTTCGTGGTTCCGAGAGGGAACAATGCATGTTTGATGACGAACAGGAGATAGCTTCCTCTTACGGCCTTCAAATTTTTTCCTACGTTTAACGTGCACTAATACAACTGTCATGTGAATATTTGGTAAATTTCAGGGGTCATTTGACCTTCTAAAGACATTTAAGTGATTTTCTAACTATTTAATGACCGTAATTCAAATTTGAACTACATCTACATGCAACGCCTAACCAAAACGGTTTGAAAAATCATATTTTTGTGTACTTGTGTGCGAGTTAATTCCATGTGCAGTAAATTCGAATGAATTTTCAAACATATTAGTGTCAAGGCATGAGCACATGCATGGAGTGCAGGCCATGGCATTTTAATTTCAAAAAATTAAAAAATGATCAGAACAACATGAAACCTTGCTTGATTTAATATCATGCCACCAACATGATGTGGTAAATAAATTGGCCTGTTTGACGAAAGTTTGGACACACACCCCTCACAAACCGGAGCAACCCACTAGAAGGTTCGTGGTTCCGAGAGGGAACAATGCATGTTTGCTGACGGATGGGAGATAGCTTCCTCTTACGGCCTTCAAATTTTTTCCTACGTTTAACGTGCACTAATACAACTGTCATGTGAAAATTTGGAAATTTTCAGGGGTCATTTGACTTTTTAAAGACATTTAAGTAATTTTCTAACCATTTAATGACCGTTATCCAAATTTGAACTACATCTTCATGCAACGCCTAACCAAAACGGTTTGAAAAATCATATTTTTGTGTACTTGTGTGCGAGTTAAAAAATCATCAAACGATGTAAATATCTGGTGTTCAAAAAAGAAAATGTAAAGATCTGGCAAGACAATCGGCCCCCACACGATTGGCACTCTATCTCGCGGCTCGAGGTTTGGTAGGTGATTGGCGGGGGTCATTAATTAGACACGGTTATGTATTGGAAACCGTCATCTATTATGTTCACACGCAGATTTGCTGTGGGAATTGTGTGTAATTCAAACTACAGCACTCGTAAATTCCGGCGACCGGCGTGTGTATTGTCCCCGTCGATCTAGGTTCTGGCCGCCAATAAATACTACCTTGCTCACGTTGTCCCGCCTGCACTCTCATCTACATCCTCCCCTCGCTCGCCCTCTCTCTCTCTCTCAAATCTCTGCCATGGCGCCGCCGGTCTGCCCACGCGCCGACGAGGAGTCGCCTCCCCCCAAGGATACTCACTCGATTAGCAGCGATGAGGAACCCTACGCGCCGCCTCACGAGGTTGCGCCGGACCCCCCCAACTTTGGATTGGTTTTGGGGCCAGTACAATCTTTGTCTGTGGAAGTCGCTGCCGCCAGCTGAGAAAGCCAGGCAAGTGGCTTTCAAGAAGGAGATGGCGGAGGAGGAAGCCAGGTACCAGGCAGCCTGTGAAGCCCGTGATGCCGCCTGGAAAAAGGAGGCGGCGGAGCTTTGGGGGCGGGCGCGTCATCGTGCCGAGGAGGTGTACGAAGAAGGTTACTTCGCGAGGAAGGTCATAGGCGCTGGGCACCTCGTCGCTGCGTGGAGGTGGGCCGATAAGCTCCAGCGTGCCACCGACGAGGAGGTCCGGTGGGCGCCGAACGAAATGGCAAGATCGGCCGCGCGCTTCCGCCAGCAAGAGGCAGATCGGTACGTCAAGCGCTGCGAGGCGGAGGAGTCGGAGTACTGCCTCCGCACTGGGAAGACGCCGCGCACCAGGGAGCTGCTGGCGAGGGGCTGCCGGAATAGTAGCCCCAGGAGGGATTATTACATTTAGTATTGTTCGTTTTCAATTTTATGCATTGTACCTAGTAGTTATGTATCATCACGTATATGTGATGATATTATATATATATATATTCTGTGATGATCTAATGAACAATTAATATATATAAATATATTATGAATTCCATTTTCTATCTGTTTTTGTATACTAATTTGAATCTAGCTGTTATCATCCACATATACAGAATGGAAAGCGTATATACACACATTGAAACCGAACATATAAGAATGGAAAACAGAGTACACACATTGAAATAGAGCAATACTATGATTGCTGTGAATACAAAGCTATCCACTTCGAAACAACTTTTCAAAATAAAACGCATCCATGAGACCATGACCAGCAGCCCTTGCCTAGGGTAGCTCTTGGCTCTGCCTGAACTCGTGCAAGCATTCGTCCAAGCGGTCAACACGCTCGCGGTACATCTGGAGCGCAATCTTGAGCTCCAAGTTGGCTATTTCATCAGAGATCACCAGCTCGAGGATGCGACGGCCATGTTCCTGTACTGCGCCCAGGTGGACACCTGGGCCAAGGAGGTGGTCGAGCCTATGGACCAGCGCGTTGGCATCCAGCGGGCCGCGGACAAGGCGAACGGCAGCACCCATGCGAACGGTGCGGCGGGCGTCCGGTGCAAGTACGGCGTGGCCGGCATCTGGTGCAAGTACGACGTTGAGGGCCAGATGCGGAGCATCCCACGATCACCCCCATGGACACCACCTCAACTATACAAGCTCCAAGTGGAACCATGACTAGAGCTAGGGCTCGTGCTATTCAATCTGAGGTGACATCACTCCTACTTGAGTTTCCCTCCTCTTCAAGTCAGACATGGCTACTGCCTAAGTCTGAGATGCTATGTGTGATCAGGTACAACGCTCAAGACACGGAGCCGAGGGCTGAAGAAGAAGAGATAGGCGTCAACACTCTGGACAGCCCGGAACCTCCGGCCCCCGGACCCTCCGGCCGACCCCGAGCTTCCGGCCCCCGAAGTCTTCGACCAGCCCAGGCGTGCCAACTCTCCGGCTAGCCCGGAACCCGTCCCGGACCTTCCGGCCCCCGGAACCTCCGGCCAACCCAGACCTTCCGGCCCCCGGACGCCAACCCAGCTCCACCTGCGCCAACTCTCTGGTTATGCCGGACCTTCCCCGGAACCTCTGCCGCCCGGAACTTCCGGCCTCACCCGGAGCTTCTCGCCCTGCCTGCGCGCAGCGACTTGGGCCGAGGCCCGTGTACCCTTTCATCACTTAGACTATAAATACTCTTCTCCTACCTACGTTTGAGGGTTAGCATTGGTTTAGCTCATACTTGAGATAGAGCATTGCTCATCCATTACGGATCTACTCCACGAGAGAGAACGCGGCCCCTCTACGGAGAAGATCCCCTTGGATTCAAGACCTCCATTACAGAGAAGACCGTCATCAAGACCTCCTTCTAGGAGAAGAAGCCGATTACCTCTTGTATCGTCCTTTGTTGATTTTGGATCATGTATCTCACCTTTGTGTTCATCGATCTAGCGCATGTGTGATCTATTCTTGTTGGTTGAGTGTTTCTCTTGTTTTCCCCCGTGATTTCCCTCGTGTTCTTTCGCACGTTCTTCGTGTTCCTCGTAGGGATCCTCTCCAAACGTGAAAGATCGGCCGTACGGAGTGCCACTCCACATCATCTTGGTATCATGAGCCACGTTGATCACGTTTTTGGAGCCCCTACCCTTTGTTTTCTAGCTTGATTTTGTTGCTTTCGTCCTAATTCCGAAAATCCCCACCAAAAATAGCCCCCAAATTTTTTGTGATTTGTTGGTGTGATGAAGTTTTGTTGGATTTGATCCGTGAATTTTGTGTGTGGCTCGTAGATCTAGCTTCACCACCCTTCTTTTCCTCCAATTTTTTTCGTTTCCCCTTCGGATTTGGGTTTTTCCTCAAGTTTTTCCGCCCAAATCCACAATCCCCAATTCTCTGTTCTTGCCAGTTTCGTGACCACCGGAACTTCCGGCCACGCCCGGACCTTCCGGCCACCCCGGAACCTCCGGACCCTGGACCTTCCGTCTTGCCCGGACCTTCCGGCTTAGACAGAAAGTTCGCACATCTTCGACGATTTCCGCTCCTTCGACAACTCCGTCAACGGTGCAACGACATCTTCGCCAACGTACTGAAGACCGTGCACTACAACAACGCCTACAATCTCATCCTTTTGAAACCTTAGACGGTAAGCAAGGACGGTAATCTCGAAGACATCTTTGTCTAATCCTTGTCATTGTTTTGATAACCATATAGCCCATCATTGCGTACCTTACCCATCGGGACTAGCCTTTGAGTATTGCCGGCAACGTGACTTGTGCACATTTAGTGATAATACTCTCCCATAGCATACATACCAACTCATCGTGGTGCATATCTTGGTATCATCTCTTGTGTCACAAAGTTGTCATCGCATATACTCAATTGCTATCTTGGTTTGTAAAGCATTGCATGAGAAAGAGCTCAAACAACAAAGAGCCAAACAAGCTTTTAAGCAAACGGGAAAGATAAGCAAAGAGCTTATAAGCAAGAACCATAGCATCATACAACATTAAGATTGTCATACTCGATCATCTTGGATCAAAGCATAGAAACATCATACATATAGCATACTTGGGATAGAAGTCGTTGCAATTTTGCTTAGTAGATTGTGCACAAGTTTTGTATCCGCCTATTGTGCAATCGTGCTAGCGTCTCTCTAGTGTTGTGCAACAAGAGCATTTTCGTGGATTCCACATTTTGGCTCACCCTTGGTTGCACTTCCCCACTTATCTATTTGCGTGTGTGTTTCCGTGTACCCTATCTTGCTATTGGTCTACTTGTTGCATTTGCAAATTTGCGAATCTTTTCCAACATTATTGAGTCTCACTTACAATTGCATCAAATTTTGTGCCACCATCCTAACCATGCTCCACCATAAGCTTTTACTTGTGTAGGTGTGAGAATCCAACAAGAATTGGTACCAATTGTGCTATTTCCTTGTTACACATTGAGTGATCATTGATCCATCTTCAACATCGGTCAAGGTACATTTGGTATTGGTTCTTCTCTTTCTCCCGCTCACATATTTTTGTTTGGAATGATGGATAGGCCAACCACCTCTACCAACCCACTCTTCTTGGAGCAAGACGACGACATGTCATCCTATGTCACCAAGAGCCACCTCTTCGGTGCACAACGAGCTTTGCATCAAGAGCAACAAGCAATGAGCGACCGCATCGACAACCTCGCCACCGACTTGCGCCTCTCTGAGCAACGTACAAGGGACTACTTCGACAACAAGCTCGACGAACACAAGCACGAGAATGATGCAAGAATGGACGAGATTCATGCCTTGTTGGTCAACTGCTCTTCTACCACTTTGTCCTACTCAAGAAGGAGCCGCTCGATTCGACACTCCGACGACACTATCTCCGGCTCAAGTACCCCGACTTCGAACACTCTTCGTCGTGCCGCACGTCAAGATCGTCATGCCAATCGCAATCTGCTACACGACACCGACTCTCAAGAGCTCCGACAACGTCAAACCCAAGCGGCATTCGCGCAAGCACAAGAGCGACAACGGCAACGACAACAACAACAAGAGGAGCAAGCGCGACAACACCAAGAAGCACAAGATGCCGAGGCACAACGTCACGAACAAGAACTACGTGAAGCTCGAGCACTCGAAGCACAACAAGCCCTCCGAGATTCAAGTAGAGCCGTCGCCACGCGCAACCGGCAAGCTCGTGAACAAGAAGAAGCTCTTCGTGATGAAGTCCAAGAACGCATCTATGAAGCACGGGCACATCGTCAAGCTCCTCAAGATCCTCGTCAAGCTCAACAAGTTCCACCACAACCTCGACAAGTTCCTCCACAAGCTCAACGAGTACCCCAAGTTCACCAAGCACATGATGACTATGAAGAGCTACCCCGACAAGAACAACATGAGGTTGACAACCCTCCTCGCCAAGAGCAACATGAGGTTGACAATCCTCCACATCAAGGGCGTCATCATCCCCGTCCCCAACACAATGAAGAGCAACGATACGACAAGCTAAAGTGCACCATGCCCAAGTTCAACGGAAGCAATGACCCCGAGGAGTATCTCTCATGGGCATTGAAGGTCGACAAAATCTTCCACTTGCACAACTATGAAAAAGAGAAGAAAATCGCAATGGCATCCCTTGAGTTCCAAGATTACGTCCTCATTTGGTGGGAACAAATTGTTGAGAGGCGAGAAGCAAGAGGTGAACCACCCATCAGCACTTGGGCACAAATGAAGGATGTCATGAGAGCACGATTCGTGCCAAACTACTACAATCGTGACCTCTTCAAGAAACTCCAACAACTCAAGCAAGGAATCAAGAGCGTTGAAGAGTACTACAAGGAAATGGAGATTGCCATGATACGAGCCAATGTCAAAGAAGATGATGAGCAAACTATGGCACGTTTCTTGAATGGACTCAATCACCCTATCAAGAAGATTGCCGACTTCCAACCATACTCAAACCACATCGAGCTCGTACACCAAGCAACCAAAGTGGAACGCCAAGTGCAAGACGACTTCAAGTATGCCAAGTTCTCATCCAAGTCCTATGGCTCTCCAACAATCAAGCTTCGATGACTCCACCACCTTCTACCTCAACCAAGCCATCTACAAGCAACGGCGACAAGTCAAGTTACAAGAAAACTCCGACAAACTCAAGTCGTCCTCCTACTAAAAGCAACTTCAAGAAAGCTTCATCATCATCTACCCCAACCGATGAGACCATCAAGACAAGTTCGTTCAAATGCTTCACATGCGGTGGCCGAGGCCACAAGTCTTTCGAGTGAACTAACAAGCGCACCATGATCCTCAACGACGACGGAACCTATGACTCAATGAGTGAAGGAGAAATGGAAGCCCTTGAGCAAGTGGCCATGCACCGCCAAGTGAACAACGAAGACGAAGATGATCAAGTTTTTTGTGACGAAGATTCAAGTCCCGCTCTTGTTGTTTCCAAGGTCTTGACTCTTCAACATCAACAAGATGAAGACCAAAGATGCCATATCTTCCACATGAAGGCCGGTATCAATGGACGGTCCACCAAGGTCATCATCGATGGAGGGAGTTGCCATAACTTAACAAGTGAAGAACTATGCTCCAAGCTCCAATTGGTCAAGATGAAGCACCCGCACCCCTACAAGGTTCAATGGCTAAGCGACACCGGCACCATCCAAGTCGAGCATAGGGTACAAGTCTCTTTCAAGATCGGCGCTTACGAAGACACTTTGGAGTGTGATGTCCTTCCGATGACCGTGTGCCACCTCCTTCTTGGACGACCATGGCAATTTGACCGAGGAGTCATCCACAACGGGCGTACAAACCACTATAGCTTCAAGATGAAAGGGAAAGAGTTTGTGCTATGACCTATGTCTCCAACCCAAGTGCTCGCCGACAAGCAAGCCACCCATCGTGGAGAGAATAGTGAGAGAGTGAACCACCAAAAATAAAGTGAGCGCCACAAGCCAAAATTGAGTGCCTCCACGATGAGCGACAAGAAAAACTTAGTTCTTTTTGCCACCAAACGAGAGATGAGAGAAGTGTGTGAGAACCCATCGAGTATCCTACACTATGTCCTCTTGTACAAGGACGAGGCACCACAAACTAACACCTCTCACAATCTACCTTTGGTGTTATCTTCTCTATTGCAGGAATTCCAAGATGTTTTCCCCGATGAGCTACCTCCGGGTCTACCTCCACTACGAGGCATTGAGCACCGTATAGACCTCATCCCCGGAGCGCCACTTCCAAACAAGGCTCCCTACCGCGTCAACCCCGAAGAAACCAAAGAAATACAAAGGCAAGTAAAGCATCTCATAGACCATGGACATGTGCGTGAGAGTTTGAGTCCTTGTGCCGTACCGGTCATCCTTGTGCCAAAATGAGACGGTAGCTTTCGCATGTGTTCCGATTGTAGACCCATCAATGCTATCACCGTTCACTATAGGTACCCCATTCGACGCCTTGACGATATGCTAGATGAGCTTAGCGGTGCCACTATTTTCTCTAAAATTGATCTTAAAAGTGGTTTCTATCAAATCCGCATACAAGAGGGTGATGAATGGAAGACCGCTTTCAACACAAAGTTTGGTCTATATGATTGGTTAGTCATGCCTATGGGTTTATCGGAAGCACCCGGTACTTTCATGCGTCTCATGCATTATGTGTTTCGCCCTTACATTGGTGAATTTGTTGTTGTCTACTTTGATGATATCCTTGTGTTTAGCAAATCCCTCAAAGAGCATGTCACCCACCTTCGCACCGTACTACAAACTCTTCGAAAAGAGCAACTTTATGCTAATATGGAAAAATGCCTCTTTGGTGTTGATAAGCTTGTTTTCTTGGGTTTTGTAGTCTCTTCTAAGGGTGTTCATGTTGATGAATCTAAGATAAATGCTATTAAAACTTGGCCCCAACCAACAAATTTGCAACAAGTGCGTAGTTTTCTTGGTTTAGCCGGTTTCTACCGTAGATTTGTGAAGGATTTTAGCACCATTGCTTCACCTTTGCATTCTTTGAGTAAGAAAAATGCACCGTTTGTTTGGGGAACATCCCAAGACATCGCTTTCAATGAGCTTAAGAATTTGCTTACTCATGCTCCCGTGCTTGCATTGCCAAACTTTGATAAACCTTTTGAAATTCATTGTGACGCTAGTGGTAATGGCATAGGAGGTGTGTTAATGCAAGAGAAGCGTCCAATACCATACTTTAGTGAGAAACTCTCTGGCACGCAACTTAATTATCCCATCTATGACAAAGAGCTATATGCTTTAGTGCGAGTTTTGTGTGAATGGGAACGTTACCTCTGCCCTCATGAATTTATCATCCATACCGATCATGAAATGCTTAAATACCTTAAGGGTCAAACTAAGTTAAACAAGCGTCATGCTAAGTGGAGTGAATTTATTGAGTCTTTTCCTTATGTCATCAAGTATATTAAAGGTAAGGAAAATGTTGTGGCGGATGCGCTTTCCCGTATATGCATGCTTGTTACTCAACTTGAAGTGAATGTCATTGGCTTTGAGCACATAAAAGACTTGTATGAGCATGATCCTACTTTTGCCATTCCTTATGCTAAATGTTTGACGCATACATCTTGGGAACGCTATTACATCAAGGATGGATATCTTATGAGAGCTAACAAACTTTGCATCCTCGAGCCTTCTCTTCGTTTGTTACTTTTGCATGAATCTCATGGAGGAGAACTCATGGGTCATTTTGGACGCAACAAGACATTTGCTACGCTCTCCAAGAACTACTTTTGGCCCAAGATGTTTCGCGACGTCAACCGCTACACCAACCGATGCTCTACATGTCGCAAAGCTAAGTCTAAAGCTCAATCTCATGGCCTTTACATGCCACTTCCAATTCCATATCAACCATGGGAAGATATTAGCATGGATTTTGTGCTTGGTTTTCCTAGAACTAGAAATGGAAAGGATTCCGTGTTTGTTTTTGTGGACTGGTTCTCTAAAATGGCTCATTTCATTCCTTGCAACAAGATAGACGATGCTTCACATGTTGCCAATCTCTTTTGTAGGGAAATCTTGCGACTTCATGGAGTGCCCAAGACGATTGTCTCCGACCGCGACGTCAAGTTCTTGAGTTACTTTTGGAAGACCTTATGCGCCAAGCTCGGAATCAAACTACTATTTTCCACGGCATATCATCCACAAACCGACGGCCAAACGGAGGTGACAAACTGTACGGTCTCCACCCTTCTTCGCGTGCTAATCAAGAAGAACATCAAGGAGTGGGAAGAGTGCCTACCCATCGCTGAGTACGCCTACAATCGTGCAAGACATTCAACTACCGGCAAGTCCCCTTTCGAGGTCGTCTACGGTTTCAACCCGTTGTCCCCTTTGGACATTCTTCCTCTTCCTCTTCAAGAGCGCACCAAATGGACGCGAGTGCCCGAGTCAACCACCTCAAGAAAATGCATGAAGATACAAGGCACACCATCGAGCGCGAAGTACAACGACTCGCGACCAAGCTCAACGTCAACAAACAACCCATGATATTCAACATTGTAGATCTTGTGTGTCTACACCTTCGCAAGGAACGATTCCCGAACGAACGCAAGTCCAAACTCCTACCTCGCGCCGATGGACCCTTCAAGGTGCTAGCACGCTACAACAACAATGCTTACAAGATCGACCTCCCGCGTGACAAGTACACCGTGAGCGACATCATTAACATCAAGGACCTTCCGCCATACCATGGTGATGAGGATTTTGATCCGAGGTCGGATCTTTCCCAAGGGAGGGGAGATGATGCGGAGCATCCCACGATCACCCCCATGGACACCACCTCAACTATACAAGCTCCAAGTGGACCCATGACAAGAGCTAGGGCTCATGCTATACAATCCGAGGTGACATCACTCCTACTTGAGTTCCCGTACTCTTCAAGTGAGACATGGCTACTGCCTAAGTCCGAGATGCTATGTGTGATCAGGTACAACACTCATGACACGGAGCCGAGGGCTGAAGAAGAAGAGACAGGTGTCAACACTCTGGACAGCCCGGAACCTCCGGCCACAGCCCAGAACTTCCGGCCCCCAGACCCTCCGGCCGACCCGGAGCTTCCGGCCCCCAACGTCTTCGACCAGCCCAGGCGTGCCAACTCTCTGGCTAGCCCGGAACCCGTCCCGGACCTTCCGACCCCCGGAACCTCCGGCCAGCCCGAACCTTCCGGCCCCCGGATGCCAACCCAGCTCCACCCGCGCCAACTCTCTGGTTAGGCCGGACCTTCCCTGGAACCTCTGCCGCCCGGAACTTCCGTCCTCACCTGGAGCTTCTGGCCCTGCCTGCGCGCAGCAACTTGGGCCGAGGCCTGTGTACCCTTTCGTCACCTAGACTATAAATACTCTTCTCCTACCTACGTTTTAGGGTTAGCATTGGTTTAGCTCATACTTGAGATAGAGCATTGCTCATCAATTATGGATCTACTCCACGACAGAGAATGCGGCCCCTCTACGGAGAAGATCCCCTTGGATTCAAGACCTCCTTTACGGAGAAGACCATCATGAAGACCTCCTTCTAGGAGAAGAAACCGATTACCTCTTGTATCGTCCTTTGTTGATTTTGGATCTTGTATCTCACCTTTGTGTTCATCGATCTAGCGCATGTGTGATCTATTCTTGTTGGTTGAGTGTTCCTCTTGTTTTCCCCCGTGATTTCCCTCGTGTTCTTCCGTGTGTTCTTCGTGTTCCTCGTAGGGATCCTCTCCAAACGTGAAAGATTGGCCGTACGGAGTGCCACTCCACATCAGGGCCTCTGCCCACTCCTCGTGAGGACTGGGGGTACTGACGGGACGTGTACCCATCTGCGACGTCGTTTCGACAGCAGGCAAGCACTGATGGATCCGCTCTTGCTGTGCGGCGCGCCGCGCCTCTCGCTCTGCGGCGCTCCAACAGTCTCGCCGTGCGGCGAGCCGCGGCCTATCGGCGCGGACGCGCCTAGCATGCTCTGCGGTGCGCCATCGATCATGTTGTGCGGCGAGCTGTAGCCTGTCGGTGCTGACATGCCTATCTTGATCCGCGGCGCTCAAGCACCATGCACCAAAGGTCTGCTCAACCCTGGAGACGACGCGCATCACAGCGTCGTTCATCGCGTTGTCGGGGAGCGCCTCGGTCTCGACGGGCCGTGGCGCCTGCTCGTTTTCCTCGTCGACGAGGTTGATGGCAGAGGCGGCGCTTTGGTGGGTTGGCATGCTTGGAAAAGGTGGATGTGCTACAGGCTGCGCTTGTCGCCTCCGTGCGTCGCGCGCCCCCTATGTGCAATATTGCAGGGTGGCGAGAAACAGGTGAGGAAATGGCGGGAAACGGTGGCGTGTTCATAAAACGCCATCAATTAATGGAAACTTAGCATCGAGCTAGCACAAGAAGTAGATGATGATCAGATGAACACGGACCACACTAGGGATCCTGTCGGTGATGAATTCATCAATCCCAAACGGTTGAATACTAGCAAGCGTTTGCCCACAACACACACGGCCTATTCCATCACAAATAGGTCGGATGGATCAACAGTATGCCACATATCGCACATTGTCAAAAAGTAATGCGGTAGACCTTCTTTAACATGTGTTAAAAAAACAAGGACCTCGAGGTTAAATTAGCTGAGGGAATGGGGCATTTCGGTCATTTGACCGAAATGACCCATCCCATCACCTAATTTAACATCGACACAACTTCCCATCCAGTCACCCATCCGATGGCTGCTCCAGCCTGAGCACACTTCATTAACTTGATAGTTTTCTTACATAAGCTACTGGTGGAACAGCTAGTCCTTGCTGATAGGAATGCCTCTTCGCATCCTTATGGTGTATCCGGATGACCGCCCGTCCCACAATGGCCAATAGATGTTGTGTAGACAGAGCATATCACATACGTCTTATTAGAAGCAATCGTCTGCGTTATTATCGGTCTTCGCACGCATTTCTGATTACAGAACTGTTTGCCGCGTATCACACACATCTTGTTATATTGAACCGTTTCTGTTCTCTTGCCTAATCACAAACAGTTCATTCGAGTGAACCGTATGCTGTACATTGCACACACCTTTGATCTGGCTGACCGTTTCATTTGTGTTGCCTAATCACAAACAGTTCATCTGAGTGAACCGTATGCTGTGTATCGCACAAGCCTCCATCTGGCAGCCTGTGTGTTTTGTTCCTCCTTATCGCAAACAGTTCATTGAATTGAACCGTATGCCCTTCATCGCACACGCAGCTAAAACCTGAACCGTGTTTGATGCATCCGTCATCACAAACGTTTTACACATTTCTGACGGTTTTCATACAACACCGTTTGCGATTATGGCATCGCACACAGTTTCTCGAAGGGTCTCTGATCATAGTGTCGCGTTAGCAGCATCCTGTAGTAGTGTAAGAACAGAAATATTAAAACTTCTGGAAGCAGGTATAATCTATCCTATAGCTGATAGTAGATGGGTAAGTCATGTTCATTGTGTCCCAAAGAAAGGAGGTATTACTGTTGTTCCTAATAATAGGACCTTTTGCTTAATGATGCAGTCATTTTGTATGGCTTATCATACTTGTATCTTTTTGATTTATTTTGACACCTGTGCGGCCGTTTTGAGTCTGAAAGTTACCAGTCGTCGGCTTCGGCCCCCATGTTGATACTATGAGGGGTGTTTCGTACTCCGCACTATGACCCTTAGAGGACGTCTCGATGCCCAGAGGCTGTAGTGCGTGAGGGAAACAAGGCAATCAGACTATGTGGTTTTATTACCTTCACTTAGCCATAGGAGCTTGACTGCGGGGGCTAGTGACTAGCCCCCAGTGTTTTGTGATGTTCGGGAAAGCTGAGATATATACCTTTATCACTTAGTTTGTGCAAAGACAAACCCTTCGTATGACACAGGGTAATTGCCATCAATTTTTAGTTTCACAGTTGACATTGGATCGCCGACCAGTTCTCGCTTATTATGACAGTCAATTTTCGCCTTTCTCCACTGAGGTACTTGACCAGGCTAGCCAGAAGTACAATCGTAGTGTTCTCCCTTTACCTTCTTAACCGAACGTGCGGAACATAAGAAGGTAAGCATAGGAGCTGGGCAACCCAACTATTGACCCAAGACATAATTCAGGACCGATTCATATAATGCAATATCCGACACGCCGGACACATAGAGAAAAAATAGTGTCGAACTTGATGCATAGCGTGAGTATTATAATCGAGCCCCTAGTCTATTAGCCGATTGCATCTTTAGAGAAAATGTGTGTCGAGCTAGTTTATGGTAGCATCGAAGAGTGGAAAAAAGGGGTGCAATATAAATGACTGCGAGAGGACCGTAAAAGGTGGTCTTTATTTCCAATGAGCTCATGACGTCTAGCCATACAATTCGAACTGCCGAAGCATCTGTTACAGGTAATTTGTAAGAAAAGGAAATAATGTTTTACAGATGAAAGGTTTACACAGGGCCTTGATGTGTGGGTTGATGCCCCTACTATGCCCCGCTGCACGTCTGCGCCTTTGCTTCTAGTAGGAAGAACTCCATGGAGGGGTGATAATTGGCCAACGGGCCCTTGACAAGGAGCCTTGAGAAGTCGTCGTACTATTCTAGCTTGATGCCGGATAGGTCCTAGATGCTACCTGTTTGATGTCCGAAGACGTATCTTACCATAGCTTGGTTGAGCCAAACACTTGGTGTCTAGTTTAGTTAGGCCCCACAGCTGCCCATGGTATTTTGAGTGCGAAGTTATGCTTACGAGGCACGTAGCATGTGACTGGGTTGGGCGTGCTATGGAGGGCACATCCCTATTTACGTCGAGCTTAGGAAGGCTCCCTGAATGGGGAAAGGGCTTGGGCCCATTTACTTGCCTCGCGTGCCTTAATGGCGGGCTGGTACTTCGGCCCTTCGACGCTGGTTTGATCTTCAGCTGCCAGAGCTGCTGTATGTTCCTCGGTCCGAAGTGAGCGCTCTGTTTTGCCATTGACCGTGATGAAGCCTTTGGGTCCGGGTATTTTTAACTTTAGGTATGCATAGTGGGGTACAATGTTGAAACGGGCAAACGCTGTTCGGCCCAGGAGTGTGTGATAGCTGCTGCGACAATGTCGAATATCAAGGCTTCGCTGCAGAAGTTGTCCGGCGAGCCAAACACCACTTCCAGGGTCAGGGTGCCCGAGCAGTGGGCCTCCACACCTGATATTACCCCTTTAAAGGTAGTGTTACTGGGTTTGATCCTTCACGGGTCAATACCCATTTTCCTCACTGTATCTACTAAATCAGATTGAGGCTACTGCCTCCGTTACGAGGACTCTAGTGAGGTGGTACCCATCCATGATGGGGTCAAGAACCATGGCCACTGATCCGCCATGACAGATATTGGTCGGATGGTCTCTTCGGTCGAAAGTGATCGGGCATGCCGACCATGGGTTAAATTTAGGGGCTACATGCTCGACGACGTACACGTCCCGAAGAGAACGTTTCCTCTCCTTCTTAGGGATATGGGTGGCATAGATCATATTCACCATTTTTACCTCTGGTGGGAATTGTTTCTCACCTCCATTGTTCGGCCTGCGAGGTTCTTCATCGTCCTCGCTGCGGGGACTTTTGTCTGTGTCCTCGGCCATGAGCTTGCCGGCCTATTTAATCACCCAACAGTTATGGATGGTGTGGTTGGCGGGTTTGTCCAAGGTGTCGTGGATCTAGCATGGCCTGTCCAAGATTATGTCCAATTTAGTGGGTGCCTCCTGAATGCCTTTGGAGGGCTTCTTCCAAGGTCTTGATTTGGGGTTATGGAATCCGGCATTCACTGCCTCGTCTCCGGATTCACCGCCATTCTAGCGACGCTTGTGTCTGTTGCGCCGTGACTTCCTATTTCCGTCCCGGATATCCGAGGTGCTGGGCTCTTCTAGGTTGGTGCTTCTACGAGCCAACCAACTATCTTCCTCCGTGCAAAAGCAGGTCATGAGAGAGGTAAGTGCTGACATCGTCCTCGGCTTATCTTGGTCGAGCTAGCGTGCGAGCCATTCGTCCAGGATACTATGCTTAAATGCGGCTGTGGCTTCGGCGTTCGGACAGTCGACGATATGGTTCTTTTTAGTCAAAAACCGATTCCAAAACGGCCAGGCTGACTCCCCGGGCTGTTTGACCACATGACTCACGTTATCGGCATCCGGAGGCCGGACATAAGTGCCTTGAAAGTTAGCTCAGAAAGCATCCTCGAGCTCTTCCCAACTCCGTATGGAGTTTTTGGGGGAGGCTGTTCAGTCAATGCCTGGCTGGTCCTTTGAGGGTTAATGGCAAGTGTTTTACGGCATGGAGGTCATCTCCTCGAGCCATGTGAATGTGGAGAAGAAAGTCTTCGATCCACACGGCCGGGTCTGTAGTCCCGTCAATTGTTCGGTATTTACGAGTTTAAACCCCTCAGGGAACTGATGCTGCATCACGTCATCTATAAAACACATCGAGTGAGCGGCGCCCCTGACCCGGGCCACGTCACGCCGGTGTTCGGCCGACATTCGGGCCCGGTGCTGCTCCCGAGCTCTATCATTTGGTTAGAACCAAGCTTGGTATCTGTCATGGTTTTGTCAGGGCAGATGTCCTAGTGTGAGGACTTAGTCATGAGGCCATCACAACCGTGCGGTTAGCTTGTCGGGGTTGATCAGAATCGAGAGACATGGATTTACCCAGGTTCAGCCTCTCATGATCGAGGTTATAGCGTACTTAATGCTTGTTTGCTTATTTTTTGGGGATCAATTACAAGGGAGCGGATTCGCATGACCTAGCTATTGATCGATTGTAACTTAGTCTATCTGCCTCAGGGACTCGCCTTTATATATAGCTCGAGGCCCCAGGCTTACAAGAGTCCAGGTCGTATCATGACATGTGACCTGGTATGCCTCTATCTTATCTTGTTCCCTAAGCAAGGAAACTCCTGGCGACTTGTACTAAGGATCTACGAGCCGCCGTCTTCAGATGTTGAGCCCTAAGCCGGCACACTCCGTGAGCTAGCCTGCTGGTCTTTGCACCTGGGCACCTCGGCCCGTCTTGAGTCTGCTCTATCGGGCGCCACTTGGATGACCTGGCCCAATATGGTGGGTCATATCATGGGGTTATATCCCCAACATTAGCCCCCATATTGACTTGAATTCATTCATGTCAATCTCCAGCACTTTAACCTGCCGGCTTATCTCTTGTTAGGTCTGCATCTTCTCTGGGTCATGAAATGCCAGCTCATGATGCTTTTCACATCTTATTGCTGACGTCCTCCTCTGAAAATATAGGGAGCCTAGGATGACATCGCAACAAATCTTTGAATATATGTCAATGCCAAAAATTGAGGCGCCCCTGGCACCAAAAGTTACTTTGCCTCCTCAATTCTCGCGCCTGCCATTTACACTTATCCCTTCACCTTATAAATGCGGGGGGCTCCTTTTCACTTTTACCTTGCCCCCATCGCTTCTTGTTCCTCCTCGAGCCTCAGCTCCTCGCCGCGCAGCTGCTTATGTTCGTCCGCCGCCACCAGACGCATCCAGGACCGGGGCGCCATCCAATCTTTGCCTGAGCTTGCCGCGCTGCTTCTTCCTCCTCGAAACTGCTTGGTGAGCCTCGGGAGAACTGCAACAAGACGGGGTTGCAACCATTCTTCAAGCTTAACCCGGCTCCTCCGGTGAGTGTAACTATTTGTCTAACTTATCGACGTTTACCTATTCAGTCTTTCACTTATTAACCTTGTTCAACTATGTAGGCCAACTCCCCATTCTAGAGTAGGAATAGGAAAACTCAGGCGGCTAAGACTAAAACCGCGGCGGTTCAAAGAAAGAATAAACATGCTACTGTGAATGAGCCGGTAGTAATGGGCGAGTCACCGGTAGTTGACGATTAGTTGGAGGTAGAACTTGAGTCCCTTGGCCATCTGTTTATTGAACTCATTGATGCTTCTTATACTATGGCTGATGCTGCAACAAGCCGGGTTGATGATGCCGAGGTAATTTCCATCTCTTCTGGCTCAGAATCCTTGTCTCCAAAGAAAACAAGGCAGGTCATTCGGAAAGTAAGATTTTCTCACCCAAATGCTCATTTAGACCCAAACTTTGTTTTCAAGAAAACCCAGCATGAGTCAAGGCGCCAAACCCAGAGCGGCTTTGGAGAGCTGCTGGCCGACTTATCTCATGAACCATCTGCTTACAAGCAATGCAATGAGGTGCCACATAGTCCAACTTCTTCTCTTCCATGATCCGGCCTTATTAGGCAACCTCTTAATCCCACTGATTCCAATTATCAGGAGTCATCGCCATCCTTAGGGGACTCGTCCTCCACTCAGCTTCCAGCTTTAATTATAAACCCCTAGTAAATAATTTTATCAATTATCGGCGGCTTACCATGATTACGATGTTTTTGAACATGCCGTCATGATTGCAGGGCCAAAGCCAAAGCCAAGAAAAGAGAAGTGGGTGAGTCTTGAACAACCCCAGAGATTCATGAGCCAGAGGATCAGACCTTGGTGACCCCTGAGGCCCACACTGAAATCCCTGAAGATCATCATGATGACCAAACTGAACCGCCCCAACAGAATGAAGGCACAACTACCTATGTGGACATCGAGGCTAACTCGGCGGATGATTTTAACCCGCCAAATTCAGCTCACCCTTCAAGTCCTGCCAAGGCGACTGAAGACGTCCTTCTTGATGAGAAGATTAATGAAGAAATTACTATTAGAGGGGATGCTTATAAACCTCTAGAGGTCTCCACTATGCTGACCAAGCTTACGGCGAAAGATGAGACACCCTTGTCTGAGAAGGGAAAGTCAAAACTTGAACTGCCAAACTATGAGGATTTCAGCGCTGATGAGCTGCACGCCGGCTATCTGAGCCGCCTTTCCACAAGCCGAGACATGGACGCGAGCATGGTTAACATGATGAAGAGAAAATATTAGGTACGATCAATCTTCTCCCATACCATATATCCTTGTGTAGCCCCCAAGTCTTAATCATAGGAAAACTTGAGTATGTTTCAGGCTTAGACATAAATCTGTAGATCATGCAATGTAGCCCCCAAGGACCGGGTTATTATGCCAATGATAAGCCGGTTCTTCAAATTTATCCTTTTGAAAAGAAATGTCATGTAGCCCCCAAGGGCTGGCTCATCTTCCAGAGATGAGTTGGGTCTTTTAAGTAAAGTAACTTTGAAAAGATAGCCTATAGCCCCCCAAGGGCCGACTCATATCTATGAACTGTGTCGGGTCTTCTTGTAATATTAAGGAAGAAAAAATGACATGCATTAGCCCCCAAGTGCTAAGCATATTGCTTGCAATCTGCTTGGGACTTCTCACTTTAAATTGAATTGGTGTAGCCCCCAAGTACTGGGTTGTATATGGTTGCCGGCTTTGTTCAACACTGTAAATGACTTACCTCTTTATGTTGCAGGAAAATGTGAGCATGGGCGAGTCAAATTTGACCGGCTTGAAAGAAGAACTTGAATCTGAATAGGCTCTACGGGCCAAGCCTGAATCAATCCTGCAATCTTCTTTAGAAGAGCTGGAGAAAATCAAGGCGGGCTTTGAAACAGAAAAGAGGTCCTTTGAGACTGAGAAAGCTGCCCTGCTCAAGCGTGCAGAAGCCGCCGAAGGCCAATTGGCACCAGTTACTGATGAACTGGCCGAGTTAAAATGACACATATCTCAAATGACCGAGGCCATATTTGGTAAGTAACCCTTCTAGTTCTTGCCAAAAACTTTCGCCTAACAAATCATAAATGAGTAATAACTTGTTGGGCTAGTCATGTATAGATAATTAACTCGCCTGGCGGCACACACATTGCAACTTTTTTGCAGGTGATAGAACCCGCAACCTCCAACACAACTTAATGAAGCTGAAGGTTGTATACTCTTTCGTAGAGCTATTATATGCTAGAAGCATTTTTACTATCAAGTCTTTGAGTGGTGAAAAAGAGCCTGTGCAATACAAACAAGGTGTGCTGAAGAGATTATCAACCATTCCAAAGCAGGTCAAAGAGCTGAAGAGGTCAGCCGCCCGATCAGGAGCAATGACCGCACTAAGCCAGGCTATAGCTTATGCCCTAGAGTTGGATCTTTTGGAGTTGGCCGACGGGTTCCCAAAATACAAAGATGACGGGATAGAATTTTCACTAGTTGATTACGCCTGCTGTGTGAAGGAGACCCGGCCACTGGCGAGTCAACTTGTTGCAGAAATGGAATTGAGTAAATATCAGCCGGCTTATGATGGAACAACACACGAATTCCACCGCCAACACTGAAATCTTTTGACTTGACTCGCCAATGGCGTAAGCACATATTTGCTCCTGATGTTGACTCGTCTCCTATCTTGCATGACAAAGCCGTCTTTCAAACTTTAACGGATGTCAACTAGAATCTGGATAACCTTCAGATCCAAGACGCGTAAGAGTTGGCGCAGGATAACCCAGAGGCATCAACTGCTAGGGGTCATCAAGAAGCTGACCCGGAGGGAACCAACCTAGATGGCATAGAAGCTGGCTTACAGCAGTAGTTTGTACTCCACAAAAACTTGATTGAATATTTTGAGCTCAGCTCGAGCCTTGTAATAGTCTTAGCTAAAACACCTGGTTGTTCTATCGTGCCTTCATGTATGTTAACTGTTGATTAACCATCAATTTGGTGATGCAGAACTTTTAAACCAATGCATTTTGGTAATCCATCTCATATGTTCTATTTTAAATATCATACAACCATTCCTTGTACTTATGTCTGATAAGCCGCCTGTAGCAACTTATAAATGTAGAGACTTCTGATATCTGTAGAAAATTTCACCAAAGTATAATTGGTGTGACCTAACCCGACGATTTATCCACCGGCGAATTATAGTCATGATAAACAATTGGTAAAAATCAATTGTGAATAAATAACTTGGCGACTCATGGTCAATAAAAACTCAATACTCATCACCAGCAATCCAGAGTTCTTTTGACCCGGAGACATATAGTCATTGCTATAATGTGATTAAGAGCAAAAGATTCCTGCAAAATCAAAGAACCAATACTGACATGTAAATATTGAATGAATTATAAGTCGGCTTACGAGGCTCGACAAAAAGACTGGCTTTCGAGGCTCAAGTCTTGCTTCAATGAAGCTGGCATGATAGCCTTGGTTTATCCTCGCTTTCTGTAAGCTGGCTCTCACATGACTTAAGTCGCCGTTTTAACCTTGACGAGTTTAGTGTCATAAATATTGACTGTCAAGAGTACGGCGGGTCATCCTTTCAAAGTAGCATCAAGAAGACAGGCGGGTTTAACCAACATATTGTGGCGTTTTTGCCGGGTCAAGAGGGTGCGAATGCTAAACTCGATGAGTTGGAAGCCCCCAAGTGACCTATGATCAACAAACAAAAGACTCATGCACAATATATGAGATGAAACGACAGAGGCCTTGAGTTTCGGGGATGCCGGCTTTATTATATTTGATCATAAAAAGGTATATACACGATGTAGATATGTACAATGACGAAAGCAGTGGCTTAGGTATAGTAAGGCCGAAGATGAGCAATGTCCCAAGGCCTGTTCGTCTCCTCCTCAGAGGTACGTGACTTATTGTGTTCATGTATGTGGATGAGACAATATGACCCGTTGTTGAGGTTTTTGCTAACCACAAAGGGCCCTTCCCAAGGAGGGGAAAGAATGTGCATGCATGTCCGATCTTGAATCAAACGAAGCACTAAGTCGCCCTCCAGGAAAGTGTAGCTTCAAACCCTGCGGCTATGATAGCGACGCAGGTCTTGCTGGTCAATCGCCGATCGAGCCAGTGCAAGGTCACGTTGTTCTTCCAAGGCATCTAAGGCATTCTGGCGAGATGTCTCATTATCTGTTTTGACGTAAGCTGCCACACTGGGCGATTCATGCCGGATATCACTTAGGAGAACCGCCTCTGCTGCATAAACCATGAAGTATGGCGTGTAGCCTATTGATCTGTTAGGGCAGTCCTTATGCTCCAAAGAACTGCAGGAAGCTCTTCAACTCGACAACCCGGAGTGCGCTCCAAAGGAACCGTAAGCCGGGGCTTGATCCCTCATAATATATCCTGGTTAGCATGCTCGGCTTGGCCATTGGACTGTGGATGAGCTACAGATGAAACATCAAGACGGATATGTTCCCTCTGGCAGAACTCCTTCATAGCACCTTTAGACAGATTTGTCCCATTATCAGTGATAATACTATGAGGATAACCAAAGCGGAAGATCAGCTTCTTGACAAACTGAACTGCAGTTGCCGCCTCACAATTGCTGACTGGCTCTGCTTCAACCCACTTGGTGAATTTGTCAACTACAACCAAAAGGTGAGTCTTTTTGTCCTTAGACCCCTTAAAAGGCCCGACCATATCAAGCCCCCAGACCACAAATAGCCAAGTTATTGGGATCATCCGCAATCCTTGATCCGACACATGAGCTGCAAACTTGTGGCAACCATCGCACTTGCAAAAAATGTCCTCTGCGTCAACATGGGTGGTTAGCCAGTAAAAATCGTGTCTGAAAGCTTTGGATACTAAAGATCTTGACTCAGCATGATGACCATAGTCTCCTGCATGAATTTCTTACAAATCTTCATGCCCTTCTTCGGGGGAAACACAGTGTTGAAACACGCCAGTCACACTACGCCTGTGTAACTCACCATTGACAATTGTCATTGACTTAGAAAGCCGGACTATCTGTCGCGCAAAAATTTCATCTTTGGCAACCCACCCTAAGTTACGTAGGCTAGATAAGGCAGCGTCCATCTGGAATAATACGTAGGGTTGCCACCAATTGCCCTTCTGGACCAGGAATAGCAAGATGTTCCTCTGAAGGCAATTTGACCAAAGGGTTATGCAGGACATCAAGGAACACATTAGGAGGAATCGGCTTATGATGAGAACCCAGCTGAGACAGTGCATCAGCCACCTCATTTGCCGCTAGACTATGTGATCTACTTGATAACCTTTAAAGTGACCAGCAATATTTATCACCGCCTGACGATAAGTCGCCATGAGCAGTTGTTTAGAATCCTACTTCCCTGACACTTGATGTGCAACAAGATCTGAGTCGCCAAGGCATCTGACCCGGCTTAAGTTCTTTTCCTTAGCTATGCGGAGCCCATGTAGCAAAGCTTCATACGCAACTACATTGTTAGTATAGGGAAACACAAGCTTCAAGACATAGCAAAACTTATCACCTCACGGGGAAGATAAAATAACTCCAGCCCCCGAGCCTTCCAACTACGTGGATCAATCAAAGTGTATCGTCCAATATGTATTGTTTGGATTCTCCTCAGGTGTTTGTAGCTCTGTCATGTCATTGATAAAATCCACCAAAGCTTGAGACTTGATGGCGGTCATGGGCACATATTTCAGATGATGTGGCCCAAGCTCAATTGCGCACTTAGCAACCCGGCCAGTGGCTTCTCTATGTTTGGATGATATCTCCCAGAGGAGATGAACCGACCATAGTGATTGGATGCCCTAGGAAATAGTTTTTTAATTTGCGGCTGGCCATGAACACCCCAAACACCAATTTCTGCCAATGTGGATACCTTTGTTTGGATTCCGTCATGACCTCACTAACATAATAACCCGGCCGCTGGACTGGATATTCCTTAGTTGCCTCCTTGCGCTCCATGACCACTGCCACGCTGACAGCTTTATTATTAGCCGCCACGTACAGGAGCAGAGGCTCTTTGTCTATCGAAGCGGCCAAGATGGTCGGCTCAGCCAACTGCTTCTTAAGTGTCTCAAAAGCCTCATTAGCAGCATCACTCAAGACGAAATGACCAGTCATTTTCATCATCTGGTACAGGGGAATCACCTTGTCACCCAGGCGGCTTATGAACCAGCTTAAGGCTGCAATCCGACCGGCCAAGCGCTGAACGTCATTGATACAAGCCGGCTTAGACAGAGAGGTTATAGCTGGTATCTTATCTGGGTTAGCTTCGATGCCCCTTTCTGATACTAGAAAACCTAGCAATTTTCCTGCAAGAACACCAAAAACACATTTGGCCAGGTTAAGCATCATTTTATACACTCATAGATGATCAGAAGTTCCCTTAAAATCATCAAGCAAGGTCTCCTTCTTCCTTGACTTAATCACAATGTCATCCACATCAGCATGAACATTGCATCAAATCTGCTCATGAAAGCAATTCTAACCACATCGTTGATAAGTCGTCTGGGCACTCTTGAGCCCAAAAGGCATAGATACATAACAGAAAGCTCCAAAGGGTTTGATGAAGTCTGTTTTCTCCTGATCCTCAACTGCCATCACTAGTACCCGTCGGTGCAATACAAACGGTTTTTAACCCCTTTCCGGGTCGGCATTTGGAACCGTCGACTAATGAGTGTGGGCGATAGGGGGGTCCTTCCCACACGACCCAGAAACCGTCAGGGATATGCCCTCCTGGCACACATGCTCGGCAAAATGAGGTCCTGTGCGACCGGCGAGCGCTCAAATACGGAAATACATACAGTAGAGCTAAAAAAATACAATTATACCGGCGAAATTATTTCCGGTCGCAAGTACATCCCACACAGTCAGTCTCCGCTAAACATTTCCGTTCGTATGTACATCCCACACAGTCGCTCCAAGGAAAACGTTTCCGCTCACAGTAGATCACACACAATTTTTCCAGTTAAATCATTTATGATAGCGTTGCCATTGCAGATGACATTAACAATTTTATCATTTGCATTATTGAATGCATCACACATGGTCCGTAGAAGAAATTGTGTGGCAAAGACTGTCCATCACACACAGTGTTTATGTGGTAAACGTTTGCGCAAGGTGGCCTAATGCAAACAGTTTTCAAGAGAAAGTCGTGTGTGATTGTTCATTGATCCAACACGGTTTATTCCTAGAAACTTTGTGCGTTGCCTGAGGTCATCGCCCACGGTATTTTTTCAATAACCGTTTGCAATAGCAAAACACAATTAGCACGCTAATTCACCATTAGCAGGCCCATTCACCATTATTAATAATCCATTTATTAATCTAATTGACATTCATATTAAGCACATAATATATTTCATTCCCATATTAAGGAAGCATAATTTCATAATTGAAATACATCAGAGTACAACATGATATAGCCTCAGCACTCAGCTACCCCATTACACAACTGCACCAACACCAAGTTTCACATGCAACATGTAGAACCTTTCGAAATTAGCATCATAAAAGGTATATAGACATATGCATCTCATTTGGAAAACTGCTGAAGTGGAAGGCGAATATTGATCCTTCATTCATGTTGAAGGTCTTTGCAACTTTAGGCCAGTGCCTATGGATGATTGACCGTCCGTCCTTCGTCCTCTTCAGGAACGCTTCAATATGGAACCGTGGGTGTTGTATGAAAACCTTCCTCGCCTCCTGACCATAGAGGTGGTTTGAGAGGTAATCATCAGTGAACTGCTTTGGAAAGGCCTAAAAACAAGGATGTGCATAAATATCTTCTCTATAATGGAAATGGGGCAAAGGAATAGAAAAGGTAAGGTATAATAGTTCATCATGTTGTGAACTGATGTCTTCTTCATTGTCCAGACAAAGATCTTGTTGTTTTTTGTCGCTAATTTCTTTATCCTAACAATCTTTCTGAGTTTCTTGATTTGATTGATATTCATGGACAACTCATTTCCCCGTATGCAAAAAGGGTCGAACAGTGGGTCACAACCTCTCACAGCAGGACCTACATGTGCAAGACCAAATTGTTAAAAACCTAAATATTATAATGGTTCCTGCACTTGCACAATAATGTGCTATTAGACAACAGACCATGCCCGTGCTAACCTCGATTGTAAACCTTAGTGCTTCCCATTGTTTCCCAGCAACACATACAAGGTAGTTAGTCATCACGTTAAGTAAGGGTTCGCATGCTATCAGTAAAATATGTTCATGAAAAATAAGCAGATTGCATATTCATCAGATTAATTCAAGCCACATGGAAAACCCATTTATCCAAACCAAGAATGATTAAGAACTAGGAAATATAGCACTTGTATATGTTTCTCATGTATTAAGTGCAACCAAATTCGATTTATTCCTCACATGCACAACAATACATAATTCTACCCACGACAATTGGACATCGCATTGCAGAATTGAACCAAGCAGTTAACTAAACACCACAACATATGAACCAAACATTAACTGGGCAGCACATTGCACAATATAACATACTCCTAATAGAAGATCAGACAGTTAACCAAACCAAGCATCCTTAACAACTTGGAAATATAGCAATTGTATTTGTTTCTTATGTATTTACTACAGCCAAATTCAATTTATTCCTCACATGGTATACAATAACAGAATGCACCCACAACTATTGAACATCGCATTGTAGAATTGAACCAAACAGTTAACTAAACACCACAACACAAATGTACCAAACGTTAGCTGAGCAGCACATTGCACAAAGTATAACCAAACCAAGCATGCTTGACAACTTGGAAATATAGCAATTGTATTCGTTTCTCATGTATTTCATAAAAATAAATTCGATTTATTTCTCACATGGAAGACAATACAAAATTGCAGCCTAAAGAATTGAACATCACATTTGCAGAATTGAACCAAACAGTTAACTGAAGACGACAACTAATTAACAAAACAGTTAATAAGTGCACCACACTGCACGACATATAGAACATATACACTAGAGCAACAGATTGCATGGCAAAATTAGATAGCACAATTCAGTAGAATTTGTGAAGGAAAGGCAGGAGCAGCACACGCAACGGTTAAACCGAGCATGCTTAACCGACGTAGCTAGCAAATGGTAAGGTGCTCCTCCAAGATCTGGGGGTCGGCACGAATGGCAGCCATCGCGACCTCATCCACGCGTGCGGCCACGATTTGCTTCTCCGCTACCAAATTGTAACACCCCGAGAATCATGCTACAGTATCTCTCTGAGATTAAGCTAATCATGTTGCTAAACAGGGCTTGATCACAATTGCATCAAATTTCTTTTCAAACTCCTAGTTCAAACTTCAATTAAAATCAAAGTGGAAAATAAAAGTTTTCAAAAATTTGAACAAAAATGTTCGGTGGGTGCCAAATAATACACTCGTAATTATGGTGGAGAAAACACATTTTTATAAAATACCTAAATACTTTTAAATGAAATAAAACAGAAAATAAAATAAACAAATAAAAAGAAAAGGCAAAAGAACACAGAACAGACAAAGAAAAAGAAAAAAAGGAGAAGGCCCTCCCCCCCTACTGGACCCCTGGCCAACTGGGCCGACCCCCGGCCCAGCCCACCTCTCCCCCTCGCCCCCTTCCCTGTTCCCCCGACCGGGGTCGGAACAGGGGCCGGTCCCCGCCGCACCACCTCGCCGGCGACGGGGAGGATAAGGGCGCCAGCACCCCCCCTCCCCGCCTCGGGCCTCTCTCCCACTCACCCCGCTCACCTCTCGGCCCCTGCGCCTCCCTCTTCCCCCCCCAGATCCGCGCCGCTCTCTTCTTCCCCACGCCCGACGCGCTCGCCGCCGTTCCCGTCGTTCACACGGCCACCGTGCCCCAATCGCCACCTCGCCGTGTCATCCGCCGTCGCCGCCCTCGACTACACCACCTCCGCCTCTCCGTTGAAGATCGGAGCCACTGCAACGGCCTCCCCGAGCTCGTCTTCAACTTCGGACGCCGGCGACCCCCTTCTTCCCCGGCGCCGACCTGCTGCTCCTAAGCTCTCACCGGCCTCCGTGTGCCGTGCGGTGAGCCTCTCCCCCCTCCTCCCCTGTCCTTTCTCTCTCGCGCGCCCCCTAGCTTCTTCCCCGCGCGCGCCCGAACGCCGCGCCGCGGAGCTCGTCGCCGGCGGGTCTCGGTGACCTTTTGGTCACGGTCTCAAGCCCGCAGCACTCCCCACCGCACGTAGATGCTCCCCAGCTCCTCTGCTTGCCCGATCTCGCGCCGAACCAACGTTGCCGTTGCTCGCCCGAAGCACCTCACCGCCGGCGAGCTCGAAGCGCTCGCCCCCGCCCGTTCCAGCCCCTCCGGCCACCACCGTTGGACGCGCGGCGCCGAGCCGCGTCGAACGCGCCCCGCCACGACCCCGCAGACCCCCTGTGCGTGAAACCCGCGCCCCTCCCGAGCCGCGCCACCGCGTTTGGCTCGTCGGAGTCGCTCCGGCGCCGGCCGCCGACGTGGCTCGCCTGGGCACCCCCCAGTGCCACTGCCAGTGGGCCCGTGGGCCCCGTTGACTGGGTCCACACAGTCAACGTGCTGACTGGGCAGGCCCAGCCACTGACAAGCGGGCCCCGCCGTAAAAAAAAAGAAAAGGAAAATGTTTTATAAATAAAAATAATTAATTAATCTAATCACTCACTGACAGGTGGGCCCAGTAGTTAATTAACTAAAAATTAATTAGTTTAATCTTCTGTTAACCCACTGTCTATGACAGGTGGGTCCCCCGTGTCAGTTTTGACCAGTCAACCGGACTGTTGACCACTGACGTCACTCATACGTCATGCTGACGTCATATCCGTTTTCTGTTAATTAAATAATTCTAGAAATTCAAATAATCTTTGAAAATTCATATCTTTTAAACCGTAACTTGGATGAAAATGTTTTCTATATGAAAGTTGCTCAGAACGACGAGACGAATCCGAATACGCAGTCCGTTCGTCCACCACACCTCCCTAACCTATCGAACTAGCAACTTTCCCCCTCCGGTCCGTCTGTCCGAAAACGCGAAACATCGGGAATACCTCCCGGATGTTCCCCCCCTTCGCCGGTACCACCTACTGTCGCGTTAGGACACACCTAGCACCGTGCATTGTCATGTCACGCATCGTCATGCTTATGTTTGCATTGTATTTACTGTTTCTTCCCCCTCTTCTCTCCGGTAGACTACGAGACCGACACTGCTGCTGCCTAGTTCGACTACGGAGTTGACGACCCCTCCTACTTGCCAGAGCAACCAGGCAAGCCCCCCCCCTTGATCACCAGATATCGCCTATTCTTCTCTATACTGCTTGCATTAAAGTAGTGTAGCATGTTACTGTTTTCCGATATCCTATCCTGATGCATAGCCTATCCTTGCTACTACTGTTGTTACCTTTACCTGCAATCCTACATGCTTAGTTTAGGATGCTAGATTTCCATCAGTGGCCCTACATTCTTGTCCGTCTGCTGTGCTATACTATCGGGCCGTGATCACCTGGGCGGTGATCACGGGTATATACTTATATAGTACATACATGACACATGTGATGACTAAAGTCGGGTCGGCTCGTAGGAGTACCCGCAAGTGGATCTTTGTGGCGGAGCGACAGGGCAGGTTGAGACCACCCAGGTGAGAGGTGGGCCTGGCCCTGGTCGGCGTTCGCGGTTACTTAACACGCTTAACGAGATCTTGGTATTTGATCTGAGTCTGGCCATTTGGTCTATACGCACTAACCATCTACGCGGGAGTAGTTATGGGTATCCCGGCATCGTGGTACCAGCCGAAGCCTTCTTGACGTCAGCGACTGAGTGGCGCGCGCCGGATTGGACTGGAACGCCACTAGGCTAGGTCTGCTTTCGGCCGCGTATGCAACGTGCAGGTGTGCATAGGGCGATGGGCCCAGACCCCTGCGCGCATAGGGTTAGACCGGCGTGCTGACCGCTCTGTTGTGCTTAGGTGGGGCTGCGACGCGTTGATCTTACGAGGCCGGGCATGACCCAGAAAAGTGTGTCCGGCCAAATGGGATCGAGCGTGTTGGGTTATGTGGTGCACCCCTGCAGGGAAGTTTATCTATTCGAATAGCCGTGTCCCTCGGTAAAAGGACGACCCGGAGTTGTACCTTGACCTTATGACAACTAGAACTGGATACTGAATAAAATACACCCTTCCAAGTGCCAGATACAACCCGGTGATCGCTCTCTAACAGGGCGACGAGGAGGGGATTGCCGGGTAGGATTATGCTATGCGATGCTACTTGGAGGACTTCAATCTACTCTCTTCTACTTGCTGCAAGATGGAGATGGCCAGAAGCGTAGTCTTCGACAGGACTAGCTATCCCCCTTTTATTCTGGCATTCTGCAGTTCAGTCCACTGATATGCCCCTTTACACATATACCCATGCATATGTAGTATAGCTCCTTGCTTGCGAGTACTTTGGATGAGTACTCACGGTTGCTTCTCTCCCTCTTTTCCCCCTTTCCTTTCTATCTGGTTGTCGCAACCAGATGTTGGAGCCCAGGAGCCAGACGCCACCATCGACGACGACACCTACGTCACTAGAGGTGCCTACTACTACGTGCAGGCCGCTGACAACGACCAGGAGTAGTTAGGAGGATCCCAGGCAGGAGGCCTGCGCCTCGTTCGATCTGTATCCCAGTTTGTGCTAGCCTTCTTAAGGCAAGCTTGTTTAACTTATGTCTGTACTCAGATATTGTTGCTTCCGCTGACTCGTCTGTGATCGAGCACTTGTATTCGAGCCCTCGAGGCCCCTGGCTTGTATTATGATGCTTGTATGACTTATTTATGTTTTAGAGTTGTGTTGTGATATCTTCCCGTGAGTCCCTGATCTTGGTCGTACACATTTGCGTGCATGATTAGTGTACGGTCAAATCGGGGGCGTCACAAGTTGGTATCAGAGCCGACTGCCTGTAGGAATCCCCCTATCCACACTCCTTGGCCGAAGTCGAGTCTAGACATTACAAAACTTTTACTAACATGGCTGTGTGTCTTACGGGCCCACGTCGCCATTGGGTGGTACTAGTATCTTTTACTCCTCGACCGTTACTCTGGGACTCTGAACTCTCTTCTACTCGGGTTAAACGAATTTACTAACTTTAACACTAGGATCCCGTGACCGCATTCACCCCAAAGTTGGATAAACCATAGATGTTTCTTAGAGTAGTATTTTGAACAATTCACACACTGTCATTTGACTCCTTTGAAACGTCTTTGCTTTTAGATGGAACCCTCGAGGCAGGTCGTGCGCCACACGACGGCCATTGGTGCCTCGGGATCACCTGCGGTGCTAGCTGAGATGATGACCTATCTGGGTTATCGCTGGCACCCTGAGTACACCGTCTACGAGGAGTACCAGGACTTTAACCAGGAGCAGTACCGTGCCATCGTCCACCTCTACTCTCGGGAGTACGACTCCAGTACTGTGCTGCACACCGCACATGGTGTTGGTGTGACCATCGATATGGCTGTCCACGATGCTGCCTATGCTGCTCTGACACGTCTTCGTGGAGAGTATCAGGAGTTGGACACCTCCCCTTTCAGGCACATTGCTATCGCATCTGATGTTGGTGCGGAGGGATACTATACTGCTGCCTACTCCACTGTCACCCGAGAGCCCTTCTACCATCAGCACCTGGTTCTGCATGCTGATGGGCTGGATCGAGCTAACCGAGCTCTTCGCCACGAGATGTACACCACCCGTCAGCACCTTTACCGTGCTCTGACGCTGCTGCACCCCTTTGTCCTATCTAGACAGGTACCGCGTACTGCGATCTACCCAGCCAGGACCGTGATGCCCCACGGTGTCGGTTGGCCAGAGGTGGGAGGCTACTCTCCCGCACTTGGCCCTCTTCTGCCACCTGAGCGTCGGGCTCTACACCTGAGTATCCGCGGCCCCCAGTCTGCTGACGTCGAGGGCTATCCGTTGCCTCACTACCAGCTGTCGAGCTACGATTACCTCCACAGTACCTCTTGGGACTGATGTAGGCTTGCTTGTAGTATTAGTTGCAGTCGCCGCGAGCCTGTGTGCCGCCTATGATGTTTTAGTCTATGTACTGAACTCTATGTACTGAACTCTATGCATGACCCGTTTTGTAAAGTTATGCCGACTACTATGTAGTAGCTATCGTGCTCCTTTCGTTATGCATGTTTCATCATGAATGATTCTTGTCTTAGCACATATTCTCAATGCTGATCTACCCCGGTTATATATTAGCAGGATGGTTAGACCAGGTGGTCGTGGTCGTGGTGGCGATGCCCCACCACCACCTGAGTACATGGCTAGTATGATCCAACAGTTTGAACTGAACCGCCAATTCATGGAAAATATGATGGCCCAGTTTCCTCGCCCCAATATGAACCAGCAGCCAGCTCAAGTGACTCTTCAAGATTTCATACGCCTCAACCCAACCATCTACCGCAGCTCAACTCAGCCTCTGGATGCTGATGACTAGCTCCGTGACATCACCTATGAGATGGAGTCTGCTGATGTAGCCCCTGCCAGCTATGTCACCTTTGCTTCCTTCTTCTTGAAGGGACCCGCAACTCAATGGTGGGACAGCCACAGACGTACTCTGCCAGCTGGAACAATCATCACATGGCCAGACTTCCAAGCTGCTTTCCGTGCCCGCTTCATTCCTCAAGGAGTCATGGACCAGAAGAAGCGTGAGTTCCGCAACCTCACCCAAGGCAACAAAACTATCGAAGCTTATCAGCGGGAGTTTCTGGACTTGTCCCGCTATGCTGAAGAAGACATTGCAACTGATGCACGCAGACAGGAGAAGTTCCGTGATGGCCTTCAAGCTGACATCAAGCTCGCACTTCTAGTGCATGACTTTGATGATTTCGCCACCTTGGTGAATAAGGCCATCAATGTCGAGACTGGTCTGCAGGAATACCAGAGCTCTCACAGGCGCAACCGTGACACGGGCTCATCTTCGGGCTCGCCCGCACAGAAGCGTAAGATATGGATCCCGAACAGCATGTACCGTCCAAATGCATCTGCCCCAAGGCAGACCTATGCTGCACCTCGTCTGCCTCCACCACCATCTAGGCAGTCAAGACTTCCAACTCCACCATCCCAAGCTCCTGTTCCCACTCCGAATAATGGCTTGTGCTTCAGGTGTGGTCAACTAGGACACCGTGCTAGAGAATGCAACCAGAACCAGAATCAACTGGCCCTTCCAGCAACTGGCCGTGGTAACAATCAGCCTCGCAACAACAATGCTAAGTCTTATGGTCGTGCTCATGCCAACCACGTTGATCTCAATGAAGCTCAAGACCAGCCTGCTACTGTGATGGGTACACTCCTCGTAAATTCAGTACCAGCATCCGTTTTATTTGATACAGGTGCATCACATTCATTCATGTCAGAAGATTTTGCGTACAAGCACGACGTTAAATGTGAGGAGATGAACACCTCTGTATTGGTCAAAACCCCCGTGGGACAGTGTCAAACCTCCTTGGTTGGCATCGATGTCCCCGTGGAAATCGAAGGGCTGGAATTCTATGCCTCTCCCATTATCCTGAAGTCGTCTAACATCGACCTCATTTTGGGTATGGATTGGTTGAAAGCGCATACTGCTTCTATAGTTTGCGCCACTAAAACCGTCCATCTGCTACACCCTTCAGATGAAATAGTTGCTTACCAAGCTCATCTGGTGCAAAATGCCGAGGCAAGGCTCTATGCATTGAATGCATTGAACGCTGCACCACTCGAGGGCATTGAAAACATTCCCGTCGTGCGTGAATTCCTTGACGTGTTTCCTGAAGAACTTCCAGGGATTCCCCCTGCTAGAGCTGTTGAATTCATCATCGACTTGAAACCAGGCACCACTCCTATAGCCAAGCGACCCTACAAAATGCCGCCGCATGAACTCCTTGAGCTTAAGGAGGAAATCGACAAATCTCTTCGCAAGGGATTCATTCGCCCAAGTTGCTCTCCTTGGGGAGCACCTTCTCTCTTTGTCAAGAAGAAGGATGGGACAAACCGGTTAGTTCAAGACTACCGTCCTATAAACCAAGCTACCATCCAGAATAAATACCCCCTTCCTCGGATCAATGATCTGTATGATCAACTGGCGGGTTCGTCAGTGTTCTCTAAGCTCGACTTGAGGTTGGGCTACCACCAGATCCGTGTTCGAGAAGAGGATATCCCAAAGACCGCCTTCGTGACTCGCTATGGTTCATACGAGTACACCGTCATGTCTTTCGGTTTAACCAATGCTCCAGCCACCTTCTCTCGTCTGATGAACTATATATTCATGGATTACCTCGACAAGTTCGTCGTGGTTTATCTGGATGATATCCTGGTATTTTCCAAGAACGAAGAAGAACATGCCGAACATCTTCGACTTGTGCTGGAGAAGCTACGAGAGCATCAACTATATGCCAAGTTCTCCAAATGTGAATTCTGGCTACCGGAAGTAACCTATCTTGGGCATGTCATCTCTAAGGATGGTATTGCCGTCAACCCCGAGCGAGTTCAGGCTATTCTTGATTGGACTCCTCCCAAGAACGTTAAGCAAGTCAGAACTTTTCTCGGTCTCGCCAGCTATTGCCGTCGATTCATCGAGAACTTCTCTAAGATCGCCAGGCCTCTAACTAACCTGTTGCATAAGGGTGTCAAGTTCCAATGGATAGACAAATGTCAGGAAAGTTTCCAGGCACTCAAAGACAAGTTGACTTCTGCTCCAGTTCTAGCTCCACCTGATACTAAGAAGGACTTTATCATTTACTGCGACGCTTCCCGTCAAGGATTAGGCTGTGTCCTAATGCAAGACCGCAAAGTGATTGCTTATGCCTCTCGGCAATTGCGCCCTCACGAAGAGAACTACCCAGTTCACGACCTCGAACTTGCTGCTGTCATTCATGCGCTGAAGCAGTGGCGACATTACCTTCTCGGTAATCGTTGCGAGATCTTCACTGACCACCAAAGTCTGAAATATCTGTTTACTCAGCCAGATCTGAACCTCCGTCAACAGAGATGGATGGAGCTTGTTGCAGACTTTGACTTGCGTATTTCCTATACGCCAGGCAAGGCTAATGTAATGGCTGATGCCTTGAGCCGCAAGTCTTACTGCAACCACCTCCAGGTTCATAAAGTTCAGCCCTCGCTTGTTGAAGAATTCAGGAAGCTGAACCTCCATATTGTTCCTCCGGGTGCACTCGCTCCCCCTCCGAAGGAGTTTGGCAAGGTGAACCTCCATGTTGTTACCCAGGGTTCCCTCAATACCCTAGTTGCTAAACCAGATCTCGAGGACAGCATCAAAAGGCTATAGAAGTATGACTCTGAAGCCCACAAGATTAAGCGCTACCTCGCAGAAGGAAAGCCCTCATTCTTCACTATTGCTGAAGATGGCACCTTATACTTCAAGGGCCGCCTAGTGGTGCCATGTGCAGAGAAAAACCTGGATATGACACAGGAAGTTACGAAAGAAGCTCATGATACACCTCTGTGTATCCATCCTGGTAGTACAAAGATGTACCAAGACATCCGTCAGAGATTCTGGTGGTCTAATATGAAGCAAGCCATTGCTCGTTATGTTGCTGAGTGTGACGTTTGCCGTCGTATCAAAGCAGAACATCAAAGGCCTGTTGGAACTCTGCAACCTATCTTTATTCCTGAATGGAAATGGGACCATGTTGAGATGGACTTCGTCACTGGATTTCCCAAATCACAGAATGGTAATGATGCTATTCTTGTCGTCATTGACCGACTTTCCAAAGTTGCACATTTTCTGGCAGTCAAAGAAACGATCACTGCTAGCCAGTTGGCAACGCTCTATATGTCCAGGATTGTTTCACTCCACGGTATTCCATTGGTTATCAGCTCAGACCGTGGCAGCTTATTCACTTCAAGATTCTGGGAAAGTTTCCAAGAAGCTATGGGAACTCATCTGTCATTCAGTACTGCGTTTCATCCTCAATCGCAAGGACAAGTTGAACGCGTCAACCAAGTCCTCGAAGATATGCTTCGAGCTTGTGTTATTTCCTTCGGCAAGAATTGGGAGGAATCTCTCCCGTATGCTGAGTTCTCTTATAATAATAGCTATCAAGCTAGTCTGAAGATGGCCCCCTTCGAAGTGTTATATGGACGAAAGTGCCGAACCCCTCTGAACTGGTCAGAAACTGGGGAACGTCCACTCTTCGGTCCGGATATTATCCAAGATGCCGAAGAACAAGTCCGCATTATTCGTGAGAATCTCAAGACTGCTCAGTCACGTCAGAAGAGTCAGTATGACCGTCATCATAAAGACATGGTCTATCAACCTGGCGAAAAGGCTTATCTTCGAGCCACACCTATGAAGGGTGCTCACCGCTTCGGGATCAAGGGCAAACTAGCTCCTCGCTATATTGGCCCATTCACTATTCTCGAAAGGCGTGGAAAAGTGGCATACCAACTGGAGCTACCGCCGAACCTTTCTCAGGTTCACGATGTGTTCCATGTGTCACAGCTCCGCCGTTGCTTCAAGGATCCAATCCGAGCTGTGGATCATGAAGTGCTCGAATTGCAGCAAGACCTCTCCTATAAGGAACATCCGGTCCGCATTCTCGACCAAGCTGAACGCCGCACACGTCAGAAGGCGATCAAGTTTCTCAAAGTCCAGTGGTCGCACCATTCTGAAGATGAGGCCACTTGGGAACGAGAGGATCGTCTGCGTGAAGAATACCCCGCACTGTTTCCTTCTACCTCCTAAATCTCGGGACGAGATTTCTTGTAGTGGAGGAGATTTGTAACACCCCGAGAATCATGCTACAGTAACTCTCTGAGATTAAGCTAATCATGTTGCTAAACAGGGCTTGATCACAATTGCATCAAATTTCTTTTCAAACTCCTAGTTCAAACTTCAATTAAAATCAAAGTGGAAAATAAAAGTTTTCAAAAATTTGAACAAAAATGTTCGGTGGGTGCCAAATAATACACTGGTAATTATGGTGGAGAAAACACATTTTTATAAAATACCTAAATACTTTTAAATGAAATAAAACAGAAAAGAAAATAAACAAATAAAAAGAAAAGGCAAAAGAACACAGAACAGACAAAGAAAAAAAAAGGAGAAGGCCCTCCCCCCCACTGGACCCCTGGCAACCTGGGCCGACCCCCGGCCCAGCCCACCTCTCCCCCTCGCCCCCTTCCCTGTTCCCCCGACCGGGGTCGGAACAGGGGCCGGTCCCCGCCGCACCACCTCGCCGCGCGACGGGGAGGATAAGGGCGCCAGCACCCCCCCCCCCGCCGCCTCGGGCCTCTCTCCCACTCACCCCGCTCACCTATCGGCCCCTGCGCCTCCCTCTTCCCCCCCAGATCCGCGCCGCTCTCTTCTTCCCCACGCCCGACGCGCTCGCCGCCGTTCCCGTCGTTCACACAGCCACCGTGCCCCAATCGCCACCTCGCCGTGTCATACGCCGTCGCCGCCCTCGACTACACCACCTCCGCCTCTCCGTTGAAGCTCGGAGCCACTGCAACGGCCTCCCTGAGCTCGTCTTCAACTTCGGACGCCGGCGACCCCCTTCTTCCCCGGCACCGACCTGCTGCTCCTAAGCTCTCACCGGCCTCCGTGTGCCGCGCGGTGAGCCTCTCCCCCCTCCTCCCCTGTCCTTTCTCTCTCGCGCGCCCCCTAGCTTCTTCCCCGCGCGCGCCCGAACGCCGCGCCGCGGAGCTCGCCGCCGGCGGGTCTCCGGTGACCTTTTGGTCACGGGCTCAAGCCCGCAGCACTCCCCACCGCACGTAGATGCTCCCCAGCTCCTCCGCTTGCCCGATCTCGCGCCGAACCAACGTTGCCGTTGCTCGCCCGAAGCACCTCGCCGCCGGCGAGCTCGAAGCGCTCGCCCCCGCCCGTTCCAGCTCCTCCGGCCACCACCGTTGGACGCGCGGCGCCGAGCCGCGTCGAACGCGCCCCGCCACGACCCCGCAGACCCCCTATGCGTGAAACCCGCGCCCCTCCGAGCCGCGCCGCCGCGTTTGGCTCGTCGAAGTCGCTCCGGCGCCGGCCGCCGACGTGGCTGGCCTGGGCCCCCCCCCAGTGCCACTGCCAGTGGGCCCGTGGGCCCCGTTGACTGGGTCCACCCAGTCAACGTGCTGACTGGGCAGGCCCAGCCACTGACATGCGGGCCCCGCCGCAAAAAGAAAAAAAAAGAAAAGGAAAATGTTTTATAAATAAAAATAATTAATTAATCTAATCACTCACTGACAGGTGGGCCCAGTAGTTAATTAACTAAAAATTAATTAGTTTAATCTTCTGTTAACCCACTCTCTATGACAGGTCGGTCCCCCGTGTCAGTTTTGACCAGTCAACCGGACTGTTGACCGCTGACGTCACTCATACGTCATGCTGACGTCATATCCCTTTTCTGTTAATTAAATAATTCTAGAAATTCAAATAATCTTTGAAAATTCATATCTTTTAAACCGTAACTCGGATGAAAATGTTTTCTATATGAAAGTTGCTCAGAACGACGAGACGAATCCGAATACGCAGTCCGTTCGTCCACCACACCTCCCTAACCTATCGAACTAGCAACTTTCCCCCTCCGGTCCGTCTGTCCGAAAACGCGAAACATCGGGAATACCTCCCGGATGTTCCCCCCCTTCGCCGGTACCACCTAATGTCGCGTTAGGACACACCTAGCACCGTTCATTGTCATGTCACGCATCGTCATGCTTATGTTTGCCTTGTATTTACTGTTTCTTCCCCCTCTTCTCTCCGGTAGACTACGAGACCGACACTGCTGCTGCCCAGTTCGACTACGGAGTTGACGACCCCTCCTACTTGCCAGAGCAACCAGGCAAGCCCCCCCCTTGATCACCAGATATCGCCTATTCTTCTCTATACTGCTTGCATTAGAGTAGTGTAGCATGTTACTGTTTTCCGATATCCTATCCTGATGCATAGCCTATCCTTGCTACTACTGTTGTTACCTTTACCTGCAATCCTACATGCTTAGTTTAGGATGCTAGATTTCCATCAGTGGCCCTACATTCTTGTCCGTCTGCTGTGCTATACTATCGGGCCGTGATCACCTGGGCGGTGATCACAGGTATATACTTATATACTACATACATGACACATGTGATGACTAAAGTCGGGTCGGCTCGTAGGAGTACCCGCAAGTGGATCTTTGTGGCGGAGCGACAGGGCAGGTTGAGACCACCCAGGTGAGAGGTGGGCCTGGCCCTGGTCGGCGTTCGCGGTTACTTAACACGCTTAATGAGATCTTGGTATTTGATCTGAGTCTGGCCATTTGGTCTATACGCACTAACCATCTACGAGGGAGTAGTTATGGGTATCCCGGCGTCGTGGTATCAGCCGAAGCCTTCTTGACGTCAGCGACTGAGTGGCGCGCGCCGGATTGGACTGGAACGCCACTAGGCTAGGTCTGCTTCCGGTCGCGTACGCAACATGCAGGTGTGCATAGGGCGATGGGCCCAGACCCCTGCGCGCATAGGGTTAGACCGGTGTGCTGACCGCTCTGTTGTGCTTAGGTGGGGCTGCGACGCGTTGATCTTACGAGGCCGGGCATGACCCAGAAAAGTGTGTCCGGCCAAATGGGATCGAGCGTGTTGGGTTATGTGGTGCACCCCTGCAGGGAAGTTTATCTATTCGAATAGCCGTGTCCCTCGGTAAAAGGACGACCCGGAGTTGTACCTTGACCTTATGACAACTAGAACTGGATACTGAATAAAATACACCCTTCCAAGTGCCAGATACAACCCGGTGATCGCTCTCTAACAGGGCGACGAGGAGGGGATCGCCAGGTAGGATTATGCTATGCGATGCTACTTGGAGGACTTCAATCTACCCTCTTCTACTTGCTGCAAGATGGAGATGGCCAGAAGCGTAGTCTTCGACAGGACTAGCTATCCCCCTTTTATTCTGGCATTCTGCAGTTCAGTCCACTGATATGCGCCTTTACACATATACCCATGCATATGTAGTATAGCTCCTTGCTTGCGAGTACTTTGGATGAGTACTCATGGTTGCTTCTCTCCCTCTTTTCCCCCTTTCCTTTCTATCTGGTTGTCGCAACCAGATGTTGGAGCCCAGGAGCCAGACGCCACCATCGACGACGACACCTACGTCACTGGAGGTGCCTACTACTACGTGCAGGCCGCTGACGACGACCAGGAGTAGTTAGGAGGATCCCAGGCAGGAGGCCTGCGCCTCGTTCGATCTGTATCCCAGTTTGTGCTAGCCTTCTTAAGGCAAGCTTGTTTAACTTATGTCTGTACTCAGATATTGTTGCTTCCGCTGACTCGTCTGTGATCGAGCACTTGTATTCGAGCCCTCGAGGCCCCTGGCTTGTATTATGATGCTTGTATGAATTATTTATGTTTTAGAGTTGTGTTGTGATATCTTCCCGTGAGTCCCTGATCTTGGTCGTACACATTTGCGTGCATGATTAGTGTACGGTCAAATCGGGGGCGTCACACAAATGCTCCTTGACATGCTGGCTATACTGCGTGCACCATGGCTTAGGGAGGTGCTTATTTGGTGGAGGGGTTGGTGATTTGGGTGGAAGGTGTCGCGCTCACGCTGGCGGTCGGGGCATGTGGGATGTGGAAGGAGGAGGATGATGGGGGTCGGGTGTGGATTAGCTACCTGGATAGACGAGGCCGAGCCGCATGAAGGAGGGTCGCCAGTGAGGAGGCGGCACTGCAAGCAAGGAGTGAAGGTTCCAACTTGGAAAGGAAGGCGGAAACAGGGGGAAATGTGACTTTTGGTAAGGGGGAGGGGCGCGGAGGTAGAAATTTTCACGGAAGCCAAAAATTTGGAATCGCTTCAGCGAAAAAACTGGCGCGCAAAGTGTCATGAGACAAGGTCCCTTATTCAGAACTATGTATGATATGTGAACATCACAAACGATTCAGATAGCTTAACTCGTGTGTGATGAGTTTGAACGTCAAAAATTTTGGTTTGAATTTCCCTGGTTACAATGGTCATCCACGTCATTGCATAATTTGGGTACACAAAGGAGACTACAGCACACCCACACTTCTTAATCGAGCAAGTTCAGCAATTAAACAGAGCTAGCTGACCTAAACATTACTCTAGCACATTGAAGAGCGACACTCTTAATTAAACAAAACAAAAGAGTACTAGTACTACGGCTCGTGCTCGTCGATCTCCGCCGCCGCCTCCATGTCCAGCTCGCGCCTGACGGTCTCCTAGGGAAGGGGCTCCATGGCATCCATCGCACCATACTCGGCAGGCATCTCGCCATCCGTCTCCGCCATCTCTTTGGAAAAGGTGGCCACGAGCTGGGGGTGGGCGGCCGCAATCTGGGCTTGGACGGGCTCCGTCATTGCAAGGTATGCGGCGGAGGAACGGACGGCTGCTCGAACGCTCTCGGCGATTGCCAACTCTTCGGCCGTGGGTTGCCGACCGTTGTTGGAGAAGCTTCGTTCGATTTGTGCGGTGACCGCCAGGAGCTGGGCGTGGGCGGCCTCGACATGGTCGAGGGCCACCTCCATCAGGGCTAAGGCCACCGCTGCGGAACGGACAACTGCTGTGCCGCTCTCGCTAGTTGCTATCCCCGAGGCAGATGTTGCTGTCGCCACCTGAGAAGTAACAACGGCCGTTTGGGCTGCCTTGGCCGTCCGGTCGCAGATTGCGGCCGTGCTCATGCACCTTGTTAGCACGCGCATGGCGGCTGCGGGCGCGCTCTCGCCGGAGTGGGCCACCGAAGTTGCCCTCACGACGCGGGTCCACGTGCCCATCTTTCACCAGCGACGATTGAACAGTGAAATGATATTTGGGGAGCGAGCTAGTGTGCTTGAGACGCCGGCTGTGGACTGTTGCCGACACGCTTTCTCGCGTAAGCCATAGGCGTACTATACACTAATGGTGCTCCAGGATATTTTGTGTTGCATCTCACATGGTTGGTGATAATAAACTGTGTGCGATCTACTTGATTTTTCATCTTGATTTGAATTACATAATGGGATCACAGTGGCAATGGACGGTGTTTGAATTGCTAGACCTTTTATCTGTAGTGAACATGCAACTATATGTGTGCTATAAAAGAATTGGAATTATTCAGGGTTCGTTTGAACATTTGAGGTGCACAATTCAAAATTAAACTACATGCACATGCTCCGGTGCACCAACATGGGTTGTAAAATCATATATGTGTCCATGGGTTTATGCTTATGTCCCATGCAAGAAATGGGGATGAAATTCGAACACCACTGCACCGTAGCTCTACGGCAAACATCGACGTACTTGCTTATGTAATTCTAGTAAATCCAAAATTCGTCCGAAATTCATGAAACTTGGCATGCTATCATGGAGCGGCATCAACATGTCGTGGTAAAAATTTTGTCCCATTTGGGGCAGGTTTGGGTATAAGCTTCTCATAAAGCAGAGCTTCTCACAACAAGTGTGATGGTTTCGGTAGGGAATGTTTCACCTTTCTGGACGAAACAATATATGTTGCCTCTTCTCGATTTCTAATTTTTTCCTAGTGTCAACATAGAACAACAAGAGTGTTGTGTCAATTTTTGGGATTTTTCGGGGTTCGCTTGGACATTTTATACATTAACTGAGTTTTCAATGCATTCATGTGAATAATTCAAATTTGAACTACATGCACATGCTCTAATGCATATTAATTGGTTGAAAATTCAAATATGTGTCCTTGGTTGCATGCTTAGGTCCCATGCAAGAAATGGGAATGAATGTCAAACACCCTGCCACTGTCACTCGGCCACAAACATTAAGATACCTGGATTTTAAATTCTAGTAAATCCAAAAGTTGTCTGAAATTCAGGAAACTTGGCATGCTATCATGGAGCTGCATCAACATGCCGTGGTAAATTTTCTATCCCATTTGGGGCAGGTTTGGGTATATGCTTCTCACAAACCACAGCTTCTCAGAACAAGCATGATGGTTTCGGTAGGGAACGTCCCACATTTGGAGACGAAACAATATCCATTGCCTCTTATTGCTTTCAAAATTTTCTCATGTCAACATAGAATACCAGGAGTGTTGTGTCAATTTTTTTGATTTTTCGGGGTTCGTTTGGACATTTTTATGCATTAACTGAGTTTTCAATGCATTTATGTGCATAATTCAAATTTGAACTACATGCACATGCTCCAGTGCATATAAATTGGCTGAAAAATCAAATCTGTGTCCTTGGGTGCATGCTTAGGTCCCATGCAAGAAATGGGAATGAATTTCAAACACCAGGGCACCGTTGATTACCGGCAAAATGTTGAGATACCTGGTTTTTAAATTCTAGTAAATCCAAAACTCGTCTGAAATTCATGGAACTTGGCATGCTATCATGGAGCAGCATCAACATGCCGTGGTAAAGTTTTTGTCCCATTTGTGGCAGGTTTGGGTATATGCTTCTCACAAACGAGAGCTTCTCACAACAAGCATGATGGTTTCGGTAGGGAATGTCCCACCTTTGGGGACGAAACGATATCCATTGCCTCTTATTGCTTTCAAAAAATTTCTCGTGTCAACATAGAACAACAGGAGTGTTGTGTCAATTTTTGTGATTTTTCGGGGTTTGTTTGGACATTTTTATGCATTAACTGAGTTTTCAATGCATTTATGTGCATAATTCAAATTTGAACTACATGCACATGCTCATGGCAATAAATTTCAAACACCGCGGCACCGTTGATTGCCGACAAAACGTTGAGATACCTAGTTTTTAAATTCTAGTAAATCCAAAACTCGTCTGAAATTCATGAAACTTGGCATGCTATCATGGCTGGCACCCGACATGCTGTGGTATTTTCTTGTCCATTTTGAGAGAAAGCGCACTCGAATAATGATCGCCAACAATGTCATTTTGAAAAAATAGCTGCCACTTTAATATCTCAAACATTTGTATAATTCAAACCGTGTGTGTTCTGTTAACCATTCATGTGACGCCACGTGTCTTGGTTTTAATGGCTGTAGGAGGTGCCGTGCGAACAGCTGCTTGACCTTGATTGAACGGGAGGCGTGCGAGCGCAGTCCGCTGCGTAGGCTGACCGAGAGGCGTACAAGCTGTCCTCGATTGCGCAGGCTCACTGGGAAGCGTGCAAGTTGTACGCTACACAGGCTCACTGGGAAGCGAGCCCTTTGACATCCATGGCCGCCCGCCTTTCTCTTTGTGCGCGCGCCCCCTCAGCGGCATGGGACGTCGCCATCGACAACGGCGTCCCGGAGGACGACAACGACAACGACGGTGCGGCACGCCGCCTCCGCCGCTGCCAGAAATAGTTTTTTTCTTGGGTTTTAAATAGAACACCGTATGCAAAGTGAGAGCAGGATCTGTGCATGTCTTCAATGCAAACGGTTCTTTTGGATGACCCGTGTGCAACCACTTACAAACAATTTGGTAAGATTTGCTTCTGTCATATTGGGTATGTTGCCATTTGTCAAACTGGAAGGATTGACATTTGTTTATCTAGTAACATTGCCATTTGTCAACCTTGTAACACCGCGATTTGTCAAAATATGAAGCTAAAAATCACTAGCAGTATCTAATTTTTGCAACTAAAATTCAGTAATTAAGCTTAGATTTCATTCATAGATTAAGCAGTCGTTCTTAATTTATACAAACAGTTCAACTCGATAGCTGAACAGACCAAACTTTTCCCCAATTATTGCCAAACATGTACTGAAATAGCTAGTTCAACTATACATACTAGCTAATTTTAAGTACGTTGTACAGTTCCACCACATCTATGGTCAGATGAACTGAACAAAATAGCCCCTAAATACTACTACTACTGCGGAGGGGCTTTGTACTACTTCTGGCTGCCTCTTCTCTGCCGAGCGCACTCAGTAAGAGGCGGAGGAGGAGGAGCCTACCGACGAGCTGGGCAACCGCAATATGGTGTGTGCCACTGTTGCAGCTTCAGTGATGCTCACCTCGAACGCCCTCTGCCTCTCGAAGCCGTGGTTCTCCTCGAAGTGGTGGTTCTCCTCGTAGATCTCCTGATTCCTCGCCTCTGAGGCAGTGTGTGCCGCGGCCACGGCGGCGGTAAGGCTCTTTGTGTGCTCTACAAGGCACTCCTCCTCCTCCTGCAGGAACTCGGTGTAGAGCGCAAGGTCGCTGACGCACGTGCGGGCATCCACCTCCGCCTCCCGCCTTTGGGCGGTGCTAGCGGAGCGGGTGATGATCCCGGCGGTCGAAGGTGGCTGACGGCCACGGCGGCTGATGATGGGGTGGCGGCCACGATCACCACCTCCCGCCTTCGGGCCGCGGTGGCAGAGCGGGTGATGGCCACGGTGGCCGGCAGTGGGGTGGCGGCCACGATGGCCACCTCCCGCCTTCGGGCCACGGCGGTGGAGCAGGCGATGGCCCTGGCTTTCGACGGTGGTGTGGTGGCAATGGCGGCTGGCAACAGCTGCCGACGGGCACCGGCGGAGGAGCGTGTGGTGGGTGTTCCGCGCACACCCAACAGGGACGTTACGCGCACTACACTACGCTGGGGACTGCGCCGCCGCCATGGTGTAGCCTCCCAGCTGGAGCTGTCCTCTGATGATGGCGGAGTGGCTGAGCGACGACGACAGACCACCGCCATTGGCGATTGTGGGAGAAGCAGACGAGATAAGCTACAAGGAGGGAGGGGAAAATGCGACGCTGGACTCGCCGGCCGTGAGGGTTTTTATAGCAGGCCGGTAAGCATTGGGATTTTGGGGGATTTCACCGAGTCGGGTGCTACCTCTTGAGCATGCGTTGGTTTTCCCTTGAAGAGGAAAGGGTGATGCAGCAGAGTAGCGTGAGTATTTCCCTCAGTTTTGAGAACCAAGGTATCAATCCAGTAGGAGGCCACACGCAAGTCCCTCGTACCTACACAAACAAATAAGAACCTTGCAACCAATGCGATAAAGGGGTTGTCAATCCCTTCATGGCCACTTGCAAAAGTGAGATTTGATAGAGATGATAAGATAATATTTTTGGTATTTTTATGATAAGGATAAAAAGTAAAGATTTCAAAATAAACGGCGACAGAAATAGCTAGTTGACGGGAGATTAATATGCTGGAGAATAGACCCGGGGGCCATAGGTTTCAATAGTGGCTTCTCTCAAGATAGCATAAGTATTACGGTGGGTGAACAAATTACTGTCGAGCAATTGATAGAATAGTGCATAGTTATGAGAATATCTAGGCATGATCATGTATATAGGCATCACGTCCGTGACAAGTAGACCGAAATGATTCTGCATCTACTAATATTACTCCACACATCGACCGCTATCCAGCATGCATCTAGAGTATTAAGTTCATAAGAATAGAGTAACGCATTAGGCAAGATGACATGATGTAGAGGGATAAACTCAAGCAATATGATATAAACCCCATCTTTTTATCCTCGATGGCAACAAGACAATATGTGTCGTTTCCCCTTCTGTCACTGGGATTGAGCACCGCATGATTGAACCCAAAGCTAAGCACTTCTCCCATTGCAAGAAAGATCAATCTAGTAGGCCAAACCAAACTTATAATTCAAAGAGACTTGCAAAGATAACCAATCATACATAAAAGAATTCAGAGGAGATTCAAATATTGTTCATAGATAATCTTGATCATAAACCCACAATTCATCGAATCTCGACAAACACACCGCAAAAAGAGTTACATCAAATAGATCTCCAAGAAGATCGAGGAGAACTTTGTATTGAGATCCAAAGAGACAGAAGAAGCCATCTAGATAATAACTATGGACCCCGAAGGTCTGAGGTAAACTATTCAAACATCATCGGAGAGGCTAAGGTGTTGATGTAGAAGCTCCCCCGTGATCGATTCCCCCTCCGGTGGAGCGTCGAAAAAGGCCCCAAGATGGGATCTCACGGGTACAGAAGGTTGCGGTGGTGGAAATAGGGTTTCGTGGTGCTCCTGGATGGTTTCGGGGTATATGGGTATATATAGGAGGAAGAAGTAGGTCGATGGAGCTGCGAGGGGCTCACAAGGGTGGGGGCACACCCAGGGGGCAGGCGCGCCTCCCTGCCTCGTGGCCTCCTTGCTTCTTTCTTGACGTCCACTCCAAGTCCTCTGGATCACGTTTGTTCCAAAAATCACTCTCCCGAAGGATTCATTCTGTTTGGATTCCTTTTGATATTCCTTTTCTGCAAAACACTAAAATAGGCAAAAAAAACAGCAATTTGGACTGGGCCTTGGGTTAGTAGGTTAGTCCCAAAAATAATATAAAAGTGTATAATAAAGCCCATTAAACATCCAAAACAGATAATATAATAGCATGGAACAATCAAAAATTATAGATACGTCGGAGACGTATCAAGCATCCCCAAGCTTAATTCCTGCTCGTCCTCGAGTAGGTAAATGATAAAAACATAATTTTTGATGTGGAATGCTACCTAGCATAATTCTCAATGTAATTCTCTTTATTGTGGCATGAATGTTCAGATCTGAAAGATTCAAGATGAAAGTTTAATATTGACATAAAAATAATAATACTTCAAGCATACTAACTAAGCAATCATGTCTTCTCAAAATAACATGGCCAAAGAAAGTTCATCCCTACAAAATCATATAATTTGGTCATTCTCCATTTTTGTCACATAAGAATGCTCTCATCATGCACAACCCTAATGACAAGCCAAGCAATTGTTTCATACTTTTGTATTTTCAAACTTTTTTGAACTTTCACGCAATACATGAGCATGAGCCATGGATATAGCACTGTGGGTGGAATAGAATATAATGATGGGGGTTATGTGGAGAAGACAAAAAGGAGAAAGTCTCACATTGACGCGGCTAATCAACGGGCTAGGGAGATGCCCATCAATTGATGTCAATGCAAGCAGTAGGGATTGCCATGCAACGGATGCACTAGAGCTATAAATATATGAAAGCTCAACAAAAGAAACTAAGTGGGTGTGCATCCAACTTGCTTGCTCACGAAGACCTATGGCATTTGAGGAAGCCCATTGTTCGAATATACAAGCCAAGTTCTATAATGAAAAATTCCCACTAGTATATGAAAGTGACAAAACAAGAGACTCTCTATCATAAAGACCATGGTGCTACTTTGAAGCACAAGTGTGGAAAAAGGATAGTAGCATTGTCCCTTTTTATTTCTTTTTTTGGGCCTTTCCTTTTTTATTTGGCCTTTCTTTTTTTTTGGGACAATGCTCTATTAATGCTGATCATCACACTTCTATTTATTTACAACTCAATGATTACTACTCGATACTAGAACAAAATATGACTCTATATGAATGCCTCCGGCGGTGTACCGAGATGGGCAATGAATCAAGAGTGACATGTATGAAATAATATGCATAGTGGCTTTGCCACAAATACGATGTCAACTACATGATCATGCAAGGCAATATGACAATGATGAAGTGTGTCATAATAAACGGAACGGTGGAAAGTTGCATGGCAATATATCTCGGAATGGCTATGGAAATGCCATAATAGGTAGGTATGGTGGCTGTCTTCAGGAAGATATAAGGAGGTTTATGTGTGATAGAGCGTATCGTATCACAGGGTCTGGATGTACCGGCGAAGTTTGCACCATCTCTCAAGGTGAGAAAGGGCAATGCACGGCACCGAAGAGGCTAGCAATGATGGAAGGGTGAGAGCGTATAATCCATGGACTCAACATTAGTCATAAAGAACTCACATACTTATTGCAAAAATCTACAAGTCATCAAAAACCAAGCACTACGCGCATGCTCCTAGGGTGATAGATTGGTAGGAAAAGACCATCGCTCATCCCCGATCGCCACTCATAAGGATGACAATCAAAGAACACCTTATGTTTCAAATTTGTTACACAATGTTTACCATACGTGCATGCTATGGGACTTGCAAACTTCAACACAAGTATTTCTCAAATTCACAACTACTCAACTAGCACAACTTTAATATCACTATCTCCATATCTCAAAACAATCATCAAGTATCAAACTTCTCTTAGTATTCAATCCACTTATATGAAAGTTTTTATTATATCCATCTTGGATGCCTATCATATTAGGACTAATTTTATAGCCAAAGCAAATTACCATGCTGTTCTAAAAGACTCTCAAAATAATATAAGTGAAGCATGAGAGATCAATAATTTCTATAAAACAAAACCACCACCGTGCTCTAAAAGATATAAGTGAAGCACTAGAGCAAAATTGTTTAGCTCAAAAGATATAACTGAAGCACATAGAGTATTCTAATAATTTCCGATTAATGTGCGTCTCTCCCAAAAGGTGTGTACAACAAGGATGATTGTGGTGAACTAAAAAGCAAAGACTCAAATCATACAAGACGCTCCAAGCAAAACACATATCATGTGGTGAATAAAAATATAGCTCCAAGTAAAGTTACCGATGGACGAAGACAAAAGAGGGGATGCCTTCCGGGGCATCCCCTAGCTTAGACTTTTGGTTGTCCTTGGATTTTATCTTGAGGTGCCTTGGGCATCCCCAAGCTTAGGCTCTTGCCACTCCTTGTTCCATAATCCATCAAATCATTACCCAAAACTTGAAAACTTCACAACACAAAACTTAACAGAAAATCTCATGAGCTCCGTTAGCGAAAGAAAACAAACCACCACTTTAAGTTACTGTAATGAACTCATTCTTTATTTTTATTGGTGTTAAACCTACTGTATTCCAACTTCTCTATGGTCCAAAACCTCCAATACTAGCCATAGATTCATCAAAATAAGCAAACAACACACGAAAAACAGAATCTGTCAAAAACAGAACAGTCTGTAGTAATCTGGATCAAACGTATACTTCTGGAACTCCAAAAATTCTACCACAATAGGACGACCTAGATAACTTTTTTATTGATCTACTTCGCTTGGAATCAGTATTTTATCACGTTCTGGTGATTTTTAACAATTGTTTTTGTGAGAAGAAAGTTTCTGATTTTTTCAGCAAGATCAAATAACTATCATCCAAGAAGATCCTATAGGTTTTACTTGGCACAAACACTAATTAAAACATGAAAACACATCTAACCAGAGGATAGATCAAATATTTATTACTAAACAGAACCAAAAAGCAAGAAACAAAAATAAAATTGGGTTGCCTCCCAACAAGCGCTATCGTTTAACGCCCCTAGCTAGGCATAAAAGCAAGGATAGATCTAGGTATTATCATCTTTGGCATTGGGAAAGAAAAGAGAAAATTTCTTATCTATAGCATTTATCTTTCTATTTTGAGAAAGCGCGTGGCCATTAATGGTGGAAGAAAGATTAAGCATGCTACAGAAATTTGCATCTAAGCTAGCTTTCATCTCTTTGATAATTTCGTTTTGATAAAAGCACAAAAGAGAGGTGGATTCAACTCTCTCACTCATGGGGTGCCCAAATATAGTTTTCATCTTTTCATAGGTATCTATGGGATCCCCTTCAAGAAAACCCTCTACAAAAATAGAATCTAAAACTTGCTTGAATGAAACGGGCAACCCAACATAAAAGCCTTTTAGGTATATCTCGATTTGGTATTGGGGCACATAGCTAACTCGAATCCTTAAAAGCCTATCCCAAGCATCTTTCAAAGACTCATCAAGTAAATAACGAAAAATTCCGGGATCATCTTCATCGAAATTATTCAAACCCTCATTGATAACCCCGGTAGGTCTTTCCATAGCATAATTATTTATGAGCTTAGAGAGGACAGAGGGACTATCCAGAGTAAAACCCTGGAGAGAACCCTTAGCCCTTTTTGATTGGCCATGGCACAAGGAAAACAATGGGAAAGAGGCGAACAGAAAGAGAGGGCGAATAAAACGGCAAGGGTGAAGTGGGGGAGAGGAAAACGAGAGGCAAATGGCAAATAATGTAATGCGAGGGATAAGAGTTTGTGATGGGTACTTGGTATGTCTTGACTTGTGCATAGACTCCCCGGCAACGGCACCAGAAATCCTTCTTGCTACCTCTTGAGCATGCGTTGGTTTCCCCTTGAAGAGGAAAGGGTGATGCAGTAGAGTAGCGTAAGTATTTCCCTCAGTTTTTGAGAACCAAGGTATCAATCCAGTAGGAGGCCACACGCAAGTCCCTCGTACCCACACAAACAAATAAGAACCTTGCAACCAACGCGATAAAGGGGTTGTCAATCCCTTCATGCCCACTTGCAAAAGTGAGATCTGATAGAGATGATAAGATAATATTTTTGGTATTTTTATGATAAGGATAAAAAGTAAAGATTGCAAAATAAACGGCGACAGAAATAGCTAGTAGACGGGAGATTAATATGATGGAGAATAGATCCGAGGGCCATAGGTTTCACTAGTGGCTTCTCTCAAGATAGCATAAGTATTACGGTGGGTGAACAAATTACTTTTGAGCAATTGATAGAATAGTGCATAGTTATGAGAATATCTAGGCATGATCATGTATATAGGCATCACGTCCGTGACAAGTAGACCGAACGATTCTGCATCTACTACTATTACTCCACACATCGACCGCTATCCAGCATGCATCTAGAGTATTAAGTTCATAAGAACAGAGTAACACATTAGGCAAGATGACATGATGTAGAGGGATAAACTCAAGCAATATGATATAAACCCCATCTTTTTATCCTCGATGGCAACAATACAATACGTGTCGTTTCCCCTTCTGTCACTGCCGCATGATTGAACCCAAGGCTAAGCACTTCTCCCATTGCAAGAAAGATCAATCTAGTAGGCCAAACCAAACTGATAATTCAAAGAGACTTGCAAAGATGACCAATCATACATAAAAGAATTCATGGGAGATTCAAATATTGTTCATAGATAATCTTGATCATAAACCCACAATTCATCGGATCTTGACAAACACACCGCAAAAAGAGTTACATCGAATAGATCTCCAAGAAGATCGATGAGAACTTTGTATTGAGATCCAAAGAGAGAGAAGAAGCCATCTAGCTAATAACTATGGACCCGACGGTCTGAGGTAAACTACTCACACATCATCGGAGAGGCTAAGGTGTTGATGTAGAAGCCCTCTGTGCTCGATTCCATCTCCGGCGGAGCGCCGGAAAAGGCCCCAAGATGGGATCTCACGGGTACAGAAGGTTGCGGTGGTGGAAATAGGGTTTCGTGGTGCTCCTGGATGGTTTCGGGGTATATGGGTATATATAGGAGGAAGAAGTAGGTCTGTGGAGCTGCGAGGGGCCCACGGGGGTGGGCGCGCGCCCAGGGGGGCAGGCGCGCCTCCTTGCCTCGTGGCCGCCTCGCTTCTTTCTTGATGGTCACTCCAAGTCCTCTGGATCATGTTTGTTCCAAAAATCACTCTCCCGAAGGTTTCATTCCGTTTGGATTCCGTTTTATATTCCTTTTCCGCGAAACACTGAAATAGGCAAAGAAACAGCAACTTGCACTGGGCCTTGGGTTAGTAGGTTAGTCCCAAAAATAATATAAAAGTGTATAATAAAGCCCATTAAACATCCAAAATAGATAATATAATAGCATGGAACAATCAAAAATTATAGATACGTTGGAGACGTATCATCGGGCGGGAAGCTTGCGCAGGAACCTGCGAGGTTGCGCGGGAACGGGCTCACCGACGATTCATTGGCGCCACTTCGAGCCCTCGTTTGGCCAAAAGAACGCTCCCACGCGTTGCGCAAGCTTGCGCTGTAAGCCGTCTGCGGCAGCAGGGTGACAAGACGTGCGAGAGGAGGACGAATGGCCATGTACACATACGGTTAATAAAAAAACGTTTGCAATTTAATTACCTACTATACCCCCGTCCCCGTTTATAAGTATGATTTAACTAATAAAATACGAATGCATGTCACCAAAGATTATATAGTTGGATTCGTATTTGAACATAGTTTCCAATTATATAATTTTTATAGCATGCTTTAACATTTTTTGGGTTAAATTTGAGGGCAAAGTATGACACAGAATATAAAGGGGACTATAGACTAGACGGAGGTGGTAGCACACGGCCGCTCTCTACGCAGCTACGCAACTGTCTGCCGCCTTGTAGGAGACCATTTCCTGCGTGTTCAACTGCTCTATGCGTGTGGTTGCTTGCGGTTCAGCCGGCCGCGGCGCGCTCTGCTCGCGTCCCGCCGCGCGCGCTCTGCTCTCGCGTCCCTCCGGGTGCTCTGCCCTCGTCCCTCCATGCGCGCTGCTAGTGTTTGGGGCCAGCGCACGATCACGCACGTTCGTGTGCATGCGGTTGCACCGGGCGCGGCGCGACGATGCAGTTACGAGCTGCAAAAACTGCCATGCGAACGTGCCGAGAATCCAGGCCGCCTGGCCCCCATTTATTACTGCGGACATTTACCTTATATCTCTCGTGTCACACGACACAATAAACACACCCACGACGACACATACAGAGAGGACATCCAACAGCTCCAATGGTGCTCCCAGCGGCCGACGACGACAACGACGGGCAATTCACCACACATCACGTAGTGGACACCCACTTGAGGGGGAAGGCCCTCTCAGTGGTGTACACGAACGATCCGGTCTTGGTGGAGACCTCCATCCAAACTATGGAGCAGTTCCTTGCCGAGGACAAGTACCGAGTGGTTGGCTTCGACCTCGAGTACACCATGGGTCATGCGGGCACGATCAGAAGGTTGCCGTCACCCAGTTGTGCGTGTGACATGACGTCTGATACGTCTGCAACGTATCTATAATTTTTTATTGTTCCATGCTATTATATTATCCATCTAGGATGTTTTATATGCATTTATATGCTATTTTATATGTTTTATATGATTGTTCCATGCTATTAATGATTGTCCCAAGCTTGGGGATGCTATGATTTATGAAGATGATATGTTTAATGTCCCCAGTTTTGATATGCAAATTTATTATGATGGTAGCATGCCTCCTATTAATGATGGTTATATTGATGAAAGTGGGTCCGGAGGAGTGTCAACTTTAGGAAGTAATGATCCCACTATTTTGGAGGGTGTTGAATCTTATTGTGATAATTATGAAAGTGGATTTGGAGAGGTCATGACTTTATTTAGTGATGAATCCACTATTTCGGAAGAGGTTCCAATTGATTATGAGAACAAAGTTGCTACTTATGATGATTATTGTGATGACACTTATGATATAAAAAGTAGTGATGATTATATTAAAACTTGTCATGATTATGATTACCCTTTTTTGAACATTACTCTTTTAATGTGGAAACAATTTATACCATTCGAGTATCTTATGATACTCCCACTATTTCGAATGAGAAGAATTTTGCTTATGTGGAGAGTAATAAAATTTCTATGCTTGTAGATCATGAAAAGAACGCTTTATGTGATAGTTATATTATTGAATTCATTCATGATGCTACTGAAAATTATTATGAGGGAGGAACATATGCTTGTAGGAATTGCAATAATATAAAGTTTCCTCTCTATGTGCTTAAAGTTTTAAAGTTATGCTTGTTTTGCCTTCCTATGCTAGTTGATTATTGTTCCCATAAGTTGTTTGCTCACAAAATCCCTATGCATAGGAAGTGGGTTAGACTTAAATGTGCTAGTCATATTCTTCATGATGCACTCTTTATGTTTCAATTCTTATCTTTTATGTGAGCATCATTGAAATCATCATGCCTAGCTAGGGGCATTAAACAGTAGCGCTTGTTGGGAGGCAACCCAATTTTATTTTTATCCTTTGCTTTTGCTCTTTTTAGTAATAAATAATCTATCTAGCCTCTGGTTAGATGTGGTTTTATGTTTTATTTAGTGTTTGTGCCAAGTAGAACCAATAGGATCTTCTTGGGTGATAGTTGTTTGATCTTGCTGAAAAAGACAGAAACTTTGTGCTCACGGAAATAATTGTTAAAATTCACCAGAACGTGATAAAATGCTAATTAGTTTTGCAGAAGATCAATATACAAATTATCCAAGTTGTCCTAGTTTTTCAGAATTTTTGGAGCTCCAGAAGTATTCGAATAAATCAGATTGCTACAGACTGTTCTGTTTTTGACAGATTCTGTTTTCTATGTGTTGTTTGCTTATTTTGATGAATCTATGAGTAGTATCGGAGGGTATGAACCATAGAGAAGTTGGAATACAGTAGATATTACATCAATATTAATTTAGAATGAGTTCACAACAGAACCTAAGTGGTGATTTATTTTCTTATACTAACGGAGCTTCGAGTTTTCTGTTAAGTTTTGTGTTGTGAAGTTTTCAAGTTTTGGGTAAAGATTCTATGGACTATGGAATAAGGAGTAGCAAGAGCCTAAGCTTGGGGATGCCCAAGGCACCCCAAGGTAGTATTCAAGGAAAACCAAGATCCTAAGCTTGGGGGTGCCCCGGATGGCATCCCCTCTTTCGTCTTCGTTCATCGGTAACTTTACTTAGAGCTATATTTTTTTTCACCACATGATATCTGTTTTGCTTGGAGTTTCATTTTATTTTATTTTGTTTTGCTTGCTTTTTGAATAAAATAACAAGATCTGAAATTCTTAAATGTTAGAGAGTCTTCACATAGTTGCATAATTATTGGACTACTCATTGATCTTCACTTATATCTTTTGGAGTAGTTTGTCGTTTGCTCTAGTGCTTCACTTATATCTTTTTAGAGCACAGTGGTGGTTTTATTTTATAGAAATTATTGATCTCTCATTCTTCACTTATATTATTTTGAGAGTCTTGTAGAACAGCATCGTAATTTGCTTTGGCTATAAATTAGTCCTAACATGATAGACATCCAAGATGGGTATAATAAAAACTTCCATATAGAGTGCATTGAATACTATGAGAAGTTTGATACTTGATGATTGTTTTGAGATATGAAGATGGTAATATTAGAGTCATGCTAGTTGAGTAATTGTGAAATTGAGAAATACTTGGGTTGAGGTTTGCAAGTCCCGTAGCATGCACGTATGGTAACCGTTGTGTAACACATTTGAAGCATGAAGTGTTCTTTGATTGCTTTCCTTATGAGTGGTCGGGGACGAGCGATGGTCTTTTCCTACCAATCTATCCCCCTAGGAGCATGCGCGTAGTGCTTGGTTTTGATGACTTGTAGATTTTTGCAATAAGTATGTGAGTTCTTTATGACTAATGTTGAGTCCATGGATTATACGCACTCTCACCTTTCCATCATTGCTAGCCTCTTCGGTACCGTGCATTGCCCTTTCTCACCTTGAGAGTTGGTGCAAACTTCGCCGGTGCATCCAAACCCCATGATATGATACGCTCTATCACACATAAACCTCCTTATATCTTCCACAAAACAGCCACCATACCTACATATTATGGCATTTCCATAGCCATTCCGAGATATATTGCCATGCAACTTTCCACCGTTCCGTTTATTATGACACGCTTCATCATTGTCATATTGCCTTGCATGATCATGTAGTTGACATCGTATTTGTGGCAAGGCCATCATGCATAATTTTTCATACATATCACTCTTGATTCATTGCCCATCCCGGTACACCGCCGGAGGCACTCATATAGAGTCATACTTTGTTCTAGTATCGAGTTGTAATCCTTGAGTTGTAAATAGAAGTGTGATGATCATCATTATTAGAGCATTGTCCCGAAAAAAAGGGAAACGCCAAAAAAAAGAAAGGCCAGAAAAAAAGAGAGGCCAAATAAAAAGAAAGGGCCAGAAGGGACAATGCTACTATCCTTTTTCCACACTTGTGCTTCAAAGTAGCACCATGATCTTCATGGTAGAGAGTTTCTTATATTATCTCTTTCATATACTAGTGGGAATTTTTCATTATAGAACTTGGCTTGTATATTCCAACAATGGGCTTCCTCAAATGCCCTAGGTCTTCATGAGCAAGCAAGTTGGATGCACACCCACTTAGTTTCTTTTGTTGAGCTTTCATACATTTATAGCTCTAGTGCATCTGTTGCATGGCAATCCCTACTCCTCACATTGACAGCAATTGATGGGAATCTCCATAGCCCATTGATTAGCCGCGTCAATGTGAGACTTTATCCTTTTTTGTCTTCTCCACACAACCTCCATCATCGTATTCTATTCCACCCATAGTGCTATGTCCATGGCTCGCGCTCATATATTGCGTGAAAGTTGAAAAAGTTTGAGAATACTAAAGTATGAAACAATTGCTTGGCTTGTCATCGGGGTTGTGTATGATGAGAGCATTTTGTGTGACGAAAATGAAGCATAGCCAAACTATATGATTTTGTAGGGATGAGCTTTCTTTGGCCATGTTATTTTGAGAATACATAATTGCTTAGTTAGTATGATTGAAGTATCATTATTCTGATGTCAATATTAAATTTTGTCTTGAATCTTATGGGTCTGAATACTCTTGCCACAATAAAGAAGATAACATTGATAAATATGTTAGGTAGCATTCCACATCAAAAATTCTGTTTTTATCATTTACCTACTCGAGGACGAGCAGGAATTAAGCTTGGGGATGCTTGATACGTCTCCAACGTATCTATAATTTTTGATTGTTCCATGCTATTATATAATCCATCTAGGATGTTTTATATGCATTTATATGCTATTTTATATGATTTTTTGGACTAACCTATTAACCTAGAGCCCAGTGCTAGTTTTATGTTTTTTCCTTGTTTTTTGAGTATCGCAGAAAAGGAAAACCAAATGGAGTCCAATTGACCTGAAATTTCACGGAGATTATTTTTGGACCAGAAGAAGCCCACGGATTATCGGAGATGGGCCAGAAGAGTCCCGAGGCACCCACGAGGGTGGGGGCGCGGCCTACCCCCCTGGGCGCGCCTCCTACCTCGTGGCCGCCTCGGAGACCCCAATGACTTGTTCCCGACGCCAACACCTCTTATATATACCCAAACTTCCAGAACATAACCTAGATCGGGAGTTCCGCCGCCGCAAGCCTCTGTAGCCACCAAAAATCAATCGGGACCCTGTTCCGGCAACCTGCCGGAGGGGGGATCCCTCACCGGTGGCCATCTTCATCATCTCGGTGCTCTCCATGACGAGGAGGGAGTAGTTCACCCTCGACGCTGAGGGTATGTACAGTAGCTATGTGTTCGATCTCTCTCTCTCTCTCTCTCTCTCTCTCTCTCTCTCTCTCGTTTTCTTTATTTGGCACGATCTTGATGTATCACGGGCTTTGCTATTATAGTTGGATCTTATGATGTTTCTCCCCCTCTACTCTCTTGTAATGGATTGAGTTTTCCCTTCAAAGTTATCTTATCGGATTGAGTCTTTAAGGATTTGAGAACACTTGATGCATGTCTTGCATGTGCTTATTTGTGGTGACAATGGGATATTCACGTGATCTACTTGATGTATGTTTTGGTGATCAACTTGTGGGTTCAGTGACCTTGTGAACTTATGCATAGGGGTTGGCACACGTTTTCGTCTTGACTCTCCGGTAGAAACTTTGGGGCACTCTCTGAAGTTCTTTGTGTTGGTTGAATAAATGAATCTGAGATTGTGTGATGCATATCGTATAATCATACCCACGGATACTTGAGGTGACATTGAGTATCTAGGCAACATTAGGGTTTTGGTTGATTTGTGTCTTAAGGTGTTATTCTAGTACGAACTCTAGGATAGATCGAACGGAAAGAATAGCTTCGTGTTATTTTACTATGGACTCTTGAATAGATCAATCAGAAAGGATAACTTTGAGGTGGTTTCGTACCCTACAATAATCTCTTCGTTTGTTCTCCGCCATTAGTGACTTTGGAGTGACTCTTTGTTGCATGTTTAGGGATTGTTATATGATCCAATTATGTTATTATTTTTGAGAGAACTTGCACTAGTGAAAGTATGAACCCTAGGCCTTGTTTCAACGCATTGCAATACCGTTTTCGCTCAGTTTTATCACTAGTTACCTTGCTATTTTCATATTTTCATATTACGAAAACCTATATCTACCATCCATATTGCACTTGTATCACCATCTCTTCGCCGAACTAGTACACCTATACAATATACCATTGTATTGGGTGTGTTGGGGACACAATAGACTCTTTGTTATTTGGTTGCAGGGTTGTTTGAGAGAGACCATCTTCATCCTACGCCTCCCATGAATTGATAAACCTTAGGTCATCCACTTGAGGGAAATTTGCTACTGTCCTACAAACCTCTGCCCAACAACATCTACAAGAAGAAGGTTGTGTAGTAGACATCAACGTCCTCGTCTACCACTACCACCTTGCCAGAAGGCCTTGTGAGCGTTTCTCTAGGTTTATCAACAACTACGACTACAATTTCACTACGGTGGACACCACCAACGATCTAAAAGCGCTCAAGGTTTCGGGCTTGAAATGCCCGAATCTTGTCAACATCCAGCACCACTACAAGGTCTGGGGGAGCGACAACAACAAACTGAACTCCCTAGTTGACCTTGGCTTGGCCATCATCGACCCCTACTACGCGAAGATGACGGAAGAGAGCAAGAAGGACAAGAACGCCTGGCAGAGTGTTTGGCATCAGAGACTGGATGAAGAACACGTCAAGTACGTGGCCAAGGACGCGTACATAAGCTATGAGATGTACAGGCGGATCGTTGACATGAGGAACTGTCTTCTTCCTGCCCCAGACGAGGGATCGAGCCACATAGCAGTCGCGGGAGCGTCACAAGAAGTAGATGACTGGACGATCATTTCTCCTACTTTAGAATGCATGCAATTGTTGGTTGAGGTGTGTGCGAATGATCTATATAGTCACTTATGTAATTGGATGTTTATTTCAGTTATATATATACATGTTATTCTACTTTAGACAGAGCAAATCACACGGCTTATTAGCAGCAATCGTCTGTGTTATTATTGGTCTTGGCACACATTTATGATTACAGACCTGTTTGCCGCGTATCACACACATCTTGTTCAGTTGAACCGTTTCCATTGTGTTGCGTAATCACACACAGTTCATCCTAGTGAACCGTATGATGTATATCGCACACACCTTCATCTGGCTGCCCGTTTCTTTTGTTCCTCCACATCTCGAACAGTTAATTGAACTGAACCCCATGCCCTGCATCGCACATGCAACTAAAATCTGAACCGTGTTTGATGCATCCGTCATCGCAAACGTTTTCCACCTTTTTGACGGGTTTTTTACACCACCATTTGCGATTATGGCATCGCACACAGTTTTGTCGAAGGGTCTCTGATCGTAGTGTCGCGCTTGGACCATCCTGCAGTAGTGCATCTTGATCTGATGATAACCAAAATAAGCATCTAGGAAACATAGGCTCTCACAAACCGTCGTGGCATCAATGCTCTGGTCGATACGGGGGAGGGCAAACGGATCAGCTAGACAAGCCTTGTTGAGATCTTAGGATGCGCCAAGTGCCATTTTTCTTGAGCACAAGCACAGGATTAGCCAGCCACTAAGGGTGAAAAACTTGACAATGAACCCGGCAGCAAAAAATCTGGCCACTTCTTCTCCATTGGCTCAACGCCTCTCCTCATTAAAACGAGGAGGAACTGTTGGACGGGTTTCATCTTAGGATCAACATTAAGGTGGTGCTCAGCGAATTCTCTCGATACACCCGACATGTCAGAAGATTTCCATGCAAAGATGTCCTTATTCTCATGGATGAACTCAATGAGCGCGCTTTCCAATTTGGGATCCATCCCTGTTCCAATGGTGAACTTCTAAGAAGAATCACCAGGGACAAAATCAACTTGCTTTGTGTCTTTTGCTGACTGGAACTTGAGCAGAGGGTCCTTCTCGGTGGTGGGCTTCTGCAGTGGGGTCATGTCAGCTGGGTCAACATTGTCCTTGTAAAGTTATAGCTCTTCAGCAGCACAAGCCGTCTCGGCATAAGCAACATCTTAAGCTGCAAATATACGTAGCAAGGGCGAGCCATAAATTTGGCATAAGCCGGCTGTCCAAACACCACATGATATGGACTCTTAATCTTCACCACCTCAAACCACATTGTCTCTCCTCTATAGTTATCCTCGTCACCAAAAGCCACCTTGAAAGCAATCTTCCCTGTATGGTAAGCCGACTTGCCACGAACAGCTCCGTGAAATACTGTATAGGATGGCTTACCATCCTTCTTTGTCCAATTCATCCGCCGAAAGGTGTCATAGTACAATATGTTGATGTTGCTTCCACCATCCATAAGTACCCTCGTGAATTTGTTACTGTCTATGTCAAAACCGGCGGATCTCGGGTAGGGGGTCCCGAACTATGCGTCTAAGGCGGATGGTAACAGGAGGCGGGGGACACAATGTTTACCCAGGTTCGGGCCCTCTCGATGGAGGTAATACCCTACTTCCTGCTTGATTGATGTTGATGATATGAGTATTACAAGATTTGATCTACCACGAGATCGTAGAGGCTAAACCCTAGAAGATAGCCTATGGTATGATTGTTGTTGTCCTACGGACCAAACTCTCCGGTTTATATAGACACCGGAGGGGGCTAGGGTTACACAGAGTCGGTTACAAGGGAGGAGATCTACATATCCGTATTGCCAAGCTTGCCTTCCAGGCCAAGGAGAGTCCCATCCGGACACGGGACGAAGTCTTCAATCTTGTATCTTCATAGTCCAACAGTCCGGCTAAAGTATATAGTCCGGCTGTCCGAGGAACCCCTAATCCAGGACTCCCTCAGTAGCCCCTGAACCAGGCTTCAATGATGATGAGTCTGGCGCGCAGATTGTCTTCGGCATTGCAAGGCGGGTTCTTCCTCTGAATACTCCATAGAAGATTTTGAACACAAGGATAATGTCCGGCTCTGCAAAACAAATTCCACATACCACCGCAGAGAGAATAATATTTCCACAAATCTAATCTGCTGACACATTCTGCAGCATGACATCACACCATGGCCCGGTCATTATTCGAACCGTTTTTCTCAACCAGCCACTACACATATTGCGAGGCGGTTTTCTTGGCACGTCTTGTCGAAGCAGAGATCGCGTCCCCCTTATTACGGGATTCTCATCAATACGGGTGTGGGTTACCCAACCGTGCCGTCAATTACGGCGCTTGGGGAATAAGCGGTTTTACTAGGCAAGTGGGGAGGCGCAGAATGCCTGCTGCCTTTATAAGGGGACAAGGACTCCCTTTCGCACCCACGCTTTCTTCTTCCCGATCCATTCCCCTCCGCCCAAGCGTTCATCTTCTCTGCCCACAAAGGCCTTCTGAAAATGTCCGGATCTGGAGCAAGAGGCAAATGGATGGCCTCTACCGTCCGGGAGAAGGATATCAAAAAGCTTCGGGAGGCCGGGTATCTGGCCAAGAAAATCAGCCATCATCTCCCGACGGCGGGAAAGATCGTCCCTACTCCGGAACCCCACGAGAGGGTTGTATTCCTCCCTCACTTTGTCCGCGGGCTAGGGTTTCCCCTCCACCCGTTCGTTCGTGGCATCATGTATTATTATGGGATCGATCTTCATGATCTGTCCCCTAATTCCTTCCTCAACATCTCGACATTCATTGTCGTGTGCGAGGCTTTTCTCCGCATCTCGCCACATTTCGGCTTATGGCTGAAGATTTTTAATGTGAAGCCCAAGGTAGTGGGTGGCGAGCACGCCGAGTGCGGCGGTGCTATGGTGAGCAAGATACCCAACGTTACATGGCCAACAGGCACCTTTAACGATTCCATTAAGGAGTGGCAACAACAGTGGTTTTACATCACCGAGCCGCGCGACACGAAATGGGCCGCTACTCCCGAGTTTCGATCCGGTGCCGCCCTATGGCTTACATCCTGGGTCAAGAAGGGCCTGAACTGGTCCTCGTCCGATGAATTGTCGGTGCTGCAGACGCGCGTTAAAGATATGGGAGACAAGAACATTGAACTTGTCAATGTGGCACATGTGATGTTAGTTCGCCGGATCCTGCCTTGTCAACACCGGACTTGCAATCTATGGGAATTCGATCCGGCCAAGCACCAAACCTTGCGAGAGCTTTTCGGCTCCTCGCACAAGGACATCTGGAAGGTGCTTTTCAAGTCCAGAAATCATGGCCGGACTCCGCCGAAGACCGCGGGTACCAACTGTCCCGCCCTGCAACTTCGGTAAGTAATCATACTTTTTGTCCGCATAACCCAAGGGAAGCGCTTAATGTGTTTTCCACAATTCTCCTAGGGCTGGACAAAGAAGGCGAAGCAGATCCATTGTCCGACCCCGCTGCCTGAAGAACCAGCCATCCCACTTCTGACGAAGATGCTGGTCCCGGCGCCTTACAAGGTGCCGAAGAAGACGGCCGAGAAGGAGGCCAAAAAGACCCGGGGCGGCCTTCGTCGCCGCGGCACCTCAGACACAATATCCGAAGGCTCTGATGCCCGTTCCGCCTCCGAAGAGGACGAGGAGGAAGATGAATCCCCGCGTGGGAAAGAAAGAAGAGGACGGCCTCCGCGCACTTGGAGGCCGAGTCGCCAAAAAGGGGAAAAGCTCCTCTTCCGGAGGAGTCCACTGCCACCGCCGACAGCGGCCCAGCGTGGGATCCCATGGCCCAGCCCCTGGTGAACTCGTGAGTATATACAGTCCGAATACGCTTATGCGTCCAGACTCATCATGGCATAATATTTTAACCTGAGCCATATTTTTTTTGTAGCCCGGTGAGGTCCCGTACCGAACAATCCTCATCAGAGGATTCGCTAAGCTCGGATGCTATGGAGAGCGGGACGCCCCCGAAGGCCCCTTCCTTCGAACAGGTGAATACCACCGATGCTTCGTCCCAGAGGGACCCCGGCCAAGGAGGAGAGGAAAAGACTGTGAAGGCGGCGCCTGGAGGTCAAACTTCAGGGGCCGAACACATGGGGGAGAAAATTCCCATGGGAGCTAACGGCAGGGGCCGTCTTGAATTCGGCTCCCAGCCGGATGCAGTCCCGGAGACCAATACGGCTCCAGAATCAGGCAGGCAGCCTCTCTCAACTGGAGGGGGCATACTGGCAACCTCTGACCAACCAGAGGTGTCGGATGCTTTGTTGCTGGCGCTGAAGAGCACCTCCATCGTCGATGAACTCCGTGCCCTTATGGGTGCGGTGATTGAGAAGACTCAGTCTGCTGAGAGTGGATTGAATGGAGCCTGTATCAACCTTATAAAAGGTTTTGAGGTATGTTTTTCGAAGAGTGTCATGGTATGGATAGTAGCCCCTGATACATTGTTCGGTGAAAGAAAAAGCCAGACAGAGGATCAAATTTATGTTCGTAGGAAGACTCATTGAATGACATCTATTTCTCTTCTGTTATAAGTAGGCGTTTGTAGCGGCTGCTACCTCTCATACTGCGGGGATCTCCGGACTGAATCAAAGTCTGGAGCGGGCCAAAGAAGAACTTGGCCAGTTGAAAATGCAGTTGGGAGATAAACAAGGTATGCACAAGTCTTGTTCGCGTTTATTGCAAATGAATTTTCAGTATGATGAAATAGGCTTCATGATTTGCACTAGGGATGGTGACTGAAGTCGAGGCCCTTAAGAAGGCTGTGGCCGAGGCCGATAAAAAGGCAACCACAGAGGAGGCTCTTTGTGAGAAGTACGAGGCCAGGGTTATTAAAGCTGAGCAGGAGCTGCAAGAGGCAGTGAAGAAATGTGAAACCTTGGAGCAGAGTTTAATGGAGAAAGAATCCGAACTCACCAAGGCGCATCAGGCCACGAGCGATGCCCGGGGGGAAACCCAAAGCGCCCTGCAGGAGATCCAAGAGGCGAGGAAGATCGCGGCGGGTAAGGCTTTTTCCTTGTAAAGCAAGTATTTGAGGAGAAGATTATGTGTCTAATTTTGAATTTGGATTTCCCCAGGGGCATTTGCGGAGTTGCCCCGCAGCATATCAGATGCCGCCCAATTCTACCGGGCCGAAGAAAGGAACACTGCGGATAAGCTCTTCTGGTCGCAGTATTTGGCACCGAATTATCCGGTGCCTTTTGCCGATCAACTGAAACAGCTGATCGAACTGCATAAGGCGGCGGAACTAGCTATGAAGGATTTGATTATCCGACTATGGCCTGCTGAGCCGATTCCAAGCAGCTACTTCGGGCTCGTGAAGCGTCTTGTAAGCGCTTGCCCTCGACTTGACGTCATCAAGCGGTCGGTCTGCATAGAGGGTGCGCGAATGGCCTTCGCCCGTGCAAAGGTGCACTGGGGGAAGATGGATGCTGAGAAGCTGATGACCGAAGGGCCGCCAGAGGGGAAGGAGCACCGCAAGCCCGAATTATATTATGAAAGTGTCCTGAAAGGATCCTACCTTGCAGCAGAGCTATGTACCAAAGACATTATATTTCCATGAATGCAAATCATGTCGTCCTTTGTAATGTCTGAACAGGGTCATTTACATTATTTATTTCCTGTAATATAAAAGTTTACCCTCCTGTGCGGCCGTTTTATATGTTAAACTTGAGAGTTGGCCAGTCGTCGGCTTCTGCCCCCACGTAAGAAGTACGGGGGTGTTCGGGATAAACCTGAGCAATCTTTATCCCAGTTTTGGGTCCTTCGAAGGAGGTGCTCAGCACAACGAACTAGGCAATCGGACTATAGGGCTTTATCACTCTCAGTTAGCCATAGGAGCTTTAGTAAGGTAGGCGCAGCCCCTGGTGTTCGAAAGACCGTACTAGGGGCTCTATAAGCACCTGATCGGAGGAAAAACCGATCCATCGCATGCTGCATTGGTTATGGCATTATGCGGGAGAAAACCTTAAAGATTTTACGACCTCTCGAACAGCTGACCAGCTCTCGCCGTATCAAGACAATCAGTTTTCGGCTTTCTCTACTGAAGTGCTCATCCGGAAGAACCGGGACACAATCGCAGTAGTTCTCCCAGTGCTACCTTAGCCAATATAGCGGAACGTAAGTACCAAAACATGGGAGCCGGGCAAACCCAACTATTGACCCAAGACATGATTCGAAGCTGATGCATATAATGCTATAAGTTCGGGGTGCCGAACTTCCACGAAGGTGTTCGGACTTTATTGCCGTACTGTGGGTAAAACGAAGCCCCTGGCACGTTTAAAGGCATATCGCGGTGTACGGATGCCACTCGACAAAAGAGTTTTAAGAAGAAATGACAGCAGAAAAGCGTCATACAAATCCACATATTTTATTTGAATAGTACGTCGATGCGTATAAGACAGGTAATAATGGAAAAGAAATATGACTGTGGAACCTGCTGAGACCAGGGAAGAAGAAGCTCCGTGCGGATCCGGAGTATAGTCGGATGGTCATCGCGGGGAATATCTAAGGATTCCCTTGCGCGTTCGGGCTGCCTCCATATCGCCCGTCCTGGTCGACGCAAAGGTGAGCCTGCAAATGAAATGTAAGAAATGTTTGGGTGCCGGAGAGTGGTTGAGCCACAGTATGCGGCCTATCTTGGCTTCGCCGGAGTGTTTAATTGAGCTCTGGACGAGTCGGGCTATGCTACCGCGAAGTAGTTCAAAGTCCTTTGGCGGTATCCGGGAGCCTGGCCGTCGACTCGAGGTTCGGCTGCAAGGTGCTACTCATTGCTTCTGCTGTTAAGGCAGCGGTGTACTTGTTGCTGCCGAAGGAAAGGTCGGCCTTGCCCTTAACCGTGATGACGCCGCGTGGACCGGGCATCTTGAGCTTACGGTAGGCGTAATGTGGCACCGCGTTAAATCGAGCGAACGTGGTTCGTCCGAGCAGTGCCTGATAATCACTGTGGAAGGGGACGATTTTGAAGGTTAACTCTTCGGTACGGTAATTGTCTGGTGATCCGAAGACTACCTCGAGGGCAATGGAGCCTGTACAACTGGCTTCCACACCTGGTATAATGCCTTTGAAAGTGGCTATAGTGGGTTTGATCATTGAATGATCGATGCCCATCTTGCGCACTGTGTCCTGGTAAAGCAGGTTTAGACTACTGCCTCCGTCCATAAGGAGAGGTGGAACCCGTTAATTATTGGGTCAAGGACTAGTGCAGCTGGATTGCCCTGATTGGCATTGACCGGACGATCTGTGTGGTTGAAGGTGACCGGCCCTAGTTTATATTGTGGGACGGCTGGTTCGGTTAAGTCGGTATCCCTAGGGGTGCGTATCGGGTCCGGGTTGGGAATTTGGGTGGTGTTTACCACGTTCACCGTTTGGATTTGCGGGGGAAATTTCTTTTGCCCTCCTGTGTTCGGTGATCTGGGCTCTTCGTCCATCATCGCTTTGAGGCCCCCCTTTACTGTTTTTGGCGTCTGCCCTGCCGGCTTGTTTGAAGACCTAGCATTCTCTGTTGGTATGGGTGGCTGGCGTCCCTGGGGTGCCATGAATTTGGCATTGACGATCGAGTATGAGGTCCAGACTGGATGGACCCGAATTGTTATTTTTGAGGGGCCCTTTCCGCTGACCGGACTTTGAGCCACTAAACCCGGCATTAACTGTCGTATCTTCAGCGTTTTCACCATATTTGCGGCGCTTGTGTTTGTTGCGTCATGGTTTGCCATTGCTATCCCTGGCCTCTGATGAGCCAAGTTTGCTTGCTGTGTTGTTACTACGAGCCAACCAGCTATCTTCACCCACACAAAAGCGGGTCATAAGTGTTGTGAGGGCTGCCATGGATTTTGGCTTCTCTTGACCGAGGTGCCGGGCGAGCCACTCGTCACGGATGTTATGCTTAAATGCCGCTAAGGCCTCTGCATCCGGACAGTCAACAATTTGGTTCTTCTTAGTTAGGAACCGGGTCCAGAATTTCCTGGCCGATTCCCCTGGCTGCTGAGTTATATGACTTAAATCATTAGCATCCGGTGGTCGCACATAAGTGCCCTGGAAATTATCCAGGAATGCATCTACCAAGCTTTCCCAACTTCCGATGGAGTTTGCCGGCAAGCTATTCAGCCAAAGCCGAGCCGGCCCTTTGAGTTTTAGCGGGAGGTACTTGATGGCGTGTAGATCATCCCCGCGGGCCATGTGAATGTGGAGGAAGAAGTCTTCTATCCATACCGCGGGGTCTGTGGTACCATCATATGATTCAATGTTCATGGGTTTGAACCCTTCTGGGAATTCATGATCCATTACTTCATCGGTGCAGCATAGGGGGTGTGCGGCGCCTCTGTGCCGGGCTATGTCACAACGTAGTTCATACGAGTCTTGTCTGCTGTATTCGGCCCGGCCGGATTTGCTTTTAGTGTATCCGGCGTGACGATCATCGTCATGCGTTGGGGCGCGACCCCATGATCCGTAGATCGATCTTGTATGTCCTGCTTTGTTTTCCATACATCTCGCAGGTCCCACGTTTTGCCCCGGGCCTTGGTGTTTTTGTTTGTCTGGCGACGGGGTGCGGGCTGGACTTCGGGCTGATATGCCCCTCTGTCTCGGCCACCAGGTGGCCGATCAATTGCATCATACGCTGGTAATGTAGGTTTTAGTGCTTCCTCCCCGAGTTGGGGTAGGAACCTGCGCTTTGGGTAACTCTTGGTTGGGCGTTCGAGTTCGTATTCCTCGGCCGCCAGGACTTTAGTCCATCTATCTGCTAGCAGATCTTGATCAGCTCGAAGCTGTTGTTGCTTTTTCTTCAGGCTGTTTGCTGTGGCTATAAGCCGGCGCTTGAAGCGCTCCTGCTCGACGGGATCCTCAGGCACGATAAATTCTTCGTCGCCGAGGCTCACCTCGTCTTCGGAGAGAGGCATGTAATTGTCATCCTCCAATTCTCCGTATGCTGCCTGTTCCGGAGGGCTAGCTTGTTCATCCTCCCGCTCGAGGTCTGGCTGGAGGGGATTGTCGTCGTCTTCGGCACTATCCGGAGCGTTATTGTCTCTTGTGCCGGTATCGCTGCTTTTGCTATGGCGGGACTTAGAGCGGCACCACTGGCGTCGGTGCTTGGATTGCTTCTTGGAGGGATTATCCTCCGCTGTCTTATCGCCATCGTCTTCTTTGGGGGTGTCCACCATGTATATATCATATGATGAGGTGGCAGTCCAGCGCCCTATGGGCGGTGGTTCCTGTTCGTCTGCTGCATCGTCGTTCGTACTGTCGATGTCTACAGAGCCAAAATCGAGCATGTCGGTTAAATCGTCGACAGTGGCTACTAAGTGGGTGGTGGGTGGGGAGCGAATTTCTTCGTCGTCCGCATCCCATTCTAGCCGAACATAATTCGGCCAAGGGTCTCCTAACAAGGAGAGAGACCTCAACGAATTTAGCACGTCGCCTAAGGGCGAGTGCTGAAAGATATCCGCGGAGGTAAACTCCATGATCGGTGCCCAATCGGATTCGATAGGCACGGACGCATGCGGCTCGGAGCCCGTGGCCGGGGACGAATCCAAGTGTCCGGAAACACGGGTCTCATAGGAAGTGAAGTCGGCATTCGGCTCTATCGCCACTGAGTGCGCGGCCTTCGTGGCGGGGTCCATCCACCCGTCCTCACACGGCGCAATTTGTTCCGGATTGAGGGCCGGAGTAGTTGCAGGTGTGATCTCCCGAACACTGTCCGACGGCAGAGCTAAGTCATGCTCGTCGTGACTGTGCGGCGCGCCTGACATGGGCTCGAATCCGTCGAAGATCACATCTCCGCGGATGTCGGCAGTATAGTTCAAGTTTCCAAACCTGACCTGATGGCCGGGGGCGTAGCTCTCGATCTGCTCCAGATGGCCAAGCGAGTTGGCCCACAATATGAAGCCGCCGAATACGAAGATCTGTCCAGGGAGGAAAACCTCACCCTGGATCGCATCGTTGCCGATGATCGAGGGAGGCATCAAGCCTTGTGGTGACGGCACAGTGGAACTCTCAATGTAAGCACCAATGTCGGTGTCAAAACCGGCGGATCTTGGGTAGGGGGTCCCGAACTGTGCGTCTAAGGCGGATGGTAACAGGAGGCGGGGGACACGAGTGATGCTAAACCCTAGAAGATAGCCTATGGTATGATTGTTGTTGTCCTACGGACCAAACCCTCCGGTTTATATAGACACCGGAGGGGGCTAGGGTTACACAGAGTCGGTTACAAGGGAGGAGATCTACATATCCGTATTGCCAAGCTTGCCTTCCACGCCAAGGAGAGTCCCATCCGGACACGGGACGAAGTCTTCAACCTTGTATCTTCATAGTCCAACAGTCCAGCTAAAGTATATAGTCCGGATGTCCGAGGACCCCCTAATCCAGGACTCCCTCAGTTACCGCCCACTTGAGGGGCCACCACAAGGGCCAGATGACCCATATCATCAACACGGGGCGGGTGATCTACCCAGCTCCTTGTTATTGTGTGCTCGGACAACTTCAAATATCGTGGCATTGTCGGCTCAACCGCACTAACTGCTCACTTGTGGACCCAACTTCAAATACCGGTCACGCTTGCAGGTGCTCGTAGTGAAGACATGATACTGTCCTCTGTTGAGCTGCTTAGGATTACTCAGATATCCTAACTGGTTATTCTGCTGTTGATTACCTTGACCATATTGGTGATGAGGACCACCATTGTTGCCATGGCCCTGATAGCCAGAATTTGAGCCGCCACCACCAAAGTCGGCTTCCTGGAAATTCCCTGAGCCTGACCCGCCTGGCGGCCCATTGCCGTTGCCATGATGCTGTTGAAATGACTGGTTCATGTACTCATACATAATATAACAATCCTTCCAAACATGACTAGACGGCTTGTTAGGACAACTGTGTTTAGGGCATAGTGCATTAAGAGCTTCCTCATAATTCTTGGGCTTCCACCCATTATAAGGTTGCTTTCCATTGCAACTCTTGTTACTGAACCCTGTGTTGGTGTTAGCCACGAAATCTGACCCGCCATCTGAGTACTAGTGTTTTCCACCATTAGCATCACTACTGCAGGATGGCCAAACGTGACACTACGATCAGAGACCCTTCGACGAAACTGTGTGCGATGCCATAATCGCAAATGGTGGTGTAAGAAAAACCATCAAAAAGGTGCAAAACGTTTGCGATGACGGATGCATCAAACACTGTTGAGAATTTTTTTTGCGTGTGCGATGCAGGGCTGACGGTTCAGCTCAATTAACTGTTTGGGATGAGGAGGAACAAAAGAAACGGGCAGCCAGATGAAGGCGTGTGCGATATACAGCATACGGTTCATTGGGATGAACTATGTGTGATTAGGCAACACAATGGAAATGGTTCAACTGAACAAGATGTGTGTGATACATGGCAAACAGGTCCGTAATCAGAAATGTGTACGAACACCAATAATAACACAAACGATTGCTGCTAATAAGACGTGTGAATTGCTATGTCTACAGTAGAATAACATGTATATATAACTGAAATAAGCATCCAATTACATAAGTCACTATACAGATCATTCGCACACACCTCAATAAACAATTGCATGCATTCTAAAGTAGGAGAAACGATTGTCTAGTCATCTACTTCTTGTGACGCTCCCGCCACTGCTATGTGGCTCGATCCCTCGTCTGGGTCAGGAAGAAGATAGTTCCTCATGTCAAAGATCTGCCTGTACATCTCCTAGCTTGTGTACGCGTCCATGGCCGCGTACTTGACATGTTCTTCATCCAGTCTCTCATGCCACACACTGTGCCAGGCGTTCTTATCCTTCTTGTTCTCTTCCTTCATCTTAGCGTAGTAGGGGTCGATGATGGCCGAGGCAAGGTCAATCAGGCAGTTCAGTTTGTTTTTATCGCTACCCCAGACCTTGTAGTGGTGCTGGATGTTCACAAGATTCGGGCATTTCAAGTCCGAAACCTTGAGTGCTTTTAGATCGTTGGTGGTGTCCACCGTAGCGAAACTATAGTCGGAGCTATTGATAAACTTGTGTAAGTGCATCTAGTGCCGCTTAGTGATTTTGGTGTATTGAAGACTTATAGGTTAAGGGACTAATGCGTTTGTGAGTGTACACAGATCTATAAGTCTATGAGGAGTTTGATAATTACAGAGAAAGTCGACCCCTAAAACTGAAGTTCTTCGACTGAAGACTTTGGATTTCTGAAGACTTTCTAAAGACTTTGAAAGTGAAGAAATTGGTGTGACCTTGAAGACTTGGTATTCATTTGAGGAACATGAAGCGTGAAGACTTTTGCTTTCGTAGTTTCATTTTCTCTTTCTTGAGTCATAGGAAACACCGTACTGTTAAAGGGGGTCAAGGAAATACTAAGGAAAAATTTCCATGTGATGCTCAACTCAAAATCCTACACCTACCAATCCCTTCGAGTGAAGCCATTGGAAATCTCATACAGTTCAGTCATATTCTTCAGTGACAATGACGAAGTTCTTCTGGTCTCTGAGGAATTTGTTCTGACTGAGGAGTTAGGAATTCGCCAGTGCGGATTGCCTACACAGTGCAGAACATGATAGCCCTGAGGAATTTGAACCTCAAATTTCCGACCGTTGTTGTGCTATGCGCCAGCTGTCCCAAAATATCTACCCACCTAATGGTCATATCATTGAAGGGCATTTATCTCTTATCATGCGGGCTGCTCCCTAGGCTATAAATAGCCACCCCCTACAACCACTAGCTGGTTGGCCGCTCCGAGATAAACTAACACTTGTCATTTGAGAGCATCCCATCCTCCGAGGACTTTGAGCGAAAATCATCAAGTGAGGAAAAACCCCAAACCCAAACACCTGCAAATCCAATGTGATTGAGCATCACTAAAGAGATTGATCCTGCGTGGATCCGACGCTTGTTACCTTTGAAGACTGTGCTTCTTCCAGACGGTTAGGCGTCATGGTCTAGAGCATCCAAGAGGAAATTGTGGATCGCCGAGTGACCGAGTTTGTGAAGGTTCGGAAGTCACCTGAAGACTTACCACGAGTGATTGGGCGAGGTCTGTGTGACCTTAGCTCAAGGAGAATACGGTGAGGACTAGGTGTCCTGGACTGTGTGTTCAGGACTGGGTGTCCGGGACTGTGTGTCCTCAGGTTTAAATACCTAGCCGCTCCAACCAGATGTACAACTGAGACAACAGTTGGAACAGGTCTACCAAATCATTGTCTTCACCGAGCTTACTGGTTCTACTTCCTCAACTCTTTCATTTCCTCATAACTGTGTTGTGCACTTGTTCATATCTGTGTTTGAAGACTTTGACTGAAGACTTTCTCAATTTCCTCAGTTCAATTTCCTCAGTCTGTTTGTCTTCATGCTGTGTTATCCTGTGTTTACACTTTCTGTACTCTGTGCTTGTTTTTATTTCATCATGATGACTATGCTTGTGTTCTGCTATGCATACTTTTGAGTACTTATTCCGCTGCAAGTAGTTCTTCGCTAAGAAATTTCCTCACCCACAAATTCCTCAGTGAAGAATTTATAAAAATCGCCTATTCACCCCCCTCTAGTCGATATAACACACTTTCAATTGGTATCAGAGCAAGGTACTCCCTTGTTCTGTGTGATTTTGGTTTAACCGCCTGGAGTTTTAGTTATGTCGACCACAGGTATGAAGAAAGTGACATGTCCCATCTTTGACGGTCATGATTATTCCAAGTGGAAGGCCATGATGAAGAAGCGCCTCATGGCGATGAACAGCAAACTGTGGACCGTCACTGAGATTGGTCTTACCGATCTGTGCAAGACGGCGGAAGCTGATGACATTCGCAAGTACACTCTTCTCAACCTCACGGCGAAGGGCGTCATCTTCTCCTGTCTGTCTCAAAATCAGTTCAGGAACGTTATGCATCTCGATCATGCGAAGCTTATCTGGGACCGTCTCTCTGATGTCTATGAAGGCCATCGAACCCGTCATGATCCTTGGTTTGAGGACTTCAAGGAATCTCTCAAATCAATGACATTCGAACCAGAATCATCATCCTCCTCACCATGCCTTACGGCAGATGGTGAAAAGGTAACTGAATGCTATCTGTCTGAATCTAGTGATGATGAATCTGATGATGAATTAGGACCCAGTTATGTCAAGCTTGTTTCCCTTGCCGCTAAACAACAAAGAGCTTTGGAAAAGGTTCAAAACATGCTTAGTAAGAGCGATGATATGTTGGGTGAAGAAATGGATCAGTCAAAAGCTTTGGCTGAAAGTCTTCAGGAACTTCATACTAAGTATGACACCCTTCAAGATCAACATAACACTCTCTTATCTGATCATGAGAAGCTTTCTTATTAATTTCTTCAAAGAAAGCAAGATCTTGAGAAGCTAAAAATGAGTTATGAAGATCTTCAGAAGGTGCGCGATTCATTACTTGCTCAACAAATTAGCGCTGCTCGGGAAGAATTTGTTCCTCCATGTTTGAAATGCATTGAACGTGAATATGCTAATTCTTCACCTGAATGTTCAAATGCTTATAATGCTACAAATTCTTCAACTGTCTCTCCTATCACTAATTCCTCATCTGAGGACATTGCTAGTATCACTGACGATGCAGGGCTGAAGGAATTGTACATGACAGGCATGTACAAAAGTCTCAAAGGGCATCAGACTCTTTGTGATGTGCTTAAAAAGTAGATCCTCAACAGGAACCCTTGGAAAGAGGGTATTGCCTTTGAGAGGAAACTCAATGTTGATGGTACATATTGGAAGCCTGAGCAGTACCCCAAAACCTCATGGGTTGCTGCAAAGGGACCTCCAGTTGATCCATCTAATTTATCTTGCTTTACATGTGAATGTTCTCATTCTTCTGATGAGTCATCTGACTCCAACTATAAACTGTTCAAAAATCAGAATGGTGAAGTATTTGCTAGATATGTTGGCACTAACTGCAGGAACGGTTCCCCTATGAAGAAAATCCGGGTTCCCAAAAGGTGCCTTGAAAGTCTTCAGGTGAATGTCCTCATGACACCACGTGTGAGGAATAGGAACCCCAGATCAAATTCTTCATATGGACCAAATTCTTCATATGGATCCAAGTCCTCATATGGACCAAATTCCTCACATGGATCAAATTCCTCAAGAGGATCAAAGTCCTCATATGAACATCATCGTGCTAACAACTCTGTTTCGCAGGGAAGAGCCAAGGGCTATGAATATGAGCATTATTCTTCTAATCATTATGTTCATAAGTCCTCAAAGAATTTCTCTACTTATTCATATGCTTACCCTAACTCCTCTTATGTGAAACGAAATGGATTGGCTTTTATGCCACCTTTCTCTTATGGAGCTCACAGAGTGATGAACTCTTTGCCACCCCTTCAGATGTGGGTGGTGAAGAAAAAGAACTAATCTCTTCTGCAGGGTCAGGTCTCCAGACGTACTTGAACGTCTGAAGAATTTGCTGGAGACCTGAAGTTTGCCTGAAAGGACGCAGGCTAATCATGAAGAAATGAACTTTCATTTCTCACATCCTCATAATGCTTTATCTGTTCTATTGCTTGATGAAATTGATCTGATGAATTGATATCATATTCTTCACTGATGAAGTATGTGAAGTTCATAAGCTGCACTAATTCATCTGCAGGATGATCAACCCAAAGCCACTGAGTGGGTCCTCGATAGTGGATGTACAAATCACATGACTGGTGACAAGAATCTATTGATTGATGCTCCCTTATCACCATCGCATCTGAAGCATATCATCTTCGCTGACAAAGGCAAAAGTCAGGTATTGGGTCTAGGTAAGGTTGCGATCACAAAGGATCGACACATGGACAAAGTCATGCTTGTCGAGTCCTTAGGATACAACCTCATGTCTGTCTCAATGCTTTGTCATCTTGATATGGTAGTTGTCTTTGGCAAGTATCGTTGTGTTGTGGTTATGGAAGCTGACAATTCCAAAGTCTTCGAAGGCTTTAGGAGAGGAGACTTGTATATTGTTGATTTCTCTACAGGACCGCAACCAGCAGTGTGCCTACTTGCAAAAGCTTCAGAAGGATGGCTATGGCATCGACGACTTGGTCATGCAGGCATGAGGAATTTGCACACGCTTGCGAAGAAGAAGCATGTCATTGGCATTGAGAATGTCAAATTTCTCAAGGATCACCTATGTGGAGCCTGTGAAGCTGGAAAGATGACCAAGGCTAAGCATCCAGCGAAGACTATCATGACCACTACTTGACCATTCGAATTGCTTCACATGAACCTCTTTGGTCCTAACCATTACTCAGCTGTCACAAATGACGCATCTCTCTATGGGCTTGTTATTGTTGATGATTACTCTCGTTACACATGGGTACACATTGTTACTTACAAACATGAAGTGCAGGAAGTCTTCAAACGATTTTCCTCGAGGGCTTCAACCAACTTTGGTGTGAAGGTCAAGCACATTAGAAGTGACAATGGAACTGAGTTCAAGAATTCTGGTCTTGATGACTATGTTGATGAACTTGGTATTACTCATGAGTTATCTGCTCCTTACACTCCTCAGCAAAATGGCGTCTTGGAGCGCAAGAACAGAACTCTTGTTGAGATGGCTCGCACTATGCTTGATGAGTACAAGACGCCTCGTCACTTCTGGATTGAGGCAATTTATACTGCGTGCCACATCATCAACAGGGTATATCTTCACAAATTCTTCAAGAAGACTGCCTATGAACTCCTCACTGACAAGAAACCCAATGTGAGTTATTTCAAAGTCTTCGGTGCTAAATGTTGGATAGAGATCCTCATCACAATGCTAAATTTGCACCGAAAGCACATGAAGGTTTTATGCTTGGTTACGGAAAGGACTCGCACACCTATAGAGTCTTCAACACCGTTCTTCACAAGGTTGTTGAAACTGTAGATGTGCGGTTCGATGAAACTAATGGCTCGCAAAGAGAGCACCTACCCTCTGTGATAGATGAACCAGCACCTGAGGAAACTATCAAGTTCAAGGCTACTGAGGATGTCATTCCTACCAAAGAATCTGCTGAAGAATTCATTCCAGAACGTGAAGAACGTCGAGCTAATGCACCTGAAGAAATTGCTGAAGAAAATGGTGCTGAAGAAAATGCTGATCAAATTCCTCGACGACAACCTACTCATCCTCGCATTGCAAAAGAAGTGCAAGTTGAGAAGATCATCGATGACATTGAAGCACCAGTCCTCTCACACGCTCAAAAGCTTCACATTTATCTAACTTTTGTGGGCACTATGCTTTTGTCTCTATCTCAAAGCCCACTAAGGTAGATGAAGCATTTCTGGAGCCTGAGTGGATTCAGGCCATGCAAGAAGAATTACATCAGTTCGAGCTCAACAACGTTTGGGAACTAGTCAATCGTCCAGATCCTCGCAAACACAATATCATTGGCACAAAGTGGATCTACCACAACAAGCAAGATGAAAATGGCCTTGTGGTGAGGAATAAGGCACGGCTAGTAGCTCAAGGCTACACACAGGTTGAAGGAATTGATTTCGATGAAACTTTTGCACCTGTTGCTAGACTTGAAGCTAGTCGCATATTACTTGCTTATGCTAACCATCATGATATCACTTTATATCAAATGGATGTGAAAAGTGCATTCCTCAATGGTAAGCTTGAGGAAGAAGTATATGTTGCTCAACCCCCAGGTTTTGAAGATCCTAAGCATCCTGACAAAGTCTTCAGACTAAATAAGGCCCTCTATGGCCTCAAGCAGGCCCCTCGAGTGTGGTATGATACTTTGAAGGAATTCCTCATGAAGAAAGGCTTCAAACCCGGTTCACTCGACCCTACTCTTTTCACTAAATCATATGATGATGAATTGTTTGTATGCCAAATATATGTTGATGACATCATCTTTGGCTCTACTGACCAACGTTATAGTGATGAATTTGCCTATATGATGAGTGAAGAATATCAAATGTCTATGATGGGAGAGTTGAAATTCTTCTTAGGTCTTCAAATTCGTCAACAGCGCAATGGCATATTCATATCTCAGGAGAAATACCTCAAGGATGTACTGAGGAAATTCGGCATGCAAGATTGCAAAGGCGTCAAAATTCCTATGCCCACAAATGGCCATCTGTGCACTGATGAAAATGGTATTGACTTCGATCAAAAGTTATACCGCTCCATGATTGCTTCTTTATTGTATTTATGTGCATCTAGGCCGGATATTATGCTTAGTGTTTGCATGTGTGCCCGATTTCAAGCTACACCGAAGGAATCACACCATAAGGCTGTGAAGCATATTCTTCGATATCTAGCTCACACACCAACACTAGGATTATGGTACCCCAAGGGCTCGGCTTTTGATCTCGTTGGATATTCTAACTCTGACTATGCTGGTGATCGTGTGGATCACAAGTCAACATCTGGTACATGTCATTTCCTCGGACGATCTTTGGTCTGTTGGTCCTCGAAGAAACAGAACTGCGTATCACTGTCTACTGCTGAAGCTGAGTACATTGCTGCTGGTTCTTGCTGTGCTCAACTGCTTTGGATGAAGCAAACTCTCAAGGACTACAGAGTCAATGTGAAGAATGTGCCTCTCTTCTGTGACAATGAGAGTGCCATCAAGATTGCTCACAACCCAGTTCAACACTCAAAGACTGAAGAACAGCTAGCCGATATCTTCACAAAGCCCTTGGATGAGAAGAGATTTAGCAAGTTGCGGTGTGAGCTAAATATCTTAGAATCTTCGAATGTTCTTTGAAAAGGACACTTATCCTAACACTTATGCAAAATTGATGACTTAGATGTGCAACACATGAAGAAACGTTTTCTTCAATCAATGAAGAATAACACTCTAAGTGTGAAGAAATTAATGAAGAATTTGATTCTCAGAACCCTACGACAGTTGTACGCGGTGTCTGAAATCATCATTCTTATACGGTGGGTCACGCCACCACAAAAGTTGAAAATCTTCAATTTGAGTTTTTCCTCAGTTTTGAAATTCCTCGGTTGTTCATATTCTTCAACTTTGCAAAATCTTCACTGTTTTCGTCGTTTCTCTTCATTGGCTATATATATATATATATATATATATATATATATATATATATATATATATATATATATATATATATATATATATATATATGTGAGTTTATGTCCTCTACAACATTCACTTATGGCCAATTCTTCAAGTTGGTTTTTCTGCTAAGTGAATGTGATCGGACGCTTCCCCCTCTATGCTATACTCAACCCAATCTATTCAAAATTCTTCATGTGCGTTCTATTTGAAACTCGTTCAAAATCTTCACTGTGTCCTTGTTAGCTGAAGAATTTGCGAACGGAACTTTTAACTTATCTTATCCAAATTTTCGGCATTGCCACTCAAACCGTTCCGCTTCCCACGATATACTTATCTATTCACCCACGATCTAACACAATCTCCACCTCTTAGTACGTGGGTGACACATGTCATGCGAATGAGAAGAGTCAGGGGCACGTTCAGCCAATTTCTTCGAGCGAACCGTTTTTACCGTGGCTATAAATACCCCCTCTCCCCTTCCTCACTTCTTTTACTCTGCTCGACCTCTCTCCAAGCTCGAGCTTCTCAAACCCTAGCGCCGCCGCTACATCATCGTTGCGGGTGAGGAAGAGCTTCACTGCCTCGACCTCGTCACCGCCGTACTCACGCCGGCCGCGGAAATCTTCACTCCGCCGCCGTCGTAGCCGTCTTCCTCCACCAAGTTAGGGCGTGGAAGATCTGCACAGATGAGCTTCACTTCTCCACATCCCAGTTCGTCATATTCTTCGTTCCGGGTAATTAAAAGTTACTTTTACTACCCACTCTGATTCAAATGTTTACTACAAAATCTTCAAAGGTGTTTTTCTTCAAATCCTCACACACTAAAACACCTCACATGTCATCTGCTCTTGATTTGTTTCTCTAAGCATCATTCCTCAATTGTGTGGATCTTTGATCTATACAACTCTGGAATGTAAGACAAAGAACGCTTAGTGAAATTCTTCAAGACTCATCTGGTCAAATTCCTCAAACTTGTTCTTATTGAAAAACCTTCTGAGAACGGATATGACCTCTCCAAATTCCTCGCAACTATACTCTGTTCACAGGTACTCATGTCCGCTGCTGAATCACTAGGTTCTCATCAACTTAACTCATTTGCAGTGTTCCTTGAAGAAAAGTTGCATACTTCTTCAGAGAGTTCAATTGTTCAAATTCCTCAACTAAAGAAAATGGCTAATGAAAAGAGGCCATAGAAAGGAGGAAAGAGGCCTGAGGTCAATACTGCCTTTGAAATCCCTGAGGACATTTATGCTGGGTACTGCACACCCCCTGAGGAAGATAAAAATCAGCGCAAGGTGCGTATTCAGTGGATAGAAAGGAGATGGGCAAAAGAGTGGAGGGAGTACAGGTATGTGACTCCAAAATACATGAAGAAATTCGCTGTTACTCCTCCATGTTGAAGACCTCCATTGGCACCTGGCCAAGAGGCAGATCCCACTAGCATCAAGCGCGGTGAGGATTTTCCTGAAGAATGGGCCAAGCGCCAGGCCAAGTTGGCCAAATAGGCAAAAGATGCAGTGAGGAAATTCAACGAGGATTCCACTGCTGCTGCTGCTGAGGCCTCTGTAAGGCCGAAGAAATCCATGGCAAAGAAGCCTGCGCACAAGCCAAGTGCCTCTTCTTCAATGCCCTCATGGCCAATTTCCTCAGCTAAGCCCTCACGGCCAATTCCTCAAGCCGCTCCTGCTCCTCCAAAGTCCTCAGCTGCTCCGACAAAATCCTCAGCACCCCTGCATCTTGCCACGTGCCAAAGGACTATAGGCATCTCTATTGCCTCAGGAGCTTCAGCTAGTTCCTCAGCTGCACCAAACTCTTCAACAGGACCCTCTCTGCTGAAGACTAAGACCACTGCAGGACGAGGCTCTCGCCCAAGTCCTCAGAAGAAGCAGGTCGCCTTCCAAGTACCGTCTGGAGATGATGAAGCTCATGATGAAGAACTTGCTGAAATCATCAGAGACAGGCAAGTCAGGGCCGCTAGAGCCAAGGGCACAAAAGTGCCACTGCTTTAGGATCCAAAGCTGATCCTCGACTATATTGGTCTCTCGCACAAGGACCCAAACACTCCTATGCCTGATTTCAAGTTGACACCTGGCCAAAGTCACATGCTGACCCATTTCATCAGTGAAGAAAAATGGAAAAATGAGAAGGCCAGGCAGCTCAAGAAAGCACAGTACATGAAGGAGAAGTTCCTGAAGAACAAAGTTGTCTCTATGACAACTGATGAACTTGTAAAGCTCCAGTCTGAAATCAAAGTCCTCAGCGATGATTTCAACGCTTACTATGATGATTGGAAAGGTTCGTCAATCTGACGAAGATACTCACTTCAAGTGCCGCTGCCCCTGTGCATATTGAAGTCACTCCGGCTGAAGCATCTGCTCAGCAAACTGAAGAACATGCCAGCACCGCTGATGAAAATCAGGCTGCTAAAGATAATGTGAGTTCCAGGGCTGATGACTGCATTCCAGCCGCTGATGAAATTCCCAGGGCACCCACTTGTGGTGCGCCTGAAGAAAATGAAGAGGTCAGGGCAACTGCATCAGTTGTGCCTGAAGAAACTGCACCAAATTCCTCTGCTCCACCTGTGCCTTCTCCAACTCCAATCCTTCCATCTGCATCAGATGTGAAGAAGACCAAGGCTGCAGAGCGTGCAGCAGTGAAGAAAAGGAAAGCATCAGATTCTTCAGATTCTTCTGGTCCGAAGAAAATGAAGCCTATGACCAGCTCTTTTGCAAACCCGATTGATGCTGTTCCAATCTCAACCATGCCATCAAAGGACCTTGTTCCTTTTAGTGAAGAATATGTGATCCCTAGCGGATCTGATGAAGAAACTCCCTGTGCTGCTACGTTAGAGCAGATGGATGAAGAAATTGAAGTGGATGAAATCCCTTTAACCCCAGTTGTTTCCTCGCCTGTGCCTCAGTTTACTGCTGAAGAGGCCGGCGTTGAAGAAATTGAAGATGAAGATGTGGGCATTGGTTGTACCACACCTGTGATGAATGATGACTTTTGGGAAAGTCGGCACCCCAATTCTCCACTCTTCACTCCACCGCAGCAAATTCCTCAGTCCCCAGTCACTACAGTTCAAATGGGATCTGATGAAGCTCATGAAGACATTCCAGCCGCTAGTGCTGAAGAAACTGAAAATGAAGAATTCAAGAACCAGGCTGCCACTGAAGAGGAACCAGAAATTCCTCAGCCTGAAGAACCTGAGATTGCAATTCCTGAGGTTGTGATGCAACTCATTGACACTCCTCTGCCCAAGCCAAAGGATCCATTCTCCAGGAAGCAAAAATTCAAGACTGATGCCTTCTTTGGCGAGCATGTATTCTTCACTGATTACAACCCTTATGACTCTGCTCGCATAAGGAAGAGGCGTTTCTGGACTGCCAGCCAGGCAAATTTCTATTCCTCGGTGTTGTTCGACAAAGACAAAGTCTTCGATCATGAACACGTTCCTCACGTGGACATGGAATCTCTGTCGTAATTCATGCCAGTTCTCAGTGTTCTTCACGACGCTGGACTGTTAAATTTCTGCACTAACATCTGTGATTGGAATGAAGAACTTATTCTTCAATTCTATGCAACGCTGCACATCACCGGAAATTCTGAAGATGTGAATTCATGGGTGCTGGACTGGATGTCTGAAAACACTCACTACAAGGCACCAGCTACTGAATTGCTTCATGCCTTACCTCTCAGTCCGCCCCTTGAAGGTGCTTGTTGCATCTACAATGAACCTGAGCTAACTGATCACTACATGCAAGTGCTGATGAAGCCTTTGAAGCCAGGTCAGACCTCAAGAACAAAATTCCTTGTGAAGGAATTGCTGTATGTGCCTCGGACTATCTATCGCATTCAGATGAAGACATTGAGTCCAATCAAGGGCCACGACTCAAATGAAGAAGAAGTCGTTGGCATCATGAAGAATCTGCTTTTCAATATCATTCATGGCATTCCCATCAACTTCCATGATTTCTTCATGAGGACTCTGGCTAATGTCGCCATGTCACCATTTGAGTTGAAGCCTTATGCACCTTGGATTATGAGATTCATCAGGACAAGGTCTTCACTCAACTATAAAGATGATACACTGAACCATTGCACCTACTTGGCCCCAATTGAAGTCCTCAAACGGACATTTTCCTCAGCTGATGAAAAGGGCAAGGCTACTGCTGTAATTGATAAAGGCATTCGTCCATTGGATGGACAATTTCGCAAGGCTGCATCCTACTCCACCAATGATGACTCTGCCACCCATGACTCTGCCGCCAATGCACCCAAGCAAAATCCTCAAGGCATAGCACCCAGGGTGATGACTGACCGTGAGCTTCTCCTCAGTCTTCACCAGAAGGTTGATCGCAATCATAAATGGGTCAAGCGTCAGTTTGGTTCAATTATTCACAACATGACTGCTACCCACAATGCAATGAAGAAAAACCACTACTACCTTCATGAAATCCTCAACCGCACCTGGGCTGTTCTGTCTCAAGTCTATAGTGAAGAAGATCTGAAGACAATGGGTCTCAAGGACGATCTTGACTGGGCTGCACCTCCTCCGAAGAACTACAAGAAGGTCAAGGTTCCTTCCTTGGTGGCCAGCTCCTATTCTTCATCATGTGACACTGATGAACATGAAGACTTGGACGACACTGCGGCAGGCCCTACTACAACAACTGACCCCAACAACGCTGACGCTCCTTCATCACCTTGATATTCTTCAGGGGCGTTAGTCCTCATTTTTGACCCTTTTGGTCATTTGATGACAAAGGGGGAGAAATTTGAGTTAGTCTTCAAGCGGGTCTATCTTAAATGGGCGTTTTTTAAGTTGCAACTCTCGTTCTTTTGAAGACTTTGCTGGATCGAGTTGTAAACTTAAACTCTATGGTGACCTGATACTTTTGCTGTTTCTTCTGCATTCCTCGTTAATGTTATTGCACGCATGCTGAATTACATCAGTCGCCATATTTCATCATGCATTTCAAATTCTTCATATATTATGTCAAATGCGTGTATGAATTACAAGATATAGGGGGAGATCTCCATGATTCAACTCTTCAAGTGTGCATTGCTTCAAAAGAAAATTCCTCACTATGCACATCTTCAGGGGGAGTTCTTCTATGTCTTGCAATCAAATTCCTCAATATCAGTATTTACACTTCATATGTTTATCCCCATTGAAAACTTAACCTATATTGTCATCAATCACCAAAAAGGGGGAGATTGTAAGTGCATCTAGTGCCCCTTAGTGATTTTGGTGTATTGAAGACTTATAGGTTAAGGGACTAATGCATTTGTGAGTGTACACAGATCTATAAGTCTATGAGGAGTTTGATAATTACAGAGAAAATCGACCCCTAAAAATGAAGTTCTTCGACTGAAGACTTTGGATTTCTGAAGACTTTCTGAAGACTTTGAAAGTGAAGAAATTGGTGTGACCTTGAAGACTTGGTATTCATTTGAGGAACATGAAGCATGAAGACTTTTGTTTTCGTAGTTTCATTTTCTCTTTCTTGAGTCATAGGAAACACCGTACTGTTAAAGGGGGTCGAGGAAATACTAAGGAAAAATTTCCATGTGATGCTCAACTCAAAATCCTACACCTACCAATCCCTTCGAGTGAAGCCATTGGAAATCTCATACAGTTCAGTCATATTCTTCAGTGACAAAGACGAAGTTCTTCTGGTCTCTGAGGAATTTGTTCTGACTGAGGAGTTAGGAATTCGTCAGTGCGGATTACCTACACAGTGAGGAACATGATAGCCCTGAGGAATTTGAACCTCAAATTTCCGACCGTTGCTGTGCTATGCGCCAGCTGTCCCAAAATATCTACCCACCTAACGGTCATATCATTGAAGGGCATTTATGTCTTATCATGCGGGCTGCTCCCTAGGCTATAAATAGCTGCCCCCTAAAACAACTAGCTGGTTGGCTGCTCCGAGTGAAACTGACACTTGTCATTTGAGAGCATCCCATCCTCCGAGGACTTTGAGCGAAAAACATCAAGTGAGGAAAAATCCCAAACCCAAACAACTACAAACAAAAAGTGATTGAGCATCACTGAAGAGATTGATCCTGCGTGGATCCGACGCTTGTTACCTTCGAAGACTGTGCTTCTTCCAGACGGTTAGGCGTCATGGTCTAGAGCATCCAAGAGGAAATTGTGGATCGCCGAGTGACCGAGTTTGTGAAGGTTCAGAAGTCACCTGAAGACTTACCACGAGTGATTGGGCGAGGTCTGTGTGACCTCAGCTCAAGGAGAATACGGTGAGGACTAGGTGTCCTGGACTGTGTGTTCAGGACTGGGTGTCCGGGACTGTGTGTCCTCAGGTTTAAATACCTAGCCGCTCCAACGAGATGTAGAACTGAGACAGCACTTGGAACTGGTCTTCCAAATCGTTGTCTTCACCGAGCTTACTGGTTCTATTTCCTCAACTCTTTCATTTCCTCATAACTGTGTTGTGCACTTGTTCATATCTGTGTTTGAAGACTTTGACTAAAGACTTTCTCAATTTCCTCAGTCTGTTTGTCTTCATCCTGTGTTATCCTGTGTTTACACTTTCTGTACTCTGTGCTTGTTTTCATTTCATCATGATGACTATGCTTGTGTTCTGCTATGGATACTTTTGAGTACTTATTCCGCTGCAAGAAGTTCTTCGCTAAGGAATTTCCTCACCCACAAATTCCTCAGTGAAGAATTTATAAAAATCGCCTATTCACCCCCCTCTAGTCGATATAACGCACTTTCAACCTGGAGAAACGCTCGCAAGGCCTTGTGGAAAGGTGGTAGTGGTAGACGAGGACGTCATGTCGCACGCACAACTGGGCGACAACAACCTTCTAATCGTGCCCGGCACGAGCGATGGGGTACACGAGGTCGAAGCCGACCACTCAGTACTTGTCCTCCGCAAGGAATTGCTCCATAGTTTGGATGGAGCTCTCCACCGAGACCGAATCGTTCATGTACACCACCGAGAGGGCCTTCCCCCTCACGTGGGTGTCCACTACGTGATGCGTGGTGAACTGCCCGCCGTTGTTGTCGTCGGCCGCTGGAAGCGCCATTGCAGCCACGGGGAGCGCCATTGGAACCGCTGGATGTCCTCTCTGTATGTGTTCTCGTGGGTGTGCTTATTGTGTCGTGTGAGACAAGAGATGAAGGTAAATGGCCGCAGTAATAAAAGGGGGCTGGGCGGCGTGGATTCTCGGCGCGTCCGCATGGCAGTTTTTGCAGCGGGTAATTGCATCGTCGCCCCGCGCCCGGCGCAACCGCATGCACGCAAACGTGTGCGATCGTGCACTGGCCCCAAACACTGGCATCGCGCGTCGAGGGACGAGGGAAGAGCACCCGGAGGGACGCGAGAGCAGAGCGCTATATGAATAAATACCTCTATCATAAATGAGTAGATGTGTCATATAGTTGTAGCAACTGCAATTTTTTCTCTAAAAAATAAAAGGGATTCTAGGTTGTGAAGCAAAACTAAAGGGATGTGGATAAAGGGAGGGATGATAGAAAGAAGGAAGAGGAAATAAATAAGATATAGGATTCCACTATGTATGGTCTATGAAGGAAAAGAAGAGGAAAATTCCTACCGGCCAGAATCTGGAGAAGAAAAAAACAGAATGGTTCCGCTTGCTCACAACTTAGAGGGGATGCCGCTTACTACTCAAATCCAAGGAATTGCAAAAGTTGCGTTCTTATATCCAAGAAGAAGAGGCGGGACACGCGAGCCGAGCGCGTTCAACGGGACGCGAGCAGAGCGCGCCGCGGCCGCCTGAACCACAAGCAACCACACGCATAGAGCAGTTGAACACGCAAGAAATGGTCGCCTACAAGCCGGCCAACAGTTGCGTCACTGCGTAGAAAGAGGCCGGGTGCTACCACCTCCGTCTAGTTTATAGTCTCCTTTATATTATGTGCTATACTTTGCCCTCAAATTTAACCAACAATATGTTAATGCATCTTATAAAAACTATATAATTGGAAACTATGTTCAAATACAAGTCCAACTATATAATCTTTGGCGACATGCATTCGTATTTTATTAGTTAAATCATACTTATAAACCAGGACGGTGGTATAGTAGGTAATTAAATCGCAAACATTTTTTTTATTAACCGTATGTGTACGTGGCCTTTCGTACTCCTCTCGCACGTCTTGTGACCACGCTGCCGCAGACGGCTTACAGCGCAAGCTTGCGCAGCACGCGGGGGCGTTCTTTTGGCCAAACGGTGGTGCCAATGAATCCTCGATGAGCCACTTCCCGTGCAACCTCGCAGGTTCTCGCGCAAGCTACCCGCTCGACTCAGTGAAATCCCCCAAAATCCCAATGCTTACCGGCCTCCTATAAAAACCCTCACGGCCGGCGAGTCCTGCGTCGCATTTTCCCCTCCCTCCCTGTAGCTTATCACGTTTGCTTCTCCCACAATCGCCAATGGCACCGGTCCGTCGTCGTCGCTTAGCCACTCCGCCGTCATCAGAGGATAGCTCCAGCTGGGAGGCTACACCGCGGCGGCGCAGTCCCCGGTGTAGTGTAGTGCGCGTGGCTTCCCTGTTGGGTGTGCGCGGAACACCCACCACACGCTCCACCGCCGGTGCCCGTCGGCAGCTATTGCCGGCCGCGGTTGCCGCCACACCACCATCGAAAGCCAGGGCCATCGCCCGCTCCGCCGCCGCGGCCCGAAGGCGGGAGGTGGCCGTCGTGGCCGCCACCCCACTGCCGGCCATCATAGCCATCACCCGCTCCGCCACCGCAGCCCGAAGGGGGAAGGTGGTTGTCGTGGCCGCCACCCCGTCGTCGCCCGCTGTGGCCGCCAGCCCACCGTCGACCGCCGGGGTCATCACCCGCTCCGCCACCACCGTCCGAAGGCGGGAGGCAGAGGTGGATGCCCGCACATGCGTTAGTGACCTTGCGCGCTACACCAAGTTCCTGCGGGAGGAGATGGAGCGCCTCGTCGAGCATGCAAAGAGCCTTACCGCCGTCGTGGCCGCATCACATGCCGCCTCAGAGGTGAGGAATCAGGAGATCTACGAGGAGAACCACCGCTTCGAGAGGGGTCGTCGGGAGCAGCAGAGGGCGTTCGAGGTGAGCATCGCTGAAGCTACAACAACGGCAGGCACCGTATTGCAGTTGCCCAGCTTGTTGGTAGGCTCCTCCTCCTCCGCCTCTTACTGAGCACGGTCGGCAGAGGAGAGGCAGCCGGAACTAGTACAAAGCCCCTCCGCAGTAGTAGTAGTATTTAGGGGCTATTTTGTTCAGTTCATCTGACTATAGATGTGTGGTCGAACTATACAACGTACTTAAAATTAGCTAGTATATATAGTTGAACTAGCTATTTCAGTATGTGGTTGGCAACAATTGGGGAAAAGTTTGGTCGGTTCAGCGGGCCAGTTGAACTGTTTGTATAAATTAAGAACGACTGCTTAATCTATGAATGAAATCGCTTAATTACTGAATTTTAGTTGCAAAAATTTGATAGTGCTAGTGATTTTTAGCTGCATATTTTGACAAATCGCAGTGTTACAAGGATTGACAAATCTTACCAAATTGTTTGTACATGGTTGCACATGGGTCATCCAAAACAACCGTTTGCGTTGAAGGGATGTACAAATCCTACGCTGCTCTCACTTTGCATATGGGTGTTCTATCTAAAACGTTTGTGATCAAGAGTTGCAGAAATGCTGCTCGGCACATTTTCTCTTGGCTTCCTGGGGAAGCTGTCGGTTTGCATACGGGTGTTCTAACTAAAACGTTTACGATGGGTGTTTTATATTTAAAAACCGAATTAAACTGCGGCTTGGGCGCCATTAATGGAGAGGATGCGAGCGAGGAGGGCGGCCATGGAAGTCAAAGGGCTCGCTTCCCAGTGAGCCTGCGCAACGTACAGCTCGCATGCTTCCCGGTGAGCCTGCGCATTCCAGAATAGCTTGCACGCCTCTCGGTTAGCCTGCGCACCGGACGGCGCTCGCACGCCTCCCGTTCAGTCAAGGTCAAGCGGGTGTCCGCACGGCACCTCCTACAGCCATTAAAACCAACACACGTGGCGTCACGTGAATGGTTAACAGAACACACACGGTTTGAATTATACAAACATTTGAGATACTAAAGTGGCAGCTATTTTTTCAAAATGCCTTTGTTGGCTGTCATTATTCGAGTGCGCCTTCTCTCAAAATGGACACGAAAAATACCACAACATGTCGGGTGCCATTCCATGATAGCATGCCAAGTTTCAGGAATTTCAGACGAGTTTTGGATATACTAGAATTTAAAAATAAAGTATCTCAACGTTTTTCCGGCAATCAACGGTGCCCTGCTGTTTGAAATTCATTCCCATTTCTTGCATGGGACCTAAGCATGCACCCAAGGACACAGATTTGATTTTTCAACCAATTTATATGCATTGGAGCATGTGCATGTTCTTCAAATTTGAATTATGCACATAAATGTCCAAACGAACCCCAAAAAATCACAAAAATTGACACAACACTCATGTTGTTCTATGTTGACACGAGAAAGAATTTGAAGGCAATAAGATGCAATGGATATCGTTTCGTCCCCAAAGGTGGGACGTTCCCTACCGAAACCATCATGCTTGTTGTGAGAAGCTCTGGTTTGTGAGAAGCATATACCCAAACATGCCCCAAATGGGACACAAAATTTACCACGGCATGTTGATGCCGCTCCATGATAGCATGCCAAGTTTCATGAATTTCAAAAGAGTTTTGGATTTACTAGAATTTAGAAACCAGGCATCTCAATGTTTTTCCGGCAATCAACGGTGCCCTGGTGTTTGAAATTCATTCCCATTTCTTCAATGGGACCTAAGCATGGACCCAAGGACACAGATTTGATTTTTCAACCAATTTATATGCACTGGAGCATGTGCATGTAGTTCAAATTTGAATTATGCACATAAATGCATTGAAAACTCATTTAATGCATAAAAATGTCCAAACGAACCCCGAAAAATCACAAAGATTGACACAACACTCCTGTTGTTGTATGCTGACACGAGAAAAGTTTTGGAAGCAATAAGAGGCAATGGATATCGTTTTGTCCCCAAAGGTGGGACGTTCCCTACCGAAACCATCATGCTTGTTGTGAGAAGCTCTGGTTTGTGAGAAGCATGTACCCAAACCTGCTCCAAATGGGACAAATTTTTTACCACGGCATGTTGATGCTGCTCCATGATAGAATGCCAAGTTTCATGAATTTCAGACGAGTTTTGGATTTACTAGAATTAAAAAACCAGGTATCTCAATGTTTGCGCCGAGTGACAGTGGCAGGGTGTTTGACATTCATTCCCATTTCTTGCATGGGACCTAAGCATGCACCCAAGGACACATATTTGATTTTTCAACCAATTTATATGCACCGGAGCATGTGCATGTTGTTCAAATTTGAATCATGCATATAAATGCATTGAAAACTCAGTTAATGCATAACAATGTCCAAACGAACCTCGAAAAATCACAAGGATTTACACATCACTCCTGTTGTTCTTTGTTGACACGAGAAAACTTTTGGAAGCAATAAGAGGCAATGGATATCGTTTCGTCCCCAAAGGTGCAATGTTCCCTACCAAAACCATCATGCTTGTTGTGAGAAGCTCTGGTTTGTGAGAAGCATATACACAAACCTGTCCCAAATGGGACAGATTTTTTCCCACGGCATGTTGATGCCGCTCCATGATAGCATGCCAAGTTTCATGAATTCCGGGCGAGGTTTGGATTTACTAGAATTACAAAAGCAAGTACGTCGATGTTTTCCGGAGAGCGACGGTGCCGTGGTGTTCGAATTTCATCCCCATTTCTTGCATGGGAGATAAGCATAAACCCATGGACACATATGATGTTACAACCCATGTTGGTGCACCCAGAGCATGTGCATGTATTTTAATTTTGAATTGTGCACCTGAAATGGCTAGAAAATCAATTTAATGTATAAAATGTTCAAACGAACCCTGAATAATTCCAGTTCTTTTATGACACACATATAGTTGCATGTTCACTCCAGATAAAAGGTCTAGCAATTCAAACACAGTCCATTGCCGATGTGACCCCATTATGTAATTCAAATCAAGATGAAAAATCATGTAGATCGCACACAGTTTATTGTCACCAACCGTGTGATATGCAACACAAAATATCCTGGAGCACCGTCGGTGTATAGTATGCCTATGGCTTACGCGAGAAGGTGCGTCGGCTACAGTCCACAGCCGGTGTCTCAAGCACACTAGCTCGCTCCCCAAATATCATTTCAATGTTTAATCATCGCCGGTGAAAGATGGGCACCTGGACCCGCGTCGTGAGGGCAACTTCGGTGGCCCGCTCCGGCGAGAGCGCGGCCATAGCCGTCATGCGCGTGCTAACAAGGTGCATGAGCGCGGCCGCAATCTACGACCGGGCGGCAAAGGCAGCCCAAACGGCCATTGTTGCTTCTCAGGTGGCGGCAGCAACATCTGCCTCGGGGATAGCAACTGGCGAGAGCGGCACAGCTGCTATCCGTTCCGCTGTGGTGGCCTTAGCCCTGATGGAGGCCGCCGACGACCATGTCGAGGCCGCCCACGCCCAGCTCCTGGCGGTCACCTCACAAATCGAACGAAGCTTCTCCGACAACGGTCGGCAACCCACGGCCGAAGAGCTGGCAATCGCCGAGAGCGTTCGAGCAGCCGTTTGTTCCTCCACCGCATACCTTGCGATGACGGAGCCCGTCCAAACCCAGATCACGTCCGCCCACGCCCAGCTCGTGGCGACCTTTTCCAAAGAGATAGCGGACGCGGATGGCAAGATGCTTGCCGAGTATGGTGTGATGGATGCCATGGAGCCCCTTCCCCAGGAGACCGTTGCGCACGAGCTGGACATGGAGGCAGCGGCGGATATCGACGAGTACCAGACATAGTAGTACTCTTTATTTTTTTAATTAAGAGTGCCGGTCTTTAATTTGTTAGAGTAATGTTTAGGTCAGCTAGCTCTGTTTAATTGTTGAAATTGCTCGATTAAGAAGTGTGGGTGTGCTCTAGTCTCCTTTGTGTACCCAAATTATGCAATGACATGGATGACCACTGTAACCATGGAAATTCGAACCAAAACTTTTGACGTTCAAACTCATCACACACGGGTTAAGCTATCTGAATCGTTTGTGATGTCCACATATCGTACACAGTTATGAATAAGGGACCGTGTCTGATGACACTTTGCGCGGCAGTTTTTTGGCTGAAGCAATTCCAAATTTTCGGCTTCCGCGGAAATATCTACCTCCCCGCCCCTCCCCTTACCAAAAGCCACATTTCCCGTCTTTCCGCCTTCCATTCCATGTTGAAACCTTCACTCCTTGCTTGCAGCGCCGTCTCCTTGTCGGCGACCCTCCTTCACACTGCTCGGCCTCGTCTATCCAGGCAGGTAATCCACACCCGATCCCCATCCTCCTCCTTCCACATCCCACATGCCCCGACCGCTGGCGCGAGCGCGACACCTTCCACCCAAGTCACCGAACCCTCCACCAAATAAGCGCCGCCCTAAGCCACGGTGCACGCAATATAACAAGGATCTCAAGGAGCATTTGGTAGCGGAGAAGCAAATCGCGGCCGCACGTGCAGGTGAGGTCGCGATGGCTGCCATTCGTGCCGACACCCAGATATTGGAGGAGCACCTTGCCATTTGCTAGCTACGCCGGTTAAGCATGCTCAGTTTACCCGTTGCATGGGCTGCTCCTGCCTTTCCTTCACAAATTGTAGTGAATTGCGCTATCTAATTTTATCATGCAATCTGTTGCTCTAGTGTATATGTTCTATATATCGTGCAGTGTGATGCTCACTTATTAACTTTTTTGTTAATTAGTTGTCGTCTTCAGTTAACTGTATGGTTCAATTCTGCAAATGTGATGTTCAATTCTTCAGGCTGCAATTTTGTATTGTCTTCCATGTGAGAAATAAATCGAATTTATCTTTACAAAATACATGAGAAACGAATACAATTGCTATATTTCCAAGTTGTCAAGCATGCTTGGTTTGGTTATACATTGTGCAATGTGGTGCTCAGTAAACGTTTGGTTCATTTGTGTTGTGGTGTTTAGTTAACTGTTTGGTTCAATTCTGCAATGCGATGTTCAATAGTTGTGGGTGCATTCTGTTATTGTATACCATGTGAGGAATAAATAGAATTTGGATGTAGTAAATACATGAGAAACAAATACAATTGCTACAATTGGCTGTAGTTAACTGTTTGGTTAACTGTCCGATCTTCTATTAGGAGTATGTTATATTGTGCAATCTGGTGCTTAGTTAATGTTTGGTTCATTTGTTGTGGTGTTTAGTTAACTGCTTGGTTAAATTCTGCAATGTGATGTCCAATATTCGTGGGTAGAATTTTTTATTGTTGTGCATGTGAGGAATAAATCGAATTTGGCTGCACTTAATAAATGAGAAACATATACAAGTGCTATATTTCCTAGTTCTTAATCATGCTTGGTTTGGATAAATGGGTTTTCCGTGTGACTTGAATTAATCTGATGAATCTGCAATGTGCTTATTTTTCATCAACATATTTTACTGTTAGCATGCGAACCCTTACTTAACCTGATGACTAACTACCTTATCTGTGTTGCAGGGAAACAATGGGAAGCACTGAGGTTTACAATCGAGGTTAGCACGTGCATGGTCCGTTCTCTAATAGAACATTATTGTGCACTTGCAGGAACCATTCTAATATTTTGGTTTTTAACAATTTGGTCTTGCACATGTAGGTCCTGCTGTTAGAGGTTTTGACCCACTGTTCGACCCTTTTTGCATATGGGGAAATGAGTTGTCCATGAATATCAATCAAATCAAGAAACTCAGAAAGATTGCTAGGATAAAGAAATTAGTGACAAAAAAACAAGATCTTTGTCTGCACAATGAAGAAGACATCAGTTCACTACAGGATGGTACTAACTATTATACCTTGCCTTTTTTATTCCTTTGCCTCATTTCCAATATAGAGAAGATATTTATGCACATCCTTGTTATCAGGCCTTTCCAAAGCAGTTCACTGATGATTACCTCTCAAACCACCTCTATGGTCAGGAGGCAAGGAAGGTTTTCATACAACACCCACGGTTCAATATTGAAGTGTTCCTGAAGAGGACGAAGGACGGACGGTCAATCATCCACAGGCACTGGCCTAAAGTTGCAAAGACCTTCAACATGAATCAAGGCTCAATATTCGCCTTCCGCTTCAGCAGTTTCCCAGATGAGATGCATCTGTCTATATACTGTCTATGATGCTAATTTCAAAAGGTTCTACATGTTGCATGTGGAACTTGGTGCTGGTGCAGTTGTGCAATGGGGTAGCTAAGTTCTGAAGCTATATCATGTTGTACTCTGATGTATTTTAATTATGAAATATTTCTTCCTTAATATGGAAATGAAATATATTGTGTGCTTAATATGAATGTCAATTAGATTAATAAATGGATTATTTATAATAGGGCAAGTATCCTGCTAATGGCGAATTCGCCTGCTAATGGCGAATTCGCCTTCTAATGGCGAATTAGCCTACTAATTGGGTTTTGCTATTGCAAACGGTTATTTAAAAAATACCGTGGGCGATGACCTCAGGCAACGCACACAGTTTGTAGGAATAAACCGTGTTGGATCAATGAACAATCACACACGACTTTCTCTTGAAAACTGTTTGCGTTAGGCCACCTTGCGCAAAAGTTTACCACATAAAAACTTTGTGTGATGGACAGCCTTTGCCACACAGTTTCTTCTACGGACCGTGTGTGATACATTCAATAACACAAACGATTTAACGGGAAAATTGTGTGTGATGTATCTGTGAACGGATACGTTTTCCTTGGAGCGACTGTGTGGGATGTACATACGAACGGAAATGTTTAGCGGTGACTGACTATGTGGGATGTACTTGCGACCGGAAACAATTTCGCATGTATAATTGTATTTTTAGCTCTACTGTACGTATTTTCCGTATTTGAGCGCTCGCCGGTCGCACACGACCTCATTTTGCCGAGCGTCTGTGCCAGGAGGGCATATCCCCGACGGTTTCTGGGTCGTGTTGGAAGGACCCCCCTATCGCCACACTAACTTGGCGACGGTTCCAAATGCCGTCGCGGAAAGGGGTTAAAAACCGTTTGTTTAGGACCGACGCGTACCAGTGCATGGTTATTATGATTACCATTTTGCGTCAGGGCATTCTGTTGCTAACCCTTTCCGATGCCGTTTTTCTTGCCCTTGCCCGATTTATCATCATCAGAGTTATGATCCTTTGTACCATTATAGTCAGCATATCTAGTAAGTACATCCATCAGATTGCCCATCTCAGTGCACTTGCATTTAAGCCACCCAAGTTTCTGCAAAAGAGGCTGAAAATGACAATTCTTCTCCAAGATCAACACAGCTTGAGCAGCTTGAATGCTATCAGAAGAGTGGATAATACTCGCAACCCAACGAGCCCAATGATGGGCCAACTCATCCTCACGCTACACACAGTGCTGTAAATCAACAATTGTCATTGACTACTTGCAAGTTCCTTGAAAATTCTTGATAAAGCACTCCTTCAACTCCGCCCAGATGTTGATAGAATTGGGGGATGGTTCTTCAACCATGTGCGATCTGGCCCCTCCAACATCATTGTGACGTACTTGGCGCATACCGCATCACTGACGTCCAACATATCCATGTCCAGCTCGTAGCTCTCGATCCAAGCCTTTGGAGGGAGATCCGTCGTGTAGTTGGGTACTTTGCTGGACCCTTAAAGTCTTTAGGCATGTGCTTATTAAGTAAAGCCGACACTAGGCACGACACTCCAATGGTTCTGGCACTTGACCCGGCTCCCATCAAAACTGAAGGAACTACTAGTGGCGGCTGATACGCCCCCTGGTTTACTGCCTCTGCCTTGTGACAGGCCCCTGCACCATCAATAATTGCTTGAGCATCAATCGTTCGGTTACGGGGTGGGTTATCCTAGGCGGGGTGAGGGAGTCCTGGACTAAGGGGTTCTCGGACGTCCGGCCTGTTGGACATGGGCCGGACTAATGGGCTGTGAAGATACAAGACCGAAGACTCTCCCCCGTGTACGGATGGGACTCTCCTTGCGTGGAAGGCAAGCTTGGCAACCAAATATGAAGATTCCTTTCTCTGTAACCGACTTTGTACAACCCTAGTCCCCTCCGGTGTCTATATAAACCGGAGGGCTTAGTCCGGAAAGATATACAGTCATACAGGCTAGACTTCTAGGGTTTTAGCCATTATGATCTCGTGGTAGATCAACTCTTGTAATACTCATATTCATCAAGATCAATCAAGCAGGAAGTAGGGTATTACCTCCATAGAGAGGGCCCGAACCAGGGTAAACATTGTGTCCCCTGTCTCCTGTTACCATCGACCTTAGACACATAGGGGGCGACGTCGTTCACTGCTGGAAACCACAGGCGACTCAGCATGCCGACTGTAGCTACGACTCGGTGATGACCCACAAGTATAGGGGGTCTATCGTAGTCCTTTCGATAAGTAAGAGTGTCAAACCCAACAAGGAGCAGAAGGAGATGACAAGCGGTTTTCAGTAAGGTATTCTCTCCAAGCACTGAAATTATCGGCAACAGATAGTTTTGTGATAAGGTAATTTGCAACGGGTAACAAGTAACAAGAGTAAATAAAGTGCAGCAAGGTGGCCCAATCCTTTTTGTAGCAAAGGACAAGCCTGGACAAACTCTTATATAAAGGAAAACGCTCCCGAGGACACATGGGAATTATTGTAAAACTAGTTTTCATCATGCTCATATGATTCACGTTTGTTACTTTGATAATTTGATACGTGGGTGGACCGATGCTTGGGTACTGCCCTTCCTTGGACAAGCATCCCACTTATGATTAACCCCTATTGCAAGCATCCGCAACTACAAAAGAAGTATTAAGGTAAACCTAACCATAGCATGAAACATATGGATCCAAATCAGCCCCTTACGAAGCAACGCATAAACTAGGGTTTAAGCTTCTGTCACTCTAGCAACCCATCATCTACTTATTACTTCCCAATGCCTTCCTCTAGGCCCAAACAATGGTGAAGTGTCATGTAGTCGACGTTCACATAACACCACTAGAGGAGAGACAACATACATCTCATGAAAATATCGAACGAATACCAAATTCACATGACTACTTATAGCAAGACTTCTCCCATGTCCTCAGGAACAAACGTAACTACTCACAAATCATATTCATGTTCATAATTGGAGGGGTATTAATATGCATAAAGGATCTAAACATATGATCTTCCACCAAATAAACCAACTAGCATCAACTACAAGGAGTAATCAACACTACTAGCAACCCACAGGTACCAATCTGAGGTTTTGGGACAAAGATTGGATACAAGAGATGAACTAGGGTTTTAGAGGAGATGGTGCTGGTGAAGATGTTGATGGAGATTGACCCCCTCCCGATGAGAGGATCAATGTGATGACGATGGTGATGATTTCCCCCTCCCGGAGGGATATTTCCCCGGCAGAACAGCTCCGCCGGAGCCCTAGATTGGTTCCACCAAGGTTCCGCCTCGAGACGGCGGCACTTCATCCCGAAAGCTTCCTTCTGATTTTTTCCAGGGAAAAAGACTTCATATAGCAAAAGATGGGCACTGGAGGCCTGCCAGGGGACCCACGAGGCAGGGGCGCCCCCCCACCCTCGTGGATGGTGGGTGCCCCCCTCTGGTGCTTTCTTCGCACAATATTATTTATATATTCCAAAACTGACTTCCATGGAGTTTCAGGACTTTTGGAGCTCTGCAGAATAGGTCTCTAATATTTGCTCCTTTTCTAGCCCAGAACTCTAGCTGTCGGCATTCTCCCTCTTCGTGTAAACCTTGTAAAATAAGAGAGAATAAGCATAAGTATTGTGACATAATGTGTAATAACAGCCCATAATGCAATAAATATCGATATAAAAGCATGATGCAAAATGGACGTATCAACTCCCCCAAGCTTAGACCTCGCTTGTCCTCAAGCGGAAGCCGATAACGAAAAATATGTCCACATGTTTAGAGATAGAGGTGTCGATAAAATAAAATACGGACATGAGGGTATCATGATCATTCTTATAACAGCAACATATATCTATATTGTCACATGATTTCTTATGCTAAAGTAACAATCTATTCACAATGTCAAGTATGAATTAGAAACTTCATTGAAAACTAACAAACTATGATCTCGGTCATTGAAGCAATTGCAATTTATCATAACATCGGAAAGAGTCAATATAAGAGCTTTTCAGCAAGTCCACATACTCAACTATCACTTAATCTTTCACAATTGCTAACACTCACGCAATACTTATGGGTATGGAGTTTTAATCGGACACAGAGAAAGATAGGGGCTTATAGTGTTGCTTCCCAACCTTTTACCTCAAGGGTAATGTCAACAATAATAGTTTATGATAGCTTACATCCAATTGGATATATATATATATCAGGATCTTTCCAACACAATGTGCTTGCCAAGGGATAAAGTGTAAAAAGGAAAGGTGAAGATCACCATGACTCTTGTATAAGACATAAAGCAAAAATAAAAGATAGGCCCTTCGCAGAGGGAAGTAGAGGTTGTCATGTGCTTTTATGGTTGTATGCACGAAATCTTAATGCGAAAGAACGTCACTTTATATTGCCACTTGTGATAGGGACCTTTATTATGTAGTCCGTCGCTTTTATTGCTTCCATATCACAAGATCGTATAAAGCTTATTTTCTCAACACTAATAGATCATACATATTTAGATAGCAATTTTTATTGCATGCAACAATGACAACTTACTTGAAGGATCTTACTCAATCCATAGGTAGGTATGGTGGACACTCATGGTAAAACTGGGTTTAAGGATATTCGGAAGCACAAGTAGTATCTCTACTTGGTGCAGAGATTTTGCTAGCATGAGGGGGAAAGGCAAGCTCAACATGTTGGATGATCCATGACAATATAGTTTATTTCGGATATAAGAAAACATAACCCATTACGTTGTCTTCCTTGTCCAACATCAACTTTTTAGCATGTCATATTTTAATGAGTGATCACAAACATAAAAGATGTCCAAGATAGTGTATTTATATGTGAAAACCTCTCTTTCTTTATTACTTCCTATTAATTGCAACGATGACAAAAACTATGTTTGTCAACTCTCAACAACTTTTATTCATCATACTATTTTATATGTGAAGTCATTACTCTCCATAAGATCAATATGATCTCTTTAATTCTTTTTATTCTTTCTCTTCTCTTTTATTTTTATTCCCTCAAGATCATAGCAAGATAATTAAGCCCTCGACTCAAGACTAATCTTTATTATTTATAGCTCACGGACTCGATTACATAGAAGGATCATAAAGCATAACTCAAAACTAGATCATACTAAAACTTTATTCTACTAGATCAAGATATTACCAAAAGGATCGAACTAAGAAAAATGGTAAAGTTAGGGGTGTGATGATGATACGATACCGGGGCACCTCCCCCAAGATTGACAGTTGCCAAGGGGAGTGCCCATACCCATGTATTTATGTCTCTTTCTTCGGAGGTGGTGATGATGGAGTTGTTGATGATGTAGGCTTGTTGTCCATCTTCGAGCGTAGGAGGTGCTCCAGCTTACGAATAATGCCCTTGAGTGCGGTGATATGCCCTTGCAACAGAATATTTTCACGAGTTAGATACTTGTTCTGCACCCGAACTATTTCAATCATCTTGAAAGCTTCAATTTCAGTATGGGTAAGAAGATTGTAATGAGGTTGAAGGATGTCTTCTTCTTCTGCTGTCGGAGCTTGATCCTCCATGGCCTTCTTGATCCTATCATCCTTGTTGATCTCCCCGGGTTCTTCTCTCTTCCGCTCTATCTTCATTAGCCATGCATCGTCGCCCTCATTGTTGGTGGAGGGGGACGACATGATGCCTAGCCTTAACAACTCTGGCAGAAAACAGCTCGAAACAAAAACAGGAGGTATTTGAGTGATACGAGGGTCAAAACCTTCGGGAGATTATATAATGAATTTTTACCGACCAAAAGAAGTATCGTGCATGAAAACGGAGTCCGGAGGGAACACAAGGTGCCCATGAGGCAGGGGGCACGCCCAGGCGGTAGGGCGCGCCCTCCACCCTCGTGGATGCCTCGTGTCCCTTTCCTACTACTTCTTATTTTTCTATCTTCTCAAATATTCCAAAACGAAGAAAAATAGCTATTAGAACTGTTTTGAAGTCGGTTTACCGTACCACATACCTATTCCTTTTCGGAGTCTGAAACGTTCTGGAAAGTGTCCCTTATGTATTCCTCCGGGGTTACGGTTTCAATAACATTAGTTTCAACATTTATTGGATTACCTGAGATATAATGTTTGATTCTTTGACCGTTCACCACCTTCGGATTTGTGCCTTCGAAGTTGTTGACTTTTATGGCACCGGAACGATATACCTCCTCGATAACGTGAGGACCTTCCCATTTAGAGAGGAGTTTTCCTGCAAAAAATCTTAAATGAGAGTTGTATAGCAAAACATAGTCACCTACATTAAACTCACGCTTTTGTATCCTTTTGTCATGCTATCTTTTAACTTTTTCTTTAAACAATTTGGCATTCTCATGGGCCTGAGTTCTCCATGCATCAAGTGAGCTAATGTTAAATAGTCTCTTCTCACCGGCAAGTTTGAAATCATAATTGAGCTCTTTAATGGCCCAATATGCCTTATGTTCTAGTTCGAGAGGTAAATGACATGCTTTTCCATAAACCATTTTATACGGAGACATACCCATAGGATTTTTATATGCACTTCTATAGGCCCATAATGCATCATCAAGTTTCTTGGACCAATTCTTTCTAGATCTATTAACAGTCTTTGCAAAATTAAATTAATCTCCCTATTACTCAATTCTACTTGACCACTAGATTGTGGATGGTATGGAGATGCAATTCTATGATTAACATCATACTTAGCAAGCATTTTACGAAAAGCACCATGAATAAAATGTGAACCAGCACCAGTCATTAAATATCTAGGGACACCAAACCTCAAGAAAATAACTTCTTTAAGCATCTTAATAGAGGTGTTATGATCAGCACTACTAGTTGGAATAGCTTCTACCCACTTAGTAACGTAATCAACATCAACTAAAATATGTGTATACCCATTAGAGGAAGGAAAAGGTCCCATATAATCAAAGCCCCAAACATCAAATGGTTCAATAACAAGTGAAAAGTTCATAGGCATTTCTTGACGTCTACTAATATTACCAATTCTTTGACATTCATCACAAGACAAGACAAACTTACGGGCATCTTTGAAGAGAGTAGGCCAATAAAAACCGGATTGCAATACCTTATGTGCAGTTCTATCTCCAGCGTGGTGTCCTCCATAAGCCTCGGAGTGACACTTGTGTAGGATCTGTTCCTGTTCATGCTCAGGTACACAATGTCTAATAACACCATCTACTCCTTCTTTATAAAGTTGTGGGTCATCCCAGAAGTAATTTCTTAAATCATAGAAAAACTTTTTATTTTGCTGGTATGTGAAACTAGGTGGTATAAATTTAGCAATAATGTAATTAGCATAGTCAGCATACCATGGGGCAGTACGAGAAGCATTTATGACAGCTAATTGTTCATCAGGAAAGCTATCATCAATAGGTAGTGGGTCATCAAGAACATTCTCTAACCTAGATAAGTTGTCTGCAATGGGGTTCTCAGCTCCCTTTCTATCAATAATATGCAAATCAAATTCTTGTACGAAGAGAACCCATCTAATAAGTCTAGATTTAGCATCTTTCTTTTCCATAAGATATTTAATAGCAGGATGATGAGTGTGAACAGTTACTTTAGAATCAACAATATAAGGTCTGAACTTATCACAAGCAAATACAACAACTAAAAATTCTTTTTCAGTAGTAGCATAATTTCTCTGCGCACTGTCTAGAGTTTTACTAGCATATTGGATAACATTTAATTTCTTATCAACTCTTTGTCCTAGAACAGCACCTACAACATAATCACTAGAATCACACATAATTTCAAAGGGTAAATTCCAATCAGGTGGCTGAACAATAGGTGTAGAAATCAAGGCTTTCTTAAGTATTTGAAATTCTTCTACACAATGATCATCAAAGACAAAAGGAACATCTAAGAGATTAGTCAGAGGCCTAGAAATTTTTGAGAAGTCTTTAATGAACCTCCTGTAAAAACCGGCATGACCAAGGAAACTTCTTATACCTTTAATGTCCATAGGACACGGCATCTTTTCAATAGCATCAACTTCAATACCTCTTTCAGAAATTTTATGTCCCAAAACAATACCTTCATTAACCATGAAGTGGCACTTCTCCCAATTCAAGACAAGATTAGTTTCTTCACATCTCTGCAAAACTCGATCAAGGTTGCTTAAGCAATCATCAAAAGAAGTTCCATATACGGAAAAATCATCCATGAAAACCTCAACAATCTTTCACAAAAGTCAGAGAATATAGCAGTCATACATCTTTGAAAGGTAGTAGGTGCATTGCATAAACCAAAAGGCATACGTCTATAAGCAAAGGTACCGAAAGGGCAAGTAAAAGTGGTCTTTTCTTGATCCTCTTTTGACACAGGTATTTGAGAGAAACCACAATAACCGTCTACAAAGCAAAAATCTGCATGTTTGGATAATCTTTCTAGCATTTGATCAATAAAAGGTAAAGGGTAATGATCCTTTTTAGTAGCTTTATTTAATTTTCGGAAATCAATTACCATTCTATAACCTGTAACAATTCTTTGTGGGATGAATTCATCTTTACCATTAGGGACTACTGTAATACATCCTTTCTTAGGAACACAATGGACAGGACTTACCCACTGACTATCAGCAACGGGATAAATTATACCTGCCTCCAGAAGCTTTAGTATTTCTTTCCTTACCACTTCTTTCATCTTAGGATTTAACCGTCGTTGGTGATCAACAACTGGTTTAGCGTCTTTCTCCAATTTTATTTTGTGCTGGCATAGAGTGGGACTAATGCCCTTAAGATCATCAAGAGTATATCCAATAGCAGCAAATTGCTTCTTCAGAGTTTTCAATAATTTCTCTTCTTCCTGCTCTAAAAGGTTAGCACTAATAATAACAGGATATATCTTCTTTTCATCAAGATAAGCATATTTAAGAGTATCAGGTAATGGTTTAAGCTCAGACACGGGATCACCCTTGGGTGGAGGAGGATCCCCTAGAATTTCAACAGGCAAGTTGTGTTTCAAAATAGGTCCTTGTTTAAAGAATACTTCATCTATTTCCCTTCTTTCATTCATAAACATATCATTCTCATGGTCTAGCAAATATTGTTCTAAAGGATCATTAGGAGGCACGGCATTAGAAGCAAGACCAATAATTTCATCTTTACTAGGCAATTCTTTATCATGGGGTTGTCTACGAAATTTAGCAAAATTAAAGTCATGAGACATATCCCCTAAACCAATAGTAACAACATCCTTTTTGCAATCTATCTTAGCATTAATAGTATTCAAGAAGGGTCTACCAAATATGATGGGGCAAAAGTCATCTTGTGGGGAACCAAGAACAAGAAAATCAGTAGGATATTTAACTTTCCCACACAAGACTTCAACATCTCTAACAATCCCAACTGGTGAAATAGTATCTCTATTGGCAAGCTTAATTGTAACATCAATACCTTCTAACTCAGCAGGTGCAATATCATGCATAATTTCTTCGTATAAAGAATGAGGTATTGCACTCGCACTAGCACCCATATCACATAAGCCATGATAGCAATGATCTCCTATTTTAACAAAAATAACAGGCATGCCTACAAGTGGTCTATGTTTATTTTTAGTATTGGGTCTAGCAATTCTAGGAGCTTCATCACAGAAGTAAATAACATGCCCATCAATATTATCGACCAAGAGATCTTTAACCATAGCAATACTAGGTTCAACTTTAATTTGCTCAGGGGGTGTAGGTGTTCTAGTATTACTGTTGTGAAGCATAGTTGAAGCTTTAGCATGATCCTTTATTCTAACAGGGAAAGGTGGTTTCTCAATATAAGCGGTAGGAACAACAGGATCAACATTGTAAGTGATAGTCTTTTCTTCAACTTTAATAGGTTCAACTACTTTTACTTCAATGGGAGGATGATATTTAAACTACTTCTCCTTAGGGAGATCAACATAAGTAGCAAAGGATTCATAGAAAGAAGCTACTATCTCGGAGTCAAGTCCATATTTAGTGCCAAATTCACAGAAAACATCGGTATCCATAAAAGATTTAACATAGTCAAACTTAGGTGTTATACCTGACTCCTTACCCTCGTCGAGTTCCCAGTCTTCAGAGTTGCATTTAATTCTTTCCAATAAATCCCATTTGAATACAATAGTCTTCATCATAAAAGAACCAGTACAAGAAGTATCGAGCATGGAGCGATTATTGAGAGAAAGCCGAGCATAAAAATTTTGAATAATAATTTCTCTTGAGAGATCATGATTGGGGCATGAATATAACATTGACTTAAGCCTCCCCCAAGATTGAGCCATGCTTTCTCCTTCGTGAGGCCAAAAATTATATATATAATTACGATCACGATGAACCAGATGCATAGGATAAAACTTCTGATGAAATTCCAATTTCAATCGGTTGTTGTTCCATGATCCAATATCATCACATAGCCTAAACCATGTCAATGCATTTCCCTTCAAAGATAAAGGGAAGAACTTCTTCTTGATAACATCCTCGGGCATACCTGCAAGCTTAAATAATCCACAAACTTCATCCACATAGATTAGGTGCAAATTGGGGTGCAATGTTCCATCTCCTATAAAAGGATTAGCTAGCAGTTTCTCTATCATACCCGAAGGAATTTCAAAGTAAACATTTTCAGTAGGTTCAGTAGGTTAAGGAGCAACTCTTTGCTCTAATGGTCGGGTTGCAGATACCCCGAACAAGCCCCTCAAAGGATTATGTTCCATAGTAACAAGTGACACTAAATTTTAGCACACTATATAAATCTTTCCTTACCAAAGGCGCTTCACTCCACGGCAACGGCGCCAGAAAAGTGTCTTGATGACCCACAAGTATAGGGGATCTATCGTAGTCCTTTCGATAAGTAAGAGTGTCGAACCCAACGAGGAGCAGAAGGAAATGACAAGCGGTTTTCAGTAAGGTATTCTCTGCAAGCACTGAAATTATCGGTAACAGATAGTTTTGTGATAAGGTAATTTGTAACGGGTAACAAGTAAAAAGAGTAAATAAAGTGCAGCAAGGTGGCCCAATCCTTTTTGTAGCAAAGGACAAGCCTGGACAAACTCTTATATAAAGGAAAACGCTCCCGAGGACACATGGGAATTATCGTCAAGCTAGTTTTCATAATGCTCATATGATTCGCATTCGTTACTTTGATAATTTGATATGTGGGTGGACCGGTGTTTGGGTACTGCCCTTCCTTTGACAAGCATCCCACTTATGATTAACCCCTATTGAAAGTACCCGCAACTACAAAAGAAGTATTAAGGTAAACCTAACCATAGCATGAAACATATGGATCCAAATCAGCCCCTTACGAAGCAACGCATAAACTAGGGTTTAAGCTTCTGTCACTCTAGCAACCCATCATCTACTTATTACTTCCCAATGCCTTCCTCTAGGCCCAAACAATGGTGAAGTGTCATGTAGTCGACGTTCACATAACACCACTAGAGGAGAGACAACATACATCTCATCAAAATATCGAACGAATACCAAATTCACATGACTACTTATAGCAAGACTTCTCCCATGTCCTCAGGAACAAACGTAACTACTCACAAATCATATTCGTGTTCATAATCAGAGGGGTATTAATATGCATAAAGGATCTGAACATATGATCTTCCACCAAATAACCAACTAGCATCAACTACAAGGAGTAATCAACACTACTAGCAACCCACAGGTACCAATCTGAGGTTTTGGGACCAAGATTGGATACAGGAGATGAACTAGGGTTTTAGAGGAGATGGTGCTGGTGAATATGTTGATGGAGATTGACCCCCTCTTGATGAGAGCATCGATGGTGACGACGATGGTGATGATTTCCCCCTCCCAGAGGAATATTTCCCCGGCAGAACAGCTCCGCCGGAGCCCTAGATTGGTTCCGCCAAGGTTCCGGCGGTGCTGCGTCCCAAAAGCTTCCTTCTAATTTTTTCCAAGGTGAAAGACTTCATATAGCAAAAGGTGGGCACCGGAGGCCTGCCAGGGGGCCCACAAGGCAGGGGCACGCGCCTAGGGGGTAGGGCGCGCCCCCACCCTCATGGATTGTGGGTGGCCCCCCTCTGGTGCTTTCTTCGCCCAATATTTTTTATATATTCCAAAACGGACTGCCGTGGAGTTTCAGGACTTTTAGAGTTGTGCAGAATAGGTCTCCAATATTTGCTCCTTTTCCAGCCCAGAACTCCAGCTGCCGGCATTCCCCCTCTTCGTGTAAACCTTGTAAAATAAGAGAGAATAGGCATAAGTATTGTGACATAATGTGTAATAGCATCCCATAATGCAATAAATATCGATATAAAAGCATGATGCAAAATGGACGTATCACTCGGCAGCGAGGTCGAGTGTACACGATGCCGAATGTAAGAGTAATTAACCTGCTGAGCAATCGCCATCTGTAAAAGCTCAATGGCGTTCTGGGTTTTAACCGCGACCGGCAAAATCACCGTGTGGGAATCGCAGTTAGTAGGGTTTCCGCTACAACCATGTTATCCATTGGATTGGAGAAGTGACCTAGTGGTGTCAAAAAATGCTCTGGTAGGATCTGAACAAGGCGAGGGCTAGGGGCCGGCTGTTCCCTCCGTGCCTGCTCTAGCCAAAGAGGTTGAGCCGCTGCCTGGCTCCCAGGTACATCAGAGGCTAACTGGGGTATAACTGGCGCTCCCGGAGTACTCAGACCTGCCCCTGGCGTGTTGAACAAACGTGCGGGCTCATAACTCGGATGTAAACGGCTCCGGTGCCTCCGCTGATGAACCGCGTTGGAAGTGTTCTGCTCAAGGTTTAGACGCCAAGCCTCCATCTTAAGAAGCTCCGCCTCTGCATTACTCTGTGCTTGTAATTCGGCTGTCCGGGTGTTTTCAGCATTGATATCCTCATGTGCCTTGTTCATCAATTCCCGAAGCTTTGCAATCTTCACATTGCGCTCTGCCGGGTTCTCCGCAGTGACCTCGGTCCCCAGTAAAGTCGTCAGGGTGGTCACCAGTTCGGACAGAACTTGAGCCGGAGGCCTAGCTGAGCCAGATGCTGAAGGGTCAGTCGTTGCTGTCGCTCCGGCCGCCATAGAATTGAGAGCCAGCGCCATCCCCGCCACGAAGATGGTGGGTCAGCACGATGGCTCGCAGGCGTCCGGAATAATGTTGCCATCAGAACAACACCCAAGCCTGTCGGCTTGAAGCTAGTAGATTGACTCAGTCTGCCAGGTCGAGGATTTACCATCTGAGTAGACGAGAGTCTCTCCCCGAGACACGTAATTTTTTGCAAGTTCCATGCCTTGCATGAAACCAACAAGGACATGCTTCCGACCGGCTTGGATCCGGGCGGGTGGCGCGCGCTAAGCTGGCTCGATGAGGTCGGTGCAGATGTCCGGTTCAGGCTCAGATCTACCGATTTTGCCGATGAAGACGTGGATTCCGCGGAAGGGGACCCGGTACCCGTACTCGATTGAGTCGGCCTCAGGGCCCCAGCCGGCGTCGTCGATGTAGAGCTTGCTGCGGTGACTCTTCGTCATCCTGCCGACGGCGTATCCCTCGATCCTGAGGAAGAGCCCTTCAAAAACTTGAAACCGTTGTGCGTTGGCCCCATGGCGGGCGCCAACTATCGTGGTTTTGTCACGGCAGATGTCCTAGTGTGAGGACTTAGTCGTGAGGCCATAACAACCGTGTGGTTAGCTTGTGAGGTCGATCGGAATCGAGAGACACGGATTTACCCAGGTTCGGCCCGTCATGATCGAGGTTATAGCCTACTTCCTGCTTGTTTGCTTATAGTTTGGGGATCAATTACAAGGGAGCGGATTCACATGACCTAGCTATTGATCGATTGTAACTTAGTCTATCTGCCTCAGGGACTCGCCTTTATATATAGCTCGAGGCCCCAGGCTTACAAGAGTCCGGGTCGTATCATGACCCATGATCTATACTGCAAAAAACATACACTTCCGTGATGATACGTGTTTGTCACAGTAGGTCATGTTTTTTGTCATGCATGTACATCCATGACGATTTTATGACAGAATCAAGATAGTCATACCTGCGCTGTCGTAGAAGTGTTCCATGACATTACCAAAATTATCATCACGGAAGTTTCCACTTCCATGATGATAAATGGCGCGTCATGGAAGTGCTTTCGTCAAGGGTAACCGACACCTGGCATCCAACATAATGGTTCGCCGTTAAGCTATCGGGACCGGTTTCGGATCCGATAACCCTTTAACAGCACGGACCAGTGGCGATTTTCCACGTGTAAAATTCTCATTGGCCGGAGGAAACACGTGTTCGCTCACCGTTGGGACAGATGTCATCCACTCATTGGACAGGAGGCGCCTATGGTACGTCGACACATGGCATGGCCCAATATTGGCCCATTCCGGTGAAAAAGGCTGGCCGAGTAAAAATTAGCAGGCCGGCCCATATAAGGCCTACTTGTGTCAGGTCCATTTAAGCCCACGACCCATACGAGATGTGCCAATTCAGCCCGTCAACGGTCCGTTAACAATTTGACACCATTGAAGCCCATCGTCAGTTCGAGCCCGTTAACAGCCCGCTATATATTTGGGCTCAATATCAGCCCGATGTGGTTTCAGCCTATTAACGGCCCATTCAAGGGATGGGCCAATTTTCAGGATGTACATCTTTCGGCCTTTTAGCGACCCATTTAAGTGTTGGGCCAATTTCCGGCCCGGTGTGTCTTTCAGCCTGTTGACGGCCCATAAATGAGTTGGGCCATTTGCAGTCGGACCTGAGTTTTGGCCTTTTAATGGCCCATGCTCTTCATGGTCCAATAACAACCCGGTTTCTCTTTCGGCTTGCTAAAGCCCCACAACACAGTTGGGCCATATACAGTACGATCTGACTTTTGGCCTCTTAGCTGCCCATGCTCTTCATGGTCCAGTATGAGCCCGCTGTCTCTTTCGGCCTGCTAAAGGCCCACAGTACATTTGGGCCATATATAGCCCGACATTAGTATCGGCCTGTTAATGGCCCGTGAAATCAAATGTGCCCACCTATTGCCCGCTTCGATGTTGGCCTGTTAACGACCCGGGAGGTAACTGGGCCGACCATTAACTTTCGGCCTGGTAACGGCCCATTAACTTAATGGGCCCACTAAAGTTTAAACATGTTTGTAGGCCCAATTAGATAATTTGAGCCCATTACGACGAGCAATTATGCACAGGACCAAAATGGATCAATCAAAGGCCTATGAGAATTTTGGCCCCTGCGAGCCCATTAGGGAAGCTCATTAAGGGAAGTGGGCTGCTTCCTTCATATAGGGCCCACGACTATTCGTGCCAACTAATAATTTCATTGATTTTTTAGCTTCCTAGCGACCATTTAGCTGGAATGCAAGGTGCGCTAAGCAAAGGTACGGCATACAGGGAAAAGCGTTGCACATCCAGCATATATTACAGGAAATTACATCCACTGGGCAATCGAAGATTGATGCCAATGCAAATAAATTAACAGAACCTAATGATCTACAACGTCACAATCTGCAACCTCAGCGCGGATGACGTCCATAAGCATGTGGGCAAGTTCTTCCTGCTTTGCTACACTGTCTCCGAAAACATTAATCAGTTGTTGTTGCGCAAGAATGTGCACCTCTGATTCCTCCACCATTTCATCATTGCTTTAGCAAGTAATTGGTTCACAAACATACCTTTTTTTCGTTGCATTCGAGACACAAGAAACTGAACAGATTCAGATGGCGATTTTGGCAGGCTTGTATTATTGATAGTGGAGAGTGTCTTGACCACTGCATCATAACATAAATTAGGAGGGGAACCGAGCAGATTAATCAACAGTTATTGCCATATTACCTGGCCTAATTTATTGGAAAGAAACAATGGGGTTGCCTTGCTGTTTTTGGAGTTTGTCTTCTTATCTTCAGCAGTCTGCACCAAATTAACACACTAGCATTGCTATAATTGGCCAGGCCAGATAATAGGAAAGCAATATTGACACAATGAATGTTTGGGCAACCAGACCACACCAGCCTACACCAAATGAACACAATATGGCACAGCTATCATCAGCCAGGTAAGGTAATACGAAAGCAACATTGACAGAATGAATGAATGGCCAACCAGAGCAGCACTACAATTCAGTAATGTGCATGATATGAGATAGTACACTCATGCATCTCAGTATGCAAAAATACCAGGCAGTTTTCCTTACAAAAATCATTAACACAATGAATGAATGGCCAACCAGAGCAGCACTACAATTCAGTAATGTGCATGATATGAGATAGTACACTCATGCATCTCAGTATGCAAAACTACCAGGCAGTTTTCCTTACAAAAATCAACATTGTCGCCTTTAATTATACATTTTAGCGTGGTGGGCAGATACCAGGCTGATCCAGGTGAGAGTCACTGGACAGCGGTTAAGAATATCCTCAAGTACTTGAGAAGGACTAAGGATATATTCCTGCTTTATGGAGGTGAGGATGAGCTCGTTGTAAAGAGTTACACGGATGCAAGTTTCCAAACTGATAGGGATGATAGTCGATCTCAATCTGGGTTTGTGTTCATTCTGAATGGAGGAGCAGTGAGCTGGAGGAGCTCCAAGCAAGATACGGTAGCTAATTCTATAACAGAGGCCGAGTACATTGCGGCTTCTGAAGCTGCAAAAGAAGGTGTTTGGGTGAAGAATTTCATTTCTGATCTTGGTGTGGTTGAGGGCACGTCTAAGCTATTGGACCTCTATTGTGATAAAAGTGGTGCCATTGCGCAAGTCAAGGAACCACGGAACCATCATAAAACCCAACACATACTCAGGCGGTTTAACCTTATTCGCGACATTGTCGAAAGAGGTGATGTTAACATATGCAAGGTACACACGGATGCAAATGTTGCTGATCCATTGACGAAGCCTCTCCCACGGCCAAAGCATGAGGCACACATGAGCTCCATGGGCATACGATGCCTAAATGATTGAATCTAGTGCAAGTGGGAGACTGTTGGAGATATGCCCTAGAGGCAATCATGTGATGATGATATTTCCATATGTCTTCATGAGTTCCTTGTATTGTCCTTGAACATCATGAATGATGTGTATCAATAAGTATGTGACTTAATTGTGGAACTATGTATTGTATGATGATTGTTCTAGTGTCCCTAGTTGATAAGGTTATGCGGACACATATCCTTGACTAGTATACGACTCGGTTGATGACTATGTTTCACAAGTCATGTGCATGGAGATGCTAAACCGATAGTATGTAATCGGGGATGGAGATCACCGAGTCACTGGGTACTTACATCAGCATTGGAGCACAGAGAATTCCTGCAAGATACTTTCCTCGAATACGATCCCAGTGCAGAAAGTCTTCTATCGTTTAAGCTTATTTTCTAAAAGAGAGATGGGTAAGAAACATGTAGAAAATATGATCAGAATGCTATAAAATTTCATGATGGAAGGATACACACACACTTCTTAGAATGGAGTTGACATATTTTTGCTAGACTGGAGCGGACTACTTCTTTGGCCATTGGAATCTGCTTATTATCAGTAGGAGTTGGGTGTCACACCCCAAAAATTCATGCATAATTTTATTAAGTAAAACTTGGCCAGTATAAAATTTTGAATTATACGAGGTCATTTATTAATTTCAGAGCCTTTTCTATTTTATGTTTTACAAAATTCTCCCCTCCATAGAAGATTATTTTGTAGAATGTTGTGGTCCTTGGTTGTTTTGTAAATCAATTCATTTATATCATAAATAATAGTAGGAAATATTTTCATAATAAAATTTGCCACAAACAATTCTTTTACTAGCATTTTCAATGCTTGAAACACCTCTGTTCCACTACAATTATTTTAAATAATTGTTTTAAAATCCCACAAAAATTATGAGAGGTCAGGTGATGCCTATAAATCACTTTTATGCAAAAACCTAACTATGCCTTTTGAAAATTTTGAGTGAAACTTCCCCTTTTCATTTCTGCCCTATTTTTTAGTTTTAACCGCAACACTAATTTTCCTAGCTTCATTAATTCTGAAAATTTGCTATCTTGTAGTCCTTCCAACTAGTACCTTAAGTCCAGAAGAGCAGCTCCAATTTCAGCTTGCAAGTTCACCAAATATACCTCAGTAGTTTCTATCCAGTACTGAAGTTTTGCAGAACTTGCACTAGCAACTTTTTCCTTATGCTAAATTAACTACACCACCATCTCTATCATCTAAAGAGACCCCAGCCTGCCAAATTTCAGATCTAGGATCTTCTAGCCATCCCTAGCATTCTCTCGAACACCTCATGTGCATGACAGAATTCTGCAAGTTCGTAAACTTGCATTGGGCACCTGATCATCTGATCAAACCACCATGTCTACTAGCTCAATCATACCTTAACTTAACTCTCTAGAAAGTTTCATGAGCATCAGAGGCTCCTAGGCCACCAAGGCATTTTGTCGAGCACTTTTGTGCACGTGCTCTGGGCACGGCCAGAGCGTGCGTCTTGCACGCGTCGGCACCGAGCTCCTGCCGTGTCTCTGCTGCCTCCCCCTCTCATTCTGATCATTCTCTCGATCGGCTCGACCACCTGGAAGCTCGCCGACACCCTCGCTTGGCTCCTAGCGCCAGCCACCACCGTTCACGGGGACCAGGACCACCGCCCGACGAATCCCGCGTGGCCATGTCTCTACCCAGCCCGCGTGGCGTGCCCCGAGCCGCCAAGCTCCTCCCAGGAGTAACTACGGATGGCCACCGTCCTCACACAACTCCGCCGGCCACCACCAACCTCGCCACCGCCCTGTTTGCCCTTAATGGCCGACCACCGCCGTGTCCACTCTCTACCTTCCTCGCGCTATGAAAAGCCCTCCCCCCCCCCCGAGGTCTGTAAGCTCACCAACACATCTCCACCCTCCTCTGTAAGATCCCGGAGCAACCCAAACAACCAAGCAATGGCCATCTCCCCCATCTCTGGCAGCTTCGGCCGCCGCCTAGTTCCAGTCGATTCCGACGCGGCTAGTGCCTCGCCCTCACATATTTCCTCACCACCGGCCACCTTGAGCACCTGATGATCCATCCCCGTCATCAATTTAGCTCGGGATCAACCATGGGCGAATCCCCTCTTCTGTCCGACGCTGCCGTCCGCCGGAGTCCTCGCCGCTGGAGACTCCGTCCATACCACCGACTGTGGCCACCACCGCAGGGACCGCGTCAACCCCCGGAGATCGATGGTGAGCTCAGCTCACTGAGGGGCGCCTCCAATCGCCGGAAAGGATCGCTAGAGCTTCGCCTCTGTTCGGCTGGAGGAGAAGGCGTGCACGAGGAACGGTCAAACCTGACCAGTGGGCCAGGCGGGCCCACTGTCAGTGACCCAGCGCCACGCCAACTCGACTTAAGTGGAGGCGTATTTCTCCAAATACGTCTCCTCCTCCGCAAAGCGTAATCTGTGGAAGTGTAAGCTCTGAAGTACGTTTTCCCTAGTCTGAAAGCGTATTTTCACTCGAACCGTTTCTTTTTCTGTTTTATTTTAAATCCAGTTTTGACCCTAACTTTGACTGCCTCTAGTTTTTAAACACAAACTCCAAATGACTTGATTATTTTTCTATTATTTCTCAAATTCATCTAGTTTATTTTAGTATTTATTTCATAAATTTCCAAACAACTTTTTAGCACTGTTTTGACTTTATGTGGTAAGTATAATATTTTGAAAATAGGAATGCAGGGGAGATATAGTTTTCAAAGTTTTGGAATGCACCCAACACTTCTGCATGCTCAAGGCAAGCATCTTGAACACATGATATGGTGAATGCATAGTTGTTTGTTTGCATCTAGAATTGAATTATGAATATGTTGAATTCATATAGAATTTTCATAGTATTAGCCATACATGCATGATTCCCTTCGATGGTATTTTATCTTCACTTAAACATGAAGTATAAGTGAGTACGGCTATTTTCATGTGCCATATGTGCCTGTGTTGGTCCAGGCTAATTTGCAGGAAGAATCAATCACGAGAAAAGTGACCGTGAGATTGAAATCTCGTTGTGACGAGGATGATCAATGAAGGTACATTGAGACACACTGGGTGGTGACCCTTGCTGGAACACGCGGTACGCTACGCTAGCGTCAAATAAACTTTGCTACCGCGCACCCAAGATCATGCTGCTGGAAATAGATCACGGGATCGGGTTAACCACTAGATGCGCAGTCACCGCAGCGGAAGTAGAGTTGGTGATGCGTGTAGCCGATCTCCCGGGCCGTCTCCCCCTAGCGTCGCTGATCTCCCACGAACAGCGTAGACCCGTGAACGGTGATCTCCCGCGAACAGCACCTCGCGGTTCCCTTGAACAGTTTGTCCAAGCACCACAGATGCGATGCCTCCAAGGTATCCACACGTGCGGGGTGCAGCGGCGGGCGGCGGACTACTAGGTCCGGTCGCACGTCATGGACGTGGGGAGTGGCGGTGGCTAACCAGGGTTCAAAAGATTGGATTAACCTTAAGTGGTGTGCCCACTCCCCTTTATATAGACCTCCCAGGTGGGCTCAACAGTTGAGCCCACTAGGAGTCCACATCCATTTTCCACTCGGATCCAATCATAAATAGTCATAACCTCTATCAACTCCAGAATGGTAGATTCATCACTAAATAAAGTCATGACCTCTCCAAATCCACTTTCATCATTATAATCATCATAAATAGGAGGCATGCAATCATTATAACAAATTTGCACATCAAATCTTGGGGGACTAAAAATATCGTCTTCATCAAACATAGCATCCCCAAGATTATGGCTTTGCATATCATTAGCATCATGATATTCAAAGAATTCATACTAACAACAATGCAATCATGCTCATCATTTATACCAAACATTCTATTGAATTCTTCTTCTATCAATTGAGCACAATATTCCTTTCCATCATTTTCACGAAATACATTATAAAGATGAATAATATGATGCAAACTCAATTCAATTTTTATTGTAGTTTTCTTTTATAAACCAGACTAGTGATAAAACAAGAAACTAAATGATTCAATTGCAAGATCTAAATATATACCCTCATGCAGTCACCTCCCCGCCAACGGCGCCAGAAAAGAGCTTGATGTCTACTACGCAACTTGTTCTTGTAGACTTGTGTTGGGCCTCCAAGCGCGGAGTTTTGTAGGACAGTAGAAATTTTCCCTCAAGTGGATGACCTAAGGTTTATCAATCCGTGGGAGGTGTAGGATGAAGATGGTCTCTCTCAAACAACCCTGCAACCAAATAATAAAAAGTCTCTTGTGTCCCCAACACACCAAATAGAATGGTAATTTGTATAGGTGCACTAGTTCGGCCAAGAGATGGTGATACAAGTGTAGTAATGATAGTAGATATTCATTTTTGTAATAGGAACAATAAAAAACAGCAAGGTAGCAATTGATAAAACGGAGCACAAATGGTATTGCAATGCTTGAAAATGAGGCCTATGGTCCGTACTTTCGCTAGTGCAATCTCTCAACAGTGCTAATATAATTGGATCATATAACCACCCCTCAAAGTGTGATGAAGAATCACTCCAGAGTTCCTATCTAGCAGAGAACATAAGAAGAAATTATTTGTAGGGTATGAAACCACCTTGAAGCTATTCTTTTCGATCGATCTATCCAAGAGTTCGTACTAAAATAACACCAAATAATTTCAGATTCATAATACTCAATCCAACACAAAGAACCTCAAAGAGTGCCCCAAGATTTCTACCGGAGAAACAAAGACAAGAACGTGCATTAACCCCTATGCGTAGATTACCCCAATGTCACATCAGGAATCCGCAAGTTGAGTGCCAAAACATATATCAAGTGAATAAATATGTTGCGGGAACCCACGGCCACCTATGGGACCAGGAGGCCCCTTGCTGTTTCGGCAGGGGGCGACACGTTGCACAAAGAGCAGACGAGCGTGGGGAAGCACGGCAGAGATCACACAGGAAATTTTACCCAGGTTCGGGCCGCCGCGAGGCGTGAAACCCTACTCCTGCTTCGGTGGATTGATGGTGGAAAGGTGGTGGCGGAGCATAGTACACTTGCCCGGCAGGGGTTGCCTTAGGGCGGCAGCGACTACGCACGTATGGGAGTGTGAGTTATCCAATCTTCTAACCCTTTCTACGGTTGCCTTGGCCTCCTTTTATAGATCAAGGGTTACCATAGTGGCAAAGTAGTCATTAGGCACTGATAGATAGCAAACAGTGCTATCATACCTAACTCTACGGGCTGACAGGGCGTATTAAATGCACCGCTCAATGTCACATCATTGGTTGCCCGGCAAGGCTTGCCAGGCTATCTTGCCAGCTCCGCGCCTGCTCGCTTGACACGTCGCAGGATGGGTGTCGTTTGTGGGTTTCCCCTGTAGAAAATGGCTACCATGTGGCGAATGGCTGCCACTTAATCACTTCGCAGTTTGACACCACATTGATTGACGATGTTGGTCGTGGTAGAGTGGTTAGTGAAGTGGTTTTGCTTCCGTGAGCCCCGGCAAGCCCTGCCGGGGTGCTTTGGTTGTCTATTTCTTGGGGTGGCCTCGCCCCTTGCCGGGCTCGCCTGCCCGGCAAGGGAGGCTTTTCTCTAGACGATATCCTGCTTGTCTAGTTTGATTTTGGTCCCTCTGATCTGCATGTTGGTCCTTCGAATCTCTTGGTCTCTTGTACTCTGATCTGTGCTGGTGCTTCAATTTTGTTCCCGTGCCTGTGCACAGTCTAGGCAACAGACCCAGGGTTTGTTGCACCGACAGAAGCCCCCGGGCTTGCCCCGTACACGCTGTCGAGCGTCGTCGGGGTAGGGCCTTATAAGTGCACACGCGAGGGTTGCTGAAGAGACTAGTCTCTTGAGGTCTTCTTTGCTTCTTCATTAGCCTTGATCCCGGGCCAGTTTCCGGTTTCTCCGTGCATCGTGTAGAGCCAATAGTGGTGGGGCCACTCCAGTAATGGCCCGTGGAAGACTTTAACGCATGGGGTAGAAACTGTCAATTCACTCTTCCCACCACGCCCTTATCCTTGGCCACGTATGATGCATGCATCGCGCGGGGTAGGTAACAGAGGCGCGTGGCGCGGGAGAGCATCAAAGTTAGGGCCCGTTCGTCTTGAATTGGCGGAGGAGGACGGTGCCGCCCGTTCATGGAGCAGCTCCCCTCCTCACCCCGCCTATAAAAGGGAGGGGCGGAGGAGGGTGGAGTCACTCATCTTAACATTCCTATTCTTCCGACTTCTACTTCCGCTGATTATGCTGATAGAGAGAGCTTGGGGCCAGCCCCGGCCCTCATCTTGAAGCCTTCCCTGGATCTAAAAGGGAGACTCAGGCGGCGCAGTGACAACACCGGGGATGGCGACTGTCACAGCCCTAGAAATTGTGCCTGCAAATAGTTGCATCTCCATCCATGCATCATGTTAATTTCAAATTAATTTGCAATGGGGATGTTCAACCCTAGCACCAGATGAATTTCAACTAGTTTCAAATTCAAATATTTTCAATGAACCCAAAGTGCCTCCAGAAAAGTTCAAGATTTTTTATGAAGGTGAAAACCTCTGCCAAAAATGATGAACATATTTCTAGGACATTCTGGATTTTTTAATTAATTCATATTGTATTTGAATTGGGGCATTTAAATCCTATAAATATTTTAAATGCTCTAATAATTCTAAAAGTAGTTGAGGGCTGTTGGGAATAATTTCAACAGTGCCCACAAACATTTTCAGGAGATTTAAAAAATGGTTTAGTATTTTTACTAAATCGAATCAAAATAGAATAAACAGAAAACATAAAGAATTAGAAAAGATAGAGAGAGAAGGACTGACCTGGGCCACTTACCTGGCCTGGCACTGTGCTGACCCAGCCCACTAGCGCCTGCGAGTCGTCTTCTCCACCGCGCCAGGAGGACATCGCGCATGGCCAATGCGCGTGACCACGCGCCTCGCCACCTCCTGCTTGCCGCTTCGCCCTGGGCCTCTCTGCATGAAGCCACGTAACCCCTGGAACCCCCTCGGCCTCTCCCTCATGCTCCTCTCCTCCTCTGGCTCTCTCCCTCCCACACAACCGAGCATGCTGTCGCCGCGGTTCACTACCACAGGGCCCAGAGCCACGGCCTCGCCTTGTCCCCATGACCACGAGCTCCTTCTCCTTGCACTGAAGCTCTCCACCGAGCCACGCATCGCCGGAAGCCCTGCAGCGGCCACACCAACCTCGTCTTCAACCTCGGGCATCCGAGCTTTTCGTCGTCGATTCGCGCCGTCAAGGACGCCCCCGAGCCAATGAGAGCACTGACGACCTTGCTGTGAGCTCCACTCCGTTTCCCCTCCTTCATTTTGCTCGTTCCCGTGCCATAGCACCCTCGCCCACGTGCCTGAGCACCACCGTCTCCATGGCCGCCTAGCTTCCTTGACCCGAGCCCCTCCGCTCGAACCTGTGGCACCAGTGTGCTTCTGGTGGCCTGCGATGCCACTTAGCCCACAAGCTCCTCCCCTAGCGCTCACAGCCCCGAACCCATCTACTCCCGAACTCCGGCCGCCGCCTCGCTCGCCACCGCCGATGCCACAGCTCACCCCAGCTCCTCTTGCTTGCTCCTTTGGATGCACACGAACCCGAGGAACCCATAGGAGCAAACAGAGAGGCAAATGGTTGCCCGTAGCTCGATCCCGATGAGCATCCGTCGTCCGATGTGCTCGCCGGCGTTCAACTCCGGTGAGATGACATGGTGTCATTAGCTTGAGGCTAATTACCGCGTTAATCTCGCCCTGTGCCACTGACAGACCGGCCCCACCCCCTAATTAACCACGGGGTAAACCCCTGTTAAGTTTTAACCTAACCACAGTGGACCCCATACGTTAGTTGACTCGCTGATGTGGCCCTTGACCGGCCCCACCCGCCAGTGACCAAAGCCAGCACGGTGACACTGACCAGTGGGACCCACTGGCCAGGTTTGACGTGGACGGCTCAGTTGACATACTGATGCAGGGATGACATAGTGCTAACGTCATAAATGACTTCTGGATAATTAATAAATCAGAAATGATTTATGAGTTTTAGAAAATACCTAAAACTTCTAAAAATCATAGAAATTCAACCATAGCTCGGAATGAAATAATTTATATATGAAAAATTGTGAGAAAAATCCAAAGAATCTGTTTATGGCACTTCCATGCATGTTTGAACAACTTATATTTACTGAATTGGACAAATCAAATAATTGGCACTTGAATTTCACATATGGAGTTTGAATTTGAACCTAGGGTTCAAGCCAACTTCATTTTAACTTGTTACTAGTTGCATTAGCTCTATCAACAGCATATTGCCATGTCACATTCATGCATCATATTGTTGCATTGCATTGATTGTGTTCCTTCTCTGTTAACGGTATTTGTCCCCTCTCAGTAGACGTGGTTCTGACGATGAGATCGATGACACCGATGAAGAACTATATTATCTTCAGAAGTTCCAGGCAAGAAAAATAACCCTTGTTCATTCCGATACAATCCCACTCTCTCGCTCCTGCTCTCTTTTACTGCATTAGGATAACAATGATTCATCTGTTACATGCTGCGGTAGTTGAACCCCTTTCCTCTGCATGACCTGTCATTGCCACGGTAAATAGATGAAACCCACTAGCATGAGTAGGAGTTGTTTGAGCCCTGATGTGCCTACTCATTCATGCTTGTTTTTCATGCTTGCTACTGCTTAGAGTTGAGTCAGGTCTGATTCATCGGGGATGAATTGGACGTGTGTGAACATGTCCTACTGTTGAGAGCTAAGTGTGTGAACACGATTTGGTCAAGGTATCGATGAGAGGCCATGTAGGAGTACATGGTGGGTTGTTTCATTGGAATCGTCCTTAGGAACTGAGATCTGTATGTGTGATTGAAGATCAGCTACTACCACACATTGGGATCCTTAATAGACTCTCTCGACTTATTAACCGCCCCTGTCCTCTGTCCAGGTGTTGCAAGTAGTTTCTGGTGTTTGCAGTGCTGACCCGAGGGGTGGGCTGTGATGCGGTAGGCACGTGGCCCGGTGTACCGAGTCACCCATTTGGTGACCCGGGAACCCTGCACACATCGTTCGGGGCCGTAGTGGAAACCTCGACCGGACTCCCTGCGGATGGAACCTGAATAAGCGATAAACCTAGACTAGGGACTTGTGTGGTTAGTCAGGTCGTGGCCGACACCCTCGCCAGGCTTCCGCTTGAAGGTTGCCGAGATACATGACGTGTACATGGTCGTAAGTGGTGAGAGTGTGTGTGAAGAAGTACACCCCTGCAGGGTTAACATCATCTATTCGAATAGTCGCGTCCGCAGTAAAGGACTACTTGGTTGCTTATACAGTTTATACACAAGTGAAAGTGGATACTCTAAATGCGCAAGATAAGTGTGAGTGCTATGGATGGCGTTCTCATAGGGAGACGGAAGCGGATCCATAGTGGTGCATTGATTTGGTGAATATGTGGACTCATGTGCACCACCCCAAAAGAGTTACTTGCATACGTAGTTCAGGATAGCCACTGAGTGAAAGCTGGCTTGCTGCAGTTAAACTCCACCATCCCCTTTGTTGATACTAATGCATATGTAGCTAGTTCTGATGTATGTCTTGCTGGGTACATTTGTACTCACGTTTGCTTAATTTATGTTTTTGCAGAGAGACTTCAGCCTCACTAGTAGTTTCGCGTGGACTTCGACGTATCTTGTGCCCTCGGCATGGCCTTGTAGATAGTCAGGCTTCTCAGCATTTTTCGTTTGTATTTGTCTGCACTCAGACAAGTTAAGCTTCCGCATGTGCTTATTGCTTGTATGACTTGAATGCTGGGTCATCAGACCCATGTTTGTAATATCTGGCTCCTTGGAGCCTAATGAATAAATACTTTGAGTCGTAGAGTTTTGTTGTGATGCCATGTTGTATTTGCACATATCGAGCATATTGTGTGTATGTTATTGAAATCTTGGTATGTGTGGGATCCGATAACCTAGTTGTTTATTCTTAGTAGCCTCTCTTACCGGGAAATGTCTCCTAGTGCTTCCACTGAGCCATGGTAGCTTGCTACTGCTCCGGAACACTTAGGCTGGCCGGCATGTGTCCTTCTCCATTCCAGTGTCTATCTATTCGAGGAAATGTCATGCGTTGTTCCTTTAATTCCTTGTAGCTTGCTACGACTTGGGTTCATACGTTGATGACCGACACGTTCGTTGCTGGGTCATGTATGTCTATCCCTGTAAGTTATTGCCACTTTGGATTGACGACTAGGCATGTCAGCCCGGGTTCTCTGTCATATGGATGCTAGCGACACTATCATATACATGAGCCAAAAGGCGCAAACGGTCCCAGGCCAGGTAAGGTGGCACCCATGGGAATACTGTGCGTGAGCCGCAAAGTGATATGATGTGTTACATGCTAGATCAATGTGGCTTAGAATTGGGGTCCTGACAGCTTTGGTATCAGAGCCTGACTGCATGTAGGATTACCAAGCCAAACTGGTCGAAGTTGAGTCTAGAAATTCTTTATTTATGTAAGGGAATTGATTCTGAAAGGGAACATATGGCTCTTTTTACTCCTTTACCTTATTCCCTTCTGATCCGAGTCATCTTATCTTTCCTACGGGGGTAAGGAACTAGGATTTCTATTCTTTCTATCAGGATCACATGTTACTAATCCATAGACTTATAGGATTGATGGATTCATGTCTCAGTTCAGTTTATACTACTTCCGTATGTTCATAGCTAGCCTCAGAACCTTGATCTTGTGATTTTGAGTGGTTGTGCCACCATTTTTTTTGCAGAATGCCTCAAAATCTTTTGAGCATTTACAGCCGTTATGCCGTCCAAGTCATCCCATGTTTCTAAATAGTCTTGATGCATTTTCAACTCCCTTCTTTCCGTTCCCGATGTTCCTCTGGGCTAGATTAACCACACTATCTAGTGTGTTGAGGTACTCCATTGCCTCGACATATATGTTGAAGCTATTATTATGACACTAGGATATCCTAGAGAACCACCTAGTAATCTAGCCATGATTAGTGTTCCCAATGTGATGATTCTGGCCACCATTCTCGAAAGCATCCCGTGGTGCCACTTAGTAGTAGGTATTCTACTCCTGGGTTTTTGGAACCCGAGATTCACCCTACTCATTCATGTTGATAGTGTTTCCTAGTTCCTTCCGGTTATTAGTAAGCTTTGCGATAGTCCTCAAGGTTCGTGGTATATATATCCTTCTTCCAAATACCATGAATTACTTATGGCAGAAGTTCTTCCTTGAACTGAAATATCATAACAAGAGTACTCTTGATGAGTTATCCTGTAGCGACCAGACCTCAAATGGCCTGTGCTGCTGTGCACCAGTGTCATCCCTGGATCAGTAATGCTGACACGCACAGTACAAATGGAGGATTTATAACAGAGTAGCAATCACACACTTATTACATCGAATATCTCCAAAGATATTAAGTATGGTAAACATGGCTTAAGGCCATCTAATAACGATAACAGCGGAAGACTTGGAAGATAAGCGAGTCCATCACTCCAGCGGCATCACTGAGTATAAGACCACGACCTAAGGCATCTTACTCGTCGTCTGAAAAGTCTGCAACATGAAACGTTGCAGCCCGAAAACGGGTCAGCACATAGAATATGCTGGCAATGTAACACATAGAGAGTAATGAATAACAATGCTATACTACATGCATATATGGCTGGTGGAAAGCTCTATGGTTACAGTTTTTGCGAAAAGCCAATTTTATCCTACTTCAAAGGAATAAATTTTATTTAACTATCATGGTGGTTGTGAAACATTGAGATGGTTGACAGCATCTCAATCCCAATTAAAAAGTCATCAATAACCCAACAAAATTAATTAGAAGTAACATAGTGTTGAGATTCACATGATAATCCAAGTACCAGATACTCAAGTTGTCCATAACCGGGGACACGGCTAACCATGATTAGTTTGTACACTCTGCAGAGGTTTGTGCACTTTTCCCCACAAGACTCGATCTCCTCCGTTGGATTACTCGCACTACATGGTGTTTGAGTAACGGATGACCAAGACACAGTCTTTCAGAAGTGTTTGCACCTTACGTATGGGTAGACAGTTACACCTACTTTCCCCTACATCTGCTAGTCTACCACTGTAAGAGTTCACACAACTTAGTCAACTATGCTAGAGCCCATAATAGCTTGCGGCTGCACACGGAAGTTTCTAGCATGAATAATCTCATGATCCCTTTGAACCTGGGTGGCGGTCCAAAAGAAAAACAGGCAATCCTGGAATACCCAGGTACCTCAATCCACCCAGATGTGAGTTTAAGTTGCCACCTTAAGTAAACCATTAATTAACAATCTCACATCTGTCATGAATTTCACTCAAACCCAATCCACGTCTACGAGCATAGCATGGCAATAATAAAAGCAACGTAGAAGTAACTCCCGAGGGTTTGAATAGAAAACAGGTAATAGGTTCTACCTCAACTACTTCCCAATACCCACAATTTAATTAGATCCTAACCATGCAATGTTTGAGGAAAACAGATCTAATGCAATAAAAATTGGGCATGAACGGGGTATGATCAAAGTGTTACTTGCTTTGCTGATGATCCGCAAAACCTAGCGATTCGAAGTAACAAGCGGCACACTCTGGGTACTCTATCGCAAACAAACAAGCATACAATCAGTACTCATCTAATGCACAGGTAAAACTCGAATGAAAGATCCAACCAGAAAGTTCAACTTAAGAACTCCGGTTTGCAAAAAGAATCAACTCGAAAGAAGCAACGAAAGTCAAACGGCGAAAGAAAAAAACTTCGTTTGCTAATCTGGATCTAGGTCAAATTTTACTGTAGCAAAAACTTGTTTGAGTAGGTTAAACGGAAAGAGAATTTCGAGACGAAACTCTTGGCGCTTGAATCGCCTGATTCCGATAAACGAGCGAGAAGTTAAACAGAATCGAAGATTCGATCAGAAATCGAATCTGAGAAAATAACGAGAAAAATCCGACGAAAAAGAAAAACGGACGAACGGTTAAATAACGGACGTTCGTTAACAGAGAAAAACCGACGAACGCGTTCGTTAAAACGAACGGTTCAGTGAACGCTCGTAAAATAATAAAACCGAAAAAAACCGATCTAGGGTTTTTTTTAAACGAAGGTTTTTTTTAAATAAAACCGGCGATGAACGGGGCAGGCAGTACCTCGTCGGAGCGGGGGTTCCGGCGGGGCTCCGGCTCGGGGCTCGGGGCAGCGAGGGGCGCGGGGCTCGGGGGGCGCGAGGGGGCGGCTCCGGCGGAGGCAACCGGCGGCGGCGGCGGCTCCCGAGTGCGGGCGGCGGAGGCGGCAAGGCGAGCGGCGGCGGCGGCGGGCAAGGCGAGCGGCGGCGGCGGCTAGATGAGAGAGGGGGGGTTGAGGGGTATATAAAGGGGAGGGGGGTGCTCCGGTGGCTTGGGGAAGGGGCGGGCGAGCGGGGCGGCTCCCGTGTCCATGGCGGACACGGCGGCGCGGCGGCCGTGCGGGGAGAGGAGAGGGGCGAGGTGGGCCGTCGGCTGGGCCTTTGTCCCAGTCGGCGCGCGGGCGTTTTTTTTTAAATAAGTTCCGTGGAAAATAATTCGTAGAAAAATAAATAGAAATCAGAAAAATATGAAATAAATTTTCCCCGTCTAGTTAGAAAATCTAGAATAGGGTGAACATTTTTATAATCCAAAATAAATATTTTGAAAACATGCAATATTTTTAATGCAATAAAAATTGCAAATAAAATCCAAATAAATTCCAAATAATGATTTTAACATTTTTCCTCCAGTATTTCAATTGTTTTGGAGAAGTCATATTATCTCCTCTCGTTTATTTAAAATGAAATATTTTTCCGGAGAGAAAAATAATTAAAACCACAATCCTTGTTTGAAAAATCAAATTTGAAAATTCGAGAAAATCCCCAACTCTCTCCGAGGGTCCTTGAGTTGCTTAGGATTATCGAGGATTTTGTCAAAATGCAACAAAAACATGATATGCAATGATGATCTATGTATAACATTCCAAATTGAAAATTTGGGATGTTACAAACCTACCCCCCTTAAGATGAATCTCGCCCTCGAGATTCGGGTTGGCTAGAAAACAGGTGGGAGTGGTTTTTCCGTAGATCTTCCTCTCGCTCCAGGTGGCTTCATCTTCTGGGTGGTGACTCCACTGAACTTTGCAAAACTTGATAACCTTGCTGCGGGTAACTCGGCTGGCATACTCGATAATCTTCACTGGTTTCTCCTCATAAGTCAAATCACTTTCCAACTGAATCGCTTCCAGTGGCACAGTATCTCTCAGTGGTATCTCAGCCATCTCTGCGTGGCACTTCTTCAACTGCGAAACGTGAAATACATCATGAACTCCAGACAGTCCTTCGGGCAATTCCAGCTTGTAAGCAACTTCTCCCATACGTTCCAACACTCTATAAGGTCCGATAAAACGGGGCGCTAACTTTCCTTTAACTCCAAAACGCTTCACTCCTTGAAGTGGTGATACTCGAAGATACACTCTGTCTCCGACTTCGTGAACGGTCTCCTTTCATTTAGAATCAGCATAACTCTTCTGCCTGGACTGGGCTACCTTGAGCCTATCGCGAATCAACCTCACTTTCTGTTCAGACTCCTTAATCAAATCTGGTCCAAACAATTGACGATCTCCAACTTCGTCCCATAACAACGGTGTTCTACACCTCCTTCCGTGCAAATCTTCGAAAGGGGCCATCTTCAAACTGGTCTGATAACTGTTGTTATACGAAAACTCCGCATATGGCAAATTGTCGTCCCAACTAGATCCATAATCTAGTGCACATGCTCTCAACATGTCCTCCAAAATCTGGTTGACTCTCTCGGTCTGTCCATCTGTCTGTGGGTGAAATGATGTACTAAATTCCAGCCTGGTTCCCAACGTTTCATGTAACTGCTTCCAAAACTTCGAGGTAAATTGGGTTCCTCTGTCTGATACAATGGTCCTCGGAACTCCATGCAAACATACGATCCTGGTCATGTATATCTTTGCCAACTTAGCACTGGTGTAGGTGGTTTTCACTGGAATGAAATGAGCCACTTTCGTCAAATGGTCGACTACAACCCATATCGAGTCATAGCCTGAACGAGTCCTGGGTAATCCTGTGATAAAATCCATGCCTATTTTATCCCACTTCCATTCGGGTATCGGCAATGGCTGTAGCAATCCTGCTGGCTTCTGATGCTCTGCCTTCACTCTCTGACATACATCACAAACTGCTACATACTCCGCAATATCCTTCTTCATTCCGGTCCACCAGAAAGTATTCTTCAAATCCAAATACATCTTGGTATTCCCTGGGTGAATCGAGTACGGTGAATCATGAGTTTCTTGCAAAATCAACTTCCTGATCTCCGGATCATTTGGCACATATACGCGGTCCTCGAACCATACGGTATCGTGCTCATCCTCACGAAATCCCTTGGCTTTGCCTTTGCTCATATTCTCCTTTATCTCCTCAATCTCCTTGTCTGTCTTCTGAGCTTCTCTGATCCTTTCCATCAAGGTAGACTGAATCTCCAATGTCGCTAAATAGCCTCTTGGAACAATCTCCAAACATAGCTCGCGTAGGTCCTCGGCTAACTCCTGAGGTAACTCTCCGGTCATGAGGGTGTTAACATGACTCTTGCGGCTCAACGCGTCTGCTACTACGTTAGCCTTCCCAGGGTGATAATGCAATGTCATATCATAATCCTTGATGAGCTCCAACCATCTCCTCTGTCTGAGATTTAACTCCTTCTGCGTGAAAATGTACTTCAAACTCTTGTGATCCGTGTACACCTCACAATGGTTTCCGATGAGAAAATGTCTCCATGTCTTCAATGCATGCACCACGGCTGCTAATTCCAAATCATGCGTAGCATAATTCTTCTCATGGGGTTTAAGTTGTCGTGAAGCATATGACACAACTCTTCCTTCCTGCATAAGCACTGCTCCAAGTCCTCGACGTGAAGCGTCGCAATAAACTTCATAATCCTTGCGTTGATCTGGCAGAATCAACACTGGTGAGGTAACCAATCGTTTCTTCAACTCTTGGAAACTAGCTTCACATTCCTCAGTCCAATTGAATTTGGTGTCCTTCTTCAATAGCTCAGTCATGGGCTTAGCAATCCTTGAGAAATTCTCAATGAATCTCCGGTAGTATCCTGCAAGTCCAAGAAAACTCCGGATTTCTCCAACTGTCGTGGGTGATTCCCAACTTGTCACGGTGTCAACCTTGGCAGGGTCTACTGCTATTCCTTCCCCAGAAATAACATGTCCAAGGAATCCAACTTCCTTCAGCCAAAACTCACATTTGCTGAACTTGGCGTATAACTGATGTTCTCTGAGCTTCTCAAGTACCAATCGTAAATGCTCCTCATGCTCTTCTTCATCCTTGGAAAAGATTAAAATATCATCAATGAACACCACGACCAACTTATCCAAAAACTCCATAAACACTTTGTTCATCAGGTTCATGAAATAGGCCGGTGCGTTAGTCAGTCCAAATGACATAACGGTATACTCATACAATCCATATCTGGTGGTAAATGCCGTCTTAGGTATATCCTGCTCTCGAATCTTTAACTGGTGGTATCCTGATCGTAGATCGATCTTGGAAAATACCTTAGCTCCTTGCAGGCGGTCAAACAAATCGTTGATCATCGGCAGTGGGTACTTGTTTTTGATGGTCACTTCATTCAATCCTCTGTAATCAACAACCATCCTTAGTGATCCATCCTTCTTCTCTACTAGAAGTACTGGTGATCCCCAAGGTGACGAACTTGGGCGAATATAGCCTTTATCCAGTAACTCCTTGATCTGCTTCTTAATTTCTTCCAAATCCTTTGCGGGCATCCTGTACGGTCTCTTAGATATTGGCCCTGTGCCTGGCAAAAGTTCAATCAAGAACTCAATGTCTCTATCCGGTGGCATGCCTGGCAACTCTTCTGGAAATACATCCGGATAATCCTTCACCACTGGTACTTCCTCCTGTACAACTCCTGATAAGGAATTTACTTGAGTCCTCTTCGGCATATGCCGGGATACATACTTGATCCTTTTTCCTTCCGGGGTGGTAAGCAAAATCGTCTTGCTGGCACAATCGATGTTTCCTCCATACAACGATAGCCAATCCATTCCCAAAATCACATCCAAACCTTGCGATTCCAAAACAATGAGGTCTGAGGGGAAAACATGCCTACCAATGGCCAACGGTATCTGAAAACATCCTTGGGTGGCCATGTACTCTGCTCCTGGCGAGGTTACTAACATAGGGCTTTTGAGAACTTGAGTGGACATCTTAAACTTGTTTACGAATCCCCTTGATATGTATGAATGCGATGCACCAGTATCGAAAAGAACGGTTGCAGTAAATGACTTAACCAAAAACTTACCTATTACTGCATCAGGCTGAGCTTCAACCTCCTCCACGCTCACGTGGTTCACATGCCCTTTGTTGAACGGGTTCGGCTTCTTCCCAGAGCTTCCATTGCCATTTCCATTTTGGGCTTTGGGACAATCAGTTGCATAATGTCCCGTCTTCTGGCACTTGAAACAAGTAATATGACTTAGATCTCTCTTGGTTGGGGTAGATGGGTTGGTGCGGTTCTGTCCGTTTCCTCCTCCATTCCCATTACCATTCTTGGAGCCATTATGGTTGTGCGAGCTACCTCCTCCATGGGTATGTTGAAACTGTCCTCCTGGCTTCGGGGTAAAACGTGGCTTCTGCTGAGCTCCTGAGTTATACTTCCCTTGTCCATACTTCCTCTTACGGTTTTCAATCTGCTGTTGCTTCCCATCAATCATGAGAGCTCTATCTACCAGCTCCTGGTAGTTGTTGAAAGTTGCTATCATCAACTGCATACTCAGCTCATCATTCAGTCCTTCCAAAAACTTCTCCTGCTTGGCTGCATCTGTAGCAACGTCATCTGGTGCATAACGTGCTAACTTACTGAATTCCTCCACATACTGGCCTACGGTGCGTCCTCCTTGGCGTAGGTTGCAAAACTCACGCTTCTTCATAGCCATAGCTCCTGCTGAAACATGGGCTGTACGGAAAGCTTGCTGAAACTGGTCCCATGTGACAGTGTCAATAGGGTGCGTGGCTGTATAATTCTCCCACCATGATGCTGCGGGTCCATCAAGCTGATGTGCGGCAAAACGCACTCTTTCCGCATCTGTGCATCCTGCAGTGGTCAACTCCCTTCCAACTTTGCGGAGCCAATCATCTGCAACAATCGGCTCGGTGCTACTGGAAAACACCGGCGGGTTTAGCCTTAAGAAACGGGCTAAGTGATCAACATGTGGTGGTGGCGGTGGGTTGTTGTTGTTGTTGCCTTGGTTATGAACTAACACTTGCATCAGGGCATTCTGTTGCTAAATCAACTGGGTGATCTCTGGCGGAAAAACAAATCCGGTGTCGCGTCTCGGAGGCATCTGATAGGTTTAGAAAAGATGAGAGTTAAGAATAGAATGAGGTCTAGAGAGAAAACACTACCCATATGCTCATGAGACAAATTCAATCAATATCACTCAATCAATTAAAACAAGGCAAAACAATCGATCTAACTAGCGTTACAAAGTGCTTGAACTATACTATTGAATGGGGGAAAAACTACTACTGATGTGGTGGTCTACTAAAAATTCTGATCCGTTGAAGACTCCATGATGTCTGCTCCAGCTTCATCAATCCATTCGTCTTCACTTGGTTCCGAGTCGGTGTCGTCGATGATGATGTAATTATCCGGACAAGTGCATTCGTCAACTTCTGCTTTTGGCACTGGATTTCCCACGAATGCTCCAATCTTATTCTCCAGGTCGTCAATCTTCCCTACTAGCGCGTTGATTTCCTCCAAGTAATCTTCGCGTATAGTCTTAAGTTCTTCTTGGAGTTCCTTGATCTTCGTGAATGCCTTCTTCAATTCTTCCTTGTCCGTGCACATCTGATTCTCCTGGCGTCGAATATGTTGGTTCTGCTCCTGGATGAAAGCTGCAATTGATCCACCCTTCTTGGTCTTGATCATCTCCCATTGCGCGTCTCGACGTCCACAAATCTGATAAATTCTATCCTTAAGCTCCTGGTGGTAGACTTCTCCGATGCGTCCCATGGCGATGTGTGCGGCCATGCTCTTCCCTAAACTCCAAGTTGGTGCTTCAAAAACCAATCTCATGGGTTCAGTAACTGGCTCAAACGTCCTTCCTGGAATGATAACTTGAATCTTCTAGCTCTCCTCTTCAGGTAATGTGGCGTTGTAGGTTCCGGTGATGCTTGGTATTCCTATGTTCAAGTACTTGGTGACTTCCTTCAAATGCCGACCAAATGGCGTGTCTTCATCCGGTTGCATGAACTTGCTCCTTGCATTCGCCATTCCTAAAAGAGTAGAAAGTGGAGAGGGGTCAGAAATGAGAAGAGAGAAGCTTTCTAGGGCTTAAGCTTAGTGGTCGTGTCCTATAGTCAGCGTGTGCTCTGATACCAACTTTGTAGCGACCAGACCTCAAATGGCCTGTGCTGCTGTGCACCTGTGTCATCCCTGGATCAGTAATGCTGACACGCACAGTACAAATGGAGGATTTATAACAGAGTAGCAATCACACACTTATTACATCGAATATCTCCAAAGAGATTAAGTATGGTAAACATGGCTTAAGGCCATCTAATAACGATAACAGCGGAAGACTTGGAAGATAAGCGAGTCCATCACTCCAGCGGCATCACTGAGTATAAGACCACGACCTAAGGCATCTTACTCGTCGTCTGAAAAGTCTGCAACATGAAACGTTGCAGCCCGAAAACGGGTCAGCACATAGAATATGCTGGCAATGTAACACATAGAGAGTAATGAATAACAATGCTATACTACATGCATATATGGCTGGTGGAAAGCTCTATGGTTACAGTTTTTGCGAAAAGCCAATTTTATCCTACTTCAAAGGAATAAATTTTATTTAACTATCATGGTGGTTGTGAAACATTGAGATGGTTGACAGCATCTCAATCCCAATTAAAAAGTCATCAATAACCCAACAAAATTAATTAGAAGTAACATAGTGTTGAGATTCACATGATAATCCAAGTACCAGATACTCAAGTTGTCCATAACCGGGGATACGGCTAACCATGATTAGTTTGTACACTCTGCAGAGGTTTGTGCACTTTTCCCCACAAGACTCGATCTCCTCCGTTGGATTACTCGCACTACATGGTGTTTGAGTAACGGATGACCAAGACACAGTCTTTCAGACGTGTTTGCACCTTACGTATGGGTAGACAGTTACACCTACTTTCCCCTACATCTGCTAGTCTACCACTGTAAGAGTTCACACAACTTAGTCAACTATGCTAGAGCCCATAATAGCTTGCGGCTGCACACGGAAGTTTCTAGCATGAATAATCTCATGATCCCTTTGAACCTGGGTGGCGGTCCAAAAGAAAAACAGGCAATCCTGGAATACCCAGGTACCTCAATCCACCCAGATGTGAGTTTAAGTTGCCACCTTAAGTAAACCATTAATTAACAATCTCACATCTGTCATGAATTTCACTCAAACCCAATCCACGTCTACGAGCATAGCATGGCAATAATAAAAGCAACGTAGAAGTAACTCCCGAGGGTTTGAATAGAAAACAGGTAATAGGTTCTACCTCAACTACTTCCCAATACCCACAATTTAATTAGATCGTAACCATGCAATGTTTGAGGAAAACAGATCTAATGCAATAAAAACTGGGCATGAACGGGGTATGATCAAAGTGTTACTTGCCTTGCTGATGATCCGCAAAACCTAGCGATTCGAAGTAACAAGCGGCACACTCTGGGTACTCTATCGCAAACAAACAAGCATACAATCAGTACTCATCTAATGCACAGGTAAAACTCGAATGAAAGATCCAACCAGAAAGTTCAACTTAAGAACTCCGGTTTGCAAAAAGAATCAACTCGAAAGAAGCAACGAAAGTCAAACGGCGAAAGAAAGAAACTTCGTTTGCTAATCTGGATCTAGGTCAAATTTTACTGTAGCAAAAACTTGTTTGAGTAGGTTAAATGGAAAGAGAATTTCGAGACAAAACTCTAGGCGCTTGAATCGCCTGATTTCGATAAACGAGCGAGAAGTTAAACAGAATCGAAGATTCGATCAGAAATCGAATCTGAGAAAATAACGAGAAAAATCCGACGAAAAAGAAAAATGGACGAACGGTTAAATAACGGACGTTCGTTAACAGAGAAAAACCGACGAACGCGTTCGTTAAAACGAACGGTTCAGTGAACGCTCGTAAAATAATAAAACCGAAAAAAACCGATCTAGGGTTTTTTTTAAACGAAGGGTTTTTTTTAAATAAAACCGGCGATGAACGGGGCAGGCAGTACCTCGTCGGAGCAGGGGTTCCGGCGGGGCTCCGGCTCGGGGCGAGGGGCGCGGGGCTCGGGGGGTGCGAGGGGGCGGCTCCGGCGGCGGCAACCGGCGGCGGCGGCGGCTCCCGAGTGCGGGCGGCGGAGGCGGCAAGGCGAGCGGCGGCGGCAGCGGCTAGATGAGAGAGAGGGGGGTTGAGGGGTATATAAAGGGGAGGGGGGTGCTCCGGTGGCTTGGGGAAGGGGCGGGCGAGCGGGGCGGCTCCCGTGTCCATGGCGGACACGGCGGCGCGGCGGCCGTGTGGGGAGAGGAGAGGGGCGAGGCGGGCCGTCGGCTGGGCCTTTGGCCCAGTCGGCGCGCGGTCGTTTTTTTTAAATAAGTTCCGCGGAAAATAATTCGTAGAAAAATAAATAAAAATCAGAAAAATATGAAATAAATTTTCCCCGTCTAGTTAGAACATCTAAAATAGGATGAACATTTTTATAATCCAAAATAAATATTTTGAAAACATGCAATATTTTTAATGCAATAAAAATTGCAAATAAAATCCAAATAAATTCCAAATAATGATTTTAACATTTTTCCTCTAGTATTTCAATTGTTTTGGATAAGTCATATTATCTCCTCTCGTTTATTTAAAATGAAATATTTTTTCGGAGAGAAAAATAATTAAAACCACAATCCTCGTTTGAAAAATCAAATTTGAAAATTCGAGAAAATCCGCAACTCTCTCCGAGGGTCCTTGAGTTGCTTAGGATTTATCGAGGATTTTGTCAAAATGCAACAAAAACATGATATGCAATGATGATCTATGTATAACATTCCAAATTGAAAATTTGGGATGTTACATATCCATTATGGTCGTGACTGTGCCAGTCCTACCTTTCTGCATGGGTTATCCGAAAGAAATATGTTGAGCTTTGTTTAGCATACTTATCTATGCATCCATAACTGTGACGCCCCCGATTTGACCGTACACTAATCATGCACGCAAATGTGTACGACCAAGATCAGGGACTCACGGGAAGATATCACAACACAACTCTAAAACATAAATAAGTCATACAAGCATCATAATACAAGCCAGGGGCCTCGAGGGCTCGAATACAAGTGCTCGATCACAGACGAGTCAGCGGAAGCAACAATATCTGAGTACAGACATAAGTTAAACAAGTTTTGCCTTAAGAAGGCTAGCACAAAAGTAGCAACGATCGAAGAGGCACGGCCTCCTGCCTGGGACCTCCTAACTACTCCTGGTCGTCGTCAGCGGCCTGCACGTAGTAGTAGGCACCTCCAGTGTCGTAGGTGTCGTCGTCGACGGTGGCGTCTGGCTCCTGGACTCCAGCATCTGGTTGCGACAACCAGATAAAAAGGAAAGGGGGAAAAAGAGGGAGAGAAGCAACCGTGAGTACTCATCCAAAGTACTCGCAAGCAAGGAGCTACACTACATATGCATGGGTATATGCGTAAAGGGGCATATCAGTGGACTGAACTGCAGAATGCCAGAATTAAAAGGGGGATAGCTAGTCCTGTCGAAGACTACGCTTCTGGTCATCTCCATCTTGCAGCATATAGAAGAGAATAGAGTGAAGTCCTCCAAGTAGCATCGCAGAGCATAATCCTACCCGGCAATCCCCTCCTCGTCGCCCTGTTAGAGAGCGATCACCGGGTTGTATCTGGCACTTGGAAGGGTGTATTTTATTCAGTATCCAGTTCTAGTTGTCATAAGCTCAAGGTACAACTCCGGGTCGTCCTTTTACCGAGGGACACGGCTATTCGAATAGATAAACTTCCCTGCAGGGGTGCACCACATAACCCAACACGCTCGATCCCAATTGGCCGGACACACTTTCCTGGGTCATGCCCGGCCTCGTAAGATCAACGCGTCGCAGCCCCACCTAAGCACAACAGAGCGATCAGCACGCCCGTCTAATCCTAAGCGCGTAGGGGTCTGGGCCCATCGCCCTATGCACACCTGCACGTTGCGAACGCGGCCGCGAGCAGACCTAGCAACCCACACGATCACGGCGGTTACGTCAAAGCGGTCCAACACGGCGCGCGCCACTTAGTCGCTGACGTCAAAAGAGCTTCGGCTGATACCACGACGCCGGGATACCCATAACTACTCCCGCGTAGATGGCTAGTGCGTATAGACCAAATGGCCAGACTCAGATCAAATACCAAGATCTCATTAAGCGTGTTAAGTATCCGCGAACGCCGACCAGGGCCAGGCCCACCTCTTACCTAGGCGGTCTCAACCTGCCCTGTCGCTCCGCCACAAAGATCCACTTGCGGGTACTCCTACGAGCCGACCCGACTTTAGTCATCACATGTGTCATGTATATAGTATATAAGTATATACCCGCGATCACCGCCCAGGTGATCACGGCCCGATAGTGTAGCACAGCAGACGGACAAGAATGTAGGGCCACTGATGGAAATCTAGCATCCTATACTAAGCATGTAGGATTGCAGGTAAAGGTATCAACAGTAGTAGCAAGGATAGGCTATGCATCAGAATAGGATATCGAAAAGCAGTAACATGCTACACTACTCTAATGCAAGCAGTATAGAGGAGAGTAGGCGATATCTGGTGATCAAGGGGGGGGGCTTGCCTGGTTGCTCTGGCAAGTAGGAGGGGTCGTCGACTCCGTAGTCGAACTGGGCAGCAGCAGTGTCGGTCTCGTAGTCTACCGGAGAGAAGAGGGGGAAGAAACAATAAATACAATGCAAACATAAGCATGACGATGCGTGACATGACAGTGAGCGGTGCTAGGGGTGTCCTAACGCGACAGTAGGTGGTACCGGTGAAGGGGGGAACATCCGGGAGGTATTCCCGATGTTTCACGTTTTCGGACAGACGGACCGGAGGGGGAAAGTTGCTAGTTCGATAGGTTAGGGAGGTGTGGTGGACGAACGGACTGCGAAATCGGATTCGTCTCGTCGTGCTGAGCAACTTTCATATAGAAAACATTTTCATCCGAGTTACGGTTTAAAAGATATGAATTTTCAAAGTTTATTTGATTTTCTGGAATTATTTAATTAACAAGAAAAGGGATATGACGTCAGCATGACGTCTGAGTGACGTCAGCGGTCAACAGTCCGGGTTGACTGGTCAAACTGACAAGGGGGACCCACCTGTCATAGACAGTGGGTTAACAGAGGATTAAACTAATTAGTTTTTTTAGTTAATTAACTACTGGGCCCACCTGTCAGTGAGAGATTATTTAAACTAATTATTTATATTTATAAAACATTTTCTTTTTCTTTTCTTTTTTTTTAAATTTTGCGGCGGGGCCCGCTTGTCAGTGACTGGGCCTGCCCAGTCAGCAGTTGACTGGGTCAACCCAGTCAACTGTGGCCCGTGGGGGCCACTGGCGGTGAGCCAGGGGGGCCCGGCCGGCCACGTCGGCAGGGCACCGGAGAGGGGCTCCGGCGAGCTCCAACGCGGCGGCGATGCGCGGGTGTGCTTCGGGTTTCGCCCACAGTGGGTTTGCGGGGGCGGGGCTTGGCGCGTTCGACGCGGCTCGACGTCGCGCGTCCAACGGCGGTGGTCGGAGGGGCTGGAACGGCCGGAGACGAGCGCTATGAACTCGCCGGCGGCGAGGTGCTACGGGTGCCCGACGGAAGCTACGCTAGAACGCGCGAACGGCCGAACTAACTACCTAGGCGGGTGCGGCTCGGTGCGGTCGGGCTAGCGGGCCAACGCCCGTGACCATTTGGTCACCGGAGACACGCCGGCGGCGAGCTCCGCGGCGTGGCGTTCGGGCGCGCGCGGGGAAGCAGCTACGGAGCGCGAGCGAGCTAACGGAGAGGGGGAGTAGGTAGAGGAGCTCACCGCACGGCGCAAGAAAGGCCCGTGGGTGGCTTAGTAGCAGCAGGTCGTCGCCGGGGAAGAAGGGGGTCGCCGGCGTCCGAAGATGAAGGCGAGCTCGGAGAGGTCGTTGTAGTGGCTCCGAGCTTCGACGGAGAGGCGGAGGGGGTGTAGTCGAGGGCGGCGACGTCGTACGACACGGCGAGGTGGCGAGTGGGGCACGGTGGCCGCGTGAACGACGGGAATGGCGGCGAGCGCGTCGGGCGTGGGGCAGAGGAGAGCGGCGCGGATCCGGGGGAGGGAAGAGGGAGGCGCGGGGGCCGAGAGGGAGAGCGGGGTGAGTGGGAGGGAGGCCCGAGGAGGCGGGGGAGCTGGCGACCTTATCCCCTCCGGCGTCGGTGCCGGCGAGGGGGTCGGGCGGCAGCGCGCCCCTGTTCCGACCTGGTCGGGGGAACAGGGAAGGGGCGAGGGAGGAGGTGGGCTGGGCCGGGGGCGCGGCTGCGGCCCAGTTTGGGCCGGGGGGGCAGTGGGGGGGAAGCGGGCCTTTTCCCCTTTTTTTTCTTTTTCTCTGCCTGGGTTCTGTTTTCTGTTTTCTCTTTATTTGCTTATTCCCTTTTCTGTTTTATTTCATTTAAAAGTATTTAGACATTTTATAAAAATGTGTTTTCTCCACCATAATTACCAGTGTATTATTTAGCACCCACTGAACATTTTTGTTTGAATTTTTGAAAACTTTTATTTTTCACTTTAATTATATTTGAAGTTTGAGCTAGGAGTTTGAAAGGAAGGTGATTCAAATGTGATCAAGCCCTGTTTAGCAACATGATTAGCTTAATCACAGGGGGTTACTGTAGCATGATTCTCAGGGTGTTACAAATCTCCTCCACTACAAGAAATCTCGTCCCGAGATTTAGGAGGTAGAAGGAAACAGTGCGGGGTATTCTTCGCGCAGACGATCCTCTCGTTCCCAAGTGGCCTCATCTTCAGAATGGTGCGACCACTGGACTTTGAGAAACTTGATCGCCTTCTGACGTGTGCGGCGTTCAGCTTGGTCGAGACTGCGGACCGGATGCTCCTTATAGGAGAGGTCTTGCTGTAATTCGAGCACTTCATGATCCACAGCTCGGATTGGATCCTTGAAGCAACGGCGGAGCTGTGACACATGGAACACATCGTGAACCTGAGAAAGGTTCGGCGGTAGCTCCAGTTGGTATGCCACTTTTCCACGCCTTTCGAGAATAGTGAATGGGCCAATATAGCGAGGAGCTAGTTTGCCCTTGATCCCGAAGCGGTGAGCACCCTTCATAGGTGTGAGTCGAAGATAAGCCTTTTCGCCAGGTTGATAGACCATGTCTTTATGATGACGGTCATACTGACTCTTCTGACGTGACTGAGCAGTCTTGAGATTCTCGCGAATAATGCGGACTTGTTCTTCGGCATCTTGGATAATATCCGGTCCGATGAGTGGACGTTCCCCAGTTTCTGACCAGTTCAGGGGGGTTCGGCACTTTCGTCCATATAACACTTCGAAGGGGGCCATCTTCAGACTAGCTTGATAGCTATTATTATAAGAGAACTCAGCATACGGGAGAGATTCCTCCCATTTCTTGCCGAAGGAAATAACGCAAGCTCGAAGCATGTCTTCGAGAACTTGATTGACGCGTTCAACTTGTCCTTGCGATTGAGGATGAAACGCAGTACTGAATGACAGATGAGTTCCCATTGCTTATTGGAAACTTGCCCAGAATCTTGAAGTGAATAAGCTACCACGGTCTGAACTGATAACCAATGGAATACCGTGGAGTGAAACAATCCTGGACATATAGAGCGTTGCCAACTGGCTAGCAGTGATCGTTTCTTTGACTGCCAGAAAATGTGCAACTTTGGAAAGTCGGTCAATGACGACAAGAATAGCATCATTACCTTTCTGTGATTTGGGAAATCCAGTGACGAAGTCCATTTCAACATGGTCCCATTTCCATTCAGGAATAGAGATAGGTTGCAGAGTTCCAGCAGGCCTTTGATGTTCTGCTTTGATTCGACGGCAAACGTCACACTCAACAACATAACGAGCAATGTCTTGCTTCATATTAGTCCACCAGAATCTCTGACGGATGTCTTGGTACATCTTTGTACTACCAGGATGGATACATAGAGGCGTATCATGAGCTTCTTTCATAACTTCCTGTGTCATATCCAGGTTTTTCTCTGCACATGGCACCACTAGGCGGCCCTTGAAGTATAGGGTGCCATCTTCAGAAATGGTGAAGAATGAGGGCTTTCCTTCTGCGAGGTAGCGCTTAATCTTGTAGGCTTCAGAGTCATACTTCTGTAGCCTTTTGATGCTGTCCTCGAGATCTGGTTTAGCAACTAGGGTATTAAGGGAACCCTGGGCAACAACGTGGAGGTTCATCTTGCGAAACTCCTTAGGAGGGGGAGCGAGTGCACCCGGAGGAACAATATGGAGGTTCAGCTTCCTAAATTCTTCAACAAGCGAGGGCTGAACTTTGTGAACCTGGAGGTGGTTGCAGTAAGACTTGCGGCTCAAGGCATCAGCCATTACATTAGCCTTGCCTGGCGTATAGGAAATACCCAAGTCAAAGTCTGCAACAAGCTCCATCCATCTCTGCTGGCGGAGGTTCAGATCTGGCTGAGTAAACAGATACTTCAGACTTTGGTGGTCAGTGAAGATCTCGCAACGATTACCGAGAAGGTAATGTCGCCACTGCTTCAGCGCATGAATGACTGCAGCAAGTTCGAGGTCGTGAACTAGGTAGTTCTCTTCGTGAGGGCGCAATTGTCGAGAGGCATAAGCAATCACTTTGCGGTCTTGCATTAGGACACAGCCTAACCCTTGACGGGAAGCGTCGCAGTAAATGACGAAGTCCTTCTTAGTATCAGGTGGAGCTAGAACTGGGGCAGAAGTCAACTTGTCTTTGAGTGCCTGGAAACTTTCCTGACATTTGTCTGTCCATTGGAACTTGACACCCTTATGCAACAGGTTAGTCAGAGGCTTGGCGATCTTAGAGAAGTTCTCGACGAATCGACGGCAATAGCTGGCGAGACCGAGAAAACTTCTGACTTGCTTAACGTTCTTGGGAGGAGTCCAATCAAGAATAGCCTGAACTCGCTCGGGGTTGACGGCAATACCATCCTTAGAGATGACATGCCCCAGATAGGTTACTTCCGGTAGCCAGAATTCACATTTAGAGAACTTGGCATATAGTTGATGTTCTCGTAGTTTTTCCAGCACAAGACGAAGATGTTCAGCATGTTCTTCTTCGTTCTTGGAAAATATCAGGATATCATCCAGATAAACCACGACGAACTTGTCGAGGTAATCCATGAATATGTAGTTCATCAGACGAGAGAAGGTGGCTGGAGCATTGGTTAAACCGAAAGACATGACGGTGTACTCGTATGAACCATAGCGAGTCACGAAGGCGGTCTTTGGGATATCCTCTTCGTGAACACGGATCTGGTGGTAGCCCAACCTCACGTCGAGCTTAGAGAACACTGACGAACCCGCCAGTTGATCATACAGATCATTGATCCGAGGAAGAGGGTATTTATTCTGAATGGTAGCTTGGTTTATAGGACGGTAGTCTTGAACTAACCGGTTTGTCCCATCCTTCTTCTTGACAAAGAGAGAAGGTGCTCCCCAAGGAGAGCAACTTGGGCGAATGAATCCTTTGCGAAGAGACTTGTCGATTTCCTCCTTAAGCTCAAGGAGTTCATGCGGCGGCATTTTGTAGGGTCGCTTTGCTATAGGAGTGGTGCCTGGTTTCAAGTCGATGATGAATTCGACAGCTCTAGCAGGGGGAATCCCTGGAAGTTCTTCAGGGAAGACGTCGAGGAATTCACGCACGACGGGAATGTTTTCAATGCCCTCGAGTGGTGCAGCGTTCAATGCATTCAATGCATAGAGCCTTGCCTCGGCATTTTGCACCAGATGGGCTTGGTAAGTAACTATCTCATCTGAAGGGTGTAGCAGATGGACGGTCTTAGTGGTGCAAACGATTGAAGCAGTATGCACTTTTAACCAATTCATTCCCAGAATGAGATCAATGCTACAGGACTTCAGTACGATGGGAGAGACAAGAAATTCCAGTCCTTCAATTTCAACAGTAACATCGTGACTAACCATAGTGGTTTGACATTGGCCCGCAGGGGTGTGTACCACTAGCGGAGTGTTTATCTCTTCGTAATTAATGCCATGCAGGAATGCAAATTCTGCAGATATGAATGAATGGGATGCTCCTGTATCAAATAAAACGGATGCTGGTACTGAATTTACGAGGAGTGTACCCATCATAGTAGCAGGCTGGTCTTGAGCTTCGCTGAGATCAACGTGATTGGCATGAGCACGACCATAAGACTTAGCATTGTTGTTGCGGGGCTGGTTGTTACCACGGCCAGCTGCTGGAAGGGCCAGTTGATTCTGGTTCTGATAGCAGTTCCTGGCAAAGTGACCCGGTTGACCACACTTGAAGCACAGACCATTATCGGGAGTGGGAACAGGAGCCCCAGGTGGGGGGGCTGGTAGCTTTGACTGCCTAGATGGTGGAGGAGGCAGACGCGGTGCAACATAAGATTTCCTGGGAGCAGGTGCATTTGGACGATACATGCTGTTCGGGATCCATATCTTACGCTTCTGTGAGGGTGAGCCCGAAGATGAGCCCGTGTCACGGTTGCGCCTCTGAGAGCTCTGGTATTCCTGCAGACCAGTCTCGACATTGATGGCCTTATTCACCAAGGTGGCGAAATCGGCGAAGTCATGCACTAGAAGTGCGAGCTTGATGTCAGCTTGTAGTCCATCTCGGAACTTCTCCTGTCTGCGTGCATCAGTTGCAATGTCTTCTTCAGCATAGCGGGACAAGTCCAGAAACTCCCGCTGATAAGCTTCGACAGTTTTGTTGCCTTGGGTGAGGTTGCGGAACTCACGCTTCTTCCGGTCCATGACTCCCTGAGGAATGAAGCGGGCACGGAAAGCAGCTTGGAAGTCTGGCCAGGTGATGATTGTTCCAGCTGGCAGAGTACGCCTGTGGCTGTCCCACCATTGAGCTGCGGGTCCCTTCAGAAAGAAGGAAGCAAAGTTGACATAGCTGGCAGGGGCTACATCAGCAGACTCCATCTCATAGGTGATGTCACGGAGCCAGTCATCAGCATCCAAAGGCTGAGTTGAGCTGCGGTAGATGGTTGGGTTGAGGCGTATGAAATCTTGAAGAGTCACTTGGGCTGGCTGCTGGTTCATATTGGGGCGAGGAAACTGAGCCATCATATTTTCCATGAATTGGCGGTTCAGTTCGAACTGTTGGATCATACCAGCCATGTACTCAGGTGGTGGTGGGGCATCGCCACCACGACCACGACCACCTGGTCTAACCATCCTGCTAATATATAACAGGGGTAGTTCAGCATTGAGAAAATTTGCAATGACAAGAATCATTCATGATGAAACATGCATAACTGAAAGGAGCACGATAGCTACTACATAGTAGTCGGCATAGTTTACAAAAGGGGTCATGCATAGAGTTCAGTACACAGAGTTCAGTACATAGACTAAAACATCATAGGCGGCACACAGGCTCGCGGCGACTGCAACTAATACTACAATCAAGCCTACATCAGTCCCAAGAGGTACTGTGGAGGTAATCGTAGCCCGACAGCTGGTATTGAGGCAACGGATAGCCCTCGACGTCAGCAGACTGGGGGCCGCGGATACTCAAGTGTAGAGCCCGACGCTCAGGTGGCAGAAGAGGGCCAAGTGCGGGAGAGTAGCCTCCCACCTCTGGCCAACCGACACCGTGGGGCATCACGGTCCTGGCTGGGTAGATCGCAGTACGCGGTACCTGTCCAGATCGGACAAAGGGGTGCAGCAGCGTCAGAGCACGGTAAAGGTGCTGACGGTTGGTGTACATCTCGTGGCGAAGAGCTCGGTTAGCTCGATCCAGCCCATCAGCATGCAGAACAAGGTGCTGATGGTAGAAGGGCTCTCGGGTGACAGTGGAGTAGGCAGTAGTATAGTATCCCTCCGCACCAACATCAGAGGCGATAGCAATGTGCCTGAAAGGGGAGGTGTCCAACTCCTGATACTCTCCACGAAGACGTGTCAGAGCAGCATAGGCAGCATCGTGGACAGCCATGTCGATGGTCACACCAACACCATGTGCGGTGTGCAGCACAGTAGTGGAGTCATACTCCCGAGAGTAGAGGTGGACGATGGCACGGTACTGCTCCTGGTTAAAGTCCTGGTACTCCTCGTAGACGGTGTACTCAGGGTGCCAGCAATAACCCAGATAGGTCATCATCTTAGCTAGCACCGCAGGTGATCCCGAGGCACCAATGGCCGTCGTGTGGCGAACGACCTGCCTCGTGGGTTCCATCTGAAAGCAAAGACGTTTCAAAGGAGTCAAATGACAGTGTGTGAATTGTTCAAAATACTACTCTAAGAAACAACTATGGCTTAACCAACTTTGGGGTGAATGTGGTCACGGGATCCTAGTGTTAGAGTTAGTAAATTCGTTTAACCCGAGTAGAAGAGAGTTCAGAGTCCCAGAGTAAAGGTCGAGGAGTAAAAGATCCTAGTACCACCCAATGGCGACGTGGGCCCGTAAGACACACAACCATGTTAGTAAAAGTTTTGTAATGTCTAGACTCGACTTCGGCCAAGGAGTGTGGAAAGGGGGATTCCTACAGGCAGTCGGCTCTGATACCAACTTGTGACGCCCCCGATTTGACCGTACACTAATCATGCACGCAAATGTGTACGACCAAGATCAGGGACTCACGGGAAGACATCACAACACAACTCTAAAACATAAATAAGTCATACAAGCATCATAATACAAGCCAGGGGCCTCGAGGGCTCGAATACAAGTGCTCGATCACAGACGAGTCAGCGGAAGCAACAATATCTGAGTACAGACATAAGTTAAACAAGTTTTGCCTTAAGAAGGCTAGCACAAAAGTAGCAACGATCGAAGAGGCAAGGCCTCCTGCCTGGGACCTCCTAACTACTCCTGGTCGTCGTCAGCGGCCTGCACGTAGTAGTAGGCACCTCCAGTGTCGTAGGTGTCATCGTCGACGGTGGCGTCTGGCTCCTGGACTCCAGCATCTGGTTGCGACAACCAGATAGAAAGGAAAGGGGGAAAAAGAGGGAGAGAAGCAACCGTGAGTACTCATCCAAAGTACTCGCAAGCAAGGAGCTACACTACATATGCATGGGTATATGTGTAAAGGGGCATATCAGTGGACTGAACTGCAGAATGCCAGAATTAAAAGGGGGATAGCTAGTCCTGTCGAAGACTACGCTTCTGGTCATCTCCATCTTGCAGCATATAGAAGAGAATAGAGTGAAGTCCTCCAAGTAGCATCGCATAGCATAATCCTACCCGGCAATCCCCTCCTCGTCGCCCTGTTAAAGAGCGATCACCGGGTTGTATCTGGCACTTGGAAGGGTGTATTTTATTCAGTATCCAGTTCTAGTTGTCATAAGCTCAAGGTACAACTCCGGGTCGTCCTTTTACCGAGGGACACGGCTATTCGAATAGATAAACTTCCCTGCAGGGGTGCACCACATAACCCAACACGCTCGATCCCAATTGGCCGGACACACTTTCCTGGGTCATGCCCGGCCTCGTAAGATCAACGCGTCGCAGCCCCACCTAAGCACAACAGAGCGGTCAGCACGCCGGTCTAATCCTAAGCGCGTAGGGGTCTGGGCCCATCGCCCTATGCACACCTGCACGTTGCGAACGCGGCCGCGAGCAGACCTAGCAACCCACACGATCACGGCGGTTACGTCAAAGCGGTCCAACACGGCGCGCGCCACTCAGTCGCTGACGTCAAAAGAGCTTCGGCTGATACCACGACGCCGGGATACCCATAACTACTCCCGCGTAGATGGCTAGTGCGTATAGACCAAATGGCCAGACTCAGATCAAATACCAAGATCTCGTTAAGCGTGTTAAGTATCCGCGAACGCCGACCAGGGCCAGGCCCACCTCTTACCTAGGCGGTCTCAACCTGCCCTGTCGCTCTGCCACAAAGATCCACTTGCGGGTACTCCTACGAGCCGACCCGACTTTAGTCATCACATGTGTCATGTATATAGTATATAAGTATATACCCGCGATCACCGCCCAGGTGATCACGGCCCGATAGTGTAGCACAGCAGACGGACAAGAATGTAGGGCCACTGATGGAAATCTAGCATCCTATACTAAGCATGTAGGATTGCAGGTAAAGGTATCAACAGTAGTAGCAAGGATAGGCTATGCATCAGAATAGGATATCGAAAAGCAGTAACATGCTACACTACTCTAATGCAAGCAGTATAGAGGAGAGTAGGCGATATCTGGTGATCAAGGGGGGGGGGGGCTTGCCTGGTTGCTCTGGCATGTAGGAGGGGTCGTCGACTCCGTAGTCGAACTGGGCAGCAGCAGTGTCGGTCTCGTAGTCTACCGGAGAGAAGAGGGGGAAGAAACAGTAAATACAATGCAAACATAAGCATGACGATGCGTGACATGACAGTGAGCGGTGCTAGGGGTGTCCTAACGCGACAGTAGGTGGTACCGGTGAAGGGGGGGAACATCCGGGAGGTATTCCCGATGTTTCACGTTTTCGGACAAACGGACCGGAGGGGGAAAGTTGCTAGTTCGATAGGTTAGGGAGGTGTGGTGGACGAACGGACTGCGTATTCGGATTCGTCTCGTCGTGCTGAGCAACTTTCATATAGAAAACATTTTCATCCGAGTTACGGTTTAAAAGATATGAATTTTCAAAGTTTATTTGAATTTCTGGAATTATTTAATTAACAGGAAAAGGGATATGACGTCAGCATGACGTATGAGTGACGTCAGCGGTCAACAGTCCGGGTTGACTGGTCAAACTGACAAGGGGGACCCACCTGTCATAGACAGTGGGTTAACAGAGGATTAAACTAATTAGTTTTTTTAGTTAATTAACTACTGGGCCCACCTGTCAGTGAGAGATTATTTAAACTAATTATTTTTATTTATAAAACATTTTCTTTTTCTTTTCTTTCTTTTTTTTTAAATTTTGCGGCGGGGCCCGCATGTCAGTGACTGGGCCTGCCCAGTCAGCAGTTGACTGGGTCAACCCAGTCAACTGGGGCCCGTGGGGGCCACTGGCGGTGAGCCAGGGGGGCCCGGCCGGCCACGTCGGCAGGGCACCGGAGAGGGGCTCCGGCGAGCTCCAACGCGGCGGCGATGCGCGGGTGTGCTTCAGGTTTCGCCCATAGTGGGTTTGCGGGGGCGGGGCTTGGCGCGTTCGACGCGGCTCGACGTCGCGCGTCCAACGGCGGTGGTCGGAGGGGCTGGAACGGCCGGAGACGAGCGCTATGAACTCACCGGCGGCGAGGTGCTACGGGTGCCCGACGGAAGCTACGCTAGAGCGCGCGAACGGCCGAACTAACTACCTAGGCGGGTGCGGCTCGGTGCGGTCGGGCTAGCGGGCCAACGCCAGTGACCATTTGGTCACCGGAGACACGCCGGCGGCGAGCTCCGCGGCGTGGCGTTCGGGCGCGCGCGGGGAAGCAGCTACGGAGCGCGAGCGAGCTAACGGAGAGGGGGAGGAGGTAGAGGAGCTCACCGCGCGGCGCAAGAAAGGCCCGTGGGTGGCTTAGTAGCAGCAGGTCGTCGCCGGGGAAGAAGGGGGTCGCCGGCGTCCGAAGATGAAGGCGAGCTCGGAGAGGTTGTTGTAGTGGCTCCGAGCTTCGACGGAGAGGCGGAGGGGGTGTAGTCGAGGGCGGCGACGTCGTACGACACGGCGAGGTGGCGAGTGGGGCACGGTGGCCGCGTGAACGACGGGAACGGCGGCGAGCGCGTCGGGCGTGGGGCAGAGGAGAGCGGCGCGGATCCGGGGGAGGGAAGAGGGAGGCGCGGGGGCCGAGAGGGAGAGCGGGGTGAGTGGGAGGGAGGCCCGAGGAGGCGGGGGAGCTAGCGACCTTATCCCCTCCGGCGTCGGTGCCGGCGAGGGGGTCGGGCGGCAGCGCGCCCCTGTTCCGACCCGGTCGGGGGAACAGGGAAGGGGCGAGGGAGGAGGTGGGCTGGGCCGGGGGCGCGGCTGCGGCCCAGTTTGGGCCGGGGGGGCAGTGGGGGGGAAGCGGGCCTTTTTCCCTTTTTTTTTCTTTTTCTCTGCCTGGGTTCTGTTTTCTGTTTTCTCTTTATTTGCTTATTCCCTTTTCTGTTTTATTTCATTTAAAAGTATTTAGACATTTTATAAAAATGTGTTTTCTCCACCATAATTACCAGTGTATTATTTAGCACCCACTGAACATTTTTGTTTGAATTTTTGAAAACTTTTATTTTTCACTTTAATTATATTTGAAGTTTGAGCTAGGAGTTTGAAAGGAAGGTGATTCAAATGTGATCAAGCCCTGTTTAGCAACATGATTAGCTTAATCACAGGGGGTTACTGTAGCATGATTCTCAGGGTGTTACAATAACTCAGAAAGTTATATGTTCCTTGAGTTGCCCCACTTTAGTTGTATCCCGACCATCCCTATCAGTTGATAATCAAGGGTAGTTGTGCATTCGTGTTATCGATGTATATTATTCTTGTGGTCCGTCAAGCCATTCTATTCCGGAATGACTAGGAGAAACAAACTCCAGTACCTTGTCCATCTCTGGGATTGGGTCAAAGCAGTTGTATTCCATAGATCAAAATGCCAATCCAGCTTTTGTTCTGTTCTATCTTGGAGTGTTGCCTCTTTATGTCAGAAATGTCATGCGAATTGCACCACCTCCTATGAACTCTTGATATAGTTATACTTCTCGTCATCATTATTCATCCCTCGGTCTCCGTGTTGGTTGTAACCGGAATGCTGACAAGTGAACTGTGATGTGTGAAATCAATACTCCTAGCAACCCCATTGGTTGGTAGTTAATGGACAATAATCTCATTCTTAGCATGTTGGTTATTGAATCATCATTCTAAGATTGACTATTCTACATAGTCCTTATTTCTGGTGCACTCTTTGATCAATGAGTTAGGATTTTGCAAATCCCATGCTTATTTGATCACATCATCTTGCCTTGAAAGCAAGATTGTTCTCGAGCTTAACAACATAGCTGTGGTCCGTAATTTTCCAAATATCTTCTTGGAAGTATCACCAGGTTGTTCCCTGACTGTTATGTTAAGTCCGCGATCAAGTTAGTTTTGTTGTAAACCACTCTATTCTCCAAGAATCTGTGTGGGATACCTCTGAACTAATTGGTTAAGCTAAAACAACAACTTGGAGAGTTGGAAGATAAACTCTTAATCCACTTAGTTCACTCCAAAGGGATATCTTGTGTGTGTATGTGTTGAAGAAAGATGATATCTTCATCAATTGGTCCTCGTGATCAATTATTGGATCTATTGTGTTGTCCAAACTTTGATTTGAGAGTGGATTACCCTCAAATCAAATCAGAACCAACGGTGTTCGTAATGTCGTCCTACTTGTGGTTGATCCCTCGAGCATACACCATTACATCTTTTGGTCTGACCAATGCTATCACCTTGTTCACATAATGGTGGAATTCCAGTGATATGGAAATTCCGATGAGTTGCTGTTGAGCCCATCAGCAGCATTTTATCTCCTCCATGATTCATGTTGAACATCAAGCTAGTGTTGGAAACTGTTGTAAGCATTATCTTCATGTCCCGTTCATGAAGTATATGTTGGTGTAAGAAGTGACTTTCTCCAAATTCACGTGCATTAGGTGCAAATTTCCATCATGAATTTGAGAAAGGTTTGTTGCTTCCTCTGGAATCGTCCCAAGTCAGTTATGCATGTGCGAATGTATTCTATGGTTTGGTAGATTAAGTACCTCCGCTCCATATGTATTCCCTAGCACACCAAGCACTGTCTGATTTGTTCAAGGAGAAGAAGTTCCTTCTAAGAGCTAGACTTACGCAAGGACTTCGATACCCTCGCTGATGGTTCCCAACCTGAACTCGGTAGTCTTTGATTATAGGACTACTACGTGGTCATGCTTGTCTGGGATAGCGTGTTCACACATGTGTAGCAGAACCTGCTCATGTTTTGGAGCTTACTACCATAGTCCATTTCCCGAGAATATCGCAACGTTATATCGTCGATTTGTGTTGCAACCTTCCTTTTCCAGACATGTTGTCTGAAATATCCTATTACCAACTAGATCTGAATCTCAGGCAGATATGATGGTTGGAACTTTTCCAAAATCTATGATGTAGGTCCCGACAAGATTGATGTTCTGGCCGACACTCCTAGCCGGAAGATCTATCATTGTAGTATATTTTGACCATCTTTCCAGGAGGATTTCGTGCGACTTATTCTAGAAGTTGCTCCTTGGGGATTCTTGTGCTCTTAGTGTCTTTGATTATACTATAACCATTCAAACAGTGGAATCACTCTCGACAGTTCAGCTATTTCCCAGTTACCAAAATCATTCCTAGCATTTGCATTTTGTTCCCAGCCTGCACCACCATTGTGCCAATTTCCCATGGGCTGCCCCTCTCAGTAATTGTTGTTTAGGATCATCTTCAAAAGTTGTCCTACCATGGGTCCCATCCATTTTTCCGATGATAGCAAAAATCACTCATTGCGTTGTCTTCAACATGGTAGTTCACATCATCCATTCTAGTTCGAGTATGTAATTCTTTCGAACTCCTTCAAATGATCGATTGTGGTTTGCCTTAGCTGGTATAGAGAGTTTCATTGATCTAGATATCAAAAGTAATTCTTTTTTCTACTTAAGGGAATAATCCAACGAGTCACCTCTTTTAAGGTGCCCCGTTATGGAATCATGGCAATTTTTCTCCTCGCTACTTTGACACTCACTCACCATCTACTTGAGTGTGGAATTGTTGCCTACCAAAACTGAATCTTGTCATCGGCTCCTTACCATCACCCCTGATATGTGTTTTGTGACTCAACTCAAGAGATGTTTCAATGTCTCATTCTGTGAGTTGGTCATGAGCTGCTCGATCTTCGTGAAGACCGATCCTAGTAGAGTTCCAGTTCCCCTTTCGTTGTCATGTTGGGTGAAGTTCTCGAAGACAAGGATGTTAAGATCAACATGTTGCAAGGAATCAACGTTCTTATGAAGTGCAAGTTGGATCATGAAGATCGTGTTAGCTTTGTGTCCCATCTGTCTTCTTACCTCACGTCTTGAATCTCGGGACGAGATTCTTGTTTAGTGGGGGTGAGTTGTCACCGCCCTAGAACTTGTGCCTGCAAATAGTTGCATCTGCATCCATGCATCATGTTAATTTCAAATTAATTTTTAATGGGGATGTTCAACCCTAGCACCCGATGAATTTCAACTAGGTTCAAATTCAAATATTTTCAATGAACCCAAAGTGCCTCCAGAAAAGTTCATGTTTTTTGATGAAGGTGAAAACCTCTGCCAAAAATGATGAACATATTTCTAGGACATTCTGGATTTTTGAATTAACTCATATTGTATTTGAATTGGGGCATTTAAATCCTATAAATATTTTAAATACTCTAATAATTCTGAAACTAGTTGAGGGTTGTTGGGTATAATTTCAACAGTGCCCACAAACATTTTGAGGAGTTGTAAAAAATGGTTTAGTATTTTTACCAAATCAAAACAAAACAGAATAAATAGAAAACAGAAAGAATTAGAAAAGAGATAGAGAGAAGGACTCACCTGGGCCACTTACCTGGCCTGGCACTGTGCCAGCCCAGCCCACTGGCGCCTGCCAGTCGTCTTCTCCACCGCGCCAGGAGGACATCGCACGTGGCTGAAGCACGCGAGCACGCGCCTCGCCACCTCCTGCTTGCCGCTTCGCCTTGGGCCTCTCTGGATGAAGCCACGCAACCCCTGGAACCCTCTCGGCCTCTCCCTAATGCATCTCTCCTCCCCTGGCTTTCTCCCTCCCACGCAACCGAGCACGCCGTCGCCGCCGTTTGCTGCCACCGCGCCCAGAGCCCCTACCTCGCCTCGTCCCCATGACCATGAGCTCCTTCTCCTCGCACTGAAGCTCTCCACCGAGCCACGCATTGTCGGAAGCCCTGCAACGGCCTCACCAACCTCGTATTCAACCTCGGGCATCCGAGCTTTTGGTCATTGATTCATGCCGTCAAGGATTCCCCCAAGCCCAATGAGACCACTGACGACCTCGCTGTGAGCTCCCCTTCGTTTCCCCTCCTTCGTTTTGCTCATTCCCGTGCCGTCGCACCCTCGCCCACGTGCCCGAGCACCACCATCCGCCATGGCCACCTAGCTTCCATGACCCGAGCCTCTCCGCTCAAACCCGAGGCACCAGCGTGCTTCTGGTGGCCTGCGTATGCCACCTAGCCCATCAGCTCCTCCCCTAACGCATCACTGCCCCGAACCCATCTGCTCCCGAACTCGGGCCGCCGCCTCGCTCGCCACCGCCGACACCACAGCTCACCCCAAGCTCCTCTTGCTTGCTCCTTTGGATGCGCGCGAACCCGAGGAACCCGTAGGAGAAAACGGCGAGGCAAATGGTTGCCTGTAGCTCGATCTGATGAGCATCTGTCGTCGGATGTGCTCCCCGGCGTTCAACTCCGGCGAGATGACGTGGCGTCATTAGCTTGAGGCTAATTACCGAGTTAATCTCGCCCTGTGCCACTGACAGACCGGCCCCACCCCCTAATTAACCACAGGGTAAACCCCTGTTAAGTTTTAACCTAACCACAATGGACCCCACACGTTAGTTGACTTGCTGACGTGGCCCTTAACCGGCACCACCCGTCAGTGACCAAAGCCAGCACGGTGACACTGACCAGTGGGACTCACTGGCCAGGTTTGACCTGGACGGCTCAGTTGACCTGCTGATGTAGGGATGACATAGTGCTGACATCATAAATGACTTCTGGATAATTAATAAATCAGAAATTATTTATGAATTTCAGAAAATAACTAAAACTTCTAAAAATAATAGAAATTCAACCGTAGCTCAGAATGAAATAATTTATCTATTAAAAATGAGCAGAAAATCCAAAGAATCTGTTTACGGCATTTTCATGCATGTTTGAACAACCTATAGTTACTGAATTGGAAAAATCAAATAATTGGCACTTTAATTTCACATATGGAGTTTGAATTTGAACCTAGGGTTCAAAACAACTTCATTTAACTTGTTGCTAGTTGCATTAGCTCAATCAACAGAATATTGCCATGTCACATTCATGCATCATATTGTTGCATTGCATTGATTGTGTTCCTTCTCTGTTGCCGGTATTTGTCCCCTCTCAGTAGACATGGTTCCGACGATGAGATCGATGACACCTATGAAGAACTATACTATCTTCAGAAGTGCTAGGCAAGCAAAACCCCCCTTGTTCATTCCGATACAATCCCACTCTCTCAGTCCTGCTCTCTTTTATTGCATTAGGACAACAACGATTCATCTGTTACATGTTGCGGTAGTTGAACCCCTTTCCTCTGCATGACCTGTCATTGCCACGGTAAATAGATGACACCCACTAGCATGAATAGGAGTTGTTTGAGCTCTGATGTGCCTACTCATTCATGCTTGTTTGTCATGCCTGCTACTGCTTAGAGTTGAGTCAGGTCTGATTTGTCGGGGATGAATTGGAGGTCTGTGAACATGTCCTACTGTTCAGAGCTAAGTGTGTGAGCACGATTTGGTAAAGGTATCGATGAGAGGCCATGTAGGTGTACATGGTGGGTTGTTTCATTGGAACCGTCCTTAGGAACTGAGATCTGTATGTGTGATTTAAGATCAGCTACTACCACGCATTGGGATCCTTAACTGACTCTCTCGACTTATTAACTGCCCCTGTCCTCTCTCCAGGAGTTGCCAGTAGTTTGTGGTGTTTGTAGTATGCTGGAGGCCGTGCGCAGCGCTGACCCGAGGGGTGGGTTGTGATGCGGTAGGCACGTGGCCCGGTGTACCGAGTCACCTGTTCAATGACCCGGGAACCCTGCACACATCGTTTGGGTCCATAGTGGAACCTCGGCCGGACTCCCTATGGATGGAACCTTAATAGGCGATAAACCTGGACTAGGGATTGTGTGGTTAGTCAGGTCGTGGCCGACACCCTCGCCAGGCTTCCGCTTGAAGGTTACCGAGATACATGATGTGTACATGGCGGTAAGTGGGGAGAGCGTGTGTGAAGAAGTACACCCCTGCAGGGTTAACATCATCTATTCGAATAGCCGCGTCTGCGGTAAAGGACTACTTGGTTGCTTATATAGTTCATAGACAAGTGAAAGTGGATACTCTAAAATGTACAAGATAAGCATGAGTGCTATGGATGGCGTTCTCATAGGGAGACGGGAGCGGATCCATAGTGGTGTATTGATTTGGTGAATATGTGCACTCGTGTGCGCCACCCCAAAAGAGTTACTTGCATATGTAGTTCAGGATAGCCACTGAGTCAAAGCTCGTTTGATGCAGTTAAATTCCACCACCCCCTTTTTTGATACTGATGCATATGTAGCTTGTTCTGATGTAAGTCTTGCTAGGTACATTTGTACTCACGTTTGCTTAATTTATTTTTCTGCAGAGAACCTTCAGTCTCACTAATAGTTCCGCGTGGACTTCGATGTTTAGCTTGTTACCTCAGCTACGATCATGTGCCCTCGGCAGGGTCCTGTACATAGTCAGGCTTCTCAGCCTTTTTCACTTGTAGTTGTATGTACTCAGACAAGTTAAGCTTCTGCATGTGCTTATTGCTTGTATGACTTGAATGTTGGGTCATCAGACCCATGTTTGTTGTGATGCCATGTTGTATTTGCACATATCGAGCATATTGTGTGTATGTTATTGAAATGCTTGGTATGTGTGGGATCCGACAACCTATTTGTCCTTCTTCGTTCCTGTGTCTGTTCCTTCGGGGAAATGTCACGTTGTTCCTTGAAGTCCTTGTAGCTCTACGACTTGGGTTCATACGTTGATTACCGACACGTTCGTTGCTGGGTCATGTATGCATGTCCCTGTAAGTTAGTGCCACTATGGATTCATGACTAGTCATGTTGGCCCAGGTTCTCTGTCATATGGATGCTAGAGATACTATCATATACGTGAGCCAAAAGGCCCAAATGGTCCCGGGCCAGGTAAGGTGGCACACGTGGGAATACTGTGCGTGAGGCCGCAAAGTGATATGATGTGTTACATGCTAGATCGGTGTGACTTAGGATCGGGGTCCTGACAGCGACCCCGGCATGCTTGCTGCCGGGCTCGCTCCCCATTCTTCTTCCCCTTGCAGCATTGGGGAGGAGCCATGGAAGAGGTTCATCGCTAATAGGGGCGAATCTGGCTCCTGCTGGGTGTCGTCCTCCTGCCCTGCAGGAAGGCTCCTTGCTTTCACACACGTCTCCAGGACGTGCGGTGGCTTCTAATGTCAGGGCTCCTGAGGACGACCATGCTCTCTGTGGGAAGACCCAGAGAGCATGGCGTCCGGCGTGATAGCCGCGCCGAGGTCTTCGGGTGATAGTGATGCGGACGGCAGTGGCAACCCACGATGCATCAAGAACGGGGACGACCGTTCCGACGAGTCGTGTTTGCCGGTGACTCTGTGCCTCCCATCTGGTCCTCCGGCAGCGTCACCATCCACGCCTGCCCTCCGGTTTCTTCCTCCCTGCCGGGGAGCGGCGCCGCTCTAATCCTGGGAAGCCCCGAATTCCAGTTGTGCACGCCTCCAGCCTCTTCGACCTCTTCCTGTAGGAAATGGACAGGGACAAAGGCGTTACGGGGCACTTATCTTTTTCAGTCTTAAACCTGTCGGCACTTGTCAAATTTTAATTCAAATAATGTAATATCTCGAGTCCATGTTTGTGTTCTGTAATGCTTGTACGTGTATTGGCATATTAATGAAAAAGATGAACCTTGCCGGGAAACCGTGCATGTGTATGTCCATGCAGAGGCGAGATGCCTCTTTAATATAAATAAACGAGTTTTTCCCCGGCAGGCTATCTTGTCGGCACCCTTTTTGTCTGCCGGAGAGCTGCCTCTACCGGGTTACAGACGAAGGGACCGGCCCCCCGCCAACTTCTTTTTACCAAAGGCCACTACGACCATCCTGACCTAAGCAAACTTCGAGTCAAATATGGGAGCACCAAAGTTTCAAAAGAGTGGCGAGGCTTCCTTATGCACAAGTTATAGCTTACAGAACACTAATGGACAGGAGGTAGAACTAATGGACAGGAGGTAGAACTCATATAGTTTAGTCATTGTCCATTTTCGTCACACAAGAATGCTCTCATCATGCACAACCCCGATGACAAGCCAAGCAATTGTTTCATACTTTAGTAATCTCAAACCTTTTCAACCTTCACGCAATACATGAGCGTGAGCCATGGATATAGCACTATGGGTGGAATAGAATATAATGATGGGGGTTATGTGGAGAAGACAAAAGGGAGAAAGTCTCACATCAACGAGGCTAATCAATGAGCTATGGAGATGCCCATCGATTGTTGTTAATGCAAGGAGTAGGGATTGCCATGCAACGGATGCACTAGAGCTATAAATATATGAAAGCTCAACAAAAGAAACTAAGTGGGTGTGGATCCAACTTGCTTGCTCACGAAGACCTAGGGCAATTGAGGAGGCCCATTGTTGGAATATACAAGCCAAGTTCTATAATGAAAAATTCCCACTAGTATATGAAAGTGACAAAACAAGAAACTCTCTATCATGAAGATCATGGTGCTACTTTGAAGCACAAGTGTGGAAAAAGGATATTAGCATTGCCCCTTTTTATTTCTCTTTTTTTTGGGCCTTCCTTTTTTATTTGGCCTTTCTCTTTTTTTGGGACAATGCTCTATTAATGATGATCATCACACTTCTATTTATTTACAACTCAGTGATTACAACTCGATACTAGAACAAAGTATGACTCTATATGAATGCCTCCAGCGGTATACCGGGATAGCAATGAATCAAGAGTGACATGTATGAAAAAATTATGAACGGTGGCTTTGCCACAAATACGATGTCAACTACATGATCATGCAAAGCAATATGACAATGATGAACGTGTCATGATACGGAACGGTGGAAAGTTGCATGGCAATATATCTCGGAATGGCTATGGAAATGCCATAATAGGTAGGTATGGTGGCTGTTTTGAGGAAGATATAAGGAGGTTTATGTGTGAAAGAGCGTATCATATCATGGGGTTTGGATGCACCGGCGAAGTTTGCACCAACTCTCAATGTGAGAAAGGGCAATGCACGGTACCGAAGAGGCTAGCAATGATGGAAAGGTGAGAGTGCGTATAATCCATGGAATCAACATTAGTCATAAAGAACTCACATACTTATTGCAAAAATCTACAAGTCATCAAAAACCAAGCATTACGCGCATGCTCCTAGGGGGATAGATTGGTAGGAAAAGACCATCGCTCGTCCCCGACCGCCACTCATAAGGAGGACACTCAAAGAACACCTCATGTTTCAAATTTGTTACATAACGTTTACCATACGTGCATTCTACGGGACTTGCAAGCTTCAACACAAGTATTTCTCAAATTCACAACTACTCAACTAGCACAACTTTGATATCACTACCTCCATGTCTCAAAACAATCATCAAACATCAAACTTCTCTTAGTATTCAATGCACTCATAAGAAAGTTTTTACTAGTCTTGAATACCTAGCATATTAGGATTATTTAAGCAAATTAACATGCTGTTCAAGGCTCTCAAAATAATCTAAGTGAAGCATGGGAGATCAATAGTTTCTATAAAACAAATCCACCACCGTGCTCTAAAAGATATAAGTGAAGTACTAGAGCAAAAACTATATAACTCAAAAGATATAAGTGAAGCACCTAGAGTATTCTAATAATTTCCGAATCATGTGTGTCTCTCTCAAAAGGTGTGTAAAGAAAATATGATTGTGGTAAACTAAAAAAATAAAGACTCAAATCATACAAGACGCTCCAAGCAAAACACATATCATGTGGTGAATAAAAATATAGCTCCAAGTAAAGTTACCGATGGAAGTAGACAAAAGAGGGGATGTCTTCCGGGGCATCCCCAAGATTTGGCTTTTAGGTGTCCTTAGATTATCTTGGGGGTGCCATGGGCATCCCCAAGCTTAGGCTCTTGCCACTCCTTGTTCCATAGTCCATCAAATCTTTTACCCAAAACTTGAAAACTTCACAACACAAAACTCAGCAGAAAATCTCGTGAGCTCCGTTAGCGAAAGAAAACAAAAAACCACTTCAAGGTACTGTAATGAACTCATTCTTTATTTATATTGATGTTAAACCTACTTTATTCCAACTTCTATATGGTTTATAAACTATTTTACTAGCCATAGATTCATCAAAATAAGCAAACAACACACGAAAAACAGAATCTGTCAAAAACAGAACAGTCTGTAGTAATCTGTAACTAACGCAAACTTCTGGAACTCCAAAAATTCTACCAAAATAGGACGACCTATAAAATTTGTTTATTGATCAGAAGCAATTGGAATAAATATTTTATCACGTTCTGGTGATTTTTAACAATTGTTTTCATGAACAGAAAGTTTCTGGAATTTACAGCAAGATCAAATAACTATCATCCAAGAAGATCCTATAGGTTTAACTTGGCACAAACACTAATTAAAACATAAAAACACATCTAACCAGAGGCTAGAACAAATATTTATTCCTAAACAGAAGCAAAAAGCAAAAAAACTAAAAATAAAATTGGGTTGCCTCCCAACATGCGCTATCGTTTAACGCCCCTAGCTAGGCATAAGATTTCAATGATGCTCACATGAAAGACAAGAATTGAAGCACAAAGAGAGCATCATAAAACATGTGAAAATCACATATAAGTCTAACATACTTCCTATGCATAGGCATTTTATAGGAAAAAAAATTAGCAAGACAAGCAAGATCTAGCATATGCAAGGAAGAAGAAAGAAACAATAGTAATCTCAACATAACGAGAGGAAATTTAGTGACATGAAAATTTCTACAACCATGTTTTCATCTCTCATAATAATTACATGTAGGATCATAATCACATTTAACAATATAGCTCTCACATAAAATTTTCTCTACATGATCCACATGCATGCAAAGTTGACACTGTTCCAAAATAGTGGGAATATCATTAACTAAAGTCATGACCTCTCCAAACCCACTTTTATCACAAATTTCATAAGATTGAACATTTTCCAAATATGTGGGATCTAAAGTTGACACTCTTCCAAACCCACTTTCAATATTATTGCAAACATTATTATCAATCTCATATTCATCATGGGGAGTAAGTAATTTTTCTAGATCGTAAGAAGAATCACCCCAATCATGATCATTGCAACAAGTAGAGGACATAGCAAAACTAGCATCCCCAAGCTTAGGGTTTTGCATATTATTAGCATAATTTACATCAATAGAATTTATAATAAAATCATTGCAATAATGCTTTTTATTCAAAGTTCTATCGTGAATCGCTTCATAAAGTACTTCATCACAATTTTCAGATTCACGAATTTCAAGCAAAACCTCATAAAGATAATCTAGTGCACTCAACTCACTAGCAATAGGTTCATCATAATTGGATCTCTTATAGAGATTAGCAAGTGGATGAGGATCCATAAACTCTTAGCAAGCGAAGATGCAAGCAAAAAGAAGGCACATGGTAACACAAGATTGAACGGAGGAAGGGCGAATAAAATGGCAAGGGTGAAGTGGGGGAGAGGAAAATGAGAGGCAAATGGCAAATAATGTAATGCGGGAGATAAGGGTTTGTGATGGGTACTTGGTATGTTGACTTTTGCGTAGACTCCCCGGCAACGGCGCCAGAAATCCTTCTTGCTACCTCTTGAGCACTGCGTTGGTTTTCCCTTGAAGAGGAAAGGATGATGCAGCAAAGTAGCGTAAGTATTTCCCTCAGTTTTTGAGAACCAAGGTATCAATCCAGTAGGAGGCCACGCACGAGTCCCTCGCATCTACACAAACAAATAAATTCTCGCAACCAACGCGATAAGGGGTTGTCAATCCCTACACGGTCACTTACGAGAGTGAGATCTGATAGATATGATAAGATAATATTTTTGGTATTTTTATGATAAAGCTGCAAAGTAAAAGAAAGTAAAATAAAAACGGCGTCAGAAATAGCTTGTTGTTGGGAGATTAATATGATGGGAAATAGACCCGGGGGCCATAGGTTTCACTAGTGGCTTCTCTCAAGAGCATAAGTATTTACGGTGGGTGAACAAATTACTGTTGAGCAATTGACAGAATTGAGCATAGTTATGAGAATATCTAGGTATGATCATGTATATAGGCATCACGTCCGAGACAAGTAGAACGACTCCTGCCTGCATCTACTACTATTACTCCACACATCGACCGCTATCCAGCATGCATCTAGAGTATTAAGTTCATAAGAACAGAGTAACGCTTTAAGCAAGATGACAAGATGTAGAGGGATAAACTCATGCAATATGATATAAACCCCATCTTGTTATCCTCGATGGCAACAATACAATACGTGCCTTGCTGCCCCTACTGTCACTGGGAAAGGACACCGCAAGATTGAACCCAAAGCTAAGCACTTCTCCCATTGCAAGAAAGATCAATCTAGTAGGCCAAACCAAACTGATAATTCGAAGAGACTTGCAAAGATAACCAATCATACATAAAAGAATTCAGAGAAGATTCAAATATTGTTCATAGATAAACTTGATCATAGACCCACAATTCATCGGTCTCAACATACACACCGCAAAAGAAGATTACATCGAATAGATCTCCACGAGAGAGGGGGAGAACATTGTATTGAGATCCAGAAACAGAGAAGAAGTCATCTAGCTAATAACTATGGACCCGAAGGTCTGAGGTAAACTACTCACACATCATCGGAGAGGCTATGGTGTTGATGTAGAAGCCCTCCGTGATCGATGCCCCCTCCGGCGGAGCTCCGGAACAGGCCCCAAGATGGGATCTCATGGCTACAGAAGGTTGCGGCGATGGAATTAGGTTTTTGGCTCCGTATCTGGTAGTTTGGGGGTACGTAGGTATATATAGGAGGAAGGAGTACGTCGGTGGAGCAATAGGGGGCCCACGAGGGTGGAGGGCGCGCCCAGGGGGGTAGGCGCGCCCCCTACCTCGTGCCCTCCTGGTTGATGTCTTGACGTAGGGTCCAAGTTCTCTGGATCACGTTCGTTCCGAAAATCACGTTCCCGAAGGTTTCATTCCGTTTGGACTCTGTTTGATATTCTTTTTCTGCGAAACTCTGAAATAGGCAAAAAAACAGCAATTCTGGGCTGGGCCTCCGGTTAATAGGTTAGTCCCAAAATAATATAAAAGTGTATAATAAAGCCCAATAATGTCCAAAATAGAATATAATATAGCATGGAAAAATCAAAAATTATAGATATGTTGGAGACGTATCACTCACCTCGACGGGAAACAAAAGCATCGGCCGTTATGACCCTGCGTAAGTACATGGACAGGCATGTTAAGTGCAAGAGGGTTAGCATCCACTAAAAATAGCAAATGGGCAACATCTCTAGTGCTATCCTGAGTCATGTATTGTAAGTTTGTTGCTGGTATTGGTGAAATTAAGCTAGACACGGTAATATTTGAACATCACATAGTATGTAGTAATAAAATAAACAAGGCACGAACATGCTTAATACATCAATCGTACAAATCATAGCCGTTGCAAGTGGTATTGGTAAGATTTAGCTGGTAAGATCTTACCTGTTAAGTCCTGGGGTGTAGTCGCCGGGGGACTTCATCTGGGCCAGAGCCTGCACCATGTTGGCAGCGCCGGCGAAGGTGAGGTGTTCCTCCGGGTGAACACGCACAGCGGCCATCGCGCCATGGACCGCCATCAGCTCCTGGCGGGGGGGATTTGGAGGCATGAGGATGTTTTGCAGGCGCCATTTAAGCAACCAGGCCAGGGACGTGATAAATATCGGTGGGTTACCTGACTAGATCCGAGCAGAACGTAGATGTGGTTGAAGTTGTGGTTGCGGCGGTGGCGGTTTGAAATGCCGGTAGGGGGAGGCGCGAGGGAGGGGGGATACTGAGGGGAAGGGGATGTGGTTGGAGGAATAAATTCTGAAATCGCGCGCCTAATGAAAATTTTGGTGCGAACTAGAAACTTGGGCGGGGGAACACACAACGCAGACGAAGCGCGTGAAATACTCGTGTGCAAGAAAAAAGAAAGTTGGCAGACCCCGTCTCCAAAAAAATGTACAGGTGTACTTGATTTTTTTCTGTCAATGGTACGCCTGGTTTATTAGGAAATATCGCACACGTAATTGACTTATGGGTCATTAACGCAAAAAACACAAACGGGTACGGCATAGAAACCGTGTGTTTTGTGATCTTCTAATGATTAATGCAAAAAACGCACACGGGCACACATGCTAATCAACGCTCAAAGCCCTCAAGGGATGCTCTTACCGACATTGTACGTTAATACTAAAAACTTAAAGTACTACTGGTAATTTGCTCTAATGCTACAAACTTAAACTACTTCTCACATGCTGCCATCAGGGCATGCTGGCCAGACGCCGGTGTTCTCCTTCCTGGCCTTGTAGGCGGCAACCCATCGTGCTTCGATCTCTGCCAAGCTCTCCTCACCATGGCGTGCGGCCTCTCTTTTCTTGCGGCGGTGGGACTCTCTTTTCTTGACTTCTTTCTGCCTTTTCCGCTCCTTCTGTGCGGCTTTGGCCGCCTCTAGATCCACCACGCATTCGGCCATGGCAGCCTCAAATTCCGCGCATGTAGTTGTCTGGCCGCCGGAGGCGATGAACTCGGCGCGGCGAGATGCCATCGCTTCCTTACCATGTGTGCGGTCGCCGGCGGTGAGGAACGCAGCGCGGCGGGATGCCATCGCTTCCTTACCAGTTACTGTGTGTCGTTGTGCCATGGACGACGCCTGGAGAGAGCTCTGGGACGGAGGGGCCGAGTAGCCGTACAGTGCGGTGGTATTCAAGAGCTCAACCCCAAACCACAACAGAAATTTGGCTTCCCTTACAATTTTGCTTGTTCATTATCGCACAAGGTTCATCTCCGTCGTTTCCGGAAACAGTGTGCGCTGAGCCTATTGTGTGTTGCGCTATGATTGGCCGGAACCCCGGCCACGCGGATCGCGTGTGTGCACCATTGGATGCGCCGCGATCGAACGGCAATCCACGTCCCTCACATCACACCCGTGCACCTGTAGCTGGATTGGATTTATATGCACTAAATGCCTAGAAAATGCACATAATCCCCTAAATATGGTAAATGAGCCCGGAAAATGCCAAATTTGAACACGGTGATTTGCAGGGGTATGTTCGTCGTAGAAAAAAACTCCAAGGCATAGAACGAAGAAAATTTGGATTCCCCTTCAATCTTGAGGATTTCCCTTTCGAAAGCATGGAACTTCCTCGGTGATGGTTAGATTTATGAAGGGCGTGCATGATGACATAAGCCAAACCTTCTCAAATTTTTACCAGGGCATGGTGAGGTCATACCATGGCACCATGCCAGGCGTCATGTTTTTTAAGCATTTATTTCATTTTTTCTATAGTTGAAAACCCAACAAACAAACATTTGTGGTTGACTATTGCCACACATTTCATCGAAATATCTGTCCATTCCTTGTAAAAGGCATGAAAATTTACTAAATGGCACGAGCATGGTTTTCTAGGCCGTTCTTGTGGACCCTTTCATGCATCGATTGTTTGAACTTGAATTATGCGCATTAATGCCTAGGAAATGCACATAATCCCCTAAATATGGCAAATGAACCCGGAAAAGTGCCAAATTTGAACATGGGGATTTGCAGGTTGTATGTTCATCGTAGAAAAAAACTCGTAGACAAAGGACAAAGGAAATTTGGAACCCCCCTACAATCTTGCTGATTTCCCCCTTGAAACCATGAAACTTCCTCGGTGATGGTTCGATTTATGAAAGGCGCGCATCATGACATAAGGAAAACATTCTCCAATTTTTACCAGGGCATGGTGAGGCCATACCTTGGCACCATGCCAGGCGTCATGTTTTCCAACCATGTGTTTCATTTTTGTATAGTTGTTAACCGAGTAAACGACGCGTTTATGGTTGACTATTGCCACACATTTCCTTGAAATATCTGCCCATTTCTTGTAGAAGGCATGAGAATGTGCTAAATAACACGAGCATGGTTTTCCAGACCGTTCTTGTGCACATTTTCATGCACCGATTGTTCGAATTTGAATTATGTCCATTAATGCCTAGAAAATGGACATAATACCCTAAATATGGTAAATGAGCCCGGAAAAATGTCAAATTTGAACACGTTGCATTTGAGGCGGTATGTTGATCGTTGGAAAAAAACTGAATGACAAACTAGGCCAGAAATTAGGATTCCCCTTCAATCTTGGGGATTTTCCCTCTCGAAAGCATGGAACTTCCTCGATGATGGTTCGATTTATGAAGGGCGTGCATGACGACATAAGCCAAACCTTCTCAAATTTTTTACCAGGGAATGGTGAGGTCATACCATGGCACCAGGCCAGGCATCATGTTTTTTAAGCATTTATTTCATTTTTTCTATAGTTGAAAACCCAACAAACAAACATTTGTGGTTGACTATTTGTAGCGACTCGACCTCAGACGGTCAAGTCTCTGTGCTTCAGTGTCATCCCTGGATCGGTAATGCTGACACACACAGTACTCAAAGGATTTATAACAGAGTAGCAATCACACACTTATTACATCGAATGTCTCCAAAGAGAACTTATTACAATAAATATGGCTTAAGGCCATCTAACACGATAACAACGGAAGGCTTGGAAGATAAAGTGAGTCCATCAACTCCAACGGCATAGCTGAGTGCATGACAACGGCCTAGCGAACCTTACTCTTCGTCTGAAAAGTCTGCAACATAATACGTTGCAGCCCAAAAACGGGTCAGCACATGGAATATGCTGGCAATATAACACACTAGAGCAATGAACAGATAAATACTATCACTATATGCATATATGGCTGGTGGAGGCTCTATGGTTATATGATTTTGCGAAAAGCCAATTTTTTCCTACAACAAAGGCGTAAATTTTATTTAACTATCATGGTAGTTGAAATATCATTGAGAAGGTTCCTCCAACTCAATCCCAATTAAAGGTAATTATCAACCCAACAAATTAAATTAGAGTGTTGATATACAATAGGATAATCCAAGTACTAGATACTCAAGATGTCCATAACCGGGGACACGGCTAACCACGATTAGTTTGTACACTCTGCAGAGGTTTGCGCACTTTTCCCCACAAGACTCGATCGCCTCCGTTGGATTTCTCGCACTACAGGGTGTTTGAGAAACGGATGACCGAGACACAGTCTTCCAGAAACATTAACTCTTTACTCTGGATGGACAGTTACACCTACTTTCCCTCTACATCTGCTAGCCCACCACTGAAAGAGGTCATGCAACATACTCAACTATGCTAGAGCCCATAATAGCTTGTGGCTGCACACGGAAGTTTCTAGCATGAATAATCTTATGATCCCTTTGAGCCTGGGTGGCGGACCGTAGGATGATCACACGGGTACTCCAGGATATCCTAGGACAACACTGGATTCTCCAGGTGCCCAAACAAGCAATCCACCCAGATGTGTATTAAAGTTGCCACCTTAAGTTGAACCATTAATTAACAACTCACATCTGTCATGGATACACTCAAACCCAATTCACGTCTACGAGCATAGCATGGCAATAAGCATAACGTAGAAGTAACTCCCACGGTTTGATAATAAATAGGGCAATAGGTTCTACCTCAACATCTACTTCCCAAACCCACATGTTAAGAGATCCTACTCATGCAATATGTGAGGACTGTATCTAATGCATAAAAACTGGGTAATAAAGGGGTATGATCAATGTGTTACTTGCCTTGCTGACGATCCGCAAAACCTAGTGACTCGTAGTAGCACGCTTCGCACTCCGGGAATTCTATCGCAAACAAACAATAACATACATAAGCAATCAAGCAAAGATGCACGGATAAAACTCAAATAAGAAGATCTAAACCAGAAATTTCAACTTAAGAACTCCGGTTTGCAAAAAGAATCAAATCAAACGGAGCAACGAAACTCAAACTGCGAAAGAAACAAGATCCGATTACTAATCTGGACTAAAGTCAAATTTTACAGTACCAAAATCTTGTTCAAGTTGTTTAAATAGAAAGAGGGCTTCGAGACGAAGATCTAGGTGCTTGAATCGCCTGATTCTGATAAACGAGCGAAAAGATAAACAAAAACGAAAATCGGGTCAGAAATCGCTATCGGAAATAATCGCGAAAAAACCCTGGAAAAAGAAAAACTGACGAACAGGCTAACGAACGAACGTTCAATGTCTGTGACTAACGGGTGAATGGCGTTCGTTTAAACGAACGAACGGACGAACGTCCGCAAAATAAATAAACCGACGGAAAAACCGATCTAATGAATTAAACCGAAAATAAAAAAAGGATCTAGATCTAGGGTTTACCGAAATAAACCGACGAGAGAAAAAAAACGGTGGCGGCTCCGGCAATGTCGGCAGCGGCGGCGGCTGGCGGCGGCAGTGCGGCAAGCGGCTCGAGGCAGCGGCTAGGGTTTCGGGAGGCGCGGGCGGGCTGGCGGCGGGGTGGGCTGCGGGGGCGGCGCGGCGGCTTTTAAAGGTGGCCTGGCCTGGGGAGTCCGGGCCGGATACGGCCCGTAGGTCGGTTACCCCTTTTTTAAAATAATTCCAATGCGCAGAAAAAGAAAGAAAAAGAATACTAAACAGACTCCAAAAATCCCGGAATAAATTTTCCCCGTCCTCTAACAATATGTCGGACAAGGTGAACATTTATTTGGGCCTAAAATGCAATTTTGGAAAACGCGTATTTTTCCTAATTCAAATAAAATTGCAACAAAATCCGAATAAAATCAAATATTTGATTTTAATATTTTTCCTCCAATATTTCATTATTTTGAAGAAGTCATATTATCTCCTCTCATATATTTTAATACGAAATATTTTCAGAGGGAAAAATAAATTAAAACCCAAAGTGATCCTTGTTTCAATATTTGATAAAATTCAAATATGAAAAACGTGAAATCCCGAACTCTCTCCGAGGGTCCTTGAGTTGCTTAGAATTTCGAGGATCGCGAAACGAAATGCAATAAAATATTATATGCATGAATGACCTATGTATAACATTCCAAATTGAAAATTTGGGATGTTACAAACCTACCCCCCTTAAGATGAATCTCGCCCTTGAGATTCGGGTTGGCTAGAAAATAGGTGCGGGTGGTCTTCGTGTAGATAATCCTCTCGTTCCCAGGTGGCTTCATCCTCCGTATGGTGGCTCCACTGAAATTTGCAAAACTTGATAACCTTGCTGCGAGTAACCCGGCTGGCAAACTCTAGAATCTTGACAGGCTTCTCCTCATATGTCAAGTCACTATCCAACTGAATTGCTTCAAGGGGCACTGTATCTCTCAGCGGGATATCGGCCATCTCTGCATGGCACTTCTTCAATTGGGAAACGTGAAACACATCATGAACTCCTGACAGTCCTTCGGGTAACTCCAACTTGTAGGCAACTGCTCCCATGCATTGCAAAACACGGTACGGTCCTACAAATCTCGGAGCTAACTTTCCTTTAACTCCAAAATGTTTAACTCCTCGAAGAGGTGACACTCGCAGATATGCTCTGTCTCTGATTTCATAGACTTCCTCCTTGCGTTTCGAATCTGCATAACTCTTCTGTCGAGATTAAGCTACCTTCAGTCTATCTCGAATCAGCTTAACCTTCTCTTCAGATTCCTTTATCAAATCCGGTCCAAACAACTGGCGGTCTCCAACTTCATCCCACATCAACGGTGTTCAGCATCTTCTTCCATACAGGGCTTCAAAAGGTGCCATCTTCAAACTGGCCTGGTAGCTGTTGTTGTATGAGAACTCCGCGTAGGGCAAGTTGTCATCCCAACTAGATCCGTAATCTAGCGCACAAGCTCTCAACATGTCCTCCAGAATCTGATTGACTCTATCAGTCTGTCCATCTGTCTGCGGGTGAAAAGTTGTACTGAACTCTAGCATGGTTCCCAAAGTTTCGTGCAGCTGGTGCCAGAATTTTGAAGTAAACTGTGTTCCTCTATCTGATACGATGGTCCTCGGAACTCCGTGCAGACATACGATCCTGGTCATGTATATCTTGGCCAACTTTGCACTTGTATAAGTGGTTTTCACTGGGATAAAGTGGGCTACTTTGGTCAAGCGATCCACTACTACCCAGATAGAATCATATCCCGATCGGTTCCTGGGTAATCCGGTGATAAAATCCATGCCAAGCTTATCCCACTTCCATTCGGGTATTGGCATAGGCTGCAGTAATCCTGCTGGCTTCTGATGTTCTTCCTTCACTCCCTGACATACATCACATATGTCAACATACTCGGCAATATCCTTCTTCATACCAGTCCACCAGAAACGCTCCTTCAAATCTAAATACATCTTGGTGTTTCCGGGGTGTATCGAGTATGGCGAGTCATGAGCTTCCTGTAATATCAACTTCCTGATCTCTGCATTATTTGGCACATATATACGGTCCTCAAACCATAAGGTGTCGTGCTCATCCTCACGAAAACCTTTGGCTTTGCCTTCACTCATCTTCTCCTTTATCTCGGCAATCTCCTTGTCATCCATCCGAGCTTCTCGAATCTTTCCCAACAATGTAGACTGAACTTCCATTGCTGTAACATAACCTCTAGGAACAATCTCCAAACAAAGTTTCCTGAGATCCTCGGCTAACTCCTTTGGCATCCCTCCGCTTACGAGGGTGTTGACATAAATCTTTCGGCTCAAAGCGTCTGCTACGACATTGGCCTTGCCTGGATGATAGTGCAACTTCATATCATAATCCTTTATGAGCTCCAACCATCTCCTATGCCTGAGGTTAAGCTCCTTCTGTGTGAAGATGTACTTCAAACTCTTGTGGTCCATGTACACATCACAACGGTTTCCAATGAGAAAATGTCTCCAGGTCTTAAGCACATGCACCACAACAGCTAACTCCAAATCATGCATGGCAATATTCAACTCGTGCGGTTTCAGTTGTCGTGAGGCATACGAAACAACTCTCCCGTCTTGCATAAGTACTCCTCCAAGTCCTAAGCGAGAGGCGTCACAATACACTTGGAAATCCTTGTGTATATCCGGCAGAATCAGCACTGGGGCTGTAGTCAAACGTTTCTTCAACTCCTGGAAACTTGCTTCACATTCATCAGTCCAATGGAACTTGGTGTCCTTCTTCAACAATGTCGTCATAGGCTTTGCAATCTTAGAAATATTCTCCGATAGTATTCTCAATGAATCTCCAACTGAGGTGGGTGCCAACCACTCAGTGACTGACTGATCCTTGGTTGGATCCACTGCTATACCTTCTCCTGATATAACATGTCCCAGAAATCCAACTTCCTTCAACCAAAACTAACATTTGCTGAACTTTGCATATAACTAGTGTTCCCTGAGCTTCTCGAGAACTAAACGCAAATGCTCCTTGTGTTCCTCTTCATTCTTCGAGTATACCAAGATATCATCAATGAACACCACGACAAATTTATCCAAGAACTCCATGAACACCTTGTTCATCATACTCATGAAGTAGGCAGGGGCGTTAGTTAGTCCAAAAGACATAACCTTATACTCCTATAGCCCGTACCTTGTGGTGAAGGCTGTCTTAGGTATATCGTTTTCCCTAATCTTCAGCTGGTGATATCCTGATCGCAGATCAATCTTCGAAAACACCTTAGCTCCTTGCAACTGGTCAAACAAATCATTGATCATCGGAAGTGGATGCTTATTCTTGATTGTTACTTCATTCAACGCACGATAATCAACCACCATTCTTAACGATTCATCCTTCTCCTCGACCAAGAGCACTGGGGCTCCCCATGGTGATGAACTACGTCGAATGTTTTCTCCAACAATTCCTTAATCTGCTTCTTAATCTCCTCCAGATCGTTTGCGGGCATCCGGTATGGTCTCTTCGATATAGGCCCGGTGCCTGGCAACAACTCTATCAAAAACTCGATATCTCGATCTGGCGGCATGCCTGGTAACTCCTCCGGAAATACATCCGGGTAATCCTTCACTACCGGCACTTTGTAACATCCCAAATTTTCAATTTGGAATGTTATACATTAGATCATCATTGCATATCATATTTTATTGCATTTTGGTTTGATCCTAGAAATTCTACGCAACTCAAGGACCCACGGAGAGAGTTGGGAATTTCGTTATTTTCATATTTGAGTTTTTCTCAAATTTTGAAAAGAGGATCGTTTGATTTTAATTATTTTTCTCTTTGAATATTTCTTTTATAAAAATAAAAGAGAGAGAGGATAAAATGACTTCCTCAAAATAAAGAAATATTGGAGGTTTAATATTAAAATCAAATAAGATTTTTGTTCGGAGTTTTGTCGCTATTTTATTTGAATTAGGAAAAATATGCGTTTTTCAAAATTGCATTAGAAGCCCAATTAAATGTTCACCTGGTACGGTTTATTTTTAGAGGACGAGGAAATTTTATTTCAGGATTTTTGGAGTCCGTTTACTATTTCTTTTATTCGTTTTTCTGCGTGAAATAATTTAATAAAATGAAACCGACTTTGGGCCGTATCCGCCTGGGACTCCGCCGGGGGGGGGGGGGCTTTATAAGCCGCGAGGCCCAGCCATCGCCGCAGCCCACCCGCAACCCGAGCCGCCGCCCCGCCGCGCCACCCGTCCCGAGCCCCGTCGCCGCCTCGCTGCCGCCTTGCCGCCGGACCCCGCCGGAGGAGCCGCCCGCCGCCGCCGCCGTTCCGCCGCCGCCGCCGGAGGTAGCCGCCGCCTCGGTTTTCACGAGAAAACTGATCATTTTTTTAAAACCCTAGATCCGTTTTTTAGTTTCGGTTCGGTTTTTTTCGGTTTAGTTATTTAGCGGATGTTCGTCCGTACGTTCATTTTAACGAATGGTTTTCGCCCGTTAGCCACAGATAACGAACGTTCTTTAGTCTGTTCGTCAGTTTTCTTTTTCTCGGATTTTCCGCTATTATTTTCGATCGCGATTTCTGATCTGATTTTCGTTTTAGTTTAACTTTTTGCTCGTTTATCGGAACAGGTGATTCAAGCACCTGGAGGTTCGTCTTGACACCCTCTTTCTGTTTAACCAACTTAAACAAGTTTTTGCTACTATAAAAATTGACTTTAGTCCAGATTAGTAAACGAAGCTTGTTTGTTTCGAAGTTTGAGTTTCGTTGCTTCGTTTGATTTGATTCTTTTTGCAAACCGGAGTTCTTAAGTTGAACTTTCTGGTTAGATCTCTTATTTGAGTTTTACCCGTGCTGCTTTGCTTGATTGCTTATTGTATGTTTGTTTGTTTGCGATAGAGTACCCGGAGTGCGAAGCGTGCTACTACGAGTCTCTAGGTTTCACGGATCATCAGCAACGCAAGTAACACTTTGATCATAACTCTTTACTACCCAGTTTTATTGCATTAGATCAATCCACAAACAATTGCATGGTTAGGATCTAATTTAAATTGTGGGTTTGGGAAGTAGATGAGGTAGTACCTATTCACCTGTTTATTATCAAACCTATGGGAGTTACTTCTACGTCGCGTATATTGCTATGCTATGCTCGTAGATGTGGTTTGGGTTTGAGAGTATTCATGACAGAAGTGAGTATTGTTAAGTAATGGTTAACTTAAGGTGGAAACTTTAATACACATCTGGTTGGATTGAGGCACCTGGGGAACCTAGTGATTGCCTGTATTTTTGGAAATCCCGGGGTACCATGTGATTCTCCGATGGACTGCCACCCAGGCTCAAAGGGACCATGAGATTATTCATGGTAGAAACTTCCGTGTGCAGCCACAAGCCATTATGGGCTCTGGCATAGTTGAGTATGTTGTGTGACCTCTTTCAGTGGTAGCTAGCAGATGTAGGGGATGTAGGTGGTACTGTCTACCCAGAGTAAAGAGTTAACGCTTCTGAAAGACTGTGTCTCGGTCATCCGTTTCTCCAACACCATGTAGTGCGAGAAATCCAATGGAGAGATCTAGTCTTGTGGGGAAAAGTGCGCAAACCTCTGCAGAGTGTACAAACTAATCTTGATTAGCCGTGTCCCCGGTTATGGACATTTTGAGTATCTGGTTCTTGGATTATCATGTGGATCTCATCACTCTTAATTATAAAAATTTGATTGGGTTATTTAATTACTTTTAATTGGGATTGAGATGGGGTTTACCATTCTCAATGTTTAACAACCACCATGATAGTTAAATAAAAATTTATTCCTTTGTCGTAGAGAAAAATTGGCTTTCCGCAAAACATATTTAACCATACAGCCTCCATCAGCCATTTATGCATGTAGTGATAGCATTATTCTGTTCATTACTCTTTTGTGCTACTTTGGCAGCATATTCCATGTGCTGACCCATTTTTGGGCTGCAACGTATCATGTTGTAGACTTTTCAGACGACGAGTAAGGTGCCTTAGGTCATGGTCTTTCACTCAGTGATGCCGTTGGAGTTGATGGACTCGCTTTATCTTCCAAGCCTTCCACTGTTATCATTTTAGATGGCCTTAAGCCATATTATTTTGTAATAAGTTCTCTTCTGAGACATTCGATGTACTAATTGTGTGATTGCTACTCTGTTATAAAATCCTTCAAGTACTGTGCGTGTCAGCATTACCGATCCAGGGATGACACTGATGCACATAGATCAGACTGTTTGAGGTCTGGTCGCTACAAGATGGTATCAGAGCACACGCTGACTGTAGGACACGATCACTACTCTCTTCTCATTTCTGACTCCTCTCCATTTTCTACTCTTTAGGTGGCGGATGCAAGGATCAAGTTCACGCAACCAGATGAAGATACCCCTTTTGGACGTCACCTGAAGGAAGTCACTAGATACCTGAACATTGGAATACCAAGCTTCACAGGGACTTACAATGCCACTTTACCAGAAGAGGAGCGCTGGATGATTCAAGTTCAAGTTCCAGGAAGGACATTTACGCCAGTCACTGAGCCCATAGAATTTTCCTTTGATGCACCAACCTGGAGTCTAGGAAAGAGTATGGCAGCCCACATTACCAAGGGACGCATTGGAGAAGTTTACCACAATGATCTCAAGGGTACTATCTATCAGATTTGTGGGCGCCGAGATGAGCAATGGGAGATGATTAGCACCAGGAAGGATAGATCGATTGCAGCTTTCATCCAAGAGTTAAACCAACACATTTCGACGCCAGGAGAACCAGATGTGCGCAGGCATGATAGATTTGAAGAAGGCAATGACAAGGATCACGGAACTGGAGGAAGAACTCAAGGCTACTCGCGAGGATTATATGGAGGAAATTGTTGTACTAGTAGAGAAGAATGACGACCTGACAAGGAAGTTGGGAATATTCATGGGAGACCCCGCGCCAGGAGGAGAAGACGACGGTTCCACTTTCCCGGAGAACTACATCATCATCGACGACACCGACTCGGATCCTGACGATAGCGATGATGACTATGTTGATGAAGCTGGAGCAGATATCATGGATTCTTCGACCAATCAATTTTTCTAGTCGACCACCATATCAGTAGTAGTATTCCACCATGTATATAGTATAGTCCGAGCACTTTTGTAACGATAGTTCTAGACCGATTGTATGCCCTTGCTTGATTGATTGAGTGATATGTTTGTGTTTGTCTCATGTGCATATGGGTAGTGTTTTCCCCCTAGACCTCATTCTACTCTGTTTTCTCACCTTTTCTAAACCCAGCAGATGCCTCCGAGACGAGACAATGGATTTGCTTTCCCACCGGAGCTCACTCAGTTGATCCAGCAGCAGAATGTATTGATCCAGATACTAGTCCAGAATCAGAACCAGGGGAACAACAACAACCCACCCCCACCACCACCACCAGTTGATCACTTAGCCCGTTTTCTTAGGCTAAATCCGCCGGTGTTCTCCAGTGGCACCGAGCCGATTGTTGCAGATGATTGGCTCCGCAAGATTGAAAGGGAGTTGACTACTGGAGAATGCACAGATGCGGAGAGAGTGCGTTTTGCCACACATCAGCTTGATGGACCCGCAACATCATGGTGGGAGAATTTCATAGTCACTTACCCCATTGACACTGTGACATGGGATCAGTTTCAGTAAGCTTTTCGCACTACCCATGTATTAGAAGGAGCTATGGCCATGTAGAAGCGCGAGTTTCGCAACTTACGCCAAGAAGGACGCACCGTTGGCCAGTGTGTGGATGACTTTAGTAAGCTAGCACGTTATGCCCCGGATGACGTCGCTACAGATGCAGCTAAGAAGGAGAAGTTTCTGGAAGGACTGAATGATGAGCTGAGCATTCAGTTGGTGGTAACAAATTTCAGTAACTACCAGGAGTTGGTAGATAGAGCTCTCATGATTGAAGGGAAGCAACAGCAGATTGACAACCGCAAGAGGAAGTATGGACAAGGGAAGTATAATTCTGGAGCTCATCAGAGGCCCCGTTTCACCCCGAACTCAGGCGGACTTGTCCATAACCATGGAGGTCACAATCACTCTGGAGGGAGTTCGCATAACCATAGTGGCGCCAAGAACGGGAATGCCAATGGAGGAAGCAACGGACAGAACCGTTCCAACCCGGCAACACCCGCCAAGAAAGTTCTAAGCCACATTACTTGCTACAAGTGCCAGAAGACCGGACATTACGCCAATGAATGTCCTGAAGCTAAGAATGGAAACGGCAATGGAAGCTCTAGGAAGAAGCCCAACCCTTTCACCAGGGGACAAGTGAACCACATTAAAGTGGAGGAGGTTGAAGCCCAACCCGACGCAGTAATAGGTAAGTTTTTGGTTAAGTCATTTACTGCAGTCGTACTTTTTGATACTGGTGCATCACATTCATACATATCAAGGGGATTTGTGGATAAGTTTAAACTACCAACCCAAGCCCTTAGGTCACCCATGTTAGTAACCTCGCCAGGAGCAGAATATATGGCTAGCCTATGGTGTGATCGGTTACCATTAAGGATTGGTAACTACCTGTTTCCATCAGACCTAATAGTATTGGAGTCACAAGGATTGGATGTGATATTAGGCATGGATTGGTTATCAAAGTATGGAGGGAACATTGACTACGCCAGTAAGTCGATTTTTCTCACCACCCCAGAAGGAAGAAGGATCAAGTATGTATCCCGGCATGTGTCGAATAGGACTCAAGTGAATTCCTTATCAGGAGTTGTACAGGAGGAAGTACCAGTGATGAAGGATTTCCCGGATGTATTTCCAGAAGAAATGCCAGACATGCCACCGGATAGAGACATTGAGTTCTTGATTGAGCTTTTGCCAGGCACATGACCAATATCTAAGAGACCGTACAGAATGCCCGCAAAGGATTTGGAGGAAATTAAGAAGCAGATTAAGGAGTTACTAGATAAAGGTTATATTCGCCCAAGTTCGTCACCTTGGGGATCCCCGGTACTTCTAGTGGAGAAAAAGGATGGATCGTTAAGGATGGTTGTTGATTATCAAGGATTGAATGAGGTGACGATCAATAACAAGTACCCACTGCCGATGATCAATGATTTGTTTGACCAGCTGCAAGGAGCTAAGGTGTTTTCCAAGATCGATCTGCGATCAGGGTACCACCAGCTGACGATTCGAGAGCAGGATATACCTAAGACAGCTTTTACCACGAGGTACGGGCTATATGAGTATACCGTTATGTCGCTTGGCCTGACTAACACACCTGCCTATTTTATGAACATGATGAACAAGGTGTTTATGGAGATTTTGGATAAGTTCGTTGTGGTGTTCATTGATGATATTCTGGTCTACTCGAAGAATGAAGAAGAACATAAAGAGCATTTGCGTTTGGTACTTGGGAAGCTCAGAGAACATCAGCTATACGCCAAGTTCAGCAAGTGTGAGTTTTGGTTGAAGGAAGTTGGATTCCTTGGACATGTTATATCCGGATAAGGAATAGCAGTAGACCCCACCAAAGTTGTCACTGTGACAAATTGGGAGTCACCCACGTCAGTTGGAGAGATTCGGAGTTTTCTTGGACTCGCAGGGTACTACTCGAGGTTCATTGAAAATTTCTCAAAGATTACAAAGCCCATGACAGAGTTGTTGAAGAAGGACACCAAATTCAAATGGACTGAGGAATGTGATGCCAGTTTTCAGGAGTTGAAGAAACGCTTGGTTACATCACCAGTGTTGATTCTGCCAGATCAATGCAAGGATTACGAAGTGTATTGCGACGCTTCTCGTCGAGGACTTGGAGCCGTACTTATGCAGGAGGGAAGAGTTGTTTCATATGACTCACGACAGCTTAAACCCCATGAATTAAATTATGCTACGCATGATTTGGAGTTAGCAGCCGTAGTGCATGCGTTGAAGACTTGGAGACATTTTCTCATCGGAAACCATTGTGAGGTATACACGGATCACAAGAGTTTGAAGTATATCTTCACGCAGAAGGAGTTGAATCTCAGGCAGAGGAGATGGTTGGAACTCATTAAGGATTATGATATGAGGTTGCATTAACATCTTGGAAAGGGTAACGTAGTAGCCAATGTGTTGAGCCGCAAAAGTCATGTCAATACACTCATGACCGGAGGATTACCCAAGGAGTTGGCAGATGACCTACGCGAGCTATGTTTGGAAATTGTTCCGAGAGGTTATGTAGCAGCTTTGGAGATTCAATCTACTTTGATGGATAAGATCAGAGAAGCTCAGAAGACGGACAAGGAGATTGCCGAGATAAAGGAAAGAATGAGCAAAGGAAAAGCTAAAGGATTTCGAGAGGATGAGCACGATACCCTATGGTTTGAGGACCGCGTATATGTACCAAATGATCAGGAGATCAGGAAACTGATTTTGCAGGAGGCCCATGATTCGCCATATTCGATTCACCCAGGAAATACCAAGATGTATTTGGATTTGAAGGATAGTTTCCGGTGGACCGGAATGAAGAAAGATATTGCGGAGTATGTAGCAGTTTGTGATGTATGTCAGAGAGTGAAGGCAGAACATCAGAAGCCAGCAGGATTGCTACAGACATTGCCTATACCCGAATGGAAGTGGGATAAACTGGGCATGGACTTTATCACGGGATTACCCAGGACTCGTTCAGGCTATGACTCGATATGGGTTGTAGTCGATCGTTTGACGAAGTTAGCTCATTTCATCCCAGTGAAGACCACTTACACCAGTGCTAAGTTGGCAAAGATATACATGACCAGGATCGTATGTCTGCATGGAGTTCCGAGGACCATTGTATTAGATAGAGGAACCCAGTTTACCTCAAAGTTTTGGAATCAGTTGCATGAAACTTTGGGAACTAGGCTAGAGTTCAGTACATCTTTTCACCCGCAGACAGATGGACAAACTGAGAGAGTCAACCAGATTCTGGAGGACATGTTGAGAGCATGTGCACTAGACTATGGATCTAGTTGGGACGAAAACTTGCCGTATGCAGAGTTCTCTTACAACAACAGCTATCAAGCCAGTTTGAAGATGGCCCCTTTCGAAGCATTGTACGGAAGGAGGTGCAGAACACCGTTGTTGTGGGATGAAGTTGAAGACCGACAGTTGTTTGGACCAGATTTGATTAAAGAGTCTGAAGAGAAGGTTAAGCTAATTCGCGATAGACTCAAGGTAGCCCAGTCCAGGCAGAAGAGTTATGCGGATTCTAAATGCAAGGAGACAGTTTACGAAGTTGGAGACAAAGTATATCTTCGTGTATCCCCACTCTGAGGAGTGAATCATTTTGGAGTTAAGGGAAAGTTAGCACCACGTTTTGTGGGACCATACCATGTTTTAGAACGTATGGGAGAAGTTGCTTACAAGTTGGAGTTGCCTGAAGGATTGTCAGGAGTTCACGACGTGTTCCACGTTTCCCAGTTGAAGAAGTGCCACGCAGAGATGGCTGATATCCCTCTGAGAGATACAGTACCACTGGAAGCGATACAGTTGGATAGAGACTTGACATATGAGGAGAATCCAGTCAAGATACTCGAGTTTGCCAGCTGAGTTACACGCAGCAAAGTAATCAAGTTCTGCAAAGTTCAGTGGAGTCACCATACCGAAGATGAAGCCACCTGGGAATGAGAGGAAGACCTACGGAAGGATCAGCCTCACCTATTTTCTAGCCAACCCGAATCTCGAGGGCGAGATTCATCTCAAGGGGGTAGGTTTGTAACATCCCAAATTTTCAATTTGGAATGTTATACATTAGATCATCATTGCATATCATATTTTATTGCATTTTGGTTTGATCCTAGAAATTCTACGCAACTCAAGGACCCACGGAGAGAGTTGGGAATTTCGTTATTTTCATATTTGAGTTTTTCTCAAATTTTGAAAAGAGGATCGTTTGATTTTAATTATTTTTCTCTTCGAAAATTTCTTTTATAAAAATAAAAGAGAGAGGATAAAATGACTTCCTCAAAATAAAGAAATATTGGAAGTTTACTATTAAAATCAAACAAGATTTTTCTTCGGAGTTTTGTCGCTATTTTATTTGAATTACGAAAAATATGCGTTTTTCAAACTTCCATTAGAAGCCCAAATAAATGTTCACCTGCTCCGGCTTATTTTTAGAGGGCGGGGAAAATTTATTTCTAGATTTTTGGAGTCCGTTTAGTATTTCTTTTATTTGTTTTTCTGCGCGAAATAATTTAAAGAAAATGAAACCGACTTTGGGCCGTATCCGCCCTGGACTCCGCCCGGGGGGGGGGGGGGCTTTATAATCCGCGAGGCCCAGCCGCCGCCGTAGCCCACTCGCAACCCGAGCCGCCGCCCCACCGCGCCGCCCGTCCCGAGCCCCACCGCCGCCGAGCCGCCGCCGCCCGACCCCGCCGGAGGAGCCGCCCGCCGCCGCCGCCGCCGTTCCGCCTCCGCCGCCTCGGTTTTTGCGAGAAAACCGATCGTTTTTTTAAAACCCTAGATCCATTTTTTAGTTTCGGTTTAGTTATTTAGCGGACGTTCGTCCGTACGTTTGTTTTAACGAACAGTTTTCGCCCGTTAGCGGCAGATAACAAACGTTCGTTTGTTAATCTGTTCGTCAGTTTTGTTTTTCTCGGATTTTCGGCGATTATTTTTTATCGCGATTTCTGATCCGATTTTCGTTTTAGTTTAACTTTTCGCTCGTTTATCGGAATCAGGCGATACAAGCGCCTGGAGTTTCGTCATGAAACCCTCTTTCCGTTTAACCAACTTAAACAAGTTTTTGCTATTGTAAAAATTGACTTTAGTCTAGATTAGTAAATGAAGCTTGTTTCTTTCGCAGTTTGAGTTTCGTTGCTTCGTTTGATTTGATTCTTTTTGCAAACCGGAGTTCTTCAGTTGAACTTTCTGGTTAGATCTCTTATTTGAGTTTTACCCGTGCAGGTTTGCTTGATTGCTTATTGTATGTTCGTTTGTTTGCGATAGAGTACCCGGAGTGCGAAGCGTGCTACTACGAGTCTCTAGGTTTCACGGATCATCAGCAAGGCAAGTAACACTTTGATCATAACTCTTTACTATCCAGTTTTATTGCATTAGATCAATCCACAAACAATTGCATGGTTAGGATCTAATTTAAATTGGGTGTTTGGGAAGTAGATGAGGTAGTACCTATTCACCTGTTTATTATCAAACCTATGGGAGTTACTTCTACGTCGCTTATATTGCTATGCTATGTTCGTAGACGTGGTTTGGGTTTAGAGTATTCATGACAGAAGTGAGTATTGTTAAGTAATGGTTAACTTAAGGTGGGAACTTTAATACACATCTGGGTGGATTGAGGCACCTGGGGAACCCAGTGATTGCCTCTATTTTTGGAAATCCCGGGGTACCGTGTGATTCTCCTATGGACTGCCACCAAGGCTCAAAGGGATCATGAGACTATTCATGCTAGAAACTTCTGTGTGCAGCCACAAGCGATTATGGGCTCTGGCATAGTTGAGTATGTTGTGTGACCTCTTTCAGTGGTAGGCTAGCAGATGTAGGGGAGGTAGGTGGTACTGTCTACCCAGAGTAAAGAGTTAACGCTTCTGAAAGACTGTGTCTCGGTCATCCGTTTCTCAAACACCATGTAGTGCGAGAAATCCAACGGAGGAGATCGAGTCTTGTGGGGAAAAGTGCGCAAACCTCTGCAGAGTGTACAAACTAATCTTGATTGGCCGTGTCCCCGGTTATGGACATTTTGAGTATCTGGTTCTTGGATTATCATGTGGATCTCATCACTCTTAATTATAAAAATTTGATTGGGTTATTTAATTACTTTTAATTGGGATTGAGATGGGGTTTACCATTCTCAATGTTTAACAACCACCATGATAGTTAAATAAAAATTTATTCCTTTGTTGTAGGGAAAAATTGGCTTTCCGCAAAACATATTTAACCATACAGCCTCCATCAGCCATTTATGCATGTAGTGATAGCATTATTCTGTTCATTACTCTTTTGCGCTACTTTGCCAGCATATTCCATGTGCTGACCTGTTTTCGGGCTGCAATGTATCATGTTGCAGACTTTTCAGACGATGAGTAAGGTGCCTTAGGTCGTGGTCTTTCACTCAGTGATGCCGTTGGAGTTGATGGACTCGCTTTATCTTCCAAGCCTTCCGCTGTTATTGTTTTAGATGGCCTTAAGCCATATTATTTTGTAATAAGTTCTCTTTTGAGACATTCGATGTACTAAGTGTGTGATTGCTACTCTGTTATAAAATCCTTCAAGTACTGTGCGTGTCAGCATTACCGATCCAGGGATGACACTGATGCACTGAGATCAGACTGTTTGAGGTCTGGTCGCTACACACTTCCTCCTGAACAACTCTCGTGAGAGAATTTACTTGGGTCCTCCTTGGCGCATGCCTGCATACATACTTGATAATTTTTCCCTCCGGGGTGGTGAGCAAAATTGACTTACTCGGACAATCGATGTTTCCTCCATACATCGATAGCCAATCCATTCCTAGTGTCACATCCAAACCTTGTGACTCCAAAATTATTAGGTCTGGGGGCAAAACATGGCTTCCAATGGTCAATGGCATCTGAAAGCATCCTTGACTTGCCATATATTCTGCTCTTGGCGAACTTACTAACATAGGTGTCCTAAGTACCTTAGTGGGCAACTTATACTTATCCACAAATCCCCTTGATATGTATGAATGCGATGCACCAGTATCGAAAAGAACGATTGTAGTAAAAGACTTAACCAAAAACTTTCCAATAACTGCATCTGGCTGCTCCTCAACTTCCTCCACGTTCACGTGGTTCACTTGTCCCCTATTGAAAGGGTTGGGCTTCTTCCCAGCGCTTCCATTGACATTACCATTCTTTGCTTCAGGGCACTCAGTGGCATAGTGTCCAGTCTTCCCGCACTTGAAACAAGTAATGTGACTTAGGTCCTTCTTAGCGGGTGTGGCTAGGTTAGAGCGGTTCTGATTGCTGCCTGCTCCATTCCCGTTTCCATTCTTGGAGCCATTGTGGTTGTGAGAACTCCCTCCATTGTGAGTGTGGCCTCCATGGTTATGGACAAGTCCTCCCGAGTTCAGGGTGAAACAAGGCTTCTGTTGGGTCCAGAATTGTACTTTCCTTGTCCATACTTCCTCTTGCGGCTCTCAATCTGCTGCTGCTTCCCTTCAATCATAAGAGCCTTGTCTACCAACTCCTGGTAGTTGTTAAATGTTGCCACCATCAACTACATGCTCATCTCATCATTTAGCCCTTCCATAAACTTCTCCTGCTTCGCGGCATCTGTGGCCACATCATCAGGGGCATAACGAGATAGCTTACTAAACTCATCCACGTACTGAGCCACAGTACGATTTCCCTGGCGTAAGTTGCAAAACTCACACTTCTTCATGCTCATAGCTCCAGTTGAGACATGGGCTGTGCGGAATGCTTGCTGAAACTGATCCCAAGTGACATTGGCTACAGGAAAAGTGGTTGTGTAATTCTCCCACCATGAGGCTGCTGGTCCATCCAACTGATGTGCGGCAAAACGCACCTTCTCAGCATCTATGCAACCGGCGGTGGTCAACTCCCTTCCAATCCTGCGTAGCCAGTCATCTGCAACTATTGGCTCGGTGCTACTGGAAAACACCGGCGGCTGTAACCTCAGAAAACGGGCTAAGTTGTCAACTGGAGGAGGGTTGTTGTTGTTGTTGTTGCCTTGGTTCTGTACTAATATCTGCATCAAGGCATTCTGCTGCTGGATCAACTGGGTGATCTCCGGCAGGAAGACAAATCCGATGTCACATCTCGGAGGCATCTGATGGGTTTAGAGGGAAGAGATTAGAATAGAATTGAGGTCTAGTGAGAAAACACTACCCATATGCACATGAGACAAACAATCATATCACTCAATCAATCAAGCAAGGGCATACAATCGATCTAACTATCGTTACAGTGCTCGGACTATACTATTTACATGGGGGGAAAACTACTAATCATATGGTGGTCTACTAGAAATTTTGATCGGTGGAAGACTCCATGATATCCGCTCCAGCTTCGTCTTCATAATCATCATCACTATCCTCAGGGTCGGAGTCGGTGTCGTCGATGATGATGTAGTTCTCCGGACAAGTGGAATCGTCGTCTTCTCCTCCTGGCGTGGGATCTCCCATGAAAACTCCAATCTTCTTAATCAGGTCGTCATTCTTCTCCAATAGTATTGTGATTTCCTCCTCATATCCATCGCGTGTAGACTTGAGTTCCTCCTCTAAATCGGTGATCCTTGTCATCGCCTTCTTTAAATCCATCATGCTTGCACACATCTGGTTCTCCTGGCGTTGAATGTGTTGGTTTAACTCTTGGACGAATGCTGCAATGGACCTGTCCTTCCTGGTGCTGACTATCTCCCATTGCTCATCTCGGCGCCCACATATCTGGTAGATAGTATCCTTGAGATCCTTGTGGTAAACCTCGCCAATGCGTCCCATGGCAATGTGGGCTGCCATGCTCTTTCCCAGACTCCAGGTTGGGGCATCAAAGGAAAACTCTATGCGCTCCGTGACTGGCGTAAATGTCCTTCCTAGAACTTGAACTCGAATCATCCAGCGCTCCTCTTCTGGTAAAGTGGCGTTGTAGGTCCCGGTGAAGCTTGGTATTCCAATGTTCAGGTATCTAGTGACTTCCTTCAAGTGTCGTCCAAAAGGTGTATCTTCATCCGGTTGTGCAAACTTGTTCCTCGAGTCCGCCATCCTAAAGAGTAGAAAATGGAGAGGAGTCAGAAATGAGTAGAGAAGAATGACCTATGGCTTTCTTAGTGGTCGTGTCCTACATTCAGCATGTGCTCTGATACCATCTTGTAGCGACCCGACCTCAAACGGTCAAGTCTCTGTGCTTCAGTGTCATCCCTAGATCGGTAATGCTGACACACACAGTACTCGAAGGATTTATAACAGAGTAGCAATCACACACTTATTACATCGAATGTCTCCAAAGAGAACTTATTACAAAAATATGGCTTAAGGCCATCTAACACGATAACAGCGGAAGACTTGGAAGATAAAGTGAGTCCATCAACTCCAACGGCATAGCTGAGTGCATGACAACGGCCTAGGGAACCTTACTCTTCATCTGAAAAGTCTGCAACATAATACGTTGCAGCCCGAAAAAGGGTCAGCACATGGAATATGCTGGCAATATAACACAGTAGAGCAATGAACAGATTAATACTATCACTATATGCATATATGGCTGGTGGAGGCTCTATGGTTATATGATTTTGCGAAAAGCCAATTTTTTCCTCAAACAAAAGAGTCAATTTTATTTAACTATCATGGTAGTTGAAATATCATTGAGAAGGTTCTGCCAACTCAATCCCAATTAAAGGTAATTATCAACCCAACAAATTAAATTAGAGTGTTGAGATACAATAGGATAATCCAAGTACTAGATACTCAAGATGTCCATAACCGGGGACACGGCTAACCATGATTAGTTTGTACACTCTGCAGAGGTTTGCGCACTTTTCCCCACAAGACTCGATCGCCTCCGTTGGATTTCTCGCACTACAGGGTGTTTGAGAAATGGATGACCGAGACACAGTCTTTTAGAAACATTAACTCTTTACTCTGGATGGACAGTTACACCTACTTTCCCTCTACATCTGCTAGCCCACAACTGAAAGAGGTCATGCAACATACTCAACTATGCTAGAGCCCATAATAGCTTGTGGCTGCACACGGAAGTTTCTAGCATGAATAATCTTATGATCCCTTTTAGCCTGGGTGGCCGACCGTAGGATGATCACACGGGTACTCCGGGATATCCTAGGACAACACTGGATTCTCAAGGTGCCCAAACAAGCAATCCACCCAGATGTGTATTAAAGTTGCCACCTTAAGTTGAACCATTAATTAGCAACTCACATCTGTCATGGATATACTCAAACCCAATCCACGTCTACGAGCATAGCATGGCAATAAGCATAACGAAGAAGTAACTCCCACGGTTTGATAATAAATAGGGCAATAGGTTCTACCTCAACATCTACTTCCCAAACCCACATGTTAATAGATCCTACTCATGCAATGTGTAAGGATTGTATCTAATGCATAAAAACTGGGTAATAAAGATGTATGATCAATGTGTTACTTGCCTTGCTGACGATCCGCAAAACCTAGTGACTCGTAGTAGCACGCTTCGCACTCCGGGAATTCTATCGCAAACAAATAATAATATACATAAGCAATCAAGCAAAGATGCACAGGTAAATCTCAAATAAGAAGATCTAAACCAGAAAGTTGAACTTAAGAACTCCGGTTTGCAAAAAGAATCAAATCAAACGGAGCAACGAAACTCAAACTGCGAAAGAAACAAGATCCGATTACTAATCTGGACTAAAGTCAAATTTTACAGTAACAAAATCTTGTTCTAGTTGTTTAAACAGAAAGAGGGCTTCGAGACGAAGATCTGGGTGCTTGAATCACCTGATTCCGATAAACGAGCGAAAAGATAAACTAAAACGAAAATCGGGTTAGAAATCGCTATCGGAAATAATCACGAAAAAACCCTGGAAAAAGAAAAACTGACGAACAGGCTAACAAACGAACATTCGCTGTCCGTGACTAACGGGTGAACGGCATTCGTTTAAACGAACGAACAGACGAACCTCCGCAAAATAAATAAACCGATCTAATGAATTAAACCGAAATTTTTAAAAAAGCGAGATCTAGATCTAGGGTTTACCGAAATAAACCGACGAGAGAAAAAAAACGGCGGCTGCTCCAGCGAAGTCGACGGCGGCGGCGCGGCACGCAGCTCGAGGCGACGGCTAGGGTTTCGGGAGGCGTGGGCGGGCTGGCGGCGGGGTGGGCTGCGGGGGCGGCGCGGCGGCTTTTAAAGGCGGCCTGGCCTGGGGAGTCCGGGCCGGATACGACCCGTAGGTCGGTTACTTTTTTTTAAATAATTCCGACACACAGAAAAAGAAATGAAAAGAATACTAAACTGACTCCAAAAATCCCGAAATAAATTTTTCCCGTCCTATAAAAATATGCTGGACAAGGTGAACATTTATTTGGGCCTAAAATGCAATTTTGATAAACGCGTATTTTTCCTAATTCAAATAAAATTGCAATAAAATCCGAATAAAATTAAATATTTGATTTTAATATTTTTCCTCCAATATTTCATTTATTTTGGAGAAGTCATATTATCTCCTCTCATATATTTTAATATGAAATATTTTCAGAGAGAAAAATAAATTAAAACCCAAAGTGATCCTTGTTTCAATATTTGATAAAAGTCAAATATGAAAAACGTGAAATCCCCAACTCTCTCCGAGGGTCCTTGAGTTGCTTAGAATTTCGAGGATCGCGAAATGAAATGCAATAAAATATGATATGCATGAATGACCTATGTATAACATTCCAAATTGAAAATTTGGGATGTTACACTATTGCCACACATTTCAATGAAATATCTATCCATTATTCCTTGTGAAAGGCTTGGGAAATTACTAAATGGCACGAGCATGGTTTTCTAGGCCGTTCTTGTGGACCCTTTCATGCATCGATTGTTTGAACTTGAATTATGCGCATTAATGCCTAGGAAATGCACATAATCCCCTAAATATGGCAAATGAACCCAGAAAAGTGCCAAATTTGAACACGGTGATTTGCAGGTTGTATGCTCATCATAGAAAAAAACTCATGGACGAATGACAAAGGAAATTTGGATCCCCCTTCAATCTTGGTGATTTCCCCCTCGAAACCATGAAACTTCCTCGGATGATGGTTCGTTTTATGAAAGGAGCGCATCACGACATAAGGAAAACATTCTCCAATTTTTACTAGGGCATGGTGAGGCCATACCATGGCACCACACCAGTCGTCATGTTTTCCAACCATGTGTTTCATTTTTGTATAGTTGTTAACCGAGTAAACGACGCGTTTATAGTTGACTATTGCCACACATTTCCTTGAAATATCTGCCCATTCCTTGTAAAGGGCATGAGAATGTACTAAATAACACGAGCATGGTTTTCCAGAGCGTTCTTGTGCACCTGTTCATGCACCGATTGTTCGAATTTGAATCCATTTAATGCCTAGAAAATGCACATAATCCCCTAAATATGGTAAATGAGCCCGGAAAAATATCAAATTTGAACACGTTGCATTTGAGGCGGTATGTTGATCATTGGAAAAAAACTGAATGACAAACTAGGGCAGAAATTTCGATTCCCCTTCAATGGTTGTGATTTCCCTCTCGAAAGCATTGAACTTCCTCGGTGATGGTTCGATTCATGAAGGGCGTGCATGACGACATAAGCCAAACCTTCTCAAATTTTTTCCAGGGCATGGTGAGGTCATACTAGGGCACCATGCCAGGCATCATTTTTTAAGCATTTATTTCATTTTTTCTATAGTTGAAAACCCAACAAACAAACATTTGTGCTTGACTATTGCCACACATTTCAATGAAATATCTATCCATTATTCCTTGTGAAAGGCATGGGAATTTACTAAATGGCACGTGCATGGTTTTCCAGGCCGTTCTTGTGGACCCTTTCATGCACCGATTGTTTGAAGTTGAATTATGTGCATTAATGCCTAGGAAATGCAAATAATCCCATAAATATGGCAAATGAGCCTGGAAAAATGTCAAATTTGAACACGGTGATTTGCAGGTTGTATGTTCATCATAGAAAAAAACTCGTGGACAAAGGAAATTTTGATCCCCCTTCAAACTTGGTGATTTCCCCCTCGAAACCATGAAACTTCCTCGGTGATGGTTCATTTTATGAAAGGCGTGCATGACGACATTTTTACCAGGGCACGGTGAGGTCATACCATGGCACCACACCAGGCGTCATGTTTTTAACCCAGTAAACGACGCGTTTATGGTTGACTATTGCCACACATTTCCTTGAAATATGTGCCCATTCCTTGGAAAAGGCATGAGAATGTACTAAATAGCACGAGCATGGTTTTCCAGACCGTTCTTGTGCACCTTTTCATGCACCGATTGTTCGAATTTGAATTATGTGCATAATTAATGCCTAGAAAATGCACACAATCCCCGAATATGGTAAATGAGTTCGAAAAAATGTCAAATTTGAACACGTTTCATTTGAGGCGGTGTCGGGGGAAACGACACCTACGGGATCATGAGGAATCCCTTATGCTACGGTTGGTGGGCGCGGGGCAGTGGAAAGAGCAGGATTGAGAGATCAACGCGGGGGGGGGGGGGGGGATTATCCAGGTTCGGGCCGCAAGTGATGCATAATACCCTACTCCTCCTGGTTTCTGTTTATCTAGTGTTCTTGGAGTAGCAACAAGGCGTGCAGGGTCCAAGAAGTCTGAATCCTCTCCCAGTACGCCGCGGGCCTCCTTTTATAGACAAAGGGGCTGCCATAGTGGCACACAGGAGGTGGAAAGCTATACAGTGGTCGAGTCTATCTTCTGGCGCCGTAGGACAAACACATTTAATGCGCTACCGACGTGCCCTTCTTTCTTTATCGGGGACGGCAAGGAAGCTCGTCCCAGCTGTCGCCGCCTCGCCTGGCTTCGACACGCGTCCGAACTGACGAGGCGGGTAGTGCCACGCTGGCCGGCTGGCTGTTGAGTTGGTGCGGTGGCAGAGCCGTCACGAAGATCTGCATGCCACCACGTAGGTGCTCGCTGAGTTGGCCTAGAGGCCGCACGTCGCCATGCACCTGCTCGCCTAGTTGGGGGGCTGGCAGCTGCATGGGAACGGCGGCGGAGTCTTGGCAGATGTGGGCCTGGCTGCGGCCCGGCGGATGTCTTCGGCAAGAGTCTTGCCGGGGCCCCAGCAAGGGTCTTGCCGTGGCATCGTAGTCGTCCCCTGCAAGGGGCTTGCCGGGGGTCTCGTGGGTATCCTTGGCAAGGATCTTGCCGAGGATCTTCGTCTTCTGGTTATTGATCTAGTCTTGTATGCTTCTGGTCTTCACAAAGATCTTCATGCCACCATGGAGGCACTTCCCGAGCCTTGGTTCCAATGTGGTTTGAGGTTGTCGGAACTCTCAGGCTCAAGGGTGGCAGCCCTTCTGGCATTGGGCAAGTTGCCCCGGCAAGGCTGTTGCCGGGGCTGTGGAGGCCGCCCCGGCAAGGGCCTTGCCGGGGGAGTCCACCTCGCCCTTCTGCTCTTTGTGTTTCCGGCTTGGCGTTGGTCTAGTCGTCTTGTGCCTTTGCTTCCTCTGCCCCGCCAAGCGTGGCCAGGGGCGTGGGGCTGCGACTGCTCGCGCACAAGTAAAGGGGTGCAAAATGGTACCCCTACTTTTGTACACCGGCAGGAGCCCCCGGGCCTGGGCCACATATAAGCGCGGGGTGTTATTGGGCCAGGCCCTGAACGGTGCGCGGGCGCGCAGGCGGTGGAGTTTTTACTACAGTAACTCCCTCGCTCGCTGCGCTTCCCCACGACTGTGATAGCGTGGATTTTGCCTCCTCTCTTTTTTCCAGACTTGCCTTCTCTCTCTTTTCCGGACTTGGTTTTTATCGTGGTTTTTGCCCTGACTTGATTTGGATTCTGAATCATTTCAAATGGACTTGTCACTTGGGCATATCCTTGACTTTCACCCAAGTGACCTATCTACTTTATTCCTCTGATAAATCTCCAAAATAATCAAATGAATATTTTTCATAAAAGAAAAATATTCATTTTTCTCTCTGAAATTCAATTCAGAAACTTGTGCTCCAAAGCAACCCCAATTTTTCTTGCTCAGAAAAATCTGAGATAATTCCTGAATATTCTTAGAACCTTGGCACACCTTCCCATGCAAAAATATTACATCATTTTTTGGAATATTTTTGCTGTAGAAAATCATTTCTATTCTGGCCCAAACTTCCAGTTTGTACAGCAAGTACATTTTTCCTTGAGCTTTTAGCCTTGATCTTTCTTGAGCTTAAACACTCTCCTAAGAAACCCTAAACCCCAGGAGATCAGCCGTAATGGCCTTCTAGAAGGTGGCCAAACTTGACGACCAAGTTTCTGGACAGAAACTTGTCAGCTTAGTAGAGTCAAGTCTGGTCGGCCTGTGCATGAGCTATCACCTCTCCTATACTAAACACTGCATGGACAAACGCGTAGACAAGGTTTGGCTGCTCCTGGGCGTCGTTTTGACCATGTCAGCTTGGTGACCGCGCGAGGACACGGCGCCTGGCAGCGTCTCGACGTGCTCTGGCTGGCGCTTTCCTCTCTGTTTCGCGCGTGCTCGTTCCAGCGCTTGCCGACGGCTGCCGCGCCACACCACAAGCCCTGACCCATCACCCTTGACCGCTCCCTGGATCTCGCCGACGCCGGAGCCGCCGCAGCAAGCACGGGCACGTCGCGGCCAAAACGCCACAGTGCGCGCGTGTGCTTGTCCACTTCCCCAACCGCCTCCTGTGCTTGTCCGCAAGCGTGGGCTAGCTGTTGCGTTGACGCTGAGCATTTGCCCCCTCGTGTTGTAGGTTCTCGTCGCTGTTCGCCGCGTGTCCAGAGAGCTCCGGCGGCGACACGTGCCCCCCTTCGCTCCGGCTATATATAGCGCTCCCCTCTCAATTTCTAGCCAAGCACCACTCCACACCACCTCCACGAACACGTAGACGAGCAGCAGCTCGGTCGGGCAGGCCTCTGGCCATCGCCACGGCCAGAGGGTTCTGGCGATCCCCGCAGGCCAGCCGCCGCTCTCCGGTGCCTCTCGAGCTCAAGCAACTACTTGGGCGGGGCATTGGTGACTTGTTGGTGTTGCCTGGATGCCGCCGAGCCCTCGGAGCCGCCCCTAGCCATCGTCTTCAACCTCTCCGGCAAAACACGTCTGCCACCGTAGCTTGCGAGCTCAACCACGACCAGCTCCGTCCACCCCACGCCAAGCTACGGGTACGGGCAGGTGCGCCTCGAGCCCCGCTTCAATCCTATCCCTCTAGCCTAGCCCCAAACCCCCTCGTCGCCGGCGTGAGCTCCGGTGAAGCCCCGCCTCTCTCTGATCTCGCTCGCCCCCTGTCTCTGCTAACCCCCGGGACCCACTTGTCGGTCTCACCACTCGCGCCCGAAGCGGTATGAGTGGAGATGTATTTCTGTTTTACACCTTCGATGTCACCCCCCCAGGATTTCTGTTTAATTCAAATAAAATTCAGAAATTTGACTGAACTTTGACCAGCCACCATTTCTAAACCATAAGTCCAAATGATTTGGTTCTTTTTGCATTGTCTTTGTTTGAGAAAACTCTAGTAGCACACCAAAAGGTCGATTTTTTCCTTGCTGCCTAGAATTTCAGGTAATTTTCAGAATGTGTTTTGACAAATATTTTTTGTGGTTTTTAAATTCCAGAAGGAGAAGCTTGTCTTGAAGCAAACCAAGAGGGGTGTGATCCTCCTCTACACTAAGGCAAGACACACCAGCATTTGGATGGTGTTATTTCAATATCTATGATTTTCTACTTGAATATGAATTCTTATTTGCCTTTAAAATTTGGTAAAATAAATATGGTTAATTGCTAGTTACATTATTATGCTTGATATGCTTGTTTTAGTTACTGGTTGAATGCATGAACTTGTGTGGTTAAGTAGAGTAAGGTTTTGCACTATGCATATTGCTATGAAAATTCATGGTAGTTATTTTACTACGTGATATTTTCATTTAAATAATGAACTAATAAAAATATTTCTTGATTATAAAAATGAGTTATAACCAGAAAGTTTTGATTTTTAGTATTGCAAGGTAATTATGTGTTTAAGCTTGATCCAGACAATGAGTTGTTGGCTTTGCATGACGAGTAGTTGCATGATTATGGCATTATATCATGTTATTGATAATTTTTTTATCAAAGCTAAACTTGATTAAGTTCAACTTGAATATGATGTTGATCACATCATGGTGCCACTGAATCGGGTTTTTAATTCAGTGCGACCACATTTACCTTATGGGAAGGTCTTGATTCGGTCCTTTGTTGCGGCTCTCACCGGTGCCTCCCGCGAGGGAAGGTTATGGACGTGCATACCTTGGCCCGGTAGGCAGACATAACCTTGTGTGCTCGTTTTTTGTTTTTATGGTACCTTGTCCCCGTTTGGGACCGTTTTGCCACGACGGTGGCCGTTGGTGTCTTTGGTAGACACGGGGCCACCCAAGACCTAGCCCATAGAGGGAGTTGGTCAGAGTGGCCGGGGAGTGTGCATGACAAAGGGAGGGTTTCGTCGGAATACTTTGGTCCACCCGAATGGGAATGCGAGGCCAGGTGTTCCGTAGTGTGGGTAAAGTGCGCTACCTCTGCACAGTGTATTTAATCTATCGATAGCCCCGTCCTCGGTTATGGGCATAACTGTGAGTAAGTCACACCATGGATCAACTTTTATAATAAATCTTGCAAACTAAGTGATTGTTGTGATGCATTAGTTCGTGATGAATCATGAACGCTTGAGGTGTTCATGAGTGATTGGTTTCAGGTGTGACCCCCGTGCGGTCACCATTTGGTTACGAGGTAACCGTCTGGTAAGCGAGTCCGTGAGACTCGGATCACGTATTTGTTTGTATTGCATCTGTAGTATTTATTGTATCGAATTAAACGGATTAATTATCTTGACATTGTCTGTTATCGTGCTTATGTTTGTTGTGATCTTGCAAGTAAATTCAATGTACTGACCTGGCATGTTATGCAGCTTTCACGCAAGTCGATTCGCATCGGAGCACATCTTGTGTCTATGCCATGTCCACGTCGGTGTGCCTGTGCTATGGAGTTCCACTTCATCGTTCTTCCTCTGCCGCGTAGTTCGTGTCATCGAGGCCCCAGCCATGTTCATTAAATAATGTACATACTGTCCAACAACACTGTGTGTGCCGCTTGGCCTCGTATCTCGATGTAATATCAGACCTATGTAATCCATTAGCATCAATAAAGCGGTTGTTTCTGTATCATGTTGTTGTGTATTGTCAGAAGACTCGATCTCTGGGCTGGCAATGCAGGGTAAACCGGTTGCTATGAGCCGGGGTGCCACAACGACCCACGTTGAATGCGCGACGTGGGGGTCGTGCGTGACGTGGGGGTCATGCGTGGGGCGGTTGCTGCCTCATGCATCACATCATAGTAAAGGCGGCTCATGCCTTCCCCATAAAAAGTGGAAAACACAGGGGCGCGGCTCATTTACTAAGTGGGCTCGAGTCGTGGCCTTCAAGGCACCTGTGCCCCATGATCACGGGGTGGAAAACGGTCGCCTCACTCGTCTCCTCGATTTCGGGTTGCTCGCCACGTGTCCCCCATGCCTCGAAGATGGTAGGCGGTGGATGCGGGGGGCACGGGCCTTAAATGACGAGGCGGGGACCGGGTCATCGCTGATTGGAGCAGCGGGTCGGTCTCAATTCCCTACGCCCCTGGTGGCCGGATTGGTTAAGTGGGGCGGTCGAGCCCTGGCCCCGCCCTTCATAAGAAGGGGAGGGGGATGGCACCCCTCAATCTTTCGTCATTCATCTCCTTCCACCTTGCCTCCTTCCTTTATTCTCCTATGGCGAGAGGCCGCGCCGGCACTCCGATGGCGGCGACGAGGGTCTCTACTCGACAGCGCGCCCCTCCTTCCCAAGAGCTCGTGGTGGCGGAGCCGGCCGTGAGAGGAAGGGGGAGGGGGCGAGGCTGAGGCCGCCGTGGCGCTCGGGGAAGAAGTGGACGGGGTGGCGCACCGGCCTTGCCTCCGCCAGCGGCCCCTCCCCAATGGAGGGCCACGTCGGAGACCAGCCCCATGAGTTCATCATCAGGCTGCACCGGCCAATGCACCGTCGTCTTCGTCTCCCTACTCCGTTCGCTCGGGAGATGGAGCTCGACCCGCCACAGGCTCTGAGGTTGCATATGAGGGGCTGCAGGAATGGCAGCATGCGGGTCGACTTGCCCGCCCCTCACGTCATGTATCTTCGTCGCGGATGGAAGACCTTTGCTCGTGCCCACAGCCTGTCGGAGGGGCTCGTTCTCCACTTCAAATTAATAGTGAACGGCCTGCTCTCCGTCAAGGTCTTTGGGCACTTGGGAACTCGCCTAAGGTGTTGCGTGGAGAGCTCCTCCGATGATGAAGACTCCTCCTCAAGCGGGAGTGACGAGGAGGACAGCGACAGTGACGACGAGGGCGTCAAGCGGGAGGACGCCGACTCCGACTCTGATTGACCGCGCCTCCCTCCTCCCTCGGCCATGCGCCCTGCCGATGGTCTTCCTCGTCAAGCTCTCCATCGGCGCATTCCCCATCGCCTCCTTTTTGCCTTCACCTGCCGCACCTGCGAGGAAAGGGGCAGGAACGGGGATCACGGGGCACTTGTCTTCTTTAGATTTTAAGCCTGCGGGCACTTGTTAGATTTGAACCTTGTAATCCCCTTGCTCATGTTTACATTCTGTATGAACTGTACTTGTTTGGAACGTATTGATGAAAAAGGGTGCTTGATGGGTTCTTTGTGCGTGAGCGAGGCCCATGCCAAGGAATGAATCCTTGTTATTTTTAAGATAAACATCGTCGCCCGGCAACAGACCTTGCCGTCCCCTCACTTCATTCACAACCATACTCACGCTCTCGGCGGAGGCAGGGGCGAAGTAGGGTTAGGCCCTTCGTTTGCTTCCTTGTCACCGCAACTACAACCAAGTTCCGGCCCAGGGAATAGTTCTCGGGCACAGGAAAGGGGGAGGACGGTGGCCCAGGAATAAACGAGGCTTCATACGTCCCAATTCCATACGGAAATGCATAACAGGGGATAAAGGACTTATCTGAATCTGCAGCCCCCGGCAACCTTGGCTTGCCGTGGTCGGGTGCTTGAATCTGTAGCCCCCGACAATGGCTTGCCGGGGTCGGGGATGTCGATCCGTCTCCCTGCCCTTAAATGGCTTAGCAGGAACGCATGTGCAGCCTGCGAACCAAAGAAAAGACTGGAAAGGACGGAAAGACACACACACGACCTCTATGCTAGGGGTTAGTTGCCGCCGGGCACTATCAACCCTACCAAAAATAGACTTAACCTAGCATGCATGCTAAAACTTAGGGCGCCAGCGCTTCATTTATTTATGCTCAGGGTCTGCGCCCGGCTCTGCACAAAGGGTTACATGCCTCATCAGCAAGGCTTGTACAAAAGGTGGTATGCCGGGAGGCCCGGCAACCGCGCCTCATGGGTAAAACTTACGAAGATGTTCGATGTTCCTGGAGTTGCTCACTGGGACACCATCTTCGGTCTCCAGGCGGACTGCGCCAGGCCTGGTGACTCGTATTACCCGATAAGGGCCTTCCCACTTCAGCGTCAACTTGTTGGAATGCTTGGCTGACTAAACGCGCCGAAGAACAAGGTCACCTTCCTCAAGACTTCGGGCATGAACCTTGCGACTAAGGTATCGGCGCAAGGCCTGCCGGTAGCGTGCAGCTCGCACAGCCGCCCGAAGACGATCTTCCTCAATGAGTGTCACATCATCTTGCCGCAACTGCTCTTGCTCAAGCTCATCATAAGCGAGCACTCGAGGAGACCCGTATGTGAGTTCCGTGGGGAGAACTGCTTCTGCCTCATATACCAGGGCAAAGGGTGTCTGGCCGGTGGTTCGATTTGGCGTCTTCTGATCGACCAAAGAACCATCGGCAACTCATCAATCCAGCGCCTTCCACACTTGTGCAGCCTGTCAAAAGTCTTAGTCCTCAGGCCTCGCAGTACTTCAGCATTTGCCCTCTCCGCCTAGCCGTTGCTCCGTGGGTCTGTCACTGAAGCGATAGAGACCTTGCTACCGAGGTCCTGGATGTATTGCATGAAGGTGCGGCTTGTGAACTGCGTGCCGTTGCTGGTGATGACCCTGTTCGGCACACCAAAACGGCAAACTAGCCCCTTGAAGAACTTGACGGCTGACTGTGCTGTCACCTTCCTCACTGCTTCCACTTCGGGCCACTTTGTGAACTTGTCGATTGCGACGTACAAGTACTCAAAAACCCCGACAGCACGGGGGAAGGGGCCCAGTATGTCGAGCCCCCAGACCGAAAATGGCCAGGAGAGAGGGATTGTTTGAAGGGCTTGAGCTGGTTGATGAAGCTTCTTCGAATGGAACTGACACGCTTCACACTTGGTTACTAGCGCAGCTGCATCCTGGAGGGCCGTGGGCCAGAACAAACCTTGCCGGAACGCCTTGCCGGCAAGGGCCCTTAACCCTATGTGGGAGCCACACATACCTCCATGTATCTCTGCCAACAGCTCTAGTCCGTCCTCTTGAGGAATGCACTTCAGCCTGACTCCGTTTGGCCTGCTTCTGTACAAGGTATCATCCACAAACTGGTACATGTTGGACCGACGGGCTACTTTCTCTGCTTCTTCATGCTCCTCGGGGAGCTCTCCTATTTGGAGGAAACGGACGGTGGGCTGTGCCCATGCCGGAGCCCAGGGCTCGACGGCAAGGACCAAAGGCACATCTTCGGCCGCAGGGGAAGCTGCCTCTACGGTCAGGGCCTGGGGCCCCGTCGGAGGTAGTTGCCCCTCGGCAAGCTTGGGGTACCCGACAACCTCCTTGTCGGCGGCTCCTGGGAGCTCAGCGGGAAGGTACTTGCCGGGGCTTGTCTTCCTTCACTTGTTCTGCCCTGCTGATGGCTCTACGGATGGTTGTATTAACTGAAGTACAAAGGTACCTGGTTCCACAGGCAACGTGAGGGCAGCGCGTTTCGATAGGTCGTCAGCAATGCTGTTCTCCGCTCGGGGAACATGTTCTGCCTGTAGGCCGTCGAAACGTTCTTCCAACTTCCTCACTTCATTCACGTAGGCCTCCATCAACAGGCTCTGGTAATCCTTGTTGACTTGCTTGACGACGAGCTGCGAGTCACCTGTGATGATGAGCTTCTTGATTCTGAGGTCTACCGTGATCCTGAGACCGGCAAGCAACCCCTTGATAATCGCCAAGCGCAGGGAATCATCGTAGCAATTTCCAAAGGTGGAAGTGATAAGTATGGAGTGTCGAACCCACAAGGAGCTAAAGGTAAGATCAATATTCTCTCAAGCCCTATCTGCCACTGATACGACTCTACGTACACCGAATGTTTGCTTCCAACTAGCAACGAGAAATAAAACTACATTGTGGGTATGAAGAGGATAACTTTGTATTGTATCGGAGAGCTAAAACATAAAAGTAGGTGCTGCTATCATAAAGTTAGAATATAATACTAAATATTATAAATAGCGAGTGTGGAATAATGATGGATCGGTGTGCGGAGTTGTCCTAGGCAATTATTAACAAGACCGGTAGTCGTCATTGCAATTTCATATGAGGGAGAGGCATAAGCTAACATACTTTCTCTACTTGGATCATATGCACTTATGATTGGAACTCTAGCAAGCATCCGCAACTACTAAAGATCATTAAGGTAAAACCCAACCATAGCATTAAAGCATCAAGTCCTCTTTATTCCCATACGCAACAACCCCCTTACTCGGGTTTGTGTTTCAGTCACTCACCAACCCACTATAAGCGAATCATGAACGTATTGCAGCACCCTACAGCGGGAATCCCTCACGCTTGCGCGACACGGAGGGCACCATAGGACAGCACCAAAATAAAACATACAACTCGTACCAATCTAGATCATCAATCAACCCAAAGACAAAGGATATCTACTCAAAACATCATTGGATGGCAACACATCATTGGATCATAATAGGTGGCATAAAGCACCATGTTCAAGTAGGGATTACAGCGGGGTGCGGGAGAGTGGACCGCGTAAAAGAGATGAGGATGGTGATGATGGTGGTGATGTTGATGAAGACAATCACCGCGGCAATGATTCCCCTCCCGATGGCACTCCGGCGCCACCAAGAGAGAGGAGGAGAGGTTCTCCCCCTTGTGCTTCCTCCTCCATGGCCTCTCCCCTAGATGGGGAAAGGTTCTCCCTCTGGTCCTTGTCCTTCATGGCGATGATGGCCTCTCCGGGATACTCCTCCATGGCCACCGGTGATGAGGGCCCCCTCCGGCAGGGTGCCGGAGAGGGCCTAGATTGATTTCTCGTGGCTATAGAGGCTTGCGGCGGCGGAACTTCCGATCTAGGTTAAATTTTCCAAGGTTTCTATATTTATAGGAATTTTTGGCGTCGGTCTCACGTCAAGGAGGTGCCCGAGGCGTCCACGAGGCAGGCCCACGCGCCTGGGGGGGTGGGCGCCCCCCACCCTAGTGGGCGCCCCGGGACTCTCCTTGCCAAACTCTTTTACTCCGGGGTCTTCTTTTGGTCCATAAAAAATCGTCAAAAATTGGCACGTCAATTGGACTCCGTTTGATATTCCTTTTCTGTAAAACTCGAAAACAAGGAAAAAACAGGAACTGGCACTGGCCTCTAGGTTAATAGGTTAGTCCCAAAAATCATATAAAACCACATACAAAATCCCATTAAACATCCAAGATAGATAATATAACAACATGAATACTTCATAAATTGTAGATACGTTGGACACGTATCACCCCTCGTACTCCACCGTATTGTTCGTTGATTTTTCCCGGGGGAAGTGCATCTGGATTACGTACTTGAGGTGCTCTCTGGTGGGTGCGACGAGTAGTACGCCAGCACCAGCACCTTGGAGTGAGAAAGCTCCGTCAAAGTACATAATCCACTCACTGCTCGTCTCCTTGCCGGGAAGGGTGGTCTCCTGGATCTCCTCGTCAGGTGTTGCAGTCCACTCTGCTATGAACTCTCCCAAAGCTCGGCTCTTGATCGTTGAAGTACTTTCAAACCCGAGGCCAAAGCTCGACAGCTCCAGTGCCCACTTGTAACACCCCGCATGTAACTTGCCATATTTGTAACTCCGACTCCTGCCATTTCCGGCTATGTGATATGTTTTTCCCTCCGTTGTTGGGTTTTGTCTTTCGTTTTGTATTTTTTCATGTCATGCATTTTCATATCATGTCATCATGTGCATTGCATTCGCATACGTGTTCGTCTCATGCATCCGAGCATTTTCCCCGTTGTCCGTTTTCCAATCCGGCGCTCCTATCTCCTCCGGTGCACCCCTCTAGTTTTCTTTCGTGTGCGTGTGTCAAACTTTCTCGGAATGGACCGAGGCTTGGCAAGTGGCTTTATTATACCACCCGGAGACTACCGGTCAAGTTTCGTTCCATTCGGAGGTCGTTTGGTACTCCTACGGTTAACCGGGCCTCCGCAATGTCCATTTGAGTGTCCAGCAAAACCCTCCTCCAAAACCAGCCCAAAGCCCACCAAACTCTCTTCCATGCTCTAGGTCGTTCGATCACGATCGTGTGGGCGAAAACCGCACCTCATTTGGAGTCTCCTAGCTCCCTCTACCTATTTATAAGTGGGCATCCCGAAAAACGAAATCTCAGACGAAACCCTAACCCTCTCCCTCCGCGCCGCGCCGGACATGTCCGCCGCCGCGCCCCGGCGAATCTGCTGCTGCCACGTGTCCCGCCGGCCTCTCCCTCCGCGCCGGCCCGCGAGCCCGCCGCGGGCCCGCCCGAGCCCGCCGCCGCCTCCTCCACGCCCGCGCGCGCCCGCCACCGCCGCCTCCGCCGGAGCCGCGCCGCCGCCGCCCGCCGGTCTCCTCGCCGCCGGCCGAGCTCGCCTCCGCCGTCCGTCGCTCCGGGCGCCGCCGCTCGCCGGCGCCACCGCCTCCGGCGACCGCCGCCCCCGCCGGCGACCGCCTCCTCCGCCGCGCCTCCTCTCCTCCCCCGCCTAGCGCCGCCTGCCGCCGGTCCCTGCCTCGCCGCCGTCGGGCTCGAGCTCGAGCTCGGGAGCCGGCCCGATCCGATCTGGTAGAAACCGCGCCCGTTGACTTTTCTCCCCCTCGAAATTCTTCCAAGTCTTGGAAATTCATCAGCATATGCACTTGTTTCTGATGCGATAACTTTGTGCATGTAGCTCCGATTCGCGCGTATAATATGTCAAATTGTTCGTCTCGTGATGCTCTTCATTTTGTTCAATTGCACCATGTTCATTAGAGGTCATCTTGATGCCCAGATCTTCATTGGAAGAGGGCTAGTTGCTGTTAATCTCGGGTTCTTATCAGAAGTTGGAGATTTGTCATTTTTCTATCATTTAATCTGTGCATCTTTTGAGCATGAGCTCTACATGTGTTTTGAAGTATGCCATGCCATCTTTCCATTGGTATAGTACATGTATTTTTGTGATCTCTTTGGTGACTAGCACAAGCATGCAAAGTAGGCCCCGTAATAATTCTGATTTCAGGGACTTAGTGATTTCTCTAAGTCCTTGTCTGCTGTAATTTTGTTGCCATGTAAACTTGATGCTAGAGAGAGATCCATGCATATTTTGGAGATGTTCAGTAAGGATGTTTTGTATCTATAGTTGTAGTTGAACCATTCCTGCAATTGTTTGCAATTTTAGAGCAACATAGCATGACTCAATCTTGCTCTACTTTTGCTATAAACTATTTCTGGCAGATTCTTACCATGACATGCATTTTTGCCAAGCTTATTGTATTTGATCCATACATGCTATGCAATTGTTCTTGCCATGGATAGCTTCATAAACATGCCATATTACTGTAGGTATGCTTGGTTTGTCATGCATTGCTCTGTAGTGAGTGCATCAAGCTCACAAAGAGGCCTACATATTAATATTTCTGCCATGCTCTGTTTTCTGCTAAGTCTGAAACCTGATAACGAAACTTGCTATGTTTATATGCTTGCCATCATATATTATGGTCCTTTTTGGCTTATGGTCAGTGAGGGACTTTTGTCATGTGCATTTAGTAGAACACTACCATGCCTTGATTTGCTATGTTAAGATCCTGTAGCATGTTGATTTCGTGCTCTGAACATTGCTACCTGATGCTGATTTCTGCCATGTCCAGTTTTTCACAAAGTCTGTGAACCTGTAATCTTTTGCACTTTTGCCATGCTTGTTTGAGCTTGATATGTTGTGAACTAGACGTAGCTCAGTGTTCATCTTTTGTCAAGCATCTCCTGTAGATTACTGCCATGTGCTTTGTTGCTATGTTGGGGTGCCGTAGCATTGTTACTTGTTGTATGTTAAGTGCTATCTTGCTGTTTATCGCAGATTAGTGTCATTCTTGTTTTGCTTGCCATTTGCAAACCGTGCATCCGATTCCGGTGATCTTTATATCGATTTCGACCGAAATCATCTCATCTTTCCAGTGGCATGCTTGGTTTGCCAAGTTACTGCCATGTTCATCATTTTCGTTCCGGAGCACGCATATGCATAGCATATCATATCTTGCATATCATACATGTCTTGCATCATGTTGCTTGTGCATTTCTCGTTGTTGATTGTGGTTCCGTTTGTTTGTGTTCTTGTCTTGGGTAGAGCCAGGAGACGAGTTCGTGAACGAGGAACCTGTCGAGTACGCTTACGAGGATCAAGCTTTCGACAACTCTGAGAATCTTGCAGGCAAGATGACCACCCCTCGAAATCACTTCTATCTTTGCTATGCTAGTTGTTCGCTCTATTGCCATGCTCCGCTACCTATCACTTGCTATATCATGTCTCCTATTTTAGCCATGTCAGCCCCTAACCATCCTCTCCTAGCAAACCGTTGTTTGGCTTTGTTACCGCTTTTGCTCAGCCCCTCTTATAGCGTTGCTAGTTGCAGGTGAAGTTGAAGTTTGTTCCATGTCGGAACATGGATATGTTGGGATATCACAATATCTCTTATTTAATTAATGCACCTATATATTTGGTAAAGGGTGGAAGGCTCGGCCTTATGCCTGGTGTTTTGTTCCACTCTTGCCGCCCTAGTTACTGTTATACCGGGATTATGTTCCTTGAGTTTGCGTTCCTTACGCGGTCGGGTGATTTATGGGACCCCCTTGACAGTTCGCCTTGAATAAAACTCCTCCAGCAAGGCCCAACCTTGGTTTTACCATTTGCGACCTATACCTTTTTTCCCTCGGGTTTTCTAGAGCCCGAGGGTCATCTTTATTTTAAACCCCCGGGCCAGTGCTCCTCTGAGTATTGGTCCAAACTGTCAGTCGCAGGTGGCCACCAGGGGCAACTCTGGTCTGGTCTATCGGAAGCTTGGACAATCCGGTGTGCCCTGAGAACGAGATATGTGCAGCTCCTATCGGGATTTGTCGGCACATTCGGGAGGCTTTGCTGGTCTTGTTTTACCATTGTCGAGATGTCTTGTAAACCGGAATTCCGAGACTGATCGGGTCGTTCCGGGAGAAGGTTTATCCTTCGTTGACCGTGAGAGCTTATGATGGGCTAAGTTGGGACACCCCTGCAGGGTATTATCTTTCGAAAGCCGTGCCCGCGGTTATGAGGCAGATGGGAATTTGTTAATGTCCGGTTGTAGATAACTTGTCACTTGACCCAATTAAAAATACATCAATCGCGTGTGTAGCCGTGATGGTCTCTTCTCGGCGGAGTCCGGGAGGTGAACACGGTCTGTGTTATGTTTGACGTAAGTAGGTGTTCAGGACCTCTTCTTGGTCATTGCTAGATGACGTCCGCTCCTTTGCTTCTCTTCTCGCTCTCATTGGCGCAAGTTAGCCACCATATATGTTTTTGCCGCGGCAGCTCCACCTCTTGCACCTCCTTGTCCTATAAGCTTAAATAGTCTTGATCTCGCGGGTGTGAGATTGCTGAGTCCCCGTGACTCACAGATACTTCCAACACCAGTTGCAGGTGCCGATGATGCTAGTGCAGATGATGGCGTCGATCTCAAGTGGGAGTTCGACGAGGAACGTGGTCGTTATTATGTGTCTTTTCCTGATGATCAGTAGTGGAGCCCAGTTGGGACGATCGGGGATCTAGCATTTGGGGTTGTCTTATTATCATCTGGATTTTGACCGTAGTCGGTCTATCTGATTGTATTTTGGATGATGTATGAATAATATTTATGTATTGTGTGAAGTGGCGATTGTAAGCCAACTCTTTATCCCAGTCTTATTCATTACATGGGATTGCGTGAAGATGACCCTTCTTGCGACAAAACCACTATGCGGTTATGCCTCCAAGTCGTGCCTCGACACGTGGGAGATATAGCCGCATCGTGGGCGTTACAAGTTGGTAATCAGAGCCATCCCCGACTTAGGAGCCCCCTGCTTGATCGAATCGCTGACGTTGTTGAGTCTAGAACAAAATGTTTTGAGTCTTAGGATTATATATATCGGAGAGTAGGATTGTTTTTACTCCTCAGTCCCTTCGTCGCTCTGGTGAGGTCTCCTGACGTAGAAGTTTTGACTATTCTCTCCTCAAATTTCACTAAAAAAATTTTTTTAGGATCACGCGGGTATCTTGGAATCGTTCCGATCGATTTGTGACGAGAACATTGTTCTTGGTGCCTCCTGTCATTTAGGGGTTGTGGCAGTGTCCCGGGGAGTTGAGCTCCGAGGTGTTGTCGTCACAATTTTATCGTTGCAGTTCTAGAATACCTGAGTTTCGCCGACATCGAAATCTCTTTTATGCAGTTGTTGGTGAGATCACCTCGACGCCACCCAGTACTGGGGCGGGAGTTCGGGAGTATTGCCATAACTTGTATAACGGATGTTTTTCAAAGGTTGAGGTAAACGATTTCCGAAGGTTTCTTGGTTATGTGTTGACGGATGGATACAGCTGGATCTAGGGATTGCTAGTTTGGGTGATATATATTTGTGTCCCCTGTATCCCCTACACCAGATTGCATAACCAGAAAGTTTCGGGAGTTTATAAGTGGGAATTCAAGTAGCCTTAGGATATCTTTCCGACAGATGCATGATATGAGATTGGGGTTCGACGTCTAGTGGTCCGCCTGTATACAGTTGATTTTACAGTGGTCTCGTTGTGTCTTAAAGAGTCCATGGCTTTGCCGACTCGGGGACGCTTCGTATGTCATGTGCACATCCTTGTACATGATGGTGCTGTACGATTGAGCCCGTGTGGGCCCCACCATGAAAACTTCAGACGAAATTTCTATCATATGTTTGTTCCGGCTTATTTTGCAAGCCAATACTTTGTTTTATTTTGTATTGTGGCATTCGAGTTTCTTCGAATTCATATGTTCATTCCATATCTTTTTCAAGTGGCTTCTCAACTTATGGAAGTGTGATGGTTTACTACGGAAGTCATTCGTTCATCTTCGTTCGAATGTTTATTGTGAAGACTATATGTTGCAATTTCTATCCGTTTGATTCTACTTATCTTTTGTCTATCAAGATGCTAACGGACGTCACCCTCTTCAGGATGGCTCCGCCAACGCGTCAGAATCCGGATCGCAATGAAGGGAGTCAAGCGAACCCTCCGCCACCACCTCCACCTCCGGAGGCATGGCAATCAATCATGGCAGCCACCAACGCCAATGCTCAGATGATTCTGCAACTCTTGCAAGAACGTACTCAAGGGCAAGGCAATCAAGGCAATCAAGGTCAAGGCAACAATCAGTTTCACTTTGCCACTCTCAACCAGTTTCTCGCAAATCAGCCTAAGTCTTTCAGCTACTGTGCCGAGGCCACGGATGCCGATGATTGGCTCGTGGACATCAACAAGCATTTTGAATGTAGCAATGTCAGGCCTGAGGACTTTGTCAAGTTCGCTTCTTTCCAGCTCAAGGACCAAGCTGCTGATTGGTTTCAGCAATACAAAGATTCCAGAGGAGGTCGTGTGATTACTTGGACTGACTTCTGTCGGGACTTCAAAGCGCACCACATTCCACAAAGTGTTGTTGAGAGCAAGCGTGAGGAGTTCCGCAATCTCAAGCAAGGAAACATGTCTGTGTATCAATAAAACATTCAGTTTCAGAAACTTGCTCGCTTCGCTAAACAAGACGTTCCTGATGAGAAGAGCATGATCTATCACTTTAGAGGTGGCCTTAAAGAGGATCTGCAGTTAGCTCTCGTTCCTGTTGAGCCTACTCAGTTTGATCAATTCTACAATATGGCACTGAAGCAAGAGGCTGCTCAGCTCAAGTGTGAGGCTTCTAAGAAAAGAGTCAGGGATGCAGTTCAGTCTTCTTCTTCCTCACTTGTGGCAGCTAAGCAACAGAAGTTCTGGTTGCCTCCTCCTCCTCCGTTTCGTCAGCCTTACCAACAGAAGAACAAAGGTGGCCATGGTTCTTCAAACTCTTCCAACTCTAGCTATCAGAACAAGTCTCAGAATCAAGCTCCCAAGTCCAATGCTCCTTATCACCGTCCACTCTCAGAGGTGACTTGCAACAAATGTCAGTAGAAAGGTCACTATGCTAACAAGTGCTTCAACCAGAGGCGTCTTCCTCCTCCTCCTCCTGTCAGATCTTCCAGCAATGCAGTGGTCAAGCATAATCCAAAGTTTGCAAAGGTGAACATGATGAATGCAGCTCAAGCGGAGGAATCTACTAATGTGATAATGGGTAATCTTCCTGTTAACGATATTCCTGCAAAAGTTCTTTTTGATACTGGTGCATCTCTTTCTTTCATATCAAGACCTTTTGCATCCAAGCATGAATTGCATTTCCAAGGATTGCCTAGGCCGTTAGCAGTTGTCTCTCCAGGCAAATGCATGAATGCAAGTTCCATGGTTCCGAATGTTACTATCAAGATGGGCGGCTATAAATTTCAGTCTTCTCCAATTGTTCTTGGTGACTCGGATATTGATCTTATTCTCGGGATGGACTGGCTTTCTAAGCACAAGGCTCAACTTGATTGTGCTGCCAGAGAAATTCAATTGACACACTCGTCTGAGGATGTGATTATTTTTGCTGCTCGTGATGAAACCATTTGGTTTTTCTCTCTCAATGAGAAGGGCGAATTGGATGCCATCTCTCAAATTCCAGTCGTTTGCGAGTATCAAGATGTCTTTCCAGAAGAGCTTCCGGGTATGCCTCCGCACCGGCCAGTTGAGTTCGTTATCGAACTAGAGCCCGGTACTGTACCCGTTTGCAAGCGTCCATACAAGCTTGGACCAAACGAGCTGAAGGAATTGAAGAAGCAGCTCGATGAACAAGAACGTCTGGGTTTGATCAGACCGAGTTCTTCTCCATGGGGTTGTGGTGTTCTTTTTGTCAAGAAGAAGGATGGTACGGACCGACTTTGTGTCGACTACCGTCCATTGAACAAGAAGACAATCAAGAACAAGTACCCACTTCCCAACATCAATGAGCTATTTGAGCAACTCAAGGGCGCTAAAGTATTCTCGAAGCTTGACCTTCGTATGGGTTATCATCAGATTCGCATTCGTGAAGAAGATATTCCCAAGACAGCATTCAGAACAAGCTTTGGTTCTTATGAATATACTGTCGTGTCTTTCGGCCTTGTCAATGCTCCTTCGGTGTTCTCTCGAATGATGAATTTCATCTTCAACCCCTATACCAATGAATTCATTTTGGTGTATCTTGATGATATCTTGGTCTTCTCCAAGAACAAGCAGGATCATGCCAAACATTTGCGATTGGTGCTCGACAAGCTCAGAGAGTATCAATTCTATGCGAAGTTCTCCAAATGTGAGTTTTGGCTCGATGAAGTTCTTTTCCTTGGTCACATCATCTCTGCCAAAGGCATCGCTGTTAACCCCGAGAAGGTGTCCGCAGTTCTGGATTGGGAACCTCCTCAAAATGTCAAGCAGCTCCGCAGTTTTCTGGGTCTTGCAAGCTATTGCCGAAGATTCGTTGAGAATGTTTCCAAAATTGCAAAGTCTCTTTCCAACCTCCTACAGAAGCATGTGAAGTATGTCTGGTCTCCTGAGTGTGACGTTGCTTTCAACACTCTCAAACAGAAACTAGTCACAGCTCCTGTTTTGACTCCTCCTGATGAATCCAAGCCGTATGAAGTTTTATGTGATGCTTCTCTCCAAGGTCTCGGTGCTGTGTTAATGCAAGAGAAGAAAGTTGTGGCCTATACCTCTTGACAGTTGAAGCCCAATGAGAAGAACTACCCCACTCACGATCTTGAGTTGGCGGCAGTTGTCCATGCATTGGTTACGTGGAGACATCTCTTGTTGGGGAGACAAGTGGACATTTTCACTGATCACAAGAGTCTCAAGTATATCTTCACGCAGCCCAATCTCAACCTCAGGCAGACTCGATGGGTCGAAATGATTCAAGAGTACAATCCGAGTATCGAATATACTCCAGGCAAGGCTAATGTCATTGCAGATGCTTTAAGCAGGAAAGCTTATTGCAACAGCTTAATTCTCAAGCCTTTCCAACCGGATCTTTGTGAAGCTTTCCGCAAGCTGAATCTCCAAGTTGTTCCTCAAGGCTTTCTTGCCAACCTCATTGTATCTCCTACTTTGGAAGATCAAATTCGTGAGGCACAACTCCTTGATGCCATGGTGAAGAAGGTGAAACGTGGTATCGACAAGGTTCTTTCCAAATACAAGTGCTATCGCATTGATGACAGAGACACTTTGTTCTTCGAGGACCGGTTTGTGGTTCCGAAAGGTGATCTAAGGAAAGTCATAATGAACGAAGCGCACAATTCTCTCCTTTCCATTCATCCTGGAAGTATGAAGATGTATCATGACCTCAAGCAGTCGTATTGGTGGACTCGAATGAAGCGAGAAATTGCTCAATTCGTGAATGAATGTGATGTCTGCCGAAGAGTGAAAGCAGAACACCAACGACCAGCTGGTCTCCTCCAACCTCTTGCTATTCCAGAATGGAAGTTTGATCATATCGAAATGGACTTCGTGACTGGATTTCCCAAATCCAAGCGCGGAAATGACGCTATCTTTGTTGTCATCGACAAGCTCTCTAAAGTGGCTCATTTCCTTCCTATCAAAGAATCTATCACAGCAGCTCAGCTGGCGGAGCTCTACACCTCCAGAATTGTCTCCTTGCACGGCATTCCACAATTGATTTCTTCAGATCGTGGAAGTATCTTCAACTCTAAGTTCTGGGACTCCTTCCAGAAGGCCATGGGCACAAACATCCGCTTCAGCACAGCTTTTCACCCTCAAACTAGTGGCCAAGTCGAGCGATTAAATCAAATTCTTGAAGATATGCTCAGGGCTTGTGTCATTTCCTTTGGCATGAAATGGGAAGATTGTCTTCCTTATGCTGAATTCTCCTACAACAACAGCTTCCAAGCGAGTTCGGGCAAGGCCCCATTCGAGATTCTCTATGGCAGAAAGTGCCGTACTCCTCTCAATTGGTCAGAGACTGGTGAACGCCAACTTCTTGGCAATGACTTAATCACTGAAGCTGAAGAAATGTGTAAAGTCATCCGTGATAATCTCAAAGCCGCGCAATCGCGTCAGAAGAGTTACTATGATAGTAAGCATCGTGGGTTGGCTTTCGAGATCGGAGACCATGTCTACCTCCGCGTCTCTCCAATGAAAGGCACTCGTCGCTTCGGTATCAAAGGGAAGCTTGCCCCAAGATACGTGGGTCCTTTCAAGATCATTGGCAAAAGAGGCGACCTCGCCTATCAACTTGAGCTTCCTTCCAACTTCGCGAACGTGCACGATGTGTTCCACGTGTCACAGCTCCGCAAGTGCTTCAAGACGCCTGAGCGCACTATCGACTTCGAAGAGATTGACCTCCAAGAAGATTTGTCTTATCATGAGCACCCCGTTGCTATTCTTGAAGAAACTGAGCGCAAGACTCGCAACAAGTCTATCAAATTCCTCAAAGTGAAGTGGTCGCACCATTCCGACCGGGAAGCCACCTGGGAACGCGAGGACCATCTCCGTTCCGGATATCCGGAGTTCTTTCAGTCCTAGATCTCGGGACGAGATCCTCTCGTAGTGGTGGAGTGTTGTAACACCCCGCATGTAACTTGCCATATTTGTAACTCCGACTCTTGCCATTTCCGGCTATGTGATATGTTTTTCCCTCCGTTGTTGGGTTTTGTCTTTCGTTTTGTATTTTGTCATGTCATGCATTTTCATATCATGTCATCATGTGCATTGCATTCGCATACGTGTTCGTCTCATGCATCCGAGCATTTTCCCCGTTGTCCGTTTTCCAATCCGGCGCTCCTATCTCCTCCGGTGCACCCCTCTAGTTTTCTTTCGTGTGCGTGTGTCAAAATTTCTCGGAATGGACCGAGGCTTGTCAAGTGGCTATTATACCACCCGGAGACTACCGGTCAAGTTTCGTTCCATTCGGAGGTCGTTTGGTACTCCTACGGTTAACCGGGACTCCGCAATGTACATTTGAGTGTCCAGCAAAAACCCCCTCCAAAACCAGCCCAAAGCCCACCCAACTCTCTTCCATGCTCTAGGTCGTTCGATCACGATCGTGTGGGCGAAAACCGCACCTCATTTGGAGTCTCCTAGCTCCCTCTACCTATTTATAAGTGGGCATCCCGAAAAACGAAATCTCAGACGAAACCCTAACCCTCTCCCTCCGCGCCGCGCCGGACGCGTCCGCCCGGGCCGGACACGTCCGCCGCCGCGCCCCGGCGAATCTGCTGCTGCCACGTGTCCCGCCGGCCTCTCCCTCCGCGCCGGCCCGCGAGCCCGCCGCGGGCCCGCCCGAGCCCGCCGCCGCCTCCTCCGCGCCCGCGCGCGCCCGCCACCGCCGCCTCCGCCGGAGCCGCGCCGCCGCCGCCCGCCGGTCTCCTCGCCGCCGGCCGAGCTCGCCTCCGCCGTCCGTCGCTCCGGGCGCCGCCGCCCGCCGGCGCCACCGCCTCCGGCGACCGCCGCCCCCGCCGGCGACCGCCTCCTCCGCCGCGCCTCCTCTCCTCCCCCGCCTAGCGCCGCCCGCCGCCGGTCCCTGCCTCGCCGCCGTCGGGCTCGAGCTCGAGCTCGGGAGCCGGCCCGATCCGATCTGGTAGAAACCGCGCCCGTTGACTTTTCTCCCCCTCGAAATTCTTCCAAGTCTTGGAAATTCATCAGCATATGCACTTGTTTCTGATGCGATAACTTTGTGCATGTAGCTCCGATTCGCGCGTATAATATGTCAAATTGTTCGCCTCGTGATGCTCTTCATTTTGTTCAATTGCACCATGTTCATTAGAGGTCATCTTGATGCCCAGATCTTCGTTGGAAGAGGGCTAGTTGCTGTTAATCTCGGGTTCTTATCAGAAGTTGGAGATTTGTCATTTTTGTATCATTTAATCTGTGCATCTTTTGAGCATGAGCTCTACATGTATTTTGAAGTATGCCATGCCATCTTTCCAGTGGTATAGTCCATGTATTTTTGTGATCTCTGTGGTGACTAGCACAAGCATGCAAAGTAGGCCCCGTAATAATTCTGATTTCAGGGACTTAGTGATTTCTCTAAGTCCTTGTCTGCTGTAATTTTGTTGCCATGTAAACTTGATGCTAGAGAGAGATCCATGCATATTTTGGAGATGTTCAGTAAGGATGTTTTGTATCTATAGTTGTAGTTGAACCATTCCTGCAATTGTTTGCAATTTTAGAGCATCATAGCATGACTCAATCTTGCTCTACTTTTGCTATAAAATATTTCTGGCAGATTCTTAACATGACATGCATTTTTGCCAAGCTTATTGTAGTTGATCCATACATGCTATGCAATTGTGCTTGCCATGGATAGCTTCATAAACATGCCATCTTGCTGTAGGTATGCTTGTTTTGTCATGCATTGCTCTGTAGTGAGTGCATCAAGCTCACAAAGAGGCCTACATATTAATATTTCTGCCATGCTCTGTTTTCTGCTAAGTCTGAAACCTGATAACGAAACTTGCTATGTTTATATGCTTGCCATCATATCTTCTAGTCCTGTTTGGCTTATGGTCAGTAAGGGACTTTTGTCATGTGCATTTAGTAGAACACTACCATGCCTTGTTTTGCTATGTTAAGATCCTGTAGCATGTTGATTTCGTGCTCTGAACATTGCTACCTGATGCTGATTTCTGCCATGTCCAGTTTTTCACAAAGTCTGTGAACCTGTAATCTTTTGCACTTTTGCCATGCTTGTTTGAGCTTGATATGTTGTGAACTAGACGTAGCTCAGTGTTCATCTTTTGTCAAGCATCTCCTGTAGATTACTGCCATGTGCTTTGTTGCTATGTTGGGGTGCCGTAGCATTGTTACTTGTTGTATGTTAAGTGCTATCTTGCTGTTTATCGCAGATTAGTGTCATTCTTGTTTTGCTTGCCATTTGCAAACCGTGCATCCGATTCCGGTGATCTTTATATCGATTTCGACTGAAATCATCTCATCTTTCCAGTGGCATGCTTGGTTTGCCAAGTTACTGCCATGTTCATCATTTTCCTTCCGGAGCACGCATATGCATAGCATATCATATCTTGCATATCATACATGTCTTGCATCATGTTGCTTGTGCATTTCTCGTTGTTGATTGTGGTTCCGTTTGTTTGTGTTCTTGTCTTGGGTAGAGCCAGGAGACGAGTTCGTGAACGAGGAACCTGTCGAGTACGCTTACGAGGATCAAGCTTTCGACAACTCTGAGAATCTTGCAGGCAAGATGACCACCCCTCGAAATCACTTCTATCTTTGCTATGCTAGTTGTTCGCTCTATTGCCATGCTCCGCTACCTATCACTTGCTATATCATGTCTCCTATTTTAGCCATGTCAGCCCCTAACCATCCTCTCCTAGCAAACCGTTGTTTGGCTTTGTTACCGCTTTTGCTCAGCCCCTCTTATTGCGTTGCTAGTTGCAGGTGAAGTTGAAGTTTGTTCCATGTCGGAACATGGATATGTTGGGATATCACAATATCTCTTATTTAATTAATGCACCTATATATTTGGTAAAGGGTGGAAGGCTCGGCCTTATGCCTGGTGTTTTGTTCCACTCTTGCCGCCCTAGTTACTGTTATACCGGGATTATGTTCCTTGAGTTTGCGTTCCTTACGCGGTCGGGTGATTTATGGGACCCCCTTGACAGTTCGCCTTGAATAAAACTCCTCCAGCAAGGCCCAACCTTGGTTTTACCATTTGCGACCTATACCTTTTTTCCCCCGGGTTTTCTAGAGCCCGAGGGTCATCTTTATTTTAAACCCCCGGGCCAGTGCTCCTCTGAGTATTGGTCCAAACTGTACATCGCCGGTGGCCACCAGGGGCAACTCTGGTCTGGTCTATCGGAAGCTTGGACAATCCGGTGTGCCCTGAGAACGAGATATGTGCAGCTCCTATCGGGATTTGTCGGCACATTCGGGAGGCTTTGCTGGTCTTGTTTTACCATTGTCGAGATGTCTTGTAAACCGGAATTCCGAGACTGATCAGGTCGTTCCGGGAGAAGGTTTATCCTTCGTTGACCGTGAGAGCTTATGATGGGCTAAGTTGGGACACCCCTGCAGGGTATTATCTTTCGAAAGCCGTGCCCGCGGTTATGAGGCAGATGGGAATTTGTTAATGTCCGGTTGTAGATAACTTGTCACTTGACCCAATTAAAAATACATCAATCGCGTGTGTAGCCGTGATGGTCTCTTCTCGGCGGAGTCCGGGAGGTGAACACGGTCTGTGTTATGTTTGACGTAAGTAGGTGTTCAGGACCTCTTCTTGGTCATTGCTAGATGACGTCCGCTCCTTTGCTTCTCTTCTCGCTCTCATTGGCGCAAGTTAGCCACCATATATGTTTTTGCCGCTGCAGCTCCACCTCTTGCACCTCCTTGTCCTATAAGCTTAAATAGTCTTGATCTCGCGGGTGTGAGATTGCTGAGTCCCCGTGACTCACAGATACTTCCAACACCAGTTGCAGGTGCCGATGATGCCAGTGCAGATGATGGCGTCGATCTCAAGTGGGAGTTCGACGAGGAACGTGGTCGTTATTATGTGTCTTTTCCTGATGATCAGTAGTGGAGCCCAGTTGGGACGATCGGGGATCTAGCATTTGGGGTTGTCTTATTTTCATCTGGATTTTGACCGTAGTCGGTCTATCTGATTGTATTTTGGATGATGTATGAATAATATTTATGTATTGTGTGAAGTGGCGATTGTAAGCCAACTCTTTATCCCAGTCTTATTCATTACATGGGATTGTGTGAAGATGACCCTTCTTGCGACAAAACCACTATGCGGTTATGCCTCTAAGTCGTGCCTCGACACGTGGGAGATATAGCCGCATCGTGGGCGTTACACCACTCCACAATCCTCCCTGTCACATTTGGGTTGTGCAAAATCCGTTGCAAAGGGAGGCGGGTGACGACGGTGATCTCGTGTGCTTGGAAATAGTGGCGCAGCTTTCTCGAGGCCATGAGAAGGCCGAAAAGCAGCTTCTGCATTCCAGAATATCTTGACCTAGCCCCTGCAAGAGGGAACTGACAAAATACACTGGGTGATGCACCATCTTCTTCTTCTGTCCCACTTCGCCCATCCGCTCAGGCTCTGCCTCGACGGGTCCTGGCCTTGCCGGGGGTTCTGATTTGCCGGTGTCAGGCTCTACCAGGGAAGACCCCGGCTCGCCATCCGATGGCTCTGCTGCAACTGCTGCTTCTCCCTCAAGTTCCCTCTACGCCACCAGTGCAACACTGACCACTTGATTCGTTGCTGCTAAGTACAGTAGCAACGGCTCCCGTGGTTTAGGCGTGACTAGTATTGGCATGGAGGAGAGGTACCTCTTCAAAACTTGCAGTGCTGCCTCAGCCTCCGAAGTCCATTTTACTGGACCCGCCTTTTTCAAAACTTTTAAAAAGGGGAGGACGCGCTTAGCAGATTTGGAGATGAATCTACTCAGGGCAGCAATGCCGCCGGCGAGCCTACGAACGTCTTTGACCTGTTTCGGCGCCTCAATCTGCTCGATTGTCTTGATCTTATAGGGATTTGCTTCAATTCCGCATTGAGACACAAAGAACCCGAGAAGTTTGCCGGAGGGGACACCGAACACGGACTTCTCTGGGTTGAGCTTGAGGTTGATCTTGTGCAGGTTTGCGAATGTTTCTTATAAATCTTGCACGAGCGTGGCCCTGTCCTTGGTTTTGACCACTATGTCATCCATATAAGCTTCCATATTTCTATGTAGCTGGGGCTCAAAACCAATCTGGACTGCTCGGGCAAAAGTCGAACCAGCGCTCTTCAACCCGAAAGGCATTCGTACAAAATAGTACGTACCACATGGGGTGATGAACGCGGTCTTCTCTTCGTCTTCCTTCATCATGAAGATCTGGTGGTACCTTGAATAGGCATCGAGGAATGACAGCAGGTCACACCCGATAGTGGAGTCTACAATCTGGTCGATGCATGGCAGAGGGAAAGGATCCTTTGCACAGGCTTTATTGATGTCTGTGTAGTCAATACACAGCCTCCACTTCCCATTTGCCTTACGCACCACCACCGGATTGGCCAACCACGTGGGGTGGAGTACTCCTCTTACTAGGCCTGCTGCCTCCAACTTCCTGATCTCTTCAATCATGAACTCTTGTTGCTCCAAAGCTTGCTTCCTGACCTTCTGCTTGATGGGCCGCGCGTGAGGACAGATAGCAAGATGGTGCTCAATCACCTCCTTGGGAACGCCGGGGATGTCAGGTGCTTGCCATGCAAATACATCGACATTCGCCCACAGGAAGGCGATGAGCACGCTTTCCTATTTGCTGTCGAGTGTCGAGCTTATAGTGAAAGCCCCGCCCGTGTCGTCCTCCTTGACGGACACCGTCTTGGTTTCTGGTGGTGCAGCCTTGGACTTCTTGCTCTTGCCGTGGAGCTCTCTGGCATGTCCTCAATGGGAGCACAACACTTCGAAGAGGTGCGCTTGCCGGAGTGGGTGCAAGAGGTCTTGCCAGAAGGAGTCTTGCCGGCCTTCTTCCTCCCTGGAGCTTCAGCGGCAGGAGCAAGTGCCCTGGCGGCAGTTGCTGCAACTGCCTCTCGGTAGAGTTGGTCGGGGCAGATGAGCGCGTCTTTCTTGTCAGAGGGGACGGTGATGATGGTCAGCGGCCCCGGCATCTTCAACGTGTTGTACGCGTAGTGGGACGCCGCCATGAACTTGGCCAGTGCTGGGCAGCCAAGGATCCCATTGTATGGCAAGGGGATCTCGGCGACATCGAAGACGATCTTCTCCATCCTATAGATTAGCTCGCCCCCAAACGTAACCGGCAGCGTGATTTTACCTTTAGGCTGGCTCCTTCCCGGGTTGACCCATTGAAACGTGCCCGTCTCTTCGAGGTCTCCATCAGGAATCTGCAGCTTCTTGATCACAGCGGGCGAGATCAAATTCAGACCGGCTCCACCATCAATCAACACTCTGGTCACCTTGAGGTTGCGTATTGTTGGTGAAACCAACAACGGAAAACACCCGACCGTAGTTATGCGGTCAGGGTGATCCTCGGTGTCAAAAACGATGGGCGTCCAGGACCAGTTCAGTGGCTTCTGGGCATCGAACGACGGCTCCGCCGTAGTGACCTCACGCGCCCACTGCTTCAGATGGCGGTGTGAGGTGTGCAACAAGGCGCCACCGTCGACGCACATAGCCTCTGTAGCCTCCTGGAACTCATGCTCGCCGGACTCGTCGTGATCATCATCCTCCTCTTTCTTGTCGCGGCCCCGAGCGGGCCTCTCTTGTTGGTTATCTTTGCCGTGGCGACCCCCTTGGCCGCCATGCTTCTTGCCGGATCCCTCAGCACCATCCTGACCCTTCTCCTTGTCTCGCCTTTCATATTCAGCCTTCTGCTTTTCCGCAAGCAGTTCAACTTGTCGGCAGTTCTCAAGGTCATGGCCCTTGGTGCGGTGGATCTTGCAGTACTGCTTGTCGGAGCCTCCTGGCTTGCCGGCGGCCGCCAGGGCCAAGCAGGCGGCACACCCGGCAACCTCCTTGCCGGGGTCATCAGCCTTGGCCTTTTTGGCGGCGCCGAGCTCACCGGATCCCTCAATGGCAAGCACAGTCTTGCCCTTGCGCTTCCTGTTGCGGTGCCGACCCTTCTTTGTCGGGGCGGCGGTGTCTTCGTCTATGGAGTCGGTTTCAGCACCGGCGTCCTCGCCGGGGTAATTACTCCCTTCTTCAGCTCGAGCACATCTATCGGCCAGAACATAAAGTTCGGCCACATCTTTGACCTTGTTCATCACCAACTCTTCACGCATCTTGCGGTTGCGCACATTCTGATGGAATGCGCTGATAATGGCGGCGGGATGAACATCTGGGATGTTGTACTGCACCCGGCTGAACCTCTGTATGTACTTGCGTAGGTTTTCACCTTCTTTCTGGGGGATGATATGCAAATCGCTTGCCTGGCCATGAGCTTGGTGGCCTCTGGTGAAGGCGCCAACAAACTCATGACACAAATCCGACCAAGAAGAGATGGAATCCACTGGCAAGTGCATCAACCATGACATGACGTTGGGTTTGAGTGACAACGGGAAGTAATTGGCAAGCACCTTATCATCACTAGCTCCAGCAGCTTGCATGGCGATGGTGTAGATGCTGAGGAACTCCGACAGGTGGGTCTTGCCGTTGTACTTCTCGCCAACATCAGGCTTGAACGTGCGGTGGGAGGGCCACTGGAACTGCGGCAGCTCTCGGGTAAAGGCTGGACAACCCACCTCGTAAGGCAGGTCGCCGGGGCCCCCCGGCGCCGGGTGGTCTATAGTAGGCCCCGCACGCCGATCTCACTGATGGCGCATCTCCCATCGTCGTTCGATGGTAGTTCGAGCGTCTTCCTGGGCCCGTTCCTGAAGGACTTGACGTTGGTCGCGGCGGGTTCGCGGGTCGGACGACGCTGTGGAAACGTTGTCACCGTCGTCGGGTTGACGGGCCAGTGGTTGTTGTCGCGGCTGCGGGGGGGGGGGGTACCGTGGTCGCAGCGTCTCTGGTCCCCCCACCGCCGGCATGCACCGGCTCGTCAGGACGCCGGAGCGAGGGTCCAGTTGGGAGTGCCTCGTCTTTGTTGGCGAAGCTGACAAGGCTTCGGATGGTGGCTCTCCACTCATCGAGCTTCTCCGCAGTAGGGGAGAAGTCGAGGAGCCGCTGCACACGCGCCAGCGCTTCTGCTGCCGTAGGCGGCGGCGAGATCTGCGTAGACCGTGACACGCTCCGAATTCTAACCGGGTTAGAAGGGGCTCTGTCGCGGTCTCGCGGTCGCACGCCGCCTGCACCGGCGTCTGAGCGGGCACGCCGGCCAGGTTCGTCCTGTGAGTGGCGCACAGGGCTCTTTCCACGGCGGTGCCCGGGGGCTCCAGCATCGCGGTGTTGCTCATTGCACGCGGCCTAGGAAGGGCGCGGCCCGGGCGCCAGCTGGGGTGCCGTAGAGGCTGCTGCGCCACCTGTGGGTAGCACGGCCCCGCCCCCGCACCCAGCAGCGCGTGGCTCGTCGTCTCGGATTCGGACGATGCCGCTCACCTGGCTCCGATCCCCAGAATGTCGTCGATGCTCGCGGGCCACGTCTCCGGCCCCATCCGTGGGCACCCGGCCGCCTGCTCGCTCTGGCACAGACGGGCCGGCCCCGGACGAGCCGATCGTTTTGAACCCCTTTCTCTTGGGGGCCATGGTGATGATGAAGTCGGTGTGCTAATCTTCAAACCGGATTTTCACAGCTTGCTCCCCCTACCTGGCGCGCCAAAGATGTCGGGGGAAACGACACCTACGGGATCACGAGGAATCCCTTTTGCTACGGTTGGCGGGCGCGGGGCTGTGGGAAGAGCGGGATTGAGAGATCAACGCGCGGGGGGTGTGGGATTATCCAGGTTCGGGCCACAAGTGATGCGTAATACCCTACTCATGCTGGTTTCTATTTATCTGGTGTTCTTGGACTAGCTACAAGGTGTGCAGGGTCCAAATAGTCTGAATCCTCTCCCAGTACACCGCGGGCCTTCTTTTATAGACAAAGGGGCTGCCACAGTGGCACACAGGAGGTGGAAAGCTATAGAGTGGTCGAGTCTATCCTCTGGCACCGTAGGACAAACACATTTAATGCGCTGCCGATGTGCCCTTGTTGCTTTATCGGGGACGGCAAGGAAGCTCGTCCCAGCTGTCGCCGCCTCGCCTGGCTTCGACGCGCGTCCGAACTGACGAGGCGGGTAGTGCCACGTTGGCTGGCTGGCTGCCGAGTTGGTGCGGTGGTAGAGCCTTCACGAAGATCTGCATGCCACCACGCAGGTGCTCACTGAGTTGGCCTAGAGGCCGCACGTCGCCACGCAGCTGCTCGCCTAGTTGCTGGGCTGGCAGCTGCATGGGAACGACGGCGGAGTCTTGGCAGATGTGGGCCTGGTTGCGGCCCCGCGGATGTCTTCGGCAAGAGTCTTGCCGGGGCCCCGGCAAGGGTCTTGCCGTGGCATCATGGTTGTCCCTGGCAACGGGCTTGCCGAGGGTCTCGTGGGTATCCTTGGCAAGGATCTTGCCGAGGATCTTCGTCTTCTGGTTATTCATCTAGTCTTGTATGCTTCTGGAATTCACAAAGATCTAGATGCCACCATGGAGGCGCTTCCCGGGCCTTGGTTCCAATGTGGTTTGAGGGCATCGGAACACTCAGGATCAAGGGTGGCAGCCCTGCTAGCGTTGGGCAAGTTGCCCCGGCAAGGCTGTTGCCGAGGCTGTGGAGGCCGCCCCGGCAAGGGCCTTGCCAGGGGAGTCCACCTCGCCCTTCTGCTCTATGTGTTACCGGCTTGGCGTTGGTCTAGTCGTCTTGTGCCTTTGCTTCCTCTGCCCCGCCAAGCGTGGCACACAGGAAGTGAAAAGGGTTGGCCTCCTTTTATAGAAAAAGGGGTTGCCACAGTGGCACACAGGAAGTGGAAAGTTCTACAGTGGATGAGCTTATCCTTTGGCACCGTCGTACAAATGCATTAAATGCGTTGCCGACGTGCCCTCCTCGCTTTATTGGGGATGACAAGGAAACACGTCCCAACTGTCGCCGCCTCGCCTGGCTTCGACATGTGTCCGAGCTGACGAGGCATCGCGGTGACACGTTGGCTGGCTGCTGGGCTGGCACGGTGGTAGAGCCTTCACGAAGATCTGCATGCCACCACACAGGTGCTTGCTGGGTCGGTGTAGAGGCCGCCCGTTGCCACGCAGGTACCTGCCCAGCTGAGTGAGCTAGCAGCTGCATGGGAACGGCGGGGTAGTCTTGGCAGACGTGGGCCTGGCTGCGGCCCCGCTGGTGTCCTCGGCAAGGGTCTTGCCGGGGCCCCAGCAAGGGTCTTGCCGTGGCGTCGTGGTCATCCCCGGCAAGGATCTTGCCGGGGGTCTTGTGGATTTCCTCGGCTTGGATCCCGCCGAGGGTCGTCGTCTTCTAGTCCTCATCTGATCTTGTATGTGCATGATCTTGACAAAGATCTGCATGCCACCACGGAGGTGCCTCCCAAGCCTTGGTTCCAGTGTAGTTGTTAGCGGTGTTTGGAACCCATGGGCTCAAGGGTGGCTCGCTCTGCTGGAGGCCGCCCCGGCAAGGGCCTTGCCGGGGAATTCCACCTCGCCCCTTCGCTCCTCAGTGTTTTCTGGTCTTGGTGTTGCCTTGTTTGTCTTGTGCTTTGGTTTCCATCCGGCTTCCCTCCTCTGCTTTCTTAAGTGTGGCCGCGGGCGTGGCTCTGACTGCCCGTGCACAAGTAAAGGGGTCAAAAGGAGAGCCCCTACTTTTGGACACCGATAGGAGCCCCCGGGCCTGGGCTACACATAAGCGCGACGCATTGTTGGGCTAGGCCTAGAACGGTGCGCGGGCAGGTGGGGCGGATTTTACCGCAGTAATTTTTTGTCCGCTGCGCTTCCCCACGACCCGCGTTGAATGCGCGACATGGAGGGTCGTGCGTGACGTGGGAATCATGCGTGGGGCGGTCTCTGTACGCATGCGTCACATCGCAATTAATGGGAAAAGTGGGGCGGCCCGTGCCTTCCCTGTAAAAAGGAATAACCGCGGGCACGCTGCTCATTTACCCCCTGCATCTTCCCCAATCTCGCAACCGTCGTCTCTTTCTTCCTCCCTCTCGAGCTTTTGCCTTCACTCGCCGCTGCCGCGTCTTCGTCGTCCTTCCCCCTTTGCCTCTCGCAGCCGCCATGGCACCCAAAACCAGTAAAGGCAAGGGAGTGGCCAAGGACGCCGGGGCGGAGGAGCCGCCGGAGAGCGAGTTGGCGGTACGGCGGACTCAGTCCGCCTACTTCCCCACGGCGATCGACGTGATTCATCTCCGGGACTACTTCAAGCACCTGTGGGGGTGCAAGACGGGGGGGGAGACGACGGGGCACCCGGCCACGCGCGTCATCCCTGCCGCTTTCGCCGAAGCCGGCCCAAATCGGTACCCATTCTTCGTCGACTACTTCTCCTGCGGCCTCTGCCTCGCCTTTTCTGATTTCTTCAATGACGTCATGCTCACCTACGGCTTCCACCTTCTAGATTTCACTCCAAATGCCATGGCGTGCATGGCTCTTTTTGCGCACCTTTGTGAGGGCTTCGTCGGGGTGCATCCCAACACGGCGCTCTTCCGCCACTACTTCTTCCCTCGGATCCAAAAGGGGGGCGCCATTTCCGGTTGCGTCGCCTGGATTCCAAGGTCCAAGGGGACATACCCGGAGGGTGCCTAGAAGGAGAGGTGGGAGGAGTGGCGGGGCCAGTGGTGCTGGATTGAGGAGGAGGATCCACCAGTATTCTGCCAGGTTCGCCAGGCGCCGCCGGTCCGCAGAAACGACTGGAGCAATGTTGACGCCGACGATGCGAAGCTCACGGTCGCTACCACCAGGATTCTTCGCCTCACCGAGGCCGGGCTCACCCTTGAGATGATCGGGGCGGATTTCATCCGCCGCCAAATCGCTCCGCTGCACAACAAGGGGAGGCCGGCCTGGCTCTTCACGAATGTGGCCGACATCATGAGGCTTCGCCCCGGCTTGGACCACACCTCATGGTGATGGGGCACGCCCACTTCTGTTAACGGCTCTTCGAGCTCGACGTGAACCGCGACGGCAAGGTCGAGTGATCCGGCAAGGCCGCCAAGGCCGCCGTGAAGGCCGGCAAGGTCGCCAAGGGGCCCTTGTTTAGGTTGCCGGCAGGGGTGGTCCCGCTGAGCAACAACTCTCGCCGAAACGACATCATCGCCATGATGCCGGAGTTCAACGCGCACGGCCTTGTCCCAAATTGGGCCGAGCCGCCGGAGGATCAAGTGCAGGAGTTTTTTGATACTTTGGAGGAGAAGTACGTCCGTGATGAGCCGCGGCTCGTCCAGGACACCACCCAGGCGGAGCTGGACTACATCGCTGCCAGGGCGGCGGAGGCGGAGCTCGCCAAGGAGTTCGGCAGCGCCGTCGGCGTGGAGGATAAGGCCGCGGTGGCCGCGGAGGAGAAGGAGCTTGCCCAGTGGGCGGAATCCGCTGGGGAGGCCAGCAGCGCCGGCACCGGGGGCCCTCTCATTGAGGATGTGGTCGATGATTCATCGGAGGAGGAGGCCGAGGCCGACCCTCCGGTCACGGGGAGAGGGCGAGTCCTGCGGCGGGCCACCTCTGGCGAGCCGGTCTGGCCCGGCAAGGTCGCCTCGGGCCTCCTTTTATAGAAAAAGGGGTTGCCACAGTGGCACATAGGAAGTGGAAAGTTCTACAGTGGATGAGCTTATCCTTTGGCACCATCGTACAAATGCATTAAATGCGCTGCCGACGTGCCCTCCTCGCTTTATTGGGATGACAAGGAAACACGTCCCAACTGTCGCCGCCTCGCCTGGCTTCGACACGCGTCCGAGCTGACGAGGCATCGCGGTGCCACGTTGGCTGGCTACTGGGCTGGCGCGGTGGTGGAGCCTTCACGAATATCTGCATGCCACCACGCAGGTGCTTGCTGGGTCGGTGTAGAGACCGCCCATCACCATGCAGGTGCCTGCCCAGCTGAGTGAGCTAGTAGCTGCATGGGAACGACGGTGTAGTCTTGGCAGACGTGGGCCTGGCTGCGGCCCCGCTGGTGTCCTTGGCAAGGGTCTTGCCGGGGCCCCGGCAAGGGTCTTGCCGTGGCCTCGTGGTCGTCCCCGGCAAGGATCTTGTTGGGGGTCTTGTGGATTTCCTCGGCTTGGATCCCGCCGATGGTCGTCGTCTTTTGGTCCTCATCTCATATTGTATGTGCATGATCTTGACAAAGATCTGCATGCCACCACGGAGGTGCCTCCCGAGCCTTGGTTCCAGTGTAGTTGTTGGCGTTGTTTGGAACCCCTGGGCTCAAGGGTGGCTCGCTCTGCTGGTGTTGGGCAAGCTGCCCTGGCAAGGCTCTTGCCGGGGCCGCGGAGGCCGCCCCGGCAAGGGCCTTGCCGGGGAAGTCTACCTCGCCCCTTCGCTCCTCAGTGTTTCTGGTCTTGGCGTTGCCTTGTTTGTCTTTTGCTTTGGTTTCCTTCCGGCTTCCCTCCTCTGCTTTGTTAAGTGTGGCCGCGGGCACGACTCTGACTGCCCGTGCACAAGTAAAGGGGTCAAAAGGAGAGCCCCTATTTTTGTACACCGACAAGTGATTTCCCTCTCGAAAGCATTGAACTTCCTCGGTGATGGTTTGATTTATGAAGGGCGTGCATGAAGACATAAATCAAACCTTCTCAACTTTTAACCAGGGCACGGTGAGGCCATACCATGGCACCATGCCAGCCGTCATGATTTTCTAGCACATATTTCATTGTTCTATAGTTGATAACCCAGTAAATGACGCGTTTGTGGTTCACTATTGCCATGCATTCCATTGAAATCTCTGTCCATTCCTTGTAAAAGGCTTGAGAAATTACTAAATACCATGAGTATGGTTTTTCCAGACCGTTCTTGTGCACCCTTTCATGCATCGATTGTTTGAATTTGAATTACGTGCATTAATGCCTACAAAATGCACATAATCCCCTAAATATTGTAAATGAACCCGGAAAAGTGTCAAATTTGAACTCGGTGATTAGCAGGGTTTATGCGTAGAAAAAAAACTCATGGATGAAGGACAAAGGAAATTTGTATTCCCATTCAATCTCGGTGATCTACTATCACACATGATTCATCTCCGTCGCCTCTGCGAACCGTGTGTGTTCACTCACACATGCAAAAAGGAAAAGAAAACCGTCGCCCACTTCGTCCCCACTCACTCGCCGCGGACTCCTCCACAACTCTGCACCCTAAGCTCGACGGCTGTTGGCGGCGGGCGTAGGTCGCGCTCCAAACGGCACCGGATTTCGCCTCCACCGCTTTCCGCCGCCTATCTGCACCGACATTCTAGACTCTGGTCGACTGGGGTTTTCTGCGGGACTGGGCCGGGGATTTTTCTCATGGAGAACGTAATCAGCTTAATTAGCAAAATATTCACTCATCTCTTATCACAGTCCGTCCGTCGCTGTTAATCAACCGACGGAAATCACCGTCGAATCATTTTTGTTATAGCTGATTCATGGGTGTTCTTTCATGTGTCCACAGTGCGAGCACGAATCGGGCAACTGTGGTCGTGGCCAGTCGGAAATGAAGTTCTATCTCACGATTCCGGATGACTTCAGGGAGCGCTCGGTATGTTCAATCTCAACCTACCATGGTCGGCATGGCCTAAATATGTGAACATATACCCTCTGTTGCTACATTATCTATATATTTGCATCAAATCTTTGTTACATTATCTATTTTTAATTCTATATTTTTGTACTTTGTTTGCATCTATATATGGATATGTTCTATCAGTTCCCATATTTGCATCTTGCTTTGTTATTTCAATATATCTAACTTACGATCTTAATTTTCATTTCAAGCAGTACATCCCTTGCTTTGCAAGAATAGGAGTACAAGGAAATCTTGGGCTTTACTTTGCTGATGACTCCCAGGATGTCATATTGACAACCCAACATGGATTTACAATGACGGTTAGCGTAAAAGTTAATAAAGATGGTCACTCCTATTTTAATGCGGACCTTTGGAGAAAAATGTCTAAGTGTTATGAACTGAAAGCTGGCAATAAAATTCTAGTGCATGCACCATAGCTTGGTCTGATTAACATGGATGTTTACTTCCCCAACGTCATCAGCCAATCAAAGTCTGATCGAGGTTAGTGTCCTTTCAACTTTCTCCATGCTGTCATATTAATATTTAAGCAACCAATTGATCACTATTTAAGCAACCAATTGTTATATCATATTCTGACTCCGTTCCTAGGTAGTAACAAATTTCGTTTACCAATTTATGCGCACTATATATTCTTCTGCCATGTTCTGAATAAATAATACCTATCCACCTTTTAAGCAGGATATGTTGGATGCATAGTGAACGATCTGTATGTTACTAAGCGTACCAAATTTCACTAGAAGGACTTGAAGCATGTCATAAACTTTGTTGATAATCTGACAGAGATAGCACAGCGTATGAACGCTGGATTTGGATGGGATTAATTAGACCAATGGTGCCCACACTAAACAAGACCAATTGTATGCACAAAGCGCTGGTAAAAAGTCTTATTTTAATGTTGATGCTCATAAACTATATATATCTTCAATGACATGTTACAGTTGTTTTTTATTCTACATGTCAACAGAAATTACCCCCTGTAGCAGTTCCTGGATTGATTTCCCAGCATGGTCAAATTACACTTTTAATAATGCCAAAGTGATTGCAAGGTACTGCATTTCCCGCAAAAATGGAACCATTCAAATTAACAAGTTATCGCTTCTCGTGGCAATGCATCCATATTGGAAAATTAGAGACACTGTTCTACTCCTGCTCTACCAAGGCACAGGAGGGCTCTTCCTTTTCACTGACGAGATGCCAAGTCACCGTGATCAAGATGCTTCTAGTGGATAGTCGTGGTTGTTGGCCCTTAGCCTCTTAAAATGTGCTAGCTGTTACTATATATGTTAAGTATGTAGATATGGACCATATGGTTGTCAAAACCGTGTTATGAAGATCCTCCTTTTGTCGAATAGTGTAACCACTATATATATGTTACTCAAATGCTGTTACCCAAGTTCATAAATTTTCATGGAAAGTATTAGTATCGTACACAGTTCATTGAGTTTAAGCGTGTGCCCGCAGTCTAGAAGGCATTTGCATATTAACTGTCCATATTGCAAATTCACACACATGTTCACATAAGGAAACGTATGTGTAACATATTATTCATCGCACACGAGTACTCGCAGACGCATCGTGTGCTATACTCCTAGCCACTGCAAGCAACTAGTTTGCATTTTTCAAAGTTTTTTGTACACACAAAATCACACACGAAGTAATTGTATTGCCCGTCTGTGTTGTAATTTCTCATCGCAAATGTTTCATCCGAGTCGGCTGTTTGCCACGTATCACACACATCTCATTTACACGACTCGTTTGTGTTCTTTTGGCTCATCGCAAACCGTTCATCCATGTGAACTGTATGCTGCATACCCCACACATCTTGTTAAGTTGAACCGTTTCTGTTGTGTTCCCTAATCGAAAACAGTTCGTCCGAGTTAACCGTATGCCGTATATCGCACACACATTGATATGGCTGCTCGTTTCTGTTGTTCTACCTCATCGCAAATAGTTTGAATGGATTAACCGTGTGTCCTGCATCGCACACACATTGTTATGGCCTCCCGTTTCTGTTGTTCTGCCTCATCGTAGACAGTTTGAATGGATTAACCGTATGCCCTGCATCGCACACGCAACTAAAATCTTAACCGTGTTTGATGCATCCATCATCGCAAATGTTTTGCACCTTTTTTGATAGTTGTTTTACACCACCGTTTGTGATTATTGCACCGCACACAGTTTCGGCAAAGGGTCTCTGATCGTAGTGTCACGTTAGCAGTATACTGCAGTAGTGTCCTTTCCTTCTTCCCGGCAGACACACTTCAATTTCACACCGTTGGGCCTCCTTCTATATAGAGTGTCATCGACAAACTGATACATACTGGCCCTCAGGGCTACTTTTTCAGCTTCATCTTGGTCGCTGGGAAGCTCTCCGGTTTGGAGAAAGTGGACAATGTGCCTTGCCCAAGTTGGAGCCTGGGGCTCGGCAACGAGGACTAGCGGCACCTCCTCTGCCGCGGGAGCACCAGCCTCGTTTGCGGGGCCCATGGCCTGGCTGGAGGGGGTGGTTCGGCAGGCTGTGAGGAGTTGTTTCCGGGAAGGTCTCTTCCAGGAGCGGACGGCTCTACCAGGAGAGGCTTACCGTAGTCCAACTTTCTCCTCTTCCGGGCCATTGTTGCTGGGGATACAGAGGGCTGAGTGAGATGGAGAACAAAAGTCCTTGGTTCCACAGGAAGCTTCTGCGCAACACACTTTGACAGATGATCAACTATGTTGTTTTCCGCACAAGGTACGTGCTTCGTTTGCAATCCGTCAAAGTGCTCCTCCAATCTCCTCACTTCCTCGACGTATGCCTCCATCAATGGACTTTGATAATCCTTGTTGACTTGTCTCACCACAAGCTATGAATCTCCTCGAATGATCAACTTCTTAATTCCTAATTCAGCTGCAATCCTGAGCCCGACAAGGAGCCCTTCATACCCAGTTGTAATGTTGGTGGCTTATTCCCGGGTAAAATGCATTTGGACGACGTACTTCAAGTGCTCCCTGGAGGGGGCGACAAGAAGCACGCCAGGTCCCGCACCTTGTAGGGAAAAAGCACCATCAAAATACATAATCCACTCTTGGGGCGATTCCTTGCCGGGGATAACTATCTCTATCACTTCCTCATCAGGGGTTGGCGTCCATTCTGCAATAAACACTGCCAATGCCCTGCTCTGAATAGTTGATGTGCTCTCAAACTTTAAACCAAAGCTGGATAACTCCAAAGCCCACTCCACTATTCTGCCGGTAGCCTCAGGGTTTCGGACTATCCTTTGCAATGGAAAACGAGTAACAACCGTGATCTCATGGGCTTGGAAGTAGTGACGAAGTTTCCTTGAGGCATAATGAGACCAAAGATTAACTTCTGCACACCAGAGTACCTTGATCTAGCCCACTGTAGCAAGGAGCTGACGAAGTACACTGGGTGTTGCACCACTTTCTTCATTGCCGTGTCCTTGGGGTTGTTTTCATTGCCGTGTTCATTGTTGTCCCGATCCTTCTCTGAGTCTGCCGGTCTCTACTCAATTTCTGCCTCATCCACTTCTCGCTGCACTACCAAGGCTGCACCAACCACTTGGTTGGTTGCTGCCAAGTATAGCAACAACGGCTCCTGGGGTTTGGGAGTAACCAAGGTAGGCACAAAGGACAAGTAGGCCTTTAATTCTTGCAAAGCTGCATCTGCTTCTGGGGTCCACTTCATAGGACCGGACTTCTTCAAAATTTTGAAGAACGGCAAGGCGCACTTGGCAGACTTGGATGAATCTGCATAGCGCGGCAACACATCCTGTCAGACGCATCACATCTTTAACTGTCCTAGGTGCTTGGTTTGCTCGATGGCCTTAATCTTGTTGGGGTTGGCTTCGATCCCGCGATGGGATACAAAGAACCCAAGCAACTTGCCGGAGGGAACACCAAATGCGCACTTCTCCAGGTTGAGTTTCAGATTGATCTTGCGCAGATTATCAAATGTCTCCTCCAAATCCTGAATAATGGTGGCCTTATCATTGGTCTTGACCATAATATCATCCAAATAGGCTTCTATGTTTTTGTGCAACTGTGGCTCAAAACCAATCTGGATTGCCCTTGCAAAAGTGTACCCGACACTCTTTAATCCGAATGGCATGCGGACAAAGCAGTACGTACCACATGGAGTGATGAACGACATATTCTCTTCATCTTCCTTGGACATGAAGATTTGGTGATACCCAGAGTATGTGTCCAGAAATGAGAGCAAATCACAACCTAAAGTGGAATCCACGGTCTGGTCGATACGCGGCAAGGGAAATGGGTCTTCGGGCAAGCCTTGGTGAGATCTGTGAAATCTATGCAAAGCCTCAACTTCCCGTTAGCCTTCCGGACTACCACTTGATTGACAACCACGTGGGGTGCAACACTCCTCTAACCAAACTAGCTGCCTCAAGTTTCTTGATCTCTTTTGCAATGAACTGCTGCCATTCCAAGGCCTACTTCTGGACTCTTTGCTTGACAGGTCAGGCATGTGGGCAGACAACAAGGTGGTGCTCGATTACCTCCCTGGGAACACCGGGGACATCAGATGGTTGCCAGGCAAACACATCGATATTCGCCCGTAGGAAGGCATCGAGCGTGCTTTCCTATTTTTCATCGAGGGTGGCGCTGATAGTGAAAGTACCATCAACGCCAGCCAGGCCTGCCGGGACCTTCTTCACTTGGGGTGCAGCGACCTTGGATCTCTTGCTGTTAGAACACTTCGGCACGTCGTCAGCGGTTGCCATGCACTCGGTGGGGCACGCTTCCCAGACTCTTTGCCGGAGTCCCTACAATCTCTCTTCATTCCTTTACTTCCCTTGGCGGGAGCTGCCGCTACCGCTGTCTCTGCCGCGACCGCGTCTCGGTACATCTTGTCCACACAAATGATTGCATCCTTCTCATCTGATGGGATGGTGATGACTCCCAGTGGTCCAGGCATCTTTAAGGCGTTGTAGGCATAGTGGGATGCCGCCATGAACTTAGCCAGGGTCGGGCGTCCAAGAATCCCATTGTATGGCAAGGGGAGATCAACCACATCAAACACAATCCTCTCGGTCCGGTAGTTCAATTCTCCCCCAAACGTTACCGGCAACGTGATCTTTCCCATAGGACGGCGCCTGCCGGGATTAACTCCTTGAAAAGTGCCGGTAACCTCCAGCTCTTCCTCTCCAATCTGAAGTTTGCTGATAACTGCTAGGGAAATCAGATTCAACCCGGCCCCGCCATCCACCAGCATCTTTGTGACCTTGAGGTTGCGAATTGTTAAGGAGACCAACAATGGCAAACACCCTACCGCAGTGGTACGGCCATGATGGTCCTCCTCGTCAAAGATGATGGGCGTACGGGACCATTTGTGCGGGTTCCGGGCCTCTGGCGCTGGTTCCACGACATTGACTTCCTGTGCCCACCCTTTAAGTTGGCGATGAGAAGTGTGCAGAGATGCACCTCCGTCAATGCACAGGGCGTCTGTGGCCTTCTGAAACTCCTGCTCACTAGTTTCCTCTTCATCCCCTCCATCACTCTCATCATCACAGGTTTCCTTCTCTTGACCTTTGGCGGGCTTTCCTTGGTTCAGAAAGGGTTTGCCGGGGCGACTTACTTCACCGCCTCGACCCATACCGCCAGCAACATTCTGACCTTTTTCCTTATCACGCTTCTCATACTCTGCTCTATGTTTCTTGACATGCTACTCAACTTGATAACACTCTTGAAGGTCGTGGCCCTTGGTTCGATGAATCTTGTAGTACAGCCCATCACCTTTCCCGGCTTTCTTGGCAGGAGCGGCCTCCCGGCAGTCAGTGCGCACGGCAGCTTCCTTGCCGGGTGTCATGGAATTGTCACGGCAGATGTCCTAGCAGAAGGACTTAGTCGTGGAGCCATCGCAACTAGGTTAGCTTAAAGGGGTTAAACGGGACAAAGGACACATGAGTTTATACTGGTTCGCCCCCTTGCCGTGAAGGTAAAGGCCTAGTCCAGTTTGAGGTGGTATTTCTTGGGTTTTTGATTACCAGGGAGCAAATATGCTTCACCTAGTTCTCGATCTCTTGTTTCTTGTCCCTAAACCGCCGCCGGCTCGTCCCTTTATAAGCACAGGTTGACGCCCGGCGACTCACAGAATCCCGACCGGCTCATAATCAACATGTCCTGCTCGGTGACTAATTATACTTGCCTTACAACCCAAGTCATACATATATGGCGGTTTACACCTATGGGCCTTAAGTCGCCCCTGGGCTTCGGGCCCCTAGCAAGCCTGCTTCATGAACCGCCATCTTCAACATCTTCATGGGCTTTGTCTTGATGAACCACCGTTGGTATAACCCGGCCCCTCCTGGGCGGGTCATACCCAATAGTTATATCCCCAACATTAGGCCCCAGGTTGATTTGAACTTGTTCATGTCAACCTTCAACACTTTGGAAAATCCTTCTTCTTTTATTCTTGTGAGACCCTGTAACCCGCCGTGACGTCATCTTCTAAGATCATAGTAACCCGTCATGACGTCACCTGTCATTAATATTACATAAATCCCAAATCTTAATATATGTTCTGTTTTAATGAACCTCCGAAAATCGAGGCGTCCGCACCGTCACATATCCATTTTCTAACCTCCTCGATTCTCGCGCCCGCCACTTATCTTTCGAGCCTTATAAATAGGGCCAGGGGTCCCTTTCACTTTCCCCCCTTGCCTTCTCGTCTCTGTCTTCCACCTCGCGTCGCCCGAGCTCCGCCACCATCGTCGACCTTTACCACTGCTTCAACAACGGGCGCTACATCAACCTGAACCGACCAGAGTTCGTCCGCGTGCCTCCGTTGTTCAACAGACCTGGTGAGTTCTCCTTCCTTCTTTTCCCATAGATCCCATTAGGGTTTCCATGAGTTCATCGAAGTTCATCTTCGTTCTTTGTTGCAGCATTCATTTTTTATTCGAACCTGGTACCTCTCCTGCGCGGTGGTAGCCGTAACACTCATTTTCGCTATTAGGTCATCTCCTTTTGCATAAAATCTGATCTGGACATATGAACTGCTCAGGCACTGCAATTTAGGTCTAGATATTTTCCATTATCTGACGCACCGTAGATCCAAAATTATGATATCCATCTGTGAAACCTGTTTTTCCAACACTTAGCAATTTTCCCTTTCTTAGATCTGTAAATCAGTAATTGTGTGGGCGGCTTAACACAGAAATAGTAACCCGCCAGGTACCATAGTCCCCTCTTAAGCCGCCAATAGCTCTTCTTTATGATTTCAATGCCAATCTCCGGTTTAATACCTATGCATGCTTCATTATTGTTTCGCTTATTCAGTCTTCAACCGGCTTAATGATGTCTACTACGCAACCTTCTTCTTGTAGACGTTGTTGGGCCTCCAAGTGCAGCGTTTGTAGGACAGTAGCAAATTTCCCTCAAGTGGATGACCTAAGGTTTATCAATCCGTGGGAGGCGTAGGATGAAGATGGTCTCTCTCAAGCAACCCTGCAACCAAATAGCAAAGAGTCTCTTGTGTCTTCAACACACCCAATACAATGGTAAATTGTATAGGTGCACTAGTTCGGCGAAGAGATGGTGATACAAGTGTAATATGGATAGTAGATATGAGTATTTGTAATCTGAAAATATAAAAACAGCAAGGTAGCAAGTGATAAAAGTGAGCATAAACGGTATTGCAATGCGTTGAAACAAGGCCTAGGGTTCATACTTTCACTAGTGCACGTTCTCTCAACAATAATAACATAATTGGATCATATAACTATCCCTCAACATGCAAAAAAGAGTCACTCCAAAGTCACTAATAGCGGAGAACAAACGAAGAGATTATTGTAGGGTACGAAACCACCTCAAAGTTATTCTTTCTGATTGATCTATTCAAGAGTCCGTATTAAAATAACACGAAGATATTCTTTCCGTTCGATCTATCATAGAGTTCGTACTAGAATAACACCTTAAGACACAAACCAACCAAAACCCTAATGTCACCTAGATACTCCAATGTCACCTCAAGTATCCGTGGGTATGATTATATGATATGCATCACACAATCTCAGATTCATCTATTCAACCAACACATAGAACTTCAAAGAGTGCCCCAAAGTTTCTACCGGAGAATCAAGACGAAAACGTGTGCCAACCCCAATGCATAGATTCACAAGGTCACGGAACCCGCAAGTTGATCACCAAAACATACTTCAAGTGAATCAATAGAATACCCCATTGTCACCACGGGTATCCCACGCAAGACATACATCAAGTGTTCTCAAATCCTTAAAGACTCAATCCGATAAGATAACTTCAAAGGGAAAACTCAATCCATTACAAGAGAGTAGAGGGGGAGAAACATCATAAGATCCAACTATAATAGCAAAGCTCGCGATACATCAAGATTGTGCCAAATCAAGAACACGAGAGAGAGAGATCAAACACATAGCTACTGGTACATACCCTCAGCCCCGACGGTGAACTACTCCCTCCTCGTCATGGAGAGCGCTGGGATGATGAAGATGGACACCGGTGAGGGATCCCCCCTCCGGCAGGGTGCTGGAACCGGGTCCCGATTGGTTTTTGGTGGCTACAGAGGCTTGCGGCGGCGGAACTCCCGATCTAGGTTATGTTTTGGAGGTTTCTGTATTTATAGGAATCTTTTGCATCGGTCTCACGTCAGGGGGGTCTCCGAGTTGTCCACGAGATAGGGGCCCACGCCCAGGGGGTAGGGCGCGCCCCCCACCCTTGTGGACAGCCCGGGACTCTTCTGGCCCAACTCTTTTACTCCGGGGGCTTCTTTTGGTACATAAAAATCATCAAAAATTGGCACGTCAATTGGACTCCGTTTGGTATTCCTTTTCTGCGATACTCAAAAACAAGGATAGTAGCATTGTCCCTTCTTTTTCCTTTTTTGGCCTTTCCCTTTTTTATTTGGCCTTTCTTTTTTTTCTTTTTTTGGGACAATGCTCTATTAATGATGATCATCACACTTCTATTTATTTACAACTCAATGATTACAACTCGATACTAGAACAAAATATGACTCTATATGAGTGCCTCCGGCGGTGTACCGGCATGGGCAATGAAACAAGAGTGACATGTATGAAAAATTATGCATGGTGGCCTTTCCACAAATACAATGTCAACTACATGATCATGCAAGGCAATATGACAATGATGAAGCGTGTCATAATAAATGAAATGGTGGAAAGTTGCATGGCAAAATATCTCGGAATGGCTATGGAAATGCTATAATACGTAGGTATGGTGGCTGTTTTGAGGAAGATATAAGGAGGTTTATGTGTGATAGAGTGTATCATATCACGGGGTTTGGATGTACCGGCGAAGTTTGCACCAACTCTCAAGGTGAGAAAGGGCAATGCACGGTACCGAAGAGGCTAGCAATGATGGAAGGTGAGAGTGCGTATAATCCATGGACTCAACATTAGTCATAAAGAACTCACATACTTATTGCAAAAATCTACAAGTCATCAAAAACCAAGCACTACGCGCATGCTCCTAAGGGGATAGATTGGTAGGAAAAGACCATCGCTCTTCCCCGACCGCCACTCATAAGGAAGGCAATCAAAGAACGCCTCATGCTTCAAATTTGTCACACAACGGTTAACATACGTGCATGCTACGGGACTTGCAAACCTCAACACAAGTATTTGTCAATTTCACAATTACTCAACTAGCACGACTCTAATATCACCATCTTCATATCTCAAAACAATCATCAAGTATCAAACTTCTCATAGTATTCAATGCACTCTATATGAAAGTTTTTATTATACCCATCTTGAATTCCCATCATATTAGGACTAATTTTATAACCAAAGCAAATTACCATGCTGTTCTAAAACTCTCAAAATAATATAAGTGAATCATGAGAGATCAATAATTTCTTCAAAATAAAACTACCACCATGCTCTAGGAAGATATAAGTGAAGCACTAGAGCAAATGACAAACTACTCCAAAAGATATAAGTGAAGATCAATGAGTAGTTGAATAATGATGTAACTATGTGAAGACTCTCTAACATTTAAGAATTTCATATCTTGGTATATTATTCAAACAGCAAGGAAAACAAAAGAAAATAAAATGACGCTCCAAGCAAAACACATATCATGTGGTGAATAAAAATATAGCTCCAAGTAAAGTTACCGATGAACGGAGACGAAAGAGGGGATGCCATCCGGGGCATCCCCAAGCTTAGGCTCTTGGTTGTCCTTGAATATTACCTTGGGGTGCCTTGGGCATCCCCAAGCTTAGGCTCTTGCCACTTCTTATTCCATAGTTCATCTAATCTTTACCCAAAACTTGAAAACTTCACAACACAAAACTTAACAGAAAACTCGTAAGCTCCGTTAGTATAAGAAAATAAATCACCACTTAGGTACTGTTGTGAACTCATTATAAATTCATATTGGTGTAATATCTACTGTATTAAAACTTCTCTATGGTTCATACCCTCCGATACTACTCATAGATTCATCAAAATAAGCAAACAACACAATGAAAACAGAATCTGCCAAAAACAGAACAGTCTGTAGTAATCTGTACCATTCGAATACTTATGTAACTCCGAAAATTCCGAAATAAATCGGTGGACCTGAGGATTTTGTCTATTAATCATCTGCACGAAGAATCAACCTAAAATCACTCTTCAGTAAAAAATGGCAGCTAATCTCGTGAGCGCAAAAGTTTCTGTTTTTTTACAGCAAGATCACATAGACTTCACGCAAGTCTTCCCAAAGGTTCTACTTGGCACAAACACTAATTAAAGCATAAAACCAGGTCTAAACAGAGGCTATATGGATAATTTATTACTAAACAGGAGCAAAAGCAAAGGACAAAAGTACAAGTGGGTTTCCTCCCAACAAGCGCTAACGTTTAACGCCCCTAGCTAGGCATGATGATTTCAATGATGCTCATATAAAGGATAAGAATTGAAACATAAAGAGAGCATCCTGAAGAATATAACTAGCACATTTAAGTCTAACCCACTTCCTATGCATAGGGATTTTGTGAGCAAACAATTTATGGGAACAAGAATCAACTAGCATAGGAAAGCAAAACAAGCATAACTTCAAGATTTTAAGCACATATAGAGGAAACTTGATATTATTGCAATTCCTACAAGCATATATTCCTCCCTCATAATAATTTTCAGTAGCATCATGAATAAATTCAAGAATATAATCATCACATAAAGCATTCTTTTCATGATCTACAAGCATAGAAATTTTATTACTCTCCACAAAAGGAAATTTGTTCTCATGGATAGTAGTGGGAGCAAACTCAACAAAATAACTATCATGCGAAGCATTATCCAATTGAAAATTAAAATCATGATGACAAGTTTCTTGGTTATATTTATTCTTTATAGCATACGTGTCATCACATTAATCATCATAAATAGGAGGCATGCTTTCATCATAATAAATTTGCTCATCAAAACTTGGGGGACAAAAAATATCATCTTCATCAAACATAGCATCCCCAAGCTTGTGGCTTTGCATATCATTAGCATCATGGTTATTCAAAGAATTCATACTAACAACATTGCAATCATGCTCGTCATTCAAAGATTAGTGCCAAACATTTTAATGTATTCTTCTTCTAACACTTTGGCACAATTATCAGAATCCTTATTTTCACGAAAGACATTAAAAAGATGAAGCATATGAGGCAACCTTAATTCCAATTTTTTTGTAGTTTTCTTTTATAGACTAAACTAGTGATAAAACAAGAAACTAAAAGATCCTATTGCAAGATCTAAAGATATACCTTCAAGCACTCACCTCCCCGGCAACGTCGCCAGAAACTGCTTGATGTCTACTACACAACCTTCTTCTTGTAGACGTTGTTGGGCCTCCAAGTGCAGAGGTTGGTAGGACAGTAGCAAATTTCCCTCAAGTGGATGGCCTAAAGTTTATCAATCCATGGAAGGCATAGGATGAAGATGGTATCTCTCAACCAACCCTGCAACCAAATAGCAAAGAGTCTCTTGTGTCCCCAACACACCCAGTACAATGGTAAATTGTATAGATGCACTAGTTCGGAGAAGAGATGGTGATACAAGTGTAATATGGATAGTAGATATGAGTATTTGTAATCTGAAAATATAAAAACAGCAAGGTAGCAAGTGATAAAAGTGAGCATAAACGGTATTGCAATGCATTGAAACAAGGCCTAGGGTTCATACTTTCACTAGTGCAAGTTCTCTCAACAATAATAACATAATTGGATCATATAACTATCCCTCAACATGCAACAAAGAGTCACTCCAAAGTTACTAATAGCGGAGAACAAACGAATAGATTATTGTAGGGTACAAAACCACCTCAAAGTTATTCTTTCTGATCGATCTATTCAAGAGTCCGTAGTAAAATAACACGAAGGTATTCTTTCCATTCGATCTATCATAGAGTTCGTACTAGAATAACACCTTAAGACACAAACCAACCAAAACCCTAATGTCACCTAGATACTCCAATGTCACCTCAAGTATCCGTGGGTATGATTATACGATATGCATCACACAATCTCAGATTCATCTATTCAAGCAACACATAGAACTTCAAAGAGTGCCGCAAAGTTTCTACCGGAGAGTCAAGACGAAAACGTGTGCCAACCCTATGCATAGATTCCCAAGGTCACGGAACCCGCAAGTTTATCACCAAAACATACATCAAGTGAATCAATAGAATACCCCATTGTCACCATGGGTATCCCACGCAAGACATACATCAAGTGTTCTCAAATCCTTAAAGACTCAATCCGATAAGATAACTTCAACGGGAAAACTCAATCCATTACAAGAGAGTAGAGGGGGGGGGGGAAACATCATAAGATCCAACTATAATAGCAAAGCTCGCGATACATCAAGATTGTGCCAAATCAAGAACACGAGAGAGAGAGAGAGAGAGATCAAACACATAGCTACTGGTACATACCCTCAGCCCCGAGGGTGAACTACTCCCTCCTCATCACAGAGAGCGCCGGGATGATGAAGATGGCCACCGGTGAGGGATCCCCCCTCCGGTAGGGTGCGGGAACAGGGTCTTGATTGGTTTTTGGTGGCTACAGAGGTTTGCAGCGGCGGAACTCCCGATCTAGGTTATGTTCTGGAGGTTTCTGTATTTATAGGAATTTTTGGCATCGGTCTCGCGTCAGGGGGGGTCTCCGAGTCGTCCACGAGATAGGGGCCCATGCCCAAGGGGGTAGGGCACGCCCCCCACCCTCATGGACAGCCCGGGACTCTTCTGGCCCAACTCTTTTACTCCAGGGGCTTCTTTTGGTCCATAAAAAATCATCAAAAATTGGCACATCAATTGGACTCCGTTTGGTATTCCTTTTCTGCGATACTCAAAAACAAGGAAAAAACAGAAACTGGCACTGGGCTCTATGTTAATAGGTTAGTCCCAAAAATCATATAAAATAGCATATAAATGCATATAAAAAATCCACGATTGATAATATAATAGCATGGAATAATAAAAAATTATAGATACGTTGGAGACGTATCACTTAACCATATAATCTTGAACTGGCATAATCTTTCTTTCAGATCATCAAAAAAATGGCTAAGACATACACCGCTTGCAACTGGGTCCAATCCCGGATTACTGAAGAAGATCTGAATAACTTCGTTGCCACTGGCGCCCTAGCCAAGAAAGAGGACATCCACTTGAGGGCCCCGGGTGAAGAAAATCCTCCTAAACCCAAGGATGGAGAAGGGATTGTCTTTGCTGACCATCTGAGTCGGGGGTTCAGCCCACCCGGCTCAAAAAAATCCGTGATGTGCTTCATTTTTTCCAACTTCACCCTCAAGATATTGGACCCAACTTCGTGTTCAACATTTGCAATTTTCAAGTTTTGTGTGAAGCTTGCCTTCAAGAGGAGCCCACGGTTTATTTATTCAGAGAGTTCTACTATTTGAACCGTCAGACAGAGTTTGTTGACGGGCCCAACACCGAACTTGGTGGGGTTTCAGTTCAAAAGAGAAAAGAAGTCAGCTTTCCCCATGCTAAGCCGCCAAGTCATCCCAAGGATTGGAACCAAACTTGGTTATATTGTCAAGACACATCTCCAACTGGCGAGAATCCTCTGCCGGGTTACCGCGAACACCGGCTTAGCAGCACACACCCACTCCCCACATGGCTCAGTGCGAAGGAACGGGCCAAATATGCGCCATCATTTTCAAAGCTCAGGGCCTTTATGGCCAATGGCTTAACCGGCATTGACTTTGTCCGGTGCTGGGTATCCTGGAGTATCTTGCCATTAAGCCGTCGCCCCGACTTAATGTGCAAATACACTGGCGATGTAAGAGATCCCCAACGCCACGGTGACATTCAACTGTCTGATGCAGAAATTACTGAAGCCACCAAGAAATTGCTAAACAAACCCTTAAAGGAATGCAGCAAAACAGGAGTTAGTCCTTTTAGCACCTTCAACAAGCCGCCAGCCGTAAGTTTGCACACCTTCCACTCCATCAGTTAAACATTGATGATGACGGTGATGATAATGAGTCAGAGGTAGAACTTGACTCTCTTGGCTCATTTTTTATACATCTCATTGACAATGATTGTTATCAGGACGACGCAGAGGCCAGCCGTGCAGGTGATGCAGAGGTAATTACTCTTTCCTCCAGCTTAGAATCTCTGCCAACACAGAAAACCCGACAAGCAAGCCAGAGGGTCTCAGCTTTGGCCTTCTTACCGGTACTAGGCGCACCGGATCCTTCAACAGTCATCACTGCCTTATCCCTCCGCTTCTTACTGCGCTTCTTGCTCTTCTTCTGACTAGTTGATTCATCCGCATCCTCTGAATCAACATTGGTGCAATCTTCCTCTCCGGGAAACTTCCTTCCCTCCTCCATCCGAGCACACTTATCTACCAGAGTGTAAAGCTCCTTCACAATCTTGGGAAACTATACGTTCATCTTGGAACGAATACGACGGTTGCACACATTGGACTGGAGGCCAGCTATTACGGCTGCTGGATGGATATTTGGGATATTTCTGTTAACTTTGCTGAATCTCTGTGAATACTTACGGAGGGCTTCTCCTTCCTTCTGCTGGAGAAGCTGCAAGTCACTGGGCCTGCCGGGTTCTTGATGGCCGCCCGTGAAGGCGCCAATGAACTCATGGCATAGGTCAGCCCAAGACGAAATGGAGTTCTCCGGTAGGTGCATCAGCCAAGACCTCACATTGGACTTCAGGGCCAAACAGAAGTAATTGGCAAACACCTTCTCATCTCTTCACTGGCAGCCTGAATAGTGATGGTGTAGATGCTCAGGAACTCTGCCGGGTTCAACCTCCGGTCGTACTTCTCGGGAATCTCTGGCTTGAACGTGCGAATAGACGGCCAACGGACTTGCCGCAGCTCACGAGTAAAGGCAGGGCAGCCAACCTCGAAAGGTAGGCACCCGCCAACACCAAGCGCGGGCTCGTCGACGTCAGGGCCGTCGCACCCGTCAGTCCGGTGGAGGTCGTCACGGCGTTGCTCGACGAAGACGCGTGTGTCTCCTCTCCGCCTATCCTCCAGGGCTCGTCGTTGGCCTGGACGTGCTCGAGGGTCAGAAGAGGCCATCGAGACGTCGTCGGGCTCTTGATTCTGTTATGCTCGCGCAGGCTGCCGTGGCGGGGACTGCACCATGGGGATGGCCCCTTCCGTACGGTCAGCAGCATGACATGTTGCTGTCGCTTGGGGAGATCACGGCGGGCCAGCTCATCATGAGCCCCCAGCTTCAACGAAACTAAGTAAGCTTTGGATGGTGGCACGCCACTCGTCCATCTGCTCGGCCGCTGGCGGAAACCTCAGCAGCAGATGAGCCCATGCCATGGCCTCCGAAGTCATACTTGGCATAGATGACGATGAAGTCGATCATACCATCGCTCGGCTCCTGACGGTGCCAGCGGCGGCGGCACAATGCCCCCACTACTGCTGCGGGACGACCACTTGGATGTGGTGCGGCGAAGGCGCTCGAGGGCCAGCGGCTCCGTCGGGCGCAGTGGCTTGGTCGACCTGTCCCGAAGGTGGTGCATGCATGGTGGCCGCACCCATGGTGGGGGCGGCCAGAGTGCGGCGATTCGCCCCGGTCCGGGCGCCGTTGCTGCGGCTATGCCCGTTGGCGGGGGAAAGGGGCGCAGATGGAGTAACCCCTTCACCCGTACCTTGGGGAGCATGGCCGTCATGGTGTTGTTGATGCAGCTCTCCTCCGGTGCCTCCCGCTGCTGCGTCAGCTGCGGGAGAAGTGGCGATGGCGCCGCCTACTCCGACCACTTTCCCCAGCAGTCTCTGCATCCTCGTGCGCCTCCGCACCCCCCGCAGCGTTAGGGGCTGCGGGCCGTGGAGCCTTCGAGGTGCATGGGTGAGCCGAAAGACCGGGTTTCTTCTTGGGCGCCATGGTCGATGGCATCATCAAAGATGATGATGGTGATGAAGTCGACGTGCTGCACACGCCTTCAGGTTTGCGCAAGTGAGCCCCCTACCTGGGGCGCCAAAGATGCCGCGGGAAATCACGGTCACCTATGGGACCACGAGGCCGCTTGCTGGTTCGGCAGGGGGGCGCCCTTGCTGGTTCGGCAGGGGGGCGACATGTTGCACAAAGAGCAGACGAGTGTGGGGCAGCACGGCAGAGATCACACAGGCAATTTTACCCAGGTTTGGGCCGCTGCGAGGCGTAAAACTCTACTCCTGCTTTGGTGGATTGATGGTGGAAGGGTGGTGGCGGAGCATAGTACACTTGCCCGGCAGGGGTTGCCTCAGGGCAGCAGCGAATACGCCCGTATGGGGGTGTGAGTTGTCCAACCTTCTAACCCTTTCTATGGTTGCCATGGGCCTGCTTTTATAGATCAAGGGGTTACCACAGTGGCAAAGTAGTCATTACGCACTGATAAGATAGCAAAAAGTGCTATCATTTCTAACTCTGCACGCTGACAGGGCACATTAAATGCACCGCTCAATGTCACATTGTTGGTTGCCCCGCAAGGCTTGCCGGGCTATCTTGCCAGCTCGGCACCTGCTCGCTTGACACATCGCAGGATGGGTGTCGTATGTGGGTTTCCCTTGAGAAAATGGCTGCCATGTGGCGAATGGCTGCCACTTAATCACTTCGCGGCTTGACATCGCATTGTTCGACAACGTGGGTCATGGTAGAGTGGTTGGTGAGGTGGTTTTGCTTCCGTGAGCCCCGGCAGGCCCTGCCGGGGTGCTTTGGTTGTCTGTTTCTGGGGGTGGCATCGCCCCTTGCCGGGCTCGCCTGCCTGGAAAGGGAGGCTTTTCTCTTGACAATATCCTGCTTCTCTGGTTTGATCTTGGTCCCTCTGATCTGCATGTTGGTCCTTCGAATCTCTTGGTCTCTTGTACTCTGATCTAGGCTGGTGCTTCAATCTTGTTCCCGTGCCTGTGCACAGTCTGGGCAACAGACCCAGGGTTTGTTGCACCGACACAATACAATACCCCATTGTCACCAGGAGTATTCATATGCAAGACATATATCAAGTGCTCTCAATTCCATAAAAGTATTCAATCAGATAAAATGAAATCTCAAAGGGAAAACTCAATTCGCAACAAGATGGAGAGGGGAAAACACCATACGATTCGACTATATTAATAAAGCCCGCGATACATCAAGATTGTGACATCTCAAGAACACGAGAGAGAGAGAGAGAGAGAGAGATTAAACACTGATAGCTACTGGTATTGGTACTAAGATTCTGTGTATAAGGTTTTCCCTAGTAGTGATTGCTACTGACTACTCCCTCCTCATCATGGTGGCTGCCGGGATGATGAAGATGGCCATCGGAGATGACTCCCCCCTCTGGCAGGGTGCCGAAACAGGGTCTAGATTGGCTTTCGGTGGCTACAGAGGCCTGAGGCGGAGGAACTTCTGATCTAGGTTAACCCCGAGGGTTTTCGAAATATTTGGGAATTTATAGGGTAAAGAGAAGGTGCGGGAGGCCACCGAGGTGGGCACAACCCCACCAGGGCACGCCTGGCCTCCCATGCATGCCCTGGTGGGTTGTGCCCCCTTCGGGGCACCCCCAGGTGCTTCTGTGGCCCACTGGATGTCTTCTGGTCCATAAAATCCACAAAAAGTTTTGTGGTGTTTGGACTCCTTTTGATATTGATTTCTTGCGATGTAAAAAACAAGCAAAAAACAGCAACTGGCACTGGACACTGGGTCAATAGGTTAGTCCCAAAAAAAATATAAAGTTGCTATAAAATGATTGTAAAACATCCAAGAATGATTATATACCATCATGAATACTTCATAATTTATAGATACGTTGGAGACGTATCACGGACCCACCCGAGATCGTGTACATGCCAGCGCGGGTGCCCGTGCGCGCCCCTGCACCCGTCGCGGTGCCGGTCCCCATGCGTTTGCCTGCACCTGCCGTGCCCGTGGCCATGCGCGCGCCCCCCTCAGCAGCATGGGACGCTGCTGTCGGCCGCTACCTCGCAGCGCCGCCAATTGCCGTCCTCACACGCAGCGCCCGTCGATCGCGCGACGACATGATGTCTGATTTCCAAGTGAAGAACATTATGTGCTGCCTGGAAGACTTCAACAACGGCGTCCCGGAGGACGACAACGACAACGCCGGGGCGGCACGCCGCCTCCGCCGCCACCTAACATAGTTTTTTTTGGTGTTTAGTACTGTATCTCAATCATATGAATATAAATTCGCAGTGTGACTGAATGAAAGATATGGTTTGAACGAACTTGCGTTTTTTCTCTTAATGTACAGACTTATCAAATGATATTCTTTTAAAAAAACACCAATGGTTTTTAAATATAAAACACTCATCGCAAACATTTTAGTTAGAACATCCGTATGCAAACCGTCAGTTTCCCCAGGAAGCCAATAGAAAATATGGCGAGCAAGATTTATGCAGCTCTTGATCGCAAACGTTTTAGATAGAACACCCATATGTAAAGTGAGAGCTATGGTCTTCCCTAGTAAGTCAAGGGAAAATTCGCAGCGCAGGATTTGTGCATCTCTTCAACGTATACTGTTCAGATTGAATACGGTATGCAAAGCCAGACTTCGGTGCTAAGCCAAGATAAAATGTGTCGAGCAGGATTTGTACATCCCTTCAACGCAAACGGTTGTTTTGGATGACCCGTGTGCAACCACGTATAGACAATTTGGTAAGATTTGCATCTGTTATATTGGGTATATTGCCATTTGTCAAACTGGAAAGATTGACATTTGTTGATCTAGTAACATTGCCATTTGTCAACCTTGTAACACTGCGATTTGTCAAAATATGCAGCTAAAACTCACTAGCACTATCTAATTTTTGCAACTAAAATTCAGTAATTAAGCATAGATTTCATTCATAGATTAAGCAGTCATTCTTTATACAAATAGTTCAACTCGACAGCTGAACTGACCAAACTTTTCCCCAATTGTTGCCAACCATGTACTAAAATAGCTAGTTCAACTATATATACTAGCTAATTTTAAGTACGTTCTATAGTTCCACCACATCTATAGTCAGATGAACTGAACAAATAGCCACTAACAACTATTACTACGAAGGGGATTTGTACTACTTCCGGCAGCCTCTCCTCTACCGAGCGCGCTCAGTAAGAGGCAGAGGAGGAGGAGCCTACCGATGAGCTGGACAACTGCAATACGGTGCATGCCGCCGCTGCACCTTCAGCGATGCTTGACGGTGTCCTAGACTAGGGGGTACTCACCACATCGTCTCCCGACTAGGTGGATCTGGCCGAGGACCCCCATGGCTGTTAACTCACGGGCCACTTTGGGCAGCCCATGCCGCATACAAGGAGTATTCCACAAGACTTGGTGATCAAGACAAGGACTCCTCTCCACCAACGTATTCGGCTAGGACACTTGTTATCCTAGGCCTCTGGTGCATTATATAAGCCAAGGCCAGGCTAGTCGATAGATCATTATGACATTAATCATAATCATATAGGCTAGACTTCTAGGGTTTAGCCGTTACAATCTCGAGGTAGATCAACTCTTGTAATCTCTATATTCATCAAGATCAATCAAGCAGGAAGTAGGGTATTACCTCCATAGAGAGGGCCCGAACCTGGGTAAACATCGTGTCCCCTGTCTCCTATTACCCATCGATCCATGACACACAGCTTGGGACCCCCTACCCAAGATCTGCCGGTTTTGACACCGACAATGGTGCTTTCATTGAGAGTTTCGCTGTGTGATCGGCAAAGGATCAATGGCTCGCCCGCAGAACAACTGTGACATCGGCATCTTCGTCGCCGGCTTGACTGGTCACCTTGGCTTGACCGAGGACTGTGCCCTGCCTTTGGTCATCATGTTCGGACGAGGGCCTTCATCAAAATTAACTCCGATCTCTATCAAGATCATGGAGGAATCATCCATGGAGCTCGGGGGCTCAACGTCAACAGTGCCTTCGGGCGACCGCGCTGTTTTTCCGGACAACAAACTTGTATCCGCTGCCACCACCTCCTTGAGCATCGCTTTGACGATTCCTTTGGTGGAATTATGCAGAATTAAGTCTACAACAACCATGCAAAATTTCGTCGAGTTCTGATGGACGAATCTCCGGCAATCTGCGACATACCGAAGCCCTGTCAAATCTGGACGGGAATCTGGACGAGTTTAGGGCGTGGTCTCCAGAGCCCAGCTCGGATGTCTTTTGGAAGATCCAACCATTGATCGGCTGCAGAATTCCTATATCTAACACGTCTCAAAATTTCAGCTCGATCCGACCGTCCAAACTCCGGGAACCTTCCGATTAGTGCATCACTTTTCGGATTTGTTTTCTACGCGAATACGACTCCGACTTGAGCTCATCTTTCTTCATGAACGGGATATTGGACAACCTTTCTAGAAGAATCTCTTTGTAGGGTATTGTGTTTTGTTTCCGAACACATGCTCATAAATTTTGCTCCTTTTCGAAGGTAATCATCACCGTCACGCCGGTGTCAAATCAGCCCTTACTCCACGTCTGCCGACCTGCGCTAGACAGATCGTCGCTTCATCGAGCCGAGCCCAACCTTCTCGGATCATCAGCTCGGCAAGCCGAACAAGACTTCGGCATCAAAATTATCACCCACACCATCGCCCCATGGATTGCACGGGTCAGGCGCGCCGACATCGCCGCTCGGTCACTTCATCAATCCGGCTTTGACCGCGTCACAAGTTATGACCAGCGTCGGCATGACCGCACTGTTGCTTCTTCAAGCTGATGTCCATCACGCCAAACTGCTTCAACACCTTGGCTGACATGGCAGCCGCAACATCTCCTTACTGACCCGCTTCGTCACCTCGGCTAGACCGGGAGCTTCACCATCTCTTCATCAACCTACTTCGGAGACTTCGGCGTCACCCGCCAACCAGCTTTGTCACATTAGCTGGACCGGGGGCTTTGCCTTGGCGAGCCAACCTTTACCAGCATCGCCATGCTGTCGCTTCACCGTCCATCAGGCAATGGGTGTGCGGATCGATTCCCAATTTTGGGAGTCACTTTTCTTCGGACTGCTACGACAAATAAACCAGGTGCTATTAATCCTAGTAATTTTTGCTTGTTTGGGTTTATTTTTCCCAAGGAATTATTACTCTGGTTTGTAACATCATTTGTACATAAGTCTATCAAATGGCGGCCGCATTAACGACGGTCGCGTGGTGGCTCGGTCAGTTTCCGTGCATAGTTCAGCGAACGCCGCATCCGAAACTCGGACCGACCTGCAAATTCAGGCTTTGTCACGCCTTCACTGCGTCACGCCGACGCCCTGCATCGACATTGACTTCGGCGCCAGGCCACATATCTTTAAATAAATTATTTTGCGTAAATTAGTTACGCGAGGATTTTTCTATATTTATATTATTATTGTTGGAGTGTACTATTTTACATGTGTAGGTAATCGACTTCGACTGCGTCACGCGGTCACTTCGGCAAGCCGACGTCGTCGTCCCAATCGGCGTAAATCGGCTCGCGTTATCACCTTGTTGGTCGAATTGCCATACCGACATGTTCGTTTGCCTCGGGACTTCGGCATCCCTGAGGGAGCTCTACCTCATCGAGTGTTCAGCACACAGGCCATATTTCTTTGATTACTCACTTTGCATAAATTGTTAATTATGCAACGTGTTATGTCGCCACTTCGGAGTGCCGAGCTCTTCGCTCGTCACCTCGGACCGGCTTAGGGGCTGGGACCTCGTCCCGCCATAAGCTCGGACCCCGTCATCAACGCCGAACACATTAACCAGCTAAGTCGCTTTCATGCTCAAAGTTTTAAATTTTTAACTTGTCTTCGGTTCGACCATGCTCATATGCGTTGTTCCTTAAAAAAAACTCCCTTTAACCATATTAACTAGGGGGCTCTTAAAATTTATATGAGCCGTTTTATAGTAAATGTGTTTTCTTCTTGGTCGTTGCAAAGTCTTTTTTTGCCGCTCCTTTTTCGACTCGAGTGCATGGTCAATAGCCGGATAGCCTTGCTTCTCTCTAAAGCCGCTCGAGTTTAGTTTGCTAAACTGGCCTCGGAGAAGCACTCCGCCTTCGGGATAAGGAGCTTGAAGCCATAGGCTAACCTACTTGAACTCTTGAGATCGGATGTGTCATGTTAAAGCACGACAGAAGCACAATTTTTTTTCTAAGACCAATATTCGGATTGGCACCAAACACTTGATCTAGTTCGGACGTCAAGTTTTTACTGAAGTTTTTAGTTTTCCAAGCCTATGGCACTTTTAAACATTTGCGTGTTTCCAGCATAAGTCTCGCAGTGCAACGCCGGACACCTTTAAAGATTCGGCAAAAACATTCTCAGATATTGCCATATATGCATCGGTTTCGAATTGTGTCTTTGGTCAATACTTGGGTTGCCCGGCTCCTGTGCTTGCCTCCTACGTTCCGCTTTGTTCGGCTAGGTGTGCAAAGGGAGAACCACTGCGATTGTGCTTCCAGCTCGCATGCTTAAGCACCTCAGTGGAGAAAGCCGAAAACTGACTGTCACAATAAGCATAAACTGGTCAGCGATTTGATGACTATGTTAAATTACGGATTGTTCATAACATTGGCCGAAATGTTTACGGCTTAACCTCGGCTGTCGCCGAACACTACCCAGGGGCTCGTAGCTAGCTTCCCTAGTTTAAAGCTCCTATGACTAAGTGAAAGTTATAAAGCCCGCATATCTGATTGCCTCGTTTCTGCTAACACAACCGCCTTCGGGCACCGAGACGTCGGCTAAGGGTTGTCTTGTTATTGCGGAAACACCCTGTGTAGTATCTACAAAAGGGGTAGAAGCCGACGATGGGCCACTTTCAACTGATAAACGGTCTCAACGGAGGAAAAATAAACATATCATCGGCATTTGTATTTTATATACAAGGGCCGCCTTCCGTAATCATCGTTATAAAGCCATAAATATGCATCAATTTGACTTAAGATTTTGGCCAAGCTGGGTTGCCTGGCTCCTGTGCTTACCCCTACGGTCCCGATTGTTCGGATAGGCGGTAAAGGGAGCACCTTTGTGATTGTTACTACCGGGTCATCCGAGTTAGTACCTCAGACTGGGTGAAGCCGAAAGCTAGCGATCTTAAACGATATAATTGGTCGGCAACGACGGAAGTGAAAATTTAGGTTCGCTATAGACCACATAGTTTGGGAACTTTCCCCAAACTAAATCCTCAATATTTTCCACCCACATTGATCGGAGGTGAGGTTTCATGATCATGATCAGCATGACAACCCAAAGAAAGGAACAGATAGCGGGACTATTTTCCTTGGAAGATGTTTCTTACATTAAAAAGTAATATAACATATCTCTCCGCGTACCTTTATTTATAAAACCATATGACCGGATTGCCTTGTTTGTCGTAAATCTTCGCCCTCATAAAGGATTTATAAAGTAGGACAAATACTCCTCAGCTACTGGCCGAGGAGGTGGAAGCCGATGGTCGGTCAACAAAGTTTTGTACAATGCGGATCTGAGCATTAATGATGTAAAGTACTTGGATACATAGAATCATTACACATAATTTGTGATTTTACCCTGGATATCGATCCTTAATTCGGCCACCCGTGCCCGAATTAAGGCTCGGGGGCTACTGGGCTTCGGGCTTATCATTTACTAATATTAAAGAGGTACATCGATCCCCTGAACTGGTGTTGCCACCTGACTAGTGTCTCGGGGGCTACTGCATTGCTTATTCAATGCAGATTATTCAAAATGATCAGCGTTCAGCATGACCGAACTATGGGCAAGCGCGTCTTCGGACAACAATAAGTACCATCTAGGACTTATCCGGCATCAAGCTAATATATCAAGGCGACTTCTCACAACCCTCTCTCAGGGGCCTGTCCGCCGATCATTATTTCTAATATATTACACTGCGTTTCTATTCCTACGTATGCTGCCGAGCTAGGAGTTGATCCTCAGGCCGATTTTGCAAATTGACCTGAGTCTCAGGGGCTACTTGGATTAGCAGTTTTATGTTTTCCTTCAGGTGCATCTCGGGTTTTAGACCGACACACACCTTCAGGGCTACTGGATATACATATACTGGCTATATATCTCGGCAGAGAGTAAATTGCACCAATCAAAAATATTCACAAAAATCAGCCCGCGGTCGGGGTGGTACACCACCTCGGAAGTAGTCCAGCATAAAGCTCGAGCACCAGTGGCTGGCTCCATAGAGGGCATTTCCGGCATTAAGCTCGGCTGAATTCGTTAAATCTTTTAAAAGACCGAGGTAGTTTACGACACCTCGGACGCTGACCATCGTTGAAGCTCGGAAGTGGTCCGGCATAAAGCCCGGATTCGAATGGCTCGTTCCATAGAGAACTTTTCAGCATTAAACTCAGATAACCTCCTTCAAACTTTTTCAAGCCAAGGTGATCTATGACACCTCGGATATAGTCCGGCATTGGAGCTCGGATATAGTCCTGCGTTGGAGCTTGGATTTAGTCCAGCGTTGGAGCTCGGATATAGTCCAGCGTTGGTGCTCGGCTGCAAAAGATGTCTCGAATGCAGTTCAGCGTTGGAGCTCGGATGCAAGAGGACACCGTCGCACGGGAACAACTTCAAAACCGAGGTGTGGCATAAAAAATAATAAGAAGGCATTGATAAAGGTCGAGAACTTAAAGGGGCTCCTCGGATACCCGACGTGTAAACTCTTCGGATTTACTTCGGTGATCCTAAAGATCGAAGATGAGAAGATTTGTCGAACCAGTTTTCAAGACCGACGACCGAAGATGAAGAATAGTTCGGAAGGATCGAGGAGCGTCCCCAACTTGAAGACCGGTTCAGGGGGCTACTGATGGTGTCCTGGACTAGGGGGTACTCACCACATCATCTCCCGACTAGGTGGATCGGGCCGAGGACCCCCATGGCGGTTCGCTCATGGGCCACTTCGGGCAGCCCATGCAGCATACAAGGAGTATTCCACAAGACTTGGTGATCAAGACAAGGACTCCTCTGCACCAATGTATTCGGCTAGGACTCTTGTTATCCTAGGCCTCTGGTGCATTATATAAGCCAAGGCCAGGCTAGTCGATAGATCATTATGACATTAATCATAATCATACAGGCTAGACTTGTAGGGTTTAGCCATTATGATCTCGAGGTAGATCAACTCTTGTGATCTCTATATTCATCAAGATCAATCAAGCAGGAAGTAGGGTATTACCTCCATAGAGAGGGTCCGAACCTGGGTAAACATTGTGTCCTCTGTCTCCTGTTACCCATCGATCCATGACACACAGCTTGGGACCCCCTACCCGAGATCTGCCGGTTTTGACACCGACAATGCTCACCTTAAATGCCATCTGCCACTCCAGATGACCCCTCTCGAAGCGGTGGTTCTCCTCATAGATCTCCTGATTCCTTGCCTCTGCGGCGGCATGTGAGGCGGCCATGGTGGCGGTAAGGCTCTTTGCATGCTGGACGAGGCGCTCCTCCTCCTCCCGCAGGAACTCAATGTAGCACGCAAGGTCGCTGGCGCACGTGCGGGCCTCCACCTCCGCCTCACGCCTTCGGGCGGCGGTGGCGGAGCGGGTGATGACCCCAGCGGTCGACGGTGGGCTGGCGACCACGGCGGCCGACGAAGGGTGGCGGCCACGACCACCACCTCCCGCCTTCGGGCCGCGGCGGCGGAGCGGGTGATGGCCACGGTGGCCGGCAATGGGGGTGGCGGCCACGACGGCCACCTTCCCGCCTTCGGGCCACGGTGACGGAGCGGGCGATGGCCCTGGCTTTCGACAGTGGTGTGGCAGCCACGACGGCAGACGGTGGGGTGGCGCCAATAGCTGCCGACGGGCAGCAGCAGCGCAGCATGTGGTGGGTGTTCCGCGCACACCCAACAGGGACGCCAACTACACTACATCGGGGACTGCGCTGCCGCCGTCGCGGTGTAGCCTCCCAGCTGGAGCTGTCCTCTGATGACAGCAGAGTGGATAAGCGACGACAACGGCCGATGCCATTAGCAATTGTGGGAGAAGCTGACCAGATAACACAGGTGCGCGTCGGTGCTATATAAACGGTTTTTAACCCCTTTCCGGGACGGCATTTGGACCCGTCGCCAAGTGAGTGTGGGCGATAGGGGGGTCCTTCCCACACGACCCAGAAACCATTGGGGGTAGGGGCCTTGGTGCATACAGTTGTCCCTATATAACCGTTTCCGATATCTCGAATGTCCCAAACGCTTCATCGTTGCTACTCATTTGTGCTCGCATTGCCATCATAGTTGGAGTTTTGGTTTTACCTAAAACCAGGCAGATTCCAGGCACGTACCAAACTGGCTCTACGTTTATGATGCCTTGCACATCACAAACAGTTCATGATTATAAACTGTGTACGATGGGTGTCACACACATTTAGTTTTCCCGCACCGTATGTGATAGCGTCTGACATCACACACGCTTTGCAAACGACAACTATGTGCATTGTTACACATGTTTCCTCTCCATGAACCGTGTCGGATTATGATGTATATCGCACACGCTGTGCTTTATTAACTGTGTGCGTCGTACTGACCTGCACATCGTAATTTCGCCCTAATTTAATTGCTGCTATTTAAAATTGTACCTAATTTAAACTTGAAAGTAGGCTATAGATTTAATCATATCCATTAGGTTCAAACAACCAATGCATTATTCGATTCACAGGTACATATGTTTAAGAATTACATAAGCACCAAATAAGGAATGATGAACTAGGGTTCTATACTTGTACTATTACAGATGGTAAAGAAAGAGGCGACAGACATTCTGGTTGCTGAACAAGGTGAAGCGGAATGGCCCTATTGTGCTCTCCTGGATGCAGAAGGCACGCACGACTCTAGTCCAACCCCTTGTGATGGTCGGCCGCCAATCATGTAGTTTGAGAGGTAATCTTGAGTAAACTACTTTAGGATCCACTGCAAAGGAAAAAAGATTTAGACATTGTCATCTAACACAACTCATTATGGGCAGTAAAATGAAGGCTACAGGGTTCTGACTTACCATCCTATAGTTCACTGTTGTCTTGCATAAAGTGTAAACAAATAGTTTGATTCAGACCTTTTGACCCATGTTAATAACAATCTTTATCAGTTTCCTCACTTGATGATGGTTCATGAATATCTCATTGCCCCATATGCAGAAAGGGTCGAAGTGTGGATCTTTGGCAATGACATATGTACCTAAAAGCACCAAGTTAATATTAGAAGCTAAACAACAATTCCAAAATGATGTAGTACAACACTCCCTCCGTCCTATTATATAAGATTTTATTACATGTATATCTAGACATCATCAGAACATTAAGGTAACACTCTTCCTTGTTGCTATGTAGCCTGGGATTGCATATTTAGTCATTTAGTACAATGCATGTTGCTATGTAGCCTCAGATATATTAAATATGGCCCTAGTTAACCTACTGATAAATGGGTTATAGACATATTCAGTGAAATGTCCAATTTGACGATTAATCCCTTATCAGCCCCCAGGCTATATGGTACCAGCTACCGAGATCCTAAACAGTGAGTACATATAAGCAATGCGATGAAACTAACCTTGATGGAAAACAACACTGTTCTCAATATTGTCCTGTATGAGTACATATAAAGGCATGTTAAGCACAACAGGCTAAACATCAACCAAATATATCCATGGTGGACAACATAATCTACAAATGATAGCTTCAGCGTGCAGGCCTAAGCACGCTAGTTAAGCAAAACAATAAGTGGAAAGGTGTGTTAACTGCATCAGGCATAACATTCAAAAACAAGCAAATGGTCATTCAAACTGGTATTGTGCAGGTCTAAAGTACACTGGTAATTAAAAAATGAAAAGGCATGTTAACTGCAATATCCTTAACAGCAACCAAATATCGTAATTCATAGTGGTATTGTTGAAACTGTTATTGATGAAATTCAACTGCACGGCAAATAGTTGCACATATAGAGCATCACATTGTGAAGAACTGAAATAAACAAGGCATAAGGCCATCTCTAGCCGATCTTTTAAAAGTTAAAAGACTAAAACCCTTAATGGATATATATATACTCCAGCAATTTTTGGCCGTTTCTAGTCGATCCCCTAAACTTAATGTTGTAAACTTCAATTTGATCAAGTTCAAAGCAGATTCAACTACAAGTAGCATGCATTCAAACATAAACATAGATAGTTTTGCATAACCGAAAATAAAACATAAATTTAAACTAAGCTAAACTACTTTCGGTCGAAGTAGAGGTCGAGCCAATCCTTCCTCGTCGGGTACAATGTGCCGCGAGCTGGGTCCGGCCGGGTGCCGTCGTCGGGATCGTTGGGGAAGACACTCCTCCACTCGTCGACGTCGATCTCCTCGTCCTCGCCGCCCACCTCGACGCCCTTCGCGGCGCCGTCCTCACCGCCTTCGATCTCGTGATCGGAGGAGAGCGCGATAACCTCGCCGCCCTCCGCACCGGCAAAGATCGCCCGCCCCGCCTCCACGAGCTCCGGGTGCTGCCGGCGGAGCTCTTGCATGTAGGCCTCGTCGGCTGCCTCGGCTTCGAGACGCTCCCATGCCTGGCGGTCCTCCCGCGCCAAAGACGAGCTCACCACCCCTGGCTTTGGCGGAACGAGGTCGACCGGACGTGAGTAGAAGGAGAAATTGAGATAGCGGACCTTCCAGCGGTCGTACTCCATGGCCGCGAGCTCGGTCGTGTGGAAGCTACCGAGCTACCGGCGGGTGTGGGTCTCCTGATCTGTAATCTCGGCGACCCACGTCCCCCACCGCCGCTTTCGGACCCCGAGGTAAGACCTCGTAGGCTGCCGGGTCCGAGGGAGGACGAGGAAGTCCTCGAACCGGCGTAGGGGCACAGCGGCGGGCAGATCGGGGGATCGGTGACGGCGTATCGATAAAAAGCCCTCGAAGGACGACGGGGACACCTCGGCGGCCACCTCGCCGGCGTCAGGCGAAGAGGCCGTGATAAACCTCTTTTTTCCATTGGCTCCTCGAGATCCCCGGCACACAGGCAGAGGTTGAGGACGGAGGCGGCGGCGACCTACCAATGGTTTCAGGGGTGGTGTGTGTCTGTGTGAGCGAAGGTTTGGGGAGTGTGTGGTGTGTGTGGAGGGGGGGCAAGGTGGTGTTTGAGGAAAGACCGCGGAAAATGAAAATTTTACTAGGCGCAAGTAACAAGGTGGGGCTACTGGAAATTTGGATTAAGGGCGAGCAGATATTTTTGAGATTGCGAGGGATGCAGAGGCAGGAGTAAAATGCCGGGGCCCGGGGCTACTGAAAATTTGAATCAAGGGACTGAAGCAGATCGGGATTAATAGACATCGCACATGGTCCGCACATACTAATCGTGTGCTATCAAACATTAAAACCTTCCAAGCGGTAGATATTTTCGAGATTATGAGGCAGTAGATATTTTCAAGACCGGTATGCAAGCCTAGTGGAGCCTAATCTACCGTGCTGATGTGAGGGACTGCTAGGCACGGGCGTGGCACACGGGTAGTCTGACCGAACCGTGTCTGTTGCGTACCCAATCGCAGACGGTTTCTACATCAAACTCATGTGCTATATATAAATTTGGCAAAAAGAATAACGCGGGACATGGTCAGAACACGAACACACTTGCATGTGGACCAAATATATGCATGAAAAGGGTGGTTTGATGTACGAATACCCAATGCACAACTTTGATGTGGCACCTGTCGCATAAAAGCACAGTATTGCTAGTCAGCCACCCCCCCTACGAACCCCACTTCATGTCAGTGGTAAGGGAATCCTAGCTACAAATGCATGCCCGCAAATAGCTAGGTCTGAAATCTCACCCTACAGTAACACAAAACCTATAGGAGTCCGTCATATATATATATGGTCAAACTTCCCCTTCCGCTTCTTGACAAAGGTGGACTGTGTGCCGACCCACAAATGTGTGCTTGTCGCACGAGAAGGCTCAGACCACATACGAACCACATGCGGGTGGCCCTACTATATGTATGAAAAGGGTGTGGTGTGTGATATTTAGCTACCATTCATAACTTTTGATGTGGCATGTGTGCCTCGCAAATTAACCGGACTTCCCCGACCCCACGGAGGTTGCACGTAGCGCGAAGTAGCCCCCCCTACACACACACGTCGGGGGGAGGGCATCTCACCAAGACGTACTGTAACACGGACAAAGCAGAATCCAACTTGGTCATACAACCTCTCCCCGCTCGTTGTTAGTCAAAGTGATGGCACTACAAAAAAAAGACACATCTGTGACATTTTGGGCCGAACGAAATTTTTTTCTGTCATACATATGACACTTCTATGACGATAATTGTGACAAAACCCGGTATCATCATAGATGTGGTGGGCTCCTACTTCTATGACAAAAAATCATGACAGAAAATGGGCTTTTTGCCCTGGGCGGACCGGAGACGCAGCTGCATGACATTCTTTGGGCCGTCCATGACGGAAACAACCGTGGTAGAAGCGAGGGCGAGGAAAATTTCGGGGAGTTCCTGGTTACGGTGGGAGGTCGGGGGCCGAGCGATGCGCGTTTCTCTCATACACGTACGCGCGTGTGTGCGAGGCATTGGCTCTAACTGAACTCGAGCGAGGCGTTGGGCTCTAACTGAACCCGAGCGATTGCACTGCAGGCTACGCGTTATTGAACCCGAGCGATCGATCGATGGTTGTTAACTGAACCCGATCGAGCGATTCCTTCGCTACTGCTGCTAACTGAAGCCGATCGATGCTGCCTCTGGGATGAACAGTGAGCGTTGCGGGGGGGTTTGGATGAACAGTGAGCGGTGGCGTTGCCTCTGGATGAACAGAACCCCGTGGTGTGGTGGAGGGCTGGATGAACAGTAGACGGTGGAGGGGTGCCCGTGGAGGGGTGGTTGAACAGGACCCCGTGGTGTGGAGGGCTGGATGAACAGTAGACGGTGGAGGGGTGCCCGTGGAGGGGTGGTTGAACAGGACCCCGTGGTGTGGAGGGCTGGATGAACAGTAGACGGTGGAGGGGTGCCCGTGGAGGGGTGGTTGAACAGTAGCCGGTGGAGTAGCGTGCGGTGGAGGCTGGATGAACAGGAGCCCGTGGAGGCTGGAGGAGGTCGACGGTAGCCCGTGGAGGCTGGAGGAGGTCGACGGTGGAGATGAACAGTATCCCGTGGAGTCCCGTTTTGCGGTACGCCACACCCCTCCCAATGAACAGGACCCCCGTTTCGACCGTAGGAGGTCCGTTTCATCCGTTCTGCGGTACGCCACACCCCTCCCGATCAACAGGACCCCCGTTTCGACCGTAGGAGGGCCGTTTCGTCCGTTTTGCGGTACGCCACACCCCTCCCGATCAACAGGACCCCCGTTTCGACCGTAGGAGGTCCGTTTCCTCCGTTTTGCGGTACGCCACACCCCTCCCGATCAACAGGACCCCGTTCCGAACGTAGGAGGTCCGTTTCCTCCGTTGTATGGTACGACAGCCCTCGTTTCCATCGCCTGTTCCGTCCAAGCCCTCCCGATGAACACGACCACGCATTCCGTTCCGACCCAGCCGGTTGGCTCCCACGCGTTCCGTTGCCTCCCGATGAATACGACGCATTCCGTTGCCTCCCCATGAACACGACGCATTCCGTTGCCTCCCCATGAACACGACGACGACGTTGTTTCTCCGTTCCGACCCAGCCATGTCAACAAGCCCTCGCTGTATGTGTGCGCGAGTAGGCGTTCGAGACCCCGCCCGTATGTACACATACGTGGCCGTATTTTCTTTCTTGCACCCTGGCCGCTGTATGTACGTGTACATGCTATGTGCGCGCCTCTACTATGACACGTGCGCGCCTCTACATCCACCAGTATATATGTACGTACATGTTCGCGACCAGAATGACAACGCTACGTACGCTTCGACCAGGTGGGTCCCGACTGTCAGGCACTTCCTTGCATGCGAAGATGTAGCTGGTGGGTCCCAACAGTCAGGGGGGCGAATTGTTTTTTTGCCGGGACGCACTTCCTTGCGTGCGAAGGTGTAGCTGGTGGGTCCCAGCAGTCAGGGGGGAAACATTTTTTTCGTGAAAGACGGTGGCCCGTCCGGTGGGTCCCCGCTGTCAGGTGGAGGAATAATTATTTTGCGCGTAATAAGGAGGCACTTCCTTGCTGCGGCCATGGACCCAGCTGTCAGCATCTCCACGCACAGTACTCTTCCGATGGAAGTCAGTCATTGACCACATTGACCACGCCGCGCCGAGAGCACCACGGCGGTGGACGACGGCGAGGCCTAGGAAGGGGACGACACGGAGGCAGGGAAGACTCGGCAGTTATTTCCCACGCGGAGGGGAGTACGACTGTACGAGGGTTTACTCGTTCGTCTGCCGTCGCCGGAGAATAACAGCAGGTGTGGGTGAGTAGAGGGATGGCTAGGCCAGCGATGGGAGTACGATGGGGCGGTGAGGCCTACGCGGCAGCACAGCCGGCCGTGGGGAGGAGGGAGCAGGCAGTCCCGCCGGCGCTTGTTTGAGCGGCTGGAGCAGGAAGAGCAGAGATTGAAGAAGCACGACGGCCGTTGGATGGACATCCAACTGTCAGTGCTTGTGCGTCAACCTTTTTTTAGGAAAGCCTCAAATTTGTGGAAAACAGCATACAGCCCATCTGCCATTATTTCTAATAATTTACAGCCCATTTGCTAATTCTTAAGGTTTTTTTGGAGCCCATATTCTTTTTGTTAGCATTACAGCCCATATTGTGGCCACGGTTAAAAAATTATACAAAATTTTGCATATTTCGGTGCGGTCCGAACTGTTTTTCATCTCGAAATTTCGACTCACATTCAAACTGATTTTAAAAATAAATGTATATCAATATAAAATCCAAGAAGTTCTCCACGCATACAAATTAATGTAATTTAAAATCTTGAAATGGAAAAAAAAGATATTTGAAACTAATTGCCGGTTTGATGTGTTTTAAAAATGTACATCCCATTTCTCATTACTGATGGGCCATTTTCTCGGCCAGCCGAATGAAAGCTCTCCTCGTCTTGAAAGATTTGCAGCCCAACAGGCCTGACAAAGCGACTTACTTGGCAAATCACAAAAAAACTAGGCTGTGGCCGTGGACCCAGCTGTCAGCCTCTCCATGTACAGTACTCTTCCAATGGAAGTCGTTCCTTGACCACGTTGACCACGCCGCGCGGAGAGCACCACGGCGGTGGACGACGGCGAGGCCTAGGAAGGGGACGACGCGGAGCCGGGGAAGACGCGGCAGTGGAAGCCCGCACGGAGAGGAGTACGAGGGTTCACTGGTTCGGCTGCGGTGTGAGGCTGCCATCACCGCAGGGCCTTACCAGCGGTGGGAATAGTAGGGGGCGGTGAGGCCTCTGCGGCAGCACAGCCGGCCACAGGAGGCAGGAGCATGCGGCACGACCGGCGCTGCTTTGGGCGGCTGGAGCAAGAAGACCAGAGGTTGAAGAAGCACTATGGCCGTTGGATGGACATCGTACGGTCACTGGAGCTACAATCGTTCATATTGACTAAGTTGACAAAGCCCTTCGTCCCCGTCAACTTAGTAGGCCCACAAGTCAGCCTCCCACCAAGGTGGATCCCAGCTAGCCGGGGGAGTATTCATTTTTTTGTGCGTAATAAGGAGGCACTTCCGGTGGGTCCGAGCTGACAGCGGGGGAACGTTTTTTCGCGAAATATGGTGGCCCGTCCGGTGGGTCCGAGCAGTCAGGGGGAAACGATTTTTTCCACAAAATACTGGTGGCCCGTCCGGTGGGTCCCCGCTGTCAGGTGGAGGAATAATTATTTTGCGCATAATAAGGAGGCACTTCCTTGCGCCCGTCGTGGACCCAGCTGTCAGCCTCTCCACGTACAGTACTCTTCCGATGGAAGTCGGTCGTTGACCATGTTGACCACGCCGCGCCGAGAGCACCAGGGCGGTGGACGACGGCGAGGCCTAGGAAGGGGACGACGCGGAGCCGGGGAAGACGCAGCAGTGGAAGCCCGCGCGGAGAGGCATACGAGGGTTCACTGGTTCGGCTGCGGTGTGAGGCTGCCATCGCCGCAGAATAACAGGGGGTGTGGGTGAGTGGAGGGATGGCCTGGCCAGCGGTGGGAGTAGTATGGGGGCGGTGAGGCCTCCGCGGCAGCACAACCAGCCACGCGAGGCAGGAGCAGGCGGCACGACCGGCGCTGCTTTGGGCGGCTGGACCAAGAAGACCAGAGGTTGAAGAAGCACTACGGCCGTTGGATGGACATCGTATGGTCACTGAAGCTAGAATCGTTTATATTGACTAAGTTGACAAAGCCATTGGTACGCTCCAACTTAGTAGGCCCACAGGTCAGCCTCTGAAACGGTGCGCCCCAGATGTCAGGGGGAGGAATCATTTTTTGGGCGGCCGAAGCTAAGAATACCCGAGATTGAAGAAGAAGCATGACATCCGTTGGATAGACATCCAACGGCCACTGCTGCTAGAACTGTGTGTTGACTATAATAAGTTGACAAAGCCTTGCATACGCGTCTACTTATTTTTTTTAGGGGACGCGTCACTTAGTAGGCCCACAAGTGTGTGGCAGAGAACTTATAGCCCATTTGCATTTTGTAAGAATGTACAGCCCATTTTTGAATTCTAATGGAATTTACAACAGCCCATTTATAGTTTGTTAAAAGTACAGCCCATTTTCTAGATAGGACAATGATTAATAATTTCAACCAACCGTTGAAGACAGAATTCAATAAAATTTCCCACATTTTGATGGGATCCGAAATATTTTTATCCCGAAATTTCTAGTCAGATTAAATATAAATTTGTATTACGTAAAAATCCAACGAAACATTGCGCGCGCAACAATGAAAATTTAAGATTTTCAAAATCCATAAATAATATTTTATAAACTAATTTCGTGTTTGGTGCATTTTTTTATAGTTACTGCCCAGTTTTTATAATTACATCCCATTTATTATTTTTTAAAGCCCATTTTCCTGTTAAGCCTAATGCATCCCTCCTAGGAAAGATTTGCAGACCAGCGGGGCGGAGAATAACAAGTTGACCTTACCTGGGTATTCCTCAAAAAGACGTATAGCTGAGCTAGCCATTTTCATCTTGAAAAAAATTAGTATCTGGGCTGGATATCTGGCCTCGGCTAGATGGGCCACAGCCCGCCCAGTTAATACCCTGCTCTCCTCTGAACAACAATGAAATCATCGCCAAGAAAAACTCTGCAGTGCTCACGCCTCAAAAACACAAATACTGCTCGAGCTGCTTGGTCCCAGCTGGCGGCCGCACCTTGTGCAATTCTCTCGTTTATATTGACTACATAGGTTGACAATGGTGTGGGACCGTGATGTCAGGAAACCAGGAGAAAGCAAAAAAAATAGTTGTACATAATAAGGAGGCACTTGCGTACGTACGGCTATGGCCCTAGTGGGTCCCTAGTGTCATCCAGTCAAAATAAAGTCATCTCCTGAATCCTCATGTTCGTTGACGATGTTAACAATGCTCGGCGCCACGGTGAGCGCAACAACTCGAAGGACAATGGAGAGGGCCTCGCAGGCCCTACGGATGGTCTGATACAGCGCCCGCTGCTCATTCAGGAAGCCAGGATCATCGGACACCTATGAGCACCTTCGAGAAACTGAGACGGCATGAAACGGTAAGCCCGCGCTTGGGAGCTCTGGTTTATTTCAAACCTGTATTAACATACAAGTGTAATTTACTCGTCATCGGAAACAACGCGTAAAATACAGGCGTAATGAAACCGAGGGCCTGAGGTCTGTAAGTAAAACCGGCGGGTTACGCATGTAATTTGAGAGACCAGTGTATATTTTACGAAAAATTCTATATGGACGACATTACCCGACGATACATGCATGACATGCGTATCATGCCATCCATGGGCAAGGCTGAAACAGCTGCTAACGGCTGGATTAGCAATCGTCCGAGTGTCGTTCAGCATTTTTATCGTGTGTGAAGTACTTCCGATATTTTACTAGTCGAAATCGACCAACCAAGCGCCTTCGCCCGAGACCATCTGCTTTAATTTACAAGCGTTAGTTTTACAAGCGGTTTTGGTTGGAAAACGACGATCCAATCACGGCCTAATATCATGAGTTGGTCGGAAGATCATATGGTTTCACGTCTAACCTACCCGACTTGTCGTATAGGCTATGAATGAAACATCAGACGATGAACTTCTTAAGCACGGAAACAACAAAAGAGGATGATCTTCTTAACAAGCAAATCACTAGCATTAGATCGACATGCAAAACAATACGAAGCATTATCCCCAGGAGGCACGGTGAACAGCTCGTGATGCCGCATGCCACAACTTTCCAAGCTCAACTTTGCAATCAAACACAAGGCCTGGCATTACATAGACAATATTTAGAACAAACTCTTAACACAAGAATATCTCAGCAGAGTAACTATTTACTTCTAAACTGAACACAGGGATAGGAAAAAACACTCGACGCTGCTCATACCAAGGGCGTCCCACTCAAAAATATCAAATGCATGTCTTCTGGCTAACATCAATGAGCAAATTTTGAAAAGGTTTTCCAATTCCAATATATTAAACTAACGTCTTCTTGCTAACATCAATGATTTAACTTTGACAAGCTTTTCCCATTCAAAATATGTAATGCCTATGATCGTGCAGTCCTGTCGTAGCTTCTTGTACTTGTTTGGGCACTTTTTTCCCAGGGCACTCCACGTGTTGTTAAATTGCCAATGGTCTCTGCAGACTAGTCATGTCACCGGTGTCTAATAATACTCTGTAAAGCTTCTCGGTCATTCCTTCTGTAATGTAGCGCAAACAGTGACTGCTTCTTTCTGCAAAGTGGAACGACCAACTAGACCCGGTAATGCAGCAGTTTGCCTTGGACACATTGGCTCCTTTTGTGCGGTTCAACTAAAATCGAAGTCGGAATAAAACCGAGCTTTAATTTTGACATCCCTGTAAGCAACAATAGGTATAAGGGAAACAATTACTGAGAAATAACGGTTGATGACTTGTACTCCCAGAAGAAAAGCATCTACTGATCTACTTTATCTTAATGGGAAACAAAGCAGGAGAGTAGCAATTCTCCATCAGTGTGATTCATTCATATTGACCGAGACATTATCTTAACAATGCCTTGTTTCAACATGTATAAAGAACGACAAAGCAGAAAAGTACCATTCCTAAAACAATGCAACTGATTCATTTTAATAGAGACATTATCTTAACAATACCTTGGTTAAACATGTAGAAAGAACTACAAAGCAGGATAGTACCATTCCTAACAAGTGTTGCAGTTTTGAACTAAGATTCAGTAGTTAATTAATTCTGAGAGTGGCATTGCTTAATTTTACCAGCGGCATTAGATTAACGAAAAGCGTAAACAGTTCCAGGGGAGAGTGGCGCAACAATAGTATGTGCTTCCATCTACTTATAAAGGGGGTGATGCAGAGTTTGTTGTAACAAAGCAACAAGCATCATGTCTGGGTTGGTCCCATTTTTGTTCACTACTTAATGGGAAAAGACAGCAATACAATAGCTTCAATTCAGCATTTATTTAAAACAGTACCAATACAAGTAGCACAACATCTCAAAGCACACTGCACAATCATGTGGATGAAGGCCTGTACTGACCTTTCATGAGACCGACAAAGGTAAAATACGAATCTCGATCTCCTTTTGTGCAGTTCCACCAAAATTAAGCAAAGTCACCGGTGTGACATTCAAGTTGAACTGCACAAAACACTCTTAAAACATGTGTTTCGAGTAGCGAAGCAAAATGTCGCAATAGCAACAAGTTGAATCGATAGCCCTGTTTTAACAGAGGCAAAAAAGGAAACAATTACTTGCCGATAAAGGAGGATGAAACAAACGATGACAGAAAGAAGCATCTAACTTATCTTGGATGGAAAACAAAGTAGGACAGTAGCATTTCTAAAACGGTTGCATTGATTCATATTAACCGAGACATTCTCTTGAAACAACATTCGTTAAAAAATGTAATTTACTTTTAACAGTGGCATTGCTTCAATTTTCCGGCGGCATTCTTAGATTAACAACAGCAAAATAGCTGTATGGGACATGCCAGCACCATGTGTGTCCACACGTATAAATGGGTGATGCAGAGTATGTAGCCAAGCAGCATATATGCGCTGGTCCCATATTTGTTCTCTTTGAACCTTCTTCCTATGTGAGGGCAGCAAATCTAGTCCTGCACAAACTACCCGACCCCCTAGTTTCTTTCCCTTTTCAACAAAGAGATCGGTTCCTTACAGATGTGTGTACTAGGTTACCCCTTTTCCCTTTTCGACCTACAAAGCGGCTGGATAGCCAGTCTATACTACTTTCCACCCCTCCTTTCCTCATTGAACCACGTCCTAGATTCTTGCTCCAGCCCACCGCACCCTCCTTCCTCTTTGAACCAAGACCTAGATTCGACTACAGATCGAAAAAGATCCACATGCAGCTACAGCAACGACGGTTTCAAAGAAACTTATACCTTAGGGTCGTCGGGATGTGGCAAGGCGTGCGGCGGGAGGCCGGATCTGCCCACACTACATACGACAGCGAGGAAGAAGGGGTCGGTGGCCCTCCCGCACAGGCGTTGGGTGAAAGAGAACAGCGCAGCCGGCATTGGATTGACTCCCTCGCCGAAGGCGATAGAGTGAACGCTGCACCTCCTCCCCTTCCCGGTGCGACGGGATACGGACGCCTCCTTCACCAGCTGTGAGGGGGGAGAGAGAGACAAGAGGCCAATGCAGTCTTGTTTAGATCTGGTGAAGAGAGGGTGAGAGACTGTGAATATAGCAAACCCTAGCAAATGAACGTTGCGCCTCCAGCGTGTAACATATATGTAGTGCGGCGAGCGTGTGGAGAGTGCAAACCCTAGCGAACAAGTGCTGAGGCTCCCGCTTATATATATATATATACTACTGTAGTACGGACTGAGCTCCGGTGCCTTCACTGCACCTGCTTTTGGCTGTATGACAGGTGAGCCAGCCACATTTTGGGCCCACCTGTCATAAATCCAAAGGCAGGTGCACTAAGTCAATGAAGCTGCGTCCATATAGTACTCTCGTGTATACGACTAATATATAGTGGAGTGGTTTTCTTATTCTCTCCATAACAATCATTTTAAATTGTGTAAGTACGAAATGAAACTCTTTATTTAATGTACAGTGAAGAAAACTAGTACTACTTCCGATGAACTAACGATCCACGCCCACGCGTCCTGGTCGCACTTCCTCTCCTTCACGTGTGGTACACTACCCTCCCTTATGTGAACAACCACACATGCGCCAAATTATCGGAAACGTGTGAGAGTGTGTACAAATAAAGAATTTTAATTTCAATTATCGGAAAGGTTTGAGAGTATTACAAAGTTTGACTTCAGTCAAATCTAATATGCGGAGTAAATAAAAATGGAGGGCTACTACGTCCATCCGGGTTTTTAGTCCACACCATTTTTTAAATCAAAGTTAATAGCTGGACAAAGAAAATTACAGGGGAGCTGGAGTCAAAGTTCTGAGAAGGCTTAGAAATCAATACAAAACTTATGCTCTTAGTACCAACGTTGATCCTTCTTCGAGGAAATTTTTGGTTCATAGCCAATTGTGTGATAAAATTGCACCAATGTGAAAGACGACTGCGTCTCCAACGCAACCAAGGTGAACTGACGAAGGATATCATCTTTGTGTGTAACAAGCAAAGAGCAATGATGGAAGATAGGTTGTTTTTCATTGAAAATCGACCAGCTTCACCAGCTGACGCAACCATGAGCATCGATAGGTCATCGTGGTGATGCATCATCCATTTGGCATCAAGTTTGGTGAGGCACCTATGAAGTTCGACAAATCCTCACTGTGGTCTGTTTCTTCTCAGTATTCAAGCTCGAGGAAGGAAGAACCACGTGGCAGAGGACAGTGAGGCGAAACAACAATGGCCATCCAATTTTGTGCAGTTCCACTAAAATTGAGGAAGACATGCCCGGGTATGGAGACACGCATCGCTGTTTCCAAAAATATAAAAAAAGGGGTAGCAACGACATCTCAATTGTCAATAAGAATTAATGAAAAGTACACCAACAAACAGAAGCATCATAATTATCTTGATGGGAACTAAACCAGGATACCCGAGAAAAAAAGCATTTCTTCATTTAACTAGTGATAGTACTACCACCATATGGACAATGACCGCACAACCACCATGTACTTTTTGTCGAAACAACATGTATACCTCCACCGAGGCATAAATCAGGACAACTTTTTGAGTGGCATTTCCTCTATAATAGTACTAGTAGGTGATGTTGGACCAGCCGATGAACCCTAGCTACTATGCATGGGGAGCTGGGGAGTAGTCGCATAGAAGAAAACCCGCACGCAGCGACCTAGGGAGCTGGACCAGTACAAGAAGTTATACCTCAGGTGGGTGAGATGTCGTTTAGGCGGGCGAGCGGGATCTGCCCACACGACGGCAGCGAACAAGGGTGCGGAGGATCTTCATCCGCGCCAGCGCCGGCTCCGAGAGGACGGTGCGCATCAGCTTCCTCCGTCGCCGACGGCGACAACGTCAACGCTGCACCTCCTCACCTCCCGCAGTGGACGGGATTCGGCCGGATCTGTGACCACCGGTGAGGAGAGAGATAGAGTGGGCACTGTCATCTTGTTTTGATATGGAGAGGGTGAGAGAGCGAGACGCGAGAAACTCTATCAAACAAGAGGCTATAATGGAGTAAAAAATCTCTCCATAGCAGTGGTTTTAAATAGAATAAGCGCGTTCCCGAAAAAAGAAACAAAAACTGGCGGATAATTTTTCTAACGTACCAAGAAAGAAAACTATCAAAAACACGCCCCCGCTTCCAGGTCGCGAGAGTCGTCGCGCACACACACATAGACATAGACATACATATCCGTGTTTACGTAAAATTCCATTTCCATCTCCATCTCCAATCATATTTGTCCAACTGGCACATTATTTACGTTGTTAATTATATACGCAGAAATATTAACATACAGCGTCTCTTGTTTGCGCACGTCCGGACCGCTGCCACGACCGGTCCTGACCAACCCGAACCCTCTTCATCACCCGCGCGTGCTTCCCGCCCGAAACGGTCAGTGCCGCATTCATGCCCGGCCAGAGCGGACGCGACCTCTCACTGGCGCGGGCATTGAAGCGGCGCGCCGGCCGAGAGAGCGTCGCCCGCGCCGCTTCCGGGTGCACGCGGCTGCTCCGCGTTCAAAGGTCGCAATAGCCAGCTACAACATGCATGTAAAAAGTTCTTGGGAGTCCGTGCTACAGCTAGCTGTCCTCCCCCAACTCGTCATTCTCTTCCAGTAGTGCTAGCACTCCATGGTGCGATCCATCGACAAGCAGGCGGGAAAGTTATCGTATACTCGGTTTGCGGTGAGTGGCATGCCGAGCGACCGTGTGGGGTCGAGCCCTGGAGGAGGGTGAGACACGAACACGACAGACGTGATTTAAACGTTGGTTTTGCTCGATGGCGCGATCCAACGAAACGAAACGTTGGTTTCTCTCCGTTTCCATTTTCTCTCCGGAAAAACGGAAACTTTCCACTCCATTTTCATTCCTATTCCAAGGTTGCCCCGTTACAACATTCCATCAAATACAAAGGAAAACTAACACGCATGCTGATGCATCTCAATGATTCACAGATCATAGCCAATATTTACTTCACAACTAAAGAAAAAAGTTGTCAGAGCGTGTACGAAAGAAAAACTACTTATGGGGTCACTACGACTTAAACCCTAAACATGATTTAATTTCCTGGCCAGGTAGAACCTGTCGAAGGAAAGACGGCTGGCACCCTCGGATCATACGATGCTTTTGTGCAGTTCCACTAAAATCGACCTGAGCATCCCTGATGGCAAAGATATTGAAGAAGTGTGATTAGAATAATAGTACTGGCACTAGTTCATGAGACATAAACTCATCACAAGTAGAAGCCGGTAGAAGTAGAGAAATATCGACATGGAGATGGAGCTACGGCAGTGGAGCAAGCCGGCTCCAAAAGGATGATGGACTACCTGGGACGTCGGGCTGTAGCTAGAAGGGCGGTTGGGACGCGGCATCGGCCCATACCGCGGTGACCCCCGATTGGGACGCACCGACTGTGGGTTTTCTCCCTCGCCGATGTCGACCGCGTCTACGCAGAACATTGTTCCCTTCCCCCAGCTGCGGGATCAAGCCCGTCGTTCTATGCTTGTGAAGAGAGCAACCTAAGCAAGCAGGCTTGTAGCTTAGGCTCCTGCTAGTGTATATATAGTGGTTTTCTTTTTCTCTCCATATCAACCATTTTATATTGCGTACGTGTCATTCAAGAGTGAAATGATGGTTGCTTCTTCTGACTAACTTACTGTGTGATTTGACTGCTCCTTAGTGGCCCCTACACGTACTCCCCCTACGTGTATGCAACAGTCACATGTACACATGGACGCAAAAACGCGCGCGACGCCCTAATGCATGCATGTCCGAGCACACGACAGAACACACACGGTCACGCTCAAGTGCTCAACCTACAAATGCATGCACACACATACTCAGTCAGGGTGAGCTAGTGACCGTATAAACACCGGAATATATATATATATATATATATATATATATATATATATATATATATATATATATATATATATATATATATATATTGAGCGCAATGAGCGTATTATGAAGTCCACTGACCGTATTTTTACAAATATACAGTGACAGACAGTGTATTTATCTCGTTTGAAATTAAGACAATATTAACCGGAGAGGAGGCAGTATGGACTAGCATTACTTTGTTGTGTCCCGTCAACTTGCCGAACGAGGAGAAGGTTGCAGGACGGGAGAAGCTTGCGCACGGTGGCTCGCAGGACATGGAGAAACTTTTGACTAATGCAAGCTCTCCCTCGCTCAGGCGGTGGACGTGCAACAGTTAATTCGGTGTCAGATTGCCAGAAGCATACACTATACTACTAGTGCTATTATTGCTCGACTTCCCGAATAGGCGAACAGCCAAGCGCAAAGTAAATAGGTCAGCAAACCTTGCGGTCCATCTTCGTGCGAACCGTGCGGCGCATCTTCGTGCGAACCATGCTTGCTGCACTTTGCATGTGGCCGAGAGCTGGCTTGATGAAACACCTCGCTTCCTACTTCTTTTTTTGTGGGGTACCTCGCTTCCTAGTGACCAGTGTCTTGGCTGATCATCCTAAGAATGCTTATATATGAATAAAGCTCTCTCATTTACCCGCAAAAAAGATTAAGCCATATTAACCGGAAAGGAGGGAGTATGGACTAGCACTACTTTTTGGTGTGTCTCGTCAACTCGCAGAACGAGGAGAAGCTTGCAGGACAAGGTGAAGGTCGCTTACGCCTTTTGACTAATGCAACCTACCCTCGGTGGACATGCATCAGTCCATTCGGTGTCAGATTGTCAGAGGCATACACTGTAGTACCCAACATGCGGAGTACCATCATTGTTTGACTTCACGAAGAGGCGAAGAGCCAAGCGCAGTAGTACGAGTAGTACTACTACTAGAACCGCATGGTGGAGCGTCTGTACTCTTATTTTTTATCTCTGATAAAGTACATGTTTATTCCGGAGAAGGGCGGAAAACGGCAGCCCAACATGTAATGAATGATATCGATCAACCAACCATGCTCGAATATATCTTGGCCTCCGTGCGAGCCCGTCTGTGTGTTCTCGCTCCTCGTCTCTCTCAAGGAACGGCGGGTTGGCTCTTTGCCGTCAAATTAGATCGGTTTGCTCACACTCCTGTCCCACATGTCAGTGATATGCCAAGAGGAGGTGCGTTGACCAACTGGCCATACGCGTACTTGGTTTTGCACCTTCATACTACTCCTCCCTCCGTCACAGTTTACAGGGCGTGCTTCATTATGATGCATTTCTCTCAATGCATTTCCACCACCAGAGAGACTTTAGATGCGTTTGGTTTAATGCTCAATTAATTAGGGCGTGGTAACCGCAATCGAGTCCACAATTTTCTCTCCATGTACTGTACTACTACGGAGTGGAGTAAGTGCATGCATGTGTGTACCCGGGGTGGAAGCACTGCATGCATGTGTGTACGCATTATTCCCTCTAGTAATAGACGCCGTGCTATAACTACCAATGCTATTTTTCAGGCTGATCGCTAGTCGCCTTGGTCCCACAGAATTTTTTTTTCTTTTTTCTGAAGCGCGCTGTATAAACAGTGATGGATGGAGTAGTATGAGCGGATTCAAAGAAGAGCGTATTGATGGTTGCTTCCTCAGAGCAACTTACAGTGGGAAAGGTGGGGCTTATGATTTGATTGCTCATTACTCACTATTAATGCGGCGCAACGACCGGGCTGAGTCTCCCATGCGGTTGTGCACTACCCCCTCGGTTCTTAAATATACTCCGGAGTATTTGTCTTTCTAGAGATTTCAACGAGTGACTACTCAAATATTTGTCTTTTTAGAGATTTCAAATGGACTGGCACATACGGATGTATATAGACATATTTTAGAGTGTAGATTCACCCATTTTTCTCCGTATGTAGTCACGTGTTGAAATCTCTAGAAAGACGAATAGAATATTTAGGAACGGAGGGAGTACACATACGAAGCAAAATGAGTGAATCTACACTCTAAAATATGCCCGTTTGAAATTTGTAAAAAGACAAATATTTAGGAACGAAGGAGTATAATTTTGTGCATGGCACATGGACCCGGATGATGAAGAGGCTTCTGGCAACGCTATCAAGCTTCCATCATTTGTTTACATAATTGACGTACTATACAAATAATTTTCTAGTGACATGAAATTGTACAATGGTGTGAGCTTTCAGCTTTTGTTTCGCGTGTCTGGCCATCGATGCTTTTTCGGAAACAATAAAAACTAACTTCCTTGCTAATGCATGTCAATTATTAGCAGATCAGATCTAATAATTACATCACAACTGAAGACAGAGTTGTGAGAAGGTGTTAAATTAAAATTGATCCATGCTTTCATTGGCAGCAACGTCCCCCCAGCTCTGTCTAAATCAAGAAGGCATGTTGGGAAAAAAACTAGCTGTCTGGAGCATGCAACATTCCGATCATTTTGTGCAGTTCCACTAAAATAGAGCTGAGCGTACCTGTTCCAAAGATATTAAGGTGTGATTACGATAATAGAGGACTGCTGATGAAACAATAAACACACAAATAGAACCGGTCACCTTTGCAGTCTCTCTTAAGACTAACTAGTTGGAGAAGATTAGGCTCGGAGTTGGATGAGGAGGATAGAGCAAAACCAATCTCCCTTTGTGCAGTCGCACTGAAATATAGAGACGTTGCCCGTGTGACATTTTAGTACAACTGCACAAAACACTCTTAAGAAAAAAGTGATTTGTGCAGTTCACCAAAAGGTCGCAATAGCAACGAGTAGAAAGGAAACAATTACTGGCCAATAACGGTTGATGACACATGGACGACAAAAAAGAAGCATATTCCTTGTCCTAAGGGAAGATAACAACACGGTTGTGTTTGCCTAAAACGGTGTGAGGACGAGAATGCAATATGGAAAGTACGCCGGACGAGCTACGTTTTGGGCAAAGAACTATGGAAGATCCACATGCAGCGACGTGGGAAGACGGGCAGTGGAGCAAGGCCGGAGGGGATACCTGGAGGTCGTCGGGATGTAACTAGGTGAGCGGCGGCGGGCAGAATCTGTGAGCAGGTGGCGTAGGCCCTGCCGCGCCGGAGCTTGGTCAGAGAGAACGGCGTGTACCGCAGATCGGGACGTGCTGCCTCGGCGCCATCAAACGGAGAAACGATGCACTTCCTCCCTTTCCCCCGGCGGACGGGATGCGGCCGGAACAGTGACCAACGGTGAGAGAGAGAGAGGCCACTGCACTCCCTTACCCCCCGCGGACGGGATGCGGCCGGATCAGTGACCAACGGTGAGAGAGAGAGGCCACCACACTCCCTTTCCCCTAGCGGACGGGATGCGGCCGGATCAGTGACCAACGGTGAGAGAGAGAGAGGCCACCGCAGCCTTGTGTGAGATACTCTGAAGAGCGACAAACCAGGCAGGCAGGCTCCATTGTATATAGTGAGCGGACTACCTTTTTCTCCATAAAAATTGTTTTATATTCTGTGTACGTGCCATTGAGCGCTATAACTTTATTTAAAAATAATGCGGCAACGCGTCAAGTCAAACTTTGTTTCGTGCACGCGTGGTACACGACCTCCCTAGGTAAAGAACTGCTATAGGTGTTCACATTAGCACGTGGGCTGCCATTTCATAAAGAAATGAGCTCTACCGTGTACCCGCGCGGATGTGGCTGGGCACGAAGCGTGAGTACGTGCACGGTGCACCTATTCTCTTCTTGTATACGTACACCACCTACGTGGGGTTGTGTGAGAGAGATACAAACCTAGAGAGATATAGTGTGTGGGTTCTTGAGAGTTTTTTGGGGGGGGTCAATCAAAAAATGTAACATATGCAATGTGTGTGAAATAGAGTCCTGGATATAACATATATATAGAGGGGGCGATCCACGAGAAGAGAGTGGAGGTATCATCGGCTTGAGGTGTCCATAGAATCGAAGAGAGGATGATGTGTGTGTGTGCGCGCGCGATCGATAAAGAGTGCCATCGAATTTGTGTGTGCCCACGTCAAAGATATAGAGTGGCTGGCCTACTGGAACGTGAGATGGGACATGTGCAGTTTGTCTCTGTGGCATGGATACCTACCTGTAGCGCTCGACTATCGGTGTGTGGTGGGGGAAGAGGGAGGCCCAATTAACTATAGAGGTACAATGGCTGGTATATGTGTGGAGGAGGAGAGAGGCCTACCTCATGTATTAAGGAGATCGATCTGCCTCATGTATTAAGGGAGATCGATCGGCATCCATGCATATGTGCAGGAGAGGAATAAGGTTGGGAGAGAGACAGAGCTAGAGTGTTGGAGGGGGTGGTAGTGGAGTTGCTTCTAACAAATGGTGGGATTGGCTTGCTAGACAAACGGAGGGCACGCCCGCAATATCAATAAGAGAGGAGATGGTTGCTTGTTGTCTGTGCACATGCGTGTGAGAGACGGGTCAAGAGGCATGCACGAATGATGAGGGGGGACAATGTGGTTGTGGTAAGTAGACGTAACTACATAGGAAGATCAATCGCCCTTTGTTAGAGAAAGGAGAGACATAACTTGTGAGGTACGTCGATCGATGGGGGTAGTTAAAGTCGATCTAGGTATATGTTGGGAGATCGATCGGTATACATGCATGTGTGTGTTAGAAGAAAATGAGGCACGAGGAGAAGGATAGAGAGAGAGGGATGCATGTAGGAGGTGGTACGAGAGGCATACTATATCGAGGGGGGAGGAGTGTGCGAGTACGAGAACGATGAAAAGAGTGGTGGGGTGAGGCATGGACGGTGACAAGAGAAGAGGGGAAGCTTTTGTTTGTGCTAGGCACACCTGGCTAGAGAGGCATATCGATCGATGTGTGCCATAAAGAAGGAGCTGGGGGGCCTACACACACCGTGGGTGAACGACCTAAAGTGAAAAGACGAATTTGCGCGATGGAGCTAGAGAATGCTGAGGGAGGGTGAGAGGGATGCGGGCGTGTGCATGCACAAGAGAAAGTTAGTGCTAGCTACAAAGATAAGAGGGTTGTGTGGGTGTAAAAGACGAATAGAGATCATATATACTTCATTATAAAAAGCGAATTCGGATATTTGAAGAATTTATCATAGTGTTTCAAACCGACGCATGTGTGAATATATATAACGGCGATACACATGGTGTGGTTATGAACATGTTATACTACATTTAATATATTTTATCTCTACTCTTATAAAAAACGGAGTTGTTGATGATGGTGTGCCTGCCATCCTGCATTATAGGCCGTCCGATTTATATCTGGCGGATAGCAAGGAAACTATTATGGTTGAAGTTGGCAACAATCATGATTGTAGATTCTTATTGAAATAGAGAAACGAATTCAAATTTAGTTCGAATTGCAGCGGTAGTATAGACATTTGGAATGCACTAAAATGTTGGTATGAGTAGGTTACATGCATTGTACAGCAAGCGAAAAAATTTAATCGGACATAACATGGATTCATACTCCCTCCTTCCATCTATATAGGGCGTAATGAGATTTTTAAGACCGCCTTTGACTATTGACAAGATTAATAGTACATGACATGCACAATGTAAAAATTATATCATTGAAAGAACCTTTCACAGACGAATTTAACGGTGTGCTTTGTGTAAGTTGCATGTCATATATCATTGCTCTAATATTTGGTCAAAGTTAGCATCGAAAAACGCATTAGGCCCTATATAGATGGAAGGAGGGAGTAGCTTTGAATAGCATTTGTATATAAAACGGGGCAAGACTCTCTCTTTGTGTGGTGTGAATAGTTTTATTTTTTTCATTTTCTTTTTGTTTAAGGGAAGTGCGAATTGATTTGGTACGTACAAGTACAATATTACTACACGTTAGGCTTGTCCCTAAAATTCAACCCACGTCTTGTTATATCCCGAAAATTCAGATATCGTGCTCCCAAAACTGACGCCTTCACAACCCGCGCCTTGCTATCCCGAAATTACAACACGCGCGAAAACTCCCTCCAGCTGCCAAATCCTGACACGTGAAATCCCCCTTCTAACCCTGAGCCGAAAGGGACGCTAGTTCAAATCGGTGGGGGGTACTTTTGTAACACACCCTACATTTTGGACAAGCGCGTCCCTAAGTCATGCTTCACCCCCTCCCATCGCCCCCTTTTCGCCATTCGAAATCCTAGGCCGCCATAACCTCTGCGCTCCAGCCGCGAAACCCCACCCTCCTCCGTCTGCCACGTCACCGCTGCCCAGCCGGAGCCTCTTCCCCGACGACGTCGTCCACCGCAACAGCTCGACGTCCCTCGTCCACCTCCCCGGATGAGGATCCGTTGTCCATCTCGTCATCCCGCCGGTTCAGCCGCCCCGTCCTCCACCTCCAAGGAGCTGCTCCGACGATCGCCTCGTCTATCGCGGCTGCTCCATCCCCACAGCGCCGCCTTAACCTCCTCCACCGGAACTGCAGCATCCTCACCGACTCCTCGGACGAAGCCGAGGCCTACTCGGCGCTACCAAAGAGGTTGTACACTCATCGCATCGCACCTTCTCCTTAACTCGATCTCCCGGCGCCGACGGTGCTCCATCCCGCACCCCCATGGAGCGGCTACCTTGAAGCCGGCGCCGCGGGCGACATCTCCAGAGCGGCTCTCCCCCAGTGCGAGGCCCCTTCGGCGGCGGCGTCCATACCAGCCGGATCTGCTGCTGCTGCTGCTGCTCCGGCTCTCGCTCGCTCGCGCTGCTGCTGCTCCGGCTCTCGCTCGATCGCTCGCTCGCCCAGCTGCTGCTGCTGCTGTCCCCCTTGCTCGTGCTGCTGCTCTGCTCTGATTAAGCCACACTTCAGTCGACTGAATCGACTTTTGGGTCAGTCGATTTTCAGGGGTTGGGGGGCTCGCCGGAGTTAAGGAAGAACCACCCGCAGCGGGGACGGGGGCTCGCCGGAGAGGTACCCCACTATCTATCTTAGGGTTCAGGGTGGGGGCGGGGGGCCTCGAGGGCTGGCCGGGGCGGTGGTGGCGAGTTGTTTCCGGGCGGCGAGGCGGTGCTGGGGCCAGCGGTTCGGCCGGTGGTGGCTGGCGGCTCAGGGGGGTGCAGGTTGAAGATGAACTGCAGGCCCTCCGTAAACTACATGTCAAGTGCCTCTCTGCTACCATTGCGTTCAGTTTCGACAGTAGCATTCAGATTCCACAGTAAATTTCAGTTTCGACAGTTAAGTTCAGAGTCAACAGTTTTTACCTCATCTGTTGTAGTCAGGTGGTTTTTGGTGATGTTAAGTTTACATCCATTTTACATCATATATTGGAGATGCTATTAGAATCCCACTTGAGATAGACGCTGTCTGTCTTGTGTTGCTTCAGCCTTGACGTCTTACGGCTCACCGGAGCTGCTCCAACGACAGAACTATCCATCACAATAGAGCAGTGCCCTGGACGCCGTCTACAGATTCCTCAGATCTCCCTCCACACCTCCGACAGCCACCTCTGCCTTAACTGCTTCAGCGACCAACCCAATGATGCTGAGGTCAACACGGCTACGGCAAAGAGGTTGTACACTTGTTGCATCACTTATTACTATACATTCACGTCGATCCATTAGGGCTATTTTGGTTCAAAGGAAAAACGTCGATCCACTGGTTGTTACCATCACTCTAAATTTCTGCATGCTCTCCTTACATAATCTCACCATATTTTTTTCGTATGCATGTCAGATATTGTACACAGTCATGCTGAACATGTAGAGAAAAAGAGAAGAGTTTTGCGCGGCAATACAATGTCATGCAGACATCGCTCCATGGTGGGTTCAATGGCAAACCCTCCCCACCCCTCTCCAGATTGTAATCCAGAGGAAGATATCTGTTCTGAGGCGGATTCAGACGCCGCTGACCACTCCTATTTACCCCCCAAGGTGTTTGCTCTACCTTGGCATGATGATGTTAGTCATATCATGCATATGTTGCCTTGTAGTGCCTACTTTTGACATCATATTGTCATCTGCTTAGTTTAGACATGTTCTGTAATGCCACCTGTTTAGTTTCTATATCATATGGGAATTATGCAGCCTCATGTCTTTTAGCCAGCCATAATATATGTGAAATGTGCAATGCCATCCTGTTTAACCAGGCATCATATATTTGAATGATATCTTGCCCATCCTTTTCTTCATTACATTTCCATTTGTCGACAATGTTTGTACATTAAACTACTCTTCCTGTGAATCAGCCATTTGGGTGGGAGATGGAAAAATCTGGAGTGAAAACAAGGCCTTCTGAGCAGACAATGCTACCTGTCGAAGCAGATCTCTTGTTGGGTCCCGATAGCTCCTCAGAGATGGATTCAGAGACAGATGACCAGTCCTATTCCCCCACTGAGGTGTATGCTCTAACTTGGCACGGTTATACTGCTCATATCATGCATACGGTGTCTTGCATTGCATAGTTTAGACATCATATACACAATATTCAACACCATGTTCTTAGTTCAGACATCATATCGAATGCCCTCTGTTTAGCATATAAATCACATATGTGAATTAAATGATGCGATCCTGATTACTTAGATAACATGTAGGTGAATTATGTCATGCGATCCTGTTTAGTTATTCATCATATCTTTGAATTATGTTATTCTATGCTATCCAGTTTAGATAGACATTGAATATGTGAAATTATGTCATGCTATCCGTTTTAGTTAAACAATATACATGTCAACTATTTCGTGCCCTCTTTTTTCCACACTATCTATTGCATCTGTCTCTCATACAATGTCTGTACATTCAACTATGTTTCATGTTTATCAGCCATTTGAATTGGAGCGGGTGATGCCAGTATCTAGCAGACTAAAAACACGGTCTTCAAATAAAACAGTGCTACCTCTTGGTGGAGATAGCACCCCGGTTGTACATGCACAAGAACCAGCCCTACCACACATAACCCAAACTCTCGCAGATTGTACCCCTACTGCGATGGACAGAGCACATAGCACCATCTCCAGCCGATAGTAACCCAGTTCCTGTTGACACAGCACCATCTCCACCACAGAGCTCCCAAACAAGAGCAGTTAGTAAGGCAGCTCCAGTGCCCAAAGGGCCAGTACTATCAAGGCGAACCCCAACTCCACCAGTTAGTATGCCTATTCCTGTGGAGGAAGCACAACCAGCTAGTCATAGTTTAGCATCTATCGCATTTGATGTTGTTAAATCGTATGTGCGTATCTTCCCATCTTGGAAATATTATACTGAAGATGAAGGAAAATGCCAGTTGCAGGTGTTTGTCTAGGAGTTATGTGTAAGTAATGTTATTCATGGCAATTACTTTGCTTCGTCCCATACATCCTACCTCCATGATGGCTATAATACAACAAATTTTCCCATTTTCCTCTATAGAGAAGGACCGATTTGGAAACTCAGGATGAGGTAACCTGTGCTAATACCTCTGCTATCTTCAAGAATGCTTGGTGGCAGTATCGAAATTACCTGAAGAAAACGTACTTCACCGGCAAAGAAACTCATCAAATTCCCTTACGTTCTCCTGAGACACATTTACTGGACGATGACTGGGAACGCCTTGTTCTGTACTGGTCCCAAACCAAGAATGTGGTAAGGTCTATGAGCTCATTTTCTATTTTTTAGTATTATATTCCTGCATCTTACTATACTCTGTTCATGTAGAACAAGTGCCTAAACCTGAAGAACAACTGTTCTAATTTAAGATTCCATTGCTATCATAGTTCAAAAAAGCGCTAGGCATTAATTGTGCGTTTTGTCACCGCCTTGCGCTTTACTGACCAAAGCGCATGCTTATGCGCAGTTATGCGCAATGCGTTTTGCCAACGCCTAGAGCCTAGGCGCGCTTAAGCGCTCGCTTAGGCGCGCCTTTTTTAACTATGATTGCTTTGCTCTTGTATCACTGTATTTACTCATACAAACTTATTTTTAAATTGAAGGATCCAATCGAAACTCCAATGGCATAGCAGGTATGTTCACGCATGTTTCTTTAACAGGTTTGCTCTTATCAATAGCTCTGTTGATTTCAATTTCAATTGTGTATACAGTTGACTTTCATATCATGCGCATTACTAGCATCACAACAGAGCCAATAGTGTTGTTGTACATGTAGACCCGTGGTACCCATTTGAAATCTTGTTGTGCCGTGTAGTTTCCCACGCTTTGTATTCTTTCACTGCTGCTTTGTCTTGAACTGATATGATTTGAACCGTGTCTCTATTTTGATTTGGCAAGACAATGCAGTGACCATAGGACATAGATATATGTTTGTTTGATGCTTTTATTATGTACTAGTACTTGGCAATAGAAGACTTGGTAGTTTAATCCTGTCCACCTTACTAATGAACTGGTTCACCGAAATGAGTTTCATATACTAGTACATGCTAAACTTGTTATGTGTCTGCTTGTTTCTTCTTTTAGAATGATGACAGAATATTGGGGAAGAGTACCTTATTAAGCAATGGTAAAGGAAGTAATGCAGATAAGGTTCAGGATAGTGACACATCCTTGTTGGTCTCCAACAAAGCTGATAAAACAGCTAAGGAAGACTATCTTGAAGACAGCGAGACAACCCCAAAGTCATGTCTTGGTTTAGTGTTCGAGTTACTGGCACTACCGCTTGCACAAGCTATTCAAACTCACTGTCTGAATCAGTTTGGTTTCTTGAGTCTCAACTACAAGCTGAAAGACATCGATCAGCTGTGCTGCGACAAGAAGCGGAAGGACTGCGGAAGTCCCTGGAGCATTCAGATGCATACTTTCTGGTGCAACAACAAGCGTTGGAGGATTTTAGTGCCAAACAGGACAAAGCTAATCAGCTTGCTAAGCTTATTGCCAGCATGGTGGATACCCAGGATAACATTTCTTGAGCTCTTCTGAAGTTGTTTTAGTTATGCTCTTGTTTTGCTGCCGCGTTTATTTGCACTGGTGGCCAATTTTGACGGCCAGTGTATGTAATGTGCTGCTTTGTTCCCTATATTTGCACTGGTGGCGAACTTCGATGCCCAGTGGATGTAATATGTGTAATAGCGGTAATAGGATAGCATTAATTGCTTGCTTATTTATTTCCTAATTGTCTTGTTTAGTTGTTTGCTTGTAGTCACTGCAGTTCTTTTTCTGTTTTTTTCTAGTGGCCACAATAGCCTATTTTTGGTAACTAGGCCAAAATAATCGTGGCAACACACGGACTGTTGTAACCATGGGCCTCCTGCAGGCCGTATGATCCATGGGCCTTCGTCCGGCCGTAGGATCCATCGGCCTTCTATACCGGCCTTAGGGTCCATGGGCCTTCTATGGGCCGTAGGGTCCATGGGCCTTCTACGGGTCATACGATATATGGGCCTTCTACGGGCCGTACTATCCATGGGCCTCATATGGGCCGTAGGATCCATGGGCCTTCTACGGGGCGTATCATCATTTCGCCAATCATGGGTCGTACTATTCGTGGACCATAACGGGCCGTTAATAGGCCGTATTTGATAACTCTATGAAAACAGCCCAACGGGTTTTTTGCCATGAAAACGGCCCAACGTATTAACGGTCCGCAAACGGGCCGACTGTAACGACGGGCTAAATTTGGCCCGCAAGCAGAAAATGACAGTAACGGGCCGTATGTAACCGAATGCTGCAAATGAGCCCAAGAATCAATGGGCCCTGAGAAGGCCGAAAGATAACTTGGGCTGGAAACGGCCCAATGGAATAACGGGCCGTTAATGGGTATAAAGTGATACACTGTTCATTACGGGCCAGTTTCACCACGAGCCGTTAATGGACCAAGAGTTACAAAGGTCCTCATATGGGCCGAAAGAAGTCATGGGCCACACATGGGCCGGAAGTTAAAACGGGCTGAATCATATTGGACGGCCCAGATGACGCTACTGGGCCTAATTCGGATAGGGCGTAACGGGCCTTGGGTTAGCGGGCTGTAAATGGGCCATATGCGAACAGGCCGTTAATAGACTTTTCGTGGGCCGGCCCGCCACCTTTTGACCAAGTCAAACGGGCCAGCCTTTTCACAGGAATGGGCCTCTGTTGGGCCGTGCCACGTGTCGCCGTATCATAGGCGCCTTCGGTCCAATGAGCGAATGACATCTGTCCCAACGGTGAGCCGACACGTGTTTCCTCCAGCCAATGATGATTTTACACGTGGAAAATCCCCATTGGTCGGGCTGTTAACGGGTTATCGGATCCAAAACCCGACCCGATAGCTTAACGGCGTTCCGGTACGGTGGATGCCACGTGTCGGTCACCCTTGACGAAAGCACTTCTGTGACGTGCGATTTATCGTCATGGAAGTGGACACTTCCATGATGATAATTTTGGTAATGTCATGGAACACTTCTACGACAACATAGGTATGACTATTTTGATTCTGTCATAAGTTTGTCATGGATGTACATGCATGACAAAAAACGCGACCTACTGTGACAAACACGTATCATCACAGAAGTGTATTTTTTTTGTAGTGTGGATGTCCACCCGCAAAATGGGCTAGCTTGTCGCTAATAACCTCGCGAGGGAGTATTGTATGAAGATAAACCCACTATGTGCATGTGGCCCAAGTATATATATGGAAGTGGTGTGTGTGGTGTTTGAATACCCAATGCGCAAATTTGATGTGGCACCATGCTTTGGAACCGTAAAATCCCCACACCGAGCGAGGGTTCACGACGCGTAGCATGCACTCAAACTTAATTAGGCTTGAAATGGGTCGACCTACTATACGTAACTCGAAGCAAATAAGAAGAATATATCCACCCTGGTAACCTTTCTCGTCGTTGGTCGAAATGATGGATGTCCACGCGAGCCCACGAATATATATAGGCTTGCCGCCCATAACCAAGCGAGTGAGAGTGTGTCCAAAGACAACCATTATTGCATGTGTGTGTCCCGAACATATTGATGGAGTGCATGCATATGTGTTGAATACTCGACCCAATGCACAACATTGATGTGGTGCATGCGTTGAAAATCGTAGAGGTCCCCACACAGAGCAAGAGGTCGTTCATGACGTGTCGTGTGCTCCCCCCCTTCGATCCAGCGGGATGGATTCATGTGTACAGATGCGCTATTATATATATATATATATATATATATATATATATATATATATATATATATATGTAATCTCACATCATGATCTATATCAAGACAAAACAAAAAAATTAATCCCCTCCTAAGTCAAATTAGTTAACCTCTCTCACGCTGTCGGTGAAAGTGATGGACCAAGCTGGTCAACCCCCCCCCCTCAACACGTATTATATATACACCTAGTAACACAGCCCTAAAAGAATTAATCCTCCTTGTTCGTCAAACACGTACCACTCTCTCGCTGGGTCAAAGCAATGGACGACAAACTCGTGGGCCCAACACAGAAGCGAAGCGTACATAGCACGTGAGTGATCATCCTATATAGGACTATGTACCACCGTCTGCATGCATGTGGCCCAAAGAGCTGTTTGTGTGATGTTTGAATATGCAATGCACAATTTTGATGTGGCACCACATATATAGGAAACCAAAAAGTCCCCACAGAGAGTGCGAGGTTCATGACATGTGGCATGTGCTATATGTACGCCCGCATTCGACGCGTGGTATATATGTACTTCTACTATATAGCACAAACCAAAAAAGAATCATTCCTTGATGATCAAATTATCCTCTCTCTCTCTCATTGGTTCAAAGTGATGGAGGACAACCTCGCATGCCCACGGATGGAAGCGCCACACACGAGTGAGTTCCAATATATAGGGCAACCACCGAATGCATGGTATTGTGTGATGTTTGAATACCAATATAATGTGCAACTTTGATGTGGAACCTACCTCGGGAACCGAGAAGTCCCCACATGGAGCGAGGTTATGACACGCATATATATAGAGTATTTATGTTGCCCCCTCTTTGGCAAGTACATACTCCTATAACGTGCATATACGTAACACAAACCAAAAAAGAACCATCATTGTTGGTCAAATTAGCCTCTCTCTCTTGTACGTTCAACTGGTCGACGACGACCTTGTGGGTCCATAGAGGGAGGCACACGCGAGTGATGTCATAGGACAAAACCACCGCGTGCATGTGCCCGTGTGTTATGTGATGTTTGAATACCCAATGCACAACTTTGACGTGGCACATGCTTCACAAACCGGAAATGCACTACACCATGATGCGTGTAGCCCCCTCACTTCAAGCCAGCGGGAGTGTGTACGCACATGCTCGAACTTTGATATGGAATCCCACCATGATCCACAACACACACATGCCAAGATGAATCCACCTTTTGGTCGAATGAATGCCTCTCATTGTCGGTGGAAACTAAAAACCTTTGCGTGCTAACAAATGGGCACATCGCTGATAACCGCACGAGGGAGAGTGTCCGAGAGGACCACCAATGCATGCATGTGGCCCGAACATTATGTATGAAAGGGCTGTGTAATGCTTTAAATAAACAATTCATGACTTTGATGTGGCATATATGACTCACAAAATGATCAATAGTCCCACATGCAGGTTCATGACTCGTAGTGTACTGCCGGACCCCTCCCCCCCCCACCCCCACACAGACAGACACACACATCCCGCACCACCACAGCCACTCTGAGGCATGTCAAACTTTTTCTGCAATGAACATGTGATGAAAGGTGGAGTGTCGTGTTACTTTAAAAAGAAATAGACATCATTCGACCGTTTTTATACATTGATTGATTTCCTAGGGATTTAATGTGCAAAAATCAAATTTGAGCTACATGTGCACCAAAATGGGTTGCAAAATCCTATGTGTCCCTGGGTGCATGTTTCCCTGTGCAAGAGATTTCAAAATATTGAGAATATATATTTTTTAAATTCAGTAAATCCAAAACTTAGTTGAAATTCATGAAACTTACCATGGTGTCACATATGGACACCAGTAGACTGTGATATTGTATTTTTTCGTCAACGAGACCCATTTTGATATAATCATCTTGCAAACGGGAGATTATTAAAAACTAGCTACCAATATCTCATATGGAATATTTATTCAGACCGTGTGAGTTAGGCCGTGCCATGCTTCAGTTAAGCACTAAAGCGGCAGAAAATAAACCAAAAAATATACATGCTGCCACACGCCCCGTGTGCCGTGCGAGCAGGCGTGAGTTGACGGGACGGATGCGAGCAGTCCGCCGCACATGCATACCGGGAGACGTGCGTGCAGGTTTGCTTATTGACGGGACGCGTGCAAGTAGCGGTGTGAAATGATGGTAGGAATGGCAGAAGTCCACCGCGCAGGCTCACCGGGAGGCAAGACAGCTTTTAACCGCAGCCTGCCTTGCTCCCACTGGTCGCATGAATTGCGCGCCCGAGCTGCCAACCATAATAAGCGACCACACCCCGGTCCACAGTGGTCACCAACGTCTGGACTCTAGAGTGTATGAGGATGCAGCCGAAGTGCACCATCGGAGGGAGTGGCGATGCTGGGTCTGGTCAAGCACCCGCACAACACGTGAAGCTGGGCACAGAGGTTGCCGTCGATGCCACCAAGGTCTTGCACGGGCAGCAGCACGACCTTGACTTCGTCGGCACCATCGTGCCCCCCCCCCCCCCCCAGCCGGAGCCCGAGGTCAAAAGCAACTCCGGCAACGACTACGACTCCGACGGAAAACCGGTTAGTCATCTGTATACCCATTTGTGCGGCAAACATATCATGTGTTTTCTCTGGTTAATCCCTCCTGCCCCTCTACAATTTTTCTTGAATACAAGTCCTATGGTTATGTTCTCTCAGTCCTTGAAATCAGAGTAATTAAGATCCATTAGATGCACGTAGTGTATTGATTGTTTGAATGTTATCCGTATAGAGTTAGTGATTAATTGTTTGTTCTGTACAAATAATTTTTGCTAATAATCCTACTAGGGTTAGCTTGCGTGCTAATAATTCGTGGCCAGATCTTGAGAATTGATTTTGAATGTCCTACATATATGTTTGTGCCTTTTTTCTTCCTGACCTTGAGAATTGATTTTGAATGTCCTACATTTTATGCCTTTTTCTTTCTTTCAGATTGGTATGTACACAAATGAGGCCCCGGCCTGCGCAGCCGCCAGATGTAGATCTTGGACCCGACTGTGCGGCCAGAAGTGCCCCCTGGACCTGAGGAACCAGTAGAATCTCCGGCGGACCGCATCAGCGATCTCCCAGACGGCATCCTTGGGGAGATCATCTCCCTTCTCCCCACCAAGGATGGCTACCGCACACAAGTCCTCGCATCTCGGTGGCGCACTCTGTGGCGCATCGCGCCTCTTAATCTCGACTATCGTCAGCTATCTATCGATGATGATTCCGAACTCCCCGGAGCCATCATCTCCTCCCAGGAGGGCTCCGTTCAACGGATCTGCATCCCGGCATGCTACCTGCTGGTCATACCCTGCATGGTGACCGCCTGGCGGACATCCCGTCAATTCGATAAACTCTAGCAGCTTGAGTTCTACCATGACTATGTATGTAACATAGCACGAACCGGTGTATCTGTGCCCTCACCACCGATGTCCATCTCGTGGTGTTCCTCCTCTCCAGACCGCCACCTTCGCCCGGTGCCATCTAGTAGACAATCTGGTACAAATTCTTCGACTCCCACTGCTAAAAAAACTTGTGCCTGTGGTGGTTGATCTGTCGAAGGCGCACTGCACAGCATCATCCACTCCATGGAGCGCTTGCTGCTTATTTTTTGAATGGAAATTTGTATCTGTTGTCTCAAACTAAAGTCGACCCACCTTGTAAGCATGGGAATTTGATTTTTTGGGCATGATCTCATCATCGAAGATGCCCTTCACTTCAAAGGTTGCTCCTTGGTTCTGTTATAGTACCTTTGCAAATAAATATAGTCTATGCGCCTAAACTGGAGACCTTGGGTGCAATTCGTGATCCTTTTAGATGGTTCAAGATGGTGTTTGGATCCACACCTATTGAGGTACTGTATATTATTCATGTAAACTTTTGTAATCTGCTTTTTTCATTTGTGCGCATAAGTTAAGTATCATCTTGGAGTACACTTTGGTACTAATATTATGTTCTATGCTCAATGAAGAGCGTGTCCAACATATCAGTGGTGGTGGATCTGTCAAGACCTTACATATCAGTATGTGGTGTTTTGATCTGAACATGATTATTGGCATGCTGCAATGCTTTCCATGTCTAGAGAATTGTATATAAAGGTGATGATTTCACGCACATTGAAAGCCCATATATAAAGTACTATAATTAATCATTCAGCTATCACTCTTTCAACATAATCTTTTTTAGACATTAACTGTTTTCAATCTTCATCTCTATTTAGGCACTAACACATGGACGAGAAGGTATAACCAATCGATGGTTCAAGAAGCACCAGGATTTTCTCAGGTCTCATGACATTCGTTTGAAGACAATAGCGCTGGAAGGATATGCATCCAACAATGCAAACATTAGCTTTGTCACATTCTTCATGTTGAATGCAAGGGCACTATTATCCATGAGGATTAAGTTTTTTGACAACAAATTTCTTACGGCTGCAAGTGTTGAGCAGCATAAAAAGAAGTTTCAGGTGGACCTAAGGGCTTCTGATCGTGCTCGGCTTCTATTTACAACAGCTTGTCATCATGGACCAATAGAATTTCTAGGCCGGGATCTTGATTTTATGGATAAGACCGATCCATTTGATTGTGTCTGCCAAAAACTTTGGTAGAGTTAGATGTCATTGTCTTGTTCAATCTGGATTTTTTCTAAACCTGATGAGCAATTAATCCTCGTGCTTTTGTATTGTTTGTTAGCTGGAGTTAGATATTGTTGCCCTTTTCAACTCATCTTTGACCCATATTTTCTTTCAAACTAGGCCAATGGATTGCCATTTCTTTAATTAAGCCATAAATATTATAAGCATTCACAACATAGGGAAAGAACATCACTCTCGCGGGATCCTTGAGATATTTGTTCATTACAGAACCGCAAGTTCTTAGCGCCCACCAGCACGCACAAACTTATTTTCAGCTTGCACACCAAATGGGTTGTAATTCTTAATAAGAAAAGCTGCATGGTAGTGACAGATTTGGATTTGTCATTCGGGACCCACAAGGAAAAAGCCTATCCTGGGCGGTGCCAACTCGACAATAAACATTGAGAAACCTGGTTTTAAAATTACTGTAAATCCAAAACTCGCCTCAAAATCATGAAACTTGGCATGGTGTTATGTCATAGCACCAACATGTTGTGGTAAAAAATTAGTCCAATTTGGGACAAGTTTTGGTACAAACTTCTTACAAACCGGAGCTTCTCTCAAAAAGGCTCATGGTTCCGAGAGGGACCTTGTCACCTATGTGTGCGAAACGACATACGCTGTCTCTTCCCGCCTTGATTAATTTTACAGAGGCAACATGCAACTATAGTAGCGTAGTCCTAAAAATATGAAATTATTCATGGTTCGTTTTGCCTTTTTTTACATTATTTGAGTTTCCTAGGCATTTTGGTACGTACTTTGGTGTGTGCAAAGGTCATGTGTGTACTAGCGACATATGTAATTGGATGTTCAATCTGTTTATGGAATCAAGTCCTTATAAGTTATAAGTACATATGTTGTTGTTCTGCCTGCAATGACATCACACACGGACCATACTGGGAAACCCATCGGTGATGATTTCATCAATCGCTGACAATTGTATACCACCAAGCGTTTGCCCACAACACACGCGGCTTGTTAGCAGCAATCGTCTGTCTTATTATTAGTCTTCGCACACATTTCTGATTACAGACCTGTTTGCCGCGTATCACACACATCTTGTTATATTGAACCGTTTCTGTTCTCTTGGCTCAAAGCAAACATTTCATCCTAGTGAACCGCATGTCGTATATCGCACACATCTTGATCTGGCTGACCGTTTCTTTTGTGTTGCTTAATCACAAACAGTTCATCCTAGTGAACTGTATGTTGTATATCGCACACACCTTCATCTGGCTGCCCGTTTCTTTTGCTCCTCCTCATCGAAAACAGTTAATTGAACTGAACCGTATGCCTTGCATCGCACACGCAACTAAAATATGAAACATGTTTGATGCATCCGCCATCGCAAACATTTTGCACATTTTCTGACTTTTTTTACACCAACATTTGCGATTATTGCATCGCACACAGTTTCGTCGAAGGGTCTCTGATCGTAGTGTCGCGTTAGCAGCATCCTGTAGTAGGGTAAGCTATAGGGAGGGAGTGGAAAATGCGACGCGGGACTCGCCGGCTGTGAGGGTTTATATAGCAGGCAGTAAGTATTGGGATTTTGGGGGATTTCATCGAGTCAGGCGGGAAGCTTGTGCGGGAACCTGCGCGATGGAGCGGGAACAGGCTCACCACCGTTTGGCCAAAAGAACGCCCCCACGCGCTGTTCAAGCTTGCACTCTAAGCTGTCTACGGCAGTGGGGTGAGAAGACGTGCGAGAGAAGGACGAAAGGACACGTACGCATATGGTAAATAAAATAAAAACGTTTACGATTAAATTACCTACTACCCCCGTCCTGGTTTATAAGTCGTCTATGTATTTTTGTGCCAAATTTTGACTAGAGATTTAACTAATAAAATATGAATGCATGTCGCCAGATATTATATCGTTGGATTCGTATTTGAACATAGTTTCCAATTATATAATTTTTGTAACATGCATTAACATTTTGTTGGTTAAAATTTAAGGTCAAAATATACCATAGAATATAAAGGGGATTAATAGACCAAGACGGAGGTAGTAGCACACGGCCGCTCACTACCCAGCGATGCAACTGCCAGACGGCTTGTAGACGACCATTTCCTGCGTGTTCAACTACTCTATGTGTGTGGTTGCTCGTGATTGAGGCGGCCGCGGCGCGCTATGCTCATGTCCCGCCGCGCGCGCTCTGCTCTCGCGTCCCGTCGGGCGCTCTGCCCTCGTCCCTCCACGCGCGCTACCAGTATTTGGGGCCAGCACACGATCACTTATGTTCGTGTGCATGCGGTTGCGCCGGGCGCGGCGCCGCGATGTAGTTACTCGCTGCAAAAACTGGCATGCGGACGCGCCGAGAATCCAGGCCGCCCGGCCCCCATTTATTCCTGCGAGCAATTACCTTCATCTCTCGCGCCACATGACACAATAAGCACACCCACAACAACATATACAGAGAGGACATCCAGCGGTTCCAATGGTGCTCCCCGTGGCTCCAATGGCGCTCCCAGTGGCCGCTGACGATGACGGCGGGCAGTTCATCATGCATCACGTAGTGGACACCCACATGAGGGGGGACGCCCTCTCGGTGGTGTACATGAATGAGCCGGTCTTGGTGGAGAGCTTTATCCAAACTATGAAGCAGTTGCTTGCTGAGGACAAGTACCAAGTGGTCGGCTTCGACCTCGAGTACACCATCGGTCGTGCCGGGCGCGATCAGAAGGTTGTCGTCGGCCAGTTGTGTGTGCGACATGTCCTCGTCTACCACTACCACCTGGCCACAAGGCCTTGCGAGCGTTTCTCCAGGTTCACTTCTGACTATGGTTTCGCTACGGTGGACACCACCAACGATCTAAAAGCTCTCAAGGTTTCGGGCTTGAAATGCCAAAATCTTGTGAACATCCAGGATCACTACAAGATGTCGTGGGAAACCACGGCCACCTATGGGACCAGATGGCCCCTTGCTGGTTCGGCAGGGGGAGGCGCGTTACACAAAGAGCAGACGAGCGTGGGGCAGCACGACAGAGATCATAGAGGCAGTTTTACCCAAGTTCGGGCCGCCGCAAGGCATAAAACCCAACTCCTGCTTTGGTGGATTGATGAAGGAAAGGTAGTGATGGAGCATAGTACAATTGCCCGGCAAGGGCGGCAGTGGCTACGCATGTATAGGGGTGTGAGTTGTCTAACCTTCTAACCCTTTCTACGGTTGCCATGGGCCTCCTTTTATAGGTTAAGGGGTCACCACAATGGCAAAGTAGTCATTATGCACTGATAAGATAGCAAACAGTGCTATCATACCTAACTTTGCAGGCTGGCAGGGTGCATTAAATGCACCGCTCAACATCACATTGTTGGTTGCCTGGCAAGCCTTGCCAGGCTGTCTTGCCAGCTCCACGCCTGCTCACTTGACACATTGCAGGACGGGTGTCATCTGTAGGCATTTAATGTAGAGAGAGGCCGCCATGTGGCGAATGGCTGCCACTTAGTCACTTTGCGGCTTGACACCGCACTGATTAACGATGTGGGTCGTGGTGGAGTAGTTGGTGGGGTGGTTTTGCCTCTACGAGTCCCGGCAGGCTCTGCTGGGACGTTTCGGATGCCTTCTTCTGGTTGTGGCCCCGTCCTTGTCAAGCTCGCCTCCCGGCAAGGGAGGCTTTTCTACCTGGTCCTTCCATGATCTTGTTCTCTTGTACTCTGACTTAGGTTGGAGCCTTAATCTTGTTCCCGTGCCTATGCATAGTCTGGTTAACAGACACAGGGTTGTTGCACCGACAGAAGCCCCCGGTCCTGCCCCAACCGCGCTGCTGAGCGTTGTCAGGGTAGGGCCTAATAAGTGCGCACGCGGGGGTGCTAAAGAGGCGCGTCTCTTTTAGGTTTTCTTTGCTTCTTCATTGATCTTGGTTCCAGGCTAGTTTTCAGTTTCCCAGCGCGTCATGTAAAGCCAATAGCGGTTGGGCCGCCCTGGTAATGGCCCGTGAGTGACTTTAACGCACGGAGTAGAAACTGCCAATTCACTCTTTGTCACGACCGGTTTTTCAATAAAATAATTATTGAGAAACCAAACCCTGTTACGGACCAGCGAGGAAGAATTCCTTCTCACTGATAGACAATACATTGGTCACAGAAGAAAAAAATACCAGGGGTACTAAATATAATACAAAGTTGAGCAGAGACTGCCCAACAATTTATTACATGCACGCCGATAAAACAATACGGCGGATAGGGTGGCAGACTACTAACTCACGATAATGACGATGGTGGAGATATCACCGCGAGGCGAGTGATATGTCTCCAGAAGACTACAGCTCTTCGAGCGTCGGAGTGAGACTCGAGAAGACTTATTGCGGGTGGCGGAAGCGTATACAATACAAGTGACCAAAATCCAGGATCGCGCAGGACTGACTGGGACTCCTCTAGGCATCGGACGCGCTATCAAACTCTTCATCCAAGAGATCGCCTTCGTCAACATCTGGCCAAATCAACAAGCCAGGTGAGTACTATGAAATTACTCGCAAGACAGTTCGGACCTAAGGTATAACAAATGCAAACATGAAACACATGAATAAGTTAACCAGTGCAATCAGACATAGAGATAATAAATACTGGGTGCCAAGCGAGGGTCTGAATGACGCCTCGAGCGGAAACTGCCGAATAGTAATACGGGTGCCAAACGAGTGTCTGAAAGACTCCTCGAGAGGAAAATGCGGAATAATAATACAGGTGCCAAACGAGTGTCTGAAAGACTCCTTGAGCGGAAAATGCGGAATAATAATGCAGGTGCCAAACGAGTGTCTGAAAGACTCCTCGAGCGGAAAATGCGGAATAATAATACAGGTGCCAAACGAGTGTCTGAAAGACTCCTCGAGCGGAAAATGCGGCATGATAATGCCACAGTCGGGCGTCGGGGCGACACCACATAAAGGGCTTATAACAGAAAGTAAAGGCAGTGCATGTCGCAGTCGGACGTCTGAGCGACATCACATAAAGGGCTTATATCGAAAGTGAGAAACGAGTACACGCCACAGTCGGACGTCTGCGCGACGTCACCTAAAGGGCTTATATCACATTTCATTATTACAACAGCTCGGAGACATAAATTATCACAAGCATGAGACACAAAATAAAGCTTGTCCATCCACTGGAATAACAATAAAACCTGAGATTTTACCACTTGAGCTTGTTCACCGGGGACAAGTTTTTCACATGGATAGATATGGATATAATGTATACACTACTGATCATGGATACGATGATTTGGAAAGAATTGACTCTGCAGAGTTTGTACTTAACCACAGCCAACGGATGTCAGTAGTCACGGGGACTAGTTCCGTCTACGGTGTTCTGGAAGGAACACGTCTAACCAGTACACACCCAATTCAACCATCCGAAGCCAGGGATCACCCTCGGCAACATTCAAGAAAAACCTTGAGTCGGGGAGGCTACAACCTCGCGTAGCATGGGATCAAATTTCTATACGCGCGCTATAAGGGGGTGCCCCCCCCTCTCGGTCCCAACCGGAAACACCCATGCCCCCTGACCGAATGACTGGCTTTAATCCTGGGCCAAGGTACCATCATCCCGGCCTCTCTGTTTGGTGTGTACACGGAAAGAGGTTACCAACTTACTAAACTGTATCCTGGCAATGAGACATGTGGTAGCACGGAAAGGGGAAGGGACGATAACACGGCTCCAACCATGTTAACGTCGGAAAAGTCGGATGACACAAGGCTGGCATGCTACAACAGTACCACCTTGCTGCCCTTCATGTCACCACATGATTAGGCCACCTCTCATCAGAGGTCATCGCAACTTTGGAACATGCGGGAAAAGATCGATAACGTGGCTCCAACCATGTTAACGTCGAAGAAAGTCGGATGAAGCAAGGCTGGCATGCTACAACAGTACCACCTTGCTGCCCTTCATGTCACTACATGATTAGGCCACCTCTCATCAGAGGTCATCGCAACTTCGGAACAACCGGGTCGTTGCCTTACGAGCAACGAGATATTTACCGACACTCATATGCCACACACAAACTTTCACATGAACATGCAAAACTTCTGCCATATCAAATGTCCAAACATGCTTGCCTGGTTCGGAGAAGTCGGAATCTAGCTCGGCGAAGTTCGCGGCTCCGTCACCTCTCCCGGAACCTACGGCAATCACGAAACGGGTACTAACGTGAAAACCAACACATGCACAGAAACTTTGCCAAATATTTCCCAAATAAATCCCATAAAAAACTAGACAAAATTTTAAGAATGTCAGAAAAAGAATCACTCAAAAATACCTTTTTATTAAAATGTTGTAAAGGTTTCTGTCCAGGGACCTTTCTGTAATGAAACAGAAAAGTTCCAGGGTTTTAACTGAGAAAACAGAAAACGGTTCGTTTGGAAATGCGCAAGCACAAGAGAGAAGACGTATTTTGCCCGAAGGCGTCAACAGGAAACGGTTCGGGGAAATAGAACAGAGGCTGACACGCGGGGCCCGCATGTCAGGTTTGAAAAGGCTCGCCGGCGCCCGAAGACGGCGGTGGACGCCGGCGTCGAACCACGGCGAGTTAGGTGAAACGGAGCGTACCAAGAGCTTCGGTGTCTTCTTCCGCGTCGGTGGGTGGTGGACTCGTCCAACGGGGAGCACCACGTCGACGGCGACACTATCTCCGGCGGACGGCGGCTCGGGTGAGGATGGGGAACTCCGGTGGAGGGCTGCAAGCTTCAAATTGAAGTGCGGGTCAGAACGAGAGATGCATGGTGAAGTTACTGGCAAGAGAATGGAGGCTGCGGAGCACACACGGGGGCGAATCGGGCTGGATCCCGTGGCGGGTCGCGGCGGCCGGAGTCGAGGAAGGAGACCTCCTCGGGGCTCTTCCAGTGGCTAGGCGTGCTCTAGAGGAAGTGCAGGGCTGGTGGGTGCTCGAGTTGAAGCTCGGGACCTCTATTTATAGGCAGATCAACGGGGTGGCCGTGAACGGAGAATCTCCGGCGAGCGATTACGGCGGAGCAGTGGGTTGGCAGAGGGTTTGAGCGGTCGGGCAGCATCGGTGGATGTTACGGGACTCGTTTTGCAGCTAAACGGAGCTGGCCCTGGCGTAATGGCGTCTGCCCACGGTGAGGTGACCGCACGGGCTCAACAGCGGCAGAGAGCGCGCTCCGCGCCCTGCGGTTCACGACGAGAGCGGCAGCGCATTCGGGGGAGTGGACGGCCACGCGGCGGGCTCCGGTGGTTTGGGCGGCGCTGGGTGGAGTCGTCGGCGCCGTGTCTCCCGCTGGCGTCCGCAAAGCCGCCGCCGGCGTCGGTCACGGGGCGGCGCACCTCCTGCTGCCCGTCGCCGACGCCCGCAAGGTGCCAGGCGCTCGTGCGGTGCAGGAACAAGTGGGCGAGGACGAGGAGCAAGGCGACGCGGCGGTACTGGCGAGATCGATGCCCGTTTCTGAAGAAAACGACAGCAAGCACTGAACTGAAACTCTGAAGTTACTGAAACTTGACAGTGACCATGCATTGCAGGTGTTCAACAGTAGGTTTTGGTAAAGAAGTAAATTTTGCTGGAGCTGTAACTTGGTGAGATGACCACTCAAAGCACCCAGGGGCTGCATGAATTTATTTGGAATTTTTGGAGAAGGTTTTGAATGAATTTCACCAAATTTGCCAAATCTGGTCCAAACTTGCAGCTGATGTAGTTTGAAAATTTTGAACTGGAGACCAGTGGATCTTCATGGTTCTAGGTTGAGGGTTCAAAGGACTAGGAGGGGAAAGAAGTTTGGTGGTAAAAGTCCAAACAGAAAATGGAGTTCCTTTGTAAATCTCCAAGAGGTAGAATAGAAGGCAGAAAATATTTGAATAGAATTTGAATGGAAAATAAATACATGGGGAGGTTCAACTTGCTGGATTTGATGTAAATCATGATCCAGAGGTGAGGGAGTGTTTAGGAGAGAGGATTTGCACTTATGCCATGGCAAGAAGGAATAGTTGAAAGTGGCAAAGTACCTTCCAAAAGCCATGGTGCAAATTCAGAAAAAGGTTTTCAAAAGTTCTTTTCCCAAATGAAAAAAAAACCATTTTGTCTTGAGTCCAAATGAAGAGCAAGAACTCCCAAGGTCAAAGGCAGATCTTGGGTGAATCCAAATAAATTTTTTGCCATAAAGAAAATATATGAGAGGGAGAGTTCTCTTGAAGAAAAAATTTTAAATCACTCCCCTCAAGTCAAATAAAATCTTTTCAAAAAAAATCCAAATAAAAACTTGGGTGCCACAACACCTACCCCCTTAGGAAAAATCTCGTCCTCGAGATTTCTGCTGATCCTCAAATAGATATGGATACTCTACTCGAAGGAAATCCTCCCTTTCCCATGTAGCTTCATCCTCAGTGTGGTTGCTCCACTGAACCCTGAAAAACTTTGTCGTTTTCTGACGGGTCCTCCGTTCAGACTCTTCTAAAATCTTTACTGGCCTTTCTCTGTAGGTGAGATCTGGTTGTATATCAGTGTCCTCATGAGGTACATGTATTTCTGGGTTGCTTACACATTTCCTCAACTGCGAGACGTGGAATACGTCATGGACGTCTGACAGCTCCTTGGGTAGGTCTAGCTGGTAGGCTACCGTGCCTCTTCGTGCCTTCACACAAAATGGTCCAATAAATCTTGGGGCTAGTTTCCCCTTTATTTTGAACCGTTGCAGACCCCTCATAGGAGATACTCGGAGGTATACGGAATCACCAGGTTCAAAGCTGACCTCACGATGCTTCTGATCATAGTAGCTCTTTTGTCGGCTCTGTGCTGTCTTGAGTCTGTCCCTGATTTGTTTAACTTTTTCCTCGGCCTCCTTAAGCATATCTGGGCCGAAGATACGGCTGTCACCTGTTTCTGACCAATTCAATGGGGTACGACACCTCCGTCCGTACAATGCTTCAAAGGGTGCCATTTGCAAGCTGGCTTGGTAACTGTTGTTGTACGCAAATTCGGCATAGGGCAAACTCTCTTCCCAACTGGATCCATAGGTGAGTACACAGGCTCTTAGCATATCCTCTAGGATTTGGTTTACACGCTCTGTTTGTCCATCTGTCTGAGGGTGGTATGCTGTACTGAAAGCCAGTTGTGTGCCCAGAGCTTGTTGTAGGTGTTCCCAAAATTTGGAGACAAATTGGGTGCCTCGGTCAAATATTATAGTCTTTGGGACTCCGTGCAAGCAAACTATACGGGAGAGATAGAGTTTTGCCAGTCTTTGTGCGGAGTAGGTAGTCTTCACGGGAATGAAGTGTGCAACCTTGGTTAGTCGGTCTGTGATGACCCATATGGCGTCATTTCCGCGTTGCGATCGGGGTAATCCGACAATGAAGTCCATTCCGATTTCATTCCATTTCCACTCCGGTATCCTGTTAGGCTGGAGTAGCCCTGCTGGCTTTTGGTGCTTGGCCTTGATGCGCTGACATGAATCGCAACAAGCAATGAATGTGGCTATATCTCTTTTCATACCGTGCCACCAAAATCTTTCCTGGATGTCCTTGTACATTTTGGTTCCTCCAGGATGGATCGAGTATGGGGCGGTGTGGCTTTCCGTCAAGATCTGTTGCTTGAGTTCCTCAATGTTAGGTACGCAAAGCCTGTCCCGGTACCATAATGTTCCTTCACTGTCCGTGACGAATTCTGAAGTCTTACTACGGTTCATTTTCTTCTTTATGCCTTCGATACTGGGGTGTCCCTGTTGGGCCTTCTTGATTTGTTCCACTAGGGTGGGTTGTATCTCCAGGTTCGATATGGTGCCCTCAGAGACTAACATCATGTTGAGCCGAGTGAACTCTCGCTGAAACTCAGGCCTCAAACTTTGCTGACCGTCACTGTCCGGGCTGGGGTTTCGACTAAGGGCATCGGCCACTACATTTGCCTTCCCTGGGTGGTAGTGAATACCGACGTCATAGTCCTTGACCAGTTCCAACCAGCGTCGTTGGCGTAAATTCAGCTCTGGCTGTGTGAAAATATATTTGAGGCTCTTATGGTCTGTATATATTTCACAACGATTTCCCAACAGAAAGTGCCTCCACTCCTTGAGTGCATGTATAACTGCTGCTAGTTCCAAGTCATGTGTTGGGTAATTTTCCTCATGTTTTCGCAGCTGTCTGGAGGCATATGCGACAACTTTGCCATCCTGCATTAGCACACATCCGAGACCTTTTCGGGACTCGTCACAATACACCTCAAAGCTCTTGTGTATGTCTGGTACGGTTAAGACTGGTGCGGTTGTTAGCTTCTTCTTGAGTTCTTGGAAGCTCTGCTCACATGCTTCCGTCCATACGAATTTCTTGTCCTTCTTGAGTAACCGTGTTATAGGTTTTGCCACAGTGGAGAATCCTTCAATAAATCTCCTGTAATATCCGGCCATTCCTAGGAAACTCCGTACATCTGTAACATTCGCGGGTGGCTTCCAGTCTAGTATGGCCTTGACCTTTTCTGGGTCTACGGCCACGCCTTCTTGGTTCAATATATGGCCCAAGAAACCAACTTTTCTTAGCCAAAATTCGCATTTGCTAAATTTGGCGTACAACTGATGTTTCCTCAATTCTCCCAAAACAATTCTGAGGTGCTCAGCATGTTCTTCTGGTGTCCTTGAGTAAACCAGAATGTCATCAATGAATACCACCACAAATTTGTCCATGAATTTCATGAATACTTTGTTCATGAGGTGGACGAAATATGCGGGGGCGTTTGTTAGTCCAAACGGCATCACCGTAAACTCGTATAACCCATATCTGGAAGTGAAAGCTGTCTTGGGAATATCTTCCGTCCGTACCTTCAATTGGTGATATCCCGATCGCAAATCAATTTTCGAGAATACCTTGGCCTGTGCGAGCTGGTCAAACAAATCATTTATTCGTGGCATCGGATATTTGTTTTTGATGGTGACCATATTGAGGGCTCGATAGTCTATGCACAGGCTTAAAGTCCCATCCTTTTTTTTTTGGCGAACAACACAGGCGAACCCCAAGGTGTGGAGCTGGCTCGAATAAATCCTTTGTCCAATAATTCTTTTATCTGCTTCTTTAACTCCACCAATTCTGAGGGTGCCATTCTATATGGCTTCTTATAAATGGGAGCGGTGCCAGGTGCTAGTTCGATGCTGAATTCGATCTCTCGGTCTGGTGGCATGCCTGGTAGTTCTTCCGGGAACACATCAGGGAACTCGCATACCACTGGCACTTTTCTTAATTCTGCGATGTCCATCTTGTTCAGTTTTGGTTTCTGTGATCGTGGCCTTTCTTGAGCGGAAACTCTTATAGTCTTGCCGTGATGGTGAGTGAGAATCACTGTCCGATTGAAACAGTCGATGAATCCTTTGTTGGTGGTCAACCAGTCCATTCCTAAAATGGCATCCAGTCCTTTACTTTCCAACACGATGAGATTCGCGTGGAATGGTAGTCCTTCGAACTCAATGACCACTCCTTGGCAGTAACCCTGAGCAATTTGCTTATTTCCGGGGGACTTGATGATCATAGATTGTTCCAAGGGGAGTATCGGAAAACCATGTTGCGAAACAAAACTCTTCGAAACGAACGAATGGGAAGCTCCAGAATCAAACAAAACCGTGGCAGGTACTGTGTTGACAGGGAACGTACCGAGCACGATGTCTGGGGCATTCTGTGCTTCTTCCCTGGTCACATGGTTCAAGTGACCCTTCCTGTGGTTGTTGCTGGGATTGAAGTTGTTGCGCTTGGGGGCTGGATTGTTTCCACCATTGTTCGGCTTGGGTGCCGAGTCTCTTGGCTTCGGGCACTGTTTAGCATAATGCCCTTGTTGACCACAAGCATAGCAGGTGACCCCTGGACGGTATGTGAACTCCTTGTCTCTGGCATGAAATTGTCCGACGGGTCTTGGCTCAGTAGTCGTGGATCTCCTCGTGTCTGTCCTTGGGACCTCAGTCTTGCCTCGGTTGCTGCGGGCAAGAGTCGTCTTGTCCCTCTTGCGCTTGCGGATATCTTCCAGACTACGGCGCTCATTCTCCAGGGTGATGGCCTTGTCCACCAGCGTCTTAAAATCCGGAAAGGTGTGTACAATCAGTTGGCATCTTAATGCTGGTGCCAGGCCGTCCAGGAATTTTTCCATCTTCTTGTTTTCTGTCATGTGCTCGTCGTAGGCATAACGAGACAGTTGGGTAAACTGGCCGTTGTATTCTGTGACGGTCATGCCTCTTTGCTTCAGGTCATCAAACTCTCTCTTCTTGATCTTTAGGATGCTCCTGGGAATGTGTGCCCCACGGAAGCCTTCCTTGAATTCTTCCCAGGTGATGTTGTGTTCCCTGGGGTGCATGTGTAGGAAGTTTTCCCACCATGCTGCGGCTGCTCCAGTAAGGTAGTGTGGTGCATAAAGCACCTTCTCATGATCTGAGCATTGAGCGATAATCAGTTTCCTTTCAATCTCGCGAAGCCAATCATCGGCTTCCAGTGGCCTGTCGGTGTGAGCAAAAGTTGAGGGGCGAGTCTTCTGTAACTCAGATAACTTGGAATGTGGTTGATAGGGTTCACGGTGGTTTCCCATATTGATGACATGGTTCATCATCTCCTGGTGCTGTTGCTGGCTTTGCTCGAAGAGACGGCATACTTGAGATAGTGCCGCTTCGCTGTCCTGTTGGCTGGACTGACCCTGAGTGAAATTGTTGCTGGTCTGTGTTCCGTAAACCTCTTCTGGCTGATTGGGCATAGAGCGAGTCCAAGGGCGAGACATTTTTCCAGTCTGGGGTATCATTTGCAAAACCCATGAGAAAAACCGTGTAGCGCAGGAAAACCCTTGCAAAGGCAATAATCAAAAAGGCTTCAAGGTTTTCAAGAAACACAAATGATTTTCACGGAGAAGAAGTGCTTAACACAAATCTTACATGCGAAAGCAAACACAAGATACAGCACTCAGGTTGTGCGTACACAATCCTGACATGTTATTAAAAACTAGCGTACTACTCCGGAAGGCAGCAAACACACCAACACAAACTAGCGTACAGATAAAAACAACACATCAAACAAGCAGGCATAACACGCGGCTACTCGGTGCTCTCAGTCGGAGATGGTGAAGTTCTCCTTCCCCTTGCCGAGGGCAAGGCTCAGCGGTCCAGGAGAATCAACCTCCTCCTCTCTAGCTGGCTCCTGGCGTGCAACGCTGCGCCGCGGTGATGGTGCGGGGGCGACTGGCGGTAGAGCGCGTGCGGCAGGCGGTGCGGCTCCGACTGGAGTAGGAGCGATGACTCGGTCGAACTCCTCAGTGGTAGGCAGACGGCGAGCAGTGGCCAAAACGGCCGGTGCATACGAGGCTGAAGATGAGACGAATGTCAGAGGCGGCGCCGTGTGGAGAAGCTCCTTCCTGCTGGCAGGACCGCCCCGGACTAAGTTCATGCGGGCAGCCACAAGATCATCTACGAGGTTGTCGAAAGACTCCTCCAGAGCCTTGAGATACTCCACAACCATCTCGATGGCTTCATCTCGCTCTCCCCGATGGCAGGCGAACGCATAGTGGCTGGTCTAAGGCACATGGCATGGGAGGTAGCGGTAGCGACGAGTCTTCATCGTAGGAAGGATGTCCCGAAGGCGAGCTATCGCCTCCCGGGCAGCCATCTGCATGGCATGCCTCTCCGTAGGCATGGCCCTTCCCACAAAACGGAAGTGGCGTGCAGCTGAACGTCCTCCCTTGAACTGCACCACAGCCTGGTGCATAGACACGTCGTCACTGAGCTTGTGCTGATAGAGGGTGAACTCCGGGCGAGCTGCTGGCCCGATCGCGAGCTTGGTGATGGAGACGAGGAGCTTGACAAACCCCTCGGGCACGTTGGTGAACACTCGATTCTCACAACTGTTGCCAGCCATCTACAAAAGTAGGCAAAAATTCTGAGTAGTCATGTCATAAATTTTATGATGACCAACAGAAATAGCTACAATTGCAAAATGCTGAAGAAGCACAAAAGACGCTAATCACTGATTAGCGGTCGCACCTAGTGGCTTCCTACAGTCAGCCTGGCTCTGATACCAAGCTTGTCACGACCGGTTTTTCAATAAAATAATTAGTGAGAAACCAAACCCTGTTACGGACCAGCGAGGAAGAATTCCTTCTCACTGATAGACAATACATTGGTCACAGAAGAAAAAAAATACCAGGGGTACTAAATATAATACAAAGTTGAGCAGAGACTGCCCAACAATTTATTACATGCACGCCGATAAAACAATACGGCGGATAGGGTGGCAGACTACTAACTCACGATAATGACGATGGTGGAGATATCACCGCGAGGCGAGTGATATGTCTCCAGAAGACTACAGCTCTTCGAGCGTCGGAGTGAGACTCGAGAAGACTTATTGCGGGTGGCGGAAGCGTATACAATACAAGTGACCAAAATCCGGGATCGCGCAGGACTGACTAGGACTCCTCTAGGCATCGGACGCGCTATCAAACTCTTCATCCAAGAGATCGCCTTCGTCAACATCTGGCCAAATCAACAAGCCAGGTGAGTACAATGAAATTACTCGCAAGACAGTTCGGACATAAGGTATAACAAATGCAAACATGAAACACATGAATAAGTTAACCAGTGCAATCAGACATAGAGATAATATATACTGGGTGCCAAGCGAGGGTCTGAATGACGCCTCGAGCGGAAACTGCCGAATAGTAATACGGGTGCCAAACGAGTGTCTGAAAGACTGCTCGAGAGGAAAATGCGGAATAATAATACAGGTGCCAAACGAGTGTCTGAAAGACTCCTCGAGCGGAAAATGCGGAATAATAATGCAGGTGCCAGATGAGTGTCTGAAAGACTCCTCGAGCGGAAAATGCGGAATAATAATACAGGTGCCAAACGAGTGTCTGAAAGACTCCTCGAGCGGAAAATGCGGCATGATAATGCCACAGTCGGGCGTCGGGGCGACACCACATAAAGGGCTTATAACAGAAAGTAAAGGCAGTGCATGCCGCAGTCGGACGTCTGAGCGACATCACATAAAGGGCTTATATCGAAAGTGAGAAACGAGTACACGCCACAGTCGGACGTCTGCGCGACGTCACCTAAAGGGCTTATATCACATTTCATTATTACAACAGCTCGGAGACATAAATTATCACAAGCATGAGACACAAAATAAAGCTTGTCCATCCACTGGAATAACAATAAAACCTGAGATTTTACCACTTGAGCTTGTTCACCGGGGACAAGTTTTTCACATGGATAGATATGGATATAATGTATACACTACTGATCATGGATACGATGATTTGGAAAGAATTGACTCTGCAGAGTTTGTACTTAACCACAGCCAACGGATTTCAGTAGTCACGGGGACTAGTTCCGTCTACGGTGTTCTGGAAGGAACACGTCTAACCAGTACACACCCAATTCAACCATCCGAAGCCAGGGATCACCCTCGGCAACATTCAAGAAAAACCTTGAGTCGGGGAGGCTACAACCTCGCGTAGCATGGGATCAAATTTCTATACGCGCGCTATAAGGGGGTGCCCCCCCTCTCGGTCCCAACCGGAAACACCCATGCCCCCTGACCGAATGACTGGCTTTAATCCTAGGCCAAGGTACCATCATCCCGGCCTCTCTGTTTGGTGTGTACACGGAAAGAGGTTACCAACTTACTAAACCGTATCCTGGCAATGAGACATGTGGTAGCACGGAAAGGGGAAGGGACGATAACACGGCTCCAACCATGTTAACGTCGGAAAAGTCGGATGACACAAGGCTGGCATGCTACAACAGTACCACCTTTCTGCCCTTCATGTCACCACATGATTAGGCCACCTCTCATCAGAGGTCATCGCAACTTTGGAACATGCGGGAAAAGATCGATAACGTGGCTCCAACCATGTTAACGTCGAAGAAAGTCGGATGACGCAAGGCTGGCATGCTACAACAGTACCACCTTGCTGCCCTTCATGTCACTACATGATTAGGCCACCTCTCATCAGAGGTCATCGCAACTTCGGAACAACCGGGTCGTTGCCTTACGAGCAACGAGATATTTACCGACACTCATATGCCACACACAAACTTTCACATGAACATGCAAAACTTCTGCCATATCAAATGTCCAAACATGCTTGCCTGGTTCGGAGAAGTCGGAATCTAGCTCGGCGAAGTTCGCGGCTCCGTCACCTCTCCCGGAACCTACGGCAATCACGAAACGGGTACTAACGTGAAAACCAACACATGCACAGAAACTTTGCCAAATATTTCCCAAATAAATCCCATAAAAAACTAGACAAAATTTTAAGAATGTCAGAAAAAGAATCACTCAAAAATACCTTTTTATTAAAATGTTATAAAGGTTTCTGTCCAGGGACCTTTCTGTAATGAAACAGAAAAGTTCCAGGGTTTTAACTGAGAAAACAGAAAACGGTTCGTTTGGAAATGCGCAAGCGCAAGAGAGAAGACGTATTTTGCCCGAAGGCGTCAACAGGAAACGGTTCGGGGAAATAGAACAGAGGCTGACACGCGGGGCCCGCATGTCAGGTTTGAAAAGGCTCGCCGGCGCCCGAAGACGGCGGTGGACGCCGGCGTCGAACCACGGCGAGTTAGGAGAAACGGAGGGTACCAAGAGCTTCGGTGTCTTCTTCCGCGTCGGTGGGTGGTGGACTCGTCCAACGGGGAGCACCACGTCGACGGCGACACTATCTCCGGCGGACGGCGGCTCAGGTGAGGATGGGGAACTCCGGTGGAGGGCTGCAAGCTTCAAATTGAAGTGCGGGTCAGAACGAGAGATGCATGGTGAAGTTACTGGCAAGAGAATGGAGGCCGCGGAGCACACACGGGGGCGAATCGGGCTGGATCCCGTGGCGGGTCGCGGCGGCCGGAGTCGAGGAAGGAGACCTCCTCGGGGCTCTTCCAGTGGCTAGGCGTGCTCTAGAGGAAGTGCAGGGCTGGTGGGTGCTCGAGTTGAAGCTCGGGACCTCTATTTATAGGCAGATCGATGGGGTGCCCGTGAACGGAGAATCTCCGGCGAGCGATTACGGCGGAGCAGTGGGTTGGCAGAGGGTTTGAGCGGTCGGGCAGCATCGGTGGATGTTACGGGACTCGTTTTGCAGCTAAACGGAGCTGGCCCTGGCGTAATGGCGTCTGCCCACGGTGAGGTGACCGCACGGGCTCAACGGCGGCAGAGAGCACGCTCCGCGCCCTGCGGTTCACGACGAGAGCGGCAGCGCATTCGGGGGAGTGGACGGCCACGCGGCGGGCTCCGGTGGTTTGGGCGGCGCTGGGTGGAGTCGTCGGCGCCGTGTCTCCCGCTGGCGTCCGCAAAGCCGCCGCCGGCGTCGGTCACGGGGCGGCGCACCTCCTGCTGCCCGTCGCCGACGCCCGCAAGGTGCCAGGCGCTCGTGCGGTGCAGGAACAAGTGGGCGAGGACGAGGAGCAAGGCGACGCGGCGGTACTGGCGAGATCGATGCCCGTTTCTGAAGAAAACGACAGCAAGCACTGAACTGAAACTCTGAAGTTACTGAAACTTGACAGTGACCATGCATTGCAGGTGTTCGACAGTAGGTTTTGGTAAAGAAGTAAATTTTGCTGGAGCTGTAACTTGGTGAGATGACCACTCAAAGCACCCAGGGGCTGCATGAATTTATTTGGAATTTTTGGAGAAGGTTTTGAATGAATTTCACCAAATTTGCCAAATCTGGTCCAAACTTGCAGCTGATGTAGTTTGAAAATTTTGAACTGGAGACCAGTGGATCTTCATGGTTCTAGGTTGAGGGTTCAAAGGACTAGGAGGGGAAAGAAGTTTGGTGGTAAAAGTCCAAACAGAAAATGGAGTTCCTTTGTAAATCTCCAAGAGGTAGAATAGAAGGCAGAAAATATTTGAATAGAATTTGAATGGAAAATAAATACATGGGGAGGTTCAACTTGCTGGATTTGATGTAAATCATGATCCAGAGGTGAGGGAGTGTTTAGGAGAGAGGATTTGCACTTATGCCATGGCAAGAAGGAATAGTTGAAAGTGGCAAAGTACCTTCCAAAAGCCATAGTGCAAATTCAGAAAAAGGTTTTCAAAAGTTCTTTTCCCAAATGAAAAAAAAAACATTTTGTCTTGAGTCCAAATGAAGAGCAAGGACTCCCAAGGTCAAAGGCAGATCTTGGGTGAATCCAAATAAAATTTTTGCCATAAAGAAAATATATGAGAGGGAGAGTTCTCTTGAAGAAAAAATTTTAAATCACTCCCCTCAAGTCAAATAAAATCTTTTCAAAAAAAATCCAAATAAAAACTTGGGTGCCACACTCTTCCCACCATGCCCTTATCCCTAGCCACGTATGCGGCATGCATCGCGCGGGCTAGGTAACGGAGGCGCGTGGCGCAGGAGAGCATCAAGGCGAGGGCCCGGTCATCTTGAATTGGTGGAGGAGGACGACGGCCGCCCGTTGAGGGAGCGGCTCCCCTTCCCGTCCCGCCTACAAAAGGAGGGCGAGGAGAGGGCGGAGTCAACCATCCTTGCGCTCCTCCACCTCTGTGCTTCTGCTTCTTGTTAGCTATGCTAAAGAGAAGAGCTAGGGGTCAGCCCCCGGGCTCTTGGTTGAGGCCAGTGTTGCCAAATGCTGGTGCTGGTGCTCGGGGAGTGAGGCTGGTCCTTGCCGTGGCGAATCTCTTGGTTCCTTCGAGGCTCGGCCGGGAGGTGGGGCTGGGTATCATTGGTAATTGCAGCATAGCCCCTCCCGGAGGTCTTGGGACCGATGTCAACGAGAGGCACGCTTTCCTGCCCGCCAAGGTGGGTAGCGGCGTGCCTCAAGCCCCCTGGCCGCCCACCTTGGCGGGCAAAAACAACACCACGATAGTTCTGTTGAAAACAGCGTCAGTCTGGGTTAGTTCTAATCAAATCATACCAAAATCATATGGAATCATTGTAAACATGGCATGAATACTTCATAAATTATAGATACGTGGGAGACGTATCAGCATCCCCAAGCTTAATTCCTGCTCGTCCTCGAGTAGGTAAATGATAAAAGAAATAATTTATGAAGTGTGAATGCTATCAAGTGCACAAGTTTGATCAATGAAAGTTCCAAACACTTTTTCTTGCATTATTCTTTGTCATAAATAGTAGCTCATCTCATAAAACTTCTCATGATCAAGTAACAAGTTATTCACAAATTAAAGTATAGACCATAAAGTTTCTTGAAAACTAACAAACCATGTTCTTAGTCATCGAGCAATTGCAATTCATCTTATTTTCAGGAAGGGTCTATGTAAGAGCTTTGATTTAGCAAATCCCACATACTCAACTATCATATAATCTTTCACAATAGCTAACACTCATGTGATATTTATGGGTTCAAAGTTTTAATCTAACACAGAGAAAGATAGGGGCTTATAGTTTTGCCTCCCAACCTTTTACCTCAAGGGTAATGTCGACAATAATGCTTCATCAAAACCTACATCCGAGAGGATATAAATATCCGGATCGCTCCAACACATAGTGCTTGCCAAAGGAAAAAGTGTAAAAAGGAAAGGTGATGATCACCATGACTCTTGTATAAGGGTAGAAGATAAAAGTAAAAGATAGGCCCTTCGCAGAGGGAAGCAGAGGTTGTCATGCACTTTTATGGTTAGATGCACAAAATCTTAATGTAAAAGAACGTCAGTTTATATTGCGCTTGTGATAAAGACCTTTATTATGCAGTCCGTCGCTTTTATTTCTTCGATATCACAAGTTCGTATAAAGCTTATTTTCTTGACACTAATAGATCATACATATTTAGAGAGAGCAATTTTAATTGCTTGCACCGATGACAACTTACTTGAAGGATCTTACTCAATCCATAGGTAGGTATGGTGGACTCTCATGGCAAAACTGGGTTTAGGGATGTTTGGAAGCACAAGTAGTATCTCTACTTGGTGCAAAGAATTTGGCTAGCATGAGAGGGAAAGACAAGCTCAACATGTTCGATGATCCATGACAATATAACTTCTATTCGGATATAGGAAAACATAACCCATTATGTTGTCTTCCTTGGCCAACATCAACTTTTTAGCAGGTCATATTTTAATGAGTGCTCACAATTACAAAAGATGTCCAAGATAGTATATTTATATGTGAAATTTCTCTTCCTTTAATATTCTTTCATGAATTGTTCAAGTGTCCAATATTGATTTTGCCAACTTTCAATAATTTTTACCACCTATACTTCTTATAAGTGAAGTCATTGCTCCCCATGGGATAAGCATATGAAGCATATATAATTTTAGATCTATGATATTCAATTCATTTAACCATTTACTCATAATATATAAGTGAAACACGCGAGTAAATGACAAACTACTCCAAAAGATATAAGTGAAGAACAATGAGTAGTGAAATAATTAACTAGCCATGGGAGGACTCTCTCTTATTCAAGATTTCAGATCCAATGATTTTATTCAAACAGCAAATAAAATGAAAATACATTCCAAGAAAAACACATATCATGTGACGAATAAAAATATAGCTCCGAGTAAGGTATACCGATGGTTTTGAAGACTGAAGAGGGGTTGCCTTCCGGGGCATCCCCAAGCTTATGCGCTTGAGTCTTCCTTGAATATTACCTTGGGGTGCCTTGGGCATCCCCAATATTAGGGTCTTTCCACTCCTTATTCTCCTCGTATCGATATCTCACCCAAAACTTGAAAACTTCAATCACACAAAACTTAACGGAACTTCGTGAGATGGGTTAGTATGATAAAGAGTAAATCATTCACTTTGGTACTGTCAAAGACAAGATTCATAATTGTGCTTACACAATGCCTAATGTACCATATCATTTCCAAAATTTTATATTGAGCAATATAAGCCATAGAAACTAGAAAACAAGCAAACTATGCATTAAAACAGAATCTTCCAGAAACAGAACAGTCTATAATGATCTAAACTACAACCATACTTCTGCTACTCCAAAAATCCTAAGAAATTAGGAAGTCCTAAGAAATTTATCTATTAATCTTATGCAAAAATAATCAACTATAAAGCACTCTTCTTCTAAAAATGAGAATTGTTTTCGTGAGTGCAAAAGTTTCTGTTCTTCAGCAAGATCAAATCAACTATCACCGTAAGCCATCCTAAATGTATTACTTGGCACTTCATTGAAACAAAATCTATAAAACATGATTACTACAGTAGCTTAATCATGTGAACACACAAAAACAGTAAGGATAAATATTGGGTTGTCTCCCAACAAGCGCTTTTCTTTAACGCCTTTTTAGCTTGGCATGATATTCTAACAATACTCTACCAAGCCCAATTCCGATGATAATTTTGTTCGTACTCTAAAAGATATAAGTGAAGTTCATATATAATTCTACTAATGATATATATTTATCAACATCCAAGCCCAAAATATATAAGTGAAGCACACGAAGCATTCTATAAGTTATACTCAAAAGATTTAAGTGAAGCACAAAAAGAATTCTATAGAGCCATACTCAAAGAATTTAAGTGAAGCACAAAGAGCATTATACAAATACATGAAGGGCTATCTCATACTAGCATGGATCATAAAGTAAAATAAAGGAAAAAAATAAACACAAAAGACGCATGTCATGTGAACAAAACAAAAACCGAGGTATACCGATAATTGTTGAAGAAGAAAGATGGGATGCCAACCGGGGTATCCCCAAGCTTAGATGCTTGAGTATCCTTGAAATATTTACTTGGGGTGCCTTGGGAATCCCCCAGATTGATCTCTTGCCTCTCCTTATTCTTCTCATATTGGTAACTCCTTGTTCTTCGAACACTTCATCCACACAAAACTTAACAAACAATCTTGTGAGATCCGTTAGTATAATAAAACAAATCACTACCCTTAGGTACTGTTGTAAACTCATTCCAATTTCATATTAGAATTATATCTACTGTATTCCAACTTCACCATGGTTCATACCCCCCGATACTACCCATAGATTCATCAAGATAAGTGAACAATACGTAGAAAACAGAATCTGTCAAAAACAGGACAGTCTGTAGTAATCTGCAACTTTCTTATACTTATGTAACTCCAAAAATTCTAAAAAGGTAGGAGAATTTAAACAATTTGTAGATAATTACTATGCAAAAAGGTTCATAGGCATTCGATGTTCCAGTAAAAAATGAGAGCTCACGCACTACAGCCAAAGTTTCTGTATTTGCACTGCACATAGCAAACAAACAATCTAATCATCCTACAACCAAAACTTGGCACATTATTTTTAATACAATGAATATATACAAGGGGATACTCATTTTGAGAAACTTCCATGAAAAATTCTACATTGTTTCCATGAGCATGAACACAAGTCTTCAAGGTCGACCCTCACTTCTCCAATGCATAACCTTCCAATCACTTCTCTTTTTGAAAACGCTTTTAAACATAAGAGGAAAGTAACTTTTTTTTGTATTTTCATTATTTAAAAAAATTGTATGTTTCACCCACAACTAAAGAGAACAAAAACAAAAGGGAAAACAAAATCGACTTAGTGAAGACAGCAAACAAGCACACACAAGAATATCAACCCCACGCTATTGCTCCGAGGCAACGGCGCCAGAAAAGAGCTTGATAATCCCCAAGTGCAAGGAATCATCGTAGCAATTCCCAAAGGTGGAAGTGATAAGTATGGAGTGTCGAACCCACAAGGAGCTGAAGGTAAGATCAATATTCTCTCAAGTCCTATCTGCCACTGATACAACTCTACATACACCGAATTTTTGCTGCCAACGAGAAACGAGAAATAAAACTACGTTGTGGGTATGAAGAGGGTAACTTTGCATGATATCGGAGAACTAAAATATAAAAGTAGGTGCTTTTATCATAAATTTAGAATATATTACTATATATTATAAATAGCGAGTGTGGAATAATGATGGGTCGGTCTGCGGAATTGTCCTAGGAAATTGCTAACAAGATCGGTAATCATTATTGCAATTTCACATGAGGGAGAGGCATAAGCTAACATACTTTCTCTTCTTGGATCATATGCACTTATGATTGGAACTCTAGCAAGCATCCGCAACTACTAAAGATCATTAAAGTACAACCCAACCGTAGCATTAAAGCATCAAGTCCCCTTTATCCCATACGCAACAACCCCCTTACTCGGGTTTAAGCTTCTGTCACTCTAGCAACCCACTATAAGCGAATCATAAACGTATTGCAACACCCTATAGAGGGAATCCCTCATGTGTGCACGGCACGGAAGGCACCATAGGAAAGCACCAAAATAAACACATACAACTCAAACCAATATATATCATCAATCAACCCAAAGGACAAAAGGAATCTACTCAAAACATCATAGGATGGTAACACATAATTGGATCATAATATGTGGCATAATGCACCATGTTCAAGTAGAGGATTACAGCGGGGTGCGGGAGAGTGGACCGCGTAAAAGATATGAGGATGGTGATGTTGATGAAGACGATCACCGCGGCGATGATTCCCCCGATGGCACTCTGGCGCCACCGAGAGAGAGGGGGAGAGGTTCTCCCCCTTGTGCTTCCTCCTCCATGGCCTCCCCCTAGATGGGGAGAGGTTCTCCCTCTGGTCCTTGGCCTCCATGGCGATTATGGCCCCCTCCGGGATCCTCCTCCATGGCCTCCGGTGATGATAGCCCCCTCCGACAGGGTGCCAGAGAGGGCCTAGATTGGGTTTTCGAGGGTACAGAGGCTTACGACGGCGGAACTCCCCGTCTCTCTTCCGTTCTTGGGTTTTCTTGATTTATAGGAGGAGTTGGCATTGGTTTCACATCAGGGGGCCCCACGAGGAGGGCACAAGGTCGAGGGGCGTGCCCTAGGGGGCGCGTCCCCCACCCTTGTGGTGGCCCCGGGACTCCTTTTCTGTATCTCTTTCTTCCAGTATTTTTCATATTTTCCAGAAAAGTTCTCTGTTAATTTTTAGCTTATTCCGGGGACTTATATTTCTGCACAAAAACAACACCACAGTAGTTCTGCTGAAAACAGCATCAGTCCGGGTTAGTTCTAATCAAATCATGCCAAAATCATATGGAATCATTCTAAACATGGCATGAATACTTCATAAATTATAGATACGTTACAAACGTATCAATATGCATATGCAAATGCTCAAGAAATGCTTATGCAGTGATCTTGGAATGCTTGTGCATGCATGCAACTTGGTCGGGGGGACCCCATAGCGCTTCTTTATTTTCTCTTGCACAGGGTCATCGCCCTGGCTTTGTACAAGGGGTTACATGCAGCTGAGGAAAGGCCTATACAAAAGGGTGGCTGCCGGGCAGGGCCCGACAGCCGCGCCTTACGGGTAGAACTTGCGGAGATGCTCAATATTCCATGAGTTTTGCAATTGAATGCCATCTCTGGTCTCCAGACAGACTACGCCAGGTCTGGTGAGTCGTACTACCCGGTAAGGGCCTTCCCACTTCGGCGACAGCTTGTTTGTACCCTTGGCGGACTGAACGCGCCTAAGGACAAGGTCACCTTCCTCAAAACACCAGGCATGAACCCTGCGGCTATGATAGCGACGTAGGGCTTGGTGATAGAATGCAGCACGCATAGCAGCCCGGAGACAATTCTCCTTGAGTAACACAGCATCATCACGCCGGTGCTTATCTTGCGCTACTTCATCGTAGGCAAGCACACGAGGTGACCTGTAAATGAGTTCCATGGGGATAACTGCTTCTGCCCCGTAGACCAGGGAGAAGGGAATCTACCCGGTAGCTCGGTTTGGTGTCGTTCTGAGGGACTAGAGAACTACCGGCAGCTCCTCGATCCACCGCATGACGTGCTTCTGCAGCGTATCAACGGTTCTTGTCTTGAGTCCCCGCAACACTTCAGCGTTTGCCCTATCAGCTTGTCCATTGCTCCGGGGGGTGCCACAGAGGCAAATGAGATCTTGCATCTAAGGGCATGAACATATTGTATGAAGGCGCAGCTCATGAACTCGGTGCCGTTGTTAGTAATGATCCTTCTCGGAACTCCAGAATGACACACCAATTCTTTCAAGAACTTGATAGCTGACTAAGCAGTTACCTTTCTCACGGCAGTCACTTCCGACCACTTTGTAAACATGTTGATGGAAACGAACAAAAATTCAAAGCCCCCAATTGCTCGGGGGAAGGGCCCGAGGATATCGAGCCCCCAGACCGAAAATGCCCATGATAGAGGGATTGTCTGAAGAGCTTGGGCAAGCAGGTGGGTTTTCTTGGAATGGAATTGGCAGGCTTCACACTTGGTGACTAGCTTGACTGCATCTTGGGGGGTTGTGGGCCAATAGAATCCTAGCCGAATGCTTTCCCAACTAATGCCACTGATCCAATGTGGGAGCCGCACATGCCTTTGTGTATCTCAACCAGCAGTTCCTTCCCTTCTTCCCGGCAGACGCACTTCAATTTCACACCGTTGGGCCTCTTTCTGTACAGAGTGTCATCGACAAACTAGTACATACTGGCCCTCCGGGCTACTCTTTCACCTTCATCTTGGTCGCCGGGAAGCTCTCCGGTTTGGAGGAAGTGGACAATGTGACTTGCCCAAGTTGGAGCCTGGGGCTCGGCAACGAGGACTAGCGGCACCTCCTCTGCTGCGGGAGCACATGCCTTGTTCGCGGGGTCCATGGGCCCGGCTGGAGGGCGTGGTTCGGCAGGCTGTGAGGAGTTGTTTCCGGCAGGGTCTCTGCCAGGAGCGGACAGCTCTACCGGGAGAGGCTTACCGGTGCCCAACTTTCTCCTTTTTAGGGCCATTGTTGTTCGGGATACGGAGGGCTGAGTGAGATGGAGAACAAAAGTCCCTGGTTCCATAGGAAGCTTCTGCGTAGCACAGATGATCAGCTATGATGTTTTCCGCATGGGGTACATGCTCTGTTTGCAATCCGTCAAAGCGTTCCTCCAACCTCCTCACTTCCTCGATGTATGCTTCCATCAATGGACTTTGGTAATCCTTGTTCACTTGTCTCATCACAAGCTGTGAACTCCTCAAATGATCAGCTTCCTAATTCCCAATTATGTTGCAATCCTGAGCCCGGCAAGGAGCCCTTCATACTCTGTTGTATTGTTGGTTGCCTCTTCCCGGGCAAAATGCTTCTGGATGACGTACTTCAAGTGCTCCCCGGAGGGGGCGACAAGAAGCACGCCAGCGGGTTTCGGAGTATCCTTTGCAACGGGAAGTGAGTGACAACCGTGATCTCATGGGCTTGGAAGTAGTGGTGCAGTTTCCTTGAGGCCATGATGAGACCAAAGATCAACTTTTGCATGCCAGAGTACCTCGATCTAGCTCCCTGTAACAAGTAGCTGACGAAGTACACTGGGCGCGACACCACTTTTTTCCTTGTCGTGTCCTTGGGGTTGTTCTCGCTTCCGTACTCATTGCTGTCTTGATCCTTTTCTGACTCTGTCGGTACTTGCTCACTTTCTGCTTCATCCACTTCCCGCTGCGCCACCAAGGCTGCACTAACCACTTGGTTGGTTGCCGCTAAGTATAGCAACAATGGTTCCTATGGTTTGGGAGCAACCCGGATAGGCACAGAGGACAAGTAAGCCTTCAACTCTTGCAAAGCTGCATCTGCTTCTGGAGTCCACTTCACGGGCCCTGCCTTCTTCAAAATTTTGAAGAACGGCAGGGCGCGCTCGGCGGACTTGGAGATGAATCTGCCCAGCGCGGCAACACACCCTGCTAGACACCTCACGTCCTAGACTGTCCTTGGTGCCTCGATCTTCTCAGTATATTTGATCTTGTCGGGGTTGAATTCGATCCCTCGATGGGACACAAAGAACCCAAGCAGCTTGCCGGAGGGAACGCCGAGCACACACTTCTCCGGGTTGAGCTTCAAGTTGATCTTGCGTAGATTAGCAAATGTTTCCTCCAAATCCTGAATAAGGGTGGCTCTATCCTTGGTTTTGACCACAATATCGTCCATATAAGCTTCTATGTTTCTGTGCAGCTGTGGCTCAAAACCAATCTAGACTACCCTTGCGAAAGTGGACCCAGCACTCTTTAATCCGAATGGCATGCGGATGAAACATTACGTACCGCATGGAGTGATGAACGACGTCTTCTCTTCATCTTCCTTGGACATGAAGATCTGATGATACCCAGAATATGCGTCCAGAAAGGAGAGCAAATCATAACCTGGAGTGGAATCCACAATCTGATCAATACGCGGCAAGGGGAACAGGTCCTTTGGGCAGGCATTGTTAAGATCTTTTAAATCTATACAAAGCCTCCACTTCCCGTTAGCCTTCCAGACTACCACTGGATTCGCCAACCATGTAGGGTGCAGCAGCCCTCTAACCAAACCAGCTGCTTCAAGCTTCTTGATCTCTTCCGTAATGAACTGTTGCCTCTCCAAGGCTTGCTTCCGGACTTTCTGCTAGACAGGTCGGGTGTGCGGGCAGACAGCAAGGTTGTGCTCGATTACCTCCCTGGGAACACCGGGGATATTAGATGGTTGCCAGGAAAACACATCGATATTCGCCCACAGGAAGGCAACGAGCGCGCTTTCCTATTTGTCATCGAGGGTGGCGTTGATAGTGAAAGTAGCATCAATGCCAGCTAGCCCTGTCGGGACCTTCTTCATTCGGGGTGCAATGACCTTGGATCTCTTGCTATTGGAACACTCCGGCACGTCGTCAACGAGTGTCGTGCACTCGGTGGGGGCACGCTTCTCGGACTCTTTGCCGGAGTCCCTACAATCCCTCTTCTTTCCCTTGCTTTCCTTGGCGGGAACTACTACTGTCACTACCTCTGCCGCGACTGCGTCCTGGTACATCTTGTCCGCACAAATGATTGCAACCTGCTCATCTGATGGGATGGTGATGACCCCCAGTGGCCTAGGCATCTTCAAGGTGTTGTAGGCATAGTGGGATGCCGCCATGAATTTAGCCAAGGCTGGGAGTCCAAGGATCCCATTGTACGGCAGGGGGAGGTCAACCACATCGAACACAATCTTCTCAGTCCGGTAGCTCAGCTCTCCCCCAAACGTCACCGGGAACATGATCTTTCTCTTAGGATGGCTCATGCCGGGATTAACTCCTTGAAATGTGTCAGTAACTTCTAGTTCTTCCTCTTGCTATCTGAAGCTTGCTGATAACACCGGGGAAATCAGATTCAACCCAGCCCTGCCATCCAACAACATTTTTGTGACCTTGAGGTTGCGGATTGTTGGAGAGACCAACAATGGCACACATCCCACTACAGTGGTACGGTTAGGGTGATCCTCTTCGTCAAAGATGATGGGCGTGCGGGGCCATTTGAGCGGCTTCCGAGCCTCTGGCGCTGGCTCCACCGCATTGACTTCTCATGCACACCGCTTGAGCTGGCGGTGAGAGGTGTGCAAAGATGCGCCCCCGTCAATTCGTAGGGCGTCAGTGGCCTTCTGAAACTCTTGCTCACTGGTTTCCTCTTCATCCCCTCCGTCACTCTCATCTTCGCAAGCTTCCTTCTCTCGACCTCTAGCGGGCTTTCCTTGGTTCCGAAAGGGTTTGCCGGGGCGATTTGCTTCAGTGCCTCGGCCCTTACCGCCAGTAACATTCTGACCCTTTTCCTTGTCATGCTTCTCATACTTTGCTCTCTGTCACTTGACAAGCTACTCAACCTGATAGCACTCTTGAAGGTCGTTGCCCTTGGTCCGATGGATTTTGCAATAGGGCCCATCACTTTTCTCGGCCTTCTCGGCAGCAACGGCATCCCAGCAGTCAGCGCACATGGCGGCTTCCTTGTCGGCGGCCTCAGCCTTGCCCTTCTTGCCGGTACTAAGTGTACTCGGTCCTTCAACAGTCATCACTGCCTTGTCCTTCCGCTTCTTACTACGCTTCTTGTTCTTCTTCTGACTGGTTGATTCATCATCATCCTCTGAATCGATGTTGGTGCAATCTTCCTCTCCGGGCAACTTCCTTCCCTCCTCCATCCGATCACACTTATCCACTAAGGTGTATAGCTCCTTCACAATCTTGGGCAACCGCACATTCATCTTGGAATGAATCCGACGATTGCGCACATTGGACAGGAAGGAAGCTATCACAGCTGCTGGATGGATATTTGGGATGTTTCTATGAACTTCGCTGAATCTCAAGAAATACTTACAGAGAGTTCCTCCTTCCTTATGCTAGAGAAGCTGCAGGTCACTGGGTCGGCCTGGCTCTTGGTGGCCGCCAGTGAAGGCGCCAATGAACTCGTGGCACAAATCAGCCCATGATGAAATGGAGTTCTCCGGTAGGTGCATCAGCCAAGACCTCATATTGGACTTCAGAGCCAAAGGGAAGTAGTTGGAAAACACCGTCTCATCTCTCCCCCGGCAGCCTGAACAGGGATGGTGTAGATGCTCAGGAACTCTGCCGGGTTCAGCCTCCCATCGTACTTCTTAGGTATATCTGGCTTGAACGTGCGAACAGACGGCCAACGGACTTGCCGCAGCTCAGGAGTAAAGGCAGGGCAGCCAACCTCGAAAGGTAGGCACCCGCCAATACCGAGCGCGGGCTCATCGACGTCAGGGCCGTCGCACCCATCGGTCCGGCAGGGGTCATCGCGGCGTTGCTCGACAACGACGCGCGTGTCTCCCCTTCACCTTTCCTCCGGGGCTCGCCGTTGGCCTGGACGTGCTCAAGGGTCAGAAGAGGCCATCGAGACATCATCAGGGTCTTGATTCTGCTGCGCTCGTGCTGGCTGCCGCGGCAGGGATTGCACCGTGGGGGTGGCCCCCTCTGTGCGGCCAGCAGCACAAGCCGTTGTTGTCGCTTGGGGAGGCCGTGGCGGGCCAGCTCGCTGCGAGCCCCCAGCTTCGGCGAAACCTAGCAGACTTTGGATGGTGGCTCACCATTCGTCCATCTGCTCGGCCGCTGGCTGAAACCTCGGCAGCAGTTGAGCCCGCGCCATGGCCTCCGAGGCTGTGCTTGGCAACGGTGATGAAGAAGGAGATCGCACCGTCGCTCGGCTTCTGAAGGTGCCAGCGGCTGTAGCGTCGCGCCCCCGATGCAGCGGGGCGGCCACCTGAAAGGCAGGGTGGCGCGGCGAAGGCGCTTGTGGGCCAGCGGCTCCATCGGGCACAGCAACTTGGTCGACCCGTCCTAGGGGAGGCGCACGTGCCGCGGTCGCTCCCATAATGGGGGCGGCCAGAGGGCGACGGTCTGTCCCGGTCTGAGCGTCGTTGCTGCAGTTGTGCCCATCGGCGGGAGGAGGGGGCGCAGATGGAGTAACCCCCTCACCTGTACGTTGTGGAGTGTGGCCGTCGGGGCGTTGACGCTGATGTTCTCCTCCGATGTCTCCTGCTCCTGTGTCGGCCACGGGGGAAGTGGCGATGGCGCTGCCTGCGGCGACCAATCCCCAACAGCGTCCACGTCCTCGCGCGCCTCCGCACCCCCCTGCAGGATTAGAGGCCACGGGCGGCGGAGCCTTCGAGGTGGACGGATGAGCTGGAGCACCGGGTTTCTTCTTGGGCGCCATGGTCGATGGCGTCGTCGAAGATGAAGACGGTGATGAAGATGACGCGCTGCAGACGCCTTCAGGTTCGTGCAAGTGATCCCCCTACCTGGCGCACAAAAGATGTCGTGGGAAACCATGGCCACCTATGGGACCGAAGGGCCCCTTGCTGGTTCGGTAGGGGGAGGTCGCGTTGCACAAAGAGCAAACGAGCATGGTGAAGGAAATATGCCCTAGAGGCAATAATAAAGTATTATATATTTCCTTATATCATGATAAATGTTTATTATTCATGCTAGAATTGTATTAACCGGAAACATAATACATGTGTGAATACATAAACAAACAGAGTGTCACTAGTATGCCTCTACTTGACTAGCTCGTTAATCAAAGATGGTTATGTTTCCTAGCCATAGACATGAGTTGTCATTTGATTAACGGGATCACCTCATTAGGAGAATGACGTGATTGACTTGACCCATTCCGTTAGCTTAGCACCCGATCGTTTAGTATGTTGCTATTGCTTTCTTCATGACTTATACATGTTCCTATGACTATGAGATTATGCAACTCCCGTTTACCGGAGGAACACTTTGTGTGCTACAAAACGTCACAACGTAAATGGGTGATTATAAAGGTGCTCTACAGGTGTCTCCAAAGGTACTTGTTGGGTTGGCGTATTTCGAGATTAGGATTTGTCACTCCGATTGTCGGAGAGGTATCTCTGGGCCCACTCGGTAATGCACATCACTATAAGCCTTGCAAGCATTGTGACTAATGAGTTAGTTGCGGGATGATGTATTACAGAACGAGTAAAGAGACTTGCCGGTAACGAGATTGAACTAGGTATCGAGATACCGACGATCGAATCTCGGGCAAGTAACATACCGATGACAAAGGGAACAACGTATGTTGTTATGCGGTCTGACCGATAAAGATCTTCATAGAATATGTGGGAGCCAATATGGGCATCCAGATCCCGCTATTGGTTATTGACCGGAGACGTGTCTCGCTCATGTCTACATAATTCTCGAACCCGTAGGGTCCGCACGCTTAACGTTACGATGATAGTTTTATTGAGTTTTGATGTACCGAAGGAGTTCGGAGTCCCGGATGAGATCGGGGATATGACGAGGAGTCTCGAAATGGCCGAGACGTAAAGATCGATATATTGGACGACTATATTCGGACTTCGGAAAGGTTCCGAGTGATTCGGGTATTTTCGGAGTACCGGAGAGTTACGGGAATTCGTATTGGGCCTTATTGGGCCATACGGGAAAGAAGGAAAAGGGCCTCAAGGGTGGCCGCACCCCTCCCCTTGGTCTGGTCCGAATTGGAATAGGGAAGGGGGGCGCCCCCTTCCTTCCTTCTCTTTTTCCCTTCCTCTTTTCCTATTCCATATGGGAGGTGGAATCCTACTAGGACTAGGGAGTCCTAGTAGGACTCCACACTTGGTGCGCCCCCTCCTAGGGCCGGCCTCCTCCTCCCTTGCTCCATTATATACGGGGGCAGGGGGGCACCCCAGAGTCACAACAATTGATCCTTGAGATCTCTTAGCCGTGTGCGGTGCCCCCCTCCACCATATTACACCTCGATAATACCGTTGCGGAGCTTAGGCGAAGCCCTGCGTCGGTGGAACATCATCATCGTCACCACGCCATCGTGCTGATGAAACTCTCCCTCAACACTCGGCTGGATCGGAGTTCGAGGGACGTCATCGAGCTGAACGTGTGTAGAACTCGGAGGTGCCGTACGTTCGGTACTTGATCGGTCGGATCGTGAAGACGTACGACTACATGAACCGCGTTGTGATAACGCTTCCGCTGTCGGTCTACGAGGGTACGTGGACAACACTCTCCCCTCTCGTTGCTATGCATCACCATGATCTTGCATGTGCGTACGAAATTTTTGAAATTACTACGTTCCCCAACAGTGGCATCCGAGCCTGGTTTTATGCGTTGATGCTATGCACGAGTAGAACACAAGTGAGTTGTGGGCGATATAAGTCATACTGCTTACCAGCATGTCATACTTAGGTTCAGCGGTATTGTGAGATGAAGCGGCCCGGACCGACATTACGCGTACGCTTACGCGAGACTGGTTTCACCGTTGCGAGCACTCGTTGCTTAAAGGTGACCGGCGGGTGTCTGTCTCTCTCACTTTAGTTGAACCGAGTGTGGCTATGCCTGGTCCTTGCGAAGGTTAAAACAGCACCAACTTGACAAACTATCGTTGTGGTTTTGATGCGTAGGTAAGAACGGTTCTTGCTAAGCCCGTAGCAGCCACGTAAAACATGCAACAACAAAGTAGAGGACGTCTAACTTGTTTTTGCAGGGCATGTTGTGATGTGATATGGTCAAGACATGATGTGATATAATGTGTTGTATGAGATGATCATGTTTTGTAACCGAGTTATCGGCAACTGGCAGGAGCCATATGGTTGTCGCTTTATTGTATGAGATGCAATCGCCATGTAATAGTTTTAATTTATCACTAAGCAGTAGCGATAGTCGTAAAAGCAACAAGTTGGCGAGACGACAACGATACTACGATGGAGATCAAGGTGTCGAGCCGGTGACGATGGTGATCATGACGGTGCTTCGGAGATGGAGATCACGAGCATGGTGCTTCGGAGATGGAGATCATAAGCACAAGATGATGATGGCCATATCATATCACTTATATTGATTGCATGTGATGTTAATCCTTTATGCATCTTATCTTGCTTTGATTGACGGTAGCATTATAAGATGATCTCTCACTAAAATTTCAAGACAAAAGTGTTCTCCCTGAGTATGCACCGTTGCAAAAGTTCTTCGTGCTGAGACACTACGTGTTAATCAGGTGTGATAGGCTCTACGTTCAAATACAACGGGTGCAAAACAGTTGCACACGCGGAATACTCAGGTTAAACTTGACGAGCCTAGCATATACAGATATGGCCTTGGAACACAGAGGCCGAAAGGTCGAGCGTGAATCATATAGTAGATATGATCAACATAGTGATGTTCACCATTGAAACTACTCCATCTCACGTGTTAATCGGATATGGTTTAGTTGCTTTGGATCACGTAATCACTTAGATGATTAGAGGGATGTCTATCTAAGTGGGAGTTCTTAAGTAATATGATTAATTGAACTTAAATTTATCATGAACTTAGTCCTGATAGTATTTTGCAAATTATGTTGTAGATCAATAGCTCGCGTTGTTGCTTCCCTTTGTTTATTATTGATATGTTCCTAGAGAAAAATTATGTTGAAAGATGTTAGTAGCAAAGATGTGGATTGGATCCGTGATCTGAGGATTATCCTCATTGCTGCACAGAAAAATTATGTCCTTGATGCACCGCTAGGTGACAGACCTATTGCAGGAGCAGATGCAGACGTTATGAACGTTTGGCTAGCTCAATATGATGACTACTTGATAGTTTAGTGCACCATGCTTAACGGCTTAGAATCGGGACTTCAAAGACGTTTTGAACGTCATGGACCATATGAGATGTTCCAGGAGTTGAAGTTAATATTTCAAGCAAATACCCGAGTTGAGAGATATGAAGTCTCCAACAAGTTCTATAGCTAAAAGATGGAGGAGAATCGCTCAACTAGTGAGCATGTGCTCAGATTGTCTGGGTACTACAATCGCTTGAATCAAGTGGGAGTTAATCTTCCAGATAAAATAGTGATTGACAGAATTCTCTAGTCACCATCACCAAGTTAGTAGAACTTCATGATGAACTATAGTATGCAAGGGATGACGAAAGTAATTCCCGAGCTCTTCGTGATGCTGAAATCAACGAAGGTAGAAATCAAGAAAAACATCAAGTGTTGATGGTTGACGAGACCACTAGTTTCAAGAAAAGGGCAAAGGGAAGAAGGGGAACTTCAAAAAGAACGGCAAGCAAGTTGCTACTCAAGTGAAGAAGCCCAAGTCTGTACCTAAGCCTGAGACTAAGTGCTTCTACTGCAAAGGGACTGGTCACTAGAAGCGGAACTACCCTAACTATTTGGTGGATAAGAAGGATGGCAAAGTGAACAAAGGTATATTTGATATACAGATTATTGATGTGTACTTTACTAGTGTTTATAGCAACCCCTCGGTAATTGATACTGGTTCAGTTGCTAAGAGTAGGAACTCGAAACGGGAGTTGCAGAATAAACATAGACTAGTAAAAGTGAACAAAGGTATATTTGATATACAGATTATTGATGTGTACTTTACTAGTGTTTATAGCAACCCATCGGTAATTAATACTGATTCAGTTGCTAAAGAGTAGTAACTCGACACGGGAGTTGCAGAATAAACAGAGACTAGTAAAAGGAGTGGTGACGATGTGTGTTGGAAGTAGTTCCAAGATTGATATGATCATCATCGCACACTCCCTATACTTTCGGGATTAGTGTTGAAACTAAATAAGTGTTATTTGGTGTTTGCGTTGAGCAGGAATATGATTTGATCATGTTTATTGCAATACGGTTATTCATTTAAGTTAGAGAACAATTGTTGTTCTGTTTAAATGAATAAAAACCTTCTATGGTCATACACACCAACGAAAATGGTTTGTCGGATCTCGATCGTAGTGACACACATATTCATAATCATTTGACTGTGGGTTCACTCAGATAGCCCAATTCCATTCGACCAGGATATAATCATTTGACCATATCAGAAACCACTCGGAGTACAGAAGACCTAAGGTCACTCTGGATAACAATAGTTAGGAGTTCACTCCGTAGTCTTAATGATCATTTATATCTCTTTAATGCTGATGTTACCAGTAACGTCCCCTCTTTATGTACATTGAACCCTGTGTAACGGGGGATGGCTGGGGTCCTGGCAAATGGTTAATCCAGAAGAACTGTTTGCGAAGAGGAAGAACAACAGAAATGGGCATCCAGATGAGGGTGTGTGCAATATGCGGCATACAGTTCACTAGGATGAACTGTGTGTGATTAAGCAACACAATAGAAACGGTCAGCCAGATCAAGGTGTGTGCGATGGAGGGCATACATTTCAATTGGATGAACTGTGTGCGATGAGCCAACACAACAGAAACAGTTCAACTGAGCAAGATGTGTGTGATACGCGGCCAACATGTCCGTTATCAGAGATGTGTGCGAAGACCAATAATAACACAGACGATTGCTGCTAATAGGCCGTGTGATTTGCTCTGTCTATAGAAGAATAACATATATATAACTGAAATGAACATCCAATTGCATAAGTGACTATACAAATCATTCGCACACACCTCAATAAACAATTGTATGCATTCTAAACTAGGAGAAACCATCGTCTGGTCATCTACTTCTTGTGATGCTCCCGCCACTTCTCTGTGGCATGATCCCTCATCTGGGGCAGGAAGAAGACACTCCCTCATGTCAACGATCCGCATGTACATCTCGTAGCTTGTGTACGCGTCCTTAGCCACCTACTTGACGTGTTGTTCATCTAGTCTCTCATGCCAGACACTGTGCCAGGCGTTCTTGTCCTTCTTGCTCTCATCCTTCATCTTCATGTTGTAGGGTTTGATGATGGCCAAGGCGAGGTCAACTAGGGAGTTCTGTTTGTTGTTGTCGCTGCCCCAGACCCTGTGTTGGTGCAACAAACCCTGGGTCTGTTGCCCGGACTATGCATAGGCACGGGAAAAAGATTAAGGCTCCAACCTAAGTCAGAGTAAAAGAGACCAAGATCATCGAAGGACCAGCGTGCAGATCAAGAGGACCAGAGTCAAGCCAGAGAAGCAAGATACCACCAGGAGAAAAGCCTCCCTTGCCGGGCAGGTGAGCTCGACAAGGATGGGGCCACCTCCGGAAGAAGGCATCCGAAACATCCCCGCATAGCCTTCCGGGACTTGCAGAGGCAAAACGACCCCACCAACTACTCCACCACGACCCACGTCGTCAATCAGTGCGGTGTCAAGCCGCAAAGTGACTAAGTGGCAGCCATTCGCCACATGGCGGCCTCTCTCTACAGGAAATGCCTACAGATGACACCCGTGCTGCAACGTGTCAAGCGAGCGGGTGTGGAGATGGCAAGACAGCCCGGCAAGGCTTGCTGGGCAACCAACGATGTGACGTTGAGTGGTGCATTTAATGCACCCTGTCAGCCTGCAGAGTTAGGTATGAGCACTGTTTGCTATCTTATCGGTGCATAATAACTACTTTGCCATTGTGGTGACCCCTTAATCTATAAAAGAAGGCCCATGGCAACCGTAGAAAGGGTTAGAAGGTTGGACAACTCACACCCCATACGCGCGTAGCCACTGCCGCCACCTTTCCTTCATCAATCCACCAAAGCAGGAGTCAGGTTTTACGCCTCGCGGTGGCCCGAACCTGGGTAAAACTGCCTGTGTGATCTCTGCCGTGCTGCCCCATGTGTTGGGGAACGTAGTAATTTCAAAAATTTCCTACGCACACGCAAGATCATGGTGATGCATAGCAACGAGAGGGGAGAGTGTTGTCCACGTACCCTCGTAGACCGACAGCGGAAGCGTTATCACAACGTGGTTGATGTAGTCGTACGTCTTCACGATCCGATCGATCAAGTATCGAACGTACGGCACCTCCGAGTTCTACACACGTTCAGCTCGATGACGTCCCTCGAACTCCGATCCAGCCGAGTGTTGAGGGAGAGTTTCATCAGCACGACGGCGTGGTGACGATGATGATGTTCCACCGAATCAGGGCTTCGCCTAAGCTCCGCAACGGTATTATCGAGGTGTAATATGGTGGAGGGGGCACCGCACACGGCTAAGAGATCTCAAGGATCAATTGTTGTGTCTCTGGGGTGCCCCCCTGCCCCCGTATATAAAGGAGCAAGGGAGGAGGAGGCCGGCCCTAGGAGGGGGCGCACCAAGTGTGGAGTCCTACTAGGACTCCCTAGTCCTAGTAGGATTCCACCTCCCATATGGAATAGGAAAAGAGGAAGGGAAAAAGAGAAGGAAGGAAGGGGGCGCCCCCTTCCCTAGTCCAATTCGGACCAGACCAAGGGGAGGGGTGCGGCCACCCTTGAGGCCCTTTTCCTTCTTTCCCGTATGGCCCAATAAGGCCCAATACGAATCCCGTAACTCTCCGGTACTCCGAAAAATACCCGAATCACTCGGAACCTTTCCGAAGTCCGAATATAGTCGTCCAATATATCGATCTTTATGTCTCGGCCATTTCGAGACTCCTTGTCATATCCCCGATCTCATCCGGGACTCCGAACTCCTTCGGTACATCAAAACTCAATAAAACTGTCATCGTAACGTTAAGCGTGCGGACCCTACGGGTTCGAGAACTATGAAGACATGAGCGAGACACGTCTCCGGTCAATAACCAATAGCGGGACCTGGATGCCCATATTGGCTCCCACATATTCTACGAAGATCTTTATCGGTCAGACCGCATAACAACATACGTTGTTCCCTTTGTCATCGGTATGTTACTTGCCCGAGATTCGATTGTCGGTATCTCGATACCTAGTTCAATATCGTTACCGGCAAGTCTCTTTACTCGTTCCGTAATACATCATCCCGCAACTAACTCATTAGTCACAATGCTTGCAAGGCTTATAGTGATGTGCATTACCGAGTGGGCCCAGAGATACCTCTCCGACAATCGGAGTGACAAATCCTAATCTCGAAATACGCCAACCCAACAAGTACCTTTGGAGACACCTGTAGAGCACCTTTATAATCACCCATTTACGTTGTGACGTTTGGTAGCACACAAAGTGTTCCTCCGGTAAACGGGAGTTGCATAATCTCATAGTCATAGGAACATGTATAAGTCATGAAGAAAGCAATAGCAACATACTAAACGATCGGGTGCTAAGCTAACGGAATGGGTCAAGTCAATCACGTCATTCTCCTAATGAGGTGATCCCGTTAATCAAATGACAACTCATGTCTATGGCTAGGAAACATAATCATCTTTGATTAACGAGCTAGTCAAGTAGAGGCATACTAGTGACACTCTATTTGTCTATGTATTCACACATGTATTATGTTACCGGTTAATACAATTCTAGCATGAATAATAAACATTTATCATGATATAAGGAAATATATAATACTTTATTATTGCCTCTAGGGCATATTTCCTTCAGTCTCCCACTTGCACTAGAGTCAATAATCTAGTTCACATCGCCATGTGATTTAACATCAATAATTCACATCACCATGTGATTAACATCCATAGTTCACATCTCTATGTGACCAACACTCAAAGGGTTTACTAGAGTCAATAATCTAGTTCACATCGCTATGTGATTAATACCCAAAGAGTACTAAGGTGTGATCATGTTTTGATTGTGAGATAATTTTAGTCCACGGGTCTGTCACATTCAGATCCGTAAGTATTTTGCAAATTTCTATGTCTACAATGCTCTGCATGGAGCTACTCTAGCTAATTGCTCCCACTTTCAATATGTATCTAGACCGAGACTTAGCGTCATCTAGATTAGTGTCAAAACTTGCATCGACGTAACCCTTTACGACGAACCTTTTGTCACTTCCATAATCGAGAAACATATCCTTATTCCACTAAGGATAATTTTGACCGTTGTCCAGTGTTCTACTCCTAGATCACTATTGTACTCCCTTGCCAAACAGTGTAGGGTATACAATAGATCTGGTACACAGTATGGCATACTTTATAGAACCTATGGCCAAGGCATAGGGAATGACTTTCATTCTCTTTCTATCTTTTGCCGTGGTCGGGCTTTGAGTCTTTACTCAATTTCACACCTTGTAACACAGGCAAGAACTCTTTCTTTGACTGTTCTATTTTGAACTACTACAAAATCTTGTTAAGGTATGTACTCATTGAAAAACTTATCAAGCGTCTTCATCTATCTCTATAGATCTTGATGCTCAATATGTAAGCAGCTTCACCGAGGTCTATCTTTGAAAAACTCCTTTCAAACACTCCTTTATGCTTTGCAGAATAATTCTACATTATTTCTGATCAACAATATGTCATTCACATATACTTATCAGAAATGCTGTAGTGCTCCCACTCACTTTCTTGTAAATACAGGCTTCACCGCAAGTCTGTATACAACTATATGCTTTGATCAACTTATCAAAGCGTATATTCCAACTCCGAGATGCTTGCACCAGTCCATAGATGGATCGCTGGAGCTTGCATATTTTGTTAGCACCTTTAGGATTGACAAAACCTCCTGGTTGCATCATATACAACTCTTCTTTAATAAACCAATTAAGGAATGCAGTTTTGTTTATCCATTTGCCATATTTCATAAAATGCGGCAATTGCTAACATGATTCGGACAGACTTTAAGCATCGATACGAGTGAGAAAATCTCATCGTAGTCAACACCTTGAACTTTGTCAAAAACCTTTTTCGACAAGTCTAGCTTTGTAGATAGTAACACTACTATCAGCGTCCGTCTTCCTCTTGAAGATCCATTTAATTTCAATTGCTTGCCGATCATTGGGCAAGTCAACTAAAGTCCATACTTTGTTCTCATACATGGATCTCATCTCAGATTTCATGGCCTCAAGCCATTTTGCGGAATCTGGGCTCATCATCGCTTCCTCATAGTTCGTAGGTTCGTCATGGTCAAATAACATAACCTCCAGAACAGGATTACCGTACCACTCTGGTGTGGATCTTACCCTGGTTTACCTACGAGGTTTGGTAGTAACTTGATCTGAAGTTTACATGACCATCATCATTAACTTCCTCACTAATTGGTGTAGGAGTCACAGGAACAGATTTCTGTGATGAACTACTTTTCAATAAGGGAGCAGGTACAGTTACCTCATCAAGTTCTACTTTCCTCCCACTCACTTCTTTCGAGAGAAACTCTTTCTCTAGAAAGGATCCATACTTAGCAACGAATGTCTTGCCTTCGGATCTGTGATAGAAGGTGTTCCCAACTGTCTCCTTTGGGTATCCTATGAAGACACATTTCTTCGATTTGGGTTTGAGCTTATCAGGATGAAACTTTTTCACATAAGCATCGCAACCCCAAACTTTAAGAAACGACAACTTTGGTTTCTTGCCAAACCACAGTTCATAAGGCGTCGTCTCAACGGATTTTGATGGTGCCCTATTTAACGTGAATGTAGCTGTCTCTAATGCATAACCCCAAAACGATAGTGGTAAATTGGTAAGAGACATCATAGATTGCACTATATCCAATAAAGTACGGTTATGACGTTCGGACACACCATTATGCTATGGTGTTCCAGGTGGCATAAATTTGTGAAACTATTCCACACTGTTTTAATTGAAGACCAAACTCGTAACTCAAATATTTGTCTCTGCGATCAGATCGTAGAAACTTTATTTTCTTGTTATGATGATTTTCAACTTCACTCTGAAATTCTTTGAACTTTTCAAATGTTTCAGACTTATGTTTCATTAAGTAGATATACCCATATCTGCTCAAATCATCTGTGAAGGTCAGAAAATAATGATACCTGCTACGAGCCTCAATATTCATCGGACCACATACATCTGTATGTATGATTTCCAACAAATCTGTTGCTCTCTCCTTAGTTCCGGAGAACGGCGTTTTAGTCATCTTGCCCATGAGGCATGGTTCGCAAGCATCAAGTGATTCATAATCAATTGATTCCAATATCCCATCAGTATGGAGTTTCTTCATGCGTTTTACACCAATATGACCTAAACGGTAGTGCCACAAATAAGTTGCACTATCCAACGAAAATGGTTTGTTGGATCTCGATCGTAGTGGCCACGCATCGCACATGCAACTCCACTCTAAACCGTGTTTGATGTCACTGCCATCGCAAATGTTTTGCATTTTTTTGACGGTTTTATTACATCACCATTTGTGATTAATGCATCGCACATAGTTTCATCAAAGGGTCTCTGATTGGACTGTCACGTTTCAACCTGCAGTAGTGCGGGACAAAGCATTAACACATAGTGAATACATGAACTCCTCAAACTATGGTAATCACAGGAAAGAATCCCAATTATTGTCACCTTGGGGTATGAGGCTCATCACACGTAATAGGTGCATATAACTTGCAAGATAGGATCAAGAACACAAATATATTCGTGAAACATAAAGGGTTCTGATATGAAATCATGGCACTCGGGCCCTAGTGACAAGCATTAAGCATAGCAAAGTCATAGCAACATCAATCTCAGAACATAGTGGATACTACGGATCAAGCCCTAACAAAACTAACTCGATTACATGATAAATCTCATCCAAACCATCACCATCCAACAAGCCTATGAAGGAATTACTCACTCCCGGTGGTGAGCACCATGAAATTGGTGATGGAGGATGGTTGATGATGACGAGGGCGTCGAATCTCCCTCTCCAGAGGCCCGAACGGACTCCAGATCAGCCCTCCCGATGAAGAACAGGAGGTGGCAGCGGCTTTATATCGTAAAATGTGATGATTCCTTCTCTCTGAGTTTTTTTGGATGAATAGGTACTTATGGAGTTGGAGTTTGGGTTGCAGGAGCTGCCAGGGGCCCACAAACCTGGTAGGCGCGCCCCTTGGTCTTGTGGCGCCCTGGTGGCCCCCCTCTGGTAATTCTCTTCCCCAATATTTTTTATATATTCTGAAATAATTCTCCGTAAATTTTCAGCTCAATCCGAGAACTTCTATTTCAGCACAAAAACAACACCATGGCAATTTTGCTGAAAACAGCGTCAGTAGGGGTTAGTTCCATTCAAATCTTTCAAATTAGAGTCCAAAACAAGAGCAAAAGAGTTTTTAAAAGTTGATACATTTGGGATGTATCACTATTGCACAAGTCAAGGAACCACGGAACCATCATAAAACCCAACACATACTTAGGCATTCTAACCTTATTCGCGACATTGTCGAGAGAGGTGATGTAAACATATGCAAGGTACACACGGATGCAAATGTTGTTGATCCATTGATGAAGCCTCTCCCACAGCCAAAGCATACGTGAGGTCCATGGGCATACGATGCCAAAATGATTGACTCTAGTGCAAGTGGGAAACTGTTGGAGATATGTCGTAGAGGCAATCATGTGATGATGATATTTCCCTATGTATTCATGAGTCTTTTGTATTGTCCTTGAACGTCATCAATGATATGTATCAATAAGTAGGTGACTTGTTTGTGGAACTATGCACTGGTACGCGTCGGTGCTATACACACAGTTTTTAACCCCTTTCCACGACGACATTTGGAACCATCGCCAAGTGAGTGGGGGCGATAGGGGGGTCCTTCCCACACGACCCAGGAACCATCGGGGATAGGCCCTCCTCGCACACATGCTGGGGCAAAATGAGCTCGTGTGCGATCGAGCGAGGCATCGAAACCCAATTGTTTCTGTTCGTATGTACATCCCACACAGTGAATCCCAGAAAAACATTTCCGTTCATATGTATATCACACACAGTCAATCCCAGGAATACCTTCCCGTTCTTATGTACATCCCAAACAGTCAATCCAGGGAAAACATTTCCATTCGTATGTACATCCCACACAATTTTATGTATAAGCTCGTGTGTGAAAGGTGCAACTATCACACATGCTCTGCCTTGGTTAACCGTTTGCTTTTATCAACTACATCACACACGATTTGATGAAGAAAACTGTGTGGCATTGGGCTATCCATCACAAGCGCTTTTACTGCTAGAGCCGTTTGCAAAGTTCCATGACCCATTTAGTAGGTTTATTTGTTTACAATTAATAATTCTAGTATTATGCAAATTCACATTTCATATCAAACAGTTGTTTGCCAATTTCATAACAGCCACATAAATACATTTTAACATCATAGCATGATAGCTACCTGAAAACAACACAGTAAAGCATATAGCTAGTTCAACTTCATAAGAACAATATTAGAACAATATATACATTTCCCTAATCGAGATCATCCAGGCACGTCTTATCCACCTCTGCTTTCAGTTCAGTAAGAACCTATTTTACACTGGCTAACTGGGAAAGTGCCTCCTCCTTCGCCAACACCATCTTAGCAAAGTCTGATTTAAAAAATATGAGCTCATTCTCCACCTTCCTCTTTTTTATCCCGCATCTTCAAATATTCTTCATCGTTGACAATACTTTCTCTAAGCTACCTCTGTTCTCTTCCTCATACATGCTCCAGAGCTTTGCTAGGCACATCTTCAAAGACTGTGGCCACTCTTGATCAACCCACTCCAAGTAAGAACACTTCGGTTCATCCTACAATATTTAAAACTAGATCAGTAACAATTGTAGGGGAAATGGGTTTATAGCAACATAGAAAATCACCAATACTTATTTTGAAAAACTGAAGAAACAGGTTAAGTATGACATATCTTCTCAAAAAGATCAATGTGCAAATGAATTAATTGCCACTGAGACAACAACCAAATTCTGAAACATCAGAAGCTAGAATTAACTACAACAACGCTACAAGTTCTTACTCATGTACTATAAATAACAAATTGAACATTTTATGAGGGAGGTAAATATAACTGCAATAGCATAGCGACAGTGTTTGGATGACAGAAAATTGATACTAACAGGTGTGTACATGCACAAATTTAGAAACATAGAACTAATAGCACTAAGGCCGTCCACTATGTATGCAAAACTGGTGTAAAGACAACAGTTGCTACATCTCGCATCGGTGCCCTGCACTGGCGAGCCGATGCAGCGGAAAAAAATCAGGGACCCAGACTCCGGAGCACCTAGTTGCTCCGATGCCCAGTTCCTTCATGCCATAAAGATTTAGTATTTTACTGCTTGGCTGCTCGGATGTGTGGACCAAACTTGGCTGCACAAACTGCTGAAGCGGTGCCAAATAATTTTATAATGGCACCACTGATGAGATAGCAACATTTTTAGATACTAGGTACAAACTGTGACACTGTCTTAGGATGCGTTTGGTTGAAGGTGTGGTATGAATGGGCTAGGACCGTGACAGTGTCTGAATCACATCTAGCAAATGATTTGTAACAATGAAAGAGGGTATAACATTCTCTGTACATGCCAGAGACTTCCTCCCACTGTCCACAAATTCAAACGCAACTAGCTTCACACATGGAGATTGATGATGACAACGAGCAGACAGATCTTCAGCCACCCCACTCCATTCGTTGCAACTGATGGTCCTAGGGAGCTACAAGAGGAAGAAATGACTCAAATCGACCGCTGGGTTAAAATCCTTCATTCCAAGTCATAGCCCAAGAGAGAGAAGAGAGGCATACCCGGGTGGTGAAGGAGTCGGAGGAGGAGGAGGAACCGCTGGAGAGGTCATTGAAGAAGACCATGGGTCCATGGCCACCCCGGCGGTAGGATGCGAGACGGCGAGAGCGAGGAAGCAAGCGAGTAAGCGGCTATAGCTTTGGAAGGAAGGAAGGAAGGAAGGAGGAAACAGGGGAAATGTGACTTGTGGTCGGGGAGAAAAGGGGGTGGGGAGGGGGGAGGGGGCGGGGGCGATATTTTGGCGGTAGGCCAAAAATTTCGAAATGTGGAGGGAAACTTTGCGCGCGGTGCCGCCGGACACCATTCACTTTGAATGATTAAGTGCATCACAAATGATTCTTCTGCTTTACGCGCATGGGATGCGTTTGATAATTCAAATTTTGGTGGAAATTTCCCCGGGTACGTCATTGCATAGGCACACAAAAGAGTATACAGCACACGGACCACACATACTAAATCGAGCAATTTTAGTAATTAAACAGAGCTAGTTGACCTAAACATTGCTCTAACAAAAGACCAGCATTAAAAACAAAGCCTAAGTACGCATAATTTGAACAAATCCGCCGTCGCGCCGGCCTATGCATCGCCGGTGTGAGATGAGACGTCGATGACTTGTCCTGGCGGAATGCTGCCGTTGGAGGACTCCGCGCCCTCCTACTGAAGTCGACCGCGTCCTCGTCCTCATCCTCGGCGCCGCCCTCAAGGTTGTAGTACTCGTAGTAGTGGCTGAGCCTGAGCTCGTGTTGGTACTCCACCGCCGATTCCTCGACGGACATACTCTTCTCTACCTCGGCCACGCGTAACTCCTCCTCCCGGCGCTCCTCGATCTCCGCCGCCTCCTGCATCTCGAGCTCCCGCTCGGCGATCTCATGAGGAAGCAGGTGCTCCATGGCCACCACCACCTTTTCGGGCGGGGGTTGCATGCTGGACTCCGAGGTGGCCTGGAATATCTCGGCATGTGCGTCCATGATCTTGGCGTGGATGGCCTCGACCCGGGCCAGGGCGACATCGACGACGCGGATGGCAGCTCAAGTGCTCTCGGCGTTTGCAGCCGCTGTCGCAGCAGCAGCTGCAGCCGTCTCGGCCGTTACAGCTGCCCTGTCGGCTATCGCAGACGCCCTCTCGGCGGATGCGGCCATGCTCAATGCGGATAAGGCGACACTCTCGGCATAGGGGGCCCGCGCTGTCGGCGCAGGCGGCAGCGCTCGGGGAGGACGCGGCCATTATATGGGCCTTCACGAAGCGTTTCCATGGCGTCATCTTTGCAACAAGGGGTGCGGGAATGGGGATCGGGATTCGTGGATTCGGGGTTGCTGGCACTGGAGCAAATGAGCCAGTGAAGCTTAAAGAGGAAGACTTAAATAGATCCAGAAATTTTCATCGCAAACGGTTCCTACAAAAAAACTGTGTGTGATGTTGTGGATATTTTTTATTAGCTGTGAAAGACGAATTTGGAGTAAAGTGGCAATGGATGGTAATTTAAATGTACGAGAAAATCTGTAGTACTAATACAACTATCATGTCAAATTTTGGAAAATTTCACGGGTCATTTGACCTTTTAAGACATTTAAGTGATTTTCTAGCCATTTAATGACCCCTCACAAACCGAAGCAACTCACTAGAAGGCTTGTGTTTTTGAGAGGGAACAATGCATGTTTAATGACGAACGGGAGATAGCTTCCCATTATGGCCTTCAATTTTTTCTACATTTAACGTGCACGAATACAACTGTCATGTGAAAATTTGGAATATTTCATGGGTCATTTGACCTTTTAAAGACATTTAAGGGATTTTCTAGCCACTTAATGACCGTAATTCATATTTGAACTACATGTACATGCAACAGCCAACCATAATGGTTTGAAAAATCATATTTGTGTACTTGTGTGCGAGTTAATTCCATGTGCAGTAAATTAGAAGGAATTATCAAACATATTGGTCTTACGGCATGGACACATGCATGGAGTGCCATGGCTTTTAAATTCCAAAAAATAAAAAAAATGATCAAAAAAACATGAAACCTTGCTTGATGTAATGTCATGCCACCAAGATGATGTGGTAAAAAAATTGGCATGTTTAACGAAAGTTTGGACACACACGCCTCACAAACCGGAGCAACTCACTAGAAGGCTCGCGGTTCCGAGAGGGAAAAATGCATGTTTGATGATGAACGGGAGATATCTTCCTCTTACGGCCTTCAAATGTTTTCTGTGTTTAACGTGCACTAATACAACTGTCATGTGAAAAATTGGAATATTTTAGGGGTCATTTGACCTTTGAAAGACATTTAAGTGATTTTCTAGCCATTTAATGACCGTAATTCAAATTTGAACTACATCTACATGCAACTACTAACCATAACGGTTTGAAAAATCATATTTGTGTACTTGTGTGCGAGTTAATTCCTTGTGCAGTAAATTAGAAGGAATTTTCAAACATATTGGTCTCACGGCATGGACACATGCATGGAGTGCCATGGCATTTTAATTCCAAAAAATTAAAAATGATTAGAAACACATGAAACCTTGCTTGATGTAATTTCATGCCACCAAGATGATGTGGTAAAAAAATTGGCATGTTTGAAGAAAGTTTGGACACACACCCCTCACAAACCGAAGCAACTCACTAGAAGGCTTGTGTTTTTGAGAGGGAACAATGCATTTCTGATGACGAACGGGAGATAGCTTCCCATTACGGCCTTCAAATTTTTTCTACATTTAACGTGCACTAATACAACTGTCATGTGAAAATTTGGAAACTTTGAAGGGTCATTTGACTTTTTAAAGACATTTAAGTGATTTTCTAGCCATTTAATGACCATAATTCAAATTTGAACTACATGTACATGCAACAGCTAACAAAAACGGTTTGAAAAATCATACTTGTGTACTTGTGTGCGAGTTAATTCCATGTTCAGTAAATTAGAAGGAATTATCAAACATATTGGTATCACGGCATGGACACATGCATGGAGTGCCATGGCATTTAAATTCCAAAAAAGATAGAAATTATCAGAAAAACATGAAACCTTGCTTGATGTAATGTCATGCCACCAAGATGATGTGGTATAAAAATTGGCCTGTTTGATGAAACTGTGGACACGCCCCTCACAAACCGGAGCAACTCACTAGAAGGCTCATGGTTCCGAGAGGGAACAATTCATGTTTGATGACAAACAGGAGATAGATTCCTCTTACGGCCTTCCAACTTTTTCTACGTTTAACGTGCACTAATACAACTGTCGTGTGAAAATTTGGAAATTTCAGGGGTCATTTGACCTTTTAAAGACATTTAAGTGCTTTTCTAGCCATTTAATGACCGTAATTCAAATTTGAACTACATCTACATGCAACGGCTAACCATAACAGTTTGAAAATCATATTTGTGTACTTGTGTGCGAGGTAATTCCATGTGCATTAAATTAGAAGGAATTTTCAAACATATTGGTCTCACTGCATGGACACATGCATGGAGTGCCATGGCATTTTAATTCCAAAAAATTAAAAAATGATCAGAAAAAACATGAAACCTTGCTTGATGTAATGTCATGCCACCAAGATGATGTGGTAAAAAAAATTGGCCTGTTTGAGGAAAGTTTTGACACACACCCCTCACAAACCGAAGCAACTCACTAGAAGGCTTGTGGTTCCGAGAGGGAACAATGCATGTTTGATGACGAATGGGAGATAGCTTCCTCTTACGGCCTTCAAATTTTTTCTACAATTAACGTTCATTACTACAACTGTCATGTGAAAATTTGGAAAATTCTAGGGGTCATCTGACCTTTTAAAGACATTTAAGTGATTTTCTAGCCATTTAATGACCGTAATTCAAATTTGAACTACATCTACATGCAACGGCTAACTATAATGGTTTGAAAAATCATATTTTTGTGCACTTGTGTGCGAGTGAAAAAATCATGAGACGATGTAAATATTTGGTGTTCAAAAAAGAAAATGTGAAGATCTGGCAAGACAACCGGCCCCCACACGATTGGCACTCTATTTCGCGGCTCGAGGTTTGGTAGGTGAGTAGCGGGGGTTATTAATGAGACACGGTTTTGTATTGGAAACCGTTAGCTATTAACTTCACGCATGGATTTTGCTGCGGGAATCGTGTGTAATTCAAAGTACGGTACTCGTAAATTCCGGTGACCGGCGTGTGTACTGTTCCCGTCGATCTAGATTACAGCCGCTAATAAATACTACCTTGCCCACATCGTCCCGCCTGCATTCTCATTTACATCCTCCCCTCAATCGCCCTTTCTCTCTCTCTCTCTCTCAAATCTCTATATGGCGCCGCCGGTCTGCCCACGCACCGACGAGGAGTCGCCGCCCCCCGAGGACACCCACTCGAAGAGCAGCGACGAGGACCCCTACGCGCCTCCGAACGAGGTTGCGTGGGACCCCCAACTTTGGATTGGTTTTGGGGCCAGTACAATCTTTGTCCGTGGAAGTCGCTGTCGCTGGCTGAGAAAGCCATGCAAGTGGCATTCAAGAAGGAGATGGCAGAGGAGGAAGCCAGGTACCAGGCAGCCTGTGAAGCCCGTGATGCCGCCTGGAAAAAGGAGGCAGTGGAGCTTTGGGGTCGGGCGCGTAGTCGTGCAAAGGAAGTGTACGAAGATGGGTACTTCGCGAGGAAGGTCAAAGGCGCTAGGCGCCTCATCACTCCATGGAGGTGGGCCAATAAGCTCCAGCATGCCACCGACGAGGAGCTCCGGTGGGTGCCTAACAAAATGGCATGATCTTTCGCGCTCCTTCGCCAGCAAGAGGCAGATCGGTACGTCAAACGCTGCGAGGCGGAGGAGGCGGAGGACTGCCTCCGCGTTGGGAAGACGCCGCGCACCAGGGAGCTGCTGGCGAGGGGCTTCCGAATACTGGCCCAGGAGGAATTATTAGTTTTAGTATTGTTCGTTTTCAATTTTATGTATCATCACGTATGTGTGATGATATTATATATATTGTGTAATGAACTAATGAACAATTTGAATCTAGCTGTTATCATCCACATATACAGAATGGAAAGCGTATACACACACATTGAAACAGAACATATAAGAACAGAAAACAGAGTACACACATTGAAACAGAGCAATAAATAGAGCAATAATATTATTGTTGTGAATACATAGCTATCCACATCGACACGACTCAAAAAAATAAAATGCGTCCATGAGACCATGACCAGCAGCCCTTGCCTATGGTAGCTCTTGGCTCTGCCTGAACTCGTGCAGGCGTTCGTCCAAGCGGTCGACACACTCGCGGTACATCTGGAGTGCGATCTCGAGCTCCAAGTTGGTTATTTCATCGGAGATCACCAGCTCGAGGATGCGACGGCCATGTTCCTCTACTGCGCCCAGGTGGAGACCTGGGCCAAGGAGGCGGTCTAGCCTACCGACCAGCGCATTGGCATCAAGCGGGCCTCGGACAAGGCGAACGGCGCGACCCATGCAAATGGCGCGGCGGGCGTCCAGTGCAAGTACAGCACGGCCGGCCTCTAGTGCAAGTACGATGCAGAGGGCCTCTGCCCACTCCTGGCGAGGAATGGAGGTACAGACGGGATGTGTACCCAGCTGTGATGCCCTGTCGACAGCAGGCAAGCGCCGATGGATCCACTCTTGTTGTGCGGCGCACCGCGCCTCTCGCTCTACGGTGCTCCAACGGTCTCGCCGTGCGGCGAGCCGCAGCCTATCGGCGCGGACGCGCCTAGCTTGCTCTGCGACGCGCCATCGATCATGTTGTGCGGCGAGTTGCAGTCTCTTGATGCCGACATGCCTATCTTGATCCGCGGCGCTGAAGCGCCATGCGCCAAGGGTCTGATCAACCCTTGCAATGACGCGCATCGCGGCGTCGTCCATCGCGTTGCCGGGGAGCGCCTCGGCCTCGACGGGCCGTGGCGCCTGCTCGTTTTCCTCGTAGATGAGGTTGATGGCAGAGGCGACGCTTTGGTGGGTTGGCATGCTTGGAAAAGGTGGATGTGCTATAGGTTGCGCTTGTTGCCTCTGTGCGTCGCGCGTCACCTAGGTTTATGCGCAATATCACTGGGTGGCGGGAAACCAGTGAGGAAATGGCAGGAAACGGTGGTGTGTTCATAAAATGCCATCAATTAATGGAAACTTAGCATAGAAGGAACATCGAGCTAGCACAAGAAGTAGATGATGATCAGATTATTGTTTATCATAGTTAATTATGCATGTAATTGTTTACTTTAGTGTGCGGAAATGTCATGTGTGTACTAGCCACCTATGTAATTGGATGTTTGCCGCGTATTACACACATCTTGTTTATGTGAAACATTTCTATTCTCTTGGCTCAACACAAACAATTTATCGAAATGAATTGTATGCCCTCCATTGCACACACACCTTGATCTGGTTGAACCGTTTCTGTTGCGTTGCCTAATCGAAAACAGTTCATCCAAGTGAACCGTATGCCGTATATCGCACACACCTTGATCTGGCTGACCGTTTCTTTTGTGTTTCCTAATCACAAACAGTTCATCCGAGTGAACTGTAAGTTGTATATCGCACACGCCTTCATCTGGATGCCCGTTTATTTTGTTATGCCACATTGCAAATATTTAATTGAACTAAACCATACGCCCTGCATCGCACACGCAACTAAAATCCGAACCATGTTTGATGCATTCATCATCGCAAACGTTTTGCACCTTTTTTGACGGTATTTTTACACCACCTTTTGCGATTAATGCATCGCACACAGTTTCGTCAAAGGGTCTCCGATCGTAGTGTCGCGTTAGCAGCAACCTGCAATAGTGATGTATTGTATGATGATCGTTCTAATGGTCCCTGGTTGATAAGATTATGTGGACACATACCCTTGACTAGTATACAACTCGGTTGATGACTATGTTTCACAAGTCATGTGCATGGAGATGCTAAACCGATAGTATGGACTCGGGGATGGAGATCACCGAGTCGGACAGACCCACTTCGAGACGCGGTGAGACATTGTCATCAGTTAGTCTCAAGTACATTGTCTATGACATGTCCCAGACCTGAGGTCCTCGCATGTTCTTGGGATGAGGATTGACTCCTTAGGGTCTATCAAACTCTACTCCGTAACTGGGTAGTTATAAAGGTAGCTTTTGGGTGAGTCGTGAGCCATGCCATGAGAGACATGGCTGACCAAGATGGGATTTGCCCCTCCTATTTGGAGAGATATTCTCTGGGCCCTCTCGAGTGATCAGATTCAGAAAGCATGGCCATGTGACTTGGGTTAAGTGTTAACCCAGTTCAGGAATCCATATCATGGTGTCGAGAAGAGAGTCGAGCTACCACAAGGGTGATAAGTACACGGCTCAAGCTTGACAACATATATCGTGAGGCAAAAGGAACGTTGAGTATCACACATTGTCGTGGTTCGTCAAACAACTTTACGCACACATGGGAGTTGGCACGTTCTGCTAGGAGCCGCTACCAACTGTCGACTCTGGTCGTTCCATGTGTACGTGAACCTATGGGGTCGCACACTTAAGGGGTTGCAGCCCATCCATATTGGATCTGAGTGGAAAATGGATGTAGACTCCTTGTGGGCTCAAGTATTGAGCCCACCTCGAAGGTCTATATAAAGGGGAGTGGGCGCACCACTTAGGGTTGATCTTTTTTCACCCAGGACAACTGCCGCCACAACTCCCCACGCCCATGCCACGTGACCGGGCATAGCAGTCCGCCGGCCGACACTGCTCCCCGTATGTGTGGATACCTTGGAGGAATCGCATCTGGGGTGCTTGGACGAACTGTTCGAGGGAACTGCGAGGTGTCGTTCGCAGGAGATCACCGTTCATGAGTCTTCGCTATTCACGGAGATCGACGACGCGAGGAGTAGACACCTCAGGAGATCGACTACACGGATCACCAACTCTACTTCCGTTGTGGTGACTACGCATCTACTAGTAAACCCAATCCCGTGATCTATTTGGTGTGCGATAGAATTTTTTATTTGGCGCTAGAGTAGAGTACCGCGTGTTACAAAAGTGGCATCAGAGCCTATGTTGTGTGGTATTAGATTCGGGGTAGAATTTGCATATGATGATATGTAGATTGGTATATGTACTAGCTGATGAGATCGGTTGTCAATATGATTGACTGTACATGGTGTCAGACATTCGGAATTGTGATCTGTTTTTCCGTGATCGTGTCACGGAGGTCGTGACGCAAATTACCGCAAAAGGCCAGCCCGTTTACCCCATGGGGGCAAAGCCCCCTCGGCCCCCATTGCGTTAACCTCTTAGGGCGGCGCATAACTTATTTTTGCAGGGAATGCTTGTGATTTGGTATAGCCCATGTATGTTGCATGTATGTAATTTTATCATGACCTGCGTGTCGTGAGTACAGCAACTGGCATGAGCCATATGGTTGTATAATTATTGTACTAATGACTTGCGTGTCAACATGAGCCATGTAATGTAATCTACTTTCATATCTATTAGTTTGTAATAGCATAGTATCTTATGTAACACTTGGCGGTTGACATGGCTGGCTTGGAGATGGAGATCACCACGAGGACAACCATGCATGGAGACGGAGATCACCATGGGTAGACAGCGCACGTGGAGATGGAGATCACCATGTGCTGAGAAAAGGGGCTATACCATATCACACTTATATAAACTTCCTATGATAGTTTATCCCTTTTATGCACCCTTCTTTTGCATGGTAGATGTTTTAAGTAGGGTGATCCCTCAACGAATGTCAAGTAAAAATGCATCCCAAAATGTTGCACCATCATACATCAAGTATACCTAGTGATGGGCTTATAAAATTACGGTGCCGCTTGGTCTCCTTGAAGTGATGGGGTCGTGCCCGACACTTACTTGCAGAGCATTGGTTAACTTATCTTGGCTATCGAAACAATTTTAGGCCTCGAGGCATAAGAGTTGGCGTGACATGAGATATCCCCAACAAACAAGAGTCGTATAGAGATACGATTAGCAAGTGTTGCTTACCGAGTGATCTAGTCTTCTAGTAGTGATGCAAAAGCTCACTACTCGACATGTTGATCTTGGATCTTGAATCACTAAGTATCAACCAAGGGATCTTGATTTTAGTGGGAGTAATATTCTATTTAATTTTTTAATGTAAATTACTCTTCGTGAAGACATGTCCAAGTGTTTTCCATGTTTATGTTGTAGATCAATGGCACCACTTGCTCAACCCAGTTTTTTGTTGAAATCAATCCTGGAAAATGATAAATTGAATGGAACAAACTTTACCACCTGGTATAGAAATCTGAGAAGTGTTCTCAGGCATGACAAAAAGGAAAATGTTCTAGAGGATCCACTTCTAGAGGAACCTGCCGAGAATGCTAATGCCACAACCAGGAATGCCCACTAGAAGCTCGTTGATGAGTCAAATGAGATCAGTAGCTTGTATGGAGCCTGATTTTCAGCAACATTTCGAGAACGTTAATGCTTTCGGTATGATCGATAACCTCAAGAGCGTGTTTCAAATGTAGGCTAGGATCGAAAGGTTCAATGTCTGGCGATCCTTGATTGACTGTAAGCTGAAAGATGGTGGTCCACTGAGCCCGCATGTGATCAAGGTGATCGGGTACATGCAAGCTTCGGATTGGTTAGGCTTCCCACTTAGCGATGAGTTGCCCACGGACACAATTCTGGGTTCTCTTCCGGCAAGCTACAGGACCACTACTGCAGGATGCTGCTAACGCGACACTACAATCAGAGACCCTTCGGTCAAACTGTGTGTGATGCATTAATCGCAAATGCAGGTGTAAGAAAACTGTTAAAAATGATACAAACTGTTAGCGATGGCGGAGAACTCAAACACGATTCAGATTAGAGTTGCGTGTGTGATCTGTAGACATCAAACTCGAATGAACTGTTTGCGATGAGCATAACAACAAAAACTGTCAGCCATATGAAGGTGTGTGCGATATAGGGCATACAATTCACTCGGATGAATTTTCATGGTATATTTGCTATTCTTTAGTTGTTTGAAAATAGCCAGCATTTCAATCAATTTTTGCTAGGTGGAGGCAACGCTGGGGACTGAGCACCCAGCCGGAGACAGGGAGGACATGGCGTCACAGGCGATGCGGTCGGCCGGCCAGTGGAGGGAAAGTCTGATGGTTGATGGAAGCTAAATGGTCTTTGTTCGGTCGATTGGATCTTGGGAGGCACTATAGTCTCCTAGACGCATGTTTTTGTCCACATCGCTATCTTGCTGTATAGCCCAAACTGTGCTACATGAACATGTTATGGTAAGCGGAGAATTTATGTATGGTACCTATATATACACCTTAGTTTCAAGATGTTTATAAATCATTTTCCATGTTTTAGAGATGAAAATGGGATGCGGTCTTAAGAAGAACAATAAAACATGGACCTGTCGGAAATGATGCTTTTTGTAATTTACAACTTGTTTTTTTCTATTGGAGATGTAGAACACAAGAAACTGACTAAGCGATCTTTGGTTGGTGCACTTATCATGATGGCCTATGGAGTATATTGTCAATTTCCCTTTCCCCTCTACTTCCTCGGTTAATGAGTTTGATGTCCTGAATCCTGTTACTAGTTCACACTTTCCAAATCAACGTATGTGCAATAGATAGCATACATTTCACTCAGATAAATTGTTTGTGATGAGCTAAAATAACGAAAATGGTTAGCCAGATCAAGGTGTGTGGGATAGACGACATACACTTAACACGGATGAATTGTTTGTGATTAGCCACAACAAACAAAAATGGTCAGACAGATCAAGGTGTGTGCTAGACAGGCACACATTCTAATTAAAAGAAGCATTTGTGATGGTAATAATGAGCGTGTATAGTTGATGGGACAAGTCGTGTGCTGACATCGACGATTACGGTGCATCCTATGGTGCAAACGCCACATACGCATCTGAGAACGCGTGCCCATGTTAGACCATCCAGGAATCGTGCCTCACTTCAAAACTAGAACTGCCAATAAATTTTGAGCTTGCTTCCCGTCACATTCCAAATTACCATGCTATATTTGATTGCAAACTTGTTCACACAAATCAAAACCTAAAGGGTTTCCGACTTAGCAGTGCATTACTAGGCGGAGATCACCACTCCGGCGATGTCTTCATGACCCGGGGATGGGGCGCGATCGCCCGTGCCTGCACCTCAGAGGGGGCACGCCATCCAGTTCAAGTACGACGGGGCATCGACGCTCTTCTTCAAGGTCTTCAGGGAGGATGGCCAACGTCTGGAGTGCTGCCCCAGGGGAGGCGATCGAGATGGCGATCCCCCTACAAGTCAGCGAGGTGGCTAGGCTTCTGGGGGCGAACTTGCCCTTGGCCATGTCCGCGACTCCTCCAGCAGCAGCAGCGCTTCCTCCGGACCAAGCTCAGGCGACGACGAATGCTACGAGCCGTCGCGTCGCCGCACTCGGGCTTAGGGGAGGAATGGTGCCACTAGGCGTTGTGGGTGACCCTGCCTGGGTTGCGATCCTCGGGAAGTCCTTTCCTTTTGTTTCATTCCTACGCAAAAATCATGAAGGGCCCCACAGGGGTGTGTAAAGATCGCGACATTTTTGCCTCAATGTTAGCGTCCCCAACTTATGTTGGTTTGCGTCTCTCGCTGGGTACGACTTGCCCCTTTATTCTCGCGGCAGCTTAGCACTCTACGCCGACAGGACCCAGTCCCCAGGCAAGCTTCGGCCGTCGCTGGTATGCCAGGTCGGGATGCCGTGGTCAAGGCCAGGAGGTGAGCGGCCCAAGGTCCAGTAAGAGCCCCTGAGGCGCGATGCTCAGGATGTCCCCTTTGGCGCCCAAGCGGCTCCCGAAGGACCTAAACGGAAGTTTCCTTGCCTGAGCGAAGTCGCAAGAAACAAAAACGCCGATTACGGGGTTCACGCCTGGGTGTGCAAGGCAACTTATCTCGGCGAGCCCACGACGGTTTCCTTGTCGCGAGGGCGAGCTCCTTGTGTGACGTCAGCCAGTGTCTTTCTCCTGATGGTGCCCCTCCGCAGGGCTCCTACCGGCTCCATCTCTCCCGCTCGTGAGGGTGCTCTATGTCCTCGGGGCCCGGCTCTCGAGCGAGGCTCGGCCGCCACTGGTATGACATGTCGCAATGCCATGGTCAAGGCCAAGGGTGAGGACTCGAGAGCTGGTTGGGGCCCCTTAGGCGCGGTGCTCAAGGGCGCCCCCCCTTTAACGTGCAAGCGACATGTGCGAGAAAAGAGCGGCTGGCTCCGAGGGGGTACCTAGGAGGGGTTGCGCCCACTGGCACACAACGCGACATCATTCCATGGTGGCAAGGTGTGATTTCTACTACACAACCTTCTTCTTGTAGACGTTGTTGGGCCTCCAAGTGCAGAGGTTTGTAGGACAGTAGCAAATTTCCCTCAAGTGGATGACCTAAGGTTTATCAATCCATGGGAGGCGTAGGATGAAGATGGTCTCTCTCAAACAACCCTGCAACCAAATAACAAAGAAACTCTTGTGTCCCCAACACATCCAATACAATGGTAAATTGTATAGGTGCACTAGTTCAGCGAAGAGATGGTGATACAAGAGCAATATGGATGGTAGATATAGGTTTTTGTAATCTGAAAATATAAAAACAACAAGGTAACTAATGATAAAAGTGAGCGAAAACGGTATTGCAATGCGTTGAAACAAGGCCTAGGGTTCATACTTTCACTAGTGCAAGTTCTCTGAACAAGGATAACATAATTAGATCATATAACTATCCCTCAACATGCAACAAAGAGTCACTTCAAAGTCACCAATAGCAGAGAACAAACGAAGAGATTATTGTAGGGTACGAAACCACCTCAAAGTTATTCTTTTCGATCAATCCATTGGGCTATTCCTATAAGTGTCACAAACAGCCTAGAGTTCGTACTAAAATAACACCTTAAGACACAAACAACCAAAACCCTAATGTCACCTAGATACTCCAATGTCATCTCAAGTATCCGCGGCTATGATTATACGATATGCATCACACAATCTCATATTCATCTATTCAACCAACACAAAGAACTTCAAAGAGTGCCCCAAAGTTTCTACCGGAGAGTCAAGACGAAAACATGTGCCAACCCCTATGCATAAGTTCACAAGGTCATAGAACTCGCAAGTTGATCATCAAAACATACATCAAGTGGATCACGTGAATATCCCATTGTCACCACAGATAAGCACATGCAAGACATACATCAAGTGTTCTCAAATCGTTAAAGACTCAATCCGATAAGATAACTTCAAAGGGAAAACTCAATCCATTACAAGAGATAGAGGGGGGGAACATCATAAGATCCAACTATAATAGCAAAGCTCGCGGTACATCAAGATTGTGCCATATCAAGAACACGAGAGAGAGAGAGAGAGAGAGAGAGAGAGAGAGAGATCAAACACATAGCTACTGGTACATACCCTCAGATCCGAAAGATTCAAGACAAAAGTTTAATATTGACATAAAAATAATAATACTTCAAGCATACTAACAAAGTAATCATGTCTACTCAAAATAACATGGCCAAAGAAAGTTCATCCCTACAAAATCATATAGTCTGGCTATGCTCCATCTTCATCACACAAAATATTCAGATCATGCACAACCCCGATGACAAGCCAATCAATTGTTTCATACTTTAGTATTCTCAAACTTTTTCAACTTTCACGCAATACATGAGCGTGAGCCATGGACATAGAACTATAGGTGGAATAGAATGGTGGTTGTGGAGAAGACAAAAAGGAGGAAGATGGTCTCACATCAACTAGGCGTATTAATGGGCTATGGAGATGCCCATCAATAGATATCAATGTGAGTGAGTAGGGATTGCCATGCAACGGATGCAGTAGAGCTATAAATGTATGAAAGCTCAACAAAAGAAACTAAGTGGGTGTGCATCCAACTTGCTTGATCACGAAGACCTAGGGCATTTTGAGGAAGCCCATTATTGGAATATACAAGCCAAGTTCTATAACAAAAATTCCCACTAGTATATGAAAGTGACAAAATAAGAGACTCTCTATCATGAATATCATGGTGCTACTTTGAAGCACAAGTGTGGAAAAATGATAGTAGCATTGTCCCTTCTCTCTTTTTCTCTCTTTTTTTGTTTGGCTTCTTTGGCCTCCCTTTTTTTCATTGGCTTCTTTGGCCTCCCCCTTTTTTTCCTCACACGGGACAATGCTCTAATAATGATGATCATCACACTTCTATTTATTTACAACTCAAGGATTACAACACAATACTCAGAACAAAATATGACTCTATATGAGTGCCTCCGGCGGTGTACCGGGATGTGCAATGAATCAAGAGTGACATGTATGAAAAAATTATGAATGGTGGCTTTTCCACAAATACGATGTCAACTACATGATCATGCAAGGCAATATGACAATGACGGAGCGTGTCATAATAGACGGAGCGGTGGAAAGTTGTATGGAAATATATCTCGGAATGGCTATGGAAATGCCATGATAGGTAGGTATGGTGGCTATTTTGAGGAAGGTAAATGGTGGGTTTACGGTACCGGCGAAAGTTGCGCTGTACTAGAAAGGATAGTAACGGTGGAAGGGTGAGAGTGCGTATAATCCATGGACTCAACATTAGTCATAAAGAACTCACATACTTATTGCAAAAATCTACAAGTCATCAAAACCAAGCACTATACGCATGCTCCTAGGGGGATAGATTGGTAGGAAAAGACGATCGCTCGTCCCCGACCGCCACTCGTAAGGAAGACAATCAAAAAATATCTCATGCTCCAACTTCGTTACATAACGGTTCACCATACGTGCATGCTGCGGGAATCACAAACTTTAACACAAGTATCTCTCAAATTCACAACTACTCCACTAGCATGACTCTAATATCACCATCTTCATATCTCAAAACAATCATAAAGATCAAACTTCTCATAGTATTCAACACTTTATATGAAAGTTTTTATTATATCCCTCTTCGATACCCATCATATTAGGACTAAATTCATAACCAAAGCAAACTACCATGCTATTTAAAGACTCTCAAAATGATATAAGTGAAGCATGACAGCTCAACAATTTCTTGAAAATAAAACTATCGCCGTGCTCTAAAAAGATATAAGTGAAGCACTAGAGCAAATTATCTAGCTCAAAAAATATAAGTGAAGCACATAGAGTATTCTAATAAATTCCGATTCATGCGTGTCTCTCCCAAAAGGTGTGTACAGCAAGGATGATTGTGGTAAACTAAATATCAAAGACTCAAATCATACAGGACGCTCCAAGCAAAACACATATCATGTGGTGAATAAAAATATAGCCTCAAGTAAAGTTACCGATAGACGAAGACGAAAGAGGGGATGCCTTTCGGGGCATCCCCAAGCTTAGGCTTTTGGTTGTCCTTGCATATTACCTTTGGGTGCCTAGGTCATCCCCAAGCTTAGGCTCTTGCCACTCCTTATTCCATAGTCCATCGAATCCTTACCCAAACTTGAAAACTTCACAACACAAAACTTAACAGAAAACTCGTCAGCTCTGTTAGTATAAGAAAATAAATCACCACTTAGGTACTGTTGTGAACTCATTCTAAATTCATATTGGTGTAATATCTACTGTATTCCAACTTCTCTATGGTTCATACCCTCCGATACTACTCATAGATTCATCAAAATAAGCAAACAACACATAGAAAACAGAATCTGTCAAAAACAGAATAGTCTATAGCAATCTGATTTGTTCAAATACTTCTGGAACTCCAAAATTCTGAAAAACTAGAAAAACCTGGATAATTTGTATATTGAACTTCTGCAAAAAGAATTAGCATTTTATAATGTTCTGGTGAATTTTAAAATTATTTCCGTGACAAAGTTTCTGTCTTTTTCAGCAGATCAAACAACTATCACCCAAGAAGGTCATATTGGTTCTACTTGGCACAAACACTAATTAAAACATAAAACCACATCTAACCAGAGGCTAGATAGATTATTTATTACTAAACAGGAGCAAAAGGCAAAGAACACAAATAAAATTGGGTTGCCTCCCAACAAGCGCTAACGTTTAACGCCCCTAGTTAGGCATGATGATTTCAATGATGCTCACATAAAAGATAAGAATTGAAACATAAAGAGAGCATCATCAAGAATATGACTAGCACATTTAAGTCTCACCCACTTCCTATGCATAGGGATTTTGTGAGCAAACAATTTATGGGAACAAGAATCAACTAGCATAGGAAGACAAAACAAGCATAACTTCAAAACTTTTAACACATAGAGAGGAAACTTGATATTATTGCAACTCCTACAAGCATATATTCCTCCCTCGTAATAATTTTCAGTAGCATCATGAATAAATTAATCAATATAACCATCACATAAAGCATTCTTTTCATGATCTACAAGCATATAATTTTTATTACTCTCCACATAAGCAAATTTCTTCTCATGAATAGAAGTGGGAGCAAACTCAACAAAATAACTATCATGTGAGGCATAATCCAATTGAAAATTAAAATCATGATGACAAGTTTCATGGTTATCATTATTATTTATAGCATACATGTCATCACAATAATCATCATAGATAGCAACTTTGTTCTCATAATCAATTGGAACCTCTTCCGAAATAGTGGATTCATCACTAAATAAAGTCATGACCTCTCCAAATCCACTTTCATAATTATCACGGCAAGATTCAACACCCTCCAAAATAGTGGGATCATTACTTCCTAAAGTTGACACTCTTCCAAACCCACTTTCATCAATATAATCATCATAAATAGGAGGCATGTTATCATCATAATAAATTTCCTCATCAAAACTTGGGGGACAAAAAATATCATCTTCGTCAAACATAGCATCCCCAAGCTTGTGGCTTTGCATATTATTAGCATCATGGATATTCATAGAATTCATAATAACAACATTGCAATCATGCTCATCATTCAAATATTTAGTGCCAAACATTTTAATGCATTCTTCTTCTAACACTTGAGCACAATTTTCCTTTCCATCATTTTAACGAAAGATATTAAAAAGATGAAGCATATGAGGCACCCTCAATTACATTTTTTGTAGTTTTCTTTTATAAACTAAACTAGTGATAAAACAAGAAACTGAAAGATTCGATTGCAAGATCTAAAGATATACCTTCAAGCACTCACCTCCCCGGCAACGGCGCCAGAAAAGAGCTTAGTTGACGGGTGTTAGTGCCGCTTACCTAGCTCCCCGGCAACGGCGCCAGAAAAGAGCTTGATGTCTACTACACAACCTTCTTCTTGTAGACGTTGTTGGGCCTCCAAGTGCAGAGGTTTGTAGGACAGTAGCAAATTTCCCACAAGTGTATGACCTAAGGTTTATCAATCCGTGGGAGGCGTAGGATGAAGATGGTCTCTCTCAAACAACCCTGCAACCAAATAACAAAGAGTCTCTTGTGTCCCCAACACACCCAATACAATGGTAAATTGTATAGGTGCACTAGTTCGGCGAAGAGATGGTGATACAAGTGCAATATGGATGGTAGATATAGGTTTTTGTTATCTGAAAATATAAAAACAGCAAGGTAACTAATGATAAAAGTGAGCGAAAACGGTATTGCAATGCGTTGAAACAAGGCCTAGGGTTCATACTTTCACTAGTGCAAGTTCTCTGAACAAGGATAACATAATTAGATCATATAACTATCCCTCAACATGCAACAAAGAGTCACTCGCACTCCAAAGTCACTAATAGCGGAGAACAAACGAAGAGATTATTGTAGGGTACGAAACCACCTCAAAGTTATTCTTTCCGATCAATCCATTGGGCTATTCCTATAAGTGTCACAAACAGCCCTAGAGTTCGTAGTATAATAACACCTTAAGACACAAATCAACCAAAACCCTAATGTCACCTAGATACTCCAATGTCACCTCAAGTATTCGCGGGTATGATTATACGATATGCATCACACAATCTCAGATTCATCTATTCAACCAACACAAAGAACTTCAAAGAGTGCCCCAAAGTTTCTACCGGAGAGTCAAGACGAAAACGTGTGCCAACCCCTATGCATAAGTTCACAAGGTCACAGAACTCGCAAGTTAATCACCAAAACATACATCAAGTGGATCACGTGAATATCCCATTGCCACCACAGATAAGCACATGTAAGACATGCATCATGTGACGCCCCCGATTCAATCATACACTAATCATACACGCAAACATGTACGATCAAGATCAGGGACTCACGGGAAGATATCACAACACAACTCTAAAAATAAAATAAGTCATACAAGCATCATAATACAAGCCAGGGGCCTCGAGGGCTCGAATACAAGTGCTCGATCATAGACGAGTCAGCGGAAGCAACAATATCTGAGTACAGACATAAGTTAAACAAGTTGCCATAAGATGGCTAGCACAAATTGGGATACAGATCGAAAGAGGCGCATGCCTCCTGCCTGGGATCCTCCTAAACTACTCCTGGTCGTCGTCAGCGGCTTGCACGTAGTAGTAGGCACCTCCGGTGTAGTAGGAGTCGTCGTCGACGGTGGCATCTGGCTCCTGGGCTCCAGCATCTGGTTGTGACAACCAGGTAGAAGGGAAAGGGGGAAAAGAGGGAGAAAAGCAACCGTGAGTACTCATCCAAAGTACTCACAAGCAAGGAGCTACACTACATATGCATGGGTATATGTGTAAAGGACCATATCGGTGGACTAAACTGCAGAATGCTAGAATAAGAGGGGGATAGCTAATCCTGTCGAAGACTACGCTTCTGGCCACCTCCATCTTGCAGCATGTAGAAGAGAGTAGATGGTAAGTTCACCAAGTAGCATCGTATAGCAAAAACCTACCCGGCGATCCTCCCCTCGTCGCCCTGTGTGAGAGCGATCACCGGGTTATATCTGGCACTTGGAAGGGTGTGTTTTACTAAGTATCTGGTTCTAGTTGTCATAAGGTCAAGGTATAACTCCAAGTCGTCCTGTTACCGAAGATCACGGCTATTCAAATAGATAAACTTCCCTGCAGGGGTGCACCACATTACCCAACACGCTCGATCCCCTTTGGCCGGACACACTTTCCTGGGTCATGCCCGGCCTCAGAAGATCAACACGTCGCAGCCCTACCTAGGCACAACAGAGAGGTCAGCACGCCGGTCTAAATCCTATGGCGCAGGGGTCTGGGCCCATCGCCCATTGCACACCTGCATGTTGCGAGGGCGGCCGGAAGCAGAACTAGCCCCCTTAATACAAGAGCAGGCTTACGTTCCAATCCGGCGCGCGCCGCTCAGTCGCTGACGTCAAGAAGGCTTCGGCTGATACCACGACGTCGAGTGCCCATAACTGTTCCCGCATAGTTGGTTAGTGCATATAGGCCAGTGGCGAGACTCAGATCACATACCAAGATCTCGTTAAGTGTGTTATTTTGAAGTAACCACGAACGCCGACCAGGGCCTGGCCCACCTCTCTCCTAGGTGGTCTCAACCTGCCCTGTCGCTCCGCCACAAAGTAACAGTCGGGGGCCGTCGGGAACCCAGGCCCACCTCTACCGGGATGGAGCCACCTGCCCCTTCAGCCCCCATCTCCGAACAGTATCACAAGTAATGTAATAGTATAAAGTATATAGCATATGCCCGTAATCACCTACCGAAGTGATCATGGCCCACTAGTATAGCATGGCAGACGGACAAGAGTGTAGGGCCACTGATGGAATACTAGCATCCTATACTAAGGATTTAGGGTTGCAGGTAAGGTAACAACTGTAGCAACAATAACAAGCTATGCAGCAGAATAGGATTAACCGAAAGCAGTAACATGCTACACTACTCTAATGCAAGTAGTATAGAGAAGAATAGGAGATATCTGGTGATCAAGGGGGGGCTTGCCTGGTTGCTCTGGCAAGAGAATGGTTCGTCGTCGATGTAGCCGATCACAGGGGTACCGGCAGCGGTCTCGGGGTCTACCGGAAAGAAGTAACGGAGGGGGAACATAATAAATAACAAAGCAATCAAAGCATCACAAAGCATAACATGTCAATACGCGGTGCTAGAGGTGATCTAACGCAGGGATAGGTAATACCGGCGAAGGGGGGAAAGATCCGGGAAAGTATCCCCGGTGTTTCGCGTTTTCGGACAGATGAACCGGAGGGGGAAAGTTGTGTGTTCGATATGCTAGGGATGTGCGGCGGACAAATGGGCTACGTATTCGGATTCGTCTCGTCGTTCGGAGCAACTTTCATGTACAAAGTATTTTTCACCCAAGTTACAGTTCATTTTATATTAATTTTCAAAGTTTTTAAATGATTTTTAGAATTAGCAAAATTAATTTAATCAAAAAGCATTTATGATGTCATCATGACGACAGCGGTCAATTCTGACCGTTGACTAGTCAAACTGACAGCTAGGTCCCGCTGTCATTGACACAGTTTAAATAATCAGAGTTAATTAGCTTAACTAAAAGATTAGGTTAATTAGATTCAATTAGTTTAGTTAACAGAATTAATTAACTTAACTAATTCACTAATTAATTAATTAATAATTTATTTACTTTATTTTAGATTCGTTTTTTGGGGGGTGGGGCCCTGTTGTCAATGGCACAGGGGGTAAACAGGTGGGCTACCGGGTGTGGGTGCACGAGCGCCTGGACCCGGGGGCGCGCGGGCGCGAGCGCCCGGACTGGGCGCGGCCAGTCGGTGCCACGGTGAGGGGAGGACGCCGGCGCGGCGCCAGCTGGCGCCGACCTGGCAGCGGAGAGGCCACGGCGGGGTGAGGCTGTGGTGATGTGGGCGGTGCCGGGGCGCCGCGACGGTGCATCGGGGCGGACGAGGCGAGGCCGGGGCACAGAGGAGGCGAGGGCGCGCACGGGCGTCTGCGGATGCGCGCGGGGGAGGGGGGCGGCGAGCAACACCGGGCGCGAACGGCGATAGATGGCGGTGGCGGAGCACGCGGGGCGCTGTGGTGGCGGAGCGGCTCAGGGCCGGTGGCCAGGGACGGGGTGGAGCAGCGGTTAGTAGCAGAGGGGGGCGACAAGTGGGGCGCGCAGGCAGCCGCGATCCACGGCGGCAGAGAGCAGCGGCTGCGCGGCCAGGTGCTCGCGGGGACGCGCCTAGGCGCGACGGACAACGTGGTGGAGTCGAGGCGCGGGCGACGCGCAGCGGCAGGCGGTGATGGAAGGCAAGCGGGGAGGCGCAAAGGCGACCGCGAGGCCACAACATGGGGCGGCGGCGAGCAAGGGACAGAGGGGGAAGAGGGGAGGCACGGTGCCTCACCGGCGTTCGTGGGGAAATGGCAGCGAGTCTCGGGGCGGAGGACGGGGACGATGGCGAGCGACGGCGGGGACAAGGCGACGGGGTCGGGGTGGCGTGGGGCTCCGGAGATGTGGCTCCAGGCGGTGGCGACGGCGTCGGGTCGTCGAGGTCGATGCGTGCGTGCCCCGATCTGATCTGGATCGGGGAGGGAGGGGAAGCGAGGAGTGTGGGGGAGTGGGGCGCGTGGGGGTAGGTTAGGGTTACGGTGGGAGGGGGAGTGGGTTAGTAGGCAGGGGGTGGGCCGGCCCATTCAGGCGGCTGAGGCCAGCTGGGCCACTTGGCCTAGCTGGGGGGGGGGGCTTTTCTGATTTTATTTCTATTTTGTATTTTCCTTTTTTGATTTATTTTTCTTTTCTGTTTTGGTTAATTGTTTGGGCACCAAATGAGTTTTGTAAAATATGAGAGCAGGCCCACAAATCACAGCACAATATATCCTACCACCAAAAACTAGTTTCGGGTAAATATCATTTCATATTTGTTTTTTATTAATAAAAAAGTTATTAAATAATGTTTTCAGTCACTATTTGAGGTTGTTTAAGTCACTTATCAAATTTCAATAATGTTGCTTACAATTTTATCATAGCCTCTGACTTATCTACTATTTATTGAACATTTTAGTTTTAATATTTGAAAACTTTTGTTGTTTGCCATATATTGAATTTTAATTTTGAACCGGTTTTTGAACTAACGAGAGATTAGTAACAATAACCAAGGTGATGTGGCATCATTAGCGTGGGATTACTGTAGCCTAATTGTCCGGGCGTCACACATCAAGTGTTCTCAAATCCTTAAAGACTCAATCCGATAAGATAACTTCAAAGGGAAAACTCAATCCATTACAAGAGATAGAGGGGGAGAAACATCATAAGATCTAACTATAATAGCAAAGCTCGCGGTACATCAAGATCGTGCCATATCAAGAACACGGGAGAGAGAGATCAAACACATAGCTACTGGTACATACCCTCAGCCCCGAGGGTGAACTACTCCCTCCTCGTCATGGAGAGCGCCGGGGTGATGAAGATGGCCACTGGTGATGATTCCCCCCTCCGGCAGGGTGCCGGAACAGGGTCCCGATTGGTTTTTGGTGGCTATAGAGGCTTGCCGCGGCGGAACTCCCGATCTAGGTTATTTTCTGGAGGTTTGGGGATTTATAGGAGAGGTTGGCGTCGAGAACAAGTCAGGGGGCCCCACGGAGAGTCCACGAGGCATAGGGGCGCGCCCAGGGGGTGGCAGCGCCATCCATCGTGGGGCCCACGGGACTCCCTTCTGGTAACTCTTTGTTCCAGTATTTTTTATATTTTCCAAAAAAAATCTCCATTAATTTTCAGCGCATTCTGAGAACTTTTATTTCTGCACAAAAACAACGCCACGTTAGTTCTGCTGAAAACAACGTCAGTCCGGGTTATTTCTAACCAAATCAAACCAAAATCATGTAAAAATATTATAAACATGGCATGAATACATAAAAAATTATAGATACGTTGGAGACGTATCAAGGTGTTGGCGAAGCCGCTCGGGGTCCTGCCTCCGGAGGTTCCTGCGAGTTAGTCATAAATCGCAAGGGGCAGCCGTGCTTGCTATCCTGCCCGTGATCTTTCCGCGAGAAGACGGAGGCACTCAGGATCTAGTAAGGTGACGTGCGCGGGGCCGGCCGTGAACTAGAGCTCGGTCTCTTAGGTTTATCAACACTGTAGGGACGGACCCAAGCACAGACACCGTGCCAGCCCCCTCGCGGGACAAGCGAGAGGCGGGTTAGCAGCGCGCGGGGATCGCGGAACGCAACTCCATAGATGACGGTCGACAGGCGCACTGTTAACAGCCATAATAACTTGAGCATGCATAACTGATCCAGAGTACATGAATCAAAATGACGCAGCTGTGAGGACGGGCCCCAGCAGCCTGAGGATGATGCAGCCCGAGGGGCGCCCTTAACTAAAGAAACCAAAAGGTCACCTGGCACCATCGTTGTAGAAGCGTTGGAGTAGCTGAAGACGCGTGCTGCAGAGATCGCTCCTCACGAGCCCGCTGGCTCCTGGGGCTCGAAAGGCTCCGGAGGCCTGAAGAGCTCGCGAGGGTCCAGCGCCTCCTCCTTCAGGACTGCCTGGCGCCTCGCCTCGTGGGCCGCCAAGACTCCTTGCATGTAGCGCTGGTATGAGGCGGCACGTTCAGCACGCCGAATGGCATGCGGACATAGCTGCAGGGGTAGCCCCCACTCCGGCCGACACAGGACGGCCAGAAGAGCTCCTGAGAAGCGGCCCTGTTAAGGCCTGGAATGTTGACGCGGATGCGTAGCTCACCGCCCATGTTAGGGGCCGCGCTACACCCGGTGGTGCGGGGCGGCGCTCGCCACGCATGGCTCGCGCCTCCTGAAGCTCCCCTATTGCCTTGGTGATGAACTCCTAAGTGCCTCGCACCTCGCGCCTGGAGCCTTGCTCATGAAGGCACGCGTCAAAGCACGCCCACATGTGGTCGCCTGCATCTTGGGTGGCGCTCGTCATTTCTCCCTGGCAGCGGCGGCAGCGGAGGGAGGCCAGCATTGCCCTGAGGACGGTCCTCTCGAGGCTGGTCCTGCCAAGGGTCATCATGAGGCTGGCCCTGCCAGCGGTCCTCACAGGGTTGGTCGCGCCAGTCCTGGCGGGGGTCGCGGTTGTTCCAGCGGCCTCCACCATGGCCTCCTCCATGGTCATAGCCACGGTCGTTGCGCTCGGTACGGCAGCCAAGGCGCCCGTCGCGGATTGACCTGAGCTCCTGACAGTCGTTGGTGTTGTGGTTGTGGACATTGTGGAAGACGTAGAACGGGCGGCTGCCCCTGGAAGGCTCATCGTGGTCACGGTCGCGCTTCATCTCGGGCTTCGCGGCCAGCACGGCAGGGCCCTTACGCTTCACTTCCTTAGCCTTGGCTTTCTTGTCTTCAGGATCGACCTCCGGAAGCTCCAAGAGGGAGAGGCATGCTTCCTCTGCCCTCGCGCACCTAGTTGCCATGTTGAACATCTCAAGAGCCGAACATAAATCCTCCTGTATGGCGAGCTCCTCCTTCATCTTGATATCCCGGACGCCATCGGTGAACGCCGAAATGATGGCCTCATCCAACACCTTTGGGATCTTGAGGCGAACGTTCGTGAAGCGCCGTATGTACTTGTGCAAGGTCTCGCCCGGCTACTGCTTTATGCGTCGCAGGTCGCCTACTGTAGGAGCGCGGTCGCGAGTGCCCTGGAAGTTGGCGATGAAGCGCTCGCGTAGCTTGTCCCAGGAGGTGATCGACCCCACTGGGAGGTTCAGGAGCCAAGAACGTGCGCCATCCTTGAGGTCCATGGGGAACCAGTTTGCCATGACCTTGTTATTGTTGTTCGCTACCTCGATGCTTAGCTCGTAGAGCTGGAGAAACTCCGCGGGGTCACGAGCACCTTCATAGCGTGGAGGCATATCCGGCTTGAATTTGCCAAGCCAAACGACGCGGCGCAGCTCCAGGGTGAAAGCACGGCAGCCTGCCATACTCAGAGGGGCCGGTCGCATGGGGGGAGCTTGATCTTTGGGCCTGCGCGCCACCGCCTCTTGTGGCATGCGGTCTTGACGTGGCGGTGCTGGAAGCGCGTGCTTCCCCTTGGGGCCGCTGCACCACCTGGCAGCTTGCTTCATCGCGCACCGGCGCCCTACGCGGCGGGTCGCGCTGGGGTGCCTCACGCCTAGGCTCGGGGTCCACGTCATGCAGAGGAGGAGAAGGGGGCGCGCTGTGAGCCACATCGTCCGCCAGGGACGGCGGGGGATGGGGTGAGCGGGATGGTGCAGGGGCCTCACCGGCGGTGATGACGAGCTCGACGATGCGGCCGAGCCAGTCATCGTAGAGGTCGTTGGCCGAGCGGTAATGCAGAAGCTCACGCGCCATAAGCAGCGCAGCCTGCGTGTTCATCAGCCCGGGACGAGTATGGGTGGATGAACCGTGGCTGGAGTGAAAGATGGAGTAGCGGTACGGCCGTCGCGCCGCACGGACGGTGGCAGCGACGAATCCTGCTGTTCACGAGCGACAGGGTCAGTGCCGGTGTTAGCCACCAGGGAGGCAGAGCGGCGAGGAGCGCCGTTGCCCATGGGTGCTGTCTGAGCAACACGAGTGGCCCGGTGCTCGGCACGGACACGGCGAGCGTCGGCCATAGGAGCGACCGAACGAACGGTGGAAGAGAGGCTTCAACACGCCCCTACCAGGCGCGCCAAATGTCGGATTCAGGGCTCCGCGGACCCAAGAAAGGTTCAAACTTTGGGGCGTGTGCGAAGGACTCAACCTATCCAGCCTACTAGCCCGTCGCCCCACAGCCTAGCTCGATTCGCACAAACAAGGAGGAAGAAGAACACAACAGTTTACCAAGGTTCGGCCCACCTTGCGGTGTAAGACCCTACTCCTGCTTTGTGGTGTGTCGTGGTTTTGTCACGGCATATGTCCTTAGTGTCAGGACTTAGTCGCGAGGCCAACGCATCTATGTGGTAGCATGAGAGGGGTTGAGGGGAATCGAGAGACGCAATACAAGACAAGGATTTAGGCAGCTTCGGGCCCCGGGAAACATCATCCGGTAACAACCCTACATGTTGTTTGTGGCTAGGTCTCATTATGATCACAAGAGAGTTGCCGGTAAACCGGCTCTTTGTGTCTAGCCCTAGAGATTGTTGCTTCTTGCTTCTCCCTCTTTGGGGAGCCCTGCCCCTCCTTATATAAGTTAGAGGGGCGGGTTACATGTGGAGTCCTATTAGGATTAGGACTAGTCTACCTTCTAATACAAACCGGATACAAGTCCGGGTCTTTAACTCCTTGTAAGGTAATATTCTTCACGCCTTTCCTATTAAACCGGCCCACCATTAATATAAACCGGCCCTCTGGGCCTTGGGCCTTGTCATCCGTCTGTCCCTGCCCGCCGGGTTACAAGTGAGTTATAATGTCCAGGCAGGTTGCTTGTAAACCGTCTGGTCAGGGCAGGTCGCCAGTGAATCGCCAAGTGTCAATCGGATCTCAAGTAAACCACCAAGTCCGGCCGGGTTATACTTCCGGCCGGTTTATGCCGCGGGGTATATCCCCGACATTAGCCCCCAGTTTAATTTGGATTTATCCATGTTAAACTGATCCTGTAAAACAAACACAAGAACAAATTTGACAGATTATGCTCCGGGTTAAGAATTCTTGTAAACCGGCATCTGATCATCCATAAGTCCTTGTCATTTCCTCCTTCTAGAAAATCCGAGTCAATAGACCAGCTTCATAATCAATTTGCTTGCAGAAGATATTTCGTAAATAAAGAATCCATTTGAATCCGCCTTCAATGCGCTGACTTGACAAAAATATTGGTCTTCAAATATTCAACTGATATCCACCGGTTTGAAAATGTAGAACTTGCCGGTTTATCATTGTCAAAATTGCCGGTTTATAAATATTGATGGCACCGGGTCATAATTGTTGTCGACACCGGGTCATGTAATTGATCTTCCTGATTTGCTCAAAACTGATAAACTGAAGACGTTCCTCCTTTATATGCATAATACCTGTAGCCCCCAAGTCTTAAGAGGAGAACATAGTGATAACTTAAGACTTGCTCCAATAAGTGTTTTCAACCTTGAAGAAATCCGGTTTGTTCATCTCAATCATATAAACTGAATACTCCATATATGTAGCCCCCAAGTGTCGGGTTGTCATGCTTGCAGCAACCTAGGACTTGTAATTGCTTATAAAAACGTCAACCAGTGTAGCCCCCAAGGGCCGGGTCATTATGCAATAATGAGCAGGGACTTGTAAATATAATCATGTAGATTTTAGAAGTGATGTGTAGCCCCCAAGGGCCGGCTTAGTAAGATAATACTGAACCGGGACTTGATATATACTTCAATGAAAATAACATCTTATAATGTAGCTTCCATCGTAGGGCTTGAACCCATGTTCATAAGGTTAAGAGCTTTGTGCTTTACCAACTGAGCAATGAACCCTTTAATATAATGGATTAAGGCTTGTATACCTTGAATGTTTGACAGGAGCAATTGGTAGCCCCCAAGGGCTGGCTCATTATGATGTGATGAGTCGGGTCTTCAATAAGGCCAATAAAAAATGACTTTGCATTAGCCCCCAAGTGTCATGGTGCATGCTTGCAGCGACATGAGACTTGCATGTAATCTCAATTTGAATAATGTAGCCCCCAAGTACCGGGTCGTAAGCCTGCAGCGATTCGGGACTATTCCTTCCATTGTAGAATAAATCATATCCTTTGATAAAATAATAGCCATTGCGCTAAAGCGACTTTGAAAACCTCAATAATACCGGTTACTAATAACCATAATAAAAATCCAGCCATGTTGGCTATTCAAGATAATATAATCCGGTATAAAAACCTTATTCATTCAATATGATAACAACTTTATTGTAGTAAAAGGTGATAACCCCAATCTTGAGTACTGATAACTCCTTCCATATTGCGCCGGTTTATGATAAAACCGTACCGGGTTGTGATAAACACCGGATTAACCATATATAATACTGGCGACTTGTAGTCAAAACCAGACCGGGTTGATAATCTCCGGATTATGACTGATCATATACTGACAACTTGTAGTTGACAACCTAACCGGGTTGATAAACACCGGTTTGAAAACATCACAAATCTTATCAAAAGAAAGAGAAACTTAGCAAAAGGCAAATAAAATTGTTGTAGTCGAGGCTTTTCACGGGCCGCCAGGCCCCAAATTTGATCAAGAGGTGTAGCTATGGTTCGGGTTCGACCAAGCCCCCAAGTGATGTTGTGGCATTACGCCGATCAAGAGGTGTAGCTATGGTTCGGGTTCGACCAAGCCCCCAAGTGATGCTGTGGCATTGCGCCGATCAAGAGGTGTAGCTATGATTCAGGTTCGACCAAGCCCCCAGTGATGTTGTGGCATTGCGCCGATCAAGAGGTGTAGCTATGGTTCGAATACGACCAAGCCCCCAAGTGATGATGTGGCATTGCGCCGATCAAGAGGTGTAGCTATGGTTCGGATATGACCAAGCCCCCAAGTGATCAATAATATGATAAGCCAATAAGGCAGGATACCCATGTTTGAACCGCGCATCATGGCAGCAGGTCCTCTTCGGCAACCTTTAACTTTTTGCAAGAGATAAATTCTTCTTGAACCGGGATTTTAAACCGGATATTGAGAGCTTCAAAGCATTGTGGGAGACATCTTTCTCTTGAACCGGATTTTAAACCAGAATCTTTTCTGATGACCGGGAACTTCTTCATTGAGCCGGATTTTGTAACTATCATATACTTTCTAAACCGGAAATTTTCTGACGGTCTTTAAATTTTCATCAATATAACAGTAGCCTCCGGGACCGGGTTATCTTTCCCTCCATCGTCCTGGGGTTTTTAAATTTGCTGAAACTGGCAAGATTTGCTGAGTCATGTCATCGTAGCCCCCGAGTCTCAAAGGTGACTCGAGGAGTTGGCTTGAAACTCTCCATATTTGACCGTAATGTAAACCGGCATAACTTGTATATCATTGGTGTTGATAGCACGATGTGAATCCACAGAAGGTTGGGGTGACTGTGGCGGGTTATAAATGATCCCGTATGAGCCGTGTCAGCAACTCGGCCAATGGTTCCTTCCAACTGGCGATTTGAAGTTAACCAAACTGTAGTGGCGACGACTTGTGCGCCTGCCCATTGATCCATCCAGTGCAGAAGGCGGCTGATGATAATTTGCCTCCAATTTGTTGGAAGAAAACCAGGCTACCCAAGCAGTGACTTGTTCATACTCAATAGACAGCTCATGCAGACAGGTGTGGCCTGGTGTGTTGATGTAGACCAGACCGCAAGGGACGGACGGAAAATACGACCGCAGCATCAGAGGCGGCACAGACAGATGAATCGACCGCGGCGTTTGTAAACTGGCGCGGGCGGGAGAATCGGCCGCGGGGGCAGACAATAAGTCAAACGCGTGTGTTGATGTAGTGGGGGTGGCAACCTACGCAGGATGAGCGCTAGTGCAAAAATAATATTTGGTCACGCCCCTTTTGCAACACCTTTTGGTAAGGAATAATGGTCCTGCGAAAAAAAATATCATAGACCAAGTAATTGTTCTTTGATAAAAACAATATGTGTTAGTGAAACAAGCTTAGATAGATATCACCTGATTCGTCTGGATGATACTCAGCTGCCAAGTTGATGATGACGTCAGGATCTTCACGTAGGAATTAGTACTGATAACATTATGCAACGCACTAGCCACAGTAGTGTTTGTAGCCAATGTCCCTCATCACCGCAGTTACAGTCTTTTCGGCATAAGTGCGCGCAGAGGGAGGGGCGGCTCAACACATCCCTGATGACTCATCACGCGGCAGGCGCGGCGCTGGCAATGGCGATTTAATCGTGGCGACTCATGACGAGTCAACGGAGCAGGGGGCGGCTCACCCACATCGGAGATGGAGCGGCCGGCTCAAGAAACGGGTGTGCACTTCGGCGGGTCACAATAATATAAGCGAAGGCGAGCAGCAAGGTGGCTCAGGGCCTGTCCCAATGGACGGTGGCTCATAAAGGGAAGCCTCAATATATTCCTGGCGGCTCATCGCGCGGCAGGCCATGGCGGAGTCCGAGTCTGACCCCTGTTTCAAATCCTCATCTTGATCGATGTTAGTTTGGCTATCCATATCCGTGTCTTCTAGGTCATAATCTCCCTTTTTCCTTTTCTTTTTAAGCTGGGCATGAAACAGGCCATTGGGAGATTCACGTGATGAACTTGACTGATTTTTGGTGCATGCCTCTTGTCTTATTCCTTCCCATCCAAATAGGTAGTAGTACTACTCCTTGATTCCCGTGCAAACATAGTATTTGATTTTTATGAGGAAACAGACTGCCCCCGGCCTAGCGGCAGCAGGAGCAGTGATTTGTCTAATCACCTGGTGATCTGATACCTTCGCAGTAGCCATCAATTGGCACTCATAGCAGTACTAGTTTTGATCTCCACTTGATTTATCTTTGTATCCCCACGGACTAGCAACACAAAACAGTCTCGGGACTTGAACCGGTAATCCAGCCGCAGTAACTTTACGGATTCGGCGGATCGGACAGCGGCAACCCTTTGTCTGCTTCAATGGAAACTGTGGCTTGACAGCTTGCAGGACTCGGTGAATCTCCCATCGGTTTGGGCAGATCGTCTCGCGTCGGCGGTGAACCGGACACAAAACCCTAATTTCTTTAATCTCAATCTCGTATCTCCCTTCTACTGCTTCCACGGAGACGATGTATCTTCTTTTGCGCCGGTTCTTCTTCATCCAGCACATCACGAGCTTTTTCATCCCTGTAAAGATCCCTTCAAGAACTCATCACCACCGTGCGCAGGCCCCACGGTGGGCGCCAACTGTCGTGGTTTTGTCACGGCAGATGTCCTTAGTGTCAGGACTTAGTCGTGAGGCCAACGCATCTATGTGGTAGCTTGAGAGGGGTTGAGCGGAATCGAGAGACGCGATACAAGACAAGGATTTAGACAGCTTCGGGCCCCGGGAAACATCATCCGGTAACAACCCTACATGCTGTTTGTGGCTAGGTATCATTATGATCACGAGAGAGTTGCCGGTAAACCGGCTCTTTGTGTCTAGCCCTAGAGATTGTTGCTTCTTGCTTCTCCCTCTTTGGGGAGCCCTGCCCCTCCTTATATAAGTTAGAGGGGCGGGTTACATGTGGAGTCCTATTAGGATTAGGACAAGTCTACCTTCTAATACAAACCGGATACAAGTCCGGGTCTTTATCTCCTTGTAAGGTAATATTCTTCACGCCTTTCCTCTTAAACTGGCCCACCATTAATATAAACCAGCCCTCTGGGCCTTGGGCCTTGTCATCCGTCTGTCCCTGCCCGCCGGGTTACCAGTGAGTTATAATGTCCAGGCAGGTTGCTTGTAAACCGTCTGGTCAGGGCAGGTCGCCAGTGAATTGCCAAGTGTCAATCGGGTCTCAAGTAAACCGCCAAGTCCGGCCGGGTTATACTTCCGGCCGGTTTACGCTGTGGCGTATATCCCCGACATGGTGGATTGGCCTCACGAGGGGCTTAGGATGAACTAGTACAAGGGATGAACAACCTCGCGAGGTCTGCTCTAGTGGACGTGGAAAGGATCCGATCCCCTCGCCATGGTGGTGGCTAACCTATATTTATAGTGGCCTCGGTCCTCTTCCCCCAAAACGTAGGCGGGAAACGATGCTGGTACGTCTCCAACATATCTATAATTTATGAAGTATTCATGCTATTATTATATCATTCTTGGATGTTTTACAATCATTTTATAGCAACTTTATATCATTTTATGGGACTAACCTATTGAGCCAGTGCCCAGTGCCAGTTGATGTTTTTTGCTTGTTTTTTACATCGCAGGAAATCAATATCAAACGAAGTCCAAACACCAGGAAAATTTTTGGAGATTTTTTATGGACAGAAGACATCCATTGGGCCAGAGTAGCACCTGGGGGTGCCCCGAGGGGGGCATGCCCACCAGGGCGCGTATGGGGCCCAGGCGCGCCCAGGTGGGTTCTACCCACCTTGGTGGCCTCCCGCACCCCCTCTTTACCCTATAAATTCACAAATATCCCAAAACCCTTCGGGCTTACCCTAGATCAGAAGTTTCGCCGCCGCAAGGCTCTGTAGCCAAGAGAAACCAATCTAGACGCCGTTTCGTCACCCTGCCGTAGGGAGAGATCATCACCGGTGGCCATCTTCATCGTCTCGGTGGCCACCACGATGAGGAGGGAGTAGTGCACCCTCGGGGCTGAGGGTTTGTACCAGTAGCTATGTGTTTAGTCTCTCTCTCTCGTGTTCTTGAGATGTCACGATCTTGATGTATCATGGGCTTTGTTAATATAGTTGGACCATATGGTGTTTTCCCCTCTCTATCTTGTTGTGATGAATTGAGTTTTTCCCTTTGAGAATTCGTTGTTACCGGATTGAATACTTTTATGGATTTGAGAGCACTTGATATATGTCTTGCAATTGAATACTCTTGGTGACAATGGGGTATCATATTGATTCACTTGATATATGTTTTGGCATTCAACTCGCGGATTCCCGAGGTGACATTGGGGTAATCTATGCATAGGGGTTGATGCACATTCTTGTCTTTGTTTCTCCGGTAGAAATCTTGGGGCACTCTTTGAAGTTCTTTGTGTTGGATTGAATATTACGAATCTGAATTTGCTATGGTGTTATTTTAGTACGAACTTTTGCTTAGATCGATCAGAAATAATAGCTTGGTGTTATTTTAGTATGAACTCTAGGATAGATTGATCGGAAAGAATAGCTTTGAGGTGGTTTCGTACCCTACAAACAATTCCGTCTTATGTTCTCCGCTAGATAGGAACTTTGGAGTAATTTCTTCATCGCACTTTGAGGGATGTTTATGTGATCCAATTATATTAGCATTGTTGAGAGATTGCACTAGTGAAAGTACGGACCCTAGGCCTTATCTCTAATCATTGCAATACCGTTTTTGTGCCCATTTACTATTTGCTACCTTGCTGTTTTTATTTATTCAGATTATAAAAATATATTTCTACCATCCATATTACACTTTTATCACCATCTCTTCGCCGAACTAGTGCACCTGTACAAATTGCCATTGTATTGGGTGTGTTGGGGACACAAGAGATTTCTTGTATTTGATTGCAGGGTTGTTTGAGAGAGACTGATACGTCTCCAACGTATCTACTTTTCCAAACACTTTTTCCCTTGTTTTGGACTCTAACTTAAATGATTTGAATGGAACTAACCCAGACTGACGTTGTTTTCAGCAGAACTGTCATGGTGTTATTTTTGTGCAGAAATAAAAGTTCTTGGAATGACCTGAAAATCCACGAAGACACGTTTTGGAATTAATGAAAAATACTAGCGAAAGAATCAGCATTAGGGGGCCCACACCCTATCCACGAGGGTGCAGGGCACCCCCTACCTCGTGGGCCCCCTGGGACTCCACCGACCTCAACCCCAACTCCATATATTCACTTTCGGGGGAAAAAATCAGAGAGAAGGATTCATCGCGTTTTATGATACGAAGCCCCCGCCAAGCCCTAATCTTCCTCGGGAGGGCTGTTCTGGAGTCCGTTCGGGGCTCCAGAGAGGGGAATCTGTCGCCATCATCATCATCAACCATCCTCCATCACCAATTTTATGATGCTCTCCATCGTGCGTGAGTAATCCCATCGTAGGCTTGCTGGACGGTGATGGGTTGGATGAGATTTACCATGTAATCGAGTTAGTTTTGTTAGGGTTTGATCCCTAGTATCCATTATGTTCTAAGATTGATGTTGCTATGACTTAGCTATGCTTAATGCTTGTCACTAGGGCCCAAGTGCCATGATTTCAGATCTGAACCTATTATGTTTTCATGAATATATGTGAGTTCTTGATCCTATCTTGCAAGTCAATAGTCACCTACTATGTGTTATGATCCGGCAACCCCGAAGTGACAATAATCGGGACCACTCCCGGTGATGACCGTAGTTTGAGGAGTTCATGTATTCACTAAGTGTTAATGCTTTGGTCCGGTACTCTATTAAAAGGAGGCCTTAATATCCCTTAGTTTCCAATAGGACCCCGCTGCCACGGGAGGGTAGGACAAAAGATGTCATGCAAGTTCTTTTCCATAAGCATGTATAACTATATTCGGAATACATGCCTACATTACATTGATGAACTGGAGCTAGTTATGTGTCACCCTATGTTATAACTGTTGCATGAGGAATCTCACCCGACATAATTATCCATCATTGATCCATTGCCTACGAGCTTTTCACATATTGATCTTTGCTTAGTTACTTTTCCGTTGCCGCTGTTACGGTTGCTACAAAAACTACTACTGTTACTTTTGCCACCGTTACCGTTACTTCCATACTACTTTGCTACTAAATATTTTGCAGCATATATTAAGTCTTTCATGTGTGGTTGAATTGACAACTCAACTGCTAATACTTGAGAATATTCTTTGGCACCCCTTGTGTCGAATCAATAAATTTGGGTTGAATACTCTACCCTCGAAAACTGTTGAGATCCCCTATACTTGTGGGTTATCAGAGACCATCTTCATCCTATGCCTCCCACGGATTGATAAACCTTAGGTCATCCACTTGAGGGAAAATTGCTACTGTCCTACAAAACTCTGCGCTTGGAGGCCCAACACGTGTCTACAAGAATAAAGTTGCGTAGTAGACATCAAGCTCTTTTCTGGCGCCGTTGCCCGGGAGGTGAGTGCATGAAGGTATATCTTTAGATCTTGCAGTTGAATCTTTTAGTTTCTCGTTTTATCACTAGTTTGGTTTATAAAAGAAAACTACATAAAAATGGAATTGAGGTTGCATCATATTATTGATCATCTTTATAATATCTTTCTTGAAAATGATGGTTCAGAAAATTGTGCTCAATTGTCAGAAGAAGAAGTCAACAAAATGTTTGGCACAAAATATTTGAATGATGAGCATGATTGCAATGTTGTTAGTATGAATTCTTTGAATATCCATGATGCTAATGATATGCAAAGTTACAAGCTTGGGGATGCTATATTTGATGATTATGATATTTTTAGTCCCCTAAGTTTTGATGAGAAAATTTGTTATGATGATTGCATGCCTCCTATTTATGATGATTATATTGATGAAAGTGGATTTGGAGAGGTCATGACTTTATTTAATGATGAATCCACTATTTTGGAGGAGGTTGCAATTGATTATGACAACAAAGTTCCTATATATGATGATTATGGTGATGACATGTATGCTTATAAACATGAAACTTGTCATCATGATTTTAATTTCCAATCACATGAGAGTTATTTTGTTGAGTTTGCTCCCACAATTATGGATGAGAATAAATTTGCTTATGTGGAGAGTAACAAAATTTCTGTGCTTGTGGATCATGAAAATAATGCTTTATGTGATGGTTATATTGTTGAATTTTTTCATGATGCCACTGAAAATTATTACGAGGGAGGAACATATGCTTGTAGGAATTGCAACAATATCAAGTTTCCTCTCTTTATGTTGAAAGTTTTGAAGTTATCCATGTTTTGCCTTCCTATGCTAGTTGATTCTTGTTACCATAAGTTGTTTGCTCACAAAATCCCTATGCATAGGAAGTGGGTTAGACTTAAATGTGCTAGTCATATGCTTCATGATGCTCTCTTTGTGTTTCAATTCTTATCTTTTATGTGAGCATCATTGAACTCATCATGCCTAGCTAAAAGGCATTAAAGAAAAGCGCTTGTTGGGAGACAACCCAACACTTTTACCTACTGTTTTTGTGTGTTCACATGATTATGCTATTGTATTGATCATGTTTTATTGCTTTTGTTTCAATAAAGTGCCAAGTAAAGCCTTTGGGATCATGTTGGGTGATAGTTGATTTGATCTTGCTGAAAAACAGAAACTTTTGCACTCATGAAAATAATTCTCATTTTTGACAGAAGAGAGATTTTGAGTTGATTTTTTTGGAGAAGATTAATATACAAATTTCTCACGTTGTCCTATTTTTCATAATTGTTGGAGTAGCAGAAGTACGGTAGTTATCCATATCATTATAGACTGTTCTGTTTTTGACAGATTCTGTTTTCAATGCATAGTTTGCTTGTTTTCTAGTTTCTATGGCTTATATTGCTCAATATGAATTGTGGAAATGATATGCTACAGTAGGCATGGTGTGATAACAATTATGAATCTTGTCTTTGACAGTACCGAAAGTGAAATGGTTTGCTCTTTATCATACTAACCTATCTCACGAAGTTCCGTTAAGTTTTGTGTGATTGAAGTTTTCAAGTTTTGGGTGAGATATCGATATGAGGAGAATAATGAGTGACAAGACCCTAAGCTTGGGGATTCCCAAGGAACCCAAGGTAATATTCAAGGAAGATACAAGCAACTAAGCTTGGGGATGCCCCGGAAGGCATCCCCTCTTTCGTCTCCAACATTGTCGGTAACCTCACTTGGAGCTACGTTTTCATTCGTCACATGATATGAGTTTTACTTGGAGCGTCATTTTATTTTGTTAGGATTTGCTTGCTGTTATTTAGAATAAAGTTTTGCATCTTTTATTTCAATAAAAGTGGCATTGATAGCCTTTGACATGCTTATTTTGCAAGTCTACATGTTGCTGTTTGAAAAAAAGAAAGTTTACCGTTGTTGCAAAAATTCCCTAGAAAAGTCAGAATGTGATAAAATGTTGAAACATTTTCCATAATAAGCTATGATAAAAAATTTACACTATGGTAGAATTTCATAATGTTTGGAGGTTAATAAGTATTGATACTCTTGCATTCTTTACAGACTATATTGTCTTGGCACATTGCTGTTATGTTTGCATTGTTTGCATATGTTTGCTTGTTTAATGATTCTATTTGAGGATAGGAGTATTAAATATGCAGAGGCATTTAGTATGCAATGTTACATAATAATTTTAGTGATTTGCTACAGTAGATAATGATATGGTTTTTGCACTGATTTATACTAACTTATCTCACGAGTTCTTGTTGAGTTTTGTGTGGATGAAGCTTTTGAGATTTTGGAAAACCGTGATATGAGAAGAATTAAGGAGACACAAAAGCTCAAGCTTGGGGATGCCCAAGGCATCCCAAGATAATATTTCAAGAACTCTCAAAGCATCTAAGCTTGGGGATGCCCCGGTAGGCATCCCACCTTTCTTCAACAACAATTATCGGTTAGTATCGGTTGAGCCTAAGTTTTTGCTTCTTCGCATGAGGTGTGCTATCCTTGGAATTGCATTTTATTTTGTTTTGCTTGTTGTTTTAATAAAGTACTTAGATCTGGAAGTTTTTGAATAAAATAAAGTCCTCAAGTAATTGCCAGGAGGCTAAGTAAGCGGCATTCACATCCCGTCAACGAAGCTCTTTTCTATGTCATTTACTCTTGTGCTTCACTTATATCCTGTGAGTCAACACTTATATCCTGTGAGTAAATTGTTGAATAAATTGAATGTCATGAAGTTGAAATCATATCATGCCTAGTGGTAGCTTCACATTGGGTTTATAAAGTGAAATCTTTTGAGGCTTGACAATCACAATATTGGTCATACAAGCAATTCACGAATAATTAGTATAAGGAAGAGAACTTTCACATGAAAATACACTATCTTGGAAATCTTTTGTGATTGTGAGCCCCCATCAAAATATTATATGCCAAAATTGTTGACGTTGGACAAGGAAGACAACATAATGATTTATGTTTGTTCATATTCACATAGAACTTATATTGTCATAGATCCTTCAACATGTGGTGCTTGCCCCCCATCTTTGCTAGCCAAAAATTCCGCACCAAGTAGAGATACTACTTGTGCATCCAAAAACCCTTAAACCCAAATCTTATTTTCAAGTGTCCACCATACCTACCTAAGGATTGGATAAGATCCTTCAAGTAAGTTGTCATCGGTGCAATAAGGCAATAAAAATTGCTTCTAAAAGTGTTAGATCATTTAGTGTAAGAGAAAATTGAGAATTGTACGAACTTTTGATGGCAAAGAATAAAAGCGACAAACTGCATAATAAAGGTTGCTATCATAAGGGGCAATGTAACTTGACGTTCTTTTGCACTAAGGGGTTGAGCATACAAACAAATAAGCGCATGGCAACCTCTGCTTCCCTCTGCGAAGGGCCTATCTTTTACTTTTCAGTATTTACCTTTATGCAAAGAGTCAAAGTTTTTCTCTCTATTCCTTTTTATTTTTCTCCTTTGGCAAGCATCATGTGGTGAGGAAAGATCTAGGCACATATGTCCAATTGAATATGGGTAGCATGAGTTAATATTGTTGACATCACCCTTGAGGTGAATACATTGGGAGGCAAAACAATAATCCCCTATCTTTCTATGTGTCCGGTTGAAACGTTTTGCTCATGTGTATGCGGTGAGTGTTACCAATCATAGAAGACTATATGATGGTTGAGTATGTGGAGCTCTTACTTAAACTCTGTTGAATAAGTTGAATTACAATTGCTTGGTGACCGAGAATATAGGTTGTTGAGTTTCAAGAGAATTCATTGTTTGAACCTTAACATGTGAATTGGTTGCTACTTTAACATGAGAAGTTTTATAAGAAAGAATTGATGTTATGATGCTAGCTTCAAATTATCATTGATCAAACTTATGCACTTTGCTAGCATTCACACTTCATAAATTATTTCTTTTGTCATTTACCTACTCGAGGACGATTAGGAATTAAGCTTGGGGATGCTGATACGTCTCCAACGTATCTATAATTTATGAACTATTCATGTTGTTATTTTATCATTCTTGGATGTTTTACAATCGTTTTATAGCAACTTTATATTATTTTTTGGGACTAACCTATTGACCCAATGCCCAGTGCCAGTTACTGTTTTTTGCTTGTTTTTTACATCGCAGGAAATCAATATCAAAGGGAGTCCAAACACCACGAAACTTTTTGGAGAATTTTTATGGACCGGAAGACATCCATTGGGCCAGAGGAGCACCTGCGGGGTGCCCCGTGGGGGGCACACTCACCAGGGCGCGCTTGGGGGCCCAAGCGCGCTCAGGTGGGTTGTGCCCACCTCGGTGGCCTCCCACACCCCCTCTTTACCCTATAAATTCACAAATATCCCAAAACCCTTCGGGGTTACCCTAGATCAGAAGTTCCGCCGCCGCAAGGCTCTATAACCACGAGAAACCAATCTAGACCCCATTTCGGCACCCTGCCGGAGGGGGAGATCATCACCGGCGGCCATCTTCATTATCCCGGGGGCCACCACGATGAGGAGCGAGTAGTGCACCCTCGAGGCTGAGGGTTTGTACCAGTAGCCATGTGTTTAGTCTCTCTCTCTCTCGTGTTCTTGAGATGTCACGATCTTGATGTATCGTGGGCTTTGTTAATATAGTCGGATCATATGGTGTTTTCCCCTCTCTATCTTGTTGTGATGAATTGAGTTTTTCCCTTTGAGAATTCGTTGTTATCGGATTGAATACTTTTATGGATTTGAGAGCACTTGATATATGTCTTGCAATTGAATACTCTTGGTGACAATGGGGTATCATATTGATTCACTTGATATATGTTTTGCCATTCAACTCGCGGATTCCCGAGGTGACATTGGGGTAATCTATGTCATAGGGGTTGATGCACATTCTTGTCTTTGTTTCTCCGGTAGAAATCTTGGGGCACTCTTTGAAGTTCTTTGTGTTGGATTGAATATTACAAATCTGAATTTGCTTTGGTGTTATTTTAGTACGAACTCTTGGTTAGATCGATCGGAAAGAATAGCTTGGTGTTATTTTAGTACGAACTCTTGGATAGATTGATCGGAAAGAATAGCGTTGAGGTGGTTTCGTACCCTACAAACACTTTTGTCTTATGTTCTCCGCTAGATAGGAACTTTGGAGTAATTTCTTCATCGCACTTTGAGGGATGTTTATGTGATCCAATTATATTAGCATTGTTGAGAGATTGCACTAGTGAAAGTACAGACCCTAGGCCTTGTTTCTAAGCATTGCAATACCGTTTTTGTGCATGTTTACTATTTGCTACCTTGCTGTTTTTATTTATTCAGATTATGAAAATATATTTCTACCATCCATATTACACTTTTATCACCATCTCTTCGCCGAATTAGTGCACCTATACAAATTGCCATTGTATTCGGTGTGTTGGGGACACAAGAGATTTCTTGTATTTGATTGTAGGGTTGTTTGAGAGAGACCATCTTCATCCTACGCCTCCCACGGATTGATAAACATTAGATCATGCACTTGAGGGAAAATTGCTACTGTCCTACAAAACTCTGCGCTTGGAGGCCCAACACGTGTCTACAAGAATAAAGTTGCATAGTAGACATCAGATCCCACAGTTGCCAATTTTGAAAGGGGACAAGTAGTAAATGTTATCCTGACGAAAGGTGGTCTTCGCCTGCAAAGCTTCTGGTCGTGATGCAGTGGTGGGCTCGGTGATGACATCCGTCCTGCCGTCCTGGCGGTCTTGGTCTCGTTGCAGCGGACTACAAACCTTTGCCAGATTCCTCGGGAACCCACGCCTCTCCTTGCTTCCTTAGCACCAAAGAGGAAACTGCCTTCTCTACGCCTGCTGGTGCCCGCCTGCCTTGGTCGTCATGGCTTGCGTCATGGTAGCCTCATGAGGCTGGGTACCTGCATAGAAATCTCCGCTCGTCGGGACGCCGCCTGGACAGGTCGCTCCCTCGGGAGGTTTTGGTGTCGTCTGCCTCGCGAGGCTTGGCCCCTCGTGAGGGTATTGTCCTGGTAGTCTTGTAGATGGATCGTATCAGGCCGTCGAAGGAGCCATGCCGTGGGCTGCAGGCAGGCAAGTCTGGGTACCCTGGTTCCAAGAACGCCGACAGCAGCGACCCAGATTGTTGTTTGTGTCTTCCTTCTTTGTTTGCCCTTGTGTGTTTCGGGCGTTGCCGCATGCGGAATTTTTAATTATCTTCCTAAATATGTAAGACAATTATTATCCATTACCATCGTCATTATATTTATATCAGTCTTGCTAAGTCTCAGTCGATGCTATATATGTCCGTCAGATCTTACATCAAGATCCTTGCAAAATTTTCTTTTCAGATTTGTTTTTTCTCTCTTAAATCTCAGTCGAGTGAGACCTAGCCACACCATTAAGCATTGTATAAAACAGGGGCTCAGGCGCCATTAATGGAGAAGTTGTGAGAGAGGTGGCCGGCAGATGGAGGTCAAAGGGCTCGCCTCCCGAAAAGCACACGCGGGGGTCTGCATGCATGCCTCCCGTACTCAAATAGCTACCCCGCACGACGGCTCCTAGCCAATAAAAAAAGGGATGCGTGGCGGCACGTAAATGGTTAGTAGAACGCCCACATTTTCAATAATACTTGTGTTTCCGATTGTAACGTTGTAGCTCTTGTTCCAAACTGACTTTGTTTTTTGTTAATGTGTGCGACTTTGCAAATCGAACAAAAATTTTACCACGGCATGTTGGTGCCATGTGAAGGCAACATGCTGAGTTTCATGATTTTCAGGCGAGTTTTGGATTTTTACAAGAATTTAAAACCCAAGTTTCTCAATGTTTCTGGCCGAGCCACGACACCTAGATGTTTGAAATTCATTCCCACTTTTTGCATGGGACCTGAACATTCACCCAAGGACACATATATGATTTTTTAACCCATTTTGGTGCACTGGAACATGTGTATGTAGTTCAAATTTGAATTATGCACATTAAATGCCTGGTAAACTCAAATAATGTGTAAAAAAGGAAAAATGAACCCAGAATAATTCCAAAATTTAGCATGGATGTCCTATTGGTCTATGTTGCCTCTATAAAAAAATCAAGGCAGGAAGAGGCAATGTATGTCATTTCGCACACATAGGTGACAGGTTCCCTCTCGGAACCATGAGCCTTCATGAGAGAAGCTCCGACTTGCAAGAAGCTTATCCCAAAACTAGTCCCAAATCGGAAAAAAATTTACCACGGCATGTTGGTGCCATGTCATGAGACCATGCCAAGTTTTGTGATTTTCGGGCGAGTTTTGGATTTATAGGAATTTAAAAACCAAGTTTCTCAATTTTTCCGGCCGAGCCACAATGGCCAGATGTTTGAAATTCATTCTCATTTCTTGCATGGAACCTAAACATTCACTCAAGGACACACATATCATTTTTCAACCAACTTTGGTGCACTGGAGCATGTGCATGTAGTTCAAATTTGAATTATGCACATTAAATGCCTAGAAAACTCAATTAATGTATAAAAAAGGTCGGACAAACCTGGATTAATTCCAAAATTTAGCATGATACTCCTACTGGTTTATGTTGCCTCTGTAAAAAATCAAGTCGGGAAGAGGCGGTGTATGCCGTTTCACACATAAAGGTGACACATCCCCTCTCGGAACCATGAGGCTTCTTGAGAGAAGCTCCGGTTTGTAAGAAGCTTATACCCAAACTTGTCCCAAATCGGACAAAATTTTAACCACACATGTTGGTGCCATTTCATGATACCATGCCAAGTTTCGTGATTTTCAGGCGATTTTTGGATTTACAGGAATTTAAAAACCAAGTATCTCAACGTTTCCGGTCGAGCCACAATGCCGAGGTGTTTGAAATTCATTCCCATTTCTTGCATGTGGCCTAAACATTCACCCAAGGAAACATGTATGATTTTTCAACTCATTTCAGTGCACTGGAGCATGTGTTTCTAGTTCAAATTTGAATTATGCATATTAAATGCCTAGAAACTCAATTAATGTAGAAAAAAGGCCAAACGAACCCTGAATAATTCCCAATTTTAACACGACACTCATATAGTTGCATGTTCACTGCAGATAAATGTTCTAGCAATTCAAACACCGTCATTTCCCTTCGTAACACCATTTTGTCTTTCAAATCAGAATGAAAAATCAGGTACACCACAAACAGTTTAGTAGCAAGAATCGTGTCTGATAACCCACAAGTATAGGGGATCGCAACCGTTTTTGAGGGTAGAGTATTTAACCCAAATTTATAGATTCGACACAACACTGGTGCGCGACGGTGCTAAACAAACGGTTTTTAACCCCTTTCCGCAACGGCATTCGGAACCTTCGCCAAGTGAGTGTGGGCGATATGGGGGTCCTTCCCACACGACCCAGAAACCATCGGGGATATGCCCTCCTGGCACACACGCTCGGCAAAATGAGGTCGTGTGCGAACGGTGAACACTCAAATACAGTAAAATGAGGTAGTTAGTCATCAAGTTAAGTAAGGGTTCGCATGCTATCAGTAAAATATGTTGATGAAAAATAAGCACATTGCAGATTCATCAGTTTAATTCAAGCCACATGGAAAACCCATTTATCCAAACCAAGCATGATTAAGAACTAGGAAACATAGCACTTGTATATGTTTCTCATGTATTAAGTGCAGCCAAATTCGATTTATTCCTCACATGGTATACAATAAGAGAATGCAGCCATAGCAATTCAACATCGCATTGCAGAATTGAACCAAGCAGTTAACTAAACACCACAACAAATGAACCAAACATTAACTGAGCACCACAATGCACAATATAACATACTCCTAATAGAAGATCAGACAGTTAACTAAACAAAGCATGCTTAACAACTTGGAAATATAGCAATTGTATTTGCTTCTCATGTATTTAGTACATCCAAATTCGATTTATTCCTCACATGGTATACAATAACATAATGCAGCCACAACCATTGAACATCGCATTGCAGAATTGAACCAAGCAGTTAACTAAACACCACAACAAATGAACCAAATGTTAACTGAGCACCACATTGCACAATATAACATACTCCTAATAGAAGATCAGACAGTTAACCAAACCAAGCATGTTTAACAACTTGGAAATATAGCAATTGTATTTGTTTCTCATGTATTTAGTACAGTCAAATTCGATTTATTCCTCACATGGTATACAATAACAGAATGCAGCCACAACAATTGCACATCGCATTGCAGAATTGAACCAAGCAGTTAACTAAACACCACAACAAGTGAACCAAGCCACAGCAAGTGAACCAAGCCACAACAAATGAACCAAGCAGTTAACTAAACACCAATTGAACAATATAACATACTCCTAATAGAAGATCAGAAAGTTAACCAAACCAAGCATGTTTAACAACTTGGAAATATTGCACCCTGAAGAATTGAACATCACATTTGCAGAATTGAACCAAGTAGTTAATTGAACACCACATTGCACGACATATAGAACATATACACTATAGCAGAAGATTGCATGGTAAAAGTAGATAGCACAATTCACTATAATTTGTTAAGGAAAGGCAGTAGCTAGCAAAATGAACATGGGTCCTTATAGTGAGCTAATAAGACAAGCTACTCCTCATTGTCGGAGATGTCGATGACGATTGGCTCCTTGGACATGGAAGAGGGTGAGGCCTCTGCATCGTGGGTGCCCTCGTTGTAGTGGTGAGTTGCCTGAGCCGCTCCGGGCACCAACCTGCTGGCTCTCGAGATGAGGTAAGCATGTGCACGCTGAGAAAACACCTCATAGTCTTTGTCGAAGGCACCAACGGTGGCCTCGAGAAAACGCCACGAACTGTCGTTTAAAGCAGCCAACCGCGTCGCGGCGTCGGCGCGCGACGCATCAACGGTGGCCTCGACGGCGAGGTGCTCCTCCAAGATCTGGGGGTCGGCACGAATGGCAGCCATCGCGACCTCATCCGCGCGTGCGGCCGCGATTTGCTTCTCCACTGCCAAATGCTCCTTGAGATCCTGGCTATACTGCGTGCACCATGGCTTAGGGCGGCGCTTATTTGGTGGAGGGGTCGGTGATTTGGGTGGAAGGTGTCGCGCTCGCGCCGGCGGTCGGGGCATCTGGGATGTGGAAGGAGGAGGAGGATGGGGTCGGGTGTGGATTACCTGCCTGGATAGGCGAGGCCGAGCAGCATGCAGGAGGGTCGCCGGCGAGGAGGCGGTGTTGCAAGCAAGGAGTGAAGGTTTCAATTTGGAAAGGAAGGCGGAAACAGGGGAAATGTGGCTTTTGGTAAGGGGGAGGGGGCGGGGAGGTAGATATTTCCGCGAAAGCCAAAAATTTGGAATCGCTTCAGCGAAAAAACTGGCGTGCAAAGTGTCATCAGACACGGTCCCTTATTCAGAACTGTGTACGATATGTGAACATCACAAACAATTCAGATAGCTTAACCCGTGTGTGTTGAGTTTGAACGTCAAAAAATTTGGTTCGAATTTCCCTGGTTTTAGTGGTCATCCACATCATTGCATAATTTGGGTACACAAAGGAGACTAACTTCTTAATCGAGCAAGTTCAGCAATTAAACAGAGCTAGCTGACCTAAACATTACTCTAACAAATTAAAGACCGGCGCTCTTAATTAAACAAAACAAAGAGTACTACTACGGCTGGTGCGCGTCGATCTTCGCCGCCGCCTCCATGTCCAGCTCGCGCCTGACGGTCTCCTGGGGAAGGGGCTCCATGGCATCAATTGCACCATACTTGGCAAGCATCTCGCCATCCGCGTCCACCATATCTTTGGAATAGGTCGCCATGAGCTGCGCGTGGGCGGCCGTGATCTGGGCTCTGGCGGACTCCGTCGTGGCAAGGTATGCCGTGCAGGAACGGACGGCTGCACGAACTCTCTCGGCAATTGCCAGCTCTTCGGCCGTGGGTTGCCGACCGTTGTCAGAGAAGCTTCGTTTGATTTGTGCGATGACCGCCACGAGCTGGGCGTGGACGGCCTCGACATGGTAGTGGGCGGCCTCCATCAGGGCTAAGGCAGCCGCTGCGGAACGGATAGCTATTGTGCTGCTCTCGCCAGTTGCTATCCCCAAGGCAGATGATGCTGCCGCCGCCTGAGAAGCAACAGCGCCCGTTTGGGCTGCCTTGGCCGCCCGGACGCAGACTGCGGTCGCCCTCACGAAGCTTGTTAGCACGCGCCTGGAGGCTGCGGCCGCGCTCTCGCCGGAGTGGGCCGCCGAAGTTGCCCTCACGACATGGGTCCACATCCCCATCTTTCACCGGCGACGAATGAACAGTGAAATGATATTTGAGGAGTGAGCTAGTGTGCTTGACACGCCTTCTGTGGACTGTAGCCAGCGCACCTTCTTGCGTAAGCCATAGGCGTACTATACACCGACGATGCTCCAAGATATTTTGTGATGCATCTCACACGGTTGGTGATAATAAACTGTGTGTGATCTACTTGATTTATCGTCTTGATTTGAATTACGTAATGGGGTCACAGCTACAAAGGATGGTGTTTGAATTGTTAGAACTTTTATCTGCAGTGAACATGCAACTATAGGTGTGTCGTCCAAAAAATTGGAATTATTCAGGGTTTGTTTGGACGTTTTTATATATTAACTTGGTTTTGTAGGCATTTCAGGTGCATAATTCTAATTTCAACTACATGCACATCTCCAGTGCATATAAACGGGTTGAAATCAAATATGTGTCCTTGGTTGCATGCTTAGGTCCCATGCAAGAAATGGGAATGAATGTCACCCACCCTGCCACCATCACTCGGACGCAAACATTGAGATACCTGGTTTTTAAATTCTAGTAAATCCAAAACTCATTTGAAATTCATGAAACTTGGCATGCTATCATGCAGCCGCATCAACATGCCGTGGTAAAAAATTTGTCCCATTTGGGGCAGGTTTGGGTATAAGCTTCTCACAAACCAGAGCTTCTCACTGCAAGCGTGATGGTTTCGGTAGGGAACGTCCCACCTTTGGGGACGAAACGATATCCATTGCCTCTTATTGCTTTCAAATTTTTTCTCATGTCAACATAGAACAACAGGAGTGTTGTGTCAATTTTGTGATTTTTTGGGGTTCGTTTGGACATTTTTATGCATTAACTGAGTTTTCAATGCATTTATGTGCATAATTCAAATTTAAACTACATGCACATGCTCCAGTGCATATAAATTGGTCGAAAAATCAAATCTGCGTCCTTGGGTGCATGCTTAGGTCCCATGCAAGAAATGGGAATGAATTTCAAACACCGGGCCACCGTTGATTGCCAGCAAAACATTGAGATACCTGGTTTTTAAATTCTAGTAAATCCAAAACTCGTCTGAAATTCATGAAACTTGGCATGCTATCATGGAGCGGCATCAACATGCCGTGGTAAAAAAATTGTCCCATTTTGGGCAGGTTTGTGTATATGCTACTCACAAACCAGAGCTTCTCACAACAAGCATGATGGTTTCGGTAGGGAACGTCCCTCCTTTGGGGATGAAACGATATCCATTGCCTCTTATTGCTTCCAAAAAATTTCTCGTGTCAACATAGAACAACAAGAGTGTTGTGTCAATTTTTATGATTTTTCGGGGTTCCTTTGGACATTGTTATGCATTAACTGAGTTTTCAATGCATTTATGTGCATAATTCAAATTTGAACTACATGCACATGCTCCAGTGCATACAAATTGGTTGAAAAATCAAATATATGTCCTTGGGTGCATGCTTAGGTCCCATGCAAGAAATGGGAATGAATTTTAAACACCTGGGCACCGTTGATTGCCGGCAAAACATTGAGATGCCTGGTTTTTAAATTCTAGTAAATCCAAAACTCATCTGAAATTCATGAAACTTGGCATGCTATCATGGAGCGGCATCAACATGCCGTGGTCAAATTTTTGTCCCATTTGGGGCAAGTTTGGGTATATGCTCCTCACAAACCAGAGCTTCTCACAACAAGCATGATGGTTTCGGTAGGGAACGTCTCACCTTTGGGGACAAAACGATATCCATTGCCTCTTATTGCTTCCAAAAAATTTCTCGTGTCAACATAGAACAACAGAGTGTTGTGTCAATTTTTGTGATTTTTTGGGGTTCGTTTGGACATTTTTATGCATTAACTGAGTTTTCAATGCATTTATGTGCATAATTCAAATTTGAACTACATGCCCATGCTCCAGTGCATGTAAATTGGTTGAAAAATCAAATATGTGTCCTTGGGTGCATGCTTAGGTCCCATGCAAGAAATGGGAATGAATTTTAAACACCGGGGCACCGTTGATTGCCGGCAAAACATTGAGATCCCTAGTTTTTAAATTCTAGTAAATCCAAAACTCGTGTGAAATTCATGAAACTTGGCATGCTATCATGGAGCGGCATCAACATGCCGTGGTAAAATTTTTGTCCCATTTGGGGTAGGTTTGGGTATATGCTCCTCACAAACCAGAGCTTCTCACAACAAGCATGATGGTTTCGGTAGGGAACGTCCCACCTTTTGGGATGAAACGATATCCATTGCCTCTTATTGCTTCCAAAAAATTTCTCGTGTCAACATAGAACAACAGGAGTGTTGTGTCAATTTTTGTGATTTTTCGGGGTTTGTTTGGACATTTTTATGCATTAACTGAGTTTTCAATGCATTTATGTGTATAATTCAAATTTGAACTACATGCACATGCTCCAGTGCATATAAATTGGTCGAAAAATCAAATATGTGTCCTTGGGTGCATGCTTAGGTCCCATGCAAGAAATGGGAATGAATTTCAAACACCGGGGCACCGTTGATTGCCGGCAAAACATTGAGATGCCTGGTTTTTAAATTCTAGTAAATCCAAAACTCGTCTGAAATTCATGAAACTTGGCATGCTATTATGGAGCGGCATCAACATGTCGTGGTAAATTTTTTGTCCCATTTGGGGCAGGTTTGGGTATATGCTTCTCACAAACCAGAGCTTCTCACAACAAGCATGATGGTTTCGGTAGGGAACGTCCCACCTTTGGGGACGAAATGATATCCATTGCCTCCTATTGCTTTCAATTTTTTTCTCATGTCAACATAGAACAACAGGAGTGTTGTGTCAATTTTTGTGATTTTTCGGGGTTCGTTTGGACATTTTTATGCATTAACTGAGTTTTCAATGCATTTATGTGCATAATTCAAATTTGAACTACATGCACATGCTCCAGTGCATATAAATTGGTTGAAAAATCAAATCTTTGTCCTTATGTGCATGCTTAGGTCCCATGCAAGAAATGGGAATGAATTTCAAACACCAGGGCATTTTTGATTGCCGGCAAAACATTGAGATGCCTGGTTTTTAAATTCTAGTAAATCCAAAACTCGTCCGGTGCGTAGGTTAACCGGGAAGCGTGCGAGATGTTCAACACAGGATTTGTGCATCTCTTCAATGCAAACGGTTCAGTGAAGCAGTAAAGCGGCAGAAAATAAACCAAAAAATATACGTGCTGCCACACGCCCCGTGTGCCGTGCGAGCAGGCGTGAGTTGACGGGACGCATGCGAGCAGTCCGCCGCACAGGCATACCGGGAGGCGTGCTTGCAGGTGTGTGTATTGACGGGGAGGCGTGCGAGTAGTTGTGTGAAATGGTGGTAGGAATGGCAGACGTCCGCCGTGCAGGCTCACCGGGAGGCGAGACAACTTTTGACTGCAGCCTGCCTCACTCCCACTGGTCCGTATTAATTGCGCGTTCGAGCCGCCGGCCATAATAGGCGGCTGCACCCCCGGTCCACAGTGATCACCGACATCTGGACTCCGGAGTGTATGACGATGCGGCAGAAGCGCACCATCGGAGGGAGTGGCGACGCCGGGGCTGGTGAAGCACCCACACAACGCATGAAGCTGGCCACAGAGGTTTCCGTCGCCGCCGACGAGGTCTCGCATGGGCAGCAGCACGACCTTGAATTCGTTGGCGTCGGTGTGCCCCCCTTCCCCCCCCCCCCCCCCAGCCGGAGCCGGAGGTCAACAGCAACTCCGGCAACAACTACGACTTCGACGAAAAACCGGCTAGTCATCTATATACCCATTTGTGCGGCAAACATATCAAATGTTTTCTCTGGTTAATCCCCCCCACCCCACCCCTCTATAATTTTTCTGGAATACAAATCCTATGGTTATGTTCTCTCAATCCATGAAATCAGAGTAATTAAGATCTATTATATGCACGTAGTGTATTGATTGTTTGAATGTTATCCGTATAGAGTTAGTGATTAATTGTTTGTTTTGTACAAATGATTTTTGCTAATATCCGACTAGGGTTAGCTTGCGTGCTAATAATTCGTGGCCAGATCTTGAGAATTGATTTTGAATGTCCTACATATATGTTTGTGCCTTTTTTCTTCCTGATCTTGAGAATTGACTTCGAATGTCCTACATGTTATGCCAGTTTTTTCTTTCAGATTGGTATGTACACAGATGAGGCTCCGACTAGCGCCGCTGCCGGATGTAGATCTTGGACCCGGCTGTGCGGCCAGAAGCGCCCCTGGACATAGGGAACCAGTAGAATCTCCGGTGGACCGCATCAGCGATCTCCCGGACGGAATCCTTGGGGAGATCGTCTCCCTTCTCCCCACCAAGGATGGCTGCCGCACACAAGTCCTCGCATCTCAGTGGCACACTCTGTGGTGCACCGCGCCTCTTAATCTCGACTGTCGTCAGCTATCTATCGATGATGATTCTGAACTCCCCGGAGCCATCATCTCTTCCGACGAGGGCTCCGTTCAACGCATCTGCATCCCGACATGCTACCTGCTGGACATACCCTGCACGGTGGCCGCCTGGCTGACATCCCGTCAATTCGATAAACTCCAGCAGCTTGAGTTCTACCATTACAGCGATAGGTTACCACCAAGAGCTGCATCTGTGCCCTCACCACCGATGCCCATCTCATGGTTTTCCTCCTCTCTCTCCCCACCGCCACCTTCACCCGGTGCCATCTAGTAGACTATCTGGTACAAATGCTTCGACTGCCAGTGCTGAAAAAACTTGCGCTTGTGTTGGTTGATCTGTCGGTGGCCTCACTTCACAGCATCATCCACTCTAGCTGCCCTGCACTACAATGTTTGGTGCTTGTTTTTGGAATAGGAATACATATCCCTTATCTCAAAATAAAGTCGTCTCACCTTGTAAACATTGGAATTCATTTTGAAGGACAGGAGCTCATCATCGAAGACGCCCCTTCACTTCAAAGGTTGCTCCTTAATTGTTGTTATAAACCTTCACAAATAACTGTGGTCTCTGCACCTAAACTGGAGACCTTGGGTGCAATTAGTGATCCGTTTGAATGGTTCGAGAGGGTGTTTGCCTCCACACCTATTGAGGTACTATATATATTCACGTACACTTTTGTAATTTGCATTTCACATTTGTGCGCATAAGTTAAGTATCATCTTGGAGTACACTTTCAGTGCTAATATTATGTTCTATGCTCAATGAAGCGCCTATCCATCCTATCAGAGGTGGTGGATTATGTCAAGACCTTATATATCACTATGTGGTGTTTTGATCTGAACAACATTATTGCCTTGCTGCAATGCTTTCCATGTCTGGAGAATTTGTATATGAAGGTGATGATTTCACGCACATTGAAAGCCCATATATAATGTACTATAATTAATCATTCAGCTATCACTCTTTCAACATAATCTTTTTTAGACATTAACTCTTTTCAATCTTCATCTCTATTTAGGCACTAACACATGGAGAAAAAGGTATAACCAATCGATGGTTCAAGAAGCACCGGGATTTTCTCAGATCTCACGACATTCGTTTGAAGACAGTAACACTGGAAGGATATGCATCCAACAATGCAAACACTAGCTTTGTCACATTCTTCATGTTGAATGCGAGGGCACTATTGTCCGTGAGGATTAATTTTTTCAACAAGAAATTTCTTACGGCTGCAGGTGTTGAACAACATAAAAATAAGTTTCCTGTGGACCTAAGGGCTTCTGATCGTGCTCGGCTTCTATTTACAATAGCTTGTCATCCTGGACTAGTAGAATCTCTGGCCGTTGATCTTAATTTTATGGATCAGACCGATCCATTTGATTGTGACTGCCGAAAACTTTGGTTGAGTTAGATGTCATTGTCCTGTTCAATCTGGATTTTGTCTAAACCTGATGAGCAATTAACCCTCGTGCTTTTGTACTGTTTGTTAGCTGGAGTTAGATATTGTTGCCCTTTTCAAGTCGGCTTTGACCCATATTTTCTTTCATACTGGGCTAATGGCTTTCCATTTCTTTAATTAAGAGATAAATATTATAAGCATTCACAACATAGGTAAAGAACATCACTCTCGTGGGATCCTTCAGATCTTTGTTCATTACAAAACCGCAAGTTTTTAGTGCCCACCAGCACCCACAAACTTATTTTCAGCTTGCACACCAAGGGTTGTAATTCTTAATAAGAAAAGTTGCATGGTAGTCACAGATTTGGATTTATCATTTGGGACCCACGAGGAAAAAGCCTATCCAGGGCGGTGCCGACTCGATAGTAAACATTGAGAAACCTGGTTTTAAAATTACTGTAAATCCAAAACTCGCCTCAAAATCATGAAACTTGGCATGGTGTTATGTCATAGCACCAACATGTTGTGGTAAAAAATTAGTCCAGTTTGGGACAAGTTTTGGTACAATCTTCTTACAAACCAAAGCCATTCTAATTATTGTGGTAATTTCTAGCTTATTTCTCTTTTTATTGGTTAACCCGTCAAATACTTTTTATATATAATAGATGTGTGTGTCCGTCTAGTGCACACACGTTGATCTATCTAACTGTTTCAGTTTGTTGTGGCTAATCGCAAACAGTTCATCCATGTGAAGTGTATGCCATCAATCGCAGACACTTTGATCTGGCTGACCCGTTTCTGTTATGTTGCATAGTCGCAAACAGTTAATCCTTCTGAAGCGTATGCCCTCAATCACACACACCTTGATCTGGCTATCCGTTTCTTTTGTCTTGCCTAATCACAAATAGTTCATCCGAGTGAACTGTATGCTCTATATCGCACACGCCTTCATCAGGCTACCCATTTCTTTTGTTTCGCCTCATCGCAACAGTTCATTGGACTGAACCGTATGCCCTGGATCGCACACGCAACTAAAATATGAACCATGTTTGATGGCTCCCCCATCGCAAATGTTGGCACCTTTTTTGACGGTTCTTTTACACCACCGTTTGCGATTATTGCATCACACACACTTTCGTCGAAGGGTCTCTGATCGTAGTGTCGTGTTAGCAGCATCCTGCAGTACTGCAAGGGGAGCCAAAGAATATTTGAAGGTATTAGCAGCTGAGTTGTCAATTCAACCACACCTGGAGATTAATTATCTGCAGCAAAGTGATCAGTAGCAAAGTAGTTTGATAGTTTTGATAGTAGTGACAACAGCAATAGTAACAGTAATAGTGATAGCGGTAATTTTGTAGCAAGTGTAAAAGTGATGATAGTAGTAGTAACTTAGCAGCAATAATATAAAATAAATTCGTAGGCATTGGATCGGTGACTTGTTGGATGATATTCATCATGTGACAGTTATAACCTAGGGCGATACGGCACTAGCTCCAGTTCATCGATATAATGTAGGCATTATTCCGTAAATAGTCATACATGCTTTATTAAAAGAACTTGCATGACATCTTTTGTCCTACCCTCCCGTGGCAGCGGGGTCCATATTGGAAACTAAGGGATATTAAGGCCTCCTTTTAATAGAGAACAGGAACAAAGCATTAACACATAGTGAATACATGAACTCCTCAAACTACGGTCATCACCGGGAGTGGGCCCGGCTGTTGTCACTCCGGGGTTGTCGGATCATAACACGTAGTAGGTGACTATAACTTGCAAGATCAGATCTAAAACATAGATATAATGATGAATTCATAAACGGTTCAGATATGAGTTCATGGCACCCGGGCCCAAAGTGACAAGCATTAAGCATAGCAAAGTCATAGCAACATCAATCTAATAACATAGTGGATACTAGGGATCAAGCCCTAACAAAACTAACTCGATTACATGATGAATCTCATCCAACTCCTCACCGACCAGCGAGCCTACAAAGGAATTACTCACTCCTAGTGGGGAGCATCATGGAATTGGCAATGGAGATGGGTTAGTGATGACGAAGAACGAAGATCCCCCTCTCCAGAGCCCCAAACGGACTCTAGATATGCTCTCCTGAGGAAGAACAGGGCTTGGTGGCGGCTCTGTCTCGTGGATCGCGATAATTCTTTCTCCCTGATTTTTTCTCCGAAAATAGGAATTTATAGCGTCGGTTTCAGGGTCAGCGGGGCCACCAGGTGGGTACAACCCACCTGGGCGTGCCAGGAGAGGGGGTGCACCCTGGTGGGTTGTGCCCACCTAGGGGCCCCTCTCCGGTAGGTCTTGGCTGCAGAAATTCTTATTTATTATATAAAAATTCATCGTGAAGTTTCATTCCATTTTGAGAACTTTTATTTCTGCACAAAAACAACACCATGGTAGTTCTGCTGAAAACAGCGTCAGTCTGGGGTTAGTTTCATTCAAATCATGCAAATTAGAGTCCAAAACAAGAGGAAAAGTGTGAGAAAAAGTAGATACGTTGGAGACGTATCAACTCCCCCAAGCTTAAACCTTTGCTTGTCCTCAAGCAATTCAGTTGATAAACTGAAAGTGAGAAAGAAAAACTTTTACGAACTGTTTTGCTCTTGTTTGCATAAATAAGATTAAACAGCACCCAGGTTTTCAGCCAGCATTATAACTAACCATGTCGACAATAACTCTTAAAGATTATAATGACTCATATCAATGACATAATCAGCTGGTGAGCAATAATAAGATATCTCAAACGGCAACAAGTTGTCAAAACAACCATGATATAATATGACAATAGTGGTATCTCGCTAGCCCTTTCTGAGACCGCAAAACATAAATGCAGAGCACCTCCAGAGTTCAAGCAGCGGCTAAACATTGTAATTCATGGTAGAAAAGATCCAGTCATGATGCACCCAACATTAGCTACACACAATGCATAAATCATGACAGCTGTGCTCTACTCAGTTTCTGGCGCTTGTTTTAGAAGGTGGTGACACAACATAAAAGTAAATAGATAGTCCCTTCATAGAGGGAAGCAGTGATTTGCAGAGGTGCCAGAGCTCAATTTTTAAAACAGAGATAAATGATATTTTGAGACATGCACCCTTCTCATTCACTTCACGACCATCAGTTATCAACATCTTCCATGCTAAGCACGCTAGTGGCAGTTCCCAAGCGATAAAAGTAAAGGTTTTGACTCCATTGGGAGTTTTTGTTTGATTATTTCAGAGATGAACTCTTTTTCATGTTTGCAGTTTGGGACTGGGCATCCCTATTACCGCCCTTTTCTCGTGCGGTGGCGAGTGAATAAACACTCGGCCTGAGAATAACCCGCTTAGCATGGAAGATACCGACCACCTCCTGCCGCTCCATGAACGATCCAGGCACACAAAACGGGTAAATTTTTAGAAGTTTTTAGAGGTGGCACATGCAAATTTACTTAGGACGGTAGGGTAATACTGTATATAGGTAAGTATGGTGGACTCATCTGGAATAACTTTGGGTTCAAGGTTTTTGATGTACTAGCAGAATTCCCACTTAGTACGGGCGAAAGCTAGCAATTTAGATTGAGAAGCGGCCAGCTAGAGAGCAACAACGATCATAACCATGCATTATGCGTAAGTAACATTGGACACTAGCATGAGTAGGATATGAACACCATGAACATAAATATCATAGAGGCTATGTTGGTTTTGATTCAACTACATGCATGAACATGTGCCAAGTCAAGCCACTCGAACATTCAGAGGAGGATACCATATCATCATTCTACATCACAATCATTTTAACGATGTGTTGATATCCAAGATAAATCATTATCAACTCCCAGCTACTTATGCATGGCATGAGAAACTATAATCTCTAATTGTCATTGCAAACATGTTTAATCATAATGGGCTGAAGCATGGATACTAGGTTAAACATATTTACATAGACAGAACAAGTCGAGTTCATACCAGTTACTCTCTACCACGGCCAGCTCATCAAATGTCATCATTATTGCCTTTCACTTGCACGACCGAACGATATGAAAATAATAATAGTGCAAGAGTGCCATGGACTAAGTGGAATATGCAAACATTTTATTCAATAGGAGAAGACAAGGTAAAATGGGCTCTTTATTAGTTCAACAACTATTCATATGAGAGCCACTCAACATTTTCATCGTGGTCTTCTCCTTGGTATAACTCAAATAAAAAGAAAAGAAATTTAGAGAAACACACTGAAATATTTTTGGAGTTTTTGGTTTTCTTCAACAAGCAAATAAAAAGCAAAAATGAGAAAAACTATTTACACGGGAAAGCTCCCAACAAGCAAAAGAAGAATAAGGAAATCTTTTTGGGTTTTCTATTTAGTACTACTACTAAGCATGCATAGAAAGTAAATTACTACAACTAATTTTTTGGTTTTTCTAAAGTTTTTCAAACACACAAGAAGAAAGCAAGAAAATAAATCTAAGCATGGATGATACAATGAAAAAGTGTGAGCACCGACAAATGGAATAAATGAACATGAATGTAAAGTCGGTGGAAACACGTACTCCCCCAAGCTTAGGCTTTTGGCCTAGCTTGGTAGTCGATCAGTAGCCTGGAAGGTAGTAGTCGGCGTGGTAGCTCACGGAGGCTCTTGATGCGGACGCCTCGGCCCGCCGTGTTGCCTCTACTGCTGCGTTGTGAGCTCGGGCCTCGCTCTCAAGAACAAAATATATTCCCTTGATGTGATAATCAAAAAGAGCGGGCGCAGGCAAATATGTTTGCACAGCAGATGTTTGGTTAAACAAAAGACTATAAGTGAAGTTATTAGCCTTTCCCTTGAGAATCTTATGGTCTTTTAAGGTGTTAAAATCTAAATGTTGTGTGGGTAGGATAGGATCAAAGGGCGGAGGTGAAGCACCCAGCCCTTGTGCTAAACACGTGGCATAAATTCCACCATAGAACCAGCCACTATTAGCGTTGTGTTGAAGTCTGCGTACAACAATGGCTGCAAGGTTATAATTCCTTTCACCAGTGAGAGCGATGCGAATGACGCTCAAGTCTAGCGCACAAAGTATGCTACAGTCTTGCTTGCCTACTATGCATTTCCTGTTAAATAATGCAAAATACTGAATTGTGGGAAAGTGAATGCTCTTTATTCTTCCTTGTCTCACACCCCTATTTTCACAGTAACAAAGGCTAGTCAAGAAAGACTCGAACTCGGCCGTGGGTGGCTCATCAAGAGAGCCCCAAAATGGAAGTTTGCAGTTATGAGCAAAATTCTCTAGTGACATGGTAAATGGACTATCATAAAGCATAAACGGCACCCTAGACTCACGGGGAAAGAATTTGAACTCTTTGACAAATGATTCAGTGAGAAGTTGGCGTTGTTCACACTTATCTGAAAGGTAGGGACCGAGACCGGCATTGTGAACATATTGCTCAAATTTCTCCTTAATGCCCACACACATCATATATTCATCGCAAGGCCATAAGCATGTTTTGGTGGTGGCATCTCGTGTGGAACTTTCACTTGGTTCAACATAAGACCGGCAAGCAGAACTTTCACTAGAGGATGCTCCCGAGGATCGTCTCCTCGAAGAACTCCTTCCAAATAGGTTCATCATGTCCGCGTACAATTTTCAAGCAACAATCCCCCGAAACAGTTTCGGAAATGGAGCTTCGAGCAAAGAGATCAAAATCTGCGGGTTTGAGCTCAAAACACGGGAGAGAGAGCAAAGGAGATTTTTTTTCTGGAGATAAGTGATGATGTGGGCTAAAGAGATAAGTGAGGGGGCCCACATGGGGACCACAACCCACCAAGGCGTGCCTGGGGGTCCTGGCGCGCCGAGGTGGGCTGTGCTCACCTGGTGCACCTCCCTCTGGTATTATTTGCGCTAGAAATTCATAAATATTCGGAAAAAATCGTATTAAATTTTCAGGGCATTCTGAGAACTTTTATTTTTGGGTCATTTTTTATTGCATGGGAAATTCAAAAAACAGACAAAACATAGCATTTTATTTTATTTAACTAATAAAAACAGAAAACAAAAAGTAACGACAGAAGGTAGTGCTTACTAAATTCATCAACTTCATACCGCTCAAAAATGATTCATTAATAAGGTTGATCAGGTCTTATTAACAACCACTTTCGATTAGCATGAAACCGAAGAACTTTCATAAATCACTAAGTTACCTCAATGGGGATGTGAATGTCCCCAACAATAAGCATTTCATATTTCTTTTTGACAGTAGGTAGAGGTATTTGAAAACTTCCAATAGTGATTGTTGGAGATTTTTTCAATAACATTAATACCATTCACTTGGAATTGTTTCTTCGAAAAGTGCACCGTATGCTCATTACCATTGATATGAAAAGTGACCTTGCTTTTATTGCAATCAATGACAGCCCCTGTAGTATTCAAGAAGGGTCTACCAAGGATAATCGACATGTTGTCGTCCTCAGGCATCTCAAGTATAACAAAGTCAGTCAAAATAGTAACATTAGCAATAACAACGGGCACATCCTCACATATACCGATAGGTATGGCAGTTGATTTATCAGCCATTTGCAAAGATATTTCAGTAGGTGTGAGTTTATTCAAGTCAAGTCTTTTATATAAAGACAAAGGCATAACAGTAACACCAGCTCCTAAATCACACAAAGCAGTTTTCACATAATTCTTTTTGATAGAGCAAGGTATAGTTGGTATTCCCGGATCTCCAAGTTTTTTAGGTACTCCATCTTTGAAAGTATAATTAGCAAGCATAGTGGAGATTTCAACTTCTGGTATTTTTCTCTTATTTGCGATGATGCCTTTCATATACTTTGCATAAGGAGGCATTTTCACGATATCAGTCAAGCGAGTACGCAAAAAGACTGGCCTCAGCATTTCAGCAAAGCATTCGAATTATTCATCATCTTTCTTTTTAGTTGACTTGGGTGGAAAAGGCATAGGTTTTTGAACCCACGGTTCTCTTTCTTTACCGTGTTTTCTAGAAACAAAATATCTTTTATCATACCTTTTATTCTTAGGTTGTGGGTTATCAAGATCAACAGGTGGTTCTATCTCAACATCATTATCTGGTTCTTTACCATTGTTTGGTTGAGTGTCTTCATGAACCTCATCATTATCACTAGGTGAGTGTTCATTACCGGACTGAGTTTCAGCATCTGAGATGGAAGTTTCATTTTCATTATCAGGAGATTTTTCTATTTCAGGTTCACTAGAAGTATGCAAAGTCCTATCATTTTTATTTTTCTTTCTAGAAGGACTAGGTGCACTAGTGTTAGCTCTTTGTGAATCTTGTTCAATCCTTTTTGGGTGTCCCTCAGGATAAAGTGGTTCCTGAGTCATTTTACCTCCTCTAGTTGCAACTCTAACAGCAAAGTCATGCATATTATGATCCATTTCATCAAGAAATTCTCTTTGTGATTTAGCAACTTGTTTTAACTGAGTTTGAACCATAGAAGCATGTTTTCCAACACCTCTAACATCATTTGAGATTCTAAATAACAAGTCACTCAAGCGAGCCATCATATCAGAATTATATTTCAATTGTTTCATAACATTTGCATTGAAGTGATCTTGTTTTCTAATGTAGTTTTCAAACTCATAAAGGCATTGACTAGGATGCATATTGTGAGAGTTATCATTATCATTGAACTTCATAAGAGAATTTACCTCTACCACCTTAGGCAGTGGTGGTGTATTAAGCCCATGTATTTCTTCAATAGGAGGCAAATTTTTAACATCCTCAGCTTTAATACCTTTTTCCTTCAAAGATTTCTTTGCCTCTTGCATATGTTCAGGACTGAGATATAATATACCCCTGTTCTTCGGAGTGGGTTTAGGCGGTGGTTCAGGAATAGTCCAATCATCATAATTTTTCAAGATATTATTCAATAATTCTTCAGCTTGTCCAACAGTTCGTTCCCTAAAAACACAACCAGCACAACTATCTAGGAAGTCCCTAGAAGCATCGGTTTGTCCATTATAGAAGATATCAAGTATTTCATTTTTATTAAGAGGATGATCAGGCAAAGCATTAAGAAACTGGAAAAGCCTCCCCCAAGCTTGTGGGAGACTCTCTTCTTTAGTTTGCACAAAGTTAAATATTTCCTGTAAGGCAGCATGTTTCTTATGAGCAGGAAAATATTTTTCAGAGAAGTAATAAATCATATCTTGGGGACTACGCACACAACCAGGAGCAAGAGTATTGTGCCAAGCTTTAGCATCACCCTTTAATGAGAAAGGAAATAATTTGAGAATAAAGTAATAGCGAGTTTTCTCATCATGAGTAAAAAGGGTGGCTATATCATTCAACTTAGTAAGATATGCCACAACAGTTTCAGTTTCATAACCATGGAAAGGATCAGATTCAACCAAAGTAATTAACTCTGGGTCGACAGAGAATTCATAATCCTTATCATCAATAAAGATAGGTGAAGTAGCAAACTTAGGATCACATTTCATTCTAGCATTCAGAGATTTTTCTTTGTACTCCCTCCGTCCGGGAAAAGTTGTCTCTGTGGTCATTTTACAAAAAAAAACTCCGCAAAGTCCCGACACAACCCGCACTCCCCGCTCGTCTCCCCCGCGTCAGAGCTCCCATCCTCTGCTCCCCCGCGCCGGAGCTCCCCCCTCTACTCCCCCGCACAGCTCTCCCGTGTCTCGCCGGAGCTCCCCCGCCCCACACCGCCATCGCGTTGCTTCCCCCTCCTCGCTCCTCTCCTCGTTCCCCATGGTAGACCACAGCGAGGAGAAGGCTTGATTTTTTTCGATCTGCTCTCTAATGGCGGCATCCTTCCCCGAGGGCGGCAAGCCAGAGCTGGCCCTGCGTGTCGTCGACCACCTCCTCACTGGCTGGACGGCGTCGACCAGGATGCCGGTCCCGTCTACATCTGCTCAGATCAACTCCACGGTCACACCAAGAATCGGTCTTGGCTAAACTCAGCCTTCTCCAAGCGTGCGCCACCGGGGACTTCTCCAAGCGCACGCCACCGGGGACTTCTCCAAGCGCACGCCACCGCTCGCCTCCCGCCACTTCGCTGACCACGTCTTCACCGTCGGCATCGGCGGCCCTGTTCGCACCATGTACGCCAGTTTTTCTCCTACTTGCTCTCATGTTTCACTGTGTAGGCTCTAGATTGCTCTAGGGTGAAATGGTGTAGATGTTGTTGATCTTTAACAAAAAAATGTGTGGATTACAGTAGATTGCTCTTGATTACTGGATCTGAATTTGCCTGTGATGTAGATTGCTCTTGATTACTGAATCTGAATTTGCGTGTGCTGTAGATTGCTGAATCTGAAATTACCCAAGGGTTACAGTAGTGTAGCTTCTTTTTGGAGTAAAGGAAACTTTAGTAAGATTTGTTACTGTAAAACCTAAAACCTGAAACCTGTAGGATGTGTAGTACCCTAAAATTGCAATTAACTGGAAAATAGTTAACTGCAACTATTTCTAGGATTTAAAAATTGAGACCTTTTAGATCTCTGGGGGCTTTGGGATGCCCATGTGACGAATTAATATTTTCTCTGGTACATGAGGGCTCAGCAGTTAGCTTAGTGCATTTTGATCTAGTGTGTAGCTGCTGCTGATGCTGAGGTTAGAATATGTAATTTCAGCGTCTAGCTAGCTGCTGATGAGGAATGAACAGGCGGTGGTGCTTCAAAGTTGGTGCCTGCCACTGTGGCCTAATCACTGTCAAAACTGTCATGACTGAATTTTACTCCATCTGTCTCCAAACTGTCAAAACTGAATTTCGCTCACTGAAAATTTGAAAGTGGAGTATTGTCCAAACTGTATTCACTGTCTAAATTTTATTGATGTCAAATTTTATTTATGTGTCAAGTTGGACATCAACTTGACTAAGCATCAACTTGACAGTTCACTTAATGTCCTCTGGTGCTATACTCCAAGTTTTTACTCCACAAGTCTGTTGAAGCGGGCATGTCTTTGTGAATCTTGCTGTGTACTCCAAGTAGATGGTGGATTGCCTGGATATTAGTACTTGTAGCATTCTAAGTTTATAACCACTCTAGATTTACAAGTGTTTACTGAAGATGACAAGTTTTTATTTAGTTCTAAATTTGGAGTAACTAGTAGACCAACAATATTCATCTTTTACCGTTTATGAATAAGAAACCTAGCTAATTCAAATAATTCCAATTTTAGGGACATGTTTTTATCAACTCTTAGTTAAGGGATTGTGGCAGTTTTTAGTTTGGAATAGTGCACAAAAGAACAATAGATTATGCACTATTGTGCACTAATAGAATCATAGTGAACAGAAGAAGAACAGCCACAATCCCTTTGGAGTATATGTGCTGCTTGAAGGTGCATAATTCAAATAATTTCCCTCAGTTGGAGTTTTGTGCTACTTGAATTGTTTCTACAGGTGTCAGTGTACAAAAGTAGGGGCTCTCCTTTTGACCCCTTTACTTGTGCACGGGCAGTCAGAGCCGCGCGCCACGACCACATTTGGCAGGGCAGAGGAGGGAAGCCGGAGAGAAACCGAAGCACAAGATGAACAAGACGACGCCAAGACCAGAGGCACAAAAGAACAAGAGGGCGAGGTGGACTCCCCCGGCAAGACCCTTGCCGGGGCAGCCTCCACGGCCCCGGCAAGAACCTTGCCGGGGCAGCTTGCCCAACACCAGCAGAGCGAGCCACCCTTGAGCCCAAGGGTTCCAAGCGTCGTTAACAACTACATTGAAACCAGGGCTCGGGAGGCACCTCTTTGGTGGCATGCAGATCTTTGTCAAGATCATCAATACATGATATCAGATGAGGACCAAAAGACGGCGACCCTCGGCGGGATCCTAGCCGAGGAAATCCACAAGACCCCCGGCAAGCGCCTTGCCGGGGACGACTGCAACGCCACGGTGAGACCCTTGCCGGGCCCCCCGGCAAGACCCTTGCCAAGGGCATCAGCAGGGCCACGGCCAGGCCCGCACCAGCCAAGGTTCCACCGCTGTCCCCAAGCAGCAGCTAGCTCAACCAGCTGGGCAGGCACCTGCCTGGTGACGGGCGGCCTCTACACCGAACCAGCAAGCACCTGTGTGGTGGCATGCAGATCTTCGTGAAGGCCCTGCCACCGCGCCACCTCAGCAGCATGCCTGCCTACATGGCGCTGCACGCATTGCTGGCCTGGGCACGTGTCGAGGCGAGGCGAGGCGGCGACGGACGGGACGGGCCTCGTTCCCGTCCCCGATAAAGCTAATGGACACCTAAGTAGCGCATTTAATGCACTTTGTCCCGTAATGCCGAGCGATAAGCTCGTGCACTGTAGACCTTTCCACCTCCTGTGTGCCACTGTGGCGACCCCTTTTTCCTATAAAAGGAGGCCCGAGGCGACCAGGAGAAGGATTCGGCTCTTTGGAACGACGCAGCCACCATAGCTAGTTCAAGAGCTCAAGAACACTCAGAAAATACACACCAAAGCAGGACTAGGGTATTACGCATCCTCGCGGCCCGAACCTTGGTAAACGATCTTTGTGCTAGCTCCTAAACCTGCTCTTCTCACAACCCCGCGCCCGCCAACCGTAGAAGGGGTTCCAGTGATCCCATAGGTGTCGTTTTCCACCGACATCTTTGGCGCGCCAGGTAGGGGGTGCAGTTGTGAGAATCCGGTCTAGCAGTTAGCCTAGTAGTTCTTCATCGCCATGACTCCCAAGAAGAAGACGATCACGGTGATCGGCTCGTCGGGTGCCGAACGGCCCGTGCCAGTGCGGGCGAGCAGCGGGCCAGTCGCGGACAGAACCCGAGCCGCGGCCTGCAAGCACTGGCATCGCTCTGGCAGTCAGAGCCTGGCGAGCGGCGTCGCTCGTGCGCCAGACGACGGGCCGCACACCACCAAATCCAAAGACAGGGCTGGGCCCCCCTCAGGCGGCATGGGGCCCTCCACGGGTGTCGCCGTGCCACCTACGGGCGGTGCAGCGACCTCCAAGACGCCCACGCCGGCGCCCATGGCGCGTTCTTCCCAAGGTGTGCGCGACGAGCAGCGCCACCACGCTGGAGACCCCGGACGCCGCCGTGGGAAGAGTCTTGTGCATCATCTGCGGGATGAAGGAGGCCAGCATGCCCACCGAAGTGCTAGCAAAAATGGCACGCAGCCGCTGGGCCGTGATAGAGCTCCTTCTAACGTGGTTAGAAGTCGAAGCGCGCCACGATCCACGCAGCTTTCGCCGCCACCCATGCCAGCAGAAGCTTTGGCACGCGCGCAGCTACTCCTCGACTTCCCTCCTGCTGCGGAGAAGCTCGACGAATGGAGGGCCACCATCCGGAGCCTTGTCGGCATCGCCAATCAAGACGAGCCACGGCCAGCGGGGCCATTGGGCCGGCGCTCCATCGAACCACCGCATGCCAGCGGTGGAGGGGCCGGGGGTGCTATGGCCACGGTGAACTCTCCTCCTCCACGCCAGCCACCGCGGGTGTCGATCCGTCGTGATGACGCTTGTGATAACATTTCCATAGTGTCGTCCGACCCACGGACCCACCGTGACCAGCGCCAAGTTCTTCGGGAGCGAGCCCATGAAGACGCTCGAACCACCATCGAGCGCCGGCGCGATACACGCCACCAGTCAGACATGCGGGCGGGGCCCACTATGGACCACCCAACACCAGGAGGCTCCGGCAGCCTACCTTACGAGGTGGGTTGCCCGGCCTTTACCCGTGAGCTGCAGCAGTTCCAGTGGCCGTCCCACCGTACGTTCAACCCCGACATCGGCGAGAAGTACAACGGCAAGACCCACCCGTCAGAGTTCCTCGGCATCTACACCATCGCGATGCAAGCCGCTGGGGCTCGCGACGATAAGGTGCTTGCCAATTACTTCCCGTTGGCCCTGAAACACAATGTCATGTCTTGGTTGATGCACTTGCCGGCGGATTCCATTTCTTGTTGGTCGGACCTGTGTCATGAGTTCGTTGGTGCCTTCACCGGAGGCCACCAAGCTCATGGCCAGGAGAGTGATTTGCATATCATTCCCTAGAAGGAAGGTGAAAACCTGCGCAAGTACATACAGAGGTTCAGCCGAGTGCAATACAACATCCCAGATGTTCACCCTGCCGCCGAGATCAGCGCATTCCATCAGAATGCAACCGCATGATGCGTGAAGAGCTGGCGATGAACAAGGTCAAGGATGTGGCCGAACTTTACATTCTGGCCGATAGATGCGCTCGGGCAGAAGAGGGGAGGAAGTACCCCGGCAAAGACGCCGGCGCGGAAACTGACTCTACCGACGAAGACACTGCCGCCCCGACGAAGAAGGGTCGGCGTCGCAACAGGAAGTGCAAGGGCAGGACCGTGCTTGCCGTCGAGGGATCCGACGACATTGGCGCCACTAAGAAGGCCAAGGCAGACGACCCCGGCACGGAGATTGCCGGGTGCGCCGCTTGCAGGGCCTTGGCGGCTGCCGACAAGCCAGGGGGCTCTGACAAGCAGTACTGCAAGATCCACCGCACCAAGGGCCACGACCTCCAGAACTGCCGACAAGTCGAGCTGCTTGCTGAGAAGCAAAAGGCCGAGTATGAGAGGCGGGACAAGGAGAAGGGTCAGGATGGAGCCGAGGGATCCGGCAAGAAGCATGGTGGCCAAGGAGGTCGCCGCGGCAAGGATAACCAGTAGGAGAGGCCCGCCCGGGGCCGCGACAAGAAGCAGGAAGACGATGATCATGACGAGGACAATGAGTCCGGTGAGCATGAGTTCCAGAAGGCTACGGAGGCCATGTGCGTCGATGGTGGCGCCTCGCTGCATACTTCTCACCGCCAGCTCAAGCAGTGGGCGCGTGAGATCACAGCAGCAGAGCCCTCGTTCGACGCTCAGAAGCCACTGAAATGGTCCAGCACGCCCCTCATCTTTGACACCGAGGACCACCCTGACCGCACAACTACTGTCGGGTGTTTGCCGTTGTTGGTCTCGCCAATGATACGCAACCTCAAGGTGAACAAGATGCTGGTTGACGGCGGGGCCGGTCTGAACTTGATCTCACCCGTTGTGATCAAAAGGCTGCAAATTCCTGATCGAGACCTCGAGGAAACGAGCACGTTTCAAGGGCTCAACCCGGGAAGGAGCCAGCCGAAGGGGAAGGTCACATTGCCTGTGACGTTTGGAGGCGAGTTGAACTACAGGACGGAGAGGATTGTCTTCGATGTAGCCGAGATCCCCTTGCCCTACAACGGGACCCTCGGCCGCCCGGCACTAGCCAAGTTCATGGTGGCGTCGCACTACGCCTACAACACGCTGAAGATGCCTGGGCCGATGACCATCATCATCGTCCCCTCCGACAAGAAGGACGCGCTGATCTGCACTGACCTACTCTACCGGGAAGCAGTTGCAGCAGCTGCCACCAAGGCACTTGCTCCTGCCGCTGAAGCCCCGGGAGGGAAGAAGAAGACCGGCAAGACCTCTCGCACCCACTCCGGCAAGTGCACCTCTTCGGGGTGTTGTGCTACCGTCGAGGACGTGCCAGAGAGCTCCACCGGCAAGAGCAAGAAATCCAGAGCTGCGCCACCAGAGACCAAGAAGGTGTCCATCAAGGAGGATGGCACGGGAGGAGCTTTCACCATAAGCTCCACCCTCGACAGCAAATAGGAAAGCGCGCTCGTCACTTTCCTGCGGGCGAATGTCAATGTGTTTGCATGGCAAGCATCTGACATCCCCAGCGTTCCCAGGGAAGTGATTGAGCATCATCTTGCTGCCTGCCCCCATGCGCGACCAGTCAAGCAGAAGGTCAGGAAGGAAGCTTTGGAACGGCAGGAGTTCATCACAGAGGAGATCAGGAAGTTGGAAGCAACAGGCTTGGTGAGAGGAGTGCTCCATCCGACGTGGTTGGCCAATCCAGTGGTGGTGCGCAAGGCAAACGGGAAGTGGAGGCTGTGTATTGACTACACAGATATCAATAAGGCTTGTCCTAAGGACCCCTTCCCATTGCCGCGCATCGACCAAATTGTTGACTCCACGGTCGGGTGTGATCTGTTATCATTCCTCGACGCCTACTCGGGCTACCACCAGAGCTTCATGACAAGAGAAGACGAAGAGAAGACGGCATTCATCACCCCATGTGGTACATATTGCTTTTTACAGATGCCTTTCGGGTTGAAGAGTGCTGGCTCGACGTTCGCAAGGGCGGTCCAAATTGGTTTTGAGCCCCGGCTACATAGAAATGTGGAAGCTTACATGGATGACATAGTGGTCAAAACCAAGAACAAGGCAACTCTTGTACAAGACTTAGAAGAGACGTTTGCCAACCTGCGCAAGATCAACCTCAAGCTGAATCCTGAGAAGTGTGTCTTCAACGTTCCGTCCGGCAAACTTCTCGGGTTCTTTGTGTTGCAGCGTGGGATCGAGGCGAACCCAGACAAGATCAAGGCTATCGAGCAGATTGAGGTGCCCAAGCGGATTAAGGATGTGCGTCGGCTCACTGGCTGCATTGCCGCCATGAGCCGATTCATCTCCAAGTCTGCCGAGCACGCCCTTCCCTTTTTCAAGATTTTGAAAAAGGCGGGCCCAATGGAGTGGACCCAGGAGGCCGAAGCAGCACTGCAGGATCTGAAGAAATGCCTCTCTTCTACACCAGTACTGGTGGCGCCTAAACCACAAGAGCCGTTGCTGTTGTATCTGGCGGTGACGAATCAAGTGGTCAGCGCCGCGCTGGCGGCGCATAGGGAGGTCGACGAAGAGGCAGTGGCGACGGCAGGACCGGCGGATGGCAAGTCAGAGATTCCCCCGGCAGGGCCTGGTGCCAGCAAGGCAAGGCCCCCGGCAGAATCTGACGCCATCGGGACAGGGCCCCCGCAGCCAAGTAAAGTGGTGTAGAAGAAGAAGATGATGCAGCACCCGGTTTACTTTGTCAGCTCCCTCTAGCAGGGGCTAGGTCAAGGTACTCCGATGTGCAGAAATTGCTCTCCGGCCTCCTTATGGCCTCGAGGAAGCTGCGTCATTACTTCCAAGCCCACGAGATCACTGTCGTCACCCGCCTCCCGTTGCAACGGATACTGCACAACCCAGATGCAACCGGGAGGATTGTGGAGTGGACCCTGGAGTTATCAAGCTTTGGGTTGAAGTTTGAAAGTACTTCGACAATCCAGAGCAGAGTATTGGCGGAGTTCATTGTAGAATGGACCTCAACGCCTGACGAGGAAATTCAGGAGACCACTCTCCCCGGCAAGGAAATGGCTCACGACTGGATTATGTACTTTGACGGGGCTTTCTCGCTGCAAGGCGCCGGTGCTGGTGTGCTGCTCGTCGCACCCACCGGAGAGCACCTCAAGTATGTAATCTAGACGCATTTTCCCAGGAAGATGTCCACCAACAACACTGCTGAGTACGAGGGGTTGCTTGCTGGTCTCAGGATCGCGGCAGACCTCGGGGTTAAAAAGCTCATCGTCAGGGGTGATTCGCAGCTTGTCGTCAGACAAGTCAACAAAGATTATCAGAGCCCGTTGATGGAGGCCTACGTAGATGAGGTGAGGAAGCTGGAGGAGCGCTTTGACGGTATACAAGCGGAGCACGTTCCCCGAGCGGAGAACGACATCGCCGATTACTTGTCAAAGCGCGCTGCATTCAAGCTACTTGTGGAACCAGGTACCTTTTTACTTCGGTTAACTCAACCATCCGTCGAACCATCAACAGAGTAGAACAAATAGAGGAAATCATGCCCCGGCAAGTACTTTCCTGCTGAGCCCCCGGGGGCCACAGGCAAGGGTGTTGCCGTGGATTCTGAGCCTGCCGAGGAGCGACTGACTCCGGCAGGCCGTCAAGCCCTGGCCGTACAGACGGCCGCTCCCATGGTAGAAGAAATGCCTTTGGTCCTTGCCGTCGAGCCCCAGGCTCCGGCATGGGCACAGCATACCGTCCGATTCCTCCAAACAGGGGAGCTTCCTGAGGAGCAGGAAGAAGCAGAGAAAGTAGCCCGTCGGTCTGCTATGTATCAGTTCGTCGATGACGTCCTGTACAGGAAGAGACCGAACGGTGTGAAATTGAAGTGCATTCCCCGGGAGGAAGGACTGGAGCTGTTGGTGGAGATACACGGAGGCATATGTGGCTCCCACATAGGGTCGAGGGCCCTTGCCGGCAAGGCGTTCCGGCTGGGTTTCTTCTGGCCCACTGCCCTCCAGGATGCAACGGCACTAGTAACCAAGTGTGAAGCGTGTCGGTTCCATTCGAAGAAGCTTCATCAACCAGCTCAAGCCCTTCAAACAATTCCTCTCTCCTGGCCATTCTCGGTTTGGGGGCTCGACATCCTGGGCCCTTTCCCCCGCACTGTCGGGGGCTTTGAGTACTTGTACGTTGCAATCGACAAGTTCACAAAGTGGCCGGAGGTGGAAGCAATGAGGAAGGTGACAACATAGTCAGCCGTCAAGTTCTTCAAGGGGCTAGTTTGTCGTTTTGGTGTACCAAACAGAGTCATCACCAACAACGGCACACAGTTCACAAGCCACACCTTCATGCAATACATCCAAGACCTCGACAGCAAGGTTTGTTTTGCTTCCGTGGCACATCCACGGAGCAACAGCCAGGCGGAGAGGGCAAATGCTGAAGTGTTGCGAGGCCTGAGGACAAAGACTTTTGACAGGCTGCACAAGAGCGGAAGGCGCTGGATTGATGAGTTGCCGGCGGTCTTTGGTCGATCAGGACGACGCCAAATCGAGCCACCGGCCAGACACCCTTTGCCCTGGTATACGGGGCAGAAGCAGTTCTCCCCACAGAACTCATATACGGGTCACCTCGAGTGCTCGCTTACGATGAGCTTGAGCAAGAGCAATTGCGGCAAGATGATGCAACGCTCCTTGAGGAAGATCGTCTTCGGGCGGCTGTGAGAGCAGCACGCTACCAGCAAGCCTTGCGCCGCTACCATAGCCGCAAGGTTCATGCCCGAAGCTTTGAGGAAGGCGACCTTGTTCTTCAACGCATTCAATCGGCCAAGAATTCCAACAAGTTGACGCCGAAGTGGGAAGGCCCTTATCGGGTAATACGAGTCACCAGGCCCGGCGCAGTCCGCCTGGAGATCGAAGATGCTGTCCCAGTGAGCAACTCCTGGAACATCGAACATCTTCGCAAGTTTTACCCATAAGGCGCGGTTGCCGGGCCTCCCGACAAGCCACCTTTTGTACAAGCTTTGCCGGCAAGGCATGTAACCCTCTGTACAAAGCCAGGCGCAGACCCTGAGCATAAATAAATGAAGCGCTGGCGCCCTAAGTTATAGCATGCATGCTAGGTTAAGTATCTCCCTCGGTTAGGGTTGATAGTCCTTAGCGGCGACTAACCCCTATCCTAGAGGTCGAGTGTGCGTCTTTCTGTCCTCTTTGGTTCGCAGGGCACGTGGACACTTCTACTGAGCCGCTTGGGAGAAAGAGAATGGACCGGCGCTCCGGCCCCGGCAAGCCAAGACTGCCGGGGGCTGAGGACACAAGGATCCAACCATGGCAAGCCAAGGTTGCCGGGGGCTGCAGATTTAGATAAGTCTTTCATCGCCTGTTATGCATTTCCGTATGGAACTGGGACACGTGAAACCTCGTTTATATTCTTAAACCACCGTGCTACCCTTTTCCTGTACCCAAGAGCTATCCCCTGGGTCGGAACTTGGTCGTAGTCGCGGTGGCAAGAAAGTGAACGAGGGGCCTAACTCTACTTCGCCCCTGCCTCCGCCAAGAGCGTGAGAATGGTCGACTGAAGTGGGGGAACGGCAAGGCCTGTTGCCGGGCGACAATGTTTATCTTAAAAATAACAAGGATTCGTTCCTTGGCATGGGCCTCGCTCACGCACAAAGAACCCGGCAAGCACCCTTTTTCATTAAAAACGTCCCATACATGTACAGTTCGTACGGAATAAAAAACATGAGCAAGGGGATTACAAGTTTTAAACCTAACAAGTGCCCGCAGGCTTACAAACTAAAAAAAGATAAGATGCCCGTAATCCCTTTCTTGTCCCTCTCCTCAGAAGATGGAACAAGGTAGCAGGAGGGCAAAAGGAGCACCTAGGCGAGGTGCGAGAAGCGGAAGGCACCAAGAGAGTATCCCGGTGCCAGGAGAGGAGATGGAAGATGAGGCAGCGGCCCGACAATACGCGACGAAGGCGTCGGTGCCCGCGTACTCCGACTTGACGGCCGCTGCCCGCCTTCTCCGGCCCTCCTACGCCAGCTGCCCAAGGAGGCGATGGGGAACGCGCCGATGGAGAGCTTGACGAGGAAGGCCCTCGGCAGGGCGCGTGGCCAAGGAAGGGCCGACACGGTCTGTCGGGGTCGGTGTCCCGCTGCTCGACACCCTCGTCGCCAATGTCGCTATCCTCCTCGTCACTCCTGCTCGAGAAGGAATCTTCATTGTCGGAGGAGCTCTCCATGCAGCACTTCAGGCGAGTTCCAAGATCTCCAAAGACCTTGACGGAGAGCAGGCCGTTCTCCATTAACTTGAAGTAGAGAACGAACCCCGCCGTCAGGCTGTGGACGCGAGCAAACGTCTTCCATCCGCGACGGAGGTACATGACGTGAGGAGCGGGGAAGTCGACATCGACCCACGTGCCGCCGTTCCTGCAGCCCCTCATGTGCAACCTGAGGGTCTGGGGTGGATCGAGCTCCATCTCCCGAGCAAATGGGGTAGGGAGACGGAGGCGGCGACGCGGTGGCCGGCGCAGCCTGATGAAGAATTCGCGGGGCTGATCCCCGACGTGGCCCTTCATCAGGGGAGGCATCGCTGGCGGGGGCGAGGCCGGTGCGCCGCCCCGTCCACCTCTTCCCCGAGCGCCACAGCGACCTCGGCCTTGCCCCCTCCCCCTTCCTCTCGTGGCTGGCTCCACCGCCGCGAGCTCTTGGGAAGGAGGGACGCGCTGTCGGGCAGCGACCCTCGCTGCCACCATTGAAGGACTAGCGCCCCCTCTCGCCATGGCAGATGGAAGAAAGGAGCGGAGGTAGAAAGAGATGGACAATGGAAGAGTGTGGGGGTGCCATCCCCCTCCCCCTTCTTATAAAGGGGCGGGGTCGAGGCTCGGCCGCCTCACTCGACCAGTCCGGTCATCGGGAGTGCAAGGAATTAGGACCGACCCGCTGCCCCAATCAGCGACGGCCCGGTTTCCCGCCTCCACCGCCTGCCACCTGCATGAAGGACACATGGTGAGCAAGCAGAATCGAAGGGACGGGTGAGGTGACCGTTCCCCAACCCCGTGATCATGGGGCACGGGCGCCTTAAAGACCGTGACCCGAGTCCGCTCAGTAAATGAGCCGCGCCTCTGTGCCTCCCTCTTCTTATGGGGAAGGCGTGAGCTGCCTCTTTACTGTGACGTGACGCATGCGTGCGGGAACCGCCCCACGCATGACCCCCACGTCATGCACGATCCTCCATGTCGCGCGTTCAACGCGAGTCGTGGGGAAGCGCGGCGACCGAATAGTTAATACGGTAAAAATCCCGCCCCACCTGCCCGCGCACCGTTCTGGGCCTGGCCCAACAACGCGTCGCGCTTATGTGTGGCCCAGGCCCGGGGGCTCCTATCGGTGTACAAAAGTAGGGGCTCTCCTTTTGACCCCTTTACTTGTGCACGGGCAGTCAGAGCCACGCGCCACGACCACATTTGGCAGGGCAGAGGAGGGAAGCTGGAGAGAAACCGAAGCACAAGATGAACAAGGCGACGCCAAGACCAGAGACACAAAAGAACAAGAGGACAGGGTGGACTCCCCCGGCAAGACCCTTGCCGGGGCAGCCTCCACGGCCCCGGCAAGAGCCTTGCTGGGGCAGCTTGCCCAACACCAGTAGAGCGAGCCACCCTTGAGCCCAAGGGTTCCAAGCGCTGTCAACAAATACATTGAAACCAGGGCTCGGGAGGCACCCTGTGGTGGCATGCAGATCTTTGTCAAGATCATGAATACATGAGATCAGATGAGGACCAGAAGACGGCGACCCTCGGTGGGATCCTAGCCGAGGAAATCCACAAGACCCCCGGCAAGCGCCTTGCCGGGGACGACTACAACGCCACGGCGAGACCCTTGCCGGGCCCCCCGGCAAGACCCTTGCCGAAGGCATCGGCAGGGCCACGGCCAGGCCCGCACCAGCCAAGGTTTCACCGCCATCCCCAAGCAGCTGCTAGCTCAACCAACTGGGCAGGCACCTGCGTGGCGACGGGCGGCCTCTACACCGACCCAGCAAGCACCTGCGTGGTGGCATGCAGATCTTCGTGAAGGCCCTGCCACCGCGCCACCTCAGCAGCCTGCCTGCCTACATGGCGCTGCATGCATCGCTGGCCTGGGCGCGTGTCGAGGCGAGGCGAGGCGGCGACGGATGGGGCGGGCCTCGTTCCCGTCCCCGATAAAGCTAATGGACACCTAAGTAGCGCATTTAATGCGCTTTGTCCTGTAATGCCGAGCGATAAGCTCGCGCACTATAGACCTTTCCACCTCCTGTGTGCCACTGTGGCGACCCCTTTTTCCTATAAGAGGAGGCCCGAGGCGACCAAGAGAAGGATTCGGCTCTTTGGAATGACGCAGCCGCCATAGCTAGTTCGAGAGCTCAAGAACACTCTGAAAATACACACCAAAGTAGGACTAGGGTATTACGCATCCTCGCAGCCCGAACCTGGGTAAACGATCTTTGTGCTAGCTCCTAAACCTGCTCTTCTCACAACCCCGCGCCCGCCGACCGTAGAAGGGGCTCCAGTGATCCCATAGGTGTCGTTTTCCACCGACAATAGGAATATTTAGGCATGTTTGGACTGAAATTGGACTATTGGATAGTTGTAAACTTTAGGCATGTTTGCAGTTGGACAAATGGTGTATAAATCTAAATAGATCCAAATAAATTCAAATGATTCAAATAAATCCAAATAAATCCAAATACTTATATCCTTTCTTTTCCTATCCTTTCTCATTTAACACATGACACAATACATACACATGACACAATAGTGCATGTATGACACTGAATGGTGGACTAACATCTTTTACATCTCTGTTTTGGTCAAAACTGAATGTTGATTGCTTGCATCATCTACTCTGAATGATTTTATACTGACAACTTCAGCATCTATAGATTTTGTGTTGTGGCAGCAGCTAAAAACCCTACATCTTATCTCTTTGCTTTTTAAAGCTGTTGTTTCATTTGTTACTGAACCTTGTGAAGTTTTAAACAAAATGATTACTAGTCCATCTAGGAATCATAAAAGTTTTGCTGCTATATGAAGTGGTGTTGCTATATGACCATGCTGGAATATGCATTTATATAAACTGACTGATGGCTCAACATATTCTTAACTTTGTTACTGTATTTATCTAGAGATGGGAGTATATCACCATGTCCTGACTTTGTTACTCTTGCACTCACCTACGCTGCTCTTGCACTGATTTCAGTTCCCTATCTCAGTTGTTCTGTTGCATGACCATGTATAGATGGAAGTTGTTCCCTCTGGTCCGAATGGGTGAGCGAGCCATCCATCGAATTGCTCGCAAAAATTTGCATACTCCATGTGTGTTCACTGAATTTTCAGTGCACTCATGGAAGCATGCATTTTCCAATCAATTAACAGTGACAACTGATTCCTTTGGTCTATCCTTCAAAAAATCAGATGCATTGTTTAGATCCAATTTTGTGATTTGGGGAACTATAAATATTATGATTACCAACTTTATGTGTCAAGTTTGACATCAACTTGACTGAATATCAAGTTGACAGATCAAAAGCTGACAGAAATTGACAGGTTTTGAGCATCAAGAGATCTGAATGCAGTTAACTTGTGTTGAAAAGTTAACTGAAATTTTTTTTGTTTCAACAGTGCACCATTTCAGCTTGACAACTCAACTCAACTACCTCAACACAATTCAGCAATTATCTTGCAGGTTCAAGAATTATCTTTGTAGGTTCTCCAGACACAACAATAATCTTCATACTCACACCAATAGTTGAACAGCAGCAGTAGCAGAGGCGGGCGGGGCAGACTCACCAGCACGAGTACGAGCAGAGTCGGGGCAAGGCAAAGGAAAGAAGCATCATCAGAGGTCCTCATCGGCGTCGCCCACCAGCAGTAGCAACATCAGAGGCGGGAGTGGCCGGAATTGTCCATGGCATCAGCGGCCGAAGCGGACGAAGTCAGAGGCGCAGGTTTGTGGCCGTGGGCGGCGAAGGTGGTTGCGCAGGTGGGCGACCGCGGGCGGCGCAGGTGGGTGACCGCGTGCGGCGAGATTCAACGGGGCCGGCGGCGCAGCTCGAGGCGGGCGTCGGCGCAGGTTGCCTTCGCGGCGGGTGATACGTCTCCAACATATCTATAATTTTTGATTGCTCCATGCTATATTATCTTCTATTTTGGACATTATTGGGCTTTATTATTGACTTTTATATTATTTTTGGGACTAACCTATTAACCGGAGGCCCAGCCCAGAATTGTTGTTTTTTGCCTATTTCAGAGTTTCGCAGAAAAAGAATATCAAACGGAGTCCAAACGGAATGAAACCTTCGGGAACGTGATTTTTGAAACGAACAAGATCCAGGAGACTTGGACCCTACGTCAAGCAACCAACAGGGAAGCCACGAGGTAGGGGGCGCACCTGCCCCCCCCCCCAGGGCGCGCCCTCCACCCTCGTGGGCCCCCTGTTGCTCCACCGACGTACTTCTTCCTCCTATATATACCTACGTACCCCCAAACGATCAGATATGGAGCCAAAAACCTAATTCCACCGCCGCAACCTTCTGTACCCACGAGATCCCATCTTGGGGCCTGTTCCGGAGCTCCGCCGGAGGGGGCATCCATCACGGAGGGCTTCTACATCAACACCATAGCCCCTCCGATGAAGTGTGAGTAGTTTACCTCAGACCTTCGGGTCCATAGTTATTAGCTAGATGGCTTCTTCTCTCTTTTTGGATCTCAATACAATGTTCTCCCCCTCTCTCGTGGAGATCTATTCGATGTAATCTTCTTTTGCGGTGTGTTTGTTGAGACCGATGAATTCTGGGTTTATGATCAAGTTTATCTATGAACAATATTTGAATCTTCTCTGAATTCTTTTATGTATGATTGGTTATCTTTGCAAGTCTCTTTGAATTATCAGTTTGGTTTGGCCTACTAGATTGATCTTTCTTGCAATGGGAGAAGTGCTTAGCTTTGGGTTCAATCTTGCGGTGTCCTTTCCCAGTGACAGTAGGGGCAGCAAGGCACGTATTGTATTGTTGCCATCGAGGATAACAAGATGGGGTTTTTAACATCTTGCATGAATTTATCCCTCTACATCATGTCATCTTGCTTAAGGCGTTACTCTGTTCTTATGAACTTAATACTCTAGATGCATGCTGGATAGCGGTCGATGTGTGGAGTAATAGTAGTAGATGCAGGCAGGAGTCGGTCTACTTGTCTCGGACGTGATGCCTATATACATGATCATACCTAGATATTCTCATAACTATGCTCAATTCTGTCAATTGCTCAACAGTAATTTGTTCACCCACCGTAAAATACTTATGCTCTTGAGAGAAGCCACTAGTGAAACCTATGGCCCCGGGTCTTTCTTCATCATATTAATCTTCCAACACTTCGTTATTTCCTTTGCTTTTTACTTTGCTTTTATTTTACTTTGCATCTTTATCATAAAAATACCAAAAATACTATCCTATCATATCTATCAGATCTCACTCTCGTAAGTGACCGTGAAGGGATTGACAACCCCTTATCGCGTTGGTTGCGAGGATTTATTTGTTTTGTGTAGGTGCGAGGGACTCGCGCGTAGCCTCCTACCGGATTGATAACTTGATTCTCAAAAACTAAGGGAAATACTTATGCTACTTTGCTGCATCACCCTTTCCTCTTCAAGGGAAAACCAACGCGGTGCTCAAGAGGTAGCAAGAAGGATTTCTGGCGCCGTTGCCTCTCGTTTACATTATTCTCAAAAACTGAGGGAAATACTTATTCTATACCAAGAAGGATTCTCAAAAACAGAGGGAAATACTTATGCTACTTTGCAGGCAGAAGTCAACATACCAAGTACCCATCACAAACCCTTATCTCCCGCATTACATTATTTGCCATTTGCCTCTCGTTTTCCTCTCCCCCACTTCACCCTTGCCGTTTTATTCGCCCTCTCTTTTTCGTTCGCCTCTTTTCCATTTGCTTGTCGTTATGGCTAGTCCTTTATCTTCTCCGTTGTCTCCTGAAAATGAAGTTCTCAATTTTAAACAAAGGGAGGGAGAAAATCTAAAAGATGCTTGGTATATAATTTGCAATGCTCAAAATAGATCTACCAGGAAGCAATCTACTTCCGTTCTTCTCCGCAATTTTTATGTAGGCGCTAATCCTTGGTATAGATATATTCTTGATACCATTACCGGAGGGAATTTCTTGGGTAGTCATACTTTTGACTCTTACAATGCTATGATCGATTTATTTGGCTGACCACCTCTTTTGGTTAACGGAACTATGTTAACATTGGAGCATGTAATGCAAAGACTTGAAATTATTGAAAATAAAGTTGCTACCATAGAGTTAATTGAAAATCTGGATAAAAAGATCCACAACTAAATTACCCAATATGGATCTAAGGTAGGAGTCACTTTGAAAAATATTAAGGAGAAGGAACCCATGGTTAATGAAAGAATAAATCAAGATTCCACTAGAATCGATAAACTTGAGGGTATCATTACCAACTTGGGAACCGCTTTTTCTTCCGTAAAGAATACTCCAAGTCCTTCAACTAAAATTGCCAAGCTTATGTATGTTCCTAAAAACAAGGTGAATCCTCTAGTAAGGAAATTGCGGATCTTAAATCTATAAGTATTCATCCCAATCTTTTTACTATCATTAAGGAACCATTTGCTACAAATGATATTTTCGATCTTGTTCCTAAAAGTTTGATAATTACTAAAAAGAAAGAAATTTCTAAGGATGATAGATGTCTAATTGAAGAATTGCCTACCAAAGATGGCAATACCTAGATCTATCCTTGCTTTTATGCCTAGCTAGGGGCGTTAAACGATAGCGCTTCTTGGGAGGCAACCCAATTTTATTTTTATTTATTTTTGCTTTTTGCTTCTATTTAGGAATAAATATTTGTTCTAGCCTCTGGTTAGATGTGTTTTTATGTTTTAATTAGTGTTTGTGCCAAGTTAAACCTATAGGATCTTCTTGGATGATAGTTATTTGATCTTGCAGAAATTTCCAGAAACTTTCTGTTCACGAAAATAATTGTTAAAAATCACCAGAACGTGATAAAATATTGATTCCAATTTCTGCTGATCAATAAACAAATTGTCTAGGTCGTCCTATTTTGGCTGATTTTTTGGAGTTCCAGAAGTTTGCGTTAGTTACAGATTACTACAGACAGTTCTGTTTTTGACAGATTCTGTTTTTCGTGTGTTGTTTGCTTATTTTGATGAATCTATGGCTAGTAAAATAGTTTATAAACCATAGAGAAGTTGGAATGCAGTAGGTTTAACACCAATATAAATAAAGAATGAGTTCATTACAGTACCTTGAAGTGGTCTTTTGTTTTCTTTCGCTAACGGAGCTCACGAGATTTTCTGTTAAGTTCTGTGTTGTGAAGTTTTCAAGTTTTGGGTGAAAGATTTGATGGATTATGGAAAAAGGAGTGGCAAGAGCCTAAGCTTGGGGATGCCCATGGCACCCCCAAGATAATCTAAGGACACCAAAAAGCCAAAGCTTGGGGATGCCCCAGAAGGCATCCCCTCTTTCGTCTACTTCCATCGGTAACTTTACTTGGAGCTATATTTTTATTCACCACATGATATGTGTTTTGCTTGGAGCGTCTTGTATGATTTGAGTCTTTGCTTTTTAGTTTACCACAATCATCCTTGCTGTACACACCTTTTGAGAGAGACACACATGATTTGGAAATTATTAGAATACTCTATGTGCTTCACTTATATCTTTTGAGTTATATAGTTTTGCTCTAGTACTTCACTTATATCTTTTAGAGCACGGTGGTGGATTTGTTTTATAGAAACTATTGATCTCTCATGCTTCACTTAGATTATTTTGAGAGTCTTAAATAGCATGGTAATTTGCTTAAACAATCTTAATATGCTATGTATTCAAGATTAGTAAAAACTTTCTTATGTGTGTTTTGAATACTAAGAGAAGTTTGATGCTTGATGATTGTTTTGACATATGGAGGTAGTGATATTAAAGTTGTGCTAGTTGAGTAGTTGTGAATTTCAGAAATACTTGTGTTGAAGGTTGCAAGTCCCGTAGCATGCACGTATGGTAAACGTTATGTAACAAATTTGAAACATGAGGTGTTCTTCGATTGTCCTCCTTATGAGTGGCGGTCGGGGACGAGCGATGGTCTTTTCCTACCAATCTATCCCCCTAGGAGCATGCGCGTAATACTTGGTTTTTGATGACTTGTAGATTTTTGCAATAAGTATGTGAGTTCTTTATGACTAATGTTGAGTCCATGGATTATACGCACTCTCACCTTTCCATCATTGCTAGCCTCTTTGGTACCGTGCATTGCCCTTTCTCACATTGAGAGTTGGTGCAAACTTCGCCGGTGCATCCAAACCCCGTGATATGATACGCTCTTTCACACATAAACCTCCTTATATCTTCCTCAAAACAGCCACCATACCTACCTATTATGGCATTTCCATAGCCATTCCGAGATATATTGCCATGCAACATTCCACCATTCTGTTTATCATGACACGTTCATCATTGTCATATTGCTTAGCATGATCATGTAGTTGACATAGTATTTGTGGCAAAGCCACCGTTCATAATTCTTTCATACATGTCACTCTTGGTTCATTGCATATCCCGGTACACCGCCGGAGGCATTCATATAGAGTCATACTTTGTTCTAGTATCGAGTTGTAATCATTGAGTTGTAAATAAATAGAAGTGTTATGATCATCATTTAATAGAGCATTGTCCCAAAAAAAGGCCAAATAAAAAAAGGGGCCCCAAAAAAAGAGAAATAAAAAGGGGCAATGCTACTATCCTTTTTTCCACACTTGTGCTTCAAAGTAGCACCATAATCTTCATGATAGAAAGTCTCTTGTTTTCTCACTTTCATATACTAGTGGGAATTTTTCATTATAAGAACTTGGCTTGTATATTCCAACAATGGGCTTCCTCAAGTGCCCTAGGTCTTCGTGAGCAAGCAAGTTGGATGCACACCCACTTAGTTTCTTTTGTTGAGCTTTCATACATTTATAGCTCTAGTGCATCCGTTGCATGGCAATCCCTACTCCTTGCATTAACATCAATCGATGGGCATCTCCATAGCTCATTGATTAGCCTCGTTGATGTGAGACTTTCTCCTTTTTTGTCTTCTCCACATAACCCCCATCATTATACTCTATTCCACCCATAGTGCTATATCCATGGCTCACGCTCACGTATTGCGTGAAGGTTTATAAAGTTTGAGATTACTAAAGTATGAAACAATTGCTTGGCTTGTCATCGGGGTTGTGCATGATGAGAGCATTCTTGTGTGACAGAGATGGAGCATGACTAAACTATATGATTTTGTAGGGATGAACTTTCTTTGGCCATGTTATTTTGAGAAGACATAATTGCTTAGTTAGTATGCTTGAAGTATTATTATTTCTATGTCAATATGAACTTTTATCTTGAATCTTTCGAATCTGAATATTCATACCACAATTAAGAAGAATTACATTGAAATTATGCCTAGTAGCACTCCGCATCAAAAATTCTGTTTTTATCATTTACCTACTCGAGGACGAGCAGCAATTAAGCTTGGGCATGCTAGATACGTCTCCAACGTATCTATAATTTTTGATTGCTCCATGCTATAATATCTTCTGTTTTGGACATTATTGGGCTTTATTATTCACTTTTATATTATTTTTGGGACTAACCTATTAACCGGAGGCCCAGCCCAGAATTGTTGTTTTTTGCCTATTTCAGAGTTTCGCAGAAAAAGAATATCAAACGGAGTCCAAACGGAATGAAACCTTCGGGAACGTGATTTTTGAAACGAACAAGATCCAGGAGACTTGGACCCTACGTCAAGCAACCAACAGGGAAGCCACGAGGTAGGGGGCGCACCTGCCCCCCCCCCCCCCAGGGCGCGCCCTCCACCCTCGTGGGCCCCCTGTTGCTCCACCGACGTACTTCTTCCTCCTATATATACCTACGTACCCCCAAACGATCAGATATGGAGCCAAAAACCTAATTCCACCGCCGCAACCTTCTGTACCCACGAGATCCCATCTTGGGGCCTGTTCCGGAGCTCCGCCGGAGGGGGCATCCATCACGGAGGGCTTCTACATCAACACCATAGCCCCTCCGATGAAGTGTGAGTAGTTTACCTCAGACCTTCGGGTCCATAGTTATTAGCTAGATGGCTTCTTCTCTCTTTTTGGATCTCAATACAATGTTCTCCCCCTCTCTCGTGGAGATCTATTCGATGTAATCTTCTTTTGCGGGGTGTTTGTTGAGACCGATGAATTCTGGGTTTATGATCAAGTTTATCTATGAACAATATTTGAATCTTCTCTGAATTCTTTTATGTATGATTGGTTATCTTTGCAAGTCTCTTTGAATTATCAGTTTGGTTTGGCCTACTAGATTGATCTTTCTTGCAATGGGAGAAGTGCTTAGCTTTGGGTTCAATCTTGCGGTGTCCTTTCCCAGTGACAGTAGGGGCAGCAAGGCACGTATTGTATTGTTGCCATCGAGGATAACAAGATGGGGTTTTTATCATATTGCATGAATTTATCCCTCTACATCATGTCATCTTGCTTAAGGCATTACTCTGTTCTTATGAACTTAATACTCTAGATGCATGCTGGATAGCGGTCGATGTGTGGAGTAATAGTAGTAGATGCAGGCAGGAGTCGGTCTACTTGTCTCGGACGTGATGCCTATATACATGATCATACCTAGATATTCTCATAACTATGCTCAATTCTGTCAATTGCTCAACAGTAATTTGTTCACCCACCGTAAAATACTTATGCTCTTGAGAGAAGCCACTAGTGAAACCTATGGCCCCCGGGTCTATCTTCATCATATTAATCTTCCAACACTTAGTTATTTCCTTTGCTTTTTTACTTTGCTTTTATTTTACTTTGCGTCTTTATCATAAAAATACCAAAAATATTATCCTATCATATCTATCATATCTCACTCTCGTAAGTGACCGTGAAGGGATTGACAACCCCTTATCGCGTTGGTTGCGAGGATTTCTTTGTTTTGTGTAGGTGCGAGGGACTCGCGCGTAGCCTCCTACTGGATTGATACCTTGGTTCTCAAAAACTGAGGGAAATACTTACGCTACTTTGTTGCATCACACTTTCCTCTTCAAGGGAAAACCAACGCAGTGCTCAAGAGGTAGCAGCAGGCGCCGCAGGTGGGAAGCCTCGGCGCAGGTCCAGGCGGGCGGCGGCGCTGGTATTGGTCGCGCGCTAGGCGGCGCTGGTGTTGGTCACGGCGTAGGTCCAGGCGGGTGGCGACGAAGGTGGGAAGCCGACGATGGCTGCGAGGCACGGGCTACGGGGAGCACGAAGGAAGAAGATGGAGTTATTCGTGACGGGTTTAAAACTCTGAGGTTTTTTTGCAAAAAATTAAATACATTGTGTCGTGGACAACTTTTCCCGGACGGAGGGAGTACTTGTGTAATAGCTAGTTCTAGCAGGTGTTTCAGGAGATTCAGTTTCAAGTTCATCATCAGATTCAACAACATCATGTTGTATAACTCTAGCAATTTGTTTATCAAGAAATTCACCAAGTGGCACATCATCATTATCAAGCAAGGTACTAGCATCATCATAAGCATCATTCATAGTAGAAGTAGCATCATCAATAACTTGCGACATATTAGAATTAATAGCATGTGGTGGTGTTGCAAGTTTACTCACAACAGAAGGTGAATCTAAAGAAGAACTGGATGGCAGTTCCTTATCTCCCCTCGTCTTTGAGGGAAACATCTTAGTCTTTGGATCCTTCAGATTCTTCATAATTATAATATGATAATAATCCCAAGTGACTCAACAAATATAGCTATGCTCCCCGGCAACGGCGCCAGAAAAAGGTCTTGATAACCCACAAGTATAGGGGATCGCAACAGTTTTCGAGGGTAGAGTGTTTAACCCAAATTTATTGATTCGACATAAGGGGAGCTAAAGAATATTTGAAGGTATTAGCAGCTGAGTTGTCAATTCAACCACACCTGGAGATTAATTATCTGCAGCAAAGTGATCAGTAGCAAAGTAGTTTGATAGTTTTGATAGTAGTGACAGCAGCAATAGTAACAGTGATAGTGATAGCGGTAATTTTGTAGCAAGTGTAATAGTGATGATAGCAGTAGTAACTTAGCAGCAACAATATAAGATAAATTCATAGGCATTGGATCGGTGACTTGTTGGATGATATTCATCATGTGACAGTTATAACCTAGGGCAATACGGCACTAGCTCTAGTTCATCGATATAATGTAGGCATGTACTCCATAAATAGTCATACGTGCTTTACTAAAAGAACTTGCATGACATCTTTTGTCCTACCCTCCCGTGGCAGTGGGGTCCATATTGGAAACTAAGGGATATTAGGGCCTCCTTTTAATAGAGAACCGGAACAAAGCATTAACACATAGTGAAAACATGAACTCCTCAAACTACGGTCATCATCGGGAGTGGGCCCGGTTGTTGTCACTCCGGGGTTGCCGGATCATAACACGTAGTAGGTGACTATAACTTGGAAGATCGGATCTAAAACATGGATATAATGATGAATTCATAAACGGTTTAGATCTGAGTTCATGGCACCCGGGCCCAAAGTGACAAGCATTAAGCATAGCAAAGTCATAGCAACATCAATCTAAGAACATAGTGGATACTAGGGATCAAGCCCTAACAAAACTAACTCGATTACATGATGAATCTCATCCAACTCCTCACCGACCAGCGAGCCTACAAAGGAATTACTCACTCCCGGTGGGGAGCATCATGGAATTGGCGATGGAGATGGGTTGGTGATGACGAAGAACGAAGATCCCCCTCTCCGGAGCCCCAAACGGACCCCAGATCTGCCCTCCCAAGGAAGAACAAGGCTTGGCGGCGGCTCCATCTCGTGGATCGCGATAATTCTTTCTCCCTGATTTTTTTCTCCGAAAATAGGAATTTATAGCGTCGGTTTCAGGGTCAGCGGGGCCACCAGGTGGGTACAACCCACCTATGCGCGCTACGAGAGGGGGCGCGCCCTGGTGGGTTGTGCCCACCCAGGGGCCCCTCTCCGGTAGGTCTTGGCTCCATAAATTCTTATTTATTATATAAAAGTTCCTCGTGAAGTTCCGTTCCATTCCGAGAACTTTTATTTCTGCACAAAAACAACACCATGGTAGTTCTGCTGAAAACAGCGTTAGTCTGGGGTTAGTTTCATTCAAATCATGCAAATTAGAGTCCAAAACAAGAGGAAAAGTGTGAGAAAAGGTAGATACGTTGGAGACGTATCAGTGTGTGATGCGCTATAAAATATCTTGGCACACCCTCTTGTATGGCTTACGCCAGAATCTTCGTCGTCTACGGTCCACCTCTTGCGCTTCAACCACACTTCGCACCAGTTTCTCGCGGCACCAAGCAAAAAAAATTGGCAACCGCAGAAATATCTAGCTCCCCGCCCTCTCCCCTGACCAAAAGCCACATTTCCCCTGTTCCTCCTTCCTTTCCAGGTTCAAACCTTCATGCTTACTTACAGCGCCGCCACCTCATCGGCGACCCTTCTTCTTGTTGTGTGGCCTTGTCGATATAGTCAGGTAATCCACGCCCCATCCCCATCCTCCTCCTCCTTCTCCATCCCACATGCCCCGACCGACGACGCGACGCCTTCCGCCCAAATCACTGCCCCGTCCTCCAAATAAGCGCCGCCAACAGCCATTTTGCATGCAGTATAGCGAGGAGCTCAGGAGCATCTAGCAGCGGAGAAGCAAATCATGGCCGCACACGCGGATGAGGTCATGATGGCCGCCATGCATGCCGACCGCCAGATCTTGGAGGAGCACCTCGCCTTCGAGGCCACTATCAAAGCCGCCACGTGGTTGGCTACTTTAAAATACAGTTCCTGGTGTTTTCTCGAGGCCATCGCCAGTGCCTTCTAGTGAATTGTCCTATGTAATGTTAATATGCAATTTGATCTTCTAAAATGTAATGTTCAGTTAACAGTTTGGTCCAACAATTGCTACATTCCCTAGTAGTTATCAAGCATTCTTGGTTTGGTTAACTGTCTTATCTTCTAGTATATGTTCTATTCTTGAATGTGGTGCTCAGTTAACTGTTTGGTTCATTTGTTCTGTTGTCCAATTAATTGTTTGGTTCAATTCTGCAATCAGATGTTCATTTGTTGTGGGTGCAATTTGTATTGTTATGCATGTGAGAAATAAATCAAATTTGGTTGTACTAAATACATGAGAAACATATACAATTGCTCTATTTCCAAGTTGTTTAACAATGTTTGTGTTATCCTTGGGTCTTGGTAGTGTTGCAGAGGTCTTTGGCGTTGGTGTGTAGCGGCTTGGTTGCTCTGTGATATGCCTCATCGCCATTGGCATGAGGTTGGTCTAGGTCAAGCATGTATCGTAGTACGCATGGTGGGTGTGTTTTTTGGATGCAGTTGCTAATCCTTGTGATTGGCGTTGTAATGACTGAAATGCTTGTATGCGGCTTCTTTGCCTCTTCTTCTATCAATATATGATACGCATGCTTGTGTGTATTGTAGAAAAAAGTTGTTTAGCATGCTTGGTTTGGTTAACTGGATTTTCCATGCGTCTCGAGTTAATCTGTTGGATCTGCAATTTGTTTATTTTTCATTAACATATTCTACTGACAGTATCCCACTCTCAGATAACCTGATCAAGATCTTCCTATTATGTGTTGTAGGGAAACAATGGGAGGCAATGAGATTTACCATCGAGGTTTGCACATGCATGGTCCTTTGGCTCATATCACATTATTGTGTAGTTGCAGGAATCATTCTAATATTTAGGTTTTTAACAATTTGGTCTTGCAGATGTAGGCCCTGCTGTCAGAGGTTTAGACCCACTATTCGACCCATTTTCCATATGGGGAAATGAGATGTCCATGAATATCAGTCAAGTCAAGAAACTCAGAAAGATTATTAGGATAAAGAAACTTGCTACGAATAACAGCAAGATCTTTGTTTGCACAATTAAGAAGACATCAGTCAACTATAGGTTGGTACTAACTCTTTTACCTTGTTTTTTCCCGTGCCAATGTCATCATTGGCAAGTGGGTCTTCCGACACAAGACTAGCCCCGACGGCTCTCTCGAGCGGTACAAGGCGCGTTGGGTGGTGCGCGATTTTCGCCAGCGTGCCGGCGTGGACTTCACTGACACCTTTGCCCCGGTTGTCAAACCGGGCACGATTCACGCTGTCCTCCAGCTTGTTGTTTCTCACGCCTGGCCAGTCCACCAGCTCGATGTGTCTAATGCTTTCTTGCATTTCCATCTCGACTAGCAGGTGTTCTGTCAGCAGCCTACTGGTTTCATCGACACCAACTATCCGTACCACGTGTGCTTGCTCTCCCGTTCTCTCTACGGGTTGAAGCAGGCGCCTCGGGCCTGGAACCAGCGGATCGCGGCCTTCCTTCAGCAGCAGGGGTTCCGGTCCACACGGTCCGATGCCTCCCTGTTTGTTCATCACCAGGGTCCCGCTACCACGTACCTCCTCTTGTACGTCGATGACATTATCCTGACTGCCTCCTTGCCAGTGCTCCTTCAGCAGATCACGGCTTGCCTCGGCACCGAGTTCGCCCTCAAGGATTTGGGGGCTCTCCACTACTTCCTCGGCATCGAGGTTGTGCGCCGGGCCACTGGCTTCTTCCTGCACTAGCAGAAGTACGCCTACGAGCTTCTGGAGCGAGCGGGCATGCTTAACTGCAAGCCTGCTCCTACGCCTGTCGACACGAAGGCTAAGGTGTCCGCCGTCGAGGGCTCTCCGGCGTCCGACGCTCCCTTCTATCGCTCCATCATCGGTGCACTTCAGTATCTCACACTGACGCGTCCGAACATTCAGTACGCTGTCCAGCAGGTGTGCCTTCATATGCATGCTCCTCGTGATACTCATTGGGCTCTGGTGAAACGTATCCTTCGGTACATATGTGGCACCACAGCTATGGGTCTCACCCTGACGGCATCACCTGACACCAGCCTTGTCGCCTACTCCGACGCCGACTGGGTTGGGTGTCCCGACACTCGATGCTCCACTTCCGGCTACTGCGTCTACCTTGGGCCCTCTCTAATTTTGTGGTCATCTAAATGACAACCCACGGTCTCACGATCGAGCGCCAAGTCCGAGTACAGGGCTGCAGCCAATGCCGTCGCAGAGTGCTCTTGGCTACGACAGCTACTTCAGGAGTTGCTATGCGAGGTTACCAAGGCGGCGCTTGTTTACTGTGACAACGTCTCCGCGATGTATCTCGCTGCCAACCCTGTCCATCACCGACGGATGAAGCATATTGAGCTCAACATTCACTTCGTTAGGGAGCACGTCGCACTTAGTCGTGTTTGAGTTCTCCATGTGCCCACCAATCAGCAGTTCGCCGATGTCATGACGAAGGGACTACCCACCTCGACGTTTGAGGGCTTTCGGTCCAGTCTCTGCGTCGCTGGCGACGCTTTGACTGCGGGGGGTGTTGAACATGTGTACATGTACGTAGGTCTAGGTTTTGTATGCCGCACCTGTAGTGTCTCTCTCCCTCCGTATTTATTTGTATCTTGGGACAAGACACCGGTCGCACCCCTTGTACCTATATATATGTGCCTAGTGCACGATCAATCATTATCGATGCACCAAACCATTCTCTACAATGAGATATGGCAGATGAATGTCAAAATGCTTTCCATAATGGAAATTTAACCGAGGACGTGTATATGATACAGCCCGAGGGTTTTGTCCATCCAAAGAATTCTAGCATGGTATGCAAGCTTCAAAGATCCATTTATGGATTGAGGCAAGCATCTCAGAATTGGAACATTCATTTTAATGAAGCGGTCAAAGAGTTTGGCTTCTTCAAGAACGACTGTGATCATTATGTGTTCAAGAAGGTCAGTGGGAGCTCAGTCGCATTTCTGATCTTATATGTGGATGACATATTGCTGATTGGAAATGATGTTCAAATGCTTGAATCTATCAAGGACTCATTGAAAAATAGTTTTTTGATGAAGGACTTAGGAGAAGCAGCTTATATTTTGGGAAGCAAGATCTGTAGAGATAGATCGAGAAGGCTTATTGGATTAAGCCAGAGTACGTATATTGATAAGGTGTTGAAGCAGTTCAACATGCAAGATGCCAAGAGGGGTTTCTTGCCCATGTCGCGTGGCATTAGTCTTAGCAAGACTCAGAGTCCGTCGACTCCTGATGAGCAAAGACGCATGGATAGTATTCCGTATGCTTCGGCTATCGGGTCCATCATGTATGTTGTGGTATGTACTCGTCCCGATGTTAACTTTGCTCTAAGCATAGTGGCAAATACCATGCTAATCCAGGTGAGAGTCACTGGACAGCGGTTAAGAATATCCTTAAGTACTTGAGAAGAACTAAAGACATATTCCTGGTTTATGGAGGTGAGGATGAGCTCGTTCTAAAGAGTTACACCGATGCTAGTTTCCAAACTGATAGGGATGATAGTCAATTGCAATCTGGGTTTGTGTTCATTTTGAATGGAGGGGTAGTGAGCTAGAGGAGTTCCAAGCAAGATACGGTAGCTAATTTTACAATAGCGGCCGAGTATGTTGCAGCTTCTGAAGCTGCAAAAGAAGGTGTTTGGGTGAATAATTTTATTTCTAATCTTCGTGTGTGTTCAGAGCTCGTCCAATCCAATGGACCTCTATTGTGATAATAGTGGTGCTATCGCACAAGTCAAGGAACCACAGAGCCATCATAAAACCCAACACATACTCAGGCGTTTGAACCTTATTCGTGACATTGTCGAGAGAGGTGATGTAAACATATGCAAGGTACACACGGACGCAAATGTTGTTGATCCATTGACAAGGCCTCTCCCACAACCAAAGTATGAGGTGCATGTGACGTCCATGGGCATACGATGCCTAAATGATTGACTCTACTGCAAGTGGGAGACTGTTGGAGATATGCCCTAGAGGCAGATATGTGATGATGGTATTTCCCTATGTATTCATGAGTCTTTTGTATTATCCTTGAACATCATCAATGATATGTATCAATGGTATGTAACTTGTTTGTGGAACTATGTATTCTATGATGATCGTTCTAATGGTCCCTAGTTGATAAGGTTATGTGAACACATACCCTTGGCTAGTATACGACTCTGTTGATGACTATGTTTCACAAGTCATGTGCATGTAGATGCTAAACTAATAGTATGGCCTCGGGGATGGAGATCACCGAGTCAGACAGACCCACTTTGAGATGCAGTGATATATTGACATCTGTTAGTATCAAGTACAATGTCTATGCCATGTCCTAGACCTAAGGTCCTCGCATGTTCTCGGGATGAGGATCGGCTCAAGTAGGGTCTATCAAACGCTACTCCATAACTGGGTAGTTATAAAGGTAGCTTTCGGGTGAGTCGTGAGACATGCCGCGAGACATGGCTGACCAAGATGGGGTTTGCCCTATTTGGAGAGATATTCTCTGGGCCCTCTCGAGTGATCAGATTCAGAAAGCATGGCCATGCGACTTGGGTTAAGTGTTAACCCAGTTCGGGAATTTGTACTCGGCTTGAGCTTGACAAGATATATCGTGAGGCAAAAGGAATGTTGCATATGACACATTGTCGAGGTTCGTCAAACGAATTTATGCACACATGGGAGTTGGCACGTTCTGCTAGGAGCCACTACCAACAATCGACTCTGGTCATGTCCATGTGTACGTAAACCTATGGGGTTGCACACTTAAGGGGCTGCAGTCCATTGGGATTGAATCCGAGTGGAAAATGGATGTAGACTCTTTATGGTCTCAAGTGTTGAGCCCACCCTGGAGGTCTATATAAAGGGGAGTGGGCGCACCACTTAGGGTTGATCGTTTCCCACCCCGGACAGCCGCCGCCACAACTCCCAACGCCCATGTCGCGCGACCGGACCTAGCAGTCTGCCGCCCGACGCTACTCCCCATACGTGTGGATACCTTAGAGGCATCGCATCTGCAGTGCTTGGACGAACCGTTCGAGGTAACCGCGAAGTGCCGTTCGCGGGAGATCACCGTTCACGGGACTTCGCTATTCGCGGGAGATCGACGATGCGAGGAGGAGACGCCTCGGGAGATCGACTACACGCATCCGTTGCGGTGACTGTGCGTCTAGTGGTAAACCCGATCCCGTGATCCATTTCCAGCAGCATGATCTTGTGTGCGCGGTAGAATTTTTTTATTTGGCACTAGAGTGGCGTACTGTGTGTTACAACAAGTAGTTTGGAAGTGTTTAAAGCAGAACACTGTTGCGGTTTCTATGATGGAAGCAAATATTGCGGCTTCTAAAGCTTCGAAGGAGGCGGTCTGGGTCAAGAAGTTTCTTGTAGAATTTGGTGTGGTCCAGGTGCAATGAACCCAATGGCACTATATTGTGATAATGGTGGTGTCGTTTCTCAAGCAAAGTAACCAAGATCCCACATGAAGACTAGACATATCGAACGCAAGTATCACATTATCCGACAGTATGTCGACAAGGGTTTTGTGGAAGTACTCAAGATTCACACGGATTTGAATGTGCCAGACCCGATGACGAAGCCTCTACCACGAACAAAGCATGAGCAACACCGGATAGCCATGGGTGTTAAGAAACTATGTAACTAGATCATTGACTCTAGTGCAAGTGAGAATCTGTTGGAAATATGCCATAGAGGTAATAATACAATATTATTATATTTCCATATTCATAATTAAGAGTTTATATTCTATGAACGGTTATGATCCTGGAATGTGAGATTCAGTGGAAAACTCATATGCATGTGTGGAATGATAAACCGTAAAATAAGATTCCTAGTCTCGCCTCTAATACTAGCTCAAGTGTTATTTGTGATCATGTTTTCCGGATCTTAGGATATAGATGAGTGTAACGATAGTCCTAAAACAACTTTTATAATATGACGTTAGAAGAACGATCGTATTGAATCGACCCAAACTTGTTTGTTTTACTTTGAGATACAATTGTCACAAGTCAATTTCTATAACACGGAGAGTTTACGTGTGATTTAGTTCCTTTGACCATGAGAGTATCGTAGTCACTTCTTACTGTACGATGGACTCTGGGGTTGCTCAAACATCATCTGTAACATGTTGATCATAATGACAACTTACAGGTTCATCGAAAAGTTTGACAATGGACTAGATACCTCAAGAGTGGGATTTGCTCATACGACGATGGAGATATTCTTATGGCTCTCTTGGTGTGACGGCATCCATCATCGTCTAGCCAGACATACGTGACTAGGTCACAGAGACACTGGAACATGTCAACGAGAAAGAAGAACAAAAACTAGTAACAAAGAGACCGATATAATGAGCATGTGTATGACTCAAGAGGATACCGATATATTTCACCTCGGGTTTTGTGAAGTATTGGAAGCAAAGGGAATAGCACATGATAACCAAAGGTTCGCTCGAATGTCATTCATGTACTCATAGGGATCGATATGGATGTCCATGGTTCCGCTATCGGTCATTGAAAGAAAAGGTGTTTTTATTCATGTATATGTTTTACCGAAGCTACAGGTTCACAACCTTAAGGTAATCACGATCTGCCCAGTGTTAGTAGGACATGAGTAATGAGGAAATATTTACAAAATAGTTTCATTAATATTCGAAATAGTTTCGAGAGGAACTGGAAGCGTTCTAGGGTCACCGGAAGGGTTTCGGGGTTTACCGGGTAATATCGATAAATAATGGAGTATATAGGTGAAAAATGTTTTCGGAGTTGTTAAGATAATAATAAAAGGATCTAATAATAGCTAGGAGGCTTTTATATTTAATCAAATATCAATGGGTCGTAAAAGGCCAAGTGGGGGAAAGGATATTTGGCCACATGGGCCCAATAGGAGGTGGTGTCCCCTTCCCTCTTGGAGAAGGAAGGGGAGGACGAATTGGAGCGGGAATCCCTCTCCTAGGCTGGCGCAAGGGGGAGGGAAACCTTCCCCCCTTGTGTGGCGCCCCCTCCTCTCCTTCCGACCTATATAAACTTGAGGACTTGGCCCTTGCCGATACAAGTTTTGTAGCCTTCTCTAGTTCTCTAGTTCTAGTTCTAGTTGATCCAATTAGAGCTAGATCTAGATCCTCTCTAATCCTCATAATTAGAAGCCCAGTATGGTTCTAATCTCCTCCTTCTAATTCTCCGGCAACGATTAGCTCTGGACAGCGAAGCGCTGCCGGATCGTGAAGACCGTACACTTGCAATCTATGGAGAGTTCATGCTTTAGGTCTTCCATTCAAGGGATCATTCGTGAACAGTTCGAGGGACTTCAAGTATGATCTACGATGACTCTTCTTCTTCCTCTACAACTCGGAGTTGGTAACGATCCGATCTAAACCGTTATTGCATCTTCATGGTGTTCCTGGTTGATTGTAGGGCGGATTTTTTTCTACTACGTTTCCCAACAAATTATTCATGCCAAACTTACAGTAATCAGAAGAGTACTCCAGAATTTACAACAATTTACAATAACATCCATGTTGGTGCAATCTACAGCAATCAGAAGACTTCCACTGTTCGTTTGTTCAACAATTATTCACACGTTGTCAAAAACTTGTTGTACATCTTGTTGTCAAAATTATTCATGTAGCTTGTTGGTTCTACAATGTTAAGTGCTTTTACAATGCTCACTGAATTTGCAGATTTTACGATACTCCATGTAGCTTGCTGGTTTTCACATTTTAACTCAATGCAAGATGAATTTAAACTGAGGAATTGAATTCAAACTGAATTGTATAACTTTGTACTCCAATGTCAGAAAGTGGAGTACAATGACAGAAACAACTTTGCTTGGATGTAAACTACTTCACCGCAGCAAACCTAGCAGGAACATTTTAACTGAATTTAACAACATTTTAACCCGCAACGGCATTTTAACATGGAAGCATGGAAACAAGAAGTAAACCTATCATATCCACTATTAAAATGGTAGTAAATTCGCTTAACTTAAAGTTTAACAGTAAAGTTAACTTAAGGTTCGAACATGCATCAAGACAGTACTGTTAAATTCACTTTAAACTTGACACAGGTATTTACATTAAATTGTGTATCGTACAGAAATTAGATGCCTTTAGTGTTTTTATTTTTCAATTAATCATGAGTTTATATCCTGTAACATGGATCAAATTAATCATCCTGTAAATGTTGACATGCTCAAATCATTTTTCAGTGATGAGTAGTGTAACTGAATTTAAACAATGTTTAAAGAAATAAGAGTAAGTTGACTGAACTTTGCTCTGGATTTTCAGTTAACAGATACGTCAAATCAATTTTTAGTTTTGTTAACTGAATTTTCAGTTTAAAGTTACTCAAATCTTCAGAAATTCTCTAACCAGTTTTCTGAATTTTCAGTTAATAGTTTTCAGTTAACTATTAGCTAAATTTTCAGTATTGTTTTCAGTTAACTGTTACTCAAATGAGCTATAGAAAACGGTTTAACAGAGAAAGTTTTCAGTTAATTGCTACCTCTTGGCCGTGGGAGGGTGAAGGGGGCCGCAACGAGGCGCATGAAGGCGGAGAGGGCCGCAACGAGGCGCATGAAGGCGGAGGGGGCCGCAACGAGGCACGAGGAGCACAGCAATGACCAGCCGAAGAAGAGAGAGCAGACTGCCGACCGGGGCAGAGAGTGAGCCGAGAGAAATGAAGGTGGAATGTGGGTTGATTAGTAAAAACGTAAAGGTTTTTTTTTTTGCATAAAGGCCACTCGCGTCACTTAATTCGAGATGGAGGGAGTATGAAATAGGATAAGCGCCTGCTATGCGTCAACCGACTGATATCCACGGGAAATCAGTCGGGTGGACGGGCGTCCGATTGTTCTGCACTACACACACTATAGCCATCCGATTTGGTCAACGCACTGAGCAGTGATGTCGCTACTTTGTTCTCCCACGTTGTCGTAACACATCAATGCGCGAGTGCGTTGGTGGTGCAGATCATAGCACAACCAGCGCTCTCCTCGAAAGCACTACCGGTGCCACCGCGTCTAGCCGCTGCTACTTCGCCGCTCAAGCGAACCATATGACTCCGGCGAGTAGTCGTGCCCGACCAACTCGTAGCAAAACGCGGGCGAGCTCGCCACGACCAAGCAAGCTGCAACGCAGCATCAATGTGATTCCAGGGAATAGCCGCGCCCGACCGGCCAGCTCTTAGCAAAACATCGAAGTACGACCCTTGCGATATCTGCAGCGGTGGTCGCTAGCCTTGTACTTCCTCTGTAAAGAAATATAAGAGTTTTTAGATTACTAAAGTAGTGATCTAAACGCTTTTATATTTTTTTATGGAGGGAGTAGCTTGCAACACGACAATGGCCAAAGAGCCAACACAGCAACGCGGCCGCGGCCTGGCGAAGATCCATGGCAGCACCACATGTCTCGCAGGCGTGCACAACAACGATTGGACATCAGTTGGCTGCCTTGTAGGACCCTGGCACAACAACGATTGGACATCAGTTGGCTGCCTTGTGGGACCCTGGCGGCGGCACCTTGATGCGTCGTCGGCGTGTCTCGCAACTCGACATCACAGCAGTAGTTTGTGCTCCGACGAGGCCCTGCAGCATGCATCCTCGGTGGCGTTCCTTTGAAACATTGGTCGTCGCCCCCTCGTGCCCTTGCAGCAGCGGTGACCAGCAAACTCCGGCTTGCAACGGCTGGGCTGTTTTGCATCAGGGGCAGCAGGCAGCAACAAGGGATCCGGGCTTGAGGTGGTGACATCGGTCTGTAGCAGGGGGCGGCAACGGTGGCGAAGAATTGAGAGGCAGAGAGACGAGGGGAGGGACGGTCGATCCAGGAGGCCTTGCTCCCAGTTTTACAAGGCGCTAGACTCATTGACAGATTCACGCGATCTGACGCCACTCAGAAAGACTAAAGCTTAATTCGATTCAAGCCATGCGAGCAGCACTAAATCAACGAGCTGACGACTTAGTTCCTAATATCACCTACAATAGGACGAGAAAAGGATGATTTATATGAGATATGATCGTTCCACCAGCTTTAAGTGAGCATCTCAAGAAAATATCCACAACCGTCCCAACTGTACCATTTTTACAGTGACATGAGTTATGGTAAACAAACCAACTGGGTGAAGCAAGCCTCAACAGGAAAACACGACACATGATCATAGTGCCAAACTCGCCACAGCACCAGCCTTTTGTCACCTTCCCTTCCTTATGTTAAGACAAGTAGATACAGCAGGCACCTAAAATATCATCTTTACCATGAAATTCAAAAATCAAACTCTCCTGAAGCCTGCAAACAGTAACGCAGAGTCAGCAAGAAGAGCATTGCATCAAGTGAAGAGCACTGAAGAATTATAACTTATTGCTTACAAAGTCCAGGTGTGTGACCAAGTAGCAAGAAACAACAGTTCAATTGCTCAATCATGTTTGTATCACGACAGATCCAAAGATCAGGAAATCATACATTCACAAGTTTGACCAAAACATTATGATACCCACCTTGTTGAATAGAACATCTCTGCCATTCAAATGCATGATTCCATCCTTCAAAGTGCACTTCCAGCGATTCTTTGTCCTTGTTACCTAGTAAACCAGCAAAAGAGATAAGACATAAGGGCCTGAAACTAGAGGTAAAGCAGATACTGTTGAGCCAACATTATCTAAATAAAAAGGAAGCAGTATTACTTTGTCGAATTGTGCCAGGACAAGGTGCTGCGTGTTAGGTTCCTCATCGCCATCCTGTAAGTCATCTATCTCGTCATCGTCATCATCATCTTCATTAAGAGGAGGTTCATCATCATCATCATCATCACCACCCGCCGTATCGTTTCTTGGCTTTGGTGTTGCAACAGCAGGTGTGGGAGTTCGATATTCCGCTAAGACATCAAAATATGATTATGATAAGAACACTCGACACATAAAAAAATTTACGTGTTAAGGTTCAGACCGATGTCCACAATTCATGAGAAACTTACAAGACTCCCCAGGGGTATTGTAGTCTTCGGTTGGAACTCCTGGGAAGAAAAACTGCTGAAACATAAAAGAATCATGTTTAGTCAAAGAATCTGAAGGTGCAAGATAGACTGGTCGAGGTATAGAGTTATATACATCGTTATAATCATCTTGTATCCCGTCCCGTTGAGGAAGAACTGGTGGTATTGTGCTTTCTTCGATGGAAAGTGTCTTTGTTACTGATTCTTGCTTGTTCATGATGGAATTCCACACCTGTTGTGCGTTATCCTAAATAAAGAGCCAAAAAAGGAGGATGAACTTCCGAAAACGAACACAAATAGAAACTCAGTATTAGCACTAAGTTCATTGATGTGTTAGCGTTGACAATACGTCAGCGTCCAGTATTAGCACTAAGCAATAGGGAGCTTTTGCAGGAAACTCCAAGACATTTAGAAAAAGTAGAGAAATCTGAAATCCAAATTTGAACTTTTGTGCTAAAATAGTAAATACAGAGTGTCCGGTGATGTACTAATATATTAGCGTAAAGATGGATGAAGTGCGGGCCTGCATGCCAAAAATTGCCAGCTTAGATACTATCCTTTGATCCTTCAGTGGTTACAATACATAACATATATCAACCAGATTAGTTGCAATTCTCTTTAAAATTAAGTTCATCATGTCATTTTCATAATTTAGCAGGCACTTCAAGAAAAACATTCGTGCAACATCCTAGTAAAACACTGAGCATATCAATATGTGAAGTGATTGGGAACTTGATCTAGGACCAAAAAATATTAGGTTTACAGATGATGAACTAGCACATAACAAAAATTATTAAACAGCCAACTTATGAGGTATTGCTATATTATTCAGGTGGCAACTAGATGACATATTGATATAAATCTAGACTATTCAAATCAAATTAGTTAATAGACAGAGGTAGTACCAAGTTGAGGAAAATGAAATTGCTGTCATCGATATAGCATTGGATTGGGGGTTTTGTGAGCTTAGGTATTTGGTACAAATTGAAGTAAATACTAAAGCTCACACAAAAGAATGTTCCCAACTCAAACAGGCCCACAGGTAACAAACTCAATGAACCTAGTCCATAATCATAATAATACCAGTTGTCAATTAACTAAGGCCCCGTTTGGATACAAAGTATTTCTGAAATACTATGTTTTTTATACAAAGCTCTAGTATTAAATACTTTTAGGCCCTGCTTGATAACAAAGTATTTTCTAAGTATACTGAGAATACTATACATAGTTTGGCTACCCCCAAAAACCTAGGTACTAATACTAGAAGTATTTCCAAAAATCGGGGTATTTCCTCTTTCTAAAATAAAGAATCCCAACAAGCAAAAAAAACGAGCCTGTCACACGTTATTTTCTTTGCTAGCTACTCGCAACAACTCAGCCTTCGTCCCATGTTGACACCACCGACCTCTCATCTCTAGAGATGTTACTGTTGGCAGCCATGGAGAAACTAAGAGACAGCAGCCGAGAGAACAAAGATGAGCCCATTGTCCTTTATCCTCCCTCCTCCTGCCTCCGTGCCGTTCCCCCTCGTGCATGTCCATTCGCTCAGCTCCGTCCATGGTGTGGTGGCGGCTCAGCGCAGCTATTTGTAGGACTACGCGGTAGGCCCAGCACCCCATGGTGCAACTCCACCTGGGACGCCATATGATGCCTCCGTGCCAGCCGAGACGAATGGAACCACCTTGCTCACCAAAAAATCAAGCAGCAAGAATACAATCTTATTCAGTCGCGCGAATTTATCATTGCCGCCCTTCCACATACGAGATAGTCAGGTTGCTTACGTCCCAAGAGCAAGCGCATGCGGCTGTCAGATACAATGCAGGGTGTCGAGCTTGGTCATGCGCTTCTATATGATGCCTCCGTGCCAGCCGAGACGAATGGAACCACCTTGCTCACCAAAAATCAAGCAGCAAGAATACAATCCTATTCAGTAGCGCGAATTTATTATTGCCGCCCTTCCACATACGGGATAGTCAGGTTGCTTACGTCCCAAGAGCAAGCGCATGCGGCTGTCAGATCCAATGCAGTGAGTCGAGATTGGTCATGCGGTTCTAGTCACGCGCAGCTCCTGATGCCCCTGGACGGTGACGCGGAAAAAGGCCAAGCCGTTCCCGTTCCCATCCACAGACAGCTTCGCCACCTGTTGTGCTGCCAGCTACGCCATCAGGTTCTAGCTCCTCGCGCTGGCATGTTGTGGTAGTTCGACTGCATCCTCCCCTTTGGAGAGTGTAACACCGAGCTTGTGCATGGCGCATCCAGTTTAGCCGTTTAGTAAGTGCATGGTTGTACTAGTTTGTTCATGCCGGTGCTTTGTGCATGGCCGTTTAGCAGTTTACAATGCCTAGCTAGCTAGCAACACGCACGTTTGCAACTGCTTCAAACAGCTGTTAGCTAATTTTACGTTTTTCCATACACACTCTTACAAAAAGGCCCACAGTATTCACAATAATCCAAAATACCCTGTTATGTCAAAACCGTGATGTTTTGTACCTACAGGCTAAATTACTGTAATTTTTCTATACTTTGTTTTTTTCAATACTTTGCTATCAAAACATAGCCTAGTGTTTCTATACTTTGTAGTTTTTCAATACTTTGCTATCAAAAACATAGCCTAGTTTGGTAACACAGTTTTTTCAAAGCCATAGTAATTCGAAACCCAAGGTTTCCAATGTGTGGGCAATGAATACTACGATAAAAACCTTTGTTTTTCTCAGTTTTGGCATAACCACCCGATGTCATAGTAATTCGAAACCTAAAGTTTCCAATGTGTGCGCAATGAATACCTTAGGCCTTAGCTTTGACTTGCTGCACCTAACTCAGCTACACTCAAGGAACTGATGTGCGTGTAGAAACGGCCGCCCCATGCATGCAGCTATGCCATGCACTTCAAGTTCTCTCCTAGCCGGGGCAAAATCATTTGTGCATGTAGGTGCACCTATGGACACATAGAATCACTCCGCTAGCTAGCCTTTAGCCTGATGCGTATGAGTGTGCTCCAACGATCAATCGATCTACTCCATGGGCAAGCTTCGTTTGAGTCATGTGCTACTCCCGTAATCAGCAGCCTGCCACCTGATAGAAGTGTGTAAGGCCGTTGGATAGTAGCGTGTGCTGTCATCCCAACCGACAGCAGTGTCCGTAGAAAAACTAATCACCTAAAAATGAAACGCCTAATAACAGGAGATGGATTACACTTCATTTAACAGATAGATTGACAGACAGAGGAGACGGCAATCGCATCTGAGATCTTCTGATCTGGACATAGAAGGCAACGTCAACAGGCTGAGCGCTCTGCCCCACGATTTTTCTCGGTTTGGTTTAGAGAAAAGAGGCCCGGGCCTCTTTTTCAGATACCACAAAAATACTATGGTACAAGAGAAATCTGGGTATCTTCAACTACAGCATTTAATATACTCCCTCCATCCAAATATATAGGGCCTAATACAGTTTTCGAGGTTGCCTTTTGACTATGGGTTAGTAATGTTATATGACATGCATGTTACACAAACCATACTGTTATATTCGTATGTGAAAGAAGTTTCTAATGATATAATTTTTATATCATACATCTCATATATTACTAATCTTATCGATGGCCAAAGGCAACATTGAAAAATGAATTAGGCGCTATATTTCTGGGTGGAGGGAATAAAAGTTTTTTCACAAAACCATGCTATTCACAAAAAACTGCAAAAATGCTTTGCGTCATGTTGGCCTCTCACGCCCATTGTGTCTCTTCTGGGCTTAGGTCATAAGGCATGGTTAACCATGCACTCTCGTGATGTTTCATGGTACTAATTAATTCATTTCTTTCCTAACTATAGCATGTACCATAGTTATGAGATATGTCGATTTCTGTTCTTTGCAGTCACAGCCAGTCTATGCACAGGGTCAAAATTGGTTCCATGGCCTTGTATGCATATATGCATCGAATCGACAGAATGAGTTGTGTGCGTCTCTTGCCTCGGTTGGTTACACAGATTCGATGCTGATTACAAACAAGATACTTTGATCAAGATATGTAACCATGAATTGTGATACTAGTGTTCTTTTAATATACCGGTGTTAACACACAAGCTAAGCCAAATTGTGCACGTTATCACATGAAATTATTTGAATTCCTTTCAACGGTTAGTTGTTAACATAATATATAAAACAAAACATAACACTCTACTTAATACAACAATTGCCAAACACCTATTGGTTTTTTCATAGTGTAAATTACTGTAGTGTCTCTATACCGTGGCATTCCATGCCTGCATGTTATAATATTGTGGTTTTCGGATAATGTTGTTTCTAAACCACCTTCCATCCAAACAAACTCTAATATTATAGTAACACAAATAAAACAGTCCCTCTATCATCAAATATCCACCCCACACGCTCATAGTAATTAAGAAGTGAAAAAAATATTATAAAGAATTTTGAACAGTACCTTTGACCCCACAAATTCGGCAACCTGGTCTGCACATCCATCCTGTTGTGGCACAAATGAACCAGAAGGAAGCTGACCAGGATATTCATCCCTCTTCCGTTTTCCAGAAGACATCATCAGAAAATCCTACAAATTGAAATGAACTACGCATAAATGCATATAGCATATATAGTAAAAATCAGGATTCTGATAATACTATTTTATTATGGATTCAACACTTCTGTCATTAGCTGATAATCAGGCAACTTGGATTACAACGATTCAGCAAAGATAAAATTCATGGTCTAAAGATGCAATCAATCCATAACTAGTTTCACACGTTTGTGTGATAACTGCATGTAGTTGATATGTATTTTTACATGTGTACACCATTTCAATGTTCTTGCTAAAGAAATGTTGAGCTTCAGATTGCATATATGATGGAGGTACATTTGAGAACACATAACTTGCAACAAAACAAGTGAAACTTCATTTCATTACAAATAGAGCCGTCAAAATTGCTCTGCCAAATAACAACATGCAGACTGACGCCAGTATGCAAAGCATTATGAAAAATCCTATGGATCTTCGTTTCACCATATGCCAAGCTAAATCCACTTTGTTTACATTTGCCTATCACAACCCAAAGGTCAGGAACAATAAAAGCAGCAACATAGAAAATAGATGCTTTACTACTTGACTATGAGATTGTTCTTGCTTAACCAATATGACATCAACAAGACATGGTGCCATCAGAGTAATGTGCTTATGTATGCAATGAAATAGTTTTATGGTGCAATTATTTCAAATATACTGTTGTACAAATGATGTAGGTGAAGAAGCTAGTAAAAGATATAGTTGGTATTGTGGAAGGATCCTCAGCCAAATATTCCTAAATATCATTCAGACAGAGCAATAAGCACAAGTTCTATTGTTCCTTCCAGACTGAAAAAGCCAACACAATTGTCACATAGCTAGTAACCGATGTGTCCTTTTTTTGGCGGAAGTTATTAATGTGCTGAGAACTCCAGATACGTGGGTTACTAGCTACCTAAGCAGCACTGATACAGAGATACAGACACAGGGATACAACTACGGTGACACGGGATACGGCATTTTTTGAAAACAGCAATTCAGGGATACGTCAAGGTATATTAAGTATTTAGAAAAATAGACATCATGCAATAAATATTTAAAGATAATTTTTAGATGAGAGATTTTTTTAGTTATATGTTGTCGCATTTCTATTGATGAAAGACTTTGAGCAGTCCACTCAGAGCCCATGTAGCTCTCTGGCCTCCGATGCCCATGTACCTTCTTGCATCGGCAGCTTCCATCACCGTCTCTAAGTCTGCCCAAATCTTCTTCCTCGCTGACCGCTGCAGTCCCCATCTTTCTCCCTGCCCGGAGCTTCTCCCTCATCGCTCGCCTTGCCATCTTCCTCCGCACGGTTGCCATCGGCAGGAGAGTTGGGCAGTGGCGTGGTCGCTGGAGGCTGGCTGCGAGTCCCCACCATGTCCACGCCGTATCTAGGCCATAGCCCGATTTAATTTCGTTTTTTAATTCAAAAAAGATAGGATACTGCGGGATACGCGTATCACGTGTCCCCCCTGTATCAGGACGGACAATCGGCAGTTTTGGCCTTCTTTCTTTTCACACAGGCAACAATTGGGAATAAAACAGACCATTGCTTTGTAGCTAACTACGGTATAGAATAGTAACCCAATAGAAAAAATCAGCAGGACCGATGTCTCTGAAAACAGAACAGATATTAATAACTGGTGAAAAGGAAGAAAAGAAATTACAACAGTGCTGTAAGCTCATTCTTCACCTTAGTCAGTGGCTGAGGTTGCATCATCCGGTCTGGGTCCTCACGGCTCTCCTCGTAAGCTGTACATCAATTAAAATTGTCCAAACCATCATTGCTTTCCTCGATCAACATTGCTCCAACCAGACAAAGCTGAAGGCATGCCGAGAACAAGAAGGGGAATAACACAGGCACATACCAACGTTCACATCAACCCCCAGTGGTCTCTGATTCATCCAGGGCGATGGAGGTTGCTGCAAAACAAACTTCCAAACATCAATCTCAACTAAAACAAACAAAATCACCTCCACACACAAACCAGAAAAGGTACAAATTCACTTTACCATGTAAGGGCTTGGACGGCCAGTTTTTGGATCAGACCCATTCATCCCCATCCCGTTTCTCATGTCACTGATCGGCGATGGGGCATAGTCCGACGGACCCGTGGGTATGTTATACATCCCTGTATCAATCCCTGGAAGTGGTGTCTGGATCGGGGTCTGCAGCGGCGTCTGCAACCAAATACAACCAACCCCATCAACACCCTGCATGTCGACCACATAGATCGCGGCCAATTTGGAGGGATAATCGAGGGATTTTGCCTCACCGGTGGGAACAGCATGTCGGCGGTTGGGGTGGCGTACTCCTCGGACGTGGCCTCGTAGGGCACGTTGAGGTCGTGCACGGGTGGGGTCGCGCCGGCACCAGGAGCGCCTCCAGCGGAAGCGGGGGGAGCCCTGTTGCGGTCGATGTTCCCTGAGATTGCGCCACAGTGCAGCATCTTCATTTCCCAGAGCTAGGGTTTTCAACCGGATCGGAAAGGCAACCGTCAAATCGCACAAATTAACCAGCAATTCGACAGGTATTAGTACAAGGGGCTCGGCAAATCGGCAGAACTTACAGCCTGGAGCTCGTTGAGGACGGCATCACCAACGCCGTAGGTAATGAAGTCCTCACGAACCTTGGCGACCACGTCGTCGATGACGGAGATGTAGACGGTGGACACGTTGCCGCTGGCCATGGCGGCGGCGGTGCCTAGGCTTAGGGTTTGCGTGGGAGGTAACGATGGCGAGGCGGGCTGCAGCTCGGAGAGAGGGGAAACGGGGAGGAGGAGGCGGACGAGACGGAAGGGGAATTAAGGAGAGAATATAAATAGGTTTGCATCCGGTGGCGTCACGTGGCCGGGGTATTTGTAGCCCCTCTCCGCCACTGGCTGTGCCAATGCACCGCCTCGGGGAGTTTCGGAAAAGGACACATGTTCGTTCGTGGTCCGTTGTGACTCGCCCTTCGCATGAACAATGGAAGCATCACCAAACAGCTGCCTCACCCTGGCACATCTACAAACTGAGGTGAAACCATCGTATGATTGCTCGATGCTCAATGCAAGCAGCAGTAATATGGACCCCTTCTCTCTTATCTCCTTGCTTTTCTATTCCAATCTTTTACATACAAATCTCACGGCACCTACCTAGCAATCCAGTTCTCTCTCATCCTTTTTCCTGATTTCCTTCTTTTCTCCACCGAGCGGCTACTTCTTCTGCAGGATGCACCTGGCACCTGCGAGGCTACGCCTTTGCCTCCACCTGGCATCTGAATCTACATGGACCTACGGGGCATCTGTCCATATAGGAGTGTTGGCCATGCCCTAACAGCCTGTTTGGCGGTTTGAGAAAAAGGGCATGGGAATTCTTAAGGCCTTGTTGGGCGCTAGTGTTTTTTCTCCCCCAAACGGCTTGGGGATTGGAGGGGATTTGGTGATCCGCTCCGACTCTACCAAATCCCCTCAATTCCCTAGTAATTCTCCACCTCGATAATTTCTTGTGTTAGGTAAGAAGTGAAAGCCCGGGAGTATAAATTATAGCAGCAGCACAACATCCGTACCAGCAGCAAATTACAGCACAACATCCGTACCCGTCGGTATGGACTGGTTCCACCTCACCCCTCCCCTCCCCTTTGTCTAGGGTTTCAACCATTGTTGTGATTGCTTGGACAAAGTTCTTGCTAATATGCTTGCTTGGGGCTATGAAGATTACAAAATTTGGTTGTGTTGTTGCTGTTATGTTGTAATTTGCTATTGGTACGGATGTTGTGTTGCTGCTGTAATTTATACTTCTGGGCTTTCACTTCTTACCTAACACAAGAAATTATTGGGGTGGGGGATTACTAGAGAATTGAGGGGATTTGGTGGAGCGGAGGGGGATCACCAAATCCCCTCCAATCCCCAAGCCGCTTGGGGGAGAAAAAACACTAGTGTCGAACGAGGCCTTAGGGGGAATTGGCTGAGACTAGCCACAATGTGGAGTAACTTAGACTAGTAACATGCATATGTTACTGGTCTATCTTACTACCTCTACAGTGGGAAGTAACATATGTGTGGTGTCATGCAACAATTCATTTATTAGGTTATAAACTTGTCTTGTTTTATTATGTGTGATGTGACTCATACTATGAGTAACTAGATATGTTACCGCATGCCTCTCTTTCTTCATTAATTACTTGTCACATCATTTGTTTTGTCTAAATTTGTGTGATGTTACCACTTATGTTACTCCCACTGTGGGTATTCTAAGAAATGAGACATGCGAAGTGGACTATTTGTCCTAATCCCACGTTTGGTGTGGGGTGGGAATTAGTCTTGGAAATTTGACAGAAAATTACACTCCTCTGTTTGGTTCAGGGTGTAGGAATGGGAGTTGTTCATGACACGCTTGAGTATGTGTGAAGCTGAACAGGCCTTTTGTTAAGGTTTGCAATGCAACATCTGATAAAATAAAATAATGTGCAATACATAAAGCCAAGAAATTCAAAAACTGTGCAGACTAACTAAGAAACACAGTGTACGTCATCCCTACATGTGCTGATGAATATTCTTTTCTCACAGCATTAGCATGAACCAAACATTCAACATATTTCTACTACACTTTATTGGAGCAGACAATACAAATAAATTGCCAAGTATCAAATATTGTTATTGACGAGTTTAAAAGTAAGCGAGTAGTCCCGAGCTAAAAAATCAAACTACCAATCTAGAACTGTAAATCTGGATATTCACTTATTTTTTGGCCGCCTCGAGCTCTTGGCGAACAAACACCACTTTGTAATAATCACGTAATTGGATAAAAAGTTTGGTTTTTCAACATCCCCACCAACGACACGAAGAACCATGACAACCTCTTCCATATTGAGACCTTTAAGATTTTGGAGAATATGGAGTAACTTGGTTCTGCCGATGTTTGCTCATGAGCTTCCGCTTCATGCATAAATGCCCTTTGTAAACCATTCATGGTTTTAGCATTCTCCTGCTCTGCTTCTAAGAACTTTGCAATTGTATTTGTGGCACCCCGGCTCAGAGCAACCGGTTTACCTTGCATTGCCAGCCCAGAGATAAAGTATTCTAGCAATACACCGCAACTTGGTACAGAAAACAATCGCTTTATTGATATCTAGCGGATACGTAAGTTCGATGGGTACATGATGAAACGAGGCCAAGCGGCACACACGGTGCGCCTGAACTTATGTACATTATTTAGTAGATAGAACATGGGCCTCGATGAAACATCTACGCGGCAGCGGAACGACGACGTAGTGGAACTCCATCTCACAGGGACACTGCTAGGACACGACCTAGATCGCGACTAACGGTACAATTTCAACTCCTGGTATAGCTCCTCCTGAAACTGGCATGAGACGCCATGTGAGTACTTTGAATGTACTCGCAAGCTCACAGCAAGCAAAGCATATATGGCAAAGAATAGCAAGACATTTATCAAGTTGTAAATGCATGAACAAGATGAGATACATGAAGTGCTCGTGGTGCAAAACTCACGGTCCCTCGGGCCAACTTACCATCTCGAGTTATGTCATAACCCACATTGTCAACTTACCATCATGATCCTCACTAGATCACTTTCAGAACCAACATCATGGTCAATACGAGATCACCAACTTCTGGATGTGCCATCTCAGAATATTTAGTGTGTAGGTTAGTTATTACTTTTAACCCATGGTGTGACCTAATACGAACTGTGTCCATAACTGAGGACGTGGCTGTCGATAGACTATACACTCTGCAGAGGTTAGTACATTGTACCCACTGTTGGGGAACGTAGCAATAATTCAAAATTTTCCTACGTGTCACCAAATCAATCTAGGAGATACTAGCAACGAGAGAGAGAGGGAGGTGTATCTTCATACCCTTGAAGATCGCAATGCGGAAGCGTAACAGGAACGCGGTTGGTGGAGTCGTACACGCAGCGATTCAGATCGTGGTCGATTCCGATCTAAGCGCCGAACAACGGCGCCTCCGCGTTCAACAAACGTACAGCCCGGGGACGTCTCCTCCTTCTTGATCCAGCAAGGGGGAGGAGAAGTTGAGGGATAACTCCGACAGCACGACGGCGTGGTGGTGCTGGAGCTCGTGGTTCTCCGGCAGGGCTTCGTCAAGCGCTACGGAGGAGGAGGAGGTGTAGGAGAGGGGGAGGGGCTGCGCTAGGGGAAGGGTGCGGCTGCCCTCTCTCTCCCTCACTATATATAGGGGGAAGGGGGGAGGAGGAGGCGCCCTAGTGTTTCCCTAGGGTAGGGGCGGCGGCCACAGGGGAAACCCTAGATGGGTTTGGGCGCCCCCACCCCTAGGAAACTTGCCCCCCAAGCCGGGAGGGGTGGCTGCCCTAGGGGAGGCGCCCCCACCTCTCCAAGTTACATGAGATGGGGTGGGAGGGGCGCTCAGCCCCTTAGTGGCTGATGTGCCCCCTCCCCTTGGCCCATAAGGCCCCCCAACGCTTGCCGGGGCCTCCGAAACCCCTTTCGGACACGCTGGTCGTCACCCGGTACCCCCGGAACAATTCCGGACTCCAATACCCTTCGTCCAATATATCGATCTTCACCTCCGGACCATTCCGGAACTCCTCGTCACGTCCGGGATCTCATCCGGGACTCCGAACAACCTTCGGTAACCACATACTATTTCCCATAACAACTCTAGTGTCACCGAACCTTAAGTGTGTAGACCCTACGGGTTCGGGAACCATGCAGACATGTCCGAGACATCTCTCCGGCCAATAACCAACAGCGGGATCTGGATACCCATGTTGGCTCCCACATGTTCCGTGATGATCTCATCGGATGAACCACGATGTCGGGGATTCAATCAATCCCGTATACAATTCCCTTTGTCCATCGGTATGTTACTTGCCCGAGATTCGATCGTCGGTATCCCAATACCTAAGTCAATCTCGTTACCGGCAAGTCACTTTACTCGTTCCATGATGCATGATCCCGTGACCAACTCCTTAATCACATTGAGCTCATTATGATGATGCATTACCGAGTGGGCCCAGAGATACCTCTCCGTCATACGGAGTGACAAATCCCAGTCTCGATTCGTGCCAACACAACAGACACTTTCGGAGATACCTGTAATGCACCTTTATAGCCACCCAGTTACGTTGTGATGTTTGGTACACCCAAAGCATTCCTACGGTATCCGGGAGTTGCACAATCTCATGGTCTAAGGAAATGATACTTGACATTAGAAAAGCTTTAGCAAACGAACTTCACGATCTTGTGCTACGCTTAAGATTGGGTCTTGTCCATCACATCATTCTCCTAATGATGTGATCCCGTTATCAATGACATCCAATGTCCATGGTCAGGAAACCATGACCATCTATTGATCTACGAGCTGGTCAACTAGAGGCTTACTAGGGACATATTACAATCTATATATTCACACATGTATTGCGGTTTCCGGTTAATACAATTATAGCATGAACAATAGACAATTATCATGAACAAGGAAATATAATAATAACCATTTTATTATTGCCTCTAGGGCATATTTCCAACAGTCTCCCACTTGCACTAGAGTCAATAATCTAGTTCACATCGTTATGTGATTAACACTCATAGTTCACATCGCCATGTGACTAACACCCGAAGAGTTTACTAGAGTCAATAATCTAGTTCACATCGCCATGTGATTAACACCCAAGAGTTTACTAGAGTCAATAATCTAGTTCACATCACCATGTGATTAACACTCAATGAGTTCTAGGGTTTGATCATGTTATGCTTACGAGAGAAGTGTCAGTCAATGGGTCTGCAACATTCAGATCCGTGTGTTCTTCGCAAATCTCGATTTCATATTGTAGATGTTGCTACTATGCCCCACTTGGAGCTATTCCAAATGGTTGCTCCACTATACGTATCCGGTTTGCTACTAAGAGTCATCCGGACAGGTGTTAAAGCTTGCATCGACGTAACCCTTTACGTCGAACTCTATCACCTCCATAAACGAGAAACATTTCCTTATTCCTAAGGACAATTTTGACCGCTGTCCAATGATCCACTCCTGGATCACTCTTGTACCCCCTTGCCAGACACGTGGCAAGGCACATCGCGGTACACAGCATGGCATATCGTATAGAGCCTATGGCTAAGGCATAGGGACGACTTTCATCCTTTCTCTTTCTTCTGCCGTGGTCGAGCTTCAAGTCTTAACTTCACACCTCACAACTCAGGCAAGAACTCCTTCTTTGACTGATCCATCTTGAACTCCTTCAAGATCATGTCAAGGTATGTGCTCTGTGAAAGTCTTATCAGGCGTCTTGATCTATCTCTATAGATCTTGATACCCAGCATGTAAGCAGTTTTACACAGGTCTTCCTTTGAAAAACTCCATTCAAACAACCCTTTATGCTTTCTAGAAATTCTACATCATTTCCGATCAACAATATGTCATCCATATATACCTATCAGAAATGTTGTAGTGCTCCCACTCACTTTCTTTCAAATACAAGTTTCTTGCAAACTTTGTATAAACCCAAATGCTTTGATCGCCTCATCAAAGCGTATGTTCCAACTCCGAGATGCTTGCTCCAGTCCATAGAAGGATCGCTGGAGTTTGCATACCTTTTAGCATCCTTAGGATTGACAAAAACCTTTTGGTTGTATCACATACAACCTTTCCCCATGGAAACCGTCAAGGAAAATTTGTTTTGACATCCATCTGCCTGATTTCGTAAATGAAAATGCAGCAACTGCTAACATAGTTCTAACAGACTTTAGCATCGCTATGATTGAGAGAGTCCCATCATAGTCAACTCCTTGAACTTGTCGGAAACTTCTTTTAGACAAGTCGAGCTTCACAAATGGTGACATTACCATCAGCATCTGTCTTCTTCTTAAAGATCCATTTATTCTCAATGGCTTGCCGTTCATCGGGCAAGTCCACCAAAGTCCATACTTTGTTCTCATACATGGATCCTATCTCGGATTTCATGGCTTCTAGCCATTTGTTGGAATCCGGGCTCACCATCGCTTCTTCATAGCTCATAGGTTCATCGTTGTCCAACAACATGACCTTTAAGACAGGGTTACCACTGAGAAGTTGTACACACCCTTGTCGACCTACAAGGTTCGATAGTAATTTGATCTGAAGCTTCATGATCATCATCATTAGCTTTCTCTTCAACTGACGTAGTTGCCACAGAAACATCTTTCTGTGTTGCGCTACTCTCTGGTTGAAGTGAAGGTTCAACAACCTCATCAAGTTCTATCTTCCTCCCACTCAATTCTTTCGAGAGAAACTTTTCCTCGAGAAAGGACCCGATTCTAGAAACAGTCCCTTTTGCTTCCGGTTCTGAGACAGGAGGTATACCCAACTGTTTTTGGGTGTCCTATGAAGATGCATTTATCTGCTTTGGGTTGGAGCTTATCAGCCTGAAACTTTTTCACATAAGCGTCGCAGCCCCAAACTTTTAAGAAACGACAGCTTAGGTTTCTCTAAACCATAGTTCATTCGGTGTCGTCTCAACGGAATTGCGTGGTGCCCTATTTAAAGTGAATGCGGTTGTCTCTAATGCCTAACCCATAAACGATAGTGGTAATTCGATAAGAGACATCATGGTATGCACCATATCCAATAGGGTGCAGTTATGATGTTCAGACACACCATCACACTATGGTGTTCCAGGCGGTATTAGTTGTGAAACAATTTCCACAATGTCTTAATTGTGTGCCAAACTCATAACTCAGATATTCATCTCTATGATCATATCATAGACATTTTATCCTCTTGTTACGATGATCTTCAACTTCACTCTGAAATTACTTGAACCTTTCAATAATTCAGACTTGTGTTTCATCAAGTAAATATACTCATCATCTACTCAAATCATCTGTGAAGTAAGAACATAACGATATCCACAGCGTGCCTCAGCACTCATTGGACTGCACACATCAAAATGTATTACATCCAACAAGTTGCTTTCTTGTCCCATCTTACTGAAAACGAGGCCTTTCAGTCATCTTGCCCATGTGGTATGATTTGCATGTCTCAAGTGATTCAAAATCAAGTGAGTCCAAATGATCCATCTGCATGGAGTTTCTTCATGCATATATACCAATAGACATGGTTCGCATGTCTCAAACTTTTCAAAAACGAGTGGGTCCAAAGATCCATCAACATGGAGCTTCTTCATGCGTTTTATACCAATATGACTCAAATGGCAGTGCCACAAGTATGTGGTACTATCATTACTATCATTATCAACTCTACATCTTTTGGCATCAATGTTATGAACATGTGTATAACTACGACCGGGATTCAATAAACCATTCACATTGGGTGCATGACCATAGAAGGTATTATTCATGTAAACAGAATAACCATTATTCTCTGACTTAAATGAATAACCGTATTGCAATAAACATGATCTAATCATGTTCATGCTCAATGCAGACACCAATGCAAACAACATTTATCTATGTTCAACACTAATCCCGAAGGTAGAGGGAGCGTGCGATGGTGATCACATCAACCTTGGAAACACTTCCAACACACATCATCACCTCGCCCTTAGCTATTCTCCGTTAATTCCGTAGCTTTTGTTTCGAGTTACCATTATTAGCAACTGAACCGGTATCTAATACCCAGGTGCTACTAGGAGTACTAGTAAGGTACACATCAATAACACACATATATCAAATATACTTTTGTTGAAGTTGACAGCCTTCTTATCTACCAAGTATTTGAGGCAGTTCCGCTACCAGTGACCGTTCCCCTAATAGAAGCACTTTGTCTCGGGTTTGGGTTCTTGGGTTTCTTCACTGGAGCGGCAACTGGCTTGCCATTCAAGAAGTTTCCCTTCTTGCCCTTGCCCTTCTTTGAAACCAGTGCTCTTGTTAACCATCAACACTTGATGCTCCTTCTTGATTTCTACCTTTACGGCCTTAAGCAGGATGAACAGCTCCGGGATTATCTTCCCTTGCATGTTATAGTTCATCACGAAACTCTAGTAGCTTGGTGATAGCGACTGGAGAACTTTTGTCAATCACTCTCTTATCTGGAAGATTAACTCCCACTTGATTCAAGTGATTGAAGTACCCAGACATTCTGAGCACATGCTCACTGGCTGAGCTATTCTCCCCCATCTTGTAGGCAAAGGTCTTGTCAGAGGTCTCAACCTCTCAACATGGGCATGAGCCTGAAATTTCAGCTCTTCGAACATCTCATATGTTCTATGGCGTTCAAAACGCTTTTGGAGCCCCGACTCTAAGCCATAAAGCATGGCGCACTAAACTATCAGGTAGTCATCAGAACGTGTCTACCAGATGTTCACAACATCCACAGACGACGTCAGAGGGATTGGCACACCGAGCGGTGCATCAAGGACAGAAGCCTTATGTGTAGCAGTGAGGACAATCCTCAGACTACGGCCCTAGTCCGCACAATTGCTTACAATATCTTTCAACTTAGTCTTTCTCTAGGAATGTATTAAAACAAAGAGCTAAAGCGCGAGCTATTAATCCACAACATATTTTGCAAAGAAAATTTAGACTATGTTCATTATAATTAAGTTCATCTAATCAAATTATTCAATGAACTCCCACTCAGATAGACATCCCTCTAGTCATCTAAGTGATACATGATCCGAATCGACTAGGCCGTGTCCGATCATCACGTGAGACGGACTAGTTATCAACGGTGAACATCTCCATGTTGATCGTATCTACTATACGACTCATGTTCGACCTTTCGGTCTCTCGTGTTCTGAGGCCATGTCTGTACATGCTAGGCTCGTCAAGTCAACCTAAGTGTTTTGCATGTGTAAATGTGGCTTACACCCGTTGTATTCGAACGTTAGAATCTATCACACCCGATCATCACGTGGTGCTTCGAAACAACGAGCCTTCACAACGGTGCACAGTTAGGGGGAACACTTTCTTGAAATTTTAGAGAGGGATCATCTTATTTATGCTACCGTCGTTCTAAGAAAATAAGATGTAAACATGAGAAACATCACATGCAAATCATAAAGTGACATGATATGGCTAATATCATCTTGCGCCTTTGATCTCCATCTTCGAGGCGCGGTATGAACACCATCGTCACCAGCATGACACCATGATCTCCATCATCATGATCTCCATCATCGTGTCTTCATTAAGTTGCCTCGCCAACTATTACTTCTACTACTATGGCTAACGGTTAGCAATGAAGTAAAGTAATTACATGGTGTTCTCATTGACACGCAGGTCATAAATAAATTAAGACAACTCCTATGGCTCCTGTCGGTTGTCATACTCATCGACATGCAAGTCGTGATTCCTATTACAAGAACATGATCAATCTCATACATCACATATATCATTCATCACATCCTTTTGGCCATATCACATCACATAGCAAACCCTGCAAAAACAAGTTAGACGTCCTCTAATTGTTGTTGCATGTTTTACGTGCCTGCTATGGGTTTCTAGCAAGAACGTTTCTTACCTACGCAAAACCACAACGGTGATATGCCAATTGCTATTTACCCTTCATAAGGACCCTTTTCATCGAATCCGATCCGACTAAAGTGGGAGAGACAGACACCCGCCAGCCACCTTATGCATCAAGTGCATGTCAGTCGGTGGAACCAGTCTCATGTAAGCGTACGTGTAAGGTCGGTCCGGGCCGCTTCATCCCACAATGCCGCCGGATCAAGATAAGACGAGTAACGGTAAGCAAATTGAACAAATCATCGCCCACAACTGCTTTGTGTTCTACTCGTGCATATAATCTACGCATAAACCTGGCTCATGATGCCACTGTTGGGGAACGTAGCAATAATTCAAAATTTTCCTATGTGTCACCAGATCAATCTAGGAGATACTAGCAACGAGAGAGAGGGAGGTGTATCTTCATACCCTTGAAGATTGCAATGCGGAAGCGTTACAGGAACGCGGTTGGTGGAGTCGTACACGCAGCGATTCAGATCGCGGTCGATTCCGATCTAAGCGCCGAACAACGGCGCCTCCGCGTTCAACACACGTATAGCCTGGGGACGTCTCCTCCTTCTTGATCCAGCAAGGGGAGAGGAGAAGTTGAGGGATAACTCCGACAGCACGATGGCGTGGTGGTGCTGGAGCTCGTGGTTCTCCGGCAGGGCTTCGCCAAGCGCTACGGAGGAGGAGGAGGTGTAGGAGAGGGGGAGGGGCTGCGCCAGGGGAAGGGTGCGGCTGCTCTCTCTCTCCCTCACTATATATAGGGGGAAGGGGGGAGGAGGAGGCGCCCTAGTGTTTCCCTAGGGTAGGGGCGGCGGCCACAGGGGAAACCCAAGATGGGTTTGGGCGCCCCCACCCCTAGGAAACTTGCCCCCCAAGCCGAGAGGGGTGGCTGCCCTAGGGGAGGCGCCCCCACCTCTCCAAGTTACGTGAGATGGGGTGGGAGGGGCGCTCAGCCCCTTAGTGGGCTGATGTGCCCCCTCCCCTTGGCCCATAAGGCCCCCCAACGCTTGCCGGGGCCTTCGAAACCCCTTTCGGACACGCTGGTCGTCACCCGGTACCCCTGGAACAATTCCGGACTCCAATACCCTTCGTCCAATATATCGATCTTCACCTCCGGACCATTCCGGAACTCCTCGTCATGTCCGGGATCTCATCCGGGACTCCGAACAACCTTCGGTAACCACATACTATTTCCCATAACAACTCTAGCGTCACCGAACCTTAAGTGTGTAGACCCTACGGGTTCGGGAACCATGCAGACATGTCCGAGACATCTCTTCGGCCAATAACCAACAACGGGATCTGGATACCCATGTTGGCTCCCACATGTTCCACGATGATCTCATCGGATGAACCACGATGTCGGGGATTCAATCAATCCCGTATACAATTCCCTTTGTCCATCGGTATGTTACTTGCCCGAGATTCGATCGTCGGTATCCCAATACCTCGTTCAATCTCGTTACCGGCAAGTCACTTTACTCGTTCCATGATGCATGATCCCGTGACCAACTCCTTAGTCACATTGAGCTCATTATGATGATGCATTACCGAGTGGGCCCAGAGATACCTCTCCGTCATACGGAGTGACAAATCCCAGTCTCGATTCGTGCCAACCCAACAAACACTTTCGGAGATACCTGTAATGCACCTTTATAGCCACCCAGTTACGTTGTGACGTTTGGTACATCCAAAGCATTCCTACGGTATCTGGGAGTTGCACAATCTCATGGTCTAAGGAAATGATACTTGACATTAGAAAAGCTTTAGCAAACGAACTTCACGATCTTGTGCTACGCTTAAGATTGGGTCTTGTCCATCACATCATTCTCCTAATGATGTGATCCCGTTATAAATGACATCCAATGTCCATGGTCAGGAAACCATGACCATCTATTGATCAACGAGCTAGTCAACTAGAGGCTTACTAGGGACATATTACAATCTATGTATTCACACATGTATTACCGTTTCCGGTTAATACAATTATAGCATGAACAATAGACAATTATCATGAACAAGGAAATATAATAATAACCATTTTATTATTGCCTCTAGGGCATATTTCCAACACCCACACCACAGAATTCATGGCCTCGTGCTCCCATTTGGGTGGACCAACGACATTCCGACAAAACCAATCTATTGCATGACACTCTCCCGGCCACTCCGACAAACTCCCCTTTGGGTTAAGTCATGGGTGGCCCTGGATGCCCACTCTGGACATTTGCCACCTTCATGGCTGGCCACCGTCGTGGCAAAATAGAAACGGTCCCAAATGGGGACAATGGTACCATACAACTTTGGGAACAAAAGGTTATGGTTGCCTAACGGGCCAGGGCAGCGCGAGCACACAACCTTCCCTAGCTGGAGGTGATACGTCTCCAACGTATCTATAATTTATGAAGTATTCATGCCATGTTTACAACAATTTTATATGGTTTTGGTATGATTTGCATGGAACTAACCCGGACTGATGTTGTTTTCAGCAGAACTACCGTGGTGTTGTTTTTTGTGCACAAATGAAAGTTCTCCAAATGATCTGAAACTTTTTGACGATTTTTTGGAACAAAAGAGACCCCCGAAGCTTCGTGGAAGGACCAGAAGGAGAAGGAGTAGGGCACAAGACACCGGGGCGCGCCTCGGCCCTTGTCCGTGCCCCGGTGGGTTGTGCTCACCTCGAGGCCCATCTTAGCGTGGAACCAATGCCAAAAAATCATATAAATAGAGAAACCATCAGGGGTTACCCTAGATCAGAAGTTCCGCCGCCGCAAGGCTCTGTAGCCACCGAAAACCAATCTAGACCCTTTCCGGCACCCTGCCAGAGGGGGGAATCATCTCCGGTGGCCATCTTCATCATCCCGGCGGCCACCATGATGAAGAGGGAGTAGTCCACCCTCGTGGCTGAGGGTTTGTACCAGTAGGTATGTGTTTAATCTCTCTCTCTTTCGTGTTCTTGAGATGTCACGATCTTGATGTATCGCGGGCTTTGTTAATATAGTCGGATCATATGGTGTTTTCCCCTCTCTATCTTGTTGTGATGAATTGAGTTTTTCCCATTGAGATTTCGTTGTTATCGGATTGAATACTTTTATGGATTTGAGAACACTTGATATATGTCTTGCAATTAAATACTCGTGGTGACAATGGGGTATCGTATTGATTCACTTGATATATGTTTTGGCACTCAACTCACGGATTCCCGAGGTGACATTGGGGTAATCTATGCATAGGGGTTGATGCACGTTCTTGTCTTTGTTTCTCCGGTAGAAATCTTGGGGCACTCTTTGAGGTTCTTTGTGATGGATTGAGTATTATGAATCTGAATTTGCTTTGGTGTTATTTTAGTACAAACTCTTGATAGATCGATCGAAAAGAATAACTTGGTGTTATTTTAGTACAAACTCTTGATAGATCGATCGGAAAGAATAACTTGGTGTTATTTTAGTATGAACTCTTGGATAGATCGATCGGAAAGAATAGCTACAAACAATTTATTCGTATGTTCTCCACTAGATAGGAACTTTGGAGTGATTCTTCATCACACTTTGAGGGGTGGTTATATGATCCAATTATATTAGCATTGTTGAGAGACTACACTAGCGAAAGTACGGACCCTAGGCCTCATTTTCAAGCATTGCAATACAGTTTTTGTGCCCGTTTACTATTTGCTACCTTGCTGTTTGTATTTATTCAGATTATAAAAATATATTTCTACCATCCATATTACACTTTTATCACCATCTCTTCGCCGAACTAGTGCACCTATACAATTTGCCATTGTTTTGGGTGTGTTGGGGACACAAGAGATTTCTTGTATTTGGTTGCAGGGTCATTTGAGAGAGACCATCTTTATCCTACACCTCTCATGGATTGATAAACCTTGGGTCATCGACTTGAGGGAAAATTGCTCCTGTCCTACAAAACTCTGCGCTTGGAGGCCCAACACGTGTCTACAAGAATAAAGTTGCGTAGTAGACATCAAGCTCTTTTCTGGCGCCGTTGCCGGGGAGGTGAGTGCTTGAAGGTATATCTTTAGATCTTGCAATTGAATCTTTTAGTTTCTTGTTTTATCACTAGTTTGGTTTATAAAAGAAAACTACATAAAATGGAATTGAGGTTGCATCATATTATTGATCATCTTTATAATATCTTTCTTGAAAATGATGGATCGGAAAATTGTGCTCAGTTGTTAGAAGAAGAAGTTAATAAAATGTTTGGCACAAAATATTTTAATGGTGAGCATGATTGCAATGTTGTTAGTATGAATTCTTTGAATATCCATGATGCTAATGATATGCAAAACCATAAGCTTGGGGATGCTATGTTTGATGAAGATGATGTTTTTAGTCCCCCAAGTTTTGATGAATTTTTTTTATGATGAAAGCGTGCCTCCTATTTGTGATGATTATATTGATGAAAGTTGATTTGGAGAGGTCATGACTTTATTTAATGATGATTCCACTATGTTGGAAGAAGTCACAATTGATAATGACAACAAAGTTCCTATCTATGATGATTATGGTGATGACATGTATGCTATAAAGAATAATGATAACCATGAAACTTGTCATCATGATTTTAATTTTCAATCCCATGATAGTTATTTTGTTGAGTTTGCTCCCACTACTATTCATGACAATAAATTTGCTTATGTGGAGAGTAATAAAATTTCTATGCTTGTGGATCATGAAAAGAATGCTTTATGTGATAGTTATATTGTTGAATTCATTCATGATGCTACCGAAAATATTATGAGAGTGGAACATATGCATCTACATATCTCAATAATATCAAGTTTCCTCTCTATGTGTTGAAGTTTTCGAAGTTATGCATGTTTTGCCTTCCTATGCTAGTTGATTCTTGCTCCCATAAATTTTTTGCTCGCAAAATCCCTATGCATAGGAAGTGGGTTAGACTTAAATGTGCTTGCCACGTGCTTCATGATGCTCTTGTTATGTTTCAATCCTTGTCTTTTATGCGAGCATCATTGAACTCGTCATGCCTAGCTAAAAGGCATTAAAGAAAAGCGCTTGTTGGGAGACAACCCAACAATTTTACCTACTGTTTTTGTGTGTTCACATGATTAGGCTACTGTAGTAATCATGTTTTATTGCTTTTGTTTCAATAAAGTGACAAGTAAGACCTTTGGGATGGCTTACGGTGATAGTTGACTTGATCTTGCTGAAAAACAGAAACTTTTGCGCTCAGGAAAACAATTCTAATTTTTAACAGAAGCATGATAAAATGCTGATTCTTTCTGAAGAATATTAATAGACAAATTACCCAGGTTTTCCTATTTTTTCAGAATTTTTGGAGTAGCAGAAGTATGGTTGGAGTACAGATTACTACAGACTGTTTTGTTTTTGACAGATTCTGTTTTCAATGCATAGTTTGCTTGTTTTCTAGTTTCTATGGCTTATATTGCTCAATATAAATTGTGGAAATGATATGCTATAGTAGGCATTGTGTGGAAACAATTATGAATCTTGTCTTTGACAGTACCAAAGTGAAATGGTTTGCTCTTTATCATACTAACCTATCTCACAAAGTTCCGTTAAGTTTTGTGTGATTGAAGTTTTCCAGTTTTGGTTAGATGTCGATATGAGGAGAATAAGGAGTGACAAGACCCTAATCTTGGGGATGCCTAAGGCACCCCAGGTGATATTCAAGGAAGATCCAAGCAACTAAGCTTGGGGATGCCTCGGAAGGCATCCCCTCTTTCGTCTCCAATAATATTGGTAACCTCACTTGGAGCTATATTTTTATTCGTCACATGATATGTGTTTTGCTTGGGGTGTCAATTTATTTTGTTAAGATTTGGTTGTTGTTATTTATAATATTGTTTTGCATCTTTTATTTCCATAAAAGTGGCATTGATAGCCTTTACTGTGCCTATTTTACAAGTCTACATGTTGCTGTTTGAAAACAGAAAGTTTACCGCTATTGCAAAAATTCCCTAGAAAAGTCAGAATGTGATAAAGTGTTGAAACTTTTTGCAAAATAAGCTCTGGTAAATTTTCTACAGTGTGGTAGAATTTAATAATTTTTGGAGTTGAATAAGTATTGATACTCTTGCATTCTTTACAGACTGTACTGTTTTGGCAGATTGCTGTTATGTTTGCATTGTTTGCATACGTTTGCTTGTTTAATGATTCTATTTGAGGATAGGAGTATAAAATATGCAGAGGCATTTAGTATGCAATGTTGAATAATAATTTTAGTGATTTTCTATAGTAGAGAATGATAAGGTTTTTGCATTGGTTTATACTAACTTATCTCACGAGTTCTTGTTGAGTTTTGTGTGTATGAAGCTTTTGAGATTTAGGAAAACAGTGATATAAAAGGAATTAAGGAGACACAAAAGCTCAAGATTGGGGATGCCCAAGGCATCCCAAGATAATATTTCAAGAAGTCTCAAGCATCTAAGCTTGGAGATGCCCCGGTAGGCATCCCACCTTTCTTCTTCAATAATTATCGGTTAGTATCGGTTGGGCCTAAGTTTTTGCTTCTTCACATGATGTGTGCCATTCTTAGAATGTAATTTTATTTTGTTTTGCTTGATGTTTTAATAAAGTACTTAGGTCTGAAAGTTTTTAAATAAAATAGAGTCCTCAAATAGTTGCCAGGGAGGCTAAATAAGCGGCACTCACATCCCGTCAACGAATCTCTTTTCTATGGAATTTCTCTAGTGCTTCACTTATATCTTTTTGAGCACGGTGTGCTTTAATATTTTTGAAAAATTCTCTCTTGCTTCACTTAAATTAATTTGAGAGAAAGAAATATTATGCCCATGATCTTCACTTATATCTTTTCAGAGTAGCTTGTCATTTACTCTTGTGCTTCACTTATATCCTATGAGTAAATTGTTGAATGAATTGAATGTAATGAAGTTGAAATTATAGCATGCATAGTGGTAGCTTCACATTGGGTTTAGAAAGTGAAATCTTTTGAGGCTTGAGAATCACAATATTGGTCATACAAGCAATTCACGAATAATTAGTACTCCCTCCGTCCCGTAATTCTTGGCGCGGGCGCAGTTCATTGATGATTTTGCAAAAAAGCCCTCGTAGTTTTAAAACAATATGAAATAAGTCCCTCCCCCCGTCTTCTTCCTCCGTCGTCGCCAGGGGCCGGCGTTGCCCAGCTGCGCGATTTGCCGCACAACAGGAAGTGCTCCGCCGCCGTCGCCACGTACCTGATCCACCTCCGCCGCCGCCGCCGTTGCCAAGTACCTGTTGCACCGCCGCCGCCCAGACCTGCGCCGCCGCGATTACCTGCGGGCGTCATCGGAACCTCCCGGCAGGTCCTCCTCGAGCTCGCGTGCATCCTCTTCGAGCTCCCGCACATCCTCCTTAAGCTCATGCACGTCCTCCTTGAGCTCTCGCGCATCCTACTCGAGCCCCACGCGTGCGCCCCCGCAATTCCTCCCGGCCGCAATTCCTCACGGGCATCATCGGAACCCGCCTCAACGATCAGGCGGACTAGGAGCTCACATGCTTCCTCCTTGATCTGCCGTGCGTGCTCCTCAATCTCCCGCGCGAGCCCGTGCTGCTCCTTCTCCCTTGCCCGCGCGCCCATGCGTCTGCTTCTACCCTGCCGCCGGTGGAGCTCCTCTGCCAATACTGCTGCTCGTTTGCTGCTGCTCGTCCGCCCATACTGTTGCTCATTTGCTGCTGCTCGTCTGCCCATACCGCTGCTCGTTTGCCCATACTGCTGCTGCTCGTTTGCTCATACTACTGCTGCTCCTCTGTGATGGGGAACACAGTAATTTAAAAAAAATCCTACGCACACGCAAGATCATGGTGATGCATAGCAACGAGAGGGGAGAGTGTAGTCCACGTACCCTCGTAGACCATAAGCGGGAAGCGTTATGACAACACAGTTGATTAGTCGTACGTCTTCACGATCAGACTGATCCTAGTACCGAAAGTACGGCACCTCCGTGATCTGCACACGTTCAGCTCGGTGACGTCCCTCGTACTCTTGATCCAGTTGAGGCCGAGGGAGAGTTCCGTCAGCACGACGGCATGGTGACGTTATGATGAAGTTACCAGCGAAGGGCTTCGCCTAAGCACAACGACAATATGACCGAGGTGTGTAACTGTGGAGGGGGGCACCGCACACGGCTGAGAGATTGTCTGTTGTGCCTTTGGGGTGTCCCCTGCCCACGTATATAAAGGAGGGGGGAGGAGGAGGCCGACCCTAGAGGGAGCGCGCCAAGTGTGGGGAGTCCTAGTAGGATTCCCCTTTTCCTTTCCGGAGTAGGAGAGAACAAAGAGGGAAAGAGAGAGGGAGTAGGAAAGGGAAAGGGGGGGCGCCGCCCCCTTTCCCCTAGTCCAATTCGGACCCATAGGGGGGCACGTGCCTCCTTCCCTTTGGCCTGCCTCCTCTATTCCCGTATGGCCCAATACTTCTCCCGGCGAGTTCCCGCAACTCTCCGGTACTCCAAAAAATATTCGAATCACTCGGAACTTTCCGATGTCCGAATATAGCCTTCCAATATATCGATCTTTACCTCTCGACCATTTCGAGACTCCTCATCTTTTCCCGATCTCATCCGGGACTCCGAACAAACTTCGGTCATCAAATCACATAACTCATGATACAAATCGTCATCGAACGTTAAGCGTGTGGACCCTACATGTTCGAGAACTATGTAGACATGACCGAGACACATCTCCGGTCAATAACCAATAGCGGAACCTGGATGCTCATATCGGCTCCTACATATTCTACGAAGATCTTTATCGGTCAAACCGCATAACAATATACCTTGTTCCCTTTGTCATCGGTATGTTACTTGCCTGAGATTCGATCATCGGTATCTCAATACCTAGTTCAATCTCGTTACCGGCAAGTCTCTTTACTCATTCCGTAATGCATCATCCCGCAACTAACTCATTAGTCACATTGCTTGCAAGGCTTATAGTGATGTGCATTACCGAGAGGGCCCAGAGATACCTCTCTGACAATCGGAGTGACAAATCCTAATCTCGATCTATGCCAACTCAACAAACACCATCAGAGACACCCGTAGAGCACCTTTATAATCACCCAGTTACGTTGTGACGTTTGGTAGCACACTAAGTGTTCCTCCGGTATTCGGGAGTTGCATAATCTCATAGTCATAGGAACATGTATAAGTCATGAAGAAAGCAATAACAAATAAACTAAACGATCAAGTGCTAGGCTAACGGAATGGGTCAAGTCAATCACATCATTCTCTAATGATGTGATCCCGTTAATCAAATGACAACTCATGTATATGGCCAGGGAACTTAATCATCTTTGATTCAACGAGCTAGTCAAGTAGAGGCATACTAGTGACACTCTGTTTGTCTATGTATTCACACATGTACTAAGTTTCTGGTTAATACAATTCTAGCATGAATAATAAATATTTATCATGATATAAGGAAATAAATAATAACTTTATTATTGCCTCTAGGGCATATTTTCTTCAGTCTCCCAGTTGCACTAGAGTCAATAATCTAGTTTACATCGCCATGTGATTTAACACCAATAGTTCACATCACCATGTGATTAACACCCATAATTCACATCGCCATGTGACCAACACTCAAAGGGTTTACTAGAGTCAGTAATCTAGTTCACATCGCCATGTGATTAACACTCAAAGAGTACTAAGGTGTGATCATGTTTTGCTTGTGAGAGAAGTTTAGTCAACGGGCCTGCCAAATTCAGATCCTTATGTATCTTGCAAATTTCTATGTCTACAATGCTCTGCATGGAGCTACTTTAGCTAATTGCTCCCACTTTCAATATGTATCCAGATTGTGACTTAGAGTCATCCAGATCGGTGTCAAAGCTTGCATCGACGTAACTCTTTAGGACGAACTCTTTATCACCTCCATAACCGAGAAATATTTCCTTAGTCCTCTAAGGTTATTTTTGACCGATGTCCAGTGATCTACTCCTAGATCAAAATTGTACTTCCTTGCCAAACTCAGGGCAGGGTATACAATAGGTCTGGTACACAGCATGGCATACTTTATAGAACCCATGGCTGAGGCATAGGGAATGACTTTCATTCTCTCTCTATCTTATGTCGTGGTCGGGCTTTGAGTCTTACTCAACTTCACACCTTGCAACACACGCAAGAACTCTTTCTTTGACTGTTCCATTTTGAACTACTTCAAAAATTTGTCAAGGTATGTACTCATTGAAAAAACTTATCAAGTGTCTTGATCTATCTCTATATATCTTGGTGCTCAATATGTAAGCAGCTTCACCGAGGTCTTTCTTTGAAAAACTCCTTTATGCTTTCCAGAAAATTCTACATCATTTCCGATCGACAATATGTCATTTACATATACTTATCAGAAAGGTTGTAGTGCTCCCACTCACTTTCTTGTAAATACAGGCTTCTCCAAAAGTCTGTATAAAACCATATGCTTTGATCACACTATCAAAGCGTATATTCCAACTCCGAGAGGCTTGCACCAGTCCATAAATGGATTGCTGGAGCTTGCACACTTTGTTAGCACCTTTTGGATCGACAAAACCTTCTTGTTGTATCATATACAACTCTTCTTTAAGATATCCATTAAGGAATGTAGTTTTGACATCCATTTGCCATATTTCATAAAATGTGGCAATTGCTAACATGATTCGGACAGACTTAAGCATCGCTACGAGTGAGAAAATCTTATCGTAGTCAACACCTTGAACTTGTCGAAAACTTTTTTCGACAATTCGAGCTTTGTAGATAGTAACACTACTATCAGCGTCCGTCTTCCTCTTGAAGATCCATTTATTCTCAATGGCTTGCCGATCATCAGGCAAGTCAATCAAAGTCCATACTTTGTTCTCATACATGGATCCCATCTCAGATTTCTTGGCCTCAAGCCATTTCGTGGAATCTGGGCTCGTCATCGCTTCCTCATAGTTCGTAGGTTCATCATGGTCAAGTAACATGACCTCCAGAACAGGATTACCGTACCACTCTGGTGTGGATCTTACTCTGGTTGACCTACGAGGTTCGGTAGTAACTTGATCAGAAGTTTCATGATCATCATCATTAGCTTCCTCACTAATTGGTGTAGGAATCAGTGGAACTGATTTCTGTGATGAACTACTTTCCAATTCGGGAGAAGGTACAATTACCTTATCAAGTTCTACTTTCCTCCCACTCACTTCTTTCGAGAGAAACTCCTTCTCTAGAAAGGATCCATTTTTAGCAACGAATATCTTGCCTTCGGATCAGTGATAGAAGGTGTACCCAACAGTCTCCTTTGGGTATCCTATGAAGACACATTTATCTGATTTGGGTTCGAGCTTATCAGGTTGAAGCTTTTTCACATAAGCATCGCTGCCCCAAACTTTAAGAGACGACAACTTCGGTTTCTTGCCAAACCACAGTTCATATGGTGTCGTCTCAACGGATTTAGACGGTGCCCTATTTAACGTGAATGTATCTGTCTCTAATGCATAACCCCAAAAACGATAGTGGTAAATCGGTAAGAGACATCATAGATTGCACCATATCTTATAAAGTGCGGTTACGATGTTCGGACACACCATTACGCTGTGGTGTTCCAGGTGGCGTGAGTTGTGAAACTATTCCACATTGTTTTGAATGAAGGCCAAACTCGTAACTCAAATATTCTCCTCCACGATCATATCGTAGAAACTTTATTTTGTTGTTACGATGATTATCCACTTCACTCTGCAATTCTTTGAACTTTTCAAATGTTTCAGATTTATGTTTCATCAAGTAGATATACCCATATCTGCTCAAATCATCTGTGAAGGTCAAAAAATAACGATTCCCGCCGCGAGCCTCAACACTCATCGGATCACATACATCAGTATGTATTATTTCCAATAAGTAAGTTGCTCGCTCCATTGTTCCGGAGAATGGAGTCTTAGTCATCTTGCCCATGAGGCATGGTTCGCAAGCATCAAGTGATTCATAATCAAGTGATTCCAAAAGCCCATCAGCATGGAGTTTCTTCATGCGCTTTACACCAATATGACCTAAACGGCAGTGCCCCAAATAAGTTGCACTATCATTATTAACTTTGCATCTTTTTGCTTCAATATTATGAATATGTGTATCACTACGATCGAGATTCAATAAACCATTTATATTGAGTGTATGACCATAGAAGGTTTTATTCATGTAAATAGAACAACAATTATTCTTTGACTTAAATGAATAACCATATTGCAATAAACATGATCAAATCATATTCATGCTCAACGCAAACACCAAATAACATTTATTTAGGTTCAACACTAATCCCGAAAGTATAGGGAGTGTGCGATGATGATCATATCAATCTTGGAACCACTTCCAACACACATTGTCACTTCACCCTTAACTAGTCTATGTTCATTCTGCAACTCCCGTTTCGAGTTACTAATCTTAGCAACTGAACCAGTATCAAATACCGAGGGGTTGCTATAAACACTAGTAAAGTACACATCAATAACATGTATATCCAATATACCTTTGTTCACTTTGCCATCCTTCTTATCCGCCAAGTATCTAGGGCAGGTCCACTTCAAGTGACCATTTCCTTTGCAGTAGAAGCACTCAGTTTCAGGCTTGGGTCTAGCTTTGGATTTCTTCATGGGAGTGACAACTTGCTTGTCATTCTTATTGAAGTTCCCTTTCTATCCCTTTGCCCTTTTCTTGAAACTAGTGGTCTTGTCAACCATCAACACTTGATGCTCTTTCTTGATTTCTACCTTCGTCGATTTCAGCATCACGAAGAGCTCAAGAATCGTTTTCGTTATCCCTTGCATATTATAGTTCATCACAAAGTTCTAGTAACTTGGTGATAGTGACTAGAGAACTTTGTCAATTACTATCATATCTCGAAGATTAACTCCCACTTGATTCAAGCAATTGTAGTACCCAGACAATTTGAGCACATGCTCACTGGTTGAGCTATTCTCCTCCATCTTGTAGGCAAAGTACTGTCAGAGGTCTCATACCTCTCGACACGGGCATGAGTATGAAATACCAATTTCAACTCTTGGAACATATTATATGCTCCGTAGCGTTCAAAACATTTTTGAAGTCCCGGTTCTAAGCCGTAAAGCATGGTGCACTAAACTATCAAGTAGTCATCATATCGATCTTGCCAAACGTTCATAACGTCTACATCTGCTCCTGCAATAGTTCTGTCACCTAGCGGTGCATCAAAGACACAATTCTTCTGTGCAGCATGAGGCTAATCCTCAGATCACGGACCTAGTCCGCATCATTTCTACTATCATCTTTCAACATAGTTTTTTTGTCTAGGAACATATCAAAAACAAACGGGGAGCTACATCGCGAGCTATTGATCTACAACATAGTTATGCAAATACTATCAGGACTAAGTTCATGATAAATTAAAGTTCAATTAATCATATTACTTAAGAACTCCTACTTAGATAGACATCCCTCTAGTCATCTAAATGATCACGTGATCCAAATCAACTAAACCATGTCCGATCATCACGTGAGATGGAGTAGTTTTCAATGGTGAACATCACTATGTTGATCATATCTACTATATGATTCACGCTCGACCTTTCGGTCTCCAGTGTTCCGAGGCCATATCTGCATATGCTAGGCTCGTCAAGTTTAACCCGAGTACTCCGCGTGTGCAAAACTGGCTTGCACCCGTTGTATGTGAACGTAGAGCTTATCACACCCGACCATCACGTGGTGTCTCGGCACGACGAACTGCCGCAACGGTGCATACTCAGGGAGAACACTTACCTTGAAATTTAGTGAGAGATCATCTTATAATGCTACCGCCGAACTAAGCAAAATAAGATGCATAAAGGATAAACATCACATGCAATCAAAATATGTGACATGATATGGCCATGATCATCTTGCGCCTTTGATCTCCATCTCCAAAGTACCGTCATAATCTCTATCGTCACCGGCATGACACCATGATCTCCATCATCTTGATCTCTATCAACGTGTCGTCACATGGTCGTCTCGCCAACTATTGCTCTTGCAACTATTGCTATCGCACAACGATAAAGTAAAGGAATTATTTGGCACTTGCATCTTATGCAATAAAGAGACAACCATAAGGCTTCTGCCAGTTGCCGATAACTTCAACAAAACATGATCATCTCATACAACAACTTATATCTCATCACGTCTTGACCATATCACATCACAACAAGCCCTGCAAAAACAAGTTAGACGTCCTCTATTTTGTTGTTGCAAGTTTTACGTAGCTGCTACGGGCTTAGAAAGAACCGTTCTTACCTACGCATCAAAACCACAATGATTTTTCGTCAAGTGTGCTGTTTTAACCTTCAAGAAGGACTGGGCGTAGCCACACTCGATTCAACTAAAGTTGGAGAAACAGACACCCACTAGCCACCTGTGTGCGAAGCATGTCGGTAGAACCAGTCTCGCGTAAGCGTACGCGTAATGTCGGTCTGAAATGCTTCATCCAAAAATACCGCCGAATCAAAGTATGACATGCTGGTAAGCAGTATGACCATTATCGCCCACAACTCTTTGTGTTCTACTCGTGCATATAACATCTCCTCATAGACTTGGCTCGGATGCCAATGTTGGGGAACGCAGTAATTTCAAAAAATTCCTACGCACACACAAGATCATGGTGATGCATAGCAACGAGAGGGGAGGGTGTTGTCCACGTACCCTCATAGACCGTAAGCGGAAGCGTTATGACAATGCGGTTGATTATTCATACGTCTTCACGAACCGACCGATCCTAGTACCGAAAGTACGACACCTCCGCGATCTGCACACGTTCAGCTCGGTGAAGTCCCTCGTACTCTTGATCCAGTTGAGACCGAGGGAGAGTTCCGTCAGCACGATGGCGTGGTGACGTGATGATGAAGTTACCGACGCAGGGCTTCGCCTAAGCACTACGACGATATGACCGAGGTGTGTAACTGTGGAGGGGGGCACCGCACACGGCCGAGAGATTGTCTGTTGTGCCTTTGGGGTGTCCCCTGCCCACGTATATAAAGGAGGGAGGAGGAGGAGGCTGGCCCTAGAGGGGGCGCGCCAGGTGTGGGGAGTCCTACTAGGACTCCCAAGTTCTAGTAGGATTCCCCTTTTCCTTTCCGGAGTAGGAGTGAACGAAGAGGGAAAGAGAGAGGGAGTAGGAAAGGGCAAGGGGGGCGCCGCCCCCTTTCCCCTAGTCCAATTCGGACCCATAGGGGGGGCGCCTCCTTCCCTTTGGCCTGCCTCCTCTATTCCCGTATGGCCCAATACTTCTCCCGGCGAGTTCCTGTAACTCTCCGGTACTCCGAAAAATGCCCGAATCACTCGGAACTTTCCGATGTCCGAATATAGCCTTCCAATATATCGATCTTTACCTCTCGACCATTTCGAGACTCCTCATCATGTCCCCGATCTCATCTGGGACTCCGAACAAACTTCGGTCATCAAATCACATAACTCATAATACAAATCGTCATCGAACGTTAAGCGTGCGGACCCTACGGGTTCGAGACATGACCGAGACACATCTCCGGTCAATAACCAATAGCGGAACCTGGATGCTCATATCGGCTCCTACATATTCTACTGTCACGCCCAAAAGAGACTCGAAGGTCCCACCAAGGATAGAACCGCATATTGACACGCTTTTGCAAGGTGGATATCATTACATCAACATTACATAATAGATGGGGATACATACAAGGCATATAGATGCCACAAGAATACATCAATATACATGAGAACAACATCTGACTACGGATGAAACATAAACAGAAACTCAAACGACATCCACCCTGCTAGCCCAGGCTGCCGACCTGGAACCTATCCCCTGATCGAAGAAGAAGCAGAAGAAGAACTCCAAAACAAGTAACATCGCTCTCGCGTCACGATCATCGCAAAACATGTACCTGCAACTGTTGTTGTAGTAATCTGTGAGCCACGAGGACTCAGCAATCCCATTACCATGGGTATCAAGACTAGCAAAGCTTAAATGGGTAAGGAAAGGATAGGTGGTGAGGTTGCAGCAGCGACTAAGCATGTATGGTGGCTAACATATGCAAATAAGAGCGAGAAGAGAAGCAACGGAACGGTCGTGAAACTAGCAATGATCAAGAAGTGATCCTGAACTCCTACTTACGTCAAACATAACCCAGTAACCGTGTTCACTTCCTGGACTCCACCGAGAAGAGACCATCACGGATACACACGCGGTTGATGCGTTTTATTTAGGTCGAGTGTCAAGTTCTCTACAACCAGACATTAACAAATTCCCATCTGCCACATAACCGCGGGCACGGCTCTCGAAAGTTTATACCCTGCAGGGGTGTCCCAACTTAGCCCATTATAAGCTCTCACGGTCAACGAAGGATATTCCTTCTCCCGAGAAGACCCGATCAGTCTCGGAATCCCGGTTTACAAGACATTTCGACAATGGTAAAACAAGACCAGCAAAGCCGCCCGAATGTGCCGACAAATCCCGATAGGAGCTGCACATATCTCGTTCTCAGGGCACACCGGATGAGCAATCCGTACAACTAAAACCAGGCCTCAAGTTTCCCCAAGGTGGCGCTGCAAAGGGCTCTAGTTTGGAACACTCAGAGGAGCACTGGCCCCCCCCCCCGGGGGGGGGGGGGTAAAATAAAGATGACCCTCGGGAGCGCGACTCCCAAGGGAAAAAGGCTTAGGTAGGCAAATGGTAAAACCAAGGTTGGGCCTTGCTGGACGAGTTTTATTCAAAGCGAACTGTCAAAGGGGTCCCATAAATCACCCAACCGCGTAAGGGACGCAAAATCAAGGAACATAACACCGGTATGACAGAAACTAGGGCGGCAAGAGTGGAACAAAACGCCAGGCATAAGGCCGAGCCTTCCACCCTTTACCAAGTATATAGATGCATTAATAATATAAGAGATATCGTGATATCCCAACATCAACATAATCCAACATGGAGCAATCTTCATCTTCACCTGCAATTAGCAATGCTATAAGAGGGGCTGAGCAAAAGCGGTAACATAGCCAAACAACGGTTTAATAGGAAGGGTGACAAAGGTTAGAGGCTGACATGGCAATTTGGGAGGCTTGAAGAGCAAGTGATAGGTAGCGCAGCATAGCGATAGAACGAAGCAACTAGCATAGCAATGATAGTAGTGAGATCCAAGGTGACGGTCATCTTGCCTGAAATCCCGCTAGAAAGAAGAACGAGTCCATGAAGAAGATGAAGCCACGAAGACGAACCAAGCGTAGACGAACGAATCCTCACGATCGCAACGAAACGGGAACTATCGAAAAGAAGCACACACCATGGTAAACACACCACACATGAACAAGGCATGAAGCTCAACCAAGTATGATGCATGACAAGGCTATATGAAGCTACTCATGACAAGAGATGATGCATACAAGAGCAACACATCAAAGCAAGTTTAAATGAGGCCGGAAATAACATATAACAATTCCGGTAAGTCCTCATATGCAAATTTCGAAATTGATCCAGAACTGAATAACCTTATGTTCAAGTTATTAAACAGCAAGTTAAGATGCACCAAGATGATCTACACGAAATTCTAGTCAAGTTACATATAAAGTTCGTTTAATTCGGAGCTGCGGTCTAGAAGATATGAGAAAAACAAGTTAAACATGGCATTGATGCAAAATGCATCCAAACATCAAGCAAACACATTCAAAACATGGATCCAACAAGGTAACATGAAACTACATGCAATTCTAAGCAAGTTACATATAGAACACACTCAAAACGGAGCAACGGTGCAACACATACACTCCAAACAAGATATAGCAACAATCTGTCCAAAACAGTAACTAGGCATATTGCAAGCATCAAAACAACATGCTATAGCACCTCCACATAATAACAAAAGGCATGGACATGATGTACAGGTAAAGCATGACAAAACATGAACACTGAGCCATCTCCAGAAATCACTAGAACATGCTCAAAAGGTCATGGCAAGATTGCAAATAATAACAGCTTCCCAGACTTAGCAGAAATCACTGGACATGGCAGAAATAACACCAGGTTGCTAAGTTTAGAGCTATCAAGAAACATGCTACAAGAACAGATCATAGCAAACAAAGGAATGGCATGAATCTACTAATTGCATAGAACAAAAATCCCTTACTGATCACGAGCCAAAAAGGCACAGAAGATATGATGGCACCCATGTAAACATAGCAAGCTTCATAAACAGATTCAGACTTAGCAGAAAAACTGAGCATGGCATAAACAGAATTAAGAAGGCATCTTTGCGAGCTCAAATCACTCATCACAAAGCATTTCATGGAATGTGAAGGCATCCAACAGTAAGATGGCATAAATATGAAGCTAAGCATGGCAAGAGCAAGTTCATAGGATGCATGTATCACTAGCAAAACACATGTCAAAACTGAACTTCATGTTAACAGGCTGACAGCAACATTATTTAGCAAGTTTAGAGCATGATAACACCAATCTACAGCAGGCTATAAATGCAAACAAGGGCATATATTGATATAACATAACAAGTATAACAACACATCCTTCGTGACCATCTCCATATCATGCATAGAACTCATGATGGCAGCAGGTTTACATGGTATCATGATGCTACAGCTACAGACTTAGCAAAAATCACTGTCACAGAAATCAGCAATATCACGGAGCCTACTTTGCATGCTTGTTCTAGTCACCACATAGATCACAAAAATACAAGACAAGCACCCGTGTAAAGATGGCATTATTTAGTTCAAAACTCGTGTAGACATCAAGCTCATAGGATGCACACACAAAATGCAATGAAAAAGGAAAATCACCAAGTTATAACAGTTTTCAGCAGGTTAACAGCATATAGCACTTTTGCAACGATGATAAAGGCATCAAGATGATCTCAAACAAGCTTGGCACAATGAAACACAATGAAGAGCATCTCACAATGAACATTCGACATATTATATGCACAAATCGGAGCAATATGCATGAAGTTATGGCATGAAGAACAGGGCAGCAGAATATGCAAATTTACAGGACTTGGCCGTTTTAACAGAAAAAACAGAGAGCGTCTAATAGCAAAACAACGCACGGGCGGGGAATATGTGGGCGCTCACCATGGGCCGAGGCCCAGAAGGAGGAGGAGGCAGGGGGGTTGGGCTGGAACGCGGGGTGGAGCGGGCTGGACGCGGGGCCCACGTGGGGGTCGTCCACCTCCAGCGCGCGCCTGCACGAGGCAGGAGGCCGCGGTGCGGTCAAGGACGGACGGCGGGCAGGAGAGGACTCCGGCGATGCTAGCGAGGCCGGGATCGGGTCACGGGGTCCTAGATCCGGTGGATCCCGGCCAGGTTCGGGTGAAGACGTGGCCGGCGGCGGCGATCTCCATGGCGTCGGGGTCCCTGCTGCGGCGAGCTTCACGGAGACACAGAGATCGGGTGAGGGAGAGAGAAAGGAGAACGAGGGAGGGTAGGAGAGGAAACAGGGGCGGCGAGAGACTAGCCTGAGGGTCGGCGGTGGCGGAGCTCCGGCGGGGCGCCGACGAGGGTCGACGGCAGGGGCGGGGTCGGCGATGCGGGGCTCCGGCGAGCGAGGTCGGGGGGACTCCGGGCGAGCGGGCGCCAGGGACGAGCGGCGGCGCGGCGCGGGCGCCTCAGGCCCAGATCGGCCCGGGGCGGGCCGTGGATGGGCTCCGGCGGGCCCTGCGCGGTGGGAGGCGCGGGAGGACTGGGGAGGCCACGTGGCGCCCGGGGGTTGGTGGAGGCGGCGGCGCTGGCCGATGGGGGCGCGACAAGTGGCGGCGGGGGAGCTGTCCGGCACGGAAAATGGTGAAGATGCGCCTGCTGGAGGTGGGAGGAGGCTAGGGTTAGGCTAGGGACGCCCAAAATGGCAAGGGAAGGGGGTTTAAATAGGAAAGGGGGGCTAGGGTTGGGGGTTTGAGGCCGATTCAGAGCCGTTTGATCGCCATCGGAGGGTCCAGAGTGGAGGGGTAGCGTAGGTGGGTTAGGTGGGCTGTGAAGAGAGGGCTTGGGCTAAGGGGAGAGAAGAGAAGTGCAGCCCGGGAAGGGTTTTCGGAGACCGAAAACATCCAACGAATAAACTGGCAAGGGTGCCGCTACGGATGACGGTTGGGCTATCAAATGAACTCCGAATGCGACGAAACTTGATAGGCGGTCTACCTACACCATAACAAGGCCACACGGCAAATCGCAGCCCATTCCGAGAACGTTTTTCTCCCGCTCACGAAACAAGGACTGAGAGGGGCGACGGGCGCGTGCGAGAGTGTCGGATCGCGAAACGGACAACGGGGAAAAGGACCGGATGCAAGTTTTGAAAACCATGATGATGCAATGCAGATGATGACATGGCAAAGTGCAACACGCAAGCAAATGACATGGAAACAATGACGAATAAATGGAAGACACCTGGCGCATCGAATCCGGGGCGTTACAACACTCCTCCACTAACAAGAGATCTCGTCCCGAGATCTTAGAACCGAGACGGAAGGAAAAAGGGATGAGGTGAAATAAGAACAAAACAATGAGGATGAACAAAGTCAAGAACACTCGAGTAGGAAAGAGGAATGTTGAATGAGACAAGAAGCAAAAGCTCAAGGAATAAGGTTGAATTTGAAACCACTCCGGTTAGGACAGAATAGAAAAGGAATAATAACGAAGGAATTTATGCAGCACTCTGGCTGAAGAAGGAAAGAATAGAACATGAACTTGAGAAATGGAACGATACTTGACTTGAGGAACAACACAAAACCTCTGGAAGACTTGAAAGAGTGGAATGAGAAGAACGGGGAAGAAGATGACAACTTCTACCATGAATGAAATAGAGAGCATCCTTAGAAGGAAACATTGAACGGAGTTGTTGGAAATTCAACAACAAAAGAATAAGCTTGTTGTGGACTTATGGATAACATCTCAAAATTATGAGGTGGTAACCTGCCACAAGCGGAAAAGATTGAAAAGCTGAGAAGAACGAGGAAATGCAAAACTCCACTTCAGAAGAATATGGAGAATTAATTGCACTTTGAGAAGCAAGAAGAAGATACTTGAGCTACGCCTACAAGAATCTTGATGAACACTTGAAGAATGAATTAAATCATGACGAGCCACCGTGATGAACTCCGGTAACAAAAGAATGACGAGATAAAATTGAAGGATGAAAGGGATAAGATTAAATCCTTGCGATGATTTGGATGGAGGTTCACGACGAAATCGGCGAGAAGCTTGGAACTCCGGAAAATAAAAGATGAAAACACTTTGAACCGAGAATGTGATAAGATGAACAATCTTTGAAAAGAAAAGATAAAACCACTTGAAGAAAGAAGAATAAGGATTATGTTATGCTTATCCTCCACCAACTAAATTGATGAGAAACAATGGATTTGCATACTACTTATTCTCGTTGGAAATATTAAGGGGGGATATAGCGCAAAACTTGAGAAAGTCTTCGTGAACCACCGGCAGGGCTGGAAAGAACGAATGAATTGATATGATAACAACAGAAAGAATCTTGAACGAGCCACCGTAGGAATTAAAACGAATGACGAAAAGAGAATGAATCACCGGAAAGAATTAGAAAAGCACAAAGATACTTGAGGGAATCTAGAGGCAAGAGAACGAAGAGATCGCAAACTGATTAAAGAGCAAAGCACCAGAAGGATATGGAGATGAACGAAAAGGCATGAATATAGAATAATCGGAGAACGGATTTGAAAACTTAGAACGAAGAAATATTTTGAAATGGAGGCCTCCGGATAATTGAGACGGAAAACAACTCCTGAGATACTCCGGATGGGTGAAAATAATTGCACGACTTGTAACAATTGATACGATAACCATCGAGCTAGCACCGCGAATTTCTGGGAGAACGGACAAGATTTAAGAAAAATTCTACTTCAGTCTTCAAATGTTGAGAATGACGACGAGAAACAACACCAAAATTGATGAGATACTCCGGGAGAATGAAAACGAAGAGGTAGAGTAAACAATGAAAATAATTTGAAATTGATCTTGGAAAAGCGTTTGACTGATGAAATTCATACTTACGTCCACTTCGAAAAGGATTTGAGAATAACTCCGGGAAAATTAGAAGGGTCAGGTAAGATCCTAGGAAAAGACCTGTGGGTTAGGGCCCACTGAAAGAAAAACGCCATTGGAAGGATTGTTAGCGAGAGAGCCGATGCATCGGAACAACTGAAAGACTTGAATGAGGTGACAACCTCAAAATAATTCAAGCACAGACGAATCTCCTGAGATGTCTTCAACACTCCGGGATAATAGAATGGCGAAAGGAGAAACGAGCAAGGGGAAACACTTCGGCCATGTCCCCGATCTCATCCGGGACTCCGAACAAACTTCGGCCATCAAATCACATAACTCATAATACAAATCGTCATCGAACGTTAAGCGTGCGCACCCTACGGGTTCGAGGCATGACCGAGACACATCTCCGGTCAATAACCAATAGCGGAACCTGGATGCTCATATCGGCTCCTACATATTCTACAAAGATCTTTATCGGTCAAACCGCATAACAACATACCTTGTTCTCTTTGTCATCAGTATGTTACTTGCCCGAGATTCGATCGTCGGTATCTCAATACCTAGTTCAATCTCGTTACCGGCAAGTCTATTTACTCGTTCCGTAATGCATCATCCCACAACTAACTCATTAGTCACATTTCTTGCAAGGCTTATAGTGATGTGCATTACCGAGAGGGCCTAGAGATACCTCTCCGACAATCGGAGTGACAAATCCTAATCTCGATCTATGCCAACTCAACAAACACCATCGGAGACACCCATAGAGCACCTTTATAATCACCCAGTTACGTTGTGACGTTTGGTAGCACACTAAGTGTTCCTCCGGTATTCGGGAGTTGCATAATCTCATAGTCATAGGAACATGTATAAGTCATGAAGAAAGCAATAGCAAATAAACTAAACGATCAAGTGCTAGGCTAACGGAATGGGTCAAGTCAATCACATCATTCTCTAATGATGTGATCCCGTTAATCAAATGACAACTCATGTCTATGGCTAGGAAACTTAACCATCTTTGATTCAACGAGCTAGTCAAGTAGAGGCATACTAGTGCCACTCTGTTTGTCTATGTATTCACACATGTACTAAGTTTCCGGTTAATACAACTCTAGCATGAATAATAAACATTTATCATGATATAAGGAAATAAATAATAACTTTATTATTGCCTCTAGGGCATATTTCCTTCACTCTGCACTTCTGCTTGTGCTGCCACCAAAGCTCCTATCATCAAGAAGAAGAAGGTACAATATTGTATAGAGTTGCTTCTCTGCTCCTTGTGCTCTGAACAATGTTAATTGAAAAAAAATCAGTAGATGCAGAGCAATTATGATCTGAACAAACACTGTCTCTAGAATTGTTACCACATCAGATTTTAATGTTCATAATCTGCTGATAATTCAGTCAGTCAGTGGAGTAGATGCATAATTCAGTGGATGCATGATCTGTTGATAATCTGCTGTTAGTAAAGTAAAGAAACATGTTTCTACCTTCTCCATAAGTGAAACACACAAACTACTGATGCTAAAGTAAAATTCAGTTGACAGTATTACTCCTACCAGTATTGTCAAGATTCACTAATGTAAAATTCAGTTAAACTACTGATGCTAAAGTTAAATTCAGTTAAACTACTGTAACTAAAGTAAAATTCAGTTAAAACTATTGTAACTAAAGTAAAGTTCAGTTAAACTACCGTAGCTAGAGTAAATTCAGTTGAAACTACTATAAATAGAGTAAAATTCAGTTAAAACTACTTTAAGTAGAGTAAATTCAGCTAAACTACTCTAACTAGAGAAAATGGCTTATTTGAATAATTTGGATTAAAACTGAATTTGTGCTAACTTACTGAAAATTAGCAAAGAAAACATATGCTCCAAACTTCAAGCAGATCTAAGTTTCATCAGTAGTCGCTTGTTAGTATGTCTACTGTCCTGATACAACATCCTACAAACTGGATTAGTTTGACATGAAGGTACACTGAATGCATTTCTCTGGAACTAATTTAGATTTGAGATTCACAACAAAATCCTGTTACAGAAATTGACAATATATACACATACAGAAAGGAACTTTCCATTGGAAGTCAAGAGAAGCAAGCAAGCAAGAAAGGAACAAGACATGGTCAAAATTCAGTTAAGATACATACAGTAAAATCCAATTGTATGACAGAAGTTGAAATCCAATTGTACTCCAATTAAGATTCAGTGAAAATTTACTCCAATCAGGTTTTATGCACTTGTTTCACACTAGGAGTAGTTTATATGCAAAGGTAATAAGTCAGTTTTGATTCTATTGAGAGGAGTACATTTAACAATGTCAGTAAATTTGTACCGTTTTGACAGTAAATTACTACTCTTGTATAGCTAGACTTAACTTGTGCATCTGTATCAACTACAACAACCTGGGCAAAATTGAATATCATGTTAAGAATCTGCCAGGAATATTTTATAGCAAAAGTAGAGCAAGATTAAGACATGCTATGGCACTCCATAATTGCAAACAGGGGCATGGATGGATAGAGCACAACTATATCTACAAAACATCCTTACTGAACATGCCCAAAAGAAGCATGGATCTCTCTGTAGACACATGGATACATGGCAACAAAATAACAGCAGTAACAGACTTAGCAAAAATCGTAAGTCCCTGAAAACAGAAACATCACGAAGCCTAGTTTGCATGCTTGTGCTAGTCACCACATAGATCACAAAAATACATGGCATACACCTCTGTAAAGATGGCATGGCATATATGAAAACACATGTAGAGCTCATACTCATAAGATGCACACATCAATTGCAACAAAAATAACAAATCACCAAGTTCTGATAAGTAACAACAGAAAACATCATATAGCATTCTTGCATCAGAGATTTGGGCATCAAGATGAACTAAAACTAGCATGGCACAATGGAACAAAATGAAGAGCATCTCGTAATGAACATTTCGATATATTGCATGCACGAAACGGAGCAGTATGCGAAGAGATATGATGCGATGAACATGAGCACATAATGCAAAAATATTCAGGACATAGATTTTCGGGGTCAACCCTCTCCCGATCTAGATCTGGCACGGACGTCGAGGCAGCGGCTCGCCGGAGCTCGAGCGAGGGAGGAGGAGGAGGCGCCAGCGGGGAGACGGGGCGCGGTCGCCGGAGTGGCGCGGGGACGGGCGCGGCGGCGCGCGAGGCGCGGCGAGGCGCGCCGGCGACGGACGCGGGCGGACGGGCGGAGACGGGCGGCGGCGCGGTTGGCCGGCCGGCGGGAGGGTGAGGGCGGCGCGCGGGCGCGCTGGAGGAGGAGGCGCGCGCGGGGGCGGCGGCGGCTCGGGCTGCGGGGGCCGGATGCGGGCCTCGCGGGCCGGCGGCGTACGGGCGGCGGGGCGCCATGTGTCGGCCCCTGACTGGCTGCGGGCGGCGGCGGCTGGTTCGTCTGGCGTCGGGCGGACGTGTCCGGCGCGCGGAGGGAGCGTGGTTAGGGTTTGGACCCGGATTTCGGAGGGGGAGGTGTTTATATAGGCATAGGGAGCTAGGAGAGTCCAAATGAGGCACAGTTTTCACCCACACGATCATGATCGAACGACCGAGAGCATGGAGGTGACTTAGATGGGTTATTGGGCTGTTTGGAGGGGGGTTTTGCTGCAACACACAAAAGGACTTTGCGGTTACCCGGTTAACCGTTGGAGCATCAAACGACCTCCAAATGGAACGAAACTTGACAGGTGGTCTATCGGTGGTATACCAAGGCCACTTGGCAAGACTCGGTCCATTCCAAGAACGTTCAACACCCGCTCACGAAAAGAAACAAGAGGGGTGCGCCGGTGCACGTGGTTGTGCCGGATTGCAAAACAGACAACGGGGAAAATGCTCGGATGCATGAGACGAACACGTATGCAAAAGAGATGCACATGATGACATGATATGAGATGCATGACATGAACAAAATGCAAAACAAAAAACAAAACCCGACCACGGAGGGAATATCATAACACATAGCCGAAAATGGCAAGAGTTGGAGTTACAAATATGGGAAGTTACATCCGGGGTGTTACAACACTCCACCACTACGAGAGGATCTCGTCCCGAGATCTAGGACTGAAAGAACTCCGGATATTCGGAACGGAGGTGGTCCTCGCGTTCGTAGGTGGCTTCTCGGTCAGAATGGTGCGACCACTTCACTTTCAGGAATTTGATAGACTTGTTGCGAGTCTTGTGCTCAGTTTCTTCAAGAATAGCAACGGGCTCATGATAAGACAGATCTTCTTGGAGGTCAATCTCTTCGAAGTTGATGGTGCGCTCAGGAGTCTTGAAGCACTTGCGAAGCTGTGACATGTGGAACACATCGTGCACGTTCGCGAAGTTGGAGGGAAGCTCAAGTTGATAGGCGAGGTCGCCTCTTTTACCAATGATCTTGAAAGGACCCACGTATCTAGGGGCAAGCTTCCCTTTCATACCGAAGCGACGAGTGCCTTTCATTGGAGAGACGCGGAGGTAGACATGGTCTCCAATCTCGAAAGCCACATCACGGTGCTTGCTATCATAGTAACTCTTCTGGCGTGATTCCGCGGCTTTGAGATTTTCACGGATGACTTTACACATTTCTTCAGCCTCTGTGATTAAGTCATTGCCAAGAAGTTGGCGTTCACTAGTCTCTGACCAATTGATAGGAGTACGACACTTTCTGCCATAGAGAATTTCGAATGGGGCCTTGCCCGAACTCGCTTGGAAGCTATTGTTGTAGGAGAATTCGGCATATGGAAGACAATCTTCCCATTTCATGCCAAAGGAAATGACACAAGACCTGAGCATATCTTCAAGGATTTGATTGACTCGCTCGACTTGGCCACTAGTTTGAGGATGAAAAGCTGTGCTGAAGCGAATGTTGGTGCCCATGGCCTTCTGGAAGGAGTCCCAGAACTTAGAAGTGAAGATGCTTCCACGATCTGAAGAAATCAATTGTGGAATGCCGTGCAAGGAGACAATACTGGAGGTGTATAGCTCTGCCAAATGCGCTGCTATGATAGATTCTTTGATTGGAAGGAAATGAGCCACTTTTGTGAGCTTGTCAATGAAAACGAAGATAGCATCATTTCTGCGCTTGGACTTAGGAAATCCAGTCACGAAGTCCATTTCGATATGATCAAACTTCCACTCTGGAATAGCAAGAGGTTGGAGGAGACCAGCTGGTCGTTGGTGTTCTGCTTTCACCCTTCGACAGACATCCCATTCATTCACGAATTGAGCGATTTCTCGCTTCATTTGAGTCCACCAATACGACTGCTTGAGGTCATGGTACATCTTCGTACTTCCAGGATGAATGGAAAGAAGAGTATTGTGCGCCTCATTCATAATGACTTTCCTTAGATCACGTTTAGGAACCACAATCTGGTCCTCAAAGAATAAAGTGTCTCTGTCATCAATGCGATAGCACTTGTATTTGGAAAGACCCTTGTTGATACCACGTTTCACCTTCTTCACCATGGTATCCAGGAGTTGTGCCTCACGTATTTGATCTTCCAAAGTAGGAGAGACTATGAGGTTGGTAAGAAAGCCTTGAGGAACAACTTGGAGATTCAGCTTGCGGAAAGCTTCACAAAGGTCCGGTTGGAATGGCTTGAGAATTAAGCTGTTGCAATAAGCCTTCCTGCTCAAAGCATCTGCAATGACATTGGCCTTGCCTGGAGTATACTCAATACTCGGATTGTACTCTTGAATCATCTCGACCCATCGAGTTTGCCTGAGGTTGAGGTTGGGCTGAGTGAAGATGTACTTGAGACTCTTGTGATCGGTGAATATGTCCACTTTTCTTCCCAACAAGAGATGTCTCCATGTTATTAATGCATGGACAACTGCCGCCAACTCAAGATCATGAGTGGGGTAGTTCTTTTCGTTGGGCTTCAACTGACGAGAGGTATAGGCCACAACTTTCTTCTCTTGCATTAACACAGCACCGAGACCTTGAAGAGAAGCATCACAGAAAACTTCGAATGGCCTGGATTCGTCAGGAGGAGTTAAGACAGGAGCTGTGACGAGTTTCTCTTTGAGAGTGTTGAAAGCAACGTCACACTCAGGAGTCCAGACATACTTCACATGCTTCTGGAGGAGGTTGGAAAGAGGCTTTGCAATCTTAGAGAAATTCTCAACGAATCTTCGGCAATAGCTTGCAAGACCAAGAAAACTGCGGAGCTGCTTGACATTCTGAGGAGGTTCCCAATTCACAATTGCAGACACCTTATCGGGATTAACAGCGATGCCCTTGGCAGAGATGATATGACCAAGGTAAATAACTTCATCAAGCCAAAACTCACATTTGGAAAACTTCGCATAAAATTGATACTCTCTGAGCTTGTCGAGCACCAATCGCAAATGTTTGGCATGATCCTTCTTATTCTTGGAGAAGACCAAGATATCATCGAGATACACCAGGACGAATTCATTGGTATAGGGGTTGAAGATGAAATTCATCATCCGAGAGAAAGTTGGAGGAGCATTGACAAGACCGAAAGACATGACAGTATATTTATAAGAACCAAAGCTTGTTCTGAATGCTGTCTTGGGAATATCTTCTTCACGAATGCGAATCTGATGATAACCCATACGAAGGTCAAGCTTGGAGAATACTTTAGCACCCTTGAGTTGCTCGAATAGCTCATTGATGTTGGGAAGTGGATACTTGTTCTTGATTGTCTTCTTGTTCAATGGACGGTAGTCGACACAAAGTCGTTCCGTGCCATCCTTCTTCTGGACAAAAAGAACACCACAACCCCATGGAGATGAACTCGGTCTGATCAAACCCAGACGCTCTTGTTCATCGAGTTGTTTCTTCAATTCCTTCAGCTCCTTGGTTCCAAGCTTGTATGGACGCTTGCAAACGGGTTCTGTGCCAGGCTCAAGATCGATAACGAACTCAACTGGCCGGTGAGGAGGCATACCCGGAAGCTCTTCTGGAAAGACATCTTGATACTCACAAACGACTGGAATTTGAGAAATAGCATCCAATTCGCCCTTCTCACTGAGAGAAAATAAATGAATGGTCTCGTCACGAGCGGCATAGATAATCACATCCTCAGAAGAGTGTGTCAATTGAATTTCCCTGGCAGCACAATCAAGTTGAGCCTTGTGCTTAGAAAGCCAGTCCATCCCGAGAATTAGATCAATATCCGAGTCACCAAGGACAAATGGAGAAGACAGAAATTTATAGTTTCCCATCTTGATAGAAACATCGGGAGCAACCAAACTAGAAGTCATAAGCTTTCCCGGAGAAACAACTTGCATAACTTTGGATAAAATCTCTGTGTCAACATTGTGCTTCGATGCAAATGGGTATGACATGAAAGAATGCGATGCACCAGTATCAAATAAAACTTTTGCAGGAATATCATTAACTGAGAGATTACCCATTATTACATCAGTAGATTCCTCCGCTTGAGCTGCATTCATCATGTTCACCTTTGCAGACTTGGGATTATGCTTGACCACTGCATTGCTGGAAGATCTCACAGGGGGAGGAGGCGGAAGGCGCCTTTGGTTGAAGCATTTGTTAGCATAGGGACCTTTCTGCTGACACTTGTTGCAAGTCACCTCTGAGAGTGGATGATGATAAGGAGCATTCGACTTTGGAGCTTGATTCTGATTCTTGTTCTGATAGCCAGGGTTGGATGAGTGGGAAGAACCATGGCCACCTTTATTCTTCTGCTGGAAAGGCTGACGAAACGGAGGAGGAGGAGGCAACCAGAACTTCTGTTGCTTAGCAGCCACTAGTGAGGAAGAAGAAGACTGAACTGCGTCCCTGACTCTCTTCTTAGAAGACTCACACTTGAGCTGAGCAGCCTCTTGCTTCAGTGCCATATTGTAGAAATCATCATACTTGGTCGGCTCAAAAAGCACGAGAGGTAATTGCAGATCTTCTCTGAGGCCACCTTTGAATTGATAGATCATGCTCTTTTCATCAGGAACGTCTTGCTTAGCGAAGCGAGCGAGTTTCTGAAACTGAGTATTGTATTGATACACGGACATGCTGCCTTGCTTGAGATTGCGGAACTCCTCACGCTTGCTCTCAACAACACTTTGTGGAATGTGGTGAGCTTTGAAGTCTCGGCGGAAATCATCCCAGGTAATCACACGACCTCCTCTGGAATCTTTGTATTGTTGATACCACTCGGCAGCTTGATCCTTGAGTTGAAAAGAAGCGAACTTGCCAAAGTCCTTAGGCCTGGCATTGCTACATTCAAAATGCTTGTTGATGTCCACGAGCCAATCATCGGTGTCTGTGGCCTCAGCACAGTAGCTGAAAGACTTCGGCTCATTAGCGAGGAACTGGTTGAGGGTAGCGAAGTGAGGCTGATTGTTGCCTTGGCCTTGATTTCCTTGATTGCCTTGCCCTTGGGTGCGTTCTTGCAAGAGTTGCAAAATCATCTGAGCATTGGCGTTGGTGGCTGCCATGATAGCTTGCCATGCCTCCGGAGGCGGAGGTGGTGGCAGAGGGTTCGCCTGACTCCCCTCATTGCGTTCCGGATTCTGACGCGTTGGCGGAGCCATCTTGAAGAGGGTGACATCCGTTAGCATCTTGATAGACAAATAGACAAGTTGAATCAACGGATAGAAATTGCAACATATAGTCTTTCACAAAAAACATTCGAACGAGGATGAACGAATGAATTCCATAGTAAATCATCACACTTCCAGTAAGGTGAGAAGCCACTTGATAAAAGGATTGATTAAAAAAATAAAAAGGTACGACTGGAACAAATAAGTGGTAAGGATTACCCAATCACAAACCAAATATCTGCGGGAAGAAATGCTAAGAGCTACTTGAATCCCACCTATAACCTCCCGAAACTTTCTGGTTATGCAATCTGGTGTAGGGGATACAGGGGACACAAAATATATCACCCAAACTAGCAATCCCTAGATCCAGCTGTATCCATCCATCAACACATAACCAAGAAACCTTCGGAAATCGTGTACCTCAACCTTCGAAAAGCATCCGTTATACGAGTTATGACAATACTCCCGAACACCCGCCCCAGTACTGGGTGGCGTCGAGGTGATCTCACCAACAACTGCATAAAAGAGATTTTCGATGTCAGCGAAGCTCAGGTATTCCAGAACTGCAACGATTAAATTGTGATGACAACACCTCGGAGCTCAACTCCCCGGGACACTAACACAACCCCTAAATGTCAGGAGGCACCAAGAACAATGTTCTCGTTACAAAACCATCGGAACGATTCTAAGATACCCGCGTGATCCTAATTTTTTTTTAGTGAAATTTGAGGAGAGAAGAGTCAAAACTTCTACGTCAGGAGACCTCACCAGAGCGACGAAGGGACTGAGGAGTAAAAAGAATCCTACTCTCCGATATATATAATCCTAAGACTCAAAACATTTTTGTTCTAGACTCAACAACGCCAGCGATTCGATCAAGCAGGGGGCTCCTAAGTCGGGGATGGCTCTGATTACCAACTTGTAACGCCCACGATGCGGCTATATCTCCCACATGTCGGGGCACGACTTAGAGGCATAACCGCATTGTGGTTTTGTCGCAAGAAGGGTCATCTTCACACAATCCCATGTAATGAACAAGAATGGGATAACGAGAGTTGGCTTACAATCGCCACTTCACACAATACATAAATAATTCATACATCATCCAAAATCCACACATAGACCGACTACGGTCAAATCCAAATGAAAATAAGATAACCCCAAATGCTAGATCCCCGATCGTCCCAACTGGGTTCCACTACTGATCATCAGGAAAAGAAACATAATAACGACCACGTTCCTCGTCGAACTCCCACTTGAGCTCGGTTGCATCATCTGCACTGGCATCGTCGGCACCTGCAACTGTTTTGGTAGAATATGTGAGTCACGAGGACTCAGCAATCTCACACCCGCGAGATCAAGACTATTTAAGCTTGTAGGAAAGGATGGTGAAATGAGGTGGAGCTGCAGCAAGCACTAAGCATAAATGGTGGCTAACATACGCAAATGAGAGCGAGAAGAGAAGCAACGCAACGGTCGCGAAGCTAGAAATGATCAAGAAGTGATCCTGAAACTACTTACGTTCATGCATAACTCAAACCGTGTTCACTTCCCGGACTCCGCCGAGAAGAGACCATCACGGCTACACACACAGTTGATGTATTTTAATTAAAGTCAAGTGACAAGTTCTCTACAACCGGACATTAACAAATTCCCATCTGCCTCATAACCGCGGGCACGGCTTTCGAAAGATAATACCCTGCAGGGGTGTCCCAACTTAGCCCATTATAAGCTCTCACGGTCAACGAAGGATAAACCTTCTCCCGGGAAGACCCGATCAGTCTCGGAATCCCGGTTTACAAGACATTTCGACAATGGTAAAACAAGACCAGCAAAGCCGCCCGATGTGCCGACAAATCCCAATAGGAGCTGCACATATCTCATTCTCAGGGCACAACAGATGAGACATCCTACGAGGAAAACCAGGCCTCAAGTTTCCCTGAGGTGGCCCCGCAGTCTACTCGGTTCGGACCAACACTCGAAGGAGCACTGGCCCGGGGGGGGGGGGTTAAAATAAAGATGACCCTCGGGCTCGCGAAAACCCAAGGGAAAAAGGCTTAGGTGGAAAATGGTAAAACCAAGGTTGGGCCTTGCTGGAGGAGTTTTATTCAAGGCGAACTGTCAAGGGGGTCCCATAAATCACCCAACCGCGTAAGGAACGCAAACTCAAGGAACATAATACCGGTATGACGGAAACTAGGGCGGCAAGAGTGGAACAAAACACCAGGCATATGGCCGAGCCTTCCATCCTTTACCAAAATATATATATGCATTAATTAAATAAGAGATATTGTGATATTCCAAAAAATATCCATGTTCCAACATGGAACCAACTTCAACTTCACCTGCAACTAGCAACGCTATAAGAAGCGCTGAGCAAAAGCGGTAACTTAGCCAAACAACGGTTTGCTAGGAAAGGATGGTTAGAGGCTTGACATGGCAATATGGGAGGCATGATATAGCAAGTGGTAGGTAGCGCAACATGGCAATAGAACGAACAACTAGCAAAGCAAAGATAGAAGTGATTTCGAGGGTATGGTCATCTTGCCTGCAAGGTTCTCACAGTTGTCGAAAGCTTGATCCTCGTAAGCGTACTCAACAGGTTCCTCGTTCATGAACTTATCTCCCGGCTCTACCCATAGCAAGATCACAAGCAATGGAACCACAATCAATCACGGGAAAAGCACAGACAACATGATGCAAAACATGCATGATATGCGATGCATATGCGTGCTCCGGAAGAAAAAAGGGTGAACAAGGCAGTAACTTGGCAAACCAAGTATGCCACTGGAAAGATGAGATGATTTCGGTCGAAATCGACATAAAGATCACCAGAAACGGATGCACGGTTTGCAAATGGCAAGCAAAACAAGAATGACACGATTCTGCGATTAACAGCATGATAGCACTTAGAATTCATCAAGTAACTATGCTACAACACTCCAACATAGCAACAAAACATATGTCAGTAATCTACAGGAGATGCTTGACAAAAGATGAACACTGAGCTACGGCTAGATCACACAATAACAGGTTCAAACAAGCATGGCAAAAGTGCAAAAGATATCAGGTTCACAGACTTAGTGAAATTACTGGACATGGCTTAAACAACATCAGGTAGCAATGTTCAGAGTAAGCAAAACACATGCTACAGGAACTTATCATAGCAACACAAGGCATGGCATGAATCTACTAAATGCATATAACAAGAAGGACCAGAAGATATGATGGCACCCATGTAAACATAGCAAGTTTCGCTAACAGGTTTCAGACTTAGCAGAAAACAGAGCATGGCAGTAACAGAAATTATGAGGGCATCTTGGTGAGCTTGATTCACTCATCACAAAGCAATGCATGACAAAACAAGCATACCTGCAGCAAGATGGCATGTTTATGAAGCTAACCATGGCAAGAGAAAATACATAGCATGTATGGATCAACTACAACAACCTTGGCAAAATTGAATATCATGTTAAGAATCTGCCAGGAATATTTTATAGCCAAAGTAGAGCAAGATTAAGACATGCTATGGCACTCCATAATTGCAAACAGAGGCATGGATGGATAGATCACAACTATATCTACAAAACATCCTTACTGAATATGCCCAAAAGAAGCATGGATCTCTCTGTAGACACATGGATACATGGCAACAAAATAACAGCAGTAACAGACTTGGCAAAAATCGAAGTCCCTGAAAACAAAAACATCACGAAGCCTAGTTTGCATGCTTGTGCTAGTCACCACATAGATCACAAAAATACATGGCATACACCTCTGTAAATATGGCATGTCATATATCAAAACACATGTAGAGCTCATACTCATAAGATGCACACATCAATTGCAACAAAAATAACAAATCACCAAGTTCTGATAAGTAACAGCAGAAAACATCATATAGCATTCTTGCATCAGAGATTTGGGCATCAAGATGAACTCAAACTAGCATGGCACAATGGAACAAAATGAAGAGCATCTCGTAATGAACATTTCGATATATTGCACGCACGAAACGGAGCAGTATGCGAAGAGATATGATGCGATGAACATGAGCACATAATGCAAAAATATTCAGGACTTGGATATTTTCGGGGTCAACCCTCTCCCGATCCAGATCTGGCACGGACGTCTAGGCAGCGGCTCGCCGGAGCTCGAGCGAGGGAGGAGGAGGAGGCGCCGGCGGGGAGACGGGGCGCGGTCGCCGGTGTGGCGCAGGGACGGGCGCGGCGGCGCGCGAGGCGCGGCGAGGCGCGCCGGCGACGGACGCGGGCGAACGGGCGGAGACGGGCGGCGGCGCGATTGGCCGGCCGGCGGGGATGCGCTCGGGCGGCGCTTGCCGGCGGGAGGACGAGGGCGGCGCGCGGGCACGCTGGAGGAGGAGGCGCGCGCGGGGGCGGCGGCGGCTCGGGCCGCGGGGGCCGGATGCGGGCCTCGCGGGCCGGCGGCGTACGGGCGGTGGGGCGCCACGTGTCGGCCCCTGAATGACTGCGGGCGGCGGCGGCTGGTTCGTCCGGCGCCGGGCGGACGTGTCCGGCGCGCGGAGGGAGCGTGGTTAGGGTTTGGACCCGGATTTCGGAGGGGGAGGTGTTTATATAGGCATAGGGAGCTAGGAGAGTCCAAATGAGGCACGGTTTTTGCCCACACGATCGTGATGGAACGACCGAGAGCATGGAGGTGACTTAGATGGGTTATTGGGCTGTTTGGAGGGGGTTTTTGCTGCAACACACAAAAGGACTTTGCGGTTACCCGGTTAACCGTTGGAGCATCAAACGACCTCCAAATGGAACGAAACTTGACAGGTGGTCTACCGGTAGTATACCAAGGCCACTTGGCAAGACTCGGTCCATTCCGAGAACGTTCAACACCCGCTCATGAAAAGAAACAAGAGGGGTGCGCCGGTGCACGTGGGAGTGCTGGATTGCAAAACGGACAATGGGGAAAATGCTCGGATGCATGAGACGAACACGTATGCAAAAGAGATGCACATGATGACATGATATGAGATGCATGACATGAACAAAATGCAAAACGAAAAACAAAACCCGACCAGGGAGGGAATATCATAACACATAGCCGAAAATGGCAAGAGTTGGAGTTACAAATATGGAAAGTTACATCCGGGGTGTTACAGCGGGATAGGCTGAGTGTCATGGACGAGCTATGGTGGCGCGAGGAGGGCGAACGGGCGGCGGCAGAGGGGTCCCAACGCTCAGAGCGCGTCGATAGCCCGTTGAACACCGCGTTCACGCACGGTCACCGTGTTCATAGGAGCACGCGGTATGCCAGGGGTTGCCAGACCGTGTCTAGGGTGTTTTCCCTTCGACGCGGGGCTACATAGTGCTCCTGGTTTGACACCTCGACCATTAGATGAGACTTGAGCAAGCAAAAATGTTTCTGGATAGAAACTTGTGGTGGAACTAGAAATTGATTTACTGAGAGTTGAAGTGTGAATTTTGGTGGTTAAGCTTCTGGTAGGAAGGTAGTCATGTGGTAAGAATTTCAGCTCAAGAGGATCAAGTAAAAATGCACTTGCATCACAAAGTGCCCGTATTGTCCAGAAGTGAAAATAATTTCTTGAGCTAAAATTCTCCAAATGACTATGGCATATTTTTGCATGGGCAGGTGAGGCATGGTCCAAAGAATATTTGAGAATTCATTGGGAATTTTTTGAGCAAGAAAAATGAGGGTTGCTTCATAGTAGATTGAGAAAATATTCATTTTCAAAAGGAAAATGAATATTATGCCATTAAATAAAATTATTCCATGGCATTACTTTGGGAGGGATGAAGTCAAGAGATGGTTTAGAGGTGATAGAACCCACTTGGAAGGAAATTAAAAGAATTTCAAGTGGCAAGTCCAAAGGAATTGACTGAAAATCCAAATGCAAAATCAAATATTCAATAAATCCAATAAAAAATAGAAAGGGAAAAATCCAGGGTGTCACAGTATTGGACACATTTATAAGACCCGGTTCAAGTGCATCATCATCAGGATATGTTCTCTTATGACCAGGCCTAGAACCACCAGATGGGTTTTCATTCTCATGTGATTCACGAAGATTCTCCTTGCCTAGTTCGCTAGTAGGTTGTGTCTCTACCGTTGATCCACCTTCTACAACTTCTTATTCTCCAGGGCCTTTAGCACTCCTTCTTTAGCCAAACCAGTAGCATAGACCTCACATAGCTTGTTAAAGTTAACCATAGGCTTCATGTAGAGAGGATTTCCTCCCTCACGGGACTTTAAAAAATGAATTTCCATTAGAAACTTAATGGCGATGGAAAACTACGTGAAACATATCAACTTTAATTACCAGTTGAATGAAAATATTGTACCTTTGACCAACCCATATACGTCTCCCTATCTCCAATTACCATTTTTTCTCATCACCCGTCCAAACCCACTACTGATACGTCTCCAATGTATCTACAATTTATGAAGTATTCATGCTATTATATTATCATTCTTGGATGTTTTACAATCATTTTATAGCAATTTTATATCATTTTTTGGGACTAACCTATTGACCCAGTGCCAAGTGCCAGTTGCTATTTTTTGCTTGTTTTTTACATCGCACAAAATCAATATCAAACGGAGTGCAAACACCGCGAAACTTTTTGGAGAATTTTTATGGACCAGAAGACACCCGATGGGCCAGAGCTACACCTGGCGCCCCGAGGGGGGCACAACCCACCAGGGCGCGCCTAGGCCCCCAGGCGCGCCCTGGTGGGTTGTGCTCACCTCGGTGGCCTCCCATACCCCTTCTTTGCACTATAAATTCCCAAATATTCCAAAACCCTTCCGGGTTAACCTAGATCAGAAGTTCCACCACCGCAAGTCTCTGTAGCCACCGAAAACCAATCTAGTCCCTTTCCGGCACCCTGCGGGAGGGGGGAATCATCTCCGGTGGCCATCTTCATCATCCCGGTGGCCACCACGATGAGTAGGGAGTAGTCCACCCTCGGGGCTGAGGGTTTGTACCAGTAGCTATGTGTTTAATCTCTCTCTCTCTCTCTCTCTCTCTCTCTCTCGTGTTCTTGAGATGTCACGATCTTGATGTATCGCGGGCTTTGTTAATATAGTTGGATCATATGGTGTTTTCCCCTCTCTATCTTGTTGTGATGAATTGAGTTTTTCCCTTTGAGATTTCGTTGTTATCGGGTTGAATACTTTTATGGATTTGAGAACACTTGATATATGTCTTGCAATTGAATACTCGTGGCGACAATGGGGTATCGTATTGATTCACTTGATATATGTTTTGGCACTCAACTCGCGGATCCTCGAGGTGACATTGGGGTAATATATGCATAGGGGTTGATGCACGTTGTTGTCTTTGTTTCTCTGGTAGAAATCTTGGGGCACTCTTTGAAGTTCTTTGTGTTGGATTGAATATTACGAATCTGAATTTGCTTTGGTGTTATTTTAGTACGAACTCTTGGTTAGATCGATCAGAAAGAATAGCTTGGTGTTATTTTAGTACGAACTCTAGGATAGATTGATCAGAAAGAATAGCTTTGAGGTGGTTTCGTACCCTACAAACAATTCCGTCGTATGTTCTCCGCTAGATAGGAACTTTGGAGTGATTTCTTCATCGCACTTTGACGGGTGGTTATATTAACATTATTGAGAGATTGCACTAGCGAAAGTACGGACCTAGGCCTCATTTTCAAGCATTGCAATACCGTTTTTGTGCCCGTTTACTATTTTCTACCTTGCTGTTTTTATTTACTCAGATTATAAATATATATTTCTACCATCCATATTACACTTTTATCACCATCTCTTCGCCGAACTAGTGCACCTATACAATTTTCCATTGTATTGGGTGTGTTGGGGACATAAGAGATTTCTTGTATTTGGTTGCAGGGTCGTTTGAGAGAGACCATCTTCATCCTACACCTCTCACGGATTGATAAACCTTAGGTCATCCACTTGAGGGAAAATTGTTGCTGTCCTACAAAACTCTGTGCTTGGAGGCCCAACACGTGTCTACAAGAATAAAGTTGCATAGTAGACATCAAGCTCTTTTCTGGCACCGTTGCCGGGGAGGTGAGTGCTTGAAGGTATATCTTTAGATCTTGCAACTGAATCTTTTAGTTTCTTGTTTTATCACAAGTTTGGTTCATAAAGAAAACTACAAAAAAGGAATTTAGGTTGCATCATATTATTGATCATATCTATAATATCTTTTTTGAAAATGATGGTTCGGAAAATTGTGCTCAATTGTTAGAAGAAGAAGTCAATAAAATTTTGGCACAAAATATTTGAATGATGAGCATGATTGCAATGTTATTGGTATGAACTCTTTGAATATCCATGATTCTAACGATATGCAAAGCCATAAGATTGGGGATGCTATGTTTGATGAAGATGATATTTTTTGTCCCCCAAGATTTGATGTGCAAATTTATTATTATGATAGCATGCCTCCTATTTATGATGATTACATTGATGAAAGTGGGTTTGGAAGAGTGTCAACTCTAGGTAGTAGTGATCCCACTATTTTGGAGGGTATTGAATCTTATTAAAATATTGATGAAAGTGGATTTAGAGAGGTCATGACTTTATTTAGTGATACATCCACTATTTTGGAAGAGGTTTCAATTGACTATGACAATAAAGTTGCTATCTATGATGATTATTATGATGACATGTATGCCATAAAGAGTAATAAATATTCTATGCTTGTGCATCATGAAAAGAGTGCTATATGTGATAGTTATATTGTTGAATCCATTCATGATGTTTCTGAAACTTATTATGGGGAAGGAACTTATGCTCTTACATATCTCAATAATATCAAGTTTCTTCTCTATGCGTTGATTGTTCTGAAGTTGCACTTGTTTTGCCTTCCTATGCTAGTTGATTCTTGTTCCCATAAGTTGTTTGCTCACAAAATCCCTATGCATAGGAAGTGGGTTAGACCTAAATGTGCTAGTCATATGCTTCATGATGCTCTCTTCATGTTTCAATTCTTATCTTTTATGCGAGCATCATTGAAATCATCATGCCTAGCTTAAAAGGCATAAAAGAAAAGCGCTTGTTGGGAGACAACCTAGCACTTTACCTACTGTTTTTGTGTGTTTACATGATTATGATTCTGTAGTAATCATGTTTTATAGCTTTTGTTTCAATAAAGTGCCAAGTAAAGCCTTTGGGATCATGTTGGGTGATAGTTGATTTGATCTTGCTGAAAAACAGAAACTTTTGCGCTGACGAAAATAATTCTCATTTTTAACAGAAGAGTGCTTTTGAGTTGATTCTTTTTGAATAAGATTAATATACAAATTTATCACGTGGTCCTAATTTTTTAAGAATTTTTGGAGTAGCAGAAGTATGGTTTGAGTACAGATTACTACAAACTGTTCTATTTTTGACAGATTCTGTTTTCAATGCATAGTTTGCTTGTTTTGTAGTTTCTATGGCTTATATTGCTCAATATAAATTGTGGAAATTATATGATATAGTAGGAATTGTGTGGAAACAATTATGAGTCTTGTCTTTGATAGTACCAAAGTGAAATGATTTGCTCTTTATCATACTAACCTATCTCACGAAGTTCCATTAAGTTTTGTGTGATTGAAGTTTTCAAATTCTGGGTGAGATGTCGATATGAGGAAATAAGGAGTGACAAGACCCTAAGATTGGGGATGCCCAAAGCACCCCAAGGTAATATTCAAGTAATATCCAAGAAACTAAGCTTGGGATGCCCCGGAAGGCATCCCCTCTTTCGTCTCCAACATTATCGGTAACCTCACTTGGAGCTATGTTTTCATTCGTCACATGATATGTGTTTTGCTTGGAGCGTCAATTTATTTTGTTAGGATTTCCTTGCTGTTATTTAGAATAATGTTTTGCATCTTTTATTTCAATAAAATTTGCAATGATAGCCTTTGCCATGCTTATTTTGCAAGTATACATGTTGCTGTTTGAAAACAGAAAGTTTACCGCTATTGCAAAAATTCCCTAGAAAAGTCAGAATATGATAAAATGTTGACACTTTTTGAAAAATAAGATCTAATAAATTTTCCACAGGGAGGTAAATTTTCATAACTTTTGGAATTGAATAAGTATTGATACTCTTGCATTCTTTACAGACTATACTGTTTTGGCAGATTGCTGTTATGTTTGCATTGTTTGCATATGTTTGCTTGTTTAATGATCCTATTTGAGGATAGGAGTATTAAATATGCAGAGGCATTTAGTATGCAATGTTGAATAATAATTTTAGTGATTTGCTACAGTAGAGAATGATAAGGTTTTTGCATTGGTTTATACTAACTTATCTCACGAGTTCTTGTTGAGTTCTGTGTGGATGAAGCTTTTGAGATTTAGGAAAACCGTGATATGAGAAGAATTAAGGAGACACGAAAACTCAAGTTCGGGGATGCCCATGGCATCCCAAGATAATATTCAAGAAGTCTCAAGCATCTAAGCTTGGGGATGCCCCGGCAGGCATCCCACCTTTCTTCTTCAACAATTATCGGTTAGTTTCGGTTGAGCCTAAGTTTTTGCTTCTCCACGTGAGTTGTGCTATCGTTGGGATGTCATTTTATTTTGTTTTGCTTGCTGTTTTAATAAAACATCTAGATCTGAAAGTTCTTAATAAGAGAGAGTCCTCAAATAGCTACCCATTTACATAACTACTCGCTTGATCTTCACTTATATCTTTTTGGAGTAGCTTGTCATTTACTCTTGTGCTTCACTTATATTCTATGAGTGAATTGTTGAATAAATTGAATGTCATGAAGTTGAAATCATATCATGCCTAGTGGTAGCTTCACATTGGGTTTAGAAAGTGAAATCTTTTGAGGCTTGACAATAACAATATTGGTCATACAAGCAATTCATGAATAATTAGTATAAGGAAGAGAACTTTCACATGCAAATACACTATCTTGGAAATCTTTTGTGATTGTGAGCCCCCATCAAAATATTATATGCTAGGAAATGCAGAAGCTTGCGGGCTGCGTGACCCTCGTTGGGGCGCTTCATCTCCAAGCTGGGGGAGCGTGCCCTGCCATTCTTCAAGCTGATGAAGAAGAAGGGCCCGTTCGAATGGATCCCGGAGGCCGACCTAGCGTTTCAAGACTTGAAGAGATACCTGACGAGCCCTCCGGTGATGGTGGCGCCTCATCCCCTTGAGCCCCTGGTGCTTTAACTAGCCGCCACTCCCCACTTCGCCAGCGCGGTGCTGGTGGTGGTTCGGGAAGAGCACCAGGCCAAGAATCCGCCGCACCGTGCCGCACTTTCGGCCGGGGCGACGCAGCACCAAGACGGCGCCGCAAGGGCTGCAACAACGACGGCGAACGGTCAGACCCAGCAAGATGGTGTCCTCGGGCCTACAGGGGCCCCAACGGATGACCATGCTCCTGAGGTCCCATCACCTCAGGAAGCACCCCAATCTCCGGCAGCCGCAGGCTCCATCGACGCTCCCGCCCTCGTCGAGCACCCAGTGTACTTCGTCAGCACAGTGCTGTGGGACGCGAGAGCACGGTATTCCATGCCGCAGAAACTTCTGCTCGCGCTCCTGGTGGCCTCACGCAAGCTGCGCCACTACTTCCAAGGACACCCGATCAAGGTCGTCTCAGCCTATCTATTGGAAAGGGTGGTCCGGAACCCCAATGCCGCGGGAAGGGTCGCCGAGTGGAACATCGAGCTATAGGCATTTAAGCTTGAGTTCAGCACAACCAAGGTCATCAAGGGGGCCGCCCTCGCTGACTTCGTGGCCGAATGGACCGACGCCCCGGAACCTGAAGTCGGCGAGAGCCGATCCCTCTCGCCGGGAAGTGAAGCACCAGATGGTTGGGTCCTGTATTTTGACGGCGCCTTCGCACGCCAAGGCGCGGGGGCTGGAGCCGTGCTCATCTCGCCCACCCAAGACAAGCTCTACTACGCTGTGCAGCTCTGCTTCCAGTGGGGCAAAAAGGTCTCCAACAACATTGCGGAGTACGAGGGGTTGATCGCAGGCCTCAAGGCAGCGGCGGCCTTGGGGGTGAAGCATCTCACCATCAAGGGCGACTCCCAGCTCCTTGTCAACTTCTCTAACAAGATGTACGAGCCAAGAGACGAGCACATGGAAGCATACCTCGCAGAGGTGCGCAAGATGGAGAAGCAATTCTTGGGCCTGTAACCGCAACACGTACCGCGCGGCACCAACAAAGAGGCCGACGAGATCACCAAGAGGGTGTCGAAGCGCCAGCCCCAAGAACCCGGCGTCTCCGAGGAGCGACTCTTCAAGCCCTCGGTGGCTCCCCCTACCACCGAACTCGTACCGCCTCATGAGGAGCTCCCCGCGCCACCAACCTCAGGAGCCCCCACCTGTGGCCCGACTTCAGGGACTCGCCTGCTCCTGGTGCTCGAGCCCCAGGAGGGGTGCTGGACCGAAGAGTTCAGGGCATACTTGGTGCGGGGGACGCTGCCAGAGAAGTAGGAGGATGCAGAGCGTGTGGCCCGGCAAGCCACGGCATACTGCATCCAAGATGGTGAGCTCTACAGAAAACGGTCGAATGATGTTTCCTTACGTTGTGTCTCCAGGAAGAAAGGTGGCGAGCTGTTAGCTGACATACACGGCAGAGATTGCGGGCACCACTCATCATCACGCACCCTGGTTGGCAAGGCGTTCCGCAATGGGTTCTACTGGCCCACGACACTCAACGACGCAGCCGAGCTAGTGAAATCCTGCAAGGCCTGCCAATTCCACGCCAAGCAGATCCACCAGCCAGCTCAGGGCCTCTAGACTATCCCGCTCTGATGGCCATTCGCGGTCTGGGGGCCGGATATCCTAGGCCCGTTCCCTCGAGCGCCTGGGGGCTACCGCTACCTCTATGTCGCCATCGACAAGTTCACCAAATGGGCAGAGGTGGAGGCCGTCCGCACCATCCCAGCCGGGTCCGTAGTTAAGTTCATCAAGGGCCTCGTGAGCCGGTTTGGGGTCCCTAACCGCATCATCACTGACAACGGCTCGCAGTTCACTAGCAATCTCTTCAAGACATATTGTGCTAACCTTGGAACGCAGATATGCTACGCCTCAGTAGGACACCCCAGGAGCAATGGCCAGGCCGAGCGCGCCAACGCGGAGGTCCTAAGAGGCCTCAAGACCAGAACCTTCAAGAAGAAGCTCGAGGCCTGCGGTAGGGGATGGCACGACGAGCTCCAGTCTATGCTATGGTCCATCCACACCACCGCCACCAAACCAACAGGCGAGACCCCGTTCTTCCTCGTCTACGGAGCTGAAGCAGTCCTCCCTCACAAGGTCAAGCATCACTCCGTGCGGGTCCTGGCGTTCAACGAAGCGCACCAGGACGCCATGCGGGGGATGGACCTCGCGCTAGGGGAGGAGCGACGCCGCCAAGCGTCGCTCTGGGCGGCAAGGTACCAGCAAGCGCTGCGACGGTATCACTGCCGCAGCGTCCGCTCCAGGACGCTCGAGGTGGGCGATCTCGTCCTAAGGCGGGTGCTCTCCAGGGAAGGGCTGCATAAGCTCTCACCCATGTGGGAGGGCCCGTTTAAGATTGCCCATGTCTCCAGGCCTGGCACCGTGCGCCTGGAGACGCAGGACGGGATCCCCATCCACAATGCCCGGAACACTCAGCACCTCCGGAAGTTCTACCCAGGAAGCAAGGCCCAGTGCCTGTGAAAGTCTCCGCCCGTGACACTCTCACGTAATAATGAGTGGGGTTGTACACGCCCTGGAGTCTCCGGAGTGCCGCCCTCGGGCCTCGGGGGCTCCCTCCCACATCCTAGTGGCAGCACTTAGCTCCGCGCTGGTGAGAAGACTAGACTAGGTGCCGGACGCGGCTGTTCATTTGCTTTCCGTAGTTGGCTTGCCCCTCTCACTACAAAAAAAAGACACATCCGTGACATTTTGGGCCGAACGAAATTTTTTTCTGTCATACTTATGACACTTCTATGACGATAATTGTGACAAAACCCGGTATCATCATAGATGTGATGGGGTCCTACTTCTATGACAAAAAATCATGACAGAAAATGGGCTTTTCGTCCTGGGCGGGCCGGAGACGCAGCTGCATGACATTCTTTGGGCCGTCCATGACGGAAAAAGCCGTGGTAGAAGCGAGGGCGCGGAAAATATCGGGGAGTCCCTGGTTACGGTGGGTGGTCGGGGGCCGAGCGATGCACGTTTCTCTCGTACGTACGCGCGTGTGTGCGAGGCGTTGGGCTCTAACTGAACCCGAGCGAGGCGTTGGGCTCTAACTGAACCCGAGCGATTGCACTACAGGCTACGCATTACTCAACCCGAGCGATCGATCGATGGCTGTTAACTGAACCCGATCGAGCGATTCCTTCGCTACTGCTGCTAACTGAAGCCGATCGATGCTGCCTCTGGATGAACAGTGAGCGTTGCGGGGGGGGGGGGTTGGATGAACAGTTCCCGGTGGGGGTGGATGAACATGACCCCGTGGCATTGCCTCTGGATGAACATTGAGCATTGCTGGGGGGGTTTGGATGAACAATTCCCGGTGGGGTGGATGAACAGGACCCCGATCGTTCGAGCCGGTTGGGGCTGGATGAACAGGACCCCGTGGAGGGCAGGATGAACAGGACCACCCCGTGGAGGGTAGGATGAACAGTAGACGGTAGAGGGCTGGATGAACAGTAGCCCATGGAGGGGTGGTTGAACAGGAGCCCGTGGAGAGGGCTGGTTGAACAGTAGCCAGTGGAGTAGCGCGCGGTGGAGGCTAGATGAACAGGAGCCCGTGGATGAACAGCCGCAGGTGGAGGCTGGAGGAGGTCGACGGTGGATGAACAGTAGCCCGTGGAGACTGGAGGGGGTCGACGGTGGAGATGAATAGTATCCCGTGGAGTCCCATTTTGTGATACGCCACACCCCTCCCGATGAACAGGACCCTCGTTTCGACCGTAGCGCTCCAACACAAGTCCGTTTCCTCCGTTTTGTGGTATGCCACACCCCTCCCGATCAACAGGACCCCCATTTCGACCGTAGGAGGTCAGTTTCCTCCGTTTTGCGGTACGCTAGACCCCTCCCGATGAACAGGATCCCATTTCGAACGTGGCCGATCGAACACAAGGCCGTTTCCTCTGTTCTGCGGTACGCCAGGCCTCGTTTCCATCGGCTGTTCCGTCCAAGCCCTCCCAATGAACATGAAGACGCATTCCGTTCCGACCTAGCCGGTTGGCTCCCCATGAACACGACGACGACGTTGTTTCTCTGTTCCGACCCAGCCATGTACACGAGCCCTGGCCGTACGTATGCGCGAGTAGGCGTTCGAGACCCTGCCCATATGTACGTACGTGGCCGTATTTTCTTTCTTGCACACTGGCCGCTGTACGTACCTGTACATGCTACGTGCGCGCCTCTACTACGACACGTGCGCACCTCTACATCGACTAGTATGTACGTACATGTTCGCGGCCAGAATGACAACGCTACGTACGCTTCGACCAGGTGGGTCCCGACTGTCAGGCACTTCCTTGCCTGCGAAGATGTAGCTGGTGAGTCCCAGCAGTCAGGGGGCGAATTGTTTTTTTTTGCCCGGACGCACTTCCTTGGGTGCGAAGATGTAGCTCGTGGGTCCCAGCAGTCAGGGGGAAATGTTTTTTTCGCAAAATACGGTGGCCCGTCCGGTGGGTCCCCGTTGTCAGGTGGAGGAATAATTATTTTTTGCGTAATAAGGAGGCACTTTCTTGCTGCGGTCGTGGACCCAGCTGTCAGCCTCTCCACGTACAGTCCACGTCCGATGGAAGCCGTTCCTTGACCATGTTGACCACGCCGCGCCGAGAGCACCAAGGCGGTGGACGACGGCGAGGCCTAGGAAGAGGACGACGCGGAGCCGGGGAAGATGCGGCAGTGGAAGCCCGCGCGGAGAGGAGTACGAGGGTTCACTGGTTCGACTGCGGTGTGAGGCTGCTGTCGCCGCAGGGCCTCGCCAGCGGTGGGAATAGTAGGGGGCGGTGAGGCCTCCGCGGCAGCACAGCCGGCCAAGGGAAGCAGGAGCATGCGGCACAACCGGCGCTGCTTTGGGCGGCTGGAGCAACAAGACCAGAGGTTGAAGAAGCACTACGGCCGTTGGATGGACATCGTACGGTCACTGAAGCTAGAATCGTGCATATTGACTAAGTTGACAAAGCCCTCCATCCCCGTAAACTTAGTAAGCCCACAAGTTAGCCTGCCACTATACTGGGTCCCAGCTAGCAGGGGGAGTATTCATTTTTTTGTGCGTAATAAGGAGGCACTTCCTTGCGTGCGAAGATATAGCTGGTGGGTACAAGCTGTCAGGGGCGGTAGTGTTTTTTTCGTGAAATACAGAGGCCCTTTCGGTGGGTCCCAGATGTCAGGTCGAGGAATCATTATTTTGCGCGTAATAAGGAGGCATTTCCTTGCGTGCGGCCGTGGACCCAGCTGTCAGCCTCTCCATGTACAGTGCACTTCAGATGCATGTCGACCGTGGACCCAGCTGTCAGCCTCTCCACGTACAGTCCACTTCTGATGGATGTCGTTCATTGACCATGTTGACCAGGCCGCGCCGAGAGCACCAGGGCAATGGACGACAGCGAGGCCTACGAAGGGAACGACACGGAGGCAGGGAACACTCGGCAGTTCTTTCCCACGCGGAGGGGAGTACGACTGTACGAGGGTTTACTGGTTCATCTGCCGTTGCCGGAGAATAACAGCAGGTGTGGGTGAGTAGTGGGATGGATAGGCCAGTGATGGGAGTACGGTGGTGCGGTGAGGCCTGCGCGGCAGCATAGCCGGCCGCGGGAGGAGGGAGCAGGCAGTCCCGCCGGCGCTTGTTTGAGCGGCTAGAGCAGGAAAAGCAGAGATTGAAGAAGCACGACAGCCGTTGGATGGACATCCAATAGTCACTGTTCTCGTGTGCATTATTTCTAATAATGTACAGCCCATTTGCTAATTCTTAAGAACTTTTTTGGAGCCCATCTTCTTTTTGTTAGCATTACACCCCATATCGTGGCCATGGTTAAAAAGTATACGAATTTTTTGCATATTTTGGTGCGGTCAACTGTTTTTAATCCGGAAATATCGATTCACATTCAAACTATTTTGAAAAATAATTTATATAAATATAAAATCCAAATAATTGTCCACGCATAAAAATCAATGGAATTTAAAATCTTGTAATGAAAAAATTGAAACTAATTCCCGGTTTGATGTGTTTTAAAAATGTACAACCCATTTCTGGGCAAACCGAATGAAACTCTCCTCGTCTTGAAAGATTTGCAGCCCAGCAGGGCTGATAAAGCAAGTAGGCCTCGTTTGGGTATTTCTTTAAAAAAAATAGAACTGGGCTAGCCATTTTCAGTAAGAAAAAAACACGACTGGGCTCATGATGTGGTAAACATAAATAAAACCCTGGCTAGACGGGCCACAGCCCCCGCACAGCCCCGTTGTTACCCTGATCCGTCTCTAAAACTAGTATAAATAACAACTGCTTGTTCCTAAAAAAAAGACTGCGCGACCTGCTGGGTCCCTGGTGTCAGCCGCTCGTAGTGTAATTCTCTCGTTTATTGACTACGTTGACAATGGCGTGAGCCCCAGATGTCCAACCATTAGGAGGAACCATATTTTTGGGCTTGTAATATAGAGGCACTTGCTTGCGTACTGCCATGACACTGGTGGGTCCATACTGTCATCCTCTCCACGTACAGTCATCTGCTTGTTCCTCTCGGTTGTTGACGACGTTGACAACGCAAGAGGGCGGCGCACCGCGCACCGCGAGCGAACCAAGGCCGCAAGGCGGAGGACGACGGCGAGGCCTCGAACGGAACAGACAGGAGCCGTGGAAGATGCGCCGGTCCAGTCGCAGGCGGAGGAGAGGACGAGGGTTGACTGGTTCGGGTGCGGGTGCGTGTTGGGGCTGACGTCGCCGGAGAATAACAGGACGTGTGGGGGAATAGAGGGAGGGACTGGCCAACGTTGGAGGGTACGTACGGTAGGGCGGCGGAGGCGCTGCCAGCCATGGGAGGCGGGAGCAGGCAGAGCTGACGGGGTGGTTTGGTTTGGGTGGCTGGAGGAAGAAGAAGACAAGAGATAGAAGATACACGACAGATGTTGGATGTCAATCCAATGGTTGGTAGGCATAATCGTTTGTTGACTGGCTAGTAAGTCGACACCACCTTGGATAGGCTATTTCCTCGCGGGTCCCAAATGTCAGAATCCAAATCTGTCATGGTCATGCAACCCTTCCTATGAAAATTTACAGCCCATTTGATGTGCTAGTTGGAAATAAGTTTGTGGGTGCTGGTGGGGGCTAATCACTTGGCTTCTGTAATGCAGAGTGAGCTCAAGCAGCCAGCGAGAGTGATGTTATTTCCCTTGGTTGGGATTTGCTAGTTGTTACAATATTTCACTCTAAATTAAACGACTGGCAAGCCATTTGCCTTGCTTCAAAGAAAATATGACAGTCACAGCCGAGTTGAAAAGGGCAAGAACATCTAACTCCTGCTTACAAACTGTACAAAAGCATGATGGTTAATTATTCATCAGGTTTACAAAAAAACCCAGGTTGAAAAGGGCAACAACATCTAACTCCAGCACTGTTTTTGGCAGTCACAGTCAAATGGATCGGTCAGGTCCATAGAATGAACATCCTGGGTCGTAAAATTTACTGGATTATGACCACAATATGTTGTAAATAGGAGCCCGACACGTTTAGAAGCTCTTTTGCCCATCTGAAACTCCTTTTTTTGCTCTTCCACATACCCATCCGTCAAAACCATGCTGCTGATAAACTTAAGCCTGATGGACAATAGTAACCTCACATTCAGCAGGAAGAATGTGACAAATCTAGTGTTTGCACGGTTGGCTACATATCGTTCTAGCGTTATTGTCTTCAATCGAATCTCATGAGAAGTGAGAAAATCCCGATGCTTACAAATCCACCGATTGGTTATAACTTTCTTACCCCGTCCTGTTGCCTAAATAGACACGAAGATTGAAAACAGTTAAGGTTTAAAAAAAGGAGTGTCAAAAGAGCAACAACTGAACGGTTAATTCTAGTACACTATATGCAGGCTTCCAATGTGCGTGAAATTATCACCTTTATATACAACTTCTCCAGACATGGAAAGCATTGCAGCAAGCCAATAATCTTGTTCATATCAAAACTATTCATTTGGATATATAAGATCTTGACAGAATCCAGCACTGATATGTCTCCGTCGTATCTACTTTTCCAAACACTTTTGCTCTTGTTTTGGACTCTAACTTGCATGATTTGAATGGAACTAACCCAGACTGACACTATTTTCAGCAGACTTTCCATGGTGTTATTTATGTGCAGAAACAAAAGTTCTCGGAATGACCTGAAACTCCATGGAACATCTTTTTGGAAAATATTAAAAATACTGGAAGAAAAATCCACGTCAGGGGGCCCACACCCTGTCCACGAGGGTGGGTGGCGCGCCTGCCCCCTGGGCGCACCCCCTACCTCGTGGGCCCCTGTAGCGACCCGACCCGAATGGATCAGGTCTCTGTGCTTAAGTGTCATCCCTGGATCGGTATGCTGACACACACAGTACTCGAGGATTTATAACAGAGGTAAATCACATGTATAAAGTAACGTAAATACTATTACCTCAATCCAAAAAAAACGGAAGTAACAAGGTTGTGGATTCCCATCAACACCAACGGCAAAGTTGAGTGTAGAAATCGTAACCCTAACGTATCACTTACTCGTCGTAAGATATCCTGCAACATGAAACGTTGCAGCCCGAAAACGGGTCAGCACATGGAATATGCTGGCAAATAAACACCATAGAGAAATGATGAACAAAGGCTATCACTACATGCATATATGGCTGGTGGAAAAGCTCTATGGTTATAATGTTTTTGCGAAAAGCCAATTTTTCCCTACTTCAAAGGAATAAATTTTATTTAACTATCATGGTGGTTGTGAAACATTGAGATGGTTGACAGCATCTCAATCCCAATTAAGTATCATCATTAACCCAACAAGATTAATTAAAGTAACATGATGAGATCAACGGGATAATCCAAGAACTAGATACTCAAGATGTCCATAACCGGGGACACGGCTAATCATGATTAGTTTGTACACTCTGCAGAGGTTTGCGCACTTCCACAAGACTCGATCGCCTCCGTTGGATTTCTCGCACTACAAGGGGTTTGAGAAACGGATGACCGAGACACAGTCTTTCCGAAGAGGTCCCCTTAACCGATAGATAGGCCGGTACACCTACAATCCCCTACATCTGCTAGCCCATCATGGAAGGTTTCCCACAACTTACTCAACTATGCTAGAGCCCATAATAGCTTGCGGCTGCACACGGAAGTTTCTAGCATGAATAATCTATGATCCCTTTGAGCCTGGGTGGCGGTCCTTATACAAACAGACAGCACTGGGTTCTCCAGGTGCCTCAATCCACCCAGATGTGAGTTTTAGTTGCCACCTTAAGTAAACCATTAATTAACAATCTCACATCTGTCATGAATATCTCTCAACCCAATCCACGTCTACGAGCATAGCACGGCAATATAATAGCAACATAGAAGTAACTCCCAAGGGTTTGATTGTAAACAGGGCAATAGGTACTACCTCATCAACTACTTCCCAATACCCACATGTTAATCAGATCCTAATCATGCAATTGTTCGAGGGTTGAATCTAATGCATAAAAAAAGCTGGGTATGAAAGGGGTATGATCAAAGTGTGAACTTGCCTGCAATGTTGATGAAGATGATTCGCACTCAAAACTCTTGATAGATCTACTCGTCACACTCCGTCAATCTATCGTAAGCAAGCAATAGTAACCACACATAAGCAATCACTCAAAAGATCGAGAAGAACGAAGAAGACGATTCGGGAAACATCAAAACCAAGCAAATAACTCTTGCAACATAAAACAATTTCTAACAGTACCAAAATTATATGAATTTGGCCTTATCAGAAAGTTTAGGTCAAGAGCTTCGATTTGCAAAAAGAATCAACTAAATCGGAGCTACGAAACTTAAGTTATGAACAAAAGAAGTTCAAATATAAATATGTTTGAAATCAAATTTTAAAACTTTCAAAAACATGTTTAAGTTGTTTAACTGGATAGAGGGGATCGTAACGAAAAAGTGGGCGTTGGTTTCATCGAAAACGGAGGTACGGATAAAAAGATATGATCAAAAGAAATTTGACTATGAAACAAATTTCGAAATTTGAAAATTAATTTTTTTTGATGTGACAGATTCACTGGATAGGTGGAAACAAGACGAAACTATAGGCGCTGGTTTCATCTAATTTGGATGAACGAGTAAAAAGATGTGATCGTTTGAAAATCAGGGACTAATTTGTAAATAAAAATATCTACAACTAGGTCCCTGGCGTAAATAAACAGAAAAAGAAAAATTTAAATAGCGAACGTTCGTTACGAAATCCTAACGAACGAAAAACGTTCGCTAAAACTACCTAAGCAGAAAACATTCGCTAAATAAAAAAAACGAAACAGTTTTTTTTATTTAAGAAAACCGATCTGGATTGGTCCGGTCGGGGTCGGTTTTTTCGTTAAAACCGGCGGCGGATCGGATTAGGGTTTACTGCGGCGGCGGTGGCTCCGGCGAGTCGCATCTCCGGCGAGTGGCGGCGGACGGCTCCGGGCTCGGCTGCGATGGGCGGAGGCACGGGGAGGCGCGGCGCGATGCGGCGGTGGTGACGGCAGTGGCCGCGGGCGACGGAGGAGCGCGGGGCGAGGCGGCGGCGGCTATGCGGGAGCGGCGGCGGCGGGGCAGAGAGAGAGAGAGGGGGGGCCCGGGGCCGGCTATTTAAGAGGGGCGAGGGGGGTGGCGTGGAGAAGGGCAAGGCGGCGGCGGGCGCGGCTCGGACTCCGGCCGGAGTCCAGCTCGGCGACGGGGACGATGGCGGTGGGCGGAGCTGGGCCTTGGCCTGGCTTCGGCTAGGCCGGCCCAGTTCGCGGGCGAAGTTTTTTTTTAAACATTTCTCAGGCAAAGAAAATAATAAAACGAAATAATTAAAAATATTATATAGGCATGTAATATATCAAAATTTTCAGAAAAAGATTTCCAACAGCGTGAACATTTTTGTAAATTCAAATAAAATCCACAGAAATTTTAATAAATCAAACAGTGCTGCTGCCTTATCAAAATCCAATAAAAATCATTTTAAAAATACCAAAATGATTTCAAATTTATTTTTCTCCATTTTTTTGATGTAGGGAATCATTTTACCCTAATTTCTGTATATTTTATTTTTGGAGAAAAATAATTTGAATAAAACTCAAATAACTCCAATATTGAAAAATAATTTCAATGGGACTTTGAATAAATCCTTTGAAACTCCCAACTCATATTTCATTTGTTTTGAAGAAGTCATTTTATCTTCTCTCGTGAAAATCATTGAGTTGCATAAAGTTTCAAAATTGGAAATATTCTCAAATGAAATTCAAATATTTTCAACACCCCTTTTCATTTAAATAAATGGAAGAAGTCATGTCATCTTCTCTCCAGGGTTTTGTGATGAAAAGAATTTGAATTCATGGAGATCATAAAAGCAAAATGAAAGTTTTGGGAAAGTCCTTTTATTCCCTCTCATTTAACTTTCAAAAGACTTCGAATTTCACTCACTTTCAGTCAATCAATCAAACAATCAATCCAATCTATCTGTTTATTATAACATTCCAAAATTTAGAATATTGGGATGTTACAGCCCCCTGACGCTCCACCGACCTCAACTCCAACTCCATATATTCACTTTCGGGGAGAAAAAAATCAGATAGAAGGATTCATCCCGTTTTACGATACGGAGCCGTCGCCAAGCCCTAAAACCTCTCGGGAGGGCGGATCTGGAGTCCGTTCGGGGCTTCGGAGAGGGGGATTCGTCGCCGTCGTCATCATCAACCATCCTCCATCACCAATTTCATGATGCTCACCGCCGTGCGTGAGTAATTCCATCGTAGGCTTGCTAGACGGTGATGGGTTGGATGAGATCCATCATGTAATCGAGTTAGTTTTGTTAGGGTTTGATCCCTAGTATCCACTATGTTCTGAGATTGATGTTGCTATGACTTTGCTATGCTTAATGCTTGTCACTAGGGCCCGAGTGCCATGATTTCAGATCTGAACCTATTATGTTTTCATGAATATATGTGAGTTCTTGATCCTATCTTGCAAGTCTATAGTCACCTACTATGTGTTATGATCCGGCAACCCCGAAGTGACAATAATCGGGACCACTCCCGGTGATGACCGTAGTTTGAGGAGTTCATGTATTCACTATGTGTTAATGCTTTGGTCCGGTACTCTATTAAAAGGAGGCCTTAATATCCCTTAGTATCCGTTAGGAACCCGCTGCCATGGGAGGGTAGGACGAAAGATGTCATGCAAGTTCTTTTCCATAAGCACGTATGACTATATTCGGAATACATGCCTACATTACATTGATGAATTGGAGCTAGTTCTGTGTCACCCTATGTTATGACTGTTACATGATGAACCACATCTGCATAATTCTCCATCACCGATCCAATGCCTACGAGCTTTTCATATATTGTTCTTCGCTTATTTACTTTTCCGTTGCTACTGTTACAATCACTACAAAACCCAAAAATATTACTTTTGCTACTGTTACCGTTACTTCCATATTACTTTGCTACTAAACACTTTGCTGCAGATACTAAGTTATCCAGGTGTGGTTTAATTGACAACTCAACTGCTAATACTTGAGAATATTCGTTGGCTCCCCTTGTGTCGAATCAATAAATTTGGGTTGAATACTCTACCCTCGAAAACTGTTGCGATCCCATATACTTGTGGGTTATCAAGACTATTTTTCTGGCGCCGTTGCCGGGGAGCGTAGTTCTATTCTTTGAGTCACTTGGGATTTATATATGTTGGTCACTATGAAGAACTTGAAAGACGCGAAAACAACAATTTATCCCTCAACTACGAGGGGAGGTAAGGAACTGCCATCTAGCTCTGCACTTGATTCACCTTCTGTTTTGAGTAAGCTTGCGACACCTAAACCTGCTTCTGCTATTCATTCTGATATGTCGCATCTTATTGATGATGCCACTTCTGCTATGCATGATACTTATGATGAAACTACTTCTATGCTTGATACTACTGTGCCACTTGGTAAATTTCTTGATGAACAACTTGCTAGGGCTAGAGAGAATGAAATTATTGAAACTGATAATATCGATGATAGTGATGATGAAGACTCTCCCCCTAATAAATATGAATTGCCTATTGTTCCTGAGGGTTATGTTATGGATGAAGAAGCTGCTAGAGCTATTTTAGCTTGAAATGATAGATATGATCTAAAGAGGTTATTAGCTAAATGGAAGCAGCAATCTCTTAATGCTAGAATGAAACCTGACCCTGCTTTTGCTGCTTCACCTATCTGTGTTACTAATAAGGATTATGAATTCTCTGTTGATCCTGATATAATTACTTTGGTTGAATCTGATCCTTTTTATGGCTATGAATCTGAAACTGTTGTGGCACATCTTACTAAATTAAATGATATAGCCACCCTGTTCACTAATGATGAGAGAACTCGCTACTTTTATATCCTTCAAATATTTCCATTCTCATTAAAGGGTGATGCTAAGATATGGTTTAATTCTCTTGATCCTGGTTGTGTGCGTAGAACCCAGGATATGATTTATTACTTCTCTGCTAAATATTTCCCTGCTCATAAGAAACAAGCTGCTTTAAGGGAAGTATATAATTTTGTGCAAATTGAAGAAGAGAGTCTCCCACAAGCTTGGGGGAGGCTTCTCCAATTACTTAATGCTTCGCCTGATCATCCTCTCAAGAAAAATGAAATACTTGATATCTTTTATAATGGACTAACCGATGCTTCCAGAGATTACCTGGATAGTTGTGCTGGTTCTATTTTCAGGGAAAGAACACCAGATGAAGCTGAAATTCTATTAAATAATATGTTGACAAATGAAAATAATTGGACACTTCATGAGCCAACTCCTGAACCTATTCCTAAACCAACTCCGAAGAATAGGGGTGTTCTATTTCTCAGTCCTGAAGATATGCAAGAGGCAAAGAAATCTATGAAAGAAAAAGGTATTAAAGCGGAAGATGTTAAGAATTTACCTCCTATTGAAGAAATACATGGTCTTAATTTACCGCCTGTTGAAGAAATACATGGTTTTAATTCATCACCTATTGAAGAAACACATGGTCTTGATAACCCGACACAGGTAGTAAAGGTAAACTCTCTCTATAGATTTGATGAAGGTGATATTCCTTGTTATAAGTCTGCTAGACAATGCTTAGATGAGTTTGACAATTTTATTGTTAAACAAGAGAACTTCAATGCTTATATGGGTAGACAATTGAAATACAATTCCGATATGCTTGAACACTTGGGTGATTATATGTCTAGAGTTAAAGGTGAACTTAAACTCATTAGTAAACATGCTTATATGGTTACCACTCAAGTAGAACAAGTACTTAAAGCTCAGAATGATTTGCTCAATGAATTAAATAGTAAGAATAATGATTATGCTGTCAAAGTGGCTACTAGAACTGGTAAAATGACTCAGGAACCTTTGTATCCTGAAGGCCACCCTAAGAGAATTGAGCAAGATTCTCAGAGAAATAATATAGATACACCAAGTCCTTCTAAAAAGAAGAAAAAGAAAAATGATAGGACTTTGCATGCTTCTAGTGAACCTATTGCTGAACCACCTGAGAATCCAAATGATATTTCTATTTCCGATGCTGAAACACAATCTGGTAATGAACATGAACCTAGTGAAAATGTTAATGATAATGTTCATGTTGATGCTCAACCTAGCAATGACAATGATGTAGAAATTGAACCTGCTGTTGATCTTGATAACCCACAATCAAAGAATCAACGTTATGATATAAGAGACTTTGTTGCTAGGAAACACGATAAAGAAAGAGAACCTTGGGTTCAGAAACCCGTGCCTTTTACTCCCAAACCATCCAAGAAAAAGGATGATGAGGATTTTGAGCGCTTTGCTGAAATGATTAGACCTATCTTTTTGCGTATGCGATTAACTGATATGCTCAAAATGAATCCTTATGCTAAATATATGAAAGAAATTGTTACTAATAAAAGAAAGATACCGGAAGCTGAAATTTCCACCATGCTTGATAATTATACTTTTAAAGGTGGAATACCAAAGAAACTTGGAGATCCAGGAGTACCTACTATACCATGCTCCATTAAAAGAAACTATGTTAAAACTGCTTTATGTGATCTTGGAGCCGGTGTTAGTGTTATGCCTCTCTCTTTATACCGTAGACTTGATTTGAATAAGTTGACACCTACTGAAATATCTTTGCAAATGGCCGATAAATCAACTGCTATACCTGTCGGTATTTGTGAGGATGTGCCTGTTGTGGTTGCAAACGTTACTATTTTAACGGACTTTGTTATTCTTGATATTCCCGAGGACGATAGTATGTCTATTATTCTTGGAAGACCCTTTTTGAATACTGCAGGGGCTGTTATTGATTGCAACAAAGGCAATGTCACTTTTCATGTTAATGGCAATGAGCATACGGTACACTTTCCGAGGAAACAACCTCAAGTTCATAGCATCAACTCTATTGGAAAAATTCCATCGATTATTTTTGGAGGTTTTGAATTTCCTCTTCCTACTGTCAAGAAGAAATATGATATTCTTATTATTGGGGATGTGCATATCCCCGTTGAGGTAACATAGTGTTACTCGAAATTTCTCCGGTTCCATGTTATTCGGAATGAGTTTGTTAACAAAACTTGATCAACCTTGTTAGTGGATTCCTTTTGATGAGCATGAGATAGATGAAACTAGGAAGCACAACCTTCTGTACCCTCCTTTTACTTTCTGTTATTTAGTTGAAATAAAGCAAAAATAGTATTTTCTGTCTGTTTTCTGAATTATCCATGCAATATAAAAATACCCTGAAAATAAAAATTCTCCTAATGCCCCGAAATTGAAATATGTTTTTTTCTGGAATATTTGAGAATATCTGGCACTGAAAACACAGCAGGGGGAGCAAGCACCTGGTCATGAGGGTCCAGGGCGCGCCCACCCCTACAGGGCGCGCCCCCTGCCTCGTGGGCCCACGGTGGCTCCCCTCCACTTATTCCTGCACCCACACACTTCTTCTTCCTCCCAAAAAAATCACCATCCCGTTCAAGCACGAGTTCTAGCTCATTTTGCTGCGATTTTCGATCTCCTTTCTCAAAACACCTCTCACAAAACTGCTTGGAGGGATTGTTCCTTGGTATGTGACTCCTCCATTGGTCCAATTAGTTTTTGTTCTAGTGCTTTATTTATTGCAAATTTGTGCTGCCTAGGTGACCATGTTCTTGAGCTTGCATGTCAAATTTATATGGTTCCAAGTAGTTCTAATGCATGATATAGGCTATAGGCATTTGTAGGAGTAGTTGCTATCAATTTTGTTGAGCTTGGCTCACTTTTATTTGGAGTTACTAAAAATTTCAGAAATTTTTCAGAGGAAGAAATATGCTTAGGAAAATGTACCAAGGTGGTTCTTCAAGGAAGCAAGGACCCAGGCTTGCAATGCGTGATGCTGACGATGAGCCACCAAGGAACGCTCCAGTGCGGCCTTGTGAATGGCCTTCAGAGGACTTTATGGATCGAGCGGGAATCAAGGAAGAATTTAACGCATATTTGCGTAACGCTGATCTTGTGAGCTTCGAGGAAGAAAAGTGCCGCCAGTACCACTATCTCACTAGCTCCTTCGTGAGGAGGTTTGAATTTTCATCTTCACGCAATTCTCAAACTGTCCTGTTTGATCTTTATGAAAAATCTTATACGATGGACTTAGAGGATTTTACCACTGCTTGCAAACTTCCACAATGGGGTAGTGCTAGTGAACCTCGCAAATCTGAATTTAGAAATTTTCTTGCTAGTATAACTGTGGGGGAATCTAGAGATATAGCACAAGCTACCGTAGGGAGCATTCATTTTCCCGCTATACATTATTTTGCTCTCTTCATAGGTAGGCGCATAAATGGTAAAGATGAAGCATGCCATATGTGTGTCCCTGACCTCAATATTCTTAGGAGTGCTGTGTTAGGAGACAAATCTTATAATTTGGGAGCCATTGTTGCACGTAGGTTGCATCATAATAGATTTAATGGAGATTTCTTTGGTGAAATTTATGCAACCCGCTTAGCTGATTTTCTTGGTGTGACCATACGTGATGATGATATTGAATTGCCTCCTACTTATCTAGACTTTAATGCTATGGTTCACCACCAGTTTGTCGAGAGGAATGAACCACCTCTCCAGTACCGACTAATCTTTGACAGGCGTCGCCCTGTCAATATTGTTCTCCCTGCTCCTGCTCTCTTTGACTTTCAGGCAAAAGGAAGACATTTTATAACCAGGGAGGAGGCAAATGAGTACGAAAGGAGGACGAGGGCAGCTCGCCTCCAAGCTGCAGCCCACGATGCAATAGCCGCTGCATCTCAGTACGACCCCAGCTATAACTTTCGATATCCGCCAGGCCATCCGTGGCAATAAACCAACTTAGGCCAAAAGCCTAAGCTTGGGGGAGTACGTATTTCTCACCGACATTACATTCATGTTCACACACTCATTGCTAGATGTCGGTGCTCATACTTTTTCACTGTAATATCCATGCTAGTTTATTTTTCCTTTTTATGCTTTCTTCTTGTGTGTTCGATAAATCTTAAGAAAAACCAAAAAAAATAGTAATAGCTTCAGCTAGTTTACTTTTCTTGCTGCAATAGTAATAATTAAAAAGAAAATCCAAAAAGATTTCATGTTCTTCTTTTGCTTGTTGGGAGCTTTCCCGTGTAAATAGTTTTATTTCTTTTCTTTGGGGGTCGATAGGAGAAGACCATAATTAAATTGTTGAAGTGGCTCTTATATGCATTGTTGTTGATTTAACCAAGAGCCCATATTGCCTTGTCTTCTCCTGTTTATTGAATGCTCGCAGATTCCAGCTTAGTCCAGTGCACGTGCACTACTACTATTATTCACATCGTTCGATCGTGCAAGTGAAAGGCAATTATGACGATATATGATGGATTGACGGAGATGAGAAAAGCTGGTATGAACTCGACCTCTCTTGTTTTTGTAAATATGATTAGTTCATCGTTCCTAATTCCGCCTATTATGAATAAACATGTTTGCAATGACAATTAGAGATTATATTGCTCGTGCCATGCTTGATTAGCTATGAGTTATAATGGTTTACCATGCGTGCCAACATGCTATTACAATGGTTGTGATGTGGTATAGTGGGGTGGTATCCTCCTTTGAATGATTTAAGTGACTCGACTTGGCACATGTTCACGCATGTAGTTGAAACAAATCAACATAGCCTTCACGATATTTATGTTCATGGTGGATTATATCCTACTCATGCTTGTACTCAATGTTTATTAATTTTAATGCATGTTCATGACTGTTGTCGCTCTCTAGTTGGTCGCTTCCCAGTCTTTTGCTAGCCTTCACTTGTACTAAGTGGGAATACTGCTTGTGCATCCAATCCCTTAAACCCCAAAGTTATTCCATATGAGTCCACTATACCTTCCTATATGCGGTATCTACCTGCCGTTCCAAGTAAATTTGTATGTGCCAAACTCTAAACCTTCAAATGAAATTCTGTTTTGTATGCTCGAATAGCTCATGTATCAACTAGGGCTGTCAGTATCTTCCATGCTAGGCGGGTTATTCTCAAGAGGAGTGGACTCCGCTCCTCACTCGCGAGAAAATGGCTGGTCACCGGGATGCCCAGTCCCATGCTTTATGCAAACTAAATCAAAATAATTGCAAACAAAACTCCCCCTGGGACTGTTGCTAGTTGGAGGCACTCGTTGTTTCGAGCAAGCCATGGATTGATGCTTGTTGGTGGAGGGGGAGTATAAACTTTACCATTCTGTTTGGGAACCGCCTATAATGTGTGTAGCATGGAAGATATCGCCATCTCTTGGTTGTTATGTTGACAATGAAAGTATGCCGCTCAAAATATTATTTATCTCTATTTCAAAACCGAGCTCTGGCACCTCTACAAATCCCTGCTTCCCTCTGCGAAGGGCCTATCTATTTACTTTTATGTTGAGTCATCACCCTCTTATTAAGGAGCACTACCTGGAGAGCGCAGCTGTCATTTGCATCCGTTACTATTAATTTATATTGGGTATGACTATGATTGGATCTCTTTTACCATGAATTACAATGTCTAGTCAGTCCTTGATCTTTAAAGGTGCTCTGCATTTATGTTTTGCGGTCTCAGAAAGGGCTAGCGAGATACCATCTTATTATATCATGTCATGATTGTTTTGAGAAAGTGTTGTCATCCGAGATTTATTATTATTGCTCGCTAGTTGATTATGCCATTGACATGAGTAAACATGAGACCTAAGAGTTATTCTGAATGTGGTTAGTCATAATCTTTGCTGAAAACTTGAATGCTGGCTTTACATATTTATAACAACAAGAGCAAACAGAGTTTGTAAAAGTTTTTCTTTATCACTTTCAGTTTATCAACTGAATTGCTTGAGGACAAGCAAAAGTTTAAACTTGGGGGAGTTGATACGTCTCTGTCGTATCTACTTTTCCAAACACTTTTGCTCTTGTTTTGGACTCTAACTTGCATTATTTGAATGGAAGTAACCCGGACTGACGCTGTTTTCAGCAGACTTTCCATGGTGTTATTTATGTGCAGAAACAAAAGTTCTCGGAATGACCTGAATCTCCACGGAACATATTTTGGAAAATATTAAAAATACTGGAAGAAAAATCCACGTCAGGGGGCCCGCACCCTGTCCACGAGGGTGGGGGCGCGCCTGCCCCCTGGGCGCGCCCCCTACCTCGTGGGCCCCCTGACGCTCCACCGACCTCAACTCCAACTCCATATATTCACTTTTGGGGAGAAAAAAAAATCAAAGAGAAGGATTCATCGCGTTTTACGATACGGAGCCGCCGCCAAGCCCTAAAACCTCTCGGGAGGGCTGATCTGGAGTCCGTTCGGGGCTCCGGAGAGGGGGATTCGTCGCCGTCGTCATCATCAACCATCCTCCATCACCAATTTCATGATGCTCACCGCCGTGCGTGAGTAATTCCATCGTAGGCTTGCTGGACGGTGATGGGTTGGATGAGATCCATCATGTAATCGAGTTAGTTTTGTTAGGGTTTGATCCCTAGTATCCACTATGTTCTGAGATTGATGTTGCTATGACCTTGCTATGCTTAATGCTTGTCACTAGGGCCCGAGTGCCATGATTTCAGATCTGAACCTATTATGTTTTCATGAATATATGTGAGTTCTTGATCCTATCTTGCAAGTCTATAGTCACCTACTATGTGTTATGATCCGGCAACCCCGAAGTGACAATAATTGGGACCACTCCCGGTGATGATCGTATTTTTAGGAGTTCATGTATTCACTATGTGTTAATGCTTTGGTCCGGTACTCTATTAAAAGGAGGCCTTAATATCCCTTAGTTTTCGTTAGGACCCCGCTGCTACGGGCGGGTAGGACAAAAGATGGCATGCAAGTTCTTTTCCATAAGCACGTATGACTATATTCGGAATACATGCCTACATTACATTGATGAATTGGAGCTAGTTCTATGTCAGCCTATGTTATGACTGTTACATGATGAACCACATCCGGCATAATTCTCCATCACCGATCCAATGCCTACGAGCTTTTCATATATTGTTCTTCGCTTATTTACTTTTCCGTTGCTACTGTTACAATCACTACAAAACCCAAAAATATTACTTTTGCTACTGTTACCGTTACTTCCATATTACTTTGTTACTAAATACTTTGTTGCAGATACTAAGTTATCCAGGTGTGGTTGAATTGACAACTCAACTGCTAATACTTGAGAATATTCTTTGGCTCCCCTTGTGTCGAATCAATAAATTTGGGTTGAATACTCTACCCTCGAAAACTTTTGCGATCCCCTATACTTGTGGGTTATCAAGCACCATTGATAGGCCATCCATGGAGAAACTCTTCATTGAGCATAGAACATAATATTAGTACAACATGTGTACTCCAAGATGACATATAACTTATGCGCAGAAATTTAAAATGCAGCTTATGGTTACAAGTGTAGATGATATTGTAAAGTACCTGAAGAACTGTGGAGCCAAACACCATATTGAAATGAGCACATAGATCATGTATTACACCTAAGGTCTCCAGTTTAGGCGCAGAGAGGACGGTTATTTGCAACGGTGAATAACTAGAATCAATGATCAACCTTTGATGTGAAGGGGCATCTTGGATGATGAGCTGCCTTCCGTCAAAACAAATTCCAATTCTTACAAGGTTAGGCGACTTTATTTGGAGACAACCGATTCTAACTGTGAAAACAAGCACCAAGCACTCTAGGGCAGGGCAACTGGAGTGGATGATGCTGTGCAATGAGGCCTCCGATATACGAACCCGCGCAAGTGAAAGTTTCTTCAGAAATGGGAGTCGAAGGTTTAGTACCAGATTGTCTGGTAGGTCGCACAACGCAAAGGTGGCGGTGTGGAGAGAAGAGGAAAACCGCGAGATGGACATCGGTACTGAGGGCACAGGAAGATGACGTTCGGTATCTGGTAGGTGATTTCCAGGGGAACAGTAGAACTCAAGCAGCTGTAGTTCTGTGAATTCAGGGGATTTCAGCCAGGCGTCCACCGTGCAGAGCATGGTATGCTTGCTCAGGTAGCATGACGGGATGCAGAGGCTTTGAACGGAGCCCTGGTGGGAGGAAATGATGGCTCTGGGGATTTCAAAATCATTGAAGAGAGATAGCTGACGACAGTCGAGATTAAGGTGCACGACGCGCCATAGAGGGAGCCACCGAATTGAGAGGACTTGGGTGCGGCAGCAATCCTTGGTGGGGAGAAGCGAGATGATCTCCCCAAGGACGGCGTCCGGGAGATCGTTGATGCGGTCCACCCAAGATTCTATGGGTTCCTGGGATCCGGTGGGGCGGGGTCGCCGCTTCTCCCCGCGCTGCCGGGTGCGGGATCTACAACAGGCGTCGTCGCTGGTGGGAGCCTCGTCTTGTTGGCACTGGGGTCAGCCGACTCCATTTTCCTCGAGGGCGTCGCGTCGCGCTCATGGATTTGAGCAGAGTAACAAATGACGAGCCTAGTTGTAGTGTGAGTGAAGAAGAAGGGGAGCTGGGGTTTTTCTGTAGTAGTGAGGAAGAAGGGGAGCTGGGGTTTTCTGTAGGAGTGAGGTGAGGAATTTGGGGGTACGAGTGGAGCGAGCTGACGTGAGGTGGGTGGGAGTGAGGAGGAAGAAGAACACCCAGGTTTTTTTGGGGGGCGGTGTGGTGGGTGTGGGTAGCGCCTCTCATTCAGTAAATATATGGACTTTTGAATTGATTTTACTATTTACTAGGGTGGATGGGCTGTTTTTTCTTGGGCCCAGAGAAACAATTACTACTAGTACAGTGGAGACACTCTACAACTACCCAGAAAAACAATTACTACTAGTACAGTGGATACAATACAGCTTCTGGTTCCTCCTAGGTCATCGAAACGTCTCCCTCTACTGAATGCCGTTATACTTTTGTTCACCGACATGCGGGCCATGCAGCGCACGGGCCCAAATGCCATCCACCAAATTAGAAGGCAGTATGCAGGCGGAGAGTCACCCCGGTCGTAGCGCGGCAATAATGAGCCGTCGTATCACAAAACTCCACCTCCCCGCAGTCTAAGTTTGACGGACGAAGCAACCATCATTTCACTCTTCGCTGAATCCCCTTCTCCCTCACCGTCATCAGGAAAGGCAACACTCGCATCTGCCACTATTCTTCTCTCCCAACGAAGGGAAGGTAAGCGGATCCGTGATGTTGGTATATTTTCGTTCAGAGAAAAAAAGAACTTTTGCAAAGTAGTAACCGATCCTCACTCTCTTTTTTGTTTCATTGTCATTGCGATTGTGTTTTCCTTTCAGTGGTCTCCTAGTATTTGTCAGTTTCATGATGGACAAGGAGAACCAGGCAAAGATCTACCGATATTGGAGCAGACGCGGGAGGCTGATCCCCACGAGATAGAGAGCTCCAAGAAGATGGAGGCAGCCACCGAGCCGAGCCCAGATACGCTCACAGGCACTACTGAGATGGTCAACGCCCCGTTTGAGGTTACAACCCCCGTGGCACTGCAGGAGCAGTTTTCCCCCTTCGAGGATGTGTCCCCCCCCCCGCTGAGCTGCCCAAGGTGATTTTCTTCTTTGTCGATCTCGATTGTGGTTTTTCATCTAAGTATGTGGTGATGAATAATGCAAAATTTTATTAGCTTCGATGCCATGCTATACATAGTGGTTTAAATAACTTGTGTTTCTTATGCTGGAAAGTAATTCAGAATTTGTTTCTGTTTCAATTAGAGCCCTGATGCAGACAAGGATTGTGTGGTTGTACATGTCACTCGCTATGAGGCGGATGACCTGAATATACGCACTGGGAAAACAGAGTTTTTAGGCTGTTGGATCCTGGAAGGCATTTGCGCTTATACCAATGAAGAGTTGTATTCCAGCCTCACTGTTGTCAGGCGTGTTGTCCAGGGTGTACTGAAGCACAAGAAGTTCAAAGCTACTCCTTCGTTTGTGAGGCATACTGTTCTTGTCAAGCTTACGCAGGAAGATGACGTGGCATGCCTCCACAAACAAGTTTATGAGTGGCAAGGCCACAAGGTTTTCTTCATGAAGGTCCACAGGATTGAGCTGCTGCCGGACGTCCTCGATGATGTTCATGGCAAGGTCCGTCTTGTGTCCAACCCAAGTTAGATATATGCATGAAATACTTGCCCCAGCTAGTGTTTAATAGTAGTTTGGATTCTGTCTAATTATCCGAACCTTGCCTGTTATCGAGCCCTCTGGGGCTAGTACTTTGTTTGAATCCGTCTATGGGAACTGCTGCTACTCTTGTGTGCCCGTGAATCATCATAATTGTTGCCGAAACAGATGCGTCCTCACTAGTTTTATCATACGAGCAGTGTGTGTTTTGATGAACTAGAGTACTCGTTCGAGAACTGTGCGCTGACGTAAACATAAGTACTTGTAAACTCTGTTGGTGCTAGCCCACTTGTAAGCAGTTGTGCAAAACACGGCACATTGGCTTAGCTCGCTTTAACACTCGGCTATCGACCAGCTAACAATCAACAATCTGCTGTCTGACATATAAGCAACTATGTATCTTGTTACAGTGGTTCATGCAGTTAACTGAGGCCACAATGTAAATTCCAAACGTTCACACGCTAGTCCAGCATTCATGTGGAACACTCACATTAAACTCGGCTTCATAAAAAACTTGAAAAGCATAAGTTAAGCAATTTTATACATCTCAATGATTCATAGAACATACCAAACATATACTAGTTAATATCAAAAGACAAAGTGGTGAGAAGGTTTACAAATCAGGAAAAAACAAGCAAGGCTTCTCTGAGCAAAGGGCCTCCCGGCAGGCTTAAATTTCCGGGAGTTCACTCTGGTTTTTTCTTGTTGCCACCATCCAGGGTTAGGTTCTCTCATTGCAGAATAACCAATTATAATTGTGTTCTCAGCTGGAATGCTGAACCGAACCATGCAGTGTACTGACCAGCTAAAAGTCTTGTGCATTCCACTAAATTTAAGTGCCGCTATTTGCAGAAATAAGCATACCACAATGCCTCTTGTCCGCGCACCTGTCCCAAAAACCTCCGTGCAGCCGTGCTAGTTTGTCCTCGGTCCATGGATGAACTGGAGGAAAGTGCATTCTGGACTAGGAAGCAGATGTTTTCGCTCGTCCCTGCACTGCAATCAGGAAGTAAAACGTATGAATCAGCTTCTTTTAGATTGCGTTGGTCATTCTACCTAGTAACTACCAATGTAGGAATACCTGGAAGACGGGTGGTTAGACGATAGCAATGAGGGATAGCCATCTCATTTTGCGCAGTTCTACTAAAACTGAGGTGTGTGCTTTTGATTGCGCAGATAGAAACGATACGGAGACAGACATCCCGAAACGATATGGAGACACACATCCCTGTTTGCGCAAATACGAAATACGGTTATTTAAACGGTGACAGATATTTGAAGTGGCATATGATTAACAACAGCATCTATTGTGTTATAACTGGCACTAGATTGACAGTATGAAAGTGTCCTTAAGTAAGTAGCATCACATCACGTCAACACTGCCACTAGATTAACATGCAGAACAATAGCATTAGTATTAGTGTCATGAGAGTAGCACATGGTCAGTAAATGTGCAATCAAATTTGTGCAATTCCACTGGGATGAAGCAATGTTAGCGGTGTGATATTTAAGTGTAACTGCAAAAACACAATTGATGGGAAATAAAGCAAGACAGAAGCACTTCATAAAATGGTGGTGGCATTGCTTCAATTTATCGACGGCACTAGACCATTACTTATAGTGACATTAGGTGGTATTGCTTAATGCTTCATGTGATTTTACATTAACGGTAGCGATATGGGAGTAGGGACACCAGAGGCATAAAGTGGTGAGGCAGATGTGGTTGCCGAGAGCGGCAAACACTCAGGCAACATGTCTGCATTTGTCCCATTTTTTATATCCTCGGTGACATTTTCCTATGTGAGCACAGGAAATCTAGACCTGCTCATTCTCATTTGCGTTGTCCCCCAACACCCGTCACTTTCTTTCCTTTTTAAACCAAGATATAGGTCCACTTCCCCCCACCCTTCGCCATCCACCATGCTTTCTTCGTCTTTTCAACCAAGAGACCGGTTGGGTAGCCAGTATCTACTACTTTCCCCCGTTTCCTCTTAGAACCAAGTCCTAGATTCATGCTACAACTTTCCCACTTTCTTCCCTGTTTGGACCAACTCTTATAGTCGACTGTATGAACTAGCTTTACCTCTAATAATAGTAAAAGTCTAGGTGGATTTGGAACAGCGGACAAAAGTAGAAAAAGATCCACACGAAGCCAAGTGGGGAGCTGGGGCAGTAGAGCAAGGCAGGTTTCGAAGGAATATATACCTGAGGGTCATCGGCATGTGGCAAAGACGACGTCGGGAGGCCGCATCTTTGCCACAATACCGCAGGGAGGAAGAAGGGGTCGGAGGCCCTCCCGAGCCGGCGCTCTCTCGGAGAGAACGGCAAGGCCGCCGATCCGGACGCGCGGGCAGCCGTTGGTCTCCTCCCTCGCCGCCGACGACAGCGTGAACCATGCACCTACACCCTGCCCCGGTCGAGGTTGTCCGGCCGGATTTGTGACCAGCCGTGAGCTGAGAGAGAGTGTGGCCACCTATGTCTTGCTTAGATCTGGAGAGCATGAGAGAGTGAACGAGAGGAACCCTAGTAAAGCAAGCACTAAGGCTCCTGCTTATATATGTTGTGGAGTGATTTTGTTGTACCAGCTTCAAAAAAATGCGCTCCTATGTGTACCCGCGAGTGGGTGTGAGAGAGCTAGTGCGTGCGTGCACCGCTTCTCTTCGTGAGAGTACAATATACTATGCCCAAAGAACGTTCGCCACAAGAGTAATAGTATAAGTGTGTGACATGTGAGCTAAAATAAAATGTGCGCGACATCTTTTTGTTTTTTAGAAGTTCTGAGGGTAGGGTGTGAAGAGCACATATGTGTGTGACGTCTACCTACAGATAGACGGTGGGTGCGAGAGGACTCGGGAGGGTGCGTGTGCGTGAGAGAGAGGGGGGCACATATCAATGCAATGCATGTGTCCGTAAATCATTATCCGACAAACGTTCGCCACAAGCCTTTTCCTGACGAACGCCGTAAGAACCATTAGATCGGCATCCGACAGTGTCAGTTTTGCCATGTCATTTAACAGAACAACCACTCCTCCTACACACAAATCTTCCACGTGAGTGTTAGCAACTGCCGCATGCTCCCTCCATTCCAAAATGCAGTGCATATAGCTTTATTGAAAATTCGAACCTCACAAACTTTTGCCGAGTTTTCGTGTACCAAATTGCACATGTAGAATACCCTGTATATATCATTTCATTCATCTTCGAGAGGTAACTATAAAGATGGGGGAGGAGTCTACAAAGAAAGACCATCGTATCAGCTGCAGCAATTTCAACCATCCTTTGGTGTGGAGGAATATCATAGGAACTCCATATGATATGATTTTTATAGGATTTTTTCCTTTAGAGCCAATTGGTTCATAGGAATAGATTCATACACTCCACATTTCAAAGGAAATAAACATGATATCATTTCTATAGCTTTAGAGCCACTTGGTTCATATGAATGGATTCCTATACTCCCAAAATTTCAAAGGAAAATAAAAATTAGCGTATATTCAATAGAAAAGTTCCTATGATATGAACCAAATTACATCTCTTTTCTAATCCCTCCTCATAGGAATTGAGATACATGTCATCTCTGGATTCAATAGAAAAGTTCCTATGATGTCAACCAAATGACATCTCTTTTCCAATCCCTACTCATAGGAATTGAGATACTCCATGTCATCTCTTTCCCTACAACTTCTATGTATACATCTTATATTCCTAAATAGCTAGTACAACCACTAGTAGCTTTTTTCCAAGACATGCAACTATGGCACAAGAACTATATAGTGTGTGAATAACTTGAAAGATGGTCAGTGGATGAAGCTAATCCGACAGTGCAGAGATGGCAAATCCGAGCACTACTGGCCATTGGATATCATCAACATTCCACCAGATTTGCCACATGTACAATTTAGAAGACTCCATGGTTGAACTTAAGCATAATGCACAAACCTCAAAACACATGCACTTCTCCTTTGTTATAGAATCTTCTGTATCATAATTGATTTTTTTTCTAAATGAAATGCCATTATTTGTTTTTTACTTTATGCTTTACAATGCACAACCCCATTAATCTTAACATTTTTATAAAACTAATTGATTTTGAATGAGATGAACTATAAGAACTAAACGAACATCTACATCATGCATATATGAATGAAAGCTTTACATGCTATTGTGTGTATTTATTCAGAATTTGGTTTCGAAATCTCATGCGTTCAATGCATGTGTACCTTACTAGTTTTGAGTAGAGTAGCAAATTTCACGCGGCCCCGGGTATATCAAAATGCAGGGCCCATGCATCATTGCCTTTCGGTCGAACCTACGTCCACAATTTTTTGTACGTACTATATCTCCACTGGTCGCCGAACCCAAAATGCTGCCTCGTTCCCCTAAAACCAAGCGGCCCACACATATTTAAGGCGTCGACTCAAACTCAATCCCTCTCCCATTTACTACGACGTGGCCTCGCACGCCCTAGTAGTACTCCTACAAACCCTACCGCCGCACGCATCATCGGTTTTCTTCAAGAGGACGAGGGAGAAGCCGATTTGTAGTGGAGGCGCTTTAAATAAAATGATCTGTAGTGGAGACCCCTACCCTAGGGTGCCCTAGGTAGCTGCCGCATGCATATTGGTTTTCTCTTTTCTTTATGCTCTTGCGCCCTAGAGTGAAATGATGGTTGCTTCGTCCGTCCAGCTTAATGCGGGAAAGGTGGGGCTTTGTGATTTGACCCCTGATCGCTCATTTTCTACTATTGCGGCGCTACGACTGGGATGCCTCCAATTCCAACCGCTGCTCCGAACTGTAATTTGGTGCATCGCATGTGGAACAACACGGTGGATGAGCCACATGTTGGCCAAAGGGGTCCTGTTAAGTGTGTCGCCATTTCGTGTGCGGACTGACCCTGCTTGAGTCGCTACGCCAACACGACAGGTGCAGCCTACCACTTGGTTTTGCTCCTTGGTGAATCCCAACTATATTGATCTAAAAAGATACGTACTGAACTACCCTCTCCGTCTCATTTTTTGGAAGTCTCAGTTTATAGGGCGTGCACGTAGTTACTATGTCACAAAAAGTATATCATTGGATTATTAAGCGGATGTAGTTTCTAAACATATACTGTTCATCACATATATAGCCAGTTAAATTCTCAACCTAGAACGACGTGCATGCCATGTAAACCGATACGGAGGAAGTATAGTAGTAAAAATGAGGTGATTTTACCGAGCGATCGGCGGGGGAGCATGGCCTGTCATGCGGTCCCACATGTCATGATGTACCAAGGCGATGCGCGTGTCCCTCTTGAGGCAGAAGCAATACTACGTGGTTTGAGATGATGGCGAACCGAAGTGTGAAATAATGGTTGCTTCGTCCGTCTGGGAAGGTGCGGCATTGTAATTTGACGTCTCATTGCTCATTACTACTGCTACTGGGGCAGTACGACTGGGGTGCGCCCCCTGCTGTTCTGCACTGTTATTTGGTGCTTGACACGTCGACCCGGTTGCTATATGTCCCACATGTCGGCGACAGGAAGTACAAAATTCATGAAAGCGAGCGTCGACGGAGGAGTACAAGACACGGCTTGGGTTTTTGCTGCTTCGCGCGATCCATCGATACAAACCCGGACTAAAAAAGGCGAGGGCAGGTCTTTTCCCGCGCGGCAGGCATGGGAGTTTGGCATAGTCTGTTCGAGGCAAGGAGGCAGGAAGGGAAACAAGCAAATAAAGGTTGAGCGACTTAGTTTTGGGAAAATCTGATTTTACGGAGTACGTACCCACTAGGGTTTATAGGGCTCATCTACGAAACATTCATTTTCCATTTTATAAGTCTCAATTCTACTACTAGTAGTAGTACCATCACATGTTGGATTTTGAGGTGCGTTAGATCACCCGATGCAAGCAGTGTCAAGAGAAAACTCACCAATGCATGTAGAATTTCATGGAAATTTAGTGGTCATTCATGCATTCGTTCTAATTAATGCCTCAGTAAACATAGCTTCTTGAGAAAAATGAGTGTACTAATTACTTGTGCAAACTAGGAGTACGAATTAATTCGACCACTCACCGTCTACCTTGGTTGGAGAGATTTTGAAATTGAGCCAGAAACTGGAAAGGAGGGAGTAGTAACTTTTCTCTCGATTACTATTTGTGGCCTTGTATAGATGCAAAATGTATTTTTTTATAGTGGCCTTGTATAAGTAAATGGAGGGAGTACTAAAGGACATATATATTCCAAACAATATGATAATCTCTCTAACCAAGGTAGTAGGGACGAGGAGTAAACGGAGGGAGTACTAGTAAAATTTTCTCCTCGTCCTGCGAGCCACCACGCACGTGGGCGAGGTAGCGGGCGTAAGGCGTCGTAAGCAAGCTTCACCTCATCCTTTGAGCCACCGCGCCCATGGGCGGGGGAGACGGCGTACTAAGCAAGCTTCTCCTCGTTCTGCAAGTTGACGGGACACATCAAAAGTACTCCAGTGTATAGAGCCTTGCCTCTAAGGTAGGCCCCACATGGTTTGCCTCTTTTTTAACATAACGTGTCAAGTCGCAATTTGTTTGTTCACCCGTGGTAAACGATCCTCCCTCCATCTAGTGGACAACCAGTACACGTGTCAAGTTACCACGTGGGCTGCCTTTTCGTACAGAAATGAGCTCCACCGTGTACCCGCGCGGGTGTGGTTGGGAAAGAGATGGGAGTACGTGCGCCGTGCGTGCACCTCTTCTCTACGTGCACGTCCCCCACCTACGTGGGTGTGTGTGAGAGGGACTATAGAGATACAAACCTAGACATAAAGACCGCTACAAACATCAATGTTCTGCTTATCACAGATAAGATTGATTAAAACCGTAACAATCCATGTCCTTAGCAAAGGGTGCATGCACGTATATGTGGAGCGTGTGTCTTGCATCGTGTGCTGTGTGCATGCAGGCGTGCGAGTGTTGCGTGCGTGCAAGGGTACGTTTCAGTGTTGCATGCATGTGTGCGTACATGCGTGTGTTCGTGAGTGCATGTGTACGCGTCAGTGTTGCACGCCTGCATGCGTGCGTGTGTTCGTTATGTGTACGTGTCAGTGTTGCACGCCTGCATGCGTGCGTGTCTTGCGTGCATGCATGTGTACGTGCGGGGTGAGGCTACACGTTAGTCGACTGACTTTTTCATCTCTGGTCATTAGATTTACCAGCCGTTGGATACGAAATCAAGGGCCTGCAGTTTATCATCAAACTCCACCCCCCTGAGCCGCCAGCCACCACCGGCCGAACCGCCGCCCCCGCCCCTGCAGCCGGCCCGCACCGCCCGCCCCGAAACCACTCCTCACCGCCGGTCCGCCGCAGCACCGGCCATCCCTCTAGCCCCCCCCCCCGCACCGAGCTTTTTCTCCGGCGATCCCCACCCCACCGCCCAATCAACGCGCTCCCACCGCCGGCGACTGCCAACCAGAGGTCTCACGACTTCAAGTACCCACCGACCACTAATTTATTACCATTTCTTTCCTTCATATATGCGCTGACGGGTGGGCCCTATGGTAATGTGCGCTGCTGAATGTGGACCGTTTGACTGGTCAATTGATCGTGTCATCAACAAATTACGGAGCTGTATGGTGAGCCAGTGACCGTATGATCACCCTAAAATGTACTCCGTATTTTATTAACACAATATAGACTCAAACTACCATTTCTTTCTTTCATATACGGGCTGACAGGTGGGCCCCACGGTTACGCGCCCCGATGGTGCAACACTAGTTGCGCCACGTGGAACGTTTGACTGGTCAATTGATTGTGTCGTCAACAAAATACGGAGTTGTACGGGTGAGCCAGTGACCGTATAATCATGACATGTATTTTTAACATGGTACAGATGCAAGGGCTCATATATACGCGCAAGCACTCACCGCTATAAGCGCACACACGCAAACCCTACCCCTATGAGCACCTTCGAGAGAGTGGGCCAGCATATGATCTTGAGATTATACGAAGTCACCATAGGTGCCTCGTAGTCGAGTGGAACGTCTCCTCCCACTGAATGCACATCGCCGAAAAATACTGAAATTAACCCAGGATAAATGCGAGCACCTGGACTTTAACCCTGGTGGGCTCGAGAAACAACTGTCCTCCTAACCATCCAACCACATGTTGGTTAGCACGACAAAATGTATGTGGTGACCGTGATGAGCTTATTCCGAAGTCCAGTGACCATATCATGCTTTCGCTTCAAATACAATGACTGTAAGTGTCGTCAACAAAATACATAGCACACATCAAATGCAAAGTCCGTCAGTGTCATCAAGAAAATACGGAGACGTATCGTGAGCTAGATACTGTATGATCACCACGAGAATGTATACATCAGAATCACGATTCTATTATACGATTCTATGACTTTACGATCCAAGCTAACCCCTCTGATTCTATGATTATAGTTCATAGAATCTACGTTTCTACGATCCAGGTAGTGAAGATTCTATGATTTGCGATCCTACCATCAAAGCTCCGATCCGATTCAAAATCACGATTCTGACAACCTTGGTATACGGTGACTATAATGAGCATATTCTGAACTCCAGTGACCGTATAGTGCTTTAGCTTGAAATACAGTGACCGTCATGCGTGAATGTGTCGTGGGCATGCATACTTTTAGAGGGCCGAGAGATAGTTTGTGTGCGTACGTGAAAGTGGTGTAGAAAGAGGGGATTTCCGGTGGAGACAAGGAGAGATATGCCCTTTGTTTCTCTTTCCCGTGACTAATATTTTAGGAGAATATATAAACATTCACAATGCAGAACAAATATTTTTGGATGCACCATGCAATTAACTTTCATGTATAACATTGTACTATTGTATATGCTTATTTTCTTAGTGGCCGATTGCGTGTGTGGTGTGGTGGGCACATCATTTCTAGTTGTGGTGGGTCAACATGAGGACTCATGGGTCGGTTCCATCCTGCACCACATAGGTTGGATCGAGACACATTATACGACGACCCATGTGGAGGACTCGGCGTACAACACGAAGCTAGCTACCAGAGTCGCGGAGGACTCTATCCCCACTGGTGATAAGCCGACTATATATGATTTGTTACCCTAGGCCCCCAGTATGTTATAGAAGCTTGGGGCTAGTTCGTCGATAGTATACACACACGCACAATGCCTGGTATTCACGTGTACTTTGTACACACCCCTATCACTAATATACAGTACCAGGAGTAGGCTTTTTCCTCAACTGCAAGGGTCCGAACTAGGGTAAAACTTTGCCTCGTATTACCATCCAGCCTAACAGTCAGGGATATCCTACCGAATGATATGATGGAATCATATCTGCTAACTACTAAGAGAGAGGTGTGTCTGGGGGGGCAATGTGTGCGAGAGAGGCCTAAAGATAATGTGCGTGCGGGAGACACGTAGGCACATATATGTGCGTATAGAGGGCTAGTAGAGACCGTGCGTGTGTATATATGCATGTGAGAGAAATAGTGTTTTCCAACTGAGATTAGTGAAAAGAGTGGTACATAGTAGTCAGAAAGAGAGAGAGAGAGATACAGAGAGAGCATGTGCGTGAGAATCCCCGACACCCTGAGAGAGATTGTGAGCATGTGTGAAAGAGAAATGCCGATGCATATAAAGTGTGTGCACTTATGCGGTAGATAGAGAGATATATAGCGCATTTGTGAGAACGGGCCGAGGCATAGTGCATCTACGTGTAAAAGGCGGTTTTACGCATTAAATTAAAATATATATGGCATTATTATTTTTGGATGAGATCATGAATTTTGCAAATTGCGTATGGACAAAAATCGGTCTATCAGACACCCATACTCTTTTGAATTCTAGCATGTGCATGTGTTTATTTCATATTATCGATCCATAGAGTGAGAGCGGTTTGAAATACAAGCAATGGATGCTTTTGCAATTCATATATAAACATTAATTAGTGCACTCCATGTTGTTAGTGTGAAGCACTTTATACATTTGTCACTTGCATGGATACATTCCAAATTGCTAGCTACGAAATAGAATACATGTCGAATTCAACATAAAGGGGGTTTCGAAGATTCGAATTCATAGGAAGTGCATTAATCTATTTGAACCCGAGATAATGGCATTTGTAAATCAGATGTAAAAGGGGGCATCAATCTTTGTTGTGTGTTTTAACATGCTATATATATATTCATACGCATGTCTAACCTTTTTTTTGCAACCAAGGAGATTATATCTGGAACCATGCATGAACTCAGGTAAGTTGCATATTTTTTAATATATACTCATGTACAACGTATATTCAAATGTACCACCTCCATTCCAAAATAATCGTAGCTTTAGGATTTTCAAGAGTAAAGATTTGTGAAGTTTGCCAAATCCTGAATGTTCAATTCAAGAGAACCGAAAACGTTAATTCTTCCGCTCCCAAATATTGAACGAAGCGCCAAATAGGCCTCTAGTCACCCGAAACCGCGCGAGACTAATGTTTGGTGGTAGGAAACTACTGTCCTGACTCTGGCCCGTGTAGCCTATCGGCCCGATGTCCAAAGGTCTAAACCGGGGTAGGTTTGTAACTTCACCAAGACGCCAGTCTCAACCGCCTCCGAGAAGCATTCATACGCCATGGGCGCCTAAACCCCATGCGCTCGGCCGAAATCTATCCCGCCCACATTTGGGACACCTGAGATTACTGTCCTACCCCCAACCCGCAATATGTCTGAAATTTTAGATGGGGGTAAAGTTTGTAACTTTCCCCAAATTTCAAACAAGCGCGTCCCAAACCGAAACATCGTTCCCCCTTAGTTCCCCACCTCCCTCCATTTCCCCATTCATACTCCATGGGCGCCAAAACGCCCTCTCCACCAACCGCGAAACCCCAGCCTCCTCCGTCCTCCACCCCATAGCGCCCAATCCACCGCCGCCCTCCTCCATCACTCCAGAGCCGGTACCGCGACGTTGTCGTCCAACGCAACCGCAACCGCAACACCCTCAAGGACTTAGCAGCTGAAGCCGATGTAGAGCTGCCTCCACGACGCCGACGCCGACGTGTGCCGTACCAGAACTACTCCGACAACGCCGTCCTGCGCCTCACTGCTGTCGCTCCACTGTCGCAACCGTCCACCGCACCGGAGCTGTTCCCGCTACGCCGTCGTTCACCGCCTCGGATCTGCTTCCCCGCCGCCGACAGACGGCCACCGCACCACACTCAACAACTTGGCCATGGGTTCGTCCAAGGCTGCACCATCCTCCACAACTTCTCGTTTCCAGCGAACCACAAGAAGATCGTTGGAAAAACAGAAGGAGGACACAGCACTGCCAGCAGAAAGAGGTACTCCTCTTCCCTTATTCATGCAAACCTTACGTCTCTGCTCACACTGTATTCATCCCACGAAAGAAACTAGTTGAGCGCTTCTTACTGCATCTTCTTCGTGATACTAAATGCACAAGGTTTCCTCCCTTTACTATTTCACCTTTGCTAGAGGTCAGTAGCCCGCCTGGATTTCAATTCAGGGTCAGTCGAACCGCAATTAAAAGAAGCAGCACCCGCTTAGGCGCGCGGAGCACCTAGTCCGCCTGTTCGCCGGGGAAGCGGCGCATCGGTGTCTATCATAGGGGTGTGGGGCACACGAGCTGCTTGCGCCTGATCTGGAGGTCGGCGGGGCTTGAATGGATTGCCGGGGTGGTGCCAAGCACGGCGGTGCGGTGAGGTCGAGGGGAGGGCACAGGCAGGGGACTGGGCCGGTGGTCACTGCCGTTTCGAGGAAGATCGTCAACACTGACTGGCTGGAGGTAGATGAAGGCGATCTGCCCGTTCTTTGTACATCGGACGGTGCAGAAAAAATGGACTGACCTATTTGTTTTCAGTCGAATGTTATTTTCATAGAATCCTGTAGTAATTTAGTGTGCCATGCATGTTGTAGAGCTATCATATGTCTCCCGTCATTTATTTCTCACCGACCTGCTATCTGCTACCTTTACACTGTACTAATTGTGCACACACTTCACCCATACTCACACTATTGTTTTTTTATGCATGGGTATTTCAGACTCTGACGCAGTGTTGATGAATGCTGAAAAGAAAAGACAGAAGTCGCTCTAGTGTAATTCAAAGATGCGTTTCAGCGCTCTAAGGGATGCAGTGTCAGCAGTTGGAGACAGTAAACGTAGCTCTGCAGTTGATGATCTCAATTGCCACACACAACCATCCCAGGTGCTTGCTCTAACTTCGTAGTGTGATATGTGGTTGCATGTTGCATACGATGTCTAGCTTGTAATGCTTTTAATTAGGGTAAATTGCATTTGCTTAGTTTACACATTATACGTGTGAATATGACATGCCTTCCTATTTTTGGTACACACTACATCTATGTGTTAACTTTGTTCTTACATGAAACTACCTCTCTTCTGTATCCTGCATCAATCACTTACGATGAGTCACCTTTATTCGTTGCATATTGCATATTATTTCTAGCCTATTGCCATGTATTGCTTCTAATTTGGTCAAATACATTTGTTAGGGCACCCTTTTAATTTGGCAGAGTGATATTGGTTTCATCTTTCATATGGTTTCTAGCTTGCATTGATTCTAACAAGTTCAAGCACCTTGTGCTTAGTTTACACTTTATACATCATACATGTCAATATGTCACGCCGTCCTGTTTTTCATACATATTCCATCCTCCTATCATGCGGCTGCCTTACATGAAAGTAGTGTTCGTCAGTATCATGCATCAATGAGTTCTGAAGAGCAAATTTTATTCCTTTTTCTTGTGGGTTTGACTTGACAAGGCAAAATCAAGAAAGAGGAAGGAAAAGAGTAAGGAAGGCGATGATGGTGGTCCTCTGCAGCAACGTAAACAGAGCATCTATACCGATTCTCCTTGTACTGATAGTGCATTACAAGGTCCAAGTCTCCGCTCCCCTACTCCACCATACAAGGTGCTTGCTCTAACTTGGCAGTGTGATATCTGGTTGCATGTTGCATATGGTGTCTAGCTTGTATTGCTCCTAATTAGTGTAAACTGCATCTGCTTAGCTTACACATGATACGTGTGAATATGACACACTTTCCTGTTTTTGGTACATACTATATGTGTCTATCACACCATGTTCTTACATGAAACTACTCTTATTGTGTATCCTGCATCAGTCACTTATGATGGAACAACTTTAAGTTGGCAGTGTGATATTGGTTTGCGTCTTGAATATGATTTCTAGCATGTATTGCTTCTAGTTTGATGAACGCCACCTATGACGAGAGAATTTTAACTTGGCAGAGTGATATTGATTGCACCTTTCATATGGTGTCTAGTTTGCAGTGCTTCTAATTTGTTGAAGTGCCTTCTGCTTAGTTACCACATCATAGGTGTGAATATGTCAAGACGTCCATTTTTTCGTACATATTCCATCCTCGTATCATGACTCTGCCTTTCATCAGAGTAGTGTTCGTCAGTATCATGCATGAATGAGTTCTGAAGAGTGAATTATATTCCTTTTTCTTGTTGGTTTGACCTCACAATGCAAAATCAATAAAGCTGAAGGAAATTGGCAAGGCATTGGATGATGGTGGTCCTTCCGAGGAACTGAAACGGAGGTTCTCTACAGATTCTACTCCGCCATCCTCCCAACAAGATTCGCAAGACAACGCAAGGCTAGACAGTCAACGTAGCTGTGTAGATGATGAGCACATCTCCCCTACTCCACCATCACAGGTGCTTGCTCTAACTTGGCACTATTATATGTGGTTGCATGTTGCGTATGATGTCTAGCTTGTATTGCTTCTAACTTTGTTGAATTGCATCTGCTTACTTTACACATAATGGCTGTGAATATGACACGTGTTCCTGTTTCTAGAACATACATGTACATGATGAGCACATCTCCCCTACTCCACCATCACAGGTGCTTGCTCTAACTTGGAACTGTTATATGTGGTTGCGTTTTCCGTATGATGTCTAGTTTGTATTGCTTCTGATTATGTTGAATTGCATCTGCGTAGCTTACAACTTATACCTGCAACGATCACTTACCCATAAGACACATTTTACTTGGGACTGTGATGTAGGTTGCATCTTGCATTGTCTTCTAGCTTGTACTGCTTCTAATTTCTTGAAATGGCACTTATGACGAGACACTTTTTACCTGATAGAGTGATATTGGTTGCAAGTTCATATGGTGCCTAGCTTTGATTTCTTCTAATTTTGTTGAAATGCCTTCCGCTTACCGTTTTTTCATACATATTCCATCCTCCTATCGTACGTGTGAATATGAAACACTGTCTTTTTTTGTATATATTCCATCCTCCTATCCTGCGCTTGCCTTACATCAAAGTAGTGTTCGTCTGTATCATGCATCAACCAGTTATGCAGAGCTAATTTTATTCATCTTCTTGTGGTTTTTGACTTCATAAGGCAATATCAGAAAATAGGAAGGAAAAGAGTAAGTTAGCGGATGTTGCTGGTCGTCCGCACCGACGCAAACAGAGACTCTCTAGATTTTCCACTGCTACTGCTAATGAAGTTGAAGTCCCAAGTCTACATGATGAGTTCATCTCCCGTACTCCATCGCAGGTGCTTGCTCTAAGTTGACCGTGTGATAATTGGTTTCATGTTGCATATGTTGTCTAGCCTGTATTTCTTCTATTTTGATTAAATTGCACCTGCTGAGTTCATACGTTATACATGTGCATATGACATGGCGTTCTGTGTCTAGAATACACTACATCTATCTATCATACCATGTTCTTACATCAAAGTACTGCTGTTGTGTATCCCGCATCAGTCACTCATGATTGGACACTTTTAACATGGCAGTTTGATAGTGGTTGCATCTTGCATTGATTTCTTGGTTGTGCTGCTTCTATGTTTTCGAATTGCCACATATGACAAGACACTTTTAACTTGGCATAGTAATATTGGTTGCATCTTTCATATGGTGTCTAGCTTGCATCACTTCTATTTTCTTGAAAATCCTTCTGCTTAGTTTACACATCCTAGCTGTGAATATGTCATGCCGTGCTGTTTTCCTTACATATTCCATCCTCATATGGTTGTCTTACATCAAAGTATTGCTTGTCTGTATCATGCATCAATGAGTTCTGAAGAGAGATTTTATTCTTTTGTGTTGTGGGTACGGCTTGACATGGCAAAGTCAAAAAAGAGCAAGGAAAATAATATAGTAGGGAGTGGTGTTACTCGTCGGGTGAAACAGAAAAGGACCGGCCGTCCAGATTCTGCTGGTACTTATAGTGCAGTAGAAGGTCCAAGTCGACCGGCTAAATCTACAAACACAGTATCACCTGCTCCACCAGCTGCAACATCCGATTCAACTGTACCAGCATCTCAACGAGTTACTTGTTTGTTTGCTCTGGAACTGGCCAGTTCCCAAGCTGCCTTCACACCTAACACTACATCCGAAGCACTGCTGACACAACATGACTTGGCAAGATCAGCTGAACCTCATGAGCATCAACACCAAGACGGTACCTGACCGAGTCAAGTTGCAGTTGCATGCTCCTTTATATGTACTCTCACAGTTTGATGTACACTAACACTTTCCATATTCGTTGTTGAACTAGCACCACGACGCAAGCGGAAACAGACATCAGGGATAATGCTTGACAGATTAACAAAATCTAAAGGAGGAAGAATGGAGATCCATTTTGAGGCAGGTTTAAAAAGGCCACGTGATGCTACAGAGTCAGTCAAGTTAGTATCAGAGGCAGCCATTGCCGTTAGGTGTCATGCACGTATCCTCCCAACGTGGATCCAGTACAGGAATGAGAAAGACAATACCCAGTTTAACACCTTCCTTGACCATTTATCCGTAAGTAATGTTATTCATCGCAATTAGTAATATTGTCTTGCTCTGTCCCATACTTTCTAGCTTCCTCCTAATAAGACTCACATTCTTTTTTCAACAGATGAGGTTCTAGTCGGATCCGAAAGATGATGCAACAAAACAAGCATGCACTCATGTTTTTCAGTCTACTCTGCGACAGTATCGGTACCACCTTAGAAAATCTCACTTAGAAGGCAAGGCTAACAATGAAATCGCCCAAACATCTCCAGTGGAATATATTACAGATGAAGACTGGACATCCCTCGTTAAACACTGGTCTAATCCAAAGTATCAGGTAGGCTATATGTATTTGATCAGACCACATATTGAACTTGTATTTATGTATGTGCCTTACAAGTGTATCTTCTTCTAGGCTAAATGTTTGAAGAACAAGACCAACCGTTCTAAAGTGAAATTCCAATAGACAACAGGATCTCGTAGCTATATTGCACACTGCGAGGCTCTTGTAAATAACTGCTACTTCCTTCTTTTTTCTGTGCCATATTATCGTATCTATATTGGCTTGTTCCAAATACAGAGGAAAGCATGTGTGGACCAAAAAAGAACCTGAACCAAGTGCAGTGCAAATCTTCAAGGATTGCCACACCAGCAAGATGAAGGGCATGAGCACACTAGTTCAAGCCACTGTTGTAAGTCCTTACTCCTCCTGCCTTTGAACTGATTGGTACTGTGATGTGTTCATTTAACTACTTGGTTTGCAGCCAATGTCAGTTACTCTGTTCACTTTTATACACAGTTGTCTTAACGTATCATTTCACCTTACATGGTTTAAAAGAGATGAAGGATATTCTTTTGGTCTTGATCTGTATTCAATTTGTTATGTTCACGTGCGCACACAATGATAAAATAGCCTGTTTGTTTTATATCTGTTTGCCCATGATATGAATGATGTCATACTATGTTCATCCTACTTTAAACCATGTCTCTTTATCCTTAGATGTCAACGAATGTGAGGAAATAGACAATACAGTAGGCATGCTACATGGACATATGTTCCGAAAGTGATTTTATTATGTAGTTGCCACTACAATACATGCTAATGTATTGCAGTAGTTCACCAAAATAAGTTATGTATAAACGTGTAACCTACTTTGTTTGTTTTTGTCTCATTAGTAACTCATCTGGTACACTAATCTACAAGTTCAAACTTTCAGGAAGCTATGGAAAAAATGATTGAACAGCCACAACCACCTGAAGGTGACGAGGCTACCGCAGGCACAATGTCACCTCCTGCTGCAGTGCGTCAGTATCTCTCCACTAACAGTGCAAAAAGCACCTTCCTGCGTAATTCTGGGTTGGTTGTCAAGGTAACCTCGTCCAAATCACCTACTGAACAAAATCTTCCTGCTAGACGGGGTGATATATCTATGCTCCAGACACAAGTCCAACCCCTAATGGACGTCGTTTTGGAAACAAGAATATTGGTTGACAAGTGTCGTCAAGATATGAATGGTTTTGAAACCAGACTATCAGACATTCGCTTCGTTGTTCAAGAGCAATGGCGGAAAAAGGTGAAGATTGTGCTGCTCCATCAGATTCTACAGCCTGAAACATTAGCACTCAGGTCAAATGATATGTGCTTCTATACATCTGATGGTGCTTTTATCTGCAAGGACTGTAAACTTTATGCCAACAGGCCTTTTGTTGTGATACACCATTTATGATGCTGCCAAAGGCTGCAATAATTACGACGCTATTTTTGTATAGTGTAGTTTATCTTAGTAATGTATTCGGCCGAAAGCTTCGTAGGAGACCAACATGCCAACATTCGTCGGGCCCATTCCAATTGGGCTAAAAACGATTATGGGCCAAAATTTGCATGTAGCCCACTAAAAATATCTGGGCCTAAATCAGCATAAGATTTCATATTTTTTTGGTAGGCCTGTGCCCATAGTGGGCCTTTAACAGGCCTAAACATAATTTGGGCCCTCAGTAACAATAGGCCATTTACAGGTGTAAATATCTCGAGCCCATAAAAAATATGGGCCTTTAAAAGGCCGAAAGTGAGATTGGGCCCATTTACGATGCGGATCTTTCACAGGCCAAAATTCGGACGGGCCGTAAATGCGCCGACCTAATACACGGGCCTTTAACAGGCCGGAAGTTTGGTCGGGCTAGATTATTGTCATTTTTATATGGGCCGTTAATGGGCCCGATGTGACATTGGGCCACATATGGCCCATGGATTTCGTCTGATGTTAACAGGCCGAAGATCACAATAGGCCGAAAGTGGCCCAAATCTATAGTGGGCCTCTAACAGGCCGAATGTCAGACATGGCCGAATATGACCCAAATCCTTCACGGTCGTTAATGGGTCAAAAGTTTCAATGGCCTGTAAATGGGCCCAAATGAAGCAGGACCTTTGACAGGCTGGAAATACACCGGGCCGTAATTTGGCACATATACTTAGCGGACTGTTAATGGGCCAGAAGTGACCATGGGCCGCGATGATGACAAGTTTAGGACAGGCCGTTGACGGGCCGATTTGACACTAGCCGTACGGGCCTTAACTGAGAATGTTGGGCCTTTAGCTGGGCCGGCCCATTATGGTTCGCAAAATCTCGCGGGCCTTTAGCTGGGCCGGCCCATTATGGCCCGCAAAATCTCGTGGGCCTTTAGCTGGGCCGGCCCATTATGATACGCAAAATCTCGTGGGCCTTTAGCTGGGCCGGCCCATTATGGACCGCAAAATCTTGTGGGCCTTTAGTTGGGCCGGCCCATTTAAACTTTATGGGCCACTTTTGGGCCGGTCCACGTGTCAACATATCATAGGTGCATCTCGCCCATTAGATGAGCGACACCTGTGCCAACGCGGAGCTGACATGTGTTTCCGTCAGCCAATCAGAATTTTACACGTGCAAAATCCCCATTGGTCGGGGCTGTTAACGGGTTATCGGATCCAAAACCGGACCCGATAGCTTAACAGCGTTCCGTTACGGTGGATGCCACGTGTCGGTCACCCTTGACGAAAGCACTTCTGTGACATGCGGTTTATCGTCATGGAAGTGGACACTTCCGTGATGATAATTTTGGTAATGTCATGGAACACTTCTACGACAGCACAGGTATTACTATCTTCATTCTGTCATAAATTTGTCATGGATGTACATGCATGACAAAAAACGCGACCTACTGTGACAAACACGTATCATCACGGAAGTGTCTTTAGTGGAAATTTGAATTCTAGTGTTTCTCGTTGGATTGGTTCGATTCTGTTTTCGCTCTGTTTCTTCCCTTGGTTCTCTATTTTGACCGGCACTCTCCCTCGCACGCCTCGCGAGGGGGCTGGACAGGTGCGCGCGTAAGCGCTTCCCCTGGTCTTCACGTGGCACCCTCGTTCGAGCTCGTAGCTGGCGCACCCCCTCTTTTAAGTCCGTGCCCCATAGGTACCGCGATGTGGTGCGCTGGGCCATGACCGGCCATGCCTGGGGCCCTGAGCAAGGAAGAATAAGGGCTTATTAATGAATTTTTGCAGTATCTCGATGCCCCCCATTAATAGCAGGAGGAGGCCAACCGCCGGCCTCCACGATCGCAGGTAATGATGGCTTTTATGCATGCACCAGGGACTCGTCAAGTCGGGCAGTTGCCGAGGCAGCATGGGGAAGCGGAGATGCCCACGTCCTGTCGGTCGCCACGCGTCATTCAAGGCCGCAGGCAGTTGGGGCCCGCGGCGCTCCACACTTGCCCCTTGGCTTCACCTCGAAGCCAAGTCCGAGCGCGCCTTGGGCCCGGGGGCTACTGTCGGCGTTCTGGGAACGGGGGTCCCCAGACTTGCCTGCCTGCGGCCCATGGCGTGGCTCCACTAACGGCCTGGTACGGCACATGTTCACCAGCAAACACTCAAGACCCTCGCGAGGGGCCAAGCCTCACGAGGCGGGCGACACAAGACCTCCTCAGGGGCAGCCTCGCTAGGCTGGCTCATGAGGAGTGGAGAGATCAAGGCGAGGGGTACCTCGTGAGGTTCCCGTGATGTGAGCCATGACGACCAAGGCAAGGCGGGCGCCAGCGGGCACAGAGTATTGGTTTCCTCTTTGGTGCTAAAGGAGCAGGCGCAGGTGAGGAGTCCCGAGGCATCAGGCAAAGGTTTCCATATCGGTGCAACGAGACCAAGACCAGCAGGATGGCGGGATGGAGGTCATCGCGGAGCCCACGATGGTGTCACCACTAGAGCCTTTGGCAGGCGAAGTCCACCTTTTGTCAGGATAGCTTGTACTAGCTGTCCCCCTTCAAATTGGCCGTTGTGGGATCCCTTCCCGCCTAATATTTGGGAAGAGGACCCGGGCCTCTATAAATAGGACTAGCCACCACAGTAGAAGGTAACTCATCTTGGATCAGGTCCATTCCATCCACACACGCACAAACTCACCGAGCTCAAGAACACCTCTCCTCAGGAGGTAGTTCTTCCCTTGTACTTGTTCATCCCAGCCTGCAAGGCAATCCACCACACCACACTGGAGTAGGGTATTACACCACATCGGTGGCCCGAACCAGTATAAACTCTTGTGTCCCTTGTTCCTTGGGTTCGGCGAGCTAGGCTTTGTGATCGTGGTGAGAGCGTGAGCTAGGGGGAGAGAGATCTTCGTGCACACCCCAAAGTTCGAACCTCAAGGGTAATGCTGAAACCCGTAATCCGACACCCTGCCAAACCAGCAAGGGGCCCTTGGTCCCATAGGTGGCCTTGGTTTCCCACGACATGTTCTATTGATTCACTTGATGTATATTTTGGCACTCAACTTGCGGATTCCCGTGGTGAGATTGGGCTAATATATGCATAGGGGTTGATGCATGTTTTTGTCCTATGTTCTCTGATAGAAACTTTGGAGTGATTCTTTGTTGCACGTTGAGGGATTGTTATATGATCTAATTATGTTATTATTGTTGAGAGAACTTGAACTAGTGAAAGTATGAACCCTAGGCCTTGTTTCCAAGCATTGCAATACCATTTTCTCTCACTTTTACCACTTGCTACCTTGCTGTTTTTATGTTTTTCGATTACAAAAAACTATATCTACCATCCGTATTACACTTGTATCACCATCTCTTCGCTGAACTAGTGCACCTATACAATTTACCATTGTATTGGGTGTGTTGGGGACACAAGAGACTCTTTGTTATTTGGTTGCTGGATTGTTTAAGAGAGACCATCTTCATCCTATGCCTCCCACGGATTGCTAAACCTTAGGTCAGCCACTTGAGGGAAATTTGCTACTGTCCTACAAAACTCTGCGCTTGGAGGCCCAACACGAGTCTACAAGAAGAAGGATGTGTAGTAGACATCAAGCTCTTTTCTGGCGCCATTGCCCGGGGAGGTTAGTGCTTGAAGGTATATCTTTAGATCTTGCAATTGAATCTTTTAGTTTCTTGTTTTATTACTAGTTTAGTCTATAAAAGAAAAATTAAGAAATGGAATTGAGGTTGCCTCATATGCTTCATCTTTTTAATATCTTTCGTGAGAATGATGGAAAGGAAAATTGTGCTCAATTGCTAGAAGAAGAAGTCAATAAAATGTTTGGCATAAAATATTTGTATGATGAGCATGATTGCAATGTTGTTAGTATGAATTCCTTGAATATCCATGATGCTAATGATATGCAAAGCCACAAGCTTGGGGATGCTATGTTCGATGAAGATGATATGTTTTGTCCCCCAAGGTTTGATGCGAAAATTTATTATGATGATAGCATGCCTCCTATTTATGATGATTGCAATATTTATGAAAGTGGGCTTGGAAGAGTGTCAACTCTACTTAGTGATCCCACTATTTTGGAGGGTCTTGAATCTTGTTGTTATGATGATAAAAGTGGATTTGGATAGGTTGATGACCCACAAGTATAGGGGATCAATTGTAGCTCTCGATAAGTAAGAGTGTCGAACCCAACGGGGAGCAGAAGGAAATGACAAGTAGTTTTCAGTAAGGTAATGTCTGCAAGTGCTGAAATTTTAAGTAACTCAGTAGTTTGATAGCAAGATAATTTGTAACGTGCAAGTAACAATAATAGTAACAAAAGTGCAGCAAGATAGCCCAATCCTTTTGAGGCAAAGGACATGCCAAAATGCTCTCTTATGACAAGCAAAGCGTTCTTGAGGGTACACGGGATTTTCATCTAGTCACTTTCACCATGTTGGTTTGATTCGTGGTCGGTACTTTGATAATTTGATATGTGGGTGGACTGGTGCTTAGGTGATGTTATTACTTGAACAAACCTTCTACTTATGATTAACCCTCCCACGAGCATCCGCAACTATTAGAAAAGTATTAAGAATAAATTCTAACCATAGCATTAAACTTTTGGATCCAATCGGTCCCTTACGGAATAGCGCATAAACTGGGGTTTAAGCTTCTGTCACTCTCGCAACCCATCATCTAATTACTACTCCATAATGCATTCCCTTAGGCCCAAATATGGTGAAGTGTCATGTAGTCGACGTTCACATGACACCACTAAAGGAATCACGACATACATACTATCAAAATATTGAACACATATCAAGTTCACATGATTACTTGGAACATGATTTCTCCCGTGACCTCAAGAACAAAAGTAACTACTCACAAATGATAATCATGCTCAAGATCAGAGGGGTATTAAATAGCATATTGGATCTGAACATATAATCTTCCACCAAATAAGCCATATAGTAATCAACTACAAGATGTAATCAACACTACTAGTCACCCACAAGCACCAATCTATAGTTCCGGTAACAAGATGGAACACAAGAGATGAACTAGGGTTTGAGATGAGATGGTGTTGTTGAAGATGTTGATGGAGATTTCCCTCCCCAAGATGGAAGAGTTGTTGGTGATGATTATGACGATGATTTCCCCCTTCGGGAGGGAAGTTCCCCCGACGGAATCGCTCCGCCGGAGGGCAAAAGTGCTCTGGCCAAGTTCCGCCTCGAGATGGTGGCGCTCCATCCTGAAAGTCCTCTCCTTATTTTTTCTAGGTCAAAATTACCTATATACTAGAAGATGGGCACCGAAGGTGGGCCTAGGTGAGCACAACCCACCAGGGCGCACCTGGGCTCCCTGGCGCGCCCAGGTGGGTTGTGCCCACCTGGTAGTTATTTGCTCCAATATTCATCATATATTTGATAAAAAATCTCCGTGAAGTTTCAGCTTGTTTGGAGTTGTGCAGAATAGGTGGCCTGACGTAGCTTTTCCAGGTCCAGATTTCCAGCTGCCGGAATTCTCCCTCTTTCTGTATACCTTGTAAATTATGAGAGAAAAGGCATTAGAATTACTCCAAAAAGCATTATTATGCATAAAAACATCATAAATAACAGTAAGGAAACATGATGCAAAATGGACGTATTAGAGGTCATGACTTTATTTAGTGATGAATCCACTATTTCGGAAGAGGTTCCAATTGATTATGAGAATAAAATTGCTATCTATGATGATTATTGTGATGACATGTATGCTATAAAGAATAATGATAACCATGAAAATTGTCATCATGATTTTAATTTTCAATTGGATTATGCCTCACATGATAGTTTTTTGTTGAGTTTGCTCCCACTTCTATTCATGAGAATAAATTCGCTTATGTGGAGAGTAATAAAATTTCTATGCTTGTGGATCATGAAAAGAATGCTTTATGTGATAGTTATATTTTTGAATTCATTCATGATGCCACTGAATATTATTGTGAGAGAAAAACATATATATGCTTTTACATATCTCAATAATCTCAAGTTTCCTCTCTATGTGTTGAAAATCTTGACGTTTTGCTTGCTTTACCTTCCTATGCTAGTTGATTCTTGCTCCCATAAATTGTTTGCTCACAAAATCCCTATGCATAGGAAGTGGGTTAGGCTTAAATGTGCTTGTCATATGCTTCATGATGCTCTCTTTGTGTTTCAATTCTTATCTTTTATGTGAGCATCATTGAAATCATCATGCCTAGCTAGAAAGGCATTAAAGAAAAGCGCTTGTTGGGAGACAACCCAACACCATTACCTACTATTTTCGTGTGTTCACATGATTAAGCTAATGTGGTAATCATGTTTTATAGCTTTTATTTCAATAAAGTGCCAAGTAAGACCTTTGGGATGATCTATGGTAATAGTTGATTTGATCTTGCCGAAAAATAGAAACTTTTGCGTCCAGTTGCAGAATTTTTAAAATTCACTGGAGCGTGATAAAATTCTGAATTTTTTATACAACCTTGATATACGAATTTCATCTGTTGCCCTAATTTCTCAGAATTTTTGGAGTTACAGAATTGTGGAAATTTTCCAGATTACTACAGACTATTCTGTTTTTGACAGATTCTGTTTTCTTTGTGTTGTTTGCTTATTTTGATGAATATATGAGTAGTATCGGAGGGTATGAACCATGGAGAAGTTGGAATACAATAGATATAACACCAATATAAATTTATAATGAGTTCACAACATTACCTAAGTGGTGATTTGCTTTATTATACTAATGGAGCTTACGAGTTTTCTGTTGAGTTTTGTGTTGTGAAGTTTTCATGTTTTGGGTGATGTTTCGATGGACTACGGAATAAGGAGTGGCAAGATCCTAAGCTTGGGGATGCCCAAGGAACCCCAAGGTAATATTAAAGGAATACCCAAGCAACTAAGCTTGGGGATGCCCCGAATGGCATCCCCTTTTTCGTCTTCGTTCATCGGTAAGCTTACTTGGACATATAGTTTTATTCACCACAAGATATGTGTTTTGCTTGGAGCATCATTTTATTTATTAGTATTTACTTATTGTTATTTAGAGTAATGTTTTTCATCTTTTAATTCAATAAATAATCAAGTGTAGCCTTTACCATGCTTATTTTGCAAGTCTATATGTTGCTGTTTTGAGAGCAGAAAGTTTTCTATCATTGTCTCAATTCTTCTAGAAAGTCAGAATGTGATAAAATCTTGAAACTTTTACATAATGTGTAACAACAAATTTTGTACAGTGTGGCAATTTTTCAGAATTTTTGGAGTTAGGGAAGTATGATTCCTCTTGCATTCTTCAAACACTATCCTGTTGAGACCGATTGTTGTTATGATTGCATTGTTTGCATATGTTTGCTTGTTTAATGATTCTATTTGAGGATAGGAGTGTTAAATATGTAGAGGCATTTAGTATGCAATGTCACATTATAATTTTAGTGATTTGCTACAGTAGAGAATGATAAGGTTTATGCATTGATTCATACTAACTTATCTCACGAGTTCTTGTTGAGTTTTGTGTGGATGAAGTTTTTAAGATTTAGGGAAACCATGATATAAAAGTAATTAAGGGGACACAAAAGCTCAAGCTTGGGGATGACCAAGGTATCCCAAAATAATATTTCCAGAAGTCTCAAGCATCTACGCTTAGGGATGCCCCGGTTGGCATCCCACCTTTCTTCTTCAACAACTATTGGCTAGTTTTTGTTGAGCCTAAGTTTTTGCTTCTTCACATGATATGTGCTATCTTGCAATGTCATTTTATTTTGCTTTGCTTGCTGTTTGAATAAAGTACTTAAGATCTGAAATTTTATTTATGAGAAGGAGTCTTCACATAGTCACATAATTATTCGACTACTCATTGATCTTCATTTATATCCTTTGGAGTAGTTTGCTCTAGTGCTTCACTTATACCTTTTTAGAGCACGGCGGTGGTTTTATTTTGAATAATTTGATGAACTCTCATGCTTCACTTATATTATTTTGAGAGTCTCTCTAAACAACATGGTAATTTGCTTAGGATATGAATTTAGTCCTAATATGATAGGCATCCAAGAGGGATATAATAAAAACTTTCATATTAAGTGCATTGAATACTATGAGAAGTTTGATTCCTTATGATTGTTTTGAGATATAAAGATGGTGTTATTAGAGTCATGCTAGTGAGTAATTGTGGATTGTAGAAATACTTGTGTTAAACTTTGTGATTCTCGTAGCATGCACGTATGGTGAACCGTTATGTGATGAAATCGGAGCATGATTTATTTATTGATTGTCTTCGTTATGAGTGGCGGTCGGGGATGAGCGATGGTCTTTTCCTACCAATCTATCCCCCTACACTGGTGCGCGTCGGTCCTAAACAAACGGTTTTTTACCCCTTTCCGCGATGGCATTTGGAACCGTCGCCAAGTGAGTGTGGGTGATAGGGGGGTCCTTCCCACACGACCCAGAAACCGTTGGGGATATGCCCTCCTGGCACACACGCTCGGCAAAATGAGGTCGTGTGCGACCGGTGTCATGGTTCTAAGACTGACAGTAGAATGGGGGGGGGGGTAGGTATGAGGAGGCAAGATCCTAGCTACGGTGAAGTTGTGCACGCAAGATTTACGAGTTCAGGCCCTTCTCAGAGGAAGTAACAACCCTACGTCTCGGTGCCCGGAGGATGGTCGATTAGATTATGCATGAAGTTACAGGGGGTGCGAACCCCTGTCCCAGAGGAGGGGGCGGCTTATATAGAGTGCGCCAGGACCCCAGCCATCCCCCGTTACACAGGGTTCAATGTACATAAAGAGGGGACGTTACTGGTAACATCAACATTAAAGAGATATAAATGATCATTAAGACTACGGAGTGAACTCCTAACTATTGTTATCCAGAGTGACCTTAGGTCTTCTGTACTCCGAGTGGTTTCTGATATGGTCAAATGATTATATCCTGGTCGAATGGAATTGGGCTATCTGAGTGAACCCACAGTCGAGTGGGTTGTGTCCTGTGGTGATTTCAGTCGGTAGAATCCGCTGTCCTTTGAATGTCCTTGACTGTAGGGCAGTGTCCTAGGGTAGGGTGCTTAGATAAGGTGTATTGCCCTACCCTAGGTACATGTCATCGTCATTAGCCCCCGAATGGTTCTAGGTCCGAGTGGAGATGGAGTTGAAGGTGGTTCCGACCCAACTTTCATGCTTTAGAAGCATTTTACTTCGATTGGTGAACCATGCAAAAACTTCGACCTCATTTTCAGTCGCCTTGAGCCATTCAGAGGTTGTCGAGTGAACTTTGTTGATAAGCTTCGAGTGTTTGATATGGTATAAAATCTCCGGCATGATTGACTGCTCTGCCATTTTTGGATCTCGCGGGATTTGAAATTTGGGGAAGCGCACAGGGCGGAGAGGGCCGCGGTAATCGGAGTGGATTAGGTAGGGGCGCATCAATTTCTGCGCCACCTTTTTCGCCACTTACCGCGCATGGGACTGTTGCGGGATTTGATAGGATTGGCTGGGCCCGCAAGTCAGTCACTCGGGGAACAAGCCCATATAAGGCGTCTGGGTCGGTGCCTTTGCACTGTGCGCCCCATTTCCTTTCTTCCTCATCTGCTTCTCCACTGCGTCCGCCTCCTCCCTCGATGCCGCCGCCCAGCCCGAGCGCAACCCGCAGCAATGGCGAAGGACAAGACGACGACCCTGGAGCGTGCGAAGAAGGCGACGGCGAAGGGCAAGAAGACGAGCCGGGGCGGGTCGTCGTCGAGATCCGGCTTGCCGCCCGGCTGGATTTGTTGACTGACTCTTTTCTGAACCAAATATTATTTCCTTCCTCTGAATCGAGCGTTATTTCTTTCAGAAAAAATGAACCAGGCTTTGGAGAATAAGGATCTTGACCTTGCGGCTGCACAAAAATTGGCCGAAGAGAAAACAGCACTTGCCGACCAGAAGCTAGCTTCAGTCAGAAAATTAGAAACAGAAAATGCCAAGCTGAAGACCGCTCTTGACGAGGTCAACAAAGAGGTGACTCGACTGAAGAAGGACAAGGGAGCTTTGACTGACAAGGTTGGTGATCTCAGTCGGAGGAGGGATGAGTTGGAGACTTATCTGGGAGGACTCGCCAAGAAGTTATTCCTTATGCTTGAAGGTATCTTTCCTTGTCCGACTGTTTTGTTACCGCCGATTCATCATAAAGCCGTAGACTCATTATTTCTTTGTGAGTGTAGAATTCTGACAAAACTTTGAGGAAGAAACTAGGCGAATCGAGACAAGCTTGGATCCCATCAACTCCCCTGTCAAGGATGAAGCTGCCATGAACGTGCTCCGACTGGAATCCCGACTTGCCAGTGTCACAGACTACCTCGCTCGACTGAAGGTTGCGGTGTCGCGGATCTACACGGTGCTCTGGCCAAGGGAGACACTCCAAAATAACCTCGAGTCTTTGATGACTCGACTCAATGAGATCCCTGGTCGAGTGCAGGAATGGAAGAAATCTTCTGCTCGGTGCGGCGCTGACGTAGCTCTGCCCCTTGTTCGTGTCCATTGCAAGGAGGTCAAAGAAGAGAAGTTGGCAGCAATCAAGGTTGCCAACACCAAGAGACTTGATTTCCAGTCTTTCATGGAGACCTTCATTGCTGCTGCTACTCGTATTGCAGATGGAATCGACTTGGATGAGTTCGTCGTGCCTGCCAGCCCTCCCCCTGTGGAGCGAACAAACTTTTATGATCCGATTAAATTTGCCTCGGTATGCCGAGTGGTTTTGTAACCATTAAACTCCTTCGGGCCTGATGCCCAAATACTTTAATTCTGCGGTCCGGAACCTCATGGGATTTATCTGAACTTGGTTTTTCCTTAAACATGTTTGTCTTTATTTCCGAGTGGAACTTGTATCTTCACTCGGAGCGGATTTTTGTTCTTGGGATGGAACTCTGAGGAGGGGATCGCAGACGACCTGCACGTCATCGTTCTTGTAGATCGGGATGGAGCGCATATTGTAGTTGTGGTGCAGCTCTGAGGAGAAGATCGTAGTCGACCTGCACCTCGTCGTCCTTGCGGATCAAGATGGAGCGCACATTGTACTTGTGGCGCAGCTCTGAGGAGGAGGTCGTAGTCGACCTGTACCTCATCATCCTTGTGGATCAGGATGGAGCGTACATTGTACTTGTGGCACATCTCTGAGGAGAAGGTCATAGTCGACCTGTACCTCGTCATCCTTGCGGATTGGGATGGAGCGTGTGGCCAAGTCCCCGAGCGAGAGAATCATTCTTCGCTCGGAGTGTATTTTAAACTTAGGCGAGTACGGAACTGCAGCTAAGTCCCCGAGTGAGAGGATTGCTCTTCACTCGGTGGGATTTTTTTTCAACTTAGGCGAGTACGGAACTGCAGCTAAGCCCCCGACTGAGAGGGTTGCTCTTCACTTGGTGGGATTTTTCAAACTTAGGCGAGTACGGAACTGCAGCTAAGCCCCCGAGTGAGAGGGTTGCTCTTCACTCGATGGGATTTTTCAAACTTAGGCGAGTACGGAACTGCAGCTAAGCTGCCGAGTGAGAGGGTTGCTCTTCACTCGGTGGGATTTTATAAACTTAGGCGAGTGCAGGACTGCAGCTAAGCCCCCGAGTGAGAGGATTGTTCTTCACTTGGTTTGATTTTTTCAAACTTAGGCGAGTGCAGGACTGCAGCTAAGCCCTCGACTGAGAGGCTTGCTCTTCACTCGGTGGGATTTTTTCAAACTTAGGCGTGTGCAGGACTGCAGCTAAGCCCCCGAGTGAGAGGCTTGCTCTTCACTCGGTGGGATTTTTTCAAACTTAGGCGAGTACAGGATTGCAGCTAAGCCCCCGAGTGAGAGGCTTGCTCTTCACTCGGTGGGATTTTTTTCAAACTTAGGCGAGTGCAGGACTGCAGCTAAGCCCCCGAGTGAGAGGCTTGCTCTTCACTCGTTGGGATTTTTTCAAACTTAGGCGAATCGGATTCGTGGCTAAGTCTCCAAGTGAGAGGCTTGCTCTTCACTCGGAGTCTGCTTTTGAAACTTAGGCGAAACGGATTCGCAGCTAAGCCACCCACTGGGGGATTTTAAACACATGTATAAGCAACAACAATCATTTTGGAGACTGTAAAATTGTGTCTTTGATAAACAAATTAAAAGGTACTTCTTATTACATCTCGATAGTCTGAATGACTTAAGTATAAAAACGGCGGAGCAACTTTGCGTTCCAAGCACGTGGCTCATCTTTATGGTGCTCCACATTGTAGAGGTGATATGCTTCGTTGTGGAGCACCTTGGTGATGATGAAGGGACCTTCCCAAGCGGGAGCAAGCTTGTGCGGCCGTTGCTGATCCATTCTGAGCACTAGGTCACCTTCCTGAAATGCTCGACCTCTCACATTTCTGGCATATAATCAACGAAGGTCTTGCTGATAGATAGTCGATCGGATCAAGGCCATCTCTCTCTCTTCCTCCAGAAGATCAACGGCTTCCTGTTGAGCTTGTTCTGCTTCAGTTTCTGAGAAAAGTTCCACTCGGGGTGCATTGTGAAGCAAGTCAGTCGAAAGCGCAACCTCAGCCCCATAGACCAAGCAGAAGGGAGTCCGACTAGTCGACTGATTGGGAGTTGTTCTCATTCCCCAAAGTACTGATGGTAGCTCATCAACCCAAGCGCCTGCTGCATGCTTGAGGTCATGCATCAATCGAGGTTTCAGCCCTTTGAGGATCAAACCGTTTGCTCTCTCCGCTTGCCCATTCGACTATGGGTGGGCGACTGAAGCATAGTCGACCCGAGTGCCTTGGGAAGCGCAGAAAGCTCTGAACTCATCTGAATCAAAGTTTGACCCATTATCTGTGACGATGCTGTGTGGTACTCCATATCTGAACGTTAACTCTCTGATGAAGCTGACAGCAGTACTTGATTCGAGGTTTTTGATAGGTTTAGCTTCAATCCATTTGGTGAACTTGTTGACTGCTACGAGCAGATGGGTGGAGCCACTCCTGCCAGTCCTCAGAGGTCCAACCATATCCAATCCCCAAACAGCAAATGGCCAGACGAGTGGAATGGTCTTCAAGGCTGATGCAGGCTTGTGGGACATGTTGGAGTAGAACTGACAGCCTTCACACTTGTCGACTATTTCCTTTGCCATCTCATTAGCACGTGGCCAGTAAAACCCTGCTCGGTATGCTTTGGCCACGATGGTCCGAGAGGACGCATGGTGACCACATGTCCTCGAGTGGATATCATTGAGGATCATTCGGCCTTCTTCTGGCGTGATGCATCTCTGAGCGACTCCAGTAACACTCTCTCTGTAAAGTTGTCCACCCATCACAGTAAAGGCTTTGGATCGACGGACAATCTGACGAGCCTCTTCTTCATCCTCGGGGAGTTCTTTCCTGAGAATATATGCAATGTATGGCACTGCCCAATCAGGAATGACGACCAAAACTTCCATGATCAAGTCAACCATGGCTGGGATCTCAACTTCAGTCGGATCGGTGAAGCTCTTAGGCTATGGGGGCTCTTCAGTGAAGGGATCCTCTTTAACTGATGGTGTGTGAATATGCTCCAAAAACACATCGCTGGGAATGGGCTCCCGTTTGGAACCTATCTTTGCCAGGTCATCAGCTACTTGGTTCTTCAGTCGGGGTATATGGTGAAGCTCTAACCCCTCAAACTTCTTTTCCAATTTTCTCACTGCATTGCAATAACCAATCATAGCTAGACTCCTAACATCCCATTCCTTCATCACTTGATTGACCACCAAATCCGAGTCGCCGTAAACCATTAGGCGTCAGACGCCGAGTGAAATGGCTGTACAGAAGTGCCTCATATTCAGCTTCATTGCTGGAGGAGTCAAAGTGAATCTGGAGAACAGAACTGAGTTTGTCGCCTCGTGGAGATACTAGGACTACCCTAGCACCTGAGCCATTCAACATCTTGGACCCATCAAAGAACATAGTCCAATGTTTCGACTGAATTTGAGTCGGCAGCTGCTGTTCAATCCACTTGACGAGAAAATCTGCTATTGCTTGGGATTTGATTGCTTTCTTTGCCTCGAACTTGATATCCAGCGGAAGGAGTTCAATCGCCCACTTAGCCACGCGGCCAGTTGCATCTCTGTTGTTCAAAAATTCTGACAATGGAGCATCGCTGACGACTATAATTGAATGATCTGAGAAGTAATGGGCAACCTTCTTTGTGGTCAAGTAAATTCCATAGACAAACTTCTGATAATGTGGATATCTCTGCTTGGATGGAGTTAAGACTTCGGAGATATAGTACACTGGGCACTGAACCCTGTAAGCTTTACCTTCCTCTTCCCGCTCGATCGTGAGTACTGTACTGACGACTTGTCCAGTGGCTGCAATATAAAGCAATAAAGGCTCTTTGCGTATTGGAGCAGCGAGCACCGGCTGGGTGGAAAGCAGGGTTTTGAGCTCTACAAACGTTGCGTCAGCTTTAGGAGTCCACTCGAACTTGTCAGATTTCTTCATCAGTCGGTAAAGAGGCAATGCCTTTTCACCGAGACGAGAGATGAATCGACTCAAAGCGGCCAAACAACCAGTAAGCTTCTGAACATCGTGTACGCGCACAGGGCGCTTCATTCGGAGTATTGCACCAACTTTCTCTGGGTTTGCATCGATCCCACGTTCAGAAACGAGGAAACCGAGTAACTTTCCACCTGGAACTCCGAATGTACACTTCGATGGATTAAGCTTGATATCATATCTTCTCAGATTGGCAAAGGTTTCAGCGAGGTCAGTCAGCAGGTCGGAACCTTTACGTGACTTAACAACGATGCCGTCCATGTATGCTTCCACATTCCGACTGATTTGAGTGAGCAGGCACTTCTGAATCATGCGCATGAATGTGGCACTAGCATTCTTGAGACCAAAGGGCATAGTAACATAGCAAAAGCACCCGAATGGGGTGATAAAAGCTATTTTTATTTCATCGGGTCCATACAGTCGGATCTGATGGTACCAAGTAAGACCTTTGGTATGATCTATGCTGATAGTTGATTCAATCTTGCAGAAAAACAGAAACTTTTGCGTCCAGTTGCAGAATTTTTAAAATTCACTCGAGCGTGATAAAATTCTAAATTTTTTATACAACCTTGATATGCAAATAGCATCTGTTGCCCTAATTTCTCAGAATTTTTGGAGTTACAGAAGTATGGAAATTTTCCAGATTACTACAGACTATTCTGTTTTTAATAGATTCTGTTTTCTTTGTGTTGTTTGCTTATTTTGATGAATCTATGAGTAGTATCGGAGGGTATGAACCATGGAGAAGTTGGAATACAGTAGATATAACACCAATATAAATTTAGAGTGAGTTCACAACATTACCTAAGTGGTGATTTGCTTTATTATACTAACGGAGCTTACGAGTTTTCTGTTGAGTTTTGTGTTGTGAAGTTTTCATGTTTTGGGTGAAGTTTCGATGGACTACGGAATAAGGAGTGGCAAGATCCTAAGCTTGGGGATGCCCAAGGAACCCCAAGGTAATATTAAAGGAATACCCAAGCAACTAAGCTTGGGGATGCCCCGGATGGCATCCCCTCTTTCGTCTTCGTTCATCGGTAACCTTACTTGGAGCTATATTTTTATTCACCACATGAGATGTGTTTTGCTTGGAGCATCATTTTATTATATTAGTATTTACTTATTGTTATTTAGAGTAATGTTTTGCATCTTTTAGTTCAATAAAAATTCAAGTGTAGCCTTTACCATGCTTATTTTGCAAGTCTATATGTTGCTGTTTTCAGAGCAGAAAGTTTTCTATCATTGTCTCAATTCTTCTGGAAAGTCAGAATGTGATAAAATCTTGAAATTTTTACATAATGTGTAACAACAAATTTTCTACAGTGTGGCAATTTTTCAGAATTTTTGGAGTTAGGGAAGTATGATTCCTCTTGCATTCTTTACAGACTATCCTGCTTAGACCGATTGCTGTTCTGATTGCATTGTTTGCGTATGTCTGCTTGTTTAATGATTCTATTTGAGGATAGAGTGTTAAATATGTAGAGGCATTTAGTATGCAATGTCACATTATAATTTTAGTGATTTGCTACAGTAGAGAATGATAAGGTTTATGCATTGATTCATACTAACTTATCTCATGAGTTCTTGTTGAGTTTTGTGTGGATGAAGTTTTTAAGATATAGGGAAACCTTGATATAAAAGGATTAAGTAGACACAAAAGCTGAAGCTTGGGGATGACCATGGTATCCCAAAATAATATTTCCAGGTCTCAAGCATCTAAGCTTCGGGATGCCCCGGTGGGCATCCCACCTTTCTTCTTCAACAACTATCGGTCAGTTTTGGTTGAGCCTAAGTTTTTGCTTCTTCACATGATATGTGCTATCTTGCAATGTCATTTTATTTTGTTTTGCTTGCTGTTTGAATAAAGTACTTAAGATCTGAAATTTTATTTATGAGAAGGAGTCTTCACATAGTCACATAATTATTCGACTACTCATTGATCTTCATTTATATCTTTTGGAGTAGTTTGCTCTAGTGCTTCACTTATATCTTTTTAGAGCACGGCGGTGGTTTTATATTGAATAATTTGATGAACTCTCATGCTTCACTTATATTATTTTGAGAGTCTCTCTAAACAGCATGGTAATTTGCTTAGGTTATGAATTTAGTCCTAATATAATAGGCATCCAAGAGGGATATAATAAAAACTTTCATATTAACTGCATTGAATACTATGAGAAGTTTGATTCCTTATGATTGTTTTGAGATATAAAGATGGTGTTATTAGAGTCATGCTAGTGAGTAATTTTGGATTGTAGAAATACTTGTGTTAAACTTTGTGATTCGCGTAGCATGCATGTATGGTGAACCGTTATGTGATGAAATCAAAGCATGATTTATTTATTGATTGTCTTCCTTATGAGTGGCGGTCGGGGATGAGCGATGGTCTTTTCCTACCAATCTATCCCCTTACACTGGTGCGCGTCGGTCCTAAACAAACAGTTTTTTACCCCTTTCTGTGACGACATTTGGAACCGTCGCCAAGTGAGTGTGGGCGATAGGGGGGGGGGTCCTTCCCACACGACCCAGAAACCGTTGGGGATATGCCCTCCTATCACACACGCTCGGCAAAATGAGGTCGTGTGCGACCGGTGTTGTGGTTCTAAGACTGACAGTAGAATGGGGGGTAGGTATGAGGAGGCAAGATCCTAGCTATGGTGAAGTTGTGCACGCAAGATTTACGAGTTTAGGCCCTTCTCAGAGGAAGTAACAGGCCTACGTCTCGGTGCCCGGAGGCTGGTCGATTGGATTATGCATGAAGTTACAGGGGGTGCGAACCCCTGTCCCAGAGGAGGGGGCGGCTTATATAGAGTGCGCCAGGACCCTAGCCATCCCCCGTTACATAGGGTTCAATGTACATAAAGAGGGGACGTTACTAGTAACATCAGCATTAAAGACATAATGATCATTAAGACTACGGAGTGAACGCTTGACCGTTGTCATCCAGAGTGACCTTAGGTCTTCTGTACTCCGAGTGGTTTCTGATATGGTCGAATGATTATATCCTGGTCGAATGGAATTGGGCTATCCGAGTGAACCCACAGTCGAGTGGGTTGTGTCCTGTGGTGATTTCAGTCGGTAGAATCTGCTGTCCATTGAATGTCCTTGACTGTAGGGCAGTGTCCTTGGGTAGGGTGCTTAGATCAGGTCTATTGCCCTACCCTAGGTACATGTCATCATTAACCGACGAGCACTCAAATATAGAAATACGTACAGTAGTTCTTAAAGATACAATTATACAGGCAAAATCATTTCTGGTCGTAAGTACATCCCACATAGTCAGTCACCACTAAACGTTTCCGTTCGTATATACATCCCACACAGTCACTACAAGGAAAACGTTTGCGCAAGGTGGCGTAACGCAAACAATTTTGAAGAGAATGTCGTGTGTGATTGTTCATTGATCCAACACGGTTTATTCCTAGAAACTGTGTGCGTTGCGTTAGGTCATCGCCCACGGTGTTTTCTCATTAACCGTTTGCAATAGGAAGCATGCTAATTGGCCAATTAGCAGGCTAATTGCCCTATTATTAATAATCCATTTACTTATCTATTTGACATTCATATTAAGCACATAATATATTCCATTTCCATATTAAGGAAGCATGATTTCATAATTGAAGTACATCAGAGGACAACATGATATAGCTTCAGCACTCAGCTACCCCATTACACAACTACACCAGCAGCAAGTTTCACATGCAACATCTAGAACCTTTCGAAACTAGCATCATAGATGGTACATAGAGAGATGCATCTCATCTGCAAAACTGGTGAAGCGGAAGGCGAATATTGAGCCTTCATTCATGTTGAAGGTCTTTGCAACTTTAGGCTAGTGCCTGTGGATGATTGACCGTCCATCCTTCGACCTCTTTAGGAACACTTCAATATTGAATCGTGGGTGTTGTATGAAAACTTTCCTCGCCTCCTGACCACAGAGGTGGTTTGAGAGGTAATCATCAGTGAAGCCTGAAAACAAGGATTTGCATAAATATCTTCTCTATATTGGAAATGGGGCAAAGGAATACAAAAAGGCAAGGTATAATAGTTAGTACCATCTTGTAAACCTCAGCGCTTCCCATTGTTTCCCTTCAACACATACAAGGTAGTTAGTCATCATGTTATGTAAGGGTTCGCATGCTATTAGTAAAATATGTTGATGATAAATAAGCACATTGCAGATTCATCAGATTAATTCAAGCCACATGGAAAACCCATTTATGCAAACCAAGCATGATTAAGAACTAGGAAATATAGCACTTGTATATGTTTCTCATGTATTAAGTGTAGTCAAATTCAATTTATTCCTCACATGGTATACAATAACAGAATGCAGCCACAACAATTGAACATCGCATTGCAGAATTGAACCAAGCAGTTAACTAAACACCACAACAAATGAACCAAACGTTAACTTAGCACCACATTGCACAATATAACATACTCCTAATAGAAGATCAGACAGTTAACCAAACCAAGGATGCTTAACAACTTCGAAATATAGCAATTGTATTTGTTTCTCATGTATTTAGTACAGCCAAATTTGATTTATTCCTCACATGGTATACAATAAGAGAATGCAGCCACAGCAATTTAACATCGCATTGCAGAATTGAACCAAGCAGTTAACTAAACACCACAACAAATGAACCAAATGTTAACTGAGCACCACATTGCACAATATAACATACTCCTAATAGAAGATCAGACAGTTAACCAAACCAAGCATGATTAAGAACTAAGAAATATAGCACTTGTATATGTTTCTCATGCATTAAGTGCAGCCAAATTTGATTTATTCCTCACATGGTATACAATAACAGAATGCAGCCACAACAATTGAACATCGCATTGCAGAATTGAACCAAGGAGTTAACTAAACACCACAACAAATGAACCAAACATTAACTGAGCACCACATTGCACAATATAACATATTCCTAATAGAAGATCAGACAGTTAACCAAACCAAGCATACTTAACAACTTGGAAATATAGCAATTGTATTTGTTTATCATGTATTTAGTACATCCAAATTCGATTTGTTCCTCACATGGTATATAATAAGAGAATGCAGCCACACCAATTGAACATCGCATTGCAGAATTGAACAAAGCAGTTAACTAAACACCATAACAAATGAACCAAATGTTAACTGAGCACCACATTGCACAATATAGCATACTCCTAATAGAAGATAAACAGTTAACCAAACCAAGCATGCTTAACAACTTGGAAATATAGCAATTGTATTTGTTTCTCATGTATTTAGTACAACCAAATTCGATTTATTCCTCACATGGTATACAATAACAGAATGCAGCCACAACAATTGAACATCACATTGCAGAATTGAACCAAGCAGTTAACTAAACACCACAACAAGTGAACCAAGCCACAACAAATGAACCAAGCAGTTAAGTAAACACCAATTGAACAATATAACATACTCCTAATAGAAGATCAGATAGTTAATCAAACCAAGCATGCTTAACAACTTGGAAATATTGCACCCTGAAGAATTGAACATCACATTTGCATAATTGAACCAAGCAGTTAATTGAACACCACATTGCACGACATACAGAACATATACACTATAGCAGAAGATTGCATGGTGAAAGTAGATAGCACAATTCACTAGAATTTGTTAAGGAAAGGCAGTAGCTAGCAAACTGAACATAGGTCCTTATAGTGAGCTAATAAGACAAGCTACTCCTCATTGTTGGAGGTATCGATGACGATTGGCTCCTTGGACATGGAAGAGGGTGAGGCCTCTGCATCGTGGGTGTCCTTATTGTAGTGGTGAGTTGCCTGAGCCGCTCCGGGCACCAACCTGCTAGCTCTTGAGATGAGGTAAGCACGTGCACGCTGAGAAGACACCTCGTAGTCTTTGTCGAAGGCACCGACGGTGGCCTCGAGAAAATGCCACGAACTGTCGTTTAAAGCAGCCAACCGCGTCGCGACGTCGGCGTGCGAGGCGTCAACGGTGGCCTCGACGGTGAGGTGCTCCTCCAAGATCTAGGGGTCGGCACAAATGGCAGCCATCACGACCTCATCCGCGCGTGCGGCCGTGATTTGCTTCTCCGCTAACAAATGCTCCTTGAGGTCCTGGCTATACTGCGTGCACCATGGCTTAGGCCGGCGCTTATTTGGTGGAGGGGTCGATGATTTGGGTGGAAGGTGTCGCGCTTGCGCCGGCGGTCGGGGCATGTGGGATGTGGAAGGAGGAGGAGGATGGGGGTCGGGTGTGGATTACCTTCCTGGATAGGCGAGGCCGAGCAGCGTGAAGGAGGGTTGCCGGCGAGGAGGCGGCGACGCTCCAAGCAAGGAGTGAAGGTTTCAACTTGGAAAGGAAGGCGGAAAGGGGGGAAATGTGGCTTTTGGTAAGGGGGAGGGGGCGGGGAGGTAGATATTTCCGCGGAAGCCGAAAATTTGGAATTGCTTCAGCCAAAAAACTGGCGCGCAAAGTGTCATCACACACGGTCCCTTATTCAGACACGGTCCAAAGATATTTTGTGCTGCACCGCACACGGTTGGTTATAATAAACTGTGTGGGATCTACTTGATTTTTGGTCTTGATTTGAATTACATAATGGGGTCACAGCGACCATGGACGGTGTATGAATTGCTAGACCTTTTGTCTGCAGTGATGATAAAAAATGGAATTATTCAGGGTTCATTCGGACATTTTTATGCATTAAGTGAGTTTTCAATGCATTTATGTGCATAATTCAAATTTGAACTACATGCACATGCTCTAGTGCATATAAATTCATTGAAAAATCAAATCTTTGTCCTTGGGTGCATGCTTAGATCCCATGCAAGAAATGGGAATGAATTTTAAACACCATGGCACCGTACATTGCCGGCAAAACATTGAGATGCCTGGTTTTTAAATTCTAGTAAATCCAAAACTCGTCAGAAATTCATGAAACTTGGCATGCTATCATGGAGAGGCATCAACATGCCGTGGTACAAATTTTGTCCCATTTGGGGCAGATTTGGGTATATGCTTCTCACAAACCGGACCTTCTCACAACAAGCATCATGGTTTTCGGTAGGGAACGTCCCACCTTTGGGGACGAAACGATATCCATTGCCTCTTATTGCTTTCAAGTTTTTTTCTCGTGTCAACATAGAACAACAGGAGTGTTGTGTGAATTTTTGTGATTTTTCGGGGTTCGTTTGGACATTTTTAAGCATTAACTGAGTTTTCAATGCATTTATGTGCATAATTCAAATTTGAACTACATGCGCATGCTCCAGTGCATATAAATTGGATGAAAAATCAAATATGTGTCCTTGGTGCATCCTTAGGTCCCATGCAAGAAATGGGAATGAATTTCAAACACCAGGGCACCGTTGATTGTCGGCAAAACATTGAGATGCCTGGTTTTTAAATTCTAGTAAATCCAAAACTCGTCTGAAATTCATGAAAGTTGGCATGCTATCATGGAGCGGCATCAACATGGCGTGGTACAAATTTTGTCCCATTTGGGGCAGGTTTGGGTATATGCTTCTCACAAACTGGAGCTTCTCACAACAAGCATGATGGTTTTCGGTAGGGAACGTCCCACCTTTGGGGACGAAACGATATCCATTCCCTCTTACTGCTTTCAAGTTTTTTTCTCGTGTCAACATAGAACAACAGGAGTGTTGTGTCAATTTTTGTGATTTTTCGGGGTTCGTTTGGACATTTTTATGCATTAACTGAGTTTTCAATGCATTTATGTGCATAATTCAAATTTGAACTACATGCGCATGCTCCAGTGCATATAAATTGGTTGAAAAATCAAGTCGTGTCCTTGGGTGCATGCGTAGGTCCCATGCAAGAAATGGGAATGAATTTCAAACACTAGGGCTCCGTTGATTGCTGGCAAAACATTGAGATGCCTGGTTTTTAAATTCTAGTAAATCCAAAACTCGTCTGAAATTCTTGAAACTTGGCATGCTATCATGGAAGGGCACCCGACATGCCGTGGTACAAATTTTGTCCCATTTGGGGCAGGTTTGGGTATATGCTTCTCAGAAACCGGAGCTTCTAACAACAAGCATGATGGATTTCGGTAGGGAACGTCCCACCTTTGGGGACGAAACGATATCCATCGCCTCTTATTGCTTTCAAGTTTGTTTTCTCGTGTCAACATAGAACAACAGGAGTGTTGTGTGATTTTTCGTGATTTTTCAGGGTTCGTTTGGACATTTTTATGCATTAACTGAGTTTTCAATGCATTTATGTGCATAATTCAAATTTGAACTACATGCCCATGCTCCAGTGCATATAAATTGGTTGAAAAATCAAATCTGTGTCCTTGGGTGCATGCTTAGGTCCCATGCAAGAAATGGGAATGAATTTCAAACACGAGGGCACCGTTGATTGCTGGCAAAACATTGAGATGCCTGGTTTTTAAATTCTAGTAAATCCAAAACTCGTCTGAAATTCATGAAACTTGGCATGCTATCGTGGAGCGACATAAACATGCCTTGGTACAAATTTTGTCCCATTTGGGGTATGTTTGGGTATAACCGGAGCTTCTCACAACAAGCATGATAGTTTTCGGTAGGGAACGTCCCCCCTTTGGGGACGAAACTATATCCATTGCCTCTTATTGCTTTCAAGTTTTTTCTCGTGTCAACACAGAATAACAGGAGTGTTGTGTGAATTTTTTTGATTTTTCGGGGTTCGTTTGGACATTTTTATGCATCAACAGAGTTTTCAGTGCATTTATGTGCATAATTCAAATTTGAACTACATGCACATGCTCCAGTGCATATAAATTGGTTGAAAAATCAAGTCTGTGTCCTTGGGTGCATGCTTAGGTCCCATGCAAGAAATGGGAATGAATTTCAAACACCAGGGCACCGTTGATTGCCGGCAAAACATTGAGATGCCTGGTTTTTAAATTCTAGTAAATCCAAAACTCGTCTGAAATTCATGAAACTTGGCATGCTATCATGGAAGGGCATCCAACATGCCATGGTACAAATTTTGTCCCATTTGGGGCAGGTTTGAGTATATGCTTGTCACAAACCGGAGCTTCTCACAACAAGCATGATGGTTTTTGGTAGGGAACGTCCCACCTTTGGTGATGAAACGATATCCATTGCCTCTTATTGCTTTCAAGTTTTTTCTCGTGTCAACGTAGAACAACAGGAGTGTTGCGTAAATTTTTGTGATTTTTCGGGGTTCGTTTGGACATTTTTATGCATTAACTGAGTTTTCAGTGCATTTATGTGCATAATTCAAATTTGAACTACATGCGCATGCTCCAGTGCATATAAATTGGTTGAAAAATCAAATCTGTGTCCTTGGGTGCATGCTTAGGTCCCATGCAAGAAATGTGAATGAATTTCAAACACCAGGGCACCGTTGATTGCCGACAAAACATTGAGATGCCTGGTTTTTAAATTCTAGTAAATCCAAAACTCGTCTGAAATTCATGAAACTTGGCATGCTATCATGGAGCGGCATCAACATGCCGTGGTACAAATTTTGTCCCAATTGGGGCAGGTTTGGGTATATGCTTCTCACAAACTGGAGCTTCTCACAACAAGCATGATGGTTTTCGGTAGGGAACATCCCACCTTTGGGGACGAAATGATATCCATTGCCCCTTATTGCTTTCAAGTTTTTTTCTCGTGTCAACATAGAACAATAGGAGTGTTGTGTGAATTTTTATGATTTTTCGGGGTTCATTTGGACATTTTTATGCATTAACTAAGTTTTCAATGCATTTATGTGCATAAATCAAATTTGAACTACATGTGCATGCTCTAGTGCATATAAATTGGATGAAAAATCAAATCTGTGTCCTTGGGTGCATGCTTAGGTCCCATGTAAGAAATGGGAATTAATTTCAAACACCAGGGCACCGTTGATTGCCGGCAAAACATTGAGATGCTTGGTTTTTAAATTCTAGTAAATCCAAAACTCGTCTGAAATTCATGAAACTTGGCATGCTATCATGGAAGGGCACCCGACATGCTTTGGTATTTTTCGTGTCCATTTTGAGAGAAGGCACAATCGAATAATGAGAGCCAACAAAGGCATTTTGAAAAAAATAGCTGCCACTTTAATATGTCAAACATTTGTATAATTCAAACCGTGTGCGTTCGGTTAACCATTCACGTGACGCCATGTGTCTTGGTTTTAATGGCTATAGGAGGTGCCGTGTGGACAGTTGCTTGACTGAACGGGAGGCGTGCGAGCGCAGTCCAGTGCGTAGGCTCACCGGGAAGGGTACACGCTGTTCAACGCAGGATCTGTGCATCTCTTCAACGCAAACGGTTCCGATTACGGTATGCAAATTGAAGCCAGACTTCGGCACTAAGCCAAGAGACACAGCGATTTGTCAAAATTTGCAACTAAAATTCAGTAATTAAGCATAGATTTCATTCATACTAGAGATTAAGCAGTCGTTCTCACCGGGAAGCGAGACAGCCTTGGACCGCCGCCTGCCTCGCTCCCACTGGTCTATATTAATGGCGCCGCCGAGCGACCGCACCCCCCATCCTCGCCACACACACAATTCCTCTCTCTCCACCCGCATCCTCGACGCCGCTCTGAGTCCTCAATGCCGACAGTGTACGAGGATGCCACCAAAGCACCTGATAACCCACAAGTATAGGGAATTCATAATCCTTATCAGTAACACAGATAGGTGAAGTAGCAAAAGCAGGGTCAGGTTTCATTCTAGCATTAAGAGATTGCTGCTTCCATTTAGCTAATAACTTCTTAAGATGATATCTATCATTGCAAGCTAAAATAGCTCTAGCAAATTCTTCATCCAGAACATAACCCTCAGGCACAACAGGTAACTTATATTTATTAGGGGGAGAGTCTTCATCATCACTATCTTCAATATTATCAGTTTCAATAATTTCATTCTCTTTAACCCTAGCAAGTTGTTCATCAAGAAATTCACCAAGTGGCACAGTAGTATCAAGCATAGAAGTAGTTTCATCATAAGTATCATGCATAGCAGAAGTGGCATCATCAATAACATGCGACATATCAGAATTAATAGCAGAAGCAGGTTTAGGTGTCGAAGCTTACTCAAAACAGAAGGTGAATCAACTGCAGAGCTAGATGGCAGTTCCTTACCTCCCCTCGTAGTTGAGGGATAAATTTTTGTTTTCGCGTCTTTCAAGTTCTTCATAGTGACCAGCAGATATAAATCCCAAGTGACTCAAAGAATAGAGCTATGTTCCCCGACAACGGCGCCAGAAAATAGTCTTGATAACCCACAAGTATAGGGGATCCCAACAGTTTTCGAGGGTAGAGTATTCAACCCAAATTTATTGATTCGACACAAGGGGAGCCAAAGAATATTCTCAAGTATTAGCAATTGAGTTGTCAATTCAACCACACCTGGATAACTTATTATCTGCAGCAAAGTATTTAGTAGCAAAGTAATATGGAAGTAACGGTAGCAAAAGTAATATTTTTGGGTTTTGTAGTGATTGTAACAGTAGCAACGGAAAAGTAAATAAATGAAGAACAATATGTGAAAAGCTCGTAGGCATTGGATCGGTGATGGAGAATTATGCCGGATGCGGTTCATCATGTAACAGTCATAACATAGGGTGACACAGAACTAGCTCCAATTCATCAATGTAATGTAGGCATGTATTCCGAATATAGTCATACGTGCTTATGGAAAATAACTTGCATGGCATCTTTTGTCCTACCCTCCCGTGGCAACGGGGTCTTAATGGAAACTAAAGGATATTAAGGCCTCCTTTTAATAGAGTACCGGACCAAAGCATTAACACATAGTGAATACATGGACTCCTCAAACTATGGTCATCACCGGGAGTGGTCCCGATTATTGTCACTTCGGGGTTGCCGGATCATAACACATAGTAGGTGACTATAGACTTGCAAGATAGGATCAAGAACTCACATATATTCATGAAAACATAATAGGTTCAGATCTGAAATCATCGCACTCGGGCCCTAGTGACAAGCATTAAGCATAGCAAAGTGATAGCAACATCAATCTCAGAACATAGTGGATACTAGGGATCAAACCCTAACAAAACTAACTCGATTACATGATAAATCTCATCCAACCCATCACCGTCCAGCAAGCCTACGATGGAATTACTCACGCACGGCGGTGAGCATCATGAAATTGGTGATGGAGGATGGTTGATGATGACGATGGGGACGGATTCCCCTCTCCGGAGCCCCGAACGGACTCCAGATCAGACCTCCCGAGAGGTTTTAGGGCTTGGCGGCGGCTCCGTATCGTGAAACGTGATGAATCCTTCTCTCTGATTTTTTTGTCCCTGAACACGAATATATGGAGTTGGAGTTGAGGTCGGTGGAGCGTCAGAGGGCCCACGAGGCAGGGGGCGCGCCCAGGGGGGGTAGGCGCGCCCCCACCCTCGTGGACAGGTGGAGGCCCCTCTGACGTGGATTCTTCTTCCAGTATTTTTATTATTTTCCAAAAATAAGTTCCGTGGAGTTTTAGGTCATTCCAAGAACCTTTGTTTCTACACATAAATAACTCCATGGCAATTCTGCTGAAAACAGCGTCAGTCCGGGTTAGTTCCATTCAAATCATGCAAGTTAGAGTCCAAAACAAGGGCAAAAGTGTTTGGAAAAGTAGATACGACGGAGACGTATCAGCGCCCCATCGAAGGGAGTGGCGACGCCGGGGCTGCTGAAGCACCGGAGCACGGCGTGAATATGGAGATAGAGGTTCCCGTCCCCGCCGACGAGGTAGAGAACGAGGCTGCCAACAAGCGGAGGCGGGTCGAGAAAGAACCGTAAGCGACTCCAGCAGGCGTAGACTTCATCAACAACCTCCCCGATGATATGTTGATAGTCATCATATCCCTCTTCCCAATCAGAAATCTGGTGAGGACAGCCGTCGTTTCCGGGCGGTGGCGCACCCTATGGCTCTGCACCCCTGTCGACCTCCTCCACGCCCACAAGCTCTGCCATGGCTATCGCCAAAGCTTGGATGCGTCCTCCCAGATCCTCGACAGTCACCATGGCCCAATCAAAGGCCTTATCGTGGGCAAGTTCCGTTCCAATGGCAGGGAGCGAGGCAAGCTTGACGAGTGGTTCCGATTCCGCGCCATAGATCAGCTTGAGAAGCTAAGTTATAATGATGGGCATATGAGTTTGCTGCCAATGTCCGCGCTCTGCTTCGCGCCCATGCTGCGCCTCGCCAAGTTCATCAACTGCCATTTCCCCCCCCCCTTAATGACGCGCCCGCTCTTTTTCTACCACGACTAAAGCACCTCGAGCTCATCGCCGTCCGCATCCCAAAGGATGACATGGAGCGCCTGCTCCGCGGCTGTACTGCACTCGAGTTCCTTCGTCTTCAGGCGATGAATTGGTCGAGTACCTTGCACATCACCTCCAGGACTCTCCGCACTATTTATGTGTGTTGCTGGTGCTGCAACGAGAGATCACAAAAGGTGGACCATAATATGGTCATCTAGGACACACCTTCACTTGAGAGATTACTTGTAGTTGATCAACAAGGTCCAACAAGAATCAATGCCATTTCTGCACCAAAATTGAAAGTGGTGGGCTACTCGTCTGTCAAATACTACAACTTTCAGGTACAACAGTCGCCTTATATACCTCTCCTTCTTGAGATCAACTTTATTTCTAGTTTTGAAGATGTATGTTCGTCTGTCATCCAGCGAAGCTTCACCCAGACTCTGGGCACAGTGAAGGTCTTGGCACTAGAATCTGTCGTCCCCAACCTGGACCAAGTTTTCAGTTGCCTGAGATGCTTTCCGTGCCTGAAGAAGCTGTATATCGAGGTGATGTTCCTTTCCTGTTAAATGTTAACCATAAGGGAGTTCAATTTTTTGCACCTTTTCCCAAGTTTACAATGACAATGTACTGCGATTGCTAAAGGAATTTTGGAGGATTTTAGGACATACACCCCAACCCCATATTGGTTGCTTCATTCATATGGTTACAATCGTCCATAAGCTTTCTCCTTGGGATTCATCTGTACTAGTTTTCTTAGGGAAATTTTCATCCAATCCAACCTCTTGTGAAGAAGGCTACATGTTTCTAGATTGTAATCAAATTAATGCCCATGTTAATCATGACAAATCGAAGATGGCACGTTGGTGCATTTTACAAATCCTGCAAACCAAATGGGCGAGTAGCAGTGTTCAAAACTGCATGTAGGCACTAACACGTTATCTTCTTTGCAGTGCATATTAGGCCCGGTGGAAGATGTTGATAACGACAATCACATCGAATGCCTGGATCTGCATCTCTCAAATATTACTTTCACTACCAAAAAAGACACATCCGTGACATTTTGGGCCGAACAAAAAAAATTTCTGTCATACTTATGACACTTCTATGACGATAATTGTGACAAAACCCGGTATCATCGTAGATGTGGTGGGGTCCTACTTCTATGACAAAAAATCATGACAGAAAATGGGCTTTTCGTCCTGGGCGGGCCGGAGACGCAGCTGCATGACATTCTTTGGACCGTCCATGACGGAAAAAACCGTGGTAGAAGCGAGGGAGAGGAAAATATCGGGGTGTTCCCGGTCACGGTGGGTGGTCGGGGCCGAGCGATGCGCGTGGTTGCGAGGCGTTGAGCTCTAACTGAACCCGAGCGAGGCGTTGGGCTCTAACTGAACCCGAGCGATTGCACTGTAGGCTACGTGTTACTGAACCCGAGCGACCGATCAATGGCTGTTAACTGAACCCGATCGAGCGATTCCTTCGCTACTGCTACTAACTAAAGCCGATCGATGCTGCCTCTAGATGAACAGTGAACTTTGCTGGGGGGGTTTGGATGAACAGTTCCCGGTGGGGGTGGATGAACAGGACCCCGTGGTGTTGCCTCTGGATGAACAAGACCCCGATCGATCGAGCCGGTTGGGGCTGGATGAACAGGACCCCGTGGAGGGCAGGATGAACAGGACCACCCCGTGGAGGGCAGGATGAATAGTAGACGGTGGAGGGCTGGATGAACAGTAGCCCGTGGAGGGGTGGTTGAACAGGAGCCCATGGAGAGGGCTGGTTGAATAGCAGCCGGTGGAGTAGCGTGCGGTGGAGGCTGGATGAACAGGAGCCCGTGGATGAAAGGTCGCAGGTGGAGGCTGGAGGAGGTCGATGGTGGATGAACAGTAGCCCGTGGAGGCTGGAGGGGGTCAACGGTGGAGATGAACAGTATCCCGTGGAGTCCGTTTTGTGGTACGCCACACCCCTCCCGATGAACAGGACTCCCGTTTCGACCGTAGCGCTCCAACACAAGTCCATTTCCTTTGTTTTGCGGTACGCCACACCCCTCCTGATCAACAGGACCCCCGTTTCGACCGTAGGAGGTCCGTTTCCTCCGTTTTGCGGTACGCCAGACCCCTCCCGATGAACAGGATCCCGTTTCGAATGTGGCCGGTCGAACACAAGGCCGTTTCCTCCGTTCTGCGGTACGCCAAGCCTCGTTTCCATCGGTTGTTCCGTCCAAGCCCTCCCGATGAACACGACGATGCATTCCGTTCCGACCTAGCCGGTTGGCTCCCCATGAACACGACGACGACGCTGTTTATCCGTTCCGACCCAGCCATGTACACGAGCCCTGGCCATATGTATGCGCGAGTAGGCGTTCGAGACCCTGCCCGTATGTACGTATGTGGCCGTATTTTCTTTCTTGCACACTGGCCACTGTACCTACGTGTACATGCTATGTGCGCGCCTCTACTACGACACGTGCGCGCCTCTACATCGGCCAGTATGTACGTACATGTTCGCGACCAGAATGACAACGCTACGTACGCTTCGACCAGGTGGGTCCCGACTGTCAGGCACTTCCTTGCCTGCGAAGATGTAGCTGGTGGGTCCCAGCAGTCAGGGGGCGAATCTTTTTTTTTGCCCAGACGCACTTCCTTGCATGCGAAGATGTAGCTGGTAGGTCCCAGCAGTCAGGGGAAACGTTTTTTTTCACGAAATACAGTTGCCCGTCCGGTGGGTCCCTGCTGTCACGTGGAGGAATAATTATTTTGCGCGTAATAAGGAGGCACTTCCTTGCTGCCGCCGTGGACCTAGCTGTCAACCTTTCCATGTACAGTACTCTTCCGATGGAAGTCGTTCCTTGACCACGTTGACCACGCCGCGCCGAGAGCACCAGGGCGGTGGACAACGGCGAGGCCTAGGAAGGGGACGACGCGGAGCCGGGAAGACGCGGCAGTGGAAGCCCGCGTGGAGAGGAGTACGAGGGTTCACTGGTTCGGCTGCGGTGAGAGGCTGCCGTCGCCGCAGGGCCTGGCCAGCGGTGGGAATAGTAGGGGGCGGTGAGGCCTCTGCGGCAGCACAGCCGGCCACGGGAGGCAGGAGCATGCGGCACGACCGGCGCTGCTTTGGGCGGCTGGAGCAAGAAGACCAGAGGTTGAAGAAGCACTACGGCCGTTGGATGGACATCGTACGGTCACTGGAGCTAGAATCGTTTATATTGACTAAGTTGACAAAGCACTCCGTTCCCGTCAACTTAGTAGGCCCACAAGTCAGCCTCCCACCAAGGTGGGTCCCAACTAGCAGGGGAGTATTCATTTTTTGTGTGTAATAAGGAGGCACCTCTGGTGGGTCCGAGCTGACAGCGGGGGGAACGTTTTTTCATGAAATACGCTGGCCCATCCGGTGGGTCCCAACAGTCAGGGGGGAAACGTTTTTTCGCCAAATACGGTGGCCCGTCCAGTGGGTCCCTGCTGTCAGGTGGAGGAATAATTATTTTCCGCGTAATAAGGAGGCACTTCCTTGCGGCTGCCGTGGACCCAGCTGTCAGCCTCTCCATGTACAACTCTTCCGATGGAAGTCGTTCCTTGACCACGTTGACCACGCCACGCCGAGAGCACCAGGGCGGTGGACGACGGCGAGGCCTAGCAAGGGGACGACGCGGAGCCGGGGAAGACGCGACAGTGGATGCCCACGCGGAGAGGAGTACGAGGGTTCACTAGTTCGGCTGCGGTGTGAGGCTGCCGTCGCCGCAGAATAACAGGGGGTGTGGGTGAGTGGAGGGATGCCCTGGCCAGTGGTGGGAGTAGTAGGGGGCGGTGAGGCCTGCGCGGTAGCACAGCCGGCCATGGGAGGCAGGAGCAGGCGGCACGACCGGCGCTGCTTTGGGTGGCTGGAGCAAGAAGACCAGAGGTTGAAGAAGCACGACGGCCGTCGGATGGACATCGTAGGGTCACTGCAGCTAGAATCGTTTATATTGACTAAGTTGACAAAGCCCTTGGTACGCGTCAACTTAGTAGGCCCACAGGTCAGCTTCCGAAACGGTGCACCCTAGATGTCAGGGGGAGGAATCATTTTTTGGGCGGGTGAAGCTAGAATATCCGAGATTGAAGAAGAAGCACGGCATCCGTTGGATGGACATCCAACGGCCACTACTGCTAGAACCGTGTGTTGACTATAAGTTGACAAAGCCTTGCATACACGTCAACTCTTGTTTTAGGGGACGCGTAAACTTAGTAAGGCCACAAGTGTGTGGCAGAGAACTTATAGCCCATTTGAGATTTGTAAGAATGTGCAGCCAAATTTTGAATTCTAATGGAATTTACTACAGACCATTTACAGTTTGTTAAAAGTATAGCCCATTTCAACCAACCGTTCAAAACAGAATTCAATAAAATTTCCCACATTTTGATGGGATCCAAAATATTTTTATCCCGAAATTTCTAGCCAGATTAAATACAATTTCAATATAAATTTATATTACGTAAAAATCCAACGAAACATTGCGCTCGCAACAATTAGTGAAATTAAAATTTTCAATATTCAAAAATAATATTTTATAAAGTAATTACGTGATTGGTGCATTTTTTATAGTTATTGCCCAGTTTTTATAATTATATCCCATTTATTATTTCTTAAAGCCCATTTTCTTGTTAAGCCTAATGCATCCCTCCTAGGAAAGATTTGCAGCCCAGCGGGGCGGAGAATATCAACTTGACCTTGCCTGGGTATTCCTAAAAAAAAGTATAGCTGGGCTAGCCATTTTCAGCATGAAAAAAATTAATATCTGGGCTGGATATCTGGCCTGGGCTAGACGGGCCACAGCCCGCCCAGTTAATAGCTGTAGCGATGTTTTCGTTGTTGTTCAGAGGAGAAAAAATAATATCTGGGCTAAACATTGCTCAAGAAAAACTCTGCAGTGCTCACACGTCAAAAACACAAATACTACTCGAGCTCCTTGGTCCCAGCTGTCGGCCGCTTCTTGTGCAATTCTCTCGTTTATTGACTACATAGGTTGACAATGGTGTGGGACCGTGATGTCAGGAAACCAGGAGGAAGCAAAAAAATTATAGTTTTATATACTAATAAGGAGGCACTTGCATACGTGCGGCTATGGCCCTGGTGGGTCCCCACTGTCATCCTCTCCAAGTAAAGTCATCTCCTCATCCTCATGTCCGTTGACCATGTTGACAACGCGACACGGCGGCGCCACGGCGAGCGCAACAACTCGAAGGACAACGGAGAGGGCCTCGCGGGCCCTACGGATGGTCTGATACAGCGCCCGCTGCTTATTCGGGAAGCCAGGATCATAGGGCCACATGTCCGCGAAGGCATTGCCATTCGCTTCTTCACCGGTGCTCGTTGAGGAGACGGAGGTTGCAGTACAGGTCCTCCTGCGCTGGTAGCTCTTCCGCCATTAGGGCGTTGAAGTGCGGCCGCACCTGCTCTATGATGAACACGGCATGAACCGGCTTGGACAGTGGCGCCGGCTCCTGGTCGGAAGCTACGTCCATTGTCTGATTGTCGTTGCTCAACTCAGCGAGGTAGCTGGCGAGCCAACATGTCTGGCTGCTGGACCAACCCGCTGCCAAACACGAGTCTGATTGCCCTGGCCCACCCAGACCGCCTCCCTCGCCCGCGCGCGCTTTTCGCCCGAAACGGTCAGCGCCGCCCGCCCCGCTTCCCGGTGCATGCGAGTACTCCGCCTTCAAACGACACAAGTGCCGTCCGTCCGTCCTTCTGCCGCCCACATTAATGATACGCGGTTGCCGAGGCGGCTACTCCGGTGCCACACGTCCGTCCCTCCGCTGCCCACCATTGCTATATAAACTGCTGCGCCGGCCATAGCCGCAGTCATCTGCATCCGTTCCTATTCTCCTGTCCACACCACTATTGCCCACCATGCATGGCTTCCTCGCGCTCCAGCGCTCTTCGGGACGGGCAGACGACGGACCACGAGGAGATGGCAGCCATTGCTGCCGACTGGCTGGCCGACAGGCAGCCGGAGGACGACGACGTCCCAATGGAGAACATGGTAGTCGACGATCCGGCGCCAACCCCCTCCTCCGCACCATCCTTGCCGGTGCATTGCACCATGACCATTGGCGAGGCCCGTGCCCAATATATGGACACGGTGAGGCAGAAGCGTGAGGAGCAGTTCCGGGAGGCGCAGGCCGACGCCGCCTACAACCACCATCTCCTCCAGAAGCACCTGTAGGCGGAGGAGCAGATCGCCGCGGAGCGGGCGGAACTGGAGGCGCTGCTCGACTCATACCGCTTCGCCCGCGAGGGCCGCCTTGAGCGCTGGCGGTACCGCATGCGGGTGGCGGAGGCTGTGGCCGCCTACGAAGAGGGTGATGAAGCGGGCGAGGCGCTGTTTGGCGAGACCGAGGACGAGGCAGAGGACAATGCTGGCTCCGACGAGTCCCCGCTCCGCTGGCGTCGACGAGGCCGTGCTCCGCCGAGGCCCCGCGGCGCCAACAACGAGGCAGAGGACACCGCCGGCTCCGCCGAGGCCCAACCCTGCCGGCAACGAGGGGGAGGATTTCCCCCGCTCCACCGAGGCGCCGCCCGCCGACAACGAGACAGAGGACATCGCCGGCTCCGCCGAGGCCCCGCCCCGCTACCAACGAGGCCGCACCACACAGAAAACGAGGAAGAGTAGAACACGGTAGGTCACCGCCGCTCGGGTCCAAGTAAGGCCACCGCTGCTACCCTCTGCTTGCTGGCACTGAGCTGTACATCATGGAACAATTCTATTATTACAGGATGATTGAAGAGCGCTCCATGGTTGAGCAAGCTCATGAGATACAGTCATTTGCTAAAGAACTTGAGCACTTCAGTTGTATGCTACCGGACAAGTTTGTTGCCGGAGGTATCATCACTAAGCTTCCTCCTTCGTGGATCTCATTGGCACTCTTGATGTGGAAGAAAATGAGAGAGCAAAGGACACACGTGCTCGAGGAATTGAGGGAGGATCTAGTGCCAATCTGGTACAGAAGAACTTCCAGGCCCACAAGTTCTAGAACAAGGGCAAGTTTGATGGTAAAGCAAAGTTTGATGGGAAGAACAAGGCTGTGCAACACACGAACTTCAAGAACAAGAATGACAAGAAGAAAGGTGTTTGTCATGTGGGGATCCTGATCATTCCTAGTTGCCCTAATCGCTATGACAAGCTAGGCGGGTTGACCACTGACGGCCGGTTAGCTTCTTGGCGGCGACGTGGAGTTGGAGAGCTATGTTGGAGAAGGACGTTGCTTCTACTTAACTGCTGGTGCAGTTGGCTGACTGACACGTGGGCCCAACAGGCATCTGGGCCACATGTCAGTTACGCAACTGCACCTGCAGTTAAGTCACTGAAGCTTCTGTTCGGCTCAGCTGGACACAGGTGGGTAGCTTCGGTTAATTAATTATACCTCTAGCGCACCCCTTTTTAGTTGAAGAATGTATGAAATGTAATGAAATCCGGCATGTTTATATGAAATCCGACCGTGTATGAATGAATTTATTTCGATTAGTTCGAATTCTTGTATCACTGGCATTGGATGAACATGCAAAACAATACGTAGTAGCATTAATCCAAGGGTGATCACCTCGTTTGCAGCAGTTTCACATGTACTCCCTCCGGTGCTTTCTAGTCTGCATACAAGTTTTGTCTGCAGTCAAAGTATCTCTACTTTGACCAATCTTATAGAAAAAAGTATGCACTTTCACAATGTGTGAAGTAAAAAGGAACAGAAGGAATACAAAGAGTTTGAGCAGCTGTTTAGCGTTCTTGTACATTGCAATCAAACACACAGGCCTGGCAATTCAAAGAGAACATTCAAAACAATCAATGATTATGCATCTCAGCGATTCACATGTCAGAGCCAATATTTACTTCACAACTAAAGAATAAAGAAAAAATGGATCGACACTGCTGACAGCAAAGGGCGTCCCATTCGAAAATATCAAACACATGTCTTCTTGCTAAAATCAATGAGCAAAATTTGACAAGGTTTTCCCATTCCAAAATATCAAATGCCTACGATTGTGGAATGGGCAGGGTTTGCCATCAGTTCGGACATTGACATGGCACCTTGTGCTAAATAAACCAGCTGTTCTTTTTGTGCAGCTCCACCAAAATCAACCAAATTCGCGCGTAGCTTGTATGATTTCGCCCTTATATGTTGCAATGCCTTGAACTTATCGGCACCTCCTCTCTTGTGGTGGAAATGAATGATTCGATGTATTCATGAACATTTTGTGCAGTTCCCACTGAAATCAAGCTGAGCACCCCTGTTTAAAGCAAACTGTACTATGAATTGATAGTTTAAACATGCACCTACATGGTCCATGTAGAGCACACTTTTAGAAAAATGGAACTCACCGGAAAGAATCCTAGAACAACATTGTACTCGCGCATCACAGCAAGAAAATGGAGATTTGTCAGTCCTTCTGAGCTGAAGTTAGTTTGGTCTTGTGGGGGGTAATGTAACCATCCTTCAACTGCTCCTTCGGATGAGAAGATAGATAGGGCTTCTTCATCCTGGCATAATCGGAACTAGTCACTTCACGTACTCCATATTCTTCTTCAGAGGAGGATGATCCTGTTGTGCAAAGACAAGAGGATAACTAAATGCTAGCATCCCTGTTTGCTCGAAAAAAGGAAAGGAAATATTTAAAATAGCACAAATGAAGCACTTCTCAAGGACAATACCACTTTTTGATGACAGTATCTAAACAGTAGCACAACACCAATAGAGATGACAAAGCTTAATCATATGGATGAAATCAGTGGGCGAGTACCAACCTTTGTCAAGAGGCTTATTGTGTAGAGCATACAGATGAAGCACTTCTCAGGAACCATCTGTTGCTATCTACTGTGGTGGCTATGCTTACTATATACTCCTCGATTAGATTAATGTTTCCAACATCTTCTTGTGCAGTTCCACTAAAATATATGGTATCTTCAAAGAAGATCCCTGTTTGCACAAGTAGAGATAATTACGTATTACATTAAGAGTGGCATCAAATCAGTGGCAAAACAATTGCTCATTCCAGCCATAGCAATAAATTAAGATGCAAAACTATATCATTACTTGTGTCATCACAGTTCCAATGCTTCATTACAGCACCAGGAGTTGATTTTTGTTTTTCTTCCGCTTGTTCTTCCCCTTCATCACTTGGTTCAATAACAGACAAGCTTCACCTTCAATGTAAGATTTGGCATGTCAATTAGGTTGCACAAGTATAGCACTAAACAATGACATTAATTTTCTGATGAAAGTGGCAAAATACAGGCCAACAGTTGTGAAATATCCTTATCTTACCTCAATGGGATATTGCGGTGCACATACAGATTGGAAGTCTTGCCTCCATTTGTGCAGTTCACTAAAATCAAGCAACATTACTGTACAAGTAGCACAACATATGAAAGCTCACTGCAGAATCATGTGAAAGAAGGCTAGTACTGACCTCTCATGACGCGGAATTCAAACAACTCACAAGAAGAAGTTCTGAACCAAATTTGCCAACACGGATAGGAAGTAAGATCTCCTCTTGTGCAGTTCCACTAAGATCAAGCAATCAAGAAACGTTGTCGGTGTGACATTTTGGTTGAACTGAACAAAACACTCTTAAAACAAAAGTGTTTTGTGCAATGCAACAAAAGGTCACAATGGCAACGAGGTGAAGTAGACAACCCTGTTTACACAGAGGTGCAAAGGAAACAACTAGTGGTCAATAACGGTGGATGACACAGAAGCCAACAAAAAGAAGCATCTACCTTATCTAAATGGGAAAGAAAGCAAGACAGTAGCATTTCTCAAACGGTGGCATTGATTAATATTAATAGAGAGATTATATTAACAATAAAATTCGTTCAACATGCAATTTGCTTTTAACTGTGGCATTGCATCAATTTTCCAGCGGCATTATTAGAGGGTGCTTGTTTACAGGGACATTTTGGTGGAGGGACTAAAACAATTCCGTGTCAGTCCCATCTAAACCAGACAGGAGGGACTTTTAGGGACTAAAAGTGGGCATTTGGGACTAAAGAAAGAACACCCCGAGGGAGAGTCTTTTTGGGACTTTTTCCAACAGTTGCCCCTGCCACGCATCGCACCTTGTCTCTATTAGTTCATTACTAGGGGTAACATAGTCTTTTAGCATGTCATTTAATAACCTCTAGTCCATGTTTAGTCCCTGGAACCAAGCAGGTAGGGACTAGGGAGTTTTTAACCAAACAGGGCCTTAGATTAACAACAACTAAAGAGTTGCACGGGACAATGGACGCACCAGCACCATGTGCATCTACCGATGTACTGGGGTGATGCACAGTCTTTGCAACAAAGAACAAACAACCAAGGAGCATATTTGTGCTGGTCCCAGTTTTGTTATCTTTAGACACCTTTCCCTATGTGAGCGCAGCAAATCTAGTCCTGCTCAAACTCTACAGCCTTGTCCCCCAAAACAAAAGATCAGTTCGTTACAGATGTGTGTACTGCGGTTGTCATTGTTTTCCCTTTTCGACCAACGTAGGTGCTGGATAGCCAGTCTGTACTAGTACTTTCCCCACTTCCTTTCCTCTGTGAACCACGTCCTAGATTTATGCTATACAACTTTCCCCACTACTTTCCCCCATTCATGTCCTCTTTGAACCACGTCTTAGATTCATGCGATACAACTTTCCCCACTACTTTCCCCCTTCCTTTCCTTATTGAACCACGTCCTAGATTCATGCTATACAACTTTTCCACTACTTTCCCCCATTCCTTTCCTCTTTGAACCACGTCCTAGATTCATGGTATACAACTTTCCCCAGTACTTTCCTGTTTGATCCAACACCTAGATTCGAGTGCAGAAGCGAAAAAAACCCACATGCAGCTAGAGCAATGCATGTGGAATAAGTAAATTATACCTTAAGGTTCTTGGGGTGTGGTTCGGTGGGCGACCGGAGGCCGTTTGACCCACACTATGTACGACGACGAAGAAGAAGGGGTCGGAGGCCCTCCCGCACCGCCGCTGGCTGACAGCGTTAAGCCTCCTTCCCTTCCCGGTGGACGGATCCTGCCGGCTCTTTGACCAGCAGTGAGGGAAGAGAGAGAGGCCAACGAAGTCTTGTTTAGATCTGGAGAGGGTGAGAGAGTGTGAAGGGAGCAACTACAAGCAGACCGGCAGTGAGGGGAGAGAGAGAGGCCAACGAAGTCTTGTTTAGATCCGGAGAGGGTGAGAGAGTGTGAAGAGAGCAACTACAAGCGCTGAGGCTCCAGCGTGTATATATATACTGGAGAGAGTGTGAAGAGTGCAAACCCTAGAAACACGAATTATGCTCAAGTGTAGTTATCGAACTCGAGACCTCAAGTTTGATGAGCGAACAGGCTAACTAGCTACACAACCCTCCCGTTATGTTCATGAGAGGAAAATAACCTTTTATACATTCCTGCATTCGTGTGACAAGCATGCCGTGTTTTTTGTGTGTGTGGGAGTCATTGGGATTTAAATCTTAATCGTGTCATGTGTCTTTGGTGGTAAGACTATCCATAGTGGTGCAGAAATAATGTAGCCTTAGTCACCTTACCTCTCTCCACGTAGTAAGTTGGGTCCCACCAGTCAGAGGGTGAAACAAACAAATTAATAAGAAAAAATAAAAGCGCCAGCGGTGTATCTTACCTCACACATCTCGCTACTGCTCGGGAACACTTTCCAATTGATCCCTCTGTTCACTCATGTACTATTTTAAGTGAATCCTTATTATAACATGCACACAATTTTGGGCACTTGTATTCGACCTAAGTCAGTGTGCCACCGTATCTCATACGACTCCCTCCGTCTAGGTGTAATAAGTCACGTTAGAAGGTGCAGCGGGACCAAGGTGCAAGCAGATTGGAGGAGAAGGAGAAACTTGACCGGTCATTCCTCCAATCAAAGCCCGATTTCTGTCTCTAAACGCAACAATTAATCCAAACAACTAAGAGATGCCGTTTTAGCTACCATGCAGGGCCACGTATTAACTCGCATGCAAGCCGACTTTGATTTCTTGACTGATCAACACGTAGTTGCGCTCCTTCATTGGGTTTCCGGGGGAGATAACAAGGCAGAGTAATTAAGGAGCATTTGGTTACATTGCTTAGGCTGGTCATAGTGGTGAGTAACTTGGACTAGTACAACATGCATATGTTACTAGTCTATGTTACTACTATGCGAAGTTTGCCGTCGGAAGCGAGCCGATCTGGCTCTCCTGAGCTAGCAAGGTTTTTCTAGCCCACCCAAGCTAGCTGGCCCACAAAAGCTAACATATTTTAACAGTTCCAAACGCCTAACCTTGCCCGACTATGCTATAAGCTGGTCTTGCTAAGGATCCAAACGCTCCCTAAGTAACAATGCTCGCTAGCAACGAGGCCAGGAGTGGATTGAGATGCGAAGTTAATGGACGACGCCTAAACATTTTGGGAATATCTGATTTCCGTAGGATGACTTAACACCTAGACAGAGGGAGTACTACTCCTCAGTCCAGGTTTGATGGAATATTCGTCACCTCTTCTCTTCTTGTACGTACTCCATTTGTATCTCACTTCCTGTGGCTTCGCACTCGCACGATTTTCCTATTCTATGAACCTGTGTGGGCGTGTGCGTGTGTGTATTTAATAGCATGTGTGTGTTAGAGAGAGCGACAGATCGACCTACTCCTACAGAGAGATGGTGTGTAGTGTACGATTTTAGCCGCGAGAGCTGGTGCATCCTCTCATTTCTGGGCGTCCGATAGGGACAGGCGGACAGCTGCCACGCCCGCTCCTGACCAGCCTGGCCCACCCAAAGCCCCTCCCATCGCCCCCGCGCGCTTCCCGCCCGAAGCGGTCAGTGCCGCTCCAAAGAATCGGTGCCACATTCATGCCCGGGCAGAGCGGACGCGACCTCTCACTAGCGCCTGCGTTGAAGGGAGAAGCGGATTCAAGAGTGATGGTTGCTTCGTCCGTCCAACTTACTGCTAGGTCTATGTGATTTGATGGCTCATTGGTCATTATTACTGAGGTGGTAGGACTGCTGGATGTCCCACGCTTTCGGCGAAAGGAGGTACTACTAGATTACAATTTTCTCCATTCTTACGACGGAGGAGTGCAAGAGCAGTGAAAACACGCAGGCTCAGTGATTACATGGCCCACCTCACACTATCACCATATTTTCTGGACACCATGCGACACCTAACTCTTTACATAGTACTCCCTCCATTCCTAAATATAATTCTTTGTAGAGATTCCACTAGGTGGACTACATACGGAACAAAATGAATGAATCTACACTTAAAATGCATCTATATACATCCATATGTGGTTCATGGTGAAATCTCTACAAAGACATATATTTAGGAACGGAGGAAGTACTTGTATAGTACGTACTGTAATTTATCAGCGAGATAGTACAATGCTATGAAGCTTCCAGCTTCTGTTACATGTATCTTGCGTCCAAGGTTGCCCGTTGCAACATTTCATCAAATACAAAGGAGACTAACATGCATGCTATCGCATCTCAATGATTGACAGATCATAGCAAATATGTACTCCCTCCGTTCCAAAATAAGTGTCTCAACTTTATGCTACATACGTAGCAAAATGAGTGAATCTACACTCTAAAATACGTCTATATACATCAGTGTTTGGAGTATGTACTAGTAGTTCATATTGAAATCTACTAAAGGACATATATATTCCAAACAATATGATAATCTCTCTAACCAAGGTAGCAGGGACGAGGAGTAAACGGAGGGAGTAGTAAAATTTTCTCCTCGTCCTGCGAGCCACCGCGCGCGTGGGCGAGGGAGCGGGCGTAAGGCGTACAGTACTACTACTACTCATGCAGTCCGTAGCCATTGAAATAGAGACAACTAAAGAAAAAAATGATCCATGTAGTCCCTAGCCCTTGAACCGTAAACCCTAACCAGGCTTTAATTTGCTGGCAACGTCGGTGCTTCCTAAGATATGAAGTTTGCAACCCTTTGACCATCGGATCATTTTGTGCAGTTTCACCAAAATCGAGATGAGCATCCCTATGGAAAAGAAATTGAAGAAGTGTGATTAGAATAAGATTACTGGGACTAGTTGATGAGACATAAACTCATCACAAATACAGTACGTAGAAGCCAGTAGAGCTATGTGTGGGGCAAAGAAGTAGAGAAATATCCACATGGAGTGATGTGGGCAGCTGGAGCAGTGGTGCAAGCCGGCTGTAAAGGGAGTTGTACATGAGGGATGTCGGGACGTAGCTCAACCTAAAGGAGGGAGGCGGGAGGAGGCAACTACCCACGTCGCGGCAGTGAGCAATGGACGAAGGCAACCTCACCGGCTTTGAGAGAGAATGGCGGGGACCCCCGATCGGGACGTGCCGACAGTGGGTTTTCGCCGTCGGCGACGGCGACCGCATCTACACTAAGCATCCACCCCTTCCCCCGGAGGACGTGATCCGCCGGGATGTTAGAGACGTGGCCACAGTGGTATTGTGCGAGAGAGTGTGAAAACTGAAGAGAGCAACCCCAGCAAGCAACCGTGTAGGCTCGTCCTGCCTATTTATATAGTGGAGCAGTTTCCTTTTCTCTCCATATGAACCTATTTATATTGCGTACGTGCCACTGAAGAAAAAACTTTATTTATAAATGACGTGACACCTACTACTCATTCTCCTATAAACCTTGCGCTTGGCATCTCCAAACTATTAACCTTGTGATTGGCTCTTCGCCTCTTCGGGAAGTCGAGCAATAATGGTACTTCAATATATATCGTTCTGGCTATATGAGACCGAATGAATTGCTGCACGTCCACCATGTGGCGAGGGTCGAGGGGTGAGGGAGAGTGCGTACTATTACGTCCGTTTCTACATACGGAGCTAAATGAGTGAATCTACACTCTAAAATACGTCTATATACATCAGTGTTTGGAGTATGTACTAGTACTTCATATTGAAATCTACTAAAGGACATATATTCCAAACAATATGATAATCTCTCTAACCAAGGTAGGACGAGGAGTAAACGGAGGGAGTACTAGTAAAAATTTCTCCTCGTCCTGCGAGCCACCGCGCGCGTGGGCGAGGGAGCGGGCGTAAGGCGTAGTAAGCAAGCTTCACCTCATCCTGCGAGCCACCGCGCTCGTGGGTGGGGGAGACGGCGTACTAAGCAAGCTTCTCCTCGTTCTGCGAGTTGACGGGACACATCAAATGTACTCCAGTGTATAGAGCCTTGCCTCTAAGGTAGGCCCCACATGGTTTGCTTCTTTTTTAACATAACGCATCAGGTCGCAATTTGTTTGTTCACCCGTGGTAGACGATCCTCCCTCCACCAAGTGGACAACCAATACACGGTCAAATTACCACGTTGGTTGCCTTTTCGTACAGAAATGAGCTCCACCGTGTACCCGCGCGGGTGTGGTTGGGAAAGAGATGGGAGTACGTGCGCCGTGCGTGCACCTCTTCTCTTCGTGCACGGCCCCCACCTACGTGGGTGTGTGTGAGAGATACAAACCTAGACAAATGGCTTGTGCGTTCATGAGTGTTTTTTGTTTGGGGAGGGGAGGTTGATTTCGTGAATGTATTTGTGGGAATATGTGTCGATGACATCTCAAACAAAATTTTGCATGCAATGTGTGTGAAATGGAGGCATGTCCATATCATATATAGAGGGTCGGGTAATCCACGAGAAGAGAGGAGGGGTCATAGATATCGATAGAGTCGAAGAGAGGATCAAGTGGGTGGGTGCGAGATCAATGAAGAGAGCCATCGAAATTGTGTGTGTGTGCAAGTCAAAGATATAGGCGACTGACCTAGCTATCGGAACGTCAGAGGGCACAGGTCAAGTTTGTGTGTGGCAGGGAGACATGACTAGAGCGCTCGATGTATCAGTGTGTGTGTGTGTGCGAGGGGGTGGGGGGAGGGGTAGGCAGAGGCCTAACTATAGAGGTAGAACGACTCGTATATGTGTTGAGAAGGAGAGACCCAGCTATGTCTTACGGGAGATCGGTCGACATCCATACATAACTGAAGGACGGGAAATAGGATGGGACAGAGAGAGAGAGAGGAGAGAGAGAGGGAGGGAGAGGGGTAGAGTGCTGGATGGGTGATGGAGTTGCTTCTCGAAGATGGTGGGAGAGGCCTACTAGACAAACTGAAGGTGGAACTGCAATGTTATCAATAAGAGTGGGGATGTGTTTATGTGTGTGCCTGTGCGTGATAGATCTATCGGGACACATCCATGGATGATGAAGGGGAACCATGTGTTTGGTAAGCAAACCTAACTAGATCGGTAGATCAATTGTTGTTTGTAGGAGGAAGGGAGATACATAACTAATGAGGTAGATCGATCGACGCGTGGGAAAAAACGAGTTATAAGGACCTAGCTAGCTATATGTATAGCGGGAGATTGATCGGTGTACATCCATTTGTTAGAGGAAAATAAGGCCCGGCGAGACGGATAGACACAGAAAATGGAGCTAGGAGGTGGTGCGAGAGGCCCAGCTACTAGCTAGATAGGGGGAGGAGTGTGCGGTTGTGAGATCGATGAAAAGAGGGGTGAGAGTTTACACGTGTGTGGGACCGTATGAGACACACGAGGCAAGGACACATAAAGGAGGAGATTGAAGGTGTGTGTGTATGTTGTAGGCAGACATCGCTGGAGAGGTTTATCGATTGGTGTGTGTCGGAAAGGAGTTGTGGAGACCGTGGGAGAATGACCGAAAGAAAAAAATGAATGTGCGCGATGGAGAGAATGCTGAGGGAGGGGGAGGGCGAGGAGGGCGTGTGCATGCACGAGAGAAAGTTAGTGGTAGCTACAAAGGTTAGAGGATTGTGTGGCTGTAAGAGACTAATAAAGATCATAATTTGATATGAAAGTGGATTCATATATTTGAATAGGAGATCATAGTGTTTTAAACATATGCATGCATGAATATAGCGGTGATACGCGTGTTGTGGTTTTGCACATGTTATACCATAATGTGATAATGCATGGCGTTTGCAACTCACAGCTAAATGTCGAACAATCTAACCATACTATACATCGAACAATCTGACATTTTATTTGTATTTGTGATAATGTGTGGCGTTTGCAGCCTACAACTAAATATCGAACAATCTAAACAATACTATATATCGAACATTCTCACATTTTATTTGAATTTGTGGTAATGTGTGGTGTTTGCAACTCACATCTAAATACTTGTAGGCGTAGGGGGCGGGGCACTATACATAATGTCATAAACACATTATACATATGAGACATGGTTTAGTTTGTGAAGATCTAGCTAGAGCTTGAAATGTACTATGATTTGAAATCAACATAAAGTGGATTCAAAAAATCGGGTTTGAGTTCATATAGTACACATAGTTCATATGTAACTCGAGACTAATCATGTGGTGTGCTATGAAGATATACACAAACGATGGTTTAAGTTGACAATAATGACGATTGTAGATCTTACTAAAACAGAGAAACGAATTCAAACGCTTTGACTTCACAACAATCATTATTGTAGATCTTATTCAAATAGAGAAACGAATTCAAATTTAGTTCATATTGAAGCGGTAGTATATACGTTTGGAATGCACTAAAACGTTCATTTGAGTACTAGGTTGCATGCATTATACACGTAGCGAAATATTTTAATTGAACATAACATGAATTCAAAGTTTTGAATGACATTTGTAGTGCGAATTGATTTGGTACAGTACACATTAGGCTTGTCAGGAAATTTCAACCCGCGCCTTGTTAGCCCGAAATGTTTAAGATATATCTTTGTCTCGTTGTGCTCCGACAACTCCCTTCATCTCAACCCGCGCCTTGCTATTCCAAAATTACAACGCGCGCGAAAACTCCCACCTCCTGTGAAATCCCGACACGCGAAATGCTCGTGATACCCCTGAACCGAAAGAACCGCCTCAAATCGGTGGGGGTACTTTCATAACTTACCCCACATTTCGGACAAGCGCGTCCCTAAGCCATGGTTCCCCACTCCCATCCCATCCGCCTACCCATTCTTACACCGAGGCCGGGAAAACCTACGAAGCCCCACACCCTCCTCCGTTCGCCACCCAGCCGGAGCCTCTTCCCCGACGACGTCGTCCACAACAACTCCTCGACGTCCCTCATCCACCATACCGGATGAGGATCCGTCGTCGATCTGGTCGTCCCGCCGGTTCAGCCACCCCGTCCTCCACCAACAAGGAGCTGCCCCGACGTTCCCCTAGTCTTCCACGCCACCTCCATTCCCACACCGCCGTCTTCACCTGCACCACCGGAAGAGCATCATCATCACCGTTTCCTCGGAAGCTGCGACCTAATTGGCTCCACCAAAGAGGTTGTACACTAATCGCCGCATTTTCTTCTTGATTCGATCTCACGGTGCTGCCGGCACTCGGTCCCGAGCCGACATGGCGCAACTCCATCCACGGCGGCGTCGCCGGCCACTTCCTCCACGGCGTCGCTCCCTAGGCAGCGACGTCCACATCAGTAGGAGCTGCTGCTGCTTTAGCTCTCGCTCGCGCTGCTGCTCTGATCTTGCTCTCAGTCCCCTGCCTGGTCTGCTCTTCCTCTTGCTCTTGCTCGCGTTGCTGCTCTCGCTCTTGCTCTTGCTAGCGATGCTGCTCCGATTTAGCTACACTTCAGTCGACTGAATCGACTTTTGGGTCAGTCGATTTTTAGGGGGTGGGGGCCTCGCCGGAGTTAAGGAAGAACCAGCCGCAGCGGGGAGGGGGGCTCACCGGAGAGGTACCCCAATATCTATCTTAGGGTTCAAGGTGGGGGCGGTGGTCGCCGACGGTGGTGGGGCGGTGGCGTGGGGATCGCCGGAGAAAAAGCTCGGCATGGGGGGCCTAGAGGGATGGCCAGGGTGGCGGCGGACCGGCGGTGGGGAGTGTTTTCGGGGCGGGCAGGGTGGCGCACCGCCGGTCGCGGGCGGCGGGGGGCGGCTGTTTGGCCGGTGGTGGCTGGCGGCTCAGGGGGGTGGAGGTTGAAGATGAACTGCAGGCCCTTGATTACGTATCCAACGGCTGCAAAATCGACTGACCAGAGATGAAAAAGTCAGTCGACTGACGTGTAGCCTCACCTCTAGTGCGTTTAGTTTCGACAGTAAAATTCAGTTTCGAGAGCAAAATTCAGTTTCGACAGTTAAGTTTAGTTTCGATAGTTAAATTCAGTTTCGACAGTTAAGTTCAGAGATGAGCGGCTGATGTATACATCTAGCACTTTGTGGTTATGTATTTTACGTCATCTATTGGAGATGCTATTAGAATTCCACTCAGGTTAACATTGTCTGTCTTGTCTTGCTTCAGCCTCGGCGTCGTACAACTCACCGGAGCCGCTCCAATGACGAAACCCTCCATCACAGCGGAGCAGTACCTCGGGCTCCATCTCCAGACGCCTAAGATCTTCTTCCCCTCCTCCAACAGCCAAGTCAGCCGGAGCATCCTCACCGGCCAACCCAATCACGCTGAGATCGACATGGCTTCACCAAAGAGGTTGTACACTTCTTGTGGTTTGACTTAATCTCACCATGCTTCTTTGCATCTTGTGATCTTTCAATTCTTGCGAACCAAACACCCAGATTGGCAGAAATCCTGTGTTTTTAAATTCTCTGTTTTGCACGTGCATTCCTATCCTATTCCTGTCTATTTCCTATCCCTGCATTGTTAGAATCCTCAAATTCAAACAAGCCCTTACACAATTACTTCTGTTACAGATATGTGTCAAAGAAAACCTTGTGTGGTTTTGTCCTGCTCCTGCGCTGGTGTGTTCCACCCCAGCTCAGCTGCTCCAACGACGGAAGGGTTCGCCACAGCAGGGATCCGCTCTCCAGACCGTGTTTCGCCGCCTCAGATCTTCTTCCCCGCCACCGACAGCCACGACAACTGCATTACCATCATCAACTGAGCAGATGACCTTGAGGACTACACAGGTCCACAAGAGAGGTTGCACTCTTCCGTGTCTGCTTACGTTATGCATCGCTTAATATGATGACATGCTACTTTATCATCGTGTTCACCTATTAGACTCCGACTCAGGTCCAAACTTATGCTAAAACTTGAGTTTTTAAATGGTTGTGGGGTACAAATTGGGGCATCAATCAGTACTATCTGTCTACTATCTGGTTAATCTCGGGTGTCTACTATGAGTTTCATGTTGGCTGCAAACAAACATTAAAGGAGCCATTATCTGTATTTTTTAACAAAGCTATTATCTGCCTGCTATCATTGGTTTTGGGTCTATCCATAGTTTGCTACCTTCACTCTGGATTTGTGCATGCACTCCTTACATAATCTCACTATGTTTTATTCCTATGCATGTCAGTTATTGTACACAATGGAACTGAACATGTAGAGCAAAAGAGACGAGCCTTGCGTGGCAATAAAATTTCATGCAGACGACGCTCCATGGTGGGCGCAAAGGCAGCCCCTCCACCCATTTCGGATCGTAATCAAGAGGAAGATAACTATTCTGAGGGGGATTCAGAAGCAGAAGACCACTCCTATTTACCCCATGAGGTCTTCGCTCTAACTTGGCATGCTGATGTTGGTAATATCATGCATATGGTGCCTTGCATTGCTTACTGTATACATCAAAGATGTCATCTGCTTAGTTTAGACATGCTTTGTGTCAATGCCATCTGTTTAGTTTCTTTATCGTATACGTGAATCATGCAATGCCATCTTGTTTAGCCAGGCATCATATATGTGAATTTTGCAATGCCACCCTGGTTAACCAGTCATCTTATATGTGAATTATATCATGACATCATTTTTTATTACGTGTTAAATTTGTCAACAATTTTAGTACATTCAATTATCTTCCTGTGCATCAGCCATTCGGCACGGTCATGGAAAAATCTAGAGTGGAAACAAGGTCTTCAGAGCAGACAATGCTATTTGACGAAGCGCATGTCTTGCTGGTTACAGATAGCTCCTCAGAGGAGGATCCAGAGACAGATGACCAGTCCTATTCCCCCCCTCGAGGTGCATGCTCTAACTTGGCAGGGTTATGTTGCTCATATCGTGCGTATGGTATCTTGCATTGCTATGTCATTTGCTTAGTTTAGACATGATTTGTGTGAATGCCACCTGTTTAGTGTCTGATTACCATATATGTGAATTATGCAATGCCATCTTGTTGCAAGACATTATATATGTGAATTATGCAATGCTATCTTGTTGCAAGGCATTATATATGTGAATTATGCAATGCCATGCTGTTTAGCCAAGCGTCATATATGTGAATTATATCATGCCATCCTTTTTTTGTATTTCTCATTGCTTCTGTCGACAATGTTTGTATATTCAACTACTCTTCCTGTGCATCAGCCATTTGAATTGGTGATGGAGAAATCTGGAGTGAAAACAAGGTCTTTAGAGCAGACAATGCTACTTGCTGAAGCAGATATGTTGCTGGTTACAGATAGCTCTTCAGAGGAGGATTCAGAGGCAGATGACAAGTCCTATTATCCCCCTGAGGTGTATGCTCAAACTTGGCAGGGTTATATTACTCATATCATGCATATGTTGTATTGCAATGCTTAGTTTTTACATCATATACACGATATTGAATGCCATCTCCTTAGATGACACATCATATATGCGATTGCCCTCTGCTCACTTCCTTAGTATATAAATCATATATTTGAATTATATCATGCCATGATGTTTACATAGACAGCATGTATCTGAATTAGGGCATGCCAACCCATTTTCTAAAGACATAATATAGTTATATCATCTCATCCTGTTTACATAGTCATCATGTTTTGAATTATGTCATTCTATCCATGAATTATATCATGCCATCATGTTTCCATCGACGACATGTTTATGATTTATGGCATGCCAACCACTTTAATAGACACATGTATAGTTATATCATGTCATCCTGTTTACATAGTCATCATATTTTGAAGTATGTCATTCTATCCTGTTTAGTTAGCCATCATACATGTGAAATTGTGTCATGTTATCCTGTTTAATTAGCCATCATATATTTGAAATTTTGTCCTCCTATTCTGTTTGGTTAGACAACATAAATGTGAATTATTTCATGCCCTGTTTTCTTCCCTACTATCCATTGCACCTGTCTATCTTACAATGTCTGTACATTCAATTACTTTTCTTGTTTATTAGCCATTTCAATTGGAGGGGGTGATGGTAGTATCTGTGGGAGTAAAAACATGGTCTTCAGAAAAGATCGTGCTACCTGTCGATGGAGATAGAACACGGTTGTACTTGCCCAAGAACCAGCCCCACCACACATAACCCAGACTCACGCATATTGTACCCCTACCCAGTTGGACAGAGAACCAGCTACACCCCTTCTAACCCCAACCCCAGCAGATAGTAACCCAGTTCCCGTTGACACAACACCGTCTCCACCACAGAGCACCCAAACACGACCAGTTAGTAAGGCAACTGCAGTGCCCAAAGCACGAGGACCACCACTCCGAACCCCAAGTCAACAATTAAAGCAGAAGAAGAATTGTTCTCAGGTTAGGTTCCGTAGCTATGGTTCATACTACTTTGCTCTTGCATCACTGTATTTACTCATACCAACTAATTTCAAATTTGAAGGATGCAATTGACACTCCAATGGCGCAACAGGTATGTTTTAAACCTGTTTCTTTAACGTGTTTTCTGTTGTAACTTGCTCTATGTTGATTTCAGTTTCAATTGAATAAACAGTTATGTTCTCATGCCATGCACATTACAAGTGTTGTTATTGCTGTGTAGTTTCCCACACTTATATTCTGTCTATGCTGCTTTATCTTAAATAGATATGATTCAAACTGTATCTATCTTGATTTGGCAACATAAACTAGAATGATATAGGCAATACAGTGACCATACTACATAGATATATGTTTGTTTCATGCTGTTATCCTGTCCACCTTACTACTGAACTGGTTTACCAAAATGAGTTTCATATACTACATTGTAAACCTGTGATGTGTTTGTTTGTTTCCCTTTTAGAACGCGGATAAAATATTGGAGAAGAGTACCCCGTTATGCAATGGTAAAGGAAGTAATGCAGATAAGGTTCAAGATAGTGAGACATCCCTGTTGTTCTCCAAGAAAGCTGATAAAAACTATATTGAAGACACTGAGACAACCCCAAAGTCCTGTCTTGATGTAGTGTTCGAGTTACTGGCTACTACTGCTGGCACCAGCTCTTCGAACTCGCTGCCTGAATCAGTTCGGCTTCTTGAGTCTCAACTTCAAGTTGAAATACATCGATCAGATGTTATGCGACAGGAAGCCGAAGGACTGAGGAAGTCCCTGCAGAATTCAGATGCATACTTTCTGGTGCAACAACAAGTGCTGGAGGATTTAAGCGCCAAACGAGAGAAAGTTAATAAGCTTGCTAAGCATCTTGCCAGCATTATGGGTACCCAGGATATTGTTTCTTGAGCTCTTCTGAAGTGGTTTCAGTTCTGGACTTGTTTTGCTGCAGCGTTTATATGCTGCTTTGTTCCCTATATTTGCACTTGTGGCGAACTTTGATGCCCAGTGGATGTAATATGTGTAATAGCCGTGATAGCCTAGCGTAAGTTGCTTGCTTATTTATTTTCGTTGTCTTTTTTATTTGTTTTCTTGTAGTCAGTGCAGTTCTTTTTCTGCGGTTTGCTAGTGGCCGAAATAACCTATTTTTTAAACTAGGCCACATTAACAATGGGCTACATATTTACTGTAGTTAACATGGGCCTCCTACGGGCCGTAGAAACAATGGGCCTTCTAAGGGCTGTAGAAACAATGGGCCTTCTACGGGGCGTAGACACAATGGGCCTTCTACGGGCCGTATCATCAATGGGCCTTCTACGGGCCGTATGATCGGTTGGCCAAACATGGGCCAATAACATACCACATTATGGCCGTAAATGGGCTAGAGTTGAAATCGTCCGTTCATGGGCCGACCATAACGGGCTGTCGTTAATAGGCCGTATTTGATGACGCTATGAAAACGACCCAACGTATTAACGGGCCACAAACGGGTCGACTGTAACCACGGGCTGTATTTGGCCCACAAGCAGAAAATGACAGTAACGGGCTGAAAGTAAACGAATGCTGGAAATGAGCCCAAGAATAAATGGGCCCTGAGAAGGCTGAAAGATAACATGGGCTGGAAACGGCTTAACGGAATAATGGGCCGTTAATGGGTACAAAGTGATACACTGTTCATTACGGGCCAGTTTTACCACGGGCCGTTAATGGGTCGAGGGTTACTAAGGGCCTCATATGGGCCAAAAGACGTCAAGGGCCATGCATCCGGAAGTTAAAACGGGCTGGAATTATATTGGACGGCCCAGATGATGCTACTGTGCCTAATTCGGATAGGCCGTAAACGGGCCCTGGGTTAGCGGGCTGTAAATGGGCTATATGCGAACATGCCATTAATAGGCTTGCCGTGGGCCGGCCCGCCACCTTTTGACCAAGTCAAACGGGCCGGCCTTTTCACAGCAATGGGCCTCTGTTGGGCCATGCCACGTGTCGATGTATCATAGGCGCTTTGGGTCCAATGAGTGGATGACATCTGTCCCAATGGTGAGCCGACACGTGTTTCCTCCAGCCAATGATGATTTTACACGTGGAAAATCCCCATTGGTCGGGGCTGTTAACGGGTTATCGGATCCAAAACCGGACCCAATAGCTTAATGGCGTTCCGTTACGGCGGATGCCACATGTCGGTCACCCTTGACGAAAGCACTTCTGTGACGCGCGATTTATCGTCATGGAAGTGGACACTTCCGTGATGATAATTTTGGTAATGTCATGGAGCACTTCTACAACAGCACAGGTATGACTATCTTGATTCTGTCATAAATTTGTCATGGATGTACATGCATGACAGAAAACGTGACCTACTGTGACAAACACGTATCATCACGGAAGTGTAATTTTTTTGTAGTGTTTGAACTCCTTCCGAGGGACCCCACCGGAGATTACACTCGCCATGTTCTTTCTTGCCAGAGCAAAGGTGCTGAGGGTACTAAGGTTGAACACGCATTTAATTAGGAAAGATCAATGGTATGATTATTAGAGGCGGTTGGTATTGCGGAATGGAAGTGCCTCCAAAAATGCCAAACTTCGTATTGGAAGAGAATACGACAAAGCAATTAGAAGTTATTGTGTGAAACCCATACATGACTTGTCAGCGGCTGATCCCTTTTCAGAAATGACGCAGTAGGCAATGTTTGAATTTAGGCGTTGTAATCTTTGAATTTGAACCTTGCAGTATTTATGGTATTTTTTATATTGAACCGTTTCTGTTCTCTTGTCTCGACGCAAACAGTTCATCCGGGTGAACCGCGTGTCGTACATCGCACACACCTTGATCTGGCTGACCGTTTCTTTTGTGATGCCTAATCACAAACAGTACATCCGAGTGAACTGTATGTTGTACATCGCACACACCTTGATCTGGCTGTCCGTTTCTTTTGTGTTGCCTAATCACAAACATTTCATCCGAGTGAACCGTATGCTATACATCGCACACGCCTTCATCTGGCTGCCCGTTTCTTTTGTTTCGCCTCATCGCAAACGGTTCATTGGACTGAACCGTATGCCCTGGATTGCACACGCAACTAAAATCTGAACCGTGTTTGATGCATCCTCCATTGCAAACGTTTTGCACCTTTTTTGACGGTTTTTTACATCCCCGTTTGTGATTAATGCATCGCACAAAGTTTCGTGAAAGGGTCTCTGATCGTAGTGTCGCATTAGTAGCATCCTGCAGTAGTGCTAGGAGCATGCGTGTAGTACTTCGTTTCGATAACTAATAGATTTTTGCAATATGTGTGTGAGTTCTTTATGATTAATGTTGAGTCCATGGATTATACGCACTCTCACCCTTGCACCATTGCTAGCCTCTCTAGTACCGCGCAACTTTTGCTGGTACCCTGCACCCACCATATACCTTCGTCAAAACAGCCACCATACCTACCTATTATGGCATTTCCATAGCCATTCCGAGATATATTTCCATGCAACTTTCCACCTTTTCGTTTATTATGACATGCTTCATCATTGTCATATTGCTTTGCATAATCATGTAGTTGACATCGTATTTGTGGCTAAGCCACCGTTCATAATTCTTTCATACATGTCACTCTTGATTCATTGCACATCCCGATACACCGTCGGAGGCATTCATATAGAGTCATATTTTGTTCTAAGTATCGAGTTGTAAGTAAATAAAAGTGTGATGATCTTCATTATTAGAGCATTGTTCCATATGAGGAAAGGATGATGGAGACTATGATTCCCCCACAAGTCGGGATGAGACTCCGGACAAAAAAAAGAAGAGGCCGAAAAAAGAGAGAAGGCCCAAAATAAGAAAAAATGAGAGAAGGGGCAATGTTACTATCCTTTTACCACACTTGTGCTTCAAAGTAGCACCATGATCTTCATGGTAGAGACTCTCCTATGTTGTCACTTTCATATACTAGTGGGAATTTTTCATTATAGAACTTGGCTTGTATATTCCGATGATGGGCTTCCTCAAATTGCCTTAGGTCTTCGTGAGCAAGCGAGTTGGATGCACACCCACTTAGTTTCTTTTTGAGCTTTCATAAACTTATAGCTCTAGTGCATCTGTTGCATGGCAATCCCTACTCACTCACATTGATATCTATTGATGGGCATCTCCGTAGCCCATTGATATGCCTAGTTGATGTGAGACTATCTCCTTCTTCTTTTTTCTTCTCCACAACCACCATATTCTGTTCCACCTAATAGAGCTATGTCCATGGCTCACGCTCATGTATTGCGTGAAAGTTGAAAAGGTTTGAGAACATCAAAAGTGTGAAACAATTGCTTGGCTTGTCATCGGGGTTGTGCATGATTTGAATACTTTGTGTGATGAAGATGGAGCATAGCCAGACTATAGGATTTTGTAGGGTTAACTTTCTCTGGCCATGTTATTTTGAGAAGACATGATTGCCTTATTAGTATGCTTGAAGTATTATTGTTTTTATGTCAATATTAAAATTTTGTTTTGAATCTTATGGATCTGAACATTCATGCCACAATAAACAAAATTACATGATTAAATATGTTAGGTAGCATTCCACATCAAAAATTCTATTTTTATCATTTACTTACTCGAGGACGAGTAGGAATTAAGCTTGGGGATGCTTGATACGTCTCCAACGTATCTATAATTTTTATTGTTCCATGCTATTATATTATCCATCTAGGATGTTTTATATGCATTTATATGCTATTTTATATGATTTTTTGGACTAACCTATTAATGTAGAGCCCAGTGCCAGTTTCTGTTTTTTTCCTTGTTTTTGAGTTCTACAGAAAAAGAATACCAAACGGAGTCCAAATGAGCTGGAACTTTACGATGATTTTTTATGGACCAAAAGAAGCCCACGGAATATCGGAGATGGACCAGAGGAGCCACGAGGCATCCACAAGGGTGGAGGGCGCCCCCCAGGGCGCGCCCCCTGCCTTGTCGTTGCCTCGTGGACGCCCCTGACTTGTTCCCGATGCCAAAAATTCCTAAAAGTATAGAAACCCCTAGAAATAAACCTAGATCGGGAGTTCCGCCGCCGCAAGCCTCTGTAGCCACGAAAAAATAGTCGGGAGCCCATTTCGGCACCCTGCCGGAGGGGGAACCATCACCGGTGGCCATGTTCATCATCTCGGCGCTCTCCATGACGAGGAGAGAGTACTTCACCCTCGGGGTTGAGGGTATGTACGAGTAGCTATGTGTTTGATCTCTCTCTCTCTCTCTCTTGTGTTCTTGATACGGCATGATCTTGATGTATCGTGAGCTTTGTTATTATAGTTGGATCATATGGTGTTTCTCCCCCTCTACCTTCTTGTGATGAATTGAGTCTTGCTCTTTGAGGTTTCGTATGCTGGATTGAGTATTGGATTTGAGAACACATGATGTATGTCTTGCGGTGGAATATCTGTGGTGACAATGGGATGTTCTATTGATTCACTTGATGTATGTTTTGGCACTCAACTTGCGGATTCCCGTGGTGACATTGGGGTAATCTATGCATAGGGGTTGATGCATGTTTTTGTCCTACGTTCTCCGATAGAAACATTGGAGTGATTCTTTATTGCACGTTGAGGGATTGTTATATGATCTAATTATGTTATTATTGTTGAGAGAACTTGCACTAGTGAAAGTATGAACCCTAGGCCTTGTTTCCAAGCATTGAAATACCATTTTCTCTCACTTTTACCACTTGCTACCTTGCTGTTTTTATGTTTTCATATTACAAAAGCCTATATCTACCATCCATATTACACTTGTATCACCATCTCTTCGCCGAACTAGTGCACCTATACAATTTACCATTGTATTGGGTGTGTTGGGGACACAAGAGACTCTTTGTTATTTGGTTGCAGGGTTGTTGGGAGAGACCATCTTCATCCTGCGCCTCCTAGGGATTGATAAACCTTAGGTCATCCACTTGAGGGAAATTTGCTACTGTCTTACAAAACTCCGCGCTTGGAGGGCCAACACGAGTCTACAAGAAGAAGGTTGTGTAGTAGACATCAGCGAACCAGGCCACTCTGGTGACCGCCTCTACCACCACCCGAACGGCAGCACGACACTGAGTCCAGCCATGCCCTCACCTGTCCTCGACGTGCCTCCTATCGCCACCGGTGAGCTCGCCGACCTCTCTGTCACGGGGTTAGAGATGACAGGTGGACCCCACGTGTCATCCTCACCTCTCCCTAGCCTCTCTCCCTCTCTGATGCCTGGGCCCCGCACGTCAGGTTTGAAAGCCTGGCGCGTGCGCACCAGCTCGCCTGGGCCTCTTCTCTCTCTGGGCCGCTGCACTGTGGCTGTTCTTGCCTAGTAGCACAGTGCCCTTTTCCTTTTTCTTTTTCTATTTGTTTTCTAAATATTCCACAGATCAAAATATTTGTTCAGATGAAATAATTCCAACTCCTATATTCTTCTAAAAATCCCACCTATTTAATCATGTAACCTTCATGCAAATTCGTCACACCTTTCTGTACTGTTCAAATTTAAATTCAAATTTGAGCATTCGAATCCACCTCTGAAAATCCATTTCTGTTATTCCATAACTCCAAATGCAAACTAAGATTTTTTACGTTCTTAGTTTTTATTGGCACTTCTATTTCTCTGTTTTTGCTATTGCCTTATTTTTCTCGTTGTTACTTTGGGACGAATAGATCCCGTGCTTGACAACGTAGTTGGAGGAGAAGAAGGAGAAGGACTCGAAGACTTTGAAGACCAAGCCAACCAAGGCAAGCATCCCTTTGACCATGATTCACCTCTCTTGTTCATCGATAAATTTACCATATGCATGATAACATTGTTGATTATGAGCTTGATATAATCATTGCATTGATGCATGCCTGTTGGTACTTGCATGCTCATAGCTCTACCTTGTGCTAGAGATGCGATGAAAAATACTTGATATTGACGCATGATGTTGCATCTATGCCATGATCATCTCTTGGTTACAATCCTTTGAAAACTCCAGGTGCCCCTAATGCCCATGGGTAATGTTGAACTAGGTCACCACTTGATGAAGAAGTGGTGCACCGAAGCAAGTGAATATGTGTTGTTTACAGAGACGTATCAGATTTAAGGTTTGTTGACCGTCCCAACCAAACATGCGCAACCACTCTACCCTTATATGGGAAAGGGCATTATTGATTACCTAGTTAGTGCTAGCATGGATGCCCGCATTACTAGTGACGGGAGTGGAGTGGTCACTCTCGGGATGGGGTCGTGCTTGGATAGGCGGCCATGACTATTTTCACAGGGCACCGTACACACCCTTGGTATCCCGTGCTTGTGTTATGAGATGACTATGTGAGCGTGGCTCCACAAAATTTATTATGTGACAATGTTTGTCACGGGGGCTACTACAAATCGAGTGGACTCTATGTTAGTCATGGCTAAGGTAAGGTAGTGATCGGGTGCTTACCCCGGGTACTTGCGGTACCGCGGGTCATGGATGACACGGAAGTTCCCTAGATCTTGTGGGTAAAGTGTGAAACCTCTGCAGAGTGTCAAACTATTCGAATAGCCGTGTCCACGGTCAAGGACAGTTGGGTGGCGCTTCTTAGACTATGTCCATATGTTTCTGAAAAACAACATGGTTTGGTAATATTGTTGATATGATTCGTGAGGAAGTCACGATGAGCTTGAGCATAAGTTGTTCATAACTCTTTCTCGACGTTGATGTCTGTAACCTCCTGATACTCGTTGCAGACGCATTCATGTCCTTGATAAATGCTGATCATACTTGCATGACAAAAGCTGGCTTACCACCAGCATGCCAGCATAGTGATATTATCATGCATATATCATTTTGTTACCATTCATGGGTTGCTTGCGAGTACATTCAAATGTACTCATTGGCTTGTCCCTGGCTATTTACTTGGCCATGCATGGAAGAGCAGGAATATGAGGAAGAGTTTTCGGTGACGAACATGCGAACTAGGAAGCTTTCCCAGTAAGAATGGATGTAGGGTTAAGGTAGATGGCATGGGTTCTACTTATCGACGAAGATTTCTGCTGCTTGTGTTTTATCTGGTGTTCAACCCTTGAGGCTTTATCTATGTAAGACTTGGCCATAATGGTCATAATTTGTGTAAGACGGTATGTATGTATGTAAGACTCTTGTTATTCAGCTTCTGTGTGTTCAGTGAGCATTGATCTCTAGGATCACTGTACAAGTGCATTCGGTGATCACAACTTATGAGTCGGGATCCCCACAGAGATAAAGGTTTGGTGTGTTTCTATGATAGAAATGACCCAGGGGGTCTGTGTGGATGTGAGGGAGTATATTGTACGTTCAAAAGCAAAACAAACATACTGTACCCACCCTAGTCCTCTTCCAATCGATCTCCGGACCCCGAGATGAAACCGAGAGAGAACGAGTGGGTGCATGTGTGATACCTAAGGCAGATTCAAAATTTTGAACCAGTGATCATAGCATCAGCAAATCATATATAATGGGTATTCAATGTTTATTTCGCTTTTGAACGTACAATATACTCCCTCCGAACCTTTCAAGTTTACATATAAGTTTTATGTGTAGTCAAAGTATCTCTACTTTGATCAAACTTATAGAAAAAAGTATCAACATTCAACAACGCCCAATCAACATTGTTAGTTTCATACATACTCCTAGATTTGTATTCAAACAGAGATGGTTTCCAATTTGTTTTCAAACACGTGAATGTGCTTGTTCTCGCACATACTCTTCCTACTAGGATTTCGCCACGTATAGCCAGTCCAATAGTAACTTTTTTAAGCTCCCTGTCCAATAGCAGTAGAAGTAGTAGTACTAGTGGAGTACTGAGAACATCTGCAGTAGAGTATGCAGTGATCATATTACTAATAGTATACTCCGTCTGTTTTTATTTACTCCGCATAAAATGGAGGGAGTACTAGTAACACTCGGCCGACCACTCTCTCTTCTAGTAGTATAAATGGCGTGGGCGGGGGAGGGGGAGGGACGTCGGTTTGCTCTCAAGTGCGGTCCCACAAGCGAGCGAAAACGCAAGACGAAGAGTGTTCTTTTCGGTGAGCGACGTGGAGGGTCTAGCGTGCCGGGGTGCAACGCGAATGCGACAAGAGTGATGTACACCGTCCATTCCTTATGAACTTGCATACTTCGAGTACTCCTTTTTTAACATAGTACAAACACAAGCGCTCATACATGTGCGCATACACTCACCCCTATGAACACACACACGCACACCCTATCCCTGTGAGCACCTTCGAGAGACTGAGCCGTCATACCTCTATCTCTACTCTTATCTCTACTCTCGGTGATGATGGTGTGCCTGCCATCTTGTAATATAGACCATACGATCTATATCTGACGGATTGAAAGCAAACAATGGAAATTTTGCAAAAGGATACCCGCACCTCTATCGTTCATCCTTATCTCCCACAACTTCATTGTTGAGTAATTAAAAAAGGAAGCCTCTAGAAAAATCTGGCATGGTGGCTGCTGCCGGCGTCGTCCATCCCCATGCCTCCGCTAAGTCCGACCACCAATCACCACCGCGCCGCACTCCTCCTCACCTTATCTCTCATCTTTCTCGAGATATCATTTTTTGATGAAATTATCGAGATACCATTTTTTGATGAAATTCTTGAGATATCATAAAAATATGCATGCTGATGTTTTGTGCAATGCACGGGCATCTTGCTAGTCATCTTGAGATTGACGAAGTCACCGCCTCATCGTCGATAGGAATGGTGGGGAGGTCCGGACGTCTGCCATGTGAAACTCCGAACCTTTGGTCCCATCCCACCCCACAACTCTCCAAGCTCCAGTCGTCAGACTTTGCAAACTCTGCATAGTCAAAACCGATTTAGCGGTCGTCATCGGAACGACTATTCACACCAGAACCTTCGCTGCTCGGCCTACGCCAGCTACTTGTCGGCCGGTCACCACTGCCCCAAAACCACTCCTCCCCTCTAGCCCATTCCCCTCCTTTTGATCCCCTAGCCTGCATCAAACGTCCCCTAGTTCGTCGGAAAGGCATGGTGCACCGCAAGATCACGTACTACAAGATGCTGACACCGGAGCGCCGCGTAGAAATCGCGGCGGCGGTCGGCGCCACAGACCTCCGTTCCCAAGTTATCTTTGCGGCGGGCCAATCCCTGAGTTCTCTAGAGCCAAGCTCCGAGGAGGAGGAAGCCGATCCAATGTTCGTGGCGGAGGTTGCGGCGCAGAAGGCCCCCGATGCGTATGAGACTTGGACGTCGACTTTGCGCTGGCGTCTGGGTCCCCCATAGTGCAGGCGGACCAGTGATTCAACCCGGCGATGCTAAAGGAGGACCAGGAGGCGGAGGCTCAACTCGACACAGAGCGCGCGGATGCCGCTGCCATCGAGATTCTCCTGTAGGCGGAACCGGATGTCGTGGATGTGAACCGGGCGGCAGAGGCTCAACTTGACGTGGAGCGCGCGGATGCCATTGCCATCGAGGCCCTCCTGGAGGCGGAACCGGACATCCTAGACTTGAACCAGGCGGTGGAGGCTCGACTCGACATGGAGCGCACGGATGCCGCTGCCATCGAGGCCCTCCTATAGGCGGAACCGGATGTCCTGGACTTGAACACGCGGTGCTCATGTTCGTGCAGAGCGCCCACACGCTTCGTGTGAACGAGTAACTGGAGGCCGAGGACAACCACGGTGCGGAGACACACGTCGGCACTTACTACTAGTTCGCGCCGGCAGCCAAAGACGACGAGGCCGTCTCGTTCCACAAGAAGTGATAGTTTTTCCTTATGTTGTTGTTTTTAGGGATCTTTTGTTGTCTAAAAACATATATTTATGCAAGTCGCCTAACTTTCATCATTTGGGTCAGTCGACCATTTTAGGCGGTTGGATGGATATACTACGTCTACTAACCACAACTAGGGAAAACCTTATACACAGAAACTTACCAGTAGCGCGGGTCAAAAACAAGCGCTACTACTATTTACCACTAGCGCAGGGCAAACAAACGCGCTGCAGCTATGTTTATAGCAGTAGAGCGTCTCAGGGAAGAAGCGCTACAACTACAACTCCCCTGCTGTTCTCGCCAGGCTACCAATAGTAGTAGCGAGCTTACGCAAATCGCGCTGCTGCTAAGATTTTTGTAGCAGCGTGTTTTATGCAGAAAGCGCTACAGCTAATGAAAGGAAAATAAAATGAAAAAAATATAGAAAAGTAAATGAAAATGAAAGAAACAGAAAAAGGGGAAGGAAAAAAATAAAATGTGAAGCAAAATAAATGAAAAACAAAAATAAAGGAGAAAGGCGTAGAAGCAGCGTACTTTCAGGACAGGCGCTGTAGCTAAGTTAGCAGTAGCGCATTTTGTCAGCCCGCGCGATAGCTAAGTTAGCTATAGCTAATGTAGCAGTAGCACTTTTCCTGGCCCGCGTTACTGCTATTTTTGACTTAGCCGCGCGGTTCTTCTTCCCCGCGGCCACTTCCCCCAAATCCAACTTGTCTGCTGTCGCCGCCCTCGTCGCCCTACATTGCCGTCGGCCGCCGCGCGCTCTCTCGTCACCCTCCGCACACCCTCGGCGCCGCCCCCGACCTTGACGCCGCCCTACATCGCCGCCCTCCGCCGCACGCCCGAGCCCCGACCCCGACCTCGACACCGTGTGCCCCTCCCTCGGCCGTCCCTAACTCCACTGGCGCCCGAGGTGAGCACACCTACACCTCCTCCTCCTCCTCCCCTACCTCTGCCTAGCTAGGGTTCCTAGGGTTCATCAAATTTTAGAGTTCATCTAATTAGTTAGGGTTCATCAAATTAGATGCTAATTAGGGCAGTAGTTGTAGATGCTTAATTGTGAACTAGATGTTAATTAGGGCAGTAGTTGTAGATGCTTAATTGTAAACTAGATGTTAATTAGGGCAGTAGTTGTAGATGCTTAATTAGTTTTTAGGACAAATTCCTAGGGTTCATTAATGGGTGCTTAAGTAGTTGTAGATGCTTAAGTACCTAGGTAGGGTTCATCTAATTAGTTAGTACTTGTAGATGCTTAAGAACTAGGGCAGTAGGGTTTAACTAGATGTTAATTAGGGCAGTAGTGTTTAGTTAGAGAAAAAATTTCAATATAGTTTTTTTACTATTTTTTAGTAAGTGTTCAATATAATTAGTAAGAAAAATTAATAAAACTAGTTGAACTAGTTTGTTTTTAGTAAGAACTAGCTGAATTAATAGAACTAGTTTATTTTTAGTAAGAAAATTAATAGAACTAGTTGAACTAGTTTATTTTTAGTACTCCCTCTGTAACTAATATAAGAGTGTTTAGATCACTAAAATAGTAATCTAAACGATCTTATATTAATTTACGGAGGGAGTAAGAACCAGTTTATTTATATTTATAGTAAGTGTTTAGTTGAATTAATAGAACTAGTTTATTTTTAGTAAGAAAATTTAGGTATATGAGATTTGATGACCTAATTAAAATTTTACTATAGAACTAGTTTATTTTTAGTAAGAAAATTAATAGAACTAGTTTATTTTTAGGTGTATTTAATAGTATTCTAGGTTGTTTCGTTTTGAAGTGGACATGTCATATTTTGAACATGTCACATTTGTTGTTATTTTTTTAGTTAAAGCAATTATTCCCGCATCGACGTCGACGATGCCTATCCCGCATCCTCTTCGTCGACTCGGCGAAGGACACCTGCTTGATCAGAGGGGCCATGTCAAGGACTGGGCTCCGCTGGGCTGGTACCGGGAGGCGCTACCTACCGGGGGCGCCGCTTGGTGAGGAGGCAGCCCGTTATTGACCTGAACCTTCTTTGGTGGCGGTCGCGTGGGCCAGTGATGGTGCGGAGGCTTTCTTCCCCCCGGAGGTGGTACATCACCATGTCAGCGAGGAGGACGAGCACGTCCGTCGCTACATGGTTGCGTTGCAGGGCAGGTTCTCCAATACCTGGCAGGTTCTTCAGAGATCTCACTGGAGCTATGATCCTGTGATGGTTCCTTCTCTTTGAGTGTCCACCGCCCACGCCGATACCCGTCGTTCGCTAGGGTTTTAGTTGTATTAGTGATGTTATATGTATGATACCATTCGAGATGTATTAGTGATAATATTCGACGATGTACGGACGCAAGAGACGATTTAGTTTTGCTTATTGAATGCATGCTAATTCGAATACTTATTTATTTTACGATTTGGTTTTGCTTATTGAATGCTCAAATTGGAGAAGTACTCCTATTTTGAATGCTCAAATTGGACCCCACTATGCAAGGCGTATGCATTTGATTAGTTGATAGCTTATAGGGTTTTTGTTTTTGCAGAAATCAAGGAGCCCCTCCATCATCCCCTCCATCGTCCCCGTCACCGACCCCCTCCGACCTCGAGGTGGGACCAGCCAAATCTCCATGCCAGTATGAGTCATATAAGATATTTTGAAATATCTTTGTTCATATTTTCAACCATTGAAATGCAATGACCATCAGGTTTGAATGCTCATATGATGTAGATAAAAACATTTATACCTTGTGTTGCTCAAATAGGATATGTGCTTGCCCAAGTGGCCGGTCATGTTTGCAGTTTACACCTCCGAGTGGCCTATGTTTTGCAGGAGTGTTGATTAATTTCTGTTCCGGCAAATTTTAGGCGCTCGATATGTCCTTTTTTAGCAAAGGTCATGCCGGATTTTTCCGTGAATTTTGGCAGGACTTGTGCCAGAATATGTAGGAAATATCAAGTGGCCTGGATTTTCTAGAAAGATAATAACGACATTTTGCGTTGACTTTAAGTCTGTCTAGGCTCCATACATGACAGTCAACAAATGAGTGAGGGAGAAAGTCTGCACCATAGATGAGAGAAGAAGAATCCCGACTATTGTCGTGGGATTCGTTTCTCCTTCTTCTCCTTGTGCTAGACCTTTGTTATGCACTAGGGGAAGGAGGAGTAACGACCATCACCAACGGTCGCAAATGTCAGAGAGGAATCAGTGAGGGAGAGTTTCCACCATATATGAGAGGATGAAGAATCCCGACTTTTGCCGTGGGGATCGCTTCTCCTTCATTCCCGTGTGCTAGACATTTTGGTGTAATGCACTCGGGGACGAAGGGAGGAGCGACCATCACCGACGGTCGAATATATACACCACGTGATCTGAGAGCTTTCAGGAAAAGACTCGGCAGACCGATAGTCAACCCGTGATGAATAATAATGGTCTAATTTAGTTTTTGTAGTACATATATTTAATTGTACAAGTTTAATCTTTGAATTGTGAACATAGGAAATGTCGTCATCGGACGAAAAAAGTCCCCCGGGGGAGTTCGACTGGTGCAACGACGACTGAGGTCTGTGCAACAGGCCTCACCTGGACGAAGATCGGCGCTTCAGCATTAAGCTCCAGGAGACCTTCGATGTTGAAACGGTACGCAACGATGACAAGTGTTTTTTTTTCGTAATTAAGCATGACTTCAACTATTTCAACGTGTAATTTTCATCTTTTACAATTCGACTAGCTTATCCCATGCCATGCAAGATGTTATGTCTTGGAGAGGATGGATTTTGAATATCATGGAAGTATGGAAACAAAAAAAATTCACCTAAGGACCCATCATGGTATGGATTTAGAAGTAAATCTGTACAATTCTAAGAGCGTAACCCATTTTGGTTGCACAAATTGGGAAGCACTTTGCAAGATGTATGGTTTTTATGAGGGTATGATTGTCACCATGGATCTCGGTGATCCTGACATCGCCCAAGAAAATATGGACATTTGGTTCCTTGTTGATACGCTTCCAACGGTATGTGAGTTTCTCAAACATAGTTATTAACTAATTTATATTGTTTATTTCAAAATAGTTGACAGCTTATTTCCATTGACAGCTTCTTTTCATTCTTTAAACAATGTGCGGAAGATGGTAGACAGAACCTACTACACCGATAGCTCAGAATTAACTTATCAGGAGAAAAATCATATGATCTCATTTATTACGATCTTGAGAATTACAATATCTATTATCAAACTCCTCCACATTATGGTCAATACGTGACGCTAGTGCACGTGTTGAACTACGGTAACATCCATGGAGATGCCATGGTAAGATTTTTACTATTACGACAACCGTGCATCTTTTGCATAAATTCTTCTAAAACTGAACTACATTGCTAACTACGAAGTTATTACTACGTTTTTCAACAGAAAATCCCAAAGGATTGTGTGCCTCATCTGATGTTTCAGAATGGTCGCCTTGATGTTTTGGACATACAGCCAGGTCATCCTACGAATCACACCTGTCCATATCAGATTTCTAAAACCGGTGAAGACATGATAGTCAAAGAATGGAAAAATGTATGGCCAGTCGTAGGGAGCTACTTGGAAGCAACATTGTGCGAAAGGCAAGAATTGGAGACAGGATAATCTCCATTCTCCATAACGGAGAGTCAGGGCCTATCTTGTTTTATGCTATCTTACCTAAGAGAAGGTAGTACGTCCTATGAGAGAGAAGTAGGTCCTAGGTACAATGTGTTATTAGAGGAGTTGTGATTATGACTAGTGACCAACTTGCTATATGATGTCTCATTGATGAAAACGATGATCATGAGGAGGTGTTATATTACAATGATGTATTATGATGATAAGTGGTTAATGATATGATGATGATGATGATGATATTTATTATATCATTGGGTGAAAGAACCGCGGATTAGTTTCAAGTGGATGGACATCCACTTGAAACTAGTCGATGGTTCTTTCACCCAGTGATGTAATAACTCATTATGATGTAAAAACAATCTCTAAATTGCTGCTGTATGAAAACTTGTATAAAGGTGTATGAATACAACATGAAATAAAAAATAAATATAATATAGAATAATAGTAGTAGCGCGGGCTACGAGAAGCGCTACTAGTAATTACCAGTAGTGCCCTTTCCAGGAAGCGCTACTACTAAGTGGATATAGCAGTAGCGCAGGTTAACCCACGCTACTGCTAACCTTTAGCTGTAGCACCGTACGAGTAGCGCTGCCACACGCGCTACTGGTAGGCCTAAAACCCGCGCTACTGCTAGGCTTTTCCCTAGTGGTGAACCCTTCTTCTTCCTCACCTCTTCTTCTTCCCCAACAGACCACCGCACGGGCCGTACGGATCTTCCCCAACATGCAGTTGGATAAACATACTATATGAACGAAAATTATGTGTCAGCGGTAGTATGGCTGAGTTCGGTTTGATCACATGCGGTAGCACGTGTCAGTGAGGGTGCGTTCCCTTGGTTGGGTTTGCGGCGTGCAGGAGCGACTGTGTGAGGGTGCGGTGCGACCGCGACAGCCGTGCGCAAGTGTGCCTCCTTTTCATTTTGAAAACTTTACGCAAGCTTGGCAAAAATGTGTGGCGAAGTATGGCAATGCAAGGCCTAGACCCAAACAGGATACAAGTACGTACGTACTACTTGTGTTAAAAAAGAAAGGCGGGGTTTTCCTTCACGGGATTGGTCAATACAAATCCTCATTTGACGTGTCAATTAATGCATATTTTTTCTCCAACGCCCAGAGAGCTAACCATCTCACTCCTCATTGCTTGATTAATGCAGCGCCATGCAAACCAACCTTCTCACTTCCGCATGCATGCAAGGGTATATTAATGTCATTGGTTGCTAGTACGAGGCAAACCCCATCTATGTTGCCTCAATTAGTGTTAGTGGCCTTCTGTAAATTGTAATTTCGATACTGGCCTTGTATACAAAAAAATGGAGGTAGTAACTATTTGACTTCCTTCCCCATTGCGGTGACGTCGACGATATCTCGAATGTTGTGGTTTGGCGAAGTGCGTTCGACGGAGTACACCATTGAAGGAGATCACGGTAAGTCATTCGCAAGTGCCTCCTGCAAGCCGAGACAACTGGCTTCTTTGCATCCAGGAAGTCCATTGAACCAAAGGACGCGTAAATGTACTAGTACTACACAATAGCGTCGTCCGTCCAACTTAGTGTGGTAAGGTGGTTTCTCGAAGAAGACAAGAGAAGCGGAGTCAGCGAAGAGTGAAGTGATGGTTGTTTCATCCGTGCTTTGTGATTTGACACCTCACTGCTTTGTCATTTGTGATAGAAGGGACAGGGGAGTAAACTCTGTGCTCTATATTGTACATGCATCCAAGCACATGAGAAAGAGGAGAGAGGTTGCATTTTTGTATTCCTTTAATCAATCAATTAGGGAGCTCCGGTTCCATCTTTTTGGCTTTGTCAGCACCTTCCACAATGGTTCCCATCGATGCCAAAAGCTATTTTCACATTTGGCTACACATTGTGGATGCCCTTAACCGTACCACTTGGTTTTGCTCCTGTGTTCTATCTATACAAATCTCGATTATATTGATCTAAAAATCATAGTATCAAGATTAGTAAAAAGGAGGTGATTTTGTCGCGCGGAAGGTGGGGGAGGTTTCTTATTTTTAGAGGACATTGGCCTGGCGGTTTGCTAACATGCGGTCCCACGTGTCCGTGCTTTACCAAGCTGATCTGCGTCCGACATGAGGAAGAACAACGACAGAAACAACACGTGGTTAACTTGAAGAAGATGAGGGAGAAGCGGATTCAACAATGACTGAAATGATGTTTGCTTTGTCCCTCCAACTTCTTTTTTAGCATTACTCCATCCCTCCAACTTAACTGTGGGAAAGGTGCAGCTTTGTGATTTGACGCCTCATAGCTCATGACTATGCCGACGCCATGAGTGGGGTGCTTCACCCCTGCTGCTCTGCACTTTTATTTCAGTATGACACATGGACCCGGTTGCTTGATGTCCCACATGTTGGCGAAATGGACTAGAACATTTATGAAAGCGAGCGCTCCACTTACAACGGAGGAGTACACGACACGGCGGCCCAGTGAACTGTTACATGTACTGTAGCACTACTATAGTTTTGCTATTTTGCACGATCCATCAATACAAACCCGATTAAACATGCAAGGGCGGGATTTTTCCGCGCGGTAGATGATACTAGCCATACATTTCGAAGGCAATTTTAATGTATGCAAACTGAATAATTAAGTAACAATATGTGGTCTAGTAAAACTAAAATCACATATGATTTATTGTGTTAGAGTGTGGTAGTACTGTTGTATTGCATAGTTGTTAGATGTAACATGCGAGAATGCGTAGAGATGTACTTTTGGAGGGACTACAAAGAGAAATTGGGCATAAAGTGGATTTAAATATTTGTATTCGTCTTCATAGCATTTGTAACTCATATCTATAGTTTGTACAGTAGACGTGAATGCTTGTTCGCTCTTACGAAACCAGTACAACAATAATGGGGTGGCGTGCGCCAATTTAGGCACTGGCATGTTGACCTACTCAGCTCCACAAAGAGAGCGAGAGAAGAGATAAATACACGGGCGGTGAGTATATTTCAAGCGAAAAGCGTAATACGGTCACCGGACTTCAGAATACGCTCATTACGGTCACTATATACATTTTGTGGTGATTATACGGTCACTTGCTCACCGTTCAGCATCGGATTGCACTCTGTTGACCGGCCAAATAGTCTGCGTGGCACTATGTTGACTGGTTAAATTGACCATGTTCCTTGTGGGTCCCACCTGTCAGTTCACATAGAAAAAGGTAAGACAAACACAAATGTACGCAGGCGCGATAAGACTCCAACCCGTGCGCGGGAACCACCTGGTTGTGTATGCATCTGTCAGGGCCTGATGTGTGCGCATGCACGTGTAGGTTGAGCACTTGAGCATGAGAGTGTGGGTTGGTCGTGTGGTGTGTGCATGCATGCGTGCGTGTGTGCGTGCCAGCGGTGCGTGCGTGCGTGGTTGTGTGTGTACGTGTGAGTGTTGCGTGCGTGCATGGCTGCGTGTGTTCGTGTGAGTGTTGCGTGCGTGCATGGCTATCTGTGTTCGAGTGGGTGTTGCGTGCGTGCATGGCTACGTGTGTTCGAGTGGGTGTTGCGTGCATGCAGTTCGTGTGCATGCGTGCGTGTGTGTATAATCACCACACCAGCACATGTGTGTTAAAACAGACGGCTCAGCATACCAATACAAGGCTACCTTGTCCGTTGTGCCCGCGGTCATGACTTCGAACCACCGTCCAATATATTTTATTGTTTGTTTTCATTCTTATACACGCCGACAGGTGGGCCCAATGGTAGTGAGATAATGTGATGCAACACTAGAGGTGCCACGTGGAGAGTTTAACTGGTCAACTAGTCGTGTCTTCAGAAAATACAGAGCTGTATGGTGAGCCCGTGACTGTATAATAACCACAAAACGTAAATGGTGACCATAATGAGTGGATTCTTATGTATTGTGCTTTCTCTTCAAATACAATGAACGTCACTTTATATATCGCGTGAGAAAGATGAAACATGTGTGAATGTGTTGGGGCATACTTTTAGAGGACCTGGAGATAGTTTGTGTGCGTACGTGAAAGTGGCATAGAGGGGGTGTATGCGATGGAGAGAGAGATGCTCTTCGTTTCTCTTTATTAAGACTAACTTTATATATAGTATAAAAATATAAAAATTCAACATGCGGAATGAATATCATTGGGTGCACCATGCAATGATAATTAACATTCATACTCCTCCATATAACTTTATAATGTTGTATATATGTAGAAATTCTAAAATAATTTTTTGGCCACACTTTGTGTGGTTTTATTCAAAAGGAATGTTGTATGACAAATAAACGTGAAGAGATGGCTTTTTAGATCAATGGGGTACATGATGTAACATGTGTGAATGTGTAGTTGACGTATTTGGCAGGGCCTAGAGAGGTATGTGTATGTATTACGTATTCAAGAGAGGCATGGGTAGAGGGGCCGGCGGGGGGGGGGGGCGTAGGGGAGATAGAACGAGAAATGAGAGAGGTCTAGAGAGAGAGAGACGAATAGGATGTCACAACGAGAGATGCTCTTGAGTGTGTATATGCAAGGGGGAGGGGATAGAGGCACAAGGAGAAAATATTTTGTGTGGTGTCTGTGTTGGTATGTGTGGGTGTGAGAAGATAATGAGACCTGAGGGCAGAAGGTGTGTCATCGCGCGAGGTTCGGTGGGCCGAGGTGAGGCCCTTAGTTCGGTTCCATCTTGCGCCACGTTGGTCGGCCCATCATGCATTCAGGGAGATCCATGGAGGACAAGTCGTACAAGACAAAGATACCAGAGTCGTGAAGGACTCTGTGTCCACTGACAAAGCTGCCTACGATTTGTAATCCTAGGTCCTCGGACTAAGGTAACCCCTTATCTCTGATATTACCATTCAGCCAACCTAACTTTAAGGGGCATCCTACAGAATGCTCTGCTAGAATCATACTCGTGAATTAGGAAGAGAGGTGGAGACAATGCGTGCGAGACAGGCCTAAAGATAATGTGCGTGCGGGAGACACGTAGGCAGGTCTATGTATATAGAAAGGGTCGATGGGGATTGTGTGTGTGTGTGTATGCTTGTGAGAGGAAGAGTGTTGTGATAAAGTTTAGTGAACACAGTCGTAAATGGTTGCGAGAGTGAGGGTTATATCGAGAGCATGTCTACGAGAAAGACACCTCAGGAGAGAGTGTGTGAGCATGTGTGAGAGACCACCGATGGATATACACCGTGTGCGCGTATGTGTGAGAGAGAAAGTCAGCGCGTGTGTGAGGAGGGGCCTATGGAGAGTGAAACTACACGTAAAAGACTAATGTACACATTGATTAAAAATATAAATTGTATCCAAATATTAGGATGTGATCATGAAATTTGCAATTCGCTTGAGGATCAGCCATTGATCCATCAGACATCTATATTCTATCAAATTTGAGCATGTCTATGTTATTATTCAACATAATTGATCCACAATGTTAGTATTTTGAACTCCAGAAAATGCATCGCTTTAGCAATCGAACATAAACGTGAGTGTAGTTCATGTTGTGTCTGTAAAGCACATTATACATACAAAAGTTACACAATGAACATTATAAATAGCTAGCTATGAACTAGCATACATTTGAATTCAACTTAAGGTGATTTAAAAAATTCGAATTCAACATCAAGTCCATTCAATTATTTGAATTCAAGATCATGGCATTTGTAAAACATACCTACATTATGGGGGCACTACAGGAATCAGCTATTTTGCCGTCTGCCATGGCGGACGGCAAAGGCATGAACGGCGGACGGCAAAAGGCTCCGGCAAAGTAGGCTACGGTAAACAGCTGCTTTGCCGTCTGCTTCCTGGCGGCTGACGGCAAAGGACCGGCAAAGGACCTTTGCCGTCTGCCGCGGACGGCAACGAGAGCAGACGGCAATAATTGTGCTCTCAGTCCGTTAAGTGGCTAACGGCAGGCCTTTGCCATCCGCCGCGGACGGCAAACTTTCTAGTGCCTTTGCCGTCCGCTTCCGCCTCGCCCGCCGCATCGGCCGCCCCCGCTTCCGCCTCGGCCTGCGGCGCCACTTTCGCCTCGGCCGCCGCGTCGCGTCGCGTTGGCCGCCCCCGCTGAGGCGCTGCCGCCTGCCCCCCCTGCCCGCTGCCGCCTCGCCTGCCCCGTGTGCCCCGACGCCTCCTGCCCCCCGCTTCCCGCTGCCGCGCTGCCGGCTGCCGCCTCGCCTGCCCCGCGTGCCCCGATGCCCCGCGGTCAACGCCGCCATCTCGTCTTCCGCACGCCGCCATCTCGTCTTCCGCACGGCCATCTCGTCTTCCGCACAGCCATCTCGTCTTCAGCGGCCCGGCGCCTCCCTGCCGCATTAATTCTCGGCGCTATAAAACCCGCCCTGCGCGGCGAGTTTGGTCACACCGGCCACCTCCTCCACCGCCCCGCCCCCCCTCCTCTCCCTCTTCACACGCGCGTTCTCTTCGCGGGATGGCGTCCAGCGACTCGGACTCCGACGGCGCGGCACCGGGCGGCCACTGGCCATCGAGCCTCACGTTGGGGCAGACGGAGGACCTCGCTCGGTTCGGCCTCTACGTGCCGCCGGCGGCGAAGCTGCCACGGCCGTGGAGGATCTCCGCGGACGGATTCCCCACGCAGGGCGTACCGGCGACGCCGGCAGAGCTTCGCGCGCACCCCGGGGGACGCTACAACCGGAAGGTCCGCCGCCATTTTTGGAAGGGCAAGCGGTTCGACGACGTCATCGGCGCCTTCAAGCGCGCCGCCCGAGGGCTCCCTGTCGGTGATCTCTCTCGTGGAGCCGGGCCCTCCCAGCCGCGCAGGGCACCCGCTCCCACCCCCGCCCCAGCAGCCCCGGCCGAGGTTGTGATCCCGCCGGAGCAGGCGGCGCTCCAGCAGGACGGCGACCCGGAGGACACGCCCGGGCTCCTCGCGATCCTGGCGCAGTCAGCGGAGGAGGCCGCCGCGGCGGCGGCGCTGGAGGCCCAGGAGGAGGCGGCGCAGCACGCGGCGATGGCGCCGCCGGAGTGGCAGCAGGCGCCGCCGGAGTGGCAGCAGGCGCCGCCGGAGTGGCAGCAGGTGCCGCCGGAGTGGCAGCAGGAGTGGCAGCAGGCGCCGGCGGTGGAGGAGGAAGAGGATTCGGACGACGTCCCGGTGGACTGGGACGACGTCGCGAACCGGTCCAGCAGCTACGATGACGGCGGCAACGGCCCTGCCGTGATTGACCTCGATAGCGACGCCGAGTAGTTTTTTTACTATTTATGTACGAACTACTTTATGTACGAACTTTTTTTAGTGTGTTGTTTGCGGCCCTAAAACTAAACTAAAACTAAACCTAAAACTAAAAAAACAGAAAAAAAAGGAAAAAAGGGGTAGAGCTCACCTGAGGCAGGGCCGGTGGAGGAGGGGGGCGGGGCGGTGGAGGAGGTGGCAGGTGGAGGAGAGGTGCGGGGCGGCCTGGGGCGGCGGCGCCGGGCCCGGGGCGGTGGGGCGCGGGGGGGCGGCGCGCCGGGGCGGCGGGGGGCCGGGGCGACGGGGCCCCGGGGCCCCGGGGCGGGGGGGGGGGGCGACGGGGCGGCGGGGCCCCGGGGCGGTGGGGCCGGGGCGGCGGCGAGTGCTGGGGGCGGCGATGCGCGGCGCGCGGCGGGCGGCGGCGGTGGGGTGGGATGTGGGGTGGGATGTGTGGTGGGATGTAGTGCGCGTCGGCGAGGAGAGAGAGGGAGAGAACAGAGAGTAACGGGCGGGGGGGTACGGGCCGTTAGGTAGTCTCCTCTTTGCCGTCCGCCACTATTTGCCGTCCGCCCTTTTGCCTCTTTGCCGTCTGCTGGCAGACGGCAAAGAGGTGGGGCGTTAAGTTTTCCCCAAACGGGCGGGGGGTGGGGGCCACCTCTCTCTTTGCCGTCCGCTGGCGGACGGCAAAGAGCCCGCAGATGGCAAAGAGCTTCTTTGCCGTCTGCCACTTCTTTGCCGTCAGCTTCTGGGTAGCTGATGGCAAAGAGCTTCTTTGCTGTCAGCTAGCAGACGGCAAAGAGCTGGCAGATGGCAAATTAGATGATTCTAGTAGTGGGGCACCAATATTTGCTCTGCTTATGTACATAATAGCATATATAGTCGTGTACAAATTAGATTGAAATTTCAAAAAGAAGCGCATAATTTAATGACGTTTTCAAACATACTTGGTAAAATTTAACGTTGTCAGGTCATTCATCAAAGTTCAAGAGTACTCTAAACGTGAATGCTTCTGTTTCAAAATTTCGAACGAACTTCCAAAAGAGCCTCTACTCGCCCAAAACCCTCGTGAGACCAATGTTTTCTAGAAGGAATTAATTTTCTAACTCCGACCCATGAACCCTACTGGCCCGACGTCTATAGGTCTAAACCGGGGTAGGTTTGTAAGTTCATCTAGACGCCACACAACCACCTTTGAAAAACATTCATACACTATGGCCGCCTAAACACACATTCGCTCGGCCGAAATCGCTCCCACCCACTATTTGGGACTCTTGGGATTACCGTCCTACCCGCGACCCGCAGTAGGTCCAAAATTTAAGAGGGGGGCAAAGTTTGTACTTTCCCCAAATTTCAAACAAGCGCGTCCCATCTGTAAAAAAACAAAAACAAGCGCGTCCCAGACCGAAACATTGTTCCCCCTTAGCTCCCCCCGCCTCCCATCTGATTCCCCATTCGTACTCCGTGGGCGCCAAAACTACCTCTCCACCAGCCGCGAAACCCCGGCGTCCTCCATCCGCCACCCCATCCCACCCATCAACCGCTGCCCTCCTCCAACACGCCGGAGCCGATACCCCGACGTCATCGTCCACCGCAACCGCAACCGCAACGCCCTCCACGGCTAGTAGTTGAAACCGAGGCTGAGCTGCCTCCAGGACGCCGATGTGCACCGTACCCGAGCCTGTTCAACCATGCCATCCTGCACCTCACTGCTGCCGCTCCAACATCGCCACTGTCCACCGCACCGGAGCTGTTCCCGCTACGCCTTCCTTCGTCGCCTCGGATCTACTTCCCCTCCGCCGATAGACAGCCACCGCAACACAGTCAACAATTTGGCCATGGGTTCGTCCAAGGCTCGACCCTTCTCCAAAACATCGGTTCCCCCGGTAAAAAAGAAGAACATCGCCACAATATCAGGAGGACACAACACTGGCAACAGAACTGGTACTCCTCTTCCCTTATTTGTTCAAATCTTACGTGTTTGCTTGCATGGTATTCATCGCATGGAAGACACTAGTTGATCGCTTCTTCCTACACCTTCTTCCTGATACTAGATGTTCCTAGTAACTCGCGATGCACAAGGTTTCTCCTCATATACTATTTCACCTTAGCTGGAGGTCCATCGCCCCCTGGATTTCAATTCCTGGTTATTTGATTCGCAACTAAAGGAAGCATTACCCGGCGTAACAGGCGCTAATCTGCCTATTATGTCGGGAAGCTGCGCCTCGGTGTTTATCTTAGGGGTGTGTGGGACCTAGGAGCTGCTAGCGCCCGATCTCTAGGTCGGCCGGGCTTAAAGGGATGGACGGGGGGCGCTGCCAAGCATGGCGGTGGTGTGAGGTCGAGGCGAGGGCGGGGCGGCGGAGGCAGGGGTCTGGGCCGGTGGTCGTTGGCGGTTCGAGAAAGATCGTCAACAGTGCCTGGCGGGAGGTAGACGAAGGTAATCTTCCCGTTCCTTGTAGATCGGACGGTTCATAAAAAAAATCGACTGGCCTGTTTATTTCAAGTTGACTGTTATTTTGATAGGACCACATGTGGTGGTGTGCTAGAGGAGTACCTGCATTTCCCAACTGTCGGATTGTGGGTTCCGGCAAACCCTTGAGGTTCGAACTCTGGGGTGCACACGAAGAACTCTCTCCCTGGTTTGCTCGCACAATGATCTCACAGCCTAGCTCGTCGAACCCACAGAACAAGAGACACAAGGGTTTATACTAGTTCGGGCCACCGTTGTGGCGTAATACCCTACTCCAGTGTGGTGTGGTGGATTGCCTCGTAGGCTGAGGATGAACAAGTATAAGGTAGGAACAGCCTCCTGAGGAGAGGTGTTCTTGAGCTCGGTGAGCTGGTGCGTTTGAGGGTCATCTGAATGATCCGTCCCCTTCCTATGGTGGTGGCTGGTCCTGTTTATAGAGGCCCTGGTCCTCTTCCGAAATGGAGGCCGGAAGGGATCCCACAACGGCCAATTTTGAAGGGAGACAACTAGTACAAGCTATCCTGACAAAAGGTGGTCTTTGCCTGCCAAAGGCTGTGGCGGTGATGCAGTTGTGGGCTCCACGATGACCTCCGTTATAACACCCACGATGCGGCTATATCTCCCACGTGTCGAGGCACGACTTAGAGGCATAACCGCATTGTGGTTTTGTCGCAAGAAGGGTCTTCTTCACACAAACCTATGTAATGAACAAGAATGGGATAAAGAGTTGGCTTACAATCGCCACTTCACACAATACATAAATGAATTCATACATCATTCAAGGTACACACATAGGTCCGACTACGGAACCAAAATAAAAGAAGACAACCCAACTGCTAGATCCCCGATCGTCCCAACTGGGCTCCACTACTGATCCACATGAAAAGAAACAACACAACGAACAAGATCTTCATCGAGCTCCCACTTGAGCTCGGTTGCGTCACCTGCACTGGTATCATCGGCACCTGCAACTGTTTTGGTAGAATCTGTGAGTCACGAGGATCAGCAATCTCTCACCCGCGAGATCAAGACTATTTAAGCTTATAGGAAAGGATGGGGTAATGAGGTGGAGCTGCAGCAAGCACTAAGCATATATGGTGGCTAACATACGCAAATAAGAGCGAGAAGAGAAGCAACGGAATGGTCGTGAAGCTAGCAATGATCAAGAAGTGATCCTGAACTCCTACTTACGTCAAACATAACCCAAAAGCCATGTTCACTTCCCGGACTCCGCCGAAAAGAGACCATCATGGCTACACACGCGGTCGATGTATTTTAATTAAGTCGAGTGTCAAGTTCTCTACAACCGGATATTAACAAATTCCCATCTGCCACATAACCGTGGGCACGGCTTTCGAAAGATAATACCCTGCAGGGGTGTCCCAACTTATCCCATTATAAGCTCTCACGGTCAACGAAGGATAAACCTTCTCCCGGGAAGACCCGATCAGTCTCGGAATCCCGGTTTACAAGACATTTCAACAATGGTAAAACAAGACCAGCAAAGCCGCCCGGATGTGCCGACAAATCCCGATAGGAGCTGCACTTATCTCGTTCTCAGGGCACACTGGATGAGCCAGTCGTCGGGTTGGCATAGACCCTGGTTGCCCAGGGGGCGCCGGACATCGCTCAGTTTGGACCAGCACTCGAAGGAGAACTGTCCCGGGGGGGGGGGGTAAATAAAGATGACCCTTGAGTCTGCAGAACCCAAGGGAAAAGGGGATAGGTGGTAGCAAATGGTAAAATCAAGGTTGGGCCTTGCTGGAGGAGTTTTATTCAAGGCGAACTGTCAAGGGGGTCCCATAAATCACCCAACCGCGTAAGGAACGCAAAATCAAGGAACATAACACCGGTATGACGGAAACTAGGGCGGCAAGAGTGGAACAAAACACCAGGCATAAGGCCGAGCCTTCCACCCTTTACCAAATATGTAGATGCATTAATTAAATAAGAGATATTGTGATATCCCAAAATATCCATGTTCCAACATGGAACCAACTTCAACTTCACCTGCAACTAGCAACGCTATAAGAAGGGCTGAGCAAAAGCGGTAACTTAGCCAAACAACGGTTTGCTAGGAAAGGATGGTTAGAGGCTTGACATGGCAATGTGGGAGGCATGATATAGAAAGTGGTAGGTAGCGCAGCATGGCAATAGAGCGAACAACTAGCAAAGCAAAGATATAAGTGATTTCGAGGGTATGGTCATCTTGCCTGCAAGGTTCTCAGAGTTGTTGAAAGCTTGATCCTCGTAAGCGTACTCAACAGGTTCCTCGTTCATGAACTCGTCTCCCGGCTCTACCCAAAACAAGAACACAAGCAATGGAACCACAATCAATCACGGGAGATGCACAAGCAACATGATGCAATACATGAATGATATGCAAGATATGATATGCGATGCGTATGCGTGCTCCAGAAGAAAATGATGAACAAGGCAGTAACTTGGCAAACCATGCATGCCACTAGAAAGATGAGATGATTTCGGTCGAAATCGATATAAAGATCACCGGAAACGGATGCACGGTTTGCAAATGGCAAGCAAAACAAGAATGACACGAATCTGTGATTAACAGCATGATAACACTTACAATACATCAAGTAACGATGCTACAGCACTCCAACATAGCAACAAAGCATATGGCAGTAATCTACAGGGGATGCTTGACAAAAGATGAACACTGAGCTACGGCTAGACCACAGCACGGCAGGTTCAAACAAGCATGGCAAAAGTGCAAACGATATCAGGTTCACAGACTTAGCGAAATTACTGGACATGGCATAAACAACATCAGGTAGCAATGTTCAGAGCAAGAAATCAACATGCTACAGGAACTTAACATAGCAAAACAAAGCATGGCATGAGTCTACTGAATGCATAGAACAAAAGTCCCTTACTGACCATAAGCGAAAAAGGATCAGAAGATATGATGGCAACCATGTAAACATAGCAAGTTTCGTTAACAGGTTTCAGACTCAGCAGAAAACAGAGCATGGCAGAAACAGTATTATGAAGGCATTTTGGTGAGCTTGATGCACTCTCCACAAAGCAATGCATGACAAAACAAGCATACCAACAGCAAGATGGCATCAAGATGGACCCAAATAAATATGGCATAATGGAACAAAATGAAGAGCATCGCGAGACGAACATTTCGATATATTACACGCACGAAACGGAGCTATATGCAGAGAGTTATGATGCGATGAACAGGAGCATGTACTGTAAATATTTAGGACTTAAAGAAAAACGGGGAGGGGAAAGAGGTCAACCAGATCTGGATCGGGCCGAGCTAGGGTTTGAGGATGCCGGAGTGGAGGAGGGAGACGCCGGCGGGGAGGAGGAAGAAGGGGCGCGGCGGCGCGGCAGTCGGCGAGGAGGAGCGCGGCAGGCGCGGGGCGCGGTCGCCGGCGGGTGCGGCGGCAGCGGCCAGTGGCGGGGCCGGCGGAGCTCGCAGGCTCGGGCGGCGATGGCAGCGGCGGCGCGGGGCCCGGCGGGCGGAGGTGGAGGCGCGCCCGGGGGCGCGGGATCTGTGCCGGGAGGGCCTCCCGCGGGCCCTGCGGGCTGCGGCGGCGGGCGGCGAAGTGAGCGCAGGCACGGTGATGTGGCACGCTGTGATTGGCCGGTCGTGGCGGCGGGTTTTGTCCGGTGGCGGCGGACGCGTCCGGCCTCGGTGAGGGGAAGGGGACTAGGGTTTTGCACCGCGAATATTTCGGAGGGGGAGGTGTTTTTATAGGTAGAGGGAGCTAGGAGAGTCCAAATGGAGCACGGTTTTCGCCCACACGATCGTGATCGAACGACCTAGAGCATGGAAGAGACTTAGAGGGGTTTTGGGCTGTTTGAAGTGGGGTTTTGCTGCAACACACAAAAGGACTTTGCGGTTACCCGATTAACCGTTGGAGTACCAAACGACCTCCAAATGGCACGAAACTTGACAGGTGGTCTACCGGTGGTATACCAAGGCCACTTGGCAAACCTCGGTCCATTCCGAGAACGTTTAACACCCGCTCACGAAAAGAAACAAGAGGGGTGCGCCGGAGGAGGTGGGAGTGCCAGATTGCAAAACGGACAATGGGGAAAATGCTCGGATGCATGAGACGACACGTATGCAAACGAGATGCACATGATGACATGATATGGGATGCATGACATGAACAAAATGCAAAATGAAAAACAAAACCCGACCACGGGAGGGCATATCATAACACATAACCAAAAATGGCAAGAGTTGGAGTTACAATTATGGAAAGTTACATCCGGGGTGTTACAACACTCCACCACTACGAGAGGATCTCGTCTCGAGATCTAGGATGGCACCGGAGGGAAACGGAAGAGGAAAAGGTAAAACAAAGTTGCTTCTTTGACAAACGAGTGAAACCAAAGAACCTTGAGAGGTTAAACAATCTGAAAGAAAGAATACCATGGAGATGAACGAAATGAAAACACTCCGGTTAAATGGATAAGCAAGGGAAGAAGATGATCTTGACAAAACAAGAAGATGGGTCGATTAGAGCGATCTCACAATGCCTCCGGTAGAAATGAAAGAATGCAATGAAAAGAACAGAGAATAAAACAACATGTTCTACCTTAAGTGAATTTGAGAGAGCATCCTTAAAAGAAGGATATGACGGAATTGTTGAAAAAATCAACAAAGAAAGGATATGATTTTCGTGGGCTTATGGAGACATCTCAAAACTTGAGGTGAAATTCTGCCACTAACGAAAACAATTTCTTGCTTGAGAGCAACGAAGAGATGAAAACTTCTTCACCGAGATGAGAAGGAGAAAATTGGATCATTGATGAGCACCACAATAGCAACATTCCTTAGGGGAGGCTTTAGGTGAAACATGACACAAGATAAAACCAACGAAAAGATTGGTGGATTTAAAATATCTCATTCTTGGCAACATGGGAATCATGAAAAGTGAACTCAAATTGTCAAGAATGACATAACACCACCTCAAATGATAAGGTAGAACGAATTGCACTTCGGACTGCAAGATGAAGAAAACTTGAGCTCCTCTGAAAAGAATCTCGATGAACACTTCGAGAAGGAATTAAATCTTTGATGAACCATCATGTAGAGCCTCCATGAAGAACTCCGATAATAAAAGGATGATAGAAAGAAAGAGAAGTTGAAAACACCAGGTGAAGCCTTGCAGTGATAAGATGAAGCTTTGAAATGATATAACCGAGAAAAACTTGGAACTCCGGAAAGAAAGATGAACAAATGAAATCAAGAATTTTGATGAACCTCCGGAATAAGGGATTAATCACTTGGATGAAACAAGAATAAGAATTACAATATGCTTAGCCTTCACCAATTTAAATTGATGACAAGCAACGGATTTGGCATACTACTTATTCTCGTAGAAAGGATTAAGATAGATATGGCGCAAACTTGGGAAGGTCTTCAACGAACCACCGGTAGGATTGGAAAGAACGAATGAATCTATATGATAACAAAGGAAGAGAAATCTTGAACGAACCACCATAAGAATTGAAAATGAACGAAGAAAAGATAAAGAAACACCGGGAAGAATTAGAAAATGAACGAAGATACTTGAAAGAATTTAGATACAAGTGAACGCAGAGATCAAGAGCTGACTAGAGGATACTTGAACGATTCACCAGTAAGATTTGGAGAACGAGAGTTGAATGTTGAGAACGAATAAATCTTCTGAAATGATGGCCTTCGGGGAATCAAACTGAAAAGACTCATGAATTGTTCCGGATGGGTATGAGAAGAATTCTCACAATCGAAAACAATTATGAGAGGATGCCATAAGCTAGAACTATGAATCTTCAAGAGAACGGTCCAAGATTTAGGAGAAATTCTTCTTTGGTCTTCAAATGTTGAGAATGATGATGAGAACTACCATGAATTGTTGAGATACTCCGGGATGAAAATTAGAAAGGTCGAACCAACGATGAAAATAATTTGGAAGATCTTAGAGAAAGACATTCGACTGATGATGACTCATTCTTACGTCAAACTTTGAAAAGAATTTGGGAATAGCTCCGGGAAAATTAGAAGAGTCACGTAAGATCCTGGGAAAAGACCTGTGGGTTAGGGCCCACTCAAAAGATACACCGTTGGAATGATTTAAAAGAGAGATCGCACTAGTTGAATTAAATGGCTTGAATGAGATAGCATCCTCAAAAGAACTTGAGTGAATTGAGAATGGAAACTTGAATCTTCTGAGATATCTTCATCACTCCGGAACAATTGAATAGCGAGAAGTGGATGATTAAGAGGTGCACCGGTACGAGAAAAATATTTGAAACAAGGAAAAAGATATGATCGACAAAGCTTGAATTTAATCCATCGGAGAAGAAAAGAACGAAGAATAATAGACTTGAAGCATCCTTAGCATCTTCATGAGAATCACCAGGTAAGAACATGGAGGAAAAGAATGAAGAGACTTCACATCAATAAAAAGGATACTTGATTAAGAAATCTGAGTCCTTGAGAAAAGGGTGGGAGGCTAGGAAAACAAAGGCAACTTGGGTCGAATGAAACGAACACCGTTGAGAACAACTTAGAATTGATCTTGCGAATGTTGGAATGACTCGATGCACTTGAAAAGAAGCACAACGGTTGGAAAGGAATTAACATGGCAACCTCGATGATCAAGAAGGATTAGTATTCACATAGAAATATGAGAACACCGTTTAGGGAAGGTATGGATTCAACATTTGACTTCGAAGCAACTCGAATACCACAAATAAAACAAAACAAAGGATTTGGCTTGCAGAATAAGCTGGAACAAACATATGATAGAGATTTCGTCCGAAGTTTTCGTGGTGGGGCCCACACGGGCTCGATCGTACAACACCATCATGTACAAGGCAGTGCACATGGCATACGAAGCGTCCCCGAGTCGGCATAGCCAAGGACTCTTTAAGACACTACGAGACCATTGTAAAACCAACCGTGGAAAGGCGGACCACTAGACGTCGAACCCCAATCTCATATCATGCATCTGTCGGAAAGATATCCTAGGAGCTACTTGAATTCCCACTTATAAACTCCCGAAACTATCTGGTTATGCAATCTGGTGTTGGCGATACAGGGGACACAAAATATATCACCCAAACTATCAACCCCTAGATCCAGCTGTATCCATCCGTCAACACATAACCAAGAAACCTTCGGAAATCGTGTACCTCAACCTTCGAAAAGCATCCGTTATACGAGTTATGGCAATACTCCCAAACTCCTGCCCCAGTACTGGGTGGCGTCGAGGTGATCTCACCAACAACTGCATAAAAGAGATTTCGATGTCGGCGAAACTCAGGTATTCCAGAACTGCAACGATAAAATTGTGATGACAACACCTCGGAGCTCAACTCCCCGGGACACTGCCACAACCCCTAAATGTCAGGAGGCACCAAGAACAATGTTCTCGTCACAAAACCATCGGAACGATTCTAGGATACCCGCGTGATCCTAAATTTTTTTTAGTGAAATTTGAGGAGAGAAGAGTCAAAACTTCTACGTCAGGAGGCCTCACCAGAGTGACGAAGGGACTGAGGAGTAAAAAGAATCCCACTCTCCGATATATATAATCCTAAGACTCAAAACATTTTTGTTCTAGACTCAACACCGCCAGCGATTCGATCAAGCAGGGGGCTCCTAAGTCGGGGATGGCTCTGATTACCAACTTATAACACCCACGATGCGGCTATATCTCCCACGTGTCGAGGCACGACTTAGAGGCATAACCGCATTGTGGTTTTGTCGCAAGAAGGGTCTTCTTCACACAAACCCATGTAATGAACAAGAATGGGATAAAGAGTTGGCTTACAATCGCCACTTCACACAATACATAAATGAATTCATACATCATTCAAGGTACACACATAGGTCCGACTACGGAACCAAAATAAAAGAAGACAACCAACTGCTAGATCCCCGATCGTCCCAACTGGGCTCCACTACTGATCAACATGAAAAGAAACAACACAACGAACAAGATCTTCATCGAGCTCCCACTTGAGCTCGGTTGCGTCACCTGCACTAGTATCATCGGCACCTGCAACTATTTTGGTAGAATCTGTGAGTCACGAGGACTCAGCAATCTCTCACCCACGAGATCAAGACTATTTAAGCTTATAGGAAAGGATGGGGTAATGAGGTGGAGCTGCAGCAAGCACTAAGCATATATGGTGGCTAACATACGCAAATAAGAGCGAGAAGAGAAGCAACGGAACGGTCGTGAAGCTAGCAATGATCAAGAAGTGATCCTGAACTCCTACTTACGTCATACATAACCCAAAAGCCATGTTCACTTCCCGGACTCCGCCGAAAAGAGACCATCACGGCTACACACGCGGTCGATGTATTTTAATTAAGTCGAGTGTCAAGTTCTCTACAACCGGATATTAACAAATTCCCATCTGCCACATAATCGCGGGCACGACTTTCGAAAGATAATACCCTGCAGGGGTGTCCCAACTTAGCCCATTATAAGCTCTCACGGTCAACGAAGGATAAACCTTCTCCCGGGAAGACCCGATCAGTTTCGGAATCCCGGTTTACAAGACATTTCAACAATGGTAAAACAAGACCAGCAAAGCCGCCCGGATGTGCCGACAAATCCCGATAGGAGCTGCACATATCTCGTTCTCAGGGCACACTGGATGAGCCAGACGTCGGGTTGGCATAGACCCTGGTTGCCCAGGGGGCGCCGGACATCGCTCAGTTTGGACCAGCACTCGAAGGAGAACTGTCCCGGGGGGGTAAATAAAGATGACCCTTGAGTCTGCAGAACCCAAGGGAAAAGGGGATAGGTGGTAGCAAATGGTAAAATCAAGGTTGGGCCTTGCTGGAGGAGTTTTATTCAAGGCGAACTGTCAAGGGGGTCCCATAAATCACCCAACCGCGTAAGGAATGCAAAATCAAGGAACATAACACCGGTATGACGGAAACTAGGGCGGCAAGAGTGGAACAAAACACCAGGCATAAGGCCGAGCCTTCTACCCTTTACCAAATATATAGATGCATTAATTAAATAAGAGATATTGTGATATCCCAAAATATCCATGTTCCAACATGGAACCAACTTCAACTTCACCTGCAACTAGCAACGCTATAAGAAGGGCTGAGCAAAAGCGGTAACTTAGCCAAACAACGGTTTGCTAGGAAAGGATGGTTAGAGGCTTGACATGGCAATGTGGGAGGCATGATATAGCAAGTGGTAGGTAGCACAGCATGGCAATAGAGCAAACAACTACCAAAGCAAAGATAGAAGTGATTTCGAGGGTATGGTCATCTTGCCTGCAAGGTTCTCAGAGTTGTCGAAAGCTTGATCCTCGTAAGCGTACTCAACAGGTTCCTCGTTCACGAACTCGTCTCCCGGCTCTACCCAAAACAAGAACACAAGCAATGGAACCACAATCAATCACGGGAGATGCACAAGCAACATGATGCAATACATGAATGATATGCAAGATATGATATGCGATGCGTATGCGTGCTCCGGAAGAAAATGATGAACAAGGTATTAACTTGGCAAACCAAGCATGCCACTGGAAAGATGAGATGATTTCGGTCGAAATCGATATAAAGATCACCGGAAACGGATGCACGGTTTGCAAATGGCAAGCAAAACAAGAATGACACGAATCTGTGATTAACAGCATGATAACACTTAGAATACATCAAGTAACTATTCTACAGCACTCCAACATAGCAACAAAACATATGGCAGTAATCTACAGGGGATGCTTGACAAAAGATGAACACTGAGCTACGGCTAGCCCACACCACAGCAGGTTCAAACAAGCATGGCAAAAGTGCAAACGATATCAGGTTCACAGACTTAGCGAAATTACTGGACATGGCATAAACAGCATCAGGTAGCAATGTTAAGAGCAAGAAATCAACATGCTACAGGAACTTACCATAGAAAAACAAAGCATGGCATGAATCTACTGAATGCATAGAACAAAAGTCCCTTACTGACCATAAGCCAAAAAGGATCAGAAGATATGATGGCAACCATGTAAACATAGCAAGTTTCGTTAACAGGTTCCAGACTCAGCAGAAAACAGAGCATGGCAGAAACAGTGTTATGATAGCATTTTGGTGAGCTGGATGCACTCACCACAAAGCAATGCATGACAAAACAAGAATACCTACAGCAAGATGGCATCAAGATGGACCCAAATAAATATGGCATACTGGAACAAAATGAAGAGCATTGCGAGACGAACATTTCGATATATTACACGCACGAAACGGAGCTATATGCAGAGAGTTATGATGCGATGAACAGGAGCATGTACTGTAAATATTTAGGACTTAAAGAAAAATGGGGAGGGGAAAGAGGTCAACCAGATCTGGATCGGGCCGAGCTAGGGTTTGAGGATGCCGGAGTGGAGGAGGGAGACGCCGACGGGGAGGAGGAAGAAGGGGCGCGGCGGCGCGGCAGTCGGCGAGGAGGAGCGCGGCAGGCGCGGGGCGCGGTCGCCGGCGGGTGCGGCGGCAGCGGCCAGTGGCGGGGCCGGCAGAGCTCGCCGGCTCGGGCAGCGATGGCGGCGGAGGGCGGCGGCGGCGGCGCGGGGCCCAGCGGGCGGAGGTGGAGGCGCGCCCGGAGGCGCGGGATCTGGGCTGGGAGGGCCTCCCGCGGGCCCTGCGGGCTGCGGCGGCGGGCGGCGAAGTGGGCGCAGGCACGGTGACGTGGCACACTGTGATTGGCCGGTCGCGGCGGCGGGTTTTGTCCGGCGGCGGCGGACGTGTCCGGCCGCGGAGAGGGGAAGGGGACTAGGGTTTTGCACCGCGAATATTTCGGAGGGGGAGGTGTTTTTATAGGTAGAGGGAGCTAGGAGAGTCCAAATGGAGCACGGTTTTCGCCCACACGATCATGATCGAACGACCTAGAGCATGGAAGAGACTTAGAGGGGTTTTGGGGTGTTTGAAGGGGGGTTTTGCTGCAACACACAAAAGGACTTTGCAGTTACCCGGTTAACCGTTGGAGTACCAAACGACCTCCAAATGGCACGAAACTTGACAGGTGGTCTACCGGTGGTATACCAAGGCCACTTGGCAAACCTCGGTCCATTCCGAGAACGTTTAACACCCGCTCACAAATAGAAACAAGAGGGGTGCGCCGGAGGAGGTGGGAGTGCCGGATTGCAAAACGGACAACGGGGAAAATGCTCGGATGCATGAGACGACACGTATGCAAACGAGATGCACATGATGACATGATATGGGATGCATGACATGAACAAAATGCAAAACGAAACAAAACCCGACCACAGAGGGAATATCATAACACATAACCGAAAATGGCAAGAGTTGGAGTTACAATTATGGAAAGTTACATCCGGGGTGTTACATCCGTCCTGCCGTCCTGCTGTTCTTGGTCTTGTTATACCAATATGGAAACCTTTGCCTGATGCCTCGGCACTCCTCCCCTGCGCCTGCCTCTTTAGCACAAAAGAGGAGACTAGTACACTGCGCCCGTTGGCGCCCGCCTGGCCTTGGTCGTCATGGCTCACGTCACGTGAACCTCGCGAGGTGCCTCTTGCACAGATATCTCCACTCCTCGGGAGCCAGCCTGGTGAGGCCGCCCCCAGGGAGGTGTTGGTATCATCCGCCTCGCGAGGCTTGGCCCCTCGCGAGGGTCTTGTGTGGTTGCTGCTGAAGATGGGTTGTACCAGGACATTGGTGGAGCCATGCCATGAGCCACATGCAGGAAAGTCTGGGTACCCCCGTTCCCAGGACGCCGACAGTAGCCCCCGGGCCCAAGGCGCGCTCAGACTTGGCCTCGAGGCGAAGCCAAAGGGCAAGTGCGGAGCACGGCGGGCCCCAACCGCCTGCGGCCTTGATTGACGTGTGGCTATTGACGGGACGTGGGCGTCTCCGCTTCCCCACGCTGCCTCGGCAACCGTTCGACATGACGAGACCCTGCTACATGCAGAGGAAAAACCATCATTACCTGTGATCGTGGAGGCCAGCGGTTGGACTCCCTCTGACTATAAATGAGGAGAGGGGCGAAGCCCCCGTCGCTCATCTCTTTCTCCACTCCGCCTGCTTCTTCTTCTTCCTCCCTGCTCCACCGTCTTGCCGCGACACCCATGGCGCCGACGAAGAGGTTCTCGGCTGCGGAGAAAGGGAAGGCCCGCCAAGAGGGGCCCGGCTCGCCACCACCTAAGAGGGGGCGTGGTCGCCCCCGCAAGCACGCCGCGACCCCCGCTGTGGCCCCTCGGGGGTGCGGACATACTCCTCCGGTGGCCGGCGTCACCCTTGGCGGACGCGGTGGTGTCTCCTCCCACAATGGGGGCCGTTCTAGGCGGAGCAGCCCTTGCGCCGAGGGGAGGCGCCCCATGGTTGCCCGGCGTCCTCGGCCGCGCTTCCAGTCGGCGGAGATGCTCCCGGAGTTCGTCGTGTGGTCGAAGCAGCCGGCCGGCACTGGGCTCCAGCTCCCGCGCTCCTTCGCCAGCGAGCTGCCGACCGCGGGTCGCGACGACTTCTGGCTGCAAGCCGACGGCTGCAGCAGCAAGGCCTTGTGGGTCACGGTGGAGGTTTCCGCCGCGGGTAACGCGGTCCTGGCTCATAGCTGGCAGACGTTTGCTCGCGCGCGTGGCCTGGGCAGGAGGTGCACCCTCCACTTCAAGTGCGATGGCGTCGTGACCCTTTATGTGAGGGTTTTTGGGGAAGATGGCCACCGTGCAGGGTGCTGCCTCGAGGACAGCGGCGATAACGACGAGCTGGGTCTTGACGATGGCCGTGACGACGGCGAGGGCGGGCTCGCCCTTGGCGACAGCCGTGACCTGTCCGGCGGCGGCAGCTCCTCCTCTGTCAAAACCTCCAGCAGCGGTGGCTACGACCAACCGCCACATCGCCGGGCTCGCTACGAGGACGGTGGCAGGTCGTCCCGCCGCCGCGCCCCGGTGAAGCGCGAGGAGGACTCCGGCTGAGTCCGGGGGGAGGCGTTGGGAGCCAACCCTCGCGAGCTGCTGCGGGCGTGGGCGCCGCTTTTGCTTGTCCTTTCCTTTCTTCCTATATTCCAAAAAACAAGCATGGGGCCCTGCAAGGGCATGTAATGAACCGTAATTTTTATGCCGCTCATTTTATATTCATCGTTTCTGTGTTGTGTCGTGGCATTTGTGCTCCATGTAGACATAGGGGGATAACTTAGCTTGACACATCCGAGGTAGTTTCCACCTCGTGAGGGCGTGCCTCCTGGCATCTGGCGAGGCTTCCCTACTGTCGACTCGGGAGCCGCTGACCTCGGGAGGTACTACGAAGCTCCAAAAATTCGTTAGGAAATCCTTATCCTCCCTTGCGTGAGGCCTCAGGCATGGGCTGATCTTGGCCTAGCGCACCACGTCGTGGTACCCGTGGGGCACGGACTTAGAAGGGTGCGCCGATCATGAGCTCAGTCGAGGGCGCCTCGCGAAGATCAGGGGAGCCGAAGCTCTGGAGTGACAGGGCTTTGGCGAGCTGTGCCCGTGACCGGGTTAGCCCAGCGCATGCACAAACCTGCCCAGCCCCCGTGCGAGGCGCGCGAGGGAGAGCGTCTGGCAACTGCCGTCCTCCCTGGCGCAAAACAAGGAACCGAGCGAATAAGCAAAGAGAAGAAGGGACTCAACCAAGCAATCGGGAAACGCCAGAACTTCAAATTCCATTAAAAAGGGCTGCAAACCAAATACAGAAAGCAAATGAACAGCCGCGTCCGGCACCTAGTCTAGTCTTCTCACTAGCGCGGAGCTAAGTGTTTGTAACACCCCGCATGTAACTTGCCATATTTGTAACTCCGACTCTTGCCATTTTCGGCTATGTGATATGTTTTTTCCCTCCGTTGTCGGGTTTTGTCTTTCGTTTTGTATTTTGTCATGTCATGCATTTTCATATCATGTCATCATGTGCATTGCATTCGCATACGTGTTCGTCTCATGCATCCGAGCATTTTCCCCGTTGTCCGTTTTCCAATCCGGCGCTCCTATCTCCTCCGATGCACCCCTCTAGTTTTCTTTCGTGTCCGTGTGTCAAACTTTCTCGGAATGGACCGAGGCTTGTCAAGTGGCCTTAATATACCACCCGGAGACTACCGGTCAAGTTTCGTTCCATTCGGAGGTCGTTTGGTACTCCAACGGTTAACCGGGCCTCCGCAAGTCCATTTGAGTGTCCAGCAAAAACCCCCTCTAAAACCAGCCCAAAACCCACCAAACTCTCTTCCATGCTCTAGGTCGTTCGATCACGATCGTGTGGGCGAAAACCGCACCTCATTTGGAGCCTCCTAGCTCCCTCTACCTATTTATAAGTGGGCATCCCGAAAAACGGAATCGCAGTCTAACCCTATCAAAAATCCCTCGCGCCGCCGGACAGCGTCCGCCCGCGCCGGACACGTCTGCCCGCGCCGGCGGACGAATCGCCCGTCGCCACGTCAGCGCCCGCCGCCGCCGTTCCCCGCCGGCCCGCGGGCCCGACTCCGGCCCCTCGGCCCCCTCCTCCGCGCGCGCGCCCGCCGCCGCCACCGGCGCCTGCCGCCTCCTCCGGCCGCCGGCACGGAGCTCCGCCGCCGCCATCCGCCCCGCAGCTCCGCCGGCGCCGCCTCCTCCTCGCCGCGGCTCCCCGCCGGCCGGCGCCGCCCCGCCGCGGCCGGGCCCCGCCGTCCCCTGCCTCGCCGCCCCTCTTCCCTCTCGCCGGCGGCAGCCCGAGCCTCGAGCTCGAGGTACCCCGATCCGATCGATCTGGTACTGCCCGTTGACCTCCTCCCTCGCGTCCGTTTTTTTCCTGAGTCCCTAAATTCCATCAGCAAGTGCCTATGTTCCCGATGCCGTAACCTCTTGCATGTAGCTCCGATTCGCGCGTGTAATATGTCAAATAGTTCGACTTGTAATGCTCTTCATTTTGTTCAATTGCACCGTGTTCATTAGAGGTCATCTTGATGCCCAAATCTTCGTTGGAAGAGGGCTAGTTGCTGTTAATCTCTCGTTCTTGTCAGAACTTGGAGATTTGTCATTTTTGTATCATTTATTCTGTGCATCTTTTGAGCATGAGCTCTACATGTGTTTTGAAGTATGCCATGCCATCTTTCCAGTGGTGTTGTCCATGTATTTTTGTGATCTTTGTGGTGACTAGCACAAGCATGCAAAGTAGGCCCCATAATATTTCTGATTTCAGGGACTTTTAAGTCTTTGTCTGCTGTAATTTTGTTGCCATGTAAACTTGATGCTACAGAGATATCCATGCATATTTTGGAGATGTTCAGTAAGTATGTTTTGTAGCTATAGTTGTAATTGATCCATTCCTGGAACTGTTTGCAATTTTAGAGTCCCATAGCATGACACAATCTTGCTCTACTTTTGCTATAAAATATTTCTGGCAGATTCTTAACATGATTTGCAATCTTGCCAAGCTTATTATAGTTGATCCATACATGCTATGCAATTGTTCTTGCCATGGATAGCTTCATTGACATGCCATCTTGCTGTAGGTATGCTTGGTTTGTCATGAATTGCTCTGTAATGAGTGCATCAAGCTCACAAAGAGGCCTACATATTAATAAACTCTGCCATGCTCTGTTTTCTGCTAAGTCTGAAACCTGATAACGAAACTTGCTATGTTTACATGCTTGCCATCATATCTTCTGGTCCTTTTTGGCTTATGGTCAGTAAGGGACTTTTGTCTTGTGCTTTTAGTAGAACACTACCATGCCTTGTTTTGCTATGTTATGTTTCTGTAGCATATTGATTTCATTCTCTGAACATTGCTACCTGATGCTGATTTCTGCCGTGTCCAGTTTTTCACCAAGTCTGTGAACCTGTAATATTTTGCACTTTTGCCATGCTTGTTTGAGCTTGATATGTTGTGAACTAGCAGTAGCTCAATGTTCATCTTTTTTCAAGCATCTCCTGTAGATTATTGCCATGTGCTTTGTTGCTATGTTGGGGTGCTGTAGCATTGTTACTTGTTGTATTTTAAGTGCTATCTTGCTGATTATCGCAGATTAGTGTCATTGTTTTGCTCGCCATTTGCAAACCGTGAATCCGATTCCGGTGATCTTTATATCGATTTCGACCGAAATCATCTCATCTTTCTAGTGGCATGCTTGGTTTGTCAAGTTACTGCCATGTTCATCATTTTCCTTCCGGAGCACGCATATGCATCGCATATCATAACTTGCATATCATACATGTCTTGCATCATGTTGCTTCCGCATTTCTCGTTGTTGATTGTGGTTCCATTTGTTTGTGTTCTTGTCTTGGGTAGAGCCGGGAGACGAGTTCGTGAACGAGGAACCTGGCGAGTACGCTTACGAGGATCAAGCTTTCGACAACTCTGAGAATCTTGCAGGCGAGATGACCACCCCTCGAAATCACTTCTATCTTTGCTATGCTAGTTGTTCGCTCTATTGCCATGCTCCGCTACCTATCGCTTGCTATATCATGTCTCCCATTTTAGCCATGTCAGCCCTAACCATCCTTTCCTAGCAAACCGTTGTTTGGCTATGTTACCGCTTTTGCTCAGCCCTCTTATAGCGTTGCTAGTTGCAGGTGAAGTTGAAGTTTGTTCCATGTCGGAACATGGATATGTTGGGATATCACAATATCTCTTATTTAATTAATGCACCTATATATTTTGGTAAAGGGTGGAAGGCTCGGCCTTATGCCTGGTGTTTTGTTCCACTCTTGCCGCCCTAGTTACTGTTATACCGGGATTATGTTCCTTGAGTTTGCGTTCCTTACGCGGTCGGGTGATTTATGGGACCCCCTTGACAGTTCGCCTTGAATAAAACTCCTCCAGCAAGGCCCAACTTTGGTTTTACTATTCGCCGCCTAAGCCTTTTCCCCCGGGTTTTTCGCGAGCCCGAGGGTCATCTTATTTTAACCCCCCCGGGCCAGTGCTCCTTCGAGTGTTGGTCCGAACCGAGCAGCCTGCGGGGCCACCTCGGGGAAACTCGAGGTCTGGTTTTACTCGTAGCTTGACTTATCCGGTGTGCCCTGAGAACGAGATATGTGCAGCTCCTATCGGGATTTGTCGGCACATTCGGGCGGCTTTGCTGGTCTTGTTTTACCATTGTCGAGATGTCTTGTAAACCGGGATTCCGAGACTGATCGGGTCTTTCCGGGAGAAGGTTTATCCTTCATTGACCGTGAGAGCTTATGATGGGCTAAGTTGGGACACCCCTGCAGGGTTTTATCTTTCGAAAGCCGTGCCCGCGGTGATGAGGCAGATGGGAATTTGTTAATGTCCGGTTGTAGATAACTTGTCACTTGACCCAATTAAAATACACCAAGTGCGTGTGTAACCGTGATGGTCTCTTCTCGGCGGAGTCCGGGAAGTGAACACGGTCTGTGTTATGTTTGACGTAAGTAGGTGTTCAGGACCTCTTCTTGGTCATTGCTAGATGACGTCCGTTCCTTTGCTTCTCTTCTCGCTCTCTTTTGCGCAAGTTAGCCACCATATATGTTTTTGTCGCTGCAGCTCCACCTCTTGCACCTCCTTGTCCTATAAGCTTAAATAGTCTTGATCTCGCGGGTGTGAGATTGCTGAGTCCCCGTGGCTCACAGATACTTCCAACACCAGTTGCAGGTGTCGACGATGCCAGTGCAGATGATGGCGTCGATCTCAAGTGGGAGTTCGACGAGGAACGTGGTCGTTACTATCTGTCTTTTCCTGATGATCAGTAGTGGAGCCCAGTTGGGACGATCGGGGATCTAGCATTTGGGGTTGTCTTATTTTCATCTGGATTTTGACCGTAGCCGGTCTATATGATTGTATTTTGGATGATGTATGTATGATATTTATGTATTGTGTGAAGTGGCGATTGTAAGCCAACTCTTTATCCCATTCTTGTTCATTACCTGGGATTGTGTGAAGATGACCCTTCTTCCGACAAAACCACTATGCGGTTATGCCTCTAAGTCGTGCCTCGACACGTGGGAGATATAGCCGCATCGTGGGCGTTACAAGTTGGTAATCAGAGCCATCCCCGACTTAGGAGCCCCCTGCTTGATCGAATCGCTGACGTTGTTGAGTCTAGAACAAAAATGTTTTGAGTCTTAGGATTATATATATCGGAGAGTAGGATTCCTTTTATTCCTCAGTCCCTTCGTCGCTCTGGTGAGGTCTCCTGACGTGGAAGTTTTGACTATTCTCTCCTCAAATTTCACTAAAAAAAATTTAGGATCACGCGGGTATCTTGGAATCGTTCCGATCGATTTGTGACGAGAACATTGTTCTTGGTGACTCCTGTCATTTAGGGGTTGTGGCAGTGTCCCGGGGAGTTGAGCTCCGAGGTGTTGTCGTCACAATTTTATCGTTGCAGTTCTGGAATACCTGAGTTTCGCCGACATCGAAATCTCTTTTATGCAGTTGTTGGTGAGATCACCTCGACGCCACCCAGTACTGGGGCGGGAGTTCGGGAGTATTGCCATAACTTGTATAACGGATGTTTTTCGAAGGTTGAGGTAAACGATTTCCGAAGGTTTCTTGGTTATGTGTTGACGGATGGATACAGCTGGATCTAGGGATTGCTAGTTTGGGTGATATATATTTGTGTCCCCTGTATCCCCTACACCAGATTGCATAACCAGAAAGTTTCGGGAGTTTATAAGTGGGAATTCAAGTAGCCTTAGGATTTCTTTCCGACAGATGCATGATATGAGATTGGGGTTCGACGTCTAGTGGTCCGCCTGTATACGGTTGATTTTACAGTGGTCTCGTTGTGTCTTAAAGAGTCCATGGCTTTGCCGACTCGGGGACACTTCGTATGTCATGTGCACATCCTTGTACATGATGGTGTTGTACGATTGAGCCCGTGTGGGCCCCACCACGAAAATTTCGGACGAAATATCTATCATATGTTTGTTCCGGCTTATTCTGCAAGCCAATACTTTGTTTTATTTTGTATTGTGGTATTCGAGTTACTTCGAATTCATATGTTCATTCCATATCTTTTTCAAGTGGCTTCTCAACTTATGGAAGTGTGATGATTTACTACGGAAGTCATTCGTTCATCTTCGTTCGAATGTTTGTTGTGAAGACTATATGTTGCAATTTCTATCCGTTGATTCTACTTATCTTTTGTCTATCGAGATGCTAACGGATGTCACCCTCTTCAGGATGGCTCCGCCAACGCGTCAGAATCCGGATCGCAATGAAGGGAGTCAAGCGAACCCTCCGCCACCACCTCCACCTCCGGAGGCATGGCAAGCAATCATGGCAGCCACCAACGCCAATGCTCAGATGATTCTGCAACTCTTGCAAGAACGTACTCAAGGGCAAGGCAATCAAGGCAATCAAGGTCAAGGCAACAATCAGTTTCACTTTTCCACTCTCAACCAGTTTCTCGCAAATCAGCCTAAGTCTTTCAGCTACTGTGCCGAGGCCACGGATGCCGATGATTGGCTCGTGGACATCAACAAGCATTTTGAATGTAGCAATGTCAGGCCTGAGGACTTTGTCAAGTTCGCTTCCTTCCAGCTCAAGGACCAAGCTGCTGATTGGTTTCAACAATACAAAGATTCCAGAGGAGGTCGTGTGATCACTTGGACTGACTTCTGTCGGGACTTCAAAGCGCACCACATTCCACAAAGTGTTGTTGAGAGCAAGCGTGAGGAGTTCCGCAATCTCAAGCAAGGAAACATGTCTGTGTTTCAATACAACATTCAGTTTCAGAAACTTGCTCGCTTCGCTAAACAAGACGTTCCTGATGAGAAGAGCATGATCTATCACTTCAGAGGTGGCCTTAAAGAGGATCTGCAGTTAGCTCTCGTTCTTGTTGAGCCTACTCACTTTGATCAATTCTACAATATGGCACTGAAGCAAGAGGCTGCTCAGCTCAAGTGTGAGGCTTCTAAGAAGAGAGTCAGAGATGCAGTTCAGTCTTCTTCTTCCTCACTTGTGACAGCTAAGCAACAGAAGTTCTGGTTGCCTCCCCCTCCTCCTCCGTTTCGTCAGCCTTACCAGCAGAAGAACAAAGGTGGCCAGGGTTCTTCCAACTCTTCCAACTCTGGCTATCAGAACAAGTCTCAGAATCAAGCTCCAAAGTCCAATGCTCCTTATCACCGTCCACTCTCAGAGGTGACTTGCAACAAATGTCAGCAGAAAGGTCACTATGCTAACAAGTGCTTCAACCAGAGGCGTCTTCCTCCTCCTCCTCCTGTCAGATCTTCCAGCAATGCAGTGGTCAAGCATAATCCAAAGTCTGCCAAGGTGAACATGATGAATGCAGCTCAAGCGGAGGAATCTACTGATGTGATAATGGGTAATCTCTCAGTTAATGATATTCCTGCAAAAGTTCTTTTTCATACTGGTGCATCGCTTTGTTTCATGTCAAGACCGTTTTTTGCCAAGCATGAATTCACTTGTTCTCATCTGAGTAAACCCATGGATGTCGTTTCTCGGGGTAAACGTTTGAGTTCTAGTATGATGGTTCCGGATGTCTCCATCAAGATGGGCGACTATAGATTTCAGTCTTCTCCAATTGTTCTTGGTGACTCGGATATTGATCTTTTTCTCGGGATGGACTGGCTTTCTAAGCACAAGGCTCAACTTGATTGTGCTACCAGGGAGATTCAATTGACACACTCGTCTGAGGATGTGATTGTTTTTGCCGCTCGTGATGAAACCATTCGGTTTTTCTCTCTCAATGAGAAGGGCGAATTGGATGCCATCTCTCAAATTCCTGTCGTTTGCGAGTATCAAGATGTTTTTCCAGAAGAGCTTCCGGGTATGCCTCCGCACCGGCCAGTTGAGTTCGTTATCGAACTAGAGCCTGGTACTGTACCCGTTTGCAAGCGTCCATACAAGCTTGGACCAAACGAGCTGAAGTAATTGAAGAAGCAGCTCGATGAACAAGAACGTCTGACTGAGTTCTTCTCCATGGGGTTGTGGTGTTCTTTTTGTCAAGAAGAAGGATGGCACGGACCGACTTTGTGTCGACTACCGTCCATTGAACAAGAAAACAATCAAGAACAAGTACCCACTTCCCAACATCAATGAGCTATTTGAGCAACTCAAAGGTGCTAAAGTATTCTCGAAGCTTGACCTTCGTATGGGTTATCATCAGATTCGCATTCGTGAAGAAGATATTCCCAAGACAGCATTCAGAACAAGCTTTGGTTCTTATGAATATACTGTCGTGTCTTTCGGCCTTGTCAATGCTCCTCCGGTGTTCTCTCGGATGATGAATTTCATCTTCAACCCCTATACCAATGAATTCGTTCTGGTGTATCTCGATGATATCTTGGTCTTCTCCAAGAATAAGCAGGATCATGCCAAACATTTGCGATTGGTGCTCGACAAGCTCAGAGAGTATCAATTCTATGCGAAGTTCTCCAAATGTGAATTTTGGCTCGATGAAGTTCTTTTCCTTGGTCACATCATCTCTGCCAAAGGCATCGCTGTTAACCCCGAGAAGGTGTCCGCAGTTCTGGATTGGGAACCTCCTCAAAATGTCAAGCAGCTCCGCAGTTTTCTGGGTCTTGCAAGCTATTGCCGAAGATTCGTTGAGAATTTTTCCAAGATTGCAAAGCCTCTTTCCAACCTCCTGCAGAAGCATGTGAAGTATGTCTGGTCTCCTGAGTGTGAAGTTGCTTTCAACACTCTCAAACAGAAACTAGTCACAGCTCCTGTCTTGACTCCTCCTGATGAATCCAAGCCGTATGAAGTCTTCTGTGATGCTTCTCTCCAAGGTCTCGGTGCTGTGTTAATGCAAGAGAAGAAAGTTGTGGCTTATACTTCTCGGCAGTTGAAGCCCAACGAGAAGAACTACCCCACTCACGATCTTGAGTTGGCGGCAGTTGTCCATGCTTTGATTACGTGGAGACATCTCTTGTTGGGAAGACAAGTGGACATTTTCACCGATCACAAGAGTCTCAAGTATATTTTCACTCAGCCCAACCTCAACCTCAGGCAGACTCGATGGGTCGAAATGATTCAAGAGTACAATCCGAGTATCGAATATACTCCAGGCAAAGCAAATGTCATTGCAGATGCCTTAAGCAGGAAAGCTTATTGCAACAGCTTAATTCTCAAGCCTTTCCAACCGGATCTTTGTGAAGCTTTCCATAAGCTGAATCTCCAAGTTGTTCCTCAAGGCGTTCTTGCCAACCTCATCGTATCTCCTACTTTGAAAGATCAAATTCGTGAGGCACAACTCCTTGATGCCATGGTGAAGAAGGTGAAACGTGGTATCGACAAGGGTCTTTCCAAATTCAAGTGCTATCGCATTGATGACAGAGACACTTTGTTCTTCGAGGACCGGATTGTGGTTCCGAAAGGTGATCTAAGGAAAGTCATAATGAACGAAGCGCACAATTCTCTCCTTTCCATTCATCCTGGAAGTACGAAGATGTATCATGACCTCAAGCAGTCGTATTGGTGGACTCGAATGAAGCGAGAGATTGCTCAATTCGTGAATGAATGTGATGTCTGCCGAAGAGTGAAAGCAGAACACCAACGACCAGCTGGTCTCCTCCAACCTCTTGCTATTCCGGAATGGAAGTTTGATCATATCAAAATGGACTTCGTGACTGGTTTTCCCAAGTCCAAGCGCGGAAATGACGCTATCTTCGTTGTCATTGACAAGCTTTCTAAAGTGGCTCATTTCCTTCCAATCAAAGAATCCATAACAGCAGCTCAGCTGGCAGAGCTCTACACCTCCAGAATTGTCTCCTTGCACGGCATTCCACAATTGATTTCTTCTGATCGTGGAAGCATCTTCACCTCTAAGTTTTGGGACTCCTTCCAGAAGGCCATGGGCACTAACATTCGCTTCAGCACAGCTTTCCATCCTCAAACTAGTGGCCAAGTCCAGCGAGTCAATCAAATTCTTGAAGATATGCTCAGGGCTTGTGTCATTTCCTTTGGCATGAAATGGGAAGATTGTCTCCCTTATGCTGAATTCTCCTACAACAACAGCTTCCAAGCGAGTTCGGGCAAGGCCCCATTCGAGATTCTCTATGGCAGAAAGTGCCGTACTCCTCTCAATTGGTCAGAGACTGGTGAACGCCAACTTCTTGGCAATGACTTAATCACTGAAGCTGAAGAAATGTGTAAAGTCATCCGTGATAATCTCAAAGCCGCGCAATCGCGCCAGAAGAGTTACTATGATAGTAAGCATCGTGACTTGGCTTTCGAGATCGGAGACCATGTCTACCTCCGCGTCTCTCCAATGAAAGGCACTCGTCGCTTCGGTATCAAAGGGAAGCTTGCCCCTAGATACGTGGGTCCTTTCAAGACCATTGGCAAAAGAGGCGACCTCGCCTATCAACTTGAGCTTCCTTCCAACTTCGCGAACGTGCACGATGTGTTCCACGTGTCATAGCTCCGCAAGTGCTTCAAGACGCCTGAGCGCACTATCGACTTGGAAGAAATTGACCTCCAAGAAGATTTGTCTTATCATGAGCACCCAGTTGCTATTCTTGAAGAAACTGAGCGCAAGACTCGCAACAAGTCTATCAAATTCCTGAAAGTGAAGTGGTCGCACCATTCTGACCGGGAAGCCACCTGGGAACGCGAGGACCATCTCCGTTCCGAATATCCGGAGTTCTTTCAGTCCTAGATCTCGGGACGAGATCCTCTCGTAGTGGTGGAGTGTTGTAACACCCCGCATGTAACTTGCCATATTTGTAACTCCGACTCTTGCCATTTTCGGCTATGTGATATGTTTTTTCCCTCCGTTGTCGGGTTTTGTCTTTCGTTTTGTATTTTTTCATGTCATGCATTTTCATATCATGTCATCATGTGCATTGCATTCGCATACGTGTTCATCTCATGCATCCGAGCATTTTCCCCGTTGTCCGTTTTCCAATCCGGCGCTCCTATCTCCTCCGATGCACCCCTCTAGTTTTCTTTCGTGTCCGTGTGTCAAACTTTCTCGGAATGGACCGAGGCTTGTCAAGTGGCCTTAATATACCACCCGGAGACTACCGGTCAAGTTTCGTTCCATTCGGAGGTCGTTTGGTACTCCAACGGTTAACCGGGCCTCCGCAAGTCCATTTGAGTGTCCAGCAAAAACCCCCTCTAAAACCAGCCCAAAACCCGCCAAACTCTCTTCCATGCTCTAGGTCGTTAGATCACGATCGTGTGGGCGAAAACCGCACCTCATTTGGAGCCTCCTAGTTCCCTCTACCTATTTATAAGTGGACATTCCGAAAAACGGAATCGCAGTCTAACCCTAGCAAAAATCCCTCGCGCCGCCGGACAGCATCCGCCCGCGCCGGATACGTCTGCCCGCGCCGGCGGACGAATCGCCCGTCGCCACGTCAGCGCCCGCCGCCGCCGTTCCCCGCCGGCCCGCGGGCCCGACTCCGGCCCCTCGGCCCGCTCCTCCGCGCGCGCGCCCGCCGCCGCCACCGGCCACCGCCGCCGCCACCGGCGCCTGCCGCCTCCTCCGGCCGCCGGCACGGAGCTCCGCCGCCGCCATCCGCCCCGCAGCTCCGCCGGCGCCGCCTCCTCCTCGCCGCGGCTCCCCGCCGGCCGGCGCCGCCCCGCCGCGGCCGGGCCCCGCCGTCCCCTGCCTCGCCGCCCCTCTTCCCTCTCGCCGGCGGCAGCCCGAGCCTCGAGCTCGAGGTACCCCGATCCGATCGATCTGGTACTGCCCGTTGACCACCTCCCTCGCGTCCGTTTTTTTCCGAAGTCCCTAAATTCCATCAGCAAGTGCCTATGTTCCCGATGCCGTAACCTCTTGCATGTAGCTCCGATTCGCTCGTGTAATATGTCAAATTGTTCGTCTCGTAATGCTCCTCATTTTGTGCAATTGCACCATGTTCATTAGAGGTCATCTTGATGCCCAAATCTTCGTTGGAAGAGGGCTAGTTGCTGTTAATCTCTGGTTCTTGTCAGAACTTGGAGATTTGTCATTTTTGTATCATTTATTCTGTGCATCTTTTGAGCATGAGCTCTACATGTGTTTTGAAGTATGCCATGCCATCTTTCCAGTGGTGTTGGCCATGTATTTTTGTGATCTTTGTGGTGACTAGCACAAGCATGCAAAGTAGGCCCCGTAATATTTCTGATTTCAGGGACAGTGATTTCTCTAAGTCTTTGTCTGCTGTAATTTTGTTGCCATGTAAACTTGATGCTACAGAGAGATCCATGCATATTTTGGAGATGTTCAGTAAGGATGTTTTGTAGCTATAGTTGTAAATGATCCATTCCTGGAATTGTTTGCAATTTTAGAGTGCCATAGCATGACTCGATCTTGCTCTACTTTTGCTATAAAATATTTCTGGCAGATTCTTAACATGATTTGGAATCTTGCCAAGCTTATTGTAGTTGATCCATACATTATATGCAATTGTTCTTGCCATGTATAGCTTCATAGACATGCCATCTTGCTGTAGGTATGCTTGGTTTGTCATGCATTGCTCTGTAGTGTGTGCATCAAGCTCACAAAGAGGCCTACATATTAATAAACTCTGCCATGCTCTGTTTTCTGCTAAGTCTGAAACCTGATAACGAAACTTGCTATGTTTACATGCTTGCCATCATATCTTCTGATCCTTTTTGGCTTATGGTCAGTAAGGGACTTTTGTCATGTGCTTTTAGTAGAACACTACCATGCCTTTGTTTGCTATGGTAAGTTTCTGTAGCATATCGATTTCGTGCTCTGAACATTGCTACCTGATGCCGATTTCTGCCATGTCCAGTTTTTCACTAAGTCTGTGAAACTGTAATCTTTTGCACTTTTGCCATGCTTGTTTGAGCTTGATATGTTGTGAACTAGCAGTAGCTCAATGTTCATCTTTTGTCAAGCATCTCCTGTAGATTATTGCCATGTGCTTTGTTGCTATGTTGGGGTGCTGTAGTATTGTTACTTGTTGTATTTTAAGTGCTATCTTGCTGATTATCGCAGATTAGTGTCATTCTTGTTTTGCTCGCCATTTGCAAATCGTGAATCCGATTCCGGTGATCTTTATATCGATTTCGACCGAAATCATCTCATCTTTCCAGTGGCATGCTTGGTTTGTCAAGTTACTGCCATGTTCATCTTTTTCCTTCCGGAGCACGCATATGCATCGCATATCATAACTTGCATATCATACATGTCTTGCATCATGTTGCTTGCGCATTTCTCGTTGTTGATTGTGGTTCCGTTTGTTTGTGTTCTTGTCTTGGGTAGAGCCGGGAGACGAGTTCGTGAACGAGGAACCTGTCGAGTACGCTTACGAGGATCAAGCTTTCGACAACTCTGAGAATCTTGCAGGCAAGATGACCACCCCTCGAAATCACTTCTATCTTTGCTATGCTAGTTGTTCGCTCTATTGCCATGCTCCGCTACCTATCGCTTGCTATATCATGTCTCCCATTTTAGCCATGTCAGCCCTAACCATCCTTTCCTAGCAAACCATTGTTTGGCTATGTTACCGCTTTTGCTCAGCCCTCTTATAGCGTTGCTAGTTGCAGGTGAAGTTGAAGTTTGTTCCATGTCGGAACATGGATATGTTGGGATATCACAATATCTCTTATTTAATTAATGCACCTATATATTTTGGTAAAGGGTGGAAGGCTCGGCCTTATGCCTGGTGTTTTGTTCCACTCTTGCCGCCCTAGTTACTGTTATACCGGGATTATGTTCCTTGAGTTTGCGTTCCTTACGCGGTCGGGTGATTTATGGGACCCCCTTGACAGTTCGCCTTGAATAAAACTCCTCCAGCAAGGCCCAACTTTGGTTTTACTATTCGCCGCCTAAGCCTTTTCCCCCGGGTTTTTCGCGAGCCCGAGGGTCATCTTATTTTAACCCCCCCGGGCCAGTGCTCCTTCGAGTGTTGGTCCGAACCGAGCAGCCTGCGGGGCCACCTCGGGGAAACTCGAGGTCTGGTTTTACTCGTAGCTTGACTTATCCGGTGTGCCCTGAGAACGAGATATGTGCAGCTCCTATCGGGATTTGTCGGCACATTCGGGCGGCTTTGCTGGTCTTGTTTTACCATTGTCGAGATGTCTTGTAAACCGGGATTCCGAGACTGATCGGGTCTTTCCGGGAGAAGGTTTATCCTTCGTTGACCGTGAGAGCTTATGATGGGCTAAGTTGGGACACCCCTGCAGGGTTTTATCTTTCGAAAGCCGTGCCCGCGGTGATGAGGCAGATGGGAATTTGTTAATGTCCGGTTGTAGATAACTTGTCACTTGACCCAATTAAAATACACCAAGTGCGTGTGTAACCGTGATGGTCTCTTCTCGGCGGAGTCAGGGAAGTGAACACGGTCTGTGTTATGTTTGACGTAAGTAGGTGTTCAGGACCTCTTCTTGGTCATTGCTAGATGACGTCCGTTCCTTTGCTTCTCTTCTCGCTCTCTTTTGCGCAAGTTAGCCACCATATATGTTTTTGTCGCTGCAGCTCCACCTCTTACACCTCCTTGTCCTATAAGCTTAAATAGTCTTGATCTCGCGGGTGTGAGATTGCTGAGTCCCCGTGACTCACAGATACTTCCAACACCAGTTGCAGGTGTCGACGATGCCAGTGCAGATGATGGCGTCGATCTCAAGTGGGAGTTCGACGAGGAACGTGGTCGTTACTATCTGTCTTTTCCTGATGATCAGTAGTGGAGCCCAGTTGGGACGATCGGGGATCTAGCATTTGGGGTTGTCTTATTTTCATCTGGATTTTGACCATAGCCGGTCTATATGATTGTATTTTGGATGATGTATGTATGATATTTATGTATTGTGTGAAGTGGCGATTGTAAGCCAACTCTTTATCCCATTCTTGTTCATTACCTGGGATTGTGTGAAGATGACCCTTCTTGCGACAAAACCACTATGCGGTTATGCCTCTAAGTCGTGCCTCGACACGTGGGAGATATAGCCGCATCGTGGGCGTTACAGTGTTGCCACTAGGACGTGGGAGGGAGCCCCCGAGGCCCGAGGGGGGCACTCCGGAGACTCCGGGGCGTGTACAGCCCCACTCAATATTACGTGAGAGTGTCACGAGCGGAGGCCTTCACAGGCACTGGGCCTTGCATCATGGGTAGAACCTCCGGAGGTGTTGGATGTTCTGGCGTTTTGTATGGGGATCCCGTCCTGCGTCTCCAGGCGCGCAGCGCCAGGCCTGGAAACGCGGGCAATCCTAAACGGGCCCTCCCACATGGGTGAGAGCTTATGCAGCCCTTCCCTAGAGGGCACCTGCCTCAGGACGAGATCGCCAACCTCGAGCGTCCTGGGGCGGACGCTGCGACAGTGATACCATCGCAGCGCCTGCTGGTATCTTGCCGCCCGGAGCGAAGCTTGGCGGCGGCGTTCCTCCCTAGCATGAGGTCCATCCCCTGCATGGCGTCCTGACGTGCCTCGTCAAATGCCAGGACCCGCGCATAGCGATGCCTGACCTTGTGAGGGGGAACCGCTTCAGCTCCGTAGACGAGGAAGAACAGGGTCTCGCCTGTTGGCTTGGTGGCGCTGGTGCGGATGGACCACAGCACGAACTAGAGCTCGTCGTGCCAGCCCCTGTCGCAGGCCTCGAGCTTCTTCTTGAAGGTCCTGGTCTTGAGGCCTCTCAAGACCTCCGTTTTGGCGCGCTTGGCCTGGCCATTGCTCCTGGGGTGTGCCACTGAGGCGTAGCATATCTGCGTTCCAAGGTTAGCACAATATGTCTTGAAGAGATTGCTAGTTTACTGCGAGCCGTTGTCGGTGATGATGCGGTTACGGACCCCAAACCGGCTCTCGAGGCCCTTGATGAACTTGACTGCAGAGCCGGCTGGGATAGTGCGGACGGCTTCCACCTCCGCCCACTTGGTGAACTTGTCGATGGCGACGTAGAGGTAGCGGTAACCTCCGGCGCTCGCGGGAATGGACCCATGATATCCAGCCCCCATACCACAAACGGCCACGAGAGTGGGATAGTCTGGAGGACCTAAGCTGGCTGGTGGATTTGATTGGCATGGAACTGGCAGGCCTCGCAGGATCTCACCAGCTCAGTTGCGTCGTTGAGTGCCGTGGGCCAGCAGAACCCGCTGCGGAACACCTTGCCCACTAGGGTGCATGACGACGAGTGATGCCCACAATCCCCGCCGTGTATGTCAGCTAGCAGCTCGCACCCCTGCTTCCTAGAGATGCATCACAAGGAAACATCATTCGGTCGTTTTCCGTATAGCTCACCATCCTAGATGGAGTATGCTGTAGCCTGCCGGGCCACGTGCTCCGCATCCTCCTCCTTCTCTGGTAGTGTTCCTTGCCCCAATTATGCCCTGAACTCTTCGGTCCAACACCCCTCCTGAGGCTTGAGCGCGAGGAGTAGGCGTGCTCCTGAGGTCGGGCCGCAGGCGGGGGCTCCTGAGGCTGGTGGCGGGGGAAGCTCCTCTCGAGGCGGTGTTGGCTCCGGGCCGGAGGGGCTATGGAAGGCTTGAAGAGCCGCTCCTCGAAGACGTCGGGTTCCTGCGGCTGACGCTTGGACGCCCTCTTAGCGATGTCGTCAGCTTCCTTGTTTGTTTCGCGAGGCACATGCCGCAGCTCCAGGCCCAAGAATTGCTTCTCCATCTTGCGCACCTCCGCAAGGTATGCCTCCATGTGCTCGTCCTTTGGCTCGTACACCTTGTTGGAAAAGTTGACGAGGAGCTGAGAGTCGCCCTTGATGGTGAGGCATTTCACCTCCAAGGCTGCCGCAACCTTGAGGCCGGCGATCAGCCCCTCGTATTCCGCGATGTTGTTGGAGACCTTCTCGCCCCGCTGCAAGTAGAGCTGTACGGCGTAGTAGAGCTTTTCTTGGGTAGGCGAGATGAGCACGGCGCCAGCCCCCGTGCCCTGGTGTGCGAAAGCACCGTCGAAGTACATGAACCAGCCGTTTGGTGCTTCGCTTCCCGGTGAGAGAGACCGGTCCTCGCCCGCTTCGGGCCTTGGGGCGTCGGTCCATTCTGCCATGAAGTCGGTGAGTGCGGCTCCCTTGATGACCCTGGTGGTGCTGAACTCTAGCTGAAACGCCTGCAACTCGATGTTCCATTCGGCGACACTTCCTGCACCATTGGGGCTCCGGAGTACCCTCTCCAGTGGGTACGCCGAGACGACCTTGATGGGGTGGCCTTGAAAGTAGTGACGCAGTTTGCGCGAGGCCACGAGGAGCGTGAGTAGAAGCTTCTGCGGCATGGGATAGCGTGCCCTTGCGTCCCATAACACCGTGCTGACGAAATACACCGGGTGCTCGACGAGTGCGGGAGATTCGATGGGATCCGAGGTCTCTGGGGCTGGGGACGCCTCCGGAGGCCGGGGGATCTCAGTAGCTTGGCTGTCCATCGGGGCCACCGCGGTCTCGGGGGTGCCGTCTTGTGGAGCCTGGTCATCTGCTGACGTCGATGTGGCTTCAGGGGCGCCGTTGTGGTGCCGCACCTTCCCAGCCGAAGGTGAGGCATCGTGCGGCTGGCTCTTGGCCTGACGCTCCTCGCGGTCGGCCACCAGCGCTCCGCTGGCGGAATGAGGCGTGTCGGCTAGGTAAACCACCAGGGGCTCGAGGGGACGAGGTGCTACCATCACCGTTGGGCTGATAAGGTATCTCTTGAGGTCTTGGAATGCTAGGTCGGCCTCGGGGTCCACTCGAACGGGCCTTTCTTCTCCATCAGCTTGAAGAACGGTAGGGCATGCTCCCCCACCTTGGAGATAAAGCGCCCTATCGAGGTCACACAGCCCGCGAGCTTTTGCATTTCTTTGAGGGGCTAAGGCGGGCTCATGTCTTCTATTGCCTTGACCTTCTCCGGATTCGCCTCGATCCCCCTGTGCGATATGAGGAAACCCAGCAGCTTGCCGGATGGGACGCCAAACACACACTGCCGGATGTGGGGTTCCGGCAAACCCTTAAGGTTCGAACACTGGGGTGCGCGCAAAATCTTTCCCTTCTACCGATCTACGCTCTAGCTCGCTAAGATCTCGCGGACGAACTCGACGAACTCACAACACAGAAAGACACAAGGTTTATACTGGTTCGGACCACCGTTGTGGTGTAATACCCTACTCTAGTGTGGTGGTGGTGGATTGCCTCTTGCGCTGATGATGAACAGTACAAGGCAAGAACAGCCTCCTGAGGTTGAGGTGTTCTTGTGCTTGTGTAGTTGAGGATGATCTGAACTAGTTCGGGATCAGTTTCCTCCTACTGTGGTGGCTAGTCCTATTTATAGAGGCCCTGGTCCTCTTCCCAAATATCGAGCGGGAAGGGAGCCAACAACGGCAGGCAAATTTGAAGGGTGGCAGATAGTACAAGCTACCCTGACAAAAGTGGTCTTCACCTGCGAAAGGCTCTGGGGTTACGCCGTCTTGGGCTCCACAATGACCTCCGCCTTGCCGTCCTCCTGGTCTTCGTCTCGTTGCACCAATATGGCAACCTTTGTCTGATGCCTCGGTACTCTTCGCCTGCGCTGGCCTCCTTAGCACCAAAGAGGAAATAAGGACGCTGCGCGCGCTGGCGCCCGCCTAGTGCCGTTTGTCATGGCTCATGTCACAAGAGCCTCGTGAGGTTTGCCCCGCCTTGATATCTCCGCTCCTCGTGAGCCTGCCCGGCTAGGCCGCTCCAGAGGAGGTCTTGCGTCGTCCGCCTAGCGAGGCTTGGACCCTCGCGAGGGTCTTGGATGCCTTGTTGATGAAGATGGGCCATACGGCCTGCTGCCTAGCCACGCTGTGGGCCGCAGGCAGGCAAGTCTGGGGACCCCCGTTCCCAGAACACCGAAAGTAGCCCCCCGGGCCCAAGGTGCGCTCGGGCTTGGCTTCGCGGCGAAGCCAAGGGTCATGTTCGGAGCACCGCGGGCCCCAAAAGCCTGTGGCCTCGGTTGACGCGTGGCGGTTGATTGGACGTGGGCGTCTCCGCTTCCCCATGCTGCCTCGGCAACTGCACGACTTGACAAGTCCCTGCGACATGCAAGGAAAACCATATTCACCTGCGATCGTGGGAGACGTCGGTTGGCCTTCTCTTGCTATAAATGGGGAGAGGTCGGAGCCCCCGTTGCCCATCTCTTCCTTGCTTGCTTGCTTCTCTGCTCCATTGCTTGCAGTGCCATCGATGGCGCCAAGAAAGAAGTTCTCTGCCGCCGAGAAGGGAAAGGCCCCTCGCGAGGGCCCCGGCTCCCCGGCGCCCAAACGAGGCCGCGGCCGTCCGCGCAAGCACGCCGCAACCCCCGCCGGGGCCCACCGTCGAGGTGGCACCGCGGCACGCGGAGGGGATCGTCCCATCCATGGTGGTTCAGCCGATGAGGGGAGGCGCGTGATGGTGGCGCGGCCTCCCCGCCCGCGCTTCCATTCGGCGGAGGTGTCACCGAAGTTCGTTGTCTGGTCGGAGAGCCCGGCCGGCAACTGGCTCCAACTTCCGCGCTTCTTCGCCGGTGAACTGTCGGCCTCTGGTCCGGGCAGGCTCTGGCTGCTGTAGCAGGGCCTCTTGGGTTGCGGTCGAGACTTCCGCCTCGAGCAACATAGCCCTGGCCCGCGGCTGGCAGACGTTCGCCCGCGCGCGCGGCCTGGGCAGGCGGTGCACCCTCCACTTCTGGTACGATGGTGAATCGACCCTCTATGTGAGGGTGTTCGGGGAAGATGGTCGCCGCGCCGGGTGCTGCCCCGAGACGAACGACGGTGAGGAGGTGCTCGGCCTTGGTGATGGTCGCGACTGGGACGAGGGCGAGCCTGCCCTCGGCGGCGACCGCGTCTCCTCCAGCTACGGCGGCTCTTCCTCCAGTGACAGCTCCAGCAGCAGTGGCTACGACCAGCCGCCGCGCCCGCTTCGAAGGAGGCAGCGGGTCATCTCGTCGTCGCGCCTCCGTGAAGCGCGAGGAGGGGTCTGGCTAGGCTCGGGGCGTTGCCAAGGGTCTGCCTCTGCGGATTGCTGCAACGCTGCTTTGCTTAGCTTTTTCCTTCTTTCCTGCGTCGGAAAACGAAACCAGTATGGGCCCAGAGGGGTGTGTATCGAACTGTGGTTCTTTGGTTAATGTACCGTGCGTGTCATTCCCATGCCATGTTGTTATTTTGCGCAAAGATAACTTAACCTGGCGTGTTTGGGACGCTCTTTCCCTCACGAGGTGTCTCCGTTGCTCGGAAACTGCAAAAAAATCTTTAGGGGGTGCACTAAAGGATTTGCCGTCAACCCAAGCCCTGACTTGGCGCCATGTATCGCGGTACCCGAGGGGCACGGATTAGGGGAGATGTGTCAGCTTCCAGGCTCAAACAAGGGTGGCTCGCGAGAAGGCAGAGAGAAGAGAAATGCTCGCGAGGGCACCTGCCTAGCCCCCTCGCGAGGTATGCGAGAGAGAGAACATGAGCAAACCAGAGCCGAAAAATGCGGTAAAAGGCTAGGGAACCAAATCAGCAACGAACACCAAGAGCAACTCCGATTAAGGAAAAGCGAGCCAACTACGGAAAGCAAATGAAAAGCCGCCTCCTGCACCTAATCTAGTCTTCAAGTCTTCTCACCAGCGCGGAGCTAAGTGCTGTCCACTAGGCGTGGGAGGGACCCCCAGGGCCTGAGGCCGGCGCTCCTGAGACTCCAGGGTGTGTACAGCCCCACTCATTATTACGTGAGAGTGTCACGGGCGGCGATTCTTCACAGGCACCGGGCCTTCTTCACAGGCTCTGGGCCTTTCTTCTCAGGCTCTGGGCCTTGCTTCATGGATAGAACTTCCGGAGGTGCTGGATGTTCCAGGCGTTCTGGATGGGTATCCCGTCCCGCGTCTCCAGGCGCGCTGCACCCGGCCTGGATACATGGACGACCCTGAACGGGCCCTCCCACATGGGCGAAAGCTTGTGCAGCCCTTCCCTGGAGAGGACCCGCCTCAGGACGAGGTCGCCCACCTCGAGCGTCCTGGAGCGGATGTTGCGGCAGTGGTACCGCCGCAGCATTTGTTGGTACCTTGCTGCCCTCAATGCGGCTTCGCGTCGGCGTTCCTCCCCCAGCACGAGATCCATCCCCCGCATGGCGTCCTGCTGCGTTTCGTCGAACGCCAGGACCCGCGCGGAGCGATTCTTGACCTCGTGAGGGAGGACTGCTTCAGCTCCGTAACGAGGAAGAACGGAGTCTCGCCCGTTAGCTTGGTAGCGGTGGTACGGATGGACCACAGCACGGACTGTAGCTCATCGTGCCAGCCCCTGCCGCAGGCCTCCAGCTTCTTCTTGAAGGTCCTGGTCTTGAGGCCCCTCGGGACCTCAGCGTTGGCGCGTTCGGCCTGACCATTGCTCCTGGGGTGGGCCACCGAAGCGTAGCTGATCTGCGTTCCAAGGTTAGCACAGTAGGTTTTCAAGAGGTTACTAGTAAATTGCGAGCCGTTATCTGTGATGATGCGGTTGGGGACCCCGAAGCGGCTCATGAGGCCCTTGATGAACTTGACAGCAGAGCCGGCTGGAATGGTACGGACGGCTTCCACTTCCGCCGACTTGGTGAACTTGTCGATCGTGACGTAGAGATAGCGGTAGCCCCCTGGCGCCCGTGGGAACGGGCCTAAGATGTCCAGCCCCCAGACCGCGAACGGCCACGTGAGCGGAATGGTTTGGAGGCCCTGAGCAGGCTGATGGATTTGCTTGGCGTGGAATTGGCAAGCTTCGCAGGACTTCACCAGCTCGGCTGCATCGTTGAGTGCTGTAGGCCAATAGAATCCGCTGCGGAAGGCCTTGCCAACGAGGGTCCTTGACGCGCAGCTCCCTTCCTTGATTGCTGTTGATGCAGCGCAGCGTGACGTCGTTCGTCGTTTCCTGTACAACTCGCCGTCTTGAATGCAGTATGCCGTGGCCTGTCGGGCCACGCGCTCCACGTCCTCTTCCTTCTTCGCCAGCGTCCCGCGCATCAGGTACTCCTTGAATTCCTTGGTCCAGCACTCCTCCTGGGGCTCGAGCGCCAAGAGCAGCCAAGCTCCTGAGGTTGGGCCGCAGGCTAGGGCTCCCGTGGCCGGGGGTTGTGGGAGCTCCTCCCGAGGCTGAGTCGTGCTTGAAAGAGGTGGCATAGTCGATGGCTTGAAGAGCCGCTCTTCGAAGACGCCGGGCTCTTGCGGTTGCCGCTTGGATGCTCTCTTGGCGATGTCGTCGGATTCCTTGTTGGTGCCCCGGGGCACGTGCTGTAGCTCCAGGCCCGAGAACTGCTTTTCCATCTTGCGCACCTCCACAAGGTAGGCCTCCATGTGCTTGTCCTTCGGCTCGTACACTTTGTTGGAGAAGTTGACGAGGAGCTGCGAGTCGCCTTTGACGGTGAGGCGCCTCACCCCCAGAGCCGCCGCAGCCTTCAGGCCAGCTATGAGGCCTTCGTATTCTGCGATATTGTTGGAGACCTTCTCGCCGTGCTAGAAGCAGAGTTGCACGGCGTAGTAAAGCTTGTCCTGAGTGAGCGAGATGAGCACTGCTCCAGCCCCCGCGCCCTGGTGCGCGAAGGCGCCATCGAAATACATGACCCAGCCGTCTGGTGCCTCACTTTCTGGGGAGGTGGACCGGTCTTCTCCCTCCTCAAGAGCTGGGGCATCTGTCCATTCTTCCACAAAATTGGCGAGCGCAGCTCCCTTGATGACCCTGGTAGTGCTGAACTCCAACTGGAATGCTTGCAGCTCGATGTTCCATTCAGCGACCCTTCCGGCTGAGTATGGGCTCCTGAGTACCCTCTCCAATGTGTAAGCTGAGACGACCTTGATGGGGTGGCCCTGGAAGTAGTGCCGCAGCTTGCGCGGGGCCACCAAGAGTGCGAGCAGTAGCTTTTGCGGCATGGGGTAGCGCACCCTCGCGTCCCGTAGTACGATGCTGATGAAGTACACCGGGTGCTCGACGAGGGCTGGCACACTGTCGAGGCTCGGGTCCATTGGAGATTGTGGCATATCCTGAGGTGGAGGGTTTCCTGAGACCTGACCGTCCTCAGGAGCTTCTGCGATGCTGCCCTGCTGAGCTTGGTCTTCCGCCGCTGATGGCTTTGCTAAGCCTTCCTGACCCCACGCTACATCAGCTCTGGCTTGGCGCGGCACACCCTTGTCTGGCGCTCCTCCCGAACCGCCACCAGCGCCGCGCTGGCGGAGTACGGGGTGGCGGCAAGGTAGAGTACCAGAGGCTCGAGAGGCCGCGGTGCCACCATTACCGGGGGGCTGGTGAGGTATTTCTTGAGGTCTTGGAAGGCCCGGTCGGCCTCCGAGGTCCACTCGAAGGGGCCCTTCTTCTTCATGAGCTTAAAGAAGGGTAGGGCGCGCTCTCCTAGCTTGGAGATGAAATGCCCTAACACGGTCACCCGCCCTGCTAGCTTTTGCATCTCCTTGAGGGTCTGTGGTGGGCTCATGTCTTCGATGGCCTTGATCTTCTCCGGATTCGCCTCGATCCCTCTATGGGATACGAGGAACCCTAGTAGCTTGCCGGAGGGGACGCCAAACACGTATTTCTCCGGGTTAAGCCTCAAGTTCACCTGGCGCAAGCTTTCAAAGGTCTCCTCCAAGTCTTGAATCAATGTCCTCGCCTCGCGAGATTTGACCACTATGTCGTCAACGTAGGCCTCTGTGTTCCTGCCGAGCTGCCGCCCCAAGGCGATGTGCAACAGCCGCTGAAAGGTTGCGCCCGCGTTGCGCAGGCCGAAGGGCATGCAGGTGTAGCAGTACACCCCGCATGGTGTCAGGAAGGCTGTCTTCTCCACATCCTCCACCGCCATCTTGATTTGGTGGTATCCAGAGAACGCATCCAGGAAACATAGCAAGTCACACTCGGTGGTGGAGTCGACGATTTGATCGATGCGTGGAAGGGGGCATGGATCTTGGGGGAAAGCTTTGTTAAGGTTGGTGAAGTCGACGCACATCCGTTCCTTCCCACCTTTCTTCGGTACTACGACGGAGTTCGCCAGCCAATCAAGGTATCGAACTTCTCGAATGGTACCAGCCGCCTCCAGCTTGCGTGTCTCTTGGACGATGAAGGCCTGCTCTCAGTGGACTGCCGTCTCGCCCGCTGCTTCACGGGGCGCAAGTTGGGGCACACCCTTAGGTGATGCTGGATCACCTCTCTCGGGACCCCTACCAGCTGATTGGGCTCCCACACGAATATCTCCTTGTTTGCACGCAAAAACCTCACCAAAGCTTCTTCTTGTCCCGGGTCAAGGCTGGTTCCTATGGTAAAGGTGGCTCCTGAAGACCCGTCCTTGTGAACCAGCACCTGCTTGGTCTCCGCCTTGTCTTGGGTGAACAACTGCTTCTTCTTGGCAGGCGCGGTCTCCTTGGCCTCGGGCGTACTGGCGCCGGCTGGCTGTGCTGCTGCCGCGGTCTTGAAGGCGAGCCTGAGTGCCGTCACGGCCTCCTTAGTGTCCCCCTTAATGGTGAGGATGCCCTTGCTCCCTGGCATCTTCATGAGGTTGTAGGCTGGGTGAGTCGCCGCCATGAACTGAGCGAGAGCCGGGTACCCGAGTATGGCATTGTACGAAGACCGATGCGGGCGATGTCGAAGTCCACCAGCTCAGTGCGGTAGTTGTCGCGCGTGCCGAAGGTGACGGGGAGGCAGATCTGCCCCAGAGAGTGGGCAGCTCCACCACCCACTCATGAAAAAGGCTTGCTAAGGTTGAGCCGCTCGGGCGGCACGTGGAGGAGGCTGAAGGCTTCTACGGAGAGCAAGTTGAGGCCGGCACCACCGTCGATGAGGGTCTGGTGATGGCCATGTTGCAGATGGTACGCGTGTAGAGCATTGGGAGCATGCCAGAGCCGGCGGTGGAGCCGGGGTGGTCTTCTGAGTCGAAGGTGAGGTCGGCCTCCGGCGCAGCCCCCGGGCGCTTGGAGGCTGCCCCAATCTGACGGAAGAAAGGCTTGACGTGGCGATCTGAAGGCGGTGCTTGAGAGCCACCCAGCAGCGCCGCGACTGCATGGTGCGCGGGCACCGCATAGCGCGCGGTGAAGAGGTTGCGGAGTTCCTCCCAGGACGCCAGCATGGAGCCCAGGAGGTTGAGCAGCCAGGCGCGTGGCTCGCCGGCGAGGGCCATGGGGAACTAGTTGGCCATGATCTTGTCGTCGCCTCCGGCATCGAGGACGGCCTTCTCGTACGCCTGCAGGAACGGCGCCGGGTCTGCCGCGCCGTCGTAACGCGGTGGCATCCTTGGCTTGAACTTGGTTGGCCACTGCACTCGCCACAGGGCGGGGCCAGGGCTCGGTACCCAGACTCCCTGCTGCTGGTGTCGGCCGCAGAGGCGGGTGGCGGGGCACCTTCCATGGGAGCGAAGCGCGGTGGCACGGGGCGCAGGTTGGTGGACAGGAGCTCCGGCGCACCCCTACCTGGCGCGCCAAATGTCGGATGTGGGGTTCCGGCAAACCCTTCAGGTTCGAACACTGGGGTGCGCGCAAAATCTTCATCAGCTTGAAGAACGGTAGGGCACGCTCCCCCACCTTGGAGATAAAGCGCCCTATCGAGGTCACACAGCCCGCGAGCTTTTGCATTTCTTTGAGGGGCTAAGGCGGGCTCATGTCTTCTATTGCCTTGACCTTCTCCGGATTCGCCTCGATCCCCCTGTGCGATATGAGGAAACCCAGCAGCTTGCCGGATGGGACGCCAAACACACACTGCCGGATGTGGGGTTCCGGCAAACCCTTAAGGTTCGAACACTGGGGTGCGCGCAAAATCTTTCCCTTCTACCGATCTACGCTCTAGCTCGCTAAGATCTCGCGGACGAACTCGACGAACTCACAACACAGAAAGACACAAGGTTTATACTGGTTCGGACCACCGTTGTGGTGTAATACCCTACTCTAGTGTGGTGGTGGTGGATTGCCTCTTGCGCTGATGATGAACAGTACAAGGCAAGAACAGCCTCCTGAGGTTGAGGTGTTCTTGTGCTTGTGTAGTTGAGGATGATCTGAACTAGTTCGGGATCAGTTGCCTCCTACTGTGGTGGCTAGTCCTATTTATAGAGGCCCTGGTCCTCTTCCCAAATATCGAGCGGGAAGGGAGCCAACAACGGCGGGCAAATTTGAAGGGGGGCAGATAGTACAAGCTACCCTGACAAAAGTGGTCTTCGCCTGCGAAAGGCTCTGGGGTTACGTCGTCTTGGGCTCCACGATGACCTCCGCCTTGCCGTCCTCCTGGTCTTGGTCTCGTTGCACCAATATGGCAACCTTTGCCTGATGCCTCGGTACTCTTCGCCTGCGCTGGCCTCCTTAGCACTAAAGAGGAACTAAGGACGCTGCACGCGCTGGCGCCCGCCTGGTGCCGTTCGTCATGGCTCACGTCACAAGAGCCTCGTGAGGTTTGCCCCGCCTTGATATCTCTGCTCCTCGTGAGCCTGCCCAGCTAGGCCGCTCCAGAGGAGGTCTTGCGTCGTCCGCCTAGCGAGGGTCTTGGATGCCTTGTTGATGAAGATGGGCCGTACGGCCTGCTGCTTAGCCACGCTGTGGGCCGCAGGCAGGCAAGTCTGGGGACCCCCGTTCCCAGAACGACGACACACACTTCTCTGGATTGAGCCCCAGATCTACCTGGCACAGGCTGGCGAAGGTCTCCACCAGGTCCTGAATGAGGGTCCTTGCCTCCCGGGACTTCACCACGATGTCATCGACGTAGGCCTCCGCGTTCCTCCTGAGCTGCTGGCCCAGGGCGATGTGCATCAGTTGCTGGAAGGTCGCCCCGGCGTTGCGTAGCCCGAACGGCATGCAGGTGTAGCAGTACACCCCGCACGGGGTCAAGAAGGCCGTCTTTTCTATGTCTTCTACTGCCATCTTGATCTGGTGGTAACCCGAGAAAGCATCCAGGAAACACAACAGGCTGCACTCGGCGGTGGAGTCGATGATCTGATCGATGCGCGGAAGCGGGAACGGGTCCTGAGGGCAGGCTTTGTTGAGGTTGTTGAAGTCTACACACATGCGTTCCTTCATGTCCTTCTTGGGCATGACAACAGGGTTTGCCAACCATTCCGGGTACCGGACTTCGCGGATGACCCCCGCTGCTTGTAGCTTGCGGGTTTCCTGGATGATGAAGGACTTCTTCTCCGTGGACTGCCGTCGCGCCTTCTGCTTCACCGGGCACACATTGGGGCACACCTTCAGATGGTGCTCGATTACTCTCCTCCGGACCCCCACCAGCTGCTTGGGCTCCCAGGCGAATACCTCTTTGTTCGCTCGCAAGAACTTCACCAATGCCTCTTCTTGGCCGGGGTCGAGGTTGGCACCTATGGTGAAGGTGGCTCCTGAGGCCCCGTCATTATCAACTGGTACTTGCTTCGTCTTGGCCCGATCTTGCGAAAATAGTTGCTTCTTCTTTGCTAGTGCAGCCCCCTAGGCCCCGGATACTGCTTCATCAGTGGGGCGGGCCGCCACTGCTTCCCTGAGGGCGAGCCTGAGGGCCATCAGGGCTTCCTTGGTGTCTCCGGCCACGGTAAGGACACCGTTGCTTCCCGACATCTTCATGAGGTTGTAGGCGGGATGGGTTGCTGCCATGAACTGAGCCAGGGCAAGGTACCCAAGGATGGCATTGTACGGGAGGCCGATGCGGGCGATGTCGAAGTCGATAAGCTTGGTGCGGTAGTTGTCGCGGGTGCCGAAGGTGACAGGGAGGTAGATCTACCCCAGGGGGCTGGTGCATCCACCACCAACTTCGGAGAAGGGCTTGGTGTAGCGGAGCTGGCTGAGTGGTATGTGGAGCAAGCTGAAGGCCTCGACGGAGAGCACGTTGAGGCCGGCTCCTCCATCGATGAGGGTCTTGGTAACCGCTACATTGCAGATGGTGGGTGTGCAGAGCATCGGGAGCGCACCCGAACCAGCGGTGGTCGTCGGGTGGTCCTAAGTCGAAGATGAGGTTGGCCTTGGGTGCCGCCCATCCTGGAGGGGCCCCTTGCTGTAGACGCGCAGCGCCCACCTGGCGGACGAACTGCTTGATGTGACGACTTGAGGGCGGCGCCTGCGAACCACCTAGGAGGGCCGCGACGGCGGGGGGCGCTGGTGCCGCGAAGCGCGCGATGAAGAGGTAGCGCAGCTCCTCCCAGGAGGCCACAGATGACTCCGGCAGGTTGACCAACCAGGCGCGCGGCACGCCAGTGGGACATGTGTAGCCAGTTGGCCATGACCTTGTCGTCGCCTCCAGCTTCCAGAACGGCCTCCTCGTACGCAGGCAGGAAGTCCGCCGGATCCGCCCCGCCGTCGTAGTGAGGCGGTATCTTTGGCTTGAACTTTTGCGGCCACCGGACTTGCCCCAAGGCCGGGGTGAAGGCCCGGAGACCCATGGCGCCTCCATGCGCGCCTGTCGATCCAGTCGGAGGAGTGGCGCCTGCCATGGAAGCTGGTGGGAGAAACGAAGCAAGCAGAGAGACATAGTTTTGGCGCACCCCCTACCTAGCGCGCCAAAGGTCGGATTGTGGGTTCCGGCAAACCCTTGAGGTTCGAACTCTGGGGTGCGCACGAAGAACTCTCTCTCCCTGGTTCACTCGCATAACGATCTCACAGCCTAGCTTGTCGAACCCACAGAACGAGAGACACAGGGGTTTATACTGGTTCGGGCCACCGTTGTAGTGTAATACCCTACTCCAGTGTGGTGTGGTGGATTGCCTCATAGGCTGAGGATGAACAAGTACAAGGTATGAACAGCCTCCTGAGGAGAGGTGTTCTTGAGCTCAGTGAGCTGGTGCGTTCGAGGGTGGTCTGAATGATCCGTCCCTTCCTATGGTGGTGGTTCGTCCTATTTATAGAGGCCCTGGTCCTCTTCCCAAATGTAGGCCGGAAGGGATCCCACAACGGCCAATTTTGAAGGGAGACAACTAGTACAAGCTATCCTGACAAAAGGTGGTCTTCGCCTACCAAAGGCTCTAGTGGTGATCGAGCTGTGGGCTCTGCGATGACCTCCGTCCTGCTGGTCTTTGTCTTGTTGCACCGATATGAAAACATTTGCCTGATGCCTCGAGACTCCTCGCCTGCGCCTGCCTCTTTAGCACCAAAGAGGAAACTGGTACACTACGCCCGCTGGCGCCCGCCTGGCCTTGGTCGTCATGGCTCACGTCACGCGAACCTCGCGAGGTGCCTCTTGCATAGATATGTCCGCTCCTCGGGAGCCAACCTGGCGAGGCCGCCCCCAGGGAGGTCTTGGTGTCATCCGCCTCACGAGGCTTGGCCCCTCGCGAGGGACTTGTGTGGTTGCTGCTAAAGATGGGTTGTACCAGGCCGTTGGTGGAGCCATGCCATGGGCCGCAGGCAGGCAAGTCTGGGTACCCCCGTTCCCAGGACGTCGACACCAACCATCCCTCTGCTCATATATTACAAAATCATACGGAGTAGAATCTAATTTTGTTTGCCATGCAATGTTGTAGAGCTATCATATGTCTCATGTCATTTATTTTTTAGCCACCTGCTATCTACTACTTTTACAGTGCACTAGTTCTGCACACACTTCACCCATACTCTCACTATTGTTTCTTTTATCCATGGGTATTTCAGCCTCTGCCAACCGGTTGATAGAAGCACGAAATAAAAAAGAGAAGCAGCTCCAGCTTTCTTCGGGCTTAGGCAAGACACGTTTCGGTGCTATAAAGGGTGTAGTGTCAGCAGATGGAGACGGTAAACGTAGCTCTGGAGTTGATGATCTCGCTCGCAATGAACCACCATCCCAGGTGCTTACTTAACTTCACGGTGTCATATGTGGCTGCATGTTGCATATGGTGTCTAGCTTGTATTCGAAAGGCCAAAGTCGGTCTTTATTAAGACAAGGAAAGATATTTTACATGAATCACCATCCCGGGAGCACCAGAAGATAAATAGCTAGTCAGGGGACTAGCCGAGCCAGTGACAAGCCCATCACAGACATGCATCAGCCGGAAGCCAAATAAAAATCCATGATGGTGGCGAAGCATCCCACCTCCCACCAGGCTCTCAGGTCCTCGGTGATCATGCTCACCACTCCAGCCAGATGTCTAGCTTGTATTGCTTCCAATTTGGTTAAATTGCATCTACTTAGCTTACACATTATACCTTTGAATATGACATGGCTTCCTGTTTTTGGTACATACTAGTACATCTGTCTAATAACCATGTTCTTACATCAAACTAATGTTCTTGTGTATCCCTCATTAATCACTTATGATGAGAAAATCACCCAAGTGGGTTACTGTGAGAACAGAAAATATGCTCTTTTAAAGAATGCAGTGTCAACCTCCCCACATGATTCTCAAGAAACAACAAGGCTATATGAAGATAGTGAACGTAGCTCTGTAGTTGATGACCGCATTTCCCCTACACCATCATTGTAGGTGCTTGCTCTAACCCGGCAGCGTGATATTTGGTTGCATGTTGCATATGGTGTCTAGATTGTAATTCTTCCAATCTGGTCAAATTTCATGTGCTATTCTGCTTAGTTTATACATTATAACTGTTAATGTGACATGCCTTCCTATTTTTAGTCATAGTACATCTGTATATTAAGCATGTCCTTACATAAAACTACTGATTTTCTTGTATCCCACATCAATCAATATGACGAGACACCTTTAGTATACACAGTGTGATATTGGTTGCATCTTCCATATGATTTATAGCATGCGCCGCTTCTAATTTGTTGAAACGCCATTTATGATGGGACACTTTTAACTTGGTAGAGTCATATTGGTTGCATCTTTCATGTGGTGTCTAGTTTGTGTTGCTTCTTATTTGTTGAAATGGCTTCTGCTTAGTTTACACAAATAGTTGTGAATATGCCATGTCGTCCTGTTTTCGTACATATTCCATCCTGGTATCCTGTGTTTGCCTTACATTAAAGTAGTGATTGTCAGTATCATGCATGAATGAGTTCTAAAGAGTGAATTTTATTGGTTTTTCTTGTCAGTTCCACTTGACAATTCAAAATCAATAAAGCGGAAGGAAATTAGCAAGGCAGTGGATAAAGGTGCTCCTTCCAAACGGAGGGCCTCTACAGATTCTAGTCCGCCACCCCCCCCCCCAAAAAAGATTTGCAAGACAACACATGCATAGACACTCAACGTAGCTGTGTTGATGATGAGCACGTCTCCCCTAGTCCACCATAACAGGTGCTCCCTCTAACTTGGCACTGTTATATATGGTTTCATGTTATGTATGATGTCTAGCTTGTATTGCTTCTAATTTTGTTGAATTCCATCTGCTTACTTTACACATTATACTTGTGAATAAGACATGTGTTCCTGATTATAGAACATACAATATCTGTCTATCACACCATGTTCTTACATCGAAGTACTACTGTTGTGTAACCAGGAACAATCAGTTATCATAAGACACAACTTGGGAGTGTGATATAGTTTACATCTCGCATTCTTTTCTAGCTTGTGCTACTTCTAATTTGTTGAAATGGCACTTATGACGAGACAGTTTTAACCTCGTAGAGTGATATTCTTTGAATCTTTCATATGGTGTATGTTGCATACAGTGTCTAGCTTGTATTGCTTGTAATTTGATTAAATTACTTCTGCTTAGTTTACCCAAATAGTTGTGAATATGCCATGTCGTCCTGTTTTTCCTACATATTCCATCTCGTATCATGTGTTTGGCTCACGTCAAGGTGGTGATTGTCAGTATCATGCATGAATGAGTTCTGAAGAGTGAATTTTATTGCTTTTTCTTGTCGGTTTTACTTGACAATGCAAAATCAATAAAGTAGAAGGAAATTAGCAAGGTAGTAGATAAATGTGCTCCTTCCAAACAGAGGGCCTCTACACATTCTACTCTGCCATCCCCAAACAAGATTTGGAAGACAGCACGTGCATAGACACTCAACGTAGTTGTGTTGATGATGAGCACGTCCCCCCTTGTCCACCATAACAGGTGCTCCCTCTAACATGGCACTGTTATATGTGGTTGCATGTTATGTATGATGTCTAGCTTGTATTGCTTCTAATTTTGTTGAATCACATATGCTTACTTTACACATTATACTTGTGAATAAGACACATGTTCCTGTTTCTAGAACATACAATATCTGTCTATCACACCATGTTCTTACATCAAAGTACTACTGTTGTGTAACCTGCAATAATCACTATTCATAGGACACGTTTAACTTGGGAGTCTGATATAGTTTACATCTCGCATTATTTTCTAGCTTGTACTACTAATTTGTTGAAATGGCACTAATGACGAGACACTTTTTAACTTGGTAGAGTGATATTCGTTGCGTCTTAAATATGGTGTCCACCTTTCATTGCTTCTAATTTGTTGAATGCCTTCTGCTTAGTTTACACATCATAGCTGTGAATATGCAATGTTGTGAATATGCAATGGCACTAATGACGAGAGACCTTTAACTTGGTAGTGTGATGTTGTTTGCATCTTGCATATGTTTTATTTCTCGTACTGCTTCACATTTGTTTAAATGCAAGTTATGACGAGACACTGTTAACTTGGTATAGCGATATTTGTAGCATCTTTCATATGGTGTCTACCTTCCATTGCATTGCTTCTAATTTATTGAAATGCCTTCTGCTTAGTTTACACATCATAGTTCCGATTATCTCATGTCGTCCTGTTTTTCATACGTATTACATCCTCCTATCATGCGGTTGTCTAACATCAAAGTTCACTTCGTCTGTATCACGCATCAATTTGTTCTGAAGAACTAAATTTTTTATTTCCTTTTCTTGTCGGCTTGACTTGACATGGCATAGAAAAAGCGGAAGGAACACAGAATGGCAGGGGATGGTGTTAGTACTCAGGACACATGGAAATGGAAGCGGAAGAATTATGCAGATTCTGCTGGTACTGATGGTGCAATAGAAGGTCAAAGTCCACCGGAAAATTGTACAAATGCGGTATCCCTTGCTACACAAAACAATCCAAACAGAAACTAATAGCCGCCACCAAACAAGCAGCGACAACCCTAGTTGTTGCAACACCTTCCATAGTACCACCAGCTGCACAAGTTACTCATTTGTCAACTCAGCTAGCAGCATGTTCCGAAGCTCCCTTGCCACCTGACACTACTTCCGAAGCACTCTTGACACAAAAGGAGTTGGCAAGATCAGATGAACCTTGTGATCTTCAACATCAAGAAGGTAGTTGCTGGAGTCAAGTTATAGTTGCATGCTTCTTTGTATGTAGTCTCATAGCTTGATGTACACAAACACTTCCTATGTTCGTTGTTGGACTACCACCTAGGCGCAAGAGGAAATAGACATCAGCGATAATGCTCGATAGCTTAACTAAATCTAGAGGAGGAAGAATGGAGATCCATTTTGAGGCAGGTTTAAAAAGGCCATGTGATGCTACAGAGTCAGCCAAGTTAGTATCAGAGGCAGCGGTTGTCGTTAGGTGTCATGCACGTATCCTCCCAACATGGATTCAGTACAGGAATGACAAAGACGAAACCCAGTTCAACAGCTTCCTCGACCATTTATCTGTAAGTATCGTTATGTATGGAAACTAGTAATATCGTCTTGCTCTGTCCCATACTTTCTAGGTTGCTAATAATGAGACTCCCATAATTTTCAACATATGTGGTTCAAGTTGGATAGCCAAGATGATGCAACCAGACAAGCTTGCACCCATGTTTTCAAGTCTGCTCTGCGACAGTATCGGTATAACTTGAGGAAAACTCACTTTGAAGGCAAGGCTAACAGTGAACTTGCCCAAACATTTCCAGTGGAAAATATATCGGATGAAGACTGGAGAGGACTCGTTAAACACTGTTCTGATCCAAAGTATCAAGTACGTTATATATATGTGATCAAATCACATGTTAAACTCCTATTTACGCATGTGCCTCACAAATTTATCTTTTTGTAGGTGAATTGTTCAAAGAACAAGGCCAACCGTACGAAAGTGAAATTCCAATAGACGACAAGATCTCGTAGCTATATTGCACACTGCGAGGCTCTTGTAATTAGCTGTTGTTTCACTCTTTTCATTGTGTCATATTATCATATCTATATTGACTTGTTCCAAATGCAGAGGAAAGCCCACAAGGACCAAAAAGTACCTGAACCAAATGTTGTGGAAATCTTCAAGGACTGTCACACCAGCAAGACGAAGGGCATGACTACACCAGTCAAAGCCGATGTTGTAAGTCCTTAATCCTCATGCCTTTTAACTACCACTTACTCTGACTTGTGCCTTGAACTGCATGGTTTGCAGCCAATGTCTATTACTCTTCCCAATTTTATACACAATTGTCTTAGCGTATCATTGTACCTTACAAGGTTTAAAAGAGAGGAGTGATGTTCCTTTGATCCTGATCTGTAATGTAGTTCCGTGCTGGACTTGCCCACCCAATGTTACAATTGCCTATTTGTCTGTTCTCAGTTGTTTTGGGATATGAATGATGTCATACTATGCTTACCGTATTATAAACTTTGTCTCTTTATCCTTAGCTGTCAATACAATGTGAAGAAATAGACAATACATTAGCCATGGTACATGGTCATATGTTTGGAACCTGGTTTTATTATGTACTTTGCAGTAAATACAACTAATATTTTACACGGGTTCACCAGAATAAGTTTTGTATATAGACCAAAGTTATTTTGTTTGGTTTTGTTGCCTCCTTAATATCTTCTGTTCTAGTACTACTAATGTAAAAGCTCAACTTTTCAGCAAGCTATGGAACAAATGGTGAACCACCACCTTGTGAAGGTGATGAGGCAACTATAACCGTAATGTTACCTCTTGCTGTAGTGGGTCAGTACCTGTCCACTAACAGTGCCAAAAGCACGTTCCTGCGCAATACTTGGTTGGTTGTTAAGGCAATCTTGTCCAAACTGCCTCATGATCAAGATATGCAAGCTCAAAACAATGTTATATCTGCGCTCCAGACACAAGTTCATTCCCTAACAAAGACCCTTTGTGAAACAAGGACAACCATTGTTCGATGTTGTCAACATATGCATGGTTTTGAAACCAGTCTATCAGACATTTGCTATGTCGTTCAGGAGCCTAGGAGAAATGAAGGCGAAGGTTATGGTGCTCTATCAGATAATACAACATGAAAACGTAATAGTCAGGTCAAATGAACTGAGCTTCTGAACTTCTGCTAGTGCATTTATCTGCCGGACTGTTAACTTTTATGCCAACCTTCCTTTTGTTTTATGGTTGTAATTTGTTTTGTTGTGATACAAAATTTATTCTTAACGTGCAGCCACCGGCTCAAGAAAACAGCAAGCCATTTCTGTATAGTGTAGGGTGTTCCCTATATTTGCACTGCTGGCGAACTTTGATGCCTAGTGGATGTAATCTGTGCAATCGCCTTAATAGCCTAGCGTTAGTTTCTGGCTTATTTATTTCCTAGTCTTCTTTTTCCTTGGTTTCCTAGTGGTCGCAACAACCATGGGCCATATACGGACCGTGGTAACCTTGAGCCTACTATAGGCCGTAGGATCCATGGGCATCCTACGGGCCGTCGGATAAATGGGCCTCCGACGGGCAGTAGATTCAGTGGGCCTCCGGCCATCGGATAAATGGGCCGACATGGGCCGTAAACGGGCGTAGTTGGTATCGGGCCAGCATGGTAACGGGCCGCTAACAAGCCGGAAGACAGCAAAGGCTTAATTCTGTCACAGGCATAACGGGTCGTTAATGGGCCATAATATAGGACGGGCTGGAAATGGCACAACGGGTTAACAGGCCACAAACGGGTCGATTCTAACCATGAGCCAAATTTGGCCCATTAGGGGAACAGGCTAGTAACGGGTCGGAAGTAATCGAGGGCCAGAAAGGAGCCCAAGAACGTATGGGCCATCAGTAGGCCGAAAGCTAACACGGGCTGGAAACAGCCCATGTGAATCATGGGCCGTTAATGGGTACAAAGAAATTTACTGTTCATTATGGGCCAGAGTCACTATGGGCCACTAAAGGGCCCAAAGATACGGAAGGCCTCATATGGGCTGAAAGACGTCATGGGCCATACATGGGCCAAAAGTGAAACGGGCTGGTGTTATATTCGACTGCCCACATGGCGCTGTTGGGCCGATTTCAGGAAGGCCCTAATAGGCCGTGAGTTACCGACGCGTAAAATGGGCTATATGCAAACATACCGTTCACATGCTTTTCATGGGCTGAACCTCTAGCTTTTGACCAACTCAAACGGGCCGGCCTTTGTAAGCTAAATGGGCCAGTGTTGGGTCGTTGCATGTGTCGACATATCATAGGCGCCTATCTAACCCAATGACAATCTGACACGGGTTACCTTCGGCCAATGAGAATTTTACACGTGGAAAATCCCCCATTGGTCCGGGCTATTAATGGGTTATCGGGTCCAAAACCGGACCCGATAGCTTAACAGCGACCCGTTACGGTGGATGCCATGTGTCGGTTACCCTTGACGAAAGCTCTTCCATGACACGTCATTTATCGTCATGGAAGTGAACACTTCCATGATGATAATTTTGGTATTGTCATGGAACACTTCTATGAGAACACATGTATGACTATCTTGATTCTATCATAAAATGGTCATGGATGTACATGCATGATAGAAAACGTGACCTGCTGTGACAAACACGTATCATCACGGAAGTGTATTTCTTTTGTAGTGGTATATGGTGGGTTTAATGCACCGGCAAAAGTTGCGCGGTACTAGAGAGGCTAGCAATGGTGGAAGGGTGAGAGTGCATACAATCCATGGACTCATCATTAGTCATAAAGAACTCACATACTTATTGAAAAAAATTATTAGTTATAAAAAAAAGTACTACATGCATGCTCCTAGGGGTATAGATTGGTACGAAAAGACCATCGCTCGTCCCCGACCGCCACTCATAAGGAAGACAATCAATAAATAAATCATGCTCCGACTTCATCACATAACGGTTCACCATACGTGCATGCTACAGGAATCACAAACTTTAACACAGGTATTTCTACCAATCCACAATTACTCACTAGCATGACTCTAATATCACCATCTTTATATCTCAAAACAATCATAAGGAATCAAACTTCTCATAGTATTCAATGCGCTTTATATGAAAGTTTTTATTATATCCCTCTTGGATGCCCATGATATTATAGGACTAAATTCATAACCTAAGAAAATTACCATGGTGTTTAGAGACTCAAAATAATATAAGTGAAGCATGAGAGTTCAATAATTTCTATAAAATAAAGCCACCGCCCTGCTCTAAAAAGATATAAGTGAAGCACTAGAGCAAATTGCCTAGCTCAAAAGATATAAGTGAAGCACATAGAGTATTCTGATAAATTCGCGATTGATGCGCGTCCCTCTCAAAATGTGTGTACATGAAGGATGATTGTGGCAAACTAAAAAGTAAAGACTCATATCATACAAGACGCTCCAAGCAAAACACATATCATGTGGTGAAAAATATAGCCTCAAGGAAATTTACAGATAGACGAAGACGAAAGAGGGGATGCCACCCGAGCATCCCCAAGATTAGATGCTTGGTTGTACTTGAATATTACCTTGGGGTGCCTTGGGCATCCCCAAGCTTAGTCTCTTTCCACTCCTTATTCCATAGTCCATCAAATCTTTACCCAAAACTTGAAAACTTCACAACAGAAAACTCATGAGATCCGCTAGTATAAGAAAATAAATCACCACTTTCTGGTACTGTTGTGAACTCATTCTTGATTTATATTGGTGTAATATCTACTTCTTTCCTACTTCTCCATGGTTCATAACCCCCGATACTACCCATAGATTCATCAAAATAAGCAAACAACACATAGAAAAGAGAATCTGTCAAAAATAGAATAGTTTGTAGCAATTGATACGTCTCCAACGTATCTACAATTTTTTATTGTTCCATGCTATTATATTATCTGTTTTGGATGTTTAATGGGCTTTATTATACACTTCTATATTATTTTTTGGGACTAACCTACTAACCCAAGGCCCAGTGCAAATTGTTGTTTTTCGCCTATTTCAGTGTTTCGCAAAAAAGGAATATCAAACAGAATCCAAACGGAATGAAACCTTCGGGAGAGTGATTTTTGGAACAAACGTGATCCATAGGACTTGGAGTGGACGTCAAGAAAGAAGCGAGGTGGCCACGAGGCAGGAAGGCGCGCCCCCACCCTCGTGGGCCCCTCGCAGCTCCACCGACCTACTTCTTCCTCCTATATATACCCGTATACCCCGAAACCATCGAGGAGCACCACGAAAACCTATTTCCACCACCGCAACCTTCTGTACCCGTGAGGTCCCATCTTGGGGCCTTTTTTGGCGCTTCGCCGGAGGGGGAATCGATCACGGAGGGCTTCTGCATCAACACCATAGCCTCTCCGATGATGTGTGAGTAGTTTACCTCAGACCTTTGGGTCCATAGTTATTAGCTATATGGCTTCTTCTCTCTCTTTGGATCTCAATACAAAGTTCTCCTCAATCTTCTTGGAGATCTATTCTATTCAACTCTTTTTGCGGTGTGTTTCTCGAGATCCGATGAATTGTGGGTTTATGATCAAGATTATCTATGAACAATATTTGAATCTCCTCTGAATTCTTTTATGTATGATTGGTTATCTTTACAAGTCCCTTCAAATTATCAGTTTGGTTTGGACTACTAGATTGATCTTTCTTGCAATGGGAGAAGTGCTTAGCTTTGGGTTCAATCATGCGGTGCTCGATCCCAGTGACAGAAGGGGAAACGACACGTATTGTATTGTTGCCATCGAGGATAAAAAGATGGGGGTTATATCATATTGCTTGAGTTTATCCCTCTACATCATGTCATCTTGCCTAATGCGTTACTTTGTTCTTATGAACTTAATACTCTAGGTGCATGTTGGATAGCGGTCGATGTGTGGAGTAATAGTAGTAGATGCAGAATCGTTTCGGCCTACTTGTCGCGGACGTGATGCCTATATACATGATCATGCCTAGATATTCTCATAACTATGCACTTTTCTATCAATTGCTCGACAGTAATTTGTTCACCCACCGTAATACTTATGCTATCTTGAGAGAAGCCACTAGTGAAACCTATGGCCCCCAGATCTATTCTCCATCATATTAATCTCCCGTCAACTAGCTATTTCTATCGCCGTTTATTTTGCAATCTTTACTTTTTATCCTTATCATAAAAATACCAAAAATATTATCTTATCATCTCTATCAGATCTCACTTTTGCAAGTGGCCGTGAAGGGATTGACAACCCCTTTATTGCGTTGGTTGCAAGGTTCTTATTTGTTTGTGTAGGTACGAGGGACTTGCGTGTGGCCTCCTACTAGATTGATACCTTGGTTCTCAAAAACTGAGGGAGATACTTACGCTACTTTGCTGCATCACCCTTTCCTCTTCAAGGGAAAACCAACGCATACTCAAGAGGTAGCAAGAAGGATTTCTGGCACTGTTGCCGGGGAGTCTACGCACAAGTCAAGACATACCAAGTACCCATCACAAACTCTTATCCCTCGCATTACATTATTTGCCATTTGCCTCTCGTTTTCCTCTCCCCCACTTCACCCTTGCCGTTTTATTCACCCTTCTTCTGTTCATCTTTTTGTTTGCTTTGATGTCTTACTTGGCTCGTTTGCTCGTTTGGTTGGAATAGTTGTTTATTTATTGCTAAACAGAGAACCTAAGATCTATGGATCCTCATCCGCTTGCTAATCTTTTTAAGAGATCCAATTATGATAAAGCAATTGCTAGTGAGTTTTGTGCACTAGATTATCTTTATGAAGTTTTGCTTGAAATTCGTGAATCTGAAAATTGTGATGAAGTACTTTATGGAGTGATTCACGATGAATCTTTGAATAAAAAGCATGATTCAATGATGATAGTATAAATTCTATTAATGTCAATTGTGCTTATAATATGCAAAACCCTAAGCTTGGGGATGCTAGTTTTGCTATGTATACTACTTGTTGCAATGATCATGATTGGGGTGATTCTTCTTATGATCTTGAAAATTTATTCAAGCCCCATGATGAATATGAGATTGATAATGTTTGCGATAATATTGAAAGTGGGTTTGGAAGAGTGTCAAGTTTAGATCCCACATATTTGGAGAATGTTCAATCTTATGAAGTTTTTGATAAAACTGGGTTTGGAGAGGTCTTGACTTTAGTTAATGTTAATCCCACTATTTTGGAAGAGTGTCAACTTTGCATGCATGCGGATCGTGTTGAGAATATGTTATGTGATATCTATATTGCTTAATTTTCTTATGATCCTACATGTAATTATTATGAGAGGGGGAAATATGGTTGTAGAAATTTTCATGTTACTAAATTACCTCTCTTCATGTTGAGATTGCTATCGTCTCTTTCTTCTTCCTTGCATATGCTAGTTTTTGCTTTCCTTGATAATTTATTTGCTTATAAAATACCTATGCATAGGAAGTATGTTAGACTTAAGTGTGTTTGTCACATGTTTTATGATGCTCGCTTTGTGCTTCAATTCTTGTCTTTCATGTGAGCATCATTAAAATTATCAATGCCTAGCTGAAAGGCTTTAAAGAAAAGCGCTTGTTGGGAGACAACCCAATATTTTTCCTTGCTGTTATTCAATAAATATTTGATCTAGCCTCTGGTTAGATGTGTTTTCATGTTTTAATTAGTGTTTGTGCCAAGTAAAACCTATAGGATCTTCTTGGATGATAGTTATTTGATCTTGCTGAAAAAAATCAGAAACTTTCTGCTCACGAACACAATTGTTAAAAATCACCAGAACGTGATAAAATACTGATTCTAATTGCAGTAGATCAATAAACAAATTATCTAGGTCTTCCTATTTTGGTAGAAGTTTTGGAGTTCCAGAAGTATATGTTTGATCCAGATTAATACAGAATGTTCTGTTTTTGACAGATTCTGTTTTTCGTGTGTTGTTTGCTTATTTTGATGAATCTATGGCTAGTATCGGAGGTTATGAACCATAGAGAAGTTTTAATACAGTAGGTTTAACACCAATATAAATAAATAATGAGTTCATTACAGTACCTTGAAGTGGTGGTTTGTTTTATTTCGCTAACGGAGCTCATGAGATTTTCTGTTAAGTTTTGTGTTGTGAAGTTTTCAAGTTTTGGGTAAAGATTTGATGGATTATGGAACAAGGCGTGGCAAGAGCCTAATCTTGGGGTTGCCCAAGGCACCCCAAGGTAAAATCCAAGGAAAACCAAAATCCTAAGCTTGGGGATGCCCCGGAAGGCATCCCCTCTTTTGTCTTCGTCCATCGGTAACTTTAGTTGGAGCTATATTTTTATTCACCACATGATATGTGTTTTGCTTGGAGCGTCTTGTATGATTTGAGTATTTGATTTTTAGTTCACCACAATCATACTTGTGGTACACACCTTTTCGGAGAGACACACATTAATTAGAAATTATTAGAATACTCTATGTGCTTCACTTATATCTTTTGAGCTAAACAATTTTGCTCTAGTGCTTCACTTATATCTTTTAGAGCACGGTGGTGGTTTTATTTTTAGAAATTATTGATCTCTCATGCTTCACTTATATTATTTTGAGAGTCTTTTAGAACAGCATGGTAATTTGCTTTTGCTATAAAATTAGTCCTAATATGATAGGCATCCAAGATGGATATAATAAAAACTTTCATATAAGTGCATTGAATACTAAGAGAAGTTTGATACTTGATTGTTTTGAGATATGGAGATAGTGATATTAAAGTTGTGCTAGTTGAGTAGTTGTGAATTTGAGAAATACTTGTGTTGAAGTTTGCAATTCCCGTAGCATGCACATATGGTGAACGTTGTGTAACAAATTTGAAACATAAGGTGTTCTTTGATTGTCATCCTTATGAGTGGCGGTCGGGGACGAGCGATGGTATTTTCCTACCAATCTATCCCCCTAGGAGCATGCACGTATTGATTGGTTTTTGATGACTTGTAGATTTTTGCAATAAGTATGTGAGTTCTTTATGACTAATGTTGAGTCCATGGATTATACGCACTCTCACCCTTCCATCATTGCTAGCCTCTTCGGTACCGTGCATTGCCCTTTCTCACCTTGACAGTTGGTGCAAACTTCGCCGGTACATCCAAACCCCGTGATATGATACGCTCTATCACACATAAACCTCCTTATATCTTCTTCAAAACAGCCACCATACCTACCTATTATGGCATTTCCATAGCCATTCCGAGATATATTGCCATGCAACTTTCCACCGTTCCATTTATTATGACACGCTTCATCATTGTCATATTGCCTTGCATGATCATGTAGTTGACATCGTATTTGTGGTAAAGCCACCATGCATATTATTTCATACATGTCACTCTTGATTCATTGCCCATCCCGGTACACCGCCGGAGGCATTCATATAGAGTCATATTTTGTTCTAGTATCGAGTTGTAATCATTGAGTTGTAAATAAATAGAAGTGTGATGATCATCATTAATAGAGCATTGTCCAAAAAAGAGAAAAAAAGAGAAAGGCCAAATAAAAAAAGGGAAAGGCCAAAATAAAGAAATAAAAAGGGACAATGTTACTATCCTTTTTCCACACTTGTGCTTCAAAGTAGCACCATGGTCTTTATGATAGAGAGTCTCTTGTTTTGTCACTTTCGTATACTAGTGGGAATTTTTCATTATAGAACTTGGCTTGTATATTCCAACAATGGGCTTCCTCAAGTGCCCTAGGTCTTCGTGAGCAAGCAAGTTGGATGCACACCCACTTAGTTTCTTTTGTCGAGCTTTCATACATTTATAGCTCTAGTGCATCCGTTGCATGGCAATCCCTACTCCTTGCATTGACATCAATTGATGGGCATCTCCCTAGCCCGTTGATTAGCCGCATCAATGTGAGACTTTCTCCTTTTTTGTCTTCTCCACATAACCCCCATCATTATATTCAATTCCACCCATAGTGCTATATCCATGGCTCACGCTCATGTATTGCGTGAAAGTTGAAAAAGTTTGAGATTACTAAATTATGAAACAATTGCTTGGCTTTTCATCGGGGTTGTGCATGATGAGAGCATTCTTGTGTGACGAAAATGGAGCATGACCAAACTATATGATTTTGTAGGGATGAACTTTCTTTGGCCATGTTATTTTGAGAAGACATGATTGCTTTGTTAGTATGGTTGAAGTATTATTATTTTTTTGTCAATATTAAACTTTTATTTTGAATCTTTTGGATCTGAACATTCATGCCACAATAAAGAGAATTACATTGAGAATTATGCTAGGTAGCATTCCACAACAAAAATTCTGTTCCTATCATTTACCTACTCGAGGACGACCATGAATTAAGCTTGGGGATGCTTGATACGTCTCCAACGTATCTATAATTTTTGATTGTTCCATGCTATTATATTATCTGTTTTGGATGTTTAATGGGCTTTATTATACACTTTTATATTATTTTTAGGACTAACCTACTAACCCAAGGCCAGTGCAAATTGTTGTTTTTTTGCCTATTTCAGTGTTTCTCAGAAAAGGAATATCAAACGGAATCCAAACGGAATGAAACCTTTGGGAGAGTGATTTTTGGAACAAACGTGATCCAGAGGACTTGGAGTGGACGTCAAGAAAGGAGCGAGGCGGCCGAGGCAGGGAGGTGCGCTTGCCACCCTGGGCACGCCCCCACCCTCATGGGCCCCTCGCAGCTCCACCGACCTACTTCTTCCTCCTATATATGCCGATATACCCCGAAACCATCGAGGAGCACCACGAAACCCAATTTCCACCGCCGCAACCTTCTGTACCTGTGAGATCCCATCTTGGGGCCTTTTCTGGCGCTCCGCCGGAGGGGGAATCGATCACAGAGGGCTTCTACATCAACACCATAGCCTCTCCGATGATGAGTGAGTAGTTTACCTCAGACCTTCGGGTCCATAGTTATTAGCTAGATGGCTTCTTCTCTCTCTTTGGATCTCAATACAAAGTTCTCCTCGATCTTCTTGGAGATCTATTCGATGTAACTATTTTTGCGGTGTGTTTGTCGAGATCCGATGAATTGTGGGTTTATGATCAAGATTATCTATGAACAATATTCGAATCTCCTCTGAATTCTTTTATGTATGATTGGTTATCTTTGCAAGTCTCTTCGAATTATCAGTTTGGTTTGGTCTACTAGATTGATCTTTCTTGCAATGGGAGAAGTGCTTAGCTTTGGGTTCAATCATGCGGTGTTCGATCCCAATGACAGAAGGGGAAACGACACGTATGGTATTGTTGCCATCGAGGATAAAATGATGGGGTTTATATCATATTGCTTGACTTTATCGCTCTACATCATGTCATCTTGCCTAATGCGTTACTCTGTTCTTATGAACATAATACTCTAGATGCATGCTGGATAGCGGTCGATGTGTGGAGTAATAGTAGTAGATGCAGAATCGTTTCGGTCTAGTTGTCGCGGACGTGTTGCCTATATACATGATCATGCCTAGATATTCTCATAACTATGCACTTTTCTATCAATTGCTCGACAGTAATTTGTTCACCCATCGTAATACTTATGCTATCTTGAGAGAAGCCACTAGTGAAACCTATGGCCCCCGGGTCTATTCTCCATCATATTAATCTCCCGTCAACTAGCTATTTCTATCGCCGTTTATTTTGCAATCTTTACTTTTTATCCTTATCATAAAAATACCAAAATATTATCTTATCTTCTCTATCAGATCTCACTTTTGCAAGTGGCCGTGAAGGGATTGACTACCCCTTTATCGCGTTGGTTGCAAGGTTCTTATTTGTTTGTGTAGGTACGAGGGACTTGCGTGTGGCCTCCTACTGGATTGAAACCTTGGTTCTCAAAAACTGAGGGAAATACTTACGCTACTTTGCTGCATCACCCTTTCCTCTTCAAGGGAAAACCAACGCATGCTCAAGAGGTAGCAGCAATATGAAAACTTCGTATACTTCTGTAACTCCAAAAATTCTGAAAAATTAGGACAATCTAGGAAATTTGTGTATCAATCTTTTGTAAAACATTCAGATCATAAGTACGCTTCTGTGAGTTTTTAAAATTATTTTACTGGGTGCAAAAGTTTCTGTTTTTCACCAAGCTCAAATCAACTATCACGGTAAGCCATCCGAAAGGTCTTACTTGGCTCAATCACTCATTGAAACACCAAAACACAATCACTCTATAGGTAATAATGTGTAAAAATTGACAAACAGAACCAAAAAAAACACAAAAAAATTGGTTTGTCTCCCAACAAGTGCTATTGTTTAATGCCCCTAGCTAGGCATAAAACATAGATCTAGGTATTTTCATAATAGTAAGGGAGATCATCCATGCTCATCTCATACTCCCTTCTTTCAGCAGAATGTTTCCTTTTTGTTAAGCAAAAATAATCAAAAGGGTTAAATTTAACAGGATAAGGATCCCTAAGATCAAGCGCGGAAGGAATAGGTTCCTCCTTCGGCCCCCTATAGTTTATAATCAACTCATCATTATAAGCTTTCCTTTGGTGGAACTTCATAAGCATATCTCTTAACACGAACCCTAATTCGTTGTTTTGTATAGCAAAGTTATCATTAAGTTCAGAAATCTAATCAACCAAAACCTCGGTAGGGACCCTTTTTCTCAAATTTTCATTATAGGCCACATAATTGGGAAATTCAAATCTCATTTTTTTCCTCTTGATTAAAAAGGATCTCCTCTATGGGGGGACAACCACCATTTATTTTGTAATGTGCAAAATTTCCACTATCTTCTTTCATGATGAATCTAAACTCATGAGCTAAAAATATAGTAGCGACGCACTTAACAGAAGAATGTTGAATATTAGGGAACTCTAGAAAAATCTTTGTATGCAAGGATGCATATGAACAAATTGTCTTTCAAGTTCAATTATGACCAAAGTTATTGCATCCGCAAGACTATTAGTTTTATTAAGAATAGATCCTCCTAGTGCAGGTAATGTACCAGCACAAGTAAAAATAATCTTGAATAACACCTTTTCCAATAATATTACCGCTACCTATGCGGAGTTTTTTTGTATGCATTATAGTAGGCTCTTCATGAGGATTGTTATTACCAAAGTCATCAAAAATTTCCTCAAGATTATTACTATCCTTTTCAACAATAACATCTGCATATTCTGACATGATTGCAAGAAACTGATATAACAAACGAAAAAATAAAAATAAAAAAGGGCGAATAAAAAGGCAAATCTTTTTGTATTTTTCTAAAAACAATTTAGAAGTGGGGGAGAGGAAAATGAGAGGCAAAGGGCAAATAATGTAATGCAAGAGATGAGAGTTTATGATGGGTACTTGGTAGGCTTGATGTAGAACCTCCCCGGCAACGGCGCCAGAAATTCTTCCTGCTACTTCTTGAGCTTGCGTTGGTTTTTCCCTTGAAGAGGAAAGGGTGATGCAGCAAAGTAGAGATAAGTATTTCCCTCAGTTGAGAACCAAGGTATCAATCCAGTAAGAGGTACACGCAAGTCTCCAATCTATGCACCTGCACAAACAATCAAACACTTGCACCCAACCCGATAAAAGTGTTGTCAATCCCTTCACGGTCACTTGCACGGATGAGATCTGATAGAGATAGATATAAAAGATTACTAAAACGTAAAACAAAGTAAAAGTAAATAAATTGCAGCAAAGTATTTTTGGGTTTTTTGGTTTATAGATTTGAAAATATATGATGCAAAATAGACCCGAGGGCCATAGGTTTCACTAGAGGCTTCTCTCTTCAAGGAAAATAATACGGTGGGTGAACAAATTACTATCGAGCAATTGATAGAAAAGTGCAACGTTATGACGATATCCAAGTCAATGATCATGAATATAGACATCACGTCCGTGTCAAGTAGACCGACTCCTGCCTGCATCTACTACTATTACTCCACACATCGACCGCTATCCAGCATGCATCTAGAGTATTAAGTTCATAAGAACGGAGTAACGCCTTAAGTAAGATGACATGATGTAGAGGGATAAACTCAAGCAATATGATGAAAACCCCATCTTTTTACCCTTGATGGCAACAACACAATACGTGCCTCGCTACCCCTACTATGTCACTAGGTGAGGACACCGCAAGATTGAACCCAAAACTAAGCACCTTTCCCATTGCAAGAAGAACCAATCTAGTTGGCCAAACCAAATCGATAATTCAAAGAGAAATGCAAAGATATCAAATCATGCATATAAGAATTCAGAGAAGATTCAAATAATATTCCTAGATAATCTAATCATAAATCCACAATTCATCAAATCTCGACAAACACACCGCAAAAGAATATTACATCGGATAGAACTCCAAGAACATCAAGGAGAACATGGTATTGAAGATCATAGAGAAACAAGAAGCCATCTAGATACTAGTTATGGACTCGTAGGTCTATGGTAAACTACTCACGCTTCATCGGAAGGGCAGTAGAGTTGATGTAGTTGCCCTCCGTGATCGAATCCCCCTCCGACAGGGTGCCGGAAAAGACCCAAAGATGGGATCTCATAGGAACAGAGGCTTGCGGTGGCGGAAAAGTATTTTCGTGGATGCTTCCTATGTTGGGGGAATATTTGTGTATTTATGGAGCGAAGATTAGGGTTAGGAGGTCTATGGGGGGCCCACAAGCCTAGGGGGTGCCCCCTCCCTGGGTGCGCCCCTAGGGCTTGTGGCCTCCCCGCAGGTCTTATGGCCTCCTCTCCAAGTCTCCTGGTTTTCTTCTGGTCTAAGAAAAATCATCGTAAAGTTTTATTCCGTTTGGACTCCGTTTGATATTCTTTTTCTGTAAAACTCAAAAACAAGGAAAAAACAGAAACTGGCACTGGGCTCTGGGTTAATAAGTCAGTCCCAAAAATAATATAAAATGGCATATTAATGCATATAAAACATCCGAAACAGATAATATAATAGCATGCAACTATCAAATATTATAGATACGTTGGAGACGTATCACCTAACTCTGCTAGTTTGGACAAAAACGCATTAAATGCACTGCTAGGTGTCGCGTGGAGGGTGAACCCTGGCAAGGGTGATTCAACACTTATCCACCTACCTCTTATTAGCTTGACACAGTGTTAGGACAGGTGTCAATAAAGGTAATCCTCCTCTCCAACAAGCTGACACACATGGGCTGCCTCCACCTAATCACCTACTGTCTCGACACTTCACTGACCAGTGAACAGCTGGCCAGGGAGGTGGAGCGCTGGCGATCAGCGGGGAGTCCGCGCTTGGTGAGCTTACTGACGACCCACAAGTATAGGGGGTCAATTGTAGCTCTTTTCGATAAGTAAGAGTGTCGAACCCAACGAGGAGCAGAAGGAAATGACAAGTACTTTTCAGTAAGGTAATATCTGCAAGTGCTGAAATTGTAAGTAGTGGAATAGTTTGATAGCAAGATAATTTGTAACGAGCAAGTAACGATAGTAGTAACAAAAGTGCAGCAAGGTAGCCCAATCCTTTTGAGGCAAAGGACATGCCAAAACGGTCTCTTATGATAAGTAAAGCGTTCTTGAGGGTACACGGGAATTTCATCTAGTCACTTTCATCATGTTGGTTTAATTCGTGTTCGGTACTTTGATAATTTGATATGTGGGTGGACCGGTGCTTAGGTGTTGTTCTTACTTGAACAAACCTCCTACTTATGATTAACCCTTCCGCAAGCATCCACAACTACGAGAAAAGTATTAAGAATAAATTCTAACCCATAGCATTAAAATTTTGGATCCAATCGGTCCCTTACGGAATAGCGCATAAACTGGGGTTTAAGCTTCTGTCACTCTCACAACCCATCATCTAATTGCTACTCCACAATGCATTCCCTTAGGCCCAAATATGGTGAAGTGTCATGTAGTCGACGTTCACATGACACCACTAAGGGAATCACAACATACATACTATCAAAATATCGAACACATATCAAATTCACATGATTACTTGCAACATGATTTCTCCCGTGACCTCAAGAACAAAGGTAACTACTCACAAATGACAAACATGCTCATGATCAGAGGAGTATTAAATAGCATATTGGATCTGAACATATAATCTTCCACCAAATAAACCATATAATAATCAACTACAAGATGTAATCAACACTACTAGTCACCCACAAGCGCCAATCTATAGTTCCGGTAACAAGATTGAACACAAGAGAGGAACTAGGGTTTGAGAGGAGATGGTGCTGTTAAAGATGTTGATGGACATTGCCCTCCCCAAGATGGGAGAGTTGTTGGTGATGATGATGACAATGATTTCCCCCGCCGGGAGGGAAGTTCCCCCGGCGGAATCGCTCTGCCGGAGGGCAAAAGTGCTCCTCCCCAAGTTCAGCCTCAAGACGGCGGCGCTCCGTCCCGAAAGTCCTCTCCTCATTTTTTCTAGGTCAAAATGACCTATATACCAGAAGATGGGCACCGGAGGTGGGCCTGGGTGAGCACAACCCACCAGGGCGCGCTTGGGGTCCCTGGTGCGCCCGGGTGGCTTGTGTCCACCAGGTGGGCCCCCTCTAGTAGTTATTTGCTCCAATAATTCTTAAATATTCCTAAAAAATCTCCGTGAAGTTTCAGCTTGTTTGGAGTTGTGCAGAATAGGTAGCCTGACGTAGCTTTTCCAGGTCCAGATTTCCAGCTACCGGAATTCTCCCTCTTGGTGTGTACCTTGCAAATAATGAGAGAAAAGGCATTAGAATTACTCCAAAAGCATTATTATGGATAAAAACATCATAAATAACAGTAAGAAAACATGATGCAAATGGACGTATCTACTCCCCCAAGCTTAGACCTTGCTTTCCCTCAAGCGAAAACCGAAATCAAAAAACATGTCCACATGCTTTGAGAGAGAGGTGTCGATAAAAAACAACGGACATAGAAGCATCATGTTGATTATTATAACAACTACAAAATTAAACATAGGACTTTTATCATATAACTTTTATCATATACTTCTCGTGAATAAGTAATAGTTCATCACACAATCGAAGTATAAAGCAAAAACTATATTAAAAACCAACAAACTATCTTCTCAGTCAACTTTGCAACTAAAATTCATCATCTTTTCAGGAAGAGTCACATATCGGAGCCTTTAGGCAAGTCCACATACTCAACCATCATATAGTCTTCTAGGATTGCTAACACTCACCATGTACACATGAGCAAAACGTTTCAACCGGACACATAGAAAGATAGGGGCTTATACTTTTGCCTCCCAACGTATTCACCTCAAGGGTGATGTCAACAATAATAAATCATGCTATCTATATTCAACTGGACATATGTGCCTAGATCTTTCCTCACCACATGATGCTTACCAAAGGAGAAAAATAAAAAGGAATAGAAGGAAAACTTTGACTCTTTGCATAAAAGTAAATACATAAAAGTAAAAGATAGGCCCTTCGCAGAGGGAAGCAGAGGTTGCCATGCACTTATTTGTTTGTATGCTCAACCCCTTAGTGCAAAAGAATGTCACATTACATTGCCCCTTGTGATAGCGACCTTTATTATGCAGTTTGTCGCTTTTATTCTTCACCATCACAAGTTCGTGCAACGCTCAATTTTCTCTTACACTAAATGATCTCACGTTTTTAGAAGCAATTTTTATTGCATTTTTGCACCGATGACAACTTACTTGAGAGATCTTGCTCAATCCCTAGGTAGGTACGGTGGACTCTTGAAAATGAGATTTGGGTTTAAGGGTTTTTGGATGCACAAGTAGTATCTCTACTTAGTGCAAAATTTTTGGCTAGCAAAGATAGGGGGCAAACACCACATGTTCAAGGATCTATGACAATATGACTTCTATGTGAATATAAACAAACATAAATCATTAAGTTGTCTTCCTTGTCCAACGTCAACAATTTTGGCATATAATATTTTGATGAGGGCTCACAATCACAAAATATTTGTAGGATAGTATATTTATATGTGAATCCTCTCTTCCCTTATTAATTCTTTCATGAGTTGCATCATTGACTAATGCTATGCTTGTCAATCTCTAATAAAATTTTCTACTTATACTTTTCCTTATGTGGTGCCATCACCTACCATAGGATTAGTATATAATCTTTTCTTTATTTATTTCCTTTCTCTTTTTCTTTCTTTATCTCTTTTCTTTTATTTGCAATATGAAAGTAAAGAAGGTAAAAACTCAAACTAAGCTTTTATTATATAACTTGCACACGATTACAAGGATAGATCACTAAGCAAACTCTCAAAGAAGAAAGGGTCGAACTAAACATTTATTCATCTAAAGCAAAAGATCGAACTAAAATAAGTAAAAGCAAAAAGATAGTGGGATGATATGATACCGGGGCACCTCCTCCAAGCTTGGTGAAAGCCAAGGGGAGTGCCCATACCCGATACCCAGTTCTCTTTTGGTGGTGAAGAAGGTGATGTTGGTGATGAAGTAGTATTCTCCAATATAACCATGAGTAGATCCTTCAAACCTTGAATCTCCTAAAGGGCTTGATGAATTAATTCACTGTTCTTCTTCACCTCAGCCATTATGTGTTTATTCTCTGGGCCCCACGGTTTTGTTCCTGCACTGTTTTCTCTTGGCCGGGATATGTCCCAGTTGGACGGTATGTGCCTACGAGGAGTGTTCTCGAACCCATAATTGTGAATCAAATTGCGAAAATTATTATGATGTAACCTGTGTAGGGGCCTCCTCGGTGGGAGCTCTTCTTGCTCCTCCAGGCTCGCTTGATTGTTCGATGATCCCATCGCTTGATGAGGATTAGGGTGAGTAGAGATGCCAGCTAATGTACCCCTCTCGGGGGTCGGAGAGTGAGTCCCAAAGGGACTTTCTTCTTCTTCCTACATAGTGACCTCTTCAACTTCCTCCCTCCTTAGATCTTCCTGAGCCAACCTCATGTCTCCTTCTCCATTGTTGAAGGGTGAGGAAGACATGACGTTGGTCTAGTTGAATCTGTCAAAAAACACCAAGGAAAAGAAAACTGGGGATTTCTCCGCGATACTGTGATCAACAGGTTCGGGAAGTATATATAGATTTTTTTTATCTTGGAGGACAAGCATACGGGAGAAAAACGGAGTACGGAAGGTGTCCCAGATGGGCACAACCCACCTGGGCACGCCAGGCTTGGCGCGCCCTGGTGTCTTGTGCCCACCAGGGGACGCTTGCTGGAAGTTTCTTTATTTCTAAAATTTCTAAATATTCCAAAACTGATAAAAAATATTTTTGCGGATTTTTCGGAGTCCGTTTACTTACCGTATCACGTACCTCCTTATTTTCACGATTCTGGAGTGTTCCCTTTTATGTGTTCTTCCGGTGTCAAAGTTTGGATAATATTACTTTCAACATTAATGGGCGTACCTGAAATATAATGTTTATTCCTTGCCCATTGACAACCTTCGGGTTAGTACCTTCGGAATTATTTATTTGGATGGCTCTACACCGATAAACCTCCTCGATGACATATGGGCCTTCCCATTTTGAGAGGAGTTTTCCTGCAAATAATCTGAAACGAGAGTTGTACAAAAGAACATATTCTCCGACTTTAAACTCACGCTTTTGGATTCTTTTGTCATGCCATCTTTTAACTTTTTCTTTGAATAATTTTGCATTTTCATAAGCTTGGGTTCTCCATTCATCCAGAGAGCTAATATCAAATAACCTCTTTTCACCAGCAAGTTTGAAGTCATAATTGAGTTCTTTGATTGTCCAAAATGCTTTATGTTCTAACTCAAGAGGCAAATGACAAGCTTTTCCATAAATCATTTTATAAGGAGACATACCCATAGGATTTTTATATGCTGTTCTAGAAGCCCAAAGTGCATCATCTAATTTCTTAGACCAATTCTTCCTGGACCTATTGACAGTCTTTTGCAAAATTAATTTTATTTCTCTATTGCTAAGTTCAACTTGACCACTAGACTGAGGGTGATATGGTGACGCAATTCTATGGTTAACATCATACTTGGCAAGCATTTTACGAAAAGCACCATGAATAAAGTGTGAACCACCATCAGTCATTAAATATCTAGGGACTCCAAACCTTGGGAAAATAACTTCCTTAATCATTTTAATAGAGGTGTTGTGATCAGCACTACTGGTTGGAATAGCGTCTACCCATTTAGTAACATAATCAACAACCAACCAAAATATGTGTATACCCATTAGAGGAAGGAAAAGGTCCCATCTAATCAAATCCCCAAACATCAAATGGTTCAACAGCAAGTGAATAATTCATAGGCATTTCTTGACGCTTACCGATATTACCTATTCTTTGACATTCATCACAAGATAAGACGAACTTACGGGCATCCTTGAAGAGAGTAGGCCAATAAAATCCAGGCTGCAATACCTTATGAGCGGTTCTATCTCTAGCATGATGCCCTCCATAAGCTTCGGAGTGACATTTCCATAGGATTTGTCCCTGTTCATGCTCAGGTACATAACATCTAATAATACCATCTACTGCTTCTTTATAATGGTGTGGGTCATCCCAAAAGTAATGTCTTAAATCATAGAAGATTTTTTTCTTTTATTGGTATGTAAAGCTAGGTGGTAAATATTTAGCAACAATGTAATTAGCATAGTCAGCATACCAAGGAGTACTATGAGAAACATTTATTGCAGCTAACTGCTCATCAGGAAAACTATCATCAATAGGTAGTGGGTCATCAAGCACATTTTCATGCCTAGACAAATTATCAGCTACTGGGTTCTCAGCTCCTTTTCTATCAATGATATGTAAATCAAATTCTTGTAACAAGAGAACCCATCGAATAAGTATAGGTTTAGCATCTTTCTTTTCCATAAGATATTTAATAGCAGCATGGTATGTGTGAACAGTTACTTTGGAATCAACAATATAAGGTCTAAACTTATCACAAGCAAACACCACTGCTAAGACCACTGCTAAGAATTCTTTTTCAGTAGTAGCATAATTTGTTTGAGCACTGTCTAGAGTTTTACTAGCATAATGAATTACATTAAGTTTTTTATCAACCCTTTGTCCTAGAACAGCACCAACAGCATAATCACTAGCAACACACATAATTTCAAAAGGCAAGTTCTAGTTTGTTGGTTGAACAATAGGTGCAGAAATTAAGGCTTTCTTAAGTGTTTCAAAGGCTTCTAAACAATCATCATCAAAAACATAGGGAATATCCTTTTGCAATAGACTAGTGAGAGGCCTAGAATTTTTTGAAAAGTCTTTGATAAATCTCCTATAGAAACCAGCATGACCTAAGAAACTACGAATACCTTTTATATCTTTAGGATATGGCATTCTATCAATTGCATCAACCTTAGCTTTGTCCACTTCAATACCTCTTTCAGAAATTTTATGACCCAAGACAATGCCTTCATTAACCATAAAGTGGCACTTCTCCCAATTCAAGACAAGATTTGTTTGTTCACATCTCTGCAAAACTCGATCAAGATTGCTTAAACAATCACTACTGCAGGATGCTGCTAACGCGACACTACGATCAGAGACCCTTCGACGAAACTGTGTGCGATGCCATAGTCACAAACGATGGTGTAAAATAACCATAAAAAGGTGCAAAACGTTTGCGATGGAGGATGCATCAAACACGATTCAGATTTTAGTTGCGTGTGCGATGTAGGGCATACGATTCAGCTCAGTTAACTGTTTGCGATGAGGAGGAACAAAAGAAAAGGGCAGCCAAATGAAGGTGTGTGTGATATACAACATACGGTTCACTCGGATGAACTATTTGTGATTATGCAACACAAAAGAAACGGTCAGCCATTTGAAGGTGTGTGCGATATACGGCATGCGGTTCACTCGAATGAACTGTTTGCGTTGAGACAAGAGAACATAAACGGTTCAATATAACAAGATGTGTGTGATACGCGGCAAACAGGTCTGTAATCAGAAATGTGTGCGAAGACCGATAATAACACAGACGGTTGCGGCTAATAAGACGTATGTGATATGCTCTGTCTACACAACATCTATTGGCCATTGGGGGACGGGCGGTCATCCGGATACACCATAAGGATGCGAAGATGCATCCTATCAGCAAGGACTAGCTGTTCCACCAGTAGCTCATGTAAGAAAACTCTCAAGTTAAGTGTGCTCAGGCTGGAGCAGCCATGACATGGGTGACTGGATGGGAAGTTGTGTTGATGTTAAATTAACTGATAGGATGGGTCATATCTGTCAAATTAAATGACTGATACGACCCATCCCATGAGTTAATTTAACCTCGAGGTCCTTGTTTTTTTAACACATGTTAAAGAAGGTCTACTGCATTACTTTTTGACAATATGCGATACGTGGCATATATACAGTTGATCCATCCGACCTGTTTGTGATGGAATAGGCCGTCTGTGTTGTGGGCAAACGCTTGCTAGTATTCAACCGTTTGGGATTGATGAATTCATCACCGACGGGTTCCCTAGTGTGGTCCGTGTTCATCTGATCATCATCTACTTCTTGTGCTAGCTCGATGTTCCTTCTATGCAAAGTTTCCATTAATTGATGGCGTTTTATGAACACACCACCGTTTCCCGCCATTTCCTCACCTGTTTCCCGCCACCCAGATATATTGCACATAGGCGGCACGCGACGCACGGAGGCGACAAGCGCAGCCTGTAGCATATCCACCTTTTCCAAGCATGCCAACCCACCAAAGCGCCGCCTCTGCCATCAACCTCGTCGACGAGGAAAATGAGCAGGCTCCACGGCCCGTCGAGGCCGAGGCGCTCCTCGGCAACACGATGGACGACGCCGTGATGCGCGTCATCACCAGGGTTGAGCAGACCTTTGGCGCATGGCGCTTGAGCGCCGCGGATCAAGTTAGGCATGTCAGCGCCGACAGGCTGCAGCTCGCCGCACAACATGATCGATGGCGCGCCGCGGAGCAAGCTAGGCGCGTCCGCACTGATATGCTACGGCTCACCGCACGGCAAGACCGTTGGAGCGCTGCAGAGCGAGAGGCGCGGCGCGCCGCACAGCAAGAGCGGATCCATCAGCGCTTGCCTGCTGTCGACACGGCGTCGCAGCTGGGTACACGTCCCGTCAGTACCCCCATTCCTCGCCCGGAGTGGGCAGAGGCCCTCAGCGCAGTACTTGCACCAGAGGCCGGCCGCGCCGTACTTGCACCGGACGCCCGCCGCGCCGTTCGCATGGGTGCCACCATTCACCTTGTCCGCGGCCCGCTGGATGCCAACATGCTAGTCCGTAGGCTCGAACGCCTCCTTGGCCCAGGTGTCCACCTGGGCGCAGTAGAGGAACATGGTTGTCGCATCCTCGAGCTGGTGATCTCCGATGAAATAGCCAACTTGGAGCTCGAGATCGCGCTCCAGATGTACCGCGAGAGTGTCGACCGCTTGGACGGACGCATGCACGAGTTCAGGCATGTGGAATGCCACCTAGAATAATATTAATCATGTAATCTAATCATGGCATGAATATTAAGACATGAGTGATTTAAAGCAATAGTCTATAATTATATATAAAGACATCAATACTCAGGCATCCCAACAAACAACTACAAAGTCATATAGTCTTGTCATGGTCCATCTTATTAACACAAAGTATTTATCATGCACAACCCTGATGACAAGCCGAGCAATTGGTTCATACTTTTTAACGCGCTTCAGCTTTTTCAACCCCCACGCAATACATGAGCGCAAGCCATGGATGTAGCACTATGGGTGGAATAGCATATGGTGGTAGAGATTAATATGGAGAAAACAAAAAGGAAGAAAGTGTCACATCGATGCGGCTCATCAACGGGCTATGGAGATGCCCATCAATTGATGTTGATGCGAGGAGTAGGGTTGCCATGGAACGGATGCACCAAGAGCTATAAATGTATGAAAGCTCAAACTGAAAACTAAGTGGGTGTGCATCCAACTTGCTTGCTCATGAATACCTCGGGCGTTTGAGGAAGCCCGTCATCGGAATATATAAGCTAAGTTCTACAATGAAAAATTCCCACTAGTATATGAAAGTGACAACATAGGGACTCTCTATATGAAAAAACATGGTGCTGCTCTGAAGCACAAGTGTGGTAAAGGATAGTAGCATTAACCCTTCTCTCTTTTTCTCTCATTTCATCTTTTTTTGTTTGTTTTGTTGGGCTCTTTTTTGCCTCTCTTTTTTCTTTTTTTTCTTTTTGTTCGGAGTCTCATCCCACTTGTGGGGGAATCATAATCTCCATCATCCTTTCCTCACTGGGACAATGCTCTAGTAATGATGATCATCACACTTCTATTTACTTACAACTCGATAAAATTGAAACATATGACTCTATATGAATGCCTCTGGCAGTGCACCAGGATGTGCAATGATGCTAGCGTAACATGTATAATAAATGATGAATGGTGGCTGAGCCACAAATACTGTGTCAGCTATATGATCATGCAAAGCAATATGACAATGAATGCTCAAGTCATGTATATGATGATGATGGAAGTTGCATGGCAATATATCTCGGAATGGCTATGGAAATGCCATGATAGGTAGGTATGGTGGCTGTTTTGAGGAAGATATAAGGAGGCTTATGCGTGATAGAGCGTATCATATCATGGGGTTTGGATGCACCAGCGAAGTTTGCACCAACTCTCGAGGTGAGAAAGGGCAATGCACGGCACCGAAGAGGCTAGCAAATTGCGCAAAGTTAAAAGTGGATATAATCCATGGACTCACATTAGTCATAAAGAACTCACATACTTATTGCAAAAGTTTGTTAGCCCTCGAAGCAAAGTACTACTACGCATGCCCCTAGGGGATAGATTGGTAGGAAAATACCATCGCTCGTCCCCGACCGCCACTCATAAGGAAGACAATCAATAATAAAGCATGCTCCAACTTCTTAGCACAATGAGAGACTATACGTGCATGCTTTGGGAATCACAAACCTTAACACCAATATTCTTACTAAACCACAATCATTCACTACTACCTCCCACATGTTACCATCTCTATATCCCAAAACTATTGCACGGAATCAAACATATCATATTCAGTGATCTACAAGTTTTATGTAGGATTTTATGACTAACCATGCAAATGACCAATTCCTGTTGACTCTCTAAACAGTTACTCCCTCCTTCCAAAATATATTGTGTATTGATTTCCATGCAAGTTAATCATTTGAATGTTTGACCAAGATTATAGAACAAAATAACAACATAAAATACCTAATAGATAAAATATGAAACTAATTTTCACGATAGATAAAATGATATAAATCATGCATTGTGGATACTGATATATTTTTCTAAAAATTCGGTCAAACATGCACTCCTTTGACTTTTGAGAAAACAAATACACCTTATATAAAGGAACGGAGGGTGTATAAGTGAAGCATGAGAGGTTAATTATTTCTACAAAAGACTTTCCCGAGCTCTTAAAAATATAAGTGAAGCGAAAGAGCATTTTACAAATAACGGTTTTCCTATGTAGAGAAACAGGCAACCGAACTTCGAATGATATATATGAAGCACGTGAAGCATTCTATATAGCCATACACAAAAGTTATTAGTGAAGTGCAAAGAGTATTCTATAAGTCAACCAAGGACTATCTCATACCATCAGGGTGCATAAAATTAAGTAAAAAATAAACAGAAAATACGCTCCAAGAATTTACGCATATCATGTCAACAAAACAAAAACCGAGACATACCGATAATTGTCGAATAAATATGGGATGCCTTCCGGGGCATCCCCAAGCTTAGACACTTGAGTCTCCTTGAATATTTACTTGGGATGCCTCGGGCATTCCCAAGCTTGATCTCTTGCGTCTCCTCATTCTTCTCACATCAATACCTCCTCGATCTTCGAACACTTCATCCACACAAAACTTAACCAAGCATTTTATTAGCGGGGTTAGTACATATAACATAAAATCCCCTCATGTACTACTATAACATTATTGTATAATTATAATCAAACATTACCCACTGTAAGCTATCACAATTCTATGTCTCCCAAGTCAACGGGGCTCAACAAGATTTTAAACATAAGCAAAAACCAAAACTATAACAGCAATTTGTGAAAACGGGACAGTCTGTAAAGATGCAGATGGTGCATATATTGCTCAAACTCAAAAAAACTGAACAATTAGGAAAAAATAAAAAAATTGCATAGCAGTACCATGTAATTTTTTTTAGATTTTTTGCATGTTCCAGTAAAAATGTAAATTCACGCACTACAGCAAAAGTTTCTGTTTTCGCACTGCACGTACCAGACAAGCAATCTAATCATCCTAAAAGCATATCTTGGCACATTCATTTTTATAATACAATAGATTTGTACAAGGGATAATTACTTTTGCTAACAAAATTCTGTAGTTCAAGATTTGCAAAGTTTCCATGGGCATGAACAAAGTTCAAGGAGCTCCCCTACTGCAACGGTGCTCGTCTTTCTTACTTTCACTTTCCTTTTTGGCAAATTTTTGGTTCCCCTCTATTTATTTTGTTTTTAAACCATTTAAAAGCACACCAGAGAATAAAATGACTCTCTAAGACTTCTGGGTTGTCTCCCTGGCGACGCTTTCTTTAAAGACATTAAGCTAGGCATATAGTGCTCAAGTAATGGATCCACCCGAATCCCAAGGTATATCAAAGCCAATTTTAATTAACAATGATTTTTAATTTAGTATTGAGCCAAAGGAAACATATATCATGCAAAAACGAAGTCCAACTCTCTTTGTATGCATCGGCATGTCATAAAAGAACAATTCATGCACACATAGCAAAGGCCGATACATAGCATAAATATTTTCTTGCAATTTCATTGTATTGGAAACATAGAGAGGTGGAGATGTAGTTCCTCTCTCGTAATAATTGCATGTAGGAGCAACAAGCACATGCATATTATATTCATCAAAATAATCATGTGTCGTTGTAAAACGCAACCCATCAATATAATTCTTAATAAGCGCAAATTTCACCGATATAGTGTAGTTGGGAGAATTCAAAAACATAATAGGACTATCATGTGTGGGTGCAATAGTAACAATTTCATTCGTAACAGAAGGAACTATAGCAAGTTCATCTCCATAAGCATCACTCATATTGGCATCTTGGCCACAACCATAGCAAGCATCAAGTTCATCAAAAAGGGATATTTCAAATGAATCCAAGGGATCCTAGCAATCATCATAGCTTTCATCCTTCGGTAAGCATGAAGGAAAATTAAACAATGTGTGAGTTGAAGAGTTACTCTCATTAGAAGGTGGGCACGGGTAGCTAATCTGCTCTTCCTCCTTTTGTTCTTCGCTCTCCTCCTCGTATTTTTCATCTAATGAGTTCACAGTGTCATCAATTTCTTCTTCCATAGATTCCTGCACAATATTAGTCTCTTCTTGGACAGCGGAGGTATCATCAATATATGGTTTGACATAAGCATTACAATCATAGTTTTTATAGCAATATTCATTTATGGCCAAAATTTCAGATTTGTAAAGAGTAGCATCATACTCTTCAATCAAATAAGCAATTTCATAAGCACCCTTAAAAGCAACAAATTCTTCAATTTGTTCAATATCGAAGTAATTATAAGTATCTTTGGCATAAGAAGATAAGATTCCACTATCCTTAAACTCACATTGGAATTGAAGGTGTTTTTTGGGGTCTTCAAAACAACAAGAAAGATCATGTATTTCGCATAAATTCCAAGCATAACACTGCAACCAATTAATTTGATACCATAAAAGTTTCCCTTTTTGAGGCAAGCTGTGCCGCACAAAATAAGCATGCTCCTTTAATGATTTTCCCTCGACTAAGCTAGTTGGGTTTGCAGCACGAGAAAAAATGGATCAAAGATGGTCCAAGTAAAAGGCTTCAGGAGTGTGGTAGATTTTGAGTGGTTCTTCAACCATTGGATTAGCAGGTACAACTATTTTTTTTTGGTATTTTGCGTTTCTAACCCATAATTAAAGATAGAAAACAACTTAGAACAGGAAATAAAATCTACTTAGTGATAAACCAAACAAGCACACATGAGAATATTCACCCCACGCTATTGTTCCGGGCAACGGCGCCAGAAAATTGTCTTGATAACCCACAAGTATAGGGGATCAATTGTAGCCTCTTTTGATAAGTAAAGTGTCGAACCCAACGAAGAGCTAAAGGTAGAATTTATATTCCCTTCAAGTTCTATCGACCACCGATACAACTCTACGCACACTTAACGTTCGCTTTACCTAGAACAAGTATGAAACTATTTTTTGGGTGTGATAGGATAAGTTTGAAAGAATAAAACTAAATGTACTTAGCAAGAATAGAACTACGAGTAATTTGCAAAATAATAAAGTTAGGTGTTTAGTAGAGTGCTTTTTGTAACACAAGAAAGTTATTTGTCCCTAGGAAATCAATAACTAGACCAGTAATCACTATATGAGGGAGAGGCATGAGATAACATACTTTCTCTACTTGGATCATATGCACTTATGATTGGAAATCTAGCAAGCATCCGCAACTATTAAAGAATATTAAGACCATAGCATTAAGTAGCAAGTCCTCTTTACTCCCATACGCAACAACCCCCTTACTCAGGTATAAGCTTCTGCCACTCTTACCACCCACTATAAGCGAATTATGAACGTATTGCAACACCCTATAGCGGGGATACCTCATGCTTGCGCGACACAGAGGTCACCATAGGACAACACCAAAATAAAACATACAACTCAAACCAATCACGATCATCAATCACCCCATAGGACAAAATGAATCTACTCAAACATCATCGGATAGCCACATATCATTGAATAATAATATGTAGTTGAGCACCATGTTTAAGTAGAGATTACAGCGGCGAAAAGAGGTGTTACACCACTTCATAGAGGGGGAGAATGTTGGCAGTGCCGGTAGCGAGGTTGTTGGTGTAGATCATCGTCACGATCCATGCCGGCACTTTGGCGCCACTAGGAGAGAGGGGGGAGAGCCCCCCTCCTTATTCTTCCTTGACCCCCCCCCCCCTAGATGGGAGGAGGGTTTCCCCTCTGGTCCATGGCCTCCATGGAAGCGCAGGGGTGGGAGCCCCTCCGAGATTGGATCTATCTCTCTATTTCAAAACCCCGTTTTCTGGCCTTCCACTGTTCTTAAATTCCCGGAGATCCATAACTCCGATTGGGCTGAAATTTTGAGGGAATATTCTCTAGAATATTATATTTCTGGTGGTGAAAGAAGGGCACCAACCATCTTACGAGGTGGCCACAAGCCCTAGGGGCGCGCCCTATGATCTTATGGGGCATGTGGACCACCTCTCACGCTGATTCTTCTTCCCAGAAATCACATATATTTCAAAAAATATCTCTGTAAATATTTATTGCGTTTGGACTTTGTTTGATATGGATATTCTGCGAAATAAAAAACATGCAACAAATAGGAACTGACACTGGGCACTGGATCAATATGTTAGTCCCGAAAACAATATAAAATGTTGCCAAAAGTATGAAAGTTTTAGAATATTGGCATGAAACAATCAAAAATTATAGATAAGACGGAGACATATCAAGCTCCTTGCCGTTGTGAAGTCTTGTCGGCTGGCCCCTTGTTGGAAGTTTTACCGCTTGAAGAAGATGGGCATACTGGGTCGCTAGAAGTAGTCTTACAAGGGACGCATTGCTTCCTTGGCAGAGCAGGGGGCTCTTGGTGTTGTTACCCTTCTGTTGCCTCCCTGCCAGTGGAACTCCCAGCAACCTCATCGCCCTACTCCCCAGCAACAACGTCCTTGTCAACAAGATCCTCTTCAGACATCCATACTCCTTCTTTGCCAGTTTTGGCCACCAAATGACCAAAGTCACTGGCCTCTACGGCAAGCTGAGCTTCTTCTGCTTTGCTTGCAATATAAGCCATCTCCTCATCGGTGGTGGCACGGACGAGATCTATTTCCACCCCGATGGCCCTCTCCGACAAGTTGTCGAAGAACTCATGTGCCTGCTCTCTTGACGGTTCAGCCCAAGTTCCAAAGAACACCATGTGCATTACATTTCGGCATCATGGCGATAATGGAGCTAAGGGCGGAGTTGTTGCAAAGAGGAATTACGCTTGTCGGCAACTTGGTATTGCCATCTGGCCTAAATAGTGCATGGCATAGAGTAGTATGTTGCATGATTGTCAAGTTGTTGTTGATCCCTAGATGCAGCCTCATGATATATGCAGCATTCTTGTATTCCCAAGTTGGTGCTTTCTGTTCTGCAGAGGGGCAATTCGGCGGTGAAGGAAGTCCGCACCAACCACTTCAATAGTGAGTTTGGCAGATCTGAGACGATGGATCATGGTGATGGCAATTGTGAGCTTCTGGTCATCCTTGTCAAAGTCGCTTCGATCCTTTCCGTGAACTGGTTTGGTCTACCGGGGCAAGCATAAATGAGGGAAATCATCTTCCCTGATCCAGCACCACTTGCCTCGCCATTCTTCCCATTTCTTATGCCCTGCTCCTTCTGGATATATTCCCTTGGTCTCGGGCCTAGGAATCCAAGTGATGGATCCAGAAAGGGCATCTCCAGATTCGATGCGGCGAATGAAATAGTGGCGGAAGAGTGCGGTGTTTGGAATCACCCCAGCAAATTTTTTGAAAAGATGTGCAAAAACAGACATACAAGTGATTGCATTTGGTGTGAACTCAAGCAGATGGAAGTCCTATCTATGCATGATGTCATTGAAGAAATCAGAAAAAGGGGGATAGAGCCCGTAGTAGAAATAAGCAACAAAGAATCGATATTTGCATGTGCTGCTCTTGGTGGAGCCGGGAAGTACATGCGGGGCGGTGTGAGATCTCGTGGTCCCCCCCCCCACATGTATGTGTAACGTTCAACAAGATTACTCTTGTCCAGAACTGGGTCGAAGAGGACGTGCTGCTTCCGCGCTTTGCTAAGGATTCACGTCTGCGCCGAGGCTCTTCTCCGCCTTATCCTTGCTCGCTTTCGGTGCTATGGCGGCTTTGGAAGTGGAGGATTGAAAAGGAGCGGGAGTGTGGGGGTGGCAGATAGATGCAGAGTGGTCTTTTCTGAGGGTGCAAGAAAGAAGACGATGGCAACTACGAGATTGGAAAGGGGGAGTAAATGAGCAGCACCCCTGCGGTTTCCTTTTTACGGGGAAGGAGCAGGGCTGGCTCTTTACGATCCGACGTGGACGCACTTTTGGAGGAGCATTACTGCAGCAGCCATTTCAACCACCTCTCCCACGTCTCACATTTAATGCACGCACTACAAAAAAAGACGCATCCATGACATTTCGGGCCGAACAAATTTTTTCTGTCATGCTTATGACATTCTATGATGATAAATGTGACAAAACCCGGTATCATCATAGATGTGGTGGGCTCCTACTTCTATGACAAAAAATCATGACAGAAAATGTGCTTTTTGTCCTGGGCGGGCTGGAGACGCACCTGCATGACATTCTTTGGGCCGTCCATGACGGAAAAAATTGTGGTAGAAGCGAGGGCGAGGAAAATTTCAGGGAGTTCCCGGTTACGGTGGGTGGTCGGGGCCGTGCAATGCACGGAGGTTTCCGTGTTTCTCTCGTACACGTACGTGCGTGTGTGCGAGGCATTGCTCTCTAACTGAACGCGAGCGATGCGTTGGGCTCTAACTCAACCCGAGCGATTGATCCCTTGCTGTTAACTGAACCCGATCGAGGGATTCCTTCGGTACTACTGCTAACTGAAGCTGATCGAACCTGCTGCCTCTTGATGAATAGTGAACATGGGGGTTGGTTGAACGAGTCGAGACGTACATGGTTGGGGTTGGATGAATAGTTACGGTGGGGGTTGGATGAACAGGACCCCGTGGTAGTAGTAGGCCATTTCCACTGGATGAACAGGACCTCGATCGAGCAGGCCGGTGGAGGGTGGATTAAGGACCCCGTGGAGGCTCCATGAATAGTAGTCGGTGGAGGGTTGATGAACGGGACCCTGTGGAGGGCGGGTTGAATAGTAGCAGGTGGAGGCTGGAGGAAGTCGTCGGTGGATGAACAGTAGCAGGTGGAGGCTGGAGGAAGTCCACGGTGGATGAACAATAGAAGGTGGAGGCTTGAGCGAGGCAGTAGACGGTGGATGAACAGGACCCTGTTTCGACCGTAGGCGCTCCAACACAAGTCCATTTCCTCCATTTTGCGGTACGCCACACCCCTCCCGATCAACAGGACCCTGTTTTGCCCGTACGCGGTCGAACACAAGTCCGTTTCCTTTGTTTTGCGGTACGCCAGACCCTTCCCGATGAATAAGACCCCGTTTCGACCATACGCGGTTGAACACAAGTCCGTTTCCTCCATTCTGTGGTACGCCAGACCCTTCCCAAAGAACAGGACCCCGTTTCAGCTGTACACGGTGGAACAGAAGGCATGTTTCCTCCGTTCTGTGGTACGCGAGACCTCATTTTGGCTGTTCCGTCCAAGCCGGCTCGCTCCCGAAAAACACGACGTATTCCATTGCCTCCCGATGAACACGAAGCATTCCGTTGCCTCCCCAAGAACACAACGCCGTTTCTCCATTTCGACCCAGCCGGTTGGCTTCCGATGAACATGACACCATTGCCTCTCCATGTACACAAGCCCTGGTCGTACAAATGCGCGAGTAGGCATTCGAGACCCTACCCATATGTACGTATGTGGCCATATTTTTTGGCATCTGGCTGTACGTACATGTACACAGTTTTGACTGGACTGCCTGAACTGCTACGTTGGGGGCTCTACTACTACACGTGCCGCTGCTTGCTCGGCCACGGTTGCAGAGAGACCGATCAACCAGTATGTACGTACAGGTTCGCGGCCAGAATGACAACGCTACGTACGCTTCGACCAGGTGGGTCCCGACTGTCAGGGAGGATAATGAGGCACTTCTTTGCGTGCGAAGTTAATGATGGTGGGTCCCAGCGGTCTGGGGGGAGAATCATTTCTTTTGCGTGTAATATGGACACACTTCGTTGCATGCAAAGACGTAGCTGGTAGGTCCGAGCTGTTAGTGGGGAAATGTTTTTTTTGCAAAATACAGAGTCCCTTCCGGTGGGTCCCCGCTGTCAGGTGGAGGAATAATTATTTTACGCGTAATAAGGAGGCACTTCCTTGCTGCGGCCGTGGACCCAGCTATCAGCCTCGCCACGTATAGTCCTCTTCCGATGGAAGTCGTTCCTTGACCACGTTGACCACGCCGCGCCGAGAGCACCAAGGCGGTGGACGACAGCGAGGCCTGGAAGGTGTCGACATGGAGTCGGGGAAGACGCGACAATGGATGCCCAAACGGAGAGGGGTACGAGGGTTGACTGGTTCGGCTGCGGTGTGAGGCTGCCGTCGCACCAGAATAACATGGGTTGTGGGTGAGTAGACATTAGAGGGATGGCCTGGCCAGCGGTGGGAGTAGGGTGGGGCAGTGAGGCCTGCATGGCAACACAGCTGGCCACTGGAGGCAGGAGTAGGCGGTTTCGCCGCCGCTGGTTTGGGCGGCTGGTGCAAGAAGAGTAGCGGTAGAAGAAGCAGCAGGACCGTACTATTAAAATCCAATGGTCACTGCTGCTAGAATCGTTTGTTGACTAAGTTGACAAAGCCCTGTGTACGTGTCAACTTAGTAGGCCCACAGGTCAGCCTCCGAACCGGTGCGCCCAGGATGTCAGTGAGAGGAATCATTTTTTCGCGTAATAAGGATGCAATTGCTTGTGTGCAGCCATGGACCATGGGGGTCCCTACCGTCAGCCTTTCCACGTACATCCCTATTCCGATGGCTGACGTTTGTTGAATGTTGAGCACGCTACACCTAGAGCACCAACTCGGTAGACGAGGTGAGGCATAGGAATGGAACGACCTGGAGCCGGCGAAGACACAACAATGGATGCCCACGCTGAGGAGAGTATGACGGTTGACTGGTTCTGCTGCGGCGTGAGGCTGCCATCACCGAAGAATAACAGGAGGTGCGGGTGGGTAGAGAGATGGCCAGGCCAATGGAGGGAGTAGGGTGGGCCGATGAAGCCTGCGCGGCATCACAGCCGGCCACAAGAGGAGGGAGCAGGCAGTCCCGTCGGCGCTGGTTTAGGCGGCTGGAGCAGGAAGATCAGAGATTGAAGAAGCACATCGGCCATTGGATGGACATCCGACAGTCACTGCTCCTAGAATCATGTGTTGACTGACAAAGCCTTGCGTAAACAAGTGAGCCTCGAAATTTGTGGCATGTACAACCATTTGCTATTATTTTTATAATTTACTGCCCATTTGGTAATTCATATGGAATTTATTGAAGCCCATTTTCCATTTTTAAATTACTGCCCATTTTCTGGTCAGTGCCTGGGTTAAAATTTTGAACTATAAAATGTGCAAAATTTTAAAAATTCGCATATTTTTGCTGGGGAAAAAATATTCTTAATCCAAAAATTAGGAGCCATACTGAAACAAATTTAATAATAAATTAGTACTATGTCATGTTAAAATCCAATGAAATATAAAATATCAGTGAAGAACAAAAACAAAAAACAAAACTAATTGCCCATTTGCTATATTTTTTTGGGAATTTGCAACCCCTTTCATATTACTTTTAGATATACTGCCCATACTCTTTGGCCAGGCCGGAATGTATCCCTCCTTGTCTTGAAAGATTTGCAGCTCGGTAAGTCGGAGAAAACAAATAGGCCTAGCTTGGGTATTCTTCAAAAAGAAATAGTGGGCTACCTATTTTCCCAAAGAAAAAACTGATGGGCTGGTCATGTTGTTAGACGGGCCACAAAGACCGCACAACCCAGTTTATAGCCTGCTCCTCTAAACAAATCCTCGAAAAAAAGTTGTGTAATTTTGTCGTTAATTGACTATACGTTGACAGTGATGTGGGTCCCAGATATCAGTAGGGTGGATTAGAGTAAAAAACCGAGGGGTGCATCTGAGTAGTAAAAGAGGCGCTTGCTTGTGTTTGGGAGTGGACCTGGTGGGTCCGTACTGTCATACTCACAACTACAGTCCTCTCCCGATTCACTATGTTGACAGGGCAGGACGGCGGCGCCGCGGCGAGCGCACCAAGGCGGAGGATAAAGTGGTGTCACCAATGTGTTGGGCTGGGTTTGACATTCTTATCGAAAAATAATTATGGACCAGAACTATATACGGCGTTGACTACGATTTGCATGGTTCCGCTGGTTGCAAGAAGAAAATGGTGGGCGAAAAAAGACCAGTCGCTATCTTTGCCTAAGAATAATATTGACTGAATGTAACGACACTTTCATAGGAAATAATATCGTCCTGTTAAAATTTGACTTTTCAAATCATGAATTTAATGAACTGGTGCATGAGCATTTATCTTTTATTTATTTACTTATTTATGTTTAGGGGACCATGAGCATGTACCTGGGCCGGATTCATGTGAGAGCCTCCCTTCCAGTTAATTATGGGCTCCTCTATTGGGCCTTTATCAGTGGGATGCATGTTATCGACAAGTGGAAAATGTGTTCCGTACCAAAAATAGTATGCGCTATGTACGATACGGGACACTAAAGAATCGGACCGTGCAACAACTTTCAAAACATTGTGTTTTTCGTTCTAACAACACATTTATTCAACCAACAGACAAAATGTACTACTGATTGTACATTGAAAACAGCAGCAGCAACCAGGGCTGGGGTGCAACAGAAGCAGTAAGCAGGCCAGAAGAGTAAAGATGCAGCTCTCTCTTCCAAACCAAACATCAGCCATCATTACAAAAGGGCTACCAAAAAAGAACAAGTGTATGCATCAAAAGATCCTACTACACCAAGTGTACACATCTAACTAACTGGCTCAGTTAGACGTTACTATTTATTAAGCTGTGGAGATTGGCTGACGGCTTGAACCAGATGGGTGCCTGACAGCGGAAACTCCAGCCAGCAGGTCGAAGTCTGATACTTGCGACCCTCTCTCCTACTTTGGGCTGCAGAGCGTGGCAGCACATATCGGGGTATGGTGCATGGAGAGACGCATGGTATGCTGTGTACACACTGTTTTGCTTGATGAACGAAACTGCGCTGCCATCACGATCCTTGCCGTCGGTTATCTCCTGGTTAATCGGATAATTCAGTCCGAGAAACAGAGAGCGTGTACCAAGGCTACTTACCAACCTCCAGCCAAAAATTCCTGTAGGCCCAAAGAAGTTGGGATCTTGCTCAAAGACCTTGAAGTGACTGTGATTGTGTTCCGCAAAACAACACGTCCGGTATGTGCGAACGATCATCAATCGTTCGTCGTCGTCTGATCGAGCCAGGAACCACCTGCACCTGCCATGCCGCTTTTCTTTGAAAGGTTATGGGATTAGGAAGGGTAGGGACACCAGGCGGCCTACAACATCATATCAAGTTGGAGTCAAATAAAAAGGGCTCGTACTGTAGTTAATCTTAAGAATAGCATGTTATGAGCATGAATATTTTTTCAGTAAATGTTGACAGTAATATAAGCAAGCCATCATGATATCATAGGAAAGTAACATACTACTGTAACAGTCGTTTGTAGTGATGACTGGAGTAGGCCAGCAATACATCCAGCCATAGAAGGAGTCCACGGTGTAAATGAAGCCCTTGTGTTCAATGGCATCAAAGAACCATGGAGGATGTATGATCCTGCGATGGACATGTAGATTTATCCACTTACCACAGTGACCTGTCAGATAGGCAAGACCGCAGTTGAAGAACGCAATTAGCCTGAAGTCTTTATAATTCACCGATCTTGTGGGCACTTGGCAGTTTACAACCTTGAGCAAATCAAACTTGGTATCATGTTGGCTACTATAAGATTCCGAGTATTCTGGGCTACGGTGCCAAAGCAGTGGAGTGTTAATCGAAGGAAGGGGGATCAATCGCCGGGTGTAGACCTCCACGAGCATCCAGCTGCCGCGACCGTCGACGAGCACCATCCAAGACGTGTTCATGCCGACCCAGTACATACCGTTAATGTAGATGAGGGTGACGGGGATCAGATCACAGTCAAGGGGGTTGATGCTCGCCACCCTACGATCATTATGCTGCGTGACATGCCGTTTCTGAAGATCAGGCGGCATCAGCAAGCAAGGAGCTGGCTTAAAAAGCTCCGGCCAGAGGGCTTTGAGTAAGCGGTACAGCCTCGACGAGCACGCGGCGAGCGACATGGTACTGAGATTGTCCACACGCGAAACAATGAACTTGATTACCTCTATGGGGAGCGAATTCCAGCCAATCTTTTGGCAGACGCTGCTCTGTTCTGCCATTGTTAGTGCTTGGGTTTCGGAAGAGGGGGGAGGCGCCTTACCGGGGATGGAAGATTGGACGATTATGTGTAGATGAAGATGGAGAAGCGAATATGTGCTGCGGGAAGTGGATAGGTGATGATGACAATAGCACGCCGCTTGACTTACGAGACACATCCCAGCAGCGTAGGGTCATATCGATGCCAGACAACTTGCTGGAGTGATCACAGTACTAGTACTCCCTACAGTACCTACTACGGTGCCCTAGTTTGCATATAGTGGAGTAGGACTCTGCTCTACTACTAGCACCGGAGGAGTAGTATACTATGACATAGTTACGAACTTCAATGCCTGTCACACCCTGATTTTTGGCCCTTTCTTTTTCCTTTGATTTTCTTTGGATTTCTGCTTTGAATTGCTTTTCTGTGGCTATGTGATCTTGAAACCTGGAGATATCACTCTTGATTCCTCTCCCAAGTGGCTTGTCATCCTAATATTCACACCAAGACCTTGTCATTTTCATCTTAGCCCAATCCCAATATTCTTTTTATTGGGATTATTCCTTTTTCTATTAAAGGAATAATCCTTTTAGCCCTAGGTTGTGAAACAACCTATATTTTTGTCACTTCCAAAATTCCCAAATAATTCTCTTAAATTGTTTGGGTCATATATTCCTCAAATATGTCAAATTCCTTCCTTGGCATCATCAAAGATAATTCACAAATATTCCTTTTCTCATTCTGCCCTAAGTGGCTTTTTGAGAAGGAAGTGTCATTTATCTTTGCTTGATTGACTCCAAACTTTTTGGACACCTTTTCTTGTCCATATCATTGCCCCATGCCAAAATTCAACTTAATTTTCCTAGTGAATATTCCTGAGCAATGTTTCAAAGTTTCTGTCTAACAGAAGCCATTGTGAAGGAAGTACTAGCTAGGAGTATCCAAATGAGTTGAAATTTTGCACCCTTCTTCATGTGCTCATATCATTACACTCCTCCAATTTTCAGATCCATCCGATCATGTATGTGAGCACAGCATCAAATCTTTGATTATGTCAATATTTTTTTAGGTTGTAAAGCAAGTATATCTTATATTGCTTCATTAATTCTGAAAAATTACCAGATCATGCTCCTACCAATATCACTTCTCTCCACCGAATTTGGAATCATTTAAGAAATCCTTTTCTCTCCAAAATTATCCCAAGTTTCTGGACATAGAGGATGTCTTTGAAGGAAGTACCATTTCGTCAAGTCAAAATGGTATGAAATTTTTACAGAATCTTTATATATTCAAACCATCATGATCTACCAAATTTCAGCTCAAATGTCTAGTCCATGTGACTACATCATCCAAATAAATATTCTGGACATAATCTGCTGTTACAAAGCAACTAGGTTGTTTTAAGGTCCATTTCTTCTCTAATTGCTTAGGATGATAGTCCTTCTTATCCCAAAAACACCAGACATGAAGTTTGGCTCTTTACCCTTCTCTGTTGATCATAGGTGTGCAACCAAGTTTGCTACATCAAACTTTCATCGATGCCTACCTTAGCTACAGAGCCTCTTCTCTTGATATTTCACTTTCCACATCCCCACTGATGCAGAGACAACACCCCGGACAAGGTTTGCCAGCCCATTGCGTCCTCTGTGTGCCATGTCGCGTGGTGACCGCGTTGGATTTTGCGTACGCACACGCTCTACTTGCTGTGGCCACGTCCAGGACGTTGTTTTGCTTTGGGCCTTCCCCTGCTCGGCGTCTCAGCGTGCACAGGCATGTCTAGCAGCTCTACCTCATCGACCTCTTCTCCCTGGACCCCTCTCCGCCTCATGCAGCTCACTCCCCGGCGCTCGTCGCCGCGCACCCATGGACAAACTATAACCGACCGCCGTCTTCCTCCTCTGGCGGTTACTTCCCCGTGCTCCTCGACCTCTTCTGCCCCGTCAGACTGCCCTCTACTCCTCCCCGTCACCTTTCGTCCATCCTGTAGGCGTGCACATGCGTACGCGGCCATGGCCGAGCCACGGCCACGCTTCCGCGGACGTCCCCCTCGGCCATGCTATAAATGGCCCTCCCCGACCTTAGCTCTCCTCACCAGCAGCTCCACAATCATCCTCTACCCCTCCCCAGCTTCTTCCCCGAGCTGGAGATCCCCTCCTCACCTCACTCTATCACAATGGTCGCCGGCAAGCCTCGCTCCGATTCTGGCGAGTACGAGCTCCCCTTCCCACTCTAGCACCACATGAGCCCTCCACCACCCCTCTCAAGCCCTTCCAGTGCCCCTCCCTCTCCTTTGGTGGCCCCTTGCCATGAGCTCCAGCGCCGGCCGAACTCACCTCCACTGGAGTCCTTGCTGCCATCGCCTCCGTCCTCCTCGGCGGTCGCCCCGTACATCGTTGGATGCGGCCCGGCCTCCTGAGTTCTCCGGTGGCGCAGCGTCCCAAATGATGGCCGGAGTTGGCCAGAATCCTCGCCGGCGGGCGTCGGCCTCACCTCTATTTCGTCTGGCACGGGAGGAAGAGGAAGAAGGAGCGGGAGGACGGAGAGAGAGGTGGGGTCCACCCGTCAGCGACCCAGGCGCCCGGCCGCGCCACTGCCAGCTGGATAAGTGGAGGCATCAAGTACAAAATACGTTTTTTGTTCAGTGAAAGCGTATTTCTCTGGAAGGCGCGATCTGTAAAACCAGCCAGGGACCTGTTTGTAGAATTTTATTTTACACATTGGTCCCTGACTTTCATCTCGCTATATCTTTTTGCCCGTAACTCTGTTTGAGGTGAATCCAACGCCTACTTCTTCGTCTCGTCGAGCTCTATCTGTTGGCACAATTTTCACAAGGTTGTCACATTGTGAAAATGGCCTTTATGCCCTTGCCCTTATCTATCCCCCTTTGAGAGAGAAGCGTTCCGGCGAAACGTTCCACGACTTCACCACACTTCTTCCCGATGATTTCTTCATCTCCAAGCAAGCCACAACAGCCACTTGCATGATAGACATGCAATTGCCATGGTTTCTACTTGAATATTTAATAAATGATTGCCCTTTTACTGCCTGCTTATTTCCTGCTACTGTCATTGTTTCGGTTATGCTCGTGGATTCATGTCCACCTTGATGCTATGTTCTGATGCATCTTGTTGTCTTGTACTACTTGCTACTATTATTTTCTCTTGTCATGCTTGGTAGTAGTAGCACATGCTGGTGCTAGTGCTGTTCATTCTAATGCAATGCTTACCGTTTGTTATCCAGTATTGTTGCTATTCATGTTCCCTTGCATCTAGTTGGTTACATGCTTACTTGGTACTATTCTTGTTATGTTCTTGCATGGTATTTATTTCTGATGCTAGTGGTCATGCTATGCTCATGTGTAGTGTTATGCTTATGCTCGTCAGTATGCCATGCTCGTTTTTGATAAATGATTCATTGTTGTTATGCATGATGATTATGCTGCACCTCCATGCTTATGATGATTTCATGCTCCTGCATTATAGTTGCATCATGTTATTTTAATATGGCTCATCTTATCGCATTCAAGTTTAACCGGACTTAAATGAACTTGAAAAACTATTGGTTGAGTCATAGTGCCATCGAAATCGAGCTGACCCGTGCAACCACACTTGCTTTATGGGGGCTCCTAACTAGATCTATTGTCATGCCTCTCGCCGGTACCTCCAACTAGGAAAGGTTATGGGCACTCCCTACCTTGGCCAGGTAGGCAGACATAAGCCTTGTGAGCCTGACATTGGTTATGTGCACATGTCCCTGTTTGGGACCATTTTGTTTTGCCACGACGGTGGTCGTTGGATGTCAAGAGTGGCATCGGGGCCACCCATGACTTAGCCCAAAGGGGAGTTGGTCGGAGTGGCCGGGAGAGTGTCATGGCAGTAGATCGGTTTTGTCGAAACGCTGTTGGTCCACCTGAATGGGAGCACCAGGCCATGGGTTCTGTGGTGTGAGTATAGTGTGCTAACCTCTACAGAGTGTGTTTAATCTATCGATTGCCGTGCCCGCGGATAAGGGCCCGGTTCGTAGTAGGTCACACTATGGGTCAATAGTAATAATAACCTATTTAATAACAACCTCGGTTCGATGATGAAAGAAGTTGGTTGATCTTTATGTGATCGTGAGAGGATCACAGTGGTATCGAGTATACCGAACATGGTTGATGTCTAAGGTGTTATGCGAGAATCAAGGGTAAAGATGAACCTCCTTGTGGTCATGTAATGATTACTACGGTATTGTTTATACCAAGCTTGATTTGATCCTGAGGTGATCGTTTAATGACCATGATGGTTAGTGATTCATGTGGTGGTTAGGAGGTAACCCAGAATAGAGTAAATTGGTGCATGATATTGTTAAGATGTTGCATGCTAGTCTCCTCATATGCTCATGCCATGCTCATCTGGTATTGTTCTAGCTGTATCATGTTCATCTTGTGCATGCCATGTGTTCTGCTAGTATCATGTTCATCTTTGTTAAGTAACCTGAAATGACATGTTGTTGTTTGTCTTGATTGCTTTGGTTACTATGAGCTTCCAAGTACATTCAATGTACTGACCTGGCGTGTCATGCCAGTTTGCAGGTTATGCCTTGTCTGCTTGCTTGTTTGTCGTGGATCCCGAGTTTGCGAGCTAGGATATGCGTTCCAGCCAGAGTCCCTGCAGAGTGGAGTTAATCATCGTCGTCGCTGTTCTGAATCCAGTAGTTATTCCGTCGTTTCGTGTCATTCTGCTGCTTGCGTGGAGCAACCGTGGTAGGCGCAGTGTCGCCGTGCCGATGTGATCCCCTTGTACCCATATAGATTGTATTAAAAAGCAGATTTGTTCTATGCCAAGCAGTGCCGTATTCTAGAAGACTTCTCCTCGATCTCTGGGCTGGAATACGGGGCATTCCGGTCTCTCTGAGCCGGGAGCCACAGGCTTGGTATCAGAGCATGTCTGGTTGTAGGATGCCCTAGTCCGCGCGAATGTTAGACAACGGTAGTATAGAGTCTTGCCAGTCTGCTGCATTTGATTGTTGCATTTGTTTGTCGCATAGCATGCATATAGACTTATTATATGTTCGCTAATGGTTAATCTTGTGAGTGTAGGTGGCATCAGTGTCAATCCACTACCTGCACCCTCCAGTTTTGCATACCTGCTCTTCGGTGTTTGGCGTCATCTCTGTCCCAGCGGAGTGATGCCGAGGTACCAAGTGTTCCAGACACCATTTGCGGGTATCGCATCCTTATCCTTCCGCCAGTCACCCCTACCGTTTCGGTTATAGCCATGTTACTATCCCGAATCGTGCCATCCATCTCGCCGTGTTGGCAACCCTTACTGATCTCTGCTGTTAGAAAAGGGCAATGCCAACAGGCTTTGTTTTTCACCTCTACCCTAACTTGTCACCTATTCTTTGGACGTGTATGATTTTCGTCCGTCCACTTGATGATGATGTGGTCGTAACCTCTGTGTTTTGCTACATGATCACCAAGACTGTCCTCACCTCCGTGTCCGCCCAGATGCGATGATGTTAAGCCAGCGCTTGGTGTAACCTTGTATACACCAACTCCTTCCACACTTGGATTCACTTTCGTGCACACTGCTACAACATAGTAGATCGCAAATACCGGTGTTCCCGCGATATCTGTGTGCTTAAGTATGCACACATATTATTGTTGTGAGTAGCAGTAATATGTGATGTTGCTTGAATATGATATTGTGTCTATATTATTTGTATACTTTGTGTGCTTTTGTTTTCGTCGCTTCTTCTGTTTATTTCTTTGGGCCCTTGGTGTTGCATTATTTCCCCTTATTAAACTTGCTCATCAACCGACACCGGACCCGAAGAATCAGTGAAGAGTTCAAATATTTGGAAGCTCAGCAAAATAGTATGGAATTCTCAGTCGACTGCATTGTACTGGGAGCATATGGTCTGAATGCAAATGATATCCTGGCTTGAATTATCAACATCAAGTCTACATCAGTGTGCAATTTTCATAGCAGTAATAATGAAATCATCCGGAAGACCAGTGGTGCGCAAGACCAATGGTATATTGTCAGTCAAAGTGAGAATGTACTATGAATTTAGTACTCAGCAAGAAGGATAGTCGGAGAACCTTTTTATACCAGTAATCGCCAGCAGAAATATTGAAGGGTATTTATATGGCATTCAGTCAGCATACCACAATATGAAGCTTCTGTTGTAAGTAACTCAGTTTCCCTCGGAAGCTACCCAAGAAGCTTCCAATGCAAGATTCCACTATCTTCTCGAGCATGATATGTGGATGATTTCCAGCACAAGATACTTAAGCTTCTTCTGTAAGCCACCGCAAAAGCTTCTGGCACAAGGTACCGAGTCTTCCCCAGCAAGTCTTTAAGGGGGAAGCTTCTGGAGTACGGTACCCTACCTTGTTTAGCAAGCTGTCTGACGAAAGCTTTGAGCACAAGCTATTCAGTCTTCCTCAGCGTGATGCATGTCAGCACAATCTTCCTCGGTATGGCACTGGTACAAGGTATTACACAGCGAGTTGACAACATATGGTAGTGCATCTCAAAAATCAGTTCCACAATACTTTGGTTAGGAAAACGAGCCAGTCTGGACAGAAGTGTCTCCCTCAGGAACCAAATGCTCAGCTACGCATGCTCTCATTGTGAGCATACAACCAAGGTCTTGCAAGTCACTCGAAGAATGATGTAAACGGAATCTAACAAACACATGAGTATTGTTAAAAGAAGAAAGCCAGTTATACACCTTAGTGTGACAAAGGACTATGAAGATTGATGACAATCGTGAGCTTTGTGCAAGTGCTTGTGAATTTGGTATATGATCCTGATGAGCCCTTGTCTACTTTTCTCCGGCAACGGCACAACGCCTGTGTTCTGAGCTGATTTCGGCCATCCGGGGTGTATGCCGACTTTATATCTCTCTATTCAACAACTGTCACGAGTTCTGAGCTGCTTTCCGGTCGTCTCGTACTGCTGTTGAGTTTCTTTTTGTGACAGTGGCCCTATGCTCTGAGTTGCTTTTCACACGTCTTAGGGAACTGGCACACTTTCTTCTTATCAACACGGTCTCATGCTCTGAGCTGCTTTTCGACCGTCTTGAGCCGTCGTTGAGTTATTTCAGTAATGTCCCAGATCTGAGTTATAAAGACCATTCTGGTGGCTACTGATTTATTTGCCGATTTCTTGTGAGGGTTTGGATGATCATTTCCCTACGGATAAAACTTGAGAGGCGATGAACTTGCCACTTAAAATATGTTACCGTGTTAGGAGATGAGGATAAAAGTACGTATGCCAGAACATTGCACCCGACAGAACCTATGGTCACGTGAGGAATTAAGAGTTTATATATGGCAAAGCCCTCCACCATTAGTCAAGTCGGTGGATACTATCATTGCAAGGCCATACCCATTTATGTTGGTCATGACAGATGACAGTCAAATCTTTGGTACGGATCTAATACTCAAGACAGTGGAGCTAGCCAAAATGATTCAGGGATACCTGTAAGAAGTCAGATTCCGCCACAAGAACAGTTTGTTTCAAAAACACTGTGTTGAACCTAGAGGAAATGCATCTATTTAAGCAACCCAATTCAAGGAATAAGATATTTAGTGTCCAGTGGGAAGATCTATTCGCAAATCCAGGGAATGTTGTCAGTGATGGATTCAAGAATGACACATCCATCGGAAACCACTATCAAACTTGTGAGAAGGGCACGTGTTGCAGTCATGATTATTTTTCGGACCTCAGCTAAGTCAGCAGATATAAAAGATATTGGAGCCAGTGTGAACATGAACGTGTGAGGTAATACGTGCCAGAATATCAGATACGGTGAAGCAAACCACCCTAGAGCCAGGCAGTCAGTCATATGAAATTTTATGGGAACATCATACAAGAAAAAGGATACCTGAGTTCGAAACAGTCTCCTTAAGTTAGTATGTTCATACTTGTTCCCTGAGCAACCAAATCTCGAGGACGAGATTTCTTTAAGCGGGGAAGGTTTGTCACACCCTGATTTTTGGCCCTTTCATTTTCTTTTGATTTTCTTTGGATTTCTTCTTTGAATTGCTTTTTTGTGGCTATGTGGTCTTGAAACCTAGAGAGATATCATGCAAGTGGCTGTTATGGCTTGCCTGGTGATGAAGAAATCACTGGGAAGAAGTGTGGTGAAGTCGCAGAACGATTCGCCGGAACGCTTCTCTCTCGGAGGGGGCTAGATAAGGGCAAGGGCAAAAAGGTTATTTTCACAGTGTGACAACCTTGTGAAAATGATACCAACAGATGGAGCTCGACGAGACGAAGAAGTAGGCATTGGATTCACCTCGAACGGGGTTACGGGCAAAAAGATATAGCCAGATGAAACTGAGGGACCAATCTGTAAAATAAAATTCTACAAACAGGTCCCTGACGGGTTTAACAGATCGCACCTTCTGGAGAAATATGCTTTCACTGAACAAAAAATGTATTTTGGACTTGACGCCTCCATGTATCCAGCTGGCTGTTGCGGGGCCGGGCGCCTGGGTCGCTGACGGGTGGGCCCCACCTCTCTCTCTCTCCTCGCGCTCCTTCTTCCTCTTCCTCCCGCGCCAGACGAAATAGAGGCGAGGCCGACACGCGCCGGCGAGGATTCTTGCCAACTCCGGCCATCATTTGGGATGCCGCGGCCACCAGAGAACTCAAGAGGCCGGGCCGCATCCAACGGTGTACGGGGCGACTGCCGGGAAGGACGGAGGCGATGGCAGCAAGGAATCCGGCGGAGGTGAGTTCGGCCGGTGCTGGAGCTTGTGGCAAGGGGCCACCGGAGGAGAGGGAGGGGCACTGGAAGGGCCCAGGAGGGGTGGTGGAGTGCTCAGGTGGTGCTAGAGTGGGGAGGGGAGCTCGGACTCGCCGGAATTGGAGTGAGGCTCGCCGGTAGCCGTGGTGACAAACGGAGGTGAGGAGGGGATCTCCGGCTCAGGGAAGAAGCTCGGGAGGGGTAGAGGAGGATGGTGGAGCTGCTTGTGAGGAGAACTGAGGCCGGGGAGGGACATTTATAATCATGGACGAGGGGGACATCCGCGGACGCGCAAGCCACGGCCGCGTACGCGTGTGCACTCCTGCACGCAGGACGGAAGGCGACAGGGAGGTGCAGATGGCAGTCTCACGGGGCAGAAGAGGTTCGGGAGCATGGGGAAGAAACGGCCAAAGGAGGAAGATGACGGCCGATTTCAGTTCATCCGTGGGCGCGCGGCGACGAGTGCCAGCGAGCGAGCTGCGGGAGGGGGAGAAGGGGTCGACGAGGCAGAGCTGCTAGACACGCCCGTGCACGCTGAGACGCCGAGCAGGGGAGGGCCCGAAGCAAAACAACGTCCTGGACGCGGCCACAACGAGCAGAGCGCGCGCGTAGGAAAAATCCAACACGCACATGACATGGCACACTGGGGACGCAATGGGCTGGCAAACCTTGTTCGTGGTGTTGTCTCTGCATCAGTTGGGCTGTGGAAAGTGAAATATCGAGAGAAGAGGCTCTGTAGCTAAGGTAGGCATCGATGAAAGTTTGTTGTAGCAAACTTGGCTGCACACGTGTGATCAACAGAGAAGGGTAAAGTGCCAAACTTCATGTCTGGTGTGTTTGGGATAAGAAGGACTATCATCCTGTGCAATTAGAGAAGAAATGGACCACAAAACAACCTAGTTGCTCTGTAACAGCGGATTAGGTCCAGAATATTGATTTGGATGATGCACTCACATGGACTAGACATTTGAGCTGAAATTTGGTAGATCATGATGATTTGAACATATAAAGATTCTGTAAAAATTTCATACCATTTTGGCTTGCCAAAATGGTACTTCCTTCACAAACATCCTCTTTGTCTTAATAAATGTTTGCCCGTTTATTGCCTGCTTATTTGCTGCTACTGTCGTTGTTTCGGTTATGCTCGTGGATTCATGTCCACCTTCATGCTATGTTCTGATGCATCTTGTTATCTTGTACTACTTGCTAGTATTATTTTCTCCTGTCATGCTTGGTAGTAGTAGCACATGCTGGTGGTAGTGCTGTTCATTCTGATGCAATGCTTATCGTTTGTTATCCAGTACTGTTGCTATGCATGTTCCCTTGCATCTAGCTGGTTACATGCTTACTTGGTAGTATTCTTGTTATGTTCTTGCATGGTATTTATTTCTGATGCTAGTTGTCATGCTATTCTCATCTGTAGTGCCATGCTTATGCTCGTCAGTATGCCATGCTTCTTTGGATAAAGGATTCATTGTTGTTATGCATGATGATTATGCTGCACCTCCATGCTTACGATGATTTCATGCACCTAAACTATAGTTGCATCATGTTATTTTAATATGGCTTTTCTTAATGCATTCAAGTTTAACTGGACTTAAATGAACTTGAGCAACTGTTGGCTGAGTCATAGTGCCATCGAAATTGAGCTGACCATTGCATCCACACTTGCTTTATGGGGGCTCCTAACTGGGTCTATTGTCACGCCTCTTGCTGGTGCCTCCAACTAGGGAAGGTTATGGGCATGCACTCTCTTGGCAAAGTAGGCGGACATAAGCCTTGTGAGCCCGAGTTTGGTTATGTGCACATGTCCCCATTTGGGACCATTTTTGTTTTGCCTTGGATGTCCAGAGTGGCATCGGGGCCACACATGACTTAGCCCAAAGGGGAGCTGGTCGAAGTGGCCGGGAGAGTGCCATGGCAGTACATTGGTTTTGTCGGAACGCTGTTGGTGCACCCAAATGGGAGCACGAGGCCATGGGTTCTGTGGTGTGGGTATAGTGTGCTAACCTCTGCAGAGTGTGTTTTTAGTCTACCAATTCCCGTGCCCGCGAATAAGGGCCCAGTTCGTAGTAGGTCACACTATGGGTCAACAGAAATAATAACCTGTTTAATAACAACCTTGGTTCGATGATGAAAGAAGTTGGTTGATCTTTATGTGATCATGAGAGGATCACAGTGGTATCGAGGATACCGAAGATGGTTGAGGTTTATGGTGTTAGCAAGAATCAAGGGTAAAGATCAAGCTCCTTGTGGGCATGTAATGATTACTACGGTATTGTTAATACCAAGCTTGATTTGATCCTGAGGTGATCGTGTAATGACCATGATGGTAAGTGATTCATGTGGTGGTTACGAGGTAACCCCGAACAGAGTAAGTTGGTGCATGATATTGTTAACATGTTGCATGCTAGTATCCTCATATGTTCATGCCATGCTCATCTGGTATTGTTCTAGTTGTATCATGTTCATCCTGCGCATGCCATGTGTTCTGCTACTATCATGTTCATCTTTGTTAAGTAACCTGTAAATGCCATGTTGTTGTTTGTATCGATATATTTGGTTGCTGTGAGCTTGCAAGTACATTCACTGTACTGACCTGGTGTGTAATGCCAGTTTGCAGGTCATGCCTTGTCTGCTTGCTTGTTTGTCGTGGATCCTGTGTTTGCGAGCTAGGATAAGCATTCCAGCCAGAGTCCCTGCAGAGTGGAGCTCATCACCGTCGTCGCTATTCCGCTGTTTCGTGTCGTTCTGCGGCTTGCATGGAGCAACCGTGGCAGGCGTACTGTCGTCGTGCCGATGTGATCCCTTTGTACCCATATAGACTGTATTAGAGAGCAGATTTGTTCTATGCCAAGAAGTGTCATATTCCAGAAGACTTCTCCTCGATCTCTGGCTGCAATACGGGGCTTTCCGGTCTCTCTGAGCCGGGATGCCACAATGCCCGAGCATGGAACGACTACTAACCACCATCGGTGCTAACTCCAATCCCCAGCAAACGTTCACTGGGAGACATGGCAGTTGCAAACGCCCACGATGCAGTTACAATACGTGTGTAAGGGTGGCGGTTTTGTCAAAATACTATGACTTAAAAATAGGCCACCGTCGGATGGAAACATGACGGTTACGTGGGATTCGCCAGGATTGAGCTCGTGGCGAACAATCGCCAGATATCATTACTAAAGAAAGGTTAAAACCCCCGGGGTTATTACTTGCACCGGCTGACCACTAACAATGGTACTAACATATTTGTAAAAATGGTCAAAGAACGTGTCTACGTGGTGTTTCGAATTGTATGCAAACTAGCAAGATGCCCGTGCATTGCACGGAACATCAACATGCCTTTTTTTTACAAAACACGTGTTGTGATTGACCCATGCAAGAGTAATTCCATGTGTAAAAACTAATGATGTCTCGAGAATTTCATCGGAAAAAATGGTTTCTCAAGAATTTTATAGAAAAAATGATATCTCGAGGAAGATGAGAGATAAGGTGAGGAGGAGTGGGGCGTGGTGGTGACTAGTGGTCGGCTGGGCGGAGGCATGGGGATGGGCGCCGGAAGCGGCCACCATGCCAGATTGTTCCAGAGACTTCCTTTCTTAATTGCTCAGCAATGAGGTTGTGGGAGATAAGGATGAACAAGGCAAGGCCTTATCTGTAAATGTAGAGAGAGGTGTGGGTACCTTTTGTAAGATTGTCATAGTTTGCTTTCTATCCGTTAGATATAGATCGGACGGTCTATACTACAAGATAGCAGGCACACCATCATCACCAACTCCGTTTTTTCATAAGAGTAGTGACTAGGGAGTACTAGGAAGGACACCATCTACTGCTTCATGTGCTACTCCTACGCTCCATTTGGCGGGCGCAACGTCCCCTACAGCCACTCCCTCCTGCGCTCCATTCGACGGGCACAACATCCCCTACAGCCACTCCCGTTTCATGGACGGCCTGGTCGATGCGTGCAAGGTGCACTGCGTCTACAAGAGTTTCAGCTGCGAGAGGTATGTCGACCAGCACTCGCTGGCGGAGTGATACGTCTCCAACGTATCTATAATTTTTGATTGTTCCATGCTATTATATTATCCATGTAGGATGTTTTATATGCATTTATATGCTATTTTATATGATTTTCGGGACTAACCTATTAACCTAGAGCCCAGTGCCAGTTTCTGTTTTTCCTTGTTTTTGAGTATCGCAGAAAAGGAATACCAAACGGAGTCCAATTGACGTGCCAATTTTTGATGATTTTTTATGGACGAAAAGAAGCCCCCGGAGTAAAAGAGTTGGGCCGGAAGAGCCCTGGGCTGTCCACGAGGGTGGGGGTGCGCCCTACCCCCCAGGGGGTGGGCCCCTATCTCGTGGACGACTCGGAGACCCCCTGACGTGAGACCTACGCCAAAAATTCCTATAAATACAGAAACCTCCAGAAAATAACCTAGATCAGGAATTCCGCCGCCGCAAGCCTCTATAGCCACCCAAAACCAATTCGGACCCTGTTCCGGCACTCTGCTCTACTACTAGCACTGGAGGAGTAGTATACTATGAAATAGTTACGAACTTCAATGCCTGTCACACCCTGAGTTTTGGCCCTTTCTTTTTATTTTGATTTTCTTTGGATTTCTGCTTTGAATTGCTTTTCTGTGGCTATGTGATCTTGAAACCTGGAGAGATCACTCTTGATTCCTCTCCCAAGTGGCTTGTCATCCTAATATTCACACCAAGACCTTGTCATTTTCATCTTAGCCCAATCCCAATACTCTTTTTATTGGGATTATTCCTTTTTCTATTAAAGGAATAATCCTTTTAGCCCTAGGTTGTGAAACAACCTATATTTCTGTCACTTCCAAAATTCCCAAATAATTCTCATAAATTGTTTGGGTCATATATTCCTCAAATATGTCAAATTCCTTCCTTGGCATCATCAAAGATAATTCACAAATATTCCTTTTCTCATTCTGCCCTAAGTGGCTTTCTGAGAAGGAAGTGTCATTTATCTTTGCTGGATTGACTCAAAACTTTTTGGACACCTTTTCTTGTCCATATCATTGCCCCATGCCAAAATTCAACTTAATTTGCCTAGTGAATATTCCTGAGCAATGTTTCAAAGTTTCTGTCTGACAGAAGCCATTGTGAAGGAAGTACTAGCTAGGAGTATCCAAATGATTTGAAATTTTGCACCCTTCTTCATGTGCTCATATCATTACACTCCTCCAATTTTCAGATCCATCCGATGATGTATGTGAGCACAGCATCAAATCTTTGATTATGTCAATATTTTTTTAGGTTGTAAAGCAAGTATATCTTATATTGCTTCATTAATTCTGAAAAATTACCAGATCATGCTCCTACCAATATCACTTCTCTCCACCGAATTTGGAATCATTTAAGAAATCCTTTTCTCTCCAAAATTATCCCAAGTTTCTGGACATAGAGGATGCCTTTGAAGGAAGTACCATTTCGTCAAGTCAAAATGGTATGAAATTTTTACAGAATCTTTATATATTCAAACCATCATGATCTACCAAATTTCAGCTCAAATGTCTAGTCCATGTGACTACATCATCCAAATAAATATTCTGGACATAATCTGCTGTTACAAAGCAACTAGGTTGTTTTAAGGTCCATTTCTTCTCTAATTGCTTAGGATGATAGTCCTTCTTATCCCAAAAACACCAGACATGAAGTTTGGCTCTTTACCCTTCTCTGTTGATCATAGGTGTGCAACCAAGTTTGCTACATCAAACTTTCATCGATGCCTACCTTAGCTACAGAGCCTCTTCTCTTGATATTTCACTTTCCACATCCCCACTGATGCAGAGACAACACCCCGGACAAGGTTTGCCAGCCCATTGTGTCCTCTGTGTGCCATGTCGCATGGTGACCGCGTTGGATTTTGCGTACGCACACGCTCTGCTTGTTGTGGCCACGTCCAGGATGTTGTTTTGCTTTGGGCCTTCCCCTGCTCGGCGTCTCAGCATGCACGGGCATGTCTAGCAGCTCTACCTCATCGACCTCTTCTCCCTGGACCCCTCTCCGCCTCCTGCAGCTCACTCCTCGGCACTCGTCGCCGTGCACCCATGGACGAACTGTAACCGACTGTCGTCTTCCTCCTATGGCGGTTACTTCCCCGTGCTCCTCGACCTCTTCTGCCCCGTGAGACTGCCCTCTGCTCCTCCCCGTCACCTTTCGTCCATCCTGCAGGCGTGCACATGCGTACGCGGCCATGGCCGAGCCACGGCCACGCTTCCGCGGACGTCCCCCTCGGCCATGCCATAAATGGTCCTCCCCGACCTTAGCTCTCCTCACCAGCAGCTCCACCATCCTCCTCTACCCCTCCCTAGCTTCTTCCCTGAGCTGGAGATCCCCTCCTCACCTCACGCTATCACAACAGCCGCCGGCAAGCCTCGCTCCGATTCTGGCGAGTACGAGCTCCCCTCCCCACTCTAGCACCACATGAGCCCTCCACCACCCCTCTCGAGCCCTTCCAGTGCCCCTCCCTCTCCTTTGGTGGCCCCTTGCCACGAGCTCCAACGCCGGCTAAACTCACCTCCACTGGAGTCCTTGCTGCCATCGCCTCCGTCCTCCTCGGCGGTCGCCCCGTACACCGTTGGATGTGGCCCGGCCTCTTGAGTTCTCCGGTGGCACAGCGTCCCAAATGATGGCCGGAGTTGGCCGGAATACTCGCCGGCGCGCGTCGACCTCATCTCTATTTCGTCTGGCATGGGAGGAAGAGGAAGAAGGAGCAGGAGGACGGAGAGAGAGGTGGGGCCCACCCGTCAGCGACCCAGGCGCCCAGCCCAGCCACTGCCAGCTGGATAAGTGGAGGCATCAAGTCCAAAATACGTTTTCTGTTCAGTGAAAGCGTATTTCTCTGGAAGGCGCGATCTGTAAAACCAGCCAGGGACCTGTTTGTAGAAATTTATTTTACAGATTGGTCCCTGAGTTTCATCTGGCTATATCTTTTTGCCCGTAACTCTGTTTGAGGTGAATCCAACGCCTACTTCTTCGTCTCGTCGAGCTCTATCTGTTGGCACAATTTTCACAAGGTTGTCACACTGTGAAAATGGCCATTATGCCCTTGCCCTTATCTATCCCCCTCTGAGAGAGAAGCGTTCCGGCGAATCGTTCCACGACTTCACCACACTTCTTCCCGATGATTTCTTCATCCCCAAGCAAGCCACAACAGCCACTTGCATGATAGACATGCAATTGCCATGGTTTCTACTTGAATATTTAATAAATGTTTGCCATTTTACTACATGCTTATTTCCTGCTACTGTCATTGTTTCGGTTATGCTCGTGGATTCATGTCCACCTTGATGCTATGTTCTGATGCATCTTGTTATCTTGTACTACTTGCTACTATTATTTTCTCTTGTCATGCTTGGTAGTAGTAGCACATGCTGGTGGTAGTGCTGTTCATTCTAATGCAATGCTTACCGTTTGTTATCCAGTATTGTTGCTATGCATGTTCCCTTGCATCTAGTTGGTTACATGCTTACTTGGTAATATTCTTGTTATGTTCTTGCATGGTATTTATTTCTGATGCTAGTGGTCATGCTATGCTCATGTGTAGTGTTATGCTTATGCTCGTCAGTATGCCATGCTCGTTTGGATAAATGATTCATTGTTGTTATGCATGATGATTATGCTGCACCTCCATGCTTATGATGATTTCATGCTCCTGCATTATAGTTGCATCATGTTATTTTAATATGGCTCATCTTATCGCATTCAAGTTTAACCGGACTTAAATGAACTTTAAAAACTATTGGCTGGGTCATAGTGCCATCGAAATCGAGCTGACCCGTGCAACCGCACTTGTGTTATGGGGGCTCCTAACTAGGTCTATTGTCATGCCTCTCGCCGGTACCTCCAACTAGGAAAGGTTATAGGCACGCCCTACCTTGGCCAAGTAGGCAGAGATAAGCCTTGTGAGCCTGACATTGGTTATGTGCACATGTCCCTGTTTGGGACCATTTTGTTTTGCCACGACGGTGGCCGTTGGATGTCCAGAGTGGCATCGGGGCCACCCATGACTTAGCCCAATGGGGAGTTGGTCGGAGTGGCCGGGAGAGTGTCATGGCAGTAGATCGGTATTGTCGGAACGTCGTTGGTCCACCTGAATGGGAGCACGAGGCCATGGGTTCTGTGGAGTGGGTATAGTGTGCTAACCTCTGCAGAGTGTGTTTAATCTATCGATTGCCGTGCCCGCGGATAAGGGCCCGGTTCATAGTAGGTCACACTATGGGTCAATAGTAATAATAACCTGTTTAATAACAACCCCGGTTCGATGATGAAAGAAGTTGGTTGGTCTTTATGTGATCGTGAGAGGATCACAGTGGTATCGAGTATACCGAAGATGGTTGATGTCTAAGGTGTTATGCGAGAATCAAGGGTAAAGATCAAGCTCCTTGTGGTCATGTAGTGATTACTACAGTATTGTTAATACCAAGCTTGATTTGATCCTGAGGTGATCGTGTAATGACCATGATGGTTAGTGATTCATGTGGTGGTCAGGAGGTAACCCCGAATAGAGTAAGTTGGTGCATGATATTGTTAACATGTTGCATGCTAGTATCCTCAGATGCTCATGCCATGCTCATCTGGTATTGTTCTAGTTGTATCATGTTCATCTTGTGCATGCCATGTGTTCTGCTAGTATCATGTTCATCTTTGTTAAGTAACCTGAAATGACATGTTGTTGTTTGTCTTGATTGCTTTGGTTGTTGTGAGCTTCCAAGTACATTCAATGTATTGACCTGGCGTGTCATGCCAGTTTGCAGGTTATGCCTTGTCTGCTTGCTTGTTTTTCGTGGATCCTGAGTTTGCGAGCTAGGATATGCGGTCCAGCCAGAGTCCCTGCAGAGTGGAGTTAATCACCGTCGTCGTTGTTCCGCTTCCAGTAGTTATTCCGTTGTTTCGTGTCGTTCTGCTGGTTGCATGGAGCAACCGTGGCAGGTGCTGTGTCGCCGTGCCGATGTGATCCCCTTGTACCCATATAGACTGTATTAAAGAGCAGATTTGTTCTATGCCAAGCAGTGCCGTTTTCTAGAAGACTTCTCCTTGATCTGTGGGCTGGAATACAGGGCATTCCGGTCTCTCTGAGCCGGGGAGCCACATGCTTGGTATCAGAGCACGTCTGGTTGTAGGATGCCCTAGTCCGCGCGAACGTTAGACAACGGTAGTATAGAGTCTTGTCAGTCTGCTGCATTTGTTTGTCGCATATCATGCATATAGACTTATTATATGTTCGCTAACGGTTAATCTTGTGAGTGTAGGTGGCATCGGTGTCAATCCACTACCTGCACCCTCCAGTTTTGCATACCTGCTCTTCGGTGTTTGGCGTCATCTCTGTCCCAGCGGAGTGATGCCGACGTACCAAGTGTTCCAGACACCATTCACGGGTATCGCATCCTTATCCTTCTGCCAGTCACCCCTACCGTTTCGGTGATAGCCATGTTACTATCCCGAATCATGCCATCCATCTCGCCGTGTTGGCAACCCTTACTGAACTCTGCTGTTAGAAAAGGGCAATGCCAACAGGCTTTATTTTTCAACTCTACCCTAACTTGTCACCCATTCTTTGGACGTGTATGATTTTCGTCCGTCCACTTGATGATGATGTGGTCGTAACCTCTGTGTTTTGCTACATGATCACCAAGAGTGTCCTCACCTTCGTGTCCGCCCAGATGCGATGATGTTAAGCCAGCGCTTGGTGTAACCTTGTATACACCAACTCCTTCCACACTTGGATTCACTTCCGTGCACACTGCTACAGCATAGTAGATCGCAAATACCGGTGTTCCCGTGATATTTGTGTGCTTAAGTATGCACGCATATTATTGTTGTGAGTAGCAGTAATATGTGATGTTGCTTGAATATGATATTGTGTGTATATTATTTGTATACTTTGTGTTCTTTTGTTTTCGTCGCTTCTTTTGTTTATTTCTTTGGGCCCTTGGTGTTGCATTATTTCCCCTTATAAAACTTGCTCATCATCCGACACCGGACCCGAAGAATCAGTGAAGAGTTCAAATATTTGGAAGCTCAGCAAAATAGTATGGAATTCTCAACCAACTGCATTGAACTGGGAGCATATGGTCTGAATGCAAATGATATCCTGGCTTGAATTATCAACATCAAGTCTATATCAGTGTGCAATTTTCATAGCAGTAATAATGAAATCATCCGGAAGACCAGTGGTGCGCAAGACCAATGGCATATTGTCAGTCAAAGCCAGAATGTACTATGAATTTAGTACTCAGCAAGAAGGATAGTCGGACAACCTTTTTATACCAGTAATCGCCAGCAGAAATATTAAAGGGTATATATATGGCATTCAGTCAGCATACCACAATATGAAGCTTCTGTTGTAGGTAACTCGGTTTTCCCTCGGAAGCTACCCAAGAAGCTTCCAATGCAAGATTCCTCTATCTTCTCGAGCATGATATGTGGATGATTTCCAGCACAAGATACTTAAGCTTCTTCCGTAAGCCACCGCAAAAGCTTCTGGCACAAGGTACTGAGTCTTCCCCAGCAAATCTTTAAGGGGGGAAGCTTCTGAAGTATGGTACCCTACCTTCTTTAGCAAGCTGTCTGACGAAAGCTTTGAGCACAAGCTATTCAGTCTTCCTCAGCGTGATGCATGTCAGCACAAGCTTCCTCGGTATGGCACCGGTACAAGGTATTACACAGCGAGTTGGCAACATATGGTAGTGCATCTCAAAAATCAGTTCCACAACAGTTTGGTCAGGAAAATGAGCCAGTCTGGACAGAAGTGTCTCCCTCAGGAACCAAATGCTCAGCTACGCATGCTCTCATTGTGAGCATACAACCAAGGTCTTGCAAGTCACTCGAACAATGATGTAAACGGAATCTGACAAACACATGAGTATTGTTAAAAGAAGAAAGCCAGTATTACACCATAGTGTGACAAAGGACTATGAAGATTGATGACAACCGTGAGCTTTGTGAAAGTGCCTGTGAATTTGGTATATGGTCCTGATGAGCCCTTGTCTACTTTTCTCCGGCAACGGCACAACGCCTGTGTTCTGAGCTGTTTTTGGCCATCCGGGGTGTATGCCGACTTTATATCTCTCTATTCAACAACTGTCACGAGTTCTGAGCTGCTTTCCGGTCGTCTCGTACTACTGTTGAGTTTCTTTTTGTGACAGCGGCCCTATGCTCTGAGTTGCTTTTCACCCGTCTTAGGGAACTCGCACACTTTCTTCTTATCAACACGGTCTCATGCTCTGAGCTGCTTTTCGACCGTCTTGAGCCGTAGTTGAGTTATTTCAGTAATGTCCCAGATCTGAGTTGTAAAGACCATTCTGGTGGCTACTGATTTATTTGCCGATTTCTTGCGAGGGTTTGGATGATCATTTCCCTACGGATAAAACTTGAGAGGCGGTGAACTTGCCAATTAAAAGATGTTACCGTGTTAGGAGATGAGTATAAAAGTACGTATGCCAGAACATTGCACCCGACATAACCTATGGTCACGTGAGGAATTAAGAGCCCTCCACCATCAGTCAAGTCGGTGGATACTATCATTGCAAGGCCATACCCCTTTATGTTGGTCATTACACACGACAGTCAAATCTTTGGTACGGATCTAATACTCAAGACAGTGGAGCTAGCCAAAATGATTCAGGGATACCTGTAAGAAGTCAGATTCCGCCACAAGAACAGTTTGATTCACAACACTGTGTTGAACCTAGAGGAAATGCATCTATTTAAGCAACCCAATTCAAGGAATAAGATTTTAGTGTCCAGTGGGAAGATCTATTCGCAAATCCATGGAATGTTGTCAGCGATGGATTCAAGAATGACACATCCATCGGAAACCACTCTCAAACTTGTGAGAAGGGCACGTGTTGCAGTCATGATTATTTTTCGCACCTCAGCTAAGTCAGCAGATATAAAAGATATTGGAGCCAGTGTAAACATGAACATGTGAGGTAATACGTGCCAGAATATCAGATACGGTGAAGCAAACCACCCTAGAGCCAGGCAGTCAGTCATATGAAGTTTTATGGGAACATCATACAGGAAAAAGGATACCTGAGTTGGAAACGGTCTCCTTAAGTTAGTATGTTCATACTTGTTCCCTGAGCAACCAAATCTCGAGGACGAGATTTCTTTAAGCGGGGAAGGTTTGTCACACCCTGATTTTTGGTCCTTTCTTTTTCTTTTGATTTTCTTTGGATTTCTGCTTTGAATTGCTTTTCTGTGGCTATGTGGTCTTGAAACCTAGAGAGATATCATGCAAGTGGCTGTTATGACTTGCCTGGTGATGAAGAAATCACTGGGAAGAAGTGTGGTGAAGTCGCAGAACAATTCGTCGGAACGCTTCTCTCTTGGAGGGGGCTAGATAAGGGCAAGGGCAAAAAGGTCATTTTCACAGTGTGACAACCTTGTGGAAATGATAACAACAGACGGAGCTCGACGAGACGAAGAAGTAGGCATTGGATTCACCTCGAACGGAGTTACGGGCAAAAAGATATAGCCAGATGAAACTGAGGGACCAATCTGTAATATAAAATTCTACAAACAGGTCCCTGGCGGGTTTAAGAGATCGCGCCTTCTGGAGAAATATGCTTTCACTGAACAAAAAATGTATTTTGGACTTGACGCCTCCACGTATCCAGCTGGCTGTTGCGGGGCCGGGCGCCTGGGTCGCTGACGGGTGGGCCCCACCTCTCTCTCTCCTCGCGCTCCTTCTTCATCTTCCTCCCGCGCCAGACGAAACACAGGCGAGGCCGACACGTGCCGGCGAGGATTCTGGCTGACTCCGGCCATCATTTGGGATGCCGCGGCCACCAGAGAACTCAAGAGGCCGGGCCGCATCCAACGGTGTACGGGGAGACTGCCGGGGAGGACGGAGGCGATGGTAGCAAGGAATCCGGCGGAGGTGAGTTCGGCCGGTGCTGGAGCTTGTGGCAAGGGGCCACCGGAGGAGAGGGAGGGGCACTGGAAGGGCCCAGGAGGGGTGGTGGAGTGCTCAGGTGGTGCTAGAGTGGGGAGGGGAGCTCGGACTCGCCGGAATCGGAGCGAGGCTCGCCGGCAGCCGTGGTGACAGAGGGAGGTGAGGAGGGGATCTCTGGCCGGGAGGGGTAGAGGAGGATGGTGGAGCTGCTGGTGAGGAGAACTGAGACCGGGGAGGGACACTTATAATCGTGGACGAGGGGGACATCCGCGGATGCGTGGCCGTGGCTTGGCCATGGCCGTGTACGCGTGTGCACTCCAGCACGCTGGACGAAAGGCGACAGGGAGGTGCAGATGGCAGTCTCACGGGGCAGAAGTGGTTCGGGAGCATGGGGAAGAAACGGCCAGAGGAGGAAGATGACGGCCGATTACAGTTCATCCGTGGGCGCGCGGCGACGAGTGCCAGCGAGCGAGCTGCGGGAGGGGGAGAGGGGTCTAGGGAGAAGGGGTCGACGAGGCAGAGCTGCTAGACACACCCGTGCACGCTGAGACGCCGAGCAGGGGAGGGCCCGAAGCAAAACTACGTCCTGGACGCGGCCACAGCGAGCAGAGCGCGTGCGTAGGCAAAATCCAATGCGCACATGACCTGGCACACTGGGGACGCAATGGGCTGGCAAACCTTATCCGTGGTGTTGTCTCTGCATCAGTTGGGCTGTGGAAAGTGAAATATCGAGAGAAGAGGCTCTATAGCTAAGGTAGGCATCGATGAAAGTTTGTTGTAGCAAACTTGGCTACACACGTGTGATCAACAGAGAAGGGTAAAGTGCCAAACTTCATGTCTGCTGTGTTTGGGATAAGAAGGACTATCATCCTGTGCAATTAGAGAAGAAATGGACCACAAAACAACCTGGTTGCTCTGTAACAGCAGATTAGGTCCAGAATATTGATTTGGATGATGCACTCACATGGACTAGACATTTGAGTTGAAATTTGGTAGATCATGATGATTTGAACATATAAAGATTCTGTAAAAATGTCATACCATTTTGGCTTGCCAAATGGTACTTCCTTCACAAACACCCTCTCTGTCTTAATAGATGTTTGCCCGTTTATTGCCTGCTTATTTGCTGCTACTGTCGTTGTTTCGGTTATGCTCGTAGATTCATGTCCACCTTCATGCTATGTTCTGATGCATCTTGTTATCTTGTACTACTTGCTAGTGTTATTTTCTCCTGTCATGCTTGGTAGTAGTAGCACATGCTGGTGGTAGTGCTGTTCATTCTGATGCAATGCTTATCGTTTGTTATCCAGTACTGTTGCTATGCATGTTCCCTTGCATCTAGTTGGTTATATGCTTACTTGGTAGTATTATTGTTATGTTCTTGCATGGTATTTATTTCTGATACTAGTTGTCATGCTATTCTCGTGTGTAGTGTTATGCTTATGCTCGTCACTATGCCATGCTTGTTTGGATAAATGATCCATTGTTGTTATGCATGATGATTATGCTGCACCTCCATGCTTACGATGATTTCATGCTCCTCAATTATAGTTGCATCATGTTATTTTAATATGGCTTTTCTTAATGCATTCAAGTTTAAGCGGACTTAAATGAACTTGAGCAACTGTTGGCTGAGTCATAGTGCCATCGAAATTGAGCTGACCATTGCATCCACACTTGCTTTATGGGGGCTCCTAACTGGGTCTATTATCACGCCTCTTGCCGGTGCCTCCAACTAGGGAAGGTTATGGGCACGCACTCTCTTGGCAAAGTAGGCGGACATAAGCCTTGTGAGCCCGAGTTTGGTTATGTGCACATGTCCCTGTTTGGGACCGTTTTTGTTTTGCCTTGGATATCCAGAGTGGCATCGGGGCCACACATGACTTAGCCCAAAGGGGAGTTGGTCGAAGTGGCCGGGAGAGTGCCATGGCAGTACATTGGTTTTGTCGGAACGCCATTGGTGCACCCAAATGGGAGCACGAGGCCATGGGTTCTGTGGTGTGGGTATAGTGTGCTAACCTCTGCAGAGTGTGTTTAATCTACCAATTGCCGTGCTCGCGAATAAGGGCCTAGTTCGTAGTGGTCACACTATGGGTCAACAGAAATAATAACCCGTTTAATAACAACCTTGGTTCGATGATGAAAGAAGTTGGTTGATCTTTATGTGATCATGACAGGATCACAGTGGTATCGAGGATACCGAAGATGGTTGAGGTTTATGGTGTTAGCAAGAATCAAGGGTAAGGATCAAGCTCCTTGTGGTCATGTAATGATTACTACTGTATTGTTAATACCAAGTTTGATTTGATCCTGAGGTGATCGTGTAATGACCATGATGGTAAGTGATTCATGTGGTGGTTACGAGATAACCCCGAACAGAGTAAGTTGGTGCATGATATTGTTAACATGTTGCATGTTAGTATCCTAATATGTTCATGCCATGCTCATCTGGTATTGTTCTAGTTGTATCATGTTCATCCTGTGCATGCCATGTGTTCTGCTACTATCATGTTCATCTTTGTTAAGTAACCTGTAAATGCCATGTTGTTGTTTGTATTGATTGCTTTGGTTGCTGTGAGCTTGCAAGTACATTCACTGTACTGACCTGGCGTGTAATGCCAGTTTGCAGGTCATGCCTTGTCTGCTTGCTTGTTTGTCGTGGATCCTGTGTTTGCGAGCTAGGATAAGCATTCCAGCCAGAGTCCCTGCGGAGTGGAGTTCATCACCGTCGTCGCTATTCCGCTGTTTCGTGTCGTTCTGCTGCTTGCATGGAGCAACCGTGGTAGGCGTAGTGTCGTCGTGCCGATGTGATCCCTTTGTACCCATATAGACTGTATTAGAGAGCAGATTTGTTCTATGCCAAGCAGTGCCGTATTCCAAAAGACTTCTCCTCGATCTCTGGCTGGAATACGGGGCGTTCCGGTCTCTCTGAGCCGGGATGCCACAATGCCCGAGCGTGGAACGACTACTAACCACCATCGGTGCTAACTCCAATCCCCAGCAAACATTCACTGGGAGACATGGTAGTTGCAAATGCCCACGATGCAGTTACAGTACGTGTGTAAGGGTGGCGGTTTTGTTAAAATACTATGACTTAAAAACAGGCCACCGTCGGATGGAAACATGACGGTTACGTGGGATTCGCCAGGATTGAGCTCGTGGCGAACAATCGCCAGATATCATTACTAAAGAAAGGTTAAAACCCCCGGGGTTATTACTTGCACCGGCTGACCACTAACAATGATACTAACATATTTGTAAAAATGGTCAAAGAACGTCTCTACGTGGTGTTTCGAATTGTATGCAAACTAGCAAGATGCCCATGCATTGCACGGAACATCAACATGCATTTTTTTTACAAAACACGTGTTGTGATTGACCCATGCAAGAGTAATCCCATGTGTAAAAACTAATGATATCTTGAGAATTTCATCAGAAAAATGGTATCTCAAGAATTTTATAGAAAAAATGATATCTCGAGGAAGATGAGAGATAAGGTGAGCAGGAGTGGGGCGTGGTGGTGACTGGTGGTCGGCTGGGCGGAGGCATGGGGATGGGCGCCGGAAGCGGCCACCATGCCAGATTGTTCCAGAGACTTCCTTTCTTAATTGCTCAGCAATGAGGTTGTGGGAGATAAGGATGAACAAGGCAAGGCCTTATCTGTAAATGTAGAGAGAGGTGCGGGTATCTTTTGTAAGATTGTCATAGTTTGCTTTCTATCTGTTAGATATAGATCGGACGGTCTATACTACAAGACAGCAGGCACACCATCATCACCAACTCGGTTTTTTCATAAGAGTAGTGACTAGGGAGTACTAGGGAGTACTAGTAAGGACACCATCTACTGCTTCATGTGCTACTCCTGCGCTCCATTTGGCGGGCGCAACGTCCCCTACAGCCACTCCCTCCTGCGCACCATTCGACGGGCACAACATCCCCTACAGCCAATCCCGTTTCATGGACGCCCTGGTCGATGCGTGCAAGGTGCACTGCGTCTACAAGAGTTTCAGCTGCGAGAGGTACGTTGACCAGCACTCGCTGGCGGAGTGATACGTCTCCAACGTATCTATAATTTTTGATTATTCCATGCTATTATATTATCCATGTAGGATGTTTTATATGCATTTATATGCTATTTTATATGATTTTTGGGACTAACCTATTAACCTAGAGCCCAGTGCCAGTTTCTGTTTTTTCCTTGTTTTTCAGTATCGCAGAAAAGGAATACCAAACGGAGTCCAATTGACGTGCCAATTTTTGATGATTTTTTATGGACCAAAAGAAGCCCCCGGAGTAAAAGAGTTGGGCCAGAAGAGTCCTGGGCTGTCCACGAGGGTGGGGGGCGCGCCCTACCCCCTGGGCGTGGGCCCCTATCTCGTGGACGACTCGGAGACCCCCCTGACGTGAGAATTACGCCAAAAATTCCTATAAATACAGAAACCTCCAGAAAATAACCTAGATCGGGAGTTCCGCCGCCGCAAGCCTCTGTAGCCACCAAAAACCAATCAGGACCCTGTTCCGGCACCCTGCCGGAGGGGGGATCTCTCACCGGTGGCCATCTTCATCATCCCGGCGCTCTCCATGACGAGGAGGGAGTAGTTCACCCTCGGGGCTGAGGGTATGTACAGTAGCTATGTGTTTGATCTCTCTCTCTCATGTTCTTGATTTGGCACGATCTTGATGTATCGAGAGCTTTGCTATTATATTTGGATCTTATGATGTTTCTCCCCCTCTACTCTCTTGTGATGAATTGAGTTTTCCCTTTGAATTTATCTTATCGGATTGAGTATTTAAGGATTTGAGAACACTTGATGTATGTGTTGCGTGGGATACCCGTGGTGACAATGGGGTATTCTATTGATCCACTTGATGTATATTTTGGTGATCAACTTGCGGGTTCCGTGACCTTGGGAATCTATGCATAGGGGTTGGCGCACGTTTTCGTCTTGACTCTCCGGTAGAAACTTTTGGGCACTCTTTGAAGTTCTTTGTGTTGGTTGAATAGATGAATCTGAAATTGTGTGATGCATATCGTATAATCATACCCACAGATACTTGAGGTGACATTGGAGTATCTAGGTGACATTAGGGTTTTTGGTTGATGTGTGTCTTAAGGTGTTATTCTAGTATGAACTATATGATAGATCAAACGGAAAGAATAGCTTCATGTTATTTTACTACGGACTCTTGAATAGATCGATCAGAAAGAATAACTTTGAGGTGGTTTCGTACCCTACAATAATCTCTTCGTTTGTTCTTCGCTATTAGTGACTTTGGAGTGACTCTTTGTTGCATGTTGAGGGAGAGTTATATGATCCAATTATGTTTTTATTGCTGAGAGAACTTGCACTAGTGAAAGTATGAACCCTAGGCCTTGTTTCAATGCATTGCAATACCGTTTTCGCCCTTTTATCATTGGTTACCTTTCTGTTTTTATATTTTCAGATTACAAAAACCTATATCTACCATCCATATTGCACTTGTATCACCATCTCTTCGCCGAACTAGTACACCTATACAATTTACCATTGTATTGGGTGTGTTGGAGACACAAGAGACTCTTTTTTATTTGGTTGCAGGGTTGTTTGAGAGAGACCATCTTCATCCTATGCCTCCCACGGATTGATAAACCTTAGGTCATCCACTTGAGGGAAATTTGCTACTGTCCTACGAACCTTTTCACTTGGAGGCCCAACAACGTCTACAAGAAGAAGGTTGCGTAGTAGACATCAAGCAGTTTCTGGCGCCATTGCCGAGGAGGTTAGTGCTTGAAGGTATATCTTTAGATCTTGCAATCGAATCTTTTTGTTTCTTGTTTTATCACTAGTTTAGTCTATAAAAGAAAACTACAAAAAAATGGAATTGAGGGTGCCTCATATGCTTCATCTTTTTAATATCTTTCGTGAAAATGATGGGAAGGAAAATTATGCTCAAGTACTAGAAGAAGAATTACATAGAATGCTTGGCATATAATATGTGAATGATGAGCATGATTGCAATGTTGTTAGTATGAATTCTTTGAATACCCATGATGCTAATGATATGCAAATCCACAAGCTTGGGGAAGCTATGTTTGATGAAGATGATATTTTTTGTCCCCCAAGTTTTGATGAGCAAATTTATTATGATGAAAGCATGCCTCCTATTTATGATGATTATTGTGATGACACGTATGCTATAAAGAATAAACATAACCATGAAACTTGTCATCATGATTTTAATTTTCAATTGGATTATGCTTCACATGATAGTTATTTTGTTGAGTTTGCTCCCACTACTATTGATGAGAATAAATTTGCTTATGTGGAGAGTAATAAAATTTCTATGCTTGAGCATCATGAGAAGAATGCTTTATGTGATGGTTATATTATTGAATTCATTCATGATGCTACTGAAAATTATTATGAGGGAGGAATTTATGCTTGTAGGAATTGCAATAATATCAAGTTTCCTCTCTATGTGCTTAAAATCTTGAAGTTATGCTTGTTTTGCTTTCCTATGCTAGTTGATTCTTGTTCCCATAAATTGTTTTCTCACAAAATCCCTATGCATAGGAAGTGGGTTATCCTTAAATGTGTTAGTCATAGTCTTCATGATACTCACTTTATGTTTCAATTCTTATCTTTCATGTGAGCATCATTGAAATCATCATGCCTAGCTAGGGGCGTTAAACGTTAGCGCTTGTTGGGAGGCAACCCAATTTTATTTTTGTTATTTGCTTTTGCTACTATTTAGTAATAAATAATTCATCTAGACTCTATTTAGATGTGGTTTTATGTTTTAATTAGTGTTTGTGCCAAGTAGAACTTTTGGGAAGACTTGGGTGAAGTCTTTGCGATCTTGCTGTAAAAAACAGAAACTTTAGCGCTCACGAGATTAGCTGCCATTTTTTACTAGAGAGTGATTTTAGGTTGATTATTTTTGCAGATTATTAATAGACAAATTACTCGGGTCCACCAATATATTTCAGAATTTTTGGAGTTCCAGAAGTATACGTTTGATACAGATTACTACAGACTGTTCTGTTTTTGACAGATTCTGTTTTCATTGTGTTGTTTGCTTATTTTGATGAATCTATGAGTAGTATCAGAGGGTATAAACCATAGAGAAGTTGGAATACAGTAGATATTACACCAATATGAATTTAGAATGAGTTCACAACAGTACCAAAAGTGGTGATTTATTTTCTTATACTAACGAAGCTTACGAGTTTTCTGTTAAGTTTTGTGTTGTGAAGTTTTCAAGTTTTGGGTAAAGATTCGATGGACTATGGAATAAGGAGTGGAAAGAGCCTAAGCTTGGGGATGCCCAAGTTACCCCAAGTTAATATTCAAGGACAACCAAGAGCCTAAGCTTGGGGATGCCCCGGATGGCATCCCCTCTTTCGTCTTCGTTCATCGGTAACTTTACTTGGAGCTATATTTTTATTCACCACATGATATGTGTTTTGCTTGGAGCGTCATTTTATTTTCTTTTGTTTTGCTTGATTTTTGAGTAAAATACCAAGATATGAAATTCTTAAATGTTAGAGAGTCTTCACATAGTTACATAATTATTCGACTACTCATTGATCTTCACTTATATCTTTCGGAGTAGTTTGTCATCTGCTCTAGTGCTTCACTTATATCCTTTTAGAGCACGGCGGTGGTTTTATTTTATAAAAATTGTTGATCTATCATGCTTCACTTATATTATTTTGAGAGTCTTTTAGAACAGCAGGTAATTTGCTTTGGTTATAAATTTAGTCCTAATATGATGGGCATCCAAGATGGGTATAATAAAAACTTTCATGTAGAGTGCATTGAATACTATGAGAAGTTTGATACTTGATGATTGTTTTGAGATATGAAGATGGTAATATTAGAGTCATGCTAGTTGAGTAATTGTGAAATTGAGAAATACTTTTGTTAAGGTTTGCAAGTCCCGTAGCATGCACGTATGGTAACCGTTGTGTGACAAATTTGAAGCATGAGGTGTTCTTTGATTGCTTTCCTTATGAGTGGCGGTCGGGGACGAGCGATGGTCTTTTCCTACAAATCTATCCCCCTAGGAGCATGCGTGTAGTGCTTGGTTTCGATGACTTGTAGATTTTTGCAATAAGTATGTGAGTTCATTATGACTAATGTTAAGTCCATGGATTATACGCACTCTCACCCTTCCATCATTTCTAGCCTCTACGGTACCGTGCATTGCCCTTTCTCACCTTGAGAGTTGGTGCAAACTTCGCCGGTGCATCCAAACCCCATGATACGATACGCTCTATCACACATTATCCTCCTTATATCTTCCTCAAAATAGCCACCATACCTACCTATTATGGCATTTCCATATCCATTCCGAGATATATTGCCATGCAACTTTCCACCGTTCCGTTTATTATGACACGCTTCATCATTGTCATATTGCGATGTAGTTGACATCGTATTTGTGGCAAAGCCACCATGCATATTTTCATACATGTCACTCTTGATTCATTGCCCATCCCAGTACACCGCCGGAGGCATTCATATAGAGTCATATTTTGTTCTAGGATCGAGTTGTAATCATTGAGTTGTAAATAAATAGAAGTGTGATGATCATCATTAATAGAGCATTGTCCCGAAAAAAAGAAAAAAAAGAGACATGCCAAAAAAAGAAAGGCAAAAAAAGAGAAAGGCCAAATAAAAAAATATAATGAAGGGACAATGCTACTATCCTTTTTCCACACCTGTGCTTCAAAGTAGCACCATGATTTTTATGATAGAGAGTCTCTTATTATGTCACTTTCATATACTAGTGGGAATTTTTCATTATAGAACTTGGCTTGTGTATTCCAACAATGGGCTTCCACAAATGCCCTAGGTCTTCGTGAGCAAGCAAGTTGGATGCACACCCACGTAGTTTCTTTTGTTGAGCTTTCATACATTTATAACTCTAGTGCATCCGTTGCATGGCAATCCCTACTCCTTGCATTGACATCAATTGATGGGCATCTCCCTAGCCCGTTGATTAGCCGCATCAATGTGAGACTTTCTCCTTTTTTTTCTTCTCCACACAACCCCCATCATTATATTCTATTCCACCCAAAGTGCTATGTCCATGGCTCACGCTCATGTATTGCGTGAAAGTTGAAAAAGTTTGAGAATACTAAAGTATGAAACAATTGCTTGGCTTGTCATCGGGGTTGTGCATGATGACAGCATTTTGTGTGACGAAGATGGAGCATGGCTAAACTATATGATTTTGTAGGGATGAGCTTTCTTTGGCCATGTTATTTCGATAAGACATAATTGCTTGGTTAGTATGCTTGAAGTATTATTATTTTTATGTCAATATTAAACTTTTGTCTTGAATCTTATGGATCTGAATATTCTTGCCACAATAAAGAAGATTACATTGATAAATATGTTAGGTAGCATTCCAGATCAAAAAATCTGTTTTTATCATTTACCTACTCGAGGACGAGCAGGAATTAAGCTTCGGGATGCTTGATACGTCTCCAACGTATCTATAATTTTTGATTGTTCCAAGCTATTATATTATCCATCTAGGATGTTTTATATGCATTTATATGCCATTTTATATGATTTTTGGGACTAACCTATTAACCTAGAGCCTAGTGCTAGTTTCTGTTTTTTCCTTGTTTTTGAGTATCGCAGAAAAGGAATACCAAATGGAGTTCAATTGACGTGCCAATTTTTGATGATTTTTTATGGACCAAAAGAAGCCCCGGAGTAAAAGAGTTGGGCCAGAAGAGTCCCGGGCTGTCCATGAGGGTGGGGGCGCGCCCTACCCCCTGGGCATGGGCCCCTATCTCGTGGACGACTCGGAGACCCCTCCTGACGTGAGACCTACGCCAAAAATTCCTATAAATACAGAAACCTCCAGAAAATAAACTAGATCGGGAGTTCCACCGCCGCAAGCCTCTGTTGCCACCAAAAACCAATCGGGACCCTGTTTCGGCACCCTGCCGGAGGGGGGATCCCTCACCAGTGGCCATCTTCATCATCCCGGCGTTCTCCATGACGAGGAGGGAGTAGTTCATCCTCGGGGCTGATGGTATGTACCAGTAGCTATGTGTTTGATCTCTCTCTCTCTCGTGTTCTTTATTTGGCACGATCTTGATGTATCGCGAGCTTTGCTATTATAGTTGGATCTTATGATGTTTCTCCCCCTCTACTCTCTTGTGATGAATTGAGTTTTCCCTTTGAAGTTATCTTATCGGACTGAGTCTTTAAGGATTTGAGAACACTTGATGTAAGTTTTGCGTGGGATACCCACGGTGACAATGGGGTATTCTATTGATCCACTTGATGTATGTTTTGGTGATCAACTTGCGGGTTCCGTGACCTTGGGAATCTATGCATAGGGGTTGGCACACGTTTTCGTCTTGACTCTCCGGTACATACTTTGGGGCACTCTTTGAAGTTCTTTGTGTTGGTTGAATAGATGAATCTGAGATTGTGTGATGCATATCGTATAATCATACCCACAGATACTTGAGGTGACATTGGAGTATCTAGGTGACATTAGGGTTTTTGGTTGATTTGTGTCCTAAGGTGTTATTCTAGTACGAACTCTATGATAAAGAATAGCTTCGTGTTATTTTACTACGGACTCTTGAATAGATCGATCAGAAAGAATAACTTTGAGGTGGTTTCGTACCCTGCAATAATCTCTTCGTTTGTCTCCGCTATTAGTGACTTTGGAGTGACCCTTTGTTGCATGTTCAGGGATAGTTATATGATCCAATTATGTTATTATTGTTGAGAGAACTTGCACTAGTGAAAGTATGAACCCTAGGCCTTGTTTCAACGCATTGCAATACCATTTTTGCTCACTTTTATCATTAGTTACCATGCTGTTTTTATGTTTTCAGATTACAAAAACCTATATCTACCATCCATATTGCACTTGTATCACCATCTCTTCGCCGAACTAGTGCACCTATACAATTTACCATTGTATTGGGTGTGTTGGGGACACAAGAGACTCTTTGTTATTTGGTTGCAGGGTTGTTTGAGAGAGACCATCTTCATCCTACGCCTCCCACAGATTGATAAACCTTAGGTCATCCACTTGACGGAAATTTGCTACTGTCCTACAAACCTCTGCACTTGGAGGCCCAACAACGTCTACAAGAAGAAGGTTGCATAGTAGACATCACGGAGCATGGTTCCAGATGCGCGCACGCGCCTTGCTACTGCTATGAGTGCACGCCGCCGTTTGAGGGCTCACCGGCGAGCCTCGTGCATCACCTCACGGCACCGTTCGTCACTCACTACAAGCCCGCAGCGGTTAACATCACGTACGAGACATGCTACCCGTTTGCCATGCGGAGTCGCTGGAGGATCACCGTCGCCTGCTAGTCGCCAAGGAGGACGACAACATCTTCCTCTTGGCCGTGGGCACCGGCAAGCCCCATGCAAGCCGCCGCCCCGCCTCTGTAGTGTGCGTCAGGGGAAACTCCGCTAACGCCGACACAAGGCCGGTGTACGGGTGCATACTCACTGTTGTTGGCCCTCCCAGGTACGAGGGCGCCCACGCCGCCTCCATCACGCTGATTGGGACTGTGCCGAGCTGCTCCGTTCCCGGCAATGTCGACATGGAAGACGCCTGGTATGATTTTCACCCCAAGATGGTGCACGGGGACTCCAAGGAGGTTTAACTAGTCATATACATTACCAAGTCAATGTTCATCATTAGTCTTCGCTCAATGTAATTAGCTGTCTAAGCATGTGGAGACTTCTTATTTATATAATATAGAACCTTCCATGCATGATCTTGCTCTATTAGAGTATCACACTTGAATAAAAGAGTATCGATTTATGGTTTAGTCTAGAATTTTTCATGTATGCTTTTGCTCCATTAGAGTTCTCGCTTGTCATTTACTAGATTAATTGAGAATTTTTACTCCAGTAATGGTGAAAGACTTAGGATAAACCATTTCTTACATCTCCTCTGCCCCCTTCCAAGTCATCTTGATTTAATCCCTCCGTCTAGGTGTATAAGAGCATGGTTAATACTTAATAGTATAGCCAACTGTTGACTATAAGAAAGTGTCATGTAATCTATAGCCAACTTATAGCCAACACGTATAACAATTAGCTATAAGTATGTGCTACTTTATGAATACATGGCCCACTTTCCACTCTCACATAGTGCCTAGGAGCACGTGCTGCAGCTGGCTCTTGTATGAGAGCCCGCTTACATTCTCTCTCCTATCCTCTCTCCTCCAACAAAGCATTCGAAATATTACTTTACTTCTTACAGCCTGCTGACTGTACCTTATTGTAGTCGCTCTAAGTCACCTTACGAAACCAAATAATCCAAAAACACTTCAGCGCAGTGCATTAACTCCCACCTCGTTTCTTGTTTCTTGACATATCAACTAATAAGACATGTGGGGCGTGCATGTTTTCAATGACTCGAGACTACCAAACATGACATGCAGTGGTTAGTTCATTGCATGCAATGCTATTAATTAGCAAATAAACATTAAGTTCTCTCGTTTTCCCCTCATTCTTGGTCATGGTGCACAACTTAAGATGACTTATTCACCTAGACGGAGGGAGTACATTCATGGTGGTCTAGAAAAAATAAACAAAATCGATACTAAAAAACTAATTCTTAAAGTTCATTTCTTGCAAAGCACAATAAGTGTTATTTCTTCACAGGTTTTGGATGCAGGTTGAACAGTTGAACGCTTTTGTTTGCAAAAGATACTTTTTATCTATTTCACCCAGATGTTTGTGAGTACTAGAAAATAAATAATACTTGAAGAAACCTATCGATACTCGGTACACATGTGATGACCCCAACATACTTTGTCAAAATAAACAACTCCCCGATCAATGCATTTCACTCTTCCATGCAACGCACGGGAACCTTACTATATATAGTACGACCATAAATTTAACTAACATTATATATAGTATGATAAATGCTCATGCATGTCACCTGGACCTACTTTTGAAAACCTATGCATGAAAATCCTATGGCACTCTACTATTCAATTATTCATGCATTTTGTTGAAAGGAGTGGAGCAAAACATCCACCTGGACCTACTTTTGAAAATCTTATGCATGAAAACAAGACCAAGTGCATTAGTGGCAGAATAAAATTCTAACTGTACACGCTTTCATATGGTTTCACTTTAATTTGGCCATGTTTCTTTGCCTTCCTCTGCTCTTCCAATTCCTGTGAACCAAACACCCAAGTTGACAGAAATCCTGTGTTTACAAATGCTCTATTTCCCATGTGCATTCCTATCCTATTCCGGTGTTTTTCCTATCCCTGCCTTTTTAGAATCATGCAAGCCAAAGGAGCCCTTACAGAATTACTTCAGTTACAGGTAGGTGTCGAAGAAAACTTTGTGTGGTTTGTCCTGCTCCTGCCACGACGTCGTCCAACTCACCTGAGCTGCTCCATTGACAGAAGCATCCACCAAACCAGACATCACAACTCCTGACCGTCTTTTGCCGCCTCAGATCTCCTTCCCTACCGCCAGCACCCACCGCAACGGCATCACCATCATCGACTTAGCAAATGAACCTGAGGAGTACACGGGCCCACAAGAGAGGTCACACTCTTTTGTTCCTGCTTATGTTATGCATTGCTTAATATTACCTGCTACTTTATCGTCCCGGTCACCTCTTATACTCCAAGTCAGGTCCAAATTAATGTTCAAACTTGAGTTCCAAATTAGTTGTGGGGCACATATAGAGGCAACAATGAATAGTATGTCTGTCTAATATCTGGTTCACCTAGGGTATGCCTATGTTCATCTTGGGTGGGAAACAAATAGTAAAGCAATCATCATCTGTCTTTTTATTAAATTAAAGCAATCATCAGCCTGCTATCATTATTTTTGAATCCATCTACTGGTTGTTACCATCACTCTAGATTTCTACATGCTCTCCTTACATAATCTCACCATATTTTTTTCGTATGCATGTCAGATATTGTGCACAGTCATGCTGAACATGTAGAGAAAAAGAGAAGCGTTTTGCGCGGCAATACAATGTCATGCAGACATCGCTCCATGGTGGGTTCAATGGCAAACGCTCCCCCCTCTCCAGATTGTAATCCAGAGGAATATATCTGTGCTGAGGTAGATTCAGACGCAACTGACCATTTCTATTTACCCCCAAGGTGTTTGCTCTAACTTGGCATGATGGTGTTAGACATATCATGCATATGTTGCCTTGCAGTGCCTGCTTTAGACATCATATATGTCATCTACTTAGTTTATACATGTTCTGTAATGCCACCTGTTTAGTTTCTATATCATATATGGGAATTATGCAGTCTCATGTCTTTTAGCCAGGCATAATATATGTGAAATGAACAATGCCATCCTGTTTAACCAGGCATCATATATTTGAATGATATCTTGCCCATCCTTTTCTTCATTACATTTCCATTTGTCGACAATGTTTGTACATTAAACTACTCTTCCTGTGAATCAGCCATTTGAGTGAGTGATGGAAAAATCTGTAGTAAAAACAAGGCCTTTAGAGCAGACGGTGCTACCTGTCGAAGCAGATCTCTTCCTGGGTCCAGATAGCTCCTCGGAGATGGATTCAGAGACAAATGACCAGTCCTATTCCCCCACCGAGGTGTATGCTCTAACTTGGCATGGTTATACTGCTCATATCATGCATATGGTGTCTTGCATTGCATCGTTTAGACATCATACACACAATATTCAACACCATGTTCTTAGTTTTGACATCATATATGTGAACCCTCTACTTAGCATATAAATCACATATGTGAACTAAATCATGCGATCCTGATTACTTAGATAACATGTATGTGAATTATGTCATGCGATCCCGTTTAGTTATTCATCGTATCTTTGAATTATGTTATGCTATGCTATCCAGTTTAGGTAGACATCATATATGTGAAATTATGTCATGCGATCCGTTTTAGTTAAAAGGCGTGTAGGTTGCTACAATATCCAGAGACGCTTAACAATTGCTGTTTGAATCGATATACATGTCAACTATTTCATGCCATCTTTTTTCCAAACTATCTATTGCATCTGTCTCTCATACAAAGTATGTACATTCAATTAGGTTTCCTGCTTATCAGCCATTTGAATTGGAGCGGGTGATGGCGGTATCTAGCGGAGTAAAAACACGGTCTTCAAATAAAACAGTGCTACATCTTGGTGGAGATAGCACCCCGGTTGTACATGCACGAGAACTAGCCCTACCACACATAACCTAGACTCTCGCAGATTGTACCCCTACTACGATGGACAGAGAACCAGCTTCACCCAATCTAACCCCAACCCCAGCAGATAGTAACCCAGTTCCTGTTGACACAGCACCATGTCCACCACAGAGCTCCCAAACAAGAGCAGTTAGTAAGGCAGCTCCAGTGCCCAAAGCGCCAGTACTACCACGGCGGACCCCAACTCCACCAGTTAGTAAACTTATTCCTCTAGAGGAAGCAAAACCAGCCAGTCATAGTATAGCATCTATCGCATTTGATGTTGTTAATCCTATGTGCATATCTTCCCATCATGGAAATATTATACTGAAGATGAAGGAAAATGCCAGTTGCAGACTTTTGTCCAGGAGTTATGTGTAAGTAATGTTATTCATGGCAATGACTTTGCTTTGTCCCATACATTCTACCTCCATGATGGTTATAATACAACAATTTTTCCCATTTTTCTCTATGGAGAAGGACCGATTTGGAAACTCAGGGTAAGGTAACCTGTGCTAATACCTCTGCTATCTTCAAGAATGCTTCGTGGCAGTATCAGAATTACCTGAAAAGAGAACGTACTTCACTGGCAAAGAAACTAATCAAATTCCCTTACGTTCTCCTAAGACACATTTACTGGACGATGACTGGGAATGCCTTGTTCTATACTGGTCCTGAACCAAGAATGTGGTAAGGTCTATGAGCTCACTTTCTATTTTTTTAAGTACTATATTCTTGCGTCTTACTGTACTCTGTTCATGTAGAACAAGTGCTTAAACCTGAAGAACAACTGTTCTCGTTTAAGATTCCATTGCTATCGTGCATACTGCTTTGCTCTTGTATCACTATATTTACTCATACTAACTTATTTTTAAATTGAAGGATCCAGTCAAAACTCCAATGGCATAGCAGGTACATTTACGCATGTTTCTTTAACAGGTTTGCTTTTATAAATAGCTCTGTTGATTTCAATTTCAATTGTGTATACAGTTGACTTCTCATATCATGCACATTACTAGCATCACAACAGAGCCAATAGTGTTGTTGTACATGTAGACCTGTGGTACCCATCTGAAATCTTGTTATGCCGTGTAGTTTCCCACGCTTTGTATTCTTTCAGTGTTGCTTTGTCCTGAACTGATATGATTTGAACCGTGTCTCTATTTTGATTTGGCAAGACAATGCAATGACCATAGGACACAAATATATGTTTGCTTGATGCTTTTATTACGTACTACTTGGCAATAGAAGACTTGGTAGTTTAATCATGTCCACCTTACTAATGAACTGGTTCACCGAAATGAGTTTCATATACTAGTACATGCTAAACCTGTTATGTGTCTGCTTGTTTCTTCTTTGAATGCTGACGGAATATTGGCGAAGAGTGCCTTATTAAGGAATGGTAAATGAAGTAATGCAGATAAGGTTCAGGATAGTGATACATCCTTGTTGGTCTCCAACAAAGCTGATAAAACAGCTAAGGAAAACTATCTTGAAGACAGTGAGACAACCCCAAAGTCCTGTCTTGGTTTAGTGTTCGAGTTACTGGCAACTACCGTTTGCACAAGCTATTCAAACTCACTGTCTGGATCAGTTCGGTTTCTTGAGTCTCAACTACAAGCTGAAAGACATCGATCAGCTGTGCTGCGACAAGAAGCGGAAGGACTGCAGAAGTCGCTAGAGCATTCAAATGCATACTTTTTGGTGCAACAACAAGCGTCGGAGGATTTTAGCGCCAAACAGGACAAAGCTAATAAGATTGCTAAGCTTATTTCCAGCATGGTGGATACCCAGGATAACGTTTCTTGAGCTCTTCTGAAGTTGTTTCAATTATGGACTTGTTTTGCTACCGCATTTATTTGCACTGGTGGCCAATTTAGATGGCCAGTGTATGTAATATGATGCTTTGTTCCCTATATTTGCACTGGTGGCGAACTTTGATGCCCAGTGGATGTAATATGTCTAATAGCCTAGCATTATTTGCTTGCTTATTTATTTCCTTATTATCTTGTTTAGTTGTTTGCTTGTAGTCACTGTAGTTCTTTTTCCACATTTTTCTAGTGGCCACAATAAACTAGGCCACAATAACCATGGCAGCACACGGACTGTTGTGACCATGGTCCTGCTACCTGTTGTAGTGACCATGGCCCTACACAGGATGTACGATCCATGGGCCTTCCACGGGCCGTAGGATCCATGGGCCTTCTACGGGCCATCTCATTTATGGGCCTTCTACGGGCCGTATAATCGTTTCGTGAAACATGGGCCGTACTATTCATGGACCACGTGTAAACGGGCTAGAGTGGAAATCGTCTGTTTTATGGCCCGACCATAACGGGTCGTTAATAGACCATAATTGATGACGCTATGAAAACAACACAACGTGTTAACGGGCCACAAACAGGCCAACTGTAACTATGGGCTGAATTTGGCCCACAAGCGGAACAGGCCAGTAACGGACCGTAAAAAATCAAATTCTGGAAATGTGCCCAAGAATAAATGGGCCCTTAGAAGGCCGAAAGTTAACACAGGCTGGAAAAGGTCGACGCACTAATGGGCTGTTAATGGGTATAAAGCGATACACTGTTCATTATGGGCCAGTTTCACCACGGGTCGTTAATGGGCCAAGAGTTACAAAGGGCCTCATATGGGCCGAAAGACGTCATGGGCCATACATGTGCCGGAAGTTACAAAGGGCTGGAATCATACTGGACGGCCCAGATGACGCTACTGGGCCTAATTCGGATAAGCCGTAATGGGCCGTGACCTAGCGGGCTGTAAATGGGCTATATGCGAACATGCTGTTAACTGGTTTTCCGTGGGCTGGCTTGCTACCTTTTGACCAAGTCAAATGGGCCGCCCTTTTCACCGGAATGGGCCTCTGTTGGGCCGTGCCATGTGTCGACGTATCATAGGCTCCTTCTGTCCAATGAGTGGATGAAATCTGTCCCAACAATGAGGCGACACGTGATTCCTCTAGCCATTGAGAATTTTACACGTGGAAAATCCCCATTGGTCTGGGCTGTTAACGGGTTATCGGATCGAAACCGGAACCCGATAGCTTAACGGCGACCCATTACGGTGGATGCCATGTGTCGGTTACCCTTGACGGAATAAATTCTATGACGCGCGATTTATCGTCATGGAAGTGGACACTTCCATGATGATAATTTTGGTAATGTCATGGAACACTTCTACGACAACACATGTATGACTATCTTGATTCTGTCATAAAATCGTCATGGATGTACATGCATGACAAAAAACGTGACCTACTGTGACAAACACGTATCATCACGGAAGTGTATTTTTTTGTAGTGCTCGATCCCTAGCTACTACTCTTAATATCCCTAGCTGCTACTCCTAGTATCCCTAGCTACTAATCCTAGGGCCAGTTCTTTTGGCGGCTTAAAAAATAAGTTGTCTCTTCCCCAGCTTTTCCCATAAGACTAGTCACGGTGGAGAGTAACATAAGGCGCCTCACTCATTCATTTGGGCTTCTAAACTACTACTTCCATCCTAGTTTATTAGTCACATTGTAATTTATGCTATATTTTGACCAAAGATTTAACTGATAAAATGTTAGTGCATGTCAACAAAAGTTATATAAATTTTCGTGACATGCATAAACATTTCATTAGTTAAATTTATGGTCAAAATTTGACACAGTTTACAATGGGGACCAATAAACCAGGACGGAGGTAGTATTTATGGGATTACTAATCTAGAAGCCTAAAAGAATTGGCCCCTGGTACTCCTAGTAATAGTACTCAAGTTGGAATTCCAATTGCACGACACAACTTGTTAGGCAAAAAATTCTATACAGGGTGTATGAAGCGGTTTGGGACTTTGCATGCCTTCCTGACCAGTGAGATACTCTATAAAAAGTACGATAGAGAAATAACCACAGAGAAGGAAGCTAAAAGTAAACAATCAGACGAGCATTTTTGCATTTCTTTTGCATTGAATCATTTCACAAGCTTGACTAGTGCTTTTCTACTTTTACAAAAACTGCATCGTAATGTTAAAACGTGCATTTGCATGTACATAAGTAATAGTAGTAGCACAGTCTGCAAGCATATATAGAGTGAGACGTGTAGTGCGATATATAGTTAAGTTTGTGCTATATGCACGTACTTACAAAATGCGTACGGATACACAAGGTTTCCAAACTTTTCCATTTACATACTTAATTAAGGACGCTAATAATTCCCGAACGTTCAGGATTTCATTTGCGTCCCAAAACTAATGAGACCGCCTTACGAAACTAAATTATTCCTAATAAAAGCCATGGTGCTCGCAGGAGCGCTTGCGGCATGCCACGAGTGCCCTGGTGCGCGGCCATTTCCCAGCACACCGACACAACGCCTCTTCCTCAGCCTCGCAACTTGCGAGGTGCTGATTGGCGGCTTGCCGGCGAGCGAGCGCGATCTCACCGTGTGGTGATCCGGCGCCAACAGGTAGTCCTCCTCACTGGAAGCGTGCACCCGGTCCACGTACCGCCAAGCGTAGATGAGGCGCTTGGGCCCGACTGCACTCAGGGCTTTGGCACGGGCGTCCTCCGCCACCCTCACGGCTCTCGCACGAGCCTTCTGCCAAAGAGCCAATTGCCTAACTCTCTCGGACGCGACATAGGCCTGCCAGGCAGCATGCCTCGCGACGCTCTTCTCTTCCTTGGCCTTCTTCTCTGCCTCTATTTTGGCGCGCTCTGCCAGAGGCAAAGCCTCCCACAAGGTGACATCCATTTCTTTCCAAAGCTCCTCAAGCCTGAGGGGCTCGGCAGGCGGCGCGACGTTCTCCATGTAGCGGGGCGCCGACGCGTCCTCCGACGCATGTGCTGGCGAGACTGGGAACACCGACGCGTCCACCTCAACGCGTCGCGACGAGGAGCGGAACGCCCACGCATCCTCCTTGACTAGTGGTAGTGAGCAACGGAACGGCGACACGTGACCCTCCGCGTGGTGCAGCGAGGGGCGCCTAGGGCTTGGGAGGGGCGATGCCATGGTGGACCCAAGCTGTGAGTCTTAAGGATCAATGGTAACAAACAATGGGACACGATGCTTACCCAGGTTTGGGCCCTCTTAATAGAGGTAAAACCCTACGTCCTACTTGATTTTATTTGATGAGTATAGGGGTTACAAGAGTTGATCTACCTCGAGATCGTAATGGCTAAACCCTAGCTATCTAGCCTATGATTATTCTGATAGCCTCTACGGACTAAACCCTCCGGTTTATTCTGATAGCTATCTAGCCTAGGGTTGTACAGAGTCGGTTTGCAAAGGAAGGAAAGATTACATCCAAACACCAAACTTGCCATCCACGCATATAGGAGTCCTACCCGGACACAGGGGATGATCTTCTGCTTCGCTTTCACGGCCTATCAGTCCGGCCCATATCGAAGAGACCGGACACCTGAGGACCCCCTAATCCAGGACTCCCTCAGTAGCCCCCGAACATGCCTTCAATGACGATGTAGTATCCGGCTTATGTCTTCGGCTTTGCAAGGCAGTTTCTTCATCATACTCCGGATTGACGACAGTCCGGTTTTGACCTCCATGTTCTGCCTTTACGATTTCTTCCTGTCGTCGCCACGATTTCCACGCACCGGGCGAATGTGAACGGTCCATATTTTTTTACAAATAAACCCCTTATCACGCAAGGGCGGCATCTATATAAGGAGGTAAGATCTCCCAATGCCATCCCATATCACAGAGGGCACCAGAGCAAACCACAAAAAACTTCAAAAACATGGCGCACGCTCCCGGCTCTTCTTCGCGCCCTCATGGCCCTCAAGCGGGTGATTGGCGAAGCTGCTCGATGTCTCACCTCCAGCTGAATCGACTTCAGACACAGGGATATCTCCCTCCGGCGGATCTAGTCTCCGTGCGGGCGGGATTGTCCTTGATTGGCAATGATGTGCTAGTAGAGAATTTCCCGAACCCCAACAAGGAGGAGAGGGTGTGCTTCATCTCATTTCTTTTGAGGGGCTTAGGATTCCCGATCCACCCCTTCCTCAGTGGTCTACTGGAATTCTACGGGATCCAACTGCACAACCTCACACCAGGTTCGATCCTGCACATTTCGGGTTTTGTCGCTCTCTGCGAAGTGTTCTTAGGCTGCAAGGCTCATTTCGAACTATGGAGAAAGTTCTTTTGCCTTGTCCCTCGTCATCGAGGGGGCTCTATATTTGAAGTGGGCGGTGCCGAAGTATGGCGCATAGACGGATAAGGTTACCTCGTCGGAACTCCCAAGAAGGCATCCGAAGAATGGACTTCGGAATGGTTTTATATAGAGGATGTTCCCCTTCTGGACCCAGTTCGACGCGGACTTCCCGAATTCTCTAGTGCTCGTTTCAAGAAACGCTTCAATTGGCGCCCCCAGAGTCCCTAGCAAGAAGACAGTGCGGAAGTAATGAGGTTGGTCATCAAGGTTAGGTTACTTGCCCATTCCGAACTCTCAATAATCAAAGTCATGGCCATCGCGATAAAGCGATGCATCCAGCCCCTTCAGTCCAGAGTGACTCCTTTATGGTGTTACAACGGGGAGGACGACGCATCTCGTTACAGGCTCGAGGGTCCGGACACCCCATCCGCTATGGCTGCCATTCTGGCAGATCTTTATAAAGGGGACAAAGAAGAGTTTTCCCGTTTAAATTGTCGGGAAGGTTTCTCCATGTATAACCCCATTGAATGGGTAAGTCTCTTGATTATCCGCATTGTCCTTCCTCATTATCGAGGCATACTAACTGAATTGTTCTGGTCGTCTTAAAACAGACATGGAGGAAGGTGGTCGAAAATGTGCACTACCCTCCCCACATCGAGAGGACTATGCTCGCAATGAAGACACCGGCTTCCGAGGACCCGGATATATTCATAGAGTTTGATGATGGAGTTTTTTATCAGGCGAGCCTTGACGGCTCGAAAGTGGCTATTATGGCCGACTACCCCAGCCTTCTCCCTTTCTCCAAGGTAAGTACTCGGAAATCATCCTCAAAAAGAGGAGCCCTCACTTGCGTCTCACCCATCACACTAAATCATGCTTTATAGGATCGGCGCTCAGCGAGCCGCACTCCATCTAGGGTGGCCCCTAGGAAGGTAGCATCTACGCAGGGTGATCCTCAAAACGAAAGGAAATCGGGAGTGCGGTCGAGCCCCCTCCTTCATTAAAGAGGTATAACCTTTAATATGTGCCTAGGCATAAGACCAGATTGTCATATTTCTCTTCCTATTTTATTCCAGGAGGAGCACACGGCGAACCGTGTCCAAAGTCCCTGCCAGCCGAGCATCAGCTAATCCGGCACCGGGCTCATCAACCAGGATGAGAGCCAATACGGAGGCCGAGCCAACTCATCCACCTTATTAGGATTCGAATGACGTATCTGTCACAAATTCTAAAGTGGAGAGCGTGCTGAATCATCGACGACTGAAAGAGACCATGCGTGCTCCAGTTTTTACGGAGCAGGAATTTACTGGCCTCGGCACCGTGGATGCATATATCCGAGCCACCCGGGACGGACTTGCTGGAGTTGCCCACCTGTTTTGAAAAGATATGCAGGTAATGGTTTGTGTAAATTTAATAGATATATGCCAGTAGCCCCCGAGACGTGAAGCTATTTAGGCCAACTGATTTAAGGATCGTTATGACCACAGGTTCTCAAAGAGAAGAACAACACACTGTCCCATGAGCTTGAACTGAGCCGGACAAAGCTAAATGGTGCCACCACAGAGCTAGAGGAAATGAAGAAGGTCAGGATGACCATGGATCAGAAGAACAAACCGGAGGAGGAAAATGATAAGCAAGCCGAAGATATAAAGAGCTTAAAGACTCAATTATCAGATGCACAAAAAGAGAACAAAAAGTCGAAAGGCGGCATATTCGGTATGACCTTTGAACCATCCGAGGGACTCGTAGTATCCCGTAAGTCAGAGTCTTATAATTTTGTTCTTGCAGGTCTGTTAACCGGGCGTCCTGAAGAAGAAGTGTCCGGATTCCAAGCCGACGTCTTAAAGGAACTGTCTGTGGTGCATGAGCGGGCCCGGAAAGCCATGAGAAGTATGGCCAAGGCCTTATGGCAATCCGATGCCCCTCCAAAAAGTATGGAGGGGTTGGCAAACATTTTCAAAGGTGCCCGGTGCCGTTTTGAGCTATGGAAGACGTCATCATGCCGGGAAGGTGCCCGAGAGGCATGGGCGATGGTGAAAACACGCTACTCTGGGCTCGATCCGAATCATATGGCCCGAGTTGGACCTCAGGGACCGGATGGAAAAGAGATTCCCGTGAGCTTGGTATATGACCAAGTGATGCTAGCTGCGAAATATTCGCAAGAAGACTGCAGCTTAAATAGTCTTATAGATGACATAGTTAAAGAGTAGGCGTTCGGTTCCATGTATCAATGTACTTTATCATCGAACTTATCTCCAACCGAACTTGTCAAAATTTGTCATCGCTGGCCTTCCGCTTCAACCTCCTAACCAAGAGGTTGAAGTGTTTCCGGATACCAAGTTGGAATGTAATAAACATTCATTATGTCCGGAAACCAGGCAATCTGGTTATATTTCTCAAACAGACAAAATTTGTTCGGGGAGTTATGTTATGTTACTATTTAACGTAAGAAACATCTTCCAGGGAAAATAGTTCCGTTAAGGGTTCCTTTCCTTAGGTCAGCATGCTTAATTATGTATGCCTAGGCTTTGATCAAGATAGAATTACGGGCAACCTATCCTGTACTTGTTAGAAGAATTACATAAACATAAAGAATTTGTCGTTGCTTGCCGACCAATTATTCCCTTAAGAACACTAGCTTTCGGCTTCACCCGTCTGAGGTACAGATCCGGATTAGCCGGTTGTAACAATCGCAGAGGTACTCCCTTTAAACCCTAGCCGAACAATCAGGGACGTAGGGTATAAACACAGGAGCGAGGTAATCCAGGTTGGCAAAAACTTAAGTCATAGAGGTGCATATGATGGCAAAAGATGTATAGAACAAACGACATAAGCAATGTAGGCAACACGCTTTTAATAATAAGCTTCGTCAAAGAAGCCCCCAGTTATAGTGGGGTGTATACATTTAAAGATGTGTACAGCTAACAGTTCGGTAGATCCGAACATACCCTGGGATATAAAAAGGAAAAAATAAAAAAGGAGAGGACAAAAAAGTAACCTAGTCAAAAAATAAAGAAGGATGCGGCCGAACTATCCGTAGAATCGTCGGAGCCGAGCAGCGTTCCATGGATTCGGCTCAAGGCGATTATCCGATGCATTACGCAGGCGATAGGCTCCTCCTATGAGAACTTCATCTATGATGAAGGGGCCCTCCCATCTTGGTTTGAGCTTATCCTTCTTCTTTGTCGGGAGACGCAAGACGAGTTCGCCGATGTTATAAGTGGTGGCCCGCACTTCTCTGCTTTGGTACCGCCTAACCTGTTGTTGATAGAGTGCGGAACGGGCTTGTGCAATATTGCGCTCCTCTTCGAGACCGTCTAGGTCGTCCTGCCGATCGAGCTCGGATTCTCGCTCTTCGTACATGCACACTCGAGGTGAGTCATGAATAATGGCGCAGGGCAGGACAGCTTCCGCGCCGTACACCATGAAGAAAGGTGTATATCTGGTTGTCCGGTTAGGTGTAGTCCGTAGCCACAAGAGCACGGAATCGAGTTCCTCCATTGAGTGCTTATCTGATTCCCATAGGGAGCGCACCAGTCGGGGTTTAATGCCGCTCATTATCAGGCCATTGGCCCGTTCAACCTGACCGTTTGTTTGAGGGTGGTAGACAGATGCATAATCGAGTTTAATGCCCAATTTAGCACACCGGTTTTTCACCTCATCAGTTGTAAAATTGGAGCCATTGTCAGTGATGATGCTGCTCGGGACAACGTAGTTGTGTACCATGTCATATATAAAGTCACTGGTCCTGCTTCAACCGTTTTTACTGGTTTGGCCTCTATCCACTTAGTGAATTTATCCACCATAACCAGTAAATATTTCTTTTTGTGGCTCCCCCCTTTAAGGGGTCCAATCATATCCAGCCCCCAGACCTCGAAGGGCCAAGTAATGGGGATTGTTCTTAAGGTAGTGGGAGGCATATGACTCTGATTGGCGAAAAACTGACATCCCACACAACGCTGGACAAGGGCTTGTGCGTCTTCTCGGGCGGTTGGCCAGAAAAAACCTGTCCAGAAATCTTTGCTTACGAGGGCCCGAGCTGTGGCGTGATGGCCGCCCAGACGAGCATGTATTTCAGCCAAGAGTTGTTGTCCCTCCTCTTCGGAGATACGCCTTTGGAGAACTCCGGTAGTGCTTTTCTTGTACAGTTCACCTTCGTGAACTTTGTAGACTTTAGAACGCCGAACTATGCGACGGGCCTCATTTTGATCATTAAGAAGCTCCTGCCTATTAAGTTAGGCAAGGGAGGGTTCGGTCCATGGAGCAACAATGGCCATGATCTCGTGAGCAGAGGGTGTTATTTCAGTATCCGAACCCCCGATGATACATATATCGTGTTCGGCTGATGGGGGTGTGACCAGGTCCGTACTTGCGTCTCTGCTCTCATCCTGCCATACCCGGATGGCTTGAAGATCCTTTCCACAAAGGTATTAGGCGGGACGGGGTCGCACTTGGCGGCCATGCGAGCAAGTATATCCGCTGCCTAGTTACTGTCTCTAGCGACGTGATGAAATTCGAGCCCCTCAAACCGAGCTGATATTTTTAATACGGCATTTCGATATGCCGCCATTTTTTGATATTTTGCATCGAACTCTCCTTTTACCTGAGATATTGTGAGGTTCGAGTCTCCGCGCACCTCTAGGCGTGTATGCCCATGGAGACAGCCATGTGGAGATCATGTAGCAGTGTCTCGTATTCGGCTGCGTTATTGGAGTCCGTATACATGATTTGCAACACGTAGCGGACTGTGTCCCCTGTAGGGGATGTCAAGATGACGCCAGCCCCCAGTCCGGCTAGCATTTTAGAGTCGTCGAAGTACATGATCCAATTGGAGTATGAACTATACTCTTTAGGTAGCTCGACTTCTATCCACTCGGCGACGAAGTCGGCCAGCACCTGAGATTTAATAGCTTGGCGTGGCTTGTATGTTATTTCAAACAGTAAGAGCTCAATGGACCATTTAGCTATACGATCGGTGGCATCCCTATTGTTTATGATATCATTGAGTGGTACTTCAGAAGCCACCATGATCGAACACTCTTGAAAATAGTGCCGGAGTTTTTGGGATGCCATAAAGACCGCATAAGCTATGTTTTGGTAGTGAGGGTATTGGGATTTGCATGGTTTAAGGACCTCTGATACGTAATACACTGACTTTTGGATGGGGAATTTATGTCCCTCTTCCCCTCGCTCGACGACGACTACAACGCTTACTACCTGGTGAGTGGCGGAGATATAAAGCAACATAGGCTCGCCAACACTTGGGGCGGCTAGGATTGGGTTTCCTGCTAATAAGGTTTTTATTTCTTGCAATTCGGCTGTGGCCGCATCCATCCATTTGAAGTTGTCGGTGCGTCTAAGCAGTCTATAAAGTGGTAATGCTTTTTCTCCTAATCTGGAGATGAAGCGGCTCAAAGCCGCCATGCACCCTGCTAGTTTTTGGACCTGCTTTAAGTTTGTTGGTGTGGCCAATTGCGACAAAGCTTGGATTTTAGCTGGGTTTGCCTCAATTCCTCTGTTGGAGACAATGAACCCCAGTAGCTTTCCGGCTGGAACGCCGAAGACGCATTTTTCCGGATTGAGCCGTATGTCATATGTTCGGAGGTTGTCAAATGTGAGGCGGAGATTGTCCACCGATGATTCGACGTGTTTAGTCTTGATGACCATGTCGTCCACATATGCTTCAACTATCTTGCCGATTTGTTTTTCCAAGCATGTTTGAATCATGTGTTGGTAAGTGGCACCAGCGTTTTTAAGCCCAAAAGGCATAGTATTGAAACAGAAAGGCCATGCGGGGTGATGAACGCCGTTGCGGCCTGGTCGAACTCCTTCATTTTAATCTGATGGTATCCAGAGTAAGCGTCGATGAAACACAATGAGTCATGTCCCGCGGTCGCATCAATGATCAGGTCAATGCGGGGCAATGGGAAGGGTCTTTAGGGCAAGACTTATTGAGGTCTTTGAAATCGACACAAAGGCGCTGAGGGAGTCCTGGACTAAGGGGTCCTCAGGCGTCCGACCTGTTAGCCATGGGCCGGAGTGATGGGCTGTGAATACATGAAGGCCAAAGACTGTACCCGTTTCCGGACTGGACTCTACTTGGCGTGGAAGGCAAGCTTGGCGACCGACTATGAAGATTCCCTTTGATGTAACCGACTCCATGTAACCCTAGATCTCTCCGGTGTCTATATAAACCGGAGAGCGTAGTCCGGATAGGGACACTCGTTACCATATTCACATAGGCTAGACTTCTAGGGTTTAGCCATTACGATCTTGTGGTAGATCAACTCTTGTAACACTCATATTCATCAAGATCAATCAAGAAGGACGTAGGGTATTACCTCCATAGAGAGGGCCCGAACCTGGGTAAACATCGTGTCCCCCGTCTCCTGTTACCATCGATCCTAGACGCACAGTTCGGGACCCCCTACCCGAGATCCACCGGTTTTGACACCGACATTGGTGCTTTCATTGGGAGTTCCACTGTGCCGTCGCCAGGAGGGTTGATGGCTCGCCTTGTTCTCAGGGATAATAGCATCTCTAGAGGAGCCCTGGCGCCAGGCCAAACTCTTCGGCTGGGCGGCTTCGTCATGACCGCTGGGTCGGCCCTTAAGCCGACGATGACCTCTCAAGTCATCGAAAATCGCCTCCGCGTTGATCCTGAATACTCCGCCCGGATGGATCCAACGGTGTTATCTTTGTTCAACGAACTCCTGGATCGCATGGCCGCCTTGGGGGTCGCTACAGACTACGATCGGGTTGGGCTTAAACCCGACCAGAGAGAAATTAAAACTCCGCCGATCACCCACCAGATAGCGGTAGTCGAGGAGCGGAGCAACTCTTCTACTATATTAAAGACGAACTATGTTTGGATCTACGATCTTGAAGGGCCAGATATTCTTCGGCAGAAAGGCATGTCCCATCCTCCAAACATGGAGTCGGACGATGAGCCTAAAAAATCAGTCGATATCCCGGAGCCCGAACTGCCAGGTTCGGTAGATCTTCAAACTCCGGATCCAAAATCGGGTCAGTGTTCGGATTTCATTCCACCCACCCACCCGGACATAGACGCTCTCATGAGCATCAAACAACAGTCTTAGGAAACGGTCCACCACTTCTGGGCCAGATTTCTCCTTGTCAAAAATAAGGTAAAAGATTGCCGCGACGAAGACGCGATAGCAGCATTCTGCAACAACTGCGCGGACGAAGGTATCCTCAATGCCATCAATCGCCGCCGCATACTAAAGTTCGCTGAATTAGCAACTATCAAACAAATGTACAGCGCGATGGAAAGCGCTTGGAAAACTCAGGCAGCTCGCTGGGAACCGTCGGTCCCAACCCAACTCATCCTACAGGCGAAGAGCACGCACCCCCGTAGCACGCCCAGCCGAACAGTCAAAAAACATAAACCCATTACGCTGCATGGCACCGTTCTGGAGGGATGGCTCAATGGCCCATGCAAAATACACACGACGCCGGATACCGTGGCAACCCACAGCCTTAGAGCATGTTGGATACTTCGACAGGTAGCCAAGAGCGGCGAGGACATCCTTATCAAGGACACCCCAGAACAGCACCCTCCAGCAAACGACGACAATAGAGTATTGACAGGCTTCGAGACATTCGCTTCAAACAATAAGCGTAAAAGGGCACTGCGCGATCTCGCCGAAGTTTGCCAGGTCGCCGCAATTGACCCCTAGAATGACACGACCATAACCTTTAACGCAGTGACGAACCTAAATACAGAACAGTCCGAGCGCCAGCTGCATTAGTCCTCAGTCCCATCGTGGACGGTTTTCAACTTACAAAAGTCCTCATGGACGGCGGCAGCGGACTAAACCTCATTTACGAGGACACGCTCCACAAGATGGAAATAGACAGGAGCCGCATCGAGAAAAGCAGCACAACCTTTCGAGGTATCATTCCCAGTCGGGAAGCGCGGTGTGCGGGAAAAATTACACTTGATGTGGTATTCGGCACGCCAAAGAATTATTGGTCCGAAGAAATAACTTTCCAGGTGGCCCCTTTCAACAGTGGATACCACGCCTTGTTAGGGCGAGAGGCCTTCATGCGGTTTCAAGCCATACCTCATTATGGGTATATGAAGCTAAAAATGCCTGGGCCTAATGGAATAATCACCCTTGTCAGCGATTCGGATATAGCACTCTCCGCCGAGAACAAAACCGCATCCTTGGCCCTCGAGGCATTATCTGAGGCCCTTGCGGCTGAAGAACTAACCGCACTACACTCCACTATGGATAGAGACGATGTTATCCTAGACAAACGACCCAAATCTACTTCCTTCAAGCCAGCAGAAGAAACGGTCAAATTTCAGGTCCATCCAATAGACCCGAAGAAGACAGCCTCCATCGGAGCGCAACTCAGCCCCACAGTCGACGCCGCACTGCGAGACTTCTTGCGTGAAAACTAGGATATATTCGCCTGGCACCCCTCAGATATGCCAGGAATCCCGCGCGAGTTGGCCGAACACAGCCTCAACATACTAAAGGGATATAAGCTGGTCAAGCAAACACTGCGGCGCTTTTCCGAACCCAAACGACAAGTTATGGGGGAGGAGTTAGCCAAACTCATCGAGGCCGGATTCATCAAAGATATTAAACATCCGGACTGGCTGGCAAACTTGGTAATGGTACCAAAGAAGGATAAATCCTGGCGCCTATGCGTCGACTTCAAAGACCTTAAGAAGGCTTGCCCTAAGGATCCCTTCCCCCTTCCCCGCATTGATCAAATCATTGACGCTACCACAGGACACGACTCGTTGTGCTTCCTTATGCATATTCCGTTTTGCTTCAACACCATGCCTTTCGGGCTCAAGAACGCCGGCGCCACCTACCAGCGCATGATCCAAACATGCCTCGAGAAACAGATCGGCAAGACAGTGGATGCCTACGTGGACGACGTCGTCATCAAAACTAGACACGTCGAAACACTAATAGACAACTTGCGTCTCACATTCGACAACCTCCGCACATACGACATCAAGCTTAACCCGGAAAAGTGCGTCTTCGGCGTCCCCGCCAGTAAACTACTGGGCTTCATCGTTTCCAATAGAGGAATTGAAGCAAATCCAGCCAAAATCCGAGCTCTGTCGCAATTGGCCATGCCAACCGAACTCAAATAGGTCCAAAACCTCGTCGGGTGCGTGGCAGCTTTAAGCCGCTTTATCTCCAGGTTGGGGGAAAAGGCGCTGCCCCTTTATCGCCTTCTACGGCGCACCGATAACTTCGAATGGACAGATGCGGCGATAGACGGACTGGAAGAAATAAAAGCCCTTTTGTGAAGCAACCCAATCCTGGCCACGCCAAACGTCGGCGAACCAATGCTCCTATACATATCGGCAACACACCAGGTGGTGAGCGTCGTACTCGTCGTCGAGCAAGAATAGGACGGACACAAATTTATGCTCCAAAGCCGGTATACTACGTATCCACCGTCCTCACACCATGCAAATCCCGGTACCCTCACTATCAAAAGATAGCATATGCAGTCTTCATGGCATCTCAAAAATTGCAACACTACTTTCAGGAGTGCTCGATCACGGTGGCTTCCGAAGTGCCCCTCAATGATATAATCAACAACCGGGATGCAACGGGCCGGATTGCCAAATGGGCCATTGAGCTCCTGCCATTCGACATCACGTACAAACCACGTCGAGCCATCAAATCCCAGGTGCTGGCTGACTTCGTCGCCAAATGGACAGAGGCCGAACTCCCCAAAGAGTACGGCGCGTATTCCAACTGGGTTATGCATTTTGACGGCTCCAAAATGTTGGCAGGGCTAGGGGCGGGCGTCGTATTAACGTCCCCCACAGGAGATATCGTCCAGTACGTACTCCAAATATTATACACAGACTCCAACAACGCAGCCGAATACGAAGCCTTGCTACATGGCGTTCGGATGGCCGTATCAATGGGCATACAAAGCTTGGAGGTGCGCGGGGACTCAAACCTCGCAATATCCCAAATTAATGGAGACTTTGATGCCAAAGATCCAAAGATGGCAGCTTATCGCAATGTCGTCTTAAAGATGTCAGCTCGGTTCAAGGGGCTCGAATTTCATCACGTCACCCGAGAAAGTAATCAGGCGATAGACGTCCTTGCTCGCATTGGCGCTAAACGCGACCCCGTCCCACCTAACATCTTCCTCGAAAGGCTTTTTAAGCCATCCATGGTGTGGCAAGTGTTGGGGAACATAGTAATTTCAAAAAATTTCCTACGCACACGCAAGATCATGGTGATGCATAGAACCGAGAGGGAAGAGTGTTGTCCACGTACCCTCGTAGACCGAGAGCGGAAGCGTTATCACAACGCGGTTGATGTAGTCGTACGTCTTCACGATCCGACCGATCAAGTACCGAACGTACGGCACCTCCGAGTTCTACACACGTTCAGCTCGATGACGTCCCTCGAACTCCGATCCAGCCGAGTGTTGAGGGAGAGTTTCGTCAGCACGACGGCGTGGTGACGATGATGATGTTCCACCGACGCAGGGCTTCGCCTAAGCTCCGCAACGGTATTATCGAGGTGTAATATGGTGGAGGGGGGCACCGCACACGGCTAAGAAATCTCAAGGATTAATTGTTGTGTCTCTGGGGTGCCCCCTGCCCCCGTATATAAAGGAGCAAGGGAGGAGGAGGCCGGCCCTAGGAGGGGGCGCACCAAGTGTGGAGTCCTACTAGGACTCCCTAGTCCTAGTAGGATTCCACCTCCCATATGGAATAGGAAAAGAGGAAGGGAAAAAGAGAAGGAAGGAAGGGGGCGCCCCCCTTCCCTAGTCCAATTCGGACCAGACCAAGGGGAGGGGTGCGGCCAGCCTTGAGGCCCTTTTCCTTCTTTCCCGTATGGCCCAATAAGGCCCAATACGTATTCCCGTAACTCTCCGGTACTCCGAAAAATACCCGAATCACTCGGAACCTTTCCAAAGTCCGAATATAGTCGCCCAATATATTGATCTTTACGTCTCGACCATTTCGAGACTCCTCGTCATGTCCCCGATCTCATCCGGGACTCCGAACTCCTTCGGTACATCAACATACATAAACTCATAATAAAACTGTCATCGTAACTTTAAGCGTGCGGACCCTACGGGTTCGAGAACTATGTAGACATGACCGAGACACGTCTCCGGTCAATAACCAATAGCGGGACCTGGATGCCCATATTGGCTCCCACATATTCTACGAAGATCTTTATCGGTCAGACCGCATAACAACATACGTTGTTCCCTTTGTCATCGGTATGTTACTTGCCCGAGATCTGATCGTCGGTATCTCGATACCTAGTTCAATCTCGTTACCAGCAAGTCTCTTTACTCGTTCCGTAATACATCATCCCACAACTAACTCATTAGTCACAATGATTGCAAGGCTTATAGTGATGTGCATTACCGAGTGGGCCCAGAGATACCTCTCCGACAATTGGAGTGACAAATCCTAATATCGAAATACGCCAACCCAACAAGTACCTTTGGAGACACCTGTAGAGCACCTTTATAATCACCCATTTACGTTGTGACGTTTGGTAGCACACAAAGTGTTCCTCCGGTAAACGGGAGTTGCATAATCTCATAGTCATAGGAACATGTATAAGTCATGAAGAAAGCAATAGCAACATACTAAACGATCAAGTGCTAAGCTAACGGAATGGGTCAAGTCAATCACGTCATTCTCCTAATGAGGTGATCCCGTTAATCAAATGACAACTCATGTCTATGGCTAGGAAACATAACCATCTTTGATTAACGAGCTAGTCAAGTAGAGGCATACTAGTGACACTCTGTTTGTCTATGTATTCACACATGTATTATGTTTCCGGTTAATACAATTCTAGCATGAATAATAAACATTTATCATGATATAAGGAAATAAATAATAACTTTATTATTGCCTCTAGGGCATATTTCCTTGAGTCTCCCACTTGAACTAGAGTCAATAATCTAGTTCACATCGCCATGTGATTTAACATGAATAGTTCACATCACCATGTGATTAACACCCATAGTTCACATTGTCATGTGACCATCACCCAAAGGGTTTTACTAGAGTCAGTAATCTAGTTCACATCGCTATGTGATTAACACCCAAAGAGTACTAAGGTGTGATCATGTTTTGCTTGTGAGATAATTTTAGTCAACGGGTCTGTCACATTCAGATCCGTAAGTATTTTGCAAATTTCTATGTCTACAATGCTCTGCATGGAGCTACTCTAGCTAATTGCTCCCACTTTCAATATGTATCTAGACCGAGACTTAGAGTCATCTAGATTAGTGTCAAAACTTGCATCGACGTAACCTTTTACGACGAACCTTTTGTCACTTCCATAATCGAGAAACATATCCTTATTCCACTAAGGATAATTTTGACCGCTGTCCAGTGATCTACTCCTAGATCACTATTGTACTCCCTTGCCAAAATCAGTGTATGGTATACAATAGATCTGGTACACAGCATGGCATACTTTATAGAACCTATGGCCAAGGCATAGGGAATGACTTTCATTCTCTTTCTATCTTCTGCCGTGGTCGGGCTTTGAGTCTTACTCAATATCACACCTTGTAACACAGGCAAGAACTCTTTCTTTGACTGTTCTATTTTGAACTACTTCAAAATCTTGTTAAGGTATGTACTCATTGAAAAAACTTATCAAGCGTCTTGATCTATCTCTATAGATCTTGATGCTCAATATGTAAGCAGCTTCACCGAGGTCTTTCTTTGAAAAACTCCTTTATGCTTTGCAGAATAATTCAACATTATTTCCGATCAACAATATGTCACTTACATATACTTATCAGAAATGTTGTAGTGCTCCCACTCACTTTCTTGTAAATACAGGCTTCACCGCAAGTCTGTATAAAACTATATCCTTTGATCAACTTATCAAAGGGTATATTCCTACTCCGAGATGCTTGCACCAGTCCATAGATGGATCGCTGGAGCTTGCATATTTTGTTAGCACCTTTAGGATTGACAAAACCTTCTGGTTGCATCATATACAACTCTTCTTTAATAAATCCATTAAGGAATGCAGTTTTGTTTATCCATTTGCCAGATTTCATAAAATGCGACAATTGCTAACATGGATCGGACAGACTTAAGCATCGCTGCGAGTGAGAAAATCTCATCGTAGTCAACACCTTGAACTTTGTTAAAAACCTTTTTCCGACAAGTCTAGCTTTGTAGATAGTAATACTACTATCAGCGTCCATCTTCCTCTTGAAGATCCATTTATTTTCTATGGCTTGCCGATCATCGGGCAAGTCAACCAAAGTCCACACTTTGTTCTCATACATGCATCTCATCTCAGATTTCATGGCCTCAAGCCATTTCCCGGAATCTGGGCTCACCATCGCTTCTTCATAGTTCGTAGTTTTGTCATGGTCTAGTAACATAACCTCCAGAACAGGATTACCGTACCACTCTAGTGCGGATCTTACTCTGGTTGACCTACAAGGTTTAGTAACAACTTGATCTGAAGTTTCATGATCATCATCATTAACTTCCTCACTCATTGGTATAGACGTCACATGAACCGTTTCTTGTGATTAACTACTTTCCAATAAGGGAGCAGGTACAGTTACCTCATCAAGTTCTACTTTCCTCCCACTCACATCTTTCGAGAGAAACTCCTTCTCTAGAAAGGATCCATACTAAGCAACGAATGTCTTGCCTTCGGATCTGTGATAGAAGGTGTACCCAACTGTCTCCTTTGGGTATCCTATGAAGACACATTTCTCCGATTTGGGTTTGAGCTTATCAGGATGAAACTTTTTCACATAAGCATCGCAACCCCAAAATTTTAAGAAACGACAACTTTGGTTTCTTGCCAAACCACAGTTCATAAGGTGTCATCTCAACGGATTTTGATGGTGCCCTATTTAACGTGAATGTAGCTGTCTCTAATGCATAACCCCAAAACAATAGTGGTAAATTGGTAAGAGACATCATAGATTGCACTATATCCAATAAAGTACGGTTATGACGTTCGGACACACCATTATGCTATGGTGTTCGAGGTGGCGTGAGTAGTGAAACTATTTCACATTGTTTTAACTGAAGGCCACACTCGTAACTAAAATACTCTTCTCCACGATCAAATCGTAGAAACTTTATTTTCTTGTTACGATGATTTTCGCTTCACTCTGAAATTATATGAACTTTTCAAATGTTTCAGACTTCTGTTTCATTAAGTAGATATACCCATATCTGCTCAAATCATCTATGAAGGTCAGAAAATAATGATACCTGCTACGAGCCTCAATATTCATCGGACCACATACATCTGTATGTATGATTTCCAACAAATCTGTTGCTCTCTCTATAGTTCCGGAGAACGGCGTTTTAGTCATCTTGCCCATAAGGCATGGTTCGCAAGCATCAAGTGATTCATAATCAATTGATTCCAAAATCCCATCAGTATGGAGTTTCTTCATGCGCTTTACACCAATATGACCTAAACAGCAGTGCCACAAATAAGTTGCACTATCATTATCAACTTTGCATCTTTCGGCTTCATTATTATGAATATGTGTGTCACTACGATCGAGATCCAACAAAACATTTTCATTGGTGTGTTTGACCATAGAAGGTTTTTATTCATGTAAACAGAACAACAATTGTTCTCTAACTTAAATGAATAATCGTATTGCAATAAACATGATCAAATCATATTCCTGCTCAACGCAAACACCAAATAACACTTATTTACTTTCAACACTAATCCCGAAAGTATAGGGAGTGTGCGATGATGATCATATCAATCTTGGAACTACTTCCAACACACATCGTCACCTCTCCTTTTACTAGTCTCTGTTTATTCTGCAACTCCCGTTTCGAGCTACTACTCTTTAGCAACTGAACCAGTATCAATTACCGAGGGGTTGCTATAAACATTAGTAAAGTACACATCAATAATCTGTATATCAAATATACCTTTGTTCACTTTTACTAGTCTCTGTTTATTCTGCAACTCCCGTTTCGAGTTACTACTCTTAGCAACTGAACCAGTATCAATTACCGAGGGGTTGCTATAAACACTAGTAAAGTACACATCAATAATCTGTATATCAAATATACCTTTGTCACTTTGCCATCCTTCTTATCCACCAAATAGTTGGGGTAGTTCCGCTTCCAGTGACCAGTCCCTTTGCAGTAGAAGCACTTAGTCTCAGGCTTAGGTACAGACTTGGGCTTCTTCACTTGAGCAGCAACTTGCTTGCCGTTCTTCTTGAAGTTCCCCTTCTTTCCCTTTGCCCTTTTCTTGAAACTAGTGGTCTCGTCAACCATCAACACTTGATGTTTTTCTTGATTTCTACCTTCGTCGATTTCAGCATCACGAAGAGCTCGGGAATTACTTTCGTCATCCCTTGCATACTATAGTTCATCACGAAGTTCTACTAACTTGGTGATGGTGACTAGAGAATTCTGTCAATCACTATTTTATCTGGAAGATTAACTCCCACTTGATTCAAGCGATTGTAGTACCCAGACAATCTGAGCACATGCTCACTAGTTGAGAGATTCTCCTCCATCTTTTAGCTATAGAACTTGTTGGAGACTTCATATCTCTCAACTCGGGTATTTGCTTGAAATATTAACTTCAACTCCTGGAACATCTCATATGGTCCATGACATTCAAAACGTCTTTGAAGTCCCGATTCTAAGCCGTTAAGCATGGTGCACTAAACTATCAAGTAGTCATCATATTGAGCTAGCCAAACGTTCATAACGTCTGCATCTGCTCCTGCAATAGGTCTGTCACCTAGCGGTGCATCAAGGACATAATTTTTCTGTGCAGCAAATGAGGATAATCCTCAGATCACGGATCCAATCCGCATCTTTGCTACTAACATCTTTCAACATAATTTTCTCTAGGAACATATCAAAAATAAAACAGGGAAGCAACAACGCGAGCTATTGATCTACAACATAATTTGCAAAATACTATCAGGACTAAGTTCATGATAAATTTAAGTTCAATTAATCATATTACTTAAGAACTCCCACTTAGATAGACATCCCTCTAATCCTCTAAGTGATCACGTGATCCATATCAACTAAACCATGTCCGATCATCACGTGAGATGGAGTAGTTTCAATGGTGAACATCACTATGTTGATCATATCTACTATATGATTCACGCTCGACCTTTCGGTCTCCGTGTTCCGAGGCCATATCTGTTATATGCTAGGCTCGTCAAGTTTAACCTGAGTATTCCGCGTGTGCAACTGTTTTGCACCCGTTGTATTTGAACGTAGAGCCTATCACACCCGATCATCACGTGGTGTCTCAGCACGAAGAACTTTTGCAACGGTGCATACTCAGGGAGAACACTTATACTTTGATAATTTAGTGAAGGATCATCTTATAATGCTACAGTCAAACAAAGCAAGATAAGATGCATAAAGGATTAACATCACATGCAATCAATATAAGTGATTGATATGGCCATCATCATCTTGTGCTTGTGATCTCCATCTCCGAAGCACCGTGCTTGTGATCTCCATCTCCGAAGCACCGTCATGATCACCATCGTCACCGGCGCGACACCTTGATCTCCATCGTAGCATCGTTGTCGTCTCGCCAACTTATTGCTTTTACGACTATCGCTACCGCTTAGTGATAAAGTAAAACTATTACATGGCGATTGCATCTCATACAATAAAGCGACAACCATATGGCTCCTGCCAGTTGCCGATAACTCGGTTACAAAACATGATCATCTCATACAACACATTATATCACATCATGTCTTGACCATATCACATCACAACATGCCCTGAAAAAACAAGTTAGACGTCCTCTACTTTGTTGTTGCATATTTTACGTGGCTGCTATGGGCTTAGCAAGAACCATTCTTACGTACGCATCAAAACCACAACGATAGTTTGTCAAGTTGGTGTTGTTTTAACCTTCGCAAGGGCCGGGCGTAGCCACACTCGGTTCAACTAAAGTGAGAGAGACAGACACCCACCAGTCACCTTTAAGCAACGAGTGCTCCGAACGGTGAAACCAGTCTCGCGTAAGCGTACGCGTAATGTCGGTCCGGGCTGCTTCATCTCACAATACCGCTGAACCAAAGTATGACATGCTGGTAAGCAGTATGACTTATATCGCCCACAACTCACTTGTGTTCTACTCGTGCATAGCATCAACGCATAAAACCAGGCTCGGATGCCACTATTGGGGAACGTAGTAATTTCAAAAAATTTCCTACGCACACGCAAGATCATGGTGATGCATAGCAACGAGAGGGAAGAGTGTTGTCCATGTACCCTCGTAGACCGACAGCGGAAGCGTTATCACAACGCGGTTGATGTAGTCGTACGTCTTCACGATCCGACCGATCAAGTACCGAACGTACGGCACCTCCGAGTTCTACACACGTTCAGCTCGATGACGTCCCTCGAACTCCGATCCAGCCGAGTGTTGAGGGAGAGTTTCGTCAGCACGACGGCGTGGTGACGATGATGATGTTCCACCGACGCAGGGCTTCGCCTAAGCTCCGCAACGGTATTATCGAGGTGTAATATGGTGGAGGGGGGCACCGCACACGGCTAAGAAATCTTAAGGATCAATTGTTGTGTCTCTGGGGTGCCCCCTGCCCCCATATATAAAGGAGCAAGGGAGGAGGAGGCAGGCCCTAGGAGGGGGCGCACCAAGTGTGGAGTCCTACTAGGACTCCCTAGTCCTAGTAGGATTCCACCTCCCATATGGAATAGGAAAAGAGGAAGGGAAAAAGAGAAGGAAGGAAGGGGGCGCCCCCCTTCCCTAGTCCAATTCGGACCAGACCAAGGGGAGGGGTGCGGCCAGCCTTGAGGCCCTTTTCCTTCTTTCCCGTATGGCCCAATAAGGCCCAATACGTATTCCCGTAACTCTCTGGTACTCCGAAAAATACCCGAATCACTCGGAACCTTTCCGAAGTCCGAATATAGTCGTCCAATATATCGATCTTTACGTCTCGACCATTTCGAGACTCCTCTTCATGTCCCCGATCTCATCCGGGACTCTGAACTCCTTCGGTACATCAACATACATAAACTCATAATAAAACTGTCATCGTAACTTTAAGCGTGCAGACCCTACGGGTTCGAGAACTATGTAGACATGACCGAGACACGTCTCCGGTCAATAACCAATAGCGGGACCCGGATGCCCATATTGGCTCCCACATATTCTACGAAGATCTTTATCGGTCAGACCGCATAACAACATACGTTGTTCCCTTTGTCATCGGTATGTTACTTGCCCGAGATCTGATCGTCGGTATCTCGATACCTAGTTCAATCTCGTTACCGGCAAGTCTCTTTACTCGTTCCGTAATACATCATCCCGCAACTAACTCATTAGTCACAATGATTGCAAGGCGTATAGTGATGTGCATTACCGAGTGGGCCCAGAGATACCTCTCCGACAATTGGAGTGACAAATCCTAATCTCGAAATACGCCAACCCAACAAGTACCTTTGGAGACACCTGTAGAGCACCTTTATAATCACCCATTTACGTTGTGACGTTTGGTAGCACACAAAGTGTTCCTCCGGTAAATGGGAGTTTCATAATCTCATAGTCATAGGAACATGTATAAGTCATGAAGAAAGCAATAGCAACATACTAAACGATCAAGTGCTAAGCTAACGGAATGGGTCAAGTCAATCACGTCATTCTCCTAATGAGGTGATCCCGTTAATCAAATGACAACTCATGTCTATGGCTAGGAAACATAACCATCTTTGATTAACGAGCTAGTCAAGTAGAGGCATACTAGTGACACTCTGTTTGTCTATGTATTCACACATGTATTATGTTTCCGGTTAATACAATTCTAGCATGAATAATAAACATTTATCATGATATAAGGAAATAAATAATAACTTTATTATTGCCTCTAGGGCATATTTCCATCAGCAAGGGGGAGACAGCGACGACAGTCCCGTTCCGAACACAAACACAGATAGCGAACACGTCGATATCATCGGAGGCTCAGCCACCGAAATAACACCATCGGCCCACCTCATCATGGCAGTAATTGCCCTGTGGACCAAACCATTATTGGCCTACTTTAATTGGAAGGAGCTCCCAGAAGATCAGAACGAGGCTCGCCGCATTGTCCGGCGTTCGAAGGCCTATAAAGTTCACGAAGGAGAGCTCTACAAGAAAAGCACTACCGGAGTCCTTCGAAGGTGTATCTCCGAGGAGGAGGTTCGGCAACTCTTTGCAGAAATTCACGCCGGTCTCGGTGGGCACCACGCCGCGGCCTGGGCACTTGTCAGCAAGGCCTTCCGGATAGGATTTTATTGGCCTACGGCCCGGGCAGATGCACAGGACCTCGTCCAGCGCTGCGTTGGATGCCAACTCTTCGCCAACCAAAGGCATATGCCCCCAACCGCCCTACAAACAATCCCCATTACATGGCCCTTTGCGGTCTGGGGCTTGGACATGGTTGGACCCCTTAAAGGGGGAAGCCATAAGAAAAATATCTGCTGGTCATGGTGGACAAATTCACCAAGTGGATAGAGGCTAGACCAGTTAAAACGGCCGAGTCCGGACCGGTGATTGCATTTATATCCGATGTGGTGCACCGTTATGGTGTCCCGCACAGCATCATCACTGATAACGGTTCCAATTTCACAGCCGATGAGGTGAAAACCTGGTGTGCTAATCTGGGCATTAAGCTCGATTACGCCTCTGTCTACCACCCGCAAACGAACGGTCAAGTCGAGCGAGCCAATGGTCTTATTATGAGCGGCATCAAACCCAGGCTAGTGCAGTCTTTGAAAGAATCAGACAAACACTGCGTCGAGGAGCTCGACTCCGTACTCTGGGGGCTGCAGACCACGCCCAACCGTACTATTGGATACACACCTTTCTTCATGGTGTACGGTGCAGAGGCTGTATTGCCCTGCGATATTATACATGACTCACCTCGAGTACGTATGTACGAAGAGAAAGAGGCCGAGTTGGATCGGTAGGACAGCCTAGACGCCCTGGAGGAGGAGCGCGACGTCGCCAAAGCCCGTTCAGCATTTTATCAACAGGAGGCTCGAAGATATCAAAGCAGAGATGTACGGGCCAAGACTTACAATGTTGGTGAACTCGTTCTACGCTTGCCGGAGAAGAAAAAGGAGAAACTCAAGCCCAAATGGGAGGGTCCCTTCATAATTGACGAAGTTCTTACCGGAGGAGCGTATCGTCTTCGTGACGCATCAGACAATCGCCTAGAGCCGAACCCCTGGAACGCGGCCAGATTCCGAAGGTTCTATGCCTAGCGCTGAACTCTTTGTTAGTCTCCTTCTCCCCTATAGTTTCCATTACTTTTTCTCTCTTTTACACATTTTTCGCTTTAAAGCTCTCATTCGGCTTGACCGAACACTGCTGACGTACACATCTTTACATATGTACACCCATTATACCAGGGGGCTTCTTTAACATAAGCTTGTTAATATTATTTTCCGAGCGTCAAGCTCATCACACATACGCGTTTTTCCCATATGTCTTTTCTTCACCATTATATGCATCGATATGACTTAAGTTTTGGCCAAGCTGGGTTGCCTGGCTCCTGTGCTTACCCCTACATTCCCGATTGTTCGGCTAGGTGGTAAAGGGAGCACCTCTGCTATTGTTACTGTCAGGTCATCCGGAAGTGTACCTCAGACTGGGTGAAGCCGAAAGCTAGCGTTCTTAAGGAATATTCGATCGGTGGATGAAAAATGTTTTTTGCACTCACTCTATTGTGAACCCCCAGAAGCTATACACACTGTGATTTTCACATCACAATTCGGACATGTCTACTAATGCATGCACACCCAGGGAAAGGAACCCTTAACGGAACTATTCTCCCTAGAAGATGTTTCTTACAATCTCAATGTAATATAACATAACTAGTCGGATACAACTTGTCTGTTCAAGCAACTATGACCCCTACGCTTAGTTTCCCATGCATACCCCGGCCTATTTGGCCGTGACGGTATTCGGAAGCACTCCGCACCTTCGGGTCCGGAGGTTGAAGCGAAAAGGTCTGCCATGACAAATGATATACAATTCAGCTAGAATTCCACATGGTGAGGAAAGTACATAGTCACTTGGACTCAAACACTTCCCCCTCTATACCATCTAACAGGCAGTCTAACTTACAATCCTGTTGGGAATATTTGGCGGCCACCTCTACTTAGTCATATACTAAACTAACGGGAATTTCTTCCCCATTTGGCCCTAACGGTCCAACCCGGGCCATGTGACTAGGATTCAGCTTGGTATATCGCGTTTTCACCATGGCCCGGGCCTCTCGCGCACCCTCTCGGCAGGCCGATATCTTCCATAATCGGATACGCCACCGCGCTCCCTTGAACAACTCTACAAGCTCCTCCATACTTCCTGGAGGGGAGGCGGATGGCCATAAGGCCTTGGCAACACTCTGCATGGCCAGCCGAGCATGCTCGTGCACTTGCGACAGTCTTTGCAGTAGATCACTTGCTGATCCGGACACCTCCTCTTCAGGACGGCCCGTCAATATACCTGCAAACATAGCTATATCAGTTCCATTTATCTCCGAACTACTAAAAAAAGGAGTTCGGAAACATACTGAATATACCGCCCCGCAGCTTCTTGTTCTCCTTCACGGAGTCGGCTAGCTGGGCCCGCACATCTTTCAACTCTTCACCCAACGTAGTGTTGGAATCCTGTAGCTTGTTTTTCTCGTCCCTGACATGGGTTAGCACACGCTCGCCTGCGGCGTGTTGCCTCTTTGCCTCTCTTTCTCCCTCTTGGGCGATCTTCAACTTCTTTTCAAGTTGATCAGGCGACCCTATTATGCGATCAGTGGCAGTATTAGCACAGTTGGTATACAATTATTGTTCCTCGATGGAGGGGAACGTTACCAGTGGACAGCTTCTTGAAGTCTTCCAGTTCGGCGGTAGCAGCATTTAGCCACGCCCGACACTGTCCCAGCTCTTGGGTTAGCAGGTTGTTCTTCTCTGTAAGAACCTAGTGTTACAACGGTCCTTAAATCAGTTGTACCAACTGCTTTCAGTCCCGGGGGCTACTGGCATATGGCTATCCTATTCGGACAAATAAAACTTACGCGCACGTCTGTTAAATGCTGCTTTATGTCTCTACTAAGCCCGTTTCAAGCAGCTCGGATGTACGCATCAGCCGAGCTGAAAGCATTGAATGCCTCTTCCGAGAACTCAGGGTCTCGTAAAACAACCCTATAGCGCCGATGATTCATGGCGCTCTCCACTTCCGAGTTGGTAACGAACATATTCTCCGAACCCTCGACCGAAGGACAGTCCGGCATTGTTCCCATGTCAGCTCCCGTCTCGCCGATGGGGCCTAAATCCCGAGCACCGGGAGTACGGCCGGCCGGACCCTCGGACTTAGTCCGGTGAACCTTTTTCCTGGTACCAAACAAACATGCAAGTTACAGTTGGATGTGACTACTAAAGTATACCTTCAAATCCTTACCTCTTTGACGAGGGACCGGTCGTGTCTTCACCGACCTTCCTTTTAGAAGCCTTGCTCGGCGCGGAGCCGCTCTCTTTGGAGCCGCCCCCGGAGTAGCGTGGCGCGCCGAACGCCTCCCCTGTGGAGCACGAGACAGTGCGATGGGTGAGGCAGTGCGAGGAAGCTCTTTCGAGTGAGATTTTCTCTTGATGACTTACGTGGGAAGCAGGAAGAAGACCAGGGTAATCGGCGATAATGGCCACTTCCATGCCATCGTAGCTCGCCTGGTAAAACACCCCTTCCGCGAGTACCACGAATATATCCGGATCTTCTTCGAACCCAGGATCCAGCTCCCGGTTGTGGTTCTCAGGCTGTGGGGCGGGGCTGTGCAACCCCTCGGTGATTTTTCGCCAATGCTAACATAAGTGGATTATAAATTTGTCAAAGGTAATCCAGGAGGCAGAATGAGTAGAGCAGAAGGATTGGGGCTTACCCAACCGGGAGGATTATACATAGAATATCCATCTCTGCGATTGATGCGAAGAAATTCCTCTTCCTCCCCTTTGAACAGCTCGGCCAGTATCTTGGCTAGAGCGGCAGGGGTGTCCAGACCTTTCCGACCACAGCGGGAGGCGTCGTCCTCCCCGTTGTAATGCCACATTGGGAGCCCTCTATATTGAAGCGGCTGAACCCCTCGCACTATGGAGATCGCCACTACCTCAACCATTGTTAATCCGGACTGGGCGAGTGTCCTTATCTTGCCCAGGAGCTGACGAACCTCCACACAGTCATCATCTTCAAGGCTCCGGGGACGCCAACTATGGTGTCTCTTTAGCGGAACGCTTGCAAATTCAGGGAGACCCTTTCGAACTGGGTCGGGAAGTGCAACGTCCTTGATGTAGAACCATTCGGAAGGCCATTCCTTTACTGCCCTCCTTGGTGTGCCGGACAGGTATCCGGTATCGGCGATGCGCCACACTTCGGCTCCGCCCACTTCAAATATTGACCCCTCCTGGTTGCGCGGGACAAGACAGAACAATTTTCTCCACAGTTCGAAATGGGCTTCAACACCGAGAAATAACTCACGTAGAGCGACGTAACCTGCGATGTGCAGGATAGAGGCAGGAGTGAAGTTGTGCAGCTGGAGGCCATAATATTCCAGAAGCCCTCGGAGGAACGGATGGACGGGAAATCCAACGCCTCTTAGCAGGTAGGGGGCAAAGCACACTCGATCCCCCCCGGATGGATTCGGGAAGTCCTCCACATGATTCACGCCATTGAAGGAGGCCGACCCTGCTCGGACAGGGACCAGATCCGCGGGAGGAAGAAATCCCTGCGTTTGCGACTTTGCTAATTGACTATGAGTCACGGAGCACTTCTCCTACTCGCTTCTCTTTGGGCTGGAGCGGGAGGAGGAGCTGGGAATGCTAGCCATGATGGAATGGTTTCTCCTGGCAGTCTCCGGGGATTTTCTCGGCGCAGTGTCGCCTAGATCTAAGATCCAATTTCTTTAAATAGGAGTTTTGCCTTGCATGGACAGGCTGTTATTCGCAAAATACCCTGACTTTCCACATTCGCTCGACACGTGGAAGACGAAGTTATTAGTGCACAGAAGCCGAGGGTGCGATATTGGATCAACGGCCGAATATATTACTTGGAGAAGGAACCCACCTTGCAACGCTGAAGACAATCTACGCGCCGAACACCTCGTCGTTGAAGCCTGGTTCGGGGGCTACTGAGGGAGTCCTGGACTAAGGGGTCCTCGGGCGTCCGGCCTGTTAGCCATGGGCCGGACTGATGGGCTGTGAAGACATGAAGGCCGAAGACTGTACCCGTGTCCGGACTGGACTCTACTTGGCGTGGAAGGCAAGATTGGCGACCGACTATGAAGATTCCCTTTGATGTAACCAACTTCATGTAACCCTAGATCTCTCCGGTGTCTATATAAACCGGAGAGCGTAGTCCGGATAGGGACACTCATTACCATATTCACATAGGCTAGACTTCTAGGGTTTAGCCACTACGATCTCGTGGTAGATCAACTCTTGTAACACTCATATTCATCAAGATCAATCAAGCAGGAAGTAGGGTATTACCTCCATAGAGAGGTCCCGAACCTAGGTCAACATCGTGTCCCCCGTCTCCTGTTACCATCGATCCTAGACGCACAGTTCGGGACCCCCTACCCAAGATCCGCCGGTTTTGACACCGACAGGAGCCAAGATTTATCCTTCTTCGGCACCATGACCAAGTTGGCTAGCCAATCCGGGTGTTTGATTTCTCTAATTAACCCGACCTCGAGTAGTTTGGCTAGCTCCTCCTCCATAGCTTGTCGTTTGGGTTCGGAAAATCGCCGCAACGTTCGCTTGACTTGTATGAACCAATTAATTATGTTGAGGTTGTGTTCGGCCAGTCTACATGGGATCCCGGGCATGTCCGAAGGGTGCCAGGCAAAGATATCCCAATTTTCATGTAGGAACGCACGTAAGGCGGCATCTACCGTCGGATCTAGCTGTGCTCCGATGGACGCTGTTTTATTAGGATCCGTCGGGTGCACTTGAAATTTAACTATTTCATCTGCTGGCTTGAAAGAGGTGGATTTAGGTCTCTTATCAAGAATCACATCGTCCTTGTCCACCGTGGATCGTAGGGTGGTTAGTTCTTCGGCTGCAAAGGCTTCAGAGAGTGCCTTAAGGGCCAAGGATGCGGTTTTGTTTTCGGTGCGGAGTGCTTTATCCGGATCACTCGTAATTGTGATTATTCCATTGGGCCCCGTCATTTTAAGCTTCATATACCCATAATGGGGTATGGCTTGGAAGCGCAATAAAGCGCCCCGCCCTAGAAGGGCGTGGTATCCGCTATGAAGGGAGAAATGTGAAAGAGCAACTCCTCCGACCTGTAAATTTCAGGCATGCCGAATACTACGTCAAGTTTAATTCTCCTCGAACATCGTGCTTCTTGACTGGGGATGATACCTCGAAAGGTGGTACTGCTTTGCTCGATGCGTGTTCTATCGATCTGCATTTTGTCGAGTGTGTCCTCGTAGATGAGGTTAACCCCATTGCGTCCATCCATGAGCACTTTGGTAAGTCGAAAGCCATCCACAGTTGGGTTTAGAACTAAAGAGGCGGGTGCTGGGACTGATCGGCCCCTTGGTTCGTCGTCAGCAGTGAAGGTTATTGCCGCTCGTTCCATGGGCTCACTGCGGTTACTTGGTGGACTTCGGCGAGGTCGCGGAGTGCCCTCTTACGCTGACTATTTGAAGAGAAAGTCTTGAAGACCGTTAAAATCGTCATCCTTCGGAAAATGCTTCTCTGGAGTGGCGGTGGTGAGGATGGCCTCGCCACTTTTAACTACTGATACGTCCATTTTGCATCATGTTTTCTTACTGTTATTTAAGATGTTTTATCGATAATAATCCTTTTTGGGGTAATTCTAATTCCTTTTCTCTCACAATATGCATGGTATACACAAATAGGGAGAATTCCGGCAGCTGGAAATCTGGACCTGGAAAAGCTACGCCAGGCTACCTATTCTGCACAACTCCAAATAAGCTGAAACTTCACGGAGAACTTTTATGGAATATTTGAGGAATATTGGAGCAAATAACTACCAGAGGGGGGCCCACCAGGGGGGCACAACCCACCTGGGCGCGCCAGGGAGCAGGCGCGCCCTGGTGGGTTGTGCTCACCCAGGCTCACCTTTGGTGCCCATCTTCTGGTATATAGGTCATTTTGACCTAGAAAAAATAAGGAGAGAATTTTCGGGATGGAGCGCCGCCGTCTCGAGGCGGAACATGGGCAGGAGCACATTTGCCCTCCAGTGGAGCTATTCCGCCGGGGGAACTTCCCTCCCGGAGGGGAAAATCATCGTCATAATCATCACCAACAACTCTCCCATCTTTGGGAGGGCAATCTCCATCAACATCTTCAACAACACCATCTCACCTCAAACCCAACTTCATCTCTTGTGTTCAATCTTGTTACTGTAACTATAGATTGGTGCTTGTGGGTGACTAGTAGTGTTGATTACATCTTGTAGTTGATTACTATATGGTTTATGTGGTGGAAGATTATATGTTCAGATCCATTATGCTATTTAATACCCCTCTGATCTTGAGCATGATTATCATTTGTGAGTAGTTACTTTTGTTCTGGAGGTCACGGGAGAAATCATGTTGCAAGTAATCATGTGAACTTGATATGTGTTCGATATTTTGATAGTATGTATGTTGTGATTCCCTTAGTGGTGTCATGTGAACGTCGACTACATGAGACTTCACCATATTTGGGACTAAGGGAATGTATTGTGGAGTAGCAATTAGATGATGGGTTGCGAGAGTGACAGAAGCTTAAACCCCAGTTTATGCGCTATTCCGTAAGGGACCGATTGGATCCAAAAGTTTAATGCTATGGTTAGAATTTATTGTTAATACTTTTCTCGTAGTTGCAGATGCTTGCGGGAGGGTTAATCATAAGTAGGAAGTTTGTTCAGGTGAGAATAGCACCTAAGCACCGGTCCACCCACATATCAAATTATCAAAGTACCGAACATGAATTAAACCAACATGATGAAAGTGACTAGATGAAAATCCCGTGTACCATCAAGAACGCTTTGCTTATCATAAGATACCGTTTTGGCCTGTCCTTTGCCTCAAAAGGATTGGGCTACCTTGCTGCACTTTTGCTACTACTATCATTACTTGCTCGTGACAAATTACCTTGCTATCAAACTACTCTGCTACTTACAATTTTAGCACTTGCAGACATTACCTTGCTGAAAACCACTTGCCATTTCCTTCTGCTCCTCGTTGGGTTCGACACTCTTACTTATCGAAAAGAGCTACAATTGATCCCCTATACTTGTGGGTCATCAAGGCTATTTACTGGCGCCATTGCTAGGGAGTGAAGCGCCTTTGGTAAGTGGAATTTGGTAAGGGAACATTTATATAGTGTGCTGAAATTTATTGTCACTTGTTACTATGGAAAACAATCCTTTGAGGGGTTTGTTCGGGGTATCTTCACCTCGACCGGAACCACAATTAGCTACCCCTCAACCTACTACACCTACTGAAAATATTGAATATGAAATTCCTTCGGGTATGATAGAACAACTTCTAGCTGATCCTTATGCAGGAGATGGAACCGAACATCCTGATATGCACTTGATATATGTAGAACAAATTTGTGGAGTGTTCAAGCTTGCAGGTTTACCCGAAGATGAAGTTATGAAAAAGGTTTTCCCTTTATCTTTGAAGGGAAAAGCATTGGCATGGTATAGGCTATGCGATGATATTGGATCTTGGAATCGGAATCATTTGAAATTGGATTTCCACCAAAACAATTATCCTATGCATCTAGTTCATCATGATCGGAATTATATATATAATTTTTGGCCTCGTGAAGGAGAAAGTCTCGCTCTAGCTTGGGGGAGGCTTAAGTCAATGTTATATTCATGCCCCAATCATGAGCTCTCAAGAGAAATTATTATCCAGAACTTTTATTCTCGGCTTTCTCGTAATGATCAAACCATGCTTGATACTTATTGTGCTGGTTCTTTTATGAAGAAGACTATTGAATTCCGGTGGGATCTTTTGGTAAGAATTAATCACAAATATGAAGATTGGGAACTCGACGAAGGTAAAGAGTCAGATATTGAACTTAAGTATGATTGTGTTAAATCTTCTATGGATACCAATGCTTTTCAAAAGTTTAGCACTAAATATGGACTTGACTCAGAGATAGTAGCCTCCTTTTGTGAATCATTTGCTACTCATGTTGATCTCCCTAAAGAGAAGTGGTTTAAATATCACCCACCTATTAAAGAAGAATTTAAAGAACCAGTACAAGTTAAAGAAGAAACTATAATTTACAATGTTGATCTAGTTGTTCCTTCTGCTATATTGAGAAACCACCTTTCCCTGTTAGGATAAAGGAACATGCTAAAGTTTCAACCGTGGTTAACAAAAGCTATATTTGAACACCTAAACCTGATGAACAATTTAAAGTAGAACCTAGTATTGCTATGGTTAAAGATCTCTTGGAAGAACATGTCGATGGGCATGTTATTTACTTCTGTGAAGAAGCTGCTAGAATTGCCAAACCTGATAAAAAGGATAAACATAGACCTGTTTTTTTTGACAGAAAGACTGTAAGGGAACCCCCTACAGTATAATTGGTGCAACAAACCCAAATTTCAAGTACCATGCCTTGAACCTGGGTGGGTGAGAAGGCATCAGCCCCTTCCCACCACTAGGCTATGCCTCTGTTGTTGGCATGCCCGTTATCTCAGTTAAAATAGGAGATCACTGTTATCATGGTTTATGTGACATAGGTGCTAGTGTGAGTGTTATTCCTTACACCTTATATCAAGAAATTATAAATGACATAGCACCCGCAAAGATAGAAGACATAGATGTTATTATTAAACTTGCTAATAGAGACACTATATCACCAACTGGGATTGTTAGACATGTTGAAGTCTTGTGTGGGAAACTAAAATACCCTACTGATTTTCTTATTCTTGGTTCCCCACAAGATGACATTTGTCCCATTATCTTTGGTAGACCTTTCTTGAACATCGTTAATGCGAAAATAGACTGTGAGAAACAAACTGTCGGTGTGTAGTTTTGGTGATGAGTCTCATGAGTTTAATTTTTCCAGGTTTAGTAGAAAGCTTCAGGAAAAAGATTTCCTAGTAAGGATGAATTAATTGGTCTTGTTTCTATTGCAGTACCACCTACTGATCCTTTAGAACAATATTTGCTAGACCATGAAAATGATTTACATATGCATGAAAGAAATGAAATAGATAAGATTTTCTTTGAACAACGCCCTCTGCTTAAACACAATTTGCCTATCGAAACTCTAGGAGGTTCTCCTCCACCTAAAGGTGATCCTGTGTTTGAATTAAAACAATTGCCAGACACTTTGAAATATGCTTATCTTGATGAAAACAAGATATATCCTGTTATTATCAGTGCTAACCTTTCAGAACATGAAGAAGAAAGATTATTGAAAGTTCTAAGGAAGCACCGAGCTTCTATTGGATATACTCTTGATGATTTAAAGGGCATTAGTCCCACTCTATGTCAGCACAAAATTAATATGTAACCTTATGCTAAACCCGTTGTTGATCACCAACGTCGGTTAAACCTGAAGATGAAAGAAGTGGTAAGAACGGAAATATTAAAACTTCTGGAAGCAGGTATAATCTATCCTATAGCTGATAGTAGATGGGTGAGTCCTGTTCATTGTGTCCCTAAGAAAGGATGTATAACTGTTGTTCCTAATGATAAGAATGAGCTTATTCCACAAAGAATTGTTACAGGTTATTGAATGGTAATTGATTTTAGAAAATTAAACAAAGCAACTAGAAAAGATCATTACCCTCTACCTTTTATTGATCAAATGCTTGAAAGATTATCTAAGCACACACATGTTTGCTTCCTTGATGGATATTCTGGTTTTTCACAAATACCTGTTTCTCAACCTGATCAATAAAAGACCACTTTTACTTGTCCCTTTGGAACCTATGCTTATAGACGTATGGCTTTCAGTTTATGTAATGCACCTGCTACCTTTCAAAGATGTATGACTGCTATATTCTCAAACTTTTGTGAAAAAATTGTTGAGGTTTTCATGGATGACTTCTCTGTTTATGGGAAGTGTTTTGATGATTGTTTAAGAAATCTTGATCGAGTTTTGCAGAGATGTGGACAAACAAGTCTTGTCTTGAATTGGGAGAAGTGCCACTTTATGGTTAATGAAGGCATTGTCTTGGGTCATAAAATTTCTGAAAGAGGTATTGAAGTGGACAAAGCTAAGGTTGATGCAATTCAGAAAATGCCATGTCCTAAAGATATAAAAGGTATTCATAGTTTCTTGGTTCATGCTGGTTTTTATAGGAGATTTATCAAAGACTTTTCTAAAATTTCTAGGCCTCTTACGAGTCTTTTGCAAAAGGATATTCCTTTTGTTTTTATGATGATTGTTTAGAAGCCTTTGAAACACTCAAGAAAGCCTTAATTTCTGCACCTATTGTTCAACTACCTGATTGGAATTTGCCTTTTGAAATTATGTGTGATGCTAGTGATTACGATGTTGGTGCTGTTCTAGGACAAAGAGTTGATAACAAACTGAATGCTATTCACTATGCTAGTAAAACTCTAGACAGTGCTCAAAGAAATTATGCTAGTACTAAAAAAGAATTCTTAGCAGTGGTGTTTGCTTGTGGTAAATTTAGAACTTATATTGTTGATTCCAAAGTAAATGTTCACACAGACCACGCTGCTATATCTTATGGAAAAGAAAGATGCCAAACCTAGACTTATTCGATGGGTTCTCTCGTTACAAGAATTTTATTTACATATCATTGATAGAAAAGGAGTTGAGAACCCTGTAGCTGATAATTTATCTAGGCTTGAAAATGTGCCTGATGACCCGCTACCTATTGATGAAAGTTTTCCTGATGAGGAGTTAGCAGCAATAAATGTTGCTCACGGTACTCCTTGGTATGCTGATTATGCTAATTACATTGTTGCTAAATATTTACCACCTAGCTTTACATACCAACAAAAGAAAAAAAATTCATCTATGATTTAAGACATTACTTTTGGGATGACCCACATCTTTATAAAGGAGTAGATGGTGTTATTAGACGTTGTGTACCTGAGCATGAACAGGGACAAATCCTACGGAAATGTCACTCCGAAGCTTATGGAGGGCATCATGCTGGAGATAGAACTGCTCACAAGGCATTGCAATCTGGATTTTATTGGCCTACTCTCTTCAGGATGCCCGTAAGTTCGTCTTATCTTGTGATGAATGTCAAAGAATAGGTAATATCGATAAGCGTCAAGAAATGCCTATGAATTATTCACTTGTTGTTGAACCATTGGATGTTTGGGGGTTTGATTACATGGGACCTTTTCCTTCCTCTAATGGGTATACACATATTTTGGTTGATGTTGATTATGTTACTAAATGGGTAGAAGCTATTCCAACTAGTAGTGCTGATCACAACACCTCTATTAAAATGCTTAAGGAAGTTATTTTCCCAAGGTTTGGCGTCCCTAGATATTTAATGACTGATGGTGGTTCACACTTTATTCATGGTGCTTTTCGTAAAATGCTTGCCAATATGATGTTAACCATAGAATTGCATCACCTTATCATCCTCAGTATAGTGGTCAAGTTGAACTGTAGCGACCCGACCTCAGACGGTCAAGTCTCTGTGCATAAGTGTCATCCCTAGATCGGTAATGCTGACACACACAGTACTCGAAGGATTTATAACAGAGTGCAATCACACACTTATTACATCGAATGTCTCAAAAAGAGAACTTATTACAATAAATATGGCTTAAGGCCATCTAAATAAGATAACAGCGGAAGGCTTGGAAGATAAAGTGAGTCCATCAACTCCAACGGCATAGCTGAGTGCATGACAACGACCTAGCGCACCTTACTCTTCGTCTGAAAAGTCTGCAACATGATACGTTGCAGCCCGAAAACGGGTCAGCACATGGAATATGCTGGCATAGTAACACAATAGAGCAACGAACATAATAAATGCTATCACTACATGCATATGGCTGGTGGAGGCTCTATGGTTAATATGTTTTTGCGAAAAGCCAATTTTTTCCTACATCAAAGGAATATATTTTATTTAACTATCATGGTAGTTGAACAACATTGAGAAGGTTCCTCCAACTCAAACCCAATTAAACAGTAGTTAACAACCCAACAAATTAATTTAGAGTGATGAGATCCATATGATAATCCACGAACCAGATACTCAAGATGTCCATAACCAGGGACACGGCTAACCATGATTAGTTTGTACACTCTGCAGAGGTTTGCGCACTTTTCCCCACAAGACTCGATCTCCTCCGTTGGATTTCTCGCACTACATGGTGTTTGAGAAACGGATGACCGAGACACAGTCTTTCAGAAGCATTAACTCTAACCCTAGGTAGACACTACCAACCTACATCCCCTACATCTGCTAGCCTACCACTGGAAGAGGTCATCCGTTTCTCAAACACCATATAGTGTGAGAAATCCAATGGAGGAGATCGAGTCTTGTGGGGAAAAGTGCGCAAACCTCTGCAGAGTGTACAAACTAATCATGGTTAGCCATGTCCCCGGTTATGGACATCTTGAGTATCTGGTTCGTGGATTATCATATGGATCTCATCACTCTAAATTAATTTGTTGGGTTGTTAACTACTGTTTAATTGGGATTGAGTTGGAGGAACCTTCTCAAAGTTGTTCAACTACCATGATAGTTAAATAAAATATATTCCTTTGATGTAGGAAAAAATTGGCTTTTCGCAAAAACATATTAACCATAGAGCCTCCACCAGCCATATGCATGTAGTGATAGCATTTATTATGTTCATTGCTCTATTGTGTTACTATGCCAGCATATTCCATGTGCTGACCCATTTTCGGGCTGCAACATATCATGTTGCAGACTTTTCAGACGAAGAGTAAGGTGTGCTAGGTCGTTGTCGTGCACTCAGCTATGCCGTTGGAGTTGATGGACTCACTTTATCTTCCAAGCCTTCCGCTGTTATCTTATTTAGATGGCCTTAAGCCATATTTATTGTAATAAGTTCTCTTTTTGAGACATTCGATGTAATAAGTGTGTGATTGCACTCTGTTATAAATCCTTTGAGTACTATGTGTGTCAGCATTACCGATCCAGGGATGACACTTATGCACAGAGACTTGACTGTCTGAGGTCGGGTCGCTACAAGATGGTATCAGAGCACACGCTGAATGTAGGACACAACCACTAAGATGAGCCATAGGACACTCTTCTCTACTCATTTCTGACACCTCTCCATTTTCTACTCTATAGGATGGCGGACTCAAGGAACAAGTTTGCACAACCGGATGAAGACACACCCTTTGGACGACATTTGAAGGAAGTCACTAGGTACCTGAACATCGGAATACCAAGCTTCACCGGGACCTACACCGCCACTTTACTAGAAGAGGAGCGCTGGATAATTCGAGTTCAAGTTCCAGGAAGGACATTCACGCCAGTCACTGAGCCCATAGAGTTTTCCTTTGATGCACCAACCTGGAGTCTAGGCAAGAGCATGGCAGACCACATTGCTATGGGACGTATCGGAGAAGTCTACAAACAGGAGCTGAAGGACACTATCTACCAGATATGTGGGCGCCGAGACGAGCAATGGGAGATGATCAGCACCAGGAGGGACATGTCCATTGCAGCTTTCATCCAGGAGTTAAAGCAGCACATTCGACACCAGGAGAACCAGATGTGCGCTAGCATGATAGATCTAAAGAAGCTGATGACCAGGAACATGGAGCTAGAAGAGGAACTCAAGTCTACACGCGACGGATACGAGGAGGAAATCGTGATACTAGTGGAGAAGAATGACGACCTAACCAGGAAGCTAGGAGTATTCATGGGAGACCCCGCGCCAGGAGGAGATGACGACTAATCCAAGGACATTCGTTCTAAAGACTACATCATCATCGACGACACCGATTCTGACCCCGACAGTAGTGATGATGATTATGAAGACGAAGCTGGAGTAGATATCATGGAGTCTTCCACCGATCAAAATTTCTAGATGACCACCATATGATCAAGTAGTATTTCCCCATGTAAATAGTATAGTCCAAGCAGTGTAACGATATTTAGATCGAGTGTATGCCCTTGCTTGATTGATTGAGTGATATGATATGAATTGATTTGTTTGTCTCATGAGCATATGGGTAGTGATTTTCCCCTTAGACCCCACTCTATTATAATCTCTTCCCTCTAAACCCATCAGATGCCTCCGAGACGTGACACCAGATTTGCCTTCCCACCGGAGCTCACTCAGTTGATCCAGTAGCAGAATGCCTTGATGCAGCTTTTAGTCCAGAACCAAGGCAACAACAACAACCCACCACCACCACCTCCAGTTGACAACTTAGCCCGTTTTCTAAGGTTGCAGGCGCCGGTGTTTTCCAGTAGCACCGAGCCGATAGTTGTTGACGATTGGCTATGCAGGATTGGAAGGGAGTTGACCACCGTAGTTTGCACAGATGCTGAGAAGGTGCACTTTGCCGCACATCAATTGGATGGACCCGCAGCCTCATGGTGGGAGAATTACACAGCCACTTTCCCCATAGCCAATGTCACTTGGGACCAGTTTCAGCAAGCATTCCGCAGATCACATGTCTCAACTGGAGCTATGAGCATGAAGAAGCGTGAGTTTCGCAACTTACGCCAGGAGAACCGTACTGTAGCTCAGTACGTGGATGAGTTTAGCAAGTTATCTCACTATGCCCCTGATGATGTGGCCACAAATGCCGCGAAGCAGGAGAAGTTTATGGAAGGGTTGAACGATGAGATGAGTATGCAGTGGATGGTGGCAACATTTAACAACTACCAGGAGTTGGTAGACAAGGCTCTTATGATTAAAGGGAAGCAGCAGCAGATAGATAGCCGCAAGAGGAAGTATGGACCAGGGAAGTATAATTCAGGAGGTCAGCAAAAGCCTCGCTTTACCCCGAACTCGGGAGGATATACCCATAACCATGGAGGCCACACTCACAATGGAGGGAGTTCGCATAACCACAGTGGCCCCAAGAATGGGAATGGTAATGGAGCAAACAACAATCAGAACCGCTCCAATCCAGCCACACCCGCCAAGAAGGACCTAAGTCACATTACTTGTTTCAAGTGCAGGAAGAGTGGACACTATGCCACTGAGTGTCCTGAAGCAAAGAATGGAAATGGCAATGGAAGCTCTAGGAAGAAGCCCAACCCTTTCAACAGGGGACAAGTGAACCACGTTAACGTGGAGGAGGTTGAAGAGTAGCCAGACGCAGTTATCGGTATGTTTTTGGTTAAGTCATTTACCGCTCTCGTTCTTTTTGATACTGGTGCATCGCATTCATACATATCAAGGGGATTTGTGGACAAGTTTAAGTTGCCAACCCTAGCCTTTAGGACACCCTTGCTAGTGAGCTCACCCGGTGCAGAGTATATGGCCAGCCGATGGTGCGACCGGTTACCCTTAACCATTGACAGCCATGTTTTCCCCTCAGACCTAATAATCCTGGAGTCACAAGGATTGGATGTGATACTAGGAATGGATTGGCTATCGAAGTATGGAGGAAACATTGACTGCGCTAGCAAGTCAATTTTGCTCACCACCCCGGAGGGAAAAAGGATCAAGTATGTATCCAAGCATACGCCAAGAAGGACTCAAGTAAATTCCCTCTCAGGAGTTGTTCAGGAGGAAGTGCCTGTAGTGAAGGATTACCCAGATGTATTTCCAGAGGAATTACCAGGCATGCCGCCAGATCGAGATATTGAGTTTTTGATAGAGTTGTTGCCAGGCACCGGACCAATATCAAAGAGACCATACCGGATGCCCGTGAATGATCTGGAGGAGATCAAAAAGCAAATTAAGGATTTATTGGAGAAAGGTTGCATCCGACGAAGTTCATCACTATGGGGAGCCCCAGTGCTCTTGCTTGAGAAGAAGGATGGATCTTTGAGGATGGTTGTTGATTATCGTGCGTTGAATGAAGTGATGATCAAGAACAAGTACCCACTGCCGATAATCAATGATTTGTTTGACCAGATGCAAGGAGCTAAAGTATTTCCCAAGATCGATCTGCGATCAGGATATCACCAGCTGAAGATCCAAGAACAGGATATACCTAAGACATCCTTCACCACAAGGTACGGGCTATATGAGTACACGGTTATGTCATTTGGATTGACTAACGCCCCTGCCTATTTCATGAGTATGATGAATAAGGTGTTCATGGAGTTCTTGGATAAGTTTGTTGTGGTGTTCATTGATGATATTTTGGTATACTCGAAGAATGAAGAGGAGCACAAGGAACATTGCGTTTAGTTCTCGAGAAGCTCAGGGAACATCAGTTGTATGCCAAGTTCAGCAAGTGTGAGTTTTGGTTGAAGGAAGTTGGATTCCTTGGACATGTTATATCAGGAGAAGGTATAGCAGTAGACCCCCACCAAGGTTAAGTCAGTTACTGAGTGGTTGGCACCCACCTCAGTTGGAGAGATCCGCAGTTTTCTTGGACTCGCGGGATATTATCGGAGATTTATTGACAATTTCTCTAAGATTGCGAAGCCCATGACAAAGCTGTTGAAGAAGGACACTAAGTTCAAATGGACGGAAGAATGTGAGGCCAGTTTTCAGTAGTTGAAGAAACGTTTGACTACAGCCCCAGTGCTGATTCTGCCAGATATACGCAAGGATTTGCAAGTGTATTGCGACGCTTCTCGCTTAGGACTTGGAGGTGTACTTATGCAAGATGGAAGAGTTGTTTCATATGCCTCACATCAACTTCGACCGCATGAGTTGAATTATGCCATGCATGATTTGGAGTTAGCAGCCGTAGTGCATGCACTCAAGACCTGGAGACATTTTCTTATTGGAACCGTTGTGATGTGTACACAGATCACAAGAGTTTGAAGTACATTTTCACACAGAAGGAGCTGAACCTCAGGCAGAGGAGATGGTTGGAGCTTATAAAGGATTATGACATGAAGCTGCATTATCACCCAGGAAAGGCCAATGTTGTAGTAGACGCTTTGAGCCGCAAGAGTTATGTTAATACCCTCGTAAGCGGAGGATTGCCAAAGGAGTTAGTAGAGGATCTCAGGGAACTTCGTTTGGAGATTGTTCCTAGGGGTTTTGTTGCAGCGATGGAGGTTCAATCTACATTATTGGGAAAGATTCGAGAAGCTCAGAAGGATGACAAAGAGATTGCTGAGATAAAAGAGAGAATGAGTAAAGGAAAAGCCAAGGGTTTTCGTGAGGACGAGAATGACACCTTTTGGTTTGAGGACCGTGTTTATGTGCCCAATAATGCAGAGATCAGGAAGTTGATACTACAGGAATCGCATGACTCGCCATACTCCATACACCCCGGAAACACCAAGATGTATTTGGATATGAAGGAGCGTTTCTGGTGGACTGGTATGAAGAAGGATATTGCCGAGTATGTAGCAGTATGTGATATGTCAGAGAGTGAAGGCAGAACATCAGAAGCCAGCCGGATTACTACAGCCTATGCCGATACCCGAATGGAAGTGGGACAAGCTTGGCATGGATTTTATCACTGGATTACCCAGGACCCGATCGGGATATGATTCTATATGGGTAGTAGTTGATCGCTTGACCAAAGTGGCTCACTTTATCCCAGTGAAAACCACCTACACAAGTGCGAAGTTGGCCAAAATATATATGACCAGGATCGTATGTCTGCATGGAGTTCCGAGGACCATCGTATCAGATAGAGGAACACTGTTCACTTCAAAGTTTTGGCATCAGCTGCACCAGACTTTGGGTACAAGGCTTGAGTTCAGCACAACCTTTCATCCGCAGACAGATAGACATACCGAGAGGGTCAATCAGATTCTGGAGGACATGTTGAGAGCTTGTGCACTAGATTATGGATCTAGTTGGGATGACAATTGCCTTACGCGGAGTTCTCATACAGCAATAGCTACCAGGCCAGTTTGAAGATGGCACCGTTCAAAGCCCTGTATGGAAGAAGATGCTGAACACCGTTGATGTGGGATGAAGTTGGAGACCGTCAGTTGTTTGGACCAGATTTGATCAAGGAGTCCGAAGAGAAGGTTAAGTTGATTCGCGACAGACTGAAGGTAGCTCAGTCCAGGCAGAAGAGTTATGCAGACTCAAAACGCAAGGAGGTAGTCTATGAAATCGGAGATAGAGCATATCTTCGTGTATGGCCGCTCCGAGGAGTTAAACAATTTGGAGTCAAGGGAAAGCTAGCCCCGAGATTTGTAGGACCATACCGAGTTTTGGAACGTATGGGAGAAGTGGTCTACAAGTTGGAGTTACCCGAAGGATTGTCAGGAGTTCATGATGTGTTTCACGTTTCCCAGTTGAAGAAGTGCCATGCAAAGATGGTCGATATACCTCTGAGAGATACAATGCCCCTGGAAGCGATTCAGTTAGACAGTGATCTGACCTATGAGGAGAAACCAGTCAAGATTCTCGAGTTTAACAGCCGAGTCACGCGCAGCAAGGTTATCAAGTTTTGCAAAGTTCAGTGGAGCCACCATACCGAGGATGAAGCCACCTGGGAACGAGAGGAAGACCTACGCAAAGACCACCCACACCTATTTTCTAGCCAACCCGAATCTCGAGGGCGAGATTCATCTTAAGGTGGGTAGGTTCGTAACATCCAAATTTCCAATTTGGAATGTTATACATAGGTCATTCATGCATATCTTATTTTATTGCATTTTGTTTTGCGATCCTCGAAATTCTAAGCAACTCAAGGACCCACAGAGAGAGTTGGGGATTTCACCGATTTCATATTTGAATTTTCTCAAATATCGAAACAAGGATCATTTTGGTTTTAGTTATTTTTCTCTCCAAAAATATTTCAAATTAAACTATATGAGAGGAGATAATATGACTTCTCCAAAATAAATGAAATATTGGAGGAAAAATATTAAAATAAAATAAATAATTTTATTTGGATTTTATTGCTATTTTATTTGAATTAGAAAAATATGCATATTTCAAAATTGCATTATTAGGCCAAGAAAATGTTCACTTTGTTCAAAATATTTTATTTAGACGGCGAAAATTTGTTTTGGCATTTTTATATTTTTATTTTTATTTATTTAGGATTTTTTTGGCGGAATCTGTTTTAAAAAAACTCTTCGCCGACCGAACCAGGCCGAAGCCCAACCGGCCCGGCACCGCTGCCGCCTTCCTCGCGCCTGCACGCCGTGCCCGAGCCGGACTCCGCCGGAGTCCGGGACACCGCCGCCGCCTCGGTTGCCCCCTGCCCAAGCCGAGCCCCCTCCTCTTCCTTTATATGCTGCTGTCGCCGCCTCGACCCCCACCTCGCCCCGCCTCCCGCAGCAGCAACACGCAGCCGCGCCCGCCACCGCTGCTGCCGCCGCCTGCGCCCCGCGCCGCACCCCGCCGCCGCCCCGCAGCGCCTCGCCTCGCCGGAGCCGCCGCCTCGCGGCCGGAGCCGCCGCCGTTCCCGATCCGATCCGGATCCGCCGGTTTTTTTGGTTTAGGTAAAAACCGATCGTTTTTTAGAAACCCTAGATGTGTTTTTTTATTTTTATCGGTTCGGTTTTCTCGGTTTAGTTATTTAGCAAACGTTCATCCGTTCGTTTGTTTTTACGAACGCTATTCACCGATTAGGTTCAGACAGCGAAGTTCGTTCGTTAGTCTTGTCTTTTTATTTTATTTTCATCCAGGGACCTATCGGCGATTACTTTTATCGCAGAATAGCCCCTGATTTTCAAACCCTCGCCGTTTCTTAACCGTTTGTCCAAATCCAGTGAAACCAACGCCAAAATCTTTGTCTCGAAACCCTGTTTCTGTTTAAACAACTTGAACAAGGTTTTGACAATTTAAAATTTGGTTTCAATCCGATTTGGTTGATTCTTTTTGTAGATCGAATCTCTTCAGTTGAGTTTTCAGATTTGATCTTCTTATTTGAGTTTTACCCGTGCATCTTTGCTTAAGTGCTTATGTATGCTATTGTTTGCCTGCGATAGAATTCCCGGAGTGCGAAGCGTGCTACTACGAGTCACTAGGTTTTGCGGATCGTCAGCAAGGCAAGTAACACATTGATCATACTCTTTTCATACCCAGTTTTTATGCATTAGTTTCAATCCTTAAACACTGCATGATTAGGATGTGATTAACTTGTGGGTATTGGGAAGTAGATGATGAGGTAGAACCTATTGCCCTGTTTATTATCAAACCCTGGGAGTTACTTCTACATTATGCTTATAGTGATATGCTATGCTCGTAGACGTGGTTTGGGTTTGAGTGTATCCATTACAGATGTGAGTGTTTAATTAATGGTTCAACTTAAGGTGGCAACTTTAATACACATCGGGGTGGATTGTTGGTTTTGGGCACCTGGAGAATCCAGTGTTGTCCAAGGATATCCCGGAGTACCCGTGTGATCATCCTATGGTCCGCCACCCAGGCTCAAAGGGATCGTAAGATTATTCATGCTAGAAACTTCCGTGCGCAGCCACAAGCTATTATGGGCTCTAGCATAGTTGAGTAGGTTGCATGACCTCTTCCAGTGGTAGGCTAGCAGATGTAGGGGATGTAGGTTGGTACTGTCTACCCAGGGTTAGAGTTAATGCTTCTGAAAGACTGTGCCTTGGTCATCCGTTTCTCAAACAACATGTAGTGCGAGAAATCCAACGGAGGAGATCGAGTCTTGTGGGGAAAAGTGCGCAAACCTCTGCAGAGTGTACAATCTAATCATGGTTAGCCGAGTCCCCGGTTATGGACATCTTGAGTATCTGGTTCGTGGATTATCATATGGATCTCATCACTCTAAATTAATTTGTTGGGTTGTTAACTACTATTTAATTGGGATTGAGTTGGAGGGACCTTCTCAATGTTGTTCAACTACCATGATAGTTAAATAAAATATATTCCTTTGATGTAGGGAAAAATTGGCTTTTCGCAAAAAAATATTAACCATTGAGCCTCCACCAGCCATATGCATGTAGTGATAGCATTTATTGTGTTCATTGCTCTATTGTGTTACTATGCCAGCATATTCCATGTGCTGACCCATTTTCGGGCTGCAACGTATCATGTTGCAAACTTTTCAGACGAAGAGTAAGGTGCGCTAGGTCGTTGTCGTGCACTCAGCTATGCCATTGGAGTTGATGGACTCACTTTATCTTCCAAGCCTTCTGTTGTTATCTTATTTAGATGGCCTTAAGCCATACATAATAAGTGTGTGATTGCACTCTATTATAAATCCTTCGAGTACTGTGTGTGTCAACATTACCGATCCAGGGATGACACTTATGCACAGAGACTTGACCGTCTGAGGTCGGGTCGCTACATGAACTTAGCAATAGAGAAATAAAATTAATTTTACAAAAGACTGTCAATAGGTCCAGGAAGAATTGGTCTAAGAAATTAGATGATGCCCTTTGGGCTTATAGAACAGCATATAAAAATCCTATGGGTATGTCTCCTTATAAAATGGTTTATGGAAAAGCTTGTCATTTGCCTCTGGAGTTAGAACATAAAGCATATTGTGCCATTAAAGAGATCAATTATGATTTCAAACTTGCTGGTGAAAAGAAGTTATTTGATATTAGCTCATTAGATGAATGGAGAACCCAAGCTTATGAAAATGCAAAATTATTCAAAGAAAAAGTTAAAACATGGCATGACAAAAGAATCCAAAAGTGTGAGTTTAAAGTTGGAGAATATGTTCTTTTGCACAACTCTCGTTTCAGATTCTTTGCAGGAAAACTCCTCCCAAAATGGGAAGGCCCCTATGTTATCGAGGAGGTTTACCGGTCTGGAGCTACCAAAATAAATAATTCCAAAGGTACTAATCCGAAGGTTGTCAATGGGAAACGAATAAAGCATTATATCTCAGGTATGCCCATTAATGTTGAAAGTAATATTATCCAAACTTTGACACCGGAAGAACACATAAAAGAGTCCTTCCGGAACACTTCAGAATCGTGAAAATAAGGAGGTACGTGATAGGTAAGAAAACGGACTCCGAAAAATCCGCAAAAATATTTTTTATTAGTTTTGGAATTTTTAGAAAATTAGGAAATAAAGAAACTTCCAGAAAGCGTACCCTGGTGGGTTGTGCCCACCTGGGACACCTTCCGGACTCCGTCTTTCTACAATTTACTTGACCCCCAAGATAAAAAAAATCTATATATACTTCCCGAACCTGTTTATCACCGAACCGTGGAGAAATCCTCTGTTTTCTTTTCTTGTTGTTTTCTGTGCAGTTCTGAAAATATGTCGTCCCAAGACTCCAACGGAGAGAGCTATGTCTCACATCTCATTGCTGACCCAAAGACCTATGGGGACCTATCCCCTTATGGTCGAACTAAAGATGACGAGGAGGATGCTCACTTGATGAGGATTGATGATTCCAGCTCGGAGGAGGAGGATGTTCCTCTACCTCAACCTGGGGATATGCATGTGGAGTTCAAGAAGTCATGTCTCCCTAAGAGAGCTAACCGGTCTAAAAACCAATATATTCCTTTTCGTTTTAGGCAGAAAAGCAAAGGGGATTTATTTAACAAGATCTTGAAGCTGGAGTTGGAAGTCAATGATTTAAGGAGGATATTGATCTCCTCAACTAGAATATGAAAAAGTTGAAGGCACAATTGTCATCACCACCATCATCCTCTTCACCACCAAAAGAGACCTGAGTATCGGGTATGGGCACTCCCCTTGGCTTCCGCCAAGCTTGGGGGAGTTGCCCTAGTATCGTATCATCCCACTATCTTTTTGCCTTTATTTATTTTATTTTGATCTTTTGCGTTAAATGAATAAAAGTTTAGTTCGATCCTTTCTTCTTTGAGAGTTTGCTTAGTGATCTATCCTTGTAATCATGTGCAAGTTATATAATTTTATCGTTGTCGTTCCGATGGTTTTGTGATGGTTTTGTGACGAGAACATTGTTCTTGGTGCCTCCTGAAATTTAGGGGTTGTGGCAGTGTCCCAGGGAGTTGAGCTCCGAGGTGTTGTCGTCACAATTTTATCGTTGCAGTTCTGGAATACCTGAGTTTCGCCGACATCGAAAATATCTTTTATGCAGTTGTTGGTGAGATCACCTCGACGCCACCCAGTACTGGGGCGGGAGTTCGGGAGTATTTCCATAACTCGTATAACGGATGCTTTTCGAAGGTTGAGGTACACGATTTCCGAAGTTTCTTGGTTATGTGTTGACGGATGGATACAGCTGGATCTAGGGATTGCTAGTTTGGGTGATATATTTTCTGTCCCCTGTATCCCCAACACCAGATTGCATAACCAGAAAGTTTCGGGAGTTTATAGGTGGGATTCAAGTAGCTCTTAGCATTTCTTCCCGCAGATATTTGGTTTGTGATTGGGTAATCCTTACCACTTATTTGTTCCAGTTGCACCTTGTTATTTTATTCATCAACCCTTTATCAAGTGGTTTCTCACCTTAATGGAAGTGTGATGATTTACTATGGAATTCATTCGTTCATCCTCGTTCGAATGTTCATTGTGAAGACTATATGTTGCAATTTCTATCCGTTGATTCAACTTGTCTATCTGTCTATCAAGATGCTAACGGATGTCACCCTCTTCAGGATGGCTCCGCCAACGCGTCAGAATCCGGAACGCAATGAGGGGAGTCAGGCGAACCCTCCGCCACCACCTCCGCCTCCGGAGGCATGGCAAGCTATCATGGCAGCCGCCAACGCCAATGCTCAGATGATTTTGCAACTCTTGCAAGAGCGCACCCTAGGGCAAGGCAACCAAGGAAATCAAGGCCAAGGCAACAATCAGCCTCATTTCGCTACCCTCAACCAGTTCCTCGCAAATCAGCCGAAGTCTTTCAGCTACTATGCCGAGGCCACATACGCCGATGATTGGCTCGTGGACATCAACAAGCATTTTGAATGCAACAATGTCAGGCCTGAGGACTTTGTCAAGTTCCCTTCTTTTCAACTCAAGGATCAAGCTGCCGAGTGGTATCAACAATACAAAGATTCCAGAGGAGGTCGTGTGATTACCTGGGATGATTTCCGCCGAGACTTCAAAGCTCACCACATTCCACAAAGTGTTGTTGAGAGCAAGCGTGAGGAGTTCCACAATCTCAAGAAAGGCAGCATGTCCATGTATCAATACAATACCTAGTTTCAGAAACTCGCTCGCTTCGCTAAGCAAGACGTTCCTGATGAAAAGAGCATGATCTATCAATTCAGAGGTGGCCTCAGAGAAGATCTGCAATTACCTCTCGTGCTTTTTGAGCCGACCAAGTATGATGATTTCTACAACATGGCTCTGAAGCAAGAGGCTGCTCAGCTCAAGTGTGAGGCTTCTAAGTAGAGAGTCAGGGACGCAGTTCAGTCTTCTTCTTCCTCACTAGTAGCTGCTAAGCAACAGAAGTTCTGGTTGCCTCCTCCTCCTCCGTTTCGTCAGCCTTTCCAGCAGAAGAACAAATGTGGCCATGGATCTTCCCACCCACCCAACCCTGGCTATCAGAACAAGTCTCAGAATCAAGCTCCAAAGTCGAATGCTCCTTATCATCATCCACTCTCAGAGGTGTCTTGCAACAAGTGTCAGCAGAAAGGTCACTATGCTAACAAGTGCTTCAACCAAAGGCGCCTTCCGCCTCCTCCTGTGAGATCTTCCAGCAATGCAGTGGTCAAGCATAATCCCAAGTTTGCAAAGGTCAACATGATGAACGCAGCTCAGGCAGAGGACTCTTCAGAAGTGATAATGGATAATCTTCCTGTTAACGATTTTCCTGCAAAAGTTCTTTTTGACACTGGTGCATCGCTTAGTTTCATCTCAAGACCATTTGCATCTAAGCATGAGTTGCATTTCCAAGAATTGCCTAGAACGTTAGCAGTTGTCTCTCCGGGCAAATGCATGAACGCAAGCTACATGGTTCCGGATGTTTCCATCAAGATGGGGGACTATAAATTTCTGTCTAAGCCAATTGTCCTTGGCGACTCTGATATTGATCTAATTCTCGGGATGGACTGGCTTTCTAAGCACAAGGCTCAACTTGATTGTGCTGCCAGGGAAATTAAATTGACACACTCTTCTGAGGATGTTATCATCTATGTCGCTCGTGATGAAACCATTCGGTTGTTTTCTCTCAATGAGAAGGGTGAGTTAGATGCAATCTCTCAGATTCCAGTCGTTTGTGAGTACCAAGATGTCTTTCCAGAAGAGCTTCCGGGTATGCCTCCTCACCGGCCAGTTGAGTTCGTTATCGATCTTGAGCCTGGCACGGAACCCGTTTGCAAGCGTCCGTACAAGCTTGGACCCAAGGAGCTGAAGGAATTGAAGAAACAGCTCGATGAACAAGAGCATCTGGGTTTGATCCGACCAAGTTCATCTCCATGGGGTTGTGGTGTTCTTTTTGTCCAGAAGAAGGATGGCACGGACCGACTTTGTGTCGACTACCGTCCATTGAAAAAGAAGACAATCAAGAACAAGTATCCACTTCCCAACATCAATGAGCTATTCGAGCAACTTAAAGGTGCTAAAGTATTCTCCAAGCTTGACATCCGTATGGGTTATCATCAGATTCGCATTCGTGAAGAAGATATTCCCAAGACAGCATTCAGAACAAGCTTTGGTTCTTATGAATATACTGTCATGTCTTTCGGCCTTGTCAATGCTCCTCCAACATTCTCTCGAATGATGAACTTCATCTTCAACCCCTATACCAATGAATTCGTCCTGGTGTATCTCGATGATATCTTGGTCTTCTCCAAGAATAAGAAGGATCATGCCAAACATTTGCGATTGGTGCTCAACAAGCTCAGAGAGTATCAATTCTACGCGACGTTTTCCAAATGTGAGTTTTGGCTTGATGAAGTTCTTTACCTTGGTCATATCATCTCTGCCAAGGGCATCGCTGTTAATCCCGAGAAGGTCTCTGCAATTGTGAATGGGGAACCTCCTCAGAATGTCAAGCAGCTCCGCAGTTTCCTTGGTCTTGCAAGCTATTGGAGAATTTCTCTAAGATTGCAAAGCCTCTTTCCAACCTCCTCCAGAAGCATGTGAAGTATGTCTGGACTCCTGAGTGTGACGTTGCTTTCAACACTCTCAAAGAGAAACTCGTCACAGCTCCTGTCTTAACTCCTCCTGACGAATCCAAGCCATTTGAAGTTTTCTGTGATGCTTCTCTTCAAGGTCTCGGTGCTGTGTTAATGCAAGAGAAGAAAGTTGTGGCCTATACCTCTCGTCAGTTGAAGCCCAACGAAAAGAACTACCCCACTCACGATCTTGAGTTGGCTGCAGTTGTCCATGCATTAATAACATGGAGACATCTCTTGTTGGGAAGGAAAGTGGACATATTCACCGATCACAAGAGTCTCAAGTACATCTTCACTCAGCCAAACCTCAACCTCAGGCAAACTCGATGGGTCAAAATGATTCAAGAGTACAATCCGTGTATTGAATATACTCCAGGCAAGGCCAATGTCATTGCAGATGCTTTGAGCAGGAAGGCTTATTGCAACAGCTTAATTCTCAAGCCATTTCAATCGGATCTTTGTGAAGCTTTCCGCAAACTGAATCTCCAAGTTGTTCCTCAAGGCTTTCTTGCCAACCTCCTAGTCTCTCCTACTTTGGAAGATCAAATTCGTGATGCACAACTCCTGGATACCATGGTGAAGAAGGTGAAACGTGGTATTGACAAGGGTCTTTCCAAATACAAGTGCTATCGCATTGATGACAGAGACACTTTATTCTTCGAGGACCGGATTGACAAGGGTCTTTCCAAATACAAGTGCTATCGCATTGATGACAGAGACACTTTATTCTTCGAGGACCGGATTGTGGTTCCTAAAGGTGATCTAAGGAAAGTCATTATGAATGAGGCGCACAATTCTCTTCTTTCCATTCATCCTGGAAGTACGAAGATGTACCATGACCTCAAGCAGTCGTATTGGTGGACTCGAATGAAGCAAGAAATCGCTCAATTCATGAATGAATGTGATGTCTGTCGAAGGGTGAAAGCAGAACACCAACGACCAGCTGGTCTCCTCCAACCTCTTGCTATTCCAGAATGGAAGTTTGATCATATCGAAATGGACTTCGTGACTGGATTTCCTAAGTCCAAGCGCGGAAATAATGCTATCTTCGTTGTCATCGACAAGCTTACAAAAGTGGCTCATTTTCTTCCAATCAAAGAATCTGTCACAGCAGCTCAGTTGGCAGAGCTCTACACCTCCAGGATTGTCTCCTTGCACGGCATTTCACAATTGATTTCTTCAGATCGTGGAAGCATCTTCACTTCTAAGTTCTAGGACTCCTTCCAAAAGGCCATGGGCACCAACATTCGCTTCAGCACAGCTTTCCATCCTCAAACTAGTGGCCAAGTCGAGCGAGTCAATCAAATCCATGAAGATATGCTCGGGGCTTGTGTCATTTCCTTTGGCATGAAGTGGGAAGATTGTCTTCCATATGCCGAGTTCTCCTACAACAACAGCTTCCAAGCGAGTTCGGGCAAGGCCCCATTCGAAATTCTATATGCCAGAAAGTGCCGTACTCCTCTCAATTGGTCAGAGACTAGTGAACGCCAACTTCTTGGCAATGACTTAATCACAGAGGCTGAAGAAATGTGTAACGTCATCCGTGAAAATCTCAAAGCCGCGCAATCGCGCCAGAAGAGTTACTATGATAGCAAGCACCGTGACTTGGCTTTCGAGATCGGAGACCATGTCTACCTCCGCGTCTCTCCAATGAAAGGCACTCGTCGCTTCGGTATCAAAGGGAAGCTTGCCCCTAGATACGTGGGTCCTTTCAAGATCATTGGCAAAAGAGGCGATCTCGCCTATCAACTTGAGCTTCCCTCCAACTTTGCGAACGTGCACGATGTGTTCCACGTGTCACAGCTTCGCAAGTGCTTCAAGACTCCTGAGCGCACCATCAACTTCGAAGAGATTGACCTCCAAGAAGATATGTCTTATCATGAGCACCCCGTTGCTATTCTTGAAGAAACTGAGTGTAAGACTCGCAACAAGTCAATCAAATTCCTGAAAGTGAAGTGGTCGCACCATTCCGACCGAGAAGCCACCTGGGAACGCAAGGACCACCTCCGTTCCGAATATCCGGAGTTCTTTCAGTCCTAGATCTCGGGACGAGATCCTCTCGTAGTGGTGGAGTGTTGTAACACCCCGGATGTAACTTTCCATATTTGTAACTCCAACTCTTGCCATTTTCGGCTATGTGTTATGATATTCCCTTCGTGGTCGGGTTTTGTCTTTCGTTTTGCATTTTGTTCATGTCATGCATCTCATATCATGTCATCATGTGCATCTCATTTGCATACATGTTCGTCTCATGCATCCGAGCATTTTCCCCGTTGTCCGTTTTGCAATCCGACACTCCCACATGCACCAGCGCGCCCCTCTTGTCTCTTTTCGTGAGCGGGTGTTAAACGTTCTCGGAATAGACCGAGGTTTGCCAAGTGGCCTTGGTACACCACCGGTAGACCACCTGTCAAGTTTCGTTCCATATGGAGGTCGTTTGATGCTCCAACGGTTAACCGGGTAACCGCAAAGGCCTGTTGTGTGTTGCAGCCAAACACCCCTCCAAAGAGCCCAATAACCTACCTAAGTCACTTCCATGCTCTCGGTCGTTCGATCGCGATCGTGTGGGCGAAAATCGCACTCTATTTGGAGTCTCCTAGCTCCCTCTAGCTATAAATAAGTGATCCCCCTCGGATTTTTTCGCGCAGACCAACCCTAACCCTTTCCCCTCTCCGGCGCCGGATGCGTCCGTCCCGCGCCGGACGTTCCCGCCGCCGCGCCCGCTCCAATCGGCGCGCGCCACGTGGCACCCCGCCGCCGGCCCGCGAGCCCGCAGCCGGCCCGCCGCCAGGCCGAACCCGGGTCGCGCCTCCGCCCCGCGCGGCTCCCCGTTCCCGCGTCGCCCGCGCCCCAGCGCCTCCCCGCCCGTGTCTCGACCGCCGACGCCTCCGCCGACCGCCGCCGCCGCACCTCTCGCGCCGGCGAACATCTCCGCTCTTTGCCGCCGTTCGTCTCTGCCGCCCCGCGCCTCCTCGTCGCCAGCGCCTCCTCCGGCGAGGTCCGGCCCCGAGCTCCGGCCGCCCCGTCCTCCAACTCCGACGAGCCACCCCGCCTCGGCTTCCGTGCCACCAACCCTAGATCTGGAGAGGTTGAACCCCGAATTTTCCTCCAAGTCTTTTCTGTCATATTATGTTGCTATGTTCATCATGGCATATCTCATTGCTTACTGCTCCGTTTTGCGTGCATGATATATCGAAATGTTCGTCACGAGATGCGCTTCATTTGGTTCCATTGTGCCATACTCGTTTGAGTTCATGTTGATGCCCAAATCTCTGGTGCAAGAGTGCTATATGATGTTTACTGCTGTTACTTATCAGAACTTGATGTTTTGTTATTTTTGTTGCATTTGATGTGTGCATCTTATGGGCATGAACTCTACAGGTGTTTTGATCTATGCCATGCCATCTTTACAGAGGTGTATGCCATGTAGTTTTTTGATCTATGTGGTGACTAGCACAAGCATGCAAACTAGGCTTCGTGATGTTTCTGTTTTTAGGGACTTCGAATTTTGCAGTCTTTTACCTGTTGTTATTTTGTTGCCATGTATCCATGTGTCTACAGTGAGATCCATGCTTCTTTTGAGTATATTCAATAAGGATGTTTTGTAGATATAGTTGTGCTCTATCCAGCCATGCCCCTGTTTGCAATTATGGAGGGGCCTAGCATGTCTCAATCTTGCTCTACTTTTGCTATAAAATGTTCCTGGCAGAATGTTAACATGATATTCAATTTTGCCAAGGTTATTGTAGTTGATCCATACATGCTATGAACTTGCTCTTGCCATGGTTAGCTTCATGAACATTCCATCCTGCTGTAGGTATGCTTGTTTTGTCATGCATTGCTTTGTGATGAGTGAATCGAGCTCACAAAGATGCCTTCATAATTCTGTTAATGCCATGCTCTGTTTTCTGCTGTCTGAAATCTGTTATCGAAACTTGCTATGTTTACATGGGTGCCATCATATCTTCTGTGCCTTTTTGGCTCATGATCAGTAAGGGACTTTTCTTCTATGCATTTAGTATATTCATGCCATGCCTTGTTTTGCTATGATAATTTCCTGTAGCATGTGTTTTGCTTGCTCTGAACATTGCTACCTGATGCTGTTTCAGCCATGTTCAGTATTTTCACCAAGTCTGTGAAGCTGATATCTTTTGCACTTTTGGCATGCTTGTTTGAACCTGTTATTTTGTGATCTAGCCGTAGCTCAGTGTTTATCTTTTGTCAAGAATCTCTTGTAGATCACTGCCATATGCTTTGTTGCTATGTTGGGGTGTTGTAGCATAGTTACTTGATGTATTCTAAGTGCTATCTTGCTGTTAATCGCAGAATCGTGTCATTCTTGTTTTGCTTGCCATTTGCAAACCGTGCATCCGTTTCCGGTGATCTTTATATCGATTTCGACCCAAATCATCTCATCTTTCCAGTGGAATACTTGGTTTGGCAAGTTGCTGCCTTGTTCATACTTTTTCTTCCCGAGCACGCATACGCATCGCATATCACATCTCGCATATCATGCATGTTTTGCATCATGTTGTTTGTGCATTTCCCGTGATTGATTGTGGTTCCATTGCTTGTGTTATTGCTGTGGGTAGAACCAGGAGACGAGTTCGTGAACGAGGAACCTGTTGAGTACGCCTACGAGGATCAAGCTTTCAACAACTCTGAGAACCTTGCAGGCAAGATGACCATACCCTCGAAATCACTTCTATCTTTGCTTTGCTAGTTGTTCGTTCTATTGCTATGTTGCGCTACCTACCACTTGCTATATCATGCCTCCCATATTGCCATGTCAAGCCTCTAACCATCCTTTCTTAGCAAACCGTTGATTGGCTAAGTTACCGCTTTTGCTCAGCCCTTCTTATAGCGTTGCTAGTTGCAGGTGAAGTTGAAGTTGGTTCCATGTTGGAACATGGATATGTTGGCATATCACAATATCTCTTATTTAATTAATGCATCTATATAGTTGGTAAAGGGTGGAAGGCTCCGCCTTATGCCTGGTGTTTTGTTCCACTCTTGCCGTCCTAGTTTCCGTCATACCGGTATTATGTTCCTTGAGTTTGCGTTCCTTACGCGGTTGGGTGATTTATGGGACCCCCTTGACAGTTCGCCTTGAACAAAACTCCTCCAACAAGGCCCAACCTTGGTTTTACCATTTGCCTACCTAAGCCTTTTTCCCTTGGGTTTCGCGAGCCCGAGGGTCATCTTTATTTTAAACCCCCGGGCCAGTGCTCCTCTGAGTGTTGGTCCAAACCCGTCAGTCGCCGGTGGCCACCAGGGGCAACTCTGGGCTCGCCTATCGGAAGCTTGGACAATCCGGTGTGCCCTGAGAACAAGATATGTGCAGCTCCTATCGGTATTTGTCGGCACATTCGGGCGCCTTTGCTGGTCTTGTTTTACCATTGTCGAAATGTCTTGTAAACCGGGATTGCGAGACTGATCGGGTCTTCCCGGGAGAAGGTTTATCCTTTGTTGACCGTGAGAGCTTATAATGGGCTAAGTTGGGACACCCCTGCAGGGTGTTATCTTTCGAAAGCCGTGCCCGCGGTTATGAGGCAGATGGGAATTGTTTAATGTCCGGTTGTAGAGAACTTGACACTTGACTTAATTAAAATCCATCAACCGTGTGTGTAGCCGTGATGGTCTCTTTTCGGCGGAGTCCGGGAAGTGAACACGATTTGAGTTATGTATGAACGTAAGTAGTTTCAGGATCACTTCTTGATCATTTCTAGCTTCGCGACCGTTGCGTTGCTTCTCTTCTCGCTCTCTTTTGCGTATGTTAGCCACCATATATGCTTAGTGCTTGCTGCAGCTCCACCTCATTACACCATCCTTTCCTATAAGCTTAAATAGTCTTGATCTCGCGGGTGTGAGATTGCTGAGTCCTCGTGACTCACAGATTCTACCAAAACAGTTGCAGGTGCCGACGATACCAGTGCAGATGACGCAACCGAGCTCAAGTGGGAGTTCGACGAGGAACGTGGTCGTTACTAAGTTTCGTTTCCTGATGATCAGTAGTGGAGCCCAGTTGGGATGATCGGGGATCTAGCATTTGGGGTTATCTTATTTTCATTTGGATTTGACCGTAGTCGGTCTATGTGTGGATTTTGGATGATGTATGAATTAATTTATGTATTGTGTGAAGTGGCGATTGTAAGCCAACTCTCGTTATCCCATTCTTGTTCATTACATGGGATTGTGTGAAGATGAACCTTCTTGCGACAATACCTACAACGTGGGAGTAGCAGCATCATGGGCGTTACAAGGAGCACTTTCGCCCTCCGGCGGAGCGATTCCGCCGGAGGAACTTCCCTTCCGGAGGGGGAAATCATCGTCATCATCATCACCAACAACTCTCCCATCTTGGGGACGGCAATCTCCATCAACATCTTCAACAACACCATCTCATCTCAAACCCTAGTTCATCTTTTGTGTTCAATCTTGTTACCGGAACTCTAGATTGGTGCTTGTGGGTGACTAGTAGTGTTGATTACATCTTGTAGTTGATTAATATATGGTTTATTTGGTGGAAGATTATATGTTGAAATCCATTATGCTATTTAATACCCCTCTGATCTTGAGCATGATTATCATTTGTGAGTAGTTACTTTTGTTCTTGAGGTCACATGAGAAATCATGTTGCAAGTAATCATGTGAACTTGATATGTGTTCGATATTTTGATAGTATGTATGTTGTGATTCCCTTAGTGGTGTCATGTGAACGTCGACTACATGACACTTCACCATATTTGGGCCTAAGGGATTGCATTGCGGAGTAGAAATTACATGATGGGTTGCGAGAGGGACAGAATCTTAAACCCCAGTTTATGTACTATTCCGTAAGGGTCCGATTGGATCCAAAAGTTTAATGCTATGGTTAGAATTTATTCTTAATACTTTTCTCGTAGTTGTGGATTCTTGCGGGACGGTTAATCATAAGTAGGAGGTTTATTCAAGTAAGAACAACACCTAAGCACCGGTCCACCCACATATCAAATTATCAAAGTACCGAACACGAATTAAACCAACATCATGAAAGTGACTAGATGAAAATCCCGTGTACCCTCAAGAACGCTTTGCTTATCATAAGGGACCGTTTTGGCCTGTCCTTTGCCTCAAAAGGATTGGGCTACCTTTCTGCACTTTTGCTACTATTATCGTTACTTGCTCGTTACAAATTACCTTGCTATGAAACTACTCCGCTACTTACAATTTCAGCACTTGCAGACATTATCTTGCTGAAAACCACTTGTCATTTCCTTCTGCTCATTGGGTTCGACACTCTTACTTATCGAGAAGAGCTACAATTGATCCCCTATACTTGTGGGTCATCAGCTACCTGCCGAAGTACCCAACATGCTCGAAGGATGTGAGTTGAGTCAGTGCTTGGACTCGCTTGTATCGGGCAGGGTTGGTCGAGGAGTTCGTCAAGGACGGGCTTGTATCCCGTAAAGGGTTTATTTTTCCTACCGACGGGCTTATCGTCGGATGCCTCGTGAGGGTGTATCTGTTTTGCTCGGGCAGTGCACTGCTTAAAGGCAGCAGGTTCCAACTGGGTTTTGTGGGCCTTCCATGTGCTTTCCATCGCGCAAGACTTCCGTACTACGTGCGATAGTTCCTTAAAACTCTGTATGCGCAACGGTCGAAGGCATTCCGAATTCCCTCGTCGGTACAATTGCGATGAAAGACCGAGACTGCATTGTCATCGCAGCAATCTTTAATTTTTTTTTTTGACAAGTAGGAACCTGGCCCAAAAGTGATGGACCATTTCCTGAGGTTGCTGTCGTACATACATCAGGTCATATATGTCTGGAGGGCCTGAATTACTTGGAGAATATTGATTGTGGTGGGTGGGTGGGCTAAAACTCGAATCCCGACCCAAGATTGTATCCGGAGCTTGTAAAATCTCCGAGGTCACCAGTTTGGGTCCAGGTAGATCCAAGTGCTCTCCCGACCCTATGTATGACCCTGAGTCTGGGGACGCGTAGTCTGGTTCAAAGGGAGGGTGTCCGACTGAAGGGGTTCGGAGATCCGGACATAGCTCGTCTTTAACATAGGGGAAGAAGTGTTTTCGGCTCATTCCTCGACGACTGCTACCAGGTGGGTGATCGGCGGGAGATTGATTTCCCCCTAGTCAGGTTTAAGCCTGATCCGATCATAGTCTGTTGAAAGCCCCAGGGTGGCGATGTGATCTAGCAGCTCGTTTAAGGACGAGATGTCCGCCGGATCCATCTTCTCAGAGTATTCAAGACCGATGCGGGATGGTGTTTGGCGATCGCGGGGGACGCTGTCGGCTTGATGGCCATGCGGGCACCCACGGTGAAACCGCCGAGCTAGTGGATCTGTCCTGAAGTTAGGCTCCTTCCAGACATGATATTGTTGTTGATGAAAAGGCGAGCAATAGATCGCTTTTCGTGACTACACAGCGGAGCTCTCAATGAAAGCACCAATGTCGGTGTCAAAACCGGCAGATCTCGGGTAGGAGGGGGGCCCAAGCTATGAGTCTTAAGGATCAATGGTAACAAGGGACAATGGGGACATGATGCTTACCCGGTTCGGGCCCTCTTAATAGAGGTAAAAACCTATGTCCTGCTTGATTGTATTCGATGAGTATAGGGGTTACAAGAGTTGATCTACCTCGAGATCGTAATGGCTAAACCCTAGCTGTCTAGCCTATGATTATTCTGATAGCCTCTACGGACTAAACCCTCCAGTTTATATACACATCGGAGGGGCCTAGGGTTGTACAGAGTCGGTTTGCAGAAGAAGGAAAGATTACATCCGAACACCAAACTTGCCGTCCACGCATATAGGAGTCCTATCCGGACACGGGGGATGATCTTCTGCTTCGCCTTCATGGCCTATCAGTCCGGCCCATATCGAATAGACCGGGCACCCAAGGACCCCCTAATCCAGGACTCCCTCAATGCCATGGTGGTCGACGTGAGAGGGAGAGGGAGGAGATAGCGATGAACGTGAGCATTCTTCCGGATGCCGTGGGAGGCGCAGTATTTATAGCGAGCAATGGCACACCCACGTAAGATATGTTGCATGATTAACGTAACAACTACGTGGGCATATTTGTTGGAGTAAATTACGGGGGAGGGAAGGGGTGGAAATATTGCTGGTCACAACGGATTGGACGAGCGCGGGGGGAGGAGAGTCATGCATGCAGATTTTTTTCCACGCGGGGTGGAGTGGTAGGACTGCCGGAAGGAGGAGAGTCAAGCAGGCAAATTGTTTTCACACATGGAGAGGAAAAGATTTGGAGACGAACGGGCTTCCTGCAGGTATGGGGAACGGTGCATAATAAGGCATCTTGCATGCCAGGCTAGGTATAATCTCAAGTCATTAAAAACATACACGCCCCACACATGTTCAGATTTCAAGGTGCACTAAATTATTGCATTCGATGTCTCTGTGCTTACCGTGCTAGTCCCTGGATCAATTTGCTAGCACACACAGTACATAGGAATATCAAAGTTAGAAGTGCATCATTTACTACAACGTATGATCCAGAATTTATAAAGTATTACAAACTGAATAGTGCATAGCTATAATTATCCAATAACAGCGGAAATGTAGCATAATAAACGATGAGTCCAAACAATGCCCACTGGCAAAGATGTTGAGTGAAGACTGGCAACCCTACTGTATATCACTGATCATCTGAATATCCTGCAACATAATGATTTTGTGGAGTTCACCTGATGTATTTCTGTAATTTTATGAACTCCAAATGATTTTTAGATTTGTTTTATACTGCTCTTTGTGTGTTCTTTATTGCATAAAATAGTTTTACAAAATTGCGTTGGGGCTGGAATTATATATATTAGTAGTAGTATTTTACTGTGTGTTTATGTATTTTAGAAATTCCATTGGCATGTTTGATTGATAGCCAATAATTCCTGTAGTTTTCTTTACCAGCCAGTTTTACTGTGCATTTGGTCTGCACAGTTTGCCACCCCCTCAGCCCGCCTCTATCCCTCGCCTACGCGCGCTGAAGCGGAAGCAACAGCAGCTAGCAGGCCAGCCAAGCACCGCAGCCCGTTTGTTTTTCTTTTCTCCCACCTCTCTGCCGCTGACGAAAGGGACCCAGCCCTCATCTCTCTCCTCTCGCCCAGTTTCCTGTACGCACACGAGTTCGTCTCTCGATCCAAATCTTCGATCGATTTGATCCGTTCTTGACCTTTCTCCCACGCCCGACCCTCTATATATTCTGCCCAAATCCTCCGCGTCCGATTTTTGGTAAATCTGAGATCTCCCGTGCTCGTTTCGCCCTGTCCCGATCTCGCCGGAATCCGTTTTGCAGAAGCTTGTCGCCGCCGTTGAATTCGTAGCCAGCCGAGGTTTTGAGCGCCTCCCTTCCCCTTCGTACTCTTCTCCTTGACCTCCTGTCTCTTCCTCATCTTCGCTCTAGCGTAGGGGCACACCAGAGGGACCACGACTTCTACCCAAAGAAGAAGCTGCCCTCGCCGGAGATTCCATGTAGCTGTCGCCGTCGTCGAGGTCCGAGCCGCCGAGGTCCTCTTCTCCAAGTCCGGCGGCCTGCCTTTGTTCACGGGTGAGCTCCTCCGTCCGTTCGATCTATGATGGACCGCTAGGATTAGATCAGTTAAGTTTTTTTCCTCTCGAACCGGTATGCACTAATTAGTGGCCGTCCATCGGTTAGCCGCAACAGCAAACACTCTTCACCCTATCACAGTGCACCACGTGTCAGGTATTTTTTATTTTAAATAGAAAAAGGCAGATTTGTTCCTATTTTTCAAACCTGCGTAACTTTTGCATCGTTTATCCAAATTTGATGAAACCAATGCCAAATTCTTCATAATGATCCCCTATTTCCAGCACACATATCCAATATAATTTTTGAAACTTTAAAATTTGAATTTGCTCAAATTTGAATTTAACCTGCCGGAGGCCATATCTTTCAAACCATTGATCCAAATTAGTTGATTCTTTTTGCATTGTGATCCTACTAGCATGTAGGTAAGATATACCTACAGATATGTTCTGTTATTTAAGTTTTGATTTGAATTTCTTGCTGTTGACTTTATTGTGGTGTTATGTGAGTACGGTTTATTTATCGGTGCCTTCGTTAATCGTATAGATTGTCCGGAGTGCGAAGTGGATCAGAATTAAGCGTTAGAGTACTTCAGCACCTTTCAAGGCAAGATGCACTTTTGATTATGGTCATCCTATGTTCTGCTATGCATGTGTGGTTTTTATGCTATGATATATGTTTGGTTTGTGTATCTCGTGTTGTCATGTTTTGGTATTGGTTGTTTTATGTGATGGTGTGATGGTAGACGTGGGTTTGTGCGAGTGTTTCGTGAAAGTGGTGAGTGTTTATAGCTATAGGCTCGGGACTTTTTCTTTGGTGAATGTGTCAATGACTGAGAGCTCTATTGTCCCTAGAGAATGCGCCACGAATGAGCGCACTTGAGACTTCTTGAAGATCTTTTTCATTTTCATCCTCTGATTCCGAGGGTTTCCCGTGTGGGTAATTTGGATGTGCTCTAGTTCGTCGTGTGACAATTGTGCTTGTGTAAACTTTAACTTGTTAGTGGAGGTAGGTGAAGTTAGCTTTATGCCAAACCAACTTGAGTGTTCTGTTTGTCATACCTTGCATGTTGATGTAGGTTTGCTATGTCATTATTGTGTGATTTGCCAATACATTCAATGTATTGACCCTCGTGGCTGCAACTTATCATGTTGCAGGATATTCATATGATCAGTGAGATACAATAGGGTTGCGAGTCTTCACTCAACATCTTCGCCAGTGGACATTGTTTGGACTCATCGTTTATTATGCTACATTTCCGTTGTTATTGGATAAATATAGCTATGTACTATTCAGTTTGTAATACTTTATAAATTCTGGATCATATGTTGTAGTAAATGATGCACTTGTTACTTTGATATTCCTATGTACTGTGTGTGCTAGCGAATTGATCCAGGGACTAGCACGGTAAGCACAGAGACATCGAATCTTATCAGGTTCGGGTCGTTACAAAAGTTCTTCACTCTACAATAATCCATATATTTGAATTTAGCTTCAGTTCGTGCTTATTTGGATTTGGACATTTTAGGTGCGCCCTAGACATTTTTTTAATACTGATTCTGTGTGTGTGACTGAGAGAGAACGCGTGTATGTTTCCATATGTGTGTTGTGGCGAAAGGGTGATGTGGAGACGGTGTGCGTGTGATAGAGACATAGAGAGGTGTGAATGTGCAAATGATCATGCATGAGTGAGACATAGAGAGATGCCGATACGTTGTGTATACATGAGAGAACGGTCTTCTATTTGTACTTGTGTGTGTGTGTGCGAGAGAGAGAGAGAGAGAGAGAGAGAGGAGCATCCATAACACAACAACCATCTCTCTCGATTCGTCCGTCCCTCGCACGATCGCATGTAACACATGCAGCAATGCAAACATTTTGACACCCTCACCCGGCCCCTGCCCACCTCAAGGCCCGCACATCACTCACTATCTCGCACGCACAATCTCTTGGTGAAAACCCTATTTAGCATGTAGCTTTCCGTCACATACACACACACATTCTCTCCATAGGTTTGATTTCTCTCAATATCTGACACACACACACACACACACACACACTCCCCCTCCCTCGAGCACACAATTCATCCCCATCCAAGGTTATATGGCGACCACTCTCGCTTGTGCTTCTCTGCACCCCAGCATGCACACCACCTCAATCTTCAAAGAAGGCATCGAGGACATCGAAGACGGCGACCACACTACACTAAAGAATGCGGGGCCATTTGGAAGCATGATGATGTGACGACGGTTGACTGACTCCTCCCCCCTTTCTCTCCCGCACAAAATTATCAATCCCTCAACCCACGAGATCCTTCCCCTCTCATCCATGTTTTTCTAGCTCTCTCATCAAACCCGTTGTCTTTTCTCCTTCCATGTGTACAAAATCCGAATGCACACGCATCTCACGTATATTACATGTCTCCATCTTTCTCACAGACCTAACTTCTTCCTCTCTCTCTCTCTCTCTCTCTCTCTCTCTCTCTCTCTCTCTCTAGTTAGGTTTGTCTCCTACTCTCTCGCCCACATACATACAATCTTTCCTGCCCTATCTGCTCCATCTTCGCAAGCTCTCTCTATATGTTTCATTTACACATTGGCATGTGTTCAAAATGTTGCTTTTATAATGGATCATGTAGAGTTGTGGTTGGTTTTGTTGCATCCTAAAAAGTAATAACTATGAAATGCATTTAGATTTTCATTTGACTGGGATTATGTGAGTTTGAGCATATTGTGAAGTACTATAGACCTCATATACATCTTGGAATTCAACAATGATTCTAACTATTGAATTGTATAAACCATTACATTCGAAGTCAGTAGCCTAATATATTTATTTCATGATTACAACAAATGATTAAATCCACTACAAACTAAGAAAACAAATGTGTACTCCCTCCATTTTTATTTAAGTTCGCGTATTAGCATTGGTCAAAGTCAAGTTTTATAAACTCTCACAAATCTTATAACAAAAAATATTAACATATACAATAACAAATAAATACCATTAGATTCATTATTGAATGTACTTTCACATCATACATATTTGTTATGGTAAATGTTGAGATTTTTCTATAAACTTGGTCAAACTTTAGGAAGTTTGACTTTGGTCAAACCTAATATGCAGAGTTAATAAAAACGGAGGGAGTACTAGTACTTCCTAGTACTACTCGCTAGTTGCTTAGCCCAATCACCCAATACGCCAGCCAGGGAGTTCAGTGTTACAAAATTTTGAGGTCGGCGGGAAAATCTCCCACGACCCTGATTCGAGCAGTGCGAAGTTACCATCATACCCTTCGGAACAGGCCTATGGATGCTGGTTGGTAGGGGGCTGTTTTGGTAACTTCAGGTTCACCCTACCCAGCCAACCCCACCCTGGCACCCAGAGTAGTACAACTGAATACTCCCCATTTTGTATCCCCACCGCAAAATAGACTTCTCCACGGCACCGCGGTCTTCGTGCTCCTCCCCTTCTACATCGGCGCACTCGTCCACCGCAGCGCATCTGCCTCATCGACGACGTCGTACGCCGCACTGGAGCCGGTCCACCGTCGTCCTCGTACACGGAGCCTGTTCCCCGGCACCGTCTTCCACGGTCTCGGATCTGCTTCCCGGAAGCCGATGCCAAGCGCAAAAGCACCACCGTTGTGGACAATGAACCGACTCCTGTTGCCGACCATGATGCACACAGGCCGCCGCGACCATCGTACTCCTCCTCAATTGGTAATGTGTATATTGAATCTCTTAGCAGTACATGTGCAGTTCCAATTTTTTTCATACCTACCCTTCAAATTCCCTGGTCGCTATTGTTCCCATAAAAGTAATTGGTTATAGCTTGCATTGTCCAACAGAACATCACCTTGTAATTGTGAGTCGCTCCTGTATTGCGCTGTGCTTGGGTAGGGTCCTTCATCTGCAACCAGTAGTGTGGCAAATGATGGAAAGTTTTATAGAACTAGCAAGATGCCCATGCGTTGCACGAAACATCAAGATGCATTTGTATGAGTAGTTTATCTTGTGGGAGAAAAGGATGAACGAGGGAAGGCCTTATCTTCAAACATGGAGAGAGGTGCGGGTATCTTTTGGCAATATTGCCATAGTTTCCTCCCTATCCGTCAGATATAATCGGACGACCTATATAATCGGACAACCTATATTGCAGGATGGCAGGCACATCGTCATCACCAACTCTGTTTTTTATAAGACATATATAAAATATATATAAGATATATATAAGATATAATAAGTAGTGATAAATATAAATATAAAATAAATATATAATATAAGACTAGAGAAGAGAGTAGAGATAGCAGGGACGTCAGGAAAGGATCACGTGCGCTTGGGAAAAAGCGGCCGGGCGCGCCCTAGTTTTGGCGCGCAGCGTCCGGCGCGCTTTATAAAATCCAACGCCCTCCCACCGCTCTGTTCCTCGCCACCGCTCTCTCCCCGCTCTTTCTCGCCTCGCTGCCGCTGCGCCACCATGTCGCCGCACCGCCGGGAAACTTGGGGCTACCGCGGCGTCCGCCCGCGCCCCTCCTGTAGCTTCTCCGTGGAGATCCGGTTCCATGAGATGCGCCTCGGCCTCGGCACTTTCGACACCGCCCACGAGGCCGTCCGCGCGTACAACGCGGCGGCGTGGCGCCTCCGACGGCCTCGTAGGGGGATGAACTTCCCCAACGTGGCGACTCGGGAGCGGGCGCATGTAACACCCTGGATTTTGCCCTTTTCTTTTTCTGAAGATTTTCTTGGATTTCTTGATTTCATTTTTTTCCGTGGCTATATGGTTCTGAAACTTGGGAAGATCATGTCTTCCTAGGTTTTATAGTGGCTTGTCATCCTCATCATCATCCCAAGATCATGTCATTTTCATCCTTGACCTAATCCAATATTCTTTTTCTAGGGAATATTCCTTCTCTGTTAAAGGAATACTCCTTTTTGCCCTAGGTTGTGAAGCAACCTATATTTCTGTCACTCCCAAAATTCCCAAATAATTCTCATAAATTGTTTGGGTCATATCTTCCTCAAATATGTCAAAATCCTTCCATGGCACCATCAAAGATAATTCACAAGTATTCCTTTTCTCATTCTGCCCTAAGTGGTTGTTTGAGAAGGAAGTGCCATTTTATCTTTGCTTGATTGAACCCAAACTTTTTGGACATCTTTTCCTTTCCATATAATTGGCCCATGCCAAAATTCAACTCATTTGCCTAGTAAATATTCCTGAGCAATTTTTCAAAGTTCATGTCCGAGGGAAGCTTGTGTGAAGGAAGTACAAGCTAGGAATATCCAGATGAGTTGAAATTTTGCAAGGTCCTTCATATGATCAAATCATCACTCTCCACCAAATTCGAGCTCATGTAACTCGTCTATGTGAGCCCAGCTCCAAATCTTGGTTTCTGGTCAGATTTTTAGTTTGTGAAGCAACTATATTTTATATTGCTTCATTTAAGCTCAAAATTTACCAGGGCATTCTCCTATCCACATAAACTCTCTCCACCAAGTTTTGTATCAATTCATTAACCCATTTAACCTATGCAATTTTTCCAAAATTCTATCCAGAGAGAAGCTATATGAAGCAAGTGCTAGTTTGGCTAATCCAAATGGCCTGAAACTTTTTGAGCATCTTCATTTGCTCAAATAATTGGGCCATGCCCAAATTCAGCTCAGTTTGCCACTTCATGTGAGTGCATCATCCAAATCTCTATTCTGGACCAGATTATGTAGTTGCAAAGCAACTATGTTAAATCTTGGTCCAAATCCCTCCAAACTTCACAGGATCATAGCCCTTCCTAGCCTAAACACCCCAGACATCATGTTCAGTCCTTAGCATCTCCCTATGGATCACAGTGACCTCATTAAGTTTGCAATAGCAAACTTCAAAGGATCATTACCACCTAACCACAGTGCCCCTGGTCGCTTCATCACCTCAGTTGTAACTTACCCTGGATGGACTACACGCCAGACATGGTCGGCCCAGCCAGAACGCACCGCTTGCACCCGTGCCCATGGTGATCATGCTTGAGTCATGACTAATTGTGTGCTCTAGCTCGTTCCAGCCATTGTTCCCGTCCGCTCCCTCATCGTCTCGGCGTCCAACCTTGTCCAGGAGCTCCCCCGTGCTCGACTGCATCACCCCGTGCCCGGGCCCCCTCTTGGTTCGCCATTAATGCACCGCTAGAGCCATGCCCGTGCTGCGTCCAGCTGCTGTCCTCCATTAGAGCCATGTTGAAGTTCGCACATGAGCTCTAGAGCCCTCCCCCGCATCTATTTAAGGTGTGCCCGAGTCCTCCGCTCCTCACCACCTCTTCCCCTGCCTCATTTGCTCACCGAGAGTAGCCCCACATCGCCTTTCCTCGCCACGACCATCACCGGCCTCCACTCAAGTCCGACCGCCCGAGCCCCCTCTCCGCTTCCTTCCACCACCACGAGCTTCCCCGTCCCTCGCCTCGTCGACGGAGTGTCCCTAGCCGCCGCCCCAAGGTCCATCGCCGCCACGGGTTGCTCTCTGTCCCGGTGGCCACCTCATCTCCCGCCCCTCCTTGGTGCCTATCTCCCTTCTGGACGGACGAGGCGCTACCTCCCGAGCTCGTTAGTCTCAGCGCCCTCGCCGGAGGTGGCCGGAGCCGCCGAGCCTGTCGCCGGCCGAGCCCAGCCTCACCTCTTCCTTGCCTCCCCTGTTTCCCGATCGGGAGCTGGAAGAAGACCAACAAGAGGAGAGAGAGAGAGGTAAGTGGGACCCACGTGTAAGCCCCTGGGAGTTGACCCACCCTGGGCCCGCGTGGGTGAAGATGTATTTGACAAAATACGCTTTCGTTTAGTGAAAGCGCATTTTTTGTTCTTCTTAGGTTGAAGATACGTTTTCTCTGTTTGGAAGGCGTATTTCCTCTAAATATGTTTTCTATTTTTCAGCCCATGGACCTGTTTGTATAAGATTTATTCACATATTAGTCCCTGAGCTTCCACCCTTCGTATCTCCGAAACCGTAACTCCGATCGAGGTGAATCCAACGCCCACTTCTTCGTCTCATCGAGATCTTTCTGTTGGTAACATTTTCACTAGGTGGTCCCATAGTGAAAATGACCATTTTTCCCATGCTTCTAATCAGCCCCCTCCGAGAGAGAACCGTCCGACGTTTCGTTCCGCAGCTTCACCGCACTTCTTCCCGGAGTCTCCGTCACCCCCAGGCAAGCCACAACAGCCACTTGTATGATAGCCATGCCGTAGCCATCATTTATACTTGAATATTTAATAAATGTTTGCCCGTTAACTTCCTTCTTGTTTGTTACTGCTGTCGTTGTTTCGGTTATGCTCGTGGTTTCATGTTCACCTTCATGCTATGTTCTGATGCATCTTGTTATCTAGTACTACTTGCTAGTATTATTGTCACATGTTATGCTTGGTAGTAGTAGTACATGCTGGTAGTAGTGGTGTTCATCATGATGCATGCTTGTCATTTGTTATCAAGTACCGTTGCTACGCATGTTCCTTTGCATCCAGTTTGTTACATGCTTACTTGGCAGTATTCTTGTTATGTTCTTGCATGGTGTCTATTTATGATGATAGTATTCATGCTATGCTCATGGGTAATGTTATGCTTATGCTCGTCAGTATGCCATGCTCATTTGATTTAATGCTTCATTGTGGTTATGCTCGATGATTATGTTGCACCTCTATGCTTATGTTGCATCATATTTTACTATGGCTCAGCTCCTTGCATTCAAGTTTAACCGGATCATAATGAACTTGAACAACTGTTGGCTGATTCATGGTGCCACCAAATCGAGCTGACCAGTGCAACCACATTTGCCTTTTATGGGAAGGCCCTAATTGAAGGAAATATGCCCTAGAGGCAATAATAAAGTTGTTATTTTATATTTCCTTATATCATGATAAATGTTTATTGTTCATGCTAGAATTGTATTAACCGGAAACTTGATACATGTGTGAATACATAGACAAAACAAAGTGCCCCTAGTATGCCTCTACTAGACTAGCTCGTTAATCAAAGATGGTTAAGTTTCGTGATCATAGACATGTGCTGTCATTTGATGAACGGGATCACATCATTAGAGAATGATGTGATGGACAAGACCCATCCATTAGCTTAGCATAATGATCGTTAAGTTTTAGTGCTATTGCTTTCTTCATGACTTATACATATTCCTCTGACTATGAGATTATGCAACTCCCTAATACCGAGGAACACCTTGTGTGCTATCAAATGTCGCAACGTTACTGGGTGATCATAAAGATGCTCTACAGGTGTCTCCGAAGGTGTTTGTTGGGTTGGCATAGATCAAGATTAGGATTTGTCGCTCCGAGTATCGGAGAGGTATCTCTGGGCCCTCTCGGTAATGCACATCACTATAAGCCATGCAAGCAATGTGACTAATGAGTTAGTTGTAGGATGATGCACTATGAAACGAGTAAAGAGACTTGCCGGTAACGAGATTGAACTAGGTATGAAGATACCGATGATCGAACCTCGGGCAAGTGACGCACTGATGACAAAGCGAATGACGTATGTTGTCATTACGGTTTGACCGATAAAGATCTTCATAGAATATGTAGGAACCAATATGAGCATCCAAGTTCCACTATTGGTTATTGACCGGAGATGTGTCTCGGTCATGTCTACATAGTTCTCGAACCCATAGGGTCCGCACGCTTAACGTTCGATGACGATTTGTATTATCAGTTATGTGTTTTGGTGACCGAAGATTGTTCGGAGTCCCGGATGAGATCACAGACATGACGAGGAGTCTCGAAATGGTCGAGAGGTAAAAATTGATATATTGGAAGATGGTATTCGGACACCGGAATGGTTTTGAGTGGTTCGGGTATTTTTTCGGAGTACCGAGGGGTTATCGGAACCCCCCCATGGGAGTCTGAATTGGACTGGGGTAAGGGGGCGGCGCCCCCCTTCCCTCTCCTACTCCCTCTCCCTTTTCCCCCTTTCCCACTCCGGAGAAGGAAAGGGGAATCCTACTAGGACTAGGAGTCCTAGTAGGACTCCCCCCATGGCGCGCCCCTCTAGGCCGGCCACCTCCTCCCCTCCTTTATATACGGTGGCAGGGGGCACCCCAATGTACAACAGTTGTTCTCTTAGCCGTGTGCGGTGCCCCCCTCCACAGTTTACTCCTCCGGTCATAGCGTCGTAGTGCTTAGGTGCAACCCTGCGTGAATAACATCACCATCACCGTCACCACGCCGTGTGCTGACGAAACTCTTCCTTGATCCTCTGCTGGATCAAGAGTTCGAGGGACGTCATCGAGCTGAACGTGTGCTGAACTCAGAGGTGTCGTACGTTTGGTACTAGATCGGTTGGATCGTGAAGATGTTCGACTACGTCAACCGTGTTAACCTAACGCTTCCACTTTCGGTCTACGAGGGTACGTGGAAACACTCTTCCCCTCTCGTTGCTATGCATCTCCTAGATAGATCTTGCATGATCGTAGGAAATTTTTTGAAATTACATGCCACGTTCCCCAATAGTGGCATAAGAGTCAGGTCTATGCGTAGATGATATGCACGAGTAGAACACAAAGAGTTATGGGCGATAATAGTCATACTGCTTACCACCAACGTCTTATTTTGATTCGGCGATATTGTTGGATGAAGCGGTCCAGACCAACCTTACATGAACACATTCATGAGACCGGTTCCACCGACAGACATGCAACTTGGTTTGCATAAAGGTGGCTGGCGGGTGTCTGTTTCTCCAACTTTAGTTGAATAGAATTTGACTACGGCCGGTCCTTGTTGAAGGTTAAAACAGCACACTTGATGAAAATCATTGTGGTTTTGATGCGTAGGTAAGAACGGTTCTTGCTAGAAGCCCGTAGCAGCCACGTAAAACTTGCAACAACAAAGTAGAGGACGTCTAACTTGTTTTTGCAGGGCATGTTGTGATTTGATATGGTCAAGACATGATGTGATATACGTTATTGTATGAGATGATCATGTTTTGTAAAAGTTATCGGCAACTGCCAGGAGCCTTATGGTTGTCGCTTTATTGTATGAAATGCAATCGCCATGTAATTGCTTTACTTTATCACTATGCGGTAGCGATAGTCGCAGAAGCAATAGTTGGCGAGAGAACAACGACGCTACGATGGAGATCAAGGTGTCAAGCCGGTGATGATGGAGATCATGACGGTGCTTTGGAGATGGAGATCAAAGGCACAAGATGATGATGGCCATATCATTCACATATTTTGATTGCATGTGATGTTTGTCTTTTATGCATCTTATTTTGCTTAGTACGGCGATAGCATTATAAGATGATCCCTCACTAAATTTCAAGGTATAAGTGTTCTCCCTGAGTATGCACCGTTGCGACAGTTCGTCGTTATGAGACACCATGTGATGATCGGGTGTGATAAGCTCTAGGTTCACATACAACAGGTGCAAGACAGTTTTGCACGTGCAGAATACTCGGGTTAAACTTGACCAGCCTAGCATATGCAGATTAGGCCTCGAAACACTGAGACCGAAAGGTCGAACGTGAATCATATAGTAGATATGATCAACATAGAGATGTTCACCATTGAAAACTACTCCATCTCACGTGATGATCGGACATGGTTTAGTTGATATGGATCACGTGATCATTTAGATGACTAGAGGGATGTCTATCTAAGTGGGAGTTCTTAAGTAATATGATTAAGGGATAATTAATTTGGTGCCCTTAGTTGTGTCCCACTCGGCTGGTTTACCCCTAGGTTCCGAAAACACTTGTTCCTGCCCAAACCACTTTGCTCCTCTTACGCTTTTGCCCTTTGACCGTTTGACCATCACTTTGAAAACTTCATAAAAGATTCATACTAACTCAGAAAAATTCAAATAAGATATCAAAATGTTTAGAAAAGCATCACCTACACGTGCATGTTACTTGCATTCATGAAAAAAGTGTTGGCCAGTCCCCATCTCAGTTTTAGCTCATATGATCTTAGCATGAACAGTAAAATCAAAAACAATTCTAAAAATTCTAAAAAAAATTGGTGGCAAACTTTGACCAATGTTTTGAGTACTTGCCAAGTTTCATAAGGGAATGGCTTCGTGGAAGTCGTAGTAAAAATATGAAATTTTCGAGCATTGATTTTTGTTTTTTTGCCACGACTTCCACGAATGTCATTCCCTTATGAAACTTGGCAAGCACTCAAAACATTGCTCAAAGTTGCCACCAAAATATTTTAGAATTTTTTTAGATTTTACTGTTCCTGCTAAGATCACATGAGCTAAAACTGAGATGGGGACGGGCCAACACTTTTTTCATGAATGCAAATGACATGCACATATAGGTGATGCATTTCTGAACATTTTGATATCTTATTTGAATTTTTCTGAATTAGTATGATTTTTTTATGAATTTTTCAAAGAGATGGTCAAATGGTCAAAGGGCAAAAGCATAAGAGGAGCAAAGTGGTTTGGGCAGGAACAAGTGTTTTCGGAAACTAGGGGTAAACCTGCCGAGTGTGACCCAACTAGGGGCATAAAATCAATTATCCCTATGATCAATTGAACTTAAATTTACCATGAACATAGTCTTGATAGTATTTGCATATCTATGTTGTAGATCAATAGCTCGTGTATAGCTCCCCTGTTTTATTTTTTGATATGTTCCTAGAGAAAACTAAGTTGAAAGATGATAGTAGCAATGATGCAGACTGAGTCCGAGATCTGAGGATTATCCTCATTGCTGCACAGAAGAATTATGTCCTTGATGCACCGCTAGGTGACAGACCTATTGCAGGAGCGGATGCAGACGTTATGAACGGTTGTCAAGCTCGGTATGATGACTACTTGCTAGTTTAGTGCGCCATGCTTTACGGCTTAGAACCGGGACTTCAAAAACGTTTTGAATGCCACGGAGCATATGAGATGTTCCGAGAGCTGAAATTGGTATTTCAGACTCATGCCCGAGTCGAGAGGTATGCGATCTTTGACAAGTACTTTGCCTACAAGATGGAGGAGAATAGCTCAACCAGTGAGCATGTGCTCAGAATGTCTGAGTACCAAAATAGCTTCAACCAAGTGGTAGTTAATCTTCCAGATAAGATAGTGATTGACAGAGTTCTCTAGTCACTATCACCAAGTTACTGGAACTTTGTGATGAACTATAATATGCAAGGGATGACGAAAATGATTCTAGAGCTCTTCGCGATGCTAAAATCGGCGAAGGTAGAAATCGAGAAAGAGCATCAAGTGCATGCTGATACTGAACTTTCTGCTGATGATAAGGGGTCTGAATATTTCAAGAACATGTTGGTGGGAGAGAAAGCTCCGATTGACACAGTTAGGATGCGCCGTAGTAGCCGATCCACGAGGTATGATGGTTTTAAAGTGCCACAAGTCACTGATGTGAGGAAGGCACAATCCAAAGTCAAGCCCAGGGGGGCGCCATCAGTTGCCTGTTCTTCTAAGGCCACTGCTCCATGTGCCAAGCTCGTTCTGAACCCGCTGGCTAGCACCACCGATGACTTGCCGCCGCTGACGCCAATTCACCAGCTGCAGTATGTGGGCAATGTCCTGTGCGGAGTGTCGCCTGATGACCTCACCCCTCAGAAGCTCATGGCACCTGTTCGTGGGGAGGGAAAGGAGAACCCCTAGCTTCAATGCCACCCAATAAACAGTGGAATATCCTTTGTTGGAACGTACGAGGGATCAATTCCGAGAAAAAACAGCTAGCGATCCGTAATGCAATCGATGTTAGTGGCTGTTCCGTAGTTTGCCTTCAAGAAACTAAACGTACTTCTTTTGATGCCTCGTTTGTTAAACTTTTTTGCCCTAAAAAGTTCGATATGTTTGCTTGGGTGCCTTCCTCTGGGGCGTCTGGATGAGTTCAGTATTCACTGGTGTCCCGGTGTTCTCTGAATCTTTTGCTCTTGGTGTCAGGCTTACTTCTACTCAATCCGCCGATTTGTGGACTCTGGTCAATGTGTATGGTCCCTGTGCGGATCCGAATAGAGCGTTGTTTGTTTCATGGTTGTTCGATATTGATATACCACGTGGTGATGACTGGCTCCTCATGGGTGATTTTAACTTCATCAGAGCACCGGACAATCGTAATCGGGGGGGGGGGGTGGGGACGCTAATGACATGTTGATCTTTAATGAATTCATCCGCAGGCAGTCGTTGGTAGAACTACCAATCAAAGGGCGATCGTACACATGGAGCAATATGCAAAATAACACCCTGCTCGAACAACTTGACTGGCATTTCACTTCGATCGATTGGGCAGTTAAATACCCGAACACTGTTGTGTTACCATTGGGTAAACCCACATCAGATCATGTACCCTGCTATGTTTCCATCCAGTCCACGATTCCAAAATCCAAGATATTTTGTTTTGAGGATTTTTGGATCGGGCAGCCTGGTTTCTTTGATGTTGTCCACCGCTCGTGGAACCGACGCTGTTATGCCCCGAATGCTGCCGCAACCCTATGCAAAAAATTTAAGAACTTGCGATATGATCTGAAACAATGGAGTAGGAAGATCTCTAAGCTGTCTGGCCTAATTGAAAACTGTAACAAAACCCTGTTAGAGATTGATGGGCTAGAAGAAAGGAGGCGACTGTCTATCGCTGAAGCTAACTTTAGGGAGATTTTGAAAAGGCATCTTCTTCACTTGCTGGAGTGCAAGAAGCTATACTGGAAAAAGCGATGTACCGTCAGATTCTTCAAGTATGGTGATGGCAACACCAAGTTCTTTCACAGAGTAGCGACCGAGAGATTTCGAAGGAACAACATTGCTTCGCTGCATTTGCCTGATGATTCGATTATCTATGATCATGTGGGAAAAGAGGCAGTACTCTTTCAGACGTACAAAGAAAGACTAGGGCGATCCAGTCGGACTGACATGCGTTTTGACCTACGGAGAATCATCAAGAAAGTGGAGGGGTTACAAGTCTTGTCGAGCCCTTTCACACGCAACGAGATTGACCAAGTGGTCAAGGATTTGCCGTCAGACCGTGCTCCAGGGCCTGACGGTTTCAATGGCAATTTTATTAAATCATGCTGGCATATTATCAAAGAGGATTTCTATCGCCTGTGCTCTGATTTCCATGCAGGTAACCTTGATCTCGAGAGCTTGAATTCTGGTTTCATTACTCTCATCCCGAAAACCTAATCACCAGAGACAGCGAACGACTATCGCCCGATTACTCTCTTGAACTGCTGCCTCAAGATTTTAACCAAACTACTAGCAAATCGCCTATAGCATGTCATCCTCAAGATCATACACCATAATCAGTACGGCTTCCTGAAAGGGAGATCTATACAGGACTGCGTGGCATGGGCGTTCGAATTCATACACCAATGTCAGTCCTCGGGGAGAGAGGTGGCTATTCTGAAGCTTGATTTCGCCAAGGCATTCGATACCATCGAACATGCCCCCATGCTGGAGATTATGAAATGCATGGGATTTGATGATCGTTGGCTTGGATGGATTAAATGTCTCTTCTCGACGGCCAAGTCTGCGATCCTCCTCAATGGGATTCCGGGTAGACAATTCTTTTGTCTTAGAGGTGTGCGTCAAGGTGATCCTCTTTCCCCGCTCATCTTCGTATTGGCGGCGGATCTCTTGCAAGCGGCTATTAATGAAGCATATCGGGCCGGAGCCCTCCAGCTCCCCATCCCTATACCTGACAGCGACTACCCCGTCATTCAGTACGCCGACGATACGATCCTGGTGATGCCCGCCGACCTCTCTCAAGCCGAAACGATCAAGTGCATCCTACAGGACTATGCGGCGTCGGTGGGCCTGAGTATCAACTTTCAAAAATCAACCTTGATCACTGTCAATTCTTCGGCGGAAGCAACCTCGAGGCTTGCTCAAATCTTCGACTGTGCGATTGGAACCATGCCGTTCACGTACCTTGGGTTGCCCATGGGCACTACACGCCCGACTGTGGCTGATCTCATGCCCCTCGTTGCCTCGGTTGAGCGTAAACTCTCTTCGGCGGCCGCTTTGCTGGACCTTGGATCAAAACTCATGTTGGTCAACTCGGTGATCACATCTCTCGCGATATACGCCATGTGTTCCATCAAGATCCCGCCTAGAGTCCTTGAGCACCTTGATAAACTCCGGAGATATTGCCTCTGGGCAAAGAGTTCGGACGAAGGGGCAAAGGCCGTCTCCCTGGCTGCATGGGAGATGGTTTGCCGTCCCAAAACTAAGGGAGGTCTAGGAGTGATCGACCTCAAGATTCAAAACCAGGGCCTGCTCCTAAAGATGCTTCATAAATTCTACAATCGAATAGATTTGCCGTGGGTCAATCTGGTTTGGTCGGCATATTATGTGGACTCTATACCGCATGCAAGTGACCCATGTGGCTCGTTCTGGTGGCGCGACGTGATGCAACTATCGCCGATCTACCGTGCTGTCACAACGGTGCAGGTGGGGGATGGTAGCACTATACTCTTCTGGAAGGATCTGTGGCACGATGCCATTCTTTTAGATAATCACCCCCGCTTGTATTCATTTGCGAGGAATGAAGACATGTCTGTGCGCGATCTTCTGATGGCCCCTGCCCTTGGAAAAAATTTCAGCCTCCCACTTTCGATCCAGGCTAGAGGTGAACTGCGCGATCTTCAAAACATTCTGGCCGATACGGAGCTGACAGGCAACAGAGACACCTGGAGATGTGTTTGGGGTGCTGAAGACTTTTAGTCAAGCAAGTTTTACCTCCACTGCTTTCGCGATGAAGTGGCGGATAAGGGTTTCGAGTGGATTTGGAAATCCAAGTGCACAAACAAATGGAAAGTCTTTGCGTGGCTCTTGTTGGCTGACAGATTAAACACTCGCAACTTGTTGAAGAGGAAAGGCATGAAGCTCAGAGACGATGACTACTCTTGCTTGCTTTGCTCGACCAGCCTGGAGGAAACGGTTGAACACCTTTTTTTTTGAGTGTGATTTCAGCAAGCTGTGTTGGGGGAGTTGGGGATCTCGTGGCCGGTGACTGGCAACAGGCTACAGCTGGTACATGCGGCGAAGGAGGTCTAGACGCAACCCATGTTCATGGAAATCTTTGTTGTAGCAGCTTGGAGCATCTGGAAAGAGCGTAACAACAAGCATTTTCGAGGGATCGCCCCCACGAGGAATGGATGGCGCCAGAGATTTCAAAATGATTTTGGAATGATGAAGCATCGTGTGAAGGAAGCTCTGTGGCCTTTTATTAAGCTAGTGGTCGGCCCAAACGACCCTTCTGTGTAGTGCGATGTTAAAATGCACTTGTACCCCTCCTTATACCTGCGTGTAAGGTTTCTCCCTTCCCCTATACCCATGTAAAACCCTTGTGTAATTTGTGCTCTCGGTTTTAATATATAAGTCAGTGAGGGGTTGCCCTCACTGTCCATTGTTCCTAAAAAAAAGGAACTTCAAGAAAGAATGGAAAACAAGTTGCCACTCCCGTGAAGAAACCCAAAGCTAGACCTAAGCCTGAAACTGAGTGCTTCTACTGCAAAGGGAATGGTCACTAGAAGCGGAACTACCCCAAATACTTGGCGGATAAGAAGGATGGCAAAGTGAACAAAGGTATATTAGATATACATGTTATTGATGTGTACTTTACTAGTTTTCACAGTAACCCCAGGGTATTTGATACCGGTTCAGTTGCTAATATTAGTAACTCGAAACAGGAATTGCAAAATGAACAGAGACTAGTTAAGGGCGAGGTGACGATGTGTGTTGGAAGTGATTCCAAGGTTGATAAGATCACCGTCGCACACTCCCTTTACCTTCGAGGTTAGTGTTGGACAAAAATAAATGTTATTTGGTGTTTGCGTTGAGGATGAATATGATTGGATCATGTTTATTGCGATACGGTTATTCATTTAAGTCAGAGAATAATTGTTGTTCTGTTTACATGAATAAAACCTTCTATGGTCATACACCCAATGTAAATGGTTTATTGAATCTCGATCGTAGTGATACACATATTCATAATATTGATGCCAAAAGATGCAAAGTTGATAATGATAGTGCAACATATTTGTGGCACTGCCGTTTAGGTCATATTCGTGTAAAGCGCATGAAGAAACTCCATACGGATGGATTTTTTGAATCACTTTATTATGAATCATTTGATACTTGTGAACCATGCCTCATGGTCAAGATGACTAAAACTCCGTTCTCCGGAACAATGGAGCGAGCCACTGACTTATTGGAAATAATACATACCGATGTATGCGGTCCGATGTGTGTTGAGGCTCGTGGCGGGTATCGTTATTTTCTGACCTTCACAGATGATTTGAGAATGTATGGGTATATCTAATTGATGAAACACAAGTCTGAAACATTTGAAAAGTTCAAATAATTTCATAGTGAAGTGGAGAATCATCGTAACAAGAAAATAAAGTTTCTACGATCTGATCACGGAGGTGAATATTTGAGTTACAAGTTTGGTCTTCATTTAAAACAATGTGGAATAGTTTCGCAACTCACGCCACCTCGAACACCACATCGTAATGGTGTGTTCGAACGTCGTAACCGTACTTTATTAGATATGGTGCAATCTATGATGTCTCTTACCGATTTACCACTATCGTTTTGGGGTTATGCATTAGAGACAGCTGCATTCACGTTAAATAGGGCACCATATAAATCCATTGAGACGACATCGTATGAACTGTGGTTTGGCAAGAAACCTAAGTTGTCATTTCTTAAAGTTTGGGGTTGTGATGCTTATGTGAAAAAGCTTCAGCCTGATAAGCTCGAACCCAAATCGAAGAAATGCGTCTTCATAGGATACCCAAAGGAAACTGTTGAGTACACCACCTATCACAGATCCGAAGGCAAGATATTCGTTGCTAAGAATTGGATCCTTTATAGAGAAGGAGTTTCTCTCGAAAGAAGTGAGTGGGAGGAAAGTAGAACTTGATGAGGTAATTGTACCTTCTCCCGAATTGGAAAGTAGTTCATCACAGAAATCAGTTCCAGTGATGCCTACACCAATTAGTGAGGAAGTTAATGATGATGATCATGAAACATCAGATCAAGTTACTACCGAACCTCGTAGGTCAACCAGAGTACGTTCCGCACCAGAGTGGTATGGTAATCCTGTTCTGGAAGTCATGTTACAAGACCATGATGAACCTACAAACTATGAGGAAGCGATGATGAGCCCAGATTCCGTGAAAATGGCTTGAGGCCATGAAATCTGAGATGGGACCCATGTATGAGAACAAAGTATGGACTTTGGTTGGCTTGCCCGATGATCGGCAAGCCATAGAGAATAAATGGATCTTCAAGAAGAAGACTGTAACATCCCAAATTTTCATTTTGGAATGTTATACATAGGTCATTCATGCATATCATATTTTACTGCATTTCATTTCTCGATCCTCGAAATTCTAAGCAACTCAAGGACCCACAGAGAGAGTTGGGGATTTCACGTTTCTCATATTTGAATTTTATCAAATATTGAAACAAGGATCATTTTGGTTTTAACTAATTTTTCCCTCCGAAAATATTTCACATCAAAATATATGAGAGGAGATAATATGACTTCCCCAAAATAAATGAAATATTGGAGGAAAAATATTAAAATCAAATAAATTATTTTATTTGGATTTTATTGCAATTTTATTCGAATTAGGAAAAATACGCGCTTTTCAAAATTGCACTACAAGCCCAAATAAATGTTCACTTTGTCCGGCATATTTTTAGAGGACGGGAAAAATTTATTTCGGGATTTTTGGAGTCAGTTTAGTATTTCTTTGCTTCATTTTTCTGCGCATCGGAATATTAAAAAAAAGTAACCGACCTAACCGGGTCGTGGCCGACTAGGACACCGCCCGGCCGGCCTTTATAAGCAGCGCCGCCCGAGCCACCCCAGCCCACCGAAGCCCGCGCCACGCCCAACCCTAACCCTAGCCGCGCGCCGCCGCCGCCAGCCGCGCCGCCGTCCCGCCGCCCCGCGCCGCCGCCGGAGCCGCCGCCGACGTCCCGCGACCCCGCCGCCGCCATTGCCGACCTCGCCGGAGGTAGCGCCGCCGCCGCCGGTTTTCGCGAGAAAACCGTTTGTTTTTTTTGGTTCGTTCGGTTTTTTTAGAAACCCTAGATCCGTTTTTAATAGATCGGTTCGGTTTTTCCGCTGGTTTATTTGTTTAGCGAACGTTCGGTCGTACGTTCGTTTTAACGAACGTTGTTTGCCCCTTAGCCGCAGACAGCGAACGTTCGTTCGTTAGCCTGTTCGTCAGTTTTCTTTTTCCAGGGGTTTTGGCGATTATTTTCGATCGCTATTTCTGCCCTGATTTTCGTTTTAGTTTAACTTTTCGCTTGTTTATCGGAATCAGGTGAAACAAGCGCCTAGGTCTTCGTCTCGAAGCCCTCTTTCTGTTTAACCAACTTGAACAAGATTTTGGTACTATAAAAGTTGACTTTAGTCCAGATTAGTAATCGGATCTTGTTTCTTTCGCAGTTTGAGTTTCGTTGCTCCGTTTGATTTGATTCTTTCTGCAAACCGGAGTTCTTCAGTTGAACTTTCTGGTTAGATCTTCTTATTTGAGATTAACCCATGCATCTTTGCTTGATTTCTTATGTATTCTATTGTTTGTTTGTGATAGAATTCCCGGAGTGCGAAGCGTGCTACTACGAGTCTTTAGGATTTGCAGATCGTCAGCAAGGCAAGTAACACATTGATCATACCCCTTTATTACCCAGTTTTTATGCATTAGTTACAACCCTCACCCATTGCATGAGTAGGATCTCTTAACATGTGGGTTTGGGAAGTAGATGATGAGGTAGAACCTATTACCTGTTTTATTACCAAACCCTTGGGAGTTACTTCTACGTTATGCTTATTGCCATGCTATGCTCGTAGACGTGGATTGGGTTTGAGTGTATCCATGACAGATGTGAGTTTGTTAATTAATGGTTCAACTTAAGGTGGCAACTTTAATACACATATGGGTGGATTGCTTGTGGGCACCTGGAGAATCCAGTGTTGTCCTAGGATATCCCGGAGTACCCGTGTGATCATCCTACGGTCCGCCACCCTGGCTCAAAGGGATCATAAGATTATTCATGCTAGAAACTTACGTGTGCAGCCACAAGCCATTATGGGCTCTGGCATAGTTGAGTATGTTGCATGACCTCTTCCACTGGTAGGCTAGCAGATGTAGGGGATGTAGGTTGGTACTGTCTACCCGGGGTTAGAGTTAATGCTTCTGAAAGACTGTGTCTCGGTCATCCGTTTCTCAAACACCATGAAGTGCGAGAAATCCAAGGGAGGAGATCGAGTCTTGTGGGGCAAAGTGTGCAAACCTCTGCAGAGTGTATAAACTAATCATGATTAGCCGCGTCCCCGGTTATGGACATCTTGAGTATCTGGTACTTGAATTATTGATTTGATCTCATCACTCTAAATTAACTTGTTGGGATGTTAATGATTACTTTAATTGGGATTGAGTTGGAGGAACCTTCTCAATGATGTTTCAACCATCATGATAGTTAAATAAAATTTTTGCCTTTTGTTGTAGGGAAAAAATGGCTTTTCGCAAACCTATATAACCATAGAGCCTCCACGAGCCTAATATGCATGTAGTGATAGCAATTATCTGTTCATTGCTCTACTGTGTTATATTGCCAGCATATTCCATGTGCTGACCCGTTTTCGGGCTGCAACATATCATGTTGCAGACTTTTCAGACTAGGAGTAAGGTGTGCTAGGTCGTTTGTCATGCACTCAGCTATGCCGTTGGAGTTGATGGACTCACTTTATCTTCCAAGCCTTCCACTGTTATCTTATTTAGATGGCCTTAAGCCATATTTATTGTAATAAGTTCTCTTTGGAGACATTTGATGTAATAAGTGTGTGATTGCTACTCTGTTATAAATCCTTCGAGTACTGTGTGTGTCAGCATTACCGATCTAGGGATGACACTAAAGCACAGAGACTTGACCGTCTGAGGTCGGGTCGCTACAAGATGGTATCAGAGCACACGCTGAATGTAGGACACGACCACTAAGAAAAGCCATAGGTCACTCTTCTCTACTCATTTCTGACTTCTCTCCATTTTCTACTCCTTAGGATGGCGGACTCGAGGAACAAGTTTGCACAACCGGATGAAGACACACCCTTTGGACGACACTTGAAGGAAGTCACTAGATACCTGAACATCGAAATACCAAGCTTCACCGGGACCTACACCGCCACTTTACCAGAAGAGGAGCGCTGGATGATTCGAGTTCAAGTTCCAGGAAGGACATTCACGCCAGTCACTGAGCCCATAGAGTTTTCCTTTGATGCCCAACCTGGAGTCTAGGAAAGAGCATGGCAGCCCACATCGCCATGGGATGCATTGGCGAAGTTTACCACAAAGATCTCAAGGATACTATCTACCAGATATGTGGGCGCCGAGATGAGCAATGGGAGATAGTCAGCACCAGGAGGGAGAGGTCCATTGCAGCTTTCATCCAGGAGTTAAATCAGCACATTCGACTCCAGGAGAACCAGATGTGCGCAAGCATGATAGATTTGAAGAAGGCGATGACTAGGATCACCGAGCTAGAAGAGGAACTCAAGTCTACACGTGATGGATATGAGGAGGAAATGACGATAATCATGGAGAAGAATGACGACCTAACAAGGAAGTTAGGAGTTTTCCTGGGAGACCCCGCGCCAGGAGGAGAAGACGATGAGCCCAAGGAGATTCGTTCTGAAGACTACATCATCATCGACGATACCGACTCCGACCCTGATGGTAGTGATGATGATTATGAAGATGAAGCTGGAGTGGATACCATGGAGTCTTCCACCGATCAAAATTTCTAGATGACCACCATATGATTAGTAGTATTTCCCCTGTATATAGTAGTAGTTTGAACACTTTTAACGCTAGTTCTAGACCGATTGTATGCCCTTGCTTGATTGATTGAGTGATATGATATGATTGTGTTTGTCTCATGTGCATATGGGTAGTGCTTTCTCACTAGACCTCTTTTCTATTCTAATCTCTCCCCTCTAAACCCATCAGATGCCTCTGAGACGTGACACGGGATTTGTTTTCCCACCGGAGATCACTCAGTTGATCTAGCAGCAGAATGCCTTGATGCAGATATTAGTCCAGAACCAAGGCAACAACAACAACCCTCCACCACCACCACCAGTTGACAACTTAGCCTACTTTCTAAGGTTGCAGCCGACGGTGTTTTCTAGTAGCACCGAGCCCATAGTTGTGGATGACTGGTTACGCAAGATTGGAAGGGAGTTGACCACCGCAGGTTGCACAGATGCTGAGAAGGTGCGTTTTGCCGCACACCAATTCGATGGACCAGCAGCATCATGGTGGGAGAATTACATAGCCACCTTCCCTATAGCCAATATCACTTGGGATCAGTTTCAGCAAGCATTCCGCACAGCCCATGTCTCAACTGGAGCTATGAGCATGAAGAAGCGTGAGTTTCGCAACTTGCGCCAGGGAAATCATACTGTGGCTCGGTACGTAGATGAGTTTAGTAAGCTATCCCATTATGCCCCTGATGATGTGGCCACAGATGCCGCGAAGCAGGAGAAGTTTATGGAAGGGCTGAATGATGAGATGAGCATGCAGTTGATGGTGGCAACATTTAACAACTACCAGGAGTTGGTAGACAAGGCTCTTATGATGGAAGGGAAGCAGCAACAGATTGAGAGCCGCAAAAGGAAGTATGGACAAGGAAAGTACAATTCTGGAGCTCAGCAGAAGCCTCGTTTAACCCCGAACTCGGGAGGATATACCCATAACCATGGAGGCCATACTCACAATGGAGGGAGTTCGCATAACCACAATGGCCCCAAGAATGGAAATGGGAATGGAGCAAGCAACAATCAGAACCGCTCCACTCTAGCCACGCCCGCCAAAAGGGATCTAAGTCACATTACTTGTTTCAAGTGCGGAAAGACTGGACACTATGCCACTGAGTGCCCTGAAGCAAAGAACGGTAATGGCAATGGAAGCGCTTGGAAGAAGCCCAACCCTTTCAATAGGGGACAAGTGAACCACGTGAACGTGGAGGAGGTTGAAGATCAGCCTGATGCAGTTATTGGTAAGTTTTTGGTTAAGTCATTTACTGCAGTTGTTCTTTTTTATACTGGTGCATCGCATTCATACATTCCAAGGGGATTTGTGGACAAGTTTAAGTTACCCACCTTAGCCCTTAGGACACCCTTGCTAGTAAGCTCGCCAGGTGCAGAGTATATGGCCAGCCGATGGTGCGATCGAATACCCTTAACCATTGGTAGCCATGTTTTCCCCTCAGACCTAGTAATTTTGGAGTCACAAGGTTTGGATGTGATACTAGGAATGGATTGGCTATCGAAGTATGGAGGAAACATTGACTGTGCTAGCAGGTCTATTATACTCACCACCCCGGAGGGAAAAAGGATCAAGTATGTATCCAGGCATGCGCCGAGGAGGATCCAAGTAAATTCTCTCACGGGAGTTGTTCAGGAGGAAGTGCCGGTAGTGAAGGATTACCCAGATGTATTCCCAGAGGAGTTACCAGGCATGCCGCCAGATCGAGACATCGAGTTTTTGATAGAGCTATTGCCAGGCACCGGACCGATCTCGAAGAGACCATACCGGATACCCGCAAATGATCTGGAGGAGAGTGTGAAGCAAGTTTCCTGGAGTTGAAGAAACGTTTGACTACAGCCCCAGTGCTGATTCTGCCGGATATACGCAAGGATTTCCAAGTGTATTGCGATGCCTCTCGCTTAGGACTTGGAGGAGTGCTTATGCAAGACGGAAGAGTTGTTTCATATGCCTCAAGACAACTTCGACCGCATGAGTTAAATTATGCCACGCATGATTTGGAGTTAGCAGCCGTAGTGCATGCGCTCAAGACCTGGAGACATTTTCTTATCGGTAACCGTTGCGATGTGTACACGGATCACAAGAGTTTGAAGTAAATTTTTACTCAGAAGGAGCTGAACCTCAGGCAGAGGAGATGGTTGGAACTCATAAAGGATTATGATATGAAGTTGCACTATCATCCAGGCAAGGCCAATGTCGTAGCAGATGCTTTGAGCCGGAAGAGTTATGTCAACACCCTCGTAAGCGAAGGATTACCCAAGGAGTTAGCGGAAGACCTTAGGGAGTGATGACCCAAAAGTATAGGGGATCTATCGTAGTCCTTTCGATAAGTAAGAGTATCGAACCCAACGAGGAGCAGAAGGAAATGATAAGCGGTTTTCAACAAGGTATTCTCTGCAAGTACTGAAATAAGTGGTAACAGATAGTTTTGTGATAGGATAATTTGTAACGAGCAACAAGTAACAAAAGTAAATAAAGTGCAGCAAGGTGGCCCAATCCTTTTTGTAGCAAAGGACAAGCCTGGACAAACTCTTATATAAAGGAAAGCGCTCCCGAGGACACATGGGAATTATCGTCAAGCTAGTTTTCATCACGTTCATATGATTTGCGTTCGGTACTTTGATAATTTGATATGTGGGTGGACCGGTGCTTGGGTGCTGTTCTTACTTGAACAAGCATCCCACTTATGATTAACCTCTATTGCAAGCATCCGAAACTACAACAAAAGTATTAAGGTAAACCTAACCATAGCATGAAACATATGGATCCAAATCAGCCCCTTACGAAGCAACGCATAAACTAGGATTTAAGCTTCTGTCACTCTAGCAACCCATCATCTACTTATTACTTCCCAATGCCTTCCTCTAGGCCCAAATAATGGTGAAGTGTTATGTAGTCGACGTTCACATAACACCACTAGAGGCTAGACAACATACATCTCATCAAAATATTGAACGAATACCAAATTCACATGACTACTAATAGCAAGACTTCTCCCATGTCCCCGGGAACAAACGTAGCTACTCACAAAGCATATTGATGTTCATAATCAGAGGGGTATTAATATGCATATAGGATCTGAACATATGATCTTCCACCAAATAAACCAACTAGCATCAACTACAAGGAGTAATCAACACTACTAGCAACCTACTAGTACCAATCCCGGACTTGGAGACAAGAATTGGATACAAGAGATGAACTAGGGTTATGAGAGGAGATGGTGCTGGTGAAGATGTTGATGGAGATTGCCCTCTCCCGATGAGAGGAGCATAGGTGATGACGATGGCGATGATTTCCCCTCCCGGAGGGAAGTGTCCCCGGCAGAACAGCTCTGCCGGAGCCCTAGATTGGTTCCGCCAAGGTTCCGCCTCGTGGCGGCGGAGTCTCGTCCCGAAAGGTTGCTTATGATTTTTTCCTCGACGAAAGACCTCATATAGCAGAAGATGGCCACCGGAGAGCCAACAGGGGGCCCACGAGGCAGGGGGCGCGCCCTGGGGGGTAGGGCGCGCCCCCACCCTCGTGGCCAGGTGGGTCCCCCTCTGGCGTACTTCTTCCGCTCAATATTTTTTATTATTTCCAAAAATAACTTTCTTGGAGTTTCAGGGCTTTTGGAGTTGTGCAGAATAGGTCTCTAATATTTGCTCCTTTTACAGCCCAGAATTCCAGCTGCCGGCATTCTCCCTCCTTATGTAAACCTTGTAAAATAAGAGAGAATAGGCATAAGTATTGTGACATAACGTGTAGTAACAGTCCATAATGCAATAAATATTGATATAAAAGCATGATGCAAAATGGACGTGTCAGGGAGCGATGTTTGGAGAAAGTTCCTAAAGGTTTTGTTGCAGCATTAGAGGTTCAGTCAACATTATTGGAAAAGATTCGAGAAGCTCAGAAGGATGACAAAGAAATTGCTGAAATAAAGGAGAAAATGAGCGAAGGAAAAGCTAAGGGTTTTCGTGAGGACGAGCACGACACCTTGTGGTTTGAGGACCGTGTATATGTGCGCAATAATGCAGAGATCAGGAAGTTGATACTACAGGAAGCTCATGATTCGCCATACTCGATACACCCCGGAAACATCAAGATGTATTTGGACTTGAAGGAGCATTTCTGGTGGACTGGAATGAAGAAGGATATTGCCGAGTATATATGTAGCGGTATGTGATGTATGTCAGAGAGTGAAGGCAGAACATCAGAAGCCAGCAGGATTACTGCAGCCTATGCCGATACCCGAATGGAAGTGGGATAAGCTTGGTATGGATTTTATCACCGGATTACCCAGGACTCGATCGGGATATGATTCTACCTGGGTAGTGGTGGATCGCTTGACCAAAGTAGCCCACTTTATCCCAGTGAAAACCACCTATACCAGTGCAAAGTTGGCCAATATATACATGACCAGGATCGTATGTCTGCACGGAGTTCCGAGGACCATGTCAGAGCTTCCTAGCAAGTCCACATACTCAACTATCATTTAGTCTTTCATAATTGCTAACACTCACGCAATAATTGTGGTTATGGAGTTTTAATCGGACATAGAGAAAGATAGGGGCTTATAGTTTCGCCTCCCAAACTTTTACCTCAAGGGTAATGTCAACAATAATAACTAATGCTGACTTACATCCAATTAGATATATCTATCAGGATCTTTCCAACACCCTGTGCTTGCCAAAGGATAAAATATAAAAAAAGAAAGGTGGAGATCACCATGACTCTTGCATAAGATAGAAGATAATAATAAAAGGTAGGCCCTTCGCAGAGGGAAGCAGAGGTTGCCATGCGCTTTCAGGGTTGGATGCACAAAATCTTAATGCGAAAGAACGTCACTTTATATTGCCCCTTGTGATATGAACCTTTATTATGCAGTCCGTCGCTTTTATTTATTCCACATCACAAGATCGTATAAAGCTTATTTCCTCCACACCAATCAATCATACATATTTAGAGAGCAATTTTTATTGCTTGCACCGATGACAACTTACTTGAAGGATCTTACTCAATCCATAGGTAGATATGGTGGACTCTCATGGCAAAACTGGTTTAAGGGTTTTTGGAAGCACAAGTAGTATCTCTACTTGGTGCTAAGAATTTGGCTAGCATGAGGGGGAAAGGCAAGCTCAACATGTTGGATGATCCATGACAATATACTTTATCTCAGATATAAGAAAACATAACCCATTATGTTGTCTTCCTTGTCCAACATCAACTCTTTAGCATGTCATATTTTAATGAGTGCTCCCAATCATAAAAGATGTCCATGATAGTATATTTATATGTGAAACCTCTCTTTCCTTATTACTTCCTATTAATTGCAACAATGACCAAAGCTATGTTTGCCAACTCTCAACAATTTTAATCATCATACTCTTTCTATGTGAAGTCATTACTTTCGATAAGATCAATATGAACTCTTTGTTTCTTTTTATTCTTTTTCTCTTTTCTTTTATTCACTCAAGATCATGCAAAATAATCAAGCCCTTGACTCAACACTAATCTTTATTATATAGCTCACGGACTCGATTACATAAAGGGATCATAAAGCAAAACTCAAAACTAGATTATACCAAAACTTTATTCTACTAGATCAAGATACTACTAATAGGATCGAACTAAGGAAAACGGTAAAGATAGGAGTGTGATGGTGATACGATACCGGCGCACCTCCCCCAAGCTTGGCAGTTGCCAAGGGGAGTGCCCATACCCATGTGATTATGTCTCTTTTGCTGGTGAAGAGGATGGTGGTGATGATGGATAGTCGCACATCGAGCATAAGAGGTCCTCCAGCTTGCGGATAATGCCCTTGAGTGCAACGATATGCTCCTTCAACAAAATATTTTCACGTGTGAGATACTTGTTTTGTATACGAGCTAACTCAATCATCTTGAAAGCTTCAATCTCAGTTGGGGTAAGAAGATTGTGATCAAGTTGAAGGATGTCTTCTGCTGCCGGAGTTTGATCCTCCGTGGCCTTCTTGATCCGTTCATCCTTGTTGATCTCCATGGGTTCTTCCCTCTTCAGCTCTATCTTCATTAGCCAAGCATCGTTGTCACCATTGTTGGAGGAGGGGGACGACATGATGCCTGGCCTTGACAACCCTGACAGGAAACAGCTCGAAACAAGAACAGAGGATATTTGCGTGACAGAGGAGTCAAAACCTTCAGGAGATTATATAATGAATTTTTACCGACCAAAATACGTATCGTGCAAGAAAACAGAGTCCGGAGAGCACACGAGGTGCCCACGAGGTAGGGGGTGCGCCCAGTAGGGTAGGGCGCGCCCTCCACCCTCATGGAGGCCTCGTGTCCTTCCCGGACTACTTCTTATTTTTCTATTTTTCTAAATATTCCAAAACGGAGAAATTTTGCCTTAAAATTGTTTTGGAGTTAGTTTACTTACCGTACAACATACCTATTCCTTTTCGGAGTCTGAAACGTTCCGAAAAGTGTCCCTTATGTATTCCTCTGGGGTTACGGTTTCAATAACATTGGTTTCAACATTTATGGGATTACATGAGATATAATGTTTAATTCTTTGACCGTTCACCACCTTCGGATTTGTGCCTTCGAATTTGTTGATTTTTACGGCACCGGAACGATAGACCTCCTCGATAACGTAAGGGCCTTCCCATTTAGAGAGAAGTTTTCCTGCAAAAAATCTTAAACGAGAGTTGTGTAGAAATACATAGTCACCTACACTAAACTCAGACTTTTGTATCCTTTTGTCATGCCATCTTTTAACTTTTAGTTTAAACAACTTGGCATTTTCATAAGCTTGGGATCTCCATTCATCAAGTGAGCTAATATCAAATAACCTCTTCTCACCGGCTAGTTTGAAATCATAGTTGAGCTCTTTAATAGTCCAGTATGCCTTATGTTCTAGTTCGAGAGGTAAGTGACATGCTTTTCCATAAACCATTTTATACGGAGACATACCCATAGGATTTTTATATGCAGTTCTATAGGCCCATAATGCATCATCAAGTTTCTTGGACCAATTCTTTCTAGACCTATTGACAGTCTTTTGCAAAATTAATTTGAGTTCTCTATTACTCAATTCTACTTGACCACTAGACTATGGGTGATAAGGGGATGCAATTCTATGATTAACATCATACTTAGCAAGCATTTTACGGAAAGCACCATGAATAAAATGTGAACCACCATCAATCATTAAATATCTAGGGACTCCAAACCTTGGAAAAATAACTTCTTTAAGCATCTTGATAGAAGTGTTATGATCAGCACTACTAGTTGGAATACCTTCTACCCACTTAGTAACGTAATCAACAACAACTAAAATATGTGTATATCCATTAGAGGCAGGAAAGGGTCCCATATAATCAAAGCCCCAAACATCAAATGGTTCAATAACAAGTGAATAATTCATAGGCATTTCTTGACGTCTACTAATATTACCAATTCTTTGGCCTTCATCACAAGATAAGACAAACTTACGGGCATCCTTGAAGAGAGTAGGCCAATAGAAACCGGATTGCAATACCTTATGTGCAGTTCTATCTCCAACATGGTGCCCTCCATAAGCTTCGGAGTGACACTTCCGTAGGATCTATTCCTGTTCATGCTCAGGTACACAACGTCTAATAACACCATCTACTCCTTCTTTATAAAGATGTGGGCCATCCCAAAAGTAATGTCTTAAATCATAGAAGAACTTTTTCTTTTGTTGGTATGTGAAACTAGGTGGTATGAATTTAGCAACAATATAATTAGCATAATCAGCATACCACGGAGCAGTACGAGAATCATTTATGACATTTAATTGCTCATCAGGAAAGCTATCATCAATAGGTAGTGGGTCATCAAGAACATTTTCTAACCTAGACAAGTTGTCTGCAACGGGGTTCTCAGCTCCCTTTCTATCAACAATATGCAAATCAAATTCTTGTAGCAAGAGAACCCATCTAATGAGTCTAGGTTTAGCATCTTTTTTTTCCATAAGATATTTAATAGCAGCATGATCCGTGTGAATAGTTACTTTAGAATCAACAATATAAGGTCTGAACTTATCACAAGCAAATACAACTGCTAAGAATTCCTTTTCAGTAGTATCATAATTTCTCTGAGCATTGTCTATAGTTTTACTAGCATATTGAATAACATCTAATTTCTTATCCACTCTTTGCCCTAGAATAGCACCTACAGCATAATCACTAGCATCACACATAATTTCAAAGGGTAAATTCCAATCAAGTGGCTGAACAATAGGTGCAGAGATCAATGCTTTCTTAAGTATTTCAAATGCTCCTACACAATCATCATCAAAGACAAATGGTATATCTTTTTGTTATAAATTGGTCAGAGGTCGAGAAATTTTTGAGAAGTCCTTAATGAACCTCCTATAAAATCCGGCGTGTCCAAGGAAACTTCTTATACCTTTGATGTCCTTGGGACATGGCATCTTTCAATAGCATCAACCTTGGCTTTATCAACCTCAATACCTCTTTCAGAAACCTTATGCCCCAAGACAATACCTTCATTAACCATAAAGTGGCACTTTTCCCAATTCAAGACAAGATTAGTTTCTTCACATCTCTGCAAAACTCGATCAAGGTTGCTCAAGCAATCGTCAAAAGAGGATCCATAGACGGAAAATTCATCCATGAAAACCTCACAAATCTTTTCACAAAAGTCAGAGTATATAGCCATCATGCATCTTTGAAAGGTAGTAGGTGCATTACATAAACCAAAAGGCATACGTCTATAAGCAAAGTACCAAAAGGGCAAGTAAAAGTAGTCTTTGATTGATCATTGGCTGACACAGGTATTTGAGAGAAACCAGAATAACCATCTAGAAAGCAAAAGTGTGTATGTTTGGATAATCTTTCTAGCATTTGATCGATAAAAGGTAAGGGGTAATTGTCATGGAATTGTCACGGCAGATGCCCTAGTGTGTGGACTTAGTCGCGAGGCCAACGCATCTATGCGGTAGCTTGAGAGGGGTTGGGCGGAATCGAGAGACGCAACACAAGACAAGGATTTAGACAGCTTCGGGCCCCGAGAAACATCATCAGGTAATAACCCTACATGCTGTTTGTGGCTAGGTCTCATTATGATCATGAGTGAGTCGCCGGCTTGGCTGACTCTTTTGTCTAGCCCTAGAGATTGTTTCTTGTTCCTTGTCCCTCTTTGGGGTGCCCTGGCCCTCCTTATATAAGTTAGAGGGGCGGGTTACATGCGGAGTCCTAGTAGGACTAGGACTAGTCTATCTTTTCTTACAAGTTGAATACAAGTCCGGGTCTTGCTCCCTCGTAAAGGAAATATTCGTCATCCCTTTCTCCTTCAGCCGGCCCACCAGAGTATAAGCCAGCCTGCTGGGCCTTGGGCCTTGTCGTCCGTCTGATCCAGTGTCGGGTCTCAAGTGAGTCACAATGTCCAGGCGGGTTACCTGTGAATCGCCATGTTCAGGCGGATCACCAGTGAGTCGCCAAGCTCTAGCCAGGTCTCTGGTGAGTCGCCAAGTCTGGCTGGGTCATACCGTGGGGTATATCCCCGACATTAGCCCCCAGTTTAATTTGGATTTATCCATGTTGAACTGATCCTGCAAAATAACTCAAGAACAAATTTGACAGGTTGTGCTCCGGGTTAAATATTCTTGTAAGCCGGCACCTGATCATCCTTAAGTCCTTGACATTTTCTCCTGGAATATCCGGGTCAATAGGCCAGCTTCATAATCCATTTGCTGACATTGGCTCTTATAAAGAAATATTATACGAAATAATCCATTTGAGTCGGTTTCCAAAACTCCGGCTTAATAACCATCTTAGTCTCAAGATTCATCTGGTGATCCGCCAGTTTAAAGATGTAGAGGCTGGCTAGTTATAAGGGATAATTAGATTTATGCCCCTAGTTGTGTCCCACTCATCTGTTTTACCCCTAATTCCCAAAAGTCACCGGTTCTGTCCAAATCACTTTGCTCCTCTTATGCTTTTTCCCTTTGACCGTTTGACCGTCAGTTTGAAAACTTCATAACTAATTCATACTAAATCAGAAAAATGCAAATAAGATAACAAAATGTTCAGAAAAACATCACCTATATGTTAGTGTCATTTGCATTCATGAAAAAAGTGTTGGAAAGTGCCCATCCGAGTTTTAGCTCTTATGCTACCACCATGAATAGTAAAATCTAAAAAGTTCAAAAAAATTCAAAAATAATTTGGTGGCAAAGAATGACAAATGTTTTAAGTGCCTCCCAAGTTTCATTAGGGAATAACATTCGTGGGTGCCGCGGCAAAAAAAACTCAGCACTCCAAAATAGATTATTTTTTTGCCACGACTTCCACGAATGTCGTTCCCTAATGAAACTTGGCAAGCACTTACAACACTTGTCATTCTTTGCCACCATATTTTTATTTTATTTTTTTGAATGTTTTTAGAGTTTACTGTTCATGGTGGTATCAAAAGAGCTAAAACTAGGATGTGCACTTTCCAACACTTTTTTCATGAATGCAAGTGACACTGACATATAGGTGATGTTTTTCTGAACATTTTGGTATCTGATTTGCATTTTTTTGATTTTGTATGAATTAGTTATGAAGTTTTTAAACTGACGGTCAAACGGTCAAAGGGCAAAAGCATAAGAGGATCAAAGTGACTTGGACGGAACCGGTGACTTTTGGGAATTAGGGGTAAAACAGACGAGTGGGACACAACTAGGGGCATAAATCTAATTATCCCTAGTTATAATTGCCAAAATTACCGTCTTGTAAATATTGATAAAATCGGGTCATAACTGTTGCCGACGCCGGGTCATTATTATTGGTGACACCGGGTCATGCTTGTTGCAAACACTGGGTCAATCTGGTCTACTCCAAACTGAGAATTTGAAGATTTTTTCTCCCTTATATGCATATCACCTATAGCCCCCAAGTCTTAAGAGGAGAACATAGTGATAACTTAAGACTTGTAATTGCCGGGTTGTCATGCTTGCAGCAACCTGGGACTTGTAATTGTCTTATGCTCATAAAATCTTCAACCAGTGTAGCCCCCAAGGGCCGGGTCATTATATAATAATGAGCAGGGACTTTGTAAATATGATCATGTAAACTTGACTAGCAATGTGTAGCCCCGAAGGGCCGGGTCAGTAAGATATTACCGAGCTGGGACTTTGTATATGATTCATTGATAATAACAGCATATGATGTAATCTCCACCATGGGGCTTGAACCCACGTCCACAAGGTTAAGAGCTTTGTACTCTACCAACTGAGTAGTGGATCTTTCAATATAATAGATTAAGGCTTGTGTACCTTGAATTTTCAACAGGAGCAATTGGTAGCCCCCAAGGGCCGGCTCATTACAATGTGATGAGTCGGGTCTTCAATAAGTTGAGCAAAAAATGTCTTTACATTAGCCCCCAAGTGCCATGGTGCATGCTGGCAGTGACATGGGACTTGCATATTTGATGTGATCTCAATTTAAATAATGTAGCCCCCAAGTGCCGGGTCGTAAGCCTGCAGTGACTCGGGACTATTCTTTCCATTGTAGAATAAATCATATCCATTGATAAAATAATAGCCATTGCGCCAAAGCGACTTTGAATACCTCATCTGCTGATAAGTCAATCCGGAGTTTAAATACCTGGCGGCTCTTGGCCAATGGCGATTTAATACGCCTCCGTTGTAAGCCGAAATTTGTACAACCCGGCGGCTTATAGCCTTTGAGAAAATCAAGAATTGATAACCCTTTTGAGACACCAATTTCAATCTATGATGATGGGCTTGAATTTAATCATTTATGTAAGTCATAGCTCTATAAATCCTGCAGAGTTCAAACAACATATGCCCTGGCGACTTAACGTCAAAAACCAGAGCGGGTAACCACCCAAATGTAGTCTTATCCTGCACATAATTAGATCACAAGATCCCTTGGCGGTTTACCGCAGGGCGGGTCATAATATCTCACATATAACCATTGATGTGTAACAAGGAGTCACAGATAAGCCTGTTATGAATCATAACTTTGAAACATAACTATAATAATAATATTATACCTGTGATATTGAATTTTCACTGCCGGTTTATGTGACCTGTGCAGTAAGGGTGATAACCCAATCCTTAGAAGCCAAACCTTCCAAGTATTAATATCATATGCTGGCGACTTGTTCGTCGAAACCAGGGCGGGTTAATAGAGACCACATATATATATGCTTCAGATATGAGCAAAAAAAGCTTCAACTAAAGTCCAAAAATTGTTTGCAAAAAGAGACTTCAAAATTTTTGAGGCTCCTGATTCGAATACGATCAGAAAACCGTCCCAAAGGGGTTAAGCTAAGATTCGTATACGATCATATAGCCCCCAGTGGCTTTGGCGTTGCCGATCAAGAGGGTACCGACAGCTATGGTCTCTTTGGTTCGAATACGACCTGTGTTTGAACAGGAAGCCCCCAAATGACCTTGAGAGTTGTTTAACGACGCTGATTCGAATACGATCCACGTCGGTTCCCAAAAGGGGTTGAACTATGATTCGAATACGATCAAGAAGCCCCCTAGTGAGCTCGGCAGTGTGCCGATCAAGAGGGTACCGACAGCTATGTTCTCTTTGGTTCGAATACGACCTATGTTTGAACAGGAAGCCCCCTAGTGATCATGAGAATATTTAACGACTCTGATTCGAATACGATCAGGGTCACACCAAAAGGGTTAAGCTAAATTCGAATACGATCAGCTCCCAATGGTCATTAAAGCAGGGTACCTATGTTTGGGTTGTGCTTTGTAACAGACTCTTTTTGCTCCCTTTAATTTTTCCTGAGAACTCGAACTTTGCGAGAGATAAATTCTTTTTGAACCGAAAAAACCGAATATTGAGAGTTTCAAACCTTTGTGATAGACAAATTTACCTTGAACCGGATTTTGAACCGGATTTTGGAGCTTCAAAACTTTGTGGTAAATAAATTTCCCTTGAACCGGATTTTGAACCGGAATCCTCCTTTTTAAGCCGGAAATTTTCTGACGGCCTTTAAATATTTGCCAATAAGGCAGTAGCCTCCGGGGCCGGGTTATTTTTCCCTCCAATCATCCGGAGTTCTTGAATCTGCTTTAAATTGGCCATCATTTACTGAGTCATGTCATCGTAGCCCCCGAGTCTCAAGGCGACTCAAGGAGTTGTCTTGAGATTCTCCATATTTGACCGTGATATAAACCGGTATGAGTCAGTCAACAGCTCAGTGATATAACCTGTCCTGCATTGGAGAACTTGCAAGCAAGAGTAATTGTTCTTTTAAAGAAAAGCAATATATATTATAAAAATATACTGGATAGATTTCACCTGATATGTCAGGCAGTAATTATCCACCGCGGAGTTGATCACCATGGTGAAGCTGAAATCAATCATGGATGAGCTGGCTGCGAGAGTAGACAGATGAGTCGGTCGCGGCGTTGTAAGCCAGCACGGACGGGTAAGTTGTCCTCCTCGTTGTAAGCCGGCGCGGATGCGTGAACTGGCCACAAGAGCAGAGGGGCGAGTCGTCTGTGGCATTGTAAGCCGGTGCGGTCACAAGAGACAGCCACAACGTTGGGAACGGCCCGGACCCGGGTGAGACAAACGTGGACGCGGACGATAAGTCAGTTACACGTGCGGATGTAACGGGGATGGCGACTTGCACATATAATGCTGGCACGCACCCTTTATGCGACACCTTTGTAAGAAATAGTGGTCCTGTGAAAAAATAGCATAGACCAGAGTAATTGATCTCAGACGAATTAGTATGCTGATATAATGCAGAGGAAAGATATCACCTGATGTTCTGTTGGGTGAACGCCATATTCCAACAATTATAGACTTGCAATCTCGTTTCTTTGTTTGATGTGACACCCATAGGAATAATATGTGTATATACTAGTAGTGCACTAGTACGTAGTTGGTCTCTTTGCTGCCTTCTCCAATCCATGATGTCAAAGGGTCTTGTATATTTCATATCTATTGATAACTCAGCAGGCAAATTCAACCAGCTCCTCGTACTTGTCCAATCCATGATGTCATGTTCAGCGGGTTGCATGGCAATACTGCTGTAGTCTAGCTGAAAGGAGGTGCTCGGGTTCTCCCGTGGCTGCAGGCACTCTCTTTCCCACATTGCCAGTGTTTGATTCAGTCTATTGTCTGCATCTCTTTGACAGTATGATTGACTGGTGCTTTTGACATTGACATTGGAGTAAAAGGTGTTGACATCTTAAAAGAACATACCGAAACTGCAGCTCGCCCTTGCCGGTGCGATGGCTCAAAGGTGAAGCTTGCAGAGGTGAACCGGTACGGGAGCAGCCAGCGGAAGCAGCAGCAGTGAGCCGGCGCTGGCCGGAGAAAGCCAGATCACGACTGCGGCGGCTCAAAGGCGCAGCTGCAGCTAAGGAGGCCTGTAGACGTGCAGCTGACGATAGTAGAGGTGCAATCGACCCGCAGCACCCCAGGGCAAAAGACGACGACCCGTGGCGACGCCGGTGAATCGGCAGGAGGAGCATGGAAACCCGAGCCGCTCGGACGTGTGGAGGCAACTCGCAAACAGACGGCGGCTCGAGGTGTGGTGAAACCAGTGGAGCCCGGCGTTGAAAACGGGGCGACCCGGCGCGGCGGGTTCAATAGTTGTGTCCGAGTCAGTGGTTTGAAGATTCACGGCCACGCAGGTCGGACCGGCGAAGCCAAGCAGAACCATAGCAGAAGCCGTGCTGTGTCAGCAACCATGCAGAGTCCAGGTCGTAGAAACGGCGGCTCCGACGGCAGAAACGAGCCAGAGCCGGAGTACAGCAGCAAAGGCGCACCGGCGGGTCGTTGGCCGAGGCAAACCGGGCGGCCCAGCAATAGATGGGAAGCCGGGTCAGGTGAGGCTTGATTAACCGTAAACAAGATTGCCACCGCGGCAGGCGGGCGGCTGCGGCCAAAATAGTGGAGGCGAATCCAACAGCGGTGGAGCAAGATGAAGCAGGCAGCTCCGAACGACGACCGAGGCCGAGTCCTAATCTGCGTCTCTCTCTTTTTCTTCAAAAGGCAACAGCGTCAGCCAGCTGCTAGTTTGCCTCTGATCTCCTTTCCCTTGGTATTCACGTGCTAAACCCACCTAGTAACTTTTCCTTCCTTAATTCTTAAATTAACCTCCTAGTAGATTCCTTGTATGCATGTAGCAATCGGAGTTGACTAAAGAAAAACCGATTTGGCTTCTGGTGATGTACTAGTCGAAGATATACTAGTACTATATTTGAAACCATTGGGCCTGATGCTTGATGTGATGGAAACAATGCCATTGTCTGTACTTTTCACTTGATCCGCAGCTTCCGCCGCTGTTGCCTTTGGTTTCCACGCTGGGAGTAGTAGTAACAGCACCGGTTGATTCCTTCAGGTATTGGAACTGTGTCTAATCAACAAAAAAGACTTCGGGAAAATTGATGGTCTTGGCGGCACGCGACTGCGGCCGTAAATAATTCATCCTCTAATCGGATTCGACGGATCGCATTGCATCGGTGACTTCCAGAAGAACGCAAAACCCTAAATTCCCTTAACTCAATCTTACATATGCCACTGCTGAATACTTCTTCAATCTTGACCGATGAACTCATAGTAGATATGAATTTTTTCCACGCCGACTCTTGTTCAGCCAGAAAATTGCGAACTCCTTGATCCCTGGGAGAGATCCCTCTAAGAACTCAGCACCACCGTGCGCGAGCCCCATGGTGGGCGCCAACTGTCGTGGAATTGTCACGGCAGATGTCCTAGTGTGAGGACTTAGTCGCGAGGCCAACGCATCTATGCGGTAGCTTCAGAGGGGTTGGGCGGAATCGAGAGATGCAACACAAGACAAGGATTTAGACAGCTTCGGGCCCCGGGAAACATCATCCGGTAATAACCCTACATGCTGTTTGTGGCTAGGTCTCATTATGATCATGAGTGAGTCGCCGGCTTGGCCGGCTCTTTGTGTCTAGCCCTAGAGATTGTTTCTTGTTCCTTGTCCCTCTTTGGGGTGCCTTGCCCCTCCTTATATAAGTTAGAGGGGCGGGTTACATGCGGAGTCCTAGTAGGACTAGGACTAGTCTATCTTTTCTTACAAGTTGAATACAAGTCCGGGTCTTGCTCCCTCGTAAAGGAAATATTCGTCATCCCTTTCTCCTTAAGCCGGCCCACCGGAGTATAAGCCAGCCTGCTGGGCCTTGGGCCTTGTCGTCCGTCTGATCCAGTGACGGGTCTCAAGTGAGTCACAATGTCCAGGCGGGTTACCTGTGAATCACCATGTTTAGGCGGATCACAATTGAGTCGCCAAGCTCTAGCCAGGTCTCTGGTGAGTCGCCAAGTCTGGCCGGGTCATACCGCGGGGTATATCCCCGAAAGTAATGATCTTTCTTACTAGCCTTATTTAATTTGCGGAAATCAATTACCATCCTATATCCTGTAATAATTCTTTGCGGAATCAATCATGTTTATCATTAGGAACGACAGCAATACCTCCCTTCTTAGGGACACAATGGACAGGACTTACCCACTGACTATCAGCAACGGGATAAATTATACCTGCCTCAAGGAGCTTTAGTATTTCTTTTCTTACCACTTCCTTCATTTTAGGATTCAGCCGTCGTTGATGATCAACAACTGGTTGGGCATCTTCTTCCAAATTTACTTTATGTTGACATAGAGTGGGACTAATGCCCTAAGATCATCAAGAGTATATCCAATGGCAGCACGGTGCTTCTTCAGGGTTTTCAATAATCTCTCTTCTTCATGCTCTGAAAGGTTAGCACTAATAATAACAGGATATATCTTCTTTTCATCAAGATAAGCATATTTAAGAGTATCAGGCAACGGGTTAAGCTCAAACACGGGATCACCCATGGGTGGAGGAGGATCCCCTAAGATTTCAACAGGAAAATTGTGTTTCAGGATGGGTTCCCGTTTAAAGAATACTTCATCTATTTCCCTTCTTTCATTCATAAACATATCATTTTCATGGTCTAGCAAATATTGTTCTAAAGGATCACTAGGAGGTACGGGAATAGAAGGAAGACCAATAATTTCATCCTTACTAGGCAATTCTTCTTCACGGTGTTGTTTACTAAATTTAGAGAAATTAAACTCATGAGACATATCACCCAAGCCTATAGTAACAACATCCTTTTCGCAGTCTATCCTAGCATTGACGGTGTTCAAGAAGGGTCTACCAAAAATAATGGGACAAAAGCTATCTTGTGGGGAACCAAGAACAAGAAAATTAGCAGGGTATTTAGTTTTCCCACACAAGACTTCAACATCTCTTACAATCCCCATTGGTGAAATAGTATCTCTATTGGCAAGTTTGATGGTAACATCAATATCTTCTATCTCAGCAGGTGCAATGTCATGCATAATTTCTTTGTATAAGCCATAAGGTATTGCACTAACACTAGCACCCATATCACATAAGCCATGATAACAATGATCTCCTATTTTAACAGAAATAACAGGCATGCCTACCGCAGGTCTATGTTTATCTTTAGCACAAGGTTTGGCAATTCTAGCAGTTTCACCGCAGAAATAAATAACATGCCCATCAATATTATCAGCCAAGAGATCTTTAACAATAGCAATATTAGGTTCAACTTTAACTTGCTCAGAAGGTGTATAAGTTCTAATATTGCTTTTACGAACCACAGTTGAAGATTTAGCATGATCCTTTATCCTAATGGGGAAAGGTGGTTTCTCAACATAAGAAGTAGGAACAACAGGATCATTATAAGTTATAGTCCTTTCTTCAACTTTAGTAGGTGCAGCTACTTTTAATTCTATGGGAGGATGATATTTAAACCACTTCTCCTTGGGGATATCAACATAAGTAGCAAAAGATTCACAAAAAGAAGCTACTATCTCAGAGTCAAGTCCATATTTAGTGCTAAATTTACGGAAAACATCGGTATCCATAAAAGACTTAACACAATTAAACTTAGGGGTCATACCTGACTCCTTACCTTCGTCGAGATCCCAATCTTCAGAGTTGCGTTTAATTCTATCCAATAAATTCCATTTGAATTCAATAGTCTTCATCATAAAAGAGCCAGCACAAGAAGTATCGAGCATGGTGCGATTGTTATCAGAAAGCCGAGCATAAAAACTTTGAAGAATTATTTCTCTTGAGAGCTCATGATTGGGGCATGAATATAACATTGATTTAAGCCTCCCCAAGATTGAGCGATGCTTTCTCCTTCGCGAGGCCAAAATATATATATATATAATTGCAATCACGATGAACAAGATGCATAGGATAAAATTTCTGATGAAATTCCAATTTCAATCGTTTATGGTTCCATGATCCCGTATCATCACATAGCCTATACCATGTCGATGCATCTCCCTCCAAAGATAAAGGGAAGACCTTCTTCTTAACAACATCATGGGTATACCTGCAAGCTTAAATAATCCACAAACTTCATCCACATAGATTAGGTGCTCATCATGATGCTTTGTTCCATCTCCTGGAAAAGGATTAGCTAGCAGTTTTTCTAACATACCCGAAGGAACTTCAAAGGGAACATTTTCATTTTCAGTAGGTTCAGTAGGTTGAGGAGCAACTCTTTGCTCTACTGGTCGGGGTGAAGATACCCCGAACAAGCCCCTCAGAGGATTACTTTCCATTGTAACAAGTGACAGTAAATTTCAGCACACTATATAAATTTTTCCTTACCAAATTCCACCTACCAAAGGCGCTTCACTCCCCGGCAACGGCGCCAGAAAAGAGTCTTGATGAACCACAAGTATAGGGGATCTATCGTATTCCTTTCGATAAGTAAGAGTGTCGAACCCAACGAGGAGCAGAAGGAAATGATAAGCGGTTTTCAGCAAGGTATTCTCTGCAAGTACTGAAATAAGTGGTAACAGATAGTTTTGTGATAGGATAATTTGTAACGAGCAACAAGTAACAAAAGTAAATAAAGTGCAGCAAGGTGTCCCAATCATTTTTGTAGCAAAGGACAAGCCTAGACAAACTCTTATATAAAGGAAAGCGCTCCCGACGACACATGGGAATTATCGTCAAGCTAGTTTTCATCACGTTCATATGATTCGCGTTCGGTACATTGATAATTTGATATGTGGGTGGACCAGTGCTTGGGTGCTATTCTTACTTGAACAAGCATCCCACTTATGATTAACCTCTATTGCAAGCATCCGCAACTACAACATAAGTATTAAGGTAAACCTAACCATAGCATGAAACATATGGATCCAAATCAGCCCCTTACGAAGCAACGCATAAACTAGGGTTTAAGCTTCTGTCACTCTAGCAACCCATCATCTACTTATTACTTCCCAATGCCTTCCTATAGGCCCAAATAATGGTGAAGTGTTATGTAGTCGACGTTCACATAACACCACTAGAGGCTAGACGACATACATCTCATCAAAATATCGAACGAATACCAAATTCACATGACTACTAATAGCAAGACTTCTCCCATGTCCTCAGGAACAAACGTAACTACTCACAAAGCATATTAATGTTCATAATCAGAGGGGTATTAATATGCATATAGGATCTGAACATATGATCTTCCACCAAATAAACCAACTAGCATCAACTATAAGGAGTAATCAACACTACTAGCAACCTACTAGTACCAATCCCGGACATGGAGACAAGAATTGGATACAAGAGATGAACTAGGGTTTTGAGAGGAGATGGTGCTGGTGAAGATGTTGATGGAGATTGCCCTCTCCCGATGAGAGGAGCGTAGGTGATGACGATGGCGATGATTCCCCCCTCCCCGAGGGAAGTGTCCCCGGCAGAACAGCTCTGCCGAAGCCCTAGATTGGTTCCGCCAAGGTTCCGCCTCGTGGCGGCGGAGTCTCGTCCCGAAAGGTTCCTTATGATTTTTTCCTCGACGAAAGACCTCATATAGCAGAAGATGGCCACCGGAGAGCCAACAGGGGGCCCACGAGGCAGGGGGGCGCGTCCTGGGGGGTAGGGCGCGCCCCCCGCCCTCGTGGCCAGATGGGTCCCCCTCTGGCGTACTTCTTCCACTCAATATTTTTTATTATTTCGAAAATTAACTTTCATGGAGTTTCAGGACTTTTGTAGTTGTGCAGAATAGGTCTCTAATATTTGCTCCTTTTCCAGCCCAGAATTCCAGCTGCCGGCATTCTCCCTCCTTATGTAAACCTTGTAAATAAGAGAGAATAGGCATAAGTATTGTGACATAACGTGTAGTAACAGTCCATAATGCAATAAATATCGATATAAAAGCATGATGCAAAATGGACGTATCAGGGAGCTATGTTTGGAGATAGTTCCTAAAGGTTTTGTTGCAGCATTAGAGGTTCAATCAACATTATTGGAAAAGATTCGAGAAGCTCAGAAGGATGACAAAGAAATTGCTGAAATAAAGGAGAAAATGAGCGAAGGAAAAGCCAAGGGTTTTCGTGAGGACGAGCACGACACCTTGTGGTTTGAGGACCGTGTATATGTGCCCAATAATGCAGAGATCAGGAAGTTGATACTACAGGAAGCTCATGATTCGCCATACTCGATACACCCCGAAAACACCAAGATGTATTTGGACTTGAAGGAGCATTTCTGGTGGACTGGAATGAAGAAGGATATTGCCGAGTATATATGTAGCGGTATGTGATGTATGTCAGAGAGTGAAGGCAGAACATCAGAAGCCAGCAGGATTACTGCAGCCTATGCCGATACCCGAATGGAAGTGGGATAAGCTTGGTATGGATTTTATCACCGGATTACCCAGGACTCGATCGGGATATGATTCTATCTGGGTAGTGGTGGATCGCTTGACCAAAGTAGCCCACTTTATCCCAGTGAAAACCACCTATACCAGTGCAAAGTTGGCCAATATATACATGACCAGGATCGTATGTCTGCACGGAGTTCCGAGGACCATCATATCAGATAGAGGAACACAGTTTACTTCAAAGTTTTGGTACCAGTTGCACCAGACTTTGGGTACCAGGCTAGAGTTCAGTACTGCTTTTCATCCGCAGACAGATGGACAGACCGAGAGAGTCAATCAGATTCTGGAGGACATGTTGAGAGCTTGTGCGCTAGATTATGGATCTAGTTGGGATGACAACTTGCCCTACGCAGAGTTCTCGTACAACAACAGCTACCAGGCCAATTTGAAGATGGCACCGTTTGAAGCCCTGTATGGAAGAAGATGCTGAACACCGTTGATGTGGGATGAAGTTGGAGACCGCCAGTTGTTTGGACCGGATTTGATTAAGGAGTCCGAAGAGAAGGTTAAGCTGATTCGAGATTGACTGAAGGTAGCTCAGTCCCGACAGAAGAGTTATGCAGACTCGAAATGCAAGGAGGTAGTCTATGAAATCGGAGACAGATCGTATCTGCAAGTGTCACCTCTTCGAGGAGTTAAGCATTTTGGATTTAAGGGAAAGTTAGCCCCAAGATTTGTAGGATCGTACCATGTTTTGGAACGCATGGGAGAGGTTGCTTACAAGTTGGAGTTACCCGAAGGGCTGTCAGGAGTTCATGATGTGTTTCACGTTTCCCAGTTGAAGAAGTGCCATGCCGAGATGGCCGATATTTCTCTGAGAGATACAGTGCCCCTGGAAGCAATACAGTTGGATAGTGATTTGACATATGAGGAGAAACCTGTCAAGATTCTTGAGTTTGCCAGCCGAGCTACTCACAGCAAGGTTATCAAGTTTTGCAAAGTTCAGTGGAGCCACCATACCGAGGATGAAGCCACCTGGGAACGAGAGAATGATCTACGCAAATACCAGCCACACCTATTTTCTAGCCAACCCGAATCTCGAGGACGAGATTCATCTTAAGAGGGGTAGGTTTGTAACATCCCAAAATTTCAATTTGGAATGTTATCCATAGGTCATTCATGCATATCATATTTTACTGCATTTCATTTCTCGATCCTCGAAATTCTAAGCAACTCAAGGACCCACGGAGAGAGTTGGGGATTTTACGTTTCTCATATTTGCATTTTATCAAATATTAAAACAAGGATCATTTTGGTTTTAATTAATTTTTCTCTCTGAAAATATTTCATATCAAAATATATGAGAGGAGATAATATGACTTCTCCAAAATAAATGAAATATTGTAGGAAAAAAATATTAAAATCAAATAAATTATTTTATTTGGATTTTATTGCAATTTTATTCGAATTAGGAAAAATACGTGTTTTTCAAAATTGCATTAGAAACCCAAACAAATGTTCACTTTGTCCGGCTAATATTTAGAGGACGGGGAAAATTTATTTAGGGATTTTTGGAGTCTGTTTAGTATTTCTTTTCTTTATTTTTCTGCGCGTTGGAATATTAAAAAAAAGTAATCGACCTAACCGGGCCGTGCCCGACTAGGACACCGCCCGGCCGGCCTTTATAAGCCGCGCCGCCCGAGCCGGCCCAGCACACCGAAGCCCGCGCCGCACCCAACCCTAACCCTAGTCGCGCGCCGCCGCCGCCAGCCGCGCCGCGACGCCGTCCCGCCGCCCCGCGCCGCCGCCGGAGCCGCCCGCCGCCGCCCCGCGACCCCGCCGCCGCCGTTGCTAACCTCGCCGGAGGTAGCGCCGCCGCCGCCACCGGTTTTCTCGAGAAACCCGTTTGTTTTTTTGGTTCGTTCGGTTTTTTTAGAAACCCTAGATCCGTTTTTTAATAGATCGGTTTGGTTTTTCCGTCGGTTTATTTATTTAGCGGACGTTCGTCCGTACGTTCATTTTAACGAACATTGTTCGCCCGTTAGCCGCAGACAGCGAACGTTCGTTCGTTAGCCTGTTCGTCAGTTTTTCTCTTTTCAGGGTTTTTCACGATTATTTTCGATCGCTATTTCTGCCCTGATTTTCGTTTTAGTTTAACTTTTTGCTTGTTTATCGGAATCAGGTGAAACAAGCGCCTAGGTCTTCGTCTCGAAGCCCTCCTTCTGTTTAACCAACTTGAACAAGATTTTGGTACTGTAAAATTTGACTTTAGTCCAGATTAGTAATCGGATCTTGTTTCTTTCGCAGTTTGAGTTTCGTTGCTCCGTTTGATTTGATTCTTTTTGCAAACCAGAGTTCTTCAGTTGAACTTTCTGGTTAGATATTCTTATTTGAGATTTACCCATGCATCTTTGCTTGGTTGCTTATGTATGCTATTGTTTGTTTGCGATAGAATTCCCGGAATGCGAAGCGTGCTACTACGAGTCTTTAGGATTTGCAGATCGTCAGCAAGGCAAGTAACACATTGATCATACCCCTTTATTACCAGTTTTTATGCATTAGTTACAACCCTCACACATTGCATGAGTAGGATCTCTTAACATGTGGGTTTGGGAAGTAGATGATGAGGTAGAACCTATTACCTGTTTTATTATCAAGCCCTTGGGAGTTACTTCTACGTTATGCTTATTGCCATGCTATGCTCGTAGAAGTGGATTGGGTTTGAGTGTATCCATGACAGATGTGAGTTTGTTAATTAATGGTTCAACTTAAGGTGGCAACTTTAATAAACATCTGGGTGGATTGCTTGTGGGCACCTGGAGAATCCAGTGTTGTCCTAGGATATCCCGGAGTACCCGTGTGATCATCCTACGGTCCGCCACCCAGGCTCAAAGGGATCATAAGATTATTCATGGTAGAAACTTACGTGTGCAGCCACAAGCCATTATGGGCTCTGGCATAGTTGAGTATGCTGCATGACCTCTTGCAGTGGTAGGCTAGCAGATGTAGGGGATGTAGGTTGGTACTGTCTACCCGGGGTTAGAGTTAATGCTTCTGAAAGACTGTGTCTCGGTCATCCGTTTCTCAAACACCATGCAGTGCGAGAAATCCAATGGAGGAGATCGAGTCTTGTGGGGAAAAGTGCCCAAACCTCTGCAGAGTGTATAAACTAATCATGATTAGCCGTGTCCCCGGTTACGGACATCTTGAGTATCTGGTACTTGAATTATTGATTTGATCTCATCACTCTAAATTAACTTGTTGGGTTGTTAATGATTACTTTAATTGGGATTGAGTTGGAGGAACCTTCTCAATGATGTTTCAACCACCATGATAGTTAAATAAAATTTATGCCTTTGTTGTAGGAAAAAATTGGCTTTTCGCAAAACTATATAACCATAGAGCCTCCACCAGCCTAATATGCATGTAGTGATAGCAATTATCTATTCATTGCCCTACTATGTTATATTGCCAGCATATTTCATGTGCTGACCCGTTTTCGGGCTGCAACGTATCATGTTGCAGACTTTTCAGACGAGGAGTAAGGTGCGCTAGGTCGTTTGTCATGCACTCAGCTATGTCGTTGGAGTTGATGGACTCACTTTATCTTCCAAGCCTTCCGATGTTATCATATTTAGATGGCCTTAAGCCATATTTACTGTAATAAGTTCTCTTTGGAGACATTCGATGTAGTTAGTGTGTGATTGCTACTCTGTTATAAATCCTTCGAGTACTGGGTGTATCAGCATTACCGATCCAGGGATGAGACTGAAGCACAGAGACTTGACCGTTTGAGGTCGGGTCGCTACAAGATGGTATCAGAGCACACGCTGAATGTAGGACACGACCACTAAGAAAAGCTATAGGTCACTCTTCTCTACTCATTTCTGACTTCTCTCCATTTTCTACACCTTAGGATGGCGGACTCGAGGAACAAGTTTGCACAACCGGATGAAGACACACCCTTTGGACAACACTTGAAGGAAGTCACTAGATACCTGAACATCGGAATACCAAGCTTCACCGGGACCTACACCGCCACTTTACCAGAAGAGGAGCGCTGGATGATTCGAGTTCAAGTTCCAGGAAGGACATTCATGCCAGTCACTGAGCCCATAGAGTTTTCCTTTGATGCCCCAACCTGGAGTCTAGGAAAGAGCATGGCAGCCCACATCACCATGGGACGCATTGGCAAAGTTTACCACAAACTATGAGGAAGCGATGATGAGCCCAGATTCCGCGAAATGGCTTGAGGCCATGAAATCTGAGATGGGATCCATGTATGAGAACAAAGTATGGACTTTGGTTGGCTTGCCCGATGATCGGCAAGCCATAGAGAATAAATGGATCTTCAAGAAGAAGACTGACGTTGACAGTATGTTACTGTCTACAAAGCTCGACTTGTTGCGAAAGGTTTTCGACAAGTTCAAGGAGTTGACTACGATGAGATTTTCTCACTCGTATTGATGCTTAGAGTCTGTCTGAATCATGTTAGAAATTGCTGCATTTTATGAAATCTGGCAAATGGATGTCAAAACTGCATTCCTTAATGGATTTATTAAAAAAGATTTGTATATTATGCAACCAGAAGGTTTTCTCAATCCTAAAGGTGCTAACAAAGTGTGCAAGCTCCAGCGATCCATTTATGGAACGGGTGCAAGCATCTCGGAGTTGGAATATGCGCTTTGATGAGTTGATCAAAGCATATAGTTTTATACAGACTTGCGGTGAAGCCTGTATTTACAAGAAAGTGAGTGGGAGCACTACAACCTTTCTAATAAGTATATGTGAATGACATATTGTTGATCGGAAATGATGTAGAATTTTCTGGAAAGCATAAAGGAGTGTTTGAAAGGAGTTTTTCAAAGAAAGACCTCGATGAAGTTGCTTACATATTGGGCATCAAGATCTAGAGAGATAGATTAAGACGCTTGATAAGACTTTTGATGAGTACATACCTTGATAAGATTTTGAAGGAGTTCAAAATGGATCAGTCAGAGAAGGATTTCTTGCCTGAATTGTAAGGTATGAAGTTGAGTAAGACTCAAAACCCGTCCACGGCAAAAGATAGGGAGAGAATGAAGGTCATTCCCTATGCCTCAATCATAGGTTCTATAAAGTATGCCATGTTGTATACCAGACATATTGTGTACCTTGCCATGAGTTTGGCAAGGGGTTACAATAGTGATCCAGGAGTAGATCACTGGACAGCAATCAAAATTATCCTTAGGTACCTAAAGAGGACTAAGGAAATGTTTCTCGGTTATGGAGGTGACAAAGAGTTTGTCGTAAGGAGTTACATTGACACTAGTACAGCAAGGTGCTATACAAACGGTTTTTAACCCCTTTCCGCGACGGCATTTGGAACCGTCGCCTAGTTAGTGTGGGCGATAGGGGTGTCCTTACCACATGACCTAGAAACCGTCAGGGATATGCCCTCCTGGCACACACGCTCGGCAAAATGAGGTCGTGTGCGACCGACGAGCACTCAAATACAGAAATACGTACAATTGTGCTAAAAAATACAATTATACAGGCGAAATCATTTCCGATTGTAAGTACATCCCACACAGTCAGTCACCGCTAAATGTTTCCGTTCGTATATACATCCCACACAGTCGCTCCAAGGAAAACGTTTCTGTTCGCAAGTACATCACACACAATTTTCCCGGTTAAATCGTTTGTGATAGCGTTTCCATTGCACACGGTATTAACAATTTTATCATTTGCGTTATTGAATGCATCACACACGGTGCCTAGAAGAAACTATGTGTCACGGGTTGTCCATCACACACAGTTTTTATGTGGTAAATGTTTGCGCCAAGTGACCTAACGCAAACAGTTTTCAAGAGGATGTCATGTGTGATTGTTCATTAATCTAACACGGTTTATTCCTAGAAACTGTGTGCGTTATTGGATGCATCGCACATGGTGTTTTCTCAATAACCATTTGCAATAGAAAAACCCAATTAGCAGGCTAATTATCATGTTAATAATCCATTTATTAATCTAATTGACATTTCATATTAAGCACACAATATATTTCATTTTCATAATTGAAATACATCAGAGTACAACATCATATAGCTTCAGCACTCAGCTACCCCATTACACAACTACACCAGCACCAAGTTTCACATGCAACATCTCTAACCTTTCGAAATTAGCATCATAGACGGTACATAGACAGATGTATCTCATCTGGAAAACTGCTGAAGCAGAAGGCGAATATTGAGCCTTCATTGATGTTGAAGGTCTTTGTAACTTTAGGCCAGTGCCTGTGGATGATTGACCGTCCATCCTTCGTCCTCTTCAGGAACACTTCAATATTGAACCGTGGGTGTTGTATGAATACCTTCCTCGCCTCCTGACCATACAGGTGTTTGAGAGGTAATCATCAGTGAACTGCTTTGCAAAGGCCTGAAAACAAGGATCTGCATAAATATCTTCTATATATTGGAAATGGGGCAAAGGAATAAAAAAGGCAAGGTATAATAGTTAGTACCATCCTGTAGTGAACTGATGTCTTGTTCATTGTGCACTTTTTGTTTTTTGTCGCTAATTTATTTATCCTAATAATCTTTCGGAGTTTCTTGACTTGACTGATATTCATGGACAACTCATTTCCCCATATGCAAAAAGGGTCGAACAGTGGGTTAAAACCTCTGACGGCAGGACCTACATGTGCAAGACCAAATTGTTAAAAACCTAAATATTAGAATGGTTCCTACAATTTCACAATAATGTGCTATTAGACAACAGACTATGCACGTGCTAACCTCAATTGTAAACCTCAGTGCTTCCCATTGTTTCCCTGCAACACATATAAGGTAGTTAGTCATCAGGTTAAGTAAGGGTTCGCATGCTATCAGTAAAATATGTTGATGAAAAATAAGCACACCGCAGATTCATCAGATTAATTCAAGCCACATGGAAAACCCATTTATCAAAACCAAGCATGATTAAGAACTAGGAAATATAGCACTTGTATATGTTTCTCATGTATTAAGTGCAGCCAAATTCAATTTATTCCTCACATGCACAACAATACAAAATTCTACCCACGACAATTGGACATCGCATTGCAGAATTGAACCAAGCAGTTAGCTAAACACCACAACAAATGAACCAAACATTAACTGAGCACCACATTGCACAATATAACATACTCCTAATAGAAGATCAGACAATTAACCAAACCAAGCATGCTTAACAACTTGGAAATATAGCAATTGTATTTTTTTCTCATGTATTTACTACAGCCAAATTCAATTTATTCCTCACATGGTATACAATAACAGAATGCACCCACCACTATTGAACATCGCATTGCAGAATTGAACCAAAGAAGACAGTTAACTAAACACCACAACAAATGAACCAAAGGTTAACTAAGCACCACATTGCACAATATATCATACTCCTAATAGAAGATCAGACAGTTAACCAAACTAAGCATGCTTAACAACATGGAAATATAGCAATTGTATTTGTTTCTCGTCTATTTAGTGTAGCCAAATTCAATTTATTTCTCACATGGTATACAATAACAGAATGCACCCACAATAATTGAACATCGCATTGCAGAATTGAACCAAACAGCCAACCGCGTTGCGTCGTCGGCGCGCGAGGAGTCGATGGTGGCCTCGACGGCGAGGTGCTCCTCCAAGATTTGGGGGTCGACACGAATGGCAGCCATCGCGACCTCGTCCGCGTGTGCGGCCACGATTTGCTTCTCCATTACCAAATGGTCCTTGGGATCCTGGCTATACTGCGTGCACCATGGCTTAGGGCGGCGCTTATTTGCTGGAGGGGTCGGTGGTTTGGGTGGAAGGTGTCACGCCGGCGGTCGGGGCATGTGGGATGTGGAAGGAGAAGGAGGATGGGGGTCGGGTGTGGATTACCTGCCTGGATAGGCGAGGCCGAGCAGCGTGGAGGAGTGTCGCCGGCGCTGCAAACAAGGAGTGAAGGTTTCAAATTGGAAAGGAAGGCGGAAACATGGGAAATGTGGCTTTTGGTAAGGGGGAGGGGGCGGGGAGGTAGATATTTCCGCGGAAGCCGAAAATTTGGAATCGCTTCAGCAAAAAAACTGGCGCGCAAAGTGTCATCAAACACGGTCCCTTATTCAAAACTGTTTACAATATGTGAACATCACAAACGATTCAGATAGCTTAACCCGTGTGTATTGAGTTTGAACGTCAAAAATTTTGGTTCGAATTTCCCAGGTTACAATGGTCATCCACGTCATTGCATAATTTGGGTACACAAAGGAGACTACAACACACCCACACTTCTTAATCGAGCAAGTTTAGCAATTAAACAGGGCTAGCTGACCTAAACATTACTCTAACAAATTAAAGACTGACGCTCTTAATTAAGCAAAACAAAGAGTACTACTACGGCTGGTGCTCGTCGATCTCCGCCGCCGCCTCCATGTCCAGCTCGCACCTGACTGTCTCCTGGGGAAGGGGCTCCATGGCATCAATTGCACCATACTCGACAAGCATTTCGCCATCCGCGTCTGCCATATCTTTGGAATAGGCCGCCACGAGCTGCGCGTGGGTGATCGCGGTCTGGGCTCTGGCGGGATCCGTCGTGGCAAGGTATGTCGTGCAGGAACGGACGGCTGCTTGAACTCTCTCGGCGATTGCCAACTATTCGGCTGTCGGTTGCCGACCGTTGTTGGAGAAGCTTCGTTCGATTTGTGCGGTGACCGCCACGAGATGGGCGTGGACTGCCTCGACATGGTAGTGGGCAGCCTCCATCAGGGCTAAGGCCGCCAATACGGAACGGACAGCTGATGTGCCGCTCTCGGCAGTGGCTATCCCCGAGGCAGATGCTGCTGCCGCCGCCTGAGAAGCAACAGCGGCCGTTTGGGCTGCCTTGGCCGCCCGGATGCAGACTGCGGTCGGCCTCGCGAAGCTTGTTAGCACGCGCCTGGCGGCTGCGGCCGCGCTCTCGTCGAAGTTGCCCTCACGACGTGGGTCCACGTCCCCATCTTTCACCGGCTATGAATGAACAGTGAAATGATATTTGGGGAGTGAGTTAGTGTGCTTGACATGTCGGCTGTGGACTGTAGCCGACGCACCTTCTCGCGTAAGCCATAGGCATACTATACACCGACAGTGCTCCAAGATATTTTGTGCTGCATCTCAAACGGTTCGTGATCATAAATTGTGTGCGATCTACTTCATTTATCGTCTTGATTTGAATTATGTAATGGGGTCACAGCTGCAAAGGATGCTGTTTGAATTGCTAGAGCTTTTATCTGCAGTGAACATGCAACTATAGGTGTGTCGTCAAAAAATGGGATTATTCAGGGTTCCTTTGGACGTTTTTATACATTAACTTGGTTTTGTAGGCATTTCAGGTGCATAATTCAAATTTGAACTACATGCACATGCTCCAGTGCATATAAACGGGTTGAAAAATCAAATATGTGTCCTTGGTTGCATGCTTAGGTCCCATGCAAGAAATGGGAATGAATGTCACACACCCTGCCGCCATCACTCGGCCGCAAACATTGAGATACCTAGTTTTTAAATTCTAGTAAATCCAAAACTCATTTGAAATTCATGAAACTTGGCATGCTATCATGGAGCGGCATCTACATGCCATGGTAAATTTTTTGTCCCATTTGGGGCAGGTTTGGGTATAAGCTTCTCACAAACCAGAGCTTCTCACAACAAGCGTGATGGTTTCGGTAGGGAACGTGCCACCTTTGGGGACGAAACGATATATGTTGCCTCTTATTGCTTTCAAAAAAATTCGAGTGTCAACATAGAACAACAGGAGTGTTTTGTTTAATTTTGGAATTTTTCGGGGTTCGTTTGGACATTTTTATACATTAACTGGGTTTCCCGGGCATTTTATGTGCATAATTCAAATTTGAACTACATGCACATTCTCCAGTGCATATAAACTGGTTGAAAAATCAAATATGTGTCCTTGGTTGCATGCTTAGGTCCCATGCAAGAAATGTGAATGAATATTAAACACCCTGCCACCGTCACTCAACCGCAAACATTGAGATACCTGGTTTTTAAATTCTAGTAAATCCAGAACTTGTCTAAAATTCATGAAACTTGGCATGCTATCATGGAGCGGCATCAACATGCCAAAATTTTGTCCCATTTGGGGCAGGTTTGGGTATAAGCTTCTCACAATAAGCGTGATGGTTTCGGTAGGGAATGTGCCACCTTTGGGGACAAAACGATGTCCGTTGCCTCTTATTGCTTTCCAAAATTTTCTAGTGTCAACATAGAACAACAAGAGTGTTGTGTTTAATTTTGGAATCTTTTGGGGTTCGTTTGGACATTTTTATACATTAACTGAGATTTGCAGGCATTTTATGCGCATATTCAAATTTGAACTACATGCACAAGCTCCAGTGCATATAAACTGGTTGAATAATCAGATATGTGTCCTTGGTTGCATGCTTAGGTCCCATGCAAGAAATGGGAATGAATTTCAAACACCCTGCCACCATCACTCGGCCGCAAACATTGAGATACTTGGTTTTTAAACTCTAGTAAATCCAAAACTCGTCTGAAATTCATGAAACCTGGCATGCTATCATGGAGCGGCATCAACATGCCGTGGTAAAATTCTTGTCCCATTTGGGGCAGGTTTGGGTATAAGCTTCTCACAAACCAGAGCTTCTCACAACAAGCGTGATGGTTTCGGTAGGGAACGTGCCACCTTTGAGGACGAAACGATATCCGTTGCCCCTTATTGCTTTCAAAAATTTTCTAGTGTCAACATAGAACAACAGGAGTATTGTGTTTAATTTTGGAATTTTTGGGGTTCGTTTGGACATTTTTATACATTAACTGGGTTTTCTAGGCATTTCATGTGCATAATTAAAATTTGAACTACATGCACAAGCTCCAGTGCATATATATTGGTTGAAAAATCAAATATGTGTACTTCGGGGCATGCTTAGGTCCCATGCAAGAAATGGGAATGAATTTGAAACAACAGGGCACTGTTGATTGCCGGCAAAATGTTGAGATACTGTGTTTTTAAATTCTAGTAAATCCAAAACTCGTCTGAAATTCATGTATCTTTGCATGCTATAATGGAATGGCACCCAACATGCTGTGGTATTTTTCATGTCCATTTTTTTAGAAGGCGCACTCGAATAACAGCCTACAAAGGCATTTTGAAACAAATAGCTCTGCTAGTGTAACATCTCAACGGTTTTGTATAATTTAAATTCCGTGTGTTCTGTTAACCATTCACGTGACGCCACGCCTCACTCTTTTAATGGTTGGAGATGCCGTGCGGACAGGTGCTTGAGTGCTTGACTAAACGGAAGGCGTGCGAGCTGTACTCCAATGCGAAGGCTCACTTGGAAGCGTACGAGTTGTATGCTGCGCAGGCTCACCGGGAAGCGAGCCCTTTGACTTCCATGGCCGCCCGCCTTGCTCGCATCCTCTACATTAATGGCGCCCAAGCCGCAGTTTAATATGGTTTTTAAATATAAAACACTCATCGCAAACGTTTTAGTTAGAACACCCGTATGCAAAACTGACAATTTCCCCAGGAAGCCAAGGGAAAATGTGCCTAGCAGGATTTGTGCAGCCCTTGATCGCAAATGTTTTAGTTAGAACACATGTATGCAAACCGACAGCTTCCCCAGGAAGCCAAGAGAAAATGTGCCGAGCAGGATTTATGCAGCTCTTGATTGCAAACGTTTTAGATAGAACACCCGTATGCAAAGTGAGAGCTATGGTCTTCCCCCTTAAGTCGAGGGAAAATCCGCAGCGCAGGATTTGTGCATCCCTTCAACGCAAACGGTTGTTTTGGATGACCCGTGTGCAACCACGTACAAATAATTTGGTAACATTTGCATCTGTCATATTGGGTATGTTGCCATTTGTCAAACTGGAAAGATTGACATTTGTTGATCTAGTAACATTGCCATTTTTCAATCCTTGTAACACTGCAATTTGTCAAAATATGCAGCTAAAAATCACCAGCAATATCTAATTTTTACAACTAAAATTATGTAATTAAGCATAGATTTCATTCATAGATTAAGCAGTCATTCTTAATTTATACAAACAGTTCAACTCGATAGCTAAACCGACCAAACTTTTCCCCAATTGTTGCCAACCACGTACTGAAATAGCTAGTTTAACTATATATACTAGCTAATTTTAAGTACGTTGTACAGTTCGACCACACATCTATAGTGAGATGAACTGAAAAAATAGCCCCTAAATACTACTACTACCATGGAGGGGCTTTGTGCTACTTCTGGCAGCCTCTCCTCTGCCGAGCGTGCTTAGTAAGAGGCAGAGGAGGAGGAGGAGCCTACCAACGAGCTGGAGAAATGCAATACGATGCTTGCCGCTGCTGCACGTTCAGCGACGCTCGCCAGCTCAAACGCCCATTGTCCCTCCAGACGATGCCTCTCGAAGAGGCCGGACTGCTCATAGATCTCCTGATTCCTCGCCTCTGCGTCGGCGTGTGCTGCGGCCACGGCTGTGGTAAGGCTCTTTGCATGCTCGACGAGGCGCTCCTCCTCCTCCCGCAGGAACTCGATGTAGCGCGCAAGGTCGCTGCGCACGTGCGGGCCTCCACCTCCACCTCCCTACTTTGTGCGGCGGTGACGAAGCGGGTGATGATCCCGGCGGTCGACGGTGGGCTGGCGGCCATGGCGGCCGATGACGAGGTGGCGGCCACGGCCACCACCTCCCGCCTTCGGGCCGTGGTGGCGGAGCGGGTGATGGCCACGGTGGCCGGCAGTGGGGTGGCGGCCACGACGGCCACCTCCCGCCTTTGGGCCGTGGCGGCGGAGCAGGAGATGGCCCTGGCTTTCGACGGTGGTGTGGCGGCAACAGCGGCCGGCAATAGCTGCCGACGGGCAGCGGCGGCGGAGCGTGTGGTGGGTGTTGCGCGCACACCCAACAGGGACGCCACGCGCACTACACTACGCCGGGGACTGCGCCACCGCCGCGGTGTTGCCTCCCAGCTGGAGTTGTCCTTTGATGACGGCGGAGTGGCTGAGCGACGACGATGGGCCGTGCCATTGGCGATTGTGGGAGAAGCACACGAGATAAGCTACAGTTAGGGAGGGGAAAATGCGACGCAGGACTCGCCGGCCGTGAGGGTTTTTATAGCAGGCTGGTAAGCATTGGGATTTTGGGGGATTTCACCGAGTCGGGCAGGAAGCTTGCGCGGGAACCTGCGAGGTTGCGCGGGAACGGGCTCACCGACGATTCAGGCGCCACTTCGAACCAATGTTTGGCCAAAAGAACGCCCCGCGCGATGCGCAAGCTTGCGCTGTAAGCCGTCTGCGGCAGCGGGATGACAAGCGTGCGAGAGCAGGACGAAAGGACACGTACACATATGGTTAAACAGAAAAACATTTGCGATTTAATTACCTACTATACCCCCGTCCTGGTTTATAAGTAGGATTTAACTAATAAAATACGAATGCATGTCGCCAAAGATTATATCGTTGGAGTCATATTTGAACATAGTTTCCAGCTATACAATTTTTGTAACATGCATGAACACTTTTTTGGTTAAATTTAAGGTTATATACCAGCAAGCGTTTGCCCGCAACACACACGGCTTATTCCATCACAAAAAGCTCGGATGGATCAACTGTATGCCACGTATCGCACACACAACTCTAATCTGGTTCGTGCTTAATGTCTCCGACATCGCTCGCGCAGTTCATCTTATTTGCCACGTATCACTGTGTCGGCCTCTGCTCGCATCCCTCGACATGCTCTGCTTGCCGTTAGGCGCCGCAGCGTGCTGCGCTCGCCGTTAGCCGCCGCGGCGCGCTCTGCTCGCGTCCGTCGGCGCTCTCGGCTTGTGGACAGCTTTTCCTTGCGTGTTCAACTGCTATATGCATATATATGGTTGCTCGCCGTTGAGGTGACCGTGGAGCACTCTGCTCGCATCCCTCCGCGCGCGCTCTGCCAGCGGTTGGGTGTGCACACGATCATGTCGGGGGCCCCATATGCATGTGGTTGCGCCCGCGTGTTGCCACGCGATGCAGTTACGTGCAGCACGATGGAGTTACGCGCTGCAAATTAGAACTGCCATCAGGGCCTGCCGATATTCCTAGCCATCCAGCTTCCCCTTTAATTCCCGTGGCCATTATAACCTTAGTCTCTTCAACCTTTCGATCACGCCCCACAACACAACAAGCACACCCACGACGACACATAGAGAGGGGATGTCAAGCGGTGCTGCAATGGAGTTCGGCGAGCATAGAGTGGAGACCCACGCGAGGGAGACGGATCTCTCGGTGGTGTACACCATCGACCTGGCCGTGGTGGACGACTACATCAACATTGTTTAGCAGATGCTTGCTCGAGACAAGTACAAGGTGGTCGGCATCGACCTCTAGTACACCGCCGGTCATCCCGGCATAGATCAGAAGGTTGCCGTCGCCCAGTTGTGCGTGCGCCATCATGTCCTCATCTACCACTACTGCATGGCCACAGAGCCTTGCGACCGTTTCAACGGGTTTGTCAACAGCACCGACTACAAGTTCACCATGGTGGAAACCACCGACGATGTAAACGCGCTCGGTGTTACAGGCTTGGCCTGCAAGAACCTTGTCGAAATCCATGACCACTACAGGGTCTGGGGTAGCACGAAGAAGGACTCACTGGTCGAACTCGCCTTGGCCATCATCGACCCCTACTACGAAAAGATGAAGCAGGATGCCCAGAGAACAAGTCCCCTATCCTGGCACAGGGCCTGGATGCGGCAACTGGATGAGCCTCACCTCAGGTTCGCGGCCAAGAGCATGTACACATGCTACAAGATGCACTGGTGGATTGTTGACATGAGTAAGTGCCTCATTACCCAAATCGACGAGCCCTGATTGAGCCACTAGCAAAGCAAGCATCACAAGAAGTAGATGATGATCAGATGATCATTTATGCTAGTTAATCATGCATGTAATATATAGTTTACTTTATTGGTGTGTGGAAATGTCATGTGTGTAGTAGCCACCTATGTAATTATCCTTGTAATAGTTTACTTTGGTGTGTGCAAATGCCATGGTTGTAGTAGCCACCTATGCAAGTGGATGTTTAATTTGGTTATGCAACCATGTCCATATAAGTGTGTGTATGCAATCCCATCGCACAACACACACGTCTTATTAGCAGCAACCGTCTGTGTTATTATCGGTCTTCGCACACATTACTAATTACAGACCTGTTTGCCGCGTATCACACACATCTTGTTATATTAAACCGTTTCTGTTCTCTTGTCTCAACACAAACAGTTCATCCGAGTGAACCGCATGCCATATATCGCACACACCTTGATCTGGCTGACCGTTTCTTTTGTGTTGCCTAATCACAAACAGTTCATCCAAGCACTACTGCAGGATGCTGCTAACGCGACACTACGATCAAAGACCCTTCAACAAAACTGTGTGCGATGCAATAATCGCAAACGGTGGTGCAAAAAAACATCAAAAAAGGTGCAAAACATTTGCGATGACGGATGCATCAAACACGGTTCAGATTTTAGTTGCGTATGCGATTCAGGGCATGCGGTTCAGTTCAATTAACCGTTTTTGATGAGGAACAAAAGAAACGGGCAGCCAGATGAAGGTGTGTGCGATGTACATCATACGGTTCACTCGGATGAACTGTTTGTGATTAGGAAACACAAAAGAAACGGTCAACCAGATCAAGGTGTGTGCGATGTACATCATACAGTTCACTTGAATGAACTATTTGTGATTAGGCAACACAAAAGAAATGGTCAGCCAGATCAAGGTGTGTGCGATGTACGACATGCGGTTCACCCGGATGAACTGTTTGCATTGAGACAAGAGAACAGAAACGGTTCAATATAACAAATACCATAAATATTGCAAGGTTCAAATTCAAAGATTACAATGCCCAAATTCAAACATTGCAAGCTGTGTCATTTCTGAAAAGGGATCAGCCGCTGACAAGTCATGTATGGGTTTGACACAATAACTTCCAATTGCTTTGCCATATGCTCTTCCAATACGAAGTTTGGCATTTTTGGAGGCACTTCCATTCCGCGGTACCTGCCGGCTCTGATAATCATACCATTGATCTTTCCTAATTAAATGTGTGTTCAACCTCAGTACCCTCAGCACCTTTGCTCTGGCAAGTGTAATATCCGGTAAGGTCCCTCGGTAGGAGTTCAAAGTGATATTTGAGAGATGCAGATCCAGGCATTCGATGTGATTGTCGTTATAAACATTATCCACCTCTAGGCCTATTACTATCTGCAAAAGAAGATAACGTGTTAGTGCCTACATGCAGTTTTGAACACTGCTACACGCCCATTTGGTTTGTAGGATTTGTAAAATGCACCAACGTGCCATCTTCGATCTGGCATGATTAACATGGGCATTTGATTACAATCTAGGAACATGTAGCCTTTTTCACAAGAGGTTGGATTGGATGAAAAATTCCCTAAGAAAACTTGTACAGATGAGTCCAAAGGAGAAATGCTTATGGACGATTGTAACCATAAGAATGAAGCAACCAATATGGGGTGGGGGTGTATGTCCTAAAATCCTCCAAAATTCCTTCAGAAATCGTAGTACATTGTCATTGTAAACTTGGGAAAAGGTGCAAAAAATTGAACTCCCTGATGGTTAACATTTAACAGGCAAGGAAAATCACCTCGATATACAGCTTCTTCAGGCACGAAAAGCATCTCAGGCAACTGACAACTTGGTCCAGGTTGGGGCCGACAGATTCTAGTGCCACGACCTTCACTGTGCCCAGAGTCTGGGTGAAGCTTCGCTGGATGACAGACGACCATACATCTTCAAAACTAGAAATAACGTTGATATCAAGAAGGAGAGGTATATAAGGCGACTGCTGTACTTGAAAGTTGTAGTATTTGACAGACGAGTAGCCCAGCACTTTCAATTTCGGTGCAGAAATGACATTGATTCTTGTTGGACCTTGTTGATCAACTACAAGTAATCTCTCAAGTGAAGGTGTGTCCTGGATGACCATATTGTGGTCCACCTTTTGTGGTCTTTTGTTGCAGCACCAGGAACACACATAAATAGTCCGGAGAGTCCTGGAGGTGATGTGCAAGGTACTCGACCAATTCATCGCCTGAAGACGAAGGAACTCGAGTGCAGTACAGCCGCGGAGCATGCGCTCCATGTCATCCTTTGGGATGCGGACGGCGATGAGCTCGAGGTGCTTCAGTCATGGTAGAAAAAGAGCGGGCGCGTCATTAAGGGGGGATGGTAGTTCATGAACTTGGCGAGGCGCAGCGTGGGCACGGAGCGGAGCGCGGATGTTGGCAGCAAGCACATATTCCCATCATTATAACTTAGCTTCTCGAGCTGATCTATGGTGGGGGATCGGAACCACTCGTCAAGCTTGGCTCGGTCCTTGCCATTGGAATGGAACTTGCCCTTGATAAGGCCTTTGATTGGGCCATCATGACTGCCGAGGATCTGGGAGAACGCATCCAAGCTTTGGTGATAGCCATGGCAGAGCTTGTGGGCGTCGAGGAGGTCGACAAGGGTGCAAAGCCATAGGAGGCGCCACCGCCGGGAAAGGGCGGCTGTCCTCGACCGATATTTGATTGGGAGGAGGGATATGATTACTATCAACATATCATCGGGGAGGTTGTTGATGAAGTCTAGGCCTGCTGGAGTCGCTTGCGGTTCTTCCTCGCCCGCCTCCACTTGTTGGCAGCCTCGTTCTCCACCTCATCGGTGGCAACGGAAACCTCTGTCTCCATATTCACGCCGTGCTCCGGTGCTTCAGCAGCCGCGGGGTCGCCACTCCCTCCGATGGGGCGCTTCGGCGGCATCCTCGTACACTGACGGCTTTGAGGACTCAGAGCGCCGTCGAGGATGCAGGCGGAGAGAGAGGAATTGTGTGTGTGACGAGGATGGGGGTGCGGCCACTCGGCGGCGCCATTAATGTAGACTATTGGGAGCGAGGCGGGCGGTGGTCCAAGGCTGTCTCGCTTCTCGGTGAGAATGACTGCTTAATCTCTAGTATGAATGAAATCTATGCTTAATTATTGAATTTTAGTTGCAAAAAATAGACAGTGCTATTAGTTTTTAGCTGCATATTTTGACAAATCGCAGTGTCTCTTGGCTGAGCGCCGAAGTCTGGCTTTAATTTGCATACTGTAATCTGAACCGTTTGTGTTGAAGAGATGCACAGATCCTGCGTTGAACAGCTTGTACGCTTCCCGGTGAGCCTACGCACCGGACTGCGCTCGCACGCCTCCCGTTCAGTCAAGCAGCTGTCTACACGGCACCTCCTATAGCCATTAAAACGAAGACACATGGCGTCATGTGAATGGTTAACAGAACGCAAACGGTTTGAATTATACAAACGTTTGAGATATTAAAGTGGCAGCTATTTTTTCAAAATGCCTTTGTTGGCTGTCATTATTCGAGTGCGCCTTCTCTCAAAATGGACACGAAAAATACCACAGCATGTCGGGTTCCCTTCCATGATAGCATGCCAAGTTTCATGAATTTCACACGAGTTTTAGATTTACTAGAATTTAAAAACAAAGTATCTCAATGTTTTCCCGGCAATCAAGGTGCCCTGGTGTTTGAAATTCATTCCCATTTCCTGCATGCACCCAAGGACACAGATTTGATTTTTCAACCAATTTATATGCACTGGAGCATGTGCATGTAGTTCAAATTTGAATTATGCACACAAATGCATTGAAAACTCAGTTAATGCATAAAAATGTCCAAAAGAACTCCAAAAAATCACAAAAATTGACACAACATTGTTGTTGTTCCATGTTGACACGAGAAAAAAATTGAAAGCAATAAGAGGCAATGGATATCGTTTCGTCCCGAAAGGTGGGATGATCCCTCTTGAAACCATCATGCTTGTTGTGAGAAGTTCTGGTTTGTGAGAAGCATATACCCAAACCTGCCCCAAATGGGACAAAATTTTTACCACGGCATGTTGACGCCGCTCCATGATAGCATGCCAAGTTTCATGAATTTCAGACGAGTTTTGGATTTACTAGAATTTAAAAACAAGGTATCTCAATGTTTGTGGATGAGTGACGGTGGCAAGGTGTTTGATATTCATTCCCATTTCTTGCATGGGACCTAAGCATGCACCCAAGGACAAAGATGTGATTTTTCAACCAATTTATATGCATTAGAGCATGTGCATGTAGTTCAAATTTGAATTATGCACATAAATGCATTGAAAACTCACTTAACGCATAAATATGTCCAAACGAACCCCGAAAAATCACAAAAAATAGCACAACACTCCTGTTGTTCTATGTTGACACGAGAAATTTTTTGAAAGAAATAAGAGGCAATGGATATCGTTTCGTCCCCAAAGGTGGGGCGTTCACTACCGAAACCATCATGCTTGCTGTGAGAAGCTCTGGTTTGTTAGAAGCATATACCCAAACCTGCCCCAAATGGGATAAAAAATTTACCACGACATGTTGATGCCGCTCCATGATAAAATGCCAAGTTTCGTGAATTTCAGACGAGTTTTGGATTTACTAGAATTTAAAAACAAGCATCTCAATGTTTTGCCGGCAATCAACGGTGCCCTGGTGTTTGAAACTCATTCCCATTTCTCGCATGGGACCTAAGCATGCACCCAAGGACACATAATTGATTTTTCAACCAATTTATATGCACTGGAGCATGTGCATGTAGTTCAAATTTGAATTATGCACATAAATGCATTGAAAACTCACTTAATGCATAAAAATGTCCAAACGAACCCCGAAGAATCACAAAAAATAACACAACACTCCTGTTGTTCTATGTTGACACAAGAAAAAATTTCAAAGCAATAAGAGGCAATGGATATCGTTTCGTCCCCAAAGGTGGGGCGTTCACTACCGAAACCATCATGCTTGTTGTGAGAAGCTCTGGTTTGTTAGAAGCATATACCCAAACCTGCCCCAAATGGGACAAAAAAATTACCACGACATGTTGATGCCGCTCCATGATAAAATGCCAAGTTTCATGAATTTCAGACGAGTTTTGGATTTACTAGAATTTTAAAAACAAGCATCTCAATGTTTTGTCGGCAATCAACGGTGCCCTGGTGTTTGAAACTCATTCTCATTTCTCGCATGGGACCTAAGCATGCACCCAAGGACACATATTTGATTTTTCAACCAATTTATATGCACTGGAGCATGTGCATGTAGTTCAAATTTGAAATATGTGCATAAATGCATTGAAAACTCAGTTAATGCATAAAAATGTCCAAACGAACCCCGAAATATCACAAAAAATAACACAACACTCCTGTTGTTCTATGTTGACATGAGAAAATTTTTGAAAGCGATAAGAGGCAATGGATATCGTTTCGTCCCCAAAGGTGGGTCGTTCCCTACGGAAACCATCATGTTTGTTGTGAGAAGCTCTGGTTTGTGAGAAGCATATACCCAAACCTACCCCAAATGGGACAAAAAAGTTACCATGGCATGTTGATGTCGCTCCATGATAGCATGCCAAGTTTCATGAATTTCAGACGAGTTTTGGATTTACAAGAATTTAAAAACTAGTTATCTCAATGTTTTCGGCCGAGTGACGGTGGCAGGGTGTTTTACATTCATTCCGATTTCTTGGATGGGACCTAAGCATGCACCCAAGGACAAAAGATTTGATTTTTCAACCAATTTATATGCACTGGAGCATGTGCATGTAGTTCAAATTTGAATTATGCACATAAATGCATGTAAAACTCAGTTAATGCATAAAAATGTCCAAATGAACCCTGAAAAATCACAAAACATAACACAACACTCATGTTGTTCTATGTTGACACAAGAAAAGTTTTGAAAGCAGTAAGAGGCAATGGATATCGTTTCGTCCCCAAAGGTGGGGTGTTCCCTACCGAAACCATCATGCTTGTTGTGAGAAGCTCTGGTTTGTGAGAAGTATATACCCAAACCTGCCTCAAATAGGACAAAAAATTTACCACGACATGTTGAAGCCGCTCCATGATAGCATGCCAAGTTTCATGAATTTCAGACGAGTTTTGGATTTACTAGAATTTAAAAATCAGGTATCTCAATGTTTGCGGCCGAGTGACGGTGGCATGGTGTTTGGCATTCATTCCCATTTCTTGCATATCGCACACACCTCCATCTGGCTGCCCGTTTCTTTTGTTCCTCCTCATCACAAACATTTAATTGAACTGAACTGTATGCCCTGCATAGCACACGCAACTAAAATCTGAACCGTGTTTGATGCATCCTCCATCGCAAATGTTTTGCACCTTTTTTGACGGGTTTTTTACACCACCGTTTGCGATTATGGCATCGCACACAGTTTCGTCGAAGGGTCTCTGATCGTAGTGTCGCGTTAGTAGCATCCTGCAGTAGTGCTATGCAAGCTTTGACACTGATCCGTATGACTCTGAGTCTTAATCTGGATACATATTGAAAGTGGGAGCAATTAGCAACAGTAGCTCCGTGCAGAGCTTTGTAGACATAGAAATTTGCAAAGTACATACGGATCTGAATATGGCAAACTCGTTGACTAAACTTCTCTCACAAGCAAAACATGATCACACCTTAGTACTCTTTGGGTGTTAATCACATAGTGATGTGAACTAGATTATTGACTCTAGTAAACCCTTTCGGTGTTGGTCACATGACGATGTGAACTATGGGTGTTAATCACATAAAGATGTGAACTATTGGTGTTAAATCACATGGCGATGTGAACTAGATTATTGACTCCACTGAAAGTGGGAGGCTGAAGGAAATATGCCCTAGAGGAAATAATAAAGTTGTTATTTTATATTTCCTTATATCATGATAAATGTTTATTATTCATGCTAGAATTGTATTAACCGTAAACTTGCTACATGTGTGAATACATAGACAAAACAAAGTGTCCTAGTATGCCTCTACTTGACTAGCTCATTAATCAAAGATGGTTAAGTTTCCTGACCATAGCCATGTGTTGTCATTTGATGAACGGGATCACATCATTAGAGAATGATGTGATGGACAAGACCCGTCCGTTAGCTTAGCATAATGATCGTTAAGTTTTATTGCTATTGCTTTCTTCATGACTTATACATATTCCTCTGACTATGAGATTATGCCACTCCCGAATTCCAGAGGAACACCTTGTGCGCTATCAAACGTCACAACATAACTGGGTGATTATAAAGATGCTCTACAAGTGTCTCTGAAGGTGTTTGTTTGGTTGGCATAGATCAAGATTAGGATTTGTCACTCCGAGTATTGGAGAGGTATCTCTGGGCCCTCTCGGTAATGCACATCACTATAAGCCTTGCAAGCAATGTGACTAATGAGTTAGTTTGCGGGATGATGCATTACACAACGAGTAAAGAGACTTGCCGGTAACGAGATTGAACTAGGTATGAAGATACCGACGATCGAATCTCGGGCAAGTAACATACAGATGACAAAGGGAATGACGTATGTTGTCATTACGGTTTGACCGATGAAGATTTTCGTAGAATATGTAGGAACCAATATGAGCATCCAGGTTCCGCTATTGGTTATTGACTGGAGATGTGTCTCGGTCATGTGTACATAGTTATCGAACCCGTAGGGTCCACACGCTTAACGTTCGATGACGATTTGTATTATGTGTTATGTGTTTTGGTGACCGTAGATTTTTCAGAGTCTAGGATGAGATCACGGACATGACAAGGAGTCTCGAAATGGTTGAGAGGTAAAGATTGATATATTGGAAGATGGTATTCGGAGACCGGAATGGTTTCGAGTGGTCCGGGTATTTTTCCGGAGTACCGAGGGGTTACCGGAGCCCCCCGGGGAAGGTCATGGGCCTAATGGGCCACGGGAGAGAGAGGGGACAACCCACAAAGGGTGGCCGCGCCCCTCCCCCCCATGGGAGTCTGAATTGGACTAGGGGAGGGGGCGGAGCCCCCCTTTCCCTCTCCTACTCCCTCTCCCTTTCCCCCTTTCCCACTCCGGAGAAGGAAAGGGGAATCCTACTAGGACTAGGAGTCCTAGTAGGACTCTCCCCATGGTGCGCCCCTCTAGGCCGGCCGCCTCCTCCCCACCTCCTTTATATACGGGGGTAGGGGCACCCCAAAGTACAATAGTTGTTCTCTTAGCTGTGTGCGGTGCCCCCCTCCACAGTTTACTCCTCCGGTCATAGCATCGTAGTGCTTAGGCGAAGCCCTACGCGGATCACATCACCATCACCGTCACCATGCCGTCGTGCTAACGAAACTCTTCCTCGACCCTCTACAGGATCAAGAGTTCGAGGGACGTCATCGAGCTGAACGTGTGCTGAACTGGGAGGTGTCGTACGTTCGGTACTAGATCGGTTGGATCGTGAAGACGTTCGACTACATCAACCGCGTTAACCTAACGCTTCCACTTTCCGTCTACGTGGGTACGTGGACACACTCTTCCCCTCTCGTTGCTATGCATCTCCTAGATAGATCTTGCATGATCGTAGGAAATTTTTTGAATTACATGCTACGTTCCCCAACACTAATGCGGTCTATTGTCATGCCTCTCGCCGGTGCCTCCAAAGAGGGAAGGTTATGGGCGCGCGCTACCCTGATCAGGTAGGCAGACATAAACCTTGTGTGCAGGTTGTTGTTTTAAGGATCCTTGTCCCTGTTTGGGACCATTTATGTTTGGCCATGATGGTGGCGTTGGATGTCACGGGTTGACATCGGGGCCACCTAGGACTTAGCCCAAAGGGGAATTTGTCGGAGTGGCTGGGAGAGAGTGATGGCAATAGATCGGTTTTGTCGGAATGCCGTTGGTCAACTGATGTCGCTTAAAGCTACGTCGGTATTTCCCCAAAGAGGAAGGGATGATGTAGCACAGTGGCTGTAGGTATTTCCCTTAGATATGAAACCAAGGTTATCCAACCAGTAGGAGAACCAAGCAACATAACGTAAACAGCCCCTGCACACAGATAACAAATCCTCGCAACCCGATGTGTTAAAGGGGTTGTCAATCCCTTCCGGCGTACGGCGCCTCAAGATAGGCAAACGGGCGTGAGATATATTTGTAGTAAGTTGATAGATAGATCGCAAATAAAATAAATAGAAATAAAATGCAGCAATGTATTTTTGTATTTTTGGATTAATAGATCTGAAAATAAATGCAAGAGAAAAGTAGATCGCAAAGGCAAAAATATGAGAAAGAAAGCCCGGGGGCCATAGGTTTCACTAGTGGCTTCTCTCGAGAAAAATAGCAAACGGTGGGTGAAAAAATTACTGTTGTGCAATTGACAGAACTTCGAATATTTATGACGATATCCAGGCAATGATCATTATATAGGCATCGCGTCCAAGATTAGTAGACCGACTCCTGCCTGCATCTACTACTATTACTCCACACATCGACCGCTATCCAGCATGCATCTAGTGTATTAAGTTCATGGAGAAACGGAGTAATGCAATAAGAACGATGACATGATGTAGACAAGATCTATCTATGTAGAGATAGACCCCATTGTTTTATCCTTAGCAGCAACGATACATACGTGTTGTTTCCCTTTCTCTCACTGGGATCAAGCACCGTAAGATCGAACCCACTACAAAGCACCTCTTCCCATTGCAAGATAAATAGATCAAGTTGGCTAAACAAAAACCAAATATCGGAGAAGAAATACGAGGCTATAAGCAATCATAAATATAAGAGATCAAAGAAACTGAAATAACTTTCATGGATATAAAAAGATAGATCTGATCATAAACTCAAAGTTCATCGATCCCAACAAACTAATCGCAAAGGAGTTACATCATATGGATCTCCAAGAGATCATTGTATTGAGAATCCAGTGGGAGAGAAAAAACCATCTAGCTACTAACTACGGACCTGAAGGTCTACAAAGAACTACTCACGCATCATCGGAGAGGCACCAATGGAGGTGGTGAACCCCGTCCGAGATGGTGTCTAGATTGGATCTGGTGGTTCTGGACTTTACGGTGGCTGGATGAATATTGCATCGACCCCTCTAGGGTTTCTGGAATATTGGGGTATTTATAGAGCATAGAGGCGGTCCGGGGGGCACCCGAGGTGGGCACAACCCACCAGGGCGCGCCTGGGCCTCCTGGCGCGCCCTGGTGGGTTGTGCCCCCCTCGGGGCACCCCCCAGGCGCAGCCACGGCCCGTTGTGTTCCTTCTGGCCCATAAAAATTCTCCGTAAAGTTTCGGGGCATTTGGACTCCGCCTGATATTGATTTTCTGCGATGTAAAAAAACATGGAAAAAACAGCAACTGGCACTTGGCACAATGTCAATAGGTTAGTACCAAAAAATGATATAAAATGACTAGGAAATGATTATAAAACATCCAAGATTAATAATATAAGCATGGAACAATAAAAAATTATAGATACGTTGGAGACGTATCAGCATCCCCAAGCTTAAGTCCTACTCGTCCTCGAGTAGGTAAGTGATAAAACAGAATTTTGGATGTGGAATGCTGCCTAACATGTCATATCACATTCTTTTCTTTATAGCATGGACATTTGGACTTTTATATTGTTCAAAGCAATAGTCTAGTTTTGACATAATAATTTAGATACTCAAGCAAATCAACAAGCAACCATGTCTTTCAAAATATCAACACTAAAATAAGTTATCCCTAGCCCATCATGCTCAAACATTGATCCATTCATGAAACACACTCGAATATTAGATATGCGCAATACTTAAGTACGATCATATTGCCTCCTAGTTGGTTCTTTTATAAGAGAAGATGGAGACTCAAATTCAAAAATAAAAATTGCATAAAGTAAATGAAAGGCCCTTCGCAAAGGGAAGTAGGGATTTGTAGAGGTGCCAGAGCTCAAAGCGAAAAACTTAGAGATAAAAAACATTTTGGGAGGTGTATCCATCCCACCAACGAAAATGACTTAGAGTTCCCAACACTTTCCATGCTAGATATATCATAGGCGGTTCCCAAACAGAAAATAAAATTTATTCCTTTTTCCACCATACTTTCACTTTCCATGGCTAGCCGTATCCACGGTTGCCCTCCATACCAACACTTTCCAAGGAATTTATTATTTGACAACATAAAGTAAATTCATTTTTCTCATTTCGGGACTGGGCATCCCTAATACCTTTGCCTTACTTGTGCAATGACAAGTGAATAAACACTCATCTTGAGAATAACACATCTAGCATGCAAAATATTAGCCACTCCGCACCGCTCCGCGAGCGAAACGAACACAAAAAAGAGAAGTTTATTTTGAATATTAGAGATGGCACATACAAATTTGCTTAGAACGACAAAAGAATACCGCATATAGGTAGATATAGTGGACTCATGTGGCAAAACTGGTTTATGGGTTTTGGATGCACAAGTAGAGATCATACTTGGTGCAAAGGCTAGCAAAAACTTGAGAAGCGACCAACCAAGAAACGGATAATCTCATAAGCAAGCATTAAGCATAAATAATACCGAATAATGCGCCACAAGTAGGATATAATTTCATTGCATCACTATTGACTTTCGTACTTGCATAGGGAATCACAAACCTTAACACCAATATTCTTACTAAAGCATAATTACTCATCAACATAACTCACATATCACATCATCATATCTCAAAACTATTAGTAAGAATCAAGTTTATTTTGCCCAATGATTTTCATGAAAGTTATTATTATATCCTTCTTGGACATCTATCACTTTGGGACTAATTTTTATGTGTTGCTTTTGATAAGCTCAAACAAATATAAGTGAAGATCATGAGCATAATTCTTTTTCTTTCTCTCAAAATAATTTAAGTGAAGCAAGAGAGTATTTATTGAAAATTTTACTAACTCTCAAATAAATCTAAGTGAATCAAGAGAGCAATTCTTAAAAAATACTAAGCACACCGTGCTCAAAAAGATATAAGTGAAGCACTAGAGCAAGTCCATAGCTCATAAAAATTTAAGTGAAACATAGAGAGCAATTCTAACAAGTCATGAAATAATTTTGGCTCTCCCAAATAGGTGTGCCCAGAAAGGGATCAAGACTTAAAACGCAAAATAAAGAAAGCAAAGACTCATACAATACAAGACGCTGCAAGCAAAACACATATCATGTGATGAATAAAAATATAGTTTCGAGTAAAATACCGATGATCGTTGGAAGAAAGCGGGGAAGCCACTCAGGGGCATCCCCAAGCTTAGTTGGTTGCTCATTTTTAGATAATAGCTTGGGATGCCGGGGCATTCCCAAGCTTAGGCTCTTCCATCCTTCCTTCATCCATTGTAAGATAACCCAAAACTTGAAAACTTCAATCACACAAAACTCAACAAAACCTCTATGAGATCCGTTAGTGTAAGAAAGCAAACCACTACTATAAGTATTGTATCAAACCAATTCATATTTTTATTTTGTATTATATCTACTGTATTCAAACTTTTGTATGGAAAAACTCATCAAATAAAACCATAGAGCCATCAAAATAAGCACACAACACAAAGAAAACAGAATCTGTCAAAACAGAACAGTCTAGAGCAATCTGACTTAGACGAAAACTTATGGAACTCCAAAAATTCTGAAAAAATAGGACGACCTGAGTAATTTTTATATTAAGCTTCTGCAGAAAGAATCAGGGCAAAAGCACTTTCTGATAAAAAATGAAAATTATTTTTGTGAGGGCAAAGTTTCTGTCTTTTTCAGCAAGATCAAACAACTATCACCCAAGAAGATCCTATCGGTTCTACTTGGCACAAACACTAATTATAACATAAAAACACAATAATAACAGTAGCATATTTGTGCTAACACTCAAAAACAGAAAGCAAAAGGCAAAAATAAAATTTATTCATCGGGTTGCCTCCCAACAAGCGCTATAGTTTTACGCCCTTAGCTAGGTATTTCCATCATGGGGTTTTGTGAACACAACTTAAAACATATTACCCATGGAAACCTTAGCGTTCCTAAGTTGGTGTTCATCATACTCTTTTTGATTTCCCGCAACAATCCAAGAATAATGTTGATAAACATTATTGAAAACCTGTTGGATTATATCTAAAACGGGGACTTCCTTTTTAAGATTCTCATCAAAGATTTTATTATACCCAAGCAAATGTCTTAAAGCATAGTCGCTATTGTAAAGAATTTCATCTATCATAGGTTTTTCACGATTCATACCATAAAAGTCAAAGATCTCCCTAGCTTCCCGTATTATCTAATCAAATTCATTCATAAGGACAAGGGTGGCCAACTTTTTAGCCCTGGGATTCTTTATAATGGGAAGCTCAAAAAACAATCTTTGCAAAGTAGGATGGGTACGAATAAATTTACTTTCAAGTTTCAGAACTAGTGCTGAAATAGCATCTGCACAAGATCTAAGTAATTTTAAGTATAGGAGCATGATCAAAACTCAAATTTCCCACACAATTGAAAAATTCTTGGATACGTTCTTTTCCCATAACGTTCCCTTGCGCCAAGATAAAAGTTTTAGCATCCAGATTTCCCGTACGTCCTATCTTAGGAGTTAGGCCATCATCTGTTGGTGCCATACCAAAATCACTCATGATTGCAAGCAAAGGATAGATCGGACAAGAAAACGGCGAACGGAAAAGAGAGGCGAATAAAACGGCAAATTTTTGTGTAGTGGGGGAGAGGAAAACGAGAGGCAAATGTCAAATAATGTAAATTGCAAGGAGATGAGATTTGTGATTAGGAACCTCGTATATGTTGAAGATCCTCCCCGGCAACGACGCCAAAAATTCCTTTTGATGTCGCTTGAAGCTTCATCGGTTTTTCCCCAAAGAGGAAGGGATGATGCAGCACAACGGCCGTAGGTATTTTCCTTAGATATGAAATCAAGGTTATCGAACCAGTAGGAGAACCAAGCAACACAACGTAAACAACCCCTGCACATAGATAACAAATCCTCGCAACCCGACGTGTTAAAGGGGTTGTCAATCCCTTCGGGGGTACGGTGCCTCAAGATAGGCAAACAGACGTGAGATAAATTTGTAGTAAATTGATAGATAGATCGCAAATAAAATAAATAGAAATAAAACGCAGCAAGGTATTTTTGTATTTTTCGATTAATAGATCTGAAAATAAATGCAAGAGAAAAGTAGATCGCAAAGATAAAAATATGAGAAAGAAAACACGGGGGCGTAGGTTTCACTAGTGGCTTCTCTCGAGAAAAATAGAAAACAGTGGGTGAACAAATTACTGTTGGGTAATTGATAGAACTTCGAATAATTATGACCATGTCCAGGCAATGATCATTATATAGGCATCACGTCCAAGATTAGTAGACCGACTCCTGCCTGCATCTACTACTATTACTCCACACATCGACCGCTATCCAGCATGCATCTAGTGTGTTAAGTTCATGGAGAAACGGAGTAATGCAATAAGAACGATGACATGATGTAGACAAGAACTATCTATGTAGAGATAGACCCCATCGTTTTATCCTTAGTAGCAACGATACATACTGTAACATCCCAAAATTCTAAATTTTGGAATGTTATATTAAATAGATAGTTTTGATTGTTTGTGCTGTGGGAAATTGAGTGAAATTTGAAACTTTTTGAAAGTTAAATGAGAGCGAATAGAAGGACTTTCCCAAACTTTCATGCATTTATGATCTCCACGAATACAAATTCTTTTCAAATACAAAACCCTAGAGAGAAGATAATATGACTTCTTCCATTTAAATTAAATGAAAAAGGGTTTTTTAAAACATTTGAATTTCATTTGGAAATTTTTCAAATTTAGAACCTTTATGCAACTCAATTATTTTCATGAGAGAAGATAAAATGACTTCTTCAAATGCTATGAAATATGAGTTGGAAGTTTCAGATAATCAAATGAAAAGTCCCTCTGAAATTATTTTCAATTTGGAGTTATTTGGGTTTTATTCAAATTATTTTTCTCCAAAAATAAAATATTTAGAAATTAGGTTAAAATGATTCCCTACAATAGAAAAATGGAAAGAAATAAATTTGAAATTATTTGGTACTTTTAAAAATGATTTTTATGAGGTTTTATTGCAACAGTAGCACTCTTTGCTTTATTTAAATTTTTGTGGATTTTATTTGACGATCGAAAAATGTTCATGTTGTAGAAAATCTTTTTCAGAAATTCTTGATATATTATATGCCTATAGTATATTTTTATTTTATTTTGTTTATATTATTTTTCTTGTCTATAAAAAAATTTGTTAAAAAAAAGAAGTATTCCTCCACCGACTGGGCCGGCCCGTTACCACCAGGCCGTAGCCCAGCGCCGCGCGCCCAGGACCTCGGGCGGGACTCTGCCCGCCGTACGCCGCCGCGCCCGTGGCCGCCTCGGACACCCGCCGCCGCCTTGCCCCTCGCCCACGCCTCCCGAGGCCCCTTTATAAGGAGCCGGACCCCCCTCTCTCTCCTCTCCTCCTCGCTGCACGCTACCGCCGCATCGCTCTGCCGCCAGCGCCGCCGTCGCCGCTGTACGCCGCCCCGCGCCGCCGCCGCCTGGCGCCGCCGCCGCCCGTTCGCCGCTCGCCGCCACCGCGCCCCGCAACCCCGCCGGAGCCGCCTCGCCGCCTACCCTCGCTGTCGCCGGGAAGCCGCCGCCGATGACCCGCTGCCGAACCAGTACAAAACCGCCCCCGTCTGATTGGTTTTTTTTCAGCTTTCGGTTTTTCTTTTAAAACCGATATATTATTTTAGTTTAGTTTATTTACTGAACGTTCATTCGATTAGTTTCTTTAGCGAACGGTTTTCGTTCGTTAGCGTTCGGTAGCGAACGTTCGTTCGGTAGAATTTTTCTTTTTTTTTTAATTTCGGCCAGGGACTTAGATGTAATTAGTTTATTTAGTATTTAGCCCCTGATCTTCAAACCTTCGCTACTTTTTACTGGCTTGTCCAAATCCAACGAAACCAATGCCCACTTCTTCATTATGATCCCCTATGTCCAGATAATCAACTTAAACATGTTTTCGAAATTTTAAAATTTTATTTTCAAACATATTTGATTTCAAACTTTTTTTGATCATAACTTGAGTTTTATAACTCCGATTTAATTGATTCTTTTTGCTATTCGAAGCTCTTGACCTAAACTTTCTAATAAGAACAAATTCACCCAATTTTGGTACTGTTAGAAATTGTTTTCTGTTGCAAGAGTTAATTGCTTGCTTTCAAAGTTTTCGGAGATCTTCTCTTCGATTCTTTTGCATGATTGCTTATGTGTGGTTACTATTGCTTGCTCACGATAGATTGACCGGAGTGTGACGAGTAGAACTATCAGGAGTTATGAGTGTGAATGATCTTCATCAACAGTACAAGGCAAGTTCACACTTAGATCATACTTTTCATACCCATTTTTTACGCATTAGTTTCAACCCCCAAACATTGCATGAGTAGGATATGATAACATGTGGGTATTGGGAAGTAGTTGATGAGGTAGAACCTATTATCTTATATCAAACCCTGGGAGTTACTACATTATGCTTATATTGCTATGCTATGCTCGTAGACGTGGTTTGGTTTTGAGAGAATTCATGAAAGATGTGAGAGTTATTGTTAACTAAGGTTTAACTTAAGGTGGCTACATAAATACACATCTGGGTGGATTGGTTGGGTCACCCTGGAGCACCCAGTGGTTTGCCCGGGCACCTGGAGAACCCAGTGCTTGCCCAACGGAATCCCGGAATACCCGTGTGATTACCTTATGGAATGCCACCCAGGCTCAAAGGGATCATAAGATTATTCATGCTAGAAACTTCCGTGTGCAGCCACAAGCCATTATGGGCTTTGGCATAGTTGAGTATGTTGTGTGACCTCTTTCAGTGGTAGGCTAGCAGATGTATGGGGAAGTAGGTGGTACTGTCTACCCAGAGTAAATAGTTAATGCTTCGGAAAGACTGTGTCTCGGTCATCCGTTTCTCAAACAACATGTAGTGCGAGAAATCCAACGGAGGAGATCGAGTCTTGTGGGGAAAAGTGCGCAAACCTCTGCAGAGTGTACAAACTAATCATGATTAGCCGCGTCCTCGGTTATGGACATCTTGAGTATCTAGTTCTTGGATTATCATGTTGATCTCATCACTTTACTTAATTAATTTGTTGGGTTGATAATTACTATTTTGGGATTGAGTTGGAGGAACCTTCTCAATGTTTTCAACAAACTTTGTAGTTAAATAAGATATATTCCTTTGTTGTGGGGGAAAATTAGCTTTATGCAAAATTAAACTTAGAGCCTCCACCAGCCAAATATGCATGTAGTGATAGTCATTATTCAGCATTGCTCTACAGTGTGAAATTGCTAGTACATTCAATGTACTCACCTACATGGCTGCAGTGTCTCATGTTGCAGGAATCTTACGACGAGTAAGTGATACGTTAGGGTTACGATTTCTACGCTCAACTTTGCCGTTGGTGTTGATGGGAATCCACAACCTTGTTGTTACTTCCGCTATTTGGATTGAGTTAATAGTATTTACGTTACTTTATACATGTGATTTACCTTTGTTATAAATCCTCGAGTACTGTGTGTGTCAGCATACCTATCCAGGGATTACACTTAAGCACAGAGACTTGACCGTCTGAGGTCGGGTCGCTACAAGATGGTATCAGAGCACATGTTGACTGTCGGACGTGACCCCTAGAAACTAGCAAGCCCATAGGAAAGATTTTCTCTAAAACTTTATTTTCAAAAAGATCTTTTACCTCTCTTCTTTTCTGAGCTTTATCAAATATTCCCTTTTAGTTAGACCATACCCCTTTCCCCATTTACCACACGGAGAATCGACTGATGAGACCACGCCAAGAAGTACTAGATATCGGACAACTAAGACCATTCAGAATGAAGAGGATTTTACCGTGAATTCTAATAATGGAAACTACAACGGCTGAAGACTCTGAAGACTAGGAAAATTCGAAGGCTTTCAAGAATTTCCAAATTTATATGACCAAGGAAGGCTACCCTTATGGAACTTGTTAGACTATTGAAGCTATCAATACCCGAGATCAAGGTGTGTTGGAGAAAGACCGGAACATGGAGCGTTAAACCTCAAAGTTTTTATCAAGAAAACCCTAGGCAGGATAGATCAATTATGGAATGAAAGCTCATGGCAGTAACATGGGCATAGACACGGCTAACCATGGTGTTATCGCCCACTTATGCTATTATCACCATGCTGAGTTAAGCATGCATTTCTTCGGAAGGATTGGATGGTAGAAGGCTGATGGAGCATCTATCAGCAAAGGATACACTTTTAACTTTAGCTCGCGTATCACCAGGATCTGGAGTATTACATCAAGAATTTTAAGATGGACCTTCTGGAAGCCTTATTCAACAAGGAAGCATTTCGTGAAGAACTCAGGACCCAGAAGCTGGAAGTAGCCAAGCTGGAGGAGCAAAACCTCGAGACACCAGAGATTCGTCAGGAACTGAAGAACAGTAGGACATGGTTCATGCCAAGGGTGTTGAAACCAAGAAGTTTGGAACGCAACTCCAGAAATATTGAAGGATGTCACAAGAGACTTCGCGTCAACAGAGATGATCTGGCAACAGAACTTGAGAAGGACAAGCACGATCGGAAGTAGCCATCGGAGACATGAACAAGACTTGAAGAGTTGGCGACTTTGAAGATTTATTGACCTTTAGAAGACCAAACCCATGTTAAGTACTTACGGTAAATGCGACGATTGTGAGCTATCATTTGTTTGATGTTTTTCTGACAGCCACAAAATAAAATCTGCCTCTTCAAAACTATTGTTTGTATTGTGTGTATCCCTCCCTATCTCTCTTATCTCACCCGGAAACCCATGGACCCAATAGAGGCTGAATGGAGATGAACTCATATTTTCTGGACCGATGACTCAATTGGAGATAGACCGATGGATTCAGGACATGGAAGGTCATATGAAGAATAACACTATAGTCGGAAAGGATATGGCCCAGCATGCTCTTCAATGTTTTGAAAGAGGTGCTGCTACTTGGTGGAGGATGTACCAAACCATCAATGGATGGCAAAGAGTAACCACCTGGGAAGAATTTAAGTGGACTTTGTTAAAGTCTCGGCTTGTGTCCCAGAAATTGAAGCCTTATGGAAAGGATATGAAGAAACCTTGTGCATGCAAGCTCTGTGGAGAAATAGGACACAACCATAAGGAACACAAGGATGAATTCCCTCATTGTGAAGAAAGCCACCCAGCTGAAGAATGCCCAACTAGGCCGATTACTTGTTTCTTGTGTGAAGGGACTACCCACTACCCTGCTCAGTGTGACATTTACCCCAGAGTACAATGAACCATCCAGCAGAAGAAAGAAGCAATGAAAGGAGCCCTCATGGAAATCTTAGAAGAACATGCGATGAAGGAAGAGGTGGAGGACACACCCGAACAAGACACAATTAAACCCTGCACCAATTCATGCTATTCATGTGGAGAAGAAGGACACATCTCCTAGAATTGTATGAATGGGGATCTAGTAGAATTCCTGACAGAGGAAGTAGAGTATGACCCACAGGAAATAGAAGCCCTGATTGGCACGGAAAAGTCCAGGAAGAGAAATAGATTGGATTCCAGGAAGGACCTGAGTCATATCACCTGTTTCAGGTGTAAAGATTCAGGGCACTACCTCAGTGGTTGCCCAAAAAGGAAGCTGAGGACCCCAGGAGGCTATATAATCACAAGGAAACCTCGAGACTTGTCAGAAGTAATATGTTTCTGCTGTAATGAAGTAGGGTACTTTGCCAGGGATTGTCCCAAAGAGAAGGAGGCTTGTGATAAATAGTTGAGTTGCAACGAGAAATGTAGTAGTAGTAGAAGTAGTGGGAACAACTCTTTGATATTGAGCTGTTGAGTTGAGGCATGTGATGGAAAAGAAGGAGATTGTAATAATGTGAGAATCAATAAAGTTAGCATCATTGGTACTGATTGGGATTTTATGAGTTGTTACTCTATGAAGAAATATTTTTGACCATTTTTGAGGATATGAGAAATATGGTCTATGGATGAATTTGTGCATTTCAAGGGTGGTAGTAACTGTGAGGACCCTTGACCCCTGGAAAAGATAATGATATTCCATGAAGTGGACAACGGACAAAAATAAGTACGAGTTTTATCTCGATATGTGGGACACCCCAAGAAGTATGAAGGGATGAAGTACTACTGGATATAGGAGGAAAAATGTTGGTAATATGGAGCAATTGTAACTCCAGGATGAGTCTGAGTAATCATGTCTTAGTTTGGTACCAAAAGAAGGAAGGGAGACAGTACAATTGGATGGAATTAATATGCTAGGAAGCTGGATGTTGGTATAACGAGCAGTTGCCCCGATGATGAGTTCAAGGTTTACAAGTGATGACATGGGCCATAACCCACAGGCTCCAGGACCTGCCAAGAAGCAAGAACACTCTTTCTAAAGGAAAAACCCTGGAAGAGATTATGACCTTACCCACTGACGATCTTATAGGAGTTTACGCAAAACCTGAGAGTTGTGAAGGAATGATAGATGTTTTGTTTAGCTTGCAAGAATCAATGGATTTATCAAAACTTGGTTCGTCGACAAGAGAAGTTCTGCAATGCTTGTGAGGATGACCGAGGGTTAGAATGCGAGATTCGCTAAACCATATACAAGGTAATGATTTGGGTGCGGGATGGATTGATCACCATACCGACTTACTCTTATTATTCGCCTGGCTATATGGGATGGTAAATCTGAGTGACTTGCCCATAGTAGAGCGACGATGATCTAAACCTTGTTTAGACCTTAGAATGGTAGGACAATTTTTCCCTTGTACACGGCAGTTGTTGCCAATCGTAGGATATACGGTGAGGTTCAACTCAAACTCATTTCCTACAGGAGAAACCATATATTGTTGACCTCCATGAGATATCGATAGTTGTTTAGTATTGGTGCCAGACCTGTCAGATAAGAAGACCCAGTCTCGGAAGAACCCTACCAAGATGAAAGGACGCGGGAATTGAGGAAAAAGGTTATGCCACTACCAGAAGTGCCAGAGTAGGAATTTTCCCGAGAATCTGAGAAGACCGACACTGTCAAGAATAAGGATGGAGTATATGAGTATTGATGGAACCGTAACAATGTTTCTAAGGGTGGTAGCACCCCAGACCCCGGTGACGATAGATGGATTTTGAGAAGACCCCCGAACCTAACCTATTTCTTTCTAGCCTCTCCGAATCTCGAGGACGAGATTCATTTTAAGGGTGGTAGGTTAGTAACATCCCAAAATTCTAGATTTTGGGATGTTATAGATAGTTTTGATTTTGCTTGTTTGTGATGTGGGAAATTGAGTGAAATTTGAATTTTTTTGAAAGTTAAATGAGAGGGAATAGAAGGACTTTCCCAAACTTTCATTTTTGCATTTATGATCTCTATGAATTCAAATTCTTTTCAAATACAAAACCCTAGAGAGAAGATGATATGACTTCTTCCATTTAAATTAAATGAAAAAGGGTTTCTGAAAACATTTGAATTTCATTTGGAAATATGTCAAATTCAGAAACTTTATGCAACTCAATGTTTTTCATGAGAGAAGATAAAATGACTTCTTCAAATGCTATGAAATATGAGTTGGAAGTTTCACATAATCAAATTTAAAGTCCCTCTGAAATAATTTTCAATTTGGAGTTATTTGGGTTTTATTCAAATTATTTTTCTCCAAAAATAAAATATATGGAAATTAGGGTAAAATGATTCCCTACAATAGAAAAATGGAAAGAAATAAATTTGAATTTATTTGGTATTTTTAAAAATGATTTTTATGAGGTTTTATTGCAACAGTAGCACTCTTTGCTTTATTTAAATTTTTGTGGATTTTATTTGACGTTGGAAAAATGTTAATGTTGTAGAAAATCTCTTTCTAAAAATTTTGATATATTATATGCCTATAGTATATTTCTATTTTATTTGTTTTATATTATTTTTCTTGTCTGTAAAAAAAATTGTTAAAAACAAGAAGTCTTCCTCCGCCGACTGGGCCGGCCCGTTACCAACAGGCCGCGGCCCAGCGCCGCGCGACCCTGACCTCCGGTGGGATTCCGCCCGTCGTACGCCGCCGCGCCCGTGGCCTCCTCGGACACCCGCCGCCGCCTTGCCCCTCGCCCACGCCTCCCGAGGCCGAGGCTCCATTGTAAGGAGCCGGACCCCCTCTCTCTCCTCTCCTCCTCACTGCACGCCGCCGCCGCATCGCTCCACCGCCAGCGCCGCCGTCGCCGCTGTATGCCGCCCCGCGCCCCTCTTCGCGCCGCCGCCGCACTTCCCGCCGTTGCTGCCTGTTGGAGATCGTTGCAGAAATTAAAAAAATTCAACGCATCACGAAGAACAATCTATGGAGTCTTCTAGCAACGAGAGGGAAAAGAGTGCATCTACATACCCTTGTAGATCGCGAGCGGAAGCGTTCAAGTGAACGGGGTTGATGGAGTCGTACTTGTCGTGATCCAAATCACCGATGACCGAGCGCCGAACGGACGGCACCTCCGCGTTCAACACACGTATGGTTGGGGAAGACGTCTCCTCCTTCTTGATCCAGCAAGGGGAGGGAGAGGTTGATGGAGATCCAGTAGCATGACGGCGTGGTGGTGGAAGCAGCGGGGATCTCGGCAGGGCTTCGCCAAGCTCAGCGAGACGGAGAGGTGTCACGGGAGGGAGAGGGAGGCGCCAGGGGCTTGGGTTCCTGCTCCCATGCGCCTCCCCACTATATATAGGGGTGGAGGGGGCTGGTTTCTTGCGCTCCAATTCCATTGGGGCGTTGGCAAAGGTGGGGGAAAGAAATCCCATCATTTCCCTTCCCCACCGATTGTTATCCCCCTTTTTTAGGGATCTTGATCTTATCCCTTCGGGATATGATCTTATTCCTTCTAAGGTGGGATCTTGGTGCGCCTTGACCAGGGGTGTGGGGCCTTGCCCCTACTACCCACGTTCATGTGGGTCCCCCCATGCAGGTGGGCCCCACTTCGGAACCTTCTAGAACCTTCCCGGTACAATACCGAAAAATCCCGAACATTTTCCGGTGGCCAAAATAGGACTTCCCATATATAAATCTTTACCTCCGGACCATTCCGGAACTCCTCGTGACGTCCGGGATCTCATCCGGGACTCCGAACAACTTTCGGTTAACCGCATACTAATATCTCTACAACTCTAGCGTCACCGAACCTTAAGTGTGTAGACCCTACGGGTTCAGGAGACATGCAGACATGACCGAGACGACTCTCCGGTCAATAACCAATAGCGGGATCTGGATACCCATGTTGGCTCCCACATGTTCCACGATGATCTCATTGGATGAACCACGATGTCGAGGATTCAATCAATCCCGTATAAAATTCCCTTTGTCAATCGGTACATTACTTGCCCGAGATTCGATCGTCGGTATCCCAATACCTTGTTCAATCTCGTTACCGGCAAGTCACTTTACTCGTACCGTAATGCATGATCCCGTGACCAAACACTTGGTCACATTGAGCTCATTATGATGATGCATTACCGAGTGGGCCCAGAGATACCTATCCGTCATACGGAGTGACAAATCACAGTCTCGATTCGTGCCAACCCAACAGACACTTTCGGAGATACCCGTAGTGCACCTTTATAGCCACAGAGTTACGTTGTGACATTTGGCACACCCAAAGCACTCCTATGGTATCCGGCAGTTGCACAATCTCATGGTCTAAGGAAATGATACTTGACATTTGGAAAAGCTCTAGCAAACGAACTACACGATCTTGTGCTATTCTTAGGATTGGGTCTTGTCCATCACATCATTCTCCTAATGATGTGATCCCGTTATCAATGACATCCAATGTCCATAGTCAGGAAACCATGACTATCTGTTGATCAACGAGCTAGTCAACTAGAGGCTCACTAGGGACATGTTGTGGTCTATGTATTCACACATGTATTACGATTTCCGGATAACACAATTATAGCATGAACAATAGACAATTATCATGAACAAGGAAATATAATAATAACCATTTTATTATTGCCTCTAGGGCATATTTCCAACACCGCCTAGCCCCCCCGCCGCCGCCCGTTCGCCGCTCGCCGCCACCGCGCCCCGCAACCCCGCCGGAGCCGCCTCGCCGCCTAGCCTCGCTGTCACCGGGAAGCCGCCGGGAACCACCGTCGCCGACGACCCGCTACCGAACTGGTACAAAACCGCCCCGGTTCGATTGGTTTTTTTTTCAGCTTTCGGTTTTTCTTTGAAAACCGATTTATTATTTTAGTTTAGTTTATTTAGTGAACGTTCATTAGATTAGTTTCTTTAGCGAACGGTTTTTCATTCGTTAGCGTTCGGTAGCGAACGTTCGTTCGGTAGAAATTTTCTTTTTCTTTTTAATTTCGGCCAGGGACTTAGATGTAATTAGTTTATTTACAATTTAGCCCCTGATCTTCAAACCTTCGCTACTTTTTACTCACTTGTCCAAATCCAACGAAACCAACGCCCACTTCTTTGTCATGATCCCCTCTGTCCAGATAACCAACTTAAACATGTTTTTGAAAATTTAAAATTTGATTTTCAAACAGATTTGATTTCAAACTTCTTTTGATCATAACTTGAGTTTCATAACTCCGATTTAATTGATTCTTTTTGCTATTCGAAGCTCTTGACATAAACTTTCTGATAAGACCAAATTCACCCAATTTTTGTACTGTTAGAAATTGTTTTCTATTGCAAGAGTTAATTTCTTGCTTTCGAAGTTTTCCGAGATCTTCTCTTCGATTCTTTTGCATGATTGCTTATGTGTGGTTACTATTGCTTGCTCATGATAGATTGACCGGAGTGTGACGAGTAGAACTATCAGGAGTTAAGATTATACCCTGTTTTTATGCATTAGTTTCAACCCTCAAACATTGCATGAGTAGGATATGATAACATGTGGGTATCGGGAAGTAGTTGATGAGGTAGAACCTATTGTCGTATATCAAAACCTGGGAGTTATTACGTTATGCTTATATTGCCATGCTATGCTCGTAGACGTGGTTTGGTTTTGAGAGAATTCAGGAAAGATGTGAGAGTTATTGTTAACTAAGGTTTAACTTAAGGTGGCTACATAAATACACATCTGGGTGGATTGGTTGGGGCACCCTGGAGCACCCAGTGGTTTGCCCGGGCACCTGGAGAACCCAATGCCTGACCAAGGGAATCTTGGAGTACCCGTGTGATTACCCTATGGAATGCCACCCGGGCTCAAAGGGATCATAAGATTATTCATGCTAGAAACTTCCGTGTGCAGCCACAAGCAATTATGGGCTCTGGCATAGTTGAGTATGTTGTGTGACCTCTTTCAGTGGTACGCTAGCAGATGTAGGGGGAAGTAGGTGGTACTATCTACCCAAAGTAAAGAGTTAATGCTTCAGAAAGACTGTGTCTCGATCATCCGTTTCTCAAACAACATGTAGTGCGAGAAATCCAACGGCGGAGATCGAGTCTTGTGGGGAAAAGTGCGCAAACCTCTGCAGAGTGTACAAACTAATCATGATTAGTCGCATCCCCGGTTATGGACATCTTGAGTATCTGGTTCTTGGATTATCATGTGGATCTCATCACTTTACTTAATTAATTTGTTGCGTTAATAATTACTATTTTGGGATTGAGTTGGAGGAACCTTCTCAATGTTATCAACAAACTTTGTAGTTAAATAAAATATATTCCTTTGTTGTAGGGAAAAATTAGCTTTATGCAAAATGAAACTTAGAGCCTACATCTGCCAAATATGCATGTAGTGATAGTCATTATTCAGCATTGCTCTATAGTGTGAAATTGCCAGTACATTCAATGTACTGACCTACATGGTTGCAACGTCTCATGTTGCAGGAATCTTGTAACATCCCAAATTTTCAATTTGGTATGTTATACATAGATCATCATTTCATATCATATTTTATTGCATTTTGACAAATCCTCGATAAATCCTAAGCAAATCAAGGACCCTCGGAGAGAGTTCGGGATTTTCTCGAATTTTCATATTTGATTTTCATCAAATAATAAGACGAGGATTTTGGTTTTAATTATTTTCTCTCCGGAAAAATATTTCTTTAAACAAAATATATGAGAGGAGAAAATAAGACTTCTCCAAAACAATTGAAATACTGGAGGAAAAATGTTAAAATCATTTATTGGAATTTATTCGGATTTTATTTGCAATTTTTATTGCATTAAAAATATTGCATGTTTTCAAAATATTTATTTTGTGTTAAAAAAATGTTCACCCTATTTTAGATTTTCTAACTAGACGGGGATCACAAGAGTTTGAAGTATATTTTCACGCAGAAGGAGTTAAACCTCAGACAGAGGAGATGGTTGGAGCTCATTAAGGATTATGATATGAGATTGCATTATCACCCTGGAAAGGCTAACATAGTAGCAGACGCGTTGAGCCGCAAGAGTCATGTCAACACCCTCATGACAGGAGAGTTACCTCAGGAGTTAGCCGAGGACCTTCGCGAGCTATGTTTGGAAATAGTCCCAAGAGGCTATTTAGCAACATTGGAGATTCAGTCTACCTTGATGGAAAGGATCAGAGAAGCTCAAAAGACAGACAAGGAGATTGAAGAGATAAAGGAGAAGATGAGCAAAGGTAAAGCCAAGGGATTTCGTGAGGATGAGCACGATACCTTATGGTTTGAGGACCGCGTATATGTGCCAAATGATCCGGAGATCAGGAAGTTGATTTTGCAAGAAGCCCATGATTCACCGTACTCGATTCACCCAGGGAATACCAAGATGTATTTGGATTTGAAAAATACTTTCTGGTGGACCGGAATGAAGAAGGATATTGCAGAATATGTAGCAGTTTGTGATGTGTGTCAGAGAGTGAAGGCAGAGCATCAGAAGCGAGCAGGATTGCTACAACCGTTGCCAATACCCGAATGGAAGTGAGATAAAATAGGCATGGATTTTATCACAGGATTACCCAGGACTCGTTCAGGCTATGACTCAATATGGGTTGTAGTCGACCGTTTGACGAAAGTTGCTCATTTCATTCCAGTAAAGACCACTTACACCAGTGCTAAGTTGGCAAGGATATACATGACCAGGATCGTATGTTTGCATGGAGTTCCGAGGACCATTGTATCAGACAGAGGAACCCAATTTACCTCGAAGTTTTGGAAGCAGTTACATGAAACATTGGGAACCAGGCTGGAATTTAGTATAGCTTTTCACCCGCAGACAGATGGACAGACCGAGAGAGTCAACCAGATTTTGGAGGACATGTTGAGATCATGTGCACTAGATTATGGATCTAGTTGGGACGACAATTTGCCATATGCGGAGTTTTCTTATAACAACAGTTATCAAACCAGTTTGAAGATGGCCCCTTTCGAAGCCTTGTACGGAAGGAGGTGTAGAACACCGTTGTTATGGGACGAAGTTGGAGACCGTCAGTTGTTTGGACCAGATCTGATTAAGGAGTCTGAACAGAAAGTGAGGTTGATTCGCGATAGGCTCAAGGTAGCCCAGTCCAGGCAGAGAGTTATGCTGATTCTAAACGAAAAGAGACAGTTTACGAAGTCGGAGACCGAGTGTATCTTCGAGTATCACCACTTCGAGGAGTGAAGCGCTTTGGAGTTAAGGGAAAGTTAGCGCCCCGTTTTATCGGACCATACAGAGTTGTGGAACGTATGGGAGAGGTTGCCTACAAGCTGGAATTGCCCGAAGGATTGTCTGGAGTTCATGATGTATTTCACGTTTCCCAGTTGAAGAAGTGCCACGCAGAGATGGCTGAGGTACCACTGAGAGATACTGTGCCACTGGAAGCGATTCAGCTGGAAAATGATTTGACCTATGAGGAGAAACCAGTTAAGATTCTTGAGTATGCCAGCCGAGTTACCCGCAGCAAGGTTATCAAGTTTTGCAAAGTCAAGTGGAGCCACCACACAGAGGATGCTGCCACCTGGGAGCGAGAGGAATATCTACGGAAGGACCACTCTCACCTGTTTTCTAGACAACCCGAATCTCGAGGGCGAGATTCATCTTAAGGGGGTAGGTTTGTAACATCCCAAATTTTCAATTTGGTATGTTATACATAGATCATCATTTCATATCATATTTTATTGCATTTTGACAAATCCTCGATAAATCCTAAGCAACTCAAGGACCCTCGGAGAGAGTTGGGGATTTTCTCGAATTTTCATATTTGATTTTCATCAAATAATAAGACGAGGATTTTGGTTTTAATTATTTTCTCTCCGGAAAAATATTTCTTTAAACAAAATATATGAGAGGAGAAAATATGACTTCTCCAAAACAATTGAAATACTGGAGGAAAAATGTTAAAATCATTTATTGGAATTTATTCGGATTTTATTTGCAATTTTTATTGCATTAAAAATATTGCATGTTTTCAAAATATTTATTTTGTGTTAAAAAATGTTCACCCTATTGTAGATTTTCTAACTAGACGGGGAAAATTTATTTTATATTTTTCTGACTTTTATTTATTTTTCTACGAATTTTTCCGCGGAACGTATTTAAAAAAAACGCGCGCCCGCCAGGCCGAGCCCAACCGCGGCAGGCCGCCGGCCCACCCCGCGCCTCTCTCCTCTCCGCGCACGGGACGCCGCCGCGCCGTGTCCTCCATGGACACGGGACCGAGCCGCCGCCGGAGCTTGCCCCCTCCTCCAAGCCGAGCTCTCCCCTCCTTTATATACCCGCGCCCCCCCCCCCTCTTCTCTCTCTCACCCCGCCGCCGCCCGCCTTGCCCGCCGCCGCCGCCGGAGTTGAGCACGGGAGCCGCCGCCGCCGCCGTTGCCGCCGCCCCCTCGCCGCCCCTCGCCCTCCCCGAGCACCCCGCACCCCGCCGCCCTCGCCGCCCTCGCCGGAGCCTCGCCGGAGCCCCGCCGGAGCCACCCCGACGAGGTACTGCCTCGCCTCGTTCGTTGCCGGTTTTTGTTAAAAAAAAACTCTTCGTTTAAAAAAAACCCTAGATCGGCTTTTTTTCAGTTTTATTATTTTGCGAGCGTTCACCGAACCGTTCGTTTTAACGAACGCGTTCGTCGGTTTTTCTCTGTTAACGAACGTCCGTTCTTTAACCGTTCGTCCGTTTTTCTTTTTCGTCGGATTTTTCCGTTATTTTCTCAGATTCGATTTCTGATCGAATCTTCGTTTCTGTTTAACTTCTCGCTCGTTTATCGGAATCAGGCGATTCAAGCGCCTAGAGTTTCGTCTCGAAATTCTCTTTCCGTTGAACCTACTCAAACAAGATTTTGCTACAGTAAAATTTGACCTAGATCCAGATTAGTAAACGAAGCTTCTTTCTTTCGCAGTTTGACTTTCGTTGCTTCTTTCGAGTTGATTCTTTTTGCAAACCGGAGTTCTTAAGTTGAACTTTCTGGTTGGATCTTTCATTCGAGTTTTACCTGTGCATTAGATGAGTACTGATTGTATGCTTGTTTGTTTGCGATAGAGTACCCGGAGTGTGCCGCTTGTTACTTCGAATCGCTAGGTTTTGCGGATCATCAGCAAGGCAAGTAACACTTTGATCATATACCTTCCATACCCAGTTTTTATTGCATTAGATCTATTCCTCAAACAATTGCATGATTAGGATCTAATTAAATTGTGGGTATTGGGAAGTAGTTGAGGTAGTACCTATTACCTGTTTTACTTTCAAACCCTTGGGAGTTACTTCTACGTTTGCTATTATTGCCATGCTATGCTCGTAGACGTGGATTGGGTTTGAGAGATTTCCATGACAGATGTGAGATTGTTAATTAATGGTTTACTTAAGGTGGCAACTAAAACTCACATCTGGGTGGATTGAGGTACCTGGGTATTCCGGGATTGCCTGTTTTTCTTTTGGACCGCCACCCAGGTTCAAAGGGATCATGAGATTATTCATGCTAGAAACTTCCGTGTGCAGCCGCAAGCTATTATGGGCTCTAGCATAGTTGACTAAGTTGTGTGAACTCTTACAGTGGTAGACTAGAAGATGTAGGGGAAAGTAGGTGTAACTGTCTACCCATACGTAAGGTGCAAACACTTCTGAAAGACTGTGTCTCGGTCATCCGTTTCTCAAACACCATGTAGTGCGAGAAATCCAACGAAGGAGATCGAGTCTTGTGGGGAAAAGTGCACAAACCTCTGCAGAGTGTACAAACTAATCATGGTTAGCCGTGTCCCCGGTTATGGACAACTTGAGTATCTAGTATTTGGATTATCATGTGAATCTCATCACTATGTTACTTATAATTAATTTTGTTGGGTTATTGATGACATTTAATTGGGATTGAGATGCTGTCAACCATCTCAATGTTTCACAACCACCATGATAGTTAAATAAAATTTATTCCTTTGAAGTAGGATAAAATTGGCTTTTCGCAAAACTGTAACCATAGAGCTTTCCACCAGCCATATATGCATGTAGTATAGCATTATTATTGTTCATTATTCTCTATGTGTTACATTGCCAGCATATTCTATGTGCTGACCCGTTTTCGGGCTGCAACGTTTCATGTTGCAGACTTTTTAGATGACGAGTAAGGTGCCTTAGGTCGTGGTCTTATACTCAGTGATGCCGCTGGAGTTGATGGACTCACTTATCTTCCAAGTCTTCCGCTGTTATCGTTATTAGATGGCCTTAAGCCATATTTATCATACTTATTCTCTTTGGAGATATTTGATGTAATAAGTGTGTGATTGCTACTCTGTTATAAATCCTCCATTTGTACTGTGCGTGTCAGCATTACTGATCCAGGGATGACACTGGTGCACAGCAGCACAGACCATTTGAGGTCTGGTCGCTACAAAGTTGGTATCAGAGCACACGCTGACTGTAGGACACGACCACTAAGCTTAAGCCCTAGAAAGCTTCTTTCTTCTCATTTCTGACCCCTCTCCACTTTCTACTCTTTTAGGAATGGCGAATGCAAGGAGCAAGTTCATGCAACCAGATGAAGACACGTCGTTTGGTCGACACTTGAAGGAAGTCACCAAGTATTTGAACATAGGAATACCAAGCATCACCGGAACCTACAATGCCACATTACCCGAAGAGGAGAGCTGGAAGATTCAAGTTCTCATTCCAGGAAGGACGTTTGTGCCAGTTACTGAACCCATAAGATTGGTTTTTGAAGCACCAACTTGGAGTTTAGGGAAGAGCATGGCTGCACACATCGCCATGAGACGCATTGGAGAAGTCTATCACCAGGAGCTTAAGGATACAATTTACCAAATTTGTGGACGCCGAGACGCGCAATGGGAGATGATCAGAACCAAGAAGGATGGATCAATTCCAGCTTTCATCCAGGAGCAAAACCAACATATTCGTCGCCAGGAGAACCAGATGTGCATGGACAAGGAAGAACTGAAGAAGGCATTAACCAAGATCAAGGAGCTCCAAGAAGAACTCAAAGCTACACGCGAAGATTATTTGGAGGAAATCAACGCACTAGTAGGGAAGAATGACGACCTGGAGAAGAAGATTGGAGTATTCATGGGAAATCCAGTGTCAAAAGCAGAAGTCGACGAATGCACTTGTCCGGATAACTACATCATCATCGACGACACCGACTCGGAACCAAGTGAAGATGACTGGGTTGATGAAGCCGGAGCAGACATCATGGAGTCTTCAACGGATTAGAATTATTTTATTAGACCACCATATCAGTAGTAGTTTTCCCCCATTTCATAGTATATTTCAAGCACTCTGTAACGCTAGTTAGATCGATTGTTTTGCCTTGTTTCAATTGATTGAGTGATATTGATTGTATTTGTCTCATGAGCATATGGGTAGTGTTTTCTCTCTAGACCTCATTCTATTCTTAACTCTCATCTTTTCTAAACCTATCAGATGCCTCCGAGACACGATACCGGATTTGTTTTCCCACCAGAGATCACCCAGTTGATTCAGCAACAGAATGCCCTGATGCAAGTGTTAGTGCAGAACCAAGGCAACAACAACAACAACAACAACAACCCACCGCCACCACCACCTGTTGATCACTTAGCCCGTTTCTTAAGGCTAAACCCGCCGGTGTTTTCTAGTAGCACCGAGCCGATTGTTGCAGATGATTGGCTCCGCAAAGTTGGAAGGGAGTTGACCACTGCAGGATGCACAGATGCGGAAAGAGTGCGTTTTGCCGCACATCAGCTTGATGGACCCGCACCATCATGGTGGGAGAATTATACAGCCACGCACCCTATTGACACTGTCACATGGGACCAGTTTCAGCGAGCTTTCCGTACAGCTCATGTTTCAGCAGGAGCTATGGCTATGAAGAAGTGTGAGTTTCGCAACCTACGCCAAGGAGGACGCACCGTAGGCCAGTATGTTGAGGATTTCAGTAAGTTAGCACGTTATGCACCCGATGACGTTGCTACAGATGCAGCCAAGCAGGAGAAGTTTTTGGAAGGACTGAATGATGAGCTGAGTATGCAGTTGATGGTAGCAACCTTCAACAACTACCAGGAGCTGGTAGATAGAGCTCTCATGATTGAAGGAAAGCAACAACAGATTGAAAACCGTAAGAGGAAGTATGGACAAGGGAAGTATAACTCAGGAGCTCAACAGAAGCCTCGATTTACCCCGAAGCCGGGAGGACAGTTTCAGCATACCCATGGAGGAGGTAGTTCGCACAACCATAATGGCTCTAAAAATGGTAATGGGAATGGAGGAAGCAACGGACAGAACCGCACCAACCCATCTACCCCAGCCAAGAGGGACCTGAGCCAAGTCACTTGCTTTAAGTGCCAGAAGAATGGACATTATGCCAATGAATGTCCTGAAGCCCAAAATGGAAATGGCAATGGAAGCTCTGGGAAGAAGCCGAACCCGTTCAACAAAGGGCATGTGAACCACGTGAGCGTGGAGGAGGTTGAAGCTCAGCCTGATGCAGTAATAGGTAAGTTTTTGGTTAAGTCATTTACTGCAACCGTTCTTTTCGATACTGGTGCATCGCATTCATACATATCAAGGGGATTTGTGAATAAGTTTAAGCTGTCCACCAAAGTTCTCAGAACCCCTATGTTAGTAACCTCGCCAGGAGCAGAATATATGGCAACCCAAGGATGTTTTCAGATACCATTGGCCATTGGTAGGCATGTTTTCCCCTCAGACCTCATTGTTTTGGAATCGCAAGGTTTGGATGTGATTTTGGGAATGGATTGGCTATCGTTGTATGGAGGAAACATCGATTGTGCCAGCAAGACGATTTTTCTTACCACCCCGGAAGGAAAAAGGATTAAGTATGTATCCCGGCATATGCCGAAGAGGACTCAAGTAAATTCCTTATCAGGAGTTGTACAGGAGGAAGTACCAGTGGTGAAGGATTATCCGGATGTATTTCCAGAAGAGTTGCCAGGCATGCCACCAGATAGAGACATTGAGTTCTTGATTGAACTTTTGCCAGGCACAGGGCCAATATCTAAGAGACCGTACAGGATGCCCGCAAAGGATTTGGAGGAAATTAAGAAGCAGATCAAGGAGTTACTGGATAAAGTCTATATTTGCCCAAGTTCGTCACCTTGGGGATCACCAGTACTTCTAGTGGAGAAGAAAGATGGATCGCTGAGGATGGTTGTTGATTACCGAGGATTGAATGAAGCGACCATCAAAAACAAGTACCCACTGCCGATGATCAATGAATTGTTTGACCGCCTACAAGGAGCTAAAGTATTTTCCAAGATCGACTACGATCAGGATACCGTCAGTTAAAGATTCGAGAGCAGGATATACCCAAGACGGCATTTACCACCAGATATGGATTGTATGAGTATACCGTTATGTCATTTGGTCTGACTAACGCACCTGCCTATTTCATGAACCTGATGAACAAAGTGTTTATGGAATTTCTGGATAAGTTCATCATGGTGTTCATTGATGATATTTTAATCTTTTCCAAGGATGAGGAAGAGCATGAGGAGCATCTACGATTGGTACTTGAGAAGCTCAGAGAACATCAGTTATATGCCAAGTTCAGCAAATGTGAATTTTGGCTGAAGGAAGTTGGATTCCTTGGACATGTTATTTCTGGAGAAGGAATAGCAGTGGACCCTGCCAAGGTTGACACAGTGACAAGTTGGGAATCACCCACGACAGTTGGAGAAATCCGGAGTTTTCTTGGACTTGCAGGATACTACCGGAGATTCATCGAGAATTTCTCGAAGATTGCTAAGCCCATGACTGAGCTATTGAAGAAGGACACCAAGTTCAATTGGACTGAGGAATGTGAAGCTAGTTTCCAAGAGTTGAAGGAATGATTGGTTACATCACCAGTGTTGATTCTGCCAGATCAACGCAAGGATAATGAAGTTTATTGCGACGCTTCTCGTCGAGGACTTGGAGCAGTGCTTATGCAGGAAGGAAGAGTTGTGTCATATGCTTCACGACAACTTAAACCCCATGAGAAGAATTATGCTACGCATGACTTGGAGTTAGCAGCCGTGGTGCATGCGTTGAAGACATGGAGACATTTTCTCATCGGAAACCATTGTGAGGTGTACACGGATCACAAGAGTTTGAAGTATATTTTCACGCAGAAGGAGTTAAACCTCAGACAGAGGAGATGGTTGGAGCTCATTAAGGATTATGATATGAGATTGCATTATCACCCTGGAAAGGCTAACATAGTAGCAGACGCGTTGAGCCGCAAGAGTCATGTCAACACCCTCATGACAGGAGAGTTACCTCAGGAGTTAGCCGAGGACCTTCGCGAGCTATGTTTGGAAATAGTCCCAAGAGGCTATTTAGCAACATTGGAGATTCAGTCTACCTTGATGGAAAGGATCAGAGAAGCTCAAAAGACAGACAAGGAGATTGAAGAGATAAAGGAGAAGATGAGCAAAGGTAAAGCCAAGGGATTTCGTGAGGATGAGCACGATACCTTATGGTTTGAGGACCGCGTATATGTGCCAAATGATCCGGAGATCAGGAAGTTGATTTTGCAAGAAGCCCATGATTCACCGTACTCGATTCACCCAGGGAATACCAAGATGTATTTGGATTTGAACAATACTTTCTGGTGGCCGGAATGAAGAAGGATATTGCAGAATATGTAGCAGTTTGTGATGTGTGTCAGAGAGTGAAGGCAGAGCATCAGAAGCCAGCAGGATTGCTACAACCGTTGCCAATACCCGAATGGAAGTGGGATAAAATAGGCATGGATTTTATCACAGGATTACCCAGGACTCGTTCAGGCTATGACTCAATATGGGTTGTAGTCGACCGTTTGACGAAAGTTGCTCATTTCATTCCAGTAAAGACCACTTACACCAGTGCTAAGTTGGCAAGGATATACATGACCAGGATCGTATGTTTGCATGGAGTTCCGAGGACCATTGTATCAGACAGAGGAACCCAATTTACCTCGAAGTTTTGGAAGCAGTTACATGAAACATTGGGAACCAGGCTGGAATTTAGTACAGCTTTTCACCCGCAGACAGATGGACAGACCGAGAGAGTCAACCAGATTTTGGAGGACATGTTGAGAGCATGTGCACTAGATTATGGATCTAGTTGGGACGACAATTTGCCATATGCGGAGTTTTCTTATAACAACAGTTATCAAACCAGTTTGAAGATGGCCCCTTTCGAAGCCTTGTACGGAAGGAGGTGTAGAACACCGTTGTTATGGGACGAAGTTGGAGACCGTCAGTTGTTTGGACCAGATCTGATTAAGGAGTCTGAACAGAAAGTGAGGTTGATTCGCGATAGGCTCAAGGTAGCCCAGTCCAGGCAGAGAGTTATGCTGATTCTAAACGAAAAGAGACAGTTTACGAAGTCGGAGACCGAGTGTATCTTCGAGTATCACCACTTCGAGGAGTGAAGCGCTTTGGAGTTAAGGGAAAGTTAGCGCCCCGTTTTATCGGACCATACAGAGTTGTGGAACGTATGGGAGAGGTTGCCTACAAGCTAGAATTGCCCGAAGGATTGTCTGGAGTTCATGATGTATTTCACGTTTCCCAGTTGAAGAAGTGCCACGCAGAGATGGCTGAGGTACCACTGAGAGATACTGTGCCACTGGAAGCGATTCAGCTGGAAAATGATTTGACCTATGAGGAGAAACCAGTTAAGATTCTTGAGTATGCCAGCCGAGTTACCCGCAGCAAGGTTATCAAGTTTTGCAAAGTCCAGTGGAGCCACCACACGGAGGATGAAGCCACCTGGGAGCGAGAGGAATATCTACGGAAGGACCACTCTCACCTGTTTTCTAGCAAACCCGAATCTCGAGGGCGAGATTCATCTTAAGGGGGTAGGTTTGTAACATCCCAAATTTTCAATTTGGTATGTTATACATAGATCATCATTTCATATCATATTTTATTGCATTTTGATAAATCCTCGATAAATCCTAAGCAACTCAAGGACCCTCGGAGAGAGTTGGGGATTTTCTCGAATTTTCATATTTGATTTTCATCAAATAATAAGACGAGGATTTTGGTTTTAATTATTTTCTCTCCGGAAAAATATTTCTTTAAACAAAATATATGAGAGGAGAAAATATGACTTCTCCAAAACAATTGAAATACTGGAGGAAAAATGTTAAAATCATTTATTGGAATTTATTCGGATTTTATTTGCAATTTTTATTGCATTAAAAATATTGCATGTTTTCAAAATATTTATTTTGTGTTAAAAAATGTTCACCCTATTGTAGATTTTCTAACTAGACGGGGAAAATTTATTTTATATTTTTCTGACTTTTATTTATTTTTCTACGAATTTTTACGCGGAACGTATTTAAAAAAAAACGAGCGCCCGCCGGGCCGAGCCCAACGGCGCCAGGCCGCCGGCCCACCCCGCGCCTCTCTCCTCTCCGCGCACGGGACGCCGCCGCGCCGTGTCCTCCATGGACACGGGACCGAGCCGCCGCCGGAGCTTGCCCCCTCCTCCAAGCCGAGCTCTCCCCCACTTTATATACCCGCGCCCCCCCTCTTCTCTCTCTCACCCCGCCGCCGCCGCCGGAGTTGAGCACGGGAGCCGCCGCCGCCGTTGCCGCCGCCCCCTCGCCCTCCCCGAGCACCCCGCACCCCGCCGCCCTCGCCGGAGCCTCGCCGGAGCCCCGCCGGAGCCACCGCGACGAGGTACTGCCTCGCCTCGTTCGTTGCCGGTTTTTGTTAAAAAAACCCTTCGTTTAAAAAAAAACCCTAGATCGGCTTTTTTCGGTTTTATTATTTTGCGAGCGTTCACCGAACCGTTCGTTTTAACGAACGCATTCGTCGGTTTTTCTCTGTTAACGAACGTCCGTTCTTTAACCGTTCGTCCGTTTTTCTTTTTCGTCGGATTTTTCTGTTATTTTCTCAGATTCGATTTCTGATCGAATCTTCGTTTCTGTTTAACTTCTCGCTCGTTTATCGGAATCAGGCGATTCAAGCGCCTAGAGTTTCGTCTCGAAATTCTCTTTCCGTTGAACCTACTCAAACAAGATTTTGCTACAGTAAAATTTGACCTAGATCCAGATTAGTAAACGAAGCTTCTTTCTTTCGCAGTTTGACTTTCGTTGCTTTTTTCGAGTTGATTCTTTTTGCAAACCGGAGTTCTTAAGTTGAACTTTCTGGTTGGATCTTTCATTCGAGTTTTACCTGTGCATTAGATGAGTACTGATTGTATGCTTGTTTGTTTGCGATAGAGTACCCGGAGTGTGCCGCTTGTTACTTCGAATCGCTAGGTTTTGCGGATCATCAGCAAGGCAAGTAACACTTTGATCATATACCTTCCATACCCAGTTTTTATTGCATTAGATCTATTCCTCAAACAATTGCATGATTAGGATCTAATTAAATTGTGGGTATTGGGAAGTAGTTGAGGTAGTACCTATTACCTGTTTTACTTTCAAACCCTTGGGAGTTACTTCTACGTTTGCTATTATTGCCATGCTATGCTCGTAGACGTGGATTGGGTTTGAGAGATTTCCATGACAGATGTGAGATTGTTAATTAATGGTTTACTTAAGGTGGCAACTAAAACTCACATCTGGGTGGATTGAGGTACCTGGGTATTCCGGGATTGCCTGTTTTTCTTTTGGACCGCCACCCAGGTTCAAAGGGATCATGAGATTATTCATGCTAGAAACTTCCGTGTGCAGCCGCAAGCTATTATGGGCTCTAGCATAGTTGACTAAGTTGTGTGAACTCTTACAGTGGTAGACTAGCAGATGTAGGGGAAAGTAGGTGTAACTGTCTACCCATACGTAAGGTGCAAACACTTCTGAAAGACTGTGTCTCGGTCATCCGTTTCTCAAACACCATGTAGTGCGAGAAATCCAACGGAGGAGATCGAGTCTTGTGGGGAAAAGTGCACAAACCTCTGCAGAGTGTACAAACTAATCATGGTTAGCCGTGTCCCCGGTTATGGACAACTTGAGTATCTAGTATTTGGATTATCATGTGAATCTCATCACTATGTTACTTATAATTAATTTTGTTGGGTTATTGATGACATTTAATTGGGATTGAGATGCTGTCAACCATCTCAATGTTTCACAACCACCATGATAGTTAAATAAAATTTATTCCTTTGAAGTAGGATAAAATTGGCTTTTCGCAAAACTGTAACCATAGAGCTTTCCACCAGCCATATATGCATGTAGTATAGCATTATTATTGTTCATTATTCTCTATGTGTTACATTGCCAGCATATTCTATGTGCTGACCCGTTTTCGGGCTGCAACGTTTCATGTTGCAGACTTTTCAGACGACGAGTAAGGTGCCTTAGGTCGTGGTCTTATACTCAGTGATGCCGCTGGAGTTGATGGACTCACTTATCTTCCAAGTCTTCCGCTGTTATCGTTATTAGATGGCCTTAAGCCATATTTATCATACTTATTCTCTTTGGAGATATTCGATGTAATAAGTGTGTGATTGCTACTCTGTTATAAATCCTCCATTTGTACTGTGTGTGTCAGCATTACTGATCCAGGGATGACACTGGTGCACAGCAGCACAGACCATTTGAGGTCTGGTCGCTACAAATCTTACGACAAGTAAGTGATACGTTAGGGTTACAATTTCTACACTCAACTTTGCCGTTGGTGTTGATGGGAATACACAACCTTGTTGTTACTTCCGCTATTTGGATTGAGGTAATAGTATTTACGTTACTTTATACATGTGATTTACCTCTGTTATAAATCCTCAAGTATTGTGTGTGTCAGCATACCGATCCAGGGATGACACTTAAGCACAGAGACTTGACCGTCTAAGGTCGGGTTGCTACACATACGTGTCATTTCCCTTTCTCTCACTGGGATCAAGCACCGTAAGATCGATCCCACTACAAAGCACCTCTTCCCATTGCAAGATAAATAGATCAAGTTGGCCAAAAAAAACCCAAATATCGGAGAAGAAATACGAGGCTATAAGCAATCATGCATATAAGAGATCAAAGAAACTGAAATAACTTTCATGGATATAAAAAGATATATCTTATCATAAACTCAAAGTTCATCGATCCCAACAAACACATCGCAAAGGAGTTGCATCATATGGATCTCCAAGAAACCATTGTATTGAGAATCCAGTGAGAGAGAGAAAGTCATCTAGCTACTAACTACGGACCTGAAGGTCTACAAAGAACTACTCACACATCATCGGAGAGGCACCAATGAAGGTGGTGAACCCCATCCGATATGGTGTCTAGATTGGATCTGGTGGTTCTAGACTCTGCAGTAACTGGATGAATATTTCGTCGACCCCTCTAGGGTTTGTCGAATATTGGGGTATTTATAGAGCAAAGAGGCGGTCCGGGAGGCACCCGAGGTGGGCACAACCCACCAGGGCACGCTTGGGCCTCCTGGCACACCCAGGTGGGTTGTGCCCCCCTCGGGGCACCCCCAGGCGCAGCCAGGGCCCGTTGTGTTCCTTCTGGCCCATGAAAATTCTCCGTAAAGTTTCGGGGCATTTGGACTCCGTCTGATATTGATTTTCTGCGATGTAAAAAACATGGAAAAAAATAGTAACTGGCACTTGGCACTATGTCAATAGGTTAGTACCAAAAATGATATAAAATGACTAGGAAATGATTATAAAACATCCAAGATTGATAATATAACAGCATGGAACAATCGAAAATTATAGATATGTTGGAGACGTATCAGCATCCCCAAGCTTAAGTCCTACTCGTCCTCGAGTAGGTAAGTGATAAAACAGAATTTTGGATGTGGAATGTTGCCTAAAATGTCATATCATATTCTTTTCTTTATAGCATGGATATTTGGACTTTTATATTGTTCAAAGCAATAGTCTAGTTTTGACATAATAATTTAGATACTCAAGCATATCAACAAGAAACCATGTTCTTTCAAAATATCAACGCTAAAATAAGTTATCCCTAGCCCATCATGCTCAAACATTGATCCATTCATGAAACACACTCGAATATTAGCTACACTCAATACTTAAGTACGATCATATTGCCTCCTAGTTGGTGCTTTTATAAGAGAAGATGGAGACTCAAATTCAAAAATAAAAATTGCATAAAGTAAAAGAAAGGCCCTTCGCAGAGGGATTCGTAGAGGTGCCAGAGCTCAAAGCGAAAAACTTAGAGATAAAACATTTTGGGAGGTGTATCCATCCCACCAATGAAAACGACTTAGAGTCCCCAACACTTAACATGCTAGATATATCATACGCGGTTCCCAAACAGAAAATAGAGTTTATTCCTTTTCCACCATACTTTCACTTTCCATGGCTAGCCGTATCCACGGTTGCCCTCCATACCAACACTTTCCAAGCAATTTATTATTTGACAACATAAAGTAAATTTTTTTTTCATTTTGGGACTGGGCATCCCTAATACCTTTGCCTTACTCTCGTGCAATGACAAGTGAATAAACACTCATCTTGAGAATAACACATCTAGCAGGGAAAATATTAGCCACCCCTCACCACTCCGCGAGCGAAACAAACACACAAAAAGAGAAGTTTATTTTGAAAATTAGAGATGGCACATACAAATTTGCTTAGAACGGCAAAAGAATACCGCATATAGGTAGATATAGTGGACTTATGTGGCACAACTGGTGTAAGGGTTTTGCATGCACAAGTAGAGATCACACTTGATGCAAAATGAAGGCTAGCAAAAGCTTGAGAAGCGACCAACCAAGAAACGTATAATCTCATAAGCAAGCATTAAGCATAAATAACACCTAATAATGCACAACAAGTTGGATATAATTTTAATTGCATCACTATTGACTGTCATACTTGCATAGGGAATCACAAACCTTAACACCAATATTCTTACTAAAGCATAATTACTCATCAACATAACTCACATATCACATCATCATATCTCAAAACTATTACTAAGAATCAAGTTTATTTTGTCCAATGATCTTCATGAAAGTTTTTATTATATCCTTCTTGGATATCTATCACTTTGGGACTAATTTTCATGTGTTGCTTTTGATAAGCTCAAACAAATATAAGTGAAGATCATGAGCATAATTCTTTTTCTTTCTCTCAAAATAATTTAAGTGAAGCAAGAGAGAATTTCTTGCAAATTTTACTAACTCTCAAATAAATCTAAGTGAAGCAAGAGAGCAATTATTCAAAAATACTAAGCACACCGTGCTCAAAAAGATATAAGTGAAGCACTAGAGCAAGTCCATAGCTCATAAAAATTTAAGTGAAGCATAGAGAGCAATTCTAACAAGTCATGACATAATTTTGGCTCTCCCAAATAGGTGTGTCCAGCAAGGGATCAAGACTTAAAACACAAAATAAAGCAAGCAAAGACTCATATCATACAAGACGCTGCAAGCAAAACACATATCATGTGATGAATAAAAATATAGTTTCGAGTAAACTACCGATGATCGTTGGAAGAAAGTGGGGAAGCCACTCAGGGGCATCCCCAAGCTTAGTTGGTTGCTCATTTTTGGATAATAGCTTGGGATGTTGGGGCATCCCCAAGCTTAGGCTCTTCCATCCTTCCTTCATCCATCGTAGGATAACCCAAAACTTGAAAACTTCAATCACACAAAACTCAACAAAACCTCCGTGAGATCCGTTAGTGTAAGAAAGCAAACCACTACTATAAGTACTATATCAAACCAATTCATATTTTGTTTTTGTATTATATCTACTGTATTCCAACTTTTCTATGGCAAAAACTCATCAAAGAAAACTATAGAGCCATCAAAATAAACACACAACACAAAGAAAACAGAATCTGTCAAAACAGAACAGTCTGTAGCAATCTGACTTAGACGAAAACTTATGGAACTCTAAAAACTCTGAAAAAATAGGACGACCTGAGTAATTTGTATATTAATCTTCTGCAAAAAGAATCAGGGCAAAAGCACTTGCTGATAAAAAATGAGAATTATTTTTGCGAGGGCAAAGTTTCTGTCTTTTTCAGCAAGATCAAACAACTATCACCGAAGAAGATCCTATCGGTTCTACTTGGCACAAACACTAATTATAACATAAAAACACAATCATAACAGTAGCATAATTGTTCTAACACTCAAAAACAGAAAGCAAAAAGCAAAAATAAAATTTATTCATTGGGTTGCCTCCCAACAAGCGCTATAGTTTTACGCCCTTAGCTAGGCATAAAGCAAGGATCTAAGTATTGTCATCTTTCTTCTTAACTTTCTTAGAGGTATTTCCATCATGGGGTTTTGTGAAAACAACATAAAACATATTATCCATGGAAACCTTAGCGTTCCTAAGTTGGTGTTCATCATAACCTTTTTGATTCCCCGCAACAATCCTAGAATAATGTTGATTAACATTGTTGAAAACCTGTTGGATTATATCTAAAACGGGGACTTCCTTTTTAAGATTCTCATCAAAGATTTTATTATCCCCAAGTAAATGTCTTAAAGCATAGTCGCTATTGTAAATAATTTCATCTATCACAGGTTTTTCACGATTCATACCATAAAAGTCTAAGATTTCCCTAGTTTCCTGTATTATGTAATCAAATTCATTCATAAGGACAAGGGTGACCAACTTTTTAGCCCTAGGATTCTTTATAATGGGAAGCTCAAAAAACATCTTTGCAAAGTAGGATGGGTATGAATAAATTACTTTCAAGTTTCAGAACTAGTGCTGAAATAGCATCCGCATAAGATCTAAGTAGTTTTAAGCATAGGAGCATCATCAAGACTCAAATTTCCCACACAATTGAAAAATTATTGGATACGTTGTTTTCCCATAACGTTCCCTTGCCCCAAGATAAAAGTTTTAGCATCCAGATTGCCCGTACATTCTATCTTAGGAGTTAGGCCATCATCTGTTGGTGCCATACCGAAATCACTCATGATTGCAAGCAAAGGATAGATCCAACAAGAAAACGGCGAACGGAAAAGAGAGGCGAATAAAACGGCAAATTTTTGTGAAGTGGGGGAGAGAAAAATGAGAGGCAAATGGCAAATAATGTAAATTGCAAGGAGATGAGATTTGTGATTAGTAACCTGGTATATGTTGAAGATCCTCCATGGCAACGGCGCCAGAAATTCCTTTTGATGTCGCTTGAAACTACATCGGTATTTCCCCAAAGAGGAAGGGACGATGCAGCACACCGACGGTAGGTATTTCCCTCAGATATGAAACCAAGGTTATCGAACCAATAGGAGAACCAATCAACACAACGTAAATAGCCCCTGCACACAGATAACAAATCCTGTCAACCCGACATGTTAAAGGGGTTGTCCATCCCTTCCGGGGTACGGCGCCTCAAGGTAGGCAAACGGACGTCAGATAAATTTGTAGTAAATTGATAGATATATCGCAAATAAAATAAATAGAAATAAAATGCAGCGAGGTATTTTTGTATTTTTGGATTAATAGATCTAAAAATAAATGCAAGAGAAAAGTAGACCGCAAAGGCAAAAATATGAGAAAGAAGACCCGGGGGCCGTTGGTTTCACTAGTGGCTTCTCTCCAGAAAAATAGAAAACGGTGGGTGAACAAATTACTGTTGGGCAATTGACAGAACTTCGAAAAATTATGACGAAATCCAGGCAATGATCATTATATAGGCATCACGTCCAAGATTAGTAGACCGACTCCTGCCTGCATCTACTACTATTAGTCCACACATCGACCGCTATCCAGCATGCATCTAGTCTATTAAGTTCATCGAGAAACGAAGTAATGCAATAAGAACGATGACATGATGTAGACAAGATCTATCTATTTAGAGATAGACCCCATCGTTTTATCCTTAGTAGCAACGATACATACGTGTCGTTTCCCTTTCTCTCACTGGGATCAAGCACCATAAGATTGAACCCACTACAAAGCACCTCCTCCCATTGCAAGATAAATAGATCAAGTTGGCCAAACAAAACCCAAATATCGGAGAAGAAATACGAGGCTATAAGCAATCATGCATATAAGAGATCAAAGAAACTGAAATAACTTTCATGGATATAAAAAGATAGATCTGATCATAAACTCAAAGTTCATCGATCCCAACAAACTAATCGCAAAGGAGTTACATCATATGGATCTCCAAGAGATCATTGTATTGAGAATCCAGTGGGAGAGAAAAAACCATCTAGCTACTAACTACGGACCTGAAGGTCTACAAAGAACTACTCACGCATCATCGGAGAGGCACCAATGGAGGTGGTGAACCCCATCCGAGATGGTGTCTAGATTGGATCTGGTGGTTCTGGACTATACGGTGGCTGGATGAATATTGCATAGACCCCTCTAGGGTTTCTGGAATATTGGGGTATTTATAGAGCATAGAGGCGGTCTGGGGGGCACCCGAGGTGGGAAAAACCCACCAGGGCGCGCCTGGGCCTCCTGGCGCGCCCTGGTGGGTTGTGCCCCCCTCGGGGCACCCCCCAGGCGCAGCCACGGCCCGTTGTGTTCCTTCTGGCCCATAAAAATTCTCCGTAAACTTTCGGGGCATTTGGACTCTGTCTGATATTGATTTTCTGCGATGTAAAAAACATGGAAAAAACAGCAACTCGCACTTGGCACTATGTCAATAGGTTAGTACCAAAAAATAATATAAGATGACTAGGAAATGATTATAAAACATCCAAGATTGATAATATAACAGCTTGGAACAATCAAAAATTATAGATACGTTGTAGACGTATCAGCATCCCCAAGCTTAACTCCCACTCGTCCTCGATTAGGTAAGTGATAAAACAGAATTTTGGATGTGTAATGCTGCCTAACATGTCATATCATATTCTTTTCTTTATAGCATGGACATTTGGACTTTTATATTGTTAAAAGCAATAGTCTAGTTTTGTCATAATAATTTAGATACTCAAGCATATCAACAGGCAACCATGTCTTTCAAAATATCAACGATAAAATAAGTTATCCCTAGCCCATCATGCTCAAACATTGATCCATTCATGAAACCCACTCGAATATTAGCTACACCCAATACTTAAGTACGATCATATTGCCTCCTAGTTGGTGCTTTTATAAGAGAAGATGGAAACTCAAATTAAAAAATAAAAATTGCATAAAGTAAAACAAAGGCCCTTCGCAGAAGGAAGTAGGGATTTGTAGAGGTGCGAGAGCTCAAAGCGAAAAACTTAGGATAAAAACATTTTGGGACGTGTATCCATCCCACCAACGAAAACGACTTAGAGTTCCAAACACTTTCCATGCTAGATATATCATAGGCGGTTCCCAAAGAGAAAATAAATTTTATTCCTTTTTCCACCATACTTTCACTTTCCATGGCTAGCCGTATCCATGGTTGCCCTCCATACCAACACTTTCCAAGGAATTTATTTTTTGACAACATAAAGCAAATTAATTTTTTTCGTTTCGGGACTGGGCATCCCTAATAACTTTGCCTTAGTCTCGTGCAATGACAAGTGAATAAACACTCATCTTGAGAATAACACATCTTGCATGGAACATATTAGCCACTCCGCACCGCTCCGCGAGCGAAACAAACACAAAAAAGAGAAGTTTATTTTGAATATTAGAGATGGCACATACAAATTTGCTTAGAACGACAAAAGAATACCGCATATAGGTAGATATAGTGGACTCATGTGGCAAAACTGGTTTATGGGTTTTGGATGCACAAGTAGAGATCATACTTGGTGCAAAATGAAGCTAGCAAAAGCTTGAGAAGCGACCAACGAAGAAACGGATAATCTCATAAGCAAGCATTAAGCATAAATAATACCGAATAATGCGCCACAAGTAGGATATAATTTTCATTGCATCACTATTGACTTTCGTGCGTGCATAGGGAATCATAAACCTTAACACCAATATTCTTACTAAAGCATAATTACTCATCAACATAACTCACATATCACATCATCATATCTCAAAACTATTACTAAGAATCAAGTTTATTTTGTCCAATGATCTTCATGAAAGTTTTTATTATATCCTTCTTGGATATCTATCACTTTGGGACTAATTTTCATGTGTTGCTTTTGATGAGCTCAAACAAATATAAGTGAAGGTCATGAGCATAATTCTTTTTCTTTCTCTCAAAATAATTTAAGTGAAGCAAGAGAGAATTTCTTGAAAATTTTACTAACTCTTAAATAAATCAAAGTGAAGCAATAGGGCAATTCTTCAAAAATACTAAGCACACCATGCTCAAAAAGATATAAGTGGAGCAAGTCCATAGCTCATAAAAATTTAAGTGAAGCATAGAGAGGAATTCTAACAAGTCATGACATAATTTTGGCTCTCCCAAATAGGTGTGTCCAGCAAGGGATCAAGACTTAAAACACAAAATAAAGCAAGCAAATACTCATATCATTCAAGACGTTGCAAGCAAAACACATATCATGTGATGAATAAAAATATAGTTTCGAGTAAAATACCGATGATCGTTGGAAGAAAGCGGGGATGCCACTCCGGGGCATCCCCAAGCATAGTTGGTTGCTCATTTTTAGATAATAGCTTGGGATCCCGGGGCATCCCCAATCTTAGGCTCTTCCATCCTTCCTTCATCCATCGTAAGATAACCCAAAACTTGAAAACTTCAGTGACACAAAACTCAACAAAACCTCCGTGAGATCCGTTAGTGTAAGAAAGCAAACCACTACTATAAGTACTATATCAAACAAATTCATATTTTGTTTTTGTAATATATCTATTGTATTCCAACTTTTCTATGGCAAAAACTCATCAAATAAAACCATAGAGCCATCAAAATAAGCACACAACACAAAGAAAACAGAATCTGTCAAAACAGAACAGTCTGTAGCAATCTGACTTAGACGAAAACTTATGGAACTCCAAAAATTCTGAAAAATTAGCACGACCTGAGAAATTTGTATATTAGTCTTCTGAAAAAAGAATCAGGGCAAAAGCACTTTCTGATAAAAAATGAGAATTATTTTTGCGAGGGCAAAGTTTCTGTCTTTTTCAGCAAGATCAAACAACTATCACCCAAGAAGATCCTATCGGTTCCACTTGGCACAAACACTAATTATAACATAAAAACACAATCATGACAGTAGCATAATTGTGCTAACACTCAAAAACAGAAAGCAAAAAGAAAAAAGAAAATTTATTCATTGGGTTGCCTCCCAACAAGCGCTATAGTTTTACGACCTTAGCTAGGCATAAAGCAAGGATCTAAGTATTGTCATATTTCTTCTTAACTTTCTTAGAGGTATTTCCATCATGGGGTTTTGTGAACACAACATAAAACATATTATCCATGGAAACCTTAGCGTTCCTAAGTTGGTGCTCATCATAACCTTTTTGATTCCCCGCAACAATCCAAGAATAATGTTGATTAACATTATTGAAAACCTGTTGGGTTATATCTAAAACGAGGACTTCCTTTTTAAGATTCTCATCAAAGATTTTATTATCCCCAAGCAAATGCCTTAAAGCATAGTCGCTATTGTAAATAATTTCATCTATCACAGGTTTTTCACGATTCATACCATAAAAGACAAAGATTTCCCTAGCTTTCCGTATTATGTAATCAAATTCATTCATATGGACGAGGGTGGCCAACTTTTTAGCCCTAGGATTCTTTATAACGGAAAGCTCAAAAACAATCTTTGCAAAGTAGGATGGGTACGACTAAATTTACTTTCAAGTTTCAGAACTAGTGCTGAAATAGCATCTGCATAAGATCTAAGTAGTTTTAAGGATAGGAGCATCATCAAGACTCAAATTTCCCACACATTTGAAAAATTATTGGATACGTTCTTCTCCCATAACGTTCCCTTGCCCCCAAGATAAAAGTTTTAGCATCCAAATTTCCCGTACGTCTTATCTTAGGAGTTAGGCAATCATCTGTTGGTGCCATACCGAAATCACTCATGATTGCAAGCAAAGGATAGATCTGACAAGAAAATGGTGAACGGAAAAGGGAGGCGAATAAAACGGCAATTTTTTGTGAAGTGGGGGAGAGGAAAATGAGAGGCAAATGGCAAATAATGTAAATTGCAAGGAGATGAGATTTGTGACTAGGAACCTGATATATGTTGAAGATCCTCCCCGGCAACAACGCCAGAAATTCCTTTTGATGTTGCTTGAAGCTACGTCGGCATTTCCCCAAAGAGGAAGGGATGATGCAGCACAGGGGTGGTAGGTATTTCCCTCAGATATGAAACCAAGGTTATCGAACCAGTAGGAGAACCAAGCAACACAACATAAACAACCCCTGCACACAGATAACAAATCCTCACAACCCGACGTGTTAAAGGGGTTGTCACTCCCTTCCGGGGTACGGCGCCTCAAGAGAGGCAAACGGACGTGAGATAAATTTGTAATAAATTGATAGATAGATCGCAAATAAAATAAATAGAAATAAAACACAGTAAGGTATTTTTGTATTTTTGGATTAATAGATCTGAAAATAAATGCAAGAGAAAAGTAGATCGCAATGGCAAAAAGATGAGAAAGAAGACCCGGGGGCTGTAGGTTTCACTAGTGGCTTCTCTCGAGAAAAATAGCGAAAGGTGGGTGAACAAATTACTGTTGGGCAATTAACAGTACTTCGAATAATTATTACGATATCCAGGCAATGATCATTATATAGGCATCACGTCCAAGATTAGTAGACCGACTCCTGCCTGCATCTACTACTATTACTTGATGAGGACATCAATACCATTGTTATACCCACAGCCCCTACTGCTACATATACTGGACCAATTACTAGAGCTCGCGCACGCCAATTAATTTTTCAGGTACTTTCATTTCTTGGTAATGATTCTAATGTTCATGAGAATATGCTGCTGCCTAAATTGGATACATTTGTTTTGCTTACAAATGAAGGGACTGACATGGATAAGAGGGATGAACACTGGAGCAAGACCAAGAATGGAGACGATGGCATGCGCAAGCGGAACAAGAACGGAGTTACAAGTGATGATTTCAGGACATTGAAGCCACCATAATGAGTGCATGAAGCCTTGGACGAAATATACAAGATGCCACTTCATAACTTTCATCCAAAGGCTATTCTAGGTGCCGCGTCACCTTATTATTGGGCCAGGCCCATGTAATTTCGAAATACATAAGTATAGGTTGTTTTTAGAGTCCGTATGTGTGGGGAAACAAGAGATAGGGTTGGTTTTGGACCCCTTCCCCAAGGGCCACGAAATCCCCCCCCCCTCTTCCTCCATATATATAGCCCTTAGGACACCATTTAGACTTTGGGATTTGTTTAGTTAAAAGTTAGCCATTGCAACTTCGTGTACTTCGTTTGTGTCCAACGACCAGACCAAGACCTCTTCCGGATCCCCAACTTTATCAATACTTCATCTATATTCGCAATATTCAGATTGCATTGTCATATTCTTGCTTGTTCTTCGATTGCATGCAGGAATAGACCTTCGTGGTCAGGTTGAACATGCTCCGGCGGGGTCAATAACCTCTCGGAGTTGGTTTAGCGATTGCTAAGGCGCAACGTCGTGCATGTTTGTAGTCGGATCATCAAAGTCGGCTCCACCAAATCGATAGTTATCATCTCATCGAAAGATCTGGACACCCTCGCCTCTATCAAGTGGTATCAGATTTCCAGGTTGCTAGGTGAGATTTTACAGTTTTTCGTAGTTTAGATCGAGTATGTTCTTCATACCTACAGTCCACGAAAAAGCCAAAAAAAATTAGGGTTAGTTCATCATATCCGAACCAGTCTGAGCCTTTGCATAGTCTTTTCAGTATTTTGCTTTGTTGAATTTGCGGTTGCATTGTCGTGTCTAGTTGCTGGTCTTAGCGTCTAGTTTCCCTTTGAGTTCCGAGTTCTGGTCATAAGTTGTCACGCCGCCGCCGCACCATCATCATCGCCCTGCCATCTACCACCACCGCTCTGAATCCGTATGCATATACCACCATCAATCCATATCCATATACCACCACCGATCTGTATCCATATACCACCACCGCTACCATATACCACCACCGCTGCCATATCCTACCACCATATATCCACCACCAATCCGAGTTCTTTTCATATTAGGTTTGTTTTCGAGATCCATCTATTTTCCGTTTCGTGTTTCCTTGCCTGAGTAGGTCTCAAAAAAAAGTCTGGAGACCCCCAGGTAGTTTTTAGGCCAAAATTTCGGTGATCGAAAATATTTTTTCCCTATCCTATTTTTAGGTGTTTCTGAGTCTTTTGAGCCACGTGCCATCATAGTGATTTTTTGTCGCACTTTTTCGTCGTCGCTGCCCTGATTTCTGAAATAAAAAAATAGTCAAAAGAATTTCGTGCCCATCTTGTCATTTTGACCTGGGAAGAATTTTGAGACACTCGCCATTATAGTGATTTTTCGCAAAAAAACAAAAAAAGAGGAGCGCAAAAAAACAGAGCGAAGAAAATTCTAGAGTGTGCTTTTCCCTTGTTTACGTGCAGCACCGTGATTTTGTTAGTGTTCTAGGCTCGCGTCTCTAGCACGGTCTAGCCTAGGACCAGCATAGTACCGTCGTTGAGCGTTTATTTAACTTTGCATCTCTGAATTGATTATTGCTGACCCTTTTTGCTACCATATTATAAGCCTTCTCAGCTCCACATACATCTACGTCATGCGTTTGACTCTCCTTGGTAATCGTTCTATCCAAGCTTTGAGAGTTTTGACTACAACGGTTGCCGATCACCACCTGCTGTTTGGTAAGAACTGGTAAGAATTTGAGATTTGCTTGACGGATTTGTGACGCCCCACCACCACCATTTTCTAGTAGTATGTAGGATCATATTCTTGTGTGTTTCTATTGCTGCTAACCATGGCAGGATCACAAGTCGATGAGACTGACTGGGAGAACATGACGAATAAGGAGTTGCATGATAAATTTTAGCAAATGATGACTGAACAGGTGCAAGATGTGCTGAACAATTTTGAAGAGGCCATGGATAAGATAACTGGTTTTGAGAAGATGTTCGAAACAAAGCTCGATAACAAATTTAATGAAGTGCTTGCGCATCTTCCACAACCACCACCGGCTGCACCTGCCGCACCTCTGCCACAACAACAACGACGACGACTACCTGCATGTCACGAAACAGCCCTCCCCCGCGCGAGCCGTGCCCCTCTTGAGCCTGGCCAAACTGTTGGTGCTACTGTTGATACTTCTGTGGCTCCTGCTGCTGATGAGGAGGATGATTATGCGGGAGATTACGAGGATGAAGTTGATCAAAATCAGAACTACGTGCAACCACCAGCACCCGGTCGTCCACATGCAAATAATCGCAATGGTAGGGCTGCATTACTAGCTCAGGTACCAAATCATGACGATCTTCCTAAACTGAAATTGAATATTCCACCATTTGAGGGTAAATATGTTCCTGATATATATCTTACTTGGGAGTTAGAAACAGAACAATGTTTTACATGTTTAGAATATCCCGAGGAGAGACGTGTTGCTGCTGCACTTTGTGCTTTCACTCGTTTTGCTTGTGTGTGCTGGTCTGAACATCGTAGATTATATCCGAATAATATTCCAACTACTTGGGCTGCTTTGAAAACTGCTATGCGTACTCGTTGGGTTCCACCATATTATCAACGTGAATTACTTCAAAAATTGCAGCGTTTAAGACAAGGGAAAAAATTCTGTAGAGGAATATTATTAGGAATTACAAACTGGCATGATTAGATGTGGTATTGTTGAGGATAATGAAGCTATGCTTGCACGTTTTATGGGTGGATTAAATAGAGAGATTCAGACCATTCTAGAGTATAAGGAGTATAATAATATCACTCGTTTATTCCATCTTGCTTGTAAAGCTGAACGTGAAGTGTAGGATCGACATGCATTGGCGCGAACTAACTTTTCTGCAGGTCGACCCTCATCATGGACACCACGTGCATCTTCTACTTCCACTGCACCATCACCTCCATCAGGTGCCACCTCCAACCATGATACAAGAAAGCAGGCACAACCACCACTATCTGCCAAGAGCACACCTGTCGGGCTTGCACAGAGCTCTTCTTCTTCTTCTTCCATGGCATCAACAGGGCACACAAGTGATATTATTTGTCGTCGTTGTAAGGGAAGAGGTCATTATGCGAGAGAATGCAAATCTCAACGTGTGATGATTGCTACTGAGGATGGTGGGTATGAGTCCGCTAGTGACTATGATGAGGAGACTTTGGCTCTTATTACACGTGAAGGACACGGTGGAGATGATTCTGATCATGAGACGGAATACATGGCTCCTGAAGATGCTGACAGGTATGAATGTTTGGTTGCTCAACATGTTTTGAGTGTGCAGGTTACACAAGTTGAGCAAAATCAGAGGCATAATTTGTTCCATACAAAGGGAGTTGTGAAGGAACGTTCTATTCGCGTCATCATAGATGGAGGGAGCTGCGACAACTTGGCTAGCATGGAGATGGTGGAGAAGCTATCTCTCACCACAAGACCACATCCACATCCTTACTACATCCAATGGTTCAACAACAGCGGCAAGGTTAAGGTAACACGTACTGTTCGTGTGCATTTTAGTATCTCTACATATGCTGATTATGTTGATTGTGATGTGGTACCTATGCAAGCATGTTCCTTATTACTTGGTAGACCATGGCAATTTGATAAAAATTATGTACACCATGGTAGAAACAATCAGTATACTCTTGTTCATAAGGATAAAAATATTACTTTGCTTCCTATGACTCCTGATTCCATTTTGAAAGATGATATTAATAGGGCTAATAAAGCAAAATAGGAGAAAATTACGAGTGAAAATCATATTGTGGCAAAAGAATTTAAGCAACAAATGAAGCCTAATAATAAACCATCTAGTGTTGCTTCTGAAATTAAATTGAAAAGTGCATGTTTACTTGCCACCAAATCTGATATTGATGAGCTAGATTTTAGCAAATCTGTTTGCTATGATTTTGTGTGCAAAGAGGCATTATTTTCATTTGCGGACGTGCCTTCCTCTTTGCCCCCTGCTGTCACTAACATTTTGCAGGAGTTCGCTGACGTCTTCCCACAAGGCGTGCCACCGGTATTACCACCTATTCGAGGGATTGAGCATCAAATTGGCTTAATTCCCGGTGCATCTCTACCCAACCGTGCACCATACCGAACCAATCCAGAGGAGAAGAAGGAGATTATGCCTCAAGTACAAGAGCTGCTTGACAAAGGTTATATACGTGAATCTCCTAGTCCTTATGTTGTTCCTATTATACTAGTGCCTAAAAAGGATGGAACGTCGCGTATGTGTGTTGATTGTAGAGGCATTAATAATATTACTATTCATTATCGTCATCCTATTACTAGGCTAGATGATATGCTTGATGAATTGAGTGGCTCTACAATATTCTCCAAAGTTGATTTGCGTAGTGGATACCATCAAATTCGTATGAAATTGGGAGATGAATGGAAAAAAGTATTTAAAACTAAGTTTGGTTTATATGAGTGGTTAGTCATGCCTTTTGGGTTAACTAATGCACCTAGTACTTTCCTGAGACTAATGAACGAAGTTTTACGTGCTTTCATTGGACGGTTTGTGGTAGTTTATTTTGATGATATACTGATTTATAGCAGATCTTTGGAGGAACATTTGGAACATTTACATGCTGTTTTTATTGCTCTACGTGATGCACGTTTGTTTGGTAACCTTGGGAAGTGCACCTTCTGCACCGACCGAGTTCTTTTCTTGGCTATGTTGTTACTCCACAGGGAATTGAAGTTGATAAAGCCAAGATTGAAGCTATTGAGAGTTGGCCGCAGCCCAAAACGGTCACACAAGTGAGGAGTTTTCTTGGCCTCGCTGGATTCTATAGGCGTTTTGTGAGAGATTTCAGCACCATTGCTGTACCTCTCAATTAGCTTACAAAGAAGGATGTGCCTTTTGTTTGGGGTACCGCACAGGAAGAAGCCTTCACGGTATTGTAAGATAAGTTGACACATCCTCCTTTACTCCAACTTCCTGATTTTAATAAGACTTTTGAGCTTGAATGTGATGCTAGTGGGATTGGATTAGGAGGTGTGTTATTACAAGATGGCAAACCTGTTGCATACTTTTCTGAAAAATTGAGTGGGCCTAGTCTGAATTATTCCACTTATGATAAAGAATTATATGCTCTTGTTCGGACTTTAGAGACATGGCAACATTATTTATGGCCCAAAGAATTTGTTATACATTTAGATCATGAATCTTTGAAACATATTAAAAGTCAAGCTAAACTGAATCGTAGACAGGCTAAATGGGTTGAATTCATTGAGACTTTCCCTTATGTCATTAAACACAAGAAGGGTAAAGAAAATGTTATTGCTGATGCATTGTCTCGTCGCTATACTATGCTTTCACAACTTGACTTCAAAATATTTGGTTTGGAGACCATCAAAGATCAATATGTGCATGATGCTGATTTTTAAGATGTAATGCAGAATTGTAAAGAAGGAAGAACATGGAACAAGTTTGTTATTAATGATGGCTTTGTGTTCCGTGCTAACAAGCTATGCATTCCAGCTAGCTCTGTTCATCTTTTGTTGTTGTAGGAGGCGCATGGAGGAGGATTAATGGGACACTTTGGCGTGAAGAAGACAGAGGACGTACTTGCTACACATTTCTTTTGGCCAAAGATGAGATGGGATGTTGAGCGTTTTGTTACTCGCTGCACTACATGTCAAAAAGCTAAGTCACGACTCAATCCTCATGGTTTATATATGCCTTTGCCTGTACCTAGTGTTCCTTGGGAGGATATATCTATGGACTTTGTTTTAGTTTTACCTCGAACAAAGAAGGGGAGGGATAGCATATTTGTTGTCGTGGATAGATTCTCAAAAATGGCACACTTTATACCATGTCATAAAAGCAATGATGCTGTTAATGTTGTTGATTTGTTCTTTCGTGAAATTATTCGCTTGCATGGTGTGCCAAATACTATTGTTTCAGATCGTGATACTAAATTTCTTAGCCACATTTGGAGATGTTTATGGGCTAAGTTGGGGACTAAACTGCTTTTTAGTACTACTTGTCACCCCCAAACTGATGGTCAAACTGAAGTAGTCAATAGAACATTGTCTACTATGCTTAGGGCTGTTTTGAAGAAGAATAAGAAAATGTGGGAAGAATGCTTGCCTCATATTGAATTTGCTTATAATCGTTCGTTGCATTCTACTACTAAGATGTGCCCTTTTGAAATTGTGTATGGTTTCCTACCTCGTGCACCCATTAATTTGTTGCCTCTTCCATCTTCAGAGAAGGTTAATTTTAATGATAAACAATGTACTAAATTGATCTTAAAATGCATGAGTTAACTAAGGAAAACATTGAGCGTATGAATGCGAAATATAAACTTGCTGGAGATAAGGGTAGAAAACGTGTTGTCTTTGCACCTGGAGATCTTGTTTGGTTATATTTGCGTAAGGATAGATTTCCTGATTTGCGCAAAGAAAAGCTAATGCCACATGTTGATGGTCCATTTAAGGTGTTAGAGAAAATAAATGATAATGCATATAAACTTGAGCCGCCTGCAGATTTTGGGGTTAGTCCCACTTTTAACATTGCAGATTTGAAGCCCTATTTGGTTGAGGAAGATCAGCTTCCGTCATGGACGACTTCATTTCAAGAAGGGGAGGATGATGAGGACATCAATACCATTGTTACACCCACAGCCCCTACTGCTACATATACTGGACCAATTACTAGAGCTCGCGCACGCCCATTAAATGTTCAGGTACTTTCGTTTCTTAGTAATGATTCTAATGTTCATGAGAATATGATGCTGCCTAAATTGGATACATTTGTTTTGCATACAAATGAAGGGCCTGGCATGGATAAGAGGGATGAACACTGGAGCAAGACCAAGCATGGAGAGGATGGCATGCGCAAGGGGAACAACAACGGAGTTACAAGTGATGATTTCAGGACTTTGAAGCCACCATAATGAGTGCATGAAGCCTTGGACGAAATATACAAGATGCCACTTCATAAATTTCGTCCAAAGGCTATTCTAGGTGCTGCGTCACCTTATTATTGGGCCAGGCCCATGTAATTTCGAAATACATAAGTATAGGCTGTTTTTAGAGTCCGTATGTGTGGGGAAACAAGAGATAGGGTTGGTTTCGGACCCCTTCCCCAAGGGCCACGAAATCCCCCCCCCCTCTTCCTCCATATATACAGCCCTTAGGGCATCGTTTAGACTTTGGGATTTGTTTAGTTAAAAGTTAGACATTGCAACTTCGTCTACTTCGTTTGTGTCGAACGACCAGACCAAGACCGCTTCCGGATCCCCAACTTTATCAATACTTCATCTATATTCGCAATATTCAGATTGCATTCTCATATTCTTGCTTGTTCTTCGATTGCGAGCAGGAATAGACCTTCGTGGTCTGGTTGAACGTGCTCCGGCGTGGTCAATAACCTCTCGGAGTTGGTTTAGCGATTGCTAAGGTGCAACGTCGTGCACGTTTGTAGTCGGATCGTCAAAGTCGGCTCCACCGAATCGATAGTTATCATCTCATCGAAAGATCAGGACACCCTCGCCTCTATCATTACTCCACATATCGACCGCTATCCAGCATGCATCTAGTGTATTAAGTTCATGGGGAAACGGAGTAATGCAATAAGAACGATGACATGATGTAGACAAGATCTATCTATGTAGAGATAGACCCCATTGTTTTATCCTTAGCAGCAACGATACATACGTGTTGTTTCCCTTTCTCTCACTGGGATCAAGCACCGTAAGATCGAACCCACTACAAAGCACCTCTTCCCATTGCAAGATAAATAGATCAAGTTGGCCAAACAAAACCCAAATATCGGAGAAGAAATACGAGGCTATAAGCAATCATGCATATAAGAGATCAAAGAAACTGAAATAACTTTCATGGATATAAAAAGATAGATCTGATCATAAACTCAAAGTTCATCGATCCCAACAAACACACCGCAATAGAGTTACATCATATGGATCTCCAATAGACCATTGTATTGAGAATCCAGTGAGAGAGAGAAAGCCATCTAGCTACTAACTACGGACCTGAAGGTCTACAAAGAACTACTCACGCATCATCGGAGAGGCACCAATGGAGGTGGTGAACCCCATCCGAGATGGTGTCTAGATTGGATCTGGTGGTTCTGGACTTTGTGGTGGCTGGATGAATTTTTCATCGACCCCTCTAGGGTTTCTGGAATATTGGGGTATTTATAGAGCAAAGAGGCGGTCCGGGGGGCACCCGAGGTGGGCACAACCCACTAGGGTGCACCCGGGCCTCCTGGCACGCCCTGGTGGGTTGTGCCCCCTCGGGGCACCTCCCAGGCGCAGCCACGGCCCGTTGTGTTCCTTCTGGCCCATCAAAATTCTCCGTAAAGTTTCGGGGCATTTGGACTCCGCCTGATATTGATTTTCTGCGATGTAAAAAACATGGAAAAAACAGCAACCGGCACTTGGCACTATGTCAATAGGTTAGTACCAAACAATGATATAAAATGACTAGGAAATGATTATAAAACATCCAAGATTGATAATATAATAGCATGGAACAATCAAAAATTATAGATACGTTGTAGACGTATCAGCATCCCCAAGCTTAAGTCCTACTGATAAAACAGAATTTTGGATGTGGAATGCTGCCTAACATGTCATATCATATTCTTTTCTTTATAGCATGGACATTTGGACTTTTATATTGTTCAAAGAAATAGTCTAGTTTTGACATAATAATTTAGATACTCAAGCAAATCAACAAGCAACCATGTCTTTCAAAATATCAACGCTAAAATAAGTTATCCCTAGCCCATCATGCTCAAACATTGATCCATTCATGAAACACACTCGAATATTAGCTACACCCAATACTTAAGTACGATCATATTGTGCTTTTATAAGAGAAGATGGAGACTCAAATTCAAAAATAAAAATTGCATAAAGTAAATGAAAGGCCCTTCGCAGAGGGAAGTAGGGATTTGTAGAGGTGCGAGAGCTCAAAGCGAAAAACTTAGAGATAAAAACATTTTGGGAGGTGTATCCATCCCACCAACGAAAATGACTTAGAGTTCCCAACACATTCCATGTTAGATATATCATAGGCGGTTCCCAAATAGAAAATAAAGTTTCTTCCTTTTTCCACCATACTTTCACTTTCCATGGCTAGCCGTATCCACGGTTGCCCTCCATACCAACACTTTCCAAGGAATTTATTATTTGACAACATAAAGTAAAAAAAATCATTTCGGGACTGGGCATCCCTAATACCTTTGCCTTACTCTCGCGCAATGACAAGTGAATAAACACTCATCTTGAGAATAACACATCTAGCATGGAAAATATTAGCCACCCCTCACCGCTCCGCGAGCGAAACAAACACACAAAAGAGAAGTTTATTTTGAAAATTAGAGATGGCACATACAAATTTGCTTAGAACGGTAAAAGAATACCGCATATAGGTAGATATACTGGATTCACGTGGCAAAACTGGTTTAAGGGTTTTGGATGCACAAGTAGAGATCATCTTGGTGCAAAATGAAGGCTAGCAAAAGCTTGAGAAGCGACCAACCAAGAAACGGATAATCTCATAAGAAAGCATTAAGCATAAATAACACCAAATAATGCTCCACAAGTAGGATATAATTTCATTGCATCACTATTGACTTTCGTACTTGCATAGGGAATCACAAACCTTAACACCAATATTCTTACTAAAGTATAATTACTCATCAACATAACTCACATATCACATCATCATATCTCCAAACTTTTACTAAGAATCAAGTTTATTTTCTCCAATGATCTTCATGAAAGTTTTTATTATATCCTTATTGGATATCTATCACTTTTGGACTAATTTTCATGTGTTGCTTTTGTTAAGCTCAAACAAATATAAGTGAAGATCATGAGCATAATTCTTTTTCTTTCTCTCAAAATAACTTAAGTGAAGTAAGATAGAATTTCTTGAAAATTTTACTAACTCTCAAATAAATCTAAATGAAGCAAGAGTACAATTCTTCAAAAATACTAAGCACACCGTGCTCAAAAAGATATAAGTGAAGCACTAGAGCAAGTCCATAGCTCATAAAAATTTAAGTGAAGCATAGTGAGCAATTCTAACAAGTCATGACATAATTTTGGCTCTCCCAAATAGGTGTGTCCAGCAAGGGCTCAAGACTCAAAACACAAAATAAAGCAAGCAAAGACTCATATCATACAAGACGCTGCAAGCAAAACACATAGCATGTGATGAATAAAAATATTGTTTCGAGTAAAATACCAGTGATCGTTGGAAGAAAGCGGGGATGCCACTCAGGGGCATCCCCAAGCTTAGTTGGTTGCGAATTTTTGGATAATAGCTTGGGATGCTGGGCATCCCCAAGCTTAGGCTCTTCCATCCTTCCTTCATCCATCGTAAGATAACCCAAAGCTTGAAAATTTCAATCACATAAAACTCAACAAAACCTCCGTGAGATCCGTTAGTGTAAGAAAGCAAACCACTACTACAAGTACTGTATCAAAAAAATTTATATTTTTTGTATTATATCTACTGTATTCCAACTTTTCTATGGCAAAAACTCATCAAATAAAACCATAGAGCCATCAAAATAAGCACACAACACAAAGAAAACAGAATCTGTCAAAACAGAACAGTCTGTAGCAATCTGACTTAGACGAAAACTTCTGGAACTCCGAAAATTCTGCAAAAATAGGACGACCTGAGAAATTTGTATATAAATCTTATGCAAGAAGAATTAGGGCAAAAACACTTTCTGATGAAAAATGAGAATTATTTTCGTGAGCGCAAAGTTTCTGTCTTTTTCAGCAAGATCAAACAACTATCACCCAAGAAGATCCTATCGGTTCTACTTGGCACAAACACTAATTATAACATAAAAACGCAATCATAACAGTAGCATAATCGAGCTAACACTCAAAAACAGAAAGCAATAAGTGAAAATAAAATTTATTCATTGGGTTGCCTCCCAACAAGCGCTATAGTTTTACGCCCTTAGGTAGGCATAAAGCAAGGATCTTAGTATTGCCTTCTTTCTTCTTAACTTTCTTAGAGGTATTTCCATCATGGGGTTTTGTGAACACAACATAAAACATATTATCCATGGAAAACTTAGCGTTCCTAAGTTGGTGTTCATCATATCCTTTTTGATTCCCCGCAACAATCCAAGAATAATGTTGATTAACATTATTGAAAACCTGTTGGATTATATCTAAAACGGGGACTTCCTTTTTAAGATTCTCATCAAAGATTTTATTATCCCCAAGCAAATGTCTTAAAGCATAGTCGCTATTGTAAGGAATTTCATGTGTCACAGGTTTTTCACGATTCATACCATAAAAGTCAAAGATTTCCCTAGCTTCCCGTATTATGTAATCAAATTCATTCATAAGGACAAGGGTGGCCAACTTTTTAGCCCTAGGATTCTTTATAATGGGAAGCTCACAAAACAAGCTTTGCAAAGTAGGATGGGTGAGAATAAATTCACTTTCAAGTTTCAGAACTAGTGCTGAAATAGCATCAGCATAAGATCTAAGTAGTTTTAAGTATAGGAGCATCATCAAGACTCAAATTTACCACACAATTGAAAAATTCTTGGATACATTCTTTTCCCATAATGTTCCCTTGCCCCAAGATAAAACTTTTTGCATCTAGATTGCCCGTACGTCCTATCTTAGGAGTTAGGCCATCATCTGTTGGTGCCATATAGAAATCACTCATGATTGCAAGCAAAGGATAGATCTGACAAGAAAACGGCGAACGGAAAAGAGAGGCGAATAAAACGGCAAATTTTTGTGAAGTGGGGGTGAGGAAAATGAGAGGCAAATGGCAAATAATGTAAATTGCAAGGAGTTGGGATTTGTGATTAGGAACCTGGTATATGTTGAAGATCCTCCCCGGCAACAGCGTCAGAAATTCCTTTTGATGTCGCTTGAAGCTACGTTGGTATTTCCCCAAAGAGGAAAGGATGATGCAGCACAACGGCGGTACGTATTTCCCTCAGATATGAAACCAAGGTTATCGAACCTGTAGGAGAACCTAGCAACACAACGTAAACAGCCCCTGCACACAGATAACAAATCCTCGCAACCCGACGTGTTAAAGGGGTTGTTAATCCCTTCCGGGGTACGGCGCCTCAAGATAGGCAAACGGACGTGAGATAAATTTGTAGTAAATTGATAGATACATCGCAAATAAAATAAATAGAAATAAAACACAGCAAGGTATTTTTGTATTTTTGGATTAATAGATCTGAAAATAAATGCAAGAGAAAAGTAGATCTCAAAAGGCAAAAATATGAGAAAGAAGACCCGGGGCCCGTAGGTTTCACTAGTGGCTTCTCTCGAGAAAAATAGCAAACGGTGGGTGACAAATTACTGTTGGGCAATTGACAGAACTTCGAATAATTATGACGATATCCAGGCAATGATCATTATATAGGCATCACGTCCAAGATTAGTAGACCGACTCCTGCCTGCAGCTACTACTATTACTCCACACATCGACCGCTATCCAGCATGCATCTAGTGTATTAAGTTCATAGAGAAACGGAGTAATGCAATAAGAACGATGACATGATGTAGACAAGATCTATCTATGTAGAGATAGACCCCATCGTTTTATCCTTAGTAGCAATGATACATATGTGTCTGACACGTCTCCAACGTATCTATAATTTTTGATTGCTCCATGCTATATTATCTTCTGTTTTGGACATTATTGGGCTTTATTATTCACTTTTATATTATTTTTGGGACTAACCTATTAACCAGAGGCCCAACCCAGAATTGCTGTTTTTTTTCCTATTTTAGAGTTTCACTGAAAAATAATATCAAATGGAGTCCAAACGGAATGAAACCTTCGGGAGCGTGATTTTTGGAACGAACATGATCCAGGAGACTTGGACCCTACGTAAGAGAAGCTTCCAGGAGGCCATGAGGTAGGGGGCGCGCCTACCCCCCAGGCGCGCGCTCCAGCCTCGTGGGCCCCATGTTGCTCCACCGACGTACTTCTTCCTCCTATATATACCTACGTACCCCCAAACGATCAGATACGGAGCCAAAAACCTAATTCCACCGCCGCAACCTTCTGTACCCATGAGATCCCATCTTGGGGCCTGTTCCGGAGCTCCACTGGAGGGGGCATCCATCACGGAGGGCTTCTACATCAACACCATAGCCTCTCCGATGAAGTGTGAGTAGTTTACCTCAGACCTTCGGGTCCATAGTTAGTAGCTAGATGGCTTCCTCTCTCTTTTTGGATCTCAATACAATGTTCTCCCCCTCTCTCATGGAGATCTATTCGATGTAATCTTCTTTTGCGGTGTGTTTGTTGAGACCCATAAATTGTGGGTTTATGATCAAGTTTATCTATGAACAATATTTTAATCTTCTCTGAATTCTTTTATGTATGATTGGTTATCTTTGCAAGTCTCTTCGAATTATCAGTTTGGTTTGGCCTACTAGATTGATCTTTCTTGCAATGGGAGAAGTGCTTAGATTTGGGTTCAATCTTGCGGTGTCCTTTCCCAGTGATAGTAGGGGCAGCAAGGCACGTATTGTATTGTTGCCATCGAGGATAACAAGATGGTTTTTTTTATCATATTGCATGAATTTATCCCTCTACATCATGTCATCTTGCTTAAGGCGTTACTCTGTTCTTATGAACTTAATACTCTAGATGCATGCTGGATAGCGGTCGATGTGTGGAGTAATAGTAGTAGATGCAGGCAGGAGTCGGTCTACTTGTCTTGGACGTGATGCCTATATACATGATCATACCTAGATATTCTCATAACTATGCTCAATTCTGTCAATTTCTCAACAGTAATTTGTTCACCCACCATAAAATACTTATGCTCTTGAGAGAAGCCACTAGTGAAACCTATGGCCCCCGGGTCTATCTTCATCATATCAATCTTCCAACACTTAGTTATTTCCTTTGCTTTTTACTTTGCTTTTATTTTACTTTGCATCTTTATCAAAAATACCAAAAATATTATCCTATCATATCTATCAGATCTCACTCTCATAAGTGATCGTGAAGGGATTGACAACCCTTTATCGCGTTGGTTGCGAGGATTTATTTGTTTTGTGTAGGTGCGAGGGACTCGCGCGTAGCCTCCTACTGGATTGATACCTTGGTTCTCAAAAACTGAGGAAAATACTTACGCTACTTTGCTGCATCACCCTTTCCTCTTCAAGGGAAAACCAACGCAGTGCTCAAGAGGTAGCAAGAAGGATTTATGGCGCCGTTGCCGGGGAAGTCTACGCAAAAGTCAACATACCAAGTACCCATCACAAACCCTTATCTCCCGCATTACATTATTTGCCATTTGCCTCTCATTTTCCTCTCCCCCACTTCACCCTTGTCGTTTTATTCGCCCTCTCTTTTTTCGTTCGCCTCTTTTTCGCTTGCTTTTTGTTTGCTCGTGTGTTGGATTGCTTGTTTGTCATGCTGGCTCAAGATAATACCAAATTATGTGACTTTACCAATACTAACAATAATGATTTCCTTAGCACTCCGATTGCTCCTCTTACCGATACTGAATCTTGTGAAATCAATGCTGCTTTGTTGAATCTTGTCATGAAAGATCAATTCGCCGGCCTTCCTAGTGAAGATGTCGCTACTCATCTAAATCGCTTCGTTGATTTGTGTGATATGCAAAAGAAGAAAGATGTTGATAATGATATTGTTAAATTGAAGCTATTTCCTTTTTCTCTTAGAGATCGTGCTAAAGCTTGGTTTTCGTCTTTGCCTAAAAATAGTATTGATTCTTGGAATAAGTGCAAAGATGCATTTATCTCTAAGTAGTTTCCTCCCGCTAAGAAAATCTCTCTTAGAAACGATATTATGAATTTTAAGCAACTTGATCATGAGCATGTTGCGCAAGCTTGTGAGAGGATGAAATTAATGATACGTAATTGCCCTACTCATGGTTTGAATTTGTGGATGATTATACAAAAATTTTATGCCGGATTGAATTTTGCTTCTAGAAATCTTTTAGATTCGGCCGCGGGAGGAACTTTTATGGAAATCACTTTAGGAGAAGCTACTAAACTCCTAGATAATATTATGGTTAATTATTCTCAATGGCACACTGAAAGATCTACTAATAAAAAGGTGCATGCGATAGAAGAAATTAATGTTTTGAGTGGAAAGATGGATGACCTTATGAAATTATTTGCTAGTAAGAGTGTTTCTTCTGATCCTAATGATATGCCTTTGTCTACTTTGATTGAGAATAATAATGAATCTATGGATGTGAATTTTGTTGGTAGGAATAATTTTGGTAACAACGCGTATAGAGGAAACTTTAATCCTAGGCCTTATCCTAGCAATTCCTCTAATAATTATGGTAATTCCTACAACAACTCTTATGGAAATTTTAATAATATGCCCTCTGAATTTGAGACTAGTGTTATATATTTTATGAATTCACAAAAGAATTTCAATGCTTTGCTTGAAGAGAAATTGCTTAAAGTTGATGAATTGGCTAGGAACGTTGATAGAATTTCTCTTGATGTTGATTCTTTAAAACATAGATCTATTCCTCCTAAGCATGATATCAATGAGTCTCTCAAAGCCATGAATTTGCATTGATGAGTGCAAAGAAAGAACCGCTAGGATGCGTGCTAAGAAAGATTGTTTCATGAAAGCGTGTTCTTCGAATTTCTATGAAAATAAAGATGAAGATCTAAAAGTTATTGATGTGTCCCCTATTAAATCTTTGTTTTGCAATATGAATCTTGATAATGATGGGACTGAATATGATCCACCTTTGCCTAGAAGGCGTTCCAAAAATTCAGAGTTTTTAGATCTTGATGCTAAAATTGATAAAAGTGGGATTGAAGAGAACAAAACCCTAGATATTAATAAACCCACTATTTTGGATTTCAAGGAATTTAATTATGAAAATTGCTCTTTGATAGATTGTCTTTTTGCAATCCATGCTAAATTATCCTCATGCTTATAGTCAAAATAAAGCTTTTACCAAACATATCGTTGATGCCTTGATGCAATCTTATGAAGAAAAGCTTGAGTTGGAAGTTTCTATCCCTAGAAAAATTTATGATGAGTGGGAACCTACTATTAAAATTAAGATTAAGGATCATGAGTTCTATGCTTTATGTGATTTGGGTGCTAGTGTTTCCACTATTCCCAAAACTTTGTGCGATTTGCTAGATTTCCGTGATTTTGATGATTGCTCTCTAAACTTGCACCTTGCGGATTCCACCATTAAGAAACCTATGGGAAGAATTAATGATGTTCTTATTGTTGCAAATAGGAATTATGTGCCCATAGATTTTATCGTTCTTGATATAGATTGCAATCCTTCATGTCCTATTATTCTTGGTAGACCTTTCCTTAGAACGATTGGTGCAATTATTGATATGAAGGAAGGGAATATTAGATTCCAATTTCCATTAAAGAAAGGCATGGAACACTTCCCTAGGAAGAAAATAAAACTACCATATGAATCTATCATGAGAGCCACTTATGGATTGCCTACCAAAGATGGCAATACCTAGATCTATCCTTGCTTTTATGCCTAGCTAGGGGCGTTAAACGATAGCGCTTGTTGGGAGGCAACCCAATTTTATTTTTAGTTTTTTGCTTTTTGCTTCTGTTTAGGAATAAATATTTGTTCTAGGCTCTGGTTAGATGTGTTTTTATGTTTTAATTAGTGTTTGTGCCAAGTTAAACCTATAGGATCTTCTTGGATGATAGTTATTTGATCTTGCAGAAATTTCCAGAAACTTTCTGTTCACGAAAATAATTGTTAAAAATCACCAGAACGTGATAAAATACTGATTCCAATTGCTGCTGATCAATAAAAGCAATTCCTAGGTCGTCCTATTTGGGCTGATTTTTTGTAGTTCCAGAAGTTTGCGTTAGTTACAGATTACTACAGACTGTTCTGTTTTTGACAGATTCTGTTTTCGTGTGTTGCTTGCTTATTTTGATGAATCTATGGCTAGTAAAATAGTTTATAAACCATAGAGAAGTTGGAATACAGTAGGTTTAACACCAATATAAATAAAGAATGAGTTCATTACAGTACCTTGAAGTGATCTTTAGTTTTCTTTCACTAACGGAGCTCACGAGATTTTCTGTTGAGTTTTGTGTTGTGAAGTTTTCAAGTTTTGGGTGAAATATTTGATGGATTATGGAACGAGGAGTGGCAAGACCCTAAGCTTTGGGATGCCCATGGAACCCCCAATATAATCTAAGGACACCAAAAAGCCAAAGCTTGGGGATGCCCCGGAAGGCATCCCCTCTTTCGTCTACTTCCATCGGTAACTTTACTTGGAGCTATATTTTTATTCACCACATGATATGTGTTTTGCTTGGAGCGCCTTGTATAATTTGAGTCTTTGCTTTTTAGTTTACCACAATCATCCTTTCTGTACACACCATTTGAGAGACACACACATGATTTGCAAATTATTAGAATACTCTATGTGCTTCACTTATATCTTTTGAGTTATATAGTTTTGCTCTAGTACTTCACTTATATCTTTTAGAGCACGGTGGTGGATTTGTTTTATAGAAACTATTGATCTCCCATGCTTCACTTAGATTATTTTGAGAGTCTTAAATAGCATGGTAATTTTCTTAAACATTCCTAATATGCTAGGTATTCAAGATTAGTAAAAACTTTCTTATGAGTGTGTTGAATACTAAGAGAAGTTTGATGCTTGATGATTGTTTTGAGATATGGAGGTAGTGATATTAAAGTCGTGCTAGTTGAGTAGTTGTGAATTTGAGAAATACTTGTGTTGAAGTTTGCAAGTCCCGTAGCATGCACGTATGGTAAATGTTATGTAACAAATTTGAAACATGAGGTGTTATTTGATTGTCCTCCTTATGAGTGGCGGTCGGGGACGAGCGATGGTCTTTTCCTACCAATCTATCCCCCTAGGAGCATGCGCGTAGTGCTTGGATTTTGATGACTTGTAGATTTTTGCAATAAGTATGTGAGTTCTTTATGACTAATGTTGAGTCCATGGATTATACGCACTCTCACCCTTCCATCATTGCTAGCCTCTTCGGTACCGTGCATTGCCCTTTCTCACATTGAGAGTTGGTGCAAACTTCACCGGTGCATCCAAACCCCGTGATATGATACGCTCTTTCACACATAAACCTCCTTATATCTTCCTCAAAACAGCCACCATACCTACCTATTATGGCATTTCCATAGCCATTCCGAGATATATTGCCATGCAACTTTCCACCATTCTGTTTATCATGACACGTTCATCATTGTCATATTGCTTAGCATGATCATGTAGTTGACATAGTATTTGTGGCAAAGCCACCATTCATAATTCTTTCATACATGTCACTCTTGGTTCATTGCATATCCCGGTACACCGCCGGAGGCATTCATATAGAGTCATACTTTTTTGAATATTTACTGTGAGGCAAAGCCCCACTGCCCTTTATTGAAATCGAACAACTGTACAAAAAAGAATAGTAGGAGTATATACAGGAGCTAAGAAACTAGCCTGCAAAGCTAAGGTACAAGACTAGAACTACCTACCTGGACTAATTAGACTAAAGCATTTATCCAAGCTTTAAGCATGATGCTGGTATCATCCTTGAGCCTATGAGTTAGGAGTGAAAGATCATGTACAAAGTTACTTTGCTCTAGTATCGAGTTGTAATCGTTGAGTTGTAAATAAATAGAAGTGTGATGATCATCATTTTCTAGAGCATTGTCCCAAGTGAGGAATAAAAAAAAGAGAAAGGCCATAAAAAAAGAGAAGGCCCAAAAAATGAGAGAAAAAGAGAGAAGGGACAATGTTACTATCCTCTTACCACACTTGTGCTTCAAAGTAGCACCATAATCTTCATGATAGAGAGTCTCTTGTTTTGTCACTTTCATATACTAGTTGGAATTTTTCATTATAGAACTTGGCTTGTATATTCCAACAATGGGCCTCCTGAAGTGCCCTAGGTCTTCGTGAGCAAGCAAGTTGGATGCACACCCACTTAGTTTCTTTTGTTGAGCTTTCATATATTTATAGCTCTAGTGCATCCGTTGCATGGCAATCCCTACTCCTTGCATTAACATCAATCGATGGGCATCTCCATAGCTCATTGATTAGCCTCGTTGATTTGAGACTTTCTCCTTTTTTGTCTTCTCTACATAACCCCCCATCATCATATTCTATTCCACCTATAGTGTTATGTCCATGGCTCGTGCTCATGTATTGCGTGAAAGTTTATAGGTTTGAGATTACTAAAGTATGAAACAATTGCTTGGCTTTTCATCGGGGTTGTGCATGATGAGAGCATTCTTGTGTGACGAAAATGGAGCATGACTAAACTATATGATTTTGTAGGGATGAACTTTCTTTGGCCATGTTATTTTGAGATGACATAATTGCTTAGTTAGTATGCTTGAAGTATTATTATTTTTATGTCAATATGAACTTTTATCTTGAATCTTTCGGATCTGAATATTCATACCACAATTAAGAAGAATTACATTGAAATTATGCCTAGTAGCACTCCGCATCAAAAATTCTGTTTTTATCATTTACCTACTAGAGGACGAGGAGGAATTAAGCTTGGGGATGCTTGATACGTCTCCAACGTATCTATAATTTTTGATTGCTCCATGCTATATTATCTTCTGTTTTGGACATTATTGGGCTTTATTATTCACTTTTATATTATTTTTGGGACTAACCTATTAACCGGAGGCCCAACCCAGAATTGCTATTTTTTGCCTATTTCAGAGTTTTGCAGAAAAAGAATACCAAACGGAGTCCAAACGGAATGAAACCTTCGGGAGCGTGATTTTTGGAACGAACATGATCCAGGAGACTTGGACCCTACGTAAGAGAAGCTTCCAGGAGGCCACGAGGTAGGGGGCGCGCCTACCCCCCCCCCCCAGGCGCGCCCTCCACCCTCGTGGGGCCCATGTTGCTCCACCGACGTACTTCTTCCTCCTATATATACCTACGTACCCCCAAACGATGATACGGAGCCAAAAACCTAATTCCACTGCCGCAACCTTCTGTACCCACGAGATCCCATCTTGGGGCATGTTCCGGAGCTCCGCCGGAGGGGGCATCCATCACGGAGGGCTTCTACATCAACACCATAGCTTCTCCGATGAAGTGTGAGTAGTTTACCTCAGACCTTCGGGTCCATAGTTAGTAGCTAGATGGCTTCCTCTCTCTTTTTGGATCTCAATACAATGTTCTCCCCCTCTCTCATGGAGATCTATTCGATGTAATCTTCTTTTGCGGTGTGTTTGTTGAGACCCATGAATTGTGGGTTTATGATCAAGTTTATCTATGAACAATATTTTAATCTTCTCTGAATTCTTTTATGTATGATTGGTTATCTTTGCAAGTCTCTTCGAATTATCAGTTTGGTTTGGCCTACTAGATTGATCTTTCTTGCAATGGGAGAAGTGCTTAGATTTGGGTTCAATCTTGCGGTGTCCTTTCCCAGTGATAGTAGGGGCAGCAAGGCACGTATTGTATTGTTGCCATCGAGGATAACAAGATGGTTTTTTTATCATATTGCATGAATTTATCCCTCTACATCATGTCATCTTGCTTAAGGCGTTACTCTGTTCTTATGAACTTAATACTCTAGATGCATGCTGGATAGCGGTCGATGTGTGGAGTAATAGTAGTAGATGCAGGCAGGAGTCGGTCTACTTGTCTTGGACGTGATGCCTATATACATGATCATACCTAGATATTCTCATAACTATGCTAAATTCTGTCAATTGCTCAACAGTAATTTGTTCACCCACCGTAAAATACTTATGCTCTTGAGAGAAGCCACTAGTGAAACCTATGGCCCCCGGGTCTATCTTCATCATATCAATCTTCCAACACTTAGTTATTTCCTTTACTTTTTACTTTGCTTTTATTTTACTTTGCATCTTTATCACAAAAATACCAAAAATATTATCCTATCATATCTATCACATCTCACTCTCATAAGTGACCGTGAAGGGATTGACAACCCCTTATCGCGTTGGTTGCGAGGATTTATTTGTTTTGTGTAGGTGCGAGGGACTCGCGCGTAGCCTCCTACTGGATTGATACCTTGGTTCTCAAAAACCGAGGGAAATACTTACGCTACTTTGCTGCATCACCCTTTCCACTTCAAGGGAAAACCAACGCAGTGCTTAAGAGGTAGCAGTGTCGTTTCCCTTTCTCTCACTAGGATCAAGCACCGTAAGATCGAACCCACTACAAAGCACCTCTTCCCATTGCCAGATAAATAGATCAAGTTGGCTAAACAAAACCCAAATATCGGAGAACAAATACGAGGCTATAAGCAATCATAAATATAAGAGATCAAAGAAACTGAAATAACTTTCATGGATATAAAAAGATAGATCTGATCATAAACTCAAAGTTCATCGATCCCAACAAACACACCGCAAAGGAATTACATCATATGGATCTCCAAGAGACCATTGTATTGAGAATCCAGTGAGAGAGAGTAAGCCATCTAGCTACTAACTACGGACCTGAAGGTCTACAAAGAACTACTCACGCATCATCGGAGAGGCGCCAATGGAGGTGTTGAACCCCATCCGAGATGGTGTCTAGATTGGATCTGGTGGTTCTGGACTCTACGGTGGCTGGATGAATATTTCGTCGACCCCTCTAGGGTTTCTGGAATATTGGGGTATTTATAGAGCAAAGAGGCGGTCCGGGGGGCACTCGAGGTGGGCACAACCCACCAGGGCGCGCCTGGGCCTCCTGGCGCGCCCTGGTGAGTTGTCCCCCCCCCCCATCGGGGCACCCCCAGGCGCAGCCAGGGCCCGTTGTGTTCCTTCTATCCCATAAAAATTCTCCGTAAAGTTTCGGGGCATTTGGACTCCGTCTGATATTGATTTTCTACGATGTAAAAAATATGGAAAAAACAGCAACTGGCACTTGGCACTATATCAATAGGTTAGTACTAAAAAATGATAAAAATGACTAGGAAATATTATTAAACATCCAAGATTGATAATATAACAACATGGAACAATCAAAAATTATAGATACGTTGGAGACGTATCAGCATCCCCAAGCTTAAGTCCTACTCGTCCTCGAGTAGGTAAGTGATAAAACAGAATTTTGGATGTGGAATGCTGCCTAACATGTCATATCATATTCTTTTCTTTATAGCATGGACATTTGGACTTTTATATTGTTCAAAGCAATAGTCTAGTTTTGACATAATAATTTAGATACTCAAGCATATCAACAAGCAACCATGTCTTTCAAAGTATCAACGCTAAAATAAGTTATCCCTAGCCCATCATGCTCAAACATTGATCCATTCATGAAACACACTCGAATATTAGCTACACCCAATACTTAAGTACGATCATATTGCCTCCTAGTTGGTGCTTTTATAAGAGAAGATGGAGACTCAAATTCAAAAATAAAAATTGCATAAAGTAAATGAAAGGCCCTTCGCAGAGGGAAGTAGGGATTTGTAGAGGTGCCAGAGCTCAAAGCGAAAAACTTAGAGATAAAAACATTTTGGGAGGTGTATCCATCCCACCAACGAAAATGACTTAGAGTTCCCAACACTTTCCATGCTAGATATATCATAGGTGGTTCCCAAACAGAAAATAAAGTTTATTCCTTTTTCCACCATACTTTCACTTTCCATGGCTAGCCGTATCCACGGTTGCCCTCCATACCAACACTTCTCAAGGAATTTATTATTTGACAACATGAAGTGAATTCATTTTTTTTCATTTCAGGACTGGGCATCCCTAATACCTTTGCCTTACTCTCGTGCAATGACAAGTGAATAAACACTCATCTTGAGAATAACACATCTAGCATGGAAAATATTGGCCACCCCTCACCGCTCCGCGAGCGAAACAAACACACAAAAGAGAAGTTTATTTTCAAAATTAGAGATGGCACATACAAATTTGCTTAGAAAGGCAAAAGAATACCGCATATAGGTAGATATAGTGGACTCATGTGGCAAAACTGGTTTAAGGGTTTTGGATGCACAAGTAGAGATCATACTTGGTGCAAAATGAAGGCTAGCAAAAGCTTGAGAAGTGACCAACCAAGAAATGGATAATCTCATAAGCAAGCATTAAGCATAAATAACACCGAATAATGCACCACAAGTAGGATATAATTTTCATTGCATCACTATTGACTTTCATACTTGCATAGGGAATCACAAACCTTAACACCTATATTCTTACGAAAGCATAATTGCTCATCAATGTAACTCACATATCACATCATCATAGCTCAAAACTATTACTAAGAATCAAGTTTATTTGTCCAATGATCTTCATGAAAGTTTTTATTATATCCTTCTTGGATATCTATCACTTTGGGACTAATTTTGTAGCGACCCGACCTCAGACGGTCAAGTCTCTGTGCTTCAGTGTCATCCCTGGATCGGTAATGCTGACACACACAGTACTCGAAGGATTTATAACAGAGTAGCAATCACACACTTATTACATCGATAGTCTCCAAAGAGAACTTATTACAATAAATATGGCTTAAGGCCATCTAAAATGATAACAGCGGAAGGCTTGGAAGATAAAGTGAGTCCATCAACTCCAATGGCATGGCTGAGTGCACGGCAACGGCCTAGCGAACCTTACTCTTCGTCTGAAAAGTCTGCAACATGATACGTTGCAGCCCGAAAACGGGTGAGCACATGGAATATGCTGGCAATATAACACAGTAGAGAAATGAACAGATAAAGGCTATCACCATATGCAAATATGGCTGGTGGAGGCTGTAAGGTTAATATGTTTTGCGAAAAGCCAGTTTTTCCCTACAACAAAGGAATATATTTTATTTAACTATCATGGTAGTTGAATAACAATGAGAAGGTTCCTCCAACTCAATCCCAATTAAAAGTAATTATCAACACAACAAATTAATTTAGAGTGATGAGATCCATATGATAATCCAAGAACCAGATACTCAAGATGTTCATAACCGGGGACACGGCTAACCATGATTAGTTTATACACTCTGCAGAGGTTTGCGCACTTTTCCCCACAAGACTCTGTTGGTGATCGTAGCAGAAATTTAAAAAAAATTATACGTATCACCAAGATCAATCTATGGAGTCATCTAGCAACGAGAGAGAGGGGAGTGCATCTACATACCCTTGTAGATCGCGCGCGGAAGCATTCAAGAGAACGGGTTGATGGAGTCGTACTCGTCGTGATCCAAATCACCTATGATCCTAGCGCCGGACGGACGGCACCTCCGCGTTCAACACACGTATGGAGCGGGGACGTCTCCTCCTTCTTGATCCAGCAAGGGGGGAGGAGAAGTTGATGGCGATCCAGCAGCACGAAGGCGTGGTGGTGGAAGTAGCGGGATCCCGGCAGGGCTTCGCCAAGCGCAAGTGGGGAGGAAGAGGTGTCACGGGAGGGAGGGAGGCGCCAGGGCTTGGGGTGCTGCTCCCATGCGCCACCCCACTATATATAGGGGTGGAGGGGGCTGGTTTCTTGCCCTCCGAGTCCATTGGGGCGTTGGCAAAGGTGGGGGAAAGAAATCCCATCATTTCCCTTCCCCACCGATTGTTATCCCCCCTTTTTAGGGATCTTGATCTTATCCCTTCGGGATATGATCTTATTCCTTCTAAGGTGGGATCTTGGTGCGCCTTGACCAGGGGTGTGGGGCCTTGCCCCCACTACCCAAGTTCATGTGGGTCCCCCCATGCAGGTGGGCCCCACTTCCGAACCTTCTAGAACCTTCCCGATACAATACCGAAAAATCCCAAACATTTTCCGGTGGCCAAAATAGGACTTCCCATATATAAATCTTTACCTCCGGACCATTCCGGAACTCCTCGTGACGTCCAGGATCTCATCCGGGACTCCGAACAACTTTCGGTTAACCGCATACTAATATCTCTACAACTCTAGCGTCACCGAACCTTAAGTGTGTAGACCCTACGGGTTCGGGATACATGCAGACATGACCGAGACGACTCTCCGGTCAATAACCAACAGCGGGATCTGGATACCCATGTTAGCTCCCACATGTTCCACGATGATCTCATCGGATGAACCACGATGTCGAGGATTCAATCAATCCCGTATACAATTCCATTTGTCAATCGGTACGTTACTTGCCCGAGATTCGATCGTCGGTATCCCAATACCTTGTTCAATCTCGTTACCGGCAAGTCACTTTACTCGTACCGTAATGCATGATCCCGTGACCAAACACTTGGTCACATTGAGCTCATTATGATGATGCATTACCGAGTGGGCCCAGAGATACCTCTCCGTCATACGGAGTGACAAATCCCAGTCTCGATTCGTGCCAACCCAACAGACACTTTCGGAGATACCCGTAGTGCACCTTTATAGCCACCCAGTTACGTTGTGACGTTTGGCACACCCAAAGCACTCCTATGGTATCCGGGAGTTGCACAATCTCATGGTCTAAGGAAATGATACTTGACATTTGGAAAAGCTCTAGCAAACGAACTACACGATCTTGTGCTATGCTTAGGATTGGGTCTTGTCCATCACATCATTCTCCTAATGATGTGATCCCGTTATCAATGACATCCAATGTCCATAGTCAGGAAACCATGACTATCTGTTGATCAACGAGCTAGTCAACTAGAGGCTCACTAGGGACATGTTGTGGTCTATGTATTCACACATGTATTACGATTTCCGGATAACACAATTATAGCATGAACAATAGACAATTATCATGAACAAGGAAATATAATAATAACCATTTTATTATTGCCTCTAGGGCATATTTCCAACAGACTCGATCTCCTCCGTTGGATTTCTCGCACTACATGGTTGTTGAGAAACGGATTACCGAGACACAGTCTTTCAGAAGCATTAACTCTAACCCTGGGTAGGCAGTACCAACCTACATCCCCTACATCTGCTAGCCTACCACTGGAAGAGGTCATGCGACATACTCAACTATGCTAGAGCCCATAATAGCTTGTGGCTGCACACGGAAGTTTCTAGCATGAATAACCTTATGATCCCTTTGAGCCTGGGTGGCGGACCGTAGGATGATCACACGGGTACTCCGGGATATCCTAGGACAACACTGGATTCTCCAGGTGCCCACAAGCAATCCACCCAGATGTGTATTAAAGTTGCCACCTTAAGTTAACCATTAATTAAAAATCTCACATCTGTCATGGATTCACTCACCCAAACCACGTCTACGAGCATAGCATAGCAATATAAGCATAACGTTGAAGTAACTCCCAAGGGTTTGATATAAACAGGGCAATAGGTTGTACCTCATCATCTACTTCCCAATACACACAAGTTAATCACATCCTAATCATGCAATGTTTGAGGATTGGTACTAATGCATAAAATCTTGGTATGAAGAGAGTATGATCAATGTGTTACTTGCCTTGCTGACGATCCGCAAAACCTAGTGACTCGTAGTAGCACGCTTCGCACTCCGGGAATTCTATCACAAACAAACAATAAAATACATAAGCAATCAAGAAAAGATGCACGGGTAAAACTCAAACAAGAAGATCTAACCAGAAAGTTCAACTGAAGAACTCCGGTTTGCAAAAAGAATCAAATCAAACGGAGCAACGAAACTCAAACTGCGAAAGAAACAAGATCCGATTACTATTCTGGACTAAAGTCAAATTTTACAATACCAAAATCTTGTTCAAGTTGGTTAAACAGAAAGAGGGCTTCAAGACGAAGATCTAGGCGCTTGTTTCACCTGATTTGGATAAACGAGCGAAAAGATAAACGAAAACAAAGTTTAGGGCAGAAATCGCGATCAGAAATAATCGCGGAAAAACCCTGGAAAAAGAAAAACTAACGAACAGGCTAACGAACGAACATTCGCTGTCTGTGACTAACGGATGAACGACATTCGTTAAAACGAACATACGGACGAACGTCCGCTATTTAACCGAACCGCAGAAAACCGAAACAAAACCGATCTATAAAAAAACTAGATCCACGTTTTTTCTAAAACCGAATGGTTTTTCTGAGAAAACCGACGAACGGCGAGGCGGCGGCTACCTCCGGCAAGGTTCCGGCGGTGGCGCAAGGCGGCAGTGGGCGGCTCTGGCGTTGGGTGGCGGCGCGGCGAGGCGAGGCGGTGACGGCGGCGGCTGGCGACGTCGGGCGGCGCTAGGGTTCGAGCGGCGGGGCTGGCGACTTGGAGTGGGGCCTCGGGCCTCCCGGCTTATAAAGGCCGTCCGGGCTCAGTGTCCAGGTCGGACACGGGCCGGTTAGGTCGGTTGCGGTTTTTTTTAAACCGAACGCAGAAAAACAAAGAAAAGGAATACTAAACGGACTCCAAAAATCCTGAAATAAATTTTCACTGTCCTCTAATAATATTGCGGACAAAGTGAACATTTATTTGGGCCTCTAATGCAATTTTGAAAACGCATATTTTTCCTAATTCAAATAAAATAATGATAAAACATAAATAAAAATGCTTATTTGATTTTTAATGTTTTTCCTCCAATATTTCATTTATTTTGGAGAAGTCATATTATCTCCTCTCATACATTTTAATACGAAATATTTTCGGAGAGAAAAATAATAAAAACCAAAGTGATCCTTGTTTTGATATTTGAGAAAATTCAAATATGAAACCGGTGAAATCCCCAACTCTCTCCGTGGGTCCTTGAGTTGCTTAGAATTTCGAGGATCGCGAAATGAAATTCAATAAAATAAGATATGCATGAATGACCTATGTATAACATTCCAAATTGAAAATTTGGGATGTTACAAACCTACCCCCCTTAAGATGAATCTCGCCCTCGAGATTCGGGTTGGCTAGAAAATAGGTGTGGGTGGTCTTTGCGTAGATCATCCTCTCGCTCCCAGGTGGCTTCATCCTCGGTATGGTGGCCCCACTGAACTTTGCAAAACTTAATAACTTTGTTGCGAGTAACCCGGCTGGCAAACTCGAGATTCTTGACAGGTTTCTCCTCATATGTCAAATCACTGTCCAACTGAATTGCTTCCAGGGGCACTGTATCTCTCAGAGGGATATCGGCCATCTCTGCATGACACTTCTTCAACTGGGAAACGTGAAACACATCATGAACTCCTGACAGTCCTTCGGGTAACTCCAACTTGTAGGCAACCTCTCCCATGCATTCCAAAACTCGGTATGGTCCTACAAATCTCGGGGCTAACTTTCCCTTAACTCCAAAACACTTAACTCCACGCAGAGGCGACACTCGCAGATATGCTCTGTCTCCGATTTCATAGACTACCTCCTTGCGTTTTGAATTGGCATAACTCTTCTGCCTGGACTGAGCTACCTTCAGTCTATCTCGAATCAATTTAACCTTCTCTTCAGACTCTTTGATCAAATCCGGTCCAAACAACTGACGGTCTCCAACTTCATCCCACATCAACGGTGTTCTGCACCTTCTTCCATACAGGGCTTCGAAAGGTGCCATCTTCAAACTGGTCTGGTAGCTATTGTTGTATGAGAACTCCGCGTATGGCAAATTATCATCCCAACTAGACCCGTAGTCTAGCGCACAAGCTCTTAACATGTCCTCCAGAATCTGATTGACTCTCTCAGTCTGTACATCAGTCTGTGGATGAAAAGTTGTACTAAACTCTAGCCTGGTACCCAAAGTCTGGTGCAATTGATGCCAAAACTTTCAAGTAAACTGCGTTCCTCTATCTGATACGATGGTCCTCGGAACTCCGTGCAGACATATGATCCTGGTCATGTATATCTTGGCCAACTTCGCACTTTTATATGTGGTTTTCACTGGGATAAAGTGAGCTACCTTGGTCAAGCGATCCACTACTACCCAGATAGAATCATATCCCGATCGGGTCCTGGGTAATCCGGTGATAAAATCCATGCCAAGCTTATCCCACTTCCATTCGGGTATTGGCATAGGCTGCAGTAATCCTACTGGTTTCTGATGTTCTGCCTTCACTCTCTGACATACGTCACATACAGCTACATACTCAGCAATATCCTTCTTCATACCAGTCCACCAGAAACGCTCCTTCAAATCCAAATACATCTTGGTGTTTCTAGGGTGTATCGAGTATGGCAAGTCATGAGCTTCTTGGAGTATCAGCTTCCTGATCTCTGCATTATTGGGTACATAAACACGGTCCTCGAAACACAAGGTGTCGTGCTCATCCTCACGAAAACCTTTGGCCTTTCCTTTGCTGATCCTCTCTTTTCCTTGTCATCCTTCTGAGCTTCACGAATCTTTCCCAACAATATCGACTGAACTTCCATTGCTGCAACAAAACCTCTATGAACAATCTCCAAACGAAGTTCCCTGAGATCCTCTGCTAACTCCTTTGGCAATCCTCCGTTTACTAGGGTATTAGCATAACCCTTCCGGCTCAAAGCGTCTGCTACGACATTGGCCTTGCCTGGATGATAGTGCAGCTTCATATCATAATCCTTTATAAGTTCCAACCATCTCCTCTACCTGAGGTTTAGCTCCTTCTGTGTGAAAATGTACTTCAAACTCTTATGATCCGTGTACACATCACAACGGTTTCTAATAAGAAAGTGTCTCCAGGTCTTGAGTGCATGCACCACGGCTGCTAGCTCCAAATCATGAGTGGAATAATTCAACTCATGCGTTCGAAGTTGACGTGAGGCATGTTAAACAACTCTTCCGTCTTGCATAAGCACTCCTCCAAGTCCTAAGCGAGATGCGTTGCAATACACTTGAAAATCCTTTCGTATATCCCGCAGAATCAGCACTGGGGCTGTAGTCAGACATTTCTTTAACTCCTGGAAACTGGCCTCACATTCTTCTGTCCATTTGAACTTAGTGTCCTTCTTCAACAACTCCGTCATGGGCTTCGCAATTTTAGAGAAATTCTCAATAAATCTCCGATAGTATCCGGCAAGTCCAGGAAAACTGCGGATCTCTCCAACTGAGGTGGGCGCTAACCACTCAGTGACTAACTGAACCTTGGTGGGGTCTACTTCTATACCTTCTCTTGATATAACATGTCCAAGGAATCCAACTTCCTTCAACCAAAACTCACATTTGCTGAACTTGGCATACAACTGATGCTCCCTGAGCTTCTCGAGAACTAAATGCAAATGCTCCTTGTGTTCCTCTTCATTCTTTGAGTATACCAAGATATCATCAATGAACACCACAACAAACTTATCCAAGAACTCCATGAACACCTTGTTCATCATACTCATGAAATAGGCAGGGGCGTTAGTCAATCCGAATGACATAACCGTATACTCATACAACACGTACCTGGTGGTGAAAGCTGTCTTAGGTATATCCTTCTCGCGAATCTTCAGTTGGTGATATCCTGATCGCAGATCGATCTTCGAAAACACTTTTGCTCCTTGCAGCTGGTCAAACAGATCATTGATCATTGGCAGCGGGTACTTGTTCTTGATCGTCACTTCATTCAGCGCACGATAATCTACAACCATTCTCAATGATCCATCCTTCTTCTCAACCAAGAGCACTGGGGCTCCCAATGGTGAAGAACTTCGTCGGATGTAACCCTTCTCCAATAACTCCTTAATCTGCTTCTTGATCTCCTATAGATCATTTGCGGGCATCCAATAGGGTCTCTTTGATATAGGTCCGGTGCCTGGCAACAGTTCTATCAAGAACTCAATGTCTCGATCTGGCAGCATGCCTGGTAACTCCTCTGGAAATACATCTGGGTAATCCTTCACAACAGGCACTTCCTCCTGAACAACTCCGGAGAGGGAATTTACTTGGGTCCTCCTTGGTTATGGGTAAGCCCTCCCGAGTTCGGGGTGAAGCGAGGTTTCTGCTGAGCTCCTGAATTGTACTTCCCTTGTCCATACTTCCTCTTGCGGCTCTCTATCTGCTGTTGCTTCCCTTCAATCATAAGAGCCTTGTCTACCAACTCCTGGTAGTTGTTAAATGTTGCCACCATTAACTGCATACTCATCTCATCATTCAGCCCTTCCATAAACTTCTCCTGCTTCATGGCATCAGTGGCCACATCATCTGGGGCATAGCGGGATAACTTGCTAAACTCATCCACGTACTGTGTTACATTGCGGTTCCCCTCGCGTAAGTTGCGAAACTCACGCTTCTTCATGCTCATAGCTCCAGGTGAAACATGGGCTATGCGGAATGCTTGCTGAAACTGATCCCATGTGATATTGGCTATAGGAAAAGTGGATGTGTAATTCTCCCACCATGAGCCTACTGGTCCATCCAATTGGTGTGCGGAAAAATGCACCTTCTCAGCATCTATGCAACCTGCGGTGGTCAACTCCCTTCCAATCCTGCACAGCCAGTCATCCGCAACTATTGGCTCGGTGCTACTGGAAAACACCGGCGGCTGCAACCTCAGAAAACGGGCTAAGTTGTCAACTGGAGGTGGTGGCGGTGGCTTGTTGTTGTTGTTGTTGCCTTGGTTCTGAACTAATAACTGCATCAAGGCATTCTGCTCCTGGATCAACTGAGTGAGCTCCGGTGGGAAGGCAAATCCGGTATCACGTCTCGGAGGCATCTGATGGGTTTAGAGGGAAGAGATTAGAATAGAATGAGGTCTAGTGAGGAAACACTACCCATATGCACATGAGACAAACACAATCATATCATATCACTCAATCAATCAAGCAAGGGCATACAATCGTCTAACTATCATTACAGTGCTCAGACTATACTATATACAGGGGGAATACTACTAGTCATGTGGTGGTCATCTAGAAATATTGATCGGTGGAAGACTCCATGATATCTGCTCCAGCTTCGTCTTCATAATCATCATCACTGTTGTCGGGGTCGGAGTCGGTGTCGCCGATGATGATGTAGTTCTCCGGACAAGTGGAATTGTCGTCTTCTCCTCCTGGCGTGGGGTCTCCCATGAACACTCCGATCTTCTTTATCAGGTCGTCATTCTTCTCCAATAGTATTGCGATTTCCTCCTCATATCCGTCGCGCATAGACTTGAGTTCCTCTTCTAGCTCCATGTTCCTGGTCATCGCCTTCTTCAAATCTATCATGCCTGCGTACATCTGGTTCTCCTGGCGTCGAATGTGCTGGTTTAACTCCTGGATGAAAGCTGCAATAGACTTGTCCTTCCTGGTACTGATCATCTCCCATTGCTCGTCCCGGTGCCCACATATCTGGTAGATAGTGTCTTTTAACTCCTGTTTGTAGACTTCTCCAATACGTCCCATAGCAATGTGGGCTGCCATGCTCTTGCTAGACTCCAGGTTGGTGCATCAAAGGAAAACTCTATGGGCTCAGTGGCTGGTGTGAATGTCCTTCCTGGAACTTAAACTCGAATCATCCAACGCTCCTCTTCTGGTAATGTGGCGGTGTAGGTCCCGGTGAAACTTGGTATTCCGATGTTCAAGTACCTAGTGACTTCCTTCAAGTGTCGTCCAAAGGGTGTGTCTTCATCCGGTTGTGCAAACTTATTCCTTGAGTCTGCCATCCTATAGAGTGGAAAATGGAGAGGAGTCAGAAATGAGTAGAGAAGAGTGACCTATGGCTCATCTTAGTGGTTGTGTCCTACATTCAACATATGCTCTGATACCATCTTGTAGCGACCCGACCTTAGACGGTCAAGTCTCTGTGCTTCAGTGTCGTCCCTGGATCGGTAATGCTGACACACATAGTACTCGAAGGATTTATAACAGAGTAGCAATCACACACTTATTACATCGATAGTCTCCAAAGAGAACTTATTACAATAAATATGGCTTAAGGCCATCTAAAACAATAACAGCCTAAGGCTTGGAAGATAAAGTGAGTCCATCAACTCCAACGGCACGGCTGAGTGCACGACAATGGCCTAGCGAACCTTACTCTTCGTCTGAAAAGTCTGCAACATGATACGTTGCAGCCCAAAACGGGTCAGCACATGGAATATGCTGGCAATATAACACAGTAGAGAAATGAACAGATAAAGGCTATCACTATATGCAAATATGGCTGGTGGAGGCTGTAAGGTTAGTATGTTTTGCGAAAAGCCAGTTTTTCCCTACAACAAAGGAATATATTTTATTTAACTATCATGGTAGTTGAACAACAATGAGAAGGTTCCTCCAACTCAATCTCAATTAAAAGTAATTACCAACACAACAAATTAATTTAGAGTGATGAGATCCATATGATAATCCAAGAACCAGATACTCAAGACGCCCATAACTGGGGACACGGCTAACCACGATTAGTTTATACATTCTGCAGAGGTTTGCGCACTTTTCCCCACAAGACTCGATCTCCTCCGTTGGATTTCTCACAATACATGGTGTTTGAGAAACGGATGACCGAGACACAATCTTTCAGAAGCATTAACTCTAACCCTGGGTAGGCAGTACCAACCTACATCCCCTACATCTGCTAGCCTACCACTGGAAGAGGTCATGCGACATACTCAACTATGCTAGAGCCCATAATAGCTTGTGGCTGCACACGGAAGTTTCTAGCATGAATAACCTTATGATCCCTTTGAGCCTGGGTGGCGGACCGTAGGATGATCACACGGGTACTCCGGGATATCCTAGGACAACACTGGATTCTCCAGGTGCCCACAAGCAATCCACCCAGATGTGTATTAAAGTTGCCACCTTAAGTTAACCATTAATTAAAAATCTCACATCTGTCATGGATTCACTCACCCAAACCACGTCTACGAGCATAGCATAGCAATATAAGCATAACGTTGAAGTAACTCCCAAGGGTTTGATATAAACAGGGCAATAGGTTGTACCTCATCATCTACTTCCCAATACACACAAGTTAATCACATCCTAATCATGCAATGTTTGAGGATTGGTACTAATGCATAAAATCTTGGTATGAAGAGAGTATGATCAATGTGTTACTTGCCTTGCTGACGATCCGCAAAACCTAGTGACTCGTAGTAGCACGCTTCGCACTCCAGGAATTCTATCACAAACAAACAATAAAATACATAAGCAATCAAGCAAAGATGCACGGGTAAAACTCAAACAAGAAGATCTAACCAGAAAGTTCAACTGAAGAACTCCGGTTTGCAAAAAGAATCAAATCAAACGGAGCAACGAAACTCAAACTGCGAAAGAAACAAGATCCGATTACTATTCTGGACTAAAGTCAAATTTTACAATACCAAAATCTTGTTCAAGTTGGTTAAACAGAAAGAGGGCTTCAAGACGAAGATCTAGGCGCTTGTTTCACCTGATTTGGATAAACGAGCGAAAAGATAAACGAAAACAAAGTTTAGGGCAGAAATCGCGATCAGAAATAATCGCGGAAAAACCCTGGAAAAAGAAAAACTAACGAACAGGCTAACGAACGAACATTCGCTGTCTGTGACTAACGGATGAACGGCATTCGTTAAAACGAACGTACGGACGAACGTCCGCTATTTAACCGAACCGCAGAAAACCGAAACAAAACCGATCTATAAAAAAAACTAGATCCAGGTTTTTTTTAAACCGAATGGTTTTTCTGAGAAAACCGACGAACGGCGAGGCGGCGGCGGCTACCTCCGGCGAGGTTCCGGCAGCGGCGCGAGACGACGGCGGCTACCTCCGGCGAGGTTCCGTCGGCGGCGCGAGGCGGCGGTGGGCGGCTCCGGCGTCGGGCGGCGGGCGAGGCGAGGCGGCGCGAGGCGGCGGCGGCGGCGGGCGGCGCTAGGGTTCGGGCGGCGGGGCTGGCAACTTGGAGCGGGGCCTCGGGCGTTCCGGCTTATAAAGGCCGGCCGGGCTCAGTGTCCAGGTCGGACACGGCCCGGTTAGGTCGATTGCGGGTTTTTTTAACTAGACGTAGAAAAACAAATAAAAGAAATACTAAACAGACTCCAAAAATCCTGAAATAAATTTTCACGGTCCTCTAATAATATTGCGGACAAAGTGAACATTTATTTGGGCCTCTAATGCAATTTTGAAAAATGCATATTTTCCTAATTCAAATAAAATAACGATAAAACCAAAATAAAAATGCTTATTTGATTTTTAATGTTTTTCCTCCAATATTTCATTTATTTTGGAGAAGTCATATTATCTCCTCGCATACTTTTTAATACGCAATATTTTCGGAGAGAAAAATAATAAAAACCAAAGTTATCCTTGTTTCGATATTTGAGAAAATTCAAATATGAAACCGGTGAAATCCCCAACTCTCTCTGTGGGTCCTTGAGTTGCTGAGAATTTCGAGGATCGCAAAACGAAATGCAATAAAATATGATATGCATGAATGACCTATGTATAACATTCCAAATTGAAAATTTGGGATGTTACAATTTTTCATGTGTTGCTTTTGATAAGCTCAAACAAATATAAGTGAAGATCATGAGCATACTTCTTTTTCTTTCTCTCAAAATAATTTAAGTGAAGCAAGAGAGAATTTCTTAAAATTTTTACTAACTCGCAAATAAATCTAAGTGAAGCAAGAGAGCAATTCTTCAAAAATACTAAGCACACCGTGCTCAAAAAGATATAAGTGAAGCACTAGAGCAAGTCCATAGCTCATAAAAATTTAAGTGAAGCATAGAGAGCAATTCTAACAAGTCATGACATAATTTTGGCTCTCCCAAATAGGTGTTTCCAGCAAGGGATCAAGACTTAAAACACAAAATAAAGCAAGCAAAGACTCATATCATACAAGACGCTGCAAGCAAAACACATATCATGTGATGAATAAAAATATAGTTTCGAGTAAACTACCGATGATCGTTGGAAGAAAGTGGGGAAGCCACTCAGGGGCATCCCAAAGCTTAGTTGGTTGCATATTTTTGGATAATAGCTTGGGATGTCGGGGCATCCCCAAGCTTAGGCTCTTCCATCCTTCCTTCATCCATCATAAGATAACCCAAAACTTGAAAACTTCAATCACACAAAACTCAACAAAACCTCCGTGAGATCCGTTAGTGTAAGAGAGCAAACCACTACTATAAGTACTGTATCAAACCAATTCATATTTTGTTTTTGTATTATATCTACTATATTCCAACTTTTGTATGGCAAAAACTCATCAAAGAAAACAATAGAGCCATCAAAATAAGCACACGACACAAAGAAAATAGAATCTGTCAAAACAGAACAGTCTGTAGCAATCTGACTTGGACGAAAACTTATGGAACTCGACAAATTAGGAAAAAATAGGACGACCTGAGCAATTTGTATATTAATCTTCTGCACAAAGAATCTGGGCAAAAGCACTTTCTGACAAAAAATGAGAATTATTTTCATGAGTGCAAAGTTTCTGTCTTTTTAGCAAGATCAAACAACTATCACCCAAGAAGATCCTATCGGTTCTACTTGGCGCAAACACTAATTATAACATAAAAAACACAATCATAATAGTAGCATAATTGTGCTAACACTAAAAAATAGAAAGCAAAAAGCAAACATAAAATTTATTCATTGGGTTGCCTCCCAACAAGCGCAATAGTTTTACGCCCTTAGCTAGGCATAAAGCAAGGATCTAAGTATTGTCATCTTTCTTCTTAACTTTCTTAGAGGTATTTCCATCATGCAGTTTTGTGAACACAACATAAAACATATTATCCATGGAAACCTTAGCGTTCCTAAATTGGTGTTCATCATAACCTTTTTGATTCCCCGCAACAATCCAAGAATAATGTTGATTAACATTATTGAAAACCTATTGGATTATATCTAAAATGGGGACTTCCTTTTCAAGATTCTCATAAAATATTTTATTATCCCCAAGCAAATGTCTTATAGCGTAGTCGCTATTTTAAAGAATTTCATCTATCACAGGTTTGTGACGCCCCCGATTCGACCGTACACTAATCATACACGCAAAAGTGTACGACCAAGATCAGGGACTCACGGGAAGATATCACAACACAACTCTAGACACAAATCAAAATAATACAAGCTTCATATTACAAGCCAGGGGCCTCGAGGGCTCGAATACAAGCTCGATACACAAGAGTCAGACATAAGTTAAACAAGGATGCCTTAAGAAGGCTAGCACAAACATCAACGATCGAAGAGGCAAGGCCTCCTGCCTGGGACCTCCTAACTACTCCTGGTCGTCGGCGGGCTCCACATAGTAGCATCCGTCGGCAGTGGCATCTGGCTCCAAGGATCCACCATCTGGTTGCACAACCGGAAAGAAGAAGAAAGGGGGAAAAGGGGTAGCAAAGCAACCGTGAGTACTCATCCAAAGTACTCGCAACCATCAGATCTATACTAAGTATGCATTGGTATCAACTGGAAGCGCTGTATTTGTGGGCTGAACTGCAGAAAGCCAAAATAGAGGGGAAGGCCTAGCCTATCGAAGACTAGCATCTTCAAGCAGCTCCAAGCGTCTTGCAGCATGTAAAAGAGTAAAGAATAGCAGTTTAATTAATAATCATGTTGTAACATTAATGCCCAGAGATCCTTCCTCGACTCCCTGCGAGAAAGCAATCCCGGAGCCACATAACTTAAGTATCCATTTCTAGTATTATTAGATCAAGATATAAGTCTGAACGTCCATTACCGTGGACACGGTACTCGAATATATGTCTTCCTTGCAGGGGTGCACCATGTTTTCCAACACGCTTGATTACTCTGGTCGGACACACTTTTCTGAGTCAATGCCCGGCCTCGGAAAATCAACACGGCGTAGCCCTACCTAGGCTCAGCAGAGAGGTCCCCGCCGGTCTACATCCTAAGCACTCCGGGGTCTGGGCCCATCGCCCGTTGCACTCCGGATCGTTGCGCACAAGGTGAATACCAGCACCGCCTCGGATGGCCAGCACGATCCAACCGTGCCGCAATGCTGAACTGGACGTCTGACAAAGCTTCGGCTGATACTACATCGTCGAGGCCCATAACTATTCTCGCGTGGTGGTTAGTGCGTAAAGGCCAAAGGCCAACTCAGAACAAATACCCAAACCATAGCGTATTATTATTTTGCCGAGACGAGCAGAGACTCACGATAATGACCCTGTCGCCCCGTCTCAAGGAAATACGGCAAGGGCAAGCCCAGCCCACTCGAGGGCTACCTGACTTCCCGGCCGTGCCTCGTAACCATCTTGCGGGTGCTCTCCGGGCCCGCCCGACTTTCCCAAAGGTCTCAAGTAATGTCATGGTATCCGTGTGTCCAAACATCAATTGGAAAACCCAAGGAATCACCCTCGGAGGACTCCACTCAATGTAATCATCAAGGTGAACGTAAGAGGGACCACCCTCGAGGTTCACACTTGAGGTGTTGAACGACAGAGTCGTATCGGGAATGGTGAAAGAGGAAGTCACCCTCGATGACCACGACCGAATAGCTACACTACAGAATTATCATCAAGAGTGCGTTATGAGGGATCACCCTCGGCACTCGATAGTAGCTCTGCAGAGTCGAGCAACAAAAGGGGCGTGATGTGATGTGAGGTGTCAGGCTCTGGTCGTCGATCAAGTTGATCGAGTCGTTGATGATGAAGCAGGGGCAACAAGGACAAGGTGGGGGTCACTGATGGATCACTAACCAACCTATACTAAGCAGTTTAGGATAAGCAGGTAGGTAACAATAAGCAGGTTACAAAAGCAGGCTATGCATCAGAATAGGAGCAATCAACAACAGTAGCAAAATCTAATGCAAGCATGAGAGAATGGAATGGGCGATATCGGGATGATCAAAGGGGGGCTTGCCTGGTTGCTCAGACAAGAAGAAGGGGTCGTCGTCGACGTAGTCGATCACAGCGGCAGTCTCGGGGTCTACAGGAGAGAAGAGGGGGAAGAAATAGTAAATACAACCATACAGTTGCAGCACTAAGCATTAAATGATGATATGCAGTGTTACGCGTGTTGTTACGTGGTGCTACACGATACCGCCGAAGGGGGCATCATCCGGGAATGTTTCCCCGAAGTTTGGCATTTTCGGACAGACGAACCAGAGGGGGAAAGTTGCATGTTCAGGTAGTTAGGGGCATGTGGCAGACGAACGGATCGTGTATTCGAATTCGTCTTGTCGTTCAGAGCAACTTTCATGTACAAAACATTTTCATCCGAGTTACGGATTATTTTCTATGAATTATTAAAGTTTTAGCATTATTTTGAAATTATTATTAATTCTAAAATGAGGTTATTGCATCAGCATGATGTCATCATGACAATAGCAGGGTCAGCAGGTTGACTGAGTCAACTGCACAGTGGGGCCCAATCGTCATTGTCTGCTTAATTAATTAACAGTTAATTAGCTAACTAAACAGACTAATTAGGTTAGGTTAATTAATTAACTATCTATTTTAATTACAGTATTAAGATATATTTTTAAAACCTTTTCTTCTCCTTTTTTTAAGGAGTGGTGGGGACCACGATCAGTGGCACAGAGGCCAACAGGGGCGGGCACGGCTAACGGGCGCAGGGCACGGCCAGCCAGGGCGGCCCGATAGCGCGGCCGTGGGCGACGGCCCAAGATGGTGGCAGACGGAGGCGAGGCCGGGGTGGCTGGTGTGCGGCTGGGCGGCAGCGGGGTTCGGCAGTGGACGACGCGGCGGCAACAGGGCGAGCGGCCATCGGGAAGAGGAGCCGAGGCACGCGACAAAGAGGCGAGCAGAGGAAAGGGGGCGACAGCCAGCGGGTGTGGTGACGGCTGGCCGGAGCGGGCGGGTCACGGGCGCGCGGATGCGGGGCTGGGCGTGGGGCACGCAAGCAGGGAGCGGCGGAGCCGGGCAGTAGCAGTTGCTGGCCGCAGTGGTGCATAGTCGGACGTGGCGCGCAGCGTCGGGCGGTGAACGGCGGGGCGACGCGGTGAGCGCGGTGAGGGAGCGACCGGCGTAGGGGAAGGGGCAGGGGAGACGGGGTCATACCCCCGGTGAAGGGGTTCGTCGGCGAGGCGTGTGGTAGTCCGTCAGGGAAGGGGTCGAGGAGGCGAACGCCGTCGACGGGTGGGGATGGTGACGATGGGGTACGGCATCGGCGCGGGTGCAGGGCGTCGGGGGCGTCGATTGCCACCGACCGGATCCACGCAGGAGGGAGGGTTGCGGAGTCGTGCGCCGGGCGGCGTGGGCGGTGTGGCGGCGGGGTCGGCGCAACGGCGGGCGATGCGGTTGTCGCGGGCGACCGCGCCCCCGATCCAGATCGTGGAGGAGGGGGTCATGGGAGGAGCGAGTGGGGAGCGAGGGTGCTGCGGTTAGCTCACGGGGGAGGGGTTAGGTGTAGGCAGGGGGTGAGCCGGCCTGGCGGCCTATTGGCCAGTTGGGCCTGTTGGCCATCTGGGTCAAGGCCTAGCAGGGAGGGGGAACTTTCCCTTTTTCACCTTTTTAATACTGTTATCAACTTTTAGCTATTGTTTTCTATTAAGAAACAAAACTAAATGAGTTTTGATAGGTATGAGGCTTTCACATAAACCAAGCATACTATTTTTAGGAGCCACAAAGAGTTTGAGGCCAAAAGGAGTTGTCTACTCATTTTCAGAAATTGAAAAGGGCAATTTTAAAAGTTGCCAGACACTAAATAAATTGCAGGGGCACTTTGGGAATCCAAAAGAGGTTGGTTCCAGCATGACAAATATCCAGGGATTATTTGCCGCACTTTGAACATTTTAGTTTTCATGCTTGACAAATTTGATTTTTGACTTTAAATTGTAATTTGAATTTGAACAGTGATTTGGATCAAGTGAGGATTAGCAAGAGTAATGTGATGACATGGCACCATTAGCGGGGGATTACTGTAGCTTAATCATCCGGGCGTCACAATTCTCCTCCACTACAAGAAATCTCGTCCCGAGATTTAAGGGGTGTAGTAGGGGGAAAGACTCGGAAAGGACGGACCTCAACACAAGATAGGTAACTGGGGGCTATCTCTTGAGTTGAAATTTAGGAAAGACATCGAGATCAAAGCAAGGTGTAATAAGAAGTTTCAAGCGGGTAGGCAATCGTTCGTTGCCTGAAACAGAGAGTGAAAGGGGTTCAAGAGCAATGGGAATAAGTATTGCGTCTGATACCATAACAGATCACAAGGATGGTGGCTCGTGAATTACATACGAAGCCAAGCGTGAGGGACAACTTTGAAAACAAGGAGAGTCAGGTTTCGATCCTGTGGGACTGTGGGTTATGGGCCCACCATGTGGGTTAGAAGTAGGAAGGGTGCTAAAATTTGCACGGTTATGATAGCAAGGCAGGTCAGAGGATAACATGTCAGTTATGTTGGCAACAACGTCGGTACCAAGGGCGAGGGACGAAGAGAACCATTTTCTTGCTCGCAAGGCAAGGCAGACCACTAGGCAAAGTTCTCATCCATCGGCGGCTACCGGGATGTCATCAACAATAGTAACAAGGTCTTACTGACAGAGTTGTATATCGAGGCATTTACATAAGCAGCGAATTATCACTGCTCAAATATGTTACGTTACAAGAAAGGTTAACATAACAATGGAAAGGAAAGTGTAGACTCGAATCAATTATTGGTGTCCTCGAGTGTCTACCAACTCAGAACCCGTGGAAAATTTTGAATCGGTGAGAAATAACAGTTGATGAAGAACTCATAAGAAGTTATGTAGTTCCGTGATATTCTCGAGATACCAAAGGGGTAATACTCGAAGGTAGATCAAAGTAGAGGTTGGACAGGTTAAACAATCTGAAGAAGACAAGTACTTTAACTTATCCGAGAAATGGAATCAAGGGAGATCAATCATGGTCGGAACCACGGTTGCAAAGGACCAATATAGATACAAAATGGACTTATCACAAGGGGATCATTATTATCATAACAAGAAGCTTCCATGATAAGTTCCACATCGGGTCCATGGGCATGAACACAAAGGTTCAAGGTCGACTCCCACTTCATCAATGCACAACCTTCCATTCACTTCTCGCATTTGAAGAAGTTGTGGCGTTGAAATATTATCCGAAGAAACGCTAGTAGATATAACCCGCATAACCTTCCGGTTCACATGGATTAGGCAAGGCGTCGATTCAACCCACTGGGGCATCTCAGGAACATATACCACAAACTTTAGGAAAAAGTAACTCAAAGTCAAAAGTAGAGCATAGTTAAGGAAGCAGAGGATACAATTCACCAAAGGCATTATGTATCCAAGGAAAGGCTCACAAGGTTACTGATTATGAAGGACGTTGCCGGATAAAACCCAGCAAAGGACCTGGTGGTCCACAAGGGATCTGATGTGAGCATCGATACTCACCCAGAAGAAAAAAGAAGGCAAGGACATCATATTATAGAAATACTGACTAATTCAAAGCTCAAAATGCAAAGGAAATATGATTTCCAAAACGGTGGATCAGAAGCAGAGGCTCTGATCAAAGACAGGTAAGTTGAATAGACATAGATCGACCATCAATCAAGGTTTGATTTGCCGAACACCAGCTCATGTCAGGGGTGACGTCTGAGCCGAAGGGAAGAATTCTAGTTGTGATTGATGATTGCAAGCATACACAAACATATCGAATCAAATGTTCAAAAAGACGATGACAAAGGATACTACTAAATTTTGTCAGACATATGGAAAGTATCCATAATGCAAGCAGACAAGTATTTGCAGAGCAATGGTTGGAGAGGATTATTGGAAGATCGGATAGTATTCCAAAGTAATTTCTGAAACACATGAACAGATGTGGATGAACGGATACTCGGCAAGCGCGAGTAATTATCCGTAGGGGTATTCATGTGGAAAAGGGGTGCAAGGCAGTAGGCTCAACGGGTTCTCAGGACAACAGAGAGTAATTCGGGGCATCTTGTAATAACAAGAGCAACTGGGGACGAAAGTATGAAAGACAATGTAGGTAGTTATGCATAAGGATTTTTCGGTGGTAGGGATCGCAACGGCGAAGGGCACAAGGGTCTCGAGAAAACTTCGGAGAGTATCTTCAGAAACTTCCGATGCACCAAGTAATAATCTGGAGTGAGGGGTTCTCTGGGAGAAAGTATTTACGAGAACCTAGAGTTAGAGTCAGCAAAATCATTTACCCGAATAGAAGAGAGATAAGAGTCCCAGAGTATAGACGAGGAATAAAAGATCCTAATACCACCCATTGGCGACGTGGGCCCGTAAGCCACACAGCCATGTTAGTAAAATAGTTTTTCAAAGACTAGACTCAACTTCGGCCAAGGAGTTGGAAAGGGGGATCCTACAGGCAGTCGGCTCTGATACCAACTTGTGACGCCCCCGATTCGACCGTACACTAATCATACACGCAAATGTGTACGACCAAGATCAGGGACTCACGGGAAGATATCACAACACAACTCTAGACACAAATCAAAATAATACAAGCTTCATATTACAAGCCAGGGGCCTCGAGGGCTCGAATACAAGCTCGATACACAAGAGTCAGCGGAAGCAACAATATCTAAGTACAGACATAAGTTAAACAAGGATGCCTTAAGAAGGCTAGCACAAACATCAACGATCGAAGAGGCAAGGCCTCCTGCCTGGGACCTCCTAACTACTCCTGGTCGTCGGCGGGCTCCACATAGTAGCATCCGTCGGTAGTGGCATCTGGCTCCAAGGATCCACCATCTGGTTGCATCAACCGGAAAGAAGAAGGAAGGGGGAAAAGGGGTAGCAAAGCAATCGTGAGTACTCATCCAAAGTACTCGCAACCATCAGATCTATACTAAGTATGCATTGGTATCAACTGGAAGGGCTGTATTTGTGGACTGAACTGCAGAAAGCCAAAATAGAGGGGAAGGCCTAGCCTATCGAAGACTAGCATCTTCAAGCAGCTCCAAGCGTCTTGCAGCATGTAGAAGAGTAAAGAATAGCAGTTTAATTAACAAGCATGTTGTAACATTAATGCCCAGAGATCCTTCCTCGACTCCCTGCGAGAAAGCAATCCCGGAGCCACATAACTTAAGTATCCATTTCTAGTTGTATTACATCAAGATATAAGTCTGAACGTCCATTACCGTGGACACGGTATCCGAATATATGTCTTCCCTGCAGGGGTGCACCACGTTTTCCAACACGCTTGATTACTCTGGCCGGACACACATTTCTAGGTCAATGTCCGACCTCGGAAAATCAACACGGCGTAGCCCTACCTAGGCTCAGTAGAGAGGTCCCCGCCGGTCTACATCCTAAGCACTCCAGGGTCTGGGCCCATCGCCCGTTGCACTCCGGATCGTTGCGCGCAGGGTGAATACCAGCACCGCCTCGGATGGCCAGCACAATCTGACCGTGCTGCAATGCTGCACTGGACGTTTGACAAGGCTTCGGCTGATACTACGTCGTCGAGGCCCATAACTATTCTCGCGTGGTGGTTAGTGCATAAAGGCCAAAGGCCAACTCAGAACAAATACCCAAACCATAGCGTATTATTAGTTTGCGGAGACGAGCAGAGACTCACGATAATGTGACCCCGTCGCCCCGTCTTGAGGAAATACGGCAAGGGCATCCCAGCCCACTCGAGGGCTGCCTGACTTCCCGGCCGTGCCTCGTAACCATCTTGCAGGTGCTCTCCGGGCCCGCCCGACTTTCCCAAAGGTCTCAAGTAATGTCAAGGTATCCATGTGTCCAAACATCAAGGGGAAAACCCAAGGAATCACCCTCGGAGGATTCCACTCAATGTAATCATTAAGGTGAATGTAAGAGGGACCACCATCGAGGTTCACACTTGAGGTGTTGAACGACAGAGCCGTATCGGGAATGGTGAAAGAGGAAATCACCCTCGATGACCACGACCAAATAGCTACATTACAGAATTATCATCAGGAGTGCGTTATGAGGGATCACCCTCGGCACTCGATAGTAGCTCTGCAGAGTCGAGCAACAAAAGGGGCGTGATGTGATGTGAGGTGGCGGGCTCTGGTCTTCGATCAAGTTGACCGAGTCGTCGATGATGAAGCAGGGGCAACAAGGACAAGGTGGGGGTCACTGATGGATCACTAACCAACATATACTAAGCAGTTTAGGATAAGCAGGTAGGTAACAATAAGCAGGTTACAAAAGCAGGCTATGCATCAGAATAGGAGCAATCAATAACAGTAGAAAAATCTAATGCAAGCATGAGAGAATGGAATGGTCGATACGGGATGATCAAAGGGGGGCTTGCGTGGTTGCTCAGACAAGAAGAAGGGGTCGTCGTCGACGTAGTCGATCACAGCGGCATCAGCGGCAGTCTCGGGGTCTACCAGAGAGAAGAGGGGGAAGAAAAAGTAAATACAAGCATATAGTTGCAGCACTAAGCATGACATGACGATACGCGGTGTTAGGCATGTTCTTACGCGGTGCTACACGATACCGGCGAAGGGGGAGATCATCCGGGAATGTTTCCCCGAAGTTTGGCATTTTCGGACAGACGAACCGGAGGGGGAAAGTTGCATGTTCAGGTAGTTAGGGGCATGTGGTAGACGAACGGATCTCAAATTCGGATTCGTCTCGTCGTTCTGAGCAACTTTCATGTACAAAACATTTTCATCCAAGTTACAGATTATTTTCTATGAATTGTTAAAGTTTTAGCATTATTCTGAAATTATTATTAATTCTAAAATGGGGTTATTGCATCAGCATGACGTCATCATGACAATAGCAGGGTCAGCAGGTTGACTGAGTCAACTGCACAGTGGGGCCCAATCATCATTGTCTGCTTAATTAATTATATAGTTAATTAACTAACTAAACAGACTAATTAGGTTAGGTAATAGGATTAATTAATTAGCTATCTATTTTAATTACAGTATTAAGATATATTTTTAAAACCTTTTCTTCTCCTTTTTTTACAAGACTGGTGGGGACCACGATCAGTGGCACAGAGGCTAACGGGCGCAGGGCACGGCCAGCCAGGGGCGGCCCGATAGCGCGACCGTGGGCGACGACCAAAGATGGTGGCAGACGGAGGCGAGGCCGGGGTGGCCGGTGTGCGGCTAGGCGGCAGCGGGGTTTGGCAGTAGACGACGCAGCGGCGACAGGGCGAGCGGCCATCGGGAAGAGAAGCCGAGGCACGCGACGAAGAGGCGAGCAGGGGAAAGGGGGCGGCAGCCAGCAGGCGTGGTGACGGCAGGCCGGAGCGGGCGGGTCACGGGCGGGCGGATGCGGGGCTGGGAGTGGGGCACGCAAGCAGGGAGCGGCGGAGCCGGGCAGCAGCAGTTGCTGGCCGCAGTGGTGCATAGTCGGACGCGGCGCGCAGCGTCGGACGGTGAACGGCGGGGAGACGCGGTGAGCGCGGTGAGGGAGCGACCGGCATAGGGGAAGGGGCAGGGGGAGATGGGGTCATACCCCCGGTGCAGGGGTTCGTCGGCGAGGCGCCGGGGAGTCCGTCGGGGAAGGGGTCGAGGAGGCGAACGCCGTCGACGGGTGGGGATGGTGACGACGGGGTACGGCATCGGTGCGGGCGCAGGGCGTCGGGGACGTCAATTTCCACCGACCGGATCCACACAGGAGGGAGGGTTGCGGAGGCGGGCGCCGGGCGGCGTCGGCGGTGTGGCGGCGGGGTCGGCGCGACGGCGGGTGACGCGGTTGTCGGGGGCGACCGCGCCCCCGATCCAGATCGTGGAGGAGGGGGTCGTGGGAGGAGTGAGTGGGGAGCGAGGGTGCTGCGGTTAGGTCATAGGGGAGGGGTTAGGTGTAGGCAGGGGGTGGGCGGGCCTGGCGGCCTGTTGGCCAGTTGGGCCGGTTGGCCATCTGGGTCAAGGCCCAGCAGGGAGGGGGAACTTTTCCTTTTTCACCTTTTTAATACTGTTATCAACTTTTAGCTATCGTTTTCTGTTAAGAAATAAAACTAAATGAGTTTTGATAGGTATGAGGCTTTCACATAAACCAAGCATACTATTTTTAGGAGCCACAAAAAGTTTGAGGCCCAATAACCTCCGGGGGGGTTCCGGTAACCCCCCGGTACTCCGGTATATATCCGATAACCCCCGGAACCATTCCGGTGTGCGAATATAGTCGTCAAATATATCAATCTTCATGTCTCGACCATTTCGAGACTCCTCGTCATGTCCGTGATCACATCCGGGACTCCGAACTACCTTCGGTACATCAAAACATATAAACTCATAATATAACTGTCATCATAACTTTAAGCGTGCGGACCCTACGTGTTCGAGAACAATGTAGACATGACCGAGACACGTCTATGGCCAATAACCAATAGCGGAACCTGGATGCTCATATTGGCTCCCACATATTCTACGAAGATCTTTATCGGTCAAACCGCATAACAACATACGTTGTTCCCTTTGTCATCGGTATGTTACTTGCCCGAGATTCGATCGTCGGTATCTCAATACCTAGTTCAATCTCGTTACCGGCAAGTCCCTTTACTCGTTCCGTAATACATCATCCTGCAACTAACTCATTAGTTACAATGCTTGAAGGCTTATAGTTATGTGCATTACCGAGTGGGCCCAGAGATACCTCTCCGACAATCGGAGTGACAAATCCTAATCTCGAAATACGCCAACCCAACAAGTACCTTCGGAGACACCTCTAGAGCACCTTTATAATCACCCATTTACGTTGTGACGTTTGGTAGCACACAAAGTGTTCCTCCGGGAAATGGGAGTTGCATAATATCATAGTCATAGGAACATGTATAAGTCATGAAGAAAGCAATAGCAACATACTAAACGATCGAGTGCTAAGCTAACGGAATGGGTCAAGTCAATCACAGCATTCTCCTAATGATGTGATCCCGTTAATCAAATGACAACTCATGTCTATGGCTAGGAAACATAACCATCTTTGATCAACGAGCTAGTCAAGTAGAGGCATACTAGTGACACTCTGTTTGTCTATGTATTCACACAAGTATTATGTTTCCGGTTAATACAATTCTAGCATGAATAATAATTTATCATGAAATAAGGAAATAAATAATAACTTTATTATTGCCTCTAGGGCATATTTCCTTCAGTCTCCCACTTGCACTAGAGTCAATAATCTAGATCACATCGCCATTTGATTTAACATCAATAGTTCACATCACCATGTGATTAACACCCATAGTTCACATCGTCATGTGACCAACACCCAAAGGGTTTACTAGAGTCAATAATCTAGTACACATCGCTATGTGATTAACACCCAAAGAGTACTAAGGTGTGATCATGTTTTGCTTGTGAGAGAAGTTTAGTCAACGGGTCTACCATATTCAGATCCGTATGTATTATGCAAATTTCTATGTCTACAATGCTCTGCAAGGAGCTACTTTAGCTAATTTCTCCCACTTTCAATATGTATCCAGATGAAGACTTAGAGTCATCTGGATCAGTGCCAAAACTTGTATCGACATAACCCTTTTACGACGAACCTTTTGTCACCTCCATAATCGAGAAACATATCCTTATTCCACTAAGGATAATTTTGACCGCTGTCCAGTGATGTACTCCCTTGCCAAAATCAGTGCAGGGTATACAATAGATCTGGTACATAGCATGGCATACTTTATAGAACCTATGGCTGAGGCATAGGGAATGACTTTCATTCTCTTTCTATCTTCTGCCGTGGTCGGGCTTTGAGTCTTACTCAATTTCACACCTTGTAACACAGGCAATAACTCTTTCTCTGACTGTTCCATTTTGAACTATTTCAAAATCTTGTCAAGGTATGTACTCATTGAAAAAAACTTATCAAGTGTCTTGATATATCTCTATAGATCTTGATGCTCAATATGTAAGCAGCTTCACCGAGGTATTTCTTTGAAAAACTCATTTCAAACACTTCTTTATGCTTTGCAGAATAATTCTACATTATTTCTGATCAACAATATGTCATTCACATATACTTATCAGAAATGCTGTAGTGCCCCCACTCACTTTCTTGTAAATACAGGCTTCACCGCAAGTCTGTATAAAACTATATGCTTTGATCAACTCATCAAAGCGTATATTACAACTCCGAGATGTTTGCACCAGTCCATAGATGGATCGCTGGAGCTTGCACATTTTGTTAGCACCTTTAGGATCGACAAAACCTTCTGGTTGCATCATATACAACTCTTCTTTAATAAATCCATTAAGGGATGCAGTTTTGTTTATCCATTTGCCAGATTTCATAAAATGCGACAATTGCTAACATGATTCGGACAGACTTAAGCATAGATACGAGTGAGAAACTCTCATCGTAGTCAACACCTTGAACTTGTCGAAAACCTTTTGCGACAATTCTAGCTTTGTAGATAGTAACACTACTATCTGCGTCCGTCTTCCTCTTGAAGATCCATTTAATCTCAATGGCTCGTCAATCATTGGGCAAGTCAATCAAAGTCCATACTTTGTTCTCATACATGGATCCCATCTCAGATTTCATGGCCTCAAGCCATTTTGCGGAATCTGGGCTCATCATTGCTTCCTCATAGTTCGTAGGTTTGTCATGGTCATGACCTCCAGAACAGGATTACCGTACCACTCTGGTGCGGATCTCACTCTGGTTTGCCTACGAGGTTCGGTAGTAACTTGATCTGAAGTTACATGATCATCATCATTAGCTTCCTCACTAATTGGTGTAGTAGTCACAGGAATAGATTTCTGTGATGAACTACTTTCCAATAAGGGAGCGGGTACAGTTACCTCATCAAGTTCTACTTTCCTCCCACTCACTTCTTTCGAGAGAAACTCCTTCTCTAGAAAGGATCCATTCTTAGCAACGAATATTTTGCCTTCGGATCTGTGATTAGAAGGTGTACCCAATAGTCTCCTTTGGGTATCCTATGAAGACGCATTTCTCCGATTTGGGTTCCACCTTATCAGGTTGAAACTTTTTCACATAAGCATCGCAACTCCAAACTTTAAGAAACGACAACTTTGGTTTCTTGCTAAACCACAGTTCATACGGTGTCATCTCAACGGATTTAGATGGTGCCCTTTTTTAACGTGAATGCAGCTGTCTCTAATGCATAACCCCAAAACGATAGTGGTAAATCAGTAAGAAACATCATAGATTGCACTATATCCTATAAAGTACAATTATGATGTTCGGACACACCATTATGCTGTGGTGTTCCAAGTGGCATGAGTTTGTGAAACGATTCCACATTGTTTTGATTGAAGGCCAAACTCGTAACTCAAAGATTTTACCTCTGTGATCATATCATAGAAATTTTATTTTCTTGTTTACGATGATTCTCCACTTCACTCTGAAATTCTTTGAACTTTTCAAATGTTTCAGACTTGTGTTTTATCAAGTAGATATACTCATATCTGCTCAAATCATCTGTGAAGGTCAGAAAATAATGATACTTGCCGTGAGCCTCAACACTCATCGGATTGCATACATCAGTATGTATTATTTCCAATAAGTCAGTTTCTCGCTCCATTGTCCGGAGAACGGAGTCTTTAGTCATCTTGCCCATAAGGCATGGTTCGCAAGCATCAAGTGATTCATAATCAATTATTTCCAAAATCCCATCAGCATGGAGTTTCTTCATGCGCTTTACACCAATATGACCTAAACGGCAGTGCCACAAATAAGTTGCACTATCATTATTAACTTTGCATCTTTTGGCTTCAATATTATGAATATGACTACGATCGAGATCCAACAAACCATTTTCATTGGGTGTATGACCATAGAATGTTTTATTCATGTAAACAGAACAACAATCATTCTCTAACTTAAATGAATAACCGTATTGCAATAAACATGATCAAATCATATTCATGCTCAATGCAAACACCAAATAACACTTATTTAGGTTCAACACTAATCCCGAAAGTACAGGGAGTATGCGACGATGATCATATCAATCTTGGAACTACTTCCAACACACATCGTCACTTCACCCTTAACTAGTCTCTGTTCATTCTGCAACTCCCGTTTCGAGTTACTAATCTTAGCAACTGAACTAGTATCAAATACTAAGGGGTTGCTATAAACTCTAGTAAAGTACACATCAATAACATGTATATCAAATATACCTTTGTTCACTATGCCATCCTTCTTATCCGCCAAGTATCTAGGGCAGTTCCACTTGTAGTGACTAGTCCCTTTGCAGTAGAAGCACTTAGTCTCAGGCTTAGGTCAAGACTTTGGCTTCTTCACTTGAGCAGCAACTCGCTTGCCGTTCTTCTTGAAGTTCCCCTTCTTCCCTTTGCCCCTTTTCTTGAACCTAGTGGTCTTGTCAACCATCAACACTTGATGCTTTTCTTGATTTTTACCTTCATCGATTTCAGCATCACGAAGAGCTTGGGAATCATTTTCGTTATCCCTTGCATATTATAGTTCATCACGAAGTTCTAGTAACTTGGTGATAGTGACTAGAGAACTCTGCCAATCATTATCTTATCTGGAAGATTAACTCCCACTTGAATCAAGTGATTGTAGTACTCAGACATTCTGAGCACATGCTCACTAGCTGAGCAATACTCCTCCATCTTGTAGGCAAAGTACTGTCAGAGGTCTCATACCTCTCGACACGGGCATGAGTATGAAATACCAATTTCAACTCTTAGAACATCTTATTTGCTCTGTGGCGTTTAAAACATTTTTGAAGTCCCGGTTCTAAGCCGTAAAGCATGGTGCACTAAACTATCAAGTAGTCATCATACCGAGCTTTTGTCAAATGTTCATAACGTCTGCATCTGCTCCTGCAATAGGTCTGTCACCTAGCGGTGCATCAAGGACATAATACTTCTGTGCAGCAATGAGGTTAATCCTCAGATCATGGACCAAGTCTGCATCATTGCTACTAACATCTTTCAACTTAGTTTTCTCTAGGAACATATCAAAATAAAACAAGGGAGCAAAACGCGAGCTATTGATCTACAACATAGATACGCTAATACTACCAGGACTAAGTTCATGATAAATTTAAGTTCAATTAATCATATTACTTAAGAACTCCCACTTAGATAGACATCCCTCTAATCCTCTAAGTGATCACGTGATCCAAATCAACTAAACCATGTCCGATCATCACGTGAGATGGAGTAGTTTCATTGGTGAACATCACTATGTTGATCATATCTACTATATGATTCACGCTCGACCTTTCGGTCTCAGTGTTCCGAGGCCATATCTGTTATATGCTAGGCTCGTCAAGTTTAACCTGAGTATTCCGCATGTGCTACTGTTTTGCACCCGTTGTATTTGAACGTAGAGCCTATCACACCCGATCATCACATGGTGTCTCAGCACGAAGAACTTTCGCAACGGTGCATACTCAGGGAGAACACTTATACCTTGATAATTTAGTGAGAGATCATCTTATAATGCTACCGTCAATCAAAGCAAGATAAGATGCATAAAAGATAAACATCACATGCAATCAATATAAGTGATATGATATGGCCATCATCATCTTGTGCTTTTGATTTCCATCTCTGGAGCACCGTCATGATCACCATCGTCACCGGCGCAACACCTTGATCTCCATCGTAGCACCGTTGTCGTCTCGCCAACTTATGCTTCTACGACTATCGCTACCGCTTAGTGATAAAGTAAAGCATTACAGGGCGTTTGCATTGCATACAATAAAGCGACAACCATATGGCTCCTGCCAGTTGCCGATAACTCGGTTACAAAACATGATCATCTCATACAATAAAATTTAGCATCATGCCTTGACCATATCACATCACAACATGCCCTGCAAAAACAAGTTAGACGTCCTCTACTTTGTTGTTGCAAGTTTTACGTGGCTGCTACGGGCTGAGCAAGAACCGTTCTTACCTACGCATCAAAACCACAACGATAGTTTGTCAAGTTGGTGCTGTTTTAACCTTCTCAAGGACCGGGCGTAGCCACACTTGGTTCAACTAAAGTTGGACAAACTGACACCCGCCAGCCACCTGTGTGCAAAGCACGTCGGTAGAACCAGTCTCGCGTAAGCGTACGCGTAATGTTGGTCCGGGCCGCTTCATCCAACAATACCGCCGAACCAAAGTATGACATGCTGGTAAGCAGTATGACTTATATCGCCCATAACTCACTTGTGTTCTACTCGTGCATATAACATCTACGCATAAAACCTGGCTCGAATGCCACTGTTGGGAAACGTAGTAATTTCAAAAATTTCCTACGCACACGCAAGATCATGGTGATGCATAGCAACGAGAGGGGAGAGTGTTGTCCACGTACCCTCGTAGACCGTAAGCGGAAGCGTTAGCACAACGCGGTTGATGTAGTCGTACGTCTTCATGATCTGACCAATCCAAGTACCGTACGCACGGCACCTCCGAGTTCAGCACACGTTCAGCTCGATGACGTCCCTCGAACTCTGATCCAGCAGAGCTTTGAGGGAGAGTTTAATCAGCACGACGGCGTGGTGACGATGATGATGTTCTACCGACGCAGGGCTTTGCCTAAGCACCGCTACGATATTATCGAGGTGGACTATGGTGGAGGGGGGCACCGCACACGGCTAAAAGATCAACAGATCAATTGTTGTGTCTCTAGGGTGCCCCCCTACCCCCGTATATAAAGGAGCAAGGGGGGAGAGGCGGCCGGCCAGGAGGGGCGCGCCAGGAGGAGTCCTACTCCCACCGGGAGTAGGACTCCCTCCCTTTTCTTTGTTGGATTATGAGAGGAGAGGGAAGGAGAGAGAGGGGGAAAGGAATGGGGGGGCGCCGCCCCCCTCCTTGCCCAATTCGGACTTGGGGGGGAGGGGCACGCGGCTGCCCCTTGGCCGCCTCTCCTCTTCCACCAATTGCGCCCATGAGGCCCAATAACCTCCGGGGGGATTCTGGTAACCCCCTGGTACTCCGGTATATATCCGATAACCCCCGGAACCATTCCGGTGTCCGAATATAGTCGTCCAATATATCAATCTTCATGTCTCGACCATTTCGAGACTCCTCGTCATGTCTGTGATCACATCTGGGACACCGAACTACCTTCGGTACATCAAAACATATAAACTCATAATATAACTGTCATAGTAACTTTAAGCGTGCGGACCCTACGGGTTCGAGAACTATGTAGACATGACCGAGACACGTCTCCGGCCAATAAACAATAGCGGAACCTGGATGCTCATATTGGCTCCCACATATTCTACGAAGATCTTTATCGGTCAAACCACATAACAACATAAGTTGTTCCCTTTGTCATCGGTATGTTACTTGCCCGAGATTCGATCGTCGGTATCTCAATACCTAGTTCAATCTCGTTACCGGCAAGTCTCTTTACTCGTTCCGTAATACATCATCCTGCAACTAACTCATTAGTTACAATGCTTGCAAGGCTTATAGTGATGTGCATTACCGAGTGGGCCCAGAGATACCTCTCCGACAATCGGAGTGACAAATCCTAATCTCGAAATACGCCAACCCAACAAGTACCTTTGGAGACACCTGTAGAGCACCTTTATAATCACCCACTTACGTTATGACGTTTGGTAGCACACAAAGTGTTCCTCCGGTAAACGGGAGTTGCATAATCTCATAGTCATAGGAACATGTATAAGTCATGAAGAAAGCAATAGCAACATACTAAACGATCGAGTGCTAAGCTAACGGAATGGGTCAAGTCAATCACATCATTCTCCTAATGATGTGACCCCGTTAATCAAATGACAACTCATGTCTATGGCTAGGAAACATAACCATCTTTGATCAACGAGCTAGTCAAGTAGAGGCATACTAGTGACACTCTGTCTGTCTATGTATTCACACAAGTATTATGTTTCCGGTTAATACGATTCTAGCATGAATTATAAACATTTATCATGAAATAAGGAAATAAATAATAACTTTATTATTGCCTCTAGGGCATATTTCCTTCAAAATCTTAGGTACCTAGTGATACCAGGGAATGATAGAGATGTGAGAGATAATGAAAACCGTGTAATGTATAATGATAGGGAGAGTGTGACACTTCTCAAGGGAGACATCGAGAGACCATGTTTGCGAAAATAGGAGTAACATGAAGTGAGCGTGCGAGTGAGCTGTAGAAAGACAGTGATAGCTACATGAAGGAGCACGCGAGAGAGATGGGCGTGAAAGGAGATTCAAATATTTAGTTGCATGTATAGAAAATGTCAACATAAAAGGGATTCAAATATTTGAATTCGAGATGATGATACATGTAATTCATACTCAAACCAAAATTGATCTATCAAACATACATACTCATATGAATTCACGCGCATCTATGTTATTTAATATGCAGATATTAGTGATCCATAAATTTTAGTAGAACATAATTTGGTTTAAAATTTTTGAATTCAACCTTATGATTTTGAGATCGTTGTATTTGTAAATCATATTATATATATAAAGGAGCAGAATTCTTTGTTGTGCTTTTGAAATTATATATAAAAATATGATGTATATAGAATTTTATTCCAATCTAAAATGGATCCCGCCCGAACAAAAATATAATACAAAATGGATTAGAATTGAGTTGGCACGGTAAACGTGCAAGCTTTTTCTCAAAAAAATTGAACAAAGCGGCCAAACTCGCAGTAACCGCCCGAAACCAAAATATGGGAGATGGAAATTACTGCCTGTCCCTAACATGCAACACATCTCGGCTCGATTTCAATAGGTCTTGATAGGGGCAGGTTTGTAATTTCACTCAAACGTGACATAACCGCCTCTCACCCGGATTCATACACAGTGGGTGCCAAAACACAGTGCCTCCTTGGCCGAAATCGCCTCTCACCCTGTTTCATACACTGTGGGCGCCAAAACAAACTCTCCTCGGCCGAAATCTCCGTTGGCAAATATTCGGTGTATGCGAGATTGCCGTCCTATCCCCAACCGACTAATATTGCTGTGATGTAGGAAATTTTAAACGGGGGCTAAGTTTGTAAATTTCCTCGCATTTGAGACAAGCGCGCCCTGAAGACATGGTTCCCCCTTCCTCTCTGCCTCCATTTCCCCATTCGTACTCCGTGGGCGCCAAAACACCTTGTCCTACCAGCCTCCTCTGTCCACCACCCCATCCACCGCCATCCTCCTCCACCATGCTGGAGCTGATACCCCGACGCCGTCGTCCATTACAAGAGATCGACCTCTCTCATCCACGGCTTCGTCCACCTTGCCGGTGCCGCTCCTACGACCGTCTCGTCCATCGCCCCGGGATATTTCCTCCGCTGCCACCGTCTACCCTCCTAGATCTGCTTCCACGCCGCCGACAGCCATCGCTACCGCAGCACCATCAAATTCTTAGCAGATGCATACACGGTGCTGCACCAGAGGCGGTACTCTTTCGTATCTGCTCAACTTATTTATCGCAGTAAGAAAATAGATCGCCACTGCTTTACTGTGATTTCTTGTCCATCACTTAGGATCTTACTTGTTAGTTGAAAGCAAACATTGGTTGCGAAGTTGCCTTTGTCCAATTTGCACCTTCAGATCTGCCATGGCACGCTCAACACTATACTCGCAATGCTTATGGTTTTCCCTTTTATATTCCACACTAGTTAAATGATAGTAGACTAAATTTCAAAATTGGGTTAGTCGATTTTTGAGAGCTTGCTGGAGTTGGCTGGAGGGAAGGAAGGGGCTCGGGTGGGGACAGTGGTTGTGGGGGTGGTGGCGGTGGCCTGGCGGTGGTGGGGCCTCGCCGAACAAAGAAAACTCGACGCGAGTGGGGGCGGGGCGGGGGTGGCGGAGGAACACAGGCGGTGGGGGAGGTTTAGGGGAGGGCGGGGCGTCGGGACCGGTGGTTCAACCGGCGGCCCGTGCAGTGTTTTATAGGGGAAGAATCAGAGACGAGGAAGAAGAAGGGTTAGGAGACGTAGGATCTTCATCCAACCGCCTGAAATGGTCGACTGGCCCAAATGACAAAAGTCACGCGACCTGCATGCAGACATTCCTTTATATTTATTACCATCATCGTAGCTGCTTAGCACTGCTCCTCAATCCATCAAGCTAAACAATGTGCCACTCATAATTCCAAATTTGTTGCTCAATTACGAATCTGATATGATCCTGATATTACTAAAACAGATAACGTTTAATTGGTCAGCTAATGTTCCTACTTTACTTTCGAAAAGCACGTGCACCACATATAGAGAGACAGTAGGGAGTTGCATTCTTAATGCGCTCTGGCTCATCATGTTTGGGCACTGTGCAACGAACATTTTATTATCCAAAATCTGCTTGCTCTTCTTTAGCATGTTCCTCTTCTGATCTTCTTTAATAAGTACTCTCTTCATTCCTAAATGCAAGTCTTTATATAGATTCCACCATGGACTACATATGGAGCAAAATGACTGAATCTACACTCTAAAATATATCTGTATACATTTGTATGTGATTCATAGTCGAAAGTGCTATTGTGAGCTCAAGCTCACAGGCACCCTTTGCTATAGTACAAAGGAAAAAAATATTTAAAAAGTTCAAAAAAAAATCTGAAATTGTTTGGCAACAAACATTGATATCTTTTTCGCATGTGTGCAAAATATAATGACAAAATGACATTCATGCAGGTCTTGGCAAAAAAACAAAATCGATGCTCCAAAATGCTTCCAAAAACAGTTTTTTTGGAGCATGATTTTGTTTTTTTTGCCGAGACCTCCACAAATGTCATTTCATCACAAAAATTGGCACGCATGTAGAAAAAACATCAAAGTTTCTTGACAAAAAATTTCAGATTTTTTGAATTTTTCTACTATTTTTTCGGATTTTACTGTTCATCTAGGATCACTGGTGCTCGGGATCACATGCTCCATGTCCCAGGAAATATCTACAAAGACTTATATTCTGGAATGGAGGGAGTATGATATTAGTACAGTATGTTCCTTGTAGTGAAGAGGAGTAGGGACATTTGCAGTGTAGAGGTCTATTCAGTCGGTTGTGATGGACACTTTCAACTCTTCGGGCCTCTTTGAATCGTAGGATTTTGTAAACATGGGAATAGGAATTGTAGTGGCCTGCCCACTGGAATCATACAAGATTAACAAGGAAATGCGGGGAGCTGTGTCGCCTTTGAGAGTTGCACTGATATTAACAGTACCACACCTTCAGTTGAAGAGAGCTGGTATCCAAAGCCTTTTAGCCGTACCAGCAATAGTAGTCCATATTTTCCATCAAGTTCCACTTTCCTGATTTTACTTGTGATGCTTACGGTTTTCCCGTTATATCTACACTATGATCTGTGTAGCTGCTTTGTGTCGCACTAGCAGCAGTCCACTCTTGAAGCTAAACAACACATTAATCATAAGTCCAAAGCTTACTTCTTCAAATACAAATTCTGATATGATACTGATATTAGTTAACAGACACACATTTAATTTGTCAGCTAATGCTCCCACTTGATTTTCCAAATGCATGTGGCCACATATAGAGAGACAGCATGGAATTGCATTTCTTTGGGTGTTGTGATTCATCTAGAGTGGGCAACCAACATTGTATGCAAAGAAGTGGAACCTCAAGAATATGCTTCCTCTACTGTTCTTTAACATGTTCCTCTTTTGTTACTCTGTATTTAGTATGTACAGTATGTTCCTTGTCAGGAAGGGGAGCAGGGACATCTGCAGTCAACAGCTGATAGAGTTGGCCTGTACGTGATCGATAGGCTTTCAATTAGTAGCGGCAATACAACACCATATTTTCCAGCCAGTTCCACTTTCTCGATTATATATGCTGGTTATGGTGTACCCCTTTTATGTACACTACGATCTGCCTAGTTGCTGTGTGCTCTTGTTATCATGGTTTGGCAATAAACTCTCTATACAATATATTATGAACCTATCATCTGCCAACTATCCTTACTTCTCGAGCCTATTTTTGTGTACTTGTGCTAGATTATATTAATGCACGCACCATATTACAGCACACATGGGCTCTCTCATCAGAATCCAGTGATAGCACACAAGGGTTTACAGGGAGCCCCTATATTAGATTATCCTCTACATTGCAAATATAATCTCACTACTATGTATGTTCTCATGCTTATCAGATATTGTACATAATCACAATGAATATCAGAATGCGCGCATCAGAAGAATATTGTGGAACACTACAACGACTAACAAAATTGGCACCAAGGCATTGAGTGCCATTCTGGATGCAATGAAACTCATACGCTCCCTACCTGTAGATTCTTGTTCAGAATATGATCCTAATGACTATTCTGACCTCAAGGAGTCGAAGGCAGATGGCCTGTCCTGTTCAGCCATCAAGGTGCATGTTCTAATTTGGCAAGGTTTTATTGATTGCGTGTATCTTGCATAAGGTGTCTTGCATTTCTTCTACTTTGTTGCACCGCCATCTGCTTAGTTTACTCATCATATATGTCAAGATGCCATGCCCATCCATTATCAATACATATTCCATCTGTCATCATACCATGTTTTTTCACTCAAATGTTGTTCTTGTGCATCAGACATCAAAAAGGAAGAGGGTGATTGCCGAAACTGAAGGAGCACCAACAAAGTCCTTGAAAAACGTGGTGGTGCCGGAGAAATCAGACAGCACCCCACTTATATTGGCTCTACAACTAATGACACCAAACGTAGGACTGACTCCAGCAGACTGTACCCATACTTCACTTGCCACACCACTAGCCCCACCACACAGGACCTGCACTCCAGCAAAAGGTATGCCGATTTCAGTTGCCATAGCACCAGCCGTACCACAGAAAAAATCCACTCCAGCAAAAAGTACAACAAGTCCACCGGCCGAAGACCTATCCCAACTGCAGAGACGGCCAATTCCTGCAGATTGGAACCCCATTCCAGTTATTCCCAGTTTAAAAGACAATGCTTTCAATGTTGTTAGGGACTACGTGCATATATTCCCATCATGCGAAGATTATAGTGAAGACAAACACCATTTTCACATCTTCATGTCCCACTTACGTGTAAGTGCTATTATTCATGGTGATTATGTTCTTGTTTTCTGTTGATTGAACATAGCAATGATTTACATTACATTGTTGTAAGTAGGCGAGGGTCAATCTGGATAGTCATGACAAGCAAAGCTTGCTTGCGCTTTTCAAGGAAGCACTGCAGCAGTATCGGTGTTACCTGAGGAAATCACACTTTGATGGCAAGTCTATAAACGAATTTCCGGTGAAGTCTCCTATGCTAAATTTAGAAGACATTGAATGGAAAAAACCTTGTTATGCACTGGCCTCGTTCCCAGGATGAGGTACTATCTATGATATCACATGACAATTTGAACTTCTACTTTTCCACATGTGCCTTGCAGATCTCTTTTGCGGGAAATCTGCTCAAAGAAGAATCCTGATTTGAAAAGGACGATGGGATATCGCAAATATGCTGCCCGCTGCTTTGCTCTTGTTAGTACATGTTGTCCTGTATCACTGCACTTGCATTCATACCTGGTTCATTATGTGACAGCAGTCTGCATGATAGCTTGCTTATAAATTGTTTCCTCCAAATTATCTGATCTGTATTAATGGTTACATTAGTGTAGAATATATCCAATACCAATGAAATAGTTTAGCTCTGCATTGTTCTTGTAAGTACCTGCTGTCCTTTATCAATGTACTTATATTGACAGCTAATTGTTCATGTACCATCACTATGCAGCTTATTCTCCTTTGTCCTCCATTTTCTACACATCAGATCTATATTTACTCTTACCATAAGGTTGGATAACATCAATGGTACAAAGGAAGTTTAGCTCTGCATTGCTCTTGGTTGTACCTTTTGCCTGTATCAATGTACTTGCATTTATAGCTACTTGGTTATGTAGCATCACTCTTCATTTTATCTTAAATATTCTCCATTTTTTCTTATATTATCACATCTATATTTACTCTTAACAATATGTAGAATATAGGCAATGCTTATGAAGAAGATTCTGTGGTAAACTTCTTGAATTGCCCCCCCCCCATCAGCATGGACAAGGGCTTTATAGAGCCGGTCTTCACCACTAATGTAAGTTTGTCCTTCTCAAGCCTTCAAACTTTGTTTTGTATATTTGGTTAGGCGTGACTGCAACAACTGTTTATTTTTGGTGTTTGCATCAAATTGCATGTTTAAAGTTTATTATGTAGTTCATAAACAAAAGTTTGTCCTTCTCAATTTAAGTTTTCAGTTGTACAACCAAGTTCCTTCTTCATACCATGTAAATTAAACTATACAGAGCAAGTGATCTTATTTTGCACTGCATGTATGCTTCTGTTCTTGATCTGTAATCCAGTGGTGTGGTAAACCTACCCACTACAGCACAATGTCATATTCTACAATGTCTTAACTATGAACAATGTCATATCATTCTACTATTATTTAAACTGTCTCTTTATTTGCCAATCTGAAATGGGATAAATTGACAGCACACTAACCATACTTATGAGTTCTTGATCTGTAATCCAGTGGTGTCGTGAAGCTGTCAACTCATTCACAATGTCATTTCCTGCCATGTCTTAACCTGAACAATACCATATTGTTTTAATGCTATATTAAACTGTGTCACTTTATTCATCAATAAGAAATGTGATGAATTGTCAGCACTCATACTTATATGTGCAAAATCTGTCATCTGTCTGCTTGTTTCTCCTTCAGAGTGAGGAGGATATAAGCGTCAAACAAGCACAGTCTCATCAACTTGCTCAGCTGCTTGTGCGGCAGCTCCCGTGCAGGGCTAACCTTTCTTGAACTCTATTGAAGTGTTATCAGTTTTGTATATTATTTTGTCGGCATGTTTATTTGCACTGGTGGTGATCTTTGATGCCCAATGTATGTAATCTGTTGCCTGCTTGTGCTTTATTATCATAGTGGCGAACCTTGATGCCCAGTGGATGTAATATGTCGTAATTTCTTTATACTATAGTCTAGGTTTTACTTATTCACGATGCTGAAGTTATTTTACTATATATATCCTATCTTTGCTCCTTGAAAAGTAAACCGGCCAAACTGTAAAATTACGGCACATAATCGGGCCGTCATGCAAATCACTGTGTATGGGCCGCATCATGGGCCCAGTCATCTTGGTCCGTTAACATGCCTAATGTAAACTGGCCCACTAGTAGTTTTGGGCATTTAATAGCCCGAGTAAACCGTCGGCCCTATTTTCGCAAGAAAACTCAACGGGCTTTTAGTAGGCTGAAAAGTAGGTTGGGCCTGAAAAGTGCCAAATAGCTCACGGGCTGACAGCAGGCCGAAATAGACCCCGGCCCATGATTGTGCCAATCACATCACGGGGCCGTTAATAGGCCAAAATTGTCTCGGTTCTTGTTTGGCCCAATCAAATTATTGGCTATGAGCAGGCCGGATGAAAGCGGGCCATAGTTAGGCCCAACTATATCACGGGATTTTAACAGGCCAAAATGTTAACCGGGCCTTTAACAGGCCGAAACTAATATCAGGTCGTATTACTAAATGGGCCTTTAGCAAACAGTAATCCTAAACGGGCCTCAAGTGGGCCCAAAAGCACAAGTCCAGTTGACGTGCCGCATCTGATATGGGCCATAATTTAGCCCGAAGGCTCTTAAAGGGCCGGATATGATATGGGCCGTAATATGGCCCAGAACGTGGTAGGCTATTAATGATCCGGATCTCATATGGGCCCTTATTAGGCCCAGAATGTGGCAGGCTGTTATGGGACGGCATTTGGCCCAAAACATGGCAACCTGTTAACTGGCCGGCTCACTAGTGTCTTCAAAATCTTGTGGGCCTTTAGCTGGGCCGGCCCATTATGGTCTGCAAAATCTTGTGAGCCTTTAGTTGGGCTGGCCCATTTAATCTTTATGGGACACTTTTGGGCTGGTCCACGTGTCAACATATCATAGGCGCATCTCGCCCATTGGATGAGTGACATCTGTGCCAACGCGGAGCTGACACGTGGTTCCATCGGCCAATGAGAATTTTACACGTGGAAAATCGCCATTGGTCATGGCTGTTAGCGGGTTATCGGATCCAAAACCGGACCCGATAGCTTAACGGTGACCCGTTACGGTGGATGCAACATGTCCGTTACCCTTGACGAAAGCACTTCCATGACACGGCATTTATCGTCATGGAAGTGGACACTGCCGTGATGATAATTTTGGTATTGTCATTAAACACTTCTACAGCAGCACAGGTATGACTATCTTGATTCTGACATAAAACCATCATGGATGTACATGCATGGCAGAAAACGTGACCTACTGTGACAAACACGTATCATCACGGAAGTGTGTTTTTTTTGTAGTGACGTCATGGGGGCGCAGTAAAGAGAAGATTATTATAGATTGTGGCAGTTATTCTTTGCCACCCGGGCATGTGCATTGTTTTGGGCCTAGCCCAACGACGCTTTGCATGTGTGTGTGGCCCAGGCCCGGGGGCTCCTGTCGGTGTAGAATTGGGTCTTTAATAACCCAGACTTATGCACAGGCAGTGGTAGCCTTCCTGGCGGTAAGGCTTGCTGGAGGATAACTAAAGCCAAACTGAATACCAGATTACAAGAATACAAAGAAGATCTCTAAGACAGAGATCAAAAGTATTGAAGATCCATCTTGAAGACCTGGCAAGATCCTTGTCGGGGGAAGCTGACGAAGCCTGGCAAGCTCCAAGCCCGGTAAGAATCCCACTACCTAACCATCGCTCCACCTCATCGATCAGGTTGTCACTTGTCGATTAGGTGTCGAGCGGGCAGGTAGTTAGGTGAGTCTTGTCTAGGCACATGGCAGCTCACCTCTGAAGATATAACTTTAGTAACACCCGTCCAGGCGATGTGTCAAGTAAATAACAAGTAGATGGGCGAAAGGCACAGAAGGAGAGACCATTCTTGCCGGGGAGCTTGATGTAGGGTAGAACCCTCGATGCCCGATCTTTCACGAAATGGAGTGAATCCTACGAAGAACGCGAAGAACACGAGGGGAAACAAGAGAGAAATCACTCAACCAACAAGATTCGGTCACACATATGCTAGATCCTCGAAACACAAAGAGATACTCGATCCATGATCAACAAGGGACGATACAAAGGTAGCTAGTTCTTCTCCGCGAGGAGGCCTTGAGGGGTTCTTCCTGTGAGGGGTCTTGAATCCGCTTGGGGGATCTTCTCCGAAGAGGTCATGCACTCCAATGGAGAAGTAACCAAGTAGATGAGCAAAGCTTATCTCTCAAATGAGCTATCACATTGCTAACCCTAGAAAGATGGAGGAGGAGGAGGTCTATTTACAGTCTAGAGTCACGAAAGGTTAAGTGGGCTTCGGCCCAACACATGGCGGCATACAGGCGTCAGACGTCGGACCGTCATCGGTCGTCCGGAGGCTCGCGGGTGATCGGTCATCCAGGCAGGGTCGGACGTCCAATGTTTTGGCCCTGTTGGGGCTTTGTCGGATGTCCGGTCGCGGCCGATCGTCCGGAGGCTTCCATTCTTCCGACGTTTTGGCTCGGTGATGGTGGTGCCGGTCGTCCGGAAGGGGTCGGCCGTCCGGGACATAGAGTGCGTCAGACGTCCGGTGTTGGTGTACAAAAGTAGGGGCCTTCTGTACCCCTTTACTTGTGTGCGGGCAGTTGTAGCAGCACCTACGGCCACGCTTGGTGGGATAGAGGGAGCAGAGATACAAGACTACCAGGACAGCACTCAAGCCAGAGGCATGAAGAACAACGGGGCAAGATGGGTCTCCCCCGGCAACACCCTTGCCGGGGCGGCATGCGTAGCCCCGGCAAGAGCATTGCCGGGGCAACTTGCCCAACACTAGCAAGGCCGCCACCCTTGAGCCTAAGAGTTCCGACACCATCGATGACATTGGGAACCAAAGGCTCTGGAGGCGCCTACATGGTGGCATGCAGATCTTTGTGAAGACCGAAGGCCTGCAAGACTAGATGAGAACCAGAAGACGAAGGCCCCCGGCAAGACCCTTACCAGGGACGCCCACGAGACCCCCGGCAAGATCCTTGTCGGGGACCCCCACAAGACCCCGGCAAGACCCTTGTCGGGGACATCTGCAGGGACGCGGCCATGCCCACACCTACCAAGGTTTCACTGCCTCGCACCCGTTCCGATGTGGCGGCCAGCCCGCCAACTAGGCTAGCGCCTGCGTGGCAGCATGCAACTTCTAGGCCAACTAGCAAGCACCTGCGTGGTGGCATGCAGATCTTCATGAAGACCCTACCACCGCACCAGCTCAGCAGCCAGCCAGCGAGCGTGGCGCTGCATGCCTCGTAACCTTGGACATGCGTCGAAGCAAGGTGAGGCGGCAATGGACGGGACGAGCTTCTTTGTCGTCCCCGATAAAGCAAGGGGACACATAGGCGGCGCATTAAATGTGTTTGTCCTATGATGTCAGGAGATAAACTCGTATACTGTAGATACTTTCCACCTCCTATGTGCCGCTGTGGCAACCCCTTTTTGGCTATAAAAGGAGGCCCAAGGCATACTGAGGAAGGATTCGGACTTTTTGGGCTAGGCATGCACCGCAGCTAGTTCAAGAGCTCAAGAACACCAAATATACACCAAAGCGGGACTAGGGTATTACGCATCGTTTGCGGCCCGAACCTGGATAAAATTCCCCCGCGTTGATCTTCTAGACCCGCTCTTTGCATAGCCCCACGCCCCGCCAACCATAGTAGGGATTCCCTGTGATCCCATAGGTGTCGTTTCCTCGACATCTTTGGCGCACCAGGTAGGGGGCGCAAGCTATGAAAATTCTGGTTCAGAAGTTAGCTCATCGATTTCTTCGTCGCGATGGCTCGAGAGAAGAAGGCGACATCGATCAGCCACGCTCTGGTGCCATCAGCTAGGCGAGGCGGTGCTGTCCGCAGCTGCAACGACCCTCCGTGTGATGACGAAAAAGCTAAGTTGCGCAAAACTTTGAGCAATTTCTTCTTTTTTATAAGGTTATCCTCCTCGAAAAATCTTGTCCCTCGTATGGAAAACCTGTATGAAATTGAACCCTTCCGCTATTGGCAACGCCCTTCTTCTGTTTCGAGTCCGCTCAATAGTTCAAGCGGCTGCGCTAAGAACGGCAAGGTGGCTTGCCCGGCAGCAAGCGCCCCCGGCAGGCTGCTAAGGATCCGTTCCTCAAAGTGCCATAGCATGGGTTTATGCACCGGCAAACCTATCCAACTAGGCGTGGGGTGTGTACATACAAGGAAAGATCAAACAGGAAGATAGCATGCTTCATCTTAAAGTATTGTAGAGTTATATTATATCAATGATTGCCGCGGTTCTAACTTAAGATAAATTGTCTTGGGCATGAACCCGCAGCGGCAAGGAGAAACGGGGTGCCTTGTCTCAGTGCTGGCCCTCCACCCTCTTGACTCCGTCGACGCAGCTGATGATGGGCTCGATATGCTCCTCGAGCACCGTGAGGTCCGCATCCTCCGGCAAGCTCTCCAGCGCGCCGGCGAAGTCGACGCTGGGGTTCCAGAATGCCACCTTAGTGAGCACCTTGGTCAGGGCGCCCCGGCAGAGCCTCCAGGACTCGTTGGCCAGATCAGCTGCTCGATTGGAGTGGAGCTGCCCCAGAGCTTCGAGGATGCACTCGAAGAACAAGGTCAGCTTGGCGTTGGGGCTTATGTTCGCCTCCGGGGTGTACCTGAAGCTCGGCATGCCCAAGGTGGCCAACTGCATAGTGAGCCTCTCTGCGACATCGACGAGGCGGCTGATCCAGAGGTTTACGCTCTTCATGTAATCCTTGTGGGCGGCGGCGTCATTGCTCCGCAGCCGCTTCTCGTCCTCCAGGGCCTTGTTCAGGGTCTCCTCCCGAGCCCCGGCCTCCGAAAGCCTCCCCTCCAAGCCGTCCAGTTTTAGCTTCAGGTCATTGATGGAGTCGTTGGCCTCGAAGAGCAGCTTGGCCTTGTTGGAGATGGTGACCTGCGCATCCGCCAGAGTGCGGTTGGCCGCGTCCCCCTCCTCCATCAGCTTCGAGACCTTCTTCTTCAGCTCCTCCCGCTCCCGCTCCAGCTTCTTCACCTTGCTGGCGTGGTCCAGGGGCCAGAGCATTGAGTGTGTCTTTGTGCTTCTGCTCCTGGGTCCGCTGCACGATGATCTTCCCGATTTCCTCGTCCTTGCCGCGGAGCATGGCGGCAAGCGCCTGCTCATGAGCAACGAGGTCTTCCTCCTGGCTGTTCAGCAGAGCCTGTTGCTGCTACCGAGCAGCGTCGTCCTTGGCGGCCTGATCCTTCGCCACCTCCTGCGCCTTCTCGATATCGGCCTGCTTCAGGATGAGCTCTCGCTTGCACTCATCCAGCTCACCCTGGGTAGCCCTCAGTTCATCCCAGGCCTCACCAAACTAGACCTGCGTCTGAGCGACGCGCTCCTCAAAATCCGCCCGCCTTGTCCACTGCCGCCATCCTGGATTTCACTTTGTCTTGGCGGGCGCGGTGGAGCGCCTGGAGCTTCTGGAAGTTGGCGTTCATGGCTTGGAGGAGCTGCTCTTCTTGGGAACCGCCGCTGCTGGCGCTCGGTTCGTCGACAACCTGGAGCCCAGCAGTGGCGAGCGCCTCGTCATCGAAGACCTCCCCCTCGGCAGGTGCTCTGGTGTCTGCTGTCCCTAGGAGGCGGACGAACAAGTCATCGCCCACCTTCAAGTACTTGGACGGCGCGGGGGCGGCGGGGGAGGAAGATTGGTCGCTGGCCACCTCCTCCTCGGCAGGCTTCTTGGCGGCCTCCCCGGCAGCAGCCTTGGCGGCCTCCTCGGCAGCGGGCTTGTTGGCCTCCTCGGCGGCAGCCTTGCCGGCCTCCTCGGCAGTAGCCTCGCCGGCCTCCCCGGCAAGACCCTTGCCGGCCTCCTCGATGGCGGATTTGGTGGCTTCCTCAGCCGCGATCTTGGCGGCCTCAGCTTCGGCATCCTTGGCGACCTCCTCGATGACGGTGTCGATGTCCTCCTGGTCCATCGAGGGAGGGTCTGGAAACCAGAAGGGAGAATGAAACAAGGCCAAAATCAAGGTTCGGAACAAAGGAAAAAAACAGCGACGGAGGGTAGGCTACTTAACCGTGCTGAGCTGAGAAGGAGTGGTTCCCTCCCCGCCAACATTTGTTGCCGGGGCGGGGCCGCCGGCATCCAAGCTTGCCCCCTCCTCCTCCATACACGTGGGCTCGGCGGTAGATGCCCTTGCCGGCGACACCCCTCCGGGTGGCGTGGTCGATGGAGGCGGCGTGTTGGGGGTGGCCCTCAGTGGCTCCTCCTGTTGCCACTCTCTTCCTGCAATCCCGGCAAGGTCAGCATCAAAGAATTCACGCCCCAACGCCCGTCAATGGGTAGTGAGTAACGGACTCACACTGGGGGCTGGAGTGGGGGCTGCGCTAAGGGCTGTTGTCCGGGCTGAGCACCACCAATGCCGGCGTACGCGGGGTGCTCGCTGGGGGCTTGTCACCCGTCGAAGCCTTGGCCCTCTTCGACACTCTCTGGGCCAGCGTCTCCGTGTCGCTGCAAAGACAAGGTCAAGTCAGAAAAGATGGCACAGGCTGAGGGTCAGAAATGGTGAAGGACATAATACTTACTCGTCCTCCCCCGTCGGCCTCCTCTTCCTCTTCGGGCTAAAGGACCCAAGATCGAAGTCGACCTCTGGGGCGGCGCTCATGGGGGGAGGGGAAGGCGAAGGCGTCCTGCACCGCTTGGATGAGGAAGTAGCGGCGGCCGCCGCCTTCTTCGCTGCCACAGCCCTCGTCTCGCGCACGGGCTGTCCTTGGGCCAGTTGCCGCCACGTGTTCCTGCCGGGCCGGACCGACTCGCCGGAGCTAGCCCGCCGCAGGACACGTTTCCTCCCCGGGGTCAAGGAGTCATCCGCCTAGGTCTCCTCCACGGCTGAATCCTCGGCCACGTCTTCGACAAGGGGGCCCCGGCGCCGTCTACGCTGGCTTCCCCGGCAGACCCCACCCATTCGGCGAGCTCTTTCTCTTCTGCGGCCGTGTAGGCCTCGTCCTCCATGGTGCCGACGCTGCCGGCCTCCTTAGCAAGTGTCGCCTCCTCCGCCCTGGAGGTGATGTACGCCAGCTCTTCCCGGGTGGTGTCGCGGATGAGCAGTGGCTCATCACGAACATAACTCTCTGACAGGTTGTCAAAGAATGCTTGCACCGGCTCCGCCTCCGTCTCGGCCCAGGTTGGATCGAGGCCGTGCGCATTGAAGTCCGGGATCATGGCGGTCTCGCAGGAGTTGTTGCTCAACGGGACCACTCCCGCTGGCAACTCAAACAGAGACCCGCCAGCCTTGATGGCCTTGCCGGTCCTCTCCACCCCACCGGCCTTGTCAACCTTGAGCTAAAAAAGCCTCTGGCAGAGGTGGGCGTCCTGCAGCACCATGAAATTGTGCTTCAGGCCGGGGCAGAGCCTCATGACATCAGCCGCGTTCCTGAAATCCCAGGCCAGCCTCACCTTGTTGTGCAGTGAGGCAATCCGGCGGCGGATGAAGTCCGCCCCAATCATCTCAAGGGTGAGCCCGGCCGAGGTGAGGCGATGGATCCTGGTGGTGGCGACCGTGAGCTTCTTGTCCTCGGCGTCAACATCGCTCCAGTCCTTGCCGCGGACCGGCGGCTTCCGAAGGACCCGGCAGAACTCTTGTGGGTCTGCCTCCTCAATCCAGCACCATCGGCCCCGCCACTCTTCCCACCTCTCCTTCTGGGCACCCTCAGGGTACGTGCCCCTGCTTTGGGTCCTCGGGATCCAAGTAATGCAGCCGGAGATGACGCCCCTGGCTGGATGTGAGGGGAGAAGTAATGCTGGAAGAGCGCCGTGCTGGGGTGCACTCCGGCGAAGCCCTCACAGAGATGGGCGAAGAAGGACTTGCACGCCACGGCGTTCGGCGTGAAATCCAGAAGGTGGAAGCCGTAGGTGTGCATGACATCGTTGAAGAAATCTGAGAAAGGGCGGCAGAGCCCGCAGGAAAAATAGTCGACGAAGAAAGGGTACCGATTGGGACCAGCCTCGGCGAAGGCGGCAGGGATGATGCACGTGGCAGGGTGCCCCGACGTCTCCCTTCCCCACAGGGGCCTGAACATGTCCCTGAGGGTGAGCGCATCGACCGTCAAGGTGAAGAGGGCGCACAGCGTCCGAAGATCCACCAACTCGCTCTCCGGCACCTCCTTCCCTCCGTCGTCCTTGGCCGCGCCGTTGCCCTTGCTCGTCTTGGGCGCCATGGCGGCTGAGAGGGGATGAGGAATCAAGGGCAATGGGGGCACAGCGGAGGAACGAGCTTCGATTTTCACTTGGGAAAGAAGAGGGGAACAACGGTTCTGAGATTGGAAAAGCCACAGAGGGTAAATGAGCAGCGCCCCTGCGGTTTTCCCTTTTATGGGGAAGACGCGGGCTGCCTCTTTACTATTCACCACGATGTGACGCAAGCGTGCTGCAACTGCTCCACGCATGACCCCCACGTCACGCACTCAATGCGGGTCGTGGGGAAGCACAACTGGTGAAAGAGTTACCGCGGTTAATACTCTGCCACGCGTGCTCGCGCACCATTCTGGGCCTGGCCCAATCTCCATGCTTATATGTGGCCCAGGCCCGGGGGCTCCTGTTGGTGTACAAAAGTATGGGCCTTCTGTACCCCTTTACTTGTGCGCGGGCAGTTGTAGCTGCACCTACGGCCACGCTTGGCGGGGCAGAGGGAGCAGACATACAAGACTACCAGGGCAGCACTCAAGCCAGAGGCATGAAGAACAAAGGGGCGAGATGGGTCTCCCCTGGCAACACCCTTGCCGGGGCGGCCTGCGTAGCCCCGGCAAGAGCCTTGCCGGGGCAACTTGCCCAACACCAGCAAGGCCGCCACCCTTGAGCCTAAGAGTTCCGACACCATCGACAACATTAGGAACCAAAGGCTCGGGAAGCGCCTGCATGGTGGCATGCAGGCTTTGTGAAGATCGAAGGCCTGCAAGACTAGATTAGAACCAGAAGACGAAGGCCCACGGCATGACCCTTGCCGGGGATGCCCACAAGACCCCCGGCAAGATCATTGCCGGGGACGCCCACAAGACCCCCGGCAAGATCATACAATAAAGCGACAACCATAAGGCTCCTGCTAGTTGCCGATAACTTTTACAAAACATGATCATCTCATACAACAATTTATATATCATCACGTCTTGACCATATCACATCACAGCAAGCCCTGCAAAAACAAGTTAGACATCCTCTACTTTGTTGTTGCAAGTTTTACGTGGCTGCTACAAGCTTCTAGCAAGAACCGTTCTTACCTACGCATCAAAACCATAACGATTTTTCGTCAAGTGTGTTGTTTTAACCTTCAACAAGGACCGGGCATAGTCAAACTCGATTCAACTAAAGCTGGAGAAACAGACACCCACTAGCCACAGGTGTGCGAAGCACGTCGGTAGAACCAGTCTCATGAACGCGGTCATGTAATGTCGGTCTGGGCCGCTTCATCCAACAATACCGCCGAATCAAAGTAAGACATGATGGTAAGCAGTATGACTATCATCGCCCACAACTCATTGTGTTCTACTCATGCATATAACATCTACGCATAGACCTGGCTCTGATACCACTATTGGGAAACGTAGTATTTCGAAATTTTGCCTACGATCACGCAAGATCTATCTAGGAGAAGCATAGCAACAAGCAGGGAGAGTGTGTCCACGTACCCTCGTAGACCGAAAGCGAAAGCGTTTAGTAACGCAGTTGATGTAGTCAAACGTCTTCGCGATCCAACTGATCCAAGTACCGAACGTACGGCACCTCCATGATCAGCACACGTTCAGCTCGGTGACGTCCCTCAAACTCTTGATCCAGTTGAGGCCGAGGGAGAGTTTCGTCAGCACGATGGCGTGGTGACGGTGATGATGAAGTTATCGGCACAGGACTTCGCCTAAGAACTACGACGATATGACCGAGGTGTGTATCCGTGGAGGGGGGCACCGCACACGGCTAAAAGATCAACTTGTGTGTTCTAGGGTGCCCCCTCCCCACGTATATAAAGGAGGGAGGAGGGGAGGGCCGGCCGGCCCCTAGGGCGCGCCCCAAGAGGGGAGTCCTACTAGGACTCCTAGTCCTAGTAGGATTCCACCAAAAGGGAGAGAGGGGGAAGGAAGGAGAGGGAGAGAGGGAGAAGGAAAGGGGGCGCGGCCTACCCTGGCTGCCCTCCTCTCTCCAATAAGGCCCATGGTGGCCCATTAGTTCGCCCAGGGGGTTCTGGTAACCCCTCCGGCACTCCGGTTTTACCCGAAACTATCCGGAACACTTCCGGTGTCCGAATAACATGGTCCAATATATCAATCTTTATGTCTCGACCATTTCGAGACTCCTCGTCATGTTCGTGATCTCATCCGGGACTCCGAACAACCTTCGGTCATCAAATCACATAAACTCATAATACAAATCGTCATCGAACGTTAAGCGTGTGGACCCTACGGGTTCGAGAACTATGTAGACATGACCGAGACACATCTCCGGTCAATAACCAATAGCGGAACCTGGATGCTCATATTGGCTCCTACATATTCTACGAAGATCTTTATCGGTCAAACCGCATAACAACATACGTTGTTCCCTTTGTCATCGGTATGTTACTTGCCCGAGATTCGATCGTCGGTATCATCATACCTAGTTCAATCTAGTTATCGGCAAGCCTCTTTAATCGTTCTGTAATGCATCATCCCGCAACTAACTCATTAGTCACATTGCTTGCATAATCTCATAGTCATAGGAACATGTATAAGGCATGAACAAAGCAATAGTAATAAACTAAACGATCATAGTGCTAAGCTAACGGATGGGTCTTGTCCATCACATCATTCTCTAGTGATGTGATCCCGCTCATCAAATGACAACACATGTCTATGGCTAGGAAACTTAACCATCTTTGATTAATGAGCTAGTCAAGTAGAGGCATACTAGGGACACTCTGTTTGTCTATGTATTCACACATGTACTAAGTTTCCGGTTAATACATTTCTAGCATGAATAATAAACATTTATAATGATATAAGGAAATATAAATAACAACTTTACTATTGCCTCTAGCGCATATTTCCTTCAGATTTTGCGTCCCTAACACGGTCAGGGTTTATGGGCCCCTCTTGACAGTTCGCTTTGAATAAAAATCTTCCAGCAAGGCCCAACATTGGTTTTAACATTTGCCATAACAATATTGAACTAAATAATTAATTGGCATAGGGCGTCATGAACCCGAGGATTCTTTTCTACATAAACAGGGGGCCAGTGCTGATGGTGTTGGTCCCAAATAGAGCCACTTGCGGTGCCGCCCCCTTCACCCGGGGTATTTGGTTGTCGTACGTAGTGTTCATCCGGCCATGGCCTGAGACAAGATACGCGCGGCTACTATCAGGGTGTCGGCACGCCGGAAGGTCTTGTTGGACTTGTTTTACCATTGTCGAAATGTCTTGTGCACCGGGATTCAGAGTCTGATCGGAGGGTCCCATGATGGAGGATTGTCTCCGCGGATCGTGAGCTTGTCATGGGCTAAGTTGGGACACCCCTGCAGGGTTTAACCTTTCGAGAGCCGTGCCCACGGTTGTAGTGGACTTGAAGTAAACTCGGTTAAAATACACCAACCGTGTGCGTAACCGTGACTGTCTCTTTTTGGGGAAGTTCGAGAGTAGAACACGGTTGGGTTATGTCTGAACGTAAGTAGTTCAGGATCACTTATTGATCATTACTAGTTTGCGACCATTTGTGTAGTTTCTCATCTTACTCTTGTATTCGTAAGTTAGCCACCATACTTTGCTTAGTCGCTGCTGCAACCTCACCACTTACCCTTTCCTACCCATTAAGCCTTGCTAGTCTTGATACCCATGGTAATGGGATTGTTGAGTCCTCGTGGATCACAGATTACTACAACAATAGTTGCAGGTACAGGTAATACGATGATCATGACGTGAGAGCGACGTTTACTTGTTTTGGAGTTCTTCTTCTTATTCATAGATCTTGGGATAGGTTCCTGGTCAGCAGCCTGGGCTAGCAGGGTGGATGTCATTTGAGTTTCTGTTTGGGTTTCATCCGTAGTTGGATGTTGTTCTCTTGTATGATGGTTGATGTATTCTTGTGGCATTTGTATGCCCTTTGTATGTAACCGCAACTATTATGTAATGGTATGATGTAATGATATCCACCTTGCAAAAGCGTTTCAATATGCGGCTCTATCCTTGGTGGGACCTTCGAGTTCCTCTCGGATAGGATCGCATATTGGGCATGACAAGTTGGTATCAGAGCCTCGACCGACCATAGGATCCCCTTGATTGATCGTAGTTGGCCGTTGTTGAGTCTAGAAAAAAACTTTTTCAGAGTCTAGTTATATCAGAGAGTAGGAATTCTTTTTACTCCTCAACCCCTTCGTCGCTCTGGTAAGGAATCTTGACGTGGGTGTTTTGATATACTCCTCTTCCCCTTCAAAAAAAAATTTAGGATCACGCAGTTAGTTTTCGTTCGTTGCAATGTCAACTCGTTTCATTCGGCGCACTTCTCTTCAAGTTGATTCGACCCTCTTTGTCTTTTGCAAGATCAATCCCCAGTTCTTTCTCAACGACATTGTTTCCCCGTCTGAAGTTGTCCTTCTTTTTCCCACCCGCCCACCCATTTTCTTCTCGGAGCCGGAGTCTATAATCGAGTATCTATCCTACTCGTGCGAAGCCTCTGCATTCTTTCCTCAATTATTTCAACCGGTGTTTTCTCTTCAAGTTATTCGTTAGTTCCCCGTTCCAAGTTGCCTTTATTTTACCCTCCCTCCCACCCCTTTTCTTCCCAAAGTCTGGGACTCTATTCAAGCATCAATTTCATTCATGCGGAGCCCCTTCAGTCTTTCCTCAATTGTCGCAACCGGTGAATTCTCATCTAGTTAATCATTGTGCGTCTCGTTTTCCTTTCTGGTGGATTCAATTCCAATTTTCGGGGTTGATTGTATTTTTTCCTCGACTCAAATGTTTTCCCCTGCTCGTTCGCTTCTCGCCAGTTTATCCTTCCGGAGTGCTCAAGACATCTCAGAAGATTCGTGGTTGTGTTCAAATTAATTCGAGGTTGTCACCTCATTCGAGTCTTTCAATCGTTTCGGTGCATCATTTCTCATTCAAACAATCCTTTCCAACAGTGTTTTCTTTTCAGTGGGCCCTAACCCACAGGTCTTTTCCCAGGATCTTACCTGAATCTTCTAATTTTCTGGAGTTATTCCCAAATTCTTTTCAAAGAGTGACGTAAGAATGGATTCCATCAGTCATATGCCTTCTCCAAGATCGCTTTCAAATTCTTTTCAACTTTGGCTCAACATTTCTAGTATTCATTGTTCCGGAGCATCTCTCTGATTCTTCACGGTATTTCTCACCGTCATTCTCAACGTGTGAAGACCGAAGAAGAGTTTCTAAATCTTGTCCGTTGTCTCGGAGATTCATGGTGCTAGCTTGTTGCTATCCTCTTATTTTGTTCCGATCTTCAAGAATTCTTTTTCTTATCCATCCGGAGTATGTCAGTAGTTGTTTTTCCGTTTCGTTTCACCAAAGGCCATCATTCTAGAAGAATTCTTCGACCCCACATTCCAGCTATCATTCGTGCTTTTTTCTAATTCTTCCCGGTGAGGAATTCTCTTTCTTCTTTCATTTTCAATTCTTACGGTGGTTCGTTCCAGATTCCTCCTTTATTACCGTATCAATTAATTCATTTTTTTAAATCATACCGGTGGTTCGTTGAAGACTTTCTCGACTTTTGCGCTATATCTCCCCTTAATCTCCTTCAACGAGAATACGTAGTATGCAAGTCCATTGCTTCTCATCAATTTAATTGATGAAGGATAAGCATAACATAATTCTTATTCTTCTTTCATCAAGTTGAGTAATCCCTTCCTTCGGAATTTGTTCATGATGAATAAACTCTAATCCCAAGTGTTTTCATCTTTTCTTTTCCAGAGTTCAAAGCTTCCTTGGGCATCTCGTCGGAACCTCTGTCTAAATCATCGCAAGGCTTTAATCTTATTCTTTTCGTCCTCGAATTATATCTCATCATCCTTTTGTCACCGGAGTTGTTCATGGTGGTTCAGCAGGATTTAATTCATTCTTCAAGTGTTCATCAAGATTCTTGTTGGAGGAGCGCAAGTATCTTTTCCTCTTGCGTCTCGAAGTGCAATTAATTCTCCGTATTCTTTTGAAGTGGAGTTTTGCATTTCTTCGTTCTTCTCAGCTACTCAATCATTTCCGCTTGTGGCCGGTTATCACCTCATAATTTTGAGATGTTTTCCATAAGCCCACAACATGCTTATTCTTTTCGGTGTTGAATTTCCAACAACTCCTTTCAATCCTTCCTTCTAAGGATGCTTTCAATTTCATCGTGGTAGAAGTTATCATTTTCTTCTCCGTTCTTTTCATTCAACTCTCTCAATTCTTCCGGAGGCATTGTGTTGTTTCTCTTGTCAAGTATCGTTCCATCTTGTCAAGTTCATGTTCTATTACCTTCCATGTTCAGCCGGAGTGCTGCCTAAATTCTTTCGTTCTTATTTCGTTTCTATCTTGTTCTAACCGGAGTGGTTCCAAAGTCTATCATGTTCCTTCATTTTTTTATTCCCGTCATAATCGTCGCTCCTCCTTCTACCCGAGTGCTCTCGACTTTGTTCATCTTCTCTCTTGCATTCTTATTTCACCTTGTCCCCTTTCTCTTCCGTCTCATTCCTAAGATCTCGGGACGAGATCTTCTGTTAGTGGAGGAGAGTTGTGACTCCCTGAGTCCGGTGCGCCAGGTGTCTTCCAGTTATTCGCCGTCGTTGCCATGTCATTCGCTTGTGTGTTGCTCTTTGCCATGTCATCATGTGCATTTCATCTACATGTTTTCCAAAACTTGCATCCTTCCCGGTCTCCCAGTTCTCTATGTTGTCCGTTTGGAGCCCAGACACACTCGCATGCGCCCGCGGCACCTTCGAAATATTATTTTATAAGTGGGGTAAAAATGTTCTCGGAATGGGATGACAGTTGGCGTGCGGTGTTGTTATGTTGTCAGTAGGCTGCCTGCCAAATTTCGTCGCATTCGGAGTTCGTTTGATGCCCAAACGGATAACCATAGCGGCAGTATAGCCGGTCTATTCGTCGGACGTTTTTGGTCTCCGGAAACCCATGCCGGGCTGCATTTGTCTTCTCTCCTCTCAGCCCAACCCATCTACACAGCCCACCAACCCCTCACTTAAGCCCCCTCCGATCTGAACCGCTCGATGGCGATCGAACGGTCCGAAAACGGATGAAATCCCCCTAACCTAGCCCCTCCAACCTATATATAGACACCCCCACCTCCATTATTGGAAAACCCTAATCCTTTCCTCAAATTCCGCGCCGCCAGCCACGTCCCACCTGCAGCCGCCGCCCCTCTCCTCGTAATCCACGCGCAGCCAGCTCCTCCCCGCCACTTGGCGCGCCATGATTGGTCGTGCCGTCGCCCTGGCCAATGGGAGGCCGCCACGTCGTCGCCTCCCCGTCGCCAGACGCCCCTGTCTTCCACCTCCCGCCGCCGGCCCGCCAAGCCTGAGCGCGGCCCGCCCAAACCCATCTGGGGACCGAGCGAGCCCGCGCGTGCGCCGCTGCTGCCCGGACGCCCCGCGTCCCGTGCGCCGATCTGGATCGAGGGGAGGAGTCCCTCGACCCCAATCCCTCTTCCCGAACGCCTCTCCTCCTCGTCCCGGTGGCCGCGCCGCCGAGCGCCTCTGCCGGAGTTCCGCCGCCGCCTCACGTCACGCCGGGTCGCCGGACTTGCTCCGACCGCACCGGAGCCCGTGCCCGCACCGCTGCGGCCTGCTCCCCGTCGGCCTCTCCTCCCGCCCCGGATCCGGCATTCCCCGCCACTGCAAGCCTCGCCGGCGCCCCGCGCTCCACCGCCCGCTGTCGACGAGGACCGCCGCTGCCACTGTGTCCCCGTCGGGGGAGACGACGGCGACCACACCGACCGACCGTGTGGGCCCAAGCCGCAGCCAGCCTCGCCAGGCCCAGTTGCCCTGTCCGGCCCCTCACCACCATGGGCCACGGCTCGCTAGGTGAGCTTTTCCCAGCCCACCTCTGCCTGCTATCCAGCGCCCGTGCGTCATTTCACTATCCTGCGCTCGAATCAGTTAAAAACAACCTAGTCTTTTCCTGAAAATCATATTATGTGTGCATGTTGTGATGCTTGTAACTTTGTGCATGTTGCTCCGATTTGAGTGTATGATATATCAAATTGTTCATATCTGAATGCTCTAGACGATGGCGTAGTTTGCATACATGTTACTATCCAACTTGATGCCTTAATCATCATTGCGGAAGTGCTAAATGTTATAACCTGCTGAGAATTGTCATAACTTGCTGATTTGTCTCTTTCATAGCATTTTGTGTGATTATCTTTTGAGCATCATGTCAACATGTTTTAGGAGCATATTCATGGCATCTTCACAGTGGTGCAATCCATGTATTTTTATATTCCATGTGGAGACTAGCACAAGCTTGCAAAGTAAGCTACTTGCTGTTGCTGACTTCAGTGAGTTTTCTGCTAACTCTGAATCTGCTACATTATGTTGCCATGTTAACTTGATTCCACCAGTGAATCCATGCGTAATATGGAGGTCCTCAGTGAGGATGTTTCGTAGTCCTTGTTATGCTCTATCCACCCATGCCCTTGTTTGAAATTATGGCCGGCTGTAGATTATCATTATCATGCTCTCAATTTGCTAAATAATGTTTGTCAGTCTGTTATCAGTAAGTTCATTCTTTCCATGTGAATAGCTAGTGATCTATGCATCCTATGACCATGTTCTTGCCGTGAGTAGCTGCACAAATATGTCATATTGCTATTGGTAATATTCACTTTCTATGATATTCTTTATGTTGAGTCAACCAAGCTTGCAAACATGTCTACTTGTTGCTGTTTCTGCATGTTTAGTTTATTCCACCAAGTCTGTGAATCTGTTATCATTTGTATTCTTGCCATGATGTTTTGAGGATGTTCTATTGTTTTCTCGCAGTAGCTCAGTGTTCATGTTTTGTAGTCCTTGGCATGTACATGTTTGACATGCCCTGTGATGCCATGAAATGTTCTTGTGGCATATACTTTTGTTGTCTCAAAGTATGCATCATGAATCTGTTTTCTGTCATACTCTGTTTTTCACTGTCTGAGAATCTGTTATGACTTGCCTTCTTGTCTTGATGAATGCCATTGATCTAGATGTTATCTGGAGATACTTAATAATCATGTTTTACCATGTTTAACCTGTACTTTAATGCATGCTTTTTCTTGGTATGTTCTTGCACTGTAGCTTCATTGTTTCATGCCTCCAACATGTCAACATGTTATTTCTGCTAACTTGGATGCCCAGTTTTTCACTAAGTCATAATCTGTGTTATAAAGTTGCTCCTTGCATTGATCATGTTTGTTTAACCTTGATGCCTACGAACCCCTTGATGTTATTTGAAGCATGTAATCTTTACTTTGAGTGCATATCAAGTTTGTATCCATATGTGTCCTGTAGCATATTGTTTCCTTGATTGCAAAGTGCTTAGTTGCTGTTATGGGCAGATTGTGTTTGAAACTTGTATTGAGTGTATGTGTTGAACCGTTGCTCCGTTTTGAGCATGCTTTACATGAAACTTGCTTGGTTTTGCATGTAGTTTCATCATGTCATTTTTGCATCCATGTTTTCGAGTGCTTGTGATTGTGTTTTGATTGCATTTGCATCAATGCCATGTTTAACTTGTTTTGCTCATATCTTCTAGGTCGTAGCTCCGAATTAAATGAACTTTATATGTAACTTGACTAGAAAGACGCATATATCATCATGGTGAACTTTAACTTGCTTTTTAACAACCTCAACATAAAGTGTTATTCAGATCTGAACCAATTTCGAAATTTGCATATGGGGACTTACCGGAAATATTATATGTTGATTACGGCCTCATTTAAACTTGCTTTGATGTGTTGTTCTTGTATGCATCCTTTCTTGCCATGAGTAGCATCATGTAGACTTGTCGTGCATCATACTTGGATGAACATCATGCCATGTTTATGTGTTGTGTGTTTACCATGTTGTTTGCTCCTTTCCCGTTGGGCTCCTACTCGATAGTTCCTGTCGTTGCGATCGTGAGGGTTCGTTCGACTACGCTCGTTCGTCTTCTTCATGGACTCATTCTTCTTCCTAGCGGGATTTCAGGCAAGATGACTATCACCTTGGATCTCACTACTATCTTTGCTATGCTAGTTGTCTCGATGCTATCGCTATGCCGTGCTACCTACCACTTGTTTATCAAGCCTCCCAATATGCCATGATAGACTCTAACCTTTTTCCACCATCCTAGCAAACCATTGTTTGGCTATGTTACCGCTTCGCTCAGCCCCTCTTATAGCGTTGCTAGTTGCAGGTTGTTCCATGTTGGGACATGGATATCTTGGGATATCACAATATCTCTTATTTAATTAATGCACATATATACTTGGTAAAGGGTGGAAGGCTCGGCCTTTTGCCTGGTGTTTTGTTCCACTCTAGCCGCCCTAGTTTCCATCATACCGGTGTTATGTTCCTTGATTTTGCGTCCCTAACATGGTAACGGTTTATGGGCCCCTATTGACAGTTCGCTTTGAATAAAACTCTTCCGGCAAGGCCCAACATTGGTTTTAACATTTTCCATAATAATATTAAACTAAATAACTAATTGGCATAGGGCGTCATGGACCCGAGGATTCTTTTCTACATAAACAGGGGGCAGTGCTGATGGTGTTGGTCCAAAACAGAGCCACTTGCGGTGCCGCCCCCTTCACCCGGGGTATTTGGTTGCCGTACGTAGTGTTCATCCGGTTGTGGCCTGAGACGAGATAAGCGCGGCTACTATCAGGGTGTCGGCATGCCGGGAGGTCTTGCTGGACTTGTTTTACCATTGTCGAAATGTCTTGTGCACCGGGATTCCGAGTCTGATCGGAGGGTCCCGTGATGGAGGATTGTCTCCGCGGATCGTGAGCTTGTCATGGGCTAAGTTGGGACACCCCTGCAGGGTTTAACCTTTTGAGAGTCGTGCCCGCGGTTATGTGGCAGATGGGAATTTGTTAATATCCGAATGTAGTGGACTTGAAGTAAACTCGGTTAAAATACACAACCGCGTGCGTAACCGTGACTGTCTCTTTTCGGGGAAGTTCGAGAGGAGAACACGGTTGGGTTATGTTTGAACGTAAGTATTTCAGGATCACTTATTGATCATTACTAGTTTGCGATCGTTTGCGTAGTTTCTCATCTTACTCTTGTATCCGTAAGTTAGCCACCATACTTTGCTTGGTCGCTGCTGCAACCTCACCACTTACTCTTTCCTACCCATTAAGCTTTGCTAATCTTGATACCCATGGTAATGGGATTGAGTCCTCGTGGCTCACAGATTACTACAACAACAGTTGCACGTACAGGTAATGCGATGATCATGACGTGAGAGCGATGTTTACTTGTTTTGGAGTTCTTCTTCCTCTTCTATCTTGGGAGAGGTTCCTGGTCGGCAGCCTGGCTAGTAGGGTGGATGTCGTTTGAGTTTCTGTTTGTGTTTTATACGTAGTCGGATGTTGTTCTCTTGTATGATGGTTGATGTATTCTTGTGGCATTTGTATGCCCTTTGTATGTATCCCCAACTATTATGTAATGGTACGATGTAATGATATCCACCTTGCAAAAGCGTTTCAATATGCGGCTCTATCCTTGGTGGGACCTTCGAGTTCCTCTCGGATAGGTTCGCATATTGGGTGTGGCAGTGTATGTTGGTTCGATGATATGATCCAAGATGATCGAGTATGACAATCTTAATGTTTGTATGATGCTATGGTTCTTGCTTAAAAGCTCTTTGCTTATCTTTCCCTTTTTGCTTAAAAGCTTGTTTGGCTCTTTCTCTTTTGGGCTCTTTCTCATGCAAAACTTCACAAACCAAGATAGCAATTGAGTATACGATGACAACCTTGTGACACAAAAGAATATACCAAGATATGTACCAAGATGATATGGTATGGATGCAATGGGAATCTATGATCACTAATGTGCTCAAGTAACGTTGCCGGCAATACTCAAAGGCTAGTCTCGCTAGGCAAGGTACGCAAAATGGGCTATGGGGTTATCAATGCAATGGCAAGAATGTACAATGATGGATATCACGATAACAAGATGATATTGATGTTACCGTCGAGTCCATGGCGATCATGAGTGGCGGTGATGTCGATGTCGAACTGTTCCTAGTTAGCCGAAACACCCTAGGAAACGATGAACCACAACTCAAATTCTCAAAACCAAATGTGTCAAAATGTGTCGGAGTGTGTAATGGGTAAGCGATGGTGGTTGCGGAAAGTGGAAAGGCTATCGGAGTGTGTATGCGGAAGTGGGAATGGGTTGCGTATGCGGAAGTGGAGGTGGAGAGGTGGTGGTGGCCGAACTGAAATTTTTCAGTTGCGTCAGGGATCGTCGGACGTCTGGTGCTAGACGGACGACCGGTACTCATCGGACGTCCGGAGACGATCGGACGTTCGGTGCCTGGGTGATTTCAGACACGGGATGAACTCGGGTTTTCGAGGTGGAAGGGGCAAAATTGGTCAAATTCGAGCGATTTTGTGGATGGAAATGCTGAGGATGACGTGGGAAAGCTAGATCCACTCGTGGCAAAGCAAATCCATGGATCAAATCCCACAAAACTTCATCACACCAACAAATCACAAAAACAATTGGGGCTATTTTTGGTGGGGATTTTCGAAATTGGGAAAGAACACAACAAAATCAAGCTAGAAAACAAGGTGTAGGGGCTCCAAATCCGTGGTCAACGTGGCTCATGATACCAAGATGATGTAGGGTAGAACCCTAGATGCCCGATCTTTCCCTAAATGGAGTGAATCCTATGAAGAACGCGCAGAACACGAGGGGAACACGAGAGAAATCACTCATCGAACAAGATTCGGTCGCGCATATGCTAGATCCTCAAAACACAAAGAGATACTCGATCCACGGTCAACAAGGGATGATACAAAGGTAACTAGTTCTTCTCCGTGAGGAGGCCTTGAGGGGTTCTTCCCATGAGGGGTCTTGAATCCGCTTGGGGGATCTTCTCCGAAGAGGTCATGCACTCCAATGGACAAGTAACCAAGTGGATGAGCAAACCTCTATCTCTCAAATGAGCTATCACATTGATAAACCTAGAAAGAGGGAGGAGGAGGTCTATTTATAGTCTAGAGTCACGAAAGGGTAAGTGGGCTTCGGCCCAACACATGGCGGCATACAGGCGTCGGACGTCCGACCGTCATCGGTCGTCCGGAGGCACGCGGGTGATCGGTCATCTGGGCAGGGTCGGACGTCCGATGTTTTGGCTATGTTGGGGCTTTGTCGGACGTCCGGTCGCGGCCGGTCGTCCGGTGCGTCGGTCATCCGGAGGCTTCCATTCTTCCGATGTTTTGGCTCGGTGATGGTGGTGCCGGTCGTCCGGAGGGGGTCGGCCATCCGGGACCTGGAGTGCGTTGGACGTCCGGTAGGCGTCAGCCGCCCGGCTGCTGTAGCGTTCGCTGGCTGGGACTTGTCCGGCTGGCTGGAGCTTCAGGCGTCGGTCGTCCGGCCAGGGTCAGTCGTCCGACGGCTGGAGACTTCCGGGTTTCTTTTCTTCTCGCTCCTTGTACTTGGTGTTCTCGCCGTCTTGTCCGTTAGGTGTAGCCGCTCCATGGCCTTCCTCCAAGTACCTGATCACGCATAGGGTTTCTGCTTGAGCTAGTAGCCATGTCTCATATGTAGAGAGTGGTAATTCGGAGAGGAGCGAGTTCACCTTATCTTCAATAGCCTTTGATCGAGCTCTTGTCATTGGTCCAAGTGGTGTCGTGGGAGACGTAGGTAGGTCCATAGGGATGACCTTGGGATGCTCCGCATCAAACCTCCATCCACAAGACACCTCACAGCGCAATAAATGTGTGTGTCCTAACACATCAGAGTTAGGTATTTGGCACTGTACCCACTATTTACAGTGTGTATTTACCATTTTCCCACTATGGTGACCCCTTGATCTATAAAAGGAAGCCCGTGGCTACCTTAACAAAGGTCGAAACACTGTCCATTTGTACGCGTAGCTGCACCTTCTGAGCACCTTGCCGGGGCGTGCGCACCTTGTAACTGGACACATACACATCCAATATACAAAGCAGGAGTAGGGTTTTACACTTCTCAGTGGCCCGCACCTGCGTAAACCTAGTGTGTTCTTCTAGCTCTGCTCTTTGTGCTCGTCGATCCCTCCAGTCGAACCGCAAAGGGAACACCATGATCCCATAGATGGTCGTATGCGCGGCACTAAGTATGACGGCGTCTTGCTTCGAGTATTTCTCCAATCTGACGTATGGCTTCCATGGAAGCATCATGAACAGAGTCGGGGAAAGTTGCTCATGGTACACGAGAAATGAAAAGGTATTCCCCATAGTCTTTGGGCAAACTCCTTTCACACAGTGGAGGTGTTCCTCCACATACCAAAGCTCCACTCCATTTTCCATGAAGGGGTAGCCCTTGTAGACTGCATCTCCTTCAAGATGAATATGCTTCATCATGTCCTTCAGAATATTTGGGTAATCATGATCACTAGTCAGGGTCATGTTCGTTTTTGGGCCCTTGAGGAAAGACTCATAAAGGGTTGGCATCTGCAGGTGTAAGAAAACTGGTACTCAGAATAATATATGTATCTCCTTGGGTGAAATATTGTTGTCTCCAGAAAATTTTTGTGATCAGCTTGTCCATGGGTTTAGGGTTTTGGTTCTGGTTCAAGTTGATATAGAGAGAGATAAATACCCACCCACAATCAACAAAAAGTTCCTAGCTCAAAGTTTCTTCCATTTGTAATGGGCTGATTTACTATGGTTTTGTTACGAAGTCTTCATTTCTTCTGGTCTTCAATGCTCGAGAGTTTCCCAATTCCTGATGCTTCTCCCATATGAAGGCCTTCGGTTATTCTTCCGTAACTTATGTTTCTCAAGGTGAAATAAATACAAACATACGAATATTGTATCTATCCAACAACTCAATAAACACAAAAAGATAATAACAACCAACCATCCATTTATTCAATCAATTCTATAGTATCAGCACCCACATAAGTTGGAATGGTCAGATACTTAAGTCGGAAAACATTCATTTTTACATGGTGGGGCTACTACTAAGCTAGCTAATCCAATACTTGGTCCTTGTCTCCATTGGGCTTCTTCCGATCAGACTTGATCCTCTCAAGTTCTTCTTCGAGATTATCCCTATTGATGTGGAGTTTATTGTGACGTCTTTGAATTTCCTGGAGTTGGTCATTGAGCTGCTAGATCTCAACATCTTTCACTACTTAGTAAAGGGCTTATAGGTGAACCCTAATAAGCGGCGGGCATAGTGGGTTACCCGCCACAGCTATTTTTTAAAACAAGCAACGGCGGGTAGCAAACACCACCCGCCATAGCTAGAAGCCCAACTGTGGTGGGCAAGGAACTGGAGCCACCACTGGTATAATCTCCCAGACGGGGCTTGTTTGCGTAACTCAGATGTGACGGGCCACAACTGTGGCCCGCCACAAGTAGATGAACTAGCAATGGCGAGCTGTGACAATTATGCGCCACTAGATATTTTGCCGGATCCCCAAAGTTAGCAGAACATAGCTGTGGCGAGGTCGTGGCAGCGCTCGCTAGAGGCTAGTTAAATAACTATGGCAGGCTATAGTTTTTGCTCACCACAAAATAGTTTTCCCGCGTGGGGTGCTATCCACATCACTTATGGGTGGCGGGCATTTTATACCGCCCGCCACTGATAAGATCGTGTGTAATGTATGGCTCCTGCTTGTCGAGTGGCCTCATCCCCTCTCCCAATTTCTTTTTCCTCTCCCACGACGCCCTCTGCCTCTTCCTCCAACTCCTCTCAGCATTGGTCATCCACCAAATCTCTCTCTTCTGGATTTCAGGCGATCGATCGGACACAATCGGAGAGAGAGACGAGGAGACATGTTTTAGGTGAGAATTCTTTTCTAAATTCAACATCATGTGTATGTATGTATAAGCATGCATGCATACTTGATTGTTGGTGTGTGGCGTGGTGGACGTGTTGGGCGATTCAACTTTCCGTTGATCGCATGGTTTTGTTGAAAAAACGGGGAATATAAATGAGTGCCAAATCTCGTCGAAATGTTGATTAATTTTCATTTTGTCTAGTTGGTGTCACTCAATATGTCCATTTTTAGCAAAGGTCGTGCCGAATGTTTTAATTTTCCATATTCTTAGATCAAATAGTAATCTATTATGTTATGTGCCTATGTTGCAGGTTTTGGCGTCGAATGATGGATCGTAGTTGGATGTACTCCATACCATGGGCATCCAATGATTTTTTTTAATGGTTTGATATAATTATTATAGTTTGAAAAGGAACATGTTAGGAAAAGGGGTTTGAAGAAAGTATGTTGTCCGTGCGTTGCTTGCGAGAATGATGTTCTGTACACAGTTGAATCGGGAGAGTTGCATAAGCACTTGTTGGCTAATTGTTTCATGCTCGGTTATACGACATTGACAAGTCATGGTGAGGATGGGATGTCATGTGAAGGAGCGGAACATGAAGAGGAACAAGAATGGATGATGGATGGACATGATGAACAATCTGACGGTGATGAATACGACGAGTCCAGTGAAGAGTCCGACGAAAGTTAGGAGGCCGAAACGGAGGAGGCAATCATTTGGGGAAAATTTGCGGGAATGGTGCACGATGAACACATGCATGAGTTGATCATGAAAGAGACTAGCACCAAGGCAACTTCTCATAGAGAGGCTACGAAACTGGCGACTCTTGTGAAGGACTCAACAATTCCTTTGTACGCTGGTTGCAAGGCCAAACACACCGAACTAAGTGTCACGATGAATCTTATGGACATTAAGGCAAAAAGCAATAGCACAGACACTTCCGTCGATATGAATTTTAAGTTTTTGCATGATGTTCTGCCTGAAGGTAACATGTTGCCAAAAAGTATTGACGAGGCAAGGAAGGTATTGTGTCCTCTTGACATGGAGCCGGTAAAGTACCATACGTGGAAAAATGACTGTGTCATTTACCGGAACGAGTACTCCAACCTAACAAGGTGTCCAACATGTAATTTTCCCCGATTCAAGTGGGGAAACAATAGTTGGGAAGACAATGATGATGATAGAGCACCCGCTAGCGGTACTCCTTATAGGGTTGTATGGTACTTTCCAATCATTCCATGCCTGAAGCATTTGTATGCAAAAAAGAAGCTGGCAAAGATTATGCTTTGGCATTCGATGAGGAAGAGGGATTACGGAGTGATTAAACATGTTGCGGATGGTCGACAGTGGAAAGCAATCGATGACGAGTTCCCTCAATTCAGTAGAGTTGGTAGGAACGGCAGGCTGGGTTATAGTGTGGATGGTCTGAATCCCTTTACTAACCAAAATAGTGTGCATAGCACCTAGCATGTGGTTGTCTACATCTACAACCTTCCCCCATGGGTGTGAAGTATCTACACATGGTCATGCTAATTCAAGGGCCAACCAACCGGGTAGTGATCTGAACTTGTATCTGCAGCTACTGACGGAGGAGCTAGAAATTTGATGGGCACATGAGGGGTTGCGGACATATGACGCTAAAATGGGTAGGTATTTCCCTATGAAAATTGTGTTGCTCACGACGGTGCAGGACTATCCGGCATACAGTTATAATTCAGGTCAAGTTTGCCACTGGAACTGCGCATGTGTTAGGTGCATGGATGAAACTCATTCTCTGTATCTGAAGGCCTCTCATAAAATAGTTTACATGGGGCATAGAAGATGGCTGAATAAAGATGATGAATGGAGAAACAGACAAGATTTGTTTGATAACACAAAATAAAAGCGAAGGAATCCACGCAAGAGGAGTGTAGAAATCCTACAAATGGTGAACAACTGGGGAGAGTGTCCAGAGCCTGGAAAGAAACAGAAGAGAGTGGAACCACTGTTAAAAGTATGGAAAACGTGGTATCCATTTTGGGACTTGAAATATTGGAAGTATCTCTCCATGCCCCATTGTATCGATGTCATGCATATCGCGAAGAATGTTTGCGAGAGTTTGGCTGCTACCATTTTGAACATCCCACACAAGACAAATGATACGGGGAGCTCAAGAAAAGACCTAGAATCACTTCGAATTAGGCCAGATTTGTGGGCAAACATGGAGGAAAGCGATGTTAGTAAGGCTAAGAAAACGGTGTCAAACATCAAACCCGCTTGCTACAGTATGTCTCCATAGGAGCTTGATAAGATATTCAACTGCCTTGCTAATGTTCGGGTAAGTTCCGGGCACTCGTCAAACATACACAGATATTTGTCACATGAGAATAAAACTTTATTTGGGATGAAGTCCCATGACTGTCACGTGATGATTACACAAATACTGTCGGTTGAACTCGGATGAATAATGGGACCGCAAATCAGAAAGACACTCCAAGACCTCTATAACTTCTTGGACGTCATCTCTCATAAATCGATCAGCCTGGAGCATTGCAAGAAACTGCAAGAGATTGTCGTCATACTATGTGAGCTTGAGGTGTACTTCCCGCCCTCATTTTTTTACATCATGGTGCATCTGCTTGTCCATGTTGTCGGAGACATCATAGACCTGGGCCCATTATTCCTCCACAATATGTTCCCTTTCGAAAGGTTAAATGGGATACTCAAAAGATACATTCATAACAGGTCACATCTAGACTGAAGCATCGTCCAGGGATTTCTAACTGCGGAGGTTATCTCATTTTGCACAGACTACCTTGAATTTGACAAACCATTGGGCATGCCCAAGAATAAGCACATTGGCAGGCTCAAGGGTGTAGGTCACAAGAAAAGGAGAAAGAATTTGCATGTGACCTTCAACGATCCCAACCGAGCGCCCGACTTCATAAGAGCTCACACTGTGGTGTTACAACACGTTAAGTGTGTCAACCCATATGCTAGGAAGCACATGTTGTAGTTGAGAACTGAATACAGGAAACGTGGGATAAAACACTCTGATCAGCAACTAACAAATGAGCACAATAGAAAGTTTGCGGCTTGGTTCAAGACATACATGCGAGAACATCCATTGTTAGAAAATGATGAAAGAGATACTGGGTTGTTCTTCTTGGCATCGGGGCCCGCATTGAATCTGACCACATACCAAGCCTATGACGTCAATGGATACACTTTCTTTAGGAGGCCAGAGACAAGGTAAAAGGTGTGTACTAGAATTCAGGGGTTACACTGCATGCATAGACCAGTAATGAAAAGAACAAACACTACGGGAGAATCGAAGAGATTTGGGAACTAAATTACGTGGATGTAGGCATATTCCCCGTGTTCCATGTTAGATGGGCGAAACAAGTAGTTCAAGAAGACGACTATTTCATTGCCATGGTTATACCACCATGAAATGAGTCCGTGAACGTGCTTGCAATAAGTGCCTTAAATGAGCCATGGGTACTGGCGAAGACTGTGTCTCAATGCTTCTACATAAAAGACCCAATTAAGCCTAGTCATGTGGTCTACCGAAGAGAAAAGAGGAGTATCGTCGGAATGGACGAAGTCAATGACGAGGACTATGACCAATTCGACGACTACCCCACGGAACAAGAAGGCGTCAAACATGTCTCGAGAAGAAGAAGGTCAACATTGCCAAATAACGACATTGCACCATTGTCAAGACAGAGTCACAACAAGACAATAGTCCATACCAGGAAGAGGCTCACCAACATTCATGTGAAGACCGTCAGTAGAATCCATTAACAACTTATTTGTAATGTGTCGTTATGTGAAGATTCATTTGTACTATAAAGACATATATATGCGTGTATGTGTGGATCGGATAGATAATGGCCGTGTCATGTGATGAATATATTGATTAGAAGGATTGAAATTTTTTTAAAATCCAAAAAACATTAAAAAAATTTATGATGGCGGGCGGGGGAGGGGGCGCCATGTCAGACATTTGCGGTGGCAGGTGGGCTGGAACACCCGCCACGTCGATCCCCTACCAAATCCCCCCTCTTACCTTACCGTGTGTTTCTTTCAAACCATGCCCACCCACCTGAAATTGCCAGCCGCCGCCGCCGCGCGCTGTTGACACCAGTCAGTCTGACTGACCACCCTCTGCGGGTACCCATGCACTCAGATACGTAAAACACCCGACTGCAGTCATCTTCAGGATCGCGACGGGATGAGCTTGGCGTCCCTCCGCGGGTTAACTTGGCCCTTTCACTAGGCTCGAAGACGCTCACCTCATAAATTTGGACTCGGAGATGGCCTACGTTGGTGTTCCCCTGGGATAAGGAGTGGCATCTCCCTGGAGAATCAGCCCACGCGCCGACGTCGTCACTCGAGTTTCATGGTATGATCTTGATATGTCTCCGTCGTATATATAATTTTTTATTGTTTCATGCCAATATTATACAACTTCCACATACTTTTGGCAACATTTTATATGATCTATTGGACTAACCTATTGATCCAGTGCCTAGTGTCAGTACCTGTTTGTTGCATGTTTTTTGTTTTGCAGAATATACATATTAAATGAAGTCCAAACGCGATAAAAATTTAGGGAGAATTATTTTGGAATATATGTGATTTTGGGGAGGTGGAATCAACGCGAGACGATGCCCGAGGGGCCCACAAGCTCAAGGGGTGCGCCCCCTACCTAGGGGCATGCTAAAAGACAAAGAGAGAAGGGGCATGCTAATTCCACACTTGTGCTTCGAAGTAGCACCATGTTTCTCATATAGGGAGTCTCCTATGTTGTCACTTCCATATACTAGTGGGAATTTTTCATTATAGAGTTAGATGCACACCCACTTAGTTTTCATGTTGAGCTTTCATACACTTATAGCTCTTAGTGCATCAGTTGCATGGCAATCCCTACTCCTCGCATTGATATCAATTGATGGGCATCTCCATAGCCCGTTGGTTAGCCGCGTTGATGTGAGACTCTCTTACCTTTTTATCTTGTCTATATTTACCCCTATCATCATATTATATTCCACCCATAGTGCTATATCCATGGCTCGCGCTCATGTATTGTGTGAGGATTGAAAAAGTTGAGGCGCGTTAAAAAGTATGAACCAATTGCTCTGCTTGACATCGGGGTTGTGCATGATAAATACTTTGTGTTAAGAAGACAGAGCATGACAAGACTATATAATTTTGTAGGGATAGCTTTCTTTCGCGTTGATATTTTGAAAGACACGATTGTTTGTTGGGATGCTTGAGTATTGATGTATTTATGTCAAATTATAGACTATTGCTTTGAATCAATTGTGTCTTAATATTCATGCCATGATTAGATATATGATCAAGATTATGCTAGGTAGCATTCCACATCAAAAATTATCTTCTTATCATTTACCTACTCGAGGACGAGTAGGAATTAAGCTTGGGGATGCTAATACGTCTCCATCGTATATAATTTTTTATTGTTTCATGCCAATATTATACAACTTTTACATACTTTTGGCAACATTTATATGATTTATTGGACTAACCTATTGATCCAGTGATCGGTGCCAGTTCATGTTTGTTGCATGTTTTTTGTTTCGCAGAATATCCATATCAAACAAAGTCCAAATGCGATAAAAATTTACAGAGAATTATTTTGGAATATATGTGATTTTTGGGAGGTGGAATCAACGCTAACGGAGGCCCACGGCCTCCACAACCCACCAGGGAGCACCGGGCACCCCCTAGCGCACCCAGGTGTCTTGTGCCCTCCCCGTAAGTCGGTTGGGGCCCTTCTCCGGGCGCAAGAAAGATAATTTATGGAAAAAATCATGTAAAATTTTAGCGCAATCAGAGTTACGGATCTCCGGGAATTTAAGAAACGGTGAAGGGCCAGAAAATAGGAACGCAAAATAGAAGAGAACAAAGAGATAGATCCAATCTAGGAGGGGCTCCTGCCCCTCTGCCTCCATGGAAACCATGGACCAGAGTGAGAACTCTCCTCCCATCTAGGGGGGCCAAAGAAGAAGAAGGAGGAGGGGGCTCTCTCCCGGTGGTGCCGGAGCGCCGCCGAGCCAATCATCATGTGACGATGATCTACTACAACAACTCCGTCATCTTCACCAACATCTTCATCACCTTCCCCATCTATATTCAGCGGTCCACTCTCCCGCCACCCGTTGTACCCTCTACTTGAATATGGTGCTTTATGCTTCATACTATTATCCAATACTCTGTTGCCATCCTATGATGTTTGAGTAGATCTATTTTCTCATATGGGTTGATAGATGATCATGATTGGTTTGAGTTGTATATTTTATTTTGGTGTTGTGTTGCGGTGCCTTCCGTGTCGCACAAACGGAGAGATCCCCGCTGTAGGGTGTTGCAATATGTTAATGGTTCTCTTATGGTGGGTTGCGTGAGTAACAGAATCAAAGACCCGAGTTTGGGGGTCATTGCGTATGGGATAAAGAGGACTTGATACTTAATGCTATGGTTGGGTTTTACGACCTTAATGATCTTTAGTACTTGCGGATGCTTGCTAGAGTTCCAATCATAAGTGCATATGATCCAAGCAGAGAAAGTATGTTAGCTCATGCCTCTCCCTCATATAAAATTGCAACAATGATCACCGGTTTAGTTATCGATCACCTAGGGACAATTCCGCAAATCCTATCACCACTTTTCCACACTCGCTTTATTAAATTGCACTTTTATTAAAACAGCACCTAACTTTTATTTTCACGTTCTTTATTATCTTGCAAACTTGTCCACAACTACAAAGTACTTCTAGTTTTATTCTTGTTCTAGGAAAAGCAAACGTTAAGTGTGCATAGAGTTGTATCGGTGGTCGATAGAACTTGAGGAAATATCTGTTCAGCATTTAGCTCCTCGTTGGGTTCGACACTCTTACTTATCAAAAAAGGCTACAAACGATCCCCTATACTTGTGGGTTATCAGTCCTCATTCAGACCCCTAGTCTATCTCTCCCGAGAGACACATGAATGCCACCAAGTTTTTCCCAGCGATCAACATTGTCCGATCACTCAGAAAACCTTTAGTCTAGAATCCATCGTGGTTTTACTCAAGGATAACCGATGAGATCTGATGCCGAGCGACCTGAATCACTCGAACCAATCCAAAAACTCAAATCACCCGTCCTATGAAACCCCAACCGATTCAAGGGCTAATGATGGGGTCACCTACTACTGGTAGGGTCAAGTACCTGACATCTAAGGCCCACCTAGGGTCCCACACCATCATTCATAGGTCCTTGGACCGTAAACGCATTCGGATGCGTACAACCAGAAATCCACTCGGATACACCGACGGCACTCATACGTCTTCCCTCTAGTTGGCCCAGCCACCACCACTGTCGAATTCCCGGCTCCGCGGACCCAAGAAGGTTCGAACTCTGGGACGTGTGCGAAGATCCCCTCCTAGTCCAATCTCAAGCTCACCACCTCACGGCCTAGCCTTGTCGAGTTTGCGCGAGCGGGGGAGAAAATGAACATGGCAGTTTACCTAGGTTCGGGCCACCTTGCGGTGTAAAACCCTACTCCTGCTTTGTGGTGGATTGGCCTCACAAGGAGGTTGAGGATGAACTAGTACAGTGGATGAGCGGCCTCGCGAGGGCTCGAGTAGTGGAGGTGGAATGGATCCCATCCCCCTCTACAGTGGAGGCTAGCCTATATTTATAGTGGCCTTGCTTCTCTTCCCTCATAACTTAGGCGGGACGGGAAGGGATCCCACAGCGGCCAATTTTGAAAGGGGACAAGTAGTACATCTTATCCTGACGAAAGGTGGTCTTCACCTGCAAATCTTCTGGCCAGGACGCAACGGTGGGCTCGGCGATGACATCCATCCTGCCGAGCTCATGGTCTCGGTCTCGTGGCACCAGAATGGAAAACTTTCGGGCCTTCCTCGGGAACCTGCGCCTGGCCTTGCTCCCTTAGCACCAAACAGGAAGTTGTCTTCTCTGCGCCCGCTAGCGCCCGCCTGGCCTTGGTCATCATGGCTCACGTCATCATAGCCTCATGAGGCGGGAGGCCTGCATAGAGTTCTCCGCCCCTAGGGAGGCAAGCTCGGGGAGCCGCTCCTCTGGAGGTCTTGGCATCGTTCTCCTCATGAGTCGGGGGACCTCGCGAGGGTCTTGTCCCGAGGGTCTTGTTTTTTGGGTCGTACCAGGCCATCGATGAGCCCGCGTACTGGGCCGCAGGTGGCAGGTCTAGGTACCCCGGATCACAAAACGCCGACAGTAGCCCCCGGGCCCAAGGCGCGCTCAAGCTGGCTTCGAGGCGAAGCCAAGGGGCAAGGGCAAAGCGACACGGACCCCAAATGCCTGCGGGCCAGGGCCGACACGTGGCGCACGACGGGATGCGGACGCCTCCACTTCCCCACATCGCCTTGGCAACTACCCGGCTTGACAAAAAGCCTGAAGCGTGCCACAGGGCCATCATTGCCCCGTAGTGCACCCACCTTCGCTCCTTCCTTCCTTCTCAAGCTCGCGCATCGCCCACCGGATCTCGTGCCTGCTTCATCCTACTGCGCCGCCATGGCTCCCAAGAGAAAGAGGGGCGAGGTCTCACCGACGGCGAATAGCCCGGCGGGGCCGGAACCCGCGCTGGGCCGGTCCATCATGCTCAATCTGAAGGGGCTAGACAAGGTCCGACAGGTGATCGCCGCCGATTCCAATGAGTGCAAGGCGACGAAGATCTGGCCCGCTTCTAGATTTGCAATCGACCTGGAGGTCACCAACATCTCCCTTCATCTTCATGCCAACTTCGCCGGCTTGCTGCTGCCGTTCTCGGATTTCTTCAATGTCCTGCTCACGCACTACCAGGTCCACGCATTGCATCTGGACCCTGAGTCCATTGTCCTCCTCTCCGCCTTCGCGTTCTTGTACGAGGCCTTCGTGGGTATCGCCCCATCTGTGGCCTTGCTCCGCCACTTCTTCTCCCTTCAAATGATCATTGGCGGGCGGTGCTCGGGGTGCGTATCACTCCGGGCAGTCGACGCGACAGCGGGCGCAGGTGTTGATGTCGAGCTCCGTCCGAAAGCGGAGGGCTTCCGGAGGCAGTGGGTGTACGTCAACGCCGCCGTTTGTTGCCCGCTGCTCCAGCCCCCGACGTCCCCCGCGAAGCTGAGCTCCGGTTGGGAGCACGTGGAGCTTGTCGCCCCTTGGCTTGCGCGGGTTATGGCCTGGCTGGCTGACCTGAGGAAGGCGGGCATGACGATGGCGATGGTGGTGAGGGAGTTCGTCCGATGGTGAATAGCTCCTCTCCAACGTCATTCCCGCCCAATGTGGGCCTTCTCCGGCCGCGAGGACTCCATGAGGCTTCAGGAGGCTCCCCTTCCCTCTAGCGCGTTGTGTGGAATACTCTGCATCCTGACCGGCGGTCAAGTTGTTGTGCTCCCTCGGGAAGGGCTCCCCCTTTACAATTACCCGAATGGCGGAGCCTATGCCAAAGCGATGCCACACTTCGACGAGTGGGGGCTGCTCCCCAAAGGCCACACGGGGCCTCGTGACAACCCCCTCCTGGTGGCACCTGGCACCGGGGGTCCTGAGACTGAAGCCCCCGGAGTGCCGCAAAGGAGCACGCCGAGGCGCCTACTCCGCAGCAGTCCATCTCCGCGGCTCCGGATGGTGAGGAAGGCGCCCCTCATGAGGGCGCGACGATCGCCCCAAGTGCGCTGAACCTCACGCTGAACTCTGGTGCGCCGACCTCCGGTATCCACACTCCCCGGAGAAGAGCGAGGCACGGTGGCCGTGCTAGCTCGGCCTCGCGGGCCTTGAAGAAGAGGAAGTGGATCGCCACGGATGAGTAAGTCTTCTGCTTTCCCTGATCTCCACTCATCAGACCCTCCTGAGCCCTTATTCCTCAGGTTTCCGTCGGGCGGAAGGGCGAAGGAGCTCCTGTCGCCGTCCTCCGGAGCGCCAGAGCACCCCCCTGAAGGAAATATGCCCTAGAGGCAATAATAAAGTTATTATTTATTTCCTTATATCATGATAAATGTTTATTATTCATGCTAGAATTGTATTAACCGGAAACTTGATACATGTGTGAATACATAGACAAACAGAGTGTCACTAGTATGCCTCTACTTGACTAGCTCGTTGAATCAAAGATGGTTAAGTTTCCTAGCCATAGACATGAGTTGTCATTTGATTAACGGGATCACATCATTAGAGAATGATGTGATTGACTTGACCCATTTCGTTAGCTTAGCACTTGATCGTTTAGTATGTTGCTATTGCTTTCTTCATGACTTATACATGTTCCTATGACTATGAGATTATGCAACTCCCGTTTACCGGAGGAACACTTTGTGTGCTACCAAACGTCACAACGTAACTGGGTGATTATAAAGGTGCTCTACAGGTGTCTCCAAAGGTACTTGTTGGGTTGGCGTATTTCGAGATTAGGCGGAGAGCTATCTCTGGGCCCACTCGGTAATGCACATCACTATAAGCCTTGCAAGCATTGTAACTAATGAGTTATTTGCGGGATGATGTATTACGGAACGAGTAAAGAGACTTGCTGGTAACGAGATTGAACTAGGTATTGAGATATCGACGATCGAATCTCGGGCAAGTAACATACCGATGACAAAGGGAACAACGTATGTTGTTATGCGGTTTGACCGATAAAGATCTTCGTAGAATATGTAGGAGCCAATATGAGCATCCAGGTTTCGCTATTGTTTATTGACCGGAGACATGTCTCGGTCATGTCTACATAATTCTCGAACCCGTAGGGTCCGCACGCTTAAAGTTCGGTGACGATTTGTATTATGAGTTATGTGATTTGATGTACCGAAGGTAGTTCGGAGTCCCGGATGAGATCGGGCACATGACGAGGAGTCTCGAAATGGTTGAGACGTAAAGATCGATATATTGGATGACTATATTCGGACAACCCAAAGGTTCCGAGTGATTCGGGTATTTTTCGGAGTACCTGAGAGTTACGGGAATTCATATTGGGCCTTAATGGGCCATACGGGAAAGGAGAGAAAGGCCTCAAAAGGTGGCCGCACCCCTCCCCATGGTCTGGTCCGAATTGGACTAGGGAAGGGGGGCGCCCCCTTCCTTCTTTCTCCTTTTCCCTTCCCTTTTTCCTATTTCATGTGGGAGGAGGAATCCTACTAGGACTAGGGAGTCCTAGTAGGACTCCACACTTCTGGCGCGCCCTAGGGGCTGGCCGGCCTCCCCTCCTCCAACCTTTATATACGGGGGCAAGGGGGCACCTCTAGACACACAAGTTGATTTGTTGATCTCTCCCAGCCGTGTGCGGTGCCCCCCTCCACCATAATACACCTCGATCATATCATAGCGGTGCTTAGGTGAAGCCCTGCGTCGGTGGCATCATCATCACCGTCATCACGCCGTCGTGCTGACGAAACTCTCCGGCGAAGCTTTGCTGGATCGGAGCTCGCGGGACGTCATCGAGTTGAACATGTGCTGAACTCGGAGGTGCCGTGCGTTCCGTACTTGGATCGGTCGGATCGTGAAGACGTACGACTAGATCAACCGCGTTGTGCTAATGCTTCCGCTTTTGATCTATGAGGGTACGTGGACACACTCTCCCCTCTTGTTGCTATGCATCACCATGATCCTGCGTGTGCTTAGGCAAATTTTGAAAGTACTACGTTCCCCAACAGTGGCATCCGAGCTAGGTTTATGCGTAGATGTTATATGCACGAGTAGAACACAAGTGAGTTGTGGGCGATACAAGTCATACTGCTTACCAGCATGTCACACTTTGGTTCGGCGGTATTATTGGATGAAGCGGCCCGGACCGACATTACGCGTACGCTTACGCGAGACTGGTTCTACCAACGTGCTTTGCACATAGGTGGCTGGCGGGTGTCAGTTTCTCCAACTTTAGTTGAATCGAGTGTGGCTACGCCCAGTCCTTGAGAAGGTTAAAACAGCACTAACTTGACAAACTATCATTGTGGTTTTGATGCGTAGGTAAGAACGGTTCTTGCTCAGCCCGTAGCAGCCACGTAAAACTTGCAACAACAAAGTAGAGGACGTCTAACTTGTTTTTGCAGGGCATGTTGTGATGTGATATGGTCAAGACGTGATGAGATATAAGTTGTTGTATGAGATGATCATGTTTTGTTGAAATTATCGGCAACTGGCAGAAGCCTAATGTTTGTCTCTTTATTGCATAAGATGCAAGCGCCAAATAATTGCTTTACTTTATCGCTATGCGATAGCAATAGTTGCAAGAGCAATAGTTGGTGAGACGACCATGTGACGACACATTGATATAGATCAAGATGATGGAGATCATGGTGTCATGCCGGTGACGATGGAGATCATGACGATGCTTTGGAGATGGAGATCAAAGGCACAAGATGATGATGGCCATATCATGTCACATATTTTGATTGCATGTGATGTTTATCTTTTATACATCTTATTTTGCTTAGTTCGACGGTAGCTTTAAAAGATGATCCCTTGCTAAATTTTCAAGGTATAAGTGTTCTCCCTGAGTATGCACCGTTGCGACAGTTCTTCGTGCCGAGACACCACGTGATGATCGGGTGTGATAAACTCTACGTTCAAATACAACGGGTGTAAGACAGTTTTGCACACGCAGAATACTCGGGTTAAACTTGACGAGCCTAGCATATGCAGATATGGCCTCGGAACACTGGAGACCGAAAGGTCAAGCGTGAATCATATAGTAGATATGATCAACATAGTGATGTTCACCATTGAAAACTACTCCATCTCACGTGATGATTGGACATGGTTTAGTTGATTTGGATCACGTGATCACTTAGATGATTAGAGGGATGTCTATCTAAGTGGGAGTTCTTAAGTAATATGATTAATTGAACTTTAATTTATCATGAACTTAGTCCTGATAGTATTTTGCAAATAATGTTGTAGATCGATAGCTCGCGTTGTTGCTTCCCTATGTTTTATATGTGTTCCTAGAGAAAACTAAGTTGAAAGATGATAGTAGCAATGATGCGGACTGGGTCCATGATCTGAGGTTTATCCTGATTGCTGCACAGAAGAATTATGTCCTTGATGCACCGCTAGGTGACAGACCTATTGCAGGAGCAGATGCAGACGGTATGAACGTTTGACAAAAGCTCGGTATGATGACTACTTGATAGTTTAGTGCACCATGCTCTACGGCTTAGAACCGGGACTTCAAAAATGTTTTGAAACGCCACGGAGCATATAAGATGTTCCAAGAGTTGAAATTGGTATTTCATACTCATGCCCGTGTCGAGAGGTATTTGACCTCTGACAGTACTTTGCCTACAAGATGGAGGAGAATTGCTCAGCTAGTGAGCATGTGCTCAGAATGTCTGAGTACTACAATCACTTGAATCAAGTGGGAGTTAATCTTCCAAATAAGATAGTGATTGACAGAGTTCTCTAGTCACTATCACCAAGTTACTAGAACTTCGTGATGAACTATAATATGCAAGGGATAACGGAAACGATTCCCAAGCTCTTCGTGATGCTGAAATCGACGAAGGTAGAAATCAAGAAAAGCATCAAGTGTTGATGGTTGACAAGACCACTAGTTTCAAGAAAAGGGCAAAGGGAAGAAGGGGAACTTCAAAGAAGAACGGCAAGCAAGTTGCTGCTCAACTGAAGAAACCCAAGTCTGGACCTAAGCCTGAGACTAAGTGTTTCTACTACAAAGGGACTGGTCACTGGAAGCGGAAATGCCCCAAGTATTTGGCGGATAAGAAGGATGGCAAAGTGAACAAAGGTATATTTGATATACATGTTATTGATGTGTACTTTACTAGTGTTTATAGCAACCCCTCAGTGTTTGATACTAGTTCAATTGCTAAGATTAGTAACTTGAAATGGGAGTTGCAGAATAAACAGTGACTAGTTAAGGGTGAAGTGACGATGTGTGTTGGAAGTGGTTCCAAGATTGATATGATCATCATCGCACACTCCCTATACTTTCGGGATTAGTGTTGAACCTAAATAAATGTTATTTGGTGTTTGCGTTGAGCATGAATATGATTTGATCATGTTTATTGCAATACGGTTATTCATTTAAGTTAGAGAACAATTGTTGTTCTGTTTACATGAATAAAACCTTCTATGGTCATGCACACCAACGAAAATGGTTTGTTGGATCTCGATCGTAGTGATACACATATTCATAATATTGAAGCCAAAAGATGAAAAGTTAATAATGATAGTGCAATTTATTTGTGGCACTGCCGTTTAGGTCATATTGGTGTAAAGCGCATGAAGAAACTCCATGCTGATGGGTTTTTGGAATCACTTGATTATGAATCACTTGATGCTTGCGAACCATGCCTCATGGGCAAGATGACTAAGACTCCGTTCTCCGGAACAATGGAGCGAGCAACAGATTTGTTGGAAATCATACATACTGATGTATGTGGTCCAATGAATATTGAGGCTCGCGGCAGGTATCGTTATTTTTCAGACCTTCACGGATGTTTTGAGCAGATATGGGTATATCTACTTGATGAAACATAAAGTCCGAAACATTTGAAAAGTTCATATAATTTCAGAGTGAAGTGGAAAATCATCGTAACAAGAAAATAAAGTTTCTACGATCTGATCGTGGAGGAGAATATTTGAGTTACGAGTTTGGTCTTCATTTGAAACAATGCGGAATAGATTCGCAACTCACGCCATCTGGAACACCACAGCGTAATGGTGTGTCCGAATGTCATAACCGTACTTTATTGGATATAGTGCAATCTATGATGTTTCTTACTGATTTACCACTATAGTTTTGGGGTTATGCATTAGAGACAGCTGCATTCACGTTAAAAAAGGGCACCATCTAAATCCGTTGAGACGACACCGTATGAACTGTGGTTTGGCAAGAAACCAAAGTTGTCGTTTCTTAAAGTTTGGGGTTGCGATGCTTATAAGAAAAAGTTTCATCCTGATAAGCTAAAACCCAAATCGGAGAAATGTGTCTTCATAGGATACCCAAAGGAGACAGTTGGGTACACCTTCTATCACAGATCTGAAGGCAAGATATTCGTTGCTAAGAATGGATCCTTTCTAGAGAAGGAGTTTCTCTCGAAAGAAGTGAGTGGGAGGAAAGTAGAACTTGATGAGGTAACTGTACCTGCTCCCTTATTGGAAAATAGTTCATCACAGAAATCTGTTCCTGTGACTACTACACCAACTAGTGAGGAAGCTAATGATGATGATCATGTAACTTCAAATCAAGTTACTACCGAACCTTGTAGGTAAACCAGAGTGAGATCCGCACCAGAGTGGTACGGTAATCCTGTTCTGGAGGTCATGTTACTTAACCATGACGAACCTACGAACTATGAGGAAGCGATGATGAGCCCAGATTCCGCAAAAATGGCTTGAGGCCATGAAATCTGAGATGGGATCCATGTATGAGAACAAAGTGTGGACTTTGGTTGACTTGCCCGATGATCGGCAAGCCATAGAAAATAAATGGGTCTTCAAGAGAAAGACGGACGCTGATAGTAGTATTACTATCTACAAAGCTAGACTTGTCGAAAAAAGATTTTTGACAAAGTTCAAGGTGTTGACTACGATGAGATTTTCTCAGTCGTAGCGATGCTTGAGTCTGTCCGAATCATGTTAGCAAATTGCCAAATTTTATGAAATCTGGCAAATGGATGTCGAAACTATGTTCCTTAATGGATTTCTTAAAGAAGAGTTGTATATGATGCAACCAGAAGATTCGACCTCGCCCTTCCTCACCTTGTACTTGCCGTGGTGGAGCGGTACTTCATCTCACTCATTGATGGCGGCGGAGATCGGCGGCATGGCGTTGTGGAGGCTCGGCGTCCGATGCGCGGAGATGGACTCGCGCAGGAGGAGGTAGTTGTCTGGCGTCATGGTGACGTCGATGGCAGTAGTGGCCTTCACAAGGTAGAAGATTCAATATAATATGAAGACGGACCTGTGGAAGATGGCGGCGACGACACAAGAGTGCGTCTGACCGGATTGTGCCCCAGACCCGGTATGTGGCTCGGCTGGGGCTTCCGGCTTTTGATGTTAGGTTTAGGTGAGTGGTTTGGGTAGTGGCCCAGCTAGCATCCCTACATCATATGGATAAGAGGAGCGGCATATGTTGCCACGATGGTAGTTTCAGGTATATTGTTTGTAATACTTTGTAAGGTCCTCGAGAATAATTAATAAAGTGGCCGTATGCATCTCCCAAATGCAGAGGCCGGGGGTCATCCTCCTTTTCTAAAAAAAATATGATGCAACCAGAAGGTTTTGTCGATCCTAAAGGTGCTAACAAAATGTGCAAGCTCCAGCGATCCATCTATGGACTGGTGCAAACATCTCGGAGTTGGAATATACGCTTTGATGAGTTGATCAAAGCATATAGTTTTATACAGACTTGCGGTGAAGCCTGTATTTACAAGAAAGTGAGTGGGGGCACTACAGCATTTCTGATAAGTATATGTGAATGACATATTGTTGATCAGAAATAATGTAGAATTATTCTGCAAAGCATAAAGAAGTGTTTGAAATGAGTTTTTCAAAGAAAGACCTCGGTGAAGCTGCTTACATATTGAGCATCAAGATCTATAGAGATAGATCAAGACACTTGATAAGTTTTTTTTCAATGAGTACATACCTTGACAAGATTTTGAAATAGTTCAAAATGGAACAGTCAGAGAAAGAGTTATTGCCTGTGTTACAAGGTGTGAAATTGAGTAAGACTCAAAGCCCGACCACGGCAGAAGATAGAAAGAGAATGAAAGTCATTCCCTATGCCTCAGCCATAGGTTCTATAAAGTATGCCATGCTATGTACCAGATCTATTGTATACCCTGCACTGATTTTGGCAAGGGAGTACAATAGTGATCTAGGAGTAGATCACTAGACAGCGGTCAAAATTATCCTTAGTGGAATAAGGATATGTTTCTCGATTATGGAGGTGACAAAAGGTTTGTCGTAAAAGGGTTACGTCGATACAAGTTTTGGCACTGATCCAGATGACACTAAGTCTTCATCTGGATACATATTGAAAGTGGGAGCAATTAGCTAAAGTAGCTCCGTGCAGAGCAATTGTAGACATAGAAATTTGCAAAATACATACGGATGTGAATATGGCAGACCCGTTGACTAAACTTCTCTCACAAGAAAAACATGATCACACCTTAGTACTCTTTGGGTGTTAATCACATAACGATGTGAACTAGATTATTGACTCTAGTAAACCCTTTGGGTGTTGGTCACATGACGATGTGAACTATGGGTGTTCATCACATGGTGATGTGAACTATTGGTGTTGAATCACATGGCGATGTGAACTAGATTATTGACTCTAGTGCAAGTGGGAGACTGAAGGAAATATGCCCTAGAGGCAATAATAAAGTTATTATTTATTTCCTTATATCATGATAAATGTTTATTATTCATGCTAGAATTGTATTAACCGGAAACTTGATACATGTGTGAATACATAGACAAACAGAGTGTCACTAGTATGCCTCTACTTGACTAGCTCGTTGAATCAAAGATGGTTAAGTTTCGTAGCCATAGACATGAGTTGTCATTTGATTAACGGGATCACATCATTAGAGAATGATGTGATTGACTTGACCCATTTCGTTAGCTTAGCACTTGATCATTTAGTATGTTGCTATTGCTTTCTTCATGACTTATACATGTTCCTATGACTATGAGATTATGCAACTCCCGTTTACCGGAGGAACACTTTGTATGCTACCAAACGTCACAACGTAACTGGGTGATTATAAAGGTGCTCTACAGGTGTCTCCGAAGGTACTTGTTGGGTTGGCGTATTTCGAGATTAGGATTTGCCACTCCGATTGTCGGAGAGGTATCTCTGGGCCCACTCGGTAATGCACATCACTATAAAGCTTGCAAGCATTGTAACTAATGAGTTAGTTGCGGGATGATGTATTACGGAACGAGTAAAGAGACTTGCCGGTAACGAGATTGAACTAGGTATTGAGATACCGACGATCGAATCTCGGGCAAGTAACATACCGATGACAAAGGGAACAACGTATGTTGTTATGCGGTTTGACCGATAAAGATCTTCGTAGAATATGTGGGAGCCAATATGAGCATCTAGGTTCCGCTATTGGTTATTGACCGAAGACGTGTCTCGGTCATGTCTACATAGTTCTCGAACCCATAGGGTCCGCACGCTTAACGTTTCGATGACAATTATATTATGAGTTTATATGTTTTGATGTACCGAAGGTTGTTCGGAGTCCCAGATGTGATCACGGACATGACGAGGAGTCTCGAAATGGTCAAGACATGAAGATTGATATATTGTATGACTATATTCGGACACCGGAATGGTTCCGGGGGTTATCGGATATATACCGGAGTACCGGGGGGTTACCGGAACGCCCCCCCCCCCCCCCCCCCGAGGCTATTGGGCCTCATGGGCCCAATTGGTGGAAGAGGAGAGGCGGCCAAGGGGCAGCCGCGCGCTCCTCCCCCCCCCCAAGTCCGAATTGGACAAGGAGGGGGGGGCGGCGCCCCCCCTTTCCTTTCCCCCTCTCTCCTTCCCTCTCCTCTCCTAGTCCAACAAGGAAGGGAGGGAGTCCTACTCCCGGTGGGAGTAGGACTCCTCCTGGCGCGCCTCCTCCTGGCCGGCCGCACCTCCCCCCCCCCTTGCTCCTTTATATACGGGGGCAGGGGCACCCTAGACACAACAATTGATCGTTTGATCTTTTAGCCGTGTGCGGTGCCCCCCTCCACCATAGTCCACCTCGATAATACTGTAGCGGTGCTTAGGCGAAGCCCTGCGTCGGTAGAGCATCATCATCGTCACCACGCGGTCGTGCTGACGAAACTCTCCCTCAACACTCGGCTGGATCGGAGTTCGAGGGACGTCATCGGGCTGAACGTGTGCTGAACTCGGAGGTGTCGTGCGTTCGGTACTTGATCGGTCGGATCGTGAAGACGTATGACTACATCAACCGCGTTGTGCTAACGCTTCCGCTTTCGTTCTACGAGGGTACGTGGACAACACTCTCCCCTCTCGTTGCTATGCATCACCATGATCTTGCGTGTGCGTAGGAATTTTTTTGAAATTACTACGTTCCCCAACAGGGGTGGTGGTGGAGGAAGAGGAGAAGGGGGACGTGAGACGGTGGGAGGAGGAAAGGAGTGGACATGGGCAACCGACAAAGGGGAATTTTCTGGAGTGCATGGGATATGCCAAGAACGGTGAAAATATCTATCATCTTCTTACCACGCACTGGGGAGGGGGGAATTAAACCTGCCTAAAACACAAAAGCCAGTGAAGAACCTGCAGTAAATACCTGTTTTTTCTAGGTGTGGCTATGTTCTACTCCCTCTGTCCCATAATATAAGGTGTTTTTGCATATTGCATTTATGTGTTGTTAACACTGTGTTAAAGAGTTGCTCCATTTATGTGTTGGCGTCAGCTATGTTCTACTTCCGTCTTATTTTGGCGTACAAAACGATGGGGCAATCAAAGGGATGTGCTCCCCAGGTGCCTCTACGATGGGGCAATCAAAGGGATGTGCTTCCAGGTAGCTATGTTTTCGTCTATCCCATAATATAAGATGTTATTAGGATACCCTGACGCTTCCCTCGGTCACTCCCGCGGGCGACCAGGGAGCGAGCCCTAGCCGCCGCCAGAGCCACACGCCGACGTCCCCCTCCCCTCGCCGCCGCCGGCAGGAGTCGACGGGCGAAGCCCGTGCGGCTCGGCGGCGGGGGGGGGCATCTTCCTCCTCCTAGGCGAGTGGCGCGGGCCGGTCACGTTGGGGGGATTCTGGCTCGCGGTCAGTCAGGGCGGCGCGACGAGGCTGCAGGGCAGCGCGGTGAGGCTGCAGGACGGCGCGGCGGCGCTCGGTGCACGGGCTGGTGTAGGCGGGAGTGGCGCCGTGCGAGGTGGGGCGCAGGCATAGGGGCTGCCGCGCGCGCTTCGGATCTGGCGCGCTGCGGCGCGAATCCTCGGTGGCCATTGGTGGGTGTCCGCGGCGTCCTACTGCCGCGCGGAACGCGGGGTGCATCGGTGCTCGAGGGAGGATGGCCTTGGCTGTCCTGTAGGCGCGGCGCAACTGATCTGGCATCTTCCGGTCTCCGGCAGGCGCGTGGTGGCGCGCATGGCGTGCGTTGGCGCATATGGCTCATGGCTGCGGCTGGGAACCGTGGTGGTTCTCCGTCTTGGGTGGTGCTTGGCGCTGCCGGAAGGTGGAGCCGGTGGATGTCGACCATGGGGATTGTGTCTGCGCAGTGCTTCGGATCTGCTCGGATTCGGAGGTGTGGAGGAGCTCCGCGTAAAAGCCTAGCGCTGACCTTGGGTCGGTGCCGGCAACAGTGGCGCCATGGCCATGGTGTCGTTCCCCTTCTTGAAGGTGTTGCCGTGGTGCTCCATTGCACGACTCTCCACGAGAAATCCCTAGCTTCGGATGGTTGAAGCGGGCGATGATGGCAGCTACGTCGTTTCCTTCTTTGAGGCGTCGTCTTGGAGAGTCAGTATGTTGCAGTTTGCACTGATCTCTTCGTCGTCGGGGACAGTGGACGTCGGGGCGGCAGCTCCACTGGCAGCTCTATGAGGTGGGGCTCTATCTCGACATTGGTTGGTGGCATCCTTGTACCGCTTGGGCGGTAGAGGTCTCGGCTCGGTTGATGCACCCCAAAGAGGGCGGTCTGACTTTACGTCGGGGTGGCGGCCCCGGATGTGGTGCGACGTCCGTGGTCTGCGAGCGGTTGCCCTGAGCAGCGTGGGCTGCGGGCAGCTGGGTTGTGCGGCGTTGCTGCTCGAGTGGAGGTGCTATGTCGGGGCGGCGGCCCCGGAAGGCGGTGTCGGTTGATTGCGCTGGGCGCGACGGAGCGGTGGATGTCGGGGCGGCGGCCCCCAGTGAATCTCTGTGGCGACCAGACTTCTGTGGCAACGATGATGGTGGGAGCGATGTCGGCGACGCGGCAATGGTTGCGGTAGTTGGCTCTTCTCCGGCGTGTCCATGATTTTGTCTCGGTTTGCTTGTTGTTGTGGAGTCGAAGCTGCGGCGGCGGGGCCCTGTGGTGTACGATGACTGGCTGCAGGTGGCCCGTTCGGCGATCTTCCATGGTGCCAGCCGTGCCTGGTTTTGTTCTCCGTTAGAGTCAGAGTTGTGTTGTCTGGCCGCAGGTCGACTTGTCGTCGATAAGGGTAGGCTTTGCCATGTGTGTTTCAGTCTATGAGAGTCGGCTTGGCCCTTGTTGTTCCTGTTTTTGCCCGGTTTTCCATAATTAACTGGGCAATTCTTTTCTGCTTAATTAATAGATGAGGCAATCTTTGCCTCCGTTTCGGAAAAAAATACATATAAGATGTTTTGTAAGCTCCATCCCATCATATCATAGAACATTTTTAAGCTAAGAGTTTTTTTGTTCTTCTCCCGTAGCAACGCATCAGCATATGAGCTAGTATATAATATATGTATAACATTACATAAAGGCTTGACGGTGTTCTGAGTCATCATACACGGCAATTGATAATCAATCCCACGGCTCGGACCTATGAAAAGGGAGTTCATTTGCTCACTCCCTAACCTCATAGTCAGTGGAGATGAGTGCAAAATCTTGCTCTGCCACCGACCCCATCCGTCTCACAAATGAACCAATACTTGAAACCTAAGACTATCTCAGTAGGGATCTATATCCAGACAGCGTGAATCAAAACACACACAAATCCAACAAATCTGGTAGCAGAGATTACATAGAACTGCAGCACTTGCTCTTTGGGATCTCCTGTGCTGGGCCTGGGACAAGAACCTTCTTGCCAGCCAGCGGCGGCGCAGCACCATTGGCCTTTGGGTCGGTCACAATGTTCTTCTTGCTGTGGATCTTGAAGATCTCTGACAAGACAGTCTGGAAGGCGCTTTCGACATTGGTGGCCTGCAGCGCGGACGTCTCCAGGAAGAAGAGGTTCTCCTTCTCGGCAAACTCTTTGGCATCCTCAGTGCTAACAGCCCGCTCATCTTCAAGGTCGCTCTTATTGCCAACCAGCATGATGACAATGTTTTTGTCTGCATGACCTCGGAGTTCCTCCAGCCAGCGAGGTATGTGGTCAAAGCTCTGGCGCTTGGTGATGTCATAGACTAGCAGAGCTCCCAAAGCACCTCTGTAATATGCACTCGTGACAGCTCTGTACCTGCAGTAATTGAAACAAACAGCATGTGAAGTTGGTAACTGGGCGTACAACAACGTTGAGCAAACATATCGAATAGTAGGGCACTAAAGCTTCACACTTTAACTAGAGAAAACCACAAATATTTTCTCCAACTCAACCAGCTAGGAATGTTGCCTTTTCCTACCCACAGTTCACAACTGCATGTGTAGTACAGTTCTCTAAAATATACTCCCTCCGTTCCCAAATATAAGTCTTTTTAGATATTTCAACAAGTGACTACATACAAAGCAAAATGAGTGAATCTACACTCTAAAATGTGTCTATATACATTCGTATGTTGTAGTCCATTTGAACTCTTAAAAAGACTTATATTTAGGAACGGAGGGAGTAGCATGCAACTATAGAGCTTGTAGGACGCAACCTATTCCACAGAATACAAGTGCAAAAACCAGACACGGTTTAAACGAGATGGAAAAAGTAAAAGCAGCCAGAAACAACAAAGCTCTGGTGGCAAAAAAATAGATACGTAAGCAGCACATGACCTGGTTTTAGACAACTAGTTACAGGAGGAAAAGTTAGTGAAAGCATTTGAATAGAACATTGCAAGTAGTTGTTCATTCTCATAGCCTACAATAGGAGAGCATCTGAGAACACCCAAAGAAATTGTTACAAGTAGTTGCCCAATTTTGGAACTTTGAACTATATAAATTTGAGGGTATTTATGCTTGTGCGCAGTTCAAGAGATCAGTGGCAGATAAAAAGTGGGTAACTAACAATGGGCTACACGCTTGCGTGGCAAGACAATTTAATATATATTGTTATATATTTTTTCTTTAGAAAATGTCATGCAATCAACCATCATTCCAAACATATTTGAAATGAAAGTCTCGTGGAAACATGATCACACCTCAATGGTAATATTGCTGTTAAGTGCACCAGCTTGTTATGATAAACATGACCAACATAAGACCAAGTGCATCATGTTTATCTTCTTACTAATAGTTTTTTGATGAAATTTTCACCAACTACTCTCCTACTTGAGCCTCGTGATCTTTCTGTGTCCACCCACCTCATTGGATTTGTCAAACTTGGATTTGTTATGATGATTTTCAATTGTTACAGCGTCATGCATCTATATGCTTCCTCCCTAGTTAATCTTAGATTTAACTCTATGTCAAGTGACCATCTATTATCAAATATTTGACAATAAATCATCTCACTTTCATCACTGACTGTTCTTTCTCATATTGTCTATGCTGTTTTGCATTGACCTTTTTTAGCACAACTGAAATGTCCCATTGCATACTTCCATAATTCATTGCTTAAAAGTTATCTGCTTGTTTTTCAAGTCCCTCTCATCATAGTTTTTTTTTTCCTAATCATGCCCCTGTTTTTGCTTATTTCTCCTACCCATGCATTCAGGGTTATTATCAGTCAGCCTCCTCACCTCACTTCAGCATCTTCTGGACTTAAATTTAGGCTGATGTTTATCATATTGCTAGTGCTAGACATGTCAAACTGTTATCTTCCAAAAATACAATTATAAGTGCATATTCACTGGAAAAATAAATGAACATCTATCTCACTCACTTAAAGCCACCATTGTGTCCGCCTTAGCAATAAAGACAAATACTCCCTCCGATCCAAATTAATTGTCGCAGCTCTAGTACGACTTCTCCGATCCAAATTAATTGTTATTTGGCAATTTATACGATGCAATACTTGCTCCGCCCACGTAATTAGATGGCGTTCAACATATTGGCATGGTTTCCAATATGCATCTTTTACCATTGGTTTTTGCAGCCACATGCTACTAAATAATTATAAAAACATTATTAATGATGAATGGTACTATGAAATTTTACTTTGCCAATATGTTTTTTTATCTGTTGGTAGTCCAACTTAAAACAAATCGACCACGCACATTCTTCGAAGCCATATACTTTCAAACGAGGGGCTAAAATATGTGAAAGTCGTATGTTTACGAACCCATAAGTACCCTAAACCTACGTACAACATGTTGATTAATTGCTGACTTAAGTCATGATGTCATTACATCTAGTACATGCTGGATCCAATTGGTTTTATTGGTGGCTCGCTGCTGGTTTTGTTTGTTTATTATTATATAGGACTTCTCAAAAAAAATTGTAGCTCAGAGATGTGTACATAGTTTGATTTTAAATCTGTAACATTAAAATTAGGACCCACCATAACAGTCAATGTAGCAGATAATTTGGTCTATGGGGACACGGGTGGTGGCTTGTTTGCCCCTTGTTTTAATAATACAATAACAATAGATGAATTGGAACTTAAAGACCATATCAGGAAAGTAAAGTACAAACACAGCTGAAGGAACTAAACGAATTCTTTAGCTTGATGGAACAGTTAAAAATCACATCTATAAACAAGAAACAAATCCCAGAAATTATAAACTAAATATTTGTACCCCAAGTCTCCTGATTGGAAATCACAGAAGAGATCTAAGTCGCATTTTTTCGACTTCAAGAATAAATTATGCCTTAGTTTTTGGCTCCGCTGAAATATTCAAGAAGTGCATTAATTTTTAAAGAAATAAGCCATAAATTATTGAATTTAATGCAACACTTGGTTTTTTTTCCACAAATAACAATCTAACACTGACGCTTTAGTTAATTTCACTAGTATGTCAATCCAACAACTGTCAACTGGTTGCACACTATTATAAATAACTAACTCAGAAACAGGCATATCAATGTTTTGGCTCATTCACAAAACATATGAGATTGTTCTTCTAGAAGTACAAGCACTTTGGCCACCCTTTTTCCATGAGATCATGGGGAGAATGAGCGTGGCATGACCTTATTATTTGCAATTAAAGAATCTAACTGAAATGAGTAATGAGTGAGAGACGAGTCATTAAGTTAATGACTGTAAGGTAATCAAATGATCACGTGTACACACATTTGATTTGCAAATCAACTTTGCTGCTCCTGTCTAGTCAAGAATATTAACTGGATAAGGACTGGTAGATTCGTGAAAATTTGTTAACTTGTTTCTCAAGCACGATCTAATGCTTTGAATAGAAAAATGTCATTCGACATCACTGAATAGGATATAATGAGGATTCACATGCCATGAGAATGTATGAGACTCTTTTCCATCAACAAACTTAAAAAAAGAGGATGTGCCAAAAACTCTAGTGACTCATATGCAACAGTACCAAGTGTTTGCACCTCAAAAGTGAAATAATCTTTCTATAAACAAATTTAAATTAAAGGCAGAGATCATAGGGGAATACTTTCTTCAACTAAAAGAACAGATGTAGGTGATAAGGCAAAGTATCATACATTTTCAATGTTAACCCATCCTATATTCCTATTATTCCAACTTGCCTAATGCCAAATATATTCATCACCCATTCAACCAAAAGATTGTATCTCACAAGTCACAAGTAACAGACCACTTAAGTACATAGAATATCCAATAAATAATCTTGATTACCACCCATACCTTGCTAAATTTGACACCATTTACCAAAGCTGTTTTATTTAGTAGTAAATTTTCCATCCGTGGTTACAAAATCTCCTCTCCATCAATCCAACTAACAAGATCTTAGCGGCCAGGCTTCAAGCCAAGCATCGCATGGCGGATCTATGGTCTGTATCAAATTACCCTGCCCATTTTGGCAGAGTGCAAGGCAAATCATCCACTTCAACCACGGTGGAGTAGAGATCTACCATTTTAACAACCGTACGAAGGTACGCTGTACATCTATAGTGACCAAGACATTCTACAGAGCATAAACGCACAAACAAGGTAGCGATATAAACGTAACAAAAATTACGGACTAGTCTGAACCATAAAACGAGAGCGAACTGTGTTAGCTCACTACTCGGCACCAAGCAAGCCACACAGCGAAACACTGAGAAATCCTCAGGGAAATTGCCATGTCATGGGAGGGGGCAGATCTAGGCGAAAAGATGGGATGAAATCGAAGTGCAGGAGAGCAGTAGGTTCTTGCCTCTCCTGGCCGGCGGTGTCCCAGATCTGGGCCTTGACGGACTTGTGGTCGATGACGAGCGTGCGCGTCTGGAACTCGACACCGATGGTGGCCTTGGAGTCGAGGCTGAACTCGTTGCGCGCGAACCGCGCCAGGATCTGCGACTTGCCGACGGCCGAGTCCCCGATCAGCACCACTTTAAATACATAGTCCACCTTCTCCCCGCTCGCCATCGTCTTCGCTGGTGCAGAACGGCGGCGTTGGCGGCAGCCGGAGGAGTGAGCGAGCGAGGCGTGTTGGTCGTGGAGCTGAAGTGCGCGTGGGCGGAGCGCTGCGTGTCGGAGTTTGGGCTTTTGATTTGAGTCGAAGCGAGGCCAAATTTCGTGTTTTACCCTTTGCCGAAGTTTAGCCCGATCTGACAATGTTTGAAAATATTTCAGGACTTGACTCTTTTTCTACTGCGCACGATTCACAACGGTGGGGTTGCATAGCCTACTGGCAGACCTCATAGGTTAACGGCAGTCGTCTTCAAGCGATAGGTTAACGGTAGCCATCGTCAACCAACTATTTTGAGCTGACGTGTCCTAACGAAACTATCACCATTGTGAACAACGATAAGGTGGTTAAAGCTACCGTCACTTTTCTTGGCGGAGAAAATATCTAATGCTCTCAGCCTTTGGGTACTCCCAGTGCTTCAATGTCAAAAAATATTTTTAAATATTTCAAAAATTCCGGAAAAAATGAGAATGTTCACAATGAATGTCACTACACCCTCTAAAAATTTCAGATCCAAAATTGAAATGTACATTGAGAAAAAAAAAAAGAAATCCATATCTGAATAATGACAAGGTTGATTTTGTCTCTTCTTTACACTATTCATGCTAGATTTCACATTTTTGTTTCGCGATGTGTGTTTCGAGTTTGGATCTAAAAATTTTAGGGCTTATAGGTACATTCATGTGAACATTCACAACCTTTTTCAGAAATTTTTGAAACATTAAAGAAAATATTTTTTGACCTTGGAGTACCGGGAGTACCCCAAGGCTGGGAGCACCGGATACCCCCTTCCTTGGCACTAGGGTGTGTCAGGTGCTGCGCGTGCGCCAGGTTCTGTAACAGAAACACGACGGGATTTTACGGTAGGGTTTCATACCCTACCGCCAGGCGGTCTGGCAGTAGGGTCCCCTGTAATCGCAAATGGCAAAGATTTTGCAGTAAGCTGTGAGAACCTACCGTCGCAGTCTCTACCAATAGGGTCCTCTGTCACTTCTTTTTAGAAGAACTTGATCATTTCAATTATAAATATGAATGATAGTTCAGCGCAGCAGTAATAGTGTTTGCAAATCAAAATAGGATGATCTCACACATTATAACATGCATCACACATCGATGCAAATGATAGTTCAACACATCAAACATATAAAATAGGTTCACATATTTAATTGATTGGACTCATCCGATAACCTGTTGCAATGCACGTACAATTATGTATTCAGAAAATATATTTTTGCCTTGTCGCAGCACCCACTTTGAGAAGCAACTCGAAAGCCATTCATAAATTTATTAAGTTTATCACGGGCATATCATTTAGTATTACATATAACAGGTCATCAACCCACAACGACAACGAGGATACATTATAAATAATAAAGTTTTTCTCATACAACAAATAACAAAGCGATGAAATAAACTTCAGGCCAACCAATCCTTGGCGCTGGAAATGCTTGCTTTGAACCAGAAATAATTCTCTGGGCAGAGCCAGCTATTGTCAATCTCGATACCAACACAAGAATCATCATCCAGGCTGAAGCGGCCTATATTAGGACGCATATTGTGATAGCCAGGGTAGGGAAGCATAGCAATGTCCGAGGTATAGATACAGTTGCTTCTCATAAATGGTAGTAACATTGTGCCAACAGCAGCTGGATCGCCTTTCACCATCAGTGGATAGTTTAGTCCAAGGAAGAGCGAGTTTTCTTCAAGACTATCAATATTGAATCAGGGAGAAGGTGCTGGCGCTAGCACACTAGTATCCATCCCGAATACCCTGCAAACGGATGTTGGAATAGGTCCGGAGAGTGCGACCATGGGAGACAACACCTGCTTCCTTAGTAACATCAGCAGTGCCCTGTATACAGACATGAAGAGGTGATCCATAAGAATAAGTTGTCAGGCGCCACTGAGTATGTAGGTCCTGCTCGTGATCATCATCGTCGTTAAAAATTTCCAAGTATCGATGGGGGAATGTTGACAGGACCTTGGAAACAAAGAAGGTTAATTAGTACGGGGATACTAACTCACATGCATGGTGAATGAAACAATTATAATTACAGTGGAAGACAAACGTACCGAAACAATAAGGATCCCATGCGAAAACAGTGCCAGAAGTGGTGTCATAAACACAAGACCCTCGTATTGAATTGCATCACAGTACACATCCGTGTATAGAAACTGATTTTTGAGCAATATCCATCGAGTCGAAGTATGAAGGACGGCAACAAGCTTGTCGAAGATAGCGACAACACAAGCATTCCTATAACCCAAGAGCGGTTTGGGAACTCGACAAATTGCTATCTTCCATAGACGACAGTCACCATGATCGTATTTGAACGTACGTGGAATACCGGTGTGCTCAACTTCAGGGCAGTCTAAGATTTTTGGAAGTGGAACCCGGTGACGAGTGTACACATTCACAAGTTCCCGCTCGTAGTTGTACCCAATATAAACAACCCAATCTCCTTTGCGTCTGCCCAAGCCTTACCCTCAAGTTATGGCATCTTAACATCACACGTATCATTATCAAGCGGCATCAACCTGCACAAGGCGAGGCTTCCGTCGTCCGCGCGCCAACGAGTAGGGTCATGGCAAAGAAGATAGGGGAGATCAAACCGCTCCTGGGCCCTGGGTTCTTTGTAATGATGTTATTAGTTGAGTCAAGAATGATCTTGAACGAACCTGCCATGCTAGCCGAGGTGATGACGTCGCACCGATCAATGAGTTCCTCCACCACATCATCTTTCAGATCGGGGCAAAAATAACGGGGTCGTTCCCAATCCTGTTCCCTCCATGGAGAAGACGATCGAACAATGGCAGAAGGAAGGGTGAAGGCAAATGGAGGAGGGAGGAAGAGCGTGCGACAGCAATTCCAAATCGAGAGGGAAAGGCGAAGAGGCGGTGGACGATTGCCACGGTACAGGAAGAGGCGCCCGGCCTACATAGACGTCCATTTAGAAATTGTACAAATGGACTCGCCGTCGTCTCACTAACATGTTGGAACGGGGCCACATGTCAACAAACCATGGTGTGTCATTTCTCGTGCAAAAATGCGACCTGGCCGTGTTGGCCCGAGGTGCCGCATTATTTCTCGACTTTATTTTTTTAATGGCGTGCCGTTCAGTTTTGAAGCACGACTAACTGGTAGTGTATGAAAAGAAAATATAAACTACTCTACCACTACTCCACCTCTAGTACTAGTATCAAAAAAGATATATAGGCTGGAGCTTCAACGCTTTCTTGCTAAGGGCTGGGCACTTGCTTCTCACACTATCATCCTCTCTCCAGATCTAAAAAATACGGCCTCTCTCTTCCTCCTCACCGGTGGTCACAGATCCGCCGGGGAAGAAAAGGACATGCAGCATTGACGCGCTCGTCGTCGGCGAGCGAGGTCACGCGCTGACGACAAGGCCGTCCTCTCAGACCTAGCACCCGCGCGGGATGGCCTCCGTCCCCAAGCTCGCTGCCGTAGTGTGTGCGGAGGACGACGACCACGAGCGAAGCCACTTCCCGCCGACCCTCGGGTATGCTACCTCTTTTCGAACCATACCCTTGTTCTATTGCCCCATCTGCCACGTCGCTGCATGTGGATCTTTTTCCACTCCACCATCTTCCCAATTTGCTATCCTCTGCTCTGCTGGTCACGTAGACGAAAACCTTAATTTGCACTATTAAAGGAAACCCTACTTCATGCAGACTAATCCATGTCTGGGTTGAATAAGGAAAGGAAGGGAGAAAGTACTGTCCAAGAGACTAGGCATCGAACCCGCATCTAGGTTGAAAAGGGGAAAATCAGTAGCTAAGGAACGAGTCTCGTGTCTCTTGGTTGAAAAAGGGTAGAAAGGCATGACAACGCAATAGAGAATGACCAGGTCGATCGGTTTGTTGTCCTCACATAGGAAAAAGGTGGCTAAAGAGAACAAAAATGGGACGTAATCCACATATGCTGCCTGGATATTTGTTGCTCTGGGCAACCATACCTCCCTCACCACTCTATGCGTCCGTGGAGGTACATCGTACTGGTGCGCCCACTGTCCGAATGGGCCTCCCATGCTCTTGTTGCCACTTTTTTGCTGTTAGTATAACGTCAGCGGTAAAGTCAAGCAATGCTACTGCTAAAGTGATGCCACATTTAGCTAATGTCGCACTCAGTCTAATGCCACCGATAAATTTAAGCAATGCCATTTAATGTCACTGGATTATTTCAGGGTTAGCTGTTGATTGTGGATGTATTAAAGATTTTTCAGCTAAGGCATTCTAATGTTGTTGCACAACCAGTATACCAACGATGGAACTTGTTACTACCTTCGGATTTTTGCGCTATTAATGCTTATAGATTACATACCTCACTTTCATGAGATAAGTCAATTTTTTGTACACTGTCACCAAAATGCCAAGGTGCTGATGTCATTTTATTTTGATTAAACTGCACACAAAATTATGAAGACAAGAGGAAAGGTCAAGAGTGGGCACCTCCTCCTCCGGCTATTCTCTTGATTCGTTCGATCAAGTTTTTATGTTTGATCGATTATCAAGATTGGGATAGCAATTTTGAGGTCCCCTCGAGTTTGATATTTACCTTGAAGGTACATGGTTTGCAATTTTTTTTCATTAGTTAATAATGCTAGTTACCTTCAGACTTTTGTATTTGGTTTAATGCTGTTGCACAGCTAGTATACCAATGTTGAAACTTGTTACCTTTACATTTTGTATTGTTAATGCTTATAGAAATCTTCCAGTGTTAGCTTATGGAAATATGTTCAGTAAAACCATTATATTGTACCCCGTAATAAAAAACTACTCTACTATTGCACTAGCCACTGGATTAGCGTATATTTGTACTATTCGAATGGTGTTGCATTAGCGTATGGACATATATAAAGTGTGGCAAGCTTTTCCAAATATGTGCTCGAGAAAACTACTACCTGTTTTTCTAAATACTAGACGTTTGGGTACTTTAAATTGAACTGCGAAAATGTCTTATATTAAGGAACAGAGGGTGTAGAGTTCACTCAAATTATCCCAGTAAAGCTAGTCACACCTTTGTTAAAATTAATGTTTATTATGTTATCGGAGGAGGTCTGTATGTTTGTCTCTAATGCCTATCGATTACATGCCTGACATCATGATGTAATGTTAAGTCATTTCTTTTTGTATAGTGTCCCTGAATTCTCAGGCGGTGATGGCATTTTATTTTAGTTGAACTGCACAAAATATGCTTAAAAGAAGAGGAAAGGTCAGGAATGGCTCAGTTTTTAAGAAAATACTATGTATGCCTTCCTGACATCAGCCGTTGTTGCCTTATTTATTCCTTCAAATAGGTGGTTAGAAACAGTCTTGCTACCTTTTCCCATTAAAAAATTGGGATGCTTATATTTATGAGTCTATGCTTCAACTAGTGCCACTTTTATAGTAATCACACTTTCAATATCTATGCAAACAAGGATGCTCGATTTTAGTGGAACTTCACAAAAAGTCCAAATGGTTCAACATTAGGAGCATGTTTTCTTCCAAACCGTTATATCCAATTGGTGGCACTATGAGCTGTTCATTACGAAGGTACATGGTTTGCTATTATCTCGCTACACTTTTTGTACTGTCATTAGATAGTAATATTAGTGGTTTGCATGTGAATTTATTGGCAGGGTGGACCTACATTGGAGGTGAAGGACATGATTCAATGATTGGATGTTCAATTTTGATTGTATTGATTTCACCTCTTCCATCACTGCGAACATGGATATCCTTGGTCTGATGAAGAATAGGCGCTATATTTCTGCTCTGTACCAGCAAATCAATTCAGTACGAAATTGTCCAGGGCAAAACATGACAGTATCAAATTATCCAGTGCAAAACATGACAGATGCTAAGCGGAAGAGACGTGTTTAAACCAAAAATACAAGGTGGGGTATATGTTTACTAACTGCTTGTTATTTGTGCAGACAGATGTCTGCCCATTGCTATTTGGCAAACAAACAAAGTGACCGCAATTTTGGTGGAACTATACAAGAGAATAGTATAGTCACTGCATGTAGTGCCATTTGAAAATAGACACAAAAAGATTGGATAGTCACTTCATGGACTGCATAAAAGTAATATTGTACTATTTATTGGCCAACACTAGGTGCTTCATTGCTTTGGTCTGATTATACAATGGGCATCATTTTTCCTAAGTTAAAGTTCGTATTCTGAAAATAGTCCCGCCGTGTGATCGAGAGAAGACCAAATCATATTGAAGTGGATGTTCCTCCATCATGTGTGGTTCATTCTCATGGTTCCGGCTGTTGGTGAAACCACTTACGTTTGCAAGAGGACTTGTAAACTTCACAAACAAATTTGTCTTTCACTTTGTACTGAATGTTGGCCCAGAGAAGCATCCATGTTAGTAGGAAGAACATATATTTTTCTAGATCTTTGCTTTTGGAGCCACATATTTGTATATGATCTGTGAATCATTGAGATGCATTAACATGTTGATCTTATGTATGGGAATCATACTAGTTGGTTGTGAATTTGGGCTACTAATGTGAACATATTACAATGCCAGGCCTATGAGTCTCATGTGAACATTTCGAACAGATCGACTCTTACTACTATGCACATCATGATCCTTATTTCTGTGTTCTCAGCGTTTACAAGTTATTAGCAGTTCCTTATTTCTGTTCTCTTAGTGTTTACAAGTTACTGATAGATCACTAGCTAGCCTACTAATACGCTCCTGGCAGTTTTAGTTGCGACGCAAGATCCGAAGTGGCAGTTTTTTGAATAAAAATGCCTTCCTCTGAAGAAACTGACATGCTGTTCTGAAGAAAATGCTATGCGAATCTGAAGAAACTGCTAGCAAAAACGTTCGCAAATGCCTTATCTCCCAGCAAACGTTGATACGTCCATTTTGCATCATGTTTACCTACTGTTATTTATGATGTTTTTATGCATAATAATGGTTTTCGGAGTAATTCTAATGCCTTTTCTCTCATAATATGCAAGGTTCACACAAAGAGGGAGAATTCCGGCAGCTGGAAATTTGGACCTGGAAAAGCTACGTCGGGCCACCTATTCTGCACAACTCCAAACAAGCTGAAACTTCATGAGGATTTTTTATGGAATAAATAAGAAATACCGGAGCAAATAACCACCGGAGGGGCCACCTGGTGAGCACAAGACACTAGGGCGCACCTGGCCCCCCAGGCGCGCCCTGGTGGGTTATGCTCAGCCCGGCCCACCTCCGGTGCCCATCTTCTGGTATATAAGTCATTTTGACCTAGAAAAAATCAGGAAGGGCTTTCGGGACGGAGCACCGCCGTCTCGAGGCGGAACTTGGGCAGGAGCACTTTTGCCCTCCGGCGGAGTGATTCCGCCGGGGGAACTTCCCTCCCTGAGGGGGAAATCATCGTCATCATCATCACCAACAACTCTCCCATCTTGGGGAGGGCAATCTCCATCAACATCTTTAACGGCACCATCTCCTCTCAAACCCTAGTTCATCTCTTGTGTTCAATCTTTGTACCGGAACTATAGATTGGTGCTTGTGGGCGACTAGTAGTGTTGATTACATCTTGCAGTTGATTACTACTCCCTCCGTCCCAAATTACTCGTCGCTGAAATGGATGTATCTAGAACTAAAATACATCTAGATACATCCATACGTGCGACAAGTAATTCGGAACGGAGGGAGTATATGGTTTATTTGGTGGAAGATTATATGTTCAGATCCAATATGCTATTTAATACCCCTCTGATCTTGAGCATGATTATCAATTGTGAGTAGTTACTTTTGTTCTTGAGGTCATGGGAGAAATCATGTTGCAAGTAATCATGTGAACTTGATATGTGTTCGATATTTTGATAGTATCACTGGTGCACGTCGGTGCTATACAAACGGTTTTTAACCCCTTTCCGCGACGGCATTTGGAACCGTCGCCTAGTGAGTGTGGGCGATAGGGGGGGTCCTTCCCACATGACCCGAAAATCATCGGGGATATGCCCTTCTAGCACACACGCTCGGCAAAATGAGGTCGTGTGCGACCAGCGAGCGCTCAAATACGGAAATACGTACAGTAGAGCTAAAAAAATACAATTATATAGGCGAAATTGTTTCCGGTCGCAAGTACATCCCACACAGTGAGTCCCCGCTACGTTTCCGTTCATATGTACATCCCACACAGTCGCTCCAAGGAAAACGTTTTCGTTCACAAGTACATCACACACAATTTTTCCCGTTAATCGTTTGCGTTATTGAATGTATCACACACGGTATGTAGAATAAACTGTGTGGCAAAGGTTGTCCATCACACACAGTTTTTATGTGGTAAATGTTTGCGCAAGGTGGCCTAATGCAAACAGTTTTCAAGAGAAAGTCATGTGTGATTGTTCATTGATCCAACATGGTTTTTTCCTAGAAACTGTGTGTGTTGCCTGAGGTCATCGCCCACGGTATTTTTTCAATAACCGTTTGCAATAGCAAAACCCAATTAGCAGGCTAATTGCCCTATTATTAATAATCCATTTATTAATCTAATTGACATTCATATTAAGCACATAATATATTTCATTTCCATATTAAGGAAGCAGAATTTCATAATTGAAATACATCAGAGTACAACATGATATAGCTTCAGCACTCAGCTACCCCATTACACAACTGCACCAGCAGCAAGTTTCACATGCAACATGTAGAACCTTTCGAAATTAGCATCATAGACGGTATATAGACAGATGCATCTCATCTGGAAAACTGCTGAAGCGGAAGGCGAATATTGAGCCTTCATTCATGTTGAAGGTCTTTGCAACTTTAGGCCAGTGCCTGTGGATGATTGACCGTCCGTCCTTCGTCCTCTTCAGGAACACTTCAATATTGAACCGTGGGTGTTGTATGAAAACCTTCCTCGCCTCCTGACCATAGAGGTGGTTTGAGAGGTAATCATCAGTGAACTGCTTTGGAAAGGCCTGAAAACAAGGATGTGCATAAATATCTTCTCTATATTGGAAATGGGGCAAAGGAATAAAAAAGGCAAGGTATAATAGTTAGTACCATCTTGTAGTGAATTGATGTCTTCTTCATTGTGCAGACAAAGATCTTGTTGTTTTTTGTCGCTAAATTCTTTATCCTAACAATCTTCCTGAGTTTCTTAATTTGATTGATATTCATGGACAACTCATTTCCCCATATGCAAAAAGGGTCGAACAGTGGGTCAAAACCTCTGACAGCAGGACCTACATGTGAAAGACCAAATTGTTAAAAACCTAAATATTAGAATGGTTCCTGCAGTTTCACAATAATGTGCTATTAGACAACGGACCATGCACGTGCTAACCTCAATTGTAAACCTCAATGCTTCCCATTGTTTCCCTGCAACACATATACGGTAGTTAGTCATCAGGTTAAGTAAGGGTTCGCATGCTATCAGTAAAATATGTTGATGAAAATAAGCACATTGCAGATTCATCAGATTAATTCAAGCCACATGGAAAATCCATTTATCCAAACCAAGCATGATTAAGAACTAGGAAATATAGCACTTGTATATGTTTCTCATGTATCAAGTGCAGCCAAATTCGATTTATTCCACACATGCACAACAATACAAAATTCTACCCACGACAATTGGACATCGCATTGCAGAATTGAACCAAGCAGTTAACTAAACATCATAACAAATGAACCAAACATTAACTAAGCACCACATTGCACAATATAACATACTCCTAATAGAAGATTAGACAGTTAACCAAACAGTTAACTACAGCCAATTGTAGCAATTGTATTTGTTTCTCATATATTTACTACAGCCAAATTCAATTTATTCCTCACATGGTATACAATAACAGAATGCACCTACAACTATTGAACATCGCATTGCAGAATTGAACCAAACAGTTAACTAAACACCACAACACAAATGAACCAAACGTTAACTGAGCACGACATTGCACAATGTATAACCAAACCAAGCGTGCTTGACAACTTGGAAATATAGCAATTGTATCCGTTTCTCATGTATTTTGTAAAGATAAATTTGATTTATTTCTCACATGGAAGACAGTACAAAATTGCAGCCTGAAGAATTGAACATCTGATTTGCAGATTTGAACCAAATAGTTAACTAAAGACGACAACTAATTAACAAAACAGTTAATAAGTGAGCACCACACTACACGACATATAGAACATATACACTAGAGCAACAGATTGCATGGTAAAATTAGATAGCACAATTCACTAGAATTTGTGAGGGAAAGGCAGGAGCAGCACACGGAACGGGTAAACCGAGCATGCTTAACCGGCGTAGCTAGCAAATGGCAAGGTGCTCCTCCAAGATCTGGGGGTCGGCACGAATGGCAGCCATCGCGACCTCATCCGCGCGTGCGGACGCGATTTGCTTCTCCACTGCCAAATGCTCCTTGAGATCTTGGCTATACTGCGTGCACCATGGCTTAGGGCGGTGCTTATTTGGTGGAGGCGTCGGTGATTTGGGTGGAAGGTGTCGCACTCGCACCAGCGGTCGGGGCATGTGGGATGTGGAAGGAGGAGGATGGGGGTCGGGCGTGGGTTACCTGCCTGGATAGATGAGGCCGAGCAGCGTGAAGGAGGGTCGCCGACGAGGAGGCGGCCCTGCAAGCAAGGAGTGAAGGTTTCACCTTGGAAAGGAAGGCTTAAACAGGGGAAATGTGGCTTTTGGTAAGGGGGGTAGATATTTCCACGGAAGCCGAAAATTTGGAATCGCTTCAGCGAAAAAACTGGCACGCAAAGTGTCATCAGACATGGTCCCTTATTCAGAACTGTGTACGATATGTGAACATCACAAACGATTCAGATAGCTTAACCCGTGTGTGATGAGTTTGAACGTAAAAAAAATTGGTTCGAATTTCCATGGTTACAGTGGTCATCCATGTCATTGCATAATTTAGGTACACAAAGGAGACTACAGCACACCCACACTTCTTAATCGAGCAAGTTCAGCAATTAAACAGAGCTAGCTGACCTAAACATTACTCTAACAAATTAAAGACCGGCGCTCTTAATTAAACAAAACAAAGAGTACTAGTACGGCTGGTGCTCGTCGATCTCTACCGCTGCCTCCATCTCCAGCCCGCGCCCGACGGTCTCCTATGGAAGGGGCTCCATGGCATCCATCGCACCATACTCGGCAGGCATCTCGCCATCCGCATCCGCCATCTCTTTGGAAAAGGCCGCCACGAGCTGGGCGTGGGCAGACGCAATCTGGGCCTGGACGGGCTCCATCGTTAAAAGGTATGCGGCCGTGGAACAGACGGCTGCTCGAACGCTCTCGGCGATTGCCAGCTCTTTGGGTGTGGGTTGCCGACTGTTGTCGGAGAAGCTTCGTTCGATTTGTACGGTGACCGCCTGGAGCTGGGTGTGGGTGGCCTCGAAATGGTCGTGGGTGGCCTCCATTAGGGCTAAGGCCGCCGCTGCGGAACGGACAGCTGCTGTGCCGCTCTCGCCAGTTGTTATCGCTGAGCCAGATGTTGCTGCTGCCGCCTGAGCAGCAACAGCGGCCGTTTGGGCTGCCATGGCCGCCCGGTCGCAGATTGCGGCCGCGCTCATGCACCTTGTTAGCACGCGCATGGCGGCTACGGCCGCGCTCTCGCCGGAGTGGGACATCGGAGTTGCCCTCACGACGCGGGTCCACGTGCCCATCTTTCACCGGTGACGATTGAACAGTGAAATGATATTTGGGGAGCAAGCTAGTGTGCTTGAGACGCCGGATGTGGACTGCATGCGAGGCACCTTATCACGTAAGCCATAGGCGTACTATACACCGACGGTGCTCTAGGATATTTTGTGCTGCATCTCACACGGTTGGTGATAATAAATTGTGTGCGATCTACTTGATTTTTCATCTTGATTTGAATTACATAATGGGGTCACAGCGGCAATGGACGGTGTTTGAATTGCTAGACCTTTTTATCTGGAGTGAACATGCAACTATATGTGTGTCGTAAAAGAACTGGAATTATTCAGGGTTCGTTTGAACATTTTATACATTAAATTGGTTTTCTAGCCATTTCAGGTGCACAATTCAAAATTAAACTACATGCACATGCTCTGGTGCACCAACATGGGTTGTAAAATCATATATGTGTCCATGGGTTTATGCTTATGTCCCATGCAAGAAATGGGGATGAAATTCGAACACCACAGCACCGTGGCTCTCCGGAAAACGTCGACGTACTTGCTTTTGTAATTCTAGTAAATCCAAAATTCATGAAACTTGGCATGCTATCATGGAGCGGCATCAGCATGGCGTGGTAAAAAATTTGTCCCATTTGGGGCAGGTTTGGGTATAAGCTTCTCATAAACCAGAGCTTCTCACAATAAGTGTGATGGTTTCGGTAGGGAACGTTTCACCTTTCTGGATGAAACGATATCCGTTGCCTCTTCTTGATTTCAAATTTTTGGGATTGTTGTGTCAACATAGAACAACAGGAGTGTTGTGTCAATTTTTGGGATTTTTTGGGGTTCGCTTGGACATTTTTATACATTAACTGAGTATTCTATGCATTCATGTGCATAATTCAAATTTGAACTACAGGCACATGCTCCAATGCATATAAATTAGTTGAAAATTCAAATCTATGTCCTTGGTTGCTTGCTTAGGTCCCATGCAAGAAATGAGAATGAATGTCAAACACCCTGCCACCGTCACTCGGCCGCAAACATTGAGATACCTGGTTTTTAAATTCTAGTAAATCCAAAACTCGTCTGAAATTCATGAAACTTGGCATGCTATCATGGAGCGGCATCATCATGCCGTGGTAAATTTTTTGTCTCATTTGGGGCAGGTTTGGGTATATGCTTCTCACAAACTAGAGCTTCTCACAACAAGCATGGTGGTTTCAGTAGGGAACGTCCCACCTTTGGGGATGAAACGATATCCATTGCCTCTTATTGCTTTCAATTTTTTTGTCGTGTCAGCATAGAACAACAGGAGTGTTGTGTCAATTTTTATGATTTTTCAGGCTTCGTTTGGACATTTTTATGCATTAACTGAGTTTTCAATGCATTTATGTGCATAATTCAAATTTGAACTACATGCACATGCTCTAGTGCATATAAATTGGTTGAAAAATCAAATATGTGTCCTTGGGTGCATGCTTAGATCCCATGCAAGAAAAGGTAATGAATTTGAAACACCAGGGCACCGTCGATTGCCGGCAAAACATTGAGATACATGATTTTTAAATTCTAGTAAATCCAAAACTCGTCTGAAATTCATGAAACTTGGCATGCTATCATGGAGCGGCATCAGCATGCCATGGTAAAAAATTTGTCCCATTTGGGTCCGGTTTGGGTATATGCTTCTCAGAAACGAGAGCTTCTCACAACAAGCATGATGGTTTCGGTAGGGAACGTCCCACCTTTGGGGACGAAACAATATCCATTGCCTCTTATTGCTTCCAAAAAATTTCTCGTGTCAACATAGAACAACAAGAGTGTTGTGTCATTTTTTGTGATTTTTCGGGGTTCGTTTGGACATTTTTATGCATTAACTGAGTTTTCAATGCATTTATGTGCATAATTCAAATTTGAACTACATGCACATGCTCCCACTACTGCAGGATGCTGCTAACGCGACACTACGATCAGAGACTCTTCGAGAAACAGTGTGCGATGCAATAATCGCAAACGGTGTTGTATGAAAACCATTAGAAATGTATAAAACATTTGCGATGACGGATGCATCAAACACGGTTCAGGTTTTAGTTGCGTGTGCGATGAAGGGCATACGGTTGAGTTCAATTAACTGGTTGCGATGAGGAGGAACAAAAGAAACGGGCAGCCAGATGAAGGCATGTGCGATACACAGCATACGGTTCACTCGGATGAACTGTTTGTGATTAGGCAACAAAAAAGAAACGGGCAGCCAGATGAAGGTGTGTGCGATATACAGCATACGGTTCACTCGGATGAACTATTTGTGATTAGGCAACACAAAAGAAACGGTCAGCCAGATCAAGGTGTGTGCGATATACGCATGCAGTTCACTCGGCCCTTGTCATCAGTGTGACCTCTGTGGAACCGTTCGCTCCCCAGGCGCCTCTTCGTGTACCGTGGCAATCATCCACCACCTCTTCGCCTTTCCCTCTCAATTTGGAACTGCTGCCGCATGCTCTTCCTCCCTCCATTTGCCTTCACCCTTCCTTCTGCCATTGTTCGATCATCTTCTCCATGGAGGGAACAGGCCGGAAACGACCCCGTTATTCTTGCCTCGATCTGAAAGATGACGTGGTGGAGGAACTCATTGATCGGTGCGACGTCATCAGCTAGCATGGCAGGTTCGTTCTAGACCATTCTCGACTCAACTAATAACATCATTACAAGGAATCCAAGGGTCCAAGAGTGGTTTGATCTCCCCTATCTTCTTCGCCGTGACCCTGCTGACTGGCACGGGGACGAGGGAAGCCTCGCCTTGTGCAAGTTGATGCCGCTTGATAATGATATGTATGATGTTAAGATGCCATCGCTTGAGGGCAAGGCTTGGGCAGGCGCAAATGGAGATTGGGTTGTTTATATTGGGAACAACTGCGAGTGGGAACTTGTGAATGTGTACACTCGTCACCGGGTTCCACTTCCAAAAATCTCAGACGACTGCCCAGATGTTGAGTACACCGGTATTCTACATGAGTTCAAATACGATCATGGTGATTGTCGTCTACGGAAGATAGCAATTTGTCGAGTTCCCAACCGCTATTGGGATTACTCGAACTATGAAGTTGTTGCTATCTTCGACAAGCTTGTTGCCTTCCTTACTTCCACGCCTCGATGTATATTGCTCAAAAATCAATTTCTGTACACGGATGAGTACTGTGATGCAATTCAATACGAGGGTCTTGTGTTTGCTGCCACCACTCGTGGCACTGTTTTTGCATGGAATCATCATGCTTTCGGTACGTTTGTCTTCCACCGTAATTATAATTGTTTCATCCACATGCATGCGGGTTAGCTAGTTTCCCTTTACTGATTAATTAACCTTCTTGTGTTTCCAAGGTCCTGTGAACACTCCACCACCTATAATTGAAAATTTTTATAACCAAGGGGGAGATGACGATGCTGATGATCACGAGCATGAGGACGAGCTGGACCCATATACTCAGTGGCGCCTGGCAACTTATTCCGATGGATCACCTCTTCTTGTCTGTATACAGGGCACTGCTGATGTTACTAAGGAAGCAGGTGTTGTCTCGCATGGTCGCACTCTCCGGACCTATTCCAACATCTGTTGCAGGGTATTCGGGATGGATACTAGTGTACTAGCGCCAACACCTTCTCCCTGGTTCAGTATTGAAAGTCTTGGAGGAAACTCGCTCTTCCTTGGAAAAAACTATCCAATGATGGTGGAAGGCGATCCAGCTGCTGTTGACACAACGTTACTACCATTTATAAGAAGCAACTGTATCTATACCCCGGACATTGCTATGCTTCCCTACCATCCCAATATGGGTCCTGACATAGGTCGCTTCAGCCTAGATGATCAGTCCTGCGTTGGTCTCGAGATTGATAGTAGATGGCCCTTCCCAAAGAATCACTTCTGGTTCAAAGCAAGCATTTCGAACGCCGATGAGTGGTTGAGCTGAAGTTCATTTTGTCCTTTGTTATTTGTTGTGTGAGAAAAACTTTACTAGAATGTTTTGTTGGAAATGATCTATAATCCAACGTGTATCCTCGTTGTCGTTGTGGGCTGATGACTTGTTGTATGTAATCAATGGTACATTTGCATATGCGTCCATCAACTCACGCCTGCTAGTGGTGTCCATATGAACAGTGCTAGTGATTTTAGTTGCAAAAATTAGATAGTGCTAGTGATTTTCAGCTGCATATTTTGACAAATCGCAGCGTTACAAGGTTGACAAATGGCAATGTTACTAGATAAACAAATGTCAATCTTTCTAGTTTGACAAATGGCAACATACCCAAAATGACAGATAGGCAAATCTTACCCAATTGTTTGTACGTGGTTGCACATGGGTCATGCAAAACAACCGTTTGCGTTGAAGGGATGCAAAAATCCTGCTCGACACATTTCCCTTGGCTTCCTGGCGAAGCTGTCGGTTTGCATCCGAGTGTTCTAACTAAAACGTTTGCGATGAGTGTTTTATATTTAAAAACCATTGATGTTTTTTCCAAAAGAAAATCGTTTGATAAGTCTGTACATTAAGAGAGAAAAATGCAAGTTCGCTCAAACCATATCTTTCATTCAGTCACACTGCGAATTTATATTCATATGATCGAGAATTCGAGATACAGTATTAAACCCCAAAAAAAACTATTTCCGACGGCGACAGAGGCGGCGTGCCACGCCGTCGTTGTCGTTGTCGTCCTCCGGGACGCTGTTGTTGAAGTCTTCAAGGCAGCACATAATGTTCTTCACTTGTAAATCAAACATCATGTCGTCGCGCGATCGACGGGCGGGGCGCAGGAGGACGGCAACTGGCGCCGCTGAGAGGTAGCGGTCGATGGCAGCATCCCATGCCGCTGAGGGGGGCGTGGGCACGGGCGCGGCAGGTGCAGCCAAACGCACGAGGGCCGGCGCCACGATGGGTGGAGGGGCGCGCACGGGCATGGGCATGGGCGCTGGTGCTGGCATGTACATGAGCTCGCGCGGGTCTGTGGAGACCTCACTGACGCCCGCGGCTTCCAGCTCTGCGATAGTGCTCGGTGACCAACCCGTTAATGCTACGGGGATGCTCGCTGGCGCGGGCGCGGGGATGGGAGTTGGGACGGGAGCGGGGCAGCAACCGCCGCGGCCAGCTTGTTCTGGGCCATGTCCATGAGGCCCCATTCCTCCTTATTTTCTATCTCCTCTGGCTCGGAGTCGACTTCACCCAACTTGAAGACTAGTGGCAGATGATCGTTTTGCGCCATGGCGTTGGTGGAGGTCTGCGGGAGGGAGGATTATGGGAGGCGAACAGTAAGGCCGCCCGTATTAAACAACAGCTCGGGCTCCATTAACGGAGAGAAAGGCGGGCAGCCATGGAAGTCAAAGGGCTCGCTTCCCAATGAACCTGTGCAGCCTACAGCTTGCACGCTTCCCGGTGAGCCTGCGTATTGGAGGACAGCTTGCACGCCTCTCGGTCAGCCTGCGCACCGGACTGCGCTCGCACGCCTCCCGTTCAGTCAAGGTCAAGCAGCTGTCCGCACGGCACCTCCTACAGCCATTAAAACCAAGACACGTGGCGTCACGTGAATGGTTAAAAGAACGCACACGGTTTGAATTCTACAAACGTTTGAGATATTAAAGTGGCAGCTATTTTTTCAAAATACCTTTGTTGGCCGCCATGATTCGAATGTGCCTTCTCTTAAAATGGACACGAAAAATGCCACAGCATGTCGGGTGCCATTCCATGATAGCATGCCAACTTTCATGAATTTCAGACGAGTTTTGGATTTACTAGAATTTAAAAACCAAGCATCTCAATGTTTTGCCAGCAATCAACGGTGCCCTGGTGTTTGAAATTCATTCCCATTTCTTGCATGGGACCTAAGCATGCACCCAAGGACACAGATTTGATTTTTCAACCAATTTATATGCACTGGAGCATGTGCATGTAGTTCAAATTTGAATTATGCACGTAAATGCATTGGAAACTCAGTTAATGCATAAAAATATCCAAACGAACCCCGAAAAATCCCAAAAATTGACACAACACTCTTGTTGTTCTATCTTGACACGAGAATTTTTTTTAAGCAATAAGAGGCAATGGATATCGTTTCGTACCCAAAGGTGGGACGTTCCCTACCGAAACCATCGTGCTTGTTGTCAGAAGCTCTGGTTTGTGAGAAGCGTATACCCGTACCTGCCCCGAATGGGACAATTTTTTTTGCCACGACATGTTGATGCTGCTCCATGATAGCATGCCAAGTTTCATGAATTTCAGACGAGTTTTGGATTTACTAGAATTTAAAAACCAGGCATCTCAACGTTTTGCCGGCAATCAACAGTGCCCTGGTGTTTGAATTTCATTCTCATCTCTTGCATGGGACCTAGAAATTCACCCAAGGACACATATTTGATTTTTCAACCAACTTTGGTGCATTGGAGCATGTGCTTGTAGTTCAAATTTGAAATATGCACATAAAATGCCTACAAAACCCAGTTGATGGATAAAAAAGGCCAAACGAACCCCGAAAAATTCCAAGATTAAACACAACACTCCTGTTCTTCTATGTTGACACTAGAAATTTTTTGAAAGCAATAAGAGGCAACGGATATCGTCCCGTCCCCAAAGGTGGTACGTTCCTTATCGAAACCATCATGCTTGTTGTGAGAAGCTTATACCCAAACCTGTCCCAAATGGGACACAATTTTCACCACGGCATGTTGATGCCGCTCCATGATAGCATGCCAAGTTTCATGAATTTCAGACGAGTTTTGGATTTACCAAAATTTGAAAACCAGGCGTCTCAACGTTTTGCCGGCAATCAACAGTGTCCAGGTGTTTGAAATTCATTCCCGTCTCTTGCATGGGGCCTAAGCATGCACCCAAGGACACACGTGTGATTTTTCAACCAATTTATATGCACTGGAGCATGTGCATGTAGTTCAAATTTGAATTATGCACATAAAATGCCTAGAAAACTCAGTTATTGCATAAAAATGTCCAAAGGAACCCTGAAAAATCCCAAAAATTGAAACAACACTCCTGTTGTTCTATGTTGACACAAGAATTTTTTTGAAAGCAATAAGAGGCAATGGATATCGTTTCGTTCCCAAAGGTGGGACGTTCCCTACCGAAACCATCAGACTTGTTGTGAGAAGCTCTGGTTTCTGAGAAGCATATACCCAAACCTGCCCCAAATGGGACAATTTTTTCACCACGGCATGTTGATGCCGCTCCATGATAGCATGCCAAGTTTCATGAATTTTAGACGTGTTTTGGATTTACCAGAATTTAAAAACCAGGCATCTCAACATTTTGTCGGCAATCAACGGTGCCCTGGTGTTTGAAATTCATTCCCATCTCTTGCATGGGACCTAAGCATGCACCCAAAGACACATATTTGATTTTTCAACCAATTTATGTGCACTGGAGCATGTGCATGTAGTTCAAATTTGAATTATGCACATAAATGCATTGAAAACTCAGTTAATGCATAAAAATGTCCAAACGAACCCCGAAAAATCCCAAAAATTGACACAACACTCCTGTTGTTCTATGTTGACACGAGAATAAATTTGAAAGCAATAAGAGGTAATGGATATCGTTTCGTCCCCAAAGGTGGGACGTTCCCTATCGAAACCATCATGCTTGTTGTGAGAAGCTCTGGTTTGTGAGAAGCATATACCCGAACCTGCCCCAAATGGGACATTTTTTTACCACGGCATGTTGATGCCGCTCCATGATAGCATGCCAAGTTTCATGAATTTCAGACAAGTTTTGGATTTACTAGAATTTAAAAACCAGGCATCTCAACATTTTGTCGGCAATCAACGGTGCCCTGGTGTTTGAATTTCATTCCAATCTCTTGCATGGGACCTAGAAATTCACCCAAGGACACACATGTGATTTTTCAACCAACTTTAGTGCATTGGAGCATGTGCTTGTAGTTCAAATTTGAATTATGCACATAAAATGCCTACAAACCTAGTTAATGTATAAAAAAGGCCAAACGAACCCCAAAAAATTCCAAGATTAAACACAACACTCCTGTTGTTCTATGTTGACACTAGAATTTTTTTGAAAGCAATAAGGGGCAACAGAAATCGTCCCGTCCCCAAAGGTGGTACGTTCCCTATCGAAACCATGATGCTTGTTGTGAGAAGCTCTGGTTTGTGAGAAGCTTATACCCAAACCTACCCCAAATGGGACAAAATTTTCACCACGGCATGTTGATGCCGCTCCATGATAGCATGCCAAGTTTCATGAATTTCAGACGAGTTTTGGATTTACTAGAATTTAAAAACCAGGTATCTCAACATTTTGCCGGCAATCAACAGTGCCCTGGTGTTTGAAATTGATTCCCATCTCTTGCATGGGACCTAGAAATTCACCCAAGGACACAGATTTGATTTTTCAACCAACTTTGGTGCCTTGGAGCATGTGCTTGTAGTTCAAATTTGAATTATGCACATAAAATGCCTAGAAAACCCAGTTAATGCATAAAAAGGCCAAATGAACCGCAAAAAATTCATTCCCATTTCTTGCATGGGACCTAAGCATGCACTGAAGGACACAGATTTGATTTTTCAACCAAATTGTTAGCACCGGAGCATGTGCATGTAGTTTAATTTTGAATTGTGCACGTGAAATGGCTAGAAAACCAGTTTATTGTATAAAATGTCCAAACGAACCCTGAAGAATTCCAATTCTTTTACGACACACATATAGTTGCATGATCATTGCAGATAAAAGGTCTAGCAATTCAAGCAGCATCCATTGCAGCTATGACCCCATTTTGTAATTCAAATCAAGTAGATCCTACAGTTTATTATCACCAACCGTGTGAGATTTAGTACAAAATATCTTGGAGCACCGTCGGTGTATAGTACGCCTATGGCTTACGCGAGAAGGTGCGTCAGCTACAGTCCACATTCGGCGTGTCAAGCACACTAGCTCACTCCCCAAAAACTCCCGCCTCTGCATCCCTCTCAATCTCGAAAATATCTACCGCCTGGAAGGTTTTAATGTTTGATATCACATGATTAGTATGTGCAGACCATGTGCGATGTTTGTTACTCCCACTCTGCTTCAGTCCCTTGATTCAAATTTTCAGTAGCCCCGGCATTTTACTCCCGCTTGTGCATCCCTCAAAATCTCAAAAATATCTGCTCGCTCTTGATCCAAATTTTCAGTAGCCCCGCCTTGTTACTCCCGCCTAGTAAAATTTTCAGTTGCCGCGGTATTTCCTCAAACACAACCTTGCCCCCCTCCACACACACCCCAAAACCTCCGCTCATACAGACACACAGAACCCTCGAAACCATTGATAGGTCGCCGCCATCGCCGGCGCCTCCATCCTCAACCTCTACCCAGTGTGCCAGGGAGCTCGAGGAGGCAATGGCCAAAAAGAGGTTTATCGCGGCCATTTCGCCCGACCCCGGCGAGGTGGCCGCCGAGGTGTCCCCGTCGTCCTCCGCGGGCCCGATCCGTCGTCGCCGGTCCCCCGATCCGCCCGCCGCCGCACCCCTACGCCGGTTCGAGGACTTCCCCATCCTCCCTCAGACCCGGCAGCCGACGAAGTCCTACCTCAGGGTCCGGCAGCGGCGGTGGGGGACGTGGGTCACCGAGATTACAGATCGAGAGACCCACACCCGCCGGTGGCTCGGTAGCTTCCACACGTCCGAGCTCGCGGCCATGGAGTATGACCGTTGGCAGGTCCGCTACCACGGCGCGGCGTCTAGGCTCAATTTCCCCTTCGGCACACGTCCGGTCCACCTTGTTCCGCCGGAGCCAGGGATGGTGAGCTCGGTTATGGCGCAGGAGGACCGCGAGGTGTGGGAGCGCCTCGAGGCTGAGGCCGCCGACGAGGCCTACATGCAAGAGCTCCGCCGGCAGCACCCGGAGCTCGTGGAGGCAGAGCGGGCGATCTTTGCCGACACGGAGGGCGGCGAGGTTATCGCGCTCTCCTCCGATGACGAGGTCGAAGGCGGCGAGGACGGCGGCGCAGAGGGCGGCGAGGTTATCGCACTCTCCTATGATGACGAGGTCGAAGGCGGCGGCACAGAGGGCGGCGAGGTTATCGCACTCTCCTATGATGACGAGGTCGAAGGCGGCGGCGACGGCGGCGCGGAGGGTGTCGAGGTGGGCCCCGAGGACGAGGAGATCGACGTCGACGAGTGGAGGAGTGCCTTCCCCAACGACTCCGACGATGGTACTGGCCCGGACCCGGCTCGCGGCACACCGTACATGACGAGGAAGGATTGGCTCGACCTCTACTTCGACCAAAAGTAGTTTATCTTATTTTAAATTTATGTTTTATGTTCCGTTATGCAAAACTATCTTTGTTTATGTTTGAATGCATGCTACTTTCGGTTGAACCTTCTTTGAACTTGATGAAATTGAAGTTTACAACCTTAAGTTTAGGGGATCGATTAGAAAAGGCCAAAAATTGCTGGAGTATATGTATATCCACTAAGGGTTTTAGTCCTTTAACTTTTTAAGGATCGCCTAGAGATGGCCTTATGACTTGTTTATTTCAGTTCTTCACAATGTGATGCTCTATATGTGCAACTATTTGCCGTGTAGTTCAATTTCATCAATAACAATTTCAACAATACCACTATGAATTACGATATTTGGTTGTTGTTAAGGATATTGCAGTTAACATGCCTTTTCGCTTTTCAATTGTTGTTTAGCAACATGCATTGTACTGAATGACTAAATATGCAATCCCAGGCTACATAGCAACAAGGAAGAGCGTTACCTTAATGTTGATGTCTAGATATACATGTAATAAAATCTTATATAATGGGATGGATGGAGTGTTGTACTACATCATTTTTCAATTGTTGTTTAGCTTCTAATATTAACTTGGTGCTTTTAGGTACATATATCATTCCCAAAGATCCACACTTCGACCCTTTCTGCGTATGGGGCAATGAGATATTCATGAACCAACATCAAGTGAGGAAACTGATAAAGATTGTTATTAAAATGGGTCAAAAGATGTCAATCGAACTATTTGTTTACACTTTATGCAAGACAACAGTGAACTGCAGGACGGTAAGTAAGAACCCTGTAGCCTTCTTTTTACTGCCCGTAATGAGTTGTGTTAGATGACAATATCTGAATCTTTTTTCTTTTGCAGTGGATCCTGAAGCAGTTTACTCAAGATTACCTCTCAAACTACATGATTGGCGGCCGGCCATCACAAGGGGTTGGACTAGAGTCCTGCATGCCTTCTGCATCCAGGAGAGCACAATAGGGCCATTCCGCTTCACCTTGTCCAGCAACTGGAATGTCTGTCGCCTCTTTCTTTACCATCTGTAATAGTACAAGTATAGAACCCTCGTACATCATTTCTTTATTTGGTGCTTATGTAATTCTTAAACATATGTACCTGTGAATCGAATAATGCATTGGTTGTTTGAACCTGATGGATATGAATAAAGCTATAGCCTACTTTCAAGTTTAAATTAGGTACAATTTTAAATAGCAGCAATTAAATTAGGGAGAAGTTACGCTGTGCAGGTCATTACGGCACATACGGTTGGTAAAACACAAACGTTTGCGATATACACCATAATTCGAGACGGTTCATAGAGAGGAAACATGTGCAAGCATGCACACAATTGCCGTTTGCAAAGCGTGTGTGATGTCAGACACTATCACATACGGTGCGGGAAAACTAAATGTGTGTGATTGTCTACCCATCGTACATGGTTTATAATCATGAACTGTTTGTGATGTGCCAGGCATCATAAAACTCCCGTGCCTAGAATCTGCCTGGAAAACCCCCGTGCCTGGAATCTGCCTGGTTTTAGGCAGAACCACAAAACTCCGACTGCGATGGCAATGTGAGCACAAACGAGTAGCAAGGATGAAGTGTTTGGGATATTCGAGATATCGGAAATAGTTATATAGGGACAACTGTATGCATCAAGGCTCCCTATCCCCGATGGTTTCTGGGTCATGTGGGAAGGACCCCCCTATCGCCCACACTCACTTGGCGACGGTTCCAAATGCCGTCACGGAAAGGGGTAAAAAACCGTTTGTTTAGGACCGACGCGTACCAGTGTCCAGTGCATATAAATTGGTTGAAAAATCAAATCTCTTTCCTTGGGTGCATGCTTAGGTCCCATGCAAGAAATGGTAATGAATTTCAATCACCAGGGCACCGTTGATTGCCGGCACAACATGGAGATACCTGGTTTTTAAATACTAGTAAATCCAAAACTCGTCTGAAATTCATGAAAGTTGGCATGCTATCATGGAGCAGCATCAACATGCCGTGCTAAATTTTTTGTCCCATTTGGGGCAGGTTTGGGTATATGCTTCTCACAAACCAGAGCTTCTCACAACAAGCATGATGGTTTCGGTAGGGAACGTCCCACCTTTGGGGATGAAACAATATCCATTGCCTCTTATTGCTTTCGAAAATTTTCTCGTGTCAACATAGAACAACAGGAGTGTTGTGTCAATTTTTGTGATTTTTCGGGGTTCGTTTGGACATTTTTATGCATTAACTGAGTTTTCAATGCATTTATGTGCATAATTCAAATTTGAACTACATGCACATGCTCCAGTGCATATAAATTGGTTGAAAAATCAAATATGTGTCCTTGGGTGCATGCTTGGGTCTGATACGTCTCCAACATATCTATAATTTTTGATTGTTCCATGCTATTATATTATATGTTTTGGATGTTTAATGGGCTTTACTAAGCACTTTTATATTATTTTTTGGGACTAACCTATTAACCGAAGGCCCAGTGCAAATTGCTATTTTTTTTGCCTATTTCAGTGTTTCGCAGAAAAGGAATATCAAACGGAGTCCAAGCGGAATGAAACCTTCGGGGGAGTTATTTTTGGAACAAACGTGATCCAGAGGACTTGGAGTGGACGTCAAGAAAGAAGCCAGGAGGCCACGAGGCAGGGAGGCGCGCCCCCACCCTCGTGGGCCCCTCGCAGCTCCACCGACCTACTTCCTCCTCCTATATATATACCCATATACCCCAAAAACATCCAGGAGCACCACGAAACCCTATTTCCACCACCGCAACCTTCTGTACCCGTGAGATCCCATCTTGGGGCCTTTTCCAGCGCTCCGCCGGAGGGGGAATCAATCATGGAGGGCTTCTACATCAACACCATAGCCTCTCCGATGATGTGTGAGTAGTTTACCACAGACCTTCGGGTCCATAGTTATTAGCTAGATGGCTTCTTCTCTCTCTTTGGATCTCAATACAAAGTTCTCCTCGATTCTCTTGGAGATCTATTCGATGTAATTCTTTTTTGCAGTGTGTTTGTCGAGATCCGATGAATTGTGGGTTTATGATCAAGATTCTCTATGAACAATATTTGGTTCTTCTCTGAATTCTTATATGTATGATTTGTTATCTTTGCAAGTCTCTTCGAATTATCAGTTTGGTTTGGCCTACTAGATTGATCATTCTTGCAATGGGAGAAGTGCTTAGCTTTGGGTTCAATCTTGCGGTGTCCTTTTCCAGTGACAGCAGGGGCAGCAAGGCACGTATTGTATTGTTGCCATTGAGGATAAAAAGATGGGGTTTATATCATATTTCTTGAGTTTATTTCTCTACATCATGTCATCTTGCCTAATGCGTTACTCTGTTCTTATGAACTTAATACTTTAGATGCATGCTGGATAGCGGTCGATCTGTGGAGTAATAGTAGTAGATGTAGAATCGTTTCGGTCTACTTGTCGCGGACGTGATGCCTATATACATGATCATGCCTAGATATTCTCATAACTATGCACTTTTCTATCAATTGCTTAACAGTAATTCATTCACCCACCGTAAATTATGATATCTTGAGAGAAGCCACTAGTGAAACCTATGGCCCCCGGGTCTATCTTCCATCATATTATTTTACTATCAATTTTCTATTTCTTTCGTCTTTTATTTTGCAATCTTTACTTTCCAATCTATATCATAAAAATAACAAAAATATTTATCTTATTATCTCCATCAGATCTCACTTTTGCAAGTGGCCGTGAAGGGATTGACAACCCATTTATCGTGTTGGTTGCAAGGTTCTTATTTGTTTGTGTAGGTACGAGGCGACTTGCGTGTAACCTCCTACTGGATTGATACCTTGGTTCTCAAAAACTGAGGGAAATACTTACGCTACTTTGCTTCATCACCCTTTCCTCTTCAAGGGAAAACCAACGCATGCTCAAGAGGTAGCAAGAAGGATTTCTGGTGCCGTTGTCGGGGAGATCTACGCCAAGTCAAGTCAAGACATACCAAGTACCCATCACAACTCTTATCCCTCGCATTACATTATTTGCCATTTGCCTCTCATTTTCCTCTCCCCCACTTCACCCTTGCCGTTTTATTCGCCCTCTTTTTCCGTTCGTCTCTTTTCGCTTGCTTCTTGTGTGCTTGTGTGTTGGATCGTTTGTCACGATGGCTCAAGACAATACTAAATTGTGTGACTTTTCCAATACCAACAACAATGATTTTCTTAGCACTCCGATTGCTCCTATTACCGATGCTGAATCTTATGAAATTAATGCTGCTTTGCTGAATCTTGTCATGAAAGATCAATTCTCTGGCCTTCCTAGTGAAGATGCCGCTACACATCTAAACAACATTGTTGATTTGTGTGATATGCAAAAGAAGAAAGATGTGGATAATGATATTGTTAAATTGAAGCTATTTTCGTTTTCGCTTAGAGATCATGCTAAAACTTGGCTTTCGTCTTTGCCTAAAAATAGTATTGATTCTTGGAATAAGTGCAAAGATACTTTTATCTCTAAGTATTTTCCTCCCGCTAAGAACATCTCTCTTAGAAACGATATTATGAATTTTAAGCAACTTGATCATGAACATGTTGCGCAAGCTTGGGAGAGGATGAAATTAATGATACGTAATTGCCCTACACATGGTTTGAATTTATGGATGATTATACAAAAAAATTATGCCGGATTGAATTTTGCTTCTAGAAATCTTTTAGATTTGGCCGCGGAGGCACTTTTATGGAAATCACTTTAGGAGAAGCTACTAAACTCCTAGATAATATTATGGTTAATTATTCTCAATGGCACACCGAAAGGTCTACTAGTAAAAAGGTTCATGCGATAGAAGAGATTAATGTTTTGAGTCGAAAGATGGATGAACTTATGAAATTGTTTGCTAATAAGAGTGTTTCTTCTGATCCTAATGATATGCCTTTGTCTACTTTGATTGAGAATAATAATGAATCTATGGATGTGAATTTTGTTGGTAGGAACAATTTTGGTAACAACACGTATAGAGGAAACTTTAATCCTAGGCCGTATCCTAGTAATTCCTCTAATAATTATGGTAATTCCTACAACAACTCTTATGGAAATTTTAATAAGTTGCCCTCTGATTTTGAGACTAGTGTTAAAGAATTTATGATTTCTCAAAAGAATTTCAATGCTTTGCTTGAAGAAAAATTGCCTAAGATTGATGAGTTGGCTAGGAACGTGAATAGAATTTCTCTTGATGCTGATTCTTTGAAAGTTGGATCTATTCCACCTAAGCGTGATATCAATGAGTCTCTCAAAGCTATGAGAATTTCCATTGATGAATGCAAAGAAAGAACCGCTAGGATGCGTGCTAAGAAAGATTGCTTTGTAAAAGTGTGTTCTTCTAGTTTTCATGATAATAGGGACAAAGATCTAAAAGTGATTGATGTGTCTCCTATTAAATCTTTGTTTTGCAATGTGAATTTTGATAATGATGGGACTGGAGATGAGTCAACTTTAGTTAAAAGGCGTCCCAATGATTCAGAGTTTTTAGATCTTGATGCAAAATTTGGTAAAAGTGGGATTGAAGAGGTCAAAACTTTACATAGCAATGAACCCACCATTTTGGATTTCAAGGAATTTAATTATGACAATTGTTCTTAATATATTGTATTTCCTTGTTGCAATCCGTGCTAAATTCTCCTCATGCTTATAGTCAAAATAAAGCTTTTACCAAACGTATCGTTGATGCTTTAATGCAATCCTATGAAGAAGAGCTTGAATTAGAAGTTTCTATCCCTAGAAAACTTTATGATGAGTGGTAACCTACTATTAAAATTAAGATTAAAGATCATGAATGCTATGCTTTATGTGATTTGGGTGCTAGTGTTTCCACGATTCCAAAAACTTTGTGTGATGTATTAGGTTTCCGTGAATTTGATGATTGTTCTTTAAATTTGCACCTTGCGGATTCCACCATTAAGAAACCCATGGGAAGGATTAATGATGTTCTTATTGTTGCAAAAAGGAATTATGTGCCTGTAGATTTCATTGTTCTTGATATAGATTGCAATCCTACATGTCCTATTATTCTTGGTAGACCTTTCCTTAGAACGATTGGTGCAATTATTGATATGAAAGAAGGAAATATTAGATTCCAATTTCCGTTAAGGAAAGGCATGGAACACTTTCCTAGAAATAAAATTAAATTACCTTATGAATCTATTATGAGAGCCACTTATGGATTGCATAGCAAAGATGATAATACCTAGATCTATCCTTGCCTTTTTTGCCTAGCTAGGGGCGTTAAACGATAGCGCTTGTTGGGAGGCAACCCAATTTTATTTTTGTTTCTAGCTTTTTGGTTCTGTTTAGTAATAAATAATTAATCTTGCCTCTGTTTACATGTGTTTTCATGTTTTAATTAGTGTTTGTGCCAAGTAGAACCAATAGGATCTCCTTGGGTGATAGTTGTTTGATCTTGCTGAAAATGACAGAAACTTTGCACTCACGAAAATAATTGTTAAAATTCACCATAACGTGATAAAATACCAATTCTTTTTGAAGTAGATCAATATACAAATTGTCCAGGTTGTCCTAGTTTTTCAGAATTTTTGGAGTTCCAGAAGTATTCAAACAAATCTGATTGCTACAGACTGTTCTGTTTTTGACAGATTCTGTTTTTCGTGTGTTGTTTGCTTATTTTGATGAATCTATGGCTAATATCGGAGGGTATAAACCATAGAGAAGTTGGAATACAGTAGTTTTAACACCAGTATAAATAAAGAATGAGTTCATTACAGTACCTTATGGTGGTGATTTGTTTTCTTATACTAACGGAGCTCATGAGATTTTCTGTTGAGTTTTGTGTTGTGAAGTTTTCAAGTTTTGGGTAAAGATTTGATGGATTATGGAATAAGGAGTGGCAAGAGCCTAATCTTGGGTATGCCCAAGGCACCCCAAGTTAAAATTCAAGGACAACCAAAAGCCTAAGCTTGGGGATGCCCCGGAAGGCATCCCCTCTTTCGTCTTCGTCTATCGGTAACTTTACTTGAGGCTATATTTTTATTCACCACATGATATGTGTTTTGCTTGGAGCGTCTTGTATGATTTGAGTCTTTGCTTTTTAGTTTACCACAATCATCCTTGCTGTACACACCTTTTGGAGAGACACACATGAATCGGAATTTATTAGAATACTCTATGTGCTTCACTTATATCTTTTGACCTAGATAATTTTGCTCTAGTGCTTCACTTATATCTTTTTAGAGCACGGTGGTGGTTTTATTTTATAGAAATAATTGATCTCTCATGCTTCACTTATATCATTTTGAGAGTCTTTTAGAACAGCATGGTAGTTTGCTTTGGCTACAAAATTAGTCCTAATATGATGAACATCCAAGAAGGGTATAATAAAAATATCATATAAAGTGCATTGAATACTATGAGAAGTTTGATACTTGATGATTGTTTTGAGATATGAAGATGGTGATATTAGAGTCATGCTAGTTGAGTAGTTGTGAATTTTAGAAATACTTGTTCCAAAGTTTGTGATTCCCGTAGCATGCACGTATGGTGAACCGTTATGTGATGAAGTCGGAGCATGATTTATTTATTGATTGTCTTCCTTATGAGTGGCGATCGGGGACGAGCGATGGTCTTTTCCTACCAATCTATCCCCCTAGGAGCATGTGCGTAGTACTTCGTTTCGATAACTAATAGATTTTTGCAATAAGTATGTGAGTTCTTTATGACTAATGTTGAGTCCATGGATTATACACACTCTCACCCTTCCACCATTGCTAGCCTCTCTAATACCGCGCACCTTTCGCTGGTATCATACACCCACCATATACCTTCCTAGAAACAGCCACCATACCTACCTATTATGGCATTTCCATAGCCATTCCGAGTTATATTGCCATGCAACTTACCACCGTTCCGTTTATTATGACACGCTTCATCATTGTCATATCGCTTTGCATGATCATGTAGTTGACATCGTATTTGTGGCAAAGCCGCCGTTCATAATTCTTTCATACATGTCACTCTTGATTCATTGCATATCACGGTACATCGCCGGAGGCATTCACATAGAGTCCTATTTTGTTCCAAGTATTGAGTTGTTATTCTTGAGTTGTAAGTAAATAAAAGTGTGATGATCATCATTATTAGAGCATTGTCCCAAGTGAGGAAAGGATGATGGAGACTATGATTCCCCCACAAGTCGGGATGAGACTCCGGACGAAAAGAAAAAAATAAGAGAAAAAAGAGGCCATAAAAAAAGAGAAAAAGGCCCAAAAAAATGAGAGAAAAAGAGAGAAGGGACAATGTTACTATCCTTTTGCCACACTTGTGCTTCAAAGTAGCACCATGATCTTCATAATAGAGAGTCTCCTATGTTGTCACTTTCGTATACTAGTGGGAATTTTACATTATAGAACTTGGCTTGTATATTCCAATGATGGGCTTCCTCAAAATGCCCTAGGTCTTCCTGTGCAAGCAAGTTGGATGCACACCCACTTAGTTTCTTTTGTTGAGCTTTCATACACTTATAGCTCTAGTGCATCCGTTGCATGGCAATCCCTACTCACTCACATTGATATCTATTGATGGGCATCTCCATAGCCCGTTGATACGCCTAGTTGATGCGAGACTATCTTCTCCTTTTTGTCTTCTCCACAACCACCATTCTATTCCACATATAGTGCTATATCCATGGCTCACGCTCATGTATTGCGTGAAGATTAAAAAAGTTTGAGAACATCAAAAGTATGAAACAATTGCTTGGCTTGTCATCGGGGTTGTGCATGATTAAATACTTTGTGTGATGAAGATAGAGCATAGCCAGACTATATGATTTTGTAGGGATAACTTTCTTTTGCCATGTTATTTTGAGAAGACATGATTGCTTTGTTAGTATACTTGAGGTATTATTATTTTCATGTCAATATTAGACTTTTGTCTTGAATCTTTCGGATATGAACATTCATGCCACAATAAAGGAAATTACATTGAGAAATATGCTAGGTAGCATTCCACATCAGAAATTCTGTTTTTATCATTTACTTACTCCAGGACGAGCAGGAATTAAGCTTGGGTATGCTTGATACGTCTCCAACGTATCTATAATTTTTTATTGTTCCATGCTATTATATTATCTGTTTTGGATGTTTAATGGGCTTTACTAAGCACTTTTATATTATTTTTTGGGACTAACCTATTAACCGAAGGCCCAGTGCAAATTGTTGTTTTTTGCCCATTTCAGCGTTTCGCAGAAAAGGAATATCAAACATAGTCCAAACGGAATGAAACCTTCGGGAGAGTTATTTTTGGAACAAACGTGATCCAGAGGACTTGGAGTGGACGTCAAGAAAGAAGCGAGGAGGCCACGAGGCAGGGAGGCGCGCCCCCCACCCTCGTGGGCCCCTCGCAACTCCACCGACCTACTTCTTCCTCCTATATATACCCATATACCCAAAAACATCCAGGAGCACCACGAAACCCTATTTCCACCGCCGCAACCTTCTATACCCGTCAGATCCCATCTTGGGGCCTTTTCCGGTGCTCCGCCGGAGGGGGAATCGATCACGGAGGGCTTCTACATCAACACCATAGCCTCTTCGATGATGTGTGAGTAGTTTACCACAGACCTTCAGGTCCATAGTTATTAGCTAGATGGCTTCTTCTCTCTCTTTGGATCTCAATACAAACTTCTCCTTGATTCTCTTGGAGATCTATTCGATACAATTCTTTTTTGCGGTGTGTTTGTCGAGATCCGATGAATTGTGGGTTTATGATCAAGATTATCTATGAACAATATTTGGTTCTTCTCTGAATTCTTATACGTATGATTTGTTATCTTTGCAAGTCTCTTCGAATTATCAGTTTGGTTTGGCCTACTAGATTGATCTTTCTTGCAATGGGAGAAGTGCTTAGCTTTGGGTTCAATCTTGCGGTGTCCTTTCCCAGTGACAGCAGGGGCAGCAAGGCACGTATTGTATTGTTGCCATCGTAAATTATGCTATCTTGAGAGAAGCCACTAGTGAAACCTATGGCCCCCGGGTCTATCTTCCATCATATTATTTTCCTATCAATTTACTATTTCTTCCGTCTTTTATTTTGCAATCTTTACTTTCCAATCTATATCATAAAAATACCAAAAATATTTATCTTATTATCTCCATCAGATCTCACTTTTGCAAGTGGCCGTCAAGGGATTGACAACCCCTTTATCTCGTTGGTTGCAAGGTTCTTATTTGTTTGTGTAGGTACGAGACAACTTGCGTGTAACCTCCTACTGGATTGATACCTTGGTTCTCAAAAACCGAGGGACATACTTACGCTACTTTGCTGCATCACCCTTTCCTCTTCAAGGGAAAACCAACGCATGCTCAAGAGGTAGCAGGGTCCCATGCAAGAAATGGTAATGAATTTCAAACACCAGGGCACCGTTGATTGCCGGCAAAACATTGAGATGTCTGGTTTTTAAATTCTAGTAAATCCAAAACTCATATGAAATTCATGAAACTTGGCATACTATCATGGAGCAGCATCAACATGCCGTGGTAAATTTTGTGTCCCATTTGGGGCAGGTTTGGGTATATGCTTCTCACAAATGAGAGCTTCTCACAACAAGCATGATGGTTTCGGTAGGGAACATCCCACCTTTGGGGACGAAACAATATCCATTGCCTCTTATTGCTTTCAAAGATTTTCTCGTGTCAACATAGAACAACAAGGAGTGTTGGGTTAATTTTTGTGATTTTTCAGGGTTCATTTGGACATTTTTATGCATTAACTGAGTTTTGAATGTATTTATGTGCATAATTCAAATTTGAACTACATGCACATGCTCCAGTGCATATAAATTGGTTGAAAAATCAAATCTGTGTCCTTGGGTGCATGCTTAGGTCCCATGCAAGAAATGGTAATGAATTTCAAACACCAGGGCACCGTTGATTGCCGGCAAAACATTGAGATACCTGGTTTTTAAATTCTAGTAAATCCAAAATTCATCTGAAATTGATGAAACTTGGCATGCTATCATGGAATGGCACCCGACATGCTGTGGTATTTTTCGTGTTCATTTTGAGAGAAGGCCCACTCGAATAATGACAGCCAACAAAGGCATTTTGAAAAAATAACTGCCACTTTAATTTCTCAAACAGTTGTATAATTCAAACCGTGTGCGTTGTGTTAACCATTCACTTGAAGCCACGTGTCTTGGTTTTAATGGCTGTAGGAGGTGCCCTGCGGGCAGCTGCTTGACCTTGACTGAACGGGAGGCGTGCGAGCTTAGCCCGGTGCGCAGGCTGACCGAGAGGCGTGCAAGCTGTCCTCGAATGCGCAGGCTCATCGGGAAGCGTGGGAGCTGTACGCTGCGCAGGCTCACTGGGAAGCGAGCCCTTTGACTTCCATGGTCGCTCGCCTTCCTCTCCGTGCGCGCGCCCCCTCAGCGGCATGGGATGCCGCCGTCGAACGCTACCTCTCAGCGCCGCCAGCTGCCGTCCTCCCGGGCCCCGCCCGTCGACCCCGGGATGACATGATGCAAAGTGAGAGCAGGATTTGTGCATCGCTTCAACGCAAACGGTTCTTTTGGATGACCCGTGTGCAACCACTTACAAACAATTTGGTGCGATTTGCATCTGTCATATTGGGTATGTTGCCATTTGTCAAACTGGAAAGATTGACATTTGTTGATCTAGTAACATTGCCATTTGTCAACCTTGTAACACTGCGATTTGTCAAAATATGAAGCTAAAAATCACTAGCAGTATCTATTTTTTGCAACTAAAATTCAGTAATTAAGCGTAGATTTCATTCTAGATTAAGCAGTCGTTCTTAATTTATACAAACAGTTCAACTCGACAACTGAAACGACCAAACTTTTCGCCAATTGTTGCCAACCACATACTGAAATAGCTAGTTCAATTATATATACTAGCTAATTTTAAGTACGTTGTACAGTTCCACCATATCTATAGTCAGATGAATTGAACAAAATAGCCCCTAAATACTACTACTACTACTGCGGAGGGGCTTTGTACTACTTCCGGCTGCCTTTCCCCTGCCGAGCATGCTCAGTAAGAGGCGGAGGAGCCTACCGACGAGCTGGGCAACTACAATACGGTGCCTGCCGCTATTGCAGCTTCAGCGACGCTCACCTCGAACGCCCTCTGCCCCTCCAAACGACCCCTCTCAAAGCAGTGGTTCTCCTCATAGATCTCTTGATTCCTCACCTCTGAGGCGGCGTGTGCCATGGCCACGGCGGCGGTAAGGCTCTTTGCGTGCTCGACGAGGCGCTCCTCCTCCGCCCGCAGGAACTTGGTGTAGCGCACAAGGTCGCTGACGCACGTGCGGGCATCCACCTCCGCCTCCCGCCTTCGGGCGGCGGTGGCGGAGCGGGTGATGACCCCGGCGGTTGACGGTGGGTTGGCAGCCACGGCAACCGACGATGGGGTGGCGGCCACGACCACCACCTCCCGCCTTCGGGCCGCGGTGGCGGAGCGGGTGATGGCCATGGTGGCCAGCAGTGGGGTGGCGGCCACGACGGCCACCTCCCGCCTTCGGGCCACGGCGGAGGAGCGGGTGATGGCCCTGGCTTTCGACGGTGGTGTGGCGGCAACGACGGCCGGCAACAGCTGCTGACGGGCACCGGCGGCGGATCGTGTGGTGGGTGTTCCGCACACCCAACAGGGACGCCACGCGCACTACACTACGCTGGGGACTGCGCCGCCGCCGCGGTGTAGCCTCCCAGCTGGAGCTATCCTCTGATGATGGCGGAGTGGCTGAGCGACGACGATGGACAGGTGCCATTGGCGATTGTGGGAGAAGCAGACGAGATAAGCTACAGGGAGGGAGGGGAAAATGCGACGCAGGACTCGCCGGCCGTGAGGGTTTTTATAGCAGGCCGGTATGCATTGGGATTTTGGGGGATTTCACCGAGTCGGGCGGGAAGCTTGCGCGGGAACCTGCGAGGTTGCGTGGGAACGGGCTCACTGACGATTCATTGGCGCCACTGTTTGGCCAAAAGAACGCCCCCACGCACTGCGCAAGCTTGCGCTGTAAGCCATGTGCGGCAGCGGGGTGACAAGACATGTGAGAGGAGGACGAAAGGCCACGTACACACACGGTTAATAAAAAAATGTTTGTGATTTAATTACCTACTATACCCCCGTCCTGGTTTATAAGTATGATTTAACTAATAAAATATGAATGCATGTCGCCAAAGATTATATAGTTGGATTCGTATTTGAACATAGTTTCCAATTATATAATTTTTATAACATGCATTAACATTTTGTGGATTAAATCTGAGGGCAAAGTATGGCACGGAATATAAAGGGGACTATAAACTAGACGGGGGTGGTAGCACACGGCCGCTCTCTATGCAGCGACGCAACTATCGGCCGGCTTGTAGGCGACCATTTCCTGCGTGTTCAACTGCTCTATGCGTGTGGTTGCTCGGATCCCACCGCGCGCGCTCTGATCTCGCGTCCCTCCGGGTGCTCTGCCCTCGTCCCTCAACGTGCGCTGCCAGCGTTTGGGGCCGGCGCACGATCACGCACGTTCTTGTGCATGCGGTTGCGCCGTGCACGGCGCGGCGACGCAGTTACCCGTTGCAAAAACTGCCATGCGGACGCGCGGCCCCCATTTATTCTTGCGGCCATTTACCTTATATCTCTCACGTCACACGACAGAATAAGCAAACCCACGAGGACACATACAGGCAGGACATCCAGCGGTTCCAATGGCGCTCCCCGTGGCTCCAATGGCGCTCCCAGCGGCCGACGACAACAACGGCGGGCAGTTCACCACGCATCACGTAGTGGACACCCACGTGAGGGGGAAGGCCCTCTCGGTGGTGTACACAAACGCTCCGGTTTCGGTGGAGAGCTGCATCCAAACTATGGAGCATTTCCTTGCCAAGGACAAGTACCGAGTGGTCGGCTTCGACCTCGAGTACACCATGGGTCGTGCCGGGCATGATCAGAAGGTTGTCGTCACCCAGTTGTGTGTGCGACATGACGTCCACGTCTACGACTACCACCTTGCCACAAGGCCTTGCGAGCGTTTCTCCAGGTTTATCAACAGCTCCGACTAGTTTCGCTATGGTGGACACCACCAACGATCTAAAAGCGCTCAAGGTTTTAGGCTTGAAATACCCGAATCTTGTCAACATCCAGCACCACTATGATACGTCTCCAACGTATCTATAATTTTTGATTGTTCCATGCTATTATATTATCAATCTTGGATGTTTTAGAATCATTTTCTAGTCATTTATATAATTTTTTTGTACTAACCTATTGACATAGTGCCAAGTGCCAGTTGTTGTTTTTTCCCATGTTTTTTACATCGCAGAAAATCAATATCAGACGGAGTCCAAATGCCCCGAAACTTTACGGAGAAATTTTATGGGTCAGAAGGAACACAACGGGCCCTGGCTGTGCCTAGGGGGTGCCCCGAGGGTGGCACAACCCACCAGGGCGCGCCCTGGTGGGTTGTGCCCACCTCGGGTGCCCCCCGGACCGCCTCTTTGCTCTATAAATACCCCAATATTCCAGAAACCCTAGAGGAGTCGACGAAATATTCGTCCAGCCACCACAGAGTCCAGAACCACCAGATCCAATCTAGACACCATCTTGGATGGGGTTCACCACCTCCATTGGTGCCTCTCCGATGATGCGTGAGTAGTTCTTTGTAGACCTTTGGGTCCGTAGTTAGTAGCTAGATGGCTTTCTCTCTCTCGCTGGACTCTCAATACAATGGTCTCTTGGAGATGCATATGATGTAACTCTCTTGCGGTGTGTTTGTTGGGATCGATGAACTTTGAGTTTATGATCAGATCTATCTTTTTATATCCATGAAAGTTATTTGAGTTTCTTTGATCTCTTATATGCATGATTGCTTATAGCCTCGTATTTCTTCTGTGATATTTGGGTTTTCTTTGGCCAACTTGATCTATTTATCTTGCAATGGGAAGAGGTGCTTTGTAGTGGGTTCGATCTTACGGTGCTTGATCCCAGTGACAGAAAGGGAAATGACACGTATGTATCGTTGCTACTATGGATAAAATGATGGGGGTCTATCTCTACATAGATAGATCTTGTCTACATCATGTCATCGTTCTTATTGCATTACTCCGTTTCTCCATGAACTTAATACACTAGATGCATGCTGGATAGCGGTCGATGTGTGGAGTAATAGTAGTAGATGCAGGCTGGAGTCGGTCTACTAATCTTGGACGTGATGCCTATATAATGATCATTGCCTGGATATCGTCATAATTATTCGAAGTTCTGTCAATTGCCCAACAGTAATTTGTTCACCCACCGTTTGTTATTTTTCTCGAGAGAAGCCACTAGTGAAACCTACGGCCACCGGGTCTTCTTTCTCATATACTTGCCTTTGCGATCTACTTTTCTCTTGCATTTATTTTCAGATCTATTAATTCAAAAATACCTTGCTGCGTTTTATTTCTATTTATTTTATTCGCGATCTATCTATCAATTTACTACAAATTTATCTCACGCCCATTTGCCTATCTTGAGGCGCCGTACCCCGGAAGGGATTGACAACCCCTTTAACACGTCGGGTTGCGAGGATTTGTTATCTGTGTGCAGGGGCTATTTATGTTGTGTTGCTTGGTTCTCCTACTGGTTCGATAACCTTGTTTTCATATCTGAGGGAAATACCTACCGCCGTTGTGCTGCATCATCCCTTCCTCTTTGGGGAAATACCGACGTAGCTTCAAGCGACATTAAAAGGAATTTCTGGCGCCGTTGCCGGGGAGAATCTTCAACATATACCAGGTTCCTAATCAAAAATCTCATATCCTTGCAATTTACATTATTTGCCATTTGCCTCTCGTTTTCCTCTCCCCCACTTCACAAAAATTTGCCGTTTTATTCGCCTTGTTTTTCGTTTGCCGTTTTCTTGCCAGATCTGTTTTTATGTGCAACCTTGTTTGCCGTTAGTATGGATAGTCCTTCCCCTATCGCTTGCACTCCCGAGAACAAAGTTCTCAACTTTAAACGAAGGGGATGAGAAAATTTAAAAGATGCTTGCTATAGAATTTGCAATGCTCATAATAGATCTATCCATAAGCAATCTACCATTGTTCTTCTTCGCAGTTTTTATGTTGGCACCACCACTTGGTATAGATTCATCCTTGATACGATTACCGATGGAAATTTCTTGATGTGTCCCTTTCTTGATGCTTTTAATGCTATGGGAAATTTAGTGGGATCACCACCTCTCATGATTAATGAAACAACTTTGACTCTTGAGCATGTCATGGAAAGACTAGATGCTATTGAGAAGAAAATGCTCACCGAAGATCATATGGGAATTATAGATAAAAAGTTGTATAATTTTGCCACTAATATTGGGTCAAAAGCGGGAGATATTTTTAAGTTGTTAAAAGAGAAGGGTACCATAATCCATGAAAGAATAGAAGAAAGTCCGTCTCGGATTGATAAATTAGAAGAAATCTTTAGTAATCTAAGCACGGCCTTTGCTTCCACTAAAACTATCGAAAAAACTCCCGTAAAGAGTGGTAGATCCAAGAACAAGGGTGCAACTTCTAGTAATAGTAATAAAGGAGATCTTAAGATGATTAGCATTCACCCGGATTTTGTTGAAGTGATAAGAGATCTTTTTTGCAAGAATGAAATCTTTCAATTTATCCCTAGGAGTATTGTTATTGAAGATCTTTCTGCTAAGTCTCTGAAGGATCCTAAGTGTTTGATTGAAGAGTTGGAGAAAGATGACAAAACTTAGATCCTTGCTTTACGCCTAGCTAAGGGCGTAAAACTATAGCGCTTGTTGGGAGGCAACCCAATGAATAAATTTTATTTTTGCTTTTTTGCTTTCTGTTTTTGAGTGTTAGCACAGTTATGCTACTGTTATGATTGTGTTTTATTTATGTTATAATTAGTGTTTGTGCCAAGTAGAACCGATAGGATCTTCTTGGGTGATAGTATTTTGATCTTGCTGAAAAAGACAGAAACTTTGCGCTCATGAAAATAATTATCATTTTTTATTATCAGAAAGTGCTTTTGCCCTGATTCTTTTTTCAGAAGATTAATATACAAATTGCTCAGGTCGTCCTATTTTTTCAGAATGTTTGGAGTTCCAGAAGTTTTCGTCTAAGTCAGATTGCTACAGACTGTTCTGTTTTGACAGATTCTGTTTTCTTTGTGTTGTGTGCTTATTTTGATGGCTCTATCATTTTCTTTGATGAGTTTTTGCCATAGAAAATTTGGAATACAATAGATATAATACAAAAACAAAAAGTGAATTGGTTTGATACATTACTTATGGTAGTGGTTTGCTTTCTTGCACTAACGGATCTCACGGAGGTTTTGTTGAGTTTTTTGTGATTGAAGTTTTCAAGTTTTGGGTTATCTTACGATGGATGAAGGAAGGATGGAAGAGCCTAAGCTTGGGGATGCCCCGGCATCCCAAGCTATTATCCAAAAATGAGCAACCAACTAAGCTTGGGGATGCCCCCGAGTGGCATCCCCGCTTTCTTCCAACGATCATCGGTATTTTACTCAAAACTATATTTTTATTCATCACATGATATGTGTTTTGCCTGGAGTGTCCTGTATGATATGAGTCTTTGCTTGCTTTATTTTGTGTTTTAAGTCTTGATCCATTGCTGGACACACCTATTTGGGAGAGCCAAAATTATGTCATGACTTGTTAGAATTGCTCTCTATGCTTCACTTAAATTTTTATGAGCTATGGACTTGCTCTAGTGCTTCACTTATATCTTTTTGAGCATGGTGTGCTTAGTATTTTTGAAGAATTTCTCTCTTTCTTCACTTAGATTTATCTGAGAGTTAGTAAAATTTTCAAGAAATTCTCTCTTGCTTCACTGAAATTATTTTGAGAGAAAGAAAAAGAATTATGCTCATGATATTCACTTATATTTTTTTGAGCTTATCAAAAGCAACACATGAAAATTAGTCCCAAAGTGATAGATATCCAAGAAGGATATAATAGAAACTTTCATGAAGATCATTGGACAAAATAAACTTGATTCTTAGTAATAGTTTTGAGATATGATGATGTGATATGTGAGTTATGTTGATGAGTAATTATGCTTTAGTAAGAATATTGGTGTTAAGGTTTGTGATTCTCTATGCAAGCATGAAAGTCAATAGTTATGCAATTAAATTACATCCTACTTGTGATGCATTATTTGGTGTTAGTTATGCTTAATGCTTGATTATGAGATTTTTTGTTTCTTGGTTGGATGCTTCTCAATCTTTTGCTAGCCTTCATTTTGCACTAAGTATGATCTCTACTTGTGCATCCAAAACCCTTAAACCAGTTTTGCCACATGAGTCCACTATATCTACCTATATGTGGTATTCTTTTTCCGTTCTAAGCAAATTTGTATGTGCCATCTCTAATTTTCAAAATAAACTTCTCTTTTGTGTGTTTGTTTCGCTCGCGGAGCGGTGAGGGGTGGCTAATATTTTCCATGCTAGATGTGTTATTCTCAAGATGAGTGTTTATTCACTTGTCATTGCATGAGAGTAAGGCAAAGGTATTAGGGATGCCCAGTCCTGAAATGAAAAAAATGAATTTACTTTATGTTGTCAAATAATAAATTCCTTGAAAAATGTTGGTATGGAGGGTAACCGTGGATAGGCTAGCCGTGGGAAGTGAAAGTATTGTGGAAAAAGGAATAAACTTTATTTTCTGTTTGGGAACCACCTATGATATATCTAGCATGAAAAGTGTTGGGAACTCTAAGTTGTTTTCGTTGGTGGGATGGATACACCTCCCAAAATGTTTTTATCTCTACGTTTTTCGCTTTAGGCTCTGGCACCTCTACAAATCCCTACTTCCCTCTACGAAGGGCCTTTCTTTTACTTTATGCAATTTTTATTTTTGAATTTGAGTCTCCATCTTCTCTTATAAAAGCACCAACTAGGAGGCAATATCATCGTACTTAAGTATTGGGTGTAGCTAATATTCGAGTGTGTTTCATGAATGGATCAATGTTTGAGCATGATGGGCTAGGGATAACTTATTTTAGCGTTGATATTTTGAAAGACATGGTTGCTTGTTGATATGCTTGAGTATTTAAATTATTATGTCAAAACTAGACTATTGCTTTGAACAATATAAAAGTCCAAATGTCCATGCTATAAAGAAAAGAATATGATATGACATGTTAGGCAGCATTCCACATCAAAAATTCTGTTTTATCACTTACCCACTCGAGGACGAGTAGGAGTTAAGCTTGGGGATGCTGATACGTCTCCAACGTATCTATAATTTTTAATTGTTCCACGCTGTTATATTATCCATCTTGGATGTTTTATAATCATTTTCTAGTCATTTTATATCATCTTTTGGTACTAACCTATTGACATAGTGCCAAGTGCCAGTTGCTGTTTCCCCCCTTTTTTTACGTCGCAGAAAATCAATATCAAACGGAGTCCAAATGCCCCGAAACTTTATGGAGAATTTTTATGGGCCAGTAGGAATAATACGGGCCCTGGCTGCGCCTGGGGGGTGCCCCGAGGGGGGCATAACCCACCAGGGCGCGCTAGGAGGCCCAGGCGCGCCCTAGTGGGTTGTGCCCACCTCGGGTGCCCCCCGGACCGCCTCTTTGCTCTATAAATACCCCAATATTCCAGAAATCCTAGAGGAGTCGACGAAATATTCAGTCAGCCGCTGCAGAGTCCAGAACCACCAGATCCAATCTAGACACCATCTCGGATGGGGTTCACCACCTCCATTGGTGCCTCTCCGATGATGCGTGAGTAGTTCTTTATAGAACTTCGGGTCCGTAGTTAGTAGCTAGATGGCTTTCTCTCCCTCGCTGGACTCTCAATACAATGGTCTCTTGGAGATCCATATGATGTAACTCTTTTGCGGTGTGTTTGTTGGGATCGATGAACTTTGAGTTTATGATCAGATCTATCTTTTTATATCCATGAAATTTATTGGAGTTTCTTTGATCTCTTATATGCATGGTTGCTTATAGCCTCGTATTTATTCTCCAATATTTGGGTTTTGTTTGGCCAACTTGATCTATTTATCTTGCAATGGGAAGAGGTTCTTTGTAGTGGGTTCGATCTTACGGTGCTTGATCCCAGTGACAGAAAGGGAAACGACACGTATGTATTGTTGCTACTAAGGATAAAACGATGGGGTCTATCTCTACATAGATAGATCTTGTCTACATCATGTCATCGTTCTTATTGCATTACTCCATTTCTCCATGAACTTAATACACTAGATGCATGCTGGATAGCAGTCGATGTGTGGAGTAATAGTAGTAGATGCAGGCAAGAGTCGGTCTACTAATCTTGGACGTGATGCCTATATAATGATCATTGCCTGGATATCATCATAATTATTCGAAGTACTGTCAATTGCCCAACAGTAATTTGTTCACCCACCGTTTGCTATTTTTCTTGAGAGAAGCCATTAGTGAAACCTACGGCCCCCGGGTCTTCTTTCTTATATATTTGCCTTTGCGATCTACTTTTCTCTTGCATTTATTTTCAGATCTATTAATCCAAAAATCCAAAAATACCTTGCTGCGTTTTATTTCTATTTATTTTATTTTTGATCTATCTATCAATTTACTACAAATTTATCCCACGTCCGTTTGCCTATCTTGAGGCGCTGTACCTCGGAAGGGATTGACAAGCCCTTTAACATGTCGGGTTGCGAGGATTTGTTATCTGTGTGTAGGGGCTGTTTACATTTTGTTGCTTGGTTCTCCTACTGGTTCGATAACCTTGGTTTCATATCTGAGGGAAATACCTACCGCCTTTGTGCTGCATCATCCCTTCCTCTTTGGGTAAATATCGACGTAGTGATGCGGAGCATCCTACGGTCATCCCCATGGACCTACCATCGTCTCATGAAGAGCCAAGAGGACCTATGACACGAGCACGAGCTAGAGCTCTCGAGAACGAGGTGACTTCTTTCCTTAGTGATATCACGTATGATCCACTCGAGACATGGCTACTACCTAAGTCCGATATGCTATGCATGATTAGGTGTCAAGAGGACCCTCCCGGAGATGTACATGAAGACGGACAAGTCACCAAGTCCATGGATGAAGGGAACCAACGGGAAGAGTCAAGGACACCTTCCAGGCCCCGGACATCCGGCCATGACCCCGGACATCCGGCCCCTGGAGCATCATCCTCAGCAGCCTCCCAACCGCCCAACATCTACAGGCCCCGGACATCCGGCCCGAGCCTGGAAATCCGGCCAGAAGCCTGGACATCCGGCGCCACGCACCAGAACCTACAGAAGCTGACTCCACCAGCCCGGACATCTGGCCCTTCGGGAAGGCCCGGACATCTGGCCCGTCGCCCGGACATCCGGCTCCGTCTGTCTGCGCACAGTAAAGGGCCGAGGCCCATGTACCCTTTCGCCCCCTAGACTATATATACTCCTCCTCCTCCCTCTTTCTAGGGTTATGTGATGCCCCCGATTTGACCGTACACTAATCATACACGCAACGTGTACGATCAAGATCAGGGACTCACGGGAAGATATCACAACACAACTCTAAAAATGACAATAAGTCATACAAGAATCATAATATAAGCCAGGGGCCTCGAGGGCTCGAATACAAGTGCTCGATCATAGACGAGTCAGCGGAAGCAACAATATCTGAGTACAGATATAAGTAAAACAAGTTTGCCTTAAGAAGGCTAGCACAAACTGGGATACATATCGAAAGAGGCGCATGCCTCCTGCCTGGGATCCTCCTAACTACTCCTGGTCGTCGTCAGCGGGCTGCACGTAGTAGTAGGCTCCTCCGGTGTAGTAGGAGTCCATTCAATTCAAATAGAAAGAGTAGTCACAGCTGCGACAAGTTGCTCTAAGAGGAAGGCGTCGGCGGTGGCGTCTGGCTCCTGGGCTCCAGCATCTGGTTGTGACAACTATGTAGAAAGGAAAGGGGGAAAAGAGGGAGAAAGGCAACCGTGAGTACTCATCCAAAGTACTCGCAAGCAAGGAGCTACACTACATATGCATGGGTATATGTGTAAAGGGCCATATCGGTGGACTGAACTGCAGAATGCCAGAATAAGGGAGGGATAGCTAGTCCTGTCGAAGACTACGCTTCTGGCAGCCTCCATCTTGCAGCATGTAGAAGAGAGTAGATTGAAGTCCTCCAAGTAGCATCGTATAGCATAATCCTACCCGGCGATCCCCTCCTCGTCGCCCTGTTAGAGAGCGATCACCGGGTTATATCTGGCACTTGGAAGGGTGTGTTTTATTAAGTACCCAGTTCTAGTTGTCATAAGGTCAAGGTACAACTTCGGGTCGTCCTTTTACTGAGGGACACGGCTATTCGAATAGATAAACTTCCCTGCAGGGGTGCACGACATAACCCAACACGCTCGATCCCATTTGGCCGGACACACTTTTCTGGGTCATGCCCGGCCTCGGAAGATCAACACGTCGCAGCCCCACCTAGGCACAACAGAGAGGTCAGCACGCCGATCTAAATCCTGTGCGCGCAGGGGTCTGGGCCCATCGCCCATTGCACACCTGCACATTGCGTACGCGGCCGGAAGCAGACCTAGCTTAGCAGGCGTTCCAGTCCAATCCGGCGCGCGCCACTCAGTCGCTGACGTCACGAAGGCTTCGGCCGATACCACGATGTCGAGTGCCCATAACTGTTCCCACGTAGTTGGTTAGTGCGTATAGACCAAATGGCTAGACTCAGATCAAATACCAAGATCTCGTTAAGCGTGTTAAGTATCCGCGAACGCCGACTAGGGCCAGGCCCACCTCTCTCCTAGGTGGTCTCAACCTGCCCTGTCGCTCCGCCATAAAGTAACAGTCGGGGGCCGTCAGGAACCCAGGCCCACCTCTACCGGGATGGAGCCACCTGTCCTTTCAGCCCCCTCATCAGAGTCACTTGCGGGTACTCAACGAGCCGACCCGACTTTAGTCACCACATGTGTCATGTATATAAAGTATATAGTATATACCCGTGATCACCTCCCGAAGTGATCACGGCCCAGTAGTATAGCATGGCAGACGGACAAGAGTGTAGGGCCACTAATGGAACACTAGCATCCTATACTAAGCAGTAGGATAGCAGGTAAGGGTAACAACTGTAGCAACAATGATAGGCTATGCAACAGAATAGGATTAACCGAAATCAGTAACGTGCTACACTACTCTAATACAAGCAGTATAGAGAAGAATAGGCGATATCTGGTGATCAAGGGGGGGCTTGCCTGGTTGCTCTGGCAAGTAGGAGGGGTCGTCAACTCCGTAGTCGAACTGGGCAGCAGCAGCGTCGGTCTCGTAGTCTACCGGAGAGAAGAGGGGGAAGAAACAGTAAATACAATGCAAACATAAGCATGACGATGCGTGACATGACAATGAGCGGTGCTAGGTGTGCTCTAACGCGGCAGTAGGTGGTACCGGCGAAGGGGGGAACATCCGGGAAAGTATTCCCGATGTTTCGCATTTTCGGACAGATGAAACGGAGGGGGAAAGTTGCGAGTTCGATATGTTAGGGATGTGTAGCGGACGAACGGGCTGCGTATCCGGATTCGTCTCGTCGTTCTGAGCAACTTTCATGTAGAAAGTATTTTCATCCGAGATACGGATTATTTTCTATGATTTTTTAAAGATTTAATCATTTTCTAGAATTTATTTAATTAATTTAAATCAACATTATCCAGAACAGTGTTTGCTGATGTCATCATGACGTCAGCATGACGTCAGCAGTCAACAGAGGTGTTGACTGGTCAAACTGACGTGTGGGCCCAATGGGACCCACCTATCATACACTGTTAGGTTAATTAGGGTTTAGGTTAAACTAATTATTGTCTAATTAAACTAACAGGTTAATTAGATTAATTATATAGGATTAATTAACTTAATTAATTTAGTTAATTAATTAAATTTATTATTATTATTTTTTATTTTTTAATCCTTCTTTTTTTTAAACACGTTCTATGGGCGGGGCCCATATGTCATTGGGCCAGGGGGCCGATGCGGGTTAGCGGGCGCGAGCGCTGGGCGCGGTTACGGGTGCCCTGTCAGGCGCTGCAGGACAGGGGGGACTCGAGCGGCGGCCGGCGAGGGGGGGCCGCAGCCGCGGCGAGGCCGGTCGCTAGTGGCCGGAGTGGGTGGGACGAGAGGAGCGTCGGGCGGCGCCGGAGCGGGGTCGGGCAGCGCCGAGGCGGGGTCGGGCGAGGCAGGCGGCGAGCAGTGGGGTGCAGCGTGCGAGCGGAGCGGTCGGGCGGTTGCGTACGGGCCGAATGCCGACTGCGGCACCGGCGAGTGGGCGAGCCGGCAGCGGTGGCGCTGCAGGCCGGCGAGCGTGCAGGCGCGCGCGGTGGCAGGGGAGCAGGGGTGTGCGCTCGCTGGGCCGGTGAGGACGACGAGCACGGGGCCGACGGAGGGCGGGCACGGAGGAGGCGAGCAAGGTGAGGCGGGCAGCATGCACGCGCGAGGGCGTTGCGGGGCAGGGGCGCGGTGGCAGGGGCGCGAGTGTGGGACGGGCGCGGGCGCGCGTGCTGGCGTGGAGCTGCGGGACGAGGGAGCAGCGGGGGAGAGGGCGCGGCCACAGCGGAGCGTGCGCGCGACACGGCAAAGAGAGGAGGGAGGGGGTCCTCACGGTGGTTGTAGGGTCAGGGCAACGGGGGGGGGCGAGGAGGAGGACGGAGACGACCGGCGACGGGGAGGCAGTCCGGCAGGGTCCAGGCGGGGGGGGGGGGGGCGGCGTGGTGGCGACGGAACCGGCGGTCTCCTCCCTCGATCCCGATCCAATCGGGGGGGATTGGGGGAGATATTTTGGGGGGAGTGGGGGGTGTCGGTGGTTGACTGGGAGGGGGGTGAGGGGATAAGGAGTGGGGTGGGTGGCCGGCTGGGCCTGGTGGGTTGGCCCAGTTGGGCCACGGTCCAGGGGTTTTTCTTCTTTCTTTCTTTTTTGTTTGTTTTCTCTTTTGTATTTTCTTTCTTTTTATTTATTTTATTTTTTGTTTTAAATCATTTTAAATTATCTAGGCATTTTATAAAAATGTGTTTATTACACCATATTTACTTATGCAAAATATGGCACCTCCCGAACATTTTTGTTTTAAATTTTGAAAAACTTTTATTGTTGACATTAATTTGAATTTGAATTTTGAAACGGTTTTGATCCAACGCGATATTATCAACAGTAACCGGGGTGACGTGGCACCGTTAGCGTGGGATTACGGTAGCTTAATTATCCGGGCGTCACAGGTTAGCATTGGTTTAGCTCATATGTGAGATAGAGCATTGCTAATCCATTATGGATCTACTCCACGAGAGAGACCGCAGCCCCTCTTCGGAGAAGATCCCCTTGGATTCAAGACTTCCTCATGGAGAAGACCCCCATCAAGACCTCACGGAGAAGAACCGGTTACCCTTTGTATCGTCCTTTGTTGACTTTGGATCGTGTATCTCCCTTTGTGTTCCGTGGATCTAGCACATGTGTAATCATATATTGTTGGTTTGAGTGATTCTCTCGTGTTTTCCCTTGTGTTTCCCCTCGTGTTCTTAGTTGGGATCTGCTCCTTTCGTGAAAGATCGGCCATATAGGGTTCCACCCTACACCATCTATGGTATCATGAGCCACGTTGATCACGATTTCGGAGCCTCCCCGTTGTGTTTTCTAGCCTGATTTTGTTGTTTTTGTCCCTTATTCAAAAATTGCCCCACAAAAATAGCCCCAATTTTTTTTTGTGATTTGTTGGTGTGATGAAGTTTTGTTGGATTTGATCCGCGGATTTCGTGTGTTGCAGGTAGATCTAGCTTTTCCCCAATTTCCTTCCACACAATCTTTCGAATTTTTGCCCCGGATTTGACCTCTCCACGCGGTGTTCTTCGAGTTTCGTCCATGGATCAAGAGCCCGGACATCCAGCCAGACAGCCCGGACATCCGGCCCGACCCGGGCATCCGGCCCTCAGCCCCGACATCCGGCCCCTGACAGCAACACTTCCATCCACCGCTTCCTTTCCGCCTAACCCTCGCCCAATTTTGTTCCGGTGCCCACATACACTTCTGCATAGCACCACCACAGCTCTCCAACTACCAACTCCGACAATTTTGGACCCGCTTTGCTTTGAGAATTTGAGTTGCGGTTCCCGTGTCCTATTGTGTTTCGGCTATTTAGGTACGGTTCGACATCGACATCACCGCCGCTCATCTTCGCCACGGTTTCGGACTACTACGAACGGCTACATCATTTTGGTATCAACCTCATCTTGGTATCGTGATATCATCATCCTCTCTTGCAATTGCATTTGATAACCACATAGCCTTACTTTAGCTTCACTTACCCATCGATACTAGCCTTTGAGTATTTCCGGCAACGTGACTTGTGCACATTAGTGGCCATACCTCTCATAGCATCCATACCATATCATAGTGTTGCATATCTTGGTATCATCTCTTGTGTCACAAAGTTGTCATCGCATATACTCAATTGCTACCTTGGTTCGTGAAATTTTGCATGAGGAAAGAGCTCAAACAACAAAGAGCCAAACAAGCTTTTAAGCAAAAGAGGAAAGATAAGCAAAGAGCTTATAAGCAAGAACCATAGCATCATACAACATTAAGATTGTCATACTCGATCATCTTGGATCATACCATCGGAATACCATACATATAGCATACTTGGGATAGAAGTCGTTGCATTTTTGCCTAGTAGGTTGTGCACAAGTTCGTATCCGCCTATTGTGCAATCGTGCTAGCGTCTCTCTAGTGTTGTGCAACAAGAGCATTTTCGTGGATTCCACATTTTGGCTCACCCTTGGTTGCACGACCCCACTTATCTATTTGCATGCGTGTTTCTGTGTACCTTATATTGCTTGGTCTACTTGTTGCATTTGCAAATTTGCGAATCTTTTCCAACATTATTGAAGCTCACTAACAATTGCATCAAATTTTGTGCCACCATCCTAACCAAGCTCCACCATAAGCTTTTACTTGTGTAGGTGTGACAAACCGACAAGAATTGGTACCAACTGTGTTATTTCCTTGTTACACATTGGAGTGATCTTTGATCCATCTTCAACATCGGTCAAGGTACATTTGGTATTGGTTCTTCTCTTTCTCCCACTCACATATATTTGTTTGGAATGATGGATAGGCCAAGTTCTTCTACCAACCCACTCTTCTTGGAGCAAGACGATGACATCTCATCCTACGCTTGCACAAAATCTCCCGCTTGCACAACTACGAAGAAGAGAAGAAGATCGTGATGGCATCCCTTGAATTCCAAGACTACGTCCTCATTTGGTGGGAACAAGTCATTGAGTGCTGAGAGGCCAAAGGTGAACCGCCAATCACCACGTGGGCGCAAATGAAGGATGTCATGAGAGCACGATTCATGCCTAACTACTACAACCGCGACCTCTTCAAGAAACTCCAACTACTCAAGCAAGGAACCAAGAGCGTTGAAGAGTACTATAAGGAAATGGAGATTGCCATGATACGAGCCAATATCACGGAAGATGATGAGAAAACTATGGCATGTTTCTTGAATGGACTCAATCATCCTATCAAGAAGATCGCCGACTTCCAACCATACTCGAACCTCATCGAGCTAGTGCATCAAGCCACCAAAGCGGAACGTCAAGTGCAAGATGACATCAAGTATGCCAAGTTCTCATCCAAGTCCTATGGCTTCTCCAACAATCAAGCGTCAACGACTCCAACACCTTCTACCTCAACCAAGCCATCTACAAGCAACGGCGACAAGTCGAGTTACAAGAAAACTTCGACGACCTCAAGTCGTCCTCCTACTACAAGCAACTTCAAGCCGAAAGCTTCATTATCATCTACCCCAACCGATGAGACCATCAAGACAAGTTCCTTCAAATGCTTCACATGCGGCGGCCGAGGCCACAAGTCCTTTGAGTGCACAAACAAGCGCACCATGATCCTCAACGACGACGGAACCTACGACTCTATGAGTGAAGGAGAAACGGAAGCCCTTGAGCAAGTGGCCATGCATCGCCAAGTGAACAACGACGATGAAGATGATCAAGTCTTTTGTGATGAAGATTCAAGCCCTGCTCTTGTTGTCTCCAAGGTCTTGACTCTTCAACATCACCAAGAAGAAGACCAAAGATGCCATATCTTCCAACCAAAGCCGACATCAATGGAAGGTCCGTCAAGGTCATCATCGATGGAGGGAGTTGCCATAACTTAGCAACTGAAGAACTATGTTCCAAGCTCCAATTGGTCAAGATGAAGCACCCGCACCCTTACAAAGTTCAATGGCTAAGCGACAACGACACCATTCAAGTCGAGCATAGGGTACAAGTCTCTTTCAAAATCGGAGCTTACGAAGACACTTTGGAGTGTGATGTCCTTCCGATGACCGTTTGCCACCTCCTTCTTGGACGGCCATGGCAATTTGACCGAGGTGTCATCCACAATGGGCGTACAAATCACTATAGCTTCAAGATGAAAGGGAAGGAGTTTGTGCTACGATCGATGTCTCCAAGCCAAGTGCTAGCCGACAAGCAAGCCACCCATCATGGAGAGAATAGTGAGCGAGCGAACCACCAAAAAGAGAGTGAGCGCCACAAGCCAAAATTGAGTGCCTCCACGATGACCAAGAAGACAAACTTAGTTCTATTTGCCACCAAACGTGAGATGAGAGAAGTGTGTGAGAACCCATCTAGTGTCCTACACTATGTCATATTGTACAAAGATGAGGCACCAAAAGCTAACACCTCTCACAATCTTCCTCTAGTGTCCTACACTATGTCATATTGTACAAAGATGAGGCACCAAAAGCTAACACCTCTCACAATCTTCCTCTAGTGTTATCTTCTCTCTTGCAGGAATTCCAAGACGTTTTCCCCCGATGAGCTACCTCCGGGTCTACCTCCACTATGAGGCATCGAGCATCGCATCGACCTCATCCCCGGAGCGCCACTTCCAAACAAAGCTCCCTACTGAGTCAACCCCGAAGAAACCAAAGAAATACAAAGGCAAGTAAAGCATCTCATAGATCATGGACATGTGCATGAGAGTTTGAGTCCTTGTGCCGTACCGGTCATTCTTGTGCCCAAAAGAGACGGTAGCTTTCGCATGTGTTCCGATTGTAGACCCATCAATGCTATTACCGTTCGCTATAGGTACCCCATTCCACGCCTTGATGATATGCTAGATGAACTTAGCGGTGCCACTATTTTTTACAAAATTGATCTTAAAAGTGGTTACTATCAAATCCGCATACGAGAGGGTGATGAATGGAAAACCGCTTTCAAAACAAAGTTTGGTTTGTATGAGTGGTTAGTCATGCCTATGGGTTTATCGGAAGCACCCGGTACTTTCATGCGTCTTATGCATTATGTGTTTTGCCCGTATATTGGTGAATTTGTTGTTGTCTAATTCGACGATATACTTGTTTTTAGCAAATCTCTAAAAGAGCATTTCACCCACCTTCGCACCGTGCTACAAACTCTTCGAAAAGAGCGTCTTTATGCTAATATGGAAAATGCCTTTTTGGTGTTGATAAGCTTGTTTTCTTGGGTTTTGTAGTATCTTCTAAGGGTGTTCATGTTGATGAATCTAAGATCAATTCTATTAAAACTTGGCCCCAACCAACCAATTTGCAACAAGTGCGTAGTTTTCTTGGTTTAGCCGGTTTTTATCGTCGTTTGTGAAGGATTTTAGCACCATTGCATCTCCTTTACGTGCTTTGAGCAAGAAGAATGCACCCTTTGTTTGGGGACCATCTCAAGATAGCGCATTCAATGAGCTTAAGAATTTGCTTACTCATGCTCCCGTGCTTGCTTTACCCAACTTTGACAAACCTTTTGAAATTCATTGCGATGCTAGTGGTAATGGCATAGGAGGTGTGTTAACGCAAGAGAAGCGCCCCATAGCATACTTTAGTGAGAAACTCTCCGGAGCGCAACTCAATTACCCCATCTATGACAAAGAGCTATATGCTTTAGTGCGAGTTTTGCATGAATGGGAACATTACCTTCGCCCTCATGAATTTATCATCCATACCGATCATGAAACGCTTAAATACCTTAAGGGTCAAACTAAGTTGAACAAGCGTCATGCTAAATGGAGTGAGTTTATTGAGTCATTTCCTTATGTCATCAAGTATATTAAAGGTAAGGAAAATATTGTGGTGGATGCACTTTCCCGAATATGCATGCTTGTTACTCAACTTGAATTGAATGTCATTGGCTTTGAGCACATAAAAGACTTGTATGAGCATGATCCTACTTTTGCTATTCCTTATGCCAAGTGTTTGACGCATACATCTTGGGAACGATATTATCTCAAAGATGGTTATCTTATGAGAGCTAACAAACTATGCATCCCCGAGTCTTCTCTTCGTTTGTTGCTTTTGCAAGAATCTCATGGCGGAGGACTAATGGGACACTTCGAACGCGACAAGACATTTGCCATGCTCTCCAAGAACTATTTTTGGCCAAAGATGTTTCGCGACGTCAACCATTTCACCAACCGATGCTCTACATGTCGCAAAGCTAAGTCTAAAGCTCAATCTCATGGACTCTATATGCCTCTTCCAATTCCGTACCAACCATGGGAAGATATTAGCATGGATTTTGTGCTTGGTTTGCCTAGAACTAGAAATGGGAAGGATTCCGTCTTTGTTGTTGTGGACTGATTCTCCAGAATGGCTCATTTAATTCCTTGCAACAAGATAGACGATGCTTCACATGTTGCAAATTTGTTTTGTAGGGAAATCTTGTGACTTCATGGAGTGCCAAAGATGATTGTCTCGGACCGCGACGTCAAGTTCTTGAGTTACTTTTGGAAGACCTTGTGCACCAAGCTCGGAATCAAGCTTTTGTTCTCTTCGGCATACCATCCACAAACGGACGGCCAAACGGAGGTGACGAACCGCACACTCTCCACTCTACTATGTGTGTTGATAAAGAAGAACATCAAGGAGTGGGAGGAGTGCCTACCTATCGCCAAATACGCCTACAACCGTGCAAGACATTCGACTATCGGCAAGTCCCCCTTCGAGGTAGTTTACGGCTTCAACCCGTTGTCCCCATTGGACATTCTTCCTCTACCGCTACAAGAGCGCACAAACATGGACGCGAGTTCCCGAGTCAACTACCTCAAGAAGATGCATGAAGATACAAGGCACACCATCGAGCACCAAGTACAACGACTCGCGACCAAGCTCAACGTCAACAAGCAACCCATGATATTCAACATTGGAGATCTTGTGTGGCTACACCTTCGCAAGGACCGCTTCCCCAATGAACGCAAGTCAAAACTTCTTCCCCGAGCGGATGGACCCTTCAAGGTGCTTGCACGCTACAACAACAACGCCTACAAGATCGACATCCCACGCGACAAGTACTCCGTGAGCGACATCTTCAACATCAAAGATCTCTCCCCGTACCATGGTGATGAGGATTTCGATCCGAGGTCGGATCTTTCCGAAGGAAGGGGAGATGATGCGGAGCATCCTACGGTCATCCCCATGGACCTACCATCGTCTCATCAAGAACCAAGAGGACCTATGACACGAGCACGAGCTAGAGCTCTCGAGAACGAGGTGACTTCTTTCCTTAGTGATATCATGTATGATCCACTCGAGACATGGCTACTACCTAAGTCCGATATGCTATGCATGATTAGGTGTCAAGAGGACCCTCCCGGAGATGTACATGAAGACGGACAAGTCGACAAGTCCATGGATGAAGAGAACCAACGGGAAGAGTCAAGGACACCTCCCAGGCCCCGGACATCCGACCATGACCCCGGACATCCGGCCCCTGGAGCATCATCCTCAGCAGCCTCCCAGCCGCCCAACATCTACAGGCCCCAGACATCCGGCCCCAGCCCGGAAATCCGGCCAGAAGCCCGGACATCCGGCGCCACGCACCAGAACCTACAGAAGCTGACTCCACCAACCCGAACATCTGGCCTCCTAGCCCGGACATCCGGCCCTTCGGGAAGGCCCGGACATCCGGCCTGTCACCCGGACATCCGGCTCCGTCTGTCTGCGCACAATAAAGGGTCGAGGCCCATGTACCCTTTCGCCCCCCTAGACTATATATACTCCTCCTCCTCCCTCTTTTTAGGGTTAGCATTGGTTTAGCTCATATGTGAGATAGAGCATTGCTCATCCATTACGGATCTATTCCATGAGAGAGACCGCGCCCCTCTTCAGAGAAGATCCCCTTGGATTCAAGACCTCCTCACGGAGAAGACCCCCATCAAGACCTCCTCACGGAGAAGAACCGGTTACCCTTTGTATCGTCCTTTGTTGACTTTGGATCGTGTATCTCCCTTTGTGTTCCGTGGATCTAGCACATGTGTAATCGAATCTTGTTGGTTTGAGTGATTCTCTCGTGTTTTCCCTCGTGTTTCCCCTCATGTTCTTCGTGTTCTTAGTTGGGATCCGATCCTTTCGTGAAAGATCGGCCATATAGGGTTCCACCCTACATCACGTAGCTTCAAGGGACATGACACTACAAGGTCTGGGGGAGCGACAGGAACAAACTGAACTCCCTGGTTGACCTCGCCTCGGCCATCATCGACCCCTACTACATGAAGATGAAGGAGGAGAGCAAGAAGGAGAAGAACGCCTGACAGAGTGTTTGGCACGAGAGACTGGATGAAGAACACGTCAAGTATGTGGCCAAGGACGCGTACACAAGCTACGAGATGTACATGCGGATCGTTGACATGAGGAACTGTCTTCTTTCTGCCCCAGATGAGGGATCGAGCCACATAGCAGTGGCGGGAGCGTCACAAGAAGTAGATGAGTAGACAATCGTTTCTCCTACTTTAGAATGCATGCAGTTGTTGATTGAGGTGTGTGCGAATGATCTGTATAGTCACTTATGTAATTGAATGTTTATTCCAGTTATATATATACATGTTATTCTACTATAGACAGAGCAAATCACACGGCTTATTAGCAGCAATCGTCTGTGTTATTATTGGTCTTCGCACACATTTCTGATTACGGACCTGTTTGCCGCGTATCACACACATCTTGTTCAGTTGAACCGTTTCCATTGTGTTGCCTAATCACACACATTTCATCCTAGTGAACCGTCTGCTGTGTATCACACACGCCTTCATCTGGTTGCCCGTTTCTTTTGTTCCTCCTCATCCCAAACAGTTAATTGAACTGAACCGTATGCCCTGCATCGCACACGCAACTAAAATCTGAACCGTGTTTGATGCATCCATCATCGCAAACATTTTGCACCTTTTTTGACGGGTTTTTGCACCACCGTTTGCGATTATGGCATCGCACACAGTTTTGTCGAAGGGTCTCTGATCGTAGTGTCGCGTTTGGACCATCCTGCAGTAGTGTATGTATGTTGTGATTCCCTTAGTGGTGCCATGTGAACGTCGACTACATGACACTTCACCATATTTGGGCCTAAGGGAATGCATTGTGGAGTAGTTATTAGATGATGGGTTGCGAGAGTGACAGAAGCTTAAACCCTAGTTTATGCACTATTCCGTAAGGGACCGATTGGATCCAAAAGTTTAATGCTATGGTTAGAATTTATTCTTAATACTTTTCTCGTAGTTGCGGATGCTTGCGAGGGGGTTAATCATAAGTAGGAGGTTTGTTCAAGTAAGAACAGCACCTAAGCACCGGTCCACCCACATATCAAATTATCAAAGTAGCGAACACGAATGGAATCAACATGATGAAAGTGACTAGATGAAATTCCCGTGTACCCTCAAGAACACTTTGCTTATTATAAGAGACCGTTTTGGCCTGTCCTTTGCCTCAAAAGGATTGGGCTACCTTGCTGCACTTTTGCTACTATTATCTTTACTTGCTCGTTACAAATTATCTTGCTATCAAACTACTCTGTTACTTACAATTAGCACTTGCAGACATTATCTTGCTGAAAACCACTTGTCATTTCCTTCTGCTCCTCGTTGGGTTCGACACTCTTACTTGATGTACGCCGCCTCCACCGTGGAGGTGCGCTTGTACACTTTGGTCTCCACCCTAGAGGCCCGCTCCACCAGGGTGGAAACCCATTCCAGTTCTTCGTCGAACGTGGGCAATGGCCAATCGCTCGCAACTTCGTGGGCATTGCAATCTCGCATCCACATCAGAATCTGATCCCTGGCAGAGTTGATGTTCAGTGGGATGATGTTCGCCGGCAGTTTGAATAACCCAGGGCGGCTGAACAACTGATCGCACAACCAGGCATGGTCGTATACTGACAGGTTATTGGCCAGGCCAGGGAGCAATCTCATCCCATCTGCAACATCTCCGTACTCCCAGGAAAATCTATCACGCTGCTGCAGTGGTGCAATTCGACGAAGGAGAAAGTCGGCCCCTACATGCTTGACAGTCAGCCCAGCAGCTTTCAGACAGGTGATCCTGTTTATTTTTGGGCGGAGCCTGGCCTTGGTGAGGCCGAACGCTCTCCATTCATTACTGCGCTCGAGGCATTCCATCCGTGCCTGGCAGAACTTCGGAGCCTTCTTATCCTGAATCTAGCACAAATCTCCCCTCCACTCCTCCCATCTATTGTGCCGTTGGCCGGGGATGTAATCCGAGTTCTCCCTTGGCACTACCTGTGGCATCCAACTTATGTTCCCAGAGTGGTGGCTCATGTTCTCCACCCTCGGAACGAAGTAGTGCCTAAACAGATCAACGTTGGGGGCAACCCCAACAAAATTCTCGCACAAGTGAGCAAAAATCGCCATGCACGCCATTGCAATTGGCGTGAAATCCAAGAGATGGAATCCCTAGATTGCCATCATCGCCTCAAAGAAATCTGAGAAGGAAGGGCAGAGACCGCAGATGAAATATGCGCAGAAAAATTTATATGAATCTGGCGGGTCCTCCTTCCCCTCCGCCAGGACCTTAGGAGCGCCATGCCGCTTCGGGACCTCCCTCCCCCACAAGTATCCATACCTCGCCTGCAGCACATCGCCGTCGAGGTTCGACGGGAAGAAGATGACATCTCCTTTTTGCTTCCTGTCTAGCTCAGTTGCCCTCTTGCTCCCCTCGACGGCTGCCTCCTTCACAGCGGTCATCCGTTGTCCCTTGGCAGTAGTTTTCTTCCCCATATCCCCTAAGATACGGTGGGAGAGCAGGAAGGAAATCGGAAGGGGATCGGTGGCAAATGTGGGCGAAGAGAGCGGGCGGTTGCTTGGCTTGCGGAAGAAGATGATGGGGAGGCGGGGCAGACGATGAATGAGCAGTACCTTTCCGCGTTTTCCCCTCTTAAGGGAAACGGCGTGGGAAAGGGCGCGGCTCTTCAGAAAATTTACCGTTTTTACATTAACTGCTACAGTCCCACGCCCCCACGCCTCGCGGTAATTACGCGAATTGGACGTTGGATTGACTGGTCGCCAGGACGAATTGGCACGCAGCCTTCTCCTGCCACGTGTCCGTGCACCGTTTGGGGCCTAACCCAACGTGCCCAGCGACACGTATGGCTCAGGCCCCGGGGGCTTCTGTCGGGGAACACAAACAGGGGCATATGTTTTCCCCTGACTTGTGCATATACAACAGGCCCAAGAACAAGATTACAGCACCAAGACCAGATCAAAGCACGAGGGATCAGTTCTTTGAAGAACCAACATGCAGATCAAGGAGACCAAGACTAGCCAAAGAGACAAGATGCCACTACGAGAAGAACCTCCCTAGCCGGACAGGCGAGCCTGGCGAGGTTGGGGTTACCCCAGAAGCGAGCCTCCAAGATCGGCAGGCCTGCCGGGGCTCACGGAGGCAAACCCCTCCACCACACCACCTTACAGCGACGCATGTTGTCGGTGTCAAAACCGGCGAATCTCGGGTAGGGGGTCCCGAACTGTGCGTCTAAGGCGGATGGTAACAGGAGGCGGGGGACACGATGTTTACCCAGGTTCGGGCCCTCTCGATGGAGGTAATACCCTACTTCCTGCTTGATTGATCTTGATGATATGAGTATTACAAGAGTTGATCTACCACGAGATCGTAGATGCTAAACCCTAGAAGCTAGCCTATGGTATGATTGTTGTTGTCCTACGGACTAAGCCCTCCGGTTTATATAGACACCGGAGGGGGCTAGGGTTACACAGAGTCGGTTACAAGGGAGGAGATCTACATATCCATATTGCCAAGCTTGCCTTCCACGCCAAGGAGAGTCCCATCCGGACACGGGACGAAGTCTTCAATCTTGTATCTTCATAGTCCAACACTCCGGCTAAAGTATATAGTCCTGCTGTCCGAGGACCCCCTAATCCAGGACTCCCTCAGTAGCCCCCGAACCAGGCATCAATGACGATGAGTCCGGCGCGCAGATTGTCTTCGGCATTGCAAGGCGGGTTCTTCTCCAAATTCTGAGTACCCGTTGCGTAGTGTTCGGCTTCCCATAAATGTTGCACTCCTTGGCTTCCGTGCCTAATAATGGCTATCTTCCACGTGTCGAGCGAATGCGAGAAGCCAGGGCATTTTTACATTTGCCACCCTAGCCATGTGAGTAAACCGTCTATTAAAGAGACGGGGATTCTTAGATCCAGATCACACCATCCTCCCACAGCGAGTATCCATCGGAGCACGCCTGCAAAAATCCATTCCAACATGGCCGGCCATCGCAGCTCCTCCTCTCGCTCCCGTAGCCCTAAGCCCGGCGATTGGAAGAAGTGTTCCATCCCTCACAGCCAATTAGTAGAGTTACAGACCCAGGGATTTCTCCCTCCAGCGTATATGGTCCCCGTTCGAGCCGGGCTCGCTACCTACAATGGCGGGGAGCAGGTGGAGAGCTTCCCCAACCCATCCAGGGGGGAGCGGGTATGCCTTGTCCCTTACTTATTAAGGGGACTTGGATTTCCAATCCATCCGTTCCTCCGCGGGCTCCTGGAGTTCTACGGCCTCCAGTTGCATAACTTTACCCCCGCTTCCATATTACACATCGCTGGCTACGTCGCCCTTTGCGAGCTGTTTCTGGGCTGCGAAGCTCATTTCGAGCTATGGCAGAGGCTATTTTGCCTCTTGCCCCGTACACAGAAGGGGTCAATATATCAAGTGGGCGGAGCCGAAATATGGCGCATCGCCGGGACCGGATACCTGTCCGGTACCCCGAAGAAGACGTCCGAAGACTGGCCTTCGGAGTGGTTTTATATGGAGGACGTCCCCCTTCTAGATCCTATTCGGATGGGCCTTCCTGAGTTCAACAACGCCCCTTTGAAGAAACGCCGCAGCTGGCGCCCTCAGAGCCCACAGGAGGAAGATAACGGAGAAGTCCTTTACCTGATGGGCCGGATAGAGATGCTGGCCAAATCAGGATTGACAATAACCGAGGTTATGTCCATATGTATAATGCGGGGGGTGCGGCCACTTCAATATCGGGGACAACCCATGTGGCACTTCAATGGAGAAGACGATGCCACCCGTTGCGGTCGTAAAGGTCCGGACTCCGTCGCTGCCCTAGCGAGGATACTGTCCGATTTGTATAAAGGAGAAGAAGAGGAGTTCGTCCGTATTAAGCCACGGGATGGATTCTCCATGTACAACCCCCCCAAGCTGGGTGAGCTGCTACTTTCCACCCCAATCCTTTCTACATTCTTTGTCAAAAGTATTTACCTTGCTATTTCATAGCAGGAACTGTGAAAAGCTGTGAGGGAGGTCCACCGCCCGCCTCCACAACCAGAGGACCCTGACCGGGCCCTCGACCCCGGACTCGAAGAAGATCCGGACACATTTGTGGAGCTCATCGACAGAACATTCTATCAGTTGAGCTGTGACGGTACCTTGGTGGCCATCATAGCCGATTATCCTGGACTGCTCCCCGCATCGCATGTAAGTAAAACCGGAGCCCTAACTTCCAAGAAGGATCCCTTTTTCTGCACTTCACCTACCGCACACATATGGTGTTTTACAGGGAAGGCCCTCGGGACGCCATGCCGAACTGGCAGGGACTCGCCAACAAGGGGCACCGAAGCCGGGTAGGCTTAAAAGGAAGGCGGTCAGGACTGAGACGCCGTCACAGAGGTACGAAAGAGAACCCCGCTCCGTGGTGGTCGTCTTTTAAAATATAATAACGCCCATGTTTCCTACTAGGAAAAACGCTCGCCGGACTATATCCGGAGAGGTTGCCGATCACGCCTCCACCAGTCGGGCTCCAGAGCCAGACATAGAGGCGGACGCTAACATGGGGCCAACGCCGGATGTTCCTCCTACAGAGGATGCGGATAGGCTATCTGCTATAAATTCCAAAGTGGAGAGCGCCATGAATCACAGGCGTCGCCGGGCCGTACTCCGTGACGCTTGTTTCTCCCAAGAGGCGTTCGATGCCTTCAACTCAGGAGACGCGTACATCCGAGCTGCTCAAAATGGTCTTGCCAGAGCCACGGACCAGTATGTAAAAGATATACGGGTAAGGAAATCTAATAATTATGTATATCAGTAGCCCCTGAGACTTGAAACAGTTGGCACAACTGATTTAAGGATCATTGTTTGCATAGGTTCTTATGGAGAAGAATACCCAGTTGTCTCTAGAGCTGGAGGAGTGCAAAGCCCAGCTTCAGGCCACAGTTGCCGTGGTGAAGGAGTCCGAGAAGGCCCCATCTGGTAACACTTGTTTTCATTGCAAAGAATGTCATGTACCAGGTAGTATGTGGCATGCGTGCAAATCTAACAATAGATTATGCAGATGGTCCCGGAGTGAATCCGGATGCGCAACATGCTCAACGACAGCTAAAGGCTGGCGAGCGCATGCTTACGCAAGTTAGGCAGGAGAAAAACGATCTCCAAGACACCAATACACGGCTAAGCGTTGAACTGAAAGATGTTCGGGCCCAGCTTGCTGACTCCGTAAAGGAGAATAAGAGGCTTCGACGCGGCATTTTCAGTAAGTGCTAGAACGAACTTTTATAGAGTTCGGCAAAGAAACCGGCTGACAGAGTTATATCTGTAGGTATGCTGACGGGTCGTCCCGCGGAGGAGATGCCCAGGTCTACGAGCGATCTTCTGCCAGAGCTCTCACAACTGCACGAACGGGTGCGGCAGGTGATGCAGGGCATTGCCCAAGCCTTGTGGCCGTCCGCCTCCCTGCCAGGAGGCATGAGAGAGCTTGTAGAAAAGCTAAAGGGAGCGCGGCGGCGCTTCCAATTATGGAAGATATCGGCCTGCTGACAAGGTGCAAGGGAGGCCTGGGCCATGGTGAAGACGCGATATACCAAGGCTGACCCGAACCACATGGCTGAGGTCGGACCTGTGGGGCCTGACGGGAAAGAGATCCCCGTCAGTTTGGTTTATGACCAGGTAGCATTAGCCGCAAAGTATTCTCAATAGGACTGTAGGCTAGACAGCTTGTTGGATTGTATAGAAGAAGAATTTAGTCAGTCTAAGTGACTGTGTACTTCAAGTGACATATATTGTCCCTAGCCGGACTGTAAATCATTTGTCATGGCGGACCCTTTCGCTTCAACCTCCGGACCCGACAGTCCGGAGTGTATCCGAGTACCCGCTCAGTTATGTAAAAACCGGGATATGCGTGGAAACCAGGCGTAGGGGTCATAAGTGCGTGAACAGACAAGTACCCAACTAGCTATGTTATATTACATGGATAGTAAGAAACATCTTCCAGGGAGAATAGTTCCGTTAAGGGTTCCTTTCCCTGGGTAAGCATGCATTAATGTGCATGTCTGGACTGCGAAAAGAGACGCAGGATATAAACTTCTGGGGGCATGTAGTACAATAAATAGAAATTGTCTTTTGTTCACCGACCGAATATTCCCTTAAGAACGCTAGCTTTCGGCTTCACCCAGTCTGAGGTACACATCCGGCTGACCCGGCAGTAACAATCGCAGAGGTGCTCCCCTTATGCCCTAGCCGAATTAACGGGAACATAGGGCATAAACACAAGAGCCAGGCAACCCAGCTTGGCCAAAACTTAAGTCATATCGATGCATATAATGGCGAAAAAAGGTATATGTGAATTGGGGCCTAGAGCCCGGAACGTAGCAATATTAAGCTTCTGTATAAGAAGCCCCCAGGTATCATGAGCGCAGCCAGCACGTCAAGATTGTGTAGTCAAGACACATTTTAGCCTTTTAAGGCCTTGAAGAAAAAAGGGGAAGAAAGAAACAAAGAAAAGACAGATAACGCATATAAAAAAATTGACAGAGGTAAGGAGACGAACACCGAGTCCGGCACTAGGCGTAGAACCTTCGGAGTCTGGCTGCGTTCCATGGGTTTGGCTCGAGTCGATTGTCCGATGCATCCCGCAGATGGTACGCTCCACCGGTCAGAACTTGGTTGGTAACGAAGGGACCTTCCCATTTGGGCTTGAGCTTGTTCTTTTTCTTCTCCGGTAGGCGTAGAACGAGTTCGCCAACGTTATAAGTTTTGGCCCGTACTTCTCTGCTTTGATACCTTCGAGCCTGTTGCTGATAGAATGCGGAACGGGCTTTTTCCACGTCACGCTCCTCCTCCAGGGCGTCCAAACTGTCCTGCCGATCAAGCTCGGCTTCTTTCTCTTCATACATGCGCACTCGAGGTGAGTCATGAATTATGTCGCAGGGCAGTACCGCCTCTGCGCCGTGCGATTCGGCGTGGTCCGCAACCCCCATAGTACGGAGTCGAGCTCCTCTACCCAGTGCGTATCAGATTCCTTCAAGGATCGCACTAATCTGGGTTTGATGCCGCTCATGATAAGACCGTTTGCTCGTTTGACTTGACCATTAGTTTGCGGGTGATAGCAGAAGCATAATCGAGCTTGATGCCCATGTTGCTGCACCAAAGTTTTACCTCGTCGGCTGTAAAGTTCAAGCCGTTATCAGTGATGATGCTGTGGGGGACACCATAACGGTGTACAACCCCGGATATGAAGTCAATCACTGGTCCGAATTCGACCGTTTTAACTGGTTTGGCTTCTATCCATTTGGTGAATTTATCCACCATGACCAATAAGTATTTTTTCTTATGGCTTCCCCCTTTAAGGGGTCCGACCATATCAAGCCCCCAGACCGCAAAGGGCCAAGTAATGGGGATTGTTTGGAGAGCGGTAGGCGGCATATGGCTTTGGTTTGCAAAAAGCTGGCAACCGACGCAACGTTGAACGAGGTCCTGTGCGTCTGCTCGGGCCGTCGGCCAGTAGAAACCTGTACGGAAGGCCTTGCTTACAAGGTCCCGAGCTGTGGCGTGGTGGCCGCCAAGTCCAGCATGAATTTCTGCCAAAAGTTGTTGCCCTTCCTCTTCGGAGATGCACCTTTGAAGGACTCCGGTAGCGCTTTTCTTATAAAGCTCTCCCTCATGGACCTTGTAGGCTTTAGACCGCCGCACAATGCAGCGCGCCTCGTTTGGGTCCTCGGGTAGTTCCTGCCTAGTTAGGTAGGCCAGGAATGGTTCTGTCCACGGGGCTATGACAGCCATTATTACGTGGGTGGAAGGTGTTATTTCGGTGGCAGAGCCTCCGATTATGTCAGAGTGTTCGGTATCTGTTGTTGTGGCCGGGTCCAGACTATTGTTGTCGGTCTCCCCTTCCCATACCACGGATGGCTTAAACAGCCTTTCCAAGAAGATATTAGGTGGGACAGGGTCGCGCTTAGCGCTGATGCAGGCGAGGATATCCGCCGCCTGATTGTTTTCCCGGGCCACATGGTGGAATTCAAGCCCCTCGAACCGAGCTGACATTTTGAGGACGGCGTTGCGATAAGCCGCCATTTTTGGATCCTTGGCGTCGAAGTCTCCATTTATTTGAGATATTGCGAGGTTCGAGTCCCATGCACCTCCAGGCGTTGAATGCCCATGGAGACTGCCATCCGGAGACCATGTAACAAGGCCTCATATTCTGCCGCGTTGTTGGAGTCTGTGTATAGTATTTGGAGTACATATTGGACTGTATCTCCGGTGGGGGACGTCAGGACGACGCCAACCCGCAGACCAGCCAGCATTTTAGAACCGTCAAAGTGCATAATCCAATTGGAGTACGCGTCGTACTCTCTAGGGAGTTCGGCTTCTGTCCATTCGGCAACGAAATCAGCCAGTACTTGTGACTTAATGGCTCGCCGTGGTTTCTATATTATGTCGAACGGGAGGAGCTCAATAGCCCATTTAGCAATCCGGCCTGTGGCCTCGCGGTTGTTTATTATGTCGTTGAGTGGCACTTCAGAGGCCACCGTAATTGAACACTCTTGAAAGTAGTGTCGTAGTTTCCGGGATGCCATGAAGACCGCATATGCTATCTTTTGATAATGTGGGTACCGTGATTTGCATGGAGTGAGAACAGTGGATACATAGTATACCGGCTTTTGAAGTGGGAACTTATGTCTGTCCATCTCTCGTTTGACGATGAGCACTGCGCTTACAACTTGGTGTGTTGCCGCTATATATAGCAGCATTGGTTCGCCGACGTTAGGTGCGGCCAAGATTGGGTTTGTGGCCAAAACGGCTTTTATTTCTTCTAATCCGGCCGTGGCCGCATCCGTCCACTCAAAGTGTTCGGTGCGTCGCAGAAGGCGATAAAGAGGCAGTGCCTTTTCTCCTAATCGGGAGATGAAGCGGCTTAAGGCAGCCACGCATCCAGTTAGTTTCTGGATTTGCTTGAGGTCTGTTGGGATGGCCAACTGTGACAGAGCTCGGATTTTGGCCGGATTTGCTTCGATTCCTCTGTTGGAGACGATGAAGCCTAAGAGCTTTCCGGCGGGCACGCCGAAGATGCATTTTTCCGGGTTGAGCTTAATGTCGTATGTTCGGAGATTGTCGAACGTGAGCCTCAAGTCGTCTATTAAGGATTCGACGTGTCTGGTTTTAATGACCACATCGTCTACGTATGCCTCCACTGTTTTGCCAATCTGTGTCTCCAAGCATGTGTGAATCATGCGTCGATAGGTTGCACCGGCGTTTTTGAGCCCGAAAGGCATGGTGTTAAAACAGAAGGGGCCGTATGGAGTGATAAATGCCGTTGCGGCTTGATCGGACTCCGCCATCTTAATTTGATGGTATCCGGAGTATGCGTCGAGGAAACACAATGAGTCGTGTCCTGCGGTAGCGTCGATAATTTGATTGATGCGAGGGAGGGGGAAGGGATCCTTTGGGCAAGCCTTATGAAGGTCCTTGAAGTCGACGCATAGGCGCCAGGATTTGTCCTTCTTTGGTACCATCACCAGGTTTGCTAGCCAGTCCGGATGTTTTATTTCTCGAATGAATCCGGCCTCCAGTAACTTGGCTAGCTTCTCTCCCATGGCTTGTCGCTTAGGTTCAGAGAAGCGCCGAAGAGTTTGCTTGACCGGCTTGAATCCCTTTAGGATGTTAAGGCTATGCTCGGCTAGCCTGCGTGGGATTCCTGGCATGTCTGAAGGATGCCAGGCGAAGATGTCCCAATTGCCGCGCAAGAACTCCCGTAGTGCAGCGTCTACTGTGGGGTTTAACTATGCCCCGATGGATGCTGTTTTGTAGGGTCCGTTGGATGGACTTGGAATTTGACTATTTCATCCGCTGGTTTAAAAGAGGTGGACTTGGATCTTTTGTCGAGTATCACGTCGTCCCTATCCACTGTGGAGCGCAACGCAGTTAATTCCTCGGCCGCGAGGGCTTCGGATAACGCCTCGAGGGCCAGTGCGGCTGTTTTATTTTCGGCGCGGAGTGCTATGTCCGGATCACTAGCTAGAGTGATGATTCCATTGGGCCCGGGCATTTTGAGCTTCATGTACCCGTAATGGGGTATAGCTTGGAAGATCGTGAATGCCCCCCGTCCTAGAAGGGCGTGGTATCCGCTATTGAACGGGGCCACTTGGAATGTGATTTCTTCGGGCCTATAATTCTCCGGCGTGCCGAATACCACATCTAGTGTGATTTTGCCAGCGCATCGTGCCTCCCGACTGGGGATGATTCCTCTGAAGGTCGTGCTGCTTTGCTCAATGCGGCTTCTGTCTATTTCCATTTTTCGAAGAGTCTCCTCATAGATGAGGTTTAATCCGCTACCGCCGTCCATGAGCACTTTAGTAAGCCGGAAGCCGTCCACAATTGGACTAAGGACCAAGGCGGCTAGTGCTCAGGCTGTTCGGAATTTAGGTTCGTCACTGGCATTGAAGATGATAGCCGTATTGCTCCATGGATTTATTGCTGCTACGTGGTAGACTTCGGCAAGGCTGCGGAGTGCTCGCTTACGCCTATTATTTGAGGCGAAGGTCTCGAAGACTGTCAATAATTGTTGTTCTCCACGGGATGGTGCTCTGCGGTATTGTTGATGAGGATATCCTCACCGCTCTTGGCCACCTGCCGGAGTACCCAGCATGCTCTAAGGCTGTGTGTTGGTATGGTATCCGCTGTACTGTGAATTTTGCATGGCCCGTTGAGCCATCCCTCCAATACGGTTCCACGCCCTGTAGTGGGCTTTTGTTTCTTTATAATTGGATCGGGTGATTTATGAGAGTACACCCTTTTAATTCGGACGGGGGGTTTAGTGAGAGCCGGAGGATCCCAGAATTTTGTTTGGGTTTTCCAGGCGCTTTCCATCGCACAGTACTTCTGTACTATGGCCGCCAAGTCAGCGAAGTGTGCTATGTCACGGCGACTTATGGCGTTGAGGATTCCCTTGTCCGTGCAATTTTTGCAAAAGAATGAAATTGCGTCTTCCTCGCGACAGTCCTTGACCTTGCTCATTACAAGGAGGAATCTGGCCCAATAGTGATGTACTGTCTCTTGGGGCTCTTGTCTAATGTGGGAAAGATCACTTATATCTGGGTGGGTGGGTAGATTTAGGTCCGAACCCTGACCCAATCTGAGACCCAGGAGCGGCGGGGTTTCCGATCTTGAAAGTTCGGGCTCCGGTTTGTTGCCCAATAGGTCTGGCCCGCTGTCTGATTCTAGGTTCAGAGCTTGGGCCATGTCCTCCCGTAGACGGGTATCCGGCTTAGAGAGCTCGGGAATCCGGACATAGCTTGTTGTAACACCCCGCATGCAACTTGCCATATTTGTAACTCCGACTCTTGCCATTTTCGGCTATGTGCTATGTTATTTCCTCCATGGTCGGGTTTTGTCTTTCGTTTTGCATTTTGTCATGTCATGCATTTTCATATCATGTCATCATGTGCATTGCATTTGCATACGTGTTCGTCCCATGCATCCGAGCATTTTCCCCGTTGTCCGTTTTGCAATCCGGCGCTCCTATCTCCTCTGGCGCATCCCTCTTGTTTTCTTTCATGTGCGGGTGTCAAACTTTCTCGGAATGGACCGAGGCTTGTCAAGTGGCCTTATTATACCACCCGGAGACCAGCGGTCAAGTTTCGTTCCATTTGGAGGTCGTTTGGTACTCCAACGGTTATCCGGGCATCCACAAAGTCCATTTGAGTGTCCAGCAAAAACCCCCTCAAAAACCAGCCCAAAACCCACCAAACTCTCTTCCATGCTCTAGGTCATCTGATCACGATCGTGTGGGCGAAAACCGCACCTCATTTGGAGCCTCCTAGCTCCCTCTACCTATAAATATGTATCTCCCCCGAAAAACACTCGCAGATCAAACCCTAACCCGCTCCTCCGCGCCGCCGGACACGTCCGCCCGGGGCCGGACATATCTCCACCGACGGCCGCGACGAATCGCGCGCCGCCACGTCATCAGCCCCGCCGCCGCCACCGCGCCGGCCCGCAGGCCCGCCGCGGGCCCTCCCGGGCCCGAGCCTCCTCGCCCCGGCCGCCGCTCGCCGCCGGCCGGCCGCCGTGCTCCGCCGCCGTGCGCCGCGTGCCCCGCCGCCGCTGGCGCTGCCTCGCCCCGCCACCCGTGTCGCGCCCTGCTCCGGTGGCCGGAGTCCGCCGCCCTCCGGCCTCGCCTCCTCCTCCGCCGCCTCTCGCTCTCGCCGGCGTCCTCCTCCCGCTCTCCGGCCTCCTCTCCGACGGGCAGCGCCGCCGCTCGAGAGCCAGGGTTCGATCCGATCTGGAGGTTACTGTACGCGTTGACTTTTCCCGTGCCAGTTTTTCCTCCAAGTCCTCATACTTTTGCAGCAAGTGCCCTTGTTCGTGATGCCATAACTCCTTGCATGTAGCTCCGATTCGCGCGTGTAATATGTCAAATTGTTCACCTCGTGATGCTCTACATTTTGTTCAATTGCACCATGTTCATTAAAGGTCATCTTGATGCCAAAATCTCTGTTGGAAGAGGGCTAGTTGCTGTTATTCTCTGGTTCTTATCAGAACTTGGAGATTTGTCATTTTTGTATCTTTAAATCTGTGCATCTTATGGGCATGAGCTCTACATGTGTTTTGAATTATGCCATGCCATCTTTCCAGTGGTGTGGTCTATGTAGTTTTGTGATCTCTGTGGTGACTAGCACAAGCATGCAAAGTAGGCCCCGTAATATTTCTGATTTCAGGGACAGTGATTTCTCCAAGTCCTTGTCTGCTGTTATTTTGTTGCCATGTAAACTTGATGCTATAGAGAGATCCATGCATATTTTGGAGATGTTCAATAAGGATGTTTTGTAGCTATAGTTGTAATTGATCCATTCCTGCCCTTGTTTGCAATTATGGAGTACCATAGCATGACTCAATCTTGCTCTACTTTTGCTATAAAATATTTCTGGCAGATTCTTAACATGATATTCATTTTTGCCAAGCTTATTGTAGTTGATCCATACATGCTATGCTCTTGTTCTTGCCATAGATAGCTTCATAAACATGCCATCTTGCTGTAGGTGTGCTTGGTTTGTCATGTATTACTCTGTAGTGAGTGCATCAAGCTCACAAAGAGGCCTAAATATTAATATTTCTGCCATGCTCTGTTTTCTACTAAGTCTGAAACCTGATAACGAAACTTGCTATGTTTACATGCTTGCCATCATATCTTCTGGTCCTTTTTGGCTTATGGTCAGTAAGGAACTTTTGTCATGTGCATTTAGTAGAACACTTCCATGCCTTGTTTAGCTATGTTAAGTTCCTGTAGCATGTTGATTTCATGCTCTGAACATTGCTACCTGATGCTGTTTTCTGCCATGTCCAGTTTTTCACCAAGTCTGTGAACCTGTTATCTTTTGCACTTTTGCCATGCTTGTTTGAGCTTGATATGTTGTGAACTAGTAGTAGCTCACTGTTCATCTTTTGTCAAGCATCTCCTGTAGTTTACTGCCATGTGCTTTGTTGCTATGTTAGAGTGCTGTAGCATTGTTGTTTGTTGTATTTTAAGTGCTATCATGCTGTTAATCGCAGATTCGTGTCATTCTTGTTTTGCTTGCCATTTGCAAACCGTGCATCCGTTTCCGGTGATCTTTATATCGATTTCGACCAAAATCATCTCATCTTTCCAGTGGCATGCTTGGTTTGCCAAGTTACTTCCATGTTCATCTTTTTCCTCCCGGAGCACGCATATGCATCGCATATCATATCTTGCATATCATACATGTTTTGCATCATGTTGCTTGTGCATTTCTCGTGGTTGATTGTGGTTCCGTTTGCTTGTGTTCTTGTCTTGGGTAGAGCCGGGAGACGAGTTCGTGAACGAGGAACCTGTTGAGTACGCTTACGAGGATCAAGCTTTCGACAACTCTGAGAACCTTGCAGGCAAGATGACCACCCCTCGAAATCACTTCTATCTTTGCTTTGCTAGTTGTTCGCTCTATTGCCATGCTCCGCTACCTATCACTTGCTATATCATGTCTCCCATTTTGCCATGTCAGCCTCTAACCATCCTTTCCTAGCAACCCGTTGTTTGGCTAAGTTACCGCTTTTGCTCAGCCCCTCTTATAGCGTTGCTAGTTGCAGGTGAAGTTGAAGTTTATTCCATGTTGGAACATGGATATGTTGGGATATCACAATACCTCTTATTTAATTAATGCATCTATATATATTTGGTAAAGGGTGGAAGGCTCGGCCTTATGCCTGGTGTTTTATTCCACTCTTGCCGCCCTAGTTACTGTTATACCGGGATTATGTTTCTTGAGTTTGCGTTCCTTACACGGTCGGGTGATTTATGGGACCCCCTTGACAGTTCGCCTTGAATAAAACTCCTCCAGCAAGGCCCAACCTTGGTTTTACCATTTGCGACCTATGCCTTTTTCCCCCGGGTTTTCTAGAGCCCGAGGGTCATCTTTATTTTAAACCCCCGGGCCAGTGCTCCTCTGAGTATTGGTCCAAACTGTCAGTCGCCGGTGGCCACCAGGGGCAACTCTGGGCTGGCCTATCGGAAGCTTGGACAATCCGGTGTGCCCTGAGAATGAGATATGTGCAGCTCCTATCGGGATTTGTCGGCACATTCGGGCGGCTTTGCTGGTCTTGTTTTACCATTGTCGAAATGTCTTGTAAACCGGGATTCCGAGACTGATCGGGTCTTTCCGGGAGAAGGTTTATCCTTCGTTGACCGTGATAGCTTATGATGGGCTAAGTTGGGACACCCCTGCAGGGTATTATCTTTCGAAAGCCGTGCCCGCGGTTATGAGGCAGATGGGAATTTGTTAATGTCCGGTTGTAGATAACTTGTCACTTGACCCAAGTAAAATACATCAACTGCGTGTGTAGCCGTGATGGTCTCTTCTCGGCGGAGTCCGGGAAGTGAACACGGTCTGAGTTATGTATGACGTAAGTAGGTGTTCAGGATCACTTGGTCATTGCTAGATGACGTTCGTTCCTTTGCTTCTCTCCTCGCTCTCATTTGCGCAAGTTAGCCACCATATATGCTTTTGCCGCTGCAGCTCCACCTCATTACTCCATCCTTTCCTACAAGCTTAAATAGTCTTGATCTCGCGGGTGTGAGATTGCTGAGTCCCCGTGACTCACAGTTTCTACCAAAACAGTTGCAGGTGCCGACGATGCCAGTGCAGACGATGGGGTCGATCTCAAGTGGGAGTTCGACGAGGAACGTGGTCGTTACTATGTGTCTTTTCCTGATGATCAGTAGTGGAGCCCAGTTGGGACGATCGGGGATCTAGCATTTGGGGTTGTCTTATTTTCATCTGGTTTTTGACCGTAGTCGGTCTATATGTTTGTATTTTGGATGATGTATGAGATATATTTATGTTTTGTGTGAAGTGGCGATTGTAAGCCAACTCTTTATCCCATTCTTGTTCATTACATGGGATTGTGTGAAGATGACCCTTCTTGCGACAAAACCACTATGTGGTTATGCCTCTAAGTCGTGCCTCGACACGTGGGAGATATAGCCGCATCGTGGGCGTTACACTTGTCCTCAAGATAGAGGAAGAATCGCTGCATTGCTCCTCCACCACCGCTATCTGATGGGTGACCGGCGGAGAGTTAATCTCCCTTTGGTCGGGTTTAAGCCCGATCCGATCATAGTCTGTAGCGACTCCCAAGGCGGCGATGCGATCCAAGAGCTCATTCAAATAAGAGAGCTCCATTGGATCCATTTGCTCGGCGAATTCCGAGCCGACGTGGAGACTGTTTTTGATGACCCGAGAAGTCATCGTCGGCGCAGCGGCCGAACGGGCGGTCATGACGAAGCCGCCTAGCCAGAGAGTTTGGCCTATAGCCAGGGCTCCCCAGAGGTGATGTTGTCCTTGACAACGAGACGAGCCATCCAGCCTTATGATGGCGGCACAGTGGAACTCTCAATGAAAGCACCAATGTCGGTGTCAAAACCGGCGGATCTCGGGTAGGGGGTCCCGAACTGTGCGTCTAAGGCGGATGGTAACATGAGGCGGGGGACACGATGTTTACCCAGGTTCAGGCCCTCTCGATGGAGGTAATACCCTACTTCCGGCTTGATTGATCTTGATGATATGAGTATTACAAGAGTTGATCTACCACGAGATCGTAGAGGCTAAACCCTAGAAGCTAGCCTATGGTATGATTGTTGTTGTCCTACGGACTAAGCCCTCCGGTTTATATAGACATCGGAGGGGGCTAGGGTTACACAGAGTCGGTTACAAGGGAGGAGATCTACATATCTGTATTGCCAAGCTTGCCTTCCACGCCAAGGAGAGTCCCATCCGGACATGGGACGAAGTCTTCAATCTTGTATCTTCATAGTCCAACAGTCCGGCTAAAGTATATAGTCCGGCTGTCCGAGGACCCCCTAATCCAGGACTCCCTCACACGTCGTTGATCAGTGCGGTGTCAAGCTCCTAAGTGACTAAGTGGCTGCTCATTGCCACATGGCAGCCACTTCCTACAGAAAATACCTCCAAGCGACACCCGTCCTGAGACGTGTCAAGCAAGCAGGCGCAAAGCTGGCAAAACGGCCCGGCAGGGCCTGCCGGGCAAGCTGTGATGTGACACTGAGCGGCGCATTTAATGGGTCTGTCAGCCTGCAGAGTTAGTTATGATAGCACTGTCTGCTATTTAATCAGTACGTAAAGACTGATTTGCTACCGTGGTGACCCCTTGATCTATAAAAGGAGGCCCATGGCAACCGTAGAAAGGATTCGAACCCCCGCACATTCATACACGCGTAGACACTCTCGCCCCGAGGAAACCTTGCCGGGCAAGAGCGTTGCACTTTTCCACCATCAATCCACCAAAGCAGGAGTAGGGTTTTGCGCCTCGCGGCGGCCCGAACCTAGGTATAACTGCCCGTGTGATCTCTGGCGTGCTGTGTTACGCTTCTCCGCTCTATGTGCAACGTGCCCATCCCCCCGCCGAACCAAAAGGGGCTCATGGCCCCATAGGTGGCCGTGGTTTCCCACGACACCATAGGTCTACAATGAACTACTCACGCATCATCGGAGAGGCACCAATGAGGATGGTGAACCCCTCTGTGATGGTGTCTAGATTGGATCTGTGGTTTCTGGAACTTGCGGCGGCTGGAATTGATTTTCGTCGACTCCCCTAGGGTTTCTGGAAAATTGAGGTATTTATAGAGCAAAGAGGCGGTGCGGGAGGCCACCGAGGTGGGTTTGGACTCCGTTTGGTATTGATTTTCTGCGAAGTAAAAAACAAGCAAAAAACAACAACTGGCACTGGGCACTATGTCAATAGGTTAGTCCCAAAAAATGATATAAAGTTGCTATAAAATGATTGTAAAACATTCAAGAATGACAATATAATAGCATAGAACAATAAAAAATTATAGATACGTTGGAGACGTATCAGCATCCCCAAGCTTAATTCCTGCTCGTCCTTGAGTAGGCAAATGATAAAAACATATTTTTTTGGAATGTTGCCTAACATGTTCATCACATATTCTTTTCTCTGTAGCATGGACATTTGGACTTTTATATGATTCAAAGCAATAGTCTAGTTTTGGCAGGAAGATTTCAATACTCAAGCATATCAACAAGCAACCATGTCTTTGAAAATATCAACACTAAAGCAAGTTATCCCTGGCCCATTATGCTCAATCATTGATCCATTCATGAAAGACACTCGCATATTAGCTACACCCAATGCTCAAGTACGATCATAGTGCCCCTTAGTTGGTGCTTTATAAGAGAAGATGGAGACTCAAAATAAAAATTGCATAAGTAAATAGAAAGGCCCTTCGCAGAGGGAAGTAGGGATTTGTAGAGGTGCAAAGCTCAAAGCGAAAAAGATAGAGATAAAAACATTTTGGGTGGCATGCTTTTCCTGTCAACGAAAACGATCGAGTAGTTCCCAATACTTTCCATGCTAGATATATCATAGGCGGTTCCCGTACAGAAAATAAAGTTTATTCCTTTTTCCACCATACTTTCACTTTCCATGGCTAGCCGTATCCACGGGTGCCTTCCATACCAACACTTTTCAAGGAATTTATTATTTGACAACATAAAGTAAATTCATTTTTCATTTCAGGACAGGGCATCCCTAATACCTTTGTCATACTCTCGTGCAATGACAAGTGAATAAAAACTCATCTTGAGAATAGCACATCTAGCATGGAAATATATCAGCCGCTTCCTGCCGTTTCATGAGCGGTACGAGCACACAAAAGAGAAGTTTATTTTGAAATTAGAGATGGCACATACAAATTTGCTTAGAACGGCAAAAGAATACTGCATATAGGTAGGTATAGTGGACTCATATGACAAAACTGGTTTAAGGATTTTGGATGCACAAGTAGTGATCATACTTAGTGCAAATGAAGGCTAGAAAAAGATTGAGAAGCATCCAACCAAGAAACAAAAAATCTCATAATCAAGCATTAAGCATAACTAACACCGAATAATGCATCACAAGTAGGATGTAATTTAATTGCATAACTATTGACTTTCGTGCTTGCATAGAGAATCACAAACCTTAACACCAATGACTCACATATTATATCATCATATCGCAAAACTATTACAAGGAATCAAGTTTATTTCGTCCAATGATCTTCATGAAAGTTTTTATTATATCCCTCTTGAATATCTATCATGTTGGGACTAATTTCATGTGTTCCTTTTGATAGCTCAAACAAATCTACGTGAAGAACATGAGCATAAAAAATTGTTCTCTCAAAATAATTTAAGTGAAGTATGAGAGAATTTCTTAAAAAAATTAATAACTCTCAGATAAACCTAAGTGTGAGAGCATTTCTTCAAAAATACTAAAGCACACCGTGCTCAAAAAGATATAAGTGAAGCACTAGAGCAATTCCATAGCTCATAAAGATTTAAGTGAAGCATAGAGAGCAATTCTAACAAGTCATAGCATAATTTTGGCTCTCCCAAATAGGTGTGACCAGCAAGGATTCATGACACAAAATAAAAATAAAAACAAGCAAAGACTCATATCATACAAGACGCTCCAAGAAAAACTCATGATATGTGACGAATAAAAATATAGTTCCAAGTAAAATACCGATGGTCGTTAGAAGAAAGAGGGGATGCCACTCGGGCATCCCCAAGCTTCGTTGCTTGCTTCTGTTTAGATAATATCTTGGGATGCCATGGGCATCCCCAAGCTTAGGCTCTTCTTACTCCTTATTCCTTCCATCGTGATCTCACCCAAAACTTGAAAACTTCAATCACACAAAACTCAATAAAACCTTTGTGAGATCCGTTAGCATAAGAAAGCAAATCACTACTATAAGTACTGTTGCAAACCCATTCATATTTTATTTTTGCATTATATCTACTGTATTCCAACTTTGCTATGGTTCAGACTCCCCGAAAGAGTCCATAGATTCATCAAACTGAGCACACAACGCAAGGAAAGCAGAATCTGTCAAAAACAGAACAATCTGTAGGAATCTGGAAACATTCGATACTTCTGTAACTCCAAAAATCCTAAAAACTTAGGGCACATGGGAGATTTGTATATCAATCTTGTGTAAAAAAATCAGAATTTTTCGTCACTTTTGTGATTTTTTAAAATTATTTTACTGGACGCAAAATTTTCCGTTTTCCAACAAGATCAAAGAAACTATCACCCAACATGAGACCGAAGGCTTTGCTTGGCACAAACACTAATTAAAACATAAAAAACACAATCATAATAGTAGCATAATTGTGCAAACACTCAAGAACAAAAATAAAAAGACAAAAATAAATTTTATTCAATGGGTTGCCTCGCAACAAGCGCTATCGTTTTATGCCCCTAGCTAGGCATAATGCAAAGATTCAAGTATTGTCATCTTTATTTCTAGATCCATAGGATGCCCTCATGATTGATTCATATGGTGGACTAATTGTTGTTCTAAGGAAGTGTTCCATACCCTTCCTTAGTGGAAACTAAAACTTAATATTGCCTTCTGTCATATCAATCGCGGCACCAGTAGTACGTAAAAACGGTCTACCAAGAATAATTGGACAAGACGGATTGCAATCAATATCAAGAACAATAAAATCTATGGGCACATAATTCCTATTTTCAAGAATAAGAACATCATTAATTCTTCCCATAGACTTTTTAATAGTGGAATCCGCCAAGTGCAAACTTAGAGAACATTCTTCAATATCGGTAAGACCAAGCACATCACATCAAGATTTCGGAATTGTAGAAACACTAGCACCCAAGTCACATAAATAAAAACACTCATAATTTTTAATCTTGACTTTGATAGTAGGTTCCCATTCATCATGTAATTTCCTAGGAATTGAAATCTGTAATTCCAACTTTTCTTCCAAAGCTTTCATCATAGCATCAACAATATGTTTAGTAAAAGCTTTATTTTGTTCATAAGCATGGGGTGAATTTATCATGGATTGCAACAAAGAAATACAATCAATCAAAGAGCAATTATCATAATTAAAGTCTTTGTAATCCAAAAGAGTGGGCACATCACTAGTCAAAGTTTTGACCTCTCCAAACCCACTTTTATCAATTTTCTCAACAAGATTTTCACCCTCCAAATTATCGGGGCGCCTTTTAACTAAAGTTGACTCTTCTTCAGTCCCTTTTTCGTCAATCTTAATTTTACTAAACAAAGAATCAATAGAAGAAACACCAATCATTTTAAGATCTTTATCATTTTTATCTTCCAACGAGATTGGTTTAGCGACCATTTGATTTACCAGGGTAGCTTGTGCATCGGATATTTTGCCTAGCAAACTTTCTGCGAAAGCATACTTAGATTGGAGATTACAAACTTCTCTACTAATATTATCAAGTTGCTTTGTTATAGCATCAAGCACAACGAAGTGCTCCTTAAGTTCTTCGGTAAAATATTTATTGTGCTCAAATTGTGTAGTCATATATTCCTTAGTACTTTTCTCAATTTCAAGCAAAATATTGCGGTAAGGAACATCATAATATTTTCTTTGATACATCATTTCTACGCAAACAAGAACACACGCAAAAAAAATTCTGACGAGAAAAACGATGAACGGAAAAGAGGGCGAATAAAACGACAAATTTTTGTGAAGTGGGGGGAGGAAAACGAGAGACAAATGGCAAATAATGTAAATTGCAAGGAGATGAGATTTGTGATTATGAACCTGATAGGTGTTGATGATGTCTCCCCGACAACGGCGCCAGAAATTCCTTTTGATGCGGCTTGAACTACGTCGGTATTTCCCCAAAGAGGAAGGGATGATGCAGCACAACGACGACAGGTATTTCCCTCAGTGATGAGACCAAGGTTATCGAACCAGTAGGAGAATCATGCAACACTACATAAACGGTACCTGCACACAAAGAACAAATACTTGCAACCTGACGTAAGAGAGGGGTTGTCAATCCCTCACGGGTAAAAAGATAGGTAAAATTGTAGTAGATTGGATAAATAGATCTCGCGGGAATGCGAGATAAAATAAATAACAATAAATTGAAGCAAGGTATTTTTGGGTTTTTGGATTAATAGATCTGAAAATAAAAGCAAATAAAAATAGATCTCAAAGAAAAATATGATAAAGAAGAGACCCGGGGGGCGTAGATTTCACTAGTGGCTTCTCTCGAGAAAAATAGCATACGGTGGGTAAACAAATTACTGTGGGGCAATTGATAGAACTTCAAATAATCATGACGATATCCAGGCAATGATCATTATATAGGCATCACGTCCAAGAATAGTAGACCGAGTCCTGCCTGCATCTACTACTATTACTCCACACATCGACCGCTATCCAGCATGCATCTAGTGTATTAAGTTCATGGAGAAACGGAGTAATGCAATAAGAATGATGACATGCTGTAGACAAGATCTATTTATGTAGAAATAGACCCCATCTTGTTATCCTTAATAGCAACAATACATACGTGTCAGTTCCCCTTCTGTCACTGGGATCAAGCACCGTAAGATCGAACCCATCACAAAGCACCTCTTCCCATGGCAAGAAAAATCGATCTAGTTGGCCTAACTAAACCAAAGATTCGAAGAAGAAATACGAGGCTGTAAGTAATCATGAATATAAGAGATCAAAAGACTCAAATAACTTTCATGGATAAAAACATAGATCTGATCATAAACTCAAATTTCATCGGATCAAAACAAACACACCGCAAAAAGAGTAACATCAAATAGATCTCCAAGAGACCATTGTATTGAGAATCAAAAGAGAGAGAGAGAGAGAGAGAGAGAGAGGAAGCCATCTAGCTACTAACTACGGACCCATAGGTCTAAAATGAACTACTCACGCATCATCGGAGAGGCACCAATGAGGATGATGAACCCCTCCGTGATGGTGTCTAGATTGGATCTCTGGTTTCTAGAACTTGCGGCGGCTGGAATTGATTTTTGTCGACTCCCTTAGGGTTCTGGAATATTGGGGTATTTATATAGCAAAGAGGCAGTGCGGGAGGCCACCGAGGTGGGCACAACCCACATGGGTGCGCCTGGGCCCCCAGGCGCGCCCTGGTGGGTTGTGCTCCCCTCGGAGCCCCCCTCTGTTACTTCTTTGGCCCAACAGGTGTCTTCTGGTCCAGAAAAAATCTCAAAAAAGTTTCGCTGCGCTTGGACTCCGTTTGGTATTGATTTTCTGTGAAGTAAAAAACAAGGAAAAAACATCAACTGGCACTAGGCACTATGTCAATAGGTTAGTCCCAAAAAATGATATAAAGTTGCTGTAAAATTATTGTAAAACATCCAAGAATGATAATATAACAGCATGGAACAATAAAAAATTATAGATACATTGGAGACGTATCACCCGGCCCCGCGCATACCTCAGCCGCCGTTGGGGCGTCCGGATCACTAGGACGAGGCCAAGGGGTGAGGGGCTATGTGACCAGTGAGGCCCCTGAGTCGCGATGCTCAGGGTTCCCCCTTGACGTACGAACGACCTTCATTAGAGAAATGTGAGCAGTGTCTGAGTTAATCTGGAGTCCCCCATACCTTCCTAGCCAGCTTTTGCCTGGGAGGGTCGAAGAAAACCAGGTGCGAGAGACCTGGTGAGGTGGCGTGCGCCAGGCGTGGCCTGGGCGCAATCCCTGCAGCCAGCCCCCTCGTGCGGGCCTCCCGTGGGGAAAGCTGCGTGGTGGGACCGTACAGAGAATCTATAGGCCATCCTGAGGTTATTGCAGCCACTAGGGTGCCCTCAGTTGTTTATTCGCCAGTGCAGAGCATGGTGCTTCCACTTTAGCATGAGCATAGCCGCTCCTCGACTGTGTCGTCCACCAGCGTGGAGCATGGGGCTTCCACTGGTGCCTGGGCATAGTCGCTCCTCGACAGTGTCGTCCACCAGCGTGGAGCATGGGGCTTCCACTGGTGCGTGGGTGGGAGTTCCCTCGGGGGGGGACTCCGGTGTGTGTACAGCCCCGTCCGTACACGTGGCTAGCACGACAGAACTGGAGGAGGTGTATATGGGCACTCGTGAGCCAGCGCGGGACTCACGAGGCCCTACCTCAAGGCGGGTTGCGCCTAAATTTTCAGTGCGGGGCGCTTGTAAGAAACCTGTGAGAGGTGTGAGGTGGCTTGCGCCGAGTGAATCTACGGAGGACATCGCATGAGAAGGACAAACACCAACGACCCTAGGAGGTGACGTGAACGGGGCCGGGCCGCCAGACAGAGCTCAGTCGTTGGGTTTTTCGATGCTGCAGGGACGGACCCGAGCACAGACGCCGTGCCCAGTTTCTCATGCAATAATCCTAAAGAAAGACAACCGGCGCGCGGCTCCCGCGGCGGCGAGGCACCGGGTCGCGCGCTCTGACTTATCCACACGCAATTAGCTCATGTGAGAACAAGGCACCAAGGACCACGGGAGGTGACGTGCACGGGAGCTGGCCCGCGAGACAGAGCTCGGCCACTTGGATTTAGCGACACTGCAGGGACGGACCCGAGCACAAACGTCGTGCCAGTCCTTAATCATGAGGCGGTCGTGGGCGGGCTCGTGAGGGCGCACAACGTTCATGGTGACGAAGCACCGGATATGCGGGTTGCATTATCTTAGGAAATTCATGAGAGGCAAAACCAGTTCTGATACATGCACAAAATGATAGAGGCTGCAGGGGCGGGCCCTAACAGCTTGAGGATAATGCAGCCCGAGGGGCGCCCTCAACTAAACAAACCAAAAATTCACCTGGCACCATCATTGTAGAAGTGTTGGAGTAGCCGAAGATGCGTGCTGCAGAGATCGCTCCTCACGAGCCGTTCGGCTCCAGAGTCCCGAGGCGCTCCGGAGGTCCGGGGGGCTCACGAGGTTCGGGGGGCTCACGAGGTTCCGACACCTCCTCCGACAAGGCCACCTGGCGCCTGGCCTCGTGAGCCGCCAAGACACCCTGCATGTAGCGCTGGTGCGAGGCAGCCGCGTTCAGCAGGCCGAACGGCATGCAGACATAGCTGCAGGGGTAGCCCCCACTTCGGCCGACGCTGGACGGCCAGAAGAGCTCCTGAGAAGCAACCCTGTTGAAGCCTGGGATGTTGACGTAGACGCGTAGCTTGCCACCCACGTCAGGGGTGGTAGCTGCATTGAGTGGTGCGGGCGGCGCTCGCCACGCATGCCTCGCGCCTCCTAAAGCTCTTCGATCGCCTTGGTGATGAACTCCTAAGTGCCTGGCGCCTCACGCCCTGCGCCCTGCTCGCGGAAGCGCGCGTCAAAGCACGCCTCCACATGGTGCCTAAATGCCTCCCTCGTGACGCTTGTCAGGCCAGAGGCCCTCCAAACAAGAGACCCCGAGCCCGTCCTGAGAGGGGCGCTGTGCGCGCCTTCTTATGCGAGAGAGAAAGACGCCCAGCAGTGGGCGCGGGGCCTCAAGCACGATCGTCAGACGCCCTGGCCTCCTGACGGCCCTTGAGGAGTTGTTTCTTCTTCTTGGAGGTGGCCTCAGGAGGACGGATGGCAGCCTCGTCATCTGAGTTTTCGACCATTGCAGCCTAGTAGGCGCGCTTGAGGGAGCACACTGCATCCTTCTCGTCGCAAGTGACCGTGATGATACCACCTCTTCCTGGCATCTTAAGGACATTGTAGCCATGGTGAGTCACTGCCAGGAACTTAGCGAGGGCCGGATACCCAAGAATGGCATTGTATGGGAGCCGAATGTTGGGCCATGTCGAAGTGGATGAGCTCGGTGCGGTAGTTGTCACGCTTGCTGAAGGTGACAGGGAGACGTGATGTGACCATGGGCGCAGCCAAAAATAATATTTCACATGAAAAAATAATCCAGGCAACACCAGTTCAGAAGGAGTGGCAGACAAAACCAACAAACAAAGAAGCAGAAGAGTTTTTCTTTATTGGAAAGACTAGCAAAAATGCCCGTACATTGCAAAGGAAAAAATCACATGCCTTTAGCCCAATATGTATGGATCGTGGCACATAGATCCATGTCCTATATTTTAACATGGCACCGTACCTGTGTTGCCGCTTATCCTTCTTCGGCCCTTTGACAGTTGCGGTCGTGTTGTCCGTCTGAATGTTGAATTATCATATATAGTAAATGAGCCCGTGCATTGCTACGGGGCATGCATGCTCTATCTTTAGGATGCACATTCTATGGTTCTATGCCAATTGTGTGTATCATATATCTTTAGGACTCATGTACATTAGGCGTCATCGTCGACCTTTTTTTACCTTCGAATTACTCCTTCCTCCACTCTACATCTCTGTCTCTCTTTGTGTTCGCCGTCATTGCGCAATGACTCTCTCTCTCTCACGTGTGATCTTTCGATGATTCTCTATAAAGTGGTTAATGTTGCCTGGCGTTGTGGACTAAGGCACCATATATTCCTCTTCTTGAATGGATGTTGATTGATGGATGTTGCCTCATGTTGTAAGAAATGTTCAGATTTTGAATTATTCCAATTTTCCTTTTGTCCGAGGGTGGTTGGTAAATATGTCTACTATGTACTAACCATGAAAAAAAATGCCTGGGTATTGTAGGAGATAGCTTGAGCCACTACTGAATAGAATGCAAAAGAAAATGTGACAATCTCTATACAAAAGAAATATGACAATCTCTTTGATGGGAACTCATTTGCAACAATGCACTAACCCTATGCAAATATTTCCTGGTAGGGTAGAGTATGCAAAGTTCGCACATGAAAAAAATGGGTTCCTGCATAAAAATCTCAAATATATAACCGAAACATTCATGTAATCATGAGCTTGAAATAATTACAGTATAGCGGGGGGTGATCGATTGTCTCTTCAACTAAATAAAGGAAATTAGATTGCAGAGAGATGCATTCCCAAACTGCGAGTTTAGGCATGGAATTATATTATTTTTCATCAGATAAAAGAACATGTTATATGATAATAATAAATCACAATAATTTTCCAAATCTGTAACTAAAATGTACGTTGATGTTGTACAGACTGTTAACAAATTGATAGTCATATTCAGCAACAAACTTGTAGGTCTATACCTATAAAACATAAGCTATTTCAAATATGATGCTTGGAACAGCTTGATAAAAGTTGGAAGAGCTCAATGTGACTAAACAGGCTAGACATGGATTGGCATGGTGACTGAAAGATCAATCTCCACTGATCCGAACAGAACACCAACAAATGTACCCATGAACTGCCCGTACAGGTGTGATAGCAGAGACCTCAAAGAGCTTCCTGTTTCTTTCCTTGAAATTACAACTCCCGACTATTTAACTATTTATTTACAATAAGCAAGTGAATAGATAAGCAAAACAGAGGGATAACAACTCTACAATCTTACTATGAAATAACCAGTAATGTTTTCCAGATCACAAAAATCAGATATTGAACAGTTATGAAAAACTGACAAAGTTATGGCTGATTTATATTGAACATTTGGCTCTTTGAAGTGCAGCTCTTGGTCAGTTTAGCAACTGAACATGGATTGAGCAAATCTATCATCTTTTTTTAATCTGCTTTAGCTTACTGTTTGTAATGAGTATAGCTCATCAGAATTTAACACTACATGGAAACTAAACTGAGCGAGACTATGTGTCAAGCGTACCTGATGCCTTGAGCTCTGGAATGGTACTGCATAAATGTAGAAACACAAATGTCAGACATAAACTGGTTGATCTTTAATCAAGCAACAACTGATAAAATCAGGCCATTTGCAAGTTGTAAACATATAGGCAGAGCCGCGCAAGCATATTTCCGAATGATATATATTGAAGCCATGTCGCCGGAATAATCTATCAACTTCTATTTCACCTGGCTCGGATTGGCTTCAGTGTAGATCGCATTGTAAGCTTGGAACATCAGGTACACTTGTTTAAGGTGCAGATCCGACATCAGATACACATGCTTCTTCATTTTCATTTTCTAAATAGAGGTAAGAGTTTGACCAGAAAATTAAAATGTGTCTCAGTCTGTTGTACGCATAACATCAAACAGGTTATGGGTGGATGCTCATGAATAGCAGAAGATGGTTCACACTAAAGAAAGAACCCAGAAAGTACTTTGCCCATTACAAATTCATGTACATGAGAGAGAGGGGCGCATGCTAGCAGCTAGCTAGTTGTCGCTGCTTCTTGCTGCCCCTCCTTGATGCTAGTCACCGCTCCTGCTATCCTACCTCAAACGCCTACGCATGTAGCCAAAGAAGAATCAGAGAGATAAGTTGACAAAATAAGGGCAGAGAGCATGGGGACAACAGGAGAAGATGCGTCGTTAAGCCACCATCACCCCGAGCGCCGTCAGCAGGTCGCACACACAATCAAGCTTGGTCGGGAGGAGCAGGAGGTCCACGCGTCCCCATCCAGCCTGCGGCACATCAAACATGGGTTGCAGACGGGGTGTTGTGGAGGAGCTCGGCCAGGAGGAGAATGATGTCTGCGCCCGGCAGCGCCGGTATCCATCCATCCGGCGTTCAAGTTCCGTTTGCCGTGCCCATCCTCTCCTCTATGCTGCACCCAGGAAAGTGGAGTTCTCATCTAGGCTGCATCCAGGAAAGGGGTGGATCCGGATCGAGCACACACACACAGAGGAGGAGGATCGAGAGGCGATGACTCATGGGAGTTGGTCGGCCGATGGAGAGCGGCGACGGTAGAGGAGAAGGAGAGAGAGGAGTTAGGGAAGGTGCAACGCTGGCGGTGGAAAGCCGCAGGGGCGTGGGGCACATCGGGTAAGGGTGGGCGCAGCGGCGGGCATGGGCGGCGCGGAGCGAAAGGGCGGGGGCGGCGCGCGGCGGATGGGTGGGGGCCGGCGGGGGCGGCGCCCGACAGATGGACGGGGACCGGTGGTGGCGGCGCCCTGGAGGTGGTGATGGGCGGCAAGGTCGTGGGTTCGTTCGGGTGGTTGTTTTTCTTTTCTGTCCCTGTACCAGTTAAGGTCGTGGGTCGTTCGGGTGGTTGTTTTTCTTTTCTGTCCCTGTACCGGTTAAGGTCGTGGGTCGTTCGGGTGGTTGTTTTTCTTTTCTGTCCCTGTACCGGTTCGCATAGACTTGAAAAATAGGATTGCGGGTACAATTACCAGAAAACACAGGGACTTCATTGAAAAAAGCCGCGACGGTGAACCCGACAGCCTCAAACCGTGCTTTATTATTACTAGCACACATGCTCGTGCGTTGCAACGGGAGGGAAAAAATATCACAACCCCGAACCCTCCCGCAACCCCCCACCCCACCCCCACACACACAATCCGCGGCATCACCTTTGTTTTTGCTCCTTCCCACCGCCAGGAACGGTGGCCGTCCACGTGGCCATGGCGCTTCGAAAGTGATTAACCCAAGGCGACGAGTTATCTTTGAACCATGTCAACAAAGCAATGTATCTACCCTGAAAAAAAAGAACACACCATTTATAACTTCAAAAAACTAATCTTGTCGAGGTAGATGTGAGCACCTCCCTCTGCGAGCTACTCTGATGCATGTGGGTTGCTATAAAATAAAAATTCTCTCACAACCAAGATGTGTCAATTCAGTAAAATTCATACTACATCAACCTCAAATGTAGTAGTAAATTAAAAAAAAAGGATCATACAATTATTTGTAACATAAATCTATATTGTTAACAAATCACCCTATAAATCTTGGCGAAATAGATGTGAGGGCCACCCGCAGCAAGCTACTCATGTGGGTTGCTACAAAATAAAAATACACTCACAACCAAGGTTTGTTAATTAAGTAAAATTCATATACATAATTATTCACAACATAACTCTAAATTGTTAATTTTCTCAGCGTGATTATTTTTCGACTATTTTCAGATTGTTGCATCACATCTAAATCCAGTGGCCCTTGTCCCTCTAACCATCCAACCACAGATTGGTTCGCCGCATCACATCGAAATCCAGTGGCCCGTGCCCCACGACTGTTGTAATTAGAGAGCCACAGACAACCGCCATGCAAGGCAACACATCTCGCACGAGGCTTTCCCTATGTGCCATTCATTAAGGCACCGGTCTCACACCAGCCCGTCCTGTTTATATTGGAGAGCCAGAACCAACACAGATACATGTCACGAGCCCAGTGGCCCGTGCAGATACATGTCACGAGCCCATTTTGACCAGCGCAGATAAATGCATGCCGTGCATGTATCCCTTCTCCTTCCTTTATTGGCCCCCTCTTTCTTATTATATCTTTTTGATCCGACTCGATGATTCTCATAAACTCACGGTCATATATAAATTGGTAAATTTTACTATACAGAAGCGAGGTGGGACTATGTAATATTCAGCGAACCCACCAAAATGGCACAAAAAATTCTAGCTTAGTTGGTTACTGCCGTGGTGAAGTTAGGACACGTCACGAGTTCGAATCACTGCCCCAACATTTTTCTTTCCCTATTTTATGTAGCCCTAGAGCAGGCCCAACAACTGCACAAGCCCAGAAGCAATGGAGAGGAGGTGGCCCATAGCAGCAAACACACATACGGGAAGTGTCCTGTATAAGCAATGGATTAATACCACCTTGCCAACCGTCGAAGCTTGAGACTGTACGGGAGTTGTGGAGATCGTAAAAGCGTATTACGACGGGCGGAGGCGTATTGTGACGGTGAACCCGACAAAGTCAATCCGTGCTTTATTATTAGGGAGAGACTAGTAAACATGCCCGTGCGTTGCAACGGGAGAACAAAATATATCATATGCCTCAGTCCAATAGTACACAAAATCAAGTAAATCATCTTTTCCATGTTGTTAAACTGAGAAAAGTGGAACGCTTGATGGTCCTAGTATTAAATGTCGCACTAAGACTAACTATTGACTTATGTTCGTCCTCGTAGTGATGAAAATGTGGGCCATTATCAGCTCAAGACGACCCAAAAGCTTCAGTAAATCTTTGACTTGTGTATATCGTTCCGCACATACCTGTGAAAGAAAGAAGGATTAATTGGATAAATGCCGCTCGAATTCTTGCGATTCCGAAAAACACCATTACAATTTACAAATTTTGAAAATGATCCAGAAGATCAATAGCGTCGTCAAGGATTTACAAATGGCCATGTTGTGGAGCATGTAAAGACCTCCTTTGTGGTTTTGAAGAGGTTGGTGTTAATTGGGTGTGATGGTCTGCGAATAGAGTCGCGCATGCGTTTGCTAGGGATGGCTACTTGAATAAAATTTGTAAGACTTCATTCCGAGTTCCACCCGAGAGTTTGTGAGCTTAGAGCATCTCCAGCCGCGCCCCCAACAAGGCCCCCAGGCGATTTTTCGGCCGCCGGCGCCAAAAAATCGGCCCAGTCACGCCCCCAGGGGCCCTTTTTTCGCCGGCTCGGGCCGAAATTGGCGCCGGCGGACCCAACCCGAACTCGGCGCGCTGGGGGGCGCTCGGGGGCGCCGGGCGAATCGTTTTTGGCGCGAAAGCGCCGCGGGCCCGCCGCGTCAGCGACACCGCCCGCCTCGTCTTCTCCCGACGCCTCGGTTTCCCGCGGGGAATCAATGGCAAGGCTGCCGCCGGTCAGCTTTGCCATTGATTCCTCACGGGCGGCGCGTTCACGGGGCGGCGCGTCGACGCCTCCCCTCCCTCGGACGCGTACACACGGACGCGGCGCGGCTATATATGGCCTCGCTCGCCTGTGATGAGTGCCACCTCTCCACCTCTCCCGAGCGCCACCGCCGAGCTCTTCTCTCCCAGCCCTCCCTCTCCCGAGCGCCGCCGCCGATCTCTTCTCCCCCAGCCCTCCCTCTCCCGAGCGCCGCCGCCGATCTCTTCTCCCCCATCCACTCCATCTCCCGAGCGCCGCTGCCGATCTCTTCTCCCCAGCCACTCCATCTTCCCGATGGTCGAGCGTTTTCCCGGAGACGAGGCGGCGGCCAACGGGCTGGAAGCTCAGCAATGGGGGAGTGCCCATTCCTCCTCGTCGGCTCCTCCTCCGCGCTTCGTCAAGCCAAAGACGGAGCCGGGGCTCACGCCGGTGAAGACGGAGCCGGGGCTGGCGCCGGTGAAGACGGAGCACGGCGAGGTCGAGGTCGACGACGACGCGGCCCTTGAATGGGCACGCCAGGACTCTATCAAGATGGCGACGGAGCGCCAGCGCGCCGCCCTGCGGCGCTTCGAGCAGCGCCGCCGAGGCCGCGACGAAGGAGGAGTCGTCATCATCGACGACAGCGACGACGACGACGCGCCGCCGCCGCCACCAGCCGGGGAGGGGTCCAGCAGGGGCACCCGAGTCAAGGAGGAGAAGGCCGGCGATGGCGGCGACGACGGCGACTTCTCGGCCTTCAGCAAGTTTTTTATTAGTTTTTATATGTAATGGCGACTACTCGACTTAAATCCGCGAATATAAGCCCAAGTTTGCCGAAATTTGGCGTGTTTTAGCCGAAGTTTGCATAAATTTGCTACACAATTTTTTTTCCGCACCTAGGGCCGGCCCTGGGGACGGCGGCTGGGGGCCAACTCGCCTCCAGGCCCATTTTTTTCGCCGGGTCACCCCCAGGCTGCGATTTTAGGCGCCCCCTGGGGGCCAACGGCTGGAGATGCTCTTAGTGGTGGCCTCGGAGTGTAACACTCCTTGAATTAAGAGTAGCAATGATTTCCGTAAAAAAAATAGTGGCATGCTAACTCATGTCATATATTCAGCCAAAGATCGTCTAATATTGGCATGCCAAATTTAACAATGTTGGTTGGTAGCTCCGTGTAAAAAAAAAGAAAAAAATGTTGGTTGGTACTTAAATTAATTTTTTTGCGAAAGATATTCAAATTGATTGTAATAACATCTTATATTATGACACGGATGAAATAGCCTTTTCAAATTGATTAATAGAAAATACTTTCAAATCAATCATGGGATATAAGTAAATACAGTTCATAGTGTCCATGAAATTAAGTTAAGTTCAATTACGGCTGGTGAGTTCTCGCCAACATTAGTATATATCTTTCTCAAAGAGGTTGCTGGAAACTACAATAACAGTCACGTCAGAAAAATTCTTAACATGGTGCAGTGGCCAGTGCATATATATACAGAGTTAATTGCATTCTGCTTTATACTATTAAAAAAATACATTCTGCTATACTTGTTTTCGGTTTCGGTGTTCAGTTTATTAGAGAATGCATGACATCATGTTCAGTTTATAGTACTTAAAATTCCCCAGGCTTTCCGTGCACATGAAAACTGCATCTTCCCTCTCCTTCTCTATTTTCCCAAACCGCTCTCATGAAAGGTGCTAGAAAAATCTTGATGCTTTTTATTTCTTCATCGGAGTTCCACCAACAAAATTCCCTACCTTTTCTTCTTCCAATCATTCTCCAGAGGCAAAATCAACTGAGTATCTCCTCCCTCAATCTCCTGCTGCTTGTTCTGTGCTTGCTCTCCTCAGCCACGGGAGGCGGTAGATCTTACACTGCGCCAGTGTGTGTCTACAGCCGCACGAGAGGAAACAAAACAGAGGAGCTTGTGTTCCCTAGAGGCTGCCCGCGAGTACGGCCTGCACGGAACCGGCAAGTGTCGTTTCGGTCGTTTCCGTATCAGGTCGTGAGCCACAGTGCTTCGATGTTGACCTTGACCACGGTACCAAGCATCTCATCCTTCCTCTTTTCATTGAATCTTGGCCGTAGAGGGACATATTTAGGAGAGAAGAGAAAACATGTTGTATGGCAGGAGGACTTGAGGTCGTATGGCATTAGGACTTCTAGTCCGCGTAGGATTGCAGCCGTGACGGGAGAGATAGAGAGCTAAGTTGATATGGGCCAAAGCAGTGCTAGCGTGGAAGTGGTCAGGCCCAAGCGGACGCCGGCGACGATAGCAAATATGATAGATACAAAATTTAGTACCACCTCGAATATGTTTTAAATTTAAACTGAAAGCGTAAATTCACGGGCAGAAGCGTATTGTGACGGTGAACCCGACAAAGTCGATCCGTGCTTTATTATTAGGGAGAGAGGAGAGACTAGCAAAAGTGTCCGTGCGTTGCAACGGGTGAACAACAAAAAAATCATAAAATTTATAGACCCCAATAAAACAATTCGAGTTCAGGCAAATTGCATCAATATGTCATCAATTCTACCGATTGATAATTAAGAATAAATGATGCAAGAAAGTGTAGAACACGAGACATCAAATTTATGACAAAAAGAAATAGATCAAAGATTTATAATGATGTAGGTAGTCAATCCCCCTAGGGGCACTTTTAATACATTCATAATCCTGCATGTTCCTCATTTAATTATGCATGCACCGTGGATCCATTTAATTAGCTCATATATTGTTGCATGTCCATTCGTTAATCAACATGTATTCTTTAATTGTGCATGCTTGGCTGAGGAATCCTACCCCCATCATACTACCTCTCTTCCGGTTTATAGGGCTCTATTCAAAAATCTCACCAACCAGGATAGATGATATGTGATGGAATAGTTTTTGTAGTTTACAAAAGTACTCACTTAATGTTCCAGTGCATTGCAATGGGGCCGGCCAAAGTATTCTAGTTGTGTTCAACACCAGTTATGTCAAATATGTAGTACCAAGGTTGCAAATTCCTTTGGCAACCTTTGTTAACCTAACCAAGTAGCAGCATTGATATTTCAAAAAAGTAGTAGCATTGAGGACAATGAAGATCATACCCTCCCATCAATTTATGTTCGTGCTAAAAAGGCATTATTTTGTCAGATATAATTAGTATTCTGGAGCCTGTATAATAAAATGGGGGCGCACTACCTTCAGGGTTAGAATCTCATGAAGATGTGATTTTAATGGTGTCAACGCTCCTACGGCCAAACACAATTAAGATATCCGTATTTAGGAAATGAACTATTTGTAGGAACAAAAATGTATCATAAAAATATAAGAACTAAAAAAGACAGGGATACCTTAGAAGATACCACTAAAAGGCAGATCAGGAGAATCATCACTTATCGATGCCACATTTGTCATTATCTCACTGCCCGATTAGATAATTTGGGAAAAGGAAATGATAACTCAACCTCTCTCTTCTGAATTTGGAAGAAACAATAGGAATGTGGAAGCTCGGTGTCGTCACCTGACTTGATTCCAGCAAGCTTGTCCATGGTGGTGATTGCCTACAATACCACAGACGTGACTCGCCCCACGCTAGCTACTGCTTTGGCGCTGCCTCACTTTTCACAGGGGTTCCTTGGCAAGGCTTGATGCATGTGTACTACATTCAAAGTTTCAGACTGCATGTAAACAAAAGATACAGAGGTGAGCCCTCAAAATTCAGACTGATTTATCCTACAACGTCGGGCGTTTCCAATCAGTCAATGGAGCAGTTCATGTCATTCATATATTCCATTCCATCTTAGACTGTAAAGAAGAACAGCGCTGATGGATGTAGGGGTAACTTGCCTCCAACCTTGCCGTAGCTGACATGCTTGCTATTGCTAGCCTGGGACCATGGTACGGGAGCAATATAGCAACTGGGCTTCTGACGGGGACTGTATACAACCTGAAGCTCGAGGGCGGGGCGGAGGATCCATCCAGAAGTGTGGCAGGCTATGTGAGTTCACCTAAGGATTGGGTCCAATTCACCTGACAGCTATATACTCCTACGTGTAATCGTCAAATCTGTCATTGTTCAGATATAATAGATATGCAGCTATACATGTTCTCCTGGCATCTATACATGTAGTGGTCAAATAAATAATAGTTACACGACGGGTAAATAATATTTTGGGCTTCTCAACATATATATAGGGAGAGATACTGATGTCAATTCCGTTGTCAGGTCTTAAGCCGGAGGAGATTAAGCCAACCTTCAGAACACCTCCACAGTATATATATTAACTAGCAAACATGCCCGTGCGTTGCAACGGGAGAGCAAACAATTTCATGCCCTGTTTCTCAACATAGTGTTCCACCCGTATTGTCACTTATTCTTCTTTTTCGCCCACGCCTTAAATGCTAGTACGTTATTTTACCAAATTATCCATGTTCCAAACAATATTCTTGAATAGAGAAAAAGGGAGGTGCCCTAAGCACAGATGCTCGATTATAACCTGCAAGTCCCGACCACAATATAGAATATTCAGATCCCTAGCATGGATGACATGAACAATTGCGTCAAGAAATGAGGCTGCCGCTTAGGCAAGATGGCCTTGCAGTACTCTAAAAAGGACCAAGCTAGCGGCTGGGTGACTTCCAGATTCTAGTCAGGATTAATCAGGGTACTGTCCACCATCTAGAGCACTGGTGCCTCCTAGCTTATCGCACATACCATGTATGGAAATTGCTGTCACTGTCAGTAGTACACGAACGTATGCGACTCACGGCAGCCTCGGACTCCGGTGGTGGAGGCACCTGCACGAAGGCATGCTCGTCGTACTATTCCAGCACTTTCTCGCCGGCAAGCTCCATGCGCTCCGCCCATGCCACAACCCTGAACTGCTGCGGACAACGGGCGTGGTCTGGCTGCTGCTCGTCCTGCATCTTCATGCTCGTCAATCATTGAACACAACACCGTGCCTCGCTAGCATCTGTGCAAAGGGCTTGTATCGTACCGGTCGTGATGCTGCATGTTGTAGACTTGTAGTACCTCACGGTGAGCTCGGCGGCGAGCTGACCGTCTCTTTTGAGAGGGGCCAACTGCTGTTTGAGCTTAGACATGTTGCCCGGCAGCGTTGACGCCGCCTTGCCGTTATCATCTTCAGTCGTGTCCTTATCTGGTTGATGGTTTTATTGTCAGTGTTAGGAAAGATATCGGCACAATCATCTCCTCGTAGAGCTCCTCGATCTGCTTCTTGGCGATTGATCTTGATTTGCCTCCGTTGTCTATCTCGTCTCCCTCCTGTTCATCAAGACTGCGAAGTACGATCTGGCTTCTTTCACCTCGTCCTCCTTGCGAGTCTTGCCATCGATTACGCGAGCCCGCTATTCTGTGAGACAACTTGGTCAGGGTCTCGGGGAGAGATTCACTGGTACAGGGGACGTGTAGCTGCTGCTGCCGCCCCATATAAGCCAAGCGACGCTCACCGCCACCGCATCAATAGGGCCGCTGCTTCCTCATCCCTGTCGCCGCCTGTTGCACCCTATCCGCGGAACCCTAGCGAAAGCGTGGGGGCCTGCAATGTTGCGGCACGGACTGCACGTACTGGGGTCTGGGGAGGCCTTTTTTTTATAGTATATTTCTAGAACTATATAGAAGTTTTTTGAAAGAAGTATAAACGTTAACCACACGGGTTCTTACGGGACAGAAAACCGAGACTTTTTTTTGAGTGGCAAAACCGAGACGTGCGCGTGCAGGAGAGGGAACAATGGATGAAAATAGCTGGGCCAATTTTCTTTTTTGAGGAAAAAATAGCTGGGCCAATTTATTACTTTGAGGCCCACTTAGGGACACGGAGCGGGGGCACACGGAGACACGTCAACCGATCGTGCGGGCGAGGAGGTGGACGTACGAAAATTACTGTGACAGACGAAACGGACGAAAGTTTGGAAGTAAGAAGCAATCACCCCTTTAATAATAGGTATAGATAGATTGGTACTTTACAAGTTCGCGTAGGATAGTACTAAGGTCAAGTGTCCAATTCTTTTTTTCCTAGTACTAGTTATGTACGTGGAAGGGTCGTGAGTAGTATCTGTTTTGGATTTTTGTCATCAGTGTTGCCGAATACTTAATTAGTTAAATCCTAATTAGTTTGAATAGGAAAGAGATAGAGTCCGATTGGAGTTGGGTTTGTTTGGATCGTTTTGCCTAGGACATGCGTCGCCTATATAACAGGCAGGCTTAAGCCTTTGTACGGACAGAAGTTTTTGGGGAGTTGAAAAATACAAAGAAAAGCATCATGTCGGATGCGTCAAATATCTGAGTTCTTCTTCTAATCCTTGAGGGATTTAGTTGCTGCTGCGCGGCCGGTTTGATCTGTTCGAATACGTTCCTGAGTTTTATTTTTTGGTTTTCTTGCGTCTTTGCTTGATCCGAAGAGCCGTACTACTACTTCTACATACGCTACTGCTGACGCGATAATCGTTCGTCGACGTTCTTGCTATTTCGTTCAGTACCGTGAAAGATTGGACATACGAACAACTTGCCGTCTAGTCGGGTCACATCAAGGCGAATCTATTCCAACGGTGGAGCCGCCGGTCACTCCTGAGAAGGGCTTGGTGGGGAGGAGCTGTTCGTAGGGCACCTAGAGTGTCTCGAACGTCTCGACAGAGAGAACGTTGAGCCCCGCGCCACCGTCGATGAGTGTCTTGGTGAGGAGGACATTGCTGATGGTCGGTGAGCAAAGCATTGGGAGCACGCCGACGGCGGCTGAGCACTTGAGCTGTTCTGTAGAGTCAAAGGTGACGACGTACTTGGACCACCTAAGGGGACGTGATGCCCCGATCTTGGGAAGGGCCGCGTTCACCTCACGAGCGAACTACTTGAAGATGCGATGAGAGGCGGGGGCCTGGGCGCCACCCGGGATGCAGGGAATGGCACGAGGCTCTTGGAAGCCCCTGGCCCCATCGTCTTGGCAGTGGTCGCCATTCCTCCTTGGCGGCGGCGGCAGCGGAGGGAGGCCGGCGTTGCCCTGAGGACGGTCCTCACGAGGCTGGTCTCTCCAGGGGCCATCACGAGGCTGGCCCTGCCAGCGGTCCTCATGGGGCTGATCGGCCAAGGCGCCCGTCGCGGATTGCCTTGAGCTCCTGGCAGTCGTTGGTGTTGTGGCTGTGGACGTTGTGGAAGACGCAGAACAGGCGGCTGCCCTTGGAGGATTTGGCATTGTCGCAGCCGCGCTTCATCTCAGGTTCAGCCGCAAGCACAGCAGGGCCCTTGCACTTCACATCCTTAGCCTTGGCCTTCTTGTCTTCAGGATCGACCCCCGGGAGCTCTAGGAGGGAGAGGCGACCTTCCTCTGTCCTCGCCATCTGGCGGCCATATTGAACATCTCCAGAGCCGAGCACAGGTCCTCGTGTATGGCGAGCTCCTCCTTCATCTTGACTTCCCGGACGCCCTCACAGAACGCTGAAATGATGGCTTCGTCCGACACCTTCGGGATCTTGAGGCGAACGTTCGTGAAGCGCTCTATGTACTTGTGCAAGGTTTCGCCCGACTGCTGCTTGATGCGCCCCAGGTTGCCTGCGGCAGGAGCGCGGTGGCGAGTGCCCTGGAAGTTGGTGATGAAGCGCTCGCGCAGCTCGTCACAGGAGATCAACCCCACCGGAAGGTTCAGGAGCCAAGAACGCGTGAATCCTTGAGTGCCATGGGGAACCCGTTCGCCATGACTTTGTCGTTGCCGTTCGCCGCCTCGATACTCAGCTCGTAGAGCTGGAGGAACTCAACGGGGTCAGGAGTCATAGCGTGGAGGCAGATCCGGCTTGAACTTGCCGGGCCAGACGACGCGGTGCAGCTCCGGTGCACGACAACCTGCCGCACTCACAGGAGCCAGCCGCAAAGGAGGAGCCTGATCTTGACGCCCGCACGCCACCGCCTCTGGCGGTGCGCGGTCTTGTCGTGGCGGTGCTGGAAGCGCGCACACTTCTCCTTGGGGCCGCTGCACCACCTGGCAGCTTTCTTCATCGCGCGCCGGCGCCCTGCACGGTGGGTCGCGCTGGGGTGCCTCACGGCTCGGCTCGGGATCCACGCCGTGCAGAGGAGGAGGAGGCGCGTCGTGGGCCACGTCGCCCACCAGGGATGGCGGAGGACGAGCCGAATTGGACGGCGCAGGAGCCTTTCCAGCGGCGTTGACGAGCCCGGCGATGCGGGCAAGCCAGTCATCGTAGAGGTCGTTGGCCGGGCGATAGCGCAGAAGCTCACGCGCCATGAGCAGTGCATCCTGCGCGTTCACCGGCCCGCGACGAACGTGAGAAGACAACGTTGTAGCTGGAGTTGGTGATGGAGTCGCGGTGCGGCCGTTGCGCCGCACGGACGGTGGCAGCGACGAATCCTGTTATTCGCGGGCAGCAGGGTCGGTGGCGGCGTTAGCCACCGGGGATGCAGAGCGGCGAGGTGCGCCGTTGCCCACGGGTGCCGTCTGAGTGACACGAGCGACCCAACGCTCGGCACGGACACGGTGAGCGTTAGCCATGGGAACGACCGAGCGACGGCGGAGCGAACGATGGAAGAGAGGCTTCGACACGCCCCTACCTAGCGCGCCAAATGTCGGATTCAGGGCTCCACAGACCCAAGAAATGTTCGAACTCTGGGGCGTATGCGAAGAACTCAGCCTGTCCAACCAACCAGTTCGTCACCCCCACGGCCTAGCTCGATGAGCAAGGGAAAAGATGGACACAACAGTTTTACCCAGGTTCGGGCCACCTTGCGGTGTAAGACCCTACTCCTGCTTTGTGGTGGATTAGGGGCTGTGGATGAACTAGTACAAGGGAATAACAACCTCGCGAGGTCTGCTCTGGTGAGGGTGTGAGTCGATGAGGTTCGGATTGGGATCGTCCCCCTCTCTCGGTGGTAGCTAACCTATATTTATAGTGGCCTCGGTCCTCTTCCCCCAAAACGTAGGAAGGAAGGGATCCTACAGTGTCCAATTTGAAAGGGGACAAGTAGTACACCTTATCCTGACGAAATGTGGTCTTCGCCTGCAAAGCTTCTGGTCGTGACGCTGTGGTGGGCTCGATGATGACATCCGTCCTACCGTCCTGGCGGTCTTGGTCTTGTTGCACGGGAATGAAAACCTTTGCATGATTCCTCGGGACCCTGTGCCTGCGCTTGCCTCCTTAGCACCAAAGAGGAAACTGGCTCCTCTGCGCCCGCTGGCGCTCGCCTGGCCTTGGTAGTCATGACTTGCGTCACCCTAACCTCGTGAGGTTGGGTACCTGCATAGAAATCCATGCTCCTCAGGAGGCAGCCAGGGAAGGCCGCTCCCTCCAGAGGTCTTGATGTCGCCTGCCTCGCGAGGCTTGGCCCCTCGTGAGGGTCTTGCCTTGATGGTGTTGTAGATGGGTCATACCAGGCCATCGATGGAGCCATGCCATGGGCCGCAGGCAGGCAAGTCTGGGTACCCTGGTTCCCAAAACATCGATAGTTCCTGACCTAGAGGGTCCTCGGGGACAATGAAATCCTCGGGTCTGAGGCTATTCTCCTCTTCAGAAGGAGGGAGGTAGTTGCTATCCTCGGAATCATCGGGGTCCACAGGGTTGTCCTGGTCCTCATGGCCTTTTGGAGCGTTACGGTGTTGTTCGGGTGCGGCATTGTCGCCGAGATCCTCCATATTGTCCGGAGTATCGTCATCTCCGGTGTCGTATGTGTCTGTGTCCGGGTTGTCTTCCTTGCCCTTTCCACGTCACCTGGATCACCTTCGCTGGCGTCGGCGTTTAGATGACTCCTTACCGGGGTTGTCGCCATCCTCCTTGGGGGTGTCGACCATGTAACATCATAAGTGGACGTGGCAGTCCACTTTCCCATTTTGGGAGTGGCTGGGAGGGAGCAATATAGGTCATGATGTAGATATCCTTGTGTGTGTCGTAAGCCTCCTCGGAGGCGTAGTCTAGCATGTCGGTTAAGTCGTCGACGGTGGCTACTAAGTGGGTGGTGGGTGGGACGTAAAATTCCCCGTGGCTGGCCACAAGTCCGGTCTGGTCAGCCGTATTCATCTTTGATGTCTTTCGAAGTTAACCTCCGGTATGCCTGCATAAGGGGTGCGTTCGGGCAAGGCTGACCCCTGGTCCTCGGACGCTGAGATCAATTCCGAGCTCAAAGCCAGATTCGAGATGGAGGCCGACTTGAAGATGGGATCGGCGAGGAGGTCCGAAGTTGAGGCTTCGGGATTACTGGGCCCCTGAGGTAAAGTTGGGAACCCAGTAAAGATCAGATCGCCCCAACGTCGATGACGTACTCTAGGTTGCTGAACCTGATTTCCTGCTCAGGGGCGAAACTGTCTATCTGGTCAAGGCGACCTGTCGGGTTGGCGTGTAGAACGATGCTGCCAAACACGAAGAGCTGGCCGGGCACGAAGACGTCCTCAGTGCGGATGCCATTGCCGATGACTAAGCAAGCCATTGATCCTCTCACGATCCTAAAGTGAAACTCTCAATGAAAGCACCAATGTCGGTGTCAAAACTAACAGATCTTGGGTAGGGGTCCCGACCTGTTGATCTTGGATCGATGGGTAACAGGGAACATAGAGGCAGTGTCATGTCCCTTGTGTGGTTGTCATTAACACAAACATTCCTAAAGCCAATATTTTCAAGTTTGAGAATTTCTGGGTAAAGATGGAGGGGTTTTATGATTGTGTGAAGCAGTCTTGGGAGAAACCTTCAAGGAAATCACATATATCTGGTATTATTACTGATAAACTGAAAACTCTCAGGCAGGATCTGAAGAAATGGAAGTTGGGGATTTCTAAGCTTAAAATTTTGATTGATAAATGCAATAAGGTGGTGATCATCCTGGATAATCTTGAGGAGTTGAGGCCCTTGTTTAGGCAGGAATTTAATTTCAGGAAAATTGTTAAGCTGCATGTGGAGCATTTGCTGCATTTACAGTTTCTGTACTGGAAGAAAAGGTGCACCATCAGATATATTAAAGTGGGGGAGGAGAATACTAAGTTCTTTCATGCAATGGCTACTGAAAGACACAAAAGAAACTCCATTGCTAGTCTCCAGCTGCAGGATGGCACTATAATCTCTGAACATAGTCAGATGGAAGGCATTATTTGGTCTGCTTTCAAGGGGAGGATGGGCACTTCTAGGGGAATCAATATGGGGTTTGATTTGCAATCCCTCCTAAAACCTGTTCCAGGCTTAGATGCTTTAACTAAACACTTCACAACAGAGGAGATTGAAAATGTGGTGAAGCATATGCTAGTGGACAAGGCCCCTGGACCAGATGGTTTTAATGGTCTCTTCTTCAAGAAATGCTGGCCTATTATTAGCAAGGATTTTATTGCTCTTGCTCAGGAGTTCTATGATGGCACTGCACACCTTGCTAATTTGAACTCCTCTTATATTACCTTGATTCCTAAAAAGCTTGCTCCTAAGGGAGTGGGGGATTACATACCTTTGTCTTTAACTGGCATGGGGGTAAAATTTCTATCCAAGATTGTTGCCAATAGGTTTCACGAGCTCATTATGGAATGCATTCACAAAAATCAGTATGGCTTCATTACATCTAGAACAATTCAGGATTGCATTGGCTGGACTTTGGAGTATTTGCATCAGTGTCATCAATCTAAGAAGCCAATCCTCATTCTTAAGCTTGATTTTGAAAAAGCTTTTGATTCCATTGAGCACTCTGTTATTTTTGAGATCATGAAGTATAAGTGTTTTAATAAGAAATGGATTGGATGGATCAAGGAGCTATTGACTACTGGTTCTTCTTCAGTGCTGCCTAATGGTGTACCTGGTAAATAGTTTTTGTGCAAGAAGGGGGTCAGGCAAGGTGATCCTGTCTCACCTCTTCTCTTTGTTTTGGCTGCTAATCTGCTATAGTCTGTAGTTAATGAGATGCATGCCAAGGGTGATCTACAGCTGACAATTCCATGCCATGATAAAGATTATCCCATCATTCAATATGTTGATGATACCTTGATAATTGTGCCTGCTGTGGGCAGTCAGTTGCTGGCTCTCAAGAGAATGCTGCTTGTTTTCTCCCAATCCACTGGACTTGATGTTAACTACCACAAATCTTGCATGATCCCAATTAATGTTACTCAGGAGGAGACAAAGAGATTGGCTGATATCTTTGGTTGTCAAGTAGGAGCTATGCCTTTTACTTACCTGGGTCTTCCTGTTGGCACTACCAAGCCTAAAATGATTGATCTTATGCCCTTGGTGGATTGCATGGAAAGAAGAATGACTGCTAGCTCGTCCTTTTTGGCCCAAGGGGGGAGGCTTCAGTATTTAAACTCTGCACTGTCCTCTCTTCCCATTTTTTTCCTTTGCAGTATGCTCATTAATCCTGGAATTTTAAAGCAGTTACAAAGAATACAGAGGCAGTGTTTATGGAGAAAGAACAAACAAGAGCCTGCCCCCTCTTTGGCTGCTTGGGAGCTAATCTGTAGGCCTATAAACAGAGGTGGGTTGGGTATTTTGAATCTTGGAATTCAGAATGTGGGTCTTCTTCTAAAGCATTTGAACAAGTTCTTCAATAAGGCTACAGTGCCTTGGGTTAATCTTGTCTGGAATTCTTACTATCATGGAGTTACCACAGGGTACATCTTCATGTGGATCTTTTTGGTGGAAGGATATTCTCAAGTTGGTGGATCATTTCAGGGAGGTGACATGGATTAAGGTCAATCAGGGGGATACTGCTTTGTTCTGGTCTGACAAATGGCAGCTAGGAAATTCTGTTACCCCTTTGCAACAAAGATTTCCTAGGCTCTTTTCTTACTGCAAAGACGCTGTGTCAACTTTCAAAGAGGCCTTGGATTGTGCAGACCTTATTTCTTGGTTTAATCTGCCTTTATCTGAGCAGGCTTACATGGAGTTTCTTTCTCTTAAAGATCTGTTGTTGCTTCATAAGGTTGAACCTTCTTCCATGGATGGGTGGTACTGGCATGGAACTGACAAATCTTATACCCCAAAGAGGTTTTACATCCAAATGCATTTGAATCTGCCTTTTAATCCCCTTCTGAATTGGATTTGGTCAAGCTCTTGCACAATGAAAATTAAGGTCTTTGCCTGGATGATGATCATGGACAGGTTAAATACTAAGGACATGGTTGAGAGAAGGCATTGGCATATTGAGGATGGGATCTCTTGTGTGCTCTGCCATTTGCAGGTCAGGGAAGACATGGATCATCTCTTTTTCAATTGCCTCTTTAGTCAGCGTGTGTGGAATTACCTTCAGATTGACTGGTCTCAAGGTGACAACATGACAGAAGTTGCTGTTAATGCCAGAAGGGATTTCAGTAAGCCCTTTTTTGCTGAAGTGGTGTTCACTGCTTGCTGGAATATTTGGCTGATCAGGAATGCTAAAGTTTTTAGGCATATCAGACCTAGCTTCAATCATTGGAGGATATCTTTTGTACATGACATATCTTTACTCTCCTTTAGGATTAAGCCTAGATTAAAGGATAGCCTTGTTCGTTGGGTAACATATCTTCCCCCTTGATGTATTTTCCCTCTTTCTTGCATAGATTAGGCTTTTCTTTGAGGTTATTCTTCATAACCTTGTGTATATTGTAACTTTATGGGTTTGAATAAAGAGATAGGCTGTGGGGGGTTTTCCCTACAGTGCACAGTCAAAAAAACATAGAGGCAATGTTTACCCAGGTTTGGGCCCTCTCAAGGAGGTAAAACCATACATCCTGCTTGGTTGTATTGATGTGTTTGTATGACAATTACAAAGCTGATCTACCACGATACATGATGAACTAAACCCTAGGTGGGAATGGTAATGGTCGTTCTCCCCCTCTACGAACTAAACCCTCTGGTTTATATAGACACCATGGATACCTAGGGTTACATATGGTCGGTTACCATCAGGGGATAAACATGCCGATTTTGCTTACCAGACTTGGAGGATACACCAAGTCTTCGGAGGTTTACTTCTAGAGCACGGGGTCCCGTGTAGTATCGCCTTCCATTGATAACCGAAGAGCAGCCCACCAGTCCGGCCCATGGGAGATGGGACGGTAGCTCGAGGACCCCTTAGTCCGGGACACCCTTAGTGACCACATGTCTGGCATGCCTAACTATGCGCTCTGTAGATTGGGACCCTCGGCCCCTTCCCTTCGTCGAGCTCGTGCCACCAGAGCATGTCTAGCGGCTTTGCCGTGGACACGCGCTTACTCTAGAGCCCTCGCCCCTCCTCTTTCTTTCTCCCCACTCCAGGGCAGCCGCGTCCGTGAGCTGGCTGTCGTCACCACCTCCATGGCTGCTTGACACATAGCCTCCCGAGCCCTCTCGAGCACGCCAGAGCTCCTCCATGTTGTGTGCCACCTCTGGCGCACCTCTCCCCTCCTTACGTGTGCCCCTCCGAGCTCCAGTGCGCGACCAACGCATCGCCGTGGCTGGGCCCATCTGGTGAGTTTGCCCTATCTATATAAGCCCTCCTTGAGCCTCTACGAGCATGACAACCTCTTCCCCACCGTCTTAGCACCCACCTACCACTCCACTAAGCTCGAGAAGCCCTCCTCGCCTCCCATTTTTGCCATGGCCGCCGTCGGCCTCCTCCTAAATTGGAGCTACCCCGAGCCTCTCCTCTCCTCATTCTGCCACCAGTAGAATCGCACGAGCCCCTAGAGCTCCCCTTCCTTTCCCCTCCTCCTCAAGTGACCCGCGGTGCCATGCCCAGACTTGTCCGTGGCAGTCATCCGCCGCGGCCAACACCTCGCCCTACCCCAAGCTTCTCAGTGGCTGTGCTCTACCTGGACGGGGCCACCTTGGTCCATTGGTCATGCCGGTAGGCCGGGCATCGCCGGAGGTGGTCCGTGCTGCCGGGGACCGTCGCCGGAGCGCTCAGCCTGCTTTGCCTTGGTCCCGATCAAGAGGAAGATGACGATGCCTCCCCTCGCCTTCCCCACGACCCTACATGTCATCTACCGAACCCCGGGCCCGCTCAGTTTAAGTGGACACGTATTTGCAAGAATGTGTTTTCCGCTTAGGAGGGGGTATTCCATCTCAACTTTGGTCAAAAGTACGCTTACCCTTCCCGAAAGTGTATTTCCTGGAAGTGCGTTTATGTTTTAGCCGCCGGTCGAAATTGTTAAATAGTGCGCGTTACTCCATTAAGCGCAAGAATGAACACATTTTTATTCGATTACTGCCTAACGAATGAACGATCGTATCTTCGCAACCGCAACTCCGATTCAGGTGATTCAAACGCCCATGTTCTCTATTTTCTCAAGTGTGAATAGTGCCTCTATCTGACAACTTTTTCCGAAGGGTCATGATCGGTCAGAACCACAAGCCAGTTATGAAAACTTGATTTGCGGTTCGAGGAAGTTTCTCCATTGGCACGTCCCATCAACATGGTGATCGTGCCCTGTTTTTACATGTATGCCCCGAGACCTTCCAACTAGACGTGTCTTTCTCTCCGGGTCGCACTTTGTATCGTTCATACCACTAGTACTACTACGTGTGGTCTCCGACCCAGAAGTGGATACGCTCTACCACGCTGTTCATGTCCCACTCCCTCTCTTTTCTTGAGTGCTTTCTGACTTTTCCGCTCCCTCTGTGCGGCTTTGGCCGCCTCTTGCTCTATCGCCCATTTGGCCTTGGCAACTTCAAATTCCGCCCACGTAGGTGTGAGGTCGCGGGCGGCGATGAACTCGGCACGGCGGGATGCCATCGCTTCCCTACCATTTTGTGCGTGGTCGTGGGTGGCGAGGAACTCGGCGCGGCGGGATGCCATCGCTTCCTTACCGGTTAGTGTGCGGCGTGGTGGCATGAACGACGCTTGGTGACAGCTCTGGGGTGGAGTGGCCGGACAACCGTATAGTGCATTGGTTTGTCAAGAGCTCAAGGACAGAAGACGGAGGAAATTTGGATTCCCCTTCAATCCTGGTCATTTATTACCAAGTAAAATGCATTGGCGGTCATCGAACTTGTCTTGATAGCTCACTTTGATCATTGTATACGAGATATGGTGATTATACGGTCACCGCCTCAGCGTATAGCTCCGTATTTGTCTGGTTGACCAGTCAAACAGTCCGCATGCGCCTCATCAGCTCTAGCATCAAACCACGGACTCATCGCTGCAACGCACACTCGTCAGCCAAATGAAAATGAAATACTTTGTGTTAAATGCACAAACGGATTTATTATTATTATTATTATACATGATGCACACATTAGCGCACACCGTCCATAGAGGCAAGTAGCATGTACGCGTGCAGACACTCACGCTCACGCTGTCAAACCATGCTAATGCATGCACGTCGCCCTCTCAATCAAAGTCCTGCTCATGGCACAACGCAAACGGCGAGCCCGTCACCTGTGCGCCCTGCTGGTGCCTGACATTACTGTTTAGACGTTTGCTGGAGGCCTCCGCGAACACTGAGCATGTATTCACCTGGCTCAACACCAACGGTCATACTCGTGACTCGGCGGCTTGCTCATCTATATCGTCCATCACAACGACAATCTATAAAACAGCCTAGCTAGAGAGGGTACTATGGTACGGAGTATGTACTATCATGAGCGACCGATCATAGTGCCACTGCACACGAGTGTGTGTCTGATCGATTTGTCCATTATTCATAAGTTATTCATGGTTGTGTGGTTTCTAATGGTGGTCGTCGAAGGCTAGCTGGCGACAAGAGCGGTTGCATGGACGCCTGGTTTTCAATACGTGCCGCATACGCTTCAAAGGCTCTTCATCCATGAGTTCACATTTTACCACCACGCCAGCGCTTGACCGCCCTGGCCTACCGAAACCCCTTCCATCACTAGCGCGCGCTTCCCGCCTGAAACGGTCACCATCTCTCCAGAACGTCAATGCCGCACTCACCGGACTTAACTGCAGGTGCAGTTGGTGTGTCACTGACATGCGGGCCAGATGCGCGTTGGGCCCTCATGTTAGTGACCCAGCGCACCTGGAGTTAAGTCACTGAAGCAGCGTCCACATTCACGCCCGACGCGACCTCTCACTAGCGCCGACATTGCAGCAGCTTGACGGCCGAGAGAGCGCCACCCGCGCGGCATCCCGGTGCAAGCGACTGCTCCGCGTTAACGACACCACGACCATCCTTCCGTCCGCCGCCCACATTAATGACACGCGGCTGCTGTCAGGACCCCGATCCTAAGTCACACCGGTCTAGCATGTAACACATCATATCACTTTGCGGCCTCATGCACGATATTCCCATGGGTGCCACCTTACCTGGCCCAGGACCATTTGCGCCATTTGGCTTACGTATATGATAGTGTCGCTAGCATCCATATGACAGAGAACCCAGATGACATGGCTAGTCGTGAATCCAAAGTGGCACTAACCACTATGGATCCGCTCCCGTCTCCCTACGAGAAGGCCATCCGTAGCACTCACGCTTATCTTGCGCATTTTAGAGTATCCACTTTCACTTGTCTATGAACTGTACATGCAACCCAAAAGTCCTTTACCGTGGAAGCTGCTATTCGAATAGATCATTTATAACCCTGCAGGGGTGTACTTCTTCACACACGCTCTCGCCACTTACCGCCATGTACACGTCATGTATCTCGGCAACCTTCAAGCGGAAGCCTGGCGAGGGTGTCGGCCACGACCTGACTAACCACGCAAGTCTCTAGTCTAGGTTTATCGCCTATTCGAGTTCCATCCGCAAGGAGATCCGGCCGGGGTGTCGCTCACGGCCCCAAACGATGTGAGCAGGGTTCCCAAGCCCACCAAACGGGCGATGCTTGGTACACCGTGCCACTGCACCTAGTCTGTCCCAAGCCCACATGTACCGGGTGCCACTTGGTAGACTACTAGCACTACCTACAATCACCAGAAACTGGTTGCAACTCCTGGACAGAGATCAGGTTGATTAATAAGCCGAGAGGGGTCGAGTTACTGGAACCCAATGTGTGGTAGTAGCTGTTCATGGATCACAAACACAGAACTCAGTTCCTGAGGACGGTTTCAATGAGACAACCCACCATGTACTCCTACATGGCCTCTAACCGCTACCTTTACCAAATCGTGTTCACACACTTAGCTCTCAACAGTAGGACATGTTCACAAGTTTCCAATTCATCCCCGATGAATCAGACCTGACTCAACTCTAAGCAGTAGCAGGCATGACAACAAGCATGAATGAGTAGGCACATCAGGGCTCAAACAACTCCTACTCATGCTAGTGGGTTTCATCTATTTACTGTGGCAATGACAGGTCATGCAGAGGAAAGGGGTTCAACTACCGCAACATGTAACAGTTGAATCGTTGTTTTCCTAATGCAATAAAAGAGAGCAGAAGCGAGAGAGTGGGATTGTATCGGAACGAACAAGGGGGTTTGCTTGCCTGACACTTCTGAATATAGTATAGTTCTTCATCGGTGTCATCGATCTCATCGTCGGTACCGCGTCTACTGAGAGGGAACAAACACCGGCAACAGAAAAAGAACACAATCAATGTAATGCAACAATATGATGCATGATCATGACATGGCAATATGATGTGATTTAGGCTAATGCAACTAGAACAGAAAGGTTTGAGCTTATTTGAACTAAGGGTTCAAATTCAAACTCAAGTTATGGATTCAAATAGTGCATTACCATGTTTTGAACTAAACGGCAAGGTTAAGTTGTTTAATTATGCATGAACCAAGTACAGATGGAAAGATTGGATTTTTCTGATCATTTTTCATATCTAACTCTTTTCATTTGGAGGTATAGATTAATTTCTATGAATTTGTGAAGTTTTGGATATTTTCTGAAATAAATAAATCATTTCTGATTTATTTAAAATCCCAGAAAATATTTACTGCGTCAGCATGACGTATCAGTGATGTCAGCAGGTCAACGGGCTGGTCCAGGTTAAAACTGACCAGTAGGGCCCACTGGTTAGTGACACAGAGTCAGCTACACAGGCTGACACGTGGGACCCGGTCAATGCTGACATGGCCAAGTCAAAGGTGACACGCGGGGCCTTCTGAGATTAGTACTAATTTAACAGAGAAGTTAAACTAATTAATTTAGCCACGGGGGACCACTTGGAAGTGGTTCTAGGGGGTGATTAGCAGGGTGTTTAGGCCCTAATTAAGTGGCCACGTCGGCGGCTAACCGCCAGCGACACATAGCCGTGGCGGCGTCGCTTGTTCCAGCGATTCCGTTGACGAGAGGGGGCGGGGTTGGGCTCTACGGCTGCGGCACGACGAGGTGCATCAGGTGGTTGCCATGGGCGGTGCCGGGGCGGGCTTTAGCGGCGGCAGCGATGCTCGGTCTAGCTCGTGCTCGGGCCTGCAACTTGCGGGCGAGTGTCGGTGTCAAAACCGGCGGATCTCGGGTAGGGGGTCCCGAACTGTGCGTCTAAGGTCGATGGTAACAGGAGACAGGGGACACGATGTTTACCCAGGTTCCGGCCCTCTCTATGGAGGTAATACCCTACTTCTTGCTTGATTGATCTTGATGAATATGAGTATTACAAGAGTTGATCAACCATGAGATCGTAATGGCTAAAACCCTAGAAGTCTAGCCTGTATGATTATGATTGTCTCTAGGGACTAAACCCTCTGGTTTATATATATACCGGAGGGGACTAGGGTTGTACAAAGTCGGTTACAGAGAAAGGAATCTTCAGATCCGAACGCCAAGCTTGCCATCCACGCCAAGGAGAGTCCCATCCAGACACAGGTGAAAGTCTTCGGTCTTGTATCTTCATAGCCCATCAGTCCGGCCCATGTCCAACAGGACGGACGTCCGAGGACCCCTTAATCCAGGACTCCCTCAGTAGCCCCTGAACCAGGCTTCAATGACGAGGTGTCCGGCGCGCAGATTGTCTTCGGCATTGCAAGGCGGGTTCCTCCTCCGAATACTCCAAAATAGCCTTCGAACACAAAGAACGTGTCCGACTCTACAAAACAAGTACCACACACAACCGCAGAGAGTATAATATTTCACGAGTCCAATCCACTGACAACTTTTGTAGCGTGACGCCACATCACCACCCGGTCATTATTTCGAACCGTTTTTTGGCCTGCCACTCCATGTTTTGAGATGCGGTTTCATTGGCACGTCTTGTCAAAGCAGAGATCGTGTCCCCTTATTATGGGATTCTCATCAATACGGGCGTGGGTAATCCAACCGTCCCGTCGGCATGATTCCTTGGGAATAGGCAAGTTTTAAGGCCCATGAGGAGGCGTTTGATATTCACCGCCTTTATAAAGGGGCACAGACCCGTCTTTCTCCTCTACGCTCGCCTCTTCCTCAACCTTTCCAACCTCGAGTTCCAGCACCCAAGTTTTAATTGCTATGAGCCTCCCAGTCATGTCCGGACCCAGCCTTCAAGGCCGGTGGGTGGCCTCTTCTGTCACAGAGGAGGATATTGCGAAGCTCCGAGCGGCAAGATACCTGACCGCGGAAATCCTCCACAGGCTCCCTGCTAAAGGGCAGGTTATCCCTACCCCCAGATCCGGTGAGAGGGTCGTATTCATCTCCCACTTCCTCCGGGGGCTAGGGTTCGCTCTCCATCCCTTTGTCCGTGGGCTCATGTTCTATTATGGGCTAGATTTTCACGATCTAGCCCCGGACTCTTTTCTTCTCATCTTGGCATTCATCGTCATGTGCGAGGCCTTTCTCCGTATTCCCCACACTTTGGCTTATGGCTCAAGACCTTTAATGCGAAGCCGAAGGTGATTGAGGGGAAGCAAGCGGAGTGTGGTGGTGCCACGGTGTGAAAGCTTACCCACGCTCTTTGGCTAAAAGTCTCTTTCACGGAATCCTCCAACTTATGGCAGCGGGAGTGGTTTTACATCACTGAACCCCGTGGTACCAAGTGGGCAGCTACACATGCGTTCCGATCTGGCCCTCCAATATAGCTCGCATCATGGCTCAATAAGGTGTTGGACTGGGGATCAATTGAAGAAGTGCAGACTCTACAGAGCCGCATCCGGAGTCTCCTTGAGAAGGACACCGATCTCATCAATGTAATCCAAGTAATGCTAGTCCGTCGGGCCCTGCCGTGCCAGCGATGGCCTCTCCGCATGTGGGAGTTCAATCCGGAAGGACCACAGACCCTTCAGCACTTCTTCGGCACGACGCACAGAGGAGTGTGGAAGTTATTCTTCGGGACACGAAAGCAGTGGCCGGATATCACCGAGGACATCGGCCTTGACTGCAACCATCCGGATACCTCGGTAAACACTCGACTCCTGAACACAGCTTAATTAAATATCCCGTAATAAGGTACTAAGAAAACCATCTTCTTCTAGGGATGGATAAACAAGGCGGAGCGAATTAGGTGTTCGGCCCCTCTTCCCGGAGACTCAGCTGATCCTGTACTAACAAGGATGCTGGTTCCTGCACCATACCAAGTGCCGGCGAAAGAGGACAAGGAGGAGAGCAGGAAGGCCAAAGGTGGCCTCCATTCTGAAGGTACACCAGACACTGTGTCCGGGGAGATTAGGGCTCCCTCTTCCAAATACAAAAGAGAAGGAGAAGCTGACATCCTTTCTCCCCATGGTAAGAAAAGGGCCGCCTCCGAAGGTTGGGAGGTAAAGGCTCCTAAGCGAGGTAAGATGCCCCTGTCAGGCGGTTCAGGCTCGGAAGACGACGTTGTCGCACAGTTCCTCCGTAAGGACAAGCCTTTAGCCGAATCGTAAGTGAACAAGGGTGTCTTAAACATATCCCGTTCTTTTCCTGTTACAAGGGTAACATCTAGAATATATGTTTGCAGTCCGGCACGCAGTCTTCCTCAACAATCCTCTTCCTCGGGGGATCTTCTTTCGGAGATGATGGAAAGCGAGATGCCTCCACAGGTCTCTTCGCCCAATAGGGCGGACGACTTCGAGGTGTCGTCCCGGAGGATCTCTCCTGACCAACAAGTGGTGTGGGGGACAATGAAGACAACGCCCGAAGGTGAAACTTCGGTCGCCCAGGGTCCGGGGTGTGCGGTCCCTATGGGGACCAACAATAAAGGCCCCACACTTTCCGGTTTATAGCCGGAGACGACTCTAGGGTCGAGTAAACATATCCCTTCAAAGGGAGTCCGTACTCCTGCAGCTACTTCCAGGAATGCGGAGGCGCCAGATACATTGATGGACATGCTGCGACATGCGTCCGTCTCAGAGGAACATCATACCTTGATGGGTACGGTGGTTGAGAGGATTATGTCCGCGAAAAGCAGATTGAATGAAGCCTTCACAGGCATGCTAAGAGGCTTCGAGGTACGTGATGTAATATTTTCAATTGTGCTCTACGCGCAAAATGCACCTGTGTATAGATAGTAGCCCCTGAGACTCTGGTTGGCGTCCAAAGGGAGGCAATCAGAGGATCGAAAAAGACATGCCCAGGAAATAATCTAACTAATTGGAACACAGGTTGTTACATCCAAGGCGACTACCCACACTATAGAGGTTGCAGGTCTGAAGCAGAAACTTGACGTGGTGGATGACGACATCACGCTTATTAACAGGCGGCTCGACGAAGCATAAGGTATGTTTTGGGGCGGCCAATATATGTATGTATAATAACATGAGCACGGAGCTGAGGATTATATACTAAGACATGCACAATTGCAGATAGTGTTGCCGCGGTTGAGATCCTTCGGGCAGAGCTTGCCCGAGCCAAGGAGCAAGCCAGGATGAGTAATGTGGCTGCCAAGAAGGCAGCTGAGGAGTTAAAGGCCGAACAGGCTGCTCAGCGCCAGTGCAAGGAGAGAATATCCTCCATAGAGCGAGATCTAAAGGATGCCACTGCCAAATGCCAAGCACTCGAGGAGGAGAACAAGGCCAATGTAGCCGAACTTGAGAAGGCCTTACAAGAGGCGAGAGAAGCACGATCTGAGTCTAGAGCGGCTCGGGAGGAGATTCGGCAAGCCGCGGAGATAGCGGCCGGTAAGCCCTTTCTATTACAGACTAAATTCGGTGATCCGAAGTATGCCCCGCTTAATCAAATGTGGAGCTCTCCAAACGCATTCTTGGACTTGCCGAAGAGTGTCTCCGATGCGGCACAGTTTTTCCAAGCGCAAGAAGGGTATGCAACAGAGAAGCTTTTCTGGTCACAATTCAGCACGCCAAAGCGCCCGCTGTTGCTGAATGAACAGATGGCCCAGTGGGCCGAGCTTCACAAGATATCCGGATCTGCCATGAAGGACGTCATGGTCCGGCTGTGGCCGACTGAGCCAATTCTGAATAGTTATTTCGGTTTGGTGCAGCGACTTGTTGACGCGGTGCCGCGTATCGACGCCGTTAAGCGGTCAACGTGCATCAAAGGTGCACGGATGGCCTTTGCCCGCGTCAAGACGTACTTGGCAAAGATGAAGGCCACCGACGTCGCGGCACAGAATCCACCCGGCGGGAAGGACCATCACACACCGGAGCATTATTTTGAGGATGTCCTAGAGGGCGCCCGCTTGATAGAGGGTCAGTGCTCGAAGGATATGATCTTCGAGTGAATGTACCGAAATTGTAAAAACAATATTATGATATATCAGGGCTATGTTTTTTTATACTTTTTGCCTGAAAGTGTTGGTTCCTCCTGTGCGGCCGTTTTTGTACAATCTGAAAGTTTTCCAGTCGTCGGCTTCGGCCCCCTCGCATATAATACAGGGGTGTTCGAAAAAGCACTTGATCACTCTTGACCCAATGTCTTGGTCCGTGAAGGAGGTGTCAATGCGGCAAACTAGGCAATCGGACTATAGGGCTTTAACACTTTCACTTAGCCATAGGAGTTTGACTGTGGGTCTACGATATATCCCCTGGTATGTACGCGGTTATCTGAATACGATGCGTTACATAGGTGACCTGAAGAACGGTTCTTCGTGTAATACGGAAGGAATCGCGAAAGATTCTGATGAGTCATCGAGTGGTTGACCAGCTCTCGCCGCATCATGACAGTCAGTTTTCGGCTTTCTCTATTGAGGTGCTTGACCAGATGAACCGGAAACACAATCGCAGTAGTTCTCCCTTTACTACCCTAGCCGATAGAGCGGAACGTAAGGTAGTAAGCACAAGAGCCGGGTAACCCAACTATTGACCAAAGATATGATTCGGAGCTGATGCATATAAGGCCAATCTCGTGACGCCGAAGTGTGCTATAAAGCTGTTCGGACTTGTCGGCAAATCATTTGTTCCCATATCGAGCCCCTGGCAATTTGTGCCGAGGTGCGTGCGTGAAACAACCGAAGAAGCAAAATCCAGTTCTTTAGAAAAAGCGAATACTGAATATGGATTATGTTCAGTGGAATCTGATATATACGGTAAACACAATCTTACAGATTATGACGCCCCTACCCGGGCTATTTGACATGCCGGGGGTCGAAGGCTGAGAGAAAAGGCACTTTACAGGCTCGAAATAAAGAGTGCGGTCTACAAACGATTATTTGGACCTCCTGTCGCACGTCTGCGCCGCCTTGCGTCAGCAAAAGGAGTCCTTAACGGGAATAGCCTTTGGGTAAGTATATGAATCCGGACTCCGAAAGAGTCCGGGAGGTGACCAGCTCTTGAGTCACCTATGGTAAAAGATAAAAAATAGTTAGAAAAGAAAAAGAGGCTATGGGAGTGCTTGTAGGCCTGTTCGTATTGTGCCTCCACCGATGACCAGGGTACTTTAAGTGCATAATTATGTATGCGCGGTACAAACTTCGCAGGTATATGAGGCGAACGACGGAGGCCGAACCGCTAATCCAGCTCTGAGATTGATCAGTCCTGTTTAATAAAGATCGGCGGCTTGATGGACGACGAGATACGCGGCTTGATGAGGCCGCTTTGTACTTCAGCTGTAGTAGCCGTAGTATGATCCTCTGTATGGAGGGAGCGTTCCGTATTTCCATTTATCGTTATGACGCCGCGTGGACCGGGCATCATAAGTTTTGCATGGGCATAGTGTGGGACCGCATTAAAACGAGCAAAAGCGGTACGCCCTAGAAGTGCATGGTAGCTACTGCGGAACAGGACAACATCGAAGGTCAAGCCTTTGCTTCGGAAGTTGTTCGGCGAACCGAAAACGACTTCCAATGTGATGGATCCCATGCAGTGAGCTTCTACGCCGGGTACTGCTCCCTTGAGGGTAGTTGTGGTGGGCTTGATTCTTGAAGGATCAATGCCCATTTTGCGGACAGTGTCTTGGTAGAGTAGATTAAAGCTACTTCCGCCGTCCATAAGGACTTTCATGAGATGGAACCTATCGATAATTGGGTCGAGGTCCAGAGCTGCTGAACCTGCGTGACGGATACTGACTGGGTGGTCCTTGCGATCAAAAGTGATCGGGCAGGCCGCCCATTGATTAAATTTTTGGGCGACCGACTCTATGGCGTAGGCGTCCCGTAGTGCGTGGTTGCACTCCCCTATAGGGGTGTGCGTCATGTATACCATGTTTACTGTTTTTACTTCAGGGGGAAATTGCTTCTGACCCCCGGTGTTCAGTTGGCGAGTCTCTTCGTCATCGCTATCACTGGGCGGCCCCTTCCCCTTGTGTTCGTCATTAAGCTTGCCGGCTTGTTTGAAGACCCAACAACTTCTGTTGGTATGATTGGCTGGTTTATCGGGGGTGCCATGAATCTGGCAGGGCCGATCCAGTATTTTGTCTAAATTGGATGGTCCGTCTCTGTTTGCCTTGAATGGCTTTTTCCATTGACCGAGTTTGGAGCCGCTGAATCCGGCGTTGACCGCCGTGTCTTGCGTTCCTTCATTATTATTGCTACGCTTGTGTTTATTGCGTCGTGGCTTGCCGTTGCCGTCTCAGACTTCGGAGGTGCCCGGATCGCTGGCGATGTTGCTTCTACGAGTGAGCCAGCTGTCTTCTCCCGCGCAAAAGCGGGTCATCAGAGCGGTAAGGGCTGCCAGGGATTTTGGTTTTTCTTGACCGAGGTGGCGGGCGAGCCACTCGTCCCAAACGCTGCGTTTGAAGGCCGCGAGGGCTTCGGCGTCCGGACAATCGACAATTTGGTTCTTTTTAATTAAGCACCTAGTCCACAGCTTCCTGGCTGACTCTCCGGGCTGCTGGATGATGTGACTTAGGTCATCGGCATCTGGTGGCCGGACATATGTACCTTGGAAGTTATCACGGAAGGCGTCTTCCAGGTCCTCCCAGCTGCCAATGGAGTCCTCTGGAAGGCTGTTTAGCCAGTGCCACGCTGGTCCCTTTAGTTTTAGTGGGAGGTATTTGATGGCGTGGAGATCATCACCGCAAGCCATGTGGATATGGAGAAGAAAATCCTCAATCCATACCGCGGGATCTGTTGTTCCATCGTATGATTCGATATTCATGGGTTTAAACCCTTCTGGGAATTCGTGCTCCATTACTTCATCAGTGAAGCAGAGGGGGTGTGTGGCGCCTCTATATCGGGCCACGTCGCGACGTAGCTCGGATGGAGTTCATCTGTGGTTTTCGGCCCGGGCGCCATTATGCTTGTTGCGTCTGGCTAAGTAGCCGTCGTCGCATGTCGAGGCACGCCCCCTCGATCCATAGATCAATCTGGTCTGTCCTGCTCTACTGTCCAGGTCCTTCCGCAGGTCATATGTATATCCCCGAGCTGTTTTATCTCTGCCTTTACGGTGAGGTAGTACGGGCTGGTGTTCGGCTTGAGTTGACGCTTTGTCCCGGCCACGTGGTGGTCGGTCAGCCGCATTGCACGATGATGGTACGGGCTCCAGCGCCTCGTCATCGAACTAAGGTAGCAATTTGCGCTTCGGGTAACTTTTGGTTGGGCACTCGAGGTAGTATTCCTCGGCTGCCAGGACATTAGTCCATCTATCATTGAGTAGATCTTGATCAGCTTGAAGCTGCTGTTGCTTCTTTTTCAGGCTCCTTGCAATGGCTATTAGTCGGTGCTTAAAGCGCTCCTGCTCGAGAGGTTCCTCAGGCACGATGAAATCCTCGTTGCCGAGGCTCACCTCATCCTTGGAGAGCGGAAGATAGTAACTGTCCTCTGAGTCTTCGTTTACGGCCTGTTCATCAGGGCTGACTCGCCCATCTTCCCGTTCGTCCTGTTCGGTGGTTGACTCAACGGGACCTTCATTGTCTTCGACATCGTCTAGAGTATTATTTTCTCCTGTGTCGGTATTGCTGTTTTTTCGACGGTGTGATTTAGAGCGGCGCCGCTGACGCCGGTGCTTTGGCTGTATCTGAGGACATTTATCCTCGACTGGGTCTTCTTTGTCATCGCCGTTAGCTTCTTTGGGTGTATCCACCATGTACACGTCATACAAAGAGGTGGTCGTCCAGCATCTGGTAAACGGCAGGTTTTGGGCCTGCTCTTCTCCGGCATCGTCATCCGTACCGTCGATGTCTTCGGAGTCGTACTTGAGCATGTCGATTACCTTGACAGTGTGATGCGGAGCATCCTATGGACATCACCATGTCAAGAATCCCATCGCTAAGAGACACGTTCAACTTCTACTTCAATCATACTAAGGTGAATTCCATCCTTAATGCGTGTCTTCTTAGTTCCCTTGAGGATGGTATACTACTTGACCGTCCTACCATGTGCCCATATAGGTTTGAGCCCGATGATGAACGTGCCATGGAGGAGGTCAACCACAAGCGAGCGCCTACACCGTCCTCGAGAGAAGCATGGAAACATAGAAGGAACCGTCAAGGAGAAGGCGAGGGTCCACCTGCACCGACGGGAGTCCACGAGAAGACGTGCTGCGAGCTTCAGGACACCCCGTGCGCACGGGCCCTTGGACCCCGTGCCCACGGTACAAGCCCGTGCACACGGGCTAAGTCGCCAGCTCTCTGGATACCTCGTGCGCACAGGCTCCACTTACCCCGTGCGCACGGGGCCTCCTGCGTGTGACTGTTGGGCTTTGCCTTGTATTCCCATTTCGCCCCTCCTTACCCCTTCATCCCTTGGACCTATATATACTCCTTCATCTCCTCCATTAGACTTAGCTAAGAATAGACACAAATCATAGAGCTTAGCTCATGTACCCCCCATGTGGGATTCCTCTTGAGAGAGAAGGCTCCATTGGAGTACAAGACCTCCATTGGAGAAGATCCCTAGGGATGCAAGCCCCCCCTTTGGGGAAGGATCTACCTAGATCATCAAGCCTTCATCTCCTTCATAGGATTTGGGATGAACTCTACCATGTATCTTGTTTCCCTTTGATTGTTCATGTACCTTGTGGACCTTGTGTGTTTGTTGGTCTAGTGGATGTGTGATTGGACTTGTTCTTGAGTGTTCCTCTTGTTTTCCCTCCTTGTGTTCATCTTGTTCTTGGGGATTCCCCCTCCAATTCGTGAAAGATCTCTCCATAGGGTTCCACCCTACAACATCTTGGTATCAGAGCCAGGTTGATCACGAAATTGGAGCCCCCTCTTTGTTTTTCTAGCCTAATTTTGCTTGTTCTTGCCCAATTTCGAAAGTTCCCCACAAAAAGAGCCATAACAAATTTTTTGTGATTTGAAGTTTTTGTGAGTTTTTGTTGATTTTGATCCATGGATCTGGTGTCTAGCAAGTAGATCTAACTCCTATTGCGTCCCCATACCCCATTTTTTCTTTCCCCCATCGAATTTGACAAGAAAATCGCGAATTTTCCGCCTACCCCGTGCCCACGGGCTCCCCACCCCGTGCCCATGGGCCCCCGCGAAGTCTCTGGTGACCCCGTGTCCTCGGTACGTGTACCGTGCGCACGGGACCCCGTGTCCACGGGCCCAGGACCCCGTGCTCACGGCCCCCCTACAGCAACCGCGAGCTTTTCACATTTTTGCCCATAACTTCCACTCCCGAACTCCGATTTGGTTGTTCTTTGGCTCGTTGAAAAGCTAGCGACGTGCCCGAGCTGCTCATCTTGGTTTTACCACCATTTGACTCCATCAAAATTTGCCCATTTTTGCATCTTTTGCATAGGCCCTCCGCCATAACTTCCGCACCACCACATACAACTTCCGCAAACTAACCCATTTTGGTTCCTATGGTATTTGTGGTTGTTTGAGTTCTGATTTGAGTCTCCCAAGGTGTTTCGGCTACTTGGGGACGGTTACATCTTCATCCACCACCGGTGACTTGTATCGCGCCATCGACTACATCCACCACGACATTCCACATCGACGACGACCATCCATCCTTTGAGACCATCTTCAACCGGAAGCAAGGCCGGTTACCCCCGACTTCGTGAAAGGTTAAGTGTGACAAAGGTATCCATTCCGTCATAAACTTTTCCTTCCTTGCCATTACATCTTGATAGCCCCACCATCTTTGCGCATACCTTCATACCTATTGAGACTAGCTATCCGAGTATTGCCGGGCTTCGTGAAAACTTGTGCACCATAGTGATACAATATCATATTTTTGCATCATTGGTTATATCACATAGTGCCATTGTTTACTCCCGTGCATCTCTTGTGATACTTGTCCCATATTTGTGTTTGAGGCTCAATAAGCATAGTGGAAAGGAAGAAAAGAGCAAAAAAAAGCTTTTAAGCAAGAAAGAGAATTATCATAAGCTTATAAGCAAAGAGTTGAGCATGATAAGAGATACGTGTGCATGCAGATACATGGAATAGGAAACATTTTGCTTGCATACATATAGGTTGGTGCCAAGTGGTGAATCGTGCCCAAGTGTGCAATCAAGCTACTGCTCTCCGAGTGTTTGTGCAACACGAGCTTAGTCTTCGTTAGGCAATTTTGTATTTCTCATCCCTATAGTTGCACAAGCCCCATTATCCCACCGTGTGTGTTTCTTTATTGCCCTCCTCTATATTTGTGATCACTTGCTTTGCATTTTGAGTCCTTTGGATTTATCTCAACATTTACAATATCTTGGACTTCAATTTGCATGAAATTTGTGCCACTTGTCCTAACCAAGCCACTCGATAAGCTTTTACTTGTAGGTGTGAGTGAGCAAGTCGGTACCAATTCCACTATTCTTTCATCTCACATTGAGTGATACGAGATACATCCTCAACTTTGGGAAAAGGTAGCTTGGTATTGTTTATCTCATTTCCTACTCACCTTTGCTCGAGTCTTGTGATGGATAGGCAAAGCACATCATCTCCGGTCTACAACCACGACGACGAGTTCGATGCTATGAAGAACGTCATCGACGCCAAGATGGACAAGCACATGGAGGAGCTCAAGGTCCTCATCAAGAACCGCAAGCGGTCTTCCTCATCTTCGAGAAGACGCTCAAGTGCAAAGACTTCCGTGCTACCATCCCCAGCAAGTACACACAAGCATCGACATCGACAAGACCATGAAGAGCGACCTACTGGACGAGAGTTGGCTTCTCTGCCACCCCCGTGCACACGGGCCCTCGACCCCCGTGCACACGGCCTCCAGCACCCCCGTGCGCACGGGCCATACAGTACAGCAACATCGACGACAAGGCTGCGGCTCCTTCAACACCTTTGGCATCTTTGCCAAGTGACTCCAAGGCATCTTTGCCTTCGGATGTACGACATCTTCGCCTACTCCACGAGCTCAAGTCCGCTACTCCCTCGAGCTACAACGACTTCAACATCGCCGACGAGATTCCATTCTTTGGGACTAATGACCCCGATGAATACCTCGAGTGGGAGTGCAAGATGGACGACTACCTCAAGCTACATCAAGTACCCTCTGAAGTTCAAGTGAAGTGCGCCACAAGTACCTTCCACGACTACACGTTGGTTTGGTGGCTTCACTCACCTTCAAGGAGCTTCGACATGAGTTGGTCCAAGACGAAGAAAGTGATGCGGCGAGAATTTGTGCCTTCCACCTACACGGAACATCTTCAACGCCAATTGGAGAATACCATACAAGGATCCAAGTCCCTTGACGAGTACTTCAAGAGCATGAAGGACGCCTTGCGACGTGCCGGCGTGGACGACTCCATTTGGATGAAGTTCTACTTCATGATGGGATTGAACAACGACATCCCCAAGACTATCTTCCTCGAGAACTACAAGTCCCTCGACGACAACTACATTGGCGCTCTCAAGGCGGAGCAAGAACTCAAGAAGGCCAAGTCTACTCGCCCCCGAGCTCACTTCGCAACGACCATGCTACAAGACTACGAGAGTGATGATGTGCCATCTACGGCCTTCATCCACGACGAGAGTGATGTTGTGCCATCTTCGGCCTTCATCCACGACGAGAGTGATGATGTGCCATCTTCGGCCTTCATCCACGGCGAGAGTGATGTTGTGCCATCTTCGGCCTTCATCCACGACGAGAGTGATGTTGTGCCATCTTCGGCCTTCATCCACGACGAGAGTGATGATGTGCCATCTTCGGCCTTCATCCATGGCGACGACGACAGGACGGTTGAGCATGGGATTTCCCCCTCGACCACGGCGACGTATGATGACTTGAGTGACTTTAGCCACCATATTGAGAGTGAGAGTGACTTCACCACTAGCCCCATATATGATGAGTTGCCCCAATTCCCATGTGAGGAGAGCCACCACCACCACCACTTGAGTGATTTGAGTGACTCCACCATATGCGACATTGAGTGCACCTACCTTGAGGGAGTGAGTGAGCCACCACCACATAGAGAGAGTGAGGTAGTTGATGAGGCATATGAGGCCATTTCGATTTCTAACAACTTAACCTCTACCTCTATTGTGTCTTCTCATTTGGTGCTAGGTACCATATATGATGACGCGCCGATCCTCAACGACTTCGTCATTCCTTTGGACAAGACGATGGCCATGGTGGACTATGATGCACCCCCCACATGGTTCCATCTCGATGACGACGTTGGCCACGATTTGGTATTTCCCACCTCACCTACATCACATGAGTGGAATGGACAAGGTAACAAAGGTGAAGGTGATGCTCTTGTCCCACTAGTGGACATTCTTGACATTGATTGCTTGCATGATGTCGATCCACCTATTCCCATGCTTCATGCTAGTGCGACTTCCTCATGTCATGACTTACCACTTTATGATGAGCATGTTGAATTGCCTAGTTGTGATGCCATGTTACATAGGATTTCTTGTGACAATTCTCTAGGTCACATCATGTTTGACAATCCGCTTGACTTGTCATATGCTATGCATGAGATCAACAATATGTCATATTTGCAATCTCACCGTAGTGACTATGCATATGCCATTAAAATTAATCCAATTTGCACTTATGGCATAGATGATAAGCCCAAGGTTATTGGCATTTGTTTTTCTTGTGATGATATTGATAAGATCCCTTTGCATCATTTATCTCATATGCCATGCCATGACTACCTAGCTTCGGATATGCATTATTTTGGATGTTGTCCATTTTCTCCATATGATGTTTCCCCTCATGAGGAGACCCCCATAGTTTCCTCATACCCATTAGGAGATTTTGATCCATCCCATCCATTGCATGATCCTCATACTTGTGTGCACAATATGCTTTCCATGAATGATGTGCCATATAGTTGCATACTTCATTTGTGCCCTCATCATGTCATACATAACAACTATTCTTTCATGATGGATGACATGTTCTTATACCATGCATAAAATTTCTTTGAGCGATGCTTATCTTGTGCTAACTCACACATGCACATACACATCATGATGGATGATGTGTACATTTACCACGCACACACATTCTTTCGTTTGTGTCTCTTTTGTGTAGGTACCCATGAATACTTGTCAACCTCACAATCCCATGAGTTGACAAAATGAGCTCTAGAGAGAAATGATGACTTGGGATCCCATGGATTTCCTTTCCCACCACTCCCTTCGCGCAAAGACTTCGCGCATCTCTTGTACATGGCTCTCACATGGTTATTATTGTCCATTACACACTCTATGCCCATCTTGCCATGTTCACTTTGCATGATATGCTTATTCCTATGCCTTTGTCATGCATTTGTGACCCATGCTTTGCATTACATATGTTTCTTGATTCTCATACTTGTATGTGTATTTGCAAGCTTGGTGGAGATAGTGCTTGTTATTGCCATGTTCCTTTTGCGAACCATTCCTATGATGATACTATGATCTTGCTTTGTGTTCGTGCTTGCGATATGTCATGTGCATTGTCTATGCCCACTATTTGCACCCATGACATGATTGACTTGATTGCCTCACACATGTTGAACAATTGCTCTTTACTTTGTGTTGAGCGCCATGATATCTTCACTACACCCTATGCACATTATGCTTGGATTGTCTTGCACTTGCCCCATGTGTTTAGACATCTCATTATACTTGGTGTTGTGAATGATTCCTATGCCTACCATATACCTTTCAATGAGCATGTTGCGCATTCTTGCTATGATCTTGAGGTAGATGCTTGTTCACTTCTCACACATATTTGCATCTCTACCTCTCATTTCCATGCTTGTTTCCATGATGTCCTTGATTGTGCTCAACTTATATGCTTAAATACCATGCCACACTTCTTTGTCAAACCATATGCTATGCTTGATGACAACACTTGTTGGGTCAATCACCTCTTGAATGCTTGGTTTTGCTCTTACGCCAACCACATTTGTTTTTCCAAGTGCTTTTTATCTTTGCTCCTTTTGAAGGAATTACAAGACGGTGCGACATTGGAGAGTGCCCATTTGAAACTACAAGATGATGCAGGCTTGGTGATCGTCAACTTCTACACGGCAACATCATCTCTTTCCCATGGTGATTTGGATTTCGATCCGAGGTCGGATCTTTCCCAAGGGGAGGGGATGATGCAGAGCATCCTATGGACATCACCTTGTCAAGAATCCCATCGCTAAGAGACACGTTCAACTTCTACTTCAATCATACTAAGGTGAATTCCATCCTTAATGCGTGTCTTCTTAGTTCCCTTGAGGATGGTATACTACTTGACCGTCCTACCATGTGCCCATATAGGTTTGAGCCCGATGATGAACGTGCCATGGAGGAGGTCAACCACAAGCGAGCGCCTACACCGTCCTTGAGAGAAGCATGGAAACGTAGAAGGAACCGTCAAGGAGAAGGCGAGGGTCCACCTGCACCGACGGGAGTCCACGAGAAGACATGCTGCGAGCTTCAGGACACCCCGTGCGCACGGGCCCTTGGACCCCGTGCCCACGGTACAAGCCCGTGCACACGGGCTAAGTCGCCAGCTCTCTGGATACCCCGTGCGCACGGGCTCCACTTACCCCGTGCGCACGGGGCCTCCTGCGTGTGACTGTTGGGCTTTGCCTTGTATTCCCATTTCGCCCCTCCTTACCCCTTCATCCCTTGGACCTATATATACTCCTTCATCTCCTCCATTTAGACTTAGCTAAGAATAGACACAAATCATAGAGCTTAGCTCATGTACCTCCCCTTGTGGGATTCCGAGAAGGCTCCATTGGAGTACAAGACCTCCATTGGAGAAGATCCCTAGGGATGCAAGCCCCCCCCTTGGGGAAGGATCTACCTAGATCATCAAGCCCTCATCTCCTTCATAGGATTTGGGATGAACTCTACCATGTATCTTGTTTCCCTTTGATTGTTCATGTACCTTGTGGATCTTGTGTGTTTGTTGGTCTAGTGGATGTGTGATTGGACTTGTTCTTGAGTGTTCCTCTTGTTTTCCCTCCTTGTGTTCATCTTGTTCTTGGGGATTCCCCCTCCAATTCGTGAAAGATCTCTCCATAGGGTTCCACCCTACAACACAGTGGGTGGTGGGTGGGACGTGAAGTTCCCTGCTTTCAGCCCCAAGTCCGGGCTGGGCATAGTTCAGACATTGCTCCTCTGTAATAATAAGGGATCACATTAAGTCCAGAGCCTCACTTAAAGGTGGGGTTTGGCCCGAGAGAAGAGAGCCCGTGGAGTACGGTGAGAGGGAGATTCCTTGGCCGAACTCACACGATGTTGACTCCGAAGGTTTGGAGCCAGTGTCCGAAGAAGGGTCCAGCTTCCCGATGGTTGCCAGCGACACTGCTTCCTCCGGCTCTCCCGTAATGGGCTTGCGGCCGCGGATAGTCCGACAGGCTCAGGAAGCCCGTCTTCGGACCTGGCCATGCGCTCCGGATCTAAGGCCGGAGCGGAAGTTGGGGCCGTGAATCCTTGGAAGATCAAGTCTCCCCGAACGTCAACGACATAGTCCAGGTTTCCAAAACTAATCTGGTGGCCTGGGGCGTAGCTGTCGATCTGCTTTAGATGGCCAAGCGAGTTGGCCCGCAGTGCGAAGCCGCTGAACACAAAGATCTGTCCGGGGAGGATAACTTCCCCCTGGGCAGCCTTGTTGTAGATGATTGATGGGGCCATCGAAACTCTTGGTGACGACGCAACGGAACTCTCAATGAAAGCACCAATGTCGGTTTCAAAACCGGCGGATCTCGGGTAGGGGGTCTCGAACTGTCCGTCTAAGGTCGATGGTAATAGGAGACAGGGGACATGATGTTTACCCAGGTTCGGGCCCTCTCTATGGAGGTAATACCCTACTTCCTGCTTGATTGATCTTGATGAATATGAGTATTACAAGAGTTGATCTACCACTAGATCGTAATGGCTAAAACCCTAGAAGTCTAGCCTGTATGATTATGATTGTCTCTAGGGACTAAACCCTCCAGTTTATATAGATACCGGAGGGGACTAGGGTTGTACAAAGTCGGTTACAGAGAAAGAAATCTTTATACGAACGCCAAGCTTGCCATCCACGCCAAGGAGAGTCCCATCCGGACACGGGTGAAAGTCTTCGGTATTGTATCTTCACAGCCCATCAGTCTGGCCCATGTCCAACAGGCTGGATGTCCGAGGACCCCTTAATCCAGGACTCCCTCAGCGAGCGAACTAGGTATCTGGGCATCATCTACGGCGTTCCAGGAGCAAGATGGAAAGAGGCACATGTCGGAGGGGTCTCGGCAAGGACGAGCTCGTCATCCATGGCAGACAGGGGCTTCGGTCACGGCGGGAGGAGCGACTAGGGGATGGGAGGTACATCGGGAAAAAGGGGAAACGGAGCAGGAGCTCCGAGGGGGTCAGTTGGAGTAGACGACAAGCTCGGGGGCGTCCTGTTGGCGACGAATCGGTCGACGGCGGCCGGCGATCGTGCTCGGAGAGGACCCGTCTATGGCGACGTTTTCGGGCACCCGAGGACGCGTTCTTCCGCGGGGAACTTCACGACATCGATGCGGATCCGGTGGTCATGACGGAGAGGTGAGGCATGCACGGTGGCTGCGTGGGCGAGTGGCAGTGCGGTTCGGCCATGAAGACGGGAGGCGAGGGAGAGAGAAGGGGGGGCGAGTGGGGAGGTCAGGCGGATCAGGACGGCATCGAGGAGACAACCAGTGGCGTCGCGCTGTCGTCGGACCCAGGCAAGCAGCCTGGTGGCGTGGCGTCCGCGCGCGTGTGCGCTGTTCCCCTGCCTACTGGTGCGAGGTAGGGGATGACTGGCATCTCCAGTGGGCTGGGCTGCTACAGTAACGGGCTGGCCAGGTAGCACTCTCTCTCTCTCTAATTTTTCTATTTTAGTTTCTGTTTTCTATTTTCTGTAATTTGTTTTGATTTAGTTTTAGACACTAAATCATTTTTGTTGCTTCTGATAATTCTTGTAGGGACTAGTTGGATTATTCCAAAGCCCACCAAAAATCAGAAGTATTGGAGCTACTAAATATTTTATATGAATTAATAACCCCAATTCAAATACAATATGAATTGATTCAAAAATCCAAATGTCATGGAAAAATGTGCATCATCTCTGGTTACTGTTTCCAGCATTTTTCCAAAAATGATGAACATTTTTGAAGGCCATTTGGGTTCATTGAAAAATATTTTTAGTTGAACCTATTGGAATTCCATTTGATGCTAGGGTTTAAACAATCCCCATTTCAAGTTTAAAAGAAATTTAGACATGATGCAACAACCAAGCTAGTCCAAGTGCATAGCAAAGCTAGGGATGTTACAACTCACCCCCACTAAACAAGAATCTCGTCCCGAGATTCAAGACGTGAGGTAAGAGGAAAGGGGGTCACAAAACTATCACAATCTTCATGATCCATTTACCCTTCTCGAAGATGTTGATTCATTGCTTCAAATTGATCTTGTTGTCTTTGCTTTCGAGATCTTTATCCAACACGATGATGACAGAAGAAAACTCCACCGAAAACGATCTCCTCAAAGATCGAACACTCAAGATCAACTCATGGAGTGAGAGGTAATAACATGTCTTGAGTTGAGGCATAAAACACACATCGAGAACAATGGCAAGAGGTATATGACAACGGTTCGATTGGGCAGGCAAAAATTCCATGCTTAAGATGATGGTGCATGGTTTCAAGATTGCGAGGAAATGATTGCCATGATTCCATAACAGGGCACCTTAGGGAATGTGCTCATAGAATTAATCCCTTAAGTGGCAAAAAGAATTACTTTTGATATAGAGATCATTGAGACTCTTTATACCAGCCTAAGGCAATCACAACCGATCATTTGAAGGAGTTCGAAAGAATGACATACTCAGACTAGAATGGATGATGTGGACTACCTTGTTGAAGACAACACAATGGAAGATTTTTGCTTATCATCGGAAATGGATGGGACCCATGGTAGGACCACTTTTGAAGATGGTCCTGGACAACAACTGCTGAGAAGGGCAGCCCATGGGAAATTGGCACAATGGCGGTGCAAGCTGGGAAAAAATGCAATTGTTGGGAATGTTCCAACCATCATTTCTGCCTGAAATTCAAATCTGGTTGGTAACAGGATATTTCAGACATCATGTCTGGAGAAGAAAGTTTGCAACACAAATCGACAAGACGATGTTGCAAGATTCTCGGGAAATGAACTGCAATAGCAAGCTCCAAAACATGAGCTAGTTCTGCTACACACATGTGAACATGCTGTCCCAGACAAGCATGACCACATAGTAGTCTTACAACGAAACACTACCGAGTTCAGGTGGGGAACCATCATCGAGGATATCGAAGTCTTGTGCATTACCATGGATTAGCACTTAACTCCTTTTCCTAGAACAAATCAGTCAGTGGCTTGGTGTGCTACGGAATTCATATGGAACGAAGATGATCAGTCAATAGACCACAGAATACTTTGCACATGCATGGCTGACTTGGGATGATTCCAGAGGAAGCAAAAACAAGCTTTCTCGAGTTCATGGCGGCAACTTGCATCAAATGCACATGAATTAGAGGAAGTCACTTCTTGCATCAAAACATCTACTTCATGAGCTAACACAAAGATGATGCTTACAAAAGTTTCCGACACAAGCTTAATGTCCAACAAAATCATGGAGAAAGTAAGGATGTGAACAAGACGATAGCATCAGTCAGACCAAAGGATATAACGGTGTATGCCCGAGGAAACAACCACGGGTAAGACAACATTACGAACACCATTGGTTCTGATTTGATTTGACGATAGCCCATACTCAAATCAAAGATTGGTAAGATAATAGATACAACAACTGATCACGAGTGTCAATCGGTGAAGATGTCATCTTTCTTCAATACACACACAGACAAAAGATATCCCATTGAATGAACCGAGTCAGATAAAGCTTTTATCTTCCAACTCTCCAAGTTATTGTTTAGATTATCCAACTAGTTCAGGGGTATCCAACACAGATCCTTGGAGAAAGGGTGGTTTATGGAAAAACCAACTTGATCACGAACTCAACATAGCGGTCAGGTGACAACCTGGTAATACTTCCGAGAAGATATTCGGAAAATCACGAACCACCGATATGTTATTAAGCTCGAGAACAATCCTGCTTTTCAAGGCAAGACGACATGATCAGAAGAGCAAGAGATTCAATCCTAGAATAGTGATTCGATAACCAACACTCTAAGAATGATATTAATGTCCATTAATTACCAAGCAACACGGTTGCTAGGAGTATTGATTTCACACATCATGGTTCACTTGTCAGCATTCCAGCTGCGATAACACGGGACCGAGGAATGAAAAATGATGGCAAGAAGAATCATTGCGTCAAGAATTCATGAGAGATGGTGCAATTCTCATGACAATCCTGACATAAAGGGGGTAATACTCCGAGGTAGAACAGAACAAAAGCTGGATTGGCATTTTGATCTACGGAATACAACTACATTGACCAGTCCAAGAAATGGATGAGGTGGTATTTCCTTCTTCCAAATACCATGAACCTCGAGGAGTATCGCAAAGGTTACTAATATCCTAAAGGAACTAGCAAGCACTATCAACATGAATGAGTAGAGTGAATCTCGGGTTCAAAAACTCAGGAATAGAATGCCTACTAACTAAATGGCATCACGGGATGCTTTCGAGAATGACGGCCAGAATCATCACACTGAGAATACAAATTAGAGCTAGATTACTGGGTGGTTCTCTAAGACACCTAGGGTCATAATAATAGCTTCAACATATACGTCGAGGCAATGGAGTACCTCAACACACTGATTAGTGTGCTTAATCTGACCCAAAAGGACATCGGGAACATGGAGGAAAGATTTGCAGGTGCATCAGATTGTTTAGAAACCTGGGATGACTCGGACAACATAACGGCTGTAAAAGCTCAAAAAGATTTGAGACATCCTGCAAAATGGTAGCATAACCACTCAACATCGCAATATCAAGGGTCTGAGCTCAACTGTCATCACACGGAGGTAGTAGAAACTGAACTGAGACTTGAATCCATCAATCCTATAAGTCTATGGATTAGTAACACGTCATCCTGATAGATAGATGAGAAGGCCTAGTTCTTAATCCCCGTAGAAAAGAAGAGGTTGACTCAGATCAGAAGGGCATAAGGTAAAGGAGTAAAAAGAGCTTTACGTTCCCTTCCACAATCAATTCCCTTATATAACTAAAGCATTTCTAGACTCGACTTCGACCAGTTTGGCTTGGTAATCCTACAAGCAGTCAGGCTCTGATACCAAAGCTGTCAGGACCCCGATCCTAAGTCACACCGGTCTAGCATGTAACACATCATATCACTTTGCGGCCTCACGCACGATATTCCCACGGGTGCCACCTTACCTGGCCCGGGACCGTTTGCGCCTTTTGGCTCACGTATATGATAGTGTCACTAGCATCCATATGACAGAGAACCCAGACGACATGGCTAGTCGTGAATCCAAAGTGGCACTAACTTACAAGGACAGGCATACATGACCCAGCAACGAACGTGTCGGTCATCAACGTATGAACCCAAGTCGTAGCAAGCTACAAGGACTTAAAGGAACAACGAGTGACATTTCCTCGAAGGGACAGACACAAGAACGAAGAAGGACACATGCCGGCCAGCCTAAGTGTTCCGGAGCAGTAGCAAGCTACCATGGCTCAGTGGAAGCACTAGGAGACATTTCCCCATAAGAGAGGCTACCAAGAACAAACAACTAGGTTGTCGGTTCCCACACATATCAAGCATTTCAAAATCATACACACAATATGCTCGATATGTGCAAATACAACATGGCATCACAACAAAACTCTACGACTCAAAATATTTATTCATTAGTCTCCAAGGAGCCAGATATTACAAACATGGATCTAATGACCCAACATTCAAGTCATACAAGCAAAAAGCACATGTGGAAGCTTAAATTGTCTAAGTACAGACAACTACAAATGAAAAAGGCTGAGAAGCTTGACTATCTACAAGACCCTCCCAAGCGTACAAGATCGTAGCTGAGGTAACAAGCTGAACGTCGAAGTCCACGCGGAACTACTAGTGAGACTGAAGTCTCTCTGCAAAAACATAAATTAAGCAAACATGAGTACGAATGTACCCAGCAAGACTTACATCAGAACTAGCTACATATGCATCAGTATCAACAAAGGGGTGGTGGAGTTTAACTGCAGCAAGCCAGCTTTGACTCAGTGGCTATCCTGAACTATGTCTGCAAGTAACTCTTTTGAGGTGGCGCACACGAGTCCACATATTCACCATATCAATACACTACTATGGATCCGCTCCCGTCTCCCTACGAGAAGGCCATCCATAGCACTCACACTTATCTTGCGCATTTTAGAGTATCCACTTTCACTTGTCTATGAACTGTACAGGCAACCCAAAAGTCCTTTACCGCGGATGCGACTATTCAAATAGATCATTTATAACCCTGCAGGGGTGTACTTCTTCACACACGCTCTCGCCACTTACCGCCATGTACACGTCATGTATCTCGACAACCTTCAAGCGTAAGCTTGGCGAGGGTGTCGGCCACGACCTGACTAACCACGCAAGTCTCTAGTCCAGGTTTATCGCCTATTCGGGTTCCATCCGCAAGGAGATCCGGCTGGGGTGTCGCTCACGGCCCCAAACGATGTGAGCAGGGTTCCCAAGCCCACCAAATGGGCGACGCTTGGTACATCGAGCCACTGCACCTAGTCTGTCCCAAGCCCACATGTACCGGGTGCCACTTGGTAGACTACTAGCACTACCTACAAACACCAGAAACTAGTTGCAACTCCTGGACAGAGATCAGGTTGATTAATAAGCCGAGAGGGGTCGAGTTACCGGAACCCAATGTGTGGTAGTAGCTATTCATGGATCACAAACACAGAACTCAGTTCCCGAGGACGATTTCAATGAGACAACCCACCATGTACTCCTACATGGCCTCTAACCGCTACCTTTACCAAATCGTGTTCACACACTTAGCTCTCAACAGTAGGACATGTTCACAACTTTCCAATTCATCCCCGATGAATCAGACCCGACTCAACTCTAAGCAGTAGCAGGCATGACAACAAGTATGAAAGAGTAGGCACATCAGGGCTCAAACAACTCCTACTCATGCTAGTGGGTTTCATCTATTTACTGTGGCAATGACAGGTCATGCAGAGGAAAGGGGTTCAACTACCGCAACATGTAACAGTTGAATCGTTGTTGTCCTAATGCAATAAAAGAGAGCAGAAGCGAGAGAGTGGGATTGTATCGGAACGAACAAGGGGGTTTTGCTTGCCTGACACTTCTGAAGATAGTATAGTTCTTCATCGGTGTCATCGTCGGTACCGCGTCTACTGAGAGGGAACAAACACCGGCAACAGAAAAAGAACACAATCAATGTAATGCAACAATATGATGCATGATCATGACATGGCAATATGATGTGATTTAGGCTAATGCAACTAGAACAGAAAGGTTTGAGCTTATTTGAACCAAGGGTTCAAATTCAAACTCAAGTTATGGATTCAAATAGTGCATTATCATGTTTTGAACTAAACAGCAAGGTTAAGTTGTTTAATTATGCATGAACCCAGTACAGATGGAAAGATTGGATTTTTCTAATCATTTTTCATATAAACTCTTTTCATTTGGAGCTACAGATTAATTTCTATGAATTTTTGAAGTTTTGGATATTTTCTGAAATAAATAAATCATTTCTGATTTATTTAAAATCCCAGAAAATATTTACTGCGTCAGCATGACGTATCGGTGATGTCAGCAGGTCAACAGGCTGGTACAGGTCAAACCTGACCAGTAGGGCCCACTGGTTAGTGACACAGAGTCAGCTACAGAGGCTGGCATGTGGGACCCGGTCAATGCTGACGTGGCCAGGTCAAAGGTGATAGGCGGGGCCTTCTAAGATTAGTACTAATTTAATAGAGAAGTTAAACTAATTAATTTAGGCACGGGGGCCCACTTGGCAGTGGTTCTAGGGGGTGATTAGCGGGGTGTTTAGGCCCTAATTAAGTGGCCACGTCGGCTGCTAACCGCCGGTGACTCATAGCCGCGGCGGCGTCGCTCGTTCCGGCGATTCCGGCGACGAGAGGGGGCGGGGTTGGGCTCTACGGTTGTGGCGCGACGAGGCGCATCGGGTGGTGGCCGTGGGCGGTGCCGGGGCGGGCTTTAGCGGCGGCTGCGCTCGGGCTAGCTCATGCTCGGGCCTGCAGCTTGCAGGCGAGCGAACTAGGTATCTGGGCATCATCTACGGCGTTCTAGGAGCAAGATGGAAATAGGCATAGGTCGGAGGGGGCTCGGCAAGGACGAGCTCGTTATCCATGGCAGACGGGGGCTTCGGTTGTGACAGGAGGAGCGACTAGAGGATGGGAGGGACATCGGGAAAAAGGGGAAACGGAGCAGGAGCTCACAGGGGGTCAGTTGGAGTAGACGACAAGCTCGGGGGCGTCCTGTTGGCGATGAAACGGTCGACGGCGGCCGGCGATCGTGCTCGGAGAGGACCCGTCTATGGCGATGTTTTCGGGCACCCGAGGACATGTTCTTCCGCGGGGAACTTCACGACATCGATGCGTATCCGGTGGTCATGACGGAGAGGCGAGGCGTGCACGGTGGCTGCGTGGGCGAGTGGCGGTGCGGTTCGGCCATGAAGACGGGAGGCGAGGGAGAGAGAAGGGGGCGAGTGGGGAGGTCAGGCGGATCAGGACGACATCGAGGAGGCGAGGCGACCAGTGGCGTCGAGCTGTCCTCGGACGCAGGCAAGCAGCCTGGTGGCATGGCGTCCGCGCGCGTGTGCGCTGTTCCCCTGCCTACTGGTGCGAGGTAGGGGATGACTGGCATCTCCAGCGGGCTGGGCTGCTACAGTAATGGGCTGGCCAGGTAGCACTCTCTCTCTCTGATTTTTCTATTTTAGTTTCTGTTTTCTATTTTCTGTAATTTGTTTTGATTTAGTTTTAGACACTAAATCATTTTTGTTGCTTCTGATAATTCTTATACGGACTAGTTGGATTATTCCAAAGCCTCTCAACAAAAATCAGAAGTATTGGAGCTACTAACTATTTTATATGAATTAATAACCCCAATTCAAATACAATATGAATTGATTCAAAAATCCAAATGTCATGGAAAAATATGCATCATCTCTATTACTGTTTCCAGCATTTTCATTTGGGTTCATTGAAAAATATTTTTAGTTGAACCTATTTGAATTCCATTTGATGCTAGGGTTTAAACAATCCCCATTTCAAGTTTAAAGGAAATTTAGATATGATGCAACAACCAAGCTAGTCCAAGTGCATAGCAAAGCTAGGGATGTTACAGCTGCTGACGAACCTACTCCGACGCTAGCCGTCCATCCGTCTGCCGCGGCTCATTGCAATTCGCCCGCTATATTAACTTGAGCCCCAGCTCCCAGCCATAGCCAAAGACCCACACTCATTCTTCTTCGGTCCCTTCCTTCTGTCAGCACCACTCCAACCATGGTCTCGTGGCGCTCCAAAGCTCTCTTGGACGTACTGTCGCAGGGGCAGACGAAGGACATCAGTGGCTCCGCTCCGGGCGCGCTCCAAAGCTCTCTTGGACGTACTATCATAGGAGCACACGAAGGAGATCGTCGGCTCCCCCCGGCCGCCATGACCACAAAGCCGGCGTGCGTGCGCGGGTGCGGCCGATAGCGAGGAAGAGTAGTACACGGTAGGTCGCCGCCGCTCTGGTCCCAGGAAGGCCACCTCTCCTCCACTCAGTCAACGCCAAGCTTGGTGGGATAATCATCGGTGGCTGATTAGCCGCTTGAAGGTGACGTGGAGGGGGAAATCTTCAGAACCTTGTGCTCCGGAGGAGGAGGTTATCAAGGCGGATGAGGAGGAGGCAAAGGCAATGGCCGGCTTTCTCGGGTTCATGGCCGGACATGGTGGTCGGGCGCCGGCGATCGTTTAGATTAGGTTTACAGTAGGTTTTAGTACGGTTTGTGCGAAATATGTAATGAATTTCGTCTAGTTTATAGGAAAAGTTTTCGAAATGTAATGAATTTCATCTGGTTAATTTGAAATTTTCTTTGTTTGCACGAATTTCATCCGGTTATTCATATAGTTGTCGAAACGTATGTGGGCAGCATTGGATGGCATCCATCAGTGTCCTCGAACAGATGCCGGTGTAAATTTGTGGGCCAGCGCTGGAGATGCCCTAACTATCATGGTATAATCGCTAACAATGCTCAATTATTTCGCAGGGAACAGTTATCCCTCGATCAAAATCAGATCCGCCGTGTTTCGCACTCCTCACATGTAAGAGTGTAGACTCTTGCTTACATAAAAATGGAGCCAGTGGACGGCACTGTAGCACGTCATATCACTCAAACTAGCCCGCCTAACGCGCGGGAAAGCACCGCCCCCGTCATTTTGTTCTGGATTTCTATCGATCAATCGCACGAAAATTTTACGCTTTGCAAGTTCAAAAGGAAAAGGCGGCACACTTACGACTCGTACACGTCGTGTTCGCATCGCACCCCCGACAGTCCGGCTCGCACGCCGCTCACCAGAGGGGACACGCGTTGTCTTGCATTTTCACTGACATCTGGGACTGCAATTGAATAAACCGTCGATAGCCGAAATCTAATAGCTCGGTGGGCGTCGGCTGAGAAGAGAGAGACGGGGGAGGGAGAAGAGATCGCCCGCCCGCCGCGCACGGACTCCAAGAAATATATGGTGATAATGTGAGGTGGGCCATGCGGGAGTCCGGACCGCTTCCAAGCCCGCTTCTGACTGCCCTGGCCCACCAGAACCCCCCCACCTCCCCGCGCGCACTCCCCTCGATCTCAGACGCCAGCTGCCAGCATTGATAGCAAGTAGTACCAGTAAAATACTGGGCTATAAGCCCGCTTATGTGGAGGAGAGAGAGGCATTGACAAAGTCAAGGAGTGGGCTCTGCAAGAGCCCATCTCTACACGTGCTCCTAGGTATAAAAAACTAATTCTAAAAAAGAGGCATAAAAAACAATTGTGTCTAAAAAAGAAAGGTAAAAAACATTTGAGAGGAAATAGATAGAGAGAAAGTGAGAAAAAGTTGTAACCTTATAGCCAACCTTATAGTCAACACTATGGTAGTATTACATGAGGAAGGAGGGAGTGGTGCACATGCCAAGTTCACTTGGCTGCCGTGTTTCACACTTCTCCGTCGTAACAATGGAGACAATAGCTTTCATCAAAATAAACAATGAATACTCGTTGCTCGTCCTCTATATCGGAAAGAATACTTTCATTCGCCGACATGTGGGACGTTGACCATCCTGGTCCACCTGCCATGCACAAAATTATCCTGGTCCACCCCGGTCGTAGCGCAGGCCCAACCTTTCCCAGTGTAAGTTAGTCGGACGAAGGAACCATCATGACTTTGTTGAATTCCGCTTCTTCAAGAAAACTTACTGTACCCGCAATACTGCTACCACACGCGAAGAATAACACCAAGAGTCATGACTTCGTTGACTCTTCGGTGAGAGTTTTGCAAGTACTATAGCTGGCACAGTAGCTAGCCTACTAACACCAAGAGTCATCAAACAAGCCCTGCTGATATGATAAACAGTTCAAACTTACATCTAAGCATGCCATATATTACATCAAAAGCTGGTGAGGATACATCTGTTTCCATAACTCGGAGAGGGTTCACATGATTCACTATCAAACAAAAGTAGCAAGTACCGCCCACACAAGACAGTGCACTAGCCCTAAGATGGTTTGATAACACGTATTGTTCTGGTAATTAAACACAATGCAAACTACCCTGAAGGATTAGCGCGACCAATTATTTCTTGTCATCGATCTCTCGGGCAATGACCACAGCACGGACATCGGCATGGGAATCGATCTCTGGGGCGATGTCCATAGGAAGGACCGCGACATCGGAATCGATCTCTGGGGCGATGTCCACAGGATGGGCAGCGGCATCGGAATCGATCTCCGGGGTGATGTCAACAGGACGGACCACGACATCGAAAACGATCTCTGGGGCGTTGTCCACAGGACGGTCCGCGACATCGGAATCATCAAGGACGTCCACCGGCACCTGCACAACCCTAACATATCAGCAAGCACATTGCAAATAATCAAAAACCACAACTATGGTAAGACATTATTTTTTACCTTGTGCAGCTCACCAGGGGATCCCATCCCTCCGGGGCCATCTCCTTGTCCTCGATGGGGGCCATCACCTTGCCAGGGGAATACTGCTTCTCAACGGTGACTATCTCCTCAAACTCAGCCTTGGGCCTCGCATAGGTGGCCATTAGAGTTTCTCGGGTAGGCACAGTGGGGACCTTGCTGTTCTTCCAACTTTCTTTGAGGAGTTCGTCCGCCAACGTCGTCAACTCTTTGGCCAGTGCTTGTTTCTTGGAGTTCTTCATCTCCATGGGTTGGCCCACCAACATGGTCAACTCGTTGGTCGGTGCTCGCTTCCTGGAGATCGCTGTTTCCAGTGGGTTGCCTGCCGGCAACTCTTTGCCTAGTGCTCCAGGATCCATCAATGAACTGACAAACAAAAAGCAATCGAAAGGAAACCACAATCACAATGAAAACAGGAAAAGAATAGGCTGTGAGAATCGGTCGGTGCTTTGCAAAAAGAAGATTCTTGGAATGAAAATATAGTAACATCGCTGATTCGCCCACCTTTCCTTCGTTGGTACAGAAGAAAAATGGCAGAAGTGAGTAGCCTGGAGTGAGGTTTTCTTCAAGAAAGTGGAGAAAGGGCTTCAACGAGCGTTCCAGTGAAATGATGGTTGCTTCATCCAGTCCAACTTCGAGGCCACTTTACCACTGCTGGTAAAGGTGTGGGTTTTGTGATATGATGGGTCATGACGGCCACATCGGGGTGACTGGTGAGTCTCGACTGTAGCACCTCGCTATGATTCGGTGGATGGCACGCGAGCCCGGATGCTTTGATGTCCTGCATGTAGATAGAGCGGCTAGTCATATAGGAGTACTCAATATTGTGCACCGCGACCAAGGCGGAGAGGAAACCGAGAGAACTACGTATTTATTTACGATGTAGATTCACTCATTTTGCTCCATATGTGCTACTCCCCCCGTCCCAAAATTCTTGTCTTAAATTTGTCTAAATACGGATGTATCAAGTCACGTTTTAGTATTAGATGCATCCATATCTAGACAAATGTAAGACAAGAATTTTGGGACAGAGGGAGTATTACTCATGTAGGGTGTAGTCTAGTCACTTGTTGAAATCTCTAGAAAGGCAAATACTCATTTCCGGTTTACAGGGCTATACTAGCAAGTAGTACTACAATAGTGGGCTCAAATAGCAATTTTGTCTCATGCAAGAGCCTTGCTATATGCGTGCTCCAAGGCACCGCACCACGCCCCACCCCTACACAAAGACTTCCACGCGAGCGTTCGCAACAGCCACGTTCGGGTTGTGCTCGGCTCTTCGCCTCTTCGAGAAGATGAACAATGATGTTACTACTACTTCTACAGTATCGAATCCACTGCTGCATGTCCGTCCACCGCGCGCGGGAGGGATAGCTTGTTGTAGTATAAGGCTAGTTGTAATGGGAGTATCATAGGTAGTACTCCCTCCGTTCCTAAATATTTGTCTTTCTAGAGATTTCAACATGTGACTACATACGGAGCAAAATGAGTGAATCTACACTGTAAAATATGTATATGTACATCCGTATGTGGTAGTCCATTTGAAATCTCTAAAAAGACAAATATTTAGGAACGGAGGGAGTATCATGCATGCCAACTAGGCAAATTTGATGAGGTGGCATAGAATTAAATGAAGAAAGAGAGGGTTGAGTATCATATCATGATACCGTATCATATTAAATGTTGTGCTACTATATGTCATGCATGCTAATAAATGAAGTCATCTATTATACCAACATATGATACTATGCAGTACGAATGTAGTATCATACACTAGTATCATGTGCATGATACTAGTATATGATACTTTTTCATTACGATCAACCTAAGCAAAAGCCTGTCCTCGTTTGCGAGCCACCGCGCGCATGCGCGAGGGAGAAGGCGTGTAGTAGTAAAATCAAGCTTCTCCTTGTTGTACGAGTTGATGCGACACATCATAGCACTGGCCCCACATGGTTGCCTCTAAACTTGGCTAAAAGACCCGCAGTGTACAATATATTTGCTGCAACCTCTAACATTTACCCCAACACAAATTAAAATATATATTCCTATCTTGACCAGATGAGCGTGCAAACTACAATCACCAGGATGACAGGTAGGGCCAGAAGATTATTTTAATAAAAAAACTTCGAGACAGCCTCATAGCATGGAGCCGACCCCAACGATTTTAAGCTTACAGGCACGGTACACGCTATCCTAGACTACTCTACACATGAAACTACCACACGAGCGTCCGGGCTGCGCTTGGCTCTTCGCCTCTTCAGGAAGTCGAACAATGATGGAGTACTACTGCAGTGGAGGAGTACTACAGTATGCTTTTGGCCATCTGACACCGAATGAACTGCTGCATGTCCACCGCGTGCGGGAGGGAGAGCGTGTAGTGAAAGCTTCTCCTAGTCCTGCCAGCCACCACGCTCATGGGCGAGGGAGGGACGTAGCTTCGTTGACTTACTGCTCCTGCCTTTGTGTGTATGTCAGCTGGGCCCAACAGGTGGGTGGCCCACCTGTCATGCAGCCAAAGGCAGGTGCAATTAAGGCACCGGAGCTCAATCCGCGAGCGAGAGGGCGTTGTAGTAATCAAACTTCTCGTTGTTGTACGAGCTAACGCGACACATCAAAGCACTGCACTCAATATATTTCAATAATTTGAGTTTACCGATGCATTAATTACAACGCATGCATGCATGCCGTGACTTTCCTTTTGATACTTGCATGTGTTGATTTAATGCACCTTGCCAAATTTTGACTATAAATTTAATTAACCAAATGTTCATGCATGTCACAAAAAATTACATCATTGAAAACTATGTTCAAATACGAATCAAACGATATAATTTTTGTTAACATGCACTAACATTTTGTCAGTTAAATCTTTGGTCAAAATTTAGCACCAATGACAAAGGGGCCCAATAAATATTGTACTCTCACATTTTGTTTTGAGGATACTCCCACATAGAAAATATAAATAATAATGCATGTTGGGGCAACCCATGTTTTTGATAATTTTAGCCATGGGCTTGTTCACAAATTTTACGAGGGGGTGGTTGTTCATTTAATGGAGGGTCTTGTACCAGACTTGAACGATACAAAGTGCAACCTGGCACACCGTAACACCACTTGGAATAAGCGGGTAGCTATCTCAAAAAACAATCGACAACTAAAAAAACCGCGACCTGGCACGTACACAATTTTAAACGATTGTTTTGATGGAGTGAAAAGGAAAGCTACCCCACTACGTATATATAGGCCGGAGCCTCCGCGCTTGCTTGCTAGGGTTGCTCTATTCACACACTCTCATACTCTCCATATCTAAACAAGATAGCGGTGGTAACGCTGTCTTTCTCCCTTCAAAAAGCACTGTCTTTCTATCCTCACCGCTGGATACAGATCCGGACGTATCCCCCTCTGCCGGTGAAGGGGAAGAGGGGCAGCGTTTAGGCCTTCGTCGACAGCGAGGGAGGAGACCCGCTGCCGGCCGCACCGTTATCTCCGGCCGAGCGCCGGCGCGGGAGGTCCTCCGATCCCTTCGTCGTTGCTCTAGTGTGGGCGGATCCGGCCTCCGGCCGCCCACCTATCCACATCCCGACGACCTTCAGGTATATATTCCTTCAAAACCGCCCTAGCTCTACTTCCCCAGCTCGCTACGTCGCTGCATGTGCATCATTTTCTACCTCTCAGTCCCTCTTGATCGGATGGTCCAACGTCACCTATTTTTTTCTTCTATTGTTAGAGGTGAAGCTACTTCATGGAGTCGAATCTTGTACTTGGTTCCAACAAGAAATAAAGTGGGGGTGGGGGAATTTAGTATGTACTTCGGACTTGGTACAAACAGGAAGGAAAATGGGTGAAAGTAGTACCGACTGGTCATCCAACAGGTCTCTTGGTCGAAAAGGAAAATATAGGGGAAACACTGTACACAGTGGTATGACTAGGACTAGATTTGCTATCCACACATAGGAGTAGGTGGCTAGAGTGAACAAAAATGGGACCAACCCAGATATGTTTCTTGGATGTTTGTTTCTCGGGCAACAAACTCTGAATCACCACTTTATGCCCCGGTTTAGGTACATGGTGCTGGACAGCTGGTGCACCCACTGTCCCATGCCCTTATACAAAATATTTAGGTGTTCTTAATCTAATGCCCCTGGTAAAATGAAGCCATGCCACTGTTATAAGCCATGACAAGTTCAGCCAAATGTTTCTGCCTGTAATTGTTTGAGACTCTGACTGTTTCCTCTGTAGCTTTTTGTGCAAACAGGGATATCCATTTCACCTGGTTGCTATTGTGACCTTTTGGTGCACTACACAAAAACACTTCTTAAAAGAAGTGACTTTTGTGCTATTTAACTGGAATGTCAAAATGGAACAGTTGGTTCATTTCGGTGGAACTGCACAAAGGGAGATCTGTGTTCCAATCCTCATCATCCATATTGGCACCATAACCTTCCTTTAGGTAAGAATGATATTTAATGCATGTGTTCACCTCTATTTTGCGACTGCCATGAGAAAATAATGCTATTGTTTACTAGTACACTTGTACTCCCTCACTGACAAAAGCAATTCTAAAATAGAAGGCCAATCATGTACTTGGTTTCACCAACTAGTGAGTAGAAAGAGAAACAGAGCATGAAGAGGAAGAAGAAGAAGAAGAAACAGTGCCAGGGTGATCTTGCTGAAGCCCGAGGCCTTAGTCGAGGCCATTCAAGGGCTCCGGCAACGTCTACCTTACATGTGAGACGATCCTCTAGGGAGCCCTTCCACTTCTGTTGTCTCTCCTGCAAGGTCACTTAATAGTGCTATTGTTTTGCATGTCAATTTATTGCCATTGGTTCAATTAGGCAATGTTTTGCGTATTGTCCATCATGAATTTGATGCTACTGTTAGAGTAATATGCTAATGTCTTTCTATCCTTTGTCACTAAGCTAATGAAGGTTTCACCTTGTTCCTACTTGTGGAAACAGGGATCATGTTGTGCCAATCATACATTTTAGTGGAACTACAAAAGACAATACAATGAACTGTATCACAGCCAGTGCTTTAACTCTGCTGGAAGTTCTTGATAAACTTTCGATATAATCTCAGCACTGGTAAACAAGAGTGATTTCAACCATACATTTGAAGTGCACAAAAATATATACTATTGAGTGATTCCAGTGAGTGCTTTATAATCTCTTCTGGGACTACATGAATAAGCATTTTTGCTCAGGTTGGTACCGGCCTAAGGCCTTCATCCATATTAGTTTGTTGTCATCTCTATTTGTATCGTGCTACTGCCATGAGAAACTCCTTTATCTTTGCACGTTAAAGTTTTGCAACCTATGATACATGGCAATGCTTTGAGTGTTGAGCTAATTGGCACTGATTAAATAAACTAATACCTCCCTTTAATCAAGACTAATGTTGCTAACTTTACCCATTAAGATAATGAGGGTGCTTCTATTTGTTACTGTATGTTTCATCAAATAGTCCCACTATTACAGTAATCTCACTCTCTCAATATATGTGCCAACAGGGATGCTCGATTTTGGTGGAACTGCACAAAAACTTTGGGTGCTTCATTGCCTCGACAGCTTCCTTCCTTTCCTGCCAGTCGCTAATCTGGGCTTGCTTCCTTCCTTTGTTGTTAGTCTCTTCGCTTATCTCGGCTTCCAGTCAAAGGAAATAGTAATTGATATGCTACCTCACACAGGTTGGTACTGGTCTTTATCCAGATTATTGTGCTTGTCATATGTATTGGTAATTTGGTATTGTGCTACTGTTTGCCGATTTTATAAAGGAGTAACTTGGAGCCTGAACTCGCATGCAAATCATTACATTGGGTGATTTCAGTAGAACTACACAAAAAGATCAGATGGACATATACTTATGCTGCTGCTATGTACTCCAAAGTTCACTCAGACAAGCATCGATATTGACAGGAAGAAGTGCCTATATTCATTCGAGTATCAACCGGCATCAACCAGTTGTCAAACTCCAAGTATTAGGAGAGTGAACGCCAAAAATATTGCTTGGCGCATAGCCTAGAAAAACGCAGTCCAGTCTTTGGTCCCAACTTGTGCCTTTTGTTTATCGGCACATATGGTAGCGAACTGTATGGCATGGAGTCTAAAGATTCCAGACAAGTTGGTTGACGCGTATATTCATCTGGCACTTAATCAGTCTGCACGCCAGGGATGCTCCATTTCAGTTGAACTGCACAAAAAATTTGGGTGGTTAATTTTCTCAACCGCCTTCTTTCTTGTTTGCAATGTAGAATTTTGGTGAGCTACAGGACCAAGATGAGCCAGTAAACTAGTTGGATGAAAGTAGTAGCCAAGTTTCTCAAACCTCCCTCGGCACGAGGCCACTATTTGAGGATAAACCTACAAGCAAAGTTCAGATTGTCTGTGTTGCCTCTTATGTACTCGAAAGTCTTCTCGTACAAGCATTAATTTTAGCAAGAAGTACCTCCGACTGAACACCATTTACCAGTCTGTACCCTAGGTAATTAAAGTTCATGCATGGATTATATTGGCTGTGATCTCAATCATTTGGATGCATAAACATACTGAACATGTGTATATCTGAATCTTTTTGTGAATTATCTATCAATATTGTCGTGTGATCTATCAATCATTTGGATGCATAGACATGCTGAACTTGTGTATATATAAATCTTTTGAGTTGTTGATTGTGAATGTTGGCTATGAATATGAACGTGTCCTGTGAACTTGAGTTTGATACGAATGTTTACCTTTTCTGTTGTACTTGTGTGTGAACTTGTTAGTATGTCTACTGTGGGATTTGTGACGTGTGGGTGTCAACGGCACATCTTCTTCCCGAGAAGAATTGCACCTGCTTTGTTAGGGTAGCAACGACGCATAAGCTCTTTTTAATATTTTTGCTCTGTCTTCCCCCCTCCCTCGCTCAACCCCTGCTGTAATGTTTTCGTCCTCAAAACAAACATAGTATTGCGTTGTTTTGGGGGCTTGATGAAAAATCGAGTGCTGGTTTCTGTAGGTTGGCCCGCCCAGCAAATGGGCTGCTAGTCCACCACGGACCGGGAGGCTAAAAATACAAGTTGTATGGTGCAGAGGCAAGTTAAAAACGCCATCGAGAGCCATCCACTGAATAAAAAATATCGCGTCTGATGTACTTCTTCAGTCGCGCCGCCGGCCCCCTCTTTAATCCAGTTCACTCGGGGATCTAGCTGGTATAATTTTTTTCAGAGGGCGAACAAGTATCAGCTAGGCCTAGGTTTTGTTTTTTAACATGCGTAGCCCACGACATACGGAGACAGTGGTTTTGAATTTATTTTTTGAGTTCCATACCGGCCTATGGGCCATACAGTGGTTTTACTTTTTCTTAAAGATCGGCAACCCAATGTATTTTTTTTAATAAAATGCAGATCTCTGTTCTATTTATATCTATATTAGAATAATAATGTTGTGTCCAATTTATGTTTTCCCTTCTAACCACATTATATATATTTATATTATTACTATTATCGTATATTTTATAGAGACTTATATATACATTGTAAAAACATCCGACGTGTTATTAACTTATAAAAGTAAATGTTTAACAGAAGTTGGCAAGGAAAATCCTAGTTGTTTTTGACTCGGAGGCAAGGAAAATCCTGGTGATTGCATACAAAAGCTTGCGAAGATTTTAAGGACCAATATAATAATAGTGCGCTCATTTTTATTTTGAGCAATAACTCGCTAATTTTTTAATTATATATATATAAAATGTGTCACTCCGGTTTATTTTTTGATATTAATTGCTCCTTCTAACCTAACAGTATATATAGAACGAGCCCAGCTAATTCGTGTATTTCAAGAAAGTGCAAATGGGCTGGGATTTCTTAGAAAATATTAAATGGGCCGCATTGACACGAAATTATTTGTTCACCCAACCCATCAAATGAACTGTACATTCTAGAAAACATGGGTTAAATATATGCCACATTTTTGCAGGCTGACATGTGGGACAATAGGTCGAAGGCTACGCAGGGCGTTGTCAACTTGGTCAACAAATGATTATGACATCCACATCCATTGGATTTATATCCAATGGCCGGCATGCACCTTCAATCTCTCGTCTTCTTGCACCAGCGTAGCCGGGACCGCCTGGTCCGGCCTCTGGCGGCTAGCGGCTCTGCTTAGCACGCATCGCTGCGAAGCGCTACCCCACCGCCGGCCAGGCTATCCCTCCACCCCTCCACACCTCGTGTTATTCTCCACTGACTACAGCCCCACGCCGCACCAGAACCAGTTATAACCCTTGTACTCCTCTCAATCTGCGACTCCACTGCCGCGTCTTCCCATCTCCGGGTCATTCCTGTCCGGGCCTCGCCGTCGTCCACCGCCTCGCTGCGATCGGCGCGGTATGGTCAAAAAACAAGAGTCATCGGAAGAGGACTGCATGTGGAGAGCCTGATGGCTAGGACCCACGAGGTCCATGGTCGCACACAAGGAAAGTTCCTCCTTATTAAGCTGAAAAAATGTTTCCTCCCCCTGACAGCTGGGACCCACCGGCTGTATCTTCGCACGGAAGGAAGTGTCTCCTTGTTATGCGAAAAAACTATTCCTCCCATTGACAGCTGGGACCCGTCAGATTTGGTGGCTGACTTGTGGGCCTACTAAGCGGACGTGTACGCAGGGCTTTGTCAACCTAATCAACAAATGATTCTAGCAGCTGGACCGTTGGATGTTAATCCAACAGTTGTGCTCCTTCTTCAACCTCTGTTCTTGCTCCTGTCTCTCGTGGGCGGCAGTGCTGTCGCGCACCCGAACCAGTCAAGTTTCCCACTCCTCTCCATCCGCGACTCCACTGCCGTGTCTTTCCCATCTCCGGGTCATTCCAGTCTGGGGCCTCGCCGTCATCGACCGGCCTTGGTGCGCTCGGCACGGTGTGGTCAACGTGGTCAACAAACGAGAGTCATCGAAAGATGACTGTACGTGAGAGGCTGACAGTGGGGACGCACCACGCCCATGGACGCATGCATGCAACTGCATCCTTTTTATCCTAAAAAATAATGTTTTCTCCCCCTGACTGCTGGGACCCATCAGCTACATCTTCGCACGCAAGGAAGTGCGTCCTTATTACAGGAAAAAAAAAACCCCTGACAGCTGGGACCTAGCTGCTATATCTTCGCATGCAAGGAAGTGTGTCTTTATCCTCCCTGATAGCTGGGACCCACCCGGTCGAAGCGTACATACCGTTGTCTGTCTTGTCGGAACGTGTACGTACATACTAGTCAATCGATCGCTCTGCAACAATGAACTGTGGCCGAGTAAGTAGCGGCACATGTCATAGTAGATCCCCCCACGTAACAGTTCAGGCTATCCCGTCTAAACCGTGTACATGTACATACAGCCACGCGTCAAAAAAATATGGCCACATACGTACATACGGGCAGGGTCTCGAACGCCTACTCGCGCATACGTACTGCAAGGGCTTGTGTACATGGCTGGGTCGGAACGGAGAAACTGCGTCATCGTGTTCATGGGGAGGCAACGGAATGCGTCGTGTTCATGGGGAGGCAACGAAATACGTCGTGTTCATCGGGAGCCAACCGGCTTGGATGGAATAGCCGATCGAAACGAGGCCTAGCGTACCGCAGAACGGAGGAAACGACCTTGTGTTCGACCGGCCACGGTCGAAACGGGATCCTGTTCATCGGGAGGGGTCTGGCGTACCGCAAAACGGAGGAAATGGACTTCTCTTGGACCTCCTACGGTCGAAACGGGGTCCTGTTGATCGGGAGGGGTGTGGCGTACCGCAAAACAGAGGAAACGGACTTGTGTTGGAGCGCTACGGTCGAAACGGGGGTCCTATTCATCGGGAGGGGTGTGGCGTGCCGCAAAACGGGACTCCACGGGATACTGTTCATCTCCACCGTCGACCTCCTCCAGCCTCCACGGGCTACTGTTCATCCACCGTCGACCTCCTCCAGCCTCCACCTGCGACTATTCATCCACGGGCTCCTGTTCATCCAGCCTCCACCGCTCCTCCACCGGCTACTGTTCAACCAGCCCTCTCCATGGGGTCCTGTTCAACCACCCCTCCACGGGATACTGTTCATCCAGCCCTCCACCGGCTACTGTTCAACCAGCCCTCCATGGGGTCCTGTTCATCCAGCCCTCCATGGGTCCTTTTCATCCACCCCCAACCGGCTTGATCGGGGTCTTGTTCACCCAGCGGCAACGACCTCTACTACCATGGGGTCCTGTTCATCCACCCCCCACCGGGAACTGTTCATCCAACCCCCCCAACAACGCTCACTGTTCATCAAGAGGCAGCAGGTTCGATCGGCTTCAGTTAGCAGCAGTAGCGAAGGAATCTCTCGATCGGGTTCAGTTAACAGCCATCGATCGATCGCTCGGGTTCAGTAACGCGTAGCCTGCAGTGCAATCGCTCGGGTTCAGTAGGCGAACGCCTTGCTCGGGTTCAGTTAGAGCCCAACGCCTCGCGCCCACGCGCGTACATGTACGAGAGAAATGCGCATCGCTCGGCCTTCGACCACCCACCGTAACCGGGAACTCCCCGATATTTTCCTCGCCCTCGCTTCTACCACGGTTTTTTCCGTCATGGACGGCCCAAAGTATGTCATGCAGCTGCGTCTCCGGCCCGCCCAGGACGAAAAGCCCATTTTCTGTCATGACTTTTTTTCATAGAAGTAGGAGCCCACCACATCTATGATGATATCGGGTTTTGTCACAATTATTGTCATAGAAGTGTCATAAGCATGACAATTGTTTTTTCGTTCGGCCCAAAATATCATGGATGTGTCTTTTTTTGTAGTGTCATCTCCCTCATCCCAATCAAATATGGGGCGCGGACAACCATCCTTTCCCGGCGGTGGCGCCCCCTATGGAACTCCACCCCTCCCAACCTCATCGACACCCACGAGCTCTGCCATCGCAAAAGCTTGGATGCATTCTCCAAGATCCTCGGCAGTCACCCTGGCCCAACCAGAGGCCTTAGCATGGGCAAGTTCCGTTCCAACGTCAAGGACCGAGCCAAGCTTGACGACTGGTTCTGATCCCCCGCCCTAGATAAGCTCGAGGAGCTCTCTTTTGATGATGGGCATATGCGCTCGCTGCCAACGTCCGCGCTCCGCCTCGCGCCCACGTTGCGCATCGCCAAGATCAGGAACTGCCATCCCCCTTAATGACGCGCCCGCTCTTATTCTACCACGACTGAAAAACCTCGAGCTCGTCGCCGTCTGCCTCCCAAACAGTGACATGGAGCGCTTGTTCCGTGGCTGTACTGCACTCGAGTACCTTCGTCTTCAGGCGATCAATGAGTTGAGTAGCTTCCACATCACTTCCATGACTCTCCCGGACTATTTATGCGTGTTGCTGGTGCTACAAGAAGACATCACAAGATGTGTACCACGGTATGGTCATTGAGGACACACCTTCACTTGAGAGATTACTTGTAGTTGATCAAGAAGGTCCACCAAGAATCAATGTCATTTCTGCACTGAAATTGATAGTGGTGGGCTACTCGTCTTACAAATACTCTGAACTTGTTATTGGATCCACACCCGTTCAGGTGCAACAACCGCCTTCTACCTCTCCTTCTAGAAAAGTAACATTATTTCTAATTTTGAAGATGCATGTTCGTCTGTCATACAGAAAATGATTCTGACAAGCTTGACCCCGAAACTGCGCACAGTGAAGGTCTTCGCACTAGAATCTATCGGCCCCAACCTGGAGCAAGTTGTCAGTTTCCTGAGATGCTTTCCATGCCTGGAGAAGCTATATATCGAGGTGATGTTCCTTTCCTTTTAAATTTTAACCATAAGGGAGTTCAATTTGTGACACCTTTTTCCAAGTTTACAATGACAATATACTACGATTTCTGAAGGATTTTTGGACGGTTTCAGTACATACATGTTTTCCCCCCATATTGGTTGCTTGATCCATATGGTTACAATCCATATGCATTTCTCCATTGGATTCATCTGTACCAGTTTTCTTAGGGAACTTTTCATCCACTCCAACCTATTGTGAAGAAGGCTACATTTTTATAGATTGTAATCAAATACCCATGTTAATCATGTCGGATCGAAAATGGCACATTAGTGCATTTTACAAATCCCACAAACCAAACAGGCCTGTAGTAGTCTTCAAAACTGCATGTAGGCACTAACACGTTGATACATCTCCAACGTATCTATAATATTTGATTATTCCATGCTATTATATTATCTATCTTGGATGTTTCATATGCATTTATATGCTATTTTATATGATTTTTGGGACTAATCTATTAACCTAGAGCCCAGTGCCAGTTTTCTGTTTTCCCCTTGTTTTTGAGTTTTACAGAAAAGGAATAACAAACGGAGTCCGAACGAGCTAAAAATTTACGGAGATTTTTTATGGACCAGAAGAAGCCCCTGAAGCAAAAGAGTTGGGCCAGAAGAGTCCCGAGCTAACCACAAGGGTGGACGGCGCGCCCTACCGCCTGGGAGGGTGCTCCGTCCTTGTGGTTGACTCGTGGACCCCCCTGACGTGAAACCGATGCAAAAAAATTCCTATAAATACAGAAACCCCCGAAAAGAAACCTAGATCGGGAGTTCTGCCACCGCAAGCCTCTGTAGTCACTAAAAACCAATCAGGACCCTATTCCGGCACTCTGTCGGAGGGGGGAATCATCACCGGTGGCCATCTTCATCATCCCGACACTCTCCATGACGAGGAGGTAGTAGTTCACCCTTGGGGCCGAGGGTATGTACCAGTAGATATGTGTTTGGTCTCTCTTTCTCTTGTGTTCTTGATTTGGGACGATCTTGATGTACCACGAGCTTTGCTATTATAGTTCGATCTTATGATGTTTCTCCCACTCTACCGTCTTGTAATGGATTGAGTTTTCCCTTTGAAGTTATCTTATCGGATTGAGTCTTTAAGGATTTGAGAACACTTGATGTATGTCTTGCATGTGTTTATCTGTGGTGAGAATGTGATATTCACGTGATCTACTTGATGTATGTTTTGGTGATCGGCTTGCGGGTTCTGTGACCTTGTGAACTTGTGCATAGGGGTTGGCACATGTTTTCGTCTTGACTCTCCGGTAGAAAGTTTGGGGTACTCTTGGAAGTTCTTTGTGTTGGTTTGAATAGATGAATATGAGATTGTGTGATGCATATCGTATAATCAAACCCGTGGATACTTATGGTGACATTGGAATATCTGGGTGACATTAGGGTTTTGGTTGATGTGTGTCTTATGGTGTTATTTTAGTACGAACTCTAGGGATGTTTGTGACACTTATAGGAATAGGCCAATAGATCGATCAGAAAGAATAACTTCGAGGTGGTTTCGTACCCTACAATAATCTATTCGTTTCTTCTCCGCTATTAGTGACTTTGGAGTGACTCTTTGTTTCACGTTGAGGGATTGTTATATGATCTAATTATGTTATCATTGTTGAGAGAACTTGCACTAGTGAAAGTATGAGCCCTAGGCCTTGCTTCCAAGCATTGCAATACCGTTTTCACTCACTTTTGTTACTAGTTACCTTGCTGTTTTTATATATTCAGATTACAAAAACCTATATCTACCATCCATATTACGCTTGTATCACCATTTCTTCGCCGAACTAGTTCACCTATACAAATTACCAATGTATTGGGTGTGTTGGGACACAAGGGACTCTTTGTTATTTGGTTGCAGGGTTGTTTGAGAGAGACCATCTTCATCCTATGCCTCCCACGGATTGATAAACCTTAGGTCATCCACTTGAGGGAAATTTGCTACTGTCCTACAAAGCTCTGCGCTTGGAGGCCCAACACGAGTCTACAATAAGAAGGTTGCGTAGTAGACATCAAGCTCTTTTCTGGCGCCGTTGCCAGGGAGGCGAGATAAGCGGCACTAACACCCCGTAACCTAAACTCTTTTCTGGCGCTGTTGCTGGGGAGGTTAGTGCTTGAAGGTATATGTTTAGACTAAATCTTTGTATGATGAGCATGATTGCAATGTTGTTAGTATGAATTCTTTGAATATCCATGATGCTAATGATATGCCAAGCCATAAGCTTGGGGAAGCTATGTTTGATGAAAATGATATTTTTAGTCCCCCACGTTTTGATGAGCAAATTTATTTTGATGATAGCATGCCTCCTATTTATGATGATTATATTGATGGAAGTGGATTTGGAGAGGTCATGACTTAAATTAGTGATGAATCCACTATTTCGGTAGAGGTTCCAATTGATTATGAGAACAAAGTTGCTACCTATGATGATTAGGTGACATGTATCCTATGAAGAGTAATGATAACCATGAAACTTGTCATCATGATTTTAATTTTCAATTGGATTATGCCTCACATGATAGTTATTTTGTGGAGTTTGCTCCCACTACTATGAATGAGAATAAATTTGCTTATGTGGTGAGTACTAAAATTTCTATGCTTGTGGATCATAAAAAGAATGCTTTTATGTGATGGCTATATTGTTGAATTCATCCATGATGCTACTGAAAATTACTACGAGGGAGGAACATATGCTTCTACACATTGCAATAATATGAAGTTTCCTCTCTACGTGTTGAAAGTTTTGAGGTTTTGCTTGTTTTACCTTCCTATACTAGTTGATTCTTGCTCCCATAAATTGTTTGCTCACAAAACCCCTATGCATAGGAAGTGGGTTAGACTTAAATGTGCTAGTCATATTCTTCATGATGCTCCATTATGTTTCAATTATCTTTTATGAGTGCATCATTGAAATCATCATGCCTAGATAGAAAGGCATTAAAGAAAAACGCTTGTTGGGAGACAATCCAATTTTACCTCTACTGTTTTTGCATTTTCGCATGATTAAGCTACTATAGTAATCATGTTTTATAGCTTTTGTTTCAATAAAGTGCCAAGTAAAGCCTTTGGGATAGTATGGATGATAGTTGACTTGATTCTGTGCAAAAACAGAAACTTTTGCTCCCAGTCTAGGAATTTTGAAAATTCACTGGAACATGCTTTTGATCTGAAATTTTTACACAAGATTTATATACAAATTGTCTAGATTTTTGCTAATTTTTCAGGATTTTTGGAGTTACAGAAGTATGATTTCAATTCATATCTTTACAGACTGTTCTGTTTTTAACAGATTCTGTTTTCGATGCATAGTTTGTTTGTTTCTAGTTTCTATGGCTTATATTGCTTTATGTAAATTGTAGAAATGATAGGGTACAGTAGGCAGCATGTGAAAAAAATATGAATCTTGTCTTGACAGTACCAAAGTGAATGATTTGTTTTATTATACTAACGGAGCTTACGAGTTTTCTGTTGAGTTTTGTGTTGTGAAGTTTTCAAGTTTTGGGTAATGTTTTGATGGACTACGGAATAAGGAGTGGCAATAGCCTAAGCTTGGGGATGCCCAAGGCACCCCAAGGTAATATTCAAGGACAACCAAGCATCTAAGCTTGGGGATGCCCCAGATGGCATCCCCTCTTTCTTCTTCATTCATCGGTAACCTTACTTGGAGCTATATTTTTATTCACCACATGATATGTGTTTTGCTTGGAGCGTCATTTTATTTTGTCTAGATTTGCTTGCTGCTATTTATAGTAATGTTTTGCATCTTTTAGTTCAATAAAAAGGTCAAGTGTAGCCTTTACCATGCTTATTTTGCAAGTCCATATGTTGTTGTTTTAAAAACAGAAAGTTTGCTGTTATGTTTTGAATATTTGTGAATAGTCAGAACATGATAAAATCTTGAAATCTTTACACAATGAGTAACAACAAATTTTCTACAGTGTGGTAATTTTTCAGAATTTTTGGAGTTTGGGAAGTATGATTCCTCTTGCATTCTTTACAGACTGTTATGTTTAGATAGATTGCTGTTATGTTCGTATTGTTTGCATATGTTTGCTTGTTTAATGATTCTATTTGAGGATGGGAGTATTAAATATGCAGAGGCATTTAGTATGCAATGTCAAATAATAATTTTAGTGATTTTCTACAATAGAGAATGATAAGGTTTTGCATGGATTTATACTAACCTATCTCACGAGTTCTTGTTGAGTTTTGTGTGGATGAAGTTTTTAAGATTTAGGGAAACCGCGATTTGAAAGAATTAAGGAGACACAATAGCTCAAGCTTGGGGATGCCCAAGGCATCCCAAGTTAATATTTCAAGAAGTCTCAAGCATCTAAGCTTGGGGATGCCCCGGTTCGCATCCCACCTTTCTTCTTCAACAACTACCGGTCAGTTTCGGTTGATCCTAAGTTTTTGCTTCTTCACATGATATGTGCTATCCTTGCAATGCCATTTTATTTTGTTTTGCTTGCTGTTTGAATAAAGTACTTAAGATCTGAAATTTTATTTATGAGAAGGAGCCTTCACATAGTTACATAATTATTCAACTACTCATTGATCTTAACTTATATCTTTTGGAGTAGTTTGTCGTTTGCTCTAGTGCTTCACTTATATCTTTTTAAAGCACGGCGGTAGTTTTATTTTGAAGATATTGTTGAACTCTCATGCTTCACTTATATAATTTTGAGAGTCTCTAAACAATGTGGTAATTTGCTTTGGTTATGAATTTAGTCCTAATGTGATAGGCATCCAAGAGGGATATAATAAAAACTTTCATATAAAGTGCATTGAATACTATGAGAAGTTTGATTCCTTATGATTGTTTTAAGATATGAAGATGGTGATATTAGAGTCATGCTAGTGAGTAGTTGTGAATTTGAGAAATACTTGTGTTAGGGTTTTGTGATTCCCATAGCATGCACGTATGGTGAACCGTTATGTGATGAAGTCGGAGCATGATTATTTATTGATTGTCCTCCTTATGAGTGGCAGTCAGGGACGGGCGATGGTATTTTCCTACCAATCTATCCCACTAGGAGCATGCGCGTAGTACTTCGTTTTGGTAACTAATAGATTTTTGCAGTAAGTATGTGAGTTCTTTATGACTAATGTTGAGACCATGGATTACACGCACTGTCACCCTTCCACCATTGCTAGCCTCTCCAGTACCGTGCAACTTTCACCGGTACCATACACCCACCATATACCTTCCTCAAAACAGCCACCATACCTACCTATTATGGCATTTCCAAAGCCATTCCGAGATATATTGCCATGCAACTTTCACCGTTCCGTTTATTATGACATGTTCCATCATTGTCATATTGCTTTGCATGATCATGTAGTTGTCATCGTATTTGTGGCAAAGCCATCGTTCATAATTCTTTCATACATGTCACTCTTGATTCATTACACATCCCGGTACACCAGCAGAGGCATTCATATAGAGTCATATTTTGTTCTAAGTATCGAGTTGTAATTCTTGAGTTGTAAGTAAATAAAAGTGTGATGATCTTCATTATTAGAGCATTGTCCCATGTGAGGAAAGGATGATGGAGACTATGACCCCACAAGTCGGGATGAGACTCCGGACAAAAAAAGGCCAAAAAATGGCCCAAAAAAACAAAAAAAAGAGACAAAAAGAGAGAAGCGGCAATGCTACTATCGTTTTACCACACTTGTGCTTCAAAGTAGCACCATGATCTTCATGATAGAGAGTCTCCTATGTTGTCACTTTCATATACTAGTGGGAATTTTTCATTATAGAACTTGGCTTGTACATTCCAATGATGGGCTTACTCAAATTGCCCTAGGTCTTCGTGAGCAAGCGAATTGGATGCACGTCCACTTAGTTTTCTTTTGAGCTTTCATAAACTTATAGCTCTAGTGCATCCGTTGCATGTCAATCCCTACTCACTCACATTGATATCTATTGATGGGCATCTCCATAGCCCGTTGATACGCCTAGTTGATGTGAGACTATCTCCTCCTTTTTGTCTTCTCAACAACCACCGTCTATTCCACCTATAGTGCTATGTCCATGGCTCACGCTCATGTATAGCGTGAAAGTTGAAAAGGTTTGAGAACATCAAAAGTATAAAACCATTGCTTGCCTTTTCATCGGGGTTGTGCATGATTTCAATATTTTGTGTGATGAAGATGGAGCATAGCCAGCCTATATGATTTTGTAGGGATAAGCTTCCTTTGGCCATGTTATTTTGAGAAGACATAATTATCTTGTTAGTATGTTAGAAGTATTATTGTTTTTATGTCAATATTAAACTTTTGTTTTGAATTACAGATCTGAAAATTCATGCCACAATAAAAGAAATTACATGGATAAATATGTTAGGTAGCATTCCACATAAAAAATTCTGTTCTTATCATTTAGCTACTCGAGGACGAGCAGGAATTAAGCTTGGGGATCCTTGATACGTCTCCAACGTATCTATAATTTTTGATTGTTCCATGCTATTATATTATCTATCTTGGATGTTTCATATGCATTTATATGATTTTTGGGGCTAATCTATTAACCTAGAGCCTAGGGCCAATTTCTGTTTTTTCCTTGTTTTTGAGTTTTACAGAAAAGGAATATCAAACGGAGTCCGAACGAGCTGAAAACATATGGTGATTTTTTATGGACCAGAAGAAGCCCCGAAGCAAAAGAGTTGGGCCAGAAGAGTCCCGAGTCAACCACAAGGGTGGAGGGCGCGCCCTACCCCCCGGGAGGGTGCTCCATCCTTGTGGTTGACTCGTGGACCCCCCCCTGACGTGAAACCGATGCCAAAAATTCCTATAAATACAGAAACCCCCGAAAAGAAACCTGGATCGGGAGTTCCGCCGCCGCAAGACTCTGTAGCCACCAAAAACCAATCGGGATCCTGTTCCGGCACCCTGCCGGAGGGGGGAATCATCATCGGTGGCCATCTTCATCATCCCGACACTCTCCATGACGAGGAGGGAGTAGTTCACCCTTGGGGCTGAGGGTATGTATTTGGCACGATCTTGATGTACCACGAGCTTTGATATTATAGTTGGATCTTATGATGTTTCTCCCCCTCTACCTTCTTGTAATGGATTGAGTTTTCCCTTTGAAGTTATCTTATCGGATTGAGTCTTTAAGGATTTCAGAACACTTGATGTATGTCTTGCATGTGTTTATCTGTGGTGAGAATGGGATATTCACGTGATCTACTTGATGTATGTTTTGGTGATCAACTTGCGGGTTTTGTGACCTTGTGAACTTATGCATAGGGGTTGGCACACGTTTTCGTCTTGACTCTCCGGTAGAAACTTTCGGTCACTCTTGGAAGTTCTTTGTGTTGGTTTGAGTAGATGAATCTGAGATTGTGTGATGCATATCATATAATCAAACCCGCGGATACTTGTGGTGTCATTGGAATATCTAGGTGACATTAGGGTTTTGTTTGACGTGTGTCTTAAGGTGTTATTTTAGTACGAACTCTAGGGCTATTCGTGACACTTATAGGAATAGCCCAATAGATCGATCAAAAAGAATAAGTTTGAGGTGGTTTCGTACCCTACAATAATCTCTTCGTTTGTTCTCCGCTATTAGTGACTTTGGAGTGACTCTTTGTTGCATGTCGAGGGATTGTTATATGATCTAATTATGTTATCATTGTTGAGAGAACTTGCACTAGTGAAAGTATGAGCCCTAGGCCTTGTTTCCAAGCATTGCAATACGGCTTTCACTCACTTTTGCTACTAGGTACCTTGTTGTTTTTATATTTTCAGATTACAAAAACCTACATCTACCATCCATATTATGCTTGTATCACCATCTCCTCGCCGAACTAGTGCACCTATACAATTTACCATTGTATTGGGTGTGTTGGGGCACAAGAGACTCTTTGTTATTCGGTTGCAGGGTTGTTTGAGAGAGACCATCTTCCTCCTACGCCTCCCACGGATTGATAAACCTTAGGTCATCCACTTGAGGGAAAATTGCTACTGTCCTACAAAACTCTGCGCTTGGAGGCCCAACACGAGTCTACAAGAAGAAGGTTGCGTAGTAGACATCACACGTTTTCTTCTTTTGCAGATAAGATTAGGCCCTGTGGTGGATAATGTGATACAATATAACAATCACATCGAATGCCTAGATCGACATCTCTCAAAAATTACTTTGAACTTTTACCGAGGAACCTTGACGGAGATTATATTCGTTAGGTTCTTTGTTGTTAGAGCAAGGGTGCTGAAGGTAATGAGGTTTGCCCTACATTTATTTCGCAAAAATGAATGGTTTGTTGATCAGCGCTGGCGGCTGCGGCAGAATGGAATAGGCTCCGAAAATGCTGAATTTCATTTTGGACTTTAGATGGCGGATTAATCGGAAGTCATCGTGTCAACCCCATACATGACTTCTCAGTGGCTAACCCCTTTGCAAAAATTATGAGGTTTCGAAACTAGCCTTACAAGTGGTAATATTAGTTTGAACCCCTCTTATATCCATATTCAGCGGATCAGCACGAGCGTTTTCAGCTGATGAGCTGAATTTCATTTCTAATATCAGTTTGAACCTTGTAATCTTCGAATTTGAGCCATATCACTCTGGAATTTGAACCTTGTAATATTTCGAGATTTTGTGGTACAATCGTTGAAATGGCATCATATGAGACTCGTATATTGGTAGCACTATTTTGACCTTAATATGCAATGGACTTAGATTTTATAACCATTCTCGAATCTGTTTACCTTATCGATCTCATAGCACATGATCTGTATAGCTAACTCGACTGCGATCTTTGACATTATTGCACACAATTGATTTCTTCAACCGTGTCCCTATAGAGCACAGAATTAGTTATCGCACTCGAGTGTCCATCATCACCCACTGGTAATTATGGACGAAGTCATTCCACACACTTCGTTTTTACAAAGCTTTTTGCCAATAAACGCCCACGGTTTGCCCATCTTCTAGCCGACGCGTGGCCAAACTAGCCGGGCGGGAAGCTTGCGCGGTAAACTGCGCGGTAGCATGGGCAAGCTCACCGAAGATACATTTGGCGCCTCTTCGAGGCCACGCGTGGTCAAACAAAACCCGTGTGGTGCGGTGTTGTCAAGCATGCACGATTACAGGCCGGCCGACCCCCATTTATTACAGCGGCCATTTAACCCTTGTGTCCCTTCATCCTTTCGCTCGCTCCCCACCATTGCAAGAAGCACACCCACCATGACAAATTCTTATAGGGTATCCTGCGCGGCTCCAATGGTGCTCCGAGCTGCTGCCGACGACGAGCAATAGTTCACCATGCATATCGTGGTGGAGACCCATAGAAGCTTCACAGAGCTCTCAGTGGTGTACACCAACAACCCAGTCTGGGTGGAGCACTCCATCCACATCATGGAGTTGTTGCTTGCTGAGGAGAAGTACAAGGTGGTCGGGTTCGACCTCGAGCACACCCGCTCGTGTGCCGGGTCTCGTCCCAAGGTCGCCGTCGCCCAGATGTGCATGCGCAATCACGTCCTCGTCTACCACTACTGCCTGGCAAATACTTGCCAACAAGAGACTGTGATCTTCTTCTCTACAAGAGATTTATCTCAGCCGAGGAATTAGCATTACTTGCTCTGCAAGCAATGTTGCCGTTGTGCTCAAATCCGGCCGTTGGACTCGTGTCGTTCAGCCATTGGGTGCTCTTGATGCCCAATTTGGTCATTTCCCATCAAGGAAGGCTACAGCTAAATAGCCACCCCGCTCCAACATTATTCATTGGTTGCTCCGCTTGAGATTTCTGAGAAGATTGATTTGAGCAACCCCTCTCCGAGTGATTTGAGGTTAAGATCCACCGAGCGAAAATCAAGAGCCCAAACTTAGACAATGGTTTAGCATCATAGTGGTTCTGAGTTAGAGTTCTTGTACCTATTACTCTTGAGAGCTGCACACTCTCTAGATGAATAGGTTTCCGCTCGAGTGTTGAAGAGTTGTTGTCCTCACCGAGCTAGATCTTCAGCAACCAAGAGTGATTGTGGTTCACGAAGGTCGACCGAAGGTTTGGAGATCACCGACAAGGATCTACCACGAGTGAAATCAATGGGAGTCTGATCAGCTTCGAGTTGAAGGAGAATAGGGTGAAGAGAGCTTATCTTCCGTGTTAAGTCACAGCCCCTCCAACCAGACATAGCCCTTTGGCAGAAGGGTGAACTGGTCTACCAATTCTCTCTGTTGCCATTGAGCATCATTGGTTCAATTTTATTTACTGCAATTCCTTTAGCAGTTTACATTCGTGCTCTATGTTGATAGTTTATCTGATCATTATCATCTATCGTAGATTTACTCTCTCGTATGCATTAGTTGTCGCTCACATGAGTTAATCCTTATATCTTATTCCATTGCATCTTCTTCACTTTGTTTAGACATCATCATTTCACCTTGGTTAACCTTCTTGCATATCTCTCGTCTCCCGCATCCTGTTTTGTCTCGTACTACTACATCTATTTGCTTGCTGCATTACTCTCATCGTAGTTAAACCTGTGATTTCCCAAGCTTGCACTATTATTACATCTTTCATCGAGGAATATGCTTCTGAAGACAAAGATTAATTCAGTTCATTCCATACTTTAAATTATTCCGCTGCTGTGGTTGGGATTAGTTCAAAACTTTCGAAAGAAATTTTGAATCTCCCATTCACCCCCCTCTGGTCGATATACTCTCGGTCCTAAGAATTGGTATCAGAGCAGGTACTCCCTATCTTTGTTTATTAAAGGTCTAATGTCCTTGGAGTTTTGAGTATGTCGTATGCAGGTAGATCCTTGCACTCTGAAAGGTTTCCTATCTTCAATGGAAATGACTATCGCTACTGGAAGGAAAGAATGAGAATCAGAATTCAAACTATCAACTATGGTCTGTGGAAGATTGTGGAGAATGGATACACCTTTCAGCAACCGAATGATCTGACTTCCGATGATAAAGCCAATCTACAGTTGGATGCTCAAGCAAAAGAAATCATCTGTTGCAGTCTATCTAAAGATATTTTCCTTTGATTCCAGAAGCCTGACACTGCAAAGCAGCTTTGGGATGCCATAAAAAATGCTCATGAAGAGTTCATTGCTAGAACGGATCCCCACACTCAAATGATGCGTGACATGTTTACTGGTTTTAGAAGTTTGCGAAAGGAAAGTGCTATGGAACTTACTGATCGATTGACAAACATTGTCGAAAGGCTTCATCAGCGAGGAGTAACTGATATCACTGATAGAGATGTGGTCAACAAGCTTCTAAGCACTCTTGACGCAACTTTTGACCCCATCGTAGCTAAAATTAAGCAAAGACCAGCTTACGAAGAACTTCATTTTGTTGATGTCATGACTTTGATGTCCCTTCACGGAGAAAAGATGGAGCTTGAAAATGCTTGTCAAGATTCTTCTTCAGAAGGTGAAGGAGAAATTCTTTCTCACTATGGTAGCGAACAAGAAGAAGAAGAAGAATACATTAAAAATCAATACACCATCACGAGAACTTGAAATGCTCATAGAAAGGCTAAGTGATATCAGAAGACAAAATATCTGTCTCACAAATGATGACGAATTTGACGTGCCTGAACCTTCAAGAAGAAGATTGCCTCCGAAAGACATGAAGTGCTTCAAGTGCAAACATTTCAGTCACATCATAGCTGATTGCCCCTGTTGGGAAAGGCCAAGCAATAGATGGAAATATCTTCATTGCAATGGATTCACTCGAATGGATCGTCATACTAAGCTCCTGAAGAAAAATGAATCTCCATCATCACCTTCTTCGACGAGACCAGTCATTGACATTCAAGCCAAAGCTACTATCGAATCCAACATGAAGAAAATCTCAGCTGAACAGAGTATTCACTGAATGAGATTGCATTCTGAAGATGATACTTCCGATTCAGATTCGGATGATGAAGAGCATCAAAGAAGGATAGGAAGGAGCGATGCCTTCATTGCCTACGAATCATCAGACAACTCATTCAATTTAGATGCCGCTGATGATGCTTCAAGTGATGATGAACCAATTGCATTTTGTCTCATGGAAAAATCATCTAAGGATCAGGTATCAGTGAAACACCAAAAATCCATGAATGGATATTCTTCTGAATACATTAGTTATGATAAACTTGTTAAAATGGCAAAATCTCAACAAGATGAGCTTGAAATTCTGGAGAGAAATCTTAGGAAAACCGAAGGATTACTGGTCGAAGAGATGGAGAAGAATCAAAAGTTGATCGAAGAGCAAGATGCTTTTACATCAACTATTGATGATCTTACCAATCGATATGATTCCCCTACAGTTGACTATGAGAGTTTACAAGATGAACTCCTTAACAAGAATCAAGAACTCGTGTCACTAGAAGAATCTCATGACAAGCTGGTGTTAGAAAAAGCTTCTCTCTTCGCTGAGCAATCTACTCGTCTTCCTGATGATTTTGTTCCCTCCATGCTTAAAATGCCTAGACGTAGCAAAGCTGATTCACATGCTGAATCTTGCAATGCTATCATCGAGAATATTGCAGCTGTTACGAATGATAACTCTAACCCCTCCTCTGAGGAATATGCTGCTATTGCTGATGTAAATTGCAGGCTCAAAGACTTGCTTGAGATAGGAATATTAAGAAGCCTAAAAGGGCATCAAACCCTGTGTGATGTGCTCAAGAAGTCAGTACTGCACAAAAATCCTCGAAAGGTAGGATTGGGTTTCGAAAGGAAACTCAATCTTGATGGAACTTACTGGACTCCCGAGCAATATCCTCGAACGAGTTGGGTTCTTGCTAAAAGCAAAACTCTCGAACCTGCAACTCTGTCAGGATATGATTCTTCCATTACTGCCATTTCTGATGAGTCTGATGACTCAAATTACAAACTGTTCAAACAACATAATGGTAAGGTTTTCGCTCGATATATTGGGACTAACCCAAATTTATAGATTTGACACAAGGGGACCCAAAGAATATTTGTAAGTATTAGCAGTTGAGTTGTCAATTCAAGCACACCTAGAGATTAAATATCTGCAGCAAAGTGATCAGTAGCACAGTAATATGATAGTTTGATGGTAGTAGGAACAGTAGCAATAGTAATGGTAACAGTAGTAGCAGTTATAACACTAACAGTGGGAATAGTAACTTAGCAAGAGCAATATGTGGAAAATTCGTAGGCGTTGGATCGGTGCATTCATTGGATGATATTCATCATATAACAGTCATAACCAAGAGCGATACAAAACTAGCTCCAGTTCATAAATATAATGTAGGCATGTACGTAAATAGTCATACGTGCTTATGGAAAAGAACTTGTATGACATATTTTCTCCTACCCTCCCGTGGCAGCGGGGTCCGTAAGGAAACTAAGGGATATTAAGGCATCCTTTTAATAGAGAACCGGTACAAAGCATTAACACATAGTGAATACATGAACTCCTCAAACTACGGTCATCACACGAAAGTAGGCCAATTACTGTCACCCTAGGGTTTACGGATCATAACACGTAACATGTGAATATGACTTGCAAGATCGGATCTAGAACATGGATATAATGGTGATAACATAAACGGTTCAGATCTGAGATCATTTCACTCGGGCCCTAGTGACAAGCATTAAGCATGGCAAAGTAATAACAACATCAATCTCAGAACATAGTGGATACTAGGGATCAAGCCCTAACAAAACTAACTCGATTACATGATGAATCTCATCCAACTCCTCACCGACCAGCGAGCCTATGAAGATATTACTCACTCCCGGTGGGGAGCATCATGAAATTAGTGATGAAGGAGGGTTGGTGATGACGAAGAGCGAAGATTCCCCTCTCCAGAGCCCCAAACAGGCTCCAGATCTGGCCTCTCGATGTAGAACAGGAGGTGGCGGCGGCTCCGTATCGGGAAGCGCAATGAAACCTCCTCTCCTATTTTTTCTCCGAAAATAGGATTTTATAGCGTCGGAATTAGGGTTAGGGGGCCTCCAGGTGGGCACAACCCACTAGGGCGTGCCTGGAGGGGTGGCGCGCCCTGGTGTATCGTGCTCACCCAGGGCACCCCCTCCGGTGGTTCTTGGTCCCAATATTTTTTATTTATTCTGAAACAAATCTTCAAAAAGTTTCGTTCCAATCCGAGAACTTTTATTTCTGCACAAAAACAACACCATGGTAGTTCTGCTGAAAACAACATCAGTCCAGGTTAGTTTCATTCAAATCATGCAAATTAGAGTCCAAACCAAGAGCAAAAGCATTAGGAAAATTAGATACGGCGGAGATGTATCAGCGCCACAATGGCAACACCTCAAGCGGGCTACCGCCCACCAGCGGGACACCCGATCCCGCCATTCCTCCTGCAACCCTCGAGGGGCTGGGGAAGCGACATCCGGTCCGGCCCCCCTAGTCAACACCACGGGGCCGATATATCGGTCATCATGGCCGAGGTTGAAACATCGGCCAAACAGGGCCAAGGTGAAGAGATCCCCGCGGTCGTCAAGGAAGGGCTGGGCCAGACATCAGCCCAGCCAAGGTCGACTCTGCCGCCAACACCACAGCCAGAGGCCTTCATTCCCAACACTTCGGTGTTGGATTCCGAGGTTCTACTACCCTCGCCTCCCACCACAGGGCGAGTTGCCGCGGGGTGGACCGAAGAGATGGACATAGCCTTAATGGGCTCCTCCATCAAAGAAGAGCACCGCACGCTGATCGGCGTGGCGCTGCAGGGCTTCTAGTCTGCGGAGGTCGGGATGCATGAGGTCTTCAAGGGCCTCGTCAAGAGCTTCGTGGTATATTTCTTTGTATTTGTATTAAGATTAACCTCCCTGCTTAGAATTATTTGCAAATCCGAGCTTTTGTCCGAAGGCATTTTCACCTATATCGCAACATAAAACTTAGACATCATAGCCAGTGAGTAGCCCCCGAGCCCAAGGCCGGTTTTAAAAAAACTGGCTTTGGGGTCGAAGCAGAGGATCATAAGTTGATAAATAAGTAGCCCCCAAGACTCTGGCGGGCATCGAAAAATTTGTGTCCGGAGTACTGGTATCGGGAACGGGGGCTAAATAAGAATTTTTTGTTTGCAGGTCTCGACCTCGGCACGTCTGAGGAGATTGCGGAGATGAACCATAAGCTCAAGAGGCATGAAGATGACATCAATCTGATGAACAAGCATATCAAGCTATCTCAAGGTAAGCTACAAATCCGAGATGTTTTCAAATTTACTTTGAGAAAAGGTAGCTTTTTTGAATTATAAAGCTAATGCCGAGTTCTTTGAATGACAGTTGCTATGGCCGAGCTTGAGGGGCTCAAGTCCGAGCTTTCAAAAGCTCGACAGGAGGCCCAGCAGTAGAAGGCTTCGACCGTCCAGGCTGAGAAGGACCTAGTCGTCGAAAAGGAGGCTACTTGTAAGGAACAGGCGCGGGTGCTGAAGGTTGAGGATACCCTGAAGGGCGTGTATGAGGAGGGCGATGCCCTTCAGGACAAGGAGAAGAAGAGCGAGGAGCTCAAAAAGCTACGTCTAGCGCACGCCAAGATCGAGACCCAGGCTCGAGCCAACCGCGAAGTGCTCCAGCAAGTGGAGCAGATCGCCGCGGGTAAGCCATTTTTACTTTAGAGTGTGTTTGGCAGCATGCTGCTATTAAATATCTTATGGAAAAGAAATATGCTAAACCTAGACTAATTAGGTGGGTTCTTTTATTACAAGAGTTTGATTTGTATATTGTTGACAGAAAACTAGGTGAGAATCCTGTAGCAGATAATTTGTCTAGGATGGAAAATTTTCTTGATGACCCACTGCCTATTGATGATAGTTTTCCTGATGAGCAACTAGCTGTTGTAAATGCTTCTTCTTGTAATAGTCCTTGGTATGCATACTATGCTAATTACATTGTTGCTAAACATATACTAGCTAGTTACACATACCAGCAAAAGAAAAAGTTTTTCTTTGATTTAAGACATTACTTTTGAGGTGACCCAAATTTATATAAAGAAGGACTAGATGGTGTTATTAGACGATGTGTACCTGAGCATGAACAGGAACAAATTCTACGGAAGTGTCATTCCGAGGCATACGGAGGGCACCATGCTGGAGACAGAATTGCACATAAGGTACTACAGTCTGGTTTTTATTGGCCTATTGTTTTCAAGGATGCACATGAGTTTTTTCTCTCTTGTGATGAATGCCAAAGAATTGGTAATACTGGTAGACGTCAGTAAATGCCTATGAATTATTCACTTGTCACTGAACCATTTGATGTTTGGGGTTTTGATTATATGGGAACTTTTCCTTCCCCTAATGGGTATATTCATATTTTAGTTGCGTTGATTACGTTACTAAGTGAGTAGAAGCTATTCCAACTAGTAGTGATGATCATAACACATCTATTAAAATGCTTAAAGAAGTCATCTTTCCGAGGTTTGGAGTCCCTAGATATTTAATGACTGATGGTGGTTCACATTTTATTCATGGTGCATTCCTTAAACTCCTAGCTAAATATGATGTCAACCATAGAATTGCATCACCATATCATTCTCGATCTAGTGGCCAAGTTGAATTGAGCAATAGAGAAATAAAGTTAATATTGCAAAAGACTGTTAATAGATCCAGAAAGAATTGGTCTAAGAAACTTGATTATACATTGTGGGCTTATAGAACTGCTTACAAAAACCCTATGGGTATGTCTCCATATAAGATGGTCTATGGAAAAGCATATCATTTACCTCTCGAGTTAGAACATTAGGCTTATTAGGCTATTAAAGAACTCAATTATGATTTCAAACTTGCCGGTGAAAAGAGATTATTTGATATTAGTTCTTTAGATGAATGGAGGACACAAGCTTATGAAAATGCCAAGTTGCTTAAAGAAAAGGTTAAAAGATGGCATGACAAAAGAATCCAAAAATGGGAATTTAAAGTAGGTGATCAAGTTCCATTGTACAACTCTCGTTTCACATTCTTTCCAGGTAACCTTCTCTCTAAATCGGAAGGACCATATATCGTCAAAGAAGTTTATCACTCGAGAGCTATCAAGATCAACAATGCCAAGGGCACTAATCCAAGAGTTTTTAATGGGCAAAGAATTAAACATTAAATCTCAGGTACGCCCATTAATATTGAGACTAATATTATTCAAACTGTTACACCAGTGGAACACATAAAATAGACCTTCCGGAATGCTCCAGAACCCTTAAAAGGAGTAGGTACGTGATACGACAAGTAAACCGACTCCAAAAGTTGCATAAATGTACTTTTTGTTTGTTTCAGAATATATAAAAATTAGGAAAATAATAAACCATCAGGAAAGTGCCCGAGGGAGCGACGAGCTCAGTGGGCTCACCCACCCCCCCGAGGCACGCGTGTGAGCTCGTGGCTCCCCCATGGACTTTCCCGACCCCGTTATGTTCCATAATACTTGTCCTACACGGTAAAAATATATTATATATACTCCTCACTGTTTTGACCACCGCATCGCGAGTTTTCCCTCTGTTCTTGTTTCGGGTTGTTTTTCCAGCAGATTTGACAGGATGTCACCGCAAGATTCGGATGGGGAGAGTTATGGCTCCCATTATGTTGCTAATCCAAGGATCTATGCCGATATTGATCTTTACGGGTGGTCTATGTATGAGGAGCTAGAAGCTGATTTCAAGAGGGTGGACGACTCCAGTGCGAAGAACAAGAAGAAATCCCTCTAACTCAACTGGGGGATATGTACGTGGAGTTCAAGAAGTCAATCCTTCCTAACATAGTTAAACCTTCAAGTACTCGTTTCAGTGCTTATAGTCGTATGCAGGCAGAGCCCTCTTCATCTCCTAAGGCCAAATTGCACCCCTTGATGCATGCAAAAATAACCGCTACAAACAAGCTTCACAAGGACAATTTGGACCTTTGATACGTCTCCAACGTATCTATAATTTTTTATTGTTCCATGCTAGTATAGTATCAATCTTGGATGTTTTATATGAAATTATATGCTATTTAATACCATTTTTGGGACAAATCTATTAAGCTAGTCCCTAGTGCTAGTTGCTATATTTTGCTTGTTTTTGGATTTTCAGAAAATCAATATTAAATGAAGTCCAAACGGAGAAAATTCTTTGGATTAATTTTTTCTGGCTAGAAGGGACCCACCAAGGTTCGGGAGAAGACAGAAGAGCCACGAGGGAGTGAAAAGCTCATAGGGCGTGCCCCAGGGGCACCCCTTGAGCTTGTGGGCCCCTCATGGCCTAATTCCACCTTTATAAATTCCCAAATATTCCCAATATACCAGAGAGCCACTTGAAACACTTTTTTGCGCTGTCACAAGCTTCTATTCTTCTGCGGTCCCATCCGAAGGCCTTTTCGGTACTTTGCCGGAGGGAGAATGGGCTTCTACATCATCCTTGCTGCCTTCCGATGATGCGTGGGTAGTTCACCACAGACCTACGGGTCCATAGCTAGTAGCTAGATGGCTTCTTGATGAGGACATGGATACCACAATTACACCCACAACCCCTACTACTATACCTATCGGACCAATTACTAGAGCCCGCGCACGCTAGTTAAATTACCAGGTACTTTCGTTTCTTACTAATGTTTCTAATGTTCATGAGAATGTGATGCTGCCTAACTTGGATACATTTGTGTTGCTTACAATTGAAGGGCTTAGCACGGACAAGAAGGATGAACATTGGAGCATGATCAAGCACGAAGATGAAGGCCTGTGCAAAGAGAACAAGAACGGAGGTTCTAGTGGATATTTTCGAACTTGGAAGCCACCATGATGACATATAAGAAGATGGATGAAATATACAAGATGGCCTTTCATAAATTCCTAGCTTATTATTGGTGTTGTGCTACCTTATTTTTGGACCATGCCCATGTGATATATTTTTAGAGTTCGTATTATAGGGAAACGACTTAGGAGGTGTTTTAGTCCCACCTTCCAAGGGTGGAAAAAATCCCCTCTCTTTTTCCTATAAATATAGCCCTTAAGGCATCATTTAGACTTGGATTTTATTTAGTTAAAAGTTAGCCATCGCTGCAACTTTGTGTTTTTTTTTGTGTCCAACGACCAGACCAAGACCGCTTATGAAACCCCACTTTTATCAATAATTCATCCATATTCGCAATATTTAGATTGCTTAATCATATTTTTGCTTGTTCTTCGATTGCTTGCAGGAATAGACCTTCATGGTCAGGTTGTCGTGCTCCGGTGTGGTCAATAAACTCTTGGAGTTGGTTTATCGATTGCTAAGGCGCAACGTCGTTGCACGTTTGTAGTCGGGTCGTCAAAGTCATCTCCACCATATCGATAATTATCATCTCATCGAAAGATCGAGACCCTCGCTTCTAGCAAGTGGTATCGGTTTTTCAGGTTGCTCGACGAGATTTTTCAGTTTTTCGTAGTCTAGATTGCATCCGTTCTTCATACATATAGTCCACGAAAAAGCCACAAAAAGTTAGATTAGTTCATCTATGTCCCAGACAGTTTGAGCCTTTTCCCTATTACCACTTCGTTTTTGCATTGTTGAATTTTCGGTTGCATAGTGTGTCGAGTTGCTTGTTTTAGTGTCTACTAGTAAGCTTGCACGTGCGTTGCACGTCTCCTGAAGTCATGTCTTGTGTACACAATAACGACACCCCTCCATGCCTCCACCGCCTCATCCCTTTCGGGCACACGCTCGCGCCTACACTCAATGAGATCCTTCAGGGCAACACCTCTTTCCTTGACTTCCTCTTGTACATCATTTTCCTCACGGTAGTCTTCCAGCAAAAATAATTGATACTACATAAACATGATAGAATCAAGTACTATTCATGCCATAAACATTTCAAGCTTAGGAACCCAATATTAATCACATACCACAGGTCGAGGTTTTACATCTTGAATACTATGGAAATGGCGGTAGCAAAATCAGGAGGATTGAGGACGATACATGCTCCAGAATTGTTGTAACTGTCCTTGGAAGTCTGTAGCAGAATCAAATATTGATTGTTAGAACTCAGTTCGGATAGAAGTAAAACAACAAATTTAACTATACAATTAATACATGGTTAGTTGGTCAATATCCTTCCTGAACATGAATTTGAATTGTGTGGATGCATACTACTACCTGCAAAAGCATGATAGACATCATCACCATATATGTTTCTCTTCTTGTGTTTTGGTTGCATTATCTGTCAGGTAATTTATGATTTCTCGAACTCCTAACTGAGCAGCAAAATAATAACAGAGATTGTTACAGCCTTTGACTCACCTCTATGAGCAGCAGTGAGTTGGCGATGATCCTGAAAAAAATAAGGGAACCAAAAGAGCTACATTAATTCCACTCCGAAGTAGTTTAACAAGTATTGTAGGAAATATTTTTGATCTAAAAACTGAAACTATCCATTAGTTGCACAATAAATCTCTCGTGCTAGTTGTTCAATCTAGCAGTTTGGTGGCATGGAAAGAACAGACTTCCAGAGTTTCAGTACTTCTTTCGTTTGAACCTTAAGACATAACCAAGCACATAGGGGATAAACCATCCAGCACACTTTCCTTGCTACAAGAGAGCATACAACTGAAGCAGATCTCCATCATTAAAATTGTTGATTTTTATCATAACATTCCAAGAAGAGACAATTTCCCGGTTATTAATTTAATTTACAACTAATTTCCGCGCAAAAGATAGCTTTCTAGTTGGAGATGTACAATTAAAAGAATATGTTAAGTTGGCTGGACACGTTATTCCATTCCGGATAAGTATTGCTAGATTTAAGCTGGTTGGTCATGTAAACTAATAGTATTGCAACTACATATTTGCAGAAATCGATTACAGCCGTGCGCAAGAAGAGTCATCCTAGCTTCTCGCTGGATTACAGTCGATTACACCATTTTCAGCTTGCTCTTATGGCAGTCAGGTGTGAGCCCAGTTGTTTGAACAACACAGAGGTACAAAATTAATTAAAAATAGCCATGAGTGCCATCTCAATATCCTATCTATCTCTCTCTCGGCTGGGTAGGAAAGACGGGACAAGCTGCAAATATACAAGGTGGGAGAAGGGCCGGTTCGTACCTTCAGGAGAAGAAGCAGGCGCTAAGCCTCTCCCGCCGCTGGTAGCCCGCTGGAGTATCCCCTCTTCGCCGCCCCGCAGGCCCTCGCCCGCGGCCGCTACCGACAGGCCCTCGCCCGCCGCAGGCCGCCCGCGCCCCGCAACCGCTCGCCCGCCAATCCCATCTTCCTCCCTTGCTGTGCCGCAGTGGAAGAGCCGAGTGCAGATCGAGGGAAGGGAGCTGGCGGCGTAGATCGAGAGAGGGAGAGACAAGGAAGGGTTTCATCACGACTTCACGAGCCAAAGAGAGGAATGAGCGTTGTATGCGGAGTCAGGGCGCAGTGCGTGGAATATTCCTATGCGGATGGAGTATAGTCAGTCACGGGAAATTGCAAACTGCACCCCATAGAGCTATTAGATTAATGATGGTTGTTAGATTAAAATTTGTGGGTTTAATTGTGCGGTACAGATTGGTTTGTGTAATGTTGTGGGTCTAATTGCGGGGTACACATAAGAAAATTCTTATTTGATTGTTTAATAGTAGTATAGATACTTTTAGAGTTTCGATTTCTAGTCACGCTTTGTTCACGCCACATCCACATACACCAGCTTCCACTTTGTTGTCATATTCCACTGCCACATGATTTCCGTCCACTTTCGTGTGTCATCATCATCTCAATTTGTTTTGCCTGTTGCATCTGCTGAGTAAAGGAACAGAAAAGGTTCAGTACCGATTAAAGAGAGATAGTTTGGACTAAAAGGAACGTAACACATATTGGACGTGGTACTATTGGAGAGAAGAGTTCGCTGGTGTAGTAGAAAAAATAAGGGAAAGATATCAACCGTGAGGAGGACTACAAGCAGATTCGTACTACTAGTAGATTCGTTGGGAACCGCTGAGTTAATAGAAGAATGAAGGCAGATTCAGCTGGGTTTTGGAAAGTACCCCTACGTACTAAGGTGTTTGCATTTGGAAAGATATAATTAATTGCAAAAGGAATCTGCACGCAAATCAGGGGTAATCTTGTTAGGAAAGATTCTATTGGTTATCTTCCTTGTGAAGTTTTCTTGGAGAGAGAGCAAATAAGGAAAAGAGCCGAAAAGACTCATACGCGGCTGCGTGTCGCAACGCTCGACCTGAGCATCACCCGTACGGCACTATCGGAAAGGACATAGGGCCCACCCACTTGTGCACAACCATCCACAAAACTCTGCCTGGTGAATCCATATATAAAACTTTGCCTCGTGATTTCAACCGGTGTTGAAAAAAATTCAAGAATTAGTTCTATTCAGCCACATTGGTGTTGAAAAAAATTCAAGAATTGTGCTAAATTTGAGGAGGAAAGGAAAGTGCCAGAGAGCAGATTAGTTTTAGGCAAATTTGACAAATTTGACCTATGGACGAAATCAAATCACAAAATGAACTGTCCGTGAAACTATTTCACGTGGCTGACCTTTTTGTGTGGCGCCCGACACGAAGGCGCCACACTACACTGTGCAACGCCTCACAGATAGGCGCTACACGGCCAGCGTCATACCCGTGTGATCCGAAAATTACTGAGTCAGTATGCAGCGCCTGAGAGCTAGGCGCCACGGGTCAGCCGCGTGAAATAGTTTCACGGACAGTTCATTCTGTGATTTAATTTTGTCTATAGGTCAAATTTGTCAAATTTGCCCTAGTTCTAGTCTTGTAAATGGAAGTCTTTGGGACGTTACATTAAAGAAGGACTAGCACATACCTCGTGCGTTGCAACGGGAGAAAAATTAGTATGCATTTAAAAATTAGTGAGAATTATATGTGCAAGCAAAACCCTATGCGCCCGTGAAAAAGGAACATTTAGGTTCTCGGTTTCGCCGGGTGTGAAATAATCAATCCAACTGTTCTTCCATTCATTGATTGGGGGCATTTAAGAGTTTTGTTACGTCATCGTACACCACAGAAGGCCCATGAATTATTCAATCTACTTTCCCTTTCAATCGAGGAGATTCTAAGGCGTGAAGTTTCTGAATATTGTAGGAAACATGAACCATTTTTAAAATCCTGAGCAGTTTTTTGAAAATTATGTACACTTTGAGAAAAACGTGAACAAAATTTGAAACAGAAACATCTTTTAAAATTCACAAACATTTTTTGAAAACACCAACTTTTTTTATAAAAACATGAACATCATTTGAATTTGTGAACATTTTTTTAGAATGGGAACATGTGTTGAAAATTCATAACATTTTTTGAAAATATGTGCCGTTTAACACTATTTTGACTTGTGAAAATTGCACTAAAACAATAATATTTTCCGAATTTGGTGCATTTTTAAATTTCCATTTTCTTTTTAGAAATCTCAAACAATTTTCAAAAACAATTAAAGTTTTTGAAAAAGGGAACTTTTTTCAAGTTCCGAGTATTTTCAAAATAGCAACAAAAATTTGGAATTTTGAACATTTTCTATAATTTGAATTTTTTTAATTTCAAAGGTTTTTTGTGAAGTTTGAATTTATGAAATAAGGTCTATAAGAAAAATAAACTTGGAAGTGAAAATAAATACGGGAAGGAGAATGAAAATAGAAGTAAAATACATAAACAAACAAAAATGGGCCAGCAAATTATTGCTTGTCCTGTGCGAAGCTCCGACTATTTGTTGCCCTGTGCGGAAAATAGAACTTTCCTAGCTGCATGGGCAGAAAAATAAGTGGGCTGGCTTCGCTGGGCCACAACGCCCGGCCCATGTACAAAATTCTGGAAAAGCCTTTTTTTCTAGCAGACGAACGCATAAGAATTTAGTACCACCTCGGATAGGAAAAAAACTTTTCGGCGGTGAACGGATGAAAAAATTGGCGAAACACACCTTGCTTTATTAGTAGGTAGAAACATAGATATAGATATAGCTTAAAGAAATCAGCCAGATTTTGTTTCGGTTATTGGAGCAGCATTAAGTTAGTTGCTAGGTTTGATCTTTGGAAACCGGGCCATACTTTTGTAAAGAGTTCACGGACTATGTCTCTTGTTTGGCAGTACTAGTACTAGGACAGAGCAATGCATATAAGTGAATGAAACAAATGATTAAGTTTGTCCTCGAGGTCGAAGCTCATTTCTCCCAGTCTGGGCTCCCCAAATTCAGACCATATGTGGGCAAGAAATGTGGTTGTCTGGATTATCCACCATGTTATTTCTAACACGTGGGCCAAACACAGAAACCCTGCCCCATGACACACCCTTTTCTTTTTCTAATAGAGCCTTCTTCTTTAAAACTGAGTGATGCCCACCGCTCTCTGCCCTAATCCCCTCCCCTTGTGTATGTGTCGATCCACCACCAAGGCGTGCGCCGAGTCCGTGCGGGATCCTAGTTCCTTCATCTCTATGTTCGATCAGACGTTCATACAAAGATCCATCGTGAGTTGTAAGAAGGCAATTAGCAAGTTTTAAAATGGACCAAAAGTGAATTTTCACATAGTTGGATTCCCATGTGTTGCCACATGCTAAAAAAACTATGTACAACAAGAAATATGCTAACAAAATGTTTTTACAAAGAGAAAGGCCGTGTGATATGAATCATATACTATTTACATGTGATGATATCTCATGCTCGTGATGTGGTAGATAAATGCATCTCCTCGTCATCTTCATGCTCCTCCCTCTTCTTAGCCACCACATGACACTCCACTTCCTCCCACAATCCTTCTTCTCGTTGTTTTCTTCTCGCACCTCCACCTTGCATCAAAATATTAAGTGGCTTGTCAAACTTTCACAATTTTCAAAGGTTGACCATCCCTTAGATTATATATAACTTATATGTGCACCGAATAAGGATAACGAAAAGTCATACCAAATGTCCTGCGAGAGATAAAATTCAGGGTGATATCTCATACTCTATGCAATCAATTTTTAAGATAATCTATTTGTAGCTTTTGTCAATATTGTGACACTGGCACATTCCACAGAACAAACATCCAATGCTGATCACATAATTGATTTAATAGTTGAAATATGCCTATGATAAATAAAGTTTACTCAGAACAGTTTTTCTAAGAAAGGCAGATAATTTACTTAAGTGAAAAAGGACGGATTTGGGTTCATCTCAAATTATTGCATATATTAGAAGCAGAGGGTCACATAACAATTAACACAATAGGAAATCCATGTTATATGTACTCCATGATGGCCTTTGTTTGTATGGCTACAATAGTTTTGTGAAGGAAACAGTGAAGACTTAGTAGCATCAACTTACTGTATTTTTGGAAATTGTAGTCACATATAACCTAGAAAAAATATCTTTCCAACTTCTTGGACATACAATAAAATTGTGCTATTCTGTATAGTGACAAGAAATATGACTACAAACTTCTACTTTGATCAACCATGCGCAACGATCAGTACAAACATATAGCTATGATATTGTGCGAAGACCAAAAATGGAGAAAATATGCATGCAAAAGGAGATCAATAATAAAAAACTTGATGCATAACTACCCAGAGAAGAGGGTAGTATAAAAATTCTATTGCGTCCAGTGAAGATTGTAACTAAGAGCAAGCAATTACAACATAATCGCACCGTTTTTACTATTTCATGTAGAAAATAACACAAGCTATCATGTTAACTTTCATCCAAGAAGTCAACATTATTTATTTCCTGCAAACAAAATATGCACATCAGAATTTAGTCTGAAGATGAGGGTAATTTTGAACAAATAATGCTATCATGCATATCTATATACCATTGACTCTACAAAAAAACCTACTTGATAACTACAAAGAAATAATATTGGAACTCTTTAACACAAAACTGGTAGGGGGTTCATTCACAATCTGTATACTTAAAGCAAGATCATGGTTCCAACTTGAATAAGCAATGTCAAGAGTGAATTAGCTATAGAGCCATTAGATCATTAGAACACAACCATGAGGAACGTGTCTGACACTTAAAAATAGTATAGTAGATGTACACTAACAATAAGTAATAGTCACCTGGTAATCTCACGGGAGACAACAATATATGCATAGTCTGGTTTTGATGCGGCCATGTCTATCCGGCTTTGGGAAAGAGGCAGACTGGGGGTATTAACTGGGTGCTGAAAGACTATAGGTAGCCAATGGATAACCGTGTTTTGTCCCCAATTAATTATCGGTTAATACAAATGTCAAAAGAATCAAGAGTACCATGAGGTTGTAACTTGAAAGAAGTGAACACGGGAGCAAATAAAACGTGTAGACATTGAGATTCATTAATTTGTATGTTATCTTGTATCATTTAGGTGATCAATTTAAAATTATTTCCCTTCGAACATTGTAGTACTCAACTTCAAAAAGCTGACACTAATACAATCAGGCATATGCAGTCTGGATGAACAGCAACTGTGTTTGATTAATCATTTAATATCTAATCAAGATAAAATTAATACAAACCTAGAGCTCGAATAAGATTAATTAGAAAGGTGTGTGAGCACAGTACCAGCAAGCTGCACAACGGCATACTTAATGTCTAGTTCATCTAGGATAAAGTTTTGATGTGAACTCTAGTATAAAGCTAAATTGGTCCCATTTTTCCCTGTTGCAAACAGAACATCTCTATCATAGGACATATATAGAGGTAGAAAAAGCACAACTGTGTTGCGTAATGGTAAAGATTATGCAAACATAAAAAAATCCCAATTGTATACCAACCAGATTATTTGTTTTCTTTCCCACTACAACTACAAACATGAAAAATGATTGCACCCTATGAAAATGGTAAGATTATGTGTTTCTGCACACAATTGTGGTGATTTATGTGTGATTTTTTTGTTAATGTGATTTCGTACAAACAATTATAGTGAATATATACTACTACCACTACCAACTACAACTTGTGACCGATCGCATAAAGATATATATTTAGAAGGATGTGCATTGCTACGACTTCTAAATTTATATATCATTACTGTATTTTGTCTCTTTTCACTTCTTTCCTCTCCTCATCTCGTTGGCTAGTCTTCTGTAATTATTTGTTGTCAATTCTTTTATCAAGGTTATGCAAAAAGAAAGTTCAAAATGCTCAGATCAAAGATAAATCTATATGAAAACTAACTATTCAAGGGTGACGATGCAAATTAAAAGATGAGACAACACCTTGGTGAAAAAATACAGATCCACTTGTGTGGCATCCAAATATGTTACCAAGTGGGTCTCTTGTTCACTGGAGCAAAGTTCAACACTTTCATGGAATTAATCAGTAGAATTTATTGTAACACTAAGCATGTACAAGTATCCCAAGATGACCACGAGTGAAATTTCTACTATAGTGCATACTAAACATACCAGACCTTTTTCTTCTTGAATCCATCAAATTTTCATTTCATTTAGAGCATCATGATGTCGTGAATACAACTTCAAAACTATTTAGAGAATCATGACCTCAACACTTCTAAGTCTGGAATCATCTCTATAAATGATCTGTGGAGCAATTCATAAAGTGCAGTCGGTAGACAAATTAATTAGATTGTGCATGCATGAGACGATGGATTGTGTAGATGACCCCTAAGTTGTGGAACAGTACAACCAGAGAAAATATTAGTCAAATGGAGGAATTAGCTAGCTAGATTGTGGATGCATGCATGAGTCAACCAGCGCAAGGGAAGTTGCGGGGAGCGCCATGACGAACTCGGAGCCTGGGCCCGAGCCGTTGCGCCTTGGCGGCGGACAGCGGGCAGCACAACCGCTGCCCGCTGGGTCGCCAGTGCCCACCGCACTGCTGAATCGGCCGCCGATTGTAGCCACTACATATAGTGTTCGCGCCGCCATGATGGTGCCCGGCGAGGACGGCACAGGGCGGCGGAGTCGTGCAGATCCAGCGGTGAGATCGAACAGCGAGGCGAGGTGACCGACAGCGAACGGGTAGGGCCTGCGGCGTCGGCAGCAGATCTCCTGGAAGAGAGAAAAAGAGCGAGAGGTAGAGACTGAGGAAGGAGAGGCAGGGCGCAGGAAGAGGAGAGGGATACTGGTGCCCATGGCGAGGCCTCCATTGTCCACCGGCAAACCTCCATGGCTAAGGTGCATGATGTAGGGTGGAACCCTATACGGCCGATCTTTCACGAAAGGAGCGGATCCCGCGAAGAACACGAAGAACATGGGGAAGAATGGAGAGAAATCACAAGGGGAAACACTCAAGAACAAGTCCAATCACACATCCACTAGACAATCAAACACACAAGATCACAAGGTACATGAACAACAAAGGGAAAGATACAAGGTAAGGTTCATCTCCATGAGGAGGTCTTGAAGGGGGCCACCCAAGAGGGGGTCTTGAATCCAAGGTGATCTTCTCCGTAGAGGGGCCGCGGTCTCTCTCATGGAGTAGATCCGTAATGGATGAGCAAAGCTCTACCTCAAATGAGCTAATCGTTTGCTAACCCTAACTAGAGGAAGGGGATGGAGTATATATAGGCTAGTCCACGAAGGGGTAAGTGAGGAGGGGATACATGGGCCTCTGGCCCGACTGTGCACGCGCAGGTGCCGGATGTCTGGGCTGGGGGCCGGATGTCCGGGGCTTCAGGAGGCGCCGGATGTCCGGGGCTCGGGCCGGATGTCCGGGCTGAAGTGGCCAAACTTCTGGTGCGTTCTATCGTCGATGTCGGATTTCCGGGGAGGTGCCGGATGTCCGGGCTTTGGCGAGGCGCCGGATGTCCGGGGCTGGCACCGGATGTCCGGCCACTGATGCTGATGGCCGTCTGTTGGTGCAGCTCCTTGGCGGCTGCACAGGCGCCGGATTTCTGTCCTCTGGCCCGGATGTCCGGCCGCTGTAGCTTCAGCAACTCCGTCTTCTTCCGTCGTCGCTTCCAGGCTTCCCTCGCGGATGGTGTAGTTGTTCCTTGGCGCTTGCAGTCCTCCTCGTCGTCCGTAGTGTTCCGACAATACCTATGCATGCACACGAGTGGAGTGTCAAGTAGTATACCATCCTCGAAGGTGTCTAGTGAGCATGTGTAAAGGAGATGATTCACCTTTGTGTATGTGAAGTAGATGTCGCACGTGTCACTTGCCGAACGGACTCTTGACATGGTGATGTCCATAGGATGCTCCGCATCATCTCCCCTCCCTTGGGAAAGATCCGACCTCGGATCGAAAACCAAATCACCATGGGAAAGAGATGGCTTCGCCGTGTAGAAGTGGACGTACACCAAGTACTTGTCATCTTGAAGCTCGAAATGGGCACTCTCCAATGTCGCACCATCTTGTATTTCCTTCAAAAGGAGTAAGGACAACAAACACTTGGAAAAACAAATGTGGTTAGCGTTAGTGCAAAATAAGCATTCAAGAGGTGAGTCACCAAACAAGTGTCGTCATCATGCAAATCATATGGTGTGACAAAGGATTGTGACATGGCATGTAAGCATATCAATCGAGCACAAGCAAAGATATCATGGGGACAAGTGTTGGTGTACAGAAAGAGGGGTGCGTTTTTGTACCCCTATACCTGTGCACGGGCAGTCGGAGCCGCGCCTACTGTCACGCCAAGCAGAGCAGGGGAGGTGAGCCAAGGTGAGACCGAAGCCCAAGATAATCAGAGCAACGCCAAGGCCAAGACCACAAAGAGCAGAGGGACGAAGAAGGTTCCCCCGGCAAGACCCTTGCCGGGGCAACCTCAGCAGCCCCGGCAAGATCCTTGCCGGGACAGCTCGCCCCACACCAACAGAGCGGGCCACCCTTGAGCCCACGGTCTCCAACATCACGTTGGGCCAGGGCTTGGGAGGCACCTCCGTGGTGGCATGCAGATCTTTGTGAAGACATATTCAAGATCAGATGAGGATTAGAAGACGATGATCCTCGGCAAGATCCTTGCCGAGGAAAGCCACCAGGCCCCCGGCAAGGCCCTTGTCGGGGACGACAGCGCGCCACGGCAAGACCCTTGCCGGGCCACGCGGAAAGACCCTTGCCGAGCCACCCGGCAAGGCCCTCACCAAGGACGCCGGCAGGGCCACCGCCAGGCCCACGCCAACCAAGCTTCCACCACCGTTCACATGCAGCTGCCAGACCCAACCAGCTGGGCGGGCACCTGCGTGGCAACATGCAGCCCCCAGGCCAACTCATCGAGCACCTGCGTGGCGGCATGCAAGTCTTCGTGAAGGCTCCGCCACTGCGCCACCTCAGCTGCATGCCTGCCTACATGGCACCACGCACCTCACTGGCCAGGGCGCGTGTCAAGGCGAGGAGGAGCGGCGATGGACGAGACGAGCCTCGCCCCCGTCCCCATTAAAGCAAGGGGACACCTAAGCTACGCATTAAATGCGTCTTGTCCTGTAATACGAGCGATAAGCTCAGGCACTGTACGCCTTTCCACCTCCTGTGTGCCACTGTGGCAGCCCCTTCCGACTATAAAAGGAGGCCCATGGCATACTGAAGAAGGATTCGGCTCTTTGGAACCACACACTCACTACAGCTAGTTCGACAGCTCAAGAACTCTCTGAAATACACCCACCAAAGCAGGACTAGGGTTTTACGCATCCTCGCGGCCCGAACCTGGGTAAACGATCCTTGTGCTGTCTACTAGCCCTGCTCTTCTCGCAACCCCGCGCCCCGGCAACCGTAGTAGGGATTCTTGTGATCCCATAGGTGTCGTTCCACACTGACATCTTTGGCGCGCCAGGTAGGGGGCGCAATTGTGAGAATCTGGTCTAGTAGTTTGCCTAGCAGTTCTTCGTCGCCATGGATCCTAAGAAGAAGACGGCCATGGCGATCGGCTCGTTGGGAGCCGAACGGCCCGTGCCGGTGCGGACGAGCAGTGGACCGGTCGCGGACAGGACCCCGGCCGCGGCCCGCAAGCACCAGCATCGCCCAGGTAGTCGGAGCCTGGCGAGCGGCGTCGTTCGTGCGCCAGACGACCGGCTACACGACGCCGGATCCAAAGACGGAGCTGGGGCCCCCGCAGGCGGCGCGGGGCCCTCCAGGGGTGTCGTTGTGCCACCTCCGGGCGGCGCAGCGACCTCCAGGACGCCCACACCGGCGACCACCGCGTGTTCTTCCCATGGTGTGCGCGCCGAGCAGCGTGACCATGTTGGTGACCTTGGGCACCGCCGTGGGAAGAGCCCTGTGTGGCATCCACAAGATGAAGGGGTTCAGCACGCTCGCCGAAGCGCTGGCGAAAATGGCACGCAGCCGCTGGATCGTAACAGAGCTCCTTCTAACGTAGTTAGAAGTCGAAGCGCACCGCGATCCACGCAGCTGTTGCCGCCGCCCACACCAGCGGAAGCTTTGGCGCCAGCGCAGCTGCTCCTAGACTTCCCTCCTACTGCGGAGAAGCTCGACGAGTGGAGGGCCACCATCCGGAGCCTCGTCGCCGTCGCCAACAAAGACGATCCGCGACCGGCAGGGCCCTCGGGTCGGCGCTCCACCGAGCCACCACATGCTGGCGCTGGGAGGACCGGGGGAGCTGCGGCCACGGTGCACTCTCCTCCTCCTCGCTAGCCACCGCGGGCGTCGGCCCATCGCGACGACGCTTGTGATAACATCTCCATAGCGTCGTCCGACCCGCGGACCCTCCGCGACCAGTGCCAGGTCCTTCGGGAATGAGCTCACGAAGACGCTCGAACCACTGTCGAGCGTCGGCGCGAAACGCGCCGCCAGTCGGACAAGCGGGCGGGACCCGCTATGGACCACCCGGCACCGGGGGGCTCCGGCGGCCTACCTTACGAGGTGGGCTGCCCGGCCTTTACCCGTGAGCTGCGGCAGTTCCAGTGGCCGTCCCACCGCACGTTCAAGCACGACGTCGGCGAGAAGTACACTGGCCAGACCCATCCATCCGAGTTCCTCAGCATCTACACCATCGCGATGCAGGCTGCTAGGGCTCGCGACGATAAGGTGCTTGCCAACTATTTCCCGCTGGCGCTCAAGCCCAATGTGATGTCTTGGTTGATGCACTTGCCGGTGGATCCCATTTCTTCTTGGTCGGACCTATGCCATGAGTTCGTTGGCGCCTTCACAGGAGGCCACCAAGCTCATGGCCAGGCCAGTGATCTGCATATCATTCCCCAGAAGGAAGGGGAGACCCTGCGCAAGTACATCCAAAGATTCAGCCGGGTGCAGTACAACATCCCCGGCGTTCATCCCGCCGCTGTGATTAGCGTGTTCCACCAGAATGTGCGCAATCGCAAGATGTGCGAAGAGCTGGCGATGACCAAAGTTAAGGATGTGGCCGAGCTCTACGTTCTGGCCGATAGGCGCGCTCGGGCTGAAGAGGGAAGGAAGTACCCCGGCGAAGACGCCGGCACAGAAACCAACTCTACCGATCAAGACGCCACTACCCCGACGAAGAAGGGCCGGCGTCGCAACAGGAAACGCAAAGGCAAGGCCGTGCTTACTGTTGAGCTATCTGACGACACCGGTGCCGGCAAGAAGGTCAAGGCAGACGCCCTGGCAAGGAGATTGCCGGGTGCGCCGCCTGCCGGGCCTTGGCGGCTACTGACAAGCCAGGAAGCTCCGGCAAGCAATACTGCAAGATCCACCGCACCAAGGGCCACGACCTCCAGAACTAACGACAAGTTGAGCTGCTTGCTGAGAAGCAAAAAGCTGAGTACAAGAGGCGGGACAAGGAGAAGGACCAGGACGGTGCTGAGGGATCCGGCAAGAAGCGTGGCGGCCAAGGAGGCCGCCCCGGCAAGGACAACTAGCAAGAGAGGCCCGCCCGGGGCCGCGACAAGAAACAAGAATAAGATGATCACGACGAGGACGACGAGTCCGGTGAGCAAGGGTTCCAGAAGGCTACGGAGGCCATGTGCGTCGATGGCGGCGCCTCGCTGCATGCCTCTCACCGACAGCTCAAGCAGTGGGCGCGTGAGATTATAGCAGCAGAGCCGTCGTTCGACGCTCAGAAGCCGCTGAAGTGGTCCAGCACGCCCCTCATCTTTGACGCCGAGGACCACCCTGACCGCATTACCGCGGTCGGGTGTTTTCCATTGTTGGTCTCGCCAACGATACGCAACCTCAGGGTGAACAAGATGTTGGTTGAGGGCGGGGCCAGCCTGAACCTGATCTCGCCTGTCGTGATAAAAAAGTTGCAAATCCCTGATGGAGACCTTGAGGAAACGGGCACGTTTCAAGGGGTCAATCCGGGGAGCTAGCCGAAGGGAAAAGTCACACTGCCCGTGACATTTGGAGGAGAGTTGAACTACATGACAGAGAGGATCGTCTTCGACGTAGCCGAGATCCCCTTGCCCTACAACGGGATCCTCGGCCGCCCAGCACTAGCCAAGTTCATGGCGGCATCACACTACGCCTACGACATGCTAAAGATGCCCGGGTCGTTGACCATCATCTCCGTCCCCTCCGACAAGAAGGACGCGCTGATTTGCGCCGACCAGCTCTACCGGGAGGCAGTTGCAGCAGCTGCCGCCAAGGCACCTGCTCCTGCCGCTGCAGCCCCGGAAGGGAGGAAGAAACCCGGCAAGACCTCTCGCACCCACTCCGGCAAGCGCACCTCTTCGGAGTGTTGTGCTTCCGTCGAGGACATGCCAGAGAGCTCTACCGACAAAAGCAAGAGATCCCTCTCCGAGCCACCACAAACCAAGAAGGTGTCCGCCAGGGAGGATGGCACGGGAGGGGCCTTCACCATAGGCTCCACCCTCGACAGCAAATAGGAAGGCGTGCTCGTCACCTTCCTGCGGGCGAATGTCGACGTGTTTGCATGGCAAGCATCCGACATCCCCGGTGTTCCCAGGGAGATGATTGAGCACCTAGCTGTCTGCCCCCATGCGCGGCCCGTCAAGCAGAAGGTCAGAAAGCAGGCTCTGGAGAGGCAGGAGTTCATCACAGAGGAGATCAGGAAATTGGAAGCGGCAGGTTTGGTGAGAGGAGTGCTCCACCCGACGTGGTTGGCCAATCCGGTAGTGGTGCGCAAGGCGAATGGGAAGTGGAGACTGTGTATTGATTACACAGATATCAATAAGGCTTGTCCTAAGGACCCCTTCCCGTTGCCGCGCATCGACCAGATTGTTGACTCCACAGCCGGGTGTGATCTGTTATCATTCCTCGACGCCTACTCGGGCTACCACCAGATTTTCATGACGAGAGAGGATGAAGAAAAGACAGCATTCATCACCCCATGTGGTACGTATTGCTTTTTACGGATGCCTTTCGGGTTGAAGAGTGCTGGCTCAACGTTCGCAAGAGCAGTCCAAATTGGTTTTGAACCTCAGCTCCATAGAAATATGGAGGCCTACATGGATGACATAGTGGTCAAAACCAAAGACGGGCCAACTCGTGTGCAAGATCTGGAAGAGACATTTGCCAACCTGCGCAAGATCAACCTCAAGCTGAACCCTGAGAAGTGTGTCTTCGGCGTTCCATCCGGCAAGCTTCTCGGGTTCTTTGTGTCGCAGCGTGGGATCGAGGCAAACCCAGACAAGATCAAGGCTACTGAGCAGATTGAGGCGCCTAAGCGGATCAAGGATGTGCGTCGTCTCACCGGTTGCGTTGCCGCCATGAGCCGATTCATCTCCAAGTCCGCCGAGCGCGCCCTTCCTTTCTTCAAAATCTTGAAGAAGGCAGGCCCAATGGAATGGACCCCAGAAGCCGAGGCAGCATTGCAGGATCTGAAGAAATACCTTTCCTCCACGCCAACACTGGTTGCGCCTAAACCACGAGAGCCGTTGCTGCCGTATCTGGCGGCGACGAATCAAGTGGTTAGCCCCGCGCTGGTGGCACAGAGGGAGGTCAATGAGGAGGCAGTGACGGTGGCAGAACCAGTGGATGGCAAGCCCAAGATTCCCCCGGCAGGGCCTGGTGCCGGCAAGGCGAGGCCCCCGGCAGAGTCTAATGCCACCGCGGCGGTGCCCGCACAGTCAAGTGAGGTGGTGCAGAAGAAGAAGATGATGCAGCACCCGGTTTACTTTGTCAGCTCCCTCTTGCAGGGAGCTAGATCGAGGTACTCCGGTGTGAGTCAAGCTTTGGTTTAAAGTTTGTAAGTACCTCGACAATTCAGAGCAGAGTCTTGGCGGAGTTCATTGCAGAATGGACCTCGACGCCTGACGAAGAAATCCGGGAGACCACTCTCCCCGGCAAGGAAGCAGACCGCGACTGGATCATGTACTTTGATGGGGCTTTCTCGCTGCAAGGCGCCGGTGCCGGTGTGCTGCTCGTCGCACCCACCAGAGAGCTCCTCAAGTACGTGATCCAGATGCACTTCCCTAGGGAGGTGTCCACCAACAACACTGCTGAGTACGAGAGATTGCTTGCCGGTCTCAGGATCGCGGCAGACCTCGGGGTTAAGAAGCTCATCATCAAGGGTGACTCGCAGCTCGTTGTCAGACAGGTCAACAAGGATTATCAGAGCCCATTGATGGAAGCTTACGTAGATGAGGTGAGGAAGCTGGAGGAACGCTTTGACGGTATCCAAGCGGAGCACATCCCCCGAGCGGAGAACAACATCGCCGATTACCTGTCAAAGTGTGCCGCATTCAAGCTACTTGTGGAACCGGGTACCTTTTTGCTCCGGCTAACTCGACCATCCGTCGAACCATCAGCGGGGCAGAACAAGCGGAGGAAGTCAGGTCCCGGCAAGTACTTTCCTACCGAGCCCCCTGGGGCTGCCGGCAAGGGTGCTTCCGCGGACGCTGAGCCTGCCCAAGAGCAACTGGCTTCGGCAGGGCGTCAAACCCTGGCCGTAGAGACAGCCGCTCCCATGGCGGAAGAAATGCCTTTAGCCCTTGCCGTCGAGCCCCAGGCTCCGGCATGGGCACAACATACCGTCCGATTCCTCCAAATAGGGAAGCTTCCTGAGGAGCAGGAAGAAGCGGAAAAAGTAGCCCGTCGGCCCGCCCTGTACCAGTTCGTCGATGACGTCCTGTACAGGAGAAGGCCAAACGGTGTGAAATTATAGTGCATCCCCCGGGAGGAAGGACTGGAGCTGTTGGCGGAGATACATGGAGGCATATGTGGCTCCCACATAGGGTCGAGGGCCCTTGCCAGGAAGGCGTTCCGGCAAGGTTTCTTCTGGCCCACCGCTCTCCAGGATGCGACGGCACTAGTAACCAAGTGCGAAGCGTGCCAGTTCCATTCAAAGAAGCTTCATCAACCAGCCCAAGCCCTTCAAACAATCCCTCTCTCCTGGCCATTCTCGGTCTGGGGGCTCGACATACTGGCCCTTTCCCCCGCGCTGTCAGGGGCTTTGAGTACTTGTATGTCGCAATCGACAAGTTCACAAAGTGGCCGGAGGTGGAAGCAGTGAGAAAGGTGACTGCTCAGTCAGCTGTCAAGTTTTTCAAAGGACTGGTCTGCCGTTTTGGTGTGCCAAACAGAGTCATCACCGACAACGGCACGCAGTTCACAAGCCACACCTTCATGCAATACATTCAAGACCTCGGCAGCAAGGTCTGTTTTGCTTCCGTGGCACACCCACGGAGCAACGGCCAAGCGGAGGGGGCAAATGCTGAAGTGTTGCGAGGCCTGAGGACAAAGACTTTTGACAAGCTGCATAAGAGCGGAAGGTGCTGGATTGATGAACTGCCGGCGGTTCTTTGGTCGATCAGGACGACGCCAAATCGAGCCACCGGCCAGACACCTTTTGCCCTGGTATACGGGGCAGAAGCAGTTCTCCCCACGGAACTTATATACGGGTCACCTCGAGTGCTCGCTTATGATGAGCTTGAGCAAGAGCCGTTGCGCCAAGATGACGCGATGCTCCTTGAGGAAGATCGTCTTCGGGCGGCTGTGAGAGCGGCGCGCTACCAGCAAGCCTTGCGCCGCTACCATAGCCGCAAGGTTCACGCCCGAAGCTTTGAGGAAGGCGACCTTGTTCTTCGGCGCGTTCAGTCGGCCAAGAATTCCAACAAGTTGACGCCGAAGTGGGAAGGCCCTTATCGGGTGATACGAGTCACCAGGCCCGGCGCAGTCTGCCTGGAGACCGAAGATGCTGTCCTAGTGAGCAACTCCTGGAACATCGAGCATCTTCGCAAGTTTTACCTGTAAGGCGCGGCTTGCCGGGCCTCCCGGCAAGCCACCTTTTGTACAAGCTTTGCCGGCAAGGCATGTAACCCTTCGTACAAAGCCAGGCGCAGACCCTGAGCATAAATAAATGAAGCGCTGGCGCCCTAAGTCATAGCATGCATGCTAGGTCGAGTCTCTTCCTTGGTTAGGGTTGATAGTGCTCAGCAGCGACTAACCCCTAGCTTAGAGGTCGAGTGCGCGTCTATCTGTTTCTTTTCTGTCCTCCTTTGGTTCGCAGGGCACATGAGCACTTTTGCTGAGCTACTTGGAAGAAGGGAAACGGACCGGCGTCCCAACCCCGGCAAACCAGAGTTGCCGGGGGCTGCAAGCACGGGGATCCAACCACGGCAAGACAAGGTTGCCGGGGGCTGCAGGTTCAGATAAGTCTTTTATCCTCTGTCATGCATTTCGGAATAGGACTGGGGCATGTGAAACCTCGTTTTTATCTCTAGGCTGCCGTGCTCCCCTTTTTCCTATACCTAAGGATTATTTCCTGGGTCCATATTTGGTTGTAGCCGCGGCGGCAAGGAGGTAGAACGAGGAGCCTAAAGCCCACTTCATCCCTGCCTCCGCCAAGAGCGCGAGAACGGTCAAGTGGGGTGGGGGGACGGCAAGGCCTGTTGCCGGGCGAATAATGTTTATCTTAAACAATAACAAGGATTCGCTCCTTGTCGCGGGACTTACCCACGAACGAAAAACCCGGCAAGCATCCCTTTTTCATTAAAAATATCCCATACAGGTACAATTCGTATGAAATGAAAAACATGAACAAAGGGGATTACAAGCTTTAAATTTAACAAGCCCCGAAGGCTTACAGATTAAAGAAGAGATAAGGTGCCCGTGATTCCTTTCTTGTCCCTCTCCTCAGGAGGTAGGTCAAGGAGGCGAGAGGACAAAAGGGGCGCCTAGGCGAGCTACGAGCAGCATAAAGCACCAAGAGAACACCTCGGTGGCCGCCCATGGGTAGGCCGGTGATGACGGTGCCGGGAAAGGAGCTGGAAGACGAGGCGGCAGGACCGGCAATACGCGACGAAGGCGTCGGTGCCCGCCTACTCCGAGTTGACGGCCTTGCCGCCCGCCCTCTTCCTCTCCCACAGCCTCCCGACGCCAGCCGCCCAAGGAGACGGCCCCGAGAAGTTCAAGGAGCTGGCCCCACCCCCGGCAAAACCCTGCCGGAGGAGCGGCTAGGTGCAGATGCTGCTGCTGCCGCACCCGCCCAGGCGTGGGGCGTTCGACGCCTAGTCGGACTCATCCCCGTCATCTGCCCCGCTGTCCTCCTCATCACTTTCGCTCGAGGAAGAGATTCCATCGTGGGAATCTCCATTGGAGGAGCTCTCCACGCAGCACTTCAGGCGAGTCCCGAACTCTCCGAAGACCTTGACGGAGAGCAGGCCGTCCTCCATCAATTTGAAGTAGAGGATGAGCCCCGTCGTTAGGCTGTGGATGCGAGCGAACGTCTTCCACCCATGACGGAGGTACATGACCCGGGGAGCCGGGAAGTCGACGTCGACCCGCGTGCCCCCATTCCCACAACCCCTCGTGTGCAATCTGAGGGATTGGGGCCGGTCACGCTCCATCTCCCGAGCAAACGGGGCGGGAAGACGGAGACGGCGACGCGGAGGCCGGCGCAGCCTAATGAAGAACTCGCGGGGCTGATCTTCGACATGGCCTTCCATCGGGAAAGGCGCCATTGGCGGGGGCGAAGCCGGCGCGCCGCCCCGTCCTCCTCTTCCCCGAGCACTGCGACCTCTGCCCCGGCCTCGCCCACGGCCTCGCCCCTCCCCCTTCCCCTCGCGGCCGGTTCCACCACCACGGGCTTAGGAGGAGGAGAGACGCGCTGTCGAGCGGCGACCATCGCTACCATCGTCGAGGGACCTAGATTCCCTTTCTCCATGGCGAGTGGAAGGAAGAAGCAGAAGTAAGAGGAGGCAGATGACAGAAGAATGCGGGACGCCATCCCCCCTCCCCCTCTTTATAAAGGGGCGGGGTCGGGGCTCGGCCGCCCCGCTCGACCAATCCAGCCACCGGAAGCGCAGGGAATCAGGACCGACCCGCTGCCACAACCAGCGACGGCCCAGTTTCCCGCCTCCACCGCCTGCCACCCCAGACGCATGAAGGACGCGTGGCGAACGTGCAGAACTGAGGGGACGGGTGAAGCGACCTCTCCCCACCCCGTGATCGTGGGGAGTGGACGCCTTGAAGACCGCAACCCGGCCCCGTTCAGTAAATGAGCCGCGCCTCCATGCCTCCCTCCTTTTACGAGGAAGGCGCGAGCCGCCTCTTTACTGCGATGTGACGCACGCATGTGGAAACTGCCCCACGCATGCCGCCCACGTCACGCACACCCCCCACGCCGTGCCACGTGCGCGGGTCGTGGGAAGCGCAGCGCGCGAAGAGTCTTACCACGGTAAAAACCGCCCCGCCTGCCCGTGCACCGTTTTGGGCCTGGCCCAACAACGTGTCGCGCTTATGTGTGGCCCAGGCCCCGGGGCTCCTATCGGTGTACAGAAAGAGGGGTGCATTTTTGTACCCCTATACCTGTGCACGGGCAGTCGGAGCCGCGCCTACGGTCACGCCAAGCAGAGCAGGGGAGGTGAGCCAAGGTGAGACCGAAGCCCAAGATAATCAGAGCAACGCCAAGGCCAAGACCACAAAGAGCAGAGGGACGAAGCAGTCTTGCCGGGGCAACCTCAGCAGCCCCGACAAGATCCTTGCCGGGACAACTCGCCCCACACCAATAGAGGAGGCCACCCTTGAGCCCATGGTCTCCAACATCATGTTGGGCCAGGGCTCGGGAGGCACCTCCGTGGTGGCATGCAGATCTTTGTGAAGACATATTCAAGATCAGATGAGGATTAGAAGACGATGATCCTTGGCAAGATCCTTGCCGAGGAAGGCCACCAGGCCCCCGGACGCCAGCAGGGCCACCGCCAGGCCCACGCCAACCAAGCTTCCACCCCCGTTCACATGCAGCTGCCAGACCCAACCAGCTGGGCGGGCACCTGCGTGGCAACATGCAGCCCCCAGGCCAACTCATCGAGGGCCTGCGTGGCGGCATGCAAATCTTTGTGAAGGCTCCGCCACTGCGCCACCTCAGCTGCCTGCCTGCCTACATGGCACCACGCACCTCACTGGCTAGGGCGCGTGTCAAGGCGAGGAGGAGCGGCGACGGACGGGAAGGGCCCCCGTCCCCAATAAAGCAAGGGGACACCTAAGCTACGCATTAAATGCGTCTTGTCCTGTAATACGAGCGACAAGCTCAGGGCACTGTATGCCTTTCCACCTCCTGTGTGCCACTGTGGCAGCCCCTTCCGACTATAAAAGGAGGCCCATGGCATACTGGAGAAGGATTCGGCTCTTTGGAACCACGCACTCACTACAGCTAGTTCGAGAGCTCAAGAACTCTCTGAAATACACCCACCAAAGCAGGACTAGGGTTTTACGCATCCTCGCGGCCCGAACCTGGGTAAACGATCCTTGTGCTGTCTACTAGCCCTACTCTTCTTGCAACCCCGCGCCTCGGCAACCGTAGTAGGGATTCTTGTGATCCCATAGGTGTCGTTCCACACCGACATCAAGCATGTAAATGTGAGGTAGTGATGCAAATATGTGTAACAAGAGAATAAGCATCTACCTCAAAGTCATAGCAAGCATGGGCGAAGCTCAATGAATGGTCTATGGTAGGCATAAGAAGCATTCACAACACCAAATAAAATGAAGTGTCTAAACACATGGGTCAAGTGCAAGGCAATCCAAGCATAATGTGCATGGGGTGTAGTGAATATCATGTGGCGCTCAACACAATGGAAAGAGCAATTGTTCATCATGTGTGAGGCAATCAAGTCAATCATGTGACAAGCAATGGGACATAGCATACGTGAAGAAGTGATTTTGGTGCAACCAACTATATGATAGTAGCAAGTAGTCCAAGAATTGGATGCAACACACAAGGCATATATATCATGATGCATGGGATGGTGAAAATGACAAGTCGAAGCAAGATCTCTAACATGTGTGCAATCAAGTGGTCCTAGATGAACAATAATTCTCATGGTGCAAGCAACACAAGTAGTATGATCAGCAATATCCATGCTCAAGAAAGATGTCACCTTGAAGGCGTGTCCTTGTGTATTCTTCACAATGCCGAAGTGGTAGGAAAGGTGGTGTAGAAGTGAGTCGTGGTCGAATGTATGAGGATCGCTCTCAAGAGCTCGAATGATCAACTCACGTGAAGCGGAAGTCGACACAAAGTCCAAGTATCCTACACATGCACAAAAGAAAGCAAAGAATGTATGCGCATGGTAGATAAACACATCATCCATCATGATGGTTCTCTTATCTTGCACATAACCATTAGAAGCACAAGTGCATGAATAATATGATGCAACAATGGCTATATTCATGGCACTAGGTATATGGTGCAAAGAGGCAGGACAAGCATGCTTCGCAAGAAATATGTCAAAATCTCCAAATATATGCGAGAATGCTATGGGGTCAAACTCATTATCAATACTAAAGGCATAATTGCACTCAATACATGGCAAATCATCTAGCATGAGAGAGGCAACACATGGAGATATATGACAAGAAGCAATAATAATCATGTGCAAAGCATGTAGATGGTTGTCATCAACCGCATGAAATAAGGAAGTATGAAACAATGGTGATGCAACATAAGCAAGCATATCAATCAAGTCGTGCAAGCTAGTAGTGCGAAGATGCAACATACTAGAGGAAATCATGGCAATCATATCATGTGAGAAAATAATAGGCATGGGCAATGCACATGACATATCGCAAGCACTAACACAAAGAAAGATCATAGTATAATCATAGGCATGGGACACAAAGCAATCATGGAAATAACAAGCAATATCTCCACCAAGCTTGCAAATACACATACAAGTACTAGAATCAATCATCATGTGTAATGCAAAGCATGGGTCACAAATGCATGGCAAAGGCATAGGAATGAGCATATCATGCAATGTGAACATGGCAAGATGGGCATAGAGTATGTAATGGACGATAACCCATAGCCAAGTGAGAGCCATGTAGAAGAAATGCACGAACACTTCACGTGAAGAGAGCGGTGGGAAAGGCAATCCATGGGATCCCAAGTCATCATTGCTCTCTAGAGCTCGTTTTGTCAACTCATGGGATTGTGAGGTTGACAAGTATTCGTGGGTACCTACACAAAAGAGACACAAACCAAAGAAATTGTGTGCGTGGTAAATGTACACATCATCCATCATGATGTGTATGTGCAAGTGAGTGTTAGCACAAGATAAGAATCGCTCAAAGAAATTTTATGCATGGTATAAGAACATGTCATCCATCATGAAAGAATAGTTATTGTGTATGACACGATGGGGACACAAATTGAGAATGCAAGTATATGGCACATCAATAGCATGTTTATTCATGGGAAGCATATTGTGCACACAAGTATTGGGATCATTGTCGGTGTCAAAACCGGCGGATCTCGGGTAGGGGGTCCCGAACTGTGTGTCTAAGGTCGATGGTAACAGGAGACAGGGGACACAATGTTTACCCAGGTTCGGGCCCTCTCTATGGAGGTAATACCCTACTTCCTGCTTGATTGATCTTGATGAATATGAGTATTACAAGAGTTGATCTACCACGAGATCGTATGGCTAAGCCCTAGAGGTCTAGCTTGTATGACTATGATAATGGGTGTCCTTCTATCCGGAATAAGCCCTTCGGTTTATATAGACACCGGGAGGATCTAGGGTTACACAAGGTCGGTTACAAAGAAGGAATATACATATTTGGTCGCCAAGCTTGCCTTCCACGCCAAGGAGAGTCCTGTCCGGACACGGGTACAGTCTTCGGTCTTCGTATCTCCACAGCCCATCAGTCCGGCCCATGGCTAACAGGCCGGACGCCCGAGGACCCCTCAGTCCAGGACTCCCTCAGTAGCCCCTGAACCTGGCTTCAATGACGAGGAGTCCGGCACGCAGATTTGTCTTCGGCATTGCAAGGCGGGTTCCCCTTTCCGAACTCCAAGATTGTCTTCGGACGTAATGATTGTATCCGGACCTGTAACACACACCACACACAACCGCAGAGAGAATATAATACTCCACGAGTCCAATCCGCTGACAACTTTTTACAACATGACATCACGTCTGCCCGGTCATAATTTTGAACCATTTTTCATCTGCCGCTCCACGTTTCGAGACGCGGTTGCCATTGGCACGTCTTGTCAAAGCAGAGATCGTGTCCCCTTATTGCGGGATTCTCATCAATACGAGTATGGGTAACCCAACCGTGCCATTTACACAGTCCTTGGGAATAGGCGAGTTTTGAGGCGAGTGGGGAGGCGCTTGATATTCATGGCCTTTCTAAGGGGATAAGGATTCCCTTTCTTCACCCACCCCCTCTCTCTTTCTCTGCCCTTCCATCCTTGAGCTCCAGCGCCCAAGTTCTAGCTTCCCCCGTCCGAGAAAGCACCCCAATCATGTCCAGATCCAGAGCTGGAGGCAAGTGGATGGCCTCCTCCGTTAAGAAGAAGGACATCAAGGAGCTCCGGGAGGCCGGATACCTGGCCAAGGATATCGTTCACCGACTCCCGGCCAAGGGACAGATCGTCCTTACCCCAGAGCCCAATGAGAGGGTTGTGTTTCTCACACATTTCATCCACGGGCTGGGATTCCCTCTCCACCCGTTCGTCCGTGGATTGATGTTTTACTACGGGCTAGACTTCCATGATCTAGCTCACAACTTTATCCTCAACATCTCAGCATTTATTGTTGTTTGCGAGGCCTTTCTCCGCATCTGACCTCACTTTGGCCTATGGCTAAAGACCTTCAATGTGAAGCCGAAGGTGGTGAGCGGCCAACAAGCAGAGTGTGGAGGCGCCATGGTGGGCAAGATGCCCAATGTCACCTGGCCCGAGGGCACCTTTGCGGAGACGATGAAGGGGTGGCAGTCGGGGTGGTTCTACATCACCGAGCCGCGCGACACCAACTAGGCGGCGGCCCCTGAATTCCAATTCGGAGTTCTGATGCGGCTCACCTCCTGGCAAGAGAGGGGCCTAACCTGGGGTTCCTCGAATGAGCTGACTGGGCTCCAGACGTGCATCCAGAACATGATAACCAAGAAAATCAAGCTTGTCAACGTGATCCAGGTTATGCTCGTTCGCCGGATCCTTCCGTGCCAACGCCGGACTTGCTATTTATGGGAGTTCAACCCGGCCAAGCACCAGACGCTACTAGAGCTCTTCGGCACAACGGACGAAGACATCTGGAAAGTGCTCTTCAAGGCCGGCGAGACACCACCGCCCACGACCGAAGATTGCGGGCTTAGCTTAAAGCGCCATGCGAATTTGGTAAGTTCTTTCATGTTTTCAAGGTATACCCTTTACTGGCATATTTTGAGGAAGGGGTCTAAGCCTTCCTATCAATTCGTCAGGCCTGGATCGAGGTAGTAGGACAGATTAACTATCCGGCTCCGGTGCCCAAAGACCAAGAATTCCCACTTCTGACGAAGATGTTGTTTCCGGCTCCCTATGAGATGCCAGAGAAGAAGGCCAAGAAAACGACCAAGGGGGCCAGGAGTGGCCCTCGCCGAAAAGGTGCCTCGGACGTGACGTCCGAAGACGAGACTCACTCTTCGACCGCCGAAGACGACGACGAGGAGGAGGAAGCAAGCGACTCCCCACCTGAGGGGGGATGGAAGAAAAGGGCGGCCTCCACAAATCTGGAGGCGAAGGCGCCCAAGAGGGGGAAGGGCTCCCTCACGGGTAACTCCGCGTGGGATGTCGATAGCAGTCCGGAGCGACCCCCCGGACCAAGCCTCGGGCCGCATCGTAAGTACCAAAAACCCTATGCACGTCCCAACGTCTAGTCTTTTCGCTTTGTAATATTAATATGTTTAAATTATGCCATTGCAGTCCGGCCCATGACAGCTCCCCGCGATCCTCAACTGGAGGTTCGCTAGATTCAAAGGAGATGGCCAGCGTGTCACCGCCGCCCACTCACTCTCCCCCGGCCAAGGGTAATGAAGAGGTGGTGTCCCAAAGGACCTTCCCAAGTCAGGGAGAGGCTCCGAAGGCTGTCGAGGTGGCGCCAAAAGATAACTCCTCGGTCGTTGGACACATGGGGGAAAAAGCCCCCATGGGGACTGGTGATGGGGGACAAGTTCAATTCGGCCCCCAGCCGGATACCATTCCGGGGACCCACACGGCTCTGGAGTCAGGCGAGCGGCCTTCCCCGAAAGGAGGAGGTGTGCCTGTTCCGCCGGTGGCCTCTATCCAATCAGAGGCACTGGATAATCTGCTGGAAGCGCTGCGAGGCGCTTCCATTATGGATGAACACCGTACCCTTATGGGTACAGTTATCGAGAAGGTTCAGTTTGCCAGAAGTGGACTAACCGAAGCCTGCGCTAGCCTTCTAACAGGCTTTGAGTTAAGTAATGTAATTTTAGGAAGAATACCACAGTGTAGACAGTAGCCCCTGATGCTCTGTTCGGTGCTCGGAAAGAAAAAGTCGAACAGAGGATCAAAATAATTGTCGCAGGAGCCTAACATAAGATATCTATGTGAATAAGCAGGCGTCGCTGCTGGCTGTTGCCGCTCATACTGCGGAGGTCTCCGAACTGAAGCAGAACCTGGAGCAGGCCAAGGAAAAGCTCGGCCTCGTGAAGAAGCAGCTGGAGAATAGCCAAGGTATGCAGTAACCTGCGTGTATTTTTAGGAAGGATGAATGGTTCGTGCTGACTAAAGTGTCATGAACCTTATTAGGGGCCACAACCGAGGTGGCAGCCCTCAAGAAGGCGTTAGCCGAGGCTGAGGGCAAAGCGGCCAAGGAACGCGCAGCGCGCGAGAAGCACGAGGCCCGGGTCAGCGAGGTCCAGCAAGAGCTCTAGGACGCCGTCAAGAAGTATGAGTCATTGGAGCGTGATTCTAAGACGCAAGGGTCCGAACTTGCGAAGGCCCGCCAGAGCGCACGAGATGCCCGAGCGAAAGCCCAGAGCACCCTCCAGGAAATCCAGGCGGCCAAGAAGATCGCGGCGGGTAAGGCTTTCATTATGCAAAGCAAGTCTGTGAAGGAAACATTCCTTTTACTTACCCGAATTTGGAGCTCTCCAGGGGCATTTACGGATTTTCCGTGCAGCGTATCGGATGCTGCCGAGTTCTATCGAGCCGAAGAAGGGTGTTCTATGGAGAAGCTATTCTGGTCTCAATACCTCGGACCAGAACATCCGGTGCCCTTCAGCGACCAGCTGAAACAGCTGGTCGAGTTGCACAGGGCGGCCGAGCTAGCCATGAAGGACCTAATAGTCCGGCTATGGCCTGCCGAGTCTATGTCCAGCAGCTACTTCGGACTTGTGAAGCGGCTTGTGAGTGCCTGCCCACGGCTTGAAGTCATGAAGCGGTCGGTCTGCATTGAAGGTGCATGGATGGCCTTTGCCCGCGCCAAGATGCACTGGGCGAAGATGGATGCCAAAAGCTGATGACCGAGGGGCCGCCTGAGGGCAAGGAGCACCGTCGACCCGAGCTATATTTTGATAGTGTCCTGGAGGGATCCCGCCTTGTGGCGGAGCAATGTGCAAAGGATGTTATATTCCCATGAAAACATTCATGTTATCCTGTCCTGTAATATGATACAAGGTCGTTATGTAATATAATGCTTGTGACTCTTAAAATTTTACCTCTTGTGCGGCCGTTTATGAAATCTGAGGGTTAACCAGTCGTCGGCTTCTGCCCCCATGTAGATACTACGGGGGTGTTCAGGATAAATCTAAACACTCTTTACTCCACCTTCTGGTCCTTAAAGGAGGTGTTTAGTGCAACGAACAAGGCAATCAGACTATACGACTTTTATCGCCCTCACTTAGCCATAGGAGTTTGACAATGAGAATTTTGGCGAAGCCCCTGGTATTCGGAAGGCCGAACCAGGGGCGCTATACACACCTGATCGGATAGAAACCGATTCCTCGCATAAATCGGAAAAAATCTCTAAGGATTTGAAACCTCTCGAACAACTGACCAGCTCTCGCCGCATCATGGCAGTCAGTTTTTGGCTTTCTCTACTGAGGTGCTCGTCCGGAAGAACCGGGGCACAATCGCAGTAGTTCTCCCTTTACTACCCTAGCCGATATAGCAGAACGTAAGGTAGTAAGCATAGGAGCCGGGCAACCCAACTATTGACCAAAGACATGATTCGGAGCCGATGCATATAATGCTATAAGTTCGGGGTGCCGAACCGTGCTGTGAAAATGTTCGGACCTTCTTGCCGTATTGCGGGGCGTGAAGAAGCCCCTGGCGAAGTAATACGTACCAGGGTGTACGAGTGCGGTGAGTAATAAATACAAAGGCAAGGAAAAGGAAAAAAGGTAATAAGCTGACACTGCCAATTAATTTCCATTATGATTTGATTAATACGTCGAGGCGTACTCTCAATGAAAGCACCAATGTCGGTGTCAAAACCGGCGGATCTCGGGTAGGGGGTCCCGAACTGTGCGTCTAAGGTCGATGGTAACAGGAGATAGGGGACACAATGTTTACCCAGGTTCGGGCCCTCTCTATGGAGGTAATACCCTACTTCCTGCTTGATTGATCTTGATGAATATGAGTATTACAAGAGTTGATCTACCACGAGACCGTATGGCTAAACCCTAGAGGTCTAGCTTGTATGACTATGATAATGGGTGTCTTTCTATCCGGACTAAGCCCTTCGGTTTATATAGACACTGGGAGGATCTAGGGTTACACAAGGTCGGTTACAAAGGAGGAATCTACATATTTGGTCGCCAAGCTTGCCTTCCACGCCAAGGAGAGTCCTATCCGGACACGGGTGCAGTCTTCGGTCTTCGTATCTCCATAGCCCATCAGTCCGACCCATGGCTAACAGGCCGGACGCCCAAGGACCCCTTAGTCCAGGACTCCCTCAATCATGCAATGGATAGGATGGATCAAAATCTCCTAAAATGTATGAGGAAACTACGGGGGTCTCCTCATGAGCAATAGCGGAAATATCGTATGGAGAAAATGGACAACATCCAAAATAATGCATATCCAAAGCTCGGTGGTCATGGCATGGCATATGAGATAAATGATGCAAAGGGAGCATATCAATATCATCACAAGAAAAACAAATGCCAATAACCATGGGCTTGTCATCTATGCCATACGTGCAAATTGGGTTTATTTTAGTGGCAATGCATAGTCACTACGATGAGATTGCAAATATGACATATGGTTGATCTCATGCATAGCATATGACAAGTCAAGCGGATTGTCAAACATGATGTGACCTAGAGAATTGTCACAAGAAATCCTATGTAACATGGCATCACAACTAATAGACTCCACATGGCAATCATCAAACTCATCATAAATGGGTAAATGATCGCATGGGGAAATCATACTAGCATGAAGCATGTCAATAGGGGGATCAACATCATGCAAGCAATCAATGTCAAGAATGTCCACTAGTGGGACTAGAGCATCACCTTCACCTATGTTACCTTGTTCATTCCACTCAAGTGGTGTAGGTGAGGTGGGAAAGACCAAATGGTGGTCATCTTCATCTTGATGGAACCATATGGGGGGTACATCATATTCCACCATGGCCATCGTCTTGTCCAAAGGTAGGATGAAGTCGTCGAGAATCGGCGCGTCATCATATATGGGACCTAGCACCAAATGAGAAGACACAACAGAGTTAGAGGTTAAGTCATTAGAAATCATAGTGGCCTCACATGCCCTATCAACTACCTCACTCTCTCTATGTGGTGGTTCACTGACTCCCTCAAAGTAGGTGCATTCAAAATCACATATGGTGGAGTCACTCATCTCACTCAAGTGGTGGGGGTTGTGGCTCTCCTCACATGGGAATTGGGGTACCGCATCATATATGGGGCTAGTGGTGAAGTCACTCCCACTCTCAATATGGTGGCTAAAGTCACTCAAGTCATCATACATCGCCGTGGCGAGGTGAAATACTCAACCATCTCATCGCCGTCGCCATGGATGAAGGCCGAAGATGGCACATCATCACTCTCCTCCATGAGCGAAGGGAAAATCCCATGCTCGATCATCTCATCACCGTCGCCGTGGATGAAGGCCGAAGATGGCACAACATCACTATCGCCTCCTAAGATGGAAGCATCATCCTTGCTCGTCACCAAGTCGCTTGCCTCCAAAGCTTGGCCCTTGAAGGTCTCCGTAGTCGTACTCATCGCCGCACCATCTTGAAAAAGAGTCGTGGTGGACTCAACATCATCAATGCCACAAAGAGGGATGGCGGTGAAGTCGAACTCGGTAGCATCATCTTGGAGCTCATCGGGCTTGGACATCTTGGTGGTACTAGCCTCATGCTTGTCGTCTTTGAGCTTGGTCTTTGAGAAGTGTGCTTGGGGTGGAGAAGCCTTGGCCTTCATGAGTTCTTGTTCCGCCCTGAGAGCACCAATGTAGTTGTCGTCGAGGGACTTGTAGTTCTCGAGGAAGATAGTCTTGGAGATGTCGTTGTTCAATCCCATCATGAAGTGGAACTTCATTGACATGGGGTCGTCCACGCCGGCTCGCCGCAAGGCTTTCTTCATCTCCTTGAAGTACTCGTCGATGGACTTGGATCCTTGGGTGGTGTTCTCCAATTGGCGTAGAAGTTGTTCCGTGTAGGTTGGAGGCACGAACTCTCGCCGCAAAGCTCTCTTCGTCTTGGGATAACTCATGTCGTAGCTTTCCGAAGGTGTGTGAAGCCACCGTGTGGACGCGTAGTCGTGGAAGTTCGTTGTGGCGCACTTCACTTGATCTTCGGGAGGAACTTGATGTAGCTTGAGGTAGTCCTCCATTAGGCGCTCCCACTCGAGATACTCCTCGGTTTCTTTAGTCCCATAGAAAGGAATCTTGTGGTCGGTGTCGAGGTCGTAGTAGCTCGTGGAAGTCGCGGGCTTGAGCTTGGGGAGCTTCTCTTGAGCGTAGTCTTGAGGTGCTTGTAGGCGAAGATGCCGTATGTCCGTAGGCGAAGATGCCTTGAAGTCGCTTGGCGAAGATGCCAAGGGATATGGTGAAGTCTTTGAGAGGTTGTTGGTATTGAGCTCTTGACCTTCACGTTCTTGTTGGTGATGGTGTCGACGCCGATGTGACCTTGCCGGAGATGGTAGCTCGGAAGCACGTGTACTTGAGCGTCTTCTCGAAGATGAGGAAGATCGCTTGTAGGACTTGATGAGGGCTTTGATCTCCTCCATTTGAGCTTGCATCTTGGCATCGGTGGAGTTTTTCGTGGCATCGAACTCGTTGTTGTTGTTGTAGACCGAAGGTGAAATGCCTTGCCTATCCATCACAAGACTCGAGTAGAGGTGAGTAGGAAATGAGATAAACAATACCAATCTATCTTTTCCCAAAGTTGAGGATGTATCTCGTTTCACTCAATGTGAGATGAAAGAATAGTGGAATTGGTACCGGACTTGTTCACTCACACCTATCAAGTAAAGCTTATGGAGTAGCTTGGTGAGGATAGTGGCACAAAAATTTAATGCAAAATGTTAGCAAGAGTCAATGATGTTGAAAGAGATTCAAAAATTCGCAAGTGAAACAAGTAGACCAATAGCAATGAATGGCACACCGAAACGCACACACGGATAGATAAATGGGGTCGTGCAACCAAGGAATGAGCACAAAATATGGAGTCCACGGAAAACGGTCGTGTTGCACAACTCAAGATAGACGCTAGCACGATTGCTCAATAGGCGGATACGACACTTGTGCACAAGCTATGATGCAAAATGTATCAACTTCTATCCCAAGTATTTTATGTATGTATGGTTCCCGGTGTTTCTCAAGATGATCCAAGATGATCGGATATGACAATCTTATGTGCAATGTGGTATGATGCTATGGCACTTGCTTACAAGCTTCTTTGCTCTTTCTCTTTTTCTTTGCTTAAAAGCTTATTCTCTTTTTTTGATGGCCACAATGCGAAATGCACAAACCAAGATAGCAATTGTGTATATGCGGAAACAAACATTTGGCACAAGCGATGATATGATGATACCAATATGATATGGTAGGTATGCAATGGAAGGTGTAGACCAATGATCACTAATGTGCACAAGTAACGTTGCCGGCAATACTCAAATGGTTAGTCTCGATAGGCAAGTGACACAAAATGGGCTAGGGGTTATCAATGCAAGTGCAAGGGAATATACAATGGAGGGATACCACGATACCAAGATGATATGGAGGTTACCGTCGAAGGTTTCTGGTTTGTAAGGCACAGGCGGATGATGGTGAAGTGGTCAAAGTCGATGATGGCCTCGAGGCGATGATGAGTTGCGATGATCTTGATGGAGATACCAAGATGATGGAGACTCGTCCCTATGTAGCCGAAACACCTTAGGAAACGGAAAAAAACCGCGAACTCAAAATCTCAAACGCAAATGTCAAATGGTGGTAGCGGGAAAGCGGTGGTGGTTGCGTAAGCTCAAAGGGATTGCAGAAATGCAATGATGTGTTTTGAGACGCAATGCAGAAGTGGAGGGTAAGGTGGTGAACTACTCACGGTGTCAGAGTTGGAAGCACGGTCCCTAAGTAGCCGAAACACCTTAGGAGACACAACTCACAACACAAACGAACTTGGGTTTAGTTTGGGTGGCGGAAGTGTATGGTGGGTAAGTTATGGTGGTGGTTGATGAAGAAGCGATCATCCCTAAGTATCCGAAACACCTTAGGAGACTCGAATCACAACTCAAACAACCACAAATGCTAAGGGAACAAAAAAATTGGTTAGGTTGCGGAAGTCGGTGGTGGTTATGTGGAAGTTATGGCGGAAGCCCTAGGCAAAGATGCCAAAGTGCCAAAACTTTGATGGAGTCAAATGGTGATGTAACTATCTAGATGGATAGAGGATGTCAATAGCTACTCAACGAGCTAAAGAACGCGAAAATCAAACTCTGGATGTGAAAGTTACGGTCAAAACGGTGAAACACGGGAGGCTAATGCTCCAGGGGTCGGACATCCGGGGTCGGGGCCGGATATCCGAGACCTGATGTCTAGAAACTTGCGGATTTTGGTGCTCCAGGAGCCGGATGTCCGGCTTGGGGCCCGGATGTCCGGCCTGAGGCCCGGATGTCCGGCCCTACGATTCCAAATCGGGATTTGGACTTCGAAACTCGATTTGGGGGCGGAAATGGATGATTTCAAGGGCAAAATGTAACATCCCAAATTTTCAATTTGGAATGTTATACATTAGATCATCATTGCATAGCATATTTTATTGCATTTTGGCAAATCCTCGAAAATCCTAAGCAACTCAAGGACCCTCGGAGAGAGTTGGGGATTTTTCCCGGTTTTCATATTTGATTTTATCAAATAATAAAACGAGAATTTTTGGTTTTAATTATTTTTCTCTCCGAAAAATATTTCATATTAAAATAAATGAGAGGAGAAAATATGACTTCTCCAAAATAATTGAAATATTAGAGGAAAAATATTAAAATCAAATATTGGATTTTATTCGGGTTTTATTTGCAATTTTAAATGCATTAGAAAAATTGCACGTTTTCAAAACTGCATTTTGGGCCAAGAAAAATGTTCATCTTGTTCTAATTATTTTAGTTAGACGGCGAAAATTTGTTTTAGCATTTTTGGATATTTATTTATTTTTCTATGATTTTTTTAGATCCGGCGGAATTATTTAAAAAAAAACGCCGAGCGCGCCGACTGGGCCGAAGCCCAGCCGACGGCCCAGCTGCCCCGTGCCCCGTCTCCCTCTCGGGCACGACAGCGCCGCCGCTGCTCGAGTCCCGCTCGAGCACGACGCCGCCCGCCGCCTTGCCCCCTCCCCCACAGCACCCCCTCCTTTTATACCCCAGCCCCCCCGCCCTCTCCTCACCCCGTCCCCGCCCGACCCGAAGCCGCCGCCGCCGGCCGAGGAGCTCGCCGCCCCGACGCCGTACGCCGCCGCCCTCGCCGCCCTTCGACGCCCGCAGCCCCGCCGCCCCTCGCCGCCCGCAGCCCCGCCGCCCCTCGCCGCCCTCGCCCGACCCGCCGGAGCCCGTCCCGAGCCTCGCCGGAGGTTAGCCGGAGCCGCCGCCGTTCGCCGTCCGGTTTTTTTAAAAAACCACCCCGGTTTATTTTTTTCGAAACCCTAGTTTTTTTATAGATTGGTTTATTTCTTTTCGGTTTATTTAATTAGTGAATGTTCAACGACCCGTTCGTTTTAACGAACGTGTTCGTCGGTTAGTCGCGGTTAACGAACGTCCGTTCGTTTAACTGTTCGTCAGTTTTCTTTTTCGTCGGATTTTCCGCGATTAATCCAGATCGCGATTTCTGATCAGATTTTCGTTTTCGTTTATCTTTTCGCTCGTTTATCGGAATCAGGCGATTCAAGCGCCTAGAGTTTCGTCTCAAAATTCTCTTTCCGTTTAACCCACTCAAACAAGTTTTTGCTACTGTAAAATTTGACCTAGATCCAAATAAGTAAATGAAGCTTGTTTCTTTCGCCATTTGACATTCGTTGCTTCGTTTGATTTGATTCTTTTTGCAAACCGGAGTTCTTAAGTTGAACTTTCTGGTTAGATCATTATTGGAGTTTTACCTGTGCATTAGATGAGTGCTTATTGTATGCTTGTTTGTTTGCGATAGAGTACCAGAGTGCGCCGCTTGCTACTTCGAATCGCTAAGTTTTACGGATCATCAGCAAGGTAAGTAACACGTTGATCATATCTTTTACTACCTAGTTTTATTGCATTAGACCAACCCTCAAAAATTGCATGGTTAGGATCTAATTAAATTGTGGGTATTGGGATGTAGTTGAGGTAGTACCTATTACCTGTTTATTATCAAACCCTTGGGAGTTACTTCTATGTTTGCTTATATCGCTATGCTATGCTAGTAGACGTGGATTGGGTTTGAGAGATATTCACGACAGATGTGAGATTGTTAATTAATGGTTTACTTAAGGTGGCTACTAAAACTCACATCTGGGTGGATTGAGGCACCTGGAGAACCCAGTGTTGCCTGTTTTTCTAAGGACCGCCACCCAGGCTCAAAGGGATCATAAGATTATTCATGCTAGAAACTTCTGTGTGCAGCCACAAGCTATTATGGGCTCTAGCATAGTTGAGTAGGTTACATGATCTCTTGAAGAGGTGGGCTAGCAGATGTAGGGGAAAGTAGGTGTAATTGTCCACCCGGAGTAAAGAGTTATTGTTTCTGAAAGACTGTGTCTCGGTCATCCGTTTCTCAAACATCATGTAGTGCGAGAATCAAGCGGAGGCGATCGAGTCTTGTGGGGAAAAGTGCACAAACCTCTGCAGAGTGTACAAACTAATCATGATTAGCCGTGTCCCCAGTTATGGACATCTTGAGTATCTGATACTTGGATTATCATGTGAATCTCATCACCATGTTACTTTAATTAATATTGTTGGGTTAATGATGATACTTAATTGGGATTGAGAATGCTGTCAACCATTCTCAATGTTTAACAACCACCATGATAGTTAAACAAAATGTATTCCTTTGCAGTAGGGAAAAATTGGCTGTTCGCAAAGCTGTAACCATAGAGCCTTCTACCAGCCATATATGCATGTAGTATAGCATTATTATGTTCATGACTCTCTATGTGTTACATGGCCAGCATATTCCAGGTGCTGACCCGTTTTTGGGCTGCAACGCTTTATGTTGCAGACTTTTCAGACGACGAGTAAGGTGCCTTAGGTCGTGGTCTTATACTCAGTGATGCCGTTGGAGTTGATGGACTCACTTATCTTCCAAGTCTTCCGCTGTTATCGTATTAGATGGCCTTAAGCCATATTTATCATACTTATTTCTCTTTTGAGAAACTCGATGTGATAAGTGTGTGATTGCTACTCTGTTATAAATCCTCCATTTGTACTGTGCGTGTCAGCATTACTGATCCAGGGATGACACTAAAGCATAGAGCACAGACTGTTTGAGGTCTGGTCGCTACACAAAATTGGAGAGATTTCGTGGATGGATGGTTGGGAAACTTGGGGAAAAGCTAGACCCACTCGAAACCAAGCAAATCCATAGATCAAAATCAACAAAACATCATCAAACCAACAAATCACAAAAAAAATTGGGGGCTATTTTTGGTGGGGATTTTCGAATTTATGACGAAATCAACAAAACTAGGCTAGAAAACAAAGAGGGGGGCTCCGAAATCATGATCAATGTGGCTCATGATACCAAGATGATGTAGGGTGGAACCCTATACGGCCGGCCTTTCACGAAAGGAGCGGATCCCGCGAAGACACGAAGAACACGGGGAAGAACGGAGAGAAATCACAAGGGGAAACACTCAAGAACAAGTCCAATCACACATCCACTAGACAATCAAACACCCAAGATCCACAAGGTACATGAACAACAAAGGGAAAGATACAAGGTAAGGTTCATCTCCATGAGGAGGTCTTGTAGGGGGCCACCCAAGAGGTGATCTTCTCCATAGAGGGGCCGCGGTCTCTCTCGTGGAGTAGATCCGTAATGGATGAGCAAAGCTCTACCTCAAATGAGATAATCCTTTGCTAACCCTAACTAGAGGAAGGTGATGGAGTATATATAGGCTAGTCCATGAAGGGGTAAGTGAGGAGGGGATACATGGGCCTCTGGCCCGGCTGTGCACGCGCAAGTGCCGGATGTCTGGGCTGGGGGCCGGATGTCCGGGCTGAAGTGGCCAAACTTCTGGTGGGTTCTGTCGTCGATGCTGTATTTCCGGGGAGGTGCCGGATGTCCGGGCTTTGGCGAGGCGCCGGATGTCCGGCCGCTGATGCTGTTGGCCGTCTATTGGTGCAGCTCCTTGGCGGCTGCACAGGCGCCGGATGTCCAGCCTCTGGCTCGGATGTCCGGCTGCTGTAGCTTAAGCAGCTCCGTCTTCTTCCGTCGTCACTTCCAGGCTTCCCTCGCGGATGGTGTAGTTGTTCCTTGGCGCTCGCACTCCTCCTCGTCGTCTGTAGTGTTCCGAGAATACCTATGCATGCACACGAGTGGAGTGTCAAGTAGTATACCATCCTCGAAGGTGTCAAGTGAGCACGTGTAAAGGAGATGATTCACCTTTATGTATGTGAAGTAGATGTCGCACGTGTCACTTGCCGAACGGACTCTTGACATGGTGATGTCCATAGGATGCTCCGCATCAGTGCACCTACACCCGTAACACACCAGCATGACCTGATGGGGAACGGGTTCACGTGACGAGCGCGGGGCTGGCCATCACCGCTTCCTGGTCCTCCTCGCTGCTGCATAACGGGCACGCATCGCTGCCTGGGTCCCTCACCATGAAGAAGAAGATAGGGTGGATGTAACATCCCAAAATTCTAAATTTTGGAATGGTATAATAAATAAATAGTTTCGGTTGATTGTTTGATTGTGGTGTAGTTGCTTGTGTGAAATTGAGTGAAATTTGAAACTTTTTGAAAGTTAAATGAGAGGGAATAAAAGGACTTTCCCAAACTTTCATTTTTGCATTTACGATCTCCATGACTTCGAATTCATTTCATCACAAAACCCTGGAGTGAAGATGATATGACTTCTTCCATTTAAATAAATGAAAAGGGTTTTGAAAAGATTTGAATTGCATTTGGAACTATTTCAAATTCGGAAACTTTATGCAACTCAATGAGTTTCATGAGAGAAGATAAAATGACTTCTTCAAATGCTAAGAAAGAGAGTTGGAAGTTTCAAAGAATCAAACTAAAAGTCCCTTTGAAGTTATTTTGAAACCCATTTTCAATTCAGAGTTATTTGGTTTTTATTGAAAATTATTTTTCTTCAAAAATAAATATACGGAAAATAGGGTAAATGATTCCCTACAGTAGAAAAATGGAGAGAAATGAGTTTGAAATCATTTTGGTATTTTAAAAATGATTTTTATTGGGTTTTATTTCAACAACAGTACTGTTTGGCTTTTGTGAATTTTTTGTATTCTATTTGCCTATGCAAGTATGTTCATGTTTTTGGATTTCTTTTCCTTAAAATTTTGATATATTATATGTCTATGTATAATTTCTATTTATTCACCTTTGTATTAGTTTTATTCTCTGTTTACTTATAAAAAAAAATCTGGCCGCAACCCATTTGCCCCACCGGCCCACTAGACCACAGCGGCCGGCCCCGCACCGAAACCTCCCCCGCTCGGTCGATCGATCCCCTCTCTCGTTCCCTCCCCCACTGACAACTGGGGCCCGCCCGTTCTTCTTCCTCCCCAAGACAGAAGAACACCTGCACGTACACGGCAACAGAAGCGAATCAAATTCATCGATTCGATCGATCTCCGCAACCCCTTCCGCAAGATTTGCACCTATAAATACTCCCCTACCCCTCCCCGTCCGATTTTCGCGAAAACCTCAAGCTCTCATGCCAGTTTCGCCCTAACTCGATCTCGCTGGAGGAGCCCTCAGCCACCATCGCCATTGCCAACACCCCAGCCACCCGAGCTTCAGCCGGACACTGTCGTGGCCATAGGCCATCCCCGACTCTTCTGTGGTCATCCGCGTGACCTCCGTGCGGAGGTGGACCCCGTCCTTCTCCTCTCCAACCCCGAAGACCACCAGGACGATCGTCACGATCACCACCCAAAGCTGCGGCACCATCGACGGCGAGCCACTCAAGCTCTGAGCTCCGTCCCAGGGGCCCCTGCCCGACCCCGTCACCCAGGGCCACCCGACGTCACACCAGAGCCGCCGCCCCTTGCCCCGCGACCCGCCGCCCCTCCCTGCCTTCGCCTGCCTCGCCGGAGTCGCCGCCTGAGCCGGCGACCATACCCCTGTAAGCGCACCACCTCCCCTGTTCCCCGTCTCCTCCTCTGTTCTTTCATGTTTTTTTGTTTGTTCGATTCAACCAGTGAACCGACCATTAACAAATAAAACGGTTTTTAGTTAGCCAGAGCGGTTATTATTCTACCATCGTTAGATCCAAAATCTAAGGTCTAGATTAGATCTTATTTTTTCTTTTAGGCCAACGTGTTTTCTTCTGATTAGCGGATGTTCACTAGATTAGATCCAGAGCGAACAGTCTCTATCCAGTAGTGTTGCGCCACATGGAACCCCATGGCAAATATTCTCTTCACAGATTAGTCCCTGGATTTTTCAGAACAGCCGCTAAACTTCAAAACCCTCCAACTTTTTATCCGTAACTCTGATTTAGGTGTTTCTTTTTTGCAAAATACTCCTTGTGACATACACTTTCCATTAAATAGTGGATTTTGGAGATTGAGCAAATCAAATTTATTTAAATTCAAATCTAGTTCAAACCTTCCTTTGATCATAACTTTTGAACCGGAGTTCTGTTTTTGATGAAACAATGCCAAAATTTTCATCATGATTCCATCTATCCAGTGAGCCTATCAAGTTATATTTTTACCACTTTCAAACTTAGATTAGACCAGATTCAAATTCCAACTCTTTTAGGCCATAACTTTCAATCTATGACTCCGTTTGATTTGATTCTTTTTGCAAATTGAAGCCCTAGATCCCTACTATCCTCTAGAACCATGATCACATGATTTTCATACAATTAAAATGTCCTTGTCCAGAAATCTTAATTTGGTTCTTTTGATTTCATAAGTCTTTTACTTGTTTTTTTGAGTGATTGCTTATGTTTGATTATACTTGCTTGCTTACGATAGATTGAACGGAGTGTGACGAGTAGAACTATCAGGAGTTATGAGTGTGAAGAATCTTCATCAACAGTATAAGGCAAGTTCACACTTTGATCATATTTTTCATACCCAGCTTTTATGCATTAGTTTCACCCCTCAAATAATTGCATGAGAAGGATTTGGGAACTGGGGCATGGCTATGTAGTTCATGAGGTAGGAACATATTACCTTTGATCACCCCGGGAACATACGCTTTGTTACGTATTGCTTAGCCATGCTCATAGACGTGGATTGGTATGTGAGATTCATGAAAGTTGCGAGAGTAATATTACCTAAGGGAAACTTAAGGTGGCTACTTTAATACACATCTGGGTGGAATGGTTGGGGCACCCTGGAGCACCCAGTGGTTTGCCCGTGCACCTGGAGAACCCAATGCTTGCCCAAGGGGATCCCGGAGTACCCGTGTGATCACCCTATGGAATGCCACCCAGGCTCAAAGGGATCATAAGATTATTCATGCTAGAAACTTCCGTGTGCAGCCACAAGCCATTATGGGCTCTGGCATAGTTGAGTATGGCTCTGGCATAGTTGAGTACGTTGTGTGACCTCTTTCAGTGGTAGGCTAGCAGATGTAGGGGAAAGTAGGTGGTACTATCTACCCAGAGTAAAGAGTTAATGCTTCGGAAAGACTGTGTCTCGATCATCCATTTCTCAAACATCTTGTAGTGCGAGAAATTCAATGGAGGAGATCGAGTCTTGTGGGGAAAAGTGTGCAAACCTCTGCAGAGTGTACAAACTAATCATGATTAGCCGTGTCCTCGGTTATGGACATCTTGAGTATCTGGTATTTGAATTATTGGTTGATCTCATCACTTTACTTAATGAAATTGTTGGGTTATTAATATTATTACATGGTAATTTTGGGATTGAGTTGGAGGAACCTTCTCAATAATGGCACAAACTTGGTAGTAAAATAAAATAAATGTAAATCCTTTGTTGTAGGAAAAAATTAGCTTTATGCAAAATTTAAACTTACAGCCTCCACCAGCCAAATATGCATTTAGAGATAGACAATTCTCATTATTATTCTATGGTGTGAAATTGCCAGTACATTCAATGTACTGACTACATGGCTGCAACGTCTCATGTTGCAGGATTATTTCGACGAGTAAGTGATACGTTAGGGTTACGATGTCTATACTCAACTTTGCCGTTGGCGTTGTTGGGAACTCCACAACTTTGTTGTTACTTCCGCTATATGGATTGAGATAATAGTATTTATGTAACTTTATACATGTGATTTACCTCTGTTATAAATCCTCGAGTACTGTGTGTGTCAGCATACCGATCCAGGGATGACACTTAAGCACAGAGACTTCGATCCATTTGGGTCGGGTCGCTCAGTGGAGGAGTTGAGTGAGGGAGGAGTCGAGCGGCTTGTACAGCAGGGGCCAAACCATGATAAAAAATCAGTACAACCCGTGCGAGGTGGAGAACGAAACGACTTACCTATAGCTCATGATTCGATTGAGATATGATAGGGAAGGAAGGAAAATTGTGATTCAGTCAGACAAAGTTTTGGAAAGTTCTAATTCAGCTGAGAAATAGATGGAAATAATGCCTCATGATGATTAGGAGGTCACGATTAAGGTATGGCAAGGAGAACTTTTTTGGGAAGTTTTGATTCTGGTGAGAATGGAGTTTTAGCATTAGGAAAGGCGACGACTGTATTTAATTTGTTGTTTCAGATAATGATTAGACCGGTGGTAGGTGAGGCGAAATTAAACCGGTGGTGAGAGGGGAGAAGAAGAAAAACCGGACGAAAATAAACCATACCAGGCAACCAACTGATCCATTAGGAGTAGAGACTAGTAGTACTAGGATTTGTCACACGTCGTATCAGATTTATTTATTTTGGAGAGAGACTCCGAATAGAATAAGAGAGAGTCATAGTTTGGAAAAACAAAGAGTTGGGGATAGACCGAGAGAGTCACGGTTGAAAAAAGCAGATCCTTTAGAAAAGAAGTGGAGATTGCAAAAAGAGAGAGAGAGAGAGAGAGGGAAAGTGTTGATCCGTTTTGATTTGGCTGGAGAGTTGCCTTGAGGAAAAAAGTCACCATAGAATATTTGGAGGTATATCTTTCATACTAGTAGTACTAGTTTTCCAAGTCATTTCTGGTATAGTGCCTTACACATATTGGTGCCCGTACACTATGGTTGCATCGCTCATCATTTTTTTTGTGACTTGTGTATTGGTATATGATACATCCATTTTGCATCATGTTTTCCTACTGTTATTTATGATGTTTTTATGCGTAATAATGCTTTTTGGAGTAATTCTAATGCCTTTTCTCTCATAATATGCAAGGTACACACAAAGAGGGAGAATTTCGGCAGCTGGAAATATGGACCTGGAAAAGCTACGTCAGGCTACCTATTCTGCACAACTCCAAACAAGATGAAACTTTACAGAGAATTTTTATGGAATATATGAAGAATATTGGAGCAAATAAGTACCAGAGGAGGGCCACCCTGGTGAGCACAAGACACCAGGGCGCGCCTGGGCCCCCAGGCACACCCTGGTGGGTTGTGCTCACCCAGGCCCACCTCTGCTGCCCATCTTCTGGTATATAGGTCATTTTGACCTAGAAAAAATGAGAGGATTTTCGGGACGGAGCTACGCCGTCTCGAGGCGGAACTTGGGCAGGAGCACTTTTCCCCTCTGGTGGAGCAATTCCGTCGGGGGAACTTCCCTCCCGGAGGGGGAAACCATCGTCATCATCATCATCAACAACTCTCCCATCTTGGGGAGAGCAATCTCCATCAACATCTTGAACATCACCATCTCACATCAAACTCTAGTTCATCTCTTGTGTTCAATCTTGTTACCGGAACTATAGATTGGTGCTTGTGGGTGAGTAGTAGTGTTGATTACGTCTTGTAGTTGATTACTATATGGTTTACTTGGTGGAAGATTATAAGTTTAGATCCAATATGCTATTTAATAGCCCTCTGTTCTTGAGGTCACGGGAGAAATCATGTTGCAAATAATCATGTGAACTTGATATGTGTTCGATATTTTAATAGTATGTATGTTGTGATTCCCTTAGTGGTGTCATGTGAACGCCGGCTACATGCAACATACTCACCCAGGCCCAAATTATCAATGTAGCGAACACGAATCGAATCAACATGATGAAAGTGACTAGATGAAATTCCCGTGTACCCTCAAGAACGCTTTGCCTATTATAAGAGACCATTTTGGCCTGCCCTTTGCCTCAAAAGGATTGGGCTACCTTGCTGCACTTTTGCTATTATTATCGTTAGTTGCTCGTTACAAATTATCTTGCTATCAAACTACTCTGTTACTTACAATTTCAGCACTTGCAGAAATTACCTTGTTGAAAACCACTTGTCATTTCCTTCTGCTCCTCGTTGGGTTCGACACTCTTACTTTTCGAAAAGAGCTACAGTTGATCCCCTATACTTGTGGGTCATCAGTATCGCTCGTGAATTTCACATGTGTCTTAGGCTCGCGTCTCTACAATTGTCTAGCCTAGGATCAACACTCGACCACTTTGAGCAATTTTTCAGCTTGCATTAATTATCGTGGTTGTAGTATTTTTCCACATATATAACGCCAACCCAGATCCACATATTTCTACACCATGTATACATACGCTCACCTCGCAATCACTTTACCCAATTTTTGAAGTTATTTGACACCGCTGGTTGCCGGTCACCACCTGCCGCATGGTAAGAACTTGTAAGACTTTGATTTGCTATATTGTGAGCGTTTTACCACCACTTCCCAGTAGTTCATAGGAACATTATTTTTGGATTTTGTTTCTGGTTTCTACTAATCATGACAGGATCCAGAGTCAATTCATGGGCTTTGTCGATTGCGAGAGACATGCCACCACCTATGCAAATACCACAACCATCACGAGAGGTGCACAAACATCCAAATGCGCATGATCAGGTTAATGATTCTATACCACCATTTAATGTCTGTTTTAGACCTGCTTTATATATTGAATGGGAGTTCGACATAAATAATATGTTTGCTTCCCATAATTTCGATGAACATAAAAAGTTAAGGTTGCGGTTGGTTCTTTCACTTGTTATGCTTTAGTTTGGTGGAGTGAATATTTTCGGTTACACCCTGATTATATACCTACTACTTGGGATGATTTGAAACTTGCCATGCGACATACATTCGTCCCTGCTTATTGTATTAGTGACACGATTAAAAAGTTGCAACATTTAAAACAAGGTAATGACACTGTAATGAACTATTATGATGATTTACAAACTACCTTGTTGCATTCCTCTTTAGAAGAAAGTGAAGATGATTTTATGGATAGATTTTGGGGAGGATTAAATTGTGGCATTCAGGAGATACTAATTCATGAAGAGTGTTATCCTATGGACCATTTGTTTCTTCTTGCTTGCAAAGCTGAACAGGAAATAAAACGACATGTTGCCCGTCAGGAGAACAAGCGCAAGGTGCACATTCTAAGAGTTGATCAGGTTGTTCCTTCAACTACTAGGCATACTATGACAACCACATACATTGTTGTGAGGACTCCATCACCTCCACCATGTGACACATATCCATCAAGAGAGCCTCCATTATCTGAGTTGATCATAAGAGGTAATGAAAAAGGTATTGATCTTCCACCTCCACATGAGTATGTTGAACGCCTTATCGATTTAGATGCACCATGTGATGAGCTACCCACTACTTTGATCACACCACCTATTTTATAGGACTATGTTCGTGATTTGACTTCGCCATGTGATCAAACGAATGCAATAACAACTATCTTGAGTGCACCGTTGAATTATCCGTTGATGCAAAAGAACCATGTGAATCAGGGAATAACTCCGATTTGGAACAAATATCGAACACGTCACATGACACCACTAAGTGAATCACAACATACATACTATCAAAATATCGAACACACATCAAGTTCACATGACACCACTAAGGGAATCGCAACATACATACTATCAAAATATCGAACACACATCAAGTTCACATGATTACTTGCAACATGATTTCTCCTGTGACCTCAAGAACAATAGTAACTACTCACAAATGATAATCATGCTCAAGATCAGATGGGTATTAAATAGCATATTGGATCTGAACATATAATCTTCCGCCAGATAAACCATATAGTAATCAACTACAAGATGTAATCAACACTACTAGTCACCCACAAGCACCAATCTATAGTTCCGGTAACAAGATTGAACACAAGAGATGAACTAGGGTTTGAGATGAGATGGTGCTGTTGGAGATGTTGATGGAGATTGCCCTCCCCAAGATGGGAGAGTTGTTGGTGATGATGATGATGATGATTTCCCCCTCTGGGAGGGAAGTTCCCCTGGCGGAATCGCTCCGCCGGAGGGCAAAAGTGCTCCTGCCCAAGTTCCGCCTCGAGACGGCGGTGCTCCATCCCAAAAGTCCTCTTCTTATTTTTTCTAGGTCAAAATGACTTATGTACCAGAAGATGGGCACCGGAGGTGGGCCTGGGTGAGCACAACCCACCAGGGCACGCCCAGGTGGGTTGTGTCCACCTGGTGGGCCTCCTCTGGTACTTATTTGCTCCAATATTCATTCCATCAAAATTCTTCATGAAGTTTCAGCCTATTTGGAGTTGTGCAGAATAGGTACCCTGACGTTGCTTTTCCAGGTCCAGATTTCCAGCTGCCGGAATTCTCCCTCTTGTGTGTACCTTGCATATTATGAGAGAAAAGGCATTAGAATTACTTCAAAAAGCATTATTATGCATAAAAACATCATAAATAAAAGTAAGGAAACATGATGCAAAATGGACGTATTAACTCCCCCAAGCTTAGACCTCGCTTGTTCTCAAGCGAAAACCGAAATCGAAAAACATGTCCACATGCTTAGAGAGAGACAGAGGGGTCAATAAAAACAAAATACGGACATAGAAGCATCATGTTGATTATTATACCAACAACAAACATAAACATAAGACTTTTATCATAGAACTTTGATCATAGACTTCTCATGAATAAGTAACAATTCATCACACTATTGAAGTATAAAGCAAAAACTCTATTAGGAACCAACAAACTATGTTCTCAGTCAACTTTGCAACTACAATTCATCATCTTTTTCAGGAAGGGTTGCGTATCGGAGCCTTTAGGCAAGTCCACATACTCAACCATCATATATTCTTCTATGATTGCTAACACTCACCGCATACACATGAGCAAAATGTTTCGATCGGACACATAGAAAGATAGGGGCTTATAGTTTTGCCTCCCAACATATTCACCTCAAGGGTGATGTCAACAATAATAACTCATGCTACCCATATTCCACTGGACATATGTGCCTAGATCTTTCCTCACCACACGATGCCTGCCAAAGGAGAAAAATAAAAAGGAGTAGGGAGAAAACTTTGACTCTTTGCATAAAAGTAAATACATAAAAGTAAAAGATAGGCCCTTCGCAGAGGTAAGCAGAGGTTGCCATGCGCTTGTTTGTTTGTATGCTCAACCCCTTAGTGCAAAAGAACGTCATGTTGTATTGCCCCTTGTGATAGCGACCTTTATTATGCAGTCTCTCGCTTTTATTCTTCACCATCACAAGTTCGTACAATGCTCAATTTTCTCTTACACTAAATGATCTCACACTTTTAGAAGCAATTTTCATTGCCTTTTGGCACCGATGACAACTTACTTGAGGGATCTTGCTCAATCCTTAGGTAGTTATTGTGTACTTTTGAAAATAAGAATTCGGTTTAAGGGTTTTTGGATGCACAAGTAGTATCTCTACTTAGTGCGGAATTTTTGGCTAGCAAAGATAGGGGCAAGCACCACATGTTAAAGGATCTATGACAATATGACTTCTATGTGAATATGAACAAACATAAATCATTAGGTCGTCTTCCTTGTCCAACGTCAATGATTTTGGCATATAATATTTTGATGGGGGCTCACAATCAGAAAAGATTTCTAGGATAGTATATTTATATGTGAATCTTCTCTTCCCTTATTAATTCTTTCATGAGTTGCATCATTGATCAATGCTATGTTTGTCAATCTCTAATAAAATTTCCGACTTATTCTTTTCCTTATGTGGTGTCATCACCTACCATAAGATTTGTATATGATCTATTTCATTTATTTATTTACTTTCTTTTATTTGTTTTTCTTCTTTTATTTATTTCCTTTCTTTTTATTGCAACATGAAAGTAAAGAAAGCAAAAACTCAAACTAAACTTTATTATATATCTCGCACACGATTACAAGGATAGATCACTAAGCAAACTCTCGAAAAGAAAGGATCAAACTAAAATTTTATTTATCTAAAGCAAAAGATCGAACTAATACAAGTAAAGGCAAAAGATAGTGGGGATGATACGATATTGGGGCACCTCCGCCAAGCTTGGTGGAAGCCAAGGGGAGTGCCCATACGCGATACTCAATTTTCTTTTGGTGATGAAGAAGAAGGTGGTGGTGATGAAGCGATCCTATCCTTAAGGATCAAGAGAGTCTCCAATTGACGGATGACGCTCCGGAGGTGGGTGATGTGCTCTTGATGCAGAATATTTTCATGGGTGAGATTGTCCATTCATCTAATGAGCTAATATCAAATAACCTCTTTTCATCGGCAAGTTTGAAATCATAATTGAGTCCTTTGATTGCCCAATATGCTTTATGTTCTAACTCAAGAGGCAAATGACAAGCTTTTCCATAAACCATTTTATAAGGAGACCTACCCATAGGATTTTTATAGGCTCTTCTATAAGCCCAAAGTGCATCATCTAAATTCTTGGACCAATTCTTCCGGGACCTATTGACAGTCTTTTGCAAAATTAATTTTATTTCTCTATTGCTAAGTTCAACTTGACCACTAGACTGAGGATGATAAGGTGACGCAATTCTATGTTTAACATCATACTTGGCAAGCATTTTATGGAAAGCAGCATGAATAAAGTGTGAACCACCATCAATCATTAAACATCTAGGGACTCCAAACCTTGGGATAATAACTTCCTTAAGCATTTTAATAGAGGTGTTGTGATCAGCACTACTGGTTGGAATAGCTTCTGCCCATTTAGTAACATAATCAGCAGCAACGAAAATATGTGTATACCCATTAGAGAAAGGAAAAGGTCCCATGTAATCAAATCCCCAAACATCAAATGGTTCAACATCAAGTGAATAGTTCATAGGCATTTCTTGACGCTTACCGATATTACCTATTCTTTGACATTCATCACAAGATAAGACAAACTTACAGGCATCCTTGAAGAGAGTAGGCCAATAAAATCTAGATTGCAATACCTTGTGAGCCGTTCTATCTCCAGCATGATGTCCTCCATATGCTTCAGAGTGACATTTCCATAGGATTTGTCCCTGTTCATGCTCAGGTACACAACGTCTAATAATACCATCTACTCCTTCTTTATAAAGATGTGGGTCATCCCAAAAGTAATGTCTTAAATCATAGAAGAATTTTTGCTTTTGTTGATAAGTAAAGCTAGGTGGTAAATATTTAGTAACAATGTAATTTGCATAGTTAGCATACCAAGGAGTGTTATGAGCAACATTTATTGCAACTAATTGCTCATCAAGAAAACTATCATCAATAGGTAGTGGGTCATCAAGCACATTTTCAAGCCTAGACAAGTTATCAGCTACGGGGTTCTCAGCTCCTTTTCTATCAGTGATATGTAAATAAAATTCTTGTAGCAAGAGAACCCATCGAATAAGTCTAGGTTTAGCATCTTTCTTTTCCATAAGATATTTAATAGCAGCATGATCGGTGTGAACAATTACTTTTGAATAAACAATGTAAGATCTAAATTTATCACAAGCAAACACCACTACTAAGAATTCTTTTTCAGTAGTAGCATAATTTCGTTGAGCACTGTCTAGAGTTTTACTAGCGTAATGAATAACATTCAGTTTCTTATCAACTCTTTGTCCTAGAACAGCACCAACAACATAATCACTAACATCACTCATAATTTCAAAAGGCAAGTTCCAATCAGGTGGTTGAACAATAGGTGCAGAAATTAAGGCTTTCTTGAGTGTTTCAAAGGATTCTAAACAATCATCATCAAAACGCAAAGGAACATCCTTTTGCAAAAGATTTGTAAGAGGCCTAGAAATTTTAGAAAAGTCTTTGATAAATCTCCTATAGAAACCAACATGACCTAGGAAACTACGACTACCTTTGATATCTTTAGGACATGGCATTTTCTCAATTCCATCAACCTTAGCTTTGTCCACTTCAATACCTCTTTCAGAAATTTTATGACCCAAGACAATGCCTTCATTAACCATAAAGTGGCACTTCTCCCAATTCAAGACAAGATTTGTTTGTTCACATCTCTGCAAAACTCGATCAAGATTGCTTAAATAATCATCAAAAGACGTCCCATAAACAGAGAAGTCATCCATGAAAACCTCAACAATCCTTTCACAAAAGTCAGAGAATATAGCAGTCATACATCTTTGAAAGGTAGCAGGTGCATTGCATAAAGCAAAGGGCATACGTCTATAATCATAAGTTCCGAAGGGACAACTAAAAGTGGTCTTTTCTTGATCAGGTTGGGAAACAGGTATTTGCAAAAAACCAGAATATCCATCAAGGAAGCAAAAATATGTGTGCTTAGATAATCTTTCTAGCATTTGATCTATAAAGGGTAGAGGGTAATGATCTTTTCTAGTTGCTTTGTTTAATTTTCTAAAATCAATTACCATTCTATAACCTGTAATAATTCTTTGTGGAATAAGTTCATTATTATCATTAGGAACAACAATAATACCTCCTTTCTTAGGGACACAATGAACATGACTTATCCATCTACTATCAGCTATAGGATAGATTATACATGCTTCCAGAAGTTTTAATATTTCTGTTCTGACCACTTCCTTCACTTTTGGATTTAACCGACATTAGTGATCAACAATGGGTTTAGCATCAGGTTCCATATTAATCTTGTGCTGACATGAAGTGGGACTAATGCCCTTTAAATCATCAAGAGTATATCCAATAGCAGCTCAGTGCTTCCTTAGGACTTTCAATAATCTTTCTTCTTCATGTTCTGAAAGGTTAGCACTAATAATAGCAGGATATATCTTCTATTAATCCAGATAAGCATATTTCAAAGTGTCTGGCAATTGTTTTAATTCAAACACAGGATCACCTTTAGGTGGAGGAGGACCTCCTAGAGTTTCAATAGGAAAATTGTGTTTAAGCAGAGGACGTTGTTCAAAGAAAATTTTATCTATTTCATTTCTTTCATGCATATGTAAATCATTTTCATGGTCTAGCAAGTATTGTTCTAAAGGATCAGTTGGTGGTACAGCAATAGAAGCAAGTACAATTATTTCATCCTCACTAGGCAATTCTTTTTCATGAAGCTTTCTACTAAACTTGGAAAAAATAAACTCATGAGATTCATCACCAAAACTAACACCGACAGTTTGTTTCTCACAATCTATCTTAGCATTAACGGTGTTCAAGAAAGGTCTACCAAAGATAATGGGGCAAAAGTCATCTTGTGGGGAACCAAGAACAAGAAAATCAGTTGGGTATTTTATTTTCCCACACAAGACTTCTACATCTCTAACAATCCCAATTGGTGATATAGTGTCTCTATTAGCAAGTTTAATAGTAACATTTATGTCTTCTATCTCTGCGGGTGCTATGTCATTCATAATTTCTTGATATAAGGAATAAGGAATAGCACTCACGCTAGCACCTATGTCACATAAACCATGATAACAGTGATCTCCTATTTTAACTGAGACAACGTGCATGCCAACAACTGGTCTATGTTTATCCTTTTTATCAGGTCTGGCAATTCTAGCAGCTTCTTCAGAGAAGTAAATAACATGCCCCTCTACATTTTCTTCCAAGAGATACTTAACCATAGCAATACTAGGTTCTACCTTAATTTGTTCATCAGGTTCAGGTGTTCTAACATAGCTTTTGGTAACCACAGTTGCAACTTTAGCATGTTCCTTTATTTTAACAGGGAAAGGTGGTTTCTCAATGTAAGCAGTAGCAACAACTGGATCAACATTATAAAGTATAGTTTCTTCTTTAGCTAGTACTAGTTCTTTAATTTCTTCTTTAATAGGTGGGTGATATTTAAACCACTTCTCTTTAGGGAGATCAACATGAGTAGCAAATTATTCACAAAAGGAGGCTACTATCTCATAGTCAAGTCGATATTTAGTGCTAAACTTTTGAAAAGCATCGGTATTCATAAAAGATTTAACACAATCATACTTTAGCTTAATACCTGACTCTTTACCTTCGTCGAGTTCCCAATCTTCAGAGTTGCGTTTAATTCTTTACAAAAGATCCCACCAGAACTCAATAGTCTTCTTTATAAAAGAACCAGCGCAAGAAGTACCAAGCATGGATCGATCATTATGAGAAAGCCGAGCATAAAAATTCTGGATAATAATTTCTCTTGAGCTCATGATTGGGGAATGAATATAACATTGACTTAAGCCTCCCCCAAGCTAGAGCGATACTTTCTCCTTCACGAGGCCAAAAATTATATATGTAATTCCGATCACGATGAACTAGATGCATAGGATAATTTTTTTGGTGGAACTCCAATTTCAATCAATTCCAATTCCAAGATCCAATATCATCGCATAGCCTATACCATGCCAATGATTTTCCCTTCAAAGATAAAGGGAAAACCTTCTTCATAACTTCATCTCCGGGTAAACCTGCAAGCTTGAACAATCCACAAATTTGTTCCACATATATATCAAGTGCATATCAGGATGTTCGATTCCATCTCCTGCATAAGGATTAGCTAGCAGTTGTTCTATCATACCCGAAGGAATTTCATATTCAAAAGTTTCAGTAGGTGCAGTGGGTTGAGGGGTAGCTAATTGTGGTTCCGGTCGAGGTGAAGATACCCCGGACAAACCCCTCAAAGGATTGTTTTCCATAGTAACAAGTGACAATAAATTTCAGCACACTAGATAGGGATCAATTGTGGCTCTTTTTGATAAGTAAGAGTGTCGAACCCAGCGAGGAGCAGAAGGAAATGACAAGTGGTTTTTAGCAAGGTAATGTCTGCAAGTGTTGAAATTGTAAGTAACAGAGTAGTTTGATAGCAAGATAATTTGTAACGAGCAAGTAACGATAGTAGTAACAAAAGTGTAGAAAGATAGCCCAATCCTTTTGAGGCAAAGGACAGGCCAAAATGGTCTCTTATAATAAGCAAAGTGTTCTTGAGGGTACATGGGAATTTCATCTAGTCACTTTCACCATGTTGGTTCGATTCGTGTTCGCTACTTTGATAATTTGATATGTGGGTGGACCGGTGCTTAGGTGTTGTTCTTACTTGAACAAACCTCCTACTTATGATTAAGCCCCCCGCAAGCATCCGCAACTAAGAGAAAAGTATTAATAATAAATTCTAACCATAGCATTAAACTTTTGGATCCAATCGATCCCTTACAGAATAGCGCATAAACTGTGGTTTAAGCTTCTGTCACTCTCGCAACCCATCATCTAATTGCAACTCCACAATGCATTCCCTTAGGCCCAAATATGGTGAAGTGTCATGTAGTCGACGTTCACATGACACCACTAAGGGAATCACAACATACATACTATCAAAATATCGAACACATATCAATTTCACATGATGACTTGCAACATGATTTCTCCCGTGACCTCAAGAAAAAAAGTAACTACTCACAAATGATAATCATGCTCAATATCAGAGGGGTATTAAATAGCATATTGGATCTGAACACCAAATAAACCATATAGTAATCAACTACAAGATGTAATCAACACTACTAGTCACCCACAAGCACCAATCTATAGTCCCGACAACAAGATTAAACACAAGAGATGAACAAGGGTTTGAGATGAGATGGTGCGGTTGAAGATGTTGATGGAGACTGCCCTCCGCAAGATGGGAGAGTTGTTGGTGATGATGATGACAATGATTTCCCCCTTCGGGAAGGAAGTTCCCCTGGCGGAATCGCTCCGCCAGAGGGAAAAAGTGCTCCTGCCCAAGTTCCGCCTCGAGACGGTGGTGCTCCGTCCCAAAAGTCCTCTTCTTATTTTTTTTCTAGGTCAAAATGACTTATATACCAGAAGATGGGCACCGGAGGTGGGCCTGGGTGAGCACAACTCACCAGGGCGCGTCTGGGCTCCCTGGCGTGCCTAGGTGGGTTGTGCTCACCTGGTGGGCCTCCCCTAGTACTTATTTGCTCCAATATTCATCGTAAAAATTCTCCGTGAAGTTTCAGCCTGTTTGGAGTTGTGCAGAATAGGTAGCCTGATGCAGCTTTTCCCAGTCCAGATTGCTAGCTGCCGGAATTCTCCCTCTTTGTGTGTACCTTGCATATTATGAGAGAAAAGGCATTAGATTTACTACAAAAAGCATTATTATGCATAAAAACATCATAAATAATAGTAAGAAAACATGATGCAAGATGGATGTATCAGAGGGGTGAACCAGCCCCTCGTGGGCTAGTCTGTCCCTCCCTTGGCCCATTAAGCCCGTATCTTTGTCGGGGTTGCCCGGAACCCCTTCCGGTGACCCTATATGTACCTGGTACCCTCCGGAACACTTCTGGTGTCCGAATACCATCGTCCTATATATCAATATTTACCTCTAGACTATTTTGACACTCCTCGTCATGTTCGCGATCTAATCAGGGACTCCGAACAACATTCGGTCACCAAATCACATAACTCATATAATACTATATCGTCATCGAACGTTAAGCGTGCGGACCCTACGGGTTCGAGAACTATGTAGACATGACCGAGACACCTCTCCGGTCAATAACCGATAGCGGAACCTAGATGCTCATATTGGTTCCTACATATTCTACGAAGATCTTTTACCGGTCGAACCGTTATGACAACATACGTTGTTCCCTTTGTCCATCGGTATGTTACTGGACCGAGATTCGATCGTCGGTATCTTCATTCCTAGTTCAATCTCGTTACCGGCAAGTCTATTTACTCGTTCTGTAATACATCATCCTATAACTAACTCATTAGTCACTTTGCTTGCAAGGCTTATTATGATGTGCATTACCGAGAGGGCCCAGAGATACCTCTCCGATACTCGGAGTGACAAATCCTCATCTTGATCTATGCCAACCCAACAAACACCTTCGAAGATACCTGTAGAGCATCTTTATAATCACCCAGTTACGTTGTGACGTTTGATAGCACATAAGGTATTCCTCCGGTATCCGGGAGTTGCATAATCTCATAGTTGAAGGAATATGTATTTGACATGAAGAAAGCAATAGCAATAAAACTGAACGATCAATATGCTAAGCTCACGGATGGGTCTTGTCCATCACATCATTCTCCTAATGATGTGATCCCGTCATCAAATGACAACTCATGTCGCGGGGTATCCATGGCCACCTATGGGACCAGGAGGCCCCTTGCTGGTTCGGCAGGGGGACACCGCGTTGCGCAAGGAGCAGACCAGTGCACGGCAGCACGACAGAGAGCACACAAGCAATTTACCCACGTTCAGGCAGCCGCGAGGCGTATGACCCTACTCCTTCTTTAGCTGATTGATGGTGGAATGGGGATGGTCAAACACAGTACACTTGCCGGGCAGGGGATATCTTAGGGTAGCAGCGACTACGCGCGTATGGGTGTGTGGGTTCATCAACTTTCCAACCCCTCCTACGGGTGCCATGGGCCTCCTTTTATAGATTAAGGGGACACCACAATGGCGAAGTAGTCATTATCCATTGATATGATAGCAAACAGTGCTATCATACCTAACTCTGCGGGCTAACATGGTGCATTAAATGCACCACTTAGTGTCACATCACTAGTTGCCCGGCAAGGCTTGCCAGGCTATCTTGCTAGCTCCGCACCTGTTCTCTTGACACATTGCAGGACGTGTGTCATCTGTGGGTTTCTTCTGTAGGAAATGGCTACCATGTGGCGAAGGGCTGCCACTTAATCATTTTGCGGCTTGACACCGCACTGATTGATGATGTGGGTTGTGCTTCAGTGGTTGGTGGGGTGGTTCTTCCCCCACGAGCCCCGGCAGACCTTGCCGGGGTGCCTGGGTTGCCTGCTTCTGGCCGTGGCCTCGCCCCTTGCCGGGCTCGCCTGCCCGGCAAGGGAGGCCCTTCTCTTGCCGATGTATTGCTCCTCTGGCTTGATCTTGGTCCCTCTGAACTGCATGTTGGTTCTTCAAATCTCTTAGTCCCTCAATCTCTGACTTAAGTTGGTACCTCAATCTTGTTCTTGTGCCTATGCACAGTCTGGGCAATGGTCCCAGAATTTATTGCACCGACAGAAGCCCTCGGGCCTGCCCCAAACGCGCTGCTGAGCATCGTCGGGGTATGGCCTAATATGTGCACACGCAGGGTTGCTGAAGGGGTTGTCCCCTTGAGGTTTCCTTTGCTGCTTCATTAGCCTTGATTTCGGGCTAGTTTCCTGCTTCCCCACGCGTTGTGTAAAGCCAATAGTGGTGGGGCCACTCCAGTGATGGCCCGTGAGTGACTTTAATGCACGGGGTAGAAACTGCCAATTCACTCTTCCCACAGCGCGCCCTTATCCTTGTCCATGTATTCTGCATGCATCGCGCGGGGTAGGTAACGGAGGCGCGTGGTGCGGGAGAACATCTTGGAGAGGGTCCGCGCGCCTTGAATTGGCGGAGGAGGGCGATGGTCACCCATTGATGGAGCAGCAGCCCTTCCCCGCCCAGCCTATAAAAGGGAGGGGCGGAGGAGGGTGGAGTCATCCATCTTTGCATTCCCCCTCTTCTTCCCTTGTTCTCTGCTTCCGCTGGTGATGTCGAAGAGAAGAGTCCGGGGCCAGCCCCCGGGCTCCTGCTTGGGATCTCCTTTGTATCTCAGAAGAAGGTTCGGGCAGCGCGGTGCCGATGCCGGGAGTGGCAACCCCAGCGTGCTTGCCGCCGGGTCGCCCGTGGCCTTGACTTCAGTGGAAGGGGATGCGACCAACACCATGTCGCGGCTCGAGATGGGCATGATGCGTGGTAGTCGACCGCTCCCCATTCTTCTTACTTTTGCGGCATCGGGAGGAGCTGTAGGAGAGATTTGCCGCTAATGGGGGCGAATCTGGCTCCTCCTGGGCGCGGTTTTCTCGTTGAACGGGAAGGCTCCTTGCTTTCTCACACGTCTTCAGGACGTGTAATGACTTCCAACATCAGGGCTCCCGGGGATGACCATGCTCTCTCTGGAAGGGTTTAGAGAGCATTGTGTCCGATGCGGTGGTCGTGCTGAGGTCTTTGGGTGGTAGTGATGCGGACGGCAGCGGCAACCCACAACGCGTCAAGAACGGGGATGACCGTTCCAACGAGTCATGTTTGCCGGTGACTCCGTGCCTCCCATCTGGTCCTCCGGCAGCGTCACCATCCATGTCTGCCCTCTGGTTTCTTCCTCCTTGCTGGGGAGCTGCGCCGTCCTGATCCTGGGGAGGCGCCGAATCCCAGAGGTGCTCGCCTCCGGACCCTTCGACCTCTTCCTGTAGGAGATGGACAGGGGCAAAGGCATAATGGGGCACTTATCTTTTTTTTGATCTTAAACTTGTAGGCAATCGTCAAATTTTAATTCAAATAATGTAATCTCTCGAGTCCATCTTTGTGTTCTGTAATGCTTGTACTTGTATTAGCATATAAATGAAAAAGATGAACCTTGTCGGGAACCCGTGCATGTGTATGTCCATGCAGAGGTGGAGTGCCGCTTTAATGAAAATAAACGAGTTTTCCCCGGCAGGATATCCTGATGGCACCCTCTTTGTCTGCCGGGGGACAGACGGAGGGGCCAGCGCCCTGCCAGCTCCTTTTTACTAAAGGCCACTGCGACCATCCTGACTGAAGCAACATTCGAGTCATGGATGGCAGCACCTAAGTTAAAGAGAAGCGAGGTTTTCTCATGCAAAGTTATAGCTTTACAGAACACTAATAGACAAGAGGTAAAACTTATCTGTTTGGCTTGCCGGGGATTGCTGTGCTGTGCAATCTTCTCGTCCCTTGTCGAAGCCAAGTTCACGGCAGGAACCTGCAACTCCATGTAGATGAGAATGAATGCAGGATGTGATCCTATCTATATGCATATGCAAATGCTCATGAAATGCTTATGCAGTGATCTTGGTGTGCTCATGCATGCATGCAATCTTAGTTGGGGGCCCCCCTATAGCACTTCTTTATTTTCTCTTGCACGGGGTCATCGCCCCGGCTTTGTACAAGGGGTACATGCAGCTGAGGCAAGGCCTGTACAAAAGGGTGCCTGCCGGGCAGTGCCCGATAGCCTCGTGCATTACGGGTAGTACTTGTGGAGATGCTCAATATTCCATGAGTTTTGCAACTAAGTGCCATCTCCGGTCTCCAGACGGACTGCGCCGGGTATGGTGACTCGTACCACCCGGTAAGGGCCTTCCCACTTTGGTGATAGCTTGTTTGTACCCTTGGCGGACTGAACGCGCCTAAGGACAAGGTCACCTTCCTCAAAACACTGGGCATGAACCCTGCGGCTGTGATAGCGACGCATGGCTTGCTGGTAGTGTGCAGCACGCATAGCAGCCCGGAGACGGTTCTCCTCGAGTAGCACAACATCGTCACGCCGGTGCTGATCTTGCGCTACTTCATCGTAGGAAAGCACTCGAGGGGACCCGTAAATGAGTTCCATGGGGATAACTGCTTTTGCCCCATAGACCAGGGAGAAGGGAGTCTCCCCGGTAGCTCGGTTAGGTGTCGTTCTGAGGGACCAGAGAACTACCGGCAGCTCCTCGATCCACCGCCTGCCGTGCTTCTGCAGCGTATCGAAAGTTCTTGTCTTGAGTCCACGTAGCACTTCAGCGTTTGCCCTCTCAGCTTGTCCATTGCTCCGGGGGTGTGCCACAGAGGCGAATGAGATCTTACATTCGAGCGTATGAACATATTGCATGAAGGCGTGGCTCGTGAATTGGGTGGCGTTGTCGGTGATGATCCACTACAAAAAAAGACACATCCGTGACATCTTGGGCCAAACGAATTTTTTTTCTGTCATGCTGATGACACTTCTATGACGATAATTGTGACAAAACCCGGTATCATCATAGATGTGGTGGGCTCCTACTTCTATGAAAAAAAATCATGATAGAAAATGGGCTTTTCGTCCTGGGCGGGCCGGAGACGCAGCTGCATGACATTCTTTGGGCCGTCCATGACGGAGAAAACCGTGGTAGAAGCGAGGGCGAGGAAAATATCGGGGAGTTCCCGATTACGGTGGGTGGTCGGGGGCCGAGCGATGCGTGTTTCTCTCGTACACGTAGGCGCGTGGGTGCGAGGCGTTGGGCTCTAACTGAACCCGAGGGATTGCACTGCAGGCTACGCGTTACTGAACCCGAGTGATTGATCGATGGCTGTTAACTGAACCCGATCGAGCAATTCCTTCACTACTGCTGCTAACTGAAGCCGATCGAACACTGCTGCCTCCTTTCCTTGATGAATAGTGAGCGTTGTTGGGTAGTTTGGATGAACAGTTCCTGGTGGGGGGTTGGATGAACAGGACCTCGTGGTAGTAGAGGCCACTGCCGCTGGATGAACAGTACCCCGATCGATCGAGCCAGTGGAGGGCTGGATGAACAGGACGACCCCATGGAGGGCTGGTTGAACAGTAGCCGGTGGAGGGCTAGATGAACAGTAGCCCATGGAGGGGTGGTTGAACAGGACCCCATGGAGAGGGTTGGTTGAACAGTAGCCGCTGGAGGAGCGGTGGAGGCTGGATGAACAGGAGCCTGTGGATGAACAGTCACAGGTGGAGGCTGGAGGAGGTCGACGGTGGATGAACAGGAGCCTGTGGAGGCAGTCGACGGTGGATGAACAGTAGCCCGTGGAGGCTGGAGGAGATCGACAATGGAGATGAACAGTATCCCGTGGAGTCCCGTTTTGCGGTACGCCACACCCCTCCCGATGAACAGGACCCCCGTTTCGACCGTAGCGCTCCAACACAAGTCCGTTTCCTCCGTTTTGCGGTACGCCAGACCCCTCCCGATCAACAGGATCCCGTTTCGACCGTAGGAGGTCAGTTTCCTCTGTTTTGCGGTACGCCAGACCCCTCTCGATGAACAGGATCCCGTTTCGACCGTGGCCGGTCGAACACAAGGCCGTTTCCTCCGTTCTGCGGTACGCCAGGCCTCGTTTCCATCGGCTATTCCGTCCAAGCCGGTTGGCTCCCGATGAATAGCACGCATTCTGTTGCCTCGCGATGAACACGACGCATTCCGTTGCCTCCCCATGAACACGACGCCGACGCAGTTTCTCCGTTCTGACCCAGCCATGTACACGAGCCCTGGCCATACGTATGCGCGAGTAGGCATTTGAGACCCCGCCCGTATGTACGTACGTGGCCGTATTTTCTTTCTTGCACCCTAGCCGCTGTACGTACGTGTACATGCTACGTGCGTGCCTCTACTACGATACGTGCGCGCCTCTACTACGACACGTGCGCGCCTCTACTACGACACGTGCGCGCCTCTACATCGACCAGTATGTACGTAAATGTTCGCGACCAGAATGACAACGCTACATATGCTTCGACCAGGCGGGTCCCGACTGTCAGGAACTTCCTTGCATGCGAAGATGTAGCTGGTGGGTCCCAACAGTCAGGGGGCGAATCATTTTTTTGCCCGTAATATGGACGCACTTCCTTGCATGCAAAGATGTAGCTGGTGGGTCCCAGCAGTCAGGGAGAAACTTTTTTCCACGGAATACGGTGGCCTGTCCGGTGGGTCCCTGCTGTCAAGTGGAGGAATCATTATTTTCCGCGTAATAAGGAGGCACTTCCTTACTGCGGCCGTGGACCCAGCTGTCAGCCTCTGCACGTATAGTAATCTTCCGATGGAAGTCGGTCGTTGACCACATTGACCACGCCGCGCCGAGAGCACCAAGGCAGTGGACGACGGCGAGGCCTAGGAAGGGGACGACGCGGAGCCGGGGAAGACGCGGCAGTGCATGCCCATGCGGAGAGGAGTACGAGGGTTCAATGGTTCGGTTGCGGTGTGAGGCTGTCGTCGCCGCAGGGCCTCGCCAGCGGTGGGAGTAGTAGGGGCGGTGAGGCCTCCACGGCAACACAGCCGACCACGGGAGGCAGGAGCAGGCGGCACGACCGGCGCTGGTTTGGGCGCCTGGAGCAAGAAGACCAGAGGTTGAAGAAGCACTGCAGCCGTTGGATGGACATCGTACGGTCACTGGAGCTAGAATCGTACATATTCACTAAGTTCACAAAGCCCTCCATCCCCGTCAAATTAGTAGGCCCACAAGTCATCCTCCCACTATGCTGGGTCCCAGCTAGCAGGGGTATTCATTTTTGTGTGTGTAATAAGGAGGCACTTCCTTGCGTGCGAAGATATAGCTGGTGGGTCCGACCTGTCAGCGGGGCGAACGTTGTTTTCGCAAAATACAAAGGCCCTTCCGGTGGGTCCCAGATGTCAGGTGGAGGAATCATTATTTTGCACGTAATAAGGAGGCATTTCCTTGTGTGCGGCCGTGGACCTAGTGATACGTCCATTCGCATCATGTTTTTATATCGATATTTATTGCATTATGGGATGTTATTACAAGTTATATCACAATACTTATGCCTATTCTCTCTTATTTTACAAGGTTTACATGAAGAGGGAGAATGCTGGCAGCTGGGATTCTGGGCTGGAAAAGGAGCAAATATTAGAGACCTATTCTGCACAACTCCAAAAGTCCTGAAACTTCACGGAAGTCATTTTTGGAATTAATAAAAAATGCTGAGCGGAGAAAGTACCAGAGGGGGCCCACACCCTGCCACGAGGGTGGGGGGCGCGCCCCCCTGCCTCGTGGGCCCCCTGACAGGCCTCCGGTGCCCATCTTCTGCTATATGAGGTCTTTTACCCTGGAAAAAAAAATCAGAAGCAAGCTTTCGGGAAGAAACTCCGCCGCCAGGAGGCGGAACCTTGGCGGAACCAATCTAGGGCTCCGGCAGAGCTGTTCTGCTGGGGAAACTTCCCTCCGGGAGGGGGAAATCATCGCCATCGTCATCACCAACAATCCTCTCATCGGGAGGGGGTCAATCTCCATCAACATCTTCACCAACACCATCTCCTCTAAAACACTAGTTCATCTCTTGTATCCAATCTTTTCCCCAAAGCCTCAGATTGGTACCTGTGGGTTGCTAGTAGTGTTAATTACTCCTTGTAGTTGATGCTAGTTGGTTTATTTGGTGGAAGATCATATGTTTAGATCCTATATGCATATTAATACCCCTCTGATTATGAACATGAATATGATTTGTGAGTAGTTACAGTTGTTCCTGAGGACATGGGAGAAGTCTTGCTATAAGTAGTCATGTGAATTTGGTATTCGTTCGATATTTTGATGAGATGTATGTTGTCTTTCCTCTAGTGGTGTTATGTGAACGTCGACTACATGACACTTCACCATTATTTGGGCCTAGAGGAAGGCATTGTGAAGTAATAAGTAGATGATGGGTTGCTAGAGTGACAAAAGCTTAAACCCTAGTTTATGCGTTGCTTCGCAAGGGGCTGATTTGGATCCATATGTCTCATGCTGTGGTTAGGTTTACCTTAATACTTCTTTTGTAGTTGCGGATGCTTGCAATAGGAGTTAATCATAAGTGGGATGCTTGTCCAAGAAAGGGCAGCACCCAAGCACCGGTCCACCCACATACCAAATTATCAAAGTAACGAACGCGAATCATATGAACATGATGAAAACTAGCTTGACAATAATTCCTATGTGTCCTCGGGAGCGCTTTTCTCTATATAAGAGTTTGTCCAGGCTTGTCCTTTCCTACAAAAAGGATTGGGCCATCTTATTGCACCTTATTTACTTTCATTACTTGTTACCCGTTACAAATTACCTTATCACAAAACTATCTGTTACCGATAATTTCAGTGCTTGAAGAGAATACCTTACTGAAAATTGCTTATCATTTCCTTCCGCTCCTCGTTGGGTTCGACACTCTTACTTATCGAAAGGACTACGATAGATCCCCTATTCTTGTGGGTCATCAAGACTCTTTTCTGGCGCCATTGCCGGGGAGTGAAGCGCCTTTGGTAGGTGGAATTTGGTAAGGAAAAATTTATATAGTGTGCTGAAATTTACTGTCACTTGTTACTATGGAACATAATCCTTTGAGGGGCTTGTTCGGGGTATCTTCACCCCGACCAGTAGAGCAAAGAGTTGCTCCTCAACCTACTGAACCTACTGAAAATGTTTACTTTGAAATTCCTTCGGGCATGATAGAGAAACTACTAGCTAAACCTTTTGCAGGAGATGGAACATTGCATCCCGATTTACACTTAATCTATATGGATGAAGTTTGTGGATTATTTAAGCTTGCAGGTATGCCCGAGGATGTTATCAAGAAGAAGGTCTTCCCTTTATCTTTTAAGGTAAATGCATTGACATGGTTTAGGCTATGTGATGATATGGGATCATGGAACTACAACCGATTGAAATTGGAATTTCATCAGAAGTTTTATCCTATGCATCTTGTTCATCGTGATCGTAATTATATATATAATTTTTGGCCTCGCGAAGGAGAAAGCATTGCTCAAGCTTGGGGGAGGCTTAAGTCAATGTTATATTCATTCCCCAATCATGAGCTCTCAAGAGAAATGATTATTCAAATTTTTTATGCTCGGCTTTCTCTCAATAATCGCTCCATGCTCGATACTTCTTGTACTGGCTCTTTTATGATGAAGACTATTGAATTCAAATGGGATTTATTGGAGAGAATTAAACGCAACTCTGAAGATTGGGATCTCGATGAAGGTAAGGAGTCAGGTATAACACCTAAGTTTGATTGTGTTAAATCTTTTATGGATACCGATGTTTTCCGTGAATTTAGCACTAAATATGGACTTGACTATGAGATAGTAGCTTCTTTCTGTGAATCCTTTACTACTCATGTTGACCTCCCTAAGGAGAAGTGGTTTAAATATAATCCTCCCATTGAAGTAAAAGTAGTTGCACCTATTAAAGTTGAAGAAAAGACTATCACTTATGATGATCCTATTGTTCCTACTGCTTATATTGAGAAACCACCTTTCCCTGTTAGAATAAAGGATCATGCTAAAGCTTCAACTGTGGTCAACAAAAGCAATATTAACACATCCAAACCCCCTGAGAAAATGAAAGTTGAACCTAGTATTGCCATGGTTAAAGATCTCTTGGTTGATAATATTGATGGGTAGGCCATTTACTTCTGTGATGGAACTGCTAGAATTGCTAAACCCGATACTAAAAATAAAAATAGACCTGTTGTAGGCATGCCTGTTATTTTTGTTAAAATAGGAGACCATTGTTATATCATGGCTTGTGTGATATGGGTGCTAGTGCAAGTGCAATACCTCATTCTTTATATCAAGAAATTATGCATGATATTGCACCCGCTGAATTAGAAGATATCGATGTTACAATTAAGCATGCCAATAGAGATACTATTTCACTAGTTGGGATTGTTAGAGATGTTGAAGTCTTGTGTGGGAAAGTTAAATATCCTGCTGATTTTCTTGTTCTTGCTTCCCCACAAGATAGCTTTTGTCCCATCATATTTGGTAGACCCTTCTTGAATACTGTTAATGCTAGGATAGACTGCGAAAAGGATGTTGTTACTATTGGTTTAGGGGATATGTCTCATGAGTTTAATTTTGCTAAATTTCGTAGACAACCCCGTGATGAGGAATTGCCTAGTAAAGATGAAATTATTAGTCTTGCTTCTATTGCCGTGCCTACTAGTGATCCTTTAGAACAATATTTGCTAGACCATGAAAATGATATGTTTATGAATGAAAGAAGAGAAATGGATGAAGTATTCTTTAAACAGGGACCTATTTTGAAACACAATTTGCCTATTGAAATCCTAGGGGATCCTCCTCCACCCAAGGGTGATCCCGTGTTTGAGCTTAAACCATTGCCTGATACTCTTAAATATGCTTATCTTGATGAGAAAAAGATATATCCTGTTATTATTAGTGCTAACCTTTCAGAGCATGAAGAAAAGAAATTATTGAAAACTCTGAAGAAGCACCGTGCTGCTATTGGATATACTCTTGATGATATTAAGGGCATTAGTCCCACTCTATGCCAGCACAAAATTAAATTGGAGAAAGATGCTAAACCAGTTGTTGATCACCAATGACGGTTAAATCCTAAGATGAAAGAAGTGGTAAGAAAAGAAATACTAAAGCTTCTGGAGGCAGGTATAATCTATCCCATTGCTGATAGTCAGTGGGTAAGTCCTGTCCATTGTGTCCCTAAGAAGGGAGGTATTACCGTTGTTCCTAATGATAAAGACGAGTTGATCCTGAAGGAAATATGCCCTAGAGGCAATAATAAAGTATTATTTATTTCCTTGTATCATGATAAATGTTTATTATTCATGCTAGAATTGTATTAACCGGAAACATAATACATGTGTGAATATATAGACAAACAGAGTGTCACTAGTATGCCTCTAGTTGACTAGCTCGTTAATCAAAGATGGTTATGTTTCCTAGCCATAGACATAAGTTGTCATTTGATTAACGAGATCACCTCATTAGGAGAATGACGTGATTGACTTGACCCATTCCGTTAGCTTAGCATTCGATCGTTTAGTATGTTGCTATTGCTTTCTTCATGACTTATACATGTTCCTATGACTATGAGATTATGCAACTCCCGTTTACCGGAGGAACAATTTGTGTGCTACCAAACGTCACAACGTAAATGGGTGATTATAAAGGTCTACAGGTGTCTCCAAAGGTACTTGTTGGGTTGGCGTATTTCGAGATTAGGATTTGTCACTCCAATTGTCGGAGAGGTATCTCTGGGCCCACTCGGTAATGCACATCACTATAAGCCTTGCAAGCATTGTGACTAATGAGTTAGTTGCGGGATGATGTGTTACGGAACGAGTAAAGAGACTTGCCGGTAACGAGATTGAACTAGGTATCGAGATACCGACGATCAAATCTCGGGCAAGTAACATACCGGTGACAAAGGGAACAATGTATGTTGTTATGCGGTCTGACCGATAAAGATCTTCATAGAATATATGGGAGCCAATATGGTCATCCAGGTCCCGCTATTGGTTATTGACCGGAGACGTGTCTCGGTCATGTCTACATAGTTCTCGAACCCGTAGGGTCCGCACGCTTAACGTTACGATGACAGTTTTATTGAGTTTTGATGTACCGAAGGAGTTCGGAGTCCCGGATGAGATCGGGGATATGACGAGGAGTCTCGAAATGGTCGAGACGTAAAGATCGATATATTGGACGACTATATTCGGACTTCGGAAAGGTTCCGAGTGATTCGGGTATTTTTCGGAGTACCGGAGAGTTATGGGAATTCGTATTGGGCCTTAATGGGCCATACGGGAAAGGAGAGAAAGGCCTCAAAAGGTGGCCGCACCCCTCCCCATGGTCTGGTCTGAATTGGACTAGGGAAGGGGGGCGCACCCTTCCTTCTTTCTCCTCCCCCCTTCCCTTCTCCTACTCCCACAAGGAAAGGAGGAGTCCTACTCCCGGTGGGAGTAGGACTCCCCCCTATGGCGCGCCTCTCCCCTTGGCCGGCTGCCTCCCCCTTGGTCCTTTATATACGAGGGCAGGGGGGCACCCCAGAGACAACCATTGATCCTTGAGATCTCTTAGCCGTGCGCGGTGCCCCCCTCCACCATATTACACCTCGATAATACCGTTACGGAGCTTAGGCGAAGCCCTGCGTCGGTGGAACATCATCATCGTCACCATGCCGTCGTGCTGACGAAACTCTCCCTCAACACTCGGTTGGATCGGAGTTCGAGGGACGTCATCGAGCTGAACGTGTGTAGAACTCGGAGGTGCCGTACGTTCGGTACTTGATCGGTCGGATCGTGAAGACGTACGACTACATCAACCGCGTTGTGATAACGCTTCCGCTGTCGGTCTACGAGGGTACGTAGACAACACTCTCCCCTCTCGTTGCTATGCATCACCATGATCTTGCGTGTGCGTAGGAAATTTTTTGAAATTACTACGTTCCCCAACAGTGGCATCCGAGCCAGGTTTTATGCGTTGATGCTATGCACGAGTAGAACACAAGTGAGTTGTGGACGATATAAGTCATACTGCTTACCAGCATGTCATACTTTGGTTCAGCGGTATTGTGAGATGAAGCGGCCCGGACCGACATTACGCGTACGCTTACGTGAGACTGGTTTCACCGTTGCGAGCACTCGTTGCTTAAAGGTGACCGGCGGGTGTCTGTCTCTCTTACTTTAGTTGAACCGAGTGTGGCTACGCCCGGTCCTTGCGAAGGTTAAAACAGCACCAACTTGACAAACTATCATTGTGGTTTTGATGCGTAGGTAAGAACGGTTCTTGCTAAGCCCGTAGCAGCCACGTAAAACATGCAACAACAAAGTAGAGGACGTCTAACTTGTTTTTGCAGGGCATGTTGTGATGTGATATGGTCAAGACATGATGTGATATAATGTGTTGTATGAGATGATCATGTTTTGTAACCGAGTTATCGGCAACTGGCAGGAGCCATATGGTTGTCGCTTTATTGTATGAGATGCAATCGCCATGTAATAGTTTTACTTTATCACTAAGCGGTAGCGATAGTCGTAAAAGCAATAAGTTGGCAAGACGACAACGATGCTACGATGGAGATCAAGGTGTCGCGCCGGTGACGATGGTGATCATGACGGTGCTTCGGAGATGGAGATCACAAGCACAAGATGATGATGGCCATATCATATCACTTATATTGATTGCATGTGATGTTAATCCTTTATGCATCTTATCTTGTTTTGTTTGACGGTAGCATTATAAGATGATCCTTCACTAAATTATCAAAGTATAAGTGTTCTCCCTGAGTATGCACCGTTGCGAAAGTTCTTCGTGCTGAGACATCACGTGATGATCGGGTGTGATAGGCTCTATGTTCAAATACAACGGGTGCAAAACAGTTGCACACGCGGAATACTCAGGTTAAACTTGACGAGCCTAGCATATAACAGATATGGCCTCGGAACACGGAGACCGAAAGGTCGAGCGTGAATCATATAGTAGATATGATCAACATAGTGATGTTCACCATTGAAACTACTCCATCTCACGTGATGATCGGACATGGTTTAGTTGATATGGATCACGTGATCACTTAGAGGATTAGAGGGATGTCTATCTAAGTGGGAGTTCTTAAGTAATATGATTAATTGAACTTGAATTTATCATGAACTTAGTACCTGATAGTATTTTGCTTGTCTATGTAAATTGTAGATAGATGGCCCGTGCTGTTGTTCCGTTGAATTTTAATGCGTTTCTTGAGAAAGCAAAGTTGAAAGATGATGGTAGCAATTACACGGACTGGGTCCGTAACTTGAGGATTATCCTCATTGCTGCACAGAAGAATTACGTCCTGGAAGCACCGCTGGGTGCCAGGCCTGCTGCAGGAGCAACACCAGATGTTACGAACGTCTGGCAGAGCAAAGTTGATGACTACTCGATAGTTCAGTGTGCCATTGTTTACGGCTTAGAACCGGGTCTTCAACGACATTTTGAACGTCATGGAGCATATGAGATGTTCCAGGAGTTGAAGTTAATATTTCAAGCAAATGCCCGAATTGAGAGATATGAAGTCTCCAATAAGTTCTTCAGCTGCAAGATGGAAGAGAATAGTTCTGTCAGTGAGCATATACTCAAAATGTCTGGGTATAACAATCACTTAATTCAACTGGGAGTTAATCTTCCGGATGAAGCGTTATTGACAGAATTCTTCAATCACTGCCACCAAGCTACAAGAGCTTCGTGATGAACTATAATATGCAAGGGATGAGTAAGACAATTCCCGAGCTCTTCGCAATGCTAAAGGCTGCGGAGGTAGAAATCAAAAAGGAGCATCAAGTGTTGATGGTCAATAAGACCACCAGTTTCAAGAAAAAGGGTAAAGGGAAGAAGAAAGGGAACTTCAAGAAGAACAGCAAACAAGTTGCTGCTCAGGAGAAGAAACCCAAGTCTGGACCTAAGCCTGAAACTGAGTGCTTCTACTGCAAGCAAACTGGTCACTGGAAGCGGAACTGCCCAAAGTATTTGGCGGATAAGAAGGATGGCAAGGTGAACAAAGGTATATGTGATATACATGTTATTGATGTGTACCTTACTAATGCTCGCAGTAGCACCTGGGTATTTGATACTGGTTCTGTTGCTAATATTTGCAACTCGAAACAGGGGCTACGGATTAAGCGAAGATTGGCTAAGGACGAGGTGACGATGCGCGTGGGAAATGGTTCCAAAGTCGATGTGATCGCGGTCGGCACGCTACCTCTACATCTACCTTGGGGATTAGTTTTAGACCTAAAATAATTGTTATTTGGTGCCAGCGTTGAGCATGAACATTATATCTGGATCTTGTTTGATGCGAGACGGTTATTCATTTAAATCAGAGGTTGTTCTATTTATATGAGTAATATCTTTTATGGTCATGCACCCTTGAAGAGTGGTCTATTTTTGTTGAATCTCGATAGTAGTGACACACATATTCATAATATTGAATCCAAAAGATGCAGAGTTGATAATGATAGTGCAACTTATTTGTGGCACTGCCGTTTAGGTCATACCGGTGTAAAGCGCATGAAGAAACTCCATACTGATGGACTTTTGGAACCACTTGATTATGAATCACTTGGTACTTGCGAACCGTGCCTCATGGGCAAGATGACTAAAACACCGTTCTCCGGAACTATGGAGAGAGCAACAGATTTGTTGGAAATCATACATACAGATGTATGTGGTCCGATGAATGTTGAGGCTCGTGGCGGATATCGTTCTCACCTTCACAGATGATTTAAGCAGATATGGGTATATCTACTTAATGAAACATAAGTCTGAAACATTTGAAAAGTTCAAAGAATTTCAAAGTGAAGTTGAAAATCATCGTAACAAGAAAATAAAGTTTCTACGATCAGATCGTGGAGGAGAATATTTGAGTTACGAGTTTGGTCTACATTTGAAACAATGCGGAATAGTTTCGCAACTCACGCCACCCGGAACACCACAGCGTAATGGTGTGTCCGTACGTCGTAATCGCACTTTACTAGATATGGTGCGATCTATGATGTCTCTTACTGATTTACCGCTATCGTTTTGGGGTTATGCTTTAGAGACGACTGCATTCACGTTAAATAGGGCACCATCAAAATCCGTTGAGACGACGCCTTATGAACTGTGGTTTGGCAAGAAACCAAAGTTGTCGTTTCTTAAAGTTTGGGGCTGCGATGCTTATGTGAAGAAACTTCAACCTGATAAGCTCGAACCCAAATCGGAGAAATGTGTCTTCATAGGATACCCAAAGGAGACTGTTGGGTATACCTTCTATCACAGATCCGAAGGCAAAACTTTTGTTGCTAAATTCGGAAATTTTCTAGAGAAGGAGTTTCTCTCGAAAGAAGTGAGTGGGAGGAAAGTAGAACTTGATGAGGTAACTATACCCGCTCCCTTATTGGAAAGTAGTTCATCAGAGAAACCAGTTTCTGAGACACCTACACCAATAAGTGAGGAAGTTAATGATGATGATCATGAAACTTCAGATCAAGTTATTACTGAACCTCATAGATCAACCAGAGTAAGATCCGCACCAGAGTGGTACGGTAATCCTGTTCTGGAAGTTATGTTACTAGACCATGACGAACCTACGAACTATGAAGAAGCGATGGTGAGCCCAGATTCCGCAAAATGGCTTGAGGCCATGAAATCTGAGATGGGATCCATGTATGAGAACAAAGTATGGACTTTGGTTGACTTGCCCAATGATCGGCAAGCCATTGAAAATAAATGGATCTTCAAGAAGAAGACTGACGCTGATGGTAATGTTATTGTCTATAAAGCTCGACTTGTTGCGAAAGGTTTTCGGCAAGTTCAAGGGATTGACTACGATGAGAGCTTCTCACCCGTAGCGATGCTTAAGTCTGTCCGAATCATGTTAGCAATTGCCGCATTTTATGATTATGAAATTTGGCAAATGGATGTCAAAACTGCATTCCTGAATGGATTTCTGGAAGAAGAGTTGTATATGATGCAACCAGAAGGTTTTGTCGATCCAAAGGGAGCTAACAAAGTGTGCAAGCTCCAGCGATCCATTTATGGACTGGTGCAAGCCTCTCGGAGTTGGAATAAACGCTTTGATAGTGTGATCAAAGCATTTGGTTTTATACAGACTTTTGGAGAAGCCTGTATTTATAAGAAAGTGAGTGGGAGCTCTGTAGCATTTCTGATATTATATGTGGATGACATATTACTGATTGAAAATGATATAGAATTTCTGGATAGCATAAAGGGATACTTGAATAAGAGTTTTTCAATGAAAGACCTCAGTGAAGCTGCGTATATATTGGGCATCAAGATCTATAGAGATAGATCAAGACACTTAATTGGACTTTCACAAAGCACATACCTTGACAAAGTTTTGAAGAAGTTCAAAATGGATCAAGCAAAGAAAGGATTCTTGCCTGTGTTGCAAGGTGTGAAGTTGAGTAAGACTCAATGCCCGACCACTGCAGAAGATAGAGAGAAGATGAAAGATGTCCCCTATGCTTCAGCCATAGGCTCTATCATGTATGCAATGCTGTGTACCAGACCTGATGTATGCCTTGCTATAAGTCTAGCAGGAAGGTACCAAAGTAATCCAGGAGTGGATCACTGGACAGCGGTCAAGAACATCCTGAAATACCTGAAAAGGACTAAGGCTATGTTTCTCGTATATGGAGGTGACAAAGAGCTCATCGTAAATGGTTACGTTGATGCAAGCTTTGACACTGATCCGGACGATTCTAAATCGCAAACCGGATACGTATTTACATTGAACGGTGGAGCTGTCAGTTGGTGCAAATCTAAACAAAGCGTCGTGGCGGGATCTACATGTGAAGCGGAGTACATAGCTGCTTCGGAAGCAGCAAATGAAGGAGTCTGGATGAAGGAGTTCATATCTGATCTAGGTGTCATACCTAGTGCATCGGGTCCTATGAAAATCTTTTGTGACAATACTGGTGCAATTGCCTTGGCAAAGGAATCCAGATTTCACAAGAGAACCAAGCACATCAAAAGACGCTTCAATTCCATCCGGGATTTAGTCCAGGTGGGAGACATAGAAATTTGCAAGATACATACGGATCTAAATGTTGCAGACCCGTTGACTAAGCCTCTCCCACGAGCAAAACATGATCAGCACCAAGGCTCCATGGGTGTAAGAATCATTACTGTGTAATCTAGATTATTGACTCTAGTGCAAGTGGGAGACTGAAGGAAATATGCCCTAGAGGCAATAATAAAGTATTATTTATTTCCTTGTATCATGATAAATGTTTATTATTCATGCTAGAATTGTATTAACCGGAAACATAATACATGTGTGAATATATAGACAAACAGAGTGTCACTAGTATGCCTCTACTTGACTAGCTCGTTAATCAAAGATGGTTATGTTTCCTAGCCATAGACATAAGTTGTCATTTGATTAACGAGATCACCTCATTAGGAGAATGACGTGATTGACTTGACCCATTCCGTTAGCTTAGCACTCGATCGTTTAGTATGTTGCTATTGCTTTCTTCATGACTTATACATGTTCCTATGACTATGAGATTATGCAACTCCCGTTTACCGGAGGAACACTTTGTGTGCTACCAAACGTCACAACGTAAATGGGTGATTATAAAGGTGCTCTACAGGTGTCTCCAAAGGTACTTGTTGGGTTGGCGTATTTCGAGATTAGGATTTGTCACTCCAATTGTCGGAGAGGTATCTCTGGGCCCACTCGGTAATGCACATCACTATAAGCCTTGCAAGCATTGTGACTAATGAGTTAGTTGCGGGATGATGTGTTACGGAACGATTAAAGAGACTTGCCGGTAACGAGATTGAACTAGGTATCGAGATACCGACGATCAAATCTCGGGCAAGTAACATACCGGTGACAAAGGGAACAACGTATGTTGTTACGCGGTCTGACCGATAAAGATCTTCGTAGAATATGTGGGAGCCAATATGGGCCTCCAGGTCCCGCTATTGGTTATTGACCGGAGACGTGTCTCGTTCATGTCTACATAGTTCTCGAACCCATAGGGTCCGCACGCTTAACGTTACGATGATAGTTTTATTGAGTTTTGATGTACCGAAGGAATTCGGAGTCCCGGATGAGATCGGGGATATGACGAGGAGTCTCGAAATGGTCGAGACGTAAAGATCGATATATTGGACGACTATATTCGGACTTCGGAAAGGTTCCGAGTGATTCGGGTATTTTTCGGAGTACCGGAGAGTTACGGGAATTCGTATTGGGCCTTAATGGGCCATACGGGAAAGGAGAGAAAGGCCTCAAAAGGTGGCCGCACCCCTCCCCATGGTCTGGTCCGAATTGGACTAGGGAAGGGGGGCGCACCCTTCCTTCTTTCTCCTTCCCCCTTCCCTTCTCCTACTCCCATAAGGAAAGGAGGAGTCCTACTCCCGGTGGGAGTAGGACTCCCCCCTATGGCGCGCCTCTCCCCTTGGCCGGCTGCCTCCCCCTTGCTTCTTTATATACGGGGGCAGGGGGCACCCCAGAGACAACAATTGATCCTTGAGATCTCTTAGCCGTGTGCGGTACCCCCCTCCATCATATTACACCTCGATAATACCGTTGCGGAGCTTAGGCGAAGCCCTGCGTCGGTGGAACATCATCATCGTCACCACGCCATCGTGCTGACGAAACTCTCCCTCAACACTCGGCTGGATCGGAGTTCGAGGGACGTCATCGAGCTGAACGTGTGTAGAACTCGGAGGTGCCGTACGTTCGGTACTTGATCGGTCGGATCGTGAAGACGTACGACTACATCAACCGCGTTGTGATAACGCTTCCGCTGTCGGTCTACGAGGGTACGTAGAAAACACTCTCCCCTCTCTTTGCTATGCATCACCATGATCTTGCGTGTGCGTAGGAATTTTTTTGAAATTACTACGTTCCCCAACAGATCGCACAAAGAATTGTTACAGGTTATAGAATGGTACTTGATTTCTGCAAATTAAATAAAGCTACTAAAAAGGATCATTAAACTTTACCTTTTATTGATCAAATGCTAGAAAGATTATCCAAACATACACATTTTTGCTTTCTAGATGGTTATTCTGGTTTCTCTCAAATACCTGTGTCAAAAGAGGATCAAGAAAAGACCACTTTTACTTGCCCTTTTGGTACCTTTGCCTATAGACGTATGCCTTTTGGTTTATGCAATGCACCTGCTACCTTTCAAAGATGCATGATGGCTATATTCTCTGACTTTTGTGAAAAGATTGTTGAGGTTATCATGGATGATTTCTCCGTATATGGAACTTCTTTGATGATTGCTTGAGAAACCTTGATCGAGTTTTGCAGAGATGTGAAGAAACTAATCTTGTCTTGAATTGGGAGAAGTGCCACTTTATGGTTAATGAAGGCATTGTCTTGGGGCATAAAATTTCTGAAAGATGTATTGAAGTTGATAAAGCTAAAGTTGATGCTATTGAAAAGATGTCGTGTCCCAAGGACATTAAAGGTATAAGAAGTTTCCTTGGTCATGCCGGTTTTTATAGGAGGTTCATTAAGGACTTCTCAAAAATTTCCAGGCCTCTGTCTAATCTCTTACAAAAAGATATTCCTTTCGTGTTTGATGATGATTGCGTAGAAGCATTTGAAATACTTAAGAAAGCATTGATTTCTGCACCTATTCTCCAGCCACCTGATTGGAATTTACCCTTTGAAATCATGTATGATGCTAGTGATTATGCTGTAGGTGCTGTTCTAGGACAAAGAGTTGATAGGAAATTAAATGTTATTCAATATGCCAGTAAAACTCTAGACAGTGCCCAGAGAAATTATGCTACTACTGAAAAATAATTTTTAGCGGTTGTATTTGCTTGTGATAAGTTCCGACCTTATATTCTTGATTCCAAGGTAACTGTTCACACTGATCATGCTGCTATTAAATATCTTATGGAAAAGAAAGATGCTAAACCTAGACTTATTAGATGGGTTCTCTTGCTACAAGAATTTGATTGCATATTATTGATAGAAAGGGAGCTGAGAACCCCGTTGCAGACAACTTGTCTAGGTTAGAGAATGTTCTTGATGACCCACTACCTATTGATGATAGCTTTCCTGATGAACAACTAGATGTCATAAATGCCTCTCGTACTGCTCCTTGGTATGCTGACTATGCTAATTACATTGTTGCTAAATTTATACCACCTAGTTTCACATACCAGCAAAAGAAAAAGTTTTTCTATGATTTAAGACATTACTTCTGGGATAACCTACACCTTTATAAAGAAGGAGTAGACGGTGTTATTAGATGTTGTATACCTGAGCATGAACAGGAACAGATCCTACACAAGTGTCACTCCGAAGCTTATGGAGGACACCACGCTGGAGATAGAACTGCACATAAGGTATTGCAATCCGGTTTTTATTGGCCTACTCTCTTCAAAGATGCCTGTAAATTTGTCTTGTCTTGTGATGAATATCAAAGAATTGGTAATATTAGTAGACATCAAGAAATGCCTATGAACTATTCGCTTGTTATTGAACCATTTGATGTTTGGGGCTTTGATTATATGGGACCGTTTCCTTCCTCTAATGGGTATACACATATTTTAGTTGCTGTTGATTACGTTACTAAGTGGGTAGAAGCTATTCCAACTAGTAGTGCTGATCATAACACATCTATTAAGATGCTTAAAGAAGTTATTTTTCCGAGGTTTGCAGTCCCTAGATATTTAATGACTGATGGTGGTTCACACTTTATTCATGGTGCTTTTCGTAAAATGCTTGCTAAGTATGATGTTAATCATAGAATTGCATCTCCGTATCACCCGCAGTCTAGTGGTCAAGTGGAATTGAGTAATAGAGGGCTCAAATTAATTTTGCAAAAGACTGTTAATAGATCTAGAAAGAATTGGTCCAAGAAACTTGATGATGCATTATGGGCCTATAGAACTGCATATAAAAACCCTATGGGTATGTCTCCGTATAAAATGGTTTATGGAAAAGCATGTCACTTACCTCTCGAACTAGAACAGAAGGCATATTGGGCCATTAAAGAGCTCAATTATGATTTCAAACTTGCCAGTGAGAAGAGGCTATTTGACATTAGCTCACTTGATGAATGGAGAACCCAGGCCTATGAGAATGCCAAACTATTTAAAGAAAAAGTTAAAAGATGGCATGACAAAAGGATACAAAAGCGTGAGTTTAATGTAGGTGATTATGTGTTGCTATTCAACTCTCGTTTAAGATTTTTTACAGGAAAACTTCTCTCTAAATGGGGAGGCCCTTACGTTATCGAGGAGGTCTATGTTCCGGGGCCATAAAAATCAACAACTTCGAAGGCACAAATCCGAAGGTGGTGAACGGTCAAAGAATCAAACATTATATCTCAGGTAATCCTATAAATGTTGAAACCAATGTTATTGAAACCGTCACCCCGGAGGAATATATAAGGGACACTTTCCAGAACGCTTCAGACTCCGAAAAGGAATAGGTATGTGGTACGGTAAGTGAACCGACTCCAAAACAGTTCTAATGGATATTTTTCTCTGTTTTGGAATATTTAAGATAATAGGAAAATAAGAAGTAGTCCGGGAAGGACACGAGGCTTCCGCGAGGGTGGAGGGCGCGCCCCTGCCTCGTGGGCACCTCGTGCGCTCTTCGGACTCCTTTTTCTTGCACGATACTTCTTTTGGTTGGTAAAATTTTATTATATAATCTCCCGAAGGTTTTGACCACCATACCACGCAAATATCCTCTGTTTTTGTTTCGAGCTGTTTTTTCTGACAGATCTAGATCACCATGACGTCCCCAAGTGCCCCCAAGGACAAGTTCTTCGAGAAGGTCATCAACCCCTACCTCGCGGAAGTGCTGCAACATCCTCAAACCATTGAGATGCGTGAGGGGTTGCTACACATTTGCGATGTTGAGGGACCAAGGAGGACCGGCAGCGTGGAGACAAGGCTCGAGGCAATGGAGCAACAAGTTTTCAAGTGTCAGGATATGGTGGAGCGTGGACTCGACTGCAATCACATAATGATCACGGAGTTCACCAACAACCACAAGCTGGACGCCAAGGACATTGGGGAGGCCATCTTCAAGCTTCATGAGAAAATCGAGCACCTCCAAGCCCAGATCTATGACGTGCAAAACCAAAACTGTGAGTATGAATATAGATTCAAGAGGATAAGTTTGGCTGCAGATTTAAGGACCCCGGAGACTCGATCATCCTTCTATGATGGCGAGCCTATACCTTGGAAGAGGGACGACAAGCCTACATCATCAACAACTCCATCATCACCACCCCCGAGGAAAGAGATATAATCACATAGGTATGGGCACTCCCCTTGGCAACTGCCAAGCTTGGGGGAGTTGCCCCGGTATCGTATCACCATCACACTCCTATCTTTACCGTTTTTTCTTAGTTCGATCCTTTTGGTAATATCTTGATCTAGTAGAATAAAGTTTTAGTATGATTTAGTTTTGAGTTTTGCCTTATGATCCTTCTATGTAATCGAGTCCATGAGCTATATATAATAAAGATAAGTGTTGAGTCAAGGGCTTGATTATTTTGCTATGATCTTGAGGGAATAAAAGAAAAAGAAAGAATAAAAAGAAATAAAGAGGTCATATTGATCGTATGGAGAGTAATGACTTCACATATAAAGAGTATGATGATTAAAAGTTGTTGAGAGTTGACAAACATAGTTTTGGTCATCGTTGCAATTAATAGGAAGTAATAAAGAAAGAGAGGTTTTCACATATAAATATACTATCTTGGACATCTTTTATGATTGTGAGCACTCACTAAAATATGACATGCTAAAGAGTTGATGTTGGACAAGGAAGACAACGTAACGGGTTATGTTTTCTTATATCCAAAATAAAGTATATTGTCATGGATCATCCAACATGTTGAGCTTGCCTTTCTCCCTCATGCTAGTCAAATTCTTTGCACCAAGTAGAGATACTACTTGTGCTTCCAAATATCCCTAAACCCAGTTTTTCCATGAGAGTCCACCGTATTTACCTATGGATTGAGTAAGATCCCTCAAGTAAGTTGTCATGTTGCATGCAATAAAAATTGCTCTCTAAGTATGTATGATTTATTAGTGTGGAGAAAATAAGCTCTATACGATCTTGTGATGTGGAAGAAATAAAAGCGACGGACTGCATAATAAAGGTCCATATCACAAGTGGCAATATAAAGTGATGTTCTTTTGCATTAAGATTTCGTGCATCCAACCAAAAGCACATGACAACCTCTGCTTCCCTCTGCGAAGGGCCTATCTTTTACTTTTGTCTTATTCCTTATGCAAGAGTCATGGTGATCTTCACCTTTCCTTTTCACATTTTATCCTTTGGCAAGCACATTGTGTTGGAAAGATCATGATATACATATCCAATTGGATGTAAGTTAGCATGAATTATTATTGTTGACATTACCCTTGAGGTAAAAGGTTGGGAGGCAACACTATAAGCCCCTATCTTTCTCTGTGTCCGATTAAAACTCCATAACCACAAGTATTGCGTGAGTGTTAGCAATTGTGAAAGACTAAATGATAGTTGAGTATGTGGACTTGCTGAAAAGCTCTTATATTGACTCTTTCCGATGTTATGATAAACTGCAATTGCGTGAATGACTGAGATTATAGTTTGTTAGTTCTCAATGAAGTTTCTGATTCATACTTTACATTGTGAATAGATTATTACTTGAGCATAAGAAATCATATGACAATATCCATATATGTTGCTGTTACAAGAATAATCATGATGCCCTCATGTCCGTATTTTATTTTCTTGACACCTCTATCTCTAAACATGTGGACATATTTATCGTTATCGGCTTCCGCTTGAGGACAAGCAAGGTCTAAGCATGGGGGAGTTGATACGTCCATTTTGCATCATGCTTTTATATCGATATTTATTGCATTATGGGCTGTTATTACAAGTTATATCACAATACTTATGCCTATTCTCTCTTATTTTACAAGGTTTACGTGAAGAGGGAGAATGCCGGCAGCTGGAATTTTGGGCTGGAAAAGGAGCAAATATTAGAGACCTATTCTGCACAACTCCAAGAGTCCTGAAACTTCACGGAAGTCATTTTTGGAATTAATAAAAAATGCTGAGCAGAGAAAGTACCAGAGGGGGCCCACACCCTGGCCACGAGAGTGGGGGGCGCGCCCTACCCCCCTAGGCGCGCCCCTGCCTTGTGGGCCCCTGGCAGGCCTCCAGTGCCCATCTTCTGCTATATGAGGTCTTTTACCCTGGAAAAAATCAGAAGCAAGCTTTCGGGAAGAAACTCCGCCGCCACGAGGCGGAACCTTGGCGGAACCAATCTAGGGCTCCGACAGAGCTGTTCTGCTGGGGAAACTTCCCTCCGGGAGGGGGAAATCATCGCCATCGTCATCACCAACGATCCTCTCATCGGAAGGGGGTCAATCTCCATCAACATCTTCACCAGCAGCATCTTCTCTAAAACCCTAGTTCATCTCTTGTATCCAATCTTTGTCCCAAAGCCTCAGATTGGTACCTGTGGGTTGCTAGTAGTGTTAATTACTCCTAGTAGTTGATGCTAGTTGGTTTATTTGGTGGAAGATCATATGTTTAGATCCTATATGCATATTAATACCCCTCTGATTATGAACATGAATATGATTTGTGAGTACTTACTATTGTTCCTGAGGACATGGGAGAAGTCTTGCTATAAGTAGTCATGTGAATTTGGTATTCGTTCGATATTTTGATGAGATGTATGTTGTCTTTCCTCTAGTGGTGTTATGTGAACGTCGACTACATGACACTTCACCATTATTTGGGCCTAGAGGAAGGCATTGGGAAGTAATAAGTAGATGATGGGTTGCTAGAGTGACAGAAGCTTAAACCCTAGTTTATGTGTTGCTTCGTAAGGGGCTGATTTGGATCCATATGTCTCATGCTGTGGTTAGGTTTACCTTAATACTTCTTTTGTAGTTGCAGATGCTTGCAATAGGAGTTAATCATAAGTGGGATGCTTGTCCAATAAAGGGCAGCACCCAAGCACCGGTCCACCCACATACCAAATTATCAAAGTAACGAACGCGAATCATATGAACGTGATGAAAACTAGCTTGATGATAATTCCCATGTGTCCTCGGGAGCGCTTTTCTCTATACAAGAGTTTGTCCAGGCTTGTCCTTTGCTACAAAAAGGATTGGGCCATCTTGCTGCACCTTATTTACTTTCATTACTTGTTACCCGTTACAAATATCACAAAACTATCTGTTACCGATAATTTCAGTGCTTGCAGAGAATACCTTACTGAAAACTGCTTATCATTTCCTTTTGCTCCTCATTCGGTTCGACACTCTTACTTATCGAAAGGACTACGATAGATCCCTACACTTGTGGGTCATCACCCAGCTATCAGCCTCTCCACGTACAGTCCACGTCCGATGGATGTCATTCGTTGACCACGTTGACCACGCCGCGACGAGAGCACCAGGGCGGTGGACGATGGCGAGGCCTAGGAAGGGGACGACGCGGAGCCAGGGAAGACGCGTCAGTGGATGCCCACGCGGAGAGGAGTACGAGGGTTCACTGGTTCAGCTGCGGTGTGAGGCTGCCGTCGCCGTAGAATAACAGGGGGTGTGGGTGAGTAGAGGGGTGGTCTGGCCAGCGGTGGGACTAGGAGGGGGCGGTGAGGCCTCTGCGGTAGCACAGCCGGTCACGGGAGGCAGGAGCAGGCGGCATGACCAGTGCTGCTTTGGGCGGCTGGAGCAAGAGGACCTGAGGTTGAAGAAGCACGACGGCCATTGGATGGACATCGTACGGTCACTGCAGATAGAATCGTTTATAATGACTAAGCTGACAAAGCCCTTGGTACGCGTCAACTTAGTAGGCTCACAGGTTAGCCTCCGAAACGGTGCGCCCCAGATGTCAGGGGGAGGAATCATTTTTTGGGCGACTGAAGCTAGAATATCCGAGGTTGAAGAAGAAGCACGACATCCGTTGGATGGACATCCAACGGCCACTGCTGCTAGAACTGTGTGTTGACTATAAGTTGACAAAGCCTTGCATACGCGTCAACTTACTTTTTAGGGGACGCGTCAACTCAGTAGGCCCACAAGTGTGTGGCAGAGAAATTATAGCCCATTTGCGATTTGTAAGAATGTACAACCCATTTTTGAATTCTAATGGAATTTACTACAACCCATTTTTGAATTATAATGGAATTTACTACATCCCATTTCCAGTTTGTTAAAAGTACAACCCATTTTCTAGCAAGGACAACGATTAATAATTTCAACCAACCGTTCAAAACAGAATTCAAAAAAATTTCCCTCATTTTGATGGGATCCGAAATATTTTTATCCCGAAATTTCTAGTCAGATTAAATACAATTTCAATATAAATTTGTATTACGTAAAAATCCAACGAAACATTGCGCGCGCAACAATGAATGAAATTAAAATTTACAAAATCAAAAAATAATATTTTATTAACTAATTACGTGTTTGGTGCATTTTTTATAGTTACTGCCCAGTTTTTATAATTACATCCCATTTAATATTTATTAAAGCCCATTTTTCAGTTAAGCCTAATGCATCCCTCCTAGGAAAGATTTGTAGCCTAGCGGGGCGGAGAATAACAAGTTGACCTTGCCTGGGTATTCCTCAAAAAAAAAAGTATAGCTGGGCTAGCCATTTTCATCTTGAAAAAAAATTAATATCTGGGCTGGATATCTAGCCTGGGCTAGACGGGCCACAGGCCGCCCAGTTAATACCCTGCTCTCCTCTGAACAACAAGGAAAACATCGCTCAAGAAAAACTCTGCAGCGCTCACACCTCAAAAACACAAATACTGCTCGAGCTATCGACCACTCCTTGTGCAATTCTCTCGTTTATTGACTACATAGGTTGACAATGGTGTGGGATCGTGATGTCAGGAAACGAGGAGGAAGTAGAAAAAATTAGTTGTACATAATAAGGAGGCACTTGTGTACGTACGGTTATGGCCCTAGTGGGTCCCTACTGTCATCCAGTCAAAATAAAGTCATCTCCTAAATCCTCATGTTCGTTGACCATGTTGACAATGCTCGGCGCCACGGCGAGCGCAACAACTCGAAGGACGACGAAGAGGGCCTCGCGGGCCCTCGGATGGTTGATACAGCATCCGCTGCTCATTCAGGAAGCCAGGATCATCGGACACCTATGAGCACCTTCGAGAGACTGAGACGTCATGAAACGGTAAGGCCGCGCTTGGGAGCTCTGGTTTATTTCACACATGTATTAAGATACAAGTGTAATTTACTCGTCATCGGAAACAACGCATAAAATACAGGCGTAATGAAACCGAGAGCCCTAGGTCTGTAAGTAAAACCGGCGGGTTACACGTGTAATTTGAGAGACCAGTGTATATTTTACTAGTCGAAATCGACCAACCAAGCGCTTCGCCGGAGACCATCTGCTTTTATTTACAAGCGTCAGTTTTACAAGTGGTTTCAGTTGGAAAACGACGACCCAATCACGGGCTAAGACGATGAGTTGGTCGGAAGATCGTATGGTTTCACCTCTAACCTACCCGAGTTGTCGTATAGGCTATGAATGAAACATAAGACAATGAACTTCTTAAGCACAGAAACAACAGAAGAGGATGATCTTCTAACAAGAAAATCACGGGCATTAGATCAACATGCAAAACAATATGAAGCATTATTCTCAGGAGGCATGGTGAACAGCTCGTGATGCCGCATGCCACAACATTCCAAGCTCAACTTTGCAATCAAACTCACAAGGTCTGGCATTACATAGAAAACATTCAGAACAAACTCTTAAAGTACCTTACATAGGTCAACATTCATGTGACTATGCATCTCAGCAGAGTAAATATTTACTTCCGAACTGAAGACAGGAATAGGAAAAAACGATTGATGTTGCTCATAGCAAAGGGCGTCCCACTCAAAAATATCAAATGCATGTCTTCTGGCTAACATCAATAGCAAAAATTGACAAGGTTTTCCAATTCCAATATATTAAACTAATGTCTTCTTGCTAACATCAATGATTAAACTTTGACAAACTTTTCCCATTCAAAATATGTAATGCCTATGATTGTGGAACGAGCAGGGTTTGTCATCAGTTTGTCGTCTGATAGTCCGGTGGCTCAAGGTGACGACGAATGATTAGAGAACCATTCAATGTATTGTGCATGATGAAGTATTATGGAGGACACGAACCATTTGAACATTTTGTGCAGTTCCACTAAAATCAAGCTGAGCATCCCTGTGGATTTCGTATTTATATGCTGCCAGAAAACAAAGACACATCAGCACACACACGAATATTGGCCCCAATGTCAACCCACCAATCGGTGGACTAACAAACTGAAAGTACGGTAAACAGATTACCATACCCAGATGCCCCATCATTGTTGCTTAGAGTGACATTGACAGACTTGGAGTCCTGTCCTGGCGTCTTGGTACTTGTTTGCCCAGTGTTCCTCCGAACCACAAGTAAAGCAGCCATCTCTCTTTTGTCTTTCTTCTTACCCTTCTTAATGGCCGACACTGGCAGCTCCATTCAAACATATAGTCCGGTGTCTCAAGGTGACGACGGATGATTAGAGAACCATTCGATGTATTCTGCATGATGAAGTATTATGGAGGACACAAACCATCTGAACATTTTGTGCAGTTCCACTAAAATCAAGCTGAGCATCCCTGTGGATTTCGTATTTATATGCCGCAAGAAAACAAAGACACATCAGCACACACATGAATATTGGCCCCAGTGTCAACCCACCAATCAGTGGACTAACAAACTGAAAGTACAGTAAACAGATTACCATACCCAGATGCCCCATCATTGTTGCTTAGAATGACATTGACAGATTTGGAGTCCTGTCCTGGCTTCTTGTACTTGTTTGGGCACTTTTTGCCCAGTGCACTCCACGTGTTGTAGAGTTTCCTATGCTCTCTACAGACTAGTCATGTCACCAGCGTCTACTAATACTCTGTAAAGCTTCTCGATCATTCCTTGTGTAATGTAGCGCAAACAGTCACTGCTTCTTTCTGCAAAGTGGTAAGACCAACTGGACCCACTAATGCAGCAGTTTGCCTTAGACACATTGGCTTCTTTTGTGCATTTCAACTAAAATCAAAGTCGGAATAAAAACGAGCTTTCATTTTGATATCCCTGTAAGCAACAATAGGTATAAGGGAAACAATTACTAAGAAATAACGGTTGATGACTTGTACTCCCAGAAGAAAAACATCTACTGATCTACCTTATCTTAATGGGAACAAAGCAGGAGAGTAGAAATTCTCAATCAGTGTGATTCATTCATATTAACTGAGACATTATCTTAACAATGCCTTGTTTCAACATGTATAAAGAACGACAAAGCAGAAAAGTACCATTCCTAAAACAATGCGACCGATTCATTTTAATAGAGACATTATCTTAACAATACCTTGGTTAAACATGTAGAAAGAACTACAAAGCAGGATAGTACCATTTGTAAAACACTGTAAGTGATATATAATAACAGAGACATTATCTGAACAATACATTTCTTAAACATGTACTCCGGCCGATGACTAACAGAAATGGTACTCCCGCCGATCCCTAACAAGTGTTGCAGTTTTGAACTAAGATTCAGTAGTAAATTATGAGGAAAGTCGGTACTGACCTTTCAGGACAAAGATTTGAAACAACTCGTGAGGAAGACCTAAAAGAGATCTCAACACATATATGGAAATCCGGTCTCCTTTTGTGCAGTTCCACCAAAATTAAGCGAAGCAAAATGTCGCAATAGCAACAAGTTGAATAGATATCCCTGTTTTAACAGAGGCAAAAAATGAATCAATTACTGGCCAATAAAGGAGGATGAAACATGCGGCCACAAAAATGGTAATCCTGCCAATCCCTAACAAGTGTTGCAGATTAGAACTAAGATTCAGTAGCTAATTCTGAGAGTGGCATTGCTTAATTTTACCAGCGGCATTAGATTAACAAAAAGCATAAACAGTTCCAGGGGAGAGTGGGCGCAACAACAACATGTGCTTCCATCTACTTATAAAGGGGGTGATGCAGAGTTTGTTGTAATGAAGCAACAAGCATCGTGCCTGGGTTGGTCCCATTTTTGTTGACTACTTAATGGGAAAAGATAGCAATACAATAGCAATTCATCATTTATTTAAAACAGTACCAATACAAGTAGCAGAACATCTCAAAGCACACTGCACAATCATGTGGATGAAGGCCTGTACCGACCTTTCATGAGATGACCAACATAAAATACGAATCTACCAACATGAACAGGAAATGCAATCTCGTTTTGTGCAGTTGCACTGAAATCAAGCAAAGTTGCCGGTGTGAAATTTAAGTTTGCTATAGCAACAACTTGAATAGATATCCCTGTTTTAAGAGGCAAAAAAGGAAACAATTACTGGCCAATAAAGGAGGATGAAACACGCGGCCACAAAAAGAAGCATCTACCTTATCTTGATGGAAAACAAAGTATAGGACAATAGCATTTCTAAAACGTTGCATTGATTCATATTAACAGAAAAATTCTCTTAAAACAGTTCAGTAGTTAATTCTGAGAGTGGCATTGCTTAATTTTACCAGCGGCATTAGATTAAGAAAAAGCATAAACAGTTCCAGGGGAGAGTGGGCGCAAGAACACCATGTGCTTCCATCTACTTATAAAGGGCGTGATGCAGAGTTTGTTGTAACAAAGCAACAAGCATCATGTCTGGGTTGGAACAATTTTTGCCCACTTAATAGTAAAAGACAGCAGTTCAATAGCTTCAATTCAACATTTATCCAAAACAGTACCAATACAAGTAGCACAACATCTCAAAGCACACTGCAGCATCATGTGGATGAAAGTCGGTACTGCCCTTCTTAACCAAGATTTGAAACAACTCGCGAGGAGGACTTGAAAGAAATCTCAACACATATATGAAAATCCAAGATCTCCTTTTGTGCAGTACCACCAAAATTAAGCAAAGTCGCCGGTGTGACATTCAAGTTGAACTGCACAAAACACTCTTAAAACAAAAGTGTTTCGCGTAGCGAAGAAAAATGTCGCAATAGCAACAAGTTGAATAGATATCCCTGTTTTAACAGAGGCAAAAAAGGAATCAATTGCTGGCCAATAAAGGAGGATGAAACATGCGGCCACAAAAATGGTAATCCCGCCAATCCCTAACAAGTGTTGCAGTTTTGAACTAAGATTCAGTAGTTAATTCTGAGAGTGGCATTTCTTAATTTTACCAGCGGCATTAGATTAACAAAAAGCATAAACAGTTCTAGGGGAGAGTGGGCGCAACAACACCATGTGCTTCCATATACTTATAAAGGGGTGATGCAGAGTTTGTTGTAAAAAAGCAACAAGCATCATGTCTGGGTTGGTACCATTTTTGTTCGCTACTCAATGGGAAAAGGGAGCAATACAATAGCTTCAATTCAACATTTATTTAAAACAGTACCAATACAAGTAGCACAACATCTCAAAACGCACTGCACGATCATGTGGATGAAGGCAAGTACCAACCTGTCATGACGCACACAAGATCACCTACGAATCTGCCAACACGAATAGGAAATCCAATCTCGTTTTGTGCAGTTGCACTGAAATCAAGCAAAGTCGCCGGTGTGACATTTAAGTTTGCTATAGCAACAAGTTGAATAGATATCCCTATTTTAACAGAGGCAAAAAAGGAAACAATTACTGGCCAATAAAGGAGGATGAAACAAACAGCGACAAAAACAAGCATCTAACTTATCTTTATGGAAAACAAAGTAGGACAGTAGCATTTCTAAAACGGTTGCATAGATTCATATTAACAGAGACATTCTCTTAAAACAACATTCTTTAAGAATGTAATTTACTTTTAACATTGGCATTGCTTCAATTTTCCAGCAGCATTCTTAGATTAACAGCAGCAAAATAGTTGTATGGGACATGTGACATGCCAGCACCATGTGCGTCCACACATGGGGGAATGGGCTGGAGAGGAGGTGTGGTTTTGGGGCAGTGGCTGGCGTAGGCCGAGCAACGAAGGTTCTAGTGTGAATAGTGGTTCCGGTGACAACCGGTCAATCGGTTTTGACTGTACATCGCTCTTGTCGCGTTCGCGTTGCACCCCGGCACGCTGGACCCTCCACGTCGCTCACCGAATGGAACGCGCTTCATCTTGTGTTTGCGCTCGCTTGTGGGACCGTAGTTGAGAGCAAACCAACATCCCTCCCCCTCCCTCGCCCGCGTCATTTATACTACCACTCCCTCCGTTTTATGTGGAGTAAATAAAAACAGAGGGAGTATACTACGGATGAGGATCCCCTGACGTGGCCGAACCCATTGAGTAACTGACATGTGGGGCCTAGAAAGCATGGGGTCTGCCAGTAAGTGACCGAAAGGGAGGGTAAGGCAGGGATACCTACGTCAGAGGATCCACTCCACTACTACTCCCTCCTTCCATCTATAGGGCCTAATGCGTTTTTCGAGGCTAACTTTAACCAAATGTTAGAGCAATAATATATGACATGCAACTTACACAAAGCATACGGTCAAATTCGTATGTGAAAGGAGCTTCCAATGATATAATTTTCACATTATACATCTCATGTACTAATAATATTGTCAATAGTCAAAGGCAGTTTTGAAAAACGCATTAGAGCATGGTTAATAATATAGCCAACCGATGGCTATAAGGAACTGCCGTGTCATCTATAGCCATCATCTATATGCACTCATACAATAGTGAGGGCTATAAGGTTGGCTATTTCCCGCAAAAAACATATATAAGGTTGGCTATTGTATTAGTACTTTTTCCATCTCCTCTCTATCTCTTTCTTCATATTTATTGTATTTACCTAGGAATGCGTATATAGCTAGGCTCTTGAATGAGAGCTCACTCCCCTTACTTTTTCACATCTCTCTCCTCCACATAGGCAAAAGTGCCATGTAAGTTGGACCTGAGAATGGCTATTAGGTTGGCTCTAAGCATTTAATTTTTGCATGAGCAAGGTATATGATTGGAAGAGAGTTGCATGCATACTATTTTTTCTTGATCTATGTGTTATAGCCGGGTTGTAGAATAAGAGCCCGCTTCACTCTCTCTCCTCTCTTCTCACTCCTCCAAGTAGGATTTTACTGACTAGGCCATATTAGACTTGCTCTTAGGCCCTATATAAATGGAAGGAGGGAGTACTATGAGCACATCATACTCTACTACAGATGTTGTCAGTACTCCACTAGTACTATTGGACATGGAGCTTAAAAAAAGTTACTATTGGATTGGTTATACGTGGCAAAATCCTAGTAGGAAGAGCATGCGCAAGAACAAGCACATTCACGTGGTTGAAAACAAATTGGAAACCATCTCTGTTTGAATACAAATCTAGAAGTACGTACAAATCTAACAATATTGATTGGGCGTTGTTGAATGTTGATACTTTTTTCTGTAAGTTTGATCAAAGTAGAGATACTTTGACTACACATAAAACTTATATGTGAGCTAGAAAGGATCGGAGGGAGTATATTGTACGTTCAAAAGCGGAACGAACATTGAATACCCTTTATATATGATTTGCGGATGCTATGATCACCGGTTCAAAAATTTGAATCCACCCTAGGTATCACACATGCACCCACTTGTTTTCTCTCGATTTCATCTCGGGGTCCGGAGATCGATTGGAAGAGGACTAGGGTGGGTACAATACGTTCGTTTCGCTTATGAACGTACACTATACTCCCTATGATCCCCACAGCCCCCCCCCCCGCGGGTCATTTCTATCATAGAAACAAACCAAACCTTTATCTCCTTGCATGACACGCAATTGATCTCTCAACATCAATCGATCTCGTCAAGATGTGTCGGGGCATGAACTGAATGGGATGTTAAAACTAAGATGGGAAGCGACATGTAGTGGAGGCAAAGTGAAACTTTAAACGAACCGTTTATTTGTATGCATGTCGGACAAATTACAACATTGGAAATACAAGCATGGTCTAGGCCCACATGCAAATAATACTCGGCAGAATGTTCAAATGAGGCATGCGGGAGGATGGACTCGACCGAAGGGCGGCATGATTGATGGAGAAGAGGGTTGGAGAGGAATGATAAATAAGCAACGCCGCATGATTATACTTGAACGGATCAAATAAACAATAAGTTGTCTCGTTTTCCCTTCCGTCTTGGTCACGGATTAAGATACTCCCTCTATTTTTATTTACTCTGCATATTAGGTTTGGCTGAAGTCAAACTTCATAAAATCTGACCAAATTTATAGAAAACTAGCAAGATGCCCGTGTGTTGCACGGAACATCAAGATCTTGTGGGAGAAAAGGATGAACAAGGGAAGGCCTCATCTGCAAATGTGGAGAGGAGTGCGGGTAAATTATCATAGTTTCCTTCCTATCCGTTAGATATAGATATGACAGCCTATATTGCAGGATGGCAGGCACACCATCATCACCAACTCTGCTTTTTATCTACACTAGCAAGATGCTCATGCGTTGCACGGAACATCAAGATGCATTTGTATGAGTTGTTTATCTTGTGGGAGAAAAGGATGAATGAGGGAAGGCCTTCTTTGCAAATGTGGAGAGGGGTGTGGGTATCTTTTTGCAAAATTGCCATAGTTTTCTTCCTATCTGCCAGATATAAATCGGACGGACTCTTACAAAAAATAGAGTTGGTGATGATGGTGTGCCTGCCATCCTGCAATATAGGCCGTCCGATTTATATCTGACGGATAGGAAGGAAACTATGGCAATTTGCAAAAAGGTACCCACACACCTCTCCACATTTGCAAATAAGGCCTTCCCTTGTTCATCCTTTTCTCTCACAAGATAAACTAGTCATACAAATGCATCTTGATGTTACGTGCAATGCACGGGCATCTTGCTAGTAAGAGTAGAAATATGAACATTTACAATAGCAAATATATATGATGTGAAAGTATATTCAATAATGAATCTAATGGTATTGATTTGTTATTGTATATGTTATTATTTCTGTCTATAAACTTTGTCAAAGTTTACAAAGTTTGACTTTGAGCAAAGCTAAAGTGCGGAGTAAATAAAAACAGAGGGAGTACGTAGGGACTAGTATAGTTACTACTGCTGGAACATGGTAATTTGGACCCCTAAATGCGGGCACGGACCGGGCACACCTCATTTATTATTTCAGACAGTCGGGCACCTACATTTAGCACACCATCCGGCTACTTAATCAAGTGTTACGCTTCACTACTTGAAAAGGAAAAGGGTGGTACCGTACCCAAAACCACCACACTTGGGGCTGGGGTAACAACTTGGTACCGTACCACATTTGAACCAGGGCACAAAAACCACCTGTTCTGCGCCTAATGCGCAACGCGGAGCACTAACGCTTGAATATGGCCGGGAAAACAGGGAAATCGACATGTGGGGCACACCTGTTGGGACGACGTGGCGCAGACTAGTCCAATGGAAGAGCTGGCCCACGACCTCCTCGCCACCGGCAACAGTTCATGTGGGTCGTGGGGGCCAGCAACGTTGCGCAGCTCCAGCACCACATCTGGATAGGGCGACCGTGGTGAGTGACACGCTCGTCGTCGCTGGACACGGTCGGTTTCAGTGTGCCGGGGTGGCGTTAGCGCTATGGCACAACCAGCAGATCAACACCCGGCTCTTCGAGGATGCACGCGGCGCCGAAGTGCGCGCGCGCCGCGATGCGTCCGTGGAGTGTTGTAGCGCGACCAACTGCATCCCCAGGACCTGAGACCATGCCTAGTTGTCTTGCTTTTTCAATGACACGTGGGGTCGCATGTGAGCAAAGGGCATCTCCAACGTTGCCACGACTGCAGCTGACTACCCTGGCACACCAAAAACCCTTGTCCCTCGTGCTGTCACGTGGTGCGTTCCCAGCCGGCGCCACGTGCCCGCATTCATGCCATCAATCCGTATGCCGTCGTTAAGAGGCTCGGTGACCGAGGAACCAACTCCGGCGACTTAATGATGCACCCGGATACTTTGGCCTCACCGGAATGCACTACTTAAAGCGGCAATGCCCAGCTAACCTCCACACCGTAGCGCATCGTCCTGCTACCTGGCACCACATCCGCCATGACCGCGAGCGTGAACGCTCTGCAGGAGAGCTTTTTCTTCGGGGATGAAGCTCGAGGTCGCCGCCCTCGCTCAAGTCGCCGCTCGTGACGCAATAGCGGCGTAGCCGGACGCGGACGTGACCGCACAAGCGGTGGCCACGATGGTGGCCGACAACGGGAGCACCGTCAGCCACGCGTCCTACTTGCCGTCGTCCAACGTCTGACACCGCCGAGGTCAGGGACTCCTCCAAGGATGAGTAGGGCATGGGAGGCGGCAGGGCATGGTGTGCCAACTGGCCGGTCCGTCTCCCGTGTTCTACTCTTCCTCGCCGGAGACCGCACCTTCGTCTTGAACCCCGCCCCCGTAAATGGAGATCGCAGATGGAGGACGTCGGTCGCCGCTGTAGAATAGGTCTAGGGTCAGGTTTCTTTTATTTTTCTGTCCTATGAAAGTTCGAAATGTAATGAAAATCTGCCGTGTTTGCATTAATCTCGGCCGGTGTATATGAACTTTCACAATAATATAGTATATTGTAGGAGTACTAGCAAGATGCCTGTGCGTTGCACGGAACATCAAGATCTTGTGAGAGAAAAGGATGAACGAGGGAAGGCCTTATCTGCAAATGTGGAGAGGAGTGCGGGTAAATTGTCATAGTTCCCTTCCTATCCGTTAGATATAGACCAGACGGCCTATATTGCAGGATGGCAGGCACACCATCATCACCAACTCTGCTTTTTATTGAACCGAGACAAAGCTAACATGTGAATTAAATAAACACATAGGGTCTACATACACAATTTATCTTAGGCACTCCAATAGTACGTCCACTACACATTCACGCATTTCCCATCTTCCTACATCTACGGGAACCTACGAAAGGGTTAACATAAATTGCCTCTCTCTCTCCTCCCTGATTTTCATGGTGGTGGGCCCCTCCCTCCCCCTAATCTACAATCAACAACTCACACGTTTCACATTACGTTAATTACGTGACTGGGATTACGTAGGTAGCATTACTCGTCCTAAAAAACCCAACTAGGCCAACCTCCCAGCATATCGCGGGAAAAGACCCGGCCGCGCCGTTTTAGTCGGGATTACCGGATTACTAGTAGTAGTATCGATGGATCGCGCAAAGCACCAAGTTTTTTTTGAGGGGGCGAAGCACCTAGATTAAAAGGAAAAAAGGCGGTACACTCACAGCACCCCTGTCGCGGTCGCATTGCACCCCACACACGTTCGGTCCTGCACACGGCTCACGCAAACGGAACGCGCTTCGGCTTGCCTCTTCACTAACACGTGGGACTGCACTTGGAGAAACTGACCATGCGCCACACTCCCCCGCCCACCGCGCGAAAATCCCCCACCCCCCAAAAATTCCTCCCAAATCCCAAATTCAACCGCCCTTCGGCCAACTAGCCAATAATATTCCCCAAACCCCCCTCCCCCCATCCCCATCCACTCCATTCGCTCTGCCAAAGCCGCCCTCCCCGCTGCACCGATACGTCGGCGCCGCGGTTCGTCGAGGGGACGCATGGAGATCCTCTCGCTCCCATAGTACACTCTCGTAGACTGCCGTCCTGTAGCCACGCCGCCGCTGGCGACGTTCTTGTGGAGGCGCACGGCGGTCAGTGCCTCCACCGCTGGCGACATTCGTGTGGAGACGCACGGCGGTCAGCTTCTCCCACGGTACGCGCATTCTAGACTAAGGCCCCGTGCATGTCGGTGTAGCGCTGAATGTTAGCTGATAGACGCTATTAATCTCACTGTTTGCCGAAGTAGTTTACAGTCAATATGCTCTGCTGAAGAAGCTTCCTTGCCCTGTTCTACACTCAATCTGCTTAGCTGAGATGGCATGCCAAGCCCGATTAGTTGCTAAAATATCCTGCCATATATTTATTGTGACATAGATTGCCATGGTCTAGTAGCCAATCTGTTAGGTGAAATAGCTCTACACCATTTTATACCCGATCTTCGTTGCTGCGATGGCCTTCGATAGTTCGATGGCTTTGTGCTCGGCGTCATTGACTACTAAAATAGCCTGCCATAATTTAGCAATCAAATCTGTTTGCTGAATTAGCTTTAAATATATTTCGTTACTTAGATCTGCTCTCCAAATATCTTGCCATAGCTTTAGACATCGACCTAGGTATTTTTTCCTGGACTTCATAAAAAGCATATATGTTTTTCCTGTAATATCTAGTAGAAGAACTAATTCGTATGTCTAATAGATGGACAGGACTTGGGTAACTTCTGCTCGAAGATTCTCTGCTGCATATGTCGAGGGGGTTGAAAACTTCATGAACTTTATCAGAGCTGAGTACGGTGGTCCGAAATCAGATGTGCTCTGCCCATGTAGCAGTTGTATGAATTTAGTTATAAGACCCTAGTCAACTGTGCAAAATCATCTACACTTGTGTGGGATGTCGGTCACATATATTAGGTGGGTTCATCATAGTGAAGCTGTGAACGTCAATGTTACTGGCTACATGGAAGCAGCAGATGACCATCTTGATCTGCCTAATGCTCAGGTGGAAGAGGAGGAGGAGGAAGTGGTGGCGGAGCCAGTGAGTTTGACCAACATTGAAACAATGCTACGAAGTGCTTGTGCATTTCGTGGACTTTCACCTGCAGAAGAAAAACGGTGGGCCCGCATGTTGGAACAATGCAACGTGGCTATCACCCCAGGAAATAAGATGTCAGTATTCTCAGCTATGGTCACCTTTCTTCACGTGAAGACATCTGAGCAGATGACCAACAAATCATTCGATGCGATGTTGGCTGCTTTCCGCAAAGCTTTCCTAGATGCGTCTGAGCTGCCACACACCTACAGTAAAATGAAGAATTTCTTTCGTGCAGTTGGAATTGGATATGATATGATCCATGTTTGTAAAAATAATTGTGTTCTGTTTCGGAAGGATTATGCCAACTTAAGTGAATGTCCGAAATGCAAATCATCAAGATGGAAAGATGGTGATGCTATGAAGAGGATTCCTCATAATGTTATGAGACATTTTCTAATTACACCAAGATTGTAGAGGTTGTTTCATGATGCTGAAACAAGAGAGGATGTACTGTGGCATTCTAGGAACCAGGAGTACAGAGATCAGAATGTAATGAGCCATCCATCTCATGGTAGTGAGTGGAAAAGCTTCAATCAGAAACACAAAAAGTTTGCTGCTGACCCGAGAAACATTAGACTTGGCTTAGCTTCAGATGGATTTAACCCATTTGGCCACCAGAGCGCCACATATAGCATGTGGCCAGTGCTTGTTATCCCTTACAACATGCCTCCAAATGTCTGCACCAAAGTATAAAACTACATGATGGCCTTGCTCATCCTAGGTCCAAAAAGTCCTGGAAAGGATTTTGATTTATTCATGGAGCCTCTTGTGGAGGAACTTCAACAGCTATGGAGGGGTGTTCTCACTCGAGACCTATATAGCAGACCACCAGCTGATTTCTTTCTGTGTGTTGTTATAATTTGGTGCATCCATGATTATCCGGCTTTGGGCACTATGTCAGGGCGAACGACACAAGGTTACAATGCATGTGTTCGCTATGACAGGAATCCGCTGTCATACGCAATACTTAGCAAGATCTGTTACATTGGACACCGCCGTTTCCTTGCCAAGGACAAGCCGCGTCCTACAAAATACCGAAGACATGTGTTCAATGCAAAGCATGAAAACCATGATGCGCCAAAGAGGCTCACCGCCGATGAGTTGCAAGTGGAATTAGAGAAGGTCAGGCATATTACACCAGGAAACCATCCTGATAATGGTAGCGGGAAAAGGAAGCGTGGCAGGGCAGAAGAGAGATTATTGTTTACCCGCAGGTCCACTTTGTGGGACCTGGAGTATTGGAAAGATTTTGATCTGCGGCATAATCTTGATGTGATGCACATCGAGAAAAATATATGTGACAACATTATCGACACACTTCTTAATATTGAAGGCAAGACGAAAGATACCTTAAAATTTAGGATTGATTTGACACACCTAGGTATCAAACAGGATTTGCAGGTGCAAGATGAAGGTAAACCACGGGATATGGCACCAGCTGTGTACGTCTTGGACAAGGTAAAAAGAGAAGAATTCTGCGAGGTCCTGTCACGTGTGAGATTCCCACATGGATTTGCTTCCAACCCTGAAAGGACAGTCAGTGCAGATGGAAACAAGGTACAAGGGTTGAAAACTCATGACTGCCACGTCCTACTTCAAAGGATTTTACCTGTTATCCTTAGAGGATTGGGCCGCCCTGACTTATACAGAGCAGTTGCAGAGTTGAGACAATTCTTCAGGGAACCCTGCAGTAGAAATATCAGAGTAGATGCTTTGGAGCGTCTTAGAGACAAGATACCAACTATCCTATGCGAGCTAGAGAAGATATATCCTCCAGCCTTCTTTGATGTGATGGTGCATTTGGCTGTTCATCTACCTGATGAGGCACTACTTAGAGGTCCGGTACAGTATGGCTAGATGTACCTTATTGAAAGGCGGCTAGGCACTTTCAAGGGCTATGTTAGGAGCAGAGCTAGACCCGAGGGTTCCATTGCAGAGGCCTACATTGCTACAGAAGCGTTGACATTCTGCTCAAAATACATTGAAATAGCTGATCAGCTTAGCAAAGAGGTGGGTGAAGACAATCTCGGGCTCAATGTTTTCGATTATTCTATTCGAGTTATAGGGAAGTGTCAACAAGAGGACAAACCTAAAGATTTGTACAGAATGGTTTGGTATGTGTTGAATAACTGTCCAGATACTACCTTATATCAAGTAAGTGCTAAGTACTGCAGCTTATACATCGTAATCTACTAAACTTGCAGCACCTTCTTATATATTTAGATGTTTGACACGATCACTATGTTGTGCAACATCTACAAAAAGGAGTTCCTGCCGCAAAATCCAAGAAACATTGACAAACTGGTTATGGCAGGATTTGCAAAATGGTTCAAGAGCCATGTAAGCTTTTGAATTACACTGTCAGTTTTTTTAATATATTGAGTACATAAGATGATCAGCTTGTCTATTTTCTAACCATAGGTTAAGAAGATGTGGGAGGATGGGCAGGCAGTTGATGATGCCCTTTATGCACTAGCAATGGGTCCTGATACTCGGGTAAGACATTATGAATCTTGCATTGTTGGAGACGTGCGCTACAACACCCTTGCACGCGACGAAGGCAGGAAGACACAAAACAGTGCCATCATGAGCACGGATACGTATGACAGAGAGACAACTGAAATGTATGCTAACATAACAGACATTGTTCAGTTGCAGTATATCTCCAGTTTCGAGGATCATCGGTGTGTGGTTCTGTTGTGTTGTCATTGGTATAACCTGTTTTCTAGGATCACAAAACCCAAAGCTGATGATTATTTCAAATCCATCAATGTCAAGGCGGCGTACCAGACCAACGAGCCTTTTAGTTTGGCAAATCAAGCAACACATATATTTTTCTTGGAAGACACATTTGCACGTAGCGATGACTGGAGAGTATTGCAAAGGTTTGAGCAGAGGAATTCGTTTAATGAAGTTGCACAACAAGATGATGCTTACACTGCTCCTGATGTACAAGATTCCACAGATGTTCTTAATATCTTTGAGAACCATCACGTCAATGACGCTGGCGAAAAGATTGCCTGTCGTGCTGTGGACATACAAGAGTTGATCAAGAAGAAGCCAACGTTTGAGGACATTGAGGATGAAGAAGATGACACTCTTGGGAATTACGGTTCAGACTGATAGACATGGCGAAGATGTTGACGCTGCTGCTGCGGATGATGATTAGATTGCTTTTGTCGTATTTGCCTGTCAGAAGACTTTTTTATCAACTATGTGAAATTGTGTTTGCTATGACAACTGAAACCTGATGAGCGTGTTGTTTAGTATTTTGCTGTGGGAACATCACTTGTTATGTATGTTCATTTGTGTTTGGTGATTGTATGACGACTAAAACATGATGACATTGTTGTTTAGTTGTACTCATATTTGGCTTTGAAACTTGAATTTGAAGACATAGTTTGTTGTTGGACTGCAATTTGCTCGACGTCTTCGAATGGGAACAAAGCTGACCCGACAGGGCCTCTGCTAATTTATTTATTTATTACCAAAAGGGCCTCTGCTATTTATTTATTTATGAGCAAAAAGGGATACCCCCTGATTTCCGTTAATAGAAACCATTATATGTTCACAACACTATGCCTAGCCTGCTACACAGGTTTCATTCATTACTAGTTTCAGCAAAGTGCTCATGTCATAGCCACTGAATACATCACGAGTGCTACATACACTGCAAATAAAGAGATAGAGAGACAATCATCCTACAGAGCACATCGATTTTGCCCATTATCTTCACAAGCTCTTTCATCTCCTCATTGTTGTCAAGGTTGTTCAGCAGCTGTTGCTTGGCCATGATCAGAGGAACTGCATCTTTAACCTTCTGCTCTGCATCTTCCTCTTTTGTTGTTCCTTCAGTTACTTGTCCAACACCCCAACCTACTGGTATTGGGATTCCTCGGCTAACCAAATAATCAGCGTAGTTGCATTCCCCCACATCAGCAACTTCCTAGAAATACAAATCACACGAATCTTCCCTTTTTTGCACGAATCAAATTGGAAGATCATCGGCCAAACTATTAAAAAATCAGCAACTGAAAGAAGCAGAACAACACTTAAACATATTATTACCGCATGATTCGGGCATTTGTAGAAGACTCGGCCAGTGTTGAGGATTGTGGTTGAGACGCGACGGATGACTCTGCGTGATTTGCAGCAGTGGCACCACACCAACGGCAGCGGGTTGTGATGAGAAACCGGCTGTGGTGCGTGTGCCGGCGGGGTGTGATGAGACTCACAGGCGATGGTACGGGTGGTGATTGGCGCATATCTGGTTGTTGCCTGCTGAAGAGCAGGTGGACAAGCAGCCAGCGGACATGGTTGCTGCGGCCAGAGCTTCTGATGCCAGGCAGAGTAAGTAGAGAAGAGGAGAAGCGAACGTTGGATATGTCAGTTCCCTTACTTGCAGAGTAGCATGGCACCATATATAGTCATAGTCTAGGTTTGGATTCGAACCAGCTACAGGAGCACGTCTCTCTTTTTTCTAAAACTCAGCAACGTCTCTTTACTGGTACACTAGCTTGTTCTATACGCCTTCTCAAGTCTTTGATTTTCTTTCTTTTTTTGTGAGGAAGGAAGGAGGACAAAATTGTGAGTTCCTGGGACTCTAACCCAAGACCTCTCGGTTGAAAACCAAAGGTGCTAGTCACTTATGTGGCGAACGTCCCCTGGGAGGAGGACAGCAGACGAACGCATTTTCCGCACAGTTTTAGTTGCGACGCAAGATCGAACGGTCGCAGTTTCGGGAATGTTATCATGCAAATGAGCCCAGTTTTTCTTTTCTTCCTATATATAAAAAAGTATGCTACTTGGTGTCATCTTAGTCAACAAACGATTGTGCCAACCTTGATCGTTGGATTGACATTCAACGTTTGTCGTGTTTCTTCAGTCTCTTCTTCCTCCAGCCGCCAAAGCCAAACCAGCGCCGGTGGGACCGCCTACTCCCGCCTCCCATGGCTGGCTGTGCTGCTGCGCATGCATCGTGGCCACATCGAACCCTAAAACTCTACGCATCTTCCCCGACTCCTGTTCGTTCCCATTTGAGGCCTCACCATCGTCCTCCGCCTTGGTTCGCTCGCCGCGGCGCCGCCCTCCGGTGTTGTCAACATGGTCAACAACCGAGAGGAAAAAGGAGATGAATGTACATGGTGAGGATGATAGTAGGGACCCAATAGCGCGCACAGTAATTTTGTTTTTCGGGACGGAGAAGGGTATCAACTGGGTTGTTCGGGAGCTGTGGCCCGTCTAGCACATGACCAGCCCAGTTTGTTTTTTTCCTTTCTGAAAATGGCTAGCCTACCTATTTTGTTTTTCTACAAAATAACCAACGTAGGCCTACTTGCTTTTCTACGCCTTGCTGGGCCGGAAATCTTTCAAGACGAGGAGGATGCATTTTGCCTAGAAAATGGGCTATAAGTAATAAGAAATGGGCTATAAGTAATATTAAATGGGCTGTAAAATGAAAAAATACAGCAAACAGGCAATTAGTTCCAAAATACTTATTTCTTTTGGATTTTGATATTTTAAATTTCATTGTTTTTGTGCGGGTAATATTTCATTGGGTTTAAATTAAGGTATGTTTAGTTTTTAAATTAATTTGAATCTGGCTAGAAATTTCGGGTTGTATGCTGTTTGGGGCAGATTTGGAGGCCGACTTGTGGGTCTACTAGGTTGACGTGTACGAAAGGCTTTGTCAACTTAGTCCACAAACGATTCTAGCAGCAGTGACCGTTGGATGTTAATCCAACGGCCGCGCTGCTTCTTCAATATCTGATCTTCTTGCTCCAGCCGCCCAAACCAGTGCCGGTGGGACTGTCTGCTCCCGCCTCCTGTGGCCGGCTGTGCTGCCGCACAGGCCGCACCGCCCCACCCTACTCCATTGCTGGGCAGGCCATTCCTCTACTCACCCACACCTCCTGTTATTTTCCGGCGACGACAGCCGGACCAGTAAACCCTCGTACTCCCCATCGTGTGGGCAACCACTGCCGAGTCTTCCCCGGCTCCGTGTCGTTCCCTTCCTAGGCCTCGCCGTCGTCCACCGCCTTAGTGCTCTCGGCGCGCCGTGGTCAACGTGGTCAACGAACGACATCCGTCGGACGTGGACTATACGTGGAGAGGCTGACAGCTGGGTCCACGGCCACACACAAGGAAATGCCTCCTTATTACACGCAAAATGATGATTCCTCCACCTGACATCTGGGACCCACCGGAAGGGCCTCTGTATTTCGCAAAAAAAAGTTCCCCACGCTGACAGATCAGACCCACCAGCTATATCTTCGCACGCAAGTAAGTGCCTCCTTATTACGCAAAAAAATGAATACTCCCCTGCTAGCTGGGACCCAACATAGTGGGAGGCTGACATGTGGGCCCACTAAGTTGATAGGGATGGAGGGCTTTTTCAACTTAATCAATATGAACGATTCTAGCTCCAGTGACCGTACGATGTCCATCCAACGGCCGTAGTGCTTCTTCAACCTCTGGTCTTCTTGCTCCAGCCGCCCAAAGTAGCGCCGGTCGTGCTGCCTGCTCCTGCCTCCCGTGGCCGGCTGTGCTACCGCGGAGGCATCACCGCCCCCTACTACTCCCACCGCTGGCCAGGCCCTGCGGCGACGGCAGCCTCACACCGCAACCGAACCAGTGAACCCTCGTACTCCTCTCCGCGTGGGCATCCACTACCGCGTCTTCCCTGGCTCCGCGTCGTCCCTTTCCTAGGCCTCGCCATCGTCCACCGCCTTGGTGCTCTCGGCGCGGCGTGGTCAATGTGGTCAACGACCAAGTTCCATCGGAAGAGTACTATACGTGGAGAGGCTGACAGTTGGGTCCACGGCCGCAGCATGGAAGTGCCTCCTTATTATGCGGAAATAATGATTCAACCACCTGACATCACGGACCCACTGGACGGGCCACCGTATTTCGCGAAAAAATGTTTCCCCCCTGACTGCTGGGACCCACCAGCTACATCTTCGCACGCAAGGCAGTGCGTCCATATTACGGGCAAAAAAATGATTCACCCCCTGACTGCTGGGACCCACCAGCTACATCTTCGCACGCAAGGAAGTGCCTGACAGACGGGACCCACCTGGTCAAAGCATATGCAGCATTGTCATTCTGGTCGCGAACGTGTACGTACATATTGGTCGATGTAGAGGCGTGCACGTGTCGTAGTAGAGGCGCGCATGTGTCGTAGTAGAGGTGCGCACGTAGCATGTACACGTACGTACAGCCAGGGTGTAAGAAAGTAAATACGGCCACGTACGTACATACGGGCGGGGTCTCGAACGCCTACTCGCACATACGTACAGCCAGGGCTCGTGTACATGGCTGGGTCAGAACGGAGAAACTGCGTCGTCGTCGTGTTCATGGGGAGCCAACCGGCTAGGTCAGAACAAAATGGGCCGTCGTGTTCATTGGGAGCCAACCGGCTTGGACAGAACAACCGATGGAAACGAGGCCTGTCATACCGTAGAACGGAGGAAACGGCCTTGTGTTTGACCGGCCTTGGTCGAAACGGGATCCTGTTCATCGAGAGGGGTCTGGCGTACCGCAAAACGGAGGAAACGGACTTCTCTTGGACCTCCTACGGTCGAAACGGGGTCTGTTCATCGGGAGGGGTGTGGCGTACCGCAAAATGGAGGAAACAGACTTGTGTTGGAGCGCTACGGTCCAAACGGGGGTCCTGTTCATCGGGAGGGGTGTGGCGTACCGCAAAACGGGACTCCACAGGATACTGTTCATCTCCACCATTGACTACCTCCACAGGCTACTGTTCATCCACCGTCGAGCTCCTCTAGCCTCCACCTGCAAGTGTTCATCCATGGACTCCTGTTCATCCAGCCTCCACCGCACGCTCCTCCACCGGCTACTATTCAACCAGCCCTCTCCACGGGGTTCTTTTCAACCACCCCTCCATGGGCTACTGTTCATCCAGCCCTCCACCGGCTACTGTTCAACCAGCCCTCCACGGGGTCATCCTGTTCATCCAGCCCTCCACGGGGTCCTGTTCATGCACCCCCAACCGGCTCGATCGGGGTCCTGTTCATCCAGCAGCAACGACCTCTACTACCACGGGGTCCTGTTCATCCAACCCCCCACCGGGAACTGTTCATCCAAACACCCCCCCAATAACGCTCCACTGTTCATCCAGGGAAGGAGGCAGCAGGGTTCGGTCGGCTTTAGTTAGCAGCAGTAGCGAAGGAATCACTTGGGTTCAGTTAACAACAAGGGATCGATCGGTCGCTCGGGTTCAGTTAACAACAAGGGATTGATCGATCGCTCGGGTTCAGTAACGCGTAGCCTACAGTGTAATCACTCGGGTTCCGTTAGAGCCCAACGCCTCGCTCGGGTTCAGTTAGAGCCCAATGCTTCACACACACGTGTGTACGTACAAGAGAAACGCGCATCGCTCGGCCCCAAACACCCACCGTAACCGGGAACTCCCCCGATACTTTCCTCGCCCTCACTTCTACCATGGTTTTTCCATCATGGACGGCCCAAAGAATGTCATGCAGCTGCGTCTCCGGCCCGCCCAGGATGAAAAGCCCATTTTCTGTCATGATTTTTTGTCATAGAAGTAGGAGCCCACCACATCTATGAAGATACCAGGTTTTGTCACAATTATCGTCATAGAAGTGTCATAAGCATGACAGGAAAAAAATTCGTTCGGCCCAAAATGTCACGGATGTGTCTTTTTTTGTAGTGGTATTCCGCATGTGCAAAACTGTCTTGCACCCGTTGTATGTGTACGTAGAGCCTGTCACACCTGATCATCACGTGATGTGTCAGCATGACGAACTATCGCAACGGTGCATACTCAGGGAGAACACTTATACCTTGAAATTTTAGTTAAGGGATCGTCTTATAATGTTACCGCCGTACTAAACAAAATTAGATGCATAAAAGATAAACATCACATGCAATCAAAATATGTGACATGATATGGCCATCATCATCTGGTGCTTTTGATCTCCATCTCCAAAGCATCGTCATGATCTCCATCGTCACTGGCTTGACACCTTGATCTCAATCGTAGCGTCGTGGTCGTCTCGCCAACTATTGCTTCTACAACTATCGCTAACGCGTAGTGATAATGTAAAGCAATTACATGGCGTTTGCATTTCACACAATAAAGAGACAACCATAAGGCTCCTACCGGTTGCCAGTAACTTTTACAAAACATGATCATCTCATACAATAACGTATACCACATCATGTCTTGACCATATCACATCACAACATGCCCTGCAAAAACAAGTTAGACGTCCTCTACTTTGTTGTTGCAAGTTTTACGTGGCTGCTACAGGCTTCTATTAAGAACCGTTCTTACCTCCGCATCAAAACCACAACGATGATTTATCAAGTTTGCTTTTTAAACCTTCAACAAGGACCGGCCGCAGTCAAATTCGATTCAACTAAAGTTGGAGAAACAGACACCTGCCAGCCACCTTTATGCAAAACTAGTTGCATGTCTGTCGGTGGAACCAGTCTCATGCACGTGGTCATGTAAGGTTTGTCCAGGCCGCTTCATCCAACAATACCGCCAAATCAAAATAAGACATTGGTGGTAAGCAGTATGATGGTCACCGCCCACAACTCTTTGTGTTCTACTCGTGCATATCATCTACGCATAGACTTGGCTCGGAATCCACTGTTGGGAAACGTAGCATGCAATTTCAAAAAAATCCTACGCTCACGCAAGATCCATCCAGGAGATACATAGCAACGAGAGGGGGAGAGTGTGTCTATGTACCCTTGTAGACCAAAAGTGGAAGCGTTTGACAATGCGGTTGATGTAGTCGAACTTCTTCTCGTTCTGACCAATCAAGCACCAAACGTACGGCACCTCCGAGTTCTACACACGTTCAGCTTGATGACGTCCCTCGAACTCTTGATCCAATAAGGTGTCAAGGAAGTAGATGAGTTATGTCAGCACGACGGCATGGTGATGGTGATGGTTAAGTGATCCACGCAGGGCCTCGCCTAAGCACTACGAGAATATGACCGGGGGTGTAATCTGTGGAGGGAGGCGCCGCACACGGCTAACAGATGTTGTGTGTTCTAGGTGCCTCCCCCCTCATATATATAGGTGGGAGGGAGAGGGAGCAGCCAAGTGGGGCGCCCCAAGTAGGCCGAATCCTACTTGGGGTTCCTTCCCAATTCGTCCCCCCTTTCCTTTTTCACCGCAGGGGGAAGGAAAGAGGAGGGAGAAGGGAAGAAAGGGTGAGGCCGAATCCCTCCCCTTCCTTTTCTCTTCCCCTCTTTCCTTTCTCCTATGGTGCGGCCCATATGGGGGGCGCACCAGCCCCTGCTGGGTGCTGTGTTTCCCCTCTTGGCCCATTAGGCCCATACCTTTGCCGGGGGGTGCCCAGAACCCCTTCCGGTGACCCGATATGTACCCGGTACCCTCCGGATCACATCTGGTGTCCGAATACTATTATCCTATATATCAATCTTTACCTCTCGACCATTTAGAGACTCCTCATCATGTCCATGATCTCATCCGGGACTCCGAACAACATTCGGTCACCAAATCACATAACTCATATCTATACCTACTAATAAAGCAAGGTGTGTTTCTTCAATATTTTCATCCGTTCACCGTCGAAAATAATTTTTGTGTATCCCAGGTGGTACTAAATTTTTGTGCATCTACTAGAAAAGACAAACAATTTCTCCAGAATTCCGCAATTGGGCTGGGCGCACTCCAGCCCAACAAAGCCAACCCAGTAATTATCCTGCCCATGCGTTAAAAAGACCTTATTTGCCGCACGCGGCGACAAATAGTTGAAGGTACGCACAGGTCGTCCAAGATTGGGCTGGCCCATTTCAACTAAATTTTTGCACCTGTGTTTCGTTTTCCTTTTCCCATTTTTTTACTTGAAATAAAAATATACTATATATATATTCAGAATTTAATTTTTTATTCAAACATTCGAAAAATCAGCATTACAAAATTTTATTCCTGTTTTCAAAAATATTAGAAACTTAAAAAACTGGTTTCGGAATTTCCTCAAAATTTTAAAAATGCTGCCATTTAAAAAGATTCTATTTTCGAATTTTTCGAGTTTTATTTATAAAAATAATATTTTATAAAATGTTCCATATTAAAAAATATTCCTTTTTAGTGAAAAGTTCTCAAAAACATAATAATGTATGTGTCTAAGAAACATTTTGAAAAATTGTTCTGAATGCTCTCCTTTAAAAAAAATCAATAATGTTGTTATTTTATAAAAGGTTGATGGTTTCAACATATTGTTTTTGAATTTCAATAACTATTCCAGTTTCTAATTTTATTTGTGTTTTTCCAAAAATTTATGGAATTTTCGGAAAATAAATGTTCACATTTTTTAAAACTGTCCGGGCTTTAAAAAAAATAACGTGAGCACTAAAATAATCAAAGAGAATAAACCGTCGTAATTAAGGGACATTCATGCCTGATTATGCTTGTGAAAGAGGATTTATGCGTTGTAATTAGTAATCCATCCAGTTATGCGTTGTAATTAGTAATCCATCCAGTTACACCGTCGTAGGAGAGTGGTCGAAGCAACCGTGTCCCGATGGTCGTCACGCATCCACCAAATGAGGAGGCATGCACAACCCCGAGATGGAGGCGAACGCGGAAGAAAAAGGCATGAGTTCGGTGCTCGCCACCACGCCTACCAACCCCACCACTATCAAGATTTCATTGGCCAAACATGTCGAGTGAGAAGATCGCAACTCCTTACTCTGTCATCTACCGTTGTGGACACCATTCTTTTGGACACAATCGAGTATCTTTTCCGCTGCTTGTCGTAAACAAAATATCTCTCCCGTTGCAACGCACGGGCATATGTGCTAGTAATACTAAATCGTCATCGAACGTTAAGCGTGTGGACCCTACGGGTTCGAGAACTATGTAGACATGACCGAGACACCTCTCCAGTCAATAACCAATAGTGGAACCTGGATGCTCATATTGTCTCCTACATATTCTACAAAGATCTTTGTCGGCCGAACTGTTATGACAGCATACATTATTCCTTTTGTCCATCGGTATGTTACTTGCCCGAGATTCGATCGTCGGTATCTACATACCTAGTTCAATCTCGTTACCGGCAAGTCTCTTTACTCGTTTCCGTAATACCTCATCCTGCAACTTACTCATTAGTAACTTTGCTTGCAAGGTTTCTTATGATGTGTATTACCGAGAGGGCCCAGAGATACCTCTCCGATACTCGGAGTGACAAATCCTAATCTCGATCTATGCCAACCCAACAAACACCTTCGGAGATACCGGTAGAGCATCTTTATAATCACCCAGTTATGTTGCAACGTTTGATATCACACAAGGTATTCCTCCGGTATCCGGGAGTTGCATAATCTCATAGTCGAAGGAATATGTATTTGACATGAAGAAAGCAATAGCAATAAAACTGAACGATCAATATGCTAAGCTAACTGATGGGTCTTGTTCATCACATCATTCTCCTAATGATGTGATCCCTTTCATCAAATGACAACACATGTCTATGGTTAGGAAACTTAACCATCTTTGATTAACGAGCTAGTCTAGTAGAGGCTTACTAGGGACACGGTGTTTTGTCTATGTATCCACACATGTATCAAGTTTCCGGTTAATACAATTCTAGCATGAATAATAAACATTTATCATGATATAAGGAAATATAAAATAACAACATTATTATTGCCTCTAGGGCATATTTCCTTCAATAGCATCATCATGAGCAGCTACAGTATCAGTGTCGCTGGGGTCAGCTGATGCACAGCTACTCTTGTGTGGTGTTGTCGCGCAATAAGCAACATCCTCCATTCCCGCCTCCCCTCCCATCTGCTGGCTATCTGTCAGTGTTAGAGTCTTCCGCATCATCATTGACTCCTCAATATCCTTTCGAACAGCCAGATACATGTCCTTCCTCAACCTTTCATACATTTCTTTCTGCTTCATTTCACTCCTCGCCTTTTTCATGCTGAGCCTCTCTTCTTTGCTGAGTGTGAAAGCCCTCTTGTGCGGGACATTAACACCTATACTCCTTGCACAGCCAGGGGGCTCTCTTGTTTCCAGAGCATCGGACAGAATGTCACATGGCCCTGAGTTCTTGTACAACCTTCTAGGGATCTTGGAAGCCTTTAAAATCACTTGATACAGTTCTTCATCACGTGAGTTTTCAAATTAATAAGTTCCGTCATCACGCCTCCTTGCACGTGCCCACAAGTAGTCTCTGGCGCGTTTGCCCCTGATTTCACTAAAGACCGGTTTCCCACCCGCCGCTACTACTTCTTTGTCCTCCTGGTCCCATATCGGTTTCGTGCCATAGTATCCTGCCACAACCATACGGTGGGGTGTGTGTTCTTCTTCTGAAGTTCCAATTGCTTGGCACTCTTCTCAACAAACTCTTTAGTTACCCTGACCCTTTTGAATTCTTCCCAGTCTGCCTTTGTAATTTCGGGGTATGCGGGGATTCGGTCCTTGCCTTCACTCAAGTACTTCTTGTACAACATGTGCTTCCAATTTCTCCAAGCATCCCTAGCCTTCTTCAGTGCAGTGTGCTCCACCTACATTCTCCATTGCTCTGGAACATTGAAGTGATCCATGATCGCCTGGACAATCCTTTGTCGTGTTTCTGTGTCAGCCTTTCCAAACCCTGGCAGATTAATGTTGAGCGTTGCCCTGCCAACAAATCCACACACACTCCTGAACTTCGTGTGTGCTTTATCTGGTTTAGTTGGATCCCAAGACTTTAAATCGATCTCGGTTACTTCATATACACCTTCAGGCTGGTGTGTGGGCTTCCTTGGAGCATTCCTCCATGTCCTGAATGGAAGGGTAATTGATGCAACTCTATCCCGTTCAAGATTACTTGATCCCTCACCATCTGCTGAAGACCTAGGGTTGTTGGAATCAGATGAGGATACATCGCCTGAAGCATGAGCGCTGTCACTGCTAGTTGGCATCTACAGAGAACACATGCGAAACTCAAGAAATGAGGATAAGCATAAAACTATCAACTTGGTATCAAGCTGTCTAAACATGTCATGCAATAATTTAGAAGATGTATGGCTTATTTGTTAAGTTTGTGTGACTCGGGCGCCCCCAATTTGTAAATCGGCAGTAACTTATTGGAACAAATACAACTTATATGTACTAGTTAGGAAGGTAGATAATGAATATATATATACGCTCTCCGTTATTTTATAGCCAATTTGGGAACATACAGAACGAAATAGGAAGATGGGTTGCAAGGAAATATGCCTCACCGCGATGGAGAGCGGTAACTAGCAGGTTTCTTGATGCAAACCCGGCTGGACCACATGAGAGGCGAGGGTTACAGTATAGATATGCTCGAGGGTGGCTGGCAAGCAAATGAAGACGGTGAGGCGCGGGCAGCTGGGTGTTGGGAACGACAGTGGTGGTAGGCTTGATGCCGAAGAGCGGGCACACGGCCGGGGTGAGCACGCCGGCGCCAGAGAGGGTTCTGCTATGGATCCGGGGGAGGGGGAGCTGGCTATGGATATTGGGTGGACTAGTTGAGTGAAACATGGGCGGGCGGTGGAGGGGGGGGTGTTTGCGGCCTAGGGGAAAAGGGTGAAAAATATCCCCGATTGTCGCGCAGAAAGGCCTATGCAAATGGTTGCCTCTAAGCCCTCATGTGCAGAAAGAGAATAATTTCGTTTGAAATGAAGACGTACTAATTTTCAAATGAAGACATGAGTTCACCGTTTCGCCTCTAAATTTTTCCCACGTTAAGCAATCACCATTATACCACGGGTTTGATTTGCTGGCGCATTTTAGGTCTCATGTGCTATATTTAAGACATTTTTTGGCATTTACCGTGCATTTTGGCATATAAATCAAATCCTAGCCGGACTACATTTGCTGTAAAAGGGATGAGGATTGCCGTTCGATCTGGGAGCATCCAACGATGCAGACGTACGATCCGTGCCATTTGGGTTCTGGCCAATCAGAACGCATGACTCAGATCGAGCGCGTAGCAAGGGGGCATCGACCACGGTTTGGTAGGTACACGGCCTTCGTGAGTGAACCGTGTGTTATTTGAAAACATTTACATGAACTAACAGCATATTTTCGTTTGAATGAAAACAAGAGTTCATCTTTCGTCTCCAAATTGTTTTCCACAGTAAGAAATCACCATGTACCCTATGGTTTGATTTTCTCGTGCATTTGAGGTGTCGTTTGCTATGTTTGAGTCATTTGCTATAGTCACAACTACACGTGGGTGCTAGCTAGCAAGATCATTTGTGTGTCACTTTGGGAGTTTTCATTCATTGTTCGAGAAAAGGGGAACAAATTCAAACAGTTCGGCCGCAGGGGGCGGCCAGAGGCGTAAGCCTTGTTGGTATTCTAATTACAGGAAATGCATATAGAGTCCAAAAATAACGAAAATCGGTGTGTCACCGTGGCGTGTGAGGGAATCCTGGACTAAGGGGTCCTTGGGCGTCCGGCCTGTTGGACATGGGCCGGACTGATGGGCTGTGAAGATACAAGGCCGAAGACTCTCACCCGTGTCCAGATAGGACTCTCCTTGGCGTGGATGGCAAGCTTGGCGTTCGGATATGATGATTCCTTTCTCTGTAACCGACTTTGTACAACCCTAGTCCCTTCTGGTGTCTATATAAACCGGAGGGTTTAGTCCCTAGAGACAATCATAATCATACATGCTAGACTTCTAGGGTTTTAGCCATTACGATCTCGTGGTAGATCAACTCTTGTAATACTCATATTCATAAAGATCAATCAAGCAGGAAGTAGGGTATTACCTCCATAGAGAGGGCCCGAACCTGGGTAAACATCGTGTCCCCTGTCTCCTGTTACCATCGACCTTAGACGCACAGTTTGAGACCCCCTACCCGAGATGCGTCGGTTTTGACACCGAAATTGGTGCTTTCATTGAGAGATCCGTTGCGTCGTGACGAAGAGGTTCGATGGCTCCGTCAATCATCTACAACAAGGCTGCCGAGGGGGAAGTTTTCCTCCCCGGACAGATCTTTGTGTTCGGTGGCTTCGCACTATGGGCCAACTCGCTTGGCCATCTAGAGCAGATCGACAGCTATGCCCCTGGCCACCAGATTAGTTTTGGAAACCTGGACTATGTCGCTGACATTCGGGGAGACTTGATCTTCCAAGGATTCACGGCCCCAACTTCTGCTCCGGCCTCAGATCCGGAGCGCATGACCAGGTCCGAAGACGGGCTTCCTGAGCCTACCATACTATCCGCGGCTGCTAAGCCCATTACGGGAGAGCCGGAGGAAGCAGTGTCGCTGGCAACCATCGGGAAGCCGGACCCTCCTCCGGACACTGGCTCCGAACCTTCGGAGTCAACATCGTGTGAGTTCAGCCAAGGAATCTCCCTCTCGCCATACTCCACGGGCTCTCTTCTCTCGGGCGAAACCTCGCCTTTAAGCGAGGCTCTGGACTTAATGCAATCCCTTATTATTACAGAGGAGCAACGTCTGAACTATGCCCAGCCCGGACTAGGGGCTGAAAGCAGGGAACTTCACGTCCCACCCACCACCCACTTTATAGCCACTGTCGAGGACTTAACCGACATGCTTGATTACGACTCCGAAGATATCGATGGCACGGACGACGATGCGGGAGAAGAGCAGGCCCAAAACCCGCCGTTTACTGGATGCTGGACGGCCACCTCTTCGGATGACGTGTACATGGTGGATACACCCAAAGAAGTTAACGGCGATGACAAAGAAGACCTAGTCGAGGATAAACCTCCTGAGATACAGTCAAAGCACCGGCGTCAGTGGCGCCGCTCTAAATCACGCCATAGAAAAAACAGCAATATCGGCACAGGAGAAAATAGTACTCTAGATGATACCGAAGACAATGAAGATCCTGTTGAGCCAACCGCCGAACATGACGAACGGGAAGATGGGCGAGCCAACCCTGATGAACAAGCCGTAAACGAAGACTCGGAGGACAGTAACTATCTTCCGCTCTCCGAGGATGAGGTGACCCTCGGCAACAAGGATTTCATCGTGCCTGAGGAACCTCTCGAGCAGGAGCGCTTTAAGTGCCGGCTAATAGCCACTTCAAGGAGCCTGAAAAAGAAGCAGCAGTAGCTTCAAGCTGATCAAGATCTGCTCAACGATAGCTGGCTAATGTCCTGGCAGCCGAGGAATACGGCCTCGAGCGCCCAACCAAAAGCTACCCGAAGCGCAAATTGCTACCTCAGTTCAATGACGAGGTGCTGGAGCCCATACCATCATCGCGCAATGCAGCTGATCGACCACCAAGTGGTCGGGACAAGCGTCAACTCAAGCCGAACACCAGCCCATACTACCTCACCGTAAAGGCAGAGATAAAACAGCTCGCGGATATACATATGACCTGCGGCAGTACCTGGACAGTAGAGAAGGACAGACCAGATCGATCTACGGATCGAGGGGGCGTGCCCCGACACACGACGACGGCTACTTAGCCGGACGCAAGAAGCATAATCGCGCATGGGCCAAAAACCGCAGACGAACTCCATCTGAGCTACGTCGCGACGTGGCCCGATATAGAGGCGCCGCACACCCCCTCTACTTCACTGATGAAGTAATGGAGCACGAATTCCCAGAAGGGTTTAAACCCATGAATATCGAATCATACGATGGAACAACAAAACCCGTGGTATGGATTGAGGATTTTCTTCTCCATATCCACATGGCCCGCGGGGATGATCTCCACGCCAGCAAATACCTCCCACTAAAACTAAAGGGACCAGCATGGCACTAGCTAAACAGCCTTCCAGAGAACTCCATTGGCAGCTGGGAGGACCTGGAAGACACCTTCCGCGATAACTTCCAAGGTACATATGTCCGGCCACCAGATGTGGATGACCTAAGTCACATCATCCAGCAGCCCGGAGAGTCAACCAGGAATCTCTGGACTAGGTTCTTAATTAAAAAGAACCAAATTGTCGATTGTCCGGACGCTGAAGCCCTCGCGGCCTTCAAACACAGCGTCCGGGACGAGTGGCTCACCCGCCACCTTGGTCAAGAAAAACCAAAATCCATGGCAGCCCTTACCGCTCTGATGACCCGCTTTTGCACGGGAGAAGACAGCTGGCTCGCTCGTAGAAGCAATAGCGCGAGCAATCCGGGCACCTCCAAAGTCCGAGATGGCAACGACAATCCATGATGCAATAAACACAAGCATTGCAATAATAATGAAGGAACGCAAGACACGGCGGTCAACGCCGGATTCAGCGGCTCCAAACCCGGTCAACGGAAAAAGCCATTCAAGGCAAACAGAGACGGAACATCCAATTTAGACAAGATACTGGATCGGCCCTGCCAGATTCATGGCACCCCCGATAAACGAGCCAATCATACCAACAGAAGCCGTTGGGTCTTCAAACAAGCCGGCAAGCTTAATGCCGAACACAAGGGGAAGGGGCCGCCCAGTGACAGCGATGACGAAGAGACTCGCCAACTGAACTCCGGTGGTCAGAAGCAATTTCCCCCCGATGTAAAAACAGTAAACATGGTATACGTGACGCGCACCCCTATAGGGGAGAGCAAGCACGCACTACGGGACGCCTACGCCATAGAGCCGGTCGCCCCAAAATTTAATCAATGGGCGGCCTGCCCGATCACTTTTGATCGCAAGGACCACCCAGTAAGTATCCGTCACGCAGGTTCAGCAGCTCTGGTCCTCGACCCAATTATCGATGGGTTCCATCTCATGAAAGTCCTTATGGACGGCGGTAGTAGCCTTAATCTACTATACCAAGGCACTGTCCGCAAAATGGGCATTGATCCTTCAAGAATCAAGCCCACCACAACTACCCTCAAGGGAGCAGTACCCGGCGTAGAAGCTCACTGCACGGGCTCCATCACATTGGAAATTGTTTTTGGTTCGCCGAACAACTTCCGAAGCGAAGGCTTAACCTTTGATATTGTCTCGTTCCACAGTAGCTACCATGCACTTCTAGGGCATACCGCTTTTGCTCGTTTTAATGCGGTCCCACACTAAGCCCATGCAAAACGTATGATGCCCGGTCCACGCGGCATCATAATGATAAATGGAAATACGAAACGCTCCCTCCGTATAGAGGATCATACTACGGCTGCCACAGCCGAAGTACAAAGCGGCCTCATCAAGCCGCCTATCTCATCGGCCATCAAGCCGCCGGTCTCTATTAAACAGGACCGATCAATCTCAGAGCTGGATTAGCAGTTCGGCCTCCGTCGTTCGCCTCATATACCGACGAAGTTTGTACCGTGCATACATAATTATGCACTTAAAGTACCCCGGTCATCGGTGGAGGCACAATACGGACAGGCCTACAAGCACTCCCATAGCCTCTTTTTCTTTTCTAACTACTTTTTTTTATCTTTTACCACATATGACTCAAGAGATGGTCACCTCACGGACTCTTTCGGAGTCCGGCTTCGTATACTTACCCAAAGGCTATTCCCGTTAAGGAGTCCTTTCGCTGAGGCAAGGCGGCGCAGACGTGCGACAGGAGGTCCAAATAATCTTTTGCAGACCGCACTCTTTATTTCGAGCTTGTAAAGTGCCTTTTCTCCCAGCCTTCGACCCCCAACATGTCAAATAGCCCGGGTAGGGGCATCATAATCCGTAAGATTGCGTTTACCGTATCAATCAGATTCCAGTGAACATAATCCATATTCAGTATTCGCTTTTTCTAAAGAACTGAATTTTGTTTCTTCGGTTGTTTCACGCACGCACCTCGGCACAAATTGCCAGGGGCTCGATATGGGAACAAATGAGTTTGGCCTTATATGCATCAGCTTCGAATCATGTCTTTGGTCAATAGTTGGGTTGCCCGGCTCCTGTGCTTACTACCTTACGTTCCGCTCTATCGGCTAGGTTAGTAAAGGGAGAACTACTAAGATTGTGTTTCCGGTTCATCTGGTCAAGCACCTTAGTAGAGAAAGCCGAAAACTGGTTGTCATGATGCGGCGAGAGCTGGTCAACCACTCGATGACTCATCAGAATCTTTCGCGATTCCTTTCGTATTATACAAAGGACCGTTCTTCAGGTCACCTATGTAACGCATCGTATTCAGATAACCGCGTACATACCAGGGGCTATATCGTAGACCCACCGTCAAACTCCTATGGCTAAGTGAAAGTGTTAAAGCCCTATAGTCCGATTGCCTAGTTCGCCGCATTGACACCTCCTTCACGGACCAAGACGTTGGGTCAAGAGTGATCAAGTGCTTTTCCGAAGACCCCATATTATATGCGAGGGGGCCGAAGCCGACGACTGGAAATCTTTTAGATTATACAAAAATGGCCGCACAGGAGGAACCAAAACTTTCAGGCAAAAAGTATAAAAAACATAGCCCTAATATATCATAATATTGTTTTTACAATTTCGGTACATTCACTCGAAGATCATATCCTTTGAGCACTGACCCTCTATCAAGCGGGCGCCTTCTAGGACATCCTCAAAATAATGCTCCGGTGTGTGATGGTCCTTCCCGTTGGGTCGACTCTGTGCCGCGACGTTGGTGGCCTTCATCTTCACCCAGTACGTCTTGACACGAGCAAAGGCCATCCGTGTACCTTCGATACATGTTGACCGCTTAACGGCGTCGATACGCGACACCGCATCAACAAGTCGCTGCACCAAACCGAAATAACTATTCGGAATTGGCTCAGTCGGCCACAGCCGGACCACGACGTCCTTCATGGCAGATCCGGATATCTTGTGGAGCTCAGCCCACTGGGCCATCTGTTCGTTCAGCAACAGCGGGCGCTTTGGCGTGCCGAATTGTGACCAGAAAAGCTTCTCCGTTGCATACCCTTCTTGCGCTTGGTAAAACTGCACCGCATCAGAGACACTCTTTGGCAAGTCCAAGAATGTGTCTGGAGAGCTCCACATTTGATTAAGCGGGGCATACTTCGGATCACTGAATTTAGTCTGTAATAGAAAGGGCTTACCGGCCGCTATCTCCGCGGCTTGCCAGATCTCCTCCTGAGCCGCTCTAGACTCGGATCGTGCTTCTCTCGCCTCTTGTAAGGCCTTCTCGAGTTCGGCTACTTTGGCCTTGTTCTCCTCCTCGAGTGCTTGGCATTTGCTAGTGGCATCCTTTAGATCTCGCTCTATGGAGGATATTCTCTCCTTGCACTGGCGCCGAGCAGCCTGTTCGGCCTTTAACTCCTCAGCTGCCTTCTTGGCAGCCACATTACTCATCCTAGCTTGCTCCTTGGCTCGGGCAAGCTCTGCCCGAAGGGTCTCAACCGCGGCAGCACTAATTGCAGTTGTGCATGTCTTAGTATATAATCTTTAGATCCGTGCTCATGTTATTATACATACATATACTGGCCGCCCCAAAACATACCTTGCGCTTCGTCGAGCCGCCTGTTAATAAGCGTGATGTCATCATCCGCCACGTCAAGTTTCTGCTTCAGACCTGCAACCTCTGTAGCGTGGGCAGTCGCCATGGATGTAACAGCCTGTGTTCCAATTAGTTAGATTATTTCCTGGGCATGTCTTTTTTGATCCTCTAATTGCCTCCCTTTGGAGGCCAACCAGAGTCTCAGGGGCTACTATCTATAAACAGGTGCATTTTGCGCATAGAGCACAATTGAAAATATTACATTACGTACCTCAAAGCCTCTTAGCAGGTTCGTGAAGGCTTCATTCAATCCGCTTTTCGCGGACAGCATCCTCTCAACCACCGTACCCATCAAGGTACGATGTTCCTCTGAGACGGACGCATGTCGCAGCATGTCCATCAATGTATCCGGCGCCTCCGGATTCCTGGAAGCAGCTGCAGGAGTACAGACTCCCTTTGAAGGGATATGTTTACTCGACCCTAGAGTCGTCTCCGGCTGTAAACCGGATAGTCCGGGGCCTTTATTGTTGGTCCCTGTAGGGACCGCACACCCCGGACCCTGGGCGACCAAAGTTTCACCTTCGGGCGTTGTCTTCATTGTCCCCGCACCACCTGTTGATCGAGAGAGATCCTCCGGGACAACACCTCGAAGTCGTCCGCCCTATTGGGCGAAGAGGCCTGTGGAGGCGTCTCGCTTTCCATCATCTCCAGAAGAAGATCCCCAGAGGAAGAGGATTGTTGAGGAAGACTGCGTGCCAGACTGCAGAACATATATTCTAGATGTTACCCTTGTAACAGGAAAAGAACGGGATATGTTTAAGACACCCTTGTTCACTTACGATTCGGCTAAAGGCTTGTCCTTACGGAGGAACTGTGCGACAACGTCGCCTTCCGAGCCCAAACCGCCTGACAGGGGCATCTTACCTCGCTTAGGAGCCTTTATCTCCCAACCTTCGGAGGCGGCCCTTTTCTTACCATGGGGAGAAAGTATGTCAGCTTCTCCTTCTCTTTTGTCTTCGGAAGAGGGAGCCCTAATCTCCCCGGACACAGTGTCTGGTGTACCTTCAGAATGGAGGCCACCTGGCCTTCCTGCTCTCCTCCTTGTCCTCTTTCGCCGGCACTTGGTATGGTGCCGGAACCAGCATCCTTGTTAGCACAAGATCAGCTGAGTCTTCGGGAAGAGGGGCCGAACACCCAATTCGCTCCGCCTTCTTTATCCAGCCCTCGAAGAAGATGGTTTTCTCAGTACCTTAATACGGGATATTTAGTTAAGCTGTGTTAAGGAGTCGAGTGCTTACCAAGGTATCCGGATGGTTGCAGCCAAGGTCGATGTCCGTTGTGGTATCCGGCCACTGCTTTCGTGTCCCAAAAAATAACTTCCACATTCCTCTGTGTGTCGTGCCGAAGAAGTGCTGAAGGGTCCATGATCCTTCTGGATTGAACTCCCACATGCGGAGAGGCCGTCGCTGGCACGGCAGGGCCCAGTGGACTAGAATTACTTGGAATACGTTCATGAGATCGGTGTCCTTCTCAAGGAGACCCCGGATGCGGCTCTCCAGTGTCTGCACTTTGTCAATTGATCCCCAGTCCAACCCCTTATTGATCCATGATGCGAGTTGTATTGGAGGGCCAGATTGGAACGCACGTGTAGCTGCCCACTTGGTACCACGAGGTTCAGTGATGTAAAACCACTCCCGCTGCCATACGTTGGAGGATTCCGTGAAAGAGCCTTTTAGCCAAGGAGCGTTGGTAAGCTTGCTCACCGTGGCACCACCACACTCCGCTTGCTTCCCCTCGATCACCTTCGGCTTCACATTAAAGGTCTTGAGCCATAATCCGAAGTGTGGGGGAATACGGAGAAAGGCCTCGCACATGACGATGAACGCCGAGATGAGAAGAAAAGAGTCTGGGGCTAGATCATGAAAATCTAGCCCATAATAGAACATGAGCCCACGGACAAAGGGATGTAGAGCGAACCCTAGCCCCCGGAGGAAGTGGGAGATGAATACGACCCTCTCGCCGGACCTGGGGTAGGGATAACCTTCCCTTTAGCAGGGAGCCTGTGGAGGATTTCTGAGGTCAGGTATCTTGCCGCTCGGTGCTTCGCAATATCCTCCTCTGTGACAAAAGAGGCCACCCACCGACCTTGAAGGCTGGGTCCAGACATGACTAGGAGGCTCGTAGAAATTAAAACCTGGGTGCTGGAACTCGAGGTTGGAAAGGTTGAGGAAGAGGCAGGCGTCTAGGAGAAAGACGGGTTTGTGCCCTTTATAAAGGCGGTGAATATCAAACGCCTCCTCATGGGCCTTAAAACTTGCCTATTCCCAAGGAATCATGTCGACGGGATGGTTGGATTACCCACGCCCGTATTGATGAGAATCCCGCAATAAGGGGACACGATCTCTGCTTTGACAAGACGTGCCAATGGAACCGCATCTCAAAACATGAGCGGCAGGCCAAAAAATGGTTCAAAACAATGACCGGGTGGTGACATGGCATCACGCTACAAAAAGTTGTTAGTAGATTGGACTCGTGAAATGTTATACTCTCTGCGGTTGTGTGTGGTACTTGTTTTGCAGAGCCGGACACGTTCTTTGTGTTCGAAGGCTGTTTTGGAGTATTCGGAGGAGGAACCCGCCTTGCAATGCCGAAGACAATCTGCGTGCCGGACACCTCGTCATTGATGCCTGGTTCATGGGCTACTGAGGGAATCCTGGACTAAGGGGTCCTCGGGCGTCCAGCCTGTTGGACATGGGCCGGGCTGATGGGTTGTGAAGATACAAGACCGAAGACTCTCACCCGTGTCCGGATAGGACTCTTCTTGGCGTGGATGGCAAGCTTGGCGTTCGGATATGATGATTCCTTTCTCTTTAACCGACTTTGTACAACCCTAGTCCCTTCTGGTGTCTATATAAACCGGAGGGTTTAGTCCCTAGAGACAATCATAATCATACATGCTAGACTTCTAGGGTTTTAGCCATTACGATCTCATTGTAGATCAACTCTTGTAATACTCATATTCATCAAGATCAATCAAGTAGGAAGTAGGGTATGAACTCCATAGAGAGGGCCCGAACTTGGGTAAACATCGTGTCCCCTGTCTCCTGTTACCATCGACCTTAGACGCATAGTTCGGGACCCCCTACCTGAGATCCGCCGGTTTTGACACCGACAGCATGCTCTCAGGATCACACGATTTTTTTAGTAAAGATGGCACAAGTTTTGATGCTCACACTTCCCAATCGGAGCATCTGACAAGAAGGATCATAGTTTCCAAAAGGAGATGCGGCACTTCGGACTCCAATCGTCAGTGACTACATCGTTCCGCCTCGAATTTTTTCACGGTAAACAATCACGTATATACCCTAGGTTTGATTTTCTGGCCCATTTCAGGTCTCGTTGCTATATTTAAGTCATTTTTTTGCATTTACCTTGCATTTAGTGTATATAATTAAATTCAAAACCGTTCTACAACTAAATCTGGTGTTAGTTAGCAAAGAAGGTGTACAAATCATTTGTGTGTCGCTTTGCGAGTTTTCATCCATTGTCCGAGAAACGGGGAGAAGTTTCAAACATTTCGGCCGCGAGGTGGGCCACCGGCGTAGGCCTAGTTGTTATTTTAATTACTGGGAATTCAGATGGAGTCCAGACATCATCAAAATTGGTGTGTGCCCGTGGCGTGCTCTCACGACCCCAGGGAAAAAATTGGTAAAGTTTGGCACAAGTTTTGATGATCGCTCCTTCCATACCAGAGCATCTCACATGAAGGACCATGGTTTCCAAAAGGAGACGTGTCAATTCAAACTCCAGTGGTCGGTGACTTCATTGTTTGGCATCATAAAAATTTCCACGGTACGCAATCACCATTATACCACGGGTTTGATTTTCTAACGCATTTCAGGTATCGTTTGTTATATTTAAGACATTTTTTGAATTTAACGTGCAATTTGTGGATATAAATAAAATCACAACAAGAATTGCATGTGTTGTCGAAAGGGATGAGGATCACCGTTCGATCAAGGAGAATCCAACAAGAACTGCATGTGTTGTCGAAAGGGACGAGGATCACCGTTCGATCAAGGAGAATCCAACGTGTGCAGACACACGATCCGTGGGGTTTGGGTTCTGGCCAATCAGAATGCACGACTCAGATCGCATGCGTGGAAGGGGGCATCGGCCACGGTTTAGTGAACACATAGCTTTCGCGAGTGAACCGTGTGCTATTTGAAAACATTTACATTAGCTAACAACATATTTTCGTTTGAATGAAAACATGAGTTCATCGTTTCGCCTCCAATTTTTTTCCACGGTAAGAAATCACGATTGTACCCTATGGTTCGATTTTCCGGTATATTTTACAGGCGACAGGCCTGGCTAGCAATCTCAAACTTTGGATATGCAAAAAAAAGAGATCTCGTTTGCTATATTTGAGTTATTTTTTGCACACACATATATACACACATATATACATACATATATATATACACACACATATATATATAGCCGCAACTACACGTGGGTGTTAGCAAGATCATTTGTGTGTCGCTTTGCTAGTTTTCATTCATTGTCCGAGAAACGGGAAAATACTTCAAACAGTTCGGCCGCAGGGTGCAGCTAGAGGCGTAGGCCTTGTTGGTATTTTAATTTCAGGAAATGCATATAGAGTCCGGAAAATAACAAAAATCATTGTGTCATTGTCGCGTGCTCTCACGATCGCATGGAAAATTTTTGGTAAAGTTTGGCACAAGTTTTGGTGCTCGCACCTTCCATACCAGAGCATCTCACAAGAAAGATGATAGAGGCGAGGGTCCCGATCTTTCGATGAGATGATAACTATCGATTTGGTGGAGTCGACTTTGACGATCCGACTACAAACGTGCACGACGTTGCGCCTTAGCAATCGCTAAACCAATCTCCAGGAGGTTACCGACGATGCCAGAAGCACGATCAGCCTGACCACGAAGGTCTATTCCTGCATGCAATCAAAGAACAAGCAAGAATATGACAATGCAATATGAATATTGCAAATATGTATGAAGTATTGATAATGGTGGGGATTCGAGAGCGGTCTTGGTCTGGTCGTTGGACACAAACGAAGTACACGAAGTTGCAATGGCTAACTTTTAACTAAACAAATCCCCGGAGAAAAGCAACTAGATGGATCAACTTATATAGGATCAAGGGGTGGCGGCCAAGGAGGCGGGAGGACGTCCCAAGGCATCCTAAAACCAACCCTAGGTCATACAAGGCCCATGGGCCCAAGTGGAGGTGATGCAACACCTTTGGACTTGTAGTTTGACTCAGATTCTGCTGCGATGTCAGATTGTTTCGTCAATTTCTCCATGCCCCGGACGAATTTGAAGTTGAATCCAATTGGTTTGGAAAGAACACGAAATCTACTTTCAAACAAAAAAATAATCACCCAATTCGGAGTCCGTATGAAAGAGTTATTGGTGTTTTGAGTCAGGTATGTCTGTGCAGTCCGAATCTGAATCCAGAACGTGAGAGACTTGGAATCTATCTTCTCTTGGTGTAACGCCCACGATGCGGCTATATCTCCCACGTGTCGAGGCACGACTTAGAGGCATAACCGCATTGTAGGTATTGTCGCAAAAAGGGTCATCTTCACACAATCCCATGTAATGAACAAGAATGGGATAATGAGAGTTGGCTTACAATCGCCACTTCACACAATACATAATAAATTCATACATCATCCAAAGTTCACACATAGACCGACTATGGTCAAAGCCAAATGAAAAAAAGATAACCCCAAATGCTAGATCCCCGATCGTCCCAACTGGGCACCCCTACTGATCATCAGGAAAAGAAACATAGTAACGACCACGTTCCTCGTCGAACTCCCACTTGAGCTCGGTTGCGTCATCTGCACTGGAATCGTCGGCACCTGCAACTGTTTTGGTAGAATTTGTGAGTCACGAGGACTCAGCAATCTCACACCCGCGAGATCAAGACTATTTAAGCTTATAGGAAAGGATGGTGGAATGAGGTGGAGCTGCAGCAAGCACTAAGCATATATGGTGACTAACATACGCAAATGAGAGCGAGAAGAGAAGCAACGCAACGGTCGCGAAGCTAGAAATGATCAAGAAGTGATCCTGAAACTACTTACGTTCATGCATAACTCAAACCGTGTTCACTTCCCGGACTCCGCCGAGAAGAGACCATCATGGCTACACATACGGTTGATGTATTTTAATTAAGTCAAGTGACAAGTTCTCTACAACCGGACATTAACAAATTCCCATCTGCCTCATAACCGCGGGCACGGCTTTCGAAAGATAATACCCTGCAGGGGTGTCCCAACTTAGCCCATCATAAGTTCTCACGGTCAACGAAGGATAAACCTTCTCCCGGGAAGACCCGATCAGTCTCGGAATCCCGGTTTACAAGACATTTCGACAATGGTAAAACAAGACCAGCAAAGCCGCCCGAATGTGCCGACAAACCCCGATAGGAGCTGCACATATCTCGTTCTCAGGGCACACCGGATAAGCGAAGCGTACAGGTACCAACCTAACCCAAGTTGCCAAGGGACGGTCCCGCACGGTGCTCTAGTTTGGACCAGCACTCAGAGGAACACTGGCCCGGGGGTTTAAGTAAAGATGACCCTCGGGCTCGCGAAAACCCAAGGGAAAAAGGCTTAGGTGGCAAATGGTAAAACCAAGGTTGGGCCTTGCTGGAGGAGTTTTATTCAAGGCGAACTGTCAAGGGGGTCCCATAAATCACCCAACCGCGTAAGGAACGCAAACTCAAGGAACATAATACCGGTATGACGGCAACTAGGGCGGCAAGAGTGGAACAAAACACCAGGCATAAGGCCGAGCCTTCCACCCTTTACCAAATATATAGATGCATTAATTAAATAAGAGATATTGTGATATTCCAAAATATCCATGTTCCAACATGGAACCAACTTCAACTTCACCTGCAACAAGCAACGCTATAAGAAGGGCTGAGCAAAAGCGGTAACTTAGCCAAACAACGGTTTGCTAGGAAAGGATGGTTAGAGGCTTGACATGGCAATATGGGAGGCATGAGATAGCAAGTGGTAGGTAGCGCAGCATGGCAATAGAACGAACAACTAGCAAAGCAAAGATAGAAGTGATTTCGAGGGTATGGTCATCTTGCCTGCAAGGTTCTCAGAGTTGTCGAAAGCTTGATCCTCGTAAGCGTACTCAACAGGTTCCTCATTCACGAACTCGTCTCCCGACTCTACCCACATCAAGACACAAGCAATGGAACCATAATCAATCACGGGAAATGCACAAGCAACATGATGCAATACATGCATGATATGCGAGATGTGATATGCGATGCATATGCGTGCTCCGGAAGAAAAAGGATGAACCATGCAGCAACTTGGCAAACCAAGTATGCCATTGGAAAGATGAGATGATTTCGGTCGAAATCGATATAAAGATCACCGGAAACGGATGCACGGTTTGCAAATGGCGAGCATAACAAGAATGACACGATTCTGCGATTAACAGCATGATAGCACTTAGAATACATCAAGTAACTATGCTACAGCACCCCAACATAGCAACAAAGCATATTACAGTAAGCTACCGGAGATGCTTGACAAAAGATGAACACTGAGCTACGGCTAGATCACAAAATAACAGGTTCAAACAAGCATGGCAAAAGTGCAAAAGATATCAGGTTCACAGACTTGGAGAAAATACTGGACATGGCTGAAACAGCATCAGGTAGCAATGTTTAGAGCAAGTAATCAACATGCTACAGGAACTTAACATAGCAAAACAAGGGATGGCATGAATCTAGTAAATGCATAGAACAAAAGTCCCTTACTGACCATGAGCCAAAAAGGATCAGAAGATATGATGGCACCCATGTAAACATAACAAGTTTCGTTAATAGGTTTCGGACTTGGCAGAAAACAGAACATGGCATTAACAGATATTATGAGGGCATCTTTGTGAGCTTGATTCACTCATCGCAAGGCAACGCATGACAAAACAAGCATAGCTACAGCAAGATGGCATGTTTATGAAGCTAACCATGGCAAGATCAACTTCATATCATGTATAGAAAAACTACAAAAACCTTGGCAAAATTGAATATCATGTTAACAATCTGCCAGGGATATTTTATAGCAAAAGTAGAGCAAGATTAAGACATACTAGGACACTCAATAATTGCAAACAGGGGCATGGATGGATAGAGCACAACTATATCTACAAAACATCCTTACTGAACATGCCCAAAAGAAGCATAGCTCTCACTGTAGACACATGCATACATGGCAAAAAAATAACAGCAGTAACAGACTTGGCAAAAATCCCAAGTCCCTGGAAACAGAAATATCACGAAGCCTAGTTTGCATGCTTGTGCTAGTCACCACATAGATCACAAAAATTCATAGCATACACCTCTGTAAATATGGCATGATATAGATCAAAACACCTGTAGAGCTCATGCCCATAAGATGCACACATCAATTGCAACAAAAATAACAAATCACCAGTTCTGATAAATAACAGCAGTAAACATCATATAGCACTCTTGCACCAGAGATTTGGGCATCAAGATGAACTAAGACGAGCATGGAACAATGTAACAAAATGAAGAGCATCTCGAGTCGAACATTTCAATATATCATGCATGCAAAACGGAGCAGTATGTAATGAGATATGATTCGATGGACAGAGCAATATATCGTGAGAACTTCATGACTTGGCAGAAAACGAGGGGATTTCGGGGTCAACTTCCAGATCCAGATCTGGCGCGTCCTTCGAGGTTCACCGGGGCGGCTCGCCGGAGTTCGTCGCGGGTGGCCAGAGAAGAGGCGGCGAAGGGCGGCGAGGCGGACGCGCGGGCTCAGGGTCGCCGCGCCGGCGGGGTGGAGCTCGGGCGCGGGAGGCGCGCTCGGGCGCGGAGGAGCGGCGGCGGTCGGCGGGCGTGGGCGGCCGCGGGCCGGTGTGGTCGAGGCGGCGGCGCGGGTCGCCGGCGGAGTCTTGGGCGGAGCCGAGGGAGTAGGCGGCGTGGGGCGCGGGCGGCCGCGGGTGCGGGGACGCGGGCCGCGGGGGCCGGCGGACGGGCCCGGTGGGACGGCGCGGTGCTGACGTGCCGGCCTCTCACTGGAGCGGGGCGGCGGCGGGTTTCGTCCGGCGGCGCACGGACATGTTCGCCGGGCGAGAGGCAGGAGAAGGCTAGGGTTTGGACGCAAATTTCGGAGGGGGAGGTGCTTATATAGGCATAGGGAGCTAGGAGACTCCAAATGGAGTGCGGTTTTCGCCCACACGATCATGATCGAACGACCGAGAGCATGGAGGTGACTTAGATGGGTTATAGGGCTGTTTGGAGGGGTTTTTGCTGCAACACACAAAAGGCCTTTGCGGTTACCCGGTTAACCGTAGGAGCATCAAACGACCCCCAAATGGAACGAAACTTGACAGGTGGTCTACCGGTGGTGTATCAAGGCCACTTGACAAAACTCGGTCCATTCCAAGAACGTTTAACACCCGCTCACGAAAAAGGAACAAGAGGGGTGCGCCGGTGCACGTGGGAGTGTCGGATTGCAAAACGGACAACGGGGAAAATGCTCGGATGCATGAGACGAACACGTATGCAAATGAGATGCACATGATGACATGATATGAGATGCATGACATGAACAAAATGCAAAACGAAAGACAAAACCCAACCAAGGAGGGAATATCATAACACATAGCCGAAAATGGCAAGAGTTGGAGTTACAAATATGGAAAGTTACATCCGGGGTGTTACACTTGGCCCAAAAGTGACGTGAGAGGACTTTTTGAACATCACATAAACTTCTCTTTTTCCCTTATCTTCATATGTGGATTGTACTAATGTCCCATACACCTGCAATTAGGCATGGCACAAAATTTTGTGAAGTATTTTTGTCCTGGATGACATAAATAAATTATTGCATAGTTTGCATTAGAAGTCACCTCACAAATATACATGTATGCAATATTTTTGGTCGTATCCAAGGTAGTCATGTCCTCATCATCCTCCCCTTCTTGAAAACAAAGCCATCCTCGGCGTTGCTTAATCTGAAATGTGGCTAACAAAAGAGACACGGTGTACATGTTGTATATGTATATGTCATCCATTTTTACTTCCCTTGATTTTTGCACATATGACACATGTATACATGATAACTTTCATAGTTCATAAAATATAAAGCCAAAATATTATCGCAGGAAGTAGAAGACATGAAAATATTGCAACTCAGTTTGCACATATAAGTGAAGCTCTTATTCATATCAAAAGATTGACAATATTCAGCATTAAACCACCCCAACATTGGTGAATAAACCTTACATGCATCAAATTTACATGCTACAATATGCTTAAATAAGAAAACATGCAATAAGTCATTTGACACAGAATGATCACCAAGATTAGAGGTCATATCAAAATGATTAAACATTGGCACAATTATTTTAAAATGTATTTGATCCAAATCTGATTTATTTCCTGATTCACATAGTTCTTTGACATCAACAGTTAATTCAATGGGCGCACTCAAAATTGTTGGTATTTCAGTTGTTTGATCACATGATGCATTCATGACAGTAACATGATTCTCTAAAATAGGTGGCGTGCTCAAATCAACAGGTAAGTCAACACATGATGTATTTAAGTTAATTAGGCATGCATCATTCTCATGTGAAGTTATATAATCAATACCTTTACTGTTACCTTGTCGCAAAGACATAGCTGATGTAGGTATGGACAATGACAATGTACCATACACTTGAGATGATGTCGCACTCACAATCTGAGATGTGGCTCCTCTAGTAGGTGCAACGGTGGAGGAATCAACCTATGGTAGTGAGCATGAATTGGAATAGTAGTTGTTGTAGTCACCCAATGCATCCTCCTGTAACTGTCTCTCAAAGGTACAAGCACGAACATACATACCAGTAATGCAAAGAGGAATATACTGAAATCTTGCCTGAATATCATGGTTCAGACCACCAAAAAATCTATTCATTGTATCATCCTCAGATTCTTCTACGACACAATGATGCATATAAGATTTGAACTCTTGATAGTAAGCATGAACAGTGTTGTTGCCTTGTTTAAATTGTTCAAATTTGCGAAGCAATTCAAGACGATAGTAAGGAGGAAAAATTGTTGTCTCATTACATCTTTCAAATCTTTCCAAGTTGTGGGTTGGTTATCAATGTTTTTCTTACAATGCACACTCCACCAAACAGAAGCAAAACCAGTAAATGCTCTTGTGGCAGCTCGTACTCGCTCAAGTTGAGAAAAGTCATGGTGATTAAAAACTTGTTCTACTTCGAGCTCCCAAGCTAGATAAATAGGATGATTAAATCTACCCTCAAATGACGGTAAAGAGATAACCTGACCATGTGATTATGTGTGTTGTCCCAACTCTCGTGATGGTGAAGATGTGTCCGTCGTCCAAGAACTTCTATCTCCGGAACCTGTCATGATTAGTGAAACAAGAAACAAAATTCGAGAATAATGTTCCTATGAACTACTAGCATGTGGTTGTAAAGTGCTCACAGTAAAGCAAATATCAATATCTTACAAGTTCTTACCATGCAGCATGTGGTGACAGGCAACCAGCGGTGTCAAATAACTCCAAAGATTGTGTAAAGTGATTGCCAGGGGAACGTACGTATACACGATGTAGAAATATGTGGAGCTGGGTTGGCTATATATGGTAGCAAAATTTTAGCAATAATCAATTCAAAGATGCAATGTTGAATAAACGCTCAACGACGGTAATGTGCTGGTCCTAGGCTAGATCGGACAAGAGACACGAGCCTAGAACACTAATGAGGTCACGGCGTAGCACAACTAGCATCAATGATGGATACTAAGTAGCTCTGAACAGCAAGATATAAGTGAAGATCACAACGGCAGTAAAGATAATGATGAAAAACAACTACCAAGCAAGATATACAACAACTCTCTCTCCAACTTACCTCTTGAAAAGTTTGAGCCACTTTTCTGATATTTTGTTTCAAAGAATGCTACTAACTCAAGCTTTCCAATGCAAAAAGAATCACTCAATTCCGAATTGATATGAGGAGTCAAAGAATTCTAAAACTGGCCTGAAAAACTGGAACAAAATGTATGCGCAAATTTCAGAGGGAAAAAAGACCTGTTTAGAAGCCGATTTTGACACGCCAAATATTGAACTAGCTTTTGCAACTATTCAGATGCGTCTCGTCGCTAGCTTTAATTTGAGTACTTCTGGAGCCAAAATGGACTTCGTATGAAAAAGATATGCCTGTTTTACTGAACAGTACGCAAAACAGATTCCAATCCGAATTCAGGTACGAGATTGATTCTAGATAGATCCGGAAAAAAATTCTTCTCTTTTTTTCTCTCACTTTTTTTTCTTTTTCTTTCTCTCCTTTTTTTCTATGACTTTTTTTAACTTTTGTTCTCTTCTTTTTTTTTCTCTCTGCCTTTTTTTCTCTCCCTCTTTCCAAGACAAACTAGATAAGATGCAGATTGGATCAAGCGAAGATGTGAACGACCTCAACTATGATTGTGACAATGAACTATGAAAAGAAAATTGCAAAGGCTCAGATTGGCTAGGACAAAGAATTAATAGATCTAACTTTTTTTTGTGGCTTTTTCTCTGTCAATAGGTAAGAAAATAAATCTAATCTAGGGATAACTGGAAATTCTCACCGAGCAACCTGAAAACTGATACCACTTGATAGAGGCGAGGGTCCCGATTGTCGGCGTTCTGGGAACGGGGGTCCCCAGACTTGCCTGCCTGTGGCCCACAGCGTGGCTCCAACAGTGGCCTGGTACGGCCCATCTTCACCAGCAAACACTCAAGACCCTCGCGAGGGGCCAAGCCTCGCGAGGCGGACGACACAAGACCTTCTCAGGGGCAGCCTCCCTAGGCTGGCTTGCGAGGAGCGGAGAGATCAAGGCAAGGGGCACCTCGTTAGGTTCCCGTGACGTGAGCCATGACGACCAAGGCCAGGCAGGCGCCAGGCGGGCGCCAGCGGGCGCAGAGTACCCGCTGCCTCTTTGGTGCTAAAGAGGCAAGCGCAGGAGAGGAGTCCCGAGGCATCAGGCAAAGGTTTCCATATCGGTGCAATGAGACCAAGACCAGCAGGACGGCAGGATAGAGGTCATCGCGGAACCCACGACGACGTTACCACCAGAGTCTTTGGCAGGCGAAGACCACCTTTTGTCAGGATAGCTTGTACTATCTGCCCCCCTTCAAATTGGCCGTTGTGGGATCCCTTCCCGCCTAACATTTGGGGAGAGGACCCGGGCCTCTATAAATAGGACTAGCCACCACCTTAGTGGGGGGAGAGATTTGGACCACCATAAAACACACAAGCTCACCGAGCACAAGAACACCTCTCCTCAGGAGGTTGTTCTTCCCTTGTACTTGTTCTTCCCCAGCCTACAAGGCAATCCACCACACCACACTTGAGTAGGGTATTACACCACATCGGTGGCCCGAACCAGTATAAACTCTTGTGTCCCCTGTTCTTCGAGTTCGACGTGCTGAGCTTTGAGATCATGGCGAGTGAGTGAGCTGGGGGAGGGAGAGATCTTCGTGCGCACCCCGGTGTTCGAACCTTAAGGGTTTTGCCGGAACCCGAAATCCGACATTTGGCACGCCAGGTAGGGGGTGCGTAGAGGTTCGTCTCTCCTCCGACACCATATCTTTGTGCGGTCCCCACGGCCGGCATCGTTCCTCCAACTGGGCCAACGGACGACCGGGACGGTGCCAGGGGGCTCAGAGCTTTTACCCCCGCCTTGCAGCAGGTGCAGTGGCCGCCCAAGTTCAAGCCGGAGATGCCGTCGCGCTACGACGGTGCGGCGGATCCGTCGACCTTCCTGCTGGCGTACGAGGAGGCCGTTCTAGAAGTTGGAGGCGACGGCAAGGTCATGGCTAGCTGGTTCCCCATGGCCCTCGCGGGCGCGCCGCGCGCCTATCTGCTCAACCTGCCATGGGAAGAGCTGCGCGGCCTCTTCATCGCACACTTCGCGGCACCGGCGCCTGTCGCCGTGTCGGTGTACAAAAAGAGGGGCACACCTTTGTACCCCTTTACCTGTGCACGGGTAGTCGGAGCCGCGCCCACGGCTACACCAAGCAGAACAGGGGAGGTGAGCCAATGTAAGACCGAAGCCCAAGACAATCAAAGCAATGCCAAGGCCAAGACAACAAAGAGCAGAGGGACAAAGCAGGTTCCCCCGGCAAGACCCTTGCCGGGCAGCCTCAGTGGCCCCGGCAAGATCCTTGCCGGGACAGCTCGCCCCTTGAGCCCACGGTCCCCAACGCCATCATCGACGTGGGGCCAGGGCTCGGGAAGACATCTCTGTGGTGGCATGCAGATCTTTGTGAAGACATATTCAAGATCAGACGTGGATTAGAAGACAACGATCCCCGGCAAGATCCTTGCCGAGGAAGGCCACCAGACCCCCGGCAAGATCCTTGCCGGGGACGACAACGCGCCATGGCAAGACCCTTGCCGGGCCACCCGGCGAGGCCCTCGCCAAGGACACCAGCGGGGCCACCGCCAGGCCCGCGCCAACCAAGCTTCCACCACTGTTCACATGCAGCTGCCAGCCCAACCAGCTGGGCGGGCACCTGCGTGGCAACATGCAACTCCCAGGCCAACTCATCGAGCGCCTGCGTGGCGGCATGCAGATCTTCGTGAAGACTCCGCCACTGCGCCACCTCAGCTGCCTGCCTCCCTACATGGCACCACGCACCTCACTGGCCAGGGCGCGTGTCAAGGCGAGGAGGAGTGGCGACGGACGGGACGGGCCTCGCCCCCGTCCCCAATAAAGCAAGGGGACACCTAAGCTACGCATTAAATGCGTCTTGTCCTGTAATACGAGCGATAAGCTCAGGACACTATACGCCTTTCCACCTCCTGTGTGTCACTGTGGGAGCCCCTTTCAACTATAAAAGGAGGCCCATGGCATACTGGAGAAGGATTCGGCTCTTTCGAACCACGCACTGACCACAGCTAGTTCGAGAGCTCAAGAACTCTCAGAAATACACCCACCAAAGCAGGACTAGGGTTTCACGCATCCTCGCGGCCCGAACCTGGGTAAACGATCCTTGTGCTGTCTACTAGCCCTGCTCTCCTTGCAAACCTGCGCCCCGGCAACCGTACTAGGGATTCTTGCGATCCCATAGGTGTCGTTCCACACCGACATCTTTGGTGCGCCAGGTAGGGGGTGCAATTGTGAGAATCTGGTCTGGTAGTTAGCCTAGCAGTTCTTCGTCGCCATGGCTCCTAAGAAGAAGACAACCACGGCGATCGGCTCGTTGGGAGCCGAACGGCCCGTGCCGGTGTGGACGAGCAGCGGACCGGTCGCAGACAGGACCCGGGCCACGGCTCACGAGCACCAGCATCGCCCAGGCAGTCGGAACCCGGCGAGCGGCGTCATTCGCGCGCCAGACGACCAGCTACACGTCACCGGATCCAAAGACGGAGCTGGGCCCCCCGCAGGCGGCGCGGGGCCCTCCGGGAGTGTTGCTGTGCCACCCCTGGGCGGCGCAGCGACCTCTACGACGCCCACACCGGCGACCACCGCGCGCTCTTCCCATCGTGTGCGCGTCGAGCAGCGTCACCACGTCGGTGACCCTAGGCACTGCCGTGGGAAGAGCCATGTGCGTCATCCGCAAGATGAAGGGGTTCAGCACGCTCGCCGAACCGCTGGCGAAAATGGCACGAGGCCGCTGGGTCATAACGGAGCTCCTTCTGACGTAGTTAGAAGTCGAAGCGCGCCGCGATCCACGCAGCTATCACCGCCGCCCACGCCAGCGGAAGCTTTGGCGCGCGCGCAGCTGCTCCTCGACTTCCCTCCTGCTGCGGAGAAGCTCGACGAGTGGAGGGCCACCATCCGAAGCCTCGTCGCCATCGCAAACAAAGACGATACGCGACCGGCGGGGCCCTCGGGTCGGCGCTCCACCGAGCCACCACATGCTGGCGCTGGGAGGACCGGGGGAGCTGCGACCACGGTGCACTCTCCTCCTCCTCCTCGCCAGTCGCCGCGGGCGTCGGCCCGTTGTGATGACGCTTGTGATAACATCTCCATAGCGTCGTTCGACCCGCAGACCCTCCGCGACCAGCGCCAGGTCCTTCGGGAACGAGCTCACGAAGACGCTCGAACCACCGTCGAGCGCCGGCGCGAAACGCGCCGCCAGTCGGACAAGCGGGCGGGACCCACTATGGACCACCCGGCACCGGGGGGCTCCGGCGGCCTACCTTACGAGGTGGGCTGCCCGGCCTTTACCCGTGAGCTGCGGCAGTTCCAGTGGCCGTCGCACCGCACGTTCAAACCCGACGGCGAGAAGTACACCGGCAAGACCCATCCGTCCGAGTTCCTCATCATCTACACCATCGCGATGCAGGCTGCTGGAGCTCGTGACGACAAGGTGCTTGCCAACTATTTCCCGCTGGCGCTGAAGCCGAATGTGATGTCTTGGTTGATGCACTTGCCGGCGGATTCCATTTCTTCCTGGTCGGATCTGTGCCATGAGTTCGTTGGCGCCTTCACGGGAGGCCACCAAGCTCATGGCCAGGCCAGTGATCTGCATATCATTCCCCAGAAGGAAGGGGAGACCCTGCGCAAGTACATCCAGAGATTCAGCCGGGTGCAGTACAACATCCCCGACGTTCATCCCGCCGCTGTGATTAGCGCGTTCCACCAGAACGTGCGCAATCGCAAGATGCGCGAAGAGCTGGCGATGACCAAAGTTAAGGATGTGGCCGAGCTCTACGTTCTGGTCAATAGGTGCGCCCGGGCTGAAGAGGGAAGGAAGTACCCCGGCGAAGACGCCGGCGTGGAAACCGACTCTACCGATGAAGACGCCGCTACCCCGACGAAGAAGGGCCGGCGTCGCAACAGGAAACTCAAAGGCAAGGCCGTGCTTGCCGTTGAGGGATCTGACGAGACCGGTGCCGGAAAGAAGGTCAAGACAGACGCCCCCAGCAAGGAGATTGCCGGGTGCGCCGCCTGCCAGGCCTTGGCGGCTACCGACAAGCCAGGAAGCTCCGGCAAGCAATACTGCAAGATCCACCACACCAAGGGCCACGACCTCCAGAACTGCCGGCAAGTCGAGCTGCTTGCTGAGAAGCAAAAGGCTGAGTACGAGAGGCGGGACAAGGAGAAGGACCAGGATGGTGCGGAGGGGTCCGACAAGAAGCGTGGCAGCCAAGGAGGCCACCCCGGCAAGGACAACCAGCAAGAGAGGCCCGCCCGGGGCCGCGACAAGAAACAAGAAGACTATGATCACGATGAGGACGACGAGTCAGGTGAGCAAGGGTTCCAGAAGGCTACGGAGGCCATGTGCGTCGATGGCGGCGCCTCGCTGCATACCTCTCCTCACCAGCTCAAGTAGTGGGCGCGTGAGATTACAGCAGCAAAGCCGTTGTTCGACGCTCAGAAGCCGCTGAAGTGGTCCAGCATGCCCCTCATCTTTGACGCCGAGGACCACCCTGACCGCACTACCGCGATCGGGTGTTTGCCATTGTTGGTCTCACCAACGATACGCAACCTCAGAGTGAACAAGATGTTGGTTGACGGCGGGGCCGACCTAAACCTGATCTTGCCTGTCGTGATCAAAAAGTTGCAAATCCCTGATGGAGACCTCGAGGAAACGGGCACGTTTCAAGGGGTAAATCAGGGGAGGAGCCAGCCGAAGGGAAAGGTCACACTGCCCGTGACGTTTGGAGGAGAGTTGAACTACAAGACGGAGAGGATCGTCTTCGACGTAGCCGAGATCCCCTTGCCCTACAACGGGATCCTCGGCCGCCCAGCACTAGCCAAGTTCATGGCGGCGTCACACTACGCCTACAACATGTTAAAGATGCCTGGGCCGTTGACCATCATCTCCGTCCCCTCCGACAAGAAGGACGCGCTGATCTGCGCCGACCAGCTCTACCGGGAAGCAGTTGCAGCGGCTGCCACCAAGGCACCTGCTCCTGCCGCTAAAGCCCTGGGAGGGAAGAAGAAGCCCGGCAAGACCTCTCGCACCCACTCCGGCAAGCGCACCTCCTCGGAGTGTTGTGCTACCGTCGAGGACGTGCCAGAGAGCTCTACCGACAAGAGCAAGAGACCCAGGGCCGAGCCGCCGCAGACCAAGAAGGTGCCCGTCAGGGAGGATGGCACGGGAGGGGCCTTCACCATAGGCTCCACCCTTGAAAGCAAATAGGAAGGCGCGCTCGTCACCTTCCTGCGGGAGAATGTCGACGTGTTTGCATGGCAAGCATCCGACATCCCCGGTGTTCCCAGGGAGGTGATTGAGCACCACCTAGCTGTCTGCCCTCACGCGTGGCCCGTCAAGCAGAAGGTCAGAAAGCAGGCTTTGGAGAGGCAGGAGTTCATCACAGAGGAGATCAGGAAGTTGGAAGCGGCAGGTTTGGTGAGAGGAGTGCTCCACCCGACGTGGTTGGCCAATCCGGTAGTGGTGCGCAAGGCGAATGGGAAGTGGAGACTGTGTATTGATTACACAGATATCAATAAGGCTTGCCCTAAGGACCCCTTCCCGTTGCCACGCATCAACCAGATTGTTGACTCCACGGCCGGGTGCGATCTGCTATCATTCCTCGATGCCTACTCAGGCTACCACCAGATCTTCATGACGAAAGAGGATGAAGAGAAGACAACATTCATCACCCCATGTGGTATGTATTGCTTTTTACGGATGCCTTTCGGGTTGAAGAGTGCTGGCTCAACGTTCGCAAGAGCGGTCCAAATTGGTTTTGAACCTCAGCTCCATAGAAATATGGAGGCCTACATGGATGACATAGCGGTCAAAACCAAGGACGGGCCAACTCTTGTCCAAGGTCTAGAAGAGACATTTGCTGACCTGCGCAAAATCAACCTCAAGCTGAACCCTGAGAAGTGTGTCTTCGGTGTTCCGTCCGGCAAGCTTCTCGGGTTCTTTGTGTCACAGCGCGGGATCGAGGCAAACCCAGACAAGATCAAGGCTATTGAGCAGATCGAGGCGCCCAAGCGGATCAAGGATGTGCGTCGGCTCACCGGCTGCGTTACCGCCATGAGCCGATTCATCTCCAAGTCCGCCGAGCGTGACCTTCCCTTCTTCAAAATCTTGAAGAAGGCAGGCCCAATAGAGTGGACCCCAGAAGACGAGGCAGCACTGCAGGATCTGAAGAAATACCTTTCCTCCACGCCAATATTGGTTGCGCCTACACCACAAGAGCCGTTGCTCCTGTATCTGGCGGCGACGAATCAAGTGGTCAGCGCCGCACTGGTGGTAGAGAGGGAGGTCGACGAGGAGGCAGCAATGGCGGCAGAATCAGCGGATGGCAAGCCAAAGACTCCCCCGGCAGGGCCTGGTGCCTACAAGGCGTGGCCCCCGGCAGAGTCTGGTGCCACCAAGGCAGTGCCCGCGCAATCGAGTGAGGTGGTGCCGAAGAAGAAGATCATGCAGCACCCGGTTTACTTCGTCAGCTCCCTCTTGCAGGGGGCTAGGTCGAGGTATTCCGGCGTGCAAAAATTGCTCTTCGGCCTCCTTATGGCCTCGAGGAAGCTGCATCACTAGTTCCAAGCCCACGAAATCACTGTCGTCACCCGCCTCCCGTTGCAACGGATACTGCATAACCCAGACGCAACCGGAAGGATTGTGGAATGGGCCTTGGAGCTATCAAGTTTCGGTTTAAAGTTTGAAAGTACCTCGACAATTCAGAGCAGAGTCTTGGCGGAGTTCATCGCAAAATGGACCTCGACGCCTGACGAAGAAATCCAGGAGACCACTCTCCCCAGCAAGGAAGCAGACCGCGACTGGGTCATGTACTTTGATGGGGCTTTCTCGCTGCAAGGCGCCGGTGCCGGTGTGCTGCTCGTCGCACCCACCGGAGAACACCTCAAGTACGTGATCCAGATGCACTTCCCCAGGGAGATGTCCACCAACAACACTGCTGAGTACGAGGGATTGCTTGCCGGTCTTAGGATCGCGGCAGACCTCGGGGTTAAGAAGCTCATCGTCAGGGGTGACTCGCAGCTCGTTGTCAGGTAGGTCAACAAGGATTATCAGAGCCCATTGATGGAAGCTTACGTGGATAAGGTGAGGAAGCTGGAGGAATGCTTTGACGGTATCCAGGCGGAGCACGTCCCCTGAGTGGAGAACGACATCGCCGATTACCTGTCAAAGCGTGCCGCATTCAAGCTACCTGTGGAACCAGGTACCTTTTTGCTCCGGTTAACTCAACCATCCGTCGAACCATCAGTGGGGCAGAACAAGCGGAGGAAATCAGGTCCTGGCAAGTACTTTCCTACCGAGCCCCCTGGGGCTGCCAGCAAGGGTGCTGCCGCGGACGCTGAACCTGCCCAAGAGCAACTGGCTCCGGCAGGGCATAAAGCCCTGGCCGTAGAGACAGCCGCTCCCATGGCGGAAGAGATGCCTTTGGTCCTTGCCGTCGAGCCCCAGGCTCCGGCATGGGCGCAGCATACCGTCCAATTCCTCCAAACAGGGGACCTTCCTGAGGAGCAGGAAGAAGCGAAGAAAGTAGCCCGTCGGTCCGCCCTCTACCAGTTTGTCGATGACCCCCTGTACCGGAGAAGGCCGAACGGTGTGAAACTCAAGTGCATCCCCCGGGAGGAAGGACTAGAGCTGTTGGCGGAGATACATGGAGGCATATGTGGCTCCCACATAGGGTCGAGGGCCCTTGTCGGGAAGGCGTTCCGGCAAGGTTTCTTCTGGCCCACCGCCCTCCAGGATGCAACAGCACTAGTAACCAAGTGTGAAGCATGCCAGTTCCATTCAAAGAAGCTTCATCAACCAGCTCAAGCCCTTCAAACAATCCCTCTCTCCTGGCCATTCTCGGTCTGGGGGCTCGATATACTGGGGCGCTTCCCCCGCGCTGTCGGGGGCTTTGAGTACTTGTACGTAGCAATCGACAAGTTCACGAAGTGGCCGGAGGTGGAAGCAGTGAGGAAGGTGACTGCTCAGTCAGCCGTCAAGTTCTTCAAAGGACTGGTCTGCCGTTTTGGTGTGCCAAACAGAGTCATCACCGACAACGGCACACAGTTCACAAGCCACACCTTCATGCAGTACATCCAAGACCTCGGCAGCAAGGTCTGTTTTGCTTCCGTGGCACATCCACGGAGCAACGGCCAAGCTGAGAGGGCAAACGCTGAAGTGTTACGGGGCCTGAGAACGAAGACCTTTGACAAGCTGCACAAGAGTGGAAGGCGCTAGATTGATGAGTTGCCGGCGGTTCTTTGGTCGATCAGGACGACAACAAATCGAGCCACCGGCCAGACACCTTTTGCCCTGGTATACGGGGCAGAAGCAGTTCTCCCCACATAACTCATATACGGGTCACCTCGAGTGCTCACTTACGATGAGCTTGAGCAAGAGCCGTTGCACCAAGATGACGCGACGCTCCTTGAGGAAGATCGTCTTCGGGCGGCTGTGAGAGCGGCACGCTACCAGCAAGCCTTGCGCCGCTACCATAGCCGCAAGGTTCATGCCCGAAGCTATGAGGAAGGCGACCTTGTTCTTCGGCGCATTCAGTCGGCCAAGAATTCCAACAAGTTGATGCCGAAGTGGGAAGGCCCTTATCGGGTAATGCGAGTCACCAGGCCCGGCGCAGTCCGCCTGGAGACCGAGGATGCTGTCCCAGTGAGCAACTCCTGGAACATTGAGCATCTTCGCAAGTTTTACCCGTAAGGCGTGGCTTGCCGGGCCACCCGGCAAGCCACCTTTTGTACAAGCTTTGCCGGCAAGGCATGTGACCCTTTGTACAAAGCCAGGCGCAGACCCTGAGCATAAATAAATGAAGCGCTGGCGCCCTAAGTCATAGCATGCACGCTAGGTCGAGTCTCTTCCTTGGTTATGGTTGATAGTGCTCAGCAGCGACTAACCCCTAGCTTAGAGGTCGAGTGCGCGTCTATCTGTTTCTCTTCTGTCCTCTTTTGGTTCGCAGGGCACATGAGCACTTCTGCTGAGCTACTTGGAAGAAAGAAAACGGACCGGCGTCCCGACCCCGGCGAACCAGAGTTGCCAGGGGCTGCAAGCACGGGGATCCAACCGCGGCAAGACAAGGTTGCCGGGGGCTGCAAGCACGGGGATCCAACCGCGGCAAGACTAGGTTGCTGGGGGCTGCAGATCCAGATAAGTCTTTTATCCTCTGTCATGAATTTCGGAACGAGACTGGGGCATGTGAAACCTCGTTTTTATCTCTAAGCTGCCGTGCTCCCCTTTTTCCTATACCTAAGGATTATTTCCTGGGCCCGGATTTGGCTGTAGCCGCGACGGCAAGGAGGTAGAGCGAGGGACCTAAAGCCCACTTCATCCCTGCCTCCACCAAGAGCGCGAGATCGGTCGAGTGGAGTGGGGGGACGGCAAGGCCTGTTGCCGAGCGAAAAAGGTTTATCTAAAACAATAACAAGGATTCGCTCCTTGTCGCGGGACTTACCCATGAACGAAAAACCCGGCAAGCATCCCTTTTTCATTAAAAACATCCCATACAGGTACAGTTCGTACGAAATGAAAAACATGAACAAAGGGGATTACAAGCTCTAAATTTAACAAGGCCCGCGGGCTTACAGATTAAAAAAGAGATAAGGTACCCGTGATCCCTTTCTTGTCCCTCTCCTCAGGAGGCAGGTCAAGGAGGCGAGAGGGCAAAAGAGGCGCCTAGGCGAGCTACGAGCAGCAGAAACCACCAAGAGAGCGCCTCGGTGGCCGCCCATGGGCGGGCCGGTGATGATGGTGCTGGGAAAGGAGCTGGAAGATGAGGCGGCAGGACCGGCAATACGCGATGAAGGCGTCGGTGCCCGCGTACTCCGAGTTGACGACCTTGCCGCCCGCCCTCTTCCTCTTCCGCAGCCTCCCGACGCCAGCCTCCCAAGGAGACGGCCCCGAGAAGTTCAAGGAGCTGGCCCCACCCCCGGCAAAACCCTGCCGGAGGAGCGGCTAGGTGCAGATGCTGCTGCTGCCGCCCCCGCCCAGGCGCGGGGCGTCCGACGCCTAGTCGGACTCGTTCCCGCTGTCCTCCTCATCACTTTCGCTCGAGGAAGAGCTTCCATCGTCAGAATCCATCAGAGGAGCTCTCCACGCAGCATTTCAGGCGAGTTCCAAACTCTCCGAAGACTTTGACGGAGAACAGGTCATCCTCCATTAACTTGAAGTAGAGGACGAGCCCCGCCGTCAGGCTGTGGATGCGGGCGAACGTCTTCCATCCACGGCAGAGGTACATAACCCGAGGAGCCGGGAAGTCGACGTCGACCCGCGTGCCCCCGTTCCCACAGCCCCTCATGTGCAACCTGAGGGTCTGGGGAGGGTCACGCTCCATCACCCGAGAAAACGGGGCAGGGAGACGAAGACGACGACGCGGAGGCCGGCGCAGCCTGATGAAGAACTCGCAAGGCTGGTCTTCAACGTGGCCCTCCATTGGGAAGGGCATCATTGGCGGGGGCAAGGCCGGCGCGCCGCCCCATCCTCCTCTTCCCCGAGCGCTACGGCCTCTGCCCCGGCCTCGCCCACGGCCTCGCCCCCTCCCCCTTCCCCTCGCGGCCGGTTCCACCACCACGGGCTTAGGAGGAGGAGGGACGCGTTGTCGAGCGGCGACCCTCGCCGCCACCGTCGAGGGACCAGGATTCCCCTTCTCCATGGCGGGTGAGAGGAAGAAGCAGAAGCAGGAGGAGATAGAAGATGGAAGAATGCGGGATGCCATCCCCTCTTCCCCCTCTTTATAAAGGAGAGGGGTTGGGTCTCAGCCGCCCCACTCGACCAATCCAGAGACCGGAGGCACAGGGAATCAGGACCGACCCGCTGCCCCAACCAGCGACGGCCCGGTTTCCCGCCTCCACCGCTTGCCACCCCAGGCGCATGAAGGACGCGTGGCGGACGTGCAGAACTGAGGGGACGGGTGAAGCGACCTCTCCCCACCCCGTGATCATGGGGAGTGGACGCCTTGAAGACCGCGCCCCGTCCCCGCTCAGTAAATGAGCCGCGCCTCCACGCCTCCCTCTTTTTACGGGGAAGGCGCGAGCCGCCTCTTTACTGTGATAGCGATATGACGCATGCGTGTGGAAACAGCCCCGCGCATGCCGCCCACGTCATGCACAGCCCTCCACGCCGCGCCGCGCGCGCGGGTCGTGGGAAGCGAAGCACGCGAAGAGTCTTACCATGGTAAAAACCGCCCCACCTGCCCGCGCACCGTTTTGGACCTGGCCCAATAACGTGTTGCACTTATGTGTGGCCCAGGCCCGGGGGCTCCTATTGATGTACAAAAAGAGGGGCACGCCTTTGTACCCCTTTACCTGTGCACGGGCAGTCGGAGCCGCGCCCACGGCCACACCAAGCAGAACAGGGGAGGTGAGCCAAGGTAAGACTGAAGCCCAAGACAATCAAAGCAATGCTAAGGCCAAGACCACAAAGAGAAGAGGGACGAAGTAGGTTCCCCCAGCAAGACCCTTGCCGAGCAGCCTCAACGGCCCCGGCAAGGTCCTTGCCCGGACAGCTCGCCCCACACCAACAGAGCAAGCCACCCTTGAGCCCACGGTCCCCAACGCATTCATCGACGTGGGGCGAGGGCTCGGGAAGGCATCTCTGTGGTGGCATGCAGATCTTTGTGAAGACATATTAAAGATCAGACGAGGATTAGAAGACGATGATCCTCGGCAAGATCCTTGCCAAGGAAGGCCACCAGACCCCCGGCAAGATCCTTGCCGGGGACGACAACGCGCCACGGCAAGACCCTTGCCGGGCCACCCGGCGAGGCCCTCGCCAAGGACGCCAGCGGGGCCACCGCCAGGCCCGCACCAACCAAGCTTCCACCACCGTTCACATGCAGCTGCCAGCCCAACCAGCTGGGCGGGCACCTGCGTGGCAACATGCAACTCCCAGGCCAACTCATCGAGCGCCTGCGTGGCAGCATGCAGATCTTCGTGAAGGCTCCGCCACTGCGCCACCTCATTGCCTGCCTGCCTACATGGCACCACGCACCTCACTAGCCAGGGCGCGTGTCAAGGCGAGGAGGAGCGGCGATGGACGGGACGAGCCTCGCCCCCGTCCCCAATAATGCAAGGGGACACCTAAGCTACACATTAAATGCATCTTGTCCTGTAATACGAGCGATAAGCTCAGGACACTGTACGCCTTTCCACCTCCTGTGTGTCACTGTGGCAGCCCCTTTCAACTATAAAAGGAGGCCCATGGCATACTGGAGAAGGATTCGGCTCTTTCAAACCACGCACTGACCACAGCTAGTTCGAGAGCTCAAGAACTCTCAGAAATACACCACGCACTGACCATGTCAAGCAGTTTTTCCGCCAGATCAGCGCCGCCTCTGTACGGTAGGGAACTCCTCCAGGATGGGCGGCGCCCAAGGCCAACCTCACCTTCGACTCAGGGGATCACCCCGTCACCACTGTTGGATCGGGCGTGCTCCCAATGATTTGCACGCCCACCATCTGCAACGTAGCTCTCACCAAGACCCTCATCGACGGTGGCGCCGGCCTCAGCGTGCTCTCCGTGGAGGCTTTTAGCCTGCTTCACGTACCACTCGAATGGCTTCGCCCCAGCAAGGCCTTCTCCGGGGTTGGCAGCGGCTTCACCAGCCCCTTGGGGCAGATCCGTCTCCCCGTGACCTTCGGCACCCGCGATAACTACCGTACCGAGCTCATCGACTTCGACATCGCCCGCATTGGCCTCCCATACAACGCCTTCCTCGGGTACCCAGCCCTAGCTCAGTTTATGGCGGCAACCCATCCGGCCTACAACCTCATGAAGATGCTCGAGAGCAAGGACGTCCTCGCCGTAGTTGGAGACACCAAGGAGGCTCTGGCGGCGCTCAAGCTTGCCCTCAAAACCGCCGCGGCGGCACGCCTGGCCGACGAGGCCACCCCTGGAGCTAAGGAGGCCGCGGCAGCAAAGAAGAAGCAATTGTTCACTCAAGACCGGTCCGAAACTAAGCAGGTGCCGGTCGAGGAAGATGGGCCCTCAGGAGCCACCTTCACCATAGGCGCCAACCTCGACCCGGACCAAGAGGAGGCATTGGTGAGATTCCTGCGTGTGAACAAGGAGGTGTTCGCCTGGGAACCCAAGCAGCTAGTAGCGGTCCCGAGAGGAGTAATCGAGCATCACTTAAGGGTGTGCCCCAATGTGCACCCTGTGAAGCAGAAGGCATGGCGATAGTCCGCGGAGAAGCAGTCCTTCATCGTCCAGGAAACCCACAAGCTAGAGGCAGCGGGTGTCATTCGTGAGGTCCGGGTATAGTGGCTGGCGAACCCCGTCGTTGTGCCAAAGAAAGGCGGGAAGGAGCGCATGTGTGTCGACTTCACCAGCCTCAACAAGGCCTGCCCCAAGACCCGTTCCCGCTTCCGTGGATCGACCAGATTGTCGACTCCACCGCCGAGTGCGACCTGCTGTGCTTCCTGGACGCATTCTCGGGCTACCACCAGATCAAGATGGCAGTGGAGGACGTGGAGAAGACGGCTTTTCTGACCCCATGTGGGGTGTACTGCTACACTTGCATGCCGTTCGGGCTGCACAACGCAGGTGCGACCTTCCAACGGCTAATGCACATCGCTCTGGGTCAACATCTCGGGAGAAATGCTAAGGCCTACATCGACGACATCGTGGTAAAATCTCGGGAGGCGAGAACTTTAATTCAGGACCTAGAGGAGACATTTGCAAGCCTGCGCCAAGTGGACCTGCGGCTCAACCCAGAAAAATGTGTGTTCTGTGTTCCCTCCAGCAAGCTGCTGGGCTTCCTCATGTCCCATAGGGGGATCGAGGCTAACCCGGAGAAGGTCAAGGCGATAGAAGACATGAGCCCACCACAAACTCTCAAGGAAATGCAGAAGCTTGCGGGCTGCGTGACCTCACTAGGGCGCTTCATCTCCAAGCTGGGGGAGTGCGCCCTGCCATTCTTCAAGCTGATGAAGAAGAAGGGCCCATTCGAGTGGACCTCGGAGGCCGACCTGGCGTTTCAAGACCTCAAGAGATACCTGACCAGCCCTCCGGTGATGGTGGCGCCTCGTCCCCTCGAGCCCCTGGTGCTTTACCTTGCCGCCACCCCCTACTCCGCCAGCGCGGCGCAAGTGGCGGTCCGGGAAGACGCTAGGCCAAGAGTCCGCCGCGTTGTGCCGCACCTCCGGTCGGGGCGGTGCGGCACCAAGAGGATACAGCAAAGGCTACAACAACGCCAACGAATGATCAGGCCCAACAAGACGGCGTTCTCGAGCCTACAGAGGCCCCCACGAGCGACCAGGCTCTTGGGGTCCCATCACCTCAGGAAACGCCCCAACCTCCGGCAGGCGCAGGCTCCGTCGACGCTCCCGTCCTCGCCGAGCACCCAGTGTACTTCGTCAGCACGGTGCTGTGGGATGCGAGGGCACGGTACCCCATGCCTCAGAAGCTCTTGCTCCTGCTCTTGGTGGCCTCGCGTAAGCTGCGTCACTACTTCCAAGGTCACCCAATCAAGGTCGTCTCGGCCTACCCGCTGGAGAGGGTACTCAGGAGCCCCAACGCTGATGGAGAGTCGCTCAATGGAACATCGAGCTGCAAGCATTCCATCTGGAGTTCAGCACAACCAGGGTCATCAAGGGAGCCGTGCTCGCCGACTTTGTGGCAGAATGGACTGACGCCCCGGGGCTTGAAGCAGGCGAGGACCAATCCCTCTCGCCAAGAAGTTAAGCGCCAGATGGCTTGGTCATGTATTTCGATGGCGCGTTCGCATGCCAGGGCGCGGGGCTGGAGAAGTCCTCATCTCGCCCACTCAGGACAAGCTCTACTACGCCGTGCAGCTCTGTTTCCAGCAGGGCAAGAAGGTCTCCAACAGCATCGCGGAGTACGAAGGCCTCATCGCTGGCCTTAAGGCTGCGGTGGCCCTGGGGGTGAAGCGCCTCACCATCAGGGGCGACTCGCAGGTCCTCGTCAACTTCTCCGACAAGGTATATGAGCCGAGGGACGAGCACATGGAGGCATACCCTCGCGGAGGTACGTAAAATGGAAAAGCAGTTCTTGGGCCTAGAGTTACAGCACGTGCCCCATGGCACCAACAAGGAGGCCGGTGACATCGCCAAAAGGGCATCCAAGCACCAGCCCCAAGAGCCTGGCGTCTTCGAAGAGTGGCTCTTAAGGCCTTCGGCAGCACCTCCGCCTTCGGGGCCGGTGCCACCTCGGGAGGAACTCCCCCGGCCACCTACCTCGGGAGCCCCGGCCTGCGGCCCGACCACAGGAGTGCACCGCTCCTGGCGCTCGAGCCTCAGGAGGGGTGCTGGACCAAGGAGTTCAAAGAATACCTGACGCAAGGGATGCTGCCAGAGAAAGAGGAGGACGCGGAGCGCGTGGCCCGGCAGGCTACAGCATACTGCATCCAGGACGGCGAGCTATACAGGAAGCGACCAAATGATGTTTCCTTGCGATGCATCTCCAGGGAACAAGGGGACGAATTGCTAGCTGACATACACGGCGGAGACCGCGGGCACCACTCGTCGTCACAAACCCTCGTCGGCAAGGTGTTCCGCAGTGGGTTCTACTGGCCTACGGTACTCAACGACGCGACCGAGCTGGTGAAGTCCTGCGAGGCCTACCAATTCCATGCCAAGCAGATCCATCAGCCAGCTCAGGGCCTCCAGACCATCCCGCTCTCGTGGCCATTCGCGGTCTGGGGGCTGGATATCCTAGGCCCGTTCCCTCGAGCTCCTGGGGGCTACCGCTACCTCTACGTCATAGTCGACAAGTTCACCAAGTGGGCAGAGGTGGAGGCCGTCCGCACCATCCCGGCCGGGTCCGCAGTTAAGTTCATCAAGGGCCTCGTGAGCCGGTTCGAGGTCCCTAACTGCATCATCACCGACAATGGCTCGCAGTTCACTAGCAATCTCATCAAGACATATTGTGCTAACCTTGGAACGCAGATCTGTTACGCTTCGGTAGCACACCCCAGGAGCAATGGCCAAGCTGAACGCGCCAATGCGGAAATCCTAAGAGGCTTCAAGACCAGGACCTTCAAGAAGAACTCGAGGCCTGCAGCAGGGGCTGGCACGACGAGCTCCAGTCTGTGTTGTGGTCCATCCGCACCACCGCCACCAAGCTAACAAGCGAGACCCCGCTCTTCCTCGTCTACGGAGCAGAAGCGGTTCTCGCTCACGAGGTCAAGCATTGCTCCGCACGGGTCCTGGCGTTTGATGAGGCGCAGTAGGACGCCATGCGGGGGATGGACCATGTGCTGGGGGAGGAACGCCGCCGTGAAGCCACGCTCCGAACGACAAGATACCAGCAGGCGCTGCGGCGGTATCACTGCCGCAGCGTCCGCTCCAGTACGCTCGAGGTGGGCGAACTCGTCCTAAGGTAGGTGCTCTTCAGGGAAGGGCTGCATAAGCTCTCGCCCATGTGGGAGGGCCCGTTTAGGGTTGCCCATGTCTCCAGGCCTGGCGTCGTGCGCCTGGAGACGCGGGACGGGGTCCCCATCCAGAACGCCTAGAACATTCAGCACCTCCGGAAGTTCTACCCGTGGAGCAAGGCCCAGCGCCTGTGAAGCAAGGCCTAGTGCCTGTGAAGCAAGGCCTAGTGCCTGTGAAGGTCTCCGCTCATGACACTCTCACGTAATAATGACTGGGGCTGTACACGCCCCGGAGTCTCAAGAGTGCTGCCCTCGGGCCTCGGGGGCTCCGTCCCACGTCCTAGTGGCAGCACTTAGCATCGTGCTGGTGAGAAGACTAGACTAGGTGCCGGACGCGGCTTTTCATTTGCTTTCTGTAGTTGGTTTGCCCCTTTTTATGGAATTTGGAGTTCTGGTGTTCTCTATCGATTGCTCGGTTGGGTTTTCCTTCCCTTTTGCTGCCTATTCGCCCGTTCCTTGCTTTACACCTGGGAGGGCGGCAGTTGCCCGACGCTCTCCCTCGCGCACCTCGCGCGGGGGCTTGGCAGGTGTGTGCACACACCTCGCCGAAGCTCTGTCACTCAAGAGCTCCGGCTCTCCTAATCTTTGCAAGGCACCCTCGATTGAGCTCGTGCTTGGCGTTTCCGCCTAAGTCCGTGCCCCACGGGTACTGTGACGTGGTGCACCAGGCCATGACTAGCCCATGGCTGGGACCTCGCGCAGAGAAGGATAAGCACCCAACAGATGAACTAAGAAAATTCTGCAGCTTTACGACGACTCCCGAGGTCAACAGCCCCTGAGCCAATGGCTGGGAGGTGTCAGCAGGTCCTAGAAGCCGCACCACGAGACGTGAAGCTACCCCAGGCTCACCAAGTTAAGTTATCCCCCTGCACCTACATGAAGCACGAATGCCGCGAACACGACACAGGAACAATAAACATAACATAGCAACATGGGAATCACGGTTCGTTACACATCCTGGCGGGGCCATACTTGTTTCTTTTTGAAATGCAGGAAGAAAGGAAAGAGCAAAACAAAAGCAGTGCGCGCCCCCGTAGTGGTTCGCGAGGGTAGGCCCTCGGCACCCTCCTGGACTCAGTCAGACCCCTCCTCGCGCTTCACTGGGGCGCGGCGACGAGACGACCCGCTACCGCCCTCGAAGCGGGCACGCCGGCATGGTGGCTGGTCATAGCCGCCGCTACTGGAGCTGTCGCCAGAGGAGGAGTCGCCGTAGCTGGACGAGCCGCGGCCGGCGTCGAGGGCGAGTTCATCTTCACCCTCGTCATGGCCGTCGCCAAGGCCGAGCACCTCACTGCTGTTGTTGTCCTTAGGGCAGCATCCGACGCGGCGACCATCTTCCCCAAACACCCTCACGTAGAGGGTTGCGTCGCTGTCATACTTGAACTGGAGGGTACACCGCCTACCCAGGCCGCGCGCGCGGGCAAACTTCTGCCAACCGTGGGCCAGGGCTGCGTTACCCGTGACAGAAATCTCCACCGCGACCCACGAACCCTTGTTGCAGCAGCCGTCCGCCTGCAGCCAGAGACCGCCTGGACCCGTGGCCGGCAGTTCGCCGGCGAAGGAGCGCGGGAGCTGAAGCCAGGTGCCGGCCGGGTTCTCCGACCATAGGACGAACTCCGGCAGCACCTCCGCCGAGTGGAAGCGTGGTCGGGGAGGCCGCACAACCATGGCGCGCCCCCCTCCATCGACGGGGTTGCCGCGACCTGAGCAGCTCCCACCACGCGAAGAGGCGCCGCCGCGGCCGCGAGGGGCCACGGCGGGGGTCGCGACGTGCTTGCATGGGCGACCGCGTCCCCTCATGGGGGGTGGCGAGCCGGGCCCCTCCTGGCGGGCCTTCCCTTTCTCCGTGGTGGAGAGGTTCGCTAGGGTGGAGAAGAAGATGGAGGGGTCAGGAAGTGGAGGGGGGGCTCGGGTGGCCGGATTGGAGTGGACTCCGGCGAGCACCGCGATGGTCCGAGGTGAAAACGGCGAGCTCCCGTGGACTAGGGAGGCAGGGGAGGGAATGGTGAGGTGCGGAGGAGGTCGGGAACTACTTATATAGCGTAGGGGAAGCCTCTAGAGCTCACGCGCGAGCTTGAGCGTGGCTCTAATGGAGGACAGGAGCCCTTAGTGGCATGAGCATGGTGTTTGCGATGCGACCAAGGTGAACCAGGACGAGGTAGAGGCACGGGGCGATGCGGATGAGCACGGGGGAGATACTAGACATGGAGGGACGTCGAGATGCGGAGGAAGGAGGCGGCTATAGAGCACACGGTTGGCAGAGCGCGAGCTGTGGCTTGTCTACCCCGTGGTCACCGCGTGCACTGAGGCACGCGACGCGTTCTAGCCGGTTCGACCATGTCCAGTAGATGGACCTTGCTACCGTCAGTATCAACAAAGAAAGAAATGAGCTCAGGGGCAAAGAAGAGAAATTCACTGAGTGCCAAAGTAGATCAATAGCAACTTGTTTGTGCTGTGGTGAGGAATATTCGACCAGGAATAGACTCTGGTCTTTGGCATAGTGTTATTACATGCTAAGATCACTAAGATGGCCAAGTATCAGATTAATAGGAGGGGTTTAGCTGGTACTTGCTATAGAAATTGCCACACTGTCCAGATTAGGAAAACATGAAGTAGCACTCACACAAATGCTTTACATGAGCTGAAACTTGGAGGAGATGAGTTATTTGATGATATGAAGCTGCTGTAAAATTTTCATACCATTTGGAAATACCAAAATGGTACTTGCTTCACAGAGCTTCAATCTGGATAGAAACTTAGGAAAATTGCACAAGGCGAATGGCTATATGAATTGATCCAAAACTTGGTGGAGAGCATTAATATGGATAGGGTAATGGTATGGTAAATTATCACCCATAATGAAGCAATATAAAATATAGTTGCTTCACAACCTGAAAATCTGACGAGAAACCAAGAATTGATGGTGTGCTCACATAGAGTGATGAAATGAGCTCAAATACTGAGGAGAGTCATGATTTGATCATATGAAGGATTTTGCAAAATTTCAACTCATTTGAATTACCCTAGCTAGTACTTCCTTCACAAAGACTTCCCTCAGACAGGAACTTTGAAAAAATGCTCAGGAATATTCACTAGGCAAATTGAGTTGAATTTTGACAGGAGGCAATGATATGTACAGTAAAAGGTGTCCAAAAAGTTTGGAGTCAATCAACCAAAGATAAACGACACTTCCTTCTCAAAAAGCCACTTAGGGCAGAATGAGAAAAGGAATATTTGTGTATTATTATTGATGATGCCAAGGAATGATTTTGACATGTTTGAGGAAGATGTGACCCAAAAAATTTATGAAAATTATTTGGGAATATTGTGAGTGACAGAAATATAGTTTGTTTCACAACCTAGGGCAAATAGGGTTATTCCTTTAATAGAAAAGGAATATTCCCAATAAAAATAATATTGGGATTTGGGCTAGGATGAAAATAACATGAGCCAGGGATGGTTTTGAGGATGACAAGCCACTATGAAACCTAGGAAGACATGATCTTCCCAAGTTTTAGGATCGCAGAGCCATGGAAAAGCAAAGCAAAGCACTAACTCAAAGGAAATTAAAAGTAAAAGCCAAAATCCAGGGTGTTACAGATAATCATTGACATCATAATGTATTTTTTCTTCATACACAACCAAGGAGCTAGGTTATATATGCACAGAAGCACCGACCATTTGTCGTGACTAGTGCTCATATCGCCAAAAGGATTCATCCCGTCAGAACACTCCCCGAGCCTTATACTACCATGATCCTTGGCAAAGTCTTGAAACTTGTTGTCGATTAATTCCCACTAAGCCCCATCTTTCGGGTGCCTCATATACTTATCCGCAATTCGCTCATCATGATGCCACCGCAACCTCTTTGCCTCTCTAGGGTTTGCAAACAAATGCCTCAACCTTGGAATTAAAGGCAAGTACCAAACAACCTTGAACGGGATTCCTGTCATGATCTCGTCGTCCAATTTGTACTTGTCCTTCGCTCTCCTGTGCTTGTATCGTGCATGCTTGCATGTGGGACATGCACACAAATCTTTGTACTCACCACGGTACAATATATAATCATTCACACAAGCGTGTATCTTCTGTACTTCAAGTTCGAATGGGCAAACAATTTTCTTCACTTCATTCGTGCTTCTGGGAGCACATTATCTTCCGGAAGAAGTTCTTTGAGAAGACCTAACATCTCTGTGAAGCCCTTGTTCGATAGATCGTTTGCCGCTTTAAATGTGAGAAGCGCCAGGGTGGCACTCAACTTGGAATATTTCTTTTTGCAACCTGGATACAATTATTTCTTGAAGTCAGCATCAATGGTTGGCAGATCCTTGTACGCAATCATATCCTTTTTTGGGCCCTCGAAATCTACAATCAAAGAAGCAAAATCTGGCATATCAAGATTGTCGTCATCTGCGTCGACATCTTGGTTTTCCAGTGGGAGTTTCAGCTTTTCGGTGTTCCATTGGTAGCTTGACGCCTCTGCCCCGATGTTAGATTCAACATCCATGTGACACTAATCGGGGTTCGACAGCCCTGGGTATCTTCATCCATGACCTCCTCTTCACCGTGTCTGGTCGAACGTGTATATCCATACATGAATCCCCGAAAGACTAAGTGCCACTGGACATCTGCAACTTCACGTGACTCTGTATTAGCACAATGAGTACATGGACACATGATGTAATCCGCATCACCAATTCTCCTCTTTGTACTTTCAGCCAAATTCATGAACTCTGTCACACCACTGATAAATATGTGGTTCTCTGATTCTTCATCCATCGAGATCGTTCCATCTGCACCACACGAATGGTAATTAAAAACAAAACAACAACATTAATACACGGATTAACTGCTGCCCAAAGATGTGTGCATAAATCACAAGGTTTTATTTTCATAATTACTAAGGGTGCTCCATATTGTTATCCAGACGTGCAATGACAAAAATTAATGGCCAGTCAATTTACACGCAGAGTACTAGTAAGGAATTGAATACCTTACTTAAGCCACTCGCGAAAAGAATTACCTTAATTAATTAGCCGCGCGGCAACCTCCACCCAACAGACAAAGAAGCGCGATGCGGTGGCATGCCGAGATAGCAGGGTCGAGCAACAAAGCTTAGTGAGGCTGCCTGACCTCCACTATCCCTCCATTGACCACGATGGATGTGCTCGAATCACGCCGCCGCCGACCTTGATGGTTGAGCTCCTCCTATCTCCCGCGGCAGACCGAGGATTGACCTCCTATCACGCCACCGCCACCCACCGGCCAAGGATTGACCTCTTCTCCGGTAGCCGCTTCCTAGGCCGCCGCCGCCATCTCTATATGTAGAGCGGCTGTTTTATTTTTTGACGGATATCCGCAGAGCGGCTGTTTACACAGTATCACTGTAGCTCAATTATATGTATAGTGTAGTACATCACATACGGTTATGTAACAGCAACCGTGTCTCACCTACATTGTCTTCTCACACGGTTTGGTGTGGAAATCGTGTGTGACGTTGTAATACCTAACACAAACGACATGTATAAACAGTGTGCCATATACAACATATAGTGCCATACGTAGTTCCCGACCGTTAGCTTATCCCCCACAGTTTCCCCATTTCCCCCAAATCCCTAGGTAGCCTCCAAATTCCCTCGGGCGGCGCTGACATTGGGGGAATGCGGGCGAGTGGTGCTGATGGGTTCGGTGCGGCTGCTCCTGTTCGTATCGCCCCTGAGCACTTGCCTAAGGTCATCAGAAGGCAGGTGTACTATGGATCCGAATCGTCCTGTCAGGTTCCAATCTATCCCGATCTTTTTTAGCATGTCCAAAGTAGCTCCTTGATGAATCTATCTTGATTGACCCCCCCCCCCAGGAAAGCGATCTGCCGGCGGATCCGGAGCATGACTCCAGACTCCTGCAACACGAGTTCGGCTCCGAGTTTTACGCCACCGAGAAGTACCAAAAGCTGAGTTGTGTGCACGGGCACACTCCCGCTCGATGTGTATGCACGGAGGGATTCGACATTGGCAGGTGGTTTCTCAGTTGCCCCTTAGAGGTTAGTGCTAAGTTCATCATTTTACTTGAGTTAATGGGACCGCTCATCCTGAATACTATTTAACATTGGCAGGGATATGAGGCTTGTGCCTTTGTTAACTAGTTGGATGAAGAATGGCATGGCAGGGCTCGGAGTGTTATCACCAAGCTCGTAGAAGATAACGTAAAGCTGAAGAAGAAACTGGCTGATCTGGAATGTACAATCAGTACGATGAAGCAAGAAAGAATCAATCACAGGCAACAGATGAAAGCAAGAGACAAGAAGGAACTAGCATGTGTAGTTGTGGTTGTCGCATTAGTGATGTTCTATGCACTTTTGCAATGATGATTAGGGGTTTTGTTTGACACTATTTCTAAAGCACATCTTGATGTGCTCTAAGTAATGGACATCTAGGTCCTATGCCATTGATGTTACGCGATGATTCATGCAGATATTTTCCTTTGTCTTTTTTTTTCTTTTCCTTTGTAGTTTGATTATTACTGGCTTTATCAATAAGAAGAGCTCAATGTATTGCTTGCCAACTATCCTACTCCGTTCGCACTAGTACCGGTGCATAATCCCAAAACTCGTTCCTTGTTTTTGTTGTGAAAAAAGAAACCAGCCAATAGGAGTCCTGCGCAACCCCGGGATTTGGAGTGACTGGGTACAAATAATTGAAGTTGATTATATCAGCGGTTAGAAATACGTCAACCCCTGCTTCTGTTGGCATTTCCTCTTCTCTGCATACCCCTCTTAAGTGCCCACCATCTTCATCATCCCCGGCAGGCCACACTACACATTGGCACACACTCTGCAATCTCGCTTTCTCGCAGTTTTTATACGACCGCAGACATGTTGAGCGACAGCGAGTACGACAGTTCGGCCAACAGTCTGGCGCCCGATGATAGGTCAACATCGGAATAATCCAGCTCATCTTCCATGAGTCCGGCGTCCAGCCCAGACCTCGATTATATCTGGATCATGGAAGGGACGCCGCCTCCGGAGTCGTCAGACGACAACCAGATGGGTGAGGAGCCGTCGGAGCACGAAGAAGAGGATGACGATGATGAGGAGGAGGAATGGTCGAATGAGGACGAGGAGGACGACGACAGGAATGATGATAACGACAACGGCGGCGATGAAAAGCCAACGGTCAGCGGCAAGAAGCGTCCATGCCAAGACGATGTCGCGGGGCCATCCAACCACAACAACAACAACAACAACAACAAGGACTAAATTAAGCGGACTGTATATATCTCTGTTTCCGTTCACTCATATTAATTTGTTATCTCTATTTATCCTGTCAATCTCATTGCAGACGGTTAGTAATACGTATTCGATAGAGATCTTCTACATTATCGCCCATAGGTTGGTTTGTTGAACTGTGTGCCTTGACGAGCATAGAATTCACAAAAAATACCTTATGGGCTGTCTATAATGATCGCACACAATTCTGATTACCGACCTATTTGCCAGGTATCACACACATCTTGTTACGCCAAATCGTTTGAGTTCACCTCGATCATCGCAAACGGTTCATCGGAGCAAACTGTATGTTGTATATCGCACACACCTTGATCTGGCTGCCCGTTTCTGTCGTTCTGTCTCATCGCAAATAGTTTGTATGGATCAACCGTGTGCCCAGCATCGCGCATGCAACTAAAATCTGAACCGTGTTTGATGTATCATTCATCGCAAACATTTTTCATCTTTTTTGACGGGTTTTTTACATCACCGTTTGCGATTAATGCATCGCACACAGTTCCGTCAAAGGGTCTCTGATCATACTGTCGCGTTAGCAACATCCCGCAGTAGTGGTAAGAGGGGTTGTCAATCCCTCTATGGTAAAAGGATAGATTAAATTGTATGAGATTTGATAAATAGATCTTGCAAAAACATGAAATAAAATAAGTAAAGAAAAAGTGCAGCAAGGTTTTTTTGGTTTTTTTGGAATAATAGATCTGAAAACAATATTATAAAGGTTAGACTCAGGGGCCGTAGATTTTACTAGTGGCTTCTCTAGAGAAAATTGCATACGGTGAGTAAACAAATTACTGTTGGGAAATTGATAGAAGAACAAATAATTATGACGATATCCAAGGCAATGATCATGTATATAGGCATCACGTCCAGGATTAGTAGACCGACTCCTTCCTGCATCTACTACTATTACTCCACATCAACGGCTATCCAGCATGCATCTAGTGTATTAAGTTCATGGAAATATGGAGTAATGCCATAAGAACGATGACATGATGTAGACAAGATCTATTCATGTAGGAATAGACCCCATCGTTTCATCCTTAATAGCAATGATACATGCGTGCCTTGCTACCCCTTCTGTCACTGGGTGAGGACACCACAAGATCGAACTCATCACAAAGCACCTCTTCCCGTTGCAAGAAAAATCAATCTAGGTGGCCTAACTAAACCAAAGATTCGGAGAAGAAATACTAGGCTAACAATCATGCATATAAGAGATCAAAGAAAACTCAAATAATATTCATGGATAGATCTGATCATAAACTCGAACTTCATCGGATCCCAGCAAACACACCGCAAAAATTCATTACATCAAATAGATCTCCAAGAACATTATTGAGAATCAAAAAGAGAGAAGAAGCCATCTACCTACTGCCTATGGACCCGTATGTCTATGGTGAACTACTCAAGCATCATCGGAGGAGCACCAATGAGGATGATGAACCCCTCTGTGATCGTGTTCCCCTCCGACAGTGCCGGAAAGGGCCTCTAGATTGGATCTCGTGGTTCTGGAACTTACGGCGGCTGGAATCGTGTTTTGATCGCCCCCCTAGGGTTTCTGGAATTTCTGGGGATTTATAGAGCCGAGAGGCGGGGAAAAGTGCTCTATGGGCCCCATGACCCACTAGGTCGCGCCTGGGCTCTCTTGTGTGCCCTGGTGTCTCTGGCCCCATGGGCCTCCCCCGGGCACTTCCTTGGCTCCCAAGTTGTCTTCTGGTCCAAAAAAATCTCCAAAAAGTTTCGCTACGTTTATACACCGTTTGATATGGATATTCTGTGAAGTAAAAACAAGCAAAAAATAGCAACTGGCACTGGGCACTATGTCAATAGGTTAGCCCAAAAAATGATATAAAGTTGCTATAAAATGAAGGTAAAACATTCAAGAATGATAATATAACAACATGAACAATAAAAAAAATTATAGATACGCTGGAGACGTATCAGTTCTTTATGACTAATGTTGAGTCCATGGATTATACGCACTCTCATCGTTCCGCATTTTGCTAGCCTCTTCGGTACCGTGCATTGCCCTTTATCACCTAAGAGTTGGTGCAAAGTTCGCCAGTGCATCCAAACTCCTTGATATGATACGCTCTTCCACACATAAGCCACCTTATATCTTCCTCGAAACAACCACCATACCTACCTATTATAGCATTTCCATAGCCATTCCGAGATATATTTCTATGCAACTTCCATCGTTCTGTTTTATTTTGACACATACCATCATTGTCATATTGCTTTGCATGATCATATAGTTGGCATAGTATTTGTGGCTTCGCCACCGTTCATGTTTTTTATACATGTCACGCTAGATCATTGGATATCCAGGTAAACCATAAGAGGCATTCATACAGAGTCATATTTTTGTTCTAGTATCGAGTTGTAATTCTTGAGTTGTAAGTAAATAAAACTGTGACGATCATCATTATTAGAGCATTGTCCCATGTGAGGAAAGGATGATGGAGACTATGATTCTCCCACAAGTCGAGATGAGACTCCAGACTAAAATAAATAAAAAGTGGCCAAAGAGCCCAAAAAAGATGCCAAAGAGCCCAAAATAAAAAAATGAGAAAAAATGAGAGAAAAACAGAGAAGGGACAATGTTACCATCCTTTTCCACACTTGTGCTTCAAAGTAGCACCATTTTCTTCATGATAGAGAGTCTCCTATTTTGTCACTTTCATATATTACTAGTGGGAATTTTTCATTATCGAACTTGGCTTGTATATTCCAATTTTTCATTATAGAACTTGGCTTGTATGTTCCAGTGGGCATGTCACATCTTTGGGGGATCTAGTCCAAAGACCTCTTCACAATCTCCCTGCCAGTATACCAAATGGTGTACACCAGCGGCCACTGGTGGCATCAAGACGGGATTGTGTCGTGTGGGTAAAGTGTACAACCTCTTTAGAGTGTAAAACTATTCGCATAGCCGTGTCCACGGTCATGGACGACACATGAATCTTTCTTGACATACAGGATCAGTCTTGCTTATTCCCTCTTTGCCCCTATTGTTGAAACCTATGAAGGACGTGAGTTGATCGAGGATCCTCACTTGATGAAAGTTATTCTGTAGATAAACGTGTTTTCATCTAAAACTGCTTTTATCCAACTACTTTATTTGTCAAACAAAATTAACTTTATGCAAAGCCATACAACATTCCTTTGAAGCCACATGTAGCTATTAGGTCCTTCCCCGTGGGAGGCATGTTGAGTACGTAATGTACTCATGGTAATACTTTTCTTGAACAACAGAGATCTATGAAGATGAGGGCGTCGACTACGACTATTATGATGATCCTGAGGAGTGAGGACACGTTGACTACATCGACTGCATGTGGCTGAGATTGAGTCGCTATGTATTTATATATTCCACTGTGTTTCTGGTTATAATAAATGTCATGAGACATTTCACTATGTATGCTTTGTGGCAAGAGTTATTAAACTTATATTATTTTAATGGTCTACAATGATACCATTTCGCTGTGTTGTCAAGTTGATCCTGGATTGACAAATATACACAGGAGGGTCTGGAAATAATTTCGGGACATGCTCACATGCTTGGGCTTCAACAAGGATCCAGAGGTTTCCGGACACTCCTACCGCATGATCGGGGGTGAGGAACGTTTCAAGGTAAACTTGGTGGTGTATCCGAGGATGGAACAGACCGGCAGTTACCGATTCACATAAGATGGAGAAGACTTCTTTGATGCCTTCATTGGAGTTGTTCATCAGGCGATGCATCGAATAACCAGACTTCGTCAGGACGAGCTGAGGCACATCCCGTTCCGGTACTTCACTTTCTGTATTGGGGACGGAGCGATTCAGCGGAACTTGGGGTACATGGAGGAGGATGATCCCATGATCATTCGTATGGCTTCACTTATCTTTGGACTTGAGCAAAACCTTGCTATGACTACGACTATGCTGGAGGAGAACTGTCAGCGCATAGAGTTTTACCAGGAGCGAGTGGAGACACTTGAGGAGAGACTGGTGGAGGCGAAGACTTCCTTAGCCGCTGCCCATGAAGCACGGGAGGCTGCTAAGGCAGTTGCAGAGCAGGGTATCATCGCCATGAATGCTATGCTTGCCATGGAGAATGGTGACCAGCAGGAGATGCCACCAGGGGACCCTACACCTCCTCCAACAGAGGCTTCATCCATGCATCAAGATTACACAGACAAAGAAGAGCGTCCTAGCGAAGAAGCTTCGCCTGACACGTCGTGCCATTGCACCTTCAGCACCGCCTGCACCTCTAGTACCACCGACTCGCGAGCAGCAGCTTGACGACACCGAGGAGGAGGAGACTGAGCCTGAGGAGAGAGCTCCTGCTACGCCAGAGGGGGCCGCATCACCACCATCCGGTCTTCACTTTGCACCATCACCTACCCACTAGTACGATGGGGATCTCAGCGAGTAGATGGACTATAGGAACCATAAGTGATATCTTTGATGATGTGAGTGAACGTTAGTTATTTTCATGTTGCTATGTACATGGTAGACTATACCGATATATGTGGTATAGCTACTATGTTATCCAATACTTTCATGCTTGAGTGTTTTAATTGGAGTTCAGTTGCTGGTTTTATTTGTTCATTTGTTATCATATTGGGTTTATGGGCTAGATATTTCCCCCTCTTCTATTCTAACACCGGGAGGCCAACAGGATGGATGCTAACCGCGGAGGTCGTGGTCATGGAGCATGCGGACGTGATCGCGGTCGTGGACGTGGACGCGGACGTGGACCAGGTTTTGAGGAACCCATCTTTGGAGAAAAATTTGAGGAGGGACATGTCCATGATATCGACTCTGACTCTGGAGGAGATGATGTGCCACCACCACCACCGCCACCCAATATGGCACATATGATGTTGATGCAAACCCAGATACTTCAGCAGCTTGCAGCCAACGTTGCGAACCAGAATCAGGGTCAACCACCACAGTCTGGATTTGCTGAGTTCATGAGGGCAAAACTGCCAACTTTTGAGGGATCATCAGACCCACTTGATGCTGATGATTGGTTGAAGGAAATCAGGAAGACACTCAACTTGGCCAATTGCACCGCGGAAAATCGTGTCAAGTTTGTGGCACACCAGCTCAAGGGTGTGGCTGTAGATTGGTGGGAGAATTATTGTGAAGCCCATGAGTATGCTCAAACTATCACTTGGAATGAGTTTACAGAAGCTTTTCGCACCACACATATTCCTGCTGGCATCATGGAGCTGAAGAAGGATGAGTTCCGAGCTCTTACTCAAGGAAAGATGACAGTGTCTGAATATCTGAGTCATTTCACACAGCTAGCATGTTATGGAAGGGTAGATATTCCAACTGAAGCTGACTAGACTGCTATGTTTTTGAAGGGCTGAACACTGGGTTGAAGGACGAGTTGGTATCTCACGACTTTCCTACCTTTCAAGCGCTTGTCAACAAGGCTATACTCCAGGAGAACTCTAGGAGGGAATTAGAGGAACATCGTAAGCGTAGAGCACCATAGACTGACCATGGGGTAGGCAGCTCAAAACAGAAGATTGGTCATCATACTGGCTATCATGCACCATATGTCAAGCCATCAAGAACCAATAACACATTTCAGCCCAATGCATATAAGACTCTACGAGCTGAGTGGGAGGTAATCATGCTAATACAACTGGAAAGGCATGCTTCAGTTGTGGGCAAGAGGGTCACTTTGCTGTTGCATGTCCCAATAAGAACACCGGTCCTACTACAGTGAAGTTCAACTTGGGTTCTACAGCTAAGACACCCACAGTAGGACGTGGCCGAGGCATTCTCAATACACCAGGGGTGCACCTCTTGCATCAGGACGTGGCAGGGTCAACAATGTCACCATCGAGCAGGCTCATGAGGCACCAGATGTTGTTCTTGGTATGTTACCGATCAACTCGTATTATGGTTCGGTACTTTTTGATACTGGAGCTTCTCACTCATTCATTTCAAGGAGTTTTGCTGAAAGACATCATTTTCGAACTGAGGGTTTGAACTTACAAATGGTAGTGCAATCACCTGGGGGTATTTTAAGGACTGGGCAGAAGTGTCCTAAAGTGGTCATAGTTATAGAAGGGTTAGAGTTCCTAGTAAATCTTATCTTGATAAACTCCAAAGGCTTGGATATCATTTTAGGAATGAATTGGTTAAGGAAACATATGGCATTTGTAGATTGTTCTAGGACCACTTTTACTTTAACAAGCACTGAAGGGGCCATTGTGGAATACAAGCTAGGATTGCACCTGAACCCAAGGTTGATTGCATGCTGAACAAAGTGAAGGAGTTAACTCTGTTGGATGTTCGAGTTGTGAAGAAATATCCAGATGTCTTTCCGGATGAATTGCCAGGATTGCCACTAGACCGTGAGATTGAGTTTGTCATTGAGTTAATACCGGGCACCGCTCTTATTGCAAACAGACCTTATAAGATGACAACGAATGAATTAGCTGAGTTGAAGAACCAAATTCAGGAGTTAGAAGAGAAGGGTTACATTAGGCCGAGCACATCACCGTGGGGCGCACCTGTGCTATTTGTGAAAAAGAAAGATGGTAGCATGCGCATGTGTGTGGATTACCGAGAGCTGAATGCAGCAACTATTAAGAATAAGTATCCCTTGCCAAGCATTAATAACTTGTTTGAACAGTTCAAGGGGGCATGTGTGTTTTCCAAAATAGATCTCTGATCAGGATACCACCAGTTGAAGATTCGCCCGCAAGATGTTCCAAAGACCGCCTTTGTTACACGATATGGTCTCCATGAGTTTTTGGTAATGTCATTTGGACTCACAAATGCACCAGCTTACTTCATGTATCTATTGAACAATGTATTCATGGATTGCTTGGATAAGTTTGTTGTAGTGTTCATCGACGATGTTTTGATCTATTCCCGGAGTGAAGAAGAGCACGAGAAACACCTTTGAGTGGTATTGGAGAGGCTAAGGGCTCATCAACTCTATGCCAAGTTTAGTAAGTGCGAATTCTGGTTGAAAGAAGGGGACTTTCTAGGACATGTCATCTCAGCCGAAGGAGTTGCCATGGAATCAGCAAAAGTGGAAGCAGTACTCAGTTGGAAGCAACCCAAGAATGTGTCAGAAATACGCAGTTTCCTTGGACTAGCCGGGTATTACCATCGGTTCATTGAAGATTTTTCCCGAATAGCAAGACGTATGACTCAGTTGTTAAAGAAGGTTGAAAAGTTCAAGTGGTCATAAGCTTGTGAAGCGAGTTTCCAAGAACTCAAGAGGAGGTTGACAACTAGTCCAGTATTGGTATTGCCAGATATTCAGCAAGAGTTTGAAGTTTATTGTGATGCTTCGCAGCAAGGTTTGGGATGCGTGCTTATGCAACAAGGGAAAGTTGTAGCGTATTCATCGAGACAGTTACGCCCTCATGAGGTTAACTATGCCACACATGATTTGGAATTAGCTGCTATAGTGCATGCCTTGAAAACTTGGAGGCACTACCTTATCGGAAATAGGTGTGAGATATACTCAGATCATAAGAGTTTGAATTACATTTTGACACAACCGGACTTGAATCTCAGACAGAGAAGGTGGCTAGATTTGATCAAGGACTATAATCTAAACATAAACTACCACCCCGGTAAAGCCAATGTCGTAGCTGATGCACTGAGCAGGAAGGTCTACATCAACAATGTGATGATTCAAAAGGAAGCGCCAGAACTTTATGAGGAAATTCGAAAGATGAACCTATATGTGAGCCTCGCAGAAAATGGTGAAATGTTAGAGGTTAAGTTTACTCTCCAAGATCAAGTGCGAGAAGCGCAGAAAGAGGACAAGGGAATTGCAGAGATTCATGAGAAAATCAAATTGGGCGAAGCACCGGACTATAGAGAAGATGAGAATGGAAGCATATGGTTTCGAGACTATTTGTTGGTGCCAGACCAAAAGGAGATCAAGGGCACGATCATGAAGGAAGATCATGAGTCAGCATAATCAATACACCCTGGAAGTACAAAGATGTATAATGACCTTCGGGGTAGTTTTTGGTGGTCTAGTATGAAGCCAGAAATTGCCGAGTATGCTTCACAGTGTGATGTACGTCGAAGGGTCAAGGCGGAGCATCAGAAGCCCGCGGGACTACTGCAACCACTTAAGGTTCTAGTGTGGAAATGGGAAGATATTGGAATGGACTTTATCATAGGCCTTCCAAGGACATCTTCTGGATTTGATTCTATTTGGGTCATAGTGGACAGATTGACCAAGTCACCTCATTTCATTACAGTAAAGAGTACCAATGGTGGAGAGAAGCTCGCAGAGTTATATATGGTAAGAATCATTTGCGCAAACGGAGTTCCTAAGAGGATAGTGTCGGATCGAGGATTGTGGGTGATATACATCAAGGTTCTGGAAGAAAATACACGAAGAATTGGATTTCAGCACAACATATCCCCCACAGACTGATGGACAGACCGAGCGAGTAAACCAAATTCTTGAAGACATGCTTCGAGCTTGTGCCTTGACATATCAGCGTAGTTGGGATAAGAGTCTTGCTTATGCTAAGTTTTCTTATAACAACAGTTATCAAGCAAGTATAAAGATGGCTCCTTTTGAGGCTTTATGTGGACAAAAGTGTCGTACACCTCTTAACTGGCATGAAGTAGATGAAAACCAAGTGTTCGGTCCTGACACATTGGAAGAGGCGGACAACCAAGTGAAAATGATTCAAGAAAGGTTGAAGGCAGCCCAGTCTAGACAAAAGGCTTATTCAGATAAACATCGCCATGACATATCATTCAAGATAAGAGATGATGTGTACTTGACGGTATCTCCACTACGTGGAATGCGTCGTTTCGGAATCAGGGTTAAGCTAGCACCTAGATACATTGGTCCGTTTGGGATTACTGCTCGACGTGGAGAGGTAGCCTATCAGTTGGTACTCCTAGAGAAGTTGTCAAATGTGCACAATGTGTTTCATGTGTCGCAGTTAAAGAAATGTTTTAAGAAACCCGAGGAAGAGGTGTAGAAGACTTCACTCGACAACATAGAAGTCAAGGATGACCTGGTGTATGAACAATATCCTATCAAGATTCTTGATGGGCAGTTGCGTACAACTAGGAGAAAGGTGATCAAACTTTGCAAGGTGCAGTAGAGCAATCACACTGAGAAGGAAGCAACATGGGAGCAAGAAGACGACCTCACAGAGGAGTTCCCAAATCTTTTCTCTTAGCTCTGAATCTCGGGGTCAAGATTCCTTTTAAGGCGGGTAGAGTTCAATTTTTCGAGAGTTCAATTTTTTTAAGCAAGGATGTTGCAACATAATCTTATATTATATATTTTGGAGATTTCTCAAATTAATACCAAGTTGTTTGGAATTAATTTAGCACATGTCAGGTGAAAAATATTTCCATAATATCCTGAGTCGATTTATTCGTTCGTAGTATTCATTTAAATTCTTCTTGTCTATTTTCTTAATTGGATTTCTCGAAATTTATTATGCCTTTTGGATTTTTATTTGGCTGTTATTTTTAATCCTAATAAAAACAATATTTAGTTATATTGTCTTTTTTCTCTCTCTCTTTTCCTCGTTGGACCTTGGTCCACTAGGCAAGTTCCCTTACCTTGTCTTTTTTTGGTCTGGACAACCTTGCTTTGCCATGCACATACGTAACCACCGCAACACAATTGATCCTGTCCTATATTTTTTTCTTTTCCTCCTCTTAGCCAACGATCCAACTTGGCCCAAGGCTCATTCCAGTCAGCAACAGCATCCGCTAGGCCCAGCTAGCAGCAGCATCTGCAAGGCCTAGCCGGCTAGCGAATGAAGCGACGTCTCCCTCCCGCACGCGTGCACGTACATGTTACACAGAAGAATAGCCAGAAGAAACCTCCATGGCTGCCTCTTCTTTCCCCTTCAAATCCCATCAATCCCTTCACCGTTTCCATTTGTCATCAGCACAAGAATTACTCCCCACTCAACGACGAGTCCGTTCAGTCTAATGGCTTCACTCATGGTGCACTTAATCTCATGCATGTAACTGATGAAGTTATTGGCCCAACAATGGCATTCACCTCCTGATCTCCCTCCTCCGGCAACCATTCGACAGAGCGTTCGCGTCACGGTGAGCGCCAGGAGCTCCACTATAAAAGCTACATCATCCCATCCTCCAATTCCTTTCCAATCACTCATAATCCACCCCGCAGTACAGCCCCATCTCTACCCAAAACAAAACCCTAAACCCTAGGAAGAATTGGATGATGCTAGAAATGATTTGATGTTTATTTTATTCATCGAGTAGAATTATTTTGAGTGCATATGTGTATGCTTGTAGTAGGTTAAGTCATTGTAGCGATCCGACCTCAGACGGTCAAATCTCTGTGCATAAGTGTCATCCCTGGATCGATAATGCTGACACACCACAGTACTTGAAGGATTTATAACAGAGTGCAATCACACACTTATTACATCGAATGTCTCAAAAGAGAACTTATTACAAAAATATGGCTTAAGGCCAACTAAATAAGATAACTGTGGAAGCATCAAAGATAAATGAGTCCATCAACTCCAACGGCATTGCTGAGTGCACGACAACGACCTAGCGCACCTTACTCTTCGTCTGAAAAGTTTGCAACATAATATGTTGCAGCCTGAAACGGGTCAGCACATGGAATATGCTGGCAAAATAACACAGTAGAGCAATGAACAGGGAAAATGCTATCACTACATGCATATATGGCTGGTGGAGGCTCTATGGTTATCATGTTTTTGCGAAAAGCCAATTTTTCACTACAACAAAGAAATATATTTTGTTTAACTATCATGGTAGTTGTTAAACATTGAGAATGGTAACCCCATCTCAATCCCAATTAAACAGTAATTAACAACCCAACAAAATTAATTAAGAGTGTTGAGATCACATCAATGCTTCAATAACCACATACTCAAGATGTCCATAACCGGGGACACGGCTAACCATGATTAGTTGTACACTCTACAGAGGTTTGCGCACTTTTCCCCACAAGACTCGACCTCCTTCATTGGATTTCTTGCACTACATGGTGTTTGAGAAATGGATGACCGAGACACGGTTTTTCAGAAGCATTAACTCTTTCGACGGGTAAACCGTACCACCTACATCTGCTAGTTTACCACTGAAAGAGGTCACACAACATACTCAACTATGCCAGAGCCCATAATGGCTTGTGGGCGCACACAGAAGTTTCTAGCATGAATAATCTTATGATCCCTTTGAGCCTGGGTGGCAAACCATAGGATGATCACATGGATGCCCCGGGATCTCCTTGGACAACACTGGATTCCCCAGGTGCCCACCATCAATCCACCCAGATGTGTATTAAAGTAGCCACCTTAAATAAACCCTTAGTTTATAAATAATCTCACCACTATCATGAATCACTCAACCAAACCACGTCTACGAGCATAGCATAGCAGTATAAGCATAACATAGAAGTAACTCCCAAGGTTTGATAATAAGGACAATAGGTTCTACCTCATCATCTACTTCCTAATACCCACATGTTAACAATCCAACTCATGCAATGTTTGAGGGTTGAAACTAATGCATAAAAAACTGGGTAATAAGGGATATGATCAAAGTGTTACTTGCCTTGCTAACGATCTGCAAACTCTAGAGACTCGTAGTAGCACGCTTCGCACTCCGGAAGTTCTATCGCAAATAAACAATAACACACATAAGCACTCAAGCGTACATGCAAGGGTAAAACTCAGATAAGAAGGTCCAAATAGAAGGTTCAACGGAAGAGCTTCGATTTGCAAAAAAGAATTAGTCGAATCGGAGCTACGGAACTGAAACTACGATCAAAAGAAATTCGAATTCAAATTTGCTTGAAACCAAATTTTAAATTGTCAAAATCGTGTTCAAGTTGATTAACTGGAAAGAGGGGTTCGAGACGAAGGTTTTGGCGTTGGTTTCACTAGATTTGGACGAAGGGTTGAAAAGTTGCGAGGGTTTGAAGATCAGGGGCTAATATGCGATAAAAATAATCATGGATAGGTCCCTGGCCGAAAAAGAAAATAAAAAGAAAAATCTATCGGACGAACGTCCGCTAACAGAGGCAAACGAACGAATTCATTTGTTATGAGAACTAAACAAACGAACGTTCGCCGAATAGATCTAAACCAAAGAAAAACCGATCTATAAAAAAGGAACTAGATCTAAACCAAAAAAATGGGCGGCGGTTTATACAGGTTCACCGGGAAAAACCGGCGGGTCGGCGGTGGTCAACGGCGGCGACGTCGGCGGCTCCGGCGGGTCTGTGGCGGGGTGGGCGGGGTCAGCGGGCGGCGCGGCGCGGCGGAGCTGCGGCGGCGAGCAGCGTGGGCGGCAACGGCGGCGCGGGCAGGCGGCGGCGGCGGTGTGCGGCGCGGGGCTGGTTGGGGAGGCGAGGGGGCTCCGGCGGCGGCTTATAAAGGCCCCCCCCCGGGGTCTCCGACTTGGAGAGGGGGTCGGCGAGGCGGCGGCGACCCGGACTCTTGCCGGAGTGCGGCGCGGACACGGGCGCGGCGGCGCGGCGCTGGGCTTGGCCCGGCTCGGCTAGGCCATTGGCCCAGTCGGGCGCGCGACTTAAAAAAAACAATTCCGCTGAAAACAAAAATATCCTAAATAAATATAAAAAATTCTAAAAATGCCAAAAACAATTTTCACCATCTAAATGGAATATTTAGAACAAAGTGAACATTTTTCTGGCCTAATAATGCAATTTTGAAAAATGCATATTTTTCCTAATTCAAATAAAATAGCAATTAAATCCAAATAAAATATTTATTGGATTTTAACATTTTCCTCCAATATTTATTTTATCTTGGAGAAGTCATTTTAGTTCCTCTCTTTTATTTTAATATCGGAAATATTCGGAGAGAAAAAATATTAAAACCAAAATGATCCTCTTTTCAAATTTGAGAAAAAAATCAAATATGAAAATAACGAAATCCCCAACTCTCTCCGTGGGTCCTTGAGTTGCTTAAGATTTCTAGGATCACAAACGAGATGCAGATAAAATATGATATGCATATGATGACCTATGTATAACATCCAAATTGAAAATTTGGGATGTTACAGTCATATAAAATTATTCCATTTTAATATCACCATGTTTATTCCATGCTTAGGTGTTGTTAACTTATTTCTTGATATTATAATTGGTTGTAGAATTTTTATAACTAGTTTTACAATTATTATTTTTATGCATGTTAGTGGAGTGCGATTTATTTTATTTGTTCATAGACATAGTATATGCGTGCGTACTTTCTAGATAATATTGTCATGCGTAGCAATATTTATGTTCTAGTTTAGTTTCGGAATGAATGTAGAATTATTGTTTAAATGATTTTGATTGAGTCTAGGTGATGTTGGGAGGCATATCATGTGCATGATTTTTGTTACAAGAGTTGATCACTCTACGACTAGATTTTTGTTGATCCATTTGTTACATATGTATCTAGATTATTTTAATTAGATGCTACATGCTTTGAGTCTATTATGTTTTAGCATTTCTTTAGGACCATGTTATTGTTTGATGTTTTGTGACTTAAATAGTTTGTTTAGGAAGTAACTTGGTTGAATTTTTAGATGCTTGTTGTTAAAATCTATAGTTGATGTTTTAGCCATTATAAATATTAGATTTTATCTAAATATTTATTGTGGTTAAATATTGTATGTCTCATGCCATGTTGAGTCAAGTTGCTCAAATGCATAGGATAGTTATATTTTGTGTCATGTCATGTCATTCATTTTTTATATAGCTAGCCCGAAGTATATGTATATTGGGCACTAGTAAAGTTTGGTTAGACATATGATTTAGAACGACAGTTGTGATGGCCAAGTCTTGCTTAGCCACGATAAACCTATCGGATTCCGGGCTCCGCAGACCCTTGATAGATTCGAACTCTGGGGTGCGTGCGAATAACTCAACCTCCCCAGTCTGCCTACTCGCCAATCTCACGGCCTCACTCGATGAACAAGAAGGAAATGGAACACAATAGTTTACCCAGGTTCGGGCCACCTTGCGGTGTAAAACCCTAGTCCTGCTTTGTGGTGGATTGGTCTCGATATGGGATAGGGATGAACTAGTACAGTGGAAGAACAACCTCAGGAGGTCTGTTCTTGTGTTGGTGTGAGTTGGTCCGGGTTCGAATGGATCCCCTTCCTATGGTGGTGGCTAGGCTATATTTATAGTGGCCTTGGTCCTCTTCCCCCAAAATGGAGGGGGAAGGGATCCCACAATGGCCAAATTCGATGGGAGACAACTAGTACATCTTATCCTGACAAAAGTAGTCTTCGTCTGCAAAGCTTCATGTCGTGATGCCATGGTGGGCTCGGCGATGTCCTCCGTCCTTCCGTCCTAGCGGTCTTGGTCTTGTTGCATGGGAATGGAAAGCTTTGGCTGATACCTCAGGACTCCGCACCTACGCTTGCCTCCTTAGCACCAAAGAGGAAACTATTGTACCGCGCCCGCTGGCGCCCGCCTGGCCATGGTCGTCATGGCTCATCTCATCCGAGCCTCTCGAGGTGAGGCTTGCATAGAAATCTCCACTCCTCAGGAGCCGGCCTGGAGAGGCCGCTCCTTTTGGAGGTATTGATGTCGTCCGCCTCGCGAGGCTTGGCCCCTCGCAAGGGTCTTGAGTTGTTGATGCTAAAGGTGGGCTGTACCAGGCCGTCGATGGAGCCACGCCGTGGGCCGCAGGCAGGCATGTTTGGTTACTGATACGTCTCCAACGTATCTATAATTTTTGATTGCTCCATGCTATATTATCTTCTGTTTTGGACATTATTGGGCATTATTATACACTTTTATATTATTTTTGGGACTAACCTATTAACCGGAGGCCCAGCCCAGAATTGCTGTTTTTTTGCCCATTTCAGAGTTTCGTAGAAAAAGAATATCAAACGGAGTCCAAACGGAATGAAACCTTCGGGAATGTGATTTTCGGAACGAACATGATCCAGAGGACTTGGACCCTACGTCAAGAAAGCTACCAGGAAGCCACGAGGTAGGGAGGCGCGCCTACCCCCCCTGGGCGTGCCCTCCACCCTCGTGGGCCCCATGTTGCTTCACCGATGTACTCCTTCCTCCTATATATACCTACGTACCCCAAACTACAAGATACGGAGCCAAAAACCTAATTCCACCGCCGCAACCTTCTGTACCCGTGAGATGCCATCTTGCGGCCTGTTCCGGAGCTCCGCCGGAGGGGGCATCTATCACGGAGGGCTTCTACATCAACACCATAGCCTCTCCGATGATGTGTGAGCAGTTTACCTCAGACCTTCGGGTCCATAGTTATTAGCTAGATGGCTTCCTCTCTCTTTTTGGATCTCAATACAATGTTCTCCCTCTCTCTTGTGGAGATCTATTCGATTTAATCTTCTTTTGCGGTGTGTTTGTTGAGACCGATGAATTGTGGGTTTATGATCAAGTTTATCTATGAACAATATTTGAATCTTCTGAATTCTTTTATGTATGATTGGTTATCTTTGCAAGTCTCTTCGAATTATCAGTTTGGTTTGGCCTACTAGATTGATCTTTCTTGCAATGGGAGAAGTGCTTAGCTTTGGGTTCAATCTTGCGGTGTCCTTTCCCAGTGACAGTAGGGGCAGCAAGGCACGTATTGTATTGTTTCCATCGAGGATAACAAGATGGGTTTTTTTTATCATATTGCATGAATTTATCCCTCTACATCATGTCATCTTGCTTAAAGCGTTACTCTGTTCTTATGAACTTAATACTCTAGATGCATGCTGGATAGCGGTCGATGTGTGGAGTAATAGTAGTAGATGCAGGTAGGAGTCGGTCTACTTGTCTCGGACGTGATGCCTATATACATGATCATACCTAGATATTCTCATAGCTATGCTCAATTCTGTCAATTTCTCAACAGTAATTTGTTCACCCACCGTAAATACTTATGCTCTTGAGAGAAGCCACTAGTGAAACCTATGGCCCCGGGTCTATTTTCCATCATATTAATCTTCCAACACTTAGCTATTTCTGCTGCCGTTTTTATTTTACTTTCTTTACTTTGCATCTTTATCATAAAAATACCAAAAATATTATCTTATCATATCTATCAGATCTCACTCTCGTAAGTGACCGTGTAGGGATTGACAACCCCTTATCGCGTTGGTTGCGAGGATTTATTTGTTTGTGTAGGTGCGAGGGACTCGTGCATGGCTTCCTATTGGATTGATACCTTGGTTCTCAAAAACTGAGGGAAATACTTACGCTACTTTGCTTCATCACTCTTCCCACTTCAAGGGAAAACCAACACAGTGCTCAAGAGGTAGCAAGAAGGATTTCTGGCGCCGTTGCCGGGGAGGCCTACGCAAAAGTCAACATACCAAGTACCCATCACAAACCCTTATCTCCCGCATTACATTATCTGCCATTTGCCTCTCGTTTTCCTCTCCCCACTTCACCCTTGCCGTTTTATTCGCCCTCTCTTTTCCGTTTGCCTCTTTTTCGCTTGCTTCTTGTTTGCTCGTGTGTTGGATTGCTTGTTTGTCACGATGGCTCAAGATAATACCAAATTATGTGACTTTACCAATACCAACAATAATGATTTCCTTAGCACTCTGATTGCTCCTCTTACCGATACTGAATCTTGTGAAATCAATGCTGCTTTGATGAATCTTGTCATGACAGATCAATTCGCCGGCCTTCCTAGTGAAGATGCCGCTACTCATCTAAATAGCTTCGTTGATTTGTGTGATATGCAAAAGAAGAAAGATGTTGACAATGATATTGTTAAATTGAAGCTATTTCCTTTTTCGCTTAGAGATCGTGCTAAAGCTTGGTTTTCGTCTTTGCCTAAAAATAGTATTGATTCTTGGAATAAGTGCAAAGATGCTTTTATCTCGAAGTATTTTCCTCCCGCTAAGATTATCTCTCTTAGAAACGATATTATGAATTTTAAGCAACTTGATCATGAACATGTTGCACAAGCTTGGGAGAGGATGAAATTAATGATACGTAATTGCCCCACGAATGGTTTGAATTTGTGGATGATTATACATAATTTTTATGCCGGATTGAATTTTGCTTCTAGAAATCTTTTAGATTCAGCCGCGGGAGACACTTTTATGGAAATAACTTTAGGAGAAGCTACTAAACTCCTCGATAATATTATGGTTAATTGTTCTCAATGGCACACTGAAAGATCTACTAATAAAAAGGTGCATGCGATAGAAGAAATTAATGTTTTGAGTGGAAAGATGGATGAACTTTTGAAATTATTTGCTACTAAGAGTGTTTCTTCTGATCCTAATGATATGCCTTTGTCTACTTTGATTGATAATAATAATGAATCTATGGATGTGAATTTTGTTGGTAGGAATAATTTTGGTAACAACGCGTATAGAGGAAACTTTAACCCTAGGCTTTATCCTAGTAATTCCTCTAATAATTATGGTAATTCCTAAAACAATTCTTATGGAAATTTTAATAAGATGCCCCCTGAATTTGAGACTAGTGTTAAGGAATTTATGAATTTGCAAAAAATTTCAATGCTTTGCTTGAAGAGAAATTGCTTAAAGTTGATGAATTGGCTAGGAACGTTGATAGAATTTCTCTTGATGTTGATTCTTTAAAACTTAGATCTATTCCTCCCAAGCATGATATCAATGAGTCTCTCAAAGCCATGAGAATTTCCATTGATGAGTGCAAAGAAAGAACCGCTAGGATGCGTGCTAAGAAAGATTGCTTTATAAGAGCGTGTTCCTCTAGTTCCTATGAAAATAAAGATGAAGATCTAAAAGTTATTGATGTGTCCCCTATTAAATCTTTGTTTTGCAATATGAATCTTGATAATGATGGGACTGAATATGATCCACCTTTACCTACAAGGCGTTACAAAAATTCGGAGTTTTTAGATCTTGATGCTAAAATTGATAAAAGCGGGATTGAAGAGATCAAAACATTAGATATTAATGAACCCATTATTTTGTATTTCAAGGAATTTAATTATGATAATTCCTCTTTGATAGATTGTATTTCCTTGTTGCAATCCGTGCTAAATTCTCCTCGTGCTTATATTCAAAATAAAGCCTTTACTAAACATATCGTTGATGCTTTGATGCAATCTTATGAAGAAAAACTTGAGTTGGAAGTTTCTATCCCTAGAAAACTTTATGATGAGTGGGAACCTACTATTAAAATTAAGATTAAAGATCATGAATGCTATGCTTTGTGTGATTTGGGTGCTAGTGTTTCCACGATTCCAAAAACTTTGTGTGATTTGCTAGGTTTCCGTGATTTTGATGATTGTTCTTTAAATTTGCACCTTGTGGATTCCACTATTAATAAACCTATGGGAAGAATTAATGATGTTCTTATTGTTGCAAATAGGAACTATGTGCCCGTAGATTTTATCGTTCTTGACATAGATTGCAATCCTTCATGTCCTATTATTCTTGGTAGACCTTTTCTTAGAACGATTGGTGCAATTATTGATATGAAGGAAGGGAATATTAGATTCTAATTTCCATTAAAGAAAGGCATGGAACACTTCCTAGGAAGAAAATAAAATTACCATATGAATCTATTATGAGAGCTAGTTATGGATTGCCTACCAAAGATGGCAATACCTAGATCTATCCTTGCTTTTATGCCTAGCTAGGGGCGTTAAACAATAGCGCTTGTTGGGAGGCAACCCAATTGATTTTAAGTTTTTTTTTGCTTTTTACTTCTGTTTAGGATTAAATATTTGTTCTAGCCTCTGGTTAGATGTGTTTTTATGTTTTAATTAGTGTTTGTGCCAAGTTAAACCTATAGGATCTTCTTGGATAATAGTTATTTGATCTTGCAGAAAATTCCAGAAACTTTCTGTTCACGAAAATAATTGTTAAAAATCACCAGAACGTGATAAAATATTGATTCCAATTGCTGCTGATCAATAAACAAATTTTCCAGGTCGTCCTATTTTGGCTGATTTTTTTGAATTCCAGAAGTTTGCGTTAGTTACAGATTACTACAGACTGTTCTGTTTTTCGTGTGTTGTTTGCTTATTTTGATGAATCTATGGCTAGTAAAATAGTTTATAAACCATAGAGAAGTTGGAATACAGTAGGTTTGACACCAATATAAATAAATAATGAGTTCATTACAGTACGTTGAAGTGTTTTTTGTTTTCTTTCGCTAACGGAGCTCACGAGATTTTCTTCTGAGTTTTGTGTTGTGAAGTTTTCAAGTTTTGGGTATAGGATTTGATGGATTATCGAACAAGGAGTGGCAAGAGCCTAAGCTTGGGGATGCCCATGGCACCCCCAAGATAATCTAAGGACACCAAAAAGCCAAAGCTTGGGGATGCCCCGGAAGGCATCCCCTCTTTCGTCTACTTCCATCGGTAACTTTACTTGGAGCTATATTTTTATTCACCACATGATATGTGTTTTGCTTGGAGCGTCTTGTATGATTTGAGTCTTTACTTTTTAGTTTACCACAATCATCTTTGCTGTACACACCTTTTGAGTGAGTCACACTTGATTCGGAAATTATTAGAATACTCTATGTGCTTCACTTATATCTTTTGAGTTATATAGTTTTTGCTCTAGTACTTCACTTATATCTTTTAGAGCACGGTGGTGGATTTGTTTTATAGAAACTATTGATCTCTCATGCTTCACTTAGATTATTTTGAGATTCTTAAATAGCATGGTAATTTGCTTAAATAATCATAATATGCTAGGTATTCAAGATTAGTACAAAACTTTCTTATGAGTGTTTTGAATACTAAGAGAAGTTTGATGCTTAATGATTGTTTTGAGACATGGAGGTAGTGGTATTAAATTTGTGCTAGTTGAGTAGTTATGAATTTGAGAAATACTTGTGTTGAAGTTTGCAAGTCCCATAGCATGCATGTATGGTAAACGTTATGTAACAAATTTGAAACATGAGGTGTTCTTTGATTGTCCTCCTTATGAGTGGCGGTCGGGGACGAGCGATTGTCTTTTCCTACCAATCTATCCCCCTAGGAGCATGCGCGTAGTGCTTGGTTTTTGATGACTTGTAGATTTTTGCAATAAGTATGTGAGTTCTTTATGACTAATGTTGAGTCCATGGATTATATGCACTCTCACCTTTCCATCATTGCTAGCCTCTTCGGTACAGTGCAGTTCCCTTTCTCACATTGAGAGTTGGTGCAAACTTCGCCGGTGCATCCAAACCCCGTGATATGATACGCTCTTCCACATATAAACCTCCTTATATCTTCCTCGGAACAGCCACCATACCTACCTATTATGGCATTTCCATAGCCATTCCGAGATATATTGCCATGCAACTTTCCACCATTCCGTTTATCACGACACGTTCATCAATATCATTTTGCTTTGCATGATCATGTAGTTGACATAGAATTTGTGGCAAAGCCACCATTCATAATTCTTTCATACATGTCACTCTTGGTTCATTGCATATCCCGGTACACTACCGGAGGCATTCATATAGAGTCATACTCTGTTCTAGTATTGAGTTTTAATCATTGAGTTGTAAATAAATAGAAGTGTGATGATCATCATTTTCTAGAGCATTGTCCCAAGTGAGGAATAAAAAAAAGAGAAAGGCCATAAAAAGAGAAGGCCCAAAAAAATGAGAGAAAAAGAGAGAAGGGACAATGTTACTATCCTTTTACCACACTTGTGCTTCAAAGTAGCACCATAATCTTCATGATAGAGAGTGTCTTGTTTTGTCATTTTCATATACTAGTGGGAATTTTTCATTATAGAACTTGGCTTGTATATTCCAACGATGGGCCTCCTCAAGTGCCCTAGGTCTTCGTGAGCAAGCAAGTTGGATGCACACCCACTTAGTTTCTTTTGTTGAGCTTTCATATATTTATAGCTCTAGTGCATCCGTTGCATGGAAATCCCTACTCCTTGCATTAACATCAATCGATGGGCATCTCCATAGCTCATTGATTAGCCTCGTTGATGTGAGACTTTCTCCTTTTTTGTCTTCTCCACATAACCCCCATCATCATATTCTATTCCACCCATAGTGCTATATCCATGGCTCACGCTCATGTATTGCGTGAAGGTTGAAAAAGTTTGAGATTACTAAAGTATGAAACAATTGCTTGGCTTGTCATCAGGGTTGTGCATGATGAGAGCATTCTTGTGTGACAAAAATGGAGCATGACTAAACTATATGATTTTGTAGGGATGAACTTTCTTTGGCCATGTTATTTTGAGAGGACATAATTGCTTAGTTAGTATGCTTGAAGTATTATTATTTCTATGTCAATATTGAACTTTTATCTTGAATCTTTCGGATCTGAATATTCATACCACATTTAAGAAGAATTACATTGAAATTATGCCAAGTAGCATTCCACATCAAAAATTCTGTTTTTATCATTTATCTACTCGAGGACGAGCAGGAGTTAAGCTTGGGGATGCTTGATACGTCTCCAACGTATCTATAATTTTTGATTGCTCCATGCTATATTATCTTCTGTTTGGGACATTATTGGGCTTTATTATACACTTTTATATTATTTTTGGGACTAACCTATTAACCGGAGGCCTAGCCCAGAATTGCTGTTCTTTTTGCCTATTTTAGAGTTTCGCAGAAAAAGAATATCAAACGACGTCCAAACGGAATGAAACCTTCGGGAACGTGATTTTCGGAACGAACGTGATCCAGAGGACTTGGATCCTACGTCAAGAAAGCTACCAGGAAGCCACGAGGTAGGGGGCGCGCCTACCTCCCCTGGGCGCGCCCTCCACCCTCGTGGGCCCCACGTTGCTCCACCGACGTACTCCTTCCTCCTATATATACCTACGTACCCCCAAACTACAAGATACGGAGCCAAAAACCTAATTCCACCGCCGCAACCTTCTGTACCCATGAGATCCCATCTTGGGGCCTGTTCCGGAGCTCCGCCGGAGGGGGCAACGATCACGGAGGGCTTCTACATCAACACCATAGCCTCTCCGATGATGTGTGAGTAGTTTACCTCAGACCTTCGGGTCCATAGTTATTAGCTAGATGGCTTCCTGTCTCTTTTTGGATCTCAATACAATGTTCTCCCCCTCTCTTGTGGAGATCTATTCGATGTAATCTTCTTTTGCGGTGTGTTTGTTGAGACCGATGAATTGTGGGTTTATGATCAAGTTTATCTATGAACAATATTTGAATCTTCTGAATTATTTTATGTATGATTGGTTATCTTTGCAAGTCTCTTCGAATTATCAGTTTGGTTTGGCCTACTAGATTGATCTTTCTTGCAATGGGAGAAGTGCTTAGCTTTGGGTTCAATCTTGCGGTGTCCTTTCCCAGTGACAGTAGGGGCAGCAAGGCACGTATTGTATTGTTGCCATCGAGGATAACAAGATGGGGTTTTTATCATATTGCATGAATTTATCCCTCTACATCATGTCATCTTGCTTAAAGCGTTACTCTGTTCTTATGAACTTAATACTCTAGATGCATGCTGGATAGCGGTCGATGTGTGGAGTAATAGTAGTAGATGCAGGCAGGAGTCGGTCTACTTGTCTCGGACGTGATGCCTATATACATGATCATACCTAGATATTCTCATAACTATGCTGAATTCTGTCAATTGCTCAACAGTAATTTGTTCACCCACCGTAAATACTTATGCTCTTGAGAGAAGCCACTAGTGAAACCTATGGCCCCCGGGTCTATTTTCCATCCTATTAATCCCCCAATACTTAGCTATTTATGCCACCGTTTTTATTTTAATTTCTTTACTTTGCATATTTATCATAAAAATAAAATATTATCTTATCATATCTATCAGATCTCACTCTCGTAAGTGACCGTGTAGGGATTGACAACCCCTTATCGCGTTGGTTGCGAGGATTTATTTGTTTGTGTAGGTGCGAGGGACTCATGCGTGGCCTCGTACTGGATTGATACCTTGGTTCTCAAAAACTGAGGGAAATACTTACGCTACTTTGCTGCATCACCCTTTCCTCTTCAAGGGAAAACCAACGTAGTGCTCAAGAGGTAGCAGGTACCCCCGTTCCCAGAACGCCGACAGTAGCCCCCGGGCCCAAGGCGTGCTCCGACTTGGCTTCGAGGCGAAGCCATGCGGCAAGGGGGGAGCGCTGCGGGCCCCAACCGCCTGCGGCCTTGGTCAACGAGTGGCGCTTGATGGGACGTGGGCGTCTTCGCTTCCCCGTGCTGCCTCGGCAACCGTTCGACTTGACAAGAGCCTGCGGCATGCAGAGAAAGATCTTCATTGCATGGGATCGTGGAGGCCGGCAGTTGGTGTTGGGGAACCAAGTATTTAAAAAATTTGCCTACGATCACGCAAGATCTATCTAGGAGAAGCATAGCAACGAGCGGGGAGAGTGTGTCCACGTACCCTCGTAGACCGAAAGCGAAGCGTTAAGTAACGCGATTGATGTAGTCGAACGTCTTCGCGATCCAACCGATCAAGTACCAAATGCACGGCACCTCCGTGATCTGCACACGTTCAGCTCAGTGACGTCCCTCGAACTCTAGATCCAGCTGAGGCCGGGGCAGAGTTTCGTCAGCACGACGACGTGGTGACGGTGGTGATGAAGTTACCGACGCAGGGCTTCGCCTAAGCACTACGACAATATGACCAAGGTGGAAAACTGTGGAGAGGGGCACCGCACACAGCTAAGAAATCAACTTGTGTGTCTATGGGGTGCCCCCTCCGTCGTATATAAAGGAGGGGAGGAGGGGGCCAGCCGGCCACAAGGGATGCGCCCAAGGGGGGGGAATCCTACTCCTACTAGGAGTAGGTTCCCCCTTTTCCTAGTCCAACAAGGAGGGGAAGGAAGGAGGAAGGGGAGAGAAGGAAGGAGGGGGCGCCGCCCCCACCCCTTGTCCAATTGGGACTTGGGGGTGCCACCTCCTGGGCGGCCCTCTCTCCTCTAAGGCCCATGGTGGCCCATTAACTTCCTGGGGGGAGGGGTTCTGGTAACCCTCTGGCACTCCGATTTTATCCGAACCTCTCCGGAACAATTCCGGTGTTCAAACAACATGGTTCAATATATCAATCTTTATGTCTCGACCATTTTGAGACTCCTCGTCATGTCCCTGATCTCATCCGGGACTCCGAACAACCTTCGGTGCATCAAATCACATAAACTCATAATACCAATCGTCATCGAATGTTAAGCGTGCGGACCCTACGGGTTCGAGAACTATGTAGACATGACCGAGACACTTCTCTGGTCAATAACCAACAGCGGAACCTAGATGCTCATATTGGTTCCTACATATTCTACGAAGATCTTTATCGGTCAAACCGCACAACAACGTATGCTGTTCCCATTGTCATCGGTATGTTACTTGCCCGAGATTCGATCGTCGGTATTATCATTCCTAGTTCAATCTTGTTACCGGCAAGTCTCTTTACTCTTTCCGTAGTGCATCATCCCGCAACCAACTCATTAGTCACATTGCTTGCAAGGCTTATAGTGATGTGCATTACCGAGATGGCCCAGAGATACCTCTCCGACAATCGGAATGACAAATCCTAATCTCGATCTATGCCAACTCAACAAACACCATTGGAGACACCTGTAGAGCATCTTTATAATCACCCAGTTACTCAACTTCACACCTTGCAACACAGGCAAAAACTCCTTCTTTGACTGTTTCATTTTGAACTACTTCAGAAAACTTGTGAAGGTATGTACTCATTGAAAATTTTAATCAAGTGTCTTGATCTATCTCTACAAATCTTGATGCTCAGTATGTAAGCAGCTTCACCGAGGTCTTTCTTTGAAAAACTCATTTCAAACACTCCTTTATGCTTTCCAGAAAATTCTACATTATTTCCGATCAACAATATGTCATTCACATATACTTATCAGAAATGCTGTAGTACTCCCACTCACTTTCTTGTAAATACAGGCTTCACCGCAAGTATGTATAAACCTATATGCTTTGATCACACTATCAAAGCGTATATTCCAACTCCGAGATGCTTGCACCAGTCCATAAATGGATCGCTGGAGCTTGCACACTTTTTTAGCACCTTTTGGATTGACAAAACCTTCTGGTTGCATCATATACAACTCTTCTTTAAGATATCACTGGTGTGCGTCGGTCCTAAACAAATGGTTTAAAACCACTTTCCGCGACGGCATTTGGAACCGTCGCCAAGTGAGTGTGGGCGATAGGGGGGGTCCTTCCCACACGACCCAGAAACCGTCGGGGATAGGGCCCCTACAGTACTCCTACTCGTTTCTGCTCGCATTGCCATCACAGTCGGTATTCTGTGGTGCTACGTTTACGATGCGCAGCCCATCACAAACGATTCACTATTATAGAACATGTATGATGCGCGGACCATCACAAACGGTTCACCGTTAAGAAGGTTAGCTAATCGTCGTACGAGTGTCGGACAGGATTACGAAACGTCGGACCGTCGTAACATTGTCGTACACGACAACTATCGCACACGCTATTCTGTGGTGCAACGTTTATGATCCATACTTCATCAGAAACAGTTCATGGTTGCGAATCGTGTACGATAAGGCAAATAACACAAATGTTTAGTTTGCCCGCACCGTTTGTGATATTGTCTGACATCGCACACGCTTTGCAAACGGCAACTATGTGCATGCTTGCACACGTTTCCTCTCTATGAACTGTCTCGGATTATGGTGCATATCGCAAAAGTTTGTGTTTTACCAACCATGTGTGCCGTAACAACCTGGAGAGCGTAATTTCACCGTAATTTAATTGCTGCTTTTCCAAATTGTACCGGATTTGGATTTGAATTTGAATGTATGCTACAGCTTTATTCATATCCATCAAGTTCAAACAACCAATGCATTATTCGATTCATAGGTACATATGTTCAAGAATTACATAAGAACCAAATAAAGAATGATGAACCACAGTTGTATACTTGTACTATTAAAGACAGTAAAGAAAGAGGCGAAATATATTCTGGTTGCTGAACAAGGTGAAGCGGAATGCCCATATTGTGCCCTCCTCCATGTAGAAGGCACGCACGACTCTAGTCCAACCCCTTGTGATGGGCGATCCTTCACGGTCTTCATGAAAACATCTAGATAATCATCGTGTTCTGGTAGAAATACTTTAACATTTGCATGCCCACCAATCATGTAGTTTGAGAGGTAATCTTGAGTGAACTGCTTTGACAACCACTGCAAAGGAATAAGATTTCAGACATTGTCATCGAACACAACTCATTATGGGCAGTAAAAAGAAGGCTGCAGAGTTCTTACTTACCATCCTGCAGTTCGCTGTTGTCTTGGATAAAGTGTAAACAAATAGTTTAATTGCCATCCTTGGACCCATTTTATTAGTAATCTTTATCAGCTTCCTCACTTGATGCTGGTTCATCGATATCTCATTACCCCATACGCAGGAAGGGTCGAAACGCGGATCTTTACCAATGACATATGTACCAAAAAGCACCAAGTTAATATTAGAAGCTAAACAGCAATGGCACAATGATGTAGTACAACACTCTTTTATAATATGTCTATATACATCCGTATGTGGTAGTCCATTTGAAATCTCTAAAAAGACAAATATTTAGGAACGGAGGGAGTATCTTATAACATCCAATATACTCACATATTAGATGAATTAACATCTTATATTATGGGCCAGAAGAAGTTTAGTTCGTTCTTAAAAATTATCTGTTGTTGTATCCACGGGTTACAGTTAGTTTGAGCTAGTTCGGGCTCAAATAGCCCTAAAGTATATCTAAACATGAGGGCTAGTTTGAGCTAGTGGCATCTATAACCCACCCAAAAAAACTAGTATCCAACCCAAGAGGTGCTAATTGGAGCTAGTTCTCCTAGTGCATTTATTGTCAATCTAACCCTGCCATCCAGACAACTCTTTGGATGGAGTTAGTTCAGGGTTAGTAATGAGCTAGAAACTAACTCTAACCTCTAGCTAAGTTGAGTATCCAAACATGGCTGTGTTGTTGTTGTTGTTGTTGTTGCTGCTGCTGCTCTTCTACTTATATCTAGACATCATTAGAACATTATTGGAACACTCTTCCTTGTTGCTATGTAGCCTAGGATTGCATATTTAGACATTAAGTACAGTGCATGTTGCTATGTAGCCTCAGATATATTACATATGGCCCTAGTTAACCTAAGGAAAGGGTTGCAGATATTCAGTTAAAAGTCCGATTCACTGATTAGTCCCTTATCAGCCGCCGACCTATATGGTACTAGCTACGGATATCCTGAACAGTGAGCAGATATAAGCCATGGGATGAAACTAACCTCGATGGAAAACAGCAGTCGTTCCCAAATTGTCCTGTGTAGGTACATCAAGAAGCATGTTAAGCACAACATGCTAAACATCAAAAAAAATTACACATGGCAGACAAAATAATCTCCAAAAGATAGCTTCAGTGTGCAGGTTTAAGCACGCTAGTAAAGCAAAATAAGTGGAAAGGTGTGCTAACTGCAACAGGCCTAACATTTAACAACAAGCAAACATGGTCATTCAAACTGGTATTGTGCCGGTCTAAGTACACTGGTTATGGTTAAATAAAAATGGAAAGGCATGTTAACTACAAGATGCAGCAACCAAATGTAGTCATTCATAGTGGTATTGTTGAAATTGGTACTGATGAAATTGAACTGCACAGTTCATACTTGCACATATAGAACATCACGTTGTGAATAACTGGAATAAACAAGGCACACTATGAACAACCAAAGATAGCATTTGAAACTGAACATATGCTAACTACAAACAAACGAACAATCAAAAAACTTTAAAAGAGGCATATGCTAGCTATAACAGGCTTAACAGCAAGCAAATATATGCATTCCTATCGGTATGTTTAAAACTGGATTGATGAAATATACTGCACAATAAATAATTGCACATATAGAGCATCACATTGTGAACGACTGAAATAAACAAATCATGGGTTTCCTCACTTGTCACAGATGGGCTCGTTCCCGTGGGAAGAGCACGGACCCTGGATGCGCTCCATGTTGTCGCAGATGGGCTCCTTCCCCTTGGAAGAGCACGGCTGTAGGGTGCCCTCCCTGATGTCGCAGACGGGCGCTTTCCCGTTGGAAGAGCAGATGGGCTCTTTCCCCTTGGAAGAGCCGGAGAGGGTGCCCTCCTCGTGGTCGCCGTTGATGAGGTCTGACTTGGAAGCTGTGGATCCCAAGCCAGCGTCGCAGAACGTGTCCTTCAGAAATGACAAAAGGTGCTCGATGGCGATGTAGAATGGCAAATTGTTGACAGCGAGCCAGAGGAGATCAGCGACAGGGCCATGGATTAGATCGACGGCGGTTAAACCCGAGGGGTTGGGGGTGGGACACTTAACCTGTGACATAGCCCGCCTCAGGGCGTCGCTGTCGATGACCTCGATGTCGTAGCCGGCGGACGAGACATGCCCGCATACTCTAGCCCGCTGCTTGAGTGCCTGCCGCCATTAATGGTCGTCAACTTCCTTGGCGACGTCGGGCGAAGAGACCGCTATACACCTCTTTTGGGCCAGTTGCTCCTCAAGCTACACGGGAAGCGTAGCTGGGCTTAGGCTGCGATGCTCAGGAATGGGGGATGGGGATCTGTGGGAAAGGGGGCGTTTGGCAGGCGTCATCTAAGAAACTCAGGGCGGCCTGGGTATGGAGATCGGTGGGTAAGCTGCACGGGCAAACCGGCAGATGTTGACAATGGAGGCCTTGTGGCGGCGGCGGCGGGGACTTTGCTAGGGTTTCGAGCGAGGGAGGGTGTGTGTGTGCGCGCGCGCGCACGCCTGAGGAGGTTTTGGTGTGTGTGTGTGTGTGTGGAGGGGGGGCGTGGTTTTTGAGGAAATGACGCAGGTACTGAAAATTTTACTATGCGGGAGTCAAACGCGGGAGTGAAATGCCGGGCTATTGAAAATTTTGATGATATTGCATCGCACACCGTCCGGAGATAACAACCGTGTGTTATGAAAAAGAAAAACCCTCGAGGCGGGCAGATATTTTCGATGCAGGCGGGATTGGGAACAAGAAACATCGCACATGGTCCGGAGATAACAACCGTGTGTTATGAAACAGAAAAACCCTCGAAACGGGCAGATATTGTTGAGAGGGGGAGCCTCGTGGAGCCAATGTACTATGCGGACGTGTGCGTGACAGGTGCAGCGGCGTGGCACACGGTTAGTTTGAGTGAACCGTGTCTATTGCGTCATCCGACTTGTCTAATGTTCATAAATTTGGTGAAAAATGACGTGGGAGAGGGTAAGAACAAGAACACACTTGCATGTGGACCAAATTTATGTATCAAAAGGGTGGTTTGATTTTCAAATACCAAATGCAACTTCGATGTGGCACCTCTCTCGCAAAGCGCATGGTATTGCTTGCTCCCACCCTCTCGTGTCGGCACGAAGGGAATCCTAAGCTATGAATGCATGCCCCTCCCCCTCAACCGAGGTTCACCTAGCAAAGTGCGAAGTAGCTAGCAGCCCCCCTCCTCCCTCGTGTCGGCACGAAGGGAATCCTAAGCTATATATGAATGCATGCCCCCTCCCCCTCAACAGAGGTTCACCTAGCAAAGTGCGAAGTAGCTAGCAACCCCCCTCCTCCCTCGTGTCGGCACAAAGGGAGTCCTAAGCTATATATGAATGCATCCCCCCCCCAACCGAGGTTCACCGTAGCAAAGTGTGAAGTAGCTAGAAGCCCCCCTCCCTCGTGTCGACACGAAGGGAATCCTAAGCTATGAATGCAAGCCCCCCAACCGTGGTTCACCTAGCAAAGTGTGAAGTAGAGCTAGCAGCCCCCCTCCCTCGTGTCGGCACGAAGGGAATCCTAAGCTATGAATGCACATGCCCCCCAACCGAGGTTCACCTAGCAAAGTGCGAAGTAGTTAGCAGCCCCCCTCGTGTTGGCACAAAGGGAATCCTAAGCTATGAGCATGCCCCCCTCCCCCCCCAACCAAGGTTCACCTAGCAAAGTGTGAAGTAGCTAGCAGCCCCCACCCCCCTCGTGTCGCCACGAAGGGAATCCTAATTAAGCTATGAATGTATGCCCCCCCAAACGAGGTTCACCTAGCAAAGTGCGATGTAGCAACCCCCCCCACACACACACACTTTCAGTCGGCGGGCCAGAGAGGCATATATCTCACCAAGATGGATCATAAAACGGACCAAGAATAATCCACCTTGGTCGTACAACCTCTCTCTTGTTGTTGGTCAAAGTGATGTCCGTCCATGTGACCCTGGAGATGGGCTAGCTCGTCAATAATCACGCAAGTAGCTAGTCCCCGAAGACAACCACTGCATGCGTGTGGCCCAAACATATGTATGGAGAGGTGTGTTTTTGAGTAACAATGAACAAATTTGATGTGGCACCGTGATTTCGAACTAGAAATCCCCACACTGAGTGAGGGTTAGGTTGACGATGCATATGTATGTTACACCACACTTCAAGCCAACGACGGGGATTCATATATGCATGCATGTGTGCATAGTATATGCGCTCAAACTTAATTAGGTCTGAATCTCACCATGACCTATACTACGATAGCACTAACCAAATGAAGAATCCGCCATGGTAACCTATCTTGTTGTTGGTCAAGGTGGTCATGGATGTCCATGCGGGCGCACAAATATATAGTCCTGTCGCCGATAACCATGCGAGGGAGTGTATCATTCGAAGGCAACCACTACATGCATGTGTATGGAGGTGATGCGTGCATGCATGTTTGAATACACAACATTGATCTGGCGCGTGTGTCAAAAATCGTACACTAGCTCCCCACACAGAGCGAGATCGGTTCATGATGGTGTCGTTTTACTAGCCACTTCGACTCGATGGGAGGGATTCATGCGTACACATGCATATGTGTGTGCTCAAAGTGTATCATGCATGTCAGCCCAGAGCAAAAATAATAATCGCCTCCTAAGTCAAATTAACCTCTCTTGTTGTCAGGCAAAAAGAAGTGATGGACCAAGCGGGCCCACAGATGGAAAGCATCGATATCGCTGATAACCGCTTAAGTGGGTGCGAGAGGACAACCACCACCGCTTTGCATGCGGGCCAAACATATATATGTTGAATACCCAAAATGCACAACTTTGATGTGCCACATGCCTCGAAAACCGTAAACCATGCACCCACAGAGAGCGAGGTTCATATCAAGCATACTACATATGATGGTCCCCTTCCCCCCTCTTCACCGCATACTATATGCTCCTACCGTAATATATGTACAACCCAAAAGAATCCTCATCGATGGTGAAATTAATTAACCTCTCCCGATGTAGGTCAAAGTGATGCATGCATGCATGCATCGACGATGGCCTCGTGGGCCTACAGATGGAAGCGTCACACGTGAGTGTCCTAGCTAGGATATATATGCATGTGGCCCAAAAAGGTGTTGTGTGATGTTTGAATAACTAATTTCACAATTTTGATGTGGCACGTGCCTCACTAACCAAAAAGTCCCGAAACTGAGTGAGGTGTACTTGTTCACGAACGCATACGTATAGTATATATGCTAGTCCCCTCCCACCTCTTCGGCGCGTACTATATACCACCATCACACAAACAAAAAAGATTATACCTTGCTGGTCAAATTAACCTCACTGCGGCTGTTCGTCAAAGTGATGGACGACGACCTCACGGGCCCACAGAAAGCGTCACACGCGAGTATGGATTGTCGTGTAGGACAACCATCGACTGCATGTGGCCAAAACATTTATGTATGAAAGGCTTGTGTAATGTTTTAAATAATGATTTCACGACTCTTAGGTGGCACCAGCCTGCCTAACAAAACGGCCAACCCACACGGTGGCTCACAACTCGTAGCGTACTGCAAGCCACCCACTACCCCCAGACGCACACACCCACACACACACCGCGAATCCACCGCAACTACGGTGCATGTTGAATTAATTATCCCGCGGTGAACATACATGTTACCAAAGGAGGGACATTTTAGTTTCAAAAAATTCATAGAGATCATTAAGACGTTTTAGTACATTGATTGATTGATTTTCTATGGGTATAATGTGCAAAGATCAAATTTGAGCTACATGCACACATGACAGTGCACCTAAATGGATTGCAAAAACACATGTGTCTCACTGGGTGCATGTTTACTCCCCGTGCAGCAAATTTAAAACATTGAAAATCTTGATTTTTAAATTCTAGTACATCCAAAACTTATTTGAAGTTCACGAAACTTATCGTGTTGTCATATGGACACCAATACAAAGTGGCATTGTACTTTTTTGTCAAATTTGAGACCAGTTTTGATGTAATCTTTATCTAATTACAGACGGGAGATTATTAATAATTGGGAACCAATATCCCAAACCGTGAGCGTGAGCGTTAGACCAACAATGGATACATGCCATGCTTCGGTTAAGCAATAAAGCGGCAGCATTAATCATCCAAATAGAAAAACAATATACGTACCGCCGCGCGACCCGTGTGGCGTGCGAGAAGGCATGAGTTGACGGGATGCATGCGAGCAGTCCACCGCGTAGGCAGACGGGGAGGCGTGCGTGCAGGTGTGTGAATTGACGGAGGCGTGCTCGCTGCGCAGTGTCATCGGGAGGCGTGCGAATAGCTGTGTGAAACTTTGGTAGGCATGCCAGCAGTCTGGTGCGCAGGCTCACCGGGAGGAGAGCCATCGGTTTGACCGCCGCCCGCCTCTCTCCCACAACTCCCATTACTCAATATTAATGGTGCTCCCGAACGGCCGCACCCCCATCCTCGCTACGCACACACAATCCTCTCTCTCCACTTGCAACCTCGACGCTGCTCTCAGTCCTCAAAGCCGTCAGTGTATGAGAGATGCCGCCGAAGCGCCCCATCGGAGGGAGTGGCAACGCCGGGGCTGCTAAAGCACCGGAGCACGGCGTGGAGATGGAGACAGAGGTTGCCGTCACCGCCAGCGAGTTATCGCTGCACCCTGACATCGTCGATGGCGTCGAGCTTCCACAGCCGGAGGTGGAGTTCCACACCGACTCCGACGACCACTCCGGCGACGACTCCGACGACCACTCCGGCGACGACTCCGACGACGACGGACAACTGGTTAGTCATCTATACCCATTTATGTGTCAAATAGATCGTAGGGTTACTCTGGTTACTCCTGCCTCCCCCTTTTTGGAATAGAAATCATGTGGTTATGTTCTCCCAATCCATGAAATCTGAGTAAGTTTCGTTAGATCCGTGTAGTGTATTGATTGTTTGAATGGTACAGGTGATAAGTGATTAGTTGTTTCATCTGTGCAAATGATTTCTGCTAGTAATCCGACTAGGGTTAGTGTTCGTGCTAATAATTCCTAACCAGGACTTGACAATTGATTTTAAATGACCTACATATGTTTGTGCCATTATTTTCTTCAATATTGGTCTATACATAGATGACTGTGCTTAAAAATCGAACCATAATCTCTGAATATGTATAAATAAATTGCCATCAATTCCTAATCCTACTTCACGGCATGTAAACAGTGATTTGATGCCAAATTTGTTTTACCATATGTATATGTGCTGTCTAACGATGTGGACAGCGAGGACGAAGATGCCCAAAGGAGGTACAAGAGGCGAATCCTGAGGGAACTTTACGCAGGAATGCACAACAGGCGTATTAGGACCTAGAACGACGGCTATGGATGCCCATTTTGCAACCACAAGATTCATGACGCGTATTTAAGTGTTCTTGCGCATGCAAGAGGACGGGCCGTTGGCTCCTTCAAGCAGAAGTATTCTCGTACGGTGGCGCACGACGCGTACGCCGAGTATCAGGAGAAGCTTCAGGATCGTGCCAGCCGCATGTGAGATGAGATGTGGGATGGATCGAACTATGTACGCTTGAGTATGCTTAATGACGGTTGAACTATGTACTTATGGTTGAACTATGCTTATGTACGTGTATGCTTATTATCTATGTCTGAGTATGTTAAATATTTTTCAAATTTTGGTAAAAATTACAACGGGGGACCAATAAACCAGGAAGGAGGTAGTACGTCAATCACACACGGTTCCCAAAATTGGAACCGTGTGCAATGACTATCATTTTGCTTGCTTCGTCAATCACACACGGTTCGCTCTAGCAAACCGTTGCCCCCAAAATTCTTTGTGGGACAGAAAACCCTCACCACCCAATTCAAAAAAGAAAAAAGAAAACCCTCACCATCTGCACGTCACAAAAACCCTCACCCCGCCCGCCACCCACCTCGGCCCCTCCGGTACGTTCCCCATTCACACTTGCACAAGCTCCTCCGCGTCTATGCCATGGCACCGCCTATCGCGGCAGTAAACACTTAGCTCGACGCCTGCGGCCGCCGCCAGGCTGCCGGCAAAGCCCACCGCATTTCGCCACTTCCGCTTGCCGCCGCCTATCGCCATCGACATTCTCGACGCTGCTCGCGGTGGGGAATCTGCCGTACTGAGGGCTCATGGACGACAAGGTAACTAATTTAATGAGATATTATCTCATCTCTTATCCCAGTTCATCGGCCTCCTTTAATCACCCGGTGAAAATCGCCATGAATTCATTTTTATTCAAGCTGATTTGAGGGTTTTCTTTCATTCATAGTATGTACAGTGCGCCGATACTTCAGGACTTGGCAACCACCGCTAGAGATTCCATATCATCGTACTAGATAACTTGAGGACGCGCGCGGTATGTTCAATCTCACCTTAAATTGGTTGGCATGGCCTACTTTCCTGAACATATTGTAAATATTGCTACATTTGGATAAAAGGTGCCACATGCACCATATACTTCAAAGGGGATTTTTCCCCCTCTTCTTTCTACATTAGACAAATTAATGATGTATTGTTCTTTCGATTACTCTCATATTTCCATCATGTTTACCCTATCTGTTTAATTATAGACTTTTGTCCTTCGATTTCAACTGTTGTACAATTCTTTCAATTTGGGCCCATATTTGCATGTTACCATATTTTCTTTAACAACGCTACCATTTTTTGCAGGAGATCCCTCGCTATGCAACAGATTATGTAGTGCACAATTTTTCCCTTTACATACATCAAGGCTCCACGAATGTCATACTGCGCACAAACCATGGATTTACAATCGTTGCTATTGTAAGACTTGATGAACGTGGTGACTCCTATTTTGGCACTGGCTTTTGGAATGAAATTGCAATGTTTTATGTACTGAAAGCTGGCACTAAAATTGCACTGCACATAGAAGGGCCTGGTCATGAGATATATGCTAACTTCCCCGACAAAATCATCCGTCCAGACTTTGTTCGAAGTAAGTTTTCATTTCAACTATCTGCATATGTTGAATTACCCAGCAATGTCAAATGAATTGTGTAGTATTTAAGCAACCAATTGTTATTCCCTTATCTTACTATATTCCTACCTAATAACTTCTAGTTACCAATACACTTTTCTATTGCCCTGTTTTAACTAAATATTCCATGTACTCCCATTTCTATCAGAAAGCGCCACTGGCAAGGAGACTCCAGAGGTGGAGAACGGGGCTGCCAACAAGCAGAGGCGGGGCGAGCTAGAACCGCAAGCGACTCCAGCAGGCCTAGACTTAATCAACAGCCTCCCCGATGATATGTTGATAGTCAACATCTCCCTCCTCCCAATCAAATATGGGGCGCGGACAACCCTCCTTTCCCGGCGGCGGCACCCCCTATGGAACTCCAGCCCTCTCGACCTCATCGACACCCACGAGCTCTGCCATGGCTATCGCAAAAGCTTGGATGCGTTCTCCAAGATCCTCTGCAGTCACCTTGGCCCAACCAAAGGCCTTAGAATAGGCAAGTTCCGTTCCAACGATAAGGACCGAGCCAAGCTTGACGACTGGTTCTGATCCCCCGCCCCAGATCAGCTCGAGGAGCTCACTTTTGATGATGGGCATATGCGGTCGCTGCCAACGTCCGCACTCCGCCTCGCGCCCACGCTGCGCGTCGCCAAGTTCAGGAACTGCCATTTCCCGCCCCTTAATGACGCGCCCGCTCTTATTCTACCATGACTGAAGCACCTCGAGCTCGTCGCCGTATGCCTCTCAAAGGGTGACATGGAGCGCCTGCTCCATGGCTGTACTGCACTCGAGTACCTTCGTCTTCAGGCGATCAATGGGTGGAGTACCTTCCACATCACCTCCATGACTCTCCGGACTATTTCTGTGTGTTGCTGGTGCGACAAGAAGACATCACAAAAGGTGGACCACGGTATGGTCATCGAGGACACACCTGCACTTGAGAGATTACTTGTAGTTGATCAAGAAGGTCCAACAAGAATCAATGTCATTTCTGCCCCGAAATTGACAGTGGTGGGCTACTCGTCTGACCAATTCTCCGAACTTGTTATTGGATCCACACCCGTTCAGGTACAACAGCCGCCTTCTACCTCTCCTTCTACAAATTAACATTATTTCTAATTTTGAAGATGTTTGTTCGTCTGTCATTCAGAAAATGATTCCGACAAGCTTGACCCCGAAATTGCGCACAGTGAAGGTCTTGGCACTAGAATCTATCGGGCCCAACCTAGAGCAAGTTGTCAGTTTCCTGAGATGCTTTCCGTGCCTGGAGAAGCTATATATCGAGTTGATGTTCCTTTCCTGTTAAATGTTAACCATAAGGGAGTTCAATTTGTGACACCTTTTTCCAAGTTTACAATGACAATGCACTACGATTTCGGAAGGTTCTTTTGGAGGATTTCAGTACATACATGCCCCCCCCATATTGGTTGCTTGATCCATATGGTTACAATCAATAAGCATTTCTCCTTTGGATTCATCTGTACTAGTTTTCATAGGGAACTTTTCATCCACTCCAACCTCCTGTGAAGAAGGCTACATTTTTCTAGAATGTAATCAAATGCCCATGTTAATCATGTCAGATCAAAGATGGCATGTTAGTGCATTTTACAAATCCTGCAAACCAAATAGCTAGTCCTGTAGTAATGTTCAAAACTGCATGTAGGCACTAACACGTTTTCTTCTTTTGCAGATAAGATTAGGCCCAGTGGTGGATAATGTGATACAATATAACAATCACGTCGAATGCCTAGATCTGCATCTCTTAGAAATTACTTTGAACTCCTACCAAGGGAACTTACCGGAGATTATATTCGCCAGGTTCTTTGTTCTCAAAGCAAGGGTGCTGAAGGAAATGAGGTTTTCCCAACATTTATTTCGCAAAAATGAATGGTGTGTTGATTAGCGCCGGCACTTGGGGCAGAATGGAGTAGTCTCCAAAAATGCTAAATTTCATTTTGGAACTTCAGATGACAGAGTAATCGGAAGTCATCGAGTCAACCCCATACATGACTTCTCAGTGGCTGACCCCTTTGCAAAAATTGTGAGGTTTCGAAGCCAGACTTAGAAGCGGTGATATTAGTTTGAACCTCTCTGATATCCATGTTCAGCGTATCAGCGTGAGCGTTTGCAGCTGATGAGCTGAATTTCATTTCTAATATCAGTTTGAACCTTGTAATCTTCGAATTTGAGCCATATAACTCTGGAATTTGAACCTTGTAACATTTCGAGCTTTTGTGGTACAATTGTTGAAATGGCATCGTATGAGACTCGTATATTGCTAGCACTATTTTGACCTTAATATGCAATGGTCTTAGATTTTATTAACCATTCTCGAATCAGTTTACCTTGTCAATCTCACATCACATGATCTGTATAGCTAACTCGACTGCGATCTTCGACATTATTGCACACCATTGGTTTCTTCCACTGTGTGCACTGTAGAGCGCAGAATTAATTATTGCACTCGAGTGTCCACGCCTGGGGTGCGGTGTTGTCAAGCGTGCACTGGATTCTGGAATCCTCCGCTATGAACGCCGTGACAAGACGTGACGGTTACAGGCTGGTCGGCCCCCATTTATTATTACAGCGGCCATTTAACCTACCCTTGTGTCGCTTCAACCTTTTGATCGCGCTCCACCATTGCAAGAAGCACACCCACCACGAGAAATTCTTAGAGGGTATCCTGCGCGGCTCCAATGGCGCTCCGAGCGGCTGCTAACGATGAGCAGCAGTTCACCATGCGTGCCGTGGTGGACTCCCACAGAAGGTTCATGGACCTCTCGGTGGTGTACACCAATGACCCGATCTGGGCAGAGCACTCCATCCACATCATGTAGCTGTTGCTTGCCGAGGAGAAGTACAAGGTGGTCAGGTTCAACCTCGAGTACACCCGCGCTCGTGCCGGGTCTCGTCCCAAGGTCGCCGTCGCCCAGATGTGCGTGCGCCACCATGTCCTCGTCTACCACTACTGCCTGGCCACAAGGTCTTGCGAGCGTTTCGCCAGGTTTGTCAACAGCCCCCACTACATGTTCGCTATGGTGGACATCACCAACGATGTAAAGGCGCTCGAGAGTTCGGGCATCGCCTGCCAGAATCTTATCGACATCCAGGGCCAATACAAGATCTGGGGCAGCAAGGAGCATGAGAAGGACTCACTGGTTCACCTTGCCGAGGCCATCATCGACCCCTACTACAGAGACATGAAGGATTCGTGCAACAAGGACAAGCATGCCTGGCACTCGGCATGGATGGAGAAACTCGAAAAAGCTCACGTCGTGTACGCGGCCAAGGAGGCGTACACGAGCTATGACATGTACCGGCGGATCGTTGACATGAGGAAGTCCCTCCTTCCCCAAAACGGCCAGGGATCCAGCCGGAAGCAGAGCAATGGCAAGCATCGTCGCAACAATAAGTAGATGATTAGATCCTCGTTTCTCCTACTTTAGTATGCATGTAATTGCTTACTTTGGTGTGTGCAAATGTTATGTGTGTAGTCACTTGTGTAATTGTATGCTTAATTTGGTAATGCAATGCTGTCTTTTTAAGTATATATGTTGATGCTCTGTAGACAGAGCATAGATGGTGTGCGGACAAAGAAAATCACATCGCACATGGACTAAACAATGGAACCCGTCGGTGATGTTTTCATCAATCACTCACAATTGTATACCAGCAATCGTTTGCTCACAACACACACGTCTTATTAGCAGCAACCATCTATGTTCTTATCGCTCTTCAGACACATATCTGATTACAGACCTGTTTGCCGCGTATCACACACATCTTGTTAAGTTGAACCATTTCTGTTCTCATGTCTCAACGCAGTTCATCCGAGTGAACCGCATGCCGTATATCACACACACCTTTGATCTGGCTGACCGTTTCTTTTGTGTTGCCTAATCACAAACAATTCATCCGAGTGAACCGTATGCTGTGTATCGCACACGCCTCCATCTGGCTGCCCGTTTCTTTTGTTCCTCCTCATCGCAAACAGTTCATTGAACTAAACCGTATGCCCTTCATCGCATATGCAACTACAACCTGAACCATGTTTGATGCATTCGTCATCGCAAACGTTTTACACATTTCTGACGGTTTTCATACAACACCGTTTGCGATTATGGCATCGCACACAGTTTCTCAAAGGGTCTCTGATCGTAATGTTGCGTTAGCAGCATCCTGCAGTAGTGTATCCATTAAGGAATGCAGTTTTGACATCCATTTGCCAAATTTCATAATCATAAAATGCGACAATTGCTAACATGATTCAGACGGACTTAAGCATCGCTACGGGTGAGAGGGTCTCATCGTAGTCAACACCTTGAACTTGTCGAAAAACCTTTTTGCGACAATTCGAGCTTTGTAGATAGTAACACTACTATCAGCGTCTGTCTTCCTCTTGAAGATCCATTTAATCTCAATGGCTCGCCGATCATCGGGCAAGTCAATCAAAGTCCATACTTTGTTCTCATACATGGATCCCATCTCATATTTCATGGCCTTAAGCCATTTCGCAGAATCTGGGCTCATCATCGCTTCCTCATAGTTCGTAGGTTCGTCATGGTCCAGTAACATGACTTCCAGAACAGGATTACCATACCACTCTGGTGCGGAACTTACGCTGGTTGACCTACGAGGTTCAGTAGTAGCTTGATGAGAAGTTTCATGATCATCATCATTAGCTTCCTCACTAATTGGTGTAGGAATCACTCGAACTGATTTATGTGATGAACTACTTTCCAATAAGGGAGCAGGTACAATTACCTCATCAAGTTCTACTTTCCTCCCACTCACTTCTTTCGAGAGAAACTCCTTCGCTAGAAAGGATCCATTCTTAGCAAGGAATATCTTGCCTTCAGATGTGTGATAGAAGGTGTACCCAACAGTCTCCTTTGGGTATCCTATGAAGACACATTTCTCCAATTTGGGTTTGAGCTTATCAGGCTGAAACTTTTTCACATAAGCATCGCAACCCCAATCTTTAAGAAATGACAGCTTATGTTTCCAGCTAAACCATAGTTCATACGGTGTCATCTCAACGGATTTTTAGACGGTGCCCTATTTAATGTGAATGCAGTTGTCTCTAATGCATAACCCCAAAACGATAGTGGTAAATCAGTAAGAGACATCATAGATCGCACCATATCTAATAGAGTATGGTTACGATGTTTGGACATACCATTACGCTGTGGTGTTCCAGGTGGCGTGAGTTGCAAAACTATTCCATATTGTTTCAAATGAAGACCAAACTCATATCTTAAATATTCATCTCCATGATCAGATCGTAGAAACTTTATTGTCTTGTTACGATGATTTTCCACTTCACTCTGAAATTCTTTGAACTTTTCAAATGTTTCAGACTTATGTTTCATCAAGTAGATATACCTATATCTGCTCAAATCATCTATGAAGGTCAGAAAATAACGATACCCACCGCAAGCCTCAACATTCATCGGACCGCATACATCAGTATGTATTATTTCCAATAAGTCAGTTGCTCGCTCCATTGTTCCGGAGAACGGAGTCTTAGTCATCTTGCCCATGAGGCATGGTTCGCAAGCATCAAGTGATTCATAATCAAGTGATTCCAAAAGTCCATCAACATGGAGTTTCTTCATGCACTTTACACCAATATGACCTAAACGGCAGTGCCACATATAAGTTGCATTATCATCATTAACTTTCCATCTTTTGGCTTCAATATTATGAATATGTGTATCACTACGATCGAGATTCAATAAACCATTTATATTGAGTGTATGACCATTGAAGGTTTTATTCATGTAAATAGAACAACAATTATTCTTTGACTTAAATGAATAACCGTATTGCAATAAACATGATCCAATCATATTCATGCAAACACCAAATAACATTTATTTTAGGTTCAACACTAATCCCGAAGTTAAAGGGATTGTGCAATGGTGATCTTATCAACCTTGGAATCACTTCCAACTCACATCATCACCTCGCCCATAACTAGTCTCTGTTTATTTTGCAACTCCCGTTTCGAGTTACTACTCTTAGCAACTTAGCCAGTATCAAATACTGAGGGGTTGCTATAAACACTAGTAAAGTACACATTAGTAACATGTATATCAAATATACCTTTGTTCACTTTGCCATCCTTCTTATCCGCCAAGTATCTAGGGCAGTTCCACTTCCAGTGACCATTTCCTTTGCAGTAGAAGCACTCAGTTTCAGGATTGGGTCTAGCTTTGGGCTTCTTCATGGGAGTGGCAACTTACTTGCCTTATTCTTGAAGTTCCCTTTCTTTCCCTTGCCCTTTTACTTGAAACTAGTGGTCTTTTCAACAATCAACACTTGATGCTTTTCTTCATTTCTACCTTCGCTGATGTCTGCATCGCGAAGAGCTCGGGAATTGTCTTGTTCATCCCTTGCATATTATAGTTCATCCCGAAGTTCTAGTAACTTGGTGATAGTGACTAGAGAACTTTTTCAATCATTATCTTATCTTGAAGATTAACTCCCACTTGATTCAAGCGATTGTAGTACTCAGACATTCCGAGTATATGCTCACTGGTTGAGCTATTCTCCTCCATCTTGTAGGCAAAATACTTGTCAGAGGTCTCATACCTCTCGACTCGGGCATGGGTCTGAAATACAAATTTTAGCTCTTGGAACATCTTATATGCTCCATGTTGTTCAAAACGTTTTTGATGTCATGGTTCTAAGTCGTAAAGCATGGTGCACTAAACTATCAAGTAGTCATCATACCGAGCTTGCCAAACATTCATAACGTCTGCATCTGCTCCTGCAATAGGTTCGTCACCTAGCGGTGCATCAAGGACATAATACTTCTGTGCAGCAATGAGGATAATCCTCAGATCACGGACCTAGTCCACATCATTGCTACTATCATCTCTCAACATAGTTTTTCTCTAGGAACATATCAAAAATAAACAGGGAGCTACATCGCGAGCTATTGATCTACAACATAGTTATGCAAATACTATCAGGACTAAGTTCATGATAAATTAAAGCTCAATTAATCATATTACTTAAGAACTCCCACTTAGATAGACATCCATCTAGTCATCTAAATGATCACGTGATCCATGTCAACTAAACCATGTCCGATCATCACGTGAGATGGAGAAGTTTTCAATGGTGAACGTCACTATGTTGATCATATCTACTATATGATTCACGCTCGACCTTTTGGTCTCAGTGTACCGAGGCCATATCTGCATATGCTAGGCTCGTCAAGTTTAACCCGAGTATTATGCGTGTGCAAAACTGGCCTGCACCCGTTGTATGTGAACGTAGAGCTTATCACACCCGATCATCACGTGGTGTCTCAGCACGAAGAACTGTCGCAACGGTGCATACTCAAGGAGAACACTTATACCTTGAAATTTTAGTGAGAGATCATCTTATAATGCTACCGCCGTACTAAGCAAAATAAGATGCAGAAAAGATAAACATCACATGCAATCAAAATAAGTGATATGATATGGCCATCATCATCTTCTGCCTTTGATCTCCATCTCCAAAGCACCGTCATGACCATCATCGTCAGCGGCTTGACACCTTGATCTCCATCGAAGCATCATTGTCATCTTGCCAGCTATTGCTTCTACAACTATCGCTACCGCTTAGTGATAAAGTAAAGCAATTACATGGCGATTGCATTTCATACAATAAAGCGACAACCATATGGATCCTGCCAGTTGCCGATAACTTTTACAAAACATGATCATCTCATACAACAAATTATATATCATCACGTCTTGACCATATCACATCACATCAAGCCCTGCGAAAACAAGTTAGACATCCTCTACTTTGTTGTTGCAAGTTTTACGTGGCTGCTACGGGCTTCTAGCAAGAACCGTTCTTACCTACGCATCAAAACCACAATGATTTTTTGTCAAGTGTGCTGTTTTAACCTTCAATAAGGAATGGGCGTAGTCACACTCAATTCAACTAAAGTTGGAGAAACAGACACCCACTAGCCACCTGTGTGCAAAGCACGGAGGTAGAACCAGTCCCATGAACGCGGTCATGTAATGTCGGTCTAGGCTGCTTCATCCAACAATACCGCCGAATCAAAGTATGACATGCTGGTAAGCAGTATGACTATTATCACCCACAACTCTTTGTGTTCTACTCGTGCATATAACATCTATGCATAGACCTGGCTCGGATGCCACTGTTGGGGAATGCAGTATTTCAAAATTTTGCCTACGATCATGCAAGATTTATCTAGGAGAAGCATAGCAACGAGCAGGGAGAGTGTAGACCAAAGGCGGAAGCGTTAGGTAACGTGGTTGATGTAGTCGAACGTCTTCGTGATTGTCGGGTGGTAGGTGCGACATATGCCAATGGGTGGCTTATGATGGTGGGAGCCAGTAAGACGTCACCGGTGCCTGGAAACGGGATGAGGCGAAGACATGCACGCCGGCGAATCTTACCCAGGTTCGGGGCTCTCCGTGGAGATAACACCCCTAGTCCTGCTCTGTGGGGTCTCCGCATGATCGCTAGATCAGAAAGAGTAGCTACAAATGCTCCTAGAGCTGTCGGGCTCAAGGGAGAAGAAGAACAAGGCTACCTCTCACTTCCCTCTCTATATGGTGTGTGTGTAACTCTAAGAAGCCAACCCTTTGCATGGGTGCCCCGGGGGGTTTATATAGGCCTACCCCCCGGGGGTACAATTGTAAACCGGCTGGGCACGGGTCCCAGTCATCAGTGTCTGCGCTCGCCGGCTTCTCTGCCGGCCGTTGGGGCCCACCGACTAGTGGGTCCCGTCGGCTGCCGGCCTCTTGGTTGACAGGCCGGCCCCACCGCCTGGGGGTCTTGTCGGCGGCTGTTTACTGTAGCCTCGCCTCTAATGACGAGGGCTTCGTCGAGGTAAGCGTGGCTATAGTGTGCCGCCTAGAGGGCTCTCACTGTAGCCTTACCTCGTCTTGTCTCCTTAATGTGGCACATGTTTTGAGGGAGGGGAGTAGCCGGCTTCTGGGGGCCGGCTACGCCCCTGGCCGACTGGGGGAGGCCGGGCCGCCTTCGTGCCTCTCTCTGGCAGAAGGGGCCCGCCGCCTGTGGGCCATACTGGCGTCTGTCGTGGATGACGTTGAAGCCAGCATGGCTACAGGGCCGAGCCGGACGGGAGATGGCCGACCCGTACGGCGTCCTGTGGCCATGCCTGCCTCAGTATTCGGGGGTAGTGGGTCGCACTGTAGCCACACCCCGTCTTGTCACCGTTATGTGGGCGTAGTTTTGGTGGGTGCGGTCTTGGCCGGCTTCCTGGAGTCGGCGCTCTTCATGGCCGGCTCTGGGGAGTCGGCGCTCTTCATGGCCGGCTCTGGGGAGTCGGCGCTCTTCATGGCCGGCTCTGGGGAGGCGGCATTCTCTATGGCCGGCTTCCTGGAGTCGGCCATCTCGTAGTTATCTTGGGGGAGGTTGCTGAGGCTGGGTCGCCTTCTGAGAGTCGGCTTCAGGGGTAGCTGACCGGGGGAAGGCGGCCCAATGTTTTGAATGCTTGAAGGCTCAAATGGCCTGATAATTTTTTAAGAGCCAGGGGCAGTCGGTTAGGCTACCCGTGGCCATTTACTCCGACAGTAGTCCCCGAAGCTGATTGAGCTTCGAGGTTGGGTGGGAGTCGAGAAGCTCGGTCAGCTTCCTATCTTGACGAGCCGGCAGCTGGGAGCCGACTTTGGTTGGTTGCGCTGTCTCGGCCAAAAATTCTAGAGTCGGAGGGCGGGAGCCTGCCAGCGCGCGCACCGGGCCGCGGGCCGGCCACTTGCCGCCTGCGAACCACGTGGCATCCCTTGGCTAAAAAGCCTGCCAGCCCACGCGCGCGACGGGACATCGCCGCAGGTCGGGGGCCCGCCACGCCTACGCCCGGACCCAGGCGCGGATTCTCTGCGGCCCGAAGCCGCCCGCACGTCTTCCTGCGGCGGTTTCGGCACGCCTTTAGGGCGTAATAATCGCGAGGCGTGGGGGGAGTGGGTGCAGTTAATCCCACGTCTCACCCCACGCCCTGCCCCCCGGCTTCACCGTGCGAAGCTATAAGTATGGGGAGGGGGAGAGCGGCAGGCGCTCGCACGCCCCTCCCCTCTCCGCCATCGTCTTCCTTCCGCTCATTCTTGCCACAGCGCCTCGCCGCCGCACCGCTCCACCACTCGATCCTCCGCCGCCGCGCTCATTCTCGCCAGCCCTACGCTACGATGCAGTTCCGCGGGGATTGGGACGGCTCCAACGTCCATGAGGATCACATCGAGTTCCTCCGCAAGACGCGGCGGCTGCCCGGCGCGGACAAGGTGGAGGTCCGTCTTGCGCCGGCGAAGGAGATTACGCCGGAGCCGGAGGAAGGTGAGCGGGTAGTCTTCTGCTCGCATTTCTTGCGCGGCATCGGCTTGCCCGTGAGCGCCTTCTTCCGCTCCTTTCTTGATTTCTACCAACTCCAGCCGCACCACCTCACCCCGAACACGGTGGTGCTGCTGTCTGCCTTCGTCACCTTGTGCGAAGGCTACCTCGGCGTCCTCCCCACCCTCGAGTTCTGGGGGGAGTTCTTCCAGTCCAAGCTGGGCACGCGCATGCAGGGCGTGCCGGCTCAGAGTGGCGCCTTCATCGCGATGCGGAGGGTGGCTGCCGACAACCCCTTCCCCGTCATCACGCTGATCTAGTCGATGAAGTTATGGCAGAAGTCATACTTCTACGTGAAGAACGTCGCCCCGCGGGGCGACTACGTCAATCTGCCGGCTTACGTAGCCGGCCCACCGGTAGGCAGGCGGCCCCAGTGGTCCTACCGGGCCGTGACGCTGACGCCGGCTGGAACCACAGCTGTCGCCCGAGTGCGAGCGATGATCCAGTCGGAGGGCTTGTCGGGGCCCGACCTGCTGGCCGCCTTCGTCACGCACCGGGTACTACCGCTCCAGAGCCGCCCTCATCTGATCTGTCAGATGAGCAGTCAGCTCGATCCGAGCCGGATGTGTACCAAAGACATGCCGCACGACGAGGTGGCCTATATGGTGAACTACCTTGCGAACTGCGAACTCTCCGCAGAGTGGCAGTTCGGCAAGGAGCCATATTGCCGAGCCCATCCACCGCCCACGGTATGTTCTCCTTGTCTCTTCCTCTTCTCTCAGTTTTGTCGCCGAGTTCCTTTGGGCCGACTCTGGCTAGTCGGCTTGCCTCGACAGGGCCCTCTTCTTCGGCCTGCCGGTGGGTCGGACGCGGAGCGCCGATTCGTCCCCGACCGGACGGAGCACGATCTGGAGGACCCTGACTTGGGGGCGGCCGCTATGGACGACAACACCGAGGCGGGTGGTGGCCAAGCCGGCGGCGAAGCAGGCGGCTCCGGGCTTGGAGTCAGCTTCGACGACTGGCCGGACGACGATGAGGCTGAAGTCGTCCCACGCCGTCAGCCGGCGTCTGGCCACGGCGCGGGTTCCTCCGTTGCGCCGCCTACTCGGGCGGTGGGCAAAAGCGTCGTGCCGCGCCGAGCCTGTTCGGCAGTCGGCCGAAGAAGCCCAGAGGCGGGGCAGCGGCGACCAGGCGGGAGGAGGCAGCCGCGAAGGCGGCTCGCTTTCGAAAGGCGGTGAAGCAGCCGCAGACGGTGTCGGCGTAAGTACACTCTCCTTAGTGCATTCTCTTTTCTTTTCTTTGGTAGCTCCTGAATCCTTGTCTTTTTCTCCAAACAACCAGAGCTCCGTTGTCGCTCGAGCGAGCTGCAGCCGCCTCCGTCGTTGGGTCGCCGGGAGGATCCGGGAGCACTACTCGCCGCGTGGACCCCCGTGTCGACCTTCAGGCGGCGACGGAGCGGAACGCGCGGGAGGTGCTAGAGGAGCGGGAGGCGGGGGAGGCGGAGGCGTTGAGGGCGGCCGCCGCCAAGGCGGCGCAGGAGGAGGAGGCGGCGAAGGCGCGCGCTGCCGCCGCGGCCAAGGCCCAAGCAGAGGCTGCGGCTGCGGCGATGGCGGAGGGGGCCTTGCTGGTCACCCCACTGCGCTCGCGGCGCCTGGGGCCCCGGAGCCCCCGCCAAGAGAAACCGGCGGTGACTAGCCGGGGCTGGAGAGGGGTGACGACGTCGTCATCCTGGAGAGGGCGGCGGTACCGACCCCGCCGACTGGGACGGCTCAAGGCGGACGGCCTGATCTGCCGCCTGCACAGTCGGCGGGGGGTGAGCCGGCCGCGAGGACTGAGCTGGCGGTTCGGACGCCGCCATGCCGGCGCGCGGGGAAGGCCGCGTCAGAGCCGCAGAAGGCTGCGTCGGAGCCGCAGCCGGCCGCGGGCTCCAGCTCGTCGGCCCAGGATGTGGAGGCGGCCAGCGCCACCTCAGGGTGGACGCTGGGTGGAGGGACGGCCACGCAGGACGTCCGGACCCGGCTCCAAGCCCAGGCTACGGCGCTGAGGCGGTACAACGACGAGTTCCTTGCGACGCGGGCGGCCAGCCGGGTTAGTCTTCTTATCTTGCTTCTTTTTGATCTTGGTTTCTTCCGTGGGGGCGCGTCAGCGCACCCACTGGGTGTAGTCCCCGAGTTTCGAGTCGGCTGCTGAGCAGGCGGCTTGGAACTTTTTAGCGGATCTAGTTTTGCTATCTTTTCTCTTACTTCGCTCTTCTGCCTGTCTTGCAGGACTACCACAATCTTCGCACAGCTGCCTTCAACTCCCAAGCTCGGGAACTGACCCAGAAAACCGCCGACCTAACTGAGAGCCGGGGTAAGTGCTTTGTCCTTTATCTCACGTGGGGGCACGTCAGCGCACCCACTGGGTGTAGTCCCCGAGATTCGGGCCGACTGCTGAGCAGTCGGGTCGGATCTTCCTTGACGACTTCCTCTTATTGTTTCTTCTTTTTCTGCCGTCCCTGCAGCGGCCAACGCCAGTCTGAGGGCACAGCTGGGAGGGTCTCAGGCTGCGCTTCATGCCAAGGAGGCCGAGTTTGCCGCCTTGGTGCAGGAACGTGACCGCCTGGCCAAGAGGTTGGCCGACCAGGTGGAGAGCCACAAGGCGGCTCTAAAGGCGGTGCAGGACAGCGAAGCCGCCCTCCAGGCCGAGTACGAGACAGAGGCGGCTGGCTGGGCCGAAGCAAAGCAGACTCTGATTAATGGCTATGGCCAGATCGAAGATTGGGTTGACGGTAAGCCGCCTACTTCTTCGTCCTTTCTTGCCGTCTGCCGCTTTTGGCTCGTTTTCTGACTTGGTGTTTTCTCTTCTTTCTCTTTCTTTCTTGCGCAGAGTACTTTCCTGGCTACTCTACCGCCGCCAACCAGATCATCGAGGCCCGCCGTGAGGCACGGAGGCAGGCTGGCGCTGAGATTGCGCCAAACGCTAGCCGGTTGCTGGAGGAGCAACTCTTGGCGATCCAGGCCCGCCTCCAGCCAGCTCATCGACTGCTCCGCCGTCTTCAACGTGCCGGGGCGCAGGTGCTGGCCGCCCTCTAGCCTGGCGAAGTGGTTCCCCGCACCCCTAGTCGGACTGCCGACTGGCTGGAGGTGGCGGTCGGCCGCTTTGAAGCCTGGAAGGCTTCGGCGGCTCGGTCCAGCACCAGGCGGGCGTTGGAGTTCGTCAAGGCCTGGTATCCCAGCCTGAGTCTGGATCAGCTGGCTACTTGGCAGCAGCAGGCCGACATGGAGCTGGAGCCGGCGCGGCCGGCTATCATCCGGCGGGCTTCGGCGATCGCCGACTACACCGACACCAGCGCCTTCGCCCCTGAGGTAGATGACAACGGTGTTGCCCAGCCGGAGGACTGGTTCGGGCTGAACCCAGCAGACGGCGAAGACTCGGCGGAGGAGATTGACTCCAGCGACGAGGGTGAAGAAGAGGAGGAGGAAGGTGAAGACGCCGGGCCGGATAGTGGGGCGACCGGCCAGCCTCAGCCTGACCGCGCCTCCAGCAACACGTCGCGCGCGGGTGCGTCGCCTGCCACCGGTGGTGATCAGGCTGAGACCCGCCAGCCGGCCACTCCTTCAGCCGGCGACGCCGTCTCCACCGACCAACCCGGCTCCCACGTCGCACCTTTAATCTAGTCTGCTATCTTTTATTTTCCTGTCTTGTCACTTTTGGAACGATATTCTGTTAAGTTTACACAATTCCACCCACTAGGGGTGTATTCGAACTATGTCGATTGCCGGCCTGTTGGGGGCTTTATATGTATATATGACTATGCATGTGTTTGGCTTTTCCTTGTTCTTTGCTTTTCATCCTTCTGCTGTTTCCTTTGCCGCCCTCCCTTGGTTGCCGCCTCCCCACACAGACAGTTGCTCTGCAATCTGTAGCTGGAGAAGTGCTTGGCCAATTGGGAGGGCAAGTACTCTAGCTTTGTTGGATTAGAGCTAAGTGTTTAGGAAGCCGGCCAGCCGGCTGTTCTGACAGCCGGCAGGCGTGGTTGGAGGCCGTGTTTTCGCTATATAAGTTCATTAGTCCTTAGCCGTTTTTCGTGTGGGCATCCTTTCTGCCTTGGCTCTTGCTAGTCGGACAGTCGGTTCTTTGAGCTGCGACTTTCAACAAGAGAGGGCTCGGGATCTGGCACACTACTTGTCTGACTTCAGGTAGAACTTTTAATATAGCTTAAGGCGGCCAGTCCCCGGGCCGACTAGTCGAACCCGGTGCCAGACAAGAAATCAAATGTAATAATACATTCATGGATATGACACTCGTCACTCATAGATAAATAAAGGCAGTTCCCGAGTGCTCCTCGGGGGGCCTGTAGTTTCATACTTAATACAAAAGGGTAGCATGATACATACTGCTTTCAACTATAAAATCTTCTCAGGAGGTTCGCGTTCCATGGTCGCTCCGACTCCTTGCCGCAGTCGTCCCTCTTGCGTGCTCTTGGTTTTTGCGCGTCGGTCAGGTAGTAGGAGTCGTTGCCTAGTGCTTTGCTGATGACGAAGGGGCCTTCCCAAGGGGCCGAGAGCTTGTGCTGGCCGGCTGTTCGCTGGATCAGCCGGAGCACAAGATCGCCCTCCTGGAAAGATCTTGGCTTGACCTTGCGGTTGTGGTAGCGGCGCAACCCCTGCTGGTAGATGGCGGACCGACTGAGTCCTAACAGCCGGCCTTCTTCCAGTAGGTCGACACCGTCTTCTCTTGCTTCCTTGGCCTCCGCCTCCGTGTACATGGTGATCCGAGGCAAGTCGAACTCGATGCGGTTGGGATGACAGCCTCGGCACCATATACAAGGAAGAATGGAGTGAAGCCAGTTGATTTGTTGGGGGTAGTACGCAGACTCCAGAGGACAGCCGGCAGCTCATCGAGCCAGCAGCCGGCCGATCACTCCAGTGGCACAACCAGTCAGGGCTTGATGCCGGAGAGGATGAGTCCATTTGCTCGCTCGACCTGGCCGTTTGACTGTGGGTGGGCAACGGACGCTAAGTCCAGTCGGATACCCTGTGTCACGCAAAAACGTGCCAGTGCTCCTTTGGCAAAGTTCGTGCCGTTGTCGATGATGATGCTGTGCGGCACGCCGTACCGAGTAGTGATGTCGGTGATGAATGTTACGGCAGTCGGCCCGTTCAGCTTCTTGATTGGCTTCGCTTCGATCCACTTTGTGAATTTGTCCACGGCGACAAGCAGATGTGTCAAGCCGCCACGGGCTGTCTTGAAAGGGCCCACCATGTCCAGTCCCCAGACGGCAAAGGGCCAGGTGAGGGGAATGGTCTTGAGTGCAGAAGCCGGCAGGTGTTGCTTGGAACTGAAGACTTGGCACCCTCTGCAGTTCTTGACTATCTCTTTGGCATCTTCCAAAGCAGTCGGCCAAAAGAAACCGTGGTGGAAAGCTTTGGCCACAAGTGATCTTGAGGCTGCGTGGTGGCTGCATTCGCCTTGATGGATATCCTTGAGGATTGCTACTCCTTTTTCTGGCTCGACACAGCGCTGGAAGACTCCAGTGACACTACACTTGACAAGCTCTTTGTTGATTATTGCATATGCTCCGGCTCATCGTTGGACTAGTCTTGCTGAGATCTCATCAGCCGGCAGCTCTCTGCTGACTAGGAATTTGAGGATGGGCTGGGCCCATGATGGAGCAGTGACTTCTTCTTCTGTTAATGCAGCCACCATGACTCGGGTGGGTGGGTCGGGTGGCGTGGAGTTGGAGTCGGCCACCGCTTCTTGTGTCGCTGCAGTCCCCGGGCCGGGTTCTGAAGTCCCCGGGCCGGGTGCGACTACGGTAGTTCCCGGGCCAGTTGTCGAAGTCCCCGTGCCGCCTGCGGGATTCCTCCAGTCGGATCCGGCTGTATCAGGCACAGGCGGTACGAAGATAGAATCTGACTCTGGAGACGGCTTGATGGACGGCTTGAGGAGGCGCTGGAGGGAGACGCCGGTCGGTATGGCCTGTCGGGTGGAGCCGATCCGTGCCAGGGCATCTGCTTGGTCGTTGTCGGCCCTTGGCACGTGAAGGAACTCGCACCCTTCGAAGTACCCACTGATCTGCTGGACGAGGAATCGATAGCTCGCCATGTTTGCGTCCTTGGCGTCCCAGTCGCCAGACGACTGCTGGACCACCAAGTCTGAGTCGCCATAACATAGGATCTGGCGTATGCCGAGCTCTTTGGCTAGCCGGAGCCCATGTATGAGTGCCTCGTACTCGGCCACGTTGTTGGAGGCGGTGAATTGGATTTGCAGCATGTATCTGAGTTTGTCGCCTTTGGGAGAAGTGAGGACGATGCCGGCTCCCAAGCCAGTGCGCATCTTGGAACCTTCGAAGTGCATCCGCCAATGGGTAGAGTCGGGAGCCGGCGGTAGGTACTGGGTCTCGGCCCAGTCGACGAGGAAGTCGGCCAGTGCTTGGGACTTGATGGCGGTGCGGGGCTGGTAAAAAATTGTGTATGGTGCCAACGCAATGGCCCACTTAGCCACCCGGCCGGATGCATCCCGGCTGCCTATGATCTCGGCCAGCGGGGCGGTGCACACGACCGTGATGGGATGCTCTTGGAAGTTGGGCTTCAGCTTCTTGGCGGCGAGTACACCCCATAGCACATCTTCTGGTAGTGCGGGTAGTTCTGTTTTGAGCTGGATAGTACTTCGCTTAGATAATACACCGGCCTCTGGACTAGCTGGGCTCGGCCTTCTTCCGGGCGCTGGACCACAACAACTGTACTGACTACTCGGCTAGTCGCGGCAATGTAGAGGAGCATGGGCTCCTTCTCAGTTGGTGCCGCCAGGACAGGTGGAGTGGTCAGCATCTTCTTCAGCTCATGGAAGGCTTGGTTGGCTTGGTTATTCCACTCAAAGTGAGTGGACTTCCTCATGAGTCGGTACAGGGGGAGAGCCTTCTCTCCTAGCCGGCTGATAAAGCGGTTTAGGCAGGCCAAGCATCCGGTGAACTTCTGCACATCTCGCAATTTGGTGGGAATCTCCATCCTCTCGATGGCCTTGATCTTCACAGGGTTGCACTCGATGCCGCGTTCGGAGACCAGACAGCCTAGCAGTTGACCGGCTGGTACTCCAACACGCATTTCTCGGGGTTGAGCTTGATTTGGAATCGGCGCAAGTTGGCCAATGTTTCTTTCAGGTCTTCCAGCAGGGTGCCGCGCTTCTCTGTCTTCACCACAATGTCGTCTACATAGACGTGGGCATTTCTGCCGAGTTGCTTGAGGAGGCATTTCTGCATGCAACGCTGAAAAGTGGCACCGGCATTCCTTAAGCCGAATGTCATAGTCAGGTAACAGAAAGCTCCGAATGGTGTGATGAAGGCAGTCTTCAGGCGGTCTGCTGGGTCCAACTTGATTTGATGGTACCCTGAGTAGGCGTCCAAAAAGCTCAACAGCTCGCATCCGGCTATGGAGTCTATCACTTGGTCAATCCGTGTCAAAGCAAACGGATCCTTGGGGCAGGCCTTGTTGAGGCTAGTGTAGTCTATACACATGCGCCACTTGTTGTTCTTCTTCAATACCAAGATTGGGTTGGCAAGCCACTCTGGAAAAAATACTTCCATGATAAAGCCAGCGGCGAGGAGCCGGGCTATCTCTTCTCCTACGATTCTTCGCTTCTCTTCGGACAGTCGGCGAAGGGGCTGCTTGACCGGCTTCGCGTCGGCCCGGACGTGCAATTTGTGCTCGGCGAAATCCTTCGGGACACCCGGCATGTCTTTTGGGGACCATGCAAAAATGTCTCGATTCTCACGGAGGAAGTCGATGAGCTCGCCTTCCTATTTACTGTCCAGGTTTGCCCCAATGACAGCAAACCTTTCCGGATTCTCCGGGTCCAGAGGTATCTTGTTCGTCTCTTTGGCCAGCTGGAAGGAGCCCTGTGCATCACAATCTTTGGGGTTGGGGGACAGGGCCGGCTGCTTGCCGGCCATGGCCACAACCCGCTCCAGCATCTTCTTCTCTTCTGCTACTACGAGGGACTCGGCCAGCCGGCTACTGGCCATGGCGCACTCGATGGACTTCTTGTAGTCGCCGGCTACCGTGATGATCCCCTTCGAGCTCGGCATCTTCATCTTCAGGTAGGCGTAGTGGGGCACAGCCATGAACTTGGCCAGAGCAGGTCGGCCAAGCAAAGCATGGTAGGGGCTCTCCAGATCCACTACCTCAAACCAGATCGCTTCTCGGCGAAAATGATCCTTGTCTCCGAAGAGAACATCCATCTTGATCTTGCCAATCGGGGAACAAGATAAGCCGGGGACGATGCCATGGAACACGGTCCGGCTTGGCATAAGCTGCTTTGCCTTGATGTTCAGCTTTTCCATGGTATCGCGGTACAGTATATTGATACTGCTTCCGCCATCTATGAGGACGCGGGAGAATCGGGCAGCTCGCCTCTCCGTCGCGAGGGTGACATCCAAGACTAGTGCATAGGAGCCAGGGGATGGCATCACCTCTGGGTGGTCAGCCTGGCTCCAGTTGATGGGCTTCTCGAACCAGTGCATGAACTCGGGGGCACTAGAGGCGACTGCGTTGACCTCTTGATGCTGACGGCGCCGACTACGCTTGTCTTCGGCTTGGCTGGTGAAGACGACGTAGGCGGCGTGCTCTTCAGGGAACTCATCTTGAATGGCTCCGACTGCCGGCCGAGCCGCCGGCTGCTGAGGGGCTGGAGGCGGAGGCGGCACCAGCCCTTCGCCCTTGGAGATTCGCGTGAGCCAGTGGCATTTTCGGGTCGTGTGGTTGGACGGCTTCGCGCCGCTGTGGAACTTGCAGGGGGCGTCGAGAGTCTACTCGTAAGAGAAAGCCGGCTGCCAAGCCGGCCTGCCACCCTTCTTCTTGGGAGTGGGCCGCTCTTCGGGCTGCTCATCTTCAACTGTGGCCACATGCCGACTGGTGGAAGGCGGCATGGGGGCCTTGCGCTTGTGATCGTTCTGGTAGGGGCGCCGATTGGAGTCGCCAGCCGGCGTCTTGGGAGCCGGAGCGAGCACCTTCCCAGAAGCGTCCACTCGGAGCTCGGTCTTCATCGAGGAGTCGGCCATGGCGTACTTGTCCGCGATGATCAGGAGTTCGTCGAGGGTAGCCGGCTCGTCGCAGAGGAGTCGGTGCTTGAGGAGGGTGCCCTCTCGACACCCGGCGGTGAAGTACTCGATGGCCTGAACCTCGTGTACCCCCTCGCAGGAGTTGCGGAGCTCGGCCCACCGCGTGAGGTAGTCGCAGGTCGACTCGCTGGGCCCTTGGACGCATAGGGAGAGCTGGCGAGGCTTGAGAGGCCGCTTGTACGTGCTGGTGAAGTTGCGGATGAAGACTTCCGTGAAGTCCAGCCAGCTGTTGATGCGGTAGGGCTTGAGGCTGTTGAGCCCGGTGCGTGTCGTGCCTTGCAGCATGAGGGGGACGTACTTCACGGCCACGCGTCGATTGCCATTGGCTATGCTGACAACAGTGGAGTAGTTGATGAGCCAATCTTCCGGCTTCACAGAGCCGTTTTACTTGGGCGTGTCTCTGGGGAGCGAGAAACCTTTGGGGAAGGGCTCGTCGCGGATGCGGGGGCCAAAGCACGGCGGGCCGACATCGTCTTCTTCTTCTAGCGCCAGGGATCGAGCAAGGCGGTCGATCTGGTGGCGGGCGTAGTTCTCACCGACTCCTTCTCGGCGCCCTAGTCGGTCACCAAGATTCGGGTGCGTGACAGGCAGCGGGGTGAGACGTCTCTCCCTTCGAGGCGGGGGAGGAGGCGGATTTCCTTGGCGCTCCACCGCTCGAGGGCGGCCCTCCGCGTCGCGCTCGATGGTGATGCGAGTCTGGCTGCGGCTAGCAGCCGGCTCCTTGTCCTTCCTCCCGCGGGCGCCGCTCGCAGCCGGCGATCGGGACGTCGCGGCGTGCTCCCGGCGCGGGGGATGACTATCACCGTGAGCGCCGGCTTCGTGTCCTTCTACGGCCGCGTCGATCAGCTGTTGGATCCGCCTTGTCATGTAGGGGAGCTCATCGGCTCCCAGCCCATTCAGCTCTTCAGCGGCCGCCTGCGCGGCTCGTAGATTCTCGAGCGGGGTGGCGTAGACGGGACGATCTGCCCCCAGCATGCTGGCGATAGCCGCGCCGCGCTTCTGGACGAAGCCGGCTCGGCTCGGCCCGCTACGCGGCGGCGTACCGAAGGCGGCGCGGTCGACCTTGCACTGGTGGGCCTCGGTGAGGTGTCTCATGGAGGCTATCTTCTGGCCTTCCGCGGTGAGGGCGAGGCGGCGTGCCTCCAAGGTCTTAGCGTCGGCGTCGGCCGGGATGGGGACGGATAAGTCGTGCATCGCTGCTTGCAGGGCGTCGTGGGCGTTCCCGCCCGAGTCGGCGACGTGGCTGATGACCAGCACTTCGGTGATGGCGCTGCTGCCGCTGTCAGCTCGAGGAAGAGGGTCGTCGAAGACCACCACGTCGGAGGGGTAGGCGTCGAGCGATGCCGTGTCGGAATGGACAAGCATCGGGTCGGTGGAGCCGACCGACTCCAAGTCTGCGGCAGGCTCGCTGGAGACGTGATGTTGGTCGAGGAGGCGGACGAGGCGCCTCTCGGGGTAGTCTGTGCCTGCGTCGGACGCGGGCTCATCGGAGATGCGAGCCTCGCCGAGCAGATCGGCGAGGCAGCTCGCTGCGCAGGCGTCGTCGACGCCTTGCAGCGCGTCGGGGCAAACGCCATCGGGCGCAGCAGGCTGGCTGCGCTCGCGGGGGAGGAAAAGGGTTCCCGTCCAGAACAGGTCTCCGGACGACGGTGCACCTGGCCCCATGGTGGGCGCCAAATGTCGGGTGGTAGGTGCGACATATGCCAACGGGTGGCTTATCATGGTGGGAGCCAGTAAGACATCGCCGGTGCCTGGAAACGGGATGAGGCGAAGACATGCACGCCGGCGAATCTTACCCAGGTTCGGGGCTCTCCGTGGAGATAACACCCCTAGTCCTGCTCTGCGGGGTCTCCGCATGATCGCTAGATCAGAAAGAGTAGCTACAAATGCTCCTAGAGCTGTTGGGCTCAAGGGAGAAGAAGAGCAAGGCTAGCTCTCACTTCCCTCTCTATATGGTGTGTGTGTAACTCTAAGAAGCCAACCCTTTGCATGGGTGCCCCGGGAGTTTATATAGGCCTACCCCCCGGGGGTACAATTGTACTCTGGCTGGGCGCAGGTCCCAGTCAACAGTGTCTGCGCTCGCCGGCTTCTCTGCCGGCCGTTGGGGCCCGCCGACTAGTGGGTCCCGCCGGCTGCGGGCCTCTTGGTTGACAGGCCGGCCCCAACGCCTGGGGGTCTTGTCAGTGGCTGTTTACTGTAGCCTCGCCTCTGATGACGAGGGCTTCGTCGAGGTAAGCGTGGCTACAGTGTGCCGCCTCGAGGGCTCTCACTGTAGCCTTACCTCGTCTTGTCTCCTTAATGTGGCACATGTTTCGAGGGAGGGGAGTAGCCGGCTTCTGGGGGCCGGCTATGCCCCTGGCCGACTGGGGGAGGCCGGGCCGCCTTCGTGCCTCTCTCTGGCTGAAGGGGCCCGCCGCCCGTGGGCCGTACTGGAGTCTGTCGTGGATGACGTTGAGGCCAGCATGGCTACAGGGCCGAGCCGGACGGGAGATGGCTGACCCGTACGGCGTCCTGTGGCCATGCCTGCCTCGGGATTCGCGGGTAGTGGGCCGCACTGTAGCCACACCCCGTCTTGTCACCGTTATGTGGGCGTAGTTTTGGTGGGTGCGGTCTTGGCCGGCTTCTTGGAGTCAGCGCTCTTCATGGCCGGCTCTGGGGAGTCGGCGCTCTTCATGGCTGGATCTGGGGAGTCAGCATTCTCTATGGCCGGCTTCCTGGAGTCGGCCATCTCGTAGTTATCTTGGGGGAGGTTGCTGATGCTGGGTCGCCTTCTGAGAGTCGGCTTCAGGGGTAGCCGACCGGGGGAAGGCGGCTCAATGCTTTGAATGCTTGAAGGCTCAAATGGCCTGATAATTTTTGAAGAGCCAGGGGCAGTCGGTTAGGCTACCCATGGCCATTTACTCCGACAGCGATCCAACCAATCAAGTACTGAATGCACGGCACCTCCGCGATCTGCACACGTTCGTCTTGGTGACTTCCCTCGAACTCAAGATCCAGCTGAGGCTGTGGGAGAGTTTCGTCAGCACGACGACGTGGTGATGGTGATGATGAAGTTACCGACGCAGGGCTTCACCTAAGCACTACGACAATATGACCGAGGTAGAAAACTGTGGAGGGGGCACCACACACGGCTAAGAAATCTACTTGTGTGTCTATGGGGTGCCCCTCCCCCATATATAAAGGAGGGGAGGAGGGGGCCGGCCGGCCGGCCACAAGGGGCGCGCCCAAGGGGGGGAATCCTACTCCTACTATGCGTGTGCCGGCAACAGCGCCAGAAATGGCTCGTTGTCGGGAGTCAAATCTTGACTTGACTTGGTGTAGGCCTCCCCGTCAACGTCGCCAGAAATCCTTCTTGCTACCTCTTGAGCACTGCGTTGGTTTTCCCTTGAAGAGGAAAGGGTGATGCAGCAAAGTAGCGTAAGTATTTCCCTCAGTTTTTGAGAACCAAGGTATCAATCCAGTAGGAGGCCACGCACGAGTCCCTCGCACCTACACAAACAAATAAATCCTTGCAACCAACGCAATAAAGGGGTTGTCAATACCTTCACGGTCACTTACGAGAGTGAGATCTGATAGATATGATAAGATAATATTTTTGGTATTTTTATGATAAAGATGCAAAGTAAAATAAAAGGCAATAAAAATAGCTAAGTATTGGAAGATTAATTTGGTGAAAATAGACCTGGGGGCCATAGGTTTCACTAGTGGCTTCTCTCAAGAGCATAAATATTACGGTGGGTGAACAAATTACTGTTGAGAAATTGACGGAATTGAGCATAGTTTTGAGAATATCTAGGTAATCATGTATATAGGCATCACGTCCGAGACAAGTAGACCGACTCCTTCCTGCATCTACTACTATTACTCCACACATCGACCGCTATCCAGCATGCATCTAGAGTATTAAGTTCATAAGAACATAGTAACGCTTTAAGTAAGATGACATGATGTAGAGGGATAAACTCACGCAATATGATATAAACCCCATCTTGTTATCCTCGATGGCAACAATACAATACGTGCCTTGCTGCCCCTACTGTCATTGGGAAAGGACACCACAAGATTGAACCCAAAGCTAAGCACTTCTCCCATTGCAAGAAAGATCAATCTAGTAGGCCAAACCAAACTGATAATTCAAAGAGACTTGCAAAGATAACCAATCATACATAAAAGAATTCAGAGAAGATTCAAATATTGTTCATAGATAAACTTGATCATAAACCCACAATTCATCGGTCTCAACAAACACACTGCAAAAGAAGATTACATCAAATAGATCTCCACGAGAGAGGGGGAGAACATTGTATTGAGATCCAAAAAGAGAGAAGAAGCTATCTAGCTAATAACTATGGACCCGAAGGTCTGAGGTAAACTACTCACACATCATCAGAGAGGCTATGGTGTTGATGTAGAAGCCCTCCGTGATCGATGCCCCCTCCGGCGGAGCTCTGGAAAAGGCCCCAAGATGGGATCTCACGGGTACATATGGTTGCGGCGGTGGAATTAGGTTTTTGATACGTATCTGGTAGTTTGGGGGTACGTAGGTATATATAGGAGGAAGAAGTACGTCGGTGGAGCAATGTGGGGCCCACGAGGGTGGAGGGCGCGCCTCCCTACCTCGTGCCTTCCTGGTTGATGGCTGGACGTAGGGTCCAAGTCCTCTGGATCACGTTCGTTTCGAAAATCACGTTCCCGAAGGTTTCATTCCGTTTGGACTCCGTTTGATATTCTTTTTCTGCGAAACTCTGAAATAGGCAAAAAACAGCAAATCTGGGCTGGGCCTCCGGTTAATAGGTTAGTCCAAAAAATAATATAAAAGTGTATAATAAAGCCCATTAATGTCCAAAACAGAATATAATATAGCATGGAACATCAAAAATTATAGATACATTGGAGACGTATCAGAGGCATACTAGGGACACTCTGTTTGTCTATGTATTCACACATGTACTAAGTTTCCGGTTAATACAATTCTGGCATGAATAATAAAAATGTATCATGATATAAGTAAATATAAATAACAACTTTATTATCGCCTCTAGGGCATATTTCCTTCAGTTGGCCTCCCTCCGGCTATAAATGAGGGGAGGGGCGAAGCCCCCCTCACTCATCACCATCTTCCCGCTGCCCGCTCCTTCTTCTTCTTCTTTGTCTTGCCGTGAAGCATCCATGGCGCCAGCAAGAAGGTTCTCTGCCGCCGAAAAGGGGAATGCCCCCAAGGAGAGGCCAGGTTCTTCGCCGCCCAAGAGAGGTCGTGGTCGCCCCTACAAACATGCTGCGACCCCGGCGGTGACTCCTCAGGGGCGCGGGCATGCCTCTTCAAGGGCCGGTGTCACCTTGGGCAGCCGCGGTGGCGCCTCCTCTCGCGATGAGGGCCAGCGAGGACGGGGCAGCCCCTTTGATGAGGGGATGCACGCCGTGATCACCCGGCCTCCTCGGCCGCGCTTCCACTCCGCGGACGCGTTCCCGGAGTTTGTCGTGTTGTCGGAGAGGCCCGCTGGCACCTGGCTCCCGCTCCCGCGCTTCTTCGCGGATGAGCTACCACCCATGGGGCTTGACAGCCTCTGGCTGTAGGCTGACGGCTACAGCAGCAGGGCCTCATGGGTTGGGGTCGAGGTCACCGCCACAGGCAACGTGTCCTGGACCCGCGGTTGGCAGGCGTTTGCCCGTGTGCGGGGCCTGAGTGGGAGGTGCACCCTCCACTTCAGGTACGACGGCCTTGCGACCCTCTATGTGAGGGTGTTCAGGGAAGACGGCCGCCGTACGGGGTGCTTCCCGGAAGACGACAACGACGACAATGAGCTTGCCCTTGGCGACGGCCGTGACGACGACGAGGGTGAGCTTTCCCTTGGCAACGGCCGCGCTACTCCTAGCGGCGGCGGCTCCTCCTACGGCGAGAGCACCAGCAGCGGAGGCTACGACCAACCACCCTGTCGCCGGGCTCGAATCGGGGAAGGCGACGGGCCGTCTCGTTGTCATGCTCCGGTGAAGCGGGAGGAAGACTTGGGCTGAGCTCGGGCGCCACTGGAGCCTGGCCTCGGGGGCTGTCGTAGCTGTGCGGCCTGCTTTTGTTTAACCTTTCCTTTCTCCTGCATTTGAAAAAAGTAGAGGGCCCCGCTGGGGCGTGTAATGAACCATGGCACTTATGCCACTATGCTATGTTTATTATTTTGATATTGTGCCGTGGTATCCACGTTCCGAGCAGGTGCGGTTAGGGTAGCTTAGCTCGATATGTTTGCGGTAGTTTCCCGCCTCGCGAGGGCACGCCTTTCCAGCAGCATCTGGCAAAGTTCCCTTCCTAACAACTCAGGAGCCGTCGGGCCTCAGGAGACACTGTACAACTGCAGAGTTATTAGAAAGCTTGACGGGGCGTCTCGTCCTTCCTCGCGCGAGCCCCCGGGCGTGTGTTGGTTGTGGCTAGTACACTGCGTCGCACTACCCGGAGGCACGGACTTAAGAGGGTACGCACGCCCATGAGCTCATTCGAAAGCGTCTCACGAGGATTAAGGAAGCCGAAGCTCTGGGGCGACGAGGCTTCGGCGAGGTGTGCTTGGGGTGCGGGCGAGCCCAAGCGTACACACCTGCCTAGCCCCCGCGCGCGGGATACGTGAGGAGGAGCGACGGGCAACTTCCGCTCTTCCCGGGACAAGACTGGAGAGGCGAGCGAGGCAAGGGGATAAAAATACCAACTCTGACGAATGAAAAAAGCGAGAACTCCAAATTTTAATTAAGTTGCAAACCAGCTACAGAAAGCAAGCGAAAGAATAGCCGCGTCCGGCACCTAGACTAGTCTTCTCACCAGCGCGGAGCTAAGTGCTGCCACTAGGACATGGGTGGGAGCCCCCGAGAGGCCCGCAGGCGGCACTCAGGAGACTCCGGGGCGTGTACAGCCCAACTCATTATTACGTGAGAGTGTCACGAGCGGAGACCTTCACAGGCACGGGGCCTTGCTTCATGGGTAGAACTTCTGGAGGTGCTGGATGTTGCAGGCATTCTGGATGGGGATCCTGTCCTATGTCTCCAGGCGCGCGGCGCCAGGCCTGGAGACACGGGCGATCCTGAACTGGCCCTCCCACATGGGCGAGAGCTTGTGCAGCCCTTCCCTGGAGAGTACCCGCCTCAGGACAAGATCGCCCACCTCGAGTGTCCTGGAGCGGATGCTGCGGCAGTGATACCGCCACAACGCCTGCTAGTACCTTGCCGCTCGGAGCGAGGCTTGGCGGCAGCGTTCCTCCCCCAGCACGAGGTCCATCCTCCGTGAGGCGTCCTGGCGTGCTTCGCCAAACGTCAAGACCCACACAGAGCAATGCCTGACCTCATGAGGAAGAATCGCTTCTGCTCTGTTGACGAGGAAGAATGGGGTCTCGCCCGTTGGCTTTGTCGCGGTGGTGCGTATGCACCACAACATGGACTGGAGCTCGTCGAGCTAGCCCCTGCCACAAGCCTCGATCTTCTTCTTGAAGGTTCTTGCCTTGAGGCCTCTCAGGACCTCTGCATTGGCGTGCTCAGCCTGGCCATTGCTCCTAGGGTGAGCCACCGAGGCGTAGCATATCTATGTTCCAAGGTTAGCACAATATGTTTTGCAAAGGTTGCTGGTGAACTGCGAGCCATTGTCGATGATGATGCGGTTAGGGACCTCTAAACGGCTCACGAGGCCCTTGATGAACTTGACGGCCGAGCCACCCGGGATGGTGCGGACGGCTTCCACCTCGACCCACTTGGTGAACTTGTCGATGGTGACGTAGAGGTAGCGGTAGTCCCGGGGCACTCGAGGGAACGGGCCCAAGATGTCCAGCCCCCACACCGCGGATGGCCATGAGAGCGGGATGGTCTCGAGACCCTAAGCGGGCTGGTGGATCCGCTTGGCATGGAATTGGCAGGCTTCACAGGATCTTACCAGCTCGGTGGCATCATTAAGCGCCATGGGCCAGTAGAATCCACTGCGGAACGCCTTGCCCACGAGGGTGCGCGATGAAGAGTGATGCCCGCAGTCCTCGCCATGTATGTCAGCCAGCAGCTCGCGTCCCTGCTCCCTGGAGATGCACCGCAGAGAGATGTCGTTCGGCCGTTTTCGATAGAGCTCACCGTCCCTGATGTAGTACGCGGTGGCCTGGTGGCCTACCCACTCCGCATCTTCCTCCTTCTCCAGCAAGGTGCTTCGGAGCAGGTACGCCTTGAACTCCTCGGTCCAGCACCCCTCCTGAGGTTCGAGCACGAGGAGCAGACGGGTTCTCGAGGTCAGGCCCAAGCAGGGGCGCCCGAGAGGGGTGTTAGGGGTAGCTCCTCCTGAGGCGATGCTGATCCCGCATTGGAGGGGGCTGCCGACGGCTTGAAGAGCCGCTCCTCAAAGACGCCAGGCTCGTGAGGCTGGCGCCAAGACATCCTCTTGGCAATGTCGTCTACCTCCTTGTTCGTGACGTGCGGCATGTGCTGCAATTCCAGGCCCAAGAATTGTTTCTCAATTTTGTGTACCTCCTCAAGGTATGCCTCCATGTGCTCGTCCTTCGGCTTGTATGCTTTGTTGGAGAAGTTGACGAGGAGCTAGGAGTCGCCCTTGATGGTGAGGCGCGTCACTCCCAAAGCTGCCGCAGCGTTGAGACCAACGATCAGGCCTTCGTACTCCACGATGTTGTTGGAGACCTTCTCGCCCTGGTGGAAGCAGAGTTGCACGGCGTAGTAGAGCTTGTCCTCGGTAGGTGAGATGAGCACGGCTCCAGCCCCCGCACCCTGATGTGTGAATGCGCTGTCGAAGTACATGACCCAACCATCCGGTGCCCTGCTTCTCGGCGAGAGGGGATGGTCCTTGCCCGCTTCTGGGCTAGGAACATCGGTCCATTCCGCCACGAAGTCGGTGAGGGCCGCTCCCTTGATGGCTCTGGTGGTGCTAAACTCCAATTGGAACGCTTGCAGTTCGATGTTCCACTCGATGACCCTAACCGCGGCATTGGGGCTCCGGAGCACTCTCTCAAGTGGGTAAGCAGAGACAACCTTGATGGAGTGGCCTTGGAAGTAGTGACATAACTTTTCGGAGGCGACGAGGAGCGCGAGCAAGAGCTTTTGCGGCATGGGGTAGTGGGCCCGCGCATCGCGTAGCACCGTGCTGACAAAGTACACCAGGTGCTCGACGAAAGTGGAAGCGCCAGCGGGGTCTTGTCCCTCCTAGGGCTGAGGGCCCTTAGGAGCCTTATCATCCGTCAGGGCAGCCGCAACCTCCGGAGCACTGTCTTCAGGAGCCGTTCGATCAGAAGGATTTGCCGAGCCCCCAGGGGCGTTATCAACCGGTGGGGCGGCCGGGGCCTCAGGAGCGCCGTCCTGAGATTGTGGTGCCTCATCCAGGGATGACGTGCTTCATTCTGAACCCTTGGTCGGGCACTCCTCCCGCACCACCACCCGCGCTGCACTGGCAGAGTGAGGCGTGGCGGCCAGGTAGAGCACCAAGGGCTCAAGGGGACGTGGTGCTACCATCACCGGTGGGCTGGAGAGGTACCTCTTGAGGTCTTGGAAGGCCGCATTAGCCTCCGGAGTCTGATAACCCACAAGTATAAGGGATCGCAACAGTTTTCGAGGGTAGAGTATTCAACCCAAATTTATTGATTCGACACAAGGGGAGCCAAAGAATATTCTCAAGTATTAGTAGTTGAGTTGTCAATTCAACCACACCTGGATAACTTAATATCTGCAGCAAAGTGTTTAGTAGCAAAGTAGTATGGAAGTAACAGTAACGGTGGCAAAAGTAACAGTACCAGTTTTGTAGTGATTGTAACAGTGGCAACGGGAAAGTAACTAAGCGAAGAACAATATGTGAAAAGCTCGTAGGCATTGGATCGGTGATGGAGAATTATGCCGGATGCGATTATTCATGCAACAGTTATAATATAGGGTGACACAGAACTAGCTCCAATTCATCAATGTAATGTAGGCATGTATTTCGAATATAGTCATACGTGCTTATGGAAAAGAACTTGCATGACATCTTTTGTCCTACCCTCCTGTGGCAGCGGGGTCCTATTGGAAACTAAGGGATATTAAGGCCTCCTTTTAATAGAGTACGGGACCAAAGCATTAACACTTAGTGAATACATGAACTCCTCAAACTACGGTCATCACCAGTAAGTATCCCGATTATTGTCACTTCGGGGTTAACGGATCATAACACATAATAGGTGACTATAGACTTGCAAGATAGTATCAAGAACTCACATATATTCATGGAAACATAATAGGTTCAGATATGAAATCATGGCACTCGGGCCCTAGTGACAAGCATTAAGCATAGCAAAGTCGTAGCAACATCAATCTCAGAACATAGTGGATACTAGGGATCAAACCCTAACAAAACTAACTCGATTACATGATAAATCTCATCCAACCCATCACCGTCCAGCAAGCCTACGATGGAATTACTCACGCAGGGCGGTGAGCATCATGAAATTGGTGATGGAGGATGGTTGATGATGACGATGGCGACGGATTCCGCTCTTCGGAGCCCCGAACGGACTCCAGATCAGCCCTCCTGAGAGAGATTAGAGCTTGGCGGCGGCTTCGTATTGTAAAACGTGATGAATCCTTCCCTCTGGTTGTTTTCTCCCCGAACGTGAATATATAGCGTTGGAGTTGAGGTCGGTGGAGCTCCAAGGGGGCACAAGGCTGGGGGTGCGCACAGGGGGGTAGGCGCGCCCCCACCCTCGTGGACAGGGTGTGGGCCCCCTGGCCTTGATTCTTTCGCCAGTATTTTTTATTACTTCCAAAAATAATCTCCGTTGATTTTCAGGTCATTCCGAGAACTTTTATTTCTGCACAAAAATAACACCATGGCAATTCTGCTAAAAATAGCGTCAGTCCGGGTTAGTTCCACTCAAATCATGCAAGTTAGAGTCCAAAACAAGGGCAAAAGTGTTTGGAAAAGTAGATACGACAGAAACTTATCAACTCCCCCAAGCTTAAACCTTTGCTTGTCCTCAAGCAATTCAGTTGACAAACTGAAAGTGATAAAGAAAAACTTTTACGAACTCTGTTTGCTCTTGTTGTTGTAAATATGTAAAGCCAGCATTCAAGTTTTCAGCAAAGATTATGAACTAACCATATTCATAATAACATTTAGATCTCACATTTACTCATATCAATGGCATAATCAACTAGCGAGCAATAATAATAAATCTCGGATGACAACACTTTCTCAAAACAATCATAATATGATATAACAAGATGGTATCTCGCTAGCCCTTTCTGAGACCGCAAAACATAAATGCAGAGCACCTTTGAAGATCAAGGACTGACTAAACATTGTAATTTATGGTAAAAGAGATCCAGTCATAGTCATACCCAAGATAAATTAATAGTAATGGATGCAAATGACAGCGGTGCTCTCCAGCTGGTGCTTTTTAATAAGAGGGTAATGACTCAACATAAAAGTAAATAGATAGGCCCTTCGCAGAGGGAAGCAGAGATTTGTAGAGGTGCCAGAGCTCGGTTTTGAAATAGAGATGAATAATATTTTGAGCGGCATACTTTCATTGTCAACATAACAACCGAGAGATCTCGATATCTTCCATGCTACACACATTATAGGCGGTTCCCAAATAGAATGGTAAAGTTTATACTCCCCCTCCACCAACAAACATCAATCCATGGCTGGCTCAAAACAACGAGTGCATCCAACTAACAAGAGTCCCAGGGGAGTTTTGTTTGCAATTATTTTGATTTGATTTGCTTAGAGCATGGGACTGGGCATCCCGGTGACCAGCCATTTTCTCATGAGTGAGGAGCGGAGTCCACTCCTCTTGAGAATAACCCGCCAAGCATGGAAGATACAGACAGCCCTAGTTGATACATGAGCTATTCGAGCATACAAAACAGAATTTCATTTGAAGGTTTGGAGTTTGGCACATACAAATATACTTGGAACGGCAGGTAGATACCGCATATAGGAAGGTATAGTGGACTCATATGGAATAACTTTGGGATTTATGGAAGTGGATGCACAAGCAGTATTCCCGCTTAGTACAAGTGAAGGCTAGAAAAAGACTAGGAAGCTACCAACTAGAGAGCGACAACAGTCATGAACATGCATTAAAATTAATAAACATTGAGTGCAAGCATGAGTAGGATATAATCCACCATGAACATAAATATCGTGGAGGCTATGTTGATTTGTTTCAACTACATGCGTGAACATGTGCCAAGTCAAGCCACTCGAATCGTTCAAAGGAGGATACCACCCTATCATACCACATCACAACCATTTTAATAGCATGTTGGCACGCAAGGTAAACCATTATAAACTCCTAGCTAATTAAGCATGGCATAAGCGACTATAATCTCTAATTGTCATTGCAAACATGTTCATTCATAATAGGCTGAATCAGGAACGATGAACTAATCATATTTACAAAAACAAGAGAGGTCGAGTTCATACCAGCTTCTCTCATCTCAATCAGTTCATCATATATCGTCATTATTGCGTTTCACTTGCACGACCGAACGGTGTGTATAATAATAATAGTGCACGTGCATCGGACTAAGCTGGAATCTGCAAGCATGTGATACAAAGGAAAAGACAAGGTAATATGGTGATGCGGAGCATCCGACGATCATCCCCATGTACACTCGAGCCTACGCCATTGGACCTAAGGTGAACTCGCTCCTTTCCGAATCTTCCCTTTCTGCATGCAAGACATGGATGCTACTTCAAGTGCGGACCTTGTTCATACTCAGGTACACCCGAGGATACCATGGAGAACCCAAGGACCAAGGCCAATCGTGCGCGGAAGCAAAGGAAGGAGAAGGAAGAAGAGACAGCTGCTACAGGCCCCGGATATCCGGCCCCAGGCCGAACATCCGGCCCGACCCCCGGAAATCCGGCGCCCATCACAGAAGACACCCGAAGCTGAACCAAGTCAGCCCGGACATCCGGCCCCCAGGCCCGGACATCCGGCCCAGCTCTCGGAAATCCGGCGCCCCATCACCAAAGCTGGACCCTTCCAGCCCGGACATCCGGCCCCAGCGCCCGGACATCCGGCGTCTCGGGAAGGCCCGGACATCCGGCCCGTCGCCCGGACATCCGACCCCCTCTGCCTGCGTGCAGCGCATCTGGGCCGAGGCCCATGTACCCCTTCGTCCCTTAGACTATATATACTCCCCCACTTCCTCCTAGTTAGGGTTAGCAAAAGGATTAGCTCATATGTGAGATAGAGCTTTGCTCATCCATTATGGATCTACTCCACGAGAGAGACCGCGGCCCTCTACGGAGAAGATCCACCTTGGATTCAAGACCTCCTCACGGAGAAGACCCCCATCAAGACCTCCTTACGGAGAAGAACCGGTTACTGTTGTACCGTCCTTTGTTGGATTTGGATCTTGTATCTCACCTTTGTGTTCATCGATCTAGCGCATGTGTGATCTATTCTTGTTGGTTGAGTGATTTCTCTCATGTTTCCCTCGTGTTTCCCCTCGTGTTCATCGCGTTCTTTGTAGGGATCCGCTCCTTTTGTGAAAGATCGGCCACCTAGGTTTCCGCCCTACATCATATGGGCTCTTTGTTAAATCAACAATAATGCATATAAGAGCCACTTCAACATTTTAATTATGGTCTTCTCCTCTCGACCCCAAAGAACAAGAAAATAAATACAACTATTTACACGGGAAAGCTCCCAACAAGCAAAAGAAGAACAAGAAATCTTTTTCGGTTTTCTTTTAATTATTACTACTACAAGCATGGAAAGTAAACTAGCTAAAAGCTACAACTAATTTTTTTGCTTTTCTTAAGGCTTATCAAACACAAAAGAAAAAAGCATAAAAGGAAATAAACTAGCATGGATATTACAATGAAAAAGTATGAACACCAACAACTAGAAATGAATGTGTGAACACGAATGTAATGTCGGTGAGAAATACGTACACCCCCAAGCTTAGGCATTTTGCCTAAGTTGGTCTATGCCCATGGATCAAAGTTGTAGTTGGGGTCGTACTGAGAAGCAGCCTCGGGTTGCCACTGGTTCGCAATCTCCTCCTGATCCCACTGGTAAACAGACTGTCGTGAAGGATCAAGTTGTGGTTCCGGCTCTGGCTCTGTAGCTGGTGTGGGGTTCTGGTAGGCATGAAATGCCTTCGGTAGAACAAGATACTTGTTGTTCGCGTTGGTCGTGGAGGAAGTCGGTGAGGCCTCTGTGGTGCAAGGGAGATTATATTTAGGCCTCTTATCTTCTTCACTTTGCTTATCCTTCGAGCTTCGGCTCGAAGAGCCCCTAAAAAATCTCTTCATCATTTTCTGAAAATTTCTGAAATTTTTAGTAACTTCAAATAAAAGTGAACCAAACTCAACAAAATTGATAGCAACAACTCCCACAAGTGCCTAGAGACTACATCATGCATTAGAACTACTGAAGGAAATATGCCCTAGAGGAAATAATAAAGTTATTATTTATTTCCTTATATCATGATAAATGTTTATTATTGATGCTAGATTTGTATTAACCGGAAACATAATACATGTGTGAATACATAGACAAACAGAGTGTCACTAGTATGCCTCTACTTGACTAGCTCGTTGATCAAAGATGGTTATGTTTCCTAGCCATAGACATGAGTTGTCATTTGATTAATGGGATCACATCATTAGGAGAATGATGTGATTGACTTGACCCATTCCGTTAGCTTAGCACTCAATCGTTTAGTATGTTGCTATTGCTTTCTTCATGACTTATACATGTTCCTATCAATATGAGATTATGCAACTCCCGTTTACCGGAGGAACACTTTGTGTGCTACCAAACGTCACAACGTAATTGGGTGATTATAAAGGTGCTCTACAGGTGTCTCCAAAGGTACTTGTTGGGTTGGCGTATTTCGAGATTAGGATTTGTCACTCCGATTGTCGGAGAGGTATCTCTGGGCCCACTCAGTAATACACATCACTATAAGCCTTGCAAGCATTGTGACTAATGAGTTAGTTGCGGGATGATGTATTACGGAACAAGTAAAGAGACTTGCCGGTAACGAGATTGAACTAGGTATCGAGATACAGACGATCGAATCTCGGGCAAGTAACATACCGATGACAAAGGGAACAACGTATGTTGTTATGCGGTCTGACCGATAAAGATCTTCGTAGAATATGTGGGAACCAATATGAGCATCCAGGTTCCGCTATTGGTTATTGACCGGAGAGGTGTCTCGGTCATGTCTACATAGTTCTCGAACCCGTAGGGTCCGCATGCTTAACGTTACGATGACAGTTATATTATGAGTTTAAATGTTTTGATGTACCGAAGGTTGTTCGGAGTCCCAGATGTGATCACGGACATGACGAGGAGTCTCGAAATGGTCGAGATATAAAGATTGATATATTGGAAGCCTATGTTTGGATATCGGAAGTGTTCCGGGTGAAATCGGGATTTTTCCGGAGTACTGGGAGGTTACCGGAACCCCCCGGTAACTTAATGGGCCTTAGTGGGCCTAGGTGGAAGAGAGGAGAGGAGGCCAGGGCAGGGCCACGTGCCCCTTCCCCCCCAGTCCAAATAGGACAAGGAGAGGGGGCGGCACCCCCCTTTCCTTCCTCCCCTCCACCTCTTCCCCCTCTCTCTCCTAGTCCAACATGGAAAAGTGGGGAGTCCTACTCGCGGTAGGAGTAGGACTCCTCCTGGCGCGCCTCTCCTCTAGGCCGGCCGAACTCCCCCATGCTCCTTTATATACGAGGGCAGGGGGCACCTCTAGACACACAATTGATCAACGATCTTTTAGCCGTGTGCGGTGCCCCCCTCCACCATATTACACCTCGATAATATCATAGCGGTGCTTAGGCGAAGCCCTGCGTCGGTAGAACATCATCATCATCACCACGCCGTCGTGCTGACAAAACTCTCCCTCAACACTCGGCTGGATCGGAGTTCGAGGGATGTCATCGAGCTGAACGTGTGCTGAACTCGGAGGTGTCGTGCGTTCGGTACTTGATTGGTCAGATCGTGAAGACGTACGACTACATCAACCGCGTTGTGTTAACGCTTCCGCTTTCGGTCTACGAGGGTACATGGACAACACTCTCCCCTCTCGTTGCTATGCATCACCATGATCTTGCGTGTGCGTAGGAATTTTTTTGAAATTACTACGTTCCCCAACAGTGGCATCCGAGCCAGGTTTTGTGCGTTGATGTTATATGCACGAGTAGAACACAAGTGAGTTGTGGGCGATATAAGTCATACTGCTTACCAGCATGTCATACTTTGGTTCAGCGGTATTGTGAGATCAAGCGGCCCGGACCGACATTACGCGTACGCTTACGCGAGACTGGTTTCACCGTTGCGAGCACTCGTTGCTTAAAGGTGACTGGCGGGTGTCTGTCTCTCTCACTTTAGTTGAACCGAGTGTGGCTACGCCCGGTCCTTGCGAAGGTTAAGACAACACCAACTTGACAAACTATCATTGTGGTTTTGATGCGTAGGTAAGAACGGTTCTTGCTAAGCCCGTAGCAGCCACGTAAAACTTGCAACAACAAAGTAGAGGACGTCTAACTTGTTTTTGCAGGGCATGTTGTGATGTGATATGGTCAAGACATGACCCTATATTTTATTGTATCAGATGATCATGTTTTGTAACTGAGTTATCGGCAACTGGCAGGAGCCATATGGTTGTCGCTTTATTGTATGCAATGCAATCGCCATGTAATTGTTTTACTTTACCACTAAGCGGTAGCGATAGTCGTAAAAGCAATAGTTGGCGAGACGACAACGATGCTATGATGGAGATCAAGGTGTCGCGCCGGTGACGATGGTGATCATGACGGTGCTTCGGAGATGGAGATCACAAGCACAAGATGATGATGGCCATATCATATCACTTATATTGATTGCATGTGATGTTTATCTTTTATGCATCTTATCTTGCTTTGATTGATGATAGCATTATAAGATGATCTCTCACTAAAATTTCAAGATAAAAGTGTTCTCCCTGAGTATGCACCGTTGCGAAAGTTCTTCGTGCTGAGACACCACGTGATGATCGGGTGTGATAGGCTCTACGTTAAAATACAACGGGTGCAAAACAGTTGCACACGCGGAATACTCAGGTTAAACATGACGAGCCTAGCATATGCAGATATGGCCTCGGAACACTGAGACCGAAAGGTCGAGCGTGAATCATATAGTAGATATGATCAACATAGTGATGTTCACCATTGAAAACTACTCCATTTCACGTGATAATCGGTTATGGTTTAGTTGATTTGGATCACGTAATCACTTAGATGATTAGAGAGATGTCTATCTAAGTGGGAGTTCTTAAGTAATATGATTAATAGAACTTAAATTTATCATGAACTTAGTACCTGATAGTATCTTGCTTGTCTATGTTAATTGTAGATAGATGGCCCGTGCTGTTGTTCTGTTGAATTTTAATGCGTTCCTTGAGAAAGCAAAGTTGAAAGATGATGGTAGCAATTACACGGACTGGGTCCGTAACTTGAGGATTATTCTCATTGCTGCACAGAAGAATTACGTCCTGGAATCACCGCTGGGTGCCAGGCCTCCTGCAAGAGCAACACCAGAAGTTATGAACGTCTGGCAGAGCAAAGCTGATGACTACTCGATAGTTCAGTGTGCCATGCTTTACGGCTTAGAACCGGGTCTTCAACGACGTTTTGAACGTCATGGAGCATATGAGATGTTCCAGGAGTTGAAATTAATATTTCAAGCAAATGCCCGGATTGAGAGATATGAAGTCTCCAATAAGTTCTACAGCTGCAAGATGGAAGAGAATAGTTCTGTCAGTGAGCATATACTCAAAATGTCTGGGTATAATAATCACTTGATTCAACTGGGAGTTAATCTTCCGGATGATAGCGTCATTGACATAATTCTTCAATCACTGCCACCAAGCTACAAGAGCTTCGTGATGAACTATAACATGCAAGGGATGAATAAGACAATTCCCGAACTCTTCGCAATGCTAAAGGCAGCGGAGGTAGAAATCAAAAAGGAGCATCAAGTGTTGATGGTCAATAAGACCACTAGTTTCAAGAAAAAGGGCAAAGGGAAGAAGAAGGGGAACTTCAAGAAGAACAGCAAGCAAGTTGTTGTTCAGGAGAAGAAACCCAAGTCTGGACCTAAGCCTGAGACTGAGTGCTTCTACTACAAGCAGACTGGTCACTGGAAGCGGAACTGCCCCAAGTATTTGGCGGATAAGAAGGATGGCAAGGTGAACAAAGGTATATGTGATATACATGTTATTGATGTGTACCTTACTAATGCTCGCAGTAGCACCTGGGTATTTGATACTGGTTCTGTTGCTAATATTTGCAACTCGAAATAGGGGCTACGGATTAAAGCGAAGATTGGTTAAGGACGAGGTGACGATGCGCGTGGGAAATGGTTCCAAAGTCGATGTGATCGTCGTCGGCACGCTACCTCTACATCTACCTTCTGGATTAGTATTAGACCTAAATAATTGTTATTTGGTGCCAGCGTTGAGCATGAACATTATATCTGGATCTTGTTTGATGCGAGATGGTTATTCATTTAAGTCAGAGAATAATGGTTGTTCTATTTATATGAGTAATATCTTTTATGGTCATGCACCCTTGAAGAGTGGTCTATTTTTAATGAATCTCGGTAGTAGTGACACACATATTCATAATGTCGAAGCCAAAAGATGCAGAGTTGATAATGATAGTGCAACTTATTTGTGGCACTGCCGTTTAGGTCATATCGATGTAAAGCGCATGAAGAAACTCCATAATGATGGACTTTTGGAATCACTTGATTATGAATCACTTGGTACTTGCGAACCGTGTCTCATGGGCAAGATGACTAAAACACCGTTCTCCGGTACTATGGAGAGAGCAACTAATTTGTTGGAAATCATACATACAGATGTATGTGGTCCGATGAATATTGAGGCTCGTGGCGGATATCGTTATTTTCTCACCTTCACAGATGATTTGAGCAGATATGGGTATATCTACTTAATGAAACATAAGTCTGAAACATTTGAAAAGTTCAAAGAATTTCAGAGCGAATTTGAAAATCATCGTAACAAGAAAATAAAGTTTCTACGATCAGATCATGGAGGAGAATATTTGAGTTACGAGTTTGGCCTACATTTGAAACAATGCGGAATAGTTTCGCAACTCACGCCACCCGGAACACCACAACGTAATGGTGTGTCCGAACGTCGTAATCGTACTTTACTAGATATGGTGCGATCTATGATGTCTCTTACTGATTTACCGCTATTGTTTTGGGGTTATGCTTTAGAGATGGCTGCATTCACTCTAAATAGGGCACCATCAAAATTCCGTTGAAATGACACCTTATGAACTATGGTTTGGCAAGAAACCAAAGTTGTTGTATCTTAAAGTTTGGGGTTGCGATGCTTATGTGAAGAAACTTCAACCTGATAAGCTCGAACCTAAATCGGAGAAATGTGTCTTCATAGGATACCCAAAGGAGACTGTTGGGTACACCTTCTATCACAGATCCGAAGGCAAGACATTCATTGCTAAGAATGGATCCTTTCTAGAGAAGGAGTTTCTCTCGAAAGAAGTGAGTGGGAGGAAAGTAGAACTTGATGAGGTAACTGTACCTGCTCCCTTATTGGAAAGTACATCATCACATAAACCAGTTTCTGCGACACCTACGCCAATTAGTGGGGAAGTTAATGATAATGATCATGAAACTTCAGATCAAGTTATTACTGAACCTCGTAGATCAACCAGATTAAGATCCGCACCAGAGTGGTACGGTAATCCTGTTCTGGAGGTTATGTTGCTAGACCATGACGAACCTACGAACTATGAAGAAGCGACAGTGAGCCCAGATTCCGCAAAATGGCTTGAGGTCATGAAATCCGAGATGGGATCCATGTATGAGAACAAAGTATGGACTTTGGTTGACTTGCCCGATGACCGGCAAGCCATTGAAAATAAATGGATCTTCAAGAAGAAGACTGACGCTGACGGTAATGTTACTGTCTATAAAGCTCGACTTGTTGCGAAAGGTTTTCGACAAGTTCAAGGGATTGACTACGATGAGACCTTCTCACCCGTAGCGATGCTTAATTCTGTTCGAATCATGTTAGCAATTGCCGCATTTTATGATTATGAAATTTGGCAAATGGATGTCAAAACTGCATTCCTGAATGGATTTCTGGAAGAAGAGTTGTATATGATGCAACCGGAAGGTTTTGTCGATCCAAAGGGAGCTAACAAAGTGTGCAGGCTCCAGCGATCCATTTATGGACTGGTGCAAGCCTCTTGGAGTTGGAATAAACGCTTTGATAGTGTGATCAAAGCATTTGGTTTTATACAGACTTTTGGAGAAGCCTGTATTTACAAGAAAGTGAGTGGGAGCCCAGAGCATATCCCTTAATCCCTTCGAAGCTGCCCTTTAAGAACTCAAAACCACCGTGTGCTAGCCCCACAGTGGGCGCCAACTGTCGTGGAAGTGTCATGGCAGATGTCCTCATGGAAGGACTTAATTGCGGAGCCATTGCGACGAGGTTAGCTTAAAGGGGTTAAATGGGACAAAGGACGCGAGGAGTTTATACTGGTTCGGCCCCTTGCGGTGAAGGTAAAGGCCTAGTCCAGTTTGAGGTGGTATTGCTAGGGTTTCGATGACCAGGGAGCGAATACGCTTTGCCTGGCTCTCGACTTGTTGTTTCTTGCCCTAAGCCGCTGTCGGGTCATCCCCTTATATACATGGGTTGATTCCCTGCGGCCTACAGAGTCCCGGACAGCTCATACAACGTGTCCGGCTCGATGACTTAGCTTACATGCCTTATATTATAAGTCTACACATACATGGCGGTTTACATTTATGGGCCTTAAGCCGCCTTCGGGTTTGGCCCTTTAACAAGCTTGTCTATGAACCGCCATCTTTAACATACTCTTGGGCTTCATTGAGACTAACCGCCATAGGGATGACCCGGCCCCACCTGGGCGGGTCATATATGATAGTCATGTCCCCAACAGGATCCCAACCAGATCCTTGGCCCCCCATGTGAACACATCCTTGTTCGTGCGTAACAAGCTGACCAACGCCTCTTCTTGATTTGGGGGGAGGCCGGCGCCTATGGTGAAGGTGGCGCCCGATGCCAGTATTCATCAACCAGCACCTGGTTCGTCTCGGCCCGATCTTTAGAGAACAATTGCTTCTTCTTTGCTGGCACAACCCTAGGAGCCTCCGAGGCTCCTTCCTCACTTGGTCGTGTAGTCGCCGCGGCCCTGAAGGCGAGCTAGAGGGCCAATAGTGTGTCCTTGGTGTCCCCTGCCACGGTGAGGACGCCGCTGCTTCACGACATCTTCATGAGATCGTAGGCTGGGTGAGTTGCTGCCATGAACTTGGCCAAGGCCGGGTACCCGAGAATGGCATTGTACGGGAGGCTGATGCGGGCGATGTCGAAGTCGATAAGCTTGGTGCAGTAGTTGTCGCGGGTGGCGAAGGTGACGGGGAGGCGAATATGCCCCAGGGGGCAGGTGGAGCCGTCGACGACTCTAGAGAAAGGCTTGGTGGGGCAGAGACAGCCATGGGGCACATGAAGCAAGTCGAATGCTTCCAGAGAGAGCACATTGAGGCCGGCTCCTCCTTCGATGAGGGTCTTGGTGACCGCTATGTTGCAGATGGTGGGGGTGCAAAGCATCGGGAGTACTTCGGCGCCTGCTGTGGTCGCGGGGTGGTCCCTTGAGTCGAAGACGAGGTCGGCCCTAGGCGCCGCCCAGCCCGGAGGAGCTCCTCGTGCACATGGGCGGCGCCCACCAGGCGAAAGAACTGCTTGGCGTGGCGATCCGAGGGCGGCGCTTGCGAACCGCCTAGGAGGGCTATGACGATGTGGGGTGCCGGTGCCACGAAGCGTGTGATGAAGAGGCCGCGCAGCTGCTCCCAGGAGGCCACCGAAGACTCTGGCAAGCTGAGAAGCCAGGCGCGCGACACGCCCGCGAGGGCCATGGGAAGCCAGTTCGCCATAACTTTGTCGTCGCTGCTGGCTGCCGAAACAGCCTCCTCATATGATCAGAGAAAACCTGTCGGGTCCGCCGCGCCGTCGTATCGGGGCGGCAGCTCCGACCTGAACTTGGGCGGCCACTACACCTGCCGCAGGGCGAGGGGAAAGCTCGGAGGCCCACGGCTCCCCCGAAAGCACCCGTTGGTCCGGTCGACGGAGTAGCGCCCGCAATGAGAGCTGAACAGTGGAGCACGGCGGACAGAGAGGTGGATCTTCGATGCACCCTACCTGGTGCACCAAATGTCGGATTTTGGGCTCCGCAGACCCTTGATAGATTCGAACTCTGGGGTGCGTGCGAATAACTCAACCTCTCCAGTCTGCCTACTCGCCAATCTCATGGCCTAAATCAATGAACATGAAGGAAATGGGACACAACAGTTTACCCAGGTTCGGGCCACCTTGCGGTGTAAAAGCCTACTCTTGTTTTGTGGTGGATTGGCCTCGAGATGGGCTAGGGATGAACTAGTACAGTGGAAGAACAACCTCAGGAGGTCTATTCTTGTGTTGGTGTGAGCTGGTCCGGGTTCGAATGGATCCCCTTCCTATGGTGGTGGCTAGGCTATATTTATAGTGGCCTTGGTCCTCTTCCCCCAAAATGGAGGTGGGAAGGGATCCCACAACAGCCAAATTCGAAGGGAGACAACTAGTACATCTTATCCTGACAAAAGTAGTCTTCGCCTGCAAAGCTTCTAGTCATGACGCCGTGGTGGGCTCGGCGATGACCTCTGTCCTGCCGTCCTGGCGGTCTTGGTCTTGTTGCATGGGAATGGAAACCTTAGGTTGATTCCTCGAGACATCGTGCCTGCGCTTGCCTCCATAGCACCAAAGAGGAAACTGGTGTACTGCGCCCGCTAGCGCCCGCCTGGCCATGGTCGTCATGGCTCACGTCATCCGACCCTCGCGAGGTGAGGCTTGCATAGAAATCTCCACTCCTCAGGAGCCGGCCTCAGGAGGCCGCTCCTTCTAGAGGTATTGATGTCGTTCGCCTCGCGAGGGTCTTGAGTTGTTGATGCTGAAGCTGGGCCGTACCAGGCCATCGATTGAGCCACGTCGTGGGCCGCATGCAGGCAGGCAAGTCTGGGTACCCCCGTTCCCAGCACACCGACAAAACCTAAACCAACCAATCTGTTCAATCCCCCCTATTCATCTACAATCGTGCTACCTCCTTTGAAATGTCCATGTCCATCCAGATCTTGCTACACATCTTTCCAATATTTTTTTATTTGGATGTTATTGGATTTTATTACGTGTGTATTTATTATTGCTTCGCCGTTACTATGATTAGGAGGCGACGGTACAGGAGAGGAGCACTACAACGAAGACGAGAACGTGGGACTCGACAACGAAGTCATGCCTCCTTCTTGATCATACTTATCCTATGGTTTACAAAATTGCATTGAGTTTTATTGTTTTTATATGCATGCTATTTTAATTCTCGTAGCTAGCGTGTCGATTGACACATTACCCTGATCCGCTCGTCGCCTATTTACTTGAGACCTGAGTAGAAGTATATAATTCCGGTAGAGTAGAAATTCTTAGCCATGCTTATCACCCTTTAGGTGCTTTGTTGAATGACCTCTAAGTCATTGAAATTTGAAACATAATGTTGAGCTAGGCCAGTTGGCCCTTGTTGACTCTCTCAATCCTCTTCTACTCTGGGTGAAACTTACCATCTGAATACTGGTGCGGGCGATAGCTGAATCAAGGATTGAAGGAGCGATTGGCTGCCCTTCATGAGTTGAAGGGGGCAATCAGTCATCCGTGCCGCATGAGGCCTAATAAGTCTTGGATTTGAAGATTGTGATAATAAGTATAGCCACATGCTATATGGTCACTGGCTTGGTCAAGTAAGCTAGTCAGCCTTAGGTGTCGACGTCGTCGTACTGCAGATGGGGTAGCTGCCCTGCGGGGAGTATCCTCGGCATAGATGGGGGGACCGGTTTGAGGACGTAGTCTCAGTTCCGTGCGCCAGACCCGGTGGGCATGTCACATCTTTGGGCGATCTAGTCCAAAGACCTCGTCACAATCTCCCTACCGGTATACCAAATGGTGTACTATACCAGCGGCCACTGGTGGCATCAATACGGGATTTTGTCATGTGGGTAAATTGTACGACCTCTGTAGAGTGTAAAACTATTCGAATAGCCGTGTACACGGTCATGGACGACACATGAATCTTTCTTGACATACAGGACTTGTCTTGCTTATTCCCTCTTTGCCCCTAAGTTATTCTGGAGATAAAACATGTTTTCATCTAAAACTGCTTTTATCCAACTACTTTATTTGTCAAACAAAATTAGCGTTATGCAAATGAGCCATACAGCCTTCCTTTGAAGCCACATGTAGGTATTAGGTCCTTCCTCGTGGAAGACATGTTGAGTACGTAATGTACTCATGGCAATACTTTTGTTAAACAACAGAGATCTATGAAGACGAGGGCATCGACTACGACTATTATGATGATCCTGAGGAGTGAGGACACGTTGACTACATCGACTGCCTTTGGCTGAGATGGAGTCGCTACACATTTATATATTCAGTTGTGTTTCTGGTTGTAATAAATGTCATGAGACATTTCACTATGTATGCCTTATGGCAAGAGTTATTAAACTTATACTTATTTTAATGTTCTGCAATGATACCATTTCACTGTGTTGTCAAGTTGATCCCGGATTGACAAACATACACAGGAGGGTCTAGAAATAATTTCCGGGTTCTCACATATGATTTTGTAGGGATAACTTTCTTTAGCCATTATATTTTGAAAAGACATGATTGCTTTTTAGTATGCTTGAAGTATTATTGTTTTTATGTCAACATTAAACTTTTGTTTTGAATCCTACAAGTCTGAATATTAATGCCACATAAAGAAAAAATACTTGATAAACATGTTAGGTAGCATTCCACATCAAAAATTCCGTTTTATCATTTACCTACTCGAGAACGAGCAGGAATTAAGCTTGGGGATGCTTGATACGTCTCCAACGTATCTATAATTTTTTATTGTTCCATGCTATTATATTATCCATCTTGGATGTTTTATATGCTTTATTATGCTATTTTATATCATTTTTTGGGACTAACCTATTAACCTAGTGCCAAGTGCCAGTTGATGTTTTACCTTGCTTTTGTCTTCTACAGAAAATTGATACCAAATGGAGTCCAAACGGAACGAAACTTTTGATGATTTTTCTTTGACCACAAGACACCCAAGAAGGTTCGGGAGGAGGCCAGAGGAGCCACGAGATGGCCACAAGCTTTTGCCCCCCCCCCCCCCCCCGCGTGGCACTTCCAACCCTAATTTTGCTTCTATAAATACCCAAATATTCCCTATAGACTAGAGAGCACACCAAAAGTACTTTTCCGCCGCTGCAAGTTTCTACCCTCGTGAGATCCCATCTAGAGGCCTTTTCCAATACTTTGCTGGAGGGGGTTTCGATCACGGAGGGCCTCTACATCAACCTTGTTACCTTCTGATGATGTCTGGGTAGTTTACCACAGACCTACGGGTCCATAGCTAGTAGCTATATGAATTCTTCTCCCTCTCTCTCTCTCTTTGATCTTCAATACAATGTTCTCCTCGATGCTCTTGGAGATCTATTCAATGTAATCTTCTTTTGCGGTGCATTTGTTGAGATCCGATGAATTGTGGGTTTATGATCAGATTATCTATGAATATTATTTGAGTCTTCTCTGAACTCTTTTATGCATTATTAAGATAGCTTTGTATTTCTCTCTGATCTATTGATTTGGTTTGGCCAACTAGATTGATTTTTCTTGCCATGGGAGAGGTGCTTTGTAATGGGTTCAATCTTGCGGTGCTTATTCCCAGTGACAGAAAGGGACATGACACGTATTTGTGTTGTTGCCATTAAGGATAAAAGGATGTGGTTTGTTCATATTGATTAAGGCGTTACTTTGTTCTTGTTAACTTAATACACTAGATGCATGCTGGATAGCGGTCGATGTGTGGAGTAATAGTACGTAGTAGATGCAGGCAGGAGTCGGTCTACTTGTCTCAGACGTGATGCCTATATACATGATCATTGCCTTGGATATCATCATGATTATTGGCTTTTCTATCAATTTCCCAATAGTAATTTTTTTACCCACTGTATGCGTTCTTTCAAGAGAGAAGACTCTAGTGAAAATTATGGCCCCCGGGTCTATTTTTTATCATATTATTTGCAGATCTATAAAACCAAAAACCCAAAAATACCTTGCTGCAATTTATTTACCTTTACTTTATTTCGCACTTCTACTTATCTTTTATACCTATCTCTATCAGATCTCATCCTTGCAAGTAACCGTGAAGGGATTGGCAACCCCTTTATCATGTTGGGTGCAAGTATTTGTTTGTTTGTGTAGGTGCAACCATTGGTGACTTGTGTGTTCCTCCTACTGGATTGATACCTTTCTTCTCAAACTGAGGGAAATACTTATCTCTACTTTGTTGCATCACCCTTTCCTCTTCAAGGGAAAAACCAACGCAAGCTCAAGAAGTAGCATTGTTCATGAGGCTTTGCGTGATTCTCCTACTTGATTGATACCTTGGTTCTCACTGAGGGAAATACTTACCTCTAGTGTGTTGCATCTCCTCTCCTCTTCAGGGAAAATCCCAACACAGCTCACAAGTAGAAACCTTAAACAGGAAATCATTAAGCTCAAGGAGGAGAATCGTACCCTCAAGGGAATCATCGCCAAAAGGATTACCTCATCACCATCGCCCCCAAAGAAAGACACTTGAGTACACGGGTATGGACACCACCCTCGGCTTGTTCCAAGCTTCAGGGAGGTGCCCCGCTATCGTATCACCATCACTTTAAACATCGATATCTATCTTAGTTTGATCATTAGTTATTTCGTGATTTATAAGAATAAAGTTTTAGTATGAATTAGTTTGAGTGCTTGTTTCGCGATCTATCTATGTAATCGAGTGTGAGAGTTACATAATAAAGAGTAGTTTGAGTTTGTTGCTTTACCTTCTTTAATTTTAGAAATGAAAAGAATAAAAGGTCGTACACTAATCCCATGAGGAGTAATCACTTCTCATAAAAGAAGTATAGGTTATAAAATGTGTTGGTAGTTAACAAACATAACATTGGTCATTGATGCAATCCATGAAAAGTAATAAAGAAAGAGAGGTCTCACAGATGAGATACTCCCTCCATCCGAAAAATCTTGTCCCTCAAATGGATGTATCTAGCACCAAGTTAGTGCTAGATACATCCATTTCATCCATTTGAGAAGCAAGATTGGGACAAGCTTTTTCGGACGGAGGGAGTACTTAGTAGAGATACTACTCCAGTCTCTTGCCATGAGAGTCCACCAATTTACCTATGGATTGAATAAGATCCTTCAAGTAAGTTGTCATCGGTGCATAAAGCAATAAAAATTGCTCCTAAATATGTATGATCTTTTATTGAAAGGGAAAATAAGCTTCGAACAAACTTGTGTTGACAAAGAATTAAAAGCGATGGACTACATAATAAAGGTTGCTACTATAAAGCGAAGTTTCTTTCCATTAAGATCTTGCACATCCAAAAACAAAAAGCACATGACAATCTTTGCTTCCCTCAGCGAAGGTCCTATCTTTTACTTTTCTGTATTTACTTTTATGCAAGAGCCAATAATGTTCATCTCTATTTCGCTCTATTTCTTCTCTATTTGGCAAGCATCATGTGGTGGGGAAAGATCCAGGCATATATATCCAGTTGGATGTAGGTGATCATGAGTTATTGTTGTTGACATTATGCTTGAGGTAAATAAGTTGGGAGGTGAAAACTATAAACCCCATCTCCCTATGTGTTAGACTCAAACTTTTTCTCTATAAATATGTCATGAGTGTCAGCAATCATAGAAGACTAAATGGTAGTTGAGTATGTGAACTTGCTAAACAAAGCTCTTACATAGACTCTTTACGAAAATATGATGGATTGCAATTATTTCAATGACTGAGATCATAGTTTTCAGTTTCCAATGATGTTTATGGTTCATAATTTAGCTTGTGAATGAATTGTTACTTTATCATGAGAAGTTTACGATCATATATTGTTACTATGGTGAAGTCATGATGCTTTCATGTTCGTCTTTTGTTTTATCAACCTCTCTCTCTCTAAACATGTGGTCATGATTATCTAGTTCGTCTTTTGCTTGAGGGTAAGTGAGGTCTAAGCTTGGGGAGTTGATATGTCCATTTTGCATCATATTTTCCGATTGTTATTTATTATGTTTTGGATCATTATTTCACTTTATTATGCTGTTCTAATGCCTTTTCGCTCGTATTTTGCAAGTTTCAAATGAAGAGGAACATTGTCGGGAGCTAGACTTCAGCACCTGAAAAAGCTATAATAGAGATAGATATTCTCCACATCTCCATATGACCTGAAAATTTACGGAGAATTAGTTTGGAATATATAAAAAAATAGCAGAAGAAGAATTACCGAGAGGGGTGCCATCAAAGAGCGACGAGCTTAGGGGAGCGCCCACCCCCCTTGGCGTGCCCTATGAGCTCGTGGGCCTCCTAGCAGGCCTCCGGCGCCCATCTTCTGCTATTAGAGGCTATTTTCCCTAGAAAAAACAAAGAGAAGACTACCAGGATGAAGCGCCGCCATCTCGAGGTAGAACCTGGACAAGAGCACTTTTCCTCTCCAGCAGAGTGATTCCGCCGGGGAAACTTCCCTCCGGGAGGGAGAAATCGAAGCCATTGACATCACCAACGATCCTCTCATCATGAGAGGAACAATCTTCATCAACATCTTCACCAGCGCCATCTCATCTCAAACCCTAGTTCATCTCTTGTATTCAATCTTTGTCCCGAAACCTCAAATTGGTACCTGTGGGTTGCTAGTAGTGTTGATTACATCTTGTAGTTGGTACGAGTTGGTTTATTTGGTGGAAGCTTAAATGCTCAGATCCTCAAGCATATTCAATACACCTCTGATCTTGAGCATGAATATGATTTGTGAGTAGTTACTTTTGTTCTTGAAGACATGGGAGAAGTCTTGTTATAAGTAATCATGTGAAGTTCGTATTCGTTTGATATTTTGATGATATGTATGTTGTTCTTCCTTTAGTAGTGTCATGTGAACGTGGACGACATGACACTTCACATACTTGGGCCTAAGGGAAGGCATTGGGGGGGGGGGTAATAAGAAGATGATGGGTTGGAAGAGTGACAGAAGCTTAAACCCTAGTTTATGCGTTATTTCATAAGGGGTTGGTTTGGATCCATATGTTTCATGCTATGGTTAGATTTATCTTAATTCTTATTTCATTGTTGTGGGTGCTTACGAGAGGGGGTAATCATAAGAGGCTTGCTTGTTGAAGTAAGAACAACACCCTCGCACCGGTCCACCCACATAGCAAATTATCAAATAGTGAACATGAATCAACTAAACACGATGAACATGACTAGATGACAATTCTCATGTGTCCTCAAGGATGCTTTGCTTAATATAAGAGAATGTTCCGGCATGTTCTTTGCTATAAAAAGGATTGAGCCACCTTGCTGCACTTTTGTCACTATTGCTACCTGTTACTTGTTACGAATTACCTCGCTACAAAACTATCTGCTACGGCTACTTTCAGTGCTTGCAGAGAATACCTTGCTGAAAACCGCTTATCATTTTCTTCTGCTCCTTGTTGGGATCGACACTCTTACTTATCGAAAGGACTATGATTGATCGCCTATACTCATGTGTCATCAACGTGCATCACATAGAGCAATAAAAACAGCACGCAAATATTCCTCCAAAGATCTGCTATAAACCAGTATATCATCAAAATAGACTACCACAAATCGTCCAGTGAAAGCACGTAAAAATTCGTTCATTAATCTCATGAATGTACCAGGTGCATTAGTTAACCCAAAAGGCATTACTAACCACTCAAATAAGCCAAACTTAGTTTTAAATGCTATTTTCCATTCATCTCCTAATTTCATACAAATTTGATGGTATCCACTATGGAAATCAACTTCGGAAAAAATGGTAGAGCCATCTAATTCATCAAGCATATCGTCTAGCCTAGGAATAGGATGACAATAATGAATAGTATTATTATTAATGTCTCTACAATCCACACACATACACGATGTACCATGTTTTTTTGCAGTAGTATAATAGGAATAACACAAGGACTAAGAGATTCACATATATAGCCTTTGTTGAGAAACTCTTGTACTTGACGCATAATTTCCTTAGTCTCCTCTGGATTTGTATGGTATGGCGCATGGTTGGGCAGCGAGGCACCGAGAACTAAGTCAATCTGATGCTCAATCCCTTGAATAGGCAGTAATCCTGGTGGCACGTGTTGTGGAAAGACATCAGTGAACTCTTGTAAAATGTTAGTGACAGCAAGAGGTAAAGAGGGAGGCACGTCCTTGAATCAAAATAATGCATGTTTGCACACAAAAGCATAGCAAACAGATGTGCTAAAATCTAGATCATCAATATCACCTTTGGTGGCAAGTAAACATCCACTCTTCAATATAATTTTAGATGCAACACTAGATGATGGTTTGTTACTAGGGTTAAGTTGTTGCTCAAATTCTCTTGCCAAAATCTGATTTTCACTCTTGTTTTGCTTTACTAGCTCTATTAAGATCATCTTTCAAAATGTGTTCAGGGGACATAGGAAGCAAAGTAATATGTTTATCCTTGTGAACAAGAGCGTACTGATTTTTTTCTACCATGGTGTACAGAATTTTTATCAAATTGACATCGTCTACCAAGTAATAGGGATCATGCTTGCATGGGTAGCAAATCACAATCAACATAATCATCATATGTAGCAATACTAAAATGCACACGAATAGTAAGTGTTACCTTAACCTTGTCATTGTTGTTGAACCATTGTATGTAATAAGGATGAGGATGTGGTCTGATGGTGAGGGATAGCTTCTCCACCATCTCCATGGTAGCCAAATTGTTGCAACTCCCTCCATCTATGATGACACGAACAAAATGTTCCTTCACAACTCCCTTAATATGGAACAAATTGCGCCTCTAATTTTTAGCAACCTGTGTTACCTGCACACTGAAAACATGGTGAGCAACTAAACTTTGATACCTGTCAGCGTCATCAGTAGCCATGTATTGTGTCTCTTATTCAGAATTTTCGCCACCATGTTCTTCACTTGCAATAAGAGCCAAAGTCTCCTCATCATAATCACTAGCGGACGCATACCTGCCATCATCAGTAGTAATCATCAGACGCTTGGATGGGCATTGGCTCGCATAGTGACCTCCACCCTTGTGATGATGACATATGATATCACGTGTTTGTCTTATTGATGGCATGGACGAAGAAGAGCTTTGTACGGGACCACATAGTGTGGTCTTGGCGGATGGTGGTGGTGGTGTCTGTTTTCTTGTATAGCGGTTGGAGTTTGTGGCTGAACTAGTGGGTGGTGCAGCAGGACATGTGGAATTAGAAGATGTACACGGTCTCCATGATGAAGATTGACTTGTAGAAAAGTTAGTTCGCGCCATGGCCTGACGATCATGTAGTTCACATTCAGCTTTGCAAGCAAGATGGAATAACTAGGTGATATTCTCATACTCCTCTAAGAAAATTTGAATTTCTCTGTTTAATGCACCCATGAAACGTGTAAGCATAGCTTCATTATCCTCAACAATACCACAACGAATCATGCCAACGTGTAATTCCTGATAATATTCCTCTACAAAAAATCCTTGTGTTAAACACTGCAATATTTTAAGTAATTCACGTTGATAATATGGTGGAACCCAACAAGTACTCATAGCATTTTTCAAAGAAGACCAAGTAGTGGGGATATTATCATGAATTCACAAACAACATCAGCAACATGTCTATCCTCGGGATATTCTAAGCATGTAAAACGCTGTTCAGTTTCTAACTCTCAAGTAAGATATACATTAGGAATGTACCTACTATCATGGTTTTGTCATGGCATATGCCCTAGAGAAAGGACTTAAGTGTGAGGCCATTGCCATGGTGGTTAGCTTGTCGTGGTTGAGCGGGACGAGAGGCGTGAGTTTACCCAGGTTCAGCCCCTCATGACCGAGGTAATAGCCTACGTCCTGCTTTATGTTGTATTGCTGGAGTATCTATTAGAAGGGAGCGGATTCGCTTGACCTAGCTACGATTTATTGTAACTTAGTCTATCTGCCCTAGGGGCACGCCTTTATATACAGGTCGAGGCCCCGAGCTTACAACAGTCTGAGTCTTAATCAGACTCGTGACTAGATACATCTCTAACCCGCCCTGCTCTCCATGGAAGGAAAACTCAAGGCGGCTCGTGCCTTCCAAGCCATGAACTCCCATCCGCAGTGCTGGGCTTAAGAGCTGGCCCGCTCAAGAGCCGCCCATCGGGTCTTCAATATTCACCACCCGCAGCCCACGTTCCCTTCGGGCTATTGACTCGCCACTTCTATAACCCGGCCAGCGCACGGCGGGTCATATCCTGGGGTTATATCCCCAACATTAGGCCCCAGATTTTCTTGAACTTGTTCATGCAAATCTTCCCCCTCTTGATTAGGCGAGTCTTTTGATGAAAATCATTCTTCCTTAACCCGCCATATGCTAGCTCATTGAATTTTCAGACTTATCAATTTTCCATCTTATTGATGACATTATCCTTCATAATTGAATAAATAATCGATTACATCACTACAGATCTTCTATACATATCTCTTTATCCCGAAAATTGAGGTGTCCGTCAAGCTGAAAAAAGTTATTGTGTCGCGTTGTTTCTCGCGCCTACCACTTCCTTATAAATAGGTATGGGGAGGGCACGTTTTTACTTTACACGCCGCCCCCTCCACTTCGTCTTCTTCCTCGTGCTAGGTCGTCAGCAACCAAAGCTCTGCCGCGACCAACAACATCTCCGGCCATCTTAGCCAGCACCGCGGCGCTCCTCCAAGTCTTCGCCGGAGCCTTGCCACGCGCCGCCCCTACCTTCGACAGTTATCAGGTATAAACTACTCCTTCCTCCTAGATCGGCATTTAGGTTATTGGTGCTTTTGTAGTTCGTCGGAGTTCATCTCCGCAGCTCTGCTATCTACCTCATAAACCTTCCTTTTTCACCCAATATATTCATAGAAATAATGTGGCTTCGTCTTTGAGATTCATCCCCTCTGTAGATGTTCTGCGTCCTCAATATAACTCATGAAGTAGCAAGCAACCCCCGCCGCCCTAATCTTTTAACTGGGTAACATTTCTTCTTTTTCAAGCTGCTCGTAGATCTGAAATCCCTTGCACTTGTAATGAAATCTGTTGTTCCACACTTAGCAATAGCTTCAATAAATCGTTGCTTAGATGAACCGCCGGCATGCTGATGACTTATATTTTTATAATTTAACCCGTCGTATTTTAACGGCCTGATTGTCAGCTCACCCCATAGTCACTACAAAAAAAAGACACATCCGTGACATTTTGGGCCGAACGAAAAAAATTGTCATGCTTCTGACACTTCTATGATGATCATTGGGACCAAACCCGGTATCATCATAGATGTGGTGGGCTCCTACTTCTATGACAAAAAATCATGACAGCAAATGGGCTTTTTGTCCTAGGCAGGCTAGAGACGCAGCTGCATGGTAATCTTTGGGCCGTCCATGACGGAAAAAATCGCCGTAGAAGCGAGGGAGAGGAAATATCGTGGAGTTCCCAGTTAGGGTGGGTGGTCGGGGCCGAGCGATGCACTGTGGTTTGTGAGTTTCTCTCGTGTACGCGCGTGTGTGCGAGTTATTGGCTAACTGAACCCGGAGTGATCGCACGTTACTGAACCCGAGCGATCAATCCCTTGGCTGTTAACTAAACCCAAGCGATTCACTCACTACTGACTGAACCCGAGCAATTCCTTTGTTGCTGCTGCTAACTGAACCCGAGTGATCGATCACTGCTGCTGCTTACTGAAGCCGATCGAGCCCCCATGCGAGACGTAGCCAGCCGGTGTTGGGTTGCCTCTCGATGAATAGTGACCATTGCTACCGTGCGCGCAGTATGTAGAACGACTCGAGACGTGGTGAGTCAAGCCGGTTGGTTGGTTGTGGATTAATAGTTCCAGGTGGGGGTTGGATGAACAGGACCCCATGGTAGTAGACCATTGCCGCTGGATGAACAGGACCCCGAGGAGGCCGCCGCACCCCAGCTGGTTGGGGGTGGATGAACAGGACCCCGTGGAGGGCTGGATGAACAGCAGCCGGTGTAGGCTGTATGAACAGTAGTCGTGGATGAACAGTAGCTCATGGAGGCTGGAGGAGGTTGAAGGTGGATGAACAGTAGCCTGTGGAGGCTGGAGCGAGGCGGTAGACGGTGGATGAACAGGACCCGGTTTCGACCGTAGGCACTCCAACACAAGTCTGTTTCCTTCGTTTTGCGGTACGCCACACCCCTCCCGATCAACAGGACACCGTTTTGATCGTAGGCACTCGAACACAAGTCCATTTCCTCTATTTTGCGGTATGCCAGACCCCTCCCGATGAACAAGATCCCGTTTCGACCATGGCTGGTCGAACAGAAGGCCGTTTCCTTTGTTCTGCGGTACGCCAGACCCCATGTCAGCTGTTCTGTCCAAGCCGGTTGGCTCCCGTTGAAGAGGACGCATTCTGACCCAGTCGTTTGCCTCCCGATTAACTGGACGTTGTTTCTCCGTTTCGACCCAGCTGGTTCGCTAACCGATGAACATGATGCCGTTGCTGCCGTCTATTGCCTTTCCATGTACACAAGCCCTGGCCGTCCGTATATATGCGCGACTACGTGCTTGAGACCCCGCACGTATGTACGTATGTGGCCGTATTTTTTGCCATGTGGTTGTACGTACGTGTACAGAACTTAGACGGGACTGTGTGAACTGCTATATCGGGTGCTCTACAATGACATGTGCCGCTACTTACTCGGCCATGGTTCATACTTGTAGAGAGACTGATCGACCAGTATGTACATACACGTTCGCAACCAGACAGACAATGCTACGTACGCTTTGACTGGGTGGGTCCCAGCGGTCAGGGAGGATAAGGACGCACTTCCTTGCGTGTGAAGATATAGCTGGTCGATCCCAGCTTTCAGGGGGAGGAATCGTTTTTATTTTGCGAGTAATAAGGAGGCACTTCCTTGTGTTCGAAGATGTAGCTGGTGGGTCCAGTTGTCAGCCTTACCGCCTAAATTCCTCTTCCGATGGCTGTCCTTCATTGACCACGTTGACCACGCCGCGCCGAGAGCACCAAGGTGGTGGACGATGGTGAGGCCTAGGAAGGGAACGACGCGGAGCCGGGGAAGACGCGGCAGTGGATGCCCACGCGGAGGGGAGTACGTGGGTTGACTGCTTCGGCTGTGGTGTGAGGCTGTCATCGCCAGTGAATAACATGAGGTGTGGGTGAGTATAGAGGGATGGCATGGCCAGCGGTGGCAGCACAACCTGACATGGGAGGCAGGAGCAGGCGGCACGGCTGACGCTGGTTTGGGCGGCTGGAGCAAGAAGACCAGAGGTTGAAGAAGCACGACGGTCGTTGGATGGACATCGTACGGTCACTGCAGCTAGAATCGTTTATATTGAGTAAGTTGACAAAGCCCTTGGTACGCATCAACTTAGTAGGCCCATAGGTCAGCCTCCGAAACGGTGCGCCCCAGATGTCAGGGGGAGGAATCTTTTTTTGGACGGTTGAAGCAAGAATATCCGAGATTGAAGAAGAAGCACGACATCCGTTGGATGGACATCCAACGGCCACTGCTGCTAGAACCGTGCGTTGCCTATAAGTTGACAAAGCCTTGCATACGCGTCAACTTAGTTTTTTTAGGGGACACGTCAACTTAGTAGTCTCACAAGTGTGTGGAAGAGAACATATAGCCCATTTGCGATTTGTAGGAATCTACATCCCATTTTTGAATTCTAATGGAATTTACTACAACCCATTTACAGTTTGTTAAAAGTACACCCATTTTCTAGCTAGGACAATGATTAATAATTTCAAGCAACCGCTCAAAACAGAATTCAATAAAAATTCCCACATTCTTATGTGATCCAAAATAATTTTATCCTGAAATTTCTAGTCAGATTATATATATTTTCAAAAAAAATTGTATTACGTGAAAACCCAACGAAATATCGCGCGCCCAACAATTAATGAAATTAAAATTTTCAAAATCAAAAAATAATATTTTTCAAAACTAATTACGTGTTTGGTGCATTTTTTGTAGTTACTACCCAGTTTTCATAATTACATCCCATTTATTATTTCATAAAGCCCATTTTCTTGTTAAGCCTAATGCATCCCTCCTAGGAAAGATTTGCAGCCCACCGGGGCGGAGAATAACAAGTTGACCTTGCCTGGGTATTCCTCAAAAAAAAGTATAGCTGGGCTAGCCATTTTCAGCTTGAAAAAAATTAATATCTGGGCTGGATATCTGGCCTAGGCTAGACGAGCCATAGCCCTCCCAGTTAATACCCTGCTCTCCTCTGAACAACGGCAAAAACATCGCTCAAGAAAAACTCTGCAGTGCTCACACCTCAAAAACACAAATACTGTTCGAGCTGCTTGGTCCTAGCTGTCGGCCGCTCCTTGTGCAATTCTCTTTTTTATTGCTAAATAGGTTGACAATCATGTGAGACCGTGATGTCAGGAAACCAGGAGGAAGCAAAAAAAATATAGTTGTATACAATAAGGAGGCACTTGCGTATGTGCAGCTATGGCCCTGGTGGGTCCCCACTATCATCCTCTCCCAGTAAAGTCATCTCCTCATTCCTCATGTCCGTTGACCATGTTGACAACACGAGACGACGCCGCCACGGCAAGCGCAACAATTCAAAGGACGATGGAGAGGGCCTCGCGGGCCCTACGGATGGTCTGATACAGCTCCCGCTGCTCATTCAGGAAGCCAGGATCATAGGGCCACATGTCCGCGACGGCATTGTCGTTCGCTTGTTCGCCGGTGCTCGTTGAGGTGGCGCTGGCTCTTGGTCGGAAGCTACATCCATCGTCTAATTGTCGTCGCTCAGCTCGGCGAGCTCACTGGCGAGCCAGCATGTCTGGCTGCTGGACTGACCCGCTGCCAAGCACGAGTCTGACCGCCCTGGCGCACCCAGACCGCCTCCCTCGCCCGAGCGCGCTTTACGCCTGAAACGGTCAGCGCCGCCCGCGCCGCTTCCCGGTGCAGGCGATTGCTACGCATTCAAACGACACAAGTGTCCTCCGTCCGTCCGTCTGCCGCCCACATTAATGATACACAGTTGCCGAGGCGGCTACTCCGGCACCACCCGTCCATCCTCCACCGCCCACCATTGCTATATAAACTGTTGCACCGGCCATAGCCGTAGTCATCCGCCTCTGTTCCCTTTCTCCTGTCAACACCACTACTGCCCACCATGGCTTCCTCGCGCTCCAGCGCTCTTCGGGACGGGTGGACGACGAACCACAAGGAGATGGCAGCCATTGCTGTTGACTGGCTGGCCGGCAGGCAGCCGGAGGACGACGACATCCCAATGGAGAACATGGTAGTCGACGATCCGACGCCAACCTCCTCCTCTGCGCCATCCTCGCCGGTGCATTGCACCATGACCATCGGCGAGGCCCGTGCCAAATACATGGACACGGTGAGGCAGAAGTGTCAGGAGCAGTTCCGGGAGGCGCAGGCCGACGCCGCCTACAACCACCATCTCCTCCAGGAGCACCTGCAGGCGGAGGAGCAGATCGACGCGGAGGGGGCAGAGCAGGAGGCGCTGCTCGACTTGTACCGCTCCGCCCGCGAGAGCCGCCTCACGCGCTGGCGGTACCGCATGCGGGTGGCAGAGGTTGCGGCCGCCTACAAAGAGGGCGATGAAGCGGGCGAGGCGCTGTTTGGCGAGACCGAGGACGAGGCGGGGGACAATGCCGGCTCTACCGAGTCCCCGCTTCGCTGGTGTGGATGAGGCCCTGCTCCGCCGAGGCCCCGCCGCGCCAACAACGAGGCAAAGGACGTCATCAGCTCCGCCGAGGCCCCGCTCCGCCGACACCGAGGTGGAGGACTTCGCCGGCTTTGGCGAGGCCCTACCTGGCCGAGGCCCCGCCCCGCTAAGAATGAGGCAGAGGACATCGCCGGCTCAGCCGAGGCCACGCCCTGCCGACAATGAGGGGGAGGATTTCCCCCACTCCGCCGAGGCATCACCCCGCCGGCAATGATACAGAGGACATCGCCAGCTCCGTCGAGGCCCCGCCCCGCTGCCAACGAGGCCGCGCCAAACAGAAAACGAGGAAGAGTAGAACATGGTAGGTCGCCGCCTCTCAGGTCCAAGTAAGGCCACCGCTGCTACCCTCCGGTTGAAGCCAAGCTAGGCGGGTTGACCATTGATGGCCGATTAGCTTTTTGGCGGCAACGTGGAGTTGGAGAGCTGTGTTGGAGAAGGACGCTGCTTCGGTTACTTAACTGCAGGTGCAGTTGGGTCACTGACACATGGGCCCAACACGCATCTGGGCCACATGTCAGTTACGCAACCGCACCTGCAGTTAAGTCACTGAAGCTCGGTCTGCGAGAGAAGAAGCTCATGTTCGGCTCAGCCGGACACGGGTGGGTAGCTTCAGTTAATTAATTATACCTCCAGCGCACCCCTTTTTAGTTGAAGAATGTATGAAATAAATGAAATTCGGCATGTTTATATGAAATCCGACCATGTATGAATGAATTTAGTTTGATTAGTTCGAATTCTTGTATCATTGGCATTGGATGAACATGCAAAACAATACGTACTAGCATTATTCCCAGGGTGATCACCTCATTTGCAGCAGTTTCACATATACTCCCTCCGGTCCTTTGTAGTCTGCATATAAGTTTTGTCTGAAGTCAAAGTATCTCTACTTTGACCAATCTTATAGAAAGAAGTATGAACATTCACAATCTAAAATCAACTAACTTTAAAGAAATCTAATATGCAAAGAAAAAGGAACAGAGGGAGTACAAAGAGTTTAATCAACTTTTTAGTGTTCCTGTACATTGAAATCACACATACAGGCCTGGCAATTCATAGAGAACATTCAAAACAATCGATGATTATGCATCTCAGTGATTCACATGTCAGAGCCAATATTTACTTCACAACTAAAGAATAAAGAAAAATCGATCGATGCTGCTGACAGCAAAGGGCGTCCCTTTCGAAAATATCAAACACATGTCTTCTTGCTAACATCAATGAGCAAAATTTGAAAAGGTTATCCCATTCCAAAATGTCAAATGCGTGTTGTTTTGCGTACATCAATGAGCAAACTTTGACAAGGTTTTCCCATTCCAAAATATCAAATGCCTACGACTACGCAATTGGCAGGGTTTGCCATCAGCTCGGACATTGACATGGCACCTCATGCTAAATAAACCAGTTGTTCTTTTTGCGCAGTTCCACCAAAATCAACCAAATTCGCGCATAGCTTGTATGATTTCACCCTTATATGTTGCAACGCCTTGAACATATCGGCACCTCCATTCTTGTGGTGGAAATGAAGGATTGATGTATTCATGAACATTTTGTGCAATTCCCATTGAAATCAAGCTGAGCACCCCTTTTTGCGCTAATACAAAAAAAGTGATTAGTATAAAGCAAACTCTACTATGAATTGACAGTTTAAACAGGCAACCTACATGATCCATGCAGAGCACACATTTAAAAAAATGGAACTCACCAGAAGGAATCCTAACACAACATTGTATTGGCCATCACAGCAACAAAGATGGAGATCCGTGAGTCCTTCTGAGCTGAAGTTAGCTTGTTCTTGTGGGCAATAATGTAATCATCCTTCAACTGCTCCCTTCTTAAGAAGAGAGGCTTGGCTTCTTTATCCTGGCATAATCGGAACTAGGCACTTCACGTACTCCATATTCTTCTTCAAAGGAGGATGATGCTATTGTGCAAAGACAAGAGGACAACTAAATGCTAGCATCCCTGTTTGCTCAAAAAAAGGAAAGGAAATATTTAAAACAGCACAGAGGAAGCACTTCTCAAGGAAAATACCACTTTCTCATGACAGTATCTAAACACTAGCACAACACCAATAGAGATGACAAAGCTCAATCATATGGATGAAATCCGTGGGCGAGTACCAACCTTTGTTAGGAGGCTTATTGTGTAGAGCATACAGATCAATCACTTCTCTGGAACCATCTGTTGTTATCTAGTGTGGTTGCAATGCTTACTATATAATCCTCAATTAGTTTAATGTTTCCAACATCTTCTTGTGCAGTTCCACTAAAATATATGTTATCTTTAAAGAAGATCCCTGTTTGCACAAGTAGAGATAACTACATATTACATTAAGAGTGGCATCAAATCAGTTGCAAAACAATTGCTCGTTCCAGCCATATCAATAAATTAAGATGCAAAACTATATCATTACTTGTGTCATCACAATTCCAGTGCTTCATTATAGCACCGGGAGTTGATTTTTGTTTTCCTTCCGCTTGTTCTTCCCCTTCATCACTTGGTTCAATAACAGACAAACTTTGCCTTCAATGTAAGATTTGGCATGTCAATTAGGGAGCACAAGTATATCACTAAACAATGGCATTAATTTTCTGATGAAAGTGGCAAAATATAGGCCAACAATTGTGAAATATCCTTATCTTACCTCAATGGGATATTACGGTGCACATACAGATTGGAAGTCTTGTCTCCATTTGAGCAGTTCGTTAAAGTCAAGCAACATTACTATATAAGTAGCACAACATATGAAAGCACACTGCACAATCATGTGAAAGAAGGCTAGTACTGACCTCTCATGATGCGGAATTCAAACAACTCACAAGAAGAAGATCTGAAACAAATTTGCCAACACAGATAGGAAGTCAGATCTCCTCTTGTGCAGTTCCACTAAGATCAAGCAATCAAGCAACGTTGTCGGTGTGACATTTTGGTTGAACTGCACAAAACACTCTTAAAAAGTGTTTTGTGCAGTGCAACAAAAGGTCACAATAGCAACGAGGTGAAGTAGATAATCCTATTTACACAGAGGTGCAAAGGAAACAACTAGTGGTCAATAATGATGGATGACACAGAAGCCAACAAAAAGAAGCATCTAACTTATCTAAATGGGAAAGAAAGCAAGATAGTAGCATTTCTTAAACAGTGGCATTGATTCATATTAACAGAGAGATTATATTAACCATAAAATTCGTTAAACCTGTAATTTACTTTTAACTATGGCATTGCTTCAATTTTCTAGCGGCATTATTAGAGGGTGTTTGTTTACAGGGACTTTTTGGTGTAGGGACAAAAAAAGTCCCTTTTAGTCCCATCTGAACCGAACAAGAGGGACTTTTAGGGACTAAAAGTGGGCATTTGGGACTAAAGAAAGAAGACCCTGAGGGAGAGTCTTTTTGGGACTTTTTCCAATAGTTGCCCCTGCCCCGCATCGCACCTTATCTCTATTAGTTCATTACTAGGGATAACATGGTCTTTTAGTATGTCATTTAATAACCTCTAGTCCATGTTTAGTCCCTGGAACCAAGCACGTAGGGACTAAAAAAATCCTAGGACTTTTTAACCAAACAGGGCCTTAGATTAACAACAGCTAAAGAGTTGCACGGGACAGTGGACAGACCAGCACCATGTGCATCTACCGATGTATAAAGGGGTGATGCACAGCCTGTTGCAACGAAGAACAAACAAACAAGGAGCATATTTTTGTTGGTCCCAGTTTTGTTATCTTTAGACACCTTTCCATATGTGAGGGCAGCAAATCTAGTCATGCTCTAACTCTACAGCCTTGTCCCCCAAAACAAAAGATGAGTTCGTTACAGATGTGCATACTGCATTTGTCATTGTTTTCCCTTTTCAACCAACGTAGGTGCTGGATAGCCAGTCTGTACTACTTTACCCCCCTTCCTTTCCTCTTTGAACCATGTCCTAGATTCATGCTATACAACTTTCCCCACTACTTTCCCCCTTCCTTTCCTCTTTGAACCACGCCCTAGATTCATGCTATACAACTTTCCCCACTACTTTCCTCTTTGATCCAACACCTAGATTCGAGTGCAGAAGCGGAAAAAGCCCACATGCAGCTAGAGCAATGCATGTGGAATAAGTAAATTATACCTTAAGGTTCTCAGGGTGTGGCTCAGTGGGCGGCCGGAGGCCGATCTTCCCACACTATGTACGACAGCAAGGAAGAAGGTGTCGGAGGCCCTCCTGCGCCGCCGCTGGGTGAAAGAGAACAGCTGCGCCGGTAGTGGATTCCCTCCCTCGCCGACGGCGACAGTGTTAAGCCTCCTTCCCTTCCCGGCGGACGGATCCTGCCGGCTCTTTGACCATCAGTGAGGGGAGGGAGAGAGAGAGAGGTCAACGAAGTCTAGTTTAGATCTGGAGAGGGTGAGAGAGTGTGAAGAGCGCAACTACAAGCATTGAGGCTCCAGCGTGTATATATATAGTGGGGAGAGAGTGTGAAGAGTGCAAACCCTAGAAAACAAGCGTCGAGGCTGCAGCGTATAGAGATGGAGTGATTTTCTTTTTCTCTCCATCAAAATCGTTTTAAATTGTGCACGAAACGTAACTCTTTATTTAAAATAGTGAAGAAAAATACTAGGGGCAATGCTAATACGTGAAGAAAATTTAACGCTCGAAGGAGTCAACTCACAATTAACGTTGCACGCCTCCCGGTCGCGCTTACTAACGTTCACGTGTGGTACACGACCCTCTAAAGTGAACAACAACTAAACCACACATGGTCAAAATATCGGAAAGGTGGGCTGCACCATCCTCCAATTTTAAATATTTTGGGCACTTGTATTCAGCCTAAGTCAGTGTGCCATCCTATGTACTAAGGGTTACAGTGGATGCTAAGAAACTAGGGCGTATTGAGAGTAATTGCCATGGCGTTTATTTGTAGGGTCACTTGCAAATTGTGAAACTCTATTCTCCTCTTATTTAGTGGATGAGGCAAATCTTTTGCCTCCGTTTCGGAAAAATAAATGAGAAATTCAATTTTAATTATTTAGTTTGTACACTTTGCTCTCTTCCAATAATGTTGGGCACTTGTATTCGACCTAAGTCACTGTGCCATCGTATCTCGTACTACTCCCTCCGTCTAGGTGTAAGTCACGTTAGAAGGTGCAGCGGGACCAAGGTGCAAGCAGATTGGAGGAGAAGGAGAAACTTGACCGGTCCTTCCTCCAATCAAAGCCCTAATTTCTGTCTCTAAATGCAACAATTAATCACAACAATTAAGAGATGTTGTTTTAGCTACCATGCAGGGCCACGTATTAACTCGCATGCAGGCCAACTTTGATTTCTTGACTGATCATACCATAGTTGCGCTCCATGCATTGGGTTTCCGGGGGAGATAACAAGGCAGAGTAAGTAACAACGTTCGCTAGCAACGAGCTAGGAGGGGATTGAGATGCGAAGTTAATGGACGACACATAAACATTTTGGGAATATCTGACTTTCGTAACATGACTTAACACCTAGACGGAGGGAGTACTACTCCTCAGTCCAGGTTAGATGGAATATTCGTCACCTCTTCTCTTCTTGTACGTACTCCATTTGTATCTCACTTCCTGTGGCTTCGCACTCGCACAATATTCCTATTCTATGAACCTGTGTGTTTAACAGTGTGTGTGTGTGTGTTAGAGAGAGCAACACGTCGACCTACTCCTACACAGAGATGGTGTGTAGTGTACGATTTAGCCGCTAGAATCGGTGCATCCTCTCGTTTTCGGGCATCCGGTCGGGACAGCTGCCACGCACGCTCCTGACCAGCCTGGCCCACCCAAAGCCCCTCCATCGCCCGCGCGCGCTTCCGGTCGAAACAGTCAGCACCGCTTCAAAGAATCGGTGCCGCATTCATGCCCAGGCAGAGCGGACGCAACCTCTCACTGGTGCCTGCGTTGATGGGAGAAGCGGATTCGAGAGTGATGGTTGCTTCGTCCGTACAACTTACTGCTGGGTCTATGTGATTTGACGGCTCATTGGTCATTATTACTGAGGTGGTACGACTGCTGTATGTCCCACGCTTCGGCGAAAGGAGGTACTAGATTACAAATTTCTCCATTCTTACAGCGGAGGAGTGCGAAAGCAGTGAAAACATGCAGGCTCAGTGACTATATGGCCCAACTCACACTATCCCCATATTTTCTGGACACCGTGCGACACCTAACTTTTTACATAGTAGTATAGTACGTACTGTAATTTCTCAGCGAGATAAGTTTGTACAATGCTATGAAGCTTCCAGCTTTGTTTCATGTATCTTGCGTCCAAGGTTACCCCGTTGCAACATTTCATCAAATACAAAGGAGACTAACCTGCATGCTATTGCATCTCAATTATCAGTTGATAGCCAATATGTACTCCCTACGTTCCAAAATAAGTATCTCAACTTTATGCAAACTTTAGTACAAAGTTGTAGTACTAATAAAGTTGACACTTATTTTGGAACAGAGACAGCTAAATAAAGAAAGATCCATGCAGTCCCTAGCCCCTGAACCCTAAACTCTAACCAGGCTTTAATTTGCTGGCAACGTTCAAGCTTACGACAAAATGAAGTTTGCAACCCTTTGACCATCGGATCATTTTGTGCAGTTTCACTAAAATGAAGATGGGCATCCCTTTGGCAAAGAAATTGAAGAAGCGTGATTAGAATAAGATTACTGGGACTAGTTGATGAGATATAAACTCATCACAAATGCAGTAGAAGCCAGTCGAGGTATGTGCGGGGCAAAGAAGTAGAGAAATATCCACATGGAGCGACGTGGGCAGCTGGAGCAGTGGTGCAAGCCGGCTGTAAGGAAGTTGTACCTGAGGGATGTCGGGACGTAGCTCAACCTAGAGGAGGGCGGAGGGAGGCGGCAACTGCCCACGTCGCGTGAGTGAGCAAGGGATGAAGGAAACCTCACCGGCTTTGTGAGAGAGAACGGCGGGGACCCCTGGTCGGGATGTGTCGACCGTGGGTTTTCGTCGTCGGTGACGGCGACCGCATCTACACAAAGCATCCACCCCTTCCCCCGACGGACATGATCCGCCCAGATGTTAGAGATGTGGCCATAGTCGTTTTGTACGAGAGAGTGTGAAGAGAGCAACCCCAGCAAGCAACCGTGTAGGCTCGTACTGGCTATGTATATAGTGGTGCGGATTCCTTTTCTCTCAATATGAACCTATTTATATTTCGTACGTGCCACTGAAGAAGAAAAACGTTATTTATAAATGACGCGACACCGTTCATGCGTGGTTCCCGACCCTCCATTATTTATAAGTGAGTAACTACTACTAGACACGTCAAATTATCACGTGGGCTGCATCATCTTACAGAAATGAGCTCCACCATGCCACGTGTGTGGTTGGGGAAGACGCAAAAGACGCAAAGAGTGCTACTAGTACTACCTGCGTGGGTGCGTGCACCTCTTCTCTTCGAGCATGGTTATTAAAAGTATAGCCCACTACTGTACCACGTCGTTATTATATATGGGCAAAGAGTATAGGCAGTAATAATGACTAATAAGCCATCAAATCACGAGGCCCACCTTTCTCTATGTTTAACCGAGGAAGCAGCCATCATTTCACTCCTCATTGAATATCCATCTGCTGCTACCTCCACAAATAAATAAAAATCTGCTTCTACCTCCGCAGCATGGTTAATAATATATCCATGTCAATCATGACATAGAAATATCATTCACTGATACAATAGGGCTAGATCTAAGGCTGGTGATTTTTTACTTTGTCTCTTTCTCATTTTGTCTCATTTACTCAATTTACATAGGAGCACATGTATAGGATGGCTATTCCTTTCGATGGGACTTCTTCATGGGGTTTAAGACTAAGCAGCTCCGAATTATGCCCGCTACCCACCACTCTGAATCGTGCCATCTATGATAGGGAGTACTCCCATTGGAACAATGAGGTCCACTAGGTCTAGCATGTTCTGTAAGAAGAGACACTCCATCTTGTTGCCTTCTTCCTCATACAGTACGTACCACTCGTACGTACTACTAGTACTACTACTACTACTACTACTACTACTACTAGTACTACTACTACTACTACTACTACTACTACTACTACTACTACTACTACTACTACTACTACTACTCGTTCTCCTATAAACCTTGCACTTGGCATCTCCAAAATATTAACCTTGCGCTTGGCTCTTCGCCTCTTCGGGAAGTCGGGCAATAATGGTATTGTAGTATATATCGTTCTGGATATCTAAGACCGAATGAATTGCTGCACGTCCACCAGGTGGGCGAGGGTCGAGCGAGGGTCAAGGGGCGAGGGGCGAGGGAGAGTGTACTATTACGTCTCTTTCAATATGGACTACATACGGAGCAAAATGAGTGAATCTACACTCTAAAATACGTCTATATACATCAGTGTTTGGAGTATGTACTAGTAGTTCATATTGAAATCTACTAAAAGACATATATTTCAAACAATATGATAATCTCTCTAACCAAGGTAGGGACGAGGAGTAAACGGAGGGACTAGTAAAATTTTCTCCTCGTCCTGTGAGCCACTGCGCGCGTCGGCGAGGGAGCGTGTGTAAGGCGTAGTAAGCAAGCTTCACCTCGTCCTGCGAGCCACCTCGCCCGTGTGCGGGGGAGATGGCGTACTAAGAAAGCTTCTCCTTGTTCTACGAGTTGACAGCACACATCAAAAGTAATACGTATAGAGCATCTCCAGTGTATAGAGCCTTGCCTCTAAGGTAGGCCCCACATGGTTTGCCTCTTTTTTAACATAACGCTTCAAGTCGCAATTTGTTTGTTCACCCGTGGTACACGATCCTCCATCAAATGGACAACCAGTACACATGTCAAATTACCACGTGGGCTGCCTTTTCCTACAGAAATGAGCTCCACCGTGTACCCGCGCGGGTGTGGTTGGGAAAGAGACGGGAGTACGTGCGTCGTGCATTTACCTCTTCTGTTCGTGCACGTCCCCCACCTACGTGGGTATGTGTGAGAGAGATACAAACCTAGACAGATGGCGTGTGCGTTCGTGAGTGTTTTTTGTTGGGGGGTGTGATTTCGTGAATGTATTTGTGGGAATATGTGTCGATGATATCTCAAACAAAAATTTGACACATGCAATCACTACAAAAAAAGGACACATCCGTGACATTTTGGGCCGAACGAATTTTTTCTGTCATACATATGACACTTCTATGACGATAATTGTGACAAAACCCGATATCATCATAGATGTGGTGGGCTCCTACTTCTATGACAAAAAATCATGACAGAAAATGGGCTTTTCGTCCTGGGCGGGCCGGAGACGCAGCTGCATGACATTCTTTGGGCCGTCCATGACGGAAAAAACCATGGTAGAAGCGAGGGCGAGGAAAATTTCAGGGAGTTCCCGGTTACGGTGGGAGGTCGGGGGCCGAGCGATGCGCGTTTCTCTCGTACACGTACGCGCGTGTGTGCGAGGCGTTGGCTCTAACTGAACCCGAGCGAGGCGTTGGGCTCTGAACCCGAGTGATTGCACTGCAGGCTACGCGTTACTGAACCCGAGCGATCGATCGATGGCTGTTAACTGAACCCGATCGAGCGATTCCTTCGCTACTGCTGCTAACATAAGCCGATCGATGCTGCCTCTGGATGAACAGTGAGCGTTGCTGGGGGGTTTGGATGAACAGTTCCCGGTGGGGGTGGATGAACTGGACCCCGTGGTGTTGCCTTTGGATGAACCGGACCCCGATCGATCGAGCCGGTTGGGGCTGGATGAACAGGACCCCGTGGAGGGCAGGATGAACAGGACCACCCAGTGGAGGGCAGAATGAACAGTAGATGGTGGAGGGCTGGATGAACAGTAGCCCGTGGAGTGGTGGTTGAACCGGGGCCCATGGAGAGGGCTGGTTGAACAGTAGCCGGTGGAGTAGCGCGTGGTGGAGGCTGGATGAACAGGAGCCCGTGGATGAACAGTCGTAGGTGGAGGCTGGAGGAGGTCGACGGTGGATGAACAGTAGCCTGTGGAGGCTGGAGGGGGTCGACGGTGGAGATGAACAGTGTCCCGTGGAGTCCCGTTTTGCGGTACGCCACACCCCCTCCCGATGAACAGGACCCCCGTTTTGACCGTAGGAGGTCTGTTTCCTCCGTTTTGCGGTACGCCAGACCCCTCCTGATGAACAGGATCCCGTTTCAAACGTGGCCCGTCGAACACAAGGTCGTTTCCTCCGTTCTGCGGTACACCAGGCCTCGTTTCCATCGGCTGTTCCGTCCAAGCCCTCCCGATGAACACGACGACGCATTCCGTTCCGACCCAGCCGGTTGGCTCCCCATGAACACGACGACGACGTTGTTTCTCCGTTCCGACCCAGCCATGTACACGAGCCCTGGCCGTACGTATCCGCGAGTAGGCGATCGAGACCCTGCCCGTATGTACGTATGTGGCCGTATTTTCTTTCTTGCTCACTCGCCACTGTATGTACGTGTACATGCTACGTGCGCGCCTCTACTATGACACGTGCGCGCCTCTACATCGACCAGTATGTACGTACACGTTCGCGACCAGAATGACAATGCTACGTACGCTTCGACCAGGTGGGTCCCGATTGTCAGGCACTTCCTTGCATGCGAAGATGTAGCTGGTGGGTCCCAGCAGTCAGGGGGGCGAATCGTTTTTTTGCCCGGACGCACTTCCTTGCGTGCGAAGATGTAGCTGGTGGGTCCCCACAGTCAGGTGGAAACGTTTTTTTCGCGAAATACGGTGGCCCGTCCGGTGGGTCCCCACTGTCAGGTGGAGGAATAATTATTTTCCGCGTAATAAGGAGGCACTTCCTTGCTGCGGCTGTGGACCCAGCTGTCAGCCTCTCCATGTACAGTCCACATCCGATGGAAGCCGTTCCTTGACCACGTTGACCACGCCGCGCCGAGAGCACCAGGGCGGTGGACAACGGCGAGGCCTAGGAAGGGGATGACGTGGAGCCGGGGAAGACGCGGCAGTGGAAGCCCGCGCGGAGAGGAGTACGAGGGTTCACTGGTTCGGCTGCGGTGTGAGACGGTCGTCGCCGCAGGGCCTGACCAGCGGTGGGAATAGTAGGGGGCGGTGAGTTCTCCGTGGCAGCACAGCCTGCCACGGGAGGCAGGAGCATGCGGCACAACCGGCGCTGCTTTGGGCGGCTGGAGCAACAAGACCAGAGGTTGAAGAAGCACTACGGCCGTTGGATGAACATCATACGGTCACTGGAGCTAGAATCGTGCATATTGACTAAGTTGACAAAGCCCTCCGTCCCCATCAACTTAGTAGGCCCACAAGTCAGCCTGCCACTATACTGGGTCCCAGCTAGCAGGGGGAGTATTCATTTTTTGTGCGTAATAAGGACGCACTTCCTTGCGTGTGAAGATATAGCTGGTGGGTCCGAGCTGTCAGCGGCGGTAACTTTTTTCGTGAAATACAGAGGCCCTTTCGGTGGGTCCCAGATGTCAGGTGGAGGAATCATTATTTTGCGCGTAATAAGGAGGCATTTCCTTGCGTGTGGCCATGGACCCAGCTGTCAGCCTCTCCACGTACTGTCCACTTCAGATGCATGTCAGTCGTTGACCACGTTGACCAGGCCGCGCCGGGAGCACCAGGGCGGTGGACGACGGCGAGGCCTAGGAAGGGAACGACACGGAGGTAGGGAAGACTCGATAGTTGTTTCCCACGCGGAGGGGAGTACGACTATACGAGGGTTTACTGGTTCGTCTGCCGTCGCCGGAGAATAACAACAGGTCTGGGTGAGTAGAGGGATGGCTAGGCCAGCAATGGGAGTACGGTGGGGCGATGAAGCCTGCGTGGCAGCACAGCCGGCTGCGGGGAGGAGGCGGTCCCGCCGGCGCTTGTTTGAGCGGCTGGAGCAGGAAGACCAGAGATTGAAGAAGCACGACGGCCGTTGGATGGACATCCAACAGTCACTGCTTGTGCGTCAACCTTTTTTTAGGAAAGCCTCAAATATGTGGAAAACAGCATACAACCCATCTGCCATTATTTCTAATAATTTACAGCCCATTTGCTAATTCTGAAGGTTTTTTTTGGAGCCCATATTCTTTTTGTTAGCATTACGGCCCATATTGTGGCCACGGTTAAAAAATTATACAAAATGTTGCATATTTCGGTGCGGTCCGAACTGTTTTTAATCCCGAAATTTCGAGTCACATTCAAACTGATTTTAAAATAAATGTATATCAATATAAAATCCAACAAATTGTCCACGCATAAAAAATTAATGCAATTTAAAATCTTGAAATGAAAAAAAATTGAAAGTAATTGCCGGTTTGATGTGTTTTAAAAATGTACATCCCATTTCTCATTACTGATAGGCCATTTTCTCGTCCAGCCGAATGAAGCTCTCCTCGTCTTGAAAGATTTGCAGCCCAATAGGCCTGACAAAGCGACTTACTTGGCAAATCACAAAAAAACTGGGCTAGCCATTTTCAGAAAGAAAAAAAAACTACTGGGCTGGTCTGTGGTAAACATAAAAGAGAAGGATGTCTAGACATGCGAGAGTGCCCCGCACAGCCCAGTTGACACCCTGCTTCCGTCTCAAGAAAAATTAGATAAATGCCACAACAAATATGGCAATTCATAAAAATGCCACTGCAATTTCCAAACTTTGAAAAATGCCACTGCAATTTTTGCAAACTTTGGAAAACGCCACTGCAATTTGCAAACTTTGAAAAACGCCACTCCAGACTTCGAAAAATGCCACTGGGGATGGCATGAAATGGCATTTTTCAAAGTTTGGAAATTGCAATGGCATTTCTTAGAAACACCAGATTTGGAGTGGCATTTATCAAATTAACCCAAAACAAAAATAACTGGGCGAGCTGCTGGGTCCCTGATGTCAGCCGCTCGATGTGCAACTCTCTCGTTTATTGACTACGTTGACAATGGCATGGGACCCAGATGTCAGAAATCCATTACGAGGAGCCATTTTTTTATTGGATTGAAATAAGGAGGCACTTTGCTTGCGTACTGCCATGACCTTAGCGAGTCCCTGCTGTCATCCTCTCCACGTACAATCATCTCCTGGTTGTGTACGCGTCAACTTGGTAGGCCCAAAAGTCAGCCTCTAAACCTGTGGAGGACAAATACAACCCATTTAAAAAAATAACAGCCCATTCCATATGTTCAAACGGAAAGTTCAACATTCAGAGCAAAGTAACAGGTCTGATCCACATATAGAGTACTGAACTTCCACGTTGACAACCATCATAGCCAAGTTAACTATCTACTTCCACTAATACTCTAGTAGCGTACAAGTACTAACTTACTCTTAGCTAACTAGACGATGCCGGCCGCCATCTGTGGTACACGCTAAACGCCGGCACTAGCGTCCTCCACCTCGCCTCGGACTTTCCAGAGGTGCGATAGGGCGCGTTGCTCGCGCGCGTTGGCCCTTTCCATGCCGGCGTGGTTCACCGAAGCTTCGGCTTCTAAGCGGGAAACCCACTTGACGAGCTGGTAGTAAAAATTGGCGTCGCGAACGCGTGCGTGCCCGACAGCCTCCAGGGCTATTTGCCGGGCGCCGGCCTCCACGTAGTCGGCCCACGTGCGGGCGCTCTGCTTGCGACTCAGAGCGTCGGTGCGCTACTGCTCCATGTCCCGCTGGCGGCGCAAATCAGCGATACGCTGCTCATCCACCAAGTGGTCGTGCTCCAACAACTCCTGCTCCTCCGCCAGGCGGTCGCGCTCCAACAAGTCCTCGATCTCCGCATTGCCATCTAAAGACCGATAGAGTGCCTCCTCCCTCCGTTTGCCTTCCGGTGAAAAACCGAACACTAGTTCCGGCGGTGACCGCCTCCGGCCACGCCTATCGTGGACGGGCAGGGGCATGGCGGACGTGGTGAGAGCGAGGATAAGTGGCGAGCAACGTCGGGCCGGTGGGGGCTTATGAGGAGAGGGCGAGTTGGGTCACGGTGCCACCATAGATGGCCGAGAAACAGTACTTATAAGCGGAAGGTAGCGCGACGGTCATCGGAATTCAATGCATAATGAAGCAGGCATGGCTTAGCACGCCAGCTTGCCGTGGAAAACTAGAGAAACTGAAATTCTGACTGTGCCGTCCCGTCCCGTCCGTGCTGGGTCGCACGCCGGCCTTACGGTCAAACGAGTGCACTCGAATCATCTCCCTCCTTGTCAATAATGATTCCACGGATTTAAAAGGCCCGCAACAATTAAACGCATCTTTTTTTGCATCAGTTAGCTGCCTTAATTACGGCCGGCTGCATGTGGGCACTCAAAATCGCTCGCAGCCAGTGAGCAGCATGCAACGAGTCGCAGCCGAGGGCATTAATTGATGAACTTGAGCTGGGAGATAAGGCATTTGCGAACGTTTTTGCTAGCAGTTTCTTCAGATTCACATGGCATTTTCTTCAGAGCAGCTTGTTAGTTTCTTCAGAGGTAGGCATTTCTATTCAAAAAACACCCACTTCGGGTCTTGCGTCGCAACTAAAACAGCCAGGAGTGCATTAGTAGGCTAGCTAGTGATCGATCGATAACTTGTAAACACTGAGCAAACAGATATAAGGAACTGTTAATGCATCTCAATGATTCACAGATGATATACAAATATGTAGCTCCAAAAGCAAAGATCAGCCACAACTAAAACCAACAAGTACAATTCCCATACATAAGATCAACATGTTAATGCATCTCAATGATTCACAGACCATATACAAATATGTAGCTCCAAAAGCAAAGATCTAGAAAAAACATATGTTCTTCCTACTAACATGGATGCTTCTCTTGGCCAACATTCAGTATAGACTGAATGACAAATTTGTTTGTGAAGTCTACAATTCCTCTTGCAAACGTAAGTGGTTTCACCAACAGCTGGAACCATGGGAATGAACCACACATGATGGAGGAACATCCACTACAATATGATTTAGTCTTCTCTTGATCACACAGCGAGACTATTTTCGGAATACAAACTTTAACTTAGGCAAAATGATGCCCATTGTATAATCAGACCAAAGCAATGAAGCACCTAGTGTTGGCCAATAAATAGTACAGTACTACTTTTCTGCAGTCCATGAAGTGACTATCCAATCTTTCTGTGTCTATTTTCAAATGGCACTGCATGCAGTGACTATACTATTCTCTTGTGCAGTTCAACCAAAATTGCGGTCACTTTGCGTGTTTGCTAAATAGCAATGGGCAGACATCTCTGTCTCCACAAATATCAAGCAGCTAGTCAACATATACCCCACCTTGTATTTTCGGTTTAAACATGTCTCTTCCGCTTAGATCTGTCATGTTTTGCACTGGACAATTTGATACAGTCATGTTTTGCCTTGGAAAATTTCATACTGAATTGATTTGCTTGTTCAGAGCAGAAATATAGCGCCTATTCTTCATCTGACCAAGGATATCCATGTTCGCAGTGATGGAAGAGGTGAAATCGATACAACCGAAATTGAGCATCCAGTCATTGAATCATGTCTTGCACCTCCAATGTAGGTCCACCCTGCCAATAAATTCACATGCAAACCACTAGTATTACTATCTAATGACAGTACGAAAAGAGTAGCAAGATAGTAGCAAACCATGTACCTTCTTAATGAACAGCTCATAGTGCCACCAATTGGATATAAAGGTTTGGGAGAAAACATGCTCCTAATGTTGAACCAGTTGGACTTTTTGTGCAGTTCCACTAAACTCGAGCATCCCTGTTTGCATAGATATTGAAAGTGTGATTACTATAAAAGTGGCACTAGTTGAAGCATAGACTCACAAATATAAGCATTCCAATTTCTTAATGGGAAAAGGTAGCAAGACTGTTTCTAACCACCTTTTTGAAGGAATAAATAAGGCAACAGAGGCTGATGTTAGAAAGGCATATATAGTTCTTTCTGAAAGAATGATCGATTCCTGACCTTTCCTCTTCTTTTAAGCATATTTTGTGCAGGTCAACTAAAATAAAATGCCATCACCGCCTTGACAATTCAGTGACACTGTATAAAAGGAAATGACTTAACATTACATCATGATGTCAGGTATGTAGTCGACAGGCATTAGAGACAAACTTACAGACCTCCTCCGATAACATAATGAACATTAATTTTAACAAAGGTGTGACTAGCTTTACCGGGATAATTTGAGTGAACTCTACACCCTCTGTTCCTTAATATAATAGGTTTTTGCGGTTCAGTTTAAAGTACCAAAACATCTACTAGTATTTAGAAAAACAGGTGGTAGTTTTCTTGAGCACATATCTAGGAAAGCTTGCCACCCTTTATTTATGTCCATACGCTAATGCAACACCATTCGAAATTTCAAATACTACAAATATACACTAATCCAGTGGCTAGTGCAACAGTAGAGTAGTTATTTTATTACAGGGTACAGTACAATGGTTTTACTGAACAGATTTCAATAAACTCTGGCACTGGAAGATTTCTATAAGAATTAACAATACAAAATGTAAAGGTAACACGTTTCAGCATTGGTATACTAGCTGTGCATGAACATTAAACCAAATACAAAAGTCTGAAGGTAACTAGCATTATTAACTAATGACAGTATAAAAGAATTGCAAACCATGTACCTCCAAGGTAAATATCATTTCGAACTCGGGGGGACCTTAAAAATTGCTATCCCAATCTTGATAATCGATCAAACATAAAAACTTGATCGAACGAATCAAGAGAACAACCGGAGGAGGAGGTGCCCACTCTTAACCTTTCCTCTTGTCTTCATAATTTTTTGTGCAGTTTAACCAAAATAAAATGACATCAGCGCCTTGGCATTTTGGTGACACTGTACAAAAAAATTAACTTATGTCATGAAAGTGAGATATGTAATCTATAAGCATTAACAGTGCAAAAATCTGAAGGTAGTAAAAAGTGTCATCGTTGGTATACTGGCTGTGCAACATCATTAGAATGCCTTAGTTGAAAATTCTTTAATACATCCACAATCAACAGCTAACCCTGAAATAATCCAGTGACATTAAATGGCATTGCTTAAATTTATCGGTGGCATTAGACTGAGTGCAGCATTAGTTAAATGTGGCATCACTTTAGCAGTAGCATTGCTTGACTTGACTGCTGGCGTTATACTAACAGCAAAAAAATTAGACTAAGAGCATGCGAGGCCCATTCGGACAGTGGGCGCACCAGTACGATGTACCTCCACGGACGCATAGAGTGGTGAGGGAGGTATGGTTGCCCAGAGCAACAAATATCCAGGCAGCATATGTGGATTACGTCCCATTTTTGTTATGTTTAGACACCTTTTTCCTATGTGAGGACAACAAACCGATCGACCTGGTCATTCTCTATTGCGTTGTCATGCCTTTCTACCCTTCTTCAACCAAGAGACACGAGACTCGTTCCTTAGCTACTGATTTTCCCCTTCTCAACCTAGATGCGGGTTCGATGCCTACTCTCTAGGAAAGTACAATCTCCCTTCCTTTCCTTATTCAACCCAGACATGGATTAGTCTGCATGAAGTAGGGTTTCCTTTAATAGTGCAAATTAAGGTTTTCATCTGCGTGACCAGCAGAGCAGAGGATAGCAAATTGGGAAGATCGTGGAGTGGAAAAATATCCACATGCAGCGACATGGCAGATGGGGCAATAGAACAAGGGTATGGTTCGAAAAGAGGTAGCATACCTGAGGGTCGGCGGGAAGTGGCTTCGCTCATGGTCATCGTCCTCCACACGCACTATGACAACGAGCTTGGGGACGGAGGCCATCCCGCGCGGGCGCTAGGTCTGAGAGGACGGCCTTGTCGTCAGTGCGTGACCTCGCTCGCCGACGACGAGTGCGTCAACACTACACGTCCTTTTCTTCCCCGGCGGATCTGTGACCACCGGTGAGGAGGGAGAGGGAGGCCGTCTTTTTTAGATCTGGAGAGAGGGTGATAGTGTGAGAAGCAAGTGGGCAGCCCATAGCAAGAAAGGTCTGAAGCTCCAGCCTATATATCTTTTTTATACTACTAGTACTAGAGGTGGAGTAGCGGTAGAGTAGTTTATATTTTCTCTGCAAACAGTACCAGTTAGTCGTGCTTCAAAACTGAACGGCACGCCATTAAAAAAATAAAGTCGAGAAATAATGCGGCACCTCGGGCCAACGCGGCCAGATCGCATTTTGCACGACAAATTACACACGATGTTTCGTTGACATGTGGTCCCGTTCCAACATGTCAGTGAGACGACGGTGAGTCCTTTTGTACAATTTCCGAAAGGACGTGTAGGCCGGGGCGCCTCTTCGTGTACCGTGGCAAGCTGGCAACCGTCCATCGACTCTTCGCCTTTCCCTCTCGATTTGGAACTGCTGTCGCACGCTCTTCCTCCCTCCTCCATTTGCCTTCACCCTTCCTTCTGCCATTGTTCGATCGTCTTCTCCATGGAGGGAACAAGCCGGAAACGACCCCGTTATTCTTGCCCCGATCTGAAAGATGACGTGGTGGGGGAACTCATTGATCGGTGCGACGTCATCACCTCGGCTAGCATGCAGGTTCGTTCAAGCCCATTCTCGACTCAACTAATAACATCATTACAAGGAACCCCAGGGTCCAGGAGCGGTTTGATCTCCCTTATCTTCTTCGCTATAAGCCTGTTCGCATGGGCGCGGACGACGGAGGCCTCGCCTTGTGCAAGTTGATGCCGCTTGATAATGATACGTGTGATGTCAAGATGCCATCGCTTAAGGGTAAGTCCTGGGCTGGCACAAATGGAGATTGGGTTGTTTATATTGGGTACAATTGCGAGTGGGAACTTGTCAATGTGTACACTCATTAGCGGATTCCACTTCCAAAAATCTCCGAGTGCCCTGAGGTTGAGCACACAGATGATCTACGTACGTTCAAATACGATCATGGTGACTGTCATCTACTGAAGATAGCAATTTGTCGAGTTCCCAACCGCTCTTGGAATTACAAGAACTATCAAGTTGTTGCTATCTTCGATAAGCTTGTTGTCGTCCTTCATGGTTCGACTGGATGGATATTGCTGAAAAATCAGTTTCTATACACGGATGTGTACTGTGATGCAATTGAATACGAGGATCTTGTGTTTGCTGCCACCACTCGTGGCACTGTTTTTGCATGGGATCCTCATAGTTTCGGTACGTTTGTCTTCCACCATAATTATAATTGTTTCATCCACATGCATGCGGGTTAGCAAGTTTCCCTTTACTAATTAACCTTCTTCTTGTGTTTCCAAGGTCCTGTGAACATTCCACCACCTATACTTGAAAAATTTAAGCAAGGGGGAGATGACGATGGTGATGATCACGAGCATGAGGAGGAGCAGAACTTATATACTCAGTGGCGCCTGGCAACTAATTCCGATGGATCACCTCTTCTTGTCTGTATACAGTGCACTCAGACTGTTACTACTGAGGAAGCAGGTGTTGTATCCCATGGTCGCCCTCTCCTGACCTATTCCAACACCTGTTGCATGGTATTCAGGACGGATACTAGTGTGCTAGCGCAAACACCTTCTCCCTGGTTCAGTATTGATAATCTTGGAACAAACTCGCTCTTCCTTGGACCAAACTATCCAATGATGGTGAAAGGCGATCCAGCTGCTATTGACACAATGTTACTACCATTTATGAGAAGCAACTGTATCTATACCTCGGACATTTCGGTGGTTCCCTACCCTGCTCCTGATATATGCCGCTTCATCCTGCATGATCAGTCCTGCGTTGCTCTCGATATTGACAATAGCTGGCCCTTCCCAGAGCACCTATGGTTCAAAGCAAGCGTTTCCAACGCCGAGGATTGGTTGAGTTGAAGTTTATTTCATTGCTTGTTATTTGTTGTGTGATGAAAACTTTAGTATTTGCTAGAATGTTTTGTTGGAAATAATCTATAATCCAACATGTATCCTCGTTGTTGTCGTGTGTTGATGACTTGTTGTATTTAATGAATGGTACATTTCAGTTGCGAATGCATGTCATAGACTCAATTTATGAATGGTTTTCGAGTCACTTCTTGGAGTGTGAGTACCGTAGTAGTACAGCCAGCATTCGGTTAGTATATGAAGTTGCCACATCACATAGAGCCAACCTAATATTGGAGTATGCTAGCCCTCCACCGGCGCGCCGCTTCAAATGGCGGAGGAAGTGAGAGGTCGCGTCACCTTGTGTCCAGATCTAAGATGCCACGTGTACTAGATGAATGACTCCAAGTTCGACCACCGTGATGTTAGGTGCGAGCCCAGGAACACTGTTGGAGAGACCCCCTCATAATTTTCCTACATTGGTCGTTTGATTCATAGATAGAATGCTATAGGATTTTTTTTCCTATGTAATCATCTTTTAATTGGCAATCTAGCATCCACTCCAACTTTTCTTTCACTTCCTTTGTTCCTACGAAGAGAGTACTTGCTCTAAATCATGTGCCGCTGCATGAGCCGCCTATATTTATTAACCATGCTCTAAAAAGGTGGACCAGCTTTGGCTATAGTAGTACTGTACTAGGTTAGTAGGTGACCTTGAGCTTGGCTCTTCTCCTCTTCCGGAAGTTGAACAATAATGATGGTACTACAGTAGTACTTCTGGCAATCTGACACCAAATGAACTGCTGCACGTCCACCGCTTGTAAGCAAAAGTTTCTCCTCGTGCTGCGAGCCACCGCGCACGCGTTGGCAAGGGAGAAGGCGTAGTAAGCAAGCTTCTCGTCGTTCTGCGAGTTGACGGGACACATCAAAGTTATTTATTAGTACTCTTGGAGTAAACTCGCTCTTGGAGTAAACTCGCTCTTCCTTGGACAAAACTATCCAATGATGGTGAAAGCCGATCCAGCTGATGTTGACACAACGTTACTACCATTTATGAGAAGCAACTGTATCTATACGTCGGACATTTCGGTGGTTACCTACCCTGGTCGTGATATAGTAGGCCGCTTCAGCCTAGATGATCAGTCCTGCGTTGGCCTCGAGATTTACAATAGCTGGCCCTTCCCAGAGTATCACTTGTGGTTCAAAGCAAGCGTTTCCAATGCCGAGGATTGGTTGAGTTGAAGTTCATTTCATTGCTTGTTATTTGTTGTGTGATGAAAACTTTAGTATTTATAATCTATCCTCGTTGTTGTTGTGGGTTGATGACCTGTTCTATGTAATAAAATGATATGCCCGTGATAAACTTACTAAATTTATGAATGGCTATCGAGTCGCTTCTCTGAGTGGGTGCTGCGACGAGGCAAAAAAATATTTTCCGAATACATAATTGTACGTGCATTGCAGCAGGTTATCGGATGAGGCCAATCAACAATAGTACACTATTTGTACTAGCTTCACATGCTGCACTATCTCTACGTCTACGTACGTAATACAACAATTTTTAAACTTGAGACCAGCCACCCGTCCTCACAAAGAACACTTTTTAACCTAGCATAGACTCCAGGAAATTTGGCCATAGTGTGAGGTGGGCCATATGTTAATGTGTTCGTTGTACGTAACCAGCACCTCGAATCCTCGATACTACTACTATAAGTAGTAGTAGGAGTAGTAGGGTGGCATGGGCCAGAACAAGCATTCACGTCCAGGAGTACGGCACACACCACCAGCACGACTTCCATCTGACACCATATTTCTTGGAGTCCGTGCTACAGCAATCTCTTCAACCTAGTCGTTTCTCTAACTCAGCCATCGCGCGGCGGGCGAGGTGGGGGTTTGCCGATAGTCGGTTTCCTCAACTGCGGTCCCACTTGTAAGGCGAACTCCAACGCACGACCCCAAACGGACCTCTGTTTTGCCCGGATTCTGTCCATTTAAGTAGGGCAATGGGGTCGTGTCCGGGCCATTTCTCGGATGCGGTGGTCGTGCGCCGAACGCGCGACCGCATCCCGGCCGCGTACATTTTTCTTTGCAAACACATATGTTTTTTTCATCATTGATTTTTTGGTACATGGAAATACATCACCAAAATTTTGACTAGAAAAGCAAGGCCAAAGAAAACAAGAACCACAAGAATACATTTTAGAAGATATCCAACTTCCATAACTGCTCCTGTAAGTTGGATTAGTGCCTTCTCGATGCACTCATTGTTGATTTGCGGAGGCTCGATCTTGCGTGCTTCTTTCTTCTTCGAGTGTAAAGAAGTAGACGTGTCTAGCCTCTATTCTATCAACAAGTGCACTAGTCTCATCTCTAGCCTCTATGCTAGCTAAAAGTGCTAGAACATCTACTAAATTGTGCTCTATCAATATATCATTGTACTCTTCTTCCCAATACCAAAACTTGCATCCATTCTACACAATAAAATTTTAAGTTAGCACAACTAGTCTAATCCGAGAGCACAACCAAAGATTTGGTCGAGTTCTTCCTCCTTTTGCCGACACGTGGGACATCCAGCATCCAGGTCGTGTAATGCAAGAAAATAGAGTGGTAGGTGAAGCCACGTTATGTGCATCTTGGGTTAAACTGTAAATAGAATCTTACTACTCTTGAGTAACTCCAAAAGCGGCCACCGAAGATCTTTATTGGATCTGTTTTTCATCACCAGCACGTCGAGGTGAAAATGTGCAGGTTCAGTGGGTCCTCTTGCGTTTTCACTGACATGTGGGACCGCATATGAGCAAACAGACGATGGGCTCCGCGCGTCTGCTGGCTGGCTGAGAAGAGAGATAGAGGAGGGCCGAGCACGGACTCTAGGGAATTTGTTCTATGTACTCGATATAGTGGAGTAACCAGCACCTCGATATAGTGGGGTGGCATGGGCCATAACTAGAATTCATGTCTAGCAGTACGACACACGCCACCCACACGAGTCCCATCCGACACCAATTTTCTTGGAGTCCGTGCTAGCTATAGCCATCTCTTCTCCCTCCTGTTTTCTCAACCATCGCGCGGTGGGCGGGGTGGGGGTTTGCCGATAGTCGGTTTGCTCAACTGCGGTCCCACTTGTAAGTGAAAATGCAAAACAGCATGCATTCCCCCTTGAGCGGCGTGCCGAACAAACCGTGTGGGGGTGTGACGCGAACACGGCAGGCTTTTCCTTTTGAACTTGTAACTTGTAAAATTTGGTTCTGCTCCATGGGGCGACCGATAGATAGAAATAACGATTTTCCCTAGAGTAATGAGAAGTTTGGTTCTGGCACGGTTCATGCATGGAGTACGTAGGAAAATTATGAAGTTGATGCGAAAGGTAAGATAATTACTAGTAGTACCATATACTACTACATGGATTTGACGGAAAGATAAAGATACATACGGATCCATCAACGACATCCTCACGCCCTAGTGCACCGGGTCACCAACCGACGTGTGAGGAGCAGTGGCGTTGGCGGCAAGCTCAACGTGCTTCAAAACAATGCCGTCCAAGGTTGCCCTGCGGTCCAAGAAGGCCAACGTCCTATCGTCCTCCTCTTGCATGTAGTAGCCCTTGTGGATGATTTGCGCGTAGACGTGGGTGATTATGTTGATGGTGTCTTGCTGCGCCAGGCGCTGGGCGGCGAGCGCGACCTCGAGGTGGACATTCTCCGGCGCGACGGCGGGCAGTCGTAGGGCCACCAGTGCGTCGAAGAGGTTTTTTTTTGGAGGAACTGGGACAGTGGGAGAGGCTCCCACTGTCATGTATATTATATATTAAACACAATTACAAGGATTTAGTTACATCATGTACAAATTTCACCCCAACTACCTTTATAGTGGGAGTAGAATCTGACTAAAGGGTACAATTAATCAGAGGGTAGGGAATCTAGAAGTAAGAAGATAAACTCTTTCTTATTGTCTTTAAACCTATATTGAAGGAGACTAAAATCCTCCTTGAATCTGGCCAGCCAAGAGTGGTAGGAGGGGTTTATATCTCTGAAAAGTTTGTTGTTCCTCTCTTTCCAAATGCTCCAGGATGCTTGAAGGATGACCTCCATGAACAAAGGCCGGCCCCAATTGATTTTAGCTTATTCTAGCCAGGACAGCCGAGTGGCCTGATCTCCAGGGTCTAATCCAAAGGTGGCCCAACAATTTTGGCTAAATGGGCATGTGAGGATCATGTGATCAATGTCTTCTTCTTTTTGACCACAAACCAGGCAGTTGAGGTTAGTACCAATGTTAAAGTGCCTTCTCTTCAACATGTTTCTTGTGTTCAATCTATCAGACAGCATGAGCCATCCAAAGACCTTGAATTTAGCATTTGCCTTTGATTTCCATAGCCAGTGATAAGTCTTATGGGCCTTCATATCCCTAAAGTAGAATTTGTAGTATTTGCTGGTTGAAAATTCTCTTCCTCTCCAAGGGTAAGTCCAGATATCTTTTGCATTATGGCTGTTGTCCAGTGTAATGTGTGTCACCAAGTTTTGCATATCCTGCAGTTCCTCCAGGGCTTGTGTAGAAATGGTAGAAAGAATGCTTCATCCAGCGAGTTTATGGTCAAGAAATCTTTGACTGAGTAGTCTTCATTTCTCACATAAGAAAATGCTCTAGGGTGTGTGTCAGATAGAACTTCTTCCAATCACAGGTCTTTCCACATTAGTACGTTGTCACCACATCTCATGTCCACCTTTGAAATTCCTCTAAAAATGGGAGTTAGCTTGAGGATGTCCCTCCACCAGAATGATCCACATGGGTCAGAGGCATGTGGAATTTTATTGGTATAGTAGGTAGTCCAAATCAAGTCCACCGAAGGAAGGTCATGACGGTTGTAAAACTTGTGTAAATATTTTAGTAGGAGAGCATCACTTTGTACCTTAAGATTTATGATTCCAAGCCCCCCACTCTTCTTTGGTCTGCAAACTCTATCCCACGCAGCTAGAGAGTTGCATTTTTCACCTTGTTCTGTCTTCTTTGTCCAGAGGCATCTCCTTCTTAGTTTATCCAACAACTCAAGGATTTTAGGTGGGAATCTTAGAGTGCAGAGTGCAAAAATTGTAAGTGAGGTGATGACCGTGTTTAGTAAGGAAAGTTTGGAGCCATAAGACATCAAGGATAATGTAGATGTGAGCCTTCTTTCCATATTACAGACAATAGGCATTAGATCCTGGACCGATGGTTTGGATGTCCCAAGAGGTAGTCCAAGGTATGTGAATGGCATCTTTCCGATTGTACAACCAAAGATTTGAGCTATATTTTTACTTAGTACCTCATCACAATTTATTGGTATCAATGTTGATTTATGGAAGTTGATCATGAGTCCAATTGAAGTGGCATAGTCAGTGAGAATATTCTTCATTGTTTGTGCTTGGTCAGGGCATGCAGGCATAATGATAATAGTGTCGTCAGCGTATTGAATAACAGGGTAATCAATTTGGTTTTGTCGAGGGAAAGGTAATTGTAGCAATCCATGTCTGAAAGCATCATTAATGGCCGCTTGTAAGAGATCAGCAGCAAGAACAAAAATGAGAGGAGAGAGTGGATCACCCTGTTGAACACCACTTTTGCAGATGAATTGTCTGCCCGGTACACCATTCAGGAGAACAGAAGATTTACCAGTAGAAAATAGATATTTGATCCATAAAAGCCATTTATCATTGAATCCCATGTGTTTCATTATTTCTAACATTGCATCATGTTCAATGGTGTCAAATGCTTTGGCAAAGTCTAATTTAAGGAGTACAATCTTATTCTTGGAATTTTGGCATTGGTGTATATATTCAAAGGCCCAAGCGAGGCAATCTTGGATTGCTCTGCCCTTAATGAAACCATATTGATTCCTGTGTATAATCTTCAGAATAATCTGTTGCAGACGATTGGCAAGTAGTTTTGTAATCACTTTGAGACAACAGTTAAGGAGTGTAATAGGTCTGAAATCATTTACTGTAGCCGGGGAGGAAATTTTAGGAATCAAGGTAATATATCCTTCATTGATGCTTTCCAGGTTTAAGGTACCAGCATGGAATTGATCACATAGTTTGTAGAAGTCCTCCTTAATAATGTGCCAGCAGGTCTTAAGAATTATTCCTGTGAAACCATTAGGGCCTAGAGCTCGGTCTGCAGGCATTTCTTTAATGACATTATCAATTTCCTCCCTAGAGAATGGAATTGTTAATTGGTCTAGGTCATTCCTTTTTTTTGATTATATTTGCTAGGTTGAATTTCATTTGAAAAGCTCCTGAGGTTCCCAATCTCTGTTTGAAACTTTGGTAAATTAAAGCTTCTTTTCCAATGTGGTCTTCTACTGTGGTGCCATTATCCAACTGAAGAGAGGGAATATTATTCCTTCGGTACCTCTCTGATGCCATTGCCTTGAAAAATTTTGGGTCCTCATCACCAAACTTAGCCCATCTTATGGTGCATCTTTTCCTCCAGTATTGTTTTTGGTAATCTAACAGTCGGAGTAAATGATTTTTGAGAATTCTTTTGAAGTTCCTCTCTGGTGTTGTAAGAAGTCGTTTATTTTCCAATGAGTCCAGGTCAGCAAGTGTGGTATTAGAGTTAGCTATGGAAGTAGCAAGCTTGGAAATGTGCTTACTCCATCTTTTGAGCTCCTATTTGAGTGTTTTGAATTTCCTGCAGACAATTGTGGCATAGTTATCTGAGGGTACTCTTTTGTTCCAAGAAGAGGCGACCAAATCCATAAAACCAGGGTGTTGAATCCAATAAGACTCAAACCTAAAAAGACTACTTCTAGGGATGTCTGTTTCTATGGATATCACACAAGGTATGTGGTCTGAGACTGGTTTAGAGAGTGGTTTTACAATGGTGTTGGGGTATGATGTGGTCCAATTGGTTGAAGTGAAGAACCAGTCTAACTGTTCAAGTAGGGGATCATCCTGCATGTTACTCCAAGTAAAAGATCTTCCTTTTAGAGGAAGTTCAATCAGGCCCTGTGTACGGATGAAATCATTGAAAGTGATCATATCATTAATGTTTCCACCAGGTTTATTTCGATTGGTGGGGCTGCGGATGTAGTTGAAATCGCCCACTAGAAGTCAGTCTTCATTGTTAGGTATATTGAGATTGAGTAACTAGTTTGTGTAGTCAATTCTGGATTCACCTTGACAGGGACCATATATATTAACCAGGGTCCACATTTGGGCAGATTGGGTGGATTTAAAGTGAATTACTAGGGCAAATTCTTCCTCAATCAGCACTGTGCCAGTAAATATAGCACTATTCCATATAGTTACAATACCACCTGAAGCGGCCCTTGAAGGGATGAAAGCAAATTTGTCAAAGCATTTGGGGCAACAGGATTTAATATAGGAATTATCAAAAGCAGACTTCTTCGTTTCCTGTAAGCAAACGACTGAACAGCCACTAGTAGCAATAGCATTCGATAAAGCCAAAAGTTTAGGGTCTGAGTTCATGCCCCGGATATTCCAACACAAAACATTCCAGTTCGAAAGAAAGGCCATAAAAGCGAAGAACTAAAGCTTAAATTAAGATGAAGAAGAAGAAGGACCAGCCCCCTTGTCTGCCATGAGCACTTCTTCAGTTACTTCCTCCAGTGGGACAGCACATTTCTGCACAGCAATGTTTTGGATTTGATCAACTATCATGGGAGGTGGTATTTCACCCTCTTCAATCTGATCTTCAGTAGTCTCAGTGATGACCACAGCAGACATAGCATTTCGGATGACTCTGGGCTTCACCTTGGAAGTTTTGGTCCTGCTGTCAGTTAGGGCAGGCACCTTGAAATCCTCATACTTATTGGAGCGCGAACTTCTACGCACACTGGCAACAGAAACTGGAGCTTTATTCTTACTACGTTTGCCTTGGGGCCCCACCCTGGAAGAGCCAGCCTGAACTTCAGTTATGGCCCCAGAAACAGTATCCTGAACTTCAGAAGCTTCAGAGAAATCCACAGCCTGATTATCTGCAGGGAGCACCACTGTCTGGTTATCATTAGGAAGCGCCTGCACATCCTCACTGTCAAGGGACCAGAACTGGACAGTCGAAGTAACTGTTCCATCAGCTTCTCCCTGAGAAATGCAAGAAGTAATCTGAACTGAACCTTCATAGTCAGAGAGGGACAGTTGAAATCCAGTCTAGTTGGCCTGATGCCATATCCATGGGCCCAAGGGCCAATAGTGGCCAGAGTTGGCATGATGGATCTTGAAAGAAAATTAGTGATGGGCACATATGACAGAGGTTTAGCAATTAACATTCCATTCATGAACTCATTGTCAGCAGAGAAACTAATGTTCATACCAGCATTAGTGACAGAGATGTTGAACTGAATCTGTGAGTTCTGGACCTCCTCTCTGGGAATCATCAGCTCATTGTGCTGCACTGGTGGAGTCACAGTATTATTAGCAAAGTTGAGAGAGCCATTCCTTTGCAGGGCCTACAGAATACTGGCTGGTACAAGCACCAGAGCATCAGAGTCAGAATTTGAAGTGGAGCTGCTGTGTGAAATGGAATCATTCCAAGCTGCATAAGGGCTGTCTTGCAGATTGTTGCTTGGCAGAATTCCACCCTGAACTTGCAGGCCCTCATTGGCCAACCACTCTTGGAAATTATAAAGGGCAGGTGGTGCAGGTGGAGGGGAAGCTGGCCATTCACCCCATTGGGGGTGTATCTCAATGTCAGCCTGGCGTGCAGCATTTTCACCCACATCTTTTGCAACATTGTTGCCAGCACCTTGTTGCGCCATCCAATTATTGAGTTGCATCTGTTAAAGCTGTTCAGCATTAAGGCCTTCCCCATAGAGAGGGTGAGGGATGCCATCTGCAGGTGGTGGGTCTTCTCCAGCAGGAGGAACTTCAGGCAAATGGGCATTCCAATCAGAACTTCGCAGCATTGTGACGCAGACTGTCCAGCAATGGCGATTTCCACTCAGCTGGCGAATCACCAAGCTCTTTGGAACCAGCCTAAGGTGTATTACTTTGACACGGATTAGAACTAGTTTTCTATCTCCTCTTGGATTGTGCCAATGTGTCAGACTGCCAAAACCATCAACAGATCTATGCAGGTAATGATATGTTTGGTAATCTTGCGGAAAACCAATGTAAAGAATCCAAACATCCGGCCCAAAAGTAGTGAGCCTCATAATGAGTGCCTCATCATGCGGAACAAAAGAAACTACAGTGTTTATATCCCCTTCTTCCTCAGCATCAATCTCAAAGGTAGTACCCACCACATTGTCCCGCATCAGCGGGCTGGGGAATCCATATATAGCAATGCCTAGTGGGTGATCATCTATTTCAGTCAGAGCAAAGTTGGATTCATGCAGCAGACCAGTGATTACCTGTCTCAGAGCAGCCTTGTGGTGGAACGGGACATGGTGGTTCACCTCGGCAATGGCCAGAAAGTCATGGTTGAGGGGAGGGACCGGGTGCACTGCCATGTCGCTGCGGACAATCCGATCGGCCGGTCCGAGCTCGATGGTCATCCCCGTGGGGATGTAAGGGACGACGTTGACATGGTATTGCAGGAGGAGGAGGAGCTCTCGAGGTAGGCAGAGAAGGGGAAGTGGAATGCGTAGCGGCAGCGGTAATTGTTTTAGGCTTCCATATTAGTCTCTTCGCCTCTCTCCCCTGCCAACAGGAATTTGCCAGGTGTCCATACCGTCCATAGATACTGCATCGGATGGCTGTAAATTCCTCTGCTTTTTTATTACGGTCAAGGAAGGTAATCAATGAGCTATGGCAAGTGGATATCTGATTTTCATGTGACGCTGAGTTGATAACACATGAGGCGTCAGGTTGTTTTGCTATAGGCCCACCCTTAGGAATATAATCCTGGCCTTTATTTTTGCTTAAAATTACATCATCCGAAGAGGAAAACTCCTTGGAAATCTCTTTGGTTTGCCACCATAGATAGGTACAATCAGCATTTCCACAGTCATTAGGTAAGTGACCTAAAAGGTGGCAATATTGGCAAAATAATTTGGAAGGGCATAAATCCGAGAAGTGATCCGCAGATGAGCAAATAATGCATGAAAATCTTTGCTTTAAATTATTTGAGCTGGTCTCAGAAAGCAAATGGTCCGGATTGGGCTCAGAGGGATTTACCTGGGCCGTCTGAGTTTCAATAGCCTGACTTGTACAATTAGGGCCAAGGTGGCCCAATTGCTTGCACCATGAGCATATGTTGGCTTTGTTAAAAATGAAATCTGCAGACGGGACCGAGTCCAAGGCCCAATTTTTTACAATTTGCGAGTCATCATATCCCGCCTGTCGGAAATCCATAATGTGTAGTAGGATAAATGTTGGAATGGAATCCCAATAAGAGGACCAATAATTACTGCCAATAAATGTAGATTGATGCTCTTGATTATTAGGATTAAAGACTGAATGGAAGTTGCCAAAACGGATAGAATTATTGCCTTTGTTGTGCATGGGAATGTCCGATTGGAAACTACCAAAAACAACCTTTTCGGTATGAACCAGAGTATGATCCTCTTGAATGTTTGAATCATGCCCAACCACAATACTTGACTGAGGAAGAGAAAAACCAAATTTTGTAAGTTCCTTGGCAAAATTACTGTGTTGATGATCATCACTAGACAGGAAGTTAAACTTTGTCTTGATAGCCAATGGAGAACGTAAAACCACCTCAGTAAGTTCTTGGTCAGAATGCCAATTTTGATCAGAATGAGAATTAAACCAAGCATTGTGTCGAAGAGGTTGTCACCATAGAGGCTGTTGAGGGTGGCAGGCATCGCAGAGCCTGGGCGCGTGGGCTGGAGGCATACGTCAAGGTCGTCCGCGAGCTTCTTTACGACGGTGAACTTGTCGAGGAAGCCGACAAGGACCTCGTCGAACAAGGAGACAAAGCTGTCGTCCAAGCGGCCCCTAGCCCTGGCGGCCTCAAGCACTACCTGGAGACATTCCTCGGTGCCAGGATGCAGGCCGACGTCGTGGACCATCTGGCACAGCCGGCTGATGCTCGCGCTCATCGCCTCCATGGGTCTAGCTTCTAGTCAACTGATCTTGCGATTGGAGTGATCACTCTTGCCCTTAGGTGCGTAGGTGCGTAGGATTTCATAGATTGGACTGGCGGGAGCCTTTATATGAGAAGTGCAGACTGCGTTGAATTCACGTGCGTGTTGGGCATCTACTCCTCGCCCCTCTACTGCACCTGCCTTTGGCTGTATGACAGGTTGGCCAGCCACCCGTTGGACCCACGTGTCATACACCCAAAGGCAGGTGCAGTAAGTCAATGAAGCTGCGTCCCCCTCCGTGCCCGTGCATGCTTTCAATGACTTGAGACTACCAAACATCACATGCGGTGGTTAGTTCATTGCATGTAATCCTATTAAGTAGCAAAAAGACATTAAGTTACCTCGCCGATAGGAATAAAACAATACACCATCTTTTTATTTACAGAGGGAGTATAGCCAGCATCCGGTTAGTATATGAAGTTGCCACATCACATAGAGCCAACCTAATATTGGAGTATGCTAGCCCTCCACCGGCGCGCCGCTTGAAATGGCGGAGGAAGTGAGAGGTCGCATCACCTTGTGTCCAGATCTGAGATGCCACGTGTACCAGATGAATGACTCCAAGTTCGACCACCGTGATGTTAGGTGCGAGCCAAGGAACACTGTTGGAGAGACCCCCCCTCATAATTTTCCTACATTGTCGACGACGAGGTGCCTATGGTGACTTCGTAAATTTCAAGATGATAGTGTCGTGCGTGTGTGCGTTCATAGGGGTGAGTGTATGCGCGTGTATATGAGCGCCTGCGTCTGTACTATGTAAAAAAACGTAAATGCGTGTCAAAAAGAGACTAGTCAGTATACTCAATATTGTGCACCTCGGAGAGGAAATGATAGAACTAGTACGTATTTATTTACGGTGCAGATTCACTCATTTTGCTCCATATGTACTCCGTCTCGGTGTAGTCTATTCACTTGTTGAAATCTCTAGAAGGGCAAATACTCCTTTCTGGTTTACAGGGCTATACTAGCAAGTAGTTGTACGTACTAGTACAATAGTGGGGTCACATAGCAATTTTGTCTCATGCAAGAGCCTGGCTATATGCGTGCTCCAATGTTCGCAAACGTTCGGTTTGCGCTTGGCTCTTCGCCTCTTCGAGAAGACGAACAATGATGTTACTACTACTGCTTCTACAGTGTCGAATCCACTGCTGCATGCCCGTCCACCGCGAGCGGGACGGATAGCTTGTTGTAGAAGTACTACCAAGCAAAAGCCTGTCCTCGTTTGCGAGCAACCGCGCGCATGGGTGAGGGAGAAGGCGTGTAGTAAAATCAAGCTTCTCCTCGTTGTACGAGTTGACGCGACACATCATAGCACTGGCCCCACATGCTTGCCTCTAAACTTCGCTGAAAGACCCGCAGTGTACAATATATTTGCTGCAACCTCTAACATTTACCCACCACAAATTAAAATATATGTGGCTGTATGCATCGTTCTGATGCAAAGGCCGGGGAGTCCCCCCTTTTCGAAAAAAAAAACAAATTAAAATATATATTCCTGTCTTGACCGGATGAGCGTGCAAACTACAATCACCAGGGTGTCAGGTAGGGCCAGAAGACTATTTTAATTTTTTTTAAAAACTTCGAGACGGCCACATAGCATGGAGCCGACCCCAACGATTTTAAGCTTACAGGCATGGTACACGCTATCCTAGAGTACTCTACACATGAAACTGCCACACGAGCGTCCGGGCTGCGCTTGGCTCTTCGCCTCTTCGGGAAGTCGAACAATGATGGAGTACTACTGCACTGGAGGAGTACTACAGTACGCTTCTGGCCATCTGACACCAATTGAACTACTGCATGTCCACCGCGTGCGGGACGGAGAGCGTGTAGCGAAAGCTTCTCCTAGTCTTGCCAGCCCCCACTCTCATGGGCGAGGGAGGGACGCTCCTGCCTTTGCGTGTATGACAGGTGGGCCCGACAGGTGTGTGGCCAACCTGTCATATAGCCAAAGGCAGGTGCAGTTAAGTCCGCGAGGGAGAGGATAATCAAACTTCTCGTTGATGTACGAGTTGACGCAATAATTTCAATAATTTGCGTTTACCGATGCATTAATTACAACGCATGCATGCATGCCGTGACTCTCCTTTTGATACTTGCATGTGTTGATTTAATGCACCTTGAAGTAGTATAAAATATGTGACGGTAAAGCTTTGTAATACCCCGGCCCAAGTCGAGAGATGGTTGTGCATGAGGAGGACGAGATCATGCAGACCGAACAGGACCCGACGATGGAGCTCTCTAAGGTCTCGATGGACCTCACCGTGCTCCACTGCCCCTTGTGCCTCTGCCCCTTGAATTGTGGTTTCTCAACGAGTTGTGCTGAACTTCTTGTGAATTGTGGTGGTTTTCAGTAATGAAAATCGAAAGGGGCAAGCCCTTCTTTGATCAAAAAAAATTAATCGTCCTTATATATTCATCAGTCTTGCTATAAGTCGCAGTAGATGCTATATAGGTCCGTCGGATCTTACATCAAGATCCGTGCTTTCAGATTTTATTTTTCTCTCTTAAATCTCAGTCGAGTGAGACATGGCCACGCCATTAAACAGAGGCTCGGGCGCCATTAATGGAGACCTTGGGAGAGAGGTGGACGGCAGATGGAGGTCAAAGGGCTCTCCTCCCGATAAGCACGCGCAGGGGTCTGATCGCACGCCTCTCGTACTCAAATAGCTACCCTGCATGGCGCCTCCTAGCTAATAAAAAATGGGGACACGTGGCGGCACGTAAATGGTACTAGTAAGTAGAATGCCCACGGTTTCAATAATACTTGTGTTTCCGATTGTAACGTGACAACACTTGTTCCAAAATGACTTTGTTGATTATTAATGTGTGCGCCTTCGCAAATCGGACTGCAAATTTACCACAGCATGTTGGTGCCATGTCATGGCACCAAGCCAAGTTTCATTATTTTCATGCGTGTTTTGGATTTACAGGAATTAAAAAACTAAGTTTCTCAATGTTTCCAACCTAGCCACGACGCCCAGAATTTTGAATTTCATTCCCATTTCTTGCATGGAACCTAGAAATTTACCCGAGGACACACATGTGATTTTTCAACCAACATTGGTGCACTGGAACATGTGCTTGTATTTCAAATTTGAATTATGCACACAAAGATGACACGTTCCCTCCCAGAACCACGAGCCTTCTTGAGAGAAGCTCCGATTTGCAAGAAGCTTATACCAAAATTTGTTCCTATTCAGCCAATTTTTTTTACCACGGCATGGTACTACCATGACATGACACCATGCCAAGTTTCATGATTTTAAAACCAAGTTTCTCAATGTTCTCGACCAAGCCATGATGCCCAGATGTTTGAATTTTATTCTCGTTTTTTGCATGGGACCTACTCCCTCCTTCCATATATATAGGGCCTAATGTGTTTTTCAAGACAACCTTAGACTATTGACAGATTAATAGCACATGAGATGTATACTATGAAAATTATATTATTGGAAGCTCCTTTGACATACAAATTTGAAGGTATGTTTTGTGTAAGTTGCATGTCATATATTATTGCTCTAACGTTTGGTCAAAGTTAGCCTCGAAAAACGCATTAGGACCTATATAGATGGAAGGAGGGAGTAGAAATTCAGCCGAGGACACAAATGTGATTTTTCAACCAACTTTGGTGCACGGGAGCATGTGCTTGTAGTTCAAATTTGAATTATGCACATTAAATGACCAAAAACTCAATTAATGTGTAAATAAGGCCAAACGAAGCCGGAATAATTCCAAAATTTAACAGGGCACTCATGTAGTTCTATGTTGCCTTTGTAAATAAACTCAAGGGGGACAACGTATATCGTTTCACACTCAAAGGTGGCATGTTCCCTCTCAGAACCACGAGCCTTCTTGAGAGAAGCTTCGGTTTGCAAGAAGCTTATACCAAAATTTGTTCCTATTCGGCCAATTTTTTTACCACAACATGGTAGTACCATGACATGACATCCATGCCAAGTTTCATGATTTTCAGACGTGTTTTGGATTTACAAGAATTTTAAAACCAAGTTTCTCAATGTTCTCGGCCGAGCCACGATGCCCGGATGTTTTAATTTTATTCTTATTTCTTGCATGGGACCTAGAAATTCACCCGAGGACACAAATGTGATTTTTCAACCAACTTTGGTGCACGAGAGCATGTGCTTGTAGTTCAAATTTGACTTATGCACATTAAATGACCAGAAACTCAATTAATGTATAAAAAACGACAAACGAACCCGGAATAATTCCAAAATTTAACAGGGCACTAATGTAGTTCTATGTTGCCTTTGTTAAGAAACTCAAGGGGGGGCAGCGTATATCGTTTCACACTCAAAGGTGGCACGTTCCCTCTTAGAACCATGAGCTTCCAAATCGGCCCAATTTTTTACCACAACATGTTAGTGCCATGACATGACACCATGCCAAGTTTCATGGTTTCCAGGCGAGTTTTGGATTTACATGAATTTAAAATCAAAGTTTCTCGATGTTCTCGGCCGAGTCATGACGCCCAGATGTTTGAATTTCATTCTCATTTCTTCCATGGGACCTAGAAATTCAACCAAGGACACACATGTGATTTTTCAACCCACTTTGGTGCACCGAAGCATGTGCATGCAATTCATATTTAGATTATGCACATTAAAAGTCCAGAAAGCCGTGCAGCACCGGCTTTGGACATCTGACAGACGGACGCGACATGGGTTGCCGGACAACACCTCGCCTTGCTACACTTTCTTGCAGGAGGAGGACACTGTTGAGCACATCGTGGTGCAGTGTGTTTACGCTCGCCAGGTGTGGCACACGTGTTTTGACTCCCTACAAATCAATGTCCTTATTCCCAATGACACGGACACACTTGTGGAGTGGTGGCTTAGGGCTCGCTCTTGTTTCCAAGGGAAACACAAGCGAGGTTCTGACTCGGTTGTCATCGGCGCGGCTTGGATGCTGTGGAAGCAAAGGAACGCCAAGGTGTTCAATCGGCCAGAGCAAGTTAAAGACTATAGTGAGCTAGCTAGAGCCATCCTTGATGAAATCCGCGAGTGGTATAATGCAGGTGTGGTTGCGGGTGGATTAGACCGTTTTGTGAGAGATCACACTTGATTTTCTTGTAGGTGGGTGTGAGTGGGTGCTCGGGCGATGGATGTTCACATCGATCGCACGGATCTTGTAAACTGTCTTTCTCCCTTCTATAAAGATAAGGTACGCTATTGGCGTACTCTCGAGAAAAAAAGTCCAGAAACTCAATTAATATTTTAGTCATTTTTTGTGTTCTAAAATGCCTGCCGGCTCGCAGAAGGACGTGTTGCCGACACACGCGTGGATTCAATGAAGGCAGGCGGGGCAGTCTTAAGCTGGTTGCACGCGGCGAGGAGGCGTGCTCAGCCGGGCCTGCAGCGAGTGCGGCCCTCTTGGCCGGCGCGCCGGTTCAATGCCTGCGCTATGAGAGGTCGCGTCCGTGTCAGAGTAATCACTCCCTCCAGTCCTTTTTTATTTGGGTATAACAAATCTCGTTTTCCATTCACATTTTACAAGTAAAATTCGTGGACAAACTTTGACCCAAAGTACGATGGGGACTAGTAAACCAGAATGGAGGTAGTAGCTTTTTTAATCAAAGAAGGGTTTCCCCTTCCGATTTTCATTACTGAAAACCAGCATCTAAACCTAAACCACAGTATTTGCCCTAGAACTACCAGGTTCAACATCTCGCAACATAAACCCATACAACCTCCATCGCAAAAAAAAACCATACAACCATACGCCAAGGAGGTACGTAGTACTATGAATTCCATTTTCGCTCCATACGAATCGTTCTTAAAACTACTTATAACGCGCCATTGAAAATCGGAACTCTTAACCCCGCTAAAAAAACGATATTTTAAATGTGGCTACTCTATCCGTGGAAACTGGCGAGCCACCGTGCTCCAAGTCATTCACCTGTGGTCCCGAGTCCCGACCATCAACTCCTATGGATCAAATTATCACGCGAGCTGACTATTCCTACAAAGGAGCTCCACCATGTACCCGGTACCCGTGAATGCAGCAATCATGCACCTAGGGTTTTAGGGTTTATTTGTTAACGTCGCCTTTACGTAACACTCATGTGTGCGAGACAGCGAGAGGCCGACTACGTGCGTGCGCCTCTTCTCTTCGTATATGTACTCCACTGTCTGTCTGGTGTCCAAAAAATTATAATAACTACTAGGAATGTGCCAATGCGTTGCCACACGATCAAAGTAGATTAATACATATTCACCGATTTGATAGAAAAAAAGTCTAGTTTTGAAATACGTATATCACTAAAAATATGTTATGTTTCACTCAAAATATATTCCTTTGGCGGTTTTGATGAGATAAGGGAGGAATGTTGTTGGTTTCAAGATTCGAGAAGTGGTATATGTCTAATTTCTACTCTTACTATCAAGATGCCCGTGCGTTGCACGGAACATCAAGATCTTGTGGGAGAAAAGGATGAACGAGGGAAGGCCTTATCTGCAAATGTGGTGAAGAGTGCGGGTAAATTGCCATATTTTCCTTCCTATACGTCAGATATAAATCGGACGACCTACATTGCAGGATGGCAGGCCCACCATCATCACCAACTCTATTTTTTATCCCTACTCTTATAAAAAGCATTGTCGGTGATGATCGTGTGCCTGCCATCCTGCAATATAGGCCGCCCGATCTATATCTGACGGATAGGAAGCAAACTATGGCAATTTTGCAAAAAGATACCCACACCCCTCTCCACATTTGCAAATAAGGCCTTCCCTCGTTCATCCTTTTCCCCCACAAGATAAACTACTCATACAAATGCATCTTGATGTTCCGTGCAACGCATGGGCATCTTCCTAGTTGTTGCAAAAAGTCCCATGTGTGTGTGAGAGAGAGGGAGAGTGGAGGACGACGGAGTGCATGTGTGACAAAGACACAAGGAGTGTGTGTACGATAGGTATCAGCTTAAAATGAGTCGATAGTGTGTGTGTGCACGATCGAGAGGGCGTGTCTCAAGAAGGGAAGAAAAATCTACATAGATACGAAGAGCGGGAGAGATACATGTATGCGATGGTGGAAGCACGAGTGTGCGGGTGTATAAACCTATCTAGAGGCTAGCTAGTCGATAAATGTTTGTGAGAGAAATACGAGTCGGGGTGCGAAAGCGAGATTTTTGTGTGTGAGAGAGAGAGACGGTAGTCGGGAAGGGGAGTGGAAGCAGGAGTTGTGTGTGTGTCTGTGAGAGAGAGGAGACGGTAGTCGGGGTTGTCTGATCGGTAAACAAATGAATAATGTCAGTCTGGGATGGAGACGAAAAGGAGACCGCAACAAATGTTGTGTCTACAGGAGAGAGAGAGAGAGAGAGAGAGAGAGAGAGAGAGTAATTTTAGTGGTATGAGTCATATGTAGAGACATATAGGGTGTGTGAGAGAATCCCATAGAGAGAAAGACAAAGTGAAAGACGAGTGGAGATTGTGTGTGTGGCGGTGAAAAAGAAAGCTTAGGTACCGAGTGATACCAGAGAACAGTAGAGACGTGAGAGATAATGAAAACCGTGTAATGTATAATGATAGGGAGAGTGTGACACTTCTCAAGGGAGACGTCGAGAGACCATGTTTGCGAGGATAGGAGAAACATGAAGTGAGCGTGCGGGTGAGCTGGAGGAAAGAGAGTGATAGCTACCTGAAGGAGCATGCATGCGAGAGAGATGGGCGTGAAAGGAGTGAACAAAAAAGGGATTCAAATATTTGAATTTGAGATGATGATACATGTAATCCATACTCGAACCAAAATTGATCTATCAAACATGCATACTCATATGAATTCACGTACATCTATGTTATTTAATATGTAGATATTAATGATCCATACATTTTAGTAGAACATAATTTGGTTAAAAAAATTTGAATTCAACCTTAAGATTTCGAGATCGTTGTATTTGTAAATCTTATTATACATATAAAGGAGCAGAATTCTTTGTTGTGCTTTTGAAAGTATATATAAAAAAATGATGTATATAGAATGTAATTCCAATTGAAAATGGATCCCGCCCGAAAAAAATAGAATACAAACGGGATACGAATTGAGTTGGCACGGTAAACGTGCACTCTGCAAAATTTGAACGAAGCGGGGAAAGTCGCAGTAACCGCCCGAAACCAAAATCTGCGAGATGGAAATCACTACTGCCTATCCCTGCCACGCAAAGCCTATCTGCTAGATTTCTATAGGTTTCGATAGGGCTAGGTTTGTAATTTCACCCAAACATGACGTAACCGCCTCTCACCCGGATTCATAGACGGTGGGCGCCAAAACACAGTGTGTCCTCGGCCGAAATCGACTCCCTCCCCGATTCATATTCATACACGGTGGGCGCCAAAAACAAACTCTCGTCGGCAAATATTCCGTGTATGCGAGATTACCGTCCTATCCCCAACTGACTAATGTTGCTGTGATGTAGTAGAAATTTGAAACGGGGGCTAAGTTTGTAAATTTCCTCGCATTTGAGATAAGCGCGCCCTGAATACATGGTTCCCCCCTTCCTCTCTACCTCCGTTTTCCCCATTCGTACTCCGTGGGCACCAAAACACCCTCTCCACCCCACCCTCCTCCGTCCGCCGCCGTCCACCACCCCATCCACCGCCGTCCTCCTGCACCATGCCGGAGCTGATACCCCGACGCCGTCGTCCATTACAAGAGATCGACCTCTCTCATCCACGGCTTCGGACCGGGATCCTTGCATCCCGTCCTCTCGCTTCATCCCCGCCATCGTCCACCTTGCCGGCGCCGCTCCTACGACCGTCTCGTCAACCGCGCCCCGCCGCCACCATCTACCCTCCTAGATCTGCTTCCACGCCGCCGACAGCCATCGCTACCGCAACACCGTCAAATTCTCAGCAGATGCGTACACGGCGCCGCACCAGAGGCGGTACTCTTTCGTATCTGCTCAACTTATTTATCGCAGCAAGAAAATAGATCGCCACTGCTTTACTCTGATTTCTTGTCTTGGTTGCGAAGTTGCCTTTGTCCGATTTGCACCTTCAGATCCCCCATGGCATGCTCAATACTATACTCCCAAGGCTTATGGTTTTCCCCTTTTATATTCCACACTAGTTAAATCACAGTAGACTAAATTTCAAAATTGGGTCAGTCGATTTTTTCAGAGCTCGCCGGAGTTCGCCGGTGCGATCGAAGGGGCTCGGGTGGTTGTGGGGCCTCGCCGAACGAAGAAAACTCGACGCGGGTGGGGGTTGGGGCGGGGGCGGGGGGTGGGGGTGGCGGAGGAACACAGGCGGTGGGGGCGGTGGTCCGGCCGGCGGCCCGTGCGGTGTTTTGTATGGGAAGAATCAGAGACGAGGAAGAAGAAGGGTTAGGAGACGTAGGATCTTCATCCAACCGCCTGAAATGGTCGAGAGACAGCTGGGAGTTGCATTCTTAATGCGCTCTGGTTCATCATGTGTGGGCACTGCGCAACCAACATTTTATTATCCAAAATCTGTTTGCTCTTCTTTACCATGTTCCTCTTCCGTTCTTCTTTAATATGTACTCTCTCCGTTCCTAAATACAAGTCTTTGTATAGATTCCACCATGGACTACATATGGAGCAAAATGAGTGAATCTACACTCTAAAATGTATTTGGATACATCTGTATGTGATCCATAGTGGAAATATCTACCAAGACTTATATTTTGGAACGGAGGGAGTATGATAGTAGTACAGTATGTTCCTTGTACTGAAGATGAGCAGGGACATTTGCAGTGTAGAGGTCTATACGGTCGGTTGTGATGGACACTTTGAGCCTCTTTGATTCATAGGATCTTGTAAACATAGGAATAGGATTTGTAGTGGCCTGCCCACTTGAATCCTATAAGAATAGCAAGGAAATGCGGGGAGCTGTGTCGCCTTTGAGAGTTACACTGATATTAACAGTACCGCACCTTCACTTGAAGAGAGCTAGTATCCGAAGCCTTTCTAGCCGTACCGGCAATACTAGCACATATATTCTAGCAAGTTCCACTTTGCTGATTTTACTCTGATGCTTAAGGTTTTCCCGTTATATCTACACTATGATATGTGTAGCTGCTTTGTGTCGCACTAGAAGCAGTCCACTCTTGAAGCTAAACACTGCAATGACTTACAAAATTGGCACCAAGGCATTGAGTGCCATTCTGGATGCAATGAAACTCATACGCTCCCCACCTGTTGATTCTTGTTCAGAATATGATCCTAATGACTATTCTAACCTTGAGGAGTCAAAGGCAGATGGCCTGTCCTGTTCACCCATCAAGGTGCATGTTCTAATTTGGCAATGTTTTATTGATTGCGGGTATCTTGCATATGTTGTCTTGCATTTCTTCTACTTTGTTGCACCGCCATCTGCTTAGTTTACTCATCATATATGTCGAGATGCCATGCCCATCCATTATCAATACATATTCCATCTGTCATCATACCATGTTTTTCCACTCAAATGTTGTTCTTGTGCATCAGACATCAAAAAGGAAGAGGGTGATTGCCGAACCTGAAGGAGCACCAGCAAAGTCCTTGAAAAACGTGGTGGTGCCGGAGAAATCAGACAGCACCCCACTTATATTGGCTGTACAACCAGTGACACAAAACGTAGGACCGACTCCAGCAGACTGTACCCATACTTCACTGGCCACACCACTAGCCCCACCACACAGGACCTGCACTCCAGCGAAAGGTATACCAATTTCATTTGCCATAGCACCAGCTGTACCACAGAAAAATCCCACTCCAGCAAAAAGTACAGCAAGTCCACCGGCCGAAGACCTATCCCAACTGTAGAGACGGCCAATTCCTGCAGATTGGAACCCCATTCCATTTATTCCCAGTTTAAAAGACAATGCTTTCAATGTTGTTAGGGACTACGTGCATATATTCCCATCATGGGAAGATTATTGTGAAGACAAACACCATTTTCACATCTTCCTGTCCAACTTACGTGTAAGTGCTATTATTCATGGTTATTATTTTCCTGTTTTCTGTTGATTGAACACATCAATGATTTACGTTACATTGTTGTAACTAGGCGAGGGTCAATCTGGATAGTCATGACGAGCAAAGCTTGCTTGTGCTTTTCAAGGAAGCATTGCAGCAGTATCGATGTTACCTGAGGAAATCACACTTTGATGGCAAGTCTATAAACGAATTTCCGGTGAACTCTCCTGTGCTAAATTTAGAAGACATTGAATGGAAAAACCTTGTTATGCACTGGTCTCGTTCCCAGGATGAGGTACTTTCTATGAAATCACATGACAATTTGAACTTCTACTTTTCCGCATGTGCCTTACGGATCTTTTTTGCAGGAAATCTGCTCGAAGAAGAATTCTGGTTTGACAAGAACGACAGGATATCGCAAATATGCTGCCCGCTGCTTTGCTCTTGTTAGTACATGTTGTCCTGTATCACTGTACTTGCATACATACCTGGTTCATTATGTGACAGTAGTATGCATGATAGCTTGCTTATCAATTGTTCGCTCCAAATTATCTGATCTGTATGAATGGTTACATTAGTGTAGAATATATCCAATGCCAATGTTTTTTTAGCTCTGCGTTGTTCTTGTAAGTACATGCTGTCCTTTATCAGTGTACTTATAATGACAGGTAGTTGTTCATGTACCATCACTCTACAGCTTATTTTCCTTTGCCCTCCATTTTCTACACATCAGATCTATATTTACTCTTACCATAAGGTTGGTACTGAAGAAGTTTAGCTGTGCATTGCTCTTGGCTGTACCTTTTGCCTGTATCGCTGCACTTACATTTATAGCTACTTGGTTATGTAGCATCACTCTTCATCTTATCTTAAATATTCTCCATTTTTTCGTATATTATCACATCTATATTTACTCTTAACAAAATGTAGAATAAAGGCAATGCTTTTGAAGAAGATTCTGTGGTAAACTTCTTCAATTGCCCCCCCCCCATCAGCATGGACAAGGCCTTTGTAGAGCCTGTCTTCACCAATAATGTAAGTTTGTCCATCTCAAGCCTTCAAATTTGTTGTATATTTTTGGTGTTTGCATCAAATTGCTTGTTTAAAGTTTATTAAGTAGTTCATAAACAAAAGCTTGTCCTTTCTCAATTTAAGTTTTCAGTTGTACAACCAAGTTCCTTCTTCATACCATGTAAATTAAACTATACAGAGCAAGTGATCTTCTTTTGCACTGCATGTATGCTTCTGTTCTTCATCCGTAATCCAGTGGTGTGGTGAACCTACCCACTACAGCACAATGTCATATTCTGCAATGTCTTAACTATGAACAATGTCATATCATTCTACTATTATTTAAACCGTCTCTTCATTTGCCAATCTGAAATGGTATAAATTGACAGCACACTAACCATTGATACTTATGAGTTCTTGCTCTGTAATCCAGTGGTGTCGTGAAGCTGCCAACTCCTTCACAATGTCATTTCCTGCCATGTCTTGACCTGAATAATACCATATTGTGTTAATGCAATTTTAAACCGTGTCACTTTATTCATCAGTAAGAAATGTGATGAATTGTCAGCACTGATACTTTTATGTGCAAAACCTGTCATCTGTCTGCTTGTTTATCTTTCAGAGTGAGGAAGATATAAGTGTTGAACAAGCGCAGTCTCATCATCTTGCAAAGCTGCTTGCGCTGCAGCTCCCCAGCAGGGCTAACCTTTCTTGAACTCTATTGAAGTGCTGTCGGTTTTGTATATTATTTTATCGGCATGTTTATTTGCACTGGTGGCGATCTTTGATGCCCAGTGTATGTAATCTGCTGTCTGCTTGTGCTTTATTATCATAGTGACGAACTTTAATGCCCAGTGGATGTAATATGCCGTAATTTCTTTATTGTATAGTCTAGGTTTTTTCTTATTCATGATGCTGCAGTTATTTTACTGTATATATATATCCTGTCTTCGCAGTAAACTAGCCAAACCGTAAAATTACGGTACATAATCGGGTCGTCATGCAATCACGATGTAGGTTGGGCCTGAAACGTGCCGAACAGCTCACGGGCCGGCAGCAGCCCGAAATGAACCCCGGCCCATGATTGTGCGAATCAAATCACGGGCTTTTAATAGGCAAAAATTGTCTCGGTCCTTGTTTGGCCCAATCAGATATCGGCTGCGAGCAGGCCGGATGCAAACCGGGCCGTAGTTAGGCCCAACTATATGACGGGCTTTTAACAGGCTGAAATTAATATAGGGCCGAAATGTTAAACGGGCCCTTAACAGGCCAAAACTAATATCAGGCCGAATTACTAAGTGGGCCTTTAGCAAGTGGGCCCAAAAGCATAGTGTCCAGTTGACGGGCCGAATCTGATATGGGCCATAATTGAGCCCAAAGCCTCTTAAAGGGCCGGACCTGATCTGGGCCGTAATTTGGCCCAGAACGTGGTAGGCTTTTAACGGGCCGGATCTCATATGGGCCACTATTAGGCCCGGAGCGTGGCAGGCCATTAATGGACCGGATCAAATATGGGCCGGCATTTGGCCGAAAACATGGCAGCCAGTTAATGGGCCGGCCTAGTATGGTCCTCAAAATCTTGTGGGCCTACAGCTGGGCTGGCCCATTAATGTCGGCTATATCTCGTGGGCCTTTAGCTGGGCCGGCCCATTATGATCCGTAAGAATCTTGTGGGCCTTTACCTGGGCCGGCCCATTATGGCACACAAAAATCTTGTGGGCCTTTACCTGGGCCGGCCCATTATGGCCCGCAAAATCTTGTGGGCCTTTAGCTCGGCCAGCCCATTATGGTCCGCAAAATCTCGTGGGCCTTTAGCTGGGCCAGCTCATTATGGTCCGCAAAATCTTGTGGGCCATCAGTTGGGCCGGCCCATTTAAACTTGATGGGCCGGTCCACGTGTCAACATATCATAGGCGCGTCTCGCCCATTGGATGAGTGACACTTGTGCCAACGCGGACCTGACACGTGTCTCCTCCAGCCAATGATGATTTTACACGTGGAAAATCCCCATTGGTCAGGGCTGTTAACAGGTTACCGGATCCAAAACCCGACCCGATAGCTTAACGGCGTTCCGTTACGGTGGATGCCACGTGTCGGTCACCCTTGACGAAAGCACTTCTGTGACGCGCAATTTATCGTCATGGAAGTGGACACTTCCGTGATGATAATTTTGCTAATGTCATGGAACACTTCTACGACAGCACAGGTATGAATATCTTGATTCTGTCATAAATTTGTCATGGATGTACATGCATGACAAAAAACGCGACCTACTGTGACAAACACGTATCATCACGGAAGTGTCTTTTTTTTGTAGTGAATGTGCGTGAAATAGAGGCCTATCTATATCATATATAGAGGGGGCGATCCACGAGAAGAGAGGGAGGGGTCATAGATATCGATAGAGTCAAAGAGAGGATTAAGTGGGTGGGTGCGAGATCGATGAAGAGAGCCATCGGAATTGTGTGTCTGCAAGTCAAAGATATAGGGCGACTGACCTACCGGAACGTCGGAGGGCACAGGGAAAGTTTGTGTGTGGCAGGAAGACATGACTAGAGCGCTCGATGTATTGGTGTGTGTGTGGGGGGAGGGGGATGTAGAGACCTAACTAGAGAGGTAGATCAACTCGTATATGTGTTGAGAAGGAGAGACCCAGCTATGTCTTGAGGGAGATCGGTCGACATCCATACATAAGTGAAGGATGGGAAATAGGTTGGGACAGAGAGAGAGAGAGAGAGAGAGAGAGAGAGAGAGAGAGAGAGAGGGAGAGGGGTAGAGTGTTGGATGGGTGATGGAGTTGCTTCTCGAAGATGGTGGGAGAGGCCTACTAGACAAACTGAGGGTAGAACTACAATATTATCAATAAGAGTGGGGATGTGTTTTTGTGTGTGTGTGCGTGATAGATGTGTCGGGATGCATGCATGGATGATGAAGGGGGACCATGTGTTTGGTAAGCAGACCTAACTAGATCGGTAGATCAATTGTTGTTTGTCGGAGGAAGGGAGAGACATAACTAATGAGGTCGATCGATCGACGCGTGGGGAAAACGAGTTATAACGACCTAGCTAGCTATAGGTATAGCGGGAGATCGGTCGGTGTACATCCATTTGTTAGTGGAAAATAAGGCCCAGCGAGACGGATAGACAGAGAAAATGGAGCTAGGAGGTGGTGCGAGAGGCCTACTAGCTAGATAGGAGGAGGAGTGTGCAATTGTGAGATCCATGAAAAGAGGGGCGAGAGTTTACACGTGTGTGGGACCGTATGAGAGACACGAGGCATGGACACAGAAAGGAGGAGATGGAAGGTGCATGTGTATGTTGTAGGCAGACATATTGATCGGTGTGTGTCAGAAAGGAGTTGTGGAGACCGTGGGAGAACGACCTAAAGAAAAAAATGAATGTGCGCGATGGATAGAATGCTGAGGGAGGGGGAGGGCGAGGAGGGCGTGTGCATGCACGAGAGAAAGTTAGTACTAGCTACAAAGGTTAGAGGATTGTGTGGGTGTAAGAGACTAACAAAGATCATAATTCGGTATGAAAGTGGATTCATATATTTGAATAGGAGATCATAGTGTTATAAACATATGCATGCATGAATATAGCAGTGATACGTGTGGTGTGGTTTTGGACATGTTATACCATAATGTGATGATGCGTGGTGTGTTTGCAACTCACAGCTAAATATCAACAATCTAAAGCATACAATACATCGAACAATCTCACATTTTATTTGAATTTGTGATAATGTGTGGCGTTTGCAGCTCACAACTAAATATCGAACAATCTAAACCATACTATATATTGAACAATCTCACATTTTATTTGAATTTGTGGTAATGTGTGGCATTTGCAACTCACATCTAAATACTTGTAGGTGTAGGGGGCGGGGCACCATACATTATGTGATAAACACATTATACATATGAGACATGGTTTAGATTATGAAGATCTATCTAGAGCTTGAAATGTACTATGATTTGAAATCAACATAAAGTGGATTCAAAAAATTGAGTTCGAGTTCATATAGTACACATAGTTCATATCTAACTCGACAGTAATCATGTGGTGTGCTGTGAAGATAATACACAAACGATGGTTTAACTTGACAATAATGATGATTGTAGATCTTATTAAAATAGAGAGACAAATTCAAATGGTTTAACTTCACAACAATCATGATTGTAGATCTTATTCAAATAGAGAAATGAATTCAAATTTAGTTCATATTGAAGCGGTAGTATATACGTTTGGAATGCACTAAAACGTTCATTTGAGTAGCAGGATGCATGCATTATACATGTAGCGAAATATTTTAATTGAACATAACATGAATTCAAAGTTTTGATTGGCATTTGTAGTGTGAATTGATTTGGTACAGTACACGGGACTAGACTCTCTTGTGTGGTGCGAATTGATTTCTTTTTGTTTTTTCGTCGATGGAAGTGCGAATTGATTTGTTACAATACACGTTAGGCTTGTCCGGAAATTTCGACCCGCGCCTTGTTACCCCAAAATATTTAAGATATATCTTTGTCTCGTTGTGCTCCGAAAACTCCCTCCATCTCAACCCGCGCCCTGCTATCCCAAAATTACAACGCGCGCGAAAACTCCCACCTCCTGCGAAATCCCGACACGTGAAATGCCCGTGATACCCCTGGACCGAAAGAACTGCCTAGCTCAAATCAGTGGGGGTACTTTCATAACTTGCCGCACATTTCGGAGAAGCGCGTCCCTAAGCCATGGTTCCCGCTCCCATCCCATCTGTCCACCCATTCATACACCGAGGCCGCGAAAACACATGAAGCCCCACACCCTCCTCCGTCCGCCACCCTGGCGGAGCCTCTTCCCCGACGACGTCGTCCACAGCAACACCTCGACATCCCTCATCCATCGCACTGGATGAGGATCCGTCGTCGATCTCGTCGTCCCGCCGGTTCATCCACCCCGTCCTCCACCTCCAAGGAGCTGCTCCGACGTTCCCCTCGTCTTCCGCGCCACCTCCATTCCCACACCGCCGTCTGCACCTGCACCATCGGAAGAGCAGCATCATCACCGTTTCCTTGAATGAAGCCGAGGCCTAATTGGCGCCACCAAAGAGGTTGTACACTAATCGTCGCATTTTATTCTTGATTTCGATCTCACGATGCTGCCGGCGCTCGGTCCCGAGCCGACATGGCGCGGCTCCATCCACGGCGGCGTCGCCGACCACTTCCTCCATGGTGTCGTTCCCTCGGCAGCGACGTCCACATCAGTAGGAGCTGCTGCTGCTTTGGCTCTCGCTCACGCTCTTGCTCTGTTCTTGCTCTCGATCCCCTGCCTGGTCTGCTCTTGTTCTTGCTCGCGCTGCTGCTCTTGCTCTTGCTCTTGCTTGCGCTGCTGCTCTCGCTCTTGCTCTTTCTTGCGCTGTTGCTCTACTCTTTGCGTGTGTTGTTGCTGCACGAGCAGCAGATCCTGCTCTCCCTTGAGCCCCTGCAGCTGCTACCCGAGATGCTGCGACACGACCAGCTACCCCGGCTCTCGCACGCGATGTTGCTCCGGGCGTTGCTGATGCTGCTACTGCTTTTCTACTACTAGTGCGTTCAGTTTCAACAGTAAAATTCAGTTTCGACAGCAAAATTCAGTTTCGACAGTTAAATTCAGTTTCGACAGTTAAGTTCGGAGATGAGTGGTTGGTGTATTTTACATCTAGCACTTTGTGGTTATCTATTTTACGTCATCTATTGGAGATGCTATTAGAATTCCACTCAGGTTAATGTTGTCTCTCTTGTCCTGCTTCGGTCTCACCGTCGTACAACTCACCGGAGCTGCTCCAACGACGAAACCCTCCATCACAGCAGAGCAGTACCCCAAGCTCCATCTCCAGACGCCTAAGATCTTCTTCCCCTCCTCCGACAGCCAAATCAGCCGGAGCATCCTCACCGACCAACCCAATCACGCTGAGATCGACATGGCTTCGCCAAAGAGGTTGTACACTTGTTGCATCCCTTTTTTACTCTTCATGTTATACATATATATTGTCCACTGAGCACACGTAGTAATGTGAAATATGATTAGTTTCTCCTACTATATGACAAGCAGTGAGGTACCAGGAAACTTAGTTATCCGTGATGGACTCTCTTGAACGCCATCATTATTTATCTCTGCATGTTTGAGCTGTGCATTTGTAGATGGGCCTGAGAGTTGAGCTAGTAGGGAAGTGGCCTGGGTCCAAAGTAGTAGAAGTAGCACAGAAACATTTTTTGAGTGCAGGCTTTTCCCTGCCCATGCCTGCCTACTAGAATCGCCAGTGCTTGAAAGAAAAACTGAGGGAAAAACATCGGAATTGGAAAGTTTCCTATGGTACTACTATTCATGCATTTGGTTCAAAGGAATGGAGCAAAAGAAAACTGCAGGATTTGTTCCTTTAGTGTCTCCTTGAAAGAAAAACCGTAGGAATTTTAATATCCACTTGTCCTCCTTTTCAAATTCCTATTCATGAACCATAAGACTAAGAGATAGTAGCATAATAGCATTATAACCGCACATTTTCTTGTGGTTTGACTTAATCTCACCATGCTTCTTTGCATCCTGTCATCTTCCAATTCTTGTGAACCAAACACCCAGATTGGCAGAAATCATGTGTTTTTAAATTCTCTATTTTGCACGTGCATTCCTCTCCTATTACTGTGTATTTCCTATCCCTGTGTTGTTAGAATCCTCCAATTCAAACGAGCCCTTACAGAATTACTTCTCTTACAGATACTTGTCAAAGAAAACCTTGTGTGGTTTGTCCCGCTCCTATTGCGTCATCGTCCACCCCAGCTCAGCTGCTCCAACGACAGAAGGGTCCAGCACAGTAGGGATCCGGCCTCCAGACTGTCCTTCGCCGCCTGAGATCTTCTTCCCCGCCACCGGCAGCCACGACAACTACATTACCATCATCAACTGAGCAGATGACCTCGAGGACTACACGGGTCCGGAAGAGAGGTCGCACTCTTTCGTGTCTGCTTACGTTATGCATCTCTTAATATTACATGCTACTTTATCATCCTGTTCACCGATTAGACTCTGAGTCAGCTCCAAACTAATGGTCCTTGAGTTTTAAAATGGTTGTGGGGTACATATCGGGGCCGCAATCAATAGTATCTATCTACTATCTGGTTAATCTCCGGTGTCTACTATGAGTTTCATGTTGGGTGGGAAACAAATAGTAAAGAAGCCATTATCTGTATTTTTTAAGTGAAGCCATTATCTGCCTGCTATCATTGGTTTTGAGTCTATCCACAGGTTACTACCATCACTCTCGATTTCTGCGTGCACTCCTTACATAATCTCACTATGTTTTATTCCTATGCATGTCAGTTATTGTACACAATGGAACTAAACATGTAGAGCAAAAGAGACAAGCCTTGCGTGGCAATAAATTTGCATGCAAACGTTGCTCCATGGTAGGCGCATAGGCAGCCCCCCTCCACCCATTTCGGATTCAGAAGGAGAAGACCACTCCTATTTACCCCCTGAGGTCTTTGCTCTAACTTGGCATGCTGATGTTGGTAATATCATGCATATGGTGCCTTGCATTGCTTACTTTATACATCAAATATGTCATCTGCTTAGTTTAGACATGCTTTGTGTGAACGCCATCTGTTTAGTTTCTTCATCGTATATGTGAATTATGCAAAACCATCTTGTTTGGCCAGGCATCATATATGTGAACTTTGCAATGCCATCCTGCTTAGCTAGTCATCTTATATGTGAATTATATCAGGCCATCCTTTTTGTCATTACGTATTACATTTATCATAGTACATTCAACTACTCTTCGTATACATTAGCCATTTGACACGGTGATGGAAAATTCTGGAGTGAAAACAACGTGTTCAGAGCAGACTATGCTATCTGACGAAGCACATATCTCGCTGGTTAAGGATAGCTCCTCAGAGGAGGATTCAGAGACAGATGACCAGTCCTATCCCCCCCCCCCGAGGTGTATGCTCTAACTTCGCAGGGTTATGTTGCTCATATCGTGCGTATGGTGTCTTGCATTGCTATATCATTTGATTAGTTTAGACATGCTTTGTGTGAATGCCACCTGTTTAGTGTCTAATTACCATATGAGTTATGCAATGCCATCTTGTTCCAAGACATTATATATGTGAATTATGCAATGCTATCTTGTTGCAAGCCATTATATATGTGAATTATGCAATGCCATGTTGTTTAACTAATCATCATATATGTGAATTATATCATGCTATCCTTTTTTATTACGTGTTCCATTTGTCAACAACATTTGTATATTCAACTACTCTTCCTATGCATCAGCCATTTGAAGCGGTGATGGAAGTATCTGGAGTGAAACAAGGTATTTAGAGCAGACAATGCTACCTGCTGAAGCAGGAATCTTGCTGGTTACCGATAGCTCCTCAGAGGAGGATTCAGAGACTAATGACCAGTCCTATTTCCCCCCTAAGGTCTATGCTCAAACTTGGCAGGGTTATATTACTCATTTCATGCATGTTGTCTCGCATTGCTTAGTTTTTTACATCATATATGCAATTGCCATCTGCTTACTTGCTTACTATATAAATCATATATTTGAATTATATCATGCCATCATGTTTACATAGGCAACATCTATCTGAATTATGGCATGCCAAGCCATTTAATAAAGACATCATATAGTTATATCATCTCATCCTGTTTAGTGTTTACAGTTATCATATTTTGAATTATGTCATTCTATCCGTGAATTATATCACTCTATCATGTTTCCATAGGCGGCATGTATGTGAATTATGGCATGGTAACCTATTTAATAAACACATTATATAGTTATATCATGTCATCATGTTTACATAGTCATCATATTTTGAACTATGTCTTTCCATCTTTCTTAGTTAGCCATCATATATGTGAAATTGTGTCATGCTATCCTATTTAGTTAGTCATCATATATGTGAAATTTTGTCATGCTATCCTGTTTGGTTAGACAACATAAATGTGAATTATTTCATGCCCTCTTTTATTCCCCACTATCCATTGCACCTGTCTATCATACAATGTCTGTACATTCAATTACTTTTCTTGTTTATCAGCCATTTGAATTGGAGAGGGTGGTGGCAGTATCTAAGGGAGTAACAACACGGTCTTCAGAAAAGATAGTGCTACCAGTTGATGCAGATAGAACCACGGCTGTACTTGCCCAAGAACCAACCCCACCACACATAACCCAGACTCTCACAGATTACCCTACCCAGTTGGACAGAGAACCAGCTACACCCCTTCTAACCCCAATCCCAGCAGGTAGTAACCCAGTTCTAGTTGACACAGCACTGTCTCCACCACAGAGCACCCAAACACGAGCAGTTAGTAAGGGAACTGCAGTGCCCAAAGCATGAGGACCACCACTCTGAATCCCAACTCAACGCTTAAAGCAGGAGAAGAATTGTTCTCAGGTCAGGTTTTGTAGCTTTGGTTCATACTCCTTTGCTCTTGCATCACTGTATTTACTCATACTAACTATTTTCAAATTTAAAGGATGGAATTGAAACTCTAATGGCGCAACAGGTATGTTTTAAACCTGTTTCTTTAACTGGTTTGCTGTTGTAACTTGCTCTATGTTGATTTCAGTTTCAATTAAATAAATAGTTATGTTCTCATGTCATGCACATTACAAGTATTGTTATTGCTCTGTAGTTTCCCACACTTATATTCTGTCTATTCTACTTTATCTTGAACAAATATTATTTGAACTGTGTCTCTATATTGGTTTGGCGACAAAAACTAGAATGATATAGACCATAAAGTGACCATGGTACATAGATATATGTTTGTTTCATGTTTTTATCCTGTCCACTTTACTACTGAACTAATTTACCAAAATGAGTTTCATACACAACATGGTAAACTTGTGATGTGTCTGCTTGTTTCTCTTTTAGAATGCAGTCAAAATATTGGAGAACAGTACCCCGGTATGCAATGGTAAAGGAGATAATTCAGATAAGGTTCAAGATAGTGAGACATCCCTGTTGGTCTCCAAGAACGCTGATAAAAACTATCTTGACGACAGTGAGACAACCCAAAAGTCCTATCTTGATTTAGTGTTCGAGTTACTGGCCACTACTGCTGGCACAAGCTCTTCGAACTCGCTGCCTGAATCAGTTCGTCTTCTTGAGTCTCAACTTCAAGTTGAAAGACATCGATCAGATGTGTTGTGACAGGAAGCTGAAGGACTGAGGAAGTCCCTGCAGAATTCAGATGCATACTTTCTGGTGCAACAACAAGCGCAGGAGGATTTAAGCGCCAAACAAGAGAAAGTTAATAAGCTTGCTAACCATCTTGCCAGCATTATGGGTACCCAGGATATCGTTTCTTGAGCTCTTCTGAAGTGGTTTCAGTTCTGGACTTGTTTTGCTGCGGCGTTTATTAGCACTGGTCGCCAACTTTGATAACCAGTGTATATGATATGCTGTTTTGTTCCCTATATTTGCACTGGTGGCAAACTTCGATGCCCAGTGGATGTAATATGTGTAAGAACCGTGATAGCATAGCATAAGTTGCTTGCTTATTTATTTCCTTGTTGTCTTGTTTATTTGTTTGCTTGTAGTCAGTGCAGTTCTTTTTCCGCGGTTTGCTAGTGGCCGCAATAACCTATTTTAAAACTAGGCCACAATAACCATGGGCTACATATTTAATGTAGTTACCATGGGCCTCCTACGGGTCGTAGAAACAATGGGCCTTCTATGGGTCGTAGAAACAATGGGCCTTCTACGGGCCATAGAAACAATGGGCCTTCTATGGGCCGTAGAATCAATGGGCCTTCTATGGGCCGTAGCATCCATGGGCCTTCTACGGGTCGTATGATCGATCGGCCAAACATGGGACAATAACAGACCGCATTATGGGCCGTAAATGGGCTAGAGTTGGAATCGTCCGTTCATGGGCCGACCATAACGAGTCATCCTTAATCAATCGTATTTGATGACGCTATGAAAACGGCCCAACGGATTAATGGGCCGCAAATGGGCCGATTGTAACCACGGGCTGAATTTGGCCCACAAGCAGAAAAGGATAGTAACGGGCCGTAAGTAATCGAATGTTGGAAATGAGCCCAAGAATAAATGGGCCCTGAGAAGGCCGAAAGATAACACGGGTTGGAAACGAACCAATGGAATAATATGGGCCGTTAATGGGTATAAAGCGGTACACTGTTCATTACGGACCAGATTCACCACGGGCCATTAATGGGACAAGAGTTACAAAGGGCCTCATATGGGTCGAAAGACATCATGGGCCATACATGGGCCGAAAGTTACAACGTGCTGGAATCATATTGGACGGCCCAGATGAAGCTATTGGGCTTAATTCCGATAGGCCGTAACGGGCCGTGAGTTAGCGGGTCATAAATGGGCTATATACGAACAGGCCGTTAACAGGCTTTCCTTGGGCCGGGCCGTTACCTTTTGACCAAGTCAAACGGGCCGGCCTTTTCACCGGAATGGGCCTCTGTTGGGCCGTGCCACATGTCAAAGTATCATAGGCGCCTCCTGTCCAATGAGTGGATGACATCTGTCCCAACGGTGAGACAACACGTGTTTCCTCCGGCCAATGAGAATTTTACATGTGGAAAATCACCATTGTTCCAGGCTGTTAACGGGTTATCGGATCCAAAACCGGACCCGATATCTTAACGGTGACCCGTTACGGTGGATGCCACATGTCAGTTACCCTTGACGAAAACACTTCGATGACGCGCCATTTATCGTCATGGAAGTGGACACTTCCATGATGATAATTTTGGTAATGTCATGGAACACTTCTACGACAGCACAGGTATGAGTATCTTGATTCTGTCATAAAATCGTCATGGATGTACATGCATGACAGAAAACGTGACCTACTGTGACAAACACGTATCTTCACGGAAGTGTATTTTTTGTAGTGAGTTAGGGCGGCTCATAATTTCTCAATGGCTCACTTTAATACGTTTGCCGTCTTACAACCACAACTGGCTCATTACTGCTGAAATATTATGTATTCATTTAGGTTGCTTCTCATTTGAATTATAACCCGCCATACTCTTATTCCTTGTCTGCAGTTTTTAGTTTGGCCAGCCATGTATAAAGCTCCCACTTCTTGTGACTAGGTAGCCTGCCAACTCTCAGAGCTCACGCTCAAAGAGTATGTGGATATGGGGGTTTTCCTGACTAAAGAAATTATGAACTAGCGGGTTCCCTGTCTTGAGGCTATTCCTCAACCTGGAGAGGGTGAAGTTCTAATTTTTAGGGATCGCCTCCTCCATGGTTTTTCACCACCCGGGTCAAAAAAAATCCGGGATGCCCTGCATTTTTATAAGCTTCATCCTCAATATATCGGTCCCAACTCCGTCTCCAATCTGTGCCAATTTCAAGTATTCTACAAAGTGTATCTGTAAGAAGAGCCTACTGTTGATGTTTTCAAAGATTTCTTTTATATCAACAGCCAGATAGAAATGACAGATGGGCCCAGTCTAGAACTTGGAAGTGTTTCCATCCAAAGGCAGATAGATGTAACCTTTCCCTCAGTTGTACTGCCCAGCCATCCCAAGGCTGGAACTGCACTTGGTTCTATTGCGGAAACACTGCTCCAGCTGAAGAAAACCCCTTGCTGGGTTATCGCCCCTACCGGCTCAGTACCTCCAGCGAGCTTCCTGGTCGGTTAACCACCCCAGAGCACGCTCAGTATGCACCTATATTTTCAAAGATAAGGGCTTTAATAGCCAACGGTTGAACTAGAGTCGATTTGACCCATTGTTGGGTCTCATGGAGGATCTTGCCGCTGAGCCGACGCAGCGGCTTAATGTGCCAATACACTGGTGATGTGAAGGACCCGCAACGGTATAGCAAAAACCTCTGACTGACAGATAAATTAACGAAATGGTCAAGTCACTACTTGGGGAGCCTCAAGAAGCCTGCAATAAGACGGGGGTGAGGCCTTTCTGCATTTCTAACCTAGCCCCTGCAGTAAGTACTTTGAGTAAATCTTCATCTTGCTTAACTATCTTTTATGCATTTCTAACCTGGCCCCTGCAGTAAGTACTTCGAGTAAATCTTCATCTTGCTTAACTATCTTTTATGCTTCATACCTTTTAAACCACTGCCAATATACATATATATATATATACAGGCCAATTCTCCCTTTTGGAAGAAGAAAATAACAGCAGCTCTGCCAGCTATGAAGAGTAAAGCAGTGAAGCCTCGTGGTCCGGCACGTCAGAAGAAACCAACAGCAGAAGAGCTGCTCCAACTACATGAGTTGGAGGTAGAACTTCACTCCCTTGGTTTACTGTTCACGTCACTTATTGATGTTGATTCCTCTTAGGACGATGTGGAGACAAGCCGGGCTAACGAAGCAGAGGTAATTTCTGACTCCTTCGACTCAAAACCTTTGCCAAGAAAGAAAACACGGCGGGTCATCCGGAAACTAAGATTTTCTCACCCTCATGCTTACTTGGACCCCAACTTTCTTTTGAAGAAGTAGCAGCATGAGTCCAGGCGTCAGAACCGGAGCAGCGGTGCTGAAGATCTTGTGGCCGGCTTATCCAACACGCCGGCTCCACGGAAACGTCGCAATGAGGTGCCTCATAGTCTGACTCTCTCTCTTCCACGAGCCGGTCTCATGAGACAACCTCTTAACCCTTCTGACTCCAACTATCAGGAAACGCCTCCATCATCCGGCGACTCAACCAGAACACAGCTGCCGACTCTGATCATAAACCTAGGGTAATCCTTTCCCCAACTGAACATTTTACTGTAGTCTCCATTATATAAGAATAAGCTGCATCTTGGTTACAGGTTCAAAGCCAAGTCCAAGAAGAGAAAATTTGGCGAGCCATCCATGGCCCAAGATGTTCCTGAGTCTAAAAACCTCCATGTGGAAAATCCTGAGACCCGGGTTGATGAAAATAAAGGCCAGCTGGCTGATTGTGATGAACCGGTTGCTCAAGATAATCCAGTAATCACTGAAGCTATGAATACTCAGACTGGCACTGAGGACCTAGCAAAGGATGTTGATCTGGCAAAAGATGTTGACCCGACAAGCCCTTTGAAGCCATCTGAAGAAGTTCCTTATTTTGAAAGGAAATAAGAAGAAGTTACCATCACCGGCACGTCTTATAAAGGTCCAGAAATCTCCAGTGTGCTGACCAAAGTTGCCACTAAAACTGAACCCCCCTTGTCTGAGAAGTGGAAGAATAAGCTTGACCTACCAAGCTATGAAGAATTTAGTGTAGACGAATTGCATGTGGGCTAGTTAAACCGCCTCGAGACCAGCTGTGAACTAGAAGTCGGCCTGGTCAACATGATGAAACGGAAATATGAGGTAAAAATAAACATGCTCCTTTTTCATACTATGTATATATAACCTTATGTAGCCTCCAAGGGCTAGCTCATCTTCATGAGATGAACCAGGTCTTTCGAATGAATAATCTTGTAAAGGAATAATCTGTAGCCCCCAAGGGCCGGCTCATCTTCATGAGATGAACCAGATTTTGTATTATAGATAAGAGCTGTGTGTAGCCCCCAAGGGGCGAGTTATCATGCACATGATAACCCGAGACTCCCATTGTAATATCTCTTTAAAGAAGTAACCCGTAGCCCCCAAGGGCCAGCTTGGCTTTTTAGAAGATTGGCCGGGTGTTATGTTGGAAAAGAACAAATTACATTAGCCCCCAAGTGCCAAGGATATTGCTTGCAATGTATTTGGGACTTGAATATATTTGTCATGTCACCCCTGTCAAATGTTTGACAAGTATACTCATATATCACGACTGATTTTCCTTCATTATTGTAGGAAGCATTAAGTCTGGGCGAGCTAAAACTTGCCGGCTTAAGAAAAGAATTGGCTGAATCAAGCTTGCAATCTTCTTTTGAAGAACTAGGCGGATAGGTGGTGAGTAGCACCTAGTAGAGAGAGTGTGTGGATGTGGAGGTCCATGGGCCTTGTAAATAGTATGTAAAACTGGTGGAGGGTTCTTCACCCTTTTCATATATAATATATGATATGCACACTCGTGCATATTCTAGAAAAAAACAACAACTACTCAAACATTTACTAACGCCCCTATCATCCCTAGAACCAACTATACAAATCTGTCTGGCTACCTGATGATGAACTTAATTACGATTGGAACAATTAAATAATAATAATAAATATCAATAGGTCTTGTGCCAATGAGTACCTAGCTAGCAACCTACCTTGATGAATAAGTAACAGAATCATATTTGGTGTCGAGTAGGCAGCGGCGGTGGCCTGATGTTGTCGTTCGTGCGAGGACTGGGTGGGATGTGTGCAGCGGCATCAAGGCAGCCCGTCCGCATCATATAGGATGCCCCATGCGTGCCATGGAGTGCACGAGCTCGACAGTTGAGATGTATCTGCTACCATCTCTGCTGAAGATGACGAAGGCCTCGGCGACCTGCATGTGATCGACGACGAAGGAGGGCCAGGGCCATAGGAGGAGCTGCACGCTGCCCATTGGCATGACACGAGCTAGTTGAACTCCACTGTGCCATTACCCATCGTCGTGCTGAGTCCATCCCTCGCGGCAGGGCAGAGGCCAAATGAGCGGAGAAGCGTGGCTATTTTGAGCAAGTTGTTTCCACGGTCGAAGTCAAAGCAGAGGAAGAGTTTGGATAGTTGTAGCAGTTCCTCGTCCCAGAGCCGCGCTCGACCACCAGGGCACATACATCAGGCACGCACAAGCAAAACACATACATATGCATCTCCGTCTCTCCAATTCAGCACTCAGCATGCTTCACACAAAGCAACACCAGTAATGCATAAGGCACATCACATATGCAACTTCGATTCAGTATTCAGTTATTCACCGCTATGTAGATCCTGCAGCAAGCTAGACGGGATGGGGAGTGCTGTTTGGAGGCGGCCCATGTATCCACGAAGGTAATTTATATTTGGGGATACAATGCTAAGTAGTTGACGCCACTATCGGGGTGGGCGCCGAAGTCATGGCGAGGAGCAGACAACACATGGGTGATGGCTCAGGAGACAGACCCCGCTGCTGATTCTAATTGTCGCTTGCAGGACAAGGTCTAGCCCACGCCACCCCACCACCTCACCCTACACCACTCCCTTCGCCGTTCCGCCCTGTCGTGCGGCCTGACCTCCTCATCAACCAGTCGTGGAGGCCTCCAACTCATGCAGGAGCAGAGCTCCCACTTGCCTCTCATCAATATCGCCCACGACGCTGTTGGGATGAGTGGACAGCGAGCTCCCATCACCCAGCCGCTAGGATGCGGTGCAGGAGAGCATGATCCCGTCTCTGGTGTGCACCACGGCAGGGCCGTCTAGGACCGGCGGCATAGGAATGACCACTGAGCGTGCCCAGGAAATCAACGGGACCTCGAGGGGATTAGCAGATTGCTTTTGGGATCTCCTGAAGCCTTGTAATAGGCTTAAAAAATACTTGTTCCTCGTTGATGTGCCATCGTGCACTTTGTGTTGAATCACCACACCCTTGACTATAAATGGTCTTCTAACATCCCAATTTTCAATTTGGATGTTATACATAGGTCATCATATGCATATCATATTTTATTTGCATTTTGGTTGTGATCCTAGAAATCTTAAGCAACTCAAGGACCCAAGGAGAGAGTTCGGGGTTTCGTTTATTTTCATATTTGAGTTTTTCTCAAATTTGAAAAGAGGATCAATTTGGTTTTAATATTTTTCTCTCCAATTATTTCCAATATTAAAAAAATAAAAGAGAGAAGATAATATGACTTCTTCAAAAGAGAGGAATATTGGAGGAGAAATTTTAAAATCAAATTTATACTTCTATTTAGATTTTATTTGCTATTTTATTTAAATTAGAAAAATATGCATTTTTGAAAATTACATTTTTAGGCCAGAAAAATGTTCACTTTGTTCTAAATATTAGGTTTAGATGGTGGAAATTGTTTCTGGTGTTTTTAGATTTTTCTTAGATTTTTATTAGGATTTTTTTCTTCGGGCGGAATTTTATTTTAAAAAAAACTTCTTCCCGCCCGACTGGGCCGAAGGCCCAGCCGAGCAGGCCGCTGCCCGCGTCGCCCCGCCGCGTTCCTCCCGAGCGGGAGGAGACCCGCCGCCACACGGACGCCCATGGCCGCCCCCTCGCCAAGGCACCGCCACCACCCCTCGCCCTTTATATACCGCCCCACCATACCGCCTCCTCCCTCACCTCGTCCCGCTAGCCGCCGCCGTTCGCCGGAAACCGCCGCCGCCGCGCCTGCCGCCGCCGCCGCATCTGCCGCCGCCGCCGCCGCTGCAGCCGCTGCTGCCCGCGCTTGCCGCCGCCGCCACCCGCACTCGCTGTCGCCACCCCGCCGCCCCGTGCCACTAACCGCTGCCTCCCGCTGGTTTTTCGCCGGTTTCTAGGTATAAAACCTAGATCATTTTTAGGGTTTCTTCGGTTTTCTCGATTTTTCTCGGTTATTCCGATCGGTTCTAAATGGCGAACGCTCTATGTTTAGTTTGTTTTAACGAACATTTTCGTTCGTTTAGTTCTGTTAGCTAACGTTCGTTCGATAGGTTTTTTCTTTTTATTTTATTTTCGGCCAGGGATCTATCCGCGAATACTTTTATCACAAATTAGTCCCTGATCTTCAAACCCTCGCAACTTTTTGCTCGTTTATCCAAATCCAGCGAAACCAACGCAAAAATCTTCGTCTTGTTCCCCTCTTTCCAGTTAACCAACTTGAACATGGTTTTGAAAATTTACAATTTGGTTTCAAGAAGATTTGAATTCGAAATTTTTTTGATCGTAGTTTGAGTTTCGTAGCTCCGATTCGATTGATTCTTTTTGCAAATCGAAGCTCTTTGGTTGAATTTTCAGTTTGGATATTTTCTTTTGAGTTTTAACCTTGCATCTTATGCTTGAGTGCTTATGTATGCTATTGTTTGTTCACGATAGAGTTTTCGGAGTGTGAAGCGTGCTACTACGAGTCACTAGGGTTTTCAGATCGTCAACAAGGCAAGTAACACTTTGATCATACCCTTTTATTACCCAGTTTTTAGGCATTAGATTCAACCCTCAAACATTGCATGGTTAGGATCTGATTAACATGTGGGTATTGGGAAGTAGTTGATGAGGTAGAACCTATTGTCTTGTATCAAACCCTGGGAGTTACTTCTACGTTATGCTTATACCTGCTATACTATGCTCGTAGACGTGGTTTGGGTTTGAGTGCATCCATGACAGATGTGGGAGTTTTACTTAATGGTTAAACTTAAGGTGGCTACTTTAATACACATCTAGGTGGATTGGTTGAGGCACCCTGGAGCACCTAGTGGTTGTCTGGGCACCTGGAGCAATCCAGCGTTGTCTTGGGATATCCTGGAGTACCCGTGTGATCATCCTACGATTTGCCACCTAGGCTCAAAGGGATCATAAGATTTTTCATGCTGGAAACTTCCGTGTGCAGCTGTGGGCGTCCTGGGAACGGGGGTCCCCAGACTTGCCTGCCTGCGGCCCACGGCGTGGCTCCACCAGCGGCCCTGTACGGCTTATCTTCACCAGCAAATGCTCAAGACCCTCGCGAGGGTCCAAGCCTCGCGAGGCGGACGACACAATACCTCCTCGGGAGCGACCTCACCAGGCTGGCTCGCGAGGGGCGAAGAGTTCAAGGCAAGGGACACCTCGCGAGGTTCCTGTGACGCAAGCCATGACGACTGGAGCCAGGTGGGCGCCAGGCGGGCGCCAGCGCGCGCAGTGTCCTCGTTTCCTCTTTGGTGCTAAAGGGGCAAGCGCAGGCGAGGAGTCCCAAGGCATCAGGCAAAGGTTTCCATATTGGTGCAACGAGACCAAGACCAGCAGGACGGCGAGATGGAGGTCACCGTGGAGCCCAAGAAGGTGTCACCACCAGAGCCTTCGGGAGGCGAAGACCACCTTTTGTCAGGATAACTCGTACTAGCTATCTCCCTTCAAATTGGCCGCTGTGGCATCCCTTCCCGCTCAATATTTGGGGAGAGGACAAGGGCCTCTATAAGTAGGACTAGCCACCACAATAGGAGGCAACTCATCCTGAACTGATTCAGATCATACTCATCCACACAAGTCCATCGAGCACAAGAACACCTCTCCTCAGGAGGCTGTTCTTCCCTTGTATTGTTCATCCTCAGCCCAAGAGGCAATCCACCACACCACACTAGAGTGGGGTATTACACCACAATGGTGGCCCGAACTAGTATAAGTCTTGTCTCTCTTGTGTTGCGAGTTCGTCGAGCTAAGCTTTGAGATCGCGGTGAGGCTGAGGGCATGATTAGGTAGGGAGAGATCTTCGCGCGCACCCCAGTGTTCGAACCTCAAGGCTTTTGCGGGAACCCGAAATCCGACATTTGGCGCGCCAGGTAGGGGTGCGCCAGAGCTTTCCTTCCGCCAGTTGATCCGCCGATACTCTGCCGCTACGATGTCCGACGACTCGAGGACTGCCCAAGAAGACCTCAATCCTGTGCCCCAGGCAGCACGCGCACCGCCAAACGCTGCGGGGCGCGGGCGGCGTGGTCACACGCCATCCGCCCTTACTCCACGACAAGCGCGGGCAGCCGCAAGGGCCTTAAGCCACGCTGCAGCCACAGCGCCGCACACCCGACGGGAACAAGCAAACATAATGGCCGCGCTCATGGTGGCTCGGGAGCTGCTGCGATGCCGGTTAATGGAGAGCGGCCGGGATGCGTTGCTGGAGCGCGTCGCTGAGCTCCTGGACGCCGGGGCCTTGGGTGCACCGCCCTTTTGCTCCCTGCTTACGCCTCAGGCCGTGGCCGGATCACATGGCGGGCCCCGCCGCGCCCGCATACCCCCGAGCGCGCCAAGAGGCTTCATCGACACCGGCGTGACCAGCAGCACCGGACGCCCAATCGCACCCGCGCCACCTCCGATGAGCGCGGGCACGAGCGTCGCCACCTACGGCCCCGGCGGGATGCCGCCCTACCATCCTCAGGGCGGTGCGCTGGGCCGGGCAACATGGAGCATGGGGCACTTCGGCGAGGTCTTCGAGGCGACGGCCTCAAAGGCCTACGTGCTCCGCATGGTGGACCAGGAGTACATGCTGGAAGACGACCCTGGCTCGTTCCTCGAGCCAGGATGGGAGGAGGAGGCGCTAGAAGCTGAGGCCTTCCAGGAGCCTCCCGGGAGCCTCACCGACCGTGCCGGTGACAACAGCTACAGGGTACCGCTAATATCTCAGGAGCAAGCTTACGCTAACCATGGGTCCCAGGAGGATCAGGTCACAACGGCAGACGGTGGCCCCCGGTTCGACAGCCTCCCTTCCGCCAGGAGGAGCGCACTGGGGTTGCAGGGGAGGGGCCGGGAGCAAGGCCCCTCCCCGCGCCGCACGGAGCAGGGCATCCCCCGGATGTAGGCCCTCTGCCGGGGAGGCGCTGGTGAGCCTTCCCCCAGCAGAGGACCCGTGGTCGCCGAGGGCGCCGCTGGCGTCCCCTTTGCCCCTTGGTGTTGTCCTGGTTTTCGGACGCCCCCAATGGTGGTCGAGGGTGGCGCAAGGCGGGGCCCTCGTCCGGTGATATGAAGTAAGGCTCGCGCCTGTGAAGGTCTCCGCTCGTGACACGCTCACGTAATAATGAGTGGGGATGTACACGCCCCGGAGTCTCAGGAGTGCCGCCCTCGGGCCTCGGGGGCTCCCTCCCACGTCCTAGTGGCAGCACTTAGCTCCGCGCTGGTGAGAAGACGAGAAGACTATACTAGGCGCCGAACGCGGCCATTTGCTTTTAACCTCTTTAAGTTGATGTCGAATTTTCACTGGTGTGCACGGGGGGGGGGGGGGGCGTCTTTTCTCGTTTGTGCGATTTCTTGGAATCTGGTTCCTTGCCTTGATTTGGAGTTCACACCTGCTGCCTCCCCCTCGCGAGCCCCTCGCGAGCGGGGGCTGGGCATAGCGCGCGTGCTGCACACATGCCCTGCTATGGCCGGCGCTTGCTTCTCGCGAGGCCCTCTCAGGCGGATCGACAGGCTCCTCAGAAACTCCCAACCTCACAAGCCAGTTCAGGACCTGTCCTGGCTAAGGTAAATCACAGCAGCAAACTCGCAACAGGACTCACGGGCTCATGAGGACACATATCCAGCTTGGCCTAAAGAATAGAGGTAGTAATCTGTTTACATCAGGGGCTTCCCCTCCCAAAATGCTCTTACAACTTCCAGGGCCGCGCCCGAGTTTTCGCATGCAGGATAAATAGCAGGGAAGCACGGATTCAATCGGACATGTCGCTCACTGCGTCTCCTGGGTCGCCTTCGGGAGGGACGCTGGCGTCGCTGTCGCCGTCGCTGGCATCACCATCACCGTCGCCGGCGCCACCCTCGCCGTCGTCGACCACGTCGCCTTCATCCGCCTTGACCACCACCGCGTCATCATCGGAAGCGAAGGCCCTGACCAGCGCATCCACATTGTCTTCCACCCATCGCGCCAGGTCGCCCCAGATGGCCTCAGGTATGGGGCAATGGCGGCGTCAAAATCAAAGTTGGGGTAGGTGTTCTGGAGGTGGCTGAAGACGCGGGAGAACGCGCGCCCGAGCAGGCCACGACTCCTCTCTTCAACAAGCTGGCATGCCCTCTCGGACCGGTTCTCCAAACGCGTCACCACGTTGGTGAAGAAGCGGAGGTGACTGGCATAATCGTTCGCATGGGGATGAGGGGCATTTTCGTCGCAGATGTTGCCCAGTGCCGTGTTGGCCCTGTTCCTGAGGCCTTGGAGCATGGGGGCGTGCATGCTCTCCAGCTTTCGCCGTTGAAGCACTTCCTCCCTGCTCTGCTGCGCGAAGGACTCAACATTGGCGACTCGCTGCTGAAGAGAAAGCAGCTCGGCGCGGGCGGAAGCCAGCTCAGCCTGCGCAGAGACCAGGGCGGCTGCGGCGGCTTTCTCGTGCTGCTCCACCTCAGCCAACTCTGTCCTGAGGGCAGTAGTCCAGCCCACAGCCTCGGCTTCCACAAGCTCCAGCTTCAGGTCGTACCTGCCGACAAGATCCGCGGGTGCCTCGGCCACCCTGTTGTCGACCTACTTCTGGATACTCGCCTCGCACGTGTTAGTGGCATCCTCCGCTTGGGCAACCTGGCGCTCCTTCGTCTCCAACCTCTCAAGCTTAAGGTTGCGCTCCGTGGCTTCGAGCGCCAGCGCTTCCTCGCACTTCAATCTCTTCCTCCTCGGCAGGCATCCCCTTCATCGACGCTAGGGCGGTTTTGCGAGCCTCCACTTGCCGCTCCAATGAGGCGCTCCAGGCTTGGAGCTCCCACGCGCGTTTCTCTGCAATCCCGCGGCAACGATCTGCTTCCCTGGCCTCTTCCAAGGCTCGAGCGCAGGCCTCACACAAGGTCGCTAGAGACGCCTCGGCCTTCGCGTTATCAAGCTCGCGCTGGTGGTGCCCGAGGTTGATGGCCACCTTCAGTTTATGCCACTCCTCCACCAGCCGAAGACCCTCGGCCTCGAGGCGCGCGTCTACCTCCACGAGCTCTCCACCAAGCCGGCTCATCGCGCCCATTGCCTCCTGAAAGAGCTCATGGCGGACGACACCCCGTTCGTGCGCAAACTTGAGTGCGCGGTTGATTCCGTCCTCCACAGCGGGGGCCGCCGACGGAATCCGAAGCGGCTCCCCCCTTTTAGCAGAGGGCTGAGGGCTGGCGCCCCAACCCCCCCCCCCCCCTCCCGGTCGCCGACTGGACTTCGGCGGGAGCTCGGTCAGAATGAGGCTCGCCGCTCGAAGAGGAAGCCAAGACCGAAGCCATCCAGCCGCCATCCACAACCAGAGGAGGAGCCCTTGGCACACTCGTCGCACCTCCGGCGAGGCCACAAAGAAGAGACGGCAGGAGCGAGGGTCCGAGATGCCAGGCTCGCGTGTCTATCTCTGTGGCCAACCTCGCGCCAGGGGCGACAAGCTGGCTCGGGACGCTCAAGGCCAGCAGGAGATTCGAGGCAGGAGGAGGCTGCTTCCTGGGAGGCTTCGCGACCTTAGCAGAAGGGATCCTGAAGAGCCACCGTCAGGAAGGGAAGCAGTACTCAAGGGATCACAAAGATAAGGTACTTACTCATCTATGGCGATGTACTTCCTCTGTTTCAACGGCAGGCACCACTGGTGCAGCTTGGGAATCCCTTCCTCTTGCGGAGCGCTTCGAAGTCCACTCGGAGCCTGCCAAAGCACTGGACGTGGCGGCCAGCGCAGGGCGCAACTAGAGGAGCGCCGAAGGAGACGACCTCAGGAGCGCCAAGCTAGGGAGAGCTGTCGGGCTCCGCCTCACGACGGTCGGCTGAGGCCTCGGGAACTTCGGCCTCAAGAGCAGCGGGCTGCATCGCCCCCACAACTGCCGCCCCAGGGCGAGAGTCTCGGGTTCCCGAGGATGGCGCCTCAGGAGCCTTGGGCGGTGCCGATGCCCCGGCACCCGCACGTCCGGCCTCCAGCAGTACTAGCCCCCCTGCGTCCACTCTTGGGGCAAGATCGGCGCCGGCGACGAGGAGAGGAACCACGGTGACGGGGTTCTCGCGGGGCCCCACAAGGCCGACTGGGCGCAGCCCCCATTCATCGAAAGGGGGCATCTACCCCGCGAACTCCACCCTGTTCGAGCAGCTGTACAGGAAACAACCCTCATGCGGCAGATCGCCTGGTGAGGGGTTACCTGCCAAGACTTCAAGCACCGTTCTTCGTGCCTCGGCCGGGAGCCCCGACTCCTGAGGCCTCATGCGATCCTGGTCGCCTGTCAGGGCCCACATCGGCTGGGAATGGCGCTGGAGTGGGGCGACGCGACATTGGAGGAACTCCTTCATCACCTTGGGCGCGGTCACACCAAGTTCCTTCAGCCTCCTCAACCGGAGCCAGACGAAGGCAAGACGGGAGCCCGCAAGCTTCTCGTGACCCCAGCCGGAGCTGGGGACGATGGGTAACGACGGAGCCGAGAGCAGGGGCTGCGAACCCCGACATCAACATACACCCACCGCGTCCGGAACTCGCTCGTAGACGGCGGGAGTTCAAAGTCAACTCCTGAGCCGGCAGTCGCTGCCACGGCCTGGAAGCTCAGGCACCCCGAGCACTGGCGGGGGTCGGTCAGGTGCAGCGAGAAGAAATGGCGCAGGAGGGCCACGGAAGGGGCAATGCCCACCATGGCCTCGCAGACAAAGGCGAAGACAGCGAGAAGGGCGACGGATTGGGGATCAATGTGTAGCATATGGATCTGATAATGGGAAAGCACGGCGTTGAAGAAGGCGGAGAAGGGAGGAACCAGACCAGCCCACAGGGCGTCAATGAAGAACTGGAGCTCCGTGGTTGTCCTATCGGTGGTAGCTCGGGACGCAGGCTAGGCCACCGTCCCTCCCCATTTGTTGAAGCTGGTAGCAAGCGCAGGGCGGACCTTATCCATGGCCTCCTGATTGAGCACCCGCGATCGGCTGACGGCGGGCTTGACGGCCAGAGGTGGCTGGCTGAGGACAGGGGCTTCTTCCCTTTCTCCGTTCGGTTCGGCGCCATGGCGATGGAGAGGACTGAGTTCAGGTCGGATTGGAAGAGGAAGCAAAGGTTCGAGGAAGCAAAGAAGTTGGGGAGTGCGTTGCCAGCAATGGGGGAATAACTGTGTAGGCCGCCGTGGCCACCTAGCAGGCCGGATTTCAAGGCTGCATGGGGAATCAGGGCCGCCCACGTCCCGTCAATCGCCATGCGTCGAGCAGGGTCGCAGGCTGTTGGGGCCCGTGGTGCTCCGCACTTGCCCTTTGGCTTCGCCCCGAAGCCAAGTCCGAGCGCGCCTTGGGCCCAGGGGCTACTGTCGGCGTCCTGGGAACGGGGGTCCCCAGACTTGCCTGCCTGCGGCCCACGGCGTGGCTCCACCAGCGGCCCTGTACGACCCATCTTCACCAGCAAACGCTCAAGACCCTCGCGAGGCGGATGAGACAAGACCTCCTCGGGAGTGACCTCACCAGGCTGGCTCGCTAGGGGCGGAGAGTTCAACACAAGGGACGCCTCACGAGGTTCATGTGATGCAAGCCATGACGACTGAAGCCAGGCGGGCGCCAGCGCGTGCAGTGTCCTTGTTTCCTCTTTGGTGCTAAAGGGGCAAGCGCAGGCAAGGAGTCCCGAGGCATCAGGCAAAGGTTTCCATTTTGGTGCAACGAGACCAAGACCAGCAGGACGGCAAGAAGGAGGTCACCGTGGAGCCCAAGACAGCGTCACCACCAAAGCCTTTGGCAGGCGAAGACCACCTTTAGTCATGATAACTCGTACTAGTTGTCTCCCTTCAAATCCGCCGTTGTGGCATCCCTTCCCGCTCAATATTTGGGGAGAGGACCAGGGCCTCTATAAATAGGACTAGCCACCAAAGTAGGAGGCTACTCATCCTGAACTGATTCAGATCATCCTCATCCACGCAAGTCCACCGAGCACAAGAACATCTCTCCTCAGGAGGTTGTTCTTCCCTTGTACTGTTCATCCTTAGCCCAAGAGGCAATGCACCACACCACACTAAAGTAGGGTATTACACCACAGCGGTGGCCCGAACCAGTATAAATCTTGTGTCTCTTGTGTTGTGAGTTTGTCGAGCGAAGCTTTGAGATTGGGGTGAGGCTGAGGGTGTGATTAGGTAGGGAGAGATCTTCGTGCGCACCCCAGTGTTCGAACCTCAAGGGTTTTGCCGGAACCCGAAATCCGACAGCAGCCACAAGCCATTATGGGCTCTGGCATAGTTGAGTATGTTGTGTGACCTCTTTTAGTGGTAGGCTAGCAGATGTAGGGGATGTAGGTGGTACTGTCCACCCAGAGTAAAGAGCTAACGCTTCTAAAAGACTGTGTCACGGTCATCCGTTTCTCAAACACCATGTAGTGCGAGAAATTCAACGGAGGAGATCGAGTCTTGTGGGGAAAAGTGCGCAATCCTCTGCAGAGTGTATAAACTAATCATGGTTAGCCATGTCCCCGGTTATGGACATCTTGAGTATCTGGTATTTGAATTATTGATTTGATCTCGTCACTCTACTTAATTAATTTGTTGGGTTGTAAATATTGTTTAATTGGGATTGAGTTGGAGAAACCTTCTCAATATTTATCAACAAACTTTGTAGTTAAATAAAATATATTCCTTTATTGTAGGGAAAAACCAGCTTTATGCAAATGATGACCATAGAGCCTCCACCAGCCATATATGCATGTAGTTATAGTTGTTTTCTTGTTCATTGCTCTATAGTGTTATTTTGCCAGCATATTCCATGTGTTGACCCGTTTCGGGCTGCAACGTATTATGTTGCAGACTTTTCATATGAAGAGTAAGGTGCGCTAGGTCGTTGTCGTGCACTCAGCTATGTCGTTGGAGTTGATGGACTCATTTACCTTTGATGCTTCCGCAATTATCTTATTTAGATGGCCTTAAGCCATATTATTGTAATAAGTTCTCTTTTGAGACATTCGATGTAATAAGTGTGTGATTGAAACTCTGTTAGAAATCCTCGAGTACTGTGTGTGTCAGCATTACCGATCCACGGATGACACTTATACACAGAGATTCGACCGTCTGAGGTCGGATCGCTACAAAATGGTATCAGAGCACACGCTGACTTTAGGACGCAACCACTAAGATAAACCATAGTTCACTCTTCTCTACTCATTTCTGACTCTTCTCCATTTTCCACTCTATAGATGGCAGACCCAAGGAACAAGTTTTCTCAACCGGATGAAGACACACCTTTTGGATGATACTTGAAGGAAGTCACTAGGTACCTGAACATCGGAATACCAAGCTTCACCGAGACCTACACCACCACTTTACCAGAAGAGGAGCGTTGGATGATACAAGTAAATGTTCCAGGAAGGACATTCGAGACAGTTACGGAGCCCATAGAGTTTTCCTTTGATGCACCAACCTGGAGTCTAGGAAGGAGCATGGAAGCTCACATCGCCATGGGACGTATCGACGAAGTTTACAATAAGGAAATTAAGGACACCATCTACCAGATATGTGGGTGCCGAGATGAGCAATGCGAGATGCTTAGCACCAGGAGGGACAAGTCCATTGCAGCCTACATCCAGGAGTTAAACCAGCACAATCGCCGTCAGGAGAACCAAATGTGCGCCAGCATGCTAGATCTGAAGAAGGTGATGACCAGGAACGTGGAGCTTGAAGAGGAACTCAAGTTTACACACGATGGATATGAGGAGGAAGTTGTCGTGTTGCTGGAGAAGAATCAGGACCTGAAGAAGAAGCTAGGAGTATTCATGGGAGATCCCGCACCTGAGGAGGACATCCGTTCTGAAGACTACATCATCATCGACGACACCGACTCCGACCCCGATATTGATGATGATTACGAAGACGAAGCTGGAGCGGATATCATGGAGTCTTCCACCGATCAAAATTTCTAGTCGACCACCATATTATCAGTAGTATTCCCCCATGTATATAGTAATAGTCCGAGTATTTTGTAACGGTAGCTAGATCGATTGTATGCCCTTGTTTGAATTGAGTGATGTGATATGAATGTGTTTGTCTCATGTGCATATGGGTAGTGATTTCTCTTTAGACCTCACTCTATTCTAATCTCTCCCCTCTGAACCCATCAGATGCCTCCGAGACGTGACCCCAGATTTGTCTTCCCACCGGAGCTCACTTAGTTGATCCAACAGTAGAATCCTTGATGCAGTTACTAGTCCAGAACCAAGGCAACAACAACAACAACAATCCGCTGGCACCACCTCCAGTTGACAACTTAGCCCGTTTTCTGAGGTTGAATCCACCGGTGTTTTCCAGTAGTACCGAGCCGGTTGTTGCTAATGACTGGCTCCGCAGGATTGGAAGGGAGCTGACCACCGCAGGTTGCACAGATGCTGAGAGGGTGCGCTTTGCTGCACACCAATTGGATGGACCCGCAGCCTCATGGTGGGAGAATTACACAACCACTTTTCCTATAGCCAATGCCACATGGGATCAGTTTCAGCAAGCTTTCCGCACAGCCCATGTCTCAACTGGAGCAATGAGTATGAAGAAGCGTGAGTTTCGCAACTTACGCCAGGGAAACCGTACTGTGGGGCAGTACGTGGATGAGTTCAGCAAGTTAGCTCGCTATGCCCCAGATGATGTGGCCACAGATGCCGCGAAGCAGGAGAAGTTTATGGAAGAGCTGAATGATGAGCTGAGTATGCAGTTGATGGTAGCAACATTTGCTAACTACCAGGAGTTGGTAGACAGGGCTCTTACGATTGAAGGGAAGAAGCAGCAAATAGAGAGCCGCAAAAGGAAGTATGGACTAGGGAAGTACAATTCAGGAGCTAAAGTATTCTCCATGATCGATCTGCGATCAGGATACCACCAGCTGGAGATCCGAGAATAGGATATACCTAAGACAGCTTTTACCACAAGGTACGGGCTATATGAGTACACGGTTATGTCATTTGTATTAACTAATGCCCCTGCCTATTTCATGAGTATGATGAATAAGGTGTTCATGGAGTTCTTGGATAATTGTTGTGGTGTTCATTGACAATATATTGGTATACTCAAAGAATGAAGAGGAACACAAGGAGCATTTGCGTTTAGTTCTCGAGAAGCTCATGGAACATCAGCAAATGTGAGTTTTAGTTGAAGGAAGTTGGTTTCCTAGGACATGTTATATCAAGAGAAGGTATAGCAGTAGACCCTACCAAGGTTCAGTCAGTCACTGAGTGGTTGTCACCCACCTCAGTTGGAGAGATCCGCAGTTTTCTTGGACACGCGGGATATTACCGGAGATTCATTGAGAATTTTTCCAAAATTGCAAAACCCATGACGGAGTTATTGAAGAAGGACACCAAGTTTAAGTGGACCGAAGAATGTGAGGCCAGTTTTCAGGAGTTGAAGAAGCGGTTAGTTACAGCCCCAGTGCTAATTCTTTCGGACATATGCAAGGAATTCCAAGTGTATTGCGATGCTTCTCGCCAAGGACTTGGAGGTGTACTTATGCAAGACAGAAGAGTTGTTTCATATGCCTCACGACAGCTTTGACCTCATGAGTTGAATTATGCCACACATGATTTGGAGTTAGCAGCTGTAGTGCATGTGCTCAAGACCTAGAGACATTTTCTTATTGGAAACCGTAGTGATGTATACACGGATCATAAGAGTTTGAAGTATATTTTCACCCAGAAGGAGTTGAATCTTAGGCAGAGGAGATGGTTGCAGTTAATAAAGAATTATGATACAAAGCTGCATTATCATCCAGGAAAGGCCAATGTCGTAGCAGACGCTTTGAGCCGCAAGAGCTATGTCAATACCCTCGTAAGCGGAGGATTACCACAGGAGTTAGCAGACGATCTCAAGGAACTTCGTTTGGAGATAGTTCCAAGAGGTTTTGTTGCAGCAATGGAAGTTCAGTCTACATTATTGGGAAAGATTCGAGAAGCTCAGAAGGAGGACAAGGAAATTGCTGAGATAAAGGAGAAGATGAGCAAAGGAAAAGCCAAGGGTTTTCGTGAAGATGAGCACAAAACTTTAGGGTTTGAGGATCGTGTATATGTACCCAATAATGCAGAGATCGGGAAGTTAATACTTCAGGAGGCCCACGATTCGCCATACTCGATTCACCCAGGAAACACCAAGATGTATTTGGATTTTAAGGAACGTTACTGGTGGACCATTATGAAGAAGGATATTGCCAAGTATGTAGCTGTATGTGATGTATGTCAGAGAGTTAAAGCAGAACATCAGAAGCCGGCAGGATAATTGCAGCCTATGCCGATACCCGAATGGAAGTGGGATAAGCTTGGCATGGATTTCATCATTGGATTACCCAGGACACGATCGGGATATGATTCTATCTGGGTAGTAGTTGATCGTTTGACCAAAGTGGCTCACTTTATCCCAGTGAAAACCACATACACGAGCACGAAGTTGGCCAAGATATATATGACCAGGATCATATGTCTGCATGAAGTCCCGAGGACCATCGTATCGGATAGAGGGACTCAGCTTACTTCGATGTTTTGGAATCAGTTGCACCAGACTTTGGGTACCAGGCTAGAGTTCAGTATAGCCTTTCACACGCAGATAGATGGACAAACCGAGAGAGTCAATCAGATTCTGGAGGACAGGTTGAGAGCTTGTGCGCTAGATTATGGATCTAGCTGGGATGACAATTTACCTTACGCAGATTTCTCATACAACAACAGTTATCAGGCTAGTTTGAAGATGGCACCTTTCGAAGCTTTGTATGGAAGGAGGTGCAGGACACCGCTAATGTAGGATGAGGTTGGAGACCGCCACTTGTTTGGACAGGATTTAATCAAGGAATCTAAAGAGAAGGTTAAGTTGATTCGAGATAGACTGAAGGTAGCCCAGTCCGGGCAGAAGAGTTATGCGGATACTAAACGCAAGGAGGTAGTCTATGAAATTGGAGATAGGGCATATCTTCGGGTGTCACCACTCTGAGGTGTTAAATGATTTGGAGTTAAGGGAAAGTTAGCCCCGAGATTTGTAGGACCATATCGAGTTTTGGAGCGTCTGGGAGAAGTTGCCTACAAGTTGGAGTTACCCGAAGGACTGTCAGGAATTCATGATGTGTTTCACGTTTCCCACCTGAAGAAGTGCCATGCGGAGATGGCCGATATTCCTCTGAGGGATACAGTGCCCCTGGAAGAAATTCAATTGGATACTGACCTAACCTACGAGGAGAAACCCGTCAAAATTCTCGAGTTTGCCAGCCGAGTTACACGCAGCAAGGTTATCAAATTTTGCAAAGTTCAGTGGAGCCACCATACCGAGGAAGACGCCACCTGGGAGCGAGAAGACCTACGGAAAGACCACCCACACCTATTTTCTAACCAACCCGAATCTCGAGGGCGAGATTCATCTTAAGGGAGTAGGTTTGTAACATCCCAATTTTCAATTTGGATGTTATACATAGGTCATCATATGCATATCATATTTTATTTGCATTTTGGTTGTGATCCTAGAAATCTTAAGCAACTCAAGGACCCAAGGAGAGAGTTGGGGATTTCGTTTATTTTCATATTTGTGTTTTTCTCAAATTTGAAAAGAGGATCAATTTGGTTTTAATATTTTTCTCTCCAATTATTTCCAATATTAAAAAAATAAAAGAGAGAAGATAATATGACTTCTTCAAAAGAGAGGAATATTGGTGGAGAAATTTTAGAATCAAATTTATACTTTTACTTGGTTTTTATTTGCTATTTTATTTGAAATAGAAAATATGCATTTTTGAAAATTGCATTTTTAGGCCAGAAAAATGTTCACTTTTTTTTAAATATTAGGTTTAAACGGTGGAAATTTTTCTGGTATTTTATGAATTTTTTTATATTTTTGTTAGGATTTTTTTCTTCGGGAGGAATTTTATTTTAAAAAAACTTCTTCCCGCCCGACTCGGCCGAAGGTCCAACCGAGCAGGCCGCAGCCCGCGTCGCCCCGCCACCGCACGGACGCAAAGGGGAGCCCGAGCCGGACTCCCATGGCCACCCCCTCACCAAGGCACCGCCACCCCCCTCGCCCTTTATATATCGCCCCATCCCACCGCCTCCCTTACCTCGTCCCGCTAGCCTCCGTCGTTCGCCGGAAACCGCAGCCGCCGCCGCCCGCCGGTTTCTAGGTATAAAACCTATATTGGTTTTTTAGGGTTTCTTCGGTTTTCTCGATTTTTCTCGGTTTATTCCGATCGGTTCTAAATAGCGAACGCTCTCTGTTTAGTTCGTTTTAACGAACGTTTTCGTTCGTTTAGTTCTCTTAGCGAACTTTCGTTCGATAGGTTTTTTCTTTTTATTTTATTTTCGTCCAGGGACCTATCCGCAAATACTTTTATCACAGATTAGCCCCTGATCTTCAAACCCTCGCAACTTTTTGCTCGTTTATCCAAATCCAGTGAAACCAACGCCAAAATCTTCGTCTTGTTTTCCCTCTTTCCGGTTAATCAACTTGAACATGTTTTTGACAATTTAAAATTTGGTTTCAAGCAGATTTGAATTCGAACTTCTTTTGATCGTAGTTTGAGTTTCGTAGCTCCGATTCGATTTATTCTTTTTGCAAATCGAAGCTCTTCAGTTGAATTTTCAGTTTGGATCTTTTCTTTTGAGTTTTACCCTTGCATCTTATGCTTGAGGGCTTATGCATGCTATTGTTTGTTGACGATAGAGTTTCCGGAGTGTGAAGCGTGCTACTACGAGTCAATAGGGTTTTCAGATCGTCAGCAAGGCAAGTAACACTTTGATCATACCCTTTTATTACCCAGCTTTTATGCATTAGATTCAACCCTGAAACATTGCATGGTTAGGATCTAATTAACATGTGGGTATTGGGAAGTAGTTGATGAGGTAGAACCTATTGTCTTGTATCAAACCCTGGGAGTTACTTCTACGTTATGCTTATACCTGCTATGCTATGCTCGTAGATGTGGTTTGGGTTTGAGTTCATCCATGACAGATGTGAGAGTTTTACTTAATGGTTAAACTTAAGGTGGCTACTTGAATACACATCTGGGTGGATTGGTTGAGGCACCCTGGAGCACCCCAGTGGTTGTCTGGGCACCTGGAGCAATCCAGTGTTGTCCTGGGATATCCCGTAGTACCCGTGTGATCATCCTACAGTTTTCCACCCACGCTCAAAGGGGTCATAAGATTTTTCATGATAGAAACTTTCGTGTGCAACCACAAGCCATTATGGGCTCTGGCATAGTTGAGTATGTTGTGTGACCTCTTTCAGTGGTAGGCTAGCAGATGTAGGGGATGTAGGTGGTACTGTCTACCCAGAGTAAAGAGTTAACGCTTCTGAAAGACTGTGTCTTGGTCATCCATTTCTCAAACACCATGTACTGCGAGAAATTCAACGGAGGAGATCGAGTCTTGTGGGGAAAAGTGCGCAAACCTCCGCAGAGTGTATAAACTAATCATGGTTAGCCGTGTCCCCGGTTATGGACATCTTGAGTATCTGGTATTTGAATTATTGATTTGATCTCGTCCCTCTACTTAATTAATTTGTTGGGTTGTAAATATTGTTTAATTGGGATTGAGTTGGAGGAACCTTCTCAATATTTATCAACAAACTTTGTAGTTAAATAAAATATATTCCTTTGTTGTAGGGAAAAACCAGCTTTATGCAAATGATAACCATAGAGCCTCCACCAGCCATATATGCATGTAGTTATAGTTGTTTTCTTGTTCATTGCTCTATAGTGTTATTTTGCCAGCATATTCCATGTGCTGACCCGATTCGGGCTGCAACGTATTATGTTGCAGACTTTTCAGACAAAGACTAAGGTGCGCTAGGTCCTTGTCGTGCACTCAGCTATGCCGTTGGAGTTGATTGACTCATTTACCTTCGATGCTTCCACAGTTATCTTATTTTGATGGCCTTAAGCCATATTATTGTAATAAGTTCTCTTTTGAGACATTCGATGTAATAAGTGTGTGATTGAAACTCTGTTAGAAATCCTCGAGTAATGTGTGTGTCAGCATTACCGATCTAGGGATGACACTTATACACAAAGATGTGACCGTCTGAGGTCGGATCGCTACATATCTCTTTTGGGTGGTATGGCCTTGTTTGAAAAGAATATCTGCGTTTGAATGACTGCAATATCCTTAACCCGCCATAGTTGTTAAATAACTTGCCAGCTTGCCAGTTGGCGACTTAAAATCTGAAAATCTTGTATGCTTTAAAAGCAAATCTAGAGCTTTAGCACCCATGTGTTATTAATCAATGGCGACTTAGAACACACACACTATGACCCGGAGTCTTAACAACCTGGCGGCTTATAGCCATTGTAATAATCAAATATTAGCAATCCCTGCAAACATAGAGGAATTAAATTTGCAAATATGCACAATAACCTTATAAGTCGGCTTTTAAGGCACAACCAAAAAAGATTGGTTTTGAAAAACTCATTTGTTTTGCTTCAAAGAAGCTTGGCATGATAGCCTTTCATCCCGTAAGCCGGCTCTCTCGTGACATAAATCCTCCGTTTTAACCTTAACTAGTTCAGGTTCATAAAGATTGACTGTTAAGAGTACGGCGGGCCACATGACGGAGAGCAACAAGCACAAAGGTGAGTTTATCCTAGCTCTCTATAAGCCGGCACTCACGTGACATAAGCCATTGTTTTAACCATGACGAGTTCACGGTCATAAAATATTAACTGTCAAGAGTACGGCTGGTCACCTCTTGGAGTAGCAAGTTCCAAACAAGCAGGTTTAACTCATAATATGGCGTTTAATGTCGATCAAGAGGGTATGAAAGCTAAACTCAGTGAGTTGGAAGCCCCCAAGTGACCTTGTGATCAACCAATAAAGACTCATGCACACAAAATATGAGATGAAACGACAGAGGCCTCGAATTGTGGGGATGCCGGCTTTATTATGCTGATCATAAACAGATATATACATTGGCAAAGTTATGTACGATGACAAGAGTCAATGACTCAAGTGTAGTAAGGCCGAAGATGAGCAATGTTCCACGGCATGTTGGTCTCCTCCTCAGATGTGCATGAATCTTTGTTCTCACGTATGTCAATGAGGTAGTATGAACCATTGTTCAGGTTTTTGCTGACCACAAAAGGTCCTTCCAAAGGAGGCGAAAGTTTATGCATCCCTGTCTGATCTTGAATCAAACAAAGCACTAAGTCGCCTTCCTGAAAATTCTGGCTTCCGACCCTACGCTGTGATAGCGTCGTTGGTCTTGCTGATAGATTGCCGAACGAGCCGCCGCAAGATCACGCTCCTCTTCGAGAGCATCCAAAGCATTATTTTCTGACGCGCCATCTCATTATCAGTCTCCACATAAGCCGCGACTCTACTGCAGGATTCTGCTAACGCGACACTACAATCAGAGACCCTTCGAGAAACTGTGTGTGATGCCATAATCGCAAACGGTGGTGTATGAAGACCGTCAGAAATGTATAAAACGTTTGCGATGACAGATGCATCAAACACGGCTCAGGTTTTAGTTGCGTGTGCGATGAAGGGCATACGGTTCGGTTCAATTAACTATTTGCGATGAGGAGGAACAAAAGAAACGGGAAGCCAGATGAAGGCGTGTACGATACACAACATACGGTTCACTCGGATGAACTATTTGTGATTAGGCAACACAAAAGAAACGGGCAGCCAGATGAAGGTGTGTGCGATATACAACATACGGTTCACTCGGATGAACTGTTTGTGATTAGGCAAGAGAACAGAAACGGTTCAATATAACAAGATGTGCGTGATACGCGGCAAACAGGTCTGTAATCAGAAATGTGTGCGAAGACTGATAATAACACAGACGATTGCTTCTAATAAGACGTATGTGATATGCTCTGTCTACACAACATCTATTGGCCATTGTGGGACGGGCGGTCATCCGGATACGCCATAAGGATGTGAAGAGGCATTCCTATCAGCAAGGACTAGCTGTTCCACTAGTAGCTCATGTAAGAAAACTATCAAGTTAAGTGTGCTCAGGCTGGAGCAACCATCGGATGGGTGACTGGATGGGAAGTTGTGTTGATGTTAAATTAGCTGATGGGATGGGTCATTTCGGTCAAATGACCGAAATGCCCCATTCCCTCAGCTAATTTAACCTCGAGGTCCTTGTTTTTTTTATTTTTTAATACATGTTAATTAAAGAAGGTCTACCGCATTACTTTTTGACAATGTGCGATACGTGGCATACAGTTGATCCATCCAACCTATTTGTGATGGAATAGGCCGTGTGTGTTGTGGGCAAACACTTGCTTGTATTCAACCATTTGGGATTGATGAATTCATCACCGACGGGTTCCCTAGTGTGGTCCGTGTTCATCTGTTCATCATCTACGACTTGTGCTAGCTCGATACTAAGTTTCCATTAATTGATGGCGTTTTATGAACACGCCACCGTTTCCCGCCATTTCCTCACCTGTTTCCTGCCACCCTGCTATATTGCGCATAGGGGCGCGCGATGCACGGAGGCGACAAGCGCAGCCTGTAGCACATCCACCTTTTCCAAGCATGCCAACCCACCAAAGCGCCGCCTCTGCCATCAACCTCGTCGACGAGGAAAACAAGCAGGCGCCACAGCCCATCGAGGCCCAGGCGCTCCCCGGCAACGCGATGGACGACGCCGTGATGCGCGTCATCGCCTGGGTTGAGCAGACCTTTGGCGCATGACGCTTGAGCGCCGCGGATCAAGATAGGCATGTCAGCGCCGACAGGTTGCAGCTCGCCGCACAACATGATCGATGGCGCGCCGCAGAGCAAGCTAGGCGCGTCCGCGCCGATAGGCTGCGGCTCACCGCACGGTGAGACCGTTGGAGCACCGCAGAGTGAGACGCGTGGTGTGCCGCACAGCAACAACGGATCCATCGGCGCTTGCCTGCTATCGACACGGTGTCGCAGCTGGGTACACATCCCGTCAGTACCCCCATTCCTCGCCAGGAGTGGGCAGAGGCCCTCAGCGCCGTACTTGCACCAGAGGCCAGCCGCGCCGTACTTGCACCGGACGCCCGCCGCGCCATTCGCGTGGGTGCCGCCATTCGCCTTGTCTGCGTCCCGCTAGATGCCAACGCACTGGTCCGTAGGCTCGACCGCCTCCTTGGCCCAGGTGTCCACCTGGGCGCAGTGGAGGAACATGGCCGTCGCATCGTCGAGCTGGTGATCTCCGGTGAAATAGCCAACTTGGAGCTCGAGATCATGCTCAAGATGTACCGCAAGCGTGTCGATCGCTTGGACGAACGCCTGCACGAGTTCAGGCAGAGCCAAGAGCTACCCTAGGCAAGGGCTGCTGGTCATGGTCTCGTGGACGCGTTTTATTTTGGAAAGTCGTTTCGACGTGGATTGCTATGTATTCACAGCAATCATAGTATTGCTCTGTTTATTGCTCTATTTCAATGTTTGTACTCTATTTTCCATTCTTATATGTTCTGTTTCAATGTGTGTATATACGCTTTCCATTCTATATATGTGGATGATAACAGCTAGATTCAAATTAGTATACAAAAACAGATAGAAAACGGAATTCATAATGTATATATATATATATATTAATTGTTCATTAGTTCATCACAGAATATATATATATATATGTATACATATATAATATCATCACATATACGTGATGATACTTAACTACTAGGTACAATGCATAAAATTGAAAACGAACAACACTAAAACTAACAATCCCTCCTGGGGCCAGTATTCCGGCAGCCCCTCGCCAGCAGCTCCCTGGTGCGCGGCGTCTTCCCAGTGCGGAGGCAGTACTCCGACTCCTCCGCCTCGCAGCGCTTGACGTACCGATCTGCCTCTTGCTAGCGGACGCGCGCGGCCGATCTTGCCATTTTGTTGGGCGCCCATGTAACATCCCAAATTTTCAATTTGGAATGTTATACATAGATCATTCAATGCATAGCATATTTTTATTGCATTTTGACAAATCCTCGATAAATCCTAAGCAACTCAAGGACCCTCGGAGAGAGTTGGGGATTTTCTCGATTGTTCATATTTGATTTTATCAAATAATAAAACAAGGGTTTTGGTTTTAATTATTTTCTCTCCGGAAAAATATTTCACATTAAAATAAATGAGAGGAGAAAATATGACTTCTCCAAAACAATTGAAATATTGGAGGAAATTATTAAAATAAGATATTGGATTTTATTCGGATTTTATTTGCAATTTTAATCGCATTAAAAAAAATTCACGTTCTCTAAACTGCATTTTTGTGTCAAAAAAATGTTCACCCTGTTCTAATTATTTTAACTAGACGGGGAAAATTTGTTTTATCTTTTTTGGATTTTTATTTATTTTTCTATGAATTGTTTTCGGCGGAATGTTTTAAAAAAACGCGCGCGCGCCCGGCCGGGCCGAGGCCCAGCCGCGCCGTCTCCTCCGCGCGTACGCGCTGCCGCCGCCCGAGTCCGTGGCGAGCACAGGAGCCGCCGTCGCCTTTGCCCCTCCTCCAAGCAGCCCCCCTCCTTAAATACCGCCGCCACCCCCCCCTTCACCCCGTCCCCGCCTGAGCCGAGCCCCGCCGGAGCCGCGAGCGCCGCCGCCCGTCGCCGCCGCCGGAGCCGCACCCCGCCGCCCCTCGCTGCCCCAAGCCCCGCCGCACCCCGCCGCCCTCGCCGCCCCCTCGCCGGACCCCGCCGGAGCCCCGTCCCGACGAGGTATCGATCCGATGCCGTTGCCGTTTTTTTTAAAGAACCGTTCGTTTTTTTTTAAACCCTAGATCGGTTTATTTTCTTCGGTTTTATTATTTACTGAACGTTTACCGACCCGTTCGTTTTAACGAACGTGTTCGTCGGATTTTCACTGTTAACGAACGTCCGTTCTTTAACCGTTCGTCAGTTTTCTTTTTCGTCGGATTTTTTCGCGATTATTTCAGATCTCGATTTCTGATCGGATCTTCGTTTCTGTTTAACTTTTCGCTCGTTTATCGGAATCAGGCGATTCAAGCGCCTAGAGTTTCATCTCGAAATTTTCTTTCTGTTTAACCTACTCAAACAAGTTTTTGCTACTGTAAAATTTGACCTAGATCCAGATTAGTAAACGAAGCTTGTTTCTTTCGCCGTTTGACTTTCGTTGCTTCGTTCGAGTTGATTCTTTTTGCAAACCGGAGTTCTTAAGTTGAACTTTCTGGTTGGATCTTTCATTTGAGTTTTACCTATGCATTAGATGAGGACTTATTGTTTGCTTGTTTGTTTGCGATAGAGTACCCGGAGTGTGCCGCTTGTTACTTCGAATCGCTAGGTTTCGCGGATCATCAGCAAGGCAAGTAACACTTTGATCATACCTTTCCATACCCAGTTTTCATTGCATTAGATCAATCCTCAAACATTGCATGGTTAGGATCTAATTAAATTGTGGGTATTGGGAAGTAGATGAGGTAGTACCTATTACCTGTTTTATTTTTCAAACCCTTGGGAGTTACTTCTACGTTGCTATTATATTGCCATGCTATGCTCGTAGACGTGGATTGGGTTTGAGTGATATTCATGACAGATGTGAGATTGTTAATAATGGTTTACTTAAGGTGGCAACTAAAACTCACATCTGGGTGGATTGAGGCACCTGGGGAACCCAGTGTTGTCTGTTTGTATAAGGACCGCCACCCAGGCTCAAAGGGATCATAAGATTATTCATACTGGAAACTTCCGTGTGCAGCCACAAGCTATTATGGGCTCTAGCATAGTTGAGTAGGTTACATGATCTTTTGAAGAGGTGGGCTAGCAGATGTAGGGGAAAGTAGGTGTAACTGTCCACCCAGAGTAAAGAGTGATTGTTTCTGAAAGACTGTGTCTCGATCATCCGTTTCTCAAACACCAAGTAGTGCGAGAAATCCAACGGAGGAGATCGAGTCTTGTGGGGAAAAGTGCGCAAACCTTTGCAGAGTGTACAAACTAATCATGGTTAGCCGTGTCCCCGGTTATGGACAACTTGAGTATCTAGTACCTGGATTATCATGTGAATCTCATCATCATGTTACTTAATTAATTTTGTTGGGTTAACGATGATATTAATTGGGATTGAGATGCTGTCAACCATCTCAATGTTTCACAACCACCATGATAGTTAAATAAAATTTATTCCTTTGTAGTAGGGAAAAATTGGCTTTTCGCAAAACCTTTAACCATAGAGCTATCCACCAGCCATATATGCATGTAGTCTAGCATTATTACGTTCATTATTCTCTATGTGTTATTTTGCCAGCATATTCCATGTGCTGAACCGTTTTCGGGCTGCAACGTTTCTTGTTGCAGACTTTTCAGACGACGAGTAAGGTGCCTTAGGTCGTGGTCTTATACTCAGTGATGCCGCTGGAGTTGATGGACTCACTTATCTTCCAAGTCTTCCGCTGTTATCGTATTTAGATGGCCTTAAGCCATATTTATCATACTTATTCTCTTTGGAGATATTCGATGTAATAAGTGTGTGATTGCTACTCTGTTATAAATCCTCCATTTGTACTGTGCGTGTCAGCATTACTGATCCAGGGATGACACTGGTGCACAGCAGCACAGACTATTTGAGGTCTGGTCGCTACAGCCCACCGGAGCTCCTCGTCGGTGGCACGCTGGAGCTTATCGGCCCACCTCCACGCAGCGACGAGGCGCCCAACGCCTATGACCTTCCTCGCGAAGTACCCGTCTTTGTACACCTCCTCGGCACGACGACGCGCCCGCCCCCAAAGCTCCGCCGCCTCCTTTTTCCAGGCGGCATCACGGGCTTCACAGGCCGCCTGGTACCTGGCTTCCTCCTCCGCCATCTCCTTCTTGAACGCCACTTGCCTGGCTTTCTCAGTCGGCGGCAGCGACTTCCACAGACAAAGATTGTACTAGCCCCAAAACCAATCCAAAGTTGGGGGCTCCGGCGCAACCTCGTCAGGCAGCGCGTAGGGGTCCTTGTCGCTGCTAATCGAGTGAGCGTCCTCGGGGGGCGGCGACTCCTCGTCGGCGCGTGGGCAGACCGACGGTGCCATGGCAGAGATTTGAGAGATAGAGAGAGAGGGCGAGCGAGGGGAGGATGTGATGAGAATGCAGGCGGGATGACGTGAGCAAGGTAGTATTCATTGGCGGCCGGAATCTAGATCAAGGGGACAGTACACACGCTGGTCGCCGGAATTTACGAGTACTGTAGTTTGAATTACACACAATTCCCACAGCAAATCCGTGTGTGAACATAATAGCTGACGGTTTCCAATACAGAACCGCGTCTGATTAATGATTCCCGCCAATCACCTACCAAACCTCGAGTCGCAAGATAGAGTGCCAATCGTGTGGGGGCCGGTTGTCTTGCCAGATCTTTACATTTTCTTTTTTGAACACCAGATATTTACATCGTCTGATGATTTTTTAACTCGCACACAAGTACACAAAAATATGATTTTTTTTCAAACCGTTTTGGTTAGGCGTTGCATGTAGATGTAGTTGAAATTTGAATTACGGTTATTAAATGGTTAGAAAATCACTTAAATGTCTTTAAAAGGTCAAATGACCTCTGAAAATTTCCAAATTTCCACATGACAGTTGTATTAGTGCACGTTAAACGTAGGAAAAAATTTGAAGGCCGTAAGAGGAAGCTATCTCCCATCTGTCAGCAAACATGCATTGTTCCCTCTCGGAACCACGAACCTTCTAGTGAGTTGCTCCGGTTTGTGAGGGGTGTGTGTCCAAACTTTCGTCAAACAGGCCAATTTTTTTACCACATCATCTTGGTGGCATGACATTAAATCAAGCAAGGTTTCATGTTTTTTGATCATTTTTTAATTTTTTAGAATTAAAAGCCATGGCATGCACTCCATGCACGTGCCCATGCCTTCACACCAATATGTTTGAAAATTCCTTCGAATTTACCACACATGGAATTAACTCGCACACAAGTAGACAAAAATATGATTTTTCAAACCATTTTGGTTAGGCGTTGCATGTAGATGTAGTTCAAATTTGAATTACGGTCATTAAATGGTTAGAAAATCACTTAAATGTCTGTAGAAGGTCAAATGACCCCTGAAATTTACCAAATTTTCACATGACAGTTGCACGTTAAACGTAGGAAAAAATTTGAAGGTCGTAAGAGGAAGCTATCTCCCGTTCGTCATCAAACATGCATTGCTCCCTCTCAGAACCACGAACCTTCTAGCGAGTTGCTCCGGTTTGTGAGGGGCATGTGTCCAAACGTTCGTCAAACTGCCAATTTCTTTACCATATCATCTTGGTGGCATGACATTACATCAACCAAGGTTTCATGTGTTTCTGATCATCCTTCTATTTTTTTAATTAAAATGCCATGTCACTGCATGCATACGTATGCATGTGTCCATGTCGTGAGACCAATATGTTTGAAAATATCTTATAATTTACTGCACATGGAATAAACTCACACACAGGTACACAGATATGATTTTTCAAACCATTTTGGTTAGGCGTTGCATGTAGATGTAGTTCAAATTTGAATTACGGTCATTAAATGGTTAGAAAATCACTTAAATGTCTTTGAAAGGCCAAATGACCCCTAGAATTTTCCAAAATTTCACATTACAGTTGTAGTAGTGCACGTTAGACGTAGAAAAAATTTCAAGGCCGTAAGAGGAAGCTATCTCCCGTTCGTCATCAAACATGCATTGGTCCCTCTCGGAACCACGAACCTTCTAGAGAGTTGCTCCAGTTTGTGAGGGGTGTGTGTCCAAACTTTCGTCAAACATGCCAATTTCTTTACCACATCATTTTGGTGGCATGACATTAAATCAAGCAATGTTTCACGTTTTTCTAATCATTTTTTAATTTTTGGAATTAAAATGCCATGGCATGCACTCCATGCATGTGCCCATGCCTTGACACCAATATGTTTGAAAATTCCTTCTAATTTACCGCACATGGAATTAACTCGCACACAAGTACACAAAAATATTGTTTTTCAAACCGTTATGGTTAGGCGTTGCATGTAGATGTAGTTCAAATTTGAATTACGGTCATTAAATGGTTAGAAAATCACTTAAATGTCTGTAAAAGGTCAAATGACCCCTGAAATTTACCAAATTTTCACATGACAGTTGTATTAGTGCACGTTAAACGTAGGAAAAAATTTGAAGGCCGTAAGAGGAAGCAATCTCCCGTTCGTCATCAAACATGCATTGTTCCATCTCGGAACCACGAACCTTCTAGCGAGTTGCTCCGGTTTGTGAGGGGTGTGTGTCCAAACGTTCGTCAAACATGCCAATTTCTTTACAACATCATCTTGGTGGCATGACATTACATCAACCAAGGTTTCATGTGTTTCTGATCATTTTTCTATTTTTTTAATTAAAATGCCATGTCACTCCATGCATACGTATGCATGTCTCCATGTCGTGAGACCAATATGTTTGAAAATTCCTTCTAATTTACTGCACATGGAATTAACTCGCACACAAGTACACATATATGATTTTTCAAACCGTTTTGGTTAGGCGTTGCATGTAGATGTATTTCAAATTTGAATTACGGTCATTAAATGGTTAGAAAATCACTTAAGTGTCTTTAAAAGGTCAAATGACCCCTAGAATTTTCCAAAATTTCACATTACGGTTGTAGTAGTGCACGTTAGACGTAGAAAAAATTTGATGGCCGTAAGAGGAAGCTATCTCACGTTCGCCATCAAACATGCATTGTTCCCTCTCGGAACCACGAACCTTCTAGCGAGTTGCTCCGTTTTGTGAGGGGTGTGTGTCCAAACTTTCGTCAAACATGCCAATTTCTTTACCACATCATCTTGGTGGCATGACATTACATCAACCAAGGTTTCATGTGTTTCTGATTTTTTTTGGGAATTAAAATGCCATGCCACTCCATGCATACGTATTCATGCATATGTGTCCATGTCGTGATACAAATATGTTCAAAAATTCCTTCTAGTTTACTGCACATGGAATTAACTCGCACACAAGTACAGAAATATGATTTTTCAAACCGTTTTGGTTACGCACTTTATTTCAAATTCGTCTTTCGCAGCTAATAAAAAATATCTACAACATCACACACATTTGTTTTCTAGGAACCGTTTGCGATGAAAATATCTGGGTCTATTTAAGTCTCCCTCCTTAAGCTTCGCCGGCTCGTCTGCTCTAGTACCAGCAACCCCCGAATCCATGAATCCCGATCCCCATTCCCACACCCCCTTCTTGCAAAGATGACGCCGTGGAAATGCTTCGTGAAGGCCCATACGATGGCCGCGTCCCCCCGAGCACCGCCGCCTGCGCCGAGAGCATGGTCGTCTACGCCGAGAGTGCCGCCGCATCCACATTGAGCGCGGCCGCTTCCGCCAAGAGGGCGTCTGCAGCAGCCGGCAAGGCAGCTATAGCAGCCGAGACGGCTGCAGCTGCTACTGCGACGGCGGCTGCAAATGCCGAGAGCGCTCGAGCTGCCGTCCGTGCCGCTGATGTCGCCCTGGCCTGGGTCAAGTCCATCCACGCCAAGATCGAGGATGCACACGCCAAGATATTCCAGGCCACCTCGGACTCCAGCATGCAACCCACGTCTGAAAAGGCGGCGGTGGCCACGGAGCACCTGCTTCCTCATGAGGTCGCCGAGCGGGAGCTGGAGATGCAGGAGGCGGCGGAGATCGAGGAGCGCCGGGAGGAGGAGTTGCGCGTGGCCGAGGTCGAGGTAGAGAAGAGTCTGTCCGTCAAGGAATCAGCGGTGGAGTACCAACGCGAGCTCTGGCGCAGCCACTACTACGAGTACTACAACCTCGAGGGCGGCGCTGAGGACGAGGACAAGGACAAGGATGCGGTCGACTTCAGTAGGGGGGACGCGGAGTCCACCAACGGCGGCATGTCGCGAGGACAAGTCAACGACGTCTCATCTCACACCGGCAATGCATAGGCCGGCGCGGCGGCGGATTTTTAATTATGCGTACTTAGGCTTTGTTTTTAATGTTGGTCTTTTGTTAGAGCAATGTTTAGGTCAACTGGCTTTGTGTAATTACTAAAATTGCTCGATTCAGTAAGTGTGGTCTGTCTGCTGTACGCTCTTTTGTGTGCCCAAATTAGCAAGCGATGTTAAATTATGCAATGACGTACCCGGGGAAATTTCCACCAAAATTTGAATTATCAAACACATCCCATGCGCGTAAAGCAGAAGAATCGTTTGCGATGCACACAATCGTTCAGAGTGAATGATCCGGCGGCACCGCGCGCGTTCAAAGTGAATGTGCCCATGCCTTGAGACCAAAATTTGAATTATCAAACTCATCCCATACGCGTAAAGCAGAAGAATCGTTTGCGATGCACACAATCGTTCAAAGTGAATGGTCCGGTGGCACCGCGCGCAAAGTTTCCCTCCACATTTCCAAAATTTTGGCCTACCGCCAAAATATCTACCCCCGCCTCCCTTCCCCACCCCCTTTTCTCCCCGACCACAAGTCACATTTGCCCTGTTTCCTCCTTCCTTCCTTGCAAAGCTATAGCCGCTTCCTCGCTCTCGCCGTCTCGCATCCTACCGCCGGGGTCACCATGGTCTTCTTCAAAGACATCTCCAGCGGTTCCTCCTCCGGCGACTACTCCTTCACCACCCGGGTATGCCTCTCTTCTCTCTCTCAGGCTATGACTTGGAATGAAGGATTTTTACCCAGAGGTCGATTTGAGTCGTTTCTTCCTCTTGTAGCTCCCTAAGACCATCAGTGGCAACGAATGGAGCGGGGTGGCTGAAGATCTATCTGCTCGTTGTCACCATCAATCTCCATGCATGAAGCTACTTGCGTTTGATTCTGTGGACACTGGGAGGAAGTTTCTGGCATGTGCAGAGAAGGTTAGACCCTCTTCCGTTGTTATAAATCATTTGTTAGATGTGATTCAGACACTGTCACGGTCTCAACCCATTCATACCACACCTTCAACCAAACGCATCCTAAGACAGTGTCACAATTTGTACCTAGTATCTTAAATTGTTGCCATCTCATCAGCGATGCCATTAGAAAATTATTTGGCACCGCTTCAACAGTTTGTGCAGCCAACTTTGGTCCACAAATCCGAGCAACCAAGCAGTAAAATACTAAATCATTATGGCACGAAGGAACTGGGCATCGGAGCAACTACGTGCTCCGGAGTCCGGGTCCCTTATTTTTTTCCGCTGCATCGGCTCGCCAGTTCAGGGCACCGGTGCGAGATGTAGCAACAGTTGTCTTTACACCAGTTTTGGCATACATAGTGGACGGCCTTAGTGCTATTAGTTCTATGTTACTAAATTTGTGCATGTACACACCTGTTAGTATCAATTTGCTGTCATCCAAACACTGTCGCTATGCTGCAGTTATATTTACCTTCCTCGTAAAATGTTCAATTTGTTATTTATTTTACATGAGTAAGAGCTTGTAGCATCGTTGTAGTTAATTATAGCTTCTGATATTCCAGAATTTGGTTGTTGTCTCAGTACCAATTATTTCATTTGCACATTGATCTTTTTGAGAAGATATGTCATAATTAACATGTTTCTTCAGTTTTTCAAAATAAGCATTGGTAATTTTCTATGTTGCTATAACCCCATTTCCCCTACAATTGTTACCAATCTAGTTTTAAATATAATAGGATGAACGGAAGTGTTCTTACTTGGAGTGGGTTGATCAAGAGTGGCCACCGTCTTTGAAGATGTGCCTAACGAAGCTCTGGAGCATGTATGAGGAAGTGAACACACGTAGGCTTAGAGAAAGTCTTGTCAACGCTAAAGCATATTTCAAGATGCGGGATAAAAAGTTGAAGGTGGAGAATGAGCTCAGGTTTTTTAAATCAGACTTTGCTAAGATGGTGTTGGCAAAGGAGGAGGCACCTTCCCAGTTGGCCCGTGCAAAACGGGTTCTTACTGAACTGAAAGCAGAGGTGGATAAGACGAGCCTGGATGATCTCGATTAGGGAAATGAATATATTGTTCTTATGAAGTTGAACTAGCTATATGTTGTATTGTGTTGTTTTCATGTAGCTACCATACTGTGATGTTATAATATATTTATGTGCCTAATATGAAATTGGCAAACAGTTGTTCGATATGAAATGTGAATTTGCGTAATACTAGAATTATAAATTGTAAACTAATAAACCTGCTAAATGTGTCATGGACCTTTGCAAACGGTTCTAGCAGTAAAAGCGCTTGCGATGGATAGCCCAATGCCACACAGTTTTCTTCATCAAATCGTGTGTGATATAGTTGATAAAAGCAAACAGTTAACCAAGGAAGACCGTGTGTGATAGTTACACCTTTCACACACGAGCCTACACATAAAACTGTGTGGGATGTACGTCCGAACGGAAACGTTTTCCCTAGATTGACCGTGTGGGATGTACATAAGAACGGAAACATATTCCTTGGATTGACTGTGTGTGATATACATACGAATGGAAATGTTTTTCTGGGATTCACCGTGTGGGATGTACATACCTAAAAAATGATTTTCTCGGATTACCGTGTGGGATGTACCTACCTATGGAAATGATTTTCTCAGATTACCGTGTGGGATGTACATACCTATGGAAATGATTGGGTTTCGATGCCTCGCCCGATCACACACGGCCCCAGCCTGGGTCCCAGGAGGGCCTATCCCCGACGATTTATGGGTTGTGTGGGAAGGACACCCTATCACACACACTCACTTGGCGACGGTTCCAAATGGCGTCGCGGAAAGGGGTTAAAAACCATTTGTTTAGGACCGACGCGCACCAGTCACCCTTGAGTGTAAATGATCTCTTTTGGGTGCTATGGCCTTGTTTGAAAAGAATATCTGCGTTTGAATGAGTGCAATATCCTTAACCCGCCATAGTTGTTAAATAACTTGGCAGCATGCCAGTTGTTGACTTAAAATCTGAAAATCTTGTATGCTTTAAAAGCAAATCTAGAGCTTTAGCACCCATGTGTTATTAACCAATGGCAACTTAGAATAGGCACACTGTGACCCGGATTCTTAACAACCCGGCGGCTTATAGCCATTGTAATAATCAAATATTAGTAATCCCTGCAAACATAGAGGAATTAAATTTGCAAATATGCACAATAACCTTATAAGTCGGCTTTTAAGGCACAACCAAAAAAGATTGGTTTTGAAAAACTCATTTTTTTGCTTCAAAGAAGCTTGGCCTGATAGCCTTTCATCCCGTAAGCCGGCTCTCTCGTGACATAAATCCTCCGTTTTAACCTTAACTAGTTCAGGTTCATAATGATTGACTGTTAAGAGTATGGCGGGCCACATGACGGAGAGCAACAAGCACAAAGGTGAGTTTATCCTAGCTCTCTATAAGCCGGCACTCACATGACATAAGCTATTGTTTTAACCATGACGAGTTCACGGTCATAAAAGATTGACTGTCAAGATTATGACGGGTCACCTGTTGGAGTAGCAAGTTCCAAACAAGCAGGTTTAACTCATAATATGGCGTTTAATGACGACCAAGAGGGTATGAAAGCTAAACTTGGTGAGTTGGAAGCCCCCAAGTGACCTTATGATCAACCAATAAAGACTCATGCACACAAAATATGAGATGAAATGACAGAGGCCCCGAATTGTGGGGATACCAGCTTTATTATGTTGATCATAAAAAGATATATACATTGACAAAGTTATGTACAATGACGAGAGTCGATGACTCAAGTGTAGTAAGGCCGAAGATGAGCAATGTTCCATGGCCTGTTGGTCTCCTCCTCAGATGTGTGTGAATCTTTGTTCTCACGTATGTCGATGAGGTAGTATGAACCATTGTTCAGGTTTTTGCTGGCCACAAAAGGTCCTTCCAAAGGAGGCGAAAGCTTATGCGTCCCTGTCTGGTCTTGAATCAAACGAAGCACTAAGTCGCCTTCCTGAAAAGTCTGGCTTCCGACCCTATGGCTGTGATAGCGACGTAGGTCTTGCTGATAGATTGGTGAATGAGCCGCCGCAAGATCATGCTCCTCCTCGAGAGCATCCAAAGCATTATTTTCTTATGCGCCATCTCATTATCAGTCTCCACATAAGCCACCACTCTAGGTGAGTCATGACGAATATCTCTTGGGAGGACTGCTTCAGCACCATAAACCATGAAGAAGGGTGTATAACTCATTGATCTATTTGGGGTGGTCCTGATGCTCCAAAGAACCGAAGGAAGATCTTCCACCCAACAACCCGGTGTCCTCTTTAAAGGAACCATGAGACGGGGTTTGATTCCTCTCAAGATCTCCTGGTTAGCACGTTCTGCCTGACCATTGGATTGAGGATGTGCAACTGATGAAACGTCAAGCATGATGTGCTCTCTTTGACAAAATTCTTTCATAGCACCATTAGCCAAATACGTCCCATTATCAGTGATGATACTATGAGGATAACCAAAGCGGAAAATCAGCTTCTTGACAAACTGAACTGCAGTAGCCGCCTCACAATTACTGATCGGCTTTGCCTCAACCCACTTGGTAAACTTATCAATTGCAACCAACAAGTGAGTTTTCTTGTCCTGAGACATTTTGAACGGCCCAACCATGTCAAGCCCCCAGACTGCAAACGGCCAAGTAATTGGAATCATCCTCAATTCTTGAGCCGGCACATGCACTTGCCTTGCAAATTTCTACTAACCATCAAACTTGCGAACTATGTCCTTTGCATCAGCATGAGCCATCAACCAATAAAAACCATGACGAAAAGCTCTGGCCACCAGAGATCTTGACCCGGCATGATCACCACAATCACCAGCATGGATTTCTTGTAAAATTTCATGACCCTCCTAAGGAGAAACACAACATTGAAATACACCTGTCACACTGCATCTGTGTAACTCGCCGTTGATGATAGTCATGGACTTAGAATGACAGATAATCTATCATGCAAAAAGCTCATCCTCTGGAAGCTCACCCTGGGTTAAATAAGCCAGATACAGCACTGTGCAGTCTGGAGTAGCACCTAGAGCCGCTACCAGCTGTCCTTTCGGGTCAGGGACAACTAGGTCTTCTCACTACAAAGAAAATAGACTTTTGTGATGATATGTGTTTGTCATAGTAGGTCGCATTTTTTGTCATGCATGTACATCCATGACAAATTTATGACAGAATCAAGATAGTCATACCTGTGTTGTTGTAGAAGTGTTCCATGAGATTACCAAAATTATCATCACGGAAGTGTCCACTTCCATGACGATAAATCGCGTGTCACAGAAGTGCTTTCATCAAGGGTGACCAACACGTGGCATCCACCGTAACGGAACGCCGTTAAGCTATCGGGTCCGGTTTTGGATCCGATAACCCGTTAACAGCCCCGACCAATGGGGATTTTCCACGTGTAAAATCATCATTGGCTGGAGGAAACACGTGTCGGCTCCGCGTTGGCACAGGTGTCACTCATCCAATGGGCGAGATGCGCCTATGATATGCTGACACGTGGATCGGCCCAACAGTGGCCCATAAAGTTTAAATGGGCCGGCCCAACTAAAGGCCCACAAGATTTTGCGGTCCATAATGGGCCAGCCCAACAAAAGTCCAACGAGATTTTTCGTATCATAATGGGCCGGCCCAGCTAAAGGCCCACGAGATTTTGCGGGCCATAATGGGCCGGCCCAGCTAAAGGCCCGCGAGATTTTGCAGACCATAATGGGCCGGCCCAGATAAAGGCCCAACATTCTCAGTTAAGGCCCGTACGGCTAGTGTCAAACCGGCCCGTCAACGGCCTGTCCTAAACTTGTCATCATCGCGGCCCATGATCACTTCTGGCCCGTTAACAGTCTGCTAAGTATATGGGCCGAATTATGGCCCGGTGTATTTCCGGCCTGTTAGGTCCTGCTTCATTTGGGCCCATTTACAGGCCATTGAAACTTTCGGCCCATAAACAACCGTGAAGGATTTGGGTCATATTCGGCCATGTCTGACATTCGGCCTGTTAGCGGCCCACCATAGATTTGGGCCACTTTCGGCCTGTTGCGATTTTCGGCCTGTTAACGTTGGACGAAATCCATGGGCCATATGTGGCCCAACGTCACATCGGGACCATTAACGACCCATATAAAAATGACAATAATCTAGCCCGACCGAACTTCCGGCCTGTTAAAGGCCCGTGTATTAGGTCGGCGCATTTACGGCCCGTCCGAATTTTGGCCTGTGAAAGATCTGCATCGTAAATGGGCCCAATCTCACTTTCGGTCTTTTAAAGGCCCATGTTTTTTATGGGCTCGAGATATTTACACCTGTAAACGGCCTATTGTTACTGAGGGCCCAAATTATGTTTAGGCCTGTTAAAGGCCCACTATGGGCACAGGCCTACCAGAAAAATATGAAATCTTATGCTGATTTAGGCCTAGATATTTTTAGTGGGCTACATGCAAATTTCGGCCCATAATCATTTTTAGCCCAATTGGAATGGGCCCGACGAATGTTGGCATGTTGGGCTCCTACGAAGCTTTCGGCCGAATACATTACTAAGATAAACCAACACTATACAAAAATAGCGTCGTAATTATTGCAGCCTTTGGCAGCAGCATAAATGATGTATCACAACAAAAGGCCTATTGGCATAAAGTTTACGGTCCTTGCAGATAAAAGCACCATCAGATGTATAGAAGCACAGATCATTTGACCTGAGTGCTAATGTTTCAGGCTGTAGAATCTGATGGAGCAGCACGATCTTCACCTTTTTTCCGCCATTGCTCTTGAACAACGAAGTGAATGTCTGATAGTCTGGTTTCAAAACCATTCATATCTTGACGACATTTGTCAACCACTATTCTTGTTTCCAAAACGACGTCCATTAGGGATTGGACTTGTGTCTGGAGCACAGATATATCACTCTGTCTAGCAGGAAGATTTTGTTCAGTAGGCGATTTGGACGAGGTTACCTTGACAACCAACCCAGAATTACGCAGGAAGGTGCTTTTTGCACTGTTAGTGGAGAGATACTGATGCACTACAGCAAGAGGTGACATTGTGCCTGTGGTAGCCTCGTCACCTTCAGGTGGTTGTGGCTGTTCAATCATTTTTTCCATAGCTTCCTGAAAGTTTGAACTTGTAGATTAGTGTACCAGATAAGTTACTAATGAGACAAAAACAAACAAAGTAGGTTACATGTTTATACATAACTTATTTTGGTGAACTACTATAATACATTAGCATGTATTGTAATGCCAACTACATAATAAAATCACTTTCAGAACATATGTCCATGTAGCATGCCTACTGTATTGTCTATTTCCTCACGTTCCTTGACATCCAAGGATAAAGAGAAATGGTTTAAAGTAGGATGAACATAGTATGACATCATTCATATCATGGGCAAACAGATATAAAACAAACAGGCTATTTTATCATTGTGTGCGCACGTGAACATAACAACTAGAATACAGATCAAGACCAAAAGAATATCCTTCATCTCTTTTAAACCATGTAAGGTGAAATGATACGTTAAGACAACTGTGTATAAAAGTGAACAGAGTAACTGACATTGGCTGCAAACCAAGTAGTTAAATGAACACATCATCACAGTACCAGTCAGTTCAAAGGCAGGAGGGTAAGGACTTACAACAGCAGCTTGAACTGGTGTGCTCATGCCCTTCATCTTGCTGGTGTGGCAATCCTTGAAGATTTGCACTGCATTCGGTTCAGGTTCTTTTTGGTCCGCACAGGCTTTCCTCTGTATTTGGAACAAGTCAATATAGATATGATAATATGGCACGGAAAAAAGAAGGAAGTAGCAGCTATTTACAAGAGCCTCGCAGTGTGCAATATAGCTATGAGATCCTGTTGTCTGTTGGAATTTCACTTTGGAACGGTTGGTCTTGTTCTTCAAACAGTTAGGCTAGAAGAAGATACACTTGTAAGGCACATACATAAATACAAGTTCAATATGAGGTCTGATCAAATGCATATAGCCTACATGATACTTTGGATCAGAGCAGTGTTTAACGAGGGCTGTCCAGTCTTCATCCGTAATATATTCCACTGGAGATGTTTGGGCGATTCCATTGTTAGCCTTGCCTTCAAAGTGAGATTTTCTAAGGTGGTACCGATACTATCGCAGAGCAGACTGAAAAACATGAGTGCATGCTTGTTTTGTTGCATCATCTTTCGGATCCAACTTGAACCTCATCTGTTGAAAAAACAATGTGAGTCTTATTAGGAGGAAGCTAGAAAGTATGGGACAGAGCAAGACAATATTACTAATTGCGATGAATAACATTACTTACGGATAAATGGTCAAGGAAGGTGTTAAACTGGGTATTGTCTTTCTCATTCCTGTACTGGATCCACGTTGGGAGGATACATGCATGACACCTAACGGCAACGGCTGACTCTGATACTAACTTGGCTGACTCTATAGCATCACGTGGCCTTTTTAAACCTGCCTCAAAATGGATCTCCATTCTTCCTCCTTTAGATTTTGTTAATCTATCAAGCATTATCCCAGATGTCTAATTCCGCTTGCGTCGTGGTGCTAGTTCAACAACGAATATGGAAAGTGTTAGTGTACATCAAACTGTGAGAGTACATATAAAGGAGCATGCAACTGCAACTTGACTCGGTCAAGTACCGTCTTGGTGTTGATGCTCATGAGGTTCATCTGATCTTGCCAAGTCCTGTTGTGTCAGCAGTGCTTTTGAAGTAGTGTTAGGTGTGAAGGCAGCTTGGGAACTGGCTAGTTCCGGAGCAAACGAACGAGTAACTCGTTGAGATGCTGGTACAGTTGAAGCGGAAGCTGCAGCTGGTGGAGCAGGTGATACTGTGTTTGTAGATTTAGCCGGTGGACTTGGACCTTCTAATGCACTATAAGTACCAGCAGAATCTGGACGGCTGATCCTTTTCCGTTTCACCCGACGAGTAACACCACTCCCTACTATATTATTTTCCTTACTCTTTTTTGACTTTGCCATGTCAAGCCGTACCCACAACACAAAGGAATAAAATCGCTCTTCAGAACTCATTGATGCATGATACAGACAAGCAATACTTTGATGTAAGACAACCGTATGAGGATGGAATATGTAAGGAAAACAGGACGGCATGACATATTCACAGCTACGATGTGTAAACTAAGCAGAAGGATTTTCAAGAAAATAGAAGTGATGCAAGCTAGACACCATATGAAAGTTGCAACCAATATTACTCTGCCAAGTTAAAAGTGTCTTGTCATAAGTGGCAATTCGAAAAATTAGAAGCAGTACAATGTAGAAATCAATGAAGATGCAACCACTATCAAACTGCCATGTTAAAAGTGTCCAATCATGAGTGACTGATGCGGGATACACAACAACAGTACTTTGATGTAAGAACATGGTATGATAGATAGATGTAGTGTATTCTAGACACAGAACGCCATGTCATATGCACATGTATAATCTATGAACTCAGCAGGTGCAATTTAATCAAAATAGAAGAAATAGAGGCTAGACAACATATGCAACATGAAACCAATTATCACACAGTCAACTTAGAGCAAGCACCTGCGATGGAGTACGGGAGATGAACTCATCATGTAGACTTGGGACTTCAACTTCATTAGCAGTAGCAGTGGCAAATCTAGAGAGTCTCTATTTGTGTCGGTGCGGACGACCACCAACATCCCCTAACTTACTCTTTTCCTTCCTATTTTCTGATATTGCCTTATGAAGTCAAAACCACAAGAAGATGAATAAAATTATCTCTGCATAACTGGTCGATGCATGATACAGACGAACACTACTTTGATGTAAGGCAGGCGCAGGATAGGAGGATGGAATATATACAAAAAAGACAGCGTTTCATATTCACACGTACGATAGGAGGATGGAATATGTATGAAAAAATAGTAAGCGGAAGGCATTTCAACAAAATTAGAAGAAATGAAATCTAGGCACCATATGAACATGCAACCAATATCACTCTGTTAGGTAAAAAGTGTCTCGTCGTAAGTGCCATTTCAAGAAATTAGAAGCGGTACAAGCTAGAAGACAATGCAAGATGCAACCTACATCACAGTCCCAAGTAAAATGTGTCTTATGGGTAAGTGATCGTTGCAGGTATAAGTTGTAAGCTACGCAGATGCAATTCAACATAATCAGAAGCAATACAAACTAGACATCATACGGAAAACGCAACCACATATAACAGTTCCAAGTTAGAGCAAGCACCTGTGATGGTGGAGTAGGAGAGATGTGCTCATCATGTACACGTATGTTCTAGAAACAGGAACACGTGTCATATTCACATGCATTGTGTGTAAAGTAAGCAGATGCAATTCAACAAAGTTAGAAGCAATACAAGCTAGACATCATACTCAACATGCAGCCACATATAATAGTGCCAAGTTAGAGCAAGCACCTGTGATGGTGGAGTAGGGGAGATGTGCTCATCATCTACACAGCTACGTTGACTGTCTAGCCTTGCGTTGTCTTGCGAATCTTGTTGGGAGGATGGCAGAGTAGAATCTGTAGAGAATCTGTAGAGAATCTTGTTGGAAGGACCACCATCATCCAATGCCTTGCCAATTTCCTTCAGCTTTATTGATTTTGCATTGTGAGGTCAAACCGACAAGAAAAAGGAATATAATTCGCTCTTCAGAACTCATTCATGCATGATACTGACGAACACTACTCTGATGGGAGGCAAAGTCATGATACGAGGATGGAATATGTACGAAAAAATGGACGGCTTGACATATTCACACCTATGATGTGGTAACTAAGCAGAAGGCACTTCAAAAAATTAGAAGCACTGCAAACTAGACACCATATGAAAGGTGCAATCAATATCACTCTGCCAAGTTAAAATTGTCTCGTCATAGGTGGCGTTCATCAAACTAGAAGCAATACATGCTAGAAATCATATTCAAGACGCAAACCAATATCACACTGCCAACTTAAAGGTGTCCCATCATAAGTGACTGATGCAGGATACACAATAAGAGTAGTTTCATGTAAGAACATGGTGTGATAGACAGATATAGTATGTACCAAAAACAGGAAAGCGTGTCATATTCACACATATCATGTGTAAGCTAAGCAGATGCAGTTTGCACTAATTAGGAGCAATACAAGCTAGACACCATATGCAACATGCAACCAGATATCACACTGCCAAGTTAGAGCAAGCACCTTGGATGGTGGAGTAGGGGAGCGGAGACTTGGACCTTGTAATGCACTATCAGTACAAGAAGAATCGGTATAAATGCTCCGTTTACGTTGCTGCAGAGGACCACCATCATCGCCTTCCTTACTCTTTTCCTTCCTATTTCTTGATTTTGCCTGTCAAGTCAAACCCACAAGAAAAAGGAATAAAATTTGCTCTTCAGAACTCATTGATGCATGATACTGACGAACACTACTTTCATGTAAGGCAGCCGCATGATAGGAGGATGGAATATGTATGAAAAACAGGACGGCGTGACATATTGACATGTATGATGTATAAAGTGTAAACTAAGCACAAGGTGCTTGAACTTGTTAGAATCAATGCAAGCTAGAAACCATATGAAAGATGAAACCAATATCACTTTGCCAAATTAAAAGGGTGCCCTAACAAATGTATTTGACAAAATTAGAAGCAATACATGGCAACAGGATAGAAATAATATGCAATATGCAATGAATAAAGGTGACTCATCATAAGTGATTGATGCAGGATACAGAAGAGAGGTAGTTTCATGTAAGAACAAGGTTAACACATAAATGTAGTGTGTACCAAAAATAGGAAGGCATGTCATATTCACAAGTATAATGTGTAAACTAAGCAGATGCAATTTACCCTAATTAGAAGCATTACAAGCTAGACACCGTATGCAACATGCAACCACATATCACACTGCGAAGTTAGAGCAAGCACCTGTGATGGTGGTGCGAGGGAATTGCGGTCATCAACTAGAGAGCTACGTTGACTATCTTCATTTAGCCTTGCTGTTTCTTGAGAATCATGTGGGGAGGATGACACTACACTCTTTAAACGAGTATGGCGTCTCACAGTAACCCACCCGGGTGACTGTCTCATCATAAGTGATTGACGAGGGATACAAAACAGCATTAGTTTAATGTACGAACATGGTTAATAGACATATGTAGTATGTGTCAAAAACAGGAAGGCATGTGATGTCTACTACACAACCTTCCTCTTGTAGACGTTGTTGGGCCTCCAAGTGCAGAGGTTTATAGGACAGTAGCAAATTTCCCTCAAGTGGATGACCTAAGGTTTATCAATCCGTGGGAGGCGTAGGATGAAGATGGTCTCTCTCAAGAAACCCTGCAACCAAATAACAAAGAGTCTCTTGTGTCCCCAACACACCCAGTACGATGGTAAATTGTATAGGTGCACTAGTTCGGCGAAGAGATGGTGATACAAGTGCAATATGGATGGTAGATATAGATTTTTGTAATCTGAAAATATAAAAATAGCAAGGTAACTAATGATAAAAGTGAGCGTAAACGATATCTCAATGCTAGGAAACAAGGCCTAGGGTTCATACTTTCACTAGTGCAAGTTCTCTCAACAATAATAACATAATTGGATTATATAACTATCCCTCAACATGCAACAAAGAGTCACTCCAAAGTCACTAATAGCGGAGAACAAACGAAGATATTATGGTTGGGTACGAAACCACCTCAAAGTTATTCTTTCCGATCAATCCATTGGGCTATTCCTATAAGTGTCACAAACAGCCCTAGAGTTTGTAGTAAAATAACACCTTAAGACACACATCAACCAAAACCCTAATGTCACCTAGATACTCCAATGTCACCTCAAGTATCCATGGGTATGATTATACGATATGTGTCACACAATCTCAGATTCATCTATTCAACCAACACATAGAACCTCAAAGAGTGCCCCAAAGTTTCTACCGGAGAATCAAGACGAAAACGTGTGCCAACCCCTATGCATAGGTTCATGGGCGGAACCCGCAAGTTGATCACCAAAACATACATCAAGTGAATCACGTGATATCCCATTGTCACCACGGGTATCCCACGCAAGACATACATCAAGTGTTCTCAAATCATTAAAAGACTCAATCCGATAAGAAAACTTCAAAGGGCAAACTCAATCCATTACAAGAGAGTAGAGGGGGAGAAACATCATAAGATCCAACTATAATAGCAAAGCTCGCGATACATCAAGATCGTGCCAAATCAAGAACACGAGAGAGAGAGAGAGAGAGAGAGAGAGAGAGAGATCAAACACATAGCTACTGGTACATACCCTCAGCCCCAAGGGTGAACTACTCCCTCCTCATCATGGAGAGCGCCGGGATGATGAAGATGGCCACCGGTGATGGATCCCCCCTCCGGGAGGGTGCCAGAACAGGGTCCTGATTGGTTTTTGGTGGTTACAGAGGCTTGCGGCGGCGGAACTCCCGATCTATCCTGTTCCCCGATCGTTTTAGGGTATATGGATATATATATAGGCGGAAGAAATACGTCAGGGGAGCCACGAGGGTGGAGGGCGCGCCCCGTGCCTCGTGCCTCCCTCGTTGCTTTCCTGACGTGCACTCCAAGTCTCCTGGGTTGCTTTCCTTCCAAAAATAACTTCTCCAGAAGGTTTTATTCCGTTTCGACTCCGTTTGATATTCCTTTTCTTCGAAACACTGAAACAAGGGAAAGAACAGGAACTGGCACTGGGCTCTGGGTCAATAGGTTAGTCCCAAAAATAATATAAAAGTGCATAGTAAAGCCCATAAAACTTCCAAGATGGATAATATAATAGCATGAACACTTTATAAATTATAGATACGTTGGAAACGTATCAGCATCCCCAAGCTTAATTCCTGCTCGTCCTCGAGTAGGTAAATGATAAAAGAAAGAATTTACGAAGTGTGAATGCTAGCAGGTGCATAAGTTTGATCAATGATAATTTCAATCACCTTTTGTAGCATCATTATATGTCATAACAGTATCTCAACTCATAGAACTTTGCATGATCAAGTAACAAACTATTCACATATTAAAGTATAGAACATAAACTTTCTTGAAAACTAACAAACCATGTTATTAGTCACCAAAGAGTTACAATTCATCTTATTTTCAGGAAGAGTCTATGTCAGGGCTTTGATTCAGCAAACTTCACATACTCAACTATCATTTAGTCTTCCATGATTGCTACCACCCAAAGCATATTTTTAGAACAAATAGTATTCATCGAACACAGAGAAAGATAGGGGCTTAATGTTTCGCCTCCCAACCTTTTACCTCAAGGGTAATGTCAACAGTAATAAATCATGATAAAATATATTTGAATGGCCATATATGCTTAGATCTTTCCATCATATGATGCTTGTCAACTAAAGAGTAGGTTGGAATGAGAAGGGAAGCAGGGATTTGCAGAGGTGCCAGAGCTCAAAGCAAAAACAGAGATGAAAATAATTTTGAGAGGTATGCTTTCATTGTCAACATAACGACCAAGAGTTCCCAATATCTTCCATACTACATACATTATAGGCGGTTCCCAAACAGAAAGGTAAAGATTTTTACTCCCTCTCCACCAACAATCATCAATCCATGGCTTGCTCGAAACAACGGGTGCCATTACAACAAAATCTGCATGTAGAGACGTCAAATTCCATGGCTAGAGACTTGGTATTTCATCTCTAGACAATTGTAGAGTCGATTTGGTAAAGCGTCCTTGAAGCGTCTTCCCATGGACCGTCCCAAAACCAGTGGACACGCTTGCTAAGCGCATGTACATGACATGGGACGTTTTATTGAGACGTTCAAAGTCGTCTCTATACATGTCGAGACGTTATGTTAGACACGCTCAAAGCACGTCTCCACGGGAGTAGAGGTTTCATCATGTACCCGATGCTTATACACGCTATGTAGAGACGTTATATTCGTTTCTAAATATACATAAGTTTTTCTGTAGCTATGAATTATTTTACATTAAATAATATTTGGTTTACTTTGACTTTATATTTCATCATTTCTAATTTGAATAATTTATCATGACACATATGCATGCGGGTCTGATCAAATGTCATTAAATGAAAACCTTAGTTCACATCACCAATTCCATTCGCACAAGCATCCTCACTAGAAAATCCAGTGGACTAATTAGTAGGAACAAATACATGTATTAAAAGTGTGCGGAGTTCACAACTGAATCAAATCAGACATTCATATGAAAGATACAAATAAATAAGAAAATATCCTGCAAACTAGAACCAAGTTTTCCTATGATGCTAAAATCTATACATAATTCATTATATTTGTTCATTTAAAAATTAATCCATCTGCAGCTGCTCCTGGATCCTGCAATGCAGTCCTCTAAAGCCTTAGTTTCCTGAAAAGAAAGGAAACAAAGAAAAGTTTACATGAACATAAGCTTTTGGACTAGTGCACGATGAAATGTTCTTTGATGAATTGTAAGAGATGTACCATACCATTGTTTTCTGGTTGTGTTGGAGTAGGAATGTTTTTGTAGTGTTGTTGGAGCGATTGGCTCGGGTATTTTTGACCTAAAAATTTACAATGATTCTTCATAAATTATATACCTTAATGGACATTGGAGAATACCCGATGCTTGTATGGAAGTGGACTTACATGTGATTGAGGCCAAGCAATAACATAATCAATAGTATCCCTTACTGTCTGGATTGGATTATTTCTAATAAGTCTCTCATCGTCAAGATTTGGAATGCTGTGATGAACAGAAACACCAACATATTGCTCTCCAAGCATGCTTCCTCAAACCACATATGTGATATGTTTATTCACTAAAGTTCCTCTGGCCATGACTTCACTTGTGTTTGTTGAGTTCTTCGAAAACAATTACTTCAATCTTTTCCCTATTATTTCAAGAAAAATCGCACTTATTTCAGTAAGAATACGCATGAATGGACACACTAATCAGGGAATATAATTGACAGGTCTTTATCATATATAACAAATGCACTAAATTGTCAACCTTATTATGTACATATTGATTGTATCTGGTTCCTAGTTGTACCATATACACTTCTAAACTGAACTCTTTTCTATGTGAGCTCCAGGATTTTACATAGTGCTCATCAGTGATATTATTACGGGAAAACTTTGTTTTTGCCACTCTACCTTTTGCCTACTTTTCTTATGCCACTCTAGAATTTGACATATCACTTTTACCACTCTTAGTTTTTGACAATACATCACAAATGCCATTCAGTGGCAAAAGCAATAACTTTTTATTTCACTTTTGCCACTCTAGATTTTGACAACGTATCGCAATTGCCACTCTAAAATTATTGCTTTTGCCACGGAATGGCAATTCTGATGTATTGTAAAAAACTAAGAGTGGCAAAAGTGAAATGTCAAATTCTAGAGTGGAATAAGCAAAGTGGTCAAAAGCTAGAGTGGCAAAAACAAAGTTTTCCCATGACAAAGAGGCGAACTCATCTTATCATCTACTCCCTCTGTTCCTAAATATAAGTCTTTTAGACATTTCAAATGGACTACAACATACAGATGTATGTAGACATATTTTAGAGTGTAGATTCAGTCATTTTGCTCCGTATGTAGTCACTTGTTCGAATCTCTAGAAAGACTTATATTTGGAAACGGAGGGAGTACTACAGATTTCCATGATTATCTCATTTTGTTGCATTAGGGTCACATGCTACTGCTGCTGCTACTAGTTCATGAGTACCATTTATTCTTTTGTGAAACTAGTATTAGCAGTTCATTGAAAATAAATAGTATTAGCACATGTATTACCAAAATCTTGGAAATAATTATTTCCATGATGATATCATGTTGCTTGTAAAAAAACAGCACCAGGCAAAATACCCTACTTGTACAAAACAGGACACTACGTTTCTTCGGATATGTGGTTTGAGTATACCTGGCTAGTGAACTTCTCATCTTGGTATGGTTGATTCTGCACCTTGATTAGCCCTATCAAACTTTTCAATGTGTGCCTCTACAGTTGAGGTTCCTTTCAGTTGTAAGTAAACTTGTACAAAATAAAGGCATTGTTTAATAGCGAAGCAGAAATTTATGTACACGCAGACATTGTTTGATACCTTAGCAATGATGTGTTCATGTCGTAAAGACGATCTGGTGTGACCCTCTTTGGTTCTCGCACAATTGCTAGGATGCAATTCCTGCAACTTATGATGAACAATTGTTTTTAAGAATTAGAAAAAACTAGTGCTAACTTAGTAGTGAAGAAACTATTGCATCACCTGCATAACATTCTGTGGAGCATCCACATTGTCGGTGCTTCTACATGTGGTAGGTCACTACCAACAACTCTTCTGCTGAACCTGAAACAAGAACATGATAATAATATATTAATACCCACACTTTATCTTCGGAGAAAGAGATGTATACCAACTTCATCACTTCCCACGACTACAATTTTATTTCTCCATTTCTGTCCAGAGAATTTTTGCTTCATGAACAGATCCATCGTACTCAGTTCATTTGTAGTCTTCTACATTATACTTGATAAAATCATAAATTAATCGATAAGATAATGAAGGGAAAGTGTGTATATAAGCATATGTCAAGGTAATGCATTGCACTGCATTATCTATATAAACAACTAAACCATGTGAGATGGAATAGGAAAATAATTGTAAGTGGCAGAAAACTGCATACATACAGCTTGAGTCATGTTATTACTAGCATGCAAGGAATGTAGAGCAACCACATAGAATGTCTCCATTTCTCCAACATTAGCTATACTACGCAATAAAAAACAAAAGAAATTTGACCTTTTGTTTTCTTAGCTGATAGTACTAACAATCAGAGATTGTCGTCTCTTTGTAGGTTCAAGCCAAATGGCTTATTTATATGTTCCACAACAAATCCAGTTTCCTTAATGACCAGTTAAGGGTCTTTGGCTATTATAAATACCCATCAGTTTTTCAGATATGATCTAGGTGTTTGAAAACACAATTATACAGAGAAGGGTCTAGATATGGTAAAAGGATAAGGTGCGTACAGTAAAGGAATTTCGGGATTATTACAGACTGCTACGCTTTGAGGCGAGGCCGGACACTAAGAGCTCCACAGGCCACAACCACGTGCTTTTTCTTTTCGAGGAATGAGTGCTACGCGAGGCTGCTGTAGTGCTGCATGCTTGCTCTGTATCTTCATTGTTGCTCTATATCGGGTCTGCTGCGTGCTATGCGAGACTAGGCTTCTTAGAATTTTTTTCCGTCTAATCCTGGGCGGGCGACGGCCAATTTGGCCTTGCCGTAGCTCCGCCAGTGATTACAGTATATATCAGGGTTAGAGGTACTGAGGTTGTATGATTGAATTTGTTCTATAGTGAAACGAATGGTTCGCCAGAGTGCTCGGCATGTCTGTGTGCACCTGTTGCTTGTGAGAAGATCATAGAAACAAAACGTATTGGGTGAAAATATGGATGTAAAAATTGCATATTTCGTTGTACAAGTTAACTAAAACCATGATATCTCTGCAATGTGTGTAGCTCTTGGCTATATACTAGCTTTTCATCTGAATGCAACTTGTTGACCATTTAATTCAGTAGTTTCTTGTGCAGAAAAAATGCCATCTGACTATCACATTACTAGTGTGTCACTGTCAAATTACTAGTCATGGATGATTACCATTTAGCGTTGTCACTGCCAATCCACCTTTGATCCCTTCTGTTACCGAACAGCCTGGTGAATGGGAAGATTATACAGGGATTGGAAACTGAAACCCCATGGGGAATAGAGTCGCAGGAGGGGTTAATCTTATACCGTAGGTGTTGATTCGGCGAATCAAACCCCAAGAACCGAACATGCCCTTAATGAAGGAGGCTAATTTCACTGATTTAATGCTAAAATTATAGAGGAGATGGGATTCAAGGAATCACCTGCTTGACGGGGCGGATGTCTGAAGATATTGGACGGTGCCGAGAGCTGCCTGTGGACGGTTTAGCGACGCAACACACGGTGGAGCTTCTGGCAGAGGATGACCTCGGCATGGATGCAACTTGGTGATGGTGACGATGACGTCCGTGAGGAGCAAGGCTTGTCGACGGTGAGGAAGTCGGACGCCGACGGGGCTCCAACTGGTAAGATCGTTGGCGGAGGAGAAAAGGAAGTCACGGCAGAGTCCGGAGCTCGCGGCGGAGGTTAGCACTTGGGTGAGCATCCACGCCGTATGTGGGAATGGGCGGCGCACGGGATGGGCAGGTGCCGGCGTAGATTGGAACTGATCCGGAGGTGGGGAGATGGCGGCGTGGGGTGGGGAAAAGACGCGGAAGGATTACGTGGAGCGGAAATAATCCAGCAAAAACGCGGGAAGCCTAGGCGGTAAACAAAAATAGGAACCCCAATTTGATAAAGCGAAAAATAGTTTGCGTGCACAATTTTTTTAGTATTTTTAAAATAATTAAAACAAATGGTAATACAAGCCCCTAATATCCGTTCGATCTACAATAAATAGTATGTCCCCTCCATGAAAAATATAGTATAAGACGTTCATACTCTATTCTGGTTCAGATGCATGTAGATGCATTTTAGTATATTTGTTCACTCACTTAAGTACATATGCGATGAAATATCTAAAATGTCTTATATTTGTGTATGGAGGGAATAATTTTGAGGAGTTTCACCGTCGGCGGGCAGCCAAAGCCACCTAACACCGGTAAGTAATGTACCAAGGATGGGCCTCCCGTTCGCTATTCATAGCGATTTTGCGTCCGCTACTGGTACTCTGTTCTAGAGTTGTGGCAGCTAGGAGCTCCGGCTGGGAAGAGCGGCGTCGAGCCACGGAGGAGCTCTGGCTTACGGCAACGCCTTCGAGCAGCATGGGAGCAAAATCGAGCCACAGAGGAGTTCGTGACAAGGTGAGCGTCGGTTGGGCCCACTAGGAGTGGCAACCTGCCTATTAGGTATGTTCGGTTCCGGGATTATTAGATACTCCCTCCGATCCATATTACTTGTCTCTTAAACGGATGTATCTAGCACTAAAATATGTCTAGATACATCTGTTTGAGCGATAAATAATATGGATCAGAGGGAGTAGTTCTTTTTAGAAGATTAGAAAATAAATAAATGCGAAGAGTATTACAAAGGTTATCCAAGGGACCGATTGGAATCTACACTGGAGCTCGTTAATTCATACTACTAGGTAGATGGGAGATCAGAAGTTCATCTAGGCTACAAAGCATTGGATCTGTGGGCTTATAAATATATAGGTACACGCCATCCTCCAGCACTGGCATGCTCGCCGCCGCATGCCTTCTTCACCAATGAGGGGGGGGGGGGGGGGGGGGGGTCCTTGTTACCTCCCTAATCTTGCAGGGCTCCCTGACTGTCCTTGCGCTCGGTGATGTTGTCGAACCAGTGGTGGCCGATGCTCCTCTGCGGTTAATCATATCTTTTAGTACCTCCACTCATCTTGTGATTGCACTGATTTGAAATCAATCACATGATACGCTATGTTCAGCAGATAGTCTCTCATGGCTTACACCTTCGACATGCTCTTTCCAACGTTCTTTTTTGCTTTCTTGGATGATGTCTGGGTGTTGGATCGGTCGAGGGCCCAGGCTTCTGCAAGATTGGGGTCATTGCGGTCTAGTACCACTAAATGGAGAAATTATATTTGTGCAGCTGACCAAATTGACAGTTTGGCGCAAGCACACATGCGACAATGCACCGATTCCATTCCCAAGAAACACCACAACTTCTTAGCATGTTTGGCTATCCAAAACCCACAATCAAACACGAGCCAGATTCTTCATACACACATGGCACTACGCACCAATTCCATTCCCAAATAGCACCGCATCTTCTTAGCCTCCACTGCAATTTAGCATGTTCGCCTATCCAAAACCCACAATCAAACATGAGTCAACTTCTTCATGCACACATGCCACCACACACCAATTCCATTCCCAAACAGCGCCATGGCTTCTTAGCCTCCACCACAACTTCTTAGCATGTTTTCCTATCCAGAACCCACAATCAAAATGCTTCCAAAAACAGTTTTTTAAGCTTTTTTTTGTCTTTTTGCTGAGGCCTCCATAAATGTTATTTCATCACGAAATTGGAATGCATGTGAAACACACATCAATGTTTGTTGCGAAAAAATAAGATTTTTTTGAACTTTTTAAATATGTTTTTCGATTTTACTGTAGCAAAGGGTGCATGTGAGCTCGAGCTCACATACTCCATGTCCGGCCATGTGGGACTATTTAAACGAAATATCCATGGCATTAATACCACAAGGTGGGAATCCTATTTTTAGCACGATGATGGTGCACGCGCGCTGTGGTGGAAGAGGTCCAACAGTTAGAACGCAGGCGCCATATAGGGAGTCCCGCAGCTAGGCCGGCCCACTGGGGCGAGCGGACAGGATGTTTCTTTAGTGCGCGATAGAAAAAATTAGAAAACCGCAGTGCGCTAGGAAGAAGCTGAATCGCAACCTCATAATACAGAGTGCACACTATTAGCCGCTAGAACAAAAAGATGTTGTTGATTTGCTAACGCGTAATATATGTAAAGAACACACTGCAGCACCGAGATTTGAAAAGACATTTATGGAAAATTTGAGTGTATTTTTTGGTCAAGGAGTGAATTATATATTGAAATGCGATAATTTTCAAATTTTGAACACATTTTTAAAAATTCGGACATTTTTTAATCTGTGAATAATTTTGGAAACGGGAAAGTTTTTTGAAATTTTGAAGAAATTTGAAAACATGAACATTTTGAAATTTGTGAAAAAAATGAAACCTCGATTTTTTTTGTAAAAACGCCAACGTTCTTGGGAATCTCGAACATTTTTCAATCTGTAAACACTTTTTGGGAATGGGAACAAATCTTGAAATTTTGAACAAAGTTTGAAAACATGAACATTTTTTGAAAAACTGAACAAAAATATTAAGTGAACATTTCTTTTGGGTCTGTGAACAATTAGCTGTCTCATCAATTGGTCAACGTATTGCACCACATACTTCTTGGGCCGTACAAGGTTTTCGTCAGGGAGCGCAGGTTCAGGCCCAGCTTGTTGGGCGCATTAGCTGACACGGATCCCCTCAAAAAAAAAGCTAACACGTAGGTTGCGCGACTGATCAAGTAGGGTCTAACCCACAAGTTTAGATAAGCATGCGTTAGTCCTGTTGGTAGGACACTGGACTGCACATCAATCTTTGAGGTCGCTAGTTCAAATTCTGTGTCTTGCAATATTTTTTTGGGGTTGAGTTATACTCATATTGTTCGCTGGTGTGGCTGGCCCAGCATGAAGGCCCAACGGTGCGCCAAAAATCTGTAGTTTTGTTTTGAGTCGTAGATTTTTTTTACCACCTTTGACACATATGATTTGGGGCATGCTATGCTTCGGCCGGGTGATGTTTAGAAACACCCGCCGCCTCAGGAGCCATAGGATCACGAGCTCGACAACCGTTCGATCTTCTTCCCGTGAGCGCGCATCAACCATTGCAACAAGGCTTGTGCTTCACTCGGCGTTTTCCAACACGAGCCTCGAGGTCGCTAGTTCAAATTCTGTTTCTTGCAATATTTTTTTGGGGTTGAGTTATATTCATATTGCTCACTCGTGTGGCTGGCCCAGCATGAAGGCCCAACGGAGCGTCAAAAATCTGTAGTTTTGTTTTGAGTCGTAGATCTTTTTACCACCTTTGACACATATGATTTGGGGCATGCTATGCTTCGGCCGGGTGATGTTTAGAAACATCCGCCGCCTCGGTAGCCGTAGGATCACGAGCTCGACAACCGTCCGATCTTCTTCCCATGAGCGCGCATCAACCATTGCACAAGGCTTGTGCTTCACTCGGCGTTTTGCAACACGAGCCTTGTTGCGCTTCTGTTGAACCGTTTTTTCTTTCAAATATGGCCTATGTTTCAGAAACAAGACCTTTGCTATACAAAATAAACTTGGTTGTTGCCCATTTGCAACAAACGTAGTGTTGCGCTCGTTTTCTCTGCAACAAAAGGCTTGTTGCCGAAACAATAAAAAAACTACAATAAGTGGTTGTTCGCATGTTGTTGCAGAAACTCGTCTCGCGGCAGCGGTGCTGCTGGCGACGACGGCCCAAGAAGGTTCCGATGGTGGTCATGGCTTCAAGAGCTCGGTCCGGTTGGGAAAGAAAGAGGGGTGTGGGAGGAGAAAAATGAGAGGAAGGAAGGGCGACGGTGGAGGCCTGCCTTGACGGCGAACTGCGGTTGGGGCGCAGACCAGTCGCAAGCACGAGCGCCATGCGCGCGGCGATTGTTTCCCCCCGGTGGAGCTGAAAGACGAACGAAAGAAATGGGAAGGAGATGTGATGCCGCACAAAGTTTCTAGAAAAGGGTGTGTATTCTGCAGGACCATGGGACACATGTCGAATGGCGGAGGAGGTCGACATAAAAATAGGATTCGTCGGTTGAACACAATCATTTCTCATATGATTTTAGCAGCTCCCCGCGGACGAAAATAATCCTAGACAGTGAACAAACCAAAATTTTGGAGAAGCGCGCCTTACTTTATTTATTGTATATTAATAATTAATAATTTAACATTAAAAAATTAAAGTATAGAAGTGTCATTGTGGCCGGATGATTGGCGCTCGCACATGCGACGAGCTTATTAAGGAAAAGGTTTGAACGGGGGCTTCCTTTTTTGCACACCCTTTTCCCATTTTGATTTCTATTTTAAATTTCTAATTCCTACGATCCGTATTATATAATCTAATAGTCTGGTCTAGTGGCTATTTATGTGGTCAAATCAGAGAAGGTTGTGTGTTCGATTGCTTAGGATTTTCTGCGAAGATAAATAAAATGCACCCGCAAAAGAAAAATGCAACAATGCTTTTTGAAGGAAAAAAACCGTGCACGCGGGCTACCCACCGCCTCAACCACTAAGGGTGGGCCCTCGCCATGTTGGCATGCCACGCATCCACATGGTAAATCCGGATACGATAGAAAGCACCGTATATGAATGAGGTCGCTAGTTCAAATTCTGTGTCTTGCAATATTTTTTTGGGGTTGAGTTATACTCATATTGTTCGCTGGTGTGGCTGGCCCAGCATGAAGGCCCAACGGTGCGCCAAAAATCTGTAGTTTTGTTTTGAGTCGTAGATTTTTTTACCACCTTTGACACATATGATTTGGGGCATGCTATGCTTCGGCCAGGTGATGTTTAGAAACATCCGCCGCCTCGGGAGCCGTAGGATCACGAGCTTGACAACCGTTCGATCTTCTTCCCGTGAGCGCGCATCAACCATTGCAACAAGGCTTGTGCTTCACTCGGCGTTTTGCAACACGAGCATCGAGGGCTCTAGTTCAAATTCTGTTTTTGCAATATTTTTTTGGGGTTGAGTTATATTCATATTGTTCACTAGTGTGGCTGGCCCAGCATGAAGGCCCAACGGTGCGCCAAAAATCTGTAGTTTTGTTTTGAGTCGTAGATTTTTTTACCACCTTTGACACATATGATTTGGGGCATGCTATGCTTCGGCCGGGTGATGTTTAGAAACATCCGCCGCCTCGGTAGCCGTAGGATCACGAGCTCGACAACCGTTCGATCTTCTTCCCGTGAGCGCGCATCAACCATTGTAACAAGGCTTGTGCTTCACTCGGCGTTTTGCAACACGAGCCTCGAGGTCGCTAGTTCAAATTCTGTTTCTTGCAATATTTTTTTGGGGTTGAGTTATATTCATATTGCTCACTCGTGTGGCTGGCCCAGCATGAAGGCCCAACGGTGCGTCAAAAATCTGTAGTTTTGTTTTGAGTCGTAGATTTTTTTACCACCTTTGACACATATGATTTGGGGCATGCTATGCTTCAGCCGGGTGATGTTTAGAAACATCCGCCGCCTCGGTAGCCGTAGGATCACGAGCTCGACAACTGTCCGATCTTCTTCCCATGAGCGCGCATCAACCATTGCAACAAGGCTTGTGCTTCACTCGGCGTTTTGCAACACGAGCCTTGTTGCGCTTCTGTTGAACCGTTTTTTCTTTCAAATATGGCCTATGTTTCAGAAACAAGACCTTTGCTATACAAAATAAACTTGGTTGTTGCCCATTTGCAACAAACGTAGTGTTGCGCTCGTTTTCTCTGCAACAAAAGGCTTGTTGCCGAAACAATAAAAAAACTACAATAAGTGGTTGTTCGCATGTTGTTGCAGAAACTCGTCTCGCGGCAGCGGTGCTGCTGGCGACGACGGCCCAAGAAGGTTCCGATGGTGGTCATGGCTTCAAGAGCTCGGTCCGGTTGGGAAAGAAAGAGGGGTGTGGGAGGAGAAAAATGAGAGGAAGGAAGGGCGACGGTGGAGGCCTGCCTTGACGGCGAACTGCGGTTGGGGCGCAGACCAGTCGCAAGCACGAGCGCCATGCGCGCGGCGATTGTCCCCCCCCCCCCCCCCCCCCCGTGGGGCTGAAAGACGAACGAAAGAAATGGGAAGGAGATGTGATGCCGCACAAAGTTTCTAGAAAAGGGTGTGTGTTCTGCAGGACCATGGGACACATGTCGAATGGCGGAGGAGGTCGACATAAAAATAGGATTCGTCGGTTGAACACAATCATTTCTCATATGATTTTAGCAGCTCCCCGCGGACGAAAATAATCCTAGAAAGTGAACAAACCAAAATTTTGGAGAAGCGCGCCTTACTTTATTTATTGTATATTAATAATTAATAATTTAACATTAAAAAATTAAAGTATAGAAGTGTCATTGTGGCCGGATGATTGGCGCTCGCACATGCGACGAGCTTATTATGGAATAGGTTTGAACGGGGGCTTCCTTTTTTGCACACCCTTTTTCCATTTTGATTTCTATTTTAAATTTCTAATTCCTACGATCCGTATTATATAATCTAATAGTCTGGTCTAGTGGCTATTTATGCGGTCGAATCAGAGAAGGTTGTGTGTTCGATTGCTTAGGATTTTCTGCGAAGATAAATAAAATGCACCCGCAAAAGAAAAATGCAACAATGCTTTTTGAAGGAAAAAAACCGTGCACGCGGGCTACCCACCGCCTCAACCACTAAGGGTGGGCCCTCGCCATGTTGGCAGGCCACGCATCCACATGGTAAATCCGGATACGATAGAAAGCACCGTATATGAATGAGGTCGCTAGTTCAAATTCTGTGTCTTGCAATATTTTTTTGGGGTTGAGTTATACTCATATTGTTCGCTGGTGTGGCTGGCCCAGCATGAAGGCCCAACGGTGCGCCAAAAATCTGTAGTTTTGTTTTGAGTCGTAGATTTTTTTACCACCTTTGACACATATGATTTGGGGCATGCTATGCTTCGGCCAGGTGATGTTTAGAAACATCCGCCGCCTCGGGAGCCGTAGGATCACGAGCTCGACAACCATTCGATCTTCTTCCCGTGAGCGCGCATCAACCATTGCAACAAGGCTTGTGCTTCACTCGGCGTTTTGCAACACGAGCCTCGAGGTCTCTAGTTCAAATTCTGTTTCTTGCAATATTTTTTTGGGGTTGAGTTATATTCATATTGTTCACTGGTGTGGCTGGCCCAGCATGAAGGCCCAACGGTGCGCCAAAAATCTGAAGTTTTGTTTTGAGTCGTAGATTTTTTTACCACCTTTGACACATATGATTTGGGGCATGCTATGCTTCGGCCGGGTGATGTTTAGAAACATCCGCCGCCTCGGTAGCCGTAGGATCACGAGCTCGACAACCGTCCGATGTTCTTCCCATGAGCGCGCATCAACCATTGCAACAAGGCTTGTGCTTCACTCGGGATTTTGCAACACGAGCCTTGTTGCGCTTCTGTTGAACCCTTTTTTCTTTCAAATATGGCCTATGTTTCGGAAACAAGACCTTTGCTATACAAAATAAACTTGGTTGTTGCCCATTTGCAACAACCGTAGTGTTGCGCTCGTTTTCTCTGCAACAAAAGGCTTGTTGCCGAAACAATAAAAAAAACTACAATAAGTGGTTGTTCGCATGTTGTTGCAGAAACTCGTCTCGCGGCAGCGGTGCTGCTGGCGACGACGGCCCAAGAAGGTTCCGATGGTGGTCATGGATTCAAGAGCTCGGTCCGGTTGGGAAAGAAAGAGGGGTGTGGGAGGAGAAAAATGAGAGGAAGGAAGGGCGACGGTGGAGGCCTGCCTTGACGGCGAACTGCGGTTGGGGCGTAGACCAGTCGCAAGCACGAGCGCCATGCGCGCGGCGATTGTTTCCCCCCGGTGGAGCTGAAAGACGAACGAAAGAAATGGGAAGGAGATGTGATGCCGCACAAAGTTTCTAGAAAAGGGTGTGTGTTCTGCAGGACCATGGGACACATGTCTAATGGTGGAGGAGGTCAACATAAAAATAGGATTCGTCGGTTGAACACAATCATTTCTCATATGATTTTAGCAGCTCCCCGCGGACGAAAATAATCCTAAACAGTGAACACACCAAAATTTTGGAGAAGCGCGCCTTACTTTATTTATTGTATATTAATAATTAATAATTTAACATTAAAAAATTAAAGTATAGAAGTGTCATTGTGGCCAGATGATTGGCGCTCGCACATGCGACGAGCTTATTATGGAATAGGTTTGAACGGGGGCTTCCTTTTTTGCACACCCTTTTCCCATTTTGATTTCTATTTCAAATTTTTAATTACTACGGTCCGTATTATATAATCTAATAGTCTAGTCTAGTGGCTATTTATGCGGTCGAATCAGAGAAGGTTGTGTGTTCGATTGCTTAGGATTTTCTGCGAAGATAAATAAAATGCACCCGCAAAAGAAAAATGCAACAATGCTTTTTGAAGAAAAAAAACCGTGCACGCGGGCTACCCACCGCCTCAACCACTAAGGGTGGGCCCTCGCCATGTTGGCATGCCACGCATCCACATGGTAAATCCGGATACGATAGAAAGCACCGTATATGAATGAGAGGACAAGTTAGACGATCTGAAAACATGTATTTTGCAATTTTATTCACCAAGCTGGCCGTACAAGTTCTAAGACTCTGGGAGTATTTATCTCTTTTCTTTAGAATAAACTAAAAATAGATTCACACATTAAAACGTCTCACAAATCGTCTCTAAGAATAGAGTCGCACATTAAAACGTCTCACAAATCGTCTCTAAGAATAGAGTCGCACATGAAAATGTCTCACAGATCGTCTCTAAGTTAATTAAAATTAAATACTTATTTTATTAAAGGCTAATTACAATCAAAAGTTTTTGGCGCTCTGAAAACGTCTTAAGAAGCGTCTTTAGATCGCTAGTGTTCATGAGTGTAGATACGAATAAAAAAGCGACCCAGAAAAAGCGACCATACGCGATGTTTTTGTTGTAGTGTGCCTCCAACTAACATCAAACCTAGGGGAGTTTTGTTTGCAATTATTTTTGATTTGATTTCGACCTTTTGATCATGGGACTGGGCATCCCAGTTACCGGCCATTTTCTCGTGAATGATGAGCGGAGTCCACTCATCGTTAGAATAACCCACCTAGCATGGAAGATACTGCTAACCCGTAGTCGCTACATGAGCGATTCAGGCATACAAAACGGATTATATTTGAAGGTTTAGAGTTTGGCACATGCAAATTTATTTGGAACGGCAAGTAAATACCGCATATAGGTAGATATGATGGACACTCATGGAAGAAACTTGGTTCAAGGAATTTGGATGCACAAGCAGTATTCCCGCTTAGTACAGATATTTTGGCTAGCAAAGGATTCTAAATAGCAAGCACCACATGTTAGAGGATCCATAACAATATAACTTCTATACAAATATACCCAAGCATAACCCATTATGTTGTCTTCCTTGTCCAATTTCAACTAATTTGCTTAGGTTTGAAAATAATTAAGGGGGCTCACAATCATAGAAGATGTCCAAGATAGTATATTTATATGTGAAACCTCTCTTCCTTCAATATTCTTTCATGAATTGTTCAAGTGACTAATAAAATGCTTGCTAACCTTCAATAAATTTACCACCTCTACTTCTTATGTGTGAAGGCATTACTCCCCATGGGAAAGGCATATGAAACATATATAATTTCAGATTTATGACATTCAAATCATTCAACCATTTACTCATAAGATATAAGTGAAGCACACGAGTAAATGACAAACTACTCCAAAAAGATACGAGTGAAGATCAATGAGTAGTTAAGTAATTATGTAGCTATGTGAAGACTCTCTCTCAGTTAAGAATTTTAGATCTTGATATTTTATTCAAACAGCAAGCAAAACAAAAGAAAATAAAATGACGCTCCAAGCAAAACACATATCATGTGGTGAATAAAAATATAGCTCCAAGTAAAGTTACCGATGAACGAAGACGAAAGAGGGGATGCCATCCGGGGCATCCCCAAGCTTAGGCTTTTGGTTGTCCTTGAATATTACCTTGGGGTGCCTTGGGCATCCCCAAGCTTAGACTCTTGCCACTACTTATTCCATAGTCCATCGAATCTTTACCCAAAACTTGAAAACTTCACAACACAAAACTTAACAGAAAACTCGTAAGCTCCGTTAGTGAAAGAAAACAAACCACCACTTAAAGGTACTGTAATGAACTCATTTTTTATTTATATTGGTGTTAAACCTACTGCATTCCAACTTCTCTATAGTTTATAAACTATTTTACTAGCCATAGATTCATCAAAATAAGCAAGCAACACACGAAAAACAGAATCTATCAAAAACAGAACAGTCTGTAGTAATCTGTAACTAACGCAAACTTCTGGAACTCAAAAAATTCTACCAAAATAGGACGTCCTACATAATTTTATTATTGATCTGATGCAATTGGAATCAGTATTTTATAATGTTCTGGTGATTTTAAACAATTGTTTTCGTGAACAGAAAGTTTCTGGAATTTTCAGCAAGATCAAATAACTATCATCCAAGAAGATCCTATAGGTCTTGCTTGGCACAAACACTAATTAAAACATAAAACCACATCTAACCAGAGGCTAGATAGATTATTTATTACTAAACAGAACCAAAAAGCAAGAAACTAAAATAAAATTGGGTTGCCTCCCAACAAACGCTAACGTTTAACGCCCCTAGCTAGGCATGATGATTTCAATGATGGTCGCATAAAAGATAAGAATTGGAACATAGAAGAGCATCCTGAAGAATATGACTAGCACATTTAAGTATAACCCACTTCCTATGCATAGTGATTTTGTGAGCAAACAATTTATGGGAACAATAATCAACTAGCATAGGAAGGTAAAACAAGCATAACTTCAAGATTTTAAGCACATAGAGAGGAAACTTGATACTATTGCAATTCCTACAAGCATACATTCCTCCCTCATAATAATTTTCAGTAGAATCATGAATGAATTCAACAATATAACCAGCACCTAAAGCATTCATGATCTACAAGCATAGAAATTTTACTACTCTCCACATAAGCAAATTTATTCTCATCAGTAGTAGTGGGAGCAAACTCAACAAAATAACTATCATGTGATTGAAAATTAAGATCAAGATGACAAGTTTCATGGTTATAATTATTCTTTATAGCATACGTGTTATCACAATAATCATCATAGATAGGACGCATGCTTTCATCATAGTAAATTTGCTCATCAAAACTTGGGGGATAAAAAAATATCATCTTCATCAAACATAGCTTCCCCAAGCTTGTGGCTTTGCATATCATTAGCATCATGGGTATTCAAAGAATTCATACTAACAACATTGCAATCATGCTCATCATTCACTTATTTTATGCCTAGCATTCTATGTAATTCTTCTTCTAGTACTTGAGCACAATTTTCCTTCGCATGATTTTCACGAAAGACATTAAAAAGATGAAGCATATGAGGCACCCTTAATTCCATTTTTTTGTAGTTTTCTTTTATGAACTAAACTAGTGATAAAACAAGAAATTAAAAGATTCGATTGCAAGATCTAAAGATATACCTTCAAGCACTCACCTCCCCGGCAACGGCGCGAGAAAAGAGCTTGATGTCTACTACACAACCTTCTTCTTGTAGACGTTGTTGGGCCTCCAAGTGCAGATGTTTGTAGGACAGTAGCAAATTTCCCTCAAGTGGATGACCTAACGTTTATCAATCAGTGGGAGGCGTAGGATGAAGATGGTCTCTCTCAAGCAACCCTGCAACCAAATAACAAAGAGTCTCTTGTGTCCCCAACACACCCAGTACAATGGTAAATTGTATAGGTGCACTAGTTCGGCGAAGAGATGGTGATACAAGTGTAATATGGATGGTAGATATAGATTTTTGTAATCTGAAAATATAAAAAAAGCAAGGTAACTAATGATAAAAGTGAGTGTAAACGGTATCGCAATGCTAGGAAACAAGGCCTAGGGTTCATACTTTCACTAGTGCAAGTTCTCTCAACAATAATAACATAATTGGATTATATAACTATCCCTCAACATGCAACAAAGAGTCACTCCAAAGTCACTAATAGCGGAGAACAAATGAAGAGATTATGGTAGGGTACGAAACCACCTCAAAGTTATTCTTTCCGATCAATCCATTGGGCTATTCCTATAAGTGTCACAAACAGCCCTAGAGTTAGTAGTAAAATAACACCTTAAGAAACACATCAACCAAAACCCTAATGTCACCTAGATACTCCAATGTCACCTCAAGTATCCGTGGGTATGATTATAGGATATGCGTCACACAATCTCAGATTCATCTATTCAACCAACACATAGAACCTCAAAGAGTGCCCCAAAGTTTCTACCGGAGAATCAAGACGAAAACGTGTGCCAACCCCTATGCATAGGTTCATGGGCGGAACCCGCAAGTCGATCACCAAAACATACATCAAGTGAATCACGTGATATCCCATTGTCACCACGGGTATCCCACGCAAGACATACATCAAGTGTTCTCAAATCATTAAAAGACTCAATCCGGTAAGATAACTTCAAAGAGGAAACTCAATCCATTACAAGAGAGTAGAGGGGGAGAAACATCATAAGATCCAACTATAATAGCAAAGCTCGCGATACATCAAGATCGTGCCAAATCAAGAACACGAGAGAGAGAGATCAAACACATAGCTACTGGTACATACCCTCATCCCGAGGGTGAACTACTCCCTCCTTGTCATGGAGAGCGTCGGGATGATGAAGATGGCCACCGGTGATGGATCTCCCTTCCGGCAGGGTGCCGGAACAGGGTCCCGATTTGTTTTTGGTGGTTACAGAGGCTTGCGGCGGCGGAACTCCCGATCTATCCTGTTCCCCGATCGTTTTAGGGTATATGGATATATATAGGCGGAAGAAATACGTCAGGGGAGCCACGAGGGGCCCACGAGGGTGGAGGGCGCGCCCCCTGCCTCGTGCCTCCCTCGTTGCTTTCCTGACATGCACTCCAAGTCTCCCGGGTTGCTTTCCTTCCAAAAATAACTTCTCCAGAAGGTTTTATTCCGTTTCGACTCCGTTTGATATTCCTTTTCTTCGAAACACTGAAACAAGGGAAAAAACAGGAACTGGCACTGGGCCCTGGGTCAATAGGTTAGTCCCAAAAATAATATAAAAGTGCATAGTAAAGCCCATAAAACATCCAAGATGGATAATATAATAGCATGAACACTTCATAAATTATAGATACGTTGGAGACGTATCAGCATCCCCAAGCTTAATTCCTGCTCGTCCTCGAGTAGGTAAATGATAAAAGAAAGAATTTATGAAGTGTGAATGCTAGTAGGTGCATAAGTTTGATCAATGATAATTTCAATCACCTTTTCTAGCATCATTATATGTCATAACAGTAGCTCAACTCATAGAACTTTGCATGATAAAGTAACAAACTATTCACATGTTAAAGTATAGAACATAAACTTTCTTGAAAACTAACAAACCGTGTTATTAGTCATCAAACAATTACAATTCATCTTATTTTCAGGAAGAGTCTATGTCAGAGCTTTGATTCAGCAAACTTCACATACTCAACTATCATTTAGTCTTCCATGATTGCTACCACTCAAAGCATATTTTTAGAACAAATAGTATTCATCGAACACAGAGAAAGATAGGGGCTTAATGTTTCGCCTCCCAACCTTTTACCTCAAGGGTAATGTCAACAGTAATAAATCATGATCAAATATATTTGAATGGCCATACTGCTGACACTTCATCCTTTAGAGCGCTGAAACGCTTAGTGCTTATCTTCGAATTACACTGGAGCGACTTCTGTCTTTTCTTTTCAGCATTCATCAACACTGCGTCAGAGTCTGAAATACCCATGCATAAAAAAACAATAGTGTGAGTATGGTTGAAGTGTGTGCACAATTAGTACAGTGTAAAGGTAGCAGATAGCAGGTCGGTGAGAAATAAATGATGGGAGACATATGAGAGCTCTACAACATGAATGGCACACTAAATTACTATAGGATTCTATGAAAATAACATTCGACTGAAAACAAATAGGCCAGTTCATTTTTTCTGCACCGTTCGATGTACAAAGAACGAGCAGATCGCCTTCATCTACCTCCAGCCAGTCAGTGTTGAAGATCTTCCTCGAAACGGCAGCGACCACCGGCCAAGTCCCCTACCTGCGCCCTCCCCTCGACCTCACCACACCGCCGTGCTTGGCACCGCCCCCCGGCAATCCATTCAAGCCCCGCCGACCTCTAGATCGGGCGCAAGCAGCTCGTGAGCCCCACACCCCCATGATAGACACCGATGCGCCACTTCCCCGGCGAACAGGCGGACTAGGTGCTCCGCGCGCCTAAGCGGGTGCTGCTTCTTTTAATTGCGGTTCGATTGACCCTGAATTGAAATCCAGGCGGGCTACTGACCTCTAGCAAAGGTGAAATAGTAAAGGGAGGAAACCTTGTGCATTTAGTATCAGGAAGAAGATGCAGTAAGAAGCGCTCAACTAGTTTCTTTCATGGGATGAATACGGTGTGAGCAGAGACGTAAGGTTTGCACGAATAAGGGAAGAGGAGTACCTCTTTCTGCTAGAAGTGATGTGTCCTCCTTCTCTTTTTCCAACGATCTTCTTGTGGTTCGCTGGAAACGAGAAGTTGTGGAGGACGGTGCAGCCTTGGACGAACCCATGGCCAAGTTGTTGAGTGTGGTGTGGTGGCCGTCTCTCGGCGGCGGGGAAGCCGATCCGAGGCGGCGAACGACGGCGTAGCGGGAACAACTCTGGTGCGGTGGACGGTTGCGACAGTGGAGCGGCAGCAGTGAGGTGCAGGATGGCGTGGTCGGAGTAGTTCTAGTACGGCCCACGTCGGCGTCGGCGTCGTGGAGGCAGCTCTACATCGGCTTCAGCTGCTAAGTCCTTGAGGGCGTTGTGGTTGCAGTTGCGTTGGACGACGACGTCCCGGTATCGGCTCCGGCGTGATGGAGGAGGGCGGCGGTGGATTGGGTGCTATGGGGTGGAGGACAGAGGAGGCTGGGGTTTCGCGGCTGGTGGAGAGGGAGTTTTGGCGCCCACGGAGTATGAATGGGGAAACGGAGGGAGGCAGGGAACTAAGGGGGAACAATGTTTCGGTTTGGGACGCGCTTGTTTGAAATTTGGGGAAAGTTACAAACTTTGCCCCCATCTAAAATTTCGGACATATTGCGGGTTGGGGGTAGGACAGTAATCTCAGGCGTCCCAAATGTGGGCGGGATAGATTTCGGCCGAGCGCATGGGTGTTTAGGCGCCCATGGCATATGAATGCTTCTCGGAGGCAGTTGAGACTGGCGTCTTGGTGAAGTTACAAACCTACCCCGGTTTAGACCTTTGGACATCGGGCCGATAGGCTACACGGGCCAGAGTCAGGATAGTAATTTCGTACCACCAAACATTAGTCTCGCGCGGTTTCTTGTGACCAAAGGCCTATTTGGCGCTTCGTTCAATATTTGGGAGTATAAGCATTAACGTTTTCGGTTATCTTGAATTGAACATTCAGGATTTGTCAAACTTCACAAATCTTTACTCTTGAAAATCCTAAAGCTACGATTATTTTGGAATGGAGGTGGTACATTTGAATATACATTGTACACGGGTATATATTAAAAAATATGCAACTTACCTCAGTTCATGCATGGTTCCACATATAATCTCCTTGGTTGCAAAAAAAGTTAGACATGCGTATGAATATATATAGCATGTTCAAACGCACAACAAAGATTGATGCCCCCTTTTACAGCTGATTTACAAATGCCATTACCTTGGGTTCAAATAGATGAATGCACTTCCTATGAATTCGAATCTTCGAAACCCCCTTTATGTTGAATTCGACATGTATTCTATTTCGTAGCTAGAAATTTGGAATGTATCCATGCAAGTGACAAATGTATAAAGTGCTTCACACTAACAACATGGAGTGCATTAATTAATGTTTATATATGAATTGCAAAAGCATCCATTGCCTGCAAGGTTGTCAGAATCGTGATTCTTTTGTATGATTTTACGACTTTATGATCCAAACTGACTTGTGTGATTCTACGATTCTGGTTGATAGAATCTACGCTTTTACGATCCTGATAGTGAAGATTCTACGATTTGCGATCCTGCCACCGAAGCTCCGATCCAATTCAAAATCACGATTCTGACAACCTTGCCTGTATTTCAAACCGCTCTCACTCTATGGATCGATAATATGAAATAAACACATGCACATGCTAGAATTCAATAGAGTATGGGTCTGATAGACCGATTTTCGTCCATACGCAATTTGCAAAATTCATGATCTCATCCAAAAATAAAAATGCCATTTATATTTTAATTTAATGCGTAGAACCGCCGTTTACACATAGATGCACTATGCCTCGGCCCGTTCTCACAAACGCGCTATATATCTCTCTATCTACCGTATAAGTGCACACACTTTATATGCATCGGCATTTCTCTTTCACACATGCTCACAATCTCTCTCAGGGTGTCGGGGAGTCTCACGCACATGCTCTCTCTGTATCTCTCTCTCTCTCTCTTTCTGACTACTGTGTACCACTCTTTTCACTAATCTCAGTTGGAAAACACTATTTCTCTCACATGCATATATACACACGCACGGTCTCTACTAGCCCTCTATACGCACATATATGTGCCTACGTGTCTCCCGCACGCACATTATCTTTAGGCCTCTCTCGCACACATTGCCCCCCCCAGACACACCTCTCTCTTAGTAGTTAGCAGATATGATTCCATCATATCATTCGGTAGGATATCCCTGACTGTTAGGCTGGATGGTAATACGAGGCAAAGTTTTACCCCAGTTCGGACCCTTGCAGTTGATGAAAAAGCCTACTCCTGGTACTGTATATTAGTGACAGGGGTGTGTACAAAGTACACGTGAATACCAGGCATTGTGTGTGTGTGTATACTATCGACGAACTAGCCCCCAAGCTTCTATAACATACTGGGGGCCTAGGATTACAAATCATATATAGTCGGCTTATCACCAGTGGGGATAGAGTCCTCCGCGACTCTGGTAGCTAGCTTCGTGTTGTACGCTGAGTCCTCCACATGGGTCTTCGTATAACGCGTCTCGATCCAACCTATGTGGCGCAGGATGGAACCGACCCATGAGTCCTAATGTTGACCCACCACAACTAGAAATGATGTGCCCACCACACCACACACGCAATCGGCCACTAAGAAAATAAGCATATACAATAGTACAATGTTATACATGAAAGTTAATTGCATGGTGCATCCAAAAATATTTGTTCTGCATTGTGAATGTTTATATATTCTCCTAAAATATTAGTCATGGGAAACAGAAACGAAGGGCATATCTCTTATCTCCACCGGACATCCCCTCTTTCTACACCACTTTCACGTACGCACACAAACTATCTCTCGGCCCTCTAAAAGTATGCATGCCCACGACACATTCACGAATGATGGTCACTGTATTTCAAGCTAAAGCACTATACGGTCACTGGAGTTCAGAATATGCTCATTATGGTCACCGTATACATTCTCGTGGTGATCATACGGTATCTAGCTCACGATACGTCTCCGTATTTTCTTGATGACACTGACGGACTTTGCATTTGATGCGTGCTCCGTATTTTGTTGAAGACACTTACAGTCATTGTATTTGAAGCGAAAGCACGATATGGTCACTGGACTTCAGAATAAGCTCATCACGGTCACCACATACATTTTGTCATGCTAACCAACATGTGGTTGGATGGTTAGGATGACAGTGGTTTCTCGAGCCCACCTGGGTTAAAGTCTAGGTGCTCGCATTTATCCTGGGTTAATTTCAGTATTTTCCGGCGATGTGCGTTCAGTGGGAGGAGACGTTCCACTCGACTACGATGCACATATGGTGACTTCGTATAATCTCAAGATCATATGCCGGCCCACTCTCTCAAAGGTGCTCATAGGGGTAGGGTTTGCGTGTGTGCGCTTATAGCGGTGAGTGCTTGCGCGTATATATGAGCCCTTGCGTGTGTACCGTGTTAAAAAAATACATGTCATGATTATACGGTCACTGGCTCACCCGTACAACTCCGTATTTTGTTGATGACACAATCAATTGACCAGTCAAACGTCCCACGTGGCGCAACTAGTGTTGCACCATCGGGGCGCGTAACCGTGAAGCCCACCTGTCAGCCCGTATATGAAAGAAAGAAATGGTAGTTTGAGTCTGTACTGTGTTAATAAAATACGGAGTACATTTTAGGGTGATCATACGGTCAATGGCTCACCATACAGCTCTGTAATTTTTTGATGACACGATCAATTGACCAGTCAAACGGTCCACATTCAGCAGCGCACATTACCATAGGGCCCACCCGTCAGCGCGTATATGAAGGACATAAATGGTAATAAATAAGTGGTCGGTGGGTACTCGAAGTCGTGAGACCTCTGGTTGGCAGTCACCGGCGGTGGGGGGGCACGTTGATTGGGCGGTGGGGTGGGGATCGCCGGAGAAAAACCTCGGCGCGGGGAGGGGGGCTAGAGGGATGGCCGGTACGGCGGCGGACCGGCGGTGAGGAGTGGTTTCGGGGCGGGCGGGGCGGCGTGGCGGCGCGGGACGACCGCGGGGGGCGGGGGCCGGCGGTTCGACCGGTGGTGGCTGGCGGCTCAGGGGGTGGAGTTTGATGATAAACTGCAGGCCCTTGATTTCATATCCAACGGCTGGAAAATCTAATGACCAGAGATCAAAAAGTCAGTCGACTGACGTGTAGCCTCACCCCGCACGTACACATGCACGCACGCAAGACATGCACGCATGCAGGCGTGCAACACTGACACATACACATAACGAACACACGCACGCATGCAGGCGTGCAACACTGATGCGTACACATGCACTCACGAACACACGCACGTACGCACACATGCATGCAACACTGAAACGTACCCTTGCACGCATGCAACACTCGCATGCCTGCATGCACACAACACACGACGCAAGACACACGCTCAACCTATACGTGCATGCACCCTTTGTTAAGGACATGTATTGTTACGGGTATTAATCAATCTTATCTGTGATAAGCAGAACATTGATGTTTGTAGCGGTCTTTATGTCTAGGTTTGTAACTCTATAGTCCCTCTGACACACACCCACGTAGGTGGGGGATGTGCACGTAGAGAAGAGGTGCACGCACGGTGCACATACTCCTGTCTCTTTCCCAACCACACCCACGCGGGTACACGGTGGAGCTCATTTCTGTACGAAAAGGCAGCCCACGTGGTAACTTGACACGTGTACTGGTTGTCCACTAGATGGAGGGAGGATCGTCTACCACGGGTGAACAAACAAATTGCGACTTGACGCGTTATGTTAAAAAAGGGGCAAACCATGTGGGGCCTACCTTAGAGGCAAGGCTCTATACACTGGAGTACTTTTGATGTGTCCCGTCAACTCGCAGAATGAGGAGAAGCTTGCTTAGTACGCCGTCTCCCCCGCCCACGGGCGCGGTGGCTCGCAGGATGAGGTGAAGCTTGCTTACTACGCCTTACGCCCGCTCCCTCGCCCACGCGCGCGGTGGCTCGCAGGACGAGGAGAAAATTTTACTAGTGCTCCCTCCGTTTACTCCTCGTCCCTACTACCTTGGTTAGAGAGATTATCATATTGTTTGGAATATATATGTCCTTTAGTACTCCCTCCATTTACTTATACAAGGCCACTGTAAAAAATACATTTTGCATCTATACAAGGCCACAAATAGTAATCGAGACAAACGTTACTACTCCCTCCTTTCAAGTTTATGGCTCAATTTCAAAATCTCTCCAACCAAGGTAGACGGTGATTGGTCGAATTAATTTTGTACTCCTAGTTTGCACAAGTAATTAGTACGCTCATTTTTCTCAAGAAGTTATGTTTACCGAGGCATTAATTAGAACGAATGCATGAATGACAACTAAATTTCCATGAACTTCTACATGCATTGATGAGTTTTCTCTTGACACTGCTTGCATCGGGTGATCTAACGCACCTCGAAATCCAACATGTGATGGTACTACTACTAGTAGTAGAACTGAGACTTATAAAATGTAAAAACGAATGTTTTGTACATGAGCCCTATAAACCCTAGTGGGTACATACTTCGTAAAATCAGATTTTCCCAAAACTAAGTCGCTCAACCTTTATTTGCTTGTTTCCCTTCCTGCCTCCTTGCCTCGAACAGACTATGCCAAACCCCTTGCCTGCCATGCGGGAAAAGACCCGCCCTCGCCTTTTTTAGTCCGGGTTTGTATCGATGGATCACGCGAAGCAGCAAAAACCCAAGCCGTGTCTTGTACTCCTCCGTCGACGCTCGCTTTGATGAATTCTGTACTTCCTGTCGCCGACATGTGGGACATATAGCAACCGGGTCGACGTGTCAAGCACCAAATAACAATGCAGAACAGCAGGGGGGACGCACCCCAGTCGTACCGCCCTAGTAGTAGTGGTAATGTGCAATGAGACGTCAAATCACAATGCCGCACCTTCCCAGACGGACGAAGCAACCATTATTTCACACTTTGGTTCGCCATCATCTCAAACCACATAGTATTGCTTCTGCCTCAAGAGGGACATGCTCATCGCCTTGGTACATCATGACACGTGGGACCGCATGACAGGCCATGTCCCCTCGCCGATCGCTCAGTAAAATCACCTCATTTTTACTACTATACTTCCTCCGTATCGGTTTACATGGCATGCACGTCGTTCTAGGTTGAGAATTTAACTGGCTATATATGTGATGAACAATATATGTTTAGAAATTACATCCGCTTAATAATCCAATGATATACTTTTTGTGACATAGTAACTTAGATTTAGTTAGTCAAATGGATGACCTAGAACTACGTGCATGCCCTATAAACCGAGATGTCTAAAAAACCGAGACGGAGAGGGTAGTTCAGTACGTATCTTTTTAGATCAATATAGTCGGGATTCACCAAGGAGCAAAACCAAGTGGTAGGCTGCACCTGTCGTGTTGGCGTAGCGACTCAAGCAGGGTCAGTCCGCAGACGAAATGGCGACACACTTAACAGGACCCCTTTGGCCGACATGTGGCTCATCCACCATCTTGTTCCACATGCGATGCACCAAATTGCAGTTTAGAGCAGCGGTTGGAATTGGAGGCACCCCGGTCGTAGCGTCGCAGTAGTAGAAAATGAGCGATGAGGGGTCAAATCACAAAGCCCCACCTTCCCGCATTAAGCTGGACGGACGAAGCAACCATCATTTCACTCTAGGGCGCAAGAGCATAAAGAAAAGAGAAAACCAATGATGCGTGTGGCAGCTACCTAGGGCACCCTAGGGTAGGGGTCTCCACTACAGATCTTTTTTTGAAAGCGCATCCACTACAAATCAGCTTCTCCCTCGTCCTCTTGAAGAAAACCGATGATGCGTGCGAGGGTTTGTAGGAGTACTACTAGGGCTTGCGGGGCCACGTCGTAGTAAACGGGAGAGGGGTTGAGTTCGAGTCGACGCCTTAAATATGTGTGGGCCGCTTGGTTTTAGGGGAACGAGGCAGCATTTTGGGTCCGGGGACCAGTGGAGATATAGTACGTACAAAAAATTGTGGACGTAGGTTCGACCGAAAGGCAATGATGCATGGGCCCTGCATTTTGATATACCCGGGGCCGCGTGAAATTTGCTACTCTAGTCAAAACTAGTAAGGTACACATGCATTGAACGCATGAGATTTCGAAACCAAATTATGAATAAATACACACTATAACATGTAAAGCTTTGAGTCATATATGCATGATGTAGATGTTCGTTTAGTTCTTATAGTTCATCTCATTCAAAATCAATTAGTTTTATAAAAATGTTAAGATTCATGGGGTTGTGCATTGTAAATCATAAAGTAAAAAAACAAATAATGGCATTTCATTTAGAAAAAAAATCAATTATGATACGGAAGATTCTAGAACAAAGGAGAAGTGCATGTGTTTTGAGGTTTGTGCATTATGCTTAAGTTCAACCATGGAGTCTTCTTAATTGTACATGTGGTAGATCTGGTGGAATGTTGATGATATCCAACGGCCAGTAGTGCTCGGATTTGCCATCTCTGCACTGTCGGATTAGCTTCATCCAGCGACCATCTTTCAAGTTATTCACACACTATATAGTTCTTGTGCCATAGTTGCATGTCTTGGAAAAAAGCTACTAGTGGGTTGTACTAGCTATTTAGGAATATAAGATGTATACATGGAAGTTGTAGGGAAAGAGATGACATGGAGTATCTCAATTCCTATGAGTAGGGACTGGAAAAGAGATGTCATTTGGTTGACATCATAGGAACTTTTCTATTGAATCTAGAGATGACATGTATCTCAATTCCTATGAGGAGGAATTAGAAAAGAGATGTAATTTGGTTCATATCATAGGATCTTTTCTATTGAATATACGCTAATGTTTATTTTCCTTTGAAATTATGGGAGTATAGGAATCCATTCATATGAACCAAGTGGCTCTAAAGCTATAGAAATGATATCATGTTTATTTCCTTTGAAATGTGGAGTATATGAATCTATTCCTATGAACCAATTGGCTCTAAAGGAAAAAATCCTATAAAAATCATATCATATAGAGTTCCTATGATATTCCTCCACACCAAAGGATGGTTGAAATTGCTGCAAGTGATACGATGGTCTTTCTTTGTAGACTCCTCCCCCATCTTTATAGTTACCTCTCGAAGATGAATGAAATGATATATACAGGGTATTCTACATGTGCAATTTGGTACACGAAAACTCGGTAAAAGTTTGCGAGGTTCGAATTTTCAATAAAGCTATATGCACTGCATTTTGGAACGGAGGGAGCATGCGGCAGTTGCTAACACTCACGTGGAAGATTTGTGTGTAGGAGGAGTGGCTGTTCTGTTAAATGACATGGCAAAACTGACACTATCAGATGCCGATCTAACGGTTCTTACGGCGTTCGTCAGGAAAAGGCTTGTGGCGAACGTTTGTCGGATAATGATTTACGGACACATGCATTGCATTGATACGTGCCCCCCTCTCTCTCACGCACACGCACCCTCCCAAGTCCTCTTGCACCCACCGTCTATCTGCAAGTAGACGTCACACACATATGTGCTCTTCACACCCTACCCTCAGAACTTCTAAAAAACAAAAGACATCGCGCACATTTTATTTTAGCTCACACGTCACACACTTATACTATTACTCTTGTGGCGAATGTTCTTTGGGCATAGTATATTGTACTCTCACGAAGAGAAGCGGTGCACGCACGCACTAGTTCTCTCACTCTCACTCGCGGGTACACGTAGGAGCGCATTTTTTTGTAGCTGGTACAACAAATTCACTCCACTACATATATAAGAAGGAGCCTTAGCGCTTGCTTTACTAGGGTTCCTCTCGTTCACTCTCTCATGCTCTCCAGATCTAAGCAAGACATAGGTGGCCACACTCTCTCAGCTCACGGCTGGTCACAAATCCGGCCGGACAACCTCGACCGGGGTAGGGGTGTAGGTGCATCGTTCACGCTGTCGTCGGCGGCGAGGGAGGAGACCAACGGCTGCCCGCGCATCCCGATCGGCAGCCGTGTCGTTCTCTCCGAGAGAGCGCCGTCTCCGGAGGGCCTCCGACCCCTTCTTCCTCCCTGCAGTATTGTGGCCAAGATGCAGCCTCCCGACGCCGTCTTTGCCACATGCCGACGACCCTCAGGTATATATTCCTTCGAAACCTGCCTTGCTCTACTGCCCCAGCTCCCCACTTGGCTTCGTGTGGATCTTTTTCTACTTCCGTTCGCTGTTCCAAAGCCACCTAGACTTTTACTATTATTAGAGGTAAAGCTAGTTCATACAGTCGACTATAAGAGTTGGTTCAAACAGGGAAGAAAGTGGTAAAGTTGTAGCATGAATCTAGGACTTGGTTCTAAGAGGAAATGGGGGAAAGTAGTAGATACTGGCTACCCAACTAGTCTCTTGGTTGAAAAGACGAAGAAAGCATGGTGGATGGCGAAGGGTGGGGGGAAGTGGACCTATCTCTTGGTTGAAAAAGGAAAGAAAGTGACGGGTGTTGGGGGACAACGCAAATGAGAATGAGCAGGTCTAGATTTCCTTGCTCACATAGGAAACTGTCGCCGAGGAGATAAAAAATGGGACAAATGCAGACATGCTGCCTGAGTGTTTGCCGCTCTCGGCAACCACATCTGCCTCACCACTTTATGCCTCTGCTGTCCCTACGCCCATATCGCTACCGTTAATGTAAAATCACATGAAGCATTAAGCAATGCCACCTAATGTCACTATAAGTAATGGTCTAGTGCCATCGATAAATTGAAGCAATGCCACCACCATTTTATGAAGTGCTTCCGTCTTGCTTTATTTCCCATGAATTGTGTTTTTGCAGTTACACTTAAATCTCACACTGCTAACATTGCTTCATCCCAGTGGAACTGCACAAATTTGATTGCACATTCACTGACCATGTGCTACTCTCATGACAGTAATACTAATGCTATTGTTCTGCATGTTAATCTAGTGGCAGTGTTGATGTTATGTGATGCTACTTACTTAAGGACACTTTCATACTGTCAATCTAGTGCCAATTATAACACAATAGATGCTGTTGTTAATCATACGCCACTGCAAATATCTGTCACTGTTTAAATAACCGTATTTCGTATTTGTGCAAACAGGGATGTTTGTCTCCATATCGTTTTGGTATGTCTGTCTCCGTATCATTTCTATCCGCGCAATCAAAAGCACACACCTCAGTTTTAGTAGAACTGCGCAAAATGAGATGGCTATCCCTCGTTGTTGTCGTCTAACCACCCGTCTTCCAGGTATTCCTACATTGGTAGTTACTAGGTAGAATGACCAAAGCAATCTAAAAGAAGCTGATTCATACGTTTTACTTCCTGATTGCAGTGCAAGGACGAGCGAAAACATCTGCATCCTAGTCCGGAATGCACTTTCCTCCAGTTCATCCATGGACCGAGGACAAGCTGGCACGGCTGCACGGAGGTTTTTGGGACAGGTGCGCGGACAAGAGGCATTGTGGTCTGCTTATTTCTGCAAATAGCGGCGCTTAAATTTAGTGGAATGCACAAGACTTTCAGCTGGTCAGTACACTGCATGGTTCAGTTCAGCATTCCAGCTGAGAACACAATTAGAATTGATTATTCTGGAATGAGAGAACCTAACCCTGGAAGGTGGCAACAAGAAAAAACCAGAGTGAACTCCAGGATATTTAAGCCTGCCGGGAGGCCCTTTGCTCAGAGAAGCCTTGCTTGTTTGTTCCTGATTTGTAAACCTTCTCACAACTTTGTCTTTTGCTATTAACTAGTATATGTTTGTTATGTTCTATGAATCATTGAGATGTATAAAATTGCTTAACTTATGCTTTTCAAGTTTTTTATGAAGCCGAGTTTAATGTGAGTGTTCCACATGAACACTGGACTAGCGTGTGAACGTTTGGAATTTACATTGTGGCCTGAGTTAACTGCATGAACCACTATAACAAGATACATAGTTGCATATATGTCCGACAGCAGATTGTTGATTGTTAGCTGGTCGATAGCCGAGTGTTGAAGCGAGCTGAGCCAATGTGACGTGTTTTGCATAACTGCTTACAAGTGGGGTAGCACCAACAGTGTTTACAAGTACTTATGTATACGTCGGCGCACAGTTCTCGAACGAGTACTCTATTTCATCAAAACACACACTGCTCATATGATAAAACTAGTGAGGACGCATCTGTTTCGGCAACAATTACGATGATTCACAGGCACACAAAAGTAGCAGCAGTTCCCATAGACGGATTCAAACAAAGTACTAGCCTCAGAGGGCTCGATAATAGGCAAGGTTCGGATAATTAGATAGAATCCAAACTACTATTAAACACTAGCTGGGGCAAGTATTTCATGCCTATATCTAATTTGGGCTGGACACAAGACGGACCTTGCAATGAACATCATCGTGGACGTCCGGCAGCAGCTCAATCCTGTGAACCTTCATGAAGAAAACCTTGTGGCCTTGCCACTCATAAACTTGTTTGTGGAGGCATGCCACGTCATCTTCCTATGTAAGCTTGACAAGAACAGTATCCCTCACAAACGAAGGAGTAGCTTTGAACTTCTTGTGCTTCAGTACACCCTGGACAACACGCCTTACAACAGTGAGGCTGGAATACAACTCTTCATTGGTATAAGCGCAAATGGATTCCAGGATCCAACAGCCTAAAAACTCTGTTTTCCCAGTGCGTATATTCAGGTCATCCGCCTCATAGCGAGTGACATGTACAACCACACAATCCTTGTCTGCATCAGGGCTCTAATTGAAACAGAAACAAATTCTGAATTACTTTCCAGCATAAGAAACACAAGTTATTTAAATCACTATGTATAGCAAGGCATCGAAGCTAATAAATTTTTGCATTATTCATCACCACATACTTAGATGAAAAACCACAATCGAGATCGGCAAAGAAGAAAATCACCTTGGGCAGCTCAGCGCGGGGGGGGGGGGGGGACACATCCTCGAAGGGGGAAAACTGCTCCTGCAGTGCCACGGGGGCTGTAACCTCAAACGGAGCATTGACCATCTCAGTAGTGGCCGTGAGCGTATCTGGGGTCGGCTCGGTGGCTGCCTCCATCTTTTTGGAGCTCTCTGTCTCGTGGGGATCAGCCTCCCCCGTCTGCTCCAATATTGGTAGATCTTTGCCTGGTTCTCCTTGGTCCATCATGAAACTGACGAATACTAGGAGACCACTGAAAGGAAAACACAATCGCAATGACAATGAAACAAAAAAGAGAGTGAGGATCGGTTACTGCTTTGCAAAAGTTCATTTTTTTCTCTGAACGAAAATATACCAACATCATTGATCTGCTTACCTTCCCTTCGTTGGGAGAGAAGAACAGTGGTAGATGCGAGTGTTGCCTTTCTTGAAGACGGTGAAGGAGAAGGGGATTCAGCGAAGAGTGAAATGATGGTTGCTTCGTCTGTCAAACTTAGACTGCGGGGATGTGGGGTTTTGTGATACGACGACTCGTTATTGCCGCGCTACGACCGGGGTGACTCTCCGCCTGCATACTGCCTTCTAATTTGGTGGATGGCATTTGGGCCCGCGCGCTGCATGGCCCGCATGTCGGTGAACAAAAGTATAACAACATTCAGTAGAGGGAGACGTTTCGATGACCTAGGAGGAGCCAGAAGCGGTATTGTATCCACTGTACTAGTAGTAATTGTTTTTCTGGGTAGCTGTAGAGTGTCTCCACTGTACTAGTAGTAATTGTTTCTCTGGGCCCAAGACAAAACAGCTCATCCACCCTAGTAAATAGTAAAATCAATTCAAAAGTCCATATATTTACTGAATGAGAGGCGCTACCCACACCCAGCACACCGCCCCCCAAAAAAACATGGGTGTTCTTCTTCCTCCTCACTCCCACCCACCTCACGTCAGCTCGCTCCACTCGTACCCCCAAATTCCTCACCTCATTCCTACAGAAAACCCCAGCTCCCCTTCTTCCTCACTACTACAGAAAAACCCCATCTCCCCTTCTTCTTCACTCGCACTACAGCTAGGCTCGTCATTCGTTACTCTGCTCAAATCCGTGAGCGCGACGCGACGCCCTCGAGGAAAATGGAGTCGGCTGACCCTAGTGCCAAGAAGATGAGGCTCCCGCCAGCGGCGATGCCTGTTGTAGATCCCGCACCCGGCAGCGCGGGGAGAAGCGGCGACCCCGCCCCCACCGGATCCCAGGAACCCGTAGAATCTCGGGTGGACCGCATCAGCGATCTCCCGGACGCCGTCCTTGGGGAGATCATCTCGCTTCTCCTCACCAAGGATTGCTGCCGCACCCAAGTCCTCTCAATTCGGTGGCTCCCTCTAAGGCGCGACGTGCCCCTTAATCTCGACTGTCGTCAGCTATCTCTCTTCAATGATTTTGAAATCCCTAGAGCCATCATCTCCTCCCACCAGGGCTCCGTTCAAAGCCTCTGCATCCCGTCATGCTACCTGAGCAAGCATACCATGCCCTGCACAGTGGACGCCTGGCTGAAATCCCCTGAATTCACAGAACTACAGCTGCTTGAGTTCTACTATTCCCGTGGAAATCACCTACCAGATACCGAACGCCATCTTCCTGTGCCCTCAGCACCGATGTCCATCTCGCGGTTTTCCTCCTCTCTCCACACCGCCACCTTTGCGCTGTGCGACCTACCAGACAATCTGGTACTAAACCTTCGACTCCCATTTCTGAAGAAACTTTCACTTGTGTGGGTTCGTATATCGGAGGCCTCATTGCACAACATCATCCACTCCAGTTGCCCTGCCCTGGAGTGCTTGGTGCTTGTTTTCACAGTTAGAATCGGTTGTCTCCAAATAAAGTCGCCTAACCTTGTAAGAATTGGAATTTGTTTTGCCAGAAGGCAGCTCATCATCCAAGATGCCCCTTCACTCCACAGGTTGATCATTGATTCTAGTTATTCACCGTTGCAAATAACCGTCCTCTCTGCGCCTAAATTGGAGACCTTGGGTGTAATACATGATCTTTGTGCTCATTTCAATATGGTGTTTGGCTCCACAATTCTTGAGGCACTTTACATTATCATCTACACTTGTAACCATAAGATGCATTTTAAATTTCTGCGCATAAGTTATATGTCATCTTGGTGTACACATTTTGTACTAATATTATGTTATATGCTCAATGAAGAGTTTCTCCATAGATGGCCTATCAATGGTGCTGGATTCTGTCAAGATCTTATATATCCAAATGAATAGTTTTGATCTGAACAAGATTATTGGCTTGCTGCAATGCTTTCCATGTCTGGAGAAGTTGCATATAAAGGTGATAATTTCACACACATTGGAAGCCCGCATATAGTGTACTAGAATTAACCGTTCAGCTGTTGCTCTTTCGACACTCCTTTTTTTAAACCTTAACTGTTTTCAATCTTCATGTCTATTTAGGCAACAGGACGGGGTAAGAAAGTTATAACCCATCGGTGGATTTGTAAGCATCAGGATTTTCTCACTTCTCATGAGATTCGATTGAAGACAATAACGCTAGAACGATATGTAGCCAACCATGCAAACACTAGATTTGTCACATTCTTCCTGCTGAATGCGAGGTTACTATTGTCCATCAGGCTTAAGTTTAGCAGCAGCATGGTTTTGACGTATGGGTATGTGGAAGAGCAAAAAACGGAGTTTCAGGTGGGTAAAAGAGCTTCTGAACGTGCCGGGCTTCTATTTACAACATATTGTGGTCATAATCCAGTAAATTTTACGACCCAAGATGTTCATTCTATGGACCTGACCGGTCCATTTGACTGTGACTGCCAAAAACAGTGCTGGAGTTAGATGTTGTTGCCCTTTTCAACCTGGGTTTTTTTGTAAACCTGATGAACAATTAACCCTCGTGCTTTTGTACAGTTTGTAAGCTGGAGTTAGATGTTCTTGCCCTTTTCAACTCGGCTGTGACTGTCATATTTTCTTTGAAGCAAGGAAAATGGCTTGCCAGTCGTTTAATTTAGAGTGAAATATTGTAACAACTAACAAATCCCAACCAAGGGAAATAACATCACTCTCGCCGGCTGCTTGAGCTCACTCTGCATTACAGAAGCCAAGTGATTAGCCCCCACCAGCACCCACAAACTTATTTCCAACTAGCACATCAAATGGGCTGTAAATTTTCATAGGAAGGGCTGCATGAATGTGACAGATTTGGATTCTGACATTTGGGACCCGCGAGGAAATAACCTATCCAAGGTGGTGTCGACTTACTAGCCAGTCAACAGACGATTCTGCCTACCAGCCGTTGGATTGACATCCAACATCTGTCGTGTATCTTCTATCTCTTGTCTTCTTCTTCCTCCAGCCACCAAACCAAACCACCCCGTCGGCTCCGCCTGCTCCCGCCTACCATGGCTGGCAGCGCCTCCGCCGCCCTACCGTACATACGCTCCAACGTTGGCCAGTCCCTCCCTCTATTCCCCCACACGTCCTGTTATTCTCCGGCGACGTCAGCCCCAACACGCACCCGCACCCGAACCAGTCAACCCTCGTACTCCCCTCCACCTGCGACTGGACCGTCGCATCTTCCACGGCTCCTGTTCGTTCTGTCCGAGGCCTCGCCATCGTCCTCCGACTTGCGGCCTTGGTTCGCTCGCGGTGCGCGGTGCGCCGCCCTCTTGCGTTGTCAACGTCGTCAAAAACCGAGAGGAACAAGGAGATGACTGTACGTGGAGAGGATGATAGTAGGGACCCACCAGCGTCATGGCATTACGCAAGCAAGTGCCTCTATATTACAAGCCCAAAAATATGGTTCCTCCTAATGGTTGGACATCTGGGGCTCACGCCATTGTCAACGTAGTCAATAAACGAGAGAATTACACTACGAGCGGCTGGCACCAGGGACCCAGCAGGTCACGCAGTTTTTTTTGAGGAACAAGCAGTTGTTATTTATACTAGTTTTAGCGACGGATCAGGGTAACAACGGGGCTGTGCGGGGGTTGTGGCCCGTCTAGCCAGGGTTTTATTTATGTTTACCACATCATCAGCCCAGTTGTGTTTTTTTCTTGCTGAAAATGGCTAGCCCAGTTCTATTTTTTAAAGAAAGACCCAAACGAGGCATACTTGCTTTATCAGCCCTGCTGGGCTACAAATCTTTCAAGACGAGGAGAGTTTCATTCGGTTTGCCCAGAAATGGGCTGTACATTTTTAAAACACATCAAACCGGGAATTAGTTTCAATTTTTTTTCATTACAAGATTTTAAATTCCATTGATTTTTATGCGTGGACAATTATTTGGATTTTATATTTATATAAATTATTTTTCAAAATAGTTTGAATGTGAATCGATATTTCGGGATTAAAAACATTTGACCGCACCGAAATATGCAAAAAAATCGTATACTTTTTAACCGTGGCCACAATATGGGGTGTAATGCAAACAAAAAGAAGATGGGCTCCAAAAAAATTCTTAAGAATTAGCAAATGGGATGTACATTATTAGAAATAATGCACACGAGAGAAGTGACTATTGGATGTCCATCTAATGTCTGTCGTGCTTCTTCAATCTCTGCTTTTCCTGCTCCAACCGCTCAAACAAGCGCCGGTGGGACTGCCTGCTCCCTCCTCCCGTGGCCGGCTATGCTGCCGCACAGGCCTCACCGCCCCACCGTACTCCCATCGCTGGCCTAGCCATCCCTCTACTCACCCACACCTACTGTTATTCTCCGGCGACAGCAGACGAACCAGTATACCCTCGTACAGTCGTACTCCCCTCCGTGTGGGAAACAACTGCCGAGTGTTCCCTGCCTCCGTGTCGTTCCCTTCCTAGGCCTCACCGTCGTCCACCGCCCTGGTGCTCTCGGCGTGGCCTGGTCAACGTGGTCAATGAACGACATCCATCGGAAGTGGACTGTACGTGGAGAGGCTGACAGCTGGGTCCACGGCCGACATGCATCTGAAGTGGACTATACGTGGAGAGGCTGACAGCTGGGTCCACGGCCGCACGCAAGGAAATGCCTCCTTATTACGCGCAAAATAATGATTCCTCCACCTGACATCTGGGACCCACCGAAAGGGCCTATGTATTTCGTGGAAAACACGTTACCGCCGCTGACAGCTTGGACCCACCAGCTATATCTTCGCACGCAAGGAAGTACCTCCTTATTACGCACAAAAAAATGAATACTCCCCTACTAGCTGGGACCCAGTATAGTGGCAGGCTGACTTGTGGGCCTACTAAGTTGACGGGGACGGAGGGCTTTGTCAACTTAGTCAATATGCACGATTCTAGCTCCAGTGACCGTACGATGTCCATCCAACGGCCGTAGTGCTTCTTCAACCTCTGGTCTTGTTGCTCCAGCCACCCAAAGCAGCGCCGGTCGTGCCGCATGCCACTGCCTCCCGTGGCCGGCTGTGCTGCCGCGGAGGCCTCACCGCCTCTACTATTCCCACCGCTGGCCAGGCCCTGCGGCGACGGCAGCCTCACACCGCAGCCAAACCAGTGAACCCTCGTACTCCTCTCCACGCGGTCTTCCACTGCCGCGTCTTCCCAGGCTCCGCGTCGTCCCCTTCCTAGGCCTCGCCGTCGTCCACCGCCTTGGTGCTCTCGGCGCGGCGTGGTCAACATGGTCAAGGAACGGCTTCCATCGGACATGGACTGTACGTGGAGAGGCTGACAGCTGGGTCCACGGCCGTAGCAAGGAAATGCCTCCTTATTACGCGCAAAATAATTATTCCTCCACCTGACAGGGACCCACCGGACGGGCCACCGTATTTCATGGAAAAAACGCTTCCCCCTGACTGCTAGGACCCACCAGCTACATCTTCGCACGCAAGGAAGTGCGTTCGGGCAAAAAAAATGATTCGCCCCCCTGACTGCTGGGACCCACCAGCTACATCTTCGCAGGCAAGGAAGTGCCTGACAGTCAGGACCCACTTGGTCGAAGCGTACGTAGCATTGTCATCCTGGTCGCGCACGTGTATGTACATACTGGTCGATGTAGAGGCGCGCACGTGTCGTAGTAGAGGCGCACACGTAGCATGTACACGTACGTACAGCGGCCAGTGTGCAAGAAAGAAAATACGGCCACGTACGTACATACGGGCACGGTCTCGAACGCCTACTCGCGCATACGTACGGCCAGGGCTCATCTACATGGCTGGGTCGGAATGGAGAAACCGCGTTGTCGTCATATTCATCGGGAGCCAACCGGCTGGGTTGGAACGGAATGCGTCATCGTGTTCATCGGGAGGGCTTGGACGGAACAGCCCATGGAAACGAGGCCTGGCGTACCGCAGAACGGAGGAAACGACCTTGTGTTCGACCGGCCACGTTCGAAACGGGATCTTGTTCATCAGGAGGTGTCTGGCGTACTGCAAAACGGAGGAAACTGACCTCCTATGGTTGAAACGGGGGTCATGTTGATCGGGAGGGGTGTGGCGTACCGCAAAACGGAGGAAACGGACTTGTGTTGCAGCGCTACGGTCGAAACGGGGGTCCTGTTCATCGGGAGGGGTGTGGCGTACCGCAAAACGAGACTCCACGGGATACTGTTCATCTCCACCGTCGACCCCCTCCAGCCTCCACGGGCTACTGTTCATCCACCGTCGACCTCCTCCAGCCTCCACCTGCGACTGTTCATCCACGGGCTCCTGTTCATCCAGCCTCCACCGCGCGCTACTCCACTGGCTACTGTTCAACCAGCCCTCTCCATGGGCTCCTGTTCAACCACCCCTCCACGGGCTACTGTTCATCCAGCCCTCCACCGTCTACTGTTCATACTGCCCTCCATGGGGTGTTCCTATTCATCCTGCCCTCCACGGGGTCCTGTTCATCCAGCCCCAACCGGCTCGAATGATCGGGGTCCTGTTCATCCACCCCCACCGGGAACTGTTCATCCAAACCCCCCCAGCAACGCTCACCGTTCATGCAGAGGCAACGCCACGGGGTCCTGTTCATCCACCCCCACCGGGAACTGTTCATCCAACCCCCCCCCCAGCAACGCTCACTGTTATCCAGAGGCAGCATCGATCGGCTTCAGTTAGCAGCCGTAGCGAAGGAATCGCTCGATCGGGTTCAGTTAACAGCCATCGATCGATCGCTCGGGTTCAGTAACGCGTAGCCTGCAGTGCAATCGCTCGGGTTTAGTTAGAGCCCAACGCCTCGCTCGGGTTCAGTTAGAGCCCAACGCCTCGCACACATGCGCGTACGTACGAGAGAAACGCGCATCGCTCGGCCCCCGACCACCCACCGTAACCGGGGACTCCCCGATATTTTTCGCGCCCTCGCTTCTACCACGGTTTTTTCCGTCATGGATGGCCCAAAGAATGTCATGCAGCTGCGTCTCCGGCCCGCCCAGGACGAAAAGCCCATTTTTTGTCATGATTTTTTTTCATAGAAGTAGGACCCCACCACATCTATGATCATACCGGGTTTTGTCACAATTATCGTCATAGAAGTGTCATAAGTATGATAGAAAAAATTTCGTTCGGCCCAAAATGTCATGGATGTGTCTTTTTTTTGTAGTGTCTTCTGAAGGTAACATTACAGAGGTATTATGCAGAACGTTAAGGAACACATTAGGAGGAACTGGCTTACGCTGAGAACCTAGCCGTGACAAAGCATCAGCCGCCTCATTAAGACGTCGGTTGAGTGATCAACTTGATAACCTTTGAAGTGTCCCGCAATGTTAGTCACCTCTTGTCGGTAAGCCGCCATGAGTGGGTCCTTAGAATCCCACGTTCCTGAAACTTGCTGAGCCACCAGGTCTAAATCGCCTAGGCACTTGCCCCAGCTTAAATTCATCTCCTTAGCCATACGAAGCCCATGTTGCAAAGCCTCATACTCAGCTGTATTATTAGTATAGGGAAACATAAGTCCCAAAACATAACAAAACTTATCACCTCGAGGAGAAGATATAACAACTCCAGCCCCCGAGCCTTCCAGTTGCCTAGACCCGTCAAAGTGTATCATCTAGTAAGTATTATCTGGCTTCTCCTCGGGTGTTTGTAACTCTGTCTAGTCATTTATAAAATCCACCAAGGCTTGAGACTTAATAGTTGTTTTGGGCACATATTTCAAATGATGTGGTCCAAGCTAAATTGCCCACTTAGCAACCCGGCCAGTGGCTTCTCTGTTTTGAATTATATCCCCTAAAGGAGCATAACTGACCACTATAATAGGATGCCCAAGGAAATAATGCTCCAACTTGCGGCTCGCCATGAACACCCCAAACACGAGCTTCTGCCAATGTGGATATCTTTGTTTAGACTCAGTCAGGACCTCATTGGCATAGTAAGCCGACCGTTGGACTGAGTACTCTTTACCCGCTTCCTTGCGCTCCATGAAAACTGCTACGTTGACTGCCTTATTATTAGCCGCCACGTACAGGAGCAAAGGATCTTTGTCTATAGGAGCAGTGAAGATGGGCAGCTCAGCCAGCTGCTTTTTGAGCGCCTCAAATGCCTCATTAGCAAAATCACACCAAACAAAATTATCTCTCTTCTTCATCATCTGATATAGAGGAATTGCCTTCTCTCCCAGGCGACTTATGAACCGGCTTAAAGCTGCAATACGACCCGCCAGGCGCTGAACGTCATTAGTACACCCGACTTAGAAAGTGAAGTGATGGACTTTATCTTCTCTGGATTAGCTTCAATGCCCCATTCCAAAACCAAAAAACCTAGCAATTTTCCTGCAGGTACACCAAAAACACACTTGGCCGGGTTAAGCATCATCTTCTAAACTGATACGTCTCCAACGTATCTATAATTTTTTATGGTTCCATGCTATTACATTATCTGTTTTGGATGTTTAATGGGCTTTATTATACACTTTTATACTATTTTTGGGACTAACCTACTAACCCAAGGCCCAGTGCAGATTGCTGTTTTTTTTGCCTATTTCAGTGTTTCGCAGAACATGAATATCAGACGGAATCCAAACGGAATGAAACCTTCGGGAGAGTGATTTTTGGAACAAACATGATCCAGAGGACTTGGAGTGGACGTCAAGAAAGAAGCGAGGCGGCCACGAGGCAGGGAGGCGCGCCTGCCCCCCTGGGCATGCCCCACACCCTCGTGGGCCCCTCGCAGCTCCACCGACCTACTTCTTCCTCCTATATATACCCATATACCCCGAAACCATCTAGGAGCACCACGAAACCCTATTTCCACCGCCGCAACCTTCTGTACCCGTGAGATCCCATCTTGGGGCCTTTTCCGGCACTCCGCCGGAGGGGGAATCGACCATGGAGGGCTTGTACATCAACACCATAGCCTCTCCGATGATGTGTGAGTAGTTTACCTCAGAACTTCGGGTCCATAGTTATTAGCTAGATGGCTTCTTCTCTCTCTTTGGATCTCAATACAAAGTTCTCCTCGATCTTCTTGGAGATCTATTCGATGTAACTCTTTTTGCGGTGTGTTTGTCGAGATCTGATAAATTGTGGGTTTATGATCAAGATTATCTATGAACAATATTTGAATCTCCTCTGAATTCTTTTATGTATGATTGGTTATCTTTGCAAGTCTCTTTGAATTATCAGTTTGGTTTGGCCTACTAGATTGATCTTTCTTGCAATGGGAGAAGTGCTTAGCTTTGGGTTCAATCATGCGGTGCTCGATCCCAGTGACAGAAGGGGAAACGACACGTATTGTATTGTTGCCATCGAGGATAAAAAGATGGGGTTTATATCATATTGCTTGAGTTTATCCCTCTACATCATGTCATCTTGCCTAATGCGTTACTCTGTTCTTATGAACTTAATACTCTAGATGCATGCTGGATAGCGGTCGATGTGTGGAGTAATAGTAATAGATGCAGAATCATTTCGGTCTACTTGTCGCGGACGTGATGCCTATATACATGATCATGCCTAGATATTCTCATAACTATGCACTTTTCTATCAATTGCTCGACACTAATTTGTTCACCCACCGTGATACTTATGCTATCTTGAGAGAAGCCACTAGTGAAACCTATGGCCCCGGGTCTATTCTCCATCATATTAATCTCCCGTCAACTAGCTATTTCTGTCGCCGTTTATTTTGCAATCTTTACTTTTTATCCTTATCATAAAAATACCAAAAATATTATCTTATCATCTCTATGAGATCTCACTTTTGCAAGTGGCCGTGAAGGGATTGACAACCCCTTTATCGTGTTGGTTGCAAGGTTCTTATTTGTTTGTGTAGGTACGAGGGACTTGCGTGTGGCCTCTTACTGGATTGATACCTTGGTTCTCAAAAACTAAGGGTAATACTTACGCTACTTTGCTGCATCACCCTTTCCTCTTCAAGGGAAAACCAACGCATGCTCAAGAGGTAGCAAGAAGGATTTCTAGCGCCGTTTCCGGGGAGGTGTGCACCAAGTCAAGTCAAGATTTGATCTCCCGACAACGAGCCATTTCTGGCGCCGTTACCAGGGAGACTACGCACAAGTCAAGACATACCAAGTACCCATCACAAACTCTTATCCCTCGCATTACATTATTTGCCATTTGCCTCTCGTTTTCCTTAACCCCACTTCACCCTTGCCGTTTTATTCACCCTTCTTCTGTTCGTCTTTTTGTTTGCTTTGATGTCTTACTTGGCTCGTTTGCTCGTCTGGTTGGAATAGTTGTTTATTTATTGCTAAATAGAGAACCTAAGATCTATGGATCCTCATCCGCTTGCTAATCTTTTTAAGAGATCCAATTATGATGAACCAATTGCTAGTGAGTTTTGTGCACTAGATTATCTTTATGAAGTTTTGCTTGAAATTTGTGAATCTGAAAATTGTGATGAATGATAGAGGCAAAGGTGTCCCGTCTTTTGATGAGATGGTGGCTATCATTTTGGAGGAAGTCGACTTTGACGATCCGACTATGAACGTGCGAGGACATCGCGCCTTAGCAATCGCTAAACCAACTCCGAGAGGTTATTGACCACGCCAGAGCACGATCAACCTGACCACGAAGGTCTGTTTCCTGCAGGCAAACGAAGAACAAGCAAGAAACTAAGATTGCAATCTGGATATTGCGAATATAAGAGGAAAACTTTATTGATCAAGGTGTGGTTCTGTGACGCCTTTGTCTGGTCGTTGAACACAAACGAAGTACGTGAAGTTGCAGCTATGGCGAACTTTAAATCTAAACAAAACCCAAAGTCTAAACCATGTCCTAAGGGCTGTATATATGGAGGAAGAGGGGGGATTTTGTGGAGGAGGGGTTCGAAACCAACCCTAACTCTTGTTTCCCCACACATACGGACTCTAAAAACAGCCTATACTCAAGTATTTCGAAATTACATGGGCCTGGCCCAATAATAAGGTGGCAGCACCTATAATAGCCCCTGGACGAAATTTATGAAGTGGCTGTCGGATCACGGGTTCCGGCAAAACCCTCAAGGTTCGAACACAGGGGTGCGCGCGGAGATTTCCTTCCTACCGATCTACGCCCTAGCTCGCTAAGATCTCGCGGACGAACTCGACGAACTCACAACACAAAGACACAAGATTTATACTGGTTCGGGCCACCGTTGTGGTGTAATACCCTACTCCAGTGTGGTGGTGGTGGATTGCCTCTTGGGCTGATGATGAACAGTACAAGGGGAAGAACAGCCTCCTGAGGTTGGGGTGTTCTTGTGCTCGGTGTGTGGCTAAGGGTTGGCTCAAGATCAGATGCCCCTATTGTGGTGGCTAGTTCTACTTATATAGGCCCTGGTCCTCTCCCCAAATATCGAGCGGGAAGGGAGCCAACAACAACCAATTTGAAAGGGGACAGCTAGTATAGCTTATCCTGACAAAAGCGGTCTTCGCCTGCGAAAGGTTCTGGCGATGACGCCATCTTGGGCTCCACGGTGACCTCCATCCTGCCGTCCTGCTGGTCTTGGTCTCATTGCACTGATATGGAAACTTTGCCTGATGCCTCGGTACTCCGCGCCTGCGCCTGCCTCCTTAGCGCCAAAGAGGAAACAAGGACGTTGCGCGCTTTGGCGCCCGCCTGATCTTGATCGTCATGGCTCACGTCACGAGAGCCTCGCGAGGTTTGCCCCGCCTTGATTTCTCCGCTCCTCGTGAGGCAGCCTAGTGAGGCCGCTCCTGAGGAGGTCTTGCATCGTCCGCCTCATGAGGCTTGGCCCCTTGCGAGGGTCTTGAATGTCTCGTTGATGAAGTTGGGCCGTACAGGCATGCAACACAGCCACGCCGTGGGCCGCAGGCAGGCAAGTCTGGGGACCCCCGTTCCCAAAACGCCGACAGTAGCCCCCGGGCCCAAGGTGCGCTCAGGCTTGGCTTTGCAACGAAGCCAAAGGTCAGGCGTGGAGCGCCGCGGGCCCCAAAAGCCTGCGGCCTTGGTCGACGCGTGGCGGTTGATTGGACGTGGGCGTCTCCGCTCCCCCATGATTCCTTGAAATCCACCTGGCTATGCGGCCCCCGCAACCTACACAGTTATTCTTCCATCGCCCACGCCTTGCTTCCCCAATCCCTCTGCTTTCTCGAGACTTTGCTTCTCCCCTCCAATCTGCCCTGCCCCCTGCTCCCTTCATCACCATGGCGCCGAAAACAAGCAGACAAGGGGAAGAAGCCCCTGTCTTCGCCAAGTGCGCCTCCAGCCGTCGAGCCTGCGGTCGGCCGATCCTTGGTGCTCAACGACGAGGCCATGGACAAGGTGCGTCCAATGCTCGCTTCCAGCTTCAACGAGTGGGGGGAGACGGTGGCTTGGCCTGTGTCCCGTGCTCGTGTTGTCCGGGCAGCCACCGAGATCCCAATCTTCATCGACGCCCTTTGGGCTGGCTTGATTCCTCCTTTCTCCGCCTTCTTCAATGTGGTGCTTGAGCATTATCAGATCCACATGCTGCACTCGATCCTCAATCAGCGACTCTGCTTGCTGTCTTCGCCTTTGTGTGTGAAGCCATGGTGGGCATTGCTCCTTCTGTGGCCCTCTTCCGCCATTTCTTCTCATTGCATCTGATTGACCCTCGGCAAAGCTCGGGGTGCGTGAGCTTCCAGGCCGTGGCCGCAACCGCGGGCGAGGGGATCAACTTCGAGCTTCCTCCATCCATGAGCGAGTTTCAGACACGGTGGGTGTTTGTCGATGCCGGTGTGCTCATCCCCCTGCTCCATGCCCCGTCAGCGTCGGCCGTCTCCCACGCCGGCTGGGCCATGAGAAGCTCGCGAGTCCCCGTCTTGTCACCGTGTGGCTCAGACTGAGGAGGCTGAAGGATCGCGGCGTGTCCGCGCCTATGGTGGTGAAGGAGTTCATCATGCGCCGGGTTGCTCCGCTTCAGCGCCATTCTCGCCCGATGTGGACCTTGCTCAGCAGTCAGGACCACATGAGGTTTCAGGAGTCCGGGCTCCCCCTTGCGACGCAGCGAACAGTGCTCAAGGTCCTGACTGGTGTCCCTTCGCCGGACGACTTGCCCGGAAAGAACTGTCTGTTGTACCGTTGTAAGAACAAGGCTGAATTTGCAGAGAGCATGCCTCCCTACGAGTGGGGACTGCGTCCGGACGGCCTGGTGGGGTGCCATGAGAACCCTGTCAACATGGTTCGCTTCCTCGTCGCCGGCGCCGAGCTCATCCCGAGTGTGGGTGCACGGGTCGAGCGCCGCGAGAGGCTGGTGGCACGAGTGCTGATGTGCGGACGCCACCTGGTGCTCCTGGGGCGTCGTCCTCGGGAACCCATGATCTTGGGACATTGGTCGCTGAGACGATGCAGCACGCGGCTCCCGAGGCCCAGTCTCCGGAGGCCGCGGGAGGTCGCGATGAGGCAACGCCCGACTATTCTCCACAGCCAGGCACCCCTGAAACTGCTCCCCGGAGCACTTCTCCGGCTGCGCCCCAGACTGGCCTCCACGTTCAGCGCTTTGGTCGGCTTTGTGTGGACTTCGAGGAGCTCCGCAAGAGGAAAGGATCTCCGAGCGGCAGCGGTATCTTCGGGCCGTTGAAGCGACGAAAGTACTTCCCGTCGACAAGTAAGTACTGCACCTTGTGATTTCTTGACTGCTGCTTTCGTTCCTGACGTTGTCTCTTTAGGACCCCTTCTGCCAGGGCCGCTGAGTCCCTCGAGAAGCGACCCCCGCCTTCCTCGGCACTCCCGTCGGCCTTGACTGCCCCGAGCCTGCACGCCGCGCCCGGAGCTAGGCCGGCCGAGGGGGTGCGCTCGCCTTCATGGCGCCTTGAGTCCGCGGCTTCGTTGTCCTTCCTCCACGGTCTGGCTTGGAGCTGGGTGGGCATCCCCCGGGCTCCTCCTCTGGTCATGGACGGCGGCTGGTTGGCTTCGGCCTTCAGCTCCTCTTCAAGCAGCGGGCCCCGACTGGCCGGGGCCCCTCGTGAGGTCGGGCCGGCACCTGGAGCGGTGCCAGCCCCCAGCCCCTTGCTGAGAGGTGGTGCGCCGCTTCACGTCCCGCCTGCAGCCCCCGTGTCGGAGGACGAGGTGGGACGTGCATTGGAGTTTGAGCGTGGGCGGAGCATAGTTCGTCATGAGCTCTTCCAGGAGGCGATGGGCGCAATGAGCCGACTTGGTGAAGAGCTCGCGGGTGTCGACTCGCGCCTTGAGGCTGAGGGTCTTCGGCTGGTGGAGGAACGACGTAAGCTGAGGGTGCCTATCAACCTTGGCCGCTACCAGCGTGATCTTGACAACACTAAGGCCGAGGCGTCCTTCAAGGTTTCCCATGAGGCTTGCTCCCGAGCCTTGGAGGAGGCTCGCGAGGCTGACCGCCGCCGTGAGGCTGCGGAGAAGCGCGCGTGGCAGCTCCAAGCCTGGAGTGCGTCCCTCGAGCGCCAAGTTGAGGTGCACGGAGCTGCCCTTGCGTCGCTGAGGGGGACGCCTGCCGAGGAAGAGGAGGTCCGGAAGCGCGAGGAGGCGCTGGATCTGGAAGCCGTGGAGCGCAGCCTCGAGCTCGAGCAACTGGAGACGAGGGAGCATCAAGTTGCTCAAGTGGAAGATGTCGTCGGGGTTTGAGAGGCCAGGGTCCAGGAGGAGGTCGACCGCCGGGTGGCCGAGGTTCGTGCGGATCTTGAAGGTCGGTACGACTTGAAGCTGAAGCTTGCGGGGACTGAGGCAGCGGGCAGGACCGCCGCTCTCAGGCCCAGGCTAGACGAGGCGGAGAGGCGTGGGGAGGCCACGACTGCCGCCCTGGTCACGGCGCAGGCGGACTTGGCATCCGCCCACGCCGAGCTCCTTTCGTTTCGGAAACGGGTTGATGATGCCGAGGCCGTCGCGCGGCAGAACATGGAGGAAGTGCTTAAACGGCGGACACTGGAGCGTGAGCACGCCCCCATGCTTCAGGACCTCCGGAACAGGGCTAATACCGCCCTGGGCTTCATCTGTGACGGGAATGCACCGCACCCCCACTCGAATGACTTCACCAGTCACCTGATCTTCTTCACCAACATGGTGACGCATCTGTAAGCCCGGTCTGATAGGGCTCGCCAGCTCGTGGAAGAGAGAAGTCGGGGCCTGCTCGGGCGCGCATTCTCCCGTGTCTTCAACCATCTCCGGAACACCTTCCCCGATTTCGACTTCGATGCCGCCATTGCCCCCGTACCACAGGCCGTCCGGGGCGACCTGGCGTGGTGGGTAGAGGACAACGTGGACGCGCTGGTCAGAGCCTTTACTTCTGACGATGATGCGGTGGTGGTCGTCGCAGACGAAGGCGACGTGGTTGACGACGACGACGGAGGCGTCGCCGAAGGCGGCGACGGTGCCGGCGAAGACGACGACGACGCGAGTGATGCATCCGAGGGCGATGTAGCGAGTGACATATCTGGCTGATCCCATGTTCTCCTGTCGTTTTATCCTATACTCAAAAACTTGGGCATTGCGCCTAAAGATTGTGAGAGCATTTTGAGAGGGGGAGCCCCTCGTGCAAGTAGATTGACGCCTTTATTCTTTTGTGCCGAGCTGAATGTGTACCTCTGTGAATTCATGAGTCTCGCAGCGGGTTTGCCGCATCAGCTTACCTTGGTCGTGGTGCGCCTCGAATGGGATCGTGAGGTCTTGAGCTCCTGAGTAATTCCTGAAGGGCCCGCAGACTCACCCGAGTGGGCCTCGCGAGAATCAGATGCCGATAATGGTATCGGCGCGCGTGTTACGTGTGCTACGCCCAGCCCCGCTCGCGAGGGGCCCGCGAGGGGGAGGCGACGGTTGTGCGCTTCGTGACAAAGCAAGAACTGGACGGCAATAAATCGCTCGAACGAGAAAAGGCACCCCCCGCGCGCATCAAAGAAAGCTCAACCTCAACTTAAATCCAACTCCAAAAAGGCAAGGCTACAGAAAAGGGATTCAAAGCAAATGGCCGCATCCGGCTCCTAGTCTAGTCTTCTTGTCTTCAAGTCTTCTCACCAGCACGGAGCTAAGTGGTGCCACTAGGCGTGGGAGGGAGCCCCAGGGCCTGAGGCCGGCACCCCTGAGACTCCGAGGCGTGTACAGCCCCACTCATTATTACGTGAGAGTGTCACAGGCGGCGATCTTCACAGGCACTGGGCCTTCTTCACAGGTACCGGCCTTGCTTCATATCGCCAGACGAGGGCCCCGCCCGGCGCCACCCTCGACCACCTTTGAACCGACTGGCAACCAGGACGACGCAAAAGGGGGGAAAGGGGATGCCAGTGGCGCCCTCGGTGACCACGGGTCCTCTGTCGGGGGAAGGCTCGCCGGCACCTCCCCGGCAGAGGGCCTACCTCCGGGTGTCGCCTGGCTTCGCGCGACGTGGGGAGGGGCCTTGCTCCTGGCTCCCTCCATGCAGCCCCCAGCGTGCTTCCCCTGGCGGAAGGGGTGTTGCTGCGCCGGGGTCGTCGGCCGCGGCTGTGACCTGATTCATTGGCAGCCCATGGTTAGCGTAAGCTTGCTCCTGAGATATTAGCGGTACCCTGTAGCTGTTGTTGCAGGCGCGATTGTTGCGGTTCCCTGTTGGTTCTTGGAAGGCTTCAACTTCTAGCGCCTCTTCTTCCCAATCTTCTTCGAGGAACGAGCCAAGATCGTCCTCCGGCGCGTACTCCTGGTCCATCATGTGGGGCACGTAGGCTTCCGGGGCCGTTACCCCGAACACCTTGCCCTAGTGCCCCACACTCCACGTTGCCCGGCCTAGCGTGGCGTCCTGAGGATGGTAGCGCGACATTTCACTGGGACCATGGGAGGCGTCGCTTGTGCCCACGCTTGCCGCAGGCGGCACGGGGGCGACGGGGCCCCCGGCACCGCCGGCCGTGCTGGTGTTGACGAAGCCCCCAGGAACTCCTGAGGACGCGTGGTTGCGGCGAGGCCCGCCGTGAGTCCCCGTAGTGGCCTGAGAAGGAAGCAGATAGCAGAAGGGCGGTGCTCCCGATGCCGCCGCATCCAGCAGCTCGGCGACGCGTTCGAGCAGTGCGTCCCGGCCGCTCTCCATTAGTCGGCACCGCAGCAACTCCCGCGCCACCGTGAGCACGGCCCGCATGTTCGCCTGCTCCCGCCATGTGTGTGGTGTCGTTGCTACGGCGTGGCTTGCTGCCCTTGCAGCGGCTCGCGCTTGTCGTGGGCTGAGGGCGGACGGGGCCCCGCCACGCCACCCGCGCCCTGCGGCATTAGGCGGCGCTCAGGCCGCCTGGAGCGCGGGGTTGAGGTCTTCATGGGCAGGTGGTGCCGCCCGGGCTGGCCAGGCTGCCCAGCGGTCGAAGTCGGCCCTCGGGTCGCTAGACATCGGTGCTGCGGAGCGTTGGCGGGTCGATTGGCGGGGAAGAGGCTCCGGCGCACCCCTACCTGGCGCGCCAAATGTCGGATCACGGGTTGTGGCAAAACCCTCAAGGTTTGAACACTGGGGTGCGCGCGGAGATTTCCTTCCTACCGATCTACGCCCTAGCTCGCTAAGATCTCGCGGGACGAACTCGACGAACTCGCAACACAAAGACACAAGATTTATACTGGTTCAGGCCACTGTTGTGGTGTAATACCCTACTCCAGAGTGGTGGTGGTGGTGGATTGCCTCTTGGGCTGATGATGAACAGTACAAGGGGAAGAACAACCTCCTGAGGTTGGGGTGTTCTTGTGCTCGGTGTGTGGCTAAGGGTTGGCTCAAGATCAGATGCCCCTATTGTGGTGGCTAATTCTACTTATATAGGCCCTGGTCCTCTCCCCAAATATCGAGTGGGAAGGGAGCCAACAACGACCAGTATGAAAGGGGACAGCTAGTACAACTTATCCTGACAAATGCGGTCTTCGCCTGCGAAAGGTTCTAGCGTTGACGCCGTCTTGGGCTCCACGGTGACCTCCGTCCTGCCGTCCTGCTGGTCTTGGTCTCGTTGCACTGATATGGAAACCTTTGCCTGATGCCTCGGTACTCCGCACATGCGCCTGCCTCCTTAGCACCAAAGAGGAAACAAGGACGCTGCGCGCTCTGGCGCCCGCCTGGCGCCAGCCTGATCTTGATCGTCATGGCTCACGTCACGAGAGCCTCGCGAGGTTTGCCCCGCCTTGATTTCTCCGCTCCTCGCGAGGCAGCCTGGTGAGGCCGCTCCTGAGGAGGTCTTGCGTCGTCCGCCTCGCGAGGCTTGGCCCCTTGCGAGGGTCTTGATTGTCTTGTTGATGAAGTTGGGCCGTACAGGCATGCAGCACAGCCACGCCGTGGGCCGCAGGCAGGCAAGTCTGGGGACCCCCGTTCCCAGAACGCCGACAGTGGCAGCTTGTATATTTCATCCAAGGCTTAACGCAGTCATTAGGGTGGCTTCAAAGTCCTGAAATCATCACTTGTAACTCCGTTCTTCTTCCCCTTGCGCATGCCATCATCTCCATGCTTGATCTTGCTCCAATGATCATCCTTCTTGTCCAAGCTAGGCCCTTCATTTGTAAGCAAGACAAATGTATCCAATTTAGGCAGCATCATATTCTCATGAACATTAGAATTATTACCAAGAAACAAAAGTACCTGGTAATTTAATTGGCGTGCGCGAGCTCTAGTAATTGGTCCTGTATGTGTATCAATAGGTGCTCTGGGTGTAACTTTGTTAGTGATGTCCTCATCATCCTCCCCTTCTTGAATTGAAGTTGTTCTCGATGGAAGCTCATCTTCCTCACCCAAGTAAGGTTCAAATCTGCAATGTTAAAAGTGGGACTAACCCCAAAATCTACAGGCAACTCTAGTTTATATGCATTATCATTTATTTTTTCTAACACCTTAAAAGGACCATCAGCACGTGGCATTAGCTTTGACTTGCGCAAATTAGGAAACCTATCCTTACGCAAATGTAACCAAACAAGATCTCCAGGTGCAAAGACAACACGTTTTCTACCCTTATCTCCAACAAGTTTATATTTAGCATTCATGCGCTCAGTATTTTCCTTAGTTAACTCATGCATCTTTAAGATCAATTCAGCACGTTGTTTAGCATCAAAATTAACCTTCTTCGAAGATGGAAGAGGCAACAAATCAATAGGTGCATGAGGTAGGAAACCATACACAATTTCAAAAGGGTACATCTTAGTAGTAGAATGCAGCGACCGATTATAAGCAAATTCGATATGAGGCAAGCATTCTTCCCACATTTTCTTGTTATTCTTCAAAATGGCCCTAAGCATGGTAGACAATGTTGTATTGAATACTTCAGTTTGTCCATCAGTTTGGGGATGACATGTAGTACTAAAAAGCAGTCTAGTCCCCAACTTAGCCCATAAACATCTCCAAAAGTGGCTAAGAAATTTAGTATCATGATTTGAAACAATAGTATTTGGCACACCATGCAAGCGAATAATTTCACGAAAAAACAAATCAGCAACATTAACAGCATCATCGCTTTTATGACATGGTATAAAGTGTGCCATTTTCGAGAACCTATCCACGACAACAAATATGCTATCCCTCCCCTTCTTTGTTCGAGGTAAACCTAAAACAAAGTCCATAGATATATCCTCCCAAGGAACACTAGGTACAGGTAAAGGCATATATAAACCATGAGGATTGAGTCGTGACTTAGCTTTTTGACATGTAGTGCAGCGAGCAACAAAACGCTAACATTCTGTTTCATCTTTGGCCAAAAGAAATGTGTATCAAGTATATCCTCCGTCTTCTGCACGCCAAAGTGTCCCATTAATCCCCCTCCATGCGCCTCCTGCAATAACAAAAGACGAACGGAGCTAGCTGGAATGCATAGCTTGTTAGCACAAAACACAAATCCATCGTTAACGACGAACTTGTTCCAAGTTCTTCCTTCCATACAATTCTGCAATACATCTTTAAATTCAGCATCATGCACATATTGATCTTTGATGGTCTCCAAACCAAATATTTTAAAGTCAAGTTGTGAAAGCATAGTATAACGACGAGACAAAGCATCAGCAATAACATTTTCTTTACCCTTTTTGTGTTCAATGACATAAGGGAAAGTCTCAATGAATTCAACCAATTTAGCATGTCTACTGTTCAGTTTTGCTTGACTTTTAATGTGTTTCAAAGATTCATGATCAGAATGTATAACAAATTCCTTGGGCCATAAATAATGTTGCCATGTTTCTAAGGTCCGAACAAGAGCATATAATTCTTTATCACAAGCAGAATACTTCAGACTAGGCCCACTCACTTTTTCAGAAAAGTATGCAACAGGTTTGCCATCTTGTAATAACACACCTCCTAATCCAATTCCACTAGCATCACATTCAAGCTCAAAAGTCTTATTAAAATCAGGAAGTTGGAGTAAAGGAGCATGTGTCAACTTATCTTTCAATACCGTGAAGGCTTCTTCCTGTGCGGTACCCCAAACAAAAGGCGCATCCTTCTTTGTAAGCTCATTGAGAGGTGCAGCAATGGTGCTAAAATCTCTCACAAAACGCCTATAGAAACCAGCAAGTCCAAGAAAACTCCTCACTTGTGTGACCGTTTTGGGCTGTGGCCAACTCTCAATAGCTTCAATCTTGGCTTTATCAACTTCAATTTCCCTGTGGAGTAACAACATAGCCAAGAAAAGATACTCGGTCGGTGCAAAAGGTGCACTTCCCAAGGTTACCAAACAAACATGCATCACGTAGAGCAATAAAAACAACACGTAAATGTTCCAAATGTTCTTCCACAGATTTGCAATAAATCAGTATATCATCAAAATAGACTACCACAAATCGTCCAATGAAAGCACGTAAAACTTCGTTCATTAGTCTCATGAAAGTACTAGGTGCATTAGTTAACCCAAAAGGCATGACTAACCACTCACATAAACCAAACTTAGTTTTAAATGTTGTTTTCCATTCATCTCCCAATTTCATACGAATTTGATGGTATCCACTACACAAATCAACTTTGGAGAATATTGTAGAGCCACTCAATTCATCAAGCATATCATCTAGCCTAGGAATAGGATGAAGATAACGAATAGTAATATTATTAATGCCTCTACAATCAACACACATACGTGACGTACAATTCTTTTTAGGCACTAGTATAATAGGAACAGCACAACGAGTAAGAGATTCGCGTATATAACCTTTGTTGAGCAGCTCCTGTACTTGACGCATAATCTCCTTCGTCTCCTCTGGATTGGTACAGTATGGTGCACGGTTGGGTAGCGATGCACCGGGAATTAAGCCAATTTGATGATCAATCCCTCGAATAGGTGGTAATCCCGGTGGCACATCTTGTGGGAAGACGTCAGTGAACTCCTGCAAACTGTTAGTGACAGCAGGTGGCAAAGAGGAAGGCACGTCCTCGAATGAAAATAATGCCTCTTTGCACACAAAAGCATAGCAAACAGATTTGCTAAAATCTAGCTCATCAATATCAGATTTGGTGGCAAGTAAACATGCACTTTTCAATTTAATTTCAGAAGCAACACTAGCTGGTTTATTATTAGGCTTCATTTGTTGCTCAAATTATTTTGCCACAATCTGATTTTCGCTCTTATTTTTCTCCTGTTTTGCTTTATTAGCTCTATTAATATCATCTTTCAAAATGGAATCAGGAGTCATAGGAAGCAAAGTAATATTTTTATCCTTATGAACAAGAGTATACTGATTGTTTCTACCATGGTGTACAGAATTTTTATCAAATTGCCATGGTCTACCAAGTAATAAGGAACATGCTTGCATAGGTACCACATCACAATCAACATAATCAGCATATGTAGAGATACTAAAATTCATACGAACAGTACGTGTTACCTTAACCTTGCCGCTGTTGTTGAACCACTGGATGTAGTAAGGATGCGGATGTGGTCTTGTGGTGAGAGATAGCTTCTCCACCATCTCCATGCTAGCCAAGTTGTTGCAGCTCCCTCCATCTATGATGACGCGAATAGAACGTTCCTTCACAACTCCCTTTGTATGGAACAAATTATGCCTCTGATTTTGCTCAGCTTGTGTAACCTGCAAACTCAAAACACGTTGAGCAACCAAACATTCATACTTGTCAGCATCTTCAGGAGCCATGTATTGCGTCTCATGATCAGAATCATCTCCACCATGTTCTTCACATGTAATAAGAGCCAAAGTCTCCTCATCATAGTCACCAGCGGACTCATACCCACCATCCTCAGTAGCAATCATCACACACTGAGATTTGCATTCTCCCACATAATGACCTCTTCCATTACAACGACGACAAATAATATCACTTGTGTGCCCTGTTGATGCCATGGAAGAAGAAGAACTCAGTGCAGGCCCGGCAGGTATGCTCTTGGCAGATAGTGGTGGTTGTGCTTGCGTTCTTGTATCATGGTTGGAGGTGGCACCTGATGGAGATGATGGTGCAGTGGAAGTAGAGGATGCACGTGGTGACCATGATGAAGGTCGACCTGCAAAAAAGTTAGTTCGCGCCAATGCCTGTCGATCCTGCACTTCACGTTCAGCTTTACAAGCAAGATGGAATAAACGAGTGATATTATTATACTCCTTATACTCTAGAATGGTCTGAATCTCTCTATTTAATCCACCCATAAAACGTGCAAGCATAGCTTCATTCTCCTCAACAATACCACATCTAATCATGCCAGTTTGTAATTCCTGATAATATTCTTCTACAGAATTTTTTTCCTTGTCTTAAGTGCAACAATTTTTGAAGTAATTCACATTGATAATAAGGTGGAACCCAACGAGTACGCATAGCAGTTTTCAAAGCAGCCCAAGTAGTTCGAATGGGATACAATCTACAATGTTCAGACCACCAAACACATGCAAAACTAGCGAAAGCACAAACAGCATCAGGAACACGTCTCTCCTCAGGATATTGTAAACATGTAAACCGTTGTTCAGTTTCTAACTCCCAAGTAAGATATATATCAGGAACATATCTACCCTCATATGGTGGAATATTCAATTTTAGTTTAGGAAGATGGTCATGAGCTTGTACCTCAGGTGGTGCAGCCCTACCGTTGCGATGATATGCATGAGGACGACCTGGTGGTGGTGGTGCTGGTGGTTGCACGTAGTTCTGATTTTGATCAACCTCATCCTCGTAATGGTCCTCCACTTCTGCAGTAGCAGCAAGAGCTACAGAAGCATCAACAGTATGTACAGCGGCACCAGAAGTTTGACCAGGCTCAAGGGGAACGCGTTGTGCTCGTCCCACTTGATTTGGAAGGCGATGTTGTTGTTGTTGTAGATGTGCGACAGGTGCAGCGGGCGGTGGTTGTGGAAGACGCGCGAGCAATTCGTTAAACTTGTTATCGAGCTTTGTTTTGAACGCCTTCTCAATGCCATCTATCTTCTCCATGGCCTCTTCAAATCTATTTAGCACATCTTCCACCTGTCCACTCATCATTTGCTGAAACTTATCATGTAACTCCTTGTTCTCATGTTCTCCGATTCAGTCTCATCAGCTTGTGATCCTGCCATGGTTAGCAACAATATAAACACACAAGAATATGATCCTACAGACTACTAGGAAGTGGTGCTGGTGTGTCACAAATCCGTCAAGCGAATCTCAAAATCTTACCAGTTCTTACCAAGCAGCAGGTGGTGATCGGCAACCGTTGTAGTCAAAATCTCAAAAGCTTGGATAGAGCAATTGCCAGGGAGAGTCAAACGCACGACGTAGATGTATGTGGAGCTGGGAAGGCTTATAATATGGTAGCAAAAAGGGTCAGCAATAATCAATTCAGAGATGCAAAGTTGGATAAACGCTCAGTGACGGTACTGTGCTGGTCCTAGGGTAGACCGTGCTAGAGACGTGAGCCTAGAACACTAACAAAATCACGGCGCTGCACGTAAACAAGGGAGGAGCACACTTTGAATTTTTTTTCTCTTTTTTTGCACTTTTTTGTCCTCTTTTTTTTTCTCCGCAACAATTTTTTTAGAAAAAGTCTACAATTGGCCTAAAAACTGCCTAGCTAGATTTTTTTTTTGAAACTGGAACTATTTTTCTACTGCGGGTAGCACGGAATTTTGGGAGTCCGACTTGGTCACGACTCAGAGTATGGCGTGATCTGGAAATAAAAAACAAAGCAACAATTATTGGACCCGGACTAGGACTGGTGGCGGAGATGAATCTGGTGGAAACTCGGACTGGTGGCGAATCTGTGATGGAGGTGGACTCGGATTAGCGTGCTGGCGGTGGATATGTGGTATATGGCAGCGGCGATGACGATGGTGGTATATGGCAGTGGTGATGACGATGGTGGTATATGGCAGCGGTGATGACGATGGTGGTATATGGCAGCGGTGATGATGGTGGTGCGGCGGCGGCGTGACAACTTATGAACAGAACTCGAAACTCTAAAGAACTAGACGCTAAGACCAGCAACTTGACACGATGATGCAACCGCAAATTCAACAAAGCAAATACAGAAAAGATTATGCAAAGGCTCAGACTGGTTCGGACAAAATGAACTAACCCTAATTTTGTTTGGCTTTTTCGTGGACTATAGGTATCAAGAACAGACTGGATCTAAACTATGAAAAGCTGTAAAATCTCACCGAGCAACCTGGAAATCTAATACCACTTGATAGAGGCAAAGGTGTCCCGTCTTTCGATGAGATGGTGGCTATCATTTTGGAGGAAGTCGACTTTGATGATCCGACTACGAACGTGCGAGGACGTCGCGCCTTAGCAATCGCTAAACCAACTCCGAGAGGTTATTGACCACGCCGGAGCACGATCAACCTGACCACGAAGGTCTGTTTCCTGCAGGCAAACGAAGAACAAGCAAGAAACTAAGATTGCAATCTGGATATTGCGAATATAAGAGGAAAACTTTATTGATCAAGGTGGGGTTCTGTGACGCCTTTGTCTGGTCGTTGAACACAAACGAAGTACGCGAAGTTCCAGCTATGGCAAACTTTTAATCTAAACAAAACCCAAAGTCTAGACCACTCCCTAAGGGCTATATATATGGAGGAAGAGGGGGGAATTTCGTGGCCCTTGGAGGAGGGGTCCGAAACCAACCCTAACTCTTGTTTTCTGACACATACGGACTCTAAAAAAAGCCTATACTCAAGTATTTCGAAATTACATGGGCCTGGCCCAATAATAAGGTGACGCAGCACCTATAATAGCCTCTGGACGAAATTTATAAAGTGGCATCTTGTATATTTCGTCCAAGGCTTCACGCACTCATTATGGTGGCTTCAAAGTCCTGAATTCATCACTTGTAACTCCGTTCTTGTTCCCCTTGCGCATGCCATCATCTCCATGCTTGATCTTGCTCCAATGATCATCCTTCTTGTCCAAGCTAGGCCCTTCATTTGTAAGCAAGACAAATATATCCAATTTAGGCAGCATCATATTCTCATGAACATTAGAATCATTACCAAGAAACGAAAGTACCTGGTAATTTAATTGCCGTGCGCGAGCTCTAGTAATTGGTCCTCTATGTGTATCAATAGGGGCTGTGGGTGTAACTTTGTTAGTGATGTCCTTATCAAGGAAGTACTTTATAGAGTGATTCACGATGGATCTTTGAATAAAAAGCATGATTGCAATGATGATAGTATAAATTATATTAATGTCAATTGTGCTTATAATATGCAAAACCCTAAGCTTGGGGATGCTAGTTTTGCTATGTATACTACTTGTTGCAATGATCATGATTGGGGTGATTCTTCTTATGATCTTGAAAATTTATTTAAGCCCCATGATGAATATGAGATTGATAATAATGTTTGTAATAATATTAAAAGTGGGTTTGGAAGAGTGTCGACTTTAGATCCCACATATTTGGAGAATGTTCAATCTTGTGAATTTTTTGATAAAAGTGGGTTTGGAGAGGTCATGACTTTAGTTAATGATAATCCCACTATTTTGGAAGAGTGTCAACTTTGCATGCATGTCGATCGTGTTTAGAATATGTTATGTGATAGCTATTTTGTTGAATTTGCCTATGATCCTACATGTAATTATTATGAGAGAGGAAAATATGGTTGTAGAAATTTTTATCTTACTAAATTACCTCTCGTCATGTTCGGATTGCTTTTGTTTCTTTCTTCTTCCTTGCATATGCTAGATCTTGCTCGCCTTGATAACTTGTTTGCTTATAAAATACCTATGCATAGGAAGTATGTTAGACTTAAGTGTGTTTTTCATATGTTTTATGATGCTCTCTTTGTGCTTCAATTCTTGTCTTTCATGTGAGCATCATTAAAATTATCAATGCCTAACTAAAAGGCTTTAAAGAAAAGCGCTTGTTGGAAGACAGCCCAATATTTTTCCTTGCTGTTATTCAATAAATATTTGATCTATCCTCTGGTTAGATGTGTTTTCATGTTTTAATTAGTGTTTGTGCCAAGTAAAACCTATAGGATCTTCTTGGATGATAGTTATTTGATCTTGCTGACAAAATCAGAAACTTTCTGCTCACAAAAACAATTGTTAAAAATCACCAGAACGTGATAAAATACTGATTCCAATTGCAGTAGATCAATAAACAAATTATATAGGTCTTCCTATTTTGGTATAATTTTTGGAGTTCCATAAGTATACGTTTTATCCAGATTACTACAGACTGTTCTGTTTTTTACGGATTCTGTTTTTCGTGTGTTGTTTGCTTATTTTGAATAATCAATGGCTAGTATCGGAGGTTATGAACCATAGAGAAGTTGGAATACAGTAGGTTTAACACAAATATAGATAAATAATGAGTTCATTACAGTACCTTGAACTGGTGGTTTTTTTTATTTCGCTAACGGAGCTCATGAGATTTTCTGTTAAGTTTTGTGTTGAAAAGTTTTCAAGTTTTGGGTAAAGATTTGATGGATTATGGAACAAGTAGTGGCAAGAGCCTAAGCTTGGGGATGCCCAAGGTACCCCAAGGTAAAATCCAAGGACAACCAAAATCCTAAGCTTGGGGATGCCCCGGAAGGCATCCCCTCTTTTGTCTTCGTCCATCGGTAACTTTACTTGATGCTATATTTTTATTCACCACATGATATGTGTTTTGCTTGGAGCGTCTTGTATGATTTGAGTCTTCGCTTTTTAGTTCACCACAATCATCCTTGATATACACACCTTTTGAGAGAGAGACACATTAATCGGAAATTTTGCTCTATGTGCTGCACTTATATCTTTTGAGCTAAACAATTTTGCTGTAGTGCTTCACTTATATCTTTTAGAGCACGGTGGTGGTTAGAAATTATTGATCTCTCATGCTTCACTTATATTATTTTGAGTGTCTTTTGGAACAGCATGGTAATTTGCTTTGGCTATAAAATTAGTCCTAATATGATAGGCATCCAAGATGGATATAATAAAAACTTTCATATAAGTGCATTGAATACTAAGAGAAGTTTGATACTTGATGATTATTTTGAGATATGGAGATAGTGATATTAAAGTTGTGCTAGTTGAGTAGTTGTGAATTTGAGAAATACTTGTGTTGAAGTTTGCAAGTCCCGTAGCATGCACGTATGGTAAACGTTGTGTAACAAATTTGAAACATGAGGTGTTCTTTGATTGTCATCCTTATGAGTGGTGGTCGTGGACGACCGATGGTCTTTTCCTACCAATCTATCCCCCTAGGAGCATGCGTGTAGTGCTTGGTTTTTGATGACTTGTAGATTTTTGCAATAAGTATGTGAGTTCTTTATGACTAATGTTGAGTCCATGGATTATACGCACTCTCACCCTTCCATCATTGCCAGCCTCTTCGGTACCGTGCATTGCCCTTTCTCACCTTGAGAGTTGGTGCAAACTTCGCCGGTGCATCCAAACCCCGTGATACGATACGCTCTATCACACATAAACCTCCTTATATCTTCCTCAAAACAGCCACCATACCTACCTATTATGGCATTTCCATAGCCATTCCGAGATATATTGACATGCAACTTTCCACTGTTCCGTTTATTATGACACGCTTCATCATTGTCATATTACCTTGCATGATCATGTAGTTGACATCGTATTTGTGGCAAAGCCACCATGCATATTATTTCATACATGTCACTCTTGATTCATTGCCCATCCCGGTACACCGCCGGAGGCATTCATATAGAGTCATATTTTGTGCTAGTATCGAGTTGTAATCATTGAGTTGTAAATAAATAGAAGTGTGATGATCATCATTAATAGAGCATTGTCCCAAAAAAAGAGAGAAAAAAAGAGAAAGGCCAAATAAAAAAATAGGAAGGCCCAAAAAAAAGAAATAAAAAGGGACAATGCTACTATCCTTTTTCCACACTTGTGCTTCAAAGTAGCACCATGGTCTTTATGATAGAGAGTCTCTTGTTTTGTCACTTTCATATACTAGTGGGAATTTTTCATTATAGAACTTGGCTTGTATATTCCAACAATGGGCTTCCTCAAATGCCCTAGGTCTTTGTGAGCAAGCACGTTGGATGCACACCCACTTAGTTTGTTTTGTTGAGCTTTCATACATTTATAGCTCTAGTGCATCCGTTGCATGGCAATCCCTACTCCTTGCATTGACATCAATTTATGGGCATCTCCCTAGCCCGTTGATTAGCCGCGTCAATGTGAGACTTTCTCCTTTTTTGTCTTCTCCACATAACCCCCATCATTATATTCTATTCCACCCATAGTGCTATATCCATGGCTCACGCTCATGTATTGCGTGAAAGTTGAAAAAGTTTGAGACTACTAAAGTATGAAACAATTTCTTGGCTTGTCATCGGGGTTGTGCATGATGAGAACATCCTTGTGTGACGAAAATGGAGCATGGCCAAACTATATGATTTTGTAGGGATGAACTTTCTTTAGCCATGTTATTTTGAGAAGACATGATTGCTTTGTTAGTATGCTTGAAGTATTATTATTTTTATGTCAATATTAAACTTTTATCTTGAATCTTTTGGATCTGAACATTCCTTCCACAATAAAGAGAATTACATTGAGAATTATCCTAGGTAGCATTCCTCATCAAAAATTCTGTTTTTATCATTTACCTACTCAAGGACGAGCAGGAATTAAGCTTGGGGATGCTTGATACGTCTCCAACGTATCTATAATTTTTTATTGTTCCATGCTATTATATTATCTGTTTTGGATGTTTAATGGGCTTTATTATACACTTTTATACTATTTTTGGGACTAACCTACTAACCCAAGGCCTAGTGCAAATTGCTGTTTTTTGCCTATTTCAGTGTTTCGCAGAAAAGGAATATCAAACAGAATCCAAATGGAATGAAACCTTCGGGGGAGTGATTTTTGGAACAAACGTGATCCAGAGGACTTGGAGTGGACGTCAAGAAAGAAGCAAGGAGGCCACGAGGCAGGGAGGCGCGCCTGCCCCCTGGGCGCGCCCCCACCCTCGTGGGCCCCTCGCAGCTCCACCGACCTACTTCTTCCTCCTATATATACCCATATACCCCGAAACCATCCAGGAGCACCACGAAACCCTATTTCCACCGCCGCAACCTTCTGTACCCATGGGATCCCATCTTGGGGCCTTTTCCGGCGCTCCGCCGGAGGGGGAATCAATCACGGAGGGCTTCTACATCAACACCATAGCCTCTCCGATGATGTGTGAGTAGTTTACCTCAGACCTTCGGGTCCATAGTTATTAGCTAGATGGCTTCTTCTCTCTCTTTGGATCTCAATACAAAGTTCTCCTCGATCTTCTTGGAGATCTATTCGATGTAACTCTTTTTGTGGTGTGCTTGTCGAGATCCGATGAACTGTGGGTTTATGATCAAGATTATCTATGAACAATATTTGAATCTCCTCTGAATTCTTTTATGTATGATTGGTTATCTTTGCAAGTCCCTTCGAATTATTAGTTTGGTTTGGCCTACTAGATTGATCTTTCTTGCAATGGGAGAAGTGCTTAGCTTCGGGTTCAATCATGCGGTGCTCGATCCCAGTGACAGAAGGGGAAATAACATGTGTTGTATTGTTGCCATCGAGGATAAAAAGATGGGGTTTATATCATATTTCTTGAGTTTATCCCTCTACATCATGTCATCTTGCCTAATGCGTTACTCTGTTCTTATGAACTTAATACTCTAGATGCATGCTGGATAGCGGTCGACATGTGGATTAATAGTAGTACACGCAGAATCGTTTCGGTCTACTTGTCGCGGACGTGATGCCTATATACTTGATCATGCCTACATATTCTCATAACTATGCACTTTTCTATCAATTGCTCGATAGTAATTTGTTCACCCACCATAATACTTATGCTATCTTGAGAGAAGCCACTAGTGAAACCTATGGCCCCGGGTCTATTCTCCATCATATTAATCTCCCGTCAACTAGCTATTTCTGTCGCCGTTTATTTTGCAATCTTTACTTTTTATCCTTATCATAAAAATACCAAAAATATTATCTTATCATCTCTATCAGATCTCACTTTTGCAAGTGGCTGTGAAGGGATTGACAACCTCTTTATCGCGTTAGTTGCAAGGTTCTTATTTGTTCGTGTAGGTACGAGGGACTTGCGTGTGGCCTCCTACTGGATTGATACCTTTGTTCTCAAAAACTGAGGGAAATACTTACGCTAGTTTACTGCATCACCCTTTCCTCTTCAAGGGAAAACCAACGCATGCTCAAGAGGTAGCATAAACCCAGAGATTATAAAAGGTCTCCTTCGAATCAGCAAGCAGAGTCTCCTTCTTTCTTGAATTGACCACAATATCGTCCACGTAAGCATGAACATTCTGCCCGGTCTGACTATGAAAACAGTTCTGAACACAACGTTGGTAAGTCACCTGGGCACTCTTGAGCCCAAATGGCATGGAAACATAGCAGAAAGCCCCAAAAGGTGTGATGAAGGATGTCTTCTCTTGGTCTTTAACTGCCATCTTGATCTGATGATAACCAGAATAAGCATCCAGGAAGCATAAACTCTCACAACCCGTTGTTGCATCAATTATCTAGTCAACGCGAGGGAGAGCAAATGGGCCAGACAGACAAGCCATGTTAAGATCTGTGTAATCAACACACATACGCCATGTGCCATTTTTCTAAAGTACAAGCATAGGGTTAGCGAATCTCTCAGGGTGAAAGACTTCCATGATAAACCCGGTCGCCATGAGCCGGGCTACCTCTTCTCTAATAGCCTTACATCGCTCTTCATTGAAATGACGGAGGAATTGCTTGATCGGCTTAAACATGGGATCCACATTAAGGTGTTGCTTGGCGAATTCTCCCGGTACACCAGGCAAGTCAGAAGGTTTCCATGCGAAGATGTCCTGATTCTCACGGATGAACTCGATGAGCGTGCTTTCCTATTTGGGATCCATATTAGCCGCCACAGTGAACTATCGAGATGAGTCGCTAGGGACAAAATCCACTAGCTTGGTATCATCAACCGACTTGAACTTCAACAGAGGGTCCTGTTCTGATAGAGGCGAAGGTGTCCCGATGTTTCAATGAGATAGCAATCGTTTTCTGTCGGAGTCGACTTTGACGATCCGACTACGAACGTACGAAGATGTCGCGCCTTAGCAATCGCTAAACCAATTTCCAAGGGGTTATTGACCACGCCGGAGCACGATCAACCTGGCCATGAGGGTCTATTTCCTGCGAGCAAACGAAGAACAAGCAAGAAACTGAGATTGCAATCTGGATATTGCGAATAAAAAAGGAAAGATTTATTAATGAAGGTGGGGTTCTGTGACGCCTTTGTCTGGTCATTGAACACAAACGAAGAACGCGAAGTTGCAGCTACAGCGAACTTTAATCTAAACAAAACCCAAAGTCTAAACGACGCCCTAAGGGCTGTATATATGGAGGAAGAGGGGGGAATTTCGTGGCCCTTGGAGGAGGGGTCCGAAACCAACCCTAACTCTTGTTTCCCCACACATACGGACGCTAAAAATAGCCTATACTCAAGTATTTCGAAATTACATGGGCCTGGCCCAATAATAAGGTGATGCAGCACCTATAATAGCCTCTGCACGAAATTTATGAAGTGGCATCTTGTATATTTCATCCAAGGCTTCACGCACTCATTATGGTGGCTTCAAAGTCCTGAAATCATCACTTGTAACTCCGTTCTTGTTCCCCTTGCGCATGCCATCATCTCCATGCTTGATCTTGCTCCAATGATCATCCTTCTTGTCCAAGCTAGGCCCTTCATTTGTAAGCAAGACAAATGTATCCAATTTAGGCAGCATCATATTCTCATGAACATTAGAATCATTACCAAGAAACGAAAGTACCTGGTAATTTAATTGGCGTGCGCGAGCTCTAGTAATTGGTCATGTATGTGTATCAATAGGTGCTATGGGTGTAACTTTGTTAGTGATGTCCTCCTCATCCTCCCCTTCTTAAATTGAAGTCGTTCTCGACGGAAGCTCATCTTCCTCACCCAAGTAAGGCTTCAAATCTGCAATGTTAAAAGTGGGACTAACCCCAAAATCTGCAGGCAACTCAAGTTTATATGAATTATCATTTATTTTTTCTAACACCTTAAAAGGACCATCAGCACGTGGCATTAGATTTAACTTGCGCAAATTAGGAAACCTATCCTTACGCAAATGTAACCAAACAAGATCTCCAGGTGCAAAGACAACACGTTTTCTACCCTTATCTCCAACAAGTTTATATTTAGCATTCATGCGCTCAATATTTTCCTTAGTTAACTCATGCATCTTTAAGATCAATTCAGCACGTTGTTTAGCATCAAAATTAACCTTCTCCGAAGATGGAAGAGGCAACAAATCAATAGGTGCATGAGGTAGGAAACCATACACAATTTCAAAAGGGCACATCTTAGTAGTAGAATGCAGCGACCGATTATAAGCGAATTCAATATGAGGCAAGCATTCTTCCCACATTTTCTTGTTATTCTTCAAAACAGCCCTAAGCATGGTAGACAATGTTCTATTGACTACTTCAGTTTGTCCATCAGTTTGGGGATGACATGTAGTACTAAAAAGCAGTTTAGTCCCCAACTTAGCCCATAAACATCTCCAAAAGTGGATAAGAAATTTAGTATCATGATCTGAAACAATAGTATTTGGCACACCATGCAACCGAATAATTTCACGAAAGAACAAATTAGCAACATTAACAGCATCATCCATTTTATGACATGGTATAAAGTGTGCCATTTTCGAGAACCTATGTGGCACGCCGGCTCAGTGCGACCGGTTTACCATGCATTGCCAGCCCAGAGACGATGTCTTCTGGCAACACACAACATCTTGGTACAGAAAACAACCGCTTTATTGATGCTAGCGGATCAGAGTTTATATTACAATAGATGTCGAGGCCAAGCAGCACGCCCGGTGCGGCTGAACAATATGTACATTATTTAGTGAACATAAAGGGGCCTCGATCATAACAACTACGCGGCAGCGGAACAACATCGTAGCGGAAACTCCATATCACAGGGACACCGATGTGGACACGATCTAGACTCGAGCAGCACTCCTTTCCAACGAGACTTTCCTGAAATCTGGCATGACACGCCAGGTCAGTACATTGAATGTACTTGCAAGCTCACAATAGGCATAATCATAATGGCAAAGACTATCATGATAATTAACCAATTAATAATAATGCAACACTATATGTCCAACATGCTGTGATCATGCTCGGACGTCGCTCGGGGCGGACTTACCAACCGTGATCATTCTCGGATCACAAACAAACCACCATCGTGGTCTTGACAAGAGTAACTCGTGATCCTTATGGTGATCACAACCACGACCAATATTTGGTCCCGAACATCTCGATGGCCTTTTAGCCATCATCAACAATGCAAAGTTCATAGCTTAGTGTTATTAAGCGTTGACTCAAGGTGGGACCTACTACGAGGCGTCCGTGACCGTGGACTCGGCTATCGATAGATTATACACTCTGCAGAGGTAGCACACTGTACCCACACCACGGAACCCATGGCCTCGCACTCCCATTCGGGTGGACCAACTGCATTCCGACAAAACCCTTCCATTGCCATGACACTCTCCCGGCCACTCCGACCCAATCCCCAACGGGCTAGTCCTGGGTGGCCCCGTGTCTACCAAAGACACAACGACCACCGTCGTGGCCAAAACGATCCCACTCGGGGACCCGGTACCATAATCTCAACAATGGGCACACAAGGTTATGCCTGCTTACCGAGCCAGGTAAGCATGCCATAACCTTCCCTAGTTGGAGGCACCGACCAGAGGCAATGTCAATGGACCGAATCAAGGCCTTCCCACAAAGGCAAATGTGGTTGCACTGGGAAAAACTCGATTCAGCGGCACCATGACCCAGTCAACAATATATTCAAGTTGAGTTATATTCAGGTTCAAGTTAAAACGAAAATGACAGGTGTCATAGCATGCCATGAAATGCAAAACTACAGATGCATCACAATTTAACGAAAAGGACTGTTGTCAACCATATTCACACTAAGCATAAACATCAACAACTTATATTACTTTCCTGGTCAGGGTAACTCACACTTTAACCAAAATATTTTGCAGCAAGTTTTATTATTTTCTCATGCAAGAAAGTAACTTCGATTAATTTCTTACATGCATAGCAAAGATTATACCACAAACAATTCCTAATTTCTTTACCAACCAAGTTAGGTTCAAACATTCTGTAAGTCAAGTAAAATGGCTAAATAAGTACTTAACAGAATATTTTCTAGCAAATTTTACTATTTTATTTGATGCAAGAAAATAACTTTAAGTAATTACTCACATGCATAACAAAATTATTTTTATCATCACCACAAATAGATCTTAGCTTTGCTTTACCAACTAAGCTAGTTTCAACATTCTGTAAATCAAGCATAATAACTAACAAACACTTAACAGAATATAAATAACACAATAGTTATTTAAATGCATGGATTAATCATTTCATTCAAGTAAGAAATCATAAATATTGAAATGACACCATGACAATGTTGATGTGGCTTGCTTTAGTGCAGATGAGGTTCACAAGCCTTCTGGTGATCCTCAAGACAAGCCTCACCCTCTGAAAATAATTTTAAGCACAAAAAGAGAATATCAAGAACACTTCTGAAAATCACCAGAAATTCTAAACTTCCTAGAAAAATCTCATCTTTGGTGAGCTGCTAGATTGCTTTGCAAAGAACAAAATGCAAAAAGAATCAATTCATTTGGACTTACGGTTGAAGAGTTATGGCTGTTTGAAGTGTTCTGTAAATTCAAATGAATTTGAATAAAAATAAACAAACTGGGGGTGACGTCGAAGGTGTAAAGCCCAGGATGCGCCACCACTCGTACCGCTTCGCGCGCGTACAGAGTGGCTGACTAGCGGGCCCCGCTAGTCAGATGAGGAGGAGGGGGAGAAGGAAACAGAGGGAGTCGCGGCTTCGCCGGAGCTCTCGCCGGCGACGAGGGCTCCTTGGCCAAAACGAGAGGGAGGGATGGAGAGAGGGGACGGAGGCGCACCTGCCCGTACCCAAAGCATAGCTAGGGGTGGTCGGACGACGTCGGAATCGACCTCGCAAGCGGAGGCAGAATGCGGTGGTTGCCGAAGATGAGGAAGACGGCAAGCAGAGGCAACTCCAGGGGCTCCAGGGGGACGGGATGGCTTCACCGGAGAGAGGCGGAGGCCCTGGAACGGTCGCCCTGGCCTGGGAGGGGCTGGAGCTACCGCGACGACTAGAGGGGATCACCGGCGAGCTCGAGCTCGAGGACGGCGGCCCGCGGCCTGCGGCCTGCCCGGCCGGGCTACGGTTTCCTTCGCGCTTGTGGGGTGTGTGGGAGTGGTGAATGGTGCTCGAGGAGGCAGGGGGCGGCTCCATTTGTAGGCGAGCGGAGAGGGGAGGTTCGGGCTCCGCCGGTGGACACCTATCCACGGCGCCCGGCGACGAGCGGCGTCAGTGACAGGGGGAGAAGGCGACGCAGCTCACGCGGCGACTATTGGCGAACGGGGACGAGCACAGGAACGAGGAGAAGGCGACGAGCACAGTGCGCACCACACTGTTGGGTTGGCCAGACCGTGCCCGTACTCGCTGCGGCGAGCGACAGGGGGAAGTTAATGGCGTTAAGACGAGGATGGTGGCGAAGTTTGGCACGCTCGGGTAGACGGGGGAAGCGAGCACGCGCGAACAGAGCGCTCGGCGGCACTCAGAGCGCGTCGACACGCAGGCATGGCATGGTGGACACGTGTGGTGACCGCGCAAACTCTTCCCTCAGGCCAGCCTACGTCCAAAAATCATGTCTGGCATGTTGTTCTTGGTGATTTTGAAGTTTACCATGCTTTGGTTTGGATCCAGGTGCAGTAGAGGAGTTTTTACATGCGAAGTAAGTTTCTGGTCAGTAACTTTGAGAGGTTACTGAGGTCAAATGGCTGGGAGTTGGGGGCTGTGCTTTGGAGGTTAGCCATGATCTACTAAGGTGAAGATGCACAAGAAAATCCAGGCACAATGGAGCAAGTAAAATGGTAGTTGCTGTAGAAACCACCATTTCTGTCCAGAACAGAAAATATTTTCTGTACCAAAAATATTCCAAAAAGTGATGAAATATTTTTGCTCAGGAAGGTGCCCTAGGTTTCAAAGAATATTTGTGAATTATCTCAGATTTTTCTGGGCCATAAAAATTGGGGTTGCTTTGGAGCATATTGAACTAGCTAGGGTTTTTGAGAGAAAAATGAATATTTTTCATTTAAGAAAAATATTCCAAAGATTATTTTGGGGTGGATCAGAAGGGGAATGATGATTAGGGAGGGAAATGAAGCACTAGGGTGAAAGCCAAGGGTACCCAAGTGTTTAAGTCCATATGAAAATATTCAAAAACTCCAAATTTCAAATTGACTCCAAATGAAAATCAAGCAAATGAGAGAGGGCAAAAACCAGGCTGTCACAAACCTCCCCCACTTAGAATGAATCTCGTCCTCGAGATTTGGTTGCTTGGGAAAACCACTCTGGATAATGTGACCGTAGAAATTCTTCCCGCTCCCAACTTGATTCTGACTCTGTGTGATGCTCCCACTGAACTTTGTAAAATTTCCTTACTTTACCGCGAGTGACCCTTTCCATCTGATCAAAAATTCTAAACGGTCTCTCTTCATAAGTTAAATCATTTGCCAACTCTACCTCAGCCATAGCAGTCCTTTTCTCAGGCGGGGATATGCATCGTCTCAATTGTGAAACATGAAACACGTTGTGCACGTCTGCCAATTCAGCGGGTAGTTCTAATTGATATGCAACAGTACCCACTCGAGACATAACCGGGAATGGACCAATAAATCTGGGTGCCAACTTTCCACGAGTCTGAAATCTCTTGACTCCTTTCATAGGAGTGACTCGGAGGTATACGTGTTCTCCGGGTTCAAAATTGATCTGTCGGTGCTTTGCATCATAATAACTTTTCTGTCGAGATTTGGCCAATTGCAATCTGTCTCTGATTTCCTTAACTTGTTTCTCAGCTTCCATCATGAGATCTGTTCTGAAGATACGACTATCTCCAGTTTGAGACCAATTTAAAGGAGTGCGGCACTTACGGCCATACAGAGCTTCATACGGTGACATTTTTAGACTGGTCTGGAAGCTGTTGTTATAGGAAAACTCGGCATATGGCAAGCAGTCTTCCCATTTAGGCCCTTGTGCTAAAGCACAGGCTCGCAACATATCTTTGAGTATTTGATTTACCCGTTCTGTCTGTCCATCCGTCTGAGGATGATAAGCAGTACTATATTTCAGTGCTGTCCCCAAGGCTTGATGGAGGCGTGACCAAAAAGCGGAGGTAAACAGGGAACCTCGGTCGGAAGTGATAGTTCGGGGTACTCCATGCAGACTGACTATTCAGGATACATACAGCTGTGCAAGTTGATTTGCTCTGTATCTGGTGCTGATCGGAATGAAGTGAGCAACCTTGGTTAGGGTGTCCACTATGACCCAGATTGCATCATTGCCTCGTTGAGTCTTAGGCAATCCCGTAATGAAATCCATACAAACGTCATCCCATTTCCATTGTGAAACCGGCAGCGGTTGGAGGAGTCCGGCTGGCTTCTGATGCTCTGCCTTCACCTTGTTACATATGTCGCAATAGGTCACAAAATAGGCAATGTCTTTCTTCATTCCATCCCACCAGAATATTTTTCTAAGGTCCTCATACATTTTCGTACCTCCCGGGTGAATGGAATATGAGGATTCGTGTGCTTCTGACAGGATTTTCTTCTTTAAGTCCGGTTGATTGCGTACACAAATCCGTCCACGGAATCGGAGGGTACCGAATTTGTCCTTGGAGAAATCTGGGGTCTGCTTTGCCATATGGCCCTTAGCACGTTTTTGCAGCTTGGTGTCAGCTGACTGGGCCTTGCGGATCTCTTCCTCAAGTGTGGGGGTAACTTCCAAAATATTAGTGAGGCCAGCATCCACTATGACTAGGTTGAGCTGAGCGATCTCCTCTTGGAGTTCGGGAGGCAAGGATTTCAATATGACATTTAAGCTGACGGGCTTTCAACTGAGTGCATCGGCAACCACGTTGGCCTTACCCGGGTGGTAATTTATTCCAAAGTCATAATCCTTGACCAACTCCAGCCATCTTCATTGACGGAGGTTTAAATCTGGCTAAGTAAAGATGTATTTGAGACTTTTGTGGTCGGTAAAAATTTGGCACCTTTTTCCAATGAGGTAGTGTCTCCAAATTTTTAGCGCATGAACCACCGCAGCCAATTCCAAATCATGAGTAGGATAATTTCCCTCGTGGGGTCGTAGCTGTCGCGATGCATATGCTACTACCTTGCTGTCTTGCATAAGTACGCAACCAATGCTTTGCCTGGAGGCGTCACAATACACATCAAAACTGCGATAAATGTCTGGAAGAGTCAATACAGGTGCGGTTGTCAGCCGTATCTTTAGCTCATTAAAACTTTTCTCTCAGTCCTCCATCCATTCAAACTTCTTATCCTTTTTGAGCAGCTCCGTCATGGGTTTAGCAATCTTGGAAAACCCTTCAATGAAACGACGGTAATATCCAGCTAATGCGAGAAAACTCCGGATCTGCGTCACGGTCGTGGGTGGCACCCAATCGAGCACATCCTTTACTTTGCTCGGGTCCACGGCTATACCTTCGGCGGATAGTACATGTCCGAGAAACCCAACTTGCTTGAGCAAAAATTCGCATTTACTGAATTTGGCGTATAGCTGATGGTCGCGGAGTCATTGTAGCACTGCTCGGAGGTGATCCTTGTGCTCTTCTTCACCCTTGGAGTAAATGAGGATGTCATCAATGAAGACTACCACGAATTTGTCGAGGAAGTCCATGAATACTTTGTTCATCATATGCATGAAGAAAGCAGGGGCATTGGTGAGACCAAAGGACATCACGGTATATTCATAAAGACCGTACCGAGTAGTGAATGCGGTCTTAGGAATATCTTCCTTTTTAATCTTGAGCTGATGATATCCGGTCCGTAAATCGATCTTAGAGAATACTTTAGCCCCACTGAGTTGATCAAACAGATCATCAATCCTTGGCAGCGGATATTTATTTTTGATGGTGACCTCATTCAGCTGGCGGTAATCTACGCACATGCGGAGACTGCCATCCTTTTTGTCCACGAAAATAGCAGGTGATCCCCATGGTGAAGAGCTGGGACGAATATATCCTTTCTGGAGCAGTTCATCAAGATGTTTCTTTAGCTCCACTAATTCTGATGAGGGCATCCGGTAGTACTTCTTGTATAACGGTGCAGTTCGAGGCACAAGATCTATTGCAAATTCCAGCTCCCGATCTGGTGGCATGCCTGGCAGTTCTTCTAGAAATACATCAGGGTACTCGCTGACCACAGGGATTAATTCCAACTCAGCCACAGCGGTGAAAACCAATTCTTGCTTGGGTATATTCTTGCGAGCATAGAATTTGGTAGTCTGCCCATTCAGACTAGTCAAAGTGACTTCTCGTGTTGCGCAGTTTATGCAAACTTGATATTGGGTCAACCAATTCATACCCAATATAATATCCAACTTTTCAGACTCAATGATTATCAGAGAGGTTGGAAAGTAGACTCCGTTGATATTGATTTCCAGATCACGGCAGACCAGATTGCTCTTGATTAAAGATCCCGGGGTTTGTACCAGCATATTTTTGCCCAAAAGCATACACGGAAATTTGTTTTGGGCAGCAAAACTCCGAGAAATAAAAGAATGGGAAGCCCCAGAGTCAAATAAAATTACGGCAGGCATGTCATTAACAGAAAACATACCAATGACGACTTCTGGGTTCTCTTGGGCTTCATCAGCTGAGATATGATGCATGTGCCCGGTGAAGTTTTGCTGGGTCGGGCATGACTCCATAAAGTTGACTTGTGGCCTGATTAGGGCATTCACCTTGTTGTTCTTGGGGCACTGTCTGGCATAATGTCCGTTCTGCCCACAACTGAAGCAAGAATTATTGCGCTAGCGCTCCTCATGCATTGGGTTGGTCACGACATTCTTGACTTGAGTGGTGGTCTTGTTAACATTCTGTTGCCAATTTCGCTTGTATTCCACCTGAGTCTGCTGCCAGGTACGAGCCTTTTGCACTGGTTGCCCATCCTTCTTTGGCTCAAACTTACGCTTGTTGTCGTTGTTAACAGGCCTATTATCTGATATAAGCTTGTGCTCCCGTTCAGCAATGAAAGCCTTGTTCACCAGAGTTTGGAAATCAGGGAAATCAAGCATACTGAGAGTACACCGGAGTTGCGGATTTAAGCCTCCAAGAAATCTGTCAATCTTCCTTTCTTCGGTGGCCACGTCATAAAGAGAGTAATGGGCCAGATGATTGACTTTTTGCAAATATGCACCTACAGACTGATTTCCTTGGACGAGTGCGAGAAATTCACGCTGCTTAGTCTTCATAACTCCAGTAGGGATATGATATTTCCGGAACTGATCCTTAAACTTTTCCCAGGTGATTTCTTCATCAACAGGCCACATGGCTTTTGCATTTTCCCACCATATGGCAGCCGCGCCTTCAAGGTAATGAGTTGCAAATGGAACTTTATCATTTTCTTCAGTACGAGCAATCTCAAGCTCTTTCTCAATGGTACGCAACCAATCATCTGCATCCAATGGGTCAACAATCTGACTGAAACTGGGTGGCTTGGTCCTTTGAAAATCTGACAGCTTGGAGTAATGACCGTTCTGATTTCCATTTTGTCCAACCATAGCTTGCACACTTCTTAATATTTCGATCAGATCATTGTTCCTTCTTTCCTCAAACATACACAGAATTTGCTCGGTGGAGGGCGGATTTGGTGGTGGAGGCGGTGGCGGAACGTACGGCTCGGGAGAATATCCTGCCTGTCGTGCGGAACGACGAACAGGAGTTCCCTCACGAACGTTGCTACTGCTGCCTCCCCGCATCATCCTATTGTGGATTTTTCCCAAGACAACGCAATCGAGATGAGAAACATCCAAGAATATATTTGCGGAAAAGCCAGCAACAAATCCCGGAAGAAAACAAAAGAGCGAAGAAAATACGGCGAATAAAGTCCCAACATAATTATACATAGAATCATACATGAAAGATAAACAACACGCCAGGTTCAACTACTCTCATACATGCAACAAAACATCATGACTCGTACGACTACATCCGTACATCATCCGGACGACTGCGAATACTCAAAGATACTACTGCTCTGCTGGTGCTGCGGTGTCCTCCCCTGAAGCGGTCTCGGATCCTGAACTGACGAGGTTAACGGAAACCTCCGGCTTAAAGGTAACACGACGGCACTGCCTCGAGGGCTCTCCCTCAGGGGCAGGGGTAGGATGAAGCATCGGGGCTACAGGAGTAGTGAGAAGTGAAACCCACTCGGCAGGAGTACTGAGAGGATTCACGGCCGAGACGCCCGTGCTACTCGGAGGAGTAACCGGTGAAATAGGGGAACTAGAACTGGCTGGAATATAAGGGGTAAATCCTAGAGAAGGTGGAGTAGTGGCAGATCTGGTAGTGACTAAAGCAGCGGCTAAAGCAGTACGGGCACGAGTCAGCTCTCGAGCCAGCTCGTGGATCATAAGATAGCTAGCAGTGACATAACGAGCAAGGTGGCTAGCAACACTATCAGACTCCGGATCAATGATAGGGAAACGAACACGACCATTGTCGTGCAGAGAAGGGTAGTAATAGAAACCTGGGTGCTTCTGCATTCGGACCTCATTGTAGCGAAGCTCGACAAGGACCTTGAATGCAGCAAACTAGACAGCCTGAGAAGCGGTGGAGGCGTAACCGCTCCGAGAAGTACGAGTGTAAGAGCTGGAATCGGAAGTAGTGCGCAGAGTGACCACTGCGTGACACTCATACACTGAATCAACTAGACGCTCCCGGTACACACGATAGACTGGGTCGTCTCTGAGAGGGTACAGCCGATGCCACACATTGCGAAGGAGGTGCGGTGACATGTACGGCATCAGCTGCAACTGGCATGGATACGGCACCGGAGCCATCTACACTCACAACCATTAGCAGGTTAGCATAAAAATATAAAACAAATGCATGCAATGCAACAACCAGCTACAATTGCTACCGGCACTCAACTTAAACTCGTATCTAACGTCCAGTTAACACGACATAGTCTAGCATGGCCTACAGTCACCGCGACTCTGATACCAAGCGTTGTGGCACCCCGGCTCAGAGCGACCGGTTTATCATGCATTGCCAGCCCAGAGACCATGTCTTCTGGCAACACACAACATCCTGGTACAGAAAACAACCGCTTTATTGATGCTAGCGGATCAAAGTTTATATTACAACAGATGTCGAGGCCAAGCAGCACGCCCGGTGCGGCTGAACAATATGTACATTATTTAGTGAACACAAAGGGGCCTCGATCATAACAACTACGCGGCAGCGGAACAACGTCGTAGCGGAAACTCCATATCACAGGGACACCGATGTGGACACGATCTAGACTCGAGCATAACTCCTTTCCAACGAGACTTTCCTAAAATCTGGCATGACACGCCAGGTCAGTACATTGAATGTACTTGCGAGCTCACAACAGGCATAATCATAATGGCAAACAATATCATGATAATTAACCAATTAATAATAATGCAACACTATATGTCCAACATGCTGTGATCATGCTCGAACATCCCTCGGGGCGGACTTACCAACCGTGATCATTCTCGGATCACAAACAAACCACCATCGTGGTCTTGACAAGAGTAACTCGTGATCCTTACGGCGATCACAACCACGACCAATATTTGGTCCCGAACATCTTGATGGCCTTTCAGCCATCATCAACAGTGCAAAGTTCATAGCTTAGTGTGCAAATTTTATTAAATGTTGACTCATGGTGGGACCTACTACGAGGCGTCCGTGACCGTGGACTCGGCTATCGATAGATTATACACTCTGCAGAGGTAGCACACTGTACCCACACCACATAACCCATGGCCTCGCACTCCCATTCGGGTGGACCAACGGCATTTCGACAAAACCCTTCCATTGCCATGACACTCCTGGCCACTCTGACCCAATCACCAACGGGCTAGTCCTGGGTGGCCCCGTGTCTACCAAAGACACAACGACCACCGTCGTGGACAAAATGATCCCACTCGGGGACCCGGTACCATAATCTCAACAACAAGCACACAATGTTATGTCTGCTTACCGGGCCAGGGTAAGCATGCCATAACCTTCCCTAGTTGGAGGCACCGACCAGAGGTAATGTCAATGGACCGAATCAAGGCCTTCCCACAAAGGCAAATGTGGTTGCACTAGGAAAAACTCGATTCAGCGGCACCATGACCCAGTCAACGATATATTCAAGTTGAGTTATATTCAGGTTCAACTTAAAACAAAAATGACCGGTGTCATAGCATGCCATGAAATGCAAAACTACACATGCATCACATATTAACGAAAATGACTGATGTCAACCATATTCACACTAAGCATAAAGATCAACAACTTATATTATTTTCCTGGTCAGGGTAACTCACACTTCAACCAAAATATTTTGTAGCAAGTTTTATTATTTTCTCATGCAAGAAAGTAACTTCGATTAATTTCTTACATGCATAGCAAAGATTATACCACAAACAATTCCTAATTTCTTTACCAACCAAGTTAGGTTCAAACATTCTGTAAGTTATGTAAAATGGCTAAATAAGTACTTAACAGAATATTTTCTAGCAAATTTTACTATTTTATTTTATGCAAGACAATAACTTTAAGTAATTACTAACATGCATAACAAAATTATTTTTATCATCACCACAAATAGATCTTAGCTTTGCATTACCAACTTAGCTAGTTTCAACATTCGTTAAATCAAGCATAATGCGTAGGATGGAGAGAGGGGACAGAGAGAGGGGACGGAGGCGCACCTGCCCGTACCCGTAGCGTAGCTAGGGGTGGTCGGACGGTGTCGGAATCGACCTTGCAAGCGGAGGCAGAACGGGGTGGTTGCCGAAGATGAGGAAGACGGCGAGCAGAGGCAAGTCCAGGGGCTCTAGGGGGACGGGATGGCTTCACCGGATAGAGGCGGAGGCCCTGGAAGGGTCGCCCTAGCCTGGGAGGGGCTGGAGCTACCGCGACGACTAGAGGGGATCGGCGGCGAGCTCGAGCTCGAGGACGGCGGCCCGCGGCCTGCCCGGCCAGGCTACGGTTTCCTACGCGCTTGTGGGGTGTGTGGGAGTGGTGGATGGTGCTCGAGGAGGCCGGGGGCGGCTCCATTTATAGGCGAGCGGAGAGGGGGGGGTTCGGGCTCCGCCGGTGGACACCTGTCCACGGTGCCCGGCGACGAGCGGCGTCAGTGAGAGGGGGAGAAGGCGACGTAGCTCACGCAGCGACTGTTGGCGAACGGGGACGAGCACAGGAACGAGGAGAAGGCGACGAGCACAGTGCACACCACACTATTGGGTTGGCCGGACCGTGCCCGTGCTCGCTGCGGGGAGCTCCGGCGTCGGCAAGCGCCAGGGGGAAGTTAATGGCGTTGAGACGAGGATGGTGGTGAAGTTTGGCATGCTCGGGCAGACGGGGGAAGCGAGCACGCGCGAACAGAGCGCTTGGCGGCACTCAGAGCGCGTCGACACGCAGGCATGGCATGGTGGACACGCGTGGTCACCACGCGAACTCTTCCCTCAGGCCAGCCTACGTCCAAAAATCATTTCTGGCATGTTGTTCGTGGTGGTTTTGAAGTTTACCACGCTTTGGTTTGGATCCAGGTGCAGTAGAGGAGTTTTTACATGCCAAGTAAGTTTCTGGTCAGTAACTTTGAGAGATTACTGAGGTCAAATGGCTGGGAGTTGGGGGCTGTGCTTTGGAGGTTAGCCATGATCTACTAAGGTGAAGATGCACAAGAAAATCCAGGCACAATGGAGCAAGTAAAATGGTAGTTGCTGTAGAAACCACCATTTCTGTCCAGAACAGAAAATATTTTCTATAGCAAAAATATTCCAAAAAGTGACGAAATATTTTTGCTCAGGAAGGTGCCCTAGGTTTCAAAGAATATTTGTGAATTACCTCAGATTTTTCTGGGCCATAAAAATTGGGGTTGCTTTGGAGCATATTGAACTAGCTAGGGTTTTTGAGAGAAAAATGAATATTTTTCTTTTAAGAAAAATATTCCAAAGATTATTTTGGGGTGGATCAGAAGGGGAATGATGATTAGGGAGGGAAATGAAGCACTTGGGTGAAAGCCAAGGGTACCCAAGTGTTTAAGTCCATATGAAAAGATTCAAAAACTCCAAATTTCAAATTGACTCCAAATGAAAATCAAGCAAATGAGAGAGGGCAAAAACCAGGCTGTCACAAACCTCCCCCACTTAGAATGAATCTCGTCCTCGAGATTCGGTTGCTTGGGAAAACCACTCTGGATAATGTGACTATAGAAATTCTTCTCGCTCCCAACTTGATTCTGACTCTGTGTGATGCTCCCACTAAACTTTGTAAAATTTCCTTACTTTACTGCGAGTGACCCTTTCCATCTGATCCAAAATTCTAAACGGTCTCTCTTCATAAGTTAAATCATTTGCCAACTCTACCTCAGCCATAGCAGTCCTTTTCTCAGGCGGGGATATGCATCATCTCAATTGTGAAACATGAAACACGTTGTGCACGTCTGCCAATTCAGCGGGTAGTTCTAATTGATATGCAACAGTACCGACTCGAGACATAACCGGGAATGGACCAATAAATCTGGGTGCCAACTTTCCACGAGTCTGAAATCTCTTGACTCGTTTCATAGGAGTGACTCGGAGGCATACGTGTTCTCCGGGTTCAAAATTGATCTGTCGGTGCTTTGCATCATAATAACCTTTCTGTCGAGATTTGGCCAATTGCAATCTGTCTCTGTTTCTCAGCTTCCATCATGAGATCTGTTTTGAAGATACGGCTATCTCCAGTTTGAGACCAATTTAAAGGAGTGCGGCACTTACGGCCATACAGAGCTTCATACGGTGACATTTTTAGACTGGTCTGGAAGCTGTTGTTATAGGAAAACTCGGCATATGGCAAGCAGTCTTCCAGTTTAGGTCCTTGTGCTAAAGCACAGGCTTGCAACATATCTTTGAGTATTTGATTTACCCGTTCTGTCTGTCCATCCGTCTGAGGATGGTAAGCAGTACTATATTTCAGGCTGTCCCCAAGGCTTGATGGAGGCGTGACCAAAAAGCGGAGGTAAACAGGGAACCTCGGTCAGAAGTGATAGTTCGGTGTACTCCATGCAGACTGACTATTCAGGATACATACAGCTGTGCAAGTTGATTTGCTCAGTATCTGGTGCTGATCGGAATGAAGTGAGCAACCTTGGTTAGGGTGTCCACTATGACACAGATTGCATCATTGCCTCGCTGAGTCTTAGGCAATCCCATAATGAAATCCATACAAACGTAAAATGGAGGTTAGCCATGATCTACTAAGGTGAAGATGCTCAAGAAAATCCAGGCACAATGGAGCAAGTAAAATGGTAGTTGCTGTAGAAACCACCATTTCTGTCCAGAACAGAAAATATTTTTTGTACCAAAAATATTCCAAAAAGTGATGAAATATTTTTGCTCAAGAAGGTGCCCTAAGTTTCAAAGAATATTTGTGAATTATCTCAGATTTTTTTGGGCCATAAAAATTGGGGTTGCTTTGGAGCATATTGAACTAGCTAGGGTTTTTGAGAGAAAAATGAATATTTTTCGTTTAAGAAAAATATTCCAAAGATTATTTTGGGGTGGATCAGAAGGGGAATGATGATTAGGGAGGGAAATGAAGCACTTGGGTGAAAGCCAAGGGTACCCAAGTGTTTAAGTCCATATGAAAAGATTCAAAAACTCCAAAATTCAAATTGACTCCAAATGAAAATCAAGCAAATGAGAGAGGGCAAAAACCAGGCTGTCACAAACCTCCCCCACTTAGAATGAATCTCGTCCTCGAGATTCGGTTGCTTGGGAAAATAACTCTGGATAATGTGACTGTAGAAATTTTTCCCGCTCCCAACTTGATTCTGACTCTGTGTGATGCTCCCACTGAACTTTGTAAAATTCTGACTCTGTGTGATGCACATATTGATCTTTGATGGTCTCCAAACCAAATATTTTAAAGTCAAGTTGTGAAAGCATAGTATAACGATGAGACAATGCATTAGCAATAATATTTTCTTTACCCTTCTTGTGTTTAATGACATAAGGGAAAGTCTCAACGAATTCAACCCATTTAGCATGTCTACGGTTCAATTTTGCTTGACTTTTAATGTGTTTCAAAGATTCATGATCAGAATGTATAACAAATTCCTTGGGCCATAAATAATGTTGCCATGTTTCTAAGGTCCAAACAAGAGCATATAATTCTTTATCATAAGTAGAATAGTTCGGACTAGGCCCACTCAGTTTTTCAGAAAAGTATGCAACAGGTTTGCCATCTTGTAATAACACACCTCCTAATCGAATTCCACTAGCATCACATTCAAGCTCAAAAGTCTTGTTAAAATCAGGAAGTTGGAGTAAAGGAGCATGTGTCAACTTATCTTTCAATACCGTGAAGGCATCTTCCTGTGCGGTACCCCAAACAAAAGGCACATCCTTCTTTGTAAGCTCGTTGAGAGGTGCAGCAATGGTGCTGAAATCTCTCACAAAACGCCTATAGAAACCAGCGAGGCCAAGGAAACTCCTCACTTGTGTGACCGTTTTGGGCTGCGGACAACTCTCAATAGCTTCAATCTTGGCTTTATCAACTTCAATTCCCTGTGGAGTAACAACATAGCCTAGAAAAGATACTCGGTCGGTGCAAAAGGTGCACTTTCCAAGGTTACCAAACAAACATGCATCACATAGAGCAATAAAAACAGCACGTAAATGTTCCAAATGTTCCTCCAAAGATTTACTATAAATCAGTATATCATCAAAATAGACTACCACAAATCGTCAATGAAAGCACGTAAAACTACTTTCATTAATCTCATGAAAGTACTAGGTGCATTAGTTAACCCAAAAGGCATGACTAACCACTCATATAAACCAAACTTAGTATTAAATGCATTTTTCCATTCATCTCCCAATTTCATACGAATTTGATGGTATCCACTACGCAAATCAACTTTGGAGAAAAATTGTAGAGCCACTCAATTCATCAAGCATATCATCTAGCCTCGGAATAGGATGGCGATAATGAATAGTAATATTATTAATGCCTCTACAATCAACACACATACGCGATGTACCATCCTTTTCGGCACTAGAATAATAGGAACAGCACAAGGACTAAGGGATTCACGAATATAACCTTTGTCGAGCAGCTCCTGGACTTGACGCATAATCTCCTTCGTCTCCTCTGGATTGGTACGGTATGGTGCACGGTTGGGTAACGAAGCACCGGGAATTAAGTCAATCTGATGCTCAATCCCTCGAATAGGTGGTAACCCCGGTGGCACGTATTGTGGAAAGACGTCAGCGTCCTCGAATGAAAATAATGCCTCTTTGCACACAAAAGCATAGGAAACAGATTTGCTGAAACCTAGATCATCAATATCAGATTTGGTGGCAAGTAAACATGCATTTTTCAATTTAATTTTAGAAGCAACACTAGATGGTTAATTATTAGGCTTCATTTGTTGCTCAAATTCTTTTGCCACAATCTGATTTTCACTCTTGTTGTGCTCCTGTTTTGCTTTATTAGCTCTATTAATATCATCTTTCAAAGTGGAATCAGGAGTCATAGGAAGCAAAGTAATATTTTTATCCTTATGAACAAGAGTATGCTGATTGTTCCTACCATGGTGTACAGAATTTTTATCAAATTGCCATGGTCTACCAAGTAATAAGGAACATGCTTGCATGGGTACCACATCACAATCAACATAATCAGCATATGGATACGTGTTACCTTAACCTTGCCGCTGTTATTAAACCATTGGATATAGTAAGGATGTGGATGTGGTCTTGTGGTGAGAGATAGCTTCTCCACCATCTCCATGCTAGCCAAGTTGTTGCAGCTCCCTCCATCTATGATGACGCGAACAGAACGTTCCTTCAGCACTCCCTTTGTATGGAACAAATTATGCCTCTGATTTTGCTCAGCTTGTGTGACCTGCACACTCAAAACACGTTGAGCAACTAAACATTCATACCTGTTAGGGTCTTCAGGAGCCATGTATTGCGTCTCATTTTCATAATCATCTCCACCATGTTCTTCACGTGTAATAAGAACCAAAGTCTCCTCATCATAGTCACTAGCGGACTCAAAACCACCATCCTCAGGAGCAATCATCACACGCTGAGATTTGCATTCTCTCGCATAATGACCTCTTCCCTTACAAGGATGACAAATAATATCACTTGTGTGCCCTGTTGATGCCATGGAAGAACAAGAGCTCTGTACAGGCCCGACAGGTGTGCTCTTGGCAGATAGTGGTGGTTGTGCCTGCTTTCTTGTATCACGACCGGAGGTGGCCGCTGATGGAGGTGTAGGTGCAGTAGAATGTGTGGAAGTAGAGGATGCACGCGGTGTCCATGATGAAGGTCGACCTGCAAAAAAGTTAATCCGCGCCAATGCCTGTCGATCCTCAGGTGGTGTAGCCCCTGCCGTTGCGATGATATGCATGAGAACGACCTGGTGGTGGCGGTGCTGGTGGTTGCACGTAGTTCTGATTTTGATCAACCTCATCCTCGTAATGGTCCTGCACCTCTGCAGTAGTAGCAGGAGCTACAGAAGCATCAACAATATGTACAGCGGCACCAGAAGTTTGACCAGGCTCAGGGGGAACGCGTTGTGCTTGTCCCACTTGATTTGGAAAGCGATGTTGTTGTTGTTGTTGTTGTAGATGTGCGACAGGTGCAGCGGGCGGTGGTTGTGGAAGGCGTGCGAGCAATTCGTTAAACTTGTTATCGAGCTTTGTTTCGAACGCCTTCTCAATGCCATCTATCTTCTCCATGGCCTCTTCAAATCTATTTAGCACATCTTCCACCTGTCCACTCATCATTTGCTGAAACTTATCATGCAACTCCATGTTCGTCATGTTCTCCGAGTCAGTCTCGTCGGCTTGTGATCCTGCCATGGTTAGCAGCAATAAAAACACACAAGAATATGATCCTATAGACTACTAGGAAGTGGTGCTAGTGTGTCACAAATCCGTCAAGCGAATCTCAAAATCTTACCAGTTCTTACCAAGCAGCTGTTGTTGATCAGCAACCGTTGTAGTCAAAACTCCCAAAAGCTTGGATAGAGCGATTGCAAGGGAGAGTCAAACGCACGACGTAGATGTATGTGGAGTTGGGAAGGCTTATAATATCGTAGCAAAAAGGATCAGCAATAATCAATTCAGAGATGCAAAGTTCAATAAACGCTCAACGACGGTACTGTGCTGGTCCTAGGCTAGACCGTGCTAGAGACGCGAGCCTAGAACACTAACAAAATCACGGCGCTGCACGTAAATAAGGGAGGAGCACACTCTGAATTTTTTTCTCTTTTATTTTGCACTTTTTTGTCCTCTTTTTTTTGCTCCGCAACAATTTTTTTTCTGAAGAAGTCTACAAATGGCCTAAAAACTGCCTAGCCAGAATTTTCCAGACTTAGTTATTTTTTTTGAAACTGGAACTATTTTTCTACTGTGGGTAGCACAGAATTTCGGGAGTCCGATTGGTCATGACTCGAAGTATGGCGTGATCTGGAAATCGAAAACAAAGCAACAATTACTGGACTCGGACTGGTGGCGGAGATGAATCTGGTGGAAACTCGGACTGGTGGCGGATATATGCAGGGCGGTGGAACACGGACTGGTGGTGAATCTGTGATGGAGGTGGACTCGGATTAGCGTGATGGCGGTGGATATGTGGTATATGGCAGCGGCGATGACGATGGTGGTATATGGCAGCGGTGATGACGATGGTGGTATATGGCAGCGGTGATGTCGATGGTGGTATATGGCAGCGGTGATGATGGTGGTGCGGCGGCGGCGTGACAACTTGTGAACAGAACTCGAAACTCTAAAGGACTAGACGCTAAGACCAGCAACTTGACACGACGATGCAACTGCAAATTCAAAAAAGCAAATATAGAAAAGATTATGCAAAGGCTCAGATTGGTTCGGACAAGATGAAGTAACCCTGATTTTTTTGGATTTTTCGTGGACTATTGGTATGAAGAACAGATTCGATCTAAACTATGAAAAACTGTAAAATCTCACTGAGCAACCTAGAAATCTGATACCACTTGATAGAGGCGAAGGTGTCCCGATGTTTCGATGAGATAGAAGTTGTTTTCTGTGGGAGTCGACGTTGACAACCCGACTACGAACGTACCAAGACGTCGCACCTTAGCAATCGCTAAACCAACTTCCGAGGGGTTATTGACCATGCCGGAGCATGATCAACCTGACCACGAGGGTCTATTTCCTGCGAGCAAACAAAGAACAAGCAAGAAACTGAGACTGCAATATGGATATTGCGAATAAAAGAGGAAAGCTTTATTAATGAAGGTGGGGTTCTGTGACGCCTTTGTCTGGTCGTTGAACACAAACGAAGAACGCAAAGTTGCAGCTATGGCGAACTTTAATCTAAACAAAACACAAAGTCTAAACGACACTCTAAGGGCTGTATATATGGAGGAAGAGGGGGGAATTTTGTGGCCCTTGGAGGAGGGGTCCGAAACCAACCCTAACTCTTGTTTCCCCACACATACAGACTCTAAAAACAACCTATACTCAAGTATTTCGAAATTACATGGGCCTGGCTCAATAATAAGGTGATGCAACACCTATAATAGCCTCTGGACGAAATTTATGAAGTGGCATCTTGTATATTTCGTCCAAGGCTTCACGCACTCATTATGGTGGCTTCCAAGTCCTGAAATCATCACTTGTAACTCCGTTCTTGTTCCCCTTGCGCATGCCATCATCTACATGCTTGATCTTGCTCCAATGATCATCCTTCTTGTCCAAGCTAGGCCCTTCATTTGTAAGCAAGACAAATGTATCCAATTTGGGCAGCATCATATTCTCATGAACATTAGAACCATTACCAAGAAACAAAAGTACCTGGTAATTTAATTGGCGTGCGCGAGCTCTAGTAATTGGTCCTGTATGTGTATCAGTAGGGCCTGTGGGTGTAACTTTGTTAGTGATGTCCTCATCATGTTCAGTAGTAGGCTTTTTCAAAGGGGTCATATCAGCCGGGTCAACATTGTCCTTATAAAACTTGAGCTCCTCAATAGCACAAGCCAACTATGCATAAGCTGCATCTCCTTCCTCACATTCCAGGGCGAGTTTGCGATTTCCGTGAATGGTGATCATCCCCTTTTGTCTTGGCATCTTGAGCTGTAAATACACATAGGAGGGGCGAGCCATGAACTTAGCATAGGCCGGTCGTCCGAACAAAGCATGATAAGGACTCTTGATCTTGACCACCTCAAACCACAGTGTCTCTCCCCTGTAATTATACTCATCGCCGAAGGCTACTTCCAGGGAAATTTTGCCCACAGGATACACCGATTTGCCTGGCAGCACTCCATGGAAAACTGTGGATGATGGCTTGAGATTTTTATTTGTCAGATTCATGCGTCGAAAGGTATCGTAGTATAATATGTTTATACGGCTACCACCATCCATAAGCACTTTTGTGAACTTATAGTCGCCTACCTGAGGGGCCACTACCAATGCCAGATGACCTGGATCATCAACCCGGGGCGGGTGATCCTCCCTACTCCATGTAATTGTATGTTCCGACCATCGTAAATATTGGGGTGAGGGAGTCCTGGATTTAAGGGGTCCTCGGGCGTTCGCGCAATGTGACGTGGGCCGGACTAATGGGCCATGAAGATACAAGATAGAAGACTTATTCCCATGTCCAGATGGGACTCTCCTTTGCGTGGAAGGCAAGCTTGGCGTTCGGATATGAAGATTCCTTTCTCTATAAACCGACTCTGTACAACCCTAGGTCCCTCCGGTGTCTATATAAACCGGAGGATTTAGTCCGCAGGGGAGAATCATAATCATACAGGCTAGACATCTAGGGTTTAGCCATAACAATCTCGAGGTAGATCAACTCTTGCGACCCCGTATTCATCCAAGATATTCAAGCAGGAAGTAGGGTATTATATCCATCAAGATGACCCGAACCTAGGTAAACATCATGTCCCTGTCTCCTGTTACCCTCGATCCTCAGACGCACAGTTCGGGACCCCCTACCCGAGATCCGCTGGTTTTGACACCGACATTGGTGCTTTCATTGAGAGTTTCGTTGTGTCGTCGTCAGAAGGTTCGATGGCTCCATCAGTCATCTACAACAATGCTGCCCTGAGGGAGATCTTTCTCCCCGGCCAGATCTTTGTGTTCGGCGGCTTCGCACTGCGGGCCAACTCGCTTGGCTATCTAGAGCAGATCGACAGCTACGCCCTAGGTCACCAGATCAGTTTTGGAAATCTGGATTATGTCGCTGATATCCGAGGAGACATGATCTTCCAAGGGTTCGCGACCCCATCCTCCGCTCTGGCCTTAGATCTGGAGCGCATCACCAGGTCCGAAGACGGGATTCCTGAGCCCGCCGGACTCTCTGCGGCTATCGAGCCTGGTATGGGAGAGCCGAAGGAAGCAGCGCTACCGGCAATCATCGTGAAGCCAGACTCTTCTCCGAACAGTGGCTCCGAACCCTTGGAGGCAGCATCGTGTGAGCTCGGCCAAGGAGTTTTCTTCCCGCCGTACTCCACGGACTCTTTTCTCCCTGGCCAAACCTCGCCTTTAAGCGAGGCTCTGGACTTAATGTGATCCCTCGTCATTACATAGGGCAACGTCCGAACTACGCCCAGCCCGGACTAGGGGCTGAGAGCGGGGAATTTTACGTCCCACCCACTACCCACTTCATAGCCACTATCGAGGACTTAACTGACATGTTCGATTACGGCTTCGAAGACATCAATGGTATGGATGACGATGCCGGAGAAGAGCAGGCCCAAAACCCGCCGTTTACCGGACACTGGACGGCCACCTCTTCGTATGACGTGTATATGGTGGATACACCCAAAGAGGGTAATATCGATAACGAGAAAAACCCAGTTGAGGATAAACCTCCTGAGACACAACCAAAGCACCGACGTCAGCGGTGCCGCTCTAAATGACGCCGTGGAAAAGACAGCAATACCGGCACCGGGGACAACAACACTCCAGACGACGCCGAAGACCAAGAAGACCCCATCGAGCCAACCTCCGAACAGGACGATTGGGAAGATGGGCAAATTGGCCCTGATAAACAGGCTGTAAACAAAGACTCAGAGGATACTAATTATCTTCCACTCTCCGAGGATGAGGTGAGCCTCGGCGACGAAGACTTTATCATGCCTGAGGAACCCCTTGAGCAGGAGTGCTTTAAGCGCCGGCTAATAGCCACTGCAAGGAGCCTGAAAAAGAAGCAGCAGCAGCTTCAAGCTGACCAAGATCTGCTGAACGACAGGTGGACTAATGTCCTGGCAGCCGAGGAATACAGCCTCAGGCGCCCAACCAAGAGTTACCCGAAGCGTAAGCTGCTACCTCAATTTGACGACGAGGCGCTGGAGCCTGTACCATCAACGCGTAACGCAGCTGACCGACCAGCATGTGGCCGTGACAAAACAGCAACTCAAGCCGAACACCAGCCCGTACTACCTCGCCGGAAAGGTAGAGACACAACAGCTCGGGGATATATGTACGACCTATGGCAGGACTTGGAAAATAGAGCAGGTCAAACCAAATCGATTTACGGATCACGGGGGCATGCCCCGACGCGCGAGGACGGCTATCTAGCCGGGGCGACAAGCATAACCACCTCCGTGCAAAAAACCACAGATGAACTCCATCCGAGCTGAGTTGTGACTTGGCCCGATATAGAGGCGCTGCACACCCCCTTTGCTTCACAGACGAAGTAATGGAGCACGAATTCCCAGAAGGGTTTAAACCCGTGAATATCGAATCATATGATGGAACAAAAGATCCCGCAGTATGGATTGAAGACTTTCTTCTCCATATTCATATGGCTCGCGGTGATGATCTTCATGCCATCAAACACCTCCCGCTAAAGCTTAAAGGACCATCCCGGCACTGGTCAAACAGCCTGCCAGAAAACTCCATTGGCAGCTGGGAGGACTTGGAAGACGCCTTCCGCGACAACTTCCAGGGTACATACGTCCAACCTCCGGATGCCGATGACCTAAGTCACATAGTTCAACAGCCCGGAGAGTCGGCCAGGAAATTCTGGACTAGGTTCTTAACTAAAAAGAACCAGATCGTCGAATTGTCCGGATGGAACCCCTAGCGGCATTTAAGCATAGCATTCGTGACGAATGGCTCGCCCGACACCTCGGTCAAGAAAAGCCGAAGTCCATGGTAGCCCTCACAGCACTTATGACCAACTTTTGCATGGGCGAAGATAGTTGGCTAGCCCGTAGCAGCAACAATGCAAGCGAACCTGGCACCTCTAAAGCCAGAAATAGCAGCGGCAAACCCCGACGCAACAGGCACAAGCGTTGAAATAACGGTGACAATACCGACGACACGGCGGTCAACGCCGGATTTAGTGGCTCCAAGTCCGGTCAACGGAAGAATCCATTTAAAAGAAGCAATCCGGGCTCATCTAGCTTGGACTGAATCCTCGATCAACCATGTCAGATCCACGGCACCCCAGATAAACCCGCCAATCATACCAAGAGAAGCTGTTGGGTCTTTAAACAAGCCAGTAAGTTAAATACCGATAATAAGGAGAAGGGGTCGCCAAGTGAGGACGATGACGAGGAGCCCCGTCCACTGAACACAGTGGGACAGAAGAAATCCCCCCAAGTCAAAACGGTGAACATGACATACGTTACTCATATCCCCAAGAGGGAGCGCAAACGCTTGCTCAGGGACGTCTATGCGATAGAGCCAGTCGCCCCAAAATTCAATCCATGGTCATCCTGCCCGATCACTTTCGATCGCAGGGACCATCCGACCAGTATCCGTCATGGCGGCTCAGCCGCACAGGTCCTCGACCCAATCATTGATGGATTCCACCTCACGCGAGTCCTCATGGACAGTGGCAGCAGCCTTAAGCTGCTCTATCAGGACACAGTCCGCAAGATGGGCATCGATCCGTCAAGGATCAAGCCCACAAAATCTACCTTCAAAGGATTAATACCAGGTGTAGAGGCCCGTTGCACGGGCTCAATCACATTGGAAGTCATCTTCGGATCACCGGACAACTTCCAAAGCGAAGACTTGATCTTCGACATCGTCCCCTTCCGCAGTGGCTACCACGCACTGCTCGGATGAACCGCATTTGCTCGCTTCAATGCGGTGCCACACTATGCCTATCTTAAACATAAGATGCCCGGACCACGCGGTGTCATAACAGTCAACGGAAACATGGAATGCTCCCTTCGCACCGAGGAGCACACCGCGGCCCTAGCAGCGGAAGTACAGGGCGGCCTTATCAAGCAGAACATCAATTCGGCGGCCAAGCCCCCGGACACTATTAAACGAGTTCGGACTACTCCACAGCATGACAGTCCAGCTTGTCAGGAGTTCAACTAGCAATTCGGCCTCCGTCTCAGTCCCGACCGGCTTGCGGCGTACGTACCGCGCGTACATAAATACGCACTAAAAATACCATGGGCAAAGACGGAGGCATAACTCGATCATGGTCCACAATACGGCTCGACCTCATCTAGGCACTCATGCTTTCCCTTTTCTCTCTATCCTTTTCAGGTTTCTTTTCCACGGGCTCCTCACTACGGCCTGATCGCCGATCCTTTCGAAGGATAAACCTACCAAGGAGGCAAGTAGCATAGACGTGTGGCAGAATACCTAGATGATCTTCTTGACGATCACTTTACCTGTTTTCAGGACCCACACGCAGCTTCCCCTTGGTCTCGGCATGTTAAATAGCCCTATTGCTTATCGCATTACCAATACAAAATATGCTTTGACGTATCAATCAGATTATAATGGAAATAGTTTCCGGCCCAACATACGTGGCACTGGCCTACTCCTTCATTATATTTCACTATTTTTATCAATTCACTCGTACACATTGGTCCGACTTAAATGGCCGGGGCTCCATTGCGCCCCATACATTTGCAACAAGTCCGAACACTTTTTACAGTATAATTCGGCGCCCCGAATATAGCATTATATGCATCGGCTTCGAATCATGTCTTTGGTCAATAGTTGGGTTGCCCGGCTCCTGTGCTTGCTACCTTACGTTCCGTTTTATCGGCTAGGGTAGTAAAGGGAGAACTACTGCGATTTTGTTTCTGGTTCATCCGGATAAACACCTCGGTAGAGAAAGCCAAAAACTGACTGTCATGATGCGGCGAGAGCTGGTCAGCTATTCGGCGCTAAAATCTCGTGATTTTTTCGCATTATGCGACGGATCGGCCTCCACCCGATCAGGTGTCTACAGCGCCCTAGACTGGATAAACAAATACTAACTAGGGCTGCGCCTATGCTCCTATTGTCAAACTCCTATGGCTAAGTGAGGGTGATAAAGCCACATAGTCCGATTGCCTGGTTCGACGCACTAAACACCTCCTTCAAGGACCAAACTCTTGGGTCAAGTGTGTTTAGGTTCCAACCCGAACACCCCCGTACTACCTATGTGGGGGCAGAAGCCGACGACTGGCCAACTCTCAGATTTAATAAATGGCCGCACAGGAGGAAATATTTTCACAAAACAACAAGCAATATATTACATATAGGCTTTGTTCCATAATACAGGATCGGATAACACGAATACATTCATTCAAAGATAATGTCCTTCGCACACTAGCCCTCTACAATGCGGGATCCTTCCAGGACATCATCAAAATACAGCTCGGGCGTGCGGTGCTCTTTGCCCACAGGCGGTCCCTCGGTCGCAAGCTTGATGGCGTTCATCTTCGCCCACTGTACCTTGACACGAGCGAAGGCCATCCGCGCACCTTCAATGCAGACCGACCACTTTATGGCATCAAGCCATGGGCAGGCATCGACCAGCCGCTTCACCAGCCCGAAGTAGCTGCTGGGTATGGCTTCGGCAGGCCACAGACGGATTATCAAATCCTTCATGGCCAATCCAGCCACCCTATGCAGTTCGGTCAGCTGTTTCAGCTGATCACTAAGGGGTACTGGATGCTCTGGTGCAAGGTACTGTGACCAGAATAGCTTCTCCATTGAGCTCCCCTCTTCGGCTCGGAAGAACTCCGCAGCATCAGCAACGCTGCGAGGCAGATCCGCAAATGATCCTGGAGAACCCCAAATCCGAGTCAGTAAGAGGTACCTTTTCTTCACAAATTTGCTCTGCATAATAAAGGGCTTACCCACCGCAATCTGCTTGGCCTCCTGGATTTCCCGGAGGGCACCATGGGCTCAATCCGGGCCTCTTGTGCACTTTGGCGGGCCTTAGCAAGTTCAGACTCTTGGTTCGTAATCTTGCGATCCAAGGACTCACATTTCTTTATGGCGTCCTTGAGCTCCTGCTGAACCTCCCCAACCCTTGACTCGTGTTTTTTGCGGGTGGCTTGTTCCTTCTCCGCTTTCTTCTGGGCCTCGACCAGCGCGTTCTTGAGGGACTCCACCTCGGCCGCAGCTCCTATGAAACATCATAATATAATGATCAACACAAACAATTCATATCATTTTAGATCTGAACAGGCCATTGCAGACCTTGCTTGTCCTCTAGTTGTTTTTTGACATGGCCAAGTTCTTCATCGGCCTGCTCCAGACTCTGCTTCAGTTTGGAGACTTCGGAAGAATGGGAGGTCGCAGCCAGCATCGACGCCTGCTAATTCATATAAACATATATGATTAGTCTCCTGCGAAAATTATTTGATCCTCTGTCCGGCCTTTCTTTTCGAACACCGGACAGAGCCTCGGGGGCTACTGTCTATACTACGGCATTCTTTTTGCATAATTACGTCGCATACCTCAAAGCCTATTAGAAGGCTGGCGTAGGCTACGGTCAGTCCGCTCTTAGCAGACTGAACCCTCTCAACTACCGTACCCATAAGGATACGGTGTTCTTCTAAAATGGAAGCACCTTGAAGCGCTTCTAGTAGATTATCCGGTGCCTCTGGATGGACAGAAGTCACCGGCGGAATAGGTGCACCTCCTTCTTTCGAAGGAGGTTGCTTACCTGATTCCGGAGCCGTATGGGCCTCCGGAATAGTATTCGGCTGGGGGCCGAATTGGGTATGGCCCCCATCACCAGTTTCCAGAGGGATCTGCTCCCCCATGTGTCCGGCGGCCGAGGTATCACCCTCTAGCACCGTCTTGACGGCCTCCTATACCTCTCCCTGGCCTGGGAGGGTCCTTCGGGACAACACCTCGGCGTCATCCGTAGCCTTGGGGGAGGAGGCCGGAGGAGGCGACTCGCTATCCATCACATTTGGATCCAGCGAATTCCTCGAAGATGAGGATTGCTGGAGGTGGACGTGAGCCGGACTGCAGTGCATGATTCAACATGTTAAAACCATGAAGTAAAGGAGCTGGATATATATGTGCATGAGTGCCTTTCAGTATTTATGATTCGGCCAGGGGCTTCTCCCTAGGACGCCACTCAGAGCTGGTATCGGTGCCCGATTCGGAATTGTCCGCAAGGGAGACCCTCCCTTTCTTGGACGCCTCCGCCTCCAGATTCGTGGAGGCCGCCCTTTTCTTCCTTCCCCCCTCGGGGGGAGAATTGCTTTCCTCCTCCTCCTCCTCGTTATCGGCGAGGGAGGAGTGGGTTTCGGCGTCTTCGGACATTGCGTCCGAAGTGCCTTTACGGCGGAGGCCTCTTCTCGCCTCCTGGCCCTTCTATTTGGCCTTCTTCTCCGGCGCCTGGTAGGGCGCCGGAAGCAGCATCTTCGTCAGAAGTGGGATAGCTGGGTTTTCAGGCAGCGGAGCCGGACACTGGAGCCGCTCTGCCTTCTTTATCCAGCCCTGAAAAGAAAAATGGAGAAGCTTAGACATCTTCCTTGAATGCATAGGTAGAGGATACACCTTGAAATATGAGGAACTTACCGAACTGGTGGGATAAGTCAGGTTATAGCCGCAGTCCTCGGTCGTCTTCGGCCAAGTCTGATTGGCCTTGAAAAGCACCTTCCAGGTACCTTCGTGCATGGCGCCGAAGAACTGTTTCAAGGTCTGGTGCTTGGCCGGATAGAACTCCCACAAATGGCAAGTCCGACTTTGGCAAGGAAGGATCCGGCGAAAAAGCATCACCTGGATCACATTGACAAGCTTGATGTTCTTGTCCACCATGCTCTTGTTGCGCATCTGCAGTGCTGACACCTCGTCCGACAACGCCCAGTCCAGGCCCTTTTTTAGCCAGGAGGTAAGCAGCATTGGGGGCCTGGACTTGAATTCGGGAGCTGCGGCCCAGGTGGTGTCACGGGGCTCTGTGACGTAGAACAACTGTTGTTGCCACCCTTTGACGGTCTCCACAAAGGTGCCTATGGGCCATGTGACATTGGACTATTTCATCACCATGGCGCCTACGCACTCTGCACGCTGATCATCCACCACTTTCGGCTTCACGTTGAAGATCTTTAGCCATAATCTGAAGTGGGGTGGGATGCGGAGGAAGGCCTCGCACACGATAATTAATGCCAAGATGTTGAGGAAGGAATTTGGGGCTAGATCGTGGAAATCTACACTACAAAAAAATACACTTCCGTGATTATACGTGTTTGTCACAGTAGGTGACGTTTTCTGTCATGCATGTACATCCATGACAAATTTATGACAGAATCAAGATAGTCATACCTGTGCTGTCGTAGAAGTGTTCCATGACATTACCAAAATTATCATCACGGAAGTGTCCACTTCCATGACGATAAATCATACGTCATGGAAGTGCTTTCGTCAGGGGTGACCGACATGTGGCATCCACCATAATGGAACGCCGTTAAGCTACCGGGTCCGGTTTTGGATCTGATAACCCGCTAACAGCCCGGACCAGAGGATTCCACGTGTAAAATTCTCATTGGCCGGAGGAAACACGTGTTGGCTCACCGTTGGGACAGATGTCATCCATTCATTGGACAGGAGGCGCCTATGATACGTCGACACGTTGCACGGCCCAACAGAGGCCCATTCCGGTGAAAAGGCTGGCCCGTTTGACTTGGTTAAAAGGTAACGGGCCGGCCCACGGAAAGCCTGTTAACGGCCTATTTGTATATAGCCCATTTATGGCCCGCTAACTCAAGGCCCATTACAGCCTATCCGAATTAAGCATAGTAGCTTCATCTCGGCCTTCTAATATGATTCCAGCCCATTGTAACTTCCGGCCGATGTATGGCCCATGATGTCTTTTGGCCCATATGAGACCATTTGTAACTCTTGGCCCATTAACGGCCCGTGGTGAATCTGGCCCGCAATGAACAGTGTACCCCTTTATACCCATTAACGGCCCATTATTCCATTGGGCCGTTTCCAACCCGTGTTATCATTCGGCCTTCTCAGGGAACATTTATTCTTGGGCTCATTTCCAGCATTCGGTTACTTATGGCCCGTCATTGGCCTTTTCTGCCTATGGGCCAAATTCAGCCCGCGATTACAATCAGCCCGTTTGCGGCCTGTTACTCCGTTGGGCCGTTTTCGTAACGTTATCAAATACGGCCGATTAACGATGGCCTGTTATTGTCGGCCATGAACGGACGATTCCAAATCTAGCCCGTTTACGGCCCATAATGCGGTCTGTTATTGGCCCATGATTGGCCTACGATCATACGACACGTAGAAGGCCCATTGATGCTACGGCCCGTAGAAGGCCCATTGTTTCTACGGCCCGTAGGAGGCCCATGGTAACTACAGTAAATATGTAGCCCATGGTTATTGTGGGCTAGTTTTTAAAAATAGGTTATTGCGGCCACTAGCAAACCGCGAAAAAAGAACAAGACAACAAGGAAATAAATAAGCAAGCAACTTACGCTAGGATATGACGGCTATTACACATATTACATCCACTGGGCATCAAAGTTTGCCACCAGTGCAAATATAGGGAACAAAGCAACATATCATATACACTGGTTGTCAAAGTTGGCGACCAGTGCAAATAAACACCGCGGCAAAACAAGTCCAGAACTGAAACCACTTCAGAAGAGCTCAAGAAACAATATCCTGGGTACCCATAATGCTGGCAAGATGCTTAGCAAGCTTATTAACTTTCTCTCGTTTGGCTCTTAAATCCTCCAACACTTGCTGTTGCACCAGAAAGTATGCATATGAATTCTGCAGGGACTTCCTCAGTCCTTCGGCTTCCTGTCGCATAACATCTGATCAATGTCTTTCAACTTGAAGTTGAGACTCAAGAAGCCGAAATGATTCAGGCAGCGAGTTCGAAGAGCTGGTGCCAGCAGTAGTAGCCAGTAACTCGAACACTACATCAAGACATGACTTTGGGGTTGTCTCAGTGTCTTCAATATAGTTATTATCAGCTTTCTTGTAGACCAACAGGGATGTCTCACTATCTTGAACCTTATCTGCATTACTTCCTTTACCATTGCATAACGGGGTACTCTTCTACAATATTTTATCCGTGTTCTAAAAGAGAAACAAACAAACACATCACAGGTTTACAATGTAGCATATGAAACTCATTTTGGTAAACCAGTTCAGTAGTAAGGTGGACAGGATAACAGCATGAAACCAACATATATCTATGTAGTATGGTCACTGTATGGTCTATATCATTCTGGTTTATGTTGCCAAATCAAGATAGATATGGTTTGAATCATATCTATTTAAGACAAAGCAGCATAGACAAAATATAAGTGTGGGAAACTACACAGCAATAACAGCACTTGTAATGTGCATGGCATGAGAACATAACTGTTTATTCAATTGAAACTGAAATCAACATAGAGCAAGTTACAAAAGCAAACACGTTAAAGAAACAGGTTTAAAACATACCTGTTGCGCCATTGGAGTTTCAATTGCATCCTTCAATTTGAAATTAGTTGGTATGAGTAAATACAGTGATGCAAGAGCAAAGTAGTATGAACCATAGCTATGGAACCTTACCTGAGAACAATTCTTCTTCTACTTTAAGCGTTGACTTGGGGTTCAGAGTGGTGGTCCTCGTGCTTTGGGCACTGCAGTTGCCTTACTAACTGCTCGTGTTTTGATGCTCTGTGGTGGAGACGGTGCTGTGCCAACTAGAACTGGGTTACTATCTACTGGGGTTGGGGTTAGAAGTGGTGTAGCTGGTTCTCTGTCCAACTGGGTAGGGGTACAATCTGCGTGAGTCTGAGTTATGTGTGGTGGGGCTGGTTCTTGGGCAAGTACAACCGTGGTTCTATCTGCATCGACATGTAGCACAATCTTTTCTGAAGACCGTGTTTTTACTCCCACAGATACTGCCATCACCCCCTCCAATTGAAATGGCTGATAAACAAGAAAAGTAATTGAATGTACAGACATTGTAAGATAGACAGGTGCAATGGATAGTAGGGAAGAAAACAGGGCTTGAAATAATTCACATTTATGTTGTCTAACCAAACAGAATAGTAGGACATAATTTCACATATATGATGGCTAATTAAACAGGATAGCATGACACAATTTCAAATGTATGATGGCTAACTAAACATGATAGATTGACATAATTCAAAATATGATGACTATGTAAAAAGGATGAGATGATATAACTATATTATGACTTTAGAAAATGGGTTGGCATGCCATAGTTCAGATACATGCTGTCTATGTAAACATCTTGGCATGATATAATTCAAATGTATGATTTATATACTAAGCAAGTGAGCAGAGGGCAATCGCATATATGATGTGTCAACTAAGGAGATGGCATTCAATATTGTGCATATGATGTAAAAACTAAGGATTGCAATACAACATATGCATGATATGAGTAATATAACCCTGCCAAGTTTGAGCATACACCTCAGGGGGATAATAGGACTGGTCATCTGCCTCTGAATCCTCCTTTGAAGAGCTAGCTGTAACCAGCAAGATATCTGCTTCAGAAGATAGCATTGTCTGCTCTGAAGACCTTGCTTTCACTCCAGATTTCTCCATCACCAATTCAAATGGTTGATGCACAGGAAGACCAGTTGAATATACAAACATTGTCGACAAATGCAACAAGAAATACAAAAAAAGGACGGCATGATATAATTCACATATATGACGCTTGGCTAAACAGCATGGCATTGCATAATTCACATATATAATGCCTTGCAACAAGATAGCATTGCATAATTCACATATATAATGCCTTGCAACAAGATAGCATTGCATAATTCACATATATAATGTCTTGCAACAAGATGGCATCGCATAATTCACATATATGGTAATTAGACATTAAACAGGTGGCATTCACACAAAGAATGTCTAAACTAAGCAAATGACATAGCAATGCAAGATACCATACGCACGATATGAGAAACACAACCCTGCCAATTTAGAGCGTGCACCTCGTGGGCAAAATAGGACTAGTCAACTGTCTCTGAATCCTCCTCCGAGGAGCTACCCGTAACCAGCAAGACATGCGCTTCGTCAGATAGCATTGTCTGCTCTGAAGACCTTGTTGCCACTTCAGATTTTTCCATGACCATGCCGAGTGGCTGATGCACAGGAAGAGTAATTGAATGTACTAAAATTGTTGACAAATTTAACACGTAATAAAAAATGATGGCATGATATAATTCACATATAAGATGACTGGCTAACCAGGGTGGCATTGCAAAATTCACATATATGATGCCTGGCTAAACAAGATGGCATTGCATGATTCACATATACGATAAAGAAACTAAACAGATGGCATTGACACAAAGCATGTCTAAACTAAGCAGATGACATATTTGATGTATCCAGTAAGCAATGCAAGGCACCATATGCATGATATTACCAACATCAGCATGCCAAGTTAGAGCGAAGACCTCAGGGGGTAAATAGGAGTGGTCTTCTCCTTCTGAATCCCCCTTAGAACAGTTATCTTCCTCTTGATTACGATCTGAAATGGGTGGAGGGGGGCTGCCTTTGCGCCCACCGTGGAGCGACGTCTGCATGAAATTTTATTACCACGCAAGGCTCGTCTCTTTTGCTCTACATGTTCAGTTCCATTGTGTACAGTAACTAACATGCATAGGAATAAAACATAGTGAGATTATGTGAGGAGTGCATGCACAAATCCAGAGTGATGGTAGCAAACTGTGGATAGACCCAAAACAAATGATAGCAGGCAGATAATAGCTTTAGTTAAAAAATACAGATAATGGCTCCTTTAATGTTTGTTTGCACCCAACATGAAACTCATAGTAGACACCCCAATTAACCAGATAGTACTGATTGCTGCCCCAATATGTACCCCACAACCATTTAAAAACTCAAGTTTCAGCATTAGTTTGGACCTGACTCGAAGTCTAATAGGTGAACACGACGATAAAGTAGCATGTCACACTACAAAAAAATACACTTCCGTGATGATACGTGTTTGTCACAGTAGGTCGCGTTTTTTGTCATGCATGTACATCCATGAAAAATTTATGACAGAATCAAGATAGTCATACCTGTGCTGTCGTAGAAGTGTTCCATGACATTACCAAAATTATCATCATGGAAGTGTCCACTTCCATGACGATAAATCGCGCGTCACAGAAGTGCTTTCGTCAAGGGTGATCGACACGTGGCATCCACCGTAACGGAACGTCGTTAAGCTATCGGGTCGGGTTTTGGATCCGATAACCCGTTGACAGCCCCGACCAATGGGGATTTTCCACGTGTAAAATCATCATTGGCTGGAGGAAACACGTGTCGGCTCATCGTTGGGACAGATGTCATCCACTCATTGGACAGAAGGCGCCTATGATACGTCGACGCGTGGCATGGCCCAACAGAGGCCCATTCCTGTGAAAAGGCCGGCCCATTTGACTTGGTCAAAAGGTGGTAGGCCGGCCCATGGAAAGCCTGTTAACGGCCTATTCGCATATAGCCCATTTACGGCCCGCTAACCCAAGGCCCGTTACGCCCTATCCGAATTAGGCCCAGTAGCATCATCTGGGCCATCCAATATGATTCTAGCCCGTTTTCACTTCTGGCCCATGTATGGCCCATGACGTCTTTCGGCCCATACGAGGCCCTATGTAACTCTTGGCCTATTAACGACCCGTGGTGAAACTGGCCCGTAATGAACAGTGTATCACTTTATACCCATTAACGGCCCGTGGTGAAACTGGCCCGTAATGAACAGTGTATCACTTTATACCCATTAACGGCCCATCATTCCGTTGGGCCGTTTCCAGCCCATGTTAGCTTTCGGCCTTCTCAGAGCCCATTTATTCTTGGGCTCATTTCCAGCATTCGTTTACTTACGGCCCGTTACTGTCATTTTCTGCTTGTGGGCCAAATTCAGCCCGTGTTACAGTCGGCCCGTTTGTGGTCCGTTAATACGTTGGGCCGTTTTCATAGCGTCATCAAATACGGCCTATTAACGATGGCCCGTTATGGTCGGCCCATGAACGGACGATTCCAACTCTAGCCCGTTTATGGCCATAATGCGGCCTGTTATTGGCCCATGTTTGGCCAATCGATCATACGGCCCGTATAAGGCCCATTGATGATACGGCCCGTAGAAGGCCCATTGTTTCTACGGCCCGTAGAAGGCCCATTGTTTCTATGGCCCGTAGAAGGCCTAATGTTTCTACGGCCTGTAGAAGGCCTACTGTTTCTACGGCCCGTAGGAGGCCCAGTGTCACTACAGTAAATATTAGCCCATAGTTATTGTGGCCTAGTTTTAAAAAATAGGTTATTGCAGCCACTAGCAAACCGCGAAAAAGAACTGCACTAACTACAAGCAAAAAAATAAACAAGACAACAACGAAATAAATAAGAAAGCAACTTATGCTAGGCTATCACGGCTATTACACATATTACATCCACTGGGCATCAAAGTTCGCCACCAGTGCAAATATAGGGAACAAAGCAGCATATAAACGCCGCAGCAAAACAAGTCCAGAACTGAAGCCACTTCAGAAGAGTTCAAGAAACAATATCCTGGGTACCCATAATGCTGGCAAGATGCTTAGCAAGTTTATCATAGCCGCAAGGTTCATGCCCGGAGCCTTGAGGAAGGTGACCTTATCCTTCGGTGTGTCCAGTCCGCCAAGGGTACAAACAAGTTGACACCTAAGTGGGAAGGCCCTTATCGGGTAGTACAAGTCACCAGACCTGGCGCAGTCCATCTGGAGGCCGAAGAGGGCATTCATGTGCAAAGCTCATGGAATATTGAGAATCTTCGCAAGTTCTACTGATAAGTTGCGATCGTCGGGCCTTGCCCCGGCAATCCATTTTGTACAAGCATAGTCTCCGAGACTTGTGTTGGCGTCCTGGGAACAGGGGTCCCCAGACTTGCCTGCCTGCGGCCCACGACATGACTCCACCAGCGGCCCTATATGGCCCATCTTCACCAGCAAACACTCAAGACCCTCGCGAGGTGGACGACACAAGACCTCCTCGGGAGCGACCTCACCAGGCTGGCTCGCGAGGGGCGGAGAGATCAAGGCAAGGGACACCTCACAAGGTTCCTGTGATGCAAGCCATGACGACTGGAGCCAGGCGGGCGACAGTGCGCGCAGTGTCCTCGTTTCCTCTTTGGTGCCAAAGGGGCAAGCACAGGCGAGGAGTCCCGAGGCGTCAGGCAAAGGTTTCCATATCAGTGCAACGAGACCAAGACCAGCAGGACGGCAAGACGAAGGTCACCGTGGAGCCCAAGATGGCGTCACCACCAGAGCCTTTGGCAGGCAAAGACCACCTTTAGTCAGGATAGCTTGTACTAGTTGTCTCCCTTCAAATTTGGCCGTTGTTGGCTCCCTTCCCGCTCAATATTTGGGGAGAGGACCAGGCCCCTATAAATAGGACTAGCCACCCCAGTGGGAGGCAACTGATTCTGAACTGACTCAGATCATCCTCATCCACACAAGTCCACCGAGCACAAGAGCACCTCTCCTCAGGAGGTTGCTCTTCCCTTGTACTGTTCATCCTCAGCCCAAGAGGCAATCCACCACACCACACTAGAGTAGGGTATTACACCAGAACGGTGGCCCGAACCAGTATAAATCTTGTGTCTCTTGTGTTGCGAGTTCGTCGAGCTAAGCTTTGAGATCGCGGTGAGGCTGAGGGCGTGATTAGGTAGGGAGAGATCTTCGTGCGCACCCCAGTGTTCGAACCTCAGGGGTTTTGGCGGAACCCGAAATCCGACAACTTGTAACCCTTTGTACAAAGCCAGGCACAGACCCTATGCAGAGCTGAATAAAACCAAGTGTTTATAAAAACTTGCATGCAGGTTTTCTTACGTGCTTAAGCATGATTTTGATATGATTACACTGGCTTCAGATAAAATGACTAACATGTTGCTGAAGGCTTCATGCTACCTTCTCTCTTTGTTTTTCTGATAAAGGCAGAAGGGTCCCTCGCCAACAACTTTCTCGAGGGAAGATGGAAGTGGACTCGTTCATTTGGTCCTATGGCAGCCCTTGCTTATCTAAGTGATAAGAAGTACAACAAAGAAAGATAAGTTTGTTTCATTTAAAATTTCCCGTCATTCCATGTTACGGCTACTTGCAGCGAGGAAACCTTGCCGCTTCTATCATTCACGCTCCTATCCTTGCCTCGAGTCCACTCGACAGGATCAGTTGCAGCTGCATCTGGAAAAGACCAGTAAGGGACCGGCCTCTATTCACGCTCCTAAATTACTTTGAGTCTACTCGACGAATATTAGTTGTAGTTGTGTTGAGGGCCAGCAAGAGGCTTGCCGGAAACCTTGCTTGTGGAAGAGCGCTGAGGGCAGGCCCTTGAAAATATCAAAAGCATGTACAAGTTCCCGGTAAGTTTTTCTTTTAATTGTGTGAAACAACAAGTACAGATCATACACGTGCTAACATGGATTGGGAAATACTTAAACTTTATTCAAACACGGCAAGTGCCTACATTTTTTGACCAAAAGAGAAAAGTGCTCTGTAATGTCTTTCTTGTCCCTCTCCTCCTAGGGTTTACATAGAGAGCATGGAGGGCAAAAGGAGTGCCTGGGCGAAACCCTGTTCACCTCCGCCAGGACGAGAGGGACGTAGCCCGAGAAGATCGGGAGAGCACCTCCTCGGTAGGGAAGATGAAGCCATGGACAGAGGGAGCGACTAGGCGATGCCCTGGTCACCCCCGCTAGGACTGGAGGGATGCGGCTTGACAGGGACACCAGAAGGAAGACGAAGCCAGAGTCCACTAGCCTGTCGGAGTCCAGCTGGAGGTGGCGGTGGAGTCCAGACCAAGCACCCCCGGCAAATCGCTCTGCCGAGGTCAAGCTATAGATGGTGGTGCTGCCGGTGCCCAGCTTGTGATGATGGTGCCACTGATGTTCAGATGGATTCCGAGTCGCCATCTTCGGACTTCACGGCTGGGGACTCTCCATCGTCCGTGTCCTCCTCGTCCCTATCGCTCAAGGAGGAGCTTTCGTCGTTGCTCGAGCTTTCTACACACCACCCGAGACGAGCGCCTGAACGCTCGAAGACCTTGATGGAGAGCATGTCAGACTCCACCAAATTGAAGTGAAGGACATGCCTCTCCGCAAGGTAGTGGGCGCGGGCGAAGGTTTTCCACCCACGCCTAAGGAGCATGATGTGGGGCGTGGGAAACTCAACATTCACCCACACGGCGCCATTGCAGCAGCCGCTCATGCGCAGTCATAGTCCAAGGGGCTGGTCGATCTCCATCACCTTGGCGAAAGGACAAGGAAGCTGCAGGCGACTACGGGGAGGATCGCACAGCTTGATGATGAACTCAAGCGCCGTGTCCCCCGCATGGCCTTCTACCAAGGGTGGAGCAGTGGAGGAGAAATGACGAGCGTGCCGCTCCGTCCACCTTGAGCGCGAGCGCCGCGTCGACCCCGACCTCGCCCCGTCGCTCCGCCCTGTGCACTCGAACCGGCCTCAACAGCTGCAGCTGAAGCCGAGGCATGGTGTCGAGGAGAAGCTCTCACCGCCGCAGCCGGAGCATGAGCCCGGCCTCTTCCTCTCGCCATGATAGAAAACAGAAGCAAGAAAGGAGAAGAAGGAGGAGGGGGATGAGCATCGCTACCCTCACACACCTCCTTTTATAGCGGAGGCGACGGAGGCTGGCTCTCCACTGCTCTAGAGCAACCGCCACTATCCACCAATCCGTCTCTCTGCATCCCTGGCTGGCGTCTTGCTTCATCAACCATCCCACTGCACCAATCCGTGGTGCTGCGTCTCCTGCCAAGGCGCACGTTCCCGAGCACCGCTCATCCACCACCAACCCCGCGCAATGCATGCGACGCGCGGTGGAAGCGATAGTAGTGGTGGGTGAACTAAAGGTAAATTCGCAGTTACCCCAGCCTAAAGGCATCCTATGGGTGTTGGCGCCCCTGATCTTTGACGTGAACAGTGCACGTCATCCAAAAGCCGAATATATCAAGGTGAAGCTAGCGGCTGACCCAGGTCCAAATTAACGAAGAAGCAAAGAAGATCTCAAGGCACGACATTGTTCCCGGCAAGATCGATGTGTGCGCCTGTGCATGATACGTCTCCAACGTATTTATAATTTATGAAGTATTCATGCCATGTTTACAAAAATTTTATACGGTTTTGGTATGATTTGAATGGAACTAACCCGGACTGATGTTGTTTTCAGCAGAACTACAGTGGTATTGGACAAAACTTTTTGACTATATTTTGGAAGAAATGAAAAATACCGGAGCAAAGAACCACTGGATGGGCCCCCTGCTTCCCACTAGGAATTAGGGCGCGCCACCGCCTAGCGCCCTGGTGGGTAGTGGCCCGCCTGAGGCTCATCTTCGCATGAAACCGATGCCTAAAAATCATATATATTCATAAACCCCCGAAAGTTAACCTAGATCAGAAGTTCCGCCGCCGCAAGCCTCTATAGCCATGAAAAACCAATCTAGACCCTGTTCCGGCACCCTGCCGGAGGGGGAAATCATCACCGGTGGCCAACTTCATCATCCCGACGGCCACCATAATGAGGAGGGAGGAATTCACCCTTAGGGCTGAGGGTTTGTACCAGTAGCTATGTGTTTAATCTCTCTCTCTCTCGTGTTCTTGATTTGTGATGAATTGAGTTTTCCCTTTGAGATTTCGTTATTATCGGAGTGAATACTCTTATGAGGGCACTTGACGTATGTCTTGCTATGAATACCCGCGGTGACAATGGGGTATCATATTGATTGACATGATATATGTTTAGGCACTCAACTCGCGGATTCCCGAGGTGACATTGGGGTAATCTATGCATAGGGGTTGATGCACGTTTTCGTCCTTGTTTCTCCAGTAGAAATCTTGAGGCACTCTTTGAGGTTCTTCGTGTTGGATTGAGTATTATGAATCTAAATTTTTTTGACACATATCATATAATCAACTCACAGATACTCGCGGTGACATTGGAGTATGTAGGTGACATTAGAGTTGGTTGATGTGTATCATTTGGTGTTATTTTAGTACGAACTCTAGGGCTATTTGTGACACTTATAGGGATAGCTCAAAAGATCGATCAAAAAGAAAAACTTGGAGGTGGTTTCGTACCCTACAAACAATTTCTTCTATGTTCTCCGTTAGATAAGAACTTTGGAGTGATTCTTCATGGCACGTTGAGGGATGGTTATATGATCCAATTATATTAGCATTGTTGAGAGATTGCACTAGCGAAAGTACGGACCCTAGGCCTCATTTTCAAGCGTTGCAATACCGTTTGTGCTCATTTTTGTGACTTGCTGCCTTGCTCCTTTTTATTGTTCCTATTACAAAAATAAATATGTACTATCATTACTACACTTGTATCAACATCTCTTCACCGAACTAGTGCACCTATACAATTTACCATTGTATTTGGTGTGTTGGGGACACAAGAGACTTTTTATTATTTGGCTGCATGGTTGTTTGAGAGAGACCATCTTCATCCTATGCCTCCCAGGGATTGATAAACCTTAGGTCATCCACTTGAGGGAAATTTGCTACTGTCCTACAGAACTCTGCGCTTGGAGGCCCAACACGAGTCTACAAGAACAAGTTGTGTAGTAGACATCAAGCTCTTTTCTAGCGCCGTTGCCAGGGAGGTGGGTGCTTGAAGGTATATCTTTAGGTCTTGCAATTGAATCTTTTAGTTTCTTGTTTTATCACTAGTTTGGTTTATAAAAGAAAACTACAAAAAATGGAATTGAGGTTTTCTCATATTATTCGTCTTTATCATGTCTTTCTTGAAAATGATAGAAAGCAAAATTGTGCTCTATTGATAGAAGAAGAATTCAATAAAATGTTTGGCATAATATCTTTGAATGATGAGCATGATTGCAATGTTGCTAGTATGAATTCTTTGAATATCTATGATGCTAGTGATATGCAAAGCCGTAAGCTTGGGGATGCTATGTTTGATGAAGATGATATTTTTAGCCCCCCAAGTTTTGATGAGAATATTTACTATGATGATAGCATGCCTCCTATTTATGATGATTATATTGATGAAAGTGGGTTTGGAAGAGTGTCAACTCTAGGTCATGATCCCGCTATTTTGGAGGGTGTTGAATCTTATTATAATAATTATGAAAGTGGATTTGGAGAGGTCATGACTTTATTTAATGATGAATCCACTATTTTGGAAGAGGTTTCAATTGATTATGACAACAAATTTACTATCTATGATGATTATTGTGATGACACTTATGATATAAAGAATAATGATAGCCATGAAACTTGTCATCATCATTTTATTGCTTAAATTGATTATCTAAATCAAGTATCTCATGATAGTTATTTTGCTGAGTTTGCTCCTACTATTATTCATGAGAAGAAATTTGCTTATGTGGAGATTAATAAATTTTCTATGCTTGTAGATCATGAAAAGAATGCTTTATGTGATAGCTACATTGTTGAATTCATTCATGATGCTATTGAAAATTATTATGAGATAGGCACATATGATTTTACATATCTCAATAATATCAAGTTTCCTCTCTTTATGTTGAAAGTTTTGAAGTTATGTATGATTTGCCTTCCTTTGCTAGTTGATTGTTGTTCCCATGAATTATTTGCTCACAAAATCCCTATGCATAGGAAGTGGGTTAGGCCTAAATGTGCTATTCATATGCTTCATGATGCTCTCTTTATATTTCAATTCTTATCTTTTATATGAGCATCATTGAAATCATCATGCCTAGCTAAAAAGGCATTAAAGAAAAGCGCTTGTTGGGAGAAAACCCAGCATTTACCCCTACTGTTTTTGAGTGTTCACATGACTGAGATACTGTAGTAATCATGTTTTATGGCTTTTGTTTCAATAAAGTGCCAAGTATAGCCTTTGGGATAATGTGGATGATGGTTGACTTGATTTTGTGCAAAAACAGAAAATTTTGCTTCCAATAATAGAATTGTTTAAATTCACAGGAACGTGATAAAATTCTGAATTTTATTACATATGATTCATATACAAATTTCCTATGTTGTCCTAATTGTTCATAATTTTGGGGTTACAGAAGTATGGTCATTGTTCAGATCATTACCGATTGTTCTGTTTTTGATGGATTCTTTTTTCAATGCATAGTTTGCTTGTATTCTAGTTTCTATAGCTTATATTGCTCAATATAAATTGTGGAAATGATAAGGTACAATAGGCATTGTGTGAGAACAATTATGAATCTTATCTTGATAATACCAAAGTGAATGACTTGTTTTATCATACTAATCTATCTCATGAAGTTCCGTTAAGTTTTGTGTAATTGAAGTTTTCAATTTCGGGTGAGATGTCGATATGATAAGAATAAGGAGTGGCAAGACCCTAAGCTTGGGAATGCCTGACGCACCACAAGGTAGTATTCAAGGAAGACCCAAGCAACTAAGCTTAGGGATGCCCCAGAAGGCATCCCCTCTTTCGTCTTCAACACTATCGGTAACCTCACTTGGAGCTATATTTTTATTCGCCACATGATATGTGTTTTGCTTGGAGCGTCATTTTCTTTCATTGAGATTTTCTTGCTGATATTTATAATAATTTTTTTCATATTTCTTTTCAATAAAAATGTCAAGTATAGCCTTATTTTGCAAGTCTACATGTTGTTGTTTGAAAACACAAAGTTTTCTATCATTCTCTGAATTCTTCTGGAAAGTCAGAACATGATAAAATCTTGAATTTTACACAATAAAGCTACAACAAATTTTCTATAGTGTGGTATTTTTTCAGAATTTTTGGAGTTAGAGAAATATGAATCTTCTTGCATTCTTTATAGAATGTCCTGTTTAGACAGATTGCTGTTATGTTTGCATTGTTTGCATATGTTTGCTTGTTTGATTCTATTTCAGGATAGTAGTATTAAATATGCCGAGGCATTTAGTATGCAATGTTAAATAATAATTTTAGTGATTTTCTACAGTGGAGAATGATAAGGTTATTGCATTGATTTATACTAACTTATCTCATGAGTTCTTGTTGAGCTTTGTGTGGATGAAGTTTTTAAGATTTAGGGAAACTGTTATACAAAAAGGAATTAAGGAGACACAAAATCTCAAGCCTGGGGATGCCCAAGTCATCCCAAGATAATATTCCAAGAAGTCTCAAGCATCTAAGCTTGGGGATGCCTCGGTAGGCATCCCACCTTTCTTCATCAACAATTATCGGTTAGCCTTAGTTGAGCCTATGTTTTTGCTTCTTCACATGATGTGTGCTATTCTTGGAAAGTAATTTTATTTTGTTTTGCTTGTTTTCTTAATAAAATGCTTAGATCTGGAATTTTTTTTAATTGGATTGAGTCCTCACATAGTTACCTATGTACTCAACTACTCACTTGATCTTCACTTATATATTTTTTGGAGTAGTTTGTTGAACACTCTCATGCTTCACTTATATTATTTTGAGATTTTATAATAGTGATGAAAGTTTGCACATGCTATGAAATTGGTCCAAATATGATGAATATCCAAGAAGGATATAATAAAAACTTTCATATAGATCATTGGATATGATAAGTTTGATTCCTTGCAATCGTTTTGTTATATGGAGATAATAATATGTGAGTCATGTTGGTGAGTAATTGTGCTTTAGTAGGAATATTGGTGTTAAGGTTTATTATTCCCTATGCAAGCACGAAAGTCAAGAGTTATGCAATGAAGTTATATACTAATTGTGGTGCATTATTCGGTTTTAATTATGTTTAATGCTTGTTTATGATTGTTTTTGTTTCTTGGTTGGTTTCTTCTCAATCTATTTGCTAGCCTTTCCTTCTACTAAGAGAGAATACTTCTTGTGCATCCAAAATCCTAAACCAATTTGTGCCAAATGAGTCCACCATATCTACCTATATGTGGTATGTCCATGTCGTTCCAAGTAAATTTGTATGTGCCAACTCTAATTTTGTAAATGAATTTCCTTTTTGTGTGCCCGTACAGCTCATGAAGCGGCAGGTGGTGGCCGATATTTTCCTTGCTAGGTATGTTATTCTCTAGATGAATGTTTATTCACTTGTCATTGCATGAGAGTGTGCCGGTAATAGGGGCGCCCAGTCCCGAAATGAAAAACAATACTTTATGTTATCAAATAATAAATTCCTTGGAAAGTGTTTGTATGGAAGGCACACGTAGATATGGCTAGCCATGTATTGTGAAAGAATGGTGGAATAAGGAATAAACTTTATTTTATGTTTGGGAACTGCCTATGATTTATCTAGCATGGAAAGTATTGGGAATTCTCGGTCGTTTTCGTTGACAGGAAAAGCATGCCTCTCAAAACAATTTTATCTCTCAATTTAAGCTATGAGCTATGGCACCTCTACAAATCTCTCCTTCCCTCTGCGAAGGGCCTATCTATTTACTTTATGCAATTTTTATTTTTATTGAGTCTCCATCTTCTCTTATAAAGCACCAACTAGGGAACACTATTGTCATACTTGTGCAGTGGATGTAGCTAATATTTGAATGTGTTTCATGAATGGATCAATGATTGGGCATAATGGGCTAGGGATAGCTTTCTTTAGCGTTGATATTTTGAAAGACATGATTGCTTGTTAGTATGCTTGAGTATTGATGTCTTCATGTCCAATTATAGACTATTGCTATGAATCATTAAAGTCCAAATGTCCATGATAGAAAAGAAAAGAGTATATGATGAATATGATAGGTAGCATTCCACATAAAAAATTCCGTTTTCAATTGCTACTTTATCATGATGAGTTCTATGAGAAAGAGTTGTTGTTATGATGCTAGGAAAGTGATTGAAATTATCATTTACAAACTTATGCACTATGCTAGCATTCACACTTCATAAATTATTTCTTTTATCATTTACCTACTCGAGGACGAGTAGGAATTAAGCTTGGGGATGCTGATACGTCTCCAATATATCTATAATTTATGAAGTATTCATGCCATGTTTACAACAATTTTATATGGTTTTCGTATGATTTGAATGGAACTAACCTGGACTGACGCTGTTTTCAGCAGAACTATCGTGGTGCTGTTTTTGTGCAGAAATAAAAGATCTCGGAATTGGACGAAACTTTATGACGATTTTTTTGGAAGAAAAGAAAAATACCAGAGAAAAGAACCAATTGAGGGGGGCCCTGCTTCCACAAGGCACCATGGCGCGCCACCCCCCTAGCGCGCCCTGGTAGTTAGTGGGCCCCCTGAGGCCCATCTTCGCGTGAAACCGACGCCAAAAAATCAGATATATCCAAAAACCCCTGAAAGTTAACCTAGATAAGAAGTTCCACCCCTAGCAAGCCTCTGTAGCCAAGAAAAACAAATCCAGACACTGTTCCGGCACCCTACCGGAGGGGGAAATCATCATCGGTGGCCATCTTCATCACCCCGGCGGCCACCATGATGAAGAGGGAGTTGTCCACCATCGGGGCTGAGGGTTTTTACTAGTAGCTATGTGTTTAATCTCTCTCTCTCTCTCTCGTGTTCTTGATTTGGCACGATCTTGATGTATCGCGAGCTTTGTTAATATAGTTGGATCATATGGTGTTTTCTCTCTCTATCTTGGTGTGATGAATTGAGTTTTCCCTTTGAGATTTTTTTTATTATCAGATTGAATACTTTTATGGATTTGAGAGTACTTGATGTATGTCTTGCTATGAATACCCATGGTAACAATGGGGTATCGGGGTAAATTATGGATAGGGGCTGATGCACATTTTTGTCCTTGTTTCTCCTGTAGAAATCTTGGGGCACTCTTTGAGGTTCTTTGTGTTGGATTGAGTATTATGAATCTGAATTTTTTTTATGCATATCGTATAGTCAACTCACAGATATTTGCGGTGACATTGGAGTATCTAGGTGACATTAGAGTTGGTTGATGCGTATCATTTGGTATTATTTCAGTACGAACTCTAGGGTTGTTTGTGACACTTATAGGGATAGCTCAAAAGATCGATCGAAAAGAATAACTTTGAGGTGGTTTCGTACCCTATAAACAATTTCGTCTTATGTTCTCCGCTAGATAAGAACTTTGGGGTGATTCTTCATGGCATGTTGAGGGATGGTTATATGGTCCAATTATATTAGCATTGTTGAGAGATTGCACTAGCGAATGTACGGACCCTAGGCCTCATTTTCAAGCATTGCAATACCGTTTGTTCTCATTTTTGTTACTTGCTACCTTGCTGTTTTTTATTGTTCCTATTACAAAAATCAATATCTACTATCATTACTACACTTGTATCAACATCTCTTCGCCGAACTAGTGCACCTATACAATTTACCATTGTATTTGGTGTGTTGGGGACACAAGAGTCTTTTTTTTGCAAGGTTGTTTGAGAGAGACCATCTTCATCCTATGCCTCCCACAAATTGATAAACCTCAGGGCATCCACTTGAGGGAAATTTACTACTGTCCTACAAAACTCTACGCTTGGAGGCCCAACACGAGTCTACAAGAACAAGTTGTGTAGTAGACATCACTGCATTATGGGGTCTACCCCTACGATGCCCGGTGACACGTATGCTCTAGGCCCGCGGGCTTGTATCGGTGGAACAAACATGGGTGTTTGCCGCCCAGACTTATGCAGAAGCGCGCTGCAACTCCCACATCAAGTGCCAAGTTTCATATACAACTAAACCAGAGAAGCCGCTCTTCATGAGATCAAGGTGGCCATTAAATAGACCAAACATCGGAACAAGACACAAACATCTTAACGGGAGCAACCAATTTCGGCAGGAACGAGCTGGCAAGCCAAGACCCGGCAAGCCCCTTTGGCATAGGATCCCCGCCAACATCAGCGCTTCGCCTCTCTGGTCAGCTGGTCGCTAATTAGTGAGGTGTCGAGCCCGCAGGTGTTTAGGTGGACGTAACCCTTGAGTGCCAGCTTATTGGACAGGTAAATTACCTTTATTGACACCTGTCCAGATGGCATGTCACGCTAATATGAGCTAGCTGAATAAGCGGCGCGACAACCTTGCTGGGATTCAACCTCCACATGACACATAGCAATGCATTTAATGTGTTTTGTCCTAGCTATCAGAGTTAGGTATGATAGCACTGTTTTAGTCTAATCATCCTTGTAATGACCTTTTTGCCACTTTGGTAACCCCTTGAGCTATAAAAGGAGCGCCAGGGCAACATTAGTAGGGGTTCGAACCTTTGCAACCCTCACGGATAGGTATTCGTGTAGCTGCTCTCTTTCCACCGCTTGTCGGGGGAGAGTGCTCCGTGTACTTCGTGCTTGAACACCACCAATACACCCAAAGGCATGAGTAGGGTTTTACGCCTCCTAGCGGCCTGAACCTGGGTAAAATCATGTGCTCCTCGTTATGTTTGCTCTTTGTGTCGCCACCCCTAAACCAGCAAAGGGGCAACACAGCCCATAGGTCGTCGGCTCCATGCCGACAGAGCGTCTTGTATTATATTTGCTTTTTAGTTTGCCACAATCATCCTTGTTGTACACACCTATTGAGAGGGACACACATTAATCGTGAATTTATTAGAATACTCTATGTGCTTCACTTATATCTTTCGAGCTAGGTAGTTGTTCTAGTGCTTCACTTATATGTTTTTATAGCACGGCGGTGGTTTTAGTTTGTAGAAATTGATGAACTCTCATGCTTCACTTATATTATTTTGGGAGTCTTATAAACAGTATGGCAATTTGCTTGGGTTATGAATTTAGTCCTAATATGATAAGGTATTCAAGAGGGATATAATAAACACTTCCATGAAGATCATTGAATATATGAGAAGTTTGATTCCTTGCATTTGTTTTGAGACATAAAGATGGTGATATTAGAGTCATGCTAGTGAGTAATTGTGGTTTAGTAAGAATATTTGTGTTAAGGTTTGTGATTCCGGAAGCATGCACGTATGGTCTCTTGTCATGCGATGATATTGGAGCATGATTTATTATTGATTGTCTTCCTTATGAGTGGCGGTCGGGGATGAGCGATGGTCTTTTCTTACGAATCTATCCCCCTAGGAGCATGCTTAGTAGTACTTTGCTATGAGGGCTAATAAACTTTTACAATAAGTATGTGAGTTTGTTGTAACTAATGTTTACTCCATGGATTATACGCACCCTCACCCTTCCGCAATTTGCTAGCCTCTTCGGTACCGTGCATTGCCCTTTCTCACCTTGAGAGTTGGTGCAAACTTTGCCAGTGCATCCAAATCCCATGATATGATACGCTCTTTCACACGTAAGCCACCTTATATCTTCCTCAAAACAGCTACCATACCCACCTATTATGGTATTTCCATAGCCATTCCGAGATATAATGCCATGCAACTTCCACCATTCTGTTTTATTATGACACATACCATCATTGTCATATTGCTTTGCATGATCATATAGTTGGCATAGTATTTGTGGCTTGGCCACCGTTCATATTTTTTTAGACATGTCACGCTAGATCATTGCACATCACGGCACACCGCCGGAGGCATTCATATAGAGTCATATCTTTGTTCTAGTATTGAGTTGTAATTCTTGAGTTGTAAGTAAATAAAATTGTGATGATCATCATTATTAGAGCATTGTCCCATGTGAGGAAAGAATGATGGAGACTATGATTCACCCACCAGTCGGGATGAGACTCTGCACTAATATAAATAAAAAGAGATCAAAGAGCCCAAAAGAGAAAAATGAGAGAAAAAGAGAGAAGGTACAATGTTACTATCCTTTTCCACACTTGTGCTTCAAAGTAGCACTATTTTCTTCATGATAGAGAGTCTCCTATTTTGTCACTTTCATATATTACTAGTGGGAATTTTTCATTATAGAACTTGGCTTGTATATTCCATTGATGGGCTTCCTATAATGCCCTACGTCTTCATGAGCAAGCAAATTGGATGCAACCAGCTTAGTTTTCTTTTTAAGCTTTCACACACTTATAACTCTAGTCCATTTGTTGCATGGCCATCCCTACTCCTTGCATTGACATCAATTGATGGGCATCTCCATAGCCCATTGATTAGCCTCGTCAATGTGAGACTTTCTCCTTTTTCGTCTTCTTCACACAACCTCCAACATCATATTCTATTCCACCCGTAGAGCTATATCCAGGCCTCACACTCATGTATTGCATGAGAGTTGAAAAAGCTGAAGTGCATTAAAAAGTATGAATCAATTTCTTGGCTTCTCATCAGGGTTGTGCATGATAAATACTTTGTGTAAGAAGATTGAGCATGACAAGACTATATGATTTTGTAGGGATAACTTTCTTTAGCCATTATTTGAAAAGACATGATTGCGTTTTAGTATGCTTGAAGTATTATTGTATTTATGTCAATATTAAACTTTTTTTGAATCTTAAGGATATGAATATTCATGCCACATAAAGAAAGATTACATGATAAACATGTTAGGTAGCATTCCACATAAAAAAATTCCATTTTTATCATTTACCTACTCGAGGAGGAGCAGGGATTAAGCTTGGCGATGCTTGATACGTCTCCAACGTATCTATATTTTTTTATTGTTCCATGCTATTAAATTATCCATCTTGGATGTTTTCTATGCATTATTATGCTATTTTATATCATTTTTTGGGACTAACCTATTAACCTAGTGCCAAGTGCTAGTTGCTATTTTTTTCTTTGTTTTTGTCTTCTACAGAAAATCAATACCAAATGGAGTCCAACCATAAAGAAACTTTTTGAGGATTTTTCTTAGACCAGAAGACACCTAGGAACCTTTGTGAGGAAATCAGAGGTGGCACCAGTTGGCGACAAGCTCAGAGGGCGCGCCCTAGGGGGGGCTACCCCCAGGCATGTCGGCCCCTTGATGCTCCTCTAACCCTAATCTTTGCTCTATAAATACCCAAATATTCACTGTATACCAGAGGGCACACCAAAAATACTTTTTCGTCGATGCAAGTTTTTGTCCTTGTGAGATCCCATGTCGAGGCCTTTTCTGGTACTCTGTCGGAGGGGGGTCCGACTACGGAGGATTCCACATCAACCTTGCTGCCCTTCCGATGGTGTGTGAGTAGTTTACCACAGACCTACATGTCCATAGGTAGTAGCTAGATGGCTTCTTCTCTCTCTTTGATCTTCAATATAACGTTCTCCTCGATGTTCTTGGAGGTCTATTCGATGTAATCTTCTTTTGCGGTGTGTTTGTTGAGATCCGATGAATTGTGGGTTTATGACCAGATTATCTATGCATATTATTTGAGTCTTCTCTGAACTCTTTTATGCATGATTAAGATAGCTTTTATTTCTCTCCGATCAATTGATTTGGTTTTGCCAACTAGATTGATTTTTCTTGCAATGGGAGAGGTGCTTTGTATTGGATTCAATCTTGCGGTGCTCAATCCCAGCGACAGAAAGGGACATGACACGTATTGTATTGTATTCTTGCCATTGAGGATAAAAGGATGGGGGTTGTTCATATTGATTGGATCTTGCCCTCTACATCATGTCATCTTGCTTAAGATGTTACTCCATTCTTGTTAACTTAATACACTAGATGCATGCTGGATAGCGGTCGATGTGTGGAGTAATAGTAGTAGATGCAGGCAGGAGTCGATCTATTTGCCACGGACGTGATGCCTATATTCATGATAATTGCCTTAGGTATCATCATAATTATTCTCTTTTCTATCAATTGCTCAACAGTAATTTGTTTACCCACCGTATTTGTTCCCTCAATAGAGAGGCCTCTAGTGAAAACTATGTCCCCCGAGCCTATTTTTATCATATTATTTTCACATATGTAAAACTAAAAACCCAAAAATACCTTGCTGCAATTTATTTACCTTTACTTTATTTTGCACTTTTATTTATCTTTTATACCTATCTCTATCAGATCTCATCCTTGCAAACAACCGTGAAGGGATTGACAACCCCTTTATCGTGTTGGATGCAAGTATTTATTTGTTTCTGTAGGTGCTATCATTGGAGACTTGTGTGTTCCTCCTACTGGATTGATACCTTGCTTCTTAACTAAGGGAAATACTTCCACTTTGCTGCATCATCCTTTCCTCTTCAAGGGAAAACCCAACGCAAGCTTAAGAAGTAGCACTTTGTGGGGTGGCCTCCATCCTAGGAGGGCCTCGGGCCCCGCCGTCCAGCCACCACCTCAAGCGTTTCTCGTGCGAGGTGAAAGCGGCGCTCCAGGCGCCCAAGTCCACGAGTCGCCTTGAGTGGTCCGAGTTACCCATCGCTTTCAACACCGACGATCACCCCAAGTCCATTAGGGGTCTGGGGGTTGTCCCCCTGTTGTGTACCCCCACTATCGTCAGAGTCGCTGTCACGAAGACGCTCATTAACTGCAGTGCGGGCCTCAACTTGCTCTCCGTGGGGACTTTCAACACACTCCAAGCGCCCTATGGGCGCTTCGCACCCGCCAGGACCTTCTTGGACATCGTCGGCAGCCCCTCGCTGCCCTTGGGATAGGTGCGCCTCCCCGTCACCTTAGGCATCCGCAAGGACTACCGTACAGAGTTCATCATCTTCGATGTGGCCCGCATCAACCTGACCTACAATGCCATCTTGGGCTACCCGGCGTTCTCCAAGTTCATGGCCGCGACCCACCATGCCTATGGCCTCATCAAGATGCCTGGTAGCACCGGCACCCTCACCATCTGTTGAGATGAGGAAGACGCGACGCATGCCCTCGCGCGCACCTACAAGTTAGCTGCCACTGCGCCCCTGGTCGGGGAGGACGCCCCTGAGCTTGTCGGGTCGGCGCCCATGAAGAAGAAGCTAATGTTCTCCCAAGAGCAGGCTGAAACAAATAAGGTGCGTTTGGATGGGAGCGGTGCAGGCCCCTTCCTCACCATCGGCAATAGCCTTCCCCCCAAGAAGGAGGGCGCCCTCGTCGCCTTTCTCCGGGAAAACACAGATATGTTCACTTGGCCAGCCTCAGACATGCCTGGCGTGCCAAGGAAGGTAACTGAGCATCCCCTAGCGGTGTGTCCCAACGCTCGCCCCGTCTAGTAGAAGGTATGGCGCCAGGCGCCCGAGAAGTTGGGATTCGTCGTTGAGGAGGTCGAGAAGCTCCAAGGCGTCGGGATCATCCATGAAGTACTCCTCCCAGAATGGATCGCCAATCCCGTTGTCATCGCCAAGCCACATAGTGGCAAGCGTATGCACTACAAAAAACAAAATTGTTTTCTATCATGGTTATGACACTTCTATGACGATAACTATGACAAAAGCACGTATCATTAGAGATGTGGTGGGCTCCTACTTCTATGACAAAAAATCATGACAGAAAATGGGTTTTTCGTCCTGGGCAGGCTGGGGATGCACCTGCATGACATTATTTGGGATGTCCATGAAGGAAAAAATCATGGTAGAAGCGAGGGCGAGGAAAATTTCGGGGAGTTCCCGGTTACGGTGGGTGGTTGGGGCCGAGCAATGCACGAAGGTTTGCATGTTTCTCTCACGCATGAGTGCAAGGTGTTGGGCTCTAACTAAACCCGAGTGAGGCGTTCACTTACTGAACCCAAGCGATTGCACTAGCTATGTTACTGAACCTGAGTGATTCCTTTTCTGCTGACTAAACCCGAGCGATTCCTTCGCTACTTCTGCTAACTGAAGCCAATCGAACATGCCTCTTGATGAACAATAACCGTTGTTGGGGCTTGGATGAACAGTTCCCGGTGGGGGTTGGATAAACAGGACCCCGTGGTAGTAGGCCGTTGCTGCTAGAGCAGGACCCCGAGGAGGCCAAAACACCAGAGCTGGTTGGGGCTTGATGAGGGCCTCGTGGAGGGCTGGTTGAACAGTAGCCGGTGAAGGCTGGATGAAAAGTAACCCGTGGATGAACAGTAGCTGGTGGAGGCAGGAGGAAGATGCGGTGGATGAACAGTAGAAATGTGAAGGCTGGAGGAAGTCGACGGTGGATGAACAGTAGCCCGTGGAGGTTGGAGCGAGGCAGTATGCGGTGGATGAACAGTAGCCCGTAGAGTCCAGTTTTGTGGTACGCCACACCCCTCTCGATGAACAGGGCCCCGTTTCGACCGTAGGCGCTCGAACAGAAGTCTGTTTCCTCCGTTTTGCGGTACGCCAGACCCCTCCCGATGAGCAGGAGCCTGGTTCGACCATAGGAGCCCGAACAAAAGTCTGTTTCCTTCGTTTTGCGATACACCAGACCCCTCCCGATTAACAGGATCCCGTTTCGACCGTAGCCGGTCGAACAGAAGGCCGTTTCCTCTATCCTGCGGTACGCTAGACCATGTTTCGGATGTTCCGTCCAAGCCGGTTGGCTCCCATCAAAGAGGACGCATTCCGACCTAGTTTGTTGCCTCCCGATGAATAGGACGTTGTTTCTCTGTTCCGACCTAGCCGGTTGGCTGCCCGATGAACAGGACGTCGTCAATGTGCACGTTCGAGACCACGCCCATATGTACGTACTTGGCCCTCTTTTTTGCAGCGTGGCTGTCGTATGTGTCCACGATTTAGACGCGGCTGTCTAAACAGCTACCGCTTCTTACTGGGCCACGATTCATCGTGGCAGAAAGACCGATAGACCAGTATGTACGTATATGTTTGCGACCAGAATGACAATGCTACGTACACTTTGGTCGGGTGGGTCCCAGCTATCAGGGAGGATAAGGAGGCACTTCCTTGCATGCAAAGATATAGATGGTGGGTCCCAGCTATCAGGGGGTTTATTTTTTGCGCGTAATAAGGAGGCACCTCCTTGTGTGCGAAGATGTAGCTGGTGGGTCTAGCTATCAGCCTCACCGCGTACAGTCCTCTTCTGATGGTTTTCATTCGTTGACCATGTTAAGCACGCCACGCGGATAGTGATACGTCTTCGTCGTATCTATAATTTTTTATTGTTTCATGCCAATATTATACAACTTTTACATACTTTTGGCAACTTATTATATGATTTATTGGACTAACCTAACCCAGTGCCCAGTGCCAGTTCCTGTTTTCTGCATGTTTTCTGTATCGCAGAGTATCCATATCAAACGAAGTCCAAATGCAATAAAATTTCACGGAGAATTATTTTGGAATATATGTGATTTTTGGGAGTTGGAATCACCGCAAACGGGGCCTGAGGTGGGCACAACCCACCAGGGCGTGGTCCTGGAGCCAGGCGTGGCATGGTGGGTTGTGCTCACCTCGTACGTCGGTCGGAGCTCTACTTCGGGTGCAAGGAAGCTTATATCCGAAAAAAAATCGTGTTAAAATCTCAGCGCAATCGGAGTTACGGATCTCCAAGAATATAAGAAACGGTTTTCAGCCAGATCTGGGAGCGCGAAACTGAAGAGAACAGAGAGGGAGATCCAATCTCGGAGGGGCTCCCCCCCTCCGCCGCCATGGAGACCATGGACCAGAGGGGGAACTCTCCTCCCATCTAGGGGGAGGCCAAGGAATAAGAAGGAGGAGGGGGGATCTCTCCCCCTCTCTCCCGGTGGCGCCGGAGTGCCGCCGGGGCAAGGATCGGGACGGCGATCTACATCAAAAATCTTGCTACCGTCAACACTAACTTTCTCCCACTCTATGCAGCGGTGTAACACCTCTTCTCCCCGTTGTAATCTCTACTTAAACATGGTGCTCAACTCCATATATATTTCCTAATGATCTATGGTTATTCTATGATGTTAGAGTAGATCAGTTTTTTCCTGTGGGTTAATCATGATCTTGGTTGGTATGATTGTATATTTTATTTATGGTGCTGTCCTAGGGTGCCCTCCGTTCTCGTGCAAACATGAGGGGCCCTCGCTGTTGGGTGTTGCAATATGTTCATGGTTCACTTATGGTGGGTTGCGAGAGTGACAGAAACTTAAACCTGAGTAACTTGGGTATGACGTATGGGAGTAAAGAGGACTTGATACTTAATGCTACGGTTGGGTTTCATGACCTTAATGATCTTTAGTAGTTGCGGATGCTTGCTAGAGTTCCAATCATAAGTGCATATGATCCAAGTAGAGGAAGTATGTTAGCTCATGCCTCTCCCTCATATAAAATTACAATAATGATTACCAGTACTTGTTATCGATTGCCTAGGGACAAATAACTTTCTTGTTGACACAAACCCTTTTTCTAAACACCTAAATTTTATTATCTTGCAAAGTACTTCTAGTTTTATTCTTGCAAAGTAGTTCTAGCATCACACCTACAAAATAGTTTCATACTTGTTTCCGATAAAGCAAACGTCAAGTGTGCGTGGAGTTGTATCGGTGGTCGATAGAACTTGAGGGAATATTTGTTCTGCCATTAGCTCCTTGTTGGGTTCGACACTTTTATTTATCTAAAAAGGCTACAAACGATCCCCTATACTTGTGAGTTATCAAGACCTTTTTCTGGCGTCGTTGCCGGGGAGCAATAGCGTGGGGTGAATATTCTTGTGTGTGCTTGTTTGATTTATCACTAAGTAGTTTTTATTTTTTTGTTCTAAGTTGTTCTCTATCTTTAGTTATGGGTATGGAACACGAAACACAAAAAATTTAGTTGTACTTGCTACTCTTGGAGATGAGGAACCTCCTAAAACCCTCGATGCTCGTTATGTAAAAGATATTATGCACTACTTTGATACTCCTGAGAAAACCCCGTTCAACATGATAACGGGAGTAACGTTGGATCAACGTGAATACTTTAGGGATTATCGGTTGACACAAAAAGGGAAACTTTTATGGGATCAAATTCATATGTTGCATTGGTATGCTTGGCATTTATGTCAGAGATATGATTTTACTTGTTGGTCTAGGATGAATGCTCCACATCTTCCCTTTTCATGTGAATTTAATGATAATGAAACCTTGGCTTCTTATGCTAATGGTATATATGATTATTATGATGTGGAACGAATAGAAGAATTTGTTGCTTTTAAGGGTGCATATGAAATTGAATCTTTGTTTGAAAAGTTTGAAGATTTTGATGATTCAGTTTATAGACCTGAAAATCTTGCTATCCTTAAATATTGGTATGATAATTATCAATATAATTACGATATTGATGTATTTATTGAGAATAACCCCACTGTCCAAGAAAAGACAAATATTTTGCAGGAGTCTATGGAAGAAGAAATTGAGGAAACTGCAAGCTCATTGGATGAACGAGATGATGAGGAGAGCGAATGTAACATCCCAAATTTTCAATTTGGAATGTTATACATAGGTAATTCATGCATATCATATTTTATTGCATTTCATTTTGCGATCCTCGAAATTCTAAGCAACTCAAGGACCCACGGAGAGAGTTGGGGATTTCAAGTGTTTCATATTTGAATTTTATCAAATATCGAAAACAAGGATCATTTTGATTTTAATTATTTTTCTCTTCGAAAATATTTCATATTAAAAATATATGAGAGGAGATAAAATGACTTCTCCAAAATAAAGGGGATATTGGAGGAAAAATATTAAAATCAAGTAATTAATTTTATTTGAGTTTTATTGCAATTTTATTTGAATTAGAAAATTTTGCATATTTTTAGAATTGCATTTTAGGCCAAGAAAATGTTCATCACGTTCTAAATATTTTATTTAGATGGTGATATTTTTTTGGTATTTTTAGATTTTTATCTTATTTTCTAGGATTTTTCCGGCGAACCGGGCCGAGGCCCAGCCGGCCCAGCCACCACGCCGCGCCATCGTCCCCGACACGGACTCCCGAAGCAGTCCGGTCGCCCGCCGCTCCCGACCGCCCCCTCCCGCAAGTCGCGTCCCCCCTCTTATATAGCCGTCCCCCTTGCCCCACACCGCCGCCGCTAGCCCCACCTCCCGCCGCCCGCAGCAGCAGCAGCCGCACGCGGCCGCGCTGCCGCTCGCCGCCGCCGCCCGCGCCGCCGTCGCCCCTCGTCGCAGCCCCGCCGCCCCGCCTCGCCGGATTCGCCGGAAGCCGCCACCGTGACCGCCGGTCTTTTTTGGGTTTAGGTATAAAAACCATACGGTTTTTTAGAAACCCTATATCTGTTTTTTTAGATTAGATCGGTTCGGTTTTCTCGGTTTAGTTGTTTAGCGGACATTCATCCGTTCGTTCATTTTAACAAATGCTGTTCATCAGTTAGCTGCAGACAGCGAACGTTCGTTCGTTAGCCTGTTCGTCTTGTTTTATTTTCCAGGGTTTTTCCGCGATTATTTTCAATCGCGATTTCTGCCCTGATTTTCGTTTTAGTTTATCTTTTCGCTCGTTTATCCAAATCAGGTGAAACAAGCGCCTAGATCTTCGTCTCGAAACCCTCTTTCTGTTTAACCAACTTGAACAAACTTTTGGTACTGTAAAATTTGACTTTAGTCCAGATTAGTAAACGGATCTTGTTTCTTTCGTAGTTTGAGTTTCTTTGCTCCGCTTGATTTGATTCTTTTTACAAACCGGAGTTCTTCAGTTGAACTTTTTGGTTAGATCTTCTTATTTGAGTTTTACTCGTGCATCTTTGCTTGATTTCTTATGTATGCTATTGTTTGTTTGCGATAGAATTCCCGGAGTGCGAAGCGTGCTACTACGAGTCTTTAGGATTTCCAGATCGTCAGCAAGGCAAGTAACACATTGATCATACTCTTTTCATACCCATTTTTTATGCATTAGTTACAATCCTCAAATACTGCATGATTAGGATGTGATTAACTTGTGGGTTCTGGCAAGTAGTTCATGAGGTAGAACCTATTACCTGTTTTATCAAACCCTTGGGAGTTACTTCTACGTTATGCTTATGCTGCCATGCTATGCTCGTGGACGTGGATTGGGTTTGAGTGTATCCATGACAGATGTGAGTTGTTAATTAATGGTTCAACTTAAGGTGGCAACTTTAATACACATCTGGGTGGATTGCTTGTGGGCACCTGGAGAATCCAGTGTTGTCCTAGGATATCCCGGAGTACCCGTGTGATCATCCTACGGTCCGCCACCCAGGCTCAAAGGGATCACAAGATTATTCATGCTAGAAACTTCCGTGTGCAGCCACAAGCTATTATGGGCTCTAGCATAGTTGAGTAGGTTGCATGACCTCTTTCAGTGGTAGGCTAGCAGATGTAGAGGGAAAGTATGTGTAACTGTCTACCCAGAGTAAAGAGTTAATTTTCTGAAAGACTGTGTCTCGGTCATCCGTTTCTCAAACACCATGCAGTGCGAGAAATCCAATGGAGGAGATCGAGTCTTGTGGGGAAAAGTGCGCAAACCTCCGCAGAGTGTATAAACTAATCATGGTTTGTCGTGTCCCCGGTTATGGACATCTTGAGTATCTGGTACTTGAATTATTAGTTTGATCTCATCACTCTAAATTAATTTGTTGGGATCTTAATGACTACTTTAATTGGGATTGAGTTGGAGGAACCTTCTCAATGATGTTTCAACCACCATGATAGTTAAATAAAACATATTCCTTTGTTGTAGGAAAAACTGGCCTTTCACAAAACATTATAACCATAGAGCCTCCACCAGCCATACATGCATGTAGTGATAGCATTTATATGTTCATTGCTCTACTGTGTTATATTGCCAGCATATTCCATGTGCTGACCCGTTTCGGGCTGCAACATATCATGTTGCAGACTTTTCAGACGAAGAGTAAGGTGCGCTAGGTCGTTGTCATGCACTCAGCTATGCCGTTGGAGTTGATGGACTCACTTTATCTTCCAGGCCTTCCGTTGTTATCTTATTTAGATGGCCTTAAGCCATATTTATTGTAATAAGTTCTCTCTTGAGACAATCCATGTAATAAGTGTGTGAATTCTACTCTATTATAAATCCATTCAAGTACTGTGTGTGTCAGCATTACGGATCCAGGGATGACACCGAACACAGAGATTTGACCGTCTGAGGTCGGATCGCTACAAGATGGTATCAGAGCACACATTGAATGTAGGACACGACCACTAAGATGAGCCATAGGTCACTCTTCTGTACTCATTTTTGACTCCTCTCCATTTTCTACTCTATAGGATGGCGGACTCAAGGAACAAGTTTGCTCAACCGGATGAAGACACACCCTTTGGACGACACTTGAAGGAAGTCACTAGGTACCTGAACATCGGAATACCAAGCTTCACCGGGACCTACACCGCCACTTTACCAGGAGAAGATAGATGGATGATTCGAGTTCAAGTTCCAGGAAGGACATTCATGCCAGTTACTGAACCCATAGAGTTTTCCTTTGATGCACCAACCTGGAGTCTAGGAAAGAGCATGGCGGCCCACATCGCCATGGGACGCATTGGCGAAGTTTATCACAAGGATCTCAAGGATACTATCTACCAAATATGTGGGCGCCGAGATGAGCAATGGGAGATAGTCAGCACCAGGAGGGACGGGTCCATTGTAGCTTTCATCCAGGAGCTAAACCAGCACATTCGTCGGCAGGAGAATCAGATGTGCGCAGGCATGATAGATCTGAAGAAGGCAATGACCAGGATCACAGAGCTAGAAGAGGAACTCAAGTCTACATGCGATGAATATGAGGAGGAAATGACGATACTCGTGGAGAAGAATGACGACCTGACAAGGAAGCTAGGAATTTTTATGGGAGACCCCGCGCCAGGAGGAGAAGACGACGAACCCAAGGAAATTTGTTCTGAAGACTACATCATCATCGACGACACCGACTCTGACCCTGATGGTAGTGATGATGATTATGAAGACAAAGCTGGAGCGGATATCATGGAGTTTTCTACCGATCAAAATTTCTAGATGACCACAATATGATTAGTAGTTTTTCCTCATGTATATAGTAGTAGCCCGAGCACTTTTGTCACGATAGTTCTAGACTGATTGTATGCCCTTGCTTGAATTGATTTGGTGTGATATGATTGTGTTTGTCTCATGTGCATATGGGTAGTGCTTTCTCACTAGACCTCATTCTATTCTAATCTCTCCCCTCTAAACCCATCAGATGCCTCCGAGACGTGATACCGGATTTGTCTTCCCACCGGAGATCACCCAGTTGATCCAGCAGCAGAATGCCTTGATGCAGATATTAGTCCAGAACCAAGGCAACAACAACAACAACAACAACAACAACCCTCCACCACCACCTCCAGTTGACAACTTAGCTCGCTTTCTGAGGTTGCAGCCACCAGTGTTTTCTAGTAGCACCGAGCCAATAGTTGCTGATGACTGGCTACACATTATGGGAAGGGAGTTGACCACCGTAGGTTGCACAGATGCTGAGAAGGTGCGTTTTGCCGCACATCAATTGGATGGACCCGCAGCCGCATGGTGGGAGAATTACACGACCACTTTCCCTATAGCCAATGTCACTTGGGACCAGTTTCAGCAAGCTTTTCGCACGTCCCATGTCTCAACTGGAGCTATGAGCATGAAGAAGCGTGAGTTTCGCAATGTGCGCCAGGGAAATCGTACTGTGGCTCAGTATGTAGATGAGTTTATAAGCTATCTCGCTATGCCCCAGATGATGTGGCCACAGATGCCGCGAAGCAGGAGAAGTTTATGGAAGGGTTGAATGATAAGATGAGCATGCAGTTGATGGTGGCAGCATTTAACAACTACCAGGAGCTGGTAGACAAGGCTCGTATGATTGAAGGGAAGCAGCAGCAGATAGAGAGCCGCAAAAGGAAGTATGGACAAGGGAAGTACAATTCTGGAGCTCAGCAGAAGTCTCGTTTCACCCCGAACTCGGGAGGATTTACCCATAACCATGGAGGCCATACCCACAATGGAGGAAGTTCACATAACCATAGTGGCCCCAAGAATGGAAACGGGAATGGAGCAGGCAGCAATCAAAACCGCTCTAACCCAGTAACGCCCGCCAAGAAGGATCTAAGTCACATTACTTGTTTCAAGTGCGGGAAGACTGGACACTATGCCACTGAGTGCCCTGAAGCGAAGAATGGGAATGGCAATGGAAGCTCTGGGAAGAAGCCCAACCCTTTCAACAGGGGACAAGTGAACCACGTGAACGTGGAGGAGGTTGAAGAGCAGCCTGATGCAGTTGTCGGTAAGTTTTTGGTTAAGTCGTTTACTGCAATTGTTCTTTTTGATACTGGTGCATCGCATTATACATTTCAAGGGGATTCGTGGATAAATATAAGTTGCCCACTAAAGTACTTAGGACACCTATGTTAGTAAGCTCACCAGGAGCGGAGTATATGGCAGGTCAAGGATGTTTTCAGATGCCACTGACCATTGGAAGCCATGTTTTCCCCTCAGACCTGATAATTTTGGAGTCACAAGGATTGGATGTGATACTAGGAATGGACTGGCTATCGATGTATGGGGGAAACATCGATTGCGCTAATAAGTCGATTTTACTTACCACCCCAGAGGGAAAAAGGATCAAGTATGTATCCAGGCATGCGCCTAGGAGGACTCAAGTAACTTCTCTCTCAGGAGTTGTTCAAGAGGAAGTGCCTGTAGTGAAGGATTACCCAGATGTATTTCCAGAGGAGCTACCAGGCATGCCGCCAGATCAAGACATCGAGTTTCTAATAGAACTGTTGCCAGGCACCGGACCGATATCGAAGAGACCATACCGGATGCCCGCAAATGATCTGGAAGAGATCAAGAAGCAGATTAAGGAGTTATTGGAGAAAGGTTACATTCGACGAAGTTCATCACCATGGGGATCCCCAGTGCTCTTGGTTGAGAAGAAGGATGGATCCTTAAGAATGGTTGTTGATTATCGTGCGCTGAACAAAGTGACGATCAAGAACAAGTACCTGCTGCCGATGATCAATGATTTGTTTGACCAGTTGCAAGGAGCTAAAGTGTCTTCGAAGATCGACTTGCGATCAGGATACCACCAGCTGAAGATCCGGGAAAAGGATATACCAAAAACAGCTTTCACCACGAGGTATGGGTTGTATGAGTATACGGTTATGTCATTTGGACTTACTAACGCCCCTGCCTAATTCATGAGTATGATGAATGAGGTGTTCATGGAATTCTTGGATAAGTTTGTCGTGGTGTTCATTGATGATATCTTGGTGTACTCGAAGAATGAAGAAGAACACAAGGAGCATTTATGTTTGGTTCTTGAGAAACTCAGGGAACATCAGTTATATGCCAAGTTTAGCAAATGTGAGTTTTGGCTGAAGGAAGTTGGATTTCTTGGACATGTTATATCAGGAGAGGGTATAGCAGTGGATCCTACAAAGGTTCAGCCAGTCACTGAGTGGTTGGCACCCACCTCAGTTGGAGAGATCCGCAGTTTTCTTGGACTCGCGGGATACTATCGGAGATTCATTGAGAACTTTTCCTAGATTGCGAAGCCGATGACGGCATTGTTGAAGAAGGATACCAAGTTCCATTGGACTGGAGAATGTGAAGCAAGTTTCCAGGAGTTGAAGAAACGCTTGACTTTAGCCCCAGTGCTGATTTTCCCGGATATACACAAGGATTTCCAAGTGTATTGCGACGCATCTCGTTTAGGACTTGGAGGAGTACTTATGCAAGACGTGAGAGTTGTTTCATATGCCTCACGTCAGCTCCGACCTCATGAGTTGAATTATGCCACACACGATTTGGAGTTAGCAGCAGTAGTGCATGCGCTCAAGACCTAGAGACATTTTCTTATTGGAAACCGTTGTGATGTGTACACGGATCACAAGAGTTTGAAGTACATTTTCACTCAAAGGAGCTGATCCTCAGGCAGAGGAGATGGTTGGACTCATAAAGGATTATGATATGAAGTTGCACTATCATCCAGGCAAGGTCAATGTCGTAGCCGATGCTTTGAGCCGGAAGAGTTATGCCAATACGCTCGTGAGCGGAGGATTACCCAAGGAGTTGGCCGAAGATCTCAGTGAGCTTCGTTTGGAGATAGTCCCTAGAGGTTTTGTTGCAGCATTGGAGGCTCAGTCAACGTTATTGGAAAAGATTCGAGAAGCTCAGAAGGATGACAAAGAAATTGCCAAGATAAAGGAGAAGATGGGCAAAGGAAAATCCAAAGGTTTTCGTGAGGATGAGCACGACACCTTGTGGTTTGAGGACCGTGTATATGTGCTCAATAAGGCCGAGATCAGGAAGTTGATACTACAGGAAGCTCATGACTGGCCATACTCGATACACCCCGGAAACACCAAGATGTATTTAGATTTGAAGGAGCGTTTCTGGTGGACTGGAATGAAGAAGGATATTGCCGAGTATGTAGCCGTATGTGATGTACGTCAGAGAGTGAAAGCAGAACATCAGAGCCAACAGGATTACTGCAGCCTATGCCGATACCCGACTGGAAGTGGGACAAGCTTGGCATGGATTTTATCACCGGATTACCCAGGACCCGATCGGGATATGATTCAATCTAGGTAGTAGTGGATCGCTTGACCAAAGTAGCTCACTTTATCCGAGTGAAAACCACTTATACAGGCGCAAAGTTGGCCAAGATATATATGACCAGGATCGTATGTCTGCACAGAGTTCCAAGGACCATCGTATCAGATAGAGGAACACAGTTTACTTCAAAGTTTTGGCACCAGCTGCACCAGACTTTGGGTACCAGGCTGGAGTTTAGTACAACATCTCATCCACAGACAGATGGACAGACCGAGAGAGTCAATCAGATTTTGGAGGACATGTTGAGAGCTTGTGCGCTAGATTATGGATCTAGTTGGGATGACAATTTTCCCTACGCGGAGTTCTCATACAACAATAGCTATCAGGCCAGTTTGAAGATGTCACCTTTCGAAGCTTTGTATGGAAGGAGGTGCAGAACACCGTTGATGTGGGATGAAGTCGGAGACCGTCAGTTGTTTGGACCGGATTTGATTAAAGAGTCAGAAGAGAAGGTTAAGCTGATTTGAGGCAGACTCAAGGTAGCTCAGTCTAGACAGAAGAGCTATGCAGACTCAAAACGGAAGGAGGTAGTCTATGAAATCGGAGACAAAGCATATCTGCGAGTGTCACCTCTGCGAGGAGTTAAACGTTTTGGAGTTAAGGGAAAGTTAGCCCCGAGATTTGTGGGTCCATACCGTGTTTTGGAACGCATGGGAGAAGTAGCCTACACGTTGGAGTTACCCGAAGGACTGTCAGGAGTTCATGATGTGTTTCACGTTTCCCAGTTGAAGAAGTGCCATGTAGAGATGGGCGATATTCCTCTGAGAGATACAGTGCCCCTGGAACCAATTCAGTTGGACAGTGATTTGACCTATGACGAGAAACCTGTCAAAATTCTCGAGTTTGCCAGCCGAGTTACTCGCAGCAAAGTTATCAAGTTTTGCAAAGTTCAGTGGAGCCACCATACCGAGGATGAATCCACCTGGGAGCGAGAGGATGATCTACGCAAAGACCACCCACACCTATTTTCTAGCCAACCCGGATCTCGAGGACGAGATTCATCTTAAGGGGGGTAGGTTTGTAACATCCCAAATTATCAATTTGGAATGTTATACATAGGTCATTCATGCATATCATATTTTATTGCATTTCATTTTGCGATCCTCGAAATTCTAAGCAACTCAAGGACCCACGGAGAGAGTTGGGGATTTCAAGTGTTTCATATTTGAATTTTATCAAATATCGAAAACAAGGATCATTTTGATTTTAATTATTTTTCTCTCCGAAAATATTTCATATTAAAAATATATGAGAGGAGATAAAATGACTTCTCCAAAATAAAGGGGATATTGGAGGAAAAATATTAATATCAAGTAAGTAATTTTATTTGAGTTTTATTGCAATTTTATTTGAATTAGAAAAATTTGCATATTTTGAAAATTGCATTTTAGGTCAAGAAAATGTTCATCATGTTCTAAATATTTTATTTAGACGGTGAAAATTTGTTTTGCTATTTTTAGATTTTTATCTTATTTTCTAGGATTTTTCCGGTGAAGCCTTTTAAAAAAAACTTCCGCCGGACCGAACCGGGCCGAGGCCCAGCCGGCCCAGCCACCGCGCCGCGCCTTCGTCCCCGACACGGACTCCCGAAGGAGTCCGGTCACCCGCCGCCGCCGACCACCCCCTCCCGCAAGTCGCACCCCCCCTCTTATAGAGCCCCCCTTGCCCCACACCGCCGCCGCTAGCCCCGCCTCCCGTCACTCGCAATAGCCACCCGCCGCCCGCGCCGCCGTCGCCCCTCGCCGTGGCCCTGCCGCCCCGCCTAGCCGGATTTGCCGAAAGCCGCCGCCGTCGACCGTCGGTTTTATTTGGGTTTGGGTATAAAAACCGTTCGGTTTTTTAGAAACCCTAGATCTGTTTTTTTAGATTAGATCGGTTCGGTTTTCTCGGTTTAGTTGTTTAGCGGACGTTCGTCCCTTCGTTCATTTTAACAAATGTTGTTCGTCAGTTAGCCGCAGACAGCGAACGTTCGTTCGTTAGCCTGTTCGTCTCGTTTTATTTTCCAGGGTTTTTCCGCGATTATTTTCAATCAGGATTTCTGCCCCGATTTTTGTTTTAGTTTATCTTTACGCTCGTTTATCCAAATCAGGTGAAACAAGCGCCTAGATCTTCGTCTCGAAGCCCTCTTTCTATTTAACCAACTTGAACAAGATTTTGGTACTATAAAATTTGACTTTAGTCCAGATTAGTAAACGGATCTTGTTTCTTTCGTAGTTTGAGTTTCTTTGCTCCGTTTGATTTGATTCTTTTTGCAAACCGGAGTTCTTCAGTTGAACTTTCTGGTTAGATCTTCTTATTTGAGTTTTACACGTGCATCTTTGCTTGATAGCTTATGTATGCTATTGTTTGTTTGCGATAGAATTCCCGGAGTGCGAAGCGTGCTACTACGAGTCTTTAGGATTTGCAGATCGTCAGCAAGGCAAGTAACACATTGATCATAATCTTTTCATACCCAGTTTTTATGCATTAGTTACAATCCTCAAACACTGCATGATTAGGATGTGATTAACTTGTGGGTTCTGGCAAGTAGTTCATGAGGTAGAACCTATTACCTATTTTATTATCAAACCCTTGGGAGTTACTTCTACGTTATGCTTATGCTGCCATGCTATGCTCATAGACGTGGATTGGGTTTGAGTGTATCCATGACAGATGTGAGTTGTTAATGAATGGTTCAACTTAAGGTGGCAACTTTAATACACATCTGGGTGGATTGCTTGTGGGCACCTGGAGAATCTAGTGTTGTCCTAGGATATCCCGGAGTACCCGTGTGATCATCCTACGGTCCGCCACCCAGGCTCAAAGGGATCACAAGATTATTCATGCTAGAAACTTCCGTGTGCAGCCACAAGCTATTATGGGCTCTAGCATAGTTGAGTAGGTTGCATGACCTCTTTCAGTGGTAGGCTAGCAGATGTAGAGGGAAAGTATGTGTAACTATCTACCCAGAGTAAAGAGTTAATGTTTCTGAAAGACTGTGTCTCGGTCATCCGTTTCTCAAACACCATGTAGTGTGAGAAATCCAACGGAGGAGATCGAGTCTTGTGGGGAAAAGTGCGCAAACCTCTGGAGAGTGTATAAACTGATCATGGTTAGTCGTGTCCCCGGTTATGGACATCTTGAGTATCTGGTACTTGAATTATTGGTTTGATCTCATCACTCTAAATTAATTTGTTGGGATGTTAATGACTACTTTAATTGGGATTGAGTTGGAGGAACCTTCTCAATGATGTTTCAACCACCATGATAGTTAAATAAAACATATTCCTTTGTTGTAGAGAAAAATTGGCTTTTCGCAAACATTATAACCATAGAGCCTCCACCAGCCAAATATGCATGTAGTGATAGCATTTATCTGTTCATTGCTCTACTGTGTTATATTGCCAGCATATTCCATGTGCTAACCCGTTTCGGGCTACAACATATCATGTTGCAGACTTCTCAGACGAAGAGTAAGGTGTGCTAGGTCGTTGTCATGCACTCAGCTATGCCGTTGAGTTGATGGACTCACTTTATCTTCCAAGCCTTCCGCTGTTATCTTATTTAGATGGCCTTAAGCCATATTTATTGTAATAAGTTCTCTCTTGAGACATTCAATGTAATAAGTGTGTGATTACTACTCTGTTATAAATCCATTCAAGTACTGTGTGTGTCAGCATTACCGATCCAGGGATGACACTGAACACAGAGATTTGACCGTCTGAGGTCGGATCGCTACAGCGAAGAACAAAAGGAGGAAGAGTGGATTGATCACCCATGCCCACCTTCTAATGAGAGTAACTCTTCAACTCATACATTGTTTAATTTCCCTTCGTTCTTACCGAAGGATGAATGCTATGATAATTTCTATGATCCCATTGATTCTTTTGAAATATCCTTTTTTGATGATGCTTTCTATGCTTGTGGCCATGATGCCAATTTAAATTATGATTATGGAGATGAACTTGCTATAGTGCCTTATGTCAAGAATGAAATTATTTCTATTGCACCCACACATGATAGTCCTTTTATCTTTTTGAATTCTCCAAATTATACTATATCGGAGAAGTTTGCACTTATTAAGGATTACATTGATGGGTTGCCTTTTACTATTTCACATGATAATTTTGATGAATATAATATGCATGAGCTTGCTGCTCCTACTTGCAATTATTATGAGATAGGAACTACATCTCCGCTTCTTTATGTTTCCAACACGATAGAATTGCAAGAAATTGCTTATACTATGCATTGGCCTTTACTTGATGTGCATGAATTGTTCTTTTATGACATGCCGATGCATTGGAAGAGAGTTAGACTTTGTCATTGCATGATATATGTTGCTTTGTGCTCATTACTAAATGCCAAATCATTGTTAATTAAAATTGGCTTTGATATACCTTGGGATCCGGGTGGATTCATTACTTGAGCACTTTATGCCTAGCTTAATGGCTTTAAAGAAAGCGCTGCCAGGGAGACAACCCGGAAGTTTTAGTGAATCTTTTATTTCTTTTGAGTGCTTTTATAAAGACTAAAAACAAAAAAATATAGAGGGGAACTTAAAACTTTTCGCAAAAGAGAAGCGATTGGAAGTTATGCATTGGAGAAGTGAGGGTCGACCTTGAACACTTGTGTTCATGCTCATGGAAAAAATGTAAAAAAATTCACGAATATTCTCATAAAAATAATTATCCCCTTGTACAATTCCATTGTATTATAAAAATAATGTGCCAATATTTGCCTTTAGGATGATTAGATTGCTTGTTGGTATGTGCGGTGCAGAAACAGAAACTTTGGCTGTAGCGCGTGAATTTTCATTTTTTACTGGAAAGTCAAACGTTTCTGAAACATTTTGCACAGTCCTGCTATACAAATTGTTTACGTTTTCCTAATCTTTCAGAATTTTTGGAGTTACAGAAGTATGGTAGTGTTCAGATTACTACAGACTGTCCTGTTTAAGACAGATTCTGTTTTTGATGCATTATGTTGCTTATTTTGATGAAAGTATTGATTCTACCAGTGGTATAAGCCATGGAAAAGTTATACTACAGTAGCTACAATGCCAAAAAAATATGAATTGGTTTGCAACAGTACTTAGAGTAGTGATTTGCTTTATTATACTAATGGATCTTACCGAGTTTTCTGTTGAGTTTTGTGTGGATGAAGTGTTCGAAGATCGAGGAGGTCTCAATGTGAGGAGAAGGAGGAGAGGCAAGAGCTCAAGCTTGGGGATGCCCAAGGCTCCCCAAGTAAATATTCAAGGAGACTCAAGCGTCTAAGCTTGGGGATGCCCCGGAAGGCATCCCATCTTTGTTCAACAAGTATCGGTATGTTTTCGGATTCGATTCGTTCACATTATATGTGCAAACCTTGGAGCGTGTTTTGCATTTACTTTTCATTTTTATTTTATGAACCATGCTAGTATGAGATAGTCCATGGTTGACTTACAGAATGCTCATTGCACTTCACTTATATCTTTTGAGTATGGCTTTATAGAATGCTTCATGTGCTTCACTTATATCATTTGAAGTTTGGATTGCCTGTTTCTCTTCACATAGAAAACCGTTATTTGAAGAATGCTCTTTTGCTTCACTTATATTTATCAGAGCATGGTCTTTTGTAGAAAGAATTAAACTCTCATGCTTCACTTATATCTATTTAGAGAGTCAACAGGAATTGGTCAATTGCATGGTTAGTCATAAAATCCTACATAAAACTTATGGATCACTGAATATGATATGTTTGATTCCTTGAAATAGTATTGCGATATAGAGATGGAATATGTGGGAGGTACTAGTAAATAGTTGTGGTTAGTAAGAACATTGGTGTTAAGGTTTGTGATTCCCGAAGCAGGCACGTATAGTCTCTCGTTATGCTATGATGTTGGAGCATGATTTATTATTGATTGTCTTCCTTATGAGTGGCGGTCGGGGACGAGCGATGGTCTTTTCCTACCAATCTATCCCCCTAGGGGCATGCGTAGTAGTACTTTGCTTCGAGGGCTAATAAACTTTTGCAATAAGTATATGAGTTCTTTATGACTAATGTGAGTCCATGGATTATACACACTCTTACCTTTCCGCAAATTGCTAGCCTCTACGGTACCGTGCATTGCCCTTTCTCACATCGAGACGTGGTGCAAACTTCGCAGGTGCATCCAAACCCCGTGATATATGATACGCTCTATCACGCATAAGCCATATTATATCTTCCTCAAAACAGCCACCATACCTACCTATTATGGCTTTTCCATGGCCATTCCGAGATATATTGCCATGCAATTTCCACCACTTCCGTTTGATGACTTGAGCATTCATTGTCATATTGCTTTGCATGATCATATAGCTGACATAGTAGTTGTGGCTCAGCCACCATTCATCATTTTTCATACATGTTATGCTAGATCATTGCACATCCTGGTACATTGCTAGAGGCATTCATATAGAGTCATATTTTGTCATAGGTATCGAGTTGTAATTTTTATTTCTTCTGAGTTATAAGTAAACAGAAGTGTGATGATCATCATTATTCATTTTTAGAGCAGTGCCCCAGTGAGGAAAGGATGATGGAGACTATGATTCCCCCACAAGTCGGGATGAGACTCCGGACAATGAGAGAAAAAGAAAAGGAAAAATAATAAATAAATAAAAATAATAAAAGAAAAAAATGAAAAAGAAAAAGCAAAAAGCAAAAAAAGAAAAAGGAAAAATAAATAAATAAACAAAGAGAGAAGGGGCATTGTTAGTATCCTTTACCACACTTGTGCTTCAAAGTAGCACCATGTTTTTCATATGGAGAGTCTCCTATGTTGTCACTTTCATATACTAGTGGGAATTTTTCATTATAGGATTAGATGCACACCCACTTAGTTTTCATATTGAGCTTTCATACACTTATAGCTCTTAGTGCATTCGTTGCATGGCAATCCATACTCCTCATGTTGATATCAATTGATGGGCATCTCCATAGCCCGTTGGTTAGCCGCGTTGGGTGAGACATTCTTACTTTTTGTCTTCTATATATTTACCCCTATCATCATACTCTATTCCACCCATAGTGCTATATCCATGGCTTGCACTCATGTATTGCGTGAGGGTTGAAAAAGCTAAAGCGCGTTAAAAAGTATGAACCAATTGATCGGCTTGTCATCGGGGTTGTGCATGATAAATACTTTGTGTTAAGAAGACAGAGCATGGCAAGACTATATGATTTTGTAGGGATATCTTTCTTTAGAGTTGATATTTTGAAGGACATGATTGTTTGTTGGAATGCCCGAGTATTGATGTCTTTATGTCAAATTATAGACTATTGCTTTGAATCACTTATGTCTTAATATTCATGCCATGACTAGACATATGATCAAGTTTATGTTAGGTAGCATTCCACATCAAAAATTGCCTTTTTATCATTTACCTACTCGAGGACGAGTAGGAATTAAGCTTGGGGATGCTGATACGTCTCCTTTGTATCTATAATTTTTGATTGTTTCATGCCAATATTATACAACTTTTACATACTTTTGGCAACTTTTTATATGATTTATTGGACTAACCTATTGATCAAGTGCCCAGTGCCAGTTCCTGTTTTCTGCATGTTTCTTGTATCGCAGAGTATCCATATCAAAAAAAGTCCAAATGCAATAAAATTTCAATGAGAATTATTTTGGAATATATGTGATTTTTGGGAGATGGAATCACCGCAAAGAGAGGCCCGAGGTGGGCGCAACCCACCAGGGCACGGTCCCGGAGCCAGGCGTGGGGTGGTGGGTTGTGCTCACCTTGTACGTCGGTTGGAGCTCTACTTCGGGTGCAAGGAAGCTTATATCCGGAAAAAAATCGTGTTAAAATCTCAGCGCAATCGGACTTACGGATCTCTAGGAATATAAGAAACTGTTTTCGGCCAGATCTGGGAGCGCAAAATAGAAGAGAACAGACAGGGAGATCCAATCTCAGAGGGGCTCCCGCCCCTCTGCTGCCATGAAGACCATGGACCAGAGGGAGAACTCTTCTCCCATCTAGGGGGGAGGCCAAGGAAGAAGAAGAAGGAGGGGGGCTCTCTCCCGGTGGCGCCGGAGTGCCGCCGGGGCAAGGATCGGAACGACGATCTACATCAAAAATCTTGCTACCGTCAACACCAACTTTCTCCCCCTCTATGCAGCGGTGTAACACCTCTTCTCCCCGCTGTAATCTCTACTTAAACATGGTGCTCAACACCATATATTATTTCCCAATGATCTATGGTTATCATATGATGTTTGAGTAGATCCGTTTTGTCCTGTGGGTTAATCATGATCTTGGTTGGTATGATTGTATATTTTATTTATGGTGCTGTCCTACGGTGCCCCCCGTTCTCGCGCAAACGTGAGGGGCCCTCACTGTAGGGTGTTGCAATATGTTCATGGTTCGCTTATGGTGGGTTGCGAGAGTGACAAAAACTTAAACCCGAGTAACTGGGGTATGTCGTATGGGAGTAAAGAGGACTTGATACTTAATGCTATGGTTGGGTTTCATGACCTTAATGATCTTTAGTAGTTGTGAATACTTGCTAGAGTTTCAATCATAAGTGCATATGATCCAAGTAGAGAAAATATGTTACCTCATGCCTCTCCCTCATATAAAATTACAAGAATGATTACCGGTACTTGTTATCGATTGCCTAGGGACGAAGAACTTTCTTGTTGACACAAACCCTTTTTCTAAACACCTAAATTTTATTATCTTGCAAAGTACTTCTAGTTTTATTCTTCCAAAGTAGTTCTATCATCACACCTACAAAATAGTTTCATACTTGTTTCTGGTAAAGCAAACGTCAAGTGTGCGTAGAGTTGTATCGGTGGTCGATAGAACTTGAGGGAATATTTGTTCTGCCTTTAGCTCCTCGTTGGGTTCGACACTCTTATTTATCGAAAAAGGCTAAAAGCGATCCCCTATACTTGTGGGTTACTAGATAGCACCCAGGCGATGGACGACAGTGAGGCAGGGAACGACGCGGAGCCTGGAACATGCGGAGGGTAGTACAACGGTTGACTCGTTCAGCTGCGATGTGAGGTTGCCGTCGCCGTAGAATAACAGGGGTGTGGGTGAGTAAAGGGATGGCCTGGATAGTGGTGGGAGTAGGAGGGGCGGTGAGGCCTGCGCGGCAACACAGCCGGCCACGGGAGGAAGGAGCAGGCGGTGGTTCGGACCGGCTGGAGCAAGAAAATCATAGGTTGAAGAAGCAGGACGGCCGTTGAATGTTAATAATCCAACGGTCACTGCTGATAGAATCGTTTGTTGACTAAGTTGACAAAACCCTGTGTACGCGTCAACTTAGTAGGGTCACAAGGCAGCCTCCAAATATGGTGGGCCCCAGTTGTCAAGGGGAGCAATCATTAGTCTTCGCTTAACAAGGAGACACTTCCTTCCGTGTGAAGATATAGCTGGTAGGTCCCAGCTGTCACGGGGAGGATTCATTATTTTGGCGTAATAAGGCGGTACTTGCTTGCGTCCGGCCATGGACCATGTTGGTCCCTACTGTCAGCCTCTCCATGTACATCCCTCTTCCGATGTTGTCGTTTGTTGATAATGTTCACCACGCCGTGCCAAGAACACCAACGCAATGGACGACGGCGAGACCGAGGAAGGGAATGACCCGGAGGCACCGAAGCCACAACAATGGAGGGATGTGGGTGAGTAGAGGGATAGCATGGCCAGTGGTGGGAGTAGGAGGGGCGGTGAGGCCTGCGCGGTAGCACAGCCAGCCATGATAGGTGGGAGCAGGAGGTCCCGTCGGTGCTAGATTTGGCAGTTGGAGCAAGAAGATCAGAGGTTGAAGAAGCATGAGGGCTGTTGGATTGACATCCAATGGCCACTTCTGCTAGAACTGTTTGTTGACTAATATATAATAAGTAAAAAAATCTTGCATACGCGTGATACATCCATTTTGCATCATGTTTTCCTACTGTTATTTATAGTGTTTTTATGCGATATAATACTTTGAGGAGTAATTCTAATGTATTTTCTCTCATAATATGCAAGCTTTACACAAGGAGGGAGAATACGGCAGCTCGAATTCTGGACCGGAAAAAGTAATGTCAGAGATGCCTATTGTTCACACCTCCAAATGAGCTGAAATTTTGTGGAGAATTATTTTGGAATATATAAAAAATACTTGAGAAAAAACTACCGGAGGGAGCCACCCGGCTGCCCACTAGGCACCAGGGCGCGCCACCCCCTCCAGGCGCGCCCTTGTGGGTAGTGGGCTCCTCGGCGCACCTCTGGTGCCCATCTTCTGGTACATAAGGTCTTTTGACCTACAAAAAATAAGGACGGAGTTTCAGGACGGTGCGCCACCGTCTTGAGCTGCAACTTGGGCAGGAACACTTTTTCCCTTCGATGGAGTGATTCTGCTGGGGGGAACACCATCGTCATCCCCAACAACCTCTCATATTTGGGAGGCCAATCTTCATCAACATCTTCAACATCACTATCTCATCTCAAACCCTAGTTCATCTCTTTTGTTCAATCTTTGTATCAGAACCTCAGATTGGTTCCTATGGGTGACTAGTAGTGTTGATTACATCTTGTAGTTGATGCTATTCGGTTTATTTCCTGGAAGATACTATGTTCAGATCTATTATGCTATTTAATATCCCTCTGATCTTGAGCATTGTGAGTAGGTGCCCTTGTTATTAATGCCATGGGAGAAGTCATGTTGCAAGTAATCATGTGAATTTGATATTCGTTCGATATTTTGATGATATGGATGTTGTGATCCCCTTAGTGGTGTTATGTGAATGTCGACTACATGACACTTCACCATCTTTAGGCCTAAGGGAATGCATTGTGGAGTAGTTATTAGATGTTGGGTTGCAAGAGTGATAGAATCTTAAACCCTAGTTTGTGCGCTATTCCGTAAGGGGCTGATTTGGATCCATATGTTTAAGGCCATGGTTAGATTGTTATCTTAATTCTTCTTTCATAGTTGTGGATGCTTGCGAGGGGGTTAATCATAAGTGGGAGGTTTGTTCAAGTAAGAACATCACCCAAACACCGGTCCACCCACATATCAAATTATCGAAGTAGCAAACACGAATCAAACCAACATGATGAAAGTGGCAAGATGAAATTACCGTGTGTCCTCGAGAATGTTTTACTTATTATCTGAGACCGTTCCGGCCTGTCCTTTGCTACAAAAAGATAGGGCTACCTTGCTGCACTTATTGTTAATGTTGTTACTTGTTACAAATTATTTTGCTACCAAACTACCTGTTACCGGCAATTTGAGTGCTTGCAGAAATTACCTTACTTATTGAAAGTACTATGATTGATCCCCTATACTTGTGGGTCATCAAGACTCTTTTCTAGCGCCGTTGCCGGGGAGTGAAGCACTCTTGGTAAGTGGAAATTGGTAAGGAAATATTTATATTTTGTGCTAGAATTTACTGTTACTTGTTACTATGGAAAACAATCGTTTGAGGGGTTTGTTTGTGGTATGTTCACCTCGACCGAAAACACAAAGAGTTGCCCCTCAACCTACTGCACCTACTGAAAATATTAGTTATGAAATTCCTTCGGGTATGATAGAGCAACTGCTAGCTAATCCTTATGCAGGAGACGAAATGAACCATCCCAATATGCATTTGATACATGTGGATGAAATTTTTGGATTGTTTAAGCTTATAGGTTTACCCGGAGATGAAGTTAATAAGAAGGTTTTCCCTTTATCTTTGGGGGGTGGAGCATTGACATGGTATAGGCTATGCGATGATATTTAAGCTTGCAGAAATTTATATTATGTGCTAAAAAAATTCTCTCATGGAGGATAAAGTATCGCTCTAGCTTGGGGGAGGCTTAAGTCAATGTTATATTCATGCTCAGCTTTCTCGTACTTATGAAGTTTAGCAATTATTATCCAGAATTTTTACGCTCGGCTTTCTCGTAATTATCAATCCATGCTCGATACTTCTTGTGCTAGTTCTTTTATGACGAAGACTATTGAATTCAGGTGGGATCTTTTAGAAAGAATTAAACATAATTCTGAAGATTGAGAAGTCGGTTAAGGTAAAGAGTTAGGTATTAAGCTTGAGTTTGATTGTGATAAATCGTTTATAAATACCGATGCTTTTCACAAGTTTAGCACTAAATATGGACTTGACTCTGAGATAGTAGCCTCTTTTGGTGAATCATTTGCTACTCTTGTTGATCTCCCTAAAGAGAAGTGGTTTAAATATCGCCCCCCTATTAAAGAAAAATTAAAGAACCGGTTATAGTTAAAGATGAAACTATCATTTACAATGTTGATCTAGTAGTCCCAACTGCTTATATTGAAAACCCACTTTTCCCTATTAGGATAAAGGAACATGCTAAGGTGTCAATAGTGGTTCGCAAAAGTAATATTAAAGCACCTAAACCCTTTGAACAAATTAAAGTAGAACCTAGTGTTGCTATGGTTAAAGATCTCTTGGTCAATAATGTTTATGGGCATATTATTTATTTCTATGATGAAGCAGCTAGAATTGCCAAACCCGATACTAAAAATAAGAACAAGCCTGTTATTGCCATGCATGTCATCTCAGTTAAAATAGGAGATCATTTCTATGATGGTTTATGTGGTTTGGGTGCTAGTGTGAGTGCTATTCCTTTTACCTTATACCAAGAAATTATGAATGATATAGAACCCGCTGAAATAGAAGACATAGATGTCACTATTAAACTTGCTAATAGAGATACCATTACACCACTTGGGATTGTTAGAGATGTTGAAGTCTTGTGTCGGAAAATAAAATACCCTACTGATTTTCTAGTTCTTGGGTCCCCACAAGATGACTTTTGTCCCATAATATTTGGTAGACCTTTCTTGAACATTGTTAATGCTAAGATAGATTGCCATAAAGAACAGTCAGTGTCCATTTTGTTGATGTGTCTCATGAGTTTAAATTCTCTAAGTTTCGTAGACAACCTCATAATAAAGAAATTACCTAGTAAGGATGCAATAATTGGTCTTGCTTCTATTGCCGTACCTCCTACTGATCCATTAGAACAATATTTGCTAGACCATGAAAATGATATGCACTTGCGTGAAAGAAATGAAATAGATAAAATATTCTTTGAACAACAACCTATCCTTAAACACAATTTGCATATTGAAACTCTAGGAGGTCCTCCTCCATCTAAAGGTGATCATGTGTTTGAATTAAAATAATTGCCTGACACTCTAAAGTATGCTTATCTTGATGAGAAATAGATATATCATGTTATTAGTAGTGCTAACCTTTCAGAACAGGAAGAAGATAGATTATTAAAAATTATGAGGAAGCATCGTGCTGCTATTGGATATACTCCTGATGATCTTAAGGGCATTAGTCCCACTCTCTGTCAACACAAGATTAATATGGATCCCGATGCTAAACCCATTGTTGATCACCAACTATGATTAAATCCTAAGATGAAGCAAGTGGTCAGAACCAAAATACTAAAGCTTTTGGAAGCAGGTATAGTTTATCCTATAGCTGATAGTAGATGGGCAAGTCATGTTCATTGTGTCCCTAAGAAAGGAGGTATTAATGTTGTTCCTAATGATAAAAATGAACTCATTTCACAAAGGATAGTGACTGGCTATAGAATGGTAATTGATTTTAGAAAATTAAACAAAGCTACTAGAAAAGATCATTACCCTCTGCCTTGCATTTATCAAATGATAGAAAGATTGTCAAAGCACACACACTTTTGTTTTCTTGATGGATATTCTAGTTTCTTTCAAATACCTGTTTCACAACCTGATCAAGAGAAAACCACCTTTACTTGCCCTTTTGGAACTTATGCTTATAGATGTATGCCCTTTGGTTTGTGTAATGCACCTGCTACCTTTGAAAGATGAATCACTGCTATATTCTCTGACTTTTGTAAAAAGATTGTTGAGGTTTTCATGGATGATTTCTCCGTTGGCGGAACTTCTTTTGATGATTGCTTAAGCAACACTGATCGAGTTTACCAGAGATCCAAAAAACTAATATTGTCTTGAATTGGGAGAAGTGCCACTTTATGGTGAATGAAGGTATTGTCTTGGGGCATAAAATTTCCGAGCGAGGTATTGAGGTGGATAAAGCTAAAGTTGATGAAATTAAGAAAATTCCATATCCTAAAGACATTAAAGGTATTCGTAGTTTCCTTGGTCATGCTGGTTTCTATATGAGGTGTATTAAAGACTTCTCTAAAATTTCTAGGCCTCTTACAAATCTTTTGCAAAAGGATGTCCCATTTGTTTTTGATGATGATTGTGTAGAAGCCTTTCAAACACTTAAGAAAGCCTTAACTTATGCACCTATTGTTCAAAGCACCTGATTGGAACTTGCCTTTAAAAATTATGTGTGATGCTAGTGATTATGTTGTCGATGTTGTTCTAGGACAAACACTTGATAAGAAATTAAATGTTATCCATTATGCTAGTAAAAATATAGAGAGTGCTCAAAGAAACTATGCTACTACTGAGAAAGAATTTTTAGCAGTTGTGTTTGCTTGTGATAAATTCAGATCTTACATTGTTGATTCCAATGTAATTGTTCACATTGATCATGCTGCTATTAAATATCTTATGGAAAAGAAAGATGCTAAACCTAGACTCATTAGGTGGGTTCTCTTGCTACAAGAATTTGACTTGCATATTACTGATAGGAAAGGAGCTGAGAACCCTATAGGTAATAACTTGTCTAGGTTAGAAAATATTCTGGATGACCCACTACCTATTGATGACAGCTTTCCTCATTAACAACTAGCTGTAATAAATGCTTCTCATAATACTCCTTGGTATGCTGACTATGCTAATTATATTGTTGCTAAATTTATACCACCTAGTTTCACATACCAACAAATGAAAAAATTCTTATATGACTTAAGACATTACTTTTGGGATGGCCCACGTCTTTATAAAGAAGGAGTAGATGGTATTATTAGACGTTGTATACCTAAGCATGAACAAGAACAAATCCTTCATAAATGTCACTCCAAAGCTTATGGAGGGCATCATGCGGGAGATAGAACTACATACAAGGTATTACAATCTGGTTTTTATTGGCCTACTCTTTTCAAAGATGCCCATAAGTTTGTCTTATCTTGTGATGAATGCCAAAGAATCGGTAATATTGGTAAATGCAAGGAAATGCCTATGAATTATTCACTTGTTATTGAACCATTTTATGTTTGGGGCTTTGATTATATGGGACATATTACTTCCTCTAATGGGTATACACATATTTTGGTTGCTATTGATTATGTCACTAAGTGGGTAGAAGCTATTCCAACTAGCGGTGCTGATCATAACACCTCCATTAAAAAGCTTAAATAAGTTATCTTCCCGAGGTTTGGAGTCCCTAGATATTTAATGACTGATGGTGGTTCACATTTTATTCATGGTGCTTTCCATAAATTGCTTGCTAAATATGATGTCAACCATACAATTGCATCACCCTATCATCCTCAATCTAGCCGTCAAGTTAAACTTAGCAATAGAGAAATAAAATTAATATTACAAAAACTGTCAATAGGTCCCGAAAGAATTGGTCTAAGAAACTTGATGATGCACTATGGGCCTATAGAACAGCTTATAAAAATCCTATGGGTGTGTCTCCATACAAAATGGTTTCTGGAAAAGCTTGTCACTTGCCTCTTGAGTTAGATCATAAAGATTTTCAGCGATCAAAGAACTCAACTATGATTTCAAACTTGCCGGTGAAAAGAGGTTATTTGATACTAGCTCACTAGATGAGTGGAGAACCCAAGCTTATGAAAATGCCAAAATATTCAAAGAAAAAGTCAAAAGGTGGCATGACAAAAGAATCCAAAAGTGGGAATTCAAAGTTGGTGAATATGTTCTATTGTGAAATTCTCATTTTAGTTTTTTTGCAGCGAAACTTCTCTCCAAATGGGAAGGGCCATATATCATCGAAGAAGTTTATCGCTCTAGAGCTATTAAGATCAATAATGCCGAAGTCACTAATCTGAAGGTGGTCAATGGGCAAAGAATTATACACTATATTTCAGGTACACCTATCAATGTTGAAACTAACATTATCCAAACCATGACACTGGAGGAACACATAAAATAAACCTTCCAGAACACTTTGGAACCTTGAAAAGGAAGACGTATGTGATACGGTAAATAAACGGGCTCCGAAAAATCCGCAAAAATATTTTCTGTCAGTTTTGGAATATTAGAAAAGTAAAAAATAAGAAACACCCAGGAAGGCAACCCAGGTGACCACTAGGCACTAGGGCGCGCCTGCCCCACCTGGCGCGCCCTGGTGGGTAGTGGGCCCCTCGGGCACCTTCCCTACTCCATTTTCCTTCTGTATACTTGTTTCCCAAAATAAAAACTCTTTATATATGCACCTGGACGATTTGACCACCGCATCGCAAAAAGATCCTCTGTTCTTATTTCGTGCTATTTTCTGTCAGATCTATCAAGTCAGGCATCATGTCTACTCCCTCCTCCAACAATTAAGGCGATGCTTGGTTACTATAGGTGGAGTTAAGGGGTGAGGGAATTGAGGAGGCTCCTATGGAAGAAGATGAAGGGAACTCGCGTGGAGTCCACCCTCCGGCCTCCAAGAGGGGCACGCTGGCTGGCATCTCCACTATTCCTAATCCCCATCAAGCCATGAGATCAATAAATGATCAACAGAGTCATGAAGTGCAAGAAGGACTCCCTCCAAGGAGGCCTTTAAACAGGTTACATAGAAACAATTTTCATAAATTGATTCACAACTATGGGGTCGAAAATACTCCTCGTGTGCACATACCGTCCAATTGGGACATATCTCGTCCAAGAGAAAGTGATGCAGGAACAAACTCTTGGGGACCGAAGAATAAACATATAATGGCTGAAGTGGAGAATAACACTGAGTTGATTCGTCGATCCCTTTGGGAAATTCAAAGTTTGAGGAGGCACTCAAGAATATTTTGGACGACAAGCCCACTACATCAACATCACCAAAGAAGGATACTTGAGTACACGTGTATGGGCACTCACCTTGGCTTGTGCCAAGCTTGGGGGAGATGCCCTGCTATCGTATCACCATCACTTTTGTTACCTTTACTTATCTTAGTTCGATCCTTAGCTATTTCGTGATTTAGTTGAATAAAAGTTAGGATGATCTATTTTCGAGTGCTAATTTCGTGATCTATCTATCTACGTAATCGAGTGAGAGTTATATAATAAATTTTAGTTTGAGTTTTTGCTTTACTTTTATGTTCCAATCAAAATAAAGGAAAATAATGAAAAAGATCATATGCTAATCTTATGGTAAGTGATGACATCACATAAGGAAAAGTATAAGTGGTAAAATTTGTTGAAAGTTGACAAAATAGCGTTGGTCAATAATGCAATTCATGAATGAATTAATAAGGGAAGAGAAGATTCACATGCAAATACACTATCTTGGACATTGAAAGTGCAACTATCCCTGGGTGGTTTTGGTAATGATTAACAACATATAGCTCATTGAGCTAACACTATTTCAAGATAAATATTTCAGGAAAGTTCAATGAGCATGGCATGGATTAGAAAGTGGACCCCTCAAAATGCTAAGGACAAAATATTGGCTCAAGCTCAAAGCACAAGGCTCTACATTTTATTTTTAGTGATCCAAGATCACATTGAGTCCATAGGAAAAGCCAATACTATCAAAAGGGGGTGAGGTGTTGCTTAATGAGTTTCTTGCTCAAAATGCTTAGTGATATGCTCCAAAAACCCTCAACTACTTTCTCATATCCACATATGTCCCAAACCAAAAGTCAAACTCGGCCCCACCGAAACTTTCTATCCGGCGCCACCGAGTTCTCTTGACATAGCCACTGCCACAAACCCTAGTCACTTCGGTCTCACCGATAGGGATCTCGGTCTCACCGAGATGGGATTGCAAACTCTCTGTTTCCCTTCGTAACGTTTTGGTCTAACCGAGATGAGCGATCGGTCCCACTGAGTCTGCAATGCAAACTCTCTGTTTCCTTTTCATAATGCTTCGGTCCTACCGAGACGAGCGAATCAGTCCCACTGAGATTGCCTGACCAACTCTCTGTTTGCTTATTACCAAAATCGGTCCCACCGAGTTTGTGTAATCGGTCTCACCGAGATTATGTTATGCCCTAACCCTAATGAAATCGGTCCCACCGAGTTGACATATCGGTCCCACAGAAAATCCTAATGTTCACATTTTGAACTAAATCGGTCTGACCGAGTTTTCTGATTCGGTCCCACCGAGTTTGGTGATTTGTGTGTAACGGTTAGATTTTGTGTGGAGGCTATATATACCCCTCCACCCACTCTTCATTCGGAGAGAGAGCCATCAGAACATGCCTACACTTCCAGCATACATTTTTTGAGAGAGAACCACCTACACTTGTGTTGAGGTCAAGATATTCCATTCCAACCACATAAATCTTGATCTCTAGCCTTCCCCAAGTTGCTTTCCACTCAAATCATCTTTCTACCAAATACAATCCTATGAGAGAACTGAGTGTTGGGGAGACTATCATTTGAAGCACAAGAGCAAGGAGTTCATCATCAACACACCATCTATTACCTTTTGGAGAGTGGTGTCTCCTAGATTGGCTAGGTGTCACTTGGGAGCCTCCGTCAAGATTGTGGAGTTGAACCAAGGAGTTTGTACGGGCAAGGAGATCGCCTACTTCGTGAAGATCTACCCTAGTGAGGCAAGTCCTTCGTGGGCGATGGCCATGGTGGGATAGACAAGGTTGCTTCTTCATGGACCCTTCATGGGTGGAGCCCTCCGTGGACTCGCGCAACCGTTACCCTTCATGTGTTGAAGTCTCCATCAACGTGGATGTACGATAGCACCCTCTAGACATACTTTTGATCCTACAATTGGTACCAGAGCTTTGGTCTCCATTTGCTTTGATTTCCATAGCTTTTGGTGATCATAGCCTTGGTTTCACAACCTAGGAGAGTATGGCGTCTAGCGAGGGAAATTACCACCGTGGATGTCCTTACTTTCATGGTACTAATTTTGCTAGTTGGGAGCATAAGATGAAAATGCATATTCTTGGACATAACTCCGCCGTTTGGGCCATTGTGTGTATTGGCTTGCAAGGTGAATTCTTTGATGGGAGAGTACCGAACCGTGAAGCTACCGCGGAAGAGTTGAAGATGCTACAATACAACGCTCAAGCTTGTGATATTCTCTTCAACGGATTGTGCCCCGAAGAATTCAACAAAATCAGCCGTCTTGTGAATGCAAAGGAAATTTGGGATACTTTGATTGATATGCACGAAGGTACCGACTCCGTCAAGGAATCCAAATTGGATGTGCTTCAAAGTCAACTTGACAAGTTCAAAATGAAGGATGGTGAAGGTGTCGCTGTAATGTACTCTAGGCTTGCTCTCATCACAAATGAGATTGCCGGCTTAGGAAGTGAAGAGATGACCGATAGATTCATCATCAAGAAGATCCTAAGAGCCTTGGATGGAAAATATGATCCCGTGTGCACATTGATCCAAATGATGCCTAATTACAAAGATCTCAAGCCAATGGAAGTCATTGGAAGAATTGTTGCTCATGAGATGTCACTCAAGGATAAGGAAGAGCTTCACAACAAGTCAAGCGGTGCTTACAAAGCCTCATCTGATGCTCCCACATCATCAAGTGAGAAACAAACCTTCAATAAAGAATTGAGCCTAATGGTGAAGAACTTCAACAAGTTCAACAAGAGTAGAAGCAAGGAAAGAAGTTCCAAGTCAAGGTCCTACAATGACAAAAGATCTTCAAGTCGTGAACGGAATTGCTATAATTGTGGAAGACCCGGACACTACTCCAATGAGTGTACGGCTCCCTACAAAAGAAGAGAAGATTCTCCCAAGAGAAGAAGTAGAAGAGAAGAATCATCACCAAGAGAGAGAAGGAGTAGAGATGATCGTTATGAATGAAGACCCTCTTGGAGAAGCAAGGATTCGGAGAGGAAGGACAAATCATCAAAGAGCTACACAAAAATAAGACATCATGCTCATGTTGGTGAATGGGTATCCGGCTCCGACTCCGACCATCACTCCGAAAGAAGTTATCACTCCGACTCCGAATATACTCAAGATGAAGGTGTTGCCGGTCTAGCTCTTGTGACAACCAACTCCTATGACATATTTGACTCACCAAATGAAGGAATTGGAAGATGCTTCATGGCTAAAGGTCCAAAGGTAACACACCCCGAGTATGTTGATTTCAATAGTGATGAAGATGATTTGCTAGGAGATGATGATTTACTTGTTGACAACTCTAGTTAGGAGAACTATGATGAACTTGCTATTAATCATGATAATCAAGATAAAATGAATGACAATGATAAGGAGAAGATTGAGCGTCTAACTAAAGAACTAAACACTCTTAAGTTAGCTCATGAAACTACCTTGGAAGATCATCAAGAACTTTTAAAGACTCATGAGAAGCTACGCTTTGAAAAAGCTCAACCTTGAGCAAGAGCATGAGTTCTTAAAAGCAATCAATGATGATCTTCGCAAGAAAAGTTCTTCTTACATTACCAAGCGTTTACTCTTGTCTACTTACATGCCACAAGGTAAATCTAGCAATAAGAACAAGAAAGATTCTTCCTCTAGTATTAACAACAATCATGCTAAATCCAATGTTGTTGCTTCTAGTAGTTCTCTTGATTCCACTAATGATTCTCTTAGCCAAGTTACACTTGAGCACGAAAATAGCTTATTGAAGGGAATTATAGAGAAAGGTGTTTACAAGAGTCTTGCCGGAAGTAAGCAATTTGAGGAAATTGTATGCAAGCAAGGAAGACACCGGAAGAATCAAGGTGTTGGTTTTGAATAAAAGTTCAATGCCAATGGAGTTGAGTGGGAAGAAGATCAATACCCCAAGACGAAGTTTGTTCCTCAACAAGAGAAGTATGATCCTACTTCTTTCCAAGGAACACAAGCTCAAGATGATCTTCCACCACAAGACCACAAGCAAAAAGGCAAGGACAAGCTTCAAGAGGAAATTGATGCATTTGAAGAAGCTCCTAAAGCCTTGGTCAGGTGGGTTCCCAAGACTACATCAAGTTCCACTTCATCAAGTACGACTACAACTCCAAGGATTCCCATCAAGATGGTGTGGATCCCTAACAAGAAGAACTAGAGGGTTCTTGAGGGTGACTCCGCCAACATACTTCACTCTTATCATTTTGGCAAGGACGAGTGCAAACAACTTCCATATCTTGCACTAGTTCAAGGTGTCACAAACCCTCTTGTTGGTAAGACAAGGGACAAGATAATCTAATGCATTCATGGACATCATCTCATGTGAAAATCACTCTATATATGTCTATGTATATCCTTGTTTGTTCCTTGTGGGACTAACCCGTGTAGGTATTGAAAGTGCAACTCACTCCAAAGGATTGCTCCGAATGATCTACATCAACATTGAGCATCTACATCTTCAACACCTACATGAAGTCATCATCGACAAAACCCAAGTTTAGTTCATCCCTCTTAGGGGGGATATCACATCTAGGGGGACCTTTACTCTAATCAATTGAGCTAAAGCAACTCTAATGATGTGAACACAACAATGCCTTATGTAAAAGTGGCAACCCCACTTGTGCTTAAACGATGAGTATGACCTATGATCAAATGTTCTCATTTGACTCCTAAGTCAATATACTCATATATAGATGACCTAGTAATCGCCAAATTGCTTGATAGATGCTAGAGTGATTGTGCATGCTTTGTCACCTATTTCATTTGTCATTTTATTGTGTGAGCATGTTGGATGCATATTTTACTCATTCGAGGACATCCATTTGTTGTTTTGTTTGATTAGTTTTTCTTTTGCCAAATGGATGGACAAGAATGCCTAAGAACTCCCTCTAGCTATCTATGCTTTTCTCATCTCAAACTCTATTCATGCTATATCACAAAGTTTGATCAAGTCAGATTCGAACCACTCTGTGTGAGGAGCACTCGATGTCCCCGATTCGTCATAGACTTAAACTTCCAAAACCTCTTTGTGCATTTTGGTCTGACCGAGAAATACATTTCGGTCAAACCGAGTTCACTAAGTTGATCTAGGTTTTCATCTCGGTGCAACCGATTTGAACACTTCGGTCACACCGAGTTGCAGCAACCACTTGTGATTCTGCAATCTCGGTGCCACCGAGTTGTTCCACTCGGTCACACCGACAGGGTCGGGATATAAATACCCATGGGTGAGACTTTGAAAATTTCTTCGAATTCTCTCAGCCCGCGCGTGTCCTGCTCTGCCTCCTCGGGTCTCCGGATCGTCTCCTCGCCGCCAATGACCTCCCGCCATTGGATTCTGCCGCCGTCGACGGAATCTGCTCCACCGTCGCCGCCGTAGCGAACACTTGCCATTCTAGGGTAAGTGTTCGACCCCTTGTGTTGTCTTTTTCTCTCCGATTCCTAGCACAAGGACAATGCCATGTTTCTTGCCACGAATGAGATTAATCTATCCAGCAAAAACTTCCTTAGGTCTAGATTGACTTGAAAATTTTAGGGTTAGCTCTCCGCAGAACTCATCTCGGACCGACCAAAATGTAAAAATCGGTCTCACCGATTTGGCTTAGGCCATTGCACATGCGCTTTTCGGTCGGAACGAAACGTGCAAATCGGTGTGACCGAGATCAAGATTCTGTGAAACCCTAGAAACCTCGGTGCCACTGAACTGTGACTCGGCCCAACCGAGTTCACTAGTTTAGGTTCCAAATGTTGCTTCGGTATCACCGAGTTTGTCAATTCGGTAGCTCCGAGATCACTTCTGTAGAGAACTAAAACTAAGATTTTTGACTCAATTTGTTTTTCAAAACCTCTGTACTTTGTGATGCTCATCTACTCCACCTCATCTACAACCTCTTCACAGGGTCTGCTGATAGTTTGCCTGCAAGATGTCTGATCAAAGTGACAGCCAAAACAGGTCAGAGGAACATGTGCAGATGAGTGAGGGCTCAAATCCCTCTAGCACTTCTGATGATGGCAGCAGGAGCACTCCAAGCAACTTGCCAAAGGCAGCCACCAGGTCTAGGAAGAAGAGAACCTCAGAATCAGAGGATGAGGACTATGTGTCCACTGAGGAGGAAGTAAGCTCCAAGAAGAAGGTGCTGAAGGAGTATGGCACAGTTGTTGCAAGTAAGCTAGGACTGAACAAGAAGGCACCTACAAGGAGGATGCCAATGTCAAAGACAAGGAAAGTTGCCACAGGTGAAACTATGAAGTTCACCATTGAATCTGAAGAAGAAGCAGCTGGTGAGGACAAGAAGAAGAAGAGGGCAAGAACCACTACTGCCAGAGTTCTTGGCAAGCCCTTAATGAAGAGAGATTCTAAAGGAGAAGAGGAAGAGGATGCTGCACCAGCACCCAAAGCTCAGAAGCTTATGGGTGATGCTATAAGGCAGGGGCTGCTCCATCAAAGCCCAAAACCGCTCCCAAAGCTCAAACTCAGAAGCCCCCAAAACCCAAGAGGAACACCAGAAGTATTCCAGCTGAGGAGAAGAACAATGCCCCAGTGCCTGATGCTGAAGAAGCAGAAGATGATTCACTTGTCTTGAGGAAGTTGAAGCCAAAGATCCCTGACCATAATGATGCCCATCCTGTTGTAGAAGATATGAGGATCAGGAAGGATGCAGGACTGAGATTGTGGAGACAATCAGATCCTTATGCTGTGAGGAGGAGAACAACAATTGATTATAAGTTCCACACAAAGGAACAACAAGATTTCTATGAGACTATCCTGCTTGACAAGAAGCCCATAGTGTGTGACATGAGATGGGTGGATTGGGAGTACACCAAGGAAAATGAAGATCACTATCCAGGAGTCTATGACAGCTTCAAGGCTTGTGTAGTAGATACATTTGTTGGACAGAAGCTCACCAAATGGAATGATGAGCTGATCGTGCAGTTTTACTCCACTGCCCATTTCTATCCAGATGGGAGGATAGTATGGATGTCTGAGGGTACAAGGTACTAGTCCACAGTTGAGGAATGGGCTAATCTGATAAATGCCCCTGAAGAACATGAGGATGACTTGGATGTATATGCTGACAAGAAGAAGGATCATAACTCAATGGCAAACATGTACAAGGAGATCCTAGATAAGGCTTTGGAGACTCACAAACTTGGATCTGTACACTTCTTGTTGTCTGGTCTGCCTACCATCAGTTGGATCCTTAGGCACACATTGCTACCCAAGTCAGGAGATCACAAGATGATCAGAGGACATGCTATCAATTTTCTACATTTGTTTGATGTGCCTCAGAAGTTCAAGGTCATGAGTTTGATTGTAGAGATAATAAAAAGGACAGCTGCTAACCAGAAGAGAAGCTGTGGGTATGCTCCACACATTCAGGAGCTCATCAACTCCAAGATGGGCACAGGTACATACTTGTTGGACAAGGAGCACCTTCCTCTGCATCCTGATTTTGAAAACAATACAGTTGTGATGAATGAGGAAGACCCCACATCTGTGCAAGCACATTAGAAGAGAGAGAAGGCAAGGGCGAGAAAGCTGCAAAGATGCCAACTGCTGAAGAGGCATCTCAAGTGTTCTTGAAGAGCAAGCAAGATCAGCTTGGATATCTGATCCAATCCACTTTGAGGATTGAGAAGGGCTTGGCCACCCTGACTCAAAACCAGGAGAGCTTGGAGAGGATCATTGGGCAGACATTCTATGATCTTGATGTTAAAGTAACTGAGATTCAGTTAGTGGTTGAGCAACTTCAGGCGGAAGTGGAGGAGAAGAAGGGCTAGTCTACTACAGATACTTTTGCTACAGTGCCCAGAAGCCAGAGGTCTGCTGCAGTGCCTATCCCAGACACTAGAGCTACTACATCTGCACCAGCAGCTACAGCCTCAATTCCACCAGCTCCAGCAGCCACTCCACCAGCTCCAGCTACATCGACAGAAGCTTTCGTCCTTGGAGTCATCTCTACACCACCTCATGAAGGCCAAGCTTGAGAGACACATAGCACTATGCATATTTGAACTTTTTGGTAACTTGTTGCCAAAAGGGGAGAAATATGTATAGATCATAGCCTTCGAGAGAGAGTGTGTTTTTTGTCTCTTTTTGCATTTTACTTGTCTGAACTTTATTGTGTGTTTGCTTGCTACATTATGTCTTTTTGTGAAATACTTGGATGATCATGTGATTGATCATTTGCTACCTTTATGCTTGTTTGTATGATACTATCTTTCATATTTTATATATGATCATTCACTTTGCTTGGTGATCAGTGCATTGTCTTTAATTATTATCATTTTGAGCGGCCCACCAAGATGTATGTGACATGGAAGAGTGACCCATGATCCTAACACATTGTGCATTTGCAGTCCAAAGAAAATTTTAAATAATGCACAAATTTAGGGGGAGCTCTTGCTTATCACATACTTCTCAAAGCGACAATGTATTTCAATCTTATTATCATTTGTCGAAGCTTTGATCTATATGTTGTCATCAATTACCAAAAAGGGGGAGATTGAAAGTGCAACTATCCCTGGGTGGTTTTGTTAATGATTAACAACATATAGCTCATTGAGCTAACACTATTTCAAGATAAATATTTCAGGAAAGCTCAATGATTGGCATGGCATGGATTAGAAAGTGGACCCCTCAAAATGCTAAGGACAAAATATTGGCTCAAGATCAAAGCACAAGACTCTACATTTTATTTTTAGTGATCCAAGATCACATTGAGTCCATAGGAAAAGCCAATAATATCAAAAGGGGGTGAGGTGTTGCTTAATGAGTTTCTTGCTCAAAATGCTTAGTGATATGCTCCAAAAACCCTCAACTACTTTCTCATATCCACATATGTCCCAAACCAAAAGTCAAACTCGGCCCCACCGAAACTTTCTATCCGGCGCCACCGAGTTCTCTTGACATAGCCACTGCCACAAACCCTAGTCACTTCGGTCTCACTGATAGGGATCTCGGTCTCACCAAGATGGGATTACAAACTCTCTGTTTCCCTTCATAACGTTTCGGTCTAACCGAGATGAGCGATCGGTCCCACCGAGTCTGCAATGCAAACTCTTTGTTTCCTTTTCGTAACGCTTCGGTCCTACCGAGACGAGCGAATCAGTCCTACCGTGTTTGCCTGACCAACTCTCTGTTTGCTTATTACCAAAATTGGTCCCACCGAGTTTGTGTAATCGGTCTCACCGAGATTACGTTATGCCCTAACCCTAATGAAATTGGTCCCACCGAGTTGACATATCGGTCCCACAGAAAATCCTAACGTTCACATTTTGAACTAAATCGGTCTGACCGAGTTTTCTGATTCGGTCCCACCGAGTTTGGTGATTTGTGTGTAATGGTTAGATTTTGTGTGGAGGCTATATATACCCCTCCACCCACTCTTCATTCGGAGAGAGATCCATCAGAACATGCCTACACTTCCAACATACATTTTCTGAGAGAGAACCACCTACACTTGTGTTGAGGTCAAGATATTCCATTCCAACCACATAAATCTTGATCTCTAGCCTTCCCCAAGTTGCTTTCCACTCAAATCATCTTTCTACCAAATCCAATCCTATGAGAGAGCTGAGTGTTGGGGAGACTATCATTTGAAGCACAAGACCAAGGAGTTCATCATCAACACACCATCTATTACCTTTTGGAGGGTGGTGTCTCCTAGATTGGCTAGGTGTCACTTGGGAGCCTCCGTCAAGATTGTGGAGTTGAACCAAGGAGTTTGTACGGGCAAGGAGATCGCCTACTTCGTGAAGATCTACCCTAGTGAGGCAAGTCCTTCGTGGGCGATGGCCATGGTGGGATAGACAAGGTTGCTTCTTCGTGGACCCTTCGTGGGTGGAGCCCTCTGTGGACTCGCGCAACCGTTACCCTTCATGGGTTGAAGTCTCCATCAACGTGGATGTACGATAGCACCACCTACGGAACCACGGATAAATATCTCCATGTCTACATTGCGTTTTCTCCCTCCAAACTCCTCCCTTTACCTTCATATGCAATTGTTTTACATTACGCTGCTATACTCTTAGAGTTGCATGTGTAGGTTGATTACTTGATTTGTGCTAAGTTGCTAAAATCTGCTAAGACTTAAAATTGGGAAAAGGCTAGATTTTTATTTGGTCAAGTAGTCTAATCACCCCCCTCTTGACATACTTTCGATCCTACAGACATCTTTTATGATTGTGAGCCCTCATTAAATATCTTACGCCAAATTGTTGACGTTGGACAAGGAAGACAACATAATGATTTATGTTTGTTCATATTCACATAGAAGTTATATTGTCATAGATCCTTCAACATGTGGTGCTTGCCCAATATCTTTGCTAGCAAAAAAATTGCACTAACTAGAGATACTACTTGTGCATCCAAAAACCTTAAACCTTAAACCTATGGACTGAGTAAGATCCTTCAAGTAAGTTATCATCGGTGCAAAAAGGGTAATAAAAATTGCTTCTAAATGTATTTGATCTTTTAGTGTAAGGGAAAATAAGCGTTGTACGAACTTGTGATGGCAAAGTAATAAAAGCGACATACTGAATAATAAAGGTTGCTATCATAAGGGGCAATATAACATGACGTTCTTTTGCATTAAGAGATTCTGCATACAAAACCAAAAAGCGCATGACAACCTCTGCTTCCCTCCGCGAAGGGCCTATCTTTTACTTTTATGTATTTACCCTTTATGCATGAGCCAAAGTTCTCTCCTCTATTCCTTTTTATTTTTCTCTTTTGCAAGCATCATGTTGTGGGGAAAGATCTAGAAAAATATATCTAGTTGGATATGAGTGATCATGAGTTATTATTGTTGACATCACCCTTGAGGTGAATAAGTTGGGAGGTGAAACTATAAGCCCCTATCTTTCTATGTGTTTGGTTGAAACTTTTTGCTCATATATATGTTGCGAGTGTTAGCGATCATAGAAGATTAAATGATGGTTGAGTATGTGGACTTGCCAAAAGGCTCCGATACAAGGCCCTTCCTGAAAGTATGATGAATTATAGTTGCAAAGTTGACTGAGAACATAGTTTGTTAGTTTTCAATAAAGTTTATCCTTTCTACTTCGATGTTGTGATGAATTTTCACTTGTTCATGAGAAGCTATATGATAAGTTTTATGATAAAGTTTGTTGTTGTTACAATAATAACCATGATGCTACAATGTCCGTATTTTGTTTTTATCGACACATCTCTCTCTAAACATGTGGACATGATTTTCGGTATCGGCTTTCGCTTGAGGACAAGCGAGGTCTAAGCTTGGGGAGTTGATACGTCTGTTTTGCATAATGTTTACCTACTATTATTTATAGTTTTTTATGCAATATAATACTTTGAGGAGTAATTCTAATGCCTTTTCTCTCATAATATGCAAGCTTTACACAAGGAGGGAGAATACCGGCAACTGGATGGAACCGAAAAATCTATGTTAGAGATACCTATTCTCCACATCTCCAAATAAGCTGAAATTTTACGGAGAATTATTTTGGAATATATAGAAAATACTGGAGAAAAGAACTACCAGAGGGGGGCCACCCGGGTGCCTACTAGGCACTAGGGCGTGCCACACCCTCCAGGCGTGCCCTAGTGGGTAGTGGGCTCCTCAGCCCACCTCCGGTGCCCATCTTCTGGTACATTAGGTCTTTTGACCTAGAAAAAAAGGAGAGGACTTCTGGGACAGAGCGCCGTCTTCTCGAGGCAGAACTTGGGAAGGAGCACTTTTTCCCTCTAGCGGAGCGATTCTGCCAGGGAAATTCCCTCCGGGAGGGGGAAATCGAACCCATCGTCATCACCAACAACCCTCTCATCTTTGGGAGGCCAATCTTCATCAACATCTTCAACAACATCATATCATCTCAAACCCTAGTTCATCTCTTGTGTTCAATCTTAGTATCAGAACCTCAGATTGGTACCTGTGGGTGACTAATAGTGTTGAGTACATCTTGTAGTTGATGCTATCTGGTTTATTTAGTGGAAGATAATATGTTCAGATCCATTATGCTATTTAGTATCCCTCTGATATTTAGCATGAATATTATTTGTGAGTAGTTGCCCCTGTTCTTGAGGCCACGGGAGAAGTCATGTTGCAAGTAATCATGTGAGTTTGATATTCGTTCGATATTTTGACGATATGTATGTTGTGATTCCCTTAGTGGTGTTATGTGAACGTCGACTACATGACACTCCACCATCCTTGGGCCTAAGGGAATGCATTGTGGAGTAGTTATTAGATGTTGGGTTGCTAGAGTGGTAGAAGCTTAAACCCTAGTTTATGCGCTATTCCGTAAGGGGCTGATTTGGATCCATATGTTTAATGCCATGGTTAGATTGTTATCTTAATTCTTCTTTCATAGTTGCGGATGCTTGCGAGGGGGTTAATCATAAGTGGGAGGTTTGTTCAAGTAAGAACATCACCCAGGCACCGGTCCACCCACATATCAAATTATCAAAGTAGCGAACGTGAATCAACCAACATGATGAAAGTGGCTAGACGAAATTCCTGTGTGTCCTCGAGAACGTTTTACTTATTATCTGAGACCGTTCTGGCCTGTCCTTTGCTACAAAAATGATTGGGCTACCTTGCTACACTTAATGTTACTATTGTTACTTGTTACAGATTATCTTGCTATCAAACTACTTGTTACCGACAATTTCAGTGCCTGTAGAAATTACCTTGTTCAAAACCACTTGTCATTTCCTTCTACTCCTCGTTGGGTTCGACACTCTTATCATAAGAACTACGATTGATCCCTATACTTTTGGGTCATCAACCTGTCAACTTAATAGGCCCAGAAGTCAGCCCATTTCCTTTTTTAATAATTTACAGCTCATTTGCAACTTCTTATGCAATTTATTGCAGTCCATTTTATTTTTGTTGGCTAGGACCAGGGTTAGAAATTTAAACAAAATTTCACATATTTCGGTGGGGTCCAAACTATTTTTAATATTGAAATGTCGAGCCAGATTTAAAGTACATTGAAAATATAGTTAAATTAGGTTAAATCCCAATGAAGTTGGAATCTGAAAATGCAAAAATAAATCAGAAATTTGAAAGTAATTGCCAGTTTGTCATGTGTGTTTTATATTTATAGCCCATTTCATATTACTTTTAAGATTTGCAGCCGTGTTGAAAGAGTTGCAGCCCAGCAGGGCAGAGAAAAATAAGTAGGCTTTGGTTGGGTATGCCTGGATTGGGTATTTTTCAGAAAAAATAGACTGGGCTATCCGTTTTCACAAAGAAAAATTAGCTGGGTTGGTCATGTGGTGAACGTAAAATAGAAGCCTGGGCTAGACGGGCCACAACCCAGTTGAAACCCTCTCCGTTGATGTGGCTTGAAGCTACGTCGGTATTACCCCGAAGAGGAAGGGATGATGCAGCATCGTGATGGTAGGTATTTCCTCAGTGATGACACCAAGGTTATCGAACCAATAGGAGAACCAAGCAACAATACGTAAACGACACCTGCACACAAATAACAATATTCGCAACCCGACGTATTAAAGGGGTTGTCAATCCTTTCGGGTAACGGCACCAGAAATTGGCAAATGGACGTGGATAAATTGTAGTAGATTGATAGATCGAATGCCAAATAAAATAAATAAGAATAAATTGCAGCCAGGTATTTTTGTATTTTTGGTTTAATAGATCTGAAAATAACATCAAAGGAAAATAGATCACAAAGGCAAATAATATGACAAAGCGACCCGGGAGCCGTAGGTTTCACTAGTGGCTTCTCTCGAGAAAAATAGCAAACGGTGGGTAAACAAATTACTATTGGGCAATTGATAGAACTTCAAATAATCATGATGCTATCCAGGCAATGATCATTACATAGGCATCACGTCCAAGATTAGTAGACCGACTCCTGCGTGCAGCTACTACTATTACTCCACACATTGACCGCTATACAGCATGCATCTAGTGTATTAAGTTCATGGAGAAACGGAGTAATGCAATAAGAACGACGACATGATGTAGACAAGATCTATTTATGTAGAAATGGACCCCATCGTTTTATCCTTAGTCGCAATGATACATACGTGTCGGTTCCCCTTCTATCACTGGGATCAAGCACCGTAAGATCGAACCCACTACAAAGCACCTCTTCCCATTGCAAGATAAATAGATCAAGTTGGCCAAACAAAACCCAAATATCGATGAAGAAATACAAGGCTATAAGCAATCATGCATATAAGAGATCAAAGAAACTCAAATAACTTTAATGGATAAAAAGATAGATCTGATTATTAACTCAAAGTTCATCCGATCCCAACAAACACACCGCAAAAAGAGTTACATCATATGGATCTCCAAGAGACCATTGTATTGAGAATCAAACGAGAGAGAGGAAGCCATCTAGCTACTAACTATGGACCCGAAGGTCTACAAAGAACTACTCACGCATCATCGGAGAGCCACCAATGGAAGTGGTGAACCCCTCCGTGATGGTGTCTAGATTGGATCTGCTGGTTCTGGACTTTGCGGCGGCTAGAATTGGTTTTCGTCGACTCTCCTAGGGTTTCTAGAATATTTGGGTATTTATAGAGTAAAGAGGCGGTCCGGGGGGCACCCGAGGTGGGCACAACCCACCAGGGCGCGCCTCGGCCTCCAGGCGCACTCTGGTGGGTTGTGATCCCCTCGGAGCAGCCCCTAGGTGCTTCCTCAGCCCATTGGTTGTCTTCTGGTCCAAAAAAATCCACAAAAAGTTTCCCTGCGTTTGGACTCCGTTTGGTATTGATTTCCTGCGATGTAGAAAACATGCAAAAAATAGCAACTGGCACTTGGCACTATGTCAATAGGTTAGTACCAAAAAATGATATAAAATGATTATAAAATATCCAAGAATGATAATATAACAGTATGGAACAATCAAAAGTTATAGATACGTTGGAGATGTATTAGCATCCCCAAGCTTAATTCCTGCTCGTCCTCGAGTAGGTAAATGATAAAAACAGAATTTTTTATGTGGAATGCTGTCTAACATGTCATCTCATATTCTTTTCTTTATAGCATGGACATTTGGACTTTTATATTAATCAGAGCAATAGTCTAGTTTTGACATGATAACTTAAATACTCAAGCATATCAACAAGCAACCATGTCTTTCAAAATATCAACGCTAAAATAAGCTATCCCTAGCCCATCATGCTCAATCATTGATCCATTCATGAAACACACTTGCATATTAACTACACCCAATGCTCAAGTACGATCATAATACCCCTAGTTGGTGCTTTATAAGAGAAGATGGAGACTCAAATTCAAAAATAAAAACTGCATAAAGTAAAAGAAAGGCCCTTCACAGAGGGAAGTACGGATTTGTAGAGGTGCTAGAGCTCAAAGCGAAAGTTGAGAGACAAAAACATTTTGAGAGGCATACTTTTCCCACCAATGAAAATGACTTAGAGTTCCCAACACTTTCCATGCTAGATATATCATAGGCGGTTCCGAAACAGAAATTAAAGTTTATTCCTTTTTCCACCATACTTTCACTTTCCATGGCTAACCGTATCCACGAGCGTCTTCCATACCAACACTCTCCAAGGAATTTATTATTTGACAACATAAAGTAAATTCATTTTTCATTTCGGGACTGGGCATCCCTAATACCTTTTCCTTACTCTCGTGCAATGACAAGTGAATAAACACTCATCGTGAGAATAACACATATAGCATGGAAAATATTAGCCACCCCTCGCCACCTCACGAGCGGTACGAGCACACAAAAGACAAATTTATTTTGAATATTAGAGATGGCACATACAAATTTTCTTAGAACGGCAAAAGAATACCACATATAGGTAGGTATAGTGGACTCATGTGGCAAAATGGTTTAAAGGATTTTGGATGCACAAGTAGTGATCATACTTAGTGCAAAATGAAGGCTAGAAAAAGATTGAAAAGCGACTAACCAAGAAACGAATAATCTCATAAGCGAGCATTAAGCATAATTAACACCAAATAATGCACCACAAGTAGGATATAATTTCATTGCATAACTATTTACTTTCATGCTTGCATAGGGAATCACAAACCTTAACACCAATATTCTTACTAAAGCATAATTACTCATCAAGATGACTCACATATCACGTCATCATATCTCAAACTATTACTAAGAATTGATGTCTACTACGCAACTTTATTCTTGTAGACACGTGTTGGGACTCCAAGCGCAGAGTTTTGTAGGACAGTAGCAATTTTCCCTCAAGGGGATGACCTAAGGTTTATCAATCCGTGAGAGGTGTAGGATGAAGATGGTCTCTCTCAAATGACCCTGCAATCAAATACAATAAATCTCTTGTGTCCCCAAAAAACCCAATACAATGGCAAATTGTATAGGTGCACTAGTTCGGCGAAGAGATGGTGATAAAAGTGTAATATTGATGGTAGACATATATTTTTATAATCTGAATAAATAAAAACAGCAAGGTAGCAAATAGTAAACGGGCAAAAAATGGTACTGCAATGCTTGAAAATGAGGCCTAGGGTCCGTACTTTCACTAGTGCAATCTCTCAATGATGCTAATATAATTGGATCATGTAACCGTCCCTCAATGTGCAACGAAGAATCACTCCAAAGTTCCTATCTAGCGGAGAACATAAGACATAATTGTTTGTAGGGTATGAAACCACCTCAAAGCTATTCTTTCCGATCAATCTATCCTAGAGTTCGTACTAAAATAACATGAAGCTATTCTTTCCGACCGATCTAACCAAGAGTTCGTACTAAAATAACACCAAAGCAAATTCAGATTCATAATATTCAATCCAACACAAAGAACTTTGAAGAGTGCCCCAGGATTTCTACCGTAGAAACAAAGACAAGAACGTGCATCAACCCCTATGCATAGATTACCCCAATGTCACCTCGGGAATCCGCAGTTGAGTGCCAAAGCATATATCAAGTGAATCAATACGATACCCCATTGTCACCACGAGTATTCAATTGCAAGACATATATCAAGTGTTCTCAAATCCAGAAAAGTGTTCAATCCGGTAACAACGAAATCTCAAAGGGAAAAACTCAATTCATCACAACAAGATAGAGAGGGGAAAACACCATATGATCCGACTATATTAACAAAGCTCGCGATACATCAAGATCGTGACATCTCAAGAACACGAGAGAGAGAGAGAGAGATTAAACACATAGCTACTGGTACAAACCCTCAGCCCCGAGGGTGGACTATCCCCTCCTCATTGTGGTGGCCGCGGGGATGATGAAGATGGCCATCGGAGATGATTCCCCTCCGGCAGGGTGCCGAAAAGGGTCTAGATTGGTTTTTGGTGGCTACAGAGCCTTGCGGCGGCAGAACTTCTGATCTAGGTTAACCCCGAGGGTTTCTGGAATATTTGGGGATTTATAGGGTAAAGAGGGGGTGCGGGAGGCCACCGAGGTGGGCACAACCCACCTGGGCGCGCCTGAGGGGCGCACCCTGGTGGGTTGTGCCCCCCTCGGGGAACCCCCCAGGTGCTGCTCTGGCCCATCCCGGGTGTTCTGGTCCATAAAAAATCTCCAAAAAGTTTCGCGATGTTTGAACTCCGTTTGATATTGATTTCCTGCGATGTAAAAAACAAACAAAAAACAGCAGCTGGCACTAGGCACTGGGTCAATAGGTTAGTCCCAAAAAATGATATGATGTTGCTATAAAATGATTGTAAAACATCCAAGAATGATAAAATAACAACATGAATACTTCATAAATTATTGATACGTTGGAGACGTATTAGCATCCCCAAGCTTAATTCCTACTTGTCCTCGAGTAGGTAAATGAGAAAAGAAATAATTTATGGAGTGTGAATGCTAGCAACGTGCACAAGTTTGATCAATGATAATTTCAATCACTTTTTCTAGCATCATGACAACAACTCTTTCTTATAAAATTTCTCATGTTTAAAGTAGCAACCAATTCACATATTAAGGTTCAAACAATGATTCTCTTGAAACTCAACAACCTATGTTCTCAGTCGCCAAGCAATTGTAATTCAAATTATTCAACAGAGTTTAAGTAAGAGCTCCACATACTCAACCATCATATAGTCTTCTATGATTTCTAACACTCACCGCATACACATGAGCAAAACGTTTCAACCGGACACATAGAAAGATAGGGGCTTATTGTTTTGCCTCCCAACGTATTCACCTCAAGGGTGATGTCAACAATAATAACTCATGCTACCCATATCCAACTGGATATATGTGCCTAGATCTTTCCTCACCACATGATGCTTGCCAAGAGAGAAAAATAAAAAGGAATAGAGAGAAAAACTTTGACTCTTTGCATAAAAGTAAATACTGAAAAGTAAAAGATAGGCCCTTCGCAGAGGGAAGCAGAGGTTGCCATGCGCTTATTTTTTTGTATGCTCAACCCCTTAGTGCAAAAGAACGTCACGCTATATTGCCCCTTATGATAGCAACCTTTATTATGTAGTCTGTCGCTTTTATTCTTTGCCATCACAAGTTCGTACAACGCTCAGTTTTCTCTTACACTAAATGTCTAACACTTTTTGAAGAAATTTTTGTTGCCTTATTGCACCGATGACAACTTACTTGAAGGATCTTATTCAATCCCTAGGTAGGTATGGTGGACTCTTGAGAATAAGATTTGGGTTGAAGGGTTTTTGGATGCACAAGTAGTATCTCTACTTGGTGCGGAATTTTTGGCTAACAAAGATGGGGGCAAGCACCACATGTTGAAGGATCTATGAAAATATAACTTCTATGTGAGTATGAACAAACATAAACCATTACGTTTTCTTCCTTGTCCAATGTCAACAATTTTGGCATATAATATTTTGATGGGGGCTCACAATCACAAAATATTTCCAGGATAGTATATTTGCATGTGAAAGTTCTCTTCCTTCTACTTATTATTCATGAATTGTCAAGCTTCAAAAGATTTCACTTTCTAAACCCAATGTGAAGCTACCACTAGGCATGATATAATTTCAACTTCATGATATTCAATTCATTCAACAATTTACTCATAGGATATGAGTGAAGCACAAGAGTAAATGACATAGAAAAGAGCTTCGTTGACGGGATGTGCGTGCCGCTTACCTAGCCTCCTGGAAACTATTTGAGGACTCTATTTTATTTAAAAACTTTCAGATCGAAGTACTTTATTATAACAGCAGGAAAAATGAAAATAAAATGACATTTCAAGGATAGCACAACTCATGTGAAGAAGCAAAAACTTAGGCTCAACCGATACTAACCGATAATTGTTGTTGAAGAAAGGTGGGATGCCTACCGGGCCATACCCAAGCTTAGATGCTTGAGACTTCTTGAAATATTATTTTGGGGTGCCTTGGGCATCCCCAAGCTTGAGCTTTTGTGTCTCCTTAATTCCTTTTATATCACGGTTTCCCTAAATCTTAAAAACATCATCCACACAAAACTCAACAAGAACTCGTGAGATAAGTTAGTATAAACCAATGCAAAAACTTTATCGTTCTCTACTGTAGAAAATCACTAAGATTATTATTCAACATTGCATACTAAATACCTCTACATATTTAATACTCCTATCCTCAAATAGAATCGTTAAACAAGCAAACATATGCAAACATAACAGCAATCTGCCAAAATAGTACAGTCTGCAAAGAATGCAAGAGTATCAATACTTATTCAACTCAAAAATTATGAAAATTTTACCATACTGTAGAAAATTTATCATAGCTTACTTTGCAAAAAGTTTCAACATTTTATCACATTCTGACTTTTCTAGGGAATTTTTTGCAACAGCGGTAAACTTTATGTTTTCAAACAACAACATCTAGACTTGTAAAATAAGCATAGTAAAGGCTATCCATGCCACTTTTATTGATATAAAAGATGCAAAACGTTATTCTACATAACAGAAAGATATTCCTAACAAAATAAAATGATGCTCCAAGCAAAACACATATCATGTGACGAATGAAAACATAGCTCCAAATGAGGTTACCGATAATGTTGGAGACGAAAGAGGGGATGCCTTACGGGGCATCCCCAAGCTTAGTTGCTTGGATCTTCCTTGAATATCACCTTTGGGTGCCTTGGGAATTCCCCAAGTTAGGGTCTTGTCACTCCTTATTCTCGTCATATCGACATCTCACCCAAAACATGAAAACTTCAATCACACAAAACTTAACGGAACTTTGTGAGATAGGTTAGTATGATAAATAGCAAACCATTTCACTTTGGTACTGCCAAATACAAGATTCATAATTGTTCTCACACAATGCCTACGGTACCTCATCATTTCCACAATTTATATTGAGCAATATAAGCCATAGAAACTAGAAAACAAGCAAACTATGCATTGAAAACAGAATCTGTCAAAAACAGAACAGTTTGTAATGATCTGGATAACTACCATACTTCTGCTACTCCAAAAAATTTGAAAAAATTAGGACCACGTGAGAAATTTGTATATTAAAATTATTCAAAAATAATAAACTCAAAATCACTCTTATGTTAAAAACGAGAATTATTTTCGTGAGTGCAAAAGTTTCTGTTTTTCAGCAAGATCAAATCAACTCTCACCCAACATGATCCCAAAGGCTTTACTTGGCACTTTATTGAAAAAAAATCAATAAAACATGATCAATACAGTAGCATAATCATGCAAACACACAAAAACAGTAGGTAAAAGTGTTGGGTTGTCTCCCAACAAGTGCTTTTCTTTTATGCCTTTTTAGCTAGGCATGATGATTTCAATGATGCTCGCATAAAAGATAAGAATTGAAACACAAAGAGAGCATCATGAATCACATGAAAAGCACATTTAATTCTAACCCACTTCCTATGCATAGGGATTTTGTGATCAAAAAATTTATGGGAACAAGAATCAACTAGCATAGGAAGGCAAAACAAGCACAACTTCAAGATTTTCAATACATTGAGAGGAAACTTGATATTATTGCAATTCCTACAAGCATAAGTTCCTCTACCATAATAATTTTTAGTAGCATCACGAATGAATTCAAAAATATAGCTATCACATAAAGTACTCTTTTCATGATACATAAGCATAGAAATTTTACAACTCTCCACATAAGCAAATTTATTCTCATGAATAGTAGTGGGAGCAAACTCAACAAAGTAACTATCCTGGGATTGAAAATTAAAATCATGATGAAAAGTTTCATGGTTATCATTATCAAATATAGCATACATGTCATCACCATAATCATCATAGATAGGAACTTTGTTATCATAGTCAATTGAAGCCTCATCCAAAGTAGTGGATTCATCATTAAAAAAGTCATGACCTCTCTAAATCCACTTTCATCATTATAATCATCATAAATAGGAGGCATGCAATAATAAAAAAATTCTCATCAAAACTTGGGGGACTAACAACATCCCTAAGCTATTGGCTTTGCATATCATTAGCATCATGGATATTCAAAGAATTCATACTAACAACATTACAATCATGCTCATCATTCAAATATTTTGTGCCAAACATTTTATTAACTTCTTCTTCTTACAATGGGCACAATTTTCCGAACAATCATTTTCAAGAAAGATATTATAAAGATGATCAATAATATGATGCAATCACAATTCCACTTTTTATGTAGTTTTTTATAGACGAAACTAGTGATAAACAAGAAACTAAATATTCAATTGCAAGATCCAAAGATATACCTTCATGCACTCACCTCCCCGGCAACGACGCCAGAAAAGAGCTTGATGTCTACTACGCAACTTCATTCTTGTAGACACGTGTTGGGCCTCCAAGCGCATAGTTTTGTAGGATGAAGATGGTCTCTCTCAAACGACCCTGCAATCAACACACCCAATACAATGGCAAATTGTATAGGTGCACTAGTTCGGCGAAGAGATGGTGATAAAAGTGTAATATTGATGGTAGAAATATATTTTTATAATCTGAATAAATAAAAATAGCAAGGTAGCAAATAGTAAATGGGCACAAAAACGGTATTGCAATGCTTGAAAATGAGGCCTAGGGTCCGTACTTTCACTAGTGCAATCTCTCAACAATGCTAATATAATTGGATCATATAACCGTCCCTCAACGTGCAACGAAGAATCACTCCAAAGTTCCTATCTAGCAGAGAACAGAAGACGGAATTGTTTGTAGGGTACGAAACCACCTCAAAGCTATTCTTTCCGATCAATCCATCCTACAGTTCATACTAAAATAACACGAATCTTTTCTTTCTGATCGATCTAACCAAGAGTTCATACTAAAATAAAACCAAAGAAAATTCAGATTCTTAATATTCAATCCAACACAAAGAACTTCAAAGAGTGCCCCAAGATTTCTACTGGAGAAACAAAGACAAGAAAATGCATCAACCCCTATGCATAGATTACCCAAATGTCACCTCGGGAATCCGCGAGTTGAGTACCAAAGCATATATCAAGTGAATCAATACGATACCCCATTGTCACCACGAGTATTCAATTGCAATACATATATCAAGTGTTCTCAAATCCATAAAAGTATTCAATCCAATAACAACAAAATCTCAAAGGGAAAAACTTAATTCATCACAACAAGATAGAGAGGGGAAAACACCATATGATCCGACTATATTAACAAAGCTCGCGATACATCAAGATCGTGACATCTCAAGAACACGAGAGAGAGAGAGAGAGAGAGAGAGAGAGAGATTAAACACATATCTACTGGTACAAACCCTCAGCCCCGAGGATGGACTACTCCCTCCTCATCGTGGTGGTCGCCGGGATGATGAAGATGGCCACCGGAGATGATTCCCCCCTCCGGTAGGGTGCCGGAAAGGGTCTAGATTGGTTTTCGGTGGCTACAGAGCCTTGCGGCGGCGGAACTTCTGATCTAGGTTAACCACGAGGGTTTCTGGAATTTTTGGGAATTTATGGGGTAAAGAGGGGGTGCGGGATACCACTAAGGTGGGCGCAACCCACCTGGGCGCGCATGGGCCCCCTGGCGTGCCCTGGTGGGTTGTGCCCCCCTCGGGGAACCCCCAGGAGCTGCTCTGGCCCATCTTGGGTGTTCCGGTCCATAAAAAATCTCCAAAAAGTTTCGCGGTGTTTGGACTCCGTTTGATATTGATTTCCTGCGATGTAAAAAACAAACAAAAAATAGCAACTGGCACTGGGCACTGGGTCAATAGGTTAGTACCAAAAAATGATACAATGATAGAGGCGAGGGTCCCGATCTTTCGATGAGATGATAACTATCGATTTGGTGGTGACGACTTTGATGGTACGACTACAAACGTGCAAGACATTGCGCCTTAGCAATCGCTAAACCAATCTCCTGAGGTTACTGACGATGCCGGAAGCACGGTCAGCCTGACCACGAAGGTCTATTCCTGCAAGCAATCGAAGAACGAGCAAGAATATGATAAAGCAATCTGAATATTGTGAATATATATGAAGTATTGATAATGGTGGGGATCCGTAAGCGGTCTTGGTCTGGTCGTTGGACACAAACGAAGTACACGAAGTTGCAATGGCTAACTTTTAACTAAACAAATCCCAAGGAAAAAGCTACTAGATGGATCTACTTATATAGGAGCAAGGGGTGGCGGCCAAGGAGGTGGGAGGATGTCCCAAGGCAGCCTAAAACCAACCCTAGGTCGTACAAGGCTCATGGGCCCAAGTGGAGGTGATGCAACACCTTTGGACTTGTTGTTTGACTCGGATTCTGTTGTAGCATCAGATTGTTTAGTCCAGATCTCAATGGTCCGGACGAATTTGACGGTGAATCCAATTGGGTTGGAAAGAGCACGAAATCTACTTTCCAACAAAAAAATCACCCAATTCGGAGTCCGTATGAAAAAGTTGTTGGCGTTTTGAGTCAGGTATGTCTGTGCAGTCCGAATCTGAAACCAGAACGTGAGAGACTTGGACTCTATCTTCTCTTGGCCCAAAAATGACGTGAGAGGACTTTTTGAACAGAACCTAAACTTCTCCTTTTCCCTTATCTTCATATGTGGATTGTACAAATGTCCCATACACCTGCAATTAGACAAAACACAAAAGTGTGTGAAGTATTTTTGTTCTGGATAACATAAATAGATTATTGAATAATTTGCACTAGAAATCACCTGACATATATGCATGTATGCAATATATTTGGTCGTATCCAAGGTAGTCATGTCCTCATCATCCTCCCCTTCTTGAAAACAAAGCCGTCCTCGGCGTTGCTTAATCTGAAATCTGGCAAACACAAGAGACAAGGTGTACACGTTGTATATGTATATGTCATCCGTTTTTACTGATCTCATTTGGTGCACATGTGACTCAGTTATACAAAAGCACCCTTCAAAAGTCGTGAAATGTAAAGCCAATATATTATCACAAGAAGTCAAAGGCATGAAAATATTGCAACTCAGTTTGCACATATAAGTGAAGCTCTTATTCATATCAAAAGATTGACAACGCTTATCATTAAACCATCCCAACATTGATGAACCATGACCAAGATTAGAGGTCATGTCAAAATGATTAAACATTGGCACAATTATTTTCAAACATATTTGATCCAAATCTGATTTATTCCCTGATTGTAGTTAATTCAATGGGTTCACTCAAAATTGTTTGATCACATGGCAAAGTCAAATCATCAACATAGTCCTCTAAAGTAGCTGGTGTGATCAAAGTAGTGGGTAGCTCACCGCATGGTGCATTTAAATTGACAAGACATTCATCATACTCATGTGGAGGTGGAAGATTAGTACCTTTGTCATTACCTCTTATGATCAACTCAGATGATGCAGGCACTCTCGGTGATGATGTGTCACATGGTGGAGGTGATGTAGTCCTCACAACAACGGATGTGGTTGTTATAGTATGCCTAGTACTGGAAGGGACAACCGTATCAACTCTTGAAATGTGCATCTCACGCTTGTTCTCCTTGTGGGCAACACGTCGTTTTATTTCCTGTTCAGCTTTGCAAGCAAGATGAAACAAATAGTCCATAGGATAACACTCTTCAAGAATTAGTATCTCCGGAATGTCACGATTTAATCCTCCCCAAAATCTATCCATAAAATCTTCTTCACCTTCTTATAAAGAGGAATGCATCAAGGTAGTTTGTAAAGTATCATAATATTTCGTTACGGTGTCACTACCTTGGTTTAAATGTTGCAACTTTGTAATCATGTCACGAGTATAATAAGCAGGAACGAATGTATGTCGCATGGCAAGTTTCAAATCATCCCAAGTAGTAGGTATATCATTAGGGTGTAACCGACAATATTCACTCCACCAAACTATACCATAACCAGTCAAAGAACCAACCGCAACCTTAACTTTTTTACATACATCAAAATTATTGAAAGCAAATATATTATTTATGTCAAACTCCCATTCAATATATAAAGCAGGTCTAAAACGGCCATTAAATGGTGGTATAGAAACATTAACCTGATCATGTGCATTTGGAGGTTTGTGCACCTCTCGTGACGGTTGTGGTATTTGCATAGGTGATGGCACGTCTCTCACGATCGACAAACCCCATGAATTGACTCTAGATCCTGTCATGATTAGTAGAAACAAGAAACAAAATTCAAGAATAATGTTCCTATGAACTACTAGGATGTGGTGGTAAAGCGCTCACAGTAAAGTAAAAATCAATATCTTACAAGTTCTTACCAAGCAGCAGGTGGTGACAGGCAACTAGCGGTGTCAAATAACTCTGAAGATTGTGTAAAGCGATTGCCAGGGGAACGGTGCAGAAATATGTGGAGCTGGGTTGGCTATATATCGTAGCAAAATATTAGCAATAATCAATTCAGAGATGCAATGTTGAATAAACGCTCAACGACGATATTGTGTTGGTCCTAGGCTAGACCGAACTAGAGACACGAGCCTAGAACACTAATGAGGTAACATCATAGCACAACTAGCATCAATGAAGGATACTAAGTAGCTCTGGACAGCAAGATATAAGTGAAGATCACAACGGCAGTAAAGATAATGATGAAAAACAACTGTCAAGCAGGATATACAACAACTCTCTCTCCAACTTTCCTCTTGAAAAGTTTGCGCCAATTTTCTGATAACTTTTTTTCAAATAATGCTACTAACTCAAGCTTTCCGATGCAAAAAGAATCACTCAATTCCGAATTGATATGAGGAGTCGAAGAATTCTAAAACTGGCCTGAAAAATGGAATAAGCTGTGTTCGCCAACTTCGGAGGGCAAAAAGACCTATTTAGAAGCCGATTTTGAGGTGCAAAATATTGAACTAGCTTCTGCAACTATTTAGATGCGGCTCGTCGCTTGCTTTAATTTGAGTACTCATGGAGACAAAACGGACTTCGTAGGAGGAAGTTATGCCTGTTTTACTGGACAGTGCACAAAACAGATTCCAATCCGAATTCAACTACGAGATTGAGTCTAGATAGATCCGAATTTCGTTTTTTTCTCTCTTTTTTCCTCACACTTTTTTTCTTTCTCTCTTTTTTTTCTCTGACTTTTTTTAACTTTTTTCTTTTTTTCTCTATCTTTTTTTCTCTCTCCCTCTTTCCAAAACAAACTAGATAAGATGCAGATTGGATCAAGAGAAGATGTGAATGATCTCAACTATGATTATGACAATGAACGGTGGGTAGCACGTGCAGAAATTGATGGATGGGTGGTGGACAGCGGAAGGGATAACGATGCAGCGGCGGCGTGACTAATGTGAACAGAACTCAAAACTCTAAACGAACTAGACACTAAGACCAGCAACTCGACACGACGATGCAACCAATAATTCAACTATGCATGCAATGAAAAGAAAATTGCAAAGGCTCAGACTGGCTTGGACAAAGGACCAATAGATCTAACTGTTTTTGTGGCTTTTTCTTGGGCAATAGGTAAGAAAATAAATCTGAACTACGAAAAACTGTAAAATCTCACCGAGCAACCGGAAAATATGATACCACTTGATAGAGGCGAGGGTCCTGATCTTTCGATGAGATGATAACTATCGATTTGGTGGAGACGACTTTGACGGTCCGACTACAAACGTGCAAGACGTTGTGCCTTAGCAATCGCTAAACCAATCTCCTGAGGTCACTGACGATGCCGGAAGCACGGTCAGCCTGACCATGAAGGTCTATTCCTGCCAGCAATCGAAGAACGAGCAAGAATATGATAATGCAATCTGAATATTGTGAATATATATGAAGTATTGATAATGGTGGGGATCCGTAAGCGGTCTTGGTCTGGTCGATGGACACAAACGAAGTACACGAAGTTGCAATGGAAAAAGATACTAGATGGATCTACTTATATAGGAGCAAGGGGTGCCAGCCAAGGAGGTGGGAGGACGTCCCAAGGCAGCCTAAAACCAACCCTAGGTCGTACAAGGCTCATGGGCCCAAGTGGAGGTGATGCAACACCTTTGGACTTGTTGTTTGACTCAGATTCTAATGCAGCGTCAGATTGTTTAGTCCATATCTCAATGGTCCGGACTAATTTGAAGATGAATCCAATTGGATTGGAAAAAGCACGAAATCTACTTTCGAACAAAAAAAGAATCACCCAATTCGAAGTCCGTATGAAAAAGTTGTTGGCGTTTTGAGTCAGGTATGTCTGTGCAGTCCGAATCTGAAACCAGAACGTGAGAGACTTGGACTCTATCTTCTCTTGGCCCAAAAGTGACGTGAGAGGACTTTTTGGACAAAACCTAAACTTCACCTTTTTCCTTATCTTCATATGTGGATTCTACAAAGGGTCTGTCTAGGACACATCTAGATGTGACATAGTTATGTCACATCTAAGCTGATGTCCACTCTGTTTGTGGTCTATTTTTTTGTCTTAGTTTTTTTTGCTGCATTATATATTTGTGGGAGCTTAGACGTGACATCCTTAAAATACATCTAGATGTGAATTACACAAACTGTTGTACAAATGTCCCATACACCTGCAATTAGACAAAACACAAAAGTGTGTGAAGTATTTTTGTTCTGGATAACATAAATAGATTATTGAATAATTTGCACTAGAAATCACCTGACAGATATGCATGTATGTAATATTTTTGGTCGTATCCAAGGTAGTCATGTCCTCATCATATAAAGTTGCAATAAAATGATTATAAAACATCTAAGAATGATAAAATAACAGCATGAATACTTAATAAATTATAGATACGTTGGAGACGTATCAAGAATCAAGTTTATTTTGTCCAATGATCTTCATGAAAGTTTTAATTATATCCTTCTTGGATATCTATCACTTTGGAACTAATTTTCATGTGTTTCTTTTGACAAGCTCAAACAAATATTAGTGAAGATCATGAGCATAAAATTTCTTTCTCTCAAATTAATTTAAGTGAAGCAAGAGAGAATTTCCTCAAAATTTTACTAACTCTCAAATAAATATAAGTGAAGCAAGAGTTCTTCAAGCACACCGTGCTCAAAAAGATATAAGTGAAGCACTAGAACAAATCCATAGCTCATAAAAATTTTAAGTGAAGCATAGAGAGCAATTCTAACAAGTCATGGCATAATTTTGGCTCTCTCAAATAGGTGTGTCCAGCAAGGAATCAAGGCTTAAAACACAAAATAAAACAAGCAAAGACTCATATCATACAAGATGCTCCAAGCAAAACACACAGTATGTGACGAATAAAAATATAGCTTCGAGTAAAATACTGATGGTCGTTAGAAGAAAGAGGGGATACCACTCGGGGCATCCCCAAGTTTAGTTGCTTCCTCTCTTTGGATAATAGCTTGGTATGCCGGGGCATCCCCAAGCTTAGGCTCTTCTTACTCCTCATTCCTTCATCCATCATAAGATAACCCAAAACTTGAAAACTTCAATCACACAAAACTCAACAAAACCTTCGTGAGATCCATTAGTATAAGAAATCAAATCACTACTATAAGTACTGTAGCAAACCAATTCATATTTTGTTCTTGCATTATATCTATTGTATTCCAACTTTTCTATGGCAAAAGCTCATCAAAGAAAACCATAGAATCATCAAAACAAGTACACAACGCAAAGAAAACAGAATCTGCCAAAAACAGAACAGTCTGTAGTAATCTGGATATTTCGAATACTTCTGAAACTCCAAAAATCATGAGAAATTTGGAAAACCTAAGAAATTTGTATAGTAATATTCTGCAAAAATAATTGGTATTTTATCACGCTCTGGTTAAAAATGAGAATTGTTTTCGTGAGTGCAAAAGTTTCTGTTTTTCAAGAAGATCAAAGAACTATCACCCAAGAAGATCCTAAAGGCGTTGCTTGGTAAAAACACTTATTAAAACAAGAAAAACACAATCATAACAGTAGCATAATTTTGCAAACACTCAAGAACAGAAATCAAAAGACAAATAAATTTTATTCATTGGGTTGCCTCCCAACAAGCGCTATCATTTTACGCCCCTAGCTAGGCATAAGGTTTCAATGATGCTCACATGAAAGATAGTAATTGAAACATGAAGAGAGCATCATGTAGCATGTGAAAACACATTTAAGTCTAACATAATTCCTATGCATAGGAATTTTATAAGCAAGCAGATTATCGAAACAAGCAAAGGCTAGCATATGCAAGGAAGAAGAATAAAACATAGACAATCTCAACATGACGAGAGGTAATTTAGTAGCATGAAATTTTCTACAACCATATTTCCCTCTCTCATAATAATTATATGTGGGATCGTATTCAAATTCAACAATATAGCTATCACATAACATATTCTCTATATGATCCACATGCATGCAACGTTGACACTCATTCAAATTAGTGGGATTATCATCAAATAAAGTCATGACCTCTCCAAGCCCACATTCATCAAAAATTTCATAAGATTGAACACTCTCCAAATATGTGGGATTATTTTTACCTAAAATTGACGCTCTTCCAAACCCACTTTCAGTATTATTGCAAACATTATTATCAATAACATATTTATCATGAGGCTTAAAGAAATTTTCAAGATGTAAGTGCATCTAGTGCCCCTTAGTGATTTTGGTGTATTGAAGACTTATAGGTTAAGGGGCTAATGTGTTTGTGAGTGTACACAGGTCTATAAGTCTATGAGGAGTTTGATATTTACAGTGAAAGTCGACCCCTAAAAATGAATGTCTTCAACTAAATACTTTAGCTTTCTGAAGACTTTGAAAGTCAAGAAATTGGTGTGACCTTGAAGACTTGATATTCGTACAAGGAACATGAAGCATGAAGACTTTTGTTTTCGTAGTTTAGTTTTCTCTTTCTTGAGTCATAGGAAACACCGTACTGTTAAAGGGGGTCGAGGTAAAACTAAGGAAAAGTTTCCAAGTGATGCTCATCTCAAAATCCTACACCTACCAATCCCTTCAAGTGAAGCCATTGGAAATCTCATACAGTTCAGTCAATTTCTTCAGTGACAGAGACGAAGATCTTCTGGTCTCTGAGGAATTTGTTCTGACTGAGGAGTTAGGAATTCTCCAGTGCGGATTGCCTACCAGTGAGGAACATGATAGCCCTGAGGAATTTGATAGTCAAATTTCCAACCGTTGTTGTGCTACGCGCCAGCTATTCCAAAATATCTTATCCACCTAATGGTCATATCATTGAAGGGCATTTATGTCTTATCATATCGGGCTGCTCCCTAGGCTATAAATAGCCGCCCCCTACAACCACTAGCTGGTTGGCTGCTCCGAGAGAAACTGACACTTGTCATTGAGAGCATCCCATCCTCCAAGGACTTTGAGCGAAAATCAACAAGTGAGGAAAACCCAAACCCAAACACCTACAAACCCAAAGTGATTGAGCATCACTGAAGAGATTGTTCCTGTGTGGAACCGACGCTTATTACCTTTGAATACTGTGCATCATCCAGATGGTTAGGCGTCATGGTCTAGAGCATCCAAGAGGAAATTGTGGATCACCGAGTAACCAAGTTTGTGAAGGTTTGGAAGTCACCTGAAGACTTACCACGAGTGATTGGGCGAGGTCTGTGTGACCTTAGCGCAAGGAGAATACGGTGAGGACCTGTGTCCGGGACTGTGTGTTCTCAGTTTAAATACCTAGCCGCTCCAACCAGATGTACGACTGTCACAACAGTTGGAACTGGTCTACCAAATCATTGTCTTCACCGAGCTAACTGGTTCTATTTCCTCAACCCTTCCATTTCCTCATTCTGTGTCATTGTACCTAATCGTTATTGTTTGAAGACTTTGACTGAAGACTTTCTCGATTTCCTCAGTTCAATTTCTTCAGTCAGTTTGTCTTCAGCCTACTTATCCTGTGTTTACGCTTCCTGTACTCATAGCTTGTTTTCATTTCATCATGTTGATTGTGCTACTGCTTTGTTATGCTTATTTCTGAGTACTTATTCCGCTGCTAGTTATTCATGACTTAGGAATTTCCTCACCCTGAAATTCCTCAGTGATGAATTTGTAAAAATCGCCTATTCACCCCCCTCTAGTCGACTTAACGCACTTTCACAAGATCATAAGAAGCATCACCCCAATTATGATCATTACAATGAGTAGTGGACATAACAAGATCAACATCCCCAAGCTTGGGGTTTTGCATATCATTAGCACAATTGACATCAATAGAATTTATAATAACATCATTGTAATCATGCTTTTCATTTAAGGAGCTACCATGAATCACTTTATAAATTCCTTCATTTAACACTTCATCATAATTTTCAGATTCATAAATCTCAAGAAAAACTTCATAAAGATAATCTAGTGAACTCAATTCACTAGCAATTGGTTCATCATAATTGGATCTTTTTGAAAAGATTAGCAAGTGGATGAGGATCCATATCAACAGATATTTAGCAAGCGAAGATGCAAGCAAATAGAAGACACATGGCAACATAAGCAAAGATAGAAAATAAGAGATATAACGAGAAAAAGGCGAACGAAAAAGGAGGCTAATAAAACAGCAAATTTTTGTGAAGTGGGGGAGATGAAAACGAGAGGCAAAGGGTAAATAATGTAAAATGCAAGGAGATGAGATTTGTGATTAGGAACCTGGTAGATGTTGATGATCCTCCCCGGCAACGGCGCCAGAAATTCCTTTTGATGCGGCTTGAAGCTACGTCGGTATTTCCCCAAAGACGAAGGGATGATGCAACACAGTGATGGTAGTTATTTCCCTCAGTGATGAAACAAACGTTATCAAACCAGTAGGAGAACCAAGAAACAATATGTAAACGGCACCTACGCACAAATAACAAATACTCACAACCCGACGTATTAAAGGGGTTGTCAATCCCTTTCGGGTAACGGCGCCAGAAATTGGCAAACAGACGTGAATAAATTGTAGTAGATTGATAGATCGAACGCCAAATAAAATAAATAAGAATAAATTGCAGCAAGGTATTTTTGTATTTTTGGTTAAATAGATCTGAAAATAAAAGCAAAGGAAAATAGATTGCAAAGGCAAATAATATGAGAAAGAGACCCGGGGCCATAGGTTTCACTAGTGGCTTCTCTCGATAAAAATAGCAAACGGTGGGTAAACAAATTACTGTTGGGAAATTTATAGAACTTCAAATAATCATGACGATATCCAGGCAATGATCATTACATAGGCATCACGTCCAAGAATAGTAGACCGACTCCTGCCTGCATCTACTACTATCACTCCACACATCGACCGCTATCCAGCAAGCATCTAGTGCATTAAGTTCATGGAGAAACGGAGTAATGCAATAAGAACGATGACATGATGTAGACAAGATCTATTTATGTAGAAATAGACCCCATCGTTTTATCCTTAGTAGCAACGATACATACGTGTCGGTTCCCCTTCTGTCACTGGGATCAAGCACCGTAAGATCGAATCCACTACAAAGCACCTCTTCCCATTGCGAGATAAATAGATCATGTTGGCCAAACAAAACCCAAATATCGGAGAAGAATTACGAGGCTATAAGCAATCATGCATATAAGAGACCAAAGAAACTCAAATAACTTTCATGGATAAAAAGATAGATCTGATCATAAACTCAAAGTTCATCCGATCCCAACAAACACACCGCAAAAAAAGTTACATCATATTGATGTCCAAGAGACCATTGTATTGAGAATCAAACGAGAGAGAGGAAGCCATCTAGCTACTAACTACAGACCCAAAGGTCTACAAAGAACTACTCACGCATCATCGGGGAGCCACCAATGGAAGTGGTGAACCCCTCCGTGATGGTGTCTAGATTGGATCTGGTGGTTCTGGACTCTGCGGTGGCTCGAATTGATTTTCGTCGACTCTCCTAGGGTTTTTGGAATATTGGGGTATTTATAGAGTAAAGAGGCGGTCCGGGGGGCACCCGAGGTGGGCACAACCCACCAGGGCGCGCCCTGGTGTGTTGTGCTCCCCTTGGAGCAGTCCCCATGTGCTTCTTCGGCCCATTGGTTGTCTTCTGGTCCAAAAAAATCCACAAAAAGTTTCGCTGCGTTTGGACTCCGTTTGTTATTGATTTCCCGTGATGTAAAAAACGTGCAAAAAAACAGCAACTGGCACTTGGCACTATGTCAATAGATTAGTACCAAAAAATGATACAAAATGACTATAAAATGATTATAAAAGTATTCAAGAATGATAATATAACAGCATGGAACAATAAAAAAATTATAGATACGTTGGAGACATATCATCCGTCTCAACAATAACAATAAAAGTACTGCTCGAGCAACTACGTCCCAGGTGTCAGCCGCTCTTGTGCTGTTCTCTTGTCTATTGACTATAATTGACAATGTCGTGGGTCCTAGGTGTCAACAAACCACTAGGAGGAAGCATTTTACTTTTCTATACACTGACAATAGAGTATATAACAAAAAATGAGGAACTTGCTTGCGTACGACAATGGACATGGTGGGTCCCTACTCTCATCCTCTTCATGCACAGTCCTCTCCTGATTCCTCTCGTTTGTTGACCATGTTGACAACGCGAGAGGGCGGCACCGCAGCGAGCGCACCAAAGTGCACGGAGGACGACATCAAGGCCTCGGAGGGGAACAAACAGGAGCCGGGGAAGATGCGATGGTGAAGTCGCTGGCGAAGGGGAGTACAAGGGTTGACTAGTTCAGGTGCGGGGTGGGGCTGACGTCGATGTTAATGATTTAGAAGACGGTTGGGCAGCGATGTGTGCGCTGAGGCATAGCCAGCGGTGGGAGGCAGGAGTAGCTGGCGCTGCTTTAGTTTTGGCGGCTGGAGGAAGATGAGACTGAAGAAACACGACAGACTGCAAAAGAAGTAGGAGTACTTCACAACCTTAACTGAAACCAGCAGGGGCACTTAACAACCATAGCTGAAAGCAGTATGAGTACTTATACAGGTTCAACCATACAAAGCATGCCTCAAACAGTGCTACTTTGCCTACAGTTAACCAAGGGTGAGGCAACCGAGCCCCAGGACAAGGCCCAGGCGCCACCTCGTGCATCCACAACCTTCTGAAAGCGGCTTCATCTCGCAATATGGTCAATAAACAGGATATTCACTTCAGAGCCATGGAAAAGCATGAACATAACCTTTTGTCCTATTCTCCAAGATGGTGGGCCTTCATTATTTGAGAACACCCATGAGTAATCATCTTTTCACCTCTAAGGGAAATAGAGTAGGTCGACATAAACATCATGTTGTGACCAAGCGCAAGTCTGACCCAACCATGGTCAGGCATCTGTATAGGAACAATAAAACTGAGCAGTTTCTGTTTCGAAAAGATCACAACTGTAAAATTGTGTATAAGCAAGAGTTTATGAACAACATATATAACTGAAAACAACTCATACCATAAGTTTCTTGACACAGTTGGACATGTTCAACGTGTGCACCGGTGTCACACATATCCCACGTGGCCTTCCACCATTGAAACGCCCCACAAGGACCTCAAGACGATCAATAAAGTGTAGGAACTGGTGGTTGCCGTCCCAATCAACTTCAGTGCCATCAGTAACAGTCGAGTTCTTATCAAATAACAAACGAGTAGTGTCCTGAACTTTGTAGGAACCTACATGTGCCACCAATTAAAAGAAATATTAGTTAGAAGTGGCATTTTCATGAGAGAAGTGAATCACAAATTGTTGCTACTTCCAAAGTCAAATTGTGATTACTTAGACATAATAGGTAGATTAAGAAGTAATCAAGGCAACATGCAAGAACCAAATACAAAACTGACATGGATGAACTACTAGAACGACGTCGGGGTGGAAGGTCACAGTGAAGATGATACAAGGTTTTGCTATTTCCATCAACATTTGTGTGCCAACTTTCAGTCCGTAACACTTGACATAGTTTATCCAGGTTCGGCCATAAATAAAGCAGCGATCTTCTTAGTTCATGAACCCAACTAGGAACTTATATCCATGGTGTGTCTTCAATGTGACCATCAAACTGGTGTATTCAGTTATGGCAAGGCCAGCCATTTTGAGTACATGTGTTCTGGTAGAGCAAGGGATGCACTACAGGAAAAATAATATGAGAACATGATTCATTTGCTAACCAAATCTAGAAATAATTTCCTCTTTCATGTCAATGTTGACCATGGTACTAGTAACTTTTATCCAAATCCAAATTTCCAAATTAGTCAACGGCGTGTTCAAAAACCCCCAACCCTCCCGGATAGAGAAGAGGATTCCAGGAACATACTGTGCATGTTTTAAAATCCTGTGTTAGGATGAGAAGGAACAAGTGTGGCGTCTTGCCAAGGGCGCATAAACCTATAGGTTCCTCACACTTTCCACACTGCAAATGAAACACACTAGATTCAGTAGGAAGAAAAATGCATCAACGGCGGCCGTTGCCATCCTAGGATTACCGGCGACCAAGGGACTAGGATTTATTAGGGATGGATGAAGAATTCGTACATGGTTCTCCATGAGAAAACCCTAAGCAATCACCGAGAGGAGGTTTTCTCTGAATAAGTAGACGAGGGAGAAGGGGATTCAGGCCCAGTGAAATATTGCTACTTCGTCCGTCCAGCTTACTGCTACTTCTGGAAAGCTGGGGGTTTTGTGATTTGACGGCTCATTGGGCATTACTGTGGCGCTACGACTGGGGTGAGTCTACCGCGCAGTTGTGCACTCTAATTTGGTGCATGGCACGTGGACCCCGTTGCCGGATGCCCCGCATATCAGCGAAAGGAAGTAAAAAGGCAGGAGTAACTAGTTACACATAAATATATTTTTGATAGAGAGATACTCCCTCTTTAAAGAAAAATAAAAAATCACAACTTTATACATAAGAAAAATCAAGGTAAATATATATAACATAATATGGGGTTCAGATGAGAATAAAATACTCATATAGGCTGACGGGTCTGGACTTTGGGCCACAGGCCGGTGGGCCTGCATGTTTGGGGGCCCATGTGTTCTAACTCAGCGCATTTCATCCGGTAAATATTGCAAGTGATCAGTACGGTGCTGGTTTTAGATGTTGTCGCAAGGTGAATACGAAAAATTAAATAAAGCACGACAGCTGTTAGAATGAAATCGAACAACGGTTCCTAACCAGCAATCTGAGTTGCAATTCTTTCACGATGATAAATAATACTACAGTACTACTTATACACACAGGACACTTGTTTCACCATGCCATATTATTACATCAAAAGCTCTCGGAGGATAGATCGGTTCAGAAGTTGCGTGCTTCTACTGAAGAATTTCAAAGTTGATTAGGACCAGCTCTCCTTGTCTAGAAAGTTTGATTTTGACATCATCCCCAACCGCAAGATTTGATAAGAGTTTTCAACCTTGACCATCCTTTAGCATCAATCATCATGTGACCATTCTTTGTACTTACAGTCTATTGAGCAGGTTCATTCACACCAAGGTTGTGCATGGTAAGAGAAAAATGGCCACAGTCGCCCAGATTACTGAATGACTCTCTCGCTGCTCTAGGAATTCTCTGTCTGCAAACAAGAAGACATACACAAACAGTTAGATCAACACAGTGGATCATGTGAAACAACATGGAAAGAAAAAAGAACGAAGAACTTGGGCTACCAATGCTTACCAAGAAGGTGGAGATGTCGGTTTTTGTAAGGACTTTGGTATATGCAGCGCGAACTGCATCCCAATCTGTTGCCGGTGCAAGTGTTGGTTCTGTTGCGGCTGCACGGGCTGGAGAAGATGCAAGTGCAACTTCAAGTGTTGGGCAGGTGCCAGAGCTGTTGCTGGTAACCGTGGCGGTGCGAATGGTAGTTCTGCAACTACCGGAGATGGTGCTCCTTGTGGAGCTGGTGCCGGTGTCAGAGCAGGTGCCCGATCCTTCGGTAGATCAGCCTGATCCGCTGACGCGGTCGGTGCCCAATCCTCTGGTGAATCAGACTGAGTTGCTGCCACTGTCTATGCTAGAGCGAGTGTCGTCAGAGCAGGTGCCGGTGCTCGATCCGATGCTGAAGGTGGTATCGATCTGCTAGACAGCAACGATCGTCTCTGGTCTACTATGATTTCATACTTCAGCTTTCTAACTTCACTAGGCTCCGTGACCTGGATCCAGTCTTTTTCTTCACTTCTTTTAAATGATAGAAGGACTAATTGTGGCGTGTTTGTTAAAACAAACTGCAGTTCATCATAGGGCTCCAGGTTATACTCAGACAACAGATTGGTCTAATTGTGTCCAGTAATATAAGTGATGGACAATGCCTTCGTTACTAACAAGTCATGAGAAGTGAAACCTGCTAAAATAACCATCATAGAGAAAACCAAACAGTCTATTCTGTATTGAATGTGACATGGCAAAACCTGCATCAAAAAATTGCAGCAAAAGTAAGAAAACATGACAGTAAATCGGTAAGATTTACTTGATGTGACACGAGTGAATCCTTACCAGGATATCACTATGTTCAAGTTCTAAATTGAAGGTTGGTAGTCCAATTACGAGTGGCATGCAGGGCCCCCACTTACTCGCACAAGTAGGACAGCCCAAAGGTCGTGACAACTCGTATGGAGCGAACATCCATGGGACTGGAAATCCTGGTGGGTGTGATAAACTCTGCAATGCATACAGATATTGGAGTGTAACCATAATTGATAAACCGTCCTCACAAAAGAGATGATCTGGATATTTCAAAATATACAACCTGAATTGAGTGGACAAACATTAACATAGACTGTTCTCAGGACTCACCACACAACAAAAGCAGCAGTACTAAACCATATAGGGTTCACACACACACAAATCAAGCTAAATAATATTGCTTACTACAGACAAGCAAAGTTGCACTAATTAAACTCTATAGACTATTTATTGACACCGACCTATGGGATGTACCCCACATAACTGACTAGGCCATGGACTTCGTGAGAGATGTCTACTGGCACCTTCGCCATCTCGTTAACCTTGGGGAACCTAATAGAGTGGTCTTTCCACTCATAAACACGACGATGAAGACAGTCCGCATCAGATATTTTGGGAAGCTTTACAAGAACCACACCCTTCATAATCGAAGGCACAGCTATTAAATTGTTGTGGTGAAGTACACCCTCGAGAACACGCCCGACAACAATGCTACAGGAAAACACTTGTTCACGGCACGTGGCGACAAGGACACATCAGCTGGATAGTTTAGTAGTAGAACACATCCTCAAGTCTTCCAGTTCACACGCATGACTTTGAGAACTTCATATCCACCGCGTACCTGGTTCTAATTCAAACAGATACCAAATATTTTATTACTACCTCCGTTCAGAAATATAAGATGATTTTCGATATTTACTCAATATAAGACTACATATACGCACAGAAATGAGTGAACAGAGACACTAGAACATGTCTACATGAGATACACAAAAAAGTTAGATCATCTTATATTTGTGAATAGAGGGATTACTTGCAATATCCATAACACAAGTTACTAAGGCTACTATACTCTGTACCAAGGCATGAGAGCTAAAATCTTGCATTTCCTACAGCTAGCATTGATGTTCATAAAGTAGTTGAAAGTAATCTATTAAAAATCAGTGTTATGTGCAACAATTATATGTATGTCAACCTCTCGCATGTTTTGGTCAAAAGAGCCATTTAGAACCGTCATTTGGCACACAAAAATCACATGCAAGATCGCCCAGAAAGTTGTACGACTAGTACTAGTACTGCATGTACATTACACAAACCACGTATATTAGCAAGCACTATGCAAGTTAGATGAAAAAACATGATCAAGATCGCCAAAAAGATCATCAAGAAGAGATATTACCTGGACTGGCTTAACGAGGGATCCCGGAGAGGGGGGCTTGGACAGGGCGATGGCCTTGAGCTTGTCTGCGGTAGTCTCGGTGGGGTGCTTGCGCTTCTTCGTACCTTGAGCCTTGACGGTTTTGGCCAGAGCCATAGACATCACTTCGGTCGGTGCTCCAGGGTCCATCAAGAAACTGTCAAATAGAAATAAAATAAAAGAAACCATAATCACAAACCAAAAAGAAGAACAAAGAGGGAGTTAGGATCGGTCACAGAGTTGCAAGACCGGGCCTTGGCCAGAAGCAACATCATTGATGCGCTCACCTTTCCTTCTTTGGGAGAGAAGAACAATGGAAGAAGCGCGTTGGGGTTTTCTTGAAGAAATGAGGAACAAGATGAGGGAGAAGCGAGTTGGGGTTTTCTTCAAGAGAGGAAGATGAGGGAGAAGAGTAAATGATGGTTGCTTCGTCCATCCAACTTACTTCTGGAAAAGGAGGGGGTTTTGTGATTTGAAGGCTCATTGGGCATTACTACGGTGCTTCGACTGGGGTAGTCTACCTGTAGTTCTGCACTCTAGTATGGAGTAATTTAGTACATGGCAAGTGGACCCCGATGCTGGTTTACCCACACGTCGGTGAAAGTGAGTAGCAAGGTTCCCGATGACTGTCGAGGAGGATCCGCGTGGTAGAGCGTGTCCACTGTTTCTGAAAAAATGTTTACAGCAAGCGTTTTGACTCTTACGACAGATGAGTGCGAAACACGTCAGCCACTTGAACTTACACAGTACTCCTACTACTAGGCATGTGTAGTGGTTCATACGTTGGTACTATAATCATGTTGCTAGTGTAGTAGGATCTGACGATAGAAAATAATGTTGTGCGCATGTCAACTATGAACAGTAATGTAACATGCCCCTTTTTTGATTGTCCGGTCGAGAACGAACGGTGAGATCAATGTTAACAGAAGTAGGTCTACAGTGCATGGAGAGTACGGTGCTGCAGTACTCCACAGAACATGAACCATATGAAGCACGAATCTGTGTTAGGTAGGGTGTATGATGGGAGCAAAAGTTCCTTTCTCAGCCCACTTTTGGGTGTTCGGCAGAGTGCATGAAGGGTGCATGAGTCCACACTAGGTTAACACAAACACACTAGGTGCATGAAGAGCATGCATGAAGAGGGGTGCTGAGATGAGCATGCACGACGAGGGAACAACTATGTTGAGATGAGAATGCAACCAAACACACCCGCTCGCTTTGTGCTACAGTGACTGATCCGCATCGTCTAAGTTTGATCCAACGGTCATGTTGCACCTAGACATGCCCATGCATAGGACACCTAAACACCACCGAAGTCCCTCTACTTATCGACGTGCATGACGGTGGTGATGCAGGGTGCCACCGCCCGTAGAGCCCGCTCCCTGTCGACGGGAGCCAGCTCGTCAAAGACGGCGTCCAATGGCATGAATGGATTCCGGTGACAAAGCCCTAAGAGGATTCGCCCGGCTACGGCGACGGCCGCCTGCAACCCATCTGTCGGGGCAAGGAACATTCACGTTTGTTGCCCGACCCTATACACAAGCATGCTATCACTCTATATCCAGCACCAACATATAGAAGCAAGACCAAACCAGAGGAACCGCTCTTCGTGAGATCAAGGAGCGGATCAAGAAGACCAAGTTAACATGCAAGACATCAAGGTATCACCTTGGGAAAGCCTCCCTTGCCGGGCAGGAGCACCTGGTCAGGTTGAGGCCACTCCAGGAGGCAAGTCCAAGATCGCCCCGGCAGGCTTGCCGGGACCGCCAAGGGCAAGAAATCCTGCCAAGGCTCCACCGCTCCATCGCTCCACCACACAATGACGCAAGTCACTTCTCAATGCGGTGTCGAGCCTCCAAGATGATTAAGTGGCCTCTACTAAGCACGTGGCGGCCCGTTGGAAGGCAAATAATCTCCACATGGCACCCGTCCAGGATGCGTGTCAAACACATAAGAAGAAGGTGACTAAGTGGCATGGTAGGCTTGTCGGGCTTCACCTTCCACATGACACCTAGCTATGCATTTAATGCACTTTGCCCTAACTGCCAGAGTTAGGTATGATAGCACTGTTAGCTATCTAATCCCTAGATAATGATTGTTTTGCCACTGTGGTTACCCCTTGAGCTATAAAAGGAGGTCCAAGAGGCAGCATAGAGAGGGATTCAGACCCCCTCACACTTGTATGCGCGCAGTGCTTCCCCCGAGGCCACCTTGCCGGGCTCAAGCGCTACGTGCTGTTATGTTTCACAATCCAATCCGCCAAAGTCGGGAGTAGGGTTTTAAGCCTCACGGCGGCCCGAACCTGGGTAAAAATCTCCAGTGTCATCGTCGTCGCGCTGCTCCCATGGCTTCCGCTTGTTGTGCAACGTGATTTCCCCCTTGCCGAACCACAAGGGGCCCGTGGCCCCATAGGTGATTGTGTCTACCCACGACATCTTTGGCGCGCCAGGTAGGGGGGAATTGCTTGTGTGAACCCGAAGTTGTGAACAGCGCGTCGATCTTCACCATCATCTTCTTCATCATTTGCTTCTTCATCCATGGCACCCAAGAAGAAATTCGGCACAATAGCTCACCCTTCCACTTCTAAGGCCCCCTCCCACACAGGCGCGGACGCCGGCGGCGCCGTGGCACCGTTGGGTGAGATAGGTACTACGGGCGGCACGACCAGCGCAGGCGGCGCCGTCGTCGTGTCCCCCACAGTCGAAGTTGGGACCGGAAACACTAGAGACGGGCCTCATCAGCAACATCCAGGCGAGCTTGGCCCGGAAGCTGCGGGGGGAGGAGACAACCAATCTCCACCTCCCCGCCGCATCGGCGGGTGTAGCCATCGCAGTGGCACCCGCTCCGGTGCAAGCCACGACCCTCCAGTTCCGCCCACCGCGGGCGTAGCCACCAGACACACATCGCCCAGTGCAGGATAGGCAAGGCGAGCCGTTGGACAGGGCCGCTGGCTCCCAAGCGCGGCCTCATCGTCACCAAACTACCTTGGCAACTGATCCACGGCGGCAAGAAGGCGGCGACGCTCCTGCTGGAACCACCAGGAGTCGAGTGACATCACGGTCTGCCTCATCGGCTATGCCGAGCATGGCTGCGGAAGCCATGGCACGAGCCCAACTCCTACTGAGATTCCCACCTACAGCTGATCAAATGGATGAGTGGAGGGCCACCATCCAGAGTTTGATCGGCATCGCTGAAGCTGGAAAATCACAATAGGCAGAGCCATCGTGGCCCCCGTAGACAACCACCGCAGCCCGGGCTGGTGGCCATGTTGAGGGAGCCACACTCACAGTGCAATCCCCTCTGCGAGAGTAGGCCTAGGGGCGGCCACATCAAGACCAGCGCATCAACGAGCCCGATAAGACGTCGATGGCTTCGTCTGGCCCACAAACCCTTCGAGATCAGCAGGGGTCTTGGAAGACCGGTGGAAGGAAGATGCGCGTGTCACTATAGAGAGACGTCGCGAAGTACCCCGTCAATCCGACAAGCGCAATGGTCCAGACGACGACGAGCCCGCGCCCGGTGCTGGCAGGTACTTACCTTTCGAGGTTGGATGCCCCGCCTTCACTAATGAGCTGCGGCAAGTCTGTTGGCCGTCCACCCGTATCTTCATGCCAGAGCTACTTGAAAAATATGATGGAAAACTAAACCCGGCAGAGTTCCTGAGCATCTGCTAGATCGCCGTTCAGGCCGCCGGGGGCAGGGATGAGAAGGTGTCCGCCAATTACTTCCCTTTGGCACTCAAGCCAAATGTGAGGTCATGGCTGATGCACTTACCAGAGAACTCCATTTCGTCATGGGGTGATTTGTGCAACGAATTTGTTGGCGCCTTCACGGACATCCATCAATAGTCCGGAAGGCCCAGTGATTTGCAAGTCCTTCCACAGAAGGAAGGAGAAAGCTTGTGGAAATATATGCAGAGGTTCAGTCGAGTGCACCGCAACATTCAAGAGATACATCCAGCAGCTGTGATTGCCGCGTTCCATTCGGACGTGCGCAATAGAAGGATACGTTCCAAAATGAACGCCCGGCTTCCCAAGACCATCAATGAGTTGTACACCTTGGCGGATAAGTATGCTCGGGCTGAGGAAGGAAGGCGACTCCCCGGGGAGGAGGATGGCATGGAGGTTGATTCAGAAGATGATGACAAGACCACTAACCCGAAGAGGAGGAGCCGGAAGCATAACAAGAAGCGCAAGGAGAAGTTAGCATTGGTTGTTGAGGGCTCTAGTGATCTCGGCACCGGTAAGAAGGCCAAAACCGAAGCCCCCGACAAGGAAGCTGCCATGTGCACTAAATTTCGGGAGGCTGCGGCGGCAGAGAAAGCTGGGAAGTCCGGCAGGCCATACTCAAGATCCACCGCACTAAAGGGCATGATCTTCAAGAGTGCCATCAGCTTGAGCAGCTTGTTAAGAAACAGAAGGCTGATTATGAGAAACATGACAGAGAGAGAGAGAGACCAGGAAGGTGCTGGCAGGAAGGGTCGTGGTGGCAGGGGAGGCCGCCGTGGCAAAGCCCCACAGTAGAAGGAAAAACCTGCTAGAGGTCGTGAGAAGAAAGAAGGAGACCATGGCAATGCAGAAAGCGCCTGAAGCCCTGCGTGTTGACTGGGCTGCATCTTTGCATTCCTCTCACCGGCAGCTCAAGCAATGAGCGTGTGAAGTCAATGCATTGGAGCCGACTGCGGATGCCCGAAGGCCACTCAAATGGTCCCGGATGCCTATCATCTTTGACGAAGAGGATCATCCTGATCGCACCACTGCGGTCGGGTGTTTGCCATTGTTGGTTTCACCAATAATCCGCAACCTCAAAGTCCCAAAGATTCTAGTTGATGGTGGGGTTGGGTTGAATCTGATATCCCCTAAGGTGATCAGCAGGCTACAGATCCCCGATGAGGAACTCAAGTCACTGGCACATTCCAAGGAATCAACCCCGGCAGGAGCCGGCCTAAGGAAAGATTACGCTACCGGTAACATTCAGTGGAGAGTTGAACTACATGATGGAGAAGGTTGTGTTTGACGTTGTTGAACTCCCCTTGCCTACAATGGGATTCTTGATCGACCAGCCCTGGCAAAGTTCATGGCGGCATCCCACTATGCCTATAATACTCTGAAGATGCCAGGGCCAATGGGCGTCATTTCCATCCCATCAGACAAGAAGGATGCACTTATATGTGTGGACCAGATGTATCGAGACGCGGCAGCAGCTGAGGCTGCAGAAGCCACATCTGCCGCCAAAGAAACAAAGAAGGGAAAGAAGACTAGTAGAGATACCGACGAGGAATCCGGGAGTGCGCTACACTTGTTGATGACCTGCTAGAAAGTTCCACTAGTAAGAGATCCAAGGTTGCTTCACCTGTTGTAAAGAAGGTCCTGGCAAGGCAGGATGGTGCTGACGGTACATTCACCATTGGCGCCACCCTCGATGACAAATAGGAATGCGCGCTCGTTGCCTTCCTGCGGGCGAATGTCGATGTGTTTGCTTGGCAACCATCTGACATCTCTGGTGTTCCGAGGGAGGTAATCAAGCACCACCTAACTGTCTGTCCTCATGCTCGGGCCGTCAAGCAGAAGGTCAGAAAACAAGCCTTAGAGCGGCAACAGTTCATTGCCGAGGAAATCAAGGAGTTGGAAGCAGCTGGTTTGGTCAGGGGAGTGTTGCATCCAACATGGTTAGAAAACCCAGTGGTAGTGCGCAAGGCGAATGGGAAATGGAGGCTTTGCATTGACTTCCCAGACCTGAACAAGGCTTGCCCGAAGGACCCTTCCCACCTGCCGCGCATCGATCAGATTGTAGAATCCACTTCTGGGTGTAATTTGCTTTCCTTTTTGGATGCGTACTCCTGATACCACCAGATATTCATGTCCAGACGAAGTGAAAACCGCGTTTATAACTCCATGTGGCACATAGTGCTTCGTATGTATGCCTTTCGGGTTGAAAAGAGATGGGTCCACCTTTGCAAGAGCAGTACAAATTGGTTTTGAACCTCAATTACACATCAATGTAGAGGCTTACATGGATGATATAGTGGTCTAGACCAGAGACAGATCAACACTCATTCAAGATATGGAAGAGACCTTTGCAAACTTACAGAAGATCAACTTGAAGCTAAACCCTGAGAAGTGTGTGTTTGGTGTTCCCTCTGGCAAACTCCTTGGTTTCTTTGTATCCCAGCGGGGGATAGAGGCCAACCCAGACAAAATCAGGGCGATCGAGAAGATCCAGGCACCCAAGACTGCCAAGGATGTGAGGTATTTGACTGGATGCGTTGCCGTGCGGAGTAGATTCATTTCCAAGTCTGTCGAGCGTGCCTTGCCCTTCTTCAAAATTTTGAAGAAGACATGGCCGATGAAGTGGACCCCGAAGGCACAAGTAGCGCTGCATGACCTAAAGGCCTACCTTTCCTCTACTCCCACCTTGGTCGCTCCTAAACCACAAGAACCATTGCTACTATATTTAGCGGCAGCAAATCAAGTGGTTAGTCAGCACTGGTGGCACAGTGAGAAGTGGGTGAGGAAGCAGCTGCAGCTACTGTCCCCCCCTCCCCGGAGATGAAACCGAACCAGTCATGGCGGGATTAGACACAAATCAAAGAGAAGAAGAGCAGGTTAGCGAAGGCAGTCCGAAAACCGTGGCAAAGAAGAAAGTGGTACAACGGCTAGTGTACTTTGTCAGCTCCCTGTTATAGGGGGCTAGGTCAAGGTACTCCAGAGTACAAAAGTTGATCTTCGACCTTGTCATCGCCTCGAGGAAATTGCGCCAATACTTCCAAGCCCATAAGATCACAGTTGTCACCCGTTTGCCATTACAATGCATACTAAGGAACCCTGAAGAACCCGGCAGGATAGTTGAATGGGCATTTGAGCTGTCAAGCTTCGGCCTGAAGTACGAAAGTACTGCAACTATTCAGAGTAGAGCGTTGGTAGAATTCATTGCAGAATGGACGCCCACTCCAGATGAAGAAATACCAGTGATAGTAATCCCCGGTGTCGGGGATATATCCCGCGGTATGACCCGGCCGGATTTATGACCCGGCCGAGACTTGGCGCTTCATCGGTAACCCGCCCGAAGACTAGCAACTCACTAGTCTGGCGACTCACTAATGACCCTGACGGCGGGTCAGATGGATGACAAGGCCCAAGGCCCAGTAGGCCGGCTCATGTTATGGTAGGCCAGTTTAAGAAGGAAGGCATAAGGAATATTTCCCTTACAAGGGAAGCAAGACTATGATTCCATTTGTAATAGAATAGTCCTAATCCTGTTAGGACTCCAAATATAACCCGCCCCTTCAACTTATATAGGGAGGGGCAGGGCACCCCAAGAGGGACAAGTTGAGACACACAAGTCAATAGCTCTCAAGAGAGGTAGCCAAAGAGCACTCTTGTAATCATGAGCAACATGATCAATATCAATGAAGCAGGATGTAGGCTTTTACCTCCACCGTGAGGGGCCCAAACTGGGTAAAAAACCTCGCGTCTCTCGTCCCACTCAACCCCTCTCAAGCTACTACCTAGTTGCGATGGCCTCATGACAAGTCCTCACACTAGGACATCTGCCGTGACAAAACCTTGACAGTTGGCGCCCACCGTGGGGCTAGTGCACGGTGGTTTGAGTTCTTGGAGGGATTTTTACCAGAATTCAAGAAATTTGCGATTTTTCGGATGAAGAAAAGATGTCTTAGTGATCAGAGTCATGATGAAATTTGGGGTTTACAGTATGGGGTTTTAAGGTCAAGAGGATAGGGTTCCATCGTTTGAGCCGTCAGACGTGACGAGATCCATCGAAACTGCATCTACGCCAAGTCCGAGATCGAAGGAGTTATTCTGTTGTACGTATGTGGACAAATCGCTCCAAGGTTACGGCCGGATCCGCCGAGTTCCCTTACTCCTCCTCGCCTCCACATATAAGCTTCAAGTCCTGAGGGGGCCACCAGCTATTACGCAATTTTCAATCGACCGGTACAGCTTACCGCTCCTGGGATATTACAAGACCAGATTTTTGGGTCTTCAAACACTGCCTACTATCAGAAACATCAATGCAAGATTCCAGTGTGCAAACGATTGAACGAGTTGGTCAAACCAACCACGACCCGGAGGGGGTTTGGAGGTGACCGCGGACTCATGTTGCCGTCGAGCCAGCCTCGCCTCTGAGGCGCTCACCGCCGCGTGTCGAAGCCGCCAGTGTTCGTCGTCATTTCTAAGCCGGCCACCGCCACGCCAAGTCGCCGCCAAAACCTCGCCTTGGCTTTGCTCCTCCCCAGCCATGGTGTCACTTCAGTGTGCTTCCGTCGGCGCGTCAAGTTGGCGTTGAGCTCTCTGCATGAGGCCGTTTCCTCCATGTTTGAGCTGCTGTTTCCACGGCCTCCCTGCATCCTGAGCCGCTGCATCTCAGGCCATGAGCCTCCGTCCTCGTGGCCTAGCAGGTCTCGCCTTGCTGCCGTGACCCGCCCCCGGCTCCAGGCCGCTGCCGCAGGCCCGCTTCGGCCGCTGTTGTGAAGCACCATGGTCTCCGCCTCCGCCGTCTCCAAGGCACTACCTCAACCCGCCGCCTGGCCTCGGGCTCCCTCGCCCTCACGCGCCTTGTGCTTCCGTGGTCGTCTCACCCATGTGGAGAGCCACCGCGCCACTATGACGTTGAGCCGCCACTGCAAGCCGTCGCGGCCTCACCCTCAAACCACTGCAGCCTCGCACCACCTCGAACGCCGCCCCTGTGCTGCTCCTCGGCGAGCCGCCATTCGCCTCAGACTCCGTCGCCGGCCGGCCGCTCTCTACCCCGTGTTGAGCCGCTCTCTACCCCGCGTTGAGCCGCTCTCGCCTTCTCTGCCCTGTGCTGCGCCTCGCCTTCTGCGCGTCGAGCCATGCTTCCCCATTGCTTCTGCTGTGGTGAGCAGCCGCTCGCCTCCGCTGCTGCAGCCGTGGCCCTGCCTCAGGCCACCTCCGAGCCGCCCGGCGCCGCATCCGCCCTTTTGGCCGCCTGTGGCCGGGTGCTGTCCACCCGCCGGCCACCACCGTCGCCCCGACAAAGCTACTTGATAAGGCCCATACAATATTTGAAAGAATGAGTGAGAGAGAAATTGCTTTCCGCATGGAAGAAAAGAAGACGGGCATAAGATTTTCAAAGATATGATCCAAGGATGCCAGCCTGATCTCATCCTACTTAAACGCATATATGGATTGAGAGTGAAAAGGGAAAAGCAATTTTTGAAGATATCAAGAGTTATGGGTCTCTTCCTGATATTCGATGTTAATCCATTTTTTGGTTAATGGTCTCGCAAAAGCTGGTCAGACTGGAGAAATGTCCAATATTTTTTACGCAACGAGTCAGCGAGGTTTGGTACTTTATGCTCAGACTTACCATGGTGTTATCGATGGGTTATGCAAATCTAGCAAAGTAGCCAGGGCCTATGAAGTTATCAAGGAAATGAAGCTAAAACATATCTCTCCAACGGTTGCTACATATGGATCAATTACTGATGGTCTGGTCAAGATTGATATGGCTGGTAAGATAGATGAGAGGTGTATCAAATATTTGAAGAAACTCGTCTCAGGGCATGTAGAGTCAATGTGACGACATGCGTCAGTCTTTTAGATGCTTTGAACAAAGTCTGAATGTCTCGAGCAAGCTATGCTTGTTGGTACAGTTTGAAATTTCCATCTTGGTTGTAACTGAGTTGATAAAAAAAGGGATTGGTCAAAACACGACCCGGAGGGCCTGTTCCAAACCGTCCAACTCCGGCTCTGCTACGGTCGTGTCCAGTTAAACCCCATGGCGAATATTTTGGTTGATGCTTTCGGGGGCAAATTGAGTGTTGTTCATAGAAGGGGTGTCTCTGATATTGGTTTAAGTTTGAGATGATGTGTCAAAAGAGAAAAGGTCCAGGATTCCAAGACTATTCGCAGATCAACTGATGGCTGAAGAAGTTCATTATGATGGACAAATACAACCTCGTTTCTGAGGAAAATCAGGCCGAGCCAATTTCAGAATATAATTCTACATGGTCGTGATTCACCTGATGTGAACATACAATAAAAACATCCATATTTATACTGCTGGGTGGTGCTTGCACATATGAAAGTTCGGTTAAATTGGAACCTAGTCTGCCATAAAAAAGGAGGCACGAATACTAGTGCATGATGTTGCCATAGTTCAACCAAAGGCAATCCGCCGCAGAGTGAATGTGAAATAAAATTCTTAATGTAACGGGACCGGCCACGGATGCGTCGCATTGAGCCGCCCCTGCCGCATTGAGCCGCCGGGGCCGTATTGAGTTGCCGGTATACCTGAGCCGCCAGGGCTGTATTGAGTCGCCCGTCAGCTTTGTTGAGCCGCCCCTGCTCACTGGTCCTTACCGTAGCTTTCAGACAATTCAAATGAATTCTGTCCAGTCAATTTTCGTTGATATGTTTTTATTTTTTAAAGAACAAGTACTCTCGTTTGCGATATTTTTTGCAGGACAATTATCCACTACAAGAGTGATGGTCGCGTCATGTATATATATTCCGCGCCACCATTATCATGCGCTAGCATCTGACTGTGCCATGATGCTCGATGAATATATGTGCAAACCGCCCCCTGTGCGGCCCAATCATCAACACGACGTGGCTGACTCGCCCGTCCACGCGGTTTACCGCGCCTGCAATTGACTCGCCCGTCCGTACCAAGAGGGATCGACAATACCAACTATGCTCGTTCCATTCAATCCACCAAGTTGGGGATACCGCTAAGTTTAGAGGTGATCTGCTGACACCATTGGGTTTTGACATCACGATCGCATAAGTCATGTCAGCCGTCCAACTACTCAGCAAAAAGTCAGGTGATATCCTACTTATGTATTTTATTATCCATGTGTATAATAATTCATCCAAGAGCAATTACTCTGGATTGCAAATTCTTTCATGCAGGAAAAATTGTCTACTACAAAGGTGACTGTCATGTCACGGAGTTTGTTGAATGATTCATACCGGATTATACATTGAGTGTTGCGAAGATCATCAACTCGCATCCAGCTTCAACATATTCCAGCGTTCCGCTGTTCAACTATATGCCGGTTTACATCACGGTCAAGCATGAAGAATCTCAAGCCAACTCCTCGAGTCGTCTTAAGACTTGGGGGCTACAGTGACATGACTCAGCAAATTCATGACCCCGGGTCATTGGAGGGAAAATAACCCGGTCCTGGAGGCTACTACCATATTGGTGAAAAATTCAAAAGGGCCGTCAGACAATTTTCGGCTTAAAAAGTGCCTGGCAGTAAAAAAAGTTCCGGTTCCATAGAAGAGTTTTGGGTCATAAGAAAAGATTACAATGCTTGGTATGGTTCATATGGTTCAAGAGGAATTCATCTCTCGCAAGTTCGAAGGAAATCTCTCCCATAATGTTTTGAGCTCTCAATATCCGGCTCAACATATGGTTCAAGAGGAATTCATCTCTCGCAAGTTCGAGTTCTCATAAATATTAAACGTTGCCAAAGAGAACTTTCTATGGTGCGCAGTTCAAACATGGGTATCCTGCCTTATGGGCTTATCTTATTATGATCAACACAATAAAGCCGGCATCCCTGAAATTCGGGGCCTCTGTTGTTTCATATCCATGTGTGCAAGAGTCATCCATTGGTTGATCATAAGGTCACTTGGGGGCTTCCAACCCACCGGATTTAGCTTTCATACCCTCTTGACCAGGCGTAAACGCCGAACTCCGGGTTATCCTGCATGTATGTCGATGCTACTCTGCCCAGGTAATCCTGGAATGACCCGCCGTACTCTTGACAGTCAATCTTTTAACTAAGACCCTGAACTCGTTAAGGTTAAAACGACGGGTTGTCATGTGAGGGCTGTCAGGACCCCGATTCTAAGTCACACCGATCTAGCCTGTAAAACCTCATATCACTTTGCGGCCTCACGCACAGTATTCCCCACGGGTGTCGCCTTACCATGGCCCGGGACTGTTTGCGCCTTTTGGCTCACGTATATGATAGTGTCACTAGCATCCATATGATAGAGAACCCGGGCCGACATGACTAGTCGTGAACCCAAAGTGGCACTAACTTACGGGGACAGGCATACATGAATCAACATCGAGCATGTCGGTCAGCAGCGTGCGAATCCGGGCTGTAGCACTGGGCTAACAGGACTCCGGGAACCCGGGCTGTAGCAGGCTAGGCAGGACTCCGGATGTCACCGCGTGACATTTCCCCGAAGGGACAGACACAGGAATGAAGTGAAACATATGCCGCCCAGTCAAGTGTCCGAGGCAGTAGTGCTGGGCTATCAGGACTCCGGTGAACCGGGCTGTAGCGGACTACTATGGCTCATGGAAGCACAAGACTACATTTCCCCATAAGAGAGGCTACCAAGGATAGACAACTAGGTTGTCGGATCCCACACATACCAAGCATTTCAATCATACACGCAATATGCTCGATATGTGTAAATACAACATGGCATCACAACATAACTCTACGACTCAAGTACTTATTCATTAGGCTCCGAGGAGCGAGATATTACAAACATAGGTCTCATGAGCCAACATTCAGAGCATACAAGTCAAACACATGCGGAAGCTTAACATGTCTGAGTACAGACATCTACAAATGAAAAAGGCAGAGAAGCCTGACTATTTACTAGATCCTGCCGAGGGCACAAGATCGTAGCTGAGGTATCAAGCTAAACGTCGAAGTCCACACGGAACTACTAGCAAGACTGACGAAGTTTAACTGCAGCAAGCCAGCTTTGACTCGGTGGCTATCCTAAACTACGACTGCAAGTAACTCTTTTGAGGTGGCGCACACGAGTCCACATATTCACCATATCAATACTCCACTATGGATCCGCTCCCGTCTCCCTACGAGAACGCCATCCATAGCACTCACGCTTATCTTGCGCATTTTAGAGTATCCACTTTCACTTGTCTATGAACTGTTATAGGCAACCCAGAAGTCCTTTACCGCGGACACGCCTATTCGAATAGATCATATTAACCCTGCAGGGGTGTACTTCGTCACACACGCTCTCACCACTTACCGCCGTTTACACGACATGTACTCGGCAACCTTCAAGCGGAAGACCAACGTGGGTGTCGGCCACAGCCTACCTAAACACTCAAGTCTCTAGTCCAGGTTTATCGCCTATTCAGGTTCCATCTGCAGGGAGTCCGGCCGAGGTTTCCACATACGGCCCCGAACGATGTGTACAGGGTTCCGCGACACCAAACGGGCGCCCGGCATACCCGGCCACGTGCCTACCACATCACAGCCCACCCCTCGGGTCAGCGCTGCCCACGGCCTCCAGCATACTACAAACACCAGAAACTACTTGCAACTCCTGGCAGAGGACAAGGGTGATTAAGAAGCCGAGAGGGTCCATTGGTTTCGGGCCCAATGCGTGGTAGTAACTGTTTCATGGATCACAAACACAGAACTCAGTTCCTGAGTACGGCTGCAATGAGACAACCCACCATGTACTCCTACATGGCCTCTCACCTCTACCTTTACCAAATCGTGTTTACACACTTAGCTCACACCCAGTAGGACATGTTCATCACCATTCCAACTCATCCCCGATGAATCAGACCCGACTCAACTCTAAGCAGTAGCAGGCATGACAAACAAGCATGAATGAGTAGGCACATCAGGGCACAAACAACTCCTACTCATGCTAGTGGGTTTCATCTAATTACTGTGGCAATGACAGGTCATGCAGAGGAAAAGGGGTTCAACTACCGCAACATGTAACAGTTGAATTGATGTTGTCCTAATGCAGTAGAAGAGAGCAGGAGCGAGAGAATGGGATTGTATCGGAATGAACAAGGGGGTTTTGCTTGCCTGGCACTTCTGAAGATAGCATTGGGTCTTCATCAGTGTCAACGATCACAGCGTCGGAACGACGTCTACCGAGGGAGAACAACACCGGCAAACAGAAAATAAACACAATCAATGCAATGCACAATATGATGCTTGAACATGGCATGTATATGTGATGTTGTTTGTGCTAATGCAAACAGCAACAAGTTCAATGGAGCTCATTTGAATCAAGGATTCAAATGCAACTCCAAACTTAAGCATTTTAAATGCCCTTTATGTGTTTTCATCTATACAGCAGGTTTAGGTTGGTTTGTCATGCATGAAACTAGTACAGATGGATAGATTGAATTTTTATGATCATTTTTCATATATAAATCTTTTCATTCTTAGCTATAGATTATTTTCTATGTTTTTTGAAGTTTGTGGTATTTTCTGAAATTTCCTGTATAAAAATAATTCCAGTAATTAAATTAATGCGCCAGCATTGTGTCAGGGTGACGTCAGCTGGTCAGCGGGGTCGTCCAGGTCAAACCTGACGTGTGGGGTCCACACGTCAGTGTCACTGTTAGTAAACTAACTAATTTAGAATTAATTAAAAGTTAATCCTGGTTAATTAGCAGGCAGGCCCCACTTGTCATTGACTCAGGGGAGGGGGTCAGCTTGGGTCAAACGGGGTCAACTCGCCGGCGTTTAGCCGCCGACGAGGCCAGACGCAGCAGCGAGCCACGGGTTTGCCCTACGGGGCGCCGTTTGGCGCGCGGAGCACAGCTACGGGATGCGGACGCTCGTCCGCATCCAATAGTGGGGGTGGCGCGGCCGGGGAGTGGCCGGAGTGGCGCCGGCGACGTGCTCGGCGGCGGCGCGTGCGGGTGAGCTACGTGCAGTTGCTACGGAGCTCGAGAGCGAGAACGAGAAGGGGGAGAAGGTAGCGGAGCTCACTGCGGTCACGTAGAAGCAAACGGCGCGGTCGGGGACGGGCTGACGACGTCGGGAGGTCGCCGGTGATCTCGGAGCAGAGGCGGTGAAGTCGAGGGTGCAGGGGGCGATGCAGGCCGTTCGGCGTTGCCTGACTCGGCTGAGAGGACGAGGGGGTCGAGACGGAGCTGCTGGACAGCACGGGAAGGCGAGGGGAGCACGGTGGCTGCGAGGTTCACGCCGGCGCGAGCTCGGCAGCGTCGGCCATGGCGGAGGCGAGGCGAGGGAGAGGTGCAGGGGGCGAATGAGGTGTCGGGGCGGTCGAGCGGGCGATGTGGGCGTCGTCCAGATCCTCCAGAGGCGCGGGCGGCAAGCAGGTGACGCCGTGGCGCGCGCGGCGGCGTCGCGGTGTCCCTCCTGTGCCTACTGGCAGAGGTGGGGGATGACTGGCACGGCCGGGTGGGCTGGGCCTCTGCTGGGCCGCGGGTGGGCGCCAGGTAAGTGGCCTCTGGCCTTTCTCTCTCTCTCTCTCTCTCTCTCTCTCTCTCTCTCTCTCTTTATCTAATTTAAATTGTTTTTCTATTTTTCTGTAGGTTTGTTGCATTATTAAAAATACTTAGGCATCTCCTAAAATCACCAAAATGCACATGGCCACTGTTTAGAATTTATATGGCATGGAACATTTTAGTTTGGAATTATTTGAGCACTTGAAATATTTTATATTATTTAAATGCCCAAAATCAAATAGCTAATGGATTAATCCAGTGACCTTAAGATGTCCTAGAAATTTGTGCATCACTTTTGGCAGTGGTTTAAGACCAAGGCAGAGATGATGAACATTTTAGAAGGGCATTTCAGGTTCATTGAAATTATTTTTAGTAAACCCTAGTTGTTAACAGGGGGTGCTGGGGTTTCTGTCTTCCCCATTTCAAGTTTCTGGAAAAAAAGAAACATGATGCAACACTCTAATGCATGAACTAGCTAGGATGTGACAACTCACCCCCACTAAACAAGAATCTCGTCCCGAGATTCAAGACGTGAGGTAAGAAGACAGAGGGGACACAAACTAACACAATCTTCATGATCCAATTGCTCTTCTCGAAGATGTTGATTCATTGCATCACCTTGATCTCGACGTCTTGCTTTGAGAACTACATCCAACATAACAACGAATAGAGAGAGAGAATTTTAGAAGAATCGATCTTTCTGAGATTCAAGCAACTTAGGATCATCTTAATGATCACAAGATCAATTCACGGAATGAGATATAGAAACATCTCTGGATCTGAGAGGCAAAACATGTATCAGGAGGGGTGGAAGAAACAATTTGACGAGGGTTTCAAAGCAGCGAGGAAAATTGCCATGATTCCATAATGGTGCACCTTGGGAAAGGTGACTCGTAGAATTATTCCCTCAAGTGGCAAAAAGAATTACTTTTGATATAAATATCATTGAAACTCTTTATGCCAGCCTAAGGCAATCACAAACGATCGTTCGAGGGGGTTCGGGAGAACGACACACTCGGGCTAGAATGGACGATGTGGACTACCTTGTTGAAGACAGCGAAATGGATGATTTTTGCTTATCATCGGAAATGAATGGTACTCATGGTAAGTCCACCTTTGAAGATGGACCTGGACAGCAACTGCTGAGAAGGGCAGCCCATGGAAAATTGGCACGATGGGGTGCAAGCTGGGAACAAAATGCAACCGTTGGGAATGTTCCAACCATCATATCTGCCTGAGATTCAGATCCGATTGGTGATAAGATACTTCAGACTCAGCATGCCTGAAAAGAAAGTTTGCAACACAATTCGACGAGATGGCGTTGCGAGATTCTCGAGGAATGAACTAAGATAGCAAGTTCCAAAACATGAGCTGGTTCTACTAAACACATGTGAACACGCTGTCCCAGACAAGCATGACCACATAGTAGTCTTATGATAAAACACTACCGAGTTCAGGTGGGGAACCATCATCTAGGGTAACGAAGTCTTGTGCATGACCTAGGATTTGCACAACAACTCCTTTTCCTTGAACAAATCAATCAGTGGCTTGGTGTGCTAGGAACACATATAGAACGAAGGTTGCAAGTCTCCGAACCACAGAATACTTCGCACGTATGCATGACCGATTTTGGGATGATTCCAAAAGAAGCAACATTGACTTTTTCAAATCCACGACGGCAACTTGCATCAGATGCACGTGAATTAGAGGAAGTCACTACTTTCATCCAAACATATGCTTCATGAACGGAACATGAAGGCATTGTTTACAAAGTTTCCAACACTAGCTTAATGTTTAACACGAATCATGGGGAAAACCAGATGCTGCTGATGGGCTCAACAGCAACTCATCGGAATTTCCATATCACTGGACTTCCACCATCGTGTGAACACGGTGATAGCATTGGTTAGACCTAAAGATGTAATGGTGTATGCTCGAGGGATCAACCACGAGTAAGACAACATTACGAACATCGTTGGTTCTGATTCGACTTAACGATAGCCCATACTCAAATCAAAAGATTGGTAAGATAATAGATCCAACAACTGATCATGAGGGTCAATCAATGAAGATATCATCTTTCTTTAACACACACACACACACACCAAGATATCCCTTAATGATGAACTAAGTCAGACAAAGCTTTTATCTTCCAACTCTGCAAGTTGTTGTTTAGCTCAACCAACTAGCTCAGGGGTATCCAACACAGATTCTTGGAGAAGGGGTGGTTTATAGGAAACCAACTTGATCACGAGCTCAACATAATGGTCAGGGAGCAACCTGGTGATACTTCCGAGAAGATATTCAGGAAATCACGAACCACCGATATGTTACTAGGCTCGAGAACAATCTCGCTTTTCAGAGCAAGACGATATGATCAATAAGCAAGGGATTGAATAATCCTAACTCATTGATCGAAGAGTGCACCGGAAATAAGGACTAGGTAGCACGATCAACCTTAGGATGTGATTCAGTAACCAACACGCTAAGGATGAAATTATTGTCCTTTAACTACCAAGCAACGGAGTTGCTAGGAGTATTCATTTCACGCATCACGATTCACTTGTCGGTGTTCCGGTTACAATAACACGGGACCGAGAAATGAATGATGATGGCGAGGAGTATCACTGCGTCAAGAATTCACAAAAGGTGGTGCAATTCCTACGATATTCTCGACATAAAGGGGGTAATACTCGAAAGTAGAACAGAACAAAAGCTGGTTAGGCATTTGATCTGCGGAATACAACTACTTTGACCCAATCCTAGAGATGGACGAGGTACTGGAGTTTGTTTCTCCTAGTCATTCCGGATTAGAATGGCTTGACAGACCACAAGAATAATAGGCATCGATAACACAAATGCACAATTGCTCCTGACTATCAATTGATAGACGAGGGCCAGAAAATAACTAAAGAGGGACAACCCAAAGGAACATATGTTTTTCTGAGGATGCATGGATTAGTATGTCGAACAAATTCAACATATTTCTTCCGGATAACCCATGCAGAGGAGGAAGGACTGGCAGAGTCACAATATGAATGGAGTACTCCTCAAGAGCGCCCTGGTTGTGATCTTTTGGTTAAAAGAACTTCTGCCATAATGGTTCATGGTATTTGGAAGAAGGAAATACCACGGACCTCGAGGACTGTCGCAAGGTTACTAATATCCTAAAGGAACGAGCAAACACTAGCTACACGAGTTAAGTAGAGTGAATCTTGGGTTCAAGAACCCAGAAATAGAATGCCTACTAACTAAATGGCATCATGGGATGCTTTCGAGAATAATGGCCAGAATCATCACACTGGGGATGCAAGCATTGCTAGATTACTAAGTGGTTCTCTAAGACACCTAGGGTCATAATAATAACTCCAACATATATGTCAAGGCAGCAAAGTACCTCAACTCAACGATTAGTGTGGTTAATCTGGCCCAAAGGAACATCGAGAATGGAAAGAAGGGATTTGCAAATGCATCAGATTATTTAGAAACCTGGGATGACTCGGACAGCATAACGGCTGTAAATGCTCAAAGGATTTGAGACATCCTGCAAAAATGGTGGCATAACCACTTAGAAGCACAGTATCAAGGTTCCGAGACCAACTATGAACACACGGAAGTAGTAGAAATTGAACTGGGGCTTAAATCCATCAATCCTATGAGTCTACGGATTAGTAACACGTGATCCTGATAGAAAGATGAGAAGCCTAGTTCTTAATCCCCGTAGAAGAGAAGAGGGTGACTCAGATCAGAAGGGCATAAGGTAAAGGAGTAAAAAGAGCCTTACGTGCCCTCCCACAATCAATTCCCTTATATAACTAAAGCATTTCTAGACACAGCTTCGACCAGTTTGGCTTGGTAATCCTACAGGCAGTCAGGCTCTGATACCAACGCTGTCAGGACCCCGATTCTAAGTAACACCGATCTAGCCTGTAACACCTCATATCACTTTGCGGCCTCACGCACGGTATTCCCACGGGTGTCGCCTTACCATGGCCCGGGACCGTTTGCGCCTTTTGGCTCACGTATATGATAGTGTCGCTAGCATCCATATGACAGAGAACCCGGGCCGACATGACTAGTCATGAACCCAAAGTGGCACTAACTTACGGGGACAGGCATACATGAATCAACATCGAGCATGTCGGTCAGCAGCGTGCGAATCCGGGCTGTAGCACTGGGCTAACAGGACTCTGGGAACCCGGGCTGTAGCAGGCTAGGCAGGACTCCGGATGTCACCACGTGACATTTCCCCGAAGGGACAGACACAGGAACGAAGTGAAACATACGCCGGCCAGTCAAGTGTCCAGAGCAGTAGTGCTGGGCTATCAGGACTCCGGTGAACCGGACTGTAGCGGACTACTATGGCTCATGGAAGCACAAGACTACATTTCCCCATAAGAGAGGCTACCAAGGATAGACAACTAGGTTGTCGGATCCCACACATACCAAGCATTTCAATCATACACGCAATATGCTCGATATGTGTAAATACAACATGGCATCACAACATAACTACGACTCAAGTACTTATTCATTAGGCTCCGAGGAGCGAGATATTACAAACATAGGTCTCATGACCCAACATTCAGAGCATACAAGTCAAACACATGCGGAAGCTTAACATGTCTGAGTACAGACATCTACAAATGAAAAAGGCAGAGAAGCCTGACTTTACTAGAACCTGCCGAGGGCACAAGATCGTAGCTGAGGTATCAAGCTAAACATCAAAGTCCACACGGAACTACTAGCGAGACTGACGTCTCTCTGCAAAACATAAAATAAGCAAACGTGAGTACAAATGTACCCAGCAAGACTTACATCAGAACTATCTCAATATGCATCGGTATCAACAAAGGGGGTGGTGGAGTTTAACTGCAGCAAGCCAGCTTTGACTCGGTGGCTATCCTAAACTACGACTGCAAGTAACTCTTTTGAGGTGGCGCACACGAGTCCACATATTCACCATATCAATACTCCACTATGGATCCGCTCCCGTCTCCCTACGAGAACGCCATCCATAGCACTCACGCTTATCTTGCGCATTTTAGAGTATCCACTTTCGCTTGTCTATGAACTGTTATAGGCAACCCAGAAGTCCTTTACCGCGGACACGGCTATTCGAATAGATCATATTAACCCTGCAGGGGTGTACTTCGTCACACACGCTCTCACCACTTACCGCCGTTTACACGACATGTACTCGGCAACCTTCAAGCGGAAGCCCAACGTGGGTGTCGGCCACAGCCTACCTAAACACTCAAGTCTCTAGTCCAGGTTTATCGCCTATTCAGGTTCCATCTGCAGGGAGTCCAGCCGAGGTTTCCACATACGGCCCCGAACGATGTGTACAGGGTTCCGTGATACCAAACGGGCGCCTGGCATACCCGGCCACGTGCCTACCGCATCACAGCCCACCCCTCGGGTCAGCGCTGCCCACGGCCTCCAGCATACTACAAACACCAGAAACTACTTGCAACTCCTGGCAGAGGACAAGGGTGATTAAGAAGCCGAGAGGGTGCATTGGTTTCAGGCCCAATGCGTGGTAGAAACTGTTTCATGGATCACAAACACAGAACTCAGTTCCTGAGGACGGCTGCAATGAGACAACCCACCATGTACTCCTACATGGCCTCTCACCTCTACCTTTACCAAATCGTGTTTACACACTTAGCTCACACCCAGTAGGACATGTTCATCACCATTCCAACTCATCCCCGATGAATCAGACCCGACTCAACTCTAAGCAGTAGCAGGCATGACAAACAAGCATGAATGAGTAGGCACATCAGGGCTCAAACAACTCCTACTCATGCTAGTGGGTTTCATCTATTTACTGTGGCAATGACAGGTCATGCAGAGGAAAAGGGGTTCAACTACCGCAGCATGTAACAGTTGAATTGATGTTGTCCTAATGCAGTAGAAGAGAGCAGTTGCGAGAGAATGGGATTGTATCGGAATGAACAAGGGGTTTTTCTTGCCTGGCACTTCTGAAGATAGCATTGGGTCTTCATCAGTGTCAACGATCACAGCGTCGGAACGACGTCTACCGAGGGGGAACAACACCGGCAAACAGAGAATAAACACAATCAATGCAATGCACAATATGATGCATGAACATGGCATGTATATGTGATGTTGTTTGTGCTAATGCAAACAGCAACAAGTTCAATGGAGCTCATTTGAATCAAGGATTCAAATGCAACTCCAAACTTAAGCATTTTGAATGCCCTTTATGTGTTTTCATCTATACAGCAGGTTTAGGTTGGTTTGTCATGCATGAAACTAGTACAGATGGATAGATTGAATTTTTCTGATCATTTTTCATATATAAATCTTTTCATTGTGAGCTATAGATTATTTTCTATGATTTTTTGAAGTTTGTGGTATTTTCTGGAATTTCCTGTATAAAAATAATTCCAGTAATTAAATTAATGCGTCAGCATTGTGTCAGGGTGACGTCAGCTGCTCAGCGGGGTCGTCCAGGTCAAACCTGACGTGTGGGGTCCACACGTCAGTGTCACTGTTAGTAAACTAACTAATTTAGAATTAATTAAAAGTTAATCCAGGTTAATTAGCAGGCAGGCCCCACTTGTCATTGACTCTGGGGAGGGGGTCAGCTTGGGTCAAACGGGGTCAACTCACCGGCGTTTAGCCGCCGACGAGGCCAGACCCGGCGGCGAGCCACGGGTTTGCCCTACGGGGCGCCGTTTGGCGCACGGAGCACAGGTACGGGATGTGGACGCTCGTCCGCATCCAACCGTGGGGGTGGCGCGGCCGGGGAGTGGCCGGAGTGGCGCCGGCGACGAGCTCGGCGGCGGCGCGTGCGGATGAGCTACGTGCAGTTGCTACGGAGCTCGAGAGCGAGAACGAGAAGGGGGAGAAGGTAGCGGAGCTCACTGCGGTCACGTAGAAGCAAACGGCGCGGTCGGGGACGGGCTGACGACGTCGGGAGGTCGCCGGTGATCTCGGAGCAGAGGCGGTGAAGTCGAGGGTGCAGGGGGCGATGCAGGCCGTTCGGCGTTGCCTGACTCGGCTGAGAGGACGAGGGCGTCGAGACGGAGCTGCTGGACAGCACGGGAAGGCGAGGGGAGCACGGTGGCTGCGAGGTTCACGCCGGCGCGAGCTCGGCAGCGTCGGCCATGGCGGAGGCGAGGCGAGGGAGAGGTGCAGGGGGCGAATGAGGTGTCGGGGCGGTCGAGCGGGTGATGTGGGCGTCGTCCAGATCCTCCAGAGGCGCGGGCGGCAAGCAGGTGACGCCGTGGCGCGCGCGGCGGCGTCGCGGTGTCCCTCCTGTGCCTACTGGCAGAGCTGGGGGATGACTGGCACGGCCGGGTGGGCTGGGCCTCTGCTGGGCCGCGGGTGGGCGCCAGGTAAGTGGCCTCTGGCCTTTCTCTCTCTCTCTCTCTCTCTCTCTCTCTCTCTCTCTCTCTCTTTTTCTAATTTAAATTCTTTTTCTATTTTTCTGTAGGTTCGTTGCATTATTAAAAATACTTAGGCATCTCCTAAAATCACCAAAATGCACATGGCCACTGTTTAGAATTTATATGGCATGGAACATTTTAGTTTGGAATTATTTGAGCACTTGAAATATTTTATATTATTTAAATGCCCAAAATCAAATAGCTAATGGATTAATCTAGTGACCTTAAGATGTCCTAGAAATTTGTGCATCACTTTTGGCAGTGGTTTAAGACCAAGGCAGAGATGATGAACATTTTAGAAGGGCATTTCAGGTTCATTGAAATTATTTTTAGTAAACCCTAGTTGTTAACAGGGGGTGCTGGGGTTTCTGTCTTCCCCATTTCAAGTTTCTGGAAAAAAAGAAACATGATGAAACACTCTAATGCATGAACTAGCTAGGATGTGACAAGGGCCGACTTACGGTGTGCAAGGATTGACTCAGTGGTTGTGGGGCCCATGAAAGCACATGGGTTTTAGGCTTGGCGGCCTATGAAAGCCTTGATTTTTCTAGATTTCTGTTTTTCTGAAAATTTTAGATTTATATCCTACTTTCATATGGTTTTCTCAATTCGGGCCATGCAGCCTTGATCATATGACTCATAATTGAGCATTTTGGGTTTGGTAACCCACGCTGATAGCGGATTCTAAGTCGCCAGGATATTTTTTGCCTTGAGCAATCACAATCATGACAATTCATGATTTCGGGATGATACCCGGTATGGATTATAATTATCAAAGTGTCACCATGGTGTCAATCTAGAGGGTTTGGTAACCCGCCCTGGCTATGGAATTTAAGTCGCTAGCATACTTTGGATTGCACAATTGAAATCATGCACTTACAAATCTTTGGGTTGTCACCCGCACTGGATATGGCGATGTAAGCCGGCAGCATAAGTCAATTCTACAGGTATGTTTTCCTGGTTATAAGAATATGCGAGGTTTGATAACCCGCCCTGGCTTTTGACTTTAAGTCGCCAGTATATTTTAGCTTCGATGGCCTTAATTCTAGTCTTTTCCATAATTGCATAAGACTATATTATGTTTGGGTTGTTACCCGCCCTGGCTTTTGACGTTAAGTCCCCAAGGCATATGTTTTCTAAATTTTGTGCGGGATATGCAGAGCTATGGTTTACATAAATGATTAAATTCAAGCCCATCATCAAAGATTAAAATTGGTGTTTCAAAAGGGTTATCAATTCTTGACTTTATTTTACAAAGGCTATAAGTCGTCGGGTTACAAAAATCCCGGATTCCAATGAATGTGCATTAAGTCGCCATCGGCTAAGAGCCGCCAGGTATTTAACTCCGGATTTACTTGTCAACAGACAAAGTATTCAAATCTTTAATAGCCAAACCTGGCTGTATTTCCATTATGGTATTGAATGACTGAGGTTTTCATACCAGATTATGTTATTCAAATCTTTAATAGCCAACATGGTCGGATTTTTATTATGATTATCATAACTAGTGTTGACAATTGAGGTTTTCAAAGCCGCTTCAGAATAGTGGCTATTATTCCTTCATCCAAAAATACCAGCTCACACTAGAGAGCATGGTTCAATATTGATATGCAAAGGCTTTTAGCAACATCATCCGGACAATGGATATGGTTCTACTTTACAATGGAAGGAATAGTGCCGAGTCGCTGTAGGCATACAACCCGGCACTTGGGGTCTACATTATTCAAATCAAGATTACATCAAGTATGCAAGTCCCATGTCACTGCAAGCATGCACCATGGCACTTGGGGGCTAATGCAAGGTCATTTTTAACTCGCCTTATTGAAGACCCGACCCATCATATCGTGATGAGCCTGCCCTTGGGGGCTACTAATTGCTCCTGTCAAAGGTAACTCGAAATTTGAGGATTACGTCATATGATGTTATTTTCAATGAAGTACATGTAAAGTCCCAGCTCGGTATTATCTTACCGAGCCGGCCCTTGGGGGCTACATATTGTTGTTCAAGTCTACATAATTAGATCTATAAAGTCCCTGCTCATTATTGTATAATGACCCGACACTTGGGGGGCTACACATGGGAAGTTCAAAATGTGCAGTTCATGATTGGCGACTTACATGAACAACCCGGTTTTCTCGAAAGTTGCATCATTTATATTAAAGCAAGTCTTAAGCTATCACTACGTTCTCCTCTGAAGACTTGGGGGCTAAAGGTAATATGCATATAAGCGAGGAACATCTTCAAATTCTCAGTTTTGAGCAAACCTGGTATTATATTATTATTGGAGAAATTTGCAAAGTTTATTTCCTCTAAGCTATTCATGGAAAGGTTTAGAGAGCCGACTCAATGATTGGAAAGCTACATTTACAAAAGCAAGCACTAAGTCGCCATAAGATTGGCCCGGCATCATCTGTTTTATAACCCGGCGATTTTGGCAATCATAAATTGGCAAGATCTACATCTTCAAGCCGGCTGAAAATCAGATTAGTATTTCAAGACCAATATTTTTGTCAAACTAGAGCATTGGAGGCCGGTTCAAATGGTTTCACAATATTTTTCTACAAGCAAATTGACTATGAAGCTGGTCTATTGGCCCGGACTTTCTAGAAGAAGGAGATGACACGGACTTGAGGATGATCAGGTGCCGGCTCAGAATTTTTTTTAATTTGGAGCACAACCTGTCAAATTTGTTCTTGTGTGTATTTTGCAGGATCAGTTTAACATGGAACCAAAATTAAACTGGGGGCTAATGTTGGGGATATACCCCGCGGTATGACCCGGCCGGATATATGACCCGACCGAGACTTGGCGCTTCATCGGTAACCCGCCCGAAGGCTGGCGACTCACTAGTCTGGCGACTCACTAATGACCCCGACGGCGTGTCACATGGATGACAAGGCCCAAGGCCCAGTAGGCCGGCTCATGTTATGGTAGGCCGGTTTAAGAAGGAAGGCATAAGGAATATTTCCCTTACAAGGGAAGGAAGACTAGGATTCTATTTGTAATAGAATAGTCCTAATCCTGCTAGGACTCCACATGTAACCCGCCCCTTCAACTTATATAAGGAGGGGCAGGGCACCCCAAGAGGGACAAGTTGGGACAGACAAGTCAATAGCTCTTGAGAGAGAGGTAGCCAAAGAGCACCCTTGTAATCGTGAGCACCATGATCAATATCAATGAAGCAGGATGTAGGCTTTTACCTCCACCGTGAGGGGCCGGACCTGGGTAAAAAACCTCACGTCTCTCGTCCCACTCAACCCCTCTCAAGCTACTACCTAGTTGCGATGGCCTCACGACAAGTCCTCACACTAGGACATATGCCGTGACAAAACCACGACACCCGGCAAGGAAGCGCCTCAGGAGTGGATCATGTATTTTAATGGTGCTTTCTTGTTACAAGGCGTTGGAGATGGTGTGCTTCTTGTAGCGCCCACTAGAGAGCATCTTAAGTATGTGGTTCAAATGCACTTTCCCCCGGAAAAGGCAACCAACAACACTGCTGAGTATGAGGGGCTCCTCGTCGGGCTCAGAATTGTGGTGGAGTTGGGAATCAAGAAATTGATCATCCGCGGAGACTCGCACCTCATTGTGAGACAAGTCAACAAGGATTACCAGAGCCGATTGATGGAGGCATACATAGAGGAGGTGAGAAAACTAGAGGAACACTTCGATGGGTTGCAAGCCGAGCATGTGCCACGTGCGGAGAACAACATTGCCGATCACTTGTCAAAGTGTGTCGCACAAAAGCTCCCTATCGAACTAGGGACTTTTGTCGTCCACCTAACTCAACCATCAGTATCCCCTTCAATGGTGGCCAGAAAAAGAAGGAAGTTGGACTCCGGCAAGTATCTCCTGGCAGAGCTCCATGAATCCACCGGTAGAGAGGCTGTCGGGGACAACCCTACTTCGGTTGGTGAGCAGCACTCTCCCATGGAACCACAAGTTCTTATGGTCGAGGTAAGTGCTCCACCGAACGAAGAAGTGCCGTTAGTCCTTGTTGTCGAGCCGCAGGCTCCAACTTGGGCGCAGCACATAGTCCACTACCTTCAAATAGGAGAACTTCCCAAAGAGCAAGAAGAAGCTGAAAGAGTAGCCCGACAGGCCAGTATGTATCAGTTTGTCGATGACACTCTATACAGAAAGAGGCCAAATGGTGTGAAATTGAAGTGCATTTGCCAGGAAGATGGACAGAAACTACCGGTAGAAATACATGGAGGTGTGTGTGGCTCCCACATTGGATCAAGAGCCCTGGTTGAAAAGGCTTTCCGGTAGGGTTTCTACTGGCCCACAGCCCTCTAGGATGCGACCGAGCTAGTGACAAAATGTGAAGCCTGCTAGTTCCACTCCAAGAACATCCACCAACCAGCTCAAGCTCTCTAGACGATCCCTTTATCCTGGCAGTTTTCGGTCTGGGGGCTTAACATCTTTGGCCCCTTCCCCCATGCTACTGGGGGCTTTGAATTCTTGTACGTTGCCATCGACAAGTTTACCAAGTGACCATAAGTGGAACCAGTGAGGAAGGTGACCGCACTGTCAGCTATCAAGTTCATGAAAGGATTGGTGTGCCGATTTGGAGTGCCCGCCAAGATAACTAACAATGGCACCCAATTCACGAGCCGTGCCTTCATGCAGTATATCCAAAACCTTGGAAGCAAGGTATACTTTGCTTCTGTTGCTCATCCCTGGAGCAATGGGTAAGCCGAAAGCATGAATGATGAAGTGCTGCGTGGACTCAAGACCAGAACTTCTGATAGGCTGCAGAAGTGTGGCAGACGCTAGATCGACGAGTTGCCGGTGGTTCTTTGTTCCCTCCGTACGATACCGAATCGAGCCACCGGCCAAACTCCCTTCTCCCTAGTGTATGGGGCAGAAGTAGTGCTCCCCATGGAACTCATATACGGGTCACCTCAAGTACTTGCCTATGATGGGGTAGAGCAATCACAGCTCTGGCATGACGATGCCATGCTCCTTGAGGAAGATCGTCTCCAGGCCGCTGTGCGTGCTGCATGCTACCAGCAAGCCTTGCGCCGCTATCATAGCCGCAAGATTCGTGCCCGGAGCCATGAGGAAGGCGACCTTGTCCTTAGGCGTGTTCAATCCGCCAAGGGTTCCAACAAGATGACGCCAAAGTGGGAAGGCCCTTACCGGGTAGTACAAGTCATGAGACCTGGTGCAGTCCGTCTGGAGACCGAAGATGGCGTTAAAGTGCAAAACTCATGGAATATTGAGCATCTTCGCAAGTTCTACCCGTAAGGCGCGGTTGCCGGGCTCAGCCCCAGCAACCACCTTTTGTACAAGCCTTGCTGATGGTCATGTAATCCTTTGTACAAAGCCAGGCTCAGACCCTGAGCACAGATAATAAAATGAAGCGTTGGCATCTAGAACTTGCATGCATGTTTATTTAAGTATGATTTTGCCATACTCATTAGGTCATATAGATGAGGTCGTATGCTACCATTTCTTTTCCCTGAACTAACAACATGGCTCCTACCGCACATGAACTTCCCGAAGGAGAGGAGTGAGAACAAACTTGCATATCGGCCCCCAGCAACATAAGACATCTACATTCTTTTTGGTCATCCATAATGTACCCCTGTGAGAAAGACTTGTGCCTAGATAAACCTTGTCACCCTCCGATATTTGTGCTCCCATTCCTTCGATTCAAAGGTCGCTTTGATTGGGGTGGTCGCAGCCACATTTGAGAACGAGGGTTGACTAAGGGCCAGTTCTCTTCCACGCTCCAAGCCCGTCAAGCAGAGCCTTGCGGAAAGCAAAGAGATTGGCAAGGTGTCTTGCCGGAAAATCTTGTTTACTTGAGAGTATAAAGGAGTTGTTCCTCTGCATGGACATGACACATGCACGAGTGATGGGAAAAAGCATATCTTTTTTATTAATACGCATAAAAACAAGTACAAACCTCACAGGGTACAAATATGGATGGAAAAGATTACATAATTAAGACTAAAGTTTGGCAAGTTCCTACATCTTTTGAATTGAAAAAAGATAAGTGCCCTGTAATGCCTTTCTTGTGCCTCTCCTCCTAGGACCTACAGTGGGAGGTGAAGAGGGCAAAAGAAGTTCCTGGGCAGAAGCCCAGCCTGACTGTGACGCCCTTGAATCAATCATACACTAATCATACACGCAAATGTGTATGATCAAGATCAAGGACTCACGGGAAGATATCACAACACAACTCTAGACACAAATTAAAATAATACAAGATTTATATTACAAGCCAGGAGCCTCGAGGGCTCGAATACATAAGCTTTAATACACAATAGTCAGCGGAAGCAACAATATCTGAGTACAAACATAAGTTAGACAAGTTTGCCTTAAGAAGGCTAGCACAAAAGCAACATCGATCGAAAAGGCAAGGCCTCCTGCCTGGGAGCCTCCTAACTACTCCTGGTTGTCGGCGACCTCCACGTAGTAGTAGGCATCGGCGGTGGCATCTGGCTCCTGGGCTCCGACATCTGGTTGCATCAACCGGAAAGAAGAAGAAAGGGGAAAAGGGGGAGCAAAGCAACCGTGAGTACTCATCCAAAGTACTCGCAAGCAAGGATCTACACTACATATGCATCGGTATCAATGAAATGGGCTGTATCTGTGGACTGGACTGCAGAATGCCAGAAGAGAAGGGGAGAGCCTAGCCTATCGAAGACTAGCATCTTCAAGCAGCTCCAAGCATCTTGCAGCAACAGAAGAGATAAGAGTAGCATAAAGTAAAGTAGTAGTAGTGTCATCAACCTCGCCCAGAGATCCTTTCTCGACTCCCTGCGAGAAAGCAATCCCAGAGCCATACTATCCAGTTATCACCTCAAGTATCCAGTTCTAGTTGTATCGATCGGGATACAACTCCAAGTGTCCGTTACCGTAGGACAGGCTATCGATAGATGTTTTCTTCCCTGCAGGGGTGCGCCAACTTACCCACCACACTCGATTAACTCCGGACGGACACACTTTCCTGGGTCATGCCCGGCCTCAGCCAAACGATACGCCACAACCCGACCTAGGCTTAATAGAGAGGTCAGCACGCCGGACTAAACCTGTGCTCCCAGGGTCATGGGCCATCACCCCGGGAACTCCTGCACGTCGCGTACGCGGCCGGTGAGCAGACCTAGCTACCTCCTTAAAAAAAGGCAGGTGCTTACGCAGTCCAACCCGGCGCGCGCCGCTCAGTCGCTGACATCTATTAAGCTTCGGCTGATGTATAAGACGCAGAATGCCCATACTATGCCCACGTGATGGTTAGTGCTATCAGGCCAGAGGCCCCTCGGATCAAATATCCAAATCGTAGTGGATTAGGAGCACGCGGTAACGAGCAGAGACTCACGATCGATGTGACCCCGTTGCCCCGTCTCGAGGACTTGCGGCAAGGGCTAAGAATGCCCGACCACGCCTCGTAATTATCTCGCGGGCACCTTCCAGGTCAACCCGACTCCACATCACTTGCAATTAAGCTCGCGCGGGTACCCCTCAGGGCCGACCTGTCTTTAGTAACATGGTTCAGTGTAAAGTCAGAGTAACCATAGTAACTGTGTGTCTAACACCAAGGGGAACCCTGAGGAACCACCCTCGGTGGATTCCACTCGATGTAATCATCAAGGTGAACGTAAGAGGTTCACACTTGAGGGGTTGCACGACAGAGTCGTATCGGAAGTGGTTAAGGAGGAAATCACCCTCGATGACCACGACCGAATAGCTACACTACAGAGATCTCATCAGGAGTGATGTATGAGGTTCCACCCTCGGCACTTGATGGTAACTCTACAGAGTCGAGCAACAAAAGTGTTGTAGGGTGGAGACCCTAAGTGGAGATCTTTCACGAATTGGAGGGGAATCCACGAAGAACGCGAAGAACACGAAGAAGAAGAGGGGAAATCACAAGAGGAAAACACTCTAGAACAAGTCCAATCACACATCCACTAGACTCACAGTCACACAAGATCCACAAAGGTACAAGAACAACAAAGGGAAAGATACAAGGTAAAGTTCATCCCAAATCCAAAGGAGATGAGGTCTTGATGATCTAGATAGATCCTTCCCTAGAAGGGGTCTTGAATCCCTAGGGATCTTCTCCAATGGAGGCCTTGAACTCCAATGGAGTCTTATCCCTCAAGAGGAAACCCACAAGGGGAGATACATGAGCTAAGCTCTAATGTCTAGTTCTAATCTTAGCTAACCCTAGAAACTGAGTGGAGCACGGAATATATAGTCTAGGGGTGAAGGGGTATGGGCCTCAGAGGTTACATGGGCTTTTTAGCCCAATTCATAGCGAAACTAGGCCTACCGGACAGTCCGGTGAGGACAGATGCATTTTCGTGTGCCACCGCACTGTCCGCTGTGTGGACAGGACTGTTCGGTAGTGCATTTTTCGTGCGACCGGACTGTCCGCTGTTGGGACCGGACTGTCCGGTAGTGCAATTTCTGCACACCTCCTTTTCTTCATCTTGACGCTTCCGGTCAGCTCTTGGGTCTTGCGGTCCTTCTCTTTGGCCTCCGGGAAGCTTCCTAGCTGCTTGGTGGCGGTTGCCCTCGTACCTAATGCTGCACAATGTTCCATGGTGAGGTAGCAACCAAGTCCAATGGATATTCATGTAAATCTCGAAGAGGAGCGTGTTCACCTTAAGTCCAATGGCGTATGCTTGAGGTCTCATCTTATGGACACTTGGGACTTGTGGAGTAGTCGTCGTGTACATGGGGATGATCGTGGGATGCTCCGCATCATCTCCCCTCCCTTGGGAAAGATCCGTCCTCGGATCGAGAACCTCATCACCATGGAAATGGTTGTCGTGGACGGACTTGTAGTTGGACGAAGTGGAAGACATGGCGCAATCCAAGTACTTCATGGTGTCTCCGGAGTGGTATACATGCAAAAGGAGCAAACACAAACGACGCTTGGAAATACAATGGTTAGCGCACACAAGGTGTCCATCAAGTAAACATGAGTCCGATCGGCAAGATTGTTTGTGACAAAGCGCATGAAGCTTAGTAAGATCATACATAATGATATGCAAAGCGTTCATGGGAGCAAAAGCATTCATTGTGCACACAAATGTATTGTGAATGTGATCGATGCAACCGTTGTGCTAAATGATGTCATAATGGAACGGTGTATCAAAAGCATGAACATGGTAATTGGTGCTCAAAGTGACTATGTGATCATGCAATTGATGGTGGGAAATATGATCATGATGTATGAATATGCCATCAAGAAAGATCACAACAAATTTGCTTAGGAAGTCCATAAGCTCGTATATCATGGATGACATAGAAATGGAAGATGCAACAAGGCAATCATAATGTGAGTCAATCCATGCATAAGATGCAAATTTGTTATGGGTGGTGTTGTACCATATCTCAATGTCATGGTAGAAGTGGTGGTCCGGTGGTGAATCCACTAAGTCCGAGCACTCCTCAACTTGAAGGTCCATAGGGTCCATCTCCAATGTTGGTCCTCCATCCAATAGATGTATCATGTAGACAAAAAGAAGGAAACAACAATGTAAGTATGACCCGTCCAATATGCATATTTGAGGATGGCTCAAATGGAAGGAGTTCACCTTTATGAGTTTGTCGAAAATGTTGGTGTCACACACCATATACGCCTTCACATACCCAATATGTCTCGTGATGGTAATGCCTTGAGAATCCTTCAAAATGAAAGAACATGACAAACACTCGGCAAAACAAATGAGGTTAGCGGAAATGCAAAATCTAGCATTCGTGTGGTAAGATACCCAACAAGTGTTTTCATCATTCTTATCATAAGAAAGGACAAGGTGTGGTAAGGTATGAAAGCATATGATGCAACTACAACCAAAGACAATAGGCTCAATCAAACAAGCATGCATCACAAGTAAGATGTCCAAGTCTCCAAGATCAATAAGTATAGTATAGTTGCACTCACTACAAAGTGATATGAGAGATGCAACTAATGGAGACAAGAGACAATGGTCAAGACAAATCAAGGAGGGGCATGAACATATATGTCATCACCCCAAGAAAGCGAGTAAGAATGGAACATGGGTGATGCGATAAAGCAGGCAATCATAGTGATCAAGTCAAGCAAGCTAGTAGTGCGAAGATGCAACGTATTAGAAGGAATCATGGCAAGCATGTCATGTGTGCAAATAGTGGTCATGAATAATGCACATGACATATCACAAGCGTGAAAGCAAGATATGAGTAAAATATAATCAATGTATTGGCGAGGGGCTCTATGTAAATAGTAGTGGGATATCATGACTCTCCCAACACAAGAATCAACAATAGCATGTGGCACATGGTAAACATGGCAATAGCAACAAGGATCTCCACCAAGCATGCAAATACACATAGAAGTTGTATAATGGTGAATCACATGTAAGTGCAAGAAAGGGTCACAATTGCATGGCAAAGGCATATAAAGAGGCATAACATGCAAAGTGAACACGGGAAAATGGGTATAAGATGACAAGTGGTATATAGCCCATAACCGTGTGAGAGCCAAGTAAAAGAGATGCGCGTAGTCCTTGTGCGAAGGGAACGGTGGTAAGGATAATCCACGGGATCCCAAGTCATTGTTGCTCTCAAGAGCTCGTTTCGTCAACTCATGGGATTGTGAGGTTGACGAGTGTTCATAAGTACCTACACAAAACAAAGGCAAAGGAAAAATTGTGTGTGCATGGCATATGTACACATCATCCATCATGATGCGCACGTGCTTGTGTTGGTTAGCACCAAATATCCGATGCTCAAATAAATGAGATGCGTGATATAGAAACATGTCATCCATCATGATGGGTTTGTTGTTATGTGTAGCATAATGGACACTCAAATTGTGTAATGCATCATGAGAAATATGTAGAGCATTGTTATTCATGGAATGCATATGGTGCAAGCAATTATGGGAAGCATGCAAAGTATGGAAAGCATCAAATTCTCCTAATATGTATGAGGAAACTATGGGGGTCTCCTCATGAGCATTTGTAGAAACATCACATGGAGAATACTGACAACATCCAAAACAAAGCATATTTGGAACAATGTGATCATGGCATGGCATAGTAGATGAATTGCGCAAATCATGTAAAGGAAGCATGGCAATATCATCACATGAAAAACAAAAGCCAATGACCATCATCTTGTCATCTATGCCATAAGTGCAAATGGGATTTATTTTAATGGGGCATGCATAGTTACTATGTTGAGATTGAAATGATGCAATATGGGAGATCTCACTCATAGCATATGACAAGATTAATGGATTGTCAAACATGACATGAACAATAGAAGTTTCACATGATATCCTATGGAGCATAGCATCACAACTAGGCAACTCAACATGCTCATCATCATATTCATCATAAATTGGTAAGTCATTACATGAAGAAGTCGCACTAGCATGAAGCATGGGGATAGGTGGATCAACATCATGCAAGCAATCATTGGGGAAATAGTCCACTAGTGGGACAAGAGAAGCACCATCACCTATGTTACCTTTAGAGCGTCGCTCATGTGTTGTAGGTGAGGTGTCGAAGATCCACTCATTGTCATCTTCATCTTGATGGAACCATGTGGGGGGTGCATCATAGTCCACCATGGCCATCGTCTTGTCCAAAGGGAGGACGAAGTCGTCGCGAATCGGCGCGTCATCATATATGGGACCTAGCACCAAAGGAGAAGACACCATAGGGGTAGAGGTTAAGTCGTTAGAAATCATAGTGGCCTCACATGCACAAACAACTATCACACTCTCTCTCTATGTGGTGGTTCACTCACTCCCTCAAAATAGGTGCACTCAACGTCACATATGGTGGAGTCACTCAAATCACTCAAGTGGTGGGGGTGGTGGTTCCCCTCCCATGGGAATTGGGGCAGCTATATGGGGCTAGTGGTGAAGTCACTCGCACTCTCAATATGGTGGCACAAGTCACTCAAGTCATCATACGTCGCCGTGGTCAAAGGGAAAATCCCATGCTCAACCATCTCGTCGTCGTCGCCGTAGATGAAGGCCGAAGATGGCACATCATCACTCTCGCCTCGAAAGATGGAAGCATCATCCTTGCTCGTGACCATGTCGTTTGCCTCCAAAGCTTGGTCCTTGAATGGCTCCATAGTCGTAGTCGTCGCCGCACTATCTTGAAAAAGAGTCAAAGTAGACTCGGCATCATCAATGCCACAAGAGAGGGATGGCGATGAAGTCGAACTTGGGAGCATTGTCTTGGAGCTCGTCGGGCTTGGACATCTTGGTGGTACTATCCTCATGCTCGATCTCATGGAGCTTGGTCACCGAGACACTACTAGAAAAAGGGCTATAGATAATATTGACACGTGGTGCGCCACTACTATATACTAATGGCGCACTACGTGTTGGTACGCCGTTAGTGTCCAAATACTAATGGCGCACCACATCCACGATGCGCCACTACTAACAATTTTTTTTCAAAACTAGTAATGGCGCACCAGGGGATAGTGCGCCATTGCTAGTTTAACTAGTAATGGCGCACCACACCCTCGGTGCGCCACTACTAATTTTTTTTTTCAAAACTACTAATGGCGCACCACACCCTCGGTGCGCCACTACTAACAATTTTTAGTGCGCCATTACTAGTTAACTAGTAATGGCGCACCACACCCACGGTGCGCCATTACTAACTTTGCCCAAAAATTCCACCGAACGAATGCACCACCCCCCCTGTGGACCGCCTTTTCAGTTTTTTAAAAAATAAAAGAAAATGATGGAAATGTCAAAAAAATAAAATAAAATAAGTTTCCCATGTGATATGTGGTCTAGTTGTTGGGAAAATTTACAAATATGAATTTCGACTTTATTTGCAAAATCTCTCTGGAATTTGTAAAATGGGCATACGTTTTGCATACGAACTCGGATTAAAAAGTTTTATATATGAAAAATCATCTACTCGAAAAGTTACATACGAATTGAACCGAGGAACTCTATTCAACATCTTCAAAATCCCCAAAAACCTAACAGAACGAAAGATACGGGGCTTTTAAGATCTAGAGGGGGGAAAATGAAAAAAAATCAAACTTACTAGTGGCGCACCATTTGCTAGGTGCGCCACTAGTAACAGAAAAAAATTGGTTTCAAAAAAACTTTTTTTTGGAATTTTTTTTCAAAATATGATACGTAATATGACCGGGAAGTTTGAAATATTTTTTCAAAATTTCATCACACTCATGAACATGAACATGAACAAAGTCCTAGACATCAACAAGATTTAATAGGATTGATATGATAGATATATCAACAAGTTCCTATGAAGTGAGCTGGTGCTGGGATTGGATAGAACTCTGAAGTTAAGCATGCTTGGGCTGGAGTAGTGTGAGGATGGGTGACCTTTTGGGAAGTTTGACCACGGAGTGCAATTTGACTTGAGATTAAGCCATAGTGACCCAAGATTAAGAAAAAAACAAAAAAATTGAAATTTTTTTTGAAAAAAATATTTCTGATTTTTTTTTAAAAAAATGTTAGTAATGGAGAACTTCTATGTGGTGCGCCATTACTAAGTCAGATAGTAATGGCGCACAGTGTGATATACTAATGGCGCACTGCCTGGTGCGCCATTAGTATACCAGATACTAATGGCACCTGTGGTGCGCCATTAGTAAAAAATTCTAATGGCGTGATGCTAGTGGTGCACCTGTAGTGTGCCATTAGTAGGCAAAACAGGTGCGCTACTAGCAGGCCTTTTCCTAGTAGTGAGAAGTGTGCTTGGGGTGAAGAAGCCTTGGCCTTCATGAGTTCTTGTTCCGCCTTGAGAGCACCAATGTAGTAGTCGTCGAGGGACTTGTAGTTCTCGAAGAATATAGTCTTGGAGATGTCGATGTGTAATCCCATCATGAAGTGGAACTTCATTAAAATGGGGTCGTCCACGCCGGCTCATCGCAAGGCAATCTTCATATCCTTGAAGTACGCGTCGATGGACTTGGATCCTTGGAAGGTGTTCTCCAATTGGCGTAGAAGTTGTTCCGTGTAGGTTGGAGGCACGAACTCTCGCCGTAAAGCTCAATTCGTCTTGGGCCAACTCATGTCATAGCTCTCCGAATGTGTGTGAAGCCACCATGCCGATGCGTAGTCGTGGAAGTTTGTTGTGGCGCACTTCACTTGATCTTCGGAAGGAACTTGATGTAGCTTGAGGTAGTCGTCCATGAGACGCTCCCACTCGAGATACTCCTCGGGTTCTTGAGTCCCATAGAAAGGAATCTTGTGGTCAGTGTCGAGCTCGTAGTAGCTCATGGAAGTCGCGGACTTGAGCTTGGGGAGCTTCTCTTGAGCGTAGTTTTGGGGTGCTTGTTGGCGAATATGCCGTATGTCCGTAGGCGAAGATGCCTTGAAGTCGCTTGGCGAAGATGCCAAGGGAGATGGTGAAGTCATTGAGCGGTTGTTGGTGTTGAGCTCTTGACCTTCACGTTCTTGTCGTTGATCGTGTCAATGCCGATGTGATCTTGCCGGAGATGGTAGCTTGGAAGCATGTGCTCTTCAGCTTCTTCTCGAAGATGAGGAAGATCGCTTGTAGGCCTTGATGAGGGCTTTGATCTCCTCCATTTGAGCATCCATCTTGGCATCCAAGTTGTTTTTCATGGCATCGAACTCGTCGTTGTTGTTGTAGACCGAAGGTGAAATGCCTTGACTATCCATCACAAGACTCGAGTAGAGGTGAGTAGGAAATGAGATAAACAATACCAAGTTACCTTTTCCCAAAGTTGAGGATGTATCTTGTGTCACTCAATGTGAAATGAAAGAATAGTGGAATTGGTACCGGACTTGTTCACTCACACCTATCAAGTAAAGCTTATGGAGTAGCTCAGTGAGGATAGTGGCACAAAAATTTAATGTAAAATGTTAGCAAGAGTCAATAATGTTGAAAGAGATTCACAAATTCACAAGTGAAACAAGTAGACCAATAGCAAAGAATGGCACACGGAAACACACACACGGATAGATAAATGGGGTCGTGTAACCAAGGAATGAGCAAAACATGTGGAATCCACGGAAAACGCTCGTGTTGCACAACTCAAGAGAGACGCTAGCACGATTGCTCAATAGGCGGATACGACACTTGTGCACAAACTATAAGATGCAAAATGGATAAACTTTGTATCCCAAGTATGCTATTATGTATGGTTCCCGATGTTTCGCACACGATGATCCAAGATGATCAATATGGTAGTATGATATGCAATGTGGCGATGCTATGGCTATTGCTTACAAGCTCTTTGTTTTCTCTTTGCTTAAAAGCTTATTCTTTTTTTGTATGGCCACTATGCGAAATGCACAAACCAAGATAGCAATTGTGTATATGCGGGAACAATCTTGTGACACAAGGGGTGATATGATGATACCAAGATGATACCAATATGATATGGTATGTATGCAATGGAAGGTACGGATCACTAATGTGCACAAGTAACGTTGCGGGCAATACTCAATGGCTAGTCTCGATAGGCAAGTGACGCAAAATGGGCTAAGGGGTTAACAATGTAATGGCAAGAATGTACAATGAATGGAATACCATGATACCAAGATGATAGAGGTTACCGTTCTTGCTTACGGTTAGGTTGTCAAAATGGTGAAGTGGTCAATGTCGATGACGACCTCATGGCGATGATTAGTGGCGGTGTTCTCGATGTAGAACCATTCCTAATTAGCCGAAACACCTTAGGAAATGGAAAAACCGCGAGCTCAAAATCTCAAATGTCAAATGTCAAATGGTTGTAGCGGAATGCGATGGTGGTTCCGGAGTTGACAATGCGGAAGTGGTGGTGGTGGTTGATGAAGAAGCAACCATCCCTAAGTAGCCGAAACACCTTAGGAGACTCAATTCACCACTCAAGCAACCACAAATGCTATATGGATCAAAATGGGTTAGGTTGCAGAGAGCTACGGTGGTTTTGCGGATGATATGGTCGATGGCCTAGGAAAAGATGTCAAAATATCAAAACATTTATGGAGTCAAATGATGTTGGAACATATCTAGATGGATGGGGAATGTCAATAGCTACTCAACGAGCTAAAGAACGTCAAAATCGGACTCCGGATGTGGAAGATATGGCCAAAACAAGAAACTAGCCGAAGCAGTTTTTGAACTAGCGGACAGTCCGGTCCTGGGTAGTGGACAGTCCGGTCTTCATCCGAAAACCTTCTGATTCGAGCGGACAGTCCGGTATAGCAGAGCGGACAGTCCGGTCTGTGAGCAATTTGCTCCTGATGCGAGCGGACAGTCCGGTACGGGGGTCTGGATAGTCCGGTGCGGGCTGGGAAGGCACGAAATTGAAATTTTTGGGCGGAAATGGATAATTTTGGGGTCAAAATTGAGGAGATTTCGTGGATGAAAGGTGGGGAAACTTATGGGGAAGCTAGATCCACTCGAAACACAACGAATCCATGGATCAAAATAAATAAAACATCATCAAACCAACAAATCACAAAAAAATGGGGCTATTTTTGGTGGGGATTTTCGGTTTTTAGGACGAAATCAAGCAAAACAAGGCTAGAAAATGGTGGGGGAGACTCTAAATTCGTGATCAACGTGGCTCATGATACCAAGATGTTGTAGGGTGGAGACCCTAAGTGGAGATCTTTCACGAATTGGAGGGGAATCCGCGAAGAACGCGAAGAACATGAAGAACAAGAGGGGAAATCACAAGGGGAAAACACTCTAGAACAAGTCCAATCACACATCCACTAGACTCACAATCACACAAGATCCACAAAGGTACAAGAACAACAAAGGGAAAGATACAAGGTAAAGTTCATCCCAAATCCAAAGGAGATGAGGTCTTGATGATCTAGATAGATCCTTCCCTAGAAGGGGTCTTGAATCCCTAGGGATCTTCTCCAATGGAGGCCTTGAACTCCAATGGAGTCTTCTCCCTCAAGTGGAAACCCACAAGGGGAGATACATGAGCTAAGCTCTAATGTCTAATCTTAGCTAACCCTAAAAACTGAGAGGAGCACGGAATATATAGTCTAGGGGCGAAGGGGTATGGGCCTCGGAGGTCATGGGCTTTTTAGCCCAATTCGTAGCGAAACTGAGCCTACCGGACAGTCCGGTGGTAAGGACCGGACAGTCCGGTGAGGACAGATGCATTTTCGTGTGCCACCGCACTGTCCGCTGTGTGGACCGGACTGTCCGGTAGTGCATTTTCAGTGCGACCGGACTGTCCGCTGTTGGGACCGGACTGTCCGGTAGTGCAATTTCTGCACACTTCCTTTTCTTCATCTTGACGCTTCCGGTCAGCTCTTGGGTCTTGCGGTCCTTCTCTTTGGCCTCCGGGAAGCTTCCTAGCTGCTTGGTGGCGGTTGCCCTCCTACCTAATGATGCACAATGTTCCATGGTGAGGTAGCAACCAAGTCCAATGGATATTCATGTAAATCTCGAAGAGCAGCGGGTTCACCTTAAGTCCAATGGCGTATGCTTGAGGTCTCATCTTATGGACACTTGGGGCTTGTGGAGTAGTCGTCGTGTACATGGGGATGATCGTTGGATGCTCCGCATCAAAAAGGGGCGTGATGTGATGTGAGGTGTCGGGCTCTGGTCGTCGATCACGTTGATCGAGTCATCGAGGATGAAGCAGGGGCAACAAGGACGAGGTGGGGGTCACTGATGGATCACTAACCAACCTATACTAAGCAGTTTAGGATAAGCAGGTAGGTAGCAATCAGCAGGTTACAAAAGCAGGCTATGCATCAGAATAGGAGCAATCAATTACAGTAGCAAAATCTAATGCAAGCATGAGAGAATGGAATGGGCGATATCGGGTTGATCAAAGGGGGGCTTGCCTGGAAGCTCTGCTGAAAAGGAAGAAGGGTCGTCGGAGACGTAGTCGATCACAGGGGCAGCATCGGTCTCGGGGTCTACCGGAGAGAACAGGGGGAAGAAACAGTAAATACAGAGCACACAAGGCATCACAAGGCATAACATGGCAATACGCGGTGCTAGAGGTGAACTAACGTATGGCTACACGATATAGGTGAAGGGGGAATTCAACCGGGATTGTATTCCCGGTTCCGGACCTGTGTCACACAGAGGACCAGAGGGGGAATGTTCCATGTTTAGACATTTAGAGGCATCTGATAGGTAAATGGACCACTTATTCGGATTCGTTGGATTTTTCTGAGCAACTTTCATGTAGAAAACATTTTCATCCGAGTTACGGTTTATTTCCTATGAATTTCTAAAGTTTAAAACATTTTCTGAAATTATTTAAATTAACAGAATTAGCAGAAAAGGAATATGACAACAACATTGGGTGGGGACGATGTCAGCAGTCAACAGACTCGCTGACCAGGTCAAAACTGACCTGTAGGTCCAGCGGGACCCACATGTCATAGACAGAGAGTTAACAGAGTTTTAGAACTAACTAAACAGAGTTATTTAGCACGAAGGCCCCACCTGTCTTGGACTAATTAACTAAACTAATCAGTTTTAATTATGAAAACATTTTAATTAGAGGATTAAACGGTGGGGCCCGCACATCAGCCTCAGAAGTGAACAGTAATCGCGGTTGACCGCGGTCAACTAGGTCAAAGTGGGTCCTGGGGCCCACTGTCAGCGTCTCCGGGCAAGGCCCGCACCTGGCGGAGAGAGCTCCGGCGAGCTCAAAAAAAACGGCGGAGCACACCGGCGACGTCCGGGTCACTGTTCCGCGCGTTTTGGGGCTCTATCGAACGAGCGTCGAGCGCCGCATCCAAACGAGGTAGCGCGGGGCCTCGAAAATGACCGGAGAAGGCCGGACGACGAGGTACCGCGCCGGCCGGAATTCGGAAACGTGCAGGCGGGTGGCTACGGCTCGATTCTGAGAAGGCTAAGCGGCTAGGTGGTAGCCACATTCCTCCAGGAGCGCGCTACGGGTTTTAAACAGAGCAGGAGGAGCTTGGGAGCTCGTGCGCGGCAGCAATGGCGGACGGCGGAGCCGGCGCTTACGACCAGCTAGCTAGGGAAGGAGGAGCTTGGATGGGGAGGGAGGATGCGGAGCTTACGGGGCAGGCACACGGAGGCCTCTTGGGGGTCGGGAGCGCAGAGGGAGGCATGTGGCTCCGGTGATCGCCAGTGACCACCGAGAAGGGGAAGAGGGCGATGCCGACGTCGCCGACCTCCCCGGCCCCAGCTGATGGGCGAGGACGATGAAGCGAAGGACGGCGCACCTCCCAGGCTCGGTTGCCGAGCTCGGGGACGCCGGTGGCCGCGGGGACGATGGAGAACGGCGGTGACCGTGCTCGGGCGTCGATGGGGAACGAGGGGGAGAGGAAGTGAGCGGGGGATGGATCAGGGAGGAGGGCAGGCGAGTGGGGGAGTGGAGTGGCGTTAGGTGATGGGGGAACTCGAGGCGTCTGAGGCAGCCTTATCGTCTTGGCGACGGGGACGGCAAGCTGGTCCGGCGGCGATGCGCGGACGCGCGCCCTCGGTCGATTGAACAAGGGGAGGGGAACAGGACCGGGGAAAGGTAGGTGGGCCGGCCTGCTGGGATGGGCTGAAGCCCAAGGGGAGGCCAAGGGTTGTCGCACCCCTTCTTATTTCCTTTTCTTTTTTTAAACTTTTGCCTTTTCTTTTAAGAACTTTCTGTTTTAGCTATTTTAGGCTATTTAGACACTTTGCAAAAATGTTGGTTCACCACCAGAAGAATACTTTCCACATGATGGACATTTTAGTTTTCATGTTCGAGCATTTTTGAATTTCACACATAATTTGAAATTGAATTCAACTGGAATTTGAAAGAGATAAAAGACAATGATGAACAAACACTTGTTTAGCAAAAGGATTAACTTAACCCAGGGATTCTGTAGCATCATTACACCGGGGTGTTACAACTCTCCTCCTCTAAAAGAAATTCTCGTCCCGAGAATTAAGAGGTAGAAGGGAACAAGTCGGGGTATTCAGCTCGGAGGTTATCTTCGCGTTCCCAAGTGGCTTCATCTTTAGTATGATTCGACCATTGCACCTTGAGGAACTTGGTAACCTTTTGGCGGGTTCGACGTTCACCTTCTTCAAGAATGCGGAGCGGATGCTCTTTGTATGTGAGATCATCTTGAATTTCAATTAATTCCGGATCCACTTCGCATTTCGGATCCTTGAAGAAACGACGAAGTTGCGACGCGTGGAAGACGTCATGGATGTGAGAGAACTGAGGTGGCAACTCCAGTTGATAAGCCACTAGTCCACGACGGGAGAGAATGCGGAAAGGACCAATGTAGCATGGAGCTAGCTTGCCCTTGACTCCGAACTGATGAGTGCCTCTCAAAGGAGTGACACGCAAATAAGCTTGTTCACCAGGTTGATAAGTTGAACCCCAGTGTTTCCGGTCATAGTTGCTCTTCTAGCGGGACTGGGCCGCCTTGAGATTATCCCGGACAATGCGAACCTGCTCTTCAGCTTGTTGAATAATGTCTGGACCAATGAGCATCGGTTCCCCAGTTTCTGACCAATTCAAAGGGGTTCGGCACTTACGTCCATAAAGCACTTTGAAGGGTGCCATTTTCAAGCTGGCTTGATAACTGTTGTTATAAGAGAACTCCGCATAAGGGAGAGATTCTTCCCACTTCTTGCCGAAAGAAATAACACAAGCCCGAAGCATGTCTTCTAGAATTTGATTGACTCGCTCGATTGGCCTTGGGATTGGGGATGATAAGTAGTGCTCCAGGTAATATGAGTTCCCATTTCCTCTTGGAAACTATCAAAGAACTTCGAAGTGAATATACTGTCGCGGTCTGAACTGATCTCCTTCAGAATGCTGTGGAGTGACACAATTCTGGAGATATACAAGTTTGCTAATTGACTAGCAGTGATAGTCTCCTTGACTGGCAGAAAGTGAGCAACCTTCAAGAATTGGTCGATGACGACAAAGATAGCATCGTTACCTTTCTGAGACTTGGGAAGGCTAGTGACGAAGTCCATTTGGATCTTATCCCACTTCCATTTAGGAATCAGAAGCGGTTGTAGAAGTCCAGCCGGTTTCTGATGTTCTGCTTTGACGCGACGACAAACGTCACATTCTTTGATATATTGAGCAATGTCTTGCTTCATTTTAGACCACCAGTACTCCTGACGGATGTCTAGATACATCTTTGTACTTCCCGGATGAATAGAGAGAGGGGTGTCATGCACTTCTTTCATCACCTTCTCTGTCATAAGCTCGAACCGGGGTGCTACAATGCGATCTCTGAAGTATAAGGTTCCATCTTCACCAAGTGAGAAATCTCTGGATTTCTCTAAGGCAAGATCCTTTTTCATCAAATCAACGTGAGCATCTTTGGCTTGAGCAGACTTAATTGTTTTCAGACGAGTTGGTTCCAGTACAAGGTTATTCAGAGAACCCTGTGGAACTAGTTAAAGGTTCAACTTGCAAAGTTCTTCATAAAGGCAGGGTTGTGCTTTATGAACCATGTGGTTATTGCAATAAGACTTGCGGCTGAAGGCATCGGCCATTACATTAGCCTTCCAGGGGTATAGGATATACCGCAGTTGTAGTCAGCAATAGCTTCCATCCATTGATCGCTGCTGACGGAGGTTCAGATCTGGCTAAGTAAACAGGTTCTTCAGACTCTGATGATCGGTGAAGATCTCACAACGATTACCGAGAAGGTACTGTCACCATAGCTTCAGTGCAAAGATAACCGCAGCAAGCTCAAGGTCGTGAACTGGGCAGTTCCCTTCGTGAGGACGCACTTGACTGGAGGCATAAGCAATCACCCTGCGCTCTTGCATTAGGACACAGCCTAGTCCTTGACGTGAAGCGTCGCAATAGATGACGAAGTCAGAATCAGGGGGAGCAAGCACTGGGGCAGATGTCAGCTTGCCCTTGAGTGCCTGGAAACTTTCCTGACACTTTTCAGTCCAATCAAACTTAATGCCTTTGTGTAACAGATTGGTCGGTGGCTTGGCGATCTTGGAGAAGTTCTCGACAAAGCAGCGACAATAGCTGGCTAGTCCGAGAAAGCTTCTGACTTGCTTGACAGTCTTCGGAGGGGTCTAGTCAAGAATATCCCGAACGTGCTCTAGGTTGACGGCAATACCATCCTTGGAGATAACATGACCAATGTAGGTGACTTCGGGTAACCAGAATTCGCACTTGGAATACTCGGCATAAAGTTGATGTTCTCGAAGCTTCTCTAGAACAAGTCGAAGATGTTCAACATGTTCTTCTTTCTTCTTCGAATATACCAGGATATCATCCAGATAGACTACGACGAACTTGTCGAGGTAATCCATGAATATGTAGTTCATCAGATGGGAGAATGTGGCTTGAGCATTGGTCAAGCCAAAAGACATGATGGTGTACTCGTAAGAACCATAACGAGTGACGAATGCGGTCTTTGGAATATCCTCTTTACGAACACGGATCTGGTGGTAACTCAACCTCAAGTCGAGTTTAGAGAATATCGATGAACCAGTCAGTTGATCATACAAATCATTGATCCGAGGAAGGGGATATTTGTTCTGAATTGTAGCTTGGTTGATAGGACGATGGTCTTGGACCAAACGATTCGTTCCATCCTTCTTCTTGACGAAGAGGGAAGGTGCTCCCCAAGTAGAGGAACTTGGACGAATGAAAACCTTGCGAAGAGATTTGTCAATTTCCTCCTTAAGTTCAAGGAGTTCATGAGGTGGCATCTTGTAGGGTCGTTTGGCGATAGGAACGGTGCCCGATTTCAAGTCGATGACGAATTCGACAGCCCGAGTAGGAGGTATTCCTAGAAGTTCTTCTGGAAAGACGTCTAGGAAGTCACGAACAACTAGAATCTTTTCAATTCCCTCAAGAGGTGCTGCGTTCAATGCATTCAAGACATAAAGTCATGCTTCGGAGTTTTGAACAATCTGAGCATGGTAGCTTACTATCTCATCGGAAGGATGTAGGAGGTGACGACCTTGGTGGCGCAAACGATAGAGGCAGTATGTGCTTTCAACCATTCCATTCCCAGAATGAGGTCAATATTGGAAGACTCCAGAATAATGGGAGAAACAAGGAATTCCAACCCTTCAATCTCAACGGGAACGTCGCGACCAATCATGGTAGTTTGACATCGGCCAGCAGGGGTGCGTACCACTATCGGAGTGTTCATGGGCTCGCATCGAATGTCGTGTGTGTATGCAAACTTTTCTGACATAAATGAATGCGATGCTCCCGAATAAAACAGAAGCCGGTACTGAATTAACAAGGAGCGTACCCATCATAGTAGCAGGCTGGTCTTGAGCTTCATTCAGATCAATGTTGTTAGCATGCCCACGACCATAAGGTCGGGCATTGTTGTTGTGGGGTTGATTAGGGGTGGACTAACGAGCAGCTCGGCTCGTTAAGCTCGTACTCGTTAAGCTCGTGCTCGTTAAGGCTCGGCTCGTTAAGCTCGTTAAGATTAACGAGCAGAAAACCCTGCTCGGCTCAGCTCCTTTGAAGCTCGTTAAGCTCGTGAGCGCTCGTTAACAGATTATAAGGTGTTACGATATACATGATGAATGTGTTGGTATGGTTTTCAAGATGAAATATGGTGACTACAAAAAGAAATGAAGTAGTTTGTTGCCTCATATGTCGATTAGATTAAATAGATGGGCTGAGGTGCTACAAAAAGTTAGTCACATAAGATGAAAATATGTGTTGTGTTGTTACTAACGAGCTTAACGAGCTACTCGTGAAACTCGTTAGCTCGCTCATTAAGCTTGTTAAGCTTAACGAGCTAAAATCAATGATTGGCTCTGTTCATTAAGAAGCGAGCTACGAGCTTAACGAGCCGAACTATCGAGCGCTCATTAAGCTCGTGAGCTACGAGCTTTTGGTCCAGCCCTAGGGTTGATTGTTACCATGACCCGCAGCAGGAAGAGCCAGTTGGTTCTCATTCTGAGGACAGTTCCTCGAGTGGTGACCTAGAAGGCCACACTTGAAGCATAGACCATCATTGGGGTTGGGAGCAGGAGCTCGAGGTGGTGGAGTCCGAAGAGGCTGCCTCTGCGGTGGAGGAGGCAGACGAGGTGCAACATATGACTTTCTTGGTGCAGGTGCAGGTGCAGTTGGGCGATACATGCTGTGGGGGATCCATATCCGACGCTTCTGCGTTGATGGGCCCGAAGATGAGCCAACGTCACGGCTGCGCCTGAGGGATCCCTGGTGTTCCTGAAGACCAGTCTCAACCTGAATATCCTTGTTCACTATGGTGGCGAAATCAACAAAGTCATGCACCAGGAGCGCTAGCTTGATATCAGCGTGAAGTCCGTCATGAAACTTCTCTTGCTTACGAGCATCAGTAGCAATGTCTTCTTCAGCGTAACGGGACAAGTCCAAGAATTACCGCTGATAAGCATCTACAGACTTGTTGCCTTGGGTGAGGTTGCGGAACTCTTGCTTCTTCATGTCCATGATTCCCTGTGGAATGAAGCGGCCACGGAAAGCGGCTTGGAAATCCGGCCAAGTGATGACCGTTCCAGTAGGTAGGGTTCGCCTGTGGCTGTCCCACAATTGTGCAGCGGGACCCTTCAGAAAGAATGATGCAAAGGTGACATGCTAGAAGGGGCTACACTAGCAGACTCCATTTCATACGTGATGTCGCGGAGCCAGTCATCAGCATCAAGGGGCTGAGTTAAGCTGCAGTAGATGGTCGGGTTGAGGCGCAAGAAGTCCTACAGAGTTACTGGGGCTGGCTGCTGATTCATATTCGGACGAGGAAACTGAGCCATCATTCCTTCCATGAACTGGCAGTTCAGCTCAAACTGTTGCATCATTCCGGCAAAGAATTCGGGCGGTGGTGGATCGTTGGCACCACGGCCACGACCAGCAGGTCTAACCATCCTGCTAACATGTAACAGGGGTAGTTCAGCATTGAGCATTTGCAAAGACAAGGATCATTCATGATGAAAGATGCATAGTGAAAGAGGAACGATGGATACCACATAGTAGTCAACGCGACAGTGTGTGTACTATTCAGAATACTATTCTAAGGTATATCTATGGCTTATCCAACTTTGGGGTGAATGTGGTCATGGGATCCTAATGTTAGAGTTAGTAAATTCGATTAACCCGAATGGAAGAGAGATCAGAGTCCCAGAGTATAGATGAGGAGTAAAAGATCCTAATACCACCCAATGGCGACGTGGGCCCGTAAGACACACAACCATGTTACTAAAAGTTTTTGTAGTGACTAGACTCGACTTCGGCCAAGGAGTTGGAAAGGGGGCTACCTACAGGCAGTCGGCTCTGATACCAACTTGTGACGCCCTCGACTCAATCGTACACTAATCATAAACGCAAATGTGTACGATCAAGATCAAGGACCCACGGGAAGATATCACAACACAACTCTAGACACAAATTAAAATAATACAAGCTTTATATTACAAGCCAGGGGCCTCAAGGGCTCGAATACATAAGCTTGAATACACAAGAGTCAACGGAAGCAACAACATCTGAGTACAGACATAAGTTAGACAAGTTCCCCTTAAGAAGGCTAGCGCAAAAGCAACACCGATCGAAAAGGCAAGGCCTCCTACCTGGGAGCCTCCTAACTACTCCTGGTCATCGGCGGCCTCCACGTAGTAGTAGGCATCGGCGGCGGCATCTGGCTACTGGGCTCCGACATCTGGTTGCATCAACCGGAAAGAAGAAGAAAGGGGGAAAAGGGGGAGCACAGCAACCGTGAGTACTCATCCAAAGTACTCGCAAGCAAGGATCTACACTACATATGCATCTGTATCAATGAAATGGGCTGTATCTTTTGACTGGACTGCAGAATGCTAGAAGAGAAGGGGAAAGCCTAGCCTATCGAAGACTAGCATCTTCAAGCAGCTCCAAGCATCTTACAGCAACAGAAGAGATAAGAGTAGCATAAAGTAAAGTAGTAGTAGTGTCATCAACCTCGCCCAGAGATCCTTTCTCGACTCCCTGCGAGAAAGCAATCCCAGAGCCATACTATCCAGTTATCACCTCAAGTATCCGGTTCAAGTTGTATCGATCAGGATACAACTCCAAGTGTCCGTTACCGTAGGACCGGCTATCGATAGGTGTTTTCTTCCCTGCAGGAGTGCACCGACTTACCCACCACGCTCGATTAACTCCGGCCGGACACACTTTCCTGGGTCATGCCCGGCCTCGGCCAAACGATACGCCGCAACCCGACCTAGGCTTAATAGAGAGGTCAGCACGCCGGACTAAATTTATGCCCCAGGGGTCATGGGCCATCGCCCCGGGAACTCCTGCACGTAGCGTACGCGGCCGGTGAGCAGACCTATCTACCTCCTTAAAAAAAGGCAAGTGCTTATGCAGCCCAACCCGGCGCGCGCCGCTCAGTCACTAACTTCTATTAAGCTTCGGCTGATGTATACGACGCAGAACGCCCATACTATGCCCACGTTATGGTTAGTGCTATTAGGCCAGAGGCCCCTCAGATCAAATATCCAAATCATAGTGGATTAGGAGCACGCGGTAATGAGCAGAGACTCACGATCGATGTGACCTCATCGCCCCGTCTCGAGGACTTGCGGCAAGGGCTAAGAATGCCCGACTACGCCTCGTAATTATCTCGCGGGCACCTTCCAGGTCAACCCGACTCCACATCACTCAAAATTAAGCTCGCGTGGGTTGCCCTCAGGGCCGACCCGTCTTTAGTAACATGGTTCAGTGTAAAGTCATACTAAGCATAGTAACTGTGTGTCTAACACCAAGGGGAACACTGTGGAACCACCCTCGCTGGATTCCACTCGATGTAATCATCAAGGTGAACGTAAGAGGAACCACCCTCGAGGTTCGCACTTGAGGGGTTGCACGACAGAGTCGTATCGGAAGTGGTTAAGCAGGAAATCACCCTCGATGACCACGACCGAATAGCTACACTACAGAGATCTCATCAGGAGTGATGTATGAGGTTCCACCCTCGGCACTTGATGGTAACTCTGCAGAGTCGAGCAACAAAAGGGGCGTGATGTGATGTGAGGTGTCGGGCTCTGGTCGTCGATCACGTTGATCGAGTCGTCGAGGATGAAGCAGGGGCAACAAGGACTAGGTGGGGGTCACTGATGGATCACTAACCAACCTATACTAAGCTGTTTAGGATAAGCAGGTAGGTAACAATAAGCAGGTTACAAAAGTAGGCTATGCATCAGAATAGGAGCAATCAATTACAGTAGCAAAATCTAATGCAAGCATGAGAGAATGGAATTGGCGATATCAGGATGATCAAAGGGGGGCTTGCCTGGAAGCTCTGCTGAAAAGGAAGAAGGGTCGTCGGAGGCGTAGTCGATTACAGGAGCAGCCTCGGTCTCGGGGTCTACCTGAGAGAAGAAAGGGAAGAAACAGTAAATACAGAGCAAACAAGGCATCACAAGGCATAACATGGCAATACACGGTGCTAGAGGTGAACTAACGTATGGCTACACGATATAGGTGAAGGTGGAATTCAACCGGGATTGTATTCCCGGTTCCGGACCTGTGTCAGACAGAGGGCCAGAGGGGAATGTTCCATGTTTAGACATTTAGAGGCATTTGACAGGTAAACATACCGCTTATTCGGATTCGTTGGATTTTTCTAAGCAGCTTTCATGTAGAAAACATTTTCATCCGAGTTACGATTTATTTCCTATGAATTTCTAAAGTTTAAAACATTTTCTGAAATTATTTAAATTAACAGAATTAACAGAAAAGGAATATGACGTTAGCATTGCGTGGGGACGATGTCAGCAGTCAACAAACTCGCTGACCAGGTCAAAACTGACCTGTAGGTCCAGCAGGACCCACATGTCATAGACAGAGAGTTAACAAAGTTTTAGAACTAACTAAACATAGTTATTTAGCAGGAAGGCCCCACCTGTCATGGACTAATTAACTAATCTAATTAGGTTTAATTATGAAAACATTTTAATTAGAGGATTAAGTGGTGGGGCCCGCACGTCAGCCTCAGAAGTGAACAGTAATCGCGGTTGACCGCGGTCAACTGGGTGAAAGTGGGTCCTGGGGCTCACTATCAGCGTCTCCGGGCGGGGCCGCACTTGGCCAGGTCAGCGCGTCATCGGAGAGAGCTCCAGCGAGCTCGGAAAAACGGTGGAGCATGCTGGTGACTTTCGGGTCACCGTTCCGCGCATTTTGGGGCTCTATCGAATGAGCGTTGAGCGCCGCATCCAAAGGAGGTAGCGCGGTGCCTCGAAAATGACCGGAGATGGCCGGACAATGATGTACCGCGGTGGACGGAATTCGGAAACGTGCAGGCGGGTGGCTACGACTCGATTCTAAGAAGGCTAAGCGTCTAGGCGGCAGCAACAGTCCTCAGTAGCGCGCTATGGGTACTAGACGGAGCAGGAGGAGCTCGGGAGCTGGTGCATGGCAGCAATGGCGGACGGCGCAGCCGGCGCTTACGGCCAGCTTGCTAGGGAAGGAGGATCAAGGACGGGGAGGGAGGAGGCGGAGGTTACGAGGCAGGCACACGGAGGCCTCTCGGGGGTCGGGAGCGCAGAGGGAGGCCTGTGGCTCCGGTGATCGCGGGTGACCACCGAGAAGGGGAAGAGGGCGATGCCGACGTCGCCGACCTCCCCGGCTCCAACTGATGGATGAGGACGATGAAGCGGAGGACGGCACACCTGCCAGGCTCGGTTGCCGGGCTCGGGGACGCCGGTGGCCGCGGGGACGACGGAGAACGGCGGCGACCGCGCTCGGGCGTCGATGGGGGACGAGGGGGAGAGGAAGTGAGTGGGGGATGGATCTGGGAGGAGGGCAGGCGAGTGGGGGAGTGGGAGTGGCGGTAGGTGATGGGGGAACTCGAGGCGTCGGAGGTGGCCTTATCGTCTCGGCGACGGGGACGGCAAGCTGGTCCAGCGGCGACGCGCGGACGCGCGCCCTCATTCGATTGAACAGGGGGAGGGGAACAATAACGGGGAAAGGTAGGTGGGCCGGCCTGCTCGGATGGGCCGAAGCCCAAGGGGAGGCCAGGGGCTCTCCTACCCCTTCTTCTTTCCTTCTCTTTTTTTAAACTTTTGCCTTATCTTTTAAAAACTTTCTGTTTGAGCTATTTTAGGCTATTTAGTCACTTTGCAAAAATGTTGGTTCACCACCAATATTACCAGAAGAATACTTTCCACATGATGAACATTTTAGTTTTCATGTTTGAGCACTTTTGAATTTCACACATAATTTGAAATTGAATTCAACTGGAATTTGAAAGAGATAAGAGACAATGATGAAAAAACACTTGTTTAGCAAAAGGATTAACTTAACCAAGGGATTACTGTATCATCATTACACCGAGGTGTTACACTGACCCTGTCAGGGCCCGCGGGACGCAGCCTGACAAGATTGGGAGAGCGCGGACGAAGGTGATGAGTGGAGAGAGCGGCTAAGGCGATGCCCTGGTCACCACCGCCAGGACCAGTGGGATGCTACAGGAGGGACACCGATAGGGAAGACGAAGCCGGAGTCCACAAGGAAGCCTTCTCGGGTCCAGCTGGAGGAGGTGGAGGCATCCACACCCAACATCCCGACAAATCGCTTTGCCAGGGAAGAAGATCTAGGTGCAAATGGTGGTGATGCCGGCACCTAGCGGACGGTGACGGTGCGACCGACACTTAGCCGAAGTCCGAGTTGCCGCTCGGCGCCGTCATCATCACCGTCACTGTCCTCTTCGTCGTTGTCGCTCGAGGAGGAGCTTTTGTCGTCAGTCGAGCTCTCTGTGCAGCACCCTAAGTGACCACCCGATCGCCCGAAGAACTTGATGGAGAGCAAGTTGGCCTCCATTAACTTAAAATGGAGAACGTTCCCCGCCGCTAGGCTGTGCGCACGAGTGAAGGTTTTCCAGCCATGCCGGAGAAGCATGACATGAGGCACGGGGAACTCAATCTCTGCCCGCATGCTACCGTTGCAGCAGCCCCTCATGTGCAGCCTCAATCCTGGCGGCTATTCTTCCTCCATCACCCTTGCGAAAGGAGTAGGGAGTCGAAGGCGGCTGCGCGGAGGCCCGCGCAGCTTGACGACGAACTCCAATGGCTGGTCCCTGTCGTGGCTTTCCATCGGAGCCGGGGCAAGCGGAGGAGGAATGACCAGAGCGCCACCACACCACCCTTGGCCCCGAGCACCACGACGGCCACGCCCACGCCTCGCGGCACCGCCTTGTGCACTGGATTCTGCCCCTGCATCTCTAGTTGGGGCAGGGAGGCGCCGTCGGGAAGAGACCCTCGTCGCCACCGCCGGAGCTAGACCACGCCCTCTTCCCCTCACCATGATAGAAGCAAGATGCAAGAAGAATAAGAAGAAGTAGAATAAGAAGAAGAAGAAGAAGAAGGAGATGTGTGTGGGGATGAGCCCCTCGCCCACGCCTCCTTTTATAGGAGAGCATGGCCGAGGGCTAGCTCCTCACGACCTAGGAGGCAACCGTCCCACTCCACCAATCCTGTCTGTCTGTGTCATTGATGATGCTTCGAATCAACGACAGCCCTCCTACGCCTATCCATAGTGTTGGGTTTTTTGCCATGGCACTCATTCCCGCGCCCTACACGACCACCACCAACCCTACGCAAATGCATGCAGCGTATGTGGTGAAAACGACAGAGGTAGTGGGATGAGTAAAATGGCGGTTACCGGCCCGTGAACGTGGGGCATGGGCAGCCCATGGGTCATGGTTTAAATTACCCCACGTCGACTCGCACAACGCACAGGAAAACCGGAAACTGATTCAATCACAGGTTAATGAAGAAGCAAGGAAGATATCAAGGAAGACATGGATCCCACTGTGGTTTGGCAGAAATGTTTGCCTGTGTATTTGTTAGGGCCTACCCCAACCATGCCTGGCAATATGTATGGGCCAGGCCCGGGGGCTCTTGTCGGTGCAACGAACATTCACGTTTGTTGCCCGGACTTATACACAGGCGTGCTATCACTCTATATCCAGCACCAACATATAGAAGTAAGACCAAACCAGAGGAACCGCTCTTCATGAGATCAAGGAAAGGATCAAGAAGAGCAAGTTAACATGCAAGACAGCAAGGTATCATCTTGGGAAAGCCTCCCTTGACGGGCGGGAGCGCCTGGTCAGGTCGAGGCCACTCCAAGAGAAAAATGCAAGATCGCCCCAGCAGGCTTGCCAGGACCACCAAGGGCAAGAAATCCCACCAAGCCTCCACCGCTCCACCACACAGTATCCACCTCATAACCTTATCCTACCCATAAGCTTAAATAGTCTTGATCTTGCATTTTAATTAAGTCAAGTGTCAAGTTCTCTACAACCGGATATTAACAAATTCCCATCTACCACATAACGGCGGGCACGGCTCTCGAAAGTTTATACCCTGCAGGGGTGTCCCAACTTAGCCCATCACAAGCTCTCACGATCAACGAAGGATATTCCTTCTCCCGAAAAGATCCGATCAGTCTCGGAATCCCGGTTACAAAACATTTTGACTATGGTAAAACAAGACCAGCAAGACCGCCCGAATGTGCCAACAAATCCTGATAGGAGCTGCACATATCTCATTCTCAGGGCACACCGGATGGGCAAGACGTCAGGTTGGCATAGACCCTGGTTGCCTAGGGGGCGCCGAACATCGCCCAGTTCGGACCAACACTCGGAGGAGCACTAGCTCGGGGGGTAAAAAAACAGATGACCCTCGGGTCTATAGAACCCAAGGGAAAAAGGCTTAGGTTGTTAGGCAAATGTAAAACCAAGGTTGGGCCTTGCTGGAGGAGTTTTATTCAAAGCGAACTGTCAAGGGGGTCCCATAACCCCAACTGCGTAAGGAACGCAAAATCAAGGAACATAACACCGGTATGACGAAAACTAAGGCGGCAAGAGTGGAACAAAACACCAGGCATAAGGCCGAGCCTTCCACCCTTTACCAAGTATAACGCATTAATTAAATAAGAGATATTGTGATATCCCAACATAAACATGTTCGAACATGGAGCAATCTTCAACTTCACCTCCAACCAACAACGCTATAAGATGGGCTGAGCAAAAGTGGTAACATAGCCAAACAACGGTTTGCTAGGAAGGTGGGTTAGAGGCTTGACATGGCAATATGGGAGGCATGATAAACAAGTGGTAGGTAGCGTGACATAGCGATAGAGCGAACAACTAGCAAGCAAAGATAGAAGTGATATCGAGGGTAATGATCATCTTGTCTGCAGAGTTCTCAGAGTTGTCGAAACCTTGCTCCTCGTAGCGTACTCAACAGGTTCCCCATTCACGTACTCGTCTCCCGGCTCTACCCAAAGCAAGAACACAAGCAACGGAACAACAATCAATCACGGTGCAATGCACAAGCTACATGATGCATACATGGCATGGAATGCAAGGTATGATGTGCAATGCATATTAGTACTCCGGAAGGGAAAGGGTGAACAAGGCATCAACTTGGCAAACCAAGCATGCCGCTGGAAAGATGAGGTGATTTCGGTCAAAATCGATATAAGGATCACCGGAAACGGATGCACGGTTTGCAAATGGCAAGCAGAACAAGAATGATGCAAATCTGCGCTTAACAGCATCATAGCACTTAGGATGCAACAAGAAACTATTCTACAACACTCCAACAAGACAACCAGTCACATGGCATTAAATTAAAGGTGAATCTCTACAGATCATGAACACTGAGCTCCTGCTAGGATGCACTCAAACAAGCCTAAAATAGCATGGCGAAAATGCAAATGATAACAGCTTCACAGACTTACTGAAAATGACTAGCATGGCGAAAACAGATTCATGATAGCCTGTTTACAAGCTTGATTAACTCACTATAGGGCATATCATGGCATGAAATAAATCTAGCATGGAGTAGACATGAAAAGGAAGCTACGCATGTGCCGAAATACCCCATAGCATGTTTGCATAAATATACACATAAAAGACAAAACAGCAACATGATGTAAAATGGCATGTATGCAAACTTGCTCAAATGCAGAAAACAATGCGACCACTGGATTGGTGGGATTTTCTAGCCCAAAAACATATAATATGTTGGGGTCGCTTTAGAAAAATACCCACAAGTGCATTAAGTCAAAACCTTCCCAAAAAGGAATCTGACAGAAATGGCATTTCCTTATTTGGAAACGTCCAGAAATGGACTTGCCTGATTTGGAATAAGGTATCTTTCCAGAAATGGAAAACGCTGGAATAAAAGAAAAACAAAAGAAATAAGATGTGGGGTGAGGATCACATGTGGGTCACCCTGTCATACTCACAAGTGTTGCAAAAAAGGGGTGTTTTAAACCGCGGCCGCGGGGATCGAACCCGGGTCTCCCCGATGCAAACGAGTAGGCTAACCACTGCGCTACGAGCGTGTTCGTGGAAAGTTTGGCGCCTGGCCCCTGAGCATAGCAACGGCGGGCGTGCGGGGACCTGTGGGGACTCCAGCAAGCGAGTGGAGGTGGCTCGCGAGTGAGCAGGCACTCGGGCACGATCTCACGCTCAGCTCAGGGCCATGGCATGGCATGGTAAGCAGGGAAGAAAAGGCCCACGGCAAGGAGCGTTGCGTGCGGATGAGTGCAAGAGAGTGTGTACTAACGCGGGGAAGCAGCGCGGCGAGACGATCCGGGGCGGAGGGCATGGACATGCTACGGCAGCAACATCAACTACAATAAAGCTATTGGTTTTGCCGGAGCACCGAGAACACAGGAAAAACATGGAAGGAGCGGCGCCTTCGGTGAACTAGACAGCACGAGAAGGATCAGGGACGGAGGGGAGGTTACCTAGCTCACCTAGGACAAGAAGATGAGTCTGGGGACTCAACGGAGGCGATGCAAGACAGTTCTGAACTTGACGGGGCTTCGGGTTCGAGAAGTAGATGCAGTAGAGGAAGAAGACGGGGCCGGGGAGGTCGATCCAGGGGCCATGGCGTCGCGTGCGTCGAGGAAGGGGACGGAGAGGTACTTGGCGGTCCTCTCCATGTTAACAGGAGGGTCGGAGGCGCGACGTGGACGGCTACCCCGAGCTCGAGCTCTTGCTCACTCAGGTCATGGTGGGCAGGGTGACGGCGAGGCGCGTGGAGACTTACCTGGTGGCGGCTAGGGCAAGAGAGGGATGGAAGTGGACGACGGGAACTAGGGCTAGGTCTAAGACACCATATATAGGGGCTAGGGGCGCCGGACGGCCGTCAAATCAACGAGCTCATCGACGTGGCGCCCTGGATGCGCGCCGTACAGAGGAGGACGACTCTTTTGTCACTGGTCGGTCTGTTGGGCCAGATGAGGTAAGTTGCTGGCTAGTTGGTGGGCTGCGCCACTGGGCTGCTGCTCTTTTCTATTTCTTCAAACAGAAATAAAGGGCGAAAAGCACAGAAGAATTGGAGGGGTTTGTGAGAGATATGAAAATATCCTCATGACCCTGGGTTTAAGCACAATATGAATAAATCTAGTTGGATATTTTTAGCGGTGGAAAAATAAAACAAGTTTGAATATCATTCAAACTTGAGGCATTTTTGAACCTAACCAAAACAACTCCAAATTGCATGACATTTGGCAGAGAGGTTTAGGACAAGATGCTTGAATTTGGAGGAAAAGATGAACATTAATGGAGGCTGCAATATAAGTCTTGCATAAAACAAAATGAAGAAGGAAGAAGTGGTGAGATGAGGGGGAAGAAGAAGATGGTATGACATGTCTATGCTCCACACTACAATGACCATGATGCACATGATGAGGATGGAGATGCAATATGACAAGAGGCACAGATGCGATATGACAAGGTGAGCATGGCAATGAAATGAGTAAAACAACATAACAAAACAAGATGAGGCCAAACATGAGAAAACCCACATGGAATTGATGAAGAACAAGACGGATATATTGCCAAAATTGGGAAATGTTACAAATGGGGTGTTACATCGGTCTCTAGGATCCATTAAAATGGCGGGAGGAGGCGACAGGCGTTGGTGCAAGTAAGCGGTTGACGGCGGCGATCCATGCCACTGAGGGGGCACTGCCACCGTGGGGACATGCGCTGGCAACGGCGCGGCGGAGACATTCGTGTGCACGGGCACTGACACGGGCGCGCACGTCAGTTTGCACACAGGCGCATGCTCTAGCAGGTGCACGGGCGTGTGAAAGTCAGCAGGGACCTCAGGGAACCCCGTGGTTTCATTCTTGGCGACAATGTGCATCTCCTAGCCCATCAATGCCACGGGGATGGGTGCTGGCGTTGTCGGGGCGATGGGAGCTGGAACGGGAGCGGGGACAGGCGCATCGTCTTCCCGCAAGGCTAGTTCAGGCTCGTCCCAAAGCGCCTTATGTTCTTCGGACTCCAGCTGGGTGTCTTCCTCAGGAAACTGGAAGACTAAGGGAAGCCCATCGTGATGCGCCATGGCGTATGGTAAGGTTAGGCTAGTTGGAGGTAGACGACAGGAGAATCGGAGAGGAAGAGAGAAGATTGTAGCGAGACCGGGGAGTCGGGGGGATTTGAACCGCGGCGCCGGTGTCATTAAAAGTGGGGCCAGTTGGGAGGAAGGTGGGCGGTGGACCCTGGTCAAAGGGCTCGCCTCCCTGTGAGCCTGCACAGCGGCCTGCTCGCACGTCTCCTGGTCAGCCGACGCAGCGATCTGCTCGCACGCCTCCCGTCGACTCACATGCTTGCTCAGATGGCACCTGCCGATGAGAAGCAGGACTCGTGGCGGCACGTAGGTCTAATGCCCACGGTTTGAATAGTGAAACCATTCGCGTTAACGTGACAGGTCTTTGTTCCAAAATACCTTGGCTGTTCATTTGTGCAACTTTTCATAAGCAGCTTGTCTTAAATTGAACAAAACAAATATGACAACCTATTTGTACAATATCACGAGACCATGCTTAGTTTCATGAATTTCAGGTCAGTTTTGGATTTTCTGGAATTGAAAATCCAGGATTCGAAACAATATCATAACCTGCGTCATGAAATAAACTTTCAAGCGATACCTCTTTACTATTGTAGATGTTAATATTTCTTAAGAAAAGATTTGGTCAAACATTTTGCTTAGTTAGACTCCAGACAAGTTATATATGCATAGTAAATGGATAATCCTTCCGTACCAGTGCATTGCCTGATATAGTAACTCTAGTAGGCACGAGCAAACGGAGCTCCATTTTGTGCTCATCCTGGTGTAGTACTATTATTACTAGGCAATGGACTTGACGGGTGACCTTGGGTAGCGGCGACCGAGGGAATTGAAACGTGCTTGACATGGTAGGTAACGTGGGCTAGTTACTAAAGCATCCCTCCATTATTCATTGGTAGTCATTATGGACCGGGACATGAGGGGAATTTCCTAGGGCTGGAATTCTTGCCGCCAGATATTTCAACTCAAAACACGGAGGCTCGAGTGGAGGCTCGAAGTTTAATATCGCGGTTCTTTTGGTTGGGGTTGGTAATGTGCGTACCACACACACCACAAGCAGGACACGAGCTCGGGTCTAGCTGCTACACCGTCGGGTGCTACCATTTGAGAATGCGAAAGGAATCTTTCTTTAAATTGCTGAACGAATCTATATGTATTACAATGCCCGTATTTTCCTTGCAAATACCTGGTCATTCCAAAAGGCACGATAATTTATTTAAGACAAGTTCTTGAATTAGAGTGAGTTTGTGATATAGTGATCTCAACGGGGATATCACATTTCATGGTGTCCACAGTAAGTTTTTCATTGCAAATTCAAATTTAAAAGATGAAGTATGGTGGTGAGAAAACTTTATATGGCAAGCATATGCCCACACAAACACATGAATACAACAACAATCCAGTAAGTATAATGCATCTACTTTTCCAGACAATGCATGTATGACACGAATTAAAAAAATGTAAGGCATGCATGGTCCTCAATTCAATATTTAAAATGCACAGTAAACTGAAACATGAATACTAAGTCTAGTACTATGTACATGCAAATGTTGTGTTTAGGTCTCTCCATCGACCTCCCCCACCACACATACTTCATGTATCGATCGATCTTCATTTCTTTGTTAATAGAGCTATTGGTATCCGACACACGCGCGCTCATTATTTCTCTTCATGTTTCAATCTCCATTTATGTCACAGCCGCCCTCACACTCTCAACAAATGTATTTCTCACACACAACCTTGTTGTGGTCTCCATGACAAACCCTCTCTCTATCTCAAGACACACACGTTGCCTTTGTAAAACACCTTCACCGTGCGCACACAAAAAGTATATCTAGGCCAATCTCTCGGTAACTATCTCCCTCCATCCCTCACTGTAGCTTCACCGCAGGATATCTCGATGTATCGTCTTTAACATTCGAGTGTACGCTAGGCCACACTCACTCGATCTCTCCCTCTATAAATGACTCGATTGACCTCGCTTTCTCGCGTCGTCTCTCTCACACATAGACGCTCCCACTACACCTCTTGCATAGGCGGAGCTATGTAGATTGTCGGGGGGTAACCCCTCGACCTTAGATAAAATTGTGAAGCTCTGTTTAGGATTGTTTGGATTATATTTTTTGAACATTATATTTGTCCCCACCCTCCCAAACACCGATGGGTTGTGCACCCCCCGGGAGAATATCATGTGCCCCACACCTTCGATGCTAAATGGCGATACGAGTTCCTTGGAGCTTGTAGATCTGAGATATAGCTGCTCACAAGATGTCTTAATATTTTTCACGAGAAACCTTAATGAGTTTGGGAATTGCACACAATTAGTACAAAAACTACTCAGATGCCCTTGGATCTCATATCCAACTGGCTCGAAGCTTGTAATATCATAGCATTTAAGATGAGGGAGGACCTCATATTCTCTTGTATGTAAGAATATCACGTGCTACCACACCTTAGATGTTGTGGTGATACAAGCTCCTCGGAGCCGTTGGATCTGAGATCCAACAACTCCTTGGTGGTTCGAATGTTTTTTGCAGAAAAGCCCCGAAGAGTTCCCGCACTGCTCACATGCACAAATACTACTCAGATGCCACTGGATCTCAGATCGAACGTCCTCAAAGCTCGTATCGCCATAGCATCCAATCTGCGAGAGCACCTGATGTTTTCTCGCACGGGAGAATATGAGTTGCTCCCACACCATAGATTATATGGTGATATGAGTTCCCGGGAGATCTAACGGCTCGTAGTAGGAGGTTCGAATGTTTTTGCAATATAGGCCTCAAAGAGTTTGGGAATTGTGCAGAAAGTACAAATACTACGCACATGGCATTGGATCTCAGATCCAACGACCTAGATGCTCGTATCACCGTAGAGGCTAATTAAGCTGTGGGGAGCACCTAATATGAGGTACTGGGAGCCGTTGGATCCAAGATCTAGCGGCTCACATGAGGCGAATGTTTATTTGCAAAAAAAAAAACTTGGAGAGTTTGGAATGTCGGAACAACACACGGGGGTCCCACTTGTCATTGATCAAATTTGGACCTAAAACTAACAAATCTGAAGGACGAGATTCGAGCCGGCAACCTAGAGTGCGAAGCATACGTCGATAGCCTGAAACAACAACGGTTGTTGGCTTTGTTGCATAACTTGATTTTATGTAGTATTACGTTGAGTAGAGTAGAGGGAGTGGCTCGTCAACACGTGCATGAACGTTGACTCACTTATTGGTGGGTCCCATGTCTGCGATCTCTCTCTCCTCTCCATCTAGTACAACCTTTAGAAGCACGGCCACACACGAAGAGCAGTGCGAGCTTGCCGCGGTGTTATTATAAGTAAAAAATGCTTGGAAAATAGATGAATCGCCTAGAACAAGAGACGTTGTGGCTGGTCGACACGGAGCTAACCACACCTATCCTTTGTGCCATGTTAGCATGATGAAGCTATGTGGCTAGTGGGGTGTTTTTGACCGACTGGTTGGGTCCCGAGGTCGAACCATAGGTGGTACGTCTGATATAGTTTATTTTTACACGCACATTTTTCCTCCGTTCCGAGCTGTGGCACACCATACCGCGCAGTTTCTGGTCCTCCCGGGTGGTGCACGCATATTTTCTTCCTTGCTGAGACGTGGGACGCCCTACCGCATGTTTTCTGCATCCTCCTCGGTCATAGTGCTAAAGCAAGTAAATGAGCCATCAAATCACAAACACCCACCTTTCCCGCCGAGTACATCAGTGAAGCACGATGGCTAGCTAGTTGGGCTAGTGCGGCCGATTAGCTAGGCCGCCGCAACATTTGTTTTTTCACCCCTTTTTTATCTCCTTGCTGGTAGGTAAATTTATATGTCCACCGCTGCATTGCTCTGGTCTTTGGGTGCGGCAGGATTTTTTTGATTGACGGGAGCAGGCGCGACAGCAATTAGTCATGATGACTCCACCTGTAAAACCCACTGCTCCCTGATGTGAAAAGTCGTCGACTGGTGTTTTCCCGTGGTGAAAACCAAAAAATTCACCCCGCTCCTCGGCTGGATCCCTCTGCCTTCCCATAGATTGCATTGCCTTTCAGCCATTTCGCCCCCTTTGCTTCCTCTCCCCATTGCTTCTACTAGGTTCCATGGCGGCGCACCATATCACGGAGTGCGAGGTGAGGCGCCTGGCACAGGAGCTCCAGGCCAAGGATGCGGAGCTCAGGGCCAAGTACGTGGAGCTCCATGGCCTCAAGAAGGAGAGGAGTGCCATCCTCCTCCTTTATGTGCGGGAGTTCACGGAGCTTCAAAAGCGGCAGGCGTCCACCACAAAGATGCTCGATGCGTCGGCGTCATTGCTGCAGAAAGCGGGAGATATGATAGGCGGTCAGGCGAGCCGGCTAGAGCGCGAGCGGGCTGATCATGACGAGGTCCAAGATCGCCTCAACCACTTTTTGGATCATGTTGCCATGCACGTGTTGTGGTTACGCGATGCCTACCATCGTGCCAACACGACCATGACGGCCGTCGGGCTAAACCCGTTTGACCACCCCATCGACTTCAACAAGCTGCGGCTTCCTGACCTGGTCTCCTTCTTCACCTATATCTCCGAAGAGCTGAGCCGTCTCTGCGCGATAGTGGGGGCGGAGCTGGACAAGGAGGTGTCGTGGGTAGACACGATCACCTATGGATCCAAGGGTCCCTTGTGGTCCGCAAGGGGGAAATCACGTTGCACAAAGACCAAAAGCCATGGGGGCAGCGCGAAGGCGATGACACTTGAGATTTTTACCCAGGTTCGGGCCGCCATGAGGCGTAGAACTCTACTCCTGCCTTTGGTGGATTGGATGTTGGAACACAATAGCACGCACCACTTGAGCCTAGCAAGGTGTCCTCGGGGGAAGCACTACACGCGTACAAGTGTGAGGGTGTTCGAATCCCTCTCTGTGCTGCCTTGTACCTCCTTTTATAGCTCAAGGGGCAATCACAGTGGCAAAACAGTCATTATCTAGCGATTAGATAGCTAACGGTGCTATCATACCTAACTCTGGCAGTTAGGACAAAGTGCATTAAATGCATGGCTAGGTGTCATGTGGAGGGTGAAGCCCGGCAAGCCTGTCGTGCCGCTTAGTCACCTTCTGCTTATCTGTTTGACACGCCTCCTGGTCAGGTGTCATGTGGAGATAATCTGCCTTCCAGCGGGCCACCACGTGCTTAGTAGAGGCCACTTAATCATCTTGGAGGCCCGACACCGCATTGATAAGTCACTTGTGTGTGTAGCCGTGATGGTCTCTTTTCGGCGGAGTCCGGGAAGTGAACACGGTTTGTGTTATGATTGAACGTAAGTAGTTCAGGATCACTTCTTGATCACTTCTAGCTTTTCGACCGTTGCATAGCTTCTCATCGTACTCTTATTTTGTGTATGTTAGCCACCATATTTGCTCAGCGCTTGCTGCGACTCCACATCATAACCTTATCCTACCCATAAGCTTAAATAGTCTTGATCTCGCAGGTTTTGAGATTGTTGAGTCCTCGTGACTCGCAGGTACTACCAAAACAGTTACAGGTGCCGATGATACCAGTGCAGGTGATGCTACCGAACTCAAGTGGGAGTTCGACGAGGTCCTTGGTCGTTACTATGTTTCGTTTCTTGATGATCAGTAGTGGAGCCCAGTTGGGACGATCAGGGATCTAGCATTTTGGGTTATCTTCTTTCCATTTGGATTTGACCGTAGTCGGTCTATGTGTGTACCCTGAATGATGTATGAATTATATGTTCATTGTGTGACGTGGTGATTGTAAGCCAACCATCTATTATCCCTTTCTTGTTCATTACATGGGATTGTGTGAAGATGACCCTTCTTGCGACAAAACCACAATGCGGTTATGCCTCTAAGTCGTGCCTCGACATGTGGGAGATATAGCCGCATCATGGGCATGACAAGTTGGTAATCAGAGCCATCCCTGACTTAGGAGCCCCCTGCTTGATCGAATCTCTGACGTTGTTGAGTCTAGAACAAAATGTTCTGAGTCTTAGGATTATATATATCGGAGAGTAGGATTCTTTTTACTCCTCAGTCCCATCGTCGCTCTGGTGAGGCCTCCTGACGTAGATGTTTTGACTTTCCTCTCCTCAGATTTCACAAAAAATAAATAGGATCAAGCGGGTATCTTGGGATCATTCCGATATTATTGTGACGAGAACATTGTTCTTGGTGCCTCCTGACATTTAGGGGTGTCCCGGGGAGTTGAGCTCCGAGGTGTTGCCGTCACAATTTTATCCTTGCAGTTCTGGAATACCTGAGTTTCGCCGACATCGAAAATCTCTTTTATGCAGCTAGTGGTGAGATAACCTCGACGCCACCCAGTACTTGGGGCGGTAGTTCGGGAGTATTGCCATAGCTCGTATAACGGATGCTTTTCGAAGGTTGAGGTACACGATTTCCAGAGTTTTCTTGGTTATGTGTTGACGGATGGATACAGCTGAATGTAGGGGTTGTTTAGTTGGGTGAGATATATTGCTTCCCCTGTATCCCCAACACCAAATTGCATAACCAGAAAGTTTCGGGAGTTTATAGGCGGGAATTCAAGTAGCTCTAGTTATTCTCCCCGCAAAAATTTGCTATGTGATTGGGCGATCCTTACCATTTATTTGTTCTAGTCGTACCTTGTTGTTTCTTTCATCAACCTTTATCTAATTGGCTTCTCACCTTAATGGACGTGTGATGTTAACTTTGGAATTCATTCGTTCAATCCTCGTTCGAATGTTTATTGTGAAGACTATATGTTGCAATTTCTATCCGTTGATTCAGCTCGTCTATCTGTCCATCACGGTTCTAACGGATGTCACCCTCTTCAGGATGACTCCTCCAACGTGTTAGAATCCGCAACGTACTGAGGGAGAGCAGTTCAACCCTCCGCCACCACCTCCGCATCCATAGGCATGGCAAGCTGTTTGTCATGCCCAATATGCGACCCTATCCTAAAGGAAGTCGAAGGTCCCACCAAGGATAGACCCGCATATTGAAACGCTTTTGCAAGGTGGATCTCATTACATCAACATTACATAATATTTGGGGATACATACAAGGCATACAAATGCCGCAAGAATACATCAATACATCATACATAAGATCAACATCCGACTACGGATGAAACATAAACAGAAGCTCAAACGACATCCACCCTGCTAGCCTAGGCTGCCGACCTGGAACCTATCCCCTGATCGAAGAAGAAGCAGAAGAAGAACTCCAAATCAAGAAACATCGCTCTCGCGTCATGATCATCGCAAAACCTGTACCTGCAACTGTTGTTGTAGTAATCTGTGAGCCACGAGGACTCAGCAATCCCATTACCATGGGTATCAAGACTAGCAAAGCTTAAAGGGAAAGGAATGGATAAGGTGGTGAGGTTGCAGCAGCGACTAAGCATGTATGGTGGCTAACTTACGCAAATAAGAGCGAGAAGAGAAGCAAAGGAACGGTCGTGAAAGTAGCAATGATCAAGAAGTGATCCTGAACTCCCTACTTACGGCAAACATAACCCAGAAACCGTGTTCACTTCCCGGAATCCGCCGAGAAGAGACCATCACGGCTACACACGCGGTTGATGTGTTTTAATTAAGGTCAAGTGTCAAGTTACATATAAAGTTCATTAGATTCGGAGCTACGGCCTAGAAGATATGAGCAAAACAAGTTAAACATGGCATTGATGCAAAATGCATACAACCATCAAGCAAACACCTCAAAACAAGGATGCAACATGATAATATGAGACTACATGCAAAACTAAGCGAGTTTCATATAGAGCATGCTCGAAACGGAGCAACGGTGCAACACATACACTCCACACAAGACATAGCAACAATCTGCCCAAAACAACAACTATGCAACTAGCAAGCATCAAAACAATATCCTACAGAAACTCAACATGAAAAAAAAGGCATGGACAAGATGTACAGGTAAAGCACAACAAAACATGAACACTGAGCTATCTCCAGAAATCACTAGAACATGCTCAAAAGGACATGGCAAGATTGCCAATAATAACAGGTTCACAGACTTGGCAGAAATTACTGGACATGACAGGAATAATATCAGGTAGCAATGTTCAGAGCACGAAATCAACATGCTACAGGAACTTAACATGGCAAACAAGGCATAACAGTATTCTACTAAATGCATATGACAAAAGTCCCTTACTGACCATAAGCCAAAAAGGACCAGAAGATATGATGGCAAGCATGTAAACATAGCAAGTTTCGTTATCAGGTTTCAGACTTAGCAGAAAACAGAGCATGGCAGAAATAATGATATGTAGGCCTCTTTGTGAGCTTGATTAACTCACCACAAGGCAATGCATGACAAAAAAAGCATACCTACAGCAAGATGGCATGTTTATGAAGCTATACATGGCAAGATCAAATACATAGCATGTATCGACCAACTACAACAAGGTTGGCAAAATTGAATAACACGTAAACAATCTGCCAGGAACATTTTATACCAAAAGTAGAGAAAGATTGAGTCAGGCTATGACACTCCGTAATTGCAAACAAGGGCACGAATGGATCAATTACAACAATATCTACAAAACATCCTTAATGAACATATCCAAAATATGCATGGATCTCTCTGTAGTATCAAGTTTACATGGCAACAAAATAACAGCAGACAAAGACTTAGAGAAATCACTGTCCCTGAAATCAGAAACATTACGGGGCCTAGTTTGCATGCTTGTTCTAGTCACCACAGAGATCACAAAAATACATGGCACGCACCACTGGAAAGATGGCATGGCATACAACAAAACACATGTAGAGCTCATGCCCATAAGATGCACAGATTAAATGATACAAAAATGACAAATCTCCAAGTTCTGATAAGAACCAGAAGATAACAGCAACTAGCCCTCTTGCAACAGAGATTTAGGTATCAAGATGACCTCTAATGAACATGGTGCAATTGAACAAAATGAAGAGCATCACGAGGCTAACAATTTGACATATTACACGTGCGAAACGGAGCTATATGCAGAGAGTTATGATGCAGAGAACATGGGCACATGCTGCAAAAAAACAAGACTTACGAAAAAAATCGACCTGGGGGGGGGCGAAGTCAACGCGGCCTGGATCGGGCTCGGGGGCGCCGGCGCGGGCTCGGCTGGCCGGAGGAACAAGGGGACGATGCCGGGCTCGGGGACGGAGAAGGAGGCGACGGCGACGGGAGGCACGGGGCACGCCGGCGGGGCAGGGCGCCGGCGGCTGGAGGCGGCGGGGAGCGCCGGGCGGCGGCGGCACCATGGCCGGGCGGCGAGTCGGCGGGGCGGCGCAGGCGGAGAGGCGCGGCGGCGGCAGAGGCGGCGGCGCGGGAGGCGGGGCGCGCGGGCCCGTTGGAGCCCGGGGCGGGCCAGCCGTGGGCTCGCGGGCCGCGGCGGCGGGGCGCGGGCGAGACGGCGGCGGAGGACACATGGCACGACGCCACTGGCCGAGAGCGGCGGCGGGATCTCGTCCGGTCCGGGATGGACATGTCCGGCGGGCGAGAGGGGAAAACTAGGGTTTCAGACCCGAAAATGGAGGGGGAGGGGACGTTTTTATAGCTAGAAGGAGCTAGGAGAGTCCAAACAAGGTGCGGTTTTCGCCCACGCGATCGTGATCGAACGACCGAGAGCATGTCGGAGACTTAGAGGGGTTTTGAGGCTGTTGGAAGAGGGGTTTTGCTGCAACACACAAACGGACTTTGCGGTTCCCCGGTTAACCGTTGGAGCACCAAACGACCTCCAAATGGAACGAAACTTGACCGGTGGTCTACCGGTGGTATACCAAGGCCACTTGACAAGACTCGGTACATTCCGAGACGTTTGACACCCGCACATGAAAAGAGGCAAAAGGGGGCGCCGGGTGACATAGGAGTGCCGGATTGCAAAACGGACAACGGGGAAAATGCTCGGATGCTTGAGACGAACACGTATGCAAATGCGATGCACATGATGACATGATATGGGATGCATGACATGAACAAAAATGCAACACGATATGGGATGCATGACATGAACAAAAATGCAACACGCAAGCAGATGACATGGCAACGACACCGAATAACTGGGTGACACCTGGCGCATCGGATCCGGGGCGTTACACTGTTATGGCAGCCACAAACACCAACACCCAGATGCTTTTGCAAATCTTGCAAGAGCACAACCAAGGCCAAGGCAACCAAGGAAATCAAGGTCAAGGGCAGTTCAACAATCAGCCTCAGTTTTCTACCCTCAACCAGTTCCTTGCAAATCAGCCAAAGTCTTTCAGCAACTGTGTCCAGGCCACGAACGCCAATGATTGGCTCATAGACATCTGCAAGCATTTTGAATGTAGCAATGTCAGGCCTGAGGACTTTGTCAAGTTCGCTTCTTTTCAGCTCAAGGACCAAGCAGCCGATTGGTATCAACAATACAAAGATTCCAGAGGAGGTCGAGTGATTACCTGGGATGACTTCTGCCGGGATTTGAAAGCTCACCACATTCCTACAAGTGTTTTTGAGAGCAAGCGTGAGGAGTTCCGCAATCTCAAGCAAGGAAGCATGTCTGTGTATCAATACAACATCCAGTTTCAGAAACTTGCTTGCTTCGCAAGGCAGGACATTCCTGATGAAAAGAGCATGATCTATCACTTCAGAGGTGGCCTCAGAGAAGATCTGCAGTTAGGTCTCGTGCTTCTTGAGCCTACTAAGCTTGATCAATTCTATAACATGGCCCTCAGGCAAGAAGGTGCTCAGCTCAAGTGTGAGGCTTCAAAGAAGAGAATCAGGGACGCAGTTCAGTCTTCTTCTTCCTCACAAGTGGCAGTTAAGCAACAGAAGTTCTGGCTTCCTCCTCCTCCGTTTTGTCAGCCCTACCAGCAGAAGAACAAAGGTGGCCATGGATCTTCCCACCCACCCAACCCAGGCTATCAGAACAAGTCTCAGACTCAAGCTCCAAGGTCAATTGCTCCTTATCAGCGTCCGCTCTTAGAAGTGACTTGCAACAAGTGTCAGCAGAAAGGTCACTATGCGAACAAGTGCTTCAACTAAAGGCGGCTTCCGCCTCCACCTCCTGTGAGGTCTTCAAGAAATGCAGTGGTCAAGCATAATCCCAAGTCTGCAAGGGTGAACATGATGAATGCAGCTCAAGAAGAGGATTCTTCAAAGTGATCATGGGTAATCTTCCAGTTAATGATATTCCTGCAAAAGTTCTATCTGATACTGGTGCATCTATTTCATTCATATCAAGACCTTTTGCATCCATGCCCAATTTGCATATTGTCGATCTGCCTAAGCCGATAGCGGTTTCCTATCCAGGTTTGTTGATGAATACTAAAATGATGGCTCCGGATGTTTCCATCAAGATGGGCAACTATAAATTTCTGTCTTCTCCAATGGTTCTTGGCAACTCTGATATTGATCTAATTCTCGGGATGGACTAGCTTTCTAAGCACAAGGCTCAACTTGATTGTGCTACCAGGGAGATTCAATTGACACACTCTTCTAACGATGTGATCATCTATGCTGCTCGGGACAAGACCATTCGGTTGTTTTCTCTCAATGAGAAGGGCGAGTTAGATGCAATTTCTCAGATTCCAGTCGTTTGTGAGCACCAAGACGTCTTTCTAGAAGAGCTTCCGGGAATGCCTCTTCACCGGCCAGTCAAATTCATTATCGATCTTGAGCCTGGTACTGAACCCGTTTGCAAGCGTCCATACAAGCTTGGACCAAAGGAGCTAAAGGAATTGAAGAAACAGCTCGATGAACAAGAGCGTCTGGGTTTGATCAGACCGAGTTCATCTCCGTGGGGTTGTGGTGTTCTTTTTGTCCAGAAGAAGGATGGCATGGACCGACTTTGCGTCGATTACCGTCCATTGAACAAGAAGACAATCAAGAACAAGTATGCACTTTCCAACATCAATGAGCTATTCGAACAACTTAAAGGTGCAAAAGTGTTTTCCAAGCTTGACCTCTGTATGGGTTATCATCAGATTCGCATTCGTGAACAAGATATCTCCAAGACAGCATTCAGAACAAGCTTTGGTTCTTATGAATATACTGTCATGTCTTTCGGCCTTGTCAATGCTCCTCCAACATTCTCTCGAATGATGAACTTCATCTTCAACCCTTACACAAATGAATTCGTCCTGGTGTATCTCGATGATATCTTGGTCTTCTCCAAGAATAATAAGGATCATGCAAAACATTTGAGATTGGTGCTTGACAAGCTCAGAGAGTATCAATTCTATGCAAAGTTTTCCAAATGTGAGTTTTGGCTTGATGAAGTTATTTACCTTGGCCACATCATCTCCACCAAGGGCATTGCTGTTAATCCGAAGAATGTTTCTACAATTGTGAACTGGGAACCTCCTCAGAATGTCAAGCAGCTCCGCAGTTTCCTTGGGCTTGCAAGCTATTGCCGAAGATTCGTTGAGAATTTCTCAAAGATTGCAAAGCCTCTTTCCAACCTCCTCCAGAAGCATGTCAAGTATGTCTAGACTCCTGAGTGTGACGTTGCTTTCAACACTCTAAAAGAGAAGCTAGTCTCAGCTCCTGTCTTAACTCCTCTTGTCAGTTTTCTGTGATGCCTCTTTGTAAGGTCTCGGCGCTGTGTTAATGCAAGAGAAGAAAGTTGTGGCCTATACCTCTCATCAGTTGAAGCCCAACGAAAGGAACTATCCCACTCACGATCTTGAGTTGGCGGCAGTTGTCCTTCATTAAGAACATGGAGACATCTCTTGTTGGGAAGGCAAGTGGACATTTTCACAGATCACAAGAGCCTCAAGTATGTCTTCACTCAACCTAACTTCAACCTCAGGCAAATTCGTTGGGTCAAAATGATTCAATAGTACAACCCAAGTATTGAATATACTCCAGGCAAGGCCAATGTAATTGCAGATGCTTTGAGCAGAAAGGCTTATTGCAACAGCTTAATTCTCAAGCCATTCCAACCGAATCTTTGTGAAGCTTTCCGCAAATTCAACCTCCAAGTTGTTCCTCAAGGTTTTCTTGCCAACCTCCAAGTCACTCCTACTTTGGAAGATCAAATTCGTGAGGCACAACTCCTTGATACCATGGTGAAGAAGGTGAAGCATGGTATTGCCAAGGGCTTACCCAAATACAAGTGCTATCGCATTGATGACAAAGACACTTTATTCTTCGAGGATCGGATTGTGGTTCCTAAAGGTGATCTAGGGAAGGTCATAATGAACAAAGCGCACAATTCTCTTCTGTCCATTCATCCAGACAGTTCGAAGATGTACCATGACCTCAAGCAGCCGTATTGGTGGACTCGAATGAAGCGAGAGATCGCTCAATTCGTGAATGAATGTGATGTCTGTCGAAGGGTGAAAGCAGAACACCAACGACCAGCTGGTCCCCTCCAACCTCTTGCTATTACAGAATGGAAGTTTGATCATATCGAAATGGACTTTGTCACTGGATTCCCCAATTCCAAGCGTGGGAATGATGCTATCTTCGTTGTCATTGACAAGCTTACAAAAGTGGCTCATTTCCTTCCAATCAAAGAATCTATCACAGTAGCTCAGTTGGCAGAGCTATACACCTCCAGAATTCCTTGCACGGTATTCCGCAATTGATCTCCTCAGACCGCGGAAGCATTTTCACTTCTAAGTTCTGGGTCTCCTTTCAGAAGGCCATGGGCACCAACATTCGCTTCAGCATGACTTTCCATCCTCAAACAAGTGGCCAAGTCGAGCGAGTCAATCAAATTCTCGAAGACATGCTCAGGGCTTATGTCATCTCTTTCGGTATGAAGTGGGAAGATTGTCTTCCATATGCTGAGTTCTCCTACAACAACAACTTCCAAGCATGTTCGGGCAAGGCCCCATTCGAAATTCTTTATGGCAGGAAGTGCCGTACTCCTCTCAATTGGTCAGAGACTGGTGAACGCCAACTTCTTGGCAATGACTTGATCACAGAAGCTGAAGAAATGTGTAAAGTCATCCGTGAAAATCTCAAAGCCGCACAATCGCGCCAGAAGAGTTACTATGATAGCAAGCACCGTGACTTGGCTTTCGAGACCATGTCTAACTCCGCATGTCTCCAATGAAAGGCACTCGAAGCTTCGGTATCAAAGGGAAGCTTGCCCCTAGATATAGTGGGTCCTTTCAAGGTCATTGGCAAAAGAGGCAACCTCGCCTATCAACTCGAGGTTTCGTCCAACTTCGCAAACATGCACGATGTGTTTCATGTGTCACAGCTTTGCAAGTGCTTCAAGACGCCTGAGCGCACTATCAACTTCGAAGAGATTGACCTTCAAGAAGATCTGTCTTATCATGAGCATCCCGTTGCCATTCTTGAAGAAACCGAGCGCAAAACTCGCAACAAGTCGATCAAATTCCTGAAAGTTAAATGGTCTCACCATTCCGACCGGGAAGCCACCTGGGAGCGCGAGGATCACCTCCGTTACGAACATCCAAAGTTCTTTCAGTCCTAGATCTCGGGATGAGATCCTCTTGTAGTGGAGGAGAGTTGTAACACCCCATTTGTAACATTTCCCAATTTTGGCAATATATCCATCTTGTTCTTCATCAATTCCATGTGGGTTTTATCATGTTTGGCCTCGTCTCGTTTTGTTATGTTGTTTTACTCATTTCATTGCCATGATCACCTTGTCATATCGCATTTGTGCCTCTTGTCATATTGCATCTCCATCCTCATCATGTGCATCATGGTCATTGTAGTGTGGAGCATAGACATTTCATACCATCTTCTTCTTCCCCCTCATCTCACCACTTCTTCCTTCTTCATTTTGTTTTATGCAAGACTTTTATTGCAGCCTCCATTAATCTTCATCTTTTCCTCAAAATTCAAGCATCTTGTCCTAAACATCTCTGCCAAATGTCATGCAATTTGGAGTTGTTTTGGTTAGGTTCAAAAATGCCTCAAGTTTGAATGATATTCAAACTTGTTTTATTTTCCACCTCTAAAAATGTCCAATTCAATTTATTCATATTGTGCTTAAACCCAGGGTCATGAGGATATTTTCATATCTCTCACAAACCCCTCCAATCCTTCTGTTCTTTTCGCCCTTTATTTCTATTTGAAGAAATAGAAAAGAGCCAGAGGGAGAGAGAGCAGCAGCAGCAGCCCAGTGGCACAGCCCAGTGGCGCAGCCCACCAACTAGCCAACGACTTACCTCATCCGGCCCAACAGACCCACCAGCGACAGAAGAGTCGTCCTCCTCTGTACGGCGCGCATCCAGGGTGCCACGTCGATGCGCTCGTTGATTTGACGGCCGTCCGGTGCCCCTAGCCCCTATATATGGTGTCCTAGACCTAGCCCTAGTTCCCCTCGTCCACTTCCGTCCCTCTCTTACCCTAGCCGCCGCCAGGTAGGTCTCCACACGCCTCGCTGTCGCCCTGCCCACCATGACCCGAGCGAGCAAGAGCTCGAGCTCGGGGTAGCCGTCCACGTCGCGCCTCCGACTCTCCTATTGCTGTGGAGAGGACCGTCAAGTACCTCTCCGTCCCCTTCCTCGACGCACGCGACGCCATGGCCCCTGGATCGACTTTCTCGGCCCCGTCTTCTCCCTCTGCTGCATCTACTTCTCGAACCCGAAGCCCCGCCAAGTTTAGAACTGTCTCGCATCGTGTCCGTCGAGTCCCCGGCCTCGTCTTCTTGTCCTAGGTGAGCTAGGTAACCTCCCCTCCATCCCTGATCCTTCTCGTGCCGTCTAGTTCATCGAAGGCGCCGCTCCTTCGATGTTTTCCGGTGTTCTTGGTGCTCTGGCGAAACCTGTAGCTTTATTGTAGTTGATGTTGCTGCCGTAGCATGTCAATGCCCTCCGCCCCGGATCGTCTCTCCACGCTACTTCCCCGCGTTAGGACGCGCGCTCGCGCACTCATCCGCACGCAAACGCTCCTTGTCGTGGGCCTTTTCTTCCTTGCTTACCGTACGTCGCCATGGCCCCGAGTTGAGCGTGAGCTCGTGCCCGAGTGCCTGATCACTCGCGAGCCACCCCCACTCGCTTGCTGGAGTCCCCACAGGTTGCCGCACACCTGCCGTTGCTCTGCTCAGGGGCCAGGCACCAAACTTTTCACGAACACGCTCATAGCGCGGTGCCTACTTGTTGGGGATATAACTATTGAGTATAAACCGCCCAGGAGGGGCCGGGTTATGCTCATGATGATTTACCAGTATTGAAGCCCATGAAGACATAGAAGATGGCGACTTATGAAGGAGATTAATAAAAAGGCCCAAAGCCCAAAGGCGGGTTAGGGCCCATAGATATAAACTGCCATAGGTATATGACTTGTATTGTAAAATAGGAAAGAGTGGATACCGAGACAGACACGTTTATGAGCTGGCCGGGATTCTGTGAACCACCGGGCGTCAACCTGAGTATATAAAGGGATGACCCGGCGGCGGTTTAGGGACAAGAAACAACAGATCGAGAGCCATGTTAAGCGTATTCGCTCCCTGGTCATCGAAATCCTAGCAATACCACCTCAAACTGGATTAGGCCTTTACCTTTATCGCAAGGGGCCGAACCAGTATAGCTCCCTATCTCCTTTGTCCCATGTAATCCCTTTAAGCTAACTTCGTTGCGATGGCTCCAGGACTAAGTCCTCACACTAGGACATCTGCCGTGACAAACCCACGACAATTGGCGCCCACCATGGGGCTATCGCACGATGGTTTCAAGTTCTTAGAGGGTAACTTCAAAGGGATCAAGGGATACGATGTGGGCCGGATGACCAAGAGTCATCGCGGCAAGCTCTACATCGATGACGCAGGCTGGGGCCCCGAGGCCGGGTCAATTGAGTACGGGTATCAGGTGCCCTTCGGCGGAATTCACATCTTCATCGGCAAGATCGGCGAACCGGGCCCTGAGCCGGACATCTGCACCGACATCATCGAGATGGCTCAGCGTGCGAGACCCGCCCGGGTTTGGCCCGCCATGAATCGTGCCTTCGTGGGATTCGTCCATGGAGCGGAATCTGAGGATAGATCGGCATCTGGTGGTGAGACGGTTGTTTACTCTGATGTTGAGTCGTCCACCGGTGAGACCGAGTCATTGTATCAACTGCAAGACAGCCGGCTTGGGGGCTGTTCTGATGGCGACAGTATCCGGACCCCTGCGAGCCGCCGAACCGGGTTGCAATCTTCATGGCCGGTACGCACCCGTGTAGCACTCGTCGGCTGCAGCAGAGATGATTTCTGGGTCAGCAGCGGCAACGGCTGCCGGGGCAGGAGGCCCTATGCGCCCGCCGGCTCAAGTCTTAACTGACTTGCTGGATAAGCTGACAGCATTGTTAACATCAGTGGTTAACCCGGCGGATCAGGATCAGCATAATGCAGCGGTCGCAAAATTGCGTGATGAGATAGCATAGGCCAAGGAGGAGCCGAACGCAGAAAACACTAGGATGGCCGAGGAGCGGGCTGCTTTGGAGGCTCAGGCACAACAGAGTCAGACGGAATCTTACCCGCTCATGCTAGATCAGAACGCTTCAAACGAAGTCATGAGGAGGAGGCATCAGACTCGTCTGCCCCCGGTTTACGAGGCAAGAAATCTCTTTAACACGCCAGGAGCAGGAACCAGTAACCCACCAGTGGTAAACCGAGTTGAAGCGCCTGGGACGGGAATGCCAGTTCAGCCATGCACGACGGATCCGCCTCGTCAGAACAATATCCCGCCACAACACGTGTCGACACCACCGGGTCATTACTCTAACCCTTTGGATAACATGATCACTGCGGCGTCAAGATTGGCGGCTCTCCCAGTTGAAGGCGAGTCTCCGATGGCGGTTGAAACACGGAGGGCCAGAGAGCTCCTTCAGACAGCTTTGGTTCAGCAACAGGCTTATTCTTACAGTCGTGACAGGATTCATTCCACCCCTCGCCCGAGCCGGAGTTACAGCAGGCATATCGATGAGCCGGCTGTGTCAAGTAGCAGGCGACACCACAATCTGCCATGTGGATATAACCCGGCGGGTGATGGAGCTGATGCGCAGAATGTAGTGGATCAAGGCAGGGCGCGTCGGGAGGCCGAGCTGGCGGTTCAATATGTGGCCCGTCAACCTTCTCCGGTTCGTCCGACGACTTCGGTGGAGCCAAGTGTAACCTTTAGGAATTTGGGCGTGCCGTGTTTGGTACCGGCTCTGCGCAATGAGCGTGTGCCCAAGGATTTCAAGGGTCCTCGCAAGGTGCCTAACTATACAGCCGACTTACCTCCTGAAGCATGGGTCGAAAGTTATGAGATGGCCATGGAATTGCTAGATGTTAGCGATGCTGCGTGTGCTAAATATTTCCCCCTGATGTTGGATGGAATGGCCCGCACTTTGTTGAAGGGGCTCCCTGCCAACTCCATTGGGTCCTGGGCCGAGTTAAAGGCCCAGTTTATCTAGAATTTTAAAGATACATGCAAGCAACCCATGTCAATTGTGGATTTATCCTCCTGTCCAAGAAGAAGGTGAGTCGACAACTCATTGGGTGCTCCGGGTCTCGACAATCCTGCACTCGTCGGATCGCATCAATGCCGATTCAGCAGTCTTAGTGTTGGAGAGCAATTGTCGTTTCACGCCCCTGAAGCAGAAATTGGGATGGCTCAAACGCCACTGCAACGACATGGGGACACTCATGGCAGCTCTGGTTAAGTACGCTGACTCTGATGGTACCAAGGACCCCGAGTCTGATGACGAAAAGCCGGGAAAGGGAAAGAAGAGCAGCAGTACCAGAGGGCGGCAGCATAATCTGGCGAATCAGGGAGGCAATGGTAAGCGCAAAGCTGATAATAGTTTGGACTTTGTGGCTAACACCAACGCACAGAATAATGGACAACATCGTAAAGGTAAACCGCCCCCATGGACCGGAGAATCAGGCTTTAATCTTGAGCAGATGCTAAATCAGCCCTGCCCAAGGCATGGGACGCGAGAAAGACCATCTGGCCACCTCTAGAAGGATTGCTTCATTATGAAGGAGTACAAAAAATCCAATCTTTTTCAAGACAATCATGGGTCGGGTGGTGGCTCAAGATCCGGCTCTCATGGACCGGCTTATGGCGGTGGCAGTTCTAGCTCTGGATTCCAAGGTAATTAAGGCAATCAAGGCAATCAGGGTGGCTACCATCAACAGTTAGGTCAGGGGAATCAGCAGCAACAATCTGGGTATCAGAGTAACCCAAAGCAGTTGAATAGTGGGCAGTACCACGTCTTCACCACAAGTTTATGCAAACAGGATAAGAAGCTTCATAAAAGGGTGGTGAACGCCGTTGAACCGGCAGTTCCCCGTTACTTGCACTGGTCGGAGCAGCCCATTGTGTGTAGTCGGGAAGATCACCCACCCCGGGTTGATAATCCGGTTCACCTGGCGTTGGTGGTCGCGCCACAGGTAGGAGGGTATAAGTTCACCAAGGTACTCATGGACGAAGGGAGCAGCATCAATATCCTTTATTATGAAGCTTTCCATCGCATGGGGTTGACAGATAAAAATCTTAAACCGTCAAACACTGTTTTCCATGGCGTGGTGCCTGGTAAGTCGGTGTACCCGGTTGGTAACACTACAGGAATCAGCTATTTTGCCGTCTACCACGGCGGACGGCAAAGGCATGAACGGCGGACGGCAAAGACCTTTGCCGTGAGCCGCGGACGGCAAAAGGCTCCGACAAAGTGGGCTACGGTAAAGAGCTACTTTGCCGTCTGCTTCCTGGCGGCTGACGACAAAGGCCCTTTGCCGTCTGCCGCGGACGGCGAAGAGAGCGGACGGCAATAATTGCGTTGTCAATCCGTTAAGTGGCTAACGGCAGGCCTTTGCCGTCCGCCGCTGACGGCAAACTTTCTAGTGCCTTTGCCGTCTGCCGCTGACGACAAACTTTCTAGTGTCTTTGCCGTCCGCCGTATGATGTCATCTACACGTCACTACATGGCAGGCCTTTGCCGTCCGCCGCTGACGGCAAAACCGTTTACTCTTTGCCGTCTGCCACTGTAGGCAAACTGACCAAATGGGTCAGCTCCCAGGAAGCACAGCTGGATGCCACGTGTCTTCTTTGCCGTCTGCCGCTGACGGCAAAGAGCCCGTTGCCGTCGGTGGCAGATGGCAAAGAGCCTGCATATTGGCTCTTTTTCTGTTTTTTATTAAATCCAACAATTTTCACAGCAAATATATATGACATATATAGATATATTTCACAAGGCAATTACAGAGCAAACATATAAGATATCCAACACATAACTTCATCATACATGCATAGTTCCATCCAACTACCAAGTTCCATGCATAGTTCCATCATACATAGCAAGTTCAACATAGAGGCATCCAACCATATATATTACAATAGTTTCATCCAACGATACATGCATAGTTCAACGATACAAAAGAAACAGAGAAAGGGATAAGGAGCACTCCATCTATGCAAGCTTTCGTCAAGTGAATGAAATCTGCAAAATGAAAAATAAGAAAGTTAGAAATAGGTGACTAGAATAAGAAGACTAGAACAAGAAGAGTAGAACAAGAAGAAGACTAGAACAAGAAGAGTATGTCATTTATGAGCTAACTTACGTGAAATGGATCATATATGAGCTAACTAAGTTGAAATGGGTCGTTTATGAGCTAGCTAAGGTGAAATGGATCATTTATGAGCTAACTTAGTTGAAATGGGTCGTTTATGAGCTAACTAAGGTCAAATGGATCGTTTTTGAGGTAACTAAGGTGAAATGGATCGTTTTTAGCTCACTTAGGTGAAATGGATCATTTATGAGCTAACTTAGTTGAAATGGATCGTTTTTGAGCTAACTTAGGTGAAATGGATCATTTATGAGCTAATTTAGTTGAAATGGATCTTTTTGAGCTAACTTAAGTGAAATGGATCATTTAAGAGCTAATTTAGGTGAAATGAATCGTTTTTTAGCTAACTTGGTGAAATGGATCGTTTATGAGCTAAATTAGTTGAAATGGATCGTTTATGAGATAACCTAGGTAAGATGGGTCATTTTGGAGTTAACCTAGGTGAAATGGGTCATTTTAAAGCTAACGTAGGTAAAATGGATCATTTAGGAGCTAATCTAGGTAAAATGGGTCATTTTTGAGCTAACTTGGATGAACTGGATCATTTATAAGCTAACCTAGGTAAAATGGGTCATTTTAGAGCTAACTTAGGTAAAATGGATCGTTTATGAGCTAACTAAGCTAATTATGCAATTTTTGACATAAGTAAGCTAAGTACAGATCGTTTTAGAGCTAACTTAGGTAAAATGGATGGTTTTGGATGTCAGTAAGCTTATTAAGTCATTTTGGAGGAGAAGAAGCTAAGTCTAGGTCATTATGGTAAGCATTGGAGGAAATAAAGCTAAGTCTAGGTCTTTATGCATGTGTTAAGCAAAACACTAGATAAACTTACCAAGATCCAGGAGGTGTAGGAGCGGGCTGGCTCGTGTCGGTAGCTGGAGAAGGATCGTGCGATGCTTGTCTGGAGTTACGCTGCACCAAAGATCATTTCCAATGTCTTGTTAGCATGATGACACTCAAATGTTAAGACTAGCAAGTAATGTCCATTCAAATTAAACTCACCGTGGTCCCAGGAGCAATCACTGGCATCGGCGGAGCGGTCTGACCGGTCTTCTCGCACACAGACTGCACATTTGGTTTTGACGATTCAGTCATACTAGTTAGTAATGAGACAAACACTACATGAATGTTTTGGCTAATCTGCAGAAGAAACTTACCACAAGGAGCTCGTACATGGCCCTTGCCTGCATGTCATTCCGTGCCCTCTCCTCCTCCATCATCTTTGTCGTCCTCTCCTCCAACTCCCGCTGCCTCTCCGCCGCCTTCGCCAGAAGTTTCTCCATTCTATCTCTCTCACTCTGTATAGCAGCCTGCAACACCACTCACATGACCATTTGTAATCATTGATGGAAGCGCACACAATGTAATGGAGAAACATAACTGAGTACGTATCACTAACCTTGATGGCGAGTTGCACTGGCCGTTCACGAGGCCTTATCTCAGGAGCGGAGCTCGACTGGCGCGCCTTGATCTCCGGGAGAGTGCTAGGACAACGGATAAGTCCATCTCCAATGGCTATGGAGCCATGGGACCTCCCGCCACCAGATATCATCACCAGCTCTGGATCAATGGGACCCTGGCTCGGGTTAAAGTCCTCCCCTTTCCTCGCCTTCCCCTCATCTCTATATCTCACAAGCTTGTTGTGGGAGGAGATGTTGGTGAAGTTGTTTGCATCATCGAGGTCAGACTGAGAGAAAGCCTTGACTTTCTTGAAAGAGGCAGTGTGGGCCATGGCATACAGGTCGTACACCTCTGGCACCTTATCCACCTTATTGTGGCGTGCCTGAAAGAGAGAAACAATGTAAATTAGTAATTAAAGGGCTCAAGCTAGCATGATGAATGAATTGCATGAATCATGAAGCAAACCACATACCCAGTTGCGCCCGAACTGATATAAGTTGGAGCTGCCTTGATGGTGTGGCACACCTTCCATTTGGGCACGTTTGTCCTTGGCCTCGTTGTGGAGGGCTAGCCATTCTTTTGAGCACCACTAATCGACCAACACCTCCCAACAATCCATCCGATCCGCACACCATCTCGGAGGCGCCTAAGTTAGCAAATAGAAACTTGAGCGCTACGGCGAAGAATTACTAAATGAAGGAACTTAAGTAGAAGGCCTTAAGAATTACCTTCATGTACTGCTCCTTACTCAGGAACTTATCGCGGCATGCCCGCTTGGTCTTCTTGATACCACGCAAGGCATAGTAGTCTCGAACAGCCTGCACCCGAGCCTCGTGCCGTAAGTTCTGGAGTAGGCGCTTGCAGACGTTCTCGATAACATGTGCCGCGTCCTCCTCGTATCCCTCCTCACACTTGTAGAATGTCTGTAATCAAATGAGACAATATTGATTAGTACAATTAATAACTAGCTAGTTGAATATTTTTAAATGTGTAAAGGAGAAATTACCCAAAACTTTCTGATCACCATGTCTGCCCTCGTGTCGCACACGACACCGTCGATAATCTCATCCGGCGGCGCCGGGGCAGCCACGTAGTGCTCCCAGCTCAATCCAAGCTCTGGAAGCCGACCCTCACCAGGCAACGTGACAAACCCCGGGAAGTTTTGCCGGCAAAGAACTCCAAGGACGGAGTTGGGCCGGCGGACACTATGATGGTGGTCCCAACCCCTGCAGCATGACAAGGCCAACGCATTAGTTATTTGAAGAAACATGAATGCAGAAGGTACAAAAATATTAAATGCACTTACGTACCTCTCCCCATCAGGGAAAATCAACCACCTCTGCTCGCGGGTCGCCGGCACGGACGGGAGCCGTGTAGCACCACACTGGTAGACGGTGCCCCCCTCCTCCTCAAGATCAGTCGGCTCCCCGCCATCATCAGCATGGCCACTCGGCTCCTCGGGCTGATCCGGCCAGGTACCCCATCCGGACGTGTGCTCCTCCGGGGTCTCGTGGGCCGAATGCCAGTCGACCCGAGGCTCGTGGGCCCAAGACCCGTGGACCGGAGGCTCGTGGACCGGAGTCCGTGTAGCCTCCTCCTCGGACGAGTCCACCCTAGCAGTCACGTGCTCGGGTGAAACAGCTGGGGGTGGCGGCGAGGAAGGCGCCGTAGCAGTCACCCTACCTCCTCTCCCGCGACCACGTCCCCCACCTCCTCTCTTCCTACCTCGTCCCCTGCTGGGCACCGCGGTCGACGAAGAAGGGCCCGGCGGTGTGGCCATACTGTCCAGCAACGCTCGGCGGAGAGGTGCGTCTGGAATGGAAGACCTCAGACCACGCGGCGACGAAGAAGGGGCCTTGGCGCCCTCCCGACCAGCGCCCACCATCTTTCAACACCTGCGATGACAAACAGTAAACGAAATTAGTACAACATAAAAAAAGACCGACATGAATAATAATATGTGTATCACTTAAGTGTATCATCATCAAGTACAACATAAAAAAATTTAATACCTGACACTACTAATAATCTCGATCAGTATCATCAATAAATGCATAATCATCATCATCACTATAATCAATGACAGGCTCATAGGGTTCAGTGGCATCAACATGTGTATCATCATCAATTCTACGTTTATTTTTACATTTTTGTCGAAGCGTCTTCTGCATCCTCTCAGTTGGGTAGCACCAACGATTTTGCACGGGCCCCCCCAATCTTGCCTCGGTCGGGAGATGCAAAATCAAATGTTGCATTGGATTAAAGAAGCCCGGTGGAAAGATCTTCTCTAACTTGCAGATCAACTCCGGCGCCAACTCTTCCATTTCTTCTAGCACGCCAGGCGATAGTTCTTTCGCACAAAGAACACGGAAGAAATAGCTGAGTTCTGCCAGTACTAGCCATTCATCCTCAGGGATGAAGCCACGCTACATCACCGGCATTACCCGCTCAATCCATATGTGCCAATCATGACTCTTGAGACCAAATATCTTCAATTTATGAAGACTGGCTCCCCTCTGTAGATTCGCTGCATACCCATCGGGGAACATCAAGTGCATTTTCACCCACAAGATAATTTCCCTCATAGCTGGCCTTCCAAGATTGAACCATGCCTTTGGCTTCGTCCAGTTCTGCTTTCCTTTCGGTTCTTTCATGTTTGGTAACGGCCTATCACATAGCACCTCCAGATCGACTCTAGCCTTAGTATTATCCTTTGACTTCCCATCTATGCTGAACAATGTACCAAAAAGTGCCTCGGTGATATTCTTCTCAGTGTGCATCACGTCGATGTTGTGTGGGCAAAGGAGGTCTTTGAAGTAAGGCAGATCCCATAAGCATGTTTTGTGAGTCCAGGCGTGCTTAGAATTATACCCCTTGAAGTACCCTGGACGCTCTGGATCTGGCTCGAGAGCATTTAACTGATCCAGGGTCTGTTGGCCTGTCAATGCAGGTGGTGTAGAGTTTTTGACAACTCTACCTCTGATGAAGTTCTTCTTGTCTTTCCTGAACTTATGGCGAGGATTCAGGAACTGTCTATGCATGTCGAAGCAAGAAAACTTGCGACCGGCCTGAAGCCAACGAAACTCAAGAGCTCCCTTGCATGTGGGGCACGGGAACCTTCCATGCACACACCAGCCAATGAATAGCGCATACGCCGGCAAGTCATGCGTCGAGTACATCTACCAGACACACATTATGAAGTTCTGTTTGCTATAGGCGTCGTATGTCTTGAACCCATTATCCCAGGCTTCTTGCAATTCGTCCTTAAGCGGCTGCATGTACACATTCATATTTTTCCCCGGATAGTTGGGCCCTGGAATTATCAACGTCAGGAAAATGTTCTTTCTTTGCATAATCTGTCCGGGGGGGAGATTGAGTGGAAAGACAAATATGGGCCAACAACTGTATTGGGCTGCCGTCATACCAAACACACTGAACCCATCCGTGCTGATGCCGACTCGAGGATGCCTCGGATCTGCCGCTTTGTCACCATGTAATTCATCAAACTTTTTCCACGCAACACCATCCGATGTGTGTACAATCATCAGATTCCCATCTGCATCTAGTTCGGTTCTTTTGCCCGTTTTGTGCCATGTCATCTGTCTGGCCGTCTCTTCGACCATGAAAAGACGTTGAAGTCTTGGTACGATTGGCATATACCGAAGAACAATAACGCGGATTTTGGTCTGTGTCTTCTCACCCATACCGTTGTCTACGACAACATACCTGGAAGACTTGCAAATGGGACAATAGTTCAAGTCCGCATAGTCAAGCCTAAACAAGACACATCCTTTCTCACAGGCATGTATCTTATCATAGGGCATCTTCAGTGCACGGAGGATTTTGTCCGACTGGTACAGGTTTGCAGGCATTACATGGCCTTTGGGTAGAAAGCATCCAAATACTGTCATCATTGCATCGTAGCATTCTCTGCCCAAGTTGAACTGAGCCTTCAGAGCCATTACTTGTGAGATGGCATCCAACTGACAAAGCTTAGTGTGCTCATGGAGCGGACGTTTTGAAGACTCCAACATTTCATTGAAGGCCTTTGCAGATTCCTCCATCTCCTCGTCCGAATCCCGAGCATCATCGAAGTCTTGCACCATGTTTTCCATCCCGGTACCATGCTCGTCGGTGCGACGACGATCCACCTCAGCTCGGTCACGTTGGGCAGACTCACCATGAAATGTCCACACCGTATAATCGGGCGTAAAACCACTCTTCTGCAGGTGTTTGCCCATTTCAGCCTCTGTCCTCTTTTCCCAATTGCCGCACCGTAAACAGGGGCACCAGGTTTTCCTCTGGCCATTTGCAAATGCAGCTCGCACAAACCCCTTGGTTTTTGTGAACCATTCAGTGCTCCATTTGTTCTGACCAGCGTGACCGGTGTACATCCACGCACGATCACTCATCTTGACTTTCAGAGCTACTAGACACACAACAAATATATATATATATATAATTCACCATGTATATATTCATCAGTTGATCTACTTTGTCAATTTTATTACGTCCATGCAACCTACACTCTAATAGGTAATGATAGGTCCTAATCCCACCCGAGTATGTTTAGATTGGGTTCATTTTCCCATGCTATGCTCCGGATCCTACGCAAAATTTTGGCAGCTCCTCCCCGCTGTTCTCCTGATACACGTCTCTGCAATAAACAGAGAGGATGTGTACCCGGAGAACAACAGGGGAGGCACTGACGAAACTTATGCGTCAGATCCGGAGCAAAGCATATGGGAAAACGAACCCAATCTAAACATACTCGGGCTGTCCATGGATAGCGTTGGACAATTCGAAAGAATCAAGGTTATAAATATGCAAATGCATGCATATTTATAACTATGACGCTTTCGAACGGGAGACACATATTGGTTACGCATACTGATGATTCAAGACACATATATAGCTAGCTATCAAGTTTCATCGGAATAGATCAAATAATTAATGCGGGAGGAGGACATGTCATTTGTGCTCACCCACGAACGAAGGGGCAGAGCTCGTCAAACGCACGGCGAGGTCGTCGAAGACCAAACCTCGCAGCGATGAAACAACTGCACATTTAAAACTACCCGATCAACACAATTATATGTGATGTTTTTCATAACAAAATCGAAAAATATATGACCTAACTAATAAGTCACAAATATATGACCCCGTCGGCCTCTGGAAGGCCAAAGAACACCTTTTCGGGAGGTGTCGGGGGTCGGGGTGTCGCGTCGGTATCGGGGTGCCGTGTCGGGGTCGGGGTCGGGGTCTCGGGGTCGGGGTGTCGGGTCGGGGTGCCGGGTCGGGGTCGGGGTGCCGTGTCGGTGTCGGGGTCGGGGTGTCGGGTCAGGCTCGGGGTCGGGGTGTCGGGGTCGGGGTCGGGGTGTCGGGGTCGGGGTCTAGGGGTCGGGGTGTCGTGTCGGGGTGCCGGGTCGGGGTCGGTGTGCCGTGTCGGGTCGGGGTTTTTTTCCTGTTTTTTCCTTTTCTTCTTCTTCCTCTTCTTCCTTTTCTTCCTTTTCTTCCTTTTTTCCTTCTTCTTCTTCCTCCTTTCCTTTTTCCTCTTCTTCTTCTCCTCCTCTCCTCTTTTTTCTTCTTCTTCTTCTTCCTCTTCTTCTTTTTTCTTCTCCTCCTCCTCTTCTTCTTCTTCCTTCCCTTTTTCCTCTTCTTCTTCTCCTCCTCTCCTCTTTTTTCTTCTTCTTCTTCTTTCCTCAAACTAAACTAAACCTAAAACTAAACCTAAATCTAAAACTAAAACTAAAACTGAAACTAAATCTAAACTAAACATAAACCTAAAACTAATAAAACAGAAAAAAAGGAAAAAACTAAATTTAAACCTAAAACTAAACTAAAACTAAACCTAAAACTAAAACTAAAACTAAATCTAAACTAAACATAAACCTAAAACTAAAAAAACAGAAAAAAAGTAAAAAAAGAGGAGGTAGAGCTCACCTGGGGCAGGGCCGGTGGAGGAGGTGGCCGGTGGAGGAGGGGGCGGGGCGGTGGAGGAGGTGGCCGGTGGAGGAGGGGTGCGGGGCGGCCTGGGGCGGCGGCGCCGGGCCCGGGGCGGTGGGGCGCGGGGGGGCCAAGGCGCCGGGGCGGCGGGGGGGGCGACGGGGCTGTGGGGCGGCGGGGCCCCGGGGCTGTGGGGCGCGGGGGGGCCGGGGCGCGGGGGCGGCGGGGGCGACGGGTGGTGGGGCGACGGCGCCGGGCGGCAGTGGCGACGGGGCGGGGGGGCGGTGGGGCGGCGGGGTGGTGGGGCGACCGGGCGGCGGCGAGTGGTGGGGGCGGCGGCGCGCGGCGGGCGGCGGCGGCGGCGGTGGGGTGGGATGTGGTGGTGGGGCGCGTCGGGGAGGAGAGAGAGGGAGAGAACAGAGAGTAACGGGCGGGGTGGTACGGGCCGTTAGGTACTCTCCTCTTTGCCGTCCGCCAACCTTTGCCGTCCGCCTTTTTGTCTCTTTGCCAAGAGGTGGGGCGTTCAGTTTTTTCCAAACGGGCGGGGGGTGGGGGCCACCTCTCTCTTTGCCATCTGCCAGCGGACGGCAAAGAATCTTTGCCGTCTGCTGGCAGACGGCAAAGATTCTTTGCCGTCCGCTGGCAGATGGCAAAGAGCTCGCAGATGGCAAAGACCTGTTTTGTCGTCTGCCATTTCTTTGCCGTCTGCTTTTGGGTAGCTGATGGCAAAGAGCTTCTTTGTCGTCAGCTAGCAGACGGCAAAGAGCTGGCAGATGGCAAATTAGCTGATTCCAGTAGTGTAAGATAGCTCTAGAAGTTGCTTTTTGAGATGAGCATGAATCTAGGTCAGAGACATTGACCTTTGAAGTAGTGAAGATTCATAGCCCGTATCACGCTCTGTTTGGACGGCCGGCTTATGCCAAGTTCATGGCGCGGCCTTGTTATGTTTATCTGCAGCTCAAGATGCCGGGTTACAAGGGGACCATCACAGTGCATGGGAGCCGAAAGATAGCTTTGGAATGCGAAGAAGGTGATGCGGCTTCTGCTGAGTCGGTTTGTGCAACAGAGGAGTTAAAATTTTATAAGGACAATGTTGATCCGGCGGATATGACATCTTTGAAAAAGCCAAATATAGAGCATGATCCGGTCTTGAAGTTTAAACCGGCAGATGATACCAAGCTGGTTGATTTTGTTCCTCGCGATTCATCCAAGCAGTTCAGTAACAGTGCTAATCTGGATCCAAAATACTAAAGCACGCTCGTCGAGTTCATCCGTCAGAACCGGGACATCTTTGCATGGAAACCTTCTGACATGCCAGGTGTACCGAGGGAACTCGCTGAGCACACTCTCAATATTGATCCCAAGCTTAAACCAGTTAAGCAGTTTCTTCGTCGTTTCAATGAAGAAAGGCGTAAGGCCATTGGTGAGGAGGTAGCCCGGCTCTTGGCGGCTGGGTTTATTGTTGAGGTTTTTCATCGTGAGTGGTTAGCTAACCCGATGCTGGTGCTTAAGAAGAACGGCACTTGGCGTATGTGTGTGGACTACACAGATATAAACAAGGCTTGTCCGGCTGATCCCTTTGCTCTCCCTCGTATTGATCAGATTATTGATGCTACGGCGGGTCGTGAGCATTTGAGTTTTTTGGATGCTTATCCTGGTTATCATCAGATCAAGATGGCAGTTAAGGACCAGGAGAAGACAGCTTTCATAACTCCCTTTGGAGCCTTCTGCTATGTGTCTATGCCTTTTGGGCTCAAGAGTGCCCAGGCGACTTACCAGCGATGTGTGCAGAATTGCCTTCATAATCAGATTGGGCACATTGTTCATGCCTATGTGGATGATATTGTGGTGAAGTCCAGAAAGAAGGAGATGTTGATAGACGATTTGAAGTAAACCTTTGATAATCTTCGGGTTTATAAGATGATGCTTAACCCGGCCAAGTGTGTTTTTGGTGTGCCGGCAGGCAAGCTCTTGGGCTTTCTGGTGTCTAACAGGGGCATTGAAGCTAATCCGGAGAAGATCAAAGCCATTACTTCTCTGGCTAAACTGGCGTGTGTCAATGATGTTCAACGTCTGGCGGGTCGTATTGCGGTGTTAAGCCGGTTCATAAGCCGGTTGGGAGAGAAGGCTATCCCTCTGTATCAGATGATGAAAAAGAGAGATAATTTTGTTTGGAGTGATGCCGCTAATGCAGCGTTTGAGGACTTGAAGAAGCAGCTGGCTGAGCTACCTGTTCTGGCTGCTCCTGTTGACAAAGAGCCATTGTTGTTGTACGTGGCTGCCAATGCCCGGGCTGTCAGCATGGCTATTGTGGTGGAACGGAAGGAGGCAGGCAAGGAATATCCGGTTCAAAGGCCGGTTTACTACGTCAGCGAGGTGCTTATTGAGTCCAAGCAGAGATATCCGCACTGGTAGAAACTTGTATATGGGGTGTTCATGGCCAGTCGGAAGCTTAAGCAATATTTTTTGGGTCATCCCATCATTGTGGTTAGTTCTGCTCCTTTAGGGGAAATTATTCAGAACAGAGAAGCTACAAGTCGGATAGCCAAGTGGGCCATTGAGCTTGGTCCTCATGGTTTGAAATATATGCCTCGCACGGCCATCTAGTCTCAGGCACTGGTGGATTTCATCAATGACAGGACAGAGCTGCAGATGCCTAAGGAAAAGCCAGATAACACATATTGGACTATTCACTTTGATGGGTCCAGGCAATTGGAAGGCTCGGGGGCTGGAGTTGTGCTCGCTTCCCCTCGAGGCGATAAATTTTGTTATGTTCTCCGTTTGATGTTCCATTGCACTAACAATGCAGCTGAATATGGGGCCTTTCTCCACGGTCTTCGGATGGCTAAGGAGATGAACCTAAGCTGGGTAAGGTGCTTTGGTGACTCAGATTTGGTGGCTCAACAAGTCTCTGGTACTTGGGATTCTAAGGATCCACTCATGGCGGCTTATCGACGGGAGGTGGATGTTATTGCTGGTCACTTCAAGGGTTATCAAGTTGAGCATGTTGATCGGCAAAAAAATGAAGCGGTTGATGCCTTAAGCCGGTTGGGTTCTCAACGTAAACTGGTGCCGCCTAATGTCTTTCTTGACGTTTTGCATAACCCGCCGGTCATGTTATCTACAGAGGAGGATTTGGCTATTCCTGACCCGGAAGCTTAGTTGGTGGCGGCTCTTCATGTAATTCCTGACTGGACAGTTCTATATTTGGCTTATATGACCCGGGGCGAGTTATCTGAGGATGAAACTTTGGCCAGGAAAATAACCCGGCGGTCCAAGTCAATGACTATTGTCAATGGGGAGCTACATCATCGCAGTGTCACAGGGGCGTTTCAACGTTGTGTTTCACCTAAAGAAGGCTGTGAGATTCTGCGCGAGATTCATGAAGGAGATTATGGGCACCATGCTGTCTCTAAGTCTCTTGTGGCCAAGACTTTTCGTCATGGATTTTATTGGTTGACGGCTCATGTTGATGCTGAGGATCTGGTCAGTAAATGCGATGGATGTCAGAAATTTTCACGACGAGCCCATGTTGTCGGTGTTAAAACCGGCGGATCTCGGGTAGGGGGTCCCGAACTGTGCGTCTAAGGCTAATGGTAACAGGAGGCTGGGGACACAATGTTTACCCAGGTTCGGGCCCTCTCGATGGAGGTAATACCCTACTTCCTGCTTGATTGATCTTGATGATATGAGTATTAGAAGAGTTGATCTACCACGAGATCGTAGAGGCTAAACCCTAGAAGCTAGCCTATGGTTATGATTGTTCTTCTTGTCCTACGGACTAAACCCTCCAGTTTATATAGACACCGGAGGGGGCTAGGGTTACACAGAGTCGGTTACATAGAAGGAGATCTACATATCCGAATCGCCAAGCTTGACTTCCACGCAAAGGAGAGTCCCACCCGGACACGGGACGAAGTCTTCAATCTTGTATCTTCATAGTCCAACAGTCTGGCCAAAGTATATAGTCTGGTTGTCCGTGGACCCTTTAATCCAGGACTCCCTCAGTAGCCCCTGAACCAGGCTTCAATGACGATGAGTTCGGCGCGCAGATTATCTTCGGCATTGCAAGGCGGGTTCCTTCTCCGAATACTCCATAGAAGATTTTGAACACAAGGATCGTGTCCGGCTCTGCAAAACAAATTCCACATACCACCGTAGAGAGTGCAATATTCCACAAATCCAATCTGCTGACAACTTTTCATAACGTGACATCACGCCACGACCCGGTCTTTATTCGAACCATTTTCCTCAACCAGCTGCTGCACATGTTGCAAGGCGGTTTCCTTGGCACGTCTTGTCGAAGCAGAGATCATGTCCCCTTATCACGGGATTCTCATCAATACAGGTATGGGTAACCCAACCGTGCCATCAATCGCGGCGCTTGGGGAATAAGTGATTTTACGCGGCAAGTGGGGAGGCGCACAGTTTCTACCTCCTTTATAAAGGGACAAGGATTCCTCTTTTTCCCCCACGCCTTCTTCTTCCCCTGCCCATCCATTCTCGCGCACTCGAGCTCTAGCGCCCAAGTTCTCATCTTCTCCGCAAAGCCATTCCAAACATGTCCGGAGCGGGAGGCAAGTGGATGGTCTCCTCCGTTACGGAGGAGGACATTACGAAGCTCCAGGAAGCCGGATACCTAGCCGCAGACATCGCGTACCGGCTCCCAGACGCGGGGCAGATCGTCCCTACTCCAGAACCCCATGACAGGGTTGTATTCCTCACCCACTTCATCTGCGGACTGGGATTTCCCCTCCACCCATTTGTCCGCGGGCTCATGTTCTACTATCGGCTGGACTTCTATGATCTGGCCCCAATTTCATCCTCAACATCTCGGCGTTTATCGTCGTGTGCGGGGCCTTCCTCCGCATCAAGCCCCACTTCGGCCTGTGGCTGAAGACCTTGAACGTGAAACCGAAGGTGGTGGTCGGCCAGCAAGCGGAGTGCGGAGGCGCCATGGTGGGCAAAATGCCCAACGTCACCTGGCTCGAAGGATCCTATGTGGAGACCGTGAAGGGGTGTCAATCAGGGTGGTTCTACATCACCGAGCCATGCGACACCAACTGGGTGGCGGCCCCCAAATTTCGATCCGGCATCCCCATGCGGCTCACCTCCTGGAAAGAGAAAGGCCTATCCTGGGGTTCGTCGGTGGAGCTGACCGGACTCCATAGCTGTGTCAAAAATATGATAAGCAAGAAAATCAAGCTTGTCAACATGGTCCAGGTCATGCTCTTCCACTGGATCCTTCCGTGTCAAAGACGGGCATGCAATATGTGGGAGTTCGACTCGGCCAAGCACCAGACGCTGCGAGAGCTTTTCGACACGATGCATAAAGATGTCTGGAAGGTGCTGTTCAAGGCCGCCGAGGTACCTCCTCCCCTTACCGAGGATCGCGGACTCAGTGCAAAGCGCCCTACCAATCCAGTAAGCTCTTTATATCTCACAAGATGTTCCTTTCCCCAGTATAATCGTGTGAGGGATCTGAGCCTCCCCGCCATTTTAACAGGACTGGGTAGTGACAGCGGAGCGGATCGATTATCCGGCTCCACTGCCGGAAGATCCAGCAAAGGCTCTCTTAACTGAGATGCTGGTTCCGGCGCCCTATGAGGCGCCGGAGAAGAAGGCCAAGAAGAAGGCCGCGGGGACCAGGAAAGGTCTCCGGCGCAAGGTTGTATCGGACTCATCGTCCGAAAACACCGAGGCGCACTCCTGCCACGAAAACGAGGAGGAGGAAGAGAAAAGTTCTCCCCCCCAACCAGGGGGGGGGACAAGAAAAGGAAGGCCGCCCCATCTGGGGAGGCCGAAGGGTCCATGAAGGGAAGGACCCTCCTTCCGGACCACTCCACAACAGCCGCTTATAGCGACGAGGAGTGGTTGCTCAGGGACAAGCCCCTGGCGAAGTCGTAAGTATCCGGATACCGTAATAGTTCTGGTATGTTTTGTTTTATTGCTTCTTATCATGTCAAACATGATCGTGTAGTCCGTCCAAAGCCCGCATCGACGTATCCTCTTCGGATGGGTCTTTGGGCCAGTCGGCGATGAACAGCGATTCACTCCCGACAGCCACCTCCCCCCTGCCCACGGACGACATCGAGGTGTTGTCTCAGAGGATACCGGACCAAGGGGAGATAATTCTGGAGGCGCCCCAAGGCGACATCCCAGACGTCGGGCGCATGGGGGGTAAGACTCCCATGGGTTCTGATGACGGTGGCCGCAGCAAGTTTGGCCCCCAGCCGGATACTGCGCGGGAACCTCCTATGGTTCCGGATTCTGACAGGTGACCCCTCGTTAAGGGGGCGGGCCATCTGTGCCGATGGCCTTTGTCCATCCAGAGGCATCGGACAACTTGCTGGAAGCGCTTCACGGCGCTTCCATTGACGAAGAGCACCGCACCATCATGAGTGCGGTGGTCGAGAAGGTTCGGTCCGCCAAAAGCGGATTGACCGAAGCCTGTGCCAGCCTCCTAATAGGCTTTGAGGTAAGTAATCAAATTATGAGAAAATATCACAGCATAGACAGTAGCCCCTGATGCTCTGTCTGGTGTTCGGAAAGAAAGGCCGAACAGAGGATCAAATAACAATCACAGGAGTCTAATCAGAATATGTCTATGTGAATAAGCAGGCTTCGCTGCTGCCCGCTGCTGCTCGCACTGTGGAGGTCTCCGGACTGAAGCGAGACCTTGAGCAGTCCGAGGAAGAGCTCGGCCTTACCAAGAGGCAGCTCGAAGAGAACAAAGGTAAGTGATACCCCGTCTGTATATTGATAAAGAAAAGGTGGTTTTTAGATCATAGGATCATCATCAATTTTGCTAGGGGCCACGACCGAAGTGGCGACCCTTAAGAAGGCGATGTCCGAGGCCGAAGACAGAGTGGCCAAGGAGCGCATCGAGCGCGAGAAGCAAGAGGCCCGAGTCGGCGAGGTTCAGCAAGAGCTCCAGCATTTCGTCAAGAAATACGAGTCCTTGGAGCGTGACCCTAAGACGCAGGGGTCCGAGCTTGCGAAGGCCCTCGAGAACGCACAAAATGGCAAGGCCGAAGCCCAAAAGGCCCTCCAGGAGATTCAGGCGGTCAAGAAGATAACGGCGGGTAAGGCATTCGTTAGGCAAAGCAAGCATGTGAAGGAGACTTTCCTTTTACTTACCCGAATTTGGAGCTCTCCAGGAGAGTTCGCAGATCTACCGCGCAGCGTATCGGATGCCGCGGAGATCTACCGGGCCGAGGAACGGGGCTCGACGGAAAATTTGTTCTGGTCTCAATATGCTGGGACCGAACATCCGATGCCCTTGAGCGACCAGCTGAAGCAACTGGTCGAGCTTCACAAGGCGGCCGAACTTGCCATGAAGGGTCTCATTGTCCGGATGTGGCCTGGCGAGCCCCTGCCCGGCAGCTACGTCGGCCTGGTAAAGTGGCTTGTGAATGCCTGCCCACGGCTTGAAGTCATAAAGCGGTCCGTCTGCATTAAAGGTGCGCCCAGGGCCTTTTCCCGTGCGGAAGTGCACTGGGCGAAGATGGATGCCGAAAAGCTGAAGAAGGAGGGGCCACCGGAGGGCAAGGAGCATCGCCACCCCGAAAAGTATTATGACAGTGTCCTGAAGGGTGCCCGCCTTGTGGCGGAAGAATGTGCTAATGATGTAATATTTGAATGAATGTACTCATGTGATCCTGTAATATGAAAACGAGTTCATGTGCACTATAGAACGCTTGTCGATTTAAAATATTACCTTCTGTGCGGCCGTTTATAAAATCTGAGAGTTGGCCAGTCGTCGGCTTCTGCCCCCATGTAACTAGTACTGAGGTGTTCGGGATAAATCTGAAACACTCTTTATCCAAAAAAATTGGTCCTTTAAGGAGGTGTTTAGCGCAGCGAACAAGGCAATCGGACTATACAGCTTTATCACTCTCACTTAGCCATAGAAGTCTACAATTTTAAATTTTGGCGAAGCCCCTATTATTCGGAAGGCCGAACTTGGGGCGCTATATACGCCTAAATCAGACAAGGCCGATTCCTCGCCCGAAGCGGAAAAAATCTTTAAGGATTTGAGACCTCTCGAACAGCGACCAGCTCTCACCGCATCATGGCAGTCAGTTTTCGGCTTTCTCTACTGAGGTGCTTGTCCGGAAGAACCGGGACACAATCGCAGTAGTTCTCCCAGTGCTACCTTAGCCGATATAGCGGAACATAAGGTACCAAAACATGGGAGCCGGGCAAACCCAACTATTGACCCAAGACATGATTCGGAGCTGATGCATATAATGCTATAAGTTCGGGGTGCCGAACTGTCGAAAGTGTTCAGACTTTTCTTGCCGTGTTATGGGGTACACTGAAGCCCCTGGCGCACTGGACGTACCAGAATGTATGGGTGAAATTTGTCGTAAATAAGCAGACAAGGAAAAAAAGATGAAGAAATGCAATAATAAGCTAACGATGTACATTGTTATTTAAATGATACGTCAAAGCGTATGTATACAAGTAGTGCAATAAGCAAAATAGGACTATTTGACATGTCCTATCAAGGGCAAGCTGCGTGTGGGTATGTAAAACAGGTATAGTGATCGTTATCAGAGACCACCTGGGGATTCCCTTGTACGCCAAAGCTTCTTGCTTCCTTGGTGTTTCCTTCCTGTGATGGGTCCGATAATCAGGCTATCGGAAAGGGCTTCCAGAGAATAGGGTCCTGAAAGGAAGAAAATGGTAACGATATACGGGTCCTGAGGCGGTTGAACCGCATTGTGGGCCGTGCCATAGCCGTGCCTCTGCCTATGCCCATGGTGTCTTGAGTGCGTAATTATGTACGCGCGGCACAAATTTCGCCGCTTGACTGGGACTAGGACTGAGGCCGAATTGCTAGGCGAGCTCTGGACGTGCCGGGCGATCCTGTTGTAGGGTACTCCGGACTCGCTTGAAGGTGTCCGGGGGCTTTATCGCCGAACTGGCGGTTTGCCTCAGAAGGCTGCTTTGTACTTCTGCTGCGAGGGCCGCAGTGTGCTCCTCCGTACGGAGCGAGAGCTCTGTGTTTCCATTAACTGTTATAACCCCGCGAGGTCCTGGCATTTTGAGCTTGAGGTATGCATAATGCAGTACCGCATTGAATCTGGCGAATGCGGTTCGTCCATGCAGTGCATGATAGCCACTGCAGAAGGGGACGATATCGAAGATTAACTCCTCGCTTCGGAAGTTGTCCGGAGATCCGAAAACCACTTCCAGTGTGATTGAGCCCGTGCAACAGGCCTCTACACCTAGTATGACACCTTTAAAGGTGGTTTTTGTGGGTTTGATCCTCGAGGGGTCGATACCCATTTTGCACACTATATCCTGATAGAGCAGGTTCAGGCTGCTGCCACCGTCCATAAGGACTCGAGTGAGGTGAAATCCGTCGATGATGGGGTCAAGGACCAATGCGGCAGAACTGCCATGACGGATACTGGTAGGGTGGTCCCTGCGATCGAAAGTGATCGGACAAGAAGACCATGGGTTGAACTTTGGGGCAACTGGCTCCATCGCATAGACGTCCCTTAGTGCACGCTTCCGTTCCCGCTTGGGAATATGGGTTGTGTATATCATCTTCACCGTTTTCACTTGGGGAGGAAATTTCTTCTGTCCTCCTGTGTTCGGCGGCCGGGGCTCCTCCTCGTCATCGCTATGCAGCCCCTTTTCCTTGTTTTGGCATTCAACTTGCCAGCCTATTTGAACACCCAGCATTCTCTGTTGGTGTGGTTGGCTGGTTTATCGGGGGTGCCGTGAATTTGACACGAGCGATCGAGTATGTGGTCCAAACTGGACGGGCCCGGATTGCTTATTTTGAACGGCTTCCGCTGACTGGACTTAGAGCCACTGAATTTGGCATTGACTGCCGTGTCTTCGGCGTTGTTGCGACGCTTGTGTCTGTTGCGACGTGGCTTGCCGTTGCTATCTCTGGCATCTGAATTACCAGGATTTCTTGATGTGTTGTTGCTGCGAGCCAGCCAGCTGTCCTCGCCCGCACAAAAGCGGGTCATGAGTGTCGTGAGGGATGCCATGGACTTTGGCTTCTCTTGGCCGTGGTGTCGGGCGAGCCACTCGTCGTGGATGTTATGCTTAAATGCCTCTAAGGCCTCGGCATTCGGACAGTCGACAATTTGGTTCTTTTTAGTTAGGAACCGAGTCCAGAGTTTCCTGGCTGACTCCCCGGGCTGTTGGGTTATGTGACTCAAGTCATCAGCATCCGGTGGTCGCACATAAGTGCCCTGGAAGTTATCAAGGAATGCGTCTTCCAAGTTCTCCCAACTGCCAATGGAGTTTGCCGGCAGGCTATTCAGCCAATGCCGAGCCAGCCCTTTGAGTTTTAGTGGGAGGTACTTGATGGCATGTAGATCGTCACTGCGGGCCATGTGGATGTGGAGGAGGAAATCTTCAATCCATACCGCGGGGTCTGTTGTACCATCATATGATTCAATGTTCACTAGTTTAAACCCTTCTGGGAATTCGTGATCCATTACTTTGTCAGTGAAGCATAGGGGGTGTGCGGCGGCTCTGTGCCGGGCTATATCACGACGCAGTTCATACGAGTCTTGTCTGCTGTATTCGGCCTGGCCGAATTTGCTTTTAGTATATCCTGCGTGACGGTCGTCGACACGGGTTGGGGCGCGCCCCCGTGATCCGTAGATCGATCTTGTATGTCCTGCTTTGTTTTCCAATACGTCTCGCAGGTCCTGCGTGTAGCCCCGGGCCTTGGTGTTTTTGTTTGACTGGCGACGGGGTGCGGGCTGGACTTCGGGCTGATACGCCGCTTTGTCTCGGCCACGAGGTGGTCGGTCAGCCGCATCATACGCTGGTAGTGTAGGCTTTAATGCTTCCTCCTCGAGTTGGGGTAGCAACCTGCGCTTTGGGTAACTTTTGGTTGGGCGCTCGAGTTCGTATTCCTCGGCTGCCAGGACCTCGGTCCATCTATCCGCTAGCAGATCTTGATCATCTTGAAGCTGCTGCTACTTTTTCTTCAGGCTTTTTGCTGTGGCTATAAGCCGACGCTTGAAGCGCTCCTGCTCGACGGGATCCTCAGGCACGATGAATTCTTTGTCGCCGAGGCTCACCTCGTCTTTGGAGAGGGGCATGTAATTGTCATCCTCTGATTCTCCGTCTGTCGCCTATTCTTTAGGGCTAGCTTGCCCATCCTCCCGCTCGAAGCCTGGCTGGGGGGGATTGTCTTCGTCTTCGGCACTATCCGTAGCGTTATTGTCTCTTGTGCCGGTATCGCTGATTTTGCTATGGTGGGGCTTAGAGCGGCGCCGATGATGCTGGTGCTTAGATTGCTTCTCGAGGGGATTATCCTCCGTTGCCTTATTGCCATCGCTTTCTTTGGGGGTGTCCACCATATATATATATCATATGATGAGGTGGCTGTCCAGCGCCTGTGGGCGGTGGTTCCTGTTCTTCTCCTGCATCGTCGTCCATACCGTCGATGTCTTCGGAGCCGAAATCAAGCATGTCGGTTAAGTCGTCGACAGTGGCTATTAAGTGGGCGGTGGGTGAGGAACGAATTTCTTCTTCGTCCGCTTCCCACGCAAGCCGGACATAGTTCGGCCAAGGGTCTCCTGACAAGGAGAGAGATCTCAATGAATTTAGCACGTCGCCCAAGGGAGAGTGCTAAAAGATATCCGCAGAGGTAAACTCCATGATCGGTGCCCAATCAGATTTGATAGGCACGGACACAAGCGGTTCGGAGCCTGTGGCTAGGGGCGAATCCAAGGGTCCGATGACACAGGTCTCATAGGAGGTGAAGTCAGTATTCGGCTCTATCGCCGCTGAGTGTGCGGCCTCCGTGGCGGGGTCCATCCACCCATCCTCGGATGGCACGATCTGCTCCGGATTGAGGGCCGGAGTAGCCGCAGGTGTGGTCTCCCGAACACGGTCCGACGGCGGAGTAAGTCATGCTCGTCATGACTGTGCGGCGCACCTTACATGGGATCGAATCCGTCGAAGATCAAGTCTCCGCGGATGTCGGCAGTATAGTTCAAGCTTCCAGACCTGACCTGATGGCCAGGGGCGTAGCTATCGATCTGCTGCAGATGGCCAAGCGAGTTCGCCCGCAGTACGAAGCCGCCAAATACGAAGATCTGTCCGGGGAGAAAAACCTCACCCTGGATCGCATCGTTGCCGATGATTGAAGGAGCCATCAAGCCTTTATCGTGACGGCACAGTGGAACTCTCAATGAAAGCACCAATGTCGGTGTCAAAATCGGCGGATCTCAGGTAGGGGGTCCCGAACTGTGCGTCTAAGGCTAATGGTAACAGGAGGCGGGGGACACAATGTTTACCCAGGTTCGGGCCCTCTCGATGGAGGTAATACCCTACTTCCTGCTTGATTGATCTTGATGATATGAGTATTAGAAGAGTTGATCTACCACGAGATCGTAGAGGCTAAACCTTAGAAGCTAGCCTATGGTTATGATTGTTCTTCTTGTCCTGTGGACTAAACCCTCCGGTTTATATAGACATCGGAGGGGGCTAGGGTTACACAGAGTCGGTTACAGAGAAGGAGATCTACATATCCGAATCACCAAGCTTGCCATCCACGCAATGGAGAGTCCCGCCCAGACACGGGATGAAGTCTTCAATCTTGTATCTTCATAGTCCAATAGTCCGGCCAAAGTATATAGTCCGGCTGTCCGAGGACCCCTTAATCCAGGACTCCCTCACATGTACCGGCTCAAGAATTAAGGATGATTCCAATTACTTGGCCGTTTGAGTTTGGGGGCTTGATATGGTTGGACCTTGTCGGTGTGGAACTACACCTATGGGATCACAAGAATTCCTACTACGGTTGCTGGGGCGCGGGGTTGCGAGAAGAGCAGGGCTAGTAGACAACACAAGGATCGTTTACCCAGGTTCGGGCCGCAAGGATGCGTAAAACCCTAGTCCTGCTTTGGTGGGTGTATTTCAGAAAGTTCTTGAGCTCTCGAACTAGCTGTGGTCAGTGCGTGGTTCGAAAGAGCCGAATCCTCCTCCAGTATGCCATGGGCCTCCTTTTATAGTCGAAAGGGGCTTCCACAGTGGCACACAGGAGGTGGAAAGGCGTATAGTGCCCTGATCTTATCGCTCGTATTACAGGACAAGACGCATTTAATGCGTAGCTTAGGTGTCCCCTTGCTTTATTGGGGACGGGGGCGAGGCCCGTCCCGTCCGTCACCGCTCCTCCTCGCTTTGACACGCGCCCCGGCCAGTGAGGCATGCGGTGCCATGTAGGCAGGCAGGCAACTGAAGTGGCGCGGTGGCGGAGCCTTCACGAAGATCTGCATGCCGCCACGCAGGCGCTCAATGAGTTGGCCTGGGAGCTGCATGTCACCACGCAGGCGCCCGCCCAGCTGGTTGAGCTGGCAGCTGCATGTGAACGGCGGTGGAAGCTTGGTTGGCGTGGGCCTGGTGGTGGCCCCGCTGGCGTCCTTGGCGAGGGCCTTGCCGGGTGGCCCGGCAAGGACCTTGCCGTGTGGCCTGGCAAGGGTCTTGCCGTGACGCGCTGTTGTCCCCGGCAAGGATCTTGCCGGGAGTCTGGTGGCCTTCCTCGGTAAGGATCTTGCCGAGGATCGTCGTCTTCTAATCCTCACCAGATCTTGAATATGTCTTCAGAAAGATCTGCATTCCACCCCAGAGGTGCCTTCCCGAGCCCTGGTCCCACGTGGATGATGGCGTTGGGAACCGTGGGCTCAAGGGTGGCTCGCTCTGTTGGTGTGGGGCGAGCTGTCCCGGCAAGGATCTTGCCGGGGCCGCTGAGGCTGCCCTGGCAAGGGTCTTGCCGGGGGAGCCTGCTTCGTCCCTCTGCTCTTTGTGGTCTTGGCCTTGGCGTTGCTCTGATTATCTTGGGCTTCGGTCGTACCTTGGTTCACCTCTCCCATTATGCTTGGTGTGGCCGTGGGCGTGGCTCCGACTGCCCGTGCACAGGTAAAGGGGTACAAAAGCGTGCCCCTCTTTTTGTACACCAACAGACCTTTTAAGAGGTCCAAGGATAAGAAGACCCACCTTTTGGTGGCGGTTGATAAGTTCGCTAAGTGGGTAGAGGCAGAGCCGGTCAGTAAGTGTGATGCAGCAACGGCGGTTCAATTCATGAAGAAGGTGATCTTCCGTTTTGGCTTCCACACAGCATTATAACAGACAATGGCACTAATCTCTCCAAGGGTGCTATGAAAGAATGAAAGTGCGTTATATCGACTAGAGGGGGGGTGAATAGGCGATTTTTATGAATTCTTCACTGAGGAATTTGCCAGTGAGGAAATTCCTTAGCGAAGAACTACTTGCAGCGGAATAAGTACTCAAAAGTATGCATAGCAGAACACAAGCATGGTCATCATGATGAAATGAAGACAAACACAGAGTACAGAAAGCGTAAACACATGATAACACAGGATGAAGACAAACAGACTGAAGAAATTGAACTGAGGAAATTGAGAAAGTCTTCAGTCAAAGTCTTCAAACACAGATATGACAAGCACACAACACAGTAATGAGGAAATGAAAGAGTTGAGGAAATAGAACCAGTAGACTTGGTGAAGACAATGATTTGGTAGACCAGTTCCAACTGCTGTCTCAATTGTACGTCTGGTTGGAGCGGCTAGGTATTTAAACCTGAGGATACACAGTCCTGGACACACAGTCCTCACCGTATTCTCCTTGAGCTAAGGTCACACAGACCTCGCCCAATCACTTGTGGTAAGTCTTCAGGTGACTTCCAAACCTTCACAGACTCGGTCACTCGGCGATCCACAATTTCCTTTTGGATGCTCTAGACCATGACGCCTAACCGTCTGGAAGAAGCACAGTCTTCAAAGGTAACAAGCGTCGGATCCACACAGGAACAATCTCTTCAGTGATGCTCAATCACTTTGGGTTTGTGGGTGTTTGGGTTTGGGTTTTCCTCACTTGATGATTTTCGCTCAAAGTCCTCGGAGGATGGGATGCTCTCAAATGACAAGTGTCAGTTTCTCTCGGAGCAGCCAACCAGCTAGTGGTTGTAGGGGGCGGCTATTTATAGCCTAGGGAGCAGCCCGACATGATAAGACATAAATGCCCTTCAATGATATGACCGTTAGGTGTGTAGATATTTTGGGACAGCTGGCGCATAGCACAGCAACGGTCGGAAATTTGAGTATCAAATTCCTCAGGGCTATCATGTTCCTCACTGTGTAGGCAATCCGCACTGGCGAATTCCTAACTCCTCAGTCAAAACAAATTCCTCAGAGACCAGAAGAACTTCGTCTCTGTCACTGAAGAAATTGACTGAACTATATGAGATTTCCAATGGCTTCACTCGAAGGGATTGGTAGGTGTAGGATTTTGAGTTGAGCATCACATGAAATTTTTCCTTAGTATTTCCTCGACCCCTTTTTACAGTACGATGTTTCCTATGACTCAACAAAGAGAAAATGAAACTATGAAAACAAAAGTCTTCACGCTTCATGTTCCTCAAATGAATACCAAGTCTTCAAGGTCACACCAATTTCTTCACTTTCAAAGTCTTTAGAAAGTCTTCAGAAATCTAAAGTCTTTAGTCGAAGAACTTCATTTTTAGGGGTCAACTTTCTCTGTAAATATCAAACTCCTCATAGACTTATAGACCTGTGTACACTCATAAACACATTAGTTCCTTAGCCTATAAGTCTTCAATACACCAAAATCACTAAGGGGCACTAGATGCACTTACAAAGAATTTTTTCAACGTGAGCATATCCGGCTTGATGTGTCATCAGTGGCTCACCCCCAATCTAATGGTCAAGGTAAGAGAGCCAATCAAGAGATCCTGAGAGGCATCAGCCCCAGCTTATGCTTCCCTTACAGAGGACGCCGGGTTGTTGGGTGGAGGAGTTACCTTCCTTGTTATGGAGCATCAATACCACCCCAACAGATCTACGGGTTACACGCCCTTCTTCATGGTTTATGGAGCAGAGGCGGTTCTCCCTAGTGACATCCGTCATGACTGACCTCGTGTGGTGGCTTATGTTGATGCTGACAATGAAAAATCACGTCAGGAAGCACTTGACCTGTTGGATGAGGAGCGTGACGTCGCAGCGGCTCGTTCGGTGATTTATCAGCAAGATCTGTGCAATTACCACAGCCGCCGGGTTAAAACCAGAAGTTTCCAAGAAGGCGATCTGGTGCTCCGGCTTATCCAGGATCAAACTGATATGCACAAGTTATCCCCACCTTGGGAAGGACGTTTTGTGGTCAGTAAGAATCTCAACAATGGATCCTACTACCTTATCGATGTTCGAGAGCACAAAGACTCACGTAAGTCGGAGGAGGAGACCCACCGGCCGTGCAATATTGCTCATCTTCAGCCTTACTACACTTGAGCCACTGGCTCTTCTGATGTACATATTTTTGACAATGTATATATTATGATAAACCGGCAACCCTGCTAAAGCAGGGCCTATGTCGTTGTCTCTTCTTAAATAATGAGTCTTTGGTTACTTGGGGGCTTCCGGCTTATGGGCAGGGCTACGATCACCCTTTGAACCGGCTTAAAGCCAATTGAAAAAAAAAACTTGGGGGCTTGCTACCCAGGTTAAAGGGACCAAAGAGAGTCTGTTGCAAAAGCACAACTCAAACATAGGTGCCCCTTGAGCACAGATCAAAAATATTGCTTGGGGGCTCTTTGTTCTAAAGAACAAGAGTTTTTATGACCCTTGTAATAGGCTTAAAAGGCAGGCTTGGAAGCCAGGTGTATTCACCTAAAACCCCGGGTTATCCTGCCCTTTTAAGTCTGCCACTCCGCCCAGGTAATCCTGGAGCGACCCGCCGTACTTTTGACAAGTCAATCTTATACACACCCGGAACTTGTCAAAGTTAAAACGATGATTGGTTGTGTGAGGTCCAGCTGATAAGGTTTGTATAAAGGTTTAACTCAGTGGCTGTGCGGCCCGTGAAAGCACTTGAGTTTTAGGCCTGGCCGCCTATGAAAGCCTTGGTTTTTTGTTGTTGTTTGATTTGAACATTTTTTGAGGTTTTTTCGCATGTGACATAGCAATACATGATTAAAAAGCCGACGAGGGTTGTGAGGCCTTATGGTTTATACATGAAACTACCCGGTGTTTATTAACCCGGCCTGGCTTTCGACTATAAGTCGCCAGTATGAGATAAGATAAAATTCGGTGTTTACTAACCCGGCCTGGCTTTGTTCATAAGCCGGCAATATATGATAATTACCAGTGCTCAAATTTTGGGTTATCACCCGTACTACACTGGCTTGGTAAACCAACAGCGTGATCAAATATCACAGGTATGATACCTTTTAAATTATATATGGTTATCATTCCGTCCAGCCTTGGTTATAAACTATGATTCCCATGGCTTTATATTAGGCATTATAACCCGTCCAGCGGTAAACCGCCAGGACACTTTTTTAATCTGTTGTATGCAGGAACAGATTCAAATTGCTAATATCACAAGCATACGTGGCATATCTTAACATGGCGGAACAGCAGTGTCATGCATAACAAATATGCGTGATGGCATAGCAGATCAAGAGTTTAAGCTAGCCTATTACAAGGCGTGTGATGCCCAAAAGAATAATTGTTTTAACAAGTCTTGCAGAGAGTAGATATTCAGCCAGCCTCCGATTTATGAATCTTGGCCTGGTGGACTTGAAGGTTGTGGATCATCCAGCGCCGGTTCATCTTCCTCTTCTCTATCCAGTGGCTGGAAGTCAATGGTTGTCCAATCAATCCTAGTTAAGGCTTTGAATACAGCTTCATCACTTATAAGTGGGGAGGGGTCAACATCATGGGCATAAGTGTGCTTATGGATTGGAGGAGTAAGGCTTGGAGTATCATAAGTTGGCGCTTTAACTCTCTTATTGTTGGCATCGTAAACCGACTGATAATGTGAAAGATCGGTCTCCTCAGCCAATTTACTAGCCAGGGGCGCATTTCCCTCGTAATGGCTCCGAGGACATCAGTATTAAAGTCTGACCCATCCTCCTTTATGCTTGGGTAGCTGTTTGCCAAATCAGTCGGATCAAGATCAGATATCCATGCTTTGGCCCGAGTTAGTGCATTAAGAGCACCTGCCCTTGCAGTTGATTTCTTTAGTTCTTCAAACCGGGCAGGCATCATAGATAGCCTTTCCAAAGTCTCCTTGATCAAAGTTGGGGGCGGCTTGTTATGGAAGCTATGCAGATGACCCGTTGTATGCCGGTATATAATTGCTCTATAAGTGTATAGGCAGCTTTCAGTTTTTTTTCGCATATCCGAGCCAAGATGAGCAATGCGGGGACCTGCATCATCAAAAACGTCTGTAAACCGGCACTTTATTAGAGAATGCATGTTTAAAGCTTATGAAGAAGCTATTTACCAAAAACGGCAACAGTCATGGCATTTATTTGATGTTTCAAGCCAGTCAGCTCCTCTGCCACCTGATTAAGGGCCGCTTCGGCATCCTCAGCCCTCTTCAGCAGAGTTGGCCTTTCTGTATCCCAACCAGCCCGCTCGTTTTTGAAGCTTTCCTTTAGTTTTTCCATTGCTGCTAAGGCACTGGTCAGTTCATCCTTGGCCTTGGAAGTCTCTGCTTGTTGCGATTTGATATTTTCGAGGTCGGCGATTTGGGATTCCTTCTTGATAACCTCAGCCGGCAAGAGACAAGCAATTTATGAGATGACAGTGCATATTCAAAGTCCCAAGCACATAACAAGTGATATGCTTGGCACTTGGGGGCTAATGTCTATTGCTTCTTATCAAAAAAATTACAAGTCCCAAGCTCAATACAAGTATTATGCTTGGCACTTGGGGGCTAATGCATATTTGCTCCAGTTAAAACTATAATTTTTTCTTCCACTATCAACTCGGTGATTAACCAGTTTACAAAGGTCCTAAACAATAATTTTGAGCCTTACAACATAATTAGTCCCAACTTAACATATTTGTTATGTTGGCCCTTGGGGGCTACACAGGCAAAATTGAGGAGCTGTTATTCTACAAGTCCCGGTTTATATTGACAATATAAACTGGCCCTTGGGGGCTACTGGAGTTGATCTATATGGTTCTTGGAAGGTTACATGACATTCTATTCTTTTATGTCCAATAAACTTGGCCGCTAAGGGAGGAATATTTATGCAGAGTTAACAGCATTTACCTCATATCGCTCCTTCATCATATTCAGTAAACCGGCTTCATAGTCACGGCTTGTGTACAAACGGTTTAAAAACCCAGAATGAATATCTTGGGTGCTGAGGTGGGCATAGCTTTCCAAGTCTGCCTTCCACTTGCCTTTGTCAACACCAGAGAATTCTTCTTTGGCGCTATGTGTTGACAGACCAGTAGGGTGGCCTGGGGCTGTATAACTAACACCAGTGACTATAACATCGTCAGTCTTGTCGTCAGCAACTTTAGTTGGGCTTGGCGGTTTATCAGCATTGCTCAACGGGTCAATTTCCAATGCTCGGCAAAGACTGCATGGTCTTGTGGTGGTGGATCATCAGGAGTGTTTTCAGCATTTGGATTAGAAGGTTCCGGGGTCCTTTCCGGTTCAGATGGATTGGAGTCATCAACCGGTTTATTCAGTTTGGCCTTCTTGCTGGGTCTGGCCTTGGCTCTGAAAATAAGACGCAAGTAACAGGTTAGTATAATGATCAAGCATAAGGTATGAAGGGTCAATTAAATATGCTCACCCAGGAACAGTTTTGAGTGTTGGAATTTGTGTTCCTGTTGTTTCGCCAGAGGAAGAATGAGAAGTTCCCTGATAATTTGAATTAGACGGATTAAGAGGTTGTCGGAAATAACCCGCCTTGGGATAACATGTGTCAGAAGTATAAGAGACCTCTGGGCGGCGTTTACGAACCGGCGTGTTTGGTAAACCGGAAGAAGTTACCACATGGCCGCTATGCCTGGTTGTGCAGCGAGCTTCGTGTTGCTGTTTCTTCAAAAGAAAGTTTGGATCCAAGTGAGCTAGAGGGTGAGAAAATCTTACTTTCTGGTTTGCTTGTCGGGTTTTCTGTGTGGGCAGAGGTTCTGAGCCGGATGAGAGAATAATTACCTCTGCGTCACTTGCACGGCTGGCTTCTGTGTCGTCCTGATAACAATTATTGTCAATGAGGTGTATGAAAAAGGAGCCAAGTGAATCAAGTTCTACCTCTGACTCCGGGTAATCATTGTCATCATCAATGTTTAACTCGGCAGACTCACTGGTTTTCTTCTTGGCGGGCTTCTTGTTGACCTTGGTCTTGGGACGAGCTGTTTTGGCCAGTTTATCCTGCAGTTTCCTCTTCCAGAATGGATCATCACCCTGTTAAAAGTTGAAAAGATCACAAGGGAGAATTAAAAATATGGATTAAGCAGGAGTTGGGCAATTCTTATAGCTAGCGATTTATTTGAAGCGGAGAAAGGACTAAGCCCTGTTTTGCTGCACTCGGCCATGGGTATATCCAACATTTTCTTGACGACTTCAGTAATTTCAGTGTCAGTCAGCTGAATGTCAATGTGGCGTTGAGGGTCTTTCACGTCCCCTGTGTATTCACACATTAAACCGGGGCGACGGCTTAAAGGCAAAATACTCCAAGACACCCAGCAACGGACAAAATCAACACCTGTTAAACCGTTTGCCACAAAGGCTCTGAGCTTTGGAAGCTGTGGTGCATACTTGGCCCGTTCCTTTGCATTGAGTCTTTGGGGGAGTGGATGTGTACTGGTAAGCCGGTGAGCACGGTAACCCGGCAGAGGATTGTCACCAGCTGGAGATGTAACTTGGCAATAGAATCAAGTTTGATTCCAGTCTTTGGGGTGGCTATGATGGTTAGCGTGAGGGAAGCTGACATCTTTTCTCTTTTGGATTGAAACCCCGCCAAGTTCAGTATTGGGCCCGTCCACAAATTCTGTACGGCGGTTTAAATAGTAGAAATCTCTGAACAGTTCGACCGTGGGCTCCACTTCTAGGTAAGCTTCACAGAACACTTGAAAATTGAAAATATTGGATACTGAGTTAGGTCCAATATCTTGAGGGTGAAGTTGGAGGAAATGAAGCACATCATGGAAATTATTTGATACGGGAGGGCTAAATCCTCGACTTAGATGGTCAACAAAAACAATCACTTCCCCTTCCTTGGGTTCAGGGGGATTTTCAGGACCAGGGGCTCTCCAGTGGATGTCTTCCTTTTTGGCTAAAGCGCCAGTAGCAACACACCCGTTCAGCTTTTCTTCTGCAACCCGGGATTGAACCCCGTTGCAGGAATAAAATGACTTGGCCATTTATTCGATAACCTGGAAGAAGGTTTGTGCCGGTTTAAGATTCATGTTTAATCCGTTAAAGGTTAAAAGGCAGAAAGTGTTGAAGCATGCAAAAGTCTTAAACCGGGGATTGAGGTTATCACGTTGCAGAGATGAGTAATTGGCGGTTTAAGAGGGGACTGATGGTACCTGGCGGGTTATTATTTTCTGAGTTAAACTGCTTACACAAATATTGAAAGTATAGATCTGTAGTTGGAAAATGACTAAGTGATGAAAAACAGCTTTCACAGATTGATATCACAATTTCGGATCTACCGCGTGTCAAAAAATGAAAATATGTTCAGACCTAAATATTGGTACTTGAACAGTTTATAAAGGTCCAGATTGGATTTTCTACCTAAAAAGAGATGCTCTGATGAGGAAAGAAGGACTATGGCTATTGCCGCACAGGAAAATATTAAGTTTGAATAAAAAATTCATGCTACAGCGAAGAACAAGTGAAGAACGGTGCTGAACTTCCATGAGCTCGTACGAACCCTAATGAGATCTACGGAGGGGGAAGGAGGAAGAACTTACCGAGGCTGCTGGAGCGGCAGAGGCGCGCGAGCGAGACCTGGACTAATCAGGTTGATGCTATACAGCCAATGGTGATACAGAGGAGAGGATCGATGGCTGGGCTCGAGAGCAACACGTCGCGAGGAAGACGAAGAGGCTGAGGGGGGAAAGTGAAAAGGACCCCTGGCCCTATTTAAAAGGCGAATGGATAAGTGGCATGCCTAGGAATCGAGGAGCTCCAAATTGGATATATAACAGGGCCGACGCCTCGATTTTTGGAGGTTCATTAAAAATGAAGATACATATATGATTTTGGATTTGTATAAGAATTAATGACAGGTGACGTCATGGCGAGTTATCATGATCTCAGAAGATGACGTCACGGCGAGTTACAAGTCTTCGCGAAGGCAATGGAGAAGAAATTTTTCTTAAGTGTTGAAGACATGAACAAGTTCAAATCAACCTGGGGCCTAATGTTGGGGATCTATTGAGTATAAACCGCCCAGGAGGGGCCGGGTTATGCTCATCATGATTTACCAGTATTGAAGCCCATGAAGACATAGAAGATGGCGACTTATGAAGGAGATTAATAAAAAGGCCCAAAGCCCAAAGGCGGGTTAGGGCCCATAGATATAAACCGCCATAGGTATATGACTTGTATTGTAAAATAGGAAAGAGTGGATACCGAGACAGACACGTTTATGAGCCGGCCGGGATTCTGTGAACCACCGGGCGTCAACCTGAGTATATAAAGGGATGACCCGGCTGCGGTTTAGGGACAAGAAACAACAGATCGAGAGCCATGTTAAGCATATTCGCTCCCTGGTCATCGAAATCCTAGCAATACCACCTCAAACTGGATTAGGCCTTTACCTTTATCGCAAGGGGCCGAACCAGTATAGCTCCCTATCTCCTTTGTCCCATGTAATCCATTTAAGCTAACTTCGTTGCGATGGCTCCAGGACTAAGTCCTCACACTAGGACATCTGCCGTGAGCTCGTGCCCGAGTGGCTGATCACTCGCGAGCCACCCCCACTCGCTTGCTGGAGTCCCCACAGGTTGCCGCACACTTGCCGTTGCTCTGCTCAGGGGCCAGGCACCAAACTTTTCACGAACACGCTCATAGCGCGGTGCCTACTTGTTGGGGATATAACTATTGAGTATAAACCGCCCAGGAGGGGCCGGGTTATGCTCATGATGATTTACCAGTATTGAAGCCCATGAAGATATAGAAGATGGCAACTTATGAAGGAGATTAATAACAAGGCCCAAAGCCCAAAGGCGGGTTAGGGCCCATAGATATAAACCGCCATAGGTTTATGACTTGTATCGTAAGATAGGAAAGAGTGGATACCGAGCCGGACACGTTTATGGGCCGGCCGGGATTCTGTGAACCGCTGGGCGTCAACCTGAGTATATAAAGGGACGACCCGGCGGCGCTTTAGGGACAAGAAACAACAGATCGAGAGCCAGGTTAAGCGTATTCGCTCCCTGGTCATCGAAACCCTAGCAATACCACCTCAAACTGGATTAGGCCTTTACCTTCACCGCAAGGGGCCGAACCAGTATAACTCCCTGTGTCCTTTGTCCCGTTTAACCCCTTTAAGCTAACTTCGTTGCGATGGCTCCACGACTAAGTCCTCACACTAGGACATCTGCCGTTAAAAACCCACAACACTACTCGTTTGCATCGGGGAGACCCGGGTTCGATCCCCGCAGCCGCGGTTTAAAACCCCCCTTTTTGTAACACTTGTGAGTATGACAGGGTGACCCCACATGTCATCCTCACCCCCCATCTTATTTATTTTCTTTTTCTTTTATTCCAGCGTTTTCCATTTCTGGAAAGATACCTTATTCCAAATCAGGCAAGTCCATTTATGGACGTTTCCAAATAAGGAAATGCCATTTCTGTCAGATTCCTTTTTAGGTAGGTTTTGACTTAATGCACTTGTGGGTATTTTTCTACAACGAACCCAACATATTATATATATTTTTGGGCTAGAAAAATCCCACCAATACAGTGGTGGCATTGTTTTCTGCATTTGAGCAAGTTTGCATACATGCCATTTTACATCATGATGTTGTTTTGTCTTTTATGTGTATATTTATGCAAACATGCTATGGGGTATTTTGGCAGATGCGTAGCTTCCTTTTCATGTATACTCCATGCTAGATTTATTTCATTCCATTATATGCCCTATAGTGAGTTAATCAAGCTTGTAAATAGGCTATCATGAATCTGTTTTCGCCATGCTAGTCATTTTCACCAAGTCTGTGAAGTTGTTATCATTTGCATTTTTGCCATGCTATTTTAGGCTTGTTCGAGTGCGTTCTAGCAGGAGCTCAGTGTTCATGATTGGTAGAGATTCACTTGTACTTTAATGCCATGTGATTTGTTGTCTTCTTGGAGTGTTGTAGAATAGTTTCTTGTTGCATCCTAAGTGCTATGATGCTGTTAAGCGCAGATTTGCATCATTCTTGTTTTGCTTGCCATTTGCAAACCGTGCATCCGTTTCCGGTGATCCTTATATCGATTTCGACCGAAATCACCTCATCTTTCCATAGGCATGCTTGCTTTGCCAAGTTGATGCCTTGTTCACCTTTTCCCTTCCGGAGGACTCATACGCATTGCACATCATACCTTGCATTCCATGCCATGTATTGCATCATGTTGCTTGTGCATTGCACCGTGATTGATTGTTGTTCCGTTGCTTGTGTTCTTGCTTTGGGTAGAGCAGGGAGACCAATACGTGAATGGGGAACCTGTTGAGTACGCTAACGAGGAGCAAGGTTTTGACAACTCTGAGAACTCTGCAGGCAAGATGATCATTACCCTCGATATCACTTCTATCTTTGCTTGCTAGTTGTTCGCTCTATCGCTATGTCGCGCTACCTACCACTTGTTTATCATGCCTCCCATATTTCCATGTCAATCCTCTAACCCACCTTCCTAGAAAACCGTTGTTTGGCTATGTTACCGCTTTTGCTCAGCCCCTCTTATAGCGTTGTTAGTTGCAGGTGAAGTTGAAGATTCCTCCATGTTGGAACATGTTTATGTTCGGATATCACAATATCTCTTATTTAATTAATGCATTATACTTGGTAAAGGGTGGAAGGCTCGGCCTTATGCCTGGTGTTTTGTTCCACTCTTGCCGCCTTAGTTTCCGTCATACCGTTGTGATGTTCCTTGATTTTGCGTTCCTTATGCGGTTGGGGTTATGGGACCCCCTTGATAGTTCGCTTTGAATAAAAATCCTCCAGCAAGGCCCAACCTTAGTTTTACATTTGCCTAACAACCTAAGCTTTTTTCCCTTGGGTTCTGCAGACCCAAGGGTCATCATTATTTTAACCCCTCCGGGCCAGTGCTCCTCCAAGTGTTGGTCCGAACTGGGCGATGTCCGGCGCCCCCTGGGCAACCAGGGTCTATGCCAACCCGACGTCTTGCCCATCCGGTGTGCCCTGAGAACGAGATAGGTGCAGCTCCTATCGGGATTTGTCGGCACATTCGTGCGGTCTTGCTGGTCTTGTTTTACCATTATCGAAATGTTTTGTAATAGGGATTCCGAGACTGATCGGATGTTTTCGGGAGAAGGAATATCCTTCGTTGATCGTGAGAGCTTGTGATGGGCTAAGTTGGGACACCCCTGCAGGGTATAAACTTTCACGAGCCATGCCCGCGGTTATGTGTCAGATGGGAATTTGTTAATATCTGGTTGTAGAGAACTTGACACTTGACTTAATTAAAATGCATCAACCGCGTGTGTAGCCGTGATGGTCTCTTTTCAGCGGAGTCCAGGAAGTGAACACGGTTTGTGTTATGATTGAACGTAAGTAGTCCAGGATCACTTCTTGACCACTTCTAGCTTTTCGACCGTTGCGTAGATTCTCATCTGACTCTTATTTGTGTATGTTAGCCACCATATTTGCTGAGCGTTTGCTGCAACTCCACCTCATAACCTTATCCTACCCATAAGCTTAATAGTCTTGATCTCGCGTGTTTTGCGATTGCTGAGTCCTCGTGACTCATAGATACTACCAAAACAGTTGTAGGTGCCGATGATACCAGTGCAGGTGATGCTACCGAACTCAAGTGGGAGTTCGACGAGGTCCTTGGTCGTTAATATGTTTCTTTTCCTGATGATCAGTAGTGGAGCCCAGTTGGGACGATCAGGGATCTAGCATTTGGGGTTATCTTCTTTTCATTTGGATTTGACCGTAGTCGTTCTATGTGTGTACTCTGAATGATGTATGAATTATATTTCCATTGTGTGACGTGGCGATTGTAAGCCAACCCTCTATTATCCCTTTCTTGTTCATTACATGGGATTGTGTGTAGATGACCCTTCTTGCGACAAAACCACAATGCGGTTATGCATCTAAGTCGTGCCTCGACACGTGGAAGATATAGCCGCATCGTGGGCGTGACAACCGAAGTCCAGAACATTCTGGCCTTCATTGAAGCTAGGGCCAACATCCAGGAGTACGCCAACAACGGTGCAAGATGCCGCCGTCACCGTTAGTCCATGGCCCGATGACACACAGAGCTCGGCAGGGGATCCACTTCCCACCGCAAGACGCCTCCGCGGCCGCCATGTGATCAAAATTTGCCATGAAAAACATTGGGATTGCCATTCTTAAAATCCGAACGTTTGGGATTTATCATCTCCGTTTATTTTAGTTGGATCGTGGTAGGAATGTAAAGTCGTAGTTAGACTGAATGAAATCTATGGTTTGATTGATTGAATGTTCTGCTAGAGCCGTATCAAATTAAATATAAAATGTCATCAAGCGACATGTATTCCTTCTCATCACAAACATTTCATATTAAATACCACGTCAATTCCAAATATTCTTTCAGGGAAGTCAATTCCAAATACTTGTACGGCGTGACCAGTCCCCTTCTTCGAGCAGTTGGCGATACATCTATTTATCCACGCATTTAATTGTTAGTAGATAAATAGTACTACTACTAGCCTAACTTGTCCGTCACGGTCACTTCTGTTCCTAAACTTGTTACATATAATAGTACTAGTACATGAAACTGGTGCCTTAACTTGTGAACACATCCAAATACGGCCAACGGCAACACCGCCTGCGCATTCTTCGTGTTTGCCCATGTGTTTAAACGCAGAAGGGGAGGAAAGAGAGACAGAGAGAGAAAGAGAAAGGGAGAGCAGACATGGAACCCACCGGTAAGTGAAGGGGAATAGTAAGTGCTCACGAGCCGGTCCCAATAGTGTACTAAAATTAATATAAAAACATGTTATCCATTAAATAGGTTGTGGTAATATAAAAACATTATATCAACAAAGGGGAGTACAACAAATGTTGCTACTATGTTTCCTATTGACGTGCTGCTTGAAGGCCCTAGCCGCATGTTCGACCCTCGTCCTTTTTCATTTTAATTTTATATATGGGTCCAAATTTGCTCCATGACACGTGGGCCCCCCGCTGTGTAGTTTGTAGCACTTTAATTTCTGGGTCGAAATTTGTTCCATTATAGGTGGCCCCCCGGTGTGTAGTTTGTAGCTTATTTGTAATAATTAAGGAGAACACCATAGTTTTTTGCAAAAATACCATGGTGCAACATGGAAGGTGAGAAAGGGCGTGCGAGAGAGCGGTGACCGAGCCAGAGGGGAATCAATTGGGGGAGGGGCGAGGGTTGCAACGGTGTTTGGAGTAGTTGTGGGCCGAATGCTACAAAAATATAATCTAAACCAGCCGGAATAAATGCCTTCAAAAATTAATCCAAGGTTGGAGTCGCCCTCGCGATGTAAATAGCTCCGGCTCTGCGAGGGATGGAGAGGTAGCTTCAATGTGTGAAAGAGACGGCGTGAGAAAGTGAGGTCAATCGATACATATATAGATAGAGAGAGACAAAGTGAGTGTGGACCGGCATAGGTTGAAAAGATAAATATGCTTTGGAGAGATATTGTCCGATTGAGCTTTTGGGAAGGGTGAGGGATGTAAGAGAGAGCTTGAGAGATGATCTAGTCATAGACAGGTAGATATATCATTTGTGTGTGGGAGGAAGCAAGGTCAATTGATACATATATATATATAGAGAGAGAGAGAGAGATTGAGCGAGTGTGGGTCGTCATGCAATCGAAAGAGTGAGATGGGTTGGAGTGAGTGACCTAGATAGACAATGTGAGTGAGAGAGTATACAATATGAATATGTCGAATTGGGCCCATACATGGAGATATACCGTTTGTGTGTGAGAAAGAGCAAGGTCAATCGAGACATACATAAAGAGAGAGATAGAGAGAGAGAGGGAGAGAAAGAGATTGAGCGAGCATGGGCCGCCATGAGGTTGAAAGAGTGGGACACGTTGGAGAGACTGGCCTAGGTAGACAATCTGCGTGAGAGAGTATAGAGTGTGTCGATCGAGGCCCGAACAGGGAGATATATCGTTTGTGTGTGAGAGAAAGTGAGGTCAATTGAGACTTAGATAAAGAGAGAGAGATTGAGCGAGGGTGGGCCGCCGTGCGGAAGAAAGAATGAGACAGTCTTGAGAGAGTGGCCTAGATAGAAAATGTGCGTGCATTCGCACGAGAGGGGGGGTCTAGATAGGCAATCCATGTATCTAGTGAGAGAGGGTGGGAGGGAGAGAGACAGAGAGAGCTCGGCATCCAGTGCAATGGTGGGTGTGTGAGAGAGATACATTTTTTAACAGAGTGGGATAAGGGGGTTGTGTAGTTGAGAGAGTTAGAGATCGAAACATGGAGAGAATGAATGAACGTGTGTCGGAAACCAATAGCTTTGCAAGGTGGATAGGAGAGGAAGATTGATCGATAGAGGAAGTATGTAGCGTGTGTACCGAGGGGGGCTAAAAACAACATTTGAATGTAGATAGTACTAGACTTAATATTGACGTTTCAATTTAGTGTACATTGTAAGATTTTAATTGAGGACCACGCATATGGCTTCCATAATTATTTAAATTTAGTGTACATTGTAAGATTTGAATTGTGGTACTTTGTATGTGTGTGGTCATATGCTTGAATCCATCCAGAGTTTTCTTACTAACATGGTGTTCATCTTATACATACAAATTTAAATTTAAAAAAGTAGTGTGGATACTAATACGTCCATTTTGCATCATGCTTTTATATTGATACTTATTGCATTATGGGCTGTTATTACACATTGTATCACAATACTTACACTGACACGCGTCGGTGTTATACAAACGGTTTTTAACCCCTTTCCGCGACGACATTTGGAACCGTCGCCTAGTGAGTGACGGTGATAGGGGGTCCTTCCCACACGACCCAGAAACCGTCGGGGATATGCCCTCCTGGAACACACGCTCGACAAAATGAGTTCGTGTGCGACTGGCGAGTGCTCAAATACGGAAATACGTACAGTAGAGCTAAAAATACAATTATACATGCGAAATTGTTTCCGGTCGCAAGTACATCCCACACAGTCAGTCCCCGCTAAACGTTTTCGTTCGTATGTACATCCCACACAGTCGCTCCAAGGAAAACGTCTCCGTTCACAGGTACATCACACACAATTTTCCCCGTTAAATCGTCCGTGATAGCGTTGCCATTGCACACAATATTAACAATTTTATCGTTTGTGTTATTGAATGCATCACACATGGTGCATAGAAGAAACCGTGTGGCAAAGGCTGTCCATCACACACAGTTTTTATGTGGTAAACGTTTGTGCAAGGTGGCCTAACGCAAACAGTTTTCAAGAGAAGGCCGTGTGTGATTGTTCATTGATCCAACACGGTTTATTCCTAGAAACAGTGTGCGCTGCCTAAGGTCATCGCCCACGGTATTTTCTGAATACCGTTTGCAATAGCAAAACCCAATTAGCAGGCTAATTGCCCTATTATTTATAATCCATTTATTAATCTAATTAACATTCATATTAAGCACATAATATATTTCATTTCCATATTAAGGAAGCAGGATTTCATAATTGAAATACATCAGAGTACAACATGATATAGCTTCAGCACTCAGCTACCCCATTACACAACTGCACCAGCACCAAGTTTCACATGCAACATGTAGAACCTTTCGAAATTAGCCTCATAGAGGGTATATATACAGATGCATCTCATCTGGAAAACTGCTGAAGCGGAAGGCGAATATTGAGCCTTCATTCATGTTGAAGGTCTTTGCAACTTTAGGCTAGTGCCTGTGGATGATTGACCGTCCGTCCTTCGTCCTCTTCAGGAACACTTCAATATTGAACCATGGGTGTTGTATGAAAACCTTCCTCGCCTCCTGACCATAGAGGTGGTTTGAGAGTTAATCATCAGTGAACTGCTTTGGAAAGGCCTGAAAACAAGGATGTGCATAAATATCTTCTCTATATTAGAAATGGGGCAAAGGAATAAAAAAGGCAAGGTATAATAGTTAGTACCATCTTGTAGTGAACTGATGTCTTCTTCATTGTGCAGACAAAGATCTTGTTGTTTTCTGTCGCTAATTTCTTTATCCTAACAATCTTTCTGAGCTTCTTGACTTGATTGATATTCATGGACAACTCATTTCCCCATATGCAAAAAGGGTCGAATAGTGGGTCAAAACCTCTGACAGCAGGACCTACATGTGCAAGACTAAATTGTTAAAAATGTAAATATTAGAATGGTTCCTGCAATTGCATAATAATGTGCTATTAGACAATGGACCATGCACGTGCTAACCTCGATTGTAAACCTCGGTGCTTCCCATTGTTTCCCTACAACACATATAAGGTAGTTAGTCATCATGTTAAGTAAGGGTTCGCATGCTATCAGTAAAATATGTTGATGAAAAATAACCACATTACAGATTCATCAGATTAATTCAAGCCACATGGAAAACCCATTTATCCAAACCAAGCATCATTAAGAACTAGGAAATATAGCACTTGTATATGTTTCTCATGTATTAAGTGCAAGCAAATTCGATTTATTCCTCACATGCACAACAATACAAAATTCTATGCACGACAATTGGACATCACATTGCAGAATTGAACCAAGCAGTTAACTAAACACCACAACAAATGAACCAAACATTAACTGAGCACCACATTGCACAATATAACATACTCCTAATAGAAGATCAGACAGCTAACCAAACCAAGCATGCTTAACAACTTGGAAATATAGCAATTGTATTTGTATCTCATGTATTTACTACAGCCAAATACAATTTATTCCTCACATGGTATACAATAACAGAATGCACCCACAACTATTGAACATCGCATTGCAGAATTGAACCAAACAGTTAACTAAACACCACAACACAAATGAACCAAACGTTAACTGAGCACCGCATTGCACAATGTATAACCAAACCAAGCATGCTTGACAACTTGGAAATATAGCAATTGTATTCGTTTCTCATGTATTTTGTAAAGATAAATTCGATTTATTTCTCACATGGAAGCAACACAAAATTGCAGCCTGAAGAATTGAACCTCACATTTGCAGAACTGAACCAAATAGTTAACTGAAGACGGCAACTAATTAAAAAAACAGTTAATAAGTGAGCACCACACTGCACGACATATAGAACATATACACTAGAGCAACAAATTGCATGGTAAAATTAGATACCACAATTCACTATAATTTGTGAAGGAAAGGCAGGAGCAGCACACGCCACGGGTAAACCGAGCATGCTTAACCGGCGTAGCTAGAAAATGGCAAGGTGCTCCTCCAAGATCTGGGGGTCGGCACAAATGGCAGCCATCGCGACCTCATCCGCGCATGCGGCCGCGATTTGCTTCTCCGCTACCAAATGCTCCTTGAGATCCTAGCTATACTGCATGCACCATGGCTTAGGGTGGCACTTATTTGGTTGAGGGGTCGGTGATTTGGGTGGAAGGTGTCGCGCCGGCGGTCGGGGCATGTGGGATGTGGAAGCAGGAGGAGGATGGGGGTCGGGTGTAGATTACCTGCCGGGATAGACGAGGCTGAGCAGCGTGAAGGAGGGTCGCCGGCGAGGAGGTGACGCTGCGAGCAACGAGTGAAGGTTTCAACTTGGAAAGGAAGGCGGAAACAGGGGAAATGTGGCTTTTGGTAAGGGGGAGGGGGCGGGGAGGTAGATATTTCCGAGGAAGCCAAAAATTTTGGAATCGTTTTAGCGAAAAAACGGGTGCGCAAAGTGTCATCAGACACGGTCCCTTATTCAGAACTGTGTACGATATGTGAACATCACAAACGATTCAGATAGCTTAACCCATGTGTGATGAGTTTGAACGTCAAAAATTTTGGTTCGAATTTCCCTCGTTACAGTGGTCATCCACATCATTGCATAATTTGGGTACAGAAAGGAGACTACAGCACACCCACACTTCTTAATCGAGCAAGTTCAGCAATTAAACAGAGCTAGCTGACCTAAACATTACTCTAACAAATAAAAGACCGGCGCTCTTAATTAAACAAAACAAAGAGTACTACTACAGCTGGTGCTCGTCGATCTTCGCCGCTGCCTCCATGTCCAGCTCGCGCCGACGGTCTCCTAGGGAAGGGGCTCCATGGCATCCATCACACCATACTCGGCAAGCATCTCGCCATCCGCGTCCGCCATCTGTTTGGAAAAGGCTACCACAAGCTAGGCATGGGCGGCCGCAATCTGGGCTTGGACGGGCTCCGTCGTCACAAGGTATGCGGCGGAGGAACGAACGGCTACTCGAACGATCTCGGCGATTGCCAACTCTTCGGCCGTGGGTTGCTGACCATTGTCGTAGAAGCTTTGTTCGATTTGTGCGGTGACCGCCACAAGCTGGGTGTGGGCGGCCTCGACATGGTCGTGGGCGGCCTCCATGAGGGCCAAGACCGCCGCTACAGAACGATAGCTGCTCTGCCTCTCTCGCTAGTTGCTATCGCTGAGGCAGATGTTGCTTCCGCCACCTGGAAAGCAACATCGGCCGTTTGGGCTGCCTTGGCCGCCCGGTCACAGATTGTGGCCGCACTCATGTGCCTTGTTAGCAAGCGCATGGCGGCTGCGGCCGCGCTCTCGCCGGAGTGGGCCAACGAAGTTGCCCTCACGACGCGGGTCCACGTGCCCATCTTTCACCGGCGATGATAGAACAGTGAAATGATATTTGGGGAGCGAGCTAGTGTGCTTGAGACGCCGGCTGTGGACTGTAGCGACACACCTTCTCGCATAAGCCATAGGCGTACTATCCACCGACTGTGCTCCAGGATAGTTTGTGCTGCATCTCACATGGTTGGTGATAATAAACTATGTGGGATCTAGTTGATTTTTCATCTTGATTTGAATTACATAATGGGGTCACAGCGGCAATGGACGGTGTTTGAATTGCTAGACCTTTTATCTACAGTGAACACGCAACTATATGTGTGTCGTAAAAGAATTGGAATTATCCAGGGTTCGTTTGAACATTTTACACATTAAATTTGTTTTCTAGCCATTTCAGGTGCATAATTCAAAATTAAACTACATGCACATGCTCCGATGCACCAACATGGGTTGTAAAATCATATATGTGTCGATGGGTTTATGCTTACGTCCCATGCTAGAAATGGGGATGAAATTCAAACACCACGGCACCGTGGATCTCCGGCAAACAACGACGTACTTGCTTTTGTAATTCTAGTAAATCGAAAAGTTGTCTGAAATTCATGAAACTTGGCATGCTATCATGGAGCGGCATCAACATGCCGTGGTAAATTTTTTGTCCCATTTGGGGCAGGTTTGGGTATATGCTTCTCACAAACCAGCGCTTCTCACAACAAGCATGATGGTTTCGGTAGGGAACATCCCACCTTTCGGGACGAAACGATATCCATTGCCTCTTAATTCTTTCAAAAAAATTCTCGTGTCAACGTAGAACAACAGGAGTATTGTGTCAACTTTTGTGATTTTTCGGGGTTCGTTTGGACTTTTTTATGCATTAACTGAGTTTTAAATGCATTGATGTGCATAATTCAAATTTGAACTACATGCACATGCTCTAATGCATATAAATTGGTTGAAAATTCAAATTGGTGTTCTTGGTTGCATGCTTAGGTCCCATGCAAGAAATGGGAATGAATGTAAAACACCCTGCCACGGTCACTCGGCCGCAAACATTGAGATATTTGGTTTTCAAATTGTAGTAAATCCAAAACTCGTCTGAAATTCATGAAACTTGGCATGCTATCATGGAGCGGCATCAACATGCCGAGGTAAAATTTTTGTCCCATTTGGGGCAGGTTTGGGTATATGCTTCGCACAAACCAGAGCTTCTCACAACAAGCATGATTGTCGGAGAAGCTTTGTTCGATTTGTGCGGTGACCACCACGAGCTGGGCATGGGCGGCCTCGACATGGTCGTGGGCGGCCTCCATCGGGGCTAATGCCGCCGCTGCGGAAAGGATAGCTGTTGTGCCACTCTCGCCAGTTGATATCCCTGAGGCAGATGTTGCTGCCGCCACCTGGGAAGCAACATCGGCAGTTTGGGCTGCCTTGGCCGCCCGTCGCAGATTGCGGCCGCACTCATGCAACTTGTTAGCACACGCATGGCAGCTGCAGCCGCGCTCACGCAGGAGTGGCCACCGAAGTTTCCCTCATGACGCGGGTCCACGTGCCCATCTTTCACCGGCGACGATTGAACAGTGACATGATATTTGGGGAGCGAGCTAGTGTGCTTGAGACGCTGGCTGTGGACTGTAGCGACGCACCTTCTCGCGTAAGCCATAGGCGTACTATACACTCACTGTGGTCCAGGATATTTTGTGTTGCATTTCACATGGTTTGTGATAATAAACTATGTGGGATCTACTTGATTTCTCATCTTGATTTGACTTACATAATGGGGTCACAACGGCTATGGACGGTGTTTGAATTGCTAGACCTTTTATGTGCAGTGACCATGCAACTATATGTGTGTCGTAAAAGAATTGGAATTATTCAGGGTTCGTTTGAACATTTTACACATTAAATTGGTTTTTTAGCCATTTCAGGTGCACAATTCAAAATTAAACTACATGCACATGCTCCGATGCACCAACATGGCTTGTAAAATCATATATGTGTCCATGGATTTATGCTTATGTCCCATGCAAGAAATGGGGATGAAATTCAAACACCACGGGACCGTGTCTCTCCGGCAAACATCGACGTACTAGCTTTTGTAATTCTAGTAAATCCAAAACTCATCTGAAATTCATGAAACTTGGCATGCTATCATGGAGCGGCATCAACATACGTGGTAAAAATTTTGTCCCATTTGGGGCAGGTTTGGGTATATGCTTCTCACAAACGAGAGCTGTTCACAACAAGCATGATGGTTTCGGTAGGGAACGTCCCACCTTTGGGGATGAAAAGTTATCCATTGCCTCTTATTGCTTTCAAAAAATTTCTCGTGTCAACGTAGAACAACAGGAGTGTTTTGTCAACTTTTGTGATTTTTCGGGGTTCGTTTGGACTTTTTTATGCATTAATTGAGTTTTCAATGCATTCATGTGCATAATTCAAATTTGAACTACATACACATGCTCTAATGCATATAAATTGATTGAAAATTCGAATCAGTGTTCTTGGTTGCGTGCTTAGGTCCCATGCAAGAAATGGGAATGAATGTCAAACACCCTACCACCGTCACTCGGCCACAAACATTGAGATACTTGGTTTTTAAATTCTAGTAAATCCAAAACTCGTCTGAAATTCTTGAAACTTGGCATGCTATCATGGAGTGGCATCAACATGCCATGGTAAAATTTTCGTCCCATTTGGGGCAGGTTTGGGTATATGCTTCTCACAAACCAGAGCTTCTCACAACAAGCATGATTTTCAGAGAAGCTTCGTTCGATTTGTGCGGTGACCGCCACGCGCTGGGCGTGGGCGGCCTAGACATGGTCGTGGGTGGCCTCCATCTGGGCTAAGGTCGCCGCTACAGAACGGACAGGTGATGTGCCGCTCTTGCGAGTTGCTATCCCTGAGGCAGATGTTGCTACAGCCACCTGGGAAGCAACATCAGCCGTTTGGGCTACCTGGGACGCCCGGTCGCAGATTGTGGCCGCGCTCATGCACCTTGTTAGCACACGCATGGCGGCTGCGGCCGTGCTCTCGCCGTAGTGGGCCACCGAAGTTGTGCTCACGACGCGGGTCCACGTGCCCATCTTTCACTAGCGACGATTGAACAGTTGTAACATCCCAAATTTTCAATTTGGTATGTTATACATAGATCATCATTTCATATCATATTTTATTGCATTTTGACAAATCCTCGATAAATCCTAAGCAACTCAAGGACCCTCGGAGAGAGTTGGGGATTTTCTCGAATTTTCATATTTGATTTTCATCAAATAATAAGACGAGGATTTTGGTTTTAATTATTTTCTCTCCGGAAAAATATTTCTTTAAACAAAATATACGAGAGGAGAAAATATGAATTCTCCAAAACAATTGAAATACTGGAGGAAAAATGTTAAAATCATTTATTGGAATTTATTCGGAATTTATTTGCAATTTTTATTGCATTAAAAATATTGCATGTTTTCAAAATATTTATTTTGTGTTAAAAAAATGTTCACCCTATTCTAGAGTTTCTAACTAGACGGAGAAAATTTATTTTATATTTTTCTGACTTTTATTTATTTTTCTACGAATTTTTCCGCGGAACGTATTTAAAAAAAACGCGCGCGCCCGCCGGGCCGAGCCCAGCCGCGCCAGGCCGCCGGCCCACCCCGCGCCTCTCTCCTCTCCGCGCACGGGACGCCGCCGCGCCGTGTCCTCCATGGACACGGGACCGAGCCCCCGCTGGAGCTTGCCCCTCCTCCAAGCCGAGCTCTCCCCTCCTTTATATACCCGCGCCCCCCCTCTCTCTCTCACCCCGTCGACGCCTGCCTTGCCCGCCGTCGCCGTCGGAGTTGAGCTCGGGAGCCGCCGCCGCCGCCGTTGCCGCCGCCCCCTCGCCGCCCCTCGCCCTCCCCGAGCACCCCGCACCCTGCCGCCCTCGCCGGAGCCCCGCCGGAGCCGCCCCCGACGAGGTACTGCCTCGCCTCGTTCGTTGCCGGTTTTTGTTAAAAAAACCCTTCATTTAAAAAAAACCCTAGATCAGTTTTTTTTTGTTTTATTATTTTGCGAGCGTTCACCGAACCGTTCGTTTTAACGAACGCGTTCGTCGGTTTTTCTCTGTTAACGAACGTCCGTTCTTTAACCGTTCGTCCGTTTTTCTTTTTCCTCGGAGTTTTTCCGTTATTTTCTCAGATTCGATTTCTGATCGAATCTTCGTTTCTGTTTAACTTCTCGCTCGTTTATCGGAATCAGGCGATTCAAGCGCCTAGAGTTTCGTCTCGAAATTCCCTTTCCGTTTAACCTACTCAAACAAGATTTTGCTACAATAAAATTTGACCTAGACCCAGATTAGTAAACGAAGCTTGTTTCTTTCGCAGTTTGACTTTCGTTGCTTCTTTCGAGTTGATTCTTTTTGCAAACCGGAGTTCTTAAGTTGAACTTTCTGGTTGGATATTTCATTCGAGTTTTACCTGTGCATTAGATGAGTACTGATTGTATGCTTGTTTGTTTGCGATAGAGTACCCGGAGTGTGCTGCTTGTTACTTCGAATCGCTAGGTTTTGCGGATCATCAGCAAGGCAAGTAACACTTTGATCATATACCTTCCATACCCAGTTTTTATTGCATTAGATCTATTCCTCAAACAATTGCATGATTAGGATCTAATTAAATTGTGGGTATTGGGAAGTAGTTGAGGTAGTGCCTATTACCTGTTTTATTATCAAACCCTTGGGAGTTACTTCTACGTTTGCTATTATATTGCCATGCTATGCTCGTAGACATGGATTGGGTTTGAGAGATTTCCATGACAGATGTGAGATTGTTAATTAATGGTTTACTTAAGGTGGCAACTAAAACTCACATCTGGGTGGATTGAGGTACCTGGGTATTCCGGGATTGCCTGTTTTTCTTTTGGACCACCACCCAGGTTCAAAGGGATCATGAGATTATTCATGCTAGAAACTTCCGTGTGTAGCCGCAAGCTATTATGGGCTCTAGCATAGTTGACTAAGTTGTGTGAACTCTTACAGTGGTAGACTAGCAGATGTAGGGGAAAGTAGGTGTAACTGTCTACCCATACGTAAGGTGCAAACACTTCTGAAAGACTGTGTCTCGGTCATCCGTTACTCAAATACCATGTAGTGCGAGTAATTCAACGGAGGAGATCGAGTCTTGTGGGGAAAAGTGCACAAACCTCTGCAGAGTGTACAAACTAATCATGGTTAGCCGTGTCCCCGGTTATGGACAACTTGAGTATCTAGTACTTGGATTATCATGTGAATCTCATCACTATGTTACTTCTAATTAATTTTGTTGGGTTATTGATGACATTTAATTGGGATTGAGATGCTGTCAACCATCTCAATGTTTCACAACCACCATGATAGTTAAATAAAATTTATTCCTTTGAAGTAGGATAAAATTGGCTTTTCGCAAAATTGTAACCATAGAGCTTTCCACCAGCCATATATGCATGTAGTATAGCATCATTATTGTTCATTATTCTCTATGTGTTACATTGCCAGCATATTCTATGTGCTGACCCGTTTTCGGGCTGCAACGTTTCATGTTGCAGACTTTTCAGACGACGAGTAAGGTGCCTTAGGTCGTGGTCTTATACTCAGTGATGCCGCTGGAGTTGATGGACTCACTTATCTTCCAAGTCTTCCGCTGTTATCGTTATTAGGTGGCCTTAAGCCATATTTATCATACTTATTCTCTTTGGAGATATTCGATGTAATAAGTGTGTGATTGCTACTCTGTTATAAATCCTCCATTTGTACTGTGCGTGTCAGCATTACTGATCCAGGGATGACACTGGTGCACAGCAGCACAGACCATTTGAGGTCTGGTCGCTACAAAGTTGGTATCAGAGCACACGCTGACTGTAGGACACGACCACTAAGCTTAAGCCCTAGAAAGCTTCTCTCTTCTCATTTCTGACCCCTCTCCACTTTCTACTCTTTTAGGAATGGCGAATGCAAGGAGCAAGTTCATGCAACCAGATGAAGACACGCCGTTTGGTCGACACTTGAAGGAAGTCACCAAGTACTTGAACATAGGAATACCAAGCATCACCGGAACCTACAACGCCACATTACCCGAAGAGGAGAGCTGGAAGATTCAAGTTCTCATTCTAGGAAGGATGTTTTGTGCCATAAGATTGGTTTTCGAAGCACCAACTTGGAGTTTAGGGAAGAGTATGGCCGCACACATCGCCATGGGACGCATTAGAGAAGTCTATCACCAGGAGCTTAAGGATACAATTTATCAGATTTGTGGACGCCGAGACGCGCAATGGGAGATGATCAGAACCAAGAAGGATGGATCAATTGCAGCTTTCATCCAGGAGCAAAACCAACATATTCGTCGCCAAGAGAACCAGATGTGCACGGACAAGGAAGAACTGAAGAAGGCATTAACCAAGATCAAGGAGCTCCAAGAAGAACTCAAAGCTACACGCGAAGATTATTTGGAGGAAATCAACGCACTAGTAGGGAAGAATGACGACCTGGAGAAGAAGATTGGAGTATTCATGGGAAATCCAGTGCCAAAAGCAGAAGTCGACGAATGCACTTGTCCGGATAACTACATCATCATCGACGACACCGACTCGGAACCAAGTGAAGATGACTGGGTTGATGAAGCCGGAGCAGACATCATGGAGTCTTCAACGGATTAGAATTATTTTATTAGACCACCATATCAGTAGTAGTTTTCCCCCATTTCATAGTATAGTTCAAGCACTTTGTAACGCTAGTTAGATCGATTGTTTTGCCTTGTTTGAATTGATTGAGTGATATTGATTGAATTTGTCTCATGAGCATATGGGTAGTGTTTTCTCTCTAGACCTCATTCTATTCTTAACTCTCATCTTTTCTAAACCTATCAGATGCCTCCGAGACGCGACACCGGATTTGTTTTCCCACCAGAGATCACCCAGTTGATTCAGCAACAGAATGCCCTGATGCAAGTGTTAGTGCAGAACCAAGGCAACAACAACAACAACAACAACAACAACCCACCGCCACCACCACCTGTTGATCACTTAGCCCGTTTCTTAAGGCTAAACCCGCCGGTGTTTTCTAGTAGCACCGAGCCGATTGTTGCAGATGATTGGCTCCGCAAAGTTGGAAGGGAGTTGACCACTGCAGGATGCACAGATGCGGAAAGAGTGCGTTTTGCCGCACATCAGCTTGATGGACCCGCAGCATCATGGTGGGAGAATTATACAGCCACGCACCCTATTGACACTGTCACATGGGACCAGTTTCAGCAAGCTTTCCGTATAGCTCATGTTTCAGCAGGAGCTATGGCTATGAAGAAGCGTGAGTTTCGCAACCTACGCCAAGGAGGACGCACCGTAGGCCAGTATGTTGAGGATTTCAGTAAGTTAGCACGTTATGCACCCGATGACGTTGCTACAGATGCAGCCAAGCAGGAGAAGTTTTTGGAAGGACTGAATGATGAGCTGAGTATGCAGTTGATGGTAGCAACCTTCAACAACTACCAGGAGCTGGTAGATAGAGCTCTCGTGATTGAAGGAAAGCAACAGCAGATTGAAAACCGTAAGAGGAAGTATGGACAAGGGAAGTATAACTCAGGAGCTCAGCAGAAGCCACGATTTACCCCGAAGCCGGGAGGACAGTTTCAGCATACCCATGGAGGAGGTAGTTCGCACAACCATAATGGCTCTAAAAATGGTAATGGGAATGGAGGAAGCAACGGACAGAACCGCACCAACCCATCTACACCAGCCAAGAGGGACCTGAGCCAAGTCACTTGCTTTAAGTGCCAGAAGAATGGACATTATGCCAATGAATGTCCTGAAGCCCAAAATGGAAATGGCAATGGAAGCTCTGGGAAGAAGCCGAACCCGTTCAACAAAGGACATGTGAACCACGTGAGCGTGGAGGAGGTTGAAGCTCAGCCTGATGCAGTAATAGGTAAGTTTTTGGTTAAGTCATTTACTGCAACCGTTCTTTTCGATACTGGTGCATCGCATTCATACATATCAAGGGGATTTGTGAATAAGTTTAAGTTGTCCACCAAAGTTCTCAGAACCCCTATGTTAGTAACCTCGCCAGGAGCAGAGTATATGGCAACCCAAGGATGTTTTCAGATACCATTGGCCATTGGTAGGCATGTTTTCCCCTCAGACCTCATTGTTTTGGAATCGCAAGGTTTGAATGTGATTTTGGGAATGGATTGGCTATCGTTGTATGGAGGAAACATCGATTGTGCCAGCAAGCCGATTTTGCTTACCCACCCAGAAGGAAAAAGGATTAAGTATGTATCCCAGCATATGCCGAAGAGGACTCAAGTAAATTCCTTATCAGGAGTTGTACAGGAGGAAGTACCAGTGGTGAAGGATTATCCAGATGTATTTCCAGAAGAGTTGCCAGGCATGCCACCAGATAGGTACATTGAGTTCTTGATTGAACTTTTGCCAGGCACAGGGCCAATATCTAAGAGACCGTACAGGATGCCCGCAAAGGATTTGGAGGAAATTAAGAAGCAGATCAAGGAGTTACTGGATAAAGGCTATATTCGCCCAAGTTCGTCACCTTGGGGATCACCAGTACTTCTAGTGGAGAAGAAAGATGGATCGCTGAGGATGGTTGTTGATTACCGAGGATTGAATGAAGTGACCATCAAAAACAAGTACCCACTGCCGATGATCAATGATTTGTTTGACCGCCTACAAGGAGCTAAAGTATTTTCCAAGATCGATCTACGATCAGGATACCATCAGTTAAAGATTCGAGAGCAGGATATACCCAAGACGGCATTTACCACCAGATATGGATTGTATGAGTATACTGTTATGTCAATTGGACTGACTAACGCACCTGCCTATTTCATGAACCTGATGAACAAAGTGTTTATGGAATTTTTGGATAAGTTCGTCGTGGTGTTCATTGATGATATTTTAATCTTTTCCAAGGATGAGGAAGAGCATGAGGAGCATTTACGATTGGTACTTGAGAAGCTCAGAGAACATCAGTTATATGCCAAGTTCAACAAGTGTGAATTTTGGCTGAAGGAAGTTGGATTCCGTGGACATGTTATTTCTGGAGAAGGAATAGCAGTGGACCCTGCCAAGGTTGACAGAGTGACAAGTTGGGAATCACCCACGACAGTTGGAGAAATCCAGAGTTTTCTTGGACTTGCAGGATACTACCGGAGATTCATCGAGAATTTCTTGAAGATTGCTAAGCCCATGACTGAGCTATTGAAGAAGGACACCAAGTTCAATTGGACTGAGGAATGTGAAGCTAGTTTCCAAGAGTTGAAGGAACGATTGGTTACACCACCAGTGTTGATTCTGCCAGATCAACGCAAGGATTATGAAGTTTATTGCGACGCTTCTCGTCGAGGACTTGGAGCAGTGCTTATGCAGGAAGGAAGAGTTGTGTCATATGCTTCACGACAACTTAAACCCCATGAGAAGAATTATGCTACGCATGACTTGGAGTTAGCAGCCGTGGTGCATGCGTTGAAGACATGGAGACATTTTCTCATCGGAAACCATTGTGAGGTGTACACGGATCACAAGAGTTTGAAGTATATTTTCACGCAGAAGGAGTTAAATCTCAGACAGAGGAGATGGTTGGAGCTCATTAAGGATTATGATACGAGATTGCATTATCACCCTGGAAAGGCTAACGTAGTAGCACACGCGTTGAGCCGCAAGAGTCATGTCAACACCCTCATGACAGGAGAGTTACCTCAGGAGTTAGCCGAGGACCTTCGCGAGCTATGTTTGGAAATAGTCCCAAGAGGCTATTTAGCAACATTGGAGATTCAGTCTACCTTGATGGAAAGGATCAGAGAAGCTCAAAAGACAGACAAGGAGATTGAAGAGATAAAGGAGAAGATGAGCAAAGGTAAAGCCAAGGGATTTCGTGAGGATGAGCACGATACCTTATGGTTTGAGGACCGCGTATATGTGCCAAATGATCCGGAGATCAGGAAGTTGATTTTGCAAGAAGCCCATGATTCACCGTACTCGATTCACCCAGGGAATACGAAGATGTATTTGGATTTGAAGAATACCTTCTGGTGGACCGGAATGAAGAAGGATATTGCAGAATTTGTAGCAGTTTGTGATGTGTGTCAGAGAGTGAAGGCAGAGCATCAGAAGCCAGCAGGATTGCTACAACCGTTGCCAATACCCGAATGGAAGTGGGATAAGATAGGCATGGATTTTATCACAGGATTACCCAGGACTCGTTCAGGCTATGACTCGATATGGGTTGTAGTCGACCGTTTGACAAAAGTGGCTCATTTCATTCCAGTGAAGACCACTTATACCAGTGCTAAGTTGGCAAAGATATACATGACCAGGATCGTATGTTTGCATGGAGTTCCGAGGACCATTGTATCAGACAGAGGAACCCAATTTACCTCGATGTTTTGGAAGCAGTTACATGAAACATTGGGAACCAGGCTGGAATTTAGTACAGCTTTTCACCCGCAAACAGATGGACAGACCGAGAGAGTCAACCAGATTTTGGAGGACATGTTGAGAGCATGTGCACTAGATTATGGATCTAGTTGGGACGATAATTTGCCATATGCGGAGTTTTCTTATAACAACAGTTATCAAACCAGTTTGAAGATGGCCCCTTTCGAAGCCTTGTACGGAAGGAGGTGTAGAACACCGTTGTTATGGGACGAAGTTGGAGACCGTCAGTTGTTTGGACCAGATCTGATTAAGGAGTCTGAACAGAAAGTGAGGTTGATTCGCGATAGGCTCAAGGTAGCCCAGTCCAGGCAAAAGAGTTATGCTGATTCTAAACGAAAAGAGACAGTTCACGAAGTCGGAGACCGAGTGTATCTTCGAGTATCACCACTTCGAGGAGTGAAGCGCTTTGGAGTTAAGGGAAAGTTAGCGCCCCGTTTTATCGGACCATACAGAGTTGTGGAACGTATGGGAGAGGTTGCCTACAAGCTGGTATTGCCCGAAGGATTGTCTGGAGTTCATGATGTATTTCACGTTTCCCAGTTGAAGAAGTGCCACGCAGAGATGGCTGAGGTACCACTGAGAGATACTGTGCCACTGGAAGCGATTCAGCTGGAAAGTGATTTGACCTATGAGGAGAAACCAGTTAAGATTCTTGAATATGCCAGCCGAGTTACCCGCAGCAAGTTTATCAAGTTTTGCAAAGTCCAGTGGAGTCACCACACGGAGGATGAAGCCACCTGGGAGCGAGAGGAAGATCTACGGAAGGACCACTCTCACCTGTTTTCTAGCCAACCCGAATCTCGAGGGCGAGATTCATCTTAAGGGGGGTAGGTTTGTAACATCCCAAATTTTCAATTTGGTATGTTATACATAGATCATCATTTCATATCATATTTTATTGCATTTTGACAAATCCTCGATAAATCCTAAGCAACTAAAGGACCCTCGGAGAGAGTTGGGGATTTTCTCTAATTTTCATATTTGATTTTCATCAAATAATAAGACGAGGATTTTGGTTTTAATTATTTTCTCTCCGGAAAAATATTTCTTTAAACAAAATATACGAGAGGAGAAAATATGACTTCTCCAAAACAATTGAAATACTGGAGGAAAAATGTTAAAATCATTTATTGGAATTTATTCGGATTTTATTTGCAATTTTTATTGCATTAAAAATATTGCATGTTTTCAAAATATTTATTTTGTGTTAAAAAAATGTTCACCCTATTCTAGATTTTCTAACTAGACGGGGAAAATTTATTTTATATTTGTCTGACATTTATTTATTTTTCTACGAATTTTTCCGCGGAACGTATTTAAAAAAACGCGCGCGCCCACCGGGCCGAGCCCAGCCGCGCCAGGCCGCCGGCCCACCCCGCGCCTCTCTCCTCTCCGCGCACGGGACGCCGCCGCGCCGTGTCCTCCATGGACACGGGACCGAGCCCCCGCTGGAGCTTGCCCCTCCTCCAAGCCGAGCTCTCCCCCCCTTTATATACCCGCGCCCCCCTCTCTCTCACCCCGCCGCCGCCTGCCTTGCCCGCCGCCGCCGTTGCCGCCGCCCCCTCGCCGCCCTCGCCGGAGCCCCGCCGGAGCCCCGCCGGAGCCGCCCCCGACGAGGTACTGCCTCGCCTCGTTCGTTGCCGGTTTTTGTTAAAAAAAACCCTTCATTAAAAAAAACCCTAGATCGGTTTTTTTCGGTTTTATTATTTTGCGAGCGTTCACCGAACCGTTCGTTTTAACGAACGCGTTCATCGGTTTTTCTCTGTTAACGAACGTCCGTTCTTTAACCGTTCGTCCGTTTTTCTTTTTCGTCGGAGTTTTTCCGTTATTTTCTCAGATTCGATTTCTGATCGAATCTTCGTTTCTGTTTAACTTCTCGCTCGTTTATCGGAATCAGGCGATTCAAGCGCCTAGAGTTTCGTCTCGAAATTCTCTTTCCGTTTAACCTACTCACAAGATTTTTGCTAAAGTAAAATTTGACCTAGACCCAGATTAGTAAACGAAGCTTGTTTCTTTCGCAGTTTGACTTTCGTTGCTTCTTTCGAGTTGATTCTTTTTGCAAACCGGAGTTCTTAAGTTGAACTTTCTGGTTGGATCTTTCATTCCAGTTTTACCTGTGCATTAGATGAGTACTGATTGTATGCTTGATTTTTGCGATAGAGTACCCGGAGTGTGCCGCTTGTTACTTCGAATCGCTAGGTTTTGCGGATCATCAGCAAGGCAAGTAACACTTTGATCATATACCTTCCATACCCAGTTTTTATTGCATTAGATCTATTCCTCAAACAATTGCATGATTAGGATCTAATTAAATTGTGGGTATTGGGAAGTAGTTGAGGTAGTGCCTATTACCTGTTTTATTATCAAACCCTTGGGAGTTACTTCTACGTTTGTTATTATATTGCCATGCTATGCTCGTAGACGTGGATTGGGTTTGAGAGATTTCCATGACAGATGTGAGATTGTTAATTAATGGTTTACTTAAGGTGGCAACTAAAACTCACATCTGGGTGGATTGAGGTACATGGGTATTCCGGGATTGCCTGTTTTTCTTTTGGACCGCCACCCAGGTTCAAAGGGATCATGAGATTATTCATGCTAGAAACTTCCGTGTGCAGCCGCAAGCTATTATGGGCTCTAGCATAGTTGACTAAGTTGTGTGAACTCTTACAGTGGTAGACTAGCAGATGTAGGGGAAAGTAGGTGTAACTGTCTACCCATACGTAAGGTGCAAACACTTCTGAAAGACTGTGTCTCGGTCATCCGTTACTCAAACACCATGTAGTGCGAGTAATTCAATGGAGGAGATCAAGTCTTGTGGGGAAAAGTGCACAAACCTCTGCAGAGTGTACAAACTAATCATGGTTAGCCGTGTCCCCGGTTATGGACAACTTGAGTATCTAGTACTTGGATTATCATGTGAATCTCATCACTATGTTACTTCTAATTAATTTTGTTGGGTTATTGATGACATTTAATTGGGATTGAGATGCTGTCAACCATCTCAATGTTTCACAACCACCATGATAGTTAAATAAAATTTATTCCTTTGAAGTACGATAAAATTGGCTTTTCGCAAAATTGTAACCATAGAGCTTTCCACCAGCCATATATGCATGTAGTATAGCATCATTATTGTTCATTATTCTCTATGTGTTACATTGCCAGCATATTCTATGTGCTGACCCGTTTTCGGGCTGCAACGTTTCATGTTGCAGACTTTTCAGACGACGAGTAAGGTGCCTTAGGTCGTGGTCTTATACTCAGTGATGCCGCTGGAGTTGATGGACTCACTTATCTTCCAAGTCTTCCGCTGTTATCGTTATTAGATGGCCTTAAGCTATATTTATCATACTTATTCTCTTTGGAGATATTCGATGTAATAAGTGTGTGATTGCTACTCTGTTATAAATCCTCCATTTGTACTGTGCGTGTCAGCATTACTGATCCAGGGATGACACTGGTGCACAGCAGCACAGACCATTTGAGGTCTGGTCGCTACAACAGTGAAATGATATTTGGCGAGCGAGCTAGTGTGCTTGAGACGTCGGCTGTGGACTGTAGCAACGCACCTTCTCGTGTAAGCCATAGGCGTACTATACACCGATTGTGCTCCAGGATATTTTGTGCTACATCTCACACGGTTGGTGATAATAAACTATGTGGGATCTACTTGATTTTTCATCTTGATTTGAATTACATAATGGGGTCACAGCGGCAATGGATGGTGCTTGAATTGCTAGACCTTTTATCTGCTGTGAACATGCAACTATATGTGTGTCGTAAAAGAATTGGAATTATTCCGGGTTCGTTTGAACATTTTACACATTAAATTGGTTTTCTAGCCATTTCAGGTGCACAATTCAAAATTAAAATACATGCACATGCTCTGGTACACCAACATGGGTTGTAAAATCATATATGTGTCCATGGGTTTATGCTTATGTCCCATGCAAGAAATGGGGATGAAATTCAAACACCACGGCACCGTGGCTCTCCGGCAAACGTCGACGTACTTGCTTTTGTAATTCTAGTAAATTCAAAATTCATCCGAAATTCATGAAACTTGGCATGCTATCATGGAGCAGCATCAACATGCCGTGGTAAATTTTTGTCCCATTTGGGGTAGATTTGGGTATAAGCTTCTCTTAAACCAGAGTTTCTCACAACAATTGTGATGGTTTCGGTATGGAACGTCCCACCTTTGGGGACGAAACGATATCCATTGCCTCTTATTGCTTTCAAAAAATTTCTCGTGTCAACGTAGAACAATAGGAGTAGTGTTGTGTCAATTTTTGTGATTTTTCGGTGTTCGTTTGGACATTTTTATGCATTAATTGAGTTTTCAATGCATTCATGTGCATAATTCAAATTTGAACTACATGCACATGCTCTAATGCATATAAATTGATTGAAAATTCAAATCAGTGTTCTTGGTTGCATGCTTAGGTCCCATGCAAGAAATGGGAATGAATGTCAAACACACTGCCACCGTCACTCGGCCGCAAACATTGAGATACTTGGTTTTTAAATTCTAGTAAATCCAAAACTCGTCTGAAATTCTTGAAACTTGGCTTGCTATCATGGAGTGGCATCAACATGCCATGGTAAAATTTTCGTACCATTTGGGGCAGGTTTGGGTATATGCTTCTCACAAACCAGAGCTTCTCACAACAAGCATGATTGTCAGAGAAGCTTCGTTCGATTTGTGCGGTGACCGCCACGAGCTGGGCGTGGGCGGCCTAGACATGGTCGTGGGTGGCGTCCATCTGGGCTAAGGTCGCCGCTGCAGAACGGACAGCTGATGTGCCGCTCTTGCGAGTTGCTATCCCTGAGGCAGATGTTGCTGCAGCCACCTGGGAAGCAACATCAGCCGGTTGGGCTACCTGGGCCGCCCAGTCGCAGATTGTGGCCGCGCTCATGCGCCTTGTTAGCACGCGCATGGCGGCTGCGGCCGCGCTCTCACCGTAGTGGGCCACCGAAGTTGTGCTCACGACGCGGGTCCACGTGCCCATCTTTCACTGGCGACGATTGAACAGTGAAATGATATTTGGGGAGCGAGCTAGTGTGCTTGAGACGCCGGCTGTGGACTGTAGCAACGCACCTTCTCGTGTAAGCCATAGGCGTACTATACACCGATTGTGCTCCAGGATATTTTGTGCTGCATCTCACACGGTTGGTGATAATAAACTATGTGGGATCTACTTGATTTTTCATCTTGATTTGAATTACATAATGGGGTCACAGCGGCAATGGATGGTGTTTGAATTGCTAGACCTTTTATCTGCTGTGAACATGCAACTATATGTGTGTCGTAAAAGAATTGGAATTATTCCGCGTTTGTTTGAACATTTTACACATTAAATTGGTTTTCTAGCCATTTCAGGTGCACCATTCAAAATTAAAATACATGCACATGCTCTGGTACACCAACATGGATTGTAAAATCATATATGTGTCCATGGGTTTATGCTTATGTCCCATGCAAGAAATGGGGATGAAATTCAAACACCACGGCACCGTGGCTCTCCGGCAAACGTCGACGTACTTGCTTTTGTAATTCTAGTAAATTCAAAATTCATCCGAAATTCATGAAACTTGGCATGCTATCATGGAGCAGCATCAACATGCCGTGGTAAATTTTTGTCCCATTTGGGGTAGATTTGGGTATAAGCTTCTCTTAAACCAGAGTTTCTCACAACAAGTGTGATGGTTTCGGTAGGGAACGTCCCACCTTTGGGGACGAAACGATATCCATTGCCTCTTATTGCTTTCAAAAAATTTCTCGTGTCAACGTAGAACAATAGGAGTAGTGTTGTGTCAATTTTTGTGATTTTTCGGTGTTCGTTTGGACATTTTTATGCATTAATTGAGTTTTCAATGCATTCATGTGCATAATTCAAATTTGAACTACATGCACATGCTCTAATGCATATAAATTGATTGAAAATTCAAATCAGTGTTCTTGGTTGCATGCTTAGGTCCCATGCAAGAAATGGGAATGAATGTCAAACACCCTGCCACCGTCACTCGGCCGCAAACATTGAGATACTTGGTTTTTAAATTCTAGTAAATCCAAAACTCGTCTGAAATTCTTGAAACTTGGCATGCTATCATGGAGTGGCATCAACATGCCATGGTAAAATTTTCGTCCCATTTGGGGCAGGTTTGGGTATATGCTTCTCACAAACCAGAGCTTCTCACAACAAGCATGATTGTCAGAGAAGCTTCGTTCGATTTGTGCGGTGACCGCCACGAGCTGGGCGTGGGCGGCCTAGACATGGTCATGGGTGGCCTCCGTCTGGGCTAAGGTCGCCGCTGCAGAACGGACAGCTGATGTGCCGCTCTTGCGAGTTGCTATCCCTGAGGCAGATGTTGCTGCAGCCACCTGGGAAGCAACATCAGCCGTTTGGGCTACCTGGGCCGCCCGGTCGCAGATTGTGGCCGAGCTCATGCGCCTTGTTAGCACACGCATGGCGGCTGCGGCCGCGCTCTCGCCGTAGTGGGCCACCGAAGTTGTGCTCACGACGCGGGTCCACGTGCCCATCTTTCACTGGCGACGATTGAACAGTGAAATGATATTTGGGGAGCGAGCTAGTGTGCTTGAGACACCGGCTGTGGACTGTAGCAACGCACCTTCTCGTGTAAGCCATAGGCGTACTATACACCGATTGTGCTCCAGGATATTTTGTGCTGCATCTCACACGGTTGGTGATAATAAACTATGTGGGATCTACTTGATTTTTCATCTTGATTTGAATTACATAATGGGGTCACAGCGGCAATGGATGGTGTTTGAATTGCTAGACCTTTTATCTGCTGTGAACATGCAACTATATGTGTGTCGTAAAAGAATTGGAATTATTCCGCGTTTGTTTGAACATTTTACACATTAAATTGGTTTTCTAGCCATTTCAGGTGCACAATTCAAAATTAAAATACATGCACATGCTCTGGTACACCAACATGGGTTGTAAAATCATATATGTGTCCATGGGTTTATGCTTATGTCCCATGCAAGAAATGGGGATGAAATTCAAACACCACGGCACCGTGGCTCTCCGGCAAACGTCGACGTACTTGCTTTTGTAATTCTAGTAAATTCAAAATTCATCCGAGATTCATGAAACTTGGCATGCTATCATGGAGCAGCATCAACATGCCGTGGTAAATTTTTGTCCCATTTGGGGTAGATTTGGGTATAAGCTTCTCTTAAACCAGAGTTTCTCACAACAAGTGTGTTGGTTTCGGTAGGGAACGTCCCACCTTTGGGGACGAAACGATATCCATTGCCTCTTATTGCTTTCAAAAAATTTCTCGTGTCAACGTAGAACAATAGGAGTAGTGTTGTGTCAATTTTTGTGATTTTTCGGTGTTCGTTTGGACATTTTTATGCATTAATTGAGTTTTCAATGCATTCATGTGCATAATTCAAATTTGAACTACATGCACATGCTCTAATGCATATAAATTGATTGAAAATTCAAATCAGTGTTCTTGGTTGCATGCTTAGGTCCCATGCAAGAAATGGGAATGAATGTCAAACACCCTGCCACCGTCACTCGGCCGCAAACATTGAGATACTTGGTTTTTAAATTCTAGTAAATCCAAAACTCGTCTGAAATTCTTGAAACTTGGCATGCTATCATGGAGTGGCATCAACATGCCATGGTAAAATTTTCGTCCCATTTGGGGCAGGTTTGGGTATATGCTTCTCACAAACCAGAGCTTCTCACAACAAGCATGATTGTCAGAGAAGCTTCGTTCGATTTGTGCGGTGACCGCCACGAGCTGGGCGTGGGCGGCCTAGACATGGTCATGGGTGGCCTCCATCTGGGCTAAGGTCGCCGCTGCAGAACGGACAGCTGATGTGCCGCTCTTGCGAGTTGCTATCCCTGAGGCAGATGTTGCTGCAGCCACCTGGGAAGCAACATCAGCCGTTTGGGCTACCTGGGCCGCCCGGTCGCAGATTGTGGCCGAGCTCATGCGCCTTGTTAGCACATGCATGGCGGCTGCGACCGCGCTCTCGCCGTAGTGGGCCACCGAAGTTGTGCTCACGACGCGGGTCCACGTGCCCATCTTTCACTGGCGACGATTGAACAGTGAAATGATATTTGGGGAGCGAGCTAGTGTGCTTGAGACGCCGGCTGTGGACTGTAGCAACGCACCTTCTCGTGTAAGCCATAGGCGTACTATACACCGATTGTGCTCCAGGATATTTTGTGATGCATCTCACACGGTTGGTGATAATAAACTATGTGGGATCTACTTGATTTTTCATCTTGATTTGAATTACATAATGGGGTCACAGCGGCAATGGATGGTGTTTGAATTGCTAGACCTTTTATCTGCTGTGAACATGCAACTATATGTGTGTCGTAAAAGAATTGGAATTATTCCGGGTTCGTTTGAACATTTTACACATTAAATTGGTTTTCTAGCCATTTCAGGTGCACAATTCAAAATTAAAATACATGCACATGCTCTGGTACACCAACATGGGTTGTAAAATCATATATGTGTCCATGGGTTTATGCTTATGTCCCATGCAAGAAATGGGGATGAAATTCAAACACCACGGCACCGTGGCTCTCCGGCAAACGTCGACGTACTTGCTTTTGTAATTCTAGTAAATTCAAAATTCATCCGAAATTCATGAAACTTGGCATGCTATCATGGAGCAGCATCAACATGCCGTGGTAAATTTTTGTCCCATTTGGGGTAGATTTGGGTATAAGCTTCTCTTAAACCAGAGTTTCTCACAACAAGTGTGATGGTTTCGGTAGGGAACGTCCCACTTTTGGGGACGAAACGATATCCATTGCCTGTTATTGCTTTCAAAAAATTTCTCGTGTCAACGTAGAACAATAGGAGTAGTGTTGTGTCAATTTTTGTGATTTTTCGGTGTTCGTTTGGACATTTTTATGCATTAATTGAGTTTGCAATGCATTCATGTGCATAATTCAAATTTGAACTACATGCACATGCTCTAATGCATATAAATTGGCTGAAAATTCAAATCCGTGTCCTTGGTTGCATGCTTAGGTCCCATGCAAGAAATGGGAATGAATGTCAAACACCCTACCACCGTTACTCGGCCGCAAACATTGAGACACCTTGTTTTTGAATTCTAGTAAATCCAAAACTCGTCTGAAATTCATGAAACTTGGCATGCTATCATGCAGCGGCATCAACATGCCGTGGTAAATTTTTTGTCCTATTTGGGGCAGGTTTGGGTATATGCTTCTCACAAACGAGAGCTTCTCACAACAAGCATGATGGTTTCGGTAGGGAACGTACCACCTTTGGGGACGAAACGATATCCATTGCCTCTTATTGCTTTCAAAAAAATTCTCGTGTCAACTTTTGTGATTTTTCGGGGTTCGTTTGGACTTTTTTATGCATTAACTGAGTTTTCAATGCATTTATGTGCATAATTCAAATTTGAACTACATGGACATGCTCTAATTCATATAAATTGGTTGAAACTTCAAACCGGTGTTCTTGGTTGCATGCTTAGGTCCCATACAAGAAATGGGAATGAATGTCAAACATCCTGCCACCGTCACTCGGCCGCAAACATTGAGATACTTGGTTTTTAAATTCTAGTAAATCCAAAACTTGTATGAAATTCATGAAACTTGGCATGCTAACATGGAGCGGCATCAATATGCTGTGGTAAATTTTTTGTCCCATTTGGGGCAGGTTTGGGTATATGCTTCTCACAAACCAGAGCTTCTCACAACAAGCATGATGGTTTCGGTAGGGGACGTCCCACCTTTGGGGACGAAATGATATCCATTGCCTCTTATTGCTTTCAAAAATAATTCTCGTGCCAACATAGAACAATAGGAGTGTTGTGTCCATTGTTGTGATTTTTTGGGGTTCGTTTGGACATTTTTATGCATTAACCGAGTTTTCAATACATTCATGTGCATAATTCAAATTTGAACTACATGCACATGCTCCAGTGCATATAAATTGGTTGAAAATCAAATCTGTGTCCTTGGGTGCATGCTTAGGTCCCATGCAAGAAATGGGAATGAATTTCAAACAACAGGGCACCGTTGATTGCCGGCAAAACGTTGAGATACTTCGTTTTTAAATTCTAGTAAATCCAAAAGTCGTCTGAAATTCATGAAACTTGGCATGCTATCATGGAATGGCACCCGACATGTTGTGGTATTTTTCATGTCCATTTTGAGAGAAGGCGCACTCGAATAACAGCCAACAAAGGCATTTTGAAAAAATAGCTACCACATTAATATCTCAAACGTTTGTATACTTCAAACCATGTGTGTTTAGTTAACCATTCACTTGACGCCACGTGTCTTGGTTTTAATGGCTATAGGAGGTGCCGTGCGGACAGCTTCTTGACCTTGACTGAACGGAAGGCGTGCGAGCGCAGTCCGGTGCGCAGGCTGACCGGGAGGCGTGCAAGCTGTCCTCCAATGCACGCGTGCGGTCCACGCATTTGCTCGCGTCCCTCCGGGTGCTCTGCCCTTGTCCCTCCATGCGCGCTGCCAGTGTTTGGGGCCGGCGCACGATCACACACATTTGTGTGCATGCGGTTGCGCCGGGCGTGGCGCGACAATGCAGTTACCCGCTGCAAAAACTGTCATGCGGACGCACAGAGAATCTAGGCCGCCCGGCCCCCATTTATTCATGCGGCCATTTACCTTTATTTCTCGCGTCACACGACACAATAAGCACAGCCACGACGACACATACAGAGAGGACATCCAGCGGTTCCAATGGTGCTCCCCGTGGCTCCAATGGCGCTCCCAGCGGCCGACGACGACAACGGCGGGCAGTTCAGCACGCATCACATAGTGGACACCCACGTGAGGGGGGAGGCCCTCTCGGTGGTGTACACGAACAATCCGGTCTTGGTGGAGAGCTCCATCCAAACTATGGAACAGTTCCCTTGCCGAGGACAAGTACCGAGTGGTCTGCTTCGACCTCGAGTACACCATCGGTCGTGCCGGGCACGATCAGAAGGTTGCCGTCGCCCAGTTGTGCGTGCGACATGACGTGCTCATCTACCACTACCACCTTGCCACAAGTCCTTGCGAGCGTTTCTCCAGGTTTATCAACAGCTCCAACTACAGTTTCCCTATGGTGGACACCACCAACAATCTAAAAGCGCTCAAGGTTTCGGACTTGAAATACCCCAATCTTGTCAACATCCATCACCGCTAAAAGGTCTGGGGCAGCGACAAAAACAAACTAAACTCCCTGGTTGACCTCGTCTCGGCCATCATCGACCCCTACTACATGAAGATGAAGAATGAGAGGAAGAAGGACAAGAACGCCTGGCAAAGTGTGTGGCATCAGAGACTGGATGAACAACATGTCAAGTATGCGGCCATGGACGTGTACACAAGCTACGAGATGTACAGGCGGATCGTTGACATGAGCAAGTGTCTTCTTCCTGCCCCAGACGAGGGATCAAGCCACAGAGCAGTGGCGGGAGTGTCACAAGAAGTAGATGACTAGACGATCATTTCTCCTACTTTAGAATGCATGCAATTGTTTACTGAGGTGTGTGCGAATGATCTGTATAGTCACTTATGTAATTGGATGTTTATTTCAGTTATATATATACATGTTATTCTGTTGTAGACAGAGCAAATCACACAGCTTATTAGCAGCAATCGTCTGTGTTATTATTGGTCTTCGCACACATTTCTAATTACGGACCTGTTTGCCGCGTATCACACACATCTTGTTCAGTTGAACCGTTTCCATTGTGTTGCCTAATCACACACAATTCATCCTAGTGAACCATATGTTATATATCGCACACACCTTCATCTGGCTGCCCGTTTCTTTTGTTCCTCCTCATTCCAAACAGTTAATTCAACTGAACCGTATGCCCTGCATCACACACACAACTAAAATCTGAACCATGTTTGATACATCCGTCATCGCAAACATTTTGCAGCTTTTTTGACGGTTTTTTACACCACCTTTTGTGATTATGGCATCACACACAGTTTCGTCGAAGGGTCTATGATCGTAGTGTCGCGTTTGGACCATCCTGCAGTAGTGTTATGCCCTTTCTCTCTTATTTTATAAGGTTTACATGAAGAGGGAGAATGCCGGAAGCTGGGATTCTGGACTGGAAAAGGAGCAAATATTAGAGACCTATTCTGCATAACTCCAAAAGTCCTAAAACTTCACAGAGAATTGTTTTGGAATAAATAAAAAATATTGGGTGAAGAAAGCACCAGAGGGGGGCCACCAGTCATCCACAAGGGTGGGGGAGCGCCCTACCCCCTGGGCGCGCCCCCTGCCTTGTGGGCCACCTGGCAGGCCCCCGATGCCCATCTTCAGCTATATGGTCTGTTTTGACCTGGAAAAAATTAGAAGGGATCTTTCCGGACGAAGCGCTGCCGTCTCGAGGCGGAACCTGGGCAGAAGCAATCTAGTGCTCCGGCGGAGCTGTTCTGCCGGGGAAACTTCCCTCCGGGAGGGGGAAATCGAAGTCATCGTCATCACCAACGATCCTCTAATCGAGAGGGGGTCAATCTCCATCAACATCTTCACCAGCACCATATCCTCTCAAACCCTAGTTCATCTCTTGTATCCGATCTTTGTCTCAAAACCTCAGATTGGTACCTGTGGGTTGCTAGTAGTGTTGATTACTCCTTGTGTAGTTGATGCTAGTTGGTTTATTCGGTGGAAGATCATATGTTCAGATCCTTAATGATAATTAATACTCCTCTCATTATGAACATGAATATGCTTTATGAGTAGTTATGTTTGTTCCGAGGACATGGGAGAAGTCTTGTTATAAGTAATCATGTGAATTTGGTATTGGGATGTATGTTGTCTTTCCTCTAGTGGTGTTATGTAAACGTTGACTACATGACACTTCACCATGATTTGGGCCTAGGGGAAGGCATTGGGAAGTAATAAGTAGATGATGGGTTGCTAGAGTGACACAAGCTTAAACCCTAGTTTATGCGTTGCTTCGTAAGGGTCTGATTTCGATCCATATGTTTCATGCTATTGTAAGATTTGTCTTAATTCTTCTTTCATAGTTGCGGATGCTTGCGAGAGGGGTTAATCATAAGTGGGAGGCTTGTCCAAGGAAGCGCAGCACCCAAGCACCGGTCCACCCTGATGTGTACTACGCAACCTTCTTCTTGTAGATGTTGTTGGGCCTCCAAGTGCAGAGGTTTGTAGGATAGTAGCAAATTTCCCTCAAGTGGATGACCTAAGGTTTATCAATCCGTGGGAGGCGTAGGTTGAAGATGGTCTCTCTCAAACAATCCTGGAACCAGATAACAAAGAGTCTCTTGTGTCCCCAACACACCCAATACAATGGTAAATTGTATAGGTGCACTAGTTCAGCGAAGAGATGGTGATACAAGTGCAATATGGATGGTAGATATAGGTTTTTGTAATATGCAATTATAAAAACAGCAAGGTAACTAATGATAAAAGTGAGCACAAACGGTATTGCAATGCGTTGAAACAAGGCCTAGGGTTCATACTTTCACTAGTGCAATTTCTCTCAACAATAATAACATAATTGGATCATATAACAATCCCTCAACGTGCAACAAAGAGTCACTCCAAAGTCACTAATAGCAGAGAACAAACAAAGAGATTATTGTAGGGTACGAAACCACCTCAAAGTTATCCTTTCTGATCGATCTATTCAAGAGTCCGTAGTAAAATAAGATGAAGCTTTCCGTTCGATCTATCCTAGAGTTCCTACTAGAATAACACCTTAAGACACAAATCAACCAAAACCCTAATGTCACCAAGATATTCCAATGTCACCTCAAGTATCCGTGGGTATGATTATACGATATGCATCACACAATCTCAGATTCATCTATTCAACAAATCATAAAGAACTTCAAAGAGTGCCCCAAAGTTACCGGAGAGTCAAGACGAAAACGTGTGCCAACCCCTATGCATAGATTCCCAAGGTCACGAAACCCGCAAGTTGATCACCAAAACATACATCAAGTGAATCAATAGAATACCTCATTGTCACCACGGGTATCCCATGCAAGACATACATCAAGTGTTCTCAAATCCTTAAAGACTCAATCCGATAAGATAACTTCGAAGGGAAAACTCAATCCATTACAAGAGAGTAGAGGGGGAGAAACATCATAAGATTCAACTATAATAGCAAAGCTCGCGATACATCAAGATCGTGCCAAATCAAGAACACGAGAGAGAGAGAGAGAGAGAGAGAGAGAGAGAGATCAAGCACATAGCTACTAGTACATACCCTCATCCCCAAGGGTGAACTACTCCATCCTCATCATGGAGAGCGCCGGGATGATGAAGATGGCCACCGGTGAGGGATCCCCCCTCCGGCAGGGTGCCGGGACAGGGTCTCGATTGGTTTTTGGTGGCTACAAAGGCTTGCGGCGGTAGAACTCCCGATCTAGGTTATTTTCTGGAGGTTTCTGTATTTATAGGAATTTTTGGCGTAGGTGTCACGTCAGGGGGGTCTCCGAGTCGTCCACGTGATAGGGGGACGCGCCCAGGGGGTAGGGCAAGCCCCCACCCTCGTGGACGGCCCGAGACTCTTCTGGCCCAACTCTTTTACTCCGGGGGCTTCTTTTGGTCATCAAAAGTTGGCACGTCAATTGGACTCCATTCGGTATTCCTTTTCTGCGATACTCAAAAACAGGGAAAAAACAGAAACTGGCACTGGGCTCTAGGTTAATAGGTTAGTCCCAAAAATCATATAAAATAGCATATAAATGCATATAAAACATCCTAGATGGATAATATAATAGCATGGAACAATCAAAAATTATAGATACGTTGGAGACGTATCAAGCATCCCCAAGCTTAATTCCTGCTTGTCCTCGAGTAGGTAAATGTTAAAAACAGAATTTTTGATGTGGAATGCTACCTAACATAATTTTCAATGTAATTTTCCTTATTGTGGCATGAATGTTCAGATCCGAAAGATCCAAGACAATAGTTTAATGTTGACATAAAAACAATAATACTTCAAGAAAACTAACCAAGCAATTATGTCTTCTCAAAATAACATAGCCAAAGAAAGCTCATCCCTACAAAATCATATAGTTTGGCCATGCTTCATTTTTGTCACACAAAATGCTCCCATCATGCACAACCCCGATGACAAGCCAAGCAATTGTTTCATACTTTAGCATTCTCAAACTTTTTCAACTTTCACGCAATATATGAGCGCGAGCCATGGACATAGCACTATAGGTGTAACAGAGTATGATGATGGAGGTTTTAAGGAGAAGACAAAAAGGGAGAAATTCTCGCATCAATGCGGCTAATCAACGGGCTATGGAGATGCCCACCAATTGATGTCAATGCGAGGAGTAGGGATTGCCATGCAACGGATGCACTAGAGCTATAAATGTATGAAAGCTCAACAAAAAACTAAGTGGGTGTGCATCCAACTTGCTTGCTCACGAAGACCTAGGGCATTTTGAGGAAGCCCATCGTTGGAATATACAAGCCAAGTTCTATAATGAAAATTCCCACTAGTATATGAAAGTGACAAAATAAGAGACTCTCTATCACGAAGATCATGGTGTTACTTTGAAGCACAAGTGTGGGAAAAAAGATAGTAACATGGCCCCTTCTCTCTTTTTCTCTCATTTTTTTGGGCCTTCTCTTTTTTTATTTGGCCTTTCTCTCTTTTTATCTTTATTTTTTGGGCCTTTTTTATTTGGCCTTTCTCTTTTTTTTCCTCACACGAGACAATGCTCTAATAATGATGATCATCACACTTCTATTTATTTACAACTCAAGAATTACAACTCGATACTTAGAACAAAATATGACTCTATGTAGATGCCTCCAGCGGTGTACCGGGATGTGCAATGAATCAAGAGTGACATGTATATAAAAAAAATATGAATGGTGGCTTTGCCACAAATACGATGTCAACTACATGATCATGCAAGGCAATATGAAAATGATGAAGCATGTCATAATAAACGGAACGGTGGAAAGTTGCATGGCAATATATCTAGGAATGGCTATGGAAATGCCATAATAGGTAGGTATGGTGGCTGTTTTGAGGAAGATATAAGGAGGCTTATGTGTGATAGAGCGTATCATATCACGGGGTTTGGATGCACCGGCGAAGATTGCACCAACTCTCGATGTGAGAAAGGGCAATGCACGGTACCGAAGAGGCTAGCAATGATGGAAGGGTGAGAGTGCGTATAATCCATGGACTCAACATTAGTCATAAAGAACTCACATACTTATTGCAAAAATCTACAAGTCATCAAAACCAAGCACTACGCGCATGCTCCTAGGGGGATAGATTTGTAGGAAAAGACCATCGCTCGTCCCCGACCGCCACTCGTAAGGAAAGCAATCAAAGAACACTTGATGCTTCAAATTTGTCACACAACGGTTACCATACGTGCATGCTACGGGACTTGCAAACCTCAACACAAGTATTTCTCAATTTCACAATTACTCAACTAGCACGACTCTAATATCACCATCTTTATATCTCAAAACAATTATCAAGTATCAAACTTCTCATAGTATTTAATGCACTCTATATGAAAGTTTTTATTATGCCCATCTTACATGCCTATCATATTAGGACTAATTTTATAGCCAAAGCAAATTACCATGCTGTTCTTAAAGACTCTCAAAATAATATAAGTGAAGCATGAGAGATCAATAATTTCTATAAAATAAAACCACCACCGTGCTCTAAAAAGATATAAGTGAAGCACTAGAGCAAATGACAAACTACTCTAAAAGATATAAGTGAAGATCAAAGAGTAGTTCAATAATTATGCAACTATGTGAAGACTCTCGAACAATTAAGAATTTTAGATCTTGGTATTACATTCAAACAGCAAGCAAAAAAATGACGCTCCAAGCAAAACACATATCATGTGGTGAATAAAAATATAGTCTCAAGTAAAGTTACCGATGAACGAAGACGAAAGAGGGGATGCCATCCGGGGCATCCCCAAGCTTAGGCTCTTGGTTATCCTTGAATATTACCTTGGGGTGCCTTGGGCATCCGCAAGCTTAGTCTCTTGCCACTCCTAATTCCATAGTCCATCGAATCTTAACCCAAAACTTGAAAACTTCACAACACAAAACTCAACAGAAAACTCGTAAGCGCCGTTAGTATAAGGAAATAAAACCACCACTTAGGTACTGTTGTGAACTCATTCTAAATTCATTATTGGTGTAATATCTACTGTATTCCAACTTCTCTATGGTTCATACCCCCCGATACTACTCACAGATTCATCAAAATAAGCAAACAACACAATGAAAATAGAATCTGTCAAAAACAGAACAGTCTGTAGTAATCTGTATCATTCGAATACTTCTGTAACTCAAACAATTCTGAAATAAATTGGTGGACCTGATTAATTTTTCTATTAATCATCTGCAAAAAGAATAAACCTAAAAGCACTCTCCAGAAAAAATGGCAGCTAATCTCATGAGTGCAAAAGTTTCTGTTTTTTACAGCAAGATCGCAAAGACTTCACCCAAGTCTTCCCAAAGGTTCTACTTGGCACAAACACTAATTAAAACATAAAACCACATCTAAACAGAGTCTAGATGAATTATTTATTACTAAAAAGGAGAAAAAGCAAAGGACAAAAATAAAATTGGGTTGCCTCCCAACAAGCGCTAACGTTTAACGCCCCTAGCTAGGCATTATGATTTCAATGATGCTCACATAAAAGATAAGAATTGAAACATAAAGAGAGCATCATGAAGAATATGACTATCACATTTAACTCTAACCCACTTCCTATGCATAGGGATTTTGTGATCAAACAACTTATGGGAACAATAATCAACTAGCATAGGAAAGCAAAACAGGCATAGCTTCAAGATTTTTAACACATAGAGAGGAAACTTGATATTATTGCAATTCCTACAAGCATATATTCCTCTCTCATAATAATTTTCAGTAGCATCATGAATTAATTCAACAATATAAACATCACATAAAGCATTCTTTTCATGATCTACAAGCATAGAAATTTTACTACTCTCCACATAAGCAAGATCCCTCTCATTCGAAATAGTGGGAGTATCATAAGAAACTCGCATAATATAAATAGTTTCCACATTCAAAGAGTAATGTTCAGATAAAGGGTAATCATAATCATGACAATTTTTGTAAATATAATCATCACTAGTTTTTATAACATAAGTATCATCACAATAATCATCATAAGTAGCAACATTGTTCTCATCATAATCAATTGAAACCTCTTCCAAGATAGTGGAATCATTACTAAATAAAGTCAAGACCGCTCCAAATCCACTTTCATAATTGTCACAATAAGATTCAACACCCTCCAAAATAGTGGGATCATTACTTCCTAAAGCTGACACTCTTCCAAACCCACTTTCATCAATATAATCATCATAAATAGGAGGCATGCTATCATCATAATAAATTTGCATATCAAAACTTGGGAGGTTAAAAATATCATCTTCATAAAACATAGCATCCCCAAGATTGGGACAAACATTAATTGCACAAATAAATTCTCAAACATGTCATTCTCATCAAACATAGCATCCCCAAGCTTGGGCCTTTTCATATCATAAGCATAATCACTCTCATCATTAATAGTATGGATAACACCAATAGTATAGCAATTATCATCATCACAATGAGTAACAGGAGCAACATCATTTAGGAGGGATACCTTTTTACCTTTGCTTCTCCATATTTTGTTTTTCTTCTTCACATTATGTGTGGGTTTAATCCTCTTTTTGGAGCTCCTTATTAATGAGATTTTTTGAATAGAAGGCTCCTCCTTGTTACCTGATTCATCATAAGAAATAATAGGAGGATATTGGGAAGTCTCTTCCCTTTCATTAGTATTCTCTTCATCTTATATTTGTTTTTCTTGTCTTTATGTAATTGGCAATATAAGTATTTTCAATGCAATTCACCGCACAATATATATAAATTTCCTCTAGATCAAAATCAAGAAATTTATCAAGGACAAATTCTGGAAGATCCTTAGTTATACGTTTCATTTCTTCACAACCCACAAGCAAACTAAGTTCATTATGATGTGCAAGGGAAATCAAGTCATCAAAATTTTTGGACACGATTCGATCATGAAACAATTTGCATTGGAGATTTAAATGATCACGTTCATTGCAAAGTTCACAAGGATGGCAAAGAAATTTTAAATTTTCAGCACAAACATCTAGCCTTTCTTGGAACCATTTAGTTTCTAAATACTTATGCCTCTTGCAAAATCCATCTTCCCTATTTGGTGTGTACTTGCAAACTCTATGCACTCCACAAAAATTGACATGCTTATATGAGATATTTTCATCATGACTAGTGCAATCATCATTAGTACTATGGATATTCAAAGAGTTTGTACTAACAACATTGCAATCGTGCTCATCATTTGAAGATTTAGTGCCAAACATTTGAATGCATTCTTCTTCTAGCACTTGGGCACAATTTTCCTTTCCATCATTTTCATGAAATATATTAAAAAGATGAAGCATATGAGGCACCCTCAATTCCATTTTAGTTTTCTTTTATAGACTAAACTAGTGATAAAACAAGAAACAAAAAGATTTGATTGCAAGATCTAAAGATATACCTTCAAGCACTCACCTCCCCGGCAACGGCACCAGAAATTGCTTGGTGTCTACCACACAACCTTTTTCTTGTAGACGTTGTTGGGACTCCAAGTGCAGAGGTTTGTAGGACAGTAGCAAATTTCCCTCAAGTGGATGACCTAAGGTTTATTAATCAATGGGAGGGGTATGTTGAAGAAGGTCTCTCTCAAACAACCCTGCAACCAAATAACAAAGAGTCTCTTGTGTCCCCAACACACCCAATACAATGGTAAATTGTATAGGTGCACTAGTTCGGCGAAGAGATGGTGATACAAGTGCAATATGGATGGTAGATATAGGTTTTTGTAATCGGAAATTATAAAAACAGCAAGGTAACTATGATAAAAGTGAGCACAAACGGTATTGCAATGCGTTGAAACAAGGGGTTCATACTTTCACTAGTGCAAGTTCTCTCAACAATAATAACATAATTGGATCATATAACAATCCGTCAACATGCAACAAGGAGTCACTCCAAAGTCACTAACAGCAGAGAACAAACGAAGAGATTATTGTAGGGTACGAAACCACCTCAAAGTTATCCTTTCTGATCGATCTATTCAAGAGTCAGTAGTAAAATAACATGAAGCTATTCTTTCCGTTCGATCTATCCTAGATTTCGTACTAGAATAACACCTTAAGACACAAATCAACCAAAACCCTAATGTCACCTAGATACTCCAATGTCACCTCAAGTATCCATGGGTATGATTATACGATATGCATCACACAATCTCAGATTCATCTATTCAACTAATCACAAAGAACTTCAAAGAGTGCCCCAAAGTTTCTACCAGAGAGTCAAGACGAAAACGTGTGCCAACCCCTATGCATAGATTCCCAAGGTCACGGAACCCGCAAGTTGATCACCAAAACATACATCAAGTGAATCAATTTAATACCCCATTGTCACCACGGGTATCCCACGCAATACATACATCAAGTGTTCTCAAATCCTTAAAGACTCAATCCGATAAGATAATTTCGAAGGGAAAACTCAATCCATTACAAGAGAGTAGATGGGGAGAAACATCATAAGATCCAACTATAATAGAAAAGCTCACGATACATCAAGATCGTGCCAAATCAAGAACACAAGAGAGAGAGAGAGAGATCAAACACATAGCTACTGGTACATACCCTCAGCCCCGAGGGTGAACTACTCCCTCCTCGTCATCGAGAGCGTCGGGATGATGAAGATGGCCACCGGTGAGGGATCCCCCCTCCGGCAGGGTGCCGGAACAGGGTCCCGATTGGTTTTTGGTGGCTACAGAGGCTTGCGGTGGCGGAACTCCCGATCTAGGTTATTTTTTGGAGGTTTCTGTATTTATAGGAATTTTTTGCGTAGGTCTCACGTCAAGGGGGGTCTCCGAGTCGTCCACGAGATAGGGGGACGCACCCAGGGGGGTAGGGCGCGCCCCCACCCTCGTGGACGGCCCAACTCTTTTACTCCGGGGGATTCTTTTGGTCCATAAAAATCATCAAATATTGGCACGTCAATTTGGACTCCGTTTGGTATTCCTTTTCTATGATACTCAAAAACAAGGAAAAAACAGAAACTCGCACTGGGCTCTAGGTTAATACGTTAGTCCCAAAAATCATATAAAATAGCATATAAATGCATATAATACATCCTAGATGGATAATATAATAGCATGGAACAATCAAAAATTATAGATACGTTGGAGACGTATCACACCCACATATCAAATTATCTAAGTAACGAACGTGAATCATATGAGCATGATGAAAACTAGCTTGACAGTAATTCCCATGTGTCCTCGGGAGCGCTTTGCTTTATATAAGAGATCGTCCAGGCTTGCACTTTGCTGCAAAAAGGATTGTGCCACCTTGCTTCACCTTAGGTACTTTTATTACTTGTTATCTGTTATGAATTATCTTATCACACAAAATATTTGTTACCGATAATTTCAGTGCTTGCAGAGAATACCTTGCTGAAAACCGCTTGTCATTTCCTTCTGCTCCTTGTTGGGTTCGACACTCTTACTTATCGAAAGGACTACAATATATCCCCTATACTTGTGGGTCATCAAGACTCTTTTCTAGCGCCATTTCTGGGGAGTGAAGCGCCTTTGGTAAGTGGAATTTGGTAAGGAAACATTTATACAGTGTGCTGAAATTGACTGCCACTTGTCACAATGGAAAATAATCCTTTGAGGGGCTTGTTCGGGGTATCTTCACCCCAACCGGTAGAGAAAGAAGTTGCTCGTCAACCTACTGCACCTACTGAAAATATTTATTATGATATTCCTTTGAGTATGATAGAGAAACTGCTAGCTAATCCTTATGCAGGAGACGGAACATTACATCCTGATATGCATCTAATCTATGTGGATGAAGTTTGTGGATTATTTAAGCTTGCAGGTTTGCCCGAGGATGTTGTCAAGAAGAAGGTCTTCCCTTTATCTTTGATGGGAAAGGCATTGACATGGTATAGGCTATGTGATGATATCGGATCATGGCGTTGTAAACCGATTGAAATTGGAATGTCATTACAAGTTTTATCCTATGCATCTGGTTCATCGCGATCGGAATTATAAATATAATTTTTGGCCTCATGAAGGAGAAAGTATCGCTCAAGCTTGGGGCAGGCTTAAGTCAATGTTATATTCATGCCTCAATCATGAGCTCTCATGAGAAATTATTATTCAGAATTTTTACGCTCGGCTTTCTTGTAATGATCAATCCATGCTCGATACTTCTTGTACTGGTTCTTTTATGAAGAAGGATATTGAATTCAAATGGGATTTATTGGAAAGAATTAAACGCAACTCTGAAGATTGAGAACTCGACGAAGGTAAGGAGTCAGGTATAAACCTTAAGTTTGACTGTGTTAAATCTTTCATGGACACCAATGCTTTTCATGATTTTAGCACTAAACATGGACTTGACTCTGAGATAGTAGCTTCTTTCTGTGAATCATTTGGTACACATGTTGATCTCCCTAAGGAAAAGTGGTTTAAATATCATCCTCCCATTGAAGTGAAAGTAGTAGAACCTATTAAAGTTGAAGAAGAAACTATTACTTATAATGTTGATCCTATTGTTCCTACTGCTTATATTGAGAAACCACCTTCTCCTTTTAGAATAAAGGATTATGCTAAAGCTTCAACTGTGGTTCGTAAGAGTTATACTAGAACACCTACACCCCTTGAACAAATTAAAGTTGAACCTAGTACTGCTATGGTTAAAGATCTCTTGGTTGATAATATTGATGGGCATGATATTTATTTCTATGATGAAGATGCTAGGATCGCTAAACCTGATATTAAAGATAAACATAGACCCGTTGTTGGCATGCCTGTTGTTTCTGTTAAAATAGGAGATCATTGTTATCATGGCTTATGTGATGTGGGTGCTAGTGTGAGTGCAATTCCTTTTACTTTATATAAAGAAATTACGTATGATATTGCACCTGCTGAGATAGAAGATATTGATGTTACTATTAAGCTTGCCAATAGAGATACTATATCACCAATTGGGATTGTTAGAGATGTTGAAGTCCTGTGTGGGAAGACAAAATACCCTACAGATTTTCTTGTTCTTGCTTCCCCACAAGATGATTTTTGTCCCATTATATTTGGTAGACCTTTCTTGAATACTGTTAATGCTAGGGTAGACTGTGAGAAAGAAATTGTCACTGTAAGTTTTGGGGATATGTCTCATGATTATAATTTCTCTAAATTTCGTAGACACCCCCATGATAAAGAACTGCCTAGTAAGGATGAAATTATTGGTCTTGCTTCTATTGTTGTGCCTCCTACTGATCCTTTAGAACAATATTTGCTAGACCAGGAAAATAATATGTTTATGAATGAGAGAAAGGAATTAGATGAAATATTCTTTAATCAAGGGCCTGTTTTGAAACGCAATTTGCCTGTTGAAATCCTTGGGGATCCTCCTCCACCCAAGGGTGATCCTGTATTTGAGCTTAAACAATTACTTGATACTTTGACATATGCTTAACTTGATGAAAAGAAGATATATCCTGTTACTATTAGTGCTAACCTTTCAAAGCATGAAGAAAAGAAAAAATTAAAAACTCTGAAGAAGCACTGTGCCGCTATTGGATATACTCTTGATGATCTTAAGGGCATTAGCCCTACTCTATGTCAGCACAAAATTAATTTGGAGCATGATGCTAAACCAATTGTTGATCACCAACGATGGCTAAATCCTAAGATGAAAGAAGTGGTAAGAAATGAAATACTAAAGCTTCCGGAGGCAGGTATAATTTATAGTATTGCCGATAGTAGATGGGTAAGTCCTATTCAGTGTGTCCCTAAGAAGGAGGTATAACCGTCGTCCCCAATGATAAGAATGAATTGATCCCACAAAGAATTGTTACAGGTTATAAAATGATAATTGATTTTCGCAAATTAAACAAAGCTACTAGAAAAGATCATTACCCTCTACCTTTTATTAATCAAATGCTAGAAAGACTATCCAAACGTACACATTTTTTGCTTTCTAGAGGGTTATTTTGGTTTTTCTCAAATACATGTGTCAAAAGATGATAAGGAAAAGACCACTTTTACTTGCCCTTTCGGTACTTTCGCTTATAGAAGTACGCCTTTTGGTTTATGAAATGCACCTGCTACCTTTGAAAGTTGTATGACTGCTATATTCTTTGATTTTTGTGAAAAGATTGTTGAGGTTTTCATGGATGATTTCTCCCTTTACGGAACTTCTTTCGATGATTGCTTAGCACCCTTGATCGAGTTTTGCAGAGATGTGATGAAACTAATCTTGTCTTGAATTGGGAGAAGTGCCACTTTATGGTTAATGAAGGCATTGTCTTGGGGCATAAAATTTCTGAAAGAGGTATTGAAGTTGATAAAGCTAAAGTAGAAGCTATTGAAAAGATGTTGTGTCCTAAAGATATCAAAGGTATAAGAAGTTTCCTTGGTCATGCTGGTTTCTATAGGAGTTTTCTTAAAGACTTCTCTAAAATTCCTAGGCCTCTCACTAATCTCTTGCAAACAGATATTCCTTTTGTTTTGATGATGATTGTGTAGAAGCATTTGAAGTACTTAAGAAAGCCTTGATTTCTGCACCTATTGTTCAAGCACCTGATTGGAATCTACCCTTTGAAATTATGTGTAATGTTAGTGATTATGCTGTTGGTGCTGTTCTAGGGCAAAGAGTTGATAAGAAATTGAATGTTATTCATTATGCTAGCTCTAGACAGCGCCCAGAGAAATTATGCTACTACTGAAAAAGAATTTTTAGCAGTTGTCTTTGCTTATGATAAGTTCAGATCTTATATTTCTGCTATTAAGTATCTTATGGAAAATAAAGATGCTAAAACTAGACTTATTTGATGGGTTCTCTTGTTACAAGAATTTTATTTGCGTATTATTGATAGAAAGGGAGCTGAGAACCCCGTTGCAGACAACTTGTCTAGGTTAGAAAATGTTCTTGATGACCCACTGCCTATTGATGATAGCTTTCCTGTTGAACAATTAGTTGTCATAAATGCTTCTTGCAATACTCCATGGTATGCTGATTATGCTAATTACATTGTTGCCAAATTTATACCACCTAGTTTCACATACCAGCAAAAGAAAAAGTTTTTCTATGATTTCAGACATTACTTTTGGGATGACTCACACCTTTATAAAGAAGGAGTAGATGGTGTTATTAGACCTTGTGTACCTGAGCATGAACAGGAACAGATCCTACGCAAGTGCCACTCGGAGCCTTACGGAGGACACCATGCTGGAGATAGAACTACACATAAGGTATTGCAATCTGGTTTTTATTGGCCTACTCTCTTCAAGGATGCTCGTAAGTCTGTCTTGTCTTGTGATGGATGTCAAAGAATTGGTAATATTAGTAGATGTCAGGAAATGCCTATGAATTATTCACTTGTTATTGAACCATTTGATGTTCGGGGCTTTGATTATATGGGACCTTTCCTTCCTCGAATGGGTATACAGATATTTTAGTTGATGTTGATTACGTTACTAAGTGGGTAGAAGCTATTTCAACTAGTAGTGCTGGTCATAACACTTCTATTAGGATGCTTAAAGAAGTTATTTTTCTGAGGTTTGGAGTCCCTAGATATTTGATGACTGATGGTGGTTCACATTTTATTCATGGTGCTTTCCGTAAAATGCTTGCTAAGTATGATGTTAACCATAGAATTGCATCTCCATATCATCCTCAGTCTAGTGGTCAAGTAGAATTGAGCAATAGAGAGATTAAATTGATTTTGCAAAAGATTGTTAATAGATCTAGAAAGAATTGGTCTAAGAAACTTCAATGATGCATTATGGGCTTATAGAACTGCTTATAAGAACCATATGGGTATGTCTCCGTATAAAATGGTTTATGGAAACGCATGTCACTTACCTCTCGAACTAGAACATGAAGCTTATTGGGATATTCAAGAGCTCAACTATGATTTCAAACTTGCTGGTGAAAAGATGTTATTTGACATTAGCTCCCTTGATGAATGGAGAACCCAAGCCTATGAGAATGCCATGTTGTTTAAAGAAAAGGTTAAAAGATGGCATGATAAGAGGATACAAAAGCGTGAGTTTAATGTAGGTGATCATGTTTTGCTATACAACTCTCGTTTAAGATTTTTTGCAGGAAAGCTTCTCTCTAAGTGGGAAGGTCTTTACATTATCGATGAGGTGTATCATTCCGGTGCCATCAAGATCAGCAACGCCGAAGGCACAAATCCAAAGGTGGTAAATGGTCAAAGAATCAAACATTATATCTCAGGTACCCCCATAAATGTTGAGCCCAATATAATTACCATAACACTAGAGGAGTACATAAGGGATACTTTCCAAAACGTTTCAGACTCCAATGACTGAGATCATAGTTTGTTAGTTTTCAATGAAGTTTCTGTTCATAGTTTACCTTGTGAACGAATTGTTACTTTAGCATAAGAAATTATATGACAATATATGTTGCGGGTCTAAAGATGATCATGATGCCCTCATGTCTGTATTTTATTTTATCAACACCTCTATATCTTATGATGTGGACATATTTTTCGATATCGGCTTGCGCCTGAGGACAAGCGAGGCCTAAGCTTGGGGGAGTTGATACGTCCATTTTGCATCATGCTTTTATATTGATATTTATTGCATTATGGGCTGTTATTACACATTATATCACAATACTTATGCCTTTTCTCTCTATTTTATAAGTTTTACATGAAGAGGGAGAATGCCGGCAGCTGGGATTCTGGACTGGAAAAGGAGCGAATATTAGAGACCTATTCTGCACAACTCCAAAAGTCCTGAAACTTCACGGAGAATTGTTTTGGAATATATAAAAAATATTGGGCGAAGAAAGCACCAGAGGGGTGATACGTCCATTTTGCATCATGTTTACCTACTGTTATTTGTGAGGTTTTTATGCATAATAATGCTTTCTGGGGTAATTCTAATTCCTTTTCTCTCATAATATGCAAGGTACACACAAAGAGGGAGAATTCCGGCAGCTGGAAATCTAGACCTGAATAAGCTACGTTAGGCTACCTATTCTGCACAACTGCAAATAAGCTGAAACTTCACGGCGAAATTTTATGGAATAAATAAGAAATACTGGAGAAAATAACCACCGGAGGGGGCCACCTGGTGAGCACAAGACACCAGGGCGCGCCTGGCCCAGCCCACCTCCGGTGCCCATCTTCTGGTATATAAGTCATTTTTACCTAGAAAAAATAAAGGGAGGACTTCCGGGACAGAGCGCTGCTGTTTAGAGGCTGAACTTGGGCAGGAGCACTTTTGCCCTCCAGCGGAGCGATTCCGCCGGGGGAACTTCCCTCCCGGAGGGGGAAATCATCGTCATCATCATCACCAACAACTCTCCCATCTTGGGGAGGGCAATCTCCATCAACATCTTCAACAGCACCATCTCCTCTCAAACCTTAGTTCGTCTCTTGTGTTCAATCTTTGTACCGGAACCTTAGATTGGTACTTTGTGGGTGACTAGTAGTGTTGATTACATCTTGTAGTTGATTACTATATGGTTTATTTGGTGGAATATTATATGTTCAGATCCGATATGCTATTTAATACCTCTCTGATCTTGAGCATGATTATCATTTGTGAGTAGTTACTTTTGTTCTTGAGGTCAAGGGAGAAATCTTGTTGCAAGTAATCATGTGAACTTGATATGTGTTCGATTTTTGGATAGTATGTATGTTGTGATTCCCTTAGTGGTGTCATGTGAACATCGACTACATGATACATCACCATGTTTGGGCCTAAGGGAATGCATTCTGGAGTAGTAATTAGATGATGGGTTGCAAGAGTGACAGAAGCTTAAACCCTAGTTTATGCGCTATTCCGTAAGTGACCGATTGGATCCAAAAGTTTAATGTTATGGTTAGAATTTATTCTTAATACTTTTCTCGTAGTTGTGGATGCTTGCGAGGGGGTTAATCATAAGTAGGAGGTTTGTTCAAGTAAGAACAACACCTAAGCACCGGTCCACCCACATATCAAATTATCAAAGTAGCGAACACGAATTGAATCAACGTGATGAAAGTGACTAGATGAAATTCCCGTGTACCCTCAAGAACGCTTTGCTTATCATAAGAAACCATTTTGCCCTGTCCTTTGCCTCAAAAGGATTGGGCTACCTTGCTGCACTTTTGTTATTATTATGATTACTTGCTCGTTACAAATTATCTTGCTATCAAACTACTCTGTTACTTACAATTTCAGCACTTGCAGACATTACCTTGCTGAAAATCATTTGTCATTTCCTTCTGTCCTCGTTGGGTTCGACACTCTTACTTATCAAAAAGGCTACAATTGATCCCATATACTTGTGGGTCATCAAGGCTATCTTCTGGCACCGTTGCCGGGGAGTGAAGCGCTCTTGGTAAGTGGAAATTGGTAAGGAAAGGTTATTACTACGTGCTGCAATTTATTGTCACTTGTTACGATGGAAATAATCCTTTGAGGGGTTTGTTCGGGGTATCTTCACCTCGACGGGAACCACAATTAGTTACCCCTCAACCTACTAAAAATATTGAATATGAAATTCCTTTGGGTATGATAGAACAACTGCTACCTAATCCTTATGCAGGAAATGGAACCAAACATCCTAATATGCACTTGATATATGTGGAAGAAATTTGTGGATTGTTTAAGTTTGCAGGTTTACCCGGAGATGAAGTTAAGAAGAAGGTTTTCCCTTTATCTTTGAAGGGAAAAGCATTGGCATGGTATAGGCTATGCGATGATATTGGATCTTGGAATTGGAATCGATTGAAATTGGAGTTTCACCAAAAAAATATCCTATGCATCTAGTTCATCGTGATCGGAATTACATATATAATTTTTGGCCTCGTGAAGGAGAAAGTATTGCTCTAGCTTGGGGGGGGGGGGCTTAAGTTAATGTTATATTCATGCCCCAATCATGAGCTCTCAAGAGAAATTATTGTCCAGAATTTTTATGCTCGGCTTTCTCATAATGATCGATCCATGCTTGATACTTCTTGTGCTGGTTCTTTTATGAATAAGACTATTGAAGTCCGGTGGGATCTTTTGGAAATAATTAAATGCAACTTTGAAGATTGGGAACTCGACGAAGGTAAAGAGTCAGGTATTAAGCTTAAGTTTGATTGTGTTAAATCTTTTATGAATACCGATGCTTTTCAAAAGTTTAGCACTAAATATGGACTTGACTATAAGATAGTAGTCTCCTTTTGTGAATCATTTGCTACTCATGTTGATCTTCCTAAAGAGAAGTGGTTTAAATAACACCCACCTATTAAAGAAGAAATTGAAGAACCGGTAATAGCTAAAGATGGAACTATTATTTATAATGTTGATCTAGTTGTTCCTACTACTTGTATTGAAAAACCACCTTTCCCTGTTAGGATGAAGGAACATGCTAAAGTTTCAACTGTGGTCAATAAAATTTATATTAGAACACCTAAACCAGCTGAACAAATCAAAGTAGAACCTAGAGTTGCTATGGTTAAGGATCCCCTGGAAGAAAATATAGACGGGCATGTTATTTACTTCTGTGATGAAGCTGCTAGAATTGCCAAACCCGATAAAAAGGATAAACATAGATCTGTTGTTGGATGCACGTTGTCTCAGTTAACATAGGAGATCACTGTTATCATGGCTTATGCGACCTAGGTGCTAGCGTGAGTGCTATTCCCTTTACCTTATATCAAGAATTATGAATGACATAACACCTGCGGAGATAGAAGACATAGATGCCATTATTAAACTTGCTAATAGAGACACCATCACACCTCTTGGTATTATTAGAGATGTTGAAGTCTTGTGTGCGAAAATAAAATACCCAACTGATTTTCTTATTCTTGGTTCCCCACAAGACGATTTTGTCCCATTATCTTTGGTAGACCTTTCTTGAACACTGTTAATGCTAAAATAGATTGTGAGAAACAAACTGTCGGTGTTAGCTTTGGTGATGAGTCTCATGAGTTTAATTTTTCCAAGTTTAGTAGAAAACCTCATAAAAAAGAACTGCCTAGTAAGGATGAAATAATTGGTCTTGCTACTATTGCTGTACCAACTATTGATCCGCTAGAACAATATTTGCTGGACCATGAAAATGATTTACATATGCATGAAAGAAATGAAATAGATAAGATTTTCGTTGAACAACGTCCTCTGCTTAAACACAATTTGCCTATTGAAACTCTAGGAGGTCCTCCTCCACCTAAAGGTGATCCTGTGTCTGAACTAACACAATTGCCAAACACTTTGAAATATGCTTATCTTGTGAGAAGAAGATATCCTGTTATTATTAGTGCTAACCTTTCAGAAATTAAAGAAGAAAGATTATTGAAAGTTCTAAGGAAGCATCAAGCTGCTATTGGATATACACTTGATGATTTAAAGGGCATTAGTCCCACTCTATGTCAGCACAAGATTAATATGGAACCTGATGCTAAACCCGTTGTTGATCACCAACGTCGGTTAAATCCGAAGATGAAAGAAGTGGTAAGAACGGAAATATTAAAACTTCTGGAAGCAGGTATAATCTATCCTATAGCTAATAGTAGATGGGTAAGTCATGTTCATTGTGTCCCTAAGAAAGGAGGTATTACTGTTGTTCCTAATGATAAGAATGAGCTTATTCCACAAAGAATTGTTACATGCTACAGAATAGTAATTGATTTCAGAAAATTAAAAAAAGCAACTAGAAGAGATTATTACCCTCTGCCTTTTATTGATCAAATGCTAGAAAGATTATCTAAGCACACACATTTTTGCATCCTTGATGGATACTCTGGTTTTTCACAAATACATGTTTCTCAACTTGATCAAGAAAAGACCACTTTTACTTGTCCTTTTGGAACTTATGCGTATAGACATATGCCTTTTGGTTTATGCAATGCACCTGCTACCTTCCAAAGATGTATGACTGCTATATTCTCCGACTTTTGTGAAAAGATTGTTGATGTTTTCATGGATGACTTTTCTGTTTATGGGAAGTCTTTTGATGATTGTTTAAGCAATCTTGATCGAGTTTTGCAGAGATGTGAGCAAACAAATCTTGTCTTGAATTGGGAGAAGTGCCACTTTATGGTTAATGAAGGTATTGTTTTGGGCCATAAAATTTCTGAAAGAGGTATTGAGCTGGACAAAGATAAGGTTGATGCAATTGAAAAAATGCCATGTCCCAAAGATATCAAAGGTATTCGTAGTTCCTTAGGTCATGCTGGTTTCTATAGGAGATTTATCAAAGACTTTTCTAAAATTTCTAGGCCCCTTACAAATCTTTTACAAAAGGATGTTCCTTCTGTTTTTGATGATGATTGTTTAGAAGCCTTCGAAACACTCAAGAAAACCTTAATTTTTGCACCTATTGTTCAACCCCCTGATTGCAACTTGCCTTTTGAAATTATGTGTGATGGTAGTGATTATGCTATTGGTGCTGTTCTAGGACAAAGAGTTGATAAGAAACTAAATGTTATTCATTATGCTAGTAAAACTCTAGACAGTGCTTTGCTTAAACACAATTTGCCGATTGAAACTCTAGGAGGTCCCCCTCCACCTAAAGGTGATCATGTGTCTGAATTAAAACAATTTCCAAACACTTTGAAAATAAAGAAGAAAGATTATTGAAAGTTCTAAGGAAGCAACGAGCTACTATTGGATATACACTTGATGATTTAAAGGGCATTAGTCCCACTCTATGTCAGCACAAGATTAATATGGAACCCGATGCTAAATCCGTTGTTGATCACCAACGTCGGTTAAATCCAAAGATGAAAGAAGTGGTAAGAACGGAAATATTAAAACTTCTGGAACCAGGTATAATCTATCCTATAGCTGATAGTAGATGGGTAAGTCCTGTTCATTGTGTCCTTAAGAAAGGAGGTATTACTGTTGTTCCTAATGATAAGAATGAGCTTATTCCACAAAGAATTGTTACAGGCTATAGAATGGTAATTGATTTTAGAAAATAAAAAAAGCAACTAGAAGAGATTATTACCCTCTGCCTTTTATTGATCTAATGCTAGAAAGATTATCTAAGCACACACATTTTTGCATCCTTGATGGATACTCTGTTTTTTCACAAATACATGTTTCTCAACTTGATCAAGAAAATACCACTTTTACTTGTCCTTTTGGAACTTATGCGTATAAACGTATGCCTTTTGGTTTATGCAATGCACCTGCTACCTTCCAAAGATGTATGACTGCTATATTCCCTGACTTTTGTGAAAAGATTGTTGAGGTTTTCGTGGATGACTTTTCTGTTTATGGGAAGTCTTTTGATGATTGTATCAGCAATCTTGATCGAGTTTTGCAGAGATGTGAGCAAACAAATCTTGTCTTGAATTGGGAGAAGTGCCACTTTATGGTTAATGAAGGTATTGTTTTGGGCCATAAAATTTCTGAAAGACGTATTGAGCTGGACAAAGATAAGGCTGATGCAATTGAAAAAATGCCATGTCCCAAAGATATCAAAGGTATTCGTAGTTTCTTAGGTTATGCTGGTTTCTATAGGAGATTTATCAATGACTTTTCTAAAATTTCTAGGCCCCTTACAAATCTTTTACAAAAGGATGTTCCTTTTGTTTTTGATGATGATTGTTTAGAAGCCTTCGAAACACTCAAGAAAACCTTAATTTTTGCACCTATTGTTCAACCCCCTGATTGCAACTTGCCTTTTGAAATTATGTGTGATGCTAGTGATTATGCTATTGGTGTTGTTCTAGGACAAAGAGTTGATAATAAACTAAGTGTTATTCATTATGCTAGTAAAACTCTAGACAGTGCTCAATGACATTATGGTACTACTGAAAAAGAATTTGTAGCAGTGGTGTTTGCTTGTGATAAATTCAGATCTTACATTGTTGATTCTAAAGTTATTGTTCACACCGACCATGCTGCTATTAAATATCTTATGGAAAAGAGAGATGCTAAACCTAGGCTTATTCGATGGGTTCTCTTGCTACAAGAATTTGATTTGCATATCACTGATAGAAAAGGAGCGGAGAACCCCGTAGCTGATAACTTGTCTAGGTTGGAGAATGTCCTTGATGACCCACTGCCTATTGATGATAGTTTTCCTGATGAGCAGTTAGCTGCAATAAATGTTTCTCATAACACCCCGTGGTATGCTAACTATGCTAATTACATTGTTGCTAAATATTTACCTCCTAGCTTTACATACCAACACAACAAAAAATTCTTCTGTGATTTAAGACATTACTTTTGGCATGACCCACTTCTTTATAAAGAAGGTGTAGATGGTATTATTAGACGTTGTGTACCTGAGCATGAACAGGGAAAAATCCTACGGAAATGTCACTCCGAAGCTTACCGAGGACATCATGCGGGAGACAGAATTGCTCACAAGGTATTGCAATCTGGGTTTTGTTGGCCTACTCTTTTCAAGGATGCTCGTAAGTTTGTCTTATCTTGTGATGAATATCAAAGAATAGGTAATATCGGTAAGCGTCAAGAAATGCCTATGAATTATTCATTTGCTGTTGAACCATTTGATGTTTGGGGTTTTGATTACATGGTACCTTTTCCTTCCTCTAATGGGTATACACATATTTTGGTTGTTGTTGATTATGTTACTAAGTGGGTAGAAGCTATTCCAACTAGTAGTGCTGATCACAACACCTCTATTAAAATGCTTAAGGAAGTTATTTTCCCAAGGTTTGGAGTCCCTAGATATTTAATGACTGATGGTGGTTCACACTTTATTCATAGTGCTTTCCGTAAAATGCTAGCCAAGTATGATGTTAACCATAGAATTGCATCACCCTATCATCCTCAGTCTAGTGGTCAAGTTGAACTTAGCAATAGAGAAATAAAATTAATTTTGCAAAAGACTATCAATAGGTCCCGGAAGAATTTGTCCAAGAAATTAGATGATCCACTTTGGGATTATAGAACAGCTTATAGAAATCCTATGGGTATGTCTCCTTATAAAATGGTTTATGGAAAAGCTTGTCATTTGCCTCTTGAGTTAGAACATAAAGCTTATTGGGCAATCAAAGAACTCAACTATGATTTCAAACTTGCCGGTGAAAAGAGGTTATTTGATATTAGCTCATTAGATGAATGGAGAACCCAAGCTTGTTCAATCAAAGAACTCAACTATGAAGAATCCAAAAGCGTGAGTTCAAAGTTGGAGAATATGTTCTTTTGTACAACTCTCGTTTCAGATTCTTTGCAGGAAAACTCCTCTCCAAATGGGAAGGACCCTATGTTATTGAGGAGGTTTATCGATCTGGAGCTATCAAAATAAATAATGCCGAAGGTACTAACCCGAAGGTTGTTAATGGGCAACGAATAAAACATTATATCTCAGGCACCGGAAGAACACATAAAAGAAACCTTCCGGAACACTCCAGAATCATGGAAAAGGGGAGGTACCACTACTGGAGGATGCTGCTAACGCGACACTACGATCAGAGACCCTTCGAGAAACTGTGTGCAATGCAATAATCGCAAACGATGCTGTATGAAAACTGTCAGAAATATATAAAACGTTTGCGATGACGGATGCATCAAACACGGTTTAGGTTTTAGTTGCGTGTGCGATGAAGGGCATATGGTTCAGTTCAATTAACTGTTTGCGATGAGGAGGAACAAAAGAAACGGGCAGCCAGATGAAGACGTGTGTGATACACAGCATACGGTTCACTCGGATGAACTGTTTGTGATTAGGCAACACAAAAGAAACGGTCAGCCAGATGAAGGTGTGTGCGATATACAGCATACGGTTCACTCAGATGAACTATTTGTGATTAGGCAACACAAAAGAAATGGTCAACCAGATCAAGGTGTGTGTGATATACGCATGTGGTTCACTCGGCACTTGTCGTCAGTGTGTGACCTCTGTTGTCAGGACCCTGATCCTAAGTCACACCGATCTAGCATGTAACACCTCATACCACTTTGCGGCCTCACGCACGGTATTCCCACGGGTGCCGCCTTACCTGGCCCGGGACCGTTTGCACCTTTTGGCTCACGTATATGATAGTGTCGCTAGCATCCATATGACAGAGAACCCGGGCCGACATGACTAGTCATGAACCCAAAGTGGCACTAACTTACGGGGACAGGCATACATGAAACAACATCAACATGTCGGTCATCAGCGTGTGAATCCGGGCTGTAGCAACTGGGCTAACAGGACTCCGGGAACCCGGGCTGTACCAGGCTAGCAGGACTCCGGAAGTCACCGCGTGACATTTCCCCGAAGGGACGGACACATGAACAAAGTGAATCACATGCCGGCCAGTCTATGTGTTCCGGAGCAGTAGTACAGGGCTAGCAGGACTCCAATAAACCGGGCTGTAGCAGACTACCAAGGCTCAGTGGAAGCACCAGACTACATTTCCCCATAGAGAGGCTACCAAGGATAAACAACTAGGTTGTCGAATCCCACACATACCAAGCATTTCAATAATACACACAATATGCTCGATATGTGCAAATACAACATGGCATCAGAACAAGACTCTACGACTCACAGTATTATTTCATTAGGCTCCGAGGAGCCAAGTATTACAAACATGGGCACTACTCGGAAAAGGATAATTAGTGGCGCACCTGTTTTGGCCATTAATGGCGCACTATAGGTGCGCCATTATTATCACGCCACTAGTAACAAGTACTAATGGCGCACCTATAGTGCGCCATACTATGCCTAGAAGTGCGCCATTACTATCTGACTTAGTAATGGTGCACCACATATTTGGTGTGCCATGACTAACAATTTGTTTTTTAAAAAAAATCAGAATTTTTTTTTTCAATTTTTTTCGTTTTTTTCTTAATCTCGGGTCACTATGGCTTAATCTCGGGTCAATATGCTTAATCTCAAGTCAAATCGCACTTCGTGGTCAAACTTTCCGGAAGGTCACCCATCCTCACACTACTCTAGCCCGAGCACACTTAACTTCGCAGTTCTATCCAACCCCAGCACCACATCACTTAACAGGCATTTGTTGATATATCTATCATATCAATCCTATTAAACCTTGTTGTGTCTAGGACTTTGTTCATGTTCATGAGTGTGATGAAATTTGGAAAAAAATATTTCAAACTTCCCAGTTATATTACGTATCATATTTTGAAAAAAAAATTCCAAAAAAATTTTGAAACCAAATTTTTTTCTGTTACTAGTGGCGCACCTAGCAAATGGTGCACCACTACTAAGTTTGAATTTTTTTCATTTCCCCCCCTCTAGATCTTAAAGCCCCGTATCTTTCGTTCTGTTAGGTTTTTGGGGATTCTGAAAATTTTCAATGGGGTTACCCCGATTGAATTCCGATGTAACTTTTTGAGTAGATGATTTTTCATATAAAAAACTTTTTAATCCGAGTTCGTATGCAAAAGTTATGCCCATTTTACTAAATTCCAGAGAGATTTTGCAAATAAAGTCAAAATTCATATTTGTAAAATTTCCCAACAACTAGACCACATAACACATGGGAAACTTATTTTCCTTTATTTTTTTGACATTTCCATCATTTTCTTTATTTTTTCTAAAACTGAAAAGGCGGTCTACAGGGGGGGTTGCAAAGAAAGTTACCAATGGCGCACCACCTAACAATGCGCCATTAGTAACCTTGGTTACTAATGGCGCAACTATTACGTGGTGCGCCATTAGTAACCCTGGTTACTAATGGCGCACCTGTTACGTGGTGCGCCATTACTAGTTTTGCAAAAAAAATAAAAAAAATTGTTAGTAGTGGCGCACCGTGGTTGTGGTGCGCCATTACTAGTTTGAACTAGTAATGGCGCACTATACACTGGTGCGCCATTACTAGTTTTGAAAAAAAAAAGTAAAAAAATTTGTTAGTAGTGGCGCACAGAGTGTTTGGTGCGCCATTACTAGTTAAAACTAGTAATGGCGCACTATGCCCTGGTGCGCCATTACTAGTTTTGGAAAAAAAATTAGTAGTGGCGCACCGTGGGTGTGGTGCGCCATTAGTGATATGGACACTAATGGCGTACCTACACATGGTGCGCCACTGCTATATAGCAGTGCCGCACCACATATGTGGTGCGCCATTAATGTCCATATTAGCTATAACCCTTTTCCTAGTAGTGGGGTCTCATGACCCAACATACAGAGCATACAAGCAACAAGCACATGCGGAAGCTTAACATGTCTGAGTACAGAGAACTACAAATGAAAAAGGCTGAGAAGCCTGACTATCTACAAGATCCTGCTGAGGGCACAAGATTGGAGCTGAGGTAACAAGCTAAACGTCGAAGTCCACGCGGAACTAATAGCGAGACTGAAGTCTCTCTGCAAAACATAAAATAGGCAAACGTGAGTACAAATGTACCCAGCAAGACTTACATCAGAACTATTTACATATGCATCGGTATCAATAAAGGGGGTGGTGGAGTTTAACTGCAGCAAGCCAGCTTTGACTCAGGGGCTAACCTAAACTACGACTGCAAGTAACTCTTTGAGGTGGCGCACATGAGTCCACATATTCACCATATCAATACACCACTATGGATCTGCTCCCGTCTCCCTACGAGAAGGCCATCCATAGCAGTCACGCTTATCTTGCGAGTTTTAGAGTATCCACTTTCACTTGTCTTTGAACTGTACAGGCAACCCAGAAGTCCTTTACCGCGGACACGGCTATTCGAATAGATGATGTTAACCCTGCAGGGGTGTACTTCTTCACACACGCTCTCGCCACTTACCACCATGTACACGTCGTGTATCTCGGCAACCTTCAAGCGGAAGCCTGGCGTGGGAGTCGGCCACGACCTGACTAACCACACAAGTATCTAGTCCAGGTTTATCGCCTATTCGGGTTCCATCCGCAAGGAGATCCGGACGGGGTGTCGCTCACGGCCCCAAACGATGTGTGCAGGGTTCCCAAGCCCACCTCGACGGATGGATCTATGCTTGGTACACCATGCCACGGTGCCTAGTCTGTCCCAAGCCCACCTGTACCAGGTGCCACTTGGTAGACTACTAACACAAGCTACAAACACTAGAAACTAGTTGCAACTCCTGGACAGAGATCAGGTTGATTAATAAGTCGAGAGAGCTTGGAGCGCCCGGAGCCCAATGTGTGGTAGTAACTGTTCATGGATCATAAACACAGAACTCAGTTCGTGAGGACGACTGCAATGAGACAACCCACCATGTAGTCCTACATGGCCTCTCACCGCTACCTTTACCAAATCGTGTTCACACACTTAGCTCTCAATAGTAGGACATGTTCACCACATTCCAATTTATCCCGATGAATCAGACCTGACTCAACTCTAAGCAGTAGCAGGCATGACAACAAGCACGAATGAGTAGGCACATCAGGGCTCAAACAACTCCTACTCATGCTAGTGGGTTTCATCTATTTACTGTGGCAATGACAGGTCATGCAGAGGAAAGGGGTTCGACTACCGCACCATGTAAGAGTTGAATCGTTGTTGTCCTAATGCAGTAAAAGAGAGCATAAGAGAGAGAGTGGGATTTTATCGGAATGAACAAGGGGGTTTTCGCTTGCCTGGCACTTCTGAAGATAGTATAGCTCTTCATCAGTGTCATCGATCACATCGTCGAAACCACGTCTACTGAGAGGGGACAAATACCGGCAAACAAGAAAGAACACAATCAATGCAATGCAACAATATGATGCATGAATGTGACATGGAAATATGATGTTGATTGAGCTAATGCAACTAGCAACAAGTTAAATGAAGTTGGTTTGAACCCTAGTTTCAAATTCAAACTCCATATGTGAAGGTTTAAATGACCTTTTATATGATTTGTCCTAAACAACAGCCATAAGTTGTTCTAACATGCATGAAAATAGTACAGATGGATAGATTGATTTTTTCTGATCATTTTTCATATATGAATTATTTCATTTGGAGTTACGGTTGAATTTCTATGAATTTTAGAAGTTTTAAACATTTTCTGGAATTTCCTGGATTATTTTAAATCCAGAAAATCAATTACTGCATCAGCATTGCGTCTGGGTGACGTCAGCAGGGTCAACAGGCCGGTCCAGGTCAAACCTGACTAGTGGGGCCCACTAGTCAGTGACTCAGGACAGGTTGTGTCACAGACAGGTAGGGTCCGGTCAACAGCCACGTCAGCATGGTCAATGCTGACGCGTGGGTCTACTGGAATTAGACTAATTCTAACTAATTTATTTAGCCGGTTAATTAAACAGGTGGGGCACGGCTGTCTGTGGGTCTGGGGTGGTTAACAAGATGGTTAGGCAGCTAATGACGGGTTAGCCGGCGACTAATCGCCGGTGCTAATCAGTGCACGGCGGCGATCGCCGGCCGGCTGTTTCCGGCCACGGCTGCTTGCGCGGCTGGGTGAATTGGGGAGCTTCTGCTGTGGCGCATCAGATGCTGGAAGTGGCATGTGCTGGGGCGGCCGGAGACGATCGCGGCGTCGACCACGACGGCGGCCGGAGGTCGGTCGGGTGCGGGCGCGGGGCTGCAGGGCGGTAGGGAAGGAGTTGGTGGCCTAGATGGCACCCACGGGCCACCAGAAGCACTCTGGTGCCAAGGGTTCGGGCGGAGGGGCTCAGGGCAAGGAAGCTGGGCGGCCATGGCGGACGACGGTGCTCGGGTATGCGGGCGGGGGTGCTATGGCACGGGAACGAGCAAAGCAAAGGAGGGGAAACGGGAAGGAGCTCACAGTGAACTCGATGGCGTAGTCGATGAGGTCGGGGACGCACTGGAGCCCGTGAATCGACGACGGCGAGGTGCGGCAGTAGGTGGCGAAGACGGCGATCGTGGCGCTGCTGTCGACCTCCCGGGCTCCCTTCAGTCGGTGGCGCAAAGCAGCGTGGCGAGACGGAGCTTCTGGGCTGGCTTTTAGGGCGAAGGGTGGCCGGTGGCCACGCGGGCGGCAGCGGCGAGCTCGATGGCTCTCGGGCGGCTGCCTGGGAAGGGGTAGAGGAGAGGGAGAGAGTGCACCGAGTGAGGGAGAGGAGAGACGGGTCTCGGGACATCTCCGTGGCGTCGCGAGGATGTCAGGGAGGCTGCCACCGCCAAGCAGGAGGTGGAGGCCTCCGCGTGTGCGCGTGCGCGCGTGCTACTTCGCCTCTGCCTACTGGCAGAGGTTGAAGATAGCCGCTCTGCCACGGTGGGCGGGACTGGTGCAGCTAGGCCGGCTACAGGTAAGTGGCCCAGGTGAGGGTCTTTTCTTTCTCACTTTTCTAGTTTATTCTATTTTTCTATTTTTCTGCTTTATGTTTGCAAATAAAATACCAACCAAAACACTTTGGTTAATTCTGCAAATTTTGTGAGGAATATTTGAATTATTTTCAACCACACAATAAATTTCAGAATATTTGGAGCAACCAATATTTAATGGTAACTTTTAAACTCCAACTCAAATACCATAATGATTTAATTCAATGACCAAAATGTCCTGGAAAAATATGCATCATCTCTGGTAGAGGCTTTCACTTTTTTCCATAAATCATGAACATTTTAAAAGGATATTTTGAGGTCATTGAAAATATTTTGGTTGAACCTATTTGAGTTCTTCTGGTGCTAGGGTTTTATCATCCCCATTTCAACTTTAATTGAAATTTAACATGATGCATGGATGCTTTAATGCAACTAATGACAAGCAAATTCTAGGGCTGTGACAACTCACCCCCACTAAACAAGAATCTCGTCCCGAGATTCAAGGCGTGAGGTAAGAAGACAGAGGACACAAGCTAACAAGATTTCCAAGATCCAACTGTCCTTCTTGAAGATGTTGATTCATTGCATCATCTTGATCTCGACGTCTTGCTTCGAGAACTTCATCCAACATGACAATGAGAGGAAAGGGGGAATTTTAGAAGAATCGATCTTCTTAAGGTTCGAGCAACTTAGGATTATCACAAGGATCACAAGATCAACTCATGGAATGAGACGTAGAAACATCTCTGGAGCTGAGAGGCAAAACATGCATTAGGAGGGATGGAAGAAAGAATTTGACGAGGGTTTCAAAGTAGCGAGGAAGCAATTACCATGATCCCATAATGGCTCGTAGAATTATTCCCTTGAATGGCAAAAAGGATTACTTTTGATATCTAGATCATTGAAACTCTTTATACCAGCCTAAGGCAATCTCAATCCATCGTCTGGCGGAGTTCAAAGGAATGGCATATCCAGATTCGAATGATGATGTGGACTACCTTGTTGAAGACAACGCGATGAATGATTTTGATTATCATCAGAAATGGATGGGACCCATGGTAGGACCACTTTTGAAGATGATCCTGGATAGCAACTGCTGAGAAGGGCAGCCCATGGAAAACTGGCAAAATGGCGATGCGGGCTGGGGACAAAATGCAAATGTTGGGAATGTTCCAACCATCATATCCGCCTGAGATTCAGATCTGGTTGGTGTTAGGATATTCTAGACTCATCGAGTCTAGAAAGAAAAATGAAAGTTTGCAACACAAATCGACGAGATGACATTGCGAGAATCTCGGGGAGTGAACTACGATAGCAAGCTCCAAAACATGAGCTGGTTCTGCTACATACATGTGAACACGTTGTCCAAGACAAGCATGACCACATAGTAGTCTTACACCGAAACACTACCGAGTTCTGATTGGGAACCATCATTGCAGAGAGCGAAGTCCTGCGCATGTACCTTTGGGTCCTTAAGGGTTAGCACTTAAGACTTCTTTTCCTTGAACAAATCAATCAGTGGCTTGGTGTGCTAGGAAACACATATGGAGTGGAGGCAGCCAACCTATCAAACCATAGAGTACTTCGCACATATGCATGACTAACTTGGGATGATTCCAGAGGAAGCGAAACAAACTTTCTCAAATTCACGGTGGCAACTTTCATCATATACACGTGAATTAGAGGAAGTCACTTCTTCCATCAAAACATAAACTACATGAGCTAGCACGAAGAAAATGCTTTCAAAGTTTCCAACACTTGCTGGATGTTCAACACGGATCATGGAGGAGATAAAAATGTTGCTGATGGGCTCAACAACAATTCATCCAGGTTTCCATATAAGTGGAGTGCCACAATTATGTGAACAAGATGATAGCATTGGTCAGACCCAAAGGATATAATGGTGTATGCTCGAGGGACAATCGCGAGTAAGACAACATTACGAACATCGTTGGTTCTGATTTGATTTGACAATAGCCCGTACTCAAATCAAGGTTTGGACAAGACAATAGATCCAATCATTCATCACGAGGACCAGTTGATGAGGATATCATCTTTCTACAACACACACATGGACAAAAGATATCCCTTAGGGATGAACTAAGTCAGGTAAGCATTACCTTCCAACTCTCCAAGTTGTTGTTTAGCTTAACCAACTAGCTCAGGGTATCCGACACAGATTCTTGGAGAATGGGTGGTTACAAGAAACCAACTTGATCATGAACTCAACATAGCGGTCAGGTGACAACCTGGTAACACTTCCGAGAAGATATTCGGAAGATCACGAACCACCGATATGCTACTAAGCTCGAGAACAATCTTGCTTTTCAGGGCGGGATGATATGATCAAAAGAGCGAGGGTTTGACACAATCCTAACTCATTGATCGAAGAGTGCACCGAAAATAAGGACTAGGTAGCACGATCAGTCTTAGAATGAAAATTCAATAACCAACACGCTAAGAATGAGAATATTGTTCAGTAACTACCAAGCAACGGGGTTGCTAGGAGTATTGAATTCACACATCATAGTTCACTTGTCGGCATTCCGGTTGCAACAACACAGAGACCGAGGAATGAGTGATGATGGCGAGAAGTATCACTACATCAAGAATTCATAAGAGGGTGTGCAATTCTCACGATACTCTTGTTATGAAAGAGGGTGATACTCCGAGGTAGAATAGAACAAAAGCTGGATTGGTATTTTGATCTGTGGGATACAACTACTTTGACCCAATCCTAGAAATGGATGAGGTACTGGAGTTTGTTTCTCCTAGTCATTCCGGAATAGAATGGCTTGACGGACCACAAGAATAATAGGCATCGATGAACACGATTGCACACATACTCTTGACTATCAATTGATAGATGATGGTCGGAATACAACTGAAGAAGGACAACTCAAGGAGCATATAACTTTCTGAGTTGTGGATGCATAGATTAGTATGTCGAACCAAGTTCAACAGGTTTCTTCCGGATAATCCATGCGGAGAGGTAGAATTGGCAGATTCACAATATAGAATGGAGAACTCATCGAGAGCACTGTTGTTGTGATCTTTTGGTTCAAAAGAACTTCCGCCAAGGATGGTTCATGGTATTAGGAAGAATGATATACCATGGACCTCGAAGACTATCACAAGGTTACTAATATCCTAAAGGAACTAGCAGACACTATCAACATGAAGTAAGTAGGGTGAATCTTGGGTTCAAGAACCCAGGAATAGAATGCCTACCACTAAATGGCATCACGGGATGCTTTCAAAAATAATGGCCAGAATCATCACACTGGGGATACAAAGCATGGTTCTCTAAGACACCTAGGGTCATAATAATAGCTTCAACTTATATGTCGAGGCAATGGAGTACCTCAACACACTCGTTAGTGTGATTAATCTGGCCCAATAGGACATCGAGAACTGGGAGGAAGGATTTGCAAATGCATCAGACTATTTAGAAACCTGGGATGACCCGGACATCATAATGGCTGTAAATGCTCGAAAAGATTTGAGACATCCTGCAAAATGGTGGTATAGCCACTCAACATCACAATATCAAGGTTCTAAGGCCAGCTATGAACATACGGAAGTAATAGAAACTGAACTGAGACTTGAATCCATCAATCTTATAAGTCTCTATCATAGTAACTCGTCATCCTGATAGATAGATGAGAAGGCCTAGTTCTTAATCCCCGTAGGAAAGAAGAGGTTGATTCAGATCAGAAAGGCATAAGGTAAAGGAGTAAAAAGAGCCTTACGTTCCCTTCCACAATCAATTCCCTTATATAACTAAAGCATTTCTAGACTCAACTTCGACCAGTTTGGCTTGGTAATCTTACAGGCAGTCAGGCTCTAATACCAAAGCTGTCAGGACCCCGATCCTAAGTCACACCGATCTAGCATGTAACACGTCATATCACTTTATGGCCTCACGCACAGTATTCCCATGGGTGCCGCCTTACCTGGCCCGGGACCGTTTGCGCCTTTTGGCTCACGTATATGATAGTGTTGCTAGCATCCATATGACAGAGAACCCGGGCCGACATGACTAGTCGTGAACAAAAAGTGGCACTAACTGACGCGGACAGGCATACATGAAACAACATCGAACATGTCGGTCATCAGCTTGTGAATCCGGGCTGTAGCAACTGGGCTAACAGGACTCCGGGAACCCGGGCTGTAGCAGGCTAGCAGGACTTGGTAAGTCACCGCGTGACATTTCCCCGAAGGGACAGACACAGGAACAAAGTGAATCACATGCCGGCCAGTCTATGTGTTCCGGAGCAGTAGTACTGGGCTAGCAGGACTCCGGTAAACCGGGTTGTAGCAGACTACCAAGGCTTAGTGGAAGCACTAGACTACATTTCCCCATAAGAGAGGCTACCAAGGATAAACAACTAGGTTGTCGGATCCCACACATACCAAGCATTTCAATCATACACACAATATGCTCGATATGTGCAAATACAACATGGCATCACAACAAGACTCTACGACTCACAATATTATTTCATTAGGCTCCGAGGAGCCAAGTATTACAAACATGGGTCTCATGACCCAACATACAGAGCATGCAAGCAACAAGCACATGCGGAAGCTTAACTTGTCTGAGTACAGACAACTACAAATGAAAAAGGCTGAGAAGCCTGAGTATCTACAAGATCCTGCTGAGGGCACAAGATCATAGCTGAGGTAACAAGCTAAACGTCGAAGTCCACGCGGAACTAATAGCAAGACTGAAGTCTCTCTGCAAAACATAAAATAGGCAAACGTGAGTACAAATGTACCCAGCAAGACTTACATCAGAACTATCTACATATGCATCGGTATCAATAAAGGGGTGGTGGAGTTTAACTACAGCAAGCCAGCTTTGACTCAGTGGCTAACCTAAACTACGACTGCAAGTAACTCTTTGAGGTGGCGCACACGAGTCCACATATTCACCATATCAATACACCGCTATGGATCCGCTCCCGTCTCCCTACGAGAAGGCCATCCATAGCACTCACGCTTATCTTGCGAGTTTTAGAGTATCCACTTTCACTTGTCTATGAACTGTACATGCAACCCAGAAGTCCTTTACCGCAGACACGGCTAATCGAATAGATGATGTTAACCCTCCGGGGGCGTACTTCTTCACACACGCTCTTGTCACTTACCACCATGTACACGTCGTGTATCTCGGAACCCTTCAAGCGGAAGCCTGGCGAGGGAGTCGGCCACGGCCTGACTAACCACACAAGTCTCTAGTCCAGGTTTATCGCCTATTCGGGTTCCATCCGCAAGGAGATCCGACCGGGGTGTCGCTCACAGCCCTAACGATGTGTGTAGGGTTCCCAAGCCCACCTCAACGGATGGATCTACGCTTGGTACACCGTGCCATGGTGCCTAGTCTGTCCCAAGCCCACCTGTACCGGGTGCCACTTGGTAGACTACTAACACAACCTACAAACACCAGAAACTAGCTGCAACTCCTGGACAGGGATCAGGTTGATTAATAAGTCGAGAGAGCTTGGAGCGCCCGGAGCCCAATGTGTGGTAGTAACTGTTCATGGATCACAAACACAAAACTCAGTTCCTGAGGACGGCTGCAATGAGACAACCCACCATGTACTCCTACCTGGCCTCTCACCGCTACCTTTACCAAATCGTGTTCACACACTTAGTTCTCAACAGTAGGACATGTTCACCACATTCCAATTCATCCCCGATGAATCATACCTGACTCAACTCTAAGCAGTAGCAGGCATGACAACAAGCATGAATGAGTATGCACATCAGGGCTCAAAAAACTCCTACTCATGCTAGCGGGTTTCATCTATTTACTGTGGCAATGACAGGTCATGCAGAGGAAAGGGGTTCAACTACCGCAACATGTAACAGTTGAATCATTGTTGTCCTAATGCAGTAAAAGAGAGCAGAAGCGAGAGAGTGGGATTGTATCGGAATGGACAAGGGGTTTTTTGCTTGCTTGGCACTTCTGAAGATAGTATAGCTCTTCATCGGTGTCATCGATCACATCATCGAAACCACGTCTACTGAGAGGGGACAAATACCGGCAAACAAGAAAGAACACAATCAATGCAATGCAATAATATGATGCATGAATGTGACATGGAAATATGATGTTGATTGAGCTAATGCAACTAGCAACAAGTTAAATGAAATTGGTTTGAACCCTAGTTTCAAATTCAAACTCCATATGTGAAGGTTTAAATGCCCTTTATACGATTTGTCCTTAACAGCAGCCATAAGTTGTTCTAACATGCATTAAAATGGTACAAATGGATAGCTTGAATTTTTCTGATCATTTTTCATATATAAATTATTTCATTTGGAGTTACGGTTGAATTTCTATGAATTTTAGAAGTTTTAAACATTTTCTGGAATTTCCTGGATTATTTTAAATCCAGAAAATCAATTACTGCATCAGCATTGCATTTGGGTGACGTCAGCAGGGTCAACAGGCCGGTCTAGGTCAAACCTGACTAGTGGGGCCCACTGGTCAGTGACTCAAGAGAGGTTGTTTCACAGACAGGTGGGGTCCGGTCAACAGCCACGTCAGCATGGTCAATGCTGACGCGTGGGTCCACTGGAATTAGACTAATTCTCACTAATTTATTTAGCCGGTTAATTAAAAAGGTGGGGCCCGGCTATCTGTGGGTCAGGGGTGGTTAACAAGATGGTTAGGCAGCTAATGACGGGTTAGCCAGCGACTAATCGCCGGCGCTAAGCAGTGCACGGCACCGATCGCCGGCCGGCTGTTTCCGGCCACGGCTGCTTGCGCGGCTGGGTGCGTTGGGGAGCTGCTGCTGCGGCCCTTCAGATGGTGGAAGTGGCATGTGCTGGGGCTGCCGGAGACGACCGCGACATCGACCACGACGGCGGCCAGAGCTCGGTCGGGCGCGGGCGCGGGGCTGCAGGGCGGTAGGGAAGGAGCTAGTGGCCTAGATGGCACCCACGGGCCACCAGAAGCACTCTGGTGCCACGGGTTCAGGCGGAGGGGCTCGGGGCAAGGGAGCTGGGCGGCCATGGCGGACGGCGGTGCCCGGGCACGCGGGCGGGGGTGCTATGGCACGGGAACGAGCAAAGCAAAGGAGGGGAAACGGGAAGGAGCTCACAATGAACTCGATGGCGTAGTCGATTAGGTCGGGGACGCACTGGAGCCCTTGAATCGACGACGGCGAGGTGCGGCAGTAGGCGGCGAAGACGGCGATCGTGGCGATGCTGTCGACCTCCCGGGCTCTCTTCAGTCGGTGCGCGAACCAGCACGGCGAGACGGAGCTTCTGGGCTGGCTTTTAGGGCGAGGGGTGGCCGGTGGCCATGCGGGCGGCAGCAGCGAGCTCGGTGGCTCTCGGGCGGCTGCCGGGGAAGGGGCAAAGGAGAGGGAGAGAGTGTAGCGAGGGAGGGAGAAGAGAGAGGGGTCTCGGGACATCTCCGTGGCGTCGCGAGGATGTCGGTGAGGCTGCCATCGCGAAGCAGGAGGTGAAGGCCTCCGCGTGCGGTCGTGCTACTTCGCCTCTGCCTACTGGCAGAGGTTGAAGACAGCCGCTGTGCCACGGTGGGCTGGACTGGTGCAGCTGGGCCGTCTAGAGGTAAGTGGCCCAGGTACGGGTCTTTTCTTTCTCTCTTTTCTAATTTATTATGTTTTCTATTTTTCTGCTTTATGTTTGCAAATAAAATACCAACCAAAACACTTTGGTTAATTCTGCAAATTTTGTGAGGAATATTTGAATTATTTTCAACCACACAATAAATTTCAGAATATTTGGAGCAACCAATATTTAATGGTAAATTTTAAACTCCAAATCAAATACCATAATGATTTAATTCAATGACCAAAATGTCCTGGAAAAATATGCATCATCTCTGGTAGAGGCTTTCACCTTTTTCCATAAATCATAAACATTTTAAAAGGATATTTTGAGGTCATTGAAAATATTTTGGTTGAACCTATTTGAGTTCTTCTGGTGCTAGGGTTTTATCATCCCCATTTCAACTTTAATTGAAATTTAACATGATGCATGGATGCTTTAATGCAACTAATGACAAGCAAATTCTAGGGCTGTGACATCTATGGCAACCGTTCGCTCCCCAGGCGCCTCTTCTTGTACCGTGGCAACCGTCCACCGCCTCTTCGCCTTTCCCTCTCGATTTGGAACTGCTGTCGTACGCTCTTCCTCCCTCCTCCATTCACCTTCACCCTTCCTTCTGCCATCGTTCGATCATCTTCTCCATGGAGGGAACAGGCCAGAAATGACCCCGTTATTCTTGCCCCGATCTGAATGATGACGTGGTGGAGGAACTAATTGATCGGTGCGACATCATCACCTCGGCTAGCATGGCAGGTTCGTTCAAGACAATTCTCAACTCAACTAATAACATCATTACAAGGAACCCAAGGGTCCAGGAGCTGTTTGATCTCCCCTATCTTCTTCGCCGTGACCCTGCTGACTGGCGAGGGGACGAGGGAAGCCTCGCCTTGTGCAAGTTGATGCCGCTTGATAATGATACGTATGATGTTAAGATGCCATCACTTGAGGGCAAGGCTTGGGCAGGCGCAAATGGAGATTGGGTTGTTTACATTGGGTACAACTGCGAGTGGGAGCTTGTGAACGTGTACGCTCGTCACCGGGTTCCACTTCCAAAAATCTTAGACGACTGCCCAGAGGTTGAGTACACTGGTATTCTACGTGAGTTCAAATACGATCATGGTGACTGTCATCTACGGAAGATAGCAATTTGTCGAGTTCCCAGCCGCTATTGCACTACAAAAAAATACACTTCCGTGATGATACGTGTTTGTCACAGTAGGTCGCGTTTTTTGTCATGCATGTACATCCATGACGATTTTATGACAGAATCAAGATAGTCATACCTGTGCTGTCGTAGAAGTGTTCCATGACATTACCAAAATTATCATCATGGAAGTGTCCACTTCCATGACGATAAATCGCGCGTCACAGAAGTGCTTTCGTCAAGGGTGACTGACACGTGGCATCCGCCGTAACGGAACGCCGTTAAGCTCTCGGGTCGGGTTTTGGATCCGATAACCCGTTAACAGCCCCAACCAATGGGAAATTTCCATGTGTGAAATTCTTATTGGCCGGACGAAACACGTGTCAGCTCGTCAGTAGGTCAGATAGGCGCCTATGATATGTCGACACGTGCCACGGCCCACCACTGGCCCATTTAGCTTACAAAGCCGGCCCGTTAGACTTGGTCAAAAGTTAACGGGCTGGCCCATGAAAAGCCTGTTAACGGTCTCTTCGCAAATAGCCCATTTTACGGCCCGTTAACTCACGGACCGTTAGGCCCTAAAGGAAATCGGCCCAACAACATCATGTGGGCCGTCGAATATAACACCAGCCCATTTCACTTTCGGCCCATGTATGGCCCACGACGTCTTTTGACCCATATGAAGCCTTCGTATCTTTCGGCCCTTTACAGGCCCACGGTGACTCTAGCCCATAATGAACAGTAATTTTATTTATACCCGTTAACGGCTCGTGATTTACATGGGCCGTTTCCAGCCCGTGTTAGCTTTCGGCCTATTGACGGCCCATACGTTCTTGGGCTCCTTTTCGGCCCTCGATTACTTCCGGCCCGTTACTGGCATGTTCCCCTAATGGGCCAAATTCGGCCCATGGCAAGAGTCAGCCCGTTACTGGCATGTCCCCCTAATGGGCCAAATTCGGCCCATGGCAAGAGTCGGCCCGTTACTGGCCTATTACCCTAATGGGCCAAATTCGGCCCATGGCAAGAGTCGGCCCGTTTCTGGCCTGTTAACCCGTTGCGCCGTTTCCAGCCCATCCTATATTCTGGTCCATTAAGGACCCGTTATGCCTGTGACAGAATTAAGCCTTTGCTGTCCTACGGCCTGTTACCGTGCTGGGCCGATACCAATTACGCCCGATTACGGCCCATGTAGACCCATTTATCCGACGGCCCGAGGCCCGCCGATTACAGGCCCATTTATCGACGACCCGTAGGAGACCCATGGATCCTACGGCCCGTATATGGCCCATGGTAGTTGCGGCCACTAGCAAACCAGGGAAAAAGAAGACTAGGAAATAAATAAGGCCGAAACTAACACTAGGCTATTAAGGCGATTGCACATATTACATCCACTCGGCATCAAAGATCGCCACCAGTGCAAATATAGGGAACACCCTACACTATACAAAAATGGCTTGCTGTTTTCTTCAGCCGGTGGCTGCACGTTAAGAATAAATTTTGTATCGCACCAAAACAAATTACAACTATATAACAAAAGGAAGGTTGGCATAAAACTTAATAGTCTAGCAGATAAATGCACCACCAGAAGTTCAGAAGCTCAGTTCATTTGACCAGACTGTTACGTTTTCATGTTGTATTGTTCGATGGAGCACCATAACCCTCGCCTTCATTTCCCCTAGGCTCCTGAACAACATAGCAAATGTCTGATAGTCTGGTTTCAAAACCATGCATATCTTGATGACGTTGAGCAATGTTTCTCCTTGTTTCACAACGGGTCTCTGTTAGGGAATGGACTTGTGTCTGGAGCGCAGATACACCATTGCTTTGAGCTTGCATATCTTGATCATGAGGCAGTTTGGACGATATTGCCTTAACAAACAACCAAGTATTACGCAGGAACGTGCTTTTGGCACTGTTAGTGGACAGGTACTGACCCACTGCAGCAAGAGCTGACATTGCGGTTATAGTTGCCTCGCCACCTTCAGAAGGTGGCGGTTCCACTATTTTTTCCATAGCTTGCTGAAAAGTTGAGGTTTTACATTAGTAGTACCAGAACAGAAGATATTAAGGAGGCAGCAAAACCAAACAAAATAGCTTTGGTCTATATACAGAACTTATTCTGGTGAACCCATGTAAAATATTAGTTGTATTTTATTGCAAAGTACATAATAAAACCAGGTTCCAAACATATGACCATGTACCATCGCTAATGTATTGTCTATTTCTTCACATTGTATTGAGGGCTAAGGATAAAGAGACGAAGTTTATAATACGATAAGCATAGTATGACATCATTCATGTCACAAAACAACTGAGAGCAGACAAACAGGCAACGTTGTGTGGGCAAGTCCAGCACGGAACTAGATTACGGGTCAAGATCAAAGGAACATCACTCCTCTCTTTTAAACCTTGTAAGGTGCAATGATACGCTAAGACAATTGTGTATAAAATTGAAAAGAGTAATAGACATTGGCTGCAAACCATGCAGTTCAAGGCACAAGTCAGAGTAAGTAGTAGTTAAAAGGCATGAGGATTAAGGACTTACAACAGCGGCTTTGACTGGTGTAGTCATGCCCTTCTTCTTGCTGGTGTGACAGTCCTTGAAGATTTCCACAACATTTGGTTCAGGTACTTTTTGGTCCTTGCGGGCTTTCCTCTGCATTTCGAACAAGTCAATATAGATCTGATAATATGGTACAGCGAAAAGAGTGAAACAACAACTAATTACAAGAGCCTCGCAGTGTGCAATATAGCTACGAGATCCTGTCGTCTGTTGGAATTTCACTTTCGTACGGTTGGCCTTGTTCTTTGAACAGTTCTCCTACAAGAAGATAGATTTGTGTGGCACATGCGTAAATAGGACTTCAACATGTGATCTGATCACATATATATAATGTACCTGATACTTCGGATCAGACCAGTGTTTAACAAGGCCCCTCCAGTCTTCATCCGATATATTTTCCACTGGAGATGTTTGGGAAAGTTCACTGTTAGCCTTGCCTTCAAAGTGAGTTTTCCTCAAGTTATACCGATACTGTCGCAGAGCAGACTTGAAAACATGGGTGCAAGCTTGTCTGGTTGCATCATCTTGGCTATCCAACTTGAACCTCATCTGTTGAAAATTATGGGAGTCTCATTATCAGCAACCTAGAAAGTATGGGACAGAGCAAGACGATATTACTAGTTTCCCATACATAACCGTACTTACAGATAAATGGTCAAGGAAGGTGTTGAACTGGGTTTCGTCTTTGTCATACCTGTACTGAATCCATGTTGGGAGGATACGTACAAGACACCTAACGGCAACCGCTGCCTCTGATACTAACTTGGTTGACTCTGTAGCATCACATGGCCTTTTTAAACCTGCCTCAAAACGGATCTCCATTCTTCCTCCTCTAGATTTACTTAACCTATCGAGCATTATCCCTGATGTTTGTTTCCTCTTGCGCCTAGGTGCTAGTCCAACAACGAACATAGGAAGTGTTAGTGTACATCAAACTGTGAGACTACATATAAAGAAGCATGCAACTATAACTTGACTCCAGCAACTACCTTCTTGCTGTTGAAGCTCACAAGGTTCATCTGATATTGCCAACTCTTCTTGTGTCAAGAGTGCTTGGGAAGTAGTGTCAGGTGGCAAGGGAGCTTGGGAACGTGCTGCTAGCTCAGTTGACGCACGAGTAAGTCGTGCAGCTGGTAGTACAGTGGTAGGTGTTGCAAGAACTAGGGTTGTCTCTGCTTGTTTGGTGGCAGCTATTTGTTTCTGTTTGGCTTTTTTTGTAACTCGTGTAGCATGGGATGCCGTGTTTGTAGAATTTTCCGCTGGACTTTGACCTTCTATTGCACCATCAGTACCAGCAGAATCTGCAGGATTCATCCGCTTCTCATTCCCGGCCATTCTGTGTTTCTTCCTCTTTCTCTGTGCCATGTTAAGTCAAGCCGACAAGAAAAACGAATAACAATTTAGTTCTTCAGAACAAATTGATGCGTGATGCAGACGAACTGAACTTTGATGTTAGACAACCACATGATAGGAGGATGTAATATGTATGAAAAACAGGACGGAAGAGATAACCAGAACTATGATGTGTAAACTAAGAAGAAGACATTTCACCAAATTAGAAGCAATGCAATGGAAGGTAGACACCATATGAAAGATGCTACAAATATCGCTCTGCCAAGGTAACAGTGTCTCATCATAAATGGCGTTTAAACAAATGTGAAGCAGTACAAGAAATAAATCATATGCAAGATGCAAACAACATCACACTACCATGTTAGAGGTCTCTCGTCATTAGTGCCATTGCATATTCACATCATTGCATAATCACAGCTTATGATGTGTAAACTAAGGAGAAGGCATTTCAACAATTATAAGCAATGAAAGCTAGACACCATATGAAAGATGCAACGAATATCACTCTACCAAGTTAAAACTGTCTCGTCATAAGTGCCATTTCAACAAATTAGTAGTACAAGCTAGAAAAGAATGTGAGATGTAACCTATATCACACTCCGAAGTCAAACGTGTCTTATGATAAGTGATTGTTGCAGGTTACACAACAGTAGTAATTTGATGTAAGAACATGGTGTGATAGACAGATATTGTATGTTCTAGAAATAGGAAAACGTGCCTTATTCAAGTATAATGTGTAAAGTAAGTAGATGGAATTCGACAAAATTAGAAGCAATACAAGCTAGACATCACACATAACATGCAACCACATATAACAGTGCCAAGTTAGAGGGAGCACCGTCGATGCTGCACTAGGGGAGACATGCTCATCATAAACACAGCTTTGTTGAGTGTCTATGCACGTGTTGTCTTGGAAATCATCTTGGGTGTGTGGAGGGGTAGAAACTGTAGAGGCCCTCCGTTCGGAAGGAGCACCTTTATCCGTTGCCTTACTAACTTCCTTGCGCTTTATTGATTTTGAATTGTCAAGTAAAACCGACAAGAAAAAGCAATAAAATTCTCTCTTCAGAACTCATTCATGCATGATACTGACAATCACTACTTTGATGTAAGGCAAACACATGATACCAGGATGGAATATGTACGAAAAACAGGACGGCATGGCATGTTCACAACTGTTTGTGTAAACTAAGCAGAAACCATTCCAGCAAATAGGAAGCAATGCAAGCTAGACACCACATGAAAGGTGCAACCAATATGACTCTGCCAAGTTAAAAGCGTCCCATCATAAATGGAATTTCAACAAATTAGAAGCAGCACATGCTACAAATCGTATGAAAGATGCAACTAATATCGCACTGCATATACTAAAGGTGTCTCGTCATGTTGATTGATGCGGGATACAAAAAAACAATAGTTTTATGGAAGGACATGCTTAATAGACAGATGTACTATGTACTAAATACAGGAAGGCATGTCACACTAACAGGTATAATGTATAAGCTAAGCAGACTAGCACATGCAGTTTAACCAGATTGGAAGAATTACAATCTAGACACCATATGCAACATGCAACCACATATCACGCTGCCAAGTTAGAGCAAGCACCTGCGATGCTAGTGTAGGGGAAATGCTGTAATCAACTACAGAGCTACGTTCACTATCTTCATCTAGCATTTCTGTTTCTTGAGAATCATGTCGGGAGGCTGACGCTGCATTCTTTAAATGAGGAGTAGTCCCCTTGCCTGCCTGCCTCGTCATAAGTGATTGATGAGGGATACACAAGAACATTAGTTTGATGTAAGAACATGGTTAATACACAGATGTACTAGTATGTACCAAAAACAGAAAGGCATGTCATATTCAAAGGTATAATGTGTAAGTTAAGCAGATGCAATTTAACCAAATTGGAAGCAATACAAGCTAGACATCCGGCTGGAGTGGTGAGCATGATCATCCAGGACCTGAGAGCCTGGTGGGAGGCGGGCTGCTTCGCCACCATCGCAGCTTTTTAGTTGGCTTCCAGGTGATGCCTATCTTTGCTGGGCTTGTCACTGGCTCGGCCAGTGCCCTGACTAGCTATTTGTCTTCTGGTGCTCACGGGATGGTGGTTCATGTAAAAAAATATCTTTCCTTATCTTACCGACTTCGGCCTTTCGAATACAAGCTAGACACCATATGGAACATGCAATCACATATGACACCGTGAAGTTAAAGCAAGCACCTAGGATGGTGGTTCATTGCGAGCGAGGTCATCAACTCCAGAGCTACGTTTACCGTCTCCATCTGCTGACACTGCACCCTTTATAGCGCTGTAATGTGTCTTGCCTAACCGCACACGAAGCTGGAGCGACTTCTCTCTTTTCTTTTTGGCTTCTCTCATGGCAGCAGAGTCTGAAATACCCTTGCATAAAAACACAATAGTGAGAGTAAGGGTGAAGTGTGTGCAGAACTAGTGCACTGTAAAAGTAGCAGATAGCAGGTGGTTGAAAAATAAATGACAGGAGACATATGATAGCTCTACAACATTGCATGGCAAACAAAATTGGCTTCTACTCCGTATGATTTTGTAATATATGAGCACAGGAAATGCAGGTACTCCTCCAGCACACCACCACATGTGGTCATATCTAAGATAACAGTCGACTGAAAATAAATAGGTCAGACGATTTTTTTAATGAACCGTCCGATCTATAAGGAACGGGCAGATGGCCTTCGTCTACCTCCCGTCAGTCACTGTTGACGATCTTTCTCGAACCGCCAGCGACCACCGGCCCAGACCCCTGCCTCCGCCGCCCCGCCCTCCCATCGACCTCACACCACCGCCGTGCTTGGCAGCGCGCCCAGGCCATCCCTTTAATCCCGGCCGACCTCCAGATCGGGCGCCAGTAGCTCTAGGCCGCACACGCCCCTAAGATAAACACCAAGGCGCTGCTTCCCTGGCGTAATAGGCGTACTAGCGCCTGTTACGCCGGGGAATGCTTCCATTAATTGGGAATCAACTGGCCAGAAATTGAAATTCAGGGGGGCCACGGACCTCTAGCTAAGGTGAAATAGTATATGAGGAGAAACCTTGTGCATCGCAAGTTACTAGGAACATCTAGTATCAAGAAGAAGCGGTCAACTAGTGTCTTCTGTGGGATGAATACCGTGCAAGCAGAGACGTAAGATTTGCACGAATAAGGGAAGAGGAGTACCTTTTTCGGTTGCCGGTGTGGTCACCTCCACATGTCGCGCCGATCTTCTTCTTTTTACTGGGGAAACCGATGTTCTGGAGGGTGCAGGCTTGGACGAACCCATGGCCAAATTGTTGACTGTGTTGCCGTGGCCGTATGTCGGCGGAGGGGAAGCAGATCCGAGGCGGCGAAGGACGGCGTAGCAGGAACAACTCCGGTGCGGTGGCGGGTGGCAAAGTTGAAGCGGCAGCGGTGAGGCGCAGGACGACGTGGTTGAACTGGCTCAGGTACGGACGGCTCAGCCTCAGCTTCCACTACTAGCCGTGGAGGGCGTTGCGGTTGAGGTTGCGGTGGACGACGACGTCGGGGTATCGGCTCCGGCGTGATGGAGGAGGGCGGCAGTTGATGGGTGGGATGGGGTGGCGGACAGAGGACGCCGGGGTTTCGCGGCTGGTGGAGAGGTAGTTTTGGCGCCCACGGAGTATGAATGGGGAATCAGACGGGTGGGGGAACCATGTTTCGTTCTGGGACGCGCTTGTTTTTGGCTTTTTTGAACAGAAGATGGGACGCGCTTGTTTGAAATTTGGGGAAAGTACAAACTTTGCCCCCCTCTTAAATTTCGGACCTACTGCGGGTCGGGGGTAGGATGGTAATCCTAGGTGTCCCAAATAGTGGGCGGGAGCGATTTCGGCCGCGCGCATGTGTGCTTAGGCGGCCATTGTGTATGAATGTTTTTCGGATGTGGTTGCGTGGCGTCTAGATGAAGCTACAAACCTACCCCGGTTTAGACCTTTGGACGTCGGGCCGGTAGGTTTCACGGGTCGGAGTTATTAGAAAAGTAATTTCCTTGTACTACCAAACATTGGTCTCACGCGGTTTTGGGCGAGTAGAGGCTCTTTTGGCGCTTCGTTCGAAATTTTGAAACACAAGCATTCACGTTTAGAGTACTCTTGAACTATGAGGATTGACCTAAATAGACAACGTTAAATTTGACCTTGTATGTTTGAAAACCTCATTAAATTATCCGCTTCTTTTTGAAATTTTGACACTTCAAAATCCTATAACTACGATTATTTTGGAATGGAGGAGCTAAATTTGAATCTGTTTTGTACACGACTACATATGCTATTATGTACAAAATTAGAGCAAAGATTGGTGCCCCCGGCCCATAATTTAGGTATGGTTTACAAATGCCATGATATCAAATTCAAATAATTGAATGGACTTCATGTTGAATTTGATTTTTTTTAAACCACCTTGAGTTGAATTCAAATGTATGCTAGTTCATAGGTAGCTATTTATAATGTCCATTGTGTAACTTTCGTATGTATAATGTGCTTTACACACACAACATGAACTATACTCATGTTTATATTCGATTGCTAAAGCGATGCATTGTCTGGAGTTCAAAATACTAACTATGTGGATCAATTGTGTCGAATAATAACATAGACATGCTCAAATTCGATAGAATCTAGATGTCTGATAGATCAATGACCGCTCCTTACGCGAATTGCAAATATCATGATCCCATCCTAATATTTGGATACAATTTATATCTTTAATCAATGTGTAGAGCAGTCTTTTACGTGTAGTTTCACTCTCCATCGGTGGTCTCTCACACATGCTAACACACTCTCTCCCGAGGTGTCTTTCTCGCACACATGATATAGATATAACCCTCCCTCCCTCTCGTAACCATTTACAACTGTTTTCACTAACCTTTATCACAAGCACTCTTCCTCTCGCAAACATACACACGCACAATCCTCATCGACCCTTTCTATATACATGGACCTGCCTACGTGTCTCATGTACGCACATTATCTTTACGCCTGTCTCTCACGCATTGTCTCACACCTCTCTTCCTAATCGACGAGTATGATTCTAGCAGAGCATTCTGTAGGATGCCCCTTAAAGTTAGGTTGGATGAATAGTAATATCAGAGATAAAGGGGTTACCTTAGTCCGAGAACCTAGGGTTACAAATCCTAGCCGGCTTTGCCAGTGGACATAGAGTCCTTCACAATTCTGCTATGTTTGTCTTGTACGACTAGTCATCCATGGGTCTTCCTAAATGCATCACGGGCCGACCAATGTGGCGCAGGTCGGAACCGAACGAAGGGCCTCACCTCGACCCACCGGACCTCACGCGGTGACACACCCTCTGCCCCCACGTCTCATTATCATCTCACACCCACACATACCAACACAAACACCACACACACAGAAAATTTCTCCCGGTGCCTCTATTCCCTCCCCCCTTGCATATACACACTCAAGGGACTGGAATCTCTTGTCGTGACGTCATATTCATCTCTCTCTCTCTAGAACACTCTCATTTCTCGTGCTATCTCTCCCACGCCCCCCCCCCCCCCCGTCGGCCCCTCTATCCATGCCTCTCTCGAATACGTAATACACACACACACCTCTCTAGGCCCCACCAAATGCATCAACTACACATTCACACATGTTACATCACGTACCCCATTGATCTAAAAAGCCCTCTCTTCACGTTTATTTCGCATACAACATTCCTTTTGAATAAAGTGTGGCCAAAAAATTATTTTAGAGTTTCTACATATATACAACATTACAAAGTTATATGGAGGAGTACAAACGCTAATTTGCATTGCATGGTGCCCACAATGATATTTATTCCGCACTGTGAATTTGTATATTTTTATACTATATACAAAGTTAGTCATAATAAAGAGAAACGAAGAGCATCTCTCTCTCCATCGCATACCCCCCTGTACGCCCCTTTCACGTATGCACACAGAACTATCTCCAGGTCCTCTAAAAGTAAGCCCCCAGAAAATTCACGCATGTTTCATCTTTCTCTCGCGATATATGCAATGACGATCATTGTATTTGAAGCGAAAGCACGATACATACATTGGACTTCAGAATCCACTCATTACGATCACCATTTACGTTTAGTGGTTATTATACAGTCACGGGCTCACCGTACAACTCTGTATTTGCTCATGACATGACTAGTTGACCAGTTAAACGCTCCACGTGGCACCTCTAGTGTTGCATCACATTATCTCACTACCATCGTGCCCACCTGTTGACTTGTATCTACTCTACATCTACACTCTTATAAAATACATAAAATACACTCTTATAAAAAAACATAGTTGGTGATGATGGTGTGCCTGCCATCCTGCAATATAGGCCTTCCGATTTATATCTGACGGATAGGAAAGAAACTATGGCAATTTTGCAAAAAGGTACCCACACACCTCTCCACATTTGCAAATAAGGCCTTCCCTCGTTCATTCTTTTCTTTCACAAGATAAACAATTCATACAAATTCATCTTGATGTTACGTGCAACGCACGGGCATCTTGCTAGTAAGAATGAAAACAAACGACAAAAAAATATTTGGACGGTGGTTCGAAGTCATGACCGCGGGCACAGCGGACAAGGTGGCCTTGTATTGGTATGCCGAGCTGTCTGTTTTAACACATAGGAGCTGGTGTGGTGATTATACACACACGCACGCATGCACACGAACTGCATCCACGAAACACTCACACAAACACATGCACCCACGCACACACGCAACACTCACACGTACACACGCAGCCACGCACGCACGCAACACTCACACGCACGCACGCAACACTCACACGCACACACGCATGCATGCATGCACACAACAGTACACCACATGACCAACAGACACTCTCACGCTCAAGTACTCAACCTACACGTGCATGCGCACACATCAGGCCCTGACAAACACATACACAACCAGGTGATTCCCGCGCACGGGTTGGAGCCTTGTCGCGCCTGCGTAAATTTGTGTTTATCTGACCTTTTGCCTATGCGAACTGACAGGTGGGACCCACAAGGGACGTGGTCAATTTAACTAGTCAACATGGCGCCATGCAGACTATTTGTCCGGTCAACAGAGTGCAATCCGATGCTGAACTGTGAGCACGTGACCGTATAATCACCGCAAAACGTATATAGTGACCGTAATCAGCTTATTCTGAAGTTCGGTGACCGTATTACGCTTTTCTCTCTGTAGGCCCTCCAAAACTACATCTCTACACGTTCTCGCATGTTACATTTAACTACTATGCAATACAGCACTACTACTACACTCTAACACAATAAATCATATGTGTTTTTAGTTTTACTAGATATCATATTGTTACTTATAATTATTCAGTTTGCATATATTAAAATTGCCTTTGAAATGTATGGCCAGTATCATCTACCGCGCGGGAAAAATCCCGCCCTTTCCTGTTTAATCGGGTTTGTATCGATGGATCGTGCGAAACAACAAAACTATAGTACTATACAGTACTACAAGTGACAGTTCACTGGGCCGTCGTGTCGTCTACTCCTCCATTGTAAGAGTGGAGCGCTCGCTTTCATAAATCTTCTAGTCCCTTTCGCCGACATGTGGGACATCAAGCTACCGGGTCCACGTGCCATACAAGATTATAGTGCAGAGCAGCCGGGGTGAAGCACCCCAGTCATGATGCCGGCGTAGTAATGAGCAATGAGGCGTCAAATCACAAGCTGCACCTTTCCCGCAGTTAAGTTGGAGGGACGCAGCAACCATCATTTCACTCGTTGCTGAATCCGCTTCTCCCTCATCTACTTCAACTTAACCACGTGTTGCTTCTGCCGTTGTTCTGCCTCATGTGGGACGCGGATCGGCTTGGTAAAGCACTGACACGTGGGACCGCATGTTAGCAAACCGCCAGGACAACGTCCTCCGAAAATAAGAAGCCTAATCCTAGACTTACAAAGGGCTACGTAGCTGCTAGGTATACTTTCCATCTAATATATATATGCCCCCCTGATTTTCAGGTGGGGTGGGCCTAATCCTCTCCTTTAATCCAATCAAATAGTCCCACATCACATCAGTTCATAACTTTACGTAAACCATTACGTGGATGTAGCATTGCTCAAATAAGAAACCTCCCACGCCATCCGCGCGGCAAAATCACCTCCTTTTTACTAATCTTGATTCTATAATTTTTTAGATCAATATAATTGAGATTTGTATAGATAGCACACAGGAGCAAAACCAAGTGGTACGGTTAAGGGCATCCACAATGTGTAGCCAAATGTGAAAATAGCTTTTGGCATCGTGGGAACCATTGTGGACAGTGTTGCCAAAGCCAAAAATATGGAACCGAAGCTCCCTAATTGATTGATTGAAGGAATAGAAAAATGCAACGTCTCTCCTCTTTCTCCCATGCTTGGACGCATGTAGTATAGTATAGAGCACAGAGTCTACTCCCCTGTCCCTTCTATCGCAAATCACAAAGCAGTGAGGCGTCAAATCACAAAAGCACGGACGAAGCAACCATCATTTCACTCTTCGCTGACTCTGCTTCTCCATCGTCTTCTTTGAGAAACCATCTCACCGCACTAGTACTCCTAGTAGTACTAGTAAAGGACTTCCTGGATGCAAATAAGGCGGTTGTCTCGGCTTGCAGGCGGCACTTGCGAATGACTTACCGCGGTCTCCCTCAATGGTGTTCTCCGTCGAACGCACTTCGCCAAACCACCAAAAAAAAGATATCGTCGACGTCACCGCAATGGGGAAGGAAGTCAAATATAGTTACTACCTCCATTTTTTTGTACACAAGGCCAGTATATCAAAATTACAATTTGCAAAGGGCCACTAACACTAATCGAGGAAAAATTGATGGGGTTAGCAACCAAGGACATTAATATCCCCTGCATGCATGCGGAAGTGAGAAGGTTGGTTTGCATGGCGCTGCATTAATCAAGCGATGAGGAGTGAGATGGTTAGCTCTTTGGTCTTTGGAGAAAAATACGCATTAATTGACACGTGAAACGAGGATTTGTATCGATTAAATCCCGCGAAGGAAAACCCCGCCTTTCTTTTTTAACACCAGTACTCCTAGTACGTACGTGCTTATCCTGTTTGGGTCTAGGGCTTGCATTGCCAAACTTCGCGACACATTTTTGCCAAGCTTGCCTAAAGTTTTCGAAATGAGAAGGAGGTACACTTGCACACGGCTGTCGCGGTCGCACCGCACCCTCACACGGTCGCTCCTGCACGCTGCGGTTGCACCGCACCCTCACACAGTCGCTCCTACACGCCGCAAACCCAACCAAGGGAAGGCACCCTCACTGACACGTGTTGTTGCATGTGAACAAACCAAACTCAGCCATCATATCGCTAACACATAATTTTCGTTCATAGAGTATGTTTATCCAACCGCATGTTGGGGAGTATCCGTACGGCCCGTGCGGTGGTCTGTTGGGGAAGAAGAAGAGGTGAGGAAGAAGGAAAGAAGGGTTAGGAAACGTAGGATATTCATCCAACCGCCTGAAATGGTAGACTGACCCAAGTCAGGCGACTTGCATAACAAATATTTGTTTTTACACAGAAAAGATCCATAAAACAACAACATAAAGAAAAACTATCACTGCTCGCGGAAAGAGACGGCCTCGTCGTCTTTGGTTGCCGGCGCGAACCAGCCGTCGCTGCTGACGTGTGTCTCTGCACCGTGGTTGTCCTCGGCCTCCAGCTACTCGTTCAAGCGGAGCGTGCGGGCGCGCTGCACGGACGAGAGCACAGCCCGGTTCAAGTCGAGGACGTCCGGTTCCGCCTGCAGGAGGGCCTCGATGGCAGTGGCATCCGCGCGCTCCGTGTCGAGTCGAGCCTCCGCCGCCCGGTTCAAGTCCAGGATGTCCGGTTCCGCCTGCAGGAGGGCGTCGATGAGAGCGGCATCCGCGCGCTCTGCGTCGAGTCGAGCCTCTGCCGCCCGGTTCAAGTCCAGGACGTCCGGTTCCGCCTGTAGGAGGGCCTCGATGGCAGCGGCATCCGTGCGCTCCGCGTCAAGTTGAGCCTCCGCCGCCTGGTTCACATCCACGACATCCGGTTCCGCCTGCAGGAGAGCCTCGATGGCAGCGGCATGCGCGCGCTCCGCATCGAGTTGAGCCTCTGCCTCCCGGTCCTCCTTTAGTATCGCCATGTTGAACCGCTGGTCCGCCTGCACCATGGGGGACTCGGACGCCGGCACGAAGTCGACGTCCATCGTCTCATACCCATCGGGGGCCTTCTGCGCCGCGACCTCCGCCATGAACATTGGATCGGCTTCCTCCTCCTCGTAGCTTGGCTCAGAAGAACTCGGGGATTGGCCCGCCGAAAAGCGAGCTTACGAACGGAGGTCTGTGGCGTCGACCGCCGCCGCGATTTCTGCGCGGCGCTCCGGCGTCATCATCTTGTAGTAAGTGATCTTGCGGCGCACCATGGCTTTCCGGCGAACTAGGGGACGCTTGATGCGGGCTAGGGGATCGAAAGTTGGGGGAATGGGCTGGAGATTTGGTGTGGTTTTAGGGCAGTGGCTGGCGTAGGCCAAGCAGCGAAGGTTCTGGTGTGAATAGTGGTTCCGGTGACGACCGGTCAATCGGTTTTGACTATACATCGCTCTTGTCGCGTTCGCGTTGTAGCCCAGCACGCTGGACCCTCCACGTCGCTCACCGAATGGAACGCGCTTCGTCTTGCGTTTTCGCTTGCTTGTGGGACCGCAGTTGAGAGCAAACCGACGTCCCTCCCCCTCCCCCGCCCACGTCATTTATTATACCACCACTCCCTCCGTTTTATGCAGAGTAAATAAAAACAGAGGGAGTATACTACGGATGAGGATCCCCTGACGTGGCCGAACCCATTGAGTAACTGACATGCGGGGCCTAGCAAGCATGGGGTCCGCCAGTAAGTGACCGAAAGGGAGGGTAAGGCAGGGATACCTACGTCAGAGGATCCACTTCCACTATACTACTTTGACCAAATGTTAGAGTAATAATATATGACATGCAACTTACACAAATGTTAGAGTAATTACATGCAACTTACACAAAGCATACTGGGTCTAATGCGTTTTTTCAAGGCTAACTTTGACCAAATGTTGAGTAATAATATATGACATGCAACTTACACAAAGCATACGGTCAAATTCGTATGTGAAAGGAGTCTCCAATGATATAATTTTCACATTATACATTTCATGTACTATTAATCATGTCAATAGTCAAATTGGAAACCATCTCGAGTACAAATCTAGGAGTACGTACGAATCTAACAATATTGATTGGGCGTTGTTGAATGTTGATACCTTTTTGATCAAAGTAGAGATACTTTGACTACACATAAAACTTATATGTAAACTAGAAAGGATAGGGGGAGTATATTGTACGTTCAAAAACGAAACGAACATTGAATACCCTTTAAATATGATTTGCGGATGCTATGATCATCGGCTCAAAATTTTGAATCCGCCTTAGGTATCACGCGCCCCCACTCGTTCCCCCTCGATTTCATCTCAGGGTCCGGTGATCTATTGAAAGAGGACTAGGGTGGGTACATGAGAATGATACTCGGCGGAATGTTCAAATGAGGCATGCGGGAGGATGGACTCGACTGGAGGGCGACATGATCGATGGAGAAGAGGGTTGGAGAGAAATGAGAAATAAGCAAACGCCACATGATTATACTTGAACGGCTCAAATAAACAATAAGTTGTCTCGCTTGGCCTACATAGTGAAAGGCCTAATGCGCAACGCGGAGCACTGACGCTCGAATATGGCCGGGAAAACAGGGAAACCGACATGTGGGGCACGCCCGTCAGGACGACGTAGCACAGACTAGTCCAATGGAGGAGCTGGCCCACGACCTCCTCGCCACCGACAACCGTTCATGTGGGTCGTTGGGGCCAACAACGGGGTGCAGCTCCAGCACCGCCTCTGGACACGGCAACCGCGGTGAGCGACACGCTCATATCATCGCTAGACACGGTCGGTTTCAGTGTGCCGAGGGTGGCGTTAGTGCTGTGGCACGACCAACGGTATGTTTGGTTTGTGCCCAAGGTTGCCCCATCAAAGCATTGGGTAGCCAAAAGTTTGGTTGAGGTATTGGTTGCCCATGATTTGGCCGACATTGGCAAGAAAAATGAACTAGAGTTGGCTAGAGTTCATTGGCATGCCAAAGAAATGGTAACCATCCAAACAAAGACCAATCTTTGGGTCATGACCAAAATTTTGGTCGAGGTATTGGTTGCCCATGATTTGGCCGACATTGGCAAGAAAAATGAACTAGAGTTGGCTAGAGTTCATTGGCATGCCAAAGAAATGGCAACCATCCAAACAAAGACCAATCTTTGGGTCATGACCAAAATTTTGGTCGAGGTATTGGTTGCCCATGATTTGGCCGACATTGGCAAGAAAAATGAACTGGAGTTGGCTAGAGTTCATTGGCATGCCAAAAAAATGGCAACCATCCAAACAAAGACCAATCTTTGGGTCTTGACCAAAATTTTGGTAAGGTGCACTTTGGCCACAATCCAAACACACCCCAACACCCGGCTCGTCGAGGATGCACGGGGCGCCGTGACGCGTCCGCGGAGTGGTGTAGCATGGCCAACTGCATCCTCTGGACCTGAGACCATGCCGGGTCGTCTTGCTTTTTCAATGACATGCGGGGATCGCATGTGAGCAAAGGGCATCTCCAACGTTGCCACGACCGTAGCTGACTACCCTGGCACACCAAAACCTTCGTCCCTCGCGCCGTCGCGCGGTTCGTTCCCAGCCGGCGCCAGCTGCCCGCATTCATGCCGTCCGTTCGTATGTCGTCGTTAAGAGGCTCGGTGCCCGAGGAACCAACTCCGGCGACTTAATCACGCACCCGGACGCTTGGCCTCACCGGAATGCGCTACTTAAAGCGGCAACGCCCAGCTAACCTCCACACCATAGCGCATCGTCCTCCTACCTGGCACCACATCCGCCATGACCGCAAGTGCGAACGCTCTGTGGGAGAGCTTGTCTTCGGGGATGAAGCTCGAGGTCGCCGCCCTCGCTCAAATCGCCTCTCGCGACGCAATAGCGGCGTAGCCGGACGCAGACGCGACCGCACAAGCGGTGGCCACGCTGGCGGCCGACGACGGGAGCACCGTCAGCCACGCGTCCTACTTGCCGCCGTCCAATGTCCGGCACCGCCGAGGTCGGGGACTCCTCCGAGGATGAGTAGGGCATGGGAGGCGGCAGGGCATGGTGTGCCAACTGGCCGGTCCGTATCCCGTGTTCTACTCTTCCTCGCGGGAGACCGCACCTTCACTTCACGGGTCTTGAACCCCGCCCCCGTACATTGAGATCGCAGATGGAGGACGTCGGTCGCCGCCGTAGAATAGGTTTAGGGTCGGGTTTCTTTTATTTTTCTGTCCTATAAAAGTTCGAAATGTAATCAAAATCTGTCGTGTTTGCATTAATCTCGGCCGGTGTATATGAACTTTCACAATAATATACATATTGTAGGAGTACTAGCAAGATGCTCGTGCGTTGCACGGAAGATCAATATCTTGTGGGAGAAAAGGATGAACGAGGGAAAGCCTTATCTGCAAATGTGGAGAGGAGTGCGGGTAAATTGTCATAGTTTCCTTCCTATCCGTTAGATATAGATCGGACAGCCTATATTGCAGGATGACAGGCACACCACCATCACCAACTCTGCTATTTATTGAACCGAGACAAATCTAACATGCGAAGTAAAATAAACACATAGGGTCTATACATACACAAATTATCTTGGGCACTCCAATAGTACGTCCACAACACATTCACGCATTTCACATCTTTCTACATCTACGGGAACCTACGAAAGGGTTAACGTAAATTGGTGGTGGGCCCCTCCCTCCCCCCAATCTACAATCAACAGCTCACACATTTCACATTACGTTAATTACGTAACTGGGATTACGTAGGTGTAGCATTACTCATCCTAAAAAATCCAACTAAGCCAACCTCCAAGCATATCGCGCGGGAAAAGACCCGGTCGCGCCGTTTTAGTCGGGATTACCGGATTACTAGTAGTAGTATCGATGGATCGCGCGAAGCAACAATTTTTTTTTTTGAGGGGGCGAAGCACCTAGTTTAAAAGGAAAAAAGGCGGTACACTCACAGCACTCCTGTCGCGGTTGCTTTGGACACCACACACGTTCGGTCCTACACACGGCTCACGCAAACGGAACGCGCTTCGGCTTGCCTCTTCACTGACACGTGGGACTGCACTTGGAGAAACCGACCATGCGCCAAACCCCCCGCCCACCGCGCGAAAATCCCCCCCCCCCCACACCCAAAAATTCCCCCCAAATCCGATTCAACCGCCCTTCGGGCAACTAGCCAATAATATTCCCCAAACCCCTCTCCCCCTGTCCCCCTCCACTCCATTCGCTCCACCAAAGCCGCCCTCCCCGCCGCGCCGATACATCGGCGCCGCGGTTCGGCGATCTTCTCGCTCCCACAGTACGCTCTCGTAGACTGCCGTGCTCTAGCCGCACCTCCACCTCTAGCTACATTCTTGTGGAGGCGCACGGCGGTCAGCGCCGCCACCGCTGGCGACGTTCGTGTGGAGACGCACGGCGGTCAGCTTCTCCCACGGTACGCGCATTCTAGACTGAGGCCCCATTCATGTCGGTGTAGCGCTGAATGTTAGCTGATAGACGCTGTTAATCTCACTGTTTGCCGAAGTAGTTTACTGTCAATATGCTCTGCTTAAGAAGCTTCCTTGCCCTGTTCTGCACTCAATCTACTTAGCTGAGATGGAATGCCAAGGCCGATTAGTTGCTAAAATATCCTGCCATATATTTATTGTGACGTAGATTGCCATGGTCTAGTAGCCAATTTGTTAGGTGAAATAGCTCTACACCGTTTTGTACTCAATCTTTGTTGCTGCGATGGCCTTCGATAGTTCGATGGCTGTGTGCTCGGCCTCATTGACTGCTGAAACAGCCTGCCATAATTTGGCACTCAAATCTGTTTGCTGAATTAGCTTTACATATATTTCGTTACTTAGATCTGCTCATCCAAATATCTTGTCATAGCTTTAGACATCGACCTAGGTTTTTTTTTCTGGACTTCATAAAAAGCATATATGTTTTTCCTGTAATATCTAGTAGAAGAACTAATTTGTATGTCTAACAGATGGACAAGACTTGGATAACTCTGCTCAAAGATTCTCCGCTGCATATGTCGAGGGGGTTGAAAACTTCATGAACTTTATCAGAGCTGAGTACGGTGGTCCGAAATCAGATGTGCTCTGCCCGTGTAGCAGTTGTATGAATTCAGTTAAAGACCCCAGTGAACTGTGCAAAATCATCTACACTTGTATGGGATGTCGGTCACATATACTAGGTGGGTTCATCATGGTGAAGCTGTGAACGTCAATGTTATTGACTACGTGGAAGCAGCAGATCACCATCTTGATCTGCCTGATGCTCAGGTGGAAGAGGAGGAGGAGGTGGTGGTGGTGGAGCCAGTGAGTTTGACCAACATTGAAACAATGCTACGAAATGCTCGTGCATTCCGTGAACTTTCACCTGCAGAAGAAAAACGGTGGGCCCGCATGTTGGAACAATGCAACGTTGCTGTCACCCCAGGAAATAAGCTGTCAGTATTCTCAGCTATGGTCACCTTTCTTCAGGTGAAGACATCTGAGCGGATGACCAACAAATCATTCAATGCGATGTTGGCTGCTTTCCGCGAATCTTTCCCAGATGCGTCTGAGTTGCCACACACCTACAGTAAAATGAAGAATTTCCTTCTTGCAGTTGGAATTGGATATGATATGATCCATGTTTGTAAGAATAATTGTGTTCTGTTCCGAAAGGATTATGCCAACTTAAGTGAATGCCCGAAATGGAAATCATCAAGATGGAAAGATGGCGATGCTGTGAAGAGGATTCCTCATAATGTTCTGAGACATTTTCCAATTATACCAAGATTGCAGAGGTTGTTTCATGATGCTGAAACAAGAGAGGATGTACTGTGGCATTCTAGGAACCAGGAGTACAGAGATCAGAATGTAATGAGCCATCCATCTCATGGTAGTGAGTGGAAAAGCTTCAATGAGAAACACAAAGAGTTTGCTGCTGACCCGATACACATTAGACTTGGCTTAGCTTCAGATGGATTTAACCCATTTGGCCACCAGAGCGCCACATATAGCATGTGGCCAGTGCTTGTTATCCCTTACAACATGCCTCCAAATGTCTGCACAAAAGAATCAAACTACATGATGGCCTTGCTCATCCCAGGTCCAAAAAGTCCTGGAAAGGATTTTGATTTGTTCATGGAGCCTCTTGTGGAGGAACTTCAACAGCTATGGAAGGGTGTTCTCACTCGAGACCTATATAGCAGCCCACCAGCTGATTTCTTTCTGCGTGCTGTTATAATTTGGTGCATCCATGATTATCCGGCTTTGGGCACTATGTCAGGGCGAACGACTCATGGTTACAATGCATGTGTTCGCTGTGACAGGAATCCGCTGTCATACGCAATACTTAGCAAGATCTGTTACATTGGACACCGACGTTTCCTTGCCAAGGACAAGCCGCATCCTAGAAAATACCAAAGACATGTGTTCAATGCAAAGCATGAAAACCGTGATGCGCCAAAGAGGCTCACCGCCGATGAGTTGCAAGTGGAATTAGAGAAGGTCAGGCATATTACACCAGGAAACCATCCTGGTAATGGTAGCGGGAAAAGGAAGCGTGGCAGGGTAGAAGAGAGATTATTGTTTACCCGCAGGTCCACTTTGTGGGACTTGGAGTATTGGAAAGATTTGGATCTGCGGCATAATCTTGATGTGATGCACGTCGAGAAAAATATATGTGACAACATTATCGGCACACATCTTAATATTGAAGGCAAGATGAAAGATACCTTAAAATCTAGGATTGATTTGACACACCTGGGTATCAGAAAGGATTTGCAGGTGCAAGATGAAGGTAAACCATGGGATATGGCACCAGCTGTGTACGTCTTGGACAAGGTAAAAAGAAAAGAATTCTGCAAGGTCCTGTAACGTGTGAGATTCCCACATGGATTTGCTTCCAACCCTGAAAGGAGAGTCAGTGCAGATGGAAACAAGGTACAAGGGTTGAAAACTCATGACTGCCACGTCCTACTTCAAAGGGTTTTACCTATTATCCTTAGAGGATTGGGCCGCCCTGACTTATACAGAGCAGTTGCAGAGTTGGGACAATTCTTCAGGGAACTCTGCAGTAGGAATATTAGGATAGATGCTTTGGAGCGTCTTAGAGACAAGATACCAACTATCCTATGCGACCTTGAGAAGATATATCCTCCAGCCTTCTTTGATGTGATGGTGCATTTGGCTGTTCATCTACCTGATGAGGCACTACTTAGAGGTCCAGTACAGTATGGCTGGATGTACCCTATTGAAAGGCGGCTAGGCACTTTCAAGGGCTATGTTAGGAACAGTGCTAGACCCTAGGGTTCCATTGCAGAGGCCTACATTGCTACAGAAGCGTTGACATTCTGCTCAAAATACATTGAAACAGCTGATCAGCTTAGCAAAGAGGTGGGTGAAGACAATCCCGGGCTCAATGTTTTCGATTATTTTGTTCGAGTTACAGGGAAGAGTGGACAAGAGGACAAACCTAAAGATTTGGACAAAATGGTTTGGTATGTGTTGAATAACTGTCCTGAGATACTACCTTATATCAAGTAAGTGCAGTACTGCAGCTTATACATCATAATCTACTAAACTTGCAGCACATTCTTATATATTTAGATGTTTGACGTGATCACTATGTTGTGCAGCATCTACAAAGAGGAGTTACTGCCGCAAAATCCAAGAAACATTGACAAACTGGTTATGGCAGAATTTGCGAAATGGTTCAAGAACCATGTAAGCTTTTGAAGTGCACTGTCAGTTTTCTTAATATATTGAGTATATAAGATGATCAGCTTGTCTATTTTCTAACCATAGGTTAAGAAGATGCGGGAGGATGGGCAGGCAGTTGATGATGCCCTTTACTCACTAGTAATGGGTCCTGATACTCGGGTAAGACATTATGAATCTTGCGTTGTTGGAGATGTGCGCTACAACACCCTTGCACGAGACGAAGGCAGGAAAACACAAAACAGTGCCATCATGAGCACGGATACGTATGACAAAGAGACAACTGAAATGTATGCTAACATAACAGACATTGTTCAGTTGCAGTATATCTCCAGTTTCGAGGATCATCGGTGTGTGGTTCTGTTGTGCTGTCGTTGGTATAACCTGTTTTCCAGGATCGCAAAACCCAGAGCTGATGATTATTTCAAATCCATCAATGTCAAGGCGGCGTACCAGACCAGCCAGCCTTTTTATTTTGGCAAATCAAGCAACACAGATATTTTTCTTGGAAGACACATTTGCACGTAGCGATGACGGGGGAGTATTGCAAAGGTTTGAGCAGAGGAATTCGTTTAATGAAGTTGCACAACAAGATGATGCTTACACTGCTCCTGATGTACAAGATAACACAGATGTTCCTAATATCTTTGAGAACCATCACGTCAATGACGCCGGCGAAAAGATTGCCTGTCGTGCTGTGGACATACAAGAGTTGATCAAGAAGAAGCCAATGTTCGAGGACGTTGAGGACGAAGAAGAAGATGACATCGTGGGGAATTACGATTCAGACTGATACACATGGCGAAGATGTTGACGCTACTGCTGCGGATGATGATTACATTGCTTTTGTCGTATTTGTCTGTCAGAAGACGTTTTTTTATCTACTATGTGAAATTGTGTTTGCTATGACAACTGAAACCTGATGAACATGTTGTTTAGTATTTTGCTATGAGAACATCACTTGTTATGTATGCTGATTTGTGTTTGGTGATTGTATGACAACTAAAACATGATGACATTGTTGTTTAGTTGTACTCATATTTGGCTGTGAAACTTGAATTTGATGACATAGTTTGTTGTTGGACGGCAATTTGCTCGACGTCTTCGAATGAGAACAAAGCTGACCTGACAGGGCCTCTGCTATTTATTTATTTATATGAGCAAAAGGGGATACCCCTGATTTCCGTTAATAAAAATCATTATGTAACATCCCAAAATTCTAAATTTTGGAATGTTATAATAAACAGATAGATTGGGTTGATTGTTTGATTGATTGACTGAAACTGAGTGGAATTCGAAATCTTTTGAAAGTTAAATGAGAGGAAATAAAAGGACTTTCCCAAACTTTCATTTTTGCTTTTATGATCTCCGTGAATTCAAATTCTTTCCATCACAAAACCCTGGAGAGAAGATGACATGACTTCTTCCATTTATTTAAATGACAAGGGGCGTTGAAAATATTTGAATTTCATTTGGGGTGTTGAAAATATTTCACATTTCTGAAACTTTATGCAACTCAATGATTTTCACGAGAGAAGATAAAAATGACTTCTTCAAAACGAATGAAATATGAGTTGGGAGTTTCAAAGGTCAAATTCAAAGTCCTTTTGGAAAGTATTTTTAATTTGGAGTTAATTGAGTCTTATTCAAATTATTTTTCTCCAAAATAAAAATATACAGAAAATAGGGTAACATGATTCCCTACATCAGAAAATTGGAGAAAAATAAATTTGAAATCATTTTTGTATTTTTAAAATGATTTTTATTGGATTTTATTAAGGCAGCAGCACTGTTTGATTTATTAAAATTTGTGTGGATTTTATTTGACTTCAGAAAAATGTTCATGTTGTAGAAAATCTTTTTCTGAAAGTTTTGATATATAATATTCCTATATAAAATTTTAATTTATTTTCTTTATCCGGTTTTCCTTCTGTTTCTATTAAAAAAACTGTACATGCGGCCGATAGTTATTTACCGCCCACACGCGTAGCATAGTGGCAGCGGGCGCCTCATTTGTTTTTCCCTCTCCTAAATGGGCCAGGCCAGCCATCCTTTTTATTTTTTTACTTAGGCCGATTTTTGTTAAAAACAAAAAAAAACTGCAGTGTACGCGTGCGCGCGCAGCCGGCCCGTGGTGCTTTTAGCCCATGCGTTCCCGTTTATTTTATTTGTTCGTCTACGTTTAGTCCCACATTGCCTAGCCTTTAACCCTAAACCTCTTTTCCACCTATATTTATAGACCCATAGAGCCTCCAAAAATTATTCATTGCGGTTTAAATCAATATTTTGGTTTGACTAGCTAAAAATATATTTCTCCTCTCCGGCGGGACTTTTGGAAGTTGTCTCCTCACTCCAAAGTCGTCTTTTCTATACCTTATAAAGGTATATTTATTCGTTCTCTGTATTTATACGTTAGATCTAGAATTCTTTTATCCGTAGCTATTTTTTTTCTTCCGCAAAACAGCTTGGCCCTGATTTTTCAAATAGCATAACTTTTTACTCGTTCATCCAAATTAGATAAAACCAGCGTCTATAGTTTCGTCTTGTTTTCACCTATCCGGTGAACCTGTCACATCAATTTTTTTAATTTTCAAATTTCGAAATTTGTTTCATAGTCAAATTTCTTTTGATCATATCTTTTTATCCGTACCTCCGTTTTCGATGAAACCAACGCCCACTTTTTCGTTACGATCCCCTCTATCCAGTTAAACAACTTAAACATGTTTTTGAAAGTTTTAAAATTTGATTTCAAACAGATTTGTATTTGAACTTCTTTTGTTCATAACTTAAGTTTCGTAGCTCCGATTTAGTTGATTCTTTTTGCAAATCGAAGCTCTTGACCTAAACTTTCTGATAAGGCCAAATTCATATAATTTTGGTACTGTTAGAAATTGTTTTATGTTGCAAGAGTTATTTGCTTGGTTTTGATGTTTCCCGAATCGTCTTCTTCGTTCTTCTCGATCTTTTGAGTGATTGCTTATGTGTGGTTACTATTGCTTGCTTGCGATAGATTGAACGGAGTGTGACGAGTAGAACTATCAAGAGTTTTGAGTGCGGATCATCTTGATCAACATTGCAGGCAAGTTCACACTTTGATCATATCCCGTTCATACCCAGTTTTTGTGCATTAGATTCAACGCTCAAACATTGCATGGTTAGGATCTAATTTAAATTGAGGGTATTGGGAAGTAGTTGAGGTAGTACCTATTACCTGTTTTATTTATCAAACCCTTGGGAGTTACTTCTACGTTGCTATTATATTGCCATGCTATGCTCGTAGACGTGGATTGGGTTTTTAGAGATATTCATGACAAGATGTGAGATTGTTAATAATGGTTTACCTAAGGTGGCAACTACAACTCACATCTGGGTGGATTGAGGCACCTGGAGAACCCAGTGTTGCCTGTTTGTATAAGGACCGCCACCCAGGCTCAAAGGGATCATAAGATTATTCATGCTAGAAACTTCCGTGTGCAGCCACAAGCTATTATGGGCTCTAGCATAGTTGAGTAGGTTACAGGATCTCTTGAAGAGGTGGGCTAGCAGATGTAGGGGAAAGTAGGTGTACCGGTCCATCCAGAGTAAAGAGTGATTGTTCCTGAAAGACTGTGTCTCGGTCATCCATTTCTCAAACATCATGCAGTGCGAGAATCAAGCGGAGGCGATCGAGTCTTGTGGAGAAAAGTGCGCAAACCTCTGCAGAGTGTACAAAATAATCATGATTAGCCGTGTCCCCGGTTATGGACATTTTGAATATCTAGTTCTTGGATTATCCCGTTGATCTCATCATGTTACTTTAATTAATATTGTTGGGTTAATGATGATACTTAATTGGGATTGAGATGTTGTCAACCATCTCAATGTTTCACAACCACCATGATAGTTAAATAAAATTTATTCCTTTGAAGTAGGGAAAAATTGGCTTTTCGCAAAAACATTATAACCATAGAGCTTTTCCACCAGCCATATATGCATGTAGTGATAGCCTTTGTTCATCATTTCTCTATGGTGTGAATTTGCCAGCATATTCCATGTGCTGACCCGTTTTTGGGCTGCAACGTTTCATGTTGCAGGATATCTTACGACGAGTAAGTGATACGTTAGGGTTACGATTTCTACACTCAACTTTGCCGTTGGTGTTGATGGGAATCCACAACCTTGTTACTTCCGCTATTTGGATTGAGGTAATAGTATTTACGTTATTTTATACATGTGATTTACCTCTGTTATAAATCCTCGAGTACTGTGTGTGTCAGCATACCGATCCAGGGATGACACTTAAGCACAGAGACTTGATCCATTCGGGTCGGGTCGCTACAAGATGGTATGAGAGCACATGTTGATTGTAGGACGTGACCCTAGAAACTGGCAAGCCCATAGGAAGGATTTTCTCTAAAAACTTTCCTTTTCAAAAAGATCTTTTACCTCTCTTCTCTTCTGAGTTAATTCATATATTCCCTTTTAGTGAGACCATACCCTTTTTCCTTTTGGACCACTCGAAGATTCGACGGATGAGACCACTTCAAGAAGTACAAGATATCGGACAACTAAGACCATTTTGGAATGAAGAGGATTTTACCGTGCATTATGATAATGGAAACTACAACGGTTGAAGACTCCGAAGACTGGGAGAATTTGAAGGCTCTGAAGAATTGCCAGATGTGTATGACCTAGGAAGGTTACCCTTATGGAACTTGGCAGACTATGGAAGCTGTCAATACCCGAGATCAAGGTGTATCGGAGAAAGACCGAAACATGGAGAGTTAGAAACTCAAAGTTCTGTCAAGGAAAACCCTAAGGCGGGAGATATCAACTATGGAGAGATAGCTCATGGAAATGACAAGAGCAGAAACACGGCTATCCATGATGTTATCGTCCGCTTATGCTATTGTCACCGTGCGGACTTAAGCATGCAGATGCATGGAGGGATTGGATGGTAGAAAACTGATGGAGCACCTATCAGCAAGACGAAGTTTTAACCTTAGCTGGTGTATCACCAGGGTCTGGAGCATTACATCAGGAAGTTTAAAGATGAACCTTCAGGAAGCAGTATTCGACAAGTAAGCGTTTCGTGAAGAACTCAGAACCCAGAAGTTGAAAGTAGCCATGATGGAGGAGCAAAACCTCGAGACATCAAAGACTCGTCAGGAACTGAAGGACAGTAGGATCATGGTTCATGTCAAGGATGTTGAAACCCAGAAGTTTGGAACGGAACTCCCAAAATTTAAAGGACGTCACAAGAGACTTCGCGTCAACAGAGATGGTTTGGCAAAAGAACTTGAGAAGGACAAGCATGATTGGAAGAAGCCATCGGAGACATTAACAAGATTTGAAGAGTTTGGTGACGTTGAAGATTTGTTGACCTTTAGAAGACCAAACCCCTGTTATACCTACGTTAGATGCGACGTTTGTGAGCTGTCATTTGTTTGTTGTTTTCCCGACAGCCACAATAAAAAAATCTGTCTTTTCAAAAATTTGATTGTATTGTGTGCATCCCTCTCGACCTCTCTTATCTCACCCCAAACCCATGGACCCAATAGAGGATGAATGGAGATGAGCTTGTATTTTCTGGACCGATGAGTCAATTCGAGACGGACCGATGGATTCAGAACATGGAGGATCACATGAAGAATAACCCTATAGTCGGAAGGGATATGACCCGGCATGCTCTTCAATGTTTTGAAAGAGGTGCTGCTACTTGGTGGAGGATGTACCAAACCATCAATGGATGGCAAGAAGTAACCACTTGGAAAGAATTTAAGTGGACTCTACAAAGATCTCGTCTTGTGTCCCAGAAATTGAAGCCTTATGGAAAGGATATGAAAAAACCTTGTGCATACAAGCCTTGTGGAGAAATAGGCCACAACCATAAGGAACACAAGGAGGAATGCCCTAATTGTGAGGGAAGTCACCCAGCTGAAGAATGCCCAACTAGGCAGATCACTTGTTTCTTGTGTGAAGGGACTACCCACTACCCTGCTCAGTGTCACATCTACCCCATGGTACAAAGGACCGTCCAGCAGAAGAAAGAAGCAATGAAAAGAGCCCTCGTGGAAAGTTTAGAGGAATCTGTGATGAAGGAAGAGGTGGAGGACACACCCAAAGAAGAACCAAATAAACCCTGCACCAAGTCATGCTATTCATGTGGAGAAGAAGGACACATCTCCCAAAATTGTCTGAATGGGGATTTAGTAGAATTCCCGACAGAGGAAGTAGAGTATGACCCACAGGAAATAGAAGCCCTGATTGGAACGGAAAAGTCCAGGAAGAGAAATAGATTGGATCCCAGGAACAACCCAATTTCTACAAAGAGAGACCTGAGTCATATCACATGTTTCAGGTGCAAAAATTCAAGACACTACTTCAGTGATTGCCCAAAAGGGAAGATGAGGACCCCAGGAGGCTATATAATCACAAGGAAACTTCGACATATGTCAGAAGTAATATGTTTCCGTTGTGATGAAGCAGGGCACTTTGCCAGAGAATGCCCCAAGGAGACGAAGACTTGTGACAAATAGTTGAGTGCAAAGAGAAATATAGTAGTAGTAGTGTGGACATTTCTTTTATTAGTGAGGTGTCGGATTGAGGCATGTAATGGAATGCAGGAGATTGTAATAATTTGAGAATCAATAAAGTTAGCATCATTGATACTGATTTGGATTTTATGAGTTGTTACTTTATGAAGAAAGATTTTGACCATTTTCGAGGATATGAGAAATATGGTCTATGGAAGATTGTGCATTTTAAAGGTGGTAGTACCCCGTGAGGAAACTTGACCCTTGGAAAAAGGTAATGATATTCCACGAAGTGGATTTCGAACAAAATAAGTATGAGTTTTATCTCGACATGTTGGATACCCCAAGAATATGAGGGTATGGAGTATTATTGGATGTAAAGGAGGTAGTCTATGAAATTGGAGACGGAGCATGTCTTCGTGTGTTCCCTCTGCGAGGAGTTAAACTATTGGAGTTAAGGGAAAGTTAGCCCCGAGATTTGTAGGACCATACCGAGTTTTGGAGCGTATGGGAGAAGTGGCCAACAAATTGGAGTCACCCGAAGGACTGTCATGAGTTCATGATGTGTTTCACCTTTTCCCAGTTGAAGAAGTGCCATGCAGAGATGGCCAATATTCCCCAGTAAGGACGCTTGACCCTGGAAAGGATAATGATGTCCCACGAAGTGGAGTATGGACTTCATAAGTATAAGTTTTATCTCAGTATGTGGGATATCCCCCGAGGATGAAGAGATGAATTACTATTGGATATAAAGGAGGTATGATGTTGGAAATATGTACCAATGGAAATTCCATGATGAGCCTGAGTAATCATGTCCTAGTGGTGCCAATAGAAGGAAGGAAGACAGTACAATTGGATGGATTTAAGAATACCAGGAAGTTGGATGTTGGATTAAGGATCAGTTGCCCGATGATAAGTTCAAGGAACTACAAGTGATGAGGTGGGCCATAACCCGCAGGCCCCAGGACCTGCCAAGAAGCAAGCACACTCTTGTTGAAGGGAAGACCCTGGAAGAAGTTACGATTTTTATCGACAGACGATCTTATAGGAGTTACGCAAAACCTGAGGGTTGGGAAGGAACGATAGATGTTTGTTTGGCTTGTAGAATCCATGGATTTATCCGAACTTGGTTCGTCGACAAGAGAAATTCTGCAATGCTTGCGAGGTTGACCGAGTGTTAGAATGCGAGATTCGCTAAACCATATACAAGGTAATGATTTGGGTGCGGGATGGATTGATCACCATACCGACTTACTCTCATTATTCGCTTTGCTATACGGGATGGTAAATCTGAGTGACTTACCTATAGTAGAGAGACGACGATCAAACCTTGCTTGAAGCTTAGAATGGTATAAGAATGTTTCCCTTGTACACGGCAGTTCTTGCCAACCGTAGGTTATACGGTGAGGTTCAACCCAGACCCATTTTCCTGCAGGAGAAACCGTAAATTGTTGACCACCATGAGATGTCTATAGTTGTTTAGTATTGGCGCCAGACCCGTCAGCTATGAAGACCCAGTCTCGGAATAACCTTACCGAGATGAAAGACAGAAGAATTGAGGAAAAGGTTATGCCGCTACCCAAAGAGCAAGAGAAGGAATTTTTCCGAGAATCTGAGAAGACTGACACTGTCAACAACAAGGATGGAGTATACGAGTTTTGATGGAACCGTAACAATGGTTCTAAGGGTGGTAGCACCCCAGACCCCCTGTGATGATCGATGGATTTTGAGGAGACCCCCAAACCCTAACCTATTTCTTTCTAGCCTCTCCGAATCTCGAGGACGAGATTCATTTTAAGGGTGGTAGGTTTGTAACATCCCAAAATTCTAAATTTTGGAATGTCATAATAAACAGATAGATTGGGTTGATTGTTTGATTGATTGACTGAAAGTGAGTGGAATTCGAAATCTTTTGAAAGTTAAATGAGAGGAAATAAAAGGACTTTCCCAAACTTTCATTTTTGCTTTTATGATCTCCGTGAATTCAAATTCTTTCCATCACAAAACCCTGGAGAGAAGATGACATGACTTCTTCCATTTATTTAAATGACAAGGGGTGTTGAAAATATTTGAATTTCATTTGAAAATATTTCACATTTCTGAAACTTTATGCAACTCAATGATTTTCACGAGAGAAGATAAAAATGACTTCTTCAAAATGAATGAAATATGAGTTGGGAGTTTCAAAGGTCAAATTCAAAGTCCTTTTGGAAAGTATTTTTAATTTGGAGTTAATTGAGTCTTATTCAAATTATTTTTCTCCAAAATAAAAATATACAGAAAATAGGGTAACATGATTCCCTACATCAGAAAATTGGAGAAAAATAAATTTGAAATCATTTTTGTATTTTTAAAATGATTTTTATTGGATTTTATTAAGGCAGCAGCACTGTTTGATTTATTAAAGTTTGTGTGGATTTTATTTGACTTCAGAAAAATGTTCATGTTGTAGAAAATCTTTTTCTGAAAGTTTTGATATATAATATTCCTATATAAAATTTTAATTTATTTTCTTTATCCGGTTTTCCTTCTGTTTCTATTAAAAAAAACTGTACATGCGGCCGATAGTTATTTACCGCCCACGCGCGTAGCATAGTGGCAGCGGGCGCCTCATTTGTTTTTCCCTCTCCTAAATGGGCCAGGCCAGCCATCCTTTTTATTTTTTTACTTAGGCCGATTTTTGTTAAAAACAAAAAAAAAACTGCAGTGTACGCGTGCGCGCGCAGCCGGCCCGTGGTGCTTTTAGCCCATGCGTTCCCGTTTATTTTATTTGTTCATCTACGTTTAGTCCCACATTGCCTAGCCTTTAACCCTAAACCTTTTTTCCACCTATATTTATAGACCCATAGAGCCTCCAAAAATTATTCATTGCGGTTTAAATCAATATTTTGGTTGGACTAGCTAAAAATATATTTCTCCTCTCCGGCGGGACTTTTGGAAGTTGTCTCCTCACTCCGAAGTCGTCTTTTCTATACCTTATAAAGGTATATTTATTCGTTCTCTGTATTTATACGTTAGATCTAGAATTCTTTTATCCGTAGCTATTTTTTTTCTTCCGCAAAACAGCTTGGCCCTGATTTTTCAAATAGCATAACTTTTTACTCGTTCATCCAAATTAGATGAAACCAGCGTCTATAGTTTCGTCTTGTTTTCACCTATCCGGTGAACCTGTCACATCAATTTTTTTTAATTTTCAAATTTCGAAATTTGTTTCATAGTCAAATTTCTTTTGATCATATCTTTTTATCCGTACCTTCGTTTTCGACGAAACCAACGCCCACTTTTTCGTTACGATCCCCTCTATCCAGTTAAACAACTTAAACATGTTTTTGAAAGTTTTAAAATTTGATTTCAAACAGATTTGTATTTGAACTTCTTTTGTTCAGAACTTAAGTTTCGTAGCTCCGATTTAGTTGATTCTTTTTGCAAATCGAAGCTCTTGACCTAAACTTTCTGATAAGGCCAAATTCATATAATTTTGGTACTGTTAGAAATTGTTTTATGTTACAAGAGTTATTTGCTTGCTTTTGATGTTTCCCGAATCGTCTTCTTCGTTCTTCTCGATCTTTTGAGCGATTGCTTATGTGTGGTTACTATTGCTTGCTTGCGATAGATTGAACGGAGTGTGACGAGTAGAACTATCAAGAGTTTTGAGTGCGGATCATCTTGATCAACATTGCAGGCAAGTTCACACTTTGATCATATCCCGTTCATACCCAGTTTTTGTGCATTAGATTCAACGCTCAAACATTGCATGGTTAGGATCTAATTTAAATTGAGGGTATTGGGAAGTAGTTGAGGTAGTACCTATTACCTGTTTTATTTATCAAACCCTTGGGAGTTACTTCTACGTTGCTATTATATTGCCATGCTATGCTCGTAGACGTGGATTGGGTTTTTAGAGATATTCATGACAAGATGTGAGATTGTTAATAATGGTTTACCTAAGGTGGCAACTAAAACTCACATCTAGGTGGATTGAGGCACCTGGAGAACCCAGTGTTGCCTGTTTGTATAAGGACCGCCACCCAGGCTCAAAGGGATCATAAGATTATTCATGCTAGAAACTTCCGTGTGCAGCCACAAGCTATTATGGGCTTTAGCATAATTGAGTAGGTTACAGGATCTCTTGAAGAGGTGGGCTAGCAGATGTAGGGGAAAGTAGGTGTACCGGTCCATCCAGAGTAAAGAGTGATTGTTCCTGAAAGACTGTGTCTCGGTCATCCGTTTCTCAAACATCATGCAGTGCGAGAATCAAGCGGAGGCGATCGAGTCTTGTGGGGAAAAGTGCGCAAACCTCTGGAGAGTGTACAAACTAATCATGATTAGCCGTGTCCCTGGTTATGGACATCTTGAATATCTAGTTCTTGGATTATCCCGTTGATCTCATCATGTTACTTTAATTAATATTGTTGGGTTAATGATGATACTTAATTGGGATTGAGATGCTGTCAACCATCTCAATGTTTCACAACCACCATGATAGTTAAATAAAATTTATTCCTTTGAAGTAGGGAAAAATTGGCTTTTCGCAAAAACATTATAACCATAGAGCTTTTCCACCAGCCATATATGCATGTAGTGATAGCCTTTGTTCATCATTTCTCTATGGTGTGAATTTGCCAGCATATTCCATGTGCTGACCCGTTTTCGGGCTGCAACGTTTCATGTTGCAGGATATCTTACGACGAGTAAGTGATACGTTAGGGTTATGATTTCTACACTCAACTTTGCCGTTGGTGTTGATGGGAATCCACAACCTTGTTACTTCCGCTATTTGGATTGAGGTAATAGTATTTACGTTATTTTATACATGTGATTTACCTCTGTTATAAATCCTCGAGTACTGTGTGTGTCAGCATACCGATCCAGGGATGACACTTAAGCACAGAGACTTGATCCATTCGGGTCGGGTCGCTACACATTATATGTTCACAACACTACGCCCAGCCTGCTACACAGGTTTCATTCATTAGTAGTTTCAGCAAAGTGCTCATGTCGTAGCCACTGAATAGATCACGAGTGCTACATACACTGCAAATAAAGAGACAATCATCCTACAGAGCACATCGATTTTGCCCATTATCTTCACAAGCTCTTTCATCTCCTCATTGATGTCAAGGTCGTTCAACAGCTGTTGCTTGGCCATTATTAGAGGAACTGCATCTTTAACCTTCTGCTCTGCATCTTCCTCTTCTGCCATTCCTTCAGTTACTTGTCCAACACCCCAACCTGCTGGTATTGGGATTCCTCGGCTAACCAAATAATCAGCGTAGTTGCATTCCCCCACATCAGCAACTTCCCAAAAATACAAATCACACGTTTTGATTGTTTGTCAAAAATTAAAATTTGATTTTGAAACGTTTTGATCTAACGCGAGGTTTAGCAACGGTAACAAAGGTGACGTGGCATCATTAGTAGAGGTTGACTGTAGCTTAATTATCCGGGCATCACAATTCTCCTTCACTACAAGAAATCTCGTCCCGAGATTTAAGAGGTAGTGAAAGGGGGAAAGGTTTGGTAACGAATCTAGCGGGTCTTCTCATTCTAGCTTGCTCTTCTCGAAGAGGCCCATCCAATACATTGATGTCTTCATTTCTCTGCTTCAGGTCATCATAATGAAGTCGGCATCCTTTCTTCGGGAACTCCATTGTACTTACGAAAGAATAAAGGGCGGTTATTCTTGAAGAACGGACCTCTGCAAGGTTGACTACCTGGTAGCTAACATCGAGGAAGGTGGCGGAAAGTAACTCTCAAATTGAAACTTAATAAAATATCGAGAGCAAAGTATGAAGGTCGCATGAGAAGTTTCAAACGGATAGGCAATCGTTCGATGCATAATCAGAAGGTGAAAGGGTTTCATGGCAACAAGAATAAGTATTGCGTCTGATACCAGAATAGATAACTAGGAAGGTGACCCGTCAAGTACATACGTAGCCAGGCTCGAGAAATAACTTTGGAGGCAAGGATATACAGAAGAGTCAGGTTTTGATCCTCTGGAACTGTGGGTTATGGGCCCACCATGTGGGTTAAAGTAAGAGGGGCAGCGACATCTCGCATGGTCATGATAGCCCTGTCAGTTATGTTGGCATCAATGTCGGTACCAAGGGCGAGGGCCGAGGAGAACCATTTTCCTGCTCGTTGAACGAGGCGGACCAATAGGCAAAGTTCTCGTCCATCGCCGGTTACCGGAATGTCATCAACAATAGTAACAGGGTCTAACTAATAGCGTGGTACCATAAGGTTCTTACCTAAGCAGGGAATTATCACTTCTTAGTTAAGTCAGATTACTAGAAAGGTTAAACAAAACAATAGAAAGGAAAATACAATTACCAGATTAATCAGAACAATGGAAAGGAAAATGTGTTTAAGCACATATTTTAGGGGTATATCCTTCCCAAGGACAAGTATAGCATGATATCCATGACATGATATAAAGTTGAAAATCCTTTAGGTAAAGGGAGAGAAACTTCATGACATTACGCATACAATAGTGTTTGGATAATTGATAAGAAAAATTTATCATTGTGCTTCAAATGTTTTTATTGAAAATTGGAGTACCACAAACATGCTTTGAGATAGCATCGACATGGTCTTCAAGCAAAGGTCAGACTTCGGATAATGAAGGATCCATCAGGAACAACTTGTAGAGTAAGTCTTACAATTTCCTCATGGAAGAATGGATAACCTTGCAGAAAGGGAAACTATAACAATAGGTCCTCCGACCAGGTGTGCTAGGCATGACATCACCTTACCGGGTCATGTAAAGATGTTATAACTCCTGGAAATATGTTCCAACCATCATATCTGACAGAGATTCAGATCTGATTGGTGTTAGGATACCTCAGACTCAGGATGTCTGAGAAGAAAAGGTGCAGCACAAATTGACGGGATGCCATTGTAAGATTCTCGGGAAATGAACTATGGAAGCGAGTTCCGAAACAAGAGTTCATCAGTAAACCAAGGAGAGAATGAGGGGGTGGCTGATGGACTTAGCGACAATTCCTCGAGATTTCCAAAAAGATGGATTTCCAGAATCATGTGAACAAGGAGATAACATTTGTCAGATCAATCGATATAATGATGTATGTTCGAGGAAAACATGCACAATTAAACATTGGTTGAAAGGTGCACTTGAGATATGGGCTTAGGTAGGAACGATGTCAGAATGGTGTTTCAATAACCAATGGTCTAAGAATGAACTGTCGACCATTAACTTCAAGCAATAGGGTTGCTAGAAGTTTTGGAATTACACCGCACATTTCATTTGTTGGTATTCCGGTTAGCAACAATGCAGGGACCAAGAATTGAATGGAGATTGCGATAAGTATCACATGAATCAATCATTCTTAAGAGGTGGTGAAATTCTCACGACATTCTTGACATAAAAGATGGTAATACTTCAAGGTAAAGAAGAACAAATGATGGGTAGCAAGGAACTCAAGGTATAACACAAAACACGAACAAGTTTGTGTTGGAGTTAGACAATAAAGTGGTCGATGGTAACACAAATCATCGAGGCAAGGATGGTATTTCTCATCATGAATTCAATTGATATCCTGGAAAAGCTCGGAATACTGATGATGATCACGACACATTTGTCGAGAGATTCCACGAAGATGTAATCGATTGACGATGACATCAAGTGAAACGAATGACGAAGCGAAAGGTTATTGGAACCACGAGTAGGACACAAACTTGAAATCAAGTTTGTTGTTCAAGAAGAAATAATATGACGAGGAAGATCGACGTTAGATTACCTCACCGTCGAAATTTGTGCTCCGGGAAGAAGGACTAGGTAGCTCAGTTAAAATTAGCACGATAATGATGTATGTGATCAGGCTAGGAATGACATGATGGAGTATTAAATTTGTAAGCAGTGAAGGGTTCAAATACTTGTTGAATCGCAATGCGAACTCGATTCAGTTATCGGTGTCTTTGAGTGTTTAATAACTCAGAGCCCGTGAAAAATTTGAATCGGTGAGAATGTAGTACTTGATGAAGAACTCATAACAAGTTATGCAGTTCCGTGATAATCTCGAGATACCAGGAGGTAATACTCGACGATAGATCAAAGTAGAGGTTGGACTGGGGTATTGCTCTGCAGAAGACAAGTGCTTAAACTTGCACGAGAAATGGTATTTAAAGGAGAAAATGGTCGGAACCACGATTGCAAAAATGTCAGATCCCCAATATAAGATAAACTTATACCAAGGGAATAATTAATCTTAAAAGAAGCTTCGATGAGAAGATGTACATCGTGTCCATGGGCATGAACACAAAGGTTCAAGGTCGACTCCCACTTCCTCAATGCATAACCTTACATTGACCTCTCGTATTTCGAAAATGACATTAGTTGTGGAAAGTTTTACCTGGTGCAATACCAGATAAGTATGACCCGCGAAATCTTTCGGGTTCACACAGATTAGGGAAGGCGTTGGTTCAACCCATCGGGGCATCTTAGGAACATATACCACAAACTTCATAGTAAACATCACCAGCTCGAGAGCAGAGCATGCTTGGCCAAAACAGAGAATAAGATTTATCAATGGCATTATGTATCAGGGAAAGAACTTCTTGAGATTTTTGGATACGAAGGACACTGTCGGATGATAATTCAACAATGGACCCGACGGTCCATAACGGAGCTGATGTGTGCATCGACGCACAATCAGAAGAAGAGTCAATGCAAAGGCATTAGATTATAGAAACAACTGACTAATTCAAAGCTCAAAGGCAAAGAATCATAATTTCCAAATCAAGGGATCAGAGGCAAACACTCTGATTAAGGATGGATAAGTTGAGTAGGCTTAGGGTACAATCGACGACAATTGGATTGGTTGAGAACCAGCTCACGTTTAAAATGACGTCTGAGCGGGAAGGATAATTTTCAGGGAATAACATATGATTGCGTGCATTCACACACATGTTGAAACAACAGGATCAGAATGTCAATCACAAGGATTTTAATGGTTATTGATAGACAAATGGAATCGTCCAGACTGCAAGCAGACAAGTATTTGCAGAGCAATAGTTGGCAAAGGATTACCGAAAGATCGGGTAGCATTTCAATGTATCTAGTGAATCCTATGAACAACTAGTAATGGACGGTTCTTCGATAAGTGTGAAGAAATAAATCGTAGGGATATTTTTGCGGCAAGGAACCGCAAGGCAGTGGCACAATGATTCTTGGCACGACGACGAGTATTACATGGTTTCTTATAATAACAAGACCAACTGGGGATGAATGTAAGAATGGCAAGTGCATGTAGTTATCTGTAAGGGTCGACGGTGGAAGGGGAATTGCAAACGCGATGAACACAAGTTCCTGAGATAACATCGGAGAGTATCCTCGGGGTCTTCTAATGAATCAGGCCATCATCTGGAATGAAGGGGCTCTCCGGGAGAAAGTAGTTACGAGAACCTAGAGTCAGATTTAGTAAAATCATTTAACCCGAATGGAGGAGAGATTAGAGTCCCAGAGTATAGGTCGAGGAATAAAGGATCCTAATTCCACCCAATGGCTACGTGGGTCCATAAGACACACAACCATGTTAGTAAAAGTTTTTCAATGTCTAGACTCAACTTCGGCCAAGGAGTTTGGAAGGGGGATTCCTACAGGCAGTCAGCTCTGATACCAACTTGTGAAGCCCCCGATTCAATAGTACACTAATGATACACACAAACGTGTACGATCAAGATCAGGGACTCACGGGAAGATATCACAACACAACTCTAAAAATAAAATAAGTCATACAAGCATCATATTACAAGCCAGGGGCCTCGAGGGCTCGAATACAAGAGCTCGATCATAGACGAGTCAGTGGAAGAAACAATATCTGAGTACAGACATAAGTTAAACAGGTTTCCATAAGATGGCTAGCACAAACTGGGATACAGATCGAAAGAGGCGCATGCCTCCTGCCTGGGATCCTCCTAAACTACTCCTAGTCGTCATCAGTGGCCTGCACGTAGTAGGCACCTCCAGTGTAGTAGGAGTCATCGTCGACGGTGGCGTCTGGCTCCTGGGCTCCAGCATCTGGTTGCGACAACCGAGAAGAAAGGAAAGGGTGCAAAGGGGAGCAAAGCAACCGTGAGTACTCATCCAAAGTACTCGCAAGCAAGGATCTACACTACATATGCATGGGTATCTGTGTAAATGGGAAATATCGGTGGACTGAGCTGCAGAATGCCAGAATAAGAGGGGGATAGCTAATCCTGTCAGAGACTACGTTTCTGGCAGCCTCCATCTTGCAGCATGTAGAAGAGAGTAGATGGTAAGTTCACCAAGTATTATCGCATAGCATAAATCCTACCCGGTGATTCTCTCCTCGTCGCCCTGTGTGAGAGCGATCACCGGGTTATATCTGGCACTTGAAGGGTGTGTTTTATTAAGTATCCGGTTCTAGTTGTCATAAGGTCAAGGTACAAATCCGGGTCGTTTTGTTACCAAGGATCATGGCTATTCGAATAGATAAACTTCCCTACAGGGGTGCACCACATTACCCAACACGCTCGATCCCCTTTGGTCGGACACACTTTCCTGGGTCATGCCCGGCCTCGGAAGATCAACACGTCGCAGCCCTACCTAGGCACAACAGAGAGGTCAGCACGCCGGTCTAAATCATATGTGCGCAGGGGTCTGGGCCCATCGCCCATTGCACACCCGCACGTTGTGAGGGCGGCCGGTGAGCAGACCTAGTAGCCTCCATTACAAAGGAAGTTGCGTTACGCGGTCCAACCCGGTGCGCGCCACTCAGTCGCTGACGTCAAGAATGCTTCGGCTGATACCACGACATCGAGTGCCCATAATTGTTCGCGGGTAGTTGGTTAGTGCGTATAGGCCAGTAGCCAGACTCAGATCAAATACCAAGATCTCGTTAAGCGTGTTAATTTTGAAGTAACCGCGTACGCCGACCAGGGCCAGGCCCACCTCTCACCTAGGTGGCCTCAACCTGCCCTGTCGCTCCGCCACAAAGATCCACCCAGAGGGCCGTCGGGACAAAGGTCCTTTCAACCCCCAATCCGTGAATCACTCGCGGGTACTCTACGAGCCGACCCGACTTTAGTCACCACATGTATCATATATTATGTATAAAAGTATATACCCGTGATCACCTCCCGAGTGATCATGTTCCGATAGCATAGCATGGTAGACGGACAAGAATGTAGGGCCACTGATGGAATACTAGCATCCTATACTAAGCATTTAGGATTGCAGGTAAGGGTAATAACTGTAGCAACAATGACAGGTTATGCAGCAGAATAGGATTAACCGAAAGCAGTAACATGCTACACTACTCTAATGCAAGCAGTAGAGAGAAGGAATAGGCGATATCTGGTGATCAAGGGGGGGGCTTGCCTGGTTGCTCTGGCAAGGAGGGGTCATCAACACCGTAGTCGTACTGGGTAGCTGCGGCATTGGTCTCGGTGTCTAACGAGAGAAGAGGGGGAAGAAACAATAAATATAATGCAAACATATGCATGGCGATGCATGCCATGACAATGAGCGGTGCTAGGTGTGCCCTAACGCGGTAGTAGGTGATACTGACGAAGAGGGGAAACATCCGGGAAAGTATTCACGATGTTTCGCGTTTTCAGAGAGATGAACCAAAGGGGGAAAGTTGTGTGTTTGCTATGCCAGGGATGTGTGGCGGACGAACGGGCTATGTATCCGGGTTCTTCTCGTCGTTCTGAGCAACTTTCATGTACAAACTATTTTCATCCGAGCTACGGTTTATTTTATATTAATTTAAAAAGGATTTAATCATTTTCAGGAATTAACAGATTTAATTTAAATCAAAAATAAGTTTACTGCATGAGCATGACGTCAGCGGTCAAAGTGGACCATTAACCAGTCAACTGATGTGTGGATCCCGCTGTCATAGGCTGATCACTAATTAATAGTAGTTAGTTTAATTAGCAGGTTAATTAAGTTAAATAATTAATTAATTAACTATATATGTTTTCCACCTTTTTCTTTTTCGTTTCTGGGGCAGGCCTGTGACGCCCCCGATTCAATCGTACACTAATCATGCACGCAAATGTGTACGATCAAGATCAGGGACTCGCGGGAAGATATCACAACACAACTCTACAACATAAATAAGTCATACAAGCATCATAATACAAGCCAGGGGCCTCGAGGGCTCGAATACAAGTGCTCGACCATAGACGAGTCAGCGGAAGCAACAATATCTGAGTACAGACATAAGTTAAACAAGTTTGCCTTAAGAAGGCTAGCACAAAAGTAGCAACGATCGAAGAGGCCAGGCCTCCTGCCTGGGACCTCCTAACTACTCCTCGAAGCAGAACTCCATGTAGAATCATCCTCGGGATCTCTAGCTCCTGGACTCCAGCATCTGGTTGCGACAACCAGGTATAGAGAGGGAAAAAGAGGGAGAAAAGCAACCGTGAGTACTCATCCAAAGTACTCGCAAGCAAGGATCTACACTACATATGCATGGGTATATGTGTAAAAGGCCATATCGGTGTACTGAACTGCAGAATGCCAGAATAAGATGGGGATAGCTAATCCTGTCGAAGACTACGCTTCTGGCCACCTCCATCTTGCAGCATGTAGAAGAGAGTAGATGGTAAGTTCACCAAGTAGCATCGCATAGCATAATCCTACCCGGCGATCCCCTCCTCGTCGCCCTGTTAGAGAGCGATCACCGGGTTGTATCTGGCACTTGGAAGGGTGTGTTTTATTAAGTATCCAGTTCTAGTTGTCATAAGGTCAAGGTACAACTCCGGGTCGTCCTTTTACCGAGGGACACGGCTATTCGAATAGATAAACTTCCCTGCAGGGATGCACCACATAACCCAACACGCTCGATCCCATTTGGCCGGACACACTATTCTGAGTCATGCCCGATCGCGGAAGATCAACACGTCGCAGCCCCACCTAGGCTCAACAGAGAGGTCAACACGCCGGTCTAAATCCTATGCGCGCAGGGGTCTGGGCCCATTGCCCATTGCACACCTGCACGTTGCGAGGGCGACCGGAAGCAGACCTAGCCTAGCAGGCGTTCCAGTCCAATCCGGCGCGCGCCGCTCCGTCGCTGACGTCAAGAAGAGCTTCGGCTGATACCACGACGTCGAGTGCCCATAACTGTTCCCGCGTAGTTGGTTAGTGCGTATAGACCAAATGGCCAGACTCAGATCAAATACCAAGATCTCGTTAAGCATGTTAAGTATCCGCGAACGCCGACCAGGGCCAGGCCCACCTCTCTCCTAGGTGGTCTCAACCTGCCCTGTCGCTCCGCCACAAAGTAACAGTCGGGGGCAGTCAAGAACCCAGGCCCACCTCTACCGGGATGGAGCCACCTGTCCTTTCAGCCCCCTCATCAGAATCATTTGCGGGTACTCAACGAGCCGACCCGACTTTAGTCACCACATGTGTCATGTATATAAAGTATATAGTATATACCCGTGATCACCTCCCGAAGTGATCACGGCCCAGTAGTATAGCATGGCAGACGGACAAGAGTGTAGGGCCACTGATGGAACACTAGCATCCTATACTAAGCAGTAGGATAGCAGGTAAGGGTAACAACTGTAGCAACAATGACATGCTATGCATCAGGATAGGATTAACGGAAAGCAGTAACATGCTACACTACTCTAATGCAAGTAGTATAGAGAAGAATAGGCGATATCTGGTGATCAAGGGGGGGGGGCTTGCCTGGTTGCTCAGACAAGAAGGAGGGGTCATCGGTGACGTAGTCGACCACAGGGGCATCAGCATCGTCACGGGGTCTACCGAAGAGAAGAGGGGGGAGAAACAGTAAATACATAGCAAGCAAGTGCATAACAGGACAACAGGCAGAGCTAGACGTGTTCTAACGCGGTATGAGGTGATACCGGTGAAGGGGGGAAGCATCCGGGAAAATATCCCCGGTGTTTCGCGTTTTTGGACAGATGAATCAGAGGGAAAAAGTCGCGTGTTCGTTATGCTAGGGATGCGTGGCAGACGAACGGGCTGCGTAAGCGGATTCGTCTCGTCGTTCTGAGCAACTTTCATGTACAAAGTTTTTTCATCCGAGCTACGGTTAAATTTATATTAATTTTAAAAGATTTAAATCATTTTTTAGGATTTATTTAATTATTTTAAGACAACATTATCCAGAACAGTGCACGCTGACGTCAGCAGTCAACAGAGGAGTTGACTGGTCAACTGACGCGTGGGTCCCAGTTGTCATGGTCACAGTTTACTAAACATAATTAATTAGTTAATTAATTAGGTTAACTAATCAGAGTTAATCAGGTTAATTTAACAGATCTAATTAAGTTAATTAATTAATTAATTAATTATTTATTTTTATTTTTATTCTCTTTTTTTAACAGAAGGGTGTGGGGCGGGGGGCCCACTGGGCAGTGGGGCCAAACGGGCACGGGCGAATGGGCGACGGGCGCTGCCCGATCGGGCACACGCCCAAGGGCGCCCGAGCGTGGGCGCACGGCGGCCGCGGCCGCGGCCGGAGCAGCGGCGCGACGGGCCTAGGCGGGGCAGCGCGGTGGAGCAAACGCGCGGGACGAGCTCCGGCGCCCAGCGGTGTCGCGCGCGAGCAGGGAGGAGAGGTCAGGGGCGGCAGGGCTGCAGCGGGACGAGACAGGGCGCGAGCGGTCGGGCCAGAACGCGGCGCCCACGGGCAAGGACGTGCGGAACGACGAGGAGAGGGAAGCAGGGGGATGGCGTTCTCAGCCCCGTTGCAGGGGAGTTGGGCGGTGAGGCGTGATGGCGCCGGCGATGGAGAGACGGGGACGCGAGCGACAGGGACGAGGCATTCCGGCGGTTTCCGGCCACAGCGCGGTCACAAACGGGGCGGCGCCGGTGCGGAGGCGTCAGGGACACGGCGGGGCGGAGTCGAGTGCCGTCGTTGGCGACGTGGACGGCGAGCGCGTCGGGGCGCACGCGGCCGGCGGTGCGGCGGCGGGGTGGCGCGATCCGCGCGCGGGGGCTTGCCAGGGAGTGGAGTGGGGGAGGCGGAGCGGTTGGGGGCGGTGGAGGACGGCGACGGGCGGGATTGGGCGCTGGGGCCCCGATCCAGATGGGATCGAGCGAGAGAGGAGGGGAGTGGGGATCGTGTGCGGGTTAGGGTTAGGTCTAGGTGGGGGGTAGGGGTTATACAGGAGGGCTACGGGGCCAGCCTGGCGGCCTGGTGGCCTGCCGGGCCAAGGCCCGGGGGGGGGGGGGGTTCTTTTGTTTTGTTTTGTTTTTTTGTTTTGCATTTTCTTTTATTTATTTCTCTTTTCTGTTTTATTTCATTTTAATGTATTCAGGCATTTTCTAAAAAGGTGTTTGCTGCACTATAATTACCTATGCCATTTTTGGCACACTACTAATTTAGTTATATTATTATAACTTTATAAAAGGCATTAAATTAATTGTTTTGCCCTAAGCTTTGGTTATTTTACTGAATTTAAATATTATAAGAAATGTTGGTTTCTCCACCATTATTACTCATGAATTATTCGGCAACACCCCAACATTTTAGTTTTAATATTTGAAAATATTTTATTGTTTGCTTGATTTTGAATTTGAATTCGAACCGGTTTCGAACTAACGCGAGATTAGCAACAGTAATCAAGGTGACGTGGCATCATTGACGTGGGATTACTGTAGCCTAATTATCCGGGCGTGACAATTCTCCTCCACTACAAGAAATCTCGTCCCGAGATTTATGAGGTAGTGAAAGGGGGAAAGGTGTAGCTACAAAATTCTAACGGATCTTCTCGGCCTTGGTTACTCTTCTCGAAGAGGTCGATCCATTAAGTTGATGCCTTCATTCCTCTTCTCCAGGTCATTATGATGAAGTTGCCGTCCTTCCTTCAGGATCTTCACCGTACTTACGAAAGGTTAAGAGGCGAAAACTCTATAAGGACGGATTCTAACAGGATTGAGCATCAGACGGTTAACTCGGGGGAAGAAGCATAAGTATCTCTCGAATTGAAACTTAAGAAGATATCGAGAGCAAAGTAAGAAGGTACCATGAGAAGTTTCAAATGGATAGGTAATGGTTTGATGTCTGAAACCAAGAGAGAAAGGGGTCCAGAGCAACGAGATTAAGTATTGCGTCTGTTACGAAAATAGATCACTGGGAAGGTTGCCCCTGTATTACATACGAAGTCAAGCACGAGGAATAACTTGACAACAGGGTGTACAGGAGAGTCAGGTTTTGATCTTGTGGAACCGTGGGTTATGGGCCCACCATGTGGGTTAAAAGCAGGAAGGCGCTTAACATTTGCACGGTCAAGATAGCAAGGTATGTCAGAGGATAGCCTATCAGTTATGTCGGTAACAATGTCGGTACCAAGGGGTGAGGGACGAAGAGAATCATTTTCCTGCTCATTGAACGAGGCGGACCAATAGGAAAAGTTCTCGTCCATCGGTGGTTACCGAAATGTCATCAACAGTGGAAACAGGGTCTCACTGACAGAATTGTACACCGAGGTGTTTACATAAGCAGGAGAACATTACTGCTTAGATCATATAGATCACAAGAAACGTTAAACCAACCAATGGAAAGGCAAATATGATTATCAGATTAAACAGAACAATGGAAAGGAAAATGTGTTTAAACACATATTTCAAGGGTATATCCTTCCCAAGGGTAAGCAGAGCATGATATCCATGATTGGATAGAAGTAGAAAACCCTTTAGGTAAGGGGAGAGAAATTTCTTGACATCACCCATACAACGGTGTTTGGATAATGGACAAAGAAAATTTAGCATTGTTCTTCAAATGCTCTTATTGGAAATCGGAGCACCACAGACATGCTTCGAGATAGCATTGACATGGTCATTAGGTAAGATCAGGCTATGGATACACAAAGGATCCATCAGGAACAACTTATAGAGTAAGTCTTACAATTTTCTCATGGAAGAATGGATAACCTTGCTAATAAGGAAACTATAACAACAGGTCATCCCGCCAGGTGTGCTGGGCATCATCACCTTACCGGGTCATAAAAGACCAGTGTTATAACTCTTGGAAAAATGTTCCAACCATCATATATGACCGAGATTCAAATATGATCGGTGTTTGGATACCTCAGACTCAGGATGCCTGAGAAGAAAAGGTGCAAAACAAATTGACGAGACGGCATTGTAAGATTCTCGGGAAATGAACTATGGAAGCGAGTTCCAAAACAAGAGTCCATCAGTAAGCCAACGAGAGGATGAGGAGGTGACTGATTGACTCAGCGACAATCCATTGAGATTTCCAAAAGATGGATTTCCACAACTATGTGAACAAGGAGATAACATTAGCTAGATCGAATGACTTAATGATGTATGCTCGAGGAAAACATACACAGTTAAACATTGGTTGAAATGTGCACCCGAAATATGGGCTGGGTTGCACGACCAACGTCGGAATGGTGATTGAATAATCAATAGTCTAAGAATGAACGGTCGACCATTAACTTCAAAGGAATAGGGTTGCTAGAAGGGCAGAATCCAAACAACACAGTTCACCTGTTGGCATCCCGGTTAGAATCAACACGTGAACCTGGAAATGAATGGAGATGGCGAGAAGTATTACTATATCAGGAATTCTTAAGAGGTGGTGAAATTCCCATGACATTATTGACATAAAAGGTCGTAATATCCAAGGTAAAGAAGAACAATGCTGGGTAGCAAGGAACTCAAGGTATAACACCAAACACGAACAAGTTTGTGTTGAACGGAAGGCAATCGAGTGGTCGATGATAACACAAATCATCGAGGGCAAGTATGGTATTTCTCATCATGAATTCAATTGATATCCTTGAGGAGCTCGGAATGTTGATGATGATCATGACACATTTGTCGAGAGGTTTCATGAAGATATAATCGCTCATCGACGACATCAAGTCAAAGGAATGATGAAGCAAGAGGTTATTGGAACCATGATTACGACACAAACTCGAAACCAAGCTTGTGGTTCGAGGTGGAATGATAAGACAAGGAAATCAACGCAAGCTTAGCTCAGCGTCAAAAATTGTGTTCCGGGAAGAAGGACCGGGTAGCACAGTTAAGAATTAGCACAATAATGATATAGCCGATCAGGCTAGGAATGACATGATCGGGTACAAACTCGTAAGTAAAGAATATTAGTAAGAGTTGTTGAACCGTAATGCGGACTCGGTTCAGTTATCGATGTCTTTGAGTGTTTCATAACTCAGAGCCCGTGAAAAATTGGAATCAGTGAGAAAGTAATACTTGATGAAGAACTCATAAGAGGTTATGCAGTTCCATGATAATCTCGAGATACCAGGGGGGTAATGCTCGACGACAGATCAAAGTAGAGGTTGGACTAGGGTATTGCTCTGCAGAAGACAAGTGCTTAAACTTGCACGAGAAATGGTATTTAAAGGAGAACATGATCAGAACCACGATTGCAAAAGGCCAGATCCCAGATATAAGATGAACTTATACCAAGGGAATAATTAATTTAAGAAAAGCTTTAATGATAAGATCTACATCGTGTCCATGGGCATGAACGCAAAGTTCAAGGTCGACTCCCACTTCTGCAATGCATAACCTTTCATTCACTGCTCTATTAAAAATAATTTGAGTGCGAAGACCTACCTGGTGAATTACCAAAGGAGTATGAACCTTGGAAAACTTTCGGGTTCACACAGATTAAGGAAGGCATAGGTTCAACCCATCAAGGCATCTTAGGAACATATACCACAAACTTCGGAGTAAATATTACAAGCTCGAAAGAAGTGCATTGTTCAAAAGCAGATGATACAATTTTCCAAAGGCATTATATACCCATGGAAAGGCTCACAAGGTTATTCAATATGAAGGACACTGTCGGATAAAATCCAACAAAGGAACCGATGGTCCACAAGGGATCTGATGTGAGCATCGGTACTCAACCAGAGGAAAAAGAATGCAAGGAGATCTGATTATAGAAACAACTGACTAACTCAAAGTTCATATGCAAAAGAATTATGATTTCCAAATCAGGGGGTCAGAAGCAACGCTCTGATCAAGGATGGATAAGTTGAGTAGGCTTAGGGGTACAATCGATGGCAATTTGATAGGTCGAGATCCAGCTCACGTTTAAAATGACGTCTGAGCCGGAAGAATGAATTCTAGGATATGATTGGGGATTGCGAGCATTCGCAACAAATTGAATCAATGGACTCAAAATGATAATGACAAGAGATGCCAATAAGATTACGAGACTTATGGGATTAACCATAATGCAAGCAAACAAGAATTTCAAGAGCAATAGGCTCCTGAGGATTTTTGGAAGATCGAATAGTATTTTGAAGACTATTGTGGAATACTTGAATCAACTGGGGATGAGCGGATACTCGGTAAGTGCGAGAATTATCCGTAGGGGTATTCAGGTGACAAAGAACAGCAAGGCAGTAAGCTCAAAGGATTCTCGGAACAACAGAGAGAATTTCGGGGTATCTTGTAATAACAAGATCAACTGGGAAACATTGTATGAATGGCGAGTATACGTGGTTATCCATAGGAGTTTATCGATGAAAGGGAATTGCAAAAGCGATGAACACAAGTTCTCGGGTTATCAGCGGGGAGTATCTTCAGGGTCTTCACGGGCAGCAAACGATCATCAGTAATGAGGGGCTCTCCGGGTGAAAGTGATAACGAGATCCTAATGTTAGATTTAGCAAAACTCACTTAACCCGAATAAAAGAGAGATCAGAGTCCCAGAGTATAGACAAGGAGTAAAAGATCCTAATACCACCCAATGGCGACGTGGGCCCGTAAGACACACAGCCATGTTAGTAAAAGTTTTTGCAATGTCTAGACTCGACTTCGGCCAAGGAGTGGGAAGGGGGATTCCTACAGGCAGTTGGCTCTGATGCCAACTTGTGACGCCCCCGATTCAATCATACACTAATCATGCACGCAAATGTGTACGATCAAGATCAGGGACTCACGGGAAGATATCACAAGACAACTCTACAACATAAATAAGTCATACAAGCATCATAATACAAGCCAGGGGCCTCGAGGGCTCGAATACAAGTGCTCGACCATAGACGAGTCAGCGGAAGCAACAATATCTGAGTACAGACATAAGTTAAACAAGTTTGCCTTAAGAAGGCTAGCACAAAAGTAGCAACGATCGAAGAGGCCAGGCCTCCTGCCTGGGACCTCCTAACTAATCCTCGAAGCCGAACTCCATGTAGAATCATCCTCGGGATCTCTAGCTCCTGGACTCCAGCATCTGGTTGCGACAACCAGGTATAGAGAGGGACAAAGAGGGAGAAAAGCAACCGTGAGTACTCATCCAAAGTACTCGCAAGCAAGGATCTACACTACATATGCATGGGTATATGTGTAAAAGGCCATATCGGTGGACTGAACTGTAGAATGCCATAATAAGATGGGGATAGCTAATCCTGTCGAAGACTACGCTACTGGCCACCTCCATCTTGCAGCATGTAGAAGAGAGTAGATGGTAAGTTCACCAAGTAGCATCGCATAGCATAATCCTACCCGGCGATCCCCTCCTCGTCGCCCTGTTAGAGAGCGATCACCGGGTTGTATCTGGCACTTGGAAGGGTGTGTTTTATTAAGTATCAAGTTCTAGTTGTCATAAGGTCAAGGTACAACTCCGGGTCGTCCTTTTACCGAGGGACACGGCTATTCGAATAGATAAACTTCCCTGCAGGGGTGCACCACATAACCCAACACGCTCGATCCCATTTGGCCGGACACACTTTTCTGAGTCATGCCCGACCGCGGAAGATCAACACGTCGCAGCCCCACCTAGGCTCAACAGAGAGGTCAGCACGCCGGTCTAAATCCTATGCACGCAGGGGTCCGGGCCCATCGCCCATTGCACACCTGCACGTTGCGAGGGCGGCCGGAAGCAGACCTAGCCTAGCAAGCGTTCCAGACCAATCCGGCGTGCGCCGCTCCGTCGCTGACATCATGTAGAGCTTCGGCTGATACCACGACGTCGAGTGCCCATAACTGTTCCCGCGTAGTTGGTTAGTGCGTATAGACCAAATGGCCAGACTCAGATCAAATACCAAGATCTCGTTAAGCATGTTAAGTATCCGCGAACGCCGACCAGGGCCAGGCCCACCTCTCTCCTAGGTGGTCTCAACCTGCCCTGTCGCTCCGCCACAAAGTAACAGTCGGGGGCAGTCAAGAACCCAGGCCCACCTCTACCGGGATGGAGCCACCTGTCCTTTCAGCCCCCTCATCAGAATCATTTGCGGGTACTCAACGAGCCGACCCGACTTTAGTCACCACATGTGTAATGTATATAAAGTATATAGTATATACCCGTGATCACCTCCCGAAGTGATCACGGCCCAGTAGTATAGCATGGCAGACGGACAAGAGTGTAGGGCCACTGATGGAACACTAGCATCCTATACTAAGCAGTAGGATAGCAGGTAAGGGTAACAACTGTAGCAACAATGACAGGCTATGCATCAGGATAGGATTAACGGAAAGCAGTAACATGCTACACTACTCTAATGCAAGCAGTATAGAGAAGAATAGGCGATATCTGGTGATCAAGGGGGGGGGGCTTGCCTGGTTGCTCAGACAAGAAGGAGGGGTCATCGGTGACGTAGTTGACCACAGGGGCATCAGCATCGTCACGGGGTCTACCGAAGAGAAGAGGGGGGGCGAAACAGTAAATACATAGCAAGCAAGTGCATAACAGGACAACAGGCAGAGCTAGACGTGTTCTAACGCGGTATGAGGTGATACCGGTGAAGGGGGGAAACATCCGGGAAAATATCCCCGGTGTTTCGCGTTTTCGGACAGATGAATCGGAGGGAAAAAGTTGCGTGTTCATTATGCTAGGGATGCGTGGCGGACGAACGGGCTACGAAGCGGATTCGTCTCGTCGTTCTGAGCAACTTTCATGTACAAAGTTTTTTCATCCGAGCTACGGTTTAATTTATATTAATTTTAAAAGATTTAAATCATTTTTTAGGATTTATTTAATTATTTTAAGACAACATTATCCAGAACAGTGCATGCTGACGTCAGCATGAAGTCAGCATGACGTCAGCAGTCAACAGAGGAGTTGACTGGTCAACTGACACGTGGGTCCCAGTTGTCATGGTCATAGTTTACTAAACATAATTAATTAGTTAATTAATTAGGTTAACTAATCAGAGTTAATCAAGTTAATTTAACAGATCTAATTAAGTTAATTAATTAATTATTTTTATTTTTATTCTCTTTTTTTAACAGAAGGGTGTGGGGCGGGGGCCCCACTGGGCAGTGGCCCATAGGGCCAAACGGGCGCGGGCGTATGGGCGACGGGCGCTGCCCGATCGGGCACACGCCCAAGGGAGCCCGAGCGTGTGCGCATGGCGGCCGTGGCCGCGGCCGGAGCAGCGGCGCGACGGGCCTAGGCGGGGCAGCGCGGTGGAGCAAACGCGCGGGACGAGCTCCGGCGCCCAGCGGTGTCGCGCGCGAGCAGGGAGGAGAGGTCAGGGGCGGCCGGGCTGCAGCGGGACGAAACAGGGCGCGATCGGTCGGGCCAGAACGCGGCGCCCACGGGCAAGGACGTGCGAAACGACGAGGAGAGGGAAGCAGGGGGATGGCGTTCTCACCCCCGTTGCAGGGGAGTTGGGCGGTGAGGCGTGATGGCGCCGGCGATGGAGAGACGGGGACGCGAGCGACCGGGACGAGGCATTCCGGCGGTTTCCGGCCACGGCGCGGTCACAAACGGGGCGGCGCCGGTGCGGAGTCGTCGGGGACACGGCGGGGCGGAGTCGAGTGGCGTCGTTGGCGACATGGACGGCGAGCGCGTCGGGGCGCACGCGGTCGGCGGTGCCACGGCGGGGTGGCGCGATCCGCGCGCGGGGGCTTGCCAGGGAGTGGAGTGGGGGAGGCGGAGCGGTTGGGGGCGGTGGAGGACGGCGACGGGCGGGATTGGGCGCTGGGGCCCCGATCCAGATGGGATCGAGCGAGAGAGGAGGGGAGTGGGGATCGTGTGCGGGTTAGGGTTAGGGTTAGGTCTAGGTGGGGGGTAGGGGTTATACAGGAGGGCTGCTGGGCCAGCCTGGCGGCCTGGTGGCCTGCTGGGCCAAGGCCCGGGGGGGTTCTTTTGTTTTGTTTTGTTTTTTTGTTTTGCATTTTCTTTTATTTATTTCTCTGTTCTGTTTTATTTCATTTTAATGTATTCAGGCATTTTCTAAAAAGGTGTTTGCTGCACTATAATTACCTATGCCATTTTTGGCACAGTACTAATTTAGTTATATTATTATAATTTTATAAAAGGCATTAAATTAATTGTTTTGCCCTAAGCTTTGGTTATTTTACTGAATTTAAATATTATAAGAAATGTTGGTTTCTCCACCATTATTACTCATGAATTATTCGGCAACACCCCAACATTTTAGTTTTAATAATTGAAAATATTTTATTTATTGCTTGATTTTGAATTTGAATTCGAACCGGTTTCGAACTAACGCGAGATTAGCAACAGTAATCGAGGTGACGTGGGATTACTGTAGCCTAATTATCCGGGCGTGACAAGGCCCCACTGGTCATTGACCCAGAGGGTGCCTTAGCGGGCGTGTGGGCGTTGCGGGTGTGGGCGTAGGGCGCTGTGGGCAAGGCGCCCATCGGGGCGGACCCGGACGCGACGGGGCGGGCACTCGCCGGCGTGCGGCGACCGGCGTAGGCCAGCGCGGGGCCGCGACGCCACTAGCAGCACGGGCGCGTGAGTGCTGAGTGCAGCGGCGAGCTGGGTGAGGTAGAGCTTCGTGGGGAAGGGGCGGCCAGGGGCAGCGGTGGCGGAGGCCGGTGGACCGTGAGCGGTGGCGCGTGGGGAGGCGCAGGGTGCGGCGAGGCACATGCGCGGCCCTGGGTTAGCATGCGGTAGGAGCCGCGGCTCGGGGCGGGTGGTGAGTGAGTCCTGGACTAAGGGGTCCTCAGGCGTCCGCCCTGTTACTCATTGGGCCGGACTGATGGGCTATGAAGACACGAAGACCGAAGACTATACCCGTGTCCGGATTGGACTCTCCTTGGCGTGGAAGGCAAGCAAGGCGATCGATTATGAAGATTCCCTCTTATATAACCGACCTTGTGTAACCCTAGATCTCTCCGGTGTCTATATAAACCAGAGAGCATAGTCCAGATAGGACAGATTCATTACCATATACTCATCGGCTGGACTTCTAGGGTTTAGCCATTACGATCTCGTGGTAGATCAACTCTTGTAACACTCATATTCATCAAGATCAATCAAGCAGGAAGTAGGGTATTACCTCCATAGAGAGGGCCTGAACCTGGGTAAACATCGTGTCCCCCGTCTCCTGTTACCATCGATCCTAGACGCACAGTTCGAGACCCCCTACCCGAGATCCGCCGGTTTTGACACCGACATTGGTGATTTCATTGAGAGTTCCACCGTGCCGTCGACGAAAGGTTTGATGGCCCCTTCGATCGTCAGTAATGACGTGATCCAGGGAGAGACCTTCCTCCCCGGACAGATCTTTGTATTCGGCGGCTTCGTACTGCGGGCCAACTCGCTCGGCCATCTGGAGCAGATCGATAGCTACGCCCCTGGCCATCAGGTCAGATTCGGAAGCCTGAACTACGTCACGAACATCCGTGGAGAGTTGATCTTCGACGGATTTGAGACCGCGGCAACCGCTCCCCTTCGCCCCGATGAACATGGCTTAAACCTGTCATCGGGCCGCATCCAGGAGATAGCTCCTGTAACAACTCTGGCCTTAGATCTGGAGCAGATCAAGTCATCCGAAGATGGAAAACTCAACCCCATCACGGGGGCTACCAATTCGGCGGCGTTGGAGCCGCATGCAGATTCCACTTCGTATGATACTTGCATCAACGGAACCCCGGACTTGTCTCCGGTATCAAGTTCCGAACCCTGCGAGCCTGCGGATACCGAACTCGATCGACTATCGACCTTCAAGTTCAGCACCGCGGATATCTTCCAACACTGGCCCATGGGCGACCTATTAAACTCACTAAAAAAACCTATCCCTGCAGACAGGTCATTGCCGAACTATGTTCGGTTCGACCTTTCGGCGGATGATGGAGTTTTTGCTTCCCACCTGCCACCCACTTCATAGACACCATCGAAGACCCAACCAACATGCCTGACCCCTGCTCCGAAGACATCGACGGTCTGGACGACGATGAGGGGCAAAGCCAGAGCTTATTATTCGCTAGACACGGGGCGACCACTTCCTGGTATGACGTGTGTATGGTAGACACACCCAACGACGATCTCAACGATGACAAGGAGGATCCAGTAGAGGATAAGCCTCCTGGTACACACTCCGAACACCAGCGCCCCCGGCGCCACTCTCAGTCACGTCACTCAAGAGAAAACAATACTAGCATCGGAGGTGATAATACTCCGGACAATGAACACCCTGTTGAGACAGGATCCGAACAGGAGGACCAGGAAAGCGGGCAGGATAGCCCTGATGAACAGGCCACATACAGAGACTCGGAGGATAGTAATTATCTTCCACTCTTCGAGGAAGAAGAGAGCCTCGGCAACGAGGAATTCATCGTGCCTGAGGAACCTCTAGAAAAGGAGCGCTTTAAACGTCGGCTCATAGCCACTGCAAGGCGCCTAAGGAGGAAGCAGCTGCAGCTTCAAGTGAGCCAAGATTTGCTCAACGATAGATGGACCGAGGTCCTGGCCGCCTAAGAATAGGGCCTTAGTGTCCCAGACAAAAGCCACCGCAATAGTAGGTGGCTCCCTCAACACGATGGCAAAGCTTTGGAGCCCACACCACCATCGAATAAGCCCGTAGGCCGACCACAGTTCGGTCCGAGCAAAGCAGCAGCCCCAGCAGAGCACCATACCAACCCATCCGGCCGTCCAAGCAAGATTAAAGAAGCTCGGGGGAACACTCGCGACATCCAACAAGACCCGAAGGGTAGAACAGGACACACAAAATCGACACACAGATCGCGGAGACATGCCCCGGCCAGTAATAACGGTTATCTATTCGGACACAACAGACCCGAGCACGCTCGGTCCGAAAACCGTAAGCGGAGTCCGCCGGAGGTGCTTCATAGTGTGGCCCAACATAGAGGAGCTGCACACCCTCTTTGCTTGACCAACGAGGTAATGGAGCATGAATTTCCAGACGGGTTTAAACCCATCAACTTCGAATCATACGATGGAACAACAAATCCCGTAGTATGGATTGAGGATTACCTCCTCCATATCCACCTGGCTCGCGGAGACGACCTTCATGCCATTAAATACCTGCCTCTCAAGCTTAAGGGGCTAGCACGGTACTGGCTAAACAGTCTGCCAGAAAATTCTATTGGCACCTGGGAAGACTTGGAAGATGCCTTTTGTGGCAACTTCCAAGGAACATATGTCCGGCCACCAGATGCCGATGACTTAAGTCATATTGTACAACAACCCGACGAGTCAGCCAGGGAACTCTGGACTAGGTTCCTAGTCAAAAAGAACCAAATCATCGACTGTCCGGACACGGAGCCCTCGCGGCCTTCAAACATAGCGTCCGGGATGAATGGCTAGCACGTCACCTCGGCCAGGAAGGACCTAAATCCATGACAGCCCTTACCGCTCTAATGACTCGCTTTTGTGCGGGAGAAGACAACTGGCTCGCTCGCTAAAGCAACAACGCCAGCTACCCGGGCACTTCTGAAATCCGAGACGGCAACGGCAAGCCACGACTAAACGAGCATAACAGTCGCAGCAACAACGAAAGATTGCATGATACAGCGGTCAACGCCGGATTTCACAATCCGAAACCCAGCCAACGGAAGAAGCCATTTAAGGCCAAACAGGACGGACCATCCGCCCTTGACAGGATATTGGACCGACCTTGTCAGATTCACGGGCACCCTGATAAGCCAGCCAATCATACCAACAGAAACTGTTGGGTCTTCAAGCAGGCAGGCAAGCTTAATGCCGAATACAAGGGGAGAAGGCCACCAAGCGATAAAGACGACGGCAAGGCTCGCCAGCCGAACACCAGGGGTGTAACGCCCATGATGCGGCTATATCTCCCACGTGTCGAGGCACGACTTAGAGGCATAACCGCATAGTGGTTTTGTCGCAAGAAGGGTCATCTTCACACAATCCCATGTAATGAACAAGAATGGGATAAAGAGTTGGCTTACAATCGCCACTTCACACAATACATAAATATCATCATCCATCATCCAAAATACAATCATATAGACCGACTACGGTCAAAATGCAGATGAAAATAAGACAACCCCAAATGCTAGATCCCCGATCGTCCCAACTGGGCTCCACTACTGATTATCAGGAAAAGACACATAGTAACGACCACGTTCCTCGTCGAACTCCCACTTGAGATCGACGCCATCATCTGCACTGGCATCGTCGACACCTGCAACTGTTTTTGGAAGAATCTGTGAGTCACGGGGACTCAGCAATCTCACACCCGTGAGATCAAGACTATTTAAGCTTATAGGACAAGGAGGTGCAAAGAGGTGGAGCTGCAGCGGCAAAAGCATGTATGGTGGCTAACTTACGCAAATGAGAGCGAGAAGAGAAGCAAAGGAACGGACGTCATCTAGCAATGACCAAGAAGAGGTCCTGAACACCTACTTACGTCATACATAACTCACACCATGTTCACTTCCCGGACTCCGCCGAGAAGAGACCATCACGGCTACACACGCGATTGATGCATTTTAATTGGGTCAAGTGACAAGTTATCTACAACCGGACATTAACAAATTCCCATCTGCCTCATAACCGCGGTCACGGCTTTCGAAAGATAATACCCTGCAGGGGTGTCCCAACTTAGCCCATCATAAGCTCTCACGGTCAACGAAGGATAAACCTTCTCCCGGAAAGACCCGATCAGTCTCGGAATCCTGGTTTACAAGACATCTCGACAAAGGTAAAACAAGACCAGCAAAGCCGCCCGAATGTGCCGACAAATCCCGATAGGAGCTGCACATATCTCGTTCTCAGGGCACACCGGATGAACACTACGTACAGCTAAAACCAATCCTCGAGTTTCCCCAAGGTGGCGCTGCAAGTGGCTCTAGTTTGGACCAGCACTCAGAGGAACACTGGCCCGGGAGTTTAAAATAAAGATGACCCTCGGGCTCTAGAAAACCCGGGGGAAAAAGGTATAGGTCGCAAATGGTAAAACCAAGGTTGGGCCTTGCTGGAGGAGTTTTATTCAAGGCGAACTGTCAAGGGGGTCCCATAAATCACCCGACCGCGTAAGGAACGCAAACTCAAGGAACATAATCCCGGTATAACAGTAACTAGGGCGGCAAGAGTGGAACAAAACACCAGGCATAAGGCCGAGCCTTCCACCCTTTACCAAAATATATAGATGCATTAATTAAATAAGAGATATTGTGATATCCCAACATATCCATGTTCCGACATGGAACAAACTTCAACTTCACCTGCAACTAGCAATGCTATAAGAGGGGCTGAGCAAAAGCGGTAACATAGCCAAACAACGGTTTGCTAGGAAAGGATGGTTAGGGCTGACATGGCTAAAATGGGAGACATGAAATAGCAAAAGATAGGTAGCGAGCATGTCAATAGAGCGAACAACTAGCATAGCATAAATAGAAGTGATTTCGAGGGGTGGTCATCTTGCCTGCAAGATTCTCAGAGTTGTCGAAAGCTTGATCCTCGTAAGCGTACTCGACAGGTTCCTCGTTCACGAACTCGTCTCCCGGCTCTACCCAAGACAAGAGCACAAACAAACGGAACCACAATCAACAACGAGAAATGCACAAGCAACATGATGCAAGACATGTACGATATGCAAGATGTGATATGCGATGCATATGCGTGCTCCGGAAGGAAAATGATGAACATGGCAGTAACTTGGCAAACCAAGCATGCCACTGGAAAGATGAGATGATTTCGGTCGAAATCGATATAAAGATCACCGGAATCGGATGCACGGTTTGCAAACGGCAAGCAAAACAAGAATGACACTAATCTGCGATAAACACCAAGATAGCACTTAAAGTACAACAAGTAACAATGCTACAGCACCCCAACATAGCAACAAAGCACATGGCAGTAATCTACAGGAGATGCTTGACAAAAGATGAACACTGATCTACTGCTAGTTCACAACATATCAAGCTCAAACAAGCATGGCAAAAGTGCAAAACATTACAGGTTCACAGACTTGGTGAAAAACTGGACATGACAGAAATCAGCATCAGGTAGCAATGTTCAGAGCACGAAATCAACATGCTACAGGAACTTAACATAGCAAAACAAGGCATGGTAGTGTTCTACTAAATGCACATGACAAAAGTCCCTTACTGTCCATAAGCCAAAAAGGACCAGAAGAAATGATGGCAAGCATGTAAACATAGCAAGTTTCGTTATCAGGTTTCAGACTTAGCAGAAAACAGAGCATGGCAGAAATATTAATATGTAGGCCTCTTTGTGAGCTTGATGCACTCACTACAGAGCAATGCATGACAAACCAAGCATACCTACAGCAAGATGGAATGTTTATGAAGCTATCCATGGCAAGAACAATTGCATAGCATGTATGGATCAACTACAATAAGCTTGGCAAATAATGCATATCATGTTAAGAATCTGCCAGAAATATTTTATACCAAAAGTAGAGCAAGATTGAGTCATGCTATGGCACCCCATAAATGCAAACAATTGCAGGAATGTATCAATTACAACTATAGCTACAAAACATCCTTACTGAACATCTCCAAAATATGCATGGATCTCTCTGTAGGATCAAGTTTACATGGCAACAAAATTACAGCAGACAAAGACTTGGAGAAATCATTGTCCCTGAAATCAGAAATATTACAGGGCCTACTTTGCATGCTTGTGCTAGTCACCACAGAGATCACAAAAACACATTTACTACACCACTGGAAAGATGGCATGGCATACTTCAAAACACATGTAGAGCTCGTGCTCAAAAGATGCACAGATTAAATGATACAAAAATGACAAATCTCCAAGTTCTGATAAGAACCAGAGATTAACAGCAACTAGCCCTCTTCCAACGAAGATTTGGGCATCAAGATGACCTCTAATGAAAATGGTCCAGTTGAACAAAATGAAGAGCATCACGAGACGAACAATTTGACATATTATACGCGCGAATCGGAGCTACATGCATAGAGTTATCGCATCACGAACATAGTCACTTGCTGAAAAAGTAAGCAAAAAAAGGAAGGACGAAAGTCAACGGGAGCTACAGTGGCTACCAGATCCGATCGAGGTCGGGCGAGCTCGAGGCGCTCGGGCGCTCGCCGGCCGGAGAGGGAGGAGCGGCACCGGCGCGGGGGAAGGAGAGGAGGAGGCGCGGCGGTCGGTGGCCGGAGCGGGCGGCGGAGGGCGGCGCCGGCGGGGACCGCGGCGGCGGCGGCGGTCGGCAGCGGGGCCGGCCGGTGTGGAGGCGGCGGCAGGCGCTGGCCGGGAGGGAGGCGCTCGGGCCTGGCGCGGGGACGGGCGGGCCGGCCTCGGGCCTCGCGGGCCCGCGGCGGCGCGCAGCGGCGGAGGACGGGTGGCGGGCGCTGGTTCGCCGGGCGCGGCGGCGCTTTTGTCCGGCGGGCGCTGGACGCGTCCGCCCGCGGAGAGGGAAAATTAGGGTTACGGGAGACTGCGATTTCGTTTTCGGGTTGCCCACTTATAAATAGGTAGAGGGAGCTAGGAGACTCCAAATGAGGTGCTGTTTTCGCCCACACGATCGTGATCGAACGACCTAGAGCATGGAAGAGAGTTTGGTGGGTTTTGGGCTGGTTTTAGAGGGGGTTTTTGCTGGACACTCAAATGGACTTTGCGGATGCCCGGTTAACCGTTGGAGTACCAAACGACCTCCGAATGGAACGAAACTTGACCGGTAGTCTCTGGGTGGTATATTAAGACCACTTGACAAGCCTCAGTCCATTCCGAGAAAGTTTGACACATGCACATGAAAGAAAACAAGAGGGGTGCACCGGAGGAGATAGGAGCGCCGGATTGGAAAACGGACAACGGGGAAAATGCTCGGATGCATGAGACAAACACGTATGCAAATGTAATGCGCATGATGACATGATATGAAAATGCATGACATGACAAAATACAAAACTAAAAACAAAACCCGACAACGGAGGGAAAAACATATCACATAGCCGGAAATGGCAAGAGTCGGAGTTACAAATATGGCAAGTTACATGCGGGGTGTTACAACACTCCACCACTACGAGAGGATCTCGTCCCGAGATCTAGGACTGAAAGAACTCCGGATATTTGGAACGGAGATGGTCCTCGCGTTCCCAGGTGGCTTCCCGGTCGGAATGGTGCGGCCACTTCACTTTCAGGAGTTTGATAGACTTGTTGCGAGTCTTGCGCTCAGTTTCTTCAAGAATAGCAACTGGGTGCTCATGATAAGACAAATCTTCTTGGAGGTCAATCTCTTCGAAGTCGATAGTGCGCTCAGGCGTCTTGAAGCACTTGCGGAGCTGTGACACGTGGAACACATCGTGCACGTTCGCGAAGTTGGGAGGAAGCTCAAGTTGATAGGCGAGGTCGCCTCTTTTACCAATGATCTTGAAAGGACCCACGTATCTAGGGGCAAGTTTCCCTTTGATACCGAAGCGACGAGTGCCTTCCATTGGAGAGACGCGGAGGTAGACATGGTCTCCGATCTCGAAAGCCAAATCACGATGCTTACTATCATAGTAGCTCTTCTGGCGCGATTGCGCGGCTTTGAGATTATCACGGATGACTTTACACATTTCTTCAGCTTCAGTGATTAAGTCATTGCCAAGAAGTTGGCGTTCACCAGTCTCTGACCAATTGAGAGGAGTACGGCACTTCCTGCCATATAGAATCTCGAATGGGGCTTTGCCCGAACTCGCTTGGAAGCTGTTGTTGTAGGAGAATTCAGCATAAGGAAGACAATCTTCCCATTTCATGCCAAAGGAAATGACACAAGCCCTGAGCATATCTTCAAGAATTTGATTGACTCACTCGACTTGGCCACTAGTTTGAGGATGGAAAGCTGTGCTGAAGCGAATGTTTGTGCCCATGGCCTTCTGGAAGGAGTCCCAGAACTTAGAGGTGAAGATGCTTCCACGATCAGAAGAAATCAATTATGGAATGCCGTGCAAAGAGACAATTCTGGAGGTGTAGAGCTCTGCCAGCTGAGCTGCTGTGATGGATTCTTTGATAGGAAGGAAATGAGCCACTTTAGAGAGCTTGTCGATGACAACGAAGATAGCGTCATTTCCGCGCTTGGACTTTGGAAATCCAGTCACGAAGTCCATTTCGATATGATCAAACTTCCATTCTGGGATAGCAAGAGGTTGGAGGAGACCAGCTGGTCGTTGGTGTTCTGCTTTCACTCTTCGGCAGACATCACATTCATTCACGAATTGAGCAATCTCTCGCTTCATTCGAGTCCACCAATACGACTGCTTGAGGTCATGATACATCTTCGTACTTCCAGGATGAATGGAAAGGAGGGAATTGTGCGCCTCGTTCATTATGACTTTCCTTAGATCACCTTTCGGAACCACAATCCGGTCCTCGAAGAACAAAGTGTCTCTGTCATCAATGCGATAGCACTTGTATTTGGAAAGACCCTTGTCGATACCACGTTTCACCTTCTTCACCATGGCATCAAGGAGTTGTGCCTCACGAATTTGATCTTCCAAAGTAGGAGATACAATGAGGTTGGCCAGAAAGCCTTGAGGAACAACTTGGAGATTCAGCTTGCGGAAAGCTTCACAAAGATCCGGCTGCAAAGGCTTGAGAATTAAGCTGTTGCAATAAGCTTTCCTGCTTAAAGCATCTGCAATGACATTTGCCTTGCCTGGAGTATATTCGATACTCGGATTGTACTCTTGAATAATTTCGACCCATCGAGTCTGCCTGAGGTTGAGGTTGGGCTGAGTGAAGATATACTTGAGACTCTTGTGATCAGTGAAAATGTCCACTTGTCTTCCCAACAAGAGATGTCTCCACGTAATCAATGCATGGACAACTGCCGCCAACTCAAGATTGTGAGTGGGGTAGTTCTTCTTGTTGGGCTTCAACTGCCGAGAGGTATAGGCCACAACTTTCTTCTCTTGCATTAACACAGCACCGAGACCTTGGAGAGAAGCATCACAGAAAACTTCATACGGCTTGGATTCATCAGGAGGAGTCAAGACAGGAGCTGTGACTAGTTTCTGTTTGAGAGTGTTGAAAGCAACATCACACTCAGGAGACCAGACATACTTCACATGCTTCTGAAGGAGATTGGAAAGAGGCTTTGCAATCTTGGAGAAATTCTCAACGAATCTTCGGCAATAACTTGCAAGACCCAGAAAACTGCGGAGCTGCTTGACATTTTGAGGAGGTTCCCAATCCAGAACTGCGGACACCTTCTCGGGGTTAACAGCGATGCCTTTGGCAGAGATGATGTGACCAAGGAAAAGAACTTCATCGAGCCAAAACTCACATTTGGAGAACTTCGCATAGAATTGATACTCTCTGAGCTTGTCGAGCACCAATCGCAAATGTTTGGCATGATCCTGCTTTTTCTTGGAGAAGACCAAGATATCATCGAGATACACCAGAACGAATTCATTGGTATAGGGTTTGAAGATGAAATTCATCATCCGAGAGAACACCGGAGGAGCATTGACAAGGCCGAAAGACACGACAGTATATTCATAAGAACCAAAGCTTGTTCTGAATGCTGTCTTGGGAATATCTTCTTCACGAATGCGAATCTGATGATAACCCATACGAAGGTCAAGCTTCGAGAATACTTTAGCGCCTTTGAGTTGCTCAAATAGCTCATTGATGTTGGGAAGTGGATACTTGTTCTTGATTGTCTTCTTGTTCAATGGACGGTAGTCGACACAAAGTCGGTCCGTGCCATCCTTCTTCTTGACAAAAAGAACACCACAACCCCATGGAGAAGAACTCGGTCTGATCAAACCCAGACGTTCTTGTTCATCGAGCTGCTTCTTCAATTCCTTCAGCTCATTAGGTCCAAGCTTGTATGGACGCTTGCAAACGGGTACAGTACCAGGCTCTAGTTCGATAACGAACTCAACTGGCCGGTGCGGAGGCATACCCGGAAGCTCTTCTGGAAAGACATCTTGATACTCGCAAACGACTGGAATTTGAGAGATGGCATCCAATTCGCCCTTCTCATTGAGAGAGAAAAACCGAATGGTTTCATCACGAGCGGCAAAAACAATCACATCCTCAGACGAGTGTGTCAATTGAATTTCTCTGGCAGCACAATCAAGTTGAGCCTTGTGCTTAGAAAGCCAGTCCATCCCGAGAATTAGATCAATATCCGAGTCACCAAGAACAATTGGAGAAGACTGAAATTTGTAGTCGCCTATCTTGATGGAAACATCCGGGACACAATTATTAGAAGTCATTTGCTTGCCCGGAGACACAATCTTCAACGGGATAGGGATCTTTTCCGTCACAAATTCATGCTTGGCAACAAAAGGTCTTGAAATGAAAGAAAGAGATGCACCAGTATCAAAAAGAACTTTTGCAGGAATATCATTAACAGGAAGATTACCCATTATCACATCAGTAGATTCCTCCGCTTGGGTTGCATTCATCATGTTCACCTTTGCAAACTTTGGATTATGCTTGACCACTGCATTGCTGGAAGATCTGACAGGAGGAGGAGGAGGAAGACGCCTCTGGTTGAAGCACTTGTTAGCATAGTGACCTTTCTGCTGACATTTGTTGCAAGTCACCTCTGAGAGCGGACGGTGATAAGGAGCATTGGACTTGGGAGCTTGATTCTGAGACTTGTTCTGATAGCCAGCGTTGGAAGAGTTTGAAGAACCATGGCCACCTTTGTTCTTCTGCTGGTAAGGCTGACGAAACGGAGGAGGAGGAGGCAACCAGAACTTCTGTTGCTTAGCTGTCACAAGTGAGGAAGAAGAAGACTGAACTGCGTCCCTGACTCTTTTCTTAGAAGCCTCACACTTGAGCTGAGCAGCCTCTTGCTTCAGTGCCATATTGTAGAATTGATCAAACTGAGTGGGCTCAACAAGAACGAGAGCTAACTGCAGATCCTCTTTAAGGCCACCTCTGAAGTGATAGATCATGCTCTTCTCATCAGGAACATCTTGTTTAGCAAAGCGAGCAAGTTTCTGAAACTGAATGTTGTATTGATACACAGACATGTTTCCTTGCTTGAGATTGCGGAACTCCTCACGCTTGCTCTCGACAACACTTTGTGGAATGTGGTGCGCTTTGAAGTCCCGACAGAAGTCAGTCCAAGTGATCACACGACCTCCTCTGGAATCTTTGTATTGCTGAAACCAATCAGCAGCTTGGTCCTTGAGCTGGAAAGAAGCGAACTTGACAAAGTCCTCAGGCCTGACATTGCTACATTCAAAATGCTTGTTGATGTCCACGAGCCAATCATCGGCATCCGTGGCCTCGGCACAGTAGCTGAAAGACTTGGGCTGATTTGCGAGAAACTGGTTGAGAGTGGCAAAGTGAAACTGATTGTTGCCTTGACCTTGATTGCCTTGATTGCCTTGCCCTTGAGTACGTTCTTGCAAGAGTTGCAGAATCATCTGAGCATTGGCGTTGGTGGCTGCCATGCCTCCGGAGGTGGAGGTGGTGGCGGAGGGTTCGCTTGACTCCCTTCATTGCGATCCGGATTCTGACACGTTGGCGGAGCCATCCTGAAGAGGGTGACATCCGTTAGCATCTTGATAGACAAAAGATAAGTAGAATCAACGGATAGAAATTGCAACATATAGTCTTCACAATAAACATTCGAACGAAGATGAACGAATGAATTCCGTAGTAAATCATCACACTTCCATAAGTTGAGAAGCCACTAGAAAAAGATATGGAATGAACATATGAATTCGAAGCAACTCGAATACCACAATACAAAATAAAACAAAGTATTGGCTTGCAGAATAAGCCGGAACAAACATATGATAGATATTTCGTCCGAAGTTTTCGTGGTGGGGCCCACACGGGCTCAATCGTACAGCACCATCATGTACAAGGCTGTGCACATGACATACGAAGCGTCCCCGAGTCGGCAAAGCCATGGACTCTTTAAGACACAACGAGACCACTGTAAAATCAACCGTATACAGGCGGACCACTAGACGTCGAACCCCAATCTCATATCATGCGTCTGTCGGAAAGAAATCCTAAGGCTACTAGAATTCCCACTTATAAACTCCCGAAACTTTCTGGTTATGCAATCTGGTGTAGGGGATACAGGGGACACAAATATATATCACCCAAACTAACAATCCCTAGATCCAGCTGTATCCATCCGTCAACACATAACCAAGAAATCTTCGGAAATCGTTTACCTCAACCTTCGAAAAACATCCGTTATACAAGTTATGGCAATACTCCCGAACTCCCGCCCCAGTACTGGGTGGCGTCGAGGTGATCTCACCAACAATTGCATAAAAGAGATTTCGATGTCGGCGAAACTCAGGTATTCCAGAACTGCAACGATAAAATTGTGACGACAACACCTCGGAGCTCAACTCCCCGGGACACTGCCACAACCCCTAAATGACAGGAGGCACCAAGAACGATGTTCTCGTCACAAATCGATCGGAACGATTCCAAGATACCCGCGTGATGCTAAATTTTTTTAGTGAATTTTGAGGAGAGAATAGTCAAAACTTCTACGTCAGGAGACCTCACCAGAGTGACGAAGGGACTGAGGAGTAAAAAGAATCCTACTCTCCGATATATATAATCCTAAGACTCAAAACATTTTTATTCTAGACTCAACAACGCCAGCGATTCGATCAAGCAGGGGGCTCCTAAGTCGGGGATGGCTCTGATTACCAACTTGTAACGCCCACGATGCGGCTATATCTCCCACGTGTCGAGGCACGACTTAGAGGCATAACCGCATAGTGGTTTTGTCACAAGAAGGGTCATCTTCACACAATCCCATGTAATGAACAAGAATGGGATAAAGAGTTGGCTTACAATCGCCACTTCACACAATACATAAATATCATCATACATCATCCAAAATACAATCATATAGACCGACTACGGTCAAAATCCAGATGAAAATAAGACAACCCCAAATGCTAGATCCCCGATCGTCCCAACTGGGCTCCACTACTGATCATCAGGAAAAGACACATAGTAACGACCACGTTCCTCGTCGAACTCCCACTTGAGATCGACGCCATTATCTGCACTGGCATCGTCGACACCTGCAACTGTTTTTGGAAGAATCTGTGAGTCACGGGGACTCAGCAATCTCACACCCGCGAGATCAAGACTATTTAAGCTTTTAGGACAAGGAGGTGCAAAGAGGTGGAGCTGCAGCGGCAAAAGCATGTATGGTGGCTAACTTACGCAAATGAGAGCGAGAAGAGAAGCAAAGGAACGGACATCATCTAGCAATGACCAAGAAGAGGTCCTGAACACCTACTTACGTCATACATAACTCACACCGTGTTCACTTCCCGGACTCCGCCGAGAAGAGACCATCACGGCTACACACGCGATTGATGTATTTTAATTGGGTCAAGTGACAAGTTATCTACAACCGGACATTAACAAATTCCCATCTGCCTCATAACCGCGGGCACGGCTTTCGAAAGATAATACCCTGCAGGGGTGTCCCAACTTAGCCCATCATTAGCTCTCACGGTCAACGAAGGATAAACCTTCTCCCGGAAAGACCCGATCAGTCTCGGAATCCTGGTTTACAAGACATCTCGACAAAGGTAAAACAAGACCAGCAAAGCCGCCCGAATGTGCCGACAAATCCCGATAGGAGCTGCACATATCTCGTTCTCAGGGCACACCGGATGAACACTACGTACAGCTAAAACCAATCCTCGAGTTTCCCCAAGGTGGCGCTGCAAGTGGCTCTAGTTTGGACCAGCACTCAGAGGAACACTGGCCCGGGAGTTTAAAATAAAGATGACCCTCGGGCTCTAGAAAACCCGGGGGAAAAAGGTATAGGTTGCAAATGGTAAAACCAAGGTTGGGCCTTGCTGGAGGAGTTTTATTCAAGGCGAACTGTCAAGGGGGTCCCATAAATCACCCGACCGCGTAAGGAACGCAAACTCAAGGAACATAATCCCGGTATAACAGTAACTAGGGCGGCAAGAGTGGAACAAAACACCAGGCATAAGGCCGAGCCTTCCACCCTTTACCAAAATATATAGATGCATTAATTAAATAAGAGATATTGTGATATCCCAACATATCCATGTTCCGACATGGAACAAACTTCAACTTCACCTGCAACTAGCAATGCTATAAGAGGGGCTGAGCAAAAGCGGTAACATAGCCAAACAACGGTTTGCTAGGAAAGGATGGTTAGGGCTGACATGGCTAAAATGGGAGACATGAAATAGCAAAAGATAGGTAGCGAGCATGGCAATAGAGCGAACAACTAGCATAGCAAAAATAGAAGTGATTTCGAGGGGTGGTCATCTTGCCTGCAAGATTCTCAGAGTTGTCGAAAGCTTGATCCTCGTAAGCGTACTCGACAGGTTCCTCGTTCACGAACTCGTCTCCCGTCTCTACCCAAGACAAGAACACAAATAAACGGAACCACAATCAACAACGAGAAATGCACAAGCAACATGATGCAAGACATGTACGATATGCAAGATGTGATATGCGATGCATATGCGTGCTCCGGAAGGAAAATGATGAACATGGCAGTAACTTGGCAAACCAAGCATGCCACTGGAAAGATGAGATGATTTTGGTCGAAATCGATATAAAGATCACCGGAATCGGATGCACGGTTTGCAAACGGCAAGCAAAACAAGAATGACACTAATCTGCGATAAACAGCAAGATAGCACTTAAAGTACAACAAGTAACAATGCTACAGCACCCCAACATAGCAACAAAGCACATGGCAGTAATCTACAGGAGATTCTTGACAAAAGATGAACACTGATCTACTGCTAGTTCACAACATATCAAGCTCAAACAAGCATGACAAAAGTGCAAAACATTACAGGTTCACAGACTTGGTGAAAAACTGGACATGACAGAAATCAGCATCAGGTAGCAATGTTCAGAGCACGAAATCAACATGCTACAAGAACTTAACATAGCAAAACAAGGCATAGTAGTGTTCTCCTAAATGCACATGACAAAAGTCCCTTACTGACCATAAGCCAAAAAGGACCAGAAGAAATGATGGCAAGCATGTAAACATAGCAAGTTTCGTTATCAGGTTTCAGACTTGGCAGAAAACAGAGCATGGCAGAAATATTAATATGTAGGCCTCTTTGTGAGCTTGATGCACTCACTACAGAGCAATGCATGACAAACCAAGCATACCTACAGCAAGATGGCATGTTTATGAAGCTATCCATGGCAAGAACAATTGCATAGCATATATGGATCAACTACAATAAGCTTGGCAAAAAATGCATATCATGTTAAGAAACTGCCAGAAATATTTTATACCAAAAGTAGAGCAAGCTTGAGTCATGCTATGGCACTCCATAAATGCAAGAAATTGCAGGAATGGATCAATTACAACTATAGCTACAAAACATCCTTACTGAACATCTCCAAAATATGCATGGATCTCTCTGTAGGATCAAGTTTACATGGCAACAAAATTACAGCAGACAAAGACTTGGAGAAATCACTGTCCCTGAAATCAGAAATATTACAGGGCCTACTTTGCATGCTTGTGCTAGTCACCACAGAGATCACAAAAATACATTTACTACACCACTGGAAATATGGCATGGCATACTTCAAAACACATGTAGAGCTCGTGCTCAAAAGATGCACAGATTAAATGATACAAAAATGACAAATCTCCAAGTTCTGATAAGAACCAGAGATTAACAGCAACTAGCCCTCTTCCAACGAAGATTTGGGCATCAATATGACCTCTAATGAAAATGGTGCAGTTGAACAAAATGAAGAGCATCACGAGACGAACAATTTGACATATTATACGCGCGAATCGGAGCTACATACATAGAGTTATCGCATCACGAACATAGTCACTTGCTAAAAAAGTAAGCAAAAAAAAGAAAGGACGAAAGTCAACGGGAGCTATAGTGGCTACCAGATCCGATCGAGGTCGGGCGAGCTCGAGGCGCTCGGGCGCTCGCCGGCCGGAGAGGGAGGAGCGGCGCCGGCGCGGGGGAAGGAGAGGAGGAGGCGCGGCGGTCGGTGGCCGGAGCGGGCGGCGGAGGGCGGCGCCGGCGGGGACCGCGGCGGCGGCGGCGGTCGGCAGCGGGGCCGGCCGGTGTGGAGGCGGCGGCAGGCGCTGGCCGGGAGGGAGGCGCTCGGGCCCGGCGCGGGGACGGGCGGGCCGGCCTCGGGCCTCGCGGGCCCGCGGCGGCGCGCAGCGGCGGAGGACGGGTGGCGGGCGCTGGTTCGCCGGGCGCGGCGGCGCGTTTGTCCGGCGGGCGCTGGACGCGTCCGCCCGCGGAGAGGGAAAATTAGGGTTACGGGAGACTGCAATTTCGTTTTCGGGATGCCCACTTATAAATAGGTAGAGGGAGCTAGGAGACTCCAAATGAGGTGCTGTTTTCGCCCACACGATCGTGATCGAACGACCTAGAGCATGGAAGAGAGTTTGGTGGGTTTTGGGCTGGTTTTAGAGGGGTTTTTGCTGGACACTCAAATGGACTTTGCGGATGCCCGGTTAACCGTTGGAGTACCAAACGACCTCCGAATGGAACGAAACTTGACCGGTAGTCTCTGGGTGGTATATTAAGACCACTTGACAAGCCTCGGTCCATTCCGAGAAAGTTTGACACACGCACACGAAAGAAAACAAGAGGGGTGCACCGGAGGAGATAGGAGCGCCGGATTGGAAAACGGACAACGGGGAAAATGCTCGGATGCATGAGACGAACACATATGCAAATGTAATGCGCATGATGACATGATATGAAAATGCATGACATGACAAAATACAAAACTAAAAACAAAATCCGACAACGGAGGGAAAAACATATCACATAGCCGGAAATGGCAAGAGTCGGAGTTACAAATATGGCAAGTTACATGCGGGGTGTTACAAGGGGCCAGAAGCAGTTTCCTTCCGACGTTCGACCACTACCGGAGCGAAAATAGCAGTTCGGCTTCCGCCACCCACCCACTATGATGGCAGGTTTTACACCACGCGTACATCACTACGTGCTCAAGATACCATGGGCATCGGCGGAAGCACAATACGGACAACCCTGCAAGCATTCCCGTAACGCTTTTTTATCCATTCTTTATTTTTCTCTATTATAAACAGGTGACCAACAGGACTGCATATACAACGGACTCTGTCAGAGTTCGGATCCGCACACTCACCTAAGGGGTTACTTCAGTTAAGGACTCCCCTCCCAGAGGACGGGCGGCGCAGATGTGCGACAGGAGGTCCAAAACATCTTTTTGTAGACCGCACTCTTTATTTTGAGCCTGTACTATGCCTTTTCCCTCCGTTCCCGACCCCGAGCATGTCAAATAGCCGGGTTGTGGTTTTTCTTTTCTTTCTATATATATGAATTTATCATTGGCTTATTGCTCCACTCCCAGTAAACTTCATCCGAACTAAATCTTCTATTCTCTTTTTGCAATGAGTACGGCCGTAACGGCGGTGCTACAAGACGCACCTCAGCATAACTTGCCAGGGGCTCGGTATGGGAACAAATGAGTCGCCAATAAAAGCCCGAACAACTCTATAGCGTACTTCGGCGTCACAAGTTTGGCCTTATATGCATCAGCTCCGAATCATTTTCTTTGGTCAATAGTTGGGTTGCCCGGCTCCTGTGCTCGCTACCCTACGTTCCGCTCTATCGGCTAGGGTAGTAAAGGGAGAACTACTGCGATTGTGCCCTGGCTTTGACCGGATGAGCACCTCAGTAGAGAAAGCCGAAAACTGACTGTCATGATGCGGCGAGAGCTGGTCAACCACTTGACCACTTATTCGAATCTTTAGCGATTCTCCATGTCACACGACGGATCTTTTTCAGATCAAAACATGTAAGGCACAATATTACGATACGCCGCATACATACCATGGGCTATGTCCTAGCCCCACCATAAAACTCCTATGGCTAAGTGAAAGTGTTAACGCCCTATAGTCCAATTGCCTGGTTCACCGCATTATCACCTCCTTTATGGACCAAGACGTTGGATAAAGAGTGATTCAATGCTTTTCCGAACACCCCCGTATTTCCTACGAGGGGGCTGAAGCCGACGACTGGAAAACTTTCAAATTACATTAAAACGGCCGCACAGGAGGAATACAAGCTTTCGAGCAAAAAATAGATTAACTATAAAGTTGTCCGTTACAACCCTTGTACACATCACTCGAATATTATGTCTTTTGAGCACTGACCCTCTATCAAGCGGGCGGCCTCTAGGACGTCTCCAAAATAATGCTTCGGTTCCGAACAGTCCTTGCCTTCGGGTGGACTCTACGTTGCAATATCGATGGCCGTCATCTTTGACTCGGGCGAACGCCATCCGTGCACCTTCAATGCACGCCGACCGCTTCACAGCGTTGATATGCGACACCACGTCAGCAAGCCGCTACACCGGGCCGAAGTAACTACTCGGAACAGGTTCAGTCGGCCACAAATGGACTACGACGTTCTTCATGGCAGCGCCGGATATCCTATGCACCTCGGCCCACTGGGACATCTGTTCATTCAGCAGTAGAGGGCGCTTCGACGCGCCGAATTGCGACCAGAAAAGCTTGTCCGTTGCATACCCCTCTTGCACCTAATAAAACTGCGCCGCATCGGAAGAACTCTTCGGCAAGTCTAAAAAATTGTCCGGAGAACTCCATACTTGGTTAAGCTAAGCATAGTTCGGATCGCCGAACTTAGCGTGTAGCAAAAAGGGCTTGCCAGCCACAATCTCCCCAGCTTGCCGGATATCCTCACGGGCTGCTCTGGATTCAGACCGCGCCTCTCTCGCCTCTCGTAAGGCCTTGTCAAGTTCAGCCGTTTCGGCTTCACTTTCCTTCTCAAGAAGTTTACAATGGCCAGCCGCATTCTCTAACTCGCGCGCCATGGTGGACATCTTCTCCTTGTCTTGGCGCCGCGCAAATTGTTCGGATTTCAACTCAGCCGATGCCTTTTCGGCAGCCGCATTACTAAACCGGGCCTGCTCCTTGGCCCGGGCTAGCTCCGCCCGAAGGGCTTCCACGGTGGCAGCACCATCTGCATTGATGCACATTTTATGTCAAACTCTCTTCAGAGTCATGCTTACATTATAACCACATTGGTGTAAGGAATGCTCGACATATATACCTTGCGAGTCGTCAAGACGCCTGTTGATCAAAGCAATGTCATCCTCTACAATATCCAGCTTTCGCTGCAGTTCGGTTACCTCTGAATTTCCGGCAACGGCAGGAGGGGAGACAGCCTGCATTCCAAATTAAACCAAGGTTAGTACCTGAAAATTTCTTTTCGATCCTACGATCACTTCCTTTGGAAGGCGATCCGAGTCTCAGGGGCTACTACATACACAACAGGTGCATTCTGTTAATATTATTCAATTGGCAACATTACATCACAAACCTCAAAACCTCTCAGAAGGCTCGTAAAAGCCTCGTTCAACCCGCTTTTCGCGGATACAACTTTTTCGACCATCGTAACCATTAAGGCGCGGTGCTTCTCTGAAACGGACGCTCGTCGCAGCATGTCCGTCAGCGTCTCCGGCACTCCTGGGTCTTCGGACACCACTGCCGGAGCACGATATTCCTTTGAAGGAATCCGCTTACCCGCCTCTAGCATTATCTCCGGCTGTAAACCGTACAGTTCGGGGCCGTCATTCTTGATCCCGAACCCTGAGTGACAGAGGCACCACCTTCGGGTAGCTCCTTCCTCATTTCCTGCGCTACTTGCTGGTTGGGAGGTGCCCTCCGGGACAATACCTCGAGATCATCCACCCTGTTAGGCGATGAGGCCAGAGAAGGCGTGTCACTCTCCATCATCTCCGGAAGAAGGTCTCCCGAGGAGGAGGACGATTGGGAAACACTAGGCGTTAACCTGTGAGGACGCACATATATCGGAGGGTTATTTCGGTAATAAGAATGAGGTATGGTTAAAGTGCCCTGCCCCGCTTACGGTCTGGCCGGAGGTTCGTCTTCATCATCAAGCTCAACGACGACATCACTTGCCCGGCCCAAGCCGCCCGACGATGGCATTTTTCCTTTTTTGGAAGGCTTCCCCTCCTGACCTCCAGAGGCGGACCTCTTCTTGCCATAAAGTGCCCCCTCCACGCCTTTGCCCCTAGGCAAAAGGGTTTCGGTTTCCCCGAACACAGCGCTTAAATCACCCGTAGGATGGGCATCTCCTTTGGGCTCCTCGCTCTCGCCCCCCTCTCTAGACACCAGGTACGGTGTCGGGACCAACATCCGCGCCAGTAGGGCGGACGCAGGGTCTTAGGGAAGGGGCGCCGGACACCAGATTAACACCGCTTTCTTTATCCAGTCCTGTATAAAGGCAGGTTGTTTAGTGTCTTTGTCAAAAGATGCTTGAATGAAAGGTGTGCGGGGATTAAATACTTACCGGGGTGTCCGGATGATTGCAGTCGAGGCCGACGTCTTCGGTGGTGTCCGGCCATTGCTCCCGCTCCCCGAAATATAATTTCGACATTCCTTCGTGTGTAATGCCGAAGAAGTGCTGAAGAGTGCGCCGCCCTTCTGGATTGAACTCCCACATACGGAGAGGTCGCCGTTGACACGGCAGGATCCGGCGGACCAGCATTACCTGAATGACGTTAACAAGATCGATGCCCCTCTCGGTAAGGCTTCGGATGCGACCTTGCAGAGTCTGCACCTCACTAGCGGATCCCCAGTCCAACCCCATGTTGATCCATGAAGCAAGCTGAGTCGGACGGCCGGGTCGGAACGCAGGCGTAGCCGCCCACTTGGAGCCCCGCAGCTCATTGACATAAAACCATCCCTGCTGCCATAGTTCGGAAGACTCGGCGAAGGATCCTTCAAACCAAACCGCACTAGCAAGCTTGTTTATTACCACGCTACCGCACTCTGCCTGCTCCCCCTCTATCACCCGCGGCCTCACATCAAAAGTCTTGAGCCATAAAGCAAAGTGCGGAGGGGTCCGGAGGAAGGCTTCACATGTGACGATGAATGTCGAGATGAGAAGAATAGAGTCCGGGGCCAGATCATGAAAATCTAGCCCATAGTAGAACATAAGCTCCCAGACGAAGGGGTTAAGCGTGAACCCTAACCCATGGAGGAAGTGGGACACAAATACTACCCTCTCGCTGGATTTGGGGGTGGGGATAATCTGCCCCTCGGCAGCAAGCCGATGAAGGATTTCTGGGGTCAGGTACCTCGCTACGTGGAGCTTCACAATATCCTCCTCCGTGACAGAAGAAGCCACCCAACGGCCTGAACGGCTGGACCCGGACATGATTGGGGCTGGTGGTGATTAGAACTCGAGGGCTAGAACTCGAGGTGGCTGGGGTTGAGGAAGAAGCAAGCACGGAAGAAAAAGACAAGTATGGGTCCCTATATAAAGGCCCAGAATATCGAGCGTCCCCTCCTGGGTCTTGAAACTTACCTATCTTCAAAGAGTTGTACCCAGGGGACGGTTGGGTTACCCATTCCAACATTATTGAAAATCCCGTGAATAAGGGGACACGATCTCTGCTTTGACAAGACGTGCCAATAAAACCGCTTCCCGAGATGTGGGGCGACAGGCTAGCCAACGGTTGAAAATAATAACCGGGCAGGCGTGATGCAATGTCATAAACAGTTGTCGACAGATTGGACTCGTGAAGTACTGTATTTTCTGCAATTATATACACAGGTCCGGATACAATCATCACATCCGAAGACTATATTGGAGTTCGGAAGAAGGGGAACCCGCCTTGCAATGCCAAAGACGAACTGCGCGCCGGACTCCTCGTCATTGAAGCCAGGTTCAGGGGCTACCGAGGGAGTCCTGGACTAAGGGATCCTCGGGCGTCCGGCCTGTTACTCATTGGGCCGGACTGATGGGCTATGAAGACACGAAGACCGAAGACTATACCCATGTCCGGATTGGACTCTACTTGGCGTGAAAGGCAAGCTAGGCGATCGATCATGAAGATTCCCTCTTATGTAACCGACCTTGTGTAACCCTAGATCTCTCCGGTGTCTATATAAACCGGAGAGCATAGTCCGGATACGACAGATTCATTACCATATACTCATAGGCTAGACATCTAGGGTTTAGCCATTACGATCTCATGGTAGATCAACTCTTGTAACACTCATATTCATCAAGATCAATCAAGCAGGAAGTAGGGTATTACCTCCATAGAGAGGGCCCGAACCTGGGTAAACATCGTGTCCCTCGTCTCCTGTTACCATTGATCCTAGACGCACAGTTCGGGACCCCCTACCCGAGATCCGCCGGTTTTGACACCGACAGGCGGCGCGGGTGGAGCACAGCCACGGTGTCCAGCACGGCGGCGGCGGGCGCGGTCTGCCCGCGCGGCGGTTGCAACAGCCGGCAGCAGTAGGAGGGGCGGTGCGGTCGGGCCGGCAATCAAGGCAGAGGCTCCGGTGATAGGGACCATTCCCAGGCGCGCGTGTGAGGGCGAGGTAGGGCGCGGGCCAGTGGTGGATGGTGCCGCGGGGAGGGACAAGAGGCCGGGGCATGGTGAGCGGCTACGGGTGCGCTGCGTCGGCGGGTGGAGGCGCGGTCGAAGCCGCCGGGGGGCGATGGCATGGCCGATGCGGTGGTGCGCGTGCGCGCGGTCGACCTCGAGTAGAGGCAAGGAAGAGGGAGGACGAGGCCTCAACGCGGGAGCGTAGGGTACGGGCACGGGGGTCGAGGAGGGGGACGGGGACGACGCTCCGTCGAGGATAGGGATGAGTAGGCAAGGAGGCAGGCCGGCGGGGAGGCGTGGTCGACGCGGGGCGGTGGTGGACGGCGAAGGGTGTCGGGGCGACGGGATCGATCCCGATCCAGATCCGATCGGGAGGGGGTGGCGACGTGGGGGTGGAAGTGGGGTGACGGGGGGGGGGGGGGGTTAGGGTTTGGCCGTGGGGTTATGGGGGAGCGGGGGTGGGCCGGCCGGTTGGTGGACTAGCCGCCTGGTCCAGGTGGGTCGGCCAGCTGGGCCGTCTACCCCAGTTGGCCAGGGGGCTTTCCTTTTTTTATTTTTATTTTTCTGTTTTGTACTTTCTTTTTCTTTTATTTATTTTAGAGCATTTTAGCATTTTCTAAACATGTGTTTTCTTCACTATAATTATGTGTGCAATATTTGGCACAATCCAGACATTTATTTAATGTTTGAAAACTTTTATTGTTTGTCAAAAATTAAAATTTGATTTTGAAACATTTTGATCTAACGCGAGGTTTAGCAACAGTAATGGAGGTGACGTGGCATCTTTAGCAGAGGTTTACTGTAGCTTAATTATCCGGGCGTCACAACATATATATATATATATACTATCTTGGACATCTTTTGTAATTGTGAGCACTCATTAAAATATGACATGCTAAAGAGTTGATGTTGGACAAGGAAGACAACATAATGGGTTATGTTTTCTTATATCCGAATAGAAGTTGTATTGTCATGGATCCTCCAACTTGTTGAGCTTATTTTTCCCTCTCATGCTAGCCAAATTCTTTGCACCAAGTAGAGATACTACTTGAGATTCCAAACATCCCTTAAACCAGTTTTGCCATGAGAGTCCACCATACCTACCTATGGATTGAGTAAGATCCTTCAAGTAAGTTGTCATCAAGCAATAAAAATTGCTCCCTAAATATGTATGCTCTATTAGTGTGAAGAAAATAAGATTTATACGAACTTGTGATATGGAAGAAATAAAAGCGACAGACTGCATAATAAAGTTCTTTATCACAAGCGGCAATATAAAGTGAAGTTCTTTTGCATTAAGATTTTGTGCATCAACCATAAAAGGGCATGACAACCTCTGCTTCCCTCTGCGAAGGGCCTATCTTTTACTTTTATCTTCTACCCCTATACAAGAGTTATGGTGATCTTCACCTTTCCTTTTTACACTTTTTATTTTGGTAAGCACTATGTGTTGGAGAGATCCGCATATATATATCCACTCGGATGTAGGTTATCATAAAGTATTATTTTTAACATTACCCTTGAGGTAAAAGGTTGGGAGGCGAAACTATAAGCCCCTATCGTTCTCTCTGTCCGATTGAAACTTTGAACCCATAATTATCGAATGAGTGTTAGCAATTGTGAAAGACTAAATGATAGTTGAGTATGTGGACTTGCTAAAAAGCTCTTGTATTGACTCTTTGTGATGTTATGATAAATTGCAATTTCTTCAATTACTGAGATCATAGTTTGTCAGTTTTCAATGAATTTTCTGATTCGTACTTTACCTTGTGAACGAATTGTTACTTTAGCATAAGAAACTATATGACAATATATGTTGTTGTTCTAAAGATGATCATGATGCCCTCATGTCCGTATTTTATTTTATCGACACCTCTATCTCTAAACATGTGGACATATTTTTCGATATCGGCTTTTTCTTGAGGACAAGCGAGGTCTAAGCTTGGGGGAGTTGATACGTCCATTTTGCATCATGCTTTTATATTGATATTTTTTTGCATTATGGGCTGTTATTACACATTATATCACAATACTTATGCCTTTTCTCTCTTATTTTATAAGGTTTACATGAAGAGGGAGAATGCCGACAGTTGGGATTCTGGACTGGAAAAGGAGCAAATATTAGAGACCTATTCCGCACAACTCCAAAAGTCCTGAAACTTCATGGAGAATTGTTTTGGAATACATATAAAATATTGGGTGAAGAAAGCACCAGAGGGGGCCCACCAGCCATCCACAAGGGTGGGGGCGCGCCCTACCCCCCTGGGCGCGCCCACCTACCTTGTGGGCCACCTGGCAGGCCCCCGATGCCCATCTTCTGCTATATGGTGTGTTTTGACCTGGAAAAAAAATTAGAAGGAAGCTTTCGGGACGTAGTGCCGCCGTCTCGAGGCGGAACCTAGGCAGAAGCAATCTAGGCCTCCGGCGGAGCTGTTCTGCCAGGGAAACTTCCCTCCAGGAGGGGGAAATCGAAGCCATCATCATCACCAATGATCCTCTCATCGAGAGGGGGTCAATCTCCATCATGATCTTCACCAGCACCATCTCCTCTCAAACCCTAGTTCATCTCTTGTATCCGATCTTTGTCTCAAAACCTCAGATTGGTACCTGTGGGTTGCTAGTAGTGTTGATTACTCCTTGTAGTTGATGCTAGTTGGTTTATTCGGTGAAAGATCATATGTTCAGATCCTTAATGATAATTAATACTCCTCTGATTATGAGCATGAACATGCTTTGTGAGTAGTTACGTTTGTTCCTGAGGACATGGGAGAAATCTTGTTATAAGTAATCATGTGAATTTGGTACTCGTTCGATATTTGATGAGATGTATGTTGTCTTTCCTCTAGTGGTGTTATGTGAACGTCGACTACATGACACTTCACCATGATTTGGGCCTAGGTCAAGGCATTGAGAAGTAATAAGTAGATGATGGGTTGCTAGAGTGACAGATGCTTAAACCCTAGTTTATGCGTTGCTTCGTAAGGGGCTGATTTGGATCCATATGTTTCATGCTATGGTTAGATTTGTCTTAATTATTCTTTCATAGTTGCGGTTGCATGCGAGAGGGGTTGATCATAAGTGGGAGGCTTGTCCAAGGAAGGGCAGCACCCAAGCACCGGTACACCCACATATCAAATTATCAAAGTAACAAACGTGAATCATATGAGCATGATGAAAACTAGCTTGACAGTAATTCCCATGTGTCCTCGGGAGCGCTTTGCTTTATATAAGAGTTCGTCGAGGCTTGTCCTTTGCTACAAAAAGGATTGGGCCACCTTGCTGCACCTTAGTTACTTTTATTACTTATTACCCATTATGAATTATCTTCTCACACAACTATTTGTTACCGATAATTTTAGGGCTTGCAGATAATACCTTGCTGAAAACCGCTTGTCATTTCCTTCTGTTCCTCATTGGGTTTGACACTCTTACTTATCGAAAGGACTACGATAGATCGCCTATACTTGTGGGTCATCAGATACCGTGAAATGCGAAATCCATGTTAGACTTGGATATCGCTATGTGACAAACACACTCTAATTCAAAGAACTCCTCATTAACTAATATATAGTATTTCGTTTCAAAGGACTACTTATTTGCAAGGAAAACACGGGCATGGTAATACATACAAGATTCGTTTGCCAATGAAAGAAGATTCGTTTACATTCTCAAATGTAGGTGCACCAGGCAGATCAGGGTCGTGTCCTGGTGGTCGCCTGTGTCGTACGGACGCTAGCACCCACCCACCCCTCCCTCCCTCCCCCCAAAAAAAGAACGACAACAAAAAAAGTTCGCGCTTCCATGTTTCTGATTGAAATATGTGGCAGCTCAATTCCAGCCCTGCAAAATCTCCCTTCTCCCTCGTCACCTTCCGCACCCAGAGTGCTCAAATCCCTAATTCGCCGCCAACCCTAGAAAAAATGGAATCGCCCCTCGTCTCGTCTCTTTTCCCACCTTTGTGCCGGATGACGATGACGAAGACGACGGTCGCGCTTCACCACCACACTGGAGCTACCTCATCTACGCCCTCGTCCACTGCACCGGGTGGTCCACCGGCAACATCGGCTGCTGCAGCCGACGTGCCTCACAAACACCGACTTCCACCACATCAGGTGCGCTTCACCGACATCATTTCCCACCTCACCGGGGCTACTTCATCGAGAACATCATCGCACCACCACCCCCCGAGGTAGTTGGTACTTCACTAACGGCCTTGTCCACTGCATCGTAGCACTCCACTGCCACTCAAGATCTACATCCATACGCGGCCAACCAGCGCATCACCCTCAACGGCTCTGAAGTGACCCGCACTGTAGGAGAGAATGACCAAACACCGGCCTGAACTAGGTATCCACATATCACTCCCATGTGCACTATTCCGATGATGTTTGAATATCCTTTTACCGTTCTCTTATCTTACACGCCTATGCAACTCTGACTTTAACTCTTCTTCTTCGGGAGATATCATCTGAAACAAGCAAAACCATTTTTTAGCAAAGCATGACGGCGCTACGGGATCTGGTACACATCCTGCACGCCGGTATAACCTTGTAAGTACCTGTCCTCCGGTACAACAGCAAGCTCAATTCCTCTCATTTGATCAACCATTCGCCGTGCCAAAAAATGCAAGGGGGGGGGTGCAAGGAGCACAAGGTATGCACATCCAAGCAAGTCGTAATATGGACTTGTACATGGAACATCCCAAGTGCAAGCAGAGCTGTAGTGAGCCTGTATAACGAGCTAGCGGAAGTCCCTGCATTTCATTTAATTCGTAATGGCCTGCATGTATGATTTTTGTTCAGTGGCGGATCCACGAATTCAAGTTACCAGGGGAGAAAATTTAACTTAAAAAATATGAAGGCACTTGCACTCCAAAAATCAACATAACTTGAGAAATGTGAAGCTACATGCACTTTGAAAACCAGCTAATGATCCAAAGTAGTTCTAGATTATAGAACACTAGTTGATGTAAGCACCAGAAACACAAAATACAACATGGTGTACAAGGACTACTAACATGGGCTATACCTGCTTGAATTATTCGTTCTCTGGCCGAAAATATCCAAGTCTAATTGCACCTATAACTAGTGTGCAAACTGCATATCAATATATCTATATTGCACAAGTATGCCAATAGTTTCAAAAAACTGATTAGAAAAGTATGTATGCTAGGTTGTCATGATACGGGGACATGTTGTAGATGGCCTCGACGTTTCCACAAGCCATGAAAATGTACTATAATTTGCTTGTCATCAATTCCTACAAATCTCTATCTCTCTCCCAACATAGCAGATCATCATTAGACACTAAATCCTTCAATGGGAGCTTAAAAATGCTTGCATTAAATCCCTCATTAGACACTATATGTTCATCACCTGGAGCATGTAAAATGTTTGCATCAAATCCTTTATTAGCAGGCTGTTCATTAGACACTTCAGGCTCAAGAACAACATGGCTTGTATGTTCGCACCGGAAACTTGATTAGACACATCAGGTTCAATCAGTTCAGCATTGATTGGGGGAGTTATAAAATAAGCAGAATTTGGTTTCATTTTATTATAGATTCTCTACATACAAGCAATTTTACAACACCATTAGGTTTAACTATTGCCCAGAAATTGAACAGTTGAATTAGATATAATCAGGGATGTGATGTACCTACTCATTGTGCATGCTACTCTTCCAAGCTACAACTATCCGTTTGCGCAACCTCGATGCCATGCCCATGTTGCCGCCACTGCCTCCCACGCAGGCTACACCCAGGGTTGGATCTTCATCTTATTGTCCTTCCATTCACTTGAAGCCCGACGACCAGCATCCAACGAGGGCACAAGGACGAGCTATGTCGGTCTGTCCAGCGGCAGCTAGGTTAGGAGCGAACTAGACTGGAGGCTAGAGCGAACGAATTGGGGATTTTTCTTGTTGTCGATCGATAGGGGAGGCGCTCGTTTGGGCCGTGAGCCTGCTATAGGGCCTGCCTTGCACTTACGTTATTGGCCCATCCAAATTGAAATGTTTTTCTTCATTTTTTACATTGCATGCTCGTGCACTGGGACGAACAAAACTAGCCTGGGCCAACCTGGATGACTCAAACTAGGTGCGCACTTTGCAGCCACCCAAGGCGGCCGCCCATACCATCCCCTACGGTGGTGCTGCCCCTTTTGCGTGTATGATTGGGGTAGTGAAAAAAATTCTAGTGCTGCTTTTGATTTACCCATAGAATGGTTGAATTGCTCGTTTCTATGAACTGAGATCGCCAATAATGTGAAGGATGTTAGTCTTTTCATCCTATTGTAGATTGCTTGGATCTCGATATGCCAAATGTAATCGCATGAAATATACAGTAAAAGCCAGTGTAATGTGTGTTGCTACAACTAGTCTGATGACCCGTCCTCATATAACGTATCAAGGATGCACCATCTTATTAGATTAACCATTTGACTTAGCAATGCAATGTGGGAAAAGAAGTACTGGGACTGCGTATCCAAGCAATTGATGCCATGGACTCCTTTGTAGAACCTTGTAAGTGAAAAATAAGTTGAAATGTGCCTGCACAAAGAACTTGCATAAGTTCAGTTACCTGCTTCTTGGAATTTTAGTTAGCCACTGATTGCAAAATTGTTCAGTTATGTTGCTTGGCTTAATTTACTTTGCTACTGATTACATAATGCCATAGCCTATTAATCCTATTATAGACTATGCCTATCTATGTGTTTGCTACTTAATGTTTATAGAATTACCTGTTTGCCTAAACTTAAATAGCTACTTAAGCACGTAGATAGTTGGTCATATGTACTTCTAGGGTGTAGCAAAATTCATGTGTAATTTACGTTCTGATATCCTGTTTGTTTAAATGGTTTGCTGTTATGGCTTGTTGCACTAGTCATGTTTGTGTTCATAGACAGACAACTGTCAGGTTTATATGAGGGGCAACGTCTTTTTAACTTATATATATGTGTCAGAATCATTTTTCTTACATCAAAGAAATTTACAGATGTCTGTGTTGCTGGTAAATGGTACCGACTTGTTACTTTAATACGTTGCCAAAACTGGTCAGCCTTACTAGTTCGATGTATAGTTTCTTATGGCTCTTGCAACACTTTATTTATGATTTCTAACATTCAAGTTCGCAGGATCCAACTGAAACTCCGATGGCACAATAGGTATGTTTTCAAAAACTTCCTTGTTTACCTGGTTTGTTGCTGTAACTTATTATTGTAATCATCTTACGATCTTCAACATTTCAGTAGCCAATTAGAAGTCCAATTGCACAATAGGTACATTTTCAAAAATTTATTTGTGTGATAGGTTTGCTATTGTAAACTGTTCTTGTAATCACCTTACCAACTTCAACTTTTCAGGATCCAATTGGAAGTCCAATTGCACAACAGGTTCATTTTCAAAAAAATATTTGTGTAACAGGTTTGCTACTTTAACTTGTTGCTCTAATCAAGTTACTGACTACTCAACTTTTCAGGATCCAAGAGAAACTCCAATGCCACAACAGGTACCTTTTGCAAAACTTGTGTGTTTAACTGCTTTGCTGCTGCTACCGGTTGCACTAATCAAGTTACTGGCTACTCAACTTTTCAGGATCCAAGAGAAACTCCAATGCCACAATAGGTACCTTTTGCAAAACTTGTTTGTTTAACTGTTTAGTTGTTGCAACCGGTTGCAATGATGTTAATAACTACTTTTCAGCATCCAATCGAAACTATTTAATTTCTTGTTTGTTTAACTAGGTAGCTATGATAACTCCCAGTTGAGATGTTTTGCTAACTTCAACTTTTCCGAATCCAATCGGAACTTTAATGGCAAAACAGGTTAGCCCAAGATCAAAGAGCGAGGTCCCCATGGACATTGTATCATCCCACAGCAGTGGCACCGGCCCAATCGTGCATCATGAATTGCCAACTGTTGATGCTCTAGAGGCTAAACTATTGGTAGAAAGAGATTATGCTTCTACACTTAGAGATGAAGTTGACATGTTGAGGAAGCAAACAACACAATCACAAGAAGTACTCAAGACAACCATTAAATATTTGGTGAATTTCAAAACAAAGCAAACTGAGTCTGACCGCATTGTTAAGGTCCTGAAGGAAAAAAAGGAAATTAAATTCCAACTTGGTAAAACATAGATGAAATGTTTTTTCCATCGTTTAATAACCTTTGTGTTGTTTGTTCATGTAGTCGATGAAACCATTTGTTTTAGAGATCATGTAATAATTGTTTTTTGGTTTGTATTTTTTTACCACGGATCTGTATTAATTGATAAGACTGTGAGACATTTCATTTTATTTGCTATGCCAGACCTACAAATATGCCAATCGTGCTGGATATGCATTCCGCAATAATAATAGTATAGATGGTCCTTAAGTGGCACGCATCTCAAAGGCTAATATGTTGTACTAGCTTTGCTAAAAAAATGCTCTTCTAGTAAAAAAAAGTATAGCGCCCTGGCTTATGTATGTTAGTTGATATTATTGACCCATATACTCTATAAGTGTTTATATGTCTGTTAGTTATGTATATTATTCGTTGATTGACTCATTATTTTGAATCTTGAGACATCGCTTTTGTACATATCTAAATGGGAGTACACTATATGTTGCGTGTGTCATACAGGTTACACTTGAGTTGGACAAAAAGTGGTTTCAAATATTTGAATTCACCATAAACGGGATTCTACCTTCTAAATTCAAGTATTGGCATTTGTAAATCATATTCATATATTATAGTGGAATATATCTTTGTTGTGCTTTTGAAGATATATAAAAAACATAGAATGATTTATAAAGATTCTTATAAGAATACAAAATGGATTGAATTTAGTTGCCAGGGTAAACGTGAATACTTATTGTCCCAAAATTTGACAGAAGCGGCAAAACATACACTCCCACGTCGGTTGCCCGAAGCGAGTGTTTGCGAGATGGAAAGTACGATGTACCCCTTACATGGACAATCCATCGGCCCGATTTCCAGTACTCTCAATAGGGTAGGTTAGTAACTTCAATCAGACGTGACACGACCGCCTTTGAGCCCATTCAGACACGGTGGGCGCCAAACATGGGCAGCAAAACACATTTGAGTCAAGCTCGTCCAAAAGACCTCTGTCTCTCCCTCCATTTCGCCATTCATACACGGTGGGCGGCAAAACAAACTCGACTCGGCCGAAATCGATGTAGGAAAATATTCTTAATAGGGGCAGGTTTGTAACTTCACTCATACGTGACACAACCGCCCTACCTGTCAGCCCCGTTCATACACTATGGGCACCAACCGTGGGCGCCAAAACTCACTCTCCTCGCCCGAACTCGCTCTGTGCAAATATTGGGGAGATGCGAGATTACCGTCCTATCCCCAACCAATGACACGTCCAAATTTTAGACGGGGGCTAAGTTCGTAACTTTCTCATATTTCAGACAGGCGTGTCCCAAAGACATGGTCCCCATACCTCGCCCTCCACTTTCCCATTCATACAACGTCCGCGCTGGAACACCATCCCCACATCAGCCTCCTCCGCCCGACACCCAATCCATCATCGCCGTCCTCCACCATGCTGGAGCGCCTACCAAGACCGCATCGTCCACTACTAGAGATGCATGTTTCTCATCCACGACGACGAACCAGGAGCCTTGCATCGCGTCCTGTCGCTTCATCGTCCTCATTGCCGAGGCCACTCCAACGACCTCCTCGTCCACCGCAACGGGACTATCCCGCGATGCATCCGTCTAGCGTCGCAAATTTGCTTCCACGCCACCGACAACCATCGCACCCCCGATGCCTGCACGGAGCCACAAGAGAGGTGGTACTACTTCATATCTGCTCAACTTTTTGATCTGAACCAGAAAATATATTGTAACTTGGTAACTGTACTTTCTTTTTAGCTCTTAGAATCTTAGTTCTTAGTTCGAAGCAAACAATGGTTGCTAAGTAGCATTTCTGCGGTTTGGAGCTTCAAATCTGCCATGGCACAGTCAAAATAGGGTTTAAGTGATCATGCTTAGGGTTTTCTGCCCTTTTATGATCACTATACGATCAACCTACGTGCTTCGTGTCATAATAGCACTGATCCACCCATCAAGCTAAACAAGCTTAGTTGTTCAAATACGAATATGATATTATTAAAATAGAGTCATTTAGTTGGTCAGCTAAATGTTCCAAATTTAGTTTTGAAATTGCATGTACGCCACTGGGGTGTGGATCTACAGGGTGGCCATGGTGGGCCACAGCCCACCCTGGGATTTTGGGTCGGCCCAACCCTGATTCCCCTCTGTTCTGTTGCGCTTCCAATCTCTACTCGCCCCCAGTCGCTTGCCTCGCCAGTGACTTGTTGTCCCTGAACGGTATGACTTTAGGTGGAGATGCCGGACTAAAAAGAGGTCAGGAGCCACTCGCCCAACAGCGTCACCGCTGCCCGGGCTCGCCGCCGTGCCTACCTTCCTAGTCTGTTCAGGGCTCAGGCATGCAGCACCCACTAAGCCAACCCGATTTATCCCGAGATACATCCTGAACACTCAGCAGCCACTCCCCATCACCCATTTTCTAATTGATTAGTTACTCAATAGGCAGGACTATCATTAGGGTTTATTATGTACTGAGTGCTACCTACACTTAATGGTTCAGATATTTCAGTAATCTTTAGTACCTGTAAAGTTCACGGGGTTTCAAATTTCTGGCCCTAGGAACTGACATTAGTCATGTTGGATGGTTGGTCATAGTGACATTAACCCAAATTACTACTGCAGGCCAGGTTTGTTGACAATTTTACTTGTCTTTCTTACTCATTCGATATGATATCCTATTATTCACTTCGATTAGTTGCAAACAATAAGTGCTAGACCAACTTCTTGATTCAGGTTTTGGATAGTCTCTTACTACAATTACAATTCTACATACTTGTCCTAGTAAGCTCACAAGTAATGATTGCTTCACTACCTCTGTGATTGCCTTGTCATATTTGTTGTCAATATTCTTTTAGGGTGGACCACCCTGTTTCAAAATACTGGAACCGCATACATGAGTGAATAGTATTTCTCTGTGTGATCTCTTCCATCATGTGTGGGCAATGAACACTGCATTGTATAGAAAGAAAAGTGTCATATCCACCTTTTACATAGACTATGATCTTTTACGTGGAATACAATCTGCCTACTTGCTTTGTGTCGCATTACCAGCACTCCACCATTGAAGCTAAACATTATTCCACTCATAATTCATTAGTTTATTTGTTCAACTACGAATTTGGTATGATTCTAATGTTCCTACTTCAGTTTTGAAATGTGTGCTTGCCCCTTATAGAGACATAAGAGGTTTGTATTTCTGTGTGTAGTCTGGTCAGCACGGTTGGGGGATGAACTTTGTATACGCAGGGGTTTGTAGGAGACACTCTTCGAGTTGAATCCGCAATGCATTCCATAGATAATCTGACTACTTCTTATGTTTTCGTGAATCTCAGATACTGAACAACATCATAATGATTATGAGCTTGCGTGCATGAAAAGAATAAAGTAGAACAATGCCATTGTTGTTAAACTTGGCATTATGGGACTGAGATCTAGTCTGGATGCAATGCAATGCAAACGCTCTCCACCTATAGATTCGTGTTCAGAATATGATCCTCACAATGATTCTGAGCTACAGGGAGACCTAAGTCAATGTAGCTCCCTAGTGGAAGAGTCAGATGCAGATGCTATATCTTGCAACTGATGCTTTGCATTGCTTCTACTTTGTTGCACTGCCATTTGCTTAGTTTACACATCGTGTATGTGAATACGCCCTGCCTATCTATTTTCAGTACATATTACATCTGGCATCATACCATATTTATACATTCAGATGTTGTTCTTGCGTATCAGACGTTCAAAAGGAAGAGGGCGATTGCTGATTGCGAAGGAGCACGAACAAAGTATTTGGAAAAGGTAGTGACACCTGATAAATCAAATAGCCCATTAGGTGTAGTTGCAATATCACTAGATCCAGAAAACACGGCCCAACTCTAGCAGATTCTAGCCCTGCTACATTGGCCATCTCTGATGCCCCAACTCAGCAGACCCCAACGCAACAGACAGTATGATGATGCCCCAAATCAGCTCTACGATGCAAAACCTCCATTCTAGCAAGGAGTACACCAAATCCAGGGGCCAAATCCCTTTTCGAGCGAGAGAGAGCTCCAATTGCAGCACATAGGACCCCTGTTCCACTTCTTCCCAATTTAGAAGATGAAGCTTATATTGTTGTCAGGAACTTTGTGCACATCATTCCTTCATGGAAAGATTATACCACAGACAAAGAACAATTTCCAATCTTCCTCCGCAACTTATGTGTAAGTAATGTACTAATATTATTCATGGTAATTAGTGCATATGTTTTTGCTGACATAAGACACAAGATTTCATTCTTTTAAATAGGTGAGGACCAAACTGGATAGTCAAGACGAGCAAAGGTTGGTTGCGCTTTTCAAGCACTCATTGATGAAGTATCATTCCTACCTGAGTCAAGCGCACTTCGATGGCAAGCCTCTAAACGGAATTTCTGTAAAGTCTCTAGTGCTACATTTATTAGACAGTGAATGGAATAATCTTGTTTCACATTGGTCTCGTCTATGATATCACATCACTACTGCAGGATGCTGCTAACGCGACACTACTATCACAGGCCCTTCGACAAAACTGTGTGCGATGCATTAATTGCAAACGGTGATGTAAAATAATAGTCAAAAAAGATGCAAAACATTTGCGATGAAGCATACATCAAACACAGTTCATATTTTAGTTTCCTGTGCGATGAGGGGCATACGGTTCAGTTGATGAACTATATGTGATGAGGCAAAACAAAAGAAATGGGCAGCCAGATGAAGGTGTGTGTGATATTCAACATATGGTTCACTCGGATGAATTGTTTGTGATTAGGCAACACAAAATAAACGGCCAGCCAGATCAAGGTGTGTGTGATATACGCATACGGTTCACTTGGATGAACTGTTTGCTTTGAGCCAAGAGAACATAAACGGTTCGATTTAACAGGATGTATGTGATACACAGCAAATAGGTCTGTAATTAGAAATGTGTGCGAAGACTGATAATAATATAGACGATTGCTGCTAATAAGCCGTGTGTGTTGTGGGCAAACGCTTGGTGGTATACAATTGTCAGCGATTGATGAAATCATCACCGACGGCTTCCCCAGTATGGCCCGTGTGCGATGCCATTGCACACAGAACAACAACATATATACTTATAACTTATAAGGACTTGATTCCATAAACAGATTGAATATCCAATTACATATGTGGCTAGTACACACATGACCTTTGCACACACCAAAGTATGTTCCAAAATGCCTAGAAAACTCAAATAATGTATAAAAAGGCAAAACGAACCGTGAATAATTTCACATTTTAGGACGACGCTACTATAGTTGCTTGTTGCCTCTGTAAAATAAATCAAGGCGGGAAGAAATAGCGTATGTCATTTCGCACACATAGGTGACAAGGTCCCTTTCTGAACCATGAGCCTTTTTGAGAGAAGCTCCGGTTTGTAAGAAGTTTGTACCAACACTTGTCCCAAATTGGACTAACTTTTTACCACAGCATGTTGGTGCTATGTCATAACACCATGCCAAGTTTCATGATTTTGAGGCGAGTTTTCGATTTGCAGTAATTTTAAAACCAGGTTTCTCAATGTTTACTGTCGAGTCGGCACCACCCTGGATAGGCTTTTTCCTCGTGGGTCCCAAATGACAAATCCAAATCTGTCACTACCATACAACTTTTCTTATTAAGAATTATAGCCCATTTGGTGTGCTAGTTGAAAATAAGTTTGTGGGTGTTGGTGGGCGCTAAGAACTTGCGGTTCTGTAATGAACAAAGATCTCAAGGATCCCGCGAGAGTGAGGTTCTTTCCCTATGTTGCGAATGCTTATAATATTTATGTCTTAATTAAAGAAATGGCAAGCCATTGGCCCAGTATGAAAGAAAATATGGGTCAAAGCTGAGTTGAAAAGGGCAACAATATCTAACTCCAGCTTACAAACGGTACAAAAGCACGAGGATTAATTGCTCATCAGGTTTAGAAAAAATCCAGATTGAACAGGACAATGACATCTAACTCAACCAAAGTTTTTGGCACTCACAATCAAATGGATCGAACTGATCCATAAAATCAAGATCCCGGGCCAGAAATTCTACCGGTCCATCATAACAATCTATTGTAAATAGAAGCCGAGCATAATCAGAAGCCCTTAGGTCCACCTGAAACTTCTTTTATGTTGTTCAACACTTGCAGCCGTAAGAAATTTCTTGTCAAAAAACTTAATCCTCACGGACAATAGTGCCCTCGGATTCAACATGAAGAATGTGACAAAGCTAGTGTTTGCATTGTTGGTTGCGTATCCTTCCACCGTTACTGTCCTCAAAAGAATGTCATGAGATCTGAGAAAATCCCGGTGCTTCTTGAACCATCGATTGGTTATACTTTTTTCTCCATGTGTTAGTGCCTAAATAGAGATGAAGACTGAAAACACTTAATGTCAAAAAAAGATTATGTTGAAAGAGTGATAGTTGAACGATTAATTATAGTACATTGTATATGGGCTTTCAATGTGCGTGAAATCATCACCTTTATATACAAATTCTGCAGACATGGAAAGCATTGCAGCAAGCCAATAATCGTGTTGAGATCAAGACACCACATACTGATATGTAAGGTCTTGACAGAATCCACCACCACTGATAGGATGGACAAGCTCTTCATTGAGCATAGAACATAATATTAATACCAAAAGTGTACTCCAAGATGATACTTATGCGCACAAATGAAAAATCAGATTACAAAAGTTTACGTGAATAATATACAGTACCTCAATAGGTGTGGAGCCAAACACCATATTGAACCATCTAAAAGGATCACGAATTGCACCCAAAGTCTCCAGTTTAGGCGCAGAGACTACAGTTATTTGCAAAGGTACTATAACAGAATCAAGGAACAACCTTTGAAGTGAAGGGGCATCTTTGATGATGAGATCATGTCCAAAAAAACAAATTCCCATGCTTATAAGGTGGGGCGACTTTATTTTGAGACAATAGATACAAATTACTATTCCAAAAACAAGCAGCAAGTGCTCCAGGGTAGGGCAGCTGGAGTGGATGATGCTGTGCAGTGCAGCCTCCGAAAGATCAAGCACCACAAGCACAAGTTTTTTTTAGAAGTGGGAGTCGAAGCATTCTTACCAGATTGTCTGCTAGATGGCACCGGGCGAAGGTGGCGGTGTGGAGAGAGCAGGAAAACCATGAGATGGACATCGGTGGTGAGGGCAGAGATACATCGGTTCATGGTATGTTACATACATAGTCATGGTAGAACTCAAGTTGTTGGAGTTTATCGAATTGACGGGATGTCAGCTAGGCGGCCACCATGTAGGGTATGCCCAACAGGTAGCATGCCAAGATGCAGATGCGTTGAACAGAGCCCTAGTGGGAGGAGATGATGGCTTCGGGGAGTTCAGAATCATCATCGACAGATAGCTGACGACAGTCGAGATTAAGAGGCGCGGCGCGCCATAGAGTGCGCCACCGAGACGCGAGGACTTGTGTGTGGCAGCCATCCTTGGTGGGGATAAGGGAGATGATCTCCCCAAGGATGCCGTATGGGAGATCGCTGATGCGGTCCGCCGGAGATTCTACTGGTTCCTCAGGTCTAGGGGGTGCGTGGCCGCTTCTGGCCGCACAGCCGGGTCCAAGATCTACATCCGGCAGCGGCGCTGGCCGGAGCCTCATCTGTGTACATACCAATCTGAAAGAAAAAAAGGCAGAACCATACAAGTAGGACATTCAAAATCAATTCTCAAGATTTGGAATAAAAGAAGGCACAAACATATATGTAGGACATTCAAAATCAATTCTCAAGATCTGGCCACGAATTATTAGCACGCAAGCTAACCCTAGCCGGATTATTAGCAAAAATCATTTGTACAAAACAAACAATTAATCACTAACTCTATACGGATGACATTCAAACAATAATACACTACGTGCATCTAACGGATCTTAATTACTCTGATTTCATGGACTGAGAGAACGTAACCATACGATTTCTATTCCAGAAAAAGTGTAGGGGGGAGTAACCAAAGAAAACACATAATATGTTTGCCGCACAAATGGGTATGTAGATGACTAACCGGTGTTCCGTCGGAGTCGCAGTCGTTGTCGGAGTTGCTGTTGACCTCCGGCTTCGGCTCGGGGGGGGGGGGGCACGACGGCGCCGACGAAGTCAAGGTCGTGCTGCTGCCCACGCGAGACCTCGTCGGCGGCGACGGCAACCTCTGTGCCCAGCTTCACGCGTTGCGTGGGTGCTTCACCAGCCCCAGCGTCGCCACTCCCTCCGATGGTGCGCTTCGGCGGCATCCTCATATACTCCAGAGTCTAGACGTTGGTGACCACTTTGGACCAGGGGTGCGGCCGCCTATTATGGCCGGCGGCTCGGGCGCGCCATTAATACAGACCAGTGGGAGCGAGGCAAGCAGAGGTCAAAAGTTGTCTCGCCTCCCGGTGAGCCTGTGCGGTGGACTTCAGCCATTCCCACCATCATTTCACACAGCTACTCGCACGCCTCCCGTCAATATGGACACGTGCACGCACACCTCCCGGTATGCATGCGCGCCGGATTGCTCGCATGCGTCCCGTCAACTCATGCCTGCTAGCACGGCACACGGGGCGTGTGGCAGCACCCATATTTTTTGGTTTTATTGGTGATTCATTCTGCCGCTTTACTGCTTAACTGAAGCATGGCACGGTCTAACGCACACGGTGCGAATAAATAATCAGTATGAGATATTGGTTGCAAGTTTTTAATAATCTCCCGTATGTAAGAAGATTATACCAGAACGGGTCTCATTGACGAAAAAATAATTATCACAATCTATTGGTGTCCATATATGACACCACGATAAGTTGCATGAATTTCAACTAAGTTTTGGATTTACTGAATTTTAAAAATATATATTCTCAATATTTTGAAATCTCTTGCACAGGGAAACATGCACCCAGGGACACATATGATTTTGCAACCCGTTTTGGTGCACATGTAGCTCAAATTTGATTTTTGCACATTAAATCCCTAGGAAATCAATCAATGTATAAAAACGGTCGAATGATGTCTATATTTTTTAATTTTAACACGACACTCCACCTTTGGTCACATGTTCACTATAGAAAAAGTTTGACATGCCTCAAAGTGGCTATGGTGGTGCGGGATGTGTGTGTCTGTGTGTGGGGGTGCGGGGAGGGATCCGGCAGTACACTACGAGTCGTGAACCTCCGTGTGGGATTATTGATCATTTTTTCAGTCATATATGCCACATCAAAGTCGTGAATTGGTTATCTGAATCATTACACAGCCCTTTCATACATAATGTTCGGGCCACATGCATGCATTGGTGGTCCTCTCGGACACTCTCCCTCGTGCGGTTATGAGAGATGTTGAAAGGATCGAGATGGACCTAGAGGGGGGTGAATAGGTACAATTCCAAATTTTAATTATTTCTTAGCAATTTTAGGCAATAATGCGGAATATGAAAGTGAGCCTAACAGTTGCAAGTATGATGCTAAGAGCTAAGAAAGATAAACAAGTAACACAAATATGTGAGTAAGCAAGCACAATATGATATAAGTAAATGCTAAGAGACAAGTAACCACAAGTAGAGAGTTAGGGTTAGGAATAACCGCAACTCCAAGAGACGAGGAGTGTATGCCGATGTTCACTTCCTTGGAGGAAAGCTACGTCACCGTTAGAGAGGTGGATGTTACCACGAAGGCACACCAATGCCACGAAGGCTCACCCTATTCTCCCTTTGAGACAACACCACGAAGGCGTTTCTCAACCACTAGTGGTAGACCTTGGGGTGGTCTCCAAACCCTCACAAACTTTTCTAGGGGTAATCACAATGGTCGATTCCTCTCCGAAAGACTCCTACCGCCTAGGAGTCTCCAACCTCCAAGAGTAACAAGAACGATGGGGAAAAGCTCAATACTTGCTCAAATCATGAATTCCTTTGGTGCAAAGAAGGGGAAGGAGTGGATCTATCAGTTGGGCGGACAACTTCTCTCAAATGCTCTCAAATCCCTTAGGGATCTAAGATTTGTGTGGAAGAGTGAGAGAGAGAGTGAAATGTGTTCTAGGGTTTGCTCAATGTGAATGGTCAACCCTCTCCCATGGGGGAAGAGGGCTATATATAGTGTGAGAACAAATATGGCCGTTGTAGTGCAAATGACAGGGTAGGCCGGGCATCCGGGACATGGGCCGGACATCCGGCCTAGTGTTGCACTACTACCGTAAAGCGGAAAGCAGAGGATGAAGCAGAGGGGTTCGACATCTGGGGCAAAGCCCGGACATCCGATGAAACAAGAAAGCCCGGACATCCGGCACGTGGCCGGACATCCGGCAAGTTCACCTAGTCCAACAGTCCCCCTGGATAGCACACGCCGGACATCCGGCAAGGAAGCCCGGAAATCCGGGGTGTATGGAGAGCCCGGACATCCGTCATGGAGGGCCGGACATCTGAAAGACAACACAAGCACAAAGTGTTTTATAGATAGCTAAGTCCGGATATCCGGCGTGCGTCCTGGACGTCCGGCAGGGCTAGAGACAGAACAAATCAGGGAAAAATAGTGATAGATCTAAAGAAGGAGTTTTGTGTCATGAGCAAATCTTTTACTAACCCTATCGATCCCCTCTTAATAGTGCGGGATCCTATACTCAAGAAAACAAATATGTAATCATTTTGATACTTCTTCCTTGAGTAAAATCCACTTCGTATGCTCACGATCCACACACTTTTGATGAACCGGGGACTAACACCTGAGATTCACTTGACGAACATAGTTAGTCCCCTACATGTATATTGTCATCAACATCAAAACATGATGTAAGGGCATGATTGCACTTTCAATCTCCCCCTTTTTGTTTGTCGATGACAATCATACATGTAGTATCATAGATGCAATGAATAAATTTAGCATTGAAAGTCATGAGAGCAAAAAGAATAAAAATATATGTTCATATTTGCTTTAGCTCCCCCTCATTGTGAGCATGAGATGATTAACACATATGAAACAACCATAACAATATTTCATAGCCACAAAGATAACAACATAGTCTCAAATGATCAAGTACCATATGTAGCATACATAAAGAGTCATACATAAAAAGTTTGAATAATAGCTAACACAAGTAGCAAACATATAGCATGACCATACTAAGATACTACTGATACGTCTCCAACGTATCTACTTTTCCTAACGCTTTTCCTCATGTTTTGGACTCCAATTTGCATGATTTGAATGAAACTAGCCCCAGACTGACGCTGTATTCAGCAGAACTACCATGGTGTTGTTTTTGTGCAGAAACAAAAGTTCTCAGAATGGAACAAAACTTTGCGAGGATTTTTTATTCAATAAATAAGAATTTCTGGAGCCAAGATCCACCGGAGGGGGGCACCTGGGTGGGCACAACCCACCAGGGTGCGCCCCCTCCTGGCACGCCCAGGTGGGTTGTCCCCACCTGGTGGCCCCGCAGACCCTAAAACCGACGCTATAAAATCCTATTTTTCCAGAAAAAATCAGGGAGAAAGAATTATCGCGATCAATGAGACGGAGCCACCGTCACCTCCTGTTCTTCATCGGGAGGCCAGATCTGGAGTCCGTTTGGCGCTCCGGAGAGGGGGATCTTCGTTCTTCGTCATCACCAACCCTTCTCCATCGCCAATTCCATGATGCTCCCCACCGGGAGTGAGTAATTCCTTCGTAGGCTCGCTGTTCGGTGAGGAGTTGGATGAGATTCATCATGTATCGCGTTAGTTTCGTTAGGGCTTGATCCCTAGTATCCACTATGTTCTAAGATTGATGTTGTTATGACTTTGCCATGCTTAATGCTTGTCACTTTGGGCACGGGTGCCATGAACTTAGATCTGAACCATTTATGTTGTCACAATTATATCCATGTTCTAGATCCGATCTTGCAAATGTAGCGACCCGACCTCAAACGGTCAAGTGTCTGTGCTTCAGTGTCATCCCTGGATCGGTAATGCTGACACACACAGTACTCGAAGGATTTATAACAGAGTAGCAGTCACACACTTATTACATCGAATGTCTCAAAAGAGAACTTATTACAATAAATATGGCTTAAGGCCATCTAACACGATAACAGCGGAAGGCTTGGAAGATAAAGTGAGTCCATCAACTCCAACGGCATAGCTGAGTGCACGACAACGGCCTAGCGAACCTTACTCTTCGTCTGAAAAGTCTGCAACATAATACGTTGCAGCCCGAAAACGGGTCAGCACATGGAATATGCTGGCAATATAACACAGTAGAGCAATGAACAGAATAATGCTATCACTACATGCATATATGGCTGGTGGAGGCTCTATGGTTATATGTTTTTGCGAAAAGCCAATTTTTCCCTACAACAAAGGAATAAATTTTATTTAACTATCATGGTAGTTGAAACATCATTGAGAAGGTTCCTCCAACTCAATCCCAATTACAGGTAATTATCAACCCAACAAATTAAATTAGAGTGATGAGATACAATAGGATAGTCCAAGTACTAGATACTCAAGATGTCCATAACCGGGGACACGGCTAACCATGATTAGTTTGTACACTCTGCAGAGGTTTGCGCACTTTACCCCACAAGACTCGATCGCCTCCGTTGGATTTCTTGCACTACAGGGTGTTTGAGAAACGGATGACCGAGACACAGTCTTTCAGAAGCATTAACTCTTTACTCTGGGTGGACAGTTACACCTACTTTCCCTCTACATATGCTAGCCCACCACTGAAAGAGGTCACACAACATACTCAACTATGCCAGAGCCCATAATGGCTTGTGGCTGCGCACGGAAGTTTCTAGCATGAAAAATCTTATGATCCCTTTGAGCCTGGGTGGCGGACCGTAGGATGATCACACGGGTACTCCGGGATATCCTAGGACAACATTGGATTCTCCAGGTGCCCAAACAAGCAATCCACCCAGATGTGTATTAAAGTTGCCACCTTAAGTTGAACCATTAATTAACAATCTCACATCTGTCATGGATACGCTCACCCAATCCACGTCTACGAGCATAGCATGGCAATATAAGCATACGTAGAAGTAGCTCCCAAGGGTTTGATATTAAAACATGTAATAGGTTCTACCTCATCATCTACTTCCAAATACCCACAAGTTAAGAGATCCTACTCATGCAATGTGTGAGGATTGTATCTAATGCATAAAAACTGGGTAATAAAGGAGTATGATCAATGTGTTACTTGCCTTACTGACAATCCGCAAAACCTAGTGACTCGTAGTAGCACGCTTCGCACTCCGGGAATTCTATCGCAAACAAACAATAACATACATAAGAAATCAAGCAAAGATGCACGGGTAAAACTCAAATAAGAAGATCTAACCAGAAAGTTCAACTTAAGAACTCCGTTTTGCAAAAAGAATCAAATCAAACGGAGCAACGAAACTCAAACTGCGAAAGAAACAAGATCCGATTACTAATCTGGACTAAAGTCAAATTTTACAGTACCAAAATCTTGTTCAAGTTGGTTAAACGGAAAGAGGGCTTCGAAACAAAGATCTAGGCACTTGAATCGCCTGATTCCGACAAACGAGCGAAAAGATAAACTAAAACGAAAATCGGGTCAGAAATCGCGATCGAAAATAATCGCGAAAAACCCTGGAAAAAGAAAAACTGACAAACAGGCTAACGAACGAACGTTCGCTGTCTGTGACTAATGGGTGAACGGCGTTCGTTTAAACGAACGAACAGACGAACGTCCGCAAAATAAATAAACCAACGGAAAAACCGATCTAAATAAATAAACCGGGAAAAAAAATAAAAAAAGCGGGGTTAACCGTGGAAAACCAACCGGTCAACGGCGGTCAACGGCGACGAGATCCGACGCGGTGGCGGCGGCTCGGCGGCGGCGGGCGCAGTCAGCGGCGGCGACGGCGCGGCGCGGCGCGCGAGGCGGCGACAGCGGCGGTGGTGGCGCTAGGGTTTGGGAGGCGCGGGGTGGGCTGCGGCGGTGGGCTGCGGGGCAGGGGGGCGGCTTATAAGGAGGGGCCTGGGGAGGAGTCCGGGCCGGATACGGCCCGTAGGTCGGTTTCCTTTTTATTTAAATAATTCTGACGCGCAGAAAAAGAAAGAAAAAGAATACTAAACGGACTCCAAAAATCCTGAAATAAATTTTCCCCGTCCTCTAAAAATATGCTGGACAAGGTGAACATTTATTTGGGCTTAAAATGCAATTTGGAAAACGCGTATTTTTTCCTAATTCAAATAAAATTGCAATAAAATCCGAATGAAATCAAATATTTGATTTTAATATATTTCCTCCAATATTTCATTTATTTTGGAGAAGTCATATTATCTCCTCTCATATATTTTTAATATGAAATATTTTCGGAGAGAAAATAAATGAAAACCAAAGTGATCCTTGTTTCAATATTTGATAAAAGTCAAATATGAACACGGTGAAATCCCCAACTCTCTCCGAGGGTCCTTGAGTTGCTTAGAATTTCGAGGATCGCGAAACGAAATGCAATAAAATATGATATGCATGAATGACCTATGTATAACATTCCAAATTGAAAATTTGGGATGTTACAAACCTACCCCCCTTAAGATGAATCTCGCCCTCGAGATTCGGGTTGGCTAGAAAATAGGTGCGGGTGGTCTTTGCGTAGATCATCCTCTCGTTCCCAGGTGGCTTCATCCTCCGTATGGTGGCTCCACTGAACTTTGCAAAACTTGATAACCTTGCTGCGAGTAACCCGGCTGGCAAACTCTAGAATCTTCACAGGCTTCTCCTCATATGTCAAATCACTGTCCAACTGAATCGCTTCCAGGGGCACTGTATCTCTCAGAGGAATATCGGCCATCTCCGCATGGCACTTCTTCAACTGGGAAACGTGAAACACATCATGTACTCCCGACAGTCCTTCGGGTAACTCCAACTTGTAGGCAACTTCTCCCATGCGTTCTAAAACACGGTACGGTCCCACAAATCTCGGGGCTACCTTTCCTTTAACTCCAAAACGCTTAACTCCTCGAAGAGGTGACACTTGCGTTTTGAATCTGCATAACTCTTTTGTCGGGACTGAGCTACCTTCAGTCTATCTCGAATCAGCTTAACCTTCTCTTCAGATTCCTTAATCAAATCCAGTCCAAACAACTGGCGGTCTCCAACTTCATCCCACATCAACGGTGTTCGGCATCTTCTTCCATACAGGGCTTCGAAAGGTGCCATCTTCAAACTGGCCTGGTAGCTGTTGTTGTACGAGAACTCCGCGTAGGGCAAGTTGTCATCCCAACTAGATCCGTAATCTAGCGCACAAGCTCTCAACATGTCCTCCAGAATCTGATTGACTCTCTCGGTCTGTCCATCTGTCTACGGGTGAAAAGCTGTACTGAACTCCAGCCTGGTTCCCAAAGTCTGGTGCAACTGGTGCCAAAACTTTGAAGTAAACTGTGTTCCTCTATCTGATACGATGGTCCTCAGAACTCCGTGCAGACATACGATCCTGGTCATGTATATCTTGGCCAACTTCGCACTTGTATAAGTGGTTTTCACTGGGATAAAGTGGGCTACTTTGGTCAAGAGATCCACTACTACCAAGATAGAATCATATCTCGGTCGGGTCCTGGGTAATCCGGTGATAAAATCCATGCCAAGCTTATCCCACTTCCATTCGGGTATCGGCATAGGGTGCAGTAATCCTGCTGGCTTCTGATGTTCTGCCTTCACTCTCTGACATACATCACATATGGCTACATACTCGGCAATATCCTTCTTCATACTAGTCCACCAGAAACGCTCCTTCAAATCCAAATACATCTTAGTGTTTCCGGGGTGTATCGAGTATGGCGAGTCATGAGCTTCCTGAAGTATCAGCTTCCTGATCTCTGCATTATTGGGCACATATATACGGTCCTCAAACCATAAGGTGTCGTGCTCATCCTCACGAAAACCTTTGGTTTTCCCTTCACTCATCTTCTCCTTTATCTCGGCAATCTCCTTGTCATCCTTCTGAGCTTCTCGAATCTTTCCCCACAATGTAGACTGAACTTCCATTGCTACAACATAACCTCTAGGAACAATCTCCAAACGAAGTTCCCTGAGATCCTCGGCTAACTCCTTTGGCATCCTCCTGCTTACGAGGGTATTGACATAACTCTTTCGGCTCAAAGCGCCTGCTACGACATTGGCCTTGCCTGGATGATAGTGCAACTTCATATCATAATCCTTTCTGAGCTCCAACCATCTCCTCTACCTGAGGTTAAGCTCCTTCTGTGTGAATATGTACTTCAAAATCTTGTGGTCCATGTACACATCGCAACGGTTTCCAATGAGAAAATGTCTCCAGGTCTTGAGCGCATGCACCACAGCTGCTAACTCCAAATCATGAATGGCATAATTCAACTCGTGCGGTTTCAGTTGTCGTGAGGCATACGAAACAAATCTCCTGTCTTTCATAAGTACTCCTCCAAGTCCTAAGCGAGAGGCATCGCAATACACTTGGAAATCCTTGCGTATATCCGGCAGAATCAACACTGGGGCTGTAGTCAAACATTTGTTCAACTTCTGGAGACTAGCTTCACATTCTTCAGTCCAATGGAACTTGGTGTCCTTCTTCAACAATGTCGTCATAGGCTTCGCAATCTTAGAAAAATTCTCAATGAATCTCCGATAGTATCCCGCGAGTCCAAGAAAACTACGGATCTCTCCAACTGAGGTGGGTGCCAACCACTTAGTGACTGACTGGAACTTGGTGGGATCCACTGCTATACCTTCTCCTGATATAACGTGTCCAAGAAATCCAACTTCCTTCAACCAAAACTCACATTTGCTGAACTTGGCATATAACTGATGTTCCCGGAGCTTCTCGAGAACTAGACGCAAATGCTCCTTGTGTTCCTCTTCATTCTTCAAGTATACCAATATATCATCAATGAACACCACGACAAACTTATCCAGGAACTCCATGAACACTTTGTTAATCATACTCATGAAATAGGCAGGGGCGTTAGTTAATCCAAATGACATAACTGTATACTCATATAGCCCGTACCTTGTGGTGAAGGCTGTCTTAGGTATATCCTTTTCCCTAATCTTCAGCTGGTGATTTCCTGATCGCAGATCGATCTTCGAAAACACCTTAGCTCCTTGCAACCGGTCAAACAAATCATTGATCATCGGCAGTGGATTCTTATTCTTGACTTGCCATATATTCTGCTCCTGGCAAACTTACTAGCATTGGTGTCTGACAACTGCATCTGGCTGCTCCTCAACTTCCACCACGTTCACGTGGTTCACTTGTCCCTTATTGAAAGGGTTGGGCTTCTTCCCAACGCTTCCATTGACATTACCATTCTTTGCTTCAGGGCACTCAGTGGCATAGTGTCCAGTCTTCCCGCACTTGAAACAAGTAATGTGACTTAGGTCCTTGGCGGGTGTGGCTGGGTTAGGGCGGTTCTGATTGCTGCCTGCTCCATTCCCGTTTCCATTCTTGGGGCCATTGTGGTTGTGAGAACTCCCTCCATTGTGGGTGTGGCCTCCATGGTTATGGACAAGTCCTCCCGAGTTCGGGGTGAAACGAGGCTTCTGCTGGGCTCTAGAATTGTACTTTCCTTGTCCATACTTCCTCTTGCGGCTCTCAATCTGCTGTTGCTTCCCTTCAATCATAAGAGCCTTGTCTACCAACTCCTGGTAGTTGTTCAATGTTGCCACCATCAACTGCATGCTCATCTCATCATTTAGCCCTTCCATTGACTTCTCCTGCTTCGCGGCATCTGTGGCCACATCATCAGGGGCATAACGAGATAGCTTACTAAACTCATCTACGTACTGAGCCACAGTACGATTTCCCTGGCATAAGTTGCAAAACTCATGCTTCTTCATACTCATAGCTCCAGTTGAGACATGGGCTGTGCGGAATGCTTGCTGAAACTGATCCCAAGTAACATTGGCTATGGGAAAAGTGGATGTGTAATTCTCCCACCATGAGGCTGCAGGTCCATCCAACTGCTGTGCGGCAAAATGCACCTTCTCTGCATCCGTGCAACCTGCGGTGGTCAACTCCCTTCCAATGCTGCGTAGCCAGTCATCCGCAACTATTGGCTCGGTGCTACTGGAAAACACCGGCGGTTGTAACCTCAGAAAACGGGCTAAGTTTTCAACTAGAGGAGGGTTGTTGTTGTTGTTGCCTTGGTTCTGGACTAATATCTGCATCAAGGCACTCTGCTGCTGGATCAACTGGGTGATCTCCGGTGGGAAGACAAATCCGGTGTCACTTCTTGGAGGCATCTGATGGGTTTAGAGGGAAGAGATTAGAATAGAATTGAGGTCTAGTGAGAAAACACTACCCATATGCACATGAGACAAACACAATCATATCACTCAATCAATCAAGCAAGGGCATACAATCGATCTAACTATCGTTATAGTGCTCGGACTATACTATTTACATGGGGGAAATACTACTGATCATATGGTGGTCTACTAGAAATTTTGATCGGTGGAAGACTCCATGATATCCGCTCCAGCTTCGTCTTCATAATCATCGACACTATCATCGGGGTCGGAGTCGGTGTCATCGATGATGATGTAGTTCTCTAGGCAAGTGGAATTGTCGTCTTCTCCTCCTGGCGCGGGATCTTCCATGAACACTCTGATCTTCTTAATCAGGTCGTCGTTCTTCTCCAATAGTGTCGCGATTTGCTCCTCATATCCATCGCGTGTAGACTTGAGTTCCTCTTCTAACTCGGTGATCCTTGTCATTGCCTTCTTTAAATCTATCATGCTTACGCACATCTGGTTCTCCTCGCGTCGAATGTGTTGGTTTAACTCCTGGATGAATGCTGCAATGGACCTGTCCTTCCTGGTGCTGACTATCTCCCATTGCTCATCTCGGCGCCCGCATATCTGGTAGATAGTATCCTTTATATCCTTGTGGTAAACTTTGCCAATGCGTCCCATGGCGATGTGGGCCGCCATGCTCTTGCCTAGACTCCAGGTGGGTGCATCAAAGGAAAACTCTATGGGCTCCGTGAATGGTGTAAATGTCCTTCCTAGAACTTGAACTTGAATCATCCAACGCTCCTCTTTGGGTAAAGTGGCGTTGTAGGTCCCGGTGAAGCTTGGTACTCCAATGTTCAGGTATCTAGTGACTTCCTTCAAGTGACGTCCAAAAGGTGTATCTTCATCCGGTTGTGCAAACTTGTTCCTCGAGTTCGCCATCCTAAAGAGTAGAAAATGGAGAGGAGTCAGAAATAAGTAGAGAAGAGTGACCTATGGCTTTTCTTAGTCGTCGTGTCCTACATTCAGCGTGTGCTCTGATACCATCTTGTAGCGACCCGACCTCAAACGGTCAAGTCTCTGTGCTTCAGTGTCATCCCTGGATCGGTAATGCTGACACACATAGTACTCGAAGGATTTATAACAGAGTAGCAATCACACACTTATTACATCGAATGTCTCAAAATAGAACTTATTACAATAAATATGGCTTAAGGCCATCTAACACGATAACAGCGGAAGGCTTGGAAGATAAAGTGAGTCCATCAACTCCAACGGCATAGCTGAGTGCACGACAACGGCCTAGCGAACCTTACTCTTCGTCTGAAAAGTCTGCAACATAATACGTTGCAGCCCGAAAACTAAATTACACGTAATTATCAACCCAACAAATTAAATTACAGGTAATTATCAACCCAACAAATTAAATTAGAGTGATGAGATACAATAGGATAGGGCAAGTACTAGATACTCAGGATGTCCATAACCGGGGACACGGCTAACCATGATTAGTTCGTACACTCTGCAGAGGTTTGCGCACTTTTCCCCACAAGACTCGATCGCCTCCGTTGGATTTCTCGCACTACAGGGTGTTTGAGAAATGGATGACCGAGACACAGTCTTTCAGAAGCATTAACTCTTTACTCTGGGTGGACAGTTACACCTACTTTCCCTCTACATCTGCTAGCTCACCACTGAAAGTGGTCACACAACATACTCAACTATGCCAGAGCCCATAATGGCTTGTGGCTGCACACGGAAGTTTGTAGCATGAAAAATCTTATGATCCCTTTGAGCCTGGGTGGCGGACCGTAGGATTGTCACACAGGTACTCCGAGATATCCTAGGACAACACTGGATTCTCCGGGTGCCCAAACAAGCAATCCACCCAGATGTGTATTAAAGTTGCCACCTTAAGTTGAACCATTAATTAACAATCTCACATCTGTCATGGATACACTCACCCAATCCACGTCTACGAGCATAGCATGGCAATATAAGCATACGTAGAAGTAACTCCCAAGGGTTTGATATTAAAACAGGTAATAAGTTCTACCTCATCATCTACTTCCAAATACCCACAAGTTAACAAATCCTACTCTTGCAATGTGTGAGGATTGTATCTAATGCACAAAAACTAGGTAATAAAGGGGTACGATCAATGTGTTACTTGCCTTGCTGACAATCCGCAAAACCTAGTGACTCGTAGTAGCACGCTTCGCACTCCGGGAATTATATCGCAAACAAACAATAAGATACATAAGCAATCAAGCAAAGATGCACGGGTAAAACTCAAATAAGAAGATCTAACCAGAAAGTTCAAATTAAGAACTCCGGTTTGCAAAAAGAATCAAATCAAACGGAGCAACAAAACTCAAACTGCGAAAGAGACAAGATCCGATAACTAATCTGGACTAAAGTCAAATTTTAGAGTACCAAAATCTTGTTCAAGTTGGTTAAACGGAAAGAGGGCTTCGGAACGAAGATCTAGGCGCTTGAATCGCCTGATTCCGATAAACGAGCGAAAAGATAAACTAAAACGAAAATCGGGTCAGAAATCACGATCGAAAATAATCGCAAAAAACCCTGGAAAAAAACTGACGAACAGGCTAACGAACGAACGTTCGATGTCTGTGACGAACGGGCGAACGGCGTTCGTTTAAACGAACGAACGGATGAACGTCCGCAAAATAAATAAACCGACGGAAAAACCGATCTAAAGAAATAAATCGGAAAAAAACAAAAAAAACGGGGTTAACAGTGGAAAACCGATCGGTCAACGGTGACGAGATCTGACGCGGCGGCGGTGGCTCCGGCAAGGGCGGGCAGTGGCGCGGCGGCGGCGGGCGCGGTAAGCAGCGGCGCGCTAGGGCAGCGGCAGCGCTAGGGTTTGGGAGGCGCGGGGTGGGCTGCGGCGGCAGTGGGCTGCGGGGCATGGGGGCTGACTTATAAGGAGGGGCCTGGGGAGGAGTCCGGGCCGGATACGGCCCGTAGGTCGGTTTCCTTTTTCTTAAATAATTCTGACGCGCAGAAAAAGAATACTAAACGGACTCCAAAAATCCCGAAATAAATTTTCCCCGTCTTCTAAAAATATGCCGGACAAGGTGAACATTTATTTAGGCCTAAAATGCAATTTTGAAAAACACATATTTTTTCCTAATTCAAATAAAATTGCAATAAAATCCGAATAAAATTAAATATTTGATTTTAATATATTTCCTCCAATATTTCATTTATTTTGGAGAAGTCGTATTATCTCCTCTCATATATTTTTAATATGAAATATTTTCGGAGAGAAAATAAATTAAAACCAAAGTGATCCTTGTTTCAATATTTGATAAAAGTCAAATATGAACACGGTGAAATCCCCAACTCTCTCCGAGGGTCCTTGAGTTGCTTAGAATTTCGAGGATCGCGAAACGAAATGCTATAAAATATGATATGCATGAATGACCTATGTATAACATTCCAAATTGAAAATTTGGGATGTTACAGCAAGTTATAGTCACCAACTACGTGTTATGATCCAGCAACCCCCGAGTGACAATAGTCGGGACCACTCCCGGTGATGACCGTAGTTTGAGGAGTTCATGTATTCACTATGTGTTAACGCTTTGTTATGGTTCTCTCTTAAAAGGAGGCCTTAATATCCCTTAGTTTCTAGTAGGACCCCGCTGCCACGGGAGGGTAGGACAAAAGATGTCATGCAAGTTCTTTCCATAAGCACGTATGACTATTTACGGAATACATGCCTACATTATAATTGATGAACTGGAGCTAGTGCCGTATCGCCGTAGGTTATAACTGTCTCATGATGAAAATCATCCAACAAGTCACCGATCCAATGCCTACGAATTTATCTTATATTGTTCTTGCTAAGTTACTACTGCCATTCTAACTGTTGCACTGTTACAAAACTACTGCTATCACTGTTACCGTTACTGTTACTGCTGTCACCATTATCAAAACTATCATATTACTTTGCTACTCATCATGTTGCTGTAGATAATTAATCTTCAGGTGTGGTGGAATTGACAACTCAGCTGCCAATACTTTCAAATATTCTTTAGCTCCCCTTGTGTCCAATCTATAAATTTAGGTTGAATACTCTACCCTCGTGAACTGTTGCGATCCCCAATACTTGTGGGCTATCAAGACCTTTTTCTGGCGCTGTTGCCGGGGAGCATAGCTATATTTGTTGAGTCACTTGGGATTATTATCACTTTATCACTATGAAGAATCTGAAGGATGCTAAGACTAAGATTTTTTCCTCAAAGACAAGGGGAGGTAAGGAACTGCCATCCAGTTCTACTTTAGATTCACCTTCTGTTCTAAGTAAACTTGCAACACCACCACATGCTATCAATTCTGATATGTCGCAAGTTATTGATGATGCTACTTCTGCTATGGATAATGCTTATGATGATGCTAGTACCTTGCTTGATAATGATAATGTGCCACTTGGTGATTTTCTTGATGAACAAACACTGGTGCGCGTCGGTCCTAAACAAACGGTTTTTAACCCCTTTCCGCAACAGCATTTGGAACCGTTGCCAAGTGAGTGTGTGCGATAGGGTGTCCTTCCCACACGACCCAGAAATCGTCGGGGATAGGCCCTCCTGGGACACAGGCTGGGGCCGTGTGCGATCGTGCGAGGCATTGAAACCCAATCATTTCCGTAGGTATGTACATCCCGCACGGTAATCCGAGAAAATCATTTCCGTAGGTATGTACATCCCACACGGTGAATCCCAGAAAAACATTTTCGTTCGTATGTATATCACACAGTCAATCCAAGGAATACGTTTCCGTTCTTATGTACATCCCACACAGTCAATCAAGGGAAAACGTTTCCGTTCGTACGTACATCCCACACAGTCTTATGTGTAGGCTCGTGTGTGAAAGGTGTAACTATCACACACGGTCTGCCTTGGTTAACTGTTTTCTTTTATCAACTATATCACACACGATTTGTTGAAGAAAACTGTGTGGCATTGGGCTATCCATCGCAAGCGCTTTTACTGCTAGAACCGTTTGCAAAGGCCCATGACACATTTAGCAGGTTTATTAGTTTACAATTAATAATTCCAGTGTTACGCAAATTCACATTTCATATTGAATAATTTTTTTCCAATTTCATATCAGGCACATAAATATATTATAACATCACAGTACGGCAGCTACATGAAAACAGCACAGTACAACATATAGCTAGTTCAACTTCATAAGAACAATATATTCATTTCCCTAATCGAGATCATCCAGGCTCGTCTTATCCACCTCAGCTTTCAGTTCAGTAAGAACCTGTTTTGCACGGGCCAACTGGGAAAGTGCCTCCTCCTATGCCAACACCTTCTTAGCAAAGTCTGATTTGAAAAATCTGAGCGTATTCTCCACCTTCAATTTTTTATCCCGCATCTTCAAATATTCTTCAGCGTTGACAACAGTTTCTCTAAGCCTACGTCTGTTCTCTTACTCATACATGCTCCAGAGCTTCGCTAGGCACATCTTCATAGACTGTGGCCACTCTTGATCTACCCACTCCAAGTAAGAGCACTTCCGTTCATCCTATAATATTTAAAACTAGACCAGTAACAATTGTAGGGGAAATGGGTTTATAACAACATAGAAAATCACCAATGCTTATTTTGAAAAACTGAAATAATTGGTACTGAGACAACAACCAAATTCCGGAACATCAGAAGCTATAATTAACTACAACGACGCTACAAGTTCTTACTCATGTACAATAAATAACAAATTGAACATTTTATGAGGAAGGTAAATATAACTGCAACAGCATAGCGACAGTGTTTGGATGACAGCATATTGATACTAACAAGTGTGTACATGCACAAATTTAGTAACATAGAACTAATAGCACTAAGGCCGTCCACTATGTATGCCAAAACTGGGGTAAAGACAACTGTTGCTACATCTCGCACCGGTGCCCTGCACTGGCGAGCCGATGCACCAGAAAAAAAATCAGGGACCCGGACTCCAGAGAACATAGTTGCTCCGATGCCCAGTTCCTTCGTGCTATAAGGATTTAGTATTTTACTGCTTGGCTTCTCGGATGTGTGGACCAAAGTTGGCTGCACAAACTGCTGAAGCGGTGCCAAATAATTTTCTAATGGCACCGCTAATAAGATGGCAACAATTTAAGATACTAGGTACAAACTGTGACACTGTCTTAGGATGCGTTTGGTTGAAGGTGTGGTATGAATGGGTTGGGACCGTGATAGTGTCTGAATCACATCTAGCAAATGATTTGTAACAACGAAAGAGGGTCTAACCTTCTCTGCACATGCCAGAAACTTCCTCCCACTGTCCACAGAATCAAACGCAACTAGCTTCACGCATGGAGATTGATGGTGACAACGAGCAGGTAGATCTTCAGCCACCCCACTCCATTTGTTGCCACTGATGGTCCTAGGGAGCTACAAGAGGAAGAAATGACTCAAATTGACCGCCGGGTAAAAATCCGCCATTCCAAGTCATAGCCCGAGAGAGAGAAGAGAGGCATACCCGGGTGGTGAAGGAGTCATCGCTGGAGGAGGAACCGCTGGAGATGTCTTTGAAGAAGACCATGGCTACCCCGGCGGTAGGATGCGAGACGGCAAGAGCGAGGAAGCGGCTATAGCTTAGCAAGGAAGGAAGGAAGGAAGGAGGAAACAGGGGAAATGTGACTTGTGGTCGGGGAGAAAATGGGGTGGGGAAGGGGGGAAGGGGGGCGGGGGTAGATATTTTGGCGGTAGGCCAAAATTTTGGAAATGTGGAGGGAAACTTTGCACGCGGTCCCGCCGGACCATTCACTTTGAACGATTGTGTGCATCGCAAACGATTCTTCTGCTTTATGCACATGGGATGAGTTTGGTAATTCAAATTTTGGTGGAAATTTCCCCGGGTATGTCATTGCATAATTTAACATCGCTTGCTAATTTAGGCACGAGCGTACAGTAGATAGACCACACTTACTGAATCGAGCAATTTTAGTGATTAAACGGAGCTAGTTGACCTAAACACTGCTCTAACAAAAGACTAGCATTAAAAACAAAACCTATGCATCGCCGGTGTGAGATGAGACATCGATGACTTGTCCTAGCGACATGCCTCCATTGGTGGACTCCACGTCCCCCCTGCTGAAGTTGACCGCGTCCTCGTCCTCGTCCTCGGCGCCGCCCTCAAGGTTGTAGTACTCATAGTTGTGGCTGCGCCAGAGCTCGCATTGGTACTCCACGCCGATTCCTCAACGGACAGACTCTTCTCTACCTCGACCTCGGCCACGCGCAACTCCTCCTCCCGGCGATCCTCGATCTCCGCCGTCTCCTGCATCTTGAGCTCCCGCTCGGCGACCTCATAAGGAAGCAGGTGCTCCATGGCCACCGCCGCCTTTTCAGACATGGGTTGCGTGCTGGAGTCCGAGGTGGCCTGGAACATCTTGGCATGTGCATCCCCGGTCTTGGCGTGGATGGCCTCGACCCGGGCCCAGGCGACATCGGCGACACGGACGGCAGCTCGAGCGCTCTCCGCATTTGCAGCCACCATCGCAGCAGCAGCTGCAGCCGTCTCGGCTGCTGCAGACGCCCTGTCGGCTGCCGCAGACGCCCTCTCGGCGGAAGCGGCCCCATTCAATGCGGATGCGGCGGCACTCTCGGCGTAGGCGGCCGCGCTCTCGGCGCAAGCGGCGGCGCTCGGGGGGGACGCGACCATCGTACGGGCCTCCACGAAGCGTTTCCACAGCGTCATCTTTGCAAGAAGGGGGTGCGGGAATGGGGATCGGGATTCGTGGATTCGGGGGTTGCCGGCACTGGAGCAGACGAGCCGGCAAAGCTTAAGGAGGGAGACTTAAATAGACCTAGATATTTTCATCGCAAACGGTTCCTAGAAAACAAGTGTGTGCGATGTTGTAGATATTTTTTATTAGCTGTGAAAGATGAATTTGGAGTAAAGTGGCAACGGATGGTGTTTTAAATGAATGAGAAATTTGGAAGTACTAATACAACTGTCATGTCAAATTTTGGAAAATTGCAGGGGTCATTTGATCTTTTAAGACATTTAAGTGACTTTCTAGCCATTTAATGACCGTAATTGAAATTTGAACTACATGTACAAGCAACAGCTAACCATAATGGTTTGAAAACTCATATTTCGTGTACTAGTGTGCGATTTAATTCCATGTGTAGTAAATTGGAAGGAATTTTCAAACATATTGGTCTAACGGCTATGACAGAATTAAGCATGGAGTGACATGGCATTTTAATTCCAAAAAAATCAGAAACACATGAAACCTTGGTTGATGTAATGTCATGCCACCAAAGATGATGTGGTAAAAAATTGGCACATTTGACGAAAGTTTGGACACACACCCCTCACAAACCGGAGCAACTCACTAGAAGGCTCGTGGTTCCGAGAGGGGACAATGCATGTCTGATGACGAATGGGAGATAGCGTCCTCTTACGACCTTCAGTTTTTTTCTACGTCTAACATGTACTACTACAACTGTAATGTGAAATTTTTGAACATTCTAGGGGTCATTTGACCTTTTAAAGACACTTAAGTGATTTTCTAGCCATTTAATGACCGTAATTCAAATTTGAACTACATCTACATGCAACGCCTAACCAAAACGATTTGAAAAAAAATCATATTTGTGTACTTGTGTGCGAGTTAATTCCATGTGCAGTAAACTAGAAGGAATTTTCAAACATATTTGTCTCACAACATGGACACATGCATACGTATGCATGGAGTGACATTGCATTTTAATTCCAAAAAACAAAAATCAGAAACACATGAAAGCTTGGTTGATGTAATGTCATGCCACCAAGATGATGTGGTAAAGAAATTGGCATGTTTGAAGAAAGTTTGGACACACACCCTCACAAACCGGAGCAACTCACTAGAAGGCTCGTGGTTCCGAGAGGGAACAATGCATGTTTATGATGAACGGGAGATAGCTTCCACTTATGGCCTTCAATTCTTTTCTACGTCTAATGTGCACTACTACAACTATAATGTGAAATTTCGGAAAATTCAAGGTGTCATTTGACCTTTTAAAGACATTTAAGTGATTTTCTAACCATTTAATGAGCGTAATTCAAATTTGAACTACATCTACATGCAACGCCTACCCAAAACGGTTTGAAAAATCATATCAGTGCACTTGTGTGCGAGTTAATTCCATGTGTAGTAAATTAGAAGGAATTTTCAAACATATTGGTCTCACGACATGGACACATGCATACGTATGCATGGAGTGACATGGCATTTTAATTCGAAAAAAATAAAAAAAATGATCAGAAAAACATGAAACCATGGTTGATGTAGTGTCATGCCACCAAGATGATGTGGTAAAGAAATTGGCATGTTTTAAGAAAGTTTGGACAAACACCCCTCACAAACCGGAGGAACTCACTAGAAGGTTCGTGGTTTCGAGAGGGAACAATGCACGTTTGATGATGAATGGGAGGTAGCTTCCTCTTACGGCCTTCAAATTTTTTTCTACGTTTAACATGCACTAATACAACTGTGATGTGAGAATTTGGAAAATTTCAGGGGTCATTTGACCTTTTAAAGACATTTAAGTGATTTTCTAACCATTTAATGACCGTAATACAAATTTGAACTACATCTACATGCAACGCCTAAGCAAAACGGTTTGAAAAATCAAATTTTTTTGTACTTGTGTGCGAGTTAATTCCATGTGCAGTAAATTAGAAGGAATTTTCGAACATATTGGTCTTAAGGCATGGGCACATGCATGGAGTGCCATGGCATTTTAATTCCAAAAAATGATCAGAAACACATGAAAGCTTGGTTGATGTAATGTCATGTCACCAAGATGATGTGGTAAAGAAATTGGCATGTTTGAAGAAAGTTTGGACACACACCCTCACAAACCGGAGCAACTCACTAGAAGGCTCGTGGTTCCGAGAGGGAACAATGCATGTTTGATGATGAACGGGAGATAGCTTCCACTTACGGCCTTCAATTCTTTTCTACGTCTAATGTGCACTACTACAACTATAATGTGAAATTTCGGAAAATTCAAGGTGTCATTTGACCTTTTAAAGACATTTAAGTGATTTTCTAACCATTTAATGAGCGTAATTAGAATTTGAACTATATCTACATGCAACGCCTACCCAAAACGGTTTGAAAAATCATATCTGTGCACTTGTGTGCGAGTTAATTCCATGTGTAGTAAATTAGAAGGAATTTTCAAACATATTGGTCTCACGACATGGACACATGCATACGTATGCATGGAGTGACATGGCATTTTAATTCGAAAAAATAAAAAAATGATCAGAAAAACATGAAACCATGGTTGTTGTAGTGTCATGCCACCAAGATGATGTGGTAAAGAAATTGGCATGTTTTAAGAAAGTTTGGACACACACCCCTCACAAACCGGAGTAACTCACTAGAAGGTTCGTGGTTCCGAGAGGGAACAATGCATGTTTGATGATGAATGGGAGGTAGCTTCCTCTTACGGCCTTCAAATTTTTTTCTACGTTTAACATGCACTAATACAACTGTGATGTGAGAATTTGGAAAATTTCAGGGGTCCTTTGACCTTTTAAAGACATTTAAGTGATTTTCTAACCATTTAATGACCGTAATACAAATTTGAACTACATCTACACGCAACGCCTAACCAAAACGGTTTGAAAAATCAAATTTTTTTGTACTTGTGTGCGAGTTAATTCCATGTGCAGTAAATTAGAAGGAATTTTCGAACATATTGGTCTTAAGGCATGGGCACATGCATGGAGTGCCATGGCATTTTAATTCCAAAAAATAAAAAAATGATCAGAAACACATGAAAGCTTGGTTGATGTAATGTCATGCCACCAAGATGATGTGGTAAAGAAATTGGCATGTTTGATGAAATTTGGACACACACCCCTCACAAACCGGAGCAACTCACTAGAAGGCTCGTGGTTCCGAGAGGGAACAATGCATGTTTGATGACGAATGGGAGATAGCTTCCTCTTACGACCTACATTTATTTTCTATGTCTAACATGCACTACTACAACTATAATGTGAAATTTTGCAAACTTCTAGGGGCCATTTGACCTTCTAAAGAATTTTAAGTGATTTTCTAACCATTTGATGACCGTAATTCCAATTGAACTACATCTACATGCAACGCCTACCCAAAACGGTTTGAAAAATTATATCTATGCACTTGTGTGCGAGTTAATTCCATGTGCAGTAAATTAGAAGGAATTTTCAAACATATTGGTCTCACGACATGGACACATGCATACGTATGCATGGAGTGACATGGCATTTTAATTCAAAAAAATAAAAAAATGATCAGAAAAACATGAAACCATGGTTGATGTAATGTCATGCCACCAAGATCATGTGGTAAAGAAATTGGCATGTTTGTAGAAAGTTTGGACACACACCCCTCACAAACCGGAGGAACTCACTAGAAGGTTCGTGGTTCCGAGAGGGAACAATGCATGTTTGATGATGAATGGGAGGTAGCTTCCTCTTACGGCCTTCAATTTTTTTTCTATGTTTAACATGCACTAATACAACTGTGATGTGAGAATTTGGAAAATTTCAGGGGTCATTTGACCTTTTAAAGACATTTAAGTGATTTTCTAACCATTTAATGAGCGTAATAAAAATTTGAACTACATCTACACGCAACGCCTAACCAAAACGGTTTGAAAAATCAAATTTTTTTGTACTTGTGTGCGACTTAATTCCATGTGCAGTAAATTAGAAGGAATTTTCGAACATATTGGTCTTAAGGCATGGGCACATGCATGGAGTGCCATGGCATTTTAATTCCAAAATAAAAAAAATGATCAGAAACACATGAAAGCTTGGTTGATGTAATGTCATGCCACCAAGATGATGTGGTAAAGAAATTGGCATGTTTGATGAAAGTTTGGACACACACCCCTCACAAACTGGAGCAACTCACTAGAAGGCTCGTGGTTCCGAGAGGGAACAATGCATGTTTGATGACGAACGGGAGATAGCTTCCTCTTACGACCTTCATTTATTTTCTATGTCTAACGTGCACTACTACAACTATAATGTGAAATTTTGGAAACTTCTAGGGGCCATTTGACCTTCTAAAGACATTTAAGTGATTTTCTAACCATTTGATGACCGTAATTCCAATTGAACTACATCTACATGCAACGCCTAGCCAAAACGGTTTGAAAAATTATATCTGTGCACTTGTGTGCGAGTTAATTCCATGTGCAGTAAATTAGAAGGAATTTTCAAACATATTGGTCTCAAGACATGGACACATGCATACGTATGCATGGAGTGACATGGCATTTTAATTCAAAAAAATAAAAAATGATCAGAAAAACATGAAACCATGGTTGATGTAATGTCATGCCACCAAGATGATGTGGTAAAGAAATTGGCATGTTTGAAGAAAGTTTGGACACACACCTCTCACAAACCGGAGCAACCCACTAGAAGGTTCGTGGTTCCGAGAGGGAACAATGCATGTTTGATGACGAATGGGAGGTAGCTTCCTCTTACGGCCTTCAAATTTTTTTCTACGTTTAACATGCACTAATACAACTGTGATGTGAGAATTTGGAAAATTTCAGGGGTCATTTGACCTTTTAAAGACATTTAAGTGATTTTCTAACCATTTAATGACCGTAATACAAATTTGAACTACATCTACATGCAACGCCTAACCAAAACGGTTTGAAAAATCAAATTTTTTTGTACTTGTGTGCGACTTAATTCCATGTGCAGTAAATTAGAAGGAATTTTCGAACATATTGGTCTTAAGGCATGGGCACAAGCATGGAGTGCCATGGCATTTTAATTCCAAAAAATTAAAAAATGATCAGAAACACATGAAAGCTTGGTTGATGTAATGTCATGCCACCAAGATGATGTGGTAAAGAAATTGGCATGTTTGATGAAAGTTTGGACACACACCCCTCACAAACCGGAGCAACTCACTAGAAGGCTCGTGGTTCCGAGAGGGAACAATGCATGTTTGATGACGAACGGGAGATAGCTTCCTCTTACGACCTTCATTTATTTTCTATGTCTAACGTGCACTACTACAACTATAATGTGAAATTTTGGAAACTTCTAGGGGCCATTTGACCTTCTAAAGACATTTAAGTGATTTTCTAACCATTTGATGACCGTAATTCCAGTTGAACTACATCTACATGCAACGCCTACCCAAAACGGTTTGAAAAATTATATCTGTGCACTTGTGTGCGAGTTAGTTCCATGTGCAGTAAATTAGAAGGAATTTTCAAACATATTGGTCTCACGACATGGACACATACATATGTATGCATGGAGTGACATGGCATTTTAATTCAAAAAAATAGAAAAATGATCAGAAAAACATGACACCATGGTTGATGTAATGTCATGCCACCAAGATGATGTGGTAAATAAATTGGCATGTTTGAAGAAAGTTTGGACACACACCCCTCACAAACCGGAGCAACTCACTAGAAGGTTCGTGGTTCCGAGAGGGAACAATGCATGTTTGATGACGAACGGGAGGTAGCTTCCTCTTACGGCCTTCAACTTTTTTTCTACGTTTAACGTGCACTAATCCAAATGTGATGTGAGAATTTGGAAAATTTCAGGGGTCATTTGACCTTTCAAAGATATTGAAGTGATTTTCTAACCATTTAATGACCGTAATTCAAATTTGAACTACATCTACATGCAACGCCTAACCAAAACGGTTTGAAAAATCAAATTTTTTGTACTTGTGTGCGAGCTAATTCCTTGTGCAGTAAATTGGAATGAAATTTTTAACATTTTGGTCTTAAGGCATGGGCTCATGCATGGAGTGCTATGGCATTTTAATTCCAAAAAAAATTAAAAAAATGATCAGAAACACATGAAACCTTGGTTTATGTAATGTCATGCCACCAAGATGATGTTGTAGAAAAATTGGCATGTTTGACGAAAGTTTGGACACACACCCTTCACAAACCGGAGCAATTCACAAGAAGGCTCGTGGTTCCGAGACAGAACAATGCATGTTTGATGACAAACGGGAGATAGCTTCCTCTTACGGCCTTCAAATTTTTTTCTATATTTAACGTGCACTAATACAACTGTCATGTGAACATTTGGAAAATTTCAGGGGTCATTTGACCTTTTAAAGACATTTAAGTGATATTCTAACCATGTAATGACCATAATTCAAATTTGAACTACATCTACATGCAACGCCTAACCAAAACGGTTGGAAAAATCATTTTTTTGTGTACTTGTGTGCGAGTTAATTCCATGTGCAGTAAATTAGAAGTAATTTTTAAACATATGGGTCTCAAGGCATGGGCACATGCGTGGAGTGCCATGGCATTTTAATTCCAAAAAATTAAAAAACGATCAGAAAAACATGAAACCTTGCTTGATTTAATGTCATGCCACCAAGATGATGTGGTAAAAAAACTGGCCAGTTTGACGAAAGTTTGGACACACACCCCTCACAAACCGGAGCAACTCACTAGAAGGTTCGTGGTTCCGATAGGGAACAATGCATGTTTGATGACGAACGGGAGATAGCTTCCTCTTACGGCCTTAAATTTTTTTTCTACGCTTAACATGCACTAATACAACTGTTATGTGAAAATTTGGAAAAATTCAGGGGTCATTTGATCTTTGAAAGACATTTAAGTGATTTTCTAACCATTTAATGACCGTAATTCAAATTTTAAGTACATCTACATGCAACGCCTAACCAAAACGGTTTGAAAAATCATATTTTTGTGTACTTGTGTGCGAGTTAATTCCATGTGCAGTAAATTAGAAGGAATTTTCAAACATATTGGTCTCAAGGCATGGGCACATGCATGGAGTGTCTTGGCATTTTAATTCCAAAAACATAAAAAACTATCAGAAAAACATGAAACCTTGCTTGATTTAATGTCATGCCACCAAGATGATGTGGTAAAAAAATTGGCCTGTTTGACAAAAGTTTGGACACACACCCCTCACAAACCGGAGCAACTCTATAGAAGGTTCGTGGTTCCAAGAGGGAACAATGCATGTTTCATGACGAATGGGAGATAGCTTCCTCTTACAGCCTTTAATTTTTTTTCTACGTTTAACGTGCACTAATACAACTGTCTGTGAAAATTTGGAAAATTTCAGGGGTCATTTGACCATTTAAAGACATTTATGTGATTTTCTAACCATTTTAATGACCGTAATTCAAATTTGAACTACATCTACATGCAACGCCAAACCAAAACGGTTTGAAAAATCATATTTTTGTGTACTTGTGTGCGAGTTAAAAAATCATCAGACGATGTAAATATCTGGTGTTCAAAAAGGAAAATGTAAAGATCTAGCAAGACAACCGGCCCCCATACGATTGGCACTCTATCTCGTGGCTCGACATCTGGTAGGTGAGTGGTGGGGATCATTAATCAGACACGGTTCTGTATTGGAAACCGTCAGCTATTATGTTCACACATGGATTTTGCTGCGGGAATCGTGTGTAATTCAAACTACAGTACTCGTAAATTCTGGCGACCGGCGTGTGTATTGTCCCCGTCGATCTAGATTCCGGCTGCCAATAAATACTACCTTCCTCACGTCGTCTCACCTGCATTCTCATCTACATCCTCCCCTCACTCGCCCTCTCTCTCTCTCTCTCAAATCTCTGCCTTGGCGCCACCGGTCTGCCCACGCGCCGACGAGGAGTCACCGCCCCCCGAGGATGCTCACTCGATTAGCAGCGACGAGGACCCCTACGCGCCGCCTGACGAGGTTGCGCCGGACCTCCCAACTTTGGATTGGTTTTGGGGCCAGTGCAATCTTTGTCTGTGGATGTTGCTACCGCCGGCTGAGAAAGCCAGGCAAGTGGCGTTCAAGAAGGAGATGGCGGAGGAGGAAGCCAGGTACCAGGCGGCATGTGAAGCCCGTGATGCCGCCTGGAAAAAGGAGGCAGCGGAACTTTGGGGGCGGGCGCGTCGTCGTGCCGAGGAGGTGTACGAAGACGGGTACTTCGCGAGGAAGGTCATAGGCGATGGGCGCCTCGTCGCTGCATGGAGGTGGGCCGATATGCTCCAGCGTGCCACCGACGAGGAGCTCCGGTGGGCGCCCAACGAAATGGCAAGATTGTCCGCGCGCGTCCGCCAACAAGAGGCAGATCGGTACGTCAAGCGCTACGAGGCGGAGGAGGCGGAGTACTGCCTCCGCCCTAGGAAGATGCCGCGCACCAGGGAGCTGCTGGCGAGGGGCTGCCGGAATACTGGCCCAAGGAGGGATTATTAGTTTTAGTATTTTTCGTTTTCAATTTTATGCATTGCACCTAGTAGTTAAGTATCATCACGTATATATATATATATATATATATATATATATATATATATTCTGTGATGAACTAATGAACAATTAATATATACATATATTATGAATTCCATTTTCTATCTATTTTTGTATACTAATTTGAATCTAGTTGTTATCGTCCACATATACAGAATGGAAAGCGTATATACACACATTGAAACAGAACATATAAGAATGGAAAACAGAGTACACACATTGAAATAGAGCATTACTATGATTGCTGTGAATACATAGCTATCCACGTCGAAACGACTTTTCAAAATAAAACGCGTCCATGAGACCATGACCAGTAGCCCTTGCCTAGGGTAGCTTTTGGCTCTGCCTGAACTCGTGCAGGCGTTCGTCCAAGTGGTCGACACGCTCGCGGTACATCCGGAGCGCGATCTCGAGCTCCAAGTTGGCTATTTCATCGAAGATCACCAGCTCGAGGATGCGATGGCCATGTTCCTCTATTGCGCCTAGGTGGACACCTGGGCCAAGGAGTCGAGCCTACAGACTAGCGCGTTGGCATCCAGCGGGCCGCGGACAAGGCGAACGGCGGAACCCATGCGAATGGCGTCGCGGGCGTCCGGTGCAAGTACAGCGCGGCCGGCCTCTGGTGCAAGTACGACGCTGAGGGCCTCTGCCCACTCCTGGTGAGGAATGGGGGTACTGACGGGACATGTACCCAGCCGCGATGCCGTGTCGACAGCAGGCAAGCGCCGATGCATCCGCTCTTGCTGTGCAGCGCGCCCCACCTCTCGCTCTGCTGCGCTCCAACGGTCTCGCCGTGCGGTGAACCGCAGCCTATCGTCGCGGACGCGCCTAGCTTGTTCTATGGCGCACCATCGATCATGTTGTGTGGCAAGCTGCAGCCTGTCGGTGCTGACATGCCTATCTTGATCCGCGGCGCTCAAGCGCCATGCGCCAAAGGTCTGCTCAACCCTGGCGATGACGCGCATCACGGCGTCGTCCATCGCGTTGCCGGGGAGCACCGGCCTCGACGGGCCGTGGCGACTGCTCGTTTTCCTCGTCGACGAGGTTGATGGCAGAGGCGGCGCTTTGGTGGGTTGGTATGCTTGGAAAAGGTGGATGTGCTACAGGCTGCACTTGTCGCCTCCATGCGTCGCGCACCACCTATGCGCAATATAGCTGGGCGGCGGGAAACAGGTGAGGAAATGGCGGGAAACGATGGCGTGTTCATAAAACACCATCAATTAATGGAAACTTAGCATAGAAGGAACATTGAGCTAGCACAAGAAGTAGATGATGATTAGATGAACACGGACCACACTAGGGAACCCGTCGGTGATGAATTCATCAATCCCAAACGGTTGAATACTAGCGAGCGTTTGCCCACAACACACACGGCCTGTTCCATCACAAACAGGTCAGATGGATCAACTGTATGCCACATATGGCACAATGTCAAAAAGTAATGCGGTAGACCTTCTTTAACATTTGTTCAAAAAAACAAGGACCTCGAGGTTAAATTAACTCATGGGATGGGTCGTATCAGTCATTTAGTTTGACAGATATGAACCATCCTATCAGTTAATTTAACATCAACACAACTTTCCATCCAGTCACCCATCTGATGGCTGCTCCAGCCTGAGCACACTTAACTTGAGAGTTTTCTTACATGAGCTACTGGTGGAACAGCTAGTCCTTGATGATAGGATGCCTCTTCGCATCCTTATGGTCTATCGTATGACCGCCTGTCCCCCAATGGCCAATAGATGTTGTGTAGACAAAGCATATCACATATGTCTTATTAGAAGCAATCATTTGTATTATTATCGGTCTTCACACACATTTCTGATTACAGACCTGTTTGCCGCGTATCACACACATCTTGTTATATTGAACCGTTTCTGTTCTCTTGTCCCAACGCAAACAGTTCATCCGAGTGAACTGCATGTCGTATATCGCACACACCTTCATCTGGCTGCCCATTTCTTTTGTGTTGCCTAATGACAAACAGTTCATCCGAGTGAACCGTATGCTGTATATCACACACACCTTCATCTGGCCGCCCGTTCCTTTTGTTCCTCCTCATCGCAAATAGTTAATTGAGCTGAACCATATGCCCTCCATCGCACACGCAACTAAAACCTGAACCGTGTTTGATGCATCCTCCATCGCAAACGTTTTGCACCTTTTTTATGGTTATTTTACACCATCGTTTGCGATTATGGCATCGCGCACAGTTTCGTCGAAGGGTCTCTGATCGTAGTGTCGCGTTAGCAGCAACCTGCGGTAGTGAAATTGCTAGAGTAATACAACATGATGGTGTTGAATCTGATGATGAGCTTGAAACCGAAACTCCTGAAACACCTGCTAGAACTAGCCTTCCTAGATATGAATTGGCTAAGGTACCGAAAGGTTATGTTATGAATGAGGATACAACTAGAGATATTCTTCCTTGTACGGATAGAGATGATCTAGAGAAATTATTATGCAAGTACAAAGAAAAATCTGTGAATGCTAGAATGAAATATGATCCTAAGTTTGCTACTTCACCGATCTTTATTGATGATAAGGATTATGAATTCTCTATCGACCCAGAGTTAATTACTTTGGTTGAATCTGATCCTTTCCATGGTTATGAAACTGAAACTGTTGTGGCACATCTTACTAAGTTGAATGACATAGCCACCTTTTTACTCATGCTGAGAAAGCTCGCTATTACTTTATTCTCAAATTATTTCCATTCTCATTAAAGGGTGATGCTAAAGCTTGGTACAATACTCTTGCTCCTGGTTGTGTGCGTAGTCCTCAGGATATGATTTATTACTTCTCTGAAAAATATTTCCCTGCTCATAAGAAACAAGCTGCTTTATAGAAAATATTTAACATTGTGCAAATTAAAGAAGAGAGTCTCCCACACTCTTGGGGGAGGCTTTGCTAATTACTTAATGCTTTTCCTGATCATCCTCTTAAGAAAAATGAAATACTTGATATCTTCTATAATGGACTAACCGATGCTTCTAGGGATTTCTTATATGGTTGTGCTAGTTGTGTTTTCAGGGAATGAACTGTTGCGCAAGCTGAAGAATTATTGAATAATATATTGAAAAATTATGATGATTGGACTATCCCTGAACCACCGCCTAAACCCACTCCGAAGAAGAGGGGTATATTATATCTCAGTCCTGAAGATATGCAAGCGGCAAAGAAATCTATGAAGGAAAAAGGTACTAAAGCCGAGGATGTTAAAAATTTACCTCCTATTGAAGAAATACATGGGCTTAATACACCACCACTGTCTAAGGTGGTAGAGGTAAATTCTCTAATGAAGTTCAATGATAACGAAAATACTCACAATATGTACCCAAGCCAATGCCTTTATGAGTTTGAAAACTATACTATAAAACAAGATCACTTCAATGCAAATGTTATGAAACAATTGAAATACAATTCTGATATGATTGCTCATTTGAGTGACTTGTTATTTAGAATCTCAAATGATGTTAAAGGTGTTGGAAAGCATGCTTCTATGGTTAAAACTCAATTAGAACAAGTTGCCAAATCTCAAAGAGAGTTGCTTGATGAAATGAATAATAATAAGCATGACTTTGCTGTTAGAGTTGCAACTAGAGGAGGTAAAATGGCTCAGGAACCATTTTATCCAGAGGGACACCCAAAAACAATTGAACAAGATTCACAAAGAAATAACAATGATGCATCTAGTCCTTCTAAAAAGAAAAGGAAGAAGAAAAATGATAGGACTTTGCATGCTTCTAGTGAACCTGAAATAGAAAAACCTCCTGATAATGATACTGAAACTCAGTCTGGTAATGAACATTCACCTAGTGATAATGAAAAAGATAATGATGAGGTTCATGAAGACACTCAAACAAATAATAAAGAACCAGATAATGATGTTGAGATAGAACCACCTGTTGATCTTGATAACTCACAACCTAAAAATAAAAGATATGATAAAAGAGACTTCATTGCTAGAAAACACGGCAAAGAAAGAGGACCGTGGGTTTAAAAACCTATGCCCTTTCCACCTAAGTCAACTAAAAAGAAAGATGATGAAGAATTTGAATGCTTTGCTGAAATGCTGAGGCCAGTCTTTTTGTGTACTCGCTTGACTGATATCTTGAAAATGCCTCCTTATGCAAAGTATATGAAAGACATCATCACTAATAAGGGAAAAATACCGGAAGCTGGAATCTCCACTATGCTCGCTAATTATACTTTTAAAGATGGAGTACCTAAAAACTTGGAGATCTGGGAATACCAACTATACCTTGCTCCATCAAAAAGAATTATGTGAAAACTGCTTTATGTGATTTAGGAGCTGGTGTTAGTGTTATGCCTTTCTCTTTATATAAAAGACTTGATTTGAATAAACTCACACCTACTGAAATATCTTTGCAACTGGCTGACAAATCAACTGCCATACCTATCGGTATCTGTGAGGATGTGCCCGTTGTTGTTGCTAATGTTACTATTTTGACTGACTTTGTTATACTTGAGATGCCTGAGGACGATAACATGTCGATTATCCTTGGTAGACCCTTATTGAATACTGCAGGGGCTATTATTGATTGCAATAAAAGCAAGGTCACTTTTCATATCAATGGTAATGAGCATACGGTGCACTTTCCAAAGAAACAATTCCATGTGAATGGTATTAATGTTATTAAAAATCTCCGACAATCACTATTGGAAGTTTTCAAATACCTCTACCTACTGTTCAGAAGAAATATGAAATGCTTATTGTTGGGGACATTCATATCCCCGTTGAGGTAACTTAGTGATTTACGATAGTTCTTCAGTTTCATGTTAATCGAAAGTGGTTGTTAATAAGACTTGATCAACCTTATTAATGAATCATTTTTTAGCGGTATGAAGTTTATGAATTTAGTAAGCACTACCTTCTGTCCCTACCTTTTGTTTTATGTTCTTATTAGTTAAATAAAATAAAATGCCATGTTTTGTCTGTTTTCTGAATTTCCCGTGCAATAAAAAATGACCCAAAAATAAAAGTTCTCGGAATGCTCTGAAAATTTAATACAATTTTTTCTGAATATTTTAGAATTTCTGGTGCAAATAATATCAGAGGGAGCTGCACCAGGTGGGCACAACCCACCTGGGCTCGCCCGGACCCCCGAGCGCACCCTGGTGGGTTATGGTCCTCATGTGGGCCCCCTCACTTATCTCTTCACACCACATCATCACTTACCTCCAGAAAAAATTCTCCATTGCTCTCTCTCCCGTGTTCTTGCTCTCAAACCCGCGGATTTCGATCTCTTTGCTCGAAGCTCCGTTTTCGAAACTGTTTCGAGGGATCGTTGCTTGGTATGTGACTCCACCATTTGTCCAATTAGTTTTTGTTTTAGTGGTTTATATTTTGAATATTTAGCTACTCTTGGTGCTGCTGTAGATGATCTTGCATGTTGAATTCTTAGAGTTCTAAGTAGTTTGAATGCTTGCTATGGCCTCTAAGTATCCCTATGAGTAGTTGCTACCAATTTTGTGAAGTTTTGTTGGAAAAATTTGTGGACTAAAAATTTCAGAATTTTTGTTCATAGGAAAAGGATGAATATCTTTAGGAAGTTTGCTTCTAAGAAGAACTCCAAGGGTGTTATTGGGGAGTCATCTGACAGTGATCTCCATCCTCGGAGGTTGGCGGAAGTACAGCCGTGCGAATGGTCGCACACCCAGTTCATGGAAAAGGCTGGAATTCTTCAGGAGTTCACACAATATGCTGCTAATGCCGGCCTCACTGACTTCATCGCAGCTGAATGCGAACAGTATCATCTCCTCACAAACATCTTTCTTCAAAGTTTTACTTTCCTTCCTAGGAATAATCTTCATGAAGTGCGGTTTGATTTATATGCTGAAACTCATCAGATACCACTTACTGAATTTTGTAACATATGCATGATCCCTTCTGATGGGAGCTTAGCTGAGCCTAGGCCGGCAGAGTTTGAGGCCGTTTATCGTACCTTGATGGTGGGAGATGAGAGAGGAGTGTCGGCTACCACTGCCGCTAGCTTGCATTTTCCCACTGTTCATTACTTTGCTCTTTTCATTGCAAAATGCTTGCTTCCTAGAGAGAAGGTGGGTGCACTCGGTTCACCAGACCTTGCTGTTTTACGTCGTGCACTAGAGGGCGACAACACTTATGGCTTGGGAGCTATTATGGCACGTCGCCTTCATATTAATAAGTCCAAGGGTAAAATACATGGTGGGATTTTCGCTACTCGTTTGGCAGCTCACTTCGAGGTTGAGATACGCCTTCATGATCACCCCCTGACCAAGGTTTACACTACAAAAAAAAGACACATCCGTGACATTTTGGGCCGAACAATTTTTTTCTGTCATGCTTATGACACTTCTATGACGATAATTGTGACAAAACCCGGTATCATCATAGATGTGGTGGGCTCCTACTTCTATGACAAAAAATCATGAAAGAAAATGGGCTTTTCATCCTGGGCGGGCCGGAGACACAGCTGCATGACATTCTTTGGGCCGTCCATGATGGAAAAACCGTGGTAGAAGTGAGGGCGAGGAAAATATCGGGGAGTTCCCGGTTACGGTGGGTGGTCGGGGGCCGAGCGATGCGCGTTTCTCTCGCACACGTACGCGCGTGTGTGCGAGGCGTTGCACTCTAACTGAACCCGAGCGAGGCGTTGGGCTCTAACTGAACCCGAGCGATTGTACTAGCTACGTTATTGAACCCGAGTGATCGATCCCTTGCTGTTAACTGAACCCGAGTGATTCCTTCGCTACTGCTGCTAACTGAAGTCGATCGAACCCTGCTGCCTCCTTCCCTTGATGAATAGCGAGCGTTGTTGGGGGGTGTTGGATGAACAGTTCCCGATGGGGGGTTGGATGAACAGGACCCCATGGTAGTAGAGGCCGTTGCCGCTGGATGAATAGGACCCCGATCGATCGAGCTGGTTGGGGGGATGAACAGGACCCCGTGGAGGGCTGGTTGAACAGGAGCCAGTGGAGGGCTGGATGAACAGTAGCCCGTGGAGGGGTGGTTGAACAGGACCCCGTGGAGAGGGCTAGTTGAACAGTAGCCGGTGGAGGAGCGGTGGAGGCTGGATGAACAGGAGCCCGTGGATGAACAGTCGTAGGTGGAGGCTGGAGGAGGTCGACGGTGGATGAACAGTAGCCCGTGGAGGCTTGAGGAGGTCGTTGGTGGAGATGAACAGTATCCCGTGGAGTCCCGTTTTGCGGTACGCCACACCCCTCCCGATGAACAGGACCCCCGTTTCGACCGTAGCGCTCCAACACAAGTCCGTTTCCTCCGTTTTGCGGTACGCCACACCCCTCCCGATCAACAGGACCCCGTTTTGACCCTAGGAGGTCCAAGAGAAGTCTGTTTCCTCCGTTTTGCGGTACGCCAGAACCCTCCTGATGAACAGGATCCCGTTTCGACCGTCGTCGGTCGAACACAAGGCCGTTTCCTCAGTTCTGCGGTACGCCGGGCCTCGTTTCAATCGACTGTTCCGTCCAAGCCGGTTGGCTCCCGATGAACACGACGATGACGCAGTTTCTCCGTTCCGACAGCCATGTACACGAGCCCTGGACGTACGTATGCACGAGTAGGCGTTCGAGACCCCGCCCGTATGTACGTACATGGCCCTATTTTTTGGCGTGTGGTTGTATGTACGTGTACACGGTTTAGACGGGACAGCCTGAACTGCTACGTGGGGGCCTCTACTATAACATGTGCCGCTACTTACTCGGCCACGGTTCATCGTTGCAGCGCGACCAATCGACCAGTATGTATGTACACGTTCCGACAAGACAAACAACGGTACATACGCTTCGACCGGGTGGGTCCCAGCTGTCAGGGAGGATAAGGACGCACTTCCTTGCGTGCGAAGATATAGCTACTGGGTCCCAGCTATTAAGGGGTTTTTTTGCCCATAATAATTACGCACTTCCTTGCATGCGAAGATGTAGCTGGTGGGTCCCAGCTGTCAGGGGGAGAAAACATTATTTTTTTGAGTAGAAAGGATGCAGTTGCATGCATGCGTCCATGGGTGTGGTGCGTCCCCACTATCAGCCTCTCACGTACAGTCATCTTCTGATGACTCTCGTTTGCTAACCATGTTGACCACACCATGCCGAGTGCACCAAGGCCGGTGGACGACGACGAGGCCCCAAACTGGAATGACCCGGAGATGGGGAAGACGTGGCAGTGGAGTCACAGATGGAGAGGAGTGGGAAACTTGACTGTTTCGGGTGCGCGGCAGCACTGCCGCCCACAGGAGACAGGCGCAAGAACAGAGGTTGAAGAAGGAGCACGACTATTGGATTAACATCTGCTTAGTAGGCCCACAAGTCAGCCACCAAATCTGCCGGGTCCCAGCTGTCATCGGGAGGAACAGTTTTCTTGGCATAACAAGGAGGCACTTCCTTCTGTGCGAAGATACAGAAGGTGGGTCCTAGCTGTCAGGGGGAGGAAACAGCTTAATAAGGAGGAACTTTCCTTGCATGCAACCATGGACCTCATGGGTCCCAGCCGTCAGGCTCTCCACGTACAGTCCTCTTCTGATGACTCTTGTTTGTTGACCACGCCGCGCCGAGCGCAGCGAGGCGGTGGACGACGGCGATGCCCCAGACTGGAATGACCCGGAGATGGGGAAGACGCGGCAGTGGAGTCGTAGAAGGAGAGGAGTGGGAAACTTGACTGGTTCGGGTGCGGGGTGGGCCTACACTCGGCAGAGAATAACAGAAGGTGCGGAGTGGAGGGATGGCCTGGCCGTCGGTGGGGTAGCGTTTCGCTGCGAGGCGCACAAAACAACGCCGCTGGACGCCGGAGGCTGGAGCAGGCGGTCCCGGAAGCACTGGGGGAAGAAGCCGAGAGATTGAAGAAGAATGTCGGCCGTTGGATGTAAATCCAACGCCTTGCTTAGGCTTCGACCTACTGGAACACATGTCAGCCAGTCCATTTGGTTTTTAGTCCATTTGGTGGGCTGGGTGAAACAATGATGTAGCTTCTATGCAACCCGTTTATATATATGGTAGAATTTAAAGCCCATTTGCATTCTTCTCGAAATCCGTGGACTTGCTGGGCTGGGTGAAAATATCATGTTGGGCTGGACACTGAAGTGTTATAAAAACATAAACACATGATTGCATGTCTATTACTGCATTGGTCAGTAAAATCTTTGCAAGCTTATGTATGCAATCACTAGGAGTTAACTTGCCAAGTTATATATAAACAATTATTATTATTACTATTTTGTAAGAACTTTCAATTTACGAAATAAAATATCATTTTAATTTGATGAGTTAATAGGACGTGTGGTATTATTATTTTTTAGGCTAGACGTGGGACAGTTGAGTTGGTTCAAGGGAAAAGTACTGGGAGAAAACTCAATTTACATCAAAAAAGAAAGTGGGAGAAAATTCAGATATAGGATTAATGAAAACGAAAAATAAAGGAAGTGGGAAGGTCTATAAAATGGTTGGACGAACGACAGGTTTAACGGAACCTTATGTTGTTTCTATTATATATATGTAATAAAATAATATATATATATACTATTATAGAAGGGAAAACATAGGTTCAGTTTTGCATTCTTATAGAAAAATAGAACTGAGCTGTGCGTCGTCTTGAAAAAACAAACATAACTTGGGCTGCTGATGTTTTAGACAAGCTAGGTTGTGAGGCCCAGAGGCCGCTTGATACCTGCTGGATCCAAAAAATGTTGAAACATGTCGTGGGCTGCCCATGTTAAACAACAAAACCTAGGCCATGGACCTGGTGGGCCCGGGACTGTCAGCCTCTTGATGAACAGTTGTCTCCCGATTCCTCTTGTTTTGCTGACCATGTTAGGAACGACAGATGGCGGCGCCGCGGTGAGAGCACAAAGGCAGAGGACGACGTTGAGACCTCGGACAGAACAAACCGGAGCGGGGGAAGACGCAGGCGGAGGGGAGTACGAGGGCTGACTTGTTCGGGTGCAGGGTTGGCCGGTGGAGCTGCCGCCGGCCTGGCCAACGCCATAGGCTATGGCCAGCCACTGTATAGGGAGAGGACGAAAGATTGGACAAAATAAAGAAATAGAAATGGATAGGTGGTTGGTCCCATATGTCTGTGTACGAGACCTGCTGGGTCCACCTGAGAAGGGGAATATGTTGGGAGGAAGGAGATTCCAAGCACGGCAGCCGAGTGAACTAGCTTTTTTTAAACGCATGAGTGAACTAGTTACATACATAAGAAAATAGCCACTAAAAAAGCAAACAGGTTAATGGGTTCTTAGAAGAAATATTTCGGACAAAACAGGTAATTACGACACATAGGCTAATGCATGAAACACTCAGATGATAAAGGTGCTTATAAATAGATAAACTACAACATCTAGACCTTCCTGGCGCACTTGATCATGACGTTGCGGCTGGTAGAAGAGAACCTTGTCCCACACGCATACCTGGGCGATCGCAATCCGCTGGTCCCTATCATGAAACGAATGGATGGGCACAAGGTATATTCCTGCGACCTTGTGCTTTCTCGTCCTGTAGGTACTGCTTGAACTTGGCGAGGCAGAGCTTCACCGAGTCCGGATCGTTGGTGTATAGCACATTCAACTTGGTGCATCCATGGGACTTAACGACGAACTCAAAGGTGAACTCCTTGCTGAAGTCCATATCCAGCAGGCTCACCCCTTGGATCGCCATTGGAGTCTCTTCAAGTGAACAATTGGAAAGGCGGTGGTGGCAGTTCGTTTGTCAGCTCTTGGGGAACTGGATTCAACAGTAAACTAACTGTGTATAGGTGACAACAGTTACTACCCCTCCCTCGCCCGTTGCACGCCCGGCAGAACATGCACCCTCGGCGCATTCAAACGCCTCCATTAAGAAACCTATTCTGGCCACACGTCGGTTCACGAGCGGGTCTGTATTGGTATTGTAATAACAAGTGTTAGTGGTCACTTTACTTAAATTTAATTATCTTTAATAAAAATTTATTCATAAAACAAGCATGCATTGGCTCGTTCTATCAGTGCCATAGGATCAACATGCACAACAATTAGAATTATTATTCTCAGGACGCACACGATCAGCACATTTGTCGCACATTCACACACATAATACTACCAAGTTTGAACTGTTTGTTATGGTTGCTGTCCTCTGCATCATCATGCCATGTTTCCTAGCTTGCAAGATTCAGAACCAACAAATAAGATTCAAATAATAAGTACATTAAAGATGCCTACACATCTCATTGATTCCCAGCTTGCAAGATTCGGAACCAACAAATAAGATTCAAACAATAATTACAAAAAAGATGCCTACACATCTCATTGATTCCCATCTTGCAAGATTCAGAACCAACCCATTAGAGCCTTTTGATAAACTGAATATCGGGATTAAATCCATCTTGGCTAGCCGTGTCATACAACCCAAGAACTTGGCGAATGCTCTTGACCATCACAACATCTGTAATTGAGTATTCCTGTTTGCACGGATAAGAAAGAGCATGATTACTATAACAGTGGCACTAGTTGAAGCAAACTTTATTTCCAAAACGAGAAAAGATTGCGATAGAATAGCTTTATTTAAAAAATAGAACATTAGCACAGTATGACAAAGCACAATCATGTTGATAAAGGACAGTACTGACCGGTGTGAGGGGCCCTATGCTGCCACGACTCGATGTGGTGAACCTGCAAATCCACTCGGATGAGGCCAGCCTGGAGTTCCATGATTCAATTCATGCTCCTTTTTCTGCAGTTCGCCTGAAATGAAGCAAAGATTGCATCATTCAGCTGGCAAGAAGTACTTGCTCTCGTGAGCTGGCATGTTCTTCTTTAGTAGTTGCACTAAAATTCAGCAACATTAAGGTTGGTTGTCCTGCTCATGTAAGGTGCAACTATAATTTGCTTATCCTTTTGTGTAGTTCCACTAAAATAAAGTGCCATTGTGGTGACAGTGATGGCTCATCTTGCAAAAGCAATAATAGAACTGTTCCTTATCCAGTTTGTACTGAGCTTTCCCATTATTTCCCTTTTCAACCAAGAGACCGGTTGGGTATCCGGTCTCTACTACTTTCCCCCTGTTATTTCCTCTTTGAATCAAGTCCTAGAACTTAGTCCTGATAGTATTTGCATGTCTATGTTATAGATCAATAGCTTGCGTACAGCTTCCCTGTTTTATTTTGATATGTTCCTAGAGAAAACTAAGTTGAAAGATGGTAGTAGCAATGATGCGGACTGGGTCCGTGGATTATCCTCATTGATGCACAAAAGAATTATGTCCTTGATGCACCGCTAGGTGACAAACCTATTGCAGGAGAAGATGCAGACATTATGAACGTTTGACAAAGCTCGGTATGATGACTACTTGATAGTTTATTGCAGCATGCTTTACGGCTTAGAACCGGGACTTCAAAAACGTTTTGAACGCCACGGAGCATATGAGATGTTCCAAGTGTTGAAATTGGTATTTCATACATATGTCCATGTCGATAGGTATGAGACCTCTGACAAGTACTTTGCCTACAAGATGGAGGAGAATAGCTCAGCTAGTGAGCATGTGCTTAGAACGTCTGGGTACTACAATCGCTTGAATCAAGTGGGAGTTAATCTTCCAGATAAGATAGTGATTGATAGAGTTCTCTAGTCACTATCACCAAGTTACTAGAACTTCGTGATGAACTATAATATGCAAGGGATGACGAAAACGATTCCCAAGCTCTTCGCGATGCTAAAATTGGCGAAGGTAGAAATCAAGAAATAGCATCAAGTGTTGATGGTTAACAAGACCACTAGTTTCAAGGAAAAGGGCAAGGGAAAGAAAGGGAACTTCAAGAATAATGGCAAGCAAGTTGCCACTCCCGTGAAGAAGCCCAAAGCTAGACCTAAGCCTGAAACTGAGTGCTTCTACGGCAAAGGGAATGGTCACTGGAAGCGGAACTACCCCTAATACTTAGCGGATAAGAAAGATGGTAAAGTGAACAAAGGTATATTTTATATACATGTTATTGATGTGTACTTTACTAGTGTTCATAGTAGCCCCTGTGTATTTAATACCGATTCAGTTGCTAAGGTTTGTAACTCAAAACAGGAGTTGCAAAATGAACATATACTAGTTAAGGGCGAGGTGACGATGTGTGTTGGAAGTGATTCCAAGGTTGATAAGATCACCATCGCACACTCCCTTTACCTTCGGGATTAGTGTTGAACCTAAAATAAATGTTATTTGGTGTTTGTGTTGAGCATTAATATGATTGGATCATGTTTATTGCAATACGGTTATTCATTGAAGTCAAAGAATAATTGTTATTCTGTTTACATGAATAAAACCTTCTATGGTCATACACTCAATATAAATGGTTTTATTGGATCTCGATCGTGGTGATACACATATTCATAATATTGATGCCAAAAGATGCAAAGTTGATAATGATAGTGCAACATATTTGTGGCACTGCCGTTTAGGGCATATGGGTGTAAAGCACATGAAGAAACTCCATGTGGATGGACTTTTGAAATCACTTGATTATGAATCATTTGATACTGTCGAACCATGCCTCATGGGCAAGATGACTAAAACTCTGTTCTCCGGAACAATGGAGCGAGCTAATGACTTATTTGAAATAATACATACCAATGTATGCGGTCCGATGAGTGTTGAAGCTCGTGGCGGGTATCGTTATTTTCTTACCTTCACAGATGATTTGAGCAGATATGGGTATATCTACTTAATGAAACACAAGTCTGGAACATTTGAAAAGTTCAGAGAATTTCAGAGTGAAGTGGAGAATCATCGTAACAAGAAAATAAAGTTTGTACGATCTGATCGCGGAGGCAAATATTTGAGTTACGAGTTTGGCCTTCATTTAAAACAATGTGGAATAGTTTCACAACTCACGCCACCTGGAACACCACGGCGTATTGGTGTGTCTGAACGTCATAACCATACTTTATTAGATATGGTACGATCTATTATGTCTCTTACCGATTTACCACTATCATTTTGGGGTTATGCATTTGAGACAACTGCATTCACGTTAAATAGGGCACCATCTAAATCCGTTGTGATGACACCGTATGAACTATGGTTTGGGAAGAAACCTAAGCTGTCGTTTCTTAAAGTTTGGGATTGTGATGCTTATGTGAAAAAACTTCAGCCTGATAAGCTCAAACCCAAATCGCAGAAGTGTGTCTTCATAGGATACCCAAAAGAAACTATTGGGTACACCTTCTATCATAGATCCGAAGGCAAGATCGTTGTTGCTAAGAATGGATCCTGTCGTGGAATTGTCACGGCAGATGTCCTTGAGCTAGGACTTAGTCGTGGAGCCATCGCAACTAGGAAGCTTGAAGGGGTTATGCGGGACAAGGAACACGAGGATTTATACTGGTTCGGCCCCTTACGGTGAAGGTAAAAGCCTACGTCCAGTTCGAGGTGTTATTGATTAGGGTTACGATCGCCAGGGAGCTAAACAGTTATGCCCGGCTCTCGATGAGATTGTTGTTGTCCTTCAACCGCTGTCGGGTCCTCCCTTTATATAGGGAGGCTGACGCCCAGCAGCCCTTAGAGTCCCGGCCGGCTCATAACAGCCTCTGGCTCGGACTCTGAACAAGACTTGCCTTATACTACAAGTCTACTATAACAATGATTGTAACTACGGGCTTTAAGCCATATCCGGGTCTCGGCCCATCTCTGGCCCAATATCTTGACCCTTAGCTCCGGGCTTCTGGCAATGACCCTTAGAATAACCCGGCCCTCCTGGCGGGTGACTCCAAGGTCTATATCCTCAACATTAGGCCCCAGATTGACTTGAGCCGACTCGTGTCAATCTTCAACTCTGCAGACAGAAAAAATCTCCGGCTTTCCATTCATGTGAAGGCCATAACCCGGAGTGACGTCATCCTCTGGACTCCGGATAATCCGCCGTGACGTCATCCTCCATTAAGTCCGTTTTTTACTCCGCCAGATCCGCAACGGATCTCTGCCTTTACTGTCATTCCAAAAATCGAGGCGCCGTGAGGGGGAGATAACCACGCCGTGGCCTCCTTGAATCTCGCGCCCACTTATGACCCTGCCTTATAAATAGGCCGGCCCAACGCTCTCTTCTCACACTCTCCTTCTTCCTCCTCGCGCTGTCGCTTCTCTGCCCGAGCTCCGCCACTGCCGCCGCCGTCGCGCCCCTGATCTTCATCAACCCGGCCGCTGCATCACCCTGACTCGGACCAGATAACGGCGGCGACCTCCGCTCTTCCTCAACTCCGGTGAGTCTTCTCTGCTTTGCTAGAACAGATCTGTGGTAGGGTTCCTTCCGTTCTTCGTGTTCATCACCATTGCCCGCAAACTTGGCAGTCCTTGTCACCACTGTAGTTGGTTGATCTTTAACCTTGCGTAGAACCACTGCGGTAGATGTTTGAAACCCATTTCATCTGCAAGAAATCCCCTTTTTACTGCATAAGAACTGTGTTCAACCTGAAGAACTTCTCCTGCCTCTGTTTTTTAGGTCCAGAAAATTTTCTCTGCTCCGACCATTTTGATCCAAAAAAGTTACGGTAGTATGTGAAACCTGTTTTACCACACTTAGTAAAAACTGCAACCATTGAATCTCGACGGCTTACATGTCCGGCTCTAAGAAAACACGCGCCGTAGAACTCTCCGGTTTAAGGAGAACCATGCTCTGTAGATTCTTCCGGCTTAACCGTAGTAATCCGTAGATGACCAACTTATTCTGAACGCTCCTACGGTTTAGACAACCCACCATATCTGAATACATATCATTAGTCCCCTTCATAAGCCGTCACCTTAGTTTGAACAATAGATCCCCGGCTTATAATTGACCCGGAAACTTTTCTCTTTAATATAGACCACCAACCTTCACCATGCCTCCCAAGGCTCCTATCACTTGCAACTGGATGAGATCCAACGTCACTGACGAAACCTTGGCCAACTTCGTTAAGTCCGGATATCTGCCCAAGAAGGAAGTGATGTCCTACCGTGCCCCTAACCCGTCAGAAGAAAGACCACAGCCGAGGGACGGGGAGGTAGTGATCTTTGTGGACCATATGAGCCGGGGCTTCGCACCGCCTGGCTCAAAATTCTTCCGGGATGTGCTCAACTTCTTTGACCTTCGACCTCAGGATATAGGACCCAATTCCATATCCAACATCTGCAACTTCCAAGTCTTTTGTGAAGTATATCTTGGAGAAGAGCCGAGTCTGCTGCTCTTCAGAGAGCTGTTTTATTTGAACCGCCAAAATGAGTGCGCAAATGGTCCAAGTCTGGAATTAGGCGGCATCTCCATCCAACGGCGCAGGGACTGTCTGTTCCCTTACGCAGAGCCACCGAGCCACCCTAAGGACTGGAACATGACTTGGTTCTACTGCCAAGATACATCCCCGGCTAACGAGAATCCACTGCCCGGCTTTCGCCCAACGCGCCTGGAGCCGACTCATCCATTATCCGACAAACTGACTGCCGCGGAACGCCAGCCCCTGCTTCCAACTATCAAAAAGATCAAGGCCCTGCTAGGCAACGGTCTGAACGGAATTGATCTAGTCCGGGTCTGGATCTCATGGCGGGTGATCCCATTGAGCCGCCGCCCCGGCTTAATGTGTGAGTACACCGGGCGAAAGGATGACCCGCAGAGGCACAGTCGCAATGATCTTCCAGAAGACGTTGCGGAAGAAGAGACCAAGGCTCTGTTAAACGAGAGCCTGGCCGACTGTGGAAGAACCGGGCTGGCCCCGTTCTGCAAGACCAATCCAGCCCCATCGGTAAGCCACAGACTTTAACCTTTCCACTTCCTTTACATGTCACCTTGCTCTGAACCATTTTAAGAGTTCATTACTGTATTTCTCAGGCTGATGATAAATTCTGGCGGGTCAAGTATGACCATGAGGCGGCCAAGAAGGCGAGGAAAGCGAAGAAAGCCGCCAAGAAAGCCGCCCCTCGCAAAAAGGGAAGCAGACCCACTGCTTCGGAGCTGCTGCAATTAAGCGACAGCTCCGAGTCAGAGGTAACCCTTAAACCTTTAAACTCTTACCATATTTATCGTTTTGCTGCTGTCCGCCTTATCAACATTTTGCTTATTGACAGGATGACACCGGCGCCAGTAACCCGGTGATTGAAGAGGTAACATCACTTTCCTCCGACTCGGAGCCTTTGCCACAGTTGAAAGTCCGAAGAGTAACCCGGAAAGTAAGATTTTCTCATCCATTAGCTCATCAAGACCCTCAATTTCTTTTGAAGCAGCAGGTTCATGAAAGCCGGCGTCACACCCGGGCCCGCAAGGACGCCGACCTCTCCGCCGGGTTACCCGACGCAACAAGGAAGCGTCGGACTGAGGTTTTTTTCTCACCTATACCCTTTCCATCCGTTGGCGGGTGTCATCCGTCAGCCACTCAACTCTTCTGACTCCAATTACCAGGAGACCTCCCCCTCTTCGGGTGACTCCATGCAGTCAAGTCTACCGGCCTTCAAAACTGCACCCGGGTAATAACAAGCTCCTTACATTATCTGTCTGTACTTACTCTTTATATACCTAACACTTCTGTCTTTTCAGTGCCCAGGCAAAGCTTACCAAAGGAGCAAAGAAGACCAGGTCAGCCGGAGTGCCAGACTTGCCTGAGCCGGAGACGGCGGCTCAAGAGCCGCCAGCCGCCTCCGCCCCCGAAGCCACCATTCCCATGGACACGGCACCTGAAGCCCCTGCCCCGACCACCAAGACAACGACCGAAGCGTCAGCTAACCCGGAGGTCTCCGGCTCAGCCCCACCAGCTAACGACCCGGACGTGGTAATTACCCGGACGGAGTATGTTGAGCCGGGGAGGCCGACCGCGCTGGCCAAATGCTCCGCGAAGGGGGAGTTGCTGCAACCCCACCGGGTGAATCTCGATCTCTCCAGCTATGCCGACTTAAACATTGGAGAGCTTGTCTCAGGCTACATCAGCCAAATTCACAAGAGCCGGGACGCCGAAATCGCCATGGTCAACCAGATCCAACAAAAATCTGAGGTAACCTTATGTTGTCTTCTTACTTTCTGCATAGTGATCCTTGTCATGCTAGCCCCCAAGTCTATAACTTATACTTGAATATGTTGTAGACTTAGATTCCGGCTTACTTAGCTGAACCGACAGTACACAGATAGACACATTCAATATGCATTAGCCCCCAAGTGCCAAGTGTCTTTGCTTGGAAAGTACTTGGGACTTATATAATGACTGTGAATAACCCGGAAATATATGCAGGCTGCTGGCAAGAAATTTGAGTCGGACCTTGCGGATCTCAAGAGCCGGCTAAAGACACAAGAGATGGAGACCCGGAAGGCAAACGCCAAGTTCGTCTCCAGTATCGCCGCTCAAGAGAAGCTGAAGACCGAATTCGATGCTGAGCGGAAGGCCTGGGCTGAGGAGAAAGCCGCCCTGGTGACCCGGGCAGAACAGGCGGAGAAAGCCCTCACTGAGAAGACCACTGAGCTCTCTGGCCTAAAGCGCCAGGTTTCCCAAATGGTGGCTGCTATCTTCGGTAAGTCGCCTCGCCGGCTTTCATCAAGTCTGTATATGTTACGATTCATCCTTGTCACCGGCTTACCTGATCTTTACTTAAACAGGTCCCAGGAGTGCCAACCTCAATCAGAGCGTGGTCACCAAGCTAAAGGCCGTGTACACCCTGGTGGAACAACTCTACACCGGGTCACAGCGCGCCTTAGCTGTGGTGGCCCTATCCAACGAGGTGCCAACCCATCTGGCTGAAGTCCTGCGCCGGCTCGCAGTTCTGCCACAGCGGATCCAGGAGCTACGCCGAGCCTCCGCAAGATCCGGAGCAATTGCCGCGCTGAGCCGGGCCAAAGCATTCCTGCCGGAGCTAGACCCGACAGACATCGCCCTCGGTTACCCAAGCCTGAAGGAAGACGGCTCCGCCTTCGACCAGAAGGACTTTGCGGCATGTGTGAAGGCTGTACGCCCGGTGGCCACCATCATCGGGAACGACACCGACTTAACCAAGTATCAGCCGGGGTACAACGCGGAGAATCAGAGGATTCCAACCCCTCGCTATGAAGCTCTTAGTCTGATTCCTCCGGCTCGCCAACACACCTTCGCCCCCGAGATTGACCCGGCCGGGTTAATTGACGAAGAAGCCCAGTTCGAAGGTCTCAGCGGCATCAACTGGAAGTCGTCAACCTTCGAGGTCTTGGGATCAGCCGGAGCAGAAGGCGAGCCGGGGACTTCAACTCAGCAGGCGTCATAAAGCGGCTGGCGGTTCACCGAACAACACTACACCCTTTAGTCTTTGAAGGTTTTTTGTAATAGAATAAGTGCCACAATTTATCCCTGCCGTGCCATCGTGCACGTAATGAATGCTGAAACCCCTTGAAGTTATTCTTTTGGTGCTCCTCCGGGTCATAATTACACCTTTGTCCTTCTCAACCTTAAAAAGCACCTTCAAGTGTCTGCATAGAAAGGCAAATCACAAGTCTCAAGGCGGCTTACCGCCTTGAGAATCAGGTGTTTGAAATGGATAACCCGGAATACGAACCGAAAAAGACTGGTCGCTAACTATACTCTGAGCATAGCCGTGATAACACACTTAACGGCCTGTAAGCATACTTCCGGTTTAAATAACCCGGGTAGCTTGGTTGGTACCTGAACTCGAATTTACCTGTCTTGATGACGTCCATGATGTTCAACTAACAAGATAAACCAAAATTAAGCCGGCAAGAGAGACCCGGCAGTACATACTTTGACATGATCAGAGTAGGCTTGTGATAAAGTATAAAAAACTTGGGGCGTCCGGTTCGAATACGACCAGAAACCCGGTCCAAAGAGGTTAAGCTAAGATTCGGATGCGATCATATAGCCCCCAGTGGGTGTGGCGATGCCAATCAAAAGGGTATCGACAGCTATGTTCTCTTTGGTTCGAATACGACCCATGTTTGAACAGGAAGCCCCCAAGTGACTTTGAAAATTGTTTAACGACGCTGATTCGAATACGATCCGCGTCGGTTCTCAGAGGGGTTACACGATGATTCAAATATGACCAAAGGCAACCTCCCAATGAGCTCGGCACTTTGCCAATCAAATGAGTATCGACAGCTATGTTCTCTTTGGTTCGAATACGACCCATGTTTGAACAGGAAGCCCCCAAGTGACCTTACTGCTTACAGCTAAACTCGAATACGGTCATAAGCCGGATCCTCCTTTCAAATTAGCATGTAACAAATGACACACACATAATTGGAGGAGAAAAAAGGACAGAGGTCCTGCTTTATTGCTTATCATAATATATACATGTCTGAGATAAATATGTACACCACGAGAGCCGGCAGCTCAAGTGTAGTAAGGCCGAAGCTGAGCTATATTCCATGGCCGACGGGTCTCCTCCTCAGATTTACGCGAATCCTTATGTTCCCGAATATCAATGAGATAATATGACCCGTTGTGCAAGTTCTTACTGACCACAAAGGGCCCTTCCCAAGGTGGGGATAACTTGTGTGCATCAGTCTGATCCTGGATGAGCCGGAGCACAAGGTCGCCTTCCTGGAAGACCCGAGATTTGACCCGGCGGCTATGATAACGGCGCAGGTCTTGTTGGTAAATCGCTGAACGGGCTGCCGCCACATCACGTTGTTCGTCCAACAAGTCCAGAGCGTCTTGGCGCGCCTGTTCATTATCCGTCTCAACATAAGCCGCCACACGAGGCGAATCGTGACGGATGTCGCTGGGGAGGACTGCTTCTGCTCCATAAACCATGAAGAAAGGCGTGAAGCCAGTAGACCTGTTAGGAGTAGTGTTGATGCTCCATAAGACGGAGGGCAGCTCCTCCACCCAACAACCCGGCGTCCGTTGCAAAGGGACCAAAAGCCGGGGTTTGATGCCCTTCAGAATCTCCTGGTTAGCTCTCTCAGCTTGACCATTGGATTGGGGGTGAGCCACTGAGGAAACATCAAGTCGGATATGCTCCCGTTGACAAAATTCTTCCATAGCACCCTTGGATAAATTGGTGCCATTGTCAGTTATGATGCTGTGCGGAAAGCCGAAGCGGAAAATCACCCTTTTCATAAATTGAACCACCGTGGCTGCATCGCACTTGCTAACTGGCTCAGCCTCCACCCACTTCGTGAATTTGTCCACGGCCACCAAGAGGTGGGTCTTCTTATCCTTGGATCGTTTAAAAGGCCCAACCATATCAAGCCCCCAGACCGCAAAGGGCCAAGTGATTGGGATCATCCTCAATTCCTGAGCCGGCACATGAGCCCGTCGTGAGAACCTTTGGCAACCATCACATTTACTGACCAAGTCCTCTGCATCAGAGTGAGCCGTCAGCCAATAAAAACCATGACGGAAAGCCTTGGCTACAAGAGATTTTGAACCGGCATGATGGCCACAATCCCCTTCATGGATCTCGCGCAAGATCTCTTGACCTTCCTCAGGGGAGATACAACGCTGAAACGCCCCTAAAACACTGCGATGATGCAACTCGCCATCAATGACAACTATTGACTTAGCCCGCCGGGTTACTTGCCTGGCCAGAGTTTCATCCTCAGGCAACTCTCCCCGAGTTATATAAGCCAGATATGGCATTGTCCAGTCTGGTATGACATGAAGAGCCGCCACCAGCCGTGCCTCCGGGTCAGGGATAGCCAAGTCCTCTTCTGTAGGCAGCTTAACCGAGGGATTATACAAGACATCCAAGAAAGTGTTAGGCGGTACCGGCTTTCGCTGAGAGCCTAGCCGGCTTAAAGCATCAGCCGCCTCATTCTTCCTGCGATCAATGTGCTCCACTTGGTATCCCTGAAAATGCCCAGCAATGGCATCAACCTCGCGACGATAAGCCGCCATGAGAGGATCCTTAGAATCCCAGGTGCCTGACACTTGTTGAGCCACCAAATCTGAATCCCCAAAGCACCTTACCCGGCTTAAGCTCATCTCCTTAGCCACCCGAAGACCATGGAGTAAAGCTTCGTATTCAGCCGCATTGTTAGTGCAAGGAAACATCAACCGTAGCACATAATGGAACTTGTCACCTTTTGGGGAAGCCAATACAACACCAGCCCCCGAGCCCTCCAACTGTCTGGACCCGTCGAAGTGGATAGTCCAATAAGTGTTATCCGGCTTTTGCTCAGGCACTTGAGACTCCGTCCAATCATTGATGAAATCCACCAAAGCTTGAGATTTAACAGCAGTGCGTGGCACATATTTGAGGCCATGAGGTCCAAGTTCTATAGCCCACTTAGCGATTCTCCCTGTAGCCTCTCTGTTTTGGATAATATCACCAAGGGGGGCAGAACTGACCACAGTGATGGGATGACCCTGAAAATAATGTTTGAGCTTCCGGCTCGCCAAGAACACCCCGTATACGAGCTTCTGCCAATGCGGGTACCGCTGCTTGGACTCAATGAGCACCTCGCTGACATAATAAACCGGCCGCTGAACTGGATGCTCCTTACCCGCCTCCTTGCGCTCCACAACAATAGCCACGCTGACAGCTCGTGCATTTGCCGCTACATATAGTAGCAAGGGCTCCTTATCAATCGGAGCAGCAAGGACGGGGGGTTCTGCCAGTTGCTTTTACAAATCCTCAAAAGCGGTATTAGCTGCATCATTCCAGATAAAGTTATCAGTCTTCTTCATCAACTGATATAGAGGCATAGCCTTCTCACCCAAACGGCTTATAAACCGGCTTAAAGCAGCGATGCGACCCGCCAAACACTGAACGTCATTTATACATGCCGGCTTAGCTAGGGAGGTGATAGCCTTGATCTTCTCCGGGTTAGCCTCAATGCCTCTGTCAGAAACCAAGAAGCCCAATAGTTTGCCTGCAGGAACACCAAAAACACACTTGGCCGGGTTAAGCATCATCTTGTAGACCCGGAGATTATCGAAGGTTTCCCTTAAGTCATCTATCAGGGTTTCCTCCTTGATGGATTTAACCACAATATCGTTCACGTAAGCGTGAACATTGCGCCCGATCTGTTTATGAAGACAATTCTGTACACAACGCTGGTAAGTCGCCTGTGCACACTTGAGTCCAAAAGGCATAGACACATAGCAGAAGGCTCCAAAGGGAGTGATGAACGCCGTCTTCTCTTGGTCCTTAACTGCCATCTTAATCTGATGATACCTGGAATAGGCATCCAAGAAACTTAAGCGTGCACAGCCTGCCGTAGCATCAATGATTTGATCAATACGGGGGAGAGCGAAAGGATCAGCCGGACACGCCTTGTTCAAGTCCGTGTAGTCCACACACATCCGCCAGGTGCCGTTCTTCTTGAGTACGAGCACCGGGTTAGCCAACCACTCCGGGTGAAAAACCTCAACAATGAACCTGGCTGCCAAGAGCCGGGCTACTTCCTCCCCAATAGATTTCCGCCTCTCTTCGTTAAACCGCCGGAGGAACTGTCTGACCGGCTTAAATTTTGGATCAACATTGAGGGTGTGCTCAGCGAGTTCTCTAGGTACACCTGGCATGTCAGAAGGTTTCCATGCGAAGATGTCCCTATTCTCACGGATGAACTTGATGAGCGCGCCTTCCTATTTCGGGTCCAGATTTGCACTGATACTAAACTGCTGAGACGAGTCACCTGGAACAAAATCAACAAGTTTAGTCTCATCAGCTGATTTAAATTTCATGGCCGGTTCATTCTCTGTGGTTGGCTTTTTCAGACAGATCATATCTGTTGGGTCAACATTGTCTTTATAAAATTTCAACTCTTCTGTGGCGCAAACAGACTCTGCATAAGCTGCGTCACCTTCCTCACACTCCAGAGCCACTTTCCGGCTGCCGTGAACCGTAATGGTCCCATTGTGACCCGGCATCTTGAGCTGTAAGTACACATAACACGGCCGTGCCATGAACTTGGCGTAAGCCGGCCGTCCAAATATAGCGTGGTATGGACTTCTTATCTTGACCACCTCAAAGGTCAACTTCTCCACCCTGTAGTTGTTCTCATCACCAAAAGCCACTTCTAGTTCGATTTTGCCGACTGGATAAGCCGACTTACCGGGTACCACACCATGGAAGATAGTATTTGACTGGCTGAGGTTCTTATCGACTAGCCCCATACGACGGAAAGTCTCATAATAGAGGATGTTGATGCTGCTGCCTCCATCCATGAGTACCTTTGTGAATTTATAGCCTCCCACCTGAGGAGCCACCACTAAGGCCAGGTGGCCCGGGTTATCCACCCGGGGGGGTGATCCTCCCTACTCCACACTATAGGCTGTTCAGACCACCGTAAGTAGCGTGGAACCGCCGGCTCAACAGCATTAACAGCCCTCTTGTGAAGCTTCTCGTCTTGTTTGCACAAACTAGTGGTGAACACGTGATACTGTCCACCGCTAAGCTGCTTCGGGTTGGTCTGATAACCCCCCTGCTGCTGTTGATGACCCTGACCGGACTGTTGATTAAAGCCCCCTTGACCGTTCTGAGGACCGGAATTTGAACCGCCGCCCGGGCCATGAAAGCCGCCGGCGCCTGAGCCACCACCCGGACCATTGTAGTTTTTGAAGGCCTTCATGATAGCACAATCCTTCCATAGATGAGTAGCTGGCTTCTCTCTAGAGCCGTGTCTCGGACAAGGTTCGTTCAACAGCTGCTCCAGAGAAGGTCCTGACCCGCCGCCTCGGGGAGGGGGTCTCCCCTTGCGTCGCGGGTTATTATTTTGAGAGTTGGTGTTGGCTACAAACTCTAGGCTGCCATCGGCCTTACGCTTGCCTCCTCCTTGGTTCCCCGGGTTAAACTGGGGACCCTTGCCATTGTCGTTCTTCTTTCCCTTCCCTGCCCTTTCATCGTCTGAAGGGGGATCCTTGGTACCATCGGAATCGGCGTACTTGACAAGAGCCGCCATCAGGGTACCCATATCGGTGCAGTCGCGCTTGAGCCGCCCAAGCTTCATCTTAAGAGGCACAAAGCGACAGTTCTGTTCCAACATTAAGACTGCAGAGCCGGCATCCATCTTATCTGATGAATGTATGATCTCCTTGACCCGGCGAACCCAATGGGTCGTGGACTCACCCTCCTGCTGCTTACAGTTAGTCAAATCCACAATTGACATAGACTGCCTGCAGGTATCTTTGAAGTTTTGAATGAACCGGGCTTTCAGCTCAGCCCAAGACCCAATGGAGTTCGGCGGTAACCCTTTCAACCATGTGCGGGCAGTTCCATCTAACATCATGGTGAAATACTTGGCCATGGCCACCTCACTGACCTCCAGCAATTCCATAGCCATCTCATAACTCTCAATCTAGGCTGCAGGCTGTAAGTCTGCTGTATAGTTAGGCACCTTCCTAGGGCCCTTGAAATCCTTAGGTAGACGTTCATTACGGATGGCTGGTACCAAACAAGGGACTCCCCCGGTCCTGGTAGAAATTCCTACATCAACGGACGTCGTCGGATAAGCCGGGGGGGGGTCTGATAAGCCGTCAATTGAGGCGCCTGCTCCGCCTCTTGCCGCGCTTGGGTCGTTGCGTAGAAGGCTCCATTATGAGCCGGGCCATGGCCAGGGGGCGGGTCATGGCGTCGCACATTACTTGAACCGGTTGCTGAGACCATGTGCCGGCTGTAACTCGGGCTCTGGCCTGGCCGAGGGGTCGAGTGGATCCTGTCACGGCTATAGGAGTACGCCTCTTGCTGGGCTAGCGCCGTCTGCAGGAGTTCCCTGACACGGCGGGTTTCGATGGCCGCCAGAGAATCGCCGTCAACGGGGAGAGCCGCCAGCCGTGCTTCCGCAGCTACCATGTTCTCTAGTGGGTTATCATGATGACCCGGGGGTATTGGCACATACTGAGGCGGGGCAGGTGGCACCTGGGGAAGCCCCATCACTCGCGGCGGAACCAGGGGTCCAGACCCAGGCGCAATGACCCCTGGCGGGTTACTAGACCCTGCACCCGGCGTGTTGAAGAGATTGCGTGGATCGTAAACCGGCGGGAGTCGAGACTGGGCCTTCTGATGCCTCCTTCTCATGACCTCGTTGGCCGCGTTCTGATCCATCGTGAGTTGGAAGGACTGCGCCTGAATCAGCTGAGTCCGGGCGTCGAGAGCCGCCCGCTCTGCAGCCAGCCAGATCCCTTCCGCTGCAAGATCCTCTTTAGCCTTCATCAGATCCAATTTCAACTGTGCCACCTCCGCGTCATGCTGGGCTTGATCCGCCGGGTCAACCGTGGCGGTTAACAGGGCCGTCATCTTGTCTGTGAGATCCATCAGCACCTGAGCCGGAGAAGGCACCGGGTTTCCTGCTCCCGCAGCAGGGTTCTGAACAGGCTGCGCACCAGCCATAAAACTCCAACCTGACTTGGCGGCTCGAAAAGGTCCGGAATACTGTCACCGTCGGAACAACCTATGAGCCTGCCATATTGAAGTTGGTACAAAGAGTTTGACTCATCAGTGGCCGACTCGCCGTCAGAGCCGGCGGCCGCCTCATCACCGGACCCGGATGGACCAGAGGGCCCTCCATGGATGCATCCCACAAAGGCACGCCTTAAGGCAGGCCGGGCCCGGGCGGGTCGTGCACTCCGAGCCGTTTCAATGAGATCGGCGCGGAGACCCGGCTCGGGGCCCGGCTCACCAATCTTGCCGATGAAGACGTGAATTCCGCCGAAGGGGACCCAGTACCCGTACTCAATTGAGTCGGCGTCGGGGCCCCAGTCTGCATTGTCGATGTAGAGCTTGCCGCGACGACTCTTGGTCATCCGGCCCACAGCGTATCCCTTGAGCCCTTCGAAGCTGCCCTTCAAGAACTCAAATCCACCGTGCGCCAGCCCCACGGTGGGCGCCAGCTGTCGTGGAATTGTCACGGCAGATGTCCTTGAGCTAGGACTTAGTCGTGGAGCCATCGCAACTAGGAAGCTTGAAGGGGTTATGCGGGACAAGGAACACGAGGATTTATACTGGTTCGGCCCCTTACGGTGAAGGTAAAAGCCTACGTCCAGTTCGAGGTGTTATTGATTAGGGTTACGATCGCCAGGGAGCTAAACAGTTATGCCCGGCTCTCGATGAGATTGTTGTCGTCCTTCAACCGCTGCCGGGTCCTCCCTTTATATAGGGAGGCTGACGCCCAGCAGCCCTTAGAGTCCCGCCCGGCTCATAACAGCCTCCGGCTCGGACTCTGAACAAGACTTGCCTTATACTACAAGTCTACTATAACAATGATTGTAACTACGGGCTTTAAGCCATATCCGGGTCTCGGCCCATCTCTGGCCCAATATCTTGACACTTAGCTCCGGGCTTCTGGCAATGACCCTTAGAATAACCCGGCCCTCCTGGCGGGTGACTCCAAGGTCTATATCCTCAGCAGATCCTATTTGGGTACACCTTCTATCATAGATCCGAAGGCAAGATCTTTGTTGCTAAGAATGGATCCTTTCTAGAGAAGGAGTTTCTATCGAAAGAAGTGAGTGGGAGGAAAGTAAAACTTGACGAGGTAATTGTACCTTCTATCAAATTGGAAAGTAGCTCATCACACAAAACCGTTCCCGTGATGCCTACTCCAACTAGAGAGGAAGCTAATGATAATGATCATGAAACTTTGGATCAAGTTACTACCAAACCTCATAGGTCAACCAGAGCACGTTCCGCATCAGAGTGGCACGGTAATCCTGTTCTGGAAGTCATATTACTAGACCATGGCGAACCTATGAACTATGAGGAAGCGATGATGAGCCCAGATTCCGCAAAATGGCTTGAGGCCATGAAATCTGAGATAGAACCCATGTATGAGAACAAAGTATGGACTTTGGTTGACTTGCCCGATGATCAGCAAGCCATAGAGAATAAATGGATCTTCAAGAAGAAGATTGACGCTGATGGTAATGTTACCGTATACAAAGCTCGACTTGTTGCAAAAGGTTTTCGACAAGTTCAAGGAGTTGACTATCATGAGACTTTATCAACCGTAGTGATGCTTAAGTCTGTCCGAATCATGTTAGCAATTGCCACATTTTATGATTATGAAATCTTGCAAATGGACATCAAAAATGCATTCTTTAATGGATTTCTTAAAGAAGAGTTGTGTATGATGCAACCAGAAGGTTTTGTCGATCCTAAAGGTGCTAATAAGTGTTCAAGCTCCAGCGATCCATTTATGGACTGGTGCAAGCATCTCGGAGTTGGAATATACGCTTTGATAGGGTGATCAAAGCATATGGTTTTATACAGACTTACGGTGAAGCCTGTATTTATAAGAAAGTGAGTGGGAGCTCTGTAGCATTTCTGATATTATATGTGGATGACATATTGCTGATTGGAAATGATATAGAATTTCTGGATAGCATAAAAGGATACTGGAATGATAATTTTTCAATAAAAGTCCTCAGTAAAGCTACTTATGTATTGGGCATCAAGATCTATGGAGATAGATTGAGACGCTTAATAGGACTTTCACAAAGCACACACCTTGACAAGATTTTGAAGGAGTTCAAAATGGATCGGTCAAAGAAGGAATTCTAGCCTGTATTGTAAGGTGTGAAGTTGAGTAAGAATCAAAACCCGACCACGGAAGAAGCTAGACAGAGAATGAAAAGTCATTCCCTATGCCTCAACCATACGTTCTATAAAGTATGCCATGCTGTGTGCCAGACCTATTGTATACCTTGCCATGAGTTTGGCAAGGAGGTACAATAGTGATCCAGGAGTAGATCACTAGACAGCGGTCAAAATTATCCTTAGTTACCTAATATGACTAGGGAAATATTTCTCGGTTATGGAGGTGATAAAGAGTTCGTCGTAAAGAGTTACGTCGATGCAAGATTTTACACCGCCAGATGACTCTGAGTCTCAATCTTGATACATATTGAAAGTGGCAGCAATTAGCTAGAGTAGCTCCGTGCAGAGCATTATAGACATAGAAATTTGCAAAATACATACGGGTCTGAACGTGGCAGACCCGTTGACTAAACTTCTCTCACAAGAAAAAACATGATCACACCTAAGTACTCTTTGGGTGTTAATCACATAGCGATGTGAACTAGATTATTGACTCCAGTAAACCCATTGAGTGTTGGTCACATGGTGATACGTCTCCAACATATCTATAATTTTTGATTGTTCCATGCTATTATATTATCCATCTAGGATGTTTTATATGCATTTATATGCTATTTTATATGATTTTTGGGACTAACCTATTAACCTAGAGCCTAGTGCCAGTTTCTGTTTTTTCCTTGTTTTTGAGTATTGCAGAAAAGGAAAACCAAACGGAGTCCAGTTGACCTGAAATTTGACGGAGATTATTTTTGGACCAGAAGAAGCCCACGGAGCATCGGAGATGGACCAGAAGAGTCCCGAGGCACCCACGAGGGTGGGGGGCACGCCCTACCCCCTGGGCGCGCCCCCTACCTCGTGGCCGCCTCGGAGACCCCCCTGACTTGTTCCCGACGCCAAAACCTCTTATATATACAGAAACCCCCAGAACATAACCTTGATCGGGAGTTCCACCACCGCAAGCCTCTGTAGCCACCAAAAACCAATCTAGACCTGTTCTGGCACCCTGCTGGAGAGGGGAATCCCTCACCGGTGGCCATCTTCATCATCCCGGCGCTCTCCATGACGAGGAGGAAGTAGTTCACCCTCGGGGCTGAGGGTATGTACTAGTAGCTATGTGTTTGATCTCTCTCTCTCTCTTGTGTTCTTGATTTGGCACGATCTTGATGTATCGCGAGCTTTGCTATTATAGTTGGATCTTATGATGTTTCTCCCCCTCTACTCTCTTGTAATGGATTGAGTTTTCCCTTTGAAGTTATCTTATCGGATTGAGTCTTTAAGGATTTGAGAACACTTGATGTATGTCTTGCATGTGCTTATCTGTGATGACAATGGGATATTCACGTGATTTACTTGATGTATGTTTTGGTGATCAACTTGCGGGTTCCGTAACATTGTGAACTTATGCATAGGGGTTGGCACACGTTTTCTTCTTGACTCTCCAGTAGAAACTTTGGGGCACTCTTTGAAGTTCTATGTGTTGGTTGAATAGATGAATCTGAGATAGTGTGGTGCATATCGTATAATCATACCCATGGATACTTGAAGTGACATTGGAGTATCTAGGTGACATTAGGGTTTTGGTTGATATGTGTCTTAAGGTGTTATTCTAGTACGAACTCTTGAATAGATCGATCCGAAAGAATAACTTTGAGGTGGTTTCGTACCATACAATAATCTCTTCGTTTGTTCTCCGCTATTAGTGACTTTGGAGTGACTCTTTGTTGCATGTTGAGGGATAGTTATATGATCCAATTATGTTATTATTGTTGAGAGAACTTGCACTGGTGAAAGTATGAACCCTAGGCCTTGTTTCCTAGCATTGCAATACCGTTTACGCTCACTTTTATCATTAGTTACCTTGCTGTTTTTATATTTTCAGATTACAAAAACCTATATCTACCATCCATATTGCACTTGTATCACCATCTCTTCGCCGAACTAGTGCACCTATACAATTTACCATTGTATTGGGTGTGTTGGGGACACAAGAGACTCTTTGTTATTTAGTTGCAGGGTTGCTTGAGAGAGACCATCTTCATCCTACACCTCCCACGGATTGATGAACCTTAGGTCATCCACTTGAGGGAAATTTGCTACTGTCCTACAAACCTCTGCACTTGGAGTCCCAACAACGTCTACAAGAATAAGGTTGCGTAGTAGACATCACATGGCGATGTGAACTATGGGTGTTAATCACATAAAGATGTAAACTATTGGTGTTAAATCACATGGCGATGTGAACTAGATTATTGACTCTAGTGCAAGTGGGAGACTGAAGGAAATATGCCCTAGAGGCAATAATAAAGTTGTTATTTATATTTCCTTATATCATGATAAATTTTATTATTCATGCTAGAATTCTATTAAACGGAAACTTGATACATGTGTGAATACATAGACAAAACACTGTGTCCCTAGTAAACCTCTACTAGACTAGCTCGTTAATCAAAGATGGTTAAGTTCCCTAACCATAGACATGTGTTGTCATTTGATGAACAGGATCACATCATTCTCCTAATGATGTGATGGACAAGACCCATCCGTTAGCTTAGCATGCTGATCGTTGAGTTTTATTGCTATTGCTTTCTTCATGTCAAATACATATTCCTTCGACTATGAGATTATGCCACTCCCGGATACCGGAGGAATACCTTGTGTGCTATCAAACGTCACAACGTAACTGGGTGATTATAAAGATGCTCTACAGGCATCTCCGAAGGTGTTTGTTGGGTTGGCATAGATCAAGATTAGGATTTGTCACTCCGAGTATCGGAGAGGTATCTCTGGGCCCTCTCGGTAATGCACATCATAATAAGCCTTGCAAGCAATGTGACCAATGAGTTAGTTGCGGGATGATGTATTACTGAACGAGTAAAGAGACTTGCCGATAACGAGATTGAACTAGGTATAAAGATAACGACGATCGAATCTCGGGCAAGTAACGTACCCATAGGGAATAACGTATGTTGTCATTACGGTACGACCGATAAAGATCTTCATAGAATATGTGGGAGCCAATATGAGCATCTAGGTTTCGCTATTGGTTATTGACCGGAGAGGTGTCTCGGTCATGTCTACATAGTTCTCGAACCCGAAGGGTCCGCACGCTTAACGTTCAATGACGATTTGTATTATATGAGTTATGTGATTTGGTGACCGAATATTGTTGAGAGTCCCGTATGAGATCACGTACATGAGGAGGAGTCTCGAAATGGTCGAGAGGTAAAGATTCATATATAGGACCATAGTATTCAGACACCGGAAAGTGTTCTGGCAGTATTGGGTACATATCGGGTCACCGGAAGGGGTTCCGGGCACCCCCCGGCAAAGATATGGGCCTTATTGGGCCAACGGCGGGACAGACCAGCCCCTAGTGGGCTGGTGCACCCCATATAGGCCGAATAGGAGGAGAAGGAAGGAGGGGAAGGGATAAAGGAAAGGGGAGGATTCGGCCTCCCCCTTCCCTTCTCTCCCCCCTCTCTTTCCTTTCCCCTCCGACACTAATGGAAGGGGGGAGGCCGACTTGTGGGAGGCGACCAAGTAGGATTACTCCTACTTGTGGCGCCCGTTGCTGCTCCTCTCCATCTCCCACCTATATATATGTGGGGGGCACCGCTAGAACACACAACATTGATCCCTAGCCGTGTGCGGCGCCCCCTCCATAGTTTACGCCTCCGGTCATATTCACATAGTGCTTAGGCAAAGCCCTGTGTGGATCACTTCACCATCACCGTCACCACGCCGTCATGCTGACGGAACTCTCCCTCGACACTTTGCTGGATCAAGAGTTCGAGGGACGTCATCGAGCTGAACGTGTGCAGAACTCGGAGGTGTCGTACGTTCGGTGCTTGATCGGTCGGAACGAGAAGAAATTCGACTACATCAACTGCGTTGTCAAACGCTTCCGCTTTCGGTCTACGAGGGTACGTGGACACACTCTCCCCCTCTCGTTGCTATGCATCTCCTAGATAGATCTTGCGTGAGCGTTTCAAATTTTTGAAATTGCATGCTACGTTTCCCAACAGAAAGATCTAGATACATATATCCAGTTGGATGTAGGTAGCATGAGTTATTATTGTTGACATCACCCTTGAGGTCAATACGTTGGGAGGCGAAACTATAAGCCCCTATCTTTCTATGTGTCCGGTTGAAACGTTTTTCTCATGTGTGCGTGGTGAATGTTAGCAATCATAGAAGACTATATGATGGTTTAGTATGTGGACTTGCCTAAAGGCTCCGATACTTGACCCTTCCTGAAAAGATGATAAATTGTAGTTGCAAAGTTGACTGAGAACATAGTTTGTTGGTTTCCAATAGAGTTTGTGCTTTATACTTCGATGTTGAGATGAATGTTACTTATTCATGAGAAGTCTATGATAAAAGTTCTATGATAAAAGTTTTATGTCAAAGTTTGTTGCTGTTATAATAATATACATGATGCTTCTATGTCTGTATTTTGTTTTTATCCACACCTCTCTCTCTCTAAGCATGTGGACATGTTTTTTGATTTCGTTTTTGCTTGAGGACAAGCGAGGTATAAGCTTGGGGGAGTTGATACGTCCATTTTTCATCATGTTTATTGATACGTCCATTTTGCATCATGTTTTCTTACTATTATTTATGATGTTTTTATCCATAATAATGCTTTTTGGAGTAATTCTAATGCCTTTTCTCTCATAATATGCAAGGTATACACAAAGAGGGAAAATTCCGGCAGCTAGAAATCTGGAAGTGGAAAAGCTACTTCAGGCCACCTATTCTGCACAACTCCAAACAAGCTGAAACCTCACAGAGATTTTTTATGGAATATTTGAAGAATATTGGAGTAAATAACTACCAGAGGGGGCCCACCAGGTGCGCACAACCCACCTCGGCACACCAGGGAGCCCAGGCACGCCCTGGTGGGTTGTGCTCACCCAGGCCCACCTTTGGTTCCCATCTTCTGGTATATAGGTCATTTTGACCTAGAAAAAATATGGAGAAGACTTTCGGGACGGAGCGCCGCCGTCTCGAGGCGGAACTTGGGCAGGAGCACTTTTGCCCTCCGGCGGAGCAATTCCGCCAGGGGAACTTCCCTTCCGGAGGGGGAAATCATCGTCATCATCATCACCAACAACTCTCCCATCTTGGGGAGGGCAAGCTCCGTCAACATCTTCAACAGCAGCATCTCATCTCAAACCCTAGTTCATATCTTGTGTTCAATCTTGTTACCGGAACTATAGATTGGTGCTTGTGGGTGACTAGTAGTGTTGATTACATCTTTTAGTTGATTACTGTATGGTTTATTTGGTGGAAGATTATATGTTCAGATCCAATATGCTTTTTAATACCCCTCTGATCTTGAGCATGATTATCATTTGTGAGTAGTTACTTTTGTTCTTGAGGTCACGGGAGAAATCATGTTGCAAGTAATCGTGTGAACTTGAAATGTGTTTGATATTTTGATAATATGTATGTTGTGATTCCCTTAGTGGTGTCATGTGAATGTCGAATACATGACACTTCACCATATTTGGGCCTAAGGGAATGCATTGTGGAGTAGAAATTAGATGATGGATTGCGAGAGTGACAGAAGCGTAAACCCTAGTTTATGCGCTATTCCGTAAGGGATCGATTGGATCCAAAAGTTTAATGCTATGGTTAGAATGTATTCTTATTAATTTTCTCGTAGTTGTGGATGCTTGCGGGAGGGTTAATCATAAGTAGGAGGTTTCTTCAAGTAAGAACAGCACCTAAGCACCGGTCCACCCACATATCAATTTATCTAAGTACCGAACACAAATCAAACCAACATGGTGAAAGTGACTAGATGAAATTCCCATGTACCCTCAAAAACACTTTGCTTATCATAAGAGACAGTTTTGGCCTGTCCTTTGCCTCAAAAGGATTGGGCTATCTTGCTGCACTTTTGGTACTACTATTGTTACTTGCTCGTTACAAATTATCTTGCTATCGAACTACTCTGTAACTTACAATTTCAGCACTTGCAGACATTACCTTGCTGAAAACTACTTGTCATTTCCTTCTGCTCCTCGTTGGGTTCGACACTCTTACTTATCGAAAAGATCTACAATTGATCCCCTGTACTTGTGGGTCATCAATGCTATTTTCTGGCGCCTTTGCCGGGGAGTGAAGCGCCTTTGGTAAGGAAACATTTATATAGTGTGCTGAAATTTATTGTCACTTGTTACTATGGAAAACAATCCTTTGAGGGGTTTTTTTGGGGTATCTTCACCTCGACCAGAACCACAATTAGCTACCCCTCAACCTACTGCACCTACTGAAAATATTGAATATGAAATTCCTTCGGGTATGATAGAACAACTGCTAGCTAATCCTTGTGCAGGAGATGGAACCGAACATCCTAATATGCACTTGATATATGTAGAACAAATTTGTGGATTGTTCAAGCTTGCAGGTTTACCCGGAGATGAAGTTATGAAGAAGGTTTTCCATTTATCTTTGAAGGGAAATGCATTGGCATGGTATAGGCTATGTGGTGATATTGGGTCTTGGAATTGGAATCGTTTGAAATTGGAGTTCCACCAAAAAATTATCATATGCATCTAGTTTATCATGATCAGAATTATATATATAATTTTTGGCCTCATGATGGAGAAAGTATTGCTCTATCTTGGGGGAGGCTTAAGTCAATGTTATATTCATGCCCCAATCGTGAGCTCTCAAGAGAAATTATTATCTAGAACTTTTATGCTCGGCTTTCTCGTAATGATCGAACCATGCTTGATACTTCTTGTGCCGGTTCTTTTATGAAGAAGACTATTGAATTCCGGTGGGATCTTTTGGAAAGAATTAAACACAACTCTGAAGATTGGGAACTCGACGAAGGTAAAGAGTCAGGTATTAAACTTAAGTATGATTGTGTTAAATCTTTTATGGATACCGATGCTTTTCAAAAGTTTAGCACTAAATATGGACTTGACTCTGAGATAGTAGCTTCCTTTTGTGAATCATTTGCTACTCATGTTGATCTCCCTAAAGAGAAGTGGTTTAAATATCACCCACCTATTAAAGAAGAAATCAAAGAACCAGTACCAGTTAAAGAAGGAACTATACTTTATAATGTTGACAAAGTTGTTCCTTCTGCTTATATTGAGAAACCACCTTTCCCTGTTAGGATAAAGGAACATGCTAAAGTTTCAACTGTGGTTAAAAAAAGCTATATTCGAACACCTAAACCTGATGAACAAATTAAAGTGGAACCTAGTATTGCTATGGTTAAAGATCTCTTGGAAGAAGATGTAGATGGGCATGTTATTTATTTTTGTGAAGAAGTTGCTAGAATTGCCAAACTTGATAAAAAGGATAAACATAGACCTGTTGTTGGCTTGCCCGTCATCTCAGTTAAAATAGGAGATCACTGTTATCATGGTTTATGTGACATAGGTGCTAGTGTGAGTGCTATTCCTTACACCTTATATCAAGAAATTATAAATGACATAGCACCCGCAGAGATAGAAGACATAGATGTTATTATTAAACTTGCTAATAGAGACACTATATCACCAATTGGGATTGTTAGAGATGTTGAAGTCTTGTGTGGGAAAATAAAATACCCTACTGATTTTCATGTTCTTGGTTCCCCACAAGATGACTTTGTCCCATTATCTGTGGTAGACCTTTCTTGAACACCGTTAATGCTAAGATAGACTGTGAGAAACAAATTGTCGGTGTTAGTTTTGGTAATGAGTCTCATGAGTTTAATTTTTCCAAGTTTAGTAGAAAGCTTCATGAAAAAGAATTGCCTAGTAAGGATGGATTAATTGGTCTTGCTTCTATTGCTGTACCACCTATTGATCCTTTAGAACAATATTTGCTAGACGATGAAAATGATTTACATATGCATGAAAGAAATGAAATAGATAAGATTTTCTTTGAACAACGTCCTATGCTTAAACACAACTTGCCTATTGAAACTCTAGGAGGTCCTCCTCCACCTAAAGGTGATCCTGTGTTTGAATTAAAACAATTGCCAGACACTTTGAAATGTGCTTATCTTGATGAAAAGAAGATATATCCTGTTATGATCAGTGCTAACCTTTCAAAACATGAAGAAGAAAGATTATTGAAAGTTCTAAGGAAGCACCGAGCTGCTATTGGATATACTCTTGATGATTTAAATGGCATTAGTCCCACTCTATGTCAGCACAAAAATAATATGGAACCTGATGCTAAACCCGTTGTTGATCACCAACGTCGGTTAAATCTGAAGATGAAAGAAGTGGTAAGAATGGAAATTTTAAAACTTCTGGAAGCGGGTATAATCTATCCTATAGCTGATAGTAGATGGGTAAGTATTATTCATTGTGTCCCTAAGAAAGGAGGTATAACTGTTGTTCCTAATGATAAGAATGAACTTATTCCACAAAGAATTGTTACAGGCTATAGAATCACCGGTACGCGTCAGTGCTATACAAACGGTTTTTAACCGCTTTCCATGACGGCATTTGGAACCATCGCCTAGTGAGTGACAGCGATAGGGGGGTCTTTCCCACAGGACCCAGAAACTGTCGGGGATAGGGAGCCTTGATGCATATAGGTGTCCCTATATAACCGTTTCCGATATCTCGAATATCCCAAATGCTTCATCCTTGCTACTCGTTTGTGCTCGCATTGCCATCATAGTCAGAGTTTTCTGGTTTTACCTAAAACCAGGCAGAGGCATGGGAGCTTTCCAGGAAGATTCCAGGCACGGGAGTTTTACGATGCCTGGCACATCACAAACACTTCATGATTATAAACCATGTACGATAGGTAGACAATCACACACATTTAGTTTTCCCACACCGTATGTGATAGTGTCTGACATCACACACGCTTTGCAAACGGCAACTGTGTGCATTGTTACACACGTTTCCTCTCCGTGAACCATGTCGGGTTATGATGTATATCGCACACGCTATGCTTTATTAACCTTGTGCGTCGTAATGACCTACACACCATAATTACGCCCTAATTTAATTGCTGCTATTTAAAATTGTACCTAATTTAAACTTGAAAGTAGGCTGTAGCTTTATTCATATCCATCAGGTTCCAACAACCCATGCATTATTCGATTCACAGGTACATATGTTTAAGAATTACATAAGCACCAAATAAAGAATGATGAACCAGGGTTCTATACTTGTACTATTACAGATGGTAAAGAAAGAGGCGACACACATTCCGATTGCTGAACCAGGTGAAGTGGAATGGCCTATTGTGCTCTCCTGGATGCAGAAGGCATGCAGGACTCTAGTCCAACCCCTTGTGATGGCCGACCGCCAATCATGTAGTTTGAGAGGTAATCTTGAGTAAACTGCTTCAGGATCCACTGCAAAAGAAAAAAAGATTCAGACATTGTCATCTAACACAACTCATTACGGGCAGTAAAAAGAAGGCTACAGGGTTCTTACTTACCATCCTGCAGTTCACTGTTGTCTTGCATAAAGTGTAAACAAATAGTTCGATTGACATCTTTTGACCCATTTTAATAACAATCTTTATCAGTTTCCTCACTTGATGCTTGTTCATGAATATCTCATTGCCCCATACGCAGAGAGGGTCTAAGTGTGGATCTTTGGCAATGATATATGTACCTAAAAGCACCGAGTTAATATTAGAAGCTAAAAAACAATTGAAAACTGATGTAGTACAACACTCCCTCCATCCCATTATATAAGATTTTATTACATGTAGGTAACACTCTTCCTTGTTGCTATGTAGACATCATCAGAACATTAAGGTAACACTCTTCCTTGTTGCTATGTAGCCTAGGATTGCATATTTAGTCATTCAGTACAATGCATGTTGCTATGTAGCCTCAGATATATTAAATATGGCCCTAGTTAACCTACTGATAAATGGGTTACATATATATTCAGTGAAATGTCTGATTCGACGATTAATCCCTTACCAGCCCCAGGCTATATGGTACCAGCTACCGATATCCTGAACAGTGAGTACATATAAGCAATGCGATGAAACTAACCTCGATGGAAAAAAGCACTGTTCTCAATATTGTCTTGCATGAGTACATATAAAGGCATGTTAAGCACAACAGGCTAAACATCAACCAAATATATCCATGGTAGACAACATAATCTACAAATGATAGCTTCAGTGTGCAGGCTTAAGCACCCTAGTTAAGCAAAACAAGAAGTGGAAAGGTATGTTAACTGCATCAGGCATAACATTTAAAAACAAGCAAATAGTCATTCAAACTGGTATTGTGCAGGTCTAAAGTACACTAGTTATTGTTAAAAAACAAAAAGGCATGTTAACTGCAATATCCTTAACAGCAACCAAATATCGTAATTCATAGTGGTATTGTTGAAACTGTTATTGATGAAATTGAACTGCACGGCAAATAGTTGCACATATAGAGCATCACATTGTGAAGAACTAAAATAAACAAGTCATAAGGCCATCTCTAGCCGATCCTTGAAAAGTTGAAGGACTAAAACCCTTAGTGGATATATATATATACTCCAGCAATTTTTGGCCTTTTCTAGTCGATCCCCTAAACTTAAGGTTGTAAACTTCAGTTTGATCAAGTTCAAAGCAGGTTCAACCGAAAGTAGCATGCATTCAAACATAAACATAGATAGTTTTGCATAACCGAACATAAAACATAAATTTAAACTAAACTAAACTACTTTCGGTCGAAGTAGAGGTCGAGCCAATCTTTCCTCGTCATGTACGGTGTGCCGCGAGCCGGGTCCGGGCTAGTGCCGTCGTCGGGGTCGTTCGGGAAGGCACTCCTCCACTCGTTGACGTCGATCTCCTCGTCCTTGGGGCCCACCTCGATGCCCTCTGCGCGGCCGCCGCCTTCGACCTCGTCATCGCAGGAGAGCGTGATAACCTCGCCACCCTCCGCATCGTCGTCCTCACCGCCTTCGACCTTGTCATCGGAGGAGAGCGTGATAACCTCGCCGCCCTCCGCGCTGGCAGAGATCACCCACTCTGCCTCCACGAGCTCCGGGTGCTGCCGACCGAGCTCTTGCATGTAGGCCTCATCGGCGGCCTCGGCCTCGATGCGCTCCCACGCCTCGCGGTACTCTCGCGCCATAGCCGAGCTCACCACCCTGGCTCCGGTGGAACAAGGTCGACCGGACGTGTGCCGAAGGGGAAATTCAGCCAAGCCGCCGTGTCGTGGTAGCGGACCTGCCAGCGGTCGTACTCCATAGCCGCGAGCTCGGCCTTGTGGAAGCTACCGAGCCACCGGCGAGTGTGGGTCTCCTGATCTGTAATCTCGGCGACCCACGTCCCCCACCGCCACTGCCGGACCCCGAGGTCGGACCTCGTCGGCTGTCGGGTCCGACGGAGGATGGGAAAGTCCTCGAACCGGCGTAGGCGTGCGGCAGCGGGCGGATCGGGGGACCGGCGGCGGCGGATCGAGCCTGCGGAGGACGACGGGGACACCTCGGCGGCGACCTCGCCGGCGTCGGACGAAAAGGCCGCGATGAACCTCTTTTTGGCCATTGGCTCCTCGAGCTCCCTGGCACACAGGCAGAGGTTGAGGATGGAGGCGCCGGCGATGGCGGCGACCTACCAATGCTTTCGGGGGTGGTGTGTGTCTGTGTGAGCGGAGGTTTTGGGGAGTGTGTAGTGTGTGTGGAGGGGGGCAAAGTTGTGTTTGAGGGAATACTACGGCAACTGAAAATTTTACTAGGCGGGAGTAACAAGGAGGGGCTACTAAAAATTTGGATCAAGGGCGAGCAGATATTTTTGAGATTGCGAGGGATGCAGAGGCGGGAGTAAAATGCCGGGGCTACTGAAAATTTGAATCAAGGGACTGAAGCAGAGCGGGAGTATCACACATCACACACACTCTGCACATACTAATTGTGTGCTATCAAACATTAAAACCTTCCAGGCGGTAGATATTTTCAAGATTACGAGGCACTAATATTGTGGACTGTAGCCGACGCACCTTCTCGCATAAGCCATAGGCGTACTATACACCGACGGTGCTTCAGGATATTTTGTACTGCATCTCACACGGTTGGTGATAATAAACTGTGTGGGATCTACTTGATTTTCCATCTTGATTTGAATTACATAATGGGGTCACAGCGGCAATGGATGGTGTTTGAATTGCTAGACCTTTTATCTGCTTATGTCCATGGGTTTATGCTTATGTCCCATGCAAGAAATGGGGATGAATTTCAAACACCAGGGCATTGTTGATTGCCGGCAAAACGTTGAGATACCTGGTTTTTAAATTCTAATAAATCCAAAACTCATCTGAAATTCATGAAACTTGGCATGGTATCATGGAGCGGCATCAACATGCCGTTTTAATTTTTTTGTCCCATTTGGGGCAGGTTTGGGTATAAGCTTCTCACAAACCAGAGCTTCTCACAACAAGCCTGGTGGTTTCGGTAGGGAACGTGCCACCTTTGGGGACGGAACGATATCCGTTGCCTCTTATTGCTTTCAAAAATTTTCTAGTGTCAACATAGAACAACATGAGTGTTGTGTTAAGTTTTGGAACTTTTCAGGGCTCGTTTGGACATTTTTATACATTAACTGGGTTTTCTAGGCATTTTATGTGCATAATTCAAATTTGAAATACATGCACATGCTCAAGTGCATATAAATTGGTTTAAAAATCAAATATGTGTCCTTGCGTGCATGCTTAATTAGGTCCCACGCAAGAAATGGGAATGAACTTCAAACACCAGGGCACTGTTGATTGCTGGCAAAATGTTGAGATACCTCATTTTTAAATTCTACCACATCCAAAACTCGTCTGAAATTCATGAAACTTGGCATGGTATCATGGAGCGTCATCAACATGTCGTGGTAAATTTTTTGTCCCATTTGGGGCAGGTTTGGGTATAAGCTTCTCACAAACCAGAGCTTCTCACAACAAGCCTGGTGGTTTCAGTAGGGAACGTGCCACCTTTGGGGACAAAACGATATCCATTGCCTCTTATTGCTTTCAAAAAATTTCTGTTGTCAACATAGAACAATAGGAGTGTTGTGTTAAGTTTTGGAATTTTTTGGGGCTCGTTTGGACATTTTTATACATTAACTAGGTTTTCTAGGCATTTTATGTGCATAATTCAAATTTGAAATACATGCACATGCTCCAATGCATATAAATTGGTTGAAAAATCAAATATGTGTCCTTGGGTGCATGCTTAATTAGGCCCCACGCAAGAAATGGGAATGAATTTCAAACACCAGGGCACTGTTGATTCCCGGCAAAACGTTGAGATACCTGGTTTTTTAGTTCTAGTACACCCAAAACTCGTCCAGTGCGCAGGTTCACCGGGAAGCGTGCGAGCTGTTCAACACAGCATTTGTGCATCTCTTCAACGCAAATGTTCAGTTAAGCAGTAAAGCGGCAGAAAGTAAACCAAAAAATATACGTGATGCCACACGCCCCGTGTGTCGTGCGAGCAGGCGTGAGTAGATGGGACGCATGCGAGCAGTCCGCCGCGTAGGCATACCGGGAGGCGTGCGTGCAGGTGTGCGTATTGACGGGGAGGCGTGCGAGTAGTTGTGTGAAATGATGGTAGGGATGGCAGAAGTCCGCCGTGCAGGCTCAACGGGAGGCGAGACACCTTTTGACCGCAGCCTGCCTCGCTCCCACTGGTCCGTATTAATTGCGCGCCCGAGCTGCCGGCCATAATGGCGGCCGCACCCCCGGTCCACAGTGGTCAGCAATGTCTGGACTCTGGAGTGTATGACGATGCCGCCAAAGCGCACAATCGGAGGGAGTGGCGACGCCAGGGCTGGTGAAGCACCCGCACAACGCGTGAAGCTAGCCATTGAGGTTTCCATCGCTGCCGATGAAGTCTCGCACGAGCAGGAGCACGACCTTGACTTTGTCGGTGCCGTCGTGCCCCGCAGCCGGAGGTCAACAGCAACTCTGGCAACGACTGCGGCTCCGACGGAAAACCGGTTAGTCGTCTATATACCCATTTGTGCGGCAAACATATCATGTGTTTTCTCTGGTTAATCCCCCCCACCCCGCCCCTCTATAATTTTTCTGGAATACAAATCCTATGGTTATGTTCTCTCACTCCATGAAATCAGAGTAATTAAGATGCATTAGATGCACATAGTGTATTGATTGTTTGAATGTTATCTGTATAGAGTTAGTGATTAATTGTTTGTTCTGTACAAATGATTTTTGCTAATAATCCAACTAGGGTTAGCTTGCGTGCTAATAATTCGTGGCCAGATCTTGAGAATTGATTTTGAATGTCCTACATATATGTTTGTGCCTTTTTTTCTTCCTGATCTTGAGAATTGATTTTGAATGTCCTACATGTTATGCCATTTTGTTCTTTCAGATTGGTATGTACACAGATGAGGCTCCGATCAGCGTCGCCGCCGGATGTGGATCTTGTACTCGGCTGTGTGGCCAGAAGCGCCCCCCTGGACCTGAGGAACCAGTAGAACCTCCGACGGACCGCATCAGCGATCTCCCGGGCGGCATCCTTGGGGAGATCATCTCCCTTCTCCCCACGAAGGATGGCTGCCGCACACAAGTCCTCGCATCTCGGTGGCGCACTCTGTGGTGCACCGCGCCTCTTAATCTCAACTGTCGTCAGCTCTCTGTCGATGATGATTCTGAACTCCCCGGAGCCATCATCTCCTCCCATGAGGGCTCCGTTCAACGCATCTGCATCCCGGCATGCTACCTGCTGGACATACCCTGCACGGTGGCCGCCTGGCTGACATCCCGTCAATTCGATGAACTCCAGCAGCTTGAGTTCTACCATACTACAGCGATAGGTTGCCACCAAGAGCTGCATCCATGCCCTCTCCACCGATGCCCATCTCATGGTTTTCCTCCTCTCTCCACACCTCCACCTTGACCCGGTGCCATCTAGCAGACTATCTGGTACAAATGCTTCGACTGCCACTGCTGAAAAAACTTGCGCTTATGTTGGTTGATATGTCGGTGGCCTCCCTTCACAGCATCATCCACTCTAGCTACCCTACACTGCAGCATTTGGTGCTTGTTTTTGGACTAGGAATCCATATCCTTTGTCTCAAAATAAAGTCGTCTCACCTTGTAAGCATTGGAATTCATTTTGAAGGATAGGAGCTCATCATCGAAGATGCCCCTTCACTTCAAAGGTTCCTCCTTGATTGTTGTTATAAACCTTCCCAAATAACTGTGGTCTCTGCGCCTAAACTGGAGACCTTTGGTGTAATTAGTGATCTGTTTGAATGGTTCGAGATGGTGTTTTCCTCCACACCTATTGAGGTACTGTATATTATTCACGTACACTTTTGTAATTTGCATTTTTCATTTGTGCGCATAAGTTAAGTATCATCTTGGAGTACACTTTCAGCGCTAATATTATGTTCTATGCTCAATGAAGCACTTGTACATCCTATCAGTGGTGGTGGATTCTGTCAAGACCTTATATATCAGTATGTGGTGTTTTGATCTCAACATCATTATTGCCTTGCTGCAACGCTTTCCATGTCTGGAGAATTTGTATATGAAGGTGATGATTTCACACACATTGCAAGCCCATATATAATGTACTATAATTAATCATTCAGCTATAACTCTTTCAACATAATCTTTTTTAGACATTAACTATTTTTAATCTTCATCTCTTTAGCCACTAACACATGGAGAAAAAGGTATAACCAATCAATGGTTCAAGAAGCACTGGGATTTTCTCAGATCTCATGACATTCATTTGAAGACAGTAACACTGGAAGGATATGCATCCAACAATGCAAACACTAGCTTTGTCACATTCTTCATGTTGAATGCGAGGGCACTATTGTCCGTGAGGATTAAGTTTTTCAACAAGAAATTTCTTACGGCTGCAAGTGTTGAACAACATAAAAATAATTTTCAGGTGGACCTAAGGATTCTGATCGTGCTCGGCTTCTATTTACAACAGCTTGTCATCATGGACAAGTAGAATTTCTGGCCAGGGATCTTGATTTTATGGATCAGACCGATCCATTTGATTGTGACGGCCGAAAACTTTGGTTGAGTTAGATGTCATTGTCCTATTCAATCTGGATTTTGTCTAAACCTGATGAGCAATTAATCCTCGTGCTTTTGTACTGTTTGTTAGCTGGAGTTAGATATTTTTCCCCTTTTCAACTCGGCTTTGACCCATATTTTGTTTCATACTGGGCCAATGGCTTGGCGTTTCTTTAATTAAGACATAAATATTATAAGCATTCACAACATAGGGAAACACCATCACTCTCACGGGATCCTTGAGATCTTTGTTCATTACAGAACCGCAAGTTCTTAGTGCCCACGAGCACCCACAAACTTATTTTCAGCTTGCACACCAAATGGGCTGTAATTATTAATAAGAAAAGCTACATAGTAGTCACAGATTTGGATTTATCATTTGGGAACCACGAAGAAAAAGCCTATCCAGGGCGGTGCCGACTTGACAGTAAACATTGAGAAACCTGGTTTTAAAATTAATGTAAGTCCAAAACTCGCCTCAAAATCATGAATGATGTAGGGTGGAACCCTAGATGGCCGATCTTTCACGAAAGGAGCGGATCCCAACTAAGAACATGAAGAACACGAGGGGAAACACGAGGGAAAGCACAAGAGAATCACTCAACAACAAAATATAGTCACACATGTGCTAGATCCTCGAAACACGAGAGGAGATACAAGATCCACGATCAACAAAGGACGATACAAAGGTAACCGGTTCTTCTCCTAGAGGAGGTCTTGATGGGGCCACCCAAGAGGGGGTCTTGAATCAAAGGGGGATCTTCTCCGTAGAGGGGCCGTGGTCTCTCTCAAGGAGTAGATCCGTATGGATGAGCAAAGCTCTACCTCACATATGAGCTAAACCAATGTTAACCCAAGAAAGAGGGAGAAGGAGGAGAATATATAGTCTAGGTGGGCGAAGGGGTACATGGGCCTCGGCCCTTTACTGTGCGTAGACAGACGGGGCCAGATGTCCGGGCGTCAGGCCGGATGTCCGGGCCTTCGTGACGAGCCGGATGTCCGGGGCTGGGGCCGGATGTCCGGGCTGACGGGAGCTTCTCTTCTGTTCTTTGGACGGAGCTTGTCCGGATGTCCGGGCGTTGGGGTCGGATATGCGGCGGCTCGGGACGGGGCGGATGTCCGGGCTGGGGGTCCGGATGTCCAGGCTGGCGGGGTTGGCCTCGGTGCTCTCTGGATAGAGGGTGCCAGATTTCCGGGCTTCTGGCAGGATTTCCGGGCTGGGCCGGATGTCTGGGGCCTGTAGGTGCTTGGTGGCTGGGATGCTACTGTAGTGGATGCCTCCAGCGGCTGGATGTCTGGGTCCTGGAGCTGCCTTCTTCTCCTTCCGGCGTTCCTCTTCATCCGTGGACTTGGCGACTTGTCCGTCTTCACGAGCATCTTTGCGGGGGTCCTCTTGACACCTAATCATGCACAACGTCTCAGACTTAGGTAGTAGCCATGTCTTGAGTGGATCATATGTGATATCACCAATGAAGGAAGGCACCTCGTTCTCGAGAGCTCTAGCTCGTGCTCGTGTCATAGGTCCTCTTGTCTCTTGATGAGACGATGGTAGGTCCATGGGGATAACCATAGGATGCTCCGCATCATCTCCCCTCCCTTGGGAAAGATCCGACCTCGGATCGAAATCTTCATCACCATGGTACGGGGAGAGATCTTTGACGTTGAAGATGTCGCTCACGGAGTACTTGTCGCGTGGGATGTCGATCTTGTAGGCGTTGTTGTTGTAGCGTGCAAGCACCTTGAAGGGTCCATCGACTCATGGTAGGAGTTTGGACTTGCGTTCATTGGGGAAGCGGTCCTTGCGAAGGTGTAGCCACACAAGATCGCCAATGTTGAATATCATGGGTTGCTTGTTGACGTTGAGCTTGGTCGCGAGTCGTTGTACTTGGCGCTCGATGGTGTGCCTTGTATCTTCATGCATCTTCTTGAGGTAGTTGACTTGGGCACTCGCCTCCATATTTGTGCGCTCTTGTAGTGGTAGAGGAAGAATGTCCAATGGGGACAACGGGTTGAAGCCGTAACGACTTCGAAGGGAACTTGTCAGTAGTCTTATGTCTTGCACGGTTGTAGGCGTACTCAGTGATAGGTAGGAACGCCTCCCACTCCTTGATGTTCTTCTTTATCAACACACGTAGTAGAGTGGAGAGCGTACGCTTCGTCACCTCTGTTTGGCCGTCGGTTTGTGGATGGTATGCCGTTGAGAATAGTAGCTTGATTCCTAGCTTGGCACACAAGGTCTTCCGAAAGTAACTCAAGAACTTGACGTTGCAGTCCGAGACAATCGTCTTTGGCACTCCATGTAGGCACAAGATTTCCCTACAAAATAAATTTGCAACATGTGAAGCATCGTCTATCTTGTTGCATGGTATGAAATGTGCCATTTTAGAGAATCGGTCCACAACAACAAACACGTAATCCTTGCCATTTCTAGTCCTAGGCAAACCAAGCACAAAATCCATGCTAATATCTTCCCATGGTTGGTATGGAATTGGAAGCGGCATATATAGTCCATGAGATTGAGCTTTAGACTTAGCTTTGCGACATGTAGAGCATCAGTTGGTGAAGTGGTTGACGTCACGAAACATCTTGGGCCAAAAAATAGTTCTTGGAGAGCGTAGCAAATGTCTTGTCGCGTCCAAAGTCTCCCATTAGTCCTCCTCCATGAGATTCTTGCAAAAGCAACAAACGAAGAGAAGACTCGGGGATGCAAAGTTTGTTAGCTCTCATAATATAATCATCTTTGATGTAATAGCGTTCCCAAGATGTATGCGTCAAACACTTGGCATAAGGAATAGCAAAAGTAGGATCATTCACATACAAGCCTTTTATGTGCTCAAAGCCAATGACATTCAATTCAAGTTGAGTAACAAGCATGCATATACGAGAAAGTGCATCCGCCACAACATTTTTCTTTCCTTTGATATACTTGATGACATAAGGAAATGACTCAATAAACTCACTCCATTTAGCATGACGCTTGTTCAACTTAGTTTGACCCTTAAGATATTTAAGCGTTTCATGATCGGTATGGATGATAAATTCATGAGGGCGAAGGTAATGTTCCCATTCATGCAAAACTCTCACTAAAGCATATAGCTCTTTGTCATAGATGGGGTAATTGAGTTGCGCTCCTGAGAGTTTCTCACTAAAGTATGCTATGGGGCGCTTCTCTTACGTTAACACACCCCCTATGCCATTACCGCTAGCATTGCAATGAATTTCAAAAGGTTTGTCAAAGTTGGGTAATGCAAGCACGGGAGCATGAGTAAGCAAATTCTTAAGCTCATTGAATGCGCTATCTTGCGATGGTCCCCAAACAAAGGGTGTATTCTTCTTGCTCAAAGCATGTAAAGGAGATGCAATAGTGCTAAAATCCTTCACAAATCTACAGTAGAAACCGGGTAAACCAAGGAAACTACGCACTTGTTGCAAATTGGTTGGTTGGGGCCAAGTTTTAATAGCATTGATCTTAGATTCATCAACATGAACACCCTTAGAAGATACTACAAAACCCAAGAAAACAAGCTTATCAACACCAAAAAGGCATTTGTTCATATTAGCATAGGGATGCTCTTTTCGAAGAGTTTGTAACATGGTGCGAAGGTGGGTGACATGATCTTTGAGAGATTTACTAAAAACAAGGATATCATGGAAGTAGACCACAACAAACTCACCAATGTAAGGGCGAAACACATAATGCATAAGACGCATGAAAGCACCGGGTGCTTCCGATAAACCCATAGGCATGACTAACCAATCATACAAACCAAACTTTGTTTTGAAAGCGATTTTCCATTCATCACCCTCTTGTATGCGTATTTGATAGTAACCACTTTTGAGATCAAATTTGGAAAAAAATAGTGGCACCGCTAAGTTCATCGAGCATATCATCAAGGCATGGAATGGGGTACCTATAGCGAACGGTGATAGCATTGATAGGTCTACAATCGGAACACATATGAAAGCTGCCGTCTCTTTTTGGTACAAGAATGAACGGTACAGCACAAGGACTCAAACTTTCACGCACATGTCCATTGTCTATGAGATGTTTGACTTGCCTTTATGTTTCTTTGGTTTCTTCCGGGTTGACTCGGTAGGGAGCCTTGTTTGGAAGTGGTGCTCCGGGTATGAGGTCGATGCGGTGCTCGATGCCTCGTAGTGGAGGTAGACCCGGAGGTAGCTCGTCGGGGAAAACATCTTGGAATTCCTGCAATAGAGAAGATAACACCAAAGGTAGATTGTTAGAGGTGTTAGTTTTTGGTGCCTCATCCTTGCACAAGAGGACATAGTGCATAACACTTGATGGGTTCTCACACACTTCTCTCATCTCATGTTTGGTGGCAAATAGGACTAAGTTCTTCTTGTCGCTCATCGTGGAGGCACTCAATTTTCGCTTGTGGCGCTCACTCTCTTTTTGGTGGTTCGCTCTCTCACTATTCTCTCCATGATGGGTGGATTGCTTGTCGGCGATCACTTGGCTTCGAGACAAAGGTCGTAGCACATACTCCTTTCCTTTCATCTTGAAGCTATATTGATTTGTACGCCCAATTGTGAATGACACCTCGGTCAAATTGACATGGCCGTCCAAGAAGGAGGTGGCAAACGGTCATCAGAATGACATCACACTCCAAAGTGTCTTCATAAGCTCCGATCTAGAAAGAAACTTGTACCCTATGCTCGACTTGCATAGTGCCGGAGTCGCTTAGCCATTGAACCTTGTAGGGGTGCGGGTGCTTCATCTTGACCAATTGGAGCTTGGAGCATAGTTCTTCACTTGCTAGGTTATGGCAACTCCCTCCATCGATGATGACCTTGACGGACCTTCCATTGATGTCGGCCTTGGTGTGGAAGATATGGCATCTTTGATCTTCTTCTTGTTGATGTTGAAGAGTCAGGACCTTGGAGACAACGAGAGCGGGGCTCGAATCTTCGTCACAAAAGAGTTGATCATCTTCATCTTCGTTCACGTGCCGGTGCATGGCCACTTGCTCAAGGGCTTCCATCTCCTCTTAACTCATGGAGTCATAGGTTCCGTCATCGTCGAGGATTATGGTGCGCTTGTTTCACACTCAAAGGACTTGTGGCCTCGGCCGCCGCATGTGAAGCATTTGAAGGAACTTGTCTTGATGGTCTCATCGGTTGGGGTAGATGATGATGAAGCTTTCGGCTTGAAGTTGCTTGAAGTAGGAGGACGACTTGAGGATGTCGAAGTTTTCTTGTAACTTGACTTGTCGCCATTGCTTGTAGATTTCTTGGTTGAGGTAGAAGGTGTTGGAGTCATTGAGGCTTGATTGTTGGATAAGCCATAGGACTTGGATGAGAACTTGGCATATATGAAGTCATCTTGCACTTGATGTTCCGCTTTGGTAGCTTGATGCACTAGCTCGATGAGGTTCGAATATGGTTGGAAGTCGGCGATCTTCTTGATAGGGTGATTGAGTCCATTCAAGAAATGTGCCGTAGTTTGCTCATCATCTTCCGTGACATTTGCTCGTATCATGGCAATCTCCATTTCTTTGTAGTATTCTGCATCGCTCTTGGTTCCTTTCCTGAGTAGTTGGAGTTTCTTGAAGAGGTCGCGGTTGTAGTAGTTAGGAACGAAACATGCTCTCATGACATCCTTCATTTGTGCCCAAGTAGTGATGGCTGGTTCACCTCTTGCCGCTCGGCGCTCAATGACTTGTTCCCACCAAATGAGGACTTAGTCTTGGAACTCAAGGGATGCCATTGCGATCTTCTTCTCTTCTTCATAGTTGTGCAAAGGGAAGATTTTGTCAACCTTCAATGCCCATGATATGTACTCTTCGGGGTCATTGCTTCCGGTGAACTTGGGCATGGTAAGCTGTCGGGACCCCGATTCTAAGTCACACCGATCTAGCATGTAACACCTCATATCACTTTGCAGCCTCACGCACGGTACTCCCACGGGTGTCGCCTTACCATGGCCCGGGACCGTTTGCGCCTTTTGGCTCACGTATATGACAATGTCGCTAGCATCCATATGACAGAGAACCCGGGCCGACATGGCTAGTCGTGAACCCAAAGCGGCACTAACGTATGGGGACAGGCATACATGAATCAACATTGAACGTGTCGGTCAGCAGCGTGTGAATCCGGGCTGTAGCACTGGGCTAACAGGACTCCGGGAACCCGGGCTGTAGCAGGCTAGGCAGGACTCCGGATGTCACCGCGTGACATTTCCCCGAAGGGACAGACACAGGAACGATGTGAAACACATGCCGGCCAGTCAAGTGTCCAGAGCAGTAGTGCTGGGCTAGCAGGACTCCGGTGAACCGGGCTGTAGCGGACTACTATGGCTCAAGGAGGCACTAGACTACATTTCCCCATAAGAGAGGCTGCCAAGGATAAACCACTAGATTGTCGGATCCCACACATAGCAATACACGTTACACGTACGCATAACGTGCAAGTATGTGCTGTACAACATGGCATCACAACATAACGCGAACTCATATAGATAAAAGGCCCAGAAGAGCCACATAGCATTAAGTACAAACAGGGGTCACATGACCCATCATTCAGAGCATACAAGCAACGGAAGCATTACATGTCTGAGTACAGACAACCACAAAAGAAAAAGGCTGAGAAGCCTGACTATCTACAAGACCCTCCCAAGGGTGCAAGATCGTAGCTGAGGTACAAGCTACTCGTCGAAGTCCAAGCGGAACTACTAGTAAGACCGAAGTCTCCGCTGCAAAAACATAAATAAAGCAACATGAGTACAAAGGTACTCAGCAAGACTTACATCAGATCCTATCATACATGCATTTGTATCAAGAAGGTAGTGTGGGGTTTAGTTGCAGCAAGCCAGCTTTGACTCAGTGGCTATCCTGTTCTACGACTACGAGAAACTTCTTTGAGGTAAGAAGGCGCACACGAGTCCACTCATCACCACCTCAATACACCACTATGGATCCATTCCCGTCTCACTACGAGAAGCCATCCATAGCACTCACACTTATCTTGAGCATTTTAGAGTATCCACTTCAAGTTGTCTATGTACCACGTAAGCATCCAAGAAGTCCATAACCGAGGACACGGCTATTCGAATAGATCATGATAACCCTGCAGGGGTGTACTGCGTCACACACGCTCTCGCCACTTACCGCCATGTACACGTCATGTACCTCGGCAACCTTCAAGCGGAAGCCTGGCGAGGGTGTCGGCCACGACCTGACTAACCACGCAAGACTCTAGTCCAGGTTTATCGCCTATTCGGGTTCCATCCGCAAGGAGATCCGGCCGGGGTGTCGCTCACGGCCCCAAACGATGTGTGCAGGGTTCCCGAGCCCACCATCCGGGTGCCACTCGGTACACCAGGCCACGTGTGCCTAGTCTGTCCCAAGCCCACCCTGCCGGGTGCCACTCGGTAGAAAAATAGCACCACCTACAAACACCAGAAACTAGTTGCAACTCCTGGACAGAGACCAAGTTGGTTAATAAGTCGAGAGGGGTCGAGTTACCGGAACCCAATGTGTGGTAGTAGCTAGTCATTGGACAACTTACACAGAACTCGGTTCTTAAGGACGGTCCCAATGAGACAACCCACCATGTACTCCTACATGGCCTCTCACCGCTACCTTTACCAAATCGTGTTCACACGCTTAACTCTCGGCACCAGAACATATCGTAACACTCCAATTCATTCCCAATGAACCAGACCTGACACAACTCTAAGCAATAGCAGGCAAGGCATGGTAGGAACACAACATGGCTCAATCAACTCCTACACATGCTAGTGGGTTTCAACTATTTACTGTGGCAATGACAGGTCATGCAGAGGAATGGGTTCAACTACCGCAGCATAAAGTAGCAGTTGGATTGTTGTTGTCCTAATGCAGTGAAAGAGAGCAGGAGCGAGAGAGTAGGTTTGTATCGGAATGAACAAAGGGGGTTTGCTTGCCTGGTAGATCAACAGGGTGGCACTGCTCCTCAGACAGGTACTCTGGAACACTCTCCGGAGCAGGACCTATCGAGAGGGAACGATGTCGACAGTCAAAACACAATCATTTGCAACAATATGATGCATGGATATGGCATGAATATGTGATGTATTTGAGCCAATGCATTTAGCATTCAACTTGGAAGAGATCCATTTGAACCAAAGGTTCAAATGCAACTCTAATTTAAGTCCTTATATATGCCATTTATATTTTTTCACTGATACAGTAGGTATAAGTTGGTTTGTCATGCCTGAAACTAGTACAGATGGATAGATTGCATTTTTCTGATAATTTTTCATATATAAATTATTTAAATCTGAGCTACGGTTGAATTTCTATGAATTTTAGAAGTTTTGAACATTTTCTGGAATTTCCTGATTTAATTTAAATCCAGAAAGTCCTTTACTGCGTCAGCATGACGTCATCGCTGCGTCAGCAGGTCAACGGTGCTGACCTGGTCAACCTGACGTGTGGGGGCCACACGTCAGTGTCATACGTTTTAAACAGAGGGTTTAATTTGTTCTAATTATAGGATTAGGCGCAGGGGCCCACTGTCAGTGTCACAGGGGGGGTAATTAGTGCGGTTTGACCCGGGTTGACCGGCGGTTAGTCGCCGGCGAGGCCGAGCGCGGCGGAGCTCGTCGGGTTCGTCGCTCCGGCGACCATTTGGGCAGCGGAGGCCACCTACGCGAAGCCCAGGCTCGCGCGCATCCAGTGGAACACGCGGAAGACCGTGGGGTGGTCGGAGCTCGCCGGAGCGAGGCTCGCGGCGGTGGCCGGAGTTCGGCCAAGGCGAGCGCAGTGCTGCGGTGCACGGGGGCGTGAGCGGGGAGGCGCTACGGCCTCCTGGCGTCACCAGAAGCACGGTGACGCGCTCGGTTGCGGCTGCGGTGGCCAGGGCGGCGGTGGTGACATGGACGGCGGCGAGGAGCTACGGCCATGGTGAGGGTCGGGGCTACAGCGTGGGAACGGAGAAACGGAGAGAGGGGAATGGGGCAGGAGCTCACGGTGGACTCGACGGCGTCGTCGGAGAGCTCGGGACGCACTGGAGACGGTGGGGCCGCGAAGACGATCTCCGGCGGCCGGAGTTGAGGACGACGGCGATGGAGGTGCTCCAGGGCGTTCCGGCTTGCGTGGCTCAGCGGAGGGGTTCAGCGCGAGGAGGCGGAGCTCTGGGACACGACGGAGGTGCGAGGGGATGGCAGGGAGCGCGGGGCAGCGAACGGCGGCGACCGGCGCGTTCGGGCGTCGCGGGAGAGAGCGGGAGAGAGGCGCAGGAGAGAGGGAGTGAGGCCTGGAGGGGTCGTGGCGTCGTCCAGGCGACCGAGGCGTCGAGGGAGGGGAGGGCAGGCAGGCAGCTGCCGTGGCGCGCATGCGCGCGGCGTGCGGCGACCACGCGCCCTGTCCCTCTGGCGCGAGGAGGGGGACGACTGGCGCTGGCCAGTCAGCTGGGCTGGCCTGCTGGGCCGGGCCAGGCCGCACAGTGCCAGGCCGCAGGTAAGCTCCCTTTTCCTATTTCTTTTTCTTTTCTAATTTTCTGACATTTGTTTGGTTTAATAAAAATACTAAACCATTTTATTTACTTATGCCAATTTTTATAGGGGCTAGTGGTATTATTCCAGAACTCCTCAACAAATGGCATAATTTTTGGACAATATTTTATATATATAACAATATATATCCAAAGCAAATAATTACTGCATTAATTCCAAATGCCCAACATAAATATTTATGATCTCCTAAAAATATTGGTTTGGTTTTTATCTCTGTCCAATATTTTCAGAGAGCAACATGAACATTTTCTTGGACCCTTTTGGAGCAATTTTTATCTGGGACATTTCCAGAAATGATTCTGAGGGTTTCACAGATCCCCATTTCAAATTTAAATGAAATTTAGACATGATGCACACATGACTAGCTAGTCTAGGTCATACCAGAACTAGGGACGTGACAACTCGCCCCCACTTGAAAGAATCTCGTCCCGAGATTTAGGGGTCGATGGAAAGAAGGTGGGGTACTCCAGTCGAAGACGATCTTCTCGCTCCCAAGTAGCTTCTCTCTCAGAATGATGAGACCACTGAACCTTGAGAAACTTGATGTTCTGACGTCGGGTGACACGCTCTGCTTGATCAAGAATGCGAATAGGGTACTCTCGGTATGTGAGGTTATCTTGGAGATCAAGCGTTTCATGGTCCACTCCGCGGATGGGATCCGAGAAGCAACGCCTGAGTTGAGAGACGTGGAAGACATCATGGACTCGATAAAGATGTGGGGGTAGTTCTAACTGGTAGGCAACCTCTCCTCGTTTAGCGAGAATGCGAAAAGGACCAATGTAACGAGGAGCCAACTTGCCCTTGATACCGAAACGATGGGTACCCTTTAGGGGAGTAACCCGAAGGTAAGCCTTGTCGCCAACTTCATAAGCCACTTCCTTATGACGACGGTCATACTGGCTCTTTTGACGAGACTGGGCTGTTTTCAAATTCTCACGAATGATGCGAACTTGCTCTTCTGCTTCCTGGATCATGTCCGGTCCAAAGAATTGTCTTTCACCGGTTTCTGACCAGTTCAAAGGTGTTCGACATCTTCGTCCATACAGAATCTCGAAAGGAGCTTTCTTAAGACTGGATTGATAGCTATTGTTATAAGCAAACTCGGCGAAAGGTTGGCATTTCTCCCAATCCATACCAAATGAGATAACGCAAGCTCTAAGCATGTCTTCGAGAATTTGGTTGACCCTTTCCACCTGACCACTTGATTGAGGGTGGAAAGCGGTACTGAAGGAAAGATGGGTGCCCATGGCAGTTTGGAAACTCTCCCAGAAATGAGAAGTGAAGAGGCTACCACGGTCTGAATTGATCTCTAGTGGAACACCATGAAGTGACACTATTCGAGAAATATATAAGTCAGCGAGCTGACTAGCAGTGATACTCTCTCGAACAGGTAGGAAGTGAGCCACTTTGGAAAGACGATCGATGACTACGAAGATAGCGTTATTCCCTTTCTTGGTCCTGGGAAAACCGGTGAAGAAATCCATACCAACTTTATCCCATTTCCACTCAGGAATGGCTAAAGGTTGAAGGGTGCCAGCAGGTCTTTGATGTTCTGCCTTAACACGACGACAAACGTCACAGTTAGCTATGAACTCAGCAATTTCTCTCTTCATCCTAGTCCACCAGAACCTCTGGCGTAGGTCCTGATACATCTTAGTACTACCGGGATGAATCGTGAGAGGGGATTCATGCGCCTCCTTAAGGATCAATTGCCGAAGATGTTGCTTCTTGGGAACCACCAGACGGTTCTCAAAGAGAACAACACCTCGATCATCTATAGAAAAACTACCAGCAATACCCTTGGCAATGTTTCTCTTGATCCGGGTAATCCCCGTATCATGCTTCTGGGCTTCTATGATATGATCCACAAGAGTAGGCTTCGCCACCAGGGTAGAAAGGAATCCTTGAGGAGCAATGTGAAGATTAAGCTTACTGAATTCCTCATGGAGAAGTGGTTGGCCCTGCTGCAACATAAGATTGTTGCAATAGGACTTACGACTTAGTGCATCAGCCATGACATTGCCCTTGCCTGGGGTGTAGGTAATCCCTAAGTCGTAATCTGAGATCAACTCCAACCAACGTCTTTGCCTAAGGTTCAAATCTGGTTGGGTGAAAATATACTTGAGACTCTGGTGATCGGTGTAAATCTCGCAACGTTTACCGAGAAGGTAATGTCGCCATGTCTTAAGAGCATAGACTACGGCTGCAAGCTCTAGATCATGTGTAGGGTAATTCTCCTCATGTGGATGCAACTGTCGAGATGCATAGGCAATCACATGATGATCCTGCATAAGAATGCAGCCTAGTCCCTGTCGTGAGGCGTCGCAGTAGACAACAAAGTCTTTAGTGAAATCCGGTGGCACCAGTATGGGAGCAGAAGTCAGGCGTCTTTTCAGTTCCTGAAAACTGTATTCACACTGTGGGGACCACTCAAACTTTTTATCTTTCTTGAGAAGTTCCGTGAGGGGTTTGGCTACTTTGGAGAAGTTTTCAACGAAGCGGCGACAATAACTGGCTAGACCAAGGAAACTCCTAACTTGTTTAACTGTTTCAGGTGGAGTCCAATCAAGAACGGCCTGAACTCTCTCAGGATTGACAGCAATGCCCTTACCAGAGATCACGTGGCCTAGGTAGGTCACTTCTGGCAACCAAAATTCGCACTTGGAGAACTTGGCATAAAGGCGGTGCTCTCTGAGTTTTTCTAACACAAGTCTAAGATGTTCGGCATGCTCTTCCTCGTTCTTCGAGTAGATAAGGATATCATCAAGGTAAACCACGACGAACTTATCTAAGTACTCCATGAAGATCGAGTTCATCAAGCAGGAGAAGGTAGCTGGAGCATTGGTTAGACCAAAAGACATGACGGTGTACTCGTACTGGCCATAATGAGTGACAAAAGCCGTCTTAGGAATGTCCCCGTTTCTAATCTTGATTTGGTGGTAGCCTAACCTCAAATCCATCTTGGAAAAGACCGAGGATCCAGCGAGTTGATCATACAGGTCATTGATCCTGGGGAGCGGATACTTGTTCTTTATCGTGACCAAATTAACGGGACGATAATCTACAACCATCCGGTCCGTACCATCCTTCTTCTTGACGAAGAGGACGGGGCAAGCCCAAGGAGAAGAACTAGGTCGGATGAAACCCTTTTGCAAGGACTCATCAAGTTGTTTCTTAAGCTCAGCTAGTTCTAAAGGTGCCATCTTGTAAGGTCTCCTAGAAATTGGGGCGTTTCCTGGGATAAGATCTATGACAAACTCTACATCCCTGTCAGGTGGAATACCTGGCAGTTCTTCTGGAAAGACATCCGGAAAGTCACGGACTACCGGGATATCTTCAAGGTCTGGAAGAGGACTGGCATTAAGAGAATAGAGTTGACGCTTTGCAACTCTGGTGGAAACAGTGACTAACCTGCCAGATGGGTGTGTGAGTTGAACAGACCTGGTGTAACAATCAATCTTGGCATGATGAGCTGTCATCCAATCCATACCCAAGATGATGTTAATGTCTGTAGACTTGAGGGCTATAAGTGAGGCAAGGAATACAAGTCTGTCAACAAGGATTTCATTACCATGGCTTATTCTGGTAGTTTGCCATCTAGACCCTGGAGTTTGGATTTCAAGTGGAGTTGGCATATCACAAAACGACATGTCGTGCAAACGGGCATAGCCTTCAGAGATGAAGGAGTGAGATGCTCCAGTATCGAATAGAACCGAAGCTGGATGGCAATTGACAAGGAGTGTACCAAGAACGACATCCGGATCATCATGAGCGTCTTTAGCTGAGACGTGATGCACACGTCCACGCTCAGTGGGAGCTGACTTGACACTGATCATCTTGCGTGATGGCTTACCACTGCCAACAGACTTCTCAGACAGGGGTGGGGCATAGTTAGTTTGAGAGCATTCACGTGCATAGTGTCCTGGCTTCCCGCATGTGAAGCAAGTCCCTGAAGTTGGACGTGGACCTGCATTGACAAGCGGTCTACCAATAGGCCTGGGTGGAGCATACTGCTGGACTGGGTGAGGCGCCACATAAGATGGCCTCGGTGCATATCCAGGTGGAAGAGCGGAGTTCGGAACCCAAATCCGGCGCTTATGAGAACTAGAACCAGAGGAAGAAACCAAATCACGGGTGTGCTTACGAGACTCCTCGTATGTGAGCTGAGCTGTCTCCGCATTAATGGCCTTGTTCACAAGAGCCTGGAAAGTATTGCAATGGTGCAAGTGGAGATCACGACGCAACTTGGGGTTGAGACCCTTCCGGAACCTAGCCTGCTTCTTAGCGTCCGTGGACACTTCTTCTGTAGCATAGCGGGCGAGGTTCTCAAACTCTCTACTGTAAGCATCAAGAGCCATCTTACCCTGGGTGAAACTACAGAACTCTTCTCTCTTGCGGTCAATGAGAGCCTGAGGAATGTGATGCTCGCGAAAAGCCTCAGTGAAATCTCTCCAGGTCGGTATCTGGCCAGCTGGAAACATAGCCTCATAGTTCTGCCACCAAAGACTAGCAGGACCTTCCAGGTGATATGCAGCATAAGTGACCTTGTCACCTTCAGCTACGTTCGCAGAACGCAACTTGTGTGTGATACTACGGAGCCAGTCATCTGCATCGAGTGGTTCAATGGAATGATGGAAGGTAGGTGGTTTCAAACCAATGAAATCATAGATGGTCGCTGACTCTTTGCACTGGGGTGTGGTGTTCTCCTCGATACGTGCTAACAAGCGGTTAGACTCGTGCTTGTTCCTCTCCATCTCTAACATAAACTCTGCCAACGAAGGCTGGTCGGGAGGATCCTCCTCATCCCTACCACCTCCGTGGTTCAGGCAACGAGCAACAGAACTTCGGTTAACTAACGACATCCTGAGAAGCGGAACCAAGGACGAGGTCAACAACAACTATAGGATGCAACATGTAGCATAAGAAAATTTAGTACCTCTCAAACTCCTAGGACAAATTCGGCAGCATAACGGCAGTAAAATGCTCAAAATGAGACATTCCGCAAAGGGCGGGGTAGCAGCATGCTCAACATCGTCACTCAAGGTTCTGAGATATTACTAAACAGGCTACACTGGAGGTACTCAAACTGGGATATGACTCTGATCAACCAATCCTAAGAGACTACAGTGTAGTAACACATGATCCTGATAGACAGAAGAGGAAGCCTAGTTCCTTAACCCCGTAGGAAAGATAGGATGACTCAGATCAGAAGGGCATGAGGTAAAAGAAGTAAAAAGAGCCTTACGTTCCCTTCCACAATCAATTCCCTTACATAACTAAAGAATTTCTAGACTCAACTTCGACCAGGTTGGCTTGGAAATCCTACAGGCAGTCAGTTTCTGATACCAAAGCTGTCGGGACCCCGATTCTAAGTCACACCGATCTAGCATGTAACACCTCATATCACTTTGCAGCCTCACGCACGGTACTCCCACGGGTGTCGCCTTACCATGGCCCGGGACCGTTTGCGCCTTTTGGCTCACGTATATGACAATGTCGCTAGCATCCATATGACAGAGAACCCGGGCCGACATGGCTAGTCGTGAACCCAAAGCGGCACTAACATATGGGGACAGGCATACATGAATCAACATTGAACGTGTCGGTCAGCAGCGTGTGAATCCGGGCTGTAGCACTGGGCTAACAGGACTCCGGGAACCCGGGCTGTAGCAGGCTAGGCAGGACTCCGGATGTCACCGCGTGACATTTCCCCGAAGGGACAGACACAGGAACGATGTGAAACACATGCCGGCCAGTCAAGTGTCCAGAGCAGTAGTGCTGGGCTAGCAGGACTCCGGTGAACCGGGCTGTAGCGGACTACTATGGCTCAAGGAGGCACTAGACTACATTTCCCCATAAGAGAGGCTGCCAAGGATAAACCACTAGATTGTCGGATCCCACACATAGCAATACACGTTACACGTACGCATAACGTGCAAGTATGTGCTGTACAACATGGCATCACAACATAACGCGAACTCATATAGATAAAAGGCCCAGAAGAGCCACATAGCATTAAGTACAAACAGGGGTCACATGACCCATCATTCAGAGCATACAAGCAACGGAAGCATTACATGTCTGAGTACAGACAACCACAAAAGAAAAAGGCTGAGAAGCCTGACTATCTACAAGACCCTCCCAAGGGTGCAAGATCGTAGCTGAGGTACAAGCTACTCGTCGAAGTCCAAGCGGAACTACTAGTAAGACCGAAGTCTCCGCTGCAAAAACATAAATAAAGCAACATGAGTACAAAGGTACTCAGCAAGACTTACATCAGATCCTATCATACATGCATTTGTATCAAGAAGGTAGTGTGGGGTTTAGTTGCAGCAAGCCAGCTTTGACTCAGTGGCTATCCTGTTCTACGACTACGAGAAACTTCTTTGAGGTAAGAAGGCACACACGAGTCCACTCATCACCACCTCAATACACCACTATGGATCCATTCCCGTGTCACTACGAGAAGCCATCCATAGCACTCACACTTATCTTGAGCATTTTAGAGTATCCACTTCAAGTTGTCTATGTACCACGTAAGCATCCAAGAAGTCCATAACCGAGGACACGGCTATTCGAATAGATCATGATAACCCTGCAGGGGTGTACTGCGTCACACACGCTCTCGCCACTTACCGCCATGTACACGTCATGTACCTCGGCAACCTTCAAGCGGAAGCCTGGCGAGGGTGTCGGCCACGACCTGACTAACCACGCAAGACTCTAGTCCAGGTTTATCGCCTATTCGGGTTCCATCCGCAAGGAGATCCGGCCGGGGTGTCGCTCACGGCCCCAAACGATGTGTGCAGGGTTCCCGAGCCCACCATCCGGGTGCCACTCGGTACACCAGGCCACGTGTGCCTAGTCTGTCCCAAGCCCACCCTGCCGGGTGCCACTCAGTAGAAAAATAGCACCACCTACAAACACCAGAAACTAGTTGCAACTCCTGGACAGAGACCAAGTTGGTTAATAAGTCGAGAGGGGTCGAGTTACCGGAACCCAATGTGTGGTAGTAGCTAGTCATTGGACAACTTACACAGAACTCGGTTCTTAAGGACGGTCCCAATGAGACAACCCACCATGTACTCCTACATGGCCTCTCACCGCTACCTTTACCAAATCGTGTTCACACGCTTAACTCTCGGCACCAGAACATATCGTAACACTCCAATTCATTCCCAATGAACCAGACCTGACACAACTCTAAGCAATAGCAGGCAAGGCATGGTAGGAACACAACATGGCTCAATCAACTCCTACACATGCTAGTGGGTTTCAACTATTTATTGTGGCAATGACAGGTCATGCAGAGGAATGGGTTCAACTACCGCAGCATAAAGTAGCAGTTGGATCGTTGTTGTCCTAATGCAGTGAAAGAGAGCAGGAGCGAGAGAGTAGGTTTGTATCGGAATGAACAAAGGGGGTTTGCTTGCCTGGTAGATCAACAGGGTGGCACTGCTCCTCAGACAGGTACTCTGGAACACTCTCCGGAGCAGGACCTATCGAGAGGGAACGGTGTCGACAGTCAAAACACAATCATATGCAACAATATGATGCATGGATATGGCATGAATATGTGATGTATTTGAGCCAATGCATTTAGCATTCAACTTGGAAGAGATCCATTTGAACCAAAGGTTCAAATGCAACTCTAATTTAAGTCCTTATATATGCCATTTATATGTTTTCACTTATACAGTAGGTATAAGTTGGTTTGTCATGCCTGAAACTAGTACAGATGGATAGATTGCATTTTTCTGATAATTTTTCATATATAAATTATTTAAATCTGAGCTACGGTTGAATTTCTATGAATTTTAGAAGTTTTGAACATTTTCTGGAATTTCCTGATTTAATTTAAATCCAGAAAGTCCTTTACTGCGTCAGCATGACGTCATCGCTGCGTCAGCAGGTCAACGGTGCTGACCTGGTCAACCTGACGTGTGGGGGCCACACGTCAGTGTCATACGTTTTAAACAGAGGGTTTAATTTGTTCTAATTATAGGATTAGGCGCAGGGGCCCACTGTCAGTGTCACAGGGGGGTAATTAGTGCGGTTTGACCCAGGTTGACCGGCGGTTAGTCACCGGCGAGGCCGAGCGCGGCGGAGCTCGTCGGGTTCGTCGCTCCGGCGACCATTTGGGCAGCGGAGGCCACCTACGCGAAGCCCAGGCTCGCGCGCATCCAGTGGAACACGCGGAAGACCGTGGGGTGGTCGGAGCTCGCCGGAGCGAGGCTCGCGGCGGTGGCCGGAGTTCGGCCAAGGCGGGCGCAGTGCTGCGGTGCACGGGGGCGTGAGCGGAGAGGCGCTACGGCCTCCTGGCGTCACCAGAAGCACGGTGACGCGCTCGGTTGCGGCTGCGGTGGCCAGGGCGGCGGTGGTGACATGGACGGCGGCGAGGAGCTACGGCCATGGTGAGGGTCGGGGCTACAGCGCGGGAACGGAGAAACGGAGAGAGGGGAACGGGGCAGGAGCTCACGGTGGACTCGACAGCGTCGTCGGAGAGCTCGGGACGCACTGGAGACGGTGGGGCCGCGAAGACGATCTCCGGCGGCCGGAGTTGAGGACGACGGCGATGGAGGCGCTCCAGGGCGTTCCGGCTTGCGTGGCTCAGCGGAGGGGTTCAGCGCGAGGAGGCGGAGCTCTGGGACACGACGGAGGTGCGAGGGGATGGCGGGGAGCGTGGGGCAGCGAACGGCGGCGACCGGCGCGTTCGGGCGTCGCGGGAGAGAGCGGGAGAGAGGCGCAGGAGAGAGGGAGTGAGTCCTGGAGGGGTCGTGGCGTCGTCCAGGCGACCGAGGCGTCGAGGGAGGGGAGGGCAGGCAGGCAGCTGCCGTGGCGCGCATGCGCGCGGCGTGCGGCGACCACGCGCCCTGTCCCTCTGGCGCGAGGAGGGGGACGACTGGCGCTGGCCAGTCAGCTGGGCTGGCCTGCTGGGCCGGGCCAGGCCGCACAGTGCCAGGCCGCAGGTAAGCTCCCTTTTCCTATTTCTTTTTCTTTTCTAATTTTCTGACATTTGTTTGGTTTAATAAAAATACTAAACCATTTTATTTACTTATGCCAATTTTTATAGGGGCTAGTGGTATTATTCCAGAACTCCTCAACAAATGGCATAATTTTTGGACAATATTTTATATATATAACAATATATATCCAAAGCAAATAATTACTGCATTAATTCCAAATGCCCAACATAAATATTTATGATCTCCTAAAAATATTGGTTTGGTTTTTATCTCTGTCCAATATTTTCAGAGAGCAACATGAACATTTTCTTGGACCCTTTTGGAGCAATTTTTATCTGGGACATTTCCAGAAATGATTCTGAGGGTTTCACAGATCCCCATTTCAAATTTAAATGAAATTTAGACATGATGCACACATGACTAGCTAGTCTAGGTCATACCAGAACTAGGGACGTGACAGAACTTTAGCTTGTCGTATCGTTGATCTTCATTGTGTTGGGGTCGAGGATGATGACGCCCATGTCGTTGAGGATTGACAATATCATGTTGCTCTTGGCGAGGAGGGTTGTCGGCCTCATGTTGCTCTTGTCTTGGAGGATTTCCATTTTCTTCATGTTCTTGGCGAACTTGAGTTTCTTGTTGAGATTGAGGAGGCACTTATCGATCTTGGCGAGGAGCTTGACGATGCACACGTGATTGATATATCCGCTCTTGAACTTCATCACAAAGCGCTTCTTGATGCTCACAACCTTGTCGGTCTCGGTTGGCTACAGCTCGACTTGAATCACGAAGGGCACATTGCGCCTCAAGTGCTTGAGCTTCACGTAGTTGTTGTTCTTGATGTTGTGCCTCGGCATCTTGTGCATCTTGGTGTTGTCGCGCACGCTCTTCCTCTTGTTGTTGGCGTAGACATTGCCGTTCTAGTGCTTGCGCGAAAGTAGCTTGATTTTGACGGTGTCGATGTTCTTGCGCGCGAGCTTGCTCTTGAGAGTCGGTGTCGTGCAGAGGATTGCGGTTGGCATGACGGTCTTGGTGCACGGCTCGACGAAGAGTGTTCGATGTCGGGGTACTTGAGCCAGAGGCAGTGTCGTTGGAGTGTCGACTCGAGCGGCTCCGTCTTGAGTAGGACGAAGTGGTAGAAGAGCGATTGACCAAGAAGGCCCGAATCTCGTCCATTCTTGCATCATTCTCGTGCTTCTGTTTGTCGATCTTGTTGTCGAAGTAGTCTCTTGTACGTTGCTCAGAGAGTCGCAAGTCGGTGGCGAGGTTGTCGATGCGGTCGCTCATTGCTAGTTGCTCTTCATGCAAAGCTCATTGTGTACCAAATAGGTGTAGCTTGGTGACGTAGTTGTTCGGGTCGTCGTCTTGCTCAAGGAAGAGTGGGTTGGTAGAAGTACTTGGCCTATCCATCATTCCAAACAAAATTATGTGAGTGGGACAAAGAGAAGAACTTATACCAAATGTACCTTGGCCGATGTTGAAGATGGATCAATGATCACTCCAATGCGTAACAAGGAAATAGCACAATTGGTAACAATTCTTGTCGGTTTCTCACACCTACACAAGTAAAAGCTTATGGCGTGGGGACAACTTGTCCCTCGGTCGGCAGGTGTTGAGTGATCTCTTTCGCCAAATATCCGGCCGCCCGAAGCTCAGTAATATCCTCCTCCTTGACGGAGGAGACCATCCAATTGCCTTGACCTCCAGATCCGAACATGGTTGCTTGAGTGGAAAGGAGATGAGAACTTGGGCGCTGGAGCTCGAGATTGGAAAGGCGGAGACAGAGAGAGGGCGAAAGAGAGGAAGAGGGAATCCTTATCCCCTTATCAAGGCAGCAAATATTAAACGCCTCCTCACTCGCCTTAAGATTCGCCTATTCCCCAGGGCTGTATAAACGGCACGGTTGGGTTACCCATGCCCGCATTGATGAGAATCCCGCGATAAGGGGACACGATCTCTGCTTTGACAAGACGTGCCAATGGCAACCGCGTCTTGGGACGTGGGGCGTCGAACATAAAAGCGGTTTGGAATTATGGCCGGTTAGATGTAATGTCATGCTGTAAAAAGCTGTCAGCAGATTAGACTCGTGTAAAAATATATTCTCTCTGCGTTTGTGTATGGTGTGTGTGACAGGTCCGGATACTATCATCGCATCCGAAGACTATCTTGAAGTTCGGATAGAAGGGTACCCGCCTTGCAATGCCGAAGACAATCTGCGTGCCGGACTCCTCGTCATTGAAGCCGGGTTCGGGGCTACTGAGGGAGTCCTGGACTAAGGGGTCCTTGGGCGTCCGGCCTGTTATCCATTGGGTCGGACTGATGGGCTGTGAAGACATGAAGGCCGAAGATTATACCCCGTGTCTGGATTGGACTCTACTTGGCGTGGAAGGCAAGCTTGGCGACCGATTATGAAGATTCCTTTTTATGTAACCGACTCTATGTAAACCCTAGATCCCCCCGGTGTCTATATAAACCGGAGGGGTTAGTCCGGAAAGGATATACACATTACCATAGTCATATAGGCTAGACTTCCAGGGTTTAGCCATTACGATCTCGTGGTAGATCAACTCTTGTAATACTCATATTCATCAAGATCAATCAAGCAGGAAGTAGGGTATTACCTCCATAGAGAGGGCCCGAACTTGGGTAAACATCGTGTCCCCCGTCCCCTGTTACCATTGATCCTAGACGCATAGTTCAGTACCCCCTACCCGAGATCCGCCGGTTTTGACACTGACACCAACTCTCTTCAAGGATGCTCGTAAGTTTGTCTTATCTTGTGATGAATGTCAAAGAATAGGTAATATCGGTAAGCGTCAAGAAATGCCTATGAACTACTCACTTGTTGTTGAACCATTTGATGTTTGGGGATTTGATTACATGGGACCTTTTCCTTCCTCTAATGGGTATACACATATTTTGGTTGTTGTTGATTATGTTACTAAATGGGTAGAAGTTCTTCCAATCAGTAGTGCTGATCACACCACCTCTGTCGGAGTAAATGGCCACGGGTAGCCCAACCGACTACCCCTGGTTCTTCAGAAAAATTATCAGGCCTTTGGGCCTTCAAGCACTCCAAGCGTTTGGGCCGCCTTCCCTCGCCGGCTACCTCTGAAGCCGACTCCCGGAAGGCGACCCAGCCTCGAGCAACCTCTCCCCAGGACGACTACGGGGTGGCCGACTCCAAGAAGCCGGCCAAGAAGGACGCCAACTCCTAGCAGCCGACCGAGACCACAACCACCAAAGCTGTTCCCACATAATGGCGACACGGCGGGGTGTGGCCACAGTGCGGCCCACTACCCCCGAAGCCCGAGGTGGGCATGGCTACAGGAGGCCGTACGGGACGGCCGTCTCCAGTGCGGCTCGGCACTGTAGCCATGCTAGCCTCGACGTCATCCACGACCAGCTCCTGTACGGCCCAAGGACTGCGGGCCCCTTCAGCCAGAGAGAGGCGTGAAGGCGGCCCGGCCTTTCCGAGTCGGCCAAGAGCATAGCCGGCCTCCAGAAGCCGGCTACTCCCTTCCTCGAAGCAGGAGCCCCATTAAGGAGACAAGACGAGGTAAGGCTACAGTGATAGCCCCCGAGGCGGCCCATTGTAGCCACGCTTACCTTGACAAAGCCCTCGTCATCACAGGCGAGGCTACAGTAAGCAGCCGCCGACAAGACCCTAGGCGGTGGGGCCGGCCTGTCGACCAAGTAGCCGGCAGCCAGCGGGACCCAGCAGCCGGCGGAGGAGCCAGCGAGCGTAGACACTGACGGCTGGGACCAGCTCCCAGTCGGGTTACCATTGTACCCCCGAGGGGTAGGCCTATATAAACCCCCCGGAGCACCCATGCAAAGGGTTCGCGGCCAAGCATAGTTGGCCTCTGAGCATAGAGTTGCCTCCTAGCATAGCACACACACCATAGATAGAGAGAAGCAAGAGCTAGCCTTGTTCTTCTTCTCCCTTGATCTCAACAGCTCTAGGAGCGATTGTAGCTACCTTTCATCAATCTAGTGGTCATGCAGAGATCCCGCAGAGCAGGACTAGGGGTATTATCTCCTCGGAGAGCCCCGAACCTGGGTAAGATTCGCCGGCGTGCATGTCTTCGCCTCATCCCGTTTCCAGGCACCGGCGACGTTTTATTGGCTCCCACAATGATAAGCCATCCCTTGGCATATGTCGCACCAACCACCCGACATTTGGCGCCCACCGTGGGGCCAGGTGCACCGTCGTCCGGAGACCTGTTCTGGACGGGAACCCTCTTCCTCCCCCGCGAGCGCAGCCAGCCTGCTGCGCCCGATGGCGTTTGCCTTGACGCGCTGCAAGGCGTCGATGACGCCTGCGCAGCGAGCTGCCTCGCCGATCTGCTCGGCGAGACTCGCATCTCCGACGAGCCTGCGTCCGACGCAGGCACCGACTACCCCGAGAGCCGCCTCGGCAGCCTCCTCGACCAGCTTCACGTCTCCAGCGAGCCTGCTGCAGATGTGGAGTCGGTCGGCTCCACCGACCCGATGCTCATCGACTCCGACACCGCGTCGCTTGACGCCTACCCCTCCGACGTGGTGGTCTTCGACGACCCCCTCCCTCGAGCTGACAGCGGCAGCAGCGCTGTCACCGAAGTGCTGGTCATCAGCCACGTCTCCAACTCGAGCGAGAATGCCCGCGACCCTCAGCGAGCGGCGATGCACGACCTCTCCGTCCCCATCCCGGCCGACGCCGACGCCGAGACCCTGGAGGCACGCCGCCTTGCCCTCATCGCGGAGGGCCAGAAGATAGCCTCGATGAGACGTCTCACCGAGGCCCACCAGCGCGAAGTCGACCGCGCCGCCTTCGGCACGCCGCCGCCTAGCGGCCCGATCCGAGCAGGCTTCGTCCAGAAGCGCGGCGCGGCCGTTGCCAGCATGCTGGGCACAGATCGCGCCGTCTACGCCACCCCGCTCGAGAATCTGCGAGCCGCTCAGGCGGCTGCAGAGGAGCTCAATGGGATGGGAGCCGATGAGCTCCCCTACATGACAAGACGGATCCAGCAGCTGATCGACGCGGCTGTGGAACGGCACGAAGCCGGCGCCCGTGCTGATAGTCATCCCCCGCGCAGGGAGCACGCCGCGACGTCCCGCTCGCCGACCGCGAGCGGCGCGCGCCAGAAGAAAGACAAGGAGCCGGCTGCCAGCCGCAGCCGGACTCGCATCACCATCGAGCGCGACGCGGAGGGCCGCCCTCGAGCAGTAGAGCACCAAGGAAACCTGCCTCCCCCCGCCTCGAAGAGAAAGACGCCTCACTCCGCCGCCCATCACACATCCGACTCTTGGCGACCGACTCGGCCGCCGAGAAGGAGTCGGCGAGAGTGACGCCCGCCACAGGATCGACCGCCTTGCTCGATCCTTGGCGTTAGAAGAAGAAGACGATGTCGGCCCGCCATGCTTTGGCCCCCGCATCCGCGACGAGCCCTTCCCCAAAGGGTTCTCGCTCCCCAGAGACACGCCCAAGTACAACGGCTCGGTGAAGCCGGAAGATTGGCTCATCGACTACTCCACGGCCGTCAGCATAGCCAACGGCAATCAGCGCGTCGCCGTGAAGTATGTCCCCCTCATGCTGCAAGGCACGGCACGCACATGGCTCAACAGCCTCAAGCCCTACAGCATCAACAGTTGGCTGGACTTCACCGAAGTCTTCGTCCGTAACTTCACCAGCACCTACAAGCGGCCTCCCAAGCCTCGCCAGCTCTCCCTCTGCGTCCAAGGGCCGAACGAGTCGACCCGCGACTACCTCACGCGATGGGCCGAGCTCCGCAACTCCTGCGAGGGAGTGCACGAGGTCCAGGCCATCGAGTACTTCACCACCGGGTGCCGAGAGGGCACCCTTCTCAAGCACCGACTCCTCTGCGACGAGACGGCTACCCTCGATGAGTTGCTGGTCATCGCTGACAAGTACGCCACCGCCGACTCCTCAATGAAGACCGAGCTCCGAGTGGACGCCTCGGGGAAAGTAATTGCTCTGGCTCCCAAGACGCCGGCTGGCGACCCTAATCGGCGCCCCTACCAGAACGACCACAAGCGCAAGGGCCCCATGCCAACTTCCTCCAGTCGGCAGGTGGCCACAGTTGAAGACGAACAGCCCGAAGAGCGGCCCGCTCCCAAGAAGAAGGGTGGCCGGCCGCCCTGGCAGCCGTCTTTCTCCTACGAGCAAGCACTCGACGCCCCTTGCAAGTTCCACAGCGGCGCGAAGCCGTCCAACCACACAACACGGAAATGCCACTGGCTCACCCGCATCACCAAGAGTGAGGGAATGTTGCCGCCTCCGCCTCCCGGCCAGCCGCCTCCAGCCCCCCAGCAGCCGGCGGCTCGGCCGGCAGTCGGTGCCATCCAAGACGAATTTCCCGAAGAGCACGCCGCCTACGTCGTCTTCACCAGTCAAGCTGATGACAAGCGCAGCCGACGCCGACAGCATCAAGAAGTAAACGCAGTCGCCACCAGCGCCCCCGAGTTCATGCGCTGGTCAGAGAAGCCGATCAGCTGGAGCCAGGCCGACCACCCAGAGGTGGCCTTTGCCCGGCTCCTATGCAATGGTCTTGGACGTCACCCTCGCGACGGAGAAGCGAGCTGCCAGATTTTCCCGCGTCCTGATAGACGGCGGAAGCAGTATCAACATACTGTACCGCGATACCATGGAGAAGCTGAATATCAAAGCGAAGCAGCTCATGCCGAGCCGCACCGTCTTCCATGGTATCGTACCCGGCCTATCTTGCTCTCCAATCGGCAAGATCAAAATGGATGTTCTCTTCGGGGACAAAGATCATTTTCGCCGGGAAGCAATATGGTTCGAGGTAGTGGATTGGGAGAGCCCCTATCATGCACTACTTGGCCGGCCTGCTTTGGCCAAGTTCATGGCTGTGCCCCACTATGCCTACCTGAAGATGAAGATGCCGAGCTCGAAGGGGATCATCACGGTAGCCGGCGACTACAAGAAGTCCATCAAGTGCGCCATGGCCAGTAGCCGGCTGGCCGAGTCCCTCGTGGTGGCTGAAGAGAAGAAGATGTTGGAGCGGGTTGTGGCCATGGCCGGCAAGCAGCCGGCCTTGTCCCCCAACCCCAAGGATTGTGATGCGCAGGGCTCCTTCCAGCCTGCCAAAGAGACGAAGAAGAAACCTCTGGACCCGAAGAACCCGGAGAGGTTCGCTGTGATTGGGGCGAACTTGGACAGTAAATAGGAAGGCGAGCTCGTCGACTTCCTCCGTGAGAATCGAGACATCTTTGCATGGTCCCCAAAGGACATGCCAGGTGTTCCGAAGGATTTCGCCGAGCACAAATTACATGTCCGAGCTGATGCGAAGCCGGTCAAGCAACCCCTCCGCCGACTGTCAGAAGAGAAGCGAAGAATTGTGGGAGAAGAGATAGCCCGGCTCCTTGCCGCCGGCTTTATCATGGAAGTGTTCTTTCCAGAGTGGCTTGCCAACCCAGTTCTGGTTCTGAAGAAGAATAACAAGTGGCGTATGTGTATAGACTACACTAGTCTGAACAAGGCCTGCCCAAAGGATCCGTTTGCCCTGCCACGGATTGACCAAGTGATAGACTCCACAGCCGGATGCGAGCTGTTAAGTTTTTTGGATGCATACTCAGGGTATCATCAGATCAAGTTGGACCCGGCTGACCGCCTGAAGACTGCCTTCATCACACCCTTTGGAACTTTCTGCTACCTGACAATGACATTCGGCTTGAGAAATGCAGGTGCCACTTTTCAGCGTTGCATGCAGAAATGTCTTTTGAAACAACTCGGCAGAAATGCCCACGTCTATGTAGACGACATTGTGGTGAAGACAGAGAAGCGCGGTACCTTGTTGGAAGACCTAAAAGAAACATTCGCCAACTTGCGCCGATTCCAGATCAAGCTCAACCCCGAGAAGTGCGTGTTCGGAGTGCCAGCCGGCCAGCCGCTAGGCTTCCTGGTCTCCGAACGCGGCATTGAGTGCAACCCCGTCAAGATCAAGGCCATCGAGAGGATGGAGATTCCCACCAAGCTGCGAGATGTGCAGAAGTTCACTGGCTGCTTAGCCTCCCTGAACCGTTTTATCAGCCGACTAGGAGAGAAGGCCCTCCCCCTGTACCGACTCATGAAGAAGTCCACTCACTTTGAGTGGAATGATCAAGCCGACCAAGCCTTCCATGAGTTGAAGAAAATGCTGACCACTCCGCCTGTCTTGGCTGCGCCGACTGAGAAGGAGCCCATGCTCCTCTACATCGCCGCGACAAGCCGAGTCGTCAGTACTGTTGTTGTGGTCCAGCGCCTGGAGGAAGGCCGAGCCCAGCTAGTCCAGAGGCCGGTCTACTATCTCAGCGAAGTACTATCCAGCTCAAAGCAAAACTACCCGCACTACCAAAAGATGTGCTATGGGGTGTACTTCGCTGCCAAGAAATTGAAGCCCTACTTCCAAGAGCACCCCATCACGGTCGTGTGCACCGCCCCGCTCGCCGAGATCATAGGCAGCCGGGATGCATCCGGTCGGGTGGCCAAATGGGCCATCGCCTTGGCGCCCTACACGATTTTCTATCAACCCCGCACCGCCATCAAGTCGCAAGCATTGGCCGACTTCCTCGTCGACTGGGCCGAGACCCAGTACTTACCGCCGGCTCCCGACTCTACCCATTGGCGGATGCACTTTGACGGGTCCAAGATGCGCACCGGCTTGGGAGCCGGCATTGTCCTCACCTCTCCCAAAGGCGACAAGCTCAAGTACACGCTGCAGATCCACTTCGCCGCCTCCAACAACGTCGCTGAGTACGAGGCGCTCGTACATGGGCTCCGGCTAGCCAAAGAACTCAGCATACGCCGGATCCTGTGCTACGGCGACTCAGACTTGGTGGTCCAGCAATCATCTGGCGACTGGGACGCCAAGGACGCGAACATGGCGAGCTACCGTTTCCTCGTCCAACAGATGAGCGGATACTTCGAAGGGTGCGAGTTCCTTCACGTGCCAAGGGCCGACAACGACCAAGCAGATGCCCTAGCACGGATCGGCTCCACCCGACAAGCCATACCGACTGGCGTCTCCCTCCAGCGCCTCCTCAAGCCGTCCATCAAGCCGTCTCCAGAGTCGGATTCCATCTTCGTACCGCCTACGCCAGAAACAGCCGGATCCGTCTAGAGAAATCCCGCAAGCGGCACGGGGACTTCGACGACTGGCCCGGGGACTGCCATAGTCTCACCCGGCCCGGGGACTTCAGAACCCGGCTCGGGGACTGCAGCAGTCGGCCCGGGGACTGCAGCGACACAAGAAGCGGTGGCCGACTCCAATTCAACACCCAACCCACCCACCCGAGTCATGGTGGCTACATTAACAGAAGAAGAAGTCACAGCTCCCTCATGAGCCCAGCCCATCCTCAAGTTCCTAGTCAGGAGAGAGCTGCCGGCTGATGAGATCTCAGCAAGACTAGTGCAACGACGAGCCGCAGCATATACAATAATCAACAGAGAGCTTGTGAAGCGCAGCGTCACTTGAGTCTTCGAGCGTTGTGTCGAGCCAGAAAAAGGAGTGGCAATCCTCAAAGACATCCACCAAGGCGAATGCGGCCACCACGCAGCCTCAAGAGCCCTTGTGGCCAAGGCCTTCCGCCATGGTTTCTTCTGGCCGACTGCCTTGGAGGATGCTAAAGATATAGTCAAGAGCTGCAGAGGATGCCAAGTTTTTAGTTCCAAGCAACACCTGCCGGCTTCTGCCCTCAAGACCATTCCCCTTACTTGGCCTTTTGCCGTCTGGGGACTGGACATGGTGGGCCCTTTCAAAACAGCCCGCGGCGGCCTGACACATCTACTTGTTGCTGTGGACAAGTTCACAAAGTGGATTGAAGCAAAGCCAATCAAGAAACTCAATGGGCCGACTGCCGTAACATTCATCACCGACATCACCACTCGGTACGGCGTGCCGCACAGCATCATCACTGACAACGGCACGAACTTCGCCAAAGGAGCACTGGCACGTTTCTGCGCGACGCAGGGCATCCGACTGGACTTAGCGTCCGTTGCCCACCCGCAGTCAAACGGCCAGGTCAAGCGAGCAAATGGACTCATCCTCTCCGGCATCAAGCCCCGACTGGTTGTACCACTGGAGCGATTGGCCGGCTGCTGGCTCGAAGAGCTGCCGGCTGTCCTCTGGAGTCTGCGCACTACACCCAACAAGTCAACCGGCTTCACTCCATTCTTCCTCGTGTACGGTGCCGAGGCTGTCATCCCAACAGACATCGAGTTCGACTCGCCTCGGATCACCATGTACACGGAGGAGGAAGCCAAAGAAGCAAGAGAAGACGGCGTCGACCTACTGGAAGAAGGCCGGCTGTTAGCCCTCAGCCGGTCCGCCATCTACCAGCAAGGCCTGCGCCGCTACTACAACCGCAAGGTCAAGCCAAGATCCTTCCAAGAGGGCGACCTTGTGCTCCGTCCGATCCAGCGAACAGCCGGCCAGCACAAGCTCTCGGCCGCTTGGGAAGGCCCCTTCGTCGTCAGCAAGGCACTCGGCAACGACTCCTACTACTTGATCGATGCGCAAAAACCAAGAGCACGCAAGAGAGACGACTCCGGCAAGGAGTCGGAGCGACCATGGAACGCAAACCTCCTAAGACGATTTTACAGCTGAAAAGCAGTATGTATCACGCTACCCCTTTTGTATTAAGTACAAACCAACAGGCCCCCCGAACAGTACTCGGGGACTGCCTTTTATTTATCTATGAATGACGAGTGTCATATCCATGAATGTATTATTACATTTTGAATTTTTGTCCGGCACCGGGTTCGACTAGTCGGCCCGGGGACTGGCCGCCTTGAGCTATATCGAAAGTTTTTCCTAAAGTCAGAAAAGTAGTGCGCCGGCTCCCAAGTCCTCTCTTGTTGAAAGTCGCAGCTCAAAGAACTGATTGTCCGACTAGCAAGAGAGAAGACAGAAAGGAAGCCCACACGAAAAATGGCTAAGGAACAACTAACCTATATAGCAAAGAGACGGCCTCCAAATATGCCTGCCGGCTGTCAAAGCAGCCGGCTGGCCGGCTTCCTAAAAAACTTAGCTTTAGTCCAGCAGAGCCAAAGTACTTCCCCTTCCCCAATCGGCCAGGCACTCCCTGGCTACAGATTGCAGAGCAACTGTTTGACTGGGGAGGCGGCAACCAAGGGAGGGCGGCAAAGGAAAAAGCAGAAGGACAAAGAGCAAAGCACAAGGAAAAGGCCGAATGCATAAGTTATATACATAAAAGCCGCCAACAGGCCGGCAACTGACATAAGTTCGAATACACCTAGTGGGTGGAATTGTGCGAATTTAACCAAACATTGTTCTAAAGAGTAACAAAGCAGAAAAGCAAAAGGCGGCGGACGGGGCGCGACATGAAGGCCGAGCTGGTCGGTGAAGGCGGCCTCGCCGGCTGAAGGAGTGGCCGCCTAGCGGGTCTCGGCTTGGCCACCACCTACGGCAGGCGACGCACTCGCACGCGACGTGGTGCTGGAGGTGCGGTCAGGCTGAGGCTGGCCGGCTGCTCCACCAGCCGGCTCGGCGTCTTCACCTTCCTCCTCCTCTTCTTCACCCTCGTCGCTGGAGTCGATCTCCTCCGCCGAGTCTTCGCCGTACGCCGGGTCCAGCCCGAACCACTCCTCCGGCTGGGCGACTCCATTGTCGTCCACCTCGGGGGCGAAGACGTTGGTGTCGGTGTAGTCGGCGATCGCCGAAGCCCGCCGAATGATGGCCGGCCGCGCCGGCTCCAGCTCCGTGTCGGCTTGCTGCCGCCAGGTAGCCAGCTGGTCCAGGCTCAGGCCGGGATACCAGGCCTTGACGAACTCCAGCGCCCGCCTAGCACCGGAGCGAGCCGCCGAGGCCTTCCAAGCCTCGAAGCGGCCGACTGCCACCTCCAGCCAGTCGGCAGTCCGACTGGGGGTGCGAGGGACCACTTGGCCGGGCCAGAGGGCGGCCAAGACCTGCGCCCCAGCACGCTGAAGCCGGCGGAGCAGCCGGTGAGCCGGCTGGATGCGAGCCTGGATCGCCAGGAGCTGTTCCTCCAGCGAGCGGCCGGCGGTTGGCGAGATCTCAAAGCCGGCCTGCCTTTTCGCTTGGCGATGGGCCTCGATGGCCTGGTTGGCGGCAGTCGAATAGCCAGGGAAATACTCTGCGCGAAGAAGAAGAAAGGAAGAAAAGAACACCAAAATCAGAAAACAAGCCAAAGTGGCAGATGGCAAGAAAGGACGAAGAGGTAGACGGCTTACCGTCAACCAGATCCTCGATCTGGCCATAGCCGGAGACCAGAGTCTGCCTGCCCTCTGCCCAGCCGTCCGCCTCCGTCTCGAACTCGGCCTGGAGGGTGGCTTCGTGATCCTGCGCAGCCTTCAGCGCCGCCTTGTGGCCTTCCTCCTGGTCGGCCAGCTTCTTGACCAGGCGGTCGCGCTCCTGCACCAAGGCGGCAAGCTCGGCGTCCTTGGCACGAAGAGCAGTCTGGGACTCCCCAAGCTGTGCCCTCAGACTGGCGTTGGCCGCTGCAGAAACGGAAGAAGAAGAAAAGTAAGAAGTCATCAAGGAAGTTCCGACCCGACTGCTCAGCAGTCGGCCCGAATCTCGGGGACTACACCCAGTGGGTGCGCTGACGCGCCCCCACATGAGATAAAGATCAAGTCACGTACCTCGGCTCTCAGTAAGGTTGGCGGTCTTCTGAGTTAGCTCCCGAGCATGGGAGTTGAAGGCGGCCGCTCGAAGGTTGTGGTAGTCCTGCAAGATGGACAGAACACCAAAGTAAGAACAAAAACAGCAAAGGCAAAATCTCCAAGAAGTTCCAAGCCGCCTGCTCAGCAGCCGACTCGGAACTCGGGGACTACACCCAGTGGGTGCGCTGACTCGCACCCACGGAAGAAATCAAGATCAAGGGAAGAAATCAAGTTCAAGAAGAAACAAGATGGGAATACTAACCCGGATGGCCGCCCGCGTTGCGAGGAATTCATCGGTGAACTTCCTCAGCGCCGCGGCTTGGCTTTGGAGCCGGGTCCGGACGTCTTGCGCAGCCACGTTCACCACGGCCGTCCCTCCGCCTGGTGTCGACCCCGAGGTAGCGCTGGCCGCCTCCGCATCTCGGGCCGACGAGCTGGAGCCTACGGTCGGCTGTGGCTCCGACGCGGCCTTCTGCGGCTCCGACGCGGCCTTCCCCGCACGCCGGCTTGGCGGAATCCGGACCGCCACCTCCGCCCTCGCGGCCGGCTCGCCCTCCGCCGACTGTGCAGGCGGCGAATTAGGCCGGCCGCCTTGGGCCGCCCCAGTTGGCGGGGTCGGCTCCGGCCCCTTCTCCAAAATGGTGACGTCGTCGCCGCTTCCTCCCAGCCCCGGCTGGGAGCCGCTGGCTCCCCCTGGCGAGGGCTCCACGTCCCCAGGCGCCATAACGCGCAGGGGGGTGACCATCAAAGCCTCCCATGCCGCCGCCGCGGCCTCAGCCTCCGCCTGGGCCCTGGTTGCGGCCTCGGCGAGTGCCTTCGCCGCCTCCTCCTCCCGTGCCGCCTGGGCGGCGGCTGCCTTCCGTGCCTCCGCCTCCCGTGCCTCCCGCTCCTCCCGCGTGTTCCTTTCCGTCGCCTCCTGGAGGTCGGCGCGGGGGTCCACGCGGCGGGTGGTGCTCCTAGAGCCCCTTGGCGACTCGACGACGGAGCCGGCAGCCGCCCGCTCAAGTGACAACGGAGCTCTGATCATCAAAGAAAAGGACGAGAGTTCAAGAACCACCAAAGAAAGAAAGAAAGAGAATACACAAAGAAAGATTCGGACTTACGCCGACACGGTTTGCAGTTGCTTCACCACTTTGCGGAAACGAGCCACCTTCGCGGCCGCCTCTTCCCGCCTGGTGGCTGCCGCCCCGCCCCTGGGCTTCTTCGTTCGGCTGCCGAATAGACCCTGGGCGGCGGGACGCTTCTGCCCTCCACCCCGAGCAGGCTGCGCGGCGGAGGAGCCCGCGCCGCGTCCAGATGCTGGCTAGCGGTGCGGGACGGCTTCGGCTTCATCCTCGTCCGGCCAGTCATCGAAGGTAGCAGTGAACCCGGAGCCGCCTGCTTCGCCGCCGGCTTGGCCACCGCCCGGCTCGACGGCGTCGTCCATGTGGACCGCCCCCAGGTCGGGGTCCTCCAGGTCGTGTTCGGTCCGGTCGGGGACGAAGCGGCGCTCCGCGTCTGACCCGCTGGCCGGCCGAAGCAGAGGGCTCTGTCGAAGAACAAGCCGACTAAGTCAGAGTCGGCCAAGGGATGCTCGGCAACAAGGCTGAGAGAGAGAGAAAAAGAGACAAGGGGAGCATACCGTAGGCGGAGGATTGGCTCGGCTATATGGCTCCTTGCCGAACTGCCACTCTTCAGTAAGTTGGCAGTTTGCAAGGTAGTTCACCATGTAGGCGACCTCATGGCGCGGCATCTCCTTGGTGCACATTCGGCTCGGATCGAGCTGGCCACTCATCTGACAGATCAGATGAGGCCGGCTCTGGAGCGGAAGAACCCGGTGCGTGACGGACGCGGCCAGGAGGTCGGGCCCCGTCAGGCCCTCCGACTGGACCATCACCCGCAGTCGGCCGATGGCGGCGTTTCCTGCCTGTGACAGCGTCACAGCCCGGAAGGACCACTGGGGCAGCCTGCCCGCCGGTGGGCCGGCTGCGTAAGCCGGCAGGTTGATGTAGTCGCCCCGTGGAGCGATGTTCCGCACGTAGAAGTACGACTTCTGCCACTTCTTCACCGATTGGATCAGCGTGATGACGGGGAAGGGGTTGTCGGCGCCCGATCTCCGCGACGCGATGAAGGCGCCAGTATGAGCCGGCACGCCCTTGCTGCGCGTGCCCAGCTTCGACTGGAAAAGCTCCCCCAGAGCTCAAGGGTGGGGAGGACGCCGAGATAGCCCTCGCACAGGATGACGAAGGCAGACAGCAGCACCACCGCGTTGGGGGTGAGATGGTGCGGCTGGAGCTGATAGAATTCGAGCCAGGAGCGGAAGAAGGCGCTCACTGGCAGGCCGAAGCCGCGCAAGAAGTGCGAGCGGAAGACCACCCGCTCGCCCTCCTGCGGCCTCGGCGAGATTTCCTTCGCCGGCGTGAGGCGGACCTCCACTTTGTCCGCACTGGGCAGCCGCCGCGTGTCGCGGAGGAAGTCGACGTGGTCGTCATGGACGATGGAGCCGTCCCAATCCCCGCCAAGCTGCTCTACGGTGGGAGGCATGGCGAAAGCTAGCACGGCGACAGAGGAGCGTGCGGTGGAAGAGCGCGGCGGCAAGGCGCTGTCGCGAGAACAGGCGAGTGAAGAAGACGGTGGAAGTAGGAGGAGCGTGCGAGGGCCTGCCGCCCTCCACCTCCCCCTACTTATAGCCTCACGAGGCCAAAGAGGCCGGACGTGGGGGGAGACGTGGGATTAACTACGCCCACTCCCCCCACGTCTCGCGATTATTGCGCATAAATGCGAGCCGAAACTGCCGCACGGAACGTGCGGGCGGTTTCGGGATACAAAGGATCAGCGCCTGGGCAGGGGCGCGGACGTGGCAGGCGCCCTCCCTGCGGCGACGTCCCGTCACGCGCGTGGGCTGGCAGGCTTTCCGGCCAGGTGGTTCGCCGACGGCCCGTGGCCGGCCCGCGGCCCGGAGCACGTGCCGGCGGGCTCCCGCCCTCCGACTCCAGAAGATTTCGATTCAGGCGGCGCGCCTGACCAAGGCCGGCTCCCAGCTGCCGGCTTGTCAAGATGGGAAGCTGATCGAGCTTCTCAACCCCTACTCCACGTCGAAGCCCAATCAGCCTCGGGGACTACTGTCGGAGTAAATGGCCACGGGTAGCCCAACCGACTACCCCTGGTTCTTCAGAAAAATTATCAGGCCTTTGGGCCTTCAAGCACTCCAAGCATTTGGGCCGCCTTCCCTGGCCGGCTACCTCTGAAGCCGACTCCCGAAAGGCGACCCAGCCTCGAGCAACCTCTCCCCAGGACGACTACGGGGTGGCCGACTCCAAGAAGCTAGCCAAGAAGGACGCCGGCTCCTAGCAGCCGGCCGAGACCACAACCACCAAAGCTGTTCCCACATAACGGCGACACGGCGGGGTGTGGCCACAGTGCGGCCCACTACCCCCGAAGCCCGAGGCGGGCATGGCTACAGGAGGCCGTACGGGACGGCCGTCTCCAGTGCGGCTCGGCACTGTAGCCATGCTAGCCTCGACGTCATCCACGACCAGCTCCTGTACGGCCCAAGGACTGCGGGCCCCTTCAGCCAGAGAGAGGCGTGAAGGCGGCCCGGCCTTTCCCAGTCGGCCAAGAGCATAGCCGGCCTCCAGAAGCCGGCTACTCCCTTCCTCGAAGCAGGAGCCCCATTAAGGAGACAAGACGAGGTAACGCTACAGTGATAGCCCCCGAGGTGGCCCACTGTAGCCACGCTTACCTCGACAAAGCCCTCGTCATCACAGGCGAGGCTACAGTAAGCAGCCGCCGACAAGACCCTAGGCGGTGGGGCCGGCCTGTCGACCAAGTAGCCGGCAGCCGGCGGGACCCAGCAGCCGGCGGGACCCAGCAGCCGGCGGAGGAGCCGGCGAGCGTAGACACTGACGGCTGGGACCAGCTCCCAATCGGGTTACCATTGTACCCCCGGGGGGTAGGCCTATATAAACCCCCCGGAGCACCCATGCAAAGGGTTCGCGGCCAAGCATAGTTGGCCTCTGAGCATAGAGTTGCCTCCTAAGCATAGCACACACACCATAGATAGAGAAGCAAGAGCTAGCCTTGTTCTTCTTCTCCCTTGATCTCAACAGCTCTAGGAGCGATTGTAGCTACCTTTCATCGATCTAGTGATCATGCGGAGACCCCGCAGAGCAGGACTAGGGGTGTTATCTTCTCGGAGAGCCCCGAACCTGGGTAAGATTCGCCGGCGTGCATGTCTTCGCCTCATCCTGTTTCCAGGCACCGGCGACGTTTTATTGGCTCCCACAATGATAAGCCATCCCTTGGCATATGTCGCACCAACCACCCGACAACCTCTATTAAAATGCTTAAGGAAGTTATTTTTCCAAGGTTTGGAGTCCCTAGATATTTAATGACTGATGGTGATTCACACTTTATTCATGGTGCTTTCCATAAAATGCTTGCCAAGTATGATGTCAACCACAGAATTGCATCACCTTATCATCTTCAGTCTGGCGGTCAAGTTGAACTCAGCAATAGAGAAATAAAATTAATTTTGCAAAAGACTATCAATTGGTCCAGGAAGAATTGGTCTAAGAAATTAGATGATGCACTTTGGGCTTATAGAACAGCATATAAGAATCCTATGGGTATATCTCCTTATAAAATGGTTTATGGAAAAGCTTGTCATTTGCCTCTTGACTTAGAACATAAAGCATATTGGGCCATCAAAGACCTCAATTATGATTTCAAACTGGCTGGTGAAAAGAGGTTATTTGATATTAGCTCATTAGATGAATGGAGAACCCAAGCCTATGAAAATGCAAAATTATTCAAAGAAAAAGTTAAAAGATGGCACGACAAAAGAATCCAAAAGCATGAGTTTAAAGTCGAAGAATATCTTCTTTTGTACAACTCTCGTTTCAGATTCTTTGCAGGAAAACTCCTCTCAAAATGGGAAGGCCCCTATGTTATCGAGGAGGTTTATCGGTCTAGAGCCATCAAAATAAATAATGCTGAAGGTACTAACCCGAAGTTTGTCAATGGGCAACGAATAAAACATTATATCTCAGGTATGCCATTAATGTAGAAAGTAATATTATCCAAACTTTGACACCGGAAGAACACAGAAAAGAGTCCTTCCGGAACACTCCAGAATCGTTAAAATAAGGAGGTACGTGCTACAGTAAGTAAACGGACTCCGAAAAATCCGCACAAATATTTTTATCAGTTTTGGAATATTTAGAAAATTAGGAAAATAAGAAACTTCCAGGAAGCGCACCCTGGTGGGCACAAGACACTAGGGTGCGCCAGGACACCTTTCGGACTTTGTTTTTGTACAGTTTGCTTGTCCCCCAAGATAAAAAATCTATATATACTTCCCGAACCTGTTAACCACGATATCACGGAGAAATCCTCTGTTCTCTTTTCTTGCTATTTTCGGTCAGATCTATGAAGCCATGCATCATGTCTTCCTCCTCCTCCAACAACATGGAAGAAGATTCTTGGTTGATGAAGATCGAGCTGAAGAGGGAGGAACCCATGGACGCTGTCAAGAGAGACTAGGGCAAGGAGGCTACCGTAGATCCACCCTCGGTGGCAGAACAAGCACTACCGGCCGAGGAGGAAGAAGAAGATATCCTTAAGCCCTACCTTGCTCATCTTACCCCTAGTGAGATTGAAGCCTTTCACATCATTGAAATAGTTTGCATACAAAATAAGTATCTTACTCGCGAAAATATTCTGCATCAAGAGCATATCATCCATATCTGGAGCGTCATCCGTCGATTAGAGAACCTCTTGATGACACCACATAAGGAAAAGTATAAGTAGAAAATTTTATTAGAGATTGACAAACATAGCATTAGTGAATGATGCAATTAATCAAAGAATTAATAAGGGAAGATAAGATTCACATATAAATATACTATCCTAGAAATCTTTTGTGATTGTGAGCCCTCATCAAAATATTATATGCCAAAATTGTTGACGTTGGACAAGGAAGACAACTTTATGGTTTATGTTTGTTTATATTCAAATAGAAGTCATATTGTCATGGATCCTTTAACATGTGGCGCTTGACCCTATCTTTGCTAGCCAAAAATTCCACACTAAGTAGAGATACTACTTGTGCATCCAAAAAACCTTAAACCCAAATCTTATTTTCAAGTGTCCACCATACCTACCTAGGAATTGAGCAAGATCCCTCAAGTAAGTTGTCATCGGTGCAAAAAGGCAATAAAAATTGCTTCTAAATGTGTGAGATCATTTAGTGTAAGAGAAAATTGAGCGTTGCACGAACTTGTGATGGTGAAGAATAAAAGCGACAGACTGCATAATAAAGGTCATTATCACAAGGGGCAATGCAACGTGACGTTCTTTTGCACTAAGGGGTTGACAATACAAACAAATAAGCGCATGGCAACCTCTGCTTCCCTCTACGAAGGGCCTATCTTTTACTTTTATGCATTTATTTTATGTAAAGAGCCAAAGTTGTCCTTCTATTCCTTTTTATTTTTCTCCTTTGGCAAGCATCATGTGGTGAGGAAAGATCTAGGCACATATGTCCAGTTGAATATAGATGGCATGAGTTATTATTGTTGACATCACCCTTGAGGTGAACACGTTGGGAGGCGAAACTATAAGCCCCTATCTTTCTATGTGTCCAGTTGAAACGTTTTGCTCATGTGTACGCGGTGAGTGTTAGCAATCATAGAAGACTATATGATGGTTGAGTATGTGGACTTGCCTAAAGGCTCCAATACGTGACCCTTCCTGAAAAGATGATGAATTGTAGTTGCAAAGTTGACTAAGAACATAGTTTGTTGGTTTTTAATAGAGTTTTTGCTTTATACTTCAATTGTATGATGAATTGTTACTTATTCACGAGAACTATATGATAAAAGTTCTATGATAAAAGTCTTATGTTTAATTTTGTTGTTGTTATAATAATCTACATGATGCTTCTATGTCCGAATTTTGTTTTTATCGACACCTCCCTGTCTCTAAGCATGTGGACATGTTTTCGATTTCGGTTTTCGCTTGAGGACAAGCGAGGTCTAAGCTTGGGGGAGTTGAGATGTCCATTTTGCATCATGTTTTGGTACTGTTATTTATGATGTTTTATCCATAATAATGCTTTTTGGAGTAATTATAATGCCTTTTCTCTCATAATATGCAAGGTATACACAAAGAGGGAGAATTCCGGCAGCTGGAAATCTGGACCTGGAAAAGCTACGTCAGGCCACCTATTCTACACAACTCCAAACAAGCTGAAACTTCACGAAGATTTTTTATGGAATATTTGAAGAATATTGGAGCAAATAACAACCAGAGGGGGCCCACCAGGTGGGCACAACCCACCTGGGCGCGCCAGGGAGCCCAGGCGCGCCCTGGTGGGTTGTGCTCACCCAGGCCGACCTCCGGTGCCCATCTTCTGGTATATAGGTCATTTCGACCTAAAAAAATAAGGAGAAGACTTTTGGGACGGAGCGCCGCCGTCTCGAGGCGGAACTTGGGCAGGAGCACTTTTGCCCTCCGATAGAGCGATTCCTCTGGGGGAACTTCCCTCTCGGTGGGGGAAATCATCGTCATCATCATCACCAACAACTCTCCTATCTTGGGGAGGGCAATCTGCATCAACATCTTCAACAGCACCATCTCATCTCAAACCCTAGCTCATCTCTTGTGTTCAATCTTGTTACCGGAACTATAGATTGGTGCTTGTGTGTGACTAGTAGTGTTGATTACATCTTGTAGTTGATTACTATACGGTTTATTTGGTGGAAGATTATATGCTCAGATCTAATATGCTATTTAATACCCCTCTGATCTTGAGCATGATTATCATTTGTGAGTAGTTACTTTTGTTCTTGAGGTCACGGGAGAAATCATGTTGCAAGTAATCATGTGAACTTCATATGTGTTTGATATTTTGATAATATGTATGTTGTGATTCCCTTAGTGGTGTCATGTGAATGTCGACTACATGACACTTCACCAGATTTGGGCCTAAGGGAATGCATTGTGGAGTAGCAATTCGATGATGGGTTGCGAGAGTGACAGAAGCTTAAACCCCAGGTTATGCGCTATTCCGTAAGGGACCAATTGGATCCAAAAGTTTAATGCCATGGTTAGAATTTATTCTTAATACTTTTCTCGTAGTTGCGGATGCTTGCGGGAGGGTTAATCATAAGTAGGAGGTTTGTTCAAGTAAGAACATCACCTAAGCACCGGTCCACCCACATATCAAATTATCAAAGTATCGAACACAAATCAAACCAACATGGTGAAAGTGACTAGATGAAATTCCCGTGTACCCTCAAGAACTCTTTGCTTATCATAAGAGACTGTTTTGGCCTGGCCTTTGCCTCAAAAGGATTGGGCTATCTTGCTGCACTTTTGTTACTACTATCGTTACTTGCTCGTTACAAATTATCTTGCTATCAAACTACTCTGCTACTTACAATTTCAACACTTGCAGACATTACCTTGCTGAAAACTACTTGTCATTTCCTTCTGCTCCTTGTTGGGTTTGACACTCTTACTTTTCGAAAAGAGCTACAATTGATCCCCTATACTTGTGGGTCGTCATTTATCTACTATTATTTATGTTCTTTTTATTAATAATAATGCTTTTTGGGGTATTTCTAATGCCTTTTCTCTCATAATATGCAAGGTACACACAAAGAGGGAGAATACTGGCAGCTGGAATTCTGGAAAAAGCTACGTCAGGCTACCTATTCTGCACAACTCCAAATGAGTTGAAACTTTATGGGAATTTTTTATGGAATATATAAGAAATATTGGAGCCAATAAGTACCAGCGGGGGCCAACCAGCTGGGCACAACCCACCTGGGCGTGCCAAGGAGCCTAGGCGCGCCCTGGTGGGTTGTGCCCTCCTTGACCCACCTCCGGTGCCCCTCTTCTGGTATATAAGTCATTTGACCTAGAAAAAAATAAGGAGAGCACTTTTGGGACGAAGCCCCGGCCTCTCGAGGCGGAACTTGGTGTCGGTCTACAAAAGTAGGGGCTCTCCTTTTTACCCCTTTACTTGTGCACGGACAGTCAGAGCCGCGCCCACGGCCACACTAAGAAGGGTAGAGGAGGGAAGCTAGGAGCACAAGACAGCCAAAGCAACGCCAGGACAGAGACACAAAGAGCAAGAGGGCGAGGTGGACTCCCCCGGCAAGACCCTTACCGGGGCGGCCTCCGCAGCCCCGGTATGAGCCTTGCCGGGGCAACTTGCCCAGCACCAGCAGAGCGCGCCACCCTTGAGCCAAGGGCTCCAACGCCATCAACCACACTGGAACCCAAGGCTCGGGAGGCACCTCCGTGGTGGCGTGCAGATCTTTGTGAAGATCATAAGCACTCAAGATCAGATGAGGACCAGAAGATGACGATCCTCGGCAAGCTCCTTGCCGAGGGAATCCATGAGACCGCCGGCAAGATCCTTGCCGGGGACAACCGCGACGCCACAGAAAAACCACTTGCCGGGGCCCCGGCAAGACCCTTGCCGAGGACACCCGCGGGGCCACAACCAGGCCCGTGTTTTCCAAGGCTTCACCGCCATTCCCATGCAGCTGCCAGCCCAACCAGCTAGGCAGGCACCTGCGTGGCGACGCGCGGCTTCTAGGCCAGCTCAACAAGCACCTGCATGGTGGCATGCAGATCTTTGTGAAGACCCTACCACCAGGCCATCTCAGCAGCCTGCCAGCCTACATGGCGCTGCATGTATCATTGGCTTGGACGCGTGTCGGAGCAAGACAGGGCGGCGACGGACGGGACGGGCCTCGTGGCCATCCCCAATAAAGCAAGGGACACCTAAGGGGGCTCATTTAATGCGTTTTGTCCCGTAATGACAGGCGATAAACTTGCGCGCTGTACACCTTTCCACCTCCTGTGTGCCACTGTGGCGACCCCTTTTGTCTATAAAAGGAGGCCCGAGGCGTCCAGGAGAAGGATTCGGATCTTTTGGACTAGACATGCACCATAGCTAGTTCGAGAGCTCAAGAACACTCAGATATATACACCAAAGCAGGACTAGGGTATTACGCATCCTCACGGCGTGAACCTGAGTAAACGATCTTTGTGCTGACTACCAGACCCGCTCTTTGCACAACCCCGCGCCCGCCAACCGTAGAAGGGATCCGAGTGATTCAATAGGTGTCATTTCCCCCGACATCTTTGGCGCGCCAGGTAGGGGGCGCAGTTGTGAAAATCTGGTTTGGTTGGAGCAGCGGCTTCATTGTGGTCATCACTCCAAGGAAGAAGGCGACCAAAGGAGCGGCATCATCAACGGATGCAGCAAACGCTCACCCAGTGGCAGAAAAGCTAAGTCATGCAAAACTTTGAGCTATTCCTTTTTTATATATATGGTTATCGTCCCCAAAGATCTGGCCCTGTGTATGGAAAACCTGCACGCAATGGGGCCCTTCCACTATTGGCAACGCCCTTGCTCTGTTTCGAGTCTGCTCAACAGTTCGAGCGGCTGCGTCGAGGGCGGCAGGGTGGCCTTCTGCAATTGGCAACGCTCTTGTTCTGCCTCGAGTCCACTCGACGGTTCGAGCGGCCGCGTCAAGAACAGTAAGGTGGTTTGTCTGGCGGCAAGCACACCCCACAGGCTATTGGGGATCCGTCCTCAAGGCGCCACGGGGTTTACGCGCCGGCAAGCCTACCCGATTAACATAGGGTGGACATACAAAGGGAGATGAAACGGGAAAATAACATGCATCTTTTTCAGGGTACTGCAGAGTTATATTACATCAAATAATCGATGCGGTTCTAACTTAAGATAAAACTGTCTTGGTTTTGAACACGCAGCGGCGATAAGAAACGGGGTGCCTAGTCCCGGCGCTGGCCCTCGATCCTCCGAACTCCGTCGACGTGGCTGATGATGGGCTCGATACGCTCCTCGAGCGCCGCGAGGTCCACGCCCTCGGGCAAGCTCTCTAGTGCGGCGTCGAAGTCGAGGTTGGGGTTCCAGTACGCCACCTTGGTGAGGACCTTGTTCATGGCACCACGACAAAGCCTCCGGGCCTCATCGGCCAGAGAGGCCGCCCGGTTGGAGCGGAACTGCTCCAGGGCTCCAAGAACACCCTCGAAGAACAGGGTCAGTTTGGCATTGGGGCTCGCATTTGGCTCTGGGGCGTACCTCACGTGCGGCATCCCCATGGTAGCCAGCTGCGTGGTGATCCTGCCGGCGACGTCGGCGAGGCGGCTGATCTAGAGGTTCTCGCCCTTCACAAAATCCGCGTGGTTGGTGGCGTCGTTCTTCCGCAGCTGCCTCTCCTTCTCCATATTCTTGGTCAGGGTCTCCTCCCGGGCCCTGACCTCCGAGAGCGTCACCTCAAGACCCTCCAGCTTCAGCTTCAGGTTTTTGATGGAGTCGTTGGCCTTGGAGAGCTGCTCCGCCTTGCCGAGGACTGCGCCCTGCGCCTCCACCAGGGCACCGTTGAGTGCGTCTTTCTCCTTCACCAGCTTCAGGGCCTGTTCCTTCAGCCCGTCCTGCTCCACCTCCAGCTCTTTCACCTTGCCGGCATGGGCCAGAGCTTGAGCATCGAGCGCCTCCTTGTGCTTCTGCTCCAGCTCCTAGGTCCGCTGCACGACAAGCTTCTCCACCTCCTCGTCCTTGCGACGGAGTGTTGCGGCAAGCTTCTCCTCACGAGCGGCAAGGTCCTCCTCCTGGTAGTTTAGCTCGGCCTGGTGCTGGTGCCGAGCAGCCTCGTCTTTGGCGCCCAGCTCCTGGGCCTTCTCATTGTCGGCCTGCTTCATGACAAGCTCCAGCTTGCACTCAGCTAGCACATCCTGGGTGGCCGTCAAGTCCTTGTGGGCCTGGAAAAACCAAGCCTGCACCTCGGCGATGCGCTCCTCGAGGTCCGCTTCCGCCTTGTCCACCATCGCCATCCTGTACTTGGCCTTGTCCACGCGGGCACGGTGAAGCGCCTGGAGCTTCTGGAAGTTGGCGCTCATGGCCTGGAGGAGCCGCTCATCCTAGGAACTGCCGTCACCGACGCTCGGTTCGTCAACAACCTCAAGCCCGGCGGCGGCGAGCACCTCGTCATCAAACACCTCCCCCTCGGTGGGCGCCCCGGCGCTCGCCGTCCCCGGGAGGTGGACGAACAAGTCGTCGCCCACCTTTAGGTACTTGCCCGAGCCGGAGGCAGCAGAGGAGGAGGGCTGATCATCAACCATCCCCTCCTCAGCAGTGGCCTTGCCGGCCTCCCGGCAGGCTCCTAGCCGGCCTCCTCGGCAGCGGCCTTGCCGGCCTCCTCGTCAGACCCCTTGGTGGTGTCCTCTGCAGTGGTCTTGGCGGCCTCCTCGACGGCGATCTTGTTGGCCTCGGCCTCAGCACCCCTGGCGACATCCCCGATGACGGTGTTGATGTCCTCCTGGTCTGCCGAGGAAGGGCCTGGGCACCAAGAAAGGCAATGAGGCCGAGCCAAGGTCAGGGCCCGAGAAAAGAAAGGAAACAAGGACAGAATGCGAACAAACTTACCCGCACCAGGCTGGGAAGAAGTGGCGTCCTCCCCGCCAACGTTCGTTGCCGGGGTGGAACCGGCGGTGCCCAAGTTCGTCTCCTCCTCCTCAATGGGCATGGGCTCGGTGGTGGATGCCCTTGCCGTGGACACCCCTCGGGGCGGTGTGGTCGAGGGGGGCGGCATGTTGGGGGTGGCCCTTGGCGGCTCCTCCTGCTGTCATTCTTCTCCTGCGAAACCCGGCAAGATCAGCATCAAAGAATCACACCCCCAAGGTTCATCAATGGAGGAGTGAGTGATAGACTTACGATGGGGGCTGAAGCGGGGGCTGCGTCGGGGGCTTCTCTCCGGGCTACTCTCCACCACCAGCGGCATGCTCGAGGTGCCCGCCGAGGGCTGGCTGCCCGATGAGGCCCTGGCTCTCTTCACCACCCTCTGGGCCAGCGTCTCCCTGTCCCTGCGAAGATGAAAACAAGTCAAGAAAAGCGGCGCGATCTGAGGGGACGGGGATGACAGAAGACAAATACTTACTCATCCTCTGCCTCCTCTTCCGCTACCTTCCTCTTCCTCCTCCGGCTCAGAGACCCAAGGTCGAAGACGACCTCCGTGTCGACATCCGCGGGAGGAGGGGAAGCGGGTGGAGTTCGAGGACGCTTGGACAAAGAGGAGGCAGTCGCCTTCTTCTTCTCCACCGCGACCTTCACCACCTTCTTCGTTGCCGCGGCCCTCATCAGGCGTACGGACTTCCCCTGGATCTCTTGCCGATGCTCGGTCCTGCCGGGACGGACCGGCTCGCCAGAGGTGGCCCGCCGCAGGACGCGCCTTCTCTCCAAGGCCGGAGAATCGTCAGTCTCGGCCTCCTCCTCGGTCGACTCGTCGACCATGTCTTCAATGAGAGGGGCCCCGGTGTCGGTGCTGCTGGCCTCCCCAGCGGACTCCGCCCACCCAGCGAGCTCCTTCTCCTCCGCGGGAGCCTCGACCTCGTCCCCCACGTGGTCGGTGCTATCGTCCTCTTTGGCGAGCTCCGCCTCCACCGCCCTGGTGGCGATGTAGTCCTGCTCCACCTGGCTGGTGTCATGGACGAGCAATGGCTCGGCATGGACGTACTTCTTCGACAGGTTGTCGAAGAACTCCTGCACCTCATCCGCCCCCGGCTCGGCCCAATTCGGGTCAAGCACGTGCATGTTGAAGTCCAGCATCATGGCGATGATGTCATTACGATGAGAGTTGTTGCTTAGCGGGACTACTCCCGCCGGCAGCCCGAACAAGGGCCCCTTGATGACCTTGCCGGCCTTCGCGGCCTTGCCGGACCTCTCGACCTTGCCGTTGCAGTGCACGTCGAGCTGAAAGATCCTCTGGCACAAGTGGGCGTGCCTGATCACCGTGAGGTTGTGGTCCAAGCCAGGGCGAAGCCTGATGATGTCGGCCGCGTTCGTGAAGAGCCAGGCTGGCCTGCCCTTGTTGTGCAGTGGATCGATTTGGCGGTGGATGAAATCTTCCCCAATCATCTCAAGGGTGAGCCCGGCCATGGTGAGGCGATGAATCCTGGTGGTGGCAACCGTGAGATTCCCATCGTCGGCGTCGACATTGCTCCAATCGTCTCTGCGAACTGGCGGCGCCTGGCGAACCCGGCAAAATTCCTGCGGGTCCTCCTCTTCAATCCAGCACCACCGACCCCGCCACTCCTCCCACCTCTCCTTCTGGGCGCCCTCCGGATATGTCCCCTTCCCCAGGTTCCTTGGGATCCAGGCGACACAGCCGGAGATGGCGCCTCCCTTTTGGATGCGAGGAAAGAAGTAGTGGCGGAAGAGCGCCGTGTTGGGATGCACCCCGGCGAAGCCCTCGCAGAGATGGGCAAAAAGGGCCATGCACGCCACGGCATTCGGAGTAAAATCCATAAGATGGAAGCCGTAGGGGTGCATGATGTCATTGAAGAAATGGAGAAAGGGGGGCAGAGCCCGCATGAAAAATAGTCGACGAAGAATGGGTACCGATTCGGGCCGGCCTCGGCAAAACCGGCGGGGATGATGCGCGTGGCAGGATGCCCCTTCGTTTTGCATGCCCACATGGGCTTGAAGTAGTCCCCGGAGGTGGACCGCGTCGACCGTCGAAGGGAAGTTGGCAAACTGCGTCCGCCGCGCCGCCAACTCGCTCTCCGGTGCGTCCTTCCCCCCGGTGTCCTTGACCACTCCCTTGCTTTTGCTGGTTTTGGGTGCCATGGCAGTTGAGGGGGATGAAGGATGAGGACAGCAAAGGCGCGGCGGCGGCGAGCGAAAGCAAGAGCTTGAGAAAGAAGAAGGGGGGACGGCGGTTCCGAGATTGGAGAGAACACAGGGGGTAAATGGGCGTCACGCCTGCAGTTTCTCCTTTTTTATGGGGAAGGCGCGGGCCGCTTCGTTACCATTTACCATGATGTGACGCATGAGGGCAGCGGCCGCCCCATGCATGCCCCCCACGTCACGCACGACCCTCCATGACGCGCATTCAACGCGAGTCGTGGGGAAGCGCAAGCGAGCGAAGGAATTACAGCGGTGAAATTCCGCCTCGCCCGCCCGGGCACCGTTCTGGGACCGGCCCAACAACGCGTTGCGCTCATGTGTGGCCCAGGCCCAGGGGCTCCTGTCGGTGTACAAAAGTAGGGCCTCTCCTTTTTACCCCTTTACTTGTGCACGGACAGTCAGAGCCGCGCCCACAGCCACACTAAGTAGAGCAGAGGAGGGAAGACAGAAGCACAAGACGGCCAAAGCAACGTCAGCACAGAGACACAAAGAGCAAGAGGGCGAGGTGGACTCCCCCGGCAAGACCCTTGCCGGGGCAACTTGCCCAATGCCAGCAGAGCGCGCCACCCTTGAGCCAAGGGCTCCAACACCATCAACCACACTGGAACCCAAGGCTCGGGAGGCACCTCCATGGTGGCATGCAGATCTTTGTGAAGATCATAAGCACTCAAGATCAGATGAGGACCAGAAGACGATGATCCTCCGCAAGATCCTTGCCGAGGGAATCCACGAGAACCCCGGCAAGATCCTTGCCAGGGACAACCGCGACGCCACGGCAAGACCACTTGCCGGGACCCCAGCAAGACCCTTGCCGAGGACACCCGCGGGGCCATAGCCAGGCCCGCGTTCGCCAAGACTCCACCACCGTTCCCATGCGCTGCCAGCCAAACCAGCTGGGCAGGCACCTGCATGGCGACATGCGGCTTCCAGGCCAGCTCAGCAAGCACCTGCATGGTGGCATGCAGATCTTCGTGAAGACCCTACCACCACGCCATCTCAGCAGCCTGCCAGCCTACATGGCGATGCATGCATCATTGGCCTGGACGCGTGTCGGAGCAAGGTGGGGCGGCGACGGACAGGACGGGCCTCATGGCCATCCCCAATAAAGCAACGGGACACCTAAGGGGGCACATTTAATGCATTTTGTCCCGTAATGACAGGCGATAAGCTTGCGCGCTGTACACCTTTCCACCTCCTGTGTGCCACTGTGGCGACCCCTTTTGTCTATAAAAGGAGGCCCGAGGCGTCCAGGAGAAGGATTCGGATCTTTTGGACTAGACATGCACCGTAGCTAGTTCGAGAGCTCAAGAACACTGAGATATATACACCAAAGCAGGACTAGGGTATTACGCATCCTCGCGGCCCGAACCTGGGTAAACGATCTTTGTGCTGACTACCAGGCCCGCTCTTTGCACAACCCCGCGCCCGCCAACTGTAGAAGGGATCCCAATTATTCCATAGCTGTCGTTTCCCCCGACACTTGGGCAGGAGCACTTTTGCCCTTCGGCGGAGCGATTCCGCCGGGGGAACTTCCCTCCAGGAGGGGGAAATCATCGTCATCATCATCACCAACAATTCTCCCATCTTGGGGAGGGCAATCTCCATCAACATCTTCAACCACACCCTCTCCTCTCAAACCCTAGTTCATCTCTTGTGTTCAATCTTTGTACCGGAACTATAGATTGGTACTTGTGGGTGACTAGTAGTGTTGATTACTTCTTGTAGTTTATTACTATATGGTTTATTTGGTGGAAGATTATATGTTCAGATCCAATATGCTATTTAGTACCCCTCTGATCTTGAGCATGATTATCATTTGTGAGTAGTTACTTTTGTCCTTGAGGTCACGGGAGAAATCTTGTTGCAAGTAATCATGTGAATTTTATATGTGTTCGGTATTTTGATGATATGTATGTGTCGGGGAAACGACACCTATGGGATCCCGTGGATCCCTTCTACGGTTTGGCAGGGAAAGAGGTGTGCGCAAAGAGCAGATCCAACGATCAACACGAGGGATTTTTACCCAGGTTCGGGCCATTGAGAAATGTAAAACCCAAGTTTTGCCTTACTATATTGAGAGTTCTTGAGCTCTGGCTAGCTGCTACGCATGCAAACTGGGCCAGAAAGTCCAAAATTTCCTCTCTGTATCGCCTTGGGCCTCCTTTTATACCAAGGGGCTATGATACGTCTCCAACGTATCTTTAATTTTTGATTGTTCCATGTTGTTATATTATCATTCTTGGATGTTTTATAATCATTTTATAGTCATTTTATATCATTTTTTGGTACTAACATATTGACATAGTGCCAAGTGCTAGTTGTTGTATACATCACAGGAAATCAATACCAAACGGAGTCCAAACGCAGCGAAACTTTTTGTGGATTTTTTTGGTCCAGAAGACAACCAATGGGCCGAAAAAGCACCTAGGGGTGCTCCGAGGGGAGCACAACCCACTAGGGCGCGCCAGGAGGCCCAGGCGCGCCCTGGTGGGTTGTGCCCACCATGGGTGCCCCCTGGGCTGCCTCTTTACTCTTTAAATACCCCAATATTCCAGAAACCCTAGGGGAGTCGACGAAAATCAATTCCAGCTGCCGCAGAGTTCAGAACCACCAGATCTAATCTAGACACCATCACGGAGGGGTTCACCACTTCCATTGGTGCCTCTTCGATGATGCGTGAGTAGTTCTTTGTAGACCTTCGGGTCCGTAGTTAGTAGCTAGATGGCTTCCTCTCTCTCGTTTGATTCTCAATACAATGGTCTCTTGGAGATCCATATGATGCAACTCTTTTTGCAGTGTGTTTGTTGGGATCGAATGAACTTTGAGTTTATGATCAGATCTATCTTTTTTATCCATGAAAGTTATTTGAATCTTCTTTGATCTCTTATATGCATGATTGCTTATAGCCTCGTATTTCTTCTCCGATATTTGGGTTTTGTTTGGCCACTTGATCTAATTATCTTGCAATGGGAAGAGGTGCTTTGTAGTGGGTTCGATCTTACAGTGCTTGATCCCAGTGACAGAAGGGGAACCGACACGTATCTATCGTTGCTACTAAGGATAAAACGATGGGGTCTATTTCTACATAATTAGATCGTGTCTACATCATGTCATCATTCTTATTGCATTACTCCATTTCTCCATGAACTTAATACACTAGATGTATGCTGGATAGCGGTTGATGTGTGGAGTAATAGTAGTAGATGCAGGCAGGAGTCGGTCTACTAATCTTGGACGTGATGCCTATATAATGATCATTGCCTGGATATCGTCATGATTATTTGAAGTTCTATCAATTGCCCAACAGTAAATTTTTTACCCAGCATTTGCTATTTTTCTCGAGAGAAGCCACTAGTGAAACCTATGGCCCCCGGGTCTCTTTCTCATATTATTTTCCTTTGCGATCTATTTTATTTTGCCTTTTATTTTAAGATTTATTAACCCAAAAATACAAAAATACCTTGCTGCACTTTATTTTATTTGGCGTTCAATCTATCAATATTTTGAACTCTTTCACGTCCGTTTGCCAATTTCTGGCGTCGTTACCCGAAAGGGATTAACAACCCCTTTAATACGTCGGGTTGCGAGTATTTGTTATTTGTGTGCAGGTGTCATTTATGTATTGTTTCTTGGTTCTCCTACTGGTTCGATAACCTTAGTCTCATCACTGAGGGAAATACCTAGCGTCGTTATGCTGCATCATCCCTTCTTCTTTGGGGAAATACCAACGTAGCTTCAAGCCGCATCAGGCTACCACAGTGGCGTACAGTGCATACAAGAGGTGTAAATTTGCTACAATGCACATACTTATCCCTGTCGTCTTAGGACAAACGCATTTAATGCGCCGTTTACGTGTCCCTAACTTTCTTGGGGACGAAAACATAGCCCGTCCCGTCCGTCACCGCGTCACCCCATCTTGACATGCATCCAGGATGATGAGGCTCGCCGGGCCAGGCTGGCAGGCTAGTCGCTGCGCTAGAGCAGTGGTAGGGCGGTGGGTTCTTCGCCGGGTGCGAATCTTGCTGTGGCCAAAAGTTCCTGGCAAGAACCTTGCTGGGAACTTCGCGTTTTAGCCTTCACAAAGATCTGCCTGCCACCATGCAGACGCCCATGGATCTTGGTCTTGACATTGTTGATGGTGTCAGAGCTCTCAACCTCAAGGGTGGTGGTCTTGCCGGGGCTTCGCAAACCATCCCGGCAAGAATCTTGCCTGGGGCTCAGCTTGTCTTCTATTCTCTGATTACAGGCTCGGATGCCATCTTGGTCGCCTTGTATTTGCTTCCAGCTGTCCCCGTCAGGCCTCGCCGCGGGCACGGCTACAACTGCCTGTGCACAAGGGGTACTAAAGGGCCCAAACTTTAGTACACCGACAGGAGCCCCCGGGCCTGGGCCACACACGGGTGCGAGGCATTGTTGGGCTAGGCCCAAACAGTGCACGGGCACGTGTGGCAGGGATTAACCGCTGTAATCATCTTGTCTGCTGTGCTTCCCCACGATCCGCATTGAATGCGCGACGTGGGATACATGCGCGAAACGGCCGCAGCACCAGCACGCCTGCGAAAATGCTTTCACATCGAATAGTAAAGAGGCAGCCTCGCGCCTTCCCCATAAAAAGAGGAATCCGCAGAGGCGCTCCTCATTTACCTCTCGCCCATTCCAAGAAACCGCAGTCGTCTTCCTCGAGGCCGAAGCAGAACCCCCTCATCTGTCCACCACCTCCACGATCTCGCCGCCCTCGGCCTCCTGCCCTCCCTCGGCTGCTATGGCGCCCAAAGCGAGCAAGGGTAAAGAAGTGCCCAAGGCGAGCAAGGGCAAAGATGTGCCGGAGAGCAAGTTGGTGAAGATGCGAAAGAGAAACGTTGTCTTCGCCCTGACGCTCGGCGCGCACGCTCTGAAGGAGCGGTATCTGTGCATGTGGGGAAGAGCGACAAAGGGGCATCCCACTACCCGCATAATCCCAGCTTCCTGCGCCAAGGCTGCCCTAGATAAATTCCCCTTCTTTGTCGATTACTTCTACTGCAGGCTCTGCCCCCCATTTTCTGATTTCTTTGTCAACATCATGTACACATTCGGCTTCCACCTTCTGGGTTTTATGCCGAATGGAGTGGCATGTATGTCCATCTTCGCCCACCTCTGCGAAAATTTTGCTGGAGTGGTCCCCAACACAGCCCTCTTCCGCCATTTCTCCATCCCCCACATCCAGCCAGGAGAGGCCCTTTCTGGCTGCGTCGCCTGGATCCCAAGGTCATGGAACAAGGAGACGTACCCAGACGGGGTCTACCGCGAGAAGTGGGATGAGTGGCGGGGCTGGTGGTACTGGATTACGGAGGAAGATCCGCAGCCGTTCTGTATGCCTCGGCAAACGAGGCTAACCCGCGGCAATAGTTGGAGCACCCTCGACCCTCGAGACGGGGAGCTCACAATCGCAATCGACAGGATCAAACGCCTCAGAGCTACCGGGCTCACAATTGAGATGGTCGGCGCTGACTTCCTCCACCGCCGCATCGCCCCTCTGGAGAACAAGGGGTGACCGGCTTGGGAATATCGGAACGTAGCAGATATCATGAGGCTGCGCCCCGGCTTGAACAATAACTTGACGGTCATGCAGCAAGCAGCTCTCTACCACAGGATGTTCAAGACCATCACGTCGCTCAGGTCGCCGGTAGGCGTAATCCCACTTTGCAACAACACCACCCTGAACTCGATCATCGCCATGGTGCTGGTGTTCAATGCCCATGGCCTTGACCAGACATGGGCTGAACCATCTGCAGATCAGGCACAAGATTTCTTCGACAACTTGTCAGAGAGGTCCATCCGGGAAGAGACGAACCTCATCCGCCCCACCACTGATGAAGAAGTGGCATATATTGCGAGCAGGGCGGAAGAGGCGGCTCTTGCCGCAGAAGCCGGCAGCGTTGGCTTCGTGGAAGACGAAACCAGTGCAGAGGCGAACTTTGCTGAGCAGGGGGAGACTGCCGGAGAGCATAGTGGCGCAGTTGCCGGGGGCTCTTTTGTCGGAGGTACAGCTGAGGAGCAGTTCTATGAGGAGCCCCCAGCTCCAGAGAAGAAGAAGCGTGTCCTCCCGCGAGCCATCTCCGGCGAGCCAGTCCAGCAAGCTTCCTCGCACGAAGAGGTCCCTGACAAGGGGGAGACCGGCAAGGCTGTGGAGCAGCAAGAAGCTCAGCAGCAACCTGTGCGCCAGACGAGGCGCGCGACCGCAGGAGCAAAGAAAGCAGCGGGGGCGGCTCACGTGACGGTGCCGACAACTGGAGCAGGATCACATCAGCCTGTCACTCTTGCCACGGCCAAGCGGGCCAGGTCCCCTTCTCCATCCCCTCGCACGGATGCCATAGCGGAGGTCGACTTTGACCTCCCCGCTTTTAGCCCGGAGAGAGAAGAGAGCCCGGAAGAAGAAGAGTAAGTGCCATGCCGCCCCCTTTTCTTCCCGAGTGTCTGGTTTTACTCATCTCATTTGTTCTTGCTTTGGCATGTCCCCATGGAGATACAGAAATGCTGGCACAAAGGATGGCGACGAAGGCGAAAACTTCAACGGGCGACGAGCCCCCGGTGTCGGTGTCAAGACCGGCGGATCTTGGGTAGGGGGTCCCAAACTGTGCGCCTAAGGTCGATGGTAACAGGAGACAGGGGACACGATGTTTACCCAGGTTCGGGCCCTCTCTATGGAGGTAATACCCTACTTCCTGCTTGATTGATCTTGATGAATATGAGTATTACAAGAGTTGATCTACCTCGAGATCGTAATAGCTAAAACCCTAAAAGTCTAGCCTGTATGATTATGATTACCTCTACGGACTAAACCCTCCAGTTTATATAGACACCGGAGGGGACTAGGGTTGTACAGAGTCGGTTACAAAGAAAGGAATCTTCATATCCGAATGCCAAGCTTGCCATCCATGCCAAGGAGAGTCCCATCCGGACACGGGAGAGAGTTTTCTGTCTTGTATCTTCACGGCCCATCAGTCCGGCCCATATCCAACAGGTCGGACGTCCGAGGACCCCTTAATCCAGGACTCCCTCAGTAGCCCCCGAACCAGGCTTCAATGACGAGGTGTCCGGCGTGCAGATTGTCTTTGGCATTACAAGGCGGGTTCCTCCTCCCATGACTTCAAAGCACCTGACTTCAAAGAGTTGTTTTCGGCCTTCCATTTAATGTTGTACCCATCGGCTTCTATGCATCCATAGCTTCAGCTTCTACGTGTCGAGCGAATATGAGAGGTCAGGGTATTTTTTGCACATAACACCCCGGCCATGTAAGTAAGGCGTCTATTTAAAGAGATTGGATCTCAGATCCATTCCACACCAAGTGGAAAATCCTCAGAGCTTGCTAGGAAAAACCACTCCAACATGGCTAGCGCTCCCGGCTCTTCTTCCCACTCCCACGGCTCCGAAAAGGCGATTGGGAAAGATGCTCCGTATCCCACGATCAGCTAGTGAAGCTGCAAACGCAGGGATTTCTTCCCCCCACGGATCTAGTCCCCGTTTGGGAAGGATTGACCTCCTTCAATGGCGGGGCTCAGGCGGAGAATTTCCCCAATCCATCCAGGGGGGAACGAGTGTGCCTCGTTCCCTACTTGTTAAGAGGCGTCAGATTTCCAATCCACCCTTTCCTCCGTGGACTTCTGGAGTATTACGGCCTCCAGCTGCAGAGTCTCACTCCCGCCTCCATCCTGCACATCGCGGGTTATGTTGCCCTTTGTGAGCTATTCCTAGGTTGTGACGCCCATTTTGAGTAATGGAGGAAACTATTTTGCCTCGTCCCTCGCAACCAAGAGGGATCGATATTTGAAGTGGGCGGTGCTAAGGTATGGCGCATCGCTGGGACCGGATACCTGTCCGGCACACCGAAGAAGGCGTCCGAAGAGTGGCCTTCCCAACAGTTCTATATTGAGGACGTCGCTCTTCCTGACCCAGTCCGAATGGATCTTCCCGAATTTTCAAGCGCTCCGTTGAAGAAACGCCACAGCAAGCGCCCTCGGAGCCTCGAGGAGGAAGATAGCGCGGAAGTCCGTCAATTGATGGGCAAGATAAAGACACTTGCCCAGTATGGATTATCAATAATCGAGGTAATGGCGACTTCCATAGTGCGGGGGGTCCAGCCACTCCAATACAGAGGGCTTCCCATGTGGCACTATAATGGGGAAGATGACGCCTCACTCTACGGTCGGAAGGGTCCGAACACCCCCACCGCTTTAGCCAAAATATTGGCCAAACTATACAAAGGGAAAAAAGAGGAGTTCACTCGTCTTAAACGTCGAGATGGATTCTCCATGTACAGTCCTCCCAGCTGGGTGAGTTCTAGTCCCACCACTTTACTCAATCCTCTCCCTGAGTCACTTTCAATGGAGATTAACCCATCCATTTGTAATAGGAATGGCGGAAGGTTACCAAGGGGATCCACAGCCCCGCCCCACAGCTAGAGGTTCACAACCGGGACCTTGACCCCGGATTCGAAGAGGATCCGGACATATTTGTGGAGCTTGAGGATGGAGCGTTCTACTAGGCGAGCTATGACGGCACGGAAGTGGCCATCATCGCCGACTATCCCGGCCTCCTCCCTGCCTCGCATGTAAGTGATCAAGAGACACCTTCTTCGAAAGAGCTTCCTCATTATGCCTCACCCACCGCACTATTTCGTGCTCCAAAGGGGAGGTGCCCGACGCCTCAACGTGCGCCAGAGGCATCTCCTAAGAGAGCGGCGCCCACGCCAAGCAAATCTTCGAAGAGGAAGGCGAACGACAACACGGAAGAGCCTTCATCAAAGAGGTATGGTTTTTTGATCATGCCCCCTGGCAGTCGCATCAAACTGTGACATTATCCGCTGTGTCTTGTCAGGAAAAGTGTTCGCCAGACTATGTCCGGGGATCCTGTCGGCCGCGCTTCCACGAGTCAGGCTCCCGACCCCGCCTTAAAGGCGAGGGCTGATACGAGAGTGACGCCGGATTGTCCTTCGATAGAGGATTCAGATGATGTATCTGTTACAAACTCTGAAGTGCAAAGCGCCATGAATCATCGGCGCTGGCGGGCCGCTCTTTGTGGCCCCGGCTTTACAAAAGAGGCATTCAACGCCTTCAGCTCGGCTGATGCATACATCCGAGCTGCTCGAGACGGGCTTACCAGAGCCACAGACCAGCATTTGAAAGATATACGGGTAAGTACACATTTGTACAAATCTGATAATTATATACCAGTAGCCCCCGAGACTTGAAGCAGTTGGTACAACTGATTTAAGGATCATTGTATAACCAGGTGCTCATAGAGAAGAATGACCTGTTGTCTCAAAAGCTGGAAAAGTGTTGGACCCAGCTAGCTGCTGCTACCGCCGAACTGGAGAAATCCAAGAAGGCATCACCTGGTAATGTTCCCCTCCATCGAGAAAATATAATCATATACCAGCTATTAAAACTTTTTATACTCCCCATGGCCGGATCGTCAAATCAACTGAAGGAGTGAAGGAAATATGCCCTAGAGGCAATAATAAAGTTATTATTTTATTTCCTTATATCATGATAAATGTTTATTATTCATGCTAGAATTGTATTAACCGGAACCATAATACTTGTGTGAATACATAGACAAACAGAGTGTCACTAGTATGCCTCTACTTGACTAGCTCGTTGATCAAAGATGGTTATGTTTCCTAGCCATTGACATGAGTTGTCATTTGATTAACGGGATCACATCATTAGGAGAATGATGTGATTGACTTGACCCATTCCGTTAGCTTAGCACTTGATCGTTTACTATGTTGCTATTGCTTTCTTCATGACTTATACATGTTCCTATGACTATGAGATTATGCAACTCCCGTTTACCGGAGGAACACTTTGTGTGCTACCAAACGTCACAACGTAACTGGGTGATTATAAAGGTGCTCTACAAGTGTCTCCAAAGGTACTTGTTGGGTTGGCGCATTTGGAGATTAGGATTTGTCACTCCGATTGTCGGAGAGGTATCTCTGGGCCCACTCGGTAATGCACATCACTTAAGCCTTGCAAGCATTGCAACTAATGAGTTAGTTGCGGGATGATGTATTACGGAACGAGTAAAGAGACTTGCCGGCAACGAGATTGAACTAGGTATTGAGACACCGACGATCGAATCTCGGGCAAGTAACATACCGATGACAAAGGGAACAACGTATGTTCTTATGCGGTTTGACCGATAAAGATCTTCGTAGAATATGTGGGAGCCAATATGAGCATCCAGGTTCCGCTAGACCGGAGACGTGTCTCGGTCATGTCTACATAGTTCTCGAACCCGTAGGGTTCGCACGCTTAAAGTTTGATGACGGTTATATTATGAGTTTATGTGTTTTGATGTACCGAAGGTAGTTCGGAGTCCCGGATGTGATCACGGACATGACGAGGAGTCTCGAAATGGTCGAGACATGAAGATTGATATATTGGATGACTATATTCGAACACCAGAATGGTTCCGGGGGTTATCGGATATATATCGGAGTACCGGGGGTTACCGGAACCCCCCCCCCCCCCGGGGGGGGGGGGGTTTAATGGGCCTACATGGGCCTTAGTGGAGAAGAGGAGGGGCGGCCAGGGCAGGCCGCGCGCCCCCTCCCCCTCTAGTCTGAATTGGACAAGGAGGGGGGGGGGGCGGCGCCCCCCTTTCCTTCCTCTCTCCCTCCTCCTCCCCCCTTCTCCTAGTCCAACAAGGAAAGGGAGGGAGTCCTACTCCCGGTGGGAGTAGGACTCCTCCTGGAGCGCCTCCTCCTGGCCGGCCATCTCTCCCCCCCTTGCTCCTTTATATACGGGGGTAGGGGGCACTCCATAGACACAACAATTGATCATTGATCTCTTAGCCTTGTGCGGTGCCCCCCCCACCAGAATCCACCTCGATAATATTGTAGCGGTGCTTAGGCGAAGCCCTGTGTCGGTAGAACATCATCATCGTCACCACACCGTCGTGCTGACGAAACTCTCCCTCAAAGCTCGGCTGGATCGGAGTTCGAGGGACGTCATCGAGCTGAAAGTGTGCTGAACTTGGAGGTGCCGTGCGTTCGGTACTTGATCGGTCGGATCATGAAGACGTACAACTACATCAACCGTGTTGTGATAACGCTTCCTCTTTCGGTCTACGAGGGTACGTGGACACACTCTCCCCTCTCGTTGCTATGCATCACCATGATCCTGTGTGTGCGTAGGATTTTTTTGAAATTACTACGTTTCCCAACAGTGGCATCCGAGCCTGTTTTTATGCGTAGATGTCATATGCACGACTGGAACATAAGTGAGTTGTGGGCGATACAAGTTATACTGCTTACCAGCATGTCATACTTTGGTTCGGCGGTATTGTTGGATGAAGCGGCCCGGACCGATATTACGCATACGCTTACGCGAGACTGATTCTACCGACGTTCTTTGCACACAGGTGGTTGGCGGGTGTCAGTTTCTCCAACTTTAGTTAAACCGAGTGTGGCTACGCCTGGTCCTTGAGAAGGTTAAAACAACACTAACTTGACGAACTATCGTTGTGGTTTTGAAGTGTACGTAAGAACGGTTCTTGCTCAGCCCGTAGCAGCCACGTAAAACTTGCAACAACAAAGTAGAGGACGTCTAACTTGTTTTTGCAGGGCATGTTGTGATGTGATATGGTCAAGGCATGATGCTAAATTTTATTGTATGAGATGATCATGTTTTGTAACCGAGTTATCGGCAACTGGCAGGAGCCATATGGTTGTCGCTTTATTGTATGCAATGCAATCGCCCTGTAATGCTTTACTTTATCACTAAGCGGTAGCGATAGTCGTAGAAGCACAAGTTGGCAAGATGACAACGATACTACGATGGAGATCAAGGTGTCTCGCCGGTGACGATGGTGATCATGACGGTGCTTCGGAGATGGAGATCACAAGCACAAGATGATGATGGCCATATCATATCACTTATATTGATTGCATGTGATGTTTATCTTTTATGCATCTTATCTTGCTTTGATTGACGATAGCAAATAAGATGATCTCTCACTAAATTACCAAGGTATAAATGTTCTCCTTGAGTATGCACCGTTGCGAAAGTTCTTCGTGCTGAGACACCACGTGATGATCGGATGTGATAGGCTCTACGTTCAAATACAACGGGTGCAAAACAGTTGCACACACGGAATACTCAGGTTAAACTTGACGAGCCTAGCATATAACAGATATGGCCTCGGAACACTGAGACCGAAAGGTCGAGCGTGAATCATATAGTAGATATGATCAACATAGTGATGTTCACCATTGAAACTACTCCATCTCACGTGATGATCGGACATGGTTTAGTTGATTTGGATCACGTGATCACTTAGAGGATTAGAGGGATGTCTATCTAAGTGGGAGTTCTTAAGTAATATGATTAATTGAACTTAAATTTATCATGAACTTAGTACCTGATAGTATTTTGCTTGTCTATGTTGATTGTAGATAGATGGCCCATGTTGTTGTTCCGTTGAATTTTAATGCGTTCCTTGAGAAAGCAAAGTTGAAAGATGATGGTAGCAATTACACGGACTGGGTCCATAACTTGAGGATTATCCTCATTGCTGCACAAAAGAATTACGTCCTGGAAGCACCGCTAGGTGCCAGACCTGCTGCAGGAGCAACACCAGATGTTATGAACGTCTGGCAGAGCAAATCTGATGACTACTCGATAGTTCAGTGTGCCATGCTTTATGGCTTAGAACCGGGACTTCAACGATGTTTTGAACGTCATGGAGCATATGAGATGTTCCAGGAGTTGAAGTTAATATTTCAAGCAAATGCCCGGGTTGAGAGATATGAAGTCTCCAGTAAGTTCTACAGCTGTAAGATGGAGGAGAATAGTTCTGTCAGTGAGCATATACTCAAAATGTCTGGGTATAACAATCACTTGATTCAACTGGGAGTTAATCTTCTGGATGATGGCGTCATTGACAGAATTCTTCAATCACTGCCACCAAGCTACAAGAGCTTCGCGATGAACTATAACATGCAAGGGATGGATAAGACAATTCCCGAGCTCTTCGCAATGCTAAAGGCTGCGGAGGTAGAAATCAAGAAGGAGCATCAAGTGTTGATGGTCAACAAGACCACCAGTTTCAAGAAAAAGGGCAAAGGGAAGAAGAAGGGGAACTTCAAGAAGAACAGCAAACAAGTTGCTGCTCAGGAGAAGAAACCCAAGTCTGGACCTAAGCCTGAGACTGAGTGCTTCTACTGCAAACAGACTGGTCACTAGAAGCGGAACTGCCCCAAGTATTTGGCGGATAAGAAGGATGGCAAGGTGAACAAAGGTATATGTGATATACATGTTATTGATGTGTACCTTACTAATGCTCGCAGTAGCACCTGGGTATTTGATACTGGTTCTGTTGCTAATATTTGCAACTCGAAACAGGGACTACGGATTAAGCGAAGATGGGCTAAGGATGAGGTGACGATGCGCGTGGGAAATGGTTCCAAAGTCGATGTGATCGCGGTCGGCTCGCTACCTCTACATCTACCTTCTGGATTAGTTTTAGACGTGAATAATTATTATTTGGTGCCAGCATTGAGCATGAACATTATATCTGGATCTTGTTTGATGCAAGACGGTTATTCATTTAAATCAGAGAATAATGGTTGTTCTATTAATATGAGTAATATCTTTTATGGTCATGCACCCTTGAAGAGTGGTCTATTTTTGTTGAATCTCGATAGTAGTGATACACATATTCATAATATTGAAGCCAAAAGATGCAGAGTTGATAATGATAGTGCAACTTATTTGTGGCACTGCCGTTTAGGTCATATCGGTGTAAAGCGCATGAAGAAACTCCATACTGATGGACTTTTGGAACCACTTGATTATGAATCACTTGGTACTTGCGAACCGTGCCTCATGGGCAAGATGACTAAAACGCCGTTCTCTGGAACTATGGAGCGAGCAACAGATTTGTTGGAAATCATACATACAGATGTATGTGGTCCGATGAATATTGAGGCTCGCGGCAGGCATCGTTATTGTCTCACCTTCACAGATGATTTAAGCAGATATGGGTATATCTACTTAATGAAACATAAGTCTGAAACATTTGAAAAGTTCAAAGAATTTCAGAGTGAAGTTGAAAATCATCGTAACAAGAAAATAAAGTTTCTACGATCTGATCATGGAGGAGAATCTTTGAGTTACGAGTTTGGTCTTCATTTGAAACAATGCGGAATAGTTTCGCAACTCACGCCTCCCGGAACACCACAGCGTAATGGTGTGTCCGAACATTGTAATCGTACTTTACTAGATATGGTGCGATCTATGATGTCTCTTACTGATTTACCGCTGTTGTTTTGGGGTTATGCTTTAGAGACGGTTGCATTCACGTTAAATAGGGCACCATCAAAATCCGTTCAGACGACGCCTTATGAACTGTGGTTTGGCAAGAAACCAAAGTTGTCGTTTCTTAAAGTTTGGGGCTGCGATGCTTATGTGAAAAAGCTTCAACCTGATAAGCTCGAACCCAAATCGGAAAAATGTGTCTTCATAGGAAACCCAAAAGAGACTATTGGGTACACCTTCTATCACAGATCCGAAGGCAAGACTTTTGTTGCTAAATTTGGAATCTTTCTAGAGAAGGAGTTTCTCTCGAAAGAAGTGAGTGGGAGGAAAGTAGAACTTGATGAGGTTGAAGGAAATATGCCCTAGAGGCAATAATAAAGTATTATTTATTTCCTTATATCATGATAAATGTTTATTATTCATGCTAGAATTGTATTAACCGGAAACATAATACATGTGTGAATACATAGACAAATAGTGTGTCACTAGTATGCCTCTACTTGACTAGCTCGTTAATCAAAGATGGTTATGTTTCCTAGCCATAGACATGAGTTGTCATTTGACTAACGGGATCACCTCATTAGGAGAATGATGTGATTGACTTGACCCATTCCGTTAGCTTAGCACCCGATTGTTTAGTATGTTGATATTGCTTTCTTCATGACTTATACATGTTCCTATGACTATGAGATTATGCAACTCCCGTTTACCGGAGGAACACTTTGTGTGCTACCAAACGTCACAACGTAAATGGGTGATTATAAAGGTGCTCTACAGGTGTCTCCAAAGGTACTTGTTGGGTTGGCGTATTTCGAGATTAGGATTTGTCACTCCGATTGTCGGAGAGGTATCTGTGGGCCCACTCAGTAATGCACATCACTATAAGCCTTGAAGCATTGTGACTAATGAGTTAGTTGCGGGATGATGTATTATGGAACGAGTAAAGAGACTTGCCGGTAACAAGATTGAACTAGGTATCGAGATACCGACGATCGAATCTCGGCAAGTAACATACCGATGACAAAGGGAACAATGTATGTTGTTATGCGGTCTGACCGATAAAGATCTTCGTAGAATATGTTGGAACCAATATGAGCATCCAGGTTCCGCTATTGGTTATTGACCGGAGAGGTGTCTCGGTCATGTCTACATAGTTCTCGAACCCGTAGGGTCCGCACGCTTAAAGTTACGATGACAGTTATATTATGAGTTTATATGTTTTGATGTACCGAAGGTTGTTCGGAGTCCCGGATGTGATCACCGACATGACGAGGAGTCTCGAAATGGTCGAGACATAAAGATTGATATATTGGACGACTATATTCGGACACCGGAAGTGCTTCGGAGAAGTTTCGGATAAAACCGGAGTGCCGGAGGGGTTACTGGAAGCCCTGGGGAAGTATTGGGCCTTAGTGGGCCTTGAGGGGAGAGAGAGGGCAGCAGCCAGGAGGTGGTGCGCCCCCTCCCATGAGGAGTCCTAATTGGACTAGGGGAGGGGGGTGCAGCCCCTCTTTCCCTCTCCCTCTCCCTCTCTTTCCTTCCCCCCCCTCTCTTCCTAGTTGGACTAGGAAAGGGGAGTCCTACTCCTACTAGGAGGAGGACTCCCCCCCTCTCCTTGGCGCGCCCAAAGGCAGCCGGCCTCCCCCTTGCTCCTTTATATACGGGGGCACCTCTAGACACACTTGATATACGATATTTTAGCCGTGTGCGGTGCCCCCTCCACCATATTACACCTCGATAATACCGTTGCGGACCTTAGGCGAAGCCCTGCGTCGGGGGAACATCATCATCGTCACCACGCCGCCGTGCTGACGAAACTCTCCCTCAACACTCAGCTGGATCGGAGTTCGAGGGACGTCATCGAGCTGAACGTGTGCTGAACTCGGAGGTGCCGTGCGTTCGGTACTTGATCGGTCGGATCGTGAAGACGTACGACTACATCAACCGCGTTGTGATAACGCTTCCGCTGTCGGTCTACGAGGGTACGTGGACTACACTCTCCCCTCTCGTTGCTATGCATCACCATGATCTTGCGTGTGCGTAGGAATTTTTTTGAAATTACTACGTTCCCCAACAGAGGTAACTGTACCTACTCCCTTATTGGAAAGTAGTTCATCACAGAAACCGGTTCCTGTGACACCTACACCAATTAGTGAGGAAGTTGATGATGATGATCATGAAACTTCAGATCAAGTTGTTACTGAACCTCGTAGGTCAACCAGAATAAGATCCGCACCAGAGTGGTACGGTAATCCTGTTCTGGAGTTTATGTTACTAGACCATGATGAACCTACGAACTATGAAGAAGCGATGGTGAGCCCAGATTCCGCAAAATGGCTTGAGGCCATGAAATCTGAGATGGGATCCATGTATGAGAACAAAGTGTGGACTTTGTTTGACTTGACCGATGATCGGCAAGCCATTGAGAATAAATGGATCTTCAAGAAGAAGACTGACGCTGACGGTAATGTTACTGTCTATAAAGCTCGACTTGTTGCGAAAGGTTTTCGACAAGTTCAAGGGATTGACTACGATGAGACTTTCTCACCCGTAGCGATGCTTAAGTCTGTCCGAATCATGTTAACAATTGCCGCATTTTATGATTATGAAATTTGGCAAATGGATGTCAAAACTGCATTCCTGAATGGATTTCTGGAAGAAGAGTTGTATATGGTGCAACCGGAAGGTTTTGTCGATCCAAAAGGAGCTAACAAAGTGTGCAAGCTCCAGCGATCCATTTATGGACTGGTGCAAGCCTCTCGGAGTTGGAATAAACGCCTTGATAGTGTGATCAAAGCATTTGGTTTTATACAGACTTTAGGAGAAGCCTGTATTTACAAGAAGTGAGTGGGAGCTCTGTAGCATTTCTGATATTATATGTGGATGACATATTACTGATTGGAAATGATATAGAATTTCTGGATAGCATAAAGGTATACTTGAATAAGAGTTTTTCAATGAAGGACATCGGTGAAGCTGCTTATATATTGGGCATCAAGATCTATAGAGATAGATCAGGACGCTTAATTGGACTTTCACAAAGCACATACCTTGACAAAGTTTTGAAGAAGTTCAAAATGGATCAAGCAAAGAAAGGGTTCTTGCCTGTGTTACAAGGTGTGAAGTTGAGTAAGACTCAATGCCGGACCACTGCAGAAGATAGAGAGAAGATGAAAGATGTTCCCTATGCTTCAGCCATAGGCTCTATCATGTATGCAATGCTGTGTACCAGACCTGATGTGTGCCTTGCTATAAGTTTAGAAGGGAGGTACCAAAGTAATCCAGGAGTGGATCACTGGACAGCGGTCAAGAACATCCTGAAATACCTGAAAAGGACTAAGGATATGTTTCTCGTTTATGGAGGTGACAAAGAGCTAGTCGTAAATGGTTACGTCGATGCAAGCTTTGACACTGATCTGGACGATTCTAAATCGCAAACCGGATACGTGTTTACATTGAACGGTGGAGCTGTTAGTTGGTGCAGTTCTAAACAAAGCATTGTGGCGGGATCTACGTGTGAAGCGGAGTACATAGCTGCTTCGGAAGCAGCAAATGAAGGAGTCTGGATGAAGGAGTTCATATCCGATCTAGGTGTCATACCTAGTGCATCGGGTCCAATGAAAATCTTTTGTGACAATACTGGTGCAATTGCCTTGGCAAAGGAATCCAGATTTCACAAGAGAACCAAGCACATCAAGAGACGCTTCAATTCCATCCGGGATCTAGTACAGGTGGGAGACATAGAAATTTGCAAGATACATACGGATCTGAATATTGCAGACCCGTTGACTAAGCCTCTTCCACGAGCAAAACATGATCAGCACCAAGGCTCCATGGGTGTTAGAATCATTACTGTGTAATCTAGATTATTGACTCTAGTGCAAGTGGGAGACTGAAGGAAATATGCCCTGGAGGCAATAATAAAGTTATTATTTATTTCCTTATATCATGATAAATGTTTATTATTCATGCTAGAATTGTATTAACCGGAAACATAATACTTGTGTGAATACATAGACAAACAGAGTGTCACTAGTATGCCTCTACTTGACTAGCTCGTTGATCAAAGATGGTTATGTTTCCTAGCCTTTGACATGAGTTGTCATTTCATTAACGGGATCACATCATTAGGAGAATAATGTGATTGACTTGACCCATTCCGTTAGCTTAGCACTCGATCGTTTAGTATGTTGCTATTGCTTTCTTCATGACTTATACATGTTCCTATGACTATGAGATTATGCAACTCCCGTTTACCGGAGGAACACTTTGTGTGCTACCAAACGTCACAACATAACTGGGTGATTATAAAGGTGCTCTACAGGAGTCTCCAAAGGTACTTGTTGGGTTGGCGTATTTCGAGATTAGGATTTGTCACTCCGATTGCCGGAGAGGTATCTCTGGGCCCACTCGGTAATGCACATCACATAAGCCTTGCAAGCATTGCAACTAATGATTTAGTTGCGGGATGATGTATTACAGAATGAGTAAAGAGACTTGCCGGTAACGAGATTGAACTAGGTATTGTGATACCGATGATCGAATCTCGGGCAAGTAACATACCGATGACAAAGGGAACAACGTATGTTGTTATGCGGTTTGACGGATAAAGATCTTCGTAGAATATGTGGGAGCCAATATGAGCATCCAGGTTGCGCTATTGGTTATTGACCAGAGACGTGTCTCGGTCATGTCTACGTAGTTCTCGAACCCGTAGGGTCCGCATGCTTAAAGTTTGATGACGGTTATATTATGAGTTTATGTGTTTTGATGTACCGAAGGTAGTTCATGGTCCCGGAGGTGATCACGGACATGACGAGGAGTCTCGAAATGGTCGAGACATGAAGATTGATATATTGGACGTCTATATTCGGACACCGGAATGGTTCCGGGGGTTATCGGATATATACCGGAGTACCAGGGGTTACCGGAACCCCCCCCCCCCCCCGAGGGTTTAATCGGCCTACATGGGCCTTAGTGGAGAAGAGGAGGAGCGGCCAGGGCAGGCCGCGCGCCCCCTCCCCCTCTAGTCCGAATTGGACAAGGAGGGGGGCGCTCCCCCCTTTCCTTCCTCTCTCCCTCCTCCTTCCCCCCTTCTCCTAGTCCAACAAGGAAAGGGAGGGAGGCCTACTCCCGGTGGGAGTAGGGCTCCTCCTGGCGCGCCTCCTCCTGGCTGGCCGCCTCTCCCCACTTGCTCCTTTATATACGGGGGCAGGGGGGCACCCCATAGACAAAACAATTGATCATTGATCTCTTAGCCATGTGCGGTGCCCCCCTCCACCAGAATCCACCTCGATAATATTGTAGCGGTGCTTAGGCGAAGCCCTGCGTCGGTAGAACATCATCATCGTCACCACGTCGTCGTGCTGACGAAACTCTCCCTCAAAGATCGGCTGGATCGGAGTCCGAGGGACGTCATCGAGCTGAACGTGTGCTGAACTCGGAGGTGCCGTGCGTTCGCTACTTGATCGGTCGGATCATGAAGACGTACGACTACATCAACCGCATTGTGCTAACACTTCCGCTTTCGGTCTACGAGGGTACGTGGACACACTCTCCCCTCTCGTTGCTATGCATCACCATGATCCTGTGTGTGCGTAGGAATTTTTTTGAAATTACTACGTTTCCCAACAAGGAGGCCCTGCAAGTCACGCAAGCGGGGGAACAAGAGGCCAAAAGGCAACTGGCCGCAGGCGAACGTGTGCTGACACGGGTCAGGGATCAGAAAAATAAGCTGCAGGATTCCAACACCCTGCTGGGCGAAGAACTAAAAGATGTGCGAGCCCAGCTGGCTGACTCCATGAGGGAGAATAAGAGGCTACGAGGCGGCATATTCAGTATGCTTTTCAAACTTGCCTCCATATAATTCGGCGAGGGCAGGGACTGACAGATTTATGTCTCCAGGTATGATGACTGCCCGCCCCGAAGAGGAAGTGTCCGGATTTCAAGGCGACCTACTACAAGAGCTGTCCCAAATGCACGAGCGAGCTTGGCAAACAATGCGGAGTGTTGCCAAGGCTTTATGGCCATCCGCCTCCCCTCCAGGAAGTATGGCAGAGCTTGTGGAGCTATTCAAAGGAGCACGACAGCGTATTCAATTATGGAAGATATCAGCCTACCGAGAAGGTGCGTGGGAAGCCTTGGCCATGGTGAAGACACGGTACACCAAGCTTGATCCAAATCATATGGCCCGGGTTGGACCTGTAGGGTCGGACGGAAAAGAAATTCCCGTTAGTTTGATATATGACCAAGTAAAAGTAGCCGCACAATATTCTCAACAGGATTGTAAGTTAGACAGCCTGTTAGACGGCATAGAGGAGGAAATTTTTGAGTCCAAGTGACTATGTACTTTCCTTGATATATTTGTTCCTAGCCGGATTGTAAAACGATTGTCATGGCAGACCTTTTCACTTCGACCTCTGGACCCGAAGGAACAGAGTGTTTCCGAATACCTGAGCGGCAAGATAGACCGGGGTATGCCTGGAAACCAGGCGTAGGGGTCATAGTTGCTTAAACAGACAAGTTGTATCCGGCTAGCTATGTTATATTACATTGTAATTGTACGAAACATCTTCCAGAGAGAATAGTTCCATTAAGGGTTCCTTTCCCTGGGTGAACATGCGTTAATGTGCATGCCCGAACTGTGATTGAGAAATTGCAGTATGCGCAACATCTGGGGGTTCATAGTGTAATGAGTGTGAAAACATCTTTAGTCCGCCGACCGAATATTCCCTTAATAATGCTAGCTTTCGGCTTCACCCAGTCTGAGGTAGACATCCGGATGACCCGACAGTAACAATCGCAGAGGTGCTCCCTTTATGCCCTAGCCGAACAAACGGGAACGTAGGGCATAAGCACAGGAGCCAGGCAACCCAGCTTGGCCAAAACTTAAGTCATAACGATGCATATAATGGCGAAGAAAAGGTACATATGAGGGAAACACACATATGTGGTGAGCTTGATGCCCGGAAAATAATAATAAGCTTCTGTACAAGAAGCCCCTAGGTATTATGGGCATACATATTTAAAGATGTGTACATCACAGGTGCGCGGTTTAGCCGCACGAGAGCTTAAAGCTAAAAAAGCGAAAAGAGAGGAAAAAGTAATGGAAACAAAAGGGAGAAGAAGACGAACAAAGAGTTCGGCTCTAGGCGTAGAATCTTCGGAGTCTGGCCGCGTTCCATGGGTTCGGCTCTAGGCGATTATCTGATGCATCGCGCAGGCGGCACGCTCCTCCGATGAGAACTTCATCAATGATGAAGGGACCCTCCCACTTGGGCTTGAGTTTGTCCTTTTTCTTCTCTAGCAAGCGTAGAACGAGTTCGCCAACATTATAAGTCTTGGCCCGCACTTCTCTGCTTTGATATCTGCGAGCATGCTGTTGATAAAATGCAGAATGGGCTTTTGTGACGTCACGCTCCTCCTACAGGGCATCTAAGTTGTCATGTCGATCAAGCTCGGCCTCTCTCTCTCTTCATACATGCGCACTCGAGGTGAGTCATGAATAATGTCGCAGGGCAACACAGCCTCTGCGTTGTACACCATGAAGAAGGCTGTATATCCGGTAGTGCGATTGGGTGTGGTCCGCAGCCCCCAGAGTACAGAGTCGAGCTCCTCAACCCAGTGCTTGTTTGATTCTTTCAAAGACCGCACTAGTCTAGGCTTAATGCTGCTCATAATAAGACCATTAGCTCGTTTGACTTGACCGTTTGTTTCCGGGTGATAGACGGAGGCGTAATCGAGCTTAATGGCTGGGTTAGCACACCAGGTTTTCACCTCAGCGGCTGTGAAATTTGAGTCGTTATCGGTGATGATGCTGTGTGGGACGCCACAACGATGCACGACACTGGATATGAAGTCTATCACTGGTCCGGCTTCGGCCGTTTTAAATGGTTTGGCCTCTATCCACATAGTGAACTTATCTACCATGACCAGCAGATATTTTTTCTTATGGCTTCCTCCATTAAGGGGTCCGACCATATCAAGCCCCCAGACCGCAAAAGGCCAAGTAATGGGGATTGTTTGTAGAGTGGTGGGTGACATATGGCTTTGGTTGGCGAAAAGCTGGCATCCGACACAACGTTGAACAAGGTCCTGTGCATCTGCTCGGGCCGTCGGCCAAGAGAAACCTGTACGGAAGGCCTTACTTACAAGGGCCCGAGCCGCGGCGTGGTGACCGCCGAGAGCGGCATGAATTTCAGCCAAGAGTTGTCGTCCCTCTTCTTTGGAGATGCATCTTTGAAGTACTCCGGTAGCGCTTTTCTTGTAGAGCACTCCATCATGGACCTTGTATGCTTTCGAATGCCGGACAATGCAGCGAGCCTCATTCTGATCCTTAGGGAGCTCTCGCCTATTAAGGTAGGACAAGAAGGGTTCGGTCCATGGGGCAATTACTGCCATGATAAGATGGGCCGATGGTGTTATTTCGGTGGCTGAGCCCCCGATGATATCGGTATTGTGTTCAGAATCTGGGTGTATAATCAGATCTGGACCGGTGTTGCCGCTCTCCCCTTTCCACACCACGTATGGCTTGAAGAGCCTTTCCAGGAATATGTTAGGTGGGACGGGGTCATGCTTGGCGCCGATACGAGCAAGGACATCCGCCGCTTGATTACTCTCTCGAGCCACATGATGAAACTCGAGCCCCTCGAACCGAGCCGACATTTTGAGAACGGCGTTACGATAGGCCGCCATCTTCGGATCTTTAGCGTCGAAATCTCCATTTATTTGGGATATTGTGAGGTTTGAACCCCCGCGCACCTCCAGGCGTTATATGCCCATGGAGACATCCATCCGAAGACCATGCAAAAAGGCCTTGTATTCGGCTGCATTGTTGGAGTCTGTGTATAATATTTGGAGTACGTACTGAACTGTGTCTCTGGTGGGGGACGTTAAGACAACGCCCGCTCCTAAGCATGCCAGCATTTTGGAACCATCGAAGTGCATGACCCAGTATGTGCCGTACTCTTTAGGGAGTTCGGCCTCTGTCCATTCGGCGACGAAGTCGGCCAGCACTTGGGATTTAATGGCCCGGCGCGGTTTGTATGTTATGTGAATGGAAGGAGCTCAATGGCCCACTTGGCAATCCGGCCCGTGGCATCGCGGTTGTTTATTATGGCATTGAGTGGTACTTCGGAAGCCACCGTGATTGAGCACTCTTGAAAGTAGTGCCGTAGTTTCCGGGATGCCATGAAGACCGCATATGCTATCTTTTGGTAATGAGTGTACCGGGATTTCCATGGTGTGAGGACAGTGGATACGTAGTATACCGGCTTTTGAAGCAGGAATTTGTGTCCGTCCTCCTCTCGTTCGATGATGAGCACCGCACTCACGACCTGGTGTGTTGCCGATATGTATAATAACATGGGTTCGCCGATGTTCGGTGCGGCCAGGATTGGGTTGCTTACTAAAAGAGCCTTTATTTCTTCCAGTCCGGCCATTGCCGCATCCTCCACTCGAAGTGGTCGGTGCGTTTGAGAAGGCGATAAAGTGGCAATGCTTTTTCTCCTAGCCTGGAGATAAAGCGTCTTAAAGCTGCCACACATTCGGCTAGTTTTTGGACCTATTTAAGGTCTTTTGGTGTAGCCAATAGTGACAAAGCTCGGATTTTGGCTGGATTTGCCTCAATTCCTCTATTGGAGATGATGAAGCCCGACAGTTTTCCGGCGAGAACGCCGAAAATGCACTTTTCTGGATTAAGCTTGATGTCATATGTACGGAGGTTGTCGAATGTGAGACGCAGATCATCTATCAATGACTCGACTTGCCTAGTTTTGATGACGACGTCGTCCACATATGCTTCAACTGTCTTGCCAATCTATTTCTCCAGGCATGTTTGAATCATGTGTTGGTAGGTGGAGCCGGTGTTTTTAAGTCCGAAGGGCATAGTGTTGAAGCAGAACGGCCCATATGGGGTAATGAATGCCGTTGCGGCTTGGTCGAACTCCTTCATTTTGATTTGATGGTATCTGGAGTATGCGTCGAGGAAACATAGTGAATCGTGTCCCGCAGTGGCATCAATAATCTGATCGATGCGAAGGAGGGGGAAGGGATCCTTAGGGCAGGCCTTGTTGACGTCTTTGAAATCGACGCATAGGCGCCAGGATTTATCCTTCTTTGGCACCATCACCAGGTTTGCTAGCCAGTCCGGGTGTTTCATTTCTCTGATGAATCCGGCCTCGATTAACTTGGCTAGCTCCTCCCCCATAGCTTATCGTTTGGGTTCAGAAAAGCACCGTAGTGTTTGTTTGACCGGTTTATATCCCTTCAATATGTTGAGGCTGTGTTCGGCCAACCTGCGTGGGATTCCTGGCATATCAGAAGGGTGCCAGGCGAATATGTCCCAGTTCTCGCGCAGGAACTCTCGTAGTGCAGCATCAACCGTTGGGTCCAGCTGTGCCCCGATGGATGCTGTCTTCTTGGGGTCCGTCGGGTGGACTTGAAATTTGACTATTTCATTTGCTGGTTTAAAGGAGGTGGATTTGGGTCTCTTGTCCAGGATTACGTCGTCCCTGTCCACCGTGGAGCGCAGCGCGGTTAACTCTTCGGCCGCGAGGGCTTTGGACAGTGTCTCAAGGGCCAGGGATGCGGTTTTGTTTTCGGCGCAGAGTGCTATGTCCGGATCACTGGCAAGAGTGATAATACCATTGGGCCCGAGCATCTTGAGCTTCTTGTACTCGTAATGAGGTATAGCTTGGAAGCGTGTAAATGCATCTCGCCTCAATAGGGCGTGATATCCACTGTTGAAAGGGGCCACTTGGAAGGTTATCTCTTCGGACCGATAATTCTTCGGTGTGCCGAATACCACGTCGAGCGTGATTTTTCCCGCGCATCGCGCCTCCCGACTGGGAATGATTCCTCGGAAGGTCGTGCTACTTTGCTCGATGCGGCTCCTGTCTATTTCCATTTTGTTGAGTGTGTCCTTGTAGATGAGGTTTAGTCTGTTGCCGCCGTCCATGAGCACTTTGGTGAGCCGAAAACCGTCCACAATTGGATTGAGGACCAAAGCGGCTGGTGCCCGGACTGTCCAGAATTTTGGTTCGTCACTGGCATTGAAAGTTATGGCCGTGTTGTTCCAAGGGTTTATTGCTGCGACTTGGCAGACTTCAGCGAGGTCACGGAGGGCCCTTTTGCGCTGATTGTTTGAAGTGAAAGTCTCGAAGACCGTCAATACCCTGAGGTCGTCATCTTCCGGGGGGTGTTGCTCTGAGGTATTTTTGGTGAGGATATCCTCACCGCTCTTGGCAACTTGCCGGAGTATCCAACATGCTCTAAGGATGTGGGTTGGTATGGTATCCGGTATTGTGTGTATTTTGCATGGCCTATCGAGCCGTCCCTCTAGCACGGTTCTGCGCCCCATAATGGGCTTAGATTTCTTTATTGCTGGGTCGGGCGCCCCGCGAGGGTGCATCCTTTTTGGCCGGACGGGGGTTGAGTGGAAACTGGTGGTTCCCAGCGAGCTGCCTGAGTTTTTCAGGCGCTTTCCATTGTGCAGTACTTCTGTACTATGTTTGGCAAGTCAGCGAAGTGTAATACGCGACGGCGGTTGATGGCGTTGAGGATTCCTTCGTCCATGCAATTTTTGCAGAATACTAAGATCGCGTCTTCGTCGCGGCAGTCTTTAATCTTGTCTTTGACAAGGAGGAATCTGGCCCAAAAGTGATGGATTGTTTCCTGAGGCTGCTGTCGTATGTGCGTGAGATCGCGTATATCTTGGTGGGTGGGTGGCTTTAAATCCGAACCCTGACCCAATCCAGAGTTTGAGAAAATTCCGAGCTTAATAGTTCGGGCTCCGGGATATCAACTAATTTTTCAAGTCCACTAGCCGATTCTAGGTTCGGAGGACAGGTATCCGGCTCCTCGAGCTTGGAAATCTGAACATAGTTTGTCCTCAATATAGAGGAAGAGTTGTTGTTTTGCTCCTCTACTACTGCTATCTGATGGGTGATCGGTGGAGATTTGATTTCTCTTTGATCGGGTTTAAGCCCAATCCGATCGTAGTCTGTAGCGACCCCTAAGGCAGCGATGCGATCCAGGAGTTCGTTTAAAGACGAGAACTCCATCGGATCCATCTGTTGGGAGTATTCGGAGTCAACACGGAGGTGGTTTTTGATGACCCGAGAAGTCATCGTCGGCCTAACGGCCGGACGGGCGGTCATGGTAAAGCCGCCCAGCCGGAGGGTTTGGCCTGAGGCCAGGGCTCCTCCGGAGGTGATACTGTCCTTGATAACAAGGCGAGCCATCAATCCTGTCTTCGACGTCACAGCGAAACTCTCAATGAAAGCACCAATGTCGGTGTCAAAACCGGCGGATCTCGGGTAGGCGGTCCCAAACTGTGCGCCTAAGGTCGATGGTAACAGGAGACAGGGGACACGATGTTTACTCAGGTTCGGGCCCTCTCTATGAAGGTAATACCCTACTTCCTGCTTGATTTATCTTGATGAATATGAGTATTACAAGAGTTGATCTACCCCGAGATCGTAATAGCTAAAACCCTAAAAGTCTAGCCTGTATGATTATGATTACCTCTACAGACTAAACCCTCCGGTTTATATAGATACCGGAGGGGACTAGGGTTGTACAAAGTCGGTTACAAAGAAAGGAATCTTCATATCCGAATGCCAAGCTTGCCATCCACGCCAAGGAGAGCCCCATCCGGACACGGGAGAGAGTCTTCTGTCTTGTATCTTCACGGCCCATCAGTCCGACCCATATCCAACAGGACGGACGTCCGAGGACCCCTTAATCCAGGACTCCCTCACCCGGCAAGCACCACAGGTGCGACGGAAACTATCACCATCAGCCAAGAGCCCAGCCCACGACGCAGCCCCCAACCCAGCCCCCAGTCTGAGTCCACTACTCATTTCCCGCTGGTGGGTGTCGGGGTGTATATCTTCGCTGCTGAGATTGCCGGGTTTGCAGGAGAAGAACAACAACAAGGAGGGCCACAGAGGGCTGCCCCCAACGCGCCGCCTCTGTCAACCACGCTGTCCAGGGATGGATCCCCGGCAAGGGCTCTCACTGGCGAGCCCACTCGCGTGGAGGAAGAGCCGGCAAGCACCGGTGCCGGCAGTCTTGCCGGGGAGGGAACCACCTCGCAACAGCTTGTCACAGGTAAGCCGCTTGCTTCAGGGCACTTGTCATTTTTCCTGCATGATCTTTCTCTCTTTTCTTCCTGCTTTGAACTTCAACCTTGGTTTCATCTCGTTTCTCCTCCTTGGCTTTCAGATCTCCCCTTGACGGACCAGATGGACATCAATGTCATCATCGAGGAGACCGCCAAGGATGCTGCAGCCGAAGCCGCCAGAGTCACTCTGACGAGGCCGCCAATGACGTGCGTGAAGAAGCCGCCAAGGGGCCTGCTAGGAAGGTCAGCAAGGAAACCGGCGACCGTACTGACGGCATTTTTACCGCAGGAGCGCCTGGCGCTACACCGGCCCCGGAGCCCTCAGTTGCCGGCGAGGCGGTTGTTGAGGACCAACCGTCAACGTCCGATGTCCCCTCCTCAAGCAGATACCTGAAGGGTGGCGACAACCTGTTCGTCAACATCCCGGGGACGACAAGTACTGGAGCGCCAACCAAGGGAGAGACTTTTGATGAAGAAGTCATTGCTGCTGCCGGGCTCAGGACTGTTGACGAGCCACGCCCAGTAGCAGTGGATCCAAAGAAGAGCAGCTCCTCCAGGCTATGAGCGACAACTTCCAGAAGCTCCAGGCGCTTCACTGCATCCAGCAGGAGAAGTTGGACTCCAGGGCAGCAGTTGTTGAAGCGACAGAGGCAGACTTCCAGAAGCGCGTCGAGCAGACGCAAGTCTGGTTCACCGAGGCTTGGCAAGAGCCGAGGACTGGTCGCGAGCAACTGAACCAACGTTGGGACGAGCTCCTCTTGAAGTAGTCTGACATTGAGAAGGCACAGGAAGAGGCCGCTCAACAGGCTGCTGCAGAAGATGCTCGGCTAAGGGAACGCCGTATCGGGCTTGATGCTCATGAAGAGGACCTTGCCGCTCGCGAGGAGGCGCTTGCCGCCAAGCTCCCCGGCAAGGATGAAGAAATTGAAAAGCTTGTCGTGCAGCGGACCCAGTGATGAGGACATGGCTACCAAAGTTACACCCATATCCCCTGTTGTTTATCTCTTGGAACAATTGCTAGAGCTCGCATACGCCAATTAAATTATCAGGTGCTTTCGTTTCTTGATGATGTTTCTAGTGTTCATGAGAATATGATGCTGCCTAACTTAGATACATTTGTGTTGCTTGCAATTCAAGGGCCTAGCACGGACAAGAAGGATGAACATTGGGGCATAGTCAAGCACGGAGATGAAGGTGCGTGCGAAGAGAACAAGAACGGAGGTTCAAGTGGAGATTTTCGGACTTTGAAGCCACCATGATGACATCCAAGAAGATGGATGAAATATACAAGTTGACCTTTCCTAAACGTCGTCCATAGCTTATTATTGGTGTTGCGCCACCTTATTTTGGGCCAGGCCCATGTAATCTATTTTTAGAGTCCATATTGTAGGGGAAACGACTTAGGAGGTGTTTTAGTCCCACCTTGCATAGGGGGGACAAAATCCCCTCTCTTTTCCCTATAAATATAGCCTTTAAGAAGTCGTTTAGACTTAGGTTTTAATTAGTAAAAAGTTAGCCACTGCTGCAACTTTGTGTACTTCGTTTGTGTCCAACGACCAGACCAAGACCGTTTTTAGAACCGCACTTTTATCAAAGCTTCATACATATTTGCAATATTCAGATTGCTTTATCATATTCTTACTTGTTCTTCGATTGCTTGCAGGAATAGACCTTCGTGGTCAGGTTGATCGTGCTCCGGCATGGTCAATAACCTCTCGGAGTTGGTTTAGCAATTGCTAAGGCGCAACATCGTGCATGTTTGTAGTCGGATCGTCAAAGTCATCTCCACCAAATCGATAGATATGATCTCATCGAAAGATCGGGCCCCTCGCCTCTATCAAGTGGTATCAGTTTTCAAGTTGTTCAGTGAGATTTTTCAGTTTTTCGTAGTGTAGATTGCATCTGTTCTTCATACCTGGAGTCCAAGAAAAAGCCACACACAAAAACTAGATTAGTTCATCCGTGTCCAAGACAGTCTGAGCCTTTTTGCCATTGCCACTTAATTTTTGCTTGTTGAATTTTCTGTTGCATCGTGTGTCGAGTTGCTGGCTTTAGTGTCTAAACTTTTAGAGTTTCGAGTTCTAGTCACGTTTTTTTCACACCGCATCCATATACACCATCATCCACTTCATTGCCATATTCCGCTGCTGCTTATTTCGTTCGTCGCCATCTTGAATCATCTTGGAGAAAGAAAACAATAAGTTTGACCTCTCCACGCCAAGACAACAAGGAACGTACTTGGAGGAACACATTAGTTTCGTTGGCAAGTTTGGATTTCCGAAAAAACAAGATTCTGATCGGTTGTGCATGCCTATTTGTGAAGTTGAAATCAGTAAAAAAAAGGGGGGCATTAAATTTCGTGGTGTTGTACAATTGGAAGGTTTTAACCGCTAGAAAAAAAGGTGCAGATTCGGGACCGGATCTCTAGCGTGGTTATTTCCTTTTTGCAAGAAAAAGAAGAAGAAGAAAAAGGAAGGAGAGGATACGTGAAGAGATACTAGTGCTTTAGTTGGCAGGTTTGGATCGGCCATATTGAAGAAAAAAACTGTTGTTATTTTGGAAAGTTTCTTCGGATTAGTTTCCATAGGAAGGCATCAAGTAAATTCGGAAAGAGATCTGCTGTTTGTTTGGAAATCACGTTTTGGAAGTGTTCTGATGAGAGAATAAGAAAAGCCAATCACGAAATAGGAAAGATCTACTGTTTGTTTGGAAAGAAGTAAAAAAGAAAAATCAAATAAGGTAAGTACTGATTCGTTCTAATAAATCCCAGATTATTCGAGGTAAACAAGGAAGGAAGAAAAAAAGGAGCTGCTATTACGGTTTGGGTTTCCAAGTATTGGACGTGTGGATTCCTAGCCAATCACGGTTGTTTCGAAAGTGCAGATCAACAAGGAATGAAATAATCTGTTTGGATTGGCCACGACATAGTAGTGGACGGGACTTGCCTGCTCCCCGCGCGTGTGCCCATCCATGCTCCCGCATACGTGGCTTGATTTGATTGAAACAAAATAAGGCCCGGCTCCACCCCCTTAAAATCAGGGGGAAATGATTAGATTAGAAAAGAAAAAGGGAAAAGACAGCCATAAGATGAAGTGGAAGCACGGATGGGAGCATGGGAAGGGAACAGGCAAGCCGGATCCCATAGTAGTGGACGAGACTTGCCTGCTCCCCGCGCGTGCGCCAATCCGTGCTCCCGCGTACGTGGCTTGATTTGATTGAAACAAAATAAGGCCCAGCCCCGCCTCTTAAAATCGGGGGGTGGACAGCCAAGAAAAAGGGAGAGAGAAAAGAAGCCTGGTTTAGTTTTCAAAGAGAATCTTTTTAGTTGAGCTTTCCTAGTTTGTTGGGTTGGCACGTTTGGATCTTGCGAAAAAAAGAGAGACGTTGGTTGGGTGCACACGGGAGGGAGAGCCGTTGAGCCAAGCCAAAAAAGGAAGAAGAGGAGGACGTGGTGTACTACTTGGAGAAATGCCTAGTTTGCCACTTGGGTTTTTGAAGAAAAAAAGTGCTGACCAGATTTAAGTTGGATCGGCCACCGAATTACAGAAAAGGCAGAGTGCGTTTGGAATCTACCAGATTTTGTGGTCCAATCTTGTTAGTTTTCTTCCTAAAAAAAAGAGAGGAAAAAATTAAATAAAGGGGGAATTTGCAAGGTCATGTGGGCAATTGGAAAGGTTAAAAAAAGGAAGACTACACGTCAGCTTTTGTTTTCTTTGTATCGCTGCTCCAGCTCAATGTATTCAGTACGCCCATTTTTGGCTGCTTCTTCGTCCTGCTTCTGCATACACATATATATCTATTCACTCGTTGTTACGTGACTTTGTTTGTGTCTTAGACTCGCGTCTCTAGCACGGTCTAGCCTAGGACCAGCACTCGACCACTTTGAACGAAATTTCAGCTTGCATTAATTAACGTGGTTGTAGCATTTTTTTCATATATATAAAGCCAACCCAACTCCACATATTTCTACATCATGCATACATACGTTCACCTGGCAATCGCTTTACCCAATGTTTGGAGTTATTTGACACCGCCGGTTGCCGATCAGCACCTGTTGCATGGTAAGAACTTGCAAGACTTTGATTTTTGCTCTACTGTGAGCGTTTTACCATCACATCCTAGTAGTTCATAGGAACATTAGTTTTGTATTTTGTTTCTTATTTCAACTAATCATGGCAGGTTCCAGAGTCAGTTGGGCTTCATCGATCGTGGGAGACGTGTCATCACCTCAGAAATTACAACCACCATCACAAGAGGTACAAGGACATCAGAATGCGCACAACCAGGTTCTTGTTTCCATGCCACCTTTTAATGGTCGTTTTAAGCCTGATTTATATATTGAATGGGAGTTCGAAATGAATGATATTTTTTGTTCCCATAACTTTGCTGAACGTCAAAAAGTGAAGGCCGCAATTGGTTCATTCACTAGTTATGCGTCAGTTTGGTGAAGTGAACATTGTTGGTTATGCCCTGATTATGTACCTACTACTTGGGCTGATTTAAAACTTGTCATGAGAGATAGATTGTCGATGTTTATTATACTCGTGACATGATTAAAAAACTACAATATTTAAAACAAGGTAGTGACACTGTAACAAAATATTATGATGATTTGCGAACTACCTTGTTGCACTCCTTTTTAGAGGAGAGTGATGATGATTACATGGATAGATTTTGGGGAGTATTAAACCGTGATATTCAGGAGATATTAATTCATGAAGAGTGTTATCTTATGGATCGTTTGTTTCGTCTTGCTTGCAAAGCTGAACAGGAAATAAAACGGTGTGTTGTCCACAAGGAGAATAAGCGCATGGTGCACATTCTAACAGATGATACAGTTGTTCCTTCAACTACTAGGCGTACTATGGCAACCACATCCGTTGTTGTGAGGACTATATCACCTCCACCATGTGACACATCACCTCCGAGAGTGCCTACATCATCTGAGTTTATCATAAGAGGTAATGAGAAAGGTATCGATCTTCCACCTCCACATGAGTATGATGGATGCCTTGTCACTTTAAATGCACCATGCGATGAGCTACCCACTACTTTGATCCCACCAGCTATTTTAGAGGACTATGTTGATGATTTGACTTTGCCATGTGATCAAACAATTTTGAGTGAACCCATTAAATTAACTATTGACGCGACAGAACCATGTGAATCAGGGAATAAATCAGATTTGGATCAAATACGTTTGAAAATAATTGTGCCAATGTTAAATCACTTTGATATGACCTCTAATCTTGGTGATGGTTCATCAATGTTAGGATGGTTTAATGATAAGCATTGTCAATCTTTTGATCTGAATAAGAGATTCACTTATATGTGCAAACTGAGTTGCAATATTTTCATGCCTTTGACTGCTTGTGATAATATACTGGCTTTATATTTCACGACTTTTGAAGGGTGCTCTTATATAACTGTGTCACATGTGCCCCAACTGAGATCCGTAAAAATGGATGACATATACATATACAATGTGTACACCTTGTCTCTTTTGTTAGCCACATTTCAGATTAAGCAACGATGGGGACGGCTTTGTTTTCAAGAAGGGGAGGATGATGAGGACATGGCTACCAAAGTTACACCCATATCCCCTACTTTTTACCTCTTGGAACAATTGCTAGAGCTCGCATATGCCAATTAAATTATCACGTACTTTTGTTTCTTGGTGATGTTTCTAGTGTTCATGAGAATACGATTCTGCCTAACTTAGATACATTTGTGTTGCTTGCAATTCAAGGGCCTGGCACGGACAAGAAGGATGAACATTGGGGCATGGTCAATCACGGAGATGAAGGTGCGTGCGAAGAGAACAAGAACGGAGGTTCAAGTGGAGATTTTCGGACTTTGAAGCCACCATGATGACATACAAGAATATGGATGAAATATACAAGATGACCTTTCATAAATGTCGTCCATAGCTTATTATTGGTGTTGTGCCACCTTATTTTGGGCCAGGCCCATGTAATCTATTTTTAGAGTCCATATTGTAGGGGAAACGACTTAGGAGGTGTTTTAGTCCCACCTTGCCTAGGGGGGACGAAATCCCCTCTCTTTTCCCTATAAATACAGCCCTTAAGAAGTCGTTTAGACTTGGGTTTTAATTAGTTAAAAGTTAGCCACTGCTGCAACTTCGTGTACTTCGTTTGTGTCCAACGACCAGACCAAGACCACTTTTAGAACCCCACTTTTATCAACACTTCATACATATTTGCAACATTCAGATTACTTTATCATATTCTTGCTTTTTCTTTGATTGCTTGCAGGAATAGACCTTCGTGGTCAGGTTGATTGTGCTCCGGCGTGGTCAATAACCTCTCGGAGTTGGTTTAGCGATTGCTAAGGCGCAACATTATGCACGTTTGTAGTCAGATCGTCAAAGTCGTCTCCACCAAATCGATAGATATCATCTCATCGAAAGATCGGGCCCCTCGCCTTTATCACCCAGGAGCTGGAGTAGGAACACAAGAAAACACTTGAAGCTCTGGTCTTGCACCACACCATCAAGCTGAAGGAAGCCATCAATGCCGCCGAAGCTATAGAGGCCGCCAAGAACGAGCTGGCCGGCAAGGTGAAGAAGCTGGAGGCGGATCTGGAGGATCATGGCAAGGGGCTCTCGATGCTCAAAGGCGACAGAGAGAAAACTCTGTATGACTTGGCGGAGTTGCAAACTACCATCTCCGAAAATACCAAGAAACTCTCATCTGCCAATGAATCCATTGCTGAGCTGGAGCTGAAGCTGACCATGCTGAAGGAGTCCCTTGAGAGCGGCAGGGTTCACGAGAAAACTCTGACCAAAGCCCTCCAGGACAAGAAGGAGTTGGTTGAGAGCACCACCTCCACCTATAATGACTATGAGAAAGGCGTGAAACTCTGGACTGAGCGCCTTGTTGATGTCGCGGAAAGGCTCACAACACAACTGTCCACCATGGGCCTGCCGGACTTTAGGTATTCTTCTGATGACAGGGTGTCTCCGAGCTCTAGGCTGACCGTGTTCTTCGAGGCCCTCCTCGACGCCCTAAAGCTGCTCCACTCCAACCGAGTAACCCAACTGGCCAACGAATCCCACAAACTCTGCCAGGCCATCCTCCTCAAGGTGCTCATCAAAGTGGTGCGCAGGAATCCCGGCATCGACCTCACCAATGTGCTCGATAGCTTGCTGAAGGATGCAGATCGCAAGGCACTCGAAGAGCTTGTCGTGCCCATTGTCGACAAGGTCACTACTAGGAAAAGGCCTACTAGTGGCGCACCAGTTTTGCCTACTAATGGCGCACTACTGGTGCGCCACTAGTACCACGCCACTAGTATTAAATACTAATGGCGCACCACTGGTGCGCCATTAGTATCTGGTATACTAATGGCGCATCACGCCGTGCGCCATTAGTATAGACCAACATGCGTCATTAGTGTGCCTCCCAGGGGGCGATATTTACACATGTGCTTTGCCATACTAATGGCGCACTGTGGGGTGATGCGCCATTGCTATTTTTGAATTTTGAATTTGGATCTGGATCGCGATTTTTTGCCCATTTTTTGCTCATTTTTTTGCTCGTTTTTTTGCACGATATTTTTTCAAATTTTGTTCTCGTTTTTGGATCTTGTACGTTCTTTTGCCGTGTTCTTTTGCCGGAGAGGAGTTCGCCGGAGAGGAGGGCCGAGGTCACCGGAGAGGAGGAGGAGGAGGTCACCGGAGAGGCGCTCGCCTACATCGCCGGAGAGGAGGAGGAGGTCGCCGGAGAGGAGTTCACCGGAGCATCGGAGAGGAGGAAGGAGAAACCATGAGGGAAGGGGAGGAGAGGAGAGGAGGAGCTCACCGGAGAGGAGGGAGGAGGAGATCACCGGAGAGGAGGGAGGAGGAGATAACCGGAGAGGAGGGAGGAGGAGATCACCGGAGAGGAGGGAGGAGAAACCGTGAGGGGAGGGGAGGAGAGGAGGGAGGAGGAGGTCGCCGGAGAGGAGGAGGAGGAGGAGGTCGCCGGAGAGGAGGAGGAGGAGGTCGCCAGAGAGGAGGAGGGAAGTATGGTGGAGGAGAGAAGGGGAGATGGAGTGGAGGAGAGGAGGAGATGGAGTGGAGGAGAGGTGGAGTGGAGGAGAACAATGAAGAGGTAAGGAGGAGAGGACCCCGCCCATCCATATATACGACATAGTAATGGCGCATCGTGGGCAGGTGCGCCATTACTAATTTTTTTTATTTTTTTTATTTTGAATTTTGAAGGCGGGAAGATAGTAATGGCGCACCGTGGGCAAGTGCGCCATTACTAACTTTTTTTATATTTTTTTGATATAGTTTGAATTTTGAAGGCGGGAAGATAGTAATGGCGCACCATGGGCAGGTGCGCCATTACTGAGTTTGTTTTTTTTGAATTTTTTTGCCTCTCCGGATCTTAAAAGCCCCGTAACTTTTTTTCTGTTAGGTTTTTGAGGATTCTGAAAATGTTTAACGGGGTTCCCCGGGTTAAATTCGGATGTATCTTTTCGAGTAGATGATTTTTCATATAAAAAACTTTTTAATCCGAGTTCGTATGCAAAAGTTATGCCCATTTTACAAATTCCAGAGAGATTTTGCAAATAAAGTCGAAATTCATATTTGTAAATTTTCCCAACAAGTAGACCACATATCACATGGGAAACTTATTTTCTTTTATTTTTTGACATTTCCATCATTTTCTTTTATTTTTTCTAAAACTGAAAAGGCGGTCCACGGGGGGGGGGGGTGCATTCGGTGGAATTTTTGGGGCAAGTTACTAATGGCGCACCGTGGGAGTGGTGCGACTAGTAATGGCGCACCACACACACGGTGCGCCATTAGTAGTTTTGAAAAAAAATTGAAAAAAATTACTAGTGGCGCACCGTGGATGTGGTGCGCCATTACTAGTTCTATCCCCTGGTGCGCCATTACTAGTTTTGAAAAAACATAAAAAAAATTGTTACTAGTGGCGCACCGTGGATGTGGTGCGCCATTAGTATTTGGACACTAATGGCGCACCAACACATGGTGCGCCACTGCTATATAGTAGTGGCGCACCACATGTCTGGTGCGCCATTAGTGTCCGTATCATCTATAGCCCTTTTCCTAGTAGTGGGTGGACCAAGTCAAGAGGGTCGAAGGCTAGCGCAAGGACTAGCCGCTTCATTTCTTCTTGCTGCCACGAATCCATGCCAAAGACAATTTATCTTAATTTAGAATTGTGGCGAGTATCAATGTAATATAACTCGCTGTGTTTTGGATGAATGCATGCTATCTTTCTTGTCTGGTTTCTCTCTGTATGGCACACACCCTACACTTTGTTGGGAAAACGTGCCAGTGCACGCACCCTTGCCGCGAGCGCTTTGAGGAACGAATCCTTAGCAGCCTGCTGGGGGTGTTGCTGCCGGCAAGTTACCTTGTCGTTCTCAGCTCAGCCACTTGAACTGTTGAGCGGATTCGAAACAGAGTAAGGGTGCAACCGATCATGACAAGGTTCCTTCGCATGCAGGTTTTCCATAGAAGGACCAACATCGTCCAAGGAAAATAACTTTACGATTAAAAGAAATTTACTCAAGGTTTCACAACTTAGATTTTCGTTGCTCGCTCTTTCCCACAGGATGCCACTTCGAACGTCGCTTGTTGGTGTCCATACTCCACACCATCATCCTCCCCGGCAAACTTGCACGTGAGGGAACCTTCTATCCTTTGAGAAAAAGAGAGAAGAGAAAATAGGAACATGGAACCTTGGCGGTTCATCAGTACTTGCCGGAAACAAGCGTAGCACAATATCTTGGACAGGCATGCATATAGAAAAACATGGAAATCGACAAGAACTGTAAAACACTTAAAACTTATTCAACCACGCACAGGGTCTGTGCCTAGCTTTGTACGTAGGGTCATATGCCTTTTCGGCAAGTTTGGTACAAAAGAGGGTTGCCGGGAGACCCGGCAACCGCGCCTTATGGATAAAACTTACGAAGATGTTCGATATTCCAGGAGTTGCTCACTATAATGCCATCTTTGGTCTCCAGGCAGACTGCGCCAGGCCTGGTGACTCATATTACCCAATAAGGGCCTTCCCACTTTGGCATCAACTTGTTAGAATTCTTGGCCGACTGAACGCGCTGAAAAACAAGGTCGCTTCCTCAAGGCTTCAGGCATGAACCTTGCGGCTATGATAGTGGCGCAAGGCTTGCTGGTAGCGCGTAGCTCACACTGCTGCCTGAAGACAGTCTTCCTCATGGAGCGTGGCATCATCTTGCTGCAACTGCTCTTGCTCAAACTCATCATAGGCGAGCACTCGAGGTGACCCGTGTATGAGTTCTGTGGGGAGAACTGATTCTGCCCCGTACATCAAGGAGAAGGGCGTCTGGCCGGCGGCTCGATTTGGTGTCGTCCTGATTGACCAAAGAACTGCTGGCAACTCATCAATCCAGCGTCTTCCGCACATGTGCAGCCTGTCGAAGGTCCTCGTCTTGAGACCTCGCAACACTTCAGTAATTGCCCTTTTTGCTTGACCGTTGCTTCTTGGATGAGCAACAGAAGAGAAACAAATTTTGCTGCCAAGGTCTTGGATATATTGCATGAAGGTGCGGCTTCTGAACTATGTGCCGTTGTCGGTGATGACTCTATTTGGCACACCAAAACGGCAAACTAGTCCTTTGAAGAACTTGACGGTTGACTGTGCTGTCACCTTTCTCACTACTTCCACTTCCAACCACTTTGCGAACTTGTCGATTGCGACGTACAAGTACTCAAAGCCCCCGACAGCACGGGGAAAAGGGCCCAATATGTCGAGCCCCCAGACCGAGAATGGCCAGGAAAGAGGGATTGTCTAAAGAGCTTGAGCTGGCTGATGCAACTTCTTCGAATGGAACTGACACACTTCACACTTGGTTACTAGTGCAGTTGCATCGTGGAGGGTTGTGGTCCAAAAGAAACCTTGCCGGAATGCCTTACCGGCAAGATCCCTTGATCCTATGTGAGAGCCACATATGCCTCCATGTATCTTTGCCAACAGCTCTAGTCCGTCCTCCCAAGGAATGCACTTCAACTTCACGTCGTTCGGTCTTTTCTGTACAGGACATTGTCCACAAACTGGTACATGTTAGATCGATGGGCTACTTTCTCTGCTTCTTCCTGTTCCTCGGGGAGTTCCCCTGTTTGGAGGAACTGGAAGATGTGTTGCACCCATGATGGAGCCTGAGGCTCGACAACAAGGAATAAATGCATGTCTTCTGCCGTGGGAACAGTTGTGTCTACAGCAAGGGCTCGAGGCCCTGCCGGAGCCTGTCGCCCCCGGCAAGCTTGGCGTCGTCCCCGGCAACTCCCTTGTTGGCGGCTCCTGGGAGCTCAGGGGGAAAGAACTCGCCGGGGCTCAACTTCCTTTGCTTATATTGTCTTGCTGATGGTACAACGGATGGCTGAGTTAGTTGGAGCACAAAAGTCCATGGTTCCACAGGTAACTTGAGGGCAGCACGTTTTGACAGGTCGTCAGCAATGTTGTTCTCTACACAAGGAACATGCTCTGCTTGCAGACCATCAAAACGCTCCTCCAATTTCCTCACTTCATCTATGTAAGCTTCCAACAATGGGCTCTGGTAATCTTTGTTAACTTGCTTGACGACAAGCTGTGAATCACCTCTGACGATGAGCTTCTTAATTCCATGGTCTGCCGCGATCCTGAGACCGGCAAGGAGTCCTCATATTCTACAGTGTTGTTTGTCAATCTCTCCTGGGGAAAGTGCATCTGGACTACGTATTTGAGGTGCTCTCCGGTGGGCGCGACAAGCAGCACACCAGCACCGGCGCCTTGTAGCGAGAAAGCTCCATCAAAATACATAACCCACTCTCGGCTCATTTCCTTTCCGGGGAGAGTGGTCTCTTGAATCTCCTCGTCAGGCATTGAGGTCCATTCTGCAATGAACTCCGCCAAGGCTCTGCTCTGAATTGTTAAAGTGCTTTCAAACTTGAGACCAAAGCTCGACAATTCCAAAGCCCACTCCACAATCCTTCCAGTCGCATCTAGGTTGTGTAAGATCCGTTGCAACGGGAAGCGAGTGATGACGGTGATCTCATGTGCCTGGAAATAGTGGTGCAGCTTCCTCGAGGCCATAAGGAGGCCGAAGAGCAATTTATGCACACTAGAGTACCTTGACCTGGCCCCCTGCAAAAGGGAGCTGACAAAATAAACTGGGTGCTGCACCATCTTCTTCTTCTGTGCCGCTTCATTTGCTTGTGCAGATCCCGCCTTGCCGGCAACAGACTCTGCCGGGGAGGGTCCCGACTTGTCATTTGGCGGCCTCGCCGCTGCCGCTGCTTCTTCATTGACTTCTCTCTGTGCTACTAGTGTAGCACTGACCACTTGATTCGTTGCCGCTAGATATAGCAGCAACGCGACTAGTGTTGGCGTAGAGGAGAGGTACCTCTTCAAATTTTGCAGCACTGCCTCCGCTTCCGGAGTCCATTTCATTGGACCTGCCCTTTTCAAGATCTTAAAAAAGGGCAGGGTGCGCTTAGCAGATTTGGAGATGAACCTGCTTAGAGCAGCAACGCAGCCAGCAAGTCGACGCACATATTTAACTCGTCTTGGTGCTTCAATCTGCTCAATCGCCCTGATCTTGTCGGGGTCCGCCTCGATCTCATGCTGAGACACAAAGAATCCGAGAAGCTTGCCGGATGGGACGCCAAACACACACTTCTCGGGATTGAGCTTGAGATTGATGTTTCGCAGATTTGCTAATGTTTCTTCTAAATCTTGTATTAGCATTGCTTTTCTTTGGTTTTGACCACTATGTCATCCATATAAGCTTCCATATTTCTATGTAGCTAGGGCTCAAAACCGATCTGGACCGCTCTCCCAAATGTTGAACCAGCGCTTTTCAACTCGAAAGGCATTCGTATAAAACAATACGTACCACATGGGCTGATAAACGCGGTCTTCTCTTCATCTTCCTTCGTCATGAAGATCTGATGGTACCCTGAATAAGCGTCAAGACACGACAGCAAGTCGCATCCGGCAGTGGAGTCCACAATCTAGTCGATGCGCGCCAAGGGGAAAGGATCGTTTGGGCAGGCTTTATTGATATATGTTTAATCAATACACAGCCTCCATTTTCTATTCGCCTTGCGCACTACAACCGGATTGGCCAACCACGTTGGATGGAGTACCCCTATGACCAAACCTGCCGCTTCCAGCTTCCTGATCTCTTAAGTGATAAACTCTTGCCGCTCCAAAGCTTGCTTCTTGACCTTCTGCTTGACAAGCCGCGCATGAGGACAGGCAGTAAGATGGTGCTCAATCACCTCCCTGGTAACGCCGGGGATGTCAGATGCTTGCCATGCAAACGCATCGACATTCGCCTGCAGGAAGGCGATGAGCGTGCTTTCCTATTTGCTGTCGAGGGTGGAACTTATAGTGAAAGTTCCGTCCATGCCGTCCTCCTTGACACGCACCTTTTTAGTTTCTGGTGGAGCTGCCCTGGATTTCTTGCTCTTGCCGGTGGAGTTCTCTGGCACTTCCTCGATGGGAACGCAGCACTCCGAGGAGGCGCGCTTGCCGGAGTGGGTGCAAGAGGTCTTGCCGATCTTCTTCCCCCCGGGAGCTCCAGTAGCAGGAGCAAGCGCCTTAGCGGCAGGTGCTACAACTGCCTCCCGGTAGAGTTGGTCGATGCAAATAAGCGCATCCTTCTTGTCGGAGTTGACAGTGATGATACTCATCAGGCCGGGCATCTTCAATGTATTGTAGGTGTAATGTGATGCCGCCATAAACTTGGCCAGCACTGGATGGCCTAGGATCCCGTTATACGGCAATGGGATCTTGGCGACATCGAAAACGATCTTCTCCGTCATGTAGTTCAGCTCTCCACCAAATGTAACTGGTAGCATGATTTTACCCTTCGGCTAGCTTCTTCCCGGATAGATCCCTTGAAATGTACCCGTCTCTTCGAGATCTCCATCAGGAATCTGTAACCTCTTGATCACATTGGGCAAGATCAAGTTCAAACCGGCCCCACCGTCAACTAGCATTTTTTTCACCTTGAGGTTGCGAATTGTTGGCGAAACCAACAATTGCAAACACCCGACCGTTGTTGTGCGATCAGGGTGATCCTCAGCGTAAAAAATGATAGGCGTGTTGGACCATCTCAATGGCTTCCGGGCATCGACCGATCGCTCTGTCGCATTTATCTCGTGCGCCCACTGTTTAAGTTAGCGGTGAGAGGAATGCAACGAGGCACCACCATCAATGCACATGGCTTCTGTAGCTTTTTGAAACTCATGCTCACTAGACTTGTCGTCCTCTTCGTGGTCATCATCCCCATCTTTCTTGCCGCGGCCTCGGGCAAGCCTCTCCTGTTGCTTATCCTTGCCACGTCGACCTCCTCGGCCACCATGTTTCTTACCGGACCCTTCAGCACCGTCCTGGCCCTTCTCCTTGTCTCGCCTTTCATATTCAGCTTTCTGCCTCTCGACAAGCTGTTCAACTTGTCGGCAGTTCTGGAGATCATGACCCTTGGTGCGATGGATCTTGCAATAATGCTTGTTGGAGCCCACTGGCTTGTCGGCAGCCGCCAAGGCCTGACAGGCGGCGCACCCGGCACCTCCTTGCCGGGGTCGTCAACCCTGGCCTTCTTGGCGGTGCCGGGGTTGCCGGATTCCTCGATGGCAAGCATGGTTTTCCCTTCCGCTTCCTGTTACGCCATCGGCCCTTCTTTGCCGGGGCGGCGGCGTCTTCGTCTCCGGAGTCAGTTACCACGCCGACATCTTCACCGGGGTATGTCCTTCCTTCTTCAGCTCGAGCACATCTATCGGCTAAAACATAAAGCTCAGCAACATCCCTAACCTTGTTCATCGCCAGCTCTTCACGCATCTTGCGATTGCGCACATTATGATGAAACGCGCTGATAACAGCGGCAGGATGAATGTCTGGGATGTTGTACTGTACACGGCTGAATCTCTGTATGTACTTGCGCAGGGCTTCACCTTCTTTCTGGGGGATGAGATGCAAATCACTTGCCTGGCCAGGAGCTTGGTGGCCTCCGGTAAAGGCACCAACAAACTCGTGACACAGATCCGACCAAGAAGAGATGGAATTTTCTGCCAGGTGCATTAACCATGACCTAACGTTGGGCTTGAGTACCAACGGGAAATAGTTGGCGAGCACCTTGTCGTCTCGAGCCCCGGCGGCCTGCACCACGATGGTGTAGATGCTCAGGAACTCCGACAGGTGAGTCTTGCCGTCGTATTTCTCCGGGACCTGTGGTTTGAACATGCGGGCAGTGGGCCACAGGACTCACAGTAGCTCACGGGTAAAAGCTGGACAACCCACCTTGTAAGGCAAGTCACCAGAATCCCCCAGCGGAGGCTTCTCTACAATTGGCCCTGTGCGGCTGTCAGATTGATGGTGCGCTTCCCGCCAACGCTCGATGGTGGTTCGAGCGTCTTCTTTGACCCGTTCCCGAAGAACTTGACGTTGATCATGGCGAGTTCGTGGATCGGGCGACGCCGTGGAACCGTCATCGCGGGCATCGACCCGCCGAACAGGCGACTGCTGTTGTCGTGGTGGAGGAGAGTGCACCATGGTCGCACCACCTCCGATCCTTCCGCCATCAGCACGGGCCGGCTCGGTGGACCGCCGCTGCAAAGGCCCTGCCTGCTGCTGCCCATCTTTATTGGCAAAACCGATAAGGCTCTGAATAGCAGCTCTCCATTCTTCGAGCTTCTCCGCAACGGGAGGAAAATCCAGGAGTAGCTGTGCTCATGCCAACGCTTCTGCCAGTGTAGGTGGCAGCAACAGGCGCGAAGAACATGAGGTGCTCTGACTCCTAACTATGTTAGAAGGAGCTCCATCACGGTCCCGCGGCCGTGCGCCATTTCCACCAGTGTCTTGGCGTGCATGCTGGCCCTGCGCATCTCGGGAATGATGCTGAGGGATCTTTCCATGGGGACGCTTGGGGTCACCAACGTCGTGGTGCTGCTCATCACGCACGACCTGGGAAGACCGCGGTGTATGCGCCGGCGGGGGTGTCTTGGAAGTCACCTTTCCACGCTTGGAGGTCATTGCGCCGCCCGTAGGGAGCACAGTTCCGTCCTTGGATTCAGCGGTGCGCAGGCCGTCGTCGCGGCCGCGGACGATACTGCTCGCCTCGCTCCGGTGTCCAGAACATCGTGGAAGCTCATGATCTCCACCTCCACCTCCACCCGCATCCACCCCATCGTCCGTCCGTGTTGGCACGGGCAGGTCGGCCGCAGACGAACCAATCGCCGTGATAACCTTCCTCTTGGGAGACATGATAATGAAGAAACTGATGCGCTAACTTTTAGATCAGGTTTGCGCAACCTCTCGCCCCCTACATGGCACGCCAAAGATGTCGGGGAAGCGACACCTATGGGATCCCATGGATCCCTTCTACTGTTTGGCAGGGAAAGAGGTGTGCGTAAAGAGCAGATCCAACGATCAACATGAGGGATTTTTACCCAGGTTCAGGCCGCTGAGAAGCGTAAAACCCTAGTCCTGCCTTACTGTATTGAGAGTTCTTGAGCTCTGGCTAGCTGCTACTATAAGTGCATCTAGTGCCACCCCTGGTTGGTTTTGGAGTATTGACGACCAACTTGGTTGAGGGACTAACGTGTTTGTGAGAATTGCAGGATAACAGAGGTAGTAGTCCCTTATTGATTCGGTTTCACTACCAGAGATGACCCCTAAAAATGTGTGAAGACATTGAAGACAATGGTGGTTCGTGAAGACATTCACGATGAAGATTATGACATGTGAAGACATTCACTTGAAGACTGTGGAGTGCGAAGACATAGTTGTTTCGTAGTTTCCATTTCTTCTTTATTGAGTCATAGGAACCACCGTACTGTTAACTGGGGTCCCAGTGAACAAAGTCAGAGTGACTGATGTGATGCTCAACCAAAATCCTATGTCTTCGAGCGAAGAGAATGAGAGCAAATCTTATCCAGAGCCGGATGAGCCAGCTTTGTTGTAGCCCAAGTAAAGCTGTCGTGTGTGTTTGAAATCCGACCGTTGGACACGTGTCGGTTCCTTAGTGACCCAGGGTCATTTCAGACATATCATGTCGGGTTGCCTCGTGGATAAAAATAGCCCACCCCCTGCACCATAAATTGGTGGCTGCTCAGACTTAGTGCACGGCTTTTGTCGTTTGAGAGCAACCCACCTCCGAAGCCTTTGAGAGAGAGATCCTTGCGAGGACAAAGCCCAAAACACCCAGAGCCAAAGAGTGTTAGGCATCATTGAAGTCTTTCTGTCTGCGTGACCTGAAGACTTGTTACACTTAAGGACTGTAAATCCTCCAGCCGGTTAGGCGTCGCGTTCTAAGCATCCAAGAGCCATTGTGGATCGCCGGTGAACGAAGTCTGTGAAGGTTTGGAAGTCTACCTTGAAGACTTACCAGAGTGATTGGGCAAGGACTGGGTGTCCTTAGCTCAAGGTGAATAAGGTGAAGACGCGGTCTTCTGAGTTCAATCTCAGCCTCCCTAACCAGACATACAGTTGTCACGGCAACTGGACCTAGTCTACCAAATCCTTGTCTTCACCAAGCAACTGGTTCTATCCCCCACTTCCCTTTACTTTTCGGTTTGTCTTAGTGAAGTCATTGCTTGCCTGTCTGATCTGATTGACTTCACTGGGTGAAGACTATTACCTGTTTGGCTTCATACTGTCTTCCATTCTGATCCATACTACCTAGCTGCTGATAGTCTTCGTACTTTCACTACATTGCTTACTTGATTATGGCTTGTCTAGTCTAGTCTATCTTCCGCTACATATCAATAGGTTCATTTCATCTGTTTGTCTTCAAACTTCAAAGACCTCATGTTTTGAATACTTTCATAAAAATCGCCTATTCACCCCCTCTAGTCGATAACTAGCACTTTCAATTGGTATCGGAGCAAGGTGCTCCCTTGTTCTGTGTGATTCGGTTTAACCACCTGGAGTTTTAGCTATGTCGACTTCAGGGATAATCATGGTCTCCGCCGCATGCCCAGTCTTCGATGGCACTGATTACCCCTACTGGAAGAATAAGATGAGCATGCATCTTGAAGCCATTGACGTCGACCTCTGGTATGTCGTCAAGACAGGTGTTCCCAAGGTCGGTGAAGGTGTCACCGCTGCTAATGTCAAGAGGTTCATTCAACTAGATTCGACCGTCAAGAACATCATCTGTGGTCATCTGACAAAAGGATAGTATGGCCGTGTGAGTGCACTGGAAACTGCACAGCTGGTCTGGGACTGGCTGTCCAAGGTCAACAAAGGCGACACAACTCAGAGAGACTCAAGGATTGATGTTCTTCACAACCTCTTCAACCGCTTCAAGAGAAACGATAATGATAATGTCTAGCTCACATTTGATCGCCTCACTCGTATCAAAAAGAAGCTCCGCGCTCTTGGCGCCACTGAGATCACCAAGCACGAAATCGTGAAGAAGCTTCTGAGATCACTTGACAGCTCATTTGACACCCTAGCCCTGATGATACAAGAGCGCCCTGACTTCAAAGATCTCGATCCATCTGACATACTTGAGAGACTCAACACACACGAGTTCCAGCTATCTGATAAGAGAGACATCTATGGCCCCAACTATGGTCGAACTCATGCTTTGAAGGAAAAGGTTGTTTCCTCATTTGAAGAAGAATCTGACTGCAGTTCTGAGGATCCTAAACACATAGAAAGGAGCTTGCTATGCTCGTGAAGAAGTTCCAGAAGTTCTCCAAAACGAATCGCTTCAGAAAGTCTTCAAGATCCAGCTCAAAAAATGATTAGGATCCCACTCGTGACCACAAGAAGAGAACATGCCACAAATGCAAGAAGCCAGGCCACTACATCTCTGAGTGCCCTCAATGGGACAAGGAATCTAAGAAGAAGAAGAAGAAGATCAAGGAATATGATTCTGACGACAAGAAGAAGAAGAAATCCTCAAAGTCTTCATCAAAGTCTTCTCTCACAAGAAGAGCTCATCTAGCAAGGCTCGTGCATTCTTTGGCAAGGAGATGGATTCAGAGGAGGATTCTACTTCTGAGGAGGCGGAGGTGGAGTCTGAGGAGGAGTCTGATCCAGGCATGGCAAGCCTGGCTCTAGCTTTGACATTCGTCGCCAAGTCCATCTTCAACACTGAAGACAATGGTCACGTCGCCGACGCTGAAGCCGATGATGAGGACGACTCTGCTCCGACCTACTGCTTCATGGCACGAGGTGCCAAGGTAAACTCACGCGATGCTTACTTTCAAACATCCAGTGAAGATGACTCTGAATGTGAATCCAAACCTAGCTACAAGACACTTGCTAAAATTGCAACTGAACAACAAACTGCTATGGAACATATTCAAAAGTTGCTAGACAAAAGCGATGAACTGTTGGACGCGGAAATGAATCGAACTCAGTCCTTAATTGAAGACATTAAAAATCTTCACGTTAAGTACAAAGAACTTGAAAGTCGTCATGAAACACTCTCAGCTACTCATGAGAAGCTTTCCTACGATTATCTTCAAAGGAAACAAGAACTTGAGAATCTGAGAGCGTCTCATGAAGATCTTCAAATGGAGAACGATTCACTTCGGGCCCAACAGATTAGTTCCGCTCAGCTCGACTTTGTGCCACCATGTTTAAAATGTCTTGAGCGTGATAATGTTGTCTCTGTTGCTGAATGTTCTACTGCTGCCACTATTGCAATATCTTCAACTGCTGATGTGGTTTCTAACGCCTCTTCTAAGGATACCATTACTATTGCTAATGAGAATGCAAGGTTGAAGACTTTGCTTGAAACAGGCATGTACAAAAGCCTCAAAGGCATCAGACACTATGTGATGTCCTCAACAAACAGATTCTGAACCGAAACCCTAGGAAAGAGGGTGTTGGGTTCGAGAGGAAAATGAATGTTGATGGTTCTTACTGGAAGCCTGAGCAGTACCCCAAAACCACATGGGTTGCTGCAAAGGGACCTTCAGTGGATCCATCTACCTTATCTGGCTTCACTTGTGTTAACCCTATTATCATTGATGAATCCTTTGATGCAAATTATAAGTTGTTTAAGAATCAAAATGGTGAAGTGTTTGCCAGGTTTATTGGTACTAACTACAGGAATGGACCACCTCTGAAGAAGATCTGGGTGCCCAAAAGTTGTCTTAAGAAGCTTCCTATGAATGTTATCATGATGCCAAATGGGAAGAAGACAAACCCCAAACCAAAGTCTTCATATGGTTCAAAGGCTTCATACAGACCGAGGACCCCTCATGGTCACCCTAACGCCAATGTTTTGCAGGGAAACCATACTCAGACTTATGAATATGAGCGTGTTTCTTCAAACCGCTATGTTCATAAGACCAAGAATTTTTTTGCTTATTCTTATGAGTATTATTCACCTCCTGCAAGGCTATTTGCTAGGGCTCCAAAGCCAAAATTCTCATATGCTGCACTTAGACTCATTGCTTCTAAGCCACCCCTGAAGATGTGGGTGGTTTAGAAGAATTAACTTTCTTTTCCAAGGAAAGGTCTCCAGTCGGAAATCAAAGGCTTCTGATGCTTATGCTGGGGACCTAAAACATCTTGTGGGATGCAAGATAAAGTGCCAAAATGGTCTTACTATGCATTTCATCCCAGGGTTTCTTGAATATCATCCTATTGATACGTCTCCAACGTATCTATAATTTTTTATTGTTCCATGCTGTTATATTATCAATCTTGGATGTTTTATAATCATTTATAGTCATTTTATATCATTTTTTGGTACTAACCTATTGACATAGTGCCAAGTGTCAGTTGATGTTTTCCGCATGTTTTTTACATCACAGGAAATCAATATCAAACGGAGTCCAAACGCAACGAAACTTTACAGAGATTTTTTTGGGACAGAAGGAACATAATGGGCCCTGGCTGTGCCTGGGGGTGCTCTGAGGAGAGCACAACCCTCCAGGGCATGCTAGGAGGCCCAGGCGCGCCCTGGTGGGTCGTGCCCACCTCGGGTGCCCCCCGGACAGCCTCTTTGCTCTATAAATACCCCAATATTCCCAAAACCCTAGTGGAGTCGATGAAATATTGATCCAGCCACCGCAGAGTTCAGAACCACCAGATCCAATCTAGACACCATCTCGAATGGGGTTCACCACCTACATTGGTGCCTCTCCGATGTTGCATGAGTAGTTCTTTGTAGAGCTTCGGGTCCGTAGTTAGTAGCTAGATGGCTTCCTTTCTCTCGCTGAATTCTCCATACAATGGTCTCTTGGAGATCCATATGATGTAACTCTTTTTGCGATGTGTTTGTTGGGATCGATGAACTTTGAGTTTATGATCAGATCTATCTTTTTATATCCGTGAAAGTTATTTGAGTTTCTTTGATCTCTTATATGCATGATTGCTTATAGCCTCGTATTTCTTCTCTGATATTTGGGTTTTGTTTGGCCAACTTGATCTATTTATCTTGCAATGGGAAGAGGTGTTTTGTAGTGGGTTCGATCTACGGTGCTTGATCCCAGTGACAGAAGGGGACCCGACACGTATGTATCGTTGCTACTAAGGATAAAACGATGGGGTCTATCTCTACATAGATAGATCTTGTCCACATCATGTCATCGTTCTTATGCATTACTCCATTTCTCCATGAACTTAATACACTAGATGCATGCTGGATAACGGTCGATGTGTGGAGTAATAGTAATAGATGCAGGCAGGAGTCGGTCTACTAATCTTGGACGTGATGCCTATGTAATGATCATTGCCTGGATATCGTCATGATTATTCGAATTTCTATCAAATTCCCAACAATAATTTGTTCACCCACCGTTTGCTATTTTTCTCGAGAGAAGCCACTAGTGAAACCTACGGCCCCCGGGTCTCTTTCTCATATATTTGCCTTTGTGATCTACTTTCCCTTTGCATTTATTTTCAGATCTATTAAACCAAAAATACAAAAATACCTTGCTGCAATTTATTCTTATTTATTTATTTGGCGTCCGATCTATCAATCTACTGCAATTTCATCTCACGTATGTTGCCTATCTTGAGGCGTCGTACCCCGGAAGGGATTGACAACCCCTTTAACATGTGGAGGTTGCGAGGATTTGTTATCTGTGTGCAGGGGTTGTTTACCTTGTGTTGCTCGGTTCTCCTACTGGTTTGATAACATTGGTTTCATATCTGAGGGAAATACCTACCGCCGGTGCTGCATCATCCCTTCCTCTTTGGGGAAATACCGACGTAGCTTCAAGCGACATCAAAAGGAATTTCTGGCGCCGTTGCCGGGGAGGATCTTCAACATATACCAGGTTCCTAATGACAAATCTCATTTCCTCGCAATTTACATTATTTGCCATTTGCATCTCATTTTCCTCTCCCCCACTTCACAAAAATTTGTCGTTTTATTCGCCCCTCTTTTTCCGTTCACCATTTTCTTGTCGGATCTGTTTTTGAGTGCAATCTTGTTTGCCGTTATTATCGTTATGGATAGTTCTTCCTCTATTGCTTGCACTCCCGAGAACAAGGTTCTCAACTTTAAACAAAGGGCGTAACGCCCCGGATTCGATGCGCCAGGTGTCTTCTAGTTATTCGTCGTAGTTGCCATGTCATTTGCTTGCGTGTTGCATTTTGCCATGTCATCATCTGCATTTCATCTGCATGTTTTTCAAAACTTGCATCCGGTCCTTTTCCCCGCTGTCCGTTTCGCGATCTGACACTCGCACGCGCCCGTCGCCCCTCTCAGACCTCGTTTCATGAGTGGCTTAAAGATGTGCTCGGAATGGGATGGAACTTGGCTTACGGTGTTGTTATAGTGTAGGTGGACCGCCTGTCAATTTTCGTCGCTTTCGGAGTCGGTTTGATTGTCCAACCGTCATCCGTAGCGGCACCGTTGCCGGTTTAATCGTCGGGCGTTTTCGGTCTAAGGAAACCATTGCCGGTTATTGAACCATCACTTCAACTAGTGTGTAGCAGGGCACAGGAAGTTGTTCCTGTGGCACCTACACCAACTGAAGTGGAAGCTTGTGATAGTGATCATGAAACTTCGGATCAAGTCACTACCAAACCTCGTAGGACGACAAGGATGCGTACTACTTCAGAGTGGTCCGTAATCCTGTCTTGGAAGTCATGTTGCTAGATAACAATGAACCTACGAGCTATGGAGAAACGATGGTGGGCCCAGATTCCGACGAATGGCTCGAGGCCATAAAATCCGAGAGAGGATCCATGTATAAAACAAAGTATAGACTTTGGAAGAACTACTTGATGGTCGTAAGGCTGTTGGGTGCAGATGGATTTTAAAAGGAAGACGGACAATGATGGTAAGTGTCACCATTAAAAAAGCTCGACTTGTCGTTAAGATGTTTTCCGACAAGTTCAAGGAGTTGACTACGATGAGATTTTCTCACTCGTAGCGATGCTAAGAGTCTGTTGGAACTATATTAGCAGTTACTGCATTATTTATGAAATCTTGCAGATAGGATGTCAAAACATTGTTTCCTCGACGATTTTCTTGAGGAAAGGTTGTATGTGATACAACGAGATGGTTTTGTCAATCCTGAAAGATGCTAACAAGTATGCAAAGCTCCAGCAATCCTTCTAAGGACTGGAGTAAGCATCTCGGAGTTGGAATGTACGCTTTGATGAGATGATCAAAGATTTTGGGTTTTTACAAAGTTTATGAGAAACTTGTATTTCCAAAGAAGTGAGTGGGAGCACTATAGAATTTTTGATGAGTATATGTTGTTAATATATTGTTGATCAGAAATGATGTAGAATTTCTGGAAAGCGTACAGGGTTATTTGAAAAGTGTTTTTCAATGGAAAACCTGGATTAAGCTGCTTGAACATTGAGCATCAAGATCTATAAGGATGGATAAAAAACGCTCAATAGTACTTTCAAATGAATACATACCGTGACAAGATTTTGAAGGAGTTCAAAATAGATCAGCAAAGAAGGAGTTCTTGGCTGTGTTACTAGGTGTGAGTATTGAGTAAGACTCACGACCTGACCACAGCAGAAGAGAGAGAAAGGACGAAGGTCTTCCCCTATGCTTTAGACGTAGGCTCTACAATATGCTATGCTGTGTACCGCACCTGAAGTGTGCCTTGCCATGAGTTAGTCAAGGGGTACAATAGTGATCCAGGAATGGATCACATGACAGCGGTCAAACTTATCCTTAGTAACTAGTGGACTAAGGAATTTTCTTGATTATGGAGGTGGTAAAAGAGTTCGTCGTAAAGTGTTACGTCGATGCAAACTTTGACACTAATTCGGATGACTCTGAGTAGTAAACCGGATTCGTATAGTAGAGCAGTTATTTGGAATAGCTCCAAGTAGCACGTGGTAGGTACATCTACAAGATGACATAGAGATTTGTAAAGCACACACGGATCTGAAAGGTTCAGACCCGTTGACTAATAACCTCTCTCACAAGCAAGATATGAACAAACCCCATGGGTGTTGGATTCATTACAATCACATAGTGATGTGAACTAGATTATTGACTCTAGTGCAAGTGGGAGACTATTGGAAATATGCCCTAGAGGCAATAATAAAATGGTTATTATTGTATTTCCTTGTTCATGATGATTGTCTATTGTTCATGCTATAATTGTATTAACTGGAAACCGTAATACATGTGTGAATACATAGACCACAACATGTCCCTAGTAAACCTCTAGTTGACTAGCTCGTTGATCAATAGATGGTTATGGTTTCCTGACCATGGACATTGGATGTCATTGATAACGGGATCACATCATTAGGAGAATGATGTGATGGACAAGTCCCAATCCTAAGCATAGCACAAGATCGTGTAGTTCGTTTGCTAAGAGCTTTTCTAATGTCAAGTATCATTTCCTTAGACCATGAGATTGTGCAACTCCCGGATACCGTAGGAATGCTTTGGGTGTACCAAACGTCACAACATAACTGGGTGGCTATAAAGGTACACTACAGGTATCTCTGAAAGTGTCTGTTGGTTTGGTACGAATCGAGACTGGGATTTGTCACTCCGTATGACGGAGAGGTATCTCTGGGCCCACTCGGTAATGCATCATCATAATGAGCTCAATGTGACTAAGTAGTTAGTCACGGGATCATGCATTACGGAACGAGTAAAGTGACTTGCCGGTAACGAGATTGAACGAGGTATTGGGATACCGACGACCGAATCTCGGGCAAGTAACATACCGATTGACAAAGGGAATTGTATACGGGATTGATTGAATCCCCGACATCATGGTTCATCCGATGAGATCATCGTGGAACATGTGGGAGCCAATATGGGTATCCAGATCCCGCTATTGGTTATTGGCCGGAGAGGTGTCTCGGTCATGTCTGCATGGTTCCCGAACCCGTAGGGTCTACATACTTAAGGTTCGGTGGCGCTAGAGATGTTATGGGAAATAGTATGTGGTTACCGAAGGTTGTTCGGAGTCCCGGATGAGATCCCAGACATCACGAGGAGTTCCGGAATGGTCCGGCGGTGAAGATCGATATATTGGACGAAGGGTATTGGAGTCCGGAAGTGTTCCGGGGGTACCAGGCTATGGCCAGCATGACCGAAAGGTGTTTCGGGAGCCCCGGTAAGTGTTGGAGGGCCTCATGGACCAAAGGGGAAGGGGCAAACCAGCCCACTAAGGGGTGGTGCGCCCCCCACACCCTTTTCCACGTTACTTGGGGAGGTGGGGCGCCTCCACCTGCTTGGCTTGGGGGGCAAGTCTCTCTAGGATTTTCCCTAGGGAGATCCAATCTGCTTGGCCGCCGCCCCCTAGGGGAAACCCTAGGGCGCCTCCCCTCTCCCCTTGCCCCTATATATAGTGGAGGGGTGGGAGGGCAGCCGCACCTCTTCCCTGGCGCAGCCCTCCCTCCTCATACACCTCCTCCTCCTCCTCCGTAGTGCTTAGCGAAGCTCTGCCGGAGAACCACGAGCTCCATTGCCACCACGCCGTCGTGCTGCTGGAGTTCTCCCTCAACTTCTCCTCTCCCCTTGCTGGATCAAGAAGGAGGAGACGTCCCCAGGCTGTACGTGTGTTGAACGCGGAGGCGTCGTCTGTTTGGCACTAGATCGGATCTTCCGCGATTTGAATCGCCGCGAGTACGACTCCATCAACCGCGTTGTTGTAACGCTTCCGCCTAGCGATCTTCAAGGGTATGAAGATGCACTCCCTCTCTCTTGTTGCTAGCATCTCCTAGATTGATCTTGGTGACACGTAGGAAAATTTTGAATTATTGCTACGTTCCCCAACATAGCCACCATATGCTTAGTGCTTGCTGCAGCTCCACCTCATTACCCCATCCTTACTATAAGCTTAAATAGTCTTGATCTCGCGGGTGTGAGATTGCTGAGTCCTCGTGACTCACAAATTCTACCAAAACAGTTGCAGGTGCCGACGATACCAGTGCAGATGACGCAACCGAGCTCAAGTGGGAGTTTGACGAGGAACGTTGTCGTTACTATGTTTCGTTTCCTGATGATCAGTAGTGGAGCCCAGTTGGGACAATCGGGGATCTAGCATTTGGGGTTATCTTCCTTTCATTTGGATTTGACCGTAGTCGGTCTATGTGTGGATTTTGGATGATGTATGAATTAATTTATGTATTGTGTGAAGTGGCGATTGTAAGCCAACTCTCTTTATCCCATTCTTGTTCATTACATGGGATTGTGTGAAGATGACCCTTCTTGCGACAATACCTACAATGCGGTTATGCCTCTAAGTCGTGCCTCGACACGTGGGAGATATAGCCGCATCGTGGGCGTTACAAGTTGGTATCAGAGCCTCGACCTACCCTAGGAGCCCCTTGTTTGATCGTATAGTTTGGTCGTTGTTGAGTCTAGAAGAAAACTATTTCTGTGTCTAGTTATATCGGAGAGTAGGAATTCTTTTTACTCCTCAGCCCCTTTCATCGCTCTGGTGAGGAATCTTGACGTAGGTGTTTTGAATTACTTCTCTTCCCCTTCAAATTTTCTTTAGGATCACGCAGTTGGTTTTTCGATCGTTGTTTCTCAGCTCTTTTCATCTGGTGCATTTCTCGTCCAGTTGACTCGAGCCTCTTCATCTTTGCCAAGTTCAATCCTCAATTGTTTTCTTTTCCCATCCACCCACCCTTTTTCTTCTCCGAGCCGGAGTCCGTAATCAAGTATCCATCCTACTCGTGTGAAGCCTTTGCATTATTTCAACCGGTGTTTTCTCTTCAAGCTATTCGTCGGTTCTCCCTTCCAAGTTGACTTTAATTCCCGCCCTCCCATCCCCTTTTATTCCCGGAGCTTGAGCCTCTTTTGAGCATCAATTTCATTCATGCGGAGTATCTCCAGTCTTATTCGTTTCTTATCTCGTTCTAACCGGAGTGGTTTCAGAGTCTATCTGATTTCGTGAGCATTTGATTCTCGTCATTCTCGTTGTTCCTCTCTTCTTCTCGAGTGCTCTCAATTCTTTGCTTTTCCTCTTGCGTTCTTATTTCACCTCATCCCTTTTTCCTTCCGTCTCGGTCCTAAGATCTCGGGACGAGATCTCTTGTTAGTGGAGGAGTGTTGTAACGCCCCGGATTCGATGCGACAGGTGTCTTCCAGTTATTCGTCGTAGTTGCCATGTCATTTGCTTGCGTGTTGCATTTTGCCATGTCATCATCTGCATTTCATCTGCATGTTTTTCAAAACTTGCATCCGGTCCTTTTCCCCGCTGTCCGTTTGGCGATCCGACACTCGCACGCGCCCGTCGCCCCTCTCAGACCTCGTTTCGTGAGTGGCTTAAAGATGTTCTCGGAATGGGATGGAACTTGGCTTACGGTGTTGTTATAGTGTAGGTGGACCGCCTGTCAATTTTCGTCGCTTTCGGAGTCCGTTTGATTATCCAACCGTCATCCGTAGCGGCACCGTTGCCGGTTTAATCGTCGGGCGTTTTCGGTCTACGGAAACCATTGCCGGGCTGGTTTCTCTTCTCTCCTCTCAGCCCAACCCACTCTCCACAACCCACCTAGGCCTGCCTAACCCCCCCTCTCAATCGGATCCGTCGGATCGCGATCGAAGGCTCCGAAACAGCCTCAAACCCCCAACCCTAACCCCTCTTTCTATAAATAGCAGCCCCCTTGCCATTTTTGTCACCCCTAACCTCCCTCCTTGATTTCCGCGCCGTCCCAATCATCAGCCGCCGCCACCTCCCACCTTCCCCTTGGATTCCGGCACCCACCACCTCCATCGCGACACTTGGCGCGCCACGATTGGCCGAGCCACCACCATCCGGCGCCCCTGGCCACTCCCAGGCCTCCACGTCGCCTCCCCAAGCCCCCACCTTGCCGTCGCCTCCGCCAGCGCCAGATCCGGCGAGGGGCCGGCCGGATCTGGCGCCCCCGACCCACCGGTGCTTTTCCACGTCCCTCCGGCCGCCGCTGCCGCTCCATCTCCGGCGAGAGCTCCGGCCCCGCCTCGGTTCGCGTGCCCACGAAGAACCCTAGATCTGGAAAAGGTTGACCTCGAAATCCTCCAAGTCCTGAGATTATCACATTATGTTGGCATGTTCATCATGCCATAACTCTATGTGTGATGCTCCGTTTCATGCGCATGATATATCAAAATGTTCATCAGGTTTTGCTCTTCATTTTGTTCCATTGTACCATGTCTGTTTGAGCTCATCTTGATGCCTAATTCTTCGTTGCAAAAGTACTATATGATGTTTACTGCTGTTACTTATCAGAACTTGATGTTTTGTTATTTTTGCTGCATTTGATGTGTGCATCTTTTGGGTATGAGCCCTACATGTGTTTTGATCTATGCCATGCCATATTTACAGAGGTGCTCTCCATGTATTTTTGTGAACTATGTGGTGACTAGCACAAGCATGCAAAGTAGCCTCCCCAATGTTGCTGTTTTCAGGGACTTAGGATTTTGCTAAGTCTTTTCCTGCTGTTATTTTGATGCCATGTATCCATGTGGCTACAATGAGATCCATGCTTCTTTTGAGTATGTTCAGTAAGGATGTTTTGGACATATAGTTGTGCGCTATCCATCCATGCCCCTGTTTGCAATTATGGAGTGCCCTAGCATGTCTCAATCTTGCTCTACTTTTGCTATAAAATGTTCCTGGCAGAATGTTAACATTCTATTCAATTTTGCCAAGGTTGTTGTAGTTGTTCCATACACGCTATGAACTTGTTCTTGCAATGGTTAGCTTCATGAACATGCCATCTTGCTGTTGATATGCTTGTTTTTGTCATGCAATGCTTTGTGATAAGTGAATCAAGCTCACAAAGATGCCTTCATAACTCTGTTAATGCCATGCTCTGTTTTCTGCTAAGTCTGAATCTGTTAACGAAACTAGCTACGTTTACATGGGTGCCATCATATCTTCTGTGATTTTTTAGCTCATGATCAGTAAGGGAATTTTGTTCTATGCATTTAGTAGATTCATGCCATGCCTTGTTTTGCTATGATAAGTTCCTATAGAATGTGGGTTTTTTCTCTGAACATTGCTACCTGATGCTGTTTAAGCCATGCTCAGTATTTTCACTTAGTCGGTGAAGCTGATATCTTTTGCACTTTTTCCATGCTTGTTTGAACCTGTTATTGGGTGATCTAGCTGTAGCTCAGTGTTCATATTTTGTCAAGCATCTTGAGTATATCACTTCCATATGCTTTGTTGTTATGTGAGAGTGCAGTAGCTTAGCTTCTTGTTGCATGCTAAGTGGCATCATGTTGTTAATTGCAGAATTGTGTCATTCTTATTTTGCTTGCCATTTGCAAACCGTGCATCCGTTTCGGGTGATCTTTATATCGATTTCGACCGAAATCATCTCATATTTCCAGCGGCATACTTGATTTGCCAAGTTGATGCCTTTTTCATCTTTTCCCTTCCGGAGCACGCATATACATTGCATATCACATCTCGCATATCATGCCATGTATTGCATCATGTTGCTTGTGCATTTCCCGTGATTGATTGTTGGTCCTTTGCTTGTGTTCTTGCTTTGGGTAGAGCCGGGAGACGAGTACGCTTTCGAGGAACCTGTTGAGAACGCTTACGAGGATCATGCTTTCGACAACTCTAGGAACCTTGCAGGCAAGATGACCATACCCTCGAAATCACTTCTATCTTTGCTTTGCTAGTTCTCGTGGAATAGTCACGGCAGATGTCCTCGTGAAAGGACTTAGTCGTGGGTCCATCGCCACTAGGAAGCTTAAAGGGGTTAAAACGGGACAAAGGACACGAGGGTTATACTGGTTCGGCCCCTTACGGTGAAGGTAAAAGCCTACTCCAGTTGAGGTGGAATTACTAGGGTTTCGATGACCAGGGAGCGAATCCGCTATGCCTGGCTACCGATCTGATGTTACTTGCCCTAAGCCGCCGGCGGGTCGTCCCCTTATATATACGGGTTGACGCCCCACGGCCTACAGAGTCCCGGGTGGCTCATAAACAGTGTCCGGCTCGGTGATTAGTTAATCTTGCCTTACAACACAAGTCATGCCGTTACGGCGGTTTATCACTATGGGCCTTAAGTCGCCTACGGGCTTTAGGCCCTTTATTGAACCTCCATCTTTAAGCTTGATACTGGGGGCTTCATATGATGAATTGCCATAGCGTAACCCGGCCCCTCCTGGGCGGGTTACACTAGTAGTTATATCCCCAACATTAGGCCCTAGATTGATTTGAACCGGTTCATGTCAATCTTCAATACCTTAAGAAAAAGACCTTCCAGCTTCTGTCTGTGCAAAAGTTATAACCCGCCATGACATCATCTTCAGGATTCATGATAACCCGCCATGACGTCATCTTCCATTAAATTCATTTTTTATTCTGTCATATCACAACGGATCCTTATCTTAATGACCATCCCAAAAATCGAGGCGTCTCTGTAGTTCGATAATCATGTTTTCGGCCTCCTCGTTTTTCGCGCCCACTTATCAGTCTTCCCTTATAAATACGCACGACCTTTAGGTCTTTCTTCATTCTCCCCCTTTCTGTCGTCTTCTTCCTCTCGCGACTCCGCTGCTGCTCGAGCTTCGCCGCAGCAGAGCACCTCATCTTCGTCGATCTTGGCCGCTGCATCAACCTGAATCGACCAGAGAACGGCGGCTATCCTCCGCAGTAGATCTACAGCTGTAAGTCTTCACCTTCCCGCACTTCAGATCTGCATTTAGGGTTTTCAAGTTCTTCCGTGTTCTTCATGGTTCATCACGGTTTCTTCGTAGTTCTTCCACCGCGGTCTCCTTTGATCCAAAAATAGTATAGAACTCACGCGGTAGTTGTTTTGCGTCCATTTTCCATACTAGCAGACCCCTTTTGCTTGCAAAAAGACCTCATTAGAGCTCACGAACTCATCTGTACCAGTTTTTAGGTCTAGAATATTTTCTTTTCTGAACGACCGTTTGATCCAAAATAACTGCTGCAACCTGTGAAACCTGTTTGTGAGATACTTAGGCAAAAACTGTATCTGTTAGCCATGGCGGCTCTTATCGCCGGCTTAAAGAGGCAATGCTCAATGAATAATCCTGACGCCCATGGTAGATTTAAATAATTTAATTGCTACTATTTCCCATGGCGGCTTAAACAATCTGACACAATTAGCCATATGTCATTAGGCCCCTTCGTAAGCCGCCATCTTGAATATGAATTGAAATATTTTCTCGGGCTTAAATTTGAACCGGAAATTTTTATTTTGTCATAGGCTTCCATCATTCATAATGCCGCCCAAGGCTCCCAAAGCACCCGTCACATGCAACTGGGTTAAATCCACCGTCACTGATAGCATCTTAAACGATTTTGTGAAGACTGGTCATCTGCCGAAGAAAGAGATCATGTCTTATCGTGCTCCTGACCCGTCAGAAGAAAAGCATCAACCCAAGGATGGGAAAGTTGTCATTTTTACTGATCACATGAGCCGGGGCTTTGCTCCACCCGGCTCAAAAATTTTCAGAGACGTCTTACACTTTTTTGACCTGCGACCTCAAGACATCGGACCCAATTCCGTGTCAAACATCTGCAATTTCCAAGTATTCTATGAGGTGTACCTTGGAGAAGAACCCATCTTACTACTCTTTAGAGAGTTATTTTGTCTGAACCGGCAAAATGAATGTGCCCACAGGCCCAGCTTGGAGCTTGGCGGAATCTCAATCCAGCGACGTAGAGACTGCCTCTTCCCTTATGCCGAGCCGCCGAGTCACCCTAAAGATTGGAACCAGACATGGTTCTACTGTCAAGACACTTCTCCGGCTAATGAGAACCCTTTGCCCGGCTTTCGCTCCCTGCGCCTGGAGTCAACTCACCCCTTACCAGATAAATTATCTCCAACTGAACGTCAAACACTTGCCCCCACCATAAACAAGATCAAAGCTCTTCTGGGGAACGGCCTAAACGGCATTGACTTGGTCCGGGTTCGGATTGCCTGGCGGGTGATTCCTTTGAGCCGCCGCCCCGGCTTGATGTGCGATTACACAGGCCAGAAAATTGATCCTCTACGGCACAGTCCTGACGACTTACCTGAGGACGTCGTTGATGACATGACCAAGTCTCTTCTGAACGAGAGCCTGGCAAATTGCGGGAAAGCGGGCTTAAGTCCTTTCTGCATGGCTAACCCGGCTCCGACGGTAAACCATTAACTTGAGCATCTTACTTTCCACTTTGATAATTTCATCTTTGCTCAAAAACTCTTGCTATATTTTACAGCCTGGTGATAAATTCTGGAAGGTCAAGTATGACCATGAGGCTGCAAAGAAGGCCAGAAAGGCCAAGAAAGCCGCCAGGAAAGCCGCTGCCCATAAGAAGGGGAACAAACCTAGCGCCTCGGATATGTTTCATCTGGACGATACCTCCGAGTCAGAGGTAACTCTTGACTCTTTAGGATCCTTCTTTAACCATCTTATTGACACTGATTATCAGCAGGAGGATACAGGAGCAAGTCATGCAGTAATTGAAGAGGTAACTATAATTTCCTCCGACTCCGAGCCTTTGCCGAGACAGAAAGTCCGAAGGGTAACCCGAAAAGTAAGATTTTCACATCTTTTAGCTTATCAAGATCCTCAATTTCTTTTGAAGCGACAGATTCACGAGAGTCGGACGCAGACCCGGACCAGCAAAGATGCGGACCTTTCCTCCGGCTTACCCGATGTAACCAGAAAACGCTGGACTGAGGTTACCTCTGATTTATATTCTTTGTATCCTTTGGCGGGTTTCACTCATCAACCACTCAATTCTTCTGACTCAAACTATCAGGGAACTTCACCTTCCTCCGGTGAATCAATGCAGTCCAGCATGCCAGCTTTCAAAACCGCTCTAGGGTAATGATAATCTATTTATCTTGTGCTTATCTTACTCATGTTTTTGTACTAACCCTTTAATTTTCAGTGTACAAGTAAAGCCCAGCAAGAGGACGAAGAGAAGTAAGCCGGCCGAAGAGCCAATCTTTGCTGAACCGGAGCTCAGAGCGGCTGCTCCTGATACTTCCGCTCATGAGCCGCCGCCTGAACCAGCCCATGATACTCCAACTCTCACCACTGATCCATCCGTCGAACAAGCTATGGAAGGTTCTGAGAACCCGGAGAACCCTAGCCCGGCCAAGGCGGATGACCGGGACGTCGAAATCATCCGGACTGACTTCGTTGAACCGGGGAGACCCACCGCACTGGCCAAGTGCTCCGCCAAAGAAGAACTTCTGGAACGCCGCAAAACCCGGCTGGATGTCACTGATTATGCTCATCTGAGTATTGGAGAAATCGTCTCTGGTTATGTAAACCAAGTGCACAACAGCCGGGATCTGGAAATTGATATGGTGAAACAAATACACCAAAAATCTGAGGTATAACTCTTGTTGCTTGTTCCTTAGTTATCCTTACTATGCCAGCCCCAAGTCTATTACTTATGATAAAATATGTTGTAGACTTAAGACCAGCCTAGTAATCACTGCAAGAAAACCGGCTTATCCGGTAGCACCCAAGGGCCGGCTCAGGCAGCATATTTGAACCGGTCTTTCCCGTATTTTAACCAAGTACTTGAACAGCAATATGCATTAGCCCCCAAGTGCCAAGTACCTTTGCTTGCAAAGTGCTTGGGACTTATTTCCATGAACCGCCACTGTAAATAGAGCTCTTTAGCATACATTAGCCCCCAAGTGCCAAGTATCTTTGCTTGCAAAGTGCTTGGGACTTAATGCTGCATTATGATAACCCTAACTGTAACCCGGAATTTATACAGGCCGCCATTAAGCAATTTGAATCGGAGATCTCTGACTTGAAGAATCGCCTAAAAACTCAAGAGAGTGAAACCCAAAAGGCGAACTCCAAGTTTGAAGTCAGTGTATCCGCACAAGAGAAATTGAAAAAGAAGTTTTAAACAGAGAGAAAGGCCTGGGTGGATGAAAAGACCGCTTTGCTCAACCGGGCTGAACAAGCGGAGGCCACTCTTGTAGAAACAACCGCCGAGTTATCCGGCTTAAAACGCCATGTATCTCAGATGGTCTCAGCAATCTTTGGTAAGTTACTCTGTAAGTGTTAGCTAGCTTAGATCTTTTTCAACAAGCATCTCAATTGTCATCAGCTCACCTGACCTTGTAATGCAGGCCCCAGGAGTTCCAATCTCAACCAAAGCATGCTGATAAAGTTGAAGGCCGTTTATACCCTGGTGGAACAACTCTACAGCGGGTCACAACGTGCCTTAGCTGTCGTGGCTCTGTCAAATGAAGTTCCCACTCGTCTGGCGGATGTGCTAAGGCGGCTTGCCGTGCTACCTCAATGATTCCAGGAATTGAGACGAGCTTCTGCAAGAGCCGGAGCCTTAGCCGCTTTAAGCCGGGCCAAGGCGTGGCTACCGGAGCTAGACCCGGCCGACATCGCCCTTGGGTATCCCTGTTTGAAGGAGGACGGCACCCCATTTGACCAGAAGGATTTCGCCGCTTGCGTGAAGGACATACGTCCTGTGGCCACTCTGATCGGTAATGATACGGATCTTACCGAATACCAACCGGGTCATGACGCCGAGAATCAGAGAATTCCAACACCACATTATGAAGCAATCAGCCTGATCCCTCCCCCTCGTAAACATACCTTCGCCCCTGAAGTTGATCCGGCCGGGTTAATTGATGATGAAGCTGAATTTGAAGCCTTGAGTGGCATTGACTGGAAATCATCAACCTTCCAGGACAGGGAAACAGACGGAGGAGCGGAAAGGGATGAACCGGAAGCTTCAGCCCAACAACACCTTTGATCCCTCAGGCGGCTCATATTTATGTCTTGACAAAAAACAATGCTTCACTATTTGGACTCGGGGAGTCATGTAATAGAGTAGGAAAACACTGATTTTTGTCGTGCCATCGCGCACTTTGTGTGGCGCTCAACACTGTTTAAGCCGCCATCTTATATTCCCCCGTTTTATGCTGATCCTCTTCTTTCCTTACGTTTAAAGAGCTGCCCTTAACTGTCCTGCATAGAGAACAAATGACAAGTCCCTTGGCGGCTTACCGCATAGAGGGTCATATATTTTACATATAACCCGGAGTATGAATCAAAATCATAAAAAACCGGTTCTCAATTATATCTTTGAGACAACCATAACAACATACCTGTGACCCTTCGATTACACTTCCGGTTTACGTGACCCGACCAATGAGGGTGAGAACCCAACTCTGTAATACGATGGTTATTATATGCGATCATCTTTATTGATCAAGGTTAAGCCGGTGGAATAGGAACCACCCTTGAACACTTTAGACATGATCAAAAGAACTTCTAGTAAAATCCAAAAACTTGTTTGCAAAAAGAGACTTCAAAAAATTTGGAGGCTTCTGATTCGAATACGACCAGAAAACCGTCCCAAAGGGGTTAAGCTAAGATTCGAATACGATCATATAGCCCCCAGTGGCTTTGGCGTTGCTGATCAAGAGGGTACCGACAGCTATGTCCTCTTTGGTTCGAATACGACCTATGTTTGAACATGAAGCCCCCAAATGACCTTGAGAGTTGTTTAACGACGCTGATTCGAATACGATCCACATCAGTTCCCATAGGGGGTTGAGCTATGATTCAAATATGATCAAGAAACTCCCCAGTGAGCTCGGCAGTGTGCCGATCAAAAGGGTATCGACAACTATGTTCTCTTTGGTTCGAATACGACCTATGTTTGAACAGGAAGCCCCCTAGTGATCATAATATTTAACGGCTAGATTCGAATACGATCATAAGCCAGATCAGCCCCCAAGTGATCATGTGATATCATAATGAAAATAACAATGACACATTTACCTTTGAGGGGAAAAAAGGACAAAGGTTCTGCTTTATTATTTATCATAATATATACATTGTCACGGAAGTATGTACATTATGAGAGCCGGTGGCTCAAGTGTAATAAGGCCGAAGATGAGCGATATTCCACGGCCGGCGAGTCTCCTCCTCCGACTTATGTGAATCTTTGTGCTCTCAAACATCGATGAGGTAGTATGACCCATTGTGCAAGTTCTTGCTGACCACAAAGGGCCCTTCCCAAGGTGGGGATAACTTGTGCGCATCTGTTTGATCCTGGATGAGCCGAAGCACTAAGTCACCTTCCTGAAAGGTTCTGGACTTAACCCGGCGGCTGTGATAGCGGCGCGGGTCTTGTCGGTAAATCGCCGAGCGTGCTGCTGCTACGTCACGTTGTTCGTCGAACAAGTCAAGAGCATCCTGACGCGCTTGTTCGTTGTCCACCTCAACATAAGCCGCCACACGAGGCGAGTCATGACGGATGTCGCTAGGGAGAACCGCCTCGGCTCCGTAAACCATGAAGAAAGGCATGTAACCCATAGATCTATTAGGAGTAGTATTGATGCTTCATATCACATAGGGTAATTCCTCCACCCAACAACCCGGCGTCCGCTGCAGAGGGACCAAAAGCCGGGGCTTGATGCCTTTCAAGATTTCCTGATTGGCTCTCTCAGCTTGGCCATTGGATTGGGGGTGAGCCACCGATGAAACATCAAGCCGAATATGCTCCCGTTTACAAAATTCTTCCATGGCGCCTTTAGACAGATTGGTACCATTGTCAGTTATAATGCTGTGTGGAAAACCAAAGCGAAATATCACCTTTTTCATGAACTGAACCACCGTGGCTGCATCACACTTAGTAACTGGCTCTGCCTCAACCCACTTTGTGAACTTGTCGATCGCCACCAAGAGGTGGGTCTTCTTATCCTTGAACCTTTTGAAAGGTCCGACCATATCAAGCCCCCAGACTACAAACGGCCAAGTGATTGGAATCATCCTCAACTCTTGAGCCGGCACATGAGCACGTCTTGAGAACTTCTGACAACCGTCACATTTACTGACTAAATCCTCTGCATCAGCATGAGCCGTTAGCCAATAAAAACCATGACAAAAAGCTTTGGCCACAAGGGATTTTGAGCCGGCATGATGGCCACAATCCCCCTCGTGAATCTCACGTAAAATTTCTTGACCTTCCTCAGGGGAAACACAACGCTGAAAAGCCCCAGTGACACTGCGATGATGCAACTCGCCATTGGCAATTATCATTGACTTAGACCGCCGGGTTATTTGTCTGGCCAAAGTTTCATCCTCAGGCAATTCTCCCCGGGTCATGTAAGCCAAGTATGGCACTGTCCAATCTGGGATAACATGAAGAACCGCCACCAACTGTGCTTCTGGGTCCGGAACAGCCAAGTCTTCCTCTGTAGGTAACTTGACAGAAGGGTTATGCAGAATATCCAAGAAAGTATTAGGCGGCACCGGCTTTCGCTGAGAGCCCAGCCGGCTTAAGGCATCAGCCGCCTCGTTCTTTCTGCGGTCAATGTGCTCTACTTGGTAACCCTGAAAATGTTCGGCAATGGCATCAACTTCACGGCGATAAGCCGCCATAAGGGGGTCCTTGGAATCCCACTTGCCTGATACTTGTTGAGCCACCAAATCTGAGTCGCCAAAGCACCTTACCCGGCTTAAGCTCATCTCCTTAGCCATCCGAAGACCATGGAGCAAGGCCTTGTACTCAGTTGCATTGTTAGTACAGGGAAACATCAACCGTAGCACGTAACAAAATTTGTCACCTCGAGGGGAAGCTAACACGACTCCAGCCCCTGAGCCCTCCAATTGCCTAGACCCGTCGAAGTGAATAGTCCAGTATGTGTTATCCGGTTTCTCTTCAGGCATCTGCAGCTCTGTCCAATCGTTGATGAAATCTACCAATGCTTGCGATTTGATAGCCGTGCGTGGCACATACTTTAGACCATGAGGCCCAAGTTCAATGGCCCACTTAGCAACTCTTCCTGTGGCTTCTCTGTTTTGGATGATATCCCCTAAAGGAGCAGAACTAACCACAGTGATAGGGTGGCCCTGGAAATATTGCTTAAGCTTCCGGCTTGCCATGAATACCCCATAAACAAGCTTCTACCAATGTGGATACCGTTGCTTGGACTCAATAAGTACTTCGCTGACGTAGTAAACCGACCGCTGAACCCGATGTTCCTTACCCGCCTCCTTGCGCTCCACCACGATGGCCACACTGACGGCTCGTGTGTTAGCGGCTACATACAATAATAAGGGCTCCTGATCAACAGGAGTAGCAAGAACTGGCGGTTCAGCTAACTGTCTTTTCAAATCCTCAAATGCGGCGTTGGCAGCGTCACTCCAGACAAAGTCATCTGTTTTCTTCATCATCTGATACAGCGGTATGGCCTTTTTGCCCAACCGGCTGATAAACCGACTTAAAGCAGCGATCCGACCCGCCAGACGTTGGACGTCATTTATGCACGCCGGCTTAGCCAGAGAGGTGATTGCCTTGATCTTCTCCGGGTTAGCTTTGATGCCTCTGTGAGAAACCAGAAAACCCAAAAGCTTGCCTGCAGGAACACCAAAAACACACTTGGCCGGGTTAAGCATCATCTTGTAGACCCGGAGATTACCAAAGGTGTTGAGGATATAAACCTTAGAGTCACCCGCCCGGAGGGGCCGGGTTACTCATAATGGTCATCGCCTGAAGCCCGGCGCCAAGCTTGAAGACGGTGGGCCAAAGATGGGTTTAAGACCCGAAGATGGCTTAAGGCCCGTAGTTACAACCGCCATTATGGTAGAACTTGTAGTGTAAGGCAAGAATAGATAAGAGTCCGAGCCGGACACTGTTATGAGCCGGCCGGGACTCTGAGAGCCGATGGGCGTCAACCTCTCTATATAAAGGGACGACCCGGCGGCGATTTAGGGACAGAAAAGATCTCATCGAGAGCCAGGCATAGCAGTTAAGCTCCCTGGTCATCGAAACCCTAATCAATACCACCTCAACTGGACGTAGGCTTTTACCTTCACCGTAAGGGGCCGAACCAGTATAACCCTCGTGTTCCTTGTCCCGTTTAACCCCATCAAGCTTCCTAGCTGCGATGGCTCCACGACTAAGTCCTAGCTTGAGGACATCTACCGTGACAATTCCACGACAGTTGGCGCCCACCGTGGGGCCAGCGCACGGTGGATTTGAGTTCTTGAAGGGCAGCTTCGAAGGGCTCAAGGGATACGCTGTGGGCCGGATGACCAAGAGTCGTCACGGCAAGCTCTACATCAACGATGCAAACTGGGGCCCCGACGCCGGCTCAATTGAGTACGGGTACCGGGTCCCCTTCGGCGGAATTCATGTCTTCATTGGCAAGATTGGTGAGCTGGGCCCTGAGCCGGATCTCTGCGCCGATCTCGTCGAGACGGCTCCGCGCGCACGACCCGCCCGGGCCCTACCTGCCTTGAAGCATGTTTTTGTGGGATGTATCCATGAAGGACTCTCTGTAGGGTTTGAATCTGGTGATGAGACGGCGGCCGGCTCTGACGGCGAGTCGTCCACAGATGAGTCAAACTCGTTGTATCAACTTCAAGATGGCAGGCTCATGGGTGGTTCCGATGGTGACAGTATTCCGGACCCGTTTCAGCCGCCGAGCCGGGTTGGAATCTTCATGGCCGGTGCACAGCCTGTTCAGAACCCCGCCGCCGGGTCAGGAAACCCGGTGCCTTCACTGGCTCAGGTGCTGATGGATCTCACGGACAAGATGACGGCCCTATTAACCGCCACGGTTGACCCGGCGGATCAAGCTCAGCATGACGCGGAGGTGGTGCAGTTAAAGCTGGATCTAGTGAAAGCCAAGGAGGACGTGGCGGCGGAAGGGATCAGGATGGCTGCGGAGAGGGCGGCTCTCGACGCCCAGACTCAGTTGATTCAGGCGCAGTCCTTCCGGCTCACGATGGATCAGAACGCGTCCAATGAGGTCATGAGAAGGAGGCATCAAAAGGCCCAGTCTCGACTCCCTCCGGTCTACGATCCTCGAAACCTCTTCAACACGCCAGGTGCAGGGTCTAGTAACCCGCCGGGGGTCATAGTGCCCAGGTCTGGGACCCCTGTTCAGCCACAAGTGATGGGGCCTCCCCGGGTGAACCCTGCCCCGCCTCAGTATGTGCCAATACCACCGGGTCATTATGCCAACCCGCTGGAGAACATGGTCGCCGCGGCAGCACGGCTGGCAGCTCTCCCAATTGACGGCGACTCTCCAACGGCTGTTGAAACCCGTCGGGTCAGAGAACTCCTTCAGACAGCGCTGGCGCAGCAAGAGGCATACTCGTACAGCCGGGACAGGATCCACTCAACCCCTCGTTCAGGCCGGAGCCCGAGTTATAGCAGGCACATGGTCTCAGCGACCGGCTCAAGTAATGTCCGACGCCATGACCCGCCCCCTGGCCATGGCCCGGCTCATAACGGAGCCTTTCACGCAACAGACCAAGACAGAGCGCAGCAAGAGGCGGAGCAGGTGCCTCAGTTGACGGCTTACCAGACACCCCCGGCTTATCCGACGACTTCCGTCGATGTGGGTATCCCTACAAGGACTGGAGGTGTCCCTTGTCTAGTGCCGGCTCTCCGTAATGAACGACTACCCAAGGACTTCAAAGGGCCTAGGAAGGTGCCTAATTACACGGCTGACTTACAACCCGGAGCCTAGATCGAGAGTTACGAGATGGCCATGGAATTGTTGGAGGTCAGTGAAGCTGCGATGGCCAAGTACTTCACCGTGATGTTAGATGGGACTGCCCGCACTTGGTTGAAAGGGCTACCACCAAATTCCATCGGGTCTTGGGCTGAGCTGAAGCCCCGGTTCATCCAAAACTTCAAAGATACATGTAGGCAGTCTATGTCAATTGTGGATTTGACTAACTATAAACAGCAGGAGGGTGAATCTACGACCCATTGGGTTTGCCGGGTCAAAGAGGTAATACATTCATCTGATAAGATGGATGCCAGCTCTGCAGTCTTAATGTTGGAACAGAATATCGTTTCCTGCCTTTGAAGATGAAACTCGGGCGGCTTAAGCGCGACTGCAATGATATGGGTACGCTGATGGCGGCTCTCGTCAAGTATGCCGACTCTGATAGTACCAAGGACTCCGCTTCAGATGATGAAAGGATAGGGAAGGGAAAGAAGAATGACAATGGCAAGGGTCCTCAGCATAACCCGGGGAACCAAGGGGGTGGCAAGCGTAAGGCCGACGGCAGCCTAGAGTTTGTGGCCAACACCAGCTCACAGGGAAATAACCAGCGACGCAAGGGGAGGCCACCTCCCCGAGCCCGCGGGTCAGGCCCGACGCTGGAGCAGCTGTTGAATGAGCCTTGCCCAAGGCATGGCTCTAGGGAGAAGCCAGCCACTCATTTGTGGAAGGATTGTGCAATCATGAAAGCCTTTGAGAATTCCAATGCCTTCAATGGCAACCATGGCCCGGGCGGCGGCTCAGGCGCTGGCGGTTTTCATGGCCCGGGCGGTGGCTCAAATTCTAATCCACAGAACGGTCAAGGGGGCTTTAATCAGCAGTCTGGCCAGGGTCATCAATAGCAGCAGGGGGCTTATCAGACCAATCCAAAGCAGCTTAATGGTGGACAGTATCATGTATTTACCACCAGTCCGTGTAAGCGAGACCAGAAGCTTCATAAGAGGGCTGTGAATGCTGTTGAGCCGGCGGTTCCACGCTATTTAAGATGGTCTGAGCAGCCTATTGTGTGGAGCAGGGAGGATCACCCTCCCCGGGTTGATAATCCGGGTCACTTGGCCTGGGTGGTGGCTCCTCAGGTGGGAGGATATAAGTTCACTAAGGTGCTCATGGATTGAGGCAGCAGTATCAACATCCTCTATTATGAGACTTTCCGTCGTATGGGGTTGATTGATAAGAACCAGCCAGTCAAACACTATTTTCCATGGTGTGGTGCCTGGTAAGTCGACTTATCCAGTTGGCAAGATCGAGTTGGAAGTGGCCTTTGGAGATGAGTACAACTACATGGTGGAAAAATTGACCTTTGAGGTGGTCAAGATAAGAAGTCCGTACCATGCCATATTTGGGCGGCCGGCTTACGCCAAGTTCATGGCACGGCCGTGTTACGTGTATTTAGAGCTCAAGATGCCGGGTCATAATGGGACCATTAGGGTTCACGGCAGTCGGAAGGTGGCCTTGGAGTGTGAGGAAGGCGATGCAGCTTATGCAGAATCTGTTTGCGCAACAGAGGAGTTGAAATTTTACAAGGACAATGTTGACCCAACAGATATGACCTCTCTGAAAAAGCCGAACGGAGAAGGAGCCGGCAATGAAATTTAAGTCGGCTGATGAGACTAAACTTGTTGATTTCGTTCCAGGTGATTCATCTCAGCAGTTTAGCATCAGTGCCAATCTGGATCCAAAATAGGAAAGCGCGCTCATCGAGTTCATCCGTGAGAATAGGGACATTTTTGCATGGAAACCTTCTGACATGCCAGGTGTACCTAGAGAACTCGCTGAGCACACTCTCAATGTTGATCCGAAATTTAAGCCGGTCAGGCAATTCTTTCGGTGGTTTAATGAAGAGAGGCGGAAAGCCATTGGTGAAGAGGTGGCCCTGCTCTTGGCGGCTGGGTTTATTGTTGAAGTCTTTCACCCAGAGTGGTTAGCTAACCCGGTGCTCGTGCTCAAGAAGAATGGCACCTGGATGTGTGTGGACTACACGGACTTAAACAAGGCATGTCCGGCTGATCCTTTTGCTCTTCCCCGTATTGATCAAATCATTGATGCTACGGCGGGTTGCGAGCGCTTAAGTTTCTTGGATGCTTATTCTAGATACCATCAGATTAAAATGGCAGTTAAGGACCAGGAGAAGACGGCGTTCATCACTCCCTTTGGAGCCTTCTGCTATGTGTCTATGCCCTTTGGACTCAAGAGTGCACAGGCGACTTATCAGCGTTGCGTGCAGAACTGTCTTCATAACCAGATTGGGCGCAATGTTCATGCTTATGTGGATGATATTGTGGTTAAGTCCAGGGAAGAGAAAACCTTGATAGATGATCTAAGGGAAACCTTTGATAATCTCCGGGTCTATAAGATGATGCTTAACCCGGCCAAGTGTGTTTTTGGTGTTCCTGCAGGCAAGCTCTTGGGTTTCTTGGTTTCTAACAGAGGTATTGAAGCTAACCCGGAGAAGATCAAGGCAATCACCTCTCTGGCTAAGTCGGCATGCATAAACCACGTCCAGCGCCTGGCGGGTCGTATTGCTGCTTTAAGCCGGTTTATAAGCCGTTTGGGTGAGAAGGCCATGCCATTGTACCAGTTGATGAAGAAAACTGATGACTTTGTCTGGAATGATGCTGCTAATACTGCTTTTGAGGATTTGAAGAGACAACTTGCGGAGCCCCCAGTCCTTGCTGCTCCGGTTGACAAGGAGCCCTTATTACTGTATGTACCAGCTAACACACGGGCCGTCAGTGTGGCTGTGGTGGTGGAGCGCAAGGAAGAAGGTAAGGAGCATCCGGTTCAGCGGCCGGTTTATTACGTCAGCGAAGTGCTCATCGAGTCCAAACAGCGATATCCACATTGGCAGAAGCTTGTTTATGGTGTGTTCATGGCAAGCCGGAAGCTTAAGCATTATTTCCAGGGTCACCCCATCACTGTGGTCAGTTCTGCCCCCCTTGGAGATATCATTCAAAATAGAGAGGCCACAGGGAGAGTGGCTAAGTGGGCTATAGAGCTCGGACCTCGTGGTCTGAAATACATACCACACACTGCTGTTAAATCTCAAGCCTTGGTGGATTTCATCAACGATTGGACAGAGCTACAAGTGCCCGAACAAAAGTCGGATAACACATATTGGACTATTCACTTCGACGGGTCCAGGCAATTGGAGGGCTCGGGGGCTGGAGTCGTGTTGGCTTCCCCTAAAGGTGACAAGTTCCATTATGTGCTACAGTTGATGTTTCCTTGCACTAACAATGCGGCTGAGTATGAGGCCTTGCTCCATGGTCTTCGGATGGCTAAGGAGATGAGTTTGAGCCGGGTAAGGTGCTTCGGCGACTCGGACTTGGTGGCTCAACAAGTATCAGGCAAGTGGGATTCCAAGGACCCTCTCATGGCGGCTTACCGCCGTGAGGTTGATGCCATTGCTGGACACTTTCAGGGTTATCAAGTAGAGCACATCGATCGCAGGAAGAACGAGGCGGCTGATGCTTTAAGCCGGCTGGGCTCTCAGCGAAAACCGGTGCCGCCTAATACTTTCCTGGACGTCTTGCATAACCCTTCTGTTAAGTTGCCTACAGAGGAAGACTTGGTTGTCCCTGACCCGGAAGCACAGTTTGTGGCGGCTCTCCACATCATCCCGGACTGGACAGTGCCCTATCTGGCTTACATGACCGGGGGAGATTTGCCTGAGGATGAAACTTTGGCCAGACAAATAACCCGGCGGTCTAAGTCAATGGTTGTTATCAATGGTGAGCTGCATCGCCGCAGTGTTACGGGAGCGTTCCAGCGTTGCATCTCCCCTGAGGAAGGTCAAGAGATCTTGCGTGAGATTCATGAAGGGGATTGTGGCCATCATGCCGGCTCAAAATCCCTTGTGGCCAAGGCTTTTCGTCATGGTTTTTATTGGCTGACGGCTCATGCTGATGCGGAGGACTTGGTCAGTAAATGTGATGGTTGCCAAAGGTTCTCGCGATGGGCTCCTGTGCCGGCTCAGGAGCTGAGGATGATCCCAATTACTTGGCCCTTTGCGGTCTGGGGGCTTGATATGGTTGGGCCTTTTAAAAGGTCCAAGGATAAGAAGACCCACCTCTTAGTGGCAGTTGACAAGTTCACAAAGTGGGTTGAGGCAGAGCCCGTTAGCAAGTGTGACGCAGCCACGGCGGTTCAGTTCATGAAAAAGGTGATATTTCGCTTTGGCTTTCCACACAGCATTATAACTGACAACGGCACCAATTTATCTAAGGGTGCCATGGAGGAGTTTTGTCAACGAGAGCATATTCGACTTGATGTTTCATCAGTGGCTCATCCTCAATCCAATGGTCAAGCTGAGAGAGCTAATCAGGAGATTCTGAAGGGCATCAAGCCCCGGCTTTTGGTCCTCTGCAACGGACACCGGGTTGTTGGGTGGAGGAGTTACCCTCCGTGTTATGGAGCATCAATACTACTCCTAACAGGTCTACAGGTTACATGCCTTTCTTCATGGTTTATGGAGCAGAAGCAGTCCTCCCCAGTGACATCCGTCATGACTCGCCTCGAGTGGCGGCTTATGTTGAGGCGGATAATGAACAGGCACGCCAAGATGCTCTTGACTTGTTGGACGAGCAGCGTGATGTGGCAGCGGCTCGATCCGCGATTTACCAACAAGACCTACGCCGTTATCATAGTCGCCGTGTTAAGTCCCGGGTCTTCCAGAAAGGTGATCTGGTGCTCTGGCTCATCCAAGATCAAATAGATGCGCACAAGTTATCCCCGCCTTGGGAAGGACCCTTTGTGGTCAGCAAGAACTTGCACAACGGGTCATATTACCTCATTGACATTCGGGAGCACAAAGATTCACGCAAGTCAGAGGAGGAGACCCGTCGGCCGTGGAACATAGCTCAGCTTCGGCCCTATTACACTTGAGCCACCGGCTCTCATAATGTACATATTTCTATAGCCATGTATATATTATGATAAGCAATAAAGCAGGTCCTCTGTCCTTTTTTCTCCTCCAAAGGTGAACGTGTTGTTTCCATTGCAAGATCACATGATAACTTGAAGGAGGATCCGGCTTATGATCGTATTCGAATCTAGCCGTACGCAATATAATCACTTGGGGGCTTCCTGTTCAAACATAGGTCGTATTCGAACCAAAGAGAACATAGCTGTCGATACCCATTTGATTGGCAAAGTGCCGAGCTCATTGGGGAGTTTTATTTGATCATATTTGAATCATAGTTCAACCCCCTTTGGGAACCGACGTGGATCGTATTCGAATCAGCGTCGTTAAACAACTCCTAAGGTCATTTGGGGGCTTCCTGTTCAAACATGGGTCGTATTCGAACCAAAGAGAACATAGCTGTCGGTACCCTCTTGATCGGCATCGCCAAACCCGCTGGGGGCTATATGATCGCATTCGAATCTTAGCTTAGCCCCTTTGGGACGGGTCTCTGGTCGTATTCGAACAGGAAGCCCCTGAGTTTTGATTTTCTGATTTACAACGAGTTCTTCTGATTGTATCAACAGTGCACATGGCGGTTCTTATTCCGCCGGCTTAACTTTGATTCACAGTGCTCGTCAAACACAATCGGCGTTATCAAGACTGGTAAACCGGAATTGAGGTACCAACCTTACTACCCGGAAGTGTACTTGAAGGCCGGTAAGTGTGTTATTACTGTTATATCAAGGATATAATTGAGGACCAGTCTTTCATGACTTAGATTTATATTCCGGGTTATATGTATGAGACTATGATTCTCAGTGCGGTAAGCCGCCTAGAGACTTGTGCTTTGTTTTTCTATGCAGGATAGTTAAAGACAACTATTTGAGCTTAAGGAAAATGAATGATCAATTATGACCTGGAGGAATATAAGGAAGTAACTTCAATGGAATTCAGCATTCAACACGTGCACGATGGCACGACAAAGTTAAAATGTTGGTCCTATTCTATTACAAGACTCCCCTAGTCCAAAAGGGTGAAGCATTGTTTAATAAGCCGCCTGAAGAGTCAAGATGCTGGCCGGGTCGAACCTTCCGGCTCATCCCTCTCCGCTCCTCTGGTTGTTCCTATGACCTGGAAGGTTGACGATTTCCAGGCAATGCCGCTCAGAGCTTCAAATTGCGCCTCCTCGTCAATTAACCCGGCCGGGTCAATGTCTGGGGCAAAGGTGTGCTTACGAGTCGGCGGGACTAAGCTGATGGCTTCATAACGCGGAGTGGGGATCCTCTGATTCTCTGCGTCGTAGCCCGGCTGGTACTTGGTCAGATCGGTGTCGTTCCCAATCAGGGTGGCCACCGGGCGCATGATTTTCACGCAGGCAGCAAAGTCTTTTTGATCGAAGGGAGTGCCATCTTCCTTCAAGCTGGGGTAACCAAGTGCAATGTCAGCCGGGTCTAGCTCTGGAAGGAACGCCTTGGCCCGGCTCAGAGCAGCTATGGCTCCGGCTCTTGCAGAGGCCCGTCGCAGCTCTTGGACACGCTGAGGAAGAACGGCAAGCCGGCGAAGAACTTCCGCCAGGTGAGTCGGCACCTCATTGGATAGGGCCACCACGGCCAAGGCGCGCTCTGACCCGGTGTAGAGTTGCTCCACCAGAGTGTACACGGCCTTCAACTTGGTCAGCACATTTTGATTGAGATTGGCGCTTCTTGGACCTATTTAAGCAGAGTAAGATAAGCCGCTGGCAATGCTGGGTTATGAGACATAAAGATTGAACTTGACAAGAGCCGGTGAAATGACTTACCGAAGATTGCGGCGACCATCTGTGACACGTGGCGCTTTAAGCCGGAGAGTTCGGCGGTTCTCTCCGTCAGAGCCCTCTCCGCCTGTTCGGCCCGGCTCACCAGAGTAGCCTTTTCTTCGGCCCAAGTCTTCCTTTCAGCTTCAAAGTTCTTTTTCAGCTTCTCTTGAGCAGCAATACTAGACACAAATTTGGCGTTGGCCTTCCGGGTCTCAGTTTCCTGCGTCCTCAGGCGGGTCTTCAGATCAGAGATGTCAGCCTCAAACTTCTTGCAAGCAGCCTGCACAATTTCCGGGTTATGCAATTTTAAAGTCCCAAGCACTTTCCAAGCAAAGACACTTGGCACTTGGGGGCTAATGCATGTCGAACGTTTCTATCTACAAATTTCCGGTTCATGGAAGTAAGCCGGAACTTAAGTCTACAACATATTCGATCATAAGTCGTCGACTTGGGGGCTAGTATGGTAAAGATAACTATGCAGTAAGCAGTAGAGTGGTACCTCAGACTTTGGCTGTATCTGATTCACCATGTTGATCTCCAAATCCCGGCTCTTGTGCACTTGACTCACATAGCCGGAGATGATCCCTCCGACACTGAAGTTCGTATAGTTGGTGAGGTCCAGATTGGCCCGGCTGCGCTCTAGCAACTCTTCCTTGGCAGAGCACTTGGCCGGTGCAGTGGGCCTCCCCGGCTCAACAAACTCCGTCCGGGTGATTACCACGTCCGGGTCATCGGCCGGCTGAGCCAGGATGGAGATATCCGGGTTGGTGGAAGTCTCCATGGCTGGCTCGTCGGTGGGAGCGGTGGCTTCAGGAGCAGAGGCGGCTGGCGGCTCTTGAGCGGAAACTTCCGGTTCCGTCACGACTGACTCCTCCGCCGGCTTATTCTTCTTTGCTCTTTTACTGAGCTTTGCTTGAGCACTGAAAGGACAAAAGGTTAGTACAAAAGTATGAGTAAAGATAAAACACAGCAAGAGATGATCATCATTACCCGGGTACGGTCTTGAAAGCCGGCAGATTCGACTGCATCGAGTCACCAGAGGAAGGAGACGTTTCCTGATAATTTGAATCAGAAGAATTGAGAGGTTGACGTATAACACCCTCCAGAGGATGAAAAGGATATAAGTTGGAGATAACCTCGGACCGGCGCTTCCTTGATGCCTCAGGTAAGCCGGAGGAGAGGTCAGCATCCTTGTTGGTCCGGGTGTGCCGCCGGCTCTCATGAATCTGTTGCTTCAAAAGAAATTGAGGATCTTGATAAGCTAAAGGATGTGAAAATCTTACTTTCCAGGTTACCCTTCGGACTTTCAGCCTTGGCAAGGGCTCCGAGCCGGAGGAAAGTGTCATTACCTCTTCAACCACCGGGTTACTTGCTCTGGTGCCATCCTGTTGATGAACAGTATTGATAAGGTGGACAGAAATAAACAAGAAATACAACAAGAGCTTACAGGTTCAGGGGTTACCTCTGACTCGGAGCTGTCGCTTAGTTGCAGCAGCTCTGAAGCAGTAGGCCTACTTCCCTTCTTGCGGGGAGCGGCTCTCTTGGCGGCTTTCTTAGCCTTCCTGGCCTTCTTGGCCGCCTCATGGTCATATTTGACCTTCCAGAATTTGTCATCAGCCTGAAAAATACAATGACGATTTCTTAAGGTCCAGATGAAAGCTATCTACAGAAGAAAATAAGATGTTCAGATCAGCGGCTTACCGCTAGGGCCGGGTTGGTCTTGCAGAAGGGGCTTAAGCCGGTCCTCCCGCAGTCTGCCAAGCTCTCGTTCAAGAGGGCCTTGGTCATGTCTTCAGCAACGTCTTCAGGAAGATCGTTGCGGCTGTGTCGCAGGGGGTCGTCTTTCCGGCCCGTGTACTCACACATTAAGCCGGGGCGGCGGCTTAAGGGGATCACCCGCCACGAGATCCAGACTCGGACCAGATCAATGCCATTAAGGCCATTTCCCAGGAGAGCCTTGATTTTGTTGATGGTGGGGATCAGAGGTTGGCGCTCCGCCTGAGATAACTTGTCTGACAGAGGGTGAGTTGGTTCCAGACGCGAAGGACGAAAGCCGAGCAGCGGGCTCTCGTCAGCCGGCGAAGTGTCTTGGCAGTAGAACCACGTCTGGTTCCAGTCCTTTGGGTGGCTTGGCGGCTCGGCGTAAGGAAAAAGGCAGTCTCTCCGTTGCTGAATGGAGATTCCACCAAGTTCTAAGCTCGGCCCGTTGGCGCACTCGTTCTGGCGGTTCTGATAAAAGAGCTCTCTGAAGAGCAGCAGGCTGGGCTCTTCTCCAAGGTAGACCTCGCAGAATACTTGGAAGTTGCATATATTCGACACCGAATTGGGTCCTATGTCTTGTGGCCGCAGATCAAAGAAATTCAGCATATCTCTAAAGAACTTTGAGCCGGGCGGTGCGAAGCCCTGGCTCATGTGATCAGCAAAAATTACCACCTCCCCGTCCCTTGGCTGTGGTCTCTCCTCTGATGGGTCGGGGGCACGGTAGGACATGACGTCCTTCTTGGGCAGGTAACCCGACTTCACAAAATCCGCTAAGTTCTCGTCGGTGACGTTGGACCTCATCCAATTGCATGTGATGGGTGCTTTGGGAGCTTTGGGAGGCATGGTGAAAGTCGGAAGCCTATGATAAAAGGAAATGTCCGGTTTAATTATAAGCCGGAGGAAATTTACAGTTCAATGCTTAAAGTGGCGGCTTATGGAGGGGCCTAATGACATATAGCTAAGTGCATCGGGTTATCTAAGCCGCTGGAGGTATTGAGAGTAATTCAATTGTCTACAGCTTTGTCGTAAATGAGCCGGAAAATTTGACGGCGCGTGGCTTCTTTTGAGTCGGAAGGTTTTACGGCGCGTAGCTTCTTTAAGCCGGAAATGTAAGCCGCCATGACTCGGCAGGTACAATTTTTTACTAAGTGTGGCGAAAACAGGTTTCACACATCGCAGTAACTAATTTGGATCAAAATGGTCGACTAAAGAAGAAAGTTTCTAGACCTAAAACAGACGCAGAAGAAGTTCGCGGGTTCGAACGGAGCCTCTATGCAGTAAAAGGGGATCTATGTACATTGGGAATGGAAGTGAAACAGCTACCGCAACAGTTTTGTGTAGTCTAAAGATCAAAAAAGGTGGTAAAAATGAAATCTACCGAGGATTCGCGAGGAACGGCGATGAACACGGGAAGAACAGGAAAAAACCCTACTGCAGATCTGTTCTACGGGGTAGCAAAGACTTACAAGTGCTGGAAAGGTGCGGAGGTCGCCGCAGTTTGTCTGGTCACGTCAGGTTGATGCAGCGGCCGGAGTTGGTGAAGACAAGAAGACCCGCGGTGGCGGCGGCGGTGGAGCTCGAGCACAGCACAGTGGCGAGAGGAAGAAGATGGAGATGGCGAAGTGACTGGAGGCTCAACGGGCCGGGCTATTTATAAGGTGAGGCTCATAAGTGGGCACGAGAAACGAGGAGGCCACGGTGCGGTTATCTCACCGTAAAAGCACCTCGATTTTCGGGATGGCAGTAAAGATAAGATCCGTTGCGGATATGGTGGAGTAAAAAATGGACTTAATGGAAGATGACGTCACGACGGATTACCCGGACTCCAGAGGATGACGTCACGCCGGGTTATGGCCTTCACACAATTGTAAGCCGGAGATTTTCTGTCGAAAGGATTGAAGATTGACATGAGCCGGCTCAAATCAATCTGGGGCCTAATGTTGAGGATATAAACCTTAGAGTCACCCGCCCGGAGGGGCCGGGTTACTCATAATGGTCATCGCCTGAAGCCCGGCGCCAAGCTTGAAGACGGTGGGCCAAAGATGGGTTTAAGACCCGGAGATGGCTTAAGGCCCGTAGTTACAACCGCCATTATGGTAGAACTTGTAGTGTAAGGCAAGAATAGATAAGAGTCCGAGCCGGACACTGTTATGAGCCGGCCGGGACTCTGAGAGCTGTCACAGCCGCAGATCAGCCCTTGTTTGACTTTTGCTTGTTCCTCATGTCATCATGTTTAATTTTCAAAGAAACTTGAAATGTGGATGTTGAAACCCTAGCACCAAATGCATTCAACTAGGTTCAAGTAAACAATATCTTCAATGAACCCAAATGCCCTTTAGAAAAGTTCATGATTTTTGTTAAAGGTGAAAACCTCTGCCAAAAATGATGCACCTATTTCTAGGCCATCCTGGATTTTTGAATTAAATCTTATTGTATTTGACTTTTGGGCATTTAAATGCTATAAATAGTTTAAATGTTCAAATAATGTTGGAAAGTGTTATTGGTCACTGGAATAATTCAGACAACACCCCTAATTATTTCCAGGATTTTATAAAATGGTTTAGTATTTTACCAAATCAAAACAGAAACAAATTAAACTAGAAAACAGAAACAATTAAGTAAGAGAGAGAGAGAAGGCCACTGGGCCCCCCACCTGGACATACCTGGCGCCCCACCACGGCCCAGGAGCTGGCCCAGCCCACAAGAGCCGCCACCGTCTCCCACCTCGCGCCAGAAGGACGCCAGAGGGACGCCGGGCGTGTGGTCGCCGCGCGCGAGGCCACCTCCTGCTTCCACCGCTTCTGGACGCCTCCACGAGTGCCACGGCGCCTCCCCGACCCCCTCTCACTTCTCCCTCGCTCTCTGGTTCCCTCTCCCTCGCTGTTCCCCACCTCACCAAACCGCACCGCCGCCACCGACGAGCTCCACCACGGCCACCGGCCACCCCTCGCCCCGCCGATGAGTCCACGAGCTCCGCCTCGACGCCTTGAAGCTCCCCCTCAACGCGAGCATCGCCGGATGCCCTGTCGCCTCGCCATCGACCCGTCGTCTCCGCGCACGGCCGTGCATCGCCGCCGCCAAATTCCGACGCCGTCCGTGCCTCCCCGAGCTCGCCGAGAACCTCTTCGTGACCGCGGTGAGCCCCCGGTCATTTCCCCCTAACCCTGTCCCCGCTTGGTTGCCGTAGCACCATTCCCCACGAGCACCGAAGCTCGCCGCCGCCATTGCCAACGAGCTCCGTGCTCCTGAGCTCGGCCGCTCGCCCGAGCATCACCAGCGCGCTTGCCGCGCTCCTGTGAACCTGAAGCACCCACGGGTTCGCCCTGCCGTGCCCTATAGCGCCATCTCCGCCATTGCCCGAGCTCCGGCGGCCGCCCAAGTGCTCGCCGCCGGCGAACCAGGCCACCCCGCGACCTTCTGACACCTCCCCTGGATGCGGAAGAGCGTGGGCTACCTCCTGGTGGTTTCCGCGCGTCCAACCGCCGTCTGTAGCTCAAGTCCGGCGAGTTGCCGCCGCAGTTTTGGTTGTCGCCGGCGAAACTCCGGCGAGGACCGACGTGGCGCAGTCATTAGCGCTAATCCCTGCTAGCTCAGCCGCCCTTAGCCACTGACAATGGGCCCCGCAGCAGGTCAAAGTGCTAGTCAACGCGGGATTAGTGACTGTCTCACTGACCAGTGGACCCCACTGGTTAGGTTTGACCTGGAACGGGTCCGTTGACCTGCTGAGGTCAGCATGACCTAATGCTGACGCAGTTAATCATTTTCTGGTTTTGAAATAATTCAGAAAATTCCAGAAAATGCCCTAACTTCTAAACTTCATAGAAATTCAACCGTAGCTCCAAATGAAATGATTTATTTATGAAAAATTATCAGAAAAATCCAAAGAATCTGTTTATGGCATCCTCATGCATGTTTGAACAACTTACAGCCACTGTATATGACAATTTGAATAAATGGCATTTGAAATGTCTTATATGGAGTTTGAATTTGAACCTAAGGTTCAAACCAACTCCATTTAATATGTTGCTAGCTGCATTAGCTCAAAACACATTCATATTGCCATGTCATGATCATGCATCATATTTGCATTGCATTGATTGTGTTTCCTCTCTGTTGCTGGTATTGTCCCCTCTCGATAGCCGTGTTTCCGACGATGAGTTCGATGACACTAATGAAGACTCAATGCTATCTTCAGAAGTGCCAGGCAAGCAAAACCCCCTTGTTCATTCCGATACAATCCCATTCTCTCGCTCCTGCTCTCTTCTACTGCATTAGGACAACATCGATTCAACTGTTACATGTTGCGGTAGTTGAACCCCTTTTTCCTCTGCATGACCTGTCATTGCCACAGTAAATAGATGAAACCCACTAGCATGAGTAGGAGTTGTTGAGCCCTGATGTGCCTACTCATTCATGCTTGTTTGTCATGCCTGCTACTGCTTAGAGTTGAGTCGGGTCTGATTCGTCGGGGATGAATTGGAATGGTGATGAACATGTCCTACTGTGTGTGAGCTAAGTGTGTGAACACGATTTGGTAAAGGTAGCGGTGAGAGGCCATGTAGGAGTACATGGTGGGTTGTCTCATTGAAGCCGTCCTCAGGAACTGAGTTCTGTGTTTGTGATCCATGATATAGTTACTACCACGCATTGGGCCCGAAACCAATGGACCCTCTCGGCTTCTTAATCACCCTTCTCCTCTGTCCAGGAGTTGCAAGTAGTTTCTGGTATTTGTAGTATGCTGGAGGCCGTGGACAGCGCTGACCGAGGGGTGGGCTGTGATGCGGTAGGCACGTGGCACGGTGTACCGGGCGCCCGTTTGGTGTCTCGGGAACCCTGCACACATCGTTCGGGGCCGTATGTGGAAACCTCGGCCGGACTCCCTGCGGATGGAACCTGAATAGGCGATAAACCTGGACTAGAGACTTGAGTGTTTAGGTAGGCTGTGGCCGACTCCCTCGCCAGGCTTCCGCTTGAAGGTTGCCGAGGTACACGACGTGTACATGGTGGTAAGTGGCGAGAGCGTGTGTGACGAAGTACACCCCTGCAGGGTTAATATGATCTATTCGAATAGCCGTGTCCGCGGAAATGGACTTCTGGGTTGCCTATAACAGTTCATAGACAAGTGAAAGTGGATACTCTAAAATGCGCAAGATAAGCGTGAGTGCTATGGATGGCGTTCTCGTAGGGAGACGGGGGCGAATCCATAGTGGTGTATTGATATGGTGAATATGTGGACTCGTGTGCGCCACCTCAAAAGAGTTACTTGCAGTCGTAGTTAGGATAGCCACCGAGTCAAAGCTGGCTTGCTGCAGTTAAACTCCACCACCCCCTTTGTTGATACCGATGCATATGTAGCTAGTGCTGATGTAAGTCTTGCTGGGTACATTTGTACTCACGTTTGCTTATTTTATGTTTTGCAGAGAGACGTCAGTCTCGCTAGTAGTTCCGTGTGGACTTCGACGTTTAGCTTGATACCTCAGCTACGATCTTGTGCCCTCGGCAGGATCTAATAAATAGTCAGGCTTCTCAGCCTTTTTCATTTATAGTTGTCTGTACTCAGACATGTTAAGCTTCCGCTTGTGTTTGACTTGTATGCTCTGAATGTTGGGTCATGAGACCCATGTTTGTAATATCTGGCTCTTCGGAGCCTAATGAATAAATACTCTGAGTCGTAGAGTCTTGTTGTGATGCCATGTTGTATTTGCACATATCGAGCATATTGTGTGTATGATTGAAATGCTTGGTATGTGTGGGATCCGACAATCTAGTTGTCTATCCTTAGCAGCCTCTCTTATGGGGAAATGTAGTCTAGTGCCTCCTTGAGCCATAGTAGTCCGCTACAGCCCGGTTCACCGGAGTCCTGCTAGCCCAGCACTACTGCTCCGGAACACTTGACTGGCCGGCATGTGATTCACTTCGTTCCTGTGTCTGTCCCTTCGGGGAAATGTCACGCGGTGACATCCGGAGTCCTGCCTAGCCTGCTACAGCCCGGGTTCCCGGAGTCCTGTTAGCCCAGTGCTACAGCCCGGATTCGCACGCTGCTGACCGACATGTTCGATGTTGATTCATGTATGCCTGTCCCCATACGTTAGTGCCGCTTTGGGTTCACGACTAGCCATGTCGGCCCGGGTTCTCTGTCATATGGATGCTAGCGACATTGTCATAAACGCGAGCCAAAAGGCGCAAACGGTCCCGGGCCATGGTAAGGCGACACCCGTGGGAGTCCCGTGCGTGAGGCCGCAAAGTGATATGAGGTGTTACAGGCTAGATCGGTGTGACTTGGAATCGGGGTCCCGACAGCGTTGGTATCAGAGCCTGACTGCCTGTAGGTTTACCAAGCCAAACTGGTCGAAGTTGAGTCTAGAAATGCTTTAGTTATATAAGGGAATTGATTGTGGAAGGGAACGTAAGGCTCTTTTTACTCCTTTACCTTATGCCCTTCTGATCCGAGTCACCCTCTTCTCTTCTACGGGGATTAAGAACTAGGCCTTCTCATCTTTCTATCAGGATCACGTGTTACTAATTCGTAGACTCGTAGGATTGATGGTCTCAAGCCTCAGTTCGGTTCCTACTACTTCCATGTGTTCTTAGTTGATCTCAGAACATTGATATTGTAATGTTAAGTGGTTATGCCACCATTTTTTGTAGGATGTCTCAAATCCTTTGAGCATTTACAGCCGTTATGCTGTCCGAGTCATCCCAGGTTTCTAAAGAATCTGATGCATTTGCAAATCCCTTCTTTCCGTTCTCGATGTTCCTTTGGGCCAGAGTAACCACACTAATCGTTGAGTTGAGGTACTCTGTTGCCTTGACATATATGTTGGAGCTATTATTATGACCCTAGGTGTCATAGAGGACCACTCAGTAATCTAGCAATGCCTTGTATCCCCAGTGTGATGATTCTGGCCATTATTCTCGAAAGCATCCCGTGATGTTATTAGTTAGTAGGCATTCTATTTCTGGGTTCTTGAACCCAAGATTCACTCCACTTACCTCCTGTTGATAGTGTTTGCTCGTTCCTTTAGGTTATTAGTAACCTTGCATTTGCGATAGTCCTCGAGGTCCGTGGTATTTCCTTCTTCCAAATACCATGAACCATTATGGCAGAAATTCTTTTAACCAAAAGATCACAACCAGGGCGCTCTTGAGGAGTACTCCATTCATATTGTGACTCTGCCAGTCCTTCCTCTTCTGCATGGGTTATCCGGAAGAAATATGTTGAATTTGTTCAACATACTAATCCATGCATCCACAACTCAGAAAAACATATGTTCCCTTGGGTTGTCCCTCTTTAGTTATTTTCTGACCCTCGTCTATCAATTGATAGTCAGGAGTAAATTGTGCATTTGTGTTCTCGATGCCTACTATTCTTGTGGTCTGTCAAGCCATTCTAATCCGGAATGACTAGGAGAAACAAACTCCAGTACCTCGTCCATCTCTGGGATTGGGTCAAAGTAGTTGTATTCCGCAGATCAAATGCCTAACCAGCTTTTGTTCTGTTCTACCTCGGAGTATTACCCCCTTTATGTCAGAATTGTCATGAGAATTGCACCATCTCTCACGAATTCTTAACGCAGTGATACTTCTCGCCATCATTGCTCATTCCTCGGTTCCGTGTCGTCACGACCGGAATGCCGACAGGTGAACTATGATGTGTGAAATCAATACTCCTAGCAACCGTGTTGCTTGGTAGTTAATGGACATTAATATCATTCTTAACGTGTTGGTTATTGAACCACTATACTAGGATTGATCGTGCTACCTTGTTCTTATTCTGGTGCACTCTTCGATCTTTGAGTTAGGATTGAATCCCTTGCTTATTTGATCATATCGTCTTGCCCTGAAAAGCAAGATTGTTCTCGATCTTAATAACATGTCGGTGGATCGTGATTTTCCAAATATCTTCTTGGAAGTACCACCAGGTTGTCCATGACCGATGTGTTGAGTCGTGAACAAGTTGGTTTTCTAGTAAACCACCCCTTCTCCAAGAATCCGTGTTGGATACCCTGAGCTAGTTGGTGAAGCTAAACAACAACTTGGAGAGTTGGAAGATAAAAGCTTGCCAGCTTAGCTCATTTCAAGGGATATATCTGCGTGTGTTGAAGATAGATGATATCTTCATCGATTGGTCCCTGTGATCAGTTGTTGGACCTATTGTCGTATCAAGACTTGATTTGAGTATGGGCTATCATCAAATCAAATCAGAACCAACGATGTTCATAATGTTGTCTTACTCGTGGTTGATCCCTCGAGCATACACCATTACATCTTTTGGTCTGACCAATGCTATCACCGTGTTCACTTAATTGTGGAATTCCATCTATATGGAAGCCTAGATGGTTTGTTGTTGAGCCCATCGACAACATCCTTATCTCCTCCATGATTTGGTTGAACATCCAGCTAGCATTGGAAACTTTGTAAGCATTGCCTTCATGTTCTGCTCATGAGGTATACGTTTGGATGAAAGTAGTGACTTCCTCTAATTCACGTGCATTTGATGTAAGTTGCTGCCATGGATTCGAGAAATTTTGTTTCGCTTCCTCTGGAATCATCCCAAGTCAGTCATGCACATGTGCGAAGTATTCTATGGTTCGAAGACTTGCAACCCTCGTTCTATATGTGTTCCTAGCACACCAAGCCACTGATTGATTGTTCAAGGAGAAGGAGTTGTTGTGCAAATCCTAGGTCATGCACAAGACTTCGTTACCCTAGATGATGGTTCCCCACCTGAACTCGGTAGTGTTCTATCATAAGACTACTATGTGGTCATGCTTGTCTGGGACAGCGTGTTCACATGTGTTTGTAGCAGAACCAGCTCATGTTTTGGAGCTTGCTATCGTAGTTCATCCCCTGAGAATCTCGCAACGTCATCTCGTCGATTTGTGTTGCAAACTTTCATTTTCCTTCTACACTTGATGAGCCTGGAATATCCTGACACCAACCAGATTTGAATCTCAGGCAGATATGATGGTTGGAACTTCTTCCAAGAACTATGATATAGGTTCCAGTGAAGTGGACGCACCTAGCTGGAAGCACAATGATTGTAGTATCTTGATTAAGCCGTTGGTCACTTCCCATGAGGATTTCATATGACTTATCCCACAAGTTGTTCCTTATGGATTTTGTGCCTCTGAAGTCCGACCTTTACCTGATGGCCATGTTGATGTTTTTTAGCATAACCGTGGTAGCTAGAACATCAGGGAGAACATTAGAAGCGGAGTGCCAAATGTCTCTCGGTTGATCATCCAGATTTTGCTTCCTTGGCCTCGCTAAGGTGAAATCTGAGAAGGTGTTATCTTCCTTTGCATCTGCATCGTCCATCACTATTCATCATGGTGGTATGTTGTGTTGCCAGGATCCTTGACACGGATATTGGTACAACCTTGATGAATACGGAAATGCTCAAGTTCTTGAGAGCACGCACAAGCACTAGGTGTTATCATCGGCACTAACTGGAATTGCCCCAGTTTCCTTCGGTTATGCTAAACCTTTCAAACAGTAGATTCACTCTCTACTGTCGAGTTTCTCCCCAGTTACTAGAATCATTCCTAGCATTTGCATTTTTTGTTCCCAGCTTGCATCGTCATTGTGCCATCCTACCTTGGATTACCTTCCCAGTAATTACTGATAAGGACCATCTTCAAAAGTGGTCCCACCAGGGGTTCCGACCATTTCCAGTGATAAGAAAATCACCCTTGTGTTGTCATTCAACAAGGTAGTCCACATCGTCCATCCTAGCCCGAGTGTGTCGTTCTCCCGAACTCCCTCGAACGATGGTTTGTGATTGCCTTAGGCTAGTATAAAGAGTTTCAATGATCTTAGGATCAAAAGTAATTCTTTTTGCCACTTAAGGAATAGTTCTATGAGTCACCTTCCCCAAGGTGCCCCGTTATGGAGTCATGGCAATTAACTCCTCGCTGCTTTGGAACCCATGCACCATATTATCTAAGCGTGGGATTGTTGCCCACCAAATCAAATCTCATCGTTTGTTCTTCCATCCCTCTCGATGTGTTTTGTGTCTCAACTCAAGATGTTTCAACGTCTCACTCCATGAGTTGATCTTGAGTGCCCGATCTTCAAGAAGATCGATCCTGTAGAGTTTCCCTCTCTATCGTCATCGTGTCGGATGAAGATCTCAAAAGCAAAGACGTCAACGTTAATTGAAGCAACGGATCAAATCTTCGCGAAGAGCAACTGGATCATGAAGATGGTGTTAGCTTGTGTCCCTCTGTCTTCTTACCTCACGTCTTGAATCTCGGGACGAGATTCTTGTTTAGTGGGGGTAAGCTGTCACAGCCCCAGATCAGCCCTTGTTTGACTTTTGCTTGTTCCTCATGTCATCATGTTTAATTTTCAAAGAAACTTGAAATGGGGATGTTGAAACCCTAGCACCAAATGCATTCAACTAGGTTCAAGTAAACAATATCTTCAATGAACCCAAATGCCCTTTAGAAAAGTTCATGATTTTTGTTAAAGGTGAAAACCTCTGCCAAAAATGATGCACCTATTTCTAGGCCATCCTGGATTTTTGAATTAAATCTTATTGTATTTGACTTTTGGGCATTTAAATGACATAAATAATTTAAATGTTCAAATAATGTTGGAAAGTGTTATGGGTCACTGGAATAATTCAGACAGCACCCCTAATTATTTCTAGGATTTTATAAATTGGTTTAGTATTTTACCAAATCAAAACAGAAACAAATTAAACTAGAAAACAGAAACAATTAAGTAAGAGAGAGAGAGAGAAGGCCACTGGGCCCCTCACCTGGACATACCTGGCGCCCCACCACGGCCCAGGAGCTGGCCCAGCCCACCAGAGCCGCCACCGTCTCCCACCTCGCGCCAGAAGGACGCCAGAGGGACGCCGGGCGTGTGGTCGCCGCGCGCGAGGCCACCTCCTGCTTCCGCCGCTTCTGGACGCCTCCACGAGTGCCACGGCACCTCCCCGACCCCCTCTCACTTCTCCCTCGCTCTCTGGTTCCCTCTCCCTCGCTGTTCCCCACCTCACCAAACCGCACCACCGCCACCGACGAGCTCCACCACGGCCACCGGCCACCCCTCGCCCCGCCGATGAGTCCACGAGCTCCGCCTCGACGCCTTGAAGCTCCCCCTCAACGCGAGCATCGCCGGACGCCCTGTCGCCTCGCCATCGACCCGTCGTCTCCGCGCACGGCCGTGCATCGCCGCCGCCAAATTCCGACGCCGTCCGTGCCTCCCCGAGCTCGCCGAGAACCTCTTCGTGACCGCGGTGAGCCCCCGGTCATTTCCCCCTAACCCTGTCCCCGCTTGGTTGCCGTAGCACCATTCCCCACGAGCACCGAAGCTCGCCGCCGCCATTGCCAACGAGCTCCGTGCTCCTGAGCTCGGCCGCTCGCACGAGCATCACCAGCGCGCTCGCCGCGCTCCTGTGAACCTGAAGCACCCACGGGTTCACCCTGCCGTGCCCTATAGCGCCATCTCCGCCATTGCCCGAGCTCCGGCGGCCGCCCAAGTGCTCGCCGCCGGCGAACCAGGCCACCCCGCGACCTTCTGACACCTCCCCTGGATGCGGAAGAGCGTGGGCTACCTCCTGGTGGTTTCCGCGCGTCCAACCGCCGTCTGTAGCTCAAGTCCGGCGAGTTGCCGCCGCAGTTTTGGTTGTCGCCGGCGAAACTCCGGCGAGGACCGACGTGGCGCAGTCATTAGCGCTAATCCCTGCTAGCTCAGCCGCCCTTAGCCACTGACAATGGGCCCCGCAGCAGGTCAAAGTGCTAGTCAACGCGGGATTAGTGACTGTCTCACTGACCAGTGGACCCCACTGGTCAGGTTTGACCTGGAACGGGTCCGTTGACCTGCTGAGGTCAGCATGACCTAATGCTGACGCAGTTAATCATTTTCTGGTTTTGAAATAATTCAGAAAATTCCAGAAAATGCCCTAACTTCTAAAATTCATAGAAATTCAACCGTAGCTCCAAATGAAATGATTTATATATGAAAAATTATCAGAAAAATCCAAAGAATCTGTTTATGGCATCCTCATGCATGTTTGAACAACTTACAGCCACTGTATATGACAATTTGAATAAATGGCATTTGAAATGTCTTATATGGAGTTTGAATTTGAACCTAAGGTTCAAACCAACTCCATTTAATATGTTGCTAGCTGCATTAGCTCAAAACACATTCATATTGCCATGTCATGATCATGCATCATATTTGCATTGCATTGATTGTGTTTCCTCTCTGTTGCTGGTATTGTCCCCTCTCGATAGCCGTGTTTCCGACGATGAGTTCGATGACACTAATGAAGACTCAATGCTATCTTCAGAAGTGCCAGGCAAGCAAAACCCCCTTGTTCATTCCGATACAATCCCATTCTCTCGCTCCTGCTCTCTTCTACTGCATTAGGACAACATCGATTCAACTGTTACATGTTGCGGTAGTTGAACCCCTTTTTCCTCTGCATGACCTGTCATTGCCACAGTAAATAGATGAAACCCACTAGCATGAGTAGGAGTTGTTGAGCCCTGATGTGCCTACTCATTCATGCTTGTTTGTCATGCCTGCTACTGCTTAGAGTTGAGTCGGGTCTGATTCGTCGGGGATGAATTGGAATGGTGATGAACATGTCCTACTGTGTGTGAGCTAAGTGTGTGAACACGATTTGGTAAAGGTAGCGGTGAGAGGCCATGTAGGAGTACATGGTGGGTTGTCTCATTGAAGCCGTCCTCAGGAACTGAGTTCTGTGTTTGTGATCCATGATATAGTTACTACCACGCATTGGGCCCGAAACCAATGGACCCTCTCGGCTTCTTAATCACCCTTCTCCTCTGTCCAGGAGTTGCAAGTAGTTTCTGGTATTTGTAGTATGCTGGAGGCCGTGGACAGCGCTGACCGAGGGGTGGGCTGTGATGCGGTAGGCACGTGGCACGGTGTACCGGGCGCCCGTTTGGTGTCTCGGGAACCCTGCACACATCGTTCGGGGCCGTATGTGGAAACCTCGGCCGGACTCCCTGCGGATGGAACCTGAATAGGCGATAAACCTGGACTAGAGACTTGAGTGTTTAGGTAGGCTGTGGCCGACTCCCTCGCCAGGCTTCCGCTTGAAGGTTGCCGAGGTACACGACGTGTACATGGTGGTAAGTGGCGAGAGCGTGTGTGACGAAGTACACCCCTGCAGGGTTAATATGATCTATTCGAATAGCCGTGTCCGCGGAAATGGACTTCTGGGTTGCCTATAACAGTTCATAGACAAGTGAAAGTGGATACTCTAAAATGCGCAAGATAAGCGTGAGTGCTATGGATGGCGTTCTCGTAGGGAGACGGGGGCGAATCCATAGTGGTGTATTGATATGGTGAATATGTGGACTCGTGTGCGCCACCTCAAAAGAGTTACTTGCAGTCGTAGTTAGGATAGCCACCGAGTCAAAGCTGGCTTGCTGCAGTTAAACTCCACCACCCCCTTTGTTGATACCGATGCATATGTAGCTAGTGCTGATGTAAGTCTTGCTGGGTACATTTGTACTCACGTTTGCTTATTTTATGTTTTGCAGAGAGACGTCAGTCTCGCTAGTAGTTCCGTGTGGACTTCGACGTTTAGCTTGATACCTCAGCTACGATCTTGTGCCCTCGGCAGGATCTAATAAATAGTCAGGCTTCTCAGCCTTTTTCATTTATAGTTGTCTGTACTCAGACATGTTAAGCTTCCGCTTGTGTTTGACTTGTATGCTCTGAATGTTGGGTCATGAGACCCATGTTTGTAATATCTGGCTCTTCGGAGCCTAATGAATAAATACTCTGAGTCGTAGAGTCTTGTTGTGATGCCATGTTGTATTTGCACATATCGAGCATATTGTGTGTATGATTGAAATGCTTGGTATGTGTGGGATCCGACAATCTAGTTGTCTATCCTTAGCAGCCTCTCTTATGGGGAAATGTAGTCTAGTGCCTCCTTGAGCCATAGTAGTCCGCTACAGCCCGGTTCACCGGAGTCCTGCTAGCCCAGCACTACTGCTCCGGAACACTTGACTGGCCGGCATGTGATTCACTTCGTTCCTGTGTCTGTCCCTTCGGGGAAATGTCACGCGGTGACATCCGGAGTCCTGCCTAGCCTGCTACAGCCCGGGTTCCCGGAGTCCTGTTAGCCCAGTGCTACAGCCCGGATTCGCACGCTGCTGACCGACATGTTCGATGTTGATTCATGTATGCCTGTCCCCATACGTTAGTGCCGCTTTGGGTTCACGACTAGCCATGTCGGCCCGGGTTCTCTGTCATATGGATGCTAGCGACATTGTCATAAACGCGAGCCAAAAGGCGCAAACGGTCCCGGGCCATGGTAAGGCGACACCCGTGGGAGTCCCGTGCGTGAGGCCGCAAAGTGATATGAGGTGTTACAGGCTAGATCGGTGTGACTTGGAATCGGGGTCCCGACAGCGTTGGTATCAGAGCCTGACTGCCTGTAGGTTTACCAAGCCAAACTGGTCGAAGTTGAGTCTAGAAATGCTTTAGTTATATAAGGGAATTGATTGTGGAAGGGAACGTAAGGCTCTTTTTACTCCTTTACCTTATGCCCTTCTGATCCGAGTCACCCTCTTCTCTTCTACGGGGATTAAGAACTAGGCCTTCTCATCTTTCTATCAGGATCACGTGTTACTAATTCGTAGACTCGTAGGATTGATGGTCTCAAGCCTCAGTTCGGTTCCTACTACTTCCATGTGTTCTTAGTTGATCTCAGAACATTGATATTGTAATGTTAAGTGGTTATGCCACCATTTTTTGTAGGATGTCTCAAATCCTTTGAGCATTTACAGCCGTTATGCTGTCCGAGTCATCCCAGGTTTCTAAAGAATCTGATGCATTTGCAAATCCCTTCTTTCCGTTCTCGATGTTCCTTTGGGCCAGAGTAACCACACTAATCGTTGAGTTGAGGTACTCTGTTGCCTTGACATATATGTTGGAGCTATTATTATGACCCTAGGTGTCATAGAGGACCACTCAGTAATCTAGCAATGCCTTGTATCCCCAGTGTGATGATTCTGGCCATTATTCTCGAAAGCATCCCGTGATGTTATTAGTTAGTAGGCATTCTATTTCTGGGTTCTTGAACCCAAGATTCACTCCACTTACCTCCTGTTGATAGTGTTTGCTCGTTCCTTTAGGTTATTAGTAACCTTGCATTTGCGATAGTCCTCGAGGTCCGTGGTATTTCCTTCTTCCAAATACCATGAACCATTATGGCAGAAATTCTTTTAACCAAAAGATCACAACCAGGGCGCTCTTGAGGAGTACTCCATTCATATTGTGACTCTGCCAGTCCTTCCTCTTCTGCATGGGTTATCCGGAAGAAATATGTTGAATTTGTTCAACATACTAATCCATGCATCCACAACTCAGAAAAACATATGTTCCCTTGGGTTGTCCCTCTTTAGTTATTTTCTGACCCTCGTCTATCAATTGATAGTCAGGAGTAAATTGTGCATTTGTGTTCTCGATGCCTACTATTCTTGTGGTCTGTCAAGCCATTCTAATCCGGAATGACTAGGAGAAACAAACTCCAGTACCTCGTCCATCTCTGGGATTGGGTCAAAGTAGTTGTATTCCGCAGATCAAATGCCTAACCAGCTTTTGTTCTGTTCTACCTCGGAGTATTACCCCCTTTATGTCAGAATTGTCATGAGAATTGCACCATCTCTCACGAATTCTTAACGCAGTGATACTTCTCGCCATCATTGCTCATTCCTCGGTTCCGTGTCGTCACGACCGGAATGCCGACAGGTGAACTATGATGTGTGAAATCAATACTCCTAGCAACCGTGTTGCTTGGTAGTTAATGGACATTAATATCATTCTTAACGTGTTGGTTATTGAACCACTATACTAGGATTGATCGTGCTACCTTGTTCTTATTCTGGTGCACTCTTCGATCTTTGAGTTAGGATTGAATCCCTTGCTTATTTGATCATATCGTCTTGCCCTGAAAAGCAAGATTGTTCTCGATCTTAATAACATGTCGGTGGATCGTGATTTTCCAAATATCTTCTTGGAAGTACCACCAGGTTGTCCATGACCGATGTGTTGAGTCGTGAACAAGTTGGTTTTCTAGTAAACCACCCCTTCTCCAAGAATCCGTGTTGGATACCCTGAGCTAGTTGGTGAAGCTAAACAACAACTTGGAGAGTTGGAAGATAAAAGCTTGCCAGCTTAGCTCATTTCAAGGGATATATCTGCGTGTGTTGAAGATAGATGATATCTTCATCGATTGGTCCCTGTGATCAGTTGTTGGACCTATTGTCGTATCAAGACTTGATTTGAGTATGGGCTATCATCAAATCAAATCAGAACCAACGATGTTCATAATGTTGTCTTACTCGTGGTTGATCCCTCGAGCATACACCATTACATCTTTTGGTCTGACCAATGCTATCACCGTGTTCACTTAATTGTGGAATTCCATCTATATGGAAGCCTAGATGGTTTGTTGTTGAGCCCATCGACAACATCCTTATCTCCTCCATGATTTGGTTGAACATCCAGCTAGCATTGGAAACTTTGTAAGCATTGCCTTCATGTTCTGCTCATGAGGTATACGTTTGGATGAAAGTAGTGACTTCCTCTAATTCACGTGCATTTGATGTAAGTTGCTGCCATGGATTCGAGAAATTTTGTTTCGCTTCCTCTGGAATCATCCCAAGTCAGTCATGCACATGTGCGAAGTATTCTATGGTTCGAAGACTTGCAACCCTCGTTCTATATGTGTTCCTAGCACACCAAGCCACTGATTGATTGTTCAAGGAGAAGGAGTTGTTGTGCAAATCCTAGGTCATGCACAAGACTTCGTTACCCTAGATGATGGTTCCCCACCTGAACTCGGTAGTGTTCTATCATAAGACTACTATGTGGTCATGCTTGTCTGGGACAGCGTGTTCACATGTGTTTGTAGCAGAACCAGCTCATGTTTTGGAGCTTGCTATCGTAGTTCATCCCCTGAGAATCTCGCAACGTCATCTCGTCGATTTGTGTTGCAAACTTTCATTTTCCTTCTACACTTGATGAGCCTGGAATATCCTGACACCAACCAGATTTGAATCTCAGGCAGATATGATGGTTGGAACTTCTTCCAAGAACTATGATATAGGTTCCAGTGAAGTGGACGCACCTAGCTGGAAGCACAATGATTGTAGTATCTTGATTAAGCCGTTGGTCACTTCCCATGAGGATTTCATATGACTTATCCCACAAGTTGTTCCTTATGGATTTTGTGCCTCTGAAGTCCGACCTTTACCTGATGGCCATGTTGATGTTTTTTAGCATAACCGTGGTAGCTAGAACATCAGGGAGAACATTAGAAGCGGAGTGCCAAATGTCTCTCGGTTGATCATCCAGATTTTGCTTCCTTGGCCTCGCTAAGGTGAAATCTGAGAAGGTGTTATCTTCCTTTGCATCTGCATCGTCCATCACTATTCATCATGGTGGTATGTTGTGTTGCCAGGATCCTTGACACGGATATTGGTACAACCTTGATGAATACGGAAATGCTCAAGTTCTTGAGAGCACGCACAAGCACTAGGTGTTATCATCGGCACTAACTGGAATTGCCCCAGTTTCCTTCGGTTATGCTAAACCTTTCAAACAGTAGATTCACTCTCTACTGTCGAGTTTCTCCCCAGTTACTAGAATCATTCCTAGCATTTGCATTTTTTGTTCCCAGCTTGCATCGTCATTGTGCCATCCTACCTTGGATTACCTTCCCAGTAATTACTGATAAGGACCATCTTCAAAAGTGGTCCCACCAGGGGTTCCGACCATTTCCAGTGATAAGAAAATCACCCTTGTGTTGTCATTCAACAAGGTAGTCCACATCGTCCATCCTAGCCCGAGTGTGTCGTTCTCCCGAACTCCCTCGAACGATGGTTTGTGATTGCCTTAGGCTAGTATAAAGAGTTTCAATGATCTTAGGATCAAAAGTAATTCTTTTTGCCACTTAAGGAATAGTTCTATGAGTCACCTTCCCCAAGGTGCCCCGTTATGGAGTCATGGCAATTAACTCCTCGCTGCTTTGGAACCCATGCACCATATTATCTAAGCGTGGGATTGTTGCCCACCAAATCAAATCTCATCGTTTGTTCTTCCATCCCTCTCGATGTGTTTTGTGTCTCAACTCAAGATGTTTCAACGTCTCACTCCATGAGTTGATCTTGAGTGCCCGATCTTCAAGAAGATCGATCCTGTAGAGTTTCCCTCTCTATCGTCATCGTGTCGGATGAAGATCTCAAAAGCAAAGACGTCAACGTTAATTGAAGCAACGGATCAAATCTTCGCGAAGAGCAACTGGATCATGAAGATGGTGTTAGCTTGTGTCCCTCTGTCTTCTTACCTCACGTCTTGAATCTCGGGACGAGATTCTTGTTTAGTGGGGGTAAGCTGTCACAGCCCCAGATCAGCCCTTGTTTGACTTTTGCTTGTTCCTCATGTCATCATGTTTAATTTTCAAAGAAACTTGAAATGGGGATGTTGAAACCCTAGCACCAAATGCATTCAACTAGGTTCAAGTAAACAATATCTTCAATGAACCCAAATGCCCTTTAGAAAAGTTCATGATTTTTGTTAAAGGTGAAAACCTCTGCCAAAAATGATGCACCTATTTCTAGGCCATCCTGGATTTTTGAATTAAATCTTATTGTATTTGACTTTTGGGCATTTAAATGACATAAATAATTTAAATGTTCAAATAATGTTGGAAAGTGTTATGGGTCACTGGAATAATTCAGACAGCACCCCTAATTATTTCTAGGATTTTATAAATTGGTTTAGTATTTTACCAAATCAAAACAGAAACAAATTAAACTAGAAAACAGAAACAATTAAGTAAGAGAGAGAGAGAAGGCCACTGGGCCCCTCACCTGGACATACCTGGCGCCCCACCACGGCCCAGGAGCTGGCCCAGCCCACCAGAGCCGCCACCGTCTCCCACCTCGCGCCAGAAGGACGCCAGAGGGACGCCGGGCGTGTGGTCGCCGCGCGCGAGGCCACCTCCTGCTTCCGCCGCTTCTGGACGCCTCCACGAGTGCCACGGCACCTCCCCGACCCCCTCTCACTTCTCCCTCGCTCTCTGGTTCCCTCTCCCTCGCTGTTCCCCACCTCACCAAACCGCACCACCGCCACCGACGAGCTCCACCACGGCCACCGGCCACCCCTCGCCCCGCCGATGAGTCCACGAGCTCCGCCTCGACGCCTTGAAGCTCCCCCTCAACGCGAGCATCGCCGGACGCCCTGTCGCCTCGCCATCGACCCGTCGTCTCCGCGCACGGCCGTGCATCGCCGCCGCCAAATTCCGACGCCGTCCGTGCCTCCCCGAGCTCGCCGAGAACCTCTTCGTGACTGCGGTGAGCCCCCGGTCATTTCCCCCTAACCCTGTCCCCGCTTGGTTGCCGTAGCACCATTCCCCACGAGCACCGAAGCTCGCCGCCGCCATTGCCAACGAGCTCCGTGCTCCTGAGCTCGGCCGCTCGCACGAGCATCACCAGCGCGCTCGCCGCGCTCCTGTGAACCTGAAGCACCCACGGGTTCACCCTGCCGTGCCCTATAGCGCCATCTCCGCCATTGCCCGAGCTCCGGCGGCCGCCCAAGTGCTCGCCGCCGGCGAACCAGGCCACCCCGCGACCTTCTGACACCTCCCCTGGATGCGGAAGAGCGTGGGCTACCTCCTGGTGGTTTCCGCGCGTCCAACCGCCGTCTGTAGCTCAAGTCCGGCGAGTTGCCGCCACAGTTTTGGTTGTCGCCGGCGAAACTCCGGCGAGGACCGACGTGGCGCAGTCATTAGCGCTAATCCCTGCTAGCTCAGCCGCCCTTAGCCACTGACAATGGGCCCCGCAGCAGGTCAAAGTGCTAGTCAACGCGGGATTAGTGACTGTCTCACTGACCAGTGGACCCCACTGGTCAGGTTTGACCTGGAACGGGTCCGTTGACCTGCTGAGGTCAGCATGACCTAATGCTGACGCAGTTAATCATTTTCTGGTTTTGAAATAATTCAGAAAATTCCAGAAAATGCCCTAACTTCTAAACTTCATAGAAATTCAACCGTAGCTCCAAATGAAATGATTTATTTATGAAAAATTATCAGAAAAATCCAAAGAATCTGTTTATGGCATCCTCATGCATGTTTGAACAACTTACAGCCACTGTATATGACAATTTGAATAAATGGCATTTGAAATGTCTTATATGGAGTTTGAATTTGAACCTAAGGTTCAAACCAACTCCATTTAATATGTTGCTAGCTGCATTAGCTCAAAACACATTCATATTGCCATGTCATGATCATGCATCATATTTGCATTGCATTGATTGTGTTTCCTCTCTGTTGCTGGTATTGTCCCCTCTCGATAGCCGTGTTTCCGACGATGAGTTCGATGACACTAATGAAGACTCAATGCTATCTTCAGAAGTGCCAGGCAAGCAAAACCCCCTTGTTCATTCCGATACAATCCCATTCTCTCGCTCCTGCTCTCTTCTACTGCATTAGGACAACATCGATTCAACTGTTACATGTTGCGGTAGTTGAACCCCTTTTTCCTCTGCATGACCTGTCATTGCCACAGTAAATAGATGAAACCCACTAGCATGAGTAGGAGTTGTTGAGCCCTGATGTGCCTACTCATTCATGCTTGTTTGTCATGCCTGCTACTGCTTAGAGTTGAGTCGGGTCTGATTCGTCGGGGATGAATTGGAATGGTGATGAACATGTCCTACTGTGTGTGAGCTAAGTGTGTGAACACGATTTGGTAAAGGTAGCGGTGAGAGGCCATGTAGGAGTACATGGTGGGTTGTCTCATTGAAGCCGTCCTCAGGAACTGAGTTCTGTGTTTGTGATCCATGATATAGTTACTACCACGCATTGGGCCCGAAACCAATGGACCCTCTCGGCTTCTTAATCACCCTTCTCCTCTGTCCAGGAGTTGCAAGTAGTTTCTGGTATTTGTAGTATGCTGGAGGCCGTGGACAGCGCTGACCGAGGGGTGGGCTGTGATGCGGTAGGCACGTGGCACGGTGTACCGGGCGCCCGTTTGGTGTCTCGGGAACCCTGCACACATCGTTCGGGGCCGTATGTGGAAACCTCGGCCGGACTCCCTGCGGATGGAACCTGAATAGGCGATAAACCTGGACTAGAGACTTGAGTGTTTAGGTAGGCTGTGGCCGACTCCCTCGCCAGGCTTCCGCTTGAAGGTTGCCGAGGTACACGACGTGTACATGGTGGTAAGTGGCGAGAGCGTGTGTGACGAAGTACACCCCTGCAGGGTTAATATGATCTATTCGAATAGCCGTGTACACCCCTGCAGGGTTAATATGATCTATTCGAAACCCTAATCAATACCACCTCAACTGGACGTAGGCTTTTACCTTCACCGTAAGGGGCCGAACTAGTATAACCCTTGTGTTCCTTGTCCCGTTTAACCCCTTCAAGCTTCCTAGCTGCGATGGCTCCACGACTAAGTCCTAGCTTGAGGACATCTGTCGTGACAATTCCACGACAAAAGGTTTCCCTCAGATCGTCTATCAAGGTATCCTTCTCTCTGGATTTTACCCCAATATCGTCCACATAGGCATGAACGTTGCACCCAATCTGATTATGAAGATAATTTTGTACGCAGCGCTGGTAAGTCGCCTGGGCGCTCTTGAGCCCAAAAGGCATAGACACATAACAGAAGGCTCCAAAGGGAGTAATGAACGTCGTCTTCTCTGGGTCCTTAACTGCCATTTTGATCTGATGGTAACCAGAGTAAGCATCCAGAAAACTCAAACGCTCACAACCCGCCGTAGCATCAATAATTTGATCAATACGGGGGAGAGCAAAAGGATCAGCCGGACAAGCCTTGTTTAAATCCGTATAATCCACACACATACGCCAGGTGCCGTTCTTTTTGAGCACGAGCACCGGGTTAGCTAGCCATTCTGGATGAAAGACTTCGACGATGAACCCGGCCGCCAAGAGCCGGGCTACTTCCTCACCAATGGCTTTCCGCCTCTCCTCATTAAACTGCCGGAGAAATTGCTTGATTGGCTTAAATTTTGGATCAATATTAAGAGTGTGCTCAGCGAGTTCTCTCGGTACACCCGGCATGTCAGAAGGTTTCCATGCAAAGATGTCCCGGTTCTCACGGATGAACTCGATGAGCGCGCTTTCCTATTTAGGATCCAGATTGGCACTGATGCTTAACTGTTTAGATGAGTCGCCTGGAACAAAGTCAATAAGCTTAGTCTCATCGACCGACTTAAATTTCATTACCGGCTCATGCTCCGTGGTCGGCTTTTTCAAAGATGTCATGTCTGTCGGGTCAACAATATCCTTGTAAAACTTTAATTCCTCCGTCGCACAAACAGATTCGGCATAAGCAGCGTCACCTTCCTCGCACTCCAAAGCTATCTTTCGGCTGCCATGAATCGTAATGGTCCCGTTGTGACCCGGCATCTTGAGCTGCAAATATACGTAACACGGCCGTGCCATGAACTTGGCGTAAGCCGGCCGCCCAAATAGAGCATGGTACGGGCTTCTGATCTTGACCACCTCAAAAGTCAGTTTTTCCGCCCTGGAGTTGTACTCATCTCCAAAGGCTACTTCCAGCTCAATCTTACCAACTGGATACGCCGACTTACCGGGCACCACGCCATGGAAAACAGTATTGGACTGTTTCAGGTTTTTATTAGTTAATCCCATACGACGGAAGGTCTCATAATAGAGGATGTTTATGCTACTACCTCCGTCCATGAGTACCTTAGTGAATTTATACCCACCAAGCTGAGGAGCCACCACCAAGGCCAGGTGACCCGGATTATCAACCCAGGGAGGGTGATCTTCCCTACTCCATACAATCGGCTGCTCAGACCATCGCAAGTAACGTGGAACTGCCGGCTCAACAGCGTTCACAGCCCTCTTACGAAGCTTCTGGTCCCGCTTGCACAAACAGGTAGTAAACACATGATACTGTCCACTATTGAGCTGCTTTGGATTGGTCTGGTATCCCCCCCCCCTGCTGCTGCTGCTGATTACCCTGGCCAGATTACTGGTTAAAACCACCTTGATTACCTTGAAAATTCTGAAAATTGGAATTTGAACCGCCGCCCGGGCCATGAAAGCCGCCGCCACCTGAGCCGCCGCCCGGCCCATTGTTACCGTTGAACATGTTGGAATTCTTGAAAGCTTTCATGATCGCACAGTCTTTCCATAGATGAGTGGTCGGCTTCTCCCTAGAGCCATGCCTTGGACAGGGCTCATTTAACAATTGCTCAAGCGTCGGGCCTGACCCGCTAGACCGGGGAGGTGGTCTCCCCTTACGTCGGTGATTGTTACCCTGCGCGTTGATGTTAGCCACAAACTCCATACAATCATCAGCCTTACGTTTATTACCTCCTTGACTCGCCGGGTTATGCTGAGGGCCCTTGTCGTTGCCATTCTTCTTTCCCTTCCCTGTCTTCTCATCATCAGACGCGGGATCCTTGGTACTATCAGAGTCGGCGTACTTGACCAGAGCCGCCATCAGCGTACCCATATCGTTGCAATCGCGCTTGAGCCGCCCGAGCTTCATCTTCAGGGGCACAAAACGACAATTTTGCTCCAACATTAAGACTGCAGAGCCGGCATCCATCTTATCAGACGAATGTATTATTTCCTTGACCCGGCGCACCCAATGGGTTGTAGATTCGCCTTCTTGCTGCTTGCAGCTAGTCAAATCCACAATTGACATAGATTGCTTACATGTATCTTTGAAGTTTTGGATGAACCGGGCTTTCAGCTCTGCCGATGACCCCATGGAATTAGGTGGCAGTCCCTTCAACCAAGTGCGGGCAGTCCCATCCAACATCATGGTGAAGTATTTGGCCATCGCCGCTTCATTGACCTCCAGCAACTCCATAGCCATCTCGTAGCTTTCAATCCATGCTCCGGGCTGTAAATCAGCCGTGTAATTAGGTACCTTGCTAGGTCCTTCGAAATCTTTGGGCAGACGTTCGTTACGGAGAGCCGGCACCAAACAAGGGACACCTCCGGTCCTCGTAGCTACGCCTGCCTCGATAGAAGCCGTTGGGTAAACCGGAAAAGGCTGGTAAGCTGTCAGCTGAGCCGCGTGCTCAGCCTCTTGACGTGCTCTGTCTTGATCTACCGTGTTAAAGGCTCCATTATGCGCCGGGCCATGCCCACCTGGCAAGTCACGGCACCTGACGTTGCTTGAGCCGGCCGCTGAGACCATGTGTCTGCTATAACTTGGGCTCCGGTTAGGACGAGGGGTTGAGTGAATCCTGTCCTGGCTATATGAATATGCCTCCTGTTGTGCCAAAGCCGTCTTAAGAAGTTCTCTGACCCTGCGGGTTTCGACCGCCGTTGGAGAATCGCCCTCGACCGGGAGAGCCGCTAGTCGTGCCGCTGCAGCGATCATGTTTTCCAATGGATTCGAATAATGACCCGGTGGTATTGGTACGTATCGAGGTGGGGCAGTATTCACACGGGGAGGCCCCATCACTTGTGGCTGAACCAGCGTTCCAACCCCGGGTGCCGTGATTTCTGGCGGATTACTAGGCCCTGCGTCGGGCGTGTTGAAGAGGTTTCGAGGATCATAAACCGGAGGGAGTCGAGATTGAGCCTTCTGATGCCTCCTTCTCATGACCTCATTGGATGCATTCTGATCCATGGTGAGCCGGAAAGACCGCGCCTGAATCAGCTGAGTCTGGGCGTCCAGAGCCACCCGTTTTGCAGCCATCCTGATTCCTTCCGCTGCCAGATCTTCCTTGGCCTGCGCTATATCCAGCTTTAACTGTGCCACTTCTGCATCATGTTGAGCTTGATCCACTGGGACGACCGTGGTGGTTAACAGGGCAGTCATCTTATCCGTGAGATCCATCAGCACCTGAGCCGGCGAGCGCACAGGGCCTCCTGCCCCAGCGGCGGAGTTTTGAACAGGTTGCGTGCCGGCCATGAAGATTCCAACCCGGCTTGGCGGCTCAAAAGGGTCCGGAATACTGTCGCCATCGGAACAACCCCCGAGCCTGCCGTCTTGAAGTTGATACAACGAGTCCGTCTCACCTGTGGACGATTCACCATCAGAGCAGATGGTCGTCTCATCACCAGATCTAGATCTTTCAGAGAGTCCTCCATGGATGCATCCCACAAAAGTACACTTCAAGGCAGGCAGAGTCCGGGCGGGTCTCGCATGCTGAGCCGTCTCGATGAGGTCGGTGCAGATGTCCGGCTCAGGGCCCGGCTCGCCGATCTTGCCAATGAAAACGTGGATTCCGCCGAAGGGGACCCGGTACCCGTACTCGATTGAGCCGGCGTCGGGGCCCCAGCCTGCATCATCGATATAGAGCTTGCCGCGATGACTCTTGGTCATCCGGCCCACAGTGTATCCCTTGAGCCCTTCGAAGCTGCCCTTCAAGAACTCAAATCCACCGTGTGCTGGCCCCACGGTGGGCGCCAACTGTCGTGGAATAGTCATGGCAGATGTCCTCGTGAAAGGACTTAGTCGTGGAACCATCGCCACTAGGAAGCTTAAAGGGGTTAAAATGGGACAAAGGACACGAGGGTTATACTGGTTCGTCCCCTTACGGTGAAGGTAAAAGCCTACTCCAGTTGAGGTGGAATTACTAGGGTTTCGATGACCAGGGATCGAATCCGCTATGCCTGGCTACCGATTTGATGTTACTTGCCCTAAGCCGCCGGCGGGTCGTCCCTTATATACACGGGTTGACGCCCTGTGGCCTACAGAGTCCCGGCCGGCTCATAAACAGTGTCCGGCTCGGTGACTAGTTAATCTTGCCTTACAACACAAGTCAGGCCATTACGGCGGTTTATCACTACTGGCCTTAAGTCGCCTACGGGCTTTAGGCCCTTTATTGAACCGCCATCTTTAAGCTTGATATTGGGGGCTTCATATGATGAATTGCCATAGCGTAACCCGGCCCCTCCTGGGCGGGTTACACTAGTAGTTATATCCCCAACACTAGTTGTTCGCTCTATTGCTATGCTGCGCTACCTACCACTTGCTATATCATGCCTCCCATATTGCCATGTCAAGCCTCTAACCATCCTTTCCTAGCAAACTGTTGTTTGGCTAAGTTACCGCTTTTGCTCAGCCCTTCTTATAGCGTTTCTAGTTGCAGGTGAAGTTGAAGTTGGTTCCATGTTGGAACATGGATATTTTGGGATATCACAATATCTTTTATTTATTTAATGCATCTATATATTTTGTAAAGGGTGGAAGGCTCGGCCTTATGCCTGGTGTTTTGTTCCACTCTTGCCGCCCTAGTTTTCGTCATACCGATGTTATGTTCCTTGATTTTGCGTCCCTTACGCGGTTGGGTGATTTATGGGACCCCCTGACTGTTCGCCTTGAATAAAACTCCTCCAGCAAGGCCCAACCTTGGTTTTACATTTGCCTACCTAAGCCTTTTTCCCTTGGGTTTTCGTGAGCCTGACGGTCATCTTTATTTTACCCCCCCCCCGGGCCAGTGCTCCTCCGAGTGTTGGTCCAAACTAGAGCACCGTGCGGGACCGTCCCTTGGCAACTTGGGTTACGTTGGTACCTATACGCTTAGCTTATCCGGTGTGCCCTGAGAACGAGATATGTGCAGATCCTATCGGGATTTGTCGGCACGGCGGGTGGTCTTGCTGGGCTTGTTTTACCATTGTCGAAATGTCTTGTAAACCGGGATTCCGAGACTGATCGGGTCTTCCCGGGAGAAGGAATATCCTTCATTGACCGTGAGAGCTTATAATGGGCTAAGTTGGGACACCCCTGCAGGGTATTATCTTTCGAAAGCCGTGCCCATGGTTATGTGGCAGATGGGAATTTGTTAATGTCCGGTTGTAGAGAACTTGACACTTGACTTAATTAAAATACATCAACCGTGTGTGTAGCCGTGATGGTCTCTTTTCGGCGGAGTCCGGGAAGTGAACACGGTTTGGGTTATGTATGAATGTAATTAGTTTCGGGATCACTTCTTGATCACTTCTAGCTTCTCGACCGATGTGTTGCTTCTCTTCTCGCTCTCATTTGCGTATGTTAGCCACCATATGCTTAGTGCTTGCTGCAGCTCCACCTCATTACCCCATCCTTACTATAAGCTTAAATAGTCTTGATCTCACGGGTGTGAGATTGCTGAGTCCTCGTGACTCACAGATTCTACCAAAACAGTTGCAGGTGCCGACGATACCAGTGCAGATAATGCAATAGAGCTCAAGTGGGAGTTCGACGAGGAACGTGGTCGTTACTATGTTTCGTTTCCTGATGATCAGTAGTGGAGCCCAGTTGGGACAATCGGGGATCTAGCATTTGGGGTTATCTTCCTTTCATTTGGATTTGACCGTAGTCGGTCTATGTGTGGATTTTGGGTGATGTATGAATTAATTTATGTATTGTGTGAAGTGGCGATTGTAAGCCAACTCTCTTTATCCCATTCTTGTTCATTACATGGGATTGTGTGAAGATGACCCTTCTTGCGACAATACCTACAATGCGGTTATGCCTCTAAGTCGTGCCTCGACATGTGGGAGATATAGCCGCATCGTGGGCATTACAAAGGGGAGGAGAAAATTTAAAGGATGCTTGGTATAGGATTTGCAATGCTCATAATAGATCTATCCGTAAGCAATCTACCGTTGTTCTTCTTCGTTGTTTTTATGTTGGCATCACCAGTTGGTATAGATTCATCCTTGACACAATTACCGGTGGAAATTTCTTGATGTGTCCTTCTCTTGATGCTTTTAATGCTATGGGAAATTTAGTGGGCTCACCACCTCTCATCATTAATGAAACAACTTTGACTCTTGAGCATGTTATGGAAAGACTAGATGATATTGAAAATAAAATGCTCACCGAAGATCATATGGAAATTATAGATAAAAAGATGCATAATTTTTCCACCAAGATTGGGTCAAAAGCGGGAGAAATTTCTAAGTTGTTAAAAGAAAAGGGTACCGTAATCCATGAAAGAATAGAAGAAAGCCCGTCTCGGATCGATAAACTAGAAGAAATCTTTAGTAATCTAAGCATGGCTTTCGCTTCCACTAAAACTATCGAAAAAACTCCCGTAAAAATTGGCAAAGTTACTCAAGTTACCAAGAACAAGGGTGCAACTTCTAGTAATAGTAATAAAGAAGATCTTAAGATGATTAATATTCAGCCGGATTTTGTTGAAGTGATAAAAGATCCTTTTTGCAAGAATGAAATCTTCAGATTTATTCCTAGGAGTATTGTTATTGAAGATCTTTATGCTAAATATTTGAAGGATTCTAAGTGTTTGACTGAAGAGTTGGACAAGGATGACAAAACTTAGATCATTGCTTTATGCCCAGCTAAGGGCGTAAAACTATAGCGCTTGTTGGGAGGCAACCCAATGAATAAAATTTATTTTTGCTTTTTTGCTTTCTGTTCTTGTGTGTTTGCACAATTATGCTACTGTTATGATTGTGTTTTTTGTGTTTTAATTAGTGTTTGTGCCAAGTAGAACCTATAGGATCTTCTTGGGTGATAGTTGTTTGATCTTGCTGAAAAAAACAGAAACTTTTGCACTCACGAAAACAATTCTTATTTTTTACCAGAGCGTGATAAAATGCCAATTCTTTTTTAGAAGATTAATATACAAATTTCTCAGGTCGTCCTATTTTTTCAGAATTTTTGGAGTTCCAGAAGTTTTCGAAATAGTCAGATTACTACACACTGTTCTGTTTTGACAGATTCTGTTTTCTTTGCGTTGTGTGCATATTTTGATGGCTCTATGGTTTTATTTGATGAGTTTTTGCCATAGAAAAGTTGGAATACAGTAGATATAATGCAAAAATAAAATATGAATTGGTTTGACACAACACTTATAGTAGTGATGTATTTTTCTCACACTAACGGATCTCATGAAGGTTTTGTTGAGTTTTGTGTGATTGAAGTTTTCAAGTTTTGGGTTATCTTACGATGGATGAAGGAATAAGGAGTAGAAGAGCCTAAGCTTGGGTATGCCCCAACATCCCAATCTATTATTCAAAAATGAGCAACCAACTAAGCTTGGGGATGCCTCCGAGTGGCATCCCCTCTTTCTTCTAATGACCATCAGTATTTTACTCAAAGCTATATTTTTATTCGTCACATACTATGTGTTTTGCTTGGAGCGTCTTGTATGATATGAGTCTTTGCTTGTTTTATTTTGTGTTTTAAGTCTTGATCCCTTGCTGGACACACCTATTTGGGAGAGCCAAAATTATGTCATGACTTGTTAGAATTGCTCTCTTTGCTTCACTTAAATTTTTATGAGCTATGGACTTGCTCTAGTGCTTCACTTATATCTTTTTGAGCATGGTGTGCTTTAGTATTTTTTAAGAATTGCTCTCTTGCTTCACTTAGATTTATTTGAGAGTTCGTAAATTTTCAAGAAATTCTCTCTTGCTTCACTTAAATTAATTTGAGAGAAAGAAAGAAATATATTGCTCATGATCTTCACTTATATTTGTTTGAGCTTATGAAAAGCAACACATGAAAATTAGTCCCAAAGTGAAAGATATCCAAAAAGAATATAATAAAAACTTTCATGAAGATCATTGGACAAAATAAACTTGATTCTTAGTAATAGTTTTGAGATATGATGATGTGATATGTGAGTTTTGTTGATAAGTAATTATGCTTTAGTAAGAATATTGGTGTTAAGGTTTGTGATTCCCTATGCAAGCACGAAAGTCAATAGTCATGCAATGAAGTTATATCCTACTTGTGCTTCATTATTCGGTGTTAATTATGCTTAATGCTTTCTTATGAGATTATCCGTTTCTTGGATGGTCGCTTCTCAATCTTTTGCTAGCCTTCATTTTGCACTATCTACTTGTGCAACCAAAATCCTTTAAACCAGTTTTGCCACATGAGTCCACAATATCTACCTATATGCGGTATTCTTTTGTTGTTCTAAGCAAATTTTCATGTGCCATCTCTAATTCTCAAAATAAACTTCTCTTTGGTGTGTTCGTTTCGCTCGCGGAGCGGTGAGGGGTGGCTAATATTTTCCATGCTAGATGTGTTATTCTCACGATGAGTGTTATTCACTTGTTATTGCACGAGAGTAAGGCAAAGGTATTAGCGATGCCAAGTCCCGAAATGAAAAATGAATTTACTTTATGTTGTCAAATAACAAATTCCTTGGAAAGTGTTGGTATGGAAGGCACCCGTGGATACGGTTAGCCATGGAAAGTGAAAGTATGGTGGAAAAAGGAATAAACTTTATTTTCTGTTTGGGAACCGCCTATGATATATCTAGCATGGAAAGTGTTGGTAACTCGAAGTCGTTTTCGTTGGTGGGATGGATACACCTCCCAAAATGTTTTTATCTCTAAGTTTTCACTTTTGAGCTCTGGCACCTCTACAAATCCCTACTTCCCTCTGTGAATGGCCTTCGGTTTACTTTATGCATATTTATTTTTGAATCTGAGTCTTGATCTTCTCTTATAAAAGCACCAACTAGGAGGCAATATGATCGTACTTGAGTATTGGGTGTACCTAATATGCGAGTGTGTTTCATGAATGGATCAATGGTTGAGCATGATGGGCTAGGGATAACTTATTTTAGCGTTGATATTTTCAAAGACACGGTTGCTTGTTGACATGCTTGAGTATTTAAATTATCATGTCAAAACTAGACTATTGCTTTGAATCACATGAAGTCCAAATGTCGATGCTATAAAGAAAAGAATATGATATGACATGTTAGGCAGCATTCCACATCAAAAATTCTGTTTTTATCACTTCCCTACTCGAGGATGAGTAGGAGTTAAGCTTGGGGATGCTGATACGTCCCCAACATATCTATAAATTTTGATTGTTCCATGTTGTTATATTATAAATCTTGTATGTTTTATAATCATTTTATAGTCATTTTATATCATCTTTTGGTACTAACCTATTGACATAGTGCCAAGTGCCAGTTGCTATTTTCTGCATGTTTTTTACATCGCAGGACATCAATATCAAACAGAGTCCAAAGGCAACGAAACTTTACGGAGATTTTTTTTGGACTAGAAGGAACATAATGGGCCCTGGCTACGCCTGGGGGTGCTCCGAGGATAGAACAACCCACCAGGGCATGCCAGGAGGCCCAGGCGCGCCCTGGTGGGTTGTGCCCACCTCGGGTGCCCCCCCGGACCGCCTCTTTGCTCTATAAATACCCCAATATTCCCAAAACCCTAGGGGAGTCAACGAAATATTGATCCAGCCGCTGCAGAGTTCAGAACCACCAGATCCAATCTAGACACCATCTCGGATGGGGATCACCACCTCCATTGGTGCCTCTCCGATGATGTGTGAGTAGTTCTTTGTAGACCTTCGGGTCGTAGTTAGTAGCTAGATGGCTTCCTCTCTCAATGAATTCTCAATACAATGGTCTCTTGGAGATCCATGTGATGTAACTCTTTTTGCGGTGTGTTTGTTTGGATCGATGAACTTTGAGTTTATGATCAGATCTATCTTTTTATATCCATGAAAGTTATTTGAGTTTCTATGATCTCTTATATGCATGATTGCTTATAGCCTCGTATTTCTTCTCCGATATTTGGGTTTTGTTTGGCCAACTTGATCTATTTATCTTGCAATGGGAAGAGGTGCTTTGTAGTGGGTTCGATCTTGCGGTGCTTGATCCCAGTGACAGAAGGGGAACTGACACGTATGTATCATTGCTACTAAGGATAAAACGATAGGGTCTATCTCTACATAGATAGATCTTGTCTACATCATGTCATCGTTCTTATTGCATTACTCCGTTTCTCCATGAACTTAATACACTAGATGCATGCTGGATAACGTTTGATGTGTGGAGTAATAGTAGTAGATGCAGGCAGGAGTCGATCTACTAATCTTGGACGTGATGCCTATGTAATGATCATTGCCTGGATATTGTCATGATTATTCAAAGTTCTATCAATTGCCCAACAGTAATTTGTTCACCCACCATTTGCTATTTTTCTCGAGAGAAGCCACTAGTGAAACCTACGCCCCCCGGGTCTCTTTGTCATATATTTGCCTTTGCGATCTATGTTTCCTTTGCATTTATTTTCAGATCTATTAAACCAAAAACACAAAAATACCTTGCTGCAATTTATTCTTATTTATTTTATTTGGCGTTCGATCTATCAATCTACTACAATTTTATCTCATGTCCGTTTGCCTATCTTGAGGCGTCGTACCCGGAAGGGATTGACAACCCCTTTAACATGTGCGGTTACGAGGATTTGTTATCTGTGTGCAGGGGTTGTTTACGTTGTGTTGCTTGGTTCTCCTACCGGTTCGATAACCTTGGTTTCATATCTGAGGGAAATACCTACCGCCGCTGTGCTGCATCATCCCTTCCTCTTTGGGGAAATACCGACGTAGCTTCAAGCGACATCACCTATCTACCCTAACAAGGATCTGAACTTTGATAGTATGCTTGTTCGTCAAATGTTTATGCTTCACACGTCTCTTTGTGAAGCCTATCCCCCAAACTACACTGTAGGGTACGGCTCCGAAGGCTACTAAGTGGATTATGGACACTGGATGCACTAACCACATGACTGATGATCGAAGTCTTCTTATGGATTCAACCCTACGTCCGTCTGACAAAAGTCACATCACATTTGCTAACACTGGTAAAAGCAAGGTACTGGGCCTAGGTAGAGTTGCAATCTCAAAGGATCAACACATGGATAAGGTGATGCTTGTTGAATCCCTTGGTTTCAACTTAATGTTTGTCTCAATGCTTTGTGATCTAAACATGATTGTGATATTTGGAAAATATCATTGTCTTGTGCTTATGGAATCTGACAAATCTCTTGTCTTTGAAGGGTATTGAAGAGACGATCTGTATATGGTAGATTTCTCCGCAGGACCACAGCTCGCCGTATGTCTTCTAGCAAAAGCTTCAGAGTGCTGGCTCTGGCATCGGAGGCTAGGGCATGCGGGCATGAGGAACTTGCACACTCCCACGAAGGAGAAGCATGTCATTGGCATCGAGGGCGTCAAGTTCAAGAAGTATCATCTATGTGGTGCCTGTGAAGCCGGAAAGATGACTAGGGCCAAGCATCCCTCAAAGAAAATCATGACGACAACATGTCCCTTCGAGCTGCTTCACATGGACTTATTTGGCCCTACTCACTACTCTACCCTTACTACCACTGCATGCCTCTATGGCTTCATCATTGTTGATGCTTACTCGAGATATACATGAGTGCTTATAATTCCCTACAAGACTGAAGTGCAGGATGTCTTCAGATGATTCGCCAATCGTGTCATGACAAACTATGGCATCAAGATCAAGCACATCAGAAGTGACAACGGCACAGAATTCAAGAACACCGGCCTCGACACTTATCTTGATACATTGGGCATCACACATGAGTTCTCTGCTCTATACACACCTCAGCAGAATGGCATCGTGGAGCACAAGAATAGAACCCTCATTCAGATGGCACGTACGATGCTTGATGAGTACAAGACTCCAAGGAAATTCTTGCCTGAAGCCATTGATACTACTTGCCACATCATCAACCGTGTTTATCTTCACAAGTTCCTAAAGAAGACATCATATGAGCTCCTGACTGGTAAGAAGCCAAACGTCAGCTATTGCAGAGTCTTTGGTGCTAGGTGCTGGATAAAGGATCCACATCACACTTCAAAATTTACACCGAAAGCACATGAAGGTTTTATGCTTGGTTACGTAAAGGATTCGCACTCCTACAGAGTCTTCAACCTGTTTCACTACAAAGTGGTTGAAACTGTGGATGTGCGCTTCGATGAGACTAACGGCTCGCAAAGAGAGCACCTGCCAAATGTGCTAGATGAAGCTACACCAAGTGAATCTATCAAGCTAATGGGTACTAGAGAAATCATACCTACCGAGGAATAGGCTGAAGAGGAAATCACCATTTTTGCACCTAATCAGCATGAAGACACTGCTCAGCCTGAAGCCAATGCTGAAGATGAAGACTATAAAATCTTCGTCCAGTTCATCCTCGTGTTGCAAATGAAGTCCAGATTGAAAAGATAATTGATAGCATCAATGCACCTAGCCCACTCCCTCGTTCAAGAGCAACACAGCTAGCAAATTTCTGTGGGCATTTTGCATTTGTATATATATCTGAGCCCAAGAAAGTTGATGAAGCCTTCATGGAACCTGAATGGATTCAAGCTATGCAAGAAGAGCTTCAACAGTTTGAGCTGAACAATATATGGGAGTGATACGTCTCCAACGTATCTATAATTTTTTATTGTTCCATGCTGTTATATTATCAATCTCGAATGTTTTATAATCATTTTATAGTCATTTTATATCATTTTTTGGTACTAACCTATTGACATAGTGCCAAGTGACAGTTGTTGTTTTCTCCATTTTTTTACATCGCAGGAAATCAATACCAAAAGGAGTCCAAATGCAAATAAACTTCACGGAGATTTTTTATGGACCAGAAGACACCCAATGGGCCAAGGCAGCGCCTGGGGGTGCTCCAAGGGGAGCACAACCCACCAGGGCGCGCCAGGAGGCCCAGGCGCGCCCTGGTGGGTTGGGCCCACCTCAGGTGCCCTCTAGACCACCTCTTTACTCTATAAATACCACAATATTCCAGAAACCCTAGGGGAGTCGACGAAAATCAATTCCAGCCGCCGCAGAGTCCAGAATCACTAGATCCAATCTAGACACCATCACGGAGGGGTTCACCACTTCCATTGGTGCCTCTCCGATGATGCGTGAGTAGTTCTTTGTAGACCTTCAGGTCCGTAGTTAGTAGCTAGATGGATTCCTCTCTCTCGTTTGATTCTCAATACAATGGTCTCTTGGAGATCCATATGATGTAACTCTTCTTGCGGTGTGTTTGTTGGGATCGGATGAACTTTGAGTTTATGATATGATCTATCTTTTTATCCATGAAAGTTATTTGAATCTTCTTTGATATCTTATATTCATGAATGCTTATAGCCTCGTATTTCTTCTCCGATATTTGGGTTTTGTTTGGCCAACTTGATCTATTTATCTTGCAATGGGAAGAGGTGATTTGTAGTGGGTTCGATCTTACGGTGCTTGATCCCAGTGACAGAAGGGGAACTGACACGTATGTATCGTTGCTACTAAGGATAAAACGATGGGGTCTATCTCTACATAGATAGATCTTGTCTACATCATCTCATCGTTCTTATTGCATTACTCCATTTCTCCATGAACTTAATACACTAGATGCATGCTGGATAGCGGTCGATGTGTGGAGTAATAGAAGTAGATGCAGGCAGGAGTCGGTCTACTAATCTTGGACGTGATGCCTATATAATGATCATTGCCCGTCATGATTATTTGAAGTACTACCAATTGCCCAACAGTAATTTGTTTACCCACCATTTGCTTTTTTCTCGAGAGATGCCACTAGTGAAACCTACGGCCCCCGGGTCTCTTCTTTAATATATTTGCCTTCTCGATCTATTTTATTTGCCTTTTATTTTCAGATCTATTAAACCAAAAATACAAAAATGCCTTGTTGCAATTTATTCTTATTTATTTTATTTGGCGTTCGATCTATCAATCTACTACTGGTTTCTAGCACCGTTACCCGAAAAGGGATTGACGACCCCTTTAATACGTCGGGTTGCGAGTAGTTGTTATTTGTGTGCAGGTGCCGTTTACGTGCTGTTGCTTGGTTCTCCTACTGGTTCGATAACCTTGGTCTCATCACTGAGGGAAATATCTACCGTCGCGATGCTGCATCATCCCTTCCTCTTTGGGGAAATACCAACGTAGCTTCAAGCCGCATCAAAAGGAATTTCTGGCGCCGTTGCCCGGGAGGATCTTTGACATATACCAGGTTCCTAATCACAAATCTCATCTCCTCGCAATTTACATTATTTGCTATTTGCCTCTCGTTTTCCTCTCCCCCACTTCAATAAAATTTGCGGTTCTATTCGCCCCTCTTTTTCGTTCACCGTTTTCTTGCCGGATCTGTTTTTGAGTGCAATCTTGTTTGCTTTTATTATCGTCATGTATAGTTCTTCCTCTATTGCGTGCACTCCCGAGAACGAAGTTCTCAACTTTAAACAAAGGGGAGGAGAGAATTTAAAAGATGCTTGGTATAGAATTTGCAATGCTCATAATAGATCTATTCGAAAGCAATCTACCATTGTTCTTCTTCGTTGTTTTTATGTGGGCATCACCACTTGGTATAGATTCGTCCTTGATACGATTACCAGTGGAAATTTCTTGATGTGTCCCCCTCTTGATGCTTTTAATGCTATGGGAAATTTAGTAGGCTCACCACCCGTTATGATTAATGAAACAATTTTGACTCTTGAGCATGTCATGGAAAGATTAGATGCTATTGAAAAGAAAATGCTTACTGAAGAGCATATTGAAAATTTGGATAAAAAGATGCATAATTTTGCTACTAAAATTGGGTCAAAAGCAGGGGAAGTTTTAAGTTGTTAAAAGAAAAGGGAACCATAATTCATGAAAGAATTGAAGAAAGCCCATCTCTGATTGATAAACTGGAAGAAATGTTTAGTAATTGGAGTACGGCTTTTGTTTCTGCTAAAACTGTTGAAAAGCTCCCGTAAAAATTGGCAAGACTACCCAAGTTACTAAGAGCAAGGGTGCAACTTCTAGTAAAGAGGATCTTAAGATGATTAGTATCCACCCGGATTTTGTTGAAGTTACAAGAGATCCCTTTGGCAAGAATGAATTCTTTAAATTTGTTCCTAGGAGTATTGTCATTGAAAACCTCTATGATAAATCTCTAAGGAATTCTAAGTGTTTGATTGAATAGTTGAACAAAGATGACAAAACTTAGATCCTTGCTTTATGCCTAGCTAAGGGCGTAGAACTATAGCGCTTGTTGGGAGGCAACCCAATGAATAAAATTTATTTTTGCTTTCTGTTTTCTGTTCTAGAGTGTTAGCAGAATTATGCTACTGTTATGATTGTGTTTTCGTGTTTTAGTTAGTGTTTGTGCCAAGTAAAGCCTTTAGGATCTTCTTGGGTACTAGTTGTTTGATCTTGCTGAAAAACAGAAACTTTTGTGCTCACGAAAAAAATTCTCATTTTTAACCAGAGCATGGTAAAATACCAATTCTTTTTGCCGAAGATCAATATACAAATTGCTCAGGTTTTCCTAAGTTCTCAAGATTTTTGGAGTTTCAGAAGTATTCGAAATTTTCAGATTGCTACAGACTATTCTGTTTTTGGCAGATTCTGTTTTCTTTGCGTTGAGTGCTTGTTTTGATGGCTCTATAGTTTTCCGTGATGAGTTTTTGCCATAGAAAAGTTGGAATACAGTAGATATAATGCAAGAACAAAATATGAATTGGTTTGCTACAGTACTTATAGTAGTAATTTGCTTTCTTATACTAACGGATCTCACGAAGGTTTTGTTGAGTTTTGTGTGATTGAAGTTGTCGGTTAGAACGACACCTATGGGATCACTGGGATCCCTTCTACGGTCGGCGGGCGCGGGGTCATGAGAAGAGCAGGTTTAGGAGCCAGCACACGGATCGTTTACCCAGGTTTGGGCCGCAAGGATGCGTTAAACCCTAGTCCTGCTTTGGTGGATGTATTTCAGAGTGTCCTTGAGCTCTCGAACTAGCTACGGTGGTTGCGTAGTTCCAAAGAGCCGAATCCCCCTCCTGGTTGCCTCGGGCCTCCCTTTATAGAAAAAGGGGTTGCCACAGTGGCACACAGGAGGTGGAAAGGCCTACAGTGTGCGAGCTTATCGCACGACATTACGGGACAAAGTGCATTAAAGCGCTACTTAGGTGTCCATTAGCTTTATCGGGGACGGGAACGAGGCCCATCCCGTCCGTCGCCGCTTTGCCTCGCTTCGACACGCGCCCAAGCTAGTGGTGCATGCAGCGCCATGTAGGCAGGCAGGCTGCTGAGGTGGCGCGGTGGCAGGACCTTCACGAAGATCTGCATGCCTCCATGCAGGTGCTTGCTGAGTTGGCCTGGAAGCCGCATGTTGCCACGCAGGCGCCTGCCCAGCTAGTTGGGCTGGCAGCTGCATGCAAACGGCGGCGGAGTCTTGGCTGGCGCGGGCCTGGCAGTGGCCCCACTGACGCCTTTGGTGAGGGTCTTGCCGGGCGCCCGGCAAGGGTCTTGCCGTGGCGTTGAAGTCGTCCCCGGCAAGGCGCTTGCTGGGGGTCTTGTGGATTTCCTCGGTTAGGATCCCGCCAAGGGTCGTCGTCTTCTAGTCCTCTTCTGATCTCATATGTTTATGATCTTGACAAAGATCTGCATGCCACCATGGGGGTGCCTCCTGAGCCCTGGTTCCAATGTAGTTGTCGACGGTGTCTGGAACCTTTGGGCTCAAGGGCGGCTCGCTCTGCTGGTGTCGGGCAAGTTGCCCCGGCAAGGCCCTTGCCGGGGTCGCGGAGGCCGCCCCGGCAAGGGTCTTGTCGGGGGAGTCCACCTCGTGCCCCTTGCTGTCTTGTGTTTCTGGTCTTGGCATTGTCTCAGTTGTCTTGTGCTTCGGCTCTTCTCCGGCTTCCCTCCTTTGCCCTGCTAAGTGTGGCCGCGGCGCGTGGCTCTGACTGCCCGTGCACAAGTAAAGGGGTCAAAAGGAGAGCCCCTACTTTTGTACACCGACAGGAGCCCCCGGGCCCGGGCCACACATAAGCGCGACGCATTGTTGGGTCAGGCCCAGAACGGTGCGCGGGCAGGTGGGGCGGATTTTTACCATAGTAACTCTTCATCCGTTGCGCTTCCCCACGACCCGCATTGAATGCGCGATGTGGAGGGCCGTGCGTGACGTGGGGGTCATGCGTGGGGCGGTTTCCGCACGCATGCGTCATATCGCGGTTAATGGGGAAAAGAGGCGGCCCGCGCCTTCCCCGTAAAAAGGAATAACTGTGGGCGCGCTGCTCATTTACCCTTTGTGCTCTCCCCAATCTCGGAACCGCCATCCCCTTCTTCTTCTTCTTTCTCAAGCTCTTGCCTTCGCTCGCCGCCGGCGTGCCTTCGCCATCCTCCATTCCCCGCTTCCCGCAGCCGCCATGCCACCCAAAACCAACAGAGGCAAGGGAGTGGCCAAGGACGCCGGGGAGAAGGAGCCGCCGGAGAGCGAGTGGGCGGTGCGGCGGATGCAGCACGCCTACTTCCCGTCGACGGTCGACGCTGTCGAACTCCGGAACTACTTCAAGCACCTTTGGGGGTGCAAGACGGGAAGCGAGACGACGGGGCATCCGGCCGCGCGCGTCGTCCCCGCCGCCTTTTCCGAAGCCGGTCCGAATCGGTACTCGTTCTTCGTCGACAACTTTTCCTGCGGGCTCTGTCCCCCTTTTTCCGATTTCTTTAGCGACATCATGCACACCTATGGCTTCCGCCTCTTGAATTTTACTCCGAATGTTGTGGCGTGCATGGCCCTTTTTGCGCACCTCTGCGAGGGTTTCGCCGGGGTGCATCCCAACACGGCGCTCTTCCGCCATTACTTCTTCCCTCGCATCCAGAAGGGGGCGCCATTTCCAGTTGTGTCGCCTGGATTCCAAGGACCCAGGAGAAAGGGACATATCCGGACGGTGCCAAGAAGGAGAGGTGGGAAGAGTGGCGGGGCCGGTGGTGCTGGATTGAAGAGAAGGATCCGCCGGACTTTTGCCGGGTCCGCCACGCGCTGCCGGTCCACGGGAGCGACTGGAGTGATGTCGACGTCAACGACAAGAAGCTCACGGTTGCCACCACCAGGATTCTTCGTCTCACCGAGGCCGGGCTCACCCTTCAGATGATCGGGGCGGATTTCATCCGCCACCGAATCACTCCGCTGCACAACAAGGGGAGGCCAGCCTGGCTCTTCACGAACGCCGCCGACATCATGAGGCTCCGCCCTGGCTTGGACCACAACCTCACGGTGATGGGGCACGCCCACTTCTGCCAGCGGCTCTTCCAGCTTGACGTGAACCACGACGGCGAGGTCGAGCGGTCCGGCAAGGCCGCGAGGGCCGCCGTGACGGCCGGCAAGCCCACCAGGGGGGCCCTATTCAAGTTGCCGGCGGGCAACAACTCATGTTGAAACGACATCATCGCCATGATGCCAGAGTTCAACGCGCATGGCCTCATCCCAAGCTGGGCCGAGCCGCGAGAGGATCAGGTGCAGGAGTTTTTCAACACCCTGGAGGAGAAGTACGTCAGCGCCGAGCCGCGGCTTGTCCACGACACCACCCAGGCGGAGCTGGACTACATTGCCGCCAGGGTAGCGGAGGCGGAGCTCGCCAGGGAGGCCGGGAGCACCGGCGGCATGGAGGACAAGGCCGCGGCGGAGGCGGAGGAGAAGGAGCTCGCCTAGTGGGTGGAGTCCGCTGGGGAGGCCAGCAGCGCCGGCACCGGGGCCCCTCTCGTCGAAGATGTGGTTGATGAATCATCGGAGGAGGAGGAGGCCGAGGCTGTCGACCCTCCAACCACGGGGAGAGGGCGAGTCCTGCGGCGGGCCACCTCTGGCGAGCCGGTCCGGCCCGCAGGGCCGTACAACTGCGGCAAGCCCAGGAGGGGTCCGGGCGCCAGACAAGGGCCGCGGCAGCGAAGAAGTCGGTGAAGGCCGCGGTGGCGAAGAAGAGAGCAACTGCCTCTTCTTCGTCCAAGTATCCTCGGACTCCATCAGCTTCCCCTCCCCCGGCAGATGATGACGCGGGGGTCATCTTCGACTTCGGGTCTCTCAGCCCAAGGAGGAAGAGGAAAGCAGCAGAGGAGGAGGTGGAGGACGAGTAAGTATCTTGTTCCTTTCTGTCATCTCCATCCCCTCAGACCGTGCTACTTATCTTGACTTGTTTTCATCTTTGCAGGGACGCGGAGATGCTGGCCCAGAGGGTGAAGAGGGCCAAGGCCTCGGCGGGCGGCCAGCCCCCGGCAGGCGCTACTGGCACACCGCTGGTGGTGTTGAGCAATCCAGACAGCAGCCCCCGACACAACCCCCAGCATAAGTTCATCACTCGCCCCTCATCAACGTGTGCTAGGGGTACGATCCCTTGGTGCTAACCTTGTCGTGATTGCAGGAGGGGGACATCAGCAGGAGGAGCCACAGAGGGCTACCCCCAACATGCCGCCCCCATCGACCACGCCGCCCCGAGGGGCGCCCCCGACAAGGGCGCCAAGCACCGAGCCCATGCACACGGAGGAGGAGGAGGCAAACATGGGTGTTGGTGGCTTTGCTTCGGCGCCAAACGTTGGCGGGGAGGGGACCTCTGCTTCCCAGCCCGGCACGGGTAAGTCGCTTTCCTTCCTTCCCTGTTCCTTTTCCTGTTCTTTCTGAATCTTGATCTTGGCCTCGCCTCATCCCCTTCTCTGTATCTAGATTTCCCCTCAGTGGACCTAGAGGACATCGACACCGTCATTGAGGATGTCGCCAAGGATGCCGCGACGGAGGCCGAGAAGATTGCTGCCGAGGAGACCGCCAAGGGCGCTGCTGAGGACGCCGCCAAGGGGCCCGCCGGGGAGTCCGGCAAGGCCACTGCCGAGGAGGCCGGCAAGGGGCCTGCCGGGGGGGCGGCAAGTCCGCTTCCGAGGAGGAGGTGGTTGATGACTAGCCTTCCTCATCCATTGCCTCTGGCTCCGGCAGGTATCTGAAGGTGAGCGACGACCTTTTCGTCCACCTTCCAGGGACGTAGAGCTCCAGGGCGCCCATCGAGGGAGAGGTGTTCGACGAGGAGGTGCTTGCCGCCGCCGGGTTCGAGGTTGTTGATGAGCCAAGCATCGGTGGCGACGGTTCCCAGGAGGAGCGGCTTCTCCAAGCCATGGGCGCCAACTTTCGGAAGCTTCAGGCGTTCCACCGCGCCCGCCTGGACAAGGCCAAGTCCAGGATGGCAACGGTGGACAAGGCGGAGGCGGACCTCAAGGGACATGTCGCCAAGACGCAAACTTGGTTCCGCCAAGCTTGTGAGGAGCTGAAGGCCGCCCAGGACGAGCTGGCCAGGCGAGAGGTGGAGCTCACCATGAAGCGGGCCGACATCGACAAGGCCCAGGAGACGGCGAAGAACCTGGCCGCCGAAGCCGAGACGGCTCGAACCCAGCACCAGGCTGTGCTGAACTCCCAGGAAGAGGACCTTGCCACTCGCGAGGAGAAGCTTGCCGCAACGCTCCGCGGCAAGGATGAGGAGGTGGAGAAGCTCGTCGTGCAGCGGACCCAGGAGCTGGAGCAGAGGCACAGGGGGGCGCTCGATGCCCAGGCTCTGGTTCACGCCGACAAGGTGAAGGAGCTGGAGGTGGAGCGGGACAGGCTGAAGGACCAGACCCTGAAGCTGGCCGAGGAGAAGAACACACTCAACGGTGCCCTGGTGGAGGCGCAGGGCGCAGTCCTTGGCAAGGCTGAGCAGCTCTCCAAGGCCAACGACTCCATCAAAGATCTGACACTGAAGCTGGAGAGTCTTGAGAAGACGCTCTCGGAGGCCAAGGCCCGGGAAGGGACCCTGGCCAAGAATCTGGAGGCCGAGAAGCAGCTGCGGAAGAACGAGAATGCCAACCACAAAGACTTTGTGGAGGGCGAGAATCGCTGGATCGGGCGCCTCGAGAACGTCCCCGGCAGGATCACCACGCAGCTGGCTACCATGGGGATGCCAAATGTGAGGTATACCCAGGAGCGCAACGTGAGCCCCAACGCCAAGCTGACCGTCTTCTTCGAGGGCGTCCTCGGGGCTCTGGAGCAGCTTCACTCCAATCGGGCGGCCTCCCTAGCCGATGAGTCCCGAAGGCTTTGCCGGGGTGCCATGACCAAGGTCCTCGCCAAGGTGGCGCACTGGAATCCTGACCTCGACTTCGAAGCCGCGCTGGAGGGCTTGCCGGAGGATGCAGACATCGCGACGCTCAAGGAGCATATCAAGCCCATCATCAGCCGCCTCAACAGAATCCAGAGGGTGGAGGGCCAGCGCCGGGATTAGGCACCCCGTTTCTCATTGCCTCTGCAGGTTCATGACCAAGACAATTTCTATCTTTAGTTAGAACCACGGCAACAATCTATGTAATATAACTCTGCAGTACTTTTGATATTATGCATGTTAGTTTCCTTTTCGATTTTCCTTTGTATGTCCACCCTACGTTAACCGGGTAGGCTTGCCGATGCGTAAACCCAGGGTGACGTCTTGAGGACGGATCCCCAATGGCCTGCCGGGTGTGCTTGCAGCCAGGCGAACCACCTTACCGACCGTAACACGGCCGCTCGAACTGTCGAGCTTGACTCGAGTCAGAATCGAGAGCGTTGCCAATTGTGGAAGGCTACCCTGCCACCCTCGACACGGCCGCTTGACCTGTTGAGCGGACTCGAAACAGAACAAGGGTGTTGCCAATTGCGGGAGGGCCCCTTTGCGTGCAGGTTTCCATACAAAGAACGAGATCTCCGAGGGGAATAACCTTATATAAAAAGGAAATATTTAAAGTTCGGCATGACTTAGCTTTCCTGTCGCCGCACTGGCGCCCTTCGCGCTTGCAGGCGGCGCCGTTCTCTTGGTCGTCTTCTTCTTTAGAAACCATGGCCACGAGGAACTGCTAAGCTGGCTGCTAAACCAGATTCCCACCACTGCGCCCCCTACCTGGCGCGCCAAAGATGTCGGTGAGAACGACACCTATGGGATCACTGGGATCCCTTCTACGGTCGGCGGGCGCGGGCTCGTGAGAAGAGCAGGTTTAGGAGCCAGCACACGGATCGTTTACCCAGGTTCGGGCTGCGAGGATGCGTAAAACCCTAGTCCTGCTTTGGTGGATGTATTTCAGAGTGTCCTTGAGCTCTCGAACTAGCTACGGTGGTTGCGTAGTTCCAAAGAGCCGAATCCCCCTCCTGGTCGCCTCGGGCCTCCTTTTATAGAAAAAGGGGTTGCCACAGTGGCACACAGGAGGTGGAAAGGCGTACAGTGTGCGAGCTTATTGCACGGCATTACGCGACAAAGTGCATTAAATACGCTACTTAGGTGTCCATTAGCTTTATCGGGGATGGGAACGAGGCCCGTCCCGTCCGTCGCCACTTCGCCTCGCTTCGACACGCGCCCAGGCCAGCGGTGCATGTAGCACCATGTAGGCAGGTAGGCTGCTGAGGTGGCGCGGTGGCAGGACCTTCATGAAGATCTGCATGCCTCCACGCAGGTGCTTGCTGAGTTGGCCTGGAAGCCGCATGTTGCCACACAGGCGCCTGCCCAACTAGTTGGGCTGGCAGCTGCATGCGAACGGCGGCGGAGTCTTGGCTGGCGCGGGCCTGGCAGTGGCCCCGCTGACGCCTTCGGCGAGGGTCTTGCCGGGGGCCCGGCAAGGGTCTTGCCGTGGCGTTGCAGTCGTCCCCGGCAAGGCGCTTGCCGGGGGTCTTGTGGATTTCCTCGGCTAGGATCCCGCTGAGGATCGCCATCTTCTAGTCCTCATCTGATCTCATATGTTTATGATCTTGACGAAGATCTGCATGCCACCATGGGGGTGCCTCCTGAGCCCTGGTTCCAATGTAGTTTTCGACGGTGTTCGGAACCTTTGGGCTCAAGGGCGGCTCGCTCTGCTGGTGTCGGGCAAGTTGCCCCGGCAAGGCCCTTGCCGGGGTCGCGGAGGCTGCCCCGGCAAGGGTCTTGCCGGGGGAGTCCACCTCGCCCCCTTGCTGTCTTGTGTTTCTAGTCTTGGCGTTGTCTCAGTTGTCTTGTGCTTCGGCTCTTCTCTGGCTTCCCTCCTTTGCCCTGCTAAGTGTGGCCGCGGCGCGTGGCTCTGACTTCCCGTGCACAAGTAAAGGGGTCAAAAGGAGAGCCCCTACTTTTGTACACCGACAGAAGTTTTCAAGTTTTGGGTTATCTTACGATGGCTGAAAGAATGAGGAGTAAGAAGAGCCTAAGCTTGGGGATGCCCTGGCATCCCAAGCTATTATCCAAAGAGGGTAAGCAACTAAGCTTGGGGATGTCCCCGAGTGGCATCCCCTCTTTCTTCTAACGATCATCGGTATTCTACTTGAAACTATATTTTTATTCGTCACATACTATGTGTGTTGCTTGGAGTGTCTTGTATGATAAGAGTCTTTGATTGTTTTATTTTGTGTTTTAAGTCTTTATTCCTTACTGGACACACCTGTTTGAGAGAGCCAAAATTATGTCATGACTTGTTAGAATTGCTCTCTATGCTTCACTTAAATTTTTATGAGCTATGGACTTGCTCTAGTGCTTCACTTATATCTTTTTGAGCATGGTGTGCTTTAGTAATTTTGGAGAAATGCTCTCTTTCTTCACTTAGATTTATTTGAGAGATAGTAAAATTTTCAAGAAATTCTCTCTTGCTTCACTTAAATTAATTTGAGAGAAAGAAAAATTATGCTCATGATCTTCACTTATATTTTGTTTGAGCTTATCAAAAGCAACATATGAAAAATAGTTCCAAAGTGATAGATATCCAAGAAGGATATAATAAAAACTTTCATGAAGATCATTGGAAGAAATAAACTTGATTCTTAGTAATAGTTTTGAGATATGATGATGTGATATGTGAGTCATGTTGATGAGTAATTATGCTTTAGTAAGAATATTGGTGTTAAGGTTTGTGATTCCCTATGCAAGCTCGGAAGTCAATAATTATGCTTAATGCTCACTTACGAGATTATTCGTTTCTTGGTTGGTCGCTTGTCAATCTTTTGCTAGACTTCATTTTGCACTAAGTATGATCACTACTTGTGCATCCAAAAACCTTTAAACCAGTTTTGCCAGATGAGTCCACTATACCTACCTATATGCGGTATTCTTTTGCCGTTCTAAGCAAATTTGTATGTGTCATCTCTAATATTCAAAATAAATTTTTCTTTTGTGTGCTCGTACTGCTAACAAGGCGGTGAGGAGTGGCTAATATTTTCCATCCTAGATGTGTTATTCTCACGATGAGTTTTTATTCACTTGTCATTGCATGACAGTAAGGCAAAGGTATTAGGGATGCCTAGTCCCGAAATGAAAAATGAATTTACTTTATGTTGTCAAATAATAAATTCCTTGGGAAGTGTTGGTATGGAGGGCAACCGTGGATACGGCAAGCCATGGAAAGTGAAAGTCTAGTTGAAAAAGGAATAAACTTCAATTTCTATTTGGGAACCACCTATGATATATCTAGCATGGAAAGTGTTGGGAACTCTAAGTCGTTTTCGTTGGTGGGAAAAGTATGCCTCTCAAAATGTTTTTATCTCCCAATTTTCGCTTTGAGCTCTGGCACCTCTACAAATCCCTACTTCCCTCCGCGAAGGGCCTTTCTTTTACTTTATGCAATTTTTATTTTGAATTTGAGTCTCCATCTTGTCTTATAAAGCACCATCTAGGAGGCACTATGATCGTAGTCGAGCATTGGGTGTAGTTAATATGCGAGTGTGTTTCATGAATGGATCAATGATTGAGCATAATGGGCTAGGGCTAGCTTATTTTAGCATTGATATTTTGAAAGACATGGTTGCTTGTTTGCATGCTTGAGTATTTAAGTTGTCATGTCAAAACTAGAGTATTGCTTTGAACAATATAAGAGTCCAAATGCCCATGCTATAAAGAAAAAGAATATGAGATGACATGTTAGGCAGCATTCCACATCAAAAATTCCGTTTTTATCATTTACCTACTCGAGGACAAGCAGGAATTAAGCTTGGGGATGTTGATATGTCTCTGATGACCCTCAAGTATAGGGGATCAATAGTGGCTCTTTTCGATAAGTAAGAGGGTCGAACCCAACGAGGAGCAGAAGGAAATGACAAGAGGTTTTCAGCAAGGTAATGTCTCCAATTGCTGAAATTGTAAGTAGTGGAGTAGTTTGATAGCAAGATAATTTGTAACGAGCAAGTAACGGTAGTAGTAACAAAAGTTCAGCAAGGTAGCCCAATCCTTTTGAGGCAAAGGACAGGCCAAAACGGTCTCTTATGATAAGCAAAGCGTTCTTGAGGGTACACGGGAATTTCTTCTAGTCACTTTCATCATGTTGGTTCGATTTGTGTTCGCTACTTTGATAATTTGATATGTGGGTGGACCGGTGCTTAGGTGTTGTTCTTACTTGAACAAACCTCCTACTTATGATTAACCCTCCCGCAAGCATCCGCAACTATGATAAAAGTATTAAGATTAAATTCTAACCATAGCATTTAACTTCTGGTTCCAATCGGTCCCTTACAGAATAGCGCATAAACTAGGGTTTAAGCTTCTGTCACTCTCGCAACCCATCATCTAATTGCTACTCCACAATGCATTCCCTTAGGCCCAAATATGGTGAACTGTCATGTAGTCGAAGTTCACATGACACCACTAAGGGAATCACAACATACATACTATCAAAATATCGAACACATATCAAGTTCACATGATTACTTGCAACATGATTTCTCCCATGACCTCAAGAACGAAAGTAAATACTCACAAATGATAAACATGCTCATGATCAGAGGATTATTAAATAGCATATTGGATCTAAAGATATAATCTTCCACCAAATAACCCATATAGTAATCAACTACAAGATGTAATCAACACTACTAGTCACCCACAAGCATCAATCTATAGTTCCGGTAACAAGACTGAACACAAGAGATGAACTAGGGTTTGAGATGAGATGGTGATGTTGAAGATGTTGATGGAGATTGCCCTCCCCAAGGTGGGAGAGTTGTTGGTGATGATGATGACGATGATTTCCCCTCCGGGAGGGAAGTTCCCCGGGCGGAATCGCTCCGCCGGAGGGCAAAAGTGCTCCTGCCCAAGTTCCGCCTCGAGGCGGCGCGCTCCATCCTGAAAGTGCTTCCTTATTTTTTTATAGGTCAAAATGACCTATATACCAGAAGATGGGCACTAGAGGTGGGCCTGGGTGGGCACAACCCACCAGGGCGCGCCTGGGCTGCCTAGCACGCCCAGGTGGGTTGTGCCCACCTGGTGGGCCCCCTCTGGTATTTATTTGCTCCTATAATTCTCATATATTCCATAAAAAACCTCATGAAGTTTCAGCTCATTTGGAGTTGTGCAGAATAGGTAGCTTGACGTAGCTTTTTCAGGTCCAGATTTCCAGCTGCCGGAATTCTCCCTCTTGGTGTATCCCTTGCATATTATGAGAGAAAAGGCATTAGAATTACTCCAATAAGCTTTATTATGGATAAAAACGTCATAAATAATAGTAAGAAAACATGATGCAAAATGGATGTATCAACTCCCCCAAGCTTATACCTCGCTTGTCCTCAAGCGAAAACCGAAATCGAAAATCATGTCCACATGGTTTGAGAGAGAGGTGTCGATAAAAACAAAATACGGACATAGAAGCATCATGTTGATTATCATAACAGCAACAAAATTAAACATAGGACTTTTATCATAGAACTTTTATCATATACTTCTCATGAATAAGTAACAGTTCATCACACAATCAAAGTATAAAGCAAAAAATCTATTAAAAACCAACAAAGTATGTTCACAGTCAACTTTGCAACTACAATTCATCATCTTTTCAGGAAGGGTCACGTATCAGAGCCTTTAGGCAAGTCCACATACTCAGCCATCATATAGTCTTGTATTATTGCTAACACTCACCGCGTACACATGAGCAAAATGTTTCAACCGGACACATAGAAAGATAGGGGCTTATAGTTTTGCCTCCCAACATATTCACCTCAAGGGTGATGTCAACAACAATAACTCATGCTATCTATATTCAACTGGACATATGTTCCTAGATCTTTCCTCGCCACATGATGCTTGCCAAAGGAGAAAAATAAAAGGAATAGAAGGAAAACTTTGACTCTTTGCATAAAAGTAAATACATAAAAGTAAAAGATATGCCCTTCGCAGAGGGAAGCAGAGGTTGCCATGCGCTTATTTGTTTGTATGCTCAACCCCTTAATGCAAAATGTAAATCAAATTCTTGTAACAAGAGAACCCATCGAATAGGTCTAGGTTTAGCATCTTTCTTTTCCATAAGATATTTAATAGCAGCATGGTCTGTGTGAACAGTTACTTCAGAATCAACAATATAAGGTCTAAACTTATCACAAGCAAACACCACTGCTAAGAATTATTTTTCAGTAGTAGCATAGTTCCTTTGAGCACTCTGTCGGTGTACAAAAGTAGGGGCCTTTCTGTACCCCTTTTACTTGTGCACAGGCAGACGTAGCCACGCATGTGGCCATCCTTGGCGAGGCAAAAAATCAAAGGTACGAGACTGCCAAGGCAGCACTCAAGCCAGAGGCATGAAGAGCGAAGGGGCAAGATGGGCTTCCCCCGGCAACACCCTTGCCGGGGCGGCCTACATAGCCCCACACCAGCAAGGCCACCACCCTTCAGCCTGAGATCTCTGACACCATCGATAACGTCGAGACCAAGACTCAGGGGCGCCCGCGTGGTGGCATGCAGATCTTTGTGAAGACCAAAGGCATGCGACTCTACATAGGAACCAGAAGACGATGACCCCCGGCAAGATCCTTGCCGGGGACGCTCGCGGGACCCCGGCAAGACCCTTGCAGGGGGCATCTGCGGGGCCATGGCTAGGCCCGCGCCCATCAATGTTTCGCTACCCCACGGCCATTCCGACGCGACAACCAGCCCGCAAACTAGGCAAGCGCCTGCGTAGCAGCATGCAGCTTCTAGGCCAACTAGTCAAGCACCTGCATGGTGGCATGCACATCTTCGTGAAGACCATGTCACCGCACCAGCACAGCAACTAGCCAGCCAACATGGCACTTCATGCCTTGTCAGCTTGGACGCGCGTCGAAGCAAGGCGAGGCGACGACGGACGGGACGAGCTCTGTTGCCACCCCCGATAAAGCAAGAGGGCACGTAGGCAGCGCATTAAACACGTTTGTCCTACGGTGTCAGGTGATAAACTTGTACACTGTAGATACTTTCCGCCTCCTGTGTGCCACTATGGCGACCCCTTTGACATATAAAAGGAGGCCCGAGGCATACTGGGAAAGGATTCGGACTTTTTTGGACTGGGCATGCACCATAGCTAGTTCAAGAGCTCAAGAACACCAAATATACACTAAAGCAGGACTAGGGTTTTACGCATCGTTTGCGGCCCGAACCTGGGTAAAAATCCCCTCGTGTTGATCGGTAGACCTGCTCTTTGCACAGCTCCACGCCCCGCCAACCGTAGAAGGGATTCCCTGGGATCCCATAGGTGTCGTTTCCCCCGACATCTTTGGCGTGCCAGGTAGGGGGCGCTGAGGCTGTGAAAATCTGGTCTAAAAGTTACCGCATTGACTTTATCATCGCCATGGCCCCCAAGAAGAAGGGGATCACAGCGATCGGATCGTCTGGAGCTGGACCACCCGTACCAGCGCGGGCGGGCGACGGAGCAGTCGCGGATGGTAGCAGAGGCTTGGCCCGCGAGCATCCACGACACTATGGCTATCAGAGCCAGGCGAGCGGCGTCGTTCGTGTCCAAGACGATGAGCCACACGCCGCTGGGTCCAGGGGTGGGGCCGTGCTGCCCACGGGCGGCACGGTGATCTCCAGGACGCCCTAGCCGGCACCGCGGTCTTCCCAGGCCGCGAGTGGCGAGCAACTCTGCAACGTCGGTGCCCCCGGGCGCCACCGCGAGAAGAGCCCTTTGCGTCACTCTCGAGATGCACCGGGCTAGCATGAGCGTCCGGATGCTGGCGGAAACGGCGCGCGACCGCGAGACCCTGATAGAGCTCCTTCTCACGTGGTTAGAAGTCGGAGCGTGTCACGGTCCACGCAGCTTTCGCCGCCACCCACACCAGCGGAAGCATTGGCATGCGTGCAACTGCTCCTCGACTTTCCTCCTGCTGCGGAGAAGCTCGACAAGTGGAGAGCCACCATTCGGAGCCTCATCGGCTTCACCAATAAAGATGAACCACGACCAGCGGGACCCTCGTGTCCGCGCTCTGTCGAGCCGGTGCACGCTGGTGGTGGAAGGACCGGAGATGCTGCGACCACGGTGCACTCTCCTCCCCCACGCCAGCAACAGCAGCCACCAGCTCGTCGGCCCGACGCCCGCGACAACGTTTCCACAGCGTCGTCTGACCCGCGAGCCCGCTGCGACCAACATAAAGTTCTTCAAGAGCGAGCTCAGGAAGACGCTCGAACCACTATCGAGCGGCGGCGGGAAGCGCGCCATTAGTCAGATAGGCGTGCGGGGCCCACTATGGACCGCCCAGCGCCGGGGGGTTCCGATGACCTACCTTACAAGGTGGGTTGTCCAGCCTTTACCCGTGAGCTGCGGCAGTTCCAGTGGCCCACCCACCGCACATTGAAGCCTGAGGTCGGAGAAAAGTACAATGGCAATACTCACCCGTCGGAGTTCCTCAGCATCTACACTATCGTGATGCAAGCTGTCGGGGCTCGCGACGACAAGGTGCTTGCCAACTACTTCACGTTGGCACTTAAGCCCAACATCATGTCATGGTTGATGCACCTGCCAGTGGATTCCATTTCTTCTTGGTCGGATTTGTGCCACGAGTTTGTTGGCGCCTTTACCGGAGGCCACCAAGCTCCTGGCTAGGCAAGTGATTTGCATGTCATCCCCTAGAAGGACGGCGAAACCCTGCGCAAGTACATACAAAGGTTCAGCCGTGTGCAGTACAACATCCCAGATGTTCATCCCGCCATCATCATCAGTGCATTTCATCAGATGTGTGCAACCGCAAGATGCATGAGGAGCTGGTGATGAACAAGGTTAAGGATGTAGCTGAGCTTTATGTTCTGGCTGATAGATGCGCTCGGGCTGAAGAAGGGAGGAAGTACCCCGGCGAAGATGCCGGCACAGAAACTGACTCCACAGACGAAGACGTCGTCGCCCCGGCAAAGAAGGGCCGACGCCGCAGTAGGAAGCGTAATGGCAAGACCGTGCTTGCCATCGAGGGATCCGGCGACCCCGGCACCGCCAAGAAAGCCAAGGCTGACGACCCCGGCAAGGAAGTTTCCGGGTGCGCCGCCTGCCGGGCCTAGGCGGCTGCCAACAAGCCGGGAGGCTCCGACAAGCCGTACTGCAAGATCCATCGCACCAAGGGCCATGACCTCCAGATTTGCCGGCAGATTGATCTGCTTACAGAGAAGCAGAAAGCTGAGTATGAGAGGCGCGATAAGGAGAAGGGCCAGGATGGTGCTTAGGCGTCCGGCAAGAAGCATGGCGGTCGAGGAGGTCGCCGCGACAAAGATAATCAACAAGAGAGGCCCGCCCGGGGCCGCGACAAGAAGGAGGGAGACGATGATCATGATGAGGACGATGAGTCCGGCGAGCACGAGTTCCAGAAAGCTACGGAGGCCATGTGCGTCGACGGTGGCGCCTCTTTGCACACCTCTCACCGCCAACTGAAGCAGTGGGTGCGTGAAGTCTCTGCGGCGGAGCCATCGTTCGATGCCCAAAGGCCGCTGAATTTGTCCAACACGCCTATCATTTTTTACACCGAGGATCACCCTGATCACACAACTGCGATCGGGTGTTTGTCGTTGTTGGTTTTACCAACAATACGCAACCTGAAGGTGACGAAAGGGCTAGTTGACGGTGGGGCCAGTCTGAACTTGATCTCGCCCGCCATGATCGAGAGGCTGCAAATCCCCGATGGAGATCTTGAGGAGACGGGCATGTTTCAAGGGGTTAACCCGGGGAGGAGTCAGCCGGAGATTAAGATCACATTGCCCGTTACATTTGGGGGCGAGCTAAACCATAGGATGGAGAAGATTGTTTTTGATGTTGCCAAGATCCCCTTGCCCTATAATGGGATCCTCGGCCGCCCAGCACTAGCCAAGTTTATGGCGGCATCACATTACGCCTACAACACGTTGAAGATGCCCGGCCCAACGAGCATCATCACCGTTCCCTCCGATAGGAAAGACGCACTCATCTGCGCCGACCAGCTTTACCGGGAGGCCGTTGCAGCGGCTGCCGACAAGGCACCTGTTCCCGCCGCTGAGACCCCGGGAGGGAAGAAAACCGGCAAGGCCTCTGCCCCTGCCGACAAGGCCCCTTCCGGCAAGACTTCTGACCCCGGCAAGGACTCCTGCACCCCCTCTGGCAAACGCGCCTCTTTGGAGCACCACGTTCCCGTTGGGGACGTGCTCGAGAGTTCTACCAGCGGGAGCAAGAGGTCCAAGGCGGCCCACCAAAAACCAAGAAGGTCCCCGTCAGAGAGGATGGCACGGGTGGAGCTTCGGGCGAATGTCGACGTGTTTGCATGGCAAGCATCTGACATCCCCGTCGTTCCCAGGGAGGTGATTGAGCACCCCCTTTTTATGTCCACATGCGCGGCCCGTCGAGCAGAAGGTCTGGAAGCAAGCTTTGGAGCGACAAGAGTTCATCATCAAGGAGATCAGGAAGTTGGAGGCGGCAGGCTTGGTCAGAGGAGTGCTCCACCCCACGTGGTTGGCCAACCCAGTGGTAGTGCGTAAGGAAAATGGGAAATGGAGGTTGTGTATCGACTATACATATATCAATAAAGCTTGTCCAAAGGATCCTTTCCGTCTGCCACGCATTGACCAGATAGTGGACTCCACTGCCGGGTGTGACCTGCTGTCATTCCTCGACGCCTACTCAGGATACCACCAGATCTTCATGATGAAGGAGAACGAGGTAAAGTCTGCGTTCATCACCCCATGTGGTATGTACTGTTTTGTACAAATGCCTTTCGGGTTGAAAATCATTGGTCCGACATTTGCCCGTGCAGTCCAAATTGGTTTTGAGCCCCAGCTGCATAGAAATATGGAAGCTTATATGGATGATATAGTAGTCAAAACCAAGGACAGGGCCACGCTCGTGCAGGATCTGGAGGAAACATTTGCAAACCTACGCAAGATCAACCTCAAGCTCAACCCATAGAAGTGTGTGTTCGGCGTCCCATCCAGCAAACTTCTTGGGTTCTTTGTGTCTCAACGCGAAATCGAACCAAATCCTGACAAGATCAAAGCGATTGAGCAGATTGAGGCGCCAAGACGAGTCAAAGATGTTCGTAGGCTCGCCGGCGGCTTTATGTAGGTTCATATCCAAAGCTGCTGAGCGCGCCCTCCCCTTTTTCAAAGTTTTGAAAAAGGCGGGTCCAATGAAATGGACTCCGGAGGCAGAGGCAGCGCTGCAAGATTTGAAGAGGTACCTCTCCTCCACACCAATACTAGTCATGCCTAAACCACAAGAGCCGTTGCTGCTATATCTGGCGGCAACGAATCAAGTGGTCAGTGCTGCGCTGGTGGCGCAGAGAGAATTTGAGGAAGAAGTAGTGGTAGCGGCGGAGCCGTCGGATGATGGGCCGGAGCTCTCCCCGGCAGGACCTGATGCCGGCAGGGCGGGACCCCCGGCAAAGCCTGGTCCCGGCAAGACAGAGTCTGCACAAGTGGGCGAAGTCGAACAGAAGAAGAAGGTGATGCAGCACCCGATTTATTTTTTTCAGTTCCCTCTTGCAGGGGGCTAGAACAAGATATTCTGGTATACAGAAGCTACTTTTCGGCCTCCTTATGGCCTCGAGACAGCTGCGTCACTATTTCCAAGCGCACGAGATCACCGTCGTCACCCGCCTCCCTTCGCAAGGAATCTTGCACAACCCGGATGCAACCGGGAGGATTGTGGAGTGGGCGTTGGAACTATCAAGATTTGGCCTCAAGTTTGAGAGTACTTCAACAATCAAGAGCCGAGCCTTGGTAGAACTCATAGCAGAATGGACCTTGACGCCCGACGAAGAGATTCAAGAGACCACCCTTCCCGGCAAGAAGACAAGCCGTGATTGGATTATGTACTTTGATGGGGTTTCTCGCTGCAAGGTGCTGGTGCCGGCGAACTCCTTGTCGCACCCACCGGAGACCACCTCAAGTACGTAGTCCAGATGCACTTTCCCTGGGAAAATCAATGAACAACACCGCAGAGTACGAGGATTGCTTGCTGGACTCAGGATTGCGGTAGACCTCAGAATCAGGAAGCTCGTCATCAGGGGTGATTCGCAGCTCGTCGTCAAGCAAGTTAACAAGGATTACCAGATCCCGTTGATGGAGGCCTATGTGGTTGAAGTGAGGAAGTTGGAGGAGCGTTTCGACGGTCTACAAGCAAAGCATGTTCCCCGAGCAGAGAATAGCATTGCCGACGACTTGTCGAAACACGCTGCCCTCATGTTGTCTGTGGAACCAGGTACCTTTGTGCTTCAATTAACCCAGCCATCCATTGAGGCATCGGCAGGATAGAACAAGCGAAGGAAGTCAGGCCCCGACAAGCGAAGGAACCAGGGACCTGATGCCGGCAAGGAAGTTGTCGGGGAGCAGCAACCTCCGCCAGGGCTCCAAGCCATGACTGTAGAGGCAACTGCCCCTACAGCCGAAGATGAGCCTTTAGTCCTTGTCATCGAGCCCCAGGCTCCGGCATGGGTGCAACACACCGTCTATTTCCTCCAAATAGGGGAACTCCCTGAGGAACATGAAGAGGCAGAGAAAGTAGCCCGTCGGTCCAGCATGTACCAGTTTGTGGATGATGCCCTATACAGAAGGAGACCGAACGGCGTGAAACTGAAGTGCATTCCTCAGGAGGACGGACTGAAGCTATTGGAAGAGATACATGGAGGCATGTGTGGCTCCCACATAGGGTCAAGATCCCTTGCCAGCAAAGCGTTCCGGCAAGGTTTCTTCTGGCCCACCGCTCTCCAGGATGCAACTGCACTAGTAACCAAGTGTGAAGCGTGCCAGTTCTATTCAAAGAAGCTTCATCAGCCAGCCCAAGCCCTTCAAACAACCCCTCTTTCCAGGCCATTTTCGGTCTCGGGGCTCAACATACTGGGTCCCTTTCCCCGTGTTGTCGGGGGCTTTGAGTACTTGTACGTCGCGATCGACAAGTTCACAAAGTGGCCGGAAGTGGAACCGGTGAGAAAGGTGACAGCACAATCAGCCATCAAGTTCTTCAAGGGACTAGTCTACCATTTTGGTGTGCCGAATAGAGTCATCACCGACAACGAGACGCAGTTCACGAGCCGCACCTTCATGCAGTATATCCAAGACCTCGGCGGCAAGGTTTGTTTTGCTTCTGTTGCTCATCCAAGAAGTACTGGCCAGGCTGGGATGGCGAATGCAGAAGTATTGCGAGGCCTCAAGACCAAAACTTTTGACAGGATACACAAGTGTGGAAGGCGCTGGATTGATGAGTTGCCAACGGTTCTTTGGTCGATCAGAACGACACCAAATCGAGCCACTGGCCAGACACCCTTTGCCCTGGTATACGGGGCAGAAGCAGTTCTCCCCATGGAACTCATATACAGGTCACCTCGAGTGCTCGCTTATGATGATCCTGAGCAAGAGCAGTTGTGCCAAGATGAAGCGACGCTCCTTGAGGAAGATCGTCTTCAGGCTGATGTGCGAGCCGCTCGCTACCAGCAAGCCTTGCGCCGCTACCATAGCCGCAAGGTTCACGCCCGAAGCCTTGAGGAAGGCGACCTTGTTCTTCGGCGAATCCAATCCGCCAAGAGTTCAAACAAGTTGACGCCAAAGTGGGAAGGCCCTTATCGGGTAATACGAGTCACCAGGCCCGGCGCAGTCCGCCTGGAGACCGAAGATGGCATTCCGGTGAGCAATTCCTAGAATATCAAACATCTTCGCAAGTTTTACCCCTAAGGCGCGGTTGCCGGGAGTCCCGGCAACCCCCCTTTTGTACTAGCCTTGCCGGCAAGGTACGTAACCCTATGTACAAAGCCAGGCGCAGACCCTGTGCGCAGTTAGGGAAAGAAAACCCTTAGTATGTACAGTTTCCCGTTGATTTCCATATTTATGTGTATACGTATATACATGCTTGTCCAGGATATTATACTGCTTTTTGATTCCAACAAATGTTAACGGACCGCCAAGGTTCCATGCTCTTGCCCTCTCTTCTTTCCAGCCGCGGCAAGGACGCTCGATCCCGCCAAGTGCCCGATGACATTGACGGAGAGCAGGCCGTTCTCCATTAATTTGAACTAGAGAACGTGCCACAGGCTATGGGCACGGGCAAAGGTCTTCCACCCACGGCGGAGATACATGACGTGAGGGGCGGGGAAGTCGACGTCGACCCGCATGCCGCTATTCCCACAGCCCCTCATGTGCAGCCTCAAGGCCTGTGGCGGGTCGAGCTCCATTTCCCGAGCGAACGGGGTGGGGAGGCGGAGGTGACCGCACACTGGCTTGTACAGCCTGATGAAGAACTCGCGGGGTTGGTCTCCGACGTGGCCCTCCATTGGAGGGAGGGAGCCGCTGGCGGAAGCGTGGTCGGTGCGCCGCCCCGTCCTCCTCTCCCCCGAGCGCCACGGCGGCCTCGGCCTCGTCCCCTCCCTCTTCCTCTCACAGCGGGCTCCGCCGCCATGAGCTCCGGAGGAGGCGGGACACGCTATCGAGCAGAAGCCCTCGTCGCTGCCATTGGAGCGCCGGAGCGCCCTCTCACCATGGTGAATTGAAGAAAGGGGCCAAGCAGGAAGGAGATGAATGCAGAAGGATGCTATCCCTCTCCCCTTTTTATAGAGGGGCAGGGCCGGGGCTCGGCCCCCCAACCTAAGGGCGGCCGCCCCACTCGACCAACCCGGCCGCCAGAGGCGCAGGGAATCAGCACCGACCTGCTGCTCCAATCAGCAATGTCCAGCTTCCCGCCTCGATGTTAAGGCCTGTGCCCTCCGTATTCGCCACCTACCTTCCCTGAGGCACGGGGGACATGTGGCGGGCGGGCCGGGATTAAGAAGACAAGTGGGACGACCGTTTTCCACCCTGTGATCGTGGGGCGCGGGTGCCATGAAGGGCACGACCCGAGTCCACTTTGTAAATGAGCCGTGCCCCTGTGGCTTCCTCTTTTTTATGGGGAAGACGCGGGCCGCCTCTTTACTATTCACCACAGGGTGACGCAAGCATGTTGCGGCCGTTCCACGCACGACCCCCACGTCACGCACCCAATGCGGGTCGTCGGGAAGCGCAGCTGGCGACTGAGGAGGATAAAACTCTGCCACGCGTACACGCACACCGTTCTGGGCCTGGCCCAACAACGCTTCGCGCTTATGTGTGGCCCAGGCCCGGGGGCTCCTGTCGGTGTACACAAGTAGGGGCCTTTCTGTACCCCTTTTACTTGTGCACGGGCAGTCGTAGCCACGCCTGCGGCCAGGCTTGGCGAGGCAGAAGAAGCAAAGATACAAGACTGCCAAGGCAGCACCCAAGCCAGAGGCATGAAGAGCGAAGGGGCAAGATGGGCTTCCCCCAGCAACACCCTTGTCGGGGCAGCCTACATAGCCCCTGCAAGAGCCTTGCTGGGGCGACTTGCCCCACACCAGCAAGGCCGCCACCCTTCAGCCTGAGAGCTCTGACACCATCGACAACATCGAGACCAAGACTCAGGGGCGCCCGCGTGATGGCATGCAGATCTTTGTGAAGACCAAAGGCCTGCGAGTCTAGATAGGAACCAGAAGACGAAGACCCCCGGCAAGATCCTTGCAGGGGACGGCCGAAGACCCCCGACGGGATCCTTGCCGGGGACGCTCGCGGGACCCCGGCAAGACCCTTGCCGGGGGCATCTGCGGGGCCACGGCTAGGCCGCACCCACCAACGTTTCGCTGCCCCGCGGCCATTCCGACGCGACAACCAGCCCGCCAACTAGGCAAGCACCTACTTGGAAACATGCAGCTTCTAGGCCAACTAGTCAAGCACCTGCATGGTGGCATGCAGATCTTTGTGAAGACCCTCTCACCGCACCAGCACAGCAACCAGCCAGCCAGCATGGCGCTACATGCCTCATCAGCTTGGACGCGCGTCGAAGCAAGGCGAGGCGGCGACGGACGGGACAAGCTCTGTTGCCACCCACGATAAAGCAAGAGGGCACGTAGGCGGCGCATTAAATGCGTTTGTCCTATGGTGTCAGGTGATAAACTTGTACACTGTAGATACTTTCCACCTCCTGTGTGCCACTGTGGCGACCCCTTTGACATATAAAAGGATGCCCGTGGCGTACTGGGAAAGTATTCGTACTTTTTTGGACTGGGCATGCACCGCAGCTAGTTCAAGAGCTCAAGAACACCAAATATACACTAAAGTAGGACTAGGGTTTTACGCATCGTTTGCGGCCCGGACATGGGTAAAAATCCCCTCGCGTTGATCGGTAGACCTGCTCTTTGAACAGCTCCACGCCCCGCCAACCGTAGAACGGATTCCCTAGGATCCCATAGGTGTCGTTTCCCCCGACACACTGTCTAGAGTTTTACTAGCATAATGAATTACATTAAGTTTCTTATCAACTCTTTGTCCTAGAACAGCACCAACAGCATAATCAGTAGCATCACACATAATTTCAAGAGGCAAGTTCCAGTCAGGTGGTTGAACAAATAGGTCCAGAAATTAAGGCTTTCTTGAGTGTTTCCAAGGCTTCTAAACAATCATCATAAAAAACAAAGGGAATATCCTTTTGTAAGAGACTAGTGAGAGGCCTAGAAATTTTAGAAAATTCTTTGATAAATCTCCTATAGAAACCAGCATGACCTAGGAAACTACGAATACCTTTTATATCTTTAGGACATGGCATTTTCTCAATTGCATCAACCTTAGGTTTGTCCACTTCAATACCTCTTTCAGAAATTTTATGACCCAAGACAATGCCTTCATTAACCATAAAGTGGCACTTCTCCCAATTCAAGACAAGATTTGTTTGTTCACATCTCTGCAAAACTCGATCAAGATTGCTTAAACAATCATCAAAAGACTTCCCATAAACAGAAAAGTCATCCATTAAAACCTCAACAATCTTTTCACAAAAGTCAGAGAATATAGCGGTCATAAATATTTGAAAGGTAGCAGGTGCATTACATAAACCAAAAGGCATACATCTATAAGCATAGGTTCTAAAAGGACAAGTAAAAGTGGTCTTTACTTGATCAGGTTGAGAAACAGGTATTTGTGAAAAACCAGAATATCCATCTAGGAAGCAAAAATGTGTGTGCTTAGATGATCTTTCAAGCATTTGATCAATAAAAGGCAAAGGGTAATGATCTTTTCTGGTTGCTTTGTTTAATTTTCTAAAATCATTTACCATTCTATAGCCTGTAACAATTCTTTGTGGAATAAGTTCATTCTTATCATTAGGAACAACAGTTATACCTCCCTTCTTAGGAACACAATGAACAGGACTTACCCATCTACTATCAGCTATAGGATAGATTATACCTGCTTCCAGAAGTTTCAATGTTTCCGTTCTCACCACTTCTTTCATCTTCGGATTTAACCGACGTTGGTGATCAACAACGGGTTTACCATCTGGTTCCATGTTAATTTCGTGCTGACATAGAGTGGGACTAATGCCCTTTAAATCATCAAGAGTATATCCAATAGCAGCTCGGTGCTTCCTTAGAACTTTCAATAATCTTTCTTCTTCATGTTCTGAAAGGTTAGCACTAATAATAACCGGATATATCTTCTTTTCATCAAGATAAGCATATTTCAAAGTGTCTGTCAATTATTTTAATTCAAACACAGGATCACCTTTAGGTGGAGGAGGTCCTCCTAGAGTTTCAATAGGCAAAGTGTGTTTAAGCAGGGGACGTTGTTTAAAGAAAATTTTATCTATTTCATTTCTTTCATGCATATGTAAATCATCTTCATGGTCTAGCAAATATTGTTCTAAAGGATCAGTTGGTGGAACAGCAATAGAAGCAAGACCAATTAATTCATCCTCACTAGGCAATTCTTTTTCGTGAAGCTTTCTGCTAAACTTGGAAAAAATTAAACTCATGAGACACATCACCAAAACTAACACCGAAAGTTTGTTTCTCACAATCTATCTTAGCATTAACGGTGTTCAAGAAAGGTCTACCAAAGATAATGGGACAAAAGTTATCTTGTGGAGAACCAAGAACAAGAAAATCAGTAGGGTATTTTATTTTCCCACACAAGACTTCAACATCTCTAACAATCCCAATTGGTGATATGGTGTCTCTATTAGCAAGTTTAATAGTAACATCTATGTCTACTATTTCTGCGGGTGCTATGTCATTCATAATTTCTTGATATAATGTGTAAGGAATAGCACTCACACAAGCACCTATGTCACATAAACCATGATAACAGTGATCTCCTATTTTAACTGAGATGACAGGCGTGCCAACAACAGGCCTATGTTTGTCTTTTTTATCAGGTTTGGCAATTCTAGCAGCTCCTTCACAGAAGTAAATAACATGCCCATCTATATCTTCTTCTAAGAGATCTTTAACCATAGCAATGCTAGGTTCTACTTTGATTTGTTCATCAGGTTTAGGTGTTCTAATATAGCTTTTGTTAACTATAGTTGAAACTTTAGCATGTTCCTTTATCCTAACAGGGAAAGGTGGTTTCTCAATATAAGCAAAAGGAACAACTGGATCAACATTATAAAGTATAGTTTCTTCTTTAACTGGTACCGGTTCTTTAGTTTCTTATTTAATAGGTGGGTGATATTTAAACCACTTCTCTTTAGGGAGTTCAACATGAGTAGCAAATGATTCACAAAAGGAGGCTACTATCTCTGAGTCAAGCCCATATTTAGTGCTAAACTTTTGAAAAGCATCGGTATACATAAAAGATTTAACACAATCATACTTAAGTTTAATACCTCACGCTTTACCTTTGTCGAGTTCCCAATCTTCAGAGTTGCGTTTCTCTCCAAAAGATCCCATCGGAATTCAATAGTCTTCTTTGTAAAAGAACCAGCACAAGAAGTATCAAGCATGGTTTCATCATTACGAGAAAGCCGAGCATAAAAATTCTGGATAATAACTTCTCCTGAGAGTTCATGATTGGGGCATGAATATAACATTGACTTAAGCCTCCCCCAAGCTACAGCGATACTTTCTCCTTCACGAGGCCAAAAATAATATATATATAATTCCGATCACGATGAACTAGATGCATAGGATAAAATTTTTGGTGGAACTCCAATTTCAAACGATTCCAATTCGATGATCCAATATCATCGCATAGCCTATACCATGCCAATGCTTTTCCCTTCAAAGATAAAAGGAAAACCTTTTTCATCACTTCATTTCTGGGTAAACCTACAAGCTTAAACAATCCACAAATATGTTCCACATATATCAAGTGCATATCAGGATGTTCGGTTCCATCTCCTACATAAGGATTAGCTAGCAGTTGTTCTATCATACCCGAAGGAATTTCATATTCAATATTTTTTAGTAGGTGCAGTAGGTTGAGGGGTAGCTAATTGTGGTTCCGGACGAGGTGAAGATGCCCCGAACAAACCCCTCAAAGGATTGTTTTCCATAGTAACAAGTGACAATAAATTTCAGCACACTATATAAAAGTTTCCTTACCAAATTCCACATACCAAAGGCGCTTCACTCCCCGGCAACGGTGCTAGAAAATAGCCTTGATGACCCACAAGTATAGGGGATCAATTGTAGCTCTTTTCGATAAGTAAGAGTGTCGAACCCAACGAGGAGCAGAAGGAAATGAAAAGTGGTTTTCAGCAAGGTAATGTCTGCAAGTGCTGAAATTGTAAGTAGCGGAGTAGTTTGATAGCAAGATAATTTGTAACGAGCAAGTAACGGTAGTAGTAAAAAAAGTTCAGCAAGGTAGCACAATCCTTGTTAGGCAAAGGGTAGGCCAAAACGGTCTCTTCTGATAAGCAAAGCGTTCCTGAGTGTACACGGGAATTTCATCTAGTCACTTTCATCATGTTGGTTCGATTTGTGTTCGCTACTTTGATAATTTGATATGTGGGTGGACCGGTGCTTAGGTGCTATTCTTACTTGAACAAACCTCCTACTTATGATTAACCCTCCCGCGAGCATCCGCAATTACAAGAAAACTATTAAGAATAAATTCTAACCATAGCATTAAACTTTTGGATCCAATCGGTCCCTTACGGAATAGCGCATAAACTGGGGTTTAAGCTTCTGTCACTCTCGCAACCCATCATCTAATTGCTACTCCACAATGCATTCCCTTAGGCCCAAATATGTTGAAGTGTCATGTAGTCAACGTTCACATGACACCACTAAGGAAATCACAACATACATACTATCAAAATATCGAACACATATCAAGTTCACATGATTACTTGCAACATGATTTCTCCAGTGACCTCAAGAACGGAAGTAACTCCTCACAAATGATAAACATGCTCATGATCAGAGGAGTATTAGATAGCATATTGGATCTGAACATATAATCTTCCACCAAATAACCCATATAGTAATCAACTACAAGATCTAATCAACACTACTAGTCACCCACAAGCACCAATCTATAGTTCTGGTAACAAGATTGAACACAAGAGATGAACTAGGGTTTGAGATGACATGGTGTTGTTGAAGATGTTGATGGAGATTTCCCTCCCCAAGATGGGAGAGTTGTTGGTGATGATGATGACGATGATTTCCCCCTCCGGGAGGGAAGTTCCCCCGGGGGAATCGCTCCGCCGGAGGGCCAAAGTGCTCCTGTCCAAGTTCTGCCTCGAGGCGGCGGCGCTCTGTCCCGAAAGTCCTCTCCTCATTTTTTCTAGGTCAAAATGACCTTTATGCCAGAAGATGGGCACCTGAGGTGGCCCTGGGTGGGCACAACCCACCAGGGCGCGCCTGGGCTGCCTGGCGCGCCCAGGTGGGTTGTGCCCACCTGGTGGGCCCCCTCTGGTAGTTATTTGCTCAATAATTCTCATCTATTCCATAACAAATCCTCGTGAAGTTTCAGCTCATTTGGAGTTGTGCAGAATAGGTAGCCTGACGTAGCTTTTTCATGTCCAGATTTCCAGCTGCCGGAATTCTCCCTCTTGGTGTATACCTTGCATATTATGAGAGAAAAGGCATTAGAATTACTCCAATAAGCTTTATTATGGATAAAAACATCATAAATAACAGTAAGAAAACATGATGCAAAATGTACGTATCAACTCCCCCAAGCTTAGACCTTGCTTGTCCTTGAGCGAAAACCGAAATCGAAATCATGTCCACATGCTTTGAGAGAGAGGTGTCGATAAAAACAAAATGCGGACATAGAAGCTTCATGTTGATTATCATAACAGCAACAAAATTAAACATAGTACTTTTATTATAGAACTTTTATCATATACTTCTCATGAATAAGTAACAGTTCATCACACAATCGAAGTATAAAGCAAAAGCTCTATTAAAATCCAACAAACTATGTTGTCAGTCAACTTTGCCACTAAAATCCATCATCTTTTCAGGAAGGGTCACGTATTGGAGCCTTTAGGCAAGTCCACATACTCAACCATCATATAGTCTTCTATTATTGCTAACACTCACCGCGTACACATGAGCAAAACGTTTCAACCGGACACATAGAAATATAAGGGCTTATAGTTTTTCCTCCCAACATATTCACCTCAAGGGTGATGTCAACAATAATAACTCATCCTATCTATATTCAACTGGACATATGTGCCTAGATCTTTCCTCACCACATGATGCTTGCCAAAGGAGAAAAATAAAAGGAATAGAAGGAAAACTTTGATTCTTTGCATAAAAGTAAATACATAAAAGTACAAGATATGCCCTTCACAGAGGGAAGCAGAGGTTGCCATGCGCTTATTTGTTTGTATGCTCAACCCCTTAATGCAAAAGAACGTCATGTTGCATTGCCCCTTGTGATAGCGACTTTATTAGGCAGTCTGTCACTTTTATTCTTCACCATCACAAGTTCGTGCAACACTCAATTTTCTCTTACATTAAATGATCTCACACTTTTAGAAGCAATTTCTATTGCCTTTTTGCACCGATGACAACTTATTTGAGGGATCTTGCTCAATCCCTAGGTAGGTATGGCGGACTCTTGAAAATAAGATTTGGGTTTAAGGGTTTTTGGATGCACAAGTAGTATCTCTACTTAGTGCGGAATTTTTGGCTAGCAAAGATAGGGGGCAAGCACCACATGTTGAAGGATCTATGACAATATGACTTCTATGTGAATGTAAACAAACATAAACCATTAAGTTTTCTTCCTTGTCCAACGTCAACAATTTTGGCATATAATATTTTGATGAGGGCTCACAATCACAAATGATTTCTAGGATAGTATATTTATATGTGAATCTTCTCTTCCCTTATTAATTCTTTCATGAGTTGCTTCATTGACTAATGTTATGTGTCAATCTCTAATAAAATTTTCTACTTATACTTTTCCTTGTGTGGTGCCATCACCTCATATAGGAGGATATGATCTTTTCTTCATTTATTTCCTTATTTATTTTTCTTTTATTTGCAACATGAAAGTAAAGAAAGCAAAAACTCAAACTAAACTTTATTATATAACTTGCACACGATTACAAGGATAGATCACTAAGCAAACCCTCAAGGAAGAAAGGATCGAGCTAACTTTTATTCTTGTAAGGCAAAAGATCGAACTAAAATAAGTAAAAGTAATAAGATAGTGGGGTGATACGATACCGGGGCACCTCCCCCAAGCTTGGAGGAAGCCAAGGGGAGTGCCCATACCCGATACTCAATTCTCCTTTGGTGGTGAAGAAGATGATGATGGTGAAGAAGAAGAGATCTTGTCCTCGGATTTCCAAGGCAGTGGTCCACCATCATAATAGGAGGAGTGAGTCTCACGGGTCCTGCAACTAGCAGCCAAACTCATACCTTTAAACCTTGCCTCATATTCAAAGACTTGGTTTTGAAGATCATAGATCTGGCTTTGGAGAAAGATGATTTGCTCGTTGAGGGTGAAGATGATGTCCTTCATGGGCTTGCCATCCACCTTGAGATCACGGGAAAGGTCCGTGATCATGAGGTGATTGGCATTAAGCCCATGCTCCACCATCCCTTTGCACCGGAAGACTTCCTGCTCCATGGCTTCAAGCCTGGCCTCCACGATTCCCGTGCCCTTGGGACCTTGCTCATCGCGGATGTACAGCACCCCCTCATGCATCTGGATGGTTTGAGGGTGCTGCACCACCTCCCGCAGATATGGGTTGATGACGTTCTTGAAGAACTTGTCCTTGCAGGGACTTGAAGAGGCCATGGTAGATGGGATCTGATAGAAAACAACAAGAAAAGAGAACAGAGGATTTCTCCGCGATACGATGATCAACGGGTTCGGGAAGCATATATATAATTTTTTATCTTGGAGGACAAGCATATGGTAGAAAAACGGAGTCCGGTTGGTGTCCCAGGTGGGCACAACCCACTTGGGCGCGCCAGGCGCGCCCTGGTGTCTTGTGCCCGCCAGGGGACGCTTCCTGGATGTTTCTTTATTTCCAAAAAATTAAATTTCCCAAAACTGATAAAAAATATTTTTGCAGATTGTTCGGAATCCGTTTACTTACCGTATCACGTACCCCTTATTTTCACGATCCTGGAGTGTTCCGGCAGGACTCTTTTATGTGTTCTTCCGGTGTCAAAGTTTGGATAATATTACTTTCAATGTTAATGGGCGTACCTGAGATATAATGCTTTATTCGTTGCCAATTGACAACCTTCGGGTTAGTACCTTCGGGATTATTTACTTTGATGGCTCCAGACCGATAAAGCTCCTCGATGACATATGCACTACTGCAGGTTGCTGCTAACGCGACACTACGATCAGAGACCCTTCGACGAAACTGTGTGCGATGCCATAATCGCAAACGGTGGTGTAAGAAACCGTCAAAAAAGGTGCAAAACGTTTGCGATGGAGGATGCATCAAACACTGTTCAGATTTTAGTTGCGTGTGTGATTCAGGGCATACGGTTCAGTTCAATTAACTGTTTTCGATGAGGTGGAACGAAAGAAACGGGCAGCCAGATGAAGCTGTGTGCGATGTACAGCATACGGTTCACTCGGATGAACTGTTTGTGATTAGGCAACACAAAAGAAACGGTCAGCCAGATGAAGGTGTGTGCTATATACGGCATGCAGTTCACTCGGATGAACTGTTTGCGTTGAGACATGAGAACGGAAATGGTTCAACTTAACAAGATGTGTGTGATACGCGGCAAATAGGTCTGTAATCAGAAATGTGTGTGAAGACCGATAATAACACAGACGGTTGCGGCTAATAAGACGTATGTGATATGCTATGTCTACACAACATCTATTGGCCATTGGGGGACGGGCGGTCACCCGGATACGCCATAAGGATGCGAAGAGGCATCCTATCAGCAAGGACTAGCTGTTCCACGAGTAGCTCATGTAAGAAAACTCTCAAGTTAAGTGTGCTCAGGCTGGAGCAGCCATGAGATGGGTGACTGGATGGGAAGTTGTGTTGATGTTAAATTAACTGGTAGGATGGGTCGTATCAGTCATATCTGTCAATTTAAATGGCTGATACGACCCATCCCATGAGTTAATTTAACCTAGAGGTCCTTGTTTTTTTATTAATTTTTAACACATGTTAAAGAAGGTCTACCGCATCACTTTCTGACAATGTGTGATACGTGGCATACAGTTGATCCATCCAACCTGTTTGTGATGGAATAGGCCATGTGTGTTGTGGGCAAACGCTTGCTAGTATTCAACCATTTTGGGATTGATGAATTCATCACCGACGGGTTCCCTAGTGTGGTCCATGTTCATCTGATTATCATCTACTTCTTGTGCTAGCTCGATGTTCCTTCTATGCTAAGTTTCCATTAATTGATGGCGTTTATGAACACGCCACTGCTTCCCGCCATTTCCTCACCTGTTTCCCGCCACCCTGCTATATTGCGCATAGGGGGCGCGCGACGCACGGAGGCAACAAGCGCAGCCTGTAGCACATCCACCTTTTCCAAGCATGCCAACCCACCAAAGCGTCGCCTCTGCCATCAACCTCGCCGACGAGGAAAACGAGCAGGCGCCACGGCCCGTCGAGGCCCAGGCGCTCCCCGGCAACACAATGGACGACGCCGTGATGCGTGTCATCGCCAGGGTTGAGCAGACCTTTGGCGCATGGCACTTGAGCGCCGCGGATCAAGATAGGCATGTCAGGGCCGACAGGGTGCAGCTCGCCGCACAACATGATCGATGGCGCGCCGCCGCACGGCGAGACCATTGGAGCGCCGCAGAGCGAGAGGTGAGGCGCGCCGCACAGCAAGAGCGGATCCATTGGCGCTTGCCTGCTGTCGACACGGCGTTGCAGATGGGAACACGTCCCGTCAGTACCCCCATTCCTCACCAGGAGTGGGCAGAGGCCCTCAGCGCCGTACTTGCACCAGAGGCCGGCCGCGCTGTACTTGCACCGGACGCCCGCCGCGTCGTTCGCATGGGTGCCGCCGTTCGCCTTGTCCGCGGCCCGCTGGATGCCAACGCGCTGGTCCGTAGGCTCGACCGCCTCCTTGGCCCAGGTGTCCACCTGGGCGCAGTAGATGTTGGATTTCGGGTTCCGGTAAAACCCTTAAGGTTTGAACACTGGGGTGCGCGCGAAGATCTCTCCCTCACCGATCACGCCCTCACACACTTCGCAGTATCTAGGCTAGGCAAGACGAACTCACAACACACAAGACACAAGATTTATACTGGTTTGGGCCACCGTTGTGGTGTAATACCCTACTCCAGTGTGGTGGTGGTGGATTGCCTCTTGGGCTGAGGATGAACAGTACAAGGGGAAGAACAGCCTCTTGAGGGGAGGTGTTCTTGTGCTTGGTGAACTTGTGGGTGTGAGAATCCGATCTCCCCTCCTGCTGCGGTGGCTAGTCCTATTTATAGAGGCCCTGGTCCTCTTCCCAAATATTGAGCGGGAAGGGATCCCACAATGGCCAAGTTTGAAGGGGGACAACTAGTACAGCTTATCCTGACAAAAGTAGTCTTCGCCTGCTAAAGGCTCTGGTGGTGACGCCGTCTTGGGCTCCATGATGACCTCCGTCTTGCCGTCCTGATGGTCTTGGTCTTGTTGCACCGATATGGAAACCTTTGCCTGATGCCTCGGAACTCCTCGCCTGTGCTTGCCTCCTTAGCACCAAAGGGGAAACAAGGACACTGTGCGCGTTGGCGCCCGCCTGGCCTTGGTCGTCATGGCTCATGTCATTGGAACCTCGCGAGGTTTGCCTTGCCTTGATCTCTTCGCCCTTCACGAGCTAGCCTGGTGAGGCCGCTCCCGAGGAGCTCTTGCACCGTCCGCCTCGCGAGGCTTGGCCCCTCGCGAGGGTCTTGAGTGCTTGCTGGTGAAGATGGGTTGTACGGGCCCGCTTGCAGAGTCACGCTATGGGCCACAGGCAGGCAAGTCTGGGGACGCCCGTTCCCAGAACGCCGACACTATCCCCCGGGCCCAAGGCGCGCTCGGACTTGGCTTCGGGGTGAAGCCGAAGGGCAAGTGCGGAGCGCCGCAGGCCCCAATAGCCGGCGGCCTTGGTCGACGTGTGGCGGTTGATTGGACGTGGGCGTCTCCGCTTCCCCACGCTGCCTCGGCAACTGCCCGACTTGACGAGTCCCTGCTGCATGCAAGGAAAAACCATCATTACCTGTGATCATGGGGGGGCTGGTTGGCCTTCTCCTGCTATAAATGGGGAGGGGGCTGAGCCCCCGTCGCCCATCTCTTCCCATTCTGCTCGCTTCTCCCCCTTTTTCTCCATTGCTAGTAGAGACACCAACGGTACCGTCGAAAAGGTTCTCCGCCGCGGAGATGGGGAAGGCCTCTCGCGAGGGGCTCGGCTCTCCGGCGCCCAAGCATGGATGCGGTCGTCCCCGCAAGCACACCGCGACCCCAGCCGCGGCCCCTCGCAGCCGCGGCGGTGCCGCTTCGCGTGGTGGGGGTCGCCCCGGTCGTGGCAGCCCTGTCGGTGAAGGGAGACGTGTCGTGGTCGCGCGGCCTCCCCGACCGCGCTTCCACTCGGCAGAGGCGCTGCCGGAGTTCGTCGTCTGGTCAGAGAACCCGGCCGGCAACTGGCTTTAGCTCCCGCGCTTCTTCGTCGACGACCTGCCAGCCGCAGGTCCAGGCGGGCTCTGGCTGCAGGCGGACAGCTGCTGCAGCAGGGCTTCCTGGGTCACGGTTGAGGTCTCCGTCGCGGGCAACATAGCCCTGGGCCGCGGCTGGTAGACGTTTGCCCGCGCGCGCGGCCTGGGCAGGCGGTGCACCCTCCATTTCAAGTACGACGGCGACGCGACCCTCTATGTGAGGGTGTTTGGGGAAGATGGTCGCCGCGCCGGATGCTGCCCCGAGGTCAACGGCGGTGACGAGGTGCTCGGCCTTGGCGATGGTCGTGACGAGTATGAGGGCGAACCCGCCCTTGGCGTCGACCGCATCTCGTCCAGCTATGGCGGCTCTTCTCTCGGTGACAGCTCCAGCAGCGGTGGTTACGACCAGCCGTCGCGCTCGCTTTGAAGGTGGCAGCAGGTCGTCTTGTGGCCGCGCCCCTGCGAAGCGCGAGGAGGGGTCTGGCTGAGCTCGGGACAGTGCCAAGAGCCCGCCTTCGCGGTCCGCCGCGGGGGCATGCGCCGCTTTTATCTCGTTCTTCCTTTCCTTCCTGTATGAAGAAAGAAACCAGTATGGGGCCCCGGAGGGGCGTGCAACGAACTATGATTTCTCAGTTATTATGCTATGTTCATCGTCCCTGTGCTGTGTCGCAACATCGTTGTTTTATGTAAGGATAACTTAGCTTGACGTGCTCAGAGTAGTCTCCTCTCCACGAGGTGCTCGCTTCCTGGTGCCTGTCGAGGCCCCCTTGGCCTGGTAGGCGCTTAGAAACTGCAAAAAACTCGTTAGGAGGCTTAACGTTTTCCCGAGCCTTGGTCGCAGGCGCCGCTGGCCTTGACCCAGCGCTTTGTATCACGATACCCGTGGGGCACAGATTAGGAGAGGTGCGCCAGCTTGTGGGCTCGAACGAGGGTGCCTCGCGAAAAGCAAAAGCGAAAAGGAAATACTCACGTGGGGAAAAGAAACGCTCACGAGGGCACTTGTCCAGCCCCCTCGCGAGGTATGCGAGAGAGAGCACAGAAAACAGAAACCAAGGCAGAAGTCGACGGAACCAAATCAGCCGAGAACACTAGAAGCAACTTCAATTAAAGAGGGGCGAGCCAACTGCGGAAATCAAATGAAAAGCCGCGTACGGCACCTAGTCTAGTCTTCATGTCTTCTCACCAGCGCGGAGCTAAGTGCTGCCACTAGGACATGGGAGGGAGCCCCCGAGGCCCGAGGGCGGCACTCCTGAGACTCCGGGGCATGTACATCCCCACTCATTATTATGTGAGAGTGTCACGAGCGGAGACCTTCACAGCCATTGGGCCTTCTTCACAGGTATTGGGCCTTTCTTCATGGGTAGAACTTCCAGAGGTGCTGGATGTTCTAGGCGTTCTGGATGGGTACCCCATCCTGTGTCTCCAGGCGCGCGGCGCCAGGCCTGGAGACATGGACGACCTTGAATGGGCCCTCCCACATGGGTGAGAGCTTATGCAGCTCTTCCCTGGAGAGCACCTGCCTTAGGAGGAGGTCACCCACCTCGAGCGTCCTGGAGCGGATGTTGCGACAGTGGTACCGCCGCAGCGCCTGCTGATACCTTGCCGCCCGTAGCGTGGCTTCACGGCGGCGTTCCTCCCCCAACACGAGGTCCATCCCCTGCATGGCGTCCTGCTGTGTTTCATTAAACGCCAGGACCCGTGTGGAGTGATGCTTGACCTCGTGAGGGAGGACCGCTTATGCTCCATAGACGAGGAAGAACGGGGTCTCGCCCGTTGGCTTGGTGGCGGTGGTGCGGATGGACCACGGCACGAACTGGAGCTTGTCGTGCCAACCCCTGCCGCAGGCCTCGAGCTTCTTCTTGAAGGTCCTGGTCTTGAGGCCCCTCAGGACCTCTGCGTTGGCGCGTTCGGCCTGACCATTGCTCCTGGGGTGCGCCACCGAAGCATAGCAGATCTGCGTTCCAAGGTTAGCACAATACGTCTTGAAGAGATTATTAGTGAACTGCGAGCCGTTATCGGTGATGATGCGGTTAGGGACCCCGAAACGGCTCACGAGACCCTTGATGAACTTGACCGCGGAACCAACTGGGATGGTGCGGATGGCTTCTACCTCTGCCCACTTGGTAAACTTGTCGATGGCAACGTAGAGGTAGCGGTAGCCCCCAGGCGCTCGAGGGAACGGGCCTAAGATATCAAGCTCCCAGACTGCAAACGGCCACAAGAGCGGGATGGTCTGGAGGCCCTGAGCTGGTTGATGGATCTGCATGGCGTGGAATTGGCAGGCCTCGCAGGACTTCACCAACTTAGCTGCGTCGTTGAGCGCCGTAGGCTAGTAGAATCCGCTGCGGAACACCTTCTCGACGAGGGTTCATGACGACGAGTGGTGCCCGCAGTCCCCGTCGTGTATGTCAGCTAACAACTCTCTTCCTTGCTCCCTGGAGATGCAACGTAGGGAAACGTCATTTGGCCGCTTCCTGTATAACTCACCGTCCCGGATGCAGTACGCCGTGGCTTGTCGGGCCACACGCTCCATGTCCTCCTCCTCTTCCGGCAGCATCCCTCGCGTCAGGTATTCCTTGAATTCCTTGATCTAGCACCCCTCCTGAGGTTCGAGCGCCAAGAGCAAGCGCGCTCCCAAGGTCGGGCCGCAGGCCGGGGCTCCTGAAGCAGGTGGTTGAGGGAGCTCCTCGCGAGGCAGCATTTTTCTTGAGAGCGATGGCGTTGCTGATGGCTTGAAGAGCCGCTCCTCAAAGACGCCAGACTCTTGGGGTAGCCGCTTGGATGCTCTTCTCGCAATGCCGTCGGCTTCCTTGTTGGTGCCACGGGGCACATGCTGTAATTCTAGACCCAAGAACTATTTCTCCATCTTGCGCACCTCCGCGAGGTATGCCTCCATGTGTTCGTTCTTTGGCTCGTATACCTTGTTGGAGAAGTTGACGAGGAGCTACGAGTCACCCTTGATGGTGAGACGCCTCACCCCAGGGCCACCGCAGCCCTGAGGCTAGCTATGAGGCCCTCGTACTCTGCTATGTTATTGGAGACATTCTCGCCTTGCTGGAAGCAGAGCTGCACGGCGTAGTAGAGCTTGTCCTGGGTGGGCAAGATGAGCACCGCTCCAGCCCTCGCGCCCTGGCGTGAGAACACGCCGTCGAAGTACATGACCCAGCCGTCCGGCGCTTCGCTCCCTGGAGACAGGGATTGGTTCTCGTCTGCTTCGAGCTCTAGGGCGTCAGTCCATTCCACCACAAAGTCTGCGAGCGCAACCCCCTTGATGACCCTGGTCGTGCTGAACTCCAAGTCAAACGCCTGCAGCTCGATGTTCCATTCAGCGACTCGCCCGGCAGTATTGGGGCTCCTGAGCACTCTTTCCAGTGGGTAAGCCGAGACAACCTTGATGGGGTGACCTTGGAAGTACTGGCGCAGCTTGCGCGAGGCCACCAGGAGTGCGAGTAGGATCTTCTGAGGCATGGGGTATCATGCCCTCGCATCCCGCAGCACTGTGCTGACGAAGTACACCGAGTGCTCGACGAGGGCGGGAGAGCTGACGAAGTCTTCGGCTTCCGGGGGCTGAGGTGTCTCTTCGGGGGGTTTGGCTTCAGGGGCTTGGTGGTCTGCCGAAGCAGCCACTGCTTCAGGAGCTTCGCCTTGGTGTCACGCCGCTTCGTCCAGCCTGGTGGTTCCACCTGGCAGGCCCTTGATCTGGCGCTCTTCTCTGAGGGCCACCAGTGTTGCGCTGGCGGAGTGGGGTGTGGCAGACAGGTAGAGCACCAAGGGCTTGAGGGGTTGAGGCGCCACCATCACTGGCGGGCTGGTCAGGTATCTCTTGAGGTCTTGAAACGCTTGGTCGGCCTCCAGAGTCCACTCGAACGGGCCCTTTTTCTTCATCAGCTTGAAGAACGGTAGGGCATGCTCTCCCAGCTTGGAGATAAAGTGGCCCAACGCAGTCACATGACTGGCAAGCTTCTGCATCTCCTTGAGGGTCTGCGGTGGGCTCATGTCATTGATTTCCTTGACCTTCTATGGGTTCGCCTCGATCCCTCTGTGGGATACGAGGAAACCCAGCAGCTTGCCGGAAGGGACCCCGAACACGCACTTCTCCGGGTTGAGCCGTAAGTTCACCTGGCGTAGGCTCGCGAAGGTATCCTCCAGATCTTGGATCAAGGTTCTCGCCTCCCGAGACTTCACCACGATGATGTCGACGTAGGCCTCCGCATTTCTCCTGAGCTGCCGCCCTAAGGCGATGCGCATCAGCCGCTGGAAGGTCGCTCCCGCGTTGTGCAGCCCGAAAGGCACGCAAGTATAGCAGTACACCCCACACGGGGTCAGGAAGGCGGTCTTCTCCACATCTTCCACCGCCATCTTGATCTGGTGATAGCCTGAGAACGCATCCAGGAAGCATAGCAAATCGCACTCTGTGGTGGAGTCGACGATCTGGTTGATGCGTGGAAGCGGGAACGGATCTTGGGGGCAGGCCTTGTTGAGGTTGGTGAAGTCGACACACATGCGCCCTTCCCGCCTTTCTTCGGCACAACAACGGGGTTCGCCGGCCACTCGGGGTACCGAACCTCGCGAATGGCACCCGCCGCCTCCAGCATGCGGGTTTCTTGGACGATGAAGGCCTGCTTCTCCGTGGACTCCCGTCTCGCCCGCTGCTTCACAGGGCGTACATTGGGGCACACCATTAAGTGATGCTCTATCACCTCTCTCGGGACCCCCACCAGCTGTTTTGGTTCCCATGCAAATATCTCCTTGTTTGTGCGCAAGAACTTTACCACTGCTTCCTCTTGACCAGGGTCGAGGTTGGCACCTATGGTAAAGGTGGCTATCGGTATCAAAACCGGCGGATCTCGGGTAGGGGGTCCCGAACTGTGCGTCCAAGGCGGATGGTAACAGGAGGCGGGGGACACGATGTTTACCCAGGTTCGGGACCTCTCAATGGAGGTAATACCCTACTTCCTGCTTGATTGATCTTGATGATATGAGTATTACAAGAGTTGATCTACCACGAGATCGTAGAGGCTAAACCCTAGAAGCTAGCCTATGCTATGATTGTTGTTGTCCTACGGACTAAACCCTCCGGTTTGTATAGACACCGGAGGGGGCTAGGGTTACACAGAGTCGGTTACAAGGGAGGTGATCTACATATCCGTATTGCCAAGCTTGCCTTCCACGCCAAGGAAAGTCCCATCCGGACACGGGACGAAGTCTTCAATCTTGTATCTTCATAGTCCAATAGTCCGGCTGAAGGATATAGTCCGGCTGTCCGAGGACCCCCTAATCCAGGACTCCCTCAGTAGCCCCCGAACCAGGTTTCAATGACGATGAGTCCGGCGCGCAGATTGTCTTCGGCATTGCAAGGCGGGTTCTTCTCCAAATTCTGAGCACCTGTGGAGTTGTGTCCGGCTTCCCATAAATGTTGCACTCCTTGGCTTCTGCGCCTAATAATGGCTATCTTCCACGTGTTGAGCGAATGCGAGAAGCCAGGGCATTTTTACATTTGCCACCCTAGCCATGTGAGTAAACCGTCTATTAAAGAGACAGGGATTCTTAGATCCAGGTCACACCATCCTCCCACGGCGAGTATCCATCGGAGCGCGCCTGGCAAAACCCATTCCAACATGGCCGGCCATCGCAGCTCCTCCTCTCGCTCCCGTAGCCCTAAGCCCGGCCATTGGAAGAAGTGTTCCGTCCCTCACAGCCAATTAGTAGAGTTACAGACCCAGGGATTTCTCCCTCAAGCGTATATGGTTCCCGTTCGAGCCGGGCTCGCCACCTATAATGGCGGGGAGCAAGCGGAGAGTTTCCCCAACCCATCCAAGGGGGAGCGGGTATGCCTTGTCCCTTACTTACTAAGGGGACTTGGATTTCCAATCCATCCGTTCCTCCGCAGGCTCCTGGAGTTCTACGGCCTCCAGTTGCATAACTTTACCCCCGCTTCAATACTACACATCGCTGGCTACGTCGCCCTTTGTGAGCTGTTTCTGGGCTGTGAAGCTCATTTCGAGCTATGGCAGAGGCTATTCTGCCTCGTGCCCCGTACACAGAAGGGGTCAATATATCAAGTGGGCGGAGCCTAAATATGGCGCATCGCCGGTACCGGATACCTGTCCGGTACCCCGAAGAAGACGTCCGAAGACTAGCCTTCGGAGTGGTTTTATATGGAGGACGTCCCCCTTCTAGATCCTATTCAGATGGGCCTTCCTGAGTTCGACAACGCCCCTTTGAAGAAACGCCACAGCTGGCGCCCTCGGAGCCCCCAGGAGGAAGATAACGAAGAAGTCCTTTACCTGATGGGCCGGATAGAGATGCTGGCCAAATCAGGATTGACAATAACCGAGGTTATGTCCATATGTATAATGCGGGGGGTGCAGCCACTTCAATATCAGGGACAACCCATGTGGCACTTCAATGGAGAAGACGATGCCACCCGCTGCGGTCGTAAAGGTCTGGACTCCGTCGCTGCCCTAGCGAAGATACTGTCCGATTTTTATAAAGGAGAAGAAGAGGAGTTCGCCCGCATTAAGCCATGGGATGGATTCTCCATGTACAACCCCCCAAGCTGGGTGAGCTGCTACTTTCTACTCCAGTCCTTTCCGCATTCTTTGTCATAAGTATTTACCTTGTTATTTCATAACAGGAACTGCGAAAAGCCGTGAGGGAGGTCCACAGCCCGTCTCCACAACCAGAGGACCCTGACCGGGCCCTCGACCCCGGACTCAAAGAAGATCCGGACACATTTGTGGAGCTCATCGACAGAACATTCTATCAGTTGAGTTGTGACGGTACCTTGGTGGCCATCATAGCCGATTATCCTGGACTGCTCCCCGCATCGCATGTAAGTAAAACCGGAGCCCTAATTTCCAAGAAGGATCCCTTTTTCTGCACTTCACCTACCACACACATATGGTGTTTTACAGGAAGGCCCTCGGGACGCCATGCCGAACCCGCAGTGACTCGCCAACAAGGGGCACCGAAGCCGGGTAGGCTTAAAAGGAAGGCGGTCAGGACTGAGATGCCGTCACAGAGGTACGAAAGAGAACCCTGCTCCGTGGTGGTCATCTTCTAAAATATAATAACGCCCATGTTTCCTAGTAGGAAACACGCTCGCCAGACTATATCCGGAGAGGTTGCCGGTCACGCCTCCACCAGTCGGGCTCCAGAGCCGGACATAGAGGCGGACGCTAACATGGGGCCAACGCCGGATGTTCCTCCTACAGAGGATGCGGATAGGCTATCCGCTACAAATTCCGAAGTGGAGAGCGCCATGAATCACAGGCGTCGCCGGGCCGTACTCCGTGACGCTTGTTTCTCCCAAGAGGCGTTCGATGCCTTCTACTCAGGAGACGCGTACATCCGAGCTGCTCAAAATGGTCTTGCCAGAGCCACAGACCAGTATGTGAAAGATATACGGGTAAGGAAATCTAATAATTATGTATATCAGTAGCCCCTGAGACTTGAAGCAGTTGGCACAACTGATTTAAGGATCATTGTTTGCATAGGTTCTTATGGAGAAGAATACCCAGTTGTCTCTAGAGCTAGAGGAGTGCAAAGCCCAGCTTCAGGCTGCAATTGCCGCGGTGAAGGAGTCCGAGAAGGCCCCATCTGGTAACACTTGTTTTCATTGCAAAGAATGTCATGTACCAGGTAGTATGCGGCATGCGTGCAAATCTAACAATAGATTATGCAGATGGTCCCGGAGTGAATCCGGATGAGCAACATGCTCTACGACAGCTAAAGGCTGGCGAGCGCGTGCTTACGCAAGTTAGGCGGGAGAAAAACGATCTCCAAGACGCCAATATCCAGCTGGGCGTGGAACTGAAAGATGTTCGAGACCAACTTGCTGACTCCGTCAAGGAGAATAAGAGGCTTCGACGCGGCATTTTCAGTAAGTGCTTGAACAAACTTTTAAAGAGTTCGGCGAAGAAACCTGCTAACAGAGTTATGTCTGAAGGTATACTGACGGGTCGTCCCGCGGAGGAGATGCCCGGGTCTGCGGGTGATCTTCTTCCAGAGCTCTTACAACTGCACGAACAAGTTTGGCAGGTGATGCAGGGCATTGCCCAAGCCTTGTGGCCATCCGCCTCCCTGCCAGGAGGCATGGGGGAGCTTGTAGAGAAGCTCAAGGGAGTGCGGCGGTGCTTCCGATTATGGAAAATATCGGCCTGCCGACAAGGTGCGAGGGAAGCCTGGGCCATGGTGAAGACGCGATATACCAAGGCTGACTCGAACCACATGGCCGAGGTCGGACCTATGGGGTCCGGTGGGAATAAGATCCCCGTCAGTTTGGTGTATGACCAAGTAGAATTAGCCGCAAAGTATTCCCATTAGGATTGTAGGCTAGACAGCCTATTGGATGGTATAGAAGAAGAATTTAGTCAGTCTAAGTGACTGTGTATTTCAAGTGACATGTATTGTCCCTAGACGGATTGTAAATCATTTGTCATGGTGGACCTTTTCGCTTCGACCTCTGGACACCGACAGTCCGGAGTGTATCCGAATACCCGTTCAGTTATGTAAAAACCGGGGTACGCGTGGAAACCAGGCGTAGGGGTCATAAGTGCTTGAACAGACAAGTACCCAACTAGCTATGTTATATTACATGGATAGTAAGAAACATCTTCCAGGGAGAATAGTTCCGTTAAGGGTTCCTTTCCCTGGGTACGCATGCCCTAATGTGCATGTCCGAGCTGCGAAAAGAGACGCAGGATATAAACATCTGGGGGCATGTATTTACAATAAGTAAAGGTCGTCTTTTGTTCACCGACCGAGTATTCCCTTAAGAACGCTAGCTTTCGGCTTCACCCAGTCTGAGGTACACATCCGGCTGACCCAGCAGTAACAATCGCAGAGGTGCTCCCCTTATGCCCTAGCCGAATTAACGGGAACGTAGGGCATAAACACAAGAGACAGGCAACCTAGCTTGGCTAAAACTTAAGTCATATCGATGCATATAATGGCGAAAAAAGGTACATGCGGAAGAATAACACATGTGTGGGGCATAGAGCCCGGAAGATAGTTATATTAAGCTTCTGTATAAGAAGCCCCCAGGTATCATGAGCACAGCTAGCGCGTCAAGACTGTGTAGTCAAGACACATTTTAGCCTTTTAAGGCCTTGAAGAAAAAAAGGGGAAGAAAGAAAAGACGGATAACGCATATATAAAAAATTGACAGAGGTAAGGAGACGAACACCGAGTCCGGCACTAGGCGTAGAACCTTCGGAGTCTGGCTGCGTTCCATGGGTTTGGATCGAGTTGATTGTCTGATGCATCCCGCAGACGGTACGCTCCATCGGTCAGAACTTGGTCGATAATGAAGGGACCTTCCCATTTGGGCTTGAGCTTGTTCTTTTTCTTCTCCGGTAGGCGTAGAACGAGTTCGCCAACATTATAAGTTTTGGCCCGTACTTCTCTGCTTTGATACCTTCGAGCCTATTGCTGATAGAATGCGGAACGGGCTTTTGCCACATCGCGCTCCTCCTCCAGGGCGTCCAAACTGTCCTGCCAATCAAGCTCGGCTTCTTTCTCTTCATACATGCGCACTCTAGGTGAGTCATGAATTATGTCGCACGGCAATACCGCCTCTGCGCCGTACACCATAAAAATGATGTGTATCCGGTAGTGCGATTCGGCGTGTCCGCAGCCCCCATAGTATAGAGTCGAGCTCCTCTACCCAATGCGTATCGGATTCCTTTAGGGATCGCACTAATCTGGGTTTAATGCCGCTCATGATGAGACCGTTTGCGCGTTCGACTTGACCGTTAGTTTGCGGGTGATAGACAGAAGCATAATCGAGCTTGATGCCCATGTTGCTGCACCAAAGTTTTACCTCGTCGGTTGTAAAGTTCGAGCCGTTATCGGTGATGATGCTGTGGGGGACGCCATAATGGTGTACAACCCCGGATATGAAGTCTATCACTGGTCCGGATTCGGCCGTTTTAACAGGTTTGGCTTCTATCCATTTGGTGAATTTATCCACCATGACCAATAAGTATTTTTTCTTATGGCTTCCCCCTTTGAGGGGTCCGACCATATCAAGCCCCCAGACCGCAAAGGGCCAAGTAATGGGGATTGTTTGGAGAGTGGTAGGCGGCATATGGCTTTGGTTTGCAAAAAGCTGGCAACCGACGCAACGTTGAACGAGGTCCTGTGTGTCTGCTCGGGCCGTCGGCCAGTAAAAACCTGTACGAAAGGCCTTGCTTACAAGGGCCCGAGCTGCGGCGTGGTGGCCGCCAAGTCCAGCATGAATTTCTGCGAGAAGTTGCCGCCCTTCTTCTTCGGGGATGCACCTTTGAAGGACTCCGGTAGCGCTTTTCTTATAAAGTTCTCCCTCGTGGACCTTGTAGACTTTAGACCGCCGCACAATGTAGCGCGCCTCGTTTGGGTCTTCCGGTAGTTCCTGCCTAGTTAGGTAGGCCATGAATGGTTCTGTCCACGGGGCGATGACAACCATTATTACATGGGCGGAAGGTGTTATTTCGGTGGCAGAGCCTCCGATTATGTCAGAGTGTTCGGTATCTGTTGTTGTGGCCGGGTCCGAACTATTGTTACCGGTCTCCCCTTCCCATACCACGGATGGCTTAAACAGCCTTTCCAAGAAGATGTTAGGTGGGACAGGGTCGCGCTTAGCGCCGATGCGGGCGAGGATATCCGCCGCCTGATTGTTTTCCTGAGCCACATGGTGGAATTCAAGCCCCTCGAACCGAGCTGACATTTTGAGGACGGCGTTGCGATAAGCCGCCATTTTTGGATCCTTGGCGTCGAAGTCTCCATTTATTTGAGATATTGCGAGGTTCGAGTCCCCACGCACCTCCAGGCATTCAATGCCCATGGAGACTGCCATCCGGAGACCATGTAACAGGGCTTCATATTCTGCCGCGTTGTTGGAGTCTGTGTATAGTATTTGGAGTACGTATTGCACTGTATCTCCGGTGGGGGACGTCAGGACGACGCGAGCCCCCAGACCAGCCAGCATTTTAGAGCCGTCAAAGTGCATAATCCAATTGGAGTACGCGCCGTACTCTTTAGGGAGTTCGGCTTCTGTCCATTCGGCGACGAAATCAGCCAGGACTTGTGACTTAATGGCTCGCCATGGTTTGTATATTATGTCGAATGGGAGGAGGTCAATAGCCCATTTAGCAATCCAGCCCGTGGCCTCGCGGTTGTTTATTATGTCGTTGAGTGGCACTTCAGAGGCCACCGTAATTGAACACTCTTGGAAGTAGTGTCGTAGTTTCCGCGATGCCATGAAGACCGCATATGCTATCTTTTGATAATGTGGGTACCGTGATTTGCATGGAGTGAGGACAGTGGATACATAGTATACCGGCTTTTGAAGCGAGAACTTATGTCCGTCCTTCTCTTGTTCGACGACGAGCACTGCGCTTACAACTTGGTGTGTTGCCGCTATATATAGCAGCATTGGTTCGCCGACGTTAGGTGCGGCCAAGATTGGGTTTGTGGCCAAAACGGCTTTTATTTCTTCTAATCCGGCCATGGCCGCATCCATCCACTCGAAGTGTTCGGTGCGTCGCAGAAGGCGATAAAGAGGTAGTGCCTTTTCTCCTAATCGGGAGATGAAGCGGCTTAAGGCAGCCACGCATCCAGTTAGTTTCTGGATTTGCTTGAGGTCTGTTGGGATGGCCAACTGTGACAGAGCTCGGATTTTAGCCGGATTTGCTTCGATTCCTCTGTTGGAGACGATGAAGCCTAAGAGCTTTCCGGCGGGCACGCCGAAGACGCATTTTTCCGGGTTGAGCTTAATGTCGTATGTTCGGAGATTGTCGAACGTGAGCCTCAAGTCGTCTATTAAGGATTCGACGTGTCTGGTTTTGATGACCACATTGTCTACGTATGCCTCCACTGTTTTGCCAATCTGTGTCTCCAAGCATGTCTGAATCATGCGTTGATAGGTTGCACCGGCGTTTTTGAGCCCGAAAGGCATGGTGTTAAAACAGAAGGGGCCGTATGGAGTGATAAATGCCGTTCCGGCTTGATCGGACTCCGCCATCTTGATTTGATGGTATCCGGAGTATGCGTCGAGGAAACACAATGAGTCGTGTCCTGCGGTAGCGTCGATAATTTGATCGATGCGAGGGAGGGGGAAGGGGTCCTTTGGGTAAGCCTTATTAAGGTCCTTGAAGTCGACGCATAGGCGCCAGGATTTGTCCTTCTTTGGTACCATCACCAGGTTTGCTAGCCAGTTCGGATGTTTTATTTCTCAGATGAATCCGGCCTCCAGTAACTTGGCTAGATCCTCTCCCATGGCTTGTCGCTTAGGCTCAGAGAAGCGCCGAAGAGTTTGCTTGACCGGCTTGAATCCCTTTAGTATGTTAAGGCTATGCTCGGCCAGCCTGCGTGGGATTCCTGGCATATCTGAAGGATGGCAGGCGAAGATGTCCTAATTCTCGCGCAAGAACTCTCGTAGTGCAGCGTCTACTGTGGGGTTTAACTGTGCCCCAATGGATGCCGTTTTTGTAGGGTCCGTTGGATGGACTTGGAATTTGACTATTTCATCCGCTAGTTTAAAAGAGGTGGACTTGGATCTTTTATCGAGTATCACGTCGTCCCTGTCCACTGTGGAGCGCAGCGCAGTTAATTCCTCGGCCGTGAGGGCTTCGGATAACGCCTCGAAGGCCAGTGTGGCTGTTTTATTTTCGGCGCGGAGTGCTATGTCCGGATCACTAGCTAGAGTGATGATTCCATTGGGCCCGGGCATTTTGAGCTTCATGTACCCGTAATGGGGTATAGCTTGGAAGATCATAAATGCCTCCCGCCCTAGAAGGGTGTGGTATCCGCTATTGAACGGGGCCACTTGGAATGTGATTTCTTCGGACCTATAATTCTCCAGCGTGCCGAATACCACATCTAGTGTGATTTTGCCAGCACATCGTGCCTCCCGACTAGGGATGATTCCTCTGAAGGTCGTGCTGCTTTGCTCAATGCGGCTTCTGTCTATTTCCATTTTTCGACGGGTATCCTCATAGTTGAGGTTTAGTCCGCTGCCGCCATCCATGAGCACTTTAGTAAGCCGGAAGCCGTCCACAATTGGACTAAGGACCAAGGCGGCTGGTGCTCGGGCTGTTCGGAATTTAGGTTCGTCATTGGCATTGAAGGTGATAGCCGTGTCGCTCCATGGATTTATTGCTGCTACGTGGCAGACTTCGGCAAGGCTGCGGAGTGCTCGCTTACGCCTATTATTTGAGGCGAAGGTCTCGAAGACTGTCAATATTGTATTGTTGTTCTCCACGGGATGGTGCTCTGCGGTATTGTTGATGAGGATATCCTCACCATTCTTGGCCACCTGCCGGAGTACCCAACATGCTCTAAGGCTGTGTGTTGGTATGGTATCCGTTGTACTATGAATTCTGCATGGCCCGTTGAGCCATCCCTCCAATACGGTTCCACGCCCTGTAGTGGGCTTTTGTTTCTTTGTAATTGGATCGGGTGATTTATGAGAGTACACCCTTTTAATTTGGACGGGGGGTTTAGTGAGAGCCAGAGGATCCCAGAATTTTGTTTGGGTTTTCCAGGCGCTTTCCATCACACAGTACTTATGTACTATGGCCGCCAAGTCAGCGAAGTGTGCTATGTCACGGCGACTTATGGCATTGAGGATTCCCTTGTCCGTGCAATTTTTGCAAAAGAATGAAATTGCGTCTTCCTCGCGACAGTCCTTGACCTTGCTCATTACAAGGAGGAATCTGGCCCAATAGTGATGTACTGTCTCTTGGGGCTCTTGTCTAATGTGGGAAAGATCACTTATATCTAGGTGGGTGGGTAGATTTAGGTCCGAACCCTGACCCAGTCTGAGACCCAGGAGCGGCGGAGTTTCCGATCTTGAAAGTTCGGGCTCCGGTTTGTTGCCCAATAGGTCTGGCCCGCTGTCTGATTCTATGTTCAGAGCTTGGGCCATGTCCTCCCGTAGACGGGTATCTGGCTTAGAGAGCTCGGGAATCCAGACATAGCTTGTCCTCAAGATAGAGGAAGAATCGCTGCGTTGCTCCTCCACCACCGCTATCTGATGGATGACCGGCGGAGAGTTAATCTCCCTTTGGTCGGGTTTAAGCCCGATCCGATCATAGTCCGTAGCGACTCCCAAGGCGGCGATGCGATCCAAGAGCTCGTTCAAAGAAGAGAGCTCCATTGGATCCATCTGCTCGGTGAATTCCGAGCCGACGCGGAGACTGTTTTTGATGACCCGAGAAGTCATCGTCGGCGCAGCGGCCGAACGGGCGGTCATGACGAAGCCGCCTAGTCGGAGAGTTTGGCCTAGAGCCAGGGCTCCCCCAGAGGTGATGTTGTCCTTGACAACGAGACGAGCCATCCAGCCTTATGATGACGGCATAGTGGAATACTCAATGAAAGCACCAATGTCGGTGTCAAAACTGGCGGATCTCGGGTAGGGGGTCCCGAACTGTGCGTCTAAGGCGGATGGTAACAGGAGGCGGGGGACACGATGTTTACCTGGGTTTGGGCCCTCTCGATGGAGGTAATACCCTACTTCCTGCTTGATTGATCTTGATGATATGAGTATTACAAGAGTTGATCTACCACGAGATCGTAGAGGCTAAACCCTAGAAGCTAGCCTATGGTATGATTGTTGTTGTCCTATGGACTAAACCCTCCGGTTTATATAGACACCGGAGGGGGCTAGGGTTACACAGAGTTGGTTACAAGGGAGGAGATCTACATATCCATATTGCCAAGCTTGCCTTCCACGCCAAGGAAAGTCCCATCCGGACACGGGACGAAGTCTTCAATCTTGTATCTTCATAGTCCAACAGTCCGGCTGAAGGATATAGTCCGGCTGTCCGAGGACCCCCTAATCCAGGACTCCCTCAGTGGCCCCTGAGGACCCATCTTCATCGACTGGTACCTACTTGGTTTCAGCCTTGTCTTGGGTGAACAACTGCTTCTTCTTGGTTGGTGCGGCTTCCTTGGCCTTGGAGGCGTCCGCGCCGGCGGGCTGCGCCACCGCGGCGGACTTGAAAGCAAGCTTGAGCACCAGAAGAGCCTCCTTGGTGTCCCCCTCGACGGTGAGGACGCCCTTGCTCCCAGGCATCTTCATGAGGTTGTAAGCCGGATGGGTTGCTGCCATAAACTGGGCCAGAGTTGGGTACCCGAGGATGGCGTTGTACGGGAGGCCGATGCGGGCAATGTCGAAGTCGACCAGCTTGGTGCGGTAGTTGTCGCGCGTGCCGAAGGTGACAGGAAGGCGAATCTGTCCCAGGGAGTGGGAGGTGCCACCGCCAACTCCTGAGAAAGGCTTGCTGAGGCGGAGCCGCTCGAGTGGTACGTGAAGAAAGCTGAAGGCCTCAACGGAGAGCACGTTGAGGCCGGCGCCGCCGTCGATGAGGGTCTTGGTGACGACCATGTTGCAGATGGTGGGTGTGCAAAGCATTGGGAGCATACCCGAGCCAGCGGTGGTGACGGGGTGGTCCTCTGAGTCGAAGGTGAGGTCAGCCTCAGGCGCCCCCCAGCCCGGGGGAGCCCCCGGTCGCTTGGAAGCCGCGCCGATCTCGCAAAGGAACAGCTTGATGTGACGATCCGAGGATGGCACCTGTGAGCCACCGAGGAGGGCCGCGACCGCGTGGGGTGCCGGTGCCGCAAAGCGCGCGATGAAGAGATCGCGCAGCTCCTCCCAGGATGCCACGGATGATCCTGGGAGGGTGAGCAGCCAGGCACGCGGTGCACCCGCAAGGGCCATGGGAAGCCAGTTGTCCATGACCCTGTCGTCGCCCCCAGCTTTGAGGATGGCCTCCTCGTACGCCAACAGAAAAACCACCGGATCCGCCGCGCCGTCGTAGCGTGGTGGCATCTTCGGCTTGAACTTGGCCGGCCACTGCACCTGTCGTAAGGCGGGGGCCAAGGCTCGGAGCCCCCTGGCCCCGCCGCTGGGATCGGTCGTCGGAGCGGGGAGCGCTGCGTTTGCCATGGGGGCGGAGCGCGGTGGCGGCGAAGCGCAGATCGACGGAAGGAAAACTCCGGCGCACCCCTACCTGGCCGCCAAATGTCGGATTTCGGGTTCCGGCAAAACCCTTAAGGTTTGAACACTGGGGTGCGCACGAAGATCTCTCCCTCACCGTTCACGCCCTCACACACTTCGCAATCTCTAGGCTAGGCAAGACGAACTCACAACACACAAGACACAAGATTTATACTGGTTCGGGCCACCGTTGTGGTGTAATACCCTACTCCAGTGTGGTGGTGGTGGATTGCCTCTTGGGCTGAGGATGAATAGTACAAGGGGAAGAACAGCCTCCTGAGGGGAGGTGTTCTTGTGCATGGTGAACTTGTGGGTGTGAGAATCCGATCTCCCCTCCTACTGCGGTGGCTAGTCCTATTTATAGAGGCCCTGGTCCTCTTCCCAAATATTGAGCGGGAAGGGATCCCACAACGGCCAAGTTTGAAGGGGGACAGCTAGTACAGCTTATCCTGACAAAAGTAGTCTTCGCCTGCTAAAGGCTCTGGTGGTGACGCCGTCTTGGGCTCCACGATGACCTCCGTCTTGCCATCCTGCTGGTCTTGGTCTCGTTGCACCGATATGGAAACCTTTGCCTGATGCCTCGGAACTCCTCGCCTGCGCTTGCCTCCTTAGCACCAAAGGGGAAACAAGGACACCGTGCACGCTGGCGCCCGCCTGGCCTTGGTCGTCATGGCTCACGTCATTGGAACCTCACGAGGTTTGCCTTGCCTTGATCTCTCCGCCCTTCGCGAGCCAGCCTGGTGAGGCCGCTCCCGAGGAGGTCTTGCGTCATCCGCCTCGCGAGGCTTGGCCCCTCGCGAGGATCTTGAGTGCTTGCTTGTAACACCCCGGATGTAACTTTCCATATTTGTAACTCCAACTCTTGCCATTTTTGGCTATGTGTTATGATATTCCCTCCATGGTTGGGTTTTGCTTTTCGTTTTGCATTTTGTTCATGTCATGCATCTCATATCATGTCATCATGCGCATCTCTTTTGCATACGTGTTCGTCTCATGCATCCGAGCATTTCCCCGTTGTCCGTTTTACAATCCGGCACTCCCACATGCACCGGCGCACCCCTCTTGTTTCTTTCCGTGAGCGGGTGTTAAACGTTCTCAGAATGGACCGAGGTTTGCCAAGTGGCCTTGGTACACCATCGGTAGATCACCTGTCAAGTTTCGTTCCATTTGGAGGTCGTTTGATGCTCCAACGGTTAACCGGGTAACCGCAAAGTCCTTTTGTGTGTTGCAGCAAAAAACCCCTCCAAACAGCTCAATAACCCATCTAAGTCACCTCCATGCTCTCGGTCGTTCGATCACGATCGTGTGGGCGAAAACCGCACTCCATTTGGAGTCTCCTAGCTCCCTCTAGCTATAAATAGGTGATCCCCCCCCGAAATTTTTCGCAGATCAAACCCTAGTCTTCTTCCACCCCACGCCGCCGGACACGTCCGGTCCGGCCGGACGCTTCCCCGCCGCCGCGCCCGTCCAATAGGACGCCGCCACATCACCGCCGCCGGCCGCCCTCTCTCTCCTCCGCCGCCAGGGCCCGCGGGGCCCGTACGCCGCCGCCCGCGCACCGGCTCTCCCTCCGCCGCCTTCGCCGACCGCCGCCGTCTCCGCCGGCGCCCGCACCGGCGCCCGGCCGCCCGCGCCCTCGACGCCGCCTCCTCCGGCGACCCGACCCCGCCGTCGCCGCCTCCTCTCCCCCGAGCTCCTCCCCTCTCCAACCGCCGCGGCCGCCGTCTCCTCCGTCTCCGGCGACCAGCCCCGCCCAATCCGCACCGGTCCGATCCAGATCTGAGAAGGTTGACTTCTCCCCCCCCCCCCCCGAAATTCTGTCCTGAAAAATATTGCATTATGTGCTCATGTTCATCGCATCATATCTCATCACATATTGCTCCGTTTTGCGTGCATGATATATTGAAATGTTCGTCTCGAGATTCTCTTCGTTTTGTTCCATCGTGCCATGCTTGTTTGAGTCCATCTTGATGCCCAAATCTCTGGTGCAAGAGTGCTATATGATGTTTACTGCTGCTACTTATCAGAACTTGGTGTTTTGTTATTTTTGTTGCATTTGATGTGTGCATCTTATGGGCATGAGCTCGATAGGTGTTTTGATCTATGCCATGCCATCTTTACAGAGGTGTATGCCATGTATTTTTGTGATCTATGTGGTGACTAGCACAAGCATGCAAACTAGGCTTCGTAATGTTTCTGTTTTCAGGAACTTAGGATTTTCACCGTCTGTTCCTGCTGTTATTTTGTTGCCATGTATCCATGTGCCTACAGAGAGATCCATGCTTATTTTGAGTATGTTCAGTAAGGATGTTTTGTAGATATAGTTGTGTTCTATCTATCCATGTGCCTGTTTGCAATTATGGAGTGCCCTAGCATGTCTTAATCTTGCTCCAGTTTTGCTATAAAAATATTCATGGCAGATTCTTAACATGATATTCAATTTTGCCAAGGTTGTTATAGTTGATCCATACATGGTATGTATTTTCTATTGCCATGGTTAGCTTCATTAACATGCCATCTTGCTGTAGGTATGCTTGTTTTGTCATGCATTGCTTTGTGGTGAGTGAATCAAGCTCACCAAGATGCCCTCATAATTTCTGTTACTGTCATGCTCTGTTTTCTGCAAAGTCTGAAACCTGTTAACGAAACTTGCTATGTTTACATGGTTGCCATCATATCTTCTAATCATTTTTGGCTCATGGTCACTAATGGACTTTTGTTCTATGCATTTAGTATATTCATGCCGTGCCTTGTTTTGCTATGTTAAGGTCTTGTAGCAGGTGTTTTGCCTGCTCTGAACATTGCTACCTGATGTTGTTTCAGCCATGTCCAGTAATTTCACTAAGTCTGTGAACCTGATATCTTTTGCACTTTTGCCATGCTTGTTTGAGCCTGTTATGTTGTGATCTAGCCGTAGCTCAGTGTTCATATTTTGTCAAGCATCGCCTATAGATTACTGCCATATGCTTTGTTTCTATGTTGGGGTGCTGTAGCATAGTTACTTGTTGTATTCTAAGTGCTATCATGCTGTTAATCGCAGAATCGTGTCATTCTTGTTTTGCTTGCCATTTGCAAACCGTGCATCCGTTTCCGGTGATCTTTATATCGATTTCGACCGAAATCATCTCATCTTTCCAGTGGCGTACTTGGTTTGCCAAGTTACTGCCTTATTCATCCTTTTTCTTCCGGAGCACGCATACGCATCGCATACCACATCTCGCATATCATGCTTGTTTTGCATCATGTTGCTTGTGCATTTCCCGTGATTGATTGTGGTTCCGTTGCTTGTGTTCTTGCTGTGGGTAGAGCCGGGAGACGAGTTCGTGAACGAGGAACCTGTTGAGTACGCTTACGAGGATCAAGCTTTCGACAACTCTGAGAACCTTGCAGGCAAGATGACCATACCCTCGAAATCAGTTCTATCTTTGCTTTGCTAGTTGTTCGTTCTATTGCTATGTTGCGCTACCTACCACTTGCTATATCATGCCTCCCATATTGCCATGTCAAGCCTCTAACCATCATTTCCTAGCAAACCGTTGTTTGGCTAAGTTACCGCTTTTGCTCAGCCCTTCTTATAGCGTTGCTAGTTGCAGGTGAAGTTGAAGTTGGTTCCATGTTGGAACATGGATATTTTGGAATATCACAATATCTCTTATTTAATTAATGCATCTATATATTTGGTAAAGGGTGGAAGGCTCGGCCTTATGCCTGGTGTTTTGTGCCACTCTTGCCGCCCTAGTTTCCGTCATACCGGTATTATGTTCCTTGAGTTTGCGTTCCTTACGCGGTTGGGTGATTTATGGGACCCCCTTGATAGTTTGCCTTGAATAAAACTCCTCCAGCAAGGCCCAACCTTGGTTTTCCCATTTGCCACCTAAGCCTTTTCCCTTGAGTTTTCGCGAGCCCGAGGGTCATCTTTATTTTAACCCCCGGGCCAGTGCTCCTCCGATTGTTGGTCCAAACTAGAGCATCGTGCGGGACCGTCCCTTGGCAACTTGGGTTACGTTGGTACCTGTACGCTTAGCTTATCCGGTGTGCCCTGAGAACGAGATATGTGCAGCTCCTATCGGGATTTGTCGGCACAGCGGGTGGTCTTGCTGGTCTTGTTTTACCATTGTCGAAATGTCTTGTAAACCGGGATTCCCAGACTGATCGGGTCTTCCTGGCAGAAGGTTTATCCTTCGTTGACCGTGAGAGCTTATAATGGGCTAAGTTGGGACACCCCTGCAGGGTATTATCTTTCGAAAGCCGTGCCCGCGGTTATGAGGAAGATGGGAATTTGTTAATGTCCGGTTGTAGAGAACTTGTCACTTGACTTAATTAAAATACATCAACCGTGTGTGTAGCCGTGATGGTCTCTTCTCGGTGGAGTCCGGGAAATGAACACGGTTTGAGTTATGCATGAATGTAAGTAGTTTCAGGATCACTTCTTCACCATTTCTAGCTTCGCGATCGTTGCGTTGCTTCTCTTCTCGCTCTCTTTTGCGTATGTTAGCCACCATATGCTTAGTGCTTGCTGCAGCTCCACCTCATTACACCATCCTTTCCTATAAGCTTAAATAGTCTTGATCTCGCAGGTGTGAGATTGCTGAGTCCTCGTGACTCACAGATTCTACCAAAACAGTTGCAGGTGTTGACGATGCCAGTGCAGATGACGCAACCGAGCTCAAGTGGGAGTTCGACGAGGAACGTGGTCGTTACTATGTTTCTTTTCCTGATGATCAGTAGTGGAGCCCAGTTGGGATGATCGGGGATCTAGCATTTGGGGTTATCTTATTTTCATTTGGATTTTGACCGTAGTCGGTCTATGTGTGGATTTTGGATGATGTATGAATTAATTTATGTATTGTGTGAAGTGGCGATTGTAAGCCAACTCTCGTTATCCCATTCTTGTTCATTACATGGGATTGTGTGAAGATAACCCTTCTTGCGACAATACCACAATGCGATTATGCCTCTAAGTCGTGCCTCGACACGTGGGAGATATAGCCGCATCGTGGGCGTTACATTGCTGGTGAAGATGGGCCGTACGGGCCCGCTTGCAGAGCCACGCCGTGGGCCGCAGGCAGGCAAGTCTGGGGACCCCCATTCCCAGAACACCGACAGTAGAGGAACATGGCCGTCGCATCCTCGAGCTGGTGATCTCTGATGAAATAGCCAACTTGGAGCTCGAGATCGCGCTCCAGATGTACCGCGAGCGTGTCGACCGCTTGGACGAACGCCTGCACGAGTTCAGGCAGAGCCAAGAGCTACCCTAGGCAAGGGCTGCTGGTCATGGTCTCATGGACGTGTTTTATTTTGAAAAGTCGTTTCGACGTGGATAGCTGAAAGTGCAACTATCCCTGGGTGGTTTTGGTAATTCCTAAAAACATATAGCTCATTGAGCTAATGCTATTTTAAGATAATATTTTCAGGAAAGCTCAATGATTGGCATGGCATGGATTAGAAAGTGGACCCCTTAAAATGCTAAGGACAAAAGATTAGCTCAAGCTCAAAGCACAAGACTCTACATTTTACTTTTAGTGATCCAAGATCACATTGAGTCCATAAGAAAAGCCAATACTATTAAAAGGGGGTGAGGTGTTGCTTAATGAGTTACTTGCTCAAAATGCTTAGTGATATGCTCGAAAAAGCCTCAACTACTTTCTCATATCCACATATGTCCCAAACCAAAAGTCAAACTCGGCCCCACCGAAATCTTCTATCCGGCGCCACCGAGTTCTCTTGACATAGCCACTGCCACAAACCCTAGTCACTTCGGTCTCACCGATAGGGATCTCGGTCTCACCGTGATGGGATTGCAACCTCTTTGTTTCCCCTTCGTAACGCTTCGGTCCAACCGAGATGAGCGATCGGTCCCACTGAGATTGCAATGCAAACTCTCTGTTTCCCCTTCATAACGTTTCGGTCTAACCGAAATGAGAGAATCGGTCCCACCGAGTTTGCCTGACCAACTCTCTGTTTGTCTATTACCAAAATCGGACCCACCGAGTTTCTGTAATCGGTCTCACCGAGATTACGTTATGCCCTAACCCTAATGGAATCGGTCCTACCGAGTTGACATGTCGGTCCCACCGAAAATCCTAACGTCCACATTTTGAACTAAATCGGTCTGACCGAGTTTTATAATTCGGTCCCACCGAGTTTGGTGATTTGTGTGTAACGGTTAGATTTTGTGTGGAGGCTATATATACCCCTCCACCCACTCTTCATTAATGGTGAGAGCCATCAGAACATGCCTACACTTCCAACATACATTTTCTGAGAGAGAACCACCTACACTTGTGTTGAGGTCAAGATATTCCATTCCAACCACATAAATCTTGATCTCTAGCCTTCCCCAAGTTGCTTTCCACTCAAATCATCTTTCTACCAAATCCAATCCAATGAGAGAGAGTTGAGTGTTGGGGAGACTATCATTTGAAGCACAAGAGCAAGGAGTTCATCATCAACACACCATCTATTACCTTTTGGAGAGTGGTGTCTCCTAGATTGGCTAGGTGTCACTTGGGAGCCTCCGTCAAGATTGTGGAGTTGAACCAAGGAGTTTGTACGGGCAAGGAGATCGCCTACTTCGTGAAGATCTAACCTAGTGAGGCAAGTCCTTCGTGGGCGATGGCCATGGTGGGATAGACAAGGTTGCTTCTTCGTGGACCCTTCATGGGTGGAGCCCTCCGTGGACTCGCGCAACTGTTACCCTTCGTGGGTTGAAGTCTCCGTCAACGTGGATGTACGATAGCACCACCTATCGGAACCACGGATAAAAAATCTCCGTGTCTACATTGCGTTTGCTCCCTCCAAACTCCTCCCTTTACCTTCATATGCAATTGTTTTACATTTCGCTGCTATACTCTTAGAATTGCATGTGTAGGTTGATTACTTGATTTGTGCTAAGTTGCTAAAATCTGCCAAGACTTAAAATTGGGAAAAGGCTAGACTTTTATTTGGTCAAGTAGTCTAATCACCCCCCCCCTCTAGACATACTTTCGATCGTACAATAGCTATGAATTCACAGCAATCATAGTATTGCTCTGTTTATTGCTCTGTTTCAATGTGTGTACTCTGTTTTCCATTCTTATATGTTCTGTTTCAATGTATGTATATACGCTTTCCATTCTGTATATGTGGATGATAACAACTGATTCAAATTAGTATACATAAACAATATTCTGATCACGGGATCATAATATTATTCTGATCACAACATGAACTTCCTGAGTTACACGCCTGAACTTCCCTGTATGGGAACTCGACCTTCGGGCTATCTTCGCAACCGTGTCTTCCCGCGCGAATTATTCTGGTTAGTTGTGTTCTATATGATGTTAGTGTAACCTAGAAACATTTTTTAGCAACTAAATACCCGTTTTAAATATGAATCTCGCTCGTTGGCGGATTTTGCTCTATGGTCGTGATGAAATTGTGTTTTTTGCAATTTTACTGCCTGAGTTGTTCGACCTGAACTTCTCCCAGTGCTAGGTTGAAGTTCCGCCAACATTGCCCAAAAGGGGCTTGCGATATACCATTGGAAAGCTATGGAGACCAGTATCATGACCCAAGTTAAATTTTTGGCAAAATATAAGCGGTTTAAGAGCAGTTTTGAAAACCTTTTTTCTTCATACAAAAAACGTGTCTGTAGTTTTCAAAATAAGCATTGGTGATTCTCTATGTTGCTATAAACACATTTCCCATACGATTGTTACTGATCTAGTTTTAAATATTATAGGATGAACGGAAGTGTTCTTGCTTGGAGTGGGTTGATCAAGAGTGGTCACAGTCTTTGAAGATGTGCCTAGCGAAGCTCTGGAGCATGTATCAGGAAGAGAACACACGTAGGCTTAGAGAAACTGTTGTCAACGCTGAAGCATATTTCAAGATGCGGGATAAAAAGTTGAAGGTGGAGAATGAGCTCAGATTTTTTTAATGGACTTTGCTAAGATGGTGTTGGCGAAGGAGGAGGCACTTTCCCAGTTGGCCCGTGCAAACCGGGTTCTTACTGAACTGAAAGAAGAGGTGGATAAGACGAGCCTGGATGATCTCGATTAGGGAAATGAATATATTGTTCTTATGAAGTTGAACTAGTTATATGTTGTACTATGTTGTTTTCATGTAGCTACCGTATTGTGATGTTATAATATATTTATGTGCCTGATATGAAATTGGCAAACAGTTGTTTGATATGAAGTGTGAATTTGCGTAATACTGGAATTATCAATTGTAAACTAATAAACCTGCTAAATGTGTCATGGACCTTTGAAAACCGTTCTAGCAGTAAAAGCGCTTGTGATGGATAGCCCAATGCCACACAGTTTTCTTCATCAAATCGTGTGTGATATAGTTGATAAAAGCAAACAGTTAACCAAGGCAGACCGTGTGTGATAGTTACACCTTTCACACACGAGCCTACACATAAAACTGTGTGGGATGTACGTCCGAATGGAAACGTTTTCCCTGGATTGACTATGTGGGATGTACATAAGAACGGAAACGTATTCCTTGGATTGACTGTGTGTGATATACATACCGAAAATGTTTTCTGGGATTCACCGTGTGGGATGTACATACCTACGAAAATGTTTTTCTCGGATTACCGTGTGGGATGTACATACCTACGGAAATGATTGGGTTTCGATGCCTCGCCTGATCGCACACGGCCCCGTCCTGGGTCCCAGGAGGGCCTATCCCCTATGATTTCTGGGTCGTGTGGGAAGGACCCCCTATCGCCCACACTCACTTGGCGACGGTTCCAAATGTCGTCACGGAAAGGGGTTAAAAACCGTTTGTTTAGGACTGACGCGTACCAGTGATGGGCCTTCCCATTTTGAGAGGAGTTTTCCTGCAAAGAATCTAAAACAAGAGTTGTACAAAAGAACATATTCTCCAACTTAAAACTCAGGCTTTTGGATTCTTTTGTCATGCCATATTTTAACTTTTTCTTTGAATAATTTTGAATTTTCATAAGCTTGGGTTCTCCACTCATCTAGAGAGCTAATATCAAATAACCTCTTTTCACTAGCAAGTTCGAAATCATAGTTTAGTTCTTTGACTGTCCAAAATGCTTTATGTTCTAACTCAAGAGGCAAATGACAAGCTTTTCCATAAACCATTTTATAAGGAGACATACCCATAGGATTTCTATATGTTGTTCTATAAGCCCAAAGTGCATCATCTAATTTCTTAGACCAATTCTTCCTGGACCTATTAACAGTCTTTTGCAAAATTAATTTTATTTCTCATTGCTAAGTTCAACTTGACCACTAGATTGAGGATGATAGGATGATGCAATTATATGGTTAACATCATACTTGGCAAGCATCTTACGGAAAGCACCATGAAATAAAGTGTGAACCACCATCAGTCATTAAATATCTAGGGACTCCAAACCTTGGGAAAATAACTTCCTTCAGCATTTTAATAGAGGTGTTGTGATCAGCACTACTAGTTGGAATAACTTCTACCCATTTAGTAACATAATCAACAACAACAAAAATATGTGTATACCCATTAGAGGAAGGAAAAGGTCCCATGTAATCAAATCCAAAAAAATCAAATGGTTCAATAGGAAGTGAATAATTCATAGGCATTTCTTGACGCTTACTGATATTACCTATTATTTGACATTCATCACAAGATAAGACGAACTTACGGGCATCCTTGAAGAGAGTAGGCCAATAAAATCCAGACTGCAATAACTTATGAGCAGTTCTATCTCCAGCATGATGCCCTCCATAAGCCTCGAAGTGACATTTCCGTAGGATTTGTCCCTGTTCATGCTCAGGTACACAACGTCTAATAATACCATCTACTCCTTCTTTATAAAGATGTGGGTCATCCCAAAAGTAATGTCTTAAGTCATAGAAGAATTTTTTCTTTTGTTGGTATGTAAAGCTAGGTGGTAAATATTTAGCAACAGTGTAATTAGCATAGTTAGCATACCAAGGAGTACTATGAGAAACATTTATTGCAGCTAACTGCTCATCAGGAAAACTATCATCAATAGGTAGTGGGTCATCAAGCACATTTTCAAGCCTAGATAAATTATCAGCTACTGGGTTCTCAGCTCCTTTTCTATCAATGATATGTAAATAAAATTCTTGTAACAAGAGAACCCATCGAATAGGTCTAGGTTTAGCATCTTTCTTTTCCATAAGATATTTAATAGCAGCATGGTCTCTGTGAACAGTTACTTTGGAATCAACAATATAAGGTCTAAACTTATCACAAGGAAACACCACTACTAAGAATTCTTTTTCAGTAGTAGCATAGTTCCTTTGAGCACTGTCTAGAGTTTTACTAGCATAATGAATTACATTAAGTTTCTTATCAACTCTTTGTCCTAGAACAGCACCAACAGCATAATCACTAGCATCACACATAATTTCAAAAGGCAAGTTCCACTCAGGTGGTTGAACAATAGGTGCAGAAATTAAGGCTTTCTTGAGTGTTTCAAAGGCTTCTAAAAAATCATCATCAAAAACAAAGGGAATATCCTTTTGCAAGAGACTAGTGAGAGGCCTAGAAATTTTAGAAAATTCTTTGATAAATCTCCAATAGAAACCAGCATGACCTAGGAAACTAAGAATACCTTTTATATCTTTAGGACATGGCATTTTCTCAATTGCATCAACCTTAGCTTTGTCCACCTCAATACCTCTTTCAGAAATTTTATGACCCAAGACAATGCCTTCATTAACCATAAAGTGGCACTTCTCCCAATTCAAGACAAGATTTGTTTGTTCACATCTCTGCAAAACTCGATCAAGATTGCATAAACAATCATCAAAAGACTTCCCATAAACAAAAAAGTCATCCATGAGAACCTCAACAATCTTTTCACAAAAGTCAGAGAATATAGCAGGCATACATCTTTGAAAGGTAGCAGGTGCATTACATAAACCAAAAGGCATACGTCTATAAGCATAGGTTCCAAAAGGACAAGTAAAAGTGGTCTTTTCATGATCAGGTTGAGAAACAGGTATTTGTGAAAAACCAGAATATCCATCAAGGAAGCAAAAATGTGTGTGCTTAGATAATCTTTGAAGCATTTGATCAATAAAAGGCAAAGGGTAATGATCTTTTCTAGTTGCTTTGTTTAATTTTCTAAAATCAATTACCATTCTATAGCCTCTAACAATTCTTTGTGGAATAAGTTCATTCTTATCATTAGGAACAACAGTTATACCTCCCTTCTTAGGAACACAATGAACATGACTTACCAATCTACTATCAGCTATAGGATAGATTATACCTGCTTCCAGAAGTTTTAATATTTCCGTTCTCACCACTTCTTTCATCTTCGGATTTAACCGACGTTGGTGATCAACAATGGGTTTAGCATCAGGTTCCATGTTAATTTTGTGCTGACATAGAGTGGGACTAATGCCCTTTAAACCATCAAGAGTATATCCAATAGCAGCTCGGTGCTTCCTTAGAACTTTCAATAATCCTTCTTCTTCATGTTCTGAAAGGTTAGCACTAATAATAACCGGATATATCTTCTTTTCATCAAGATAAGCATATTTCGAAGTGTGTGGCAATTGTTTTAATTCAAACACAGGATCACCTTTAGGTGGAGGAGGACCTCCTAGAGTTTCAATAGGCAAATTGTTTTTAAGCACAGGACGTTGTTCAAAGAAATTTTTATCTATTTCATTTCTTTCATGCATATGTAAATCATTTTCATGGTCTAGCAAATATTGTTCTAAAGGATGAGTAGGTGGAACAACAATAAAAGCAAGACCAATTAATTCATCCTTACTACACTGGTGCGCGTCGGTCCTAAACAAACGGTTTTTTACCCCTTTCCGCGACGGCATTTGGAACCGTCGCCAAGTGAGTGTGGGCGATAGGGGGGTCCTTCCCACACAACCCAGAAACCGTCGGGGATAGGGGGCCTTGATGCATACAGTTGTCCCTATATAACCATTTCCGATATCTCGAATATCCTAAACGCTTCATCCTTGCTGCTCGTTTGTGCTCGCATTGCCATCGCAGTCGGAGTTTCGTGGTTCTGCCTAAAACCAGGCAGATTCTAGGCATGGGAGCTTTCCAGGCAGATTCTAGGCAGATTCCAGGCACGGGAGATTTACGATGCCTGGCACATCACAAATAGTTCATGATTATAAACCGTGTATGATAGGTAGACAATCACACACATTTAGTTTTCCCGCATCGTATGTGATAGTGTCTGACATCACACACGCTTTAAGAACAACAACTATGTTCATGCTTGCACACGTTTCCCCTCTGTGAACCATCTCGGATTATGGTGTATATCGCAAGCGTATAGTTTTACCAACCGTGTGTGCCGTAATGACCTGCACAACGTAATTTCGCCCTAATTTAATTGGTGCTGTTTAAAATTGTACCTAATTTAAACTTGAAAGTAGGCTATAGCTTTATTCATATCCATCAGGTTCAAACAACCAATGCATTATTCGATTCACAGGTACATATGTTTAAGAATTACAGAAGCACCAAATAAATAATGATGTACGAGGGTTCTATACTTGTACTATTATAGATGGTAAAGAAAGAGGCGACAGACATTCCAGTTGCTGAACAAGGTGAAGCGGAATGGCCCTATTGTGCTCTCCTGGATGCAGAAGGCATGCAGGACTCTAGTCCAACCCCTTGTGATGGCCGGCCACCAATCATGTAGTTTGAGAGGTAATCTTGAGTAAACTGCTTCAGGATCCACTGCAAAAGAAAAAAGATTCAGATATTGTCATCTAACACAGCTCATTACGGGCAGTAAAAAGAAGGCTACAGGGTTCTTACTTACCATCCTGCAGTTCACTGTTGTCTTGCATAAAGTGTAAACAAATAGTTTGATTGACATCTTTTGACCCATTTTAGTAACAATCTTTATCAGTTTCCTCACTTGATGCTGGTTCATGAATATCTCATTGCCCCATACGCAGAAAGGGTCGACGTGTGGATCTTTGGCAATGATATATGTACCTAAAAGAACCAAGTTAATATTAGAAGCTAAACAACAATTGAAAAATCATGTAGTACAACACTCCATCCATCCCATTATATAAGATATTATTACATGTGTATCTAGACATCATCAGAACATTAAGGTAACACTCTTCCTTGTTGCTATGTAGCCTGGGATTGCATATTTAGTCATTCAGTACAATGCATGTTGCTAAACAACAATTGAAAAACGAAAAGGCATGTTAACTGCAATATCCTTAACAGCAACCAAATATCGTAATTCATAGTGGTATTGTTGAAACTGTTATTAATGAAATTGAGCTGCACAGCAAATAGTTGCACATATAGAGCATCACATTGTGAAGAACTGAAATAAACAAGTCATAAGGACATCTCTAGGCGATCCTTAAAAAGTTAAAGGACTAAAACCCTTAGTTGATATATATATATATATATATATATACTCCAGCAATTTTTGGCCTTTTCTAGTCGACCCCCTAAACTTAAGGTTGTAAACTTCAATTTGACCAAGTTCAAAGCAGGTTCAACCGAAAGTAGCATGCATTCAAACATAAACATAGATAGTTTTGCATAACAGAACATAAAACATAAATTTAAACTAAGCTAAACTACTCTCGGTCGAAGTAGAGGTCGAGCCAATCCTTCCTCGTCATGTACGGTGTGCCGCGAGCCGGGTCCGGGCCAGTACCGTCGTCGGGGTCATTGGGGAAGGCACTCCTCCACTCGTCGACATCGATCTCCTCGTCCTCGGGGCCCACCTTGAGGCCCTCCGTGCCGCCGTCTCCACCGCCTTCGACCTCGTCATCAGAGGAGAGCGCGGTAACCTCGCCGCCCTACGCGCCGCCGTCCTCGCCGCCTTCGACCTCGTCATCGGAGGAGAGCGCGATAACCTCGCCGCCCTCCGCGCCGGCAAAGATCGCTCGCTCCGCCTCCACGAGCTCCGGGTGTTGCCGGCGGAGCTCTTGCATGTAGGCCTCATCGGCGGCCTCGGCCTCGAGACGCTCCCACGCCTCGCAGTCCTCCCTCGCCATAGCCGAGCTCACCACCCCTGGCTCCTGCGGAACAAGGTGGACCGGACGTGTGGAAGCTACCGAGCCACCGGCGGGTGTGGGTCTCTCAATCTATAATCTCGGCGACCCACGTCCCCCACCGCCGCTGCCGGACCCTGAGGTAGGACTTGGTCGGCTGCCGGGTCCGAGGGAGGATGGGGAAGTCCTCGAACCAGCGTAGGGACGCGGCGGCGGGCGGATCGGGGGACCGGTGACGGCGGATCAGGCCCGCGGAGGACGACGGGGACACCTCGGCGGCCACCTCGCCGGCGTCGGGCGAAAAGGCCGCAATAAACCTCTTTTTGGCCATTGGCTCCTCGAGCTCCCCGGCACAAGGGCAGAGGTTGAGGATGGAGGCGCCGACGATGGCGCGACCTACCAATGGTTTCGAGGGTTGTGTGTGTCTATGTGAGCGGAGGTTTTGGGGTGTGTGTGTGCAGGGAGGGGAGCAAGGTTGTGTTTGAGGAAATACTGCGGCAACTGGAAATTTTACTAGGCGGGAGTAACAAGGCGGTGCTACTGAAAATTTGGATCAAGGGCGAGCAGAAATTTTTGAGATTCCGAGGGATGCAGAGGCGGGAGTAAAATGCCGGGGCTACTGAAAATTTGAATCAAGGGACTGAAGCAGAGCGGGAGTAACAGACATCGCACACAGTCCGCACATACTAATCGTGTGCTATCAAACATTAAAACCTTCTAGGCGGTAGATATTTTCAAGATTGCGAGGGATGTAGAGGCGGGAGTTTTTGGGGAGTGAGCTAGTGTGCTTGACACGCCGGCTGTGGACTGTAGCCGACGCACCTTCTCGCGTAAGCTATAGGCGTACTATACACTGACGGTGCTCCAAGATATTTGGTACTACATTTCACACGGTTGGTGATAATAAATTGTGTGGGATCTACTTGATTTGAATTACAAAATGGGGTCACAGCGGCAATGGACGTTGTTTGAATTGCTAGACATTTTATCCGCAGTGAACATGCAACTATATGTGTGTCGTAAAAGGATTGGAATTATTTAGGATTTGTTTGGACATTTTATACAATAAACTGGTTTTCTAGCCATTTCACGTGCACAATTCAAAATTAAACTACACGCACATGCTCCGGTGCATACAAATTGGTTGAAAAATCAAATATGTGTCCTTCAGTGCATGCTTAGGTCCCATGGAAGAAATGGGAATGGATTTTTCCGGGTTCGTTTGGCCTTTTTTATACATCAACTGGGTTTTCTAGGCATTTTATGTGCATAATTCAAATTTGAACTACAAGCACATGCTCCAATGCACCAAAGTTGGTTGACAAATCACATGTGTGTCCTTGGGTGAATTTCTAGGTCACATGCAAGAGATGGGAATGAATTTCAAACACCAGGGCACTGTTGATTGCCGGCAAAACATTGAGATACATGGTTTTTAAATTCTAGTAAATCCAAAACTCGTCCGAAATTCATGAAACTTGGCATGCTATGATGGAGCGGCATCAACATGCCGTGGTGAAAAATTTGTCCCATTTGGGGCAGGTTTGGGTATAAGCTTCTCACAAACCAGAGCTTCTCAGAACAAGCATGATGGTTTCGATAGGGAACGTACCACCTTTGGGGACGGGACGATATCTGTTGCCTCTTATTACTTTCATAAAATTTCTAGTGTCAACATAGAACAACAGGAGTGTTGTGTTTAATCTTGGAATTTTTCAGGGTTCGTGTGGCCTTTTTTTATACATTAACTGGGTTTTGTAGGCATTTTATGTGAATAATTCAAATTTGAACTACAAGCACATGCTCCAATGCACTAAAGTTGGTTGAAAAATCACATGTGTGTCCTTGGATGAATTTCTAGGTCCCATGCAAGAGATGGGAATGAATTTCAAACACCAGGGCACTGTTGATTGCCGACAAAATGTTGAGATACCTGGTTCTTAAATTCTAGTAAATCCAAAACTCGTCTGAAATTCATGAAACTTGTCATGCTATGATGGAGCGGCATCAACATGCCGTGGTGAAAATTTTGTCCCATTTGGGGCAGGTTTGGGTATAAGCTTCTCATAAACAAGAGCTTCTCGGAACAAGCATGATGGTTTCGATAGGGAACGTACCACCTTTGGGGACGGGATGATATCCGTTGCCTCTTATTGCTTTCATAAAATTTCTAGTGTCAACATAGAACAACAGGAGTGTTGTGTTTAATCTTGGAATTTTTCGGGGTTCGTTTGGCCTTTTTTATACATTAACAGGGTTTTGTAGGCATTTTATGTGCATAATTCAAATTTGAACTACAAGCACATGCTCCAATGCACTAAAGTTGGTTGAAAAATCACATGTGTGTCCTTGGGTGAATTTCTAGGTCCCATGCAAGAGAATGGAATGAAATTCAAACACCAGGGCACTGTTGATTGCCGACAAAACGTTGAGATGCCTGGTTTTTAAATTCTAGTAAATCCAAAACTCGTCTGAAATTCATGAAACTTGGCATGCTATCATGGAGCGGCATCAACATGCCATGGTAAAAAATTGTCCCATTTGGGGCAGGTTCGGGTATATGCTTCTCACAAACTAGAGCTTCTCACAACAAGCATGATGGTTTACATAGGGAACGTCCCACCTTTGGGGATGAAACGATATCCATTGCCTCTTATTGCTTTCAAATTTTTTCTCGTGTCAACATAGAACAACAGGAGTTTTGTGTCAATTTTTGGGATTTTTCGGGGTTCGTTTGGACATTTTTATGCATTAAGTGAGTTTTCAATGCATTTATGTGCATAATTCAAATTTGAACTACATGCACATGCTCCAGTGCATATAAATTGGTCGAAAAATCAAATATGTGTCCTTGGGTGCATGCTTAGGTCCCATGCAAGAAATGTAAATGAATTTCAAACACCAGGGCACCGTTGATTGCCGGCAAAACATTGAGATGCCTGGTTTTTAAATTCTAGTAAATCCAAAACTCGTCTGAAATTCATGAAACTTGGCATGCTATCATGGAGCGGCATAAACATGCCGTGGTAAAAAATTGTCCCATTTGGGGCAGGTTTGGGTATATGCTTCTCACAAACCAGTGCTTCTCACAACAAGCCTGGTGGTTTCGGTAGGGAACGTACGTCCCACCTTTGGGGATGAAACGACATTCATTGCCTCTTATTGCTTTCAAAAAAAATTCTCGTGTTAACATAGAACAACAGGAGTGTTGTGTCAATTTTTGGGATTTTTCAGGGTTCGGTTGGACATTTTTATGCATTAACTGAGTTTTCTAGGCATTTTATGTGCATAATTCAAAATTGAACTACATGCACATGCTCCAATGCACCAAAGTTGGTTGAAAAATCACATGTGTGTCCTAGGGTGAATTTCTAGGTCCCATGCAAGAGATTGGAATAAAATTCAAACACCAGGGCACTCTTTATTGCCGGCAAAACGTTGAGATGTCTGGTTTTTAAATTCTAGTAAATCGAAAACTCGTCTGAAATTCATGAAACTTGGCATGCTATCATGGAATGGCACCCGACATGCTGTGGCATTTTTCGTGTCCATTTTGAGAGAAGGCGCATTCGAATAATGACAGGCAACAAAGGCATTTTGAAAAAATAGCTGCTTTAATATCTCAAACGTTTGTAGAATTCAAACCATGTGTGTTCTTCTAACCATTCACCTAATGCCACGTGTCTTGGTTTTAATAGGTGTAGGAGGTGTCGTGCGGACAGCTGCTTGACCTTGACTAGACGGGAGGCGTGCGAGCGCAGTCTGGCGCGCAGGCTGACCGAGAGTCGTGCAAGCTGTCATCCAATGCGCAGGCTCACCAGGAAGCGTGCGAGCTGTACGCTGCGCAGGCTCACTGGGAAGCGAGCTCTTTGACTTCCATGGTCGCCCACCTTCCTCTCCATTAATGGCGCCCGAGCCGCTATTTAATACAGGCGGCCTTACTGTTCGCCTCCCATTCCCCTCCCTCCTGCAGCCGCGGACCTCCACCAACGCCATGCCGCAGAACGATCATCTGCCACTAGTCTTCAAGTTTGATGAAGTCGACTCCGAGCCGGATGAGATAGAAAATAAGGAGGAATGGGGCCTCATGGACATGGCCCAGAACGAGCTAGCCACAGCGGTTGCTGCCCCCGCTACCGTCCCCGCTCCCATCCCCGCGCCCGCGCCAGCGACCATCCCCGTAGCATTGATGGGCTGGTCGCCGAGCACTATCGCAGAGCTGGAAGCCGCGGGCGTCAGCAAGGTCTCTGCGGACCCGCGCGAGCTCGTGTACATGCCAGCGCCAGCGCCCGTGCCCATGCCCGTGCGTGCCCCTCCACCCACCGTGGCGCCGGCCCCCGTGCGTTTGGCTGGACCCGCCGCGCCCGTGCCCGTGCGCGCGCCCCCTCAGCGGCATGGGACGCTACGGTCGACGACTACCTCTCAGTGGCGCTAGTTGTCGTCCTCCCGTGCCCCGCCCATCGATCGCGCAACGACATGATGTTTGATTTACAAGTGAAGAACATTTTGTGCTGCCTTGAAGACTTCAACAACGGCGTCCCGGAGGACGACAACGACAACGAAGGCGCGGCACGCCGCCTCCGCCGCCGCCGGAAATAGTTTATTTGGGGTTTAATACTGTATCTCGAATTCTCGATCATATGAATATAAATTCGCAGTGTGACTGAATGAAAGATATGCTTTCAACGAACTTGCATTTTTCTCTCTTAATATACAAACTTATCAAACGATTTTCTTTTGAAAAAAATGTCAATGTTTTCTAAATATAAAACACTCATCACAAACGTTTTAGTTAGAACACCCGGATGCAAACCGACAGCTTCCCCAGGAAGCCAAGGGAAAATGTGCCGAGCAGGATTTATGCATCCCTTCAACGCAAACGGTTCTTTTGCATGACCCGTGTGCAACCACGTACAAACAATTGGGTAAGATTTGCATATTTGTCATTTTGGGTATGTTGCCATTTGTCAAACTGGAAAGATTGACATTTGTTTATCTAGTAACATTGTCATTTGTCAATGTAACACCGCGATTAGTCACTAGCACTGTTCATATGGACACCACTAGCACTATCTAATTTTTGCAACTAAAATCACTAGCACTGTTCATATGGACACCACTAGCAGGCGTGAGTTGATGGACGCATATGCAAATGTACCATTGATTACATACAACAAGTCATCAGCCCACAACGACAACGAGGATACACGTTGGATTATAGATCATTTCCAACAAAACATTCTAGTAAAGTTTTTCTCACACAACAAATAACAAAGCGATGAAATGAACTTCAGCTCAACCACTCGTCGGCGTTGGAAACGCTTGCTTTGAACCAAAAGTGATTCTCTGGGAAGGGCCAACTACTGTCAATCTCGAGACCAACGCAGGACTGGTCATCCAGGCTGAAGCGGCCTATGTCAGGACCCATATTGGGACGGTAGGGAAGCATAGCAATGTCCGAGGTATAGATACGTTGCTTCTCATAAATGGTAGTAACGTTGTGTCAACAGCAGCTGGATCGCCTTCCACCATCATTGGATAGTTTTGTCCAAGGAAGAGTGAGTTTCCTCCAAGAGTTTCAATACTGAACCAGGGAGAAGGTGTTGGCGCTAGTACACTAGTATCCATCCCGAATACCCTGCAACGGTGTTGGAATAGGTCCGGAGAGTGCGACCATGCGAGACAGCACCTGCTTCCTTAGTAACATCAGCAGTGCCCTGTATATAGACAAGAAGAAGAGGTGATACATCAGAATAAGTTGCCAGGCGCCACTCAGTATATGGGTCCAGCTTGTCCTCATGCTCGTGATCATCAGCATCGTCATCTCCCCCTTGGTTAGAAAAATTCAAAATTATAGGTGGTGGAATGTTCACAGGACCTTGGAAACACAAGAAGGTTAATTAATTAGTAAAGGGAAACTAGCTAACCCGCATGCATGTGGATGAAACAATTATAATTACGGTGGAAGACAAACGTACCAAAAGCATGATGATTCCATGCAAAAATAGTGCCACGAGTGGTGGCAGCAAACACAAGACCCTCGTATTGAATTGCATCATAGTACTCATCCGTGTACAGAAATTGATTTTTGAGCAATATCCATAGAGGCGTGGAGGTAAGGAAGGCAACAAGCTTGTTGAAGATAGCAATAACTTCATAGTTCGAGTAATCCCAATAGCGGCTGGGAACTAGACAAATTGCTATCTTCCGTAGACGACAGTCACCATGATCGTATTTGAACTCACGTAGAATACCGGTGTACTCAACCTCTGGGCAGTCGTCTGAGATTTTTGGAAGTGGAACCCGGTGACGAGTGTACACATTCACAAGTTCCCACTCGCAGTTGTACCAATGTAAACAACCCAATCTAAATTTGCGCCTGTCCAAGCCTTGCCCTCAAGCGATGGCATCTTAACAGCATACGTATCATTATCAAGCGGCATCAACTTGCACAAGGCGAGGCTTCCCTCGTCCCCGCGCCAGTCAGCAAGGTCACGGCGAAGAAGATAGGGGAGATCAAACTGCTCCTGGACCCTTGGGTTCCTTGTAATGATGTTATTAGTTGAGTCAAGAATGGTCTTGAACGAACCTGCCATGCTAGCCGAGGTGATGACGTCGCACTGATCAATGAGTTCCTCCACCGCGTCATCATTCAGATCGGGGCAAGAATAACGGGGTCGTTTCCAGCCTGTTCCCTCCATGGAGAAGATAATCGAACAATGGCAGAAGGAAGGGTGAAGGCGAATGGAGGAGGGAGGAAGAGCGTGCGACAGCAGTTCCAAATCGAGAGGGAAAGGCAAAGAGGCGGTGGACGGTTGCCACGGTACACGAAGAGGTGCCTGGGGAGCGCACGGTTGCCACAGAGGTCACACACTGACGACAAGGGCTGAGTGAACCGCATGCGTATATCGCACACACCTTGATCTGGTTGACCGTTTCTTTTGTGTTGCCTAATCACAAACAGTTCATCCGAGTGAACCGTATGCTGTATATCGCACACACCTTCATCTGGCTGACCATTTCTTTTGTGTTGCCTAATCACAAACAGTTCATCCGAGCGAACCGTATGCTGTGTATCGCACACGCCTTCATCTGGTTGCCTGTTTCTTTTGTTCCTCCTCATCGCAAACAGTTAATTGAACTGAACCGTGTGCCCTTCATCGCACACGCAACTAAAACCTGAACCGTGTTTGATGCATCCGTCATCACAAACATTTTATACATTTCTGACAGTTTTCATACAACACCGTTTGCGATTATTGCATCGCACACAATATCTCGAAGGGTCTCTGATCGTAATGCCGCGTTAGCAGCATCCTGCAGTAGTTCTAGGCAATTCTTTTTCATGAAGCTTTCTGCTAAACTTGGAAAAATTAAACTCATGAGACTCATCACCAAAACTAACACCGCCGGTTTGTTTCTCACTATCTAACTTAGCATTAACGGTGTTCAAGAAAGGTCTACCAAAGATAATGGGACAAAAGTCATCTTGTGGGGAACCAAGAACAAGAAAATCAGTAGGGTATTTTATTTTCCCACACAAGACTTCAACATCTCTAACAATCCCAATTGGTGATATGTTGTCTCTATTAGCAAGTTTAATAGTAAGATCTATGTCTTCTATTTCTGCGGGTGCTATGTCATTCATAATTTCTTGATATAATGTGTAAGGAATAGCACTCACACTAGCACCTATGTCACATAAACCATGATAACAGTGATCTCCTATTTTAACTGAGATGACATGCGTGCCAAGTGCCAACAACAGGTCTATGTTTGTCTTTTTTATCAGGTTTGGCAATTCTAGCAGCTTCTTCACAGAAGTAAATAGCATGCCCATCTATATCTTCTTCTAAGAGATCTTTAACCATAGCAATGCTAGGTTCTACTTTGATTTGTTCATCGGGTTTAGGTGTTCTAATATAGCTTTTGTTAACCACAGTTGAAACTTTAGCATGTTCCTTTATCCTAACAGGGAAAGGTGGTTTCTCAATATAAGCAGAAGGAACAACTGGATCAACATTATAAAGTATAGTTTCTTCTTTAACTGGTACTGGTTCTTTAGTTTCTTCTTTAATAGGTGGGTGATATTTAAACCACTTCTCTTTAGGGAGTTCAACATGAGTAGCAAATGATTCACAAAAGGAGGTTACTATCTCTAAGTCAAGTCCATATTTAGTGCTAAACTTTTGAAAAGCATCGGTATCCATAAAAGATTTAACACAATCATACTTAAGTTTAATACCTGACTCTTTACCTTTGTCGAGTTCCCAATCTTCAGAGTTGCGTTTAATTCTCTCCAAAAGATCCCACCGGAATTCAATAGTCTTCTTCGTAAAAGAACCAACACAAGAAGTATCAAGCATGGTTTGATCATTACGAGAAAGCCGAGCATAAAAATTCTGGATAATAATTTCTCTTGAGAGCTCATGATTGGGGCATGAATATAACATTAACTTAAGCCTCCCCCAAGCTACAGCGATACTTTCTCCTTCACGAGGCCAAAAATTATATATATAATTCCGATCACGATGAACTAGATGCATAGGATAAAAATTTTGGTGGAATTCCAATTTCAGACGATTCCAATTCCATGATCCAATATCATCGCATAGCCTATACCATGCCAATGCTTTTCCTTTCAAAGATAAAGGGAAAACCTTTTTCATCACTTCATTTCCGGGTAAACCTGCAAGCTTAAACAACCCACAAATTTGTTCCACATATATCAAGTGCATATCAGGATGTTCGGTTCCATCTATTGCATAAGGATTAGCTAGCAGTTGTTCTATCATACCCGAAGGAATTTCATATTCAATATTTTCAGTAGGTGCGGTAGGTTGAGGGGTAGCTAATTGTGGTTCCGGACGAGGTGAAGATACCCCGAACAAACCCCTCAAAGGATTGTTTTCCATAGTAACAAGTGACAATAAATTTCTGCACACTATATAAATGTTTCCTTACCAAATTCCACTTACCAAAGGCGCTTCACTCCCCGGCAACGGCGCCAGAAAATAGCGTTGATGAACCACAAGTATAAGGGATCAATTGTAGCTCTTTTCGATAAGTAAGAGTGTCGAACCCAACGAGGAGCGGAAGGAAATGACAAGTGGTTTTCAGCAAGGTAATGTGTGCAAGTGCTGAAATTGTAAGTAGCGGAGTAGTTTGATAGCAAGATAATTTGTAACGAGCAAGTAACGGTAGTAGTAACTAAAATGCAGCAAGATAGCCCAATCCTTTTGAGGCAAAGGACAGGCCAAAACGGTCTCTTATGATAAGCAAAGCGTTCTTGAGGGTACACGGGAATTTCATCTAGTCACTTTAATCATGTTGGTTCGATTTGTGCTCGTTACTCTGATAATTTGATATGTGGGTGGACCGGTGCTTAGGTGTTGTTCTTACTTGAACAAACCTCCTACTTATGATTAACCCTCCCTCAAGCAACCGCAACTACAAGAAAAGTATTAAGAATAAATTCTAACCATAGCATTAAACTTTTGGATCCAATCAGTCCCTTACGGAATAGAGCATAAACTGGGGTTTAAGCTTCTGTCACTCTCGCAACCCATCATCTAGTTGCTACTCCACAATGCATTCCCTTACGCCAAAATAAGGTGAAGTGTCATGTAGTCGACGTTCACATGACACCACTAAGGGAATCACAACATACGTACTATCAAAATATCGAACACATATCAAGTTCACATGATTACTTGCAACATGATTTCTCCCGTGACCTCAAGAACGAAAGTAACTACTCACAATGATAAACATGCTCATGATCAGAGGAGTATTCAATAGCATATTGGATCTGAACATATAATCTTCCACCAAATAACCCATATAGTAATCAACTACAAGATGTAATCAACACTACTAGTCACCCACAAGCACCAATCTATAATTCTGGTAACAAGATTGAACACAAGAGTTGAACTAGGATTTGAGATGAGATGGTGTTGTTGAATATGTTGATGGAGATTGCCCTCCCCAAGATGGGAGAGTTGTTGGTTATGATGATGACGATGATTTCCCCCTCCGAGAGGGAAGTTCCCCCGGCGGAATCGCTCCACCGCAGGGCAAAAGTGCTCCTGCCCAAGTTTCGCCTCGAGGCGGCGGCGCTCCGTCCCGAAAGTCCTCTCCTTATTTTTTCTAGGTCAAAATGACCTATATACCAGAAGATGGGCACCGGAGGTGGGCCTGGGTGAGCACAACCCACCAGGGCGCGCCTGGGCTGCCTGGCGCGCCCAGGTGGGTTGTGCCCACCTGGTGGGCCCCCTTTGGTAGTTATTTGCTCCAATAATTCTCATATATTCCATAAAAAATCATCGTGAAGTTTCAACCCATTTGGAGTTGTGCAGAATAGGTACCTGACGTAGCTTTTTCAGGTCCAGATTTCTAGCTGCCGGAATTCTCCCTCTTGGTGTATACCTTGCATATTGTGAGAGAAAATGCATTAGAATTACTCCAATAAGCTTTATTATGGATAAAAACATCATAAATAACAGTAAGAAAACATGATGCAAAATGGACATATCAACTCCCCCAAGCTTAGACCTCGCTTGTCCTTGAGCGAAAATCGAAATCGAAAATCATGTCCAAATGCTTTGAGAGAGAGGTGTCGATAAAAACAAAATGCGGACATATAAGCATCATGTTGATTATCATAACAGCAAAAAAATTAAACATAGTACTTTTATCATGGAACTTTTATCATATACTTCTCATGAATAAGTAACAGTTCATCACACAATCGAAGTATAAAGCAAAAACTCTATTAAAAACCAACAAACTATGTTCTCAGTCAACTTTGCAACTACAATTCATCATCTTTCCAGGAAGGGTCACATATCGGAGCCTTTAGGCAAGTCCACATACTCAACCATCATATAGTCTTCTATTATTGCTAACACTCACCGCGTACACATGAGCAAAACGTTTCAACCGGACACATAGAAATATAGGGGCTTATAGTTTTGACTCCCAACATATTCACCTCAAGGGTGATCTCAACAATAATAACTCATGCTATCTATATTCAACTGGACATGTGTGCCTAGATCTTTCCTCACCACATGATGCTTGCCAAAGGAGAAAAATAAAAGGAATAGAAGGAAAACTTTGACTCTTTGCATAAAAGTAAATACATAAATTAAAAGATATGCCCTTCGCAGAGGGAAGCAAATGTTTCCATGCGCTTATTTGTTTCTATGCTCAACCCCTTCATGCAAAAGAACGTCACGTTGCATTGCCCCTTGTGATAGCGACCTTTATTATGCAGTCTGTCGCTTTTATTCTTCACCATCACAAGTTCGTGCAACGCTCAATTTTCTCTTACAGTAAATGATCTCACACTTTTAGAAGCAATTTTTATTGCCTTTTTGCACCGATGACAACTTACTTGAGGGATCTTGCTCAATCCCTAGGTAGGTATGGTGGACTCTTGAAAATAAGATTTGGGTTTAAGGGTTTTTGGATGCACAAGTAGTATCTCTACTTAGTGCGGAATTTTTGGCTAGCAAAGATAGGGGGCAAGCACCACATGTTGAAGGATCTATGACAATATGACTTCTATGTGAATATAAACAAACATAAACCATTAAGTTGTCTTCCTTGTCCAACATCAACAATTTTGGCATATAATATTTTGATGAGGGCTCACAATCACAAAAGATTTCTAGGATAGTATATTTATATGTGAATCTTCTCTTCCCTTATTAATTCTTTCATGAGTTGCATCATTGACTAATGTTATGTTTGTCAATCTCTAATAAAATTTTCTACTTATACTTTTCCTTATGTGGTGCAATGATACGTCTCCAACATATCTTTCATTTTTGATTGTTCCATGCTATTATATTGTCCGTTTTAATGTTTAATGGGCTTTAATATGCTCTTTTATATTATTTTTGGGACTAACCTATTAACCGGAGGCCTAGTGCCAATTTCTATTTTTGCCTATTTTAGAGTTTTGCAGAAAAGGAATACTAAACAGAGTCGAAACGGAATGAAACCTTCGCGATGATCTTTCTTGGACCGAAAGCAAACTAGAAGACTTGGAGATGAAGTCGGAGACGCAACGAGGCGGCTGTAACGCCTACGATGTGGCTATATCTCCCACGTGTCGGGGCACGACTTAGAGGCATAACCGCATTGTGGTTTTGTCGCAAGAAGGGTCATCTTCACACAATCCCATGTAATGAACAAGAATGGGATAAAGAGTTGGCTTACAATCGCCACTTCACACAATACATAAATATAATTCATACATCATCCAAAATACACACATAGACCGGCTACGGTCAAGATCCAAATGAAAATAAGATAACCCCAAATGCTAGATCCCCGATCGTCCCAACTGGGCTCCACTACTGATCATCAGGAAAAGACACATAGTAACGACCACGTTCCTCATCGAACTCCCACTTGAGGTCGATCCCATCATCTGCATTGGCATCGTCGGCACCTGCAACTGTTTTGGTAGAATCTGTGAGTCACTAGGACTCAGCAATCTCACACCCGCGAGATCAAGACTATTTAAGCTTATAGGAAAGGATGGTGTAATGAGGTGGAGCTGCAGCAGGCAATAAGCATATATGGTGGCTAACATACTCAAAAGAGAGCGAGAAGAGAAGCAACGGAATGGTCGTCATCTAGTAGTGACCAAGAAGTGATCCTGAACTCCTACTTACGTCATGCATAACTAAAACCGTGTTCACTTCCCGGACTCCACCGAGAAGAGACCATCACGGCTACACACACAATTGGTGTATTTTAATTGGGTCAAGTGACAAGTTCTCTACAACCGGACATTAACAAATTCCCATCTGCCTCATAACCGCGGGCACAGCTTTCGAAAGATAATACCCTGCAGGGGTGTCCCAACTTAGCCCATCATAAGCTCTCACGGTCAACGAAGGATAAACCTTCTCCCGGAAAGACCCGATCAGTCTCGGAATCCCGGTTTACAAGACATTTCGACAATGGTAAAACAAGACCAGCAAAGCCGCCCGAATGTGCCGACAAATCCCGATAGGAGCTGCACATATCTCGTTCTCAGGGCACACCGGATAAGCGAAGCGTACAGGTACCAACATAACCCAAGTTGCCAAGGGACGGTCCCGCACGGTGCTCTAGTTTGGACCAGCACTCAGAGGAAAACTGGCCCGGGGGTTAAAATAAGATGACCCTCGGGCTCGCGAAAACCCGGGGGAAAAGGCTTAGGTGGCAAATGGTAAACCCAAAGTTGGCCTTGCTGGAGGAGTTTTATTCAAAGCGAACTGTCAAGGGGGTCCCATAAATCACCCAACCGCGTAAGGAACGCAAACTCAAGGAACATAATACCGGTATGACAGAAACTAGGGCAGCAAGAGTGGAACAAAACACCAGGCATAAGGCCGGGCCTTCCACCCTTTACCAAAATATATAGATGCATTAATATAATAAGAGATATTGTGATATCCCAAAATATCCATGTTCCAACATGGAACCAACTTCATCTTCACCTGCAACTAGCAACGCTATAAGAAGGGCTGAGCAAAAGCGGTAACTTAGCCAAACAACGGTGTTGAGGATATAGACCTTAGAGTCACCCGCCAGGAGGGGCCGGGTTACTTATATGTTTATTGCCAGAAGCCCGGCGCCAAGCCTGAAGACGGTGGGCCAAAGATGGGCTTAAGACCCGGATATGGCTTAAAGCCCGTAGTTGCAATCATTATTATGCTAGAACTTGTAGTGTAAGGCAAGGATAGTTGAGAGTTCGAGCCGGACACTCTTATGAGCCGGCCGGGACTCTGAGAGCTGCTGGGTGTCGGCCTCCCTATATAAAGGGACGACCCGGCAGCGGTTGAGGGACAAGAACAATCTCATCGAGAGCCGGGCATAGCAGATTAGCTCCCTGGTTATCGAAACCCTAATCAATACCACCTCAAACTGGACGTAGGCTTTTACCTTCACCGTAAGGGGCCGAACTAGTATAAACCCTCGTATTCCTTGTCCCGCTTAACCCCTTTAAGCTTCCTAGTTGCGATGGCTCCACGACTAAGTCCTAGCTCGAGGACATCTGCCGTGACAATTCCACGACAGTTGGCGCCCACCGTGGGGCCAGCGCACGGTGGATTTGAGTTCTTGAAGGGCAGCTTCGAAGGGCTCAAGGGATACGCTGTGGGCCGGATGACCAAGAGTCATCGCGGCAAGCTCTACATCGACGATGCAAACTGGGTCCCTGACGCCTGCTCAATTGAGTACGGGTACCGGGTCCCCTTCGGCGGAATTCATGTTTTCATTGGCAAGATTGGTGAGTCGGGCCCTGAGCCGGGTCTCTGCGCCGATCTCGTCGAGACGGCTCAGCGTACGCGACCCGCCCGGGCCCGGCCTGCCTTAAGGCATGCTTTTGTGGGGTGTATCCATGGAGGACTCTCTGATCGATCTGGATCTGGTGATGAGACGGCCGCCGGCTCTGACGGCGAGTTGGCCACCGATGAGTCAAACTCGTTGTATCAACTTCAAGATGGCAGGCTCATGGGTTGTTCCGATGGTGACAGTATTCCGGACCTATTTGAGCCGCCAAGCCGGGTTGGAATCTTTATGGCCGGTGCGCAGCCTGTTTAGAACCCCGCTGCTGGAGCGAGAAACCCGGTGCCTTCTCCGGCTCAGGTGCTGATGGATCTCACGGACAAGATGACGGCCCTGTTAACCGCCACGGTTGACCCGGCAGATCAAGCTCAGCACGATGCGGAGGTGGCGCAGTTAAAATTGGATCTAGTGAAAGCTAAGGAGGATCTTGCGGCGGAAGGGATCAGGATGGCTGCGGAGAGGGCGGCTCTCGATGCCCAAACTCAGCTGATCCAGGCGCAATCCTTCCAACTCACGATGGATCAGAACGCGTCCAATGAGGTCATGAGAAGGAGGCATCAAAAGACCCAATCTCGACTCCCTCCGGTTTACGATCCACGCAACCTCTTCAACACGCCAGGTGCAGGGTCTAGTAACTCGCCAGGGGTCATAGTGCCCTGGTCTGGAACCCCTATTCAGCCACAAGTGATGGGGCCTCCCCAGGTGCCCCCTGCCCCGCCTCAGTACGTGCCAATACCCCCGGGTCATTATAATAACCCGCTGGAGAACATGGTCGCTGCGGCAGCACGGCTGGCGGCTCTCCCAGTTGACGGCGACTCTCCGACGGCTATTGAAACCCGCCGGGTCAGGGAACTCCTTCATACAGCACTGGCATAGCAAGAGGCGTACTCCTACAGCCGGGACAGGATCCACTCGACCCCTCGCCCAGGCCAGAGCCCGAGTTACAGCAGGCACATGGTCTCAGCGACCGGCTCAAGTAACGTCCGACGCCATGACCCGCCCCCTGGCCATGGCCCGGTTCATAACGGAGCCTTCCACGCAGCAGACCAGGACAGAGCGCGGCAAGAGGCAGAGTAGGTGCCTCAATTGACGGCTTACCAGACCCCCCCCCCCCCGGCTTATCCGACGACTTCCGTCGACGTGGGTATCCCTACCAGGACTGGGGGTGTCCCTTGTTTAGTGCCAGCTATCCGCAATGAGCGTCTACCCAAGGACTTCAAAGGCCCTAGGAAGGTGCCCAACTACACGGCTGACTTACAACCCGCAGCCTGGATCGAGAGTTACGAGATGGCCATGGAACTACTGGAGGTCAGCGAGGCGGCAATGGCCAAGTACTTCACCATGATGTTGGATGGGACTGCCCGCACTTGGTTGAAAGGGCTACCACCGAACTCCATCGGGTCTCGGGCTGAGCTGAAAGCCCGGTTCATCCAAAACTTTAAGGATACCTGCAGGCAGTCTATGTCAATTGTGGATTTGACTAACTGTAAGCAGCAGGAGGGTGAATCCACGACGCATTGGGTTCGCCGGGTCAAGGAGATCATACATTCGTCAGATAAGATGGATGCCGGCTCAGCAGTCTTAATGTTGGAGCAGAATTGTCGTTTTGTGCCCCTGAAGATGAAACTCGGGCAGCTTAAGCGCGACTGCAATGATATGGGTACACTAATGGCGGCTCTTGTCAAGTATGCCGATTCTGATGGTACCAAGGATCCCCCTTCAGATGATGAAAGGACAGGGAAGGGAAAGAAGAACGGCAATGGCAAGGGTCCTCAGCATAACCCGGGGAACCAAGGAGGAAGCAAGCGCAAGGCTGATGGCTGCTTAGAGTTTGTAGCCAACGCCAGCTCACAAGGTAATAACCAGCGACGCAAAGGGAGGCCCCCTCCCCGAGGCGGCGGGTCAGGCCCGACGCTGGAGCAACTGTTGAATGAGCCTTGTCCAAGGCATGGCTCTAGAGAGAAGCCAGCGACTCATCTATGGAAGGACTGTGCAATCATGAAGGCCTTTAAGAATTACAATGGCCCGGGCGGCGGCTCAGGCGCCGGCGGTTTTCATGGCCCGGGCGGCGGCTCAAATTCTAATCCTCAGAACGGTCAAGGGGGCTTCAATCAACAGTCTGGCCAGGGTCATCAACAGCAGCAGGGGGGTTATCAGACCAATCCAAAGTAGCTTAGCGGTGGACAGTACCATGTGTTTACCACCAACCTGTGTAAGCGAGATCAGAAGCTTCATAAGAGGGCTGTGAATGCTGTTGAGCCGGCGGTTCCACGCTACTTGCGGTGGTCTGAGCAGCCTATAGTGTGGAGTAGGGAGGATCACCCTCCCCGGGTGGATAACCCGGGCCACTTGGCCTTGGTGGTGGCTCCTCAAGTGGGAGGATATAAGTTCACAAAGGTGCTCATGGATGGAGGCAGCAGCATCAACATCCTCTATTATGAGACTTTTCGCCGTATGGGGTTGGTTGATAAGAACCTCATCCAGTCAAACACTATTTTCCATGGTGTGGTACCTGGTAAGTCGGCTTATCCAGTCGGCAAGATCGAATTGGAAGTGGCCTTCGGAGATAAAACAACTACAGGGTGGAAAAATTGACCTTTGAGGTGGTCAAGATAAGAAGTCCATACCATGCTATATTTGGACGGCCGGCTTACGTCAAGTTCATGGCACGGCCGTGTTATGTGTACTTACAGCTCAAGATGCCGGGTCACAATGGGACCATTACGGTTCACGGCAACCGGAAAGTGGCTCTGGAGTGTGAGGAAGGTGATGCGGCTTATGCAGAATCTGTTTGTGCAACAGAGGAGTTGAAGTTTTACAAAGACAATGTTGACCCAACAGATATGACCTCTCTGAAAAAGCCAACTACAGAGCAAGAGCCGGCAATGAAATTTAAATCGGCTGATGAGACTAAACTTGTTGATTTTGTTCCAGGTGACTCATCTCAGCAGTTTAGCATCAGTGCCAATCTGGATCCAAAATAGGAAAGCGCGCTCATCGAGTTCATCCGTGGGAATATGGACATCTTCGCATGGAAACCTTCTGACATGCCAGGTGTACCTAGAGAAGTCGCTGAGCACACTCTCAATGTTGATCCGAAATTTAAGCCGGTCAGGCAGTTCCTTCGGCGGTTTAATGAAGAGAGGCGGAAAGCTATTGGTGAAGAGGTGGCCCGGCTCTTGGCGGCCGGGTTTATTGTTGAAGTTTTCCACCCAGAATGGTTAGCTAACCCGGTGCTTGTACTCAAGAAGAACGGCACTTGGCGGATGTGTGTGGATTACATGGACTTAAATAAGGCGTGTCCGGCTGATCCTTTTGCCCTTCCCGGTATTGATCAAATTATTGATGCTACGGCCGGTTGTGCGCGTTTAAGTTTTCTGGACGCTTATTCTGGATATCATCAGATTAAAATGGCGGTTAAGGACCAGGTGAAGACGGCGTTCATCACTCCCTTTGGAGCCTTCTGCTATGTATCCATGCCCTTTGGACTCAAGTGTGCACAGGCGACTTATCAGCGTTGCGTGCAGAACTGTCTTCATAAAAAGATTGGACGTAATGTTCATGCTTACGTGGATGATATTGTGGTTAAGTCCATAAAAGAGGAAACCCTGATAGATGATTTGAGAGAAACCTTTGATAATCTCCGGGTCTACAAGATGATGCTTAACCCGGCCAAGTGTGTCTTTGGTGTTCCTCCAGGCAAACTCTTGGGTTTCTTGGTTTCTGACAGAGACATTGAGGCTAACCCGGAGAAGATCAAGGCCATCACCTCCCTGGCTAAGTCGGCGTGTATAAATGACGTTCAGCGCCTGGCGGGTCGCATCGCTGCTTTAAGCCGGTTTATAAGCCGTTTGGGTGAGAAGGCCATGCCCTTATATCAGTTGATGAAGAAAACTGATAACTTTGTCTGGAATGATGCAGCTAATACCGCCTTTGAGGAGTTGAAGAAGCAGCTGGCAGAGCCTCCAGTCCTTGCTGCTCCGGTTGATAAGGAGCCCTTATTATTATATGTGGCGACGAACACACGAGCCGTCAGTGTGGCTATAGTGGTGGAGCGCAAGGAAGAGGGTAAGGAGCATCTGGTTCAGCGGCCGGTTTATTATGTCAGCGAAGTGCTCATCGAGTCCAAACAGCGGTATCTGCATTGGCAGAAGCTTGTTTATGGTGTGTTCATGGCAAGCCGGAAGCTTAAGCATTATTTCCAGGGTCATCCCATAACTGTGGTCAGTTCTGCCCCTCTTGGTGATATCATTCAAAACAGAGAGGCCACAGGGAGAATTGCTAAGTGGGCTATAGAACTGGGACCTGATGGTCTCAAATACGTGCCACGCACTGCTGTTAAATCTCAGGCCTTGGTGGATTTCATCAATGATTGGACAGAGTCACAGGTGCCCGAGCAGAAGCCGGATAACACATATTGGACTATTCACTTCGACGGGTCCAGGCAGTTGGAAGGCTCGGGGGCTGGAGTTGTATTGGCTTCCCCTAAAGGTGACAAGTTCCATTATGTGCTACAGTTGATGTTTCCTTGCACTAACAATGCGGCGGAGTACGAGGCCTTGCTCCACGGTCTTCGGATGGCTAAGGAGATGAGCTTGAGCTGGGTAAGGTGTTTCGGTGACTCAGACTTGGTGGCTCAACAAGTATCAGGCAAGTGGGACTCTAAGGACCCTCTCATGGCGGCTTATCACCGCGAAGTTGATGCCATTGCTGGGCACTTTCAGGGCTACCAAGTAGAGCACATTGATCGCAGGAAGAACGAGGCGGCTGATGCTCTAAGCCGGCTAGGCTCTCAGCGAAAGCCGGTGCCGCCTAACACTTTCCTGGACGTCCTGTATAGCCCTTCTGTTAAGTTGCCTACAGAGGAAGATTTGGCTGTCCCTGACCCGGAGGCACGACTGGTGGCGGCTCTCCATATCATACCAGACTGAACAATGCCGTATCTGGCTTACATGACCCGGGGCGAGTTGCCTGAGGATGAAACTTTGGCCAGGCAAATAACTCGGCGGGCTAAGTCAATGATCGTTATCGATGGCGAGTTGCATCATCGCAGTGTCACAGGGGCGTTTCAGCGTTGTGTCTCCCCTGAGGAAGGTCAAGAAATCTTGCGTGAGATCCATGAAGGGGATTGTGGCCATCACGCCGGCTCAAAGTCTCTTGTGGCTAAGGCTTTTCGTCATGGTTTCTATTGGTTGACGGCTCATGCTGATGTAGAGGACTTAGTCAGTAAGTGTGATGGTTGCCAGAGGTTCTCACGACGGGCTCATGTGCCGGCTCAGGAGCTGAGGATGATCCCAATTACTTGGCCCTTTGCGGTCTGGGGACTTGATATGGTTGGGCCTTTCAAACGATCCAAAGACAAGAAGACTCACCTATTGGTGGCGGTTGACAAATTTACCAAGTGGGTGGAAGCTGAGCCAGTTAGCAAGTGCGATGCGGCCACGGCGGTTCAATTTATGAAAAAGGTGATTTTCCGCTTTGGCTTTCCGCACAGCATTATAACTGACAATGGCACCAATCTATCCAAAGGCGCCATGGAAGAGTTTTGTCAACGAGAGCATATCCGACTTGATGTCTCCTCAGTTGCTCATCCTCAATCCAATGGTCAAGCTGAGAGAGCTAATCAGGAGATTCTGAAGGGTATCAAGCCCCGGCTTTTGGTCCCTTTGCAACGGACGCCGGGTTGTTGGGTGGAGGAGTTGCCCTCCGTGTTATGGAGTATCAACACTACTCCTAACAGATATACAGGCTTCACGCCTTACTTCATGGTTTATGGGGCAGAGGCCGTCCTCCCCAGTGACATCCGTCATGACTCACCTCGAGTGGCGGCTTATGTTGAGGCAGACAATGAACAGGCGCGCCAAGATGCTCTTGACTTGTTGGACGAACAGCGTGATGTGGCCGCAGCTCGCTCTGCGATTTACCAACAAGACCTGCGTCGTTATCATAGTCGCTGGGTTAAAACCCGGGTCTTCCAGGAAGGCGATCTCGTGCTCCGGCTCATCCAGGATCAAACAGATGCGCACAAGCTCTCCCCGCCTTGGGAAGGACCCTTTGTGGTCAGCAAGAACTTGCACAACGGGTCATATTACCTCATTGACATTCGGGAGCATAAAGATTCACGTAAGTCGGAGGAAGAGACCCGTCGGCCGTGGAACATAGCTCAGCTTCGGCCTTACTACACTTGAGTCACCAGCTCTCGTGATGTACATATTTCTCTCAGCCATGTATATATTATGATAAGCAATAAAGCAGGACCTCTGTCCTTTTTTCTCCTCCAAATATGCACGTGTTGTTTTCATTGCAAGATTACATGATGACTTGAAGGAGGATCCGGCTTATGATCGTATTCGAATCTAGCCATAAGCAACAAGGTCACTTGGGGGCTTCCTGTTCAAACATGGGTCGTATTCGAACCAAAGAGAACATAGCTGTCGATACCCATTTGATTGGCAAAGTGCCGAGCTCATTGGGGAGTTTTCCTTGATCATATTTGAATCATGGTTTCACCCCTTTGGGAACCGAAGTGGATCATATTCGAATCAGCATCGTTAAACAATTCTTAAAATCACTTGGGGGCTTCCTGTTCAAACATGGGTCGTATTCGAACCGAAGAGAACATAGCTGTCGATACCCTCCTGATTGGCATCGCCACACCCACTGGGGGCTATATGATCGTATTCGAATCTTAGCATAACCCCTTTGGGCCGGGTCTCTGGTCGTATTCGAAACGGAAGCCCCTAAGTTCTTCCAGTTTATAGTCGGTTTTGTCTGATTATTCCAAGTGTGTACGGCCGGGTCTCACTTTGCCGGCTTAACTTGGGTTTACAGTATTGCTGAACGCAATGGGTGTTATAAGACAGGTAAACCGGAGTTGCGGTACCAACCTTCTTATCCGGGTTATCTAAACCGGAAGTATGCTTGCAGGCCGTTAAGTATGTTCTCACGGCTGTATTCAGGACATCATTGAAGACAAGTCTGTTTTGATTCATATTCCGGGTTATCTAAAACTTATGATTCTCAGGGCGGTAAGCCGCCTCGAGACTTGTGATTTGCCCTTCTATGCAGGATAATTAAAGGCACCTCTTTTGAGGTTAAGAAAAACAAAGGATTGATTATGACCCGGAGAAACATCAAAGAGACAACTTCAAAAGACTTCAGCATTCAATACGTGCACGATGGCACGGCAGAGATAAACTGTTGCACCTACTCTATTACAAAATTCATCAAGTCTAAAAGGGTGGAGCATTGTTTGGTAAACCGGCTGCGGAAGTTAAGACGCTTGCTGGGTGGAAGTCTCCGGCTCATCTCTTCCTTCTCCTCCGGTTGATCCCAAGACCCGGAAGGTTGATGACTTCCAGTCGATGCCGCTGAGAGCTTCGAACTGGGCTTCTTCGTCAATTAACCCGGAAGGGTCAATCTCCGGGGCGAAAGTGTGCTGACGAGCCGGCGGGATCAAGTTGAGGGCTTCATAGCGCGGAGTAGGAATCCGCTGATTTTCTGCGTCGTAGCCCGGCTGGTACTTGGTCAGATCGGTATCGTTGCCAATAAGAGTGGCCACCGGGCGTACGGCCTTCACGCAAGCTGCAAAGTCCTTCTGATCAAAGGCGGTGTCGTCTTCCTTCAGACTTGGGTAGCCGAGGGCGATGTTCGCCGGGTCTAACTCTGGCAAGAACGCCTTAGCCCGGCTCAGCGCAGTAATCGCTCCGGCTCTTGCAGAGGCTCGTCGCAGTTCAATCATAAGTCGTCGACTTGGGGGCTAGCATGGTAAAGGTAACTATGCAGTAAGTAAGAGGATAGCAGAATGATACCTTAGACTTCTGCTGGATCTGGTTCACCATGGCAACCTCTGCGTCCCGGCTCTTGTGCACTTGGCTAATGTAGCCAGAGACGAGCTCTCCGATGCTCAGGTTGGCGTAGTCGGAGAGGTCCAGGTTCACCCGGTGGGGCTGTAGCAACTCCCCCTTAGCGGAGCACTTGGCCAGCACGGTAGGTCTCCCTGGCTCAACGAACTCCGTCCGGGTGATTACCACGTCCGGGTCATTTGTTGGTTGAGCCGAGCCGGAGGCCTCCGGGTCAGCAGAAGCTTCTACAGGTGCCGTGTCCATTGGAGTGGTGGCTTCGGGGGCGGAGGCAGCTGGCGGTTCTTGGACCGTCACCTCCGGCTCAGGCAAATCCGGCTCTCCGGCCGACTTGGTTTTCTTCGCCCTCTTGGTGAGCTTTGCCTGGGCACTGAAAGAATAACAAAGGTTAGTATAAAAAGTATAAGCAAAAACCAGAACAAATATAAGAGGGTTATCATTACCCGGGCACGGTTTTGAAAGCCGGCAGACTGGACTGCATAGAGTCGCCGGAAGAGGGGGAGGTCTCCTGATAATTTGAGTCAGAAGAATTGAGTGGCTGACGTATAACACCCGCCAACGGATGAAAAGGGTACAAGTGGGAAATAACCTCAGTTCGGCGCTTCCTTGATGCGTCAGGCAACCCGGAGGAGAGGTCGGTGTCCTTGTTGGTCCGGGTGTGACGCCGGCTTTCATGAACCTGTCGCTTCAAAATAAATTGAGGGTCTTGATAAGCTAAAGGATGTGAAAAGCTTACTTTCCGGGTTACCCTTCGGACTTTCAGCCTTGGCAAGGGCTCCGAGTCGGAGGAAAGTGACATTACCTCTTCAACCACCGGGTTACTTGCGCCGGTGTCATCCTGTCAATGAACAAGTATTGATAAGGCGGATAGCAGCAAACAACAAATATAGCAACGACTTAAAAGCTCAGGGGTTACCTCTGACTCGGAGCTGTCGCTTAATTGCATCAGCTCTGAAGCAGTAGGCCTGCTTCCTTTCTTGCGAGGGGCGGCTTTCTTCGCCTTTCTGGCCTTCTTGGCCGCCTCATGGTCATATTTGACCCGCCAGAACTTATCATCAGCCTGAAAAATGCAATAAAGTTCTCTTAAAATGATTCAGATGAAAGTTATGTACAGATAAGATGTTCGGATCAGCGGCTTACCGCTGGGGCTGGGTTGATCTTGAAGAAGGAGGCTAGCCCGGTCCTTCCGCAGTCTGCCAGGCTCTCGTTCAGAAGAGCCTTGGTCATATCTTCTGCAACGTCTTCAGGAAGATCGTTGCGGCTGTGTCTCTGAGGGTCATCCTTTCGGCCCGTGTACTCACACATTAAGCCGGGGCGGCGGCTCAATGGGATCACCCGCCACGATATCCAGACCCGGACCAGATCAATTCCATTCAGACCATTGCCCAGGAGAGGCTTGATCTTGTTAATGGTGGGGAGCAGAGGTTGGCGCTCCGCTTGAGTCAGCTTGTCGGACGGTGGGTGAGTCGGCTCTAGACGCGAGGGGCGAAAGCCGGGCAATGGATTCTCGTCAGCCGGTGACGTGTCTTGGCAGTAAAACCACGTCAGATTCCAGTCCTTGGGGTGGCTGGGCGGCTCTGCGTAAGGGAAAAGGCAGTCCCTACGCCGCTGGATGGAGATGCCACCTAACTCCAGACTTGGCCCATTGGCGCACTCATTCTGACGGTTCAAGTAAAAAAGCTCTCTGAAGAGCAGCAGACTAGGTTCTTCTCCAAGGTAAACCTCGCAGAAGACTTGGAAGTTGCAGATGTTGGACACTGAGTTGGGTCCTATGTCTTAAGGCCGCAAGTCGAAGAAGTTTAGAACGTCCCTAAAAAACTTTGAGCCGGGCGGTGCGAAGCCCCGGCTCATGTGATCCGCAAAAATCACTACCTCCCCGTCCTTTGGTTGTGGTCTCTCTTCTGACGGGTCAGGGGCACGGTAGGACATGACATCCTTCTTGGGCAGATATCCAGACTTGACAAAATCTGCTAGGGTCTCATTGGTGACATTGGACCTCATCCAGTTGCAAGTAATGGAGGCTTTGGGAGCTTTGGGAGGCATGGTGAAAGTCGGCAGTCTATGAGGAAAGGAAAAACGTCCGGGTTAATTATGAGCCGGAAGAAATCTACAGTTCAATGTCAAGGTGGCGGCTTATGAAGGGGACTAATGGTATACATTTAAGTACATCGGGCTATTTAGGCCACCGAGGGATTGAGAGTAATTTGATTGTCTACAAGCCTTATTACAGCTAAGCCGGAAATTTTATGGCGCATGGTTTTCTTTAAGCCGGAAGGTTCTACGGCGCGTGGTTTCTTTAAACCGGAACTATAAACCGCCGAGATTCAATGATTGCAGTTTTTTTACTAAGTGTGGTAAACAGGTTTCACACATCGCAGTAAAAAATTTGGATCAAAATGGTCGGTCCAAAGGAAATTTTCTAGACCTAAAATACAGACGCAGGGGAGTTCTTGAGCTCGAATGAGGTCTTTATGCAGTGAAAAGAAGTCTACTTGTGTTTGAAACGAGTGCTAAAACATCTACCGCAGTGGTTCCATACGGGCTAAGATCAAAAAGGAGCAGTAAAAAAGAAGACTACCGGAGCCTGTGGGCGACGGCGACGAACACGAAGAACGCGGACGAACCCTACGGCAGATCTATTCTACAGGACAAGCAGGACTTACAAGAGCTGGAGAGTCGCGGAGGTCGTCGCGTTTCTCTGGTCAGATCAGGGTGATGCAGCGGCCTGAGCTGGTGATGACGAGAAGACCCGCGGCGGCGACGGCGGCGGAGCTCGAGCAGCACGGGACAGTGAGAGGAAGGAGACGATAGAGGAAGGAGAGTGAGAAAGGCCCGTCGGGCCGGCCTATTTATAAGGGCAAGCTCATAAGTGGGCACGAGAATCAAGGAGACCATGGCGTGGTTATCTCCCCACGAAACGCCTCGATTTTCGGGATGACAGTAAAGATAAGATCCGTTGCGGATCTGGCGGAGTAAAAAGCGGACTTAATGGAAGATGACGTCACGGCGGATTACCCGGAGTCCAGAGAATGACGTCACGCCGGGTTATGGCCTTCACACAAATGGTAAGCCGGAGATTTTTTCTGTCGAAAGAATTGAAGATTGACATGAGCCGGCTCAAATCAATCTGGGGCCTAATGTTGAGGATATAGACCTTAGAGTCACCCGCCAGGAGGGGCCGGGTTACTTATATGGTCATTGCCAGAAGCCCGGCGCCAAGCCTGAAGACGGTGGGCCAAAGATGGGCTTAAGACCCGGATATGGCTTAAAGCCCGTAGTTGCAATCATTATTATCCTAGAACTTGTAGTGTAAGGCAAGGATAGTTGAGAGTCCGAGCCGGACACTCTTATGAGCCGGCCGGGACTCTGAGAGCTGCTGGGTGTCGGCCTCCCTATATAAAGGGACGACCCGGCAGCGATTGAGGGACAAGAACAATCTCATCGAGAGCCGGGCATAGCAGATTAGCTCCCTGGTTATCGAAACCCTAATCAATACCACCTCAAACTGGACGTAGGCTTTTACCTTCACCGTAAGGGGCCGAACCAGTATAAACCCTCGTATTCCTTGTCCCGCTTAACCCCTTTAAGCTTCCTAGTTGCGATGGCTCCACGACTAAGTCCTAGCTCGAGGACATCTGCCGTGACAATTCCACGACAAACGGTTTGCTAGGAAAGGATGGTTAGGGGCTGACATGGCAATATGGGAGGCATGATATAGCAAGTGGTAGGTAGCGCAGCATGGCAATAGAGCGAACAACTAGCAAAGCAAAGATAGAAGTGATTTCGAGGGGTGGTCATCTTGCCTGCAAGGTTCTCAGAGTTGTCGAAAGCTTGATCCTCGTAAGCATACTCAACAGGTTCCTCGTTCACGAACTCGTCTCCCGGCTCTATCCAAGACAAGAACACAAGCAACGGAACCACAATCAATCACGAGAAATGCACAAGCAACATGATGCAAAAATGTATGATATGCGAGATATGATATGCGATGCATATGCGTGCTCCGGAAGGAAAATGATGAACAAGGCAGTAACTTGGCAAACCAAGCATGCCACTGGAAAGATGAGATGATTTCGGTCGAAATCGATATAAAGATCACCGGAAACGGATGCACGGTTTGCAAATGGCAAGCAAAACAAGAATGACACGAAACTGCGATTAACAGCATGACAGCACTTAGAATGCAACAATTAACAATGCTACAGCACTCCAACATAGCAACAAAGCATATGGCAGTAATCTACAGGAGATGCTTGACAAAAGATGAACACTGAGCTACGGCTATATCACAACATAACAGGCTCAAACAAGCATGGCAAAAGTGCAAAAGATAACAGGATCACAGACTTAGTGAAATTAGTGGACATGCCTGAAACAGCATCAGGTAGCAATGTTCAGAGCACTAAATCAACATGCTACAGGAAATTAACATAGCAAAATAAGGCATGGAAGTATTCTACTAAATGCATATCACAAAAGTCCATTACTGACCATAAGCCAAAACGGACCAGAAGATATGATGACAACCATGTAAACATAGCAAGTTTCGTTAACAGGTTTCAGACATCAGAAAACAGAGCATGGCAGAAACAATAACATGAAGGCATCTTTGTGAGCTTGATGCACTCACCACAAAGCAATGCATGACAAAGCAAGCATACCTACAGCAAGATGGAATGTTTATGAAGCTATCCATGGCAAGAGCAAATACATAGAAAGTATGAGACAACTAGAACAAGCTTAGCAAAATTGCATATCATGTTAAGAATCTGCCAGAAATATTTTATAGCAAAACTAGAGCAAGATTGATTCATACTATGGCCCTCCATAATTTCAAAAAAGGCAGGAATGGATCAATTACAACAATATCTACAAAACATCCTTACTGAACATCTCCAAAATATGCATGGATCTCTCTGTAGGATCAAGTTTACATGGCAACAAAATAACAGCAGACAGACTTGAGAGAAATTACTGTCCCTGAAATCAGAAACATTACGGGGCCTAGTTTGCATGCTTGTGCTAGTCACCAAAGAGACCACAAAAATATATGGCATACACCACTGGAAAGATGGCATGGCATACAACAAAACACATGTAGAGCTCATGCCCATAAGATGCACAGATTAAATGATACAAAAATAACAAATCTCCAAGTTCTGCTAAGTAACAGCAGATAACAGCAAGTAGCACTCTTGCACCAGAGATTTGGGCATCAAGATGAACCCTAATGAACATGGTTCAATGGAACAAAATGAAGAGCATCACGAGACGAACATTTCAATATATTACACGCGTGAAACGGAGCTATATGCAGAGAGTTATGATGCTATGAACAGGACAAGATATTGTAAAACTTAAAGACAACAATATTTCGGGGGGGGGGGGAGAGAAAAGTCGACGCACGTTCGGGAATCCCAGATCCGATCGAGCCGAGGTCGTCGGCGATGGCGCTGGCCGGAGTTGAGGACGGGAAGGGGGCGGCGGCCGGCGACGGTGGGGAGGAAGGAGGAGGAGCGGCCGGAGGGAGGAGAAGGATGGCGCGGGCGGCGGCGTCGGTGCGGGTTCCGGCCGGCGGCGAGGTGCGGGCGGCGACGGGTGGCCGGCGGGGCGCGGCGGCGCCGGCGCCGGAGGGGACGGAGGCGACGCGCCTCGGGCGCGGGAGGCAGGCGCTAGCGGCTGCGGGCCCGCGGTGGGCCTGGCGGGCCGCGGCGGCGGTGCGCGAGGTGGGAGGCGCGGAGGCGACGTGGCGGTGGCTGATTCGTCGGGGCGGCGGCGCGATTTCGTCCGGCGGCGGTACGGACACGTCCGCCCGCGGAGAGGGAGCGGGGCTAGGGTTGGACTGCGAATTATTTCGGGAGGGGTGCAAATATATAGGTAGAGGGAGCTAGGAGAGTCCAAATGAGGTGCGGTTTTCGCCCACACGATCGTGATCGAACGAACTAGAGCATGGAAGAGAATTTGGTGGGTTTTGGGTTGGTTTTGAGGGGGTTTTGCTGCACACACAAACGGACTTTGCGGTTACCCGGTTAACCGTTGGAGTACCAAACGACCTCCAAATGGAACGAAACTTGACCGGTGGTATACCAAGGCCACTTGACAAGCCTCGGTCCATTCCGAGAATGTTTGACACCCGCTCACGAAAGAAAACAAAAGGGGTGCACCGGAGGAGGTGGGAGCGCCGGATTGCAAAACGGACAACGGGGAAAATGCTCGGATGCATGAGACGAACACGTATGCAAATGCAATGCACATGATGACATGATATGAGATGCATGACATGACATGAACAAAATGCAAAATGAAAGACAAAACCCGACCACGGAGGGAATATCATAGCACATAGCCGAAAACGGCAAGAGTTGGAGTTACAAATATGGAAAGTTACATCCGGGGTGTTACAGCGGCCATGAGGCAAGAGGGCGCGCCCAGGGGGTAGGCGCGCCCCCCACCCTCGTGGGCCCCTCGTAGCTCCACCGACGTACTTCTTTCACCTATATATATACTCTTGTAGCCTAGAAACATCAGGGGGAGCCACGAAACCACTTTTCCACCGCCGCAACCTTCTGTACCCGTGAGATCCCATCTCGGGGCCTTTTCCGGTGATCTGCCGGAGGGGGAATCAATCACGGAGGGCTTCTACATCAACACCATAGCCTCTCCAATGAAGCATGAGTAGTTTACCACAGACCTTCGGGTCCATAGTTATTAGCTAGATGGATTCTTCTCTCTCTTTGATCCTCAATACAAAGTTCTCCTCGATGTTCTTGGAGATCTATTCGATGTAATACTCTTTTGCAGTGTGTTTGCCGAGATCTGATGAATTGTGGATTTATGAACTTGATTATCTATGAACATTATTTGGTTCTTCTTTGAATCTTATATGCATGATTTGGTATCTTTGCAAGTCTCTTCGAATTATCGGTTTAGTCTGACCTACTAGATTGATCTTTCTTGCAATGGGAGAAGCGCTTAGCTTTGGGTTCAATTTTGCAGTGTCCTTGCCCAGTGACAGTAGGGGCAGCAAGGCACGTATTGTATTGTTGCCATCGAGGATAAAAAGATGGGGTTTATATCATATTGCTTGAGTTTATCCCTCTACATCATGTCATCTTTCTTAATGCGTTACTCTGTTCTTATGAACTTAATACTCTAGATGCATGCTGGATAGCGGTCGATGTGTGGAGTAATAGTAGTAGATGCAAAATCGTTTCGGTCTACTTGACACGGATGTGATGCCTATATTCATGATCATTCCCTTAGATGTCTTCATAACTATGCGCTTTTCTATCAATTGCTCAACACTAATTTGTTCACCCACCGTAATACATGCTATCTTGAGAGAAGCCACTAGTGAAACCTATGGCCCCCGGGTCTCTTTCTTATTATATTGCATCTTTTTTATTTACATCGCATCTCCTTTACTATTTGCAATCTTTACTTTCTAATCTATACAACAAAAATACCAAAAAATTTTACTTTACTATCTCTATTAGATCTCACTTTTGCGAGTGACCGTGAAGGGATTGACAACCCCTTTATCGTGTTGGTTGCAAGGTTATTGATTGTTTGTGCAGGTACTAGGTGACTTGCGCGTTGTCTCCTACTGGATTGATACCTTGGTTCTCAAAAACTGAGGGAAATACTTATGCTACTTTGCTGCATCACCCTTTCCTCTTCAAGGTAAAACCAACGCATGCTCAAGAGGTAGCAAGAAGGATTTGTGGCGCCGTTGCCGGGGAGATCTATGCCAAGTCAAGACATACCAAGTACCCACCATAAACTCTTCTCCCTCGCATTAAATTATTTGCCATTTGCCTCTCATTTTCCTCTCCCCCACTTCTAAAACGATTTTCGAAAACATTTGCCTTTTCTTCGCTCCTTTTCCTTTCGTCTCTTTTCGCTTGCCTCTTTTGCGTCCGTGTGTTGGATCATTTGTTGCGCCTTTATGTCTAGTTCTCCTATCATTGTTAATACTCCCGATAATGAAGTTCTTAATTTTAAACAAAGGGAGGGAGAAAACCTAAAAGATGCTTGGTATAGAATTTGCAATGCTCAAAATAGATCTACTAGAGAGCAATCTACTTCTGTTCTTCTTCGCAATTTTTAGGTAGGCATCACTCCTTGGAATAGATATGTTCTTGACACCATTACCGGAGGGAATTTCTTGGGAAGCCATACTTTTGATTCTTATAATGCTATGATAGATTTGTTAGGCCCACCACCTCTTTTGGTCAATGGAACTATTTTAACTTTGGAACATGTGATGCAAAGGCTTGATATTATTGAAAATAAAATTGCCACTGTAGAGTTAATCGAAAATCTGGATAAAAATATCCACAACCAAATTACCCAATACGGATCTAAGGTAGGAGTTACTCTGAAAAATCTTAGGGGAAAGGAACCCATAGTTAATGAGAGGATAGATCAAGATTCCACTAGAATTGATAAACTTGAAGATATTATTACCAACTTGGGGACCGCTTTTTCTGCCGTTAAAAATACCTCAAATCCTCCTCCTACCAAAGTTGCCAAGTTTATCTATGTTCCTAAAAATAAGGGTGAATCTTCTAAGGAAAATGAAGAACTCAAATCAATAAGTGTTCACCCTAACTTTTTCGATATCATTAAGGAACCTTTTGCTGCAAATGAATTTATCGATTTCTTACCTATGATTTTGATCATTAAAAAAACAAAGAACCTCCTAGGGGTTATGTGTGCTCAATTTAATAATTGCATACCGAAGATGGCAATACCTAGATCTATTCTTGCTTTTATGCCTAGCTAGGGGCGTTAAACGATAGCGCTTGTTGGGAGGCAACCCAATTTTATTTTTGTTCTTTGCTTTTTGCTCCTGTTTAGTAATAAATAATTCATCTAGCCTCTGTTTAGATGTGGTTTTATGTTTTAATTAGCGTTTGTGCCAAGTAGAACCAATAGGATCTTCTTGGGTGATAGTTGTTTGATCTTGCTGAAAAAGACAGAAAATTTGTGCTCATGAGAATAATTGTTAAAATTCACCAGTACGTGATAAAAATGTTAATTCTTTTGGCAGTAGATCAATATACAAATTATCCAGGTTTTCCTAGTTTTTCAAAAAAAATGGAGTTCCATAAGTATTCGAACAAATCAGATTGCTACAGACTATTCTGTTTTTCGTGTGTTGTTTGCTTATTTTGATGAATCTATGAGTAGTATCGGGGGGTATGAACCATAGAGAAGTTGGAATACAGTAGGTTTAACACCAATATAAATAAATAATGAGTTCATTACAGTACATTAAAGTGGTGGTTTATTTTCTTATACTAACGGAGCTCATGAGATTTTCTGTTGAGTTTTGTGGTGAAGTTTTCAAGTTTTTGGGTAAATATTTGATGGATTTTGGAATAAGAAGTGGCAAGAGCCTAAGCTTGGGGATGCCCAAGGCACCCCAAGGTAAAATTCAAGGACAACCAAAAGCCTAAGCTTGGGGATGCTCCGGAAGGCATCCCCTCTTTCGTCTTGGTCTATCGGTAACTTTACTTGAGGCTATATTTTTATTCACCACATAATATGTGTTTTGCTTGGAGCGTCTTGTATGATTTGAGTCGTTGCTTTTTAGTTTACCACAATCATCCTTGCTGTACACACCTTTTGGGAGAGACACGCATGAATCGGAATTTATTAGAATACTCTATGTGCTTCACTTATATTTTTTGAGCTATACAATTTTGCTCTAGTGCTTCACTTATATCTTTTTAGAGCACGGTGGTGGTTTTATTTTATAGAAATTATTGATCTCTCATGCTTCACTTATATTATTTTGAGAGTCTTTTAGAATAGCATGGTAATTTGCTTTGGCTATAAAACTAGTCCTAATATGATGGGCATCCAAGATGGGTATAATAAAAACTTTTATATAAAGTGCGTTGAATACTATGAGAAGTTTGATGGTTGATGATTGTTTTGAGACATGAGGATGGTGATATTAGAGTCATTCTAGTAAATTAATTGTGAATTTGATAAATACTTGTGTTGAGGTTTGCAAGTCCCGTAGCATGCACGTATGGTAACGTTGTGTAAAAAATTTGAAGCATGAGGTATTTATTTGATTGTCTTCCTTATGAGTGGCGGTTGGGGACGAGCGCGATGCCAATCTATCCCCCTAGGAGCATGCGCGTAGTGCTCGGTTTTTGATGACTTGTAGATTTTTGCAATAAGTATGTGAGTTCTTTATGACTAATGTTGAGTCCATGGATTATACGCACTCTCACCCTTCCACCGTTGCTAGCCTCTCTAGTACCGCGCAACTTTCGCCGGTACCATAAACCCACCATTTACCTTCCTCAAAATAGCCACCATACCTACCTATTATGGAATTTCCATAGCCATTCCGAGATATATTTCCATGCAACCTTCCACCGTTCCGTTTATTATGACACGCTCCATCATTGTCATATTGCCTTGCATGATCATGTAGTTGACATCGTATTTGTGGCAAAGCCACCATTCATAATTTTTTTCATACATGTCACTTTTAATTCATTGCACATCTCGGTACACCGCCAGAGGCATGCATATAGAGTCATATTTTTGTTCTAAGTATCGAGTTGTAATCTTTGAGTTGTAAATAAATAGAAGTGTGATGATCATCATTATTAGAGCATTGTCCCATGTGAGGAAAAAAGAGAAAGGCCAATGAAAAAAAAGATGCCAAAGAAGCCAAACAAAAAAAGAGAGAAAAAGAGAGAAGGGACAATACTACTATCCCTTTTCCACACTTGTGCTTTAAAGTAGCACCATGATCTTCATGATAGAGAGTCTCTTACTTTGTCACTTTCATATACTAGTGGGAAACTTTCATTATAGAACTTGGCTTGTATATTCCAACGATGGGCTTCCTCAAATGCCCTAGGTCTTCGTGAGCAAGCAAGTTGGATGCACACCCACTTAGTTTCTTTTGTTGAGCTTTCATACATTTATAGCTCTAGTGCATCCGTTGCATGGCAATCCCTACTCACTCACATTGATATCTATTGATGGGCATCTCCATAGCACATTGATACGCCTAGTTGATGTGAGACCATCTTCCTCCTTTTTGTCTTCTCCACAACCACCACTCTATTCCAACTATAGTGCTATGTCCATGGCTCACGCTCATGTATTGCGTGAAAGTTGAAAAGGTTTGAGAATACTAAAGTATGAAACAATTGCTTGGCTTGTCATCGGGGTTGTGTATGATTTGAATATTTTGTGTGACGAAGATGGAGCATAACCAAACTATATGATTTTGTAGGGATGAAATTTCTTTGGCCATGTTATTTTGAGAAGACATGATTACTTTGTTAGTATGCTTGAAGTATTATTGTTTTTATGTCAATATTAAACTTTTGTCTTGAATCTTTCAGATCTGAACATTCATGCCACAATAAAGAAAATTACATTGATAAATATGTTAGGTAGCATTCCACATCAAAAATTCCGTTTTTATCATTTACCTACTCGAGGACGAGCAGGAATTAAGCTTGGGGATGCTTGATACGTCTCCAACGTATCTATAATTTTTTATTATTCCATGCTATTATATTATCTGTTTTGGATGTTTAATGGGCTTTAATATGCTCTTTTATATTATTATTGGGACTAACCTATTAACCAGAGGCCTAGTGCCAATTTCTGTTTTTTTGCCTATTTTAGAGTTTTGCAGAAAAGGAATACCAAACGTAGTCCAAACGGAATGAAACCTTCGCGATGATCTTTCTTGGACCGAAAGCAAACCAGAAGACATGGAGATGAAGTCGAAGACGCAACGAGGCGGCCACGAGGCAGGAGGGCGAGCCCAGGGGGAAGGCGCGTCCCCACCCTCGTGGGCCCCTCGTAGCTCCACCGACGTACTTCTTTCACCTATATATACTCTTATACCCTAGAAACATCAGGGGGAGCCACGAAACCACTTTTCCACTGCCGCAACCTTCTATACCCGTGAGATCCCATCTTGGGGCCTTTTCCGGCGATCTGCCGGAGGGGGAATCGATCATGGAGGGCTTCTACATCAACACCATAGCCTCTTCGATGAAGCGTGAGTAGTTTACCACAGACCTTCGGGTCCATAGTTATTAGCTAGATAGCTTCTTCTCTCTCTTTGATCCTCAATACAAAGTTCTCCTCGATGTTCTTGGAGATCTATTCGATATAATACTCTTTTGCGGCGTGTTTGCCGAGATCCGATGAATTGTGGATTTATGAACTTGATTATCTATGAACATTATTTGGTTCTTCTCCGAATTCTTATATGCATGATTTGATATCTTTGCAAGTCTCTTCGAATTATCGGTTTAGTTTGGCCTACTAGATTGATCTTTCTTGCAATGGGAGAAGTGCTTAGCTTTGGGTTCAATCTTGCGGTGTCCTTTCCCAGTGACAGTAGGGGCAGCAAGGAACATATTGTATTGTTGCCATCGAGGATAAATAGATGGGGTTTATATCATATTGCTTGAGTTTATCCCTCTACATCATGTCATCTTACTTAATGTGTTACTCTGTTCTTATGAACTTAATACTCTAGATGCATGCCGGATAGCGGTCGATGTGTGGAGTAATAGTAGTAGATGTAGAATCGTTTCGGTCTACTTGACACGGATGTGATGCCTATATTCATGATCAATGCCTTAGATGTCTTCATAATTATGCGCTTTTTTATCAATTGCTCGGCAGTAATTTGTTCACCCACCGTAATACATGCTATCTTGAGAGAAGCCACTAGTGAAACCTATGGCCCCTGGGTCTCTTTCTTATTATATTGCATCTCTTTTATTTACATTGCATCTCCTTTACTATTTTGCAATCTTGACTTTCTAATCTATACAACAAAAATACCAAAAATATTTACTTTACTATCTCTATTAGATCTCACTTTTGCGAGTGACCGTGAAGGGATTGACAACCCCTTTATTGCGTTGGTTGCAAGGTTCTTGATTGTTTCTGCAGGTACTAGGTGACTTGCGCGTTGTCTCCTACTGGATTGATACCTTGGTTCTCAAAAACTAAGGGAAATACTTACGCTACTTTGCTGCATCACCCTTTCCTCTTCAAGGGAAAACCAATGCATGCTCAAGAGGTAGCATGTCATCACCTACCATAGGAGTATATGATCTTTTCTTTATTTATTTCCTTTCTTTTATTTATTTCCTTATTTATTTTTATTTTATTTGCAACATGAAAGTAAAGAAAGCAAAAACTCAAGCTAAACTTTATTATATAACTTGCACACGATTACAAGGATAGATCACTAAGCAAACTCTCAAGGAAGAAAGGATCGAAGTAACTTTTATTCATGTAAGGCAAAAGATCGAACTAAAATAAGTAAAAGTAATAAGATAGTGGGGTGATACGATACTGGGGCACCTCCCCCAAGCTTGGTCGAAGCTAAGGGGAGTGCCCATACCCGATACTCAATTCTCCTTTGGTGGTGAAGAAGATGATGATGGTGAAGAAGAAGAGATCTTGTCCTCGGATTTCCAAGGCAGTGGTCCACCATCATAAGAGGAGGGGTGAGTCTCACGGGTCCTGCAACTAGCAGCCAAACTCATACCTTTAAACCTTGCCTCATATTCAAAGACTAGTTTTGAAGATCGTAGATTTGGCTTTGGAGAAAGTTGATTTGCTCGCTGAGGGTGAAGATGATGTCCTTCATGGGCTTGCCATCCACCTTGAGATCACGAGAAAGGTCCGTGATCATGAGGTGATTGGCATTGAGCCCAGGCTCCACCATCCCCTTGCACCGGAAGACTTCCTGCTCCATGGCTTCAAGCCTGGCCTCCACGGTTCCCGTGCCCTTGGGACCTTTCTCATCGCGGATGTACAACACCCCCTCATGCATCTGGATGGTTTGACGGTGCTGCACCACCTCCTGCAGATATGGGTTCATGACGTTCTTGAAGAACTTTCCTTGGAGGGACTTGAAGAGGCCATGGTAGATGGGATCTGACAGAAAATAACAAGAAAAGAGAACAGAGGATTTCTCCGCGATACGATGATCAACAGGTTCGGGAAGCATATATAGATTTTTTTATCTTGGTGGACAAGCATATGGTAGAAAAACGGAGTCCGGGAGGTGTCCCAGGTGGGCACAACCCACCTGGGTGCGTCAGGCGCGCCCTGGTGTCTTGTGCCCACCAGGGGACGCTTCCTGGAAGTTTCTTTATTTCCAAATTTTTTAAATATTCCAAAACTGATAAAAAATGTTTTTGCAGATTTTTCGGAGTCCGTTTACTTACCGTATCATGTACCCCCTTATTTTCACGATTCTGGAGTGTTCCGTAAGGACTCTTTTATGTGTTCTTCCGGTGTCAAAGTTTGGATAATATTACTTTCAACGTTAATGGGCGTACCTGAGATATAATGCTTTATTCGTTGCCCATTGACAACCTTCGGGTTAGTACCTTCGGGATTATTTCTTTTGATGGCTCCAGACCGATAAACCTCCTCAATGACATACGGGCCTTCCCATTTTGAGAGGAGTTTTCCTGCAAAGAATCTAAAACGAGAGTTGTACAAAAGAACATATTCTCCGACTTTAAACTCACGCTTTTGGATTCTTTTGTCATGCCATCTTTTAACTTTTTCTTTGAATAATTTTGCATTTTCATAAGCTTGGGTTCTCCACTCATCTAGAGAGCTAATATCAAATAACCTCTTTTCACCAGCAAGTTTGAAATCATAGTTGAGTTCTTTGACTGCCCAAAATGCTTTATGTTCTAACTCAAGAGGGAAAAGACAAGCTTTTCCATGAACCATTTTATAAGGAGACATACCCATAGGATTTTTATATGTTGTTCTATAAGCCCAAAGTGCATCATCTAATTTCTTAGACCAATTCTTCCTGGACCTATTAACAGTCTTTTGCAAAATTAATTTTATTTCTCTATTGCTAAGTTCAACTTGACCACTAGATTCAGGATGATAGGGTGATGCAATTCTATGGTTAACATCATACTTGGCAAGCATCTTACGGAAAGCACCATGAATAAAGTGTGAACCACCATCAGTCATTAAATATCTAGGGACTCCAAACCTTGGGAAAATAACTTCCTTAAGCATTTTAATAGAGGTGTTGTGATCAGCACTACTAGTTGGAATAGCTTCTACCCATTTAGTAACATAATCAACAACAACAAAAATATGTGTATACCCATTAGAGGAAGGAAAAGGTCCCATGTAATCAAATCCCCGAACATCAAATGGTTCAATAGGAAGTGAATAATTCATAGGCATTTCTTGACGCTTACCGATATTACCTATTCTTTGACATTCATCAAAAGATAAGACGAACTTACGGGCATCCTTGAAGAGAGTAGGCCAATAAAATTCAGACTGCAATACCTTGTGAGCAGTTCTATCTCCAGCATGATGCCCTCCATAAGCCTCAGAGTGACATTTTTGTAGGATTTGTCCCTGTTCATGCTCAGGTACACAACATCTAATAATACCATCTACCCCTTCTTAATAAAGATGTGGGTCATCCCAAAAGTAATGTCTTAAATCATAGAAGAATTTTTTTTCTTTTGTTGGTATGTAAAGCTAGGTGGTAAATATTTAGCAACAATGTAATTAGCATAGTTAGCATACCAAGGAGTACTAGGAGAAACATTTATTGCAGCTAACTGCTCATCAGGAAAACTATCATCAATAGGTAGTGGGTCATCAAGCACATTTTCAAGCCTAGATAAATTATCAGCTACTGGGTTCTCAGCTCCTTTTCTATCAATGATATGTAAATCAAATTCTTGTAACAAGAGAACCCATCGAATAGGTCTAGGTTTAGCATCTTTCTTTTCCATAAGATATATAATAGCAGCATGGTCTATGTGAACAGTTACTTTGGAATCAACAATATAAGGTCTAAACTTATCACAAGCAAACACCACTATTAAGAATTCTTTTTCAGTAGTAGCATAGTTCCTTTGAGCACTGTCTAGAGTTTTACTAGCATAATGAATTACATTAAGTTTCTTATCAACTCTTTGTCCTAGAACAGCACCAACAACATAATCACTAGCATCACACATAATTTCAAAAGGCAAGTTCCACTCAGGTGGTTGAACAATAGGTGCAGAAATTAAGGCTTTCTTGAGTGTTTCAAAGGCTTCTAAAAAATCATCATCAAAAACAAAGGGAATATCCTTTTGCAAGAGACTAGTGAGAGGCCTAGAAATTTTAGAAAATTATTTGATAAATCTCCAATAGAAACCAGCATGACTAGGAAACTAAGAATACCTTTTATATCTTTAGGACATGGCATTTTCTTAATTGCATCAACCTTAGCTTTGTCCACTTCAATACCTCTTTCAGAAATTTTATGACCCAAGGCAATGCCTTCATTAACCATAAAGTGGCACTTCTCCCAATTCAAGACAAGATTTGTTTGTTCACATCTCGGCAAAACTCGATCAAGATTGCTTAAACAATCATCAAAAGACTTCCCATAAACAGAAAAGTCATCCATGAAAACCTCAACAATCTTTTCACAAAAGTTAGAGAATATAGCAGTCATACATCTTTCAAAGGTAGCAGGTGCATTACATACACCAAAAGGCATACGTCTATAAGCATAGGTTCCAAAAGGACAAGTAAAAGTGGTCTTTTCATGATCAGGTTGAGAAACAGGTATCTGTGAAAAAACGGAATATCCATCAAGGAAGCAAAAATGTGTGTGCTTAGATAATCTTTCAAGCATTTGATCAATAAAAGGCAAAGGGTAATGATCTTTTCTAGTTGCTTTGCTTAATTTTCTAAAATCAATCACCATTCTATAGCCTATAACAATTCTTTGTGGAATAAGTTCATTCTTATCATTAGGAACAACAGTTATACCTCCCTTTCTTAGGAACACAACGAACATGACCTACCCATCTACTATTAGCTATAGGATAGATTATACTTGCTTCCAGAAGTTTTAATATTTTCGTTCTCACCACTTCTTTCATCTTCGGATTTAACCGACGTTGGTGATCAACAACGGGTTTAGCATCAAGTTCCATGTTAATTTTGTGCTGACATAGAGTGGGACTAATTCCCTTTAAACCATCAAGAGTATATCCAATAGCAGCTCGGTGCTTCCTTAGAACTTTCAATAATCTTTCTTCTTCATGTTCTGAAAGGTTAGCACTAATAATAACCGGATATATCTTCTTTTCATCAAGATAAGCATATTTCAAAGTGTCTGGCAATTGTTTTAATTCAAACACAGGATGACCTTTAGGTGGAGGACCTCCTAGAGTTTCAATAGGCAAATTGTGTTTAAGCAGAGGACGTTGTTCAAAGAAAATTTTATCTATTTCATTTCTTTCATGCATATGTAAATCATTTTCATGGTCTAGCAAATATTGTTCTAAAGGATCAGTAGGCGGAACAGCAATAGAAGCAAGACCAATTAATTCATCCTTACTATGTAATTCTTTTTCATGAATCTTTCTGCTAAACTTGGAAAAATTAAACTCATGAGACTCATCACCAAAACTAACACCGACAGTTGGTTTCTCACAGTCTATCTTAGCATTAATGGTGTTCAAGAAAGGTCTACCAAAGATAATGGGACAAAAGTCATCTTGTGGGGAACCAAGAACAAGAAAATCGGTAGGGTATTTTATTTTCCCACACAAGACTTCAACATCTCTAACAATCCCAATTGGTGATATGGTGTCTCTATTAGCAAGTTTAATAGTAACATTTATATTTTCTATTTCTGCGGGTGCTATGTCATTCATAATTTCTTGATATAATGTGTAAGGAATAGCACTCACACTAGCACCTATGTCACATAAACCATGATAACAGTGATCTCCTATTTTAACTGAGATGATAGGCATGCTAACAACAGGTCTATGTTTGTCTTTTTTATCAGGTTTGGCAATTCTAGCAGCTTCTTCACAGAAGTAAATAACATGCCCAGCTATATCTTCTTCTAAGAGATCTTTAACCATAGCAATGCTAGGTTCTACTTTGATTTGTTCATCAGGTTTAGGTGTTCTAATATAGCTTTTGTTAACCACAGTTGAAACTTTAGCTTGTTCCTTTATCCTAACAGGGAAAGGTGGTTTCTCAATATAAGCAGAAGGAACAACTGGATCAACATTATAAAGTATAGTTTCTTCTTTAACTGGTACCGGTTCTTTAGTTTCTTCTTTAATCGGTGTGTGATATTTAAACCACTTCTCTTTAGGGAGTTCAACATTAGTAGCAAATGATTCACAAAAGGCAGCTACTATCTCTGAGTCAAGTCCATATTTAGTGCTAAACTTTTGAAAAGCATTGGTATCCATAAAAGATTTAACACAATCATACTTAGGTTTAATACCTGACTCTTTACCTTCGTCGAGTTCCCAATCTTCAGAGTTGCGTTAAATTCTCTCCAATAGATCCCACCGGAATTCAATAGTCTTCTTCATAAAAGAACCAGCACAAGAAGTATCAAGCATGGTTTGATCATTACGAGAAAGCCGAGCATAAGAATTCTGGATAATTTCTCTTGAGAGCTCATAATTGGGGCATGAATGTAACATTGACTTAAGCCTCCCCCAAGCTACAGCGATAATTTCTCCTTCACGAGGCCAAAAATTATATATATAATTCCGACCACGACGAACTAGATGCATAGGATAATTTTTTTGGTGGAACTCCAATTTCAAACGATTCAGATTCCATGATCCAATATCATCGCATAGCCTTTACCATGCCAATGATTTTCCCTTCAAAGATAAAGGGGAAACCTTTTTCATCACTTCATTTCCGGGTAAACCTGCAAACTTAAACAATCCACATATTTGTTCCACATATATCAAGTGCATATCAGGATGTTTGGCTCCATCTCTTGCATAAGGATTAGCTAGCAGTTGTTCTATCATACCCGAAGGAATTTCGTATTCAATATTTTCAGTAGGTGCAGTAGGTTGAGGGGTAGCTAATTGTGGTTCTGGACGAGGTGAAGATACCCCGAACAAACCCCTCAAAGGATATTTTTTCCATAGTAACAAGTGACAATAAATTTCAGCACACTATATAAATGTTTCCTTACCAAAGGCGCTTCACTCCCCGGCAACGGCGCCAGAAAATAGCCTTGATGACCCACAAGTATAGGGGATCAATTATAGCTCTTTTCGATAAGTAAGAGTGTCAAACCCAACGAGGAGCAGAAAGAAATGACAAGTGGTTTTCAGCAAGGTAATGTCTGCAAGTGCTGAAATTGTAAGTAGCGGAGTAGTTTGATAGCAAGATAATTTGTAACAAGCAAGTAATGGTAGTAGTAACAAAAGTGCAGAAAGGTATCCCAATCCTTTTCTGGCAAAGGACAGGCCAAAACGGTCTCTTATGATAAGCAAAGCGTTCTTGAGGGTACACGAGAATTTCATCTAGTCACTTTCATCATGTTGGTTCGATTTGTGTTCGCTACTTTGATAATTTGATATGTGGGTGGACCGGTGCTTAGGTGCTGTTCTTACTTGAACAAACCTCCTACTTATGATTAACCCTCCCGCGAGCATCCGCAATTATGAGAAAAGTATTAAGAATAAATTCTAACCATAGCATTAAACTTTTGGATCCAATCGGTCCCTTACGGAATAGCGCATAAACTGGGGTTTAAGCTTCTGTCACTCTCGCAACCCATCATTTAATTGCTACTCCACAATGCATTCCCTTAGGCCCAAATATGGTGAAGTGTCATGTAGTCGACGTTCACATGACACCACTAAGGGAATCACAACATACATACTATCAAAATATCGAACACATATCAAGTTCACATGATTACTTGCAACATGATTTCTCCCGTGACCTCAAGAATGAAAGTAACTATTCACAAATGATAAACATGCTCATGATCAGAGGAGTATTAAATAGCATATTGGATCTGAACATATAATCTTCCACCAAATAACCCATATAGTAATCAACTACAAGATGTAATCAACACTACTAGTCACCCACAAGCACCAATCTATAGTTCCGGTAACAAGATTGAACACAAGAGATGAACTAGGTTTTGAGATGAGATGGTGTTGTTGAAGATGTTGATGGAGATTGCCCTCCCCAAGATGGGAGAGTTGTTGGTGATGATGATGACGATGATTTCCCCCTCCGGGAGCGAAGTTCCCCCGGGGGAATCGCTCCGCCGGAGGGCAAAAGTGCTCCTGCCCAAGTTCCACCTCGAGGCGGTGGCGCTCTGTCCCGAAAGTCCTCTCCTTTTTTCTATGTCAAAATGACCTATATACCAGAAGATGGGCACCGGAGGTGGGCCTGGGTGAGCACAACCCACCTGGGCGCGCCTGGGCTGCCTGGCGCGCCCAGGTGGGTTGTGCCCACCTGGTGGGCCCCTCTAGTAGTTATTTTCTCCAATAATTCTCATATATTCCATAAAAAATCCTCGTGAAGTTTCAGCTCATTTGGAGTTGTGCAGAATAGGTACCTGACGTAACTTTTTCAGGTCTAGATTTCCAGCTGTCGGAATTCTCCCTCTTGGTGTATACCTTGCATATTATAAGAGAAAAGGCATTAGAATTACTCCAATAAGCTTTATTATGGATAAAAACATCATAAATAACAGTAAGAAAACATGATGCAAAATGGACGTATCAGTCACCAACGAATTTATAATTTTTGATTGTTCCATGCTGTTATATTATCAATCTCAGATGTTTTATAATCATTTTATAGTCATTTTGTATCATTTTTTGGTACTTACCTATTGACATAGTGCCAAGTGCTAGTTGTTGTTTTCTGCATGTTTTTTACATCGCAGGAAATCAATACCAAACGGAGTCCAAATGCAACGAAACTTCAGAGATTTTTTATGGACCAGAAGACACCCAATGGGCCAAGGCAGCGCCTGGGGGGTGCTCCGAGGGGAGCACAACCCACCAGGGCGTGCCAGGAGGCCCAGGCGCGCCCTGGTGGGTTGTGCCCACCTCGGGTGCCCCCTGGACCGCCTCTTTACTCTATAAATACCCCAATATTCCAGAAACCCTAGGGGAGTCGACGAAAATCAATTCCAGGCGCCGCAGAGTCTAGAACCACCAGATCCAATCTAGACACCATCACGGAGGGGTTCACCACTTCCATTGGTGCCTCTCCGATGATGCGTGAGTAGTTCTTTGTAGACCTTCGAGTCCGTAGTTAGTAGCTAGATGGCTTCCTCTCTCTCGTTTGATTCTCAACACAACGGTCTCTTGAAGATCCATATGATGTAACTCTTCTTCCGGTGTGTTTGTTGGGATCGGATGAACTTTGAGTTTATGATCAGATCTATCTTTTTATCCATGAAAGTTATTTGAATCTTCTTTGATCTCTTATATGCATGATTGCTTATAGCCTCGTATTTCTTCTCCGATATTTGGGTTTTGTTTGGCCAACTTGATCTATTTATCTTGCAATGGGAAGAGGTGCTTTGTAGTGGGTTTGATCTTACAGTGCTTGATCCCAGTGACAGAAGGGGAACCGACATGTATGTATCGTTGCTACTAAGCATAAAACGATGGGGTCTATCTCTACATAGATATATCTTGTCTACATCATGTCATCGTTCTTATTGCATTACTCCATTTCTCCATGAACTTAATACACTAGATGCATGCCAGATAGCGGTCGATTTGTGGAGTAATAGTAGTAGATGCAGGCAGGAGTCTGTCTACTAATCTTGGACGTGATGCCTATATAATGATCATTTCCTGGATATCGTCATGATTATTTGAAGTTCTATCAATTGCCCAACAGTAATTTATTTACCCACCGTTTGCTATTTTTCTCGAGAGAAGCCACTAGTGAAACCTACGGCCCCCGGGTCTCTTCTTTAATATATTTGCCTTCTCGATCTATTTTATTTGCTTTTTATTTTCAGATCTATTAAACCAAAAATAAAAAAATACCTTGCTGCAATTTAGTCTTATTTATTTTATTTGGCGTTCGATCTATCAATCTACTACAATTTATTCACATCCGTTTTGCCAATTTCTGGCACCGTTACCCGAAAGGGATTGACAACCCCTTTAATACATCGGGTTGCGAGTAGTTGTTATTTGTGTGCAGGTGTCGTTTACGTGTTGTTTCTTGGTTCTCCTACTGTTCGATAACCTTGGTCTCATCACTGAGGGAAATACCTACCGTCGTTGTGCCGCATCATCCCTTTCTCTTTGGGGAAATACCGACGTAGCTTCAAGTCGCATCAGGGAGCTAGTAAAGCGTCCTGATCCTCGCAAGCACAATATCATCGACACCAAATGGATCTATCACAACAAATAAGATGAGCATGGTCAAGTTGTCAGAAACAAAGCTCGTCTCGTTGCTCAAGGTTACACACAAGTTGAAGGGATTGACTTTGATGAAACCTTTGCTCCTGTGGCTAGGCTTGAAGCCATTCGCATACTATTAGCCTATGCCAACCACAACAAAATTATTCTGTACCAAATGGATGTAAAGAGTGCCTTGCTCAATGGCAAAATTGAAGAAGTGTATGTTGCACAACCACCTGGTTTTGAAGACCCAAAGCGTCCTGACATGGTATACAAGCTCAATAAGGCACTGTATGGCCTCAAACAAGCACCTCGCGCTTGGTATGACACACTCAAAGACTACCTGAAGAGCAAAGGCTTCAAACCTGGTTCTCTAGATCCCACTCTCTTCACAAAGACATTGATACGTCTCCAACGTATCTATAATTTTTGATTGCTCCATGCTATTATATATTCTGTTTTGGATGTTTAATGGGCTTTATTTTACACTTCTATATTATTTTTGGGACTAACCTATTAACCCAAGGCCCAGTGCAAATTGCAGTTTTTTTGCCTATTTCAGTGTTTCACAGAAAAGGAATATCAAACGGAGTCCAAACGGAATGAAACCTTCGGGAGAGTTATTTTTGGAACAAACGTGATCTAGAGGACTTGGAGTGGACGTCAAGAAACAACCGAGGAGGCCACGAGGCAGGGAGGCGCGCCTGCCCCCTGGGCGCGCCCCCACCCTCGTGGGCCCCTCGTGGCTCCACCGACCTACTTATTCCTCCTATATATACCTACATACCCCGAAACCATCCAGGAGCACCACGAAACCCTATTTCCACCGCCGCAACCTTCTGTACCAGTGAGATCCCATCTTGGGGCCTTTTCCGGCGCTCCACCGGAGGGGGCATTGATCACGGAGGGCTTCTACATCAACACCATAGCCTCTCCGGTGATGTGTGAGTAGTTTACCTCAGACCTTCGGGCCCATAGTTATTAGCTAGATGGCTTCTTCTCTCTCTTTGGATCTCAATACAAAGTTCTCCTCGATCTTCTTGGAGATCTATTCGATGTAACTCTTTTTGCGGTGTGTTTGTCGAGATCCGATGAATTGTAGGTTTATGATCAAGATTATCTATGAACAATATTTGAATCTTCTCTGAATTCTTTTATGTATGATTGGTTATCTTTGCAAGTCTCTTCGAATTATCATTTTGGTTTGGCCTACTAGATTGATCTTTCTTGCAATGGGAGAAGTGCTTAGCTTTGGGTTCAATCATGCGGTGCTTGATCCCAGTGACAGTAGGGGAAACGACACGTATTGTATTGTTGCCATCGAGGATAAAAAGATGGGGTTTATATCATATTGCTTGAGTTTATCCCTCTACATCATGTCATCTTGCCTAATGCGTTACTCTGTTCTTATGAACTTAATACTCTAGATGCATGCTGGATAGCGGTCGATGTGTGGAGTAATAGTAGTAGATGCAGGCAGGAGTCGGTCTACTTCTTGCGGACGTGATGCCTATATACATGATCATGCCTAGATATTCTCATAACTATGCTCCCTTATATCAATTGCTCGACAGTAATTTGTTCACCCACCGTAATACTTATGCTATCTTGAGAGAAGCCACTAGTTAAACCTATGGCCCCCGGGTCTATTTTCCATCATATTAATCTCCCGACAACTAGCTATTTCTGGCGCCATTTATTTTGCAATCTTTACTTTCACTCTTTATCATAAAAATACCAAAAATATTATCTTATCATCTCTATCAGATCTCACTTTTGCAAGTGGCCGTGAAGGGATTGACAACCTCTTTATCGCGTTGGTTGCAAGGTTCTTATTTGTTTGTGTAGGTACGAGGGACTTGCGTGTGGCCTCCTACTGGATTGACACCTTGGTTCTCAAAAACTGAGGGAAATACTTATGCTACTTTGCTGCATCACCCTTTCCTCTTCAAGGGAAAACCAACGCATGCTCAAGAGGTAGCAAGAAGGATTTCTGGCGCCATTGCCGGGGAGTCTACGCACAAGTCAAGACATACCAAGTACCCAGCACAAACTCTTATCCCTCGCATTACATTATTTGCCATTTGCCTCTCGTTTTCCTCTCCCCCACTTCACCCTTGCCGTTTTATTCGCCCTCTTTTCCCGTTCGCTTTTTCTTTCGCTTGCCTCTTGTGTCTCGTGTGTCGTCATGGCTAGTCTTTTATCCACTCCTTTATCTCCCGAGAATGAAGTTCTTAATTTTAAACAAAAGGAGGGAGAAAATCTAAAAGATGCTTGGTACAGAATTTGCAATGCGCAAAATAGATCTACTAGGAAGCAATCTACTTCCGTTCTTCTTCGCAATTTTTATGTAGGCATCACTCCTTGGAATAGATATATTCTTGATACCATTACCGGAGGAAATTTCTTGGGTAGCCATACTTTTGATTCTTATAATGCTATGATAGATTTGTTTGGCACACCACCTCTTTTGGTTAATGGAACCATGTTAACTTTGGAACATATTATGCAAAGGCTTGAAGTTATTGAAAATAAAGTTGCCACCGTAGAGTTGATCGAAAATTTGGATAAAAAGATCCATAACCAAGTTACCCAATGCGGATCTAAGGTAGGAGTTGCTCTTAAAAAATTTAAAGAAAAGGAACCCATGGTTAACGAAAAGATAGATCAAGATTCTACTAGGATTGATAAAATTGAGGATATTATTACCAATTTAGGGTCAGCCTTTTCCTCCGTGAAAAATACTCCAAAATCCCCTAGTGCTAAAATTGCCAAACTGATGTATGTTCCTAAAAATAAAGGTGAAACTTCTAGTAAGGAAAATGCGGATCTCAAATCCATAAGTGTTCACCCCAACTTTCTCGCTATCATTAAGGAACCTTTTGCTACAAATGATTTTCTTGATTTCTTGCCTGGGAGTTTAATCATTAATAAAAAGAAGGAAACTCCTAAGGGTTACAGGTGTTCTATCGAAGAATTGCATGCCAAAGATGATAATACCTAGATCTATTCTTGCCTTTATGCCTAGCTAGGGGCGTTAAACGATAGCGCTTGTTGGGAGGCAACCCAATTATATTTTATTTTCTTGCTTTTTATTTCTGTTTAGTAATAAATCCTTGATCTAGCCTCTGGTTCGATTTTTTTTTTTGAGTTTTACTTAGTGTTTGTGCCAAGTTAAACCCATAGGATCTCCTTGGATGAAAGTTATTTGATCTTGCTGAAAATTCCAGAAACTTTCTGTTCACGAAAACAATTGTTAAAAATCACCCGAACGTGATAAAATACTGATTCCAATTGCAGTAGATCAATAAACAAATTATATAGGTCTTCCTATTTTGGTAGATATTTCTGAGTTATAGGAGTTTGCGTTAGATACAGATTACTACAGACTGTTCTGTTTTTGACAGATTCTGTTTTTCATGTGTTGTTTGCTTATTTTGATGAATCTATGGCAAGTAATGGAGTTTATGAACCATAGAGAAGTTGGAATACAGTAGGTTTAACACCAATATAAATAAAGAATGAGTTCATTACAGTACCTTAAAGTGGTGTTTTGTTTTCTTTCGCTAACGGAGCTCATGAGATTTTCTATTGAATTTTGTGTTGTGAAGTTTTCAAGTTTTGGGTAAAGATTTGATGGATTATGGAACAAGGAGTGGCAAGAGCCTAAGCTTGGGGATGCCCAAGGCACCCCAAGGTAAAATCCAAGGACAACCAAAAAGCCTAAGCTTGGGGATGCCCCGGAAGGCATCCCCTCTTTCGTCTTCGTCCATCGGTAACTTTACTTGGAGCTATATTTTTATTCACCACATGATATGTGTTTTGCTTGGAGCGTCTTGTATGATTTGAGTCTTTGCTTTTTAGTTTACCACAATCATCCTTGCTGTACACACCTTTTGGGAGAGACACACATTAATCGGAATTTATTAGAATACTCTTTATGCTTCACTTATATCTTTTGAGCTAAATAATTTTGCTCTAGTGCTTCACTTATATCTTTTAGAGCACGGCGGTGGTTTTATTTTATAGAAATTATTGATCTCTCATGCTTCACTTATATTATTTTGAGATTCCTTTAGAACAGCATGGTAATTTTCTTTGGTTATGAATTTAGTCCTAATATGATAGGCATCCAAGATAAAAACTTTATAGTGCATTGAATACTAAGAGAAGTTTGATACTTGATAATTGTTTGGAGATATGAAGATGGTGATATTAGAGTCATGCTAGTTGAGTAGTTGTGAATTTGAGAAATACTTATGTTAAAGTTTGTGATTCCCGTAGCATGCACGTATGGTGAACCGTTATGTGATGAAGTCGGAACATGATTTATTTATTGATTGTCCTCCTTATAAGTGGCGGTCGGGGATGAGCGATGGTCTTTTCCTACCAATCTATCCCCCTAGGAGCATGTGCGTAGTACTTCGTTTCGATAACTAATAGAATTTTGCAATAAGTATGTGAGTTCTTTATGACTAATGTTGAGTCCATGGATTATACGCACTCTCACCCTTCCACCATTGCTAGCCTCTCTAGTATCGGGCAATTTTCGCTGGTACCATACACCCACCATTACCTTCCTCAAAACAGCCACCATACCTACCTATTATGGCATTTCCATAGCCATTCCGAGATATATTGCCATGCAACTTACCACCGTTCCGTTTACTATGACACGCTCCATCATTGTCATATTGCTTTGCATGATCATGTAGTTGACATCGTATTTGTGGCAAAGCCACCGTTCATAATTTGCGTACATGTCACTCTTGATTCATTGCATATCCCGGTACTCCGCCGGAGGCATTCACATAGAGTCATATTTTGTTCTAAGTATTGAGTTGTAATTCTTGAGTTGTAAGTAAATAAAAGTGTGATGATCATCATTATTAGAGCATGTTTCCCATGAGAGGAAAGGATGATGGAGGCTATGATTCCCCCACAAGTCGGGATCAGACTCCGGACGAAAAAGAAAAAAAAAAGAAAAAAAGAGGCCATAAAAAAAGAGAAAAAAGGCCCAAAACAAAAAAAAATGAGAGAAAAAGAGAGAAGGGACAATGTTACTATCCTTTTACCACACTTGTGCTTCAAAGTAGCACCATGGTCTTCATGATAGAGAGTCTCCTATGTTGTCACTTTCATATACTAGTGGGAATTTTACATTAGAGAACTTGGCTTGTATATTCCAATGATGGGCCTCCTCAAAATGCCCTAGGTCTTCGTAAGCAAGCGAGTTGGATGCACACCCACTTAGTTTCTTTTGTTGAGCTTTCATACACTTATAGCTCTAGTGCATCCGCTGCATGGCAATCCCTACTCACTCACATTGATATCTATTAATGGGCATCTCCATAGCCCGTTGATACACCTAATTGATGTGAGACTATCTTCTCCTTTTTGTCTTCTCCACAACCACCATTCTATTCCACATATAGTGCTATGTCCATGGCTCACGCTCATGTATTGCATGAAGATTGAAAAAGTTTGAGAACATTAAAAGTATGAAACAATTGCTTGGCTTGTCATCGGGGTTGTGCATGATTAAATACTTTGTGTGATGAAGATAGAGCATAGCCATACTATATGATTTTGTAGGGATAACTTTCTTTGGCCATGTTATTTTGAGAAGACATGATTACTTTGTTAGTATGCTTGAAGTATTATTATTTTCATGTCAATATTAAACTCTTATTTTGAATCTTTCGGATCTGAACATTCATGCCAAAATAAAGGAAATTACATTGAAGAATATGCTAAGTAGCATTCCACATCAAAAATTCTGTTTTTATCAGTTACCTACTCGAGGACGAGCAGGAATTAAACTTGGGGATGCTTGATACGTCTCCAACGTATCTATAATTTTTGATTGCTCCATGCTATTATATATATTCTGTTTGGATGTTTAATGGGCTTTATTTTACACTTTTATATTATTTTTGGGACTAACCTATTAACCCAAGGCCCAGTGCAAATTGTTGTTTCTTTTTGCCTATTTCAGTGTTTCGCAGAAAAGGAATATCAAACGGAGTCCAAACGGAATGAAACCTTTGGGAGAGTTATTTTTGGAACAAACGTGATCCAGAGGACTTGGAGTGGACGTCAAGAAACAACCGAGGAGGAAACGAGGCAGGGAGGCGCGCCTGCCCCCCTGGGCGCGCCCCCACCCTCATGGGCCCCTCGTGGCTCCACCGACCTACTTCTTCCTCCTATATATACCTACGTACCCCGAAACCATCCAGGAGCACCACGAAACCCTATTTCCACCGCCGCAACCTTCTGTACCCATGAGATCCCATCTTGGGGCCTTTTCCGGCGCTCCGCTGGAGGGGGCATCTACATCAACACCATAACCTCTCCGATGATGTGTGAGTAGTTTACCTCAGACCTTCGGGTCCATAGTTATTAGCTAGATGGCTTCTTCTCTCTCTCTCTTTGGATCTCAATACAAAGTTCTCCTCGATCTTCTTGGATCTATTCGATGTAACTCTTTTGCGGTGTGTTTGTCGAGATCCGATTAATTGTGGGTTTATGATCAAGATTATCTATGAACAATATTTGAATCTTCTCTGAATTCTTTTATGTATGATTGGTTATCTTTGCAAGTCTCTTCGAATTATCAGTTTGGTTTGGCCTACTAGATTGATCTTTCTTGCAATGGGAGAAGTGCTTAGCTTTGGGTTCAATCATGCGGTGCTCGATCCCAGTGACAGTAGGGGAAACGGCGCGTATTGTATTGTTGCCATCGAGGATAAAAAGATGGGGTTTATATCATATTGCTTGAGTTTATCCCTCTACATCATGTCATCTTGCCTAATGCGTTACTCTATTCTTATGAACTTAATACTCTAGATGCATGCTGGATAGCGGTCGATGTGTGGAGTAATAGTAGTAGATGCAGGCAGGAGTCGGTCTACTTGTTGCGGACGTGATACCTATATATATGATCATGCCTAGATATTCTCATAACTATGCTCAATTCTATCAATTGCTCGACAGTAATTTATTCACCCACCGTAATACTTATGCTATCTTGAGAGAAGCCACTAGTGAAACCTATGGCCCCCGGGTCTATTTTCCATCATATTAATCTCCCTACAACTAGCTATTTCTGGCGCCGTTTATTTTGTAATCTTTACTTTCACTCTTTATCATAAAAATACCAAAAATATTATCTTATCATCTCTATCAGATCTCACTTTTGCAAGTGGCCGTGAAGGGATTGACAACCTCTTTATCGTGTTGGTTGCAAGGTTCTTATTTTTTGTGTAGGTACGAGGGACTTGCGTGTGGCCTCCTACTGGATTGATACCTTGGTTCTCAAAAACTAAGGGAAATACTTACGCTACTTTGCTGCATCACCCTTTCCTCTTCAAGGGAAAACTAACGCATGCTCAAGAGGTAGCAGACATATGACGGTGAACTGTTTGTATGCCAAATCTTTGTGGATGACATTATCTTCGGCTGCACTGACAAGAGATACGGTGATGAGTTTGGGCATATGATGCAAGAGCAATATCAGATGTCCATGATGGGTGAGCTGAAGTTCTTCCTTGGACTTCAAATCCGTCAGCAGAGAAATGGCATCTTCATATCACAAGAGAAATACCTCAAAGATTGCCTGAAGAAGTTTGGAATGCAAGACTGCAAAGGGTACACGACGCCCATGCCAACCAAAGGCCAATTGGGCCCCGACAACAATGGTAAAGAGTTCGATCAGAAGGTATACCGCTCCATGATTGGTTCTTTACTCTACTTATGTGCATCTAGGCCTGATATAATGCTTAGCATTTGCATGTGTGCCGAGGACACCAAAGGAATCGCATCACTTAGCTGTGAAGCGAATTCTTTGATATTTGGCTTACACCCCAACACTAGGATTATGGTATCCAAAGGGCTCGGAGTTTGATCTAATTGGATTCTCAGATGCTGATTATGTTGGTGACAAGGTTGATCGCAAGTTCACATCAGGAACATACACTTTCTTGGACGATCTCTTGTCTGTTGGTCTTCAAAGAAGCAGAACTGTGTATCACTCTCCACTGCTGAATCTGAATACATTGCTGCTGGATCTTGCTGTGCTCAGCTTCTATGGATGAAGCAAACTCTCAAGAACTATGGCATCCACCTGAAGCATGTGCCACTCTACTGCGACAATGAAAGCGCCATTAAGATTGCCAGCAACCCAGTTCGGCACTTGAAGACAAAGCACATTCAGATCTGTCATCATTTTCTCAGAGATCATGTCATGAAGGAAGACATTGATATCATTCACGTCAACACTTAAGAGCAATTGGCAGATATCTTCACAAAGCCCTTGGATGAGAAAAGGTTTTGCAAGTTGCAGTGTGAGCTAAATATCTTAGAATCCTCGAATGTCCTGTGAATGGACAGACATCCTAACGCTTATGCATGTTGATGACTTAGATGTGCAACACACGAAGTAACGTATATCTTCAATTAATGAATACTTACCCTCTAAGTGTGAATACATTAACGTGGAATTTGACTTCGGAGCGCCATGATAATTGTGCCCGTGTCTGGGTCTAATACTTCCTATATGGTGGGTAACGCCACCACCAAACTTTCTCAAAGATTTTCATTTGGCGTCATGATTGCATTATCTTCATATTTGGTTTCTCTTCAACATTGATTTTTCCTCAAGGTTCATCTTCACAATGTTGATTTGGTCTTTTCTGATATATATATATGTGTGTGTGTGTGTGTGTGTGTGTTCTGTCCTCTACAGCATTCAATTATAGCTATGTATTCGAACTTGCCATTTTCTGAACTAAGTGAATGTGATCGGACCCTAACCCCTTCTTTGCTTCTACCTCAAATTCTGTCTATCTAGTCATATGCATTCTGTTGAAACATATCAAATGTCTTCACTGCGTCCTTGTCAGATGAAGTTACAGAGACACACATTTAAAACTGCTTTTAATGCTATATCTCTCTTGCCTGAATACCGCAGAAGCCGGAACGACCACCCGACAATCCAGGCGCGCGTGGGAACATGGAACAACTCTCAACAAGTTGCATGCGTGCCACGTGTCCATTAGATGTGAACCGCCAGGGGCACCTGCGTAATTGCGCTGCACAGCCCTTCACCTTATAAATACACACCCGCACAGTCATTATCTCCTATTCCACCTCGCCATCTCACTCAAACCCTAGCGCCACCGCTAGCTCACGTCGACGCCGGAGACGAAGCGCTTAGCTGTCGCGACCTCTTCGACGTCGTCCTCACGCCGGCCGTAGACCTCGTCTTCTCCGCCGCCACCGCCGTAGGTGTCTTCCGCCGCCAAGTTAGGGCACGGGAGATTGGACTGCTCGGCATCTGTTCTGCCCCGTCTAGCAGTTCTTCTGTGGTAAATAAAACTCACTTTTTACCGCTTTTTCGATCTGTCAAATCCATCCACTTCAACCAAAAGTGGTTTCTGCACTTCCAAATCTGGATCTTTCTCTTTCTGAATCTCATATCTTGCAAACTATATTCACTTCTGCTTCATAACTAGTTAGATTCCTCACTTGTACTTGTTCATGGATTCGTACAAATCTGGAACCAACTCACTTCAAATAAGTGAATGTCTTCGCACTATGAGGTCAATGTCTTCAAACTGATTTATCTTCAAAATCTTATGAGAATGCATATGACCTCTTCCCCTTCCCTCGCATCTCTAATGTTGTCACAGGTACATGTCCATGGGAGAATCCCTTGGTTCTCATAGTCTGCATTCATTTGCAGAATACTTACAGCATCATACTGACTCTCCTGAAGTCAGTTCTTGTTTGACAAGTAGACGGAAGCCTTTCACTGTTTTGAAGCCTCTCTATCTGAATATAATGGCAACTGAAAATTCTGCAAGGAAGGGTGGCAGGCAGCGCCGTGGAAATATTGCTCCGGATCTGCCTCCGGATCTCTATGAACTTTATAAATCTGATCCTGAAGAGAGCTACAATCAGCACAAGACTAGAATACAGTGGATCCGAAGATATTGGGCTGAACTGTGGTTCAAGTATAACTTCGTCACTCCTGAGTATGCTAAAAAGAATGCTATCAAGCGCCCGTGGGGTGATATTCTTTAATAGAATTTGCAACCCAAGACGAAGCCTGAAGCCGTTGCCCAAGGCTTCTATCCATGCATGGTTTGAGGACCAAAGCATCAACATTGATGATCTGCAGCCGCCAGTGGACATCAGCGTCACATTTCATGGAGCCATTGCCAATGAACTTGCCCTGGCTCAGAAAATCGTTGAGATCAAGAACAAGATAGACTATGAGAAGGCACATTTCAAGAAGCACATGGCCAAGCTCAGTGTTGCTGATGTGCAAATATTCAAGAAGATGATGAATGACCTCAAGGTCAAGTTTAACAAGAAGCGTGAAGAAGCCAAAGGCTCACGTGAGCGCATGCAGTACTATGCGCAGAAGTGTGCGCAAGCGCATAATGAAGCTGAGAAGAGAAAGGCACTTGGGCGTCCTGGCATCGTCCCCAAGATGGCTGCCAAGAAAAAGAAGAAGTCTGCTGAAGCCATACCCAAAGCTCCAAGGCAGGAATGACCAAGCATTGTCTTCCCTGCCAGCATGACTGGCTCGAAGCCAAAGGTCCCCTCAGCAGCTTCTGAACAAAAGAAGACAAGGCAAGCCGAAGCCAAAGCCAGGAAGAGGAAGCTCAAAGACACCTCTGATGATGCTCCCTCCAAAAAGAAGTTGAAGATAGAGGCTTCAAAGTCTTCAAGAAAAGAGTGTGTCCCTGCCCAAGTATCGTTGAATGTCAAGCCAATCTCTATTGCTCCACCTGACAACCGCGAGCGCCGCTTTGTGATTCATGAGCCTACTTCCACAGAGGCTCCATAAAGTGAAGGGATTCCAGCTGTTGACCCCAACGCAGCTGAAGACATTGGTCGTGAAGACAATGTGAATGATGATGAAGTCCTTCCTCAGCTTGAACCCAAGTCGGTATCATCGCCTACTCTCACGAGCAGTGAACTCATAAGCATTGGTCGTCCCCTGACGCCAGTAGCTCAAGATGACTCATGGGTTGAGCAACAACAACAAGACACCCCCTACAACACGAGATCCCACGTACTCTGCCAGCTCAAGTCACCACTCTAGTGCTTGATGATGATAACTACATGGAACAGACCACTCCCTCACCAAAGGCGTCACCAGCATTTTGCAGGCTTCGCAAAGGCCTCAGGCCCCAGGTTTCCATGTCAAGCATTCTAGAAGAGGATGTGCAACACACAAGCTCAGTAGCACGTCAAGTGTTCCCTGAAGCCATCCCTTCTGTGTCTGCTTCTGAGTCTGAAGCTAAACTTGCTGAAGACATTCTGGCTGCATCAGCCGATGAAGAAAAAGAAGAAGAGAGATAAGCTACTCCCCCTGCCAGTGATCCAGTCCAACCCGAAGAGAATGTGATCGTGCCCGACCCTCCAATTGTTGAAGAGATGGAGGTTGGAAACAATGAGGCTGCCACCACCAACACCACTGAAGCCAATGACACAGTCATGGCTGAAGATAATGTGGAGCCCGAAGCCAATGTGACTGACACCATTGTGCAGCCAATCACTTCTAATGACGTCGTTCCTCCACCAAGGCCACATACTATGGAACGCGCATTCAATCATGGTGAGTTGGTGACTGTCAAATGGCCTATCATGGTTCCACCCACTGCTCCCGGCCCGCAATATGATTATCACGTGGAGTAGAGGCCTCAGGTTCAGAAGCCAAAGCCAAGATTGCCAAGGCTTCCAAGTGTTGCAACGACTCAAGGCTCATTCAGTGTGCTCAGCTTCAGAGAGCACAACACATTCTTTGACAGCGCCAAGAACCCATACAAGAATCCCAAGATCTCCTCTGACAGGTTTTGGATCCATCAACCGCGAATCTACTACTCCTGCATCCTATACAACCAGGACCAGATTTTTCCTCATAAGCGTCTAGATTGTGATGCTATGGCTGGGCTGCCATGCCTTGAGGAGGCCCTTGACTGCTTCAGGGACGTTGGGCTGCTGTCGTTTGTGACTGACAAGGAGCACTAGAACGAAGAGCTTCTGCTACAGTTCTATGCCACACTGCACATTCGAGGCTACAACAGGGATCCGAAGGCTTGGATCCTTGAGTGGATGACAGGTGACGTTCATCATGAAGCCAAAGCTCAGGACATCATTGAGCTTACTTCCCTGCCCACTCCAGGTGAGTTGTATGAACCTGGTTGTCAGCTTCATCAGAACAAACGGCAGAGCATATTCCAGAAGCTAGAGCCCAACATGAGCCAAATGCTGAGCATGATGAAGCCATTGCCCCATGACGCCGAATATCCCAAGGATTCTTTGTTAAGGACCTTGAGTACTTGCCACGCATAGTGTATCACATTCTGAAGCGTATTCTCTGGCCAACCAAAGGCAATTCCTCTGAAGCTAAACTTGAAGGCGTCACGAATACATTGGTGTTCTATATCATCAATGGCATCAGATTCAACACTCGGGATTTCTTCATCCGACAGCTTGCAGCCTTTGGGATTGATCTTTTTGGCCTGAAATTTTATGCTCCATGGGTGATGCGTTTGATCAAGCTTCATTCAACCATCAACTATCAACCTTCAGTGTGCAACCACGTTGTATTTTTGCCTGATGTTGATATGTCCATTGAAGCCATCTACCCCAAGCCAGCAAAGAAGCCACTCCATCTTCAAAACGCTGAATTCCAAAGCTTCACGCAGCCCATTGAAGGCATTCATGTGCCAAATTTTTCTACTCCTGCTTATCCTTTGGCTGGCAACTTGCGTCTGCCGCACCGTGCCAATACTGAAGCCACTGCCAGCACCATTGCTCAGAGGCCTCAGAGGCGTCCCCGTGTCCTCAACGACCGTGAGCTTCTGGTTTCTCTACATCAAAAGCAGGATAGGCATCATGACTGGCAGAAGCATCAAATGCAGAGTCTCTTGGTGGATGTTAATCGCATTCGCAACTTGGCCACCAAAAACTCATTCGTTGCGCATGAAGCCTGTCGGCGGTCCTGGAAGAGCCTCACATTGCTCTGCTCTGAATATGATCTTCACGAAGATGGCTTCACAGAGAGTTTCAAGTTTGACTCCAGGCCTCCGCAGTCTGCAAGCTGGCGTCGCACACCTTCAATTGAAGATTCAGAATATTCATCTTCGGCTGCAACTATTGTTGCGAGAGTCGTCGATGAAGAAGATGACGCCACTTCACCAACTCTGGCTGCACTGCACCACAATTCTGCTTCAGGCCCGTCTGCACCGCCCAACTCCAACGTCGACCCTACTCCAACTGGGAACGAGTAGATCTTCTATGTGTTCAAACCTTTTTGGTCCTTACTAAAAAAACGGGGGAAGCATATGAGGTTGATAGTCTTCAAGCGGGTCCATATGGGGTGGTTGCATTATTTTTGCTAAGTTCTTACAACTCTCGTTTTGAAACTATTTGGCTCTTGAGTTGTAACACTTAACTTGATGGTCGTCTGCTACTTTTGCTGCTATTTTGTGATGCGATGATAAATTCTGCATGAAGTCATACTACAGACGCCCATTTCTCATTATGCATGTCATTATCTTCGCTATTCTGATATATGCATGATGAATTGTCTTTGTAAGTTGAAGAGGATCCCCACAAAGTAAAACCTGCCATGTGCATTTGCATTCAAAAGCAAACTACTTATATGCACATCTTCAGGGGGAGCCTTTTGCAACTTATGAAGACAACGACTTTGATCTTTAACTTTCACATACTTTTATCCCCATTGAAAACTTCAACTAGTTTGTCATCAATCACCAAAAAGGGGGAGATTGTAAGTGCATCTAGTGCCACCCCTAGTTGGTTTTGGAGTACTGACGACAAACTTGGTTGAGGGACTAATGTGTTTGTGAGAATTGCAGGATAACACGGGTAGTAGTCCCTTATTGATTCGGTTTAACTACCAAAGATGACCCCTAAAAATGTGTGAAGCCATTGAAGACAATGGTGGTTCGTGAAGACATTCACGACGAAGATTATGACATGTGAAGACACTCACTTGAAGACTGTGGAGTGCAAAGACATAGTTGTTTCGTAGTTTCCTTTTCTTCTTTATTGAGTCATAGGAACCACCGTATTGTTAAGTGGGGTCCCAGTGAACAAAGTCAGAGTGACTGATGTGATGCTCAACCAAAATCCTATGTCTTCGAGCGAAGACAATGAGAGCAAATCTTATCCAGAGCTGGATGAGTCAGCTTTGCTTGTAGCCCAAGTAAAGCTGCCGCGTGTGTTTGAAATCCGACCGTTGGACACGTGTCGGTTCCTTAGTGACCCAGGGTCATTTCGGATATATCATGTCGGGTTGCCTCGTGGCTATAAATAGCCCACCCCTACACCATAAATTGGTGGCTGCTTAGAGTTAGTGCACGGCTTTTGTTGTTTAAGAGCAACGCACCACTGAAGCCTTTGAGAGAGAGATCCTTGCGAGGACAACGCCCAAAACACCTAGAGCCAAAGAGTGTTAGGCATCATTGAAGTCTTTCTGTCCGCGTGACCTGAAGACTTGTTACACTTGAGGACTGTGAAACCTCCTGCTGGTTAGGTGTCGCATTCTGAGCATCCAAGAGCCATTGTGGATCGCCGGTGAACGAAGTTTGTGAAGGTTTGGAAGTCTACCTTGAAGACTTACCAGAGTGATTGGGCGAGGACTGGGTGTCCTTAGCTTAAGGGGAATAAGGTGAAGACGCGGTCTTATGAGTTCAATCTCAGCCTCCCTAACCAGACGTACAGTTGTCACAGCAACTGGAAATGGTCTACCAAATCCTTGTCTTCACTAAGCAACTGGTTCTATCCCCCACTTCCCTTTACTTTTCAGTTTGTCTTAGTGAAGTCATTGCTTGCCTGTCTGATCTGATTGACTTCACTGTGTGAAGACTATTACCTGTTTGGCTTCATGATGTCTTCCATTCTGATCCATACTACCTAGTTGCTGATAGTCTTCGTACTTTCACTACATTGCTTACTTGACTATGGCTTGTCTAGTGTAGTCTATCTTCCACTGCATATCAATAGGTTCATTTCATCTGTTTGTCTTCAAAGACCTCATGTTTTGAAGACTTCCATAAAAATCGCCTATCCACCCCCCTCTAGTCGATAACTAGCACTTTCAGCTACGCATGCAAACTGGGCCAGGAAGTCCAAAAGTCCCTCTCTGTATCACCTTGGGCCTCCTTTTATACCAAGGGGCTACCACAGTGGCGTACAGTGCATATAGGAGGTGTAAAGTTGCTACAATGCACATACTTATCCCTATCGTCTTAGGACAAACCCATTTAATGCGCCGTTTACGTGTCCCTAACTTTCTTGGGGATGAAAACAGAGCCCATCCCATCCGTCGCCGCCTCACCCCATTTTGACATGCATCTAGGATGACAAGGCTCGCGGGGCCAGGCTGGTAGGCTAGTCGCTGCGCTGGAGCGGTGGTAGGGCGGTGGGATCTTCGCCGGGTGCGAATCTTGCCGTGGCCTCGCATGCGTCCCCGACAAGAATCTTGCCGGGGCCTCGCAAACGTTCCCGGCAAGAACCTTGCCGGGAACTTCGCCTTTTAGCCTTCACAAAGATCTGCATGCCACCATGCAGACGCCCCTGGATCTTGGTCTTGAAATTGTTGATGGTGTCACAGCTCTCAACCTCAAGGGTGGTGGTCTTCCCGGGGCTTCGCAAACCATCCCGGCAAGAATCTTGCTGGGGGCTCAGCTTGTCTTCTATTCTCTGATTACAGGCTCGGATACCATCTTGGTCGCCTTGTATTTGCTTCCAGCTGTCCCCGTCAGGCCTCGCCGCAGGGCACGGCTACAACTGCCCGTGCACAAGTAAGGGGTACTAAAGGGCCCAAACTTTAGTACACCGACAATATGTTGTGATTCCCTTAGTGGTGTCATGTGAACGTCGATGATACGTCTCCAACGTATCTATAATTTATGAAGTATTCATGCTATTATATTATCCATCTTGGATGTTTAATGGGCTTTACTATGCACTTTTATATTATTTTTGGGACTAACCTATTGACCCAGAGCCCAGTGCCAGTTTCTGTTTTTTCCCTTGTTTCAGTGTTTCATAGAAAAGGAATATCAAACGGAGTCCAAACGGAATGAAACCTTCGGGAGCGTGATTTTTGGAACGAACGTGATCTAGGAGACTTGGAGTTGAAGTCAGGGAAGCTTCGAGGTGGCCACGAGGCAGGGAGGCGCGCCCCCACCCTCGTGGGCCCCTCGTGGCTCCCCTTACCGACTTCTTTCGCCTATATATATCCATATACCCTAAAAACATTGGGGAACAGAATAGATCGGGAGTTCCGCCGCCGCAAGCCTCTGTAGCCACCAAAAACCAATCGGGACCCTGTTCCGGTACCCTGCCGGAGGGGGATCCCTCACCGGTGGCCATCTTCATCATCCCGGTGCTCTCCATGACGAGGAGGGAGTAGTTCACCCTCGGGGCTGAGGGTATGTACCAGTAGCTATGTGTTTGATCTCTCTCTCTCGTGTTCTTGATTCGGCACGATCTTGATGTATCGCGAGCTTTGCTATTATAGTTGGATCTTATGATGTTTCTCCCCCTCTACTCTCTTGTGATGGATTGAGTTTTCCCTTTGAAGTTATCTTATCGGATTGAGTCTTTAAGGATTTGAGAACACTTGATGTATGTCTTGCATGTGCTTATCTGTGGTGACAATGGGATATTCACGTGATCCACTTGATGTATGTTTTGGTGATCAACTTGCGGGTTCCGTTTGTGAACTTATGCATAGGGGTTGGCACACGTTTTCGTCTTGACTCTCCGGTAGAAACTTTGGGGCACTCTTTGAAGTTCTTTGTGTTGGTTGAATAGATGAATCTGAGATTGTGGGATGCATATCGTATAATCATACCCACGGATACTTGAGGTGATATTGGAGTATCTAGGTGACATTAGGGTTTTGGTTGATTCGTGTCTTAAGGTGTTATTCTAGTACGAACTCTATGATAGATCGAACGGAAAGAATAGCTTTGTGTTATTTTACTACGGACTCTTGAATAGATCGATCGGAAAGGATAACTTTGAGGTGGTTTCGTACCCTACAATAATCTCTTCGTTTGTTCTCCGCTATTAGTGACTTTGGAGTGACTCTTTGTTGCATGTTGAGGGATAGTTATATGATCCAATTATGTTATTATTGTTGAGAGAACTTGCACTAGTGAAAGTATGAACCCTAGGCCTTGTTTCAGCGCATTGCAATACCGTTTACGCTCACTTTTATTGCTTGCTACCTTGTTGTTTTTATATTTTCAGATTACAAAAACCTATATCTACCATCCATATTGCACTTGTATCACCATCTCTTCGCCGAACTAGTGCACCTATACAATTTACCATTGTATTGGGTGTGTTGGGGGCACAAGAGACACTTTGTTATTTGGTTGCAGGGTTGCTTGAGAGAGACCATCTTCATCCAACTCCTCCCACCACTACAAAAAAAATACACTTCCGTGATGATACGTGTTTGTCACAGTAGGTCGCGTTTTCTGTCATGCATGTACATCCATGACAAATTTATGACAGAATCAAGATAGTCATACCTGTGATGTCGTAGAAGTGTTCCATGACATTGCCAAAATTATCATCACGGAAGTGTCCACTTCCATGACGATAAATCGCGCGTCACAGAAGTGCTTTCGTCAAGGGTGACCGACACGTGGCATCCACCGTAACGGAACGCCGTTAAGCTATCGGGTCGTATTTTGGATCCGATAACCCGTTAACAGCCACGACCAATGCCGATTTTCCACGTGTAAAATTCTCATTGGCTGACGGATCCACGCGTCAGCTCCACGTTGGCACATGTGTCACTCATCCAACGGTCGAAATGGGCCTATGATATGTTGACACGTGGACCGGCCCAAAAGTGGCCCACAAAGTTTAAATGGGCCGGCCCAACTGAAGGCCCATAAGATTTAGCGGACCATAATGGGCCGGCCCAGCTAAAGGCCCACAAAATTTAGCGGACCATAATGGGCCGGCCTAGCTAAAGGCCCACACGATTTTGCAGACCATAATGGGCCGGCCCGGCTAAAGGCCCACAAGATTTTGCGGACCACAATGGGCCGGCACAGCTAAAGGCCCACAAGATTCTGCAGACCATAATGGGCCGGCCCAGCTAAAGGCCCAACATTTTCTGTCAAATCGGCCCGTCAACGGCCTGTCCTAAACTTGTCATCAACGCGGCCCATGGTCACTTCTGGCCCGTTAACAGTCTGCTAAGTAATTGGGCCAAATTACGGCCCGGTGTATTTCCGGCCTATTAAAGGTCCGGCTTCATTTGGGCCCATTTACAGGCCATCAAAACTTTCAGCCCATAAACGACCGTGAAGGATTTGGGTCATATTCGGCCATGTCTGACATTCGGCCTGTTAGAGGCCCACTATAGCTTTGGGCCACTTTCGGCCTGTTGTCATTTTTGGCCTGTTAACGCCGGACGTAAACCATGGGCCATATGTGGCCCAACGTCATATCGGGCCCATTAACGGCCCATATAAAAATGACGATAATCTAGCCTGACCGAAGTTCCGGCCTGTTAAAGGCCCGTGTATTAGGTCGGCGCATTTCCGGCCAGTCCGAATTTCGGTCTGTCAAAGATCCGCATCGTAAATGGGCCACCATTTCGGCCTGCTAAGTCCAGTGGGTTATTTAGCACAATCAGGGCCCAATCTCACTTTCGGTCTATTAAAGGCCCATGTTTTTTATGGGCTCGAGATATTTACACCTGTAAACGGCCTATTTTAACTAAGGGCCCAAATTATGTTTAGGCCTGTTAAAGGCCCACTATGGGCACAGGCCTACCAGAAAAATATGAAAGCTTATGCTGATTTAGGCCCAGATATTTTTAGTGGGCTACATGCCAATTTCGGCCTGTAATCGTTTTTAGCCCAATTGGAATGGGCCCGACGAATGTTGGCATGTTGGGCTCCTACGAAGCTTTCGGCCAAATACATTACTAAGATAAACCTACACTATACAAAAATAGCATCATAATTACTGCAGCCTGAGGCAGCATCATAAATGTTGTATCACAACAAATAAATTCCAACCATACAACAAAAGGCCTGTTGGCATAAAGTTTACAGTCCTTCCAGATAAAAGCACCATCAGATGTATAGAAGCACAGATCATTTGACCTGAGTGCTAATGTTTCAGGCTGTAGAATTTGATGGAGCAGCACGATCTCCACCTTTTTTCCACCATTGCTCTTGAACAACGAAGCGAATGTCTGATAGTCTGGTTTCAAAACCATTCATATCTTGACGACATTTCTCAACCACTATTCTTGTTTCCGAAACAACGTCCATTAGAGGACTTGTGTCTGGAGCACAGATATATCACTCTGTCTAGCAGGAAGATTTTGTTTAGTAGGCGATTTGGACGAGGTTACCTTGACAACCAACCCAGAATTACGCAGGAAGGTGCTTTTTGCACTGTTAGTGGAGAGATACTGACGCACTGCAGCAAGAGGTGACATTGTGCCTGTAGTAGCCTCGTCACCTTCAGGTGGTTGTGGCTGTTCAATCATTTGTTCCATAGCTTCCTGAAAGTTTGAACTTGTAGATTAGTGTACCAGATAAGTTACTAATGAGACAAAAACAAACAAAGTAGGTTAAACATTTATACATAACTTATTTTGGTGAACTACTGTAATACATTAGCATGTATTGTAGTGCCAACTACATAATAAAATCACTTTTGGAACATATGTCCATGTAGCATGCCTACTGTATTGTCTATTTCCTCACATTCGTTGACATCTAAGGATAAAGAGACATGGTTTAAAGTAGGATGAACATAGTATGACATCATTCATATCATGGGCAAACAGATATAAAACAAACAAGCTATTTTATCATTCTGTGCGCACGTGAACATAACAACTAGATTACAGATCAAGACCAAAAGAATATCCTTCATCTCTTTTAAACCATGTAAGGTGAAATGATACGTTAAGACAACTGTGAATAAAAGTGAACAGAGTAACTGACATTGGCTGCAAACCAAGTAGTTAAATGAACACATCACAGTACCAATCAGTTCAAGGCAGGAGGAGTAAGGACTTACAACAGCGGCTTGAACTGGTGTGCTCATGCCCTTCATCTTGCTGGTGTGGCAATCCTTGAAGATTTGCACTGCATTCGGTTCAGGTTCTTTTTGGTCCGCACGGGCTTTCCTCTGTATTTGGAACAAGTCAATATAGATACGATAATATGGCACAAAAAAAGAAGGAAGTAGCAGCTATTTACAAGAGCCTCGCAGTGTGCAATATAGCTACGAGATCCTGTTGTCTGTTGGAATTTCACTTTAGAACGGTTGGTTTTGTTCTTCAAACAGTTAGCCTAGAAGAAGATACACTTGTAAGGCACATACATAAATACAAGTTCAATATGTGGTCTGATCAAATACATATAGCCTACCTGATACTTTGGATCAGACCAGTGTTTAACAAGGGTTGTCCAGTCTTCATCTGTAATATATTCCACTGGAGATGTTTGGGCGATTTCATTGTTAGTCTTGCCTTCAAAGTGAGATTTTCTAAGGTGGTGCCGATACTGTCGTAGAGCAGACTGAAAAACATGAGTGCATGCTTGTTTAGTTGCATCATCTTTCGGATCCAACTTGAACCTCATCTGTTGAAAAAAGAATGTGAGTCTTATTAGGAGGAAGCTAGAAAGTATGGGACAGAGCAAGACAATATTACTAATTGCGATGAATAACATTACTTACGTATAAATGGTCAAGGAAGGTGTTAAACTGGGTATTGTCTTTCTCATTCCTGTACTGGATCCACGTTGGGAGGATACGTGCATGACACCTAACGGCAACGGCTGCCTCTAATACTAACTTGGCTAACTCTGTAGCATCATGTGGCCTTTTTAAACCTGCCTCATAATGGATCTCCATTCTTCCTCCTTTAGATTTTGTTAATCTGTCAAGCATTATCCCTGATGTCTGTTTCCGCTTGCGTCGTGGTGCTAGTTCAACAACGAATATGGAAAGTGTTAGTGTACATCAAACCGTGAGAGTACATATAAAGGAGCATGCAACTGCAACTTGACTCGGTCAGGTACCGTCTTGGTGTTGATGCTCATGAGGTTCATCTGATCTTGCCAAGTCCTGTTGTGTTAGTAGTGCTTCAGAAGTAGTGTTAGGTGTGAAGGCAGCTTGGGAACTGGCCAGTTTCGGAGCAAACGAACGAGTAACTGGTTGAGATGCTGGTACAGTTGAAGCGGATGCTGCAGCTGGTGGAGCAGGTGATACTGTGTTTGTAGATTTAGCCGGTGGACTTGGACCTTCTACTGCACTATAAGTACCAGCAGAATCTCGACGGCAGAACCTTTTCCGTTTCACCCGATGACTAACAGCACTCCCTACTATATTACTTTCCTTGCTCTTTTTTGACTTTGCCATGTCAAGCTGTACCCACAACACAAAAGAACAAAATCACTCTTCAGAACTCATTGATGCATGATAGAGACAAGCAATACTTTGATGTAAGACAACCGTATGAGGATGGAATATGTAAGAAAAACAGGACGGCATGACATATTCACAGCTACGATGTGCAAACTAAGCAGAAGGATTTTCAAGAAAATAGAAGTAATGCAAGCTAGACACCATATGAAAGATGCAACCAATATTACTCTGCCAAGTTAAAAGTGTCTTGTCATAAGTGGCAATTCGAAAAATTAGACGCAGTACAACGTAGAAATCAATGCAAGATGCAACCACTATCAAACTGCCATGTTAAAAGCGTCCAATCATGAGTGACTGATGCGGGATACACAACAGCAGTACTTTGATGTAAGAACATGGTATGATAGATAGATGCAGTGTATTCTAGACACAGAAAGCCATGTCATATGCACATGTATAACGTATGAACTCAGCACGTGCAACTTAATCAAAATAGAAGAAATACAGGCTAGACAACATATGCAACATGAAACCAATTATCACACTGTCAACTTAGAGCAAGCACCTGCGATGGTGGAGTATGGGAGATGAACTCATCATGTAGACTTGGGACTTCAACTTCATTAGCAGTAGCAGTGGCAAATCTAGAGAGTCTTTGTTTGCGTCGGTCCGGAGAACCACCAACACCCCCTAACTTACTCTTTTCCTTCCTATTTTCTGATATTGCCTTATGAAGTCAAAACCACAAGAAGATGAATAAAATCAGCTCTGCATAATTGGTTGATGCATGATACAGACGAACACTACTTTGATGTAAGGCAAGCGCAGGATAGGAGGATGGAATATATACCCAAAAAAAGACAGCGTTTCATATTCACACGTACGATAGGAGGATGGAATATGTATGAAAAAACAGTAAGCGGAAGGCATTTCAACAAAATTAGAAGAAATGAAAGCTAGGCACCATATGAACATGCAACCAATATCACTCTATCAGGTAAAAAGTGTCTCGTCGTAAGTGCCATTTCAAGAAATTAGAAGCAGTACAAGCTAGAAGACAATGCAAGATGCAACCTACATCACAGTCCCAAGTTAAATGTGTCTTATGGGTAAGTGATCGTTGCAGGTATAAGTTGTAAGCTATGCAGATGCAATTCAACATAATCAGAAGCAATACAAACTAGACATCATACGGAAAACGCAACCACGTATAACAGTTCCAAGTAAGAGCAAGCACCTGTGATGGTGGAGTAGGGGAGATGTGCTCATCATGTACACGTATGTTCTAGAAACAGGAACACGTGTCATATTCACAGGCATTATGTGTAAAGTAAGCAGATGCAATTCAAGTTAGAAGCAATACAAGCTAGACATCATACGCAACATGCAACCACATATAATAGTGTCAAGTTAGAGCAAGCACCTGTGATGGTGGAGTAGGGGAGATGTGCTCATCATCTACACAGCTACGTTGACTATCCAGCCTTGTGTTGTCTTGCGAATCTTGTTGGGAGGATGGCGGAGTAGAATCTATAGAGACCCCCTGTTTGAGTTGCTCCGAAGGACCACCATCATCCACTGCCGGACTAATTTCCTTCAGCTGTAATGATTTTGCATTGTGAAGTCAAACCGATAAGAAAAAGGAATAAAATTCGCTCTTCAGAACTCATTCATGCATGATACTGATGAACACTACTCGGATGGAAGGCAAACACATGATGCGAGGATGGAATATGTATGAAAAACAGGATGGTGTGACATATTCACACCTATGATGTGGTAACTAAGCAGAAGGCACTTCAACAAATTAGAAGCACTGCAAGCTAGACACCATATGAAAGATGCAACCAATATCACTCTGCCAAGTTCAAACTGTATGGCGTTTCAAAAAATTAGAATCAGTACATGCTAGAAATCATATGCAAGACACAACCAATATCACAGTGGCGACTTAAAGGTGCCTTATCATAAGTGACTGATGCGGGATATGCAAGAATAGTAGTCTGATGTAGAAATAGGAACACATGTCATATTCACAGGCATTATGTGTAAAGTAAGCAGATGCAATTCAACAAAGTTAGAAGCAATACAAGCTAGACATCATACGCAACATGCAACCACATATAATAGTGTCAAGTTAGAGCAAGCACCTGTGATGGTGGAGTAGGGGAGATGTGTTCATCATCTACACAGCTACGTTGACTGTCTAGCCTTGCGTTGTCTTGCGAATCTTGTTGGGAGGATGGCGGAGTAGAATCTGTAGAGAACCTCCGTTTCAGTTGCTCGGAAGGACCACCATCATCCAATGCCTTGCCAATTTCCTTCAGCTTTATTGATTTTGCATTGTGAGGTCATACTGACAAGAAAAAGGAATATCATTCGCTCTTCAGAACTCATTCATGCATGATACTGACGAACACTACTCTGATGAAAGGCAAAGTCATGATACAAGGATGGAATATGTACGAAAAAATGGACGGCTTGACATATTCACACCTATGTGGTAACTAAGGAGAAGGCACTTCAACAAATTAGAAACACTGCAAGACACCATATGGAAGGTGCAATCAATATCACTCTGCCAAGTTAAAACTGTCTCGTCATAGGTGGCGTTCATCAAACTAGAAGCAATACATGCTAGAAATCATATTCAAGACGCAAACCAATATCACACTGCCAACTTAAAGGTGTCCCATCATAAGTGACTGATGCAGGATACACAAGAAGAGTAGTTTCATGTAAGAACATGGTGTGATAGACAGATATAGTATGTAACAAAAAACAGGAAAGCGTGTCATATTCACATGTATCATGTGTAAGCTAAGCAGATGCAGTTTACACTAATTAGGAGCAATACGAGCTAGACACCATATGCAACATGCAACCAGATATCACACTGCCAAGTTAGAGCAAGCACCTTGGATAGTGGAGTAGGGGAGCGGAGACTTGGACCTTGTAATGCACTATCACTACAAGGAGAATCGGTACAGATGCTCCGTTTACGTTGCTGCAGAGGACCACCATCATCGCCTTCCTTACTCTTTTCCTTCCTCTTTCTTGATTTTGCCTTGTCAAGTCAAACCCACAAGAAAAAGGAATAAAATTTGCTCTTCAGAACTCATTGATGCATGATACTGACGAACACTACTTTCATGTAAGGCAGCCACATGATAGGAGGATGGAATATGTATGAAAAACAGGACGGCGTGACATATTGACATGTATGATGTATAAAGTGTAAACTAAGCACAAGGTGCTTGAACTTGTTAGAATCGATGCAAGCTAGAAACCATATGAAAGATGAAACCAATATCACTCTACCAAATTAAAAGGGTGCCCTAACAAATGTATTTGACCAAATTAGAAGCAATACATGGCAGCAGGCTAGAAATAATATGCAATATGCAACGAATAAAGGTGACTCATCGTAAGTGATTGATGCAGGATACAGAAGAGAGGTAGTTTCATGTAAGAACAAGGTTAACACATAGATGTAGTGTGTACCAAAAATAGGAAGGCATGTCATATTCACAGGTATAGTGTGTAAACTAAGCAGATGCAATTTACCCTAATTAGAAGCATTACAAGCTAGACACCGTATGCAACATGCAAGCACATATCACACTACGAAGTTAGAGCAAGCACCTGTGATGGTGGTGTAGGGGAAGTGCGGTCTTCAGGTACAGAGCTACGTTCAATATCTTCATTTAGGCTTGCTGTTTCTTGAGAATCATGTGGAGAGGATGAAATTGCATTCTTTATAAGAGTATTGCATCTCATATTAACCCACGCGCGTGACTGTCTCATCATAAGCGATAGACGCAGGATACACAAGAACAGTAGTTTGATGTAAGAACATGGTGTGATAGGCAGATGTAGTATGTACCAAAAACAGGAAGGCGTGTCATATTTTCACATGTATAATGTGTAAGCTAAGGAGATGCAATTTAACAAATTAGGAGCATTGATGAGGGATACACAAGAAAAGTAGTTTGATGTAAGAACATGGTTAATAGAAAGACGTAGTATGTACCAAAAACAGGAAGGCATGTCATATTCACATGTATAATGTGTTAACTAAGCAGATGCAATTTACCCTAATTAGAAGCATTACAAGGTAGACACATATGCAACATGCAACCACATATCACACTGCCAAGTAAGAGCAAGCACCTGCGATGGTGGTGTGGGGGAATTGCGGTGATCAACTAGAGAGCTACGTTGACTATCTTCATTTAGCCTTGCTGTTTCTTGAGAATCATGTGGGGAGGATGACACTGCACTCTTTAAACGAGTAGGGCGTCTCACAGTAACCCACTCAGGTGACTGTCTCATCATAAGTGATTGACGAGGGATACAAAAGAGCATTAGTTTGATGTACGAACATGGTTAATAGACATATGTAGTATGTATCAAAAACAGGAAGGCATGTCATTATCAAAGGTATAATGTGTAAAGTAAGCAGATGCAATTTAACCAAATTGGAAGCAATACAAGCTAGACACCATATGCAACATGCAACCACATTTGACAGCGTGAAGTTAAAGCAAGCACCTGGGATGGTTGTGTGTGGCAATTGAGATCATCAACTGCAGAGCTACGTTTACTGTCTCCAACTGCTGACACTGCACCCATTAGAGCGCTGAAACGCTTAGTGCTTATCTTTGAATTACACTGGAGCGACTTCTGTCTTTTCTTTTCTGCATTCATCAACACTGCGTCAGAGTCTGAAATACCCATGCATAAAAAAACAATAGTGTGAGTATGGGTGAAGTGTATGCACAATTAGTACAGTGTAAAGGTAGCAGATAGCAGGTCGGTGAGAAATAAATGACGGGAGACATATGATAGCTCTACAACATGCATGGCACACTAAATTACTACATGATTCTATGAAAATAACGGTCGACTGAAAGCAAATAGGTCAGTCCATTTTTTTTGCACCGTCCGATGTACAAAGAACGGGCAGATCGCCTTCATCTACCTCCAGCCAGTCAGTGTTGACGATCTTCCTCGAAACGCCAGCGACCACCGGCCCAGTATTCCTCCCCTGCCTGCGCCCTCCCCTCGACCTCACCGCACCGCCGTGCTTGGCACCGCCCCCCCCCCCCCGGGGGCCATCCATTCAAGCCCCACCGACCTCCAGATCGGGCGCAAGCAGCTCCTGCGCCCCACACCCCTATGATAGACACCGATGCGCCGCTTCCCTGGGGAACAGGCGGACTAGGTGCTCCGCGCGCCTAAGCGGGTGTTGCTTCTTTTAATTGCGGTTCGACTAACCCTGAATTGAAATCCAGGCGGGCTACTGACCTCTAGCAAAGGTGAAATAGTAAAAGGGAGGAAACCTTGTGCATTTAGTATCACGAAGAAGATGCAGTAAGAAGTGCTCAACTAGTTTCTTTCGTGGGATGAATACGGTGTGAGCAGAGACGTAAGATTTGCACGAATAAGGGAAGAGGAGTACCTCTTTCTGCTTGTAGTGTTGTGTCTTCCTTCTGTTTTTCCGACGATCTTCTTGTTGTTCGCCGGAAACCAGAAGTTGTGGAGGATGGTGCAGCCTTGGACGAACCCTTGGCCAAGTTGTTGAGTGTGGTGCGGTGGCCGTCTGTCGGCGGCGGGGAAGCAGATCCGAGGCGGCGAACGACGGCGTAGCGGGAACAGCTCCGGTGCGGTGGACGGTTGCGACAGTGGAGCCGCAGCAGTGAGGCGCAGGACGGCGTGGTCGGAGTGGTTCTTGTACGGCGCACATCGGCGTCGGCGTCGTGGAGGCAGCTCTGCCTCGGCTTCAGCTGCTAAGTCCTTGAGGGCGTTGCGGTTGCGGTTGCGTTGGACGACGGCGTCGGGGTACCGGCTCCGGCGTGATGGAGGAGGGCAGCGGTGGATTGGCCGCTATGGGGTGGAGGACGGAGGAGGCTGGGGTTTTGCGGCTGGTGGAGAGGGTGTTTTCGCACCCACGGAGTATGAATGGGGAAACGGAGGGAGGCGGGGAACTAAGGGGGAACAATGTTTCGGTTTGAGACGCGCTTGTTTGAAATTTGGGGAAAGTTACAAACATTGCCCCCATCTAAAATTTCGGACATATTGCGGGTTGGGGGTAGGACAGTCATGTAAGGTGTCCCAAATGTGGGCGGGATAGATTTCGGCCGAGCGCATGGGTAGGCGCCCACGGCGTATGAATGCTTCTCGGAGGCGGTTGAGACTGGCGTCTTGGTGAAGTTACAAACCTACCCCGGTTTAGACCTCTGGACATCGGGCCGATAGGCTACACGGGCCAGAGTCAGGACAGTAATTTCCTACCACCAAAACATTAGTCTCGCGTGGTTTCGGGTGACCAGAGGCCTATTTGGCGCTTCGTTCAATATTTGGGAGCAGAAGCATTAACGTTTTCGGTTCTCTTGAATTGAACTTTCAGGATTTGTCAAATTTCACAAATCTTTACTCTTGAAAATCCTAAAGCTACGATTATTTTGGAATGAAGGGGGTACATTTGAATATACATTGTACACGAGTATATATTAAAAAATATGCAACTTACCTCAGTTCATGCATGGTTCCAAATATAATCTCCTTGGTTGCAAAAAAAAGTTAGATATGCGTATGAATATATATAGCATGTTCAAACTCAAAACAAAGATTGATGCCCCCTTTTACATCTGATTTACAAATTCCATTATCTCGGGTTCAAATAGATGAATGCACTTCCTATGAATTCGAATCTTCGAAACCCCCTTTATGTTCAATTCGACATGTATTCTATTTCGTAGCTAGCAATTTGGAATGTATCCATGCAAGTGACAAATGTATAAAGTGCTTCACACTAACAACATGGAGTGCACTAATTAATGTTTATATATGAATTGCAAAAGCATCCATTGCCTGTATTTCAAACCGCTCTCACTCTATGGATCGATAATATGAAATAAACACATGCACATGCTAGAATTCAATAGAGTATGGGTGTCTGATAGACCGATTTTCGTCCATACGCAATTTGCAAAATTCATGATAGCATCCAAAAATAATAATGCCATTTATATTTTAATTTAATGCGTAGAACCGCCTTTTACACGTAGATGCACTATGCCTCGCCCCGTTCTCACAAACGTGTTATATATCTCTCTATCTAACGCATAAGTGCACACACTTTATATGCATCGGCATTTCTCTTTCACACATGCTCACAATCTCTCTCAGGGTGTCGGGGTGTCTCACGCACATGCTCTGTCTGTTTCTCTCTCTCTCTCTCTCTTTCTGACTACTATGTACGACTCTTTTCACTAATCTCAGTTGGAAAACACCATTTCTCTCACATGCATATATACACATGCACTGTCTCTACTAGCCCTCTATACGCACATATATGTGCCTACGTGTCTCCCGCACGCACATTATCTTTAGGCCTCTCTCGCACACATTCCCCCCCCCCCCCCGACACACCTCTCTCTTAGTAGTTGGCAGATATGATTTCATCATATCATTCGGTAGGATACCCCTGGCTGTTAGGCTGGATGGTAATACGAGGCAAAGTTTTACCCTAGTTCGGATCGGACCCTTGCAGTTGAAGAAAGATCCTACTCCTGGTATTGTATATTAGTGATAGGGGTGTGTACAAAGTACACGTGAATACCAGGCATTGTGCGTGTGTGTATACTATCGACGAACTAGCCCCCAAGCTTGTATAACATACTAAGGGCCTAGGGTTACAAATCATATATAGTCGGCTTATCACCAGTGGGGATAGAGTCCTCCGCGACTCTGGTAGCTTCGTGTTGTACGCCGAGTCCTCCACATGGGTCTTCGTATAACACGTCTCGGTCCAGCCTATATGTGGCGCAGGATGGAACCGACCCATGAGTCTTCATGTTGACCCACCACAACTAGAAATGATGTGCCCACCACACCACACACGCAATCGGCCACTAAGAAAATAAGCATATACAATAGTATAACGGTATCTAGCTCACGATACGTCTCCATATTTTGTTGATAACACTGACGGACTTTGCATTTGATGCGTGCTCTGTATTTTGTTGACGACACTTACGGTCATTGTATTTGAAGCGAAAGCACGATATGGTCACTGGACTTCAGAATAAGCTCATCACGGTCACCACATACATTTTGTCGTGCTAACCAACATGTGGTTGGATGGTTAGAGGACAGTGGTTTCTCGAGCCCACCAAGGTTAAAGTCCCGGTGCTCGCATTTATCTTGTGTTAATTTCAGTATTTTCCGGCGATGTACGTTCAGTGCGAGGAGACGTTCCACTCGACTACGAGGCACCTATGGTGACTTCGTAAAATCTCAAGATCATATATGCTGGCCCACTCTCTCGAAGGTGCTCATAGGGGTAGGGTTCGCGTGTGTGCGCTTATAGCGGTGAGTGCTTGCGCGTATATATGAGCCCTTGCGTCTGTACCGTGTTAAAAAAATACATATCATGATTATACGGTCACTGGCTCACCCGTACAACTCCGTATTTTGTTGATGACACAATCAATTGACCAGTCAAACGTTCCACGCGGCGCAACTAGTGTTGCACCATCGGGGCGCGTAACCGTGGGGCCCACCTGTCAGCCCGTATACGAAAGAAAGAAATTGTAGTTTGAGTCTGTACTGTGTTAATAAAATAGGAGTACATTTTAGGGTGATCATACAGTCACTGGCTCACCATACAGCTCCGTAATTTGTTGATAACACGATCAATTGACCAGTCAAACGGTCCACATTCAGTAGCGCACATTACCATAGGGCCCACCCGTCAGCGCGTATATGAAGGACAGAAATGGTAATAAATTAGTGGTCGGTGGGTATTCGAAGTCGTGAGACCTCTGGTTGGCAGCCACCGGCGGTTGGGGGGCGTTCATTGGGCGGTGGGGTGGGGATCCCCGGAGAAAAAGCTCGGCGGGGGGGGGGGGGGGGGGGGGGGGCTAGAGGGATGGCCGGTGCGGCGGCGGACCGGCGGTGGGGAGTGGTTTCAGGGAGGGCGGGCCGGCCGCGGGCGGTGGGGGCTGGCGGTTCGGCCGGTGGTGGCTGGCGGCTCAGGGGGTGGAGTTTGATGATAAACTGGAGGCCGTTGATTTCGTATCCAACGGCTGGAAAATCTAATGACCAGAGATGAAAAAGTCAGTCGACTGACGTGTAGCCTCACCCCGCACGTACACATGCACGCACGCAAGACACGCACGCATGTAGGCGTGCAACACTGACACGTACACATGCACGCATGCTGGCGTGCAACACTGACACGTACACATGCACTCACGAACACACGCACGTACGCACCCATGCATGCAACACTGAAACGTACCCTTGCACACACGCAACACTCGCACGCCTGCATGCACACAACACACGACGCAAGACACACGCTCAACGTATACGTGCATGCACCCTTTGTTAAGGACATGGATTGTTACGGGTATTAATCAATCTTATCTGTGATAAGCAGAACATTGATGTTTGCAGCGGTCTTTATGAATCACAACGTATCGAACGGGCTATCAACATAGTAGGATTATCTACATGAAAAAGATGACGTCACACTCAATGAACAATCATCGGTTTATGAAATGCCCGCTTCTGACCGCCCTGGCCCACCAAAGGTTCCTCTGCTGTGCGCTGCCTGCGTTGGGTCACTCACATGCAGGCCATGCACCCAAGAGCCCACACGTTAGTGGAAGAACGGCGCGGTGTCCTAGGTTAGAGTCGAGGGCGCCACTCGTGGCACGCCCGGCTGAACACGCTTCCGTGCCTCATTCAAACGCCTCCGTGAAACCCGCCCGTGTGGAAGCCGAGAAACCCACTCTGGACACACGTCTGTTCATGACCGGGCCGGCGTTAAACGCAACGCCGGCCGAGCTCCTCCCGTCCGCCATCTATTTAATCTCCTATTTAAACGAGGCCAAGCGTCGGCCAAGAATCGCACACCTCCGCCGCTCCCCTATCTCCTCCACCATTTTGTCCACTCTTACAATGGCTTACGAAGAGTAGTTATTCCGCATCCAAGCCGGCTGGGTAGCCCGCCGGATATGAGCTATGCAGCTCGCTGATCCACCTCCCTCCCCTCGCCCGACGGAGCCAGTTGCCGCCCCAAGCCGGCGCGCGGTTCAGCAACTCGCCGCTCCAGGCCAGCTCGACGAGGAGCGGCGCACGGGCGTCGTTGCTGCCGTCCACGCCGCCGCCTCGTACCGCATCTCCCGTTTCTGTGGCCGAGACTCCCATGCCGGCGGCCGCGCCATGCAAGCAGCGACAGAAGCCGGGTGCGCGGAGAGCGACGAGTCGGCGGCCAGCGCCTCCGCGTCCGCCGCCATCATCAAGGAGAAGTAGAACACGGGAGGCCGCCGCCGCTTGGGTCCCATGAAGGCCACCGCGGAGGTGACGCCGGCGTACACAGCAGGTGTCTTGCCGGATCCTTTTGTTGCGAGGACCTTCGTCGACCCCGCATGGGCTCCACGGAAGAGGGGAATGTTAGGATGAACTCGAGCCAGTGCCGACCATGGAGTAGTGGCCGGTGATGAACTCGAACCGGTGCCGGCCACCATCATCTTCGGCACAGCCAATGATATCAGTTGGGCAGTGGGGAAGCGAGCCTTGCTTTGCGCTGAAGCATATACCTCCGGGGCTCCCAGCAGTCCGGTGATCGTGCTGCCGGACATGAGGAACACAAATCGATCGGCGGGAGACCATTTAGGCCAGGTATTATATACCTGTGCTGTCCAGAACTAGCACCGCGTAGTTCATTTGAATGTAATGAAATCCTTCATGTTTGTATGAAAATCCAGTATTTTATATGATTTCCGTCGTTGTTTATATGAAATATCAGTTTGTCTACGTGTTTGCGTGAATTTCGTCCGGTTGGTTGAGTTGCTATCATAATGTGTGCGGCTATGGTTGGATGGCGTAATTTGCGGGTCGCCGGTCGGTCTGCGGGCGGCTCGGGCAGCGTTGTGGGACAAAAAAACACAGCTCGTGCGAGCTCGCCTCCAACGTGCGCGCTGGAGGATGCATGACAGCATGAGCACCCGAGCCATTCCTCGTTCATCGATGGCAAAGGCACCGGTGGACAAAAGGGTCGCCAATATTTTGGCTACCCCGGGCAAGATCCAAACAGCCCCTCCCAACAGATTCAAATCCCTCGTTCACCATGGAATTTTGCCATGTGTTGTTTTCATGGACTAGCAAGATGCCCGTGCATTGCACGGAACATCAAGATGCATTTTTTTACAAACTCCCGCATGCATGCAAGGGATAATTTATGTCCTCCTTTGCTAGTACCACGAGGCAAACACCATTAATATTGCATCGATTAGTGTTAGTGGCCTTGTATATCTGCAAATTATAATTTTGATAGTGGCCCCTTGTATATAAAAATGGAGGGAGAAAGATGAGAGATAAGGTGAGGAGGAGTGGGGCGTGGTGGTGACTGGTGGTCAGACTGGGCGGAGGCATGGGGATGGACGGCGCATTATGTCTAGGTTTGTATCTCTCTCACACACACCCACGTAGGTGGGGGACGTGCACGAAGAGAAGAGGTGCACGCACGGCGCACGTACTCCCGCCTCTTTCCCAACCACACCCGCGCGGGTACACGGTGGAGCTCATTTCTGTACGAAAAAGGCAGCCCACGTGGTAATTTGGCACGCGTACTGGTTGTCCACTTGGTGGAGGGAGGATCGTCTACCACGGGTGAACAAACAAATTGCGACTTGACGCGTTATGTTAAATTAAAAAAAGAGGCAAACCATGTGGGGCCTACCTTAGAGGCAAGGCTCTATACACTGGAGTACCTTTGATGTGTCATGTCAACTCGCAGAACGAGGAGAAGCTTGCTTAGTACGCCGTCTCCCCCGCCCATGGGCGCGGTGGCTCGCAGGATGAGGTGAAGCTTGCTTACGAGTACTACTACTACTACTACTGTGCGCCTTTACTCCCGCTCCCTCGCCCACGCGCGCGGTGGCTCGCAGCACGAGGAGAAAATTTTACTACTCCCTCCGTTTACTCCTCGCCCCTACTACGTACTTTGGTTAGTACTCCCTCCATTTACTTATACAAGGCCACTATAAAAAAATACATTTTGCATCTATACAAGGCCACAGATAGTAATCGAGACAAAAGTTACTACTCCCTTCTTTCCAGTTTATGGCTCAATTTCAAAATCTCTCCAACCAAGGTAGACGGTGAGTGGTCGAATTAATTTCGTAGTTTGCACAACTAAGTACGCTCATTTTTCTCAAGAAGTTATGTTTACCGAGGCATTAATTAGAACGAATGCATGAATGACCACTAAATTTCCATGAACTTGTACATGCATTGGTTAGTTTCCTCATGACACTGCTTGCGTCGGGTGATCTAACGCACCTCGAAATCCAACATGTAATGGTACTACTACTAGTATAGTAGAATTGAGACTTATCAAACGGAAAAACGAATGTTTTTTAGATGAGCCCTATAAACCCTAGTGGATACGTACTCCGTAAAAACAGATTTTTCCAAAACTAAGTCGCTCCCTTTCATGAATTCTGTAGTATACTCCTCCGTCGACGCTCCCTTTCATGAATTTTGTACTTCTTGTCGCCGACATGTGGGACATATAGCAACCGGGTCGACGTGTCAAGCACCAAATAACAGTGCAGAACAACAGGGGGACGCACCCCACTCGTACCGGCCCAGTAGTAGTAATGAGCAATGAGACATCAAATCACAATGTCGCACCTTCCCAGATGGACGAAGCAACCATTATTTCACACTTCGGTTCGCCATCATCTCAAACCACGTAGTATTGCTTCTGCCTCAAGAGGGACACGCGCATCGCCTTGGTACATCATGACACGTGGGACCGCATGACAGGCCATGCTCCCCCGCCGATCGCTCGGTAAAATCACCTCATTTTTACTATACTTCCTCCATATCGGTTTACTACATGGCATGCACGTCGTTCTAGGTTGAGAATTTAACTGGCTATATATGTGATGAACAATACTCTAGCCTTTTAAAAAATGTATACTTTTGTACAGTAGTACTACCGATGGATTGCGCCATGGAGCAAAAATTGAAATTAAAAAAAAGGTGGTACATATAGAGAGCGCTCGTCGCCAAATTATGCATATAGTACTATTAAAAAAGCTAGTACGTGCTTAATTGGGGTGCTAAATTCTATTAAAGAAATACTAGTAGTATGTACATACTGAAGAGTTAAAGTAACGAGAAGAAACATAACATAGTTCTGCTGGGGGCTCAGCACAACACACCCCTCAAATTAAACTAAACACACCTGAAATTAAACTATGCAACTAATCCGGTAGACACTGCATTAGAAGTTTAGAACCACCATGAGCAACGACACTGCCACCTTACTCGGAGTCCTCGTCCACGTCCTCGACTTCGTCCTTGTCCCTCTTCCTCTTGGCCGATACTTCTTTGCTTGAACCGCACACTTGGCTGTTGCTCTTCATCCAGCCCTTGTAGATATTGAAACAAAGGTAGCCATCCATTGGAGCGTAGTGGATGTGGTCTATATCTAGTACATTCCGCTGCCATGCATGACGATGAAACGTGTAATGAGGTTTCTCCAGTTTACGGTACGAAGGATGAACCATGGCTCCTGCCAGGGTCAGCATTGAAGGCTGACGAGAGGGCACCAGCCGATTCTTCTGGAGGTCGAAGGGGTTGCCTACAACGAGGCCTATCTGACCCAGGACTTCTTTGTCGTTCTTAAAGTCTACAGTAACGAATTTCACTGTTTTGTCCTTGAGGAAGTTCTTAAAATCCTGGCACTCAACGTCGGCATGGCATATGTGGTAGACCAAGCAAACGTTATGTACGCAAACCTGGATCACGGAGGGCTTCTTCCTCTCTTCGTCCTTTAGATCCTTCCCTCGTCCCAGGACTGTGGTGTACTCAACATCTAGCCCAGCGACCCACTCATCATCTGAGTTTTCGAACATGCGTCTGAAGCGAGAAAGGCATCCTTTCACCGTCGCGGAAGAACGGGTGTAGATGACGTCGAACTCATCGCCGGTGATGGTTCTAACCTTGTACTCACCACCGATCATGGAGATTTGGGACGCCATGGATTTGGGAGGAGGGTTAGGATTAGTGGAACTGACGTAATGTGAATGGACGGGACGACTAGGAGCGAACCGCCGTAGTATTGAAGGACGTGCGGGGACGAGTAGGAGCGAACTACCAGCGTGCGAACGGCAGGGTAGTGGCTTTCCATTCTCCCATGATACGGGCTTCCGAGAGCCCTTGGATCTGAGATCGAACGGTTGCATGGCGTGATTCTAGACCTATGGGTGAATATCCTATCCTGGAGGGTTATTCTGCAAATTTTCAGCAACTTAGCATGCGATCGTTTGATCTCAGATCCAAGGGCTGCCAGCAGCCCGTATCATGGTCGCACCTACCACAACCGTCGCGTCGCTCGCACGGTCGCGCCCTTGGAGATTTAACATAGTGCGTTAGGCTATCTGATGTTGGCATGTCATACATAGCCATCACTTAGTCACTCATACTACGACAAGGTTGGCTATAAGTGTAAAAAAAATTTACTCCTCTCTATCTCTTTCTTCGTACTCCCTCCGTCCCATAATATAAGAACGTTTTTGACACTAGTGTAGTGCCAAAAACGTTCTTATATTATGGGACACAGGGAGTACTAGTATTTATTGCATTTGCCAAGGAGTGACCTCTTCCAATGAAAAGGTGTTGCTAAGTTTGCTTCATTTAATTAGCTATAGACTCAAAATTGTCTTTTCACCTAGGTACACGCGCTTAGCACCGTTTCTTCCTTGGGTCACCAAACTAGTCTCTCTCTTCTTGATTAACTTGCCACATCAGACTTTATGCCTATGTGGCAAGCTTAAGCACCTGTAGGAGCAAGTAAAAGTAAGTACAATAGTGCGCTTTACGTGGCATTTTTGCATATGTGGAGGAAAGAGAGGCAAGGAAAAAATGGAGAAGTGGGCTCTCATGCAAGAGCCAGCCTCTACTACATGGTGGAGCATTGGGAGAGGCACCTGTATGGAGGTGGTCAGGAATCGGGAGACTCACGCCGGTCGTAGCGCCGCAGTTAAAATGATAATGGCAAGTCAAATCACGGGGCCCCACCTGTCCAGCAGTAACTCGATGTCAAATCACACAGCCCTACGTTTGCAGCAGCCTACTCCCTCGTCTTCTCGCGTCTTTGTCGAACCGACTAGGCGGAACTGCCCCGCCTACCGCGCAGGAAAAGCCCCGCCCTCGACTTTTAAATACAACTACATCCGCTTAAGAATCCAATGATATACTTTTTGTGACATAGTAACTCATATTTAGTTAGTCAAATGGATGACCTAGAACTACGTGCAGGCCTTATAAACCGAGACGCCTAAAAATAAAAAAACCGAGATGGAGAGGGTAGTTCAGCACGTATCTTTTTAGATCAATATAGTCAGGATTCACCAAGGAGCAAAACCAAGTGGTAGGTTGCTCATGTCGTGTTGGCGTAGCAACTCAAGCAGGGTCAGTCCGCACACGAAATGGCGACACACTTAACAGGACCCCTTTGGCCGACATGTGGCTCATCCACCGTCTTGTTCCACGTGCGATGCACCAAATTACAGTTCGGAGTAGCGGTTGGAATTGGAGGCACCCCGGTCGTAGCGCCGCAGTAGTAGAAAATGAGCGATGAGGGGTCAAATCACAAAGCCCCACCTTTCCCGCATTAAGCTGGACGGACGAAGCAACCATCATTTCACTCTAGGGCGCAAGAGCATAAAGAAAAGAGAAAACAATGATGCGTGCGGCAGCTACCTAGGGCACCCTAGGGTAGGGGTCTCCACTACAGATCCTTTTTTTAAAAGCGCCTCCACTACAAATCGGCTTCTCCCTCGTCCTCTTGAAGAAAACCGATGATGAGTGCGGCGGTAGGGTTTGTAGGAGTACTACGGCGTGCGGGGCCACGTCGTAGTAAACGGGTTCGAGTCGACGCCTTAAATATGTGTGGGCCGCTTGGTTTTACGGGAACGAGGCAGCATTTTGGGTTCGGGGACCAGTGGAGATATAGTACGTACAAAAAATTGTGGACGTAGGTTCGACCGAAAGGCAATGATGCATGGGCCCTGCATTTTGATATACCCGGGGCCGCGTGAAATTTGCTACTCTACTCAAAACTAGTAAGGTACACATGTATTGAACGCATGAGATTTCGAATCCAAATTACGAATAAATACACACTATAGCATGTAAAGCTTTGAGTCATATATGCATGATGTAGATGTTCGTTTAGTTCTTATAGTTCATCTCATTCAAAATCAATTAGTTTTATAAAAATGTTAAGATTCATGGGGTTGTGCATTGTAAATCATAAAGTAAAAAACAAATAATGGCAATTCATTTAGAAAAAAAATCAATTATGATACAAAAGATTCTAGAACAAAGGAGAAGTGCTTGTGTTTTGAGGTTTGTGCATTATGCTTAAGTTCAACCATGGAGTCTTCTAAATTGTACATGTGGCAGATCTGGTGGAATGTTGATGATATCCAACGGCCAGTAGTGCTCGGATTTGCCTATCTCTGCACTGTCGGGTTAGCTTCATCCAGCGACCATCTTTCAAAGTTATTGGCACACTATATAGTTCTTGTGCCATAGTTGCATGTTTTGGAAAAAAGCTACTAGTGGGTTGTACTATCTATTTAGGAATAGAAGATGTATACATGGAAGTTGTAGGGAAAGAGATGACATGGAGCATCTCAATTCCTATGAGTAGGGATTGGAAAAGAGATGTCATTTGGTTCACATCATACGAACTTTTCTATTGAATCTAGAGATGACATGTATCTCAATTCCTATGAGGAGGGATTAGAAAAGAGATGTAATTTGGTTCATATCATAGGAACTTTTCTATTGAATATACGCTAATGTTTATTTTCCTTTGAAATTAAGGGAGTATAGGAATCCATTCATATGAACCAAGTGGCTCTAAAGCTATAGAAATGATATCATGTTTATTTCCTTTGAAATGTGGAGTATATGAATCTATTCCTATGAACCAATTGGCTCTAAAGGAAAAAAATCCTATAAAAATCATATCATATAGAGTTCCTATGATATTCCTTGACACTAAAGGATGCTTGAAATTGTTGCGGGTGATACGATGGTGTTTCTTTGTAGACTCCTCACCATCTTTATAGTTACCTCTCGAAGATGAATGAAATGATATATACATGGTATTCTACATGTGCAATTTGGTACACGAAAACTCGGTAAAAGTTTGCGAGGTTCGAATTTTCAAGCTATATGCACTGCATTTCGGAACAGAGGGATCATACGGCAGTTGCTAACACTCACGTGGAAGATTTGTGTGTAGGAGGAGTGGCTGTTCTGTTAAATGACATGGCAAAACTGACACTGTCGGATGCCGATCTAACGGTTCTTACGGCGTTCGTCAGGAAAAGGCTTGTGGAGAACGTTTGTCGGATAATGATTTACGGACACATGCATTGCATTGATACGTGCCCCCCTCTCTCTCACGCACACGCACCCTCACGAGTCACGACTCTCCCGAGTCCTCTCGCAGACTCGCACGTCGCACCCACCGTCTATCTGCAGGTAGACGTCACGCCCATATGTGCTCTTCACACCCTACCCTCAGAACTTCTAAAAAACAAAAGACGGCGCGCACATTTTATTTTAGCTCACGCGTCACACACTTATACTATTACTCTTGCGGCGAACGTTCTTTGGGCATAGTATATTGTACTCTCACGAAGAGAAGCGGTGCACGCACGCACTAGTTCTCTCACACCCACTCGCGGGTACATGTAGGAGCGCATTTTTTGAAGCTGGTGCAACAAAATCACTCCACTATATATAAATGCAGGAGCCTTAGCGCTTGCTTTACTAGGGTTCCTCTCGTTCACTCTCTCATGCTCTCCAGATCTAAGCAACACATAGGCGGCCACACTCTCTCTCAGCTCACGGCTGGTCACAAATCCGGCCGGACAACCTCCACCGGGGTAGGGGTGTAGGTGCATCGTTCACGCTGTCGTTGGCGGCGAGGGAGGAGACCAACGGCTGCCCGCGCGTCCCGATCGGCGGTCGTGCCGTTATCTCCGAGAGAGCGCCGGCTCGGGAGGGCCTCCGACCCCTTCTTCCTCCCTGCGGTATTGTGGCCAAGATGCGGCCTCCCGATGCCGTCTTTGCCACATGCCGACAACCCTCAGGTATATATTCCTTCGAAACCTGCCTTGCTCTACTGCCCCAGCTCCCTTCGTGTGGATCCTTTTCTACTTCCGTCCGCTGTTCCAAAGCCACCTAGACTTCTACTATTATTAGAAGTAAAGCTAGTTCATACAGTCGACTCAAAGCGTTGGTTCAAACAGGGAAGAAAGTGGGAAAGCTGTAGCATGAATCTAGGACTTGGTTCTAAGAGGAAACGGGGGAAAGTAGTAATATCTGTCACTGTTTAAATAACCGTATTTCGTATTTGCGCAAACAGGGATGTCTGTCTCCGTATCGTTTCTATCCGCGCAATCAAAAGCACACACCTCAGTTTTAGTACAACTGCGCAAAATGAGATGGCTATCCCTCGTTGCCATCGTCTAACCTCCCGTCTTCAAGGTATCCCTACATTGGTACTAGTAACTAAGGTAGAATGACCAACGCAATCTAAAAGAAGCTGATTCATACGTTTTACTTCCTGATTGCAGTGCAGGGACGAGCGAAAACAACTGCATCCTAGTCCGGAATGCACTTTCTACCAGTTCATCCATGGACCGAGGACTAGCTAGCACGGCTGCATGGCGGTTTTTTGGACAGGTGCGCGGACAAGAGGCATTGTGGTCTGCTTATTTCTGCAAATAGCGGTGCTTAAATTTAGTGGAATGCACAAGCATTTCAGCTGGTCAGTACACTGCATGGTTCAGTTCAGCATTCCAGCTGAGACCACAATTATAATTGGTTATTCTAGAATGAGAGAACCTAACCCTGAATGGTGGCAACAAGAAAAAACCAGAGTGAACTCCAGGAAATTTAAGCCTGCCGGGAGGCCCTTTGCTCAGAGAAGCCTTGCTTGTTTTTCCTGATTTGTACCTTCTCACAACTTTGTCTTTTGCTGTGAACTAGTATATGTTTGTATGTTCTATGAATCATTGAGATGTATAAAATTGCTTAACTTATGCTTTTTCAAGTTTTTTATGAAGACGAGTTTAATGTGAGTGTTCCACATGAGCGCTGGACTAGCGTGTGAACGTTTGGAATTTATTACATTGTGGCCTCAATTAACTGCATGAACCACTGTAACAAGATACATAGTTGATTATATGTCAGACAGCAGATTGTTGATTGTTAGCTGGTCGATAGCCTAGTGTTGAAGCGAGCTGAGCCAATGTGCCATGTTTTGCACAACTGCTTACAAGTGGGGTAGCACCAACAGTGTTTACAAGTACTTATGTATACGTCGGCGCACGGTTCTCGAACGAGTGCTCTATTTCATCAAAACACACACTGCTCGTATGATAAACCGTGACAACTTATGTCTTACCATGCCATATTATTCATGAAAAAGCTAGTGAGGACGCATCTGTTTCAGCAACAATTACGATGGTTCTCACATGATTCACATGCACACAAAAGTAGCAGCAGTTCCCATAGACGGATTCAAACAGAGTACTAGCCCCAGAGGGGTCGATAACAGGCAAGGTTCGGATAATTAGACACAATCCAAACTACTATTAAACACTAGTTGGGGCAACTATTTCATGCCTCGATCTAATTTGGGCTGCACACAAGACGGACCTTGCCATGAACATCATCGAGGACGTCCCGCAGAAGCTCAATCCTGTGAACCTTCATGAAGACAACCTTGTGGCCTTGCCACTGATAAACTTGTTTGTGGAGGCATGCCATGTCATCTTCCTGCGTAAGCTTGACAAGAACAGTATGCCTCACAAACGAAGGAGTAGCTTTGAACTTCTTGTGCTTTAGTACACCCTGGACAACACACCTGACAACAGTGAGGCTGGAATACAAATCTTCATTGGTATAACCGCAAATGGCTTCCAGGATCCAACAGCCTAAGAATTCTGTTTTCCCAGTGCGTATATTCAGGTCGCCTGCCTCATAGCGAGTGACATGTACAACCACACAATCCTTGTCTGCATCAGGGCTCTAATTGAAACAGAAACAAATTCTGAATTACTTTTCAGTATAAGAAACACAAGTTATTTAAACCACTATGTATAGCATGGCATCGAAGCTAATAAAATTTTGCATTATTAATCACCACATACTTCCTTTTCTAAAAAAATCACCACATACTTAGATGAAAAACCACAATCGAGATCGGCAAAGAAGGAAATCACCTTGGGCAGCTCAGCGGGGGGGACACATCCTCGAAGGGGGAAAACTGCTCCTGCAGTGCCACGGGGGCTGTAACCTCAAACGGGGCGTTGACCATCTCAGTAGTGGCCGTGAGCGTATCTGGGGTCAGCTCGGTGGTTGCCTCCATCTTCTTGGAGCTCTCTGTCTCATGGGGATCAGCCTCCCGCGTCTGCTCCAATATTGGCATATCTTTGCCTGGTTCTCCTTGGTCCATCATGAAACTGACGAATACTAGGAGACCACTGAAAGGAAAACACAATCGCAATGACAATGAAACAAAAAAGAGAGTGAGGATCGGTTACTGCTTTGCAAAAGTTCTTTTTTTTCTCTGAACGAAAATATACCAACATCACGGATCCTCTTACCTTCCCTTCGTTCGGAGAGAAGAATAGTGGCAGATGCGAGTGTTGCCTTTCTTGAAGACGGTGAGGGAGAAGGATAGTCCGAGGGAGAAGGGGATTCAGCGAAGAGTGAAATGATGGTTGCTTCGTCCGTCAAACTTAGACTGCGGGGAGGTGGGGTTTTGTGATACGACGGCTCGTTACTGCCGCGCTACGACCGGGGTGACTCTCCGCCTGCATACTGCCTTCTAATTTGGTGGATGGCATTTGGGCCCACGCGCTGCATGGCCCGCATGTCGGTGAACAAAAGTATAACGGCATTCAGTAGAGGGAGACGTTTCAATGACCTAGGAGGAGCCAGAAGCGGTAGAGTGTCTCCACTGTACTAGTAGTAATTGTTTTTCTGGGTAGCTGTAGAGTGTCTCCACTGTACTAGTAGTAATTGTTTCTCTGGGCCCAAGACAAAACAGCCCATCCACACTAGTAAATAGTAAAATCAATTCAAAAGCCCATCCACATTGGGTGCTCTTCTTCCTCCTCGCTCCCACCCACCTCACGCCAGCTCGCTCCACTCGTACCCCCAAATTCCTCACCTCACTCCTACAGAAAACCCCAGCTCCCCTTCTTCCTCACTCCTACAGAAAACCCCCAGCTCCCCTTCTTCTTCGCTCGCACTACAACTAGGCTCGTCATTCATTACTCTGCTCAAATCCGTGAGCGCGACACGACGCCCTCGAGGAAAATGGAGTCGGCTGACCCCAGCGCCAAGAAGATGAGGCTCCCGCCAGCGGCGACGCCTGTTGTAGATCCCGCACACGGCAGCGCGGGGAGAAGCGGTGACCCCGCCCCCACCGGATCCCAGGAACCCGTAGAATCTCGGGTGGACCGCATCAGCGATCTCCCGGACGCCGTCCTTGGGGAGATCATCTCGCTTCTCCCCACCAAGGATTGCTGCCGCACCCAAGTCCTCTCAATTCGGTGGCGCCCTTTATGGCGCACCGTGCCCCTTAATCTCAACTGTCATCAGCTATCTCTCTTCAATGATTTTGAAATCCCCAGAGCCATCATCTCCTCCCACCAGGGCTCCATTCAAAGCCTCTGCATCCCGTCATGCTACCTGAGCAAGCATACCATGCCCTGCACGATGGACGCCTGGCTGAAATCCCCTGAATTCACAGAACTATAGCTGCTTGAGTTCTACTATTCCCCTAGAAATCACATACCACATACCGAACGCCATGAACTTGTGCCCTCAGCACCGATGTCCATCTCGCGGTTTTCGTCCTCTCTCCACACCGCCACCTTTGCGCTGTGCTACCTACCAGACAATCTGGTACTAAACCTTCGACTCCCATTTCTCAAGAAACTTTCACTTGTGCGGGTTCGTATATCGGAGGCCTCATTGCACAGCATCATCCACTCTAGTTGCCCTGCGCTGGAGTGCTTGGTGCTTGTTTTCACAGTTAGAATTGGTTGTCTCCAAATAAAGTCGCCTAACCTTGTAAGAATTGGAATTTCTTTTGACGGAAGGCAGCTCATCATCCAAGATGCCCCTTCACTTCAAAGGTTGATCCTTGATTCTAGTTATTCACCATTTCAAATAACCGTCCTCTCTGCGCCTAAACTGGAGACCTTTGGTGTAATACATGATCTCTGTGCTCATTTCAATATGGTATTTGGCTCCACAGTTCTTCAGGTACTTTATATTATCATCTACACTTGTAACCATAAGCTGCATTTTAAATTTCTGTGCATAATTTATATATCATCTTGGAGTACACATTTTGTACTAATATTATGTTCTATGCTCAATGAAGAGTTTCTCCATGGATGGCCTATCAATGGTGCTGGATTCTGTCAAGATCTTATATATCCAAATGAATAGTTTTGATCTGAACAAGATTATTGGCTTGCTGCAATGCTTTCCATGTCTGGAGAAGTTGTATATAAAGGTGATAATTTCACGCACATTGGAAGCCCGCATATAGTGTACTAGAATTAACCATTCAGTTGTTGCTCTTTCGACACTCTTCTTTTAGACCTTAACTGTTTTCAATCTTCATGTCTATTTAGGCAACAGGACAGGGTAAGAAAGTTATAACCAATCGGTGGATTCGTAACCATCGGGATTTTCTCACTTCTCATGAGATTCGATTGAAGACAATAACGCTAGAACAATATGTAGCCAACCGTGCAAACACAAGATTTGTCACATTCTTCCTGTTGAATGCGAGGTTACTATTGTCCATCAGGCTTAAGTTTATCAGCAGCATGGTTTTGACGGATGGGTATGTCGAAGAGCAAAAAAAGGAGTTTCAGGTGGGCAAAAGAGCTTCTGAACGTGTCGGGCTTCTATTTACAACATATTGTGGTCATAATCCAGTAAATTTTATGACCCAGGATGTTCATTCATGGACCTGACCGATCCATTTGACTGTGACTGCCGAAAAAAATGCTGGAGTTAGATGTTGTTGCCCTTTTCAATCTGGTTTTTTTTTGTAAACCTGATGAACAATTAACCCTCGTGCTTTTGTACAGTTTGTAAGCTGGAGTTAGATGTTCCTGCCCTTTTCAACTCGGCTATGACTGTCATATTTTCTTTGAAACAAGGCAAATGGCTTGCCATTCGTTTAATTTAGAGTGAAATATTGTAACAAATCCCAACCAAGGGAAATAACATCACTCTCGCCGGCTTCTTGAGCTCACTGTGCATTACAGAAGCCAAGTGATTAGCCCCCACCAGCACCCACAAACTTATTTCGAACTAGCACATCAAATGGGCTGTAAATTTTCATAGGAAAGGCTGCATGACCGTGACAGATTTGGATTCTGACATTTGGGACCCGCGAGGAAATAGCCTATCCAAGGTGGTGTCAACTTACTAGCCAGTCAACAAACGATTCTGCCTACCAGCCGTTGGATTGACATCCAACATCTGTCGTGTATCTTCTATCTCTTGTCTTCTTCTTCCTCCAGCCGCCCAAACCAAACCACCCCGCCGGCTCCGCCTGCTCCCGCCTCCCATGGCTGGCTGCGCCTCCGCCGCCCTACCGTATGTACCCTCCAATGTTGGCCAGTCCCTCCCTCTATTCCCCCACACGTCTTGTTATTCTCCGGCGACGTCAGCCCCAACACGCACCCGCGCCCGAACCAGTCAACCCTCGTACTCCCCTCCGCCTGCGACTGGACCGACGCATCTTCAACGGCTCCTGCTCGTTCCGTTCGAGGCCTCGCCGTCGTCCTCCGCCTTGCGGCCTTGGTTCGCTCGCCCTACGTGGTGCGCCGCCCTCTTGCGTTGTCAACGTCATCAACAACCGAGAGGCACAAGGAGATGACTGTACGTGGAGAGGATGACAGTAGGGACCCACCAGCGTCATGGCAGTACGCAAGCAAGTGCCTCTATAGTACAAGCCCAAAAATATGGTACCTCCTAATGGTTGGACATCTGGGGCTCACGCCATTGTCAACGTAGTCAATAAACGAGAGAATTACACTACGAGCGGCTGACACCAGGGACCCAGCAAGTCGCGCAGTTTTTTTTTGAGGAACAAGCAGTTGTTATTTATACTAGTTTTAGCGACGGATCAGGGTAACAACGGGGTTGTTCGGGGGCTGTGGCCCGTCTAGCCAGGGTTTTATTTATGTTTACCACATCATGAGCCCAGTTGTGTTTTTTTCTTGCTGAAAATGGCTAGCCCAGTTCTATTTTTTTAAAAGAAATACCCAAACAAGGCCTACTTGCTTTATCGGCCCTGCTGGGCTGCAAATCTTTCAAGACGAGGAGAGTTTCATTCGGTTTGCCCAGAAATGGGTTGTACATTTTTAAAACACATCAAATCGGGAATTAGTTTCAATTTTTTTTCATTACAAGATCTTAAATTCCATTGATTTTTATGTGTGGACAATTATTTGGATTTTATATTTATATAAATTATTTTTCAAAATAGTTTGAATGTGAATCGATATTTCTGGATTAAGAACAATTGACCGCACCGAAATATGCAAAATTTCGTATACTTTTTAACCGTGGCCACAATATGGGGTGTAATGCTAACAAAAAGAAGATGGGCTCCAAAAAAAATTCTTAAGAATTAGCAAATGGGCTGTACATTATTAGAAATAATGGCAGATGGGCTGTATGCTGTTTTCCACAGATTTGAGGGTGACTTGTGCGCCTACTACAGGTTGGCGCGTATGCTTTCATAAAAAAGGTTGACGCACACACAACGCCCTGTCAACTTAGTCAACACACGAGAGCAGTGACAGTTGGATGTCCATCCAACGGCTGTCGTGCTTCTTCAATCTCTGCTCTTCATGCTCCAGCCGCTCAAACAAGCGCCGGCGGGACTGCCTGCTCCCTCCTCCTGCGGCCGTCTATGCTGCCGCGCAGGCCTCACGGCCCCACCGTACTCCCATCACTGGCCTAGCCATCCCTCTACTCACCCACACATGTTGTTATTCTCCGGCGACGGCAGACGAACCAGTAAACCCTCGTACTCCTCCACGTGGGAAACAACTGCCGAGTATTCCCTGGCTCCGTGTCGTTCCCTTCCTAGGCCTCGCCGTCATCCACTGCCCTGGTGCTCTCGGCGCGGCCTGGTCAACGTGGTCAATGAACGACATCCATCGGAAGTGGACTGTATGTGGAGAGGCTGACAGCTGGGTCCACAGCCGCACGCAAGGAAATGCCTCCTTATTATGCGCAAAATAATGATTCCTCCACCTGACAGCTAGGACCCACAGGAAGGGCCTCTGTATTTCGCGAAAAAAACGTTCCCCCCGCTGACAGGTCGTGTTGGGGAACATAGTAATTTCAAAAAAATTCCTACGCACACGCAAGATCATGGTGATGCATAGCAACGAGAGGGGAGAGTGTTTCCACGTACCCTCGTAGACCGATAGCGGAAGCATTTAGCACAACGCGGTTGATGTAGTCGTACGTCTTCACGATCCGACCGATCAAGTACCGAACGCACGGCACCTCCGAGTTCAGCACACGTTCAGCTCGATGACGTCCCTCGAACTCTGATCCAGCCGAGTGTTGAGGGAGAGTTTCGTTAGCACGATGGCGTGGTCACGATGATGATGTTCTACCGACGCAGGGCTTCGCCTAAGCACCGCTACGATATTATCGAGGTGTAATATGGTGGAGGGGGCACCGCACACGGCTAAAAGATCGTTGATCAATTGTGTCTAGAGGTGCCCCCCTGCCCCCGTATATAAAGGAGCAAGGGGGAGGCCGCCGGCCAAGGAGGAGAGGCGCGCCAGGAGGAGTCCTACTCCTACCGGGAGTAGGACTCCCCCCTTTTCCATGTTGGACTAGGAGAGAGAGGGGGAAGAGGTGGAGGGGATGAAGGAAGGGGGGCGCCGCCCCCCTCTCCTTGTCCTATTCGGACTGGGGGGGAAGGGGCGCGCGGCCCTGCCCTGGCCTCCTCTCCTCTCTTCCACCTAGGCCCACTAAGGCCCATTAAGTTACCGGGGGGTTCCGGTAACCTCCCGGTACTCCGGAAAAATCCCGATTTCACCCGGAACACTTCCGATGTCCAAACATAGGCTTCCAATATATCAATCTTTATGTCTCGACCATTTCGAGACTCCTCGTCATGTCCATGATCACATCCGGGACTCCGAACAACCTTCGGTACATCAAAACATATAAACTCATAATATAACTGTCATCGTAACGTTAAGCGTCCGGACCCTACGGGTTCGAGAACTATGTAGACATGACCGAGACACCTCTCCGGTCAATAACCAATAGCGAAACCTGGATGCTCATATTGGTTCCCACATATTCTACGAAGATCTTTATCGGTCAGACCGCATAACAACATACGTTGTTCCCTTTGTCATCGGTATGTTACTTGCCCGAGATTCGATCGTCGGTATCTCGATACCTAGTTCAATCTCGTTACCGGCAAGTCTCTTTACTCGTTCCGTAATACATCATCCCGCAACTAACTCATTAGTCACAATGCTTGCTAGGCTTATAGTGATGTGTATTACTGAGTGGGCCCAGAGATACCTCTCTGACAATCGGAGTGACAAATCCTAATCTTGAAATACGCCAACCCAACAAGTACCTTTGGAGACACCTGTAGAGCACCTTTATAATCACCCAGTTACGTTGTGACGTTTGGTAGCACACAAGGTGTTCCTCCGGTAAACGGGAGTTGCATAATCTCATAGTCATAGGAACATGTATAAGTCATGAAGAAAGCAATAGCAACATACTTAAACGATCGAGTGCTAAGCTAACGGAATGGGTCAAGTCAATCACATCATTCTCCTAATGATGTGATCCCATTAATCAAATGAAAACTCATGTCAATGGCTAGGAAACATAACCATCTTTGATCAACGAGCTAGTCAAGTAGAGGCATACTAGTGACACTCTGTTTGTCTATGTATTCACACATGTATCAAGTTTCCGGTTAATACAATTCTAGCATGAATAATAAACATTTATCATGATATAAGGAAATAAATAATAACTTTATTATTGCCTCTAGGGCATATTTCCTTCACTCTCCCACTTGCACTAGAGTCAATAATCTAGTTCACATCGCCATGTGATTTAACATCAATAGTTCACATCACCATGTGATTAACACCCATAGTTCACATCGTCATGTGACCATCACCCAAAGGGTTTACTAGAGTCAGTAATCTAGTTCACACCGCTATGTGATTAACACCGAAAGAGTACTAAGGTGTGATCATGTTTTGCTTGTGAGATAATTTTAGTCAACGGCTCTGTCACATTCAGATCCGTAAGTATTTTGCAAATTTCTATGTCTACAATGCTCTGCATGGAGCTACTCTAGCTAATTGCTCCCACTTTCAATATGTATCTAGACCGAGACTTAGAGTCATCTAGATTAGTGTCAAAACTTGCATCGACGTAACCCTTTACGACGAGCCTTTTGTCACTTCCATAATCGAGAAACATATCCTTATTCCAGTAAGGATAATTTTGACCGCTGTCAAGTGATCTACTCCTAGATCACTATTGTACTCCCTTGCCAAAGTCAGTGTAGGGTATACAATAGATCTGGTACACAGCATGGCATACTTTATAGAACCTATGGCCGAGCCATAGGGAATGACTTTCATTCTTTTTCTATCTTCTACCGTGGTCGGGTTTTGAGTCTTACTCAATTTCACACCTTGTAACACAGGCAAGAAACTCTTTCTTTGACTGTTCCATTTTCAACCACTTCAAAATCTTTTTAAGGTATGTACTCATTGAAAAAACTTATCAAGCGTCTTGATCTATCTCTATAGATCTTGATGCTCAATATGTAAGCACCTTCACCGAGGTCTTTCTTTGAAAAACTCCTTTCAAACACTCCTTTATGCTTTGCAGAATAATTCTACATTATTTCCGATCAACAATATGTCATTCACATATACTTATCAGAAATGATGTAGTGCTCCCACTCACTTTCTTGTAAATACAGGCTTCACCGCAAGTCTGTATAAAACTATATCCTTTGATCAACTTATCAAAGCGTATATTCCTATTCTGAGATGCTTGCACCAGTCCATAGATGGATCGCTGGACCTTGCATATTTTGTTAGCACCTTTAGGATTGACAAAACCTTCTGGTTGCATCATATACAACTCTTCTTTAATAAATCCATTAAGGAATGCAGTTTTGTTTATCCATTTGCCAGATTTCATAAAATGTGGCAATTGCTAACATGATTCGGACAGACTTAAGCATCGCTGCGAGTGAGAAAATCTCATCGTATTCAACACTTTGAACTTTGTCAAAAACCTTTTTCCGACAAGTCTAGCTTTGTAGATAGTAACACTACTATCAGCGTCCGTCTTCCTCTTGAAGATACATTTATTTTTTATGGCTCGCCGATCATTGGGCAAGTCAATCAAAGTCCATACTTTGTTCTCATACATGGATCCCATCTCAGATTTCATGGCCTCAAGCCATTTTGCGGAATCTGGGCTCACCATCGCTTCTTCATAGTTCGTAGGTTCGTCATGGTCTAGTAACATAACCTCCAGAACAGGATTACCGTACCACTCTGGTGTGGATCTTACTCTGGTTGACCTACGAGGTTCAGTAACAACTTGATCTGAAGTTTCATGATCATCATCATTAACTTCCTCACTAATTGGTGTAGGTGTCACAGGAATCGGTTTCTGTGATGAACTACTTTCCAATAAGCGATGAGGTACAGTTACCTTATCAAGTTCTACTTTCCTCCCACTCACTTCTTTCGAGAGAAACTCCTTCTCTAGAAAGGATCCATTCTTAGCAACGAATGTCTTGCCTTCGGATCTGTGATAGAAGGTGTACCCAACTGTCTCCTTTGGGTATCCTATGAAGACACATTTCTCCGATTTGGGTTTGAACTTATCAGTATGAAACCTTTTCACATAAGCATCGCAACCCCAAACTTTAAGAAACGACAACTTTGGTTCCTTACCAAACCACAGTTCATAAGATGTCGTCTCAACGGATTTAGATGGTACCCTATTTAGTGAATGCAGCTGTCTCTAATGCATAACCCCAAAACGATAGTGGTAGATCGGTAAGAGACATCATATATCGCACCATATCTAATAAAGTACGGTTACGATGTTCGGGCACACCATTACACCGTGGTGTTCCAGGTGGCGTGAGTAGTGAAACTATTTCACATTGTTTTAACTGAAGGCCAAACTCGTAACTCAAATACTCTTCTCCACGATCAGATCGTAGAAACTTTATTTTCTTGTTACGATGATTTTCCGCTTCACTCTGAAATTATATGAACTTTTCAAATGTTTCAGACTTCTGTTTCATTAAGTAGATATACCCATATCTGCTCAAATCATCTGTGAAGGTCAGAAAATAATGATACCTGCTACGAGCCTCAATATTCATCGGACCACATACATCTGTATGTATGATTTCCAACAAATCTGTTGCTCTCTCCATAGTTCCGGAGAACGACGTTTTAGTCATCTTGCCCATGAGGCACGGTTCGCAAGCATCAAGTGATTCATAATCAAGTGATTCCAAAATTCCATCAGTATGGAGTTTCTTCATGCGCTTTACACCAATATGACCTAAACGGCAGTGCCACAAATAAGTTGCACTATCATTATTAACTTTGCATCTTTTGGCTTCATTATTATGAATATGTGTCTCACTACGATCGAGATCCAACAAACCATTTTATTCGGTGTATGACCATAGAAGGTTTTATTCATGTAAACAGAACAACAATTATTCTCTAATTTAAATGAATAACCGTATTGCAACAAACATGATCAAATCATATTCATGCTCAACGCAAACACCAAATAACACTTATTTAGTTTCAACACTAATCCCGAAAGTATAGGGAGTGTGCGATGATGATCATATCAATCTTGGAACTACTTCCAACACACATCGTCACCTCGCCTTTTACTAGTCTCTGTTTATTCTGCAACTCCCGTTTCGAGTTACTACTCTTGGCAACTAAACCAGTATCAAATACCGAGGGGTTGCTATAAACACTAGTAAAGTACACATCAATAACATGTATATCCAATATACCTTTGTTCACTTTGCCATCCTTCTTATCCACCAAATAGTTGGGGTAGTTCCGCTTCCAGTGACCAGTCCCTTTGCAGTAGAAGCACTTAGTCTCAGGCTTAGGACCAGACTTAGGCTTCTTCACTTGAGCAGCAACTTGCTTGCCGTTCTTCTTGAAGTTCCCCTTCTTCCCTTTGCCCTTTTCTTGAAACTAGTGGTCTCATCAACCATCAACACTTGATGTTTTTCTTGATTTCTACCTTCATCGATTTCAGCATCACGAAGAGCTCGGGAATTACTTTCGTCATCCCTTGCATACTATAGTTCATCACGAAGTTCTACTAACTTGGTGATGGTGACTAGAGAATTCTGTCAATCACTATTTTATCTGGAAGATTAACTCCCACTTGATTCAAGCGATTGTAGTACCTAGACAATCTGAGCACATGCTCACTGCTTGAGCTATTCTCCTCCATCTTTTAGCTATAGAACTTGTTGGAGACTTCATATCTCTCAACTCGGGTATTTTCTTGAAATATTAACTTCAACTCCTGGAACATCTCATATGGTCCATGACGTTCAAAACGTCTTTGAAGTCCCGATTCTAAGCCGTTAAGCATGGTGCACTAAACTATCAAGTAGTCATCATACTGAGCTAGCCAAACATTCATAACGTTTGCATCTGCTCCTGTAATAGGTCTGTCACCTAGCGGTGCATCAAGGACATAATTCTTCTGTGCAGCAATGAGGATAATCCTCAGATCACGGATCCAATCCGCATCTTTGCTACTAACATCTTTCAACATAATTTTTCTCTAGGAACATATCAAAAATAAACACAGGGAAGCAACAACGCGAGCTATTGATCTACAACATAATTTGCAAAATACTATCAGGACTAAGTTCATGATAAATTTAAGTTCAATTAATCATATTACTTAGAACTCCCACTTAGATAGACATCCCTCTAATCCTCTAAGTGATTACGTGATCCAAATCAACTAAACCATGTCCGATCATCACTTGAGATGGAGTAGTTTCAATGGTGAAAATCACTATGTTGATCATATCTACTATATGATTCACGCTCGACCTTTCGGTCTCCGTGTTCCGAGGCCATATCTGCATATGCTAGGCTCGTCAAGTTTAACCTGAGTATTCTGCGTGTGCAACTGTTTTGCACCCGTTGTATTTGAACGTAGAGCCTATCACACCCGATCATCACGTGGTGTCTCAGCACGAAGAACTTTCGCAACGGTGCATACTCAGGGAGAACACTTTTATCTTGAAATTTTAGTGAGAGATCATCTTATAATGCTACAGTCAATCAAAGCAAGATAAGATGCATAAAAGATAAACATCACATGCAATCAATATAAGTGATATGATATGGCCATCATCATCTTGTGCTTGTGATCTCCATCTCCGAAGCACCGTCATGATCACCATCGTCACCGGAGCGACACCTTGATCTCCATCGTAGCAACGTTGTCGTCTCGCCAACTATTGCTTTTACGACTATCGCTACCGCTTAGTGATAAAGTAAAACAATTACATGGCGATTGCATTTCATACAATAAAGCGACAACCATATGGCTCCTGCCAGTTGCCGATAACTCGGTTACAAAACATGATCATCTCATACAATAAAATATAGCATCATGTCTTGACCATATCACATCACAACATGCCCTGCAAAAACAAGTTAGACGTCCTCTACTTTGTTGTTGCAAGTTTTACGTGGCTGCTACGGGCTTAGCAAGAACCGTTCTTACCTACGCATCAAAACCACAACGATAGTTTGTCAAGTTGGTGTTGTTTTAACCTTCGCAAGGACCGGCCGTAGCCACACTCGGTTCAACTAAAGTGAGAGAGACAGACACCCGCCAGTCACCTTTAAGCAACGAGTGCTCGCAACGGTGAAACCAGTCTCGCGTAAGCGTACGCGTAATGTCGGTCCGGGCCGCTTCATCTCACAATACCGCTGAACCAAAATATGACATGCTGGTAAGCAGTATGACTTATATCGCCCACAACTCACTTGTGTTCTACTCGTGCATATAACATCAACGCATAAAACCAGACTCGGATGCCACTGTTGGGGAACGTAGTAATTTCAAAAAAATTCCTACGCACACACAAGATCATGGTGATGCATAGGAACGAGAGGGGAGAGTGTGGTCCACGTACCCTCGTAGACCGATAGCGGAAGCGTTTAACACAACGCAGTTGATGTAGTCGTACGTCTTCACGATCCGACCGATCAAGTACCGAACGCACGGCACCTCCGAGTTTAGCACACGTTCAGCTCGATGACGTCCCTCGAACTCCGATCCAGCCGAGTGTTGAGGGAGAGTTTCGTCAGCACGATGGCGTGGTGACGATGATGATGTTCTACCGACACAGGGCTTCGCCTAAGCACCGCTACGATATTATCGAGGTGTAATATGGTGGAGGGGGGCACCGCACACGGATAAAAGATCGTTGATCAATTGTGTGTCTAGAGGTGCCCCCCTGCCCCCGTATATAAAGGAGCAAGGGGGAGGCCGCCGGCCAAGGAGGAGAGGCGCGCCAGGAGGAGTCCTACTCCTACCGGGAGTAGGACTCCCCCCCTTTTCCATGTTGGACTAGGAGAGAGAGGGGGAAGAGGTGGAGGGGAGGAAGGAAGGGGGCGCGCCGCCCCCCTCTCCTTGTCCTATTCGGGCTGGGGGGAAGGGGCGCACGGCCCTGCCCTGGCCTCCTCTCCTCTCTTCCACCTAGGCCCACTAAGGCCCATTAAGTTACCGGGGGGTTCCGGTAACCTCCCGGTACTCCGAAAAAATCCCGATTTCACCCGGAACACTTCCGATGTCCAAACATAGGCTTCCAATATATCAATCTTTATGTCTCGACCATTTCGAGACTCCTCGTCATGTCCTTGATCACATCCGGGACTTCGAACAACCTTCGGTACATCAAAACATATAAACTCATAATATAACTGTCATCGTAACGTTAAGCGTGCGGACCCTACGGGTTCGAGAACTATGTAGAGATGACCGAGACACCTCTCCGGTCAATAACCAATAGCGGAACCTGGATGCTCATATTGGTTCCCACATATTCTACGAAGATCTTTATCGGTCAGACCGCATAACAACATACGTTGTTCCCTTTGTCATCGGTATGTTACTTGCCCGAGATTCGATCGTCGGTATCTCGATACCTAGTTCAATCTCGTTACCGGCAAGTCTCTTTACACGTTCCGTAATACATCATCCCGCAACTAACTCATTAGTCACAATGCTTGCAAGGCTTATAGTGATGTGTATTACTGAGTGGGACCAGAGATACCTCTCCGACAATCAGAGTGACAAATCCTAATCTCGAAATACGCCAACCCAACAAGTACCTTTGGAGACACCTGTAGAGCACCTTTATAATCACCCAGTTACGTTGTGACGTTTGGTAGCACACAAGGTGTTCCTCCGGTAAACGGGAGTTGCATAATCTCATAGTCATAGGAACATGCATAAGTCATGAAGAAAGCAATAACAACATACTTAAACGATCGAGTGCTAAGCTAACGGAATGGGTCAAGTCAATCACATCATTCTCCTAATGATGTGATCCCATTAATCAAATGACAACTCATGTCAATGGCTAGGAAACATAACCATCTTTGATCAACGAGTTAGTCAAATAGAGGCATACTAGTGACACTCTGTTTGTCTATGTATTCACACATGTATCAAGTTTCCGGTTAATACAATTGTAGCATGAATAATAAACATTTATCATGATATAAGGAAATAAATAATAACTTTATTATTGCCTCTAGGGCATATTTCCTTCAGGTCGAACCCACCAGCTATATCTTCGCACGCAAGGAAGTGCCTCCTTATTACGCCCAAAAAAATGAATACCCCCTGCTAGCTGGGACCCACCATATTGTTGGGCTGACTTGTGGGCCTACTAAGTTGACGGGGACGGAGGGCTTTGTCAACTTAGTCAATACTCAAGTGACCGTATGATGTCCATCCAATGGCCATTGTGCTTCTTCAACCTCTGGTCTTCTTGCTCCAGCCGCCCAAAGCAGCGTTGGTCGTGCCGCCTGCTCCTGCCTCCCGTGGCCGGCTGTGCTACCGCGGAGGCCTCACCGCCCCCATACTACTCCCACCACTGGCCAGGCCATCCCTCCACTCACCCACACCCCCTGTTATTCTGCGGCAACGGCAGCCTCACACTGCAGCCGAACCAGTGAACGCTCGTACTCCTCTCCCCGTGGGCATCCACTGCCGCATCTTGCCCGGCTCCGTGTCGTCCCCTTCCTAGGCCTCGCCGTCGTCCACCGCCGTGGTGCTCTCGGTGCGGCGTGGTCAATGTGGTCAACGACCGATTTCCATCGGAAGAGTACTGTATGTGGGGAGGCTGGCAGCTGGGTCCACGGCAGCCGCAAGGAAGTGCCTCCTTATTACGCGGAAAATAATTATTCCTCCACCTGACAGCGGGGACCCACCGGACGGGCCACCAGTATTTTGCGAAAAAAAATCGTTTCCCCCTGACTGCTGGGACCCACCGGACGGGCCACCGTATTTCACGAAAAAAACGTTCCCCCCGCTGTCAGCTCGGACCCACCGGAAGTGCCTCCTTATTACGCACAAAAAAATGAATACTCCCCCGGCTAGCTGGGACCCACCTTGGTGGGAGGCTGACTTGTGGGCCTACTAAGTTGACGGGGACGAAGGGCTTTGTCAACTTAGTCAATATGAACGATTCTAGCTCCTGTGACCGTACGATGTCCATCCAACGGCCGTAGTGCTTCTTCAACCTCTGGTCTTCTTGCTCCAGCCGCCCAAAGCAGCGCCGGTCGTGCCGCATGCTCCTGCCTTCCGTGGCCGGCTGTACTGCCGCAGAGGCCTCACCGCCCCTACTATTCCCACCGCTGGCCAGGCCCTGCGGCGACGGCAGCCTCACACCGCAGCCGAACCAGTGAACCCTCGTACTCCTCTCTGCGGGGGCTTCCACTGCCGCGTCTTCCCCGGCTCCACGTAGTCCCCTTCCTAGGCCTCGCCGTCGTCCACCACCGAGGTGCTCTCCGCGCGGCGTGGTCAACGTGGTCAAGGAACGACTTCCATCGGAAGAGTACTGTACGTGGAGAGGCTGACAGCTGGGTCCATGGCCACGGCCCAGTTTTTTTGTGATTTGCCAAGTAAGTCGCTTTGTCAGGCCTGTTGGGCTGCAAATCTTTCAAGACGAGGAGAGCTTTCATTCGGCTGGCCGAGAAAATGGCCCATCAGTAATGAGAAATGGGCTGTACATTTTTAAAACACATCAAACCGGCAATTAGTTTCAAATATCTTTTTTTTCATTTCAAGATTTTAAATTACATTAATTTTTATGCGTGGAGAATTTGTTGGATTTTATATTGATATACATTTATTTTTAAAATCAGTTTGAATGTGAGTCGAAATTTCGGGATTAAAAACAGTTCGAACTGCACCAAAATATGCAAAATTTCATATAATTTTTTAACCGTGGCCACAATATGGGCTGTAATGCTAACAAAAAGAATATGGGCTCCAAAAAAACCTTAAGAATTAGCAAATGGGCTGTAAATTATTAGAAATAATGGCAAATGGGCTGTATGCTGTTTTCCACAGATTTGAGGCTTTCCTAAAAAAAGGTTGACGCACAAGCACTGACTGTTGGATGTCCATCCAACGGCCGTCGTGCTTCTTCAATCTCTGCTCTTCCTGCTCCAGCCACTCAAACAAGCGCCGGCGGGACTGCCTGCTCCCTCCTCCCCGCGGCCGGCTGTGCTGCCGCGCAGGCCTCACCGCCCCATCGTACTCCCATCGCTGGCCTAGCCATCCCTCTACTCACCCACACCTGCTGTTATTCTCCGGCGACGGCAGACGAACCAGTAAACCCTCGTACAGTCGTACTCCCCTCCGCGTGGGAAACAACTGCCGAGTCTTCCCTGCCTCCGTGTCGTCCCCTTCCTAGGCCTCGTCGTCGTCCACCGCCGTGGTGCTCTCGGTGCGGCATGGTCAATGTGGTCAACGACCGACTTCCATCGGAAGAGTACTGTGCGTGGAGACGCTGACAGCTGGGTCCACGGCCGCAGCAAGGAAGTGCCTCCTTATTACGCGCAAAATAATTATTCCTCCACCTGACAGCGGGGACCCACCAGACGGGCCATCGTATTTCGCGAAAAAAATGTTTCCCCCCTGACTACTGGGACCCACCAGCTACACCTTCACACGCAAGGAAGTGCGTCCGGGCAAAAAAAACAAAACGATTCGCCCCCCTGACTGCTGGGACCCACCAGCTACATCTTCGCACGCAAGGAAGTGCCTGACAGTCGGGACCCACCTGGTCGATGCGTATGTAGCGTTGTCATTCTGGTCACGAACATGTACGTACATATATACTAGTGGATGTAGAGGCGCGCACGTGTCGTAGTAGAGGCGCGCACGTAGCATGTACACGTACGTACAGCGGCCAGGGTGCAAGAAAGAAAATACGGCCACGTATGTGTACATACGGCGGGGTCTCGAACGCCTACTCGCGCATACGTACGGCGAGGGCTCGTTGACATGGCTGGGTCAGAACGGAGAAACAACGTCGTCGTCATGATCATGGGGAGGCAACGGAATGCGTCGTGTTCATGGGGAGGCAACGGAATGCGTCGTGTTCATGGGGAGGCAACGGAACGCGTCGTGTTCATGGGGAGGCAACGGAACGCGTGGGAGCCAACCGGCTGGGTCGGAACGGAATGCGTGGTCGTGTTCATCGGGAGGGCTTGGACGGAGCAGGCGATGGAAACGAGGCCTGGCGTACCGCAGAACGGAGGAAACGGCCTTGTGTTCGACCAGCCACATTGGAAACGGGATCCTGTTCATCGGGAGGGGTCTGGTGTACCGCAAAACGGACGAAACGGACCTCCTACGGTCGAAACGGGGGTCCTGTTGATCGGGAGGGGTGTGGCGTACCGCAAAACGGACGAAACGGACCTCCTACGGTCGAAACGGGGGTCCTGTTGATCGGGAGGGGTGTGGCGTACCGCAAAACGGACGAAACGGACCTCCTACGGCCGAAACGGGGGTCCTGTTCATCAGGAGGGGTGTGGCGTACCGCAAAACGGGACTCCACGGGATACTGTTCATCTCCACCGTCGACCTCCTCCTGCCTCCACGGGCTACCGTCGACCTCCTCCAGCCTCCACGGGCTCCTGTTCATCCAGCCTCCGCCGCGCGCTACTCCACCGGCTACTATTCAACCACCCCTCCACGGGCACCCCTTCACCGTCTACTGTTCATCCAGCCCTCCACACCACGGGGTCCTGTTCAACCACCCCTCCACGGCACCCCTCCACCGTCTACTGTTCATCCAGCCCTCCACACCACGGGGTCCTGTTCAACCACCCCTCCACAGGCACCCCTCCACCGTCTACTGTCCATCCAGCCCTCCACACCACGAGGTCCTGTTCATCCAGAGGCAACGCCACCGCTCACTGTTCATCCAACCCCCCCCCCCCCCCGCAACGCTCACTGTTCATCCAATCGATCGGCTTCAGTTAGCAGCATTAGCGAAGGAATCACTTGATCGGGTTCAGTTAACAGCCATCGATCGATCGCTCGGGTTCAGTAACGCGTAGCCTGCAGTGCAATCGCTCGGGTTCAGTTAGAGCCCAACGCCTCGCTCGGGTTCAGTTAGAGCCAACGCCTCGCACGCACGCGCGTACGTGTACGAGAGAAACATGCATCGCTCGGCCCCCGACCTCCCACCGTAACCGGGAACTCCCCGAAATTTTCCTCCCCCTCGCTTCTACCACAGTTTTTTCCGTCATGGACAGCCCAAAGAATGTCATGCAGCTGCGTCTCCGGTCCGCCCAGGACGAAAAGCCAATTTTCTGTCATGATTTTTTGTCATAGAAGTAGGAGCCCACCACATCTATGATGATACCGTGTTTTGTCACAATTATCGTCATAGAAGTGTCATATGTATGACAGAAAAAAATTCATTCAGCCCAAAATGTCACGGATGTGTCTTTTTTTGTAGTGCACGGATTGATAAACCTTAGGTCATCCACTTGAGGGAAATTTGCTACTGTCCTACAAACCTCTGCACTTGGAGGCCCAACAACGTCTACAAGAAGAAGGTTGCGTAGTAGACATCAAGCTCTTTTCTGGCGCCGTTGCCGGGGAGGTGAGTGCTTGAAGGTATATCTTTAGATCTTGCAATCGAATCTTTTAGTTTCTTGTTTTATCACTAGTTTAGTTTATAAAAGAAAACTACAAAAAATATATGGAATTGAGGGTACCTCTTATGCTTCATCTTTTTAATGTCTTTTGTGAAAATTATGGGAAGGAAAATTGTGCTCAAGTACTAGAAGAAGAATTACATAGAATGCTTGGCATAAAATATGTGAATGATGAGCATGATTGCAATGTTGTTAGTATGAATTCTTTGAATACCCATGATGCTAATGATATGCAAAGCCACAAGCTTGGGGATGCTATGTTTGATGAAGATGATATGTTTAGTCCCCCAAGTTTTGATGAGCAAATTTATTAGGATGAAAGCATGCCTCCTATTTATGATGATTATTGTGATGACACGTATGCTCTAAATAATAAAGATAACTATGAAACTTGTCATTATGATTTTAATTTTCAATTGGATTATGCTTCACATGATAGTTATTTTGTTGAGTTTGCTCCCACTACGATTCATGAGAATAAATTTGCTTATGTGGAGAGTAGTACAATTTCTATGCTTGTGCATCATGAAAATAATGCTTTATGTGATGGTTATATTGTTGAATTCATTCATGATGCTACTGAAAATTATTATGAGGGAGGAACATATGCTTGTAGGAATTGCAATAATATCACGTTTCCCCTCTATGTGTTGAAAATCTTGAAGTTATGCTTGCTTTGCCTTCCTATGCTAGTTGATTATTGTTCCCATAAGTTGTTTGCTCACAAAATCCCTATGCATAGGAAGAGGGTTAGACTTAAATGTGCTTGCCATGTGTTTCATGATGCTCTCTTTATGTTTCAATTCTTATCTCTTATGTGAGCATCATTGAAATCATCATGCCTAGCAAGGGGCGTTAAATGTTAGCGCTTGTTGGGAGGCATCCCAAATTTATTTTTGTTTCTTGCTTTCTGGTTCAGTTTAGTAATAAATTTTTGATCTAGCCTCTGGTTAGATGTAGTTTTATATTTTAATTAGTGTTTGTGCCAAGTAAGACCTATAGGATCTTCTTGGACGATAGTTATTTGATCTTGAAATTCCAGAAACTTTCTGTTCACAAAAACAATTGTTTAAAATCACCAGAACGTGATAAAATACTGATTCCAATTGCAGCAGATCAATAATAAAATTATCTAGGTCTTCCTATTTTGGTAGAATTTTTTGAGTTCCAGAAGTTTGCGTTAGTTACATATTACTACAGACTATTCTGTTTTTGACAAATTCTGTTTTTCGTGTGTTGTTTGCTTATTTTGATGAATCTATGGCTAGTAAAATAGTTTATAAACCATAGAGAAGTTGGAATACAATAGATTTAACACCAATACAAATAAAGAATGAGTTCATTACAGTACCTTGAAGTGGTGTTTTGTTTTCTTTCGTTAACGGAGCTCACGAGATTTTCTGTTAAGTTTTGTGTTGTGAAGTTTTCAAGTTTTGGGTAAAGATTCGATGGGCTATGGAATAAGAAGTGGCAAGAGCCTAAGCTTGGGGATGCCCAAGGCACCCCAAGGTAATATTTAAGGACAACCAAGAGCCTAAGCTTGGGGATGCCCCGGATGGCATCCCCTCTTTCGTCCTCGTTCATCGGTAACTTTACTTTGAGCTATATTTTTATTCACCACATGATATGTGTTTTGCTTGGAGCGTCATTTTATTTTCTTTAGCTTTGCTTGCTGTGTGAATAAAATACCAAGATCTGAAATTCTTAAATTAGAGAGAGTCTTCACATAGCTACATAATTATTTAACTACTCATTGATCTTCACTTATATCTTTTTGGAGTAGTTTGTCATTTACTCGTGTGCCTCACTTATATCCTATGAGTAAATGGTTGAATGATTTGAATGTCATAAATCTGAAATTATATATGTTTCATATGCTTATCCCATGGGGAGTAATGACTTCACATATAAGAAGTAGAGGTGGTAAAATTTTTGAAGGTTAGCAAACATTGTATTGGTCACTTGAACAATTCATGAAAGAATATTGAAGGAAGAGAGATTTCACATATAAATATACTATCTTGGACATCTTCTATGATTGTGATCCCCATTAATTATTTTCAAACCTGAGCGAATTAGTTGAAGTTGGACAAGGAAGACAACATAATGAGTTATGCTTGGGTATATTTGTATAGAAGTTATATTGTTATGGATCCTCTTACATGTGGTGATTGCTATTTAGAATCCTTTGCTAGCCAAAATATCTGTACTAAGCGGGAATACTGCTTGTGCATCCAAATTCCTTGAACCAAGTTTATTCCATGAGTGTCCATCATATCTACCTATATGCGGTATTTACCTGCCGTTCCAAGTAAATTTGCATGTGCCAAACTCTAAACCTTCAAATAATAATCTGTTTTGTATGCCCGAATCGCTCATGTAGCGACTAGGGGCTGTCAATATCTTCCATGCTAGGTGGGTTATTCTCACAATGAGTGGACTCCGCTCATCATTCATGAGAAAATGGTTGGTAACTGGGATGCCCAGTCCTATGATCAAAAGATCAAAAACAAAATCGCAAATAATTTAAACAAAACTCCCCCAGGAATGTTGATAGTTGGACGGCACCCGTTGTTTCGGACAAGCCATGGAGTGTGAATGTTGGTGGAGGGGGAGTAAAAAATTTACCTTTCTGCGTGGGAACCGCCTATGATGTATCTAGTATGGAAGATATTGGGAACTCTTGGTCGTTATGTTGACAATGAAAGCATACCTCTCAAAATTATTTTCATCTCTGTTTGTGCTTTGAGCTCTGGCACCTCTGCAAATCCCTGCTTCCCTCTGCGAAGGGCCTATCTTTTACTTTTATGCAAGAGTCAGTAGTATTCCTTCTCATTCCAACCTACTCTTTAGTTGGCAAGCATCATGTGATGGAAAGATCTGAGCATATATGGCCATTCAAATATATTTGATCATGAATTATTATTATTGACAATTATCTATATGATAAATAAGTTGCGAGGCGAAACATTAAGCCCCTGTCTTTCTCTGTGTTTGATGGATGCTATTTGTTCTAAAAATATGCTTTGAGCGGTAGCAATCATGGAAGACTATATGATAGTTGAGTATGTGGGATTTGCTAAATCAAAGCTCTGGCATAGACTCTTCCTGAAAATAAGATGAATTGTAATTGTTTGATGACTAATAACATGATTTGTTAGTTTTCAAGAAAGTTTATGATCTATGCTTTAACATGTGAATAGTTTGTTACTTGATCATGAAAAGTTTTATGAGTTGAGCTACTGTTATGACATATAATGATGCTAGAAAAGGTGATTGAAATTATCATTGATCAAACTTATGCACCTGCTAGCATTCACACTTCATAAATTATTTCTTTTATCATTTACCTACTCGAGGACGAGCAAGAATTAAGCTTGGGGATGCTGATACGTCTCCAACGTATCTATAATTTATGAAGTATTCATGCTATTATATTATCCATCTTGGATGTTTAATGGGCTTTACTATGCACTTTTATATTATTTTGGGGACTAACCTATTGACCCAGAGCCCAGTGCCAGTTTCTGTTTTTTCCCTTGTTTCAGTGTTTCGCAGAAAAGGAATATCAAACGGAGTCCAAACAGAATGAGACCTTCGGGAGCGTGATTTCTGGAATGAACGTGATCCAGGAGACTTGGAGTTGAAGTTAGGGAAGCTTCGAGGTGGCCACGAGGCAGGGAGGCGCGCCTGCCCCCCTGGGCGCGCCCCACCCTCGTGGGCCCCTCGTGGCTCCCCTTACCAACTTCTTCCGCCTATATATATCCATATACCCTAAAAAAATCGGGGAACAGAATAGATCGGGAGTTCCGCCGCCGCAAGCCTCTGTAACCACCAAAAACCAATCGGGACCCTGTTCCGGTACCCTGCCGGAGGAGGGATCCCTCACCGGTGGCCATCTTCATCATCCCGGCGCTCTCCATGACGAGGAGGGAGTAGTTCACCCTCGGGGCTGAGGGTATGTACCAGTAGCTATGTGTTTGATCTCTCTCTCTCTCTCGTGTTCTTGATTCGGCATGATCTTTATGTACCGCGAGCTTTGCTATTATAGTTGGATCTTATGATGTTTCTCCCCCTCTACTCTCTTGTAATGGATTGAGTTTTCCCTTTGAAGTTATCTTATCGGATTGAGTCTTTAAGGATTTGAGAACACTTGATGTATGCCTTGCATGTGCTTATCTGTGGTGACAATGGGATATTCACGTGATCCACTTGATGTATGTTTTGGTGATCAACTTGCGGGTTCTGTTTGTGAACTTATGCATAGGGGTTGGCACACGTTTTCGTCTTGACTCTCCGGTAGAAACTTTGGGGCACTCTTTGAAGTTCTTTGTGTTGGTTGAATAGATGAATCTGAGATTGTGTGATGCATATCGTATAATCATACCCACGGATACTTGAGGTGACATTGGAGTATCTAGGTGACATTAGGGTTTTGGTTGATTCATGTCTTAAGGTGTTATTCTAGTACGAACTCTATGATAGATCGAACGGAAAGAATAGCTTTGTGTTATTTTACTACGGACTCTTGAATAGATCGATCAGAAAGGATAACTTTGAGGTTGTTTCGTACCCTACAATAATCTCTTCATTTGCTCTCCGCTATTAGTGACTTTGGAGTGACTCTTTGTTGCATGTTGAGGGATAGTTATATGATCCAATTATGTTATCATTGTTGAGAGAACTTGCACTAGTGAAAGTATGAACCCTAGGCCTTGTTTCAACGCATTGCAATACCATTTACGCTCACTTTTATCACTTGCTACCTTGCTATTTTTATATTTTGAGATTACAAAAACCTATATCTACCATCCATATTGCACTTGTATCACCATTTCTTCGCCGAACTAGTGCACCTATACAATTTACCATTGTATTGGGTGTGTTGGGGACACAAGAGACTCTTTGTTATTTGGTTGCAGGGTTGCTTGAGAGAGACCATCTTCATCCTACGCCTCCCACGGATTGATAAACCTTAGGTCATCCACTTGAGGGAAATTTGCTACTGTCCTACAAACCTCTGCACTTGGAGGCCCAACAACGTCTACAAGAAGAAGGTTGCGTAGTAGACATTAGTCAACTACATGACACTTCACCATATTTGGGCCTAAGGGAATGCATTGTGGAGTAGTTATTAGATGATGGGTTGCGAGAGTGACAGAAGCTTAAACCCTAGTTGATGCACTATTCCGTAAGGGACCGATTGGATCCAAAAGTTTAATGCTATGGTTAGAATTTATTCTTAATACTTTTCTCATAGTTGTGGATGCTTGCGAGGGGGTTAATCATAAGTAGGAGGTTTTTTTAAGTAAGAACAACACCTAAGCACCGGTCCACCCACATATCAAATTATCAAAGTAGCGAACACAAATCAAACCAACATGATGAAAGTGACTATATGAAATTCCCGTGTACCCTGAAGAACGCTTTGCTTATCATAAGAGATCGTTTTGGCCTGTCCTTTGCCTCAAAAGGATTGGGCTACCTTGCTGCACTTTTGTTACTATTAATGTTACTTGCTCATTACAAATTATCTTACTATCAAACTACTCGTTACTTATAATTTCAGTGCTTGCAGAGAATACCTTGCTGAAAACCACTTGTCATTTCCTTCTGCTCTTCGTTGGGTTCGACACTCTTACTTATCGAAAGGACTACGATTGATCCGGTATACTTGTGAGTCATCAGAAGACTTGGTAGTTTAATCATGTCCACCTTACTAATGAACTGGTTCATCGAAATGAGTTTCATATACTACATGCTAAACATGTTATGTGTCTGCTTGTTTCTTCTTTTAGAATGCTGACAGAATATTGGGGAAGGGTGCCTTATTAAGCAATTTGTAAAGGAAGTAATGTAGATAAGGTTGAGGAGAGTGAGACATCCTTGTTGGTCTCCAACAAAGAACAACTAAGGAAAACTATCTTGAAGATAGTGAGACAACCCCAAAGTCATGTCTTGGTGTAGTGTTTGAGTTACTGGTCACTACCGCTGGCACAAGCTATTCGAACGCACTGTATGAATCAGTTCGGTTTCTTGAGTCTCAACTACAAGCTGAAAGACATCAATCAGCTATGCTGCGACAAGAAGCTGAAGGACTGCGGAAGTCCCTGGAGAATTCAGATGCATACTTTCTGGTGCCAGCAAGCGTTGGAGGATTTTAGCGCCAAACAGGAGAAAGCTAATAAGCTTATGCCGACATGGTGGATACACAGGATAACGTTTCTTGAGCTCTTCTAAAGTTGTTTCAGTTATGGACTTGTTTTGCTGCCGCGTTTATTTGCACTGGTGGCCAATTTAGACGGCTAGTGTATGTAATATGCTGCTTTGTTCCCTTTATTTGCACTGGTGGCAAACTTTGATGCCCAGTGGATGTAATATGTGTAATAGCCATAATAGCCTAGCGTTAGTTGCTTGCTTATTTACTTCCTTATTGTATTGTTTAGTTGTTTGCTTGTAGTCACTACAGTTCTTTTTTCGCGTTTTTCTAGTGGCCACAATAACCTATTTTTATAACTAGGCCACAATAACCATGGCAACACACTGACCGTTGTAACCATGGCCATGCTACCTATTGTAGTGACCATGAGCCTCCTACGGGTCGTAGGATCCATGGGCCTTCTACGGGTCGTAGGATCCATGGGCCTTCTATGGGCCGTATAATCAATGGGCCTTCTATGGGCCGTATAATCGTTTGGCCAAACATGGGTCGTACTATTCATGGACCAATAACGGTCCGCAAAATGGGTCGTAAATGGGCTAGAGTGGAAATCATCTGTTTATGGCCCGACCATAACGGGTCGTTAATAGGTCGTATTTGATGACGCTATTAAAACAACCCAATGGGTTAACGGGCCACAAACGGGCCGACTGTAACCAAGGGCTGAATTTTCCCCACAAGCGGAACATGCCAGTAACGGACCGCAAGTAACCGAATTCTGGAAATGACCCCAAGAATAAATGGGCCCTTAGAAGGCCAAAAGTTAACACAGGCTAGAAACAGCCAACGGAATAATGGGTCGTTAATGGGTATAAAACGATACACTATTCATTATGGGCCAGTTTCACCTCGGGTCTTTAATGGGCCCAGAGTTACAAAGGGCCTCGTATGGGCCGAAAGACGTCATGGGCCATACATGGGCTGGAAGTTACAACGAGCTGGAATCATATTGGACGGCCCAGATGACGCTACTGGGCCTAATTCGGATTGGCCATAACGGGTCGTGAGTTAGCGGGCTGTAAATGTGCTATATGCGAACAAGCCGTTAACAGGCTTTCCATGGGCCAACCCGCTACCCTTTGACCAAGTCAAACGGGCCGGCCTTTTCACCGGAATGGGCCTATATTGGGTCGTGCCATGTGTCGACGTATCATAGGCGCCTCCGGTCCAACGAGTGGATGACATCTATCCCAACGGTGAGCCGACAAGTGGTTCCTCTGGCCATTGAGAATTTTACACGTGGAAAATCCCCATTGGTCCGGGCTGTTAACGGGTTATCGGATCCAAACCGGAACCCGAGAGCTTAATTGTGACCCATTACGGTGGATGCCACGTGTCGGTTACCCTTGACGAAAGCACTTCCATGACGCGCCATTTATCATCATGGAAGTGGACACTTTCGTGATGATAATTTTGGTATTGTCATGGAACACTTCGACGACAGCACAAGTATGACTATCTTGATTCTGTCATAAAATCGTCATGGATGTACATGCATGACAGAAAACATGACCTACTGTGAAAAACACGTATCATCACGTAAGTGTATTTTTTTGTAGTGTATGGAGGAAAATGAGAGGAAGAACAAGAAGGAGAACACCAAGAACTCCAAGATCTAGATCCAAGGGGTACCCCTCACATAGAGGAGAAAGTTATTGGTGAAAATGTGGATCTAGATCTCCTCTCTCTTTTCCCCCCAAAACTAGTAAGAATCCATGGAGGGATTGAGAGATAGCAAGCTCAAAGAAGGTCAACAATGGGGGAAGAACACAAGCTCAAAGGATAAGATGCAATGGGAAAGAAGACCCCCTTTTATAGGCCCTCCCAAATCCAACTGTTATGCACTCAGCCCGCGCATAAGTGGTAGTACCACTCGGGCGAGCGGTACTTCCGCTGGCACGGTATTTCAGCCGTAACGCGCAACTAAGAAACTCAAGGAGGCGGTAGTGCCGCCGGAGCGGTACCACCAACCCCACCAGCGGTACTACCGCTGGGTGCGTGTACAGGCGAAACCGCGGTAGTAGAGTAGGGTAGTGCGGTACTACAACACTGAGCGGTACTACCACCCACTACTGCCACTCTACTTCTGCACAGAGGAAAAACTTATCCGGTTACTAAAATATAAGCAGAAGTTCCAGCAGTAGTAGAAGGCCAGAAGTACCGCGCAAGCGGTACTACCGCGCTCTACTACCGCTCGACTACCGCTGAGGTGACAAAGTATCCAGAAGCCCAAGAATAAATGGAAGTGCCCGCAGCACTAGAACCGCGGAAGTACCGCGCAAGCGGTATACCGCAGAACAGAGCGGTACTACCACTAGAGTGCAACAAAAAGGCCTAAGAAAAACAGATGGATGCATGAAATCCTGAACTGCCATAACTTCTGCAAATGAGCTTCGAATTGAGCAAACTCAAGCTTGTCGGATAGATGACGACAAATACTTATAGTAAGAAGTGGAGGAGGGAGTATGCCTAAGATATAGAGATGTGAAACCTCTATGAATGAAGAACCGACATAAACTCCAACATCGAAAACATCATAGAAGATGCATATATGAACTCCGTTTTTGATGAACTCGAGCTTGTCATGAAGATGACCATAAGCTCTAAAACTCACAAAGAGAAACACCAAACAAGAACCAAGAAAGATGATGCAAAGATGCAATGTTTTGAGCTCTCTATGAACGATACGATCAAGCTACTCACTCGAGAGCCCCCCTTGCTAGTACGGCAATCGATCCTACAACCCGGTCTCCCAACTACCACCATGAGACCAGTAAAATAGAAAACCTATCAAGGGCAAACCTTTGCCTTGCACATAGTCCACTTGAGCTAGATGATGATAATCTTGACTTCCTCAAGTTGGACATCCTTTCTTGATTGCGTTGGCTTGATGAAGACTAGATGATTGTTCCCCCATACTCCACTATGGGTGAGCTCTCTTCGGCACATCTTCACATGTCCACTGTCACCACAATGGACGGCAAGCTTCAAGCATGTGATATCTTCGTGATGCTCCACTTGAAGTTGCACACCACAACCTTGATAACGATCACCACTTGATGTCATGCTCCATGGGTTATATGTTATCTTCCTTTTGATGCATGCCCATGGAAACATACCTAACCCCATAAGGAACTCTCACATAGACCATGAGTTAGTACACATAGGGTAATGGACAATGCTTACCATACCATGGGATCACTTGATCCCTTTTGGTACATCTTCTACGCTTTTCGTGTTGATCAACTTGATTCATGTTTTGACTTAGTCTTGATCAACCTTGCATCATGTCTTCTACATGACCAAACTTTGGATAATTCTTTGAATAACACTTTGCTCATCACATAAAACTCCTTGAAACCAACACATGGACTTCAAGAAATGCCTCTGGACAAATGCTTCAAATATAACTCAAGACAACCATTAGTCCATAGAGATTATCATCAATTACCAAAACCAAACATGGGGGCACCACATGTTCTTTCAAGAATCACAATGGAACTATAATGGTGTTCCTTGAGCTGTTTGGGTGAAAGAGGAAGAAGGAGCTAGCTCTCCTCTTCTCCTTGCATGTGCTTTTGTGTGTGTGGGATGAATGAGCCGACCCCCTCCTAGGGGAGCTCCTGGGAGGTCTTATAGGCTGGCCTCCCAGGGTACATGGGTAAATCTGAGTGGGTGAAAGTGCAACTAATCCCTGGGTGGTTTTGGTAATTCTTAACAACATATAGCTCATTGAACTAATATTCTTTCAAGATAATCATTTCAGACAGTTCAATGATTGGCATGGCATGGAATAGAGATGTGGACCCCTCAAAATGCTAAGGACACATATTGGCGAAAGCTCAAGACTCTACATTTTCATTTTAGTGATCCAAGATCACATTGAGTCCATAGGAAAAGCCAATACTATTAAATGGGGATGAGGTGTTGCTTAATGGCTTGCTTGCTCAAAATGCTTAGTGATATACTCCAAAGCCCTCAACCACTTTCTCATTTCCACATATTTCCTAAACCTAAAGTCAAACTCGGCCCCACCGATTTGATCTATCCGGCGCCACCGAGTTCACTTGACATAGCCACTGCCAAAAACCCTAATGAATTCGGTCTCACCAATAGGGATCTCGGTCTCACCGAGATGGGATTGCAAACTCTCTGTTTCCCTTCGTAATGTTTCGGTCTAACCGAGATGAGCGATCACTCTCACTGAGTTCACAATGCAAACTCTCTGTTTCCTTTTCATAATGTTTCGGTCTCACCGAAATGAGCGATCGGTCCCACCGAGTTTGCCTGACCAACTCTCTGTTTGCTTGCTACTGAAATCGGTCTCACCGAGTTGAAGTAATCAGTCAAACCGAGATCAAGTTATGCCCTAACCCTAACGCATCGGTCCCACCGAGTTGATCATGTCGGTCCCACCGAAAAGCATAACGTTCATATTTTGAACCATATTAGTCTGACCGAGTTTCACTATTCGGTCCCACCGATTTTGGTAAATTATGTGTAACAGTTAGATTTTGTGTGGAGGCTATATATACCCCCCCCCACTCATTCTCCATTCGTGGAGAGAGCCATCAGAACGTGCCTACACTTCCAGCATTCATTTTCTGAGAGAGAACCACCTACTCATGTGTTGAGACCAAGACTTTCTAATCCAACCACAAGAATCTTGATCTCTAGCCTTCCCCAAGTTGCTTTCCACTCAAATCATCTTTCCACCATATCCAAATCTGTGAGAGAGAGTTGAGTTTTGGGGAGACTATCATTTTAAGCACAAGAGCAAGGAGTTCATCATCAACACACCATCTATTACCTTTTGGAGAGTGGTGTCTCCTAGATTGGTTAGGTGTCATTTGGGAGCCTCCGTCAAGATTGTGGAGCACTACAAAAAAAAGACACATCCGTGACATTTTGGGCCGAACGAATTTTTTTTCTGTCATACATATGACACTTCTATGACGATAATTGTGACAAAACCCGGTATCATCATAGATGTGGTGGGCTCCTACTTCTATGACAAAAAATCATGACAGAAAATGGGCTTTTCGTCCTGGGCGGGCCGGAGACGCAGCTGCATGACATTCTTTGGGCCGTCCATGACGGAAAAAACCGTGGTAGAAGCGAGGGCGAGGAAAATTTCGGGGAGTTCCCGGTTATGGTGGGAGGTCGGGGGCCGAGCGATGCGCGTTTCTCTCGTACACGTACACGCGTGTGTGCGAGGCGTTGGCTCTAACTGAACCCGAGCGAGGCGTTGGGCTCTAACTGAACCCGAGTGATTGCACTGCAGGCTACGCGTTACTGAACCCGAGCGATCGATCGATGGCTGTTAACTGAACCCGATCGAGCGATTCCTTCGCTACTGCTGCTAACTGAAGCCGATCGATGCTGCCTCTGGATGAATAGTCAGCGTTGCTGGGGGGTTTGGATGAACAGTTCCCGGTGGGGGTGGATGAACAGGACCCCGTGGTGTTGCCTCTGGATGAACAGGACCCCAATCGATCGAGCCGGTTGGGGCTGGATGAATAGGACCCCGTGGAGGGCAGGATGAACAGGACCACCCCGTGGAGGGCAGAATGAACAGTAGACGGTGGAGGGCTGGATGAACAGTAGCCTGTGGAGGGGTGGTTGAACAGGAGCCCGTGGAGAGGGTTGGTTGAACAGTAGCCGGTGGAGTAGCGCGTGGTGGAGGCTGGATGAACAGGAGCCCGTTGATGAACAGTCGCAGGTGGAGGCTGGAGGAGGTCGACGGTGGATGAACAATAGCCCGTGGAGGCTGGAGGGGTCGACGGTGGAGATGAACAGTGTCCCGTGGAGTCCCGTTTTTGCGGTACGCCACACCCCTCCCGATGAACAGGACCCCCGTTTCGACCGTAGCGCTCCAACACAAGTCCGTTTCCTCCGTTTTGCGGTACGCCACACCCCTCCCGATCAACAGGACCCTTGTTTCGACCGTAGGAGGTCCGTTTCCTCCATTTCATGGTACGCCAGACCCCTCCCGATGAACAGGATCCCGTTTCAAACGTGGCCGGTCGAACACAAGGCCGTTTCCTCCGTTCTGCGGTACGCCAGGCCTCGTTTCCATTGGCTGTTCCGTCCAAGCCCTCCCGATGAACACGACGATGCATTCCGTTCCGACCCAGCCGATTGGCTCCCCATGAACACGACGACGACGTTGTTTCTCCATTCCAACCGAGCCATGTACACGAGCCCTGGCCGTACGTATGCGTGAGTAGGCGTTCGAGACCCTGGTATGTACGTACGTGGCCGTATTTTCTTTCTTGCACACTGGCCGATGTACGTACGTGTACATGCTACGTGCGCGCCTCTACTATGACACGTGCGCGCCTCTACATCGACCAGTATATACGTACACGTTCACGACCAGAATGACAATGCTACGTACGCTTCGACCAGGTGGGTCCCGACTGTCAGGCACTTCCTTGCCTGCGAAGATGTAGCTGGTGGGTCCCAGCAGTCAGGGGGCGAATCGTTTTTTTTTGCCCGGACGCACTTCCTTGCGTGCGAAGATGTAGCTGGTGGGTCCCCGCAGTCAGGGGAAACGTTTTTTCGCGAAATACGGTGGCCCGTCCGGTGGGTCCCCGTTGTCAGGTGGAGGAATAATTATTTTCCGCGTAATAAGGAGGCACTTCCTTGCTGCGGCTGTGGACCCAGATGTCAGCCTCTCCATGTACAGTCCACGTCCGATGGAAGCCGTTCCTTGACCACGTTGACCACGCCGCGCCGAGAGCACCAGGGCGGTGGACGACGGCGAGGCCTAGGAAGGGGATGACGCGGAGCCGGGGAAGACGCGGCAGTGGAAGCCCGCGCGGAGAGGAGTACGAGGGTTCACTGGTTCGGCTGCGGTGTGAGGCTGCCGTCGCCGCAGGGCCTGGCCAGCGGTGGGAATAGTAGGGGGCGGTGAGTTCTCTGCGGCAGCACAGCCGGCCACGGGAGGCAGGAGCATGCGGCACGACCGGCGCTGCTTTGGGCGGCTGGAGCAACAAGACCAGAGGTTGAAGAAGCACTACGGCCGTTGGATGGACATCATACGGTCAGTGGAGCTAGAATCGTGCATATTGACTAAGTTGACAAAGCCCTCCATCCCCGTCAACTTAGTAGGCCCACAAGTCAGCCTGCCACTATACTGGGTCCCAACTAGCAAGGGGGGTATTCATTTTTTTGTGCGTAATAAGAACGCACTTCCTTGCGTGCGAAGATATAGCTGGTGGGTCCGAGCTGTCAGCGGCGGTAACATTTTTTTTGCGAAATACAGAGGTCCCAGATGTCAGGTGGAGGAATCATTATTTTACGCGTAATAAGGAGGCATTTCCTTGTGTGCGGCCGTGGACCCAGCTGTCAGCCTCTGCACGTACAGTCCACTTCAGATGCATGTCGTTCGTTGACCACGTTGACCAGGCCGCGCCGGGAGCACCAGGGTGGTGGTCGGCGAGGCCTAGGAAGGGAACGACACGGAGGCAGGGAAGACTCGGCAGTTGTTTCCCATGCGGAGGGGAGTATGACTATACGAGGGTTTACTGGTTCGTCTGTCGTCGCCGGAGAATAGCAACAGGTGTGGGTGAGTAGAGGGATGGCTAGGCCAGCGATGGGAGTACGTGGGGCGGTGAAGCCTGCGTGGCAGCACAGCCGGCCGCGGGGAGGAGGGAGCAGGCAGTCCCGCCGGCGCTTGTTTGAGCGGCTGGAGCAGGAAGAGCAGAGATTGAAGAAGCACGACGGCCGTTGGATGGACATCCAATAGTCACTGCTTGTGCGTCAACCTTTTTTTTAGGAAAGCCTCAAATCTGTGAAAAACAGCATACAACCCATCTGCCATTATTTCTAATAATTTATAGCCCATTTGCTAATTCTGAAGGTTTTTTAAGCCCATATTCTTTTTGTTAGCATTACAGCCCATATTGTGGCCACGGTTAAAAAATTATACGAAATGTTGCATATATCGGTGCGGTCCGAACTGTTTTTAATCCCGAAATTTCGAGTCACATTCAAACTAATTTTAAAAATAAATGTATATCAATATAAAATCCAACAAATTGTCCACGCATAAAAATTAATGCAATTTAAAATCTTGAAATGAAAAAAAGAAATTTGAAAGTAATTGCCGGTTTGATGTGTTTTAAAAATGTACAACCCATTTCTCATTAATGATAGGCCATTTTCTCGTCCAGCCGAATGAAGCTCTCCTCGTCTTGAAAGATTTGCAGCCCAATAGGCCTAACAAAGCGACTTACTTGGCAAATCACAAAAAAACTGGGTAGCCATTTTCAGAAGAAAAAAACTACTGGGCTGGTCTGTGGTAAACATAAAAGAGAAGGTTGTCTAGACATGCCAGAGTGCCCCGCACAACCCAGTTGACACCCTGCTTCCGTCTCAAAAACAAATTAGATAAATGCCACAACAAATATGGCGATTCATAAAAATGCCACTACAATTTCCAAACTTTGAAAAATGCCACTGCAATTTTTGCAAACTTTGGAAAACGCCACTGCAATTTGCAAACTTTGAAAAACGCCATTCCAGACTTCGAAAAATGCCACTGGGGATGGCATGAAATGGCATTTTTCAAAGTTTGGAAATTGCAATGGCATTTCTTAGAAACACCAGATTTGGAGTGGCATTTATCAAATTAACCCAAAACAAAAATAACTGGGCGAGCTGCTGGGTCCCTGATGTCAGCCGCTCGTTGTGCAACTCTCTCGTTTATTGACTACGTTGACAATGGCATGGGACCCAGATGTCAGAAATCCATTACGAGGAGCCATTTTTTTATTGGATTGAAATAAGGAGGCACTTTGCTTGCGTACTGCCATGACCTTGGCGGGTCCCTGCTGTCATCCTCTCCACATACAATCATCTCCTGGTTGTGTACGCGTCAACTTGGTAGGCCCACAAGTCAGCCTCTAAACCTGTGGAGGACAAATACAACCCATTTAAAAAAATAACAGCCCATTCCATATGTTCAAACGGAAAGTTCAACATTCAGAGCAAAGTAACAGGTCTGATCCACATATAGAGTACCGAACTTCCATGTTGACAACCATCATAGCCAAGTTAACTATCTACTTCCACTAATACTCTAGTAGCGTACAAGTACTAACTTACTCTTAGCTAACTAGACGATGCCGGCCGCCATCTGCGGTACACGCTAAACGCCGGCATCGGCGTCCTCCGCCTTGCCTCGGACTTGCCAGAGGTGCGATAGGGCGCGTTGCTCGCGTGCGTTGGCCCTTTCCATGCCGGCATGGTCCACCGAAGCTTCGGCTTCTAAGCGGGAAACCCACTTGACGAGCTGGTAGTAAAAATCGGCGTCGCGAACGTGTGCGTGCCCGACAGCCTCCACGTAGTCGGCCCGCTACTATTTGCCAGGCGCCGGCCTCCACGTAGTCGGCCCACGTGTGGGCGCTCTGCTCGCGACTCAGAGCGTCGGTGCGCTGCTGCTCCATGTCCCGCTGGCAGCGCAAATCGGCGATACGCTGCTCATCCGCCAAGCGGTCGTGCTCCAACAACTCCTGCTCCTCCGCCAGGCGGTCGCGCTCCAACAAGTCCTCGATCTCCGCATTGCCATCTAAAGACCGATAGAATGCCTCCTCCCTCCGTCTGCCTTCCGGTGAAAAACCGAACACTAGTTCCGGCGGTGACCGCCTCCGGCCACGCCTATCGAGGACGGGCGGGGGCATGGCGGACGTGGCGAGAGCGAGGATAAGTGGCGAGCAACGTTGGGCCGGTGGGGGCTTATGAGGATAGGGCGAGTTGGGTCACGGTGCCACCATAGAAGGCCGAGAAACAATACTTATAAGCGGAAGGTAGCGCGACGGTCATCGGAATTCAATGCATAATGAAGCAGGCATGGCTTAGCGCGCCAGCTTGCCGTGGAAAACTAGAGAAACTTAAATTCTGACTGTGCCGTCCCGTCCCGTCCGTGCTGGGTCGCACGTCGGCCTTACGGTCAAACGAGTGCACTCGAATCATCTCCCTCCTTGTCAATAATGATTCCACGGATTTTAAAGGCCCGCAACAATTAAAGCGCATCTTTTTTCGCATCAGTTGGCTGCCTTAATTATGGCCGGCTGCATGTGGGCACTCAAAATCGCTCGCAGCCAGTACGCAGAGCAGCATGCAACGAGTCGCAGCCGAGGGCATTAATTGATGAACTTTAGCTGGGAGATAAGGCATTTGTGAACGTTTTTGCTAGCAGTTTCTTCAGATTCGCATGGCATTTTCTTCAGAGCAGCTTGTCAGTTTCTTCAGAGGTAGGCATTTCTATTCAAAAAACTGCCACTTCGGATCTTGCGTCGCAACTAAAACAGCCAGGAGCACATTAGTAGGCTAGCTAGTGATCGATCGATAACTTGTAAACACTGAGCGGACAGATATAAGGAACTGTTAATGCATCTCAATGATTCACAGACCATATACAAATATGTAGCTCCAAAAGCAAAGATCAGCCACAACTAAAACCAACTAGTACGATTCCCATACATAAGATCAACATGTTAATGCGTCTCAATGATTCACAGATCATATACAAATATGTAGCTCCAAAAGCAAAGATCTAGAAAAAACATATGTTCTTCCTACTAACATGGATGCTTCTCTTGGCCAACATTCAGTACAGACTGAATGACAAATTTGTTTCTGAAGTCTACAATTCCTCTTGCAAACGTAAGTGGTTTCACCAACAGCTGGAACCATGGGAATGAACCACACATGATGGAGGAACATCCACTGCAATATGATTTGGTCTTCTCTTGATCACACGGCGAGACTATTTTCGGAATACAAACTTTAACTTAGGCAAAATGATGCCCATTGTATAATCAGACCAAAGCAATGAAGCACCTAGTGTTGGCCAATAAATAGTACAGTACTACTTTTCTGCAGTCCATGAAGTGACTATCCAATCTTTCTGTGTCTATTTTCAAATGGCACTGCATGCAGTGACTATACTATTCTCTTGTGCAGTTCAACCAAATTTGCGGTCACTTTGTGTGTTTGCTAAATAGCAACGGGCAGACATCTCTGTCTGCACAAATATCAAGCAGCTAGTAAACATATACCCCACCTTGTATTTTCGGTTTAAACATGTCTCTTCCGCTTAGATCTGTCATGTTTTGCACTGGACAATTTGATACAGTCATGTTTTGCCCTGGACAATTTCATACTGAATTGATTTGCTTGTTCAGAGCAGAAATATAGCGCCTATTCTTCATCAGACCAAGGATATCCATGTTCGCAGTGATGGAAGAGGTGAAATCGATACAACCGAAATTGAGCATCCAGTCATTGAATCATGTCCTGCACCTCCAATGTAGGTCCACCCTGCCAATAAATTCACATGCAAACCACTAGTACTACTATCTAATGACAGTACAAAAAGAGTAGCAAGATAGTAGCAAACCATGTACCTTCTTAATGAACAGCTCATAGTGCCACCAATTGGATATAAAGGTTTGGGAGAAAACATGCTCCTAATGTTGAACCAGTTGGACTTTTTGTGCAGTTCCACTAAACTCGAGCATCCCTGTTTGCATAGATATTGAAAGTGTGATTACTATAAAAGTGGCACTAGTTGAAGCATCGACTCACAAATATAAGCATTCCAATTTCTTAATGGGAAAAGGTAGCAAGACTGTTTCTAACCACCTTTTTGAAGGAATAAATAAGGCAACAGAGGCTGATGTCAGAAAGGCATATATAGTTCTTTCTGAAAGAATGATCGATTCCTGACCTTTCCTCTTCTTTTAAGCATATTTTGTGCAGTTCAACTAAAATAAAATGCCATCACCGCCTTGACAATTCAGTGACATTGTACAAAAGGAAATGACTTAACATTACATCATGATGTCAGGTATGTAGTCGACAGGCATTAGAGACAAACTTACAGACCTCCTCCGATAACATAATGAACATTAATTTTAACAAAGGTGTGACTAGCTTTACCGGGATAATTTGAGTGAACTCTACACCCTCTGTTCCTTAATATAAGAGGTTAGTTTAAAGTACCCAAACGTCTACTAGTATTTAGAAAAACAGGTAGTAGTTTTCTTGAGCACATATCTGGGAAAGCTTGCCACCCTTTATTTATGTCCATACGCTAATGCAACACCATTCGAAATTTCGAATACTACAAATATACACTAATCCAGTGGCTAGTGCAACAGTAGAGTAGTTATTTTATTACAGGGTACAGTACAATGGTTTTACTGAACAGATTTCAATAAACTCTGGCACCGGATGATTTCTATAAGAATTAACAATACAAAATGTAAAGGTAACACGTTTCAGCATTGGTATACTAGCTGTGCATGAGAAACCAAATACAAAAGTCTGAAGGTAACTAGCATTATTAACTAATGACAGTATAAAAAAATTGCAAACCATGTACCTCCAAGGTAAATATCATTTCGAACACGGGGGGCCTTAAAAATTGCTATCCCAATCTTGATAATCGATCAAACATAAAAACTTGATCGAACGAATCAAGAGAACAGCCGGAGGAGGAGGTGCCCACTCTTAACCTTTCCTCTTGTCTTCATAATTTTTTGTGCAGTTTAACCAAAATAAAATGACATCAGCGCCTTGGCATTTTGGTGACACTGTACAAAAAAATTAAGTTATCTCATGAAAGTGAGGTATGTAATCTATAAGCATTAATAGTGCAAAAATCTGAAGGTAGTAGCAAGTTTCATCGTTGGTATACTGGCTGTGCAACATCATTAGAATGCCTTAGTTGAAAAATCTTTAATACATCCACAATCAACAGCTAACCCTGAAATAATCCAGTGACATTAAATGGCATTGCTTAAATTTATCGGTGGCATTAGACTCAGTGCGGCATTAGTTAAATGTGGCATCACTTTAGCAGTAGCATTGCTTGACTTGACTGCTGGCGTTATACTAACAGCAAAAAAGTTAGACTAAGAGCATGAGAGGCCCATTCGGACAGTGGGCGCACCAGTACGATGTACCTCCACGGACGCATAGAGTGGTGAGGGAGGTATGGTTGCCCAGAGCAACAAATATCCAGGCAGCATATGTGGATTACGTCCCATTTTTGTTCTGTTTAGCCACCTTTTTCCTATGTGAGGACAACAAACCGATTGACCTGGTCATTCTCTATTGCGTTGTCATGCCTTTCTACCCTTCTTCAACCAAGAGACACGAGACTCGTTCCTTAGCTACTGATTTTCCCCTTCTCAACCTAGATGCGGGTTCGATGCCTACTCTCTTGGACAGTACAGTCTCCCTTCCTTTCCTTATTCAACCCAGACATGGATTAGTCTGCATGAAGTAGGGTTTCCTTTAATAGTGTAAATTAAGGTTTTCGTCTGCGTGACCAGCAGAGCAGAGGATAGCAAATTGGGAAGATGGTGGAGTGGAAAAAGATCCACATGCAGCGACATGGCAGATGGGGCAATAGAACAAGGGTATGGTTCGAAAAGAGGTAGCATACCTAAGGGTCGGCGGGAAGTGGCTTCGCTCGTGGTCATCGTCCTCCACACGCACTACGACAGCGAGCTTGCGGACGTAGGCCATCCCGCGCGGGCGCTAGGTCTGAGAGGACGGCCTTGTCGTCAGTGCGTAACCTCACTCGCCGACGACGAGTGCGTCAACACTGCACGTCCTTTTCTTCCCCGGCAGATCTGTGACCACCGGTGAGGAGGGAGAGAGAGGCCGTCTTTTTTAGATCTGGAGAGAGGGTGATAGTGTGAGAAGCAAGTGGGCAACCCTTAGCAAGAAAGCTTTGAAGCTCCAGCCTATATATCTTTTTTATACTACTAGTACTAGAGGTGGAGTAGTGGTAGAGTAGTTTATATTTTCTCTGCAAACAGTACCAGTTAGTCGTGCTTCAAAACTGAACGGCACGCCATTAAAAAAATAAAGTCGAGAAATAATGCGGCACCTCGGGCCAACGCGGCCAGATCGCATTTTGCACGAGAAATTACACACGATGTTTCGTTGACATGTGGTCCCGTTCCAACATGTCAGTGAGACGACGGCGGGTCCTTTTGTACAATTTCCGAAAGGACGTGTAGGCCGGGGCGCCTCTTCGTGTACCGTGGCAAACTGGCAACCGTCCACCGACTCTTCGCCTTTCCCTCTCGATTTGGAACTGTTGTCGCACGCTCTTCCTCCCTCCTCCATTTGCCTTCACCCTTCCTTCTGCCATTGTTCGATCGTCTTCTCCATGGAGGGAACAAGCCGGAAACGACCCCGTTATTCTTGCCCCGATCTGAAAGATGACGTGGTGGGGGAACTCATTGATCGGTGCGACGTCATCACCTCGGCTAGCATGGCAGGTTTGTTCAAGCCCATTCTCAACTCGACTAATAACATCATTACAAGGAACCCAAGGGTCCAGGAGCAGTTTGATCTCCCTTATCTTCTTCGCTATAAGCCTGTTCGCATGGGCGCGGACGACGGAGGCCTCGCCTTGTGCAAGTTGATGCCGCTTGATAATGATACGTGTGATGTCAAGATGCCATCGCTTAAGGGTAAGTCCTGGGCTGGCACAAATGGAGATTGGGTTGTTTATATTGGGTACAATTGCGAGTGGGAACTTGTGAATGTGTACACTCGTCAGCGGATTCCACTTCCAAAAATCTCTGAGTGCCCTGAGGTTGAGCACACAGATGATCTACGTACGTTCAAATACAATCATGGTGACTGTCGTCTACTGAAGATAGCAATTTGTCGAGTTCCCAACCGCTCTTGGAATTAAAAGAACTATCAAGTTGTTGCTATCTTCGACAAGCTTGTTGCCGTCCTTCGTGGTTCGACTGGATGGATATTGCTCAAAAATCAGTTTCTATACACGGATGTGTACTGTGATGCAACTGAATGCGAGGATCTTGTGTTTTCTGCCACCACTCGTGGCACTGTTTTTGCATGGGATCCTTGTAGTTTCGGTACGTTTGTCTTCCACCGTAATTATAATTGTTTCATCCACATGCATGCGGGTTAGCAAGTTTCCCTTTACTAATTAACCTTCTTCTTGTGTTTCCAAGGTCCTATGAACATTCCACCGCCTATACTTGAAAATTTTTATAAGCAAGGGGGAGATGACGATGGTGATGATCACGAGCATGAGGAGGAGCAGAACTTATATACTCAGTGGCGCCTGGCAACTAATTCCGATGGATCACCTCTTCTTGTCTGTATACAGTGCACTCAGACTGTTACTACTGAGGAAGCAGGTGTTGTCTCCCATGGTCGCCCTCTCCTGACCTATTCCAACACCCGTTGCATGGTATTCAGGACGGATACTAGTGTGCTAGCGCAAACACCTTCTCCCAGGTTCAGTATTGATAGTCTTGGAACAAACTCGCTCTTCCTTGGACCAAACTATCCAATGATGGTGAAAGGCGATCCAGCTGCTGTTGACACAACATTACTACCATTTATGAGAAGCAACTGTATCTATACCTCGGACATTTCGGTGGTTCCCTACCCTGGTCCTGATATATGCCGCTTCAGCCTGGATGATCACTCCTGCGTTGCTCTCGATATTGACAATAGCTGGCCCTTCCCAGAGCACCTATGGTTCAAAGCAAGCGTTTCCAACGCCGAGGATTGGTTGAGTTGAAGTTCATTTCATTGCTTGTTATTTGTTGTGTGATGAAAACTTTAGTATTTGCTAGACTGTTTTGTTGGAAATAATCTATAATCCAACATGTATCCTCGTTGTCGTTGTGTGTTGATGACTTGTTGTATTTAATGAATGGTACATTTCAGTTGCGAATGCATGTCATAGACTCGATTTATGAATGGTTTTCGAGTCACTTCTTGGAGTGTGAGTACCGTAGTAGTATAGCCAGCATCCGGTTAGTATATGAAGTTGCCACATCACATAGAGCCAACCTAATATTGGAGTATGCTAGCCCTCCACTGGCGCGCCGCTTCAAATGGCGGAGGAAGTGAGAGGTCGCGTCACCTTGTGTCCAGATCTGAGATGCCACGTGTACCAGATGAATGACTCCAAGTTCGACCACCGTGATGTTAGGTGCGAGCCCAGGAACACTGTTGGAGAGACCCCCCCTCATAATTTTCATACATTGGTCGTTTGATTCATAGGATAGAATGCTATAGGATTTTTTTTCCTATGTAATCATCTTTTAATTGGCAATCTAGCATCCACTCCAACTTTTGTTTCACTTCCTTTGTTCCTACGAAGAGAGTACTTGCTCTAAATGATGTGCCGCTGCAAGAGCCGCCTATATTTATTAACCATGCTCGAAAAAGGTGGACCGGCTTTGGCTATAGTAGTACTGTACTGGTTAGTAGGTGACCTTGCGCTTGGCTCTTCTCCTCTTCCGGAAGTCGAACAATAATGATGGTACTACAGTAGTACTTCTGGCAATCTGACACCAAATGAAGTGCTGCACGTCCCCCGCTTGTAAGCAAAAGTTTCTCCTCGTGCTGCGAGCCACCACGCACGCGTTGGCGAGGGAGAAGGCGTAGTAAGCAAGCTTCTCGTCGTTCTGTGAGTTGACGGGACACATCAAAGTTATTTATTAGTACTCTTGGAGTAAACTCGCTCTTCCTTGGACAAAACTATCCAATGATGGTGAAAGCCGATCCAGCTGCTGTTGACACAACATTACTACCATTTATGAGAAGCAACTGTATCTATACGTCGGACATTTCGGTGGTTACCTACCCTGGTCGTGATATAGTAGGCCGCTTCAGCCTAGATGATCAGTCCTGCGTTGGCCTCGAGATTTACAATAGCTGGCCCTTCCTAGAGAATCACTTGTGGTTCAAAGCAAGCGTTTCCAAAGCCGAGGATTGGTTGAGTTGAAGTTCATTTCATTGCTTGTTATTTGTTGTGTGATGAAAACTTTAGTATTTATAATCTATCCTCGTTGTTGTTGTGGGTTGATGACCTGTTCTATGTAATAAAATGATATGCCTGTGATAAACTTACTAAATTTATGAATGGCTATCGAGTCGCTTCTCTGAGTGGGTGCTGCGACGAGGCAAAAAAATATTTTCCGAATACATAATTGTACGTGCATTACAACAGGTTATCGGATGAGGCCAATCAACAATAGTACACTATTTGTACTAGCTTCACATGCTACACTATCTCTACGTCTACGTACGTAATACAACAATTTTTAAACTTGAGACCAGCCACCCATCCTCACAAAGAACACTTTTTAACCTAGCACAGACTCCAGGAAATTTGGCCACAGTGTGAGGTGGGCCATATGTTAATGTATTCGCTGTACGTAACCAGTACCTCGAATCCTCGATACTACTACTATAAGTAGTACTAGGAGTAGTAGGGTGGCATGGGCCAGAACAAGCATTCACGTCCAGGAGTACGGCACACACCACCAGCATGACTTCCATCTGACACCATATTTCTTGGAGTCCGTGCTACAACAATCTCTTCAACCTAGTCATTTCTCTAACTCAGCCATCGCGCGGCGGGCGAGGTGGGGGTTTGCCGATAGTCGGTGTCCTCAACTGCGGTCCCACTTGTAAGGCCAACTCCAACGCACGACCCCAAACGGACCTCTGTTTTGCCCGGATTCTGTCCGTTTGGGTAGGGCAATGGGGTCGTGTCCGGGCCATTTCTCGGATGCGGTGGTCGTGCGCCGAACGCGCGACCGCATCCCGGCCGCGTACATTTTTCTTTGCAAACACATATCTTTTTTTCATCATTGATTTTTTGGTACATGGAAATACATCACCAAAATTTTGACTAGAAAAGCAAGACCAAAGAAAACAAGAACCACAAGAATACATTTTAGAAGATATCCAACTTCCATAACTGCTCCTATAAGTTGGATTAGTGCCTTCTCGATGCATTCATTGTTGATCTGCGGAGGCTCGATCTTGCGTGCTTCTTTCTTCTTCGCGTGTAAAGAAGTAGACGTGTCTAGCCTCTATTCTATCAACAAGTCTAGTCTCATCTCTAGCCTCTATGCTAGCTAAAAGTGCTAGAACATCTACTAAATTGTGCTCTATCAATATATCATTGTACTCTTCTTCCCAATACCAAAACTTGCATCCATTCTACACAATAAAATTTTAAGTTAGCACAACTAGTCTAATCCGAGAGCACAACCGAAGATTTGGTCGAGTTCTTCCTCCTTTTGCCGACACGTGGGACATCCAGCATCCAGGTCGTGTCATGCAAGAAAATAGAGTGGTAGGTGAAGCCACGTGATGTGCATCTTGGGTTAAACTGTAAATAGAATCTTACTACTCTTGAGTAACTCCAAAAGCGGCCACCGAAGATCTTTATTGGATTTGTTTTTCATCACCAGCACGTCGAGGTGAAAGATGTGCAGGTTCAGTGGGTCCTCTTGCATTTTCACTGACATGTGGGACCGCATATGAGCAAACAGACGATGGGCTCCGAGCGTCTGCTGGCTGGCTGAGAAGAGAGATAGAGGAGGGCCGAGCACGGACTCCAGGAAATTTGTTCTACGTACTCGATATAGTGGAGTAACCAGCACCTCAATATAGTGGGGTGGCATGGGCCATAACTAGCATTCATGTCTAGCAGTATGGCACACGACACCCACACGAGTCCCATCTGACACCAATTTTCTTGGAGTCCGTGCTAGCTACAGCCATCTCTTCTCCCTCCTATTTTCTCAGCCATCGCACGGTGGGCGGGGTGGGGGTTTGCCGATAGTCGGTTTGCTCAACTGCGGTCCCACTTGTAAGTGAAAATGCAACACAGCACGCATTCCCCCTTGAGCGGCGTGCCGGACAAACCGTGTGGGGGTGCGACGCGAACACGGCAGGCTTTTCCTTTTGAACTTGTAACTTGTAAAATTTGGTTCTGCTCCATGGGGCGACCGATAGATAGAAATAACGATTTTCCCTAGAGTAATGAGAAGTTTGGTTCTGGCACGGTTCATGCATGGAGTACGTAGGAAAATTATGAAGTTGATGCGAAAGGTAAGATAATTACTAGTAGTACCATATACTACTACATGGATTTGACGGAAAGATAAAGATACATGCGGATCCATCAACGACATCCTCACGCCCTAGTGCACCGGGTCACCAACCGACGTCTGAGGAGCAGCGGCGTTGGCGGCAAGCTCAACGTGCTTCTAAACAATGTCGTCCAAGGTTGCCCTGCGGTCCAAGAAGGCCAGCGTCCTATCATCCTCCTCTTGCATGTAGTAGTCCTTGTGGACAATTTGCGCGTAGACGTGGGTGATTATGTTGATGGTGTCTTGCTGCGCCAGGCGCTGCGCAGCAAGCGCGACCTCGAGATGGACATTCTCCGGCGCGACGGCGGGTAGTCGCAGGGCCACCAGTGCGTTGAAGAGGTTGTCACCATAGAGGCTGTTGAGGGTGGCAGGCATCGCAGAGCCTGGGCGCGTGGGCTGGAGGCGTACGTCAAGGTCGTCCGCGAGCTTCTTGACGACGGTGAACTTGTCGAGGAAGCCGACGAGGATCTCGTCGAACAAGGAGACGAAGCTGTCGTCCAAGCGGCCCCTCGCCCTGGCGGCCTCAAGCACTACCTGGAGACATTCCTCGGTGCCAGGATGCAGGCCGGCGTCATGGACCATCTGGCACAGCCGGCTGATGCTCGCGCTCATCGCCTCCATGGGTCTAGCTTCTAGTCAACTGATCTTGCGATTGGAGTGATCACTCTTGCCCTTAGGTGCGTAGGTGCGTAGGATTTCGTAGATTGGACCAGCGGGAGCCTTTATATGAGAAGTGCAGACTGCGTTGAATTCACGTGCGTGTTGGCCATCTACTCCTCGCCCCTCTACTGCACCTGCCTTTGGCTGTATGACAGGTTGGCCAGCCACCCGTTGGACCCACGTGTCATACACCCAAAGGCAGGTGCAGTAAGTCAATGAAGCTGCATCCCCCTCCGTGCCCGTGCATGCTTTCAATGACTTGAGACTACCAAACATCACATGCGGTGGTTAGTTCATTGCATGTAATCCTATTAAGTAGCAAAAAGACATTAAGTTACCTCGCCCATAGGAATAAAACAATACACCATGTATTTATTTACAGAAGGAGTATAGCCAACATCCGGTTAGTATATGAAGTTGCCACATCACATAGAGCCAACCTAATATTGGAGTATGTTAGCCCTCCACCGGCGCGTCACTTCAAATGGCGGAGGAAGTGAGAGGTCGCGTCACCTTGTGTCCAGATCTGAGATGCCACGTGTACCAGATGAATGACTCCAAGTTCGACCACCGTGATGCTAGGTGCGTGCCAAGGAACACTGTTGGAGAGACCCCCCTCATAATTTTCCTACATTGTCGACGACGAGGTGCCTATGGTGACTTCGTAAATTTCAAGATGATAGTGCCGTGCGTGTGTGCGTTCATAGGGGTGAGTGTATGCGCGTGTATATGAGCGCTTGCGTCTGTACTGTGTAAAAAAATGTAAATGCGTGTCAAAAAGAGACTAGTCAGTATACTTAATATTGTGCACCTCGGAGAGGAAAACGATAGAACTAGTACGTATTTATTTACGGTGCAGATTCACTCATTTTGCTCCATATGTACTCCGTCTCGGTGTAGTCTAGTCACTTGTTGAAATCTCTAGAAGGGCAAATACTCATTTCTGGTTTACAGGGCTATACTAGCAAGTAGTTGTACGTACTAGTACAATAGTGGGCTCACATAGCAATTTTGTCTCATGCAAGAGCCTGACTATATGCGTGCTCCAATGTTCGCAACTGCAACGTTCGGTTTGCGCTTGGCTCTTCGCCTCTTCGAGAAGACGAACAATGATGTTACTACTACTGCTTCTACAGTGTCGAATCCACTGCTGCATGTCCGTCCACCGTGAGCGGGACGGATAGCTTGTTGTAGAAGTATTACTAAGCAAAAGCTTGTCCTCGTTTGCGAGCAACCGCGCGCATGGGTGAGGGAGAAGGCGTGTAGCAAAACCAAGCTTCTCCTCGTTGTACGAGTTGACGCGACACATCATAGCACTGGCCCCACATGCTTGCCTCTAAACTTGGCTGAAAGACTCGCAGTGTACAATATATTTGTTGCAACCTCTAACATTTACCCACCACAAATTAAAATATATGTGGCCGTATGCATCGTTCTGATGCAGAGGCCGGGCTCTCCTCCCGATAAGCACGCGCAGGGGTCTGATCGCACGCCTCTCATACTCAAATAGCTACCCTGCACGGCGCCTCCTAGCTAATAAAAAATGGGGACGCGTGGCGGCACGTAAATGGTACTAGTAAGTAGAACGCCCACGGTTTCAATAATACTTGTGTTTCCGATTGTAACGTGACAACACTTGTTCCAAAATGACTTTGTTGATTGTTAATGTGTGCGCCTTCGCAAATCGGACTGCAAATTTACCACAACATGTTGGTGCCATGTCATGGCACCAAGCCAAGTTTCATTATTTTCATGCGTGTTTTGGATTTACAGGAATTAAAAAACTAAGTTTCTCAATGTTTCCAACCCAGCCACGACACCCAGAATTTTGAATTTCATTCCCATTTCTTGCATGGAACCTAGAAATTTACCCGAGGACACACATGTGATTTTTCAACCAACTTTGGTGCACTGGAACATGTGCTTGTATTTCAAATTTGAATTATGCACACAAAGGTGACACGTTCCCTCCCAGAACCACGAGCCTTCTTGAGAGAAGCTCCGATTTGCAAGAAGCTTATACCAAAATTTGTTCCTATTCGGCCAATTTTTTTACCACGGCATGGTACTACCATGACATGACACCATGCCAATTTTCATGATTTTAAAACCAAGTTTCTCAATGTTCTCGACCGAGCCACGATGCCCAGATGTTTGAATTTTATTCTCATTTTTTGCATGGGACCTACTCCCTCCTTCCATCTATATAGGGCCTAATGTGTTTTTCAAGACAGCCTTTGACTATTGACAAGATTAATAGCACATGAGATGTATACTATGAAAATTATATTATTGGAAGCTCCTTTGACATACAAATTTGAAGGTATGCTTTGTGTAAGTTGCATGTCATATATTATTGCTCTAACATTTGGTCAAAGTTAGCCTTGAAAAACGCATTAGGACCTATATAGATGGAAGGAGGGAGTAGAAATTCACCCGAGGACACAAATGTGATTTTTCAACCAACTTTGGTGCACGGGAGCATGTGCTTGTAGTTCAAATTTGAATTATGCACATTAAATGACCAAAAACTCAATTAATGTGTAAATAAGGCCAAACGAAGCCGGAATAATTCCAAAATTAACAGGGCACTCATGTAGTTCTATGTTGCCTTTGTAAATAAACTCAAGGGGGACAACGTATATCGTTTCGCACTCAAAGGTGGCACGTTCCCTCTCAGAACCACGAGCCTTCTTGAGAGAAGCTTCGCTTTGCAAGAAGCTTATACCAAAATCTGTTCCTATTCGGCCAATTTTTTACCACAACATGGTAATACCATGACATGACATCCATGCCAAGTTTCATGATTTTCAGACGTGTTTTGGATTTACAAGAATTTTAAAACCAAGTTTCTCAATGTTCTCGGTCGAGCCACGATGCCTAGATGTTTTAATTTTATTCTCATTTCTTGCATGGGACCTAGAAATTCACCCGAGGACACAAATGTGAATTTTGAACCAACTTTGGTGCACGAGAGCATGTGCTTGTAGTTCAAATTTGACTTATGCACATTAAATGACCAGAAACTCAATTAATGTATAAAAAACGACAAACGAACCCGGAATAATTCCAAAATTTAACAGGGCACTAATGTAGTTCTATGTTGCCTTTGTTAAGAAACTCAAGGGGGGGCAGCGTATATCGTTTCACACTCAAAGGTGGCACGTTCCCTCTTAGAACCACGAGCTTCCAAATTGGCCCAATTTTTTACCACAACATGTTAGTGCCATGACATGACACCATGCCAAGTTTCATGATTTCCAGGCGAGTTTTAGATTTACATGAATTTAAAATCAAAGTTTCTCGATGTTCTCGGGCGAGTCATGACGCCCAGATGTTTGAATTTCATTCTCATTTCTTCCATGGGACCTAGAAATTCAACCAAGGACACACATGTGATTTTTCAACCCACTTTGGTGCACCGAGCATGTGCATGCAATTCATATTTAGATTATGCACATTAAAAGTCCAGAAACTCAATTAATGTATAAAAGGCCAAATGAACCCGAAATAATTCCAAAATTTAACAGGGCACTCATACAGTTCTATGTTGCCTCTGTAAATAAAATCAGGGGGAGGCAGCGTATATCATTTCGCACACAAAGGTGACACGTTCCCTCTCGGAACCACGAGGCTTGTTGAGAGAATCTCCGGTTTTGCAAGAGGCTTATACCAAAACTTGTCCCAATTCAGCCAAAAATTATACGTATGAAAACAGGGTTTAGATTATCCCAAACATCTCGCTACCTAGACCAATAATGTACTATGATTTGAATTCAACATAAAATGGATACACATATTTGAATTGGAGAGCGTATGGTACATGTAGTTCATAGTGAAATATGATTACTGCTATATGTATGTTCTTTGTTATCAAGATAATATTTATATTATTGTATAACTTGACAACAATCGTATTCAAATAAGGAAAATTGATTCAAATCTAGTCCATATGGTAGACGACAATATATATGTTCACATGGTGGAGTAAAATGTTCAGATATGATGGAAGATCAAAATGTACGACTACACCAATTATAAACCGCAAGGGCACCTAACGATATATTTGAATTCAACATAACGTGGATTCAAAAATTGAAATTCGAGATTATGGCATCTGTAATCATATAAAAAGGGACATTACTCTTTCTTTGGTGGGAATTGATTTGTTTTTTGTTGTTGTTGAGGGAAGTGCGAATCGATTTGGTACTGTGCAGGGTAATCTTGTTCTCTCGATTTTTTTACATTTTTCTTGTAGTTTTTTCAATGGCATCTATAGCAATATAGTAAAAGGGGACATGACTCTCTTGTGTCTTGTATGAACTGTTTTTTTACACGTTAAGTTTGTTCTGCCGAACAAGGAATCTGCACCTTGTTATCCCAAAATTTTCAAGCTCGAGTATCTTTTGTCTCACCTGCTTTGAAACTCCCGCTTCTTCAACCCGCGCCGCGCCTTATTATCCCGAAATTTGGACGCGCGCGAGAACTCCCTCCTCATCCGAAATCGCTCCCGCAGCCCAGACACGCGAAATCCCCCTTCTACCCCTCAGCCGGAAATGAAGCTCCACGTCGTGGTGTCAAAACCGGTGGGGGTACGCTGGTAACTTACCCTACATTTCGGACAAGCGCGTCCCTAAGTTTGGATCCCCCCTCCCCCTTCGCCCCCCCATTCGTAACCGAGGCCGCCAAAACCCGCGAAACCCCACGCTCCTCCGTCGGCCTCCCGACCGCCGCCCAGCCGGAGACTCTTCCCCGACTACGTCGTCGACCGCAACAGCTCGCCGTCCCTCATCCACCGCACCGGATGAGGATCCGTTGTCGATCTCGTCGTCCCGCCGGATCAGCCACTCCGTCCTCCACCTCCAAGGAGCTGCCCCGACATTCGCCTTGTCTATCGCGCCACCTCAATCCCCACAGCGCCGTCTTGACCTGCCCCACCAGAACCACAGCACCCTCACCAATTCCTCCGATGAAGCCGAGGCCAACTCGGCGCCACCAAGGAGGTTCTACACTCACCGCTGCATTTTATCTTTTATTCGATCTCACGGGGCTGCCGGTGCTCGATACCGAGCAGACATGGCGTGTCTCCATCGCCGTCGCCGTCGCCGGCCACATCATCCATGGCGTCTCTCCCCCATGTCGTTGCTTCCTCGGCGGCGACTTCCACAACGGCACTAGCTGCAGCTGCTCCGGCTCTCGCTCGCGCTGCGGCTCTGTTCTTGCTCTCGGTCACGCTGCTGCACTGCTCCTGCTTTCGTTCGTGCTGCTGCTCTGCTCTTGCTCTCGCTTGCGCTGCTGCTGCTGCTGCACGACCTCCGGCAGCTACAGGAGTTGCTGCTTTAGCACTCGCTCGCGGTGCTACTGCACGACTTGCTCTCTGCTAGTGTGTTCCCTGCTCGAGCGTCTGCTGATTTAGATCACTGCTTCTCTGCTACTAGTGCTCGAACGCCCTAAACATCTATTGCAATGCTCTGTTACTAGTTCAATCAGTTTCGACAGTAAAATTCAGTTTCAACTGTGAAGTTCATTTTCTTCAGTTAAGTTCAGAGTGAACAGTACTTACAGCATCTGTCAGAGCGGCCGTGGTGCGGCTGATGCGTTTTACATCTAGCACTTTTTGGTGATGTATTTTACATCATCTATTGCAGATGATATTAGGGTCCCACTTCAGATTAACGTTGTCTGTCTTGTCATGCTTCAGCCTCGTCGCCATACACCTTAGCGGAGCTGCTCCAACGACGGAACCATCCATCACAGCGGAGCAGTACCCTCGCCGCCGTTTCCAGAGGCCTCGGATCTTCTTCCCCGCCTCCGACAGTCACACCAGCATCATCACCATCCTCCACGTCCAACCCAATGATGCTGAGGTCCACAAGGCTATGCCAAAGAGGTTGTACACTCATCGCATCACTTTGTTTCTCCATTCCTCTGTTCTTCCAATTCATGTGAGCCAAACACCCAGGTTGATTGAAATCCTATGTTTCCAAATGCTCTGTTTTGCACGTGCATTCCTATCCTATTCCTGTGTTTTTCCTGTCCCTGCGTTTATAGAATCCTCCAATTCTAAGGAGCCCTTACAGATTTACTTCATTTTCAGATAGGCGTCAAAGAAAACTCTGTGTGTTATGTCCTGCTCCTGCCGTGCCGTCATCCACCCCACCTGAGGTGCACCATCGATAGAAGCGTTCACTGCAGCAGAGATCCCCCCTGCAGACTTCCTTTCGCCGCCTCAGATCATCTTCCCCGTTGTCGGCAGCCACGCCAACTGCATTACCATCATCGACTGAGCAGATGAACCTGAGGACTACACAGTTCCGGAAGAGAGGTCGTAGTCTTTCGTGTTTGCTTACGTTATACATCGGTTATTATTACCTGCTACTTTATCGTTCAATCTTGAGTTTTGAATTGCCCATGGGTCTCATATCGAGCTAGCAACGAATAGTATCTGTCTACTATCTGGTTCATCTGGGGTCTTCTATGTGGTTTATGTTGGGTGGGCAACAAACAATAGATGATCCATTGTCTATCTTTTTAAACTGAAACTATAATCTACATGCTATCATTAGTTTTGGATCCATCCACTCGTTTGCTACCATCAGTCTTGATTTTTGCATGCACCCCTTAGGCCTTACAAAATCTAACTAATTTTTGTTATTATGCATGTCAGATATTGTACACAATCGTACTGAACATGTAGAGAAAAAGAGAAGACCGTTGTGTGCGAATATAATGTCATGCAGACGCCGCTCCATGGTGGGCGAAGTGCCCCCCCCCTCCTGCATTTCCAGATTGTATTCCAGAGGAAGATAACTGTTTAGATGGAGATTCAGAAGGAGCTGACCACGCCTGTTTACCACCTGAAGTGTTTGCTCTAACCTGGCATGCTGATGTTGGTCATATCATGCATATGGCGCCTTGCATTGCTTACATTATACATCTTATATGTCATCAGCTTAGTTTAGATTTGCTTTGTGTGAATGCCACCTGTTTGGTTTCTATATCATACTCCCACCATTCCTAAATATTTGTCTTTTTAGAGATTTCAACAAGTGACTACATACGGAACAAAATGAGTGAATCTACACTCTAAAATATGTCTATATACATCCGTATGTGGTAGTCCATTTGAAATCTCTAAAAAGACAAATATTTAGGAACGGAGGGAGTATATGGGAATTATGCAATGCCATCTTCTTTAGCCAGGCATCATATACGTGAATCATGCAATGCCATCCTATTTAGCCAGTCATCGTATATGTGAATTGTATTGTGCCATATTTTTTTCCATAATGTATTCCATTTGTCAACAATGTTTATACATTCATCTACTCTTCCTGTGCATCAGCCATTTGAGTCGGTCATGGGAAAATCTGGAGTGAAAACAAGGTCTTCTGAGCAGTCAGTGCTACCTGTCGATGCAGATTTCTTGCTGGTTACAGATAGCTCCTCAGAGGAGGATTCAGAGAGAGATGACCAGTCGTATTCCCCCCCCCAGGTGCATGCTCTAACTTGGCTGGGTTATATTGCTCATATCATGCATATGGTGTCTTGCATTGCCATGCCATCTGCTTAGATTAGACATGCTTTATGTGAATGCCTCCTATTTGCTTTCTATATCAGATATGTGAATTATGCAATGCCATGTTTTTCAGCCAGTTATCATATATGTGAATTATGCACCGCCATGGAGCCATGCATCATATATGTGAATAATCTCATGCCATCTTTTTTTCATTACGTATTCCATTTGTCGACAATCTGTGTATATTGAACTACTCTTCATGTGTATCAGCCATTTGAGCCGGTTATGGAAAAATCTGGAGTGAAAACAAGGTCTTCAGAGCAGGCAATGGTACCTGTTGAAGCATATATCTCGATGGTTATAGGGAGCTCCTCAGAGGAGGATTCAGAGACAGATGACCAGTCCTATATCCCACCTGAGGTGTATGCTCTAAGTTGCAATGTTTATATTTCTCATATGATGCATATGGTGTCTTGCATTGCTTAGTTTAGACATCATATGCACAATATTGAATTCTATCTGCTTAGTTTAGAGATCATACATGCGAGTGCCAGCTGCTTAGTATATGAATCAATTATGTCAATTATATCATGCCATCCTGTATACTTAGACAACATGTATGTGAATTATTTCATCCCAACCTATTTTAGAAAGACATCATATAGTTTTGTCATGTCATCCTGTTTAGGTACTCATCATATGTTGAATTATGCCATTATATCCTGTTAAGTTATCCATCATATATCTGAAACTGTGTCATGCTATCCTGTTTAGTTAGGCATCATATATGTGAAATTGTGTCATGTTGTCCTGTTTGGTTAGACAACATATATGTGAATTACCACATCTGTCTATCATACAATGTCTGTACGTTCAATTTCTTTTCTTGTTTATCAGCCATTTGAATTGGAGGGGGTGATGGCAGTATCTAAGGGAGCAAAAACCTGTTCTTCACAAAAGACAGTGCTACCCGTCGATGCAGATAGAACCATGGTTGTACTGGCCCACAAACTAGCCCCACGACACATAATCGAGACTCTTCCAGATTGCAGACTTACACCGTTGGGCAGAGAACCAGCTACAACCCATCTAACCGCAACCCCAGCGGATAGTAACCCACTTATAGTTGACAAAGCACCATGTCCACCACAGAGTACCCCCACACGAGCAGTTTGTAAAGCTACTGCAGTGCCCAAAGCACGAAGACCACCACAGCTAACCCAAACTCCATGTTTAAAGCAGAAGAGCAACTGTTCTCAGGTCAGATTCCGTAGCTATGGTTCATACTCCTTTGCTATTGCATCACTGTATTTACTCATACCAATTACTTTCGAATTTGAAGGATCCAATTGAAACTCCAATGGCGCAACAGGTATGTTTTAAACCTATTTCTTTAACTGGATTGCTGTTCTAACTTGTTGCTCTATGTTGATTTCAGTTTAAGTTGTATAAACAGTTATGTTCTCATGTGATGCACATTACAAGTGCTGCCAATGCTGTGTAGTTTCTCACACTTATATTCTGTCTATGCTGCTGTGTCTTAAAAATATATGAGTTGAACTGTGTCTCTATCTTGATTAGGCAACATAAATTAGAATGATATGGACAATACAGTGACCATAGTACATAGATATATGTTTGTTTCATCCTGTTATCCTGTCCACCTTACTACTGAACCAGTTTACCAAAATGAGTTTCGTATACTACAAGCTAAATCTGTGATTTGTCTGCTTGTTTATCTTGTAGTATGCAAACAGAATATTGGAGAAGAGCACCCCACTATGCAATGGTAGAGAAAGTAATGCAGATAAGGTTCAAGATAGTGAGATAACCCTGTTGGTCTCCAAGAAAGGTGATAAAAACGATCTTGTAGATAGTGAGAAAGCCCCACAGTCCTGCGTTGATGTAGTGTTCGAGTTACTGGCCAGTACCGCTAGCACAAGCTCTTCGAACTCGCTGCCTGAATCACTTCGGCTTCATCAGTCTCAGCTACAAGCTGAAAGGCATCAGTCAGCTGTGCTGCGGCAAGAAGCCGAAGGACTGAGGAAGTCCCTGCAGAATTCAGATGCGTACTTTCTTGTGCAACAGCAAGCGCTGGAGGATTTAAGCGCCAAACAAGAGAAAGTTAATAAGCTTGCTAAGCATCTTGCCAACATTATGGGTACCCAGGATATTGTTTCTTGAACTCCTCTGAAGTGGTTTCAGTTCTGGACTTGTTTTGCTGCGGCGTTTATATGCTGCTTTGCTCCCTATATTTGCACTGGTGGCGAACTTTTGATGCCCAGTGGATGTAATATATGTAATAGCCGTGATAGCCTAGCATAAGTTGCTTGCTTATTTATTTCCTTGTTGTCTTGTTTATTTGTTTGCTTGTAGTCAGTGCAGTTCTTTTTCCGCGGTTTGCTAGTGGCTGCAATAACCTATTTTTTAAAACTAGGCCACAATAACCATGGGCTAATATTTACTGTAGTGACACTTGGCCTCCTACGGGCCGTAGAAACAGTGGGCCTTCTATGGGCCGTAGAAACAGTAGGCCTTCTACGGGTCGTAGAAACAATGGGCCTTCTACGGGCCGTAGAAACAATGGGCCTTCTACGGGCCGTATCATCAATGGGCCTTATACGGGCCAATAACAGGCCGCATTATGGCCGTAAACGGGTTAGAGTTGGAATCGTCCGTTCATGGGCCGACCATAACGGGCCATCGTTAATAGGCCGTATTTGATGACACTATGAAAATGGCCCAACGTATTAACGGACCACAAACGGGCCGACTGTAACCACAGGCTGAATTTGGCCCACAAGCAGAAAATGACATTAACGGGCCGTAAGTAAACGAATGCTGGAAATGAGCCCAAGAATAAATGGGCTCTGAGAAGGCCGAAAGATAACATGGGCTGGAAATGGCCCAACGGAATAACGGGCCGTGAATGGGTATAAAGTGATACACTGTTCATTATGGGCCAGTTTCACCACGGGTCGTTAATGGGTGTAAAGTGATACACTGTTCATTACGGGCCAGTTTCACCACGTGCCGTTAATAGGCCAAGAGTTACATAGGGCCTCATATGGGCCGAAAGACGTCATGGGCCATACATGGGCCAGAAGTGAAAACACGCTGGAATCATATTGGATGGCCCAGATGACGCTACTGGGCCTAATTCGGATAGGGCGTAACGGGCCTTGGGTTAGCGGGCTGTAAATGGGCTATATGCGAACAGGCCGTTAACAGGCTTTCCATGGGCCGGTCCGCCACCTTTTGACCAAGTCAAACGGGCCGGCCTTTTCACAAGAATGGGCCTCTGTTGGGCCGTGCCACGTGTCGACGTATCATAGGCGCCTTCTTTCCAATAAGTGGATGACATCTGTCCCAACGATGAGCCGACACGTGTTTCCTCCAGCCAATGATGATTTTACACGTGGAAAATCCCCATTGGTCGGGGCTGTTAACGGGTTATCGGATCCAAAACCCAACCCGATAGCTTAACGGCGTTCCGTTACGGTGGATGCCACGTGTCGGTCACCCTTAACGAAAGCACTTCTGTGACGCGCGATTTATCGTCATGGAAGTGGACACTTCCGTGATGATAATTTTGGTAATGTCATGGAACACTTCTAGGACAGCACATGTATGACTACCTTGATTCTGTCATAAATTTGTCATGGATGTACATGCATGACAAAAAACGCGACCTACTGTGACAAACACGTATCATCACGGAAGTGTATTTTTTTGTAGTGGAGTTGAACCAAGGAGTTTGTAAGGGCAAGGAGATCGCCTACTTCGTGAAGATCTACCCAAGTGAGGCAAGTCCTTCATGGGCGATGGCCATGGTGGGATAGACAAGGTTGCTTCTTCCTGGACCCTTCGTGGGTGGAGCCCTCCATGGACTCGCGCAACTGTTACGCTTCGTGGGTTGAAGTCTCCATCAACGTGGATGTACGATAGCACCTCCTATTGGAACCACGCCAAAAATCCCCGTGTCTACATTGCGTTTGCCCCCTCCAAACTCCTCCCCTTTACCTTCATATGCAATGATTTACATTCCGCTGCTATACTCTTAGAATTGCATGTGTAGGTTGATTACTTGACTTGTGCAAAGTTGCTAAAATCTGCCAAGACTTAAAATTGGGAAAAGGCTAGATTTTTATTTGGTCAAGTAGTCTAATCACCCCCCTCTAGACATACTTTCGATCCTACAGTGGGGCGGGGTCTTGGTGTCATTGTCTTCATCTTCTCGTGGGGCCCGCTGACAGGACGCCACTGTGGCACGTCGCCCGCCGCATCAAGGAGCAGTTGGCATAATGCCGAGCCGCGCTGACGTTGGTCGCCCTGGTCAGCGGAGCCGCGCGCACTGTAGCCATGCCTCCCCTAGTCAACGGTGAGGGGTGCACTGTTGCCATGCTCTCCTCATCATGGGGAGCGATCTTGTCGTATGGCAGGATGTGGGACGGACGTTGACCCGCCATCTGCCGGCTGGAGCTTTGTCGTTGCGCCCAGCCAGCCTAGAGCTGAACGGCCGGCTGGAGGGCGAGCGGGATTGAGGGGCGCTTGCCGCCTCGGTGTTTTGAAAATTGCTAAGAGTTGATGCGCCTACCCGGGGGTCATCTCCCGATATAAAGACTCAAAAACAGCCTGTTAAGTGTATTTCGAAATTACATAGGCCTAGCCCAAAAATAAGGTGGCTCAACACCTATGTTAAGCTATGGACAAAATTTGTGAAAGACCATCTTGTATATTTTGTCCATGTCCTTTGTATGTCATCATGGTGGCTCCAAAGTGCTGAAAACTCCACCAGAAACCCCATTATTTCCCCCCTCTGGGCGCCATCATCTCCATGGTTGATCATGCTCTGATGTTTATCCTTCTTGTCCATGTTGGCTCCTTCATTTGTAAGCAAAATAAATGTATTTAATTTAGGTAGCATCATATTCTCACGAACATTAGAACATTACAAAGAAACAAAAATAGTTAATTGGCGTGCGCGAGCTCTAGTAGTTGGTCCAGTATGTGTAGCAGAAGGGGTTGTGGGTGTAACTGTAGTAGTGATGTCCTCATATATTATGCTTGCATTTGTTGCTGATGAGCCTGTCATATAGGTTGTCCACCTAGTTGCATATCTAAACAACCTATTTTTGTTGTTAAGCCTAATTTGCTAAAAGAAGTTAAAAATTGTTAGTCGTCTATTCACCCCTTCTAGTCGACCATACCGATCCTTTCAACAATAGAAGGTTCTACAAGTCACTGAAGAATCTTATTGTCCTTTTTTTGTTTTGGTTAAACTGCAGTCAAGCTACTTACATATATGACTCTTACGAGAGCATCCAAGAATTCTCAAATGGGGCCTGCTTCTGTTTTAGCTTGATTTACATTTCTACTGTAGGTGTAGCTCGATGGCAATGCACACTTTTTGCACTGTTGAAGAGATAAACACATCGTGTTTACTTGTTTATGCTTTTAGTTTGGCTTGGTAGATCGAGGTCCTATCGTGGAACAGGAACCTGGTATTGTTATTTTTTATGTTGGAACAAATGATGGTTTGACCTATGTGGAATTGCATTGTTTATTTCTCAATCTCCAGTGATTAAATTATTAATTATATCGACACACCCCTGTGTTTTCTGTCAAGAGATCGTTATTGTAATTTCCTAATTATTGTTATCTACTCTCTCCAATCCAAGTGCCGTGGTTTTAGTTCACATTAAAAATTTGGACCGGAGGGAGTATATTTTTTTAATCTTCTGCAGCATAGCATGTGCACTACTATACTCTCATATATTGTGCTAAGGCACTATGCAGGACTTCGGAAGATTAATATTTCCAAATTCTACTATCGATTTGTATGCTCGTTTTGTATTACAAATGCCACAAGGCTTGCCTCGAAGGTGTTTTTTTTGGTATAACCATATTTATACTCTATTTTCATCCTAACCTTTTCAGATAATATTTAGATGATATAGCGATTGAAGACTTGCAAGGGTAAGCTTTTGGAGGCAACATCCTGGGCATGTGCTTTTGAGCAATAATTGAAGAAAGATATCGACATTTTATGTTTCCAAAGGACCATTTATAGCGCAACTTATTCCAACCAATCCTATTACTATCATGTTCCCGAGAATTTCACTGAAGTTTATTACCATAAGAGATGATTTAGATAGTATGAATTTTGAAAGCAATCCTATCTAAGGATATGCTCACCTGTAACAATTGGAGAGGAATATTACTATATGTATAAATCAAAATTATTATTCATGATCCTAAATTACTCTGTTTTGGTATATAAAATCCTAACGGTAAAAGAAAGACCATGGTATAAAATATGTTTTGAAAACACCTACAATTTTGAAGGTACTTATATTAAAAAAAATAAAGTTATGTAATCTACTATCTCCGTCGGTTCCTTCGTATTTAGTGTCAAATTTTGACCATAGATTTAATTAACAAAACATCAATACACGTCACCAAACATTATACCATTAGAAACTATGTTCAAATATGAATGCAGCGATATAATATTTGGTGACATGCATTAATATTTGTTAGTTAAATTTATAGTCAAATTTGACAAAAATATGAAGGGGACCAATAAACCAGGACGGAGGTAGTACTTTATATTTTTTTTAAGGGACACGTCACATGTTGACACACCGGGATCATAGATAGAAGGGGCCAAGAAAAGGCCAGGGTTTTGTTACAAACGCCTCCACGGCTAACAGAGCGCTAAATCCACGTGCAGATTACTCGCCATTGTCCAACCTATCTACCACACATGTGTCGGGACCTTGTTCCTGAAGCAGGTCGACCGCCCTCCGGTCTTGTGCCTCCAATTCGATCCTCGTAAGCACGACGTCTACCGATGGCGAAGCTCCGTTGAAGACTATGTCGTTTATATGTTTCCACAACATCCAGACCACCGGTGATGTCACTGTCCACGTCTCCCTCCTAACATGTTTTTGCGGATTCAGGGTTGTCCACCACTGCACGAGGTTTGCATCCACCGACGACGTCCAATCTAGCCTCCCCCGGGTGTTTGTGATCTTGTTCCATACCTGTCGTACAAAGACACACCCCAACAGTAGATGGTCCAAAGTCTCCGGGGTTTGGTCACAGAAGGGACATGCCGACGGATGTGGTAATTGCAGGCGATGTAGCCTATCTGCTGTCCAACATCTATTTCGCGCCGCTAGCCACGTGAAAAACTTGCATGTTGGCGGCGCCCGCGATCTCCAAATCCGGACAGCTCCAACATTCTCTATTCTTCCCGCAAAGTGAGCACGGTATGCTGATCGTGCGGAGAAACTGCCCGTGCTCTCCCATGTCCAAGTGATCCTGTCGTCCACACCTTGCAGCAGCTCAATGTGCTGGGTCGCGTCTACCAGCGATATGCATTCCAGTAGAGATTGTGCGCTCATGTCCGGGGAGATGTCTTGCCACCATCCGTCAGTGAGTGCCTGTCTAACCGTTTTATTCCGTCCCGATTTCTTAACCACAACATATAGATGTGGCATGGTATCCTCAATGCAGCCGTCCCAAAGCCACCAGTCGGTTCAAAATTGCGCGGTCTCCCCATCCCCAAGTGTGCACCTTGTGACTGCTTTGTATAAGCTCATTGAGTTGTCGGAGACTTGTAAGTTAAACTCGCACTAGGGTCGGCTTGAATCTGTCCTTTGTAACCACGACCATTTGGCCCTAAGCGTGGTGTTTAGCAAGCACAAGTTTGGTACACCCAAACCGCCATATTCCTTTGCGTGCACACCTGGTCCCATGCCACGATGCAGTGCCCTCCATGCACATTGCGCCGGCCTTTCCACAGGAAACCACGACAAATCTTGTTGGCGGCGGCGATGGTTTTGATAGGTAAGTCGAGCGCCTGACAGAGCAGCCACAAAATGTATTGAAACATCTGGTCCCATGTTTTGATAGGTAGTACTTTATACGAAGGGGCCTAAATTCTTATATTATCGTATGTACTTGCTCAACCAAAAAGTTATTGAAAAATGCAAGTTTTTTTTACCACGCGCATGGTTTGAGATGGCTTCTGCGTCATTTGGGGCAACGGGTAGAGAAATAACGCACGTCAGGCGTCGAGCGCGAGATCAAAACGAGTCGGTCACAAACCTGACGGGAGCGCAACATCTCTTGCTTGCAGTGACAGGGAGATCCATGTCCCACCCGCAAAAGAAATAAACCGCAAAAGAAATAAAGGGAGATCCATGTCCCACAAGGCAGAGCGATGGCATCCACTCGTCTTCACAACTCCGAACTATCTGCCCCATCGGTCATGGTGAGCGACCGCAGAAGCATCCCGTAGAACGAGATGCGTTAAGCAAATGCAAGGCCCACACAGGAGCAAAGCCCAGTAAAAACTTGACTGGCTGACAACAGGGCCCCTGCCCCCATGCGCCACCTGTCAGAGGTAATATCGAGCAGATTGGCCGCAACCTACAACTCCCACGGCCCAAGCAGTCCCTCTCACCCTCGCCTCCGCTCCCCCATTTCCGAAGTACTCGCGAGCCAGCGGCCTCCAGCTCACCACCGTTTCCGCCGCGCGCAGATCCGCCCAATCCGTGCAGCCTCAGGCCACCGCTCTGGTACGGATGCCGCTTACCCTTGCTCCTTACCTTGCTGGCGTGTCCCTCCTGGATCGAGCGTCAGCCGCCGCCCTCCAGCATCCCTAATCCGGTTCGACCAAATTCGGTGTAATTTGGCGAGGCGTCGGCCCCAATCGTTGGAGTTTGCTCGTGGTTCGTGGCGGGCTGGTGTCTGGGTCGCCGTTGGTTGGCCGAGGATGCTGGCGGAGGGGGTAGTTCTAGGGCTAGGATTTGGTGCGGTGGTGTGAGGCGATGGCGGACGGGGGAAAGATGAAGGGCGTGGAGGGAAGCGGCGAGGGTACCGGGCATGGTGAAGATATGGACGAGGAGGCGCGGGAGGAGCTGGAGCTCGCACTGTCTCTGGGGCGCCGGGGTTGGCATCTGCCGCCAGTGCCGGTGCCGCCGCCGGCACCCGCCTTGAGATGGTCGATGGTCTTCCCGGCATGGGACCCTGACGCTGCCGGGAGTTCGCGTGCTGCTGAGAGCGTTTGGGATTCACCTCCTGTCCCGCCACTCAGGTTCCGTGACATGTGGCGAGGTGGTGGCGCAGACGCTGATGCAGGAGGCGCTCGCGAGGCTGAGGAGCACAACAATGTCGAGGAAGAGGAAGGGAGTGAGGATGGAGATCGGGACCTGCAGAATAAACGTCCTAAAGTGGGTGCTTTTGGCGAGTAAGTTCCTCAAAGACTGCTACTCTTTCTATTGCATTGCAGCCTTGCAGCTGTGTGGATTCTTAACAAATTTGTTTGGTGGATTTTTTGTTGCTACTAGTTCTGTTTGCAGGCAAGGATTGTCACTTGATGTCATTTTCATGTAGTTTGCTTTAGCATAGCCACCCTGGAAAATCAGGGAGTGTGGTAGAAAGAATTTAATATTTTGTACTTGTCACTAGAAATGCTGAGATGGGTAACAAATATCTTTGCTTGCAGCGGATAGAGTGTCCCCCTATGGTTTTCTTGGCACATATATCCTTCTGTAGAGCTAACACTATTTAATTTACTGCGTTGAAGGGACTATCTCTGAGATGATCTGTGAGAAACTCTAGAATTAATCTTGCATACAGCAACTCGTATTAACCACGCAACATTCTTCTTCCATAATTCATTTTTTCCTAATCATGTTTCATCCAGTAGTTACTTGCCTCTATGCATCGCTAGCCCATTTCTTTGTGTGCTGCGTCCTTGCAAGATCTTTTGTATTCTCTCTGACTACGCACAGTACTAGGGCAGATCAAGTTGATGAACCTAAACAACAACAACAACAAAGCCTTTAGTCCCAAACAAGTTGGGGTAGGCTAGAGGTGAAACCCATAAGATCTCGCGACCAACTCATGGCTAATATATGAAAAATATTTTCTTGATATTTCAAGTACATTTTCTTATTTATACATGTATTGTCTAGGTTTATTCCTGAGGGGGAAGAAAACTATAAAAAACATGGAGTTACAAGCACAATTTTTTATCTCATATTTGACCTTTATTTGTAGGTTTTCTAGCACTACATAACTGACAAATAAGAAATATATCTTTTCGGTACTGACATTTTCTTTAACCATAGGAAACACCAATTTCTTTTTATGTGGTAATTGAAAATTGGGATTAATTAAGAGACAGTAATTATAATAAGAAGGCAATAAGTATAGGAGTGATGGAGGGGGGGGGGGGGACTCTAATCACACTGGATGGAGAAATATGGAATTGAGCTAAAGATTTTGGACAACTCAGATTGAAAGTATCCCATCCACTTGTGCTTTATAGTGCTTTATATTTATATTATAATTCGAATGATATGATACAGTGTGGTAATTGAAAATTGGGATTAATTAAAAGACATCAATTATAATAATGAGACAATAAGTATAGGAGTGATTGGTGGGGGGGGGGGGGGGGTTCCTAATCACACTTGATGGGCAAATATAGAATTAAGGTAAAGATTTTGGACGACTCAGATTGAAAGTATATCCACTCATGTTTTATAGTTCGTATGATATGATGTATAGGTTTTTTAATTTGTAATGCATATTTTTTCTGATATCTTGATTATTCCAAATAGTATCCCCTACATGTTTCGCATAGTGTTGTGGTTTAGGGTTTCCTTCTGTAAGACATTAGACTAACAAGGAAAATGACCACCTTAGATTCTCCTGAGTGTTGATGATATCGTATTTGAAGATAGGACTGCATCAGTTGATTATTTTTGCTTTAGTCTGCCTTTTACTGCTGCTGTGATGGTTATAGGTGTATTAATGTGGTTACTACTTGTGTTTAACTAGAAATTTTGATTGAATAGTTAGTTATTTCGCTTCATTTCTATCTGCTGGGTTGCATTCGATGCACAGCAGATGGGTGTCATCATACAGCTATTTTGTGGACACCTTTTAATTCTGTCTTACATCCCTGGGAAGTTGCTTAGATTGTTGTTGGAGTCTAGTGGGCTTACCAAAAAATTGTTCAACCTGTTAATCCGTTATGCAAATTTGTTAATTATGGTTCTCTTGATTAGTAATCCTTGTGTACTTATATATTTTCAGAGAAAGCTCTGGTGTTAATGCATCCTTCTTTGGATATGAAGCACCACATTTGCATGCTTTTGCTGAACATGACCATTTGAAGCTGTCACATGGTCCAGAAAATGAATTGGATTTTGGTTTGTCGCTTATCTCAAATGATGGTGGGAATGATATTCCAAGGGAGACCAACAGTCATGGTGTCTGTGATGTAGAAAGATCAGGTGGAACAAATGCAGAAGATCTTGAAATAAGAATGGACCTATCTGATGATCTCTTGCACCTGGTGTGCCTCTATGTTTCTTTAATTGTTCTCCGTATCCACATATTGCTACCGCTTCATTCAACTTTGACTAAGTTTTTTGAATGTGCCATTACAGATATTCTCCTTCTTATGCCAGAAGGATTTATGTAGAGCAGGGGCTGCCTGCAAACAGTGGCAGTCTGCTAGTATGCATGAGGATTTCTGGAAATATTTGAAGTTTGAGAACACCAGAATATCTCTGCAGAACTGTATGCTATTTGCTTTGCTCTGTCGTTTTCATTTATTTATTGAATGCATGCGGCCTGAATACAATTGACATGTGCATACTCTATGTAATAACTTCTGTTTGAAATACATTTGAATAATGTGTGCATTGAGACATCCATATGTATGTGAAGTAAGGAGGTGGTAATATGTAATCCATGCTAGTGATGACTTACTTATCTACTGCCATTGCAATGAGCCATTAGTGGCATGCAAAGAAAGGCAATGATAACAATTGCCCAATTATTTAGGGTTTTCGGTTTAGTTGCATTGCCTGGCCTTTAACCTAATTAATAATGCCCCCGCAAAAAAAAAACCTAATTAATAATGGCAAGATCGAATTGCGTCCCACAAGATTTTTTCAGATTAGATTGCATTCTGTCGTTTAGCTGAGGTTGTTAGGACCTACCTCTATATAAGTTGAGGCAACCCATTGACATTAATTTATATAGATGAAACAAATAATCTGCAGCAACTGTAATCACTCCTAATTTCGTCTTCTATGGTGAAGTCACATTATCACTCTCTTTTCAGCCTTCGGACGAGTGTTGAGATGTCCTGATTGGATGTATAGTTGTGCACCAGTGTCATGGTTTAGCTAAGAATTGATCGTCTGGGTATCATTCTCATTATTTTCCTTTATTATATTCTGACCTCTGTTCGATTGTATGAATCAATGAATGTAGCTTCATTCATTGATATCATTGCAAATAATTTTCCTGTCTAGGGGATGGGGTGGGGGTGGAGGGAGGCGAAATAACATGAAGTTTCAAACAAATAATCAAGAGAACAAACATGGTTTGACTCCTGGGAGCACATGTTTGTTTGAAATTATTTGCAAATTTATTGGATAGAAGTCTGTTGTTTCTTGTTTGAAACTTGTTGACTATAATTTTATATATTTTACCATAAATGCTTAATTGCTCTACTAAGCCGTTCAGCTAAACTGCCCATCCTTCTTATTGTGAAAGCTACAGGTTGCAACTAGTAGTTTAAAAGTGTTCATTTAAGATGTTCTTTGTGATCCCACTGAATTACCTTGTGTTGCTTACCTGGTTTATCATTATGTTGCTTTTGCAGTTGTTAATATTTGCCACCGTTATCAGAATGTGACAAATCTCAATTTGTCTGGTGTCTTAAGTGCAGAAAGCCTAGTGATTGAAGCAATAACATTCTTAAGGTTTTTCACCAGTCATTTTCTTTCTTCGCTGCTGTAATGATCTTCCCCCTTCTCTCTTTTTCTAATTGGGTGGTTTTCAGGCATCTTAAGACCTTGATAATGGGCAAGGGACAACTGGGAGAAACATTTTTTCAGGCTTTGGCTGAATGCCCATTGTTAAATACTTTAACAGTCAGTGATGCATCCCTTGGTAGTGGCATTCAAGAGGTAACTGTTAATCATGATGGATTGCATGAACTTCAAATTGTGAAGTGTCGTGCACTCAGAGTATCTATCAGGTAATAGCTATTTGTGCAGTTAGTTCTCCTGTGTAATTAGGTTTGCATGTTTTCTTAACTAATGTATGCTCTTTTACCATCCAGATGCCACCAACTTCGAATACTGTCTCTGAGGAGAACTGGCATGGCTCATGTATCACTCAATTGTCCTCAGTTGCTTGAATTGGATTTTCAGTCCTGCCATAAGCTTTCTGACACTGCAATTCGTCAAGCAGCGACAGCCTGTCCACTGTTAGCGTCACTAGATATGTCATCCTGCTCGTGTGTTACTGATGAGACATTGCGTGAGATAGCTAATGCATGTCAAAATCTTTCTGTTCTTGATGCATCTAACTGCCCCAACATTTCTTTCGAGGTTCGTTACCCTATGACTTTGATTTATGCCTGTTAGATCATCCTTACCACTATTTACTGCATATATCATACATGTCTGACACATGTTCTCTTTGTTTGTTTCCATTGAAGTCGGTAAAGCTTCCAATGTTGGTAGACTTGAGACTATCAAGTTGTGAGGGAATCACATCTGCTTCAATGGGTGCAGTATGTTTTAGTCGTATACTTGAGGTAGTGATTCAGTCTCCCTTTGGTTATTGCTATGTGTATGATTTTTCTTGATATCTAATGGGATTTTTTCCCCAATCATTCCAGGCGTTGCAACTTGATAATTGTAGCCTGTTGACATCTGTGTCTTTGGATCTGCCACATCTCAAGAATATTAGTCTTGTACACCTCCGCAAGTGAGTGGGATGGCTTTTCATTATACTAGATGATACCCCGCGCATTGCTGCGGGAATTGGTTGCAATACATTTTAGTAAGATTTGGTTGTCTGGAATATGGATTTGAAAATGAAAATTGAAAATACATATGATTTTTTGTATTTTGATGTACAGAATATAAGTAGCATTTTTCATGCATGTTGAAAAAATAGAAGTGGTGGAATTAATGAGGTGACATGTGTGCATGTTGAGCGAGAATATAATAGCATTTCCCATGCATGTTGGGAGAAATATAAGTAGTGTGGTGATGAGGTGCCATGTGCGGTGAGGTGGCATGTGTGCATGTTGATAGAAATTGAAGTAGTGGGGTTCAACTATTTAGGTATATAGGATTTGTTCGTTGTCAATGTTTTCTTACAGTTTTTCTCCCTGTTCAATATATGATTGTATTACCTGCCATGTTAGGTTTGCTGATTTAAATCTGCGAAGCCCTGTGCTTTCTTACATAAAAGTTTCCAGATGCTCAGCACTTCGTTGTGTTACCATAACATCAAATGCTCTTAAGGTTAGTTCATTTTTTGCATGCATTGCAGTTTTATGATATGTTTACTAATTTAAATGAATGTTCTTTTAAATTACGGAGTGCTGAATTTGTGACTATCTGCAGAAACTGGTGCTTCAAAAACAAGAGAGCCTATGTAATTTATCATTGCAATGCCACAATTTAATTGATGTTGATCTTAGTGATTGCGAGTCATTGACAAATGAGATCTGCAAAGTTCTCAGTGACGGAGGGGGTTGCCCCATGCTCAGGTCATTAATTCTTGATAATTGTGAGGTATGATGTATGCACAGGCAACTTACGTTCTGGCCATCTATAAATCAACACATGGAACGTCACCACCTCTCTGCTAGAATAATTTCTTAATTAAGTATGTAGCATTTTAATAGATACGATGTGACATTATTCCATTCCATCAAGTAGTGTCATTTGCTGGCAGCCTGTGTATTCTTGTTGATAAATTTTCCTCATCTCAGAGTTTGAGTGTCGTGGAACTGAATAATAGTTCTTTGGTTAATCTCTCACTTGCTGGTTGCCGTTCCATGACATTCCTGAAACTTGCATGCCCAAAGCTTCAAGTGGTGATTCTTGATGGTTGTGATCATCTTGAAAGAGCATCATTTTGCCCGGTGAGTTTTTTTGTTTGTTCTGCTTTTGAGATGTAGCACAGTTTTTTGGAGCTATGCCTGAATTGTTTTGCTGGTATGAACCCTGAGTTTGTATAGAAAATATCTCAAAATTTACATCAGTCAAATCAACCATATGTCCTTCGTAGGATGTACAGTTGTGATAGTTCATAGTAACTTAAGAGGTGAATGAACCACCACCAACTCTATATGCGTATTCATTCACTCCCCCTCCAAAAAATAGGTAGTACTTGCACTCATACCATCTGCCTGATATGTAGGCATTAGAATGGTGTGTCAAAAGGATATGTAGTTCTAAGAAGCACTGATATGGGGATTAGACATGGGGATGTGGGATACAACATCATAAAAAGATCCGGTCACAAGGAAAGTTTTGTAGTAAAAAATTCCAGAAACAACCTCATGGGACACAGCAAGCATAAATAATTAATTGAGTATGCAGCATGTATACAACAACAACAACAAAGCATTTAGTCCCAAACGAGTTGGGGTAGGCTAGAGCTGAAACCCATAAGATCTCACAACCAACTCATGGTTCTGGCGCATGGATGGGCTTCCAGTCATCCCTTTCCATGGCTAGTTCTTTGTTGATATTCTAGTCCTTCAGATCTCTCTTTACGGATTCCTCACATGTCAAGTTTGGTCTACCCCGACCTCTCTTGACATTATCAACACGTTTTAGCCGTCCGTTATGCACTGGAGGCTTGCGCTGAATATTCTCAAACCATCTCAGACGATGTTGGACAAGCTTCTCTTCAATCGGTGCTACCCCAACTCTATCCCGTATATCATCTTTCAGGACCGATCCTTCCTTGTGCGGCTACACATCCATCTCAACATGCACGTCTCCGTACACCTAGCTGTTGAACATGTCGCCTTTTTGTCGGCCAACACTCAGCGCCATACAACATTGCGGGTCGAATTGCCGTCCTATAGAACCCGCCTTTTAGCTTTTGTGGCACTCTTGGCACAGAGAACGCCAGAAGCTTGGCGCCACTTCAATCATCTGTCTTTGATTCGATGGCTCACATCTTCATCGATATCACCATCCTTCTATAGCATTGACCCCAAATATTGGAAAGTGTCCTTCTGAGGTACTACCTGCCCATCAAAGCTAACCTCCTCTTCGTGCCTAGTAGTACTGAAACCGCACCGCATGTACTCGGGATTAGTTCTACTAATCCTAAAATCTTTTGATTCCAAAGTTTGTCTCCATAGCATCAACTTCCTATTAACCTCCATCTGACCATCATCGACTAGCACCACATCATCCGCAAAGGGCATACACCACTTGTATATCCCTTGTGCTCATCCATCACCAAAGCAAAACAATAAGGGCTTAAAGCTGACCCTTGGTGCATTCCTATTTTAATCGGAAAGTCATCAGTGTTGCCATCACTTGTTCGAACACTTGTCACAACATTATCGTACATGTCCTTGATGAGGGTAATGTACTTTGTTGGGACCGTGTTTCTCCAAGGCCCACCACATGACATTCTCTGTCATCTCATCGTAGGCCTGTCAATGAACACCATATCCAGGTCCTTCTTTTGCTCCATGTATCTCTCCATAAGTTGACGTACCAAGAAAGTGGCTTCCATGGTCGACCTTCAGGCATGAAACCAAACTAATTTTTGGTCATGCTTGTCATTCTTAAGCGGTGCTCAATGACTCTCTCCCATAGCTTCATTGTATGGCTCATCAGCTTAATTCCACGGTAATTTGTACAATTTTGAACACTCCCCTTGTTCTTGAAGATTGGTACTAATATACTCCGCCTCCATTCTTCTGGTATCTTATTTGCCTGAGATTGAAAAGCTAAGTTAACCATACTATCGCTGTCTCTGAGGCCTCTCCACACCTCAATGGGGATACAATCAGGGCCCATCGCTTTGCCTCCTTTCATCCTTTTTAAAGCCTCCCTGACCTCAAACTCCTGGATTCGCCATACAAAATGCCTGCTAGTATCATCAAAGGAGTCGTCCAGTTCAATGGTAGAGCTCTCATTCTCTCCATTGAACAGCTTGTGGAAGTACTACTGTCATCTATGCTTAATTTCCTCGTCCTAAGAGCTGACCTGCTTCGTCCTTGATGCATTTGACTTGGTCAACATCCCTCGTATTCCTGTCTCGGATCTTGGCCATCTTATAGTTGCCCCTTTCGCCTTCCTTCGTGTCTAAGCTCTCGTAGATTTCCTCATACGCCCGACCCCTTGCTTCACTCATAGCTTGCTTGCGGCCTTCTTTGCCACCTTGCACTTCTATGTTTTCTGCACTCCTATCCAGGTGAAGGCGTCTGAAACAATCTTTCTTCTCCTTAATAGCCTTCTGGATATCATCGTTCCACCATCAGGTATCTTTAGCTTCACTTCTACTTCCCCTGGACACTCCAAACTCCTCTGAAGCCACCTTACGAATGCAAGTCGCCATCTTCATCCACGTATTGTCTGCATCACGTCCTTCCTCCCAAGGGCCCTCCTTAATGACCCTCTTCTTGAAAGCCTGAGCTACCTTCCCCTTGAGTTTCCACCACTTCGTTCTAGTGACTTTGGCGTGCTTATCCCGCTGGACTCGAATCCGAAAGCGGAAGTCAGCCACCACAAGCGTATGCTGAGGGACAACACTCTCCAGGTATCACCTTACAATCTAGGCAAGCATGCCTGTCTTCTCTTCTCGAGAGGATGAAATCTGTCTTCTCTTCTCGAGAGGATGAAATCAATCTGGCTAGAGTGTTGACAACTACAAGTCATTAGATTCGATTCTCTTTTTAAAGAGGGTGTTAGCTACGATGATGTCGTAGGCTAGAGCGAAGCTTAAGGCATCTTCTCCATGATTCTTGATGCCATAGCCAAAGCCCCCATGCACCCCTTCAAAACCTGTGTTAGATGTACCCACACGGCCATTGAGGTCTCCTATGAAGAGCTTCTCGCCAATAGGTACACTCCTAACCATGTCCTCCAGGCCTTCCCAGAACTCTCTCTTGGTGTTCTCATTGTGGCCTACTTGCGGGGCATACACGCTGATAACATTGAGAACTAAGTCCCCTACCAGCTTGACCAGGATAAACCGGTCCCCATGCCTCTTGATGTCTACTACTCCATACTTGAGGCTCTTGTTGATCAAGATGACTACTCCATTTCTGTTTGCAGTTGTCCCCGTGTACCACAGCTTGAAAAACTGACAGCGGTGGTATAAATATGCAGCATGTATAAAGCTAAAATATAATTTGAAGACATGAGATCAAACTATTGCCTGTTAGTTGTCTGGCTCTCCTTTTCATTGATAAATGAACCTTAATTCCTCATCCATGGTCTTTGCCTCTTTGGAGCTTGCAAAATATTCCTACATCATGTTCTCAACGCCAACATTGCCATCTGCCGGTAGATACTAGCTACCGCTGGCTATACCATTCCCTTAAGTCTCTAGCAATTGCATCAGCACCGCAGCAATGATAGCAACTCAGCAAAGAAGAAAACCAGCTAGAAAGCAGCAAGCCAGCATTGGCAGCAGCACAAGAGGGAGGGGGCAGGGGAGAGATTAGGATGTGAGGGGGGTAACGAGTAGAGGTGGCAGCATGGTCGCTGGGGGACGGCGGGACACTGGGGCAATGAGTGATGGCTGGCTGCCTGGCAGGATACCTTTTAGCCTAGGATTAGCTTCGTACTGGTCCTTGCCTGATCTGAATGTATCCCATGTGCATCCCAGCCATATTTCTTATTCTGCTTAATAATTTCCAATAAAAAGCGGGATACTTGGGGATGCGCATGACGAGGACACTACCTCCATGTCACCGTATTGGAGCTTCAGAGTTGCAGTTATTATTATTATTGAGCTTATACTTTTATTTGTCAGTTTAACCTTGTGAGGAGCTTGCAGAGGCTGTTTGGACACTGCCCCATCTCGGTGTATTGGTGCTTTAGATGCACAGTTGTTTTGCTGAGCTTATAATTTTATTTGCCTGTTTACCCTTGTGAGGAACCTTGCAGAGGCTGTTTGATTTGTTATTTCGCTACATAGGCGGGTGGTTACTGATGCTTCAGAGGGTGGTTTTAGCCATATTTGTGAAACATTGTAGACAATTGGAAAAAACGAAATTCTCTTTTTAACTATTACTCCCTCTGTAAACTAATGTAAGAGCGTTTAGATCACTAAAGTAGTGATCTAAACACTTATATTAGTTTACGGAGGGAGTACCTAGATAAATAAATATATCTCTATGTTCTGATGCTTACTTCTTTTCTAGGTTGGTCTTGAATCCCTAAACCTTGGAATTTGTCCAAAGTTGAGTGTTCTACGCATAGAGGCCCCAAATATGTCTATATTGGAGCTGAAGGGCTGTGGTGTCCTTTCTGAGGCTTCAATTAATTGTCCTTGCTTGATATCTTTAGATGCCTCTTTCTGCAGGTTGTACCGTGCTTCTGAATCTCTCCTGTTCATTTTCTAATCTAAAGCAAACTGCTAAACATTATTTGCTGGTATTAATGGTTTCTGTACTATTTTGTGTTCAGACAGTTTATGGATGATTCGCTGTCCCAAACAGCAGAAGCATGCCCTCTTATTGAACATCTTATATTGTCTTCATGTTTATCCATTGACGTCCGTGGATTGTCTTCTCTGCATTGCCTTCAGAAGCTGGCCTTGCTTGACCTATCATATACATTTTTGATGAACTTGAAGCCGGTTTTTGACAGTTGTCTGCAGTTGAAGGTACCTGATTTGGGTTTCTTTTTTAAATATTTTTTTGTTGTAAATCTTGTCATGCAGCATATGGCAAATGCAAAATCTTATTGAACTGGACTTGCTAATGTTATACACACGGCAATTGACACCATTCTTTGTAATACTTATATATTAAGACATCACACCATATGCCATATGTTCATTCTTTCGTTGATATGTTGTTATATTGTACATTAAGAAATTGTTCCCATCTATGTGGTACCATAGGGAAGATGGTGTGATGAGTATATTCTCTGCAACATTTATTAGTAGGAGCAGTCATGGCAATTCATTTCTATTCTATCTTCTTGTGAACTGGTCCAGCATTTAGGGTTTTCTAATATGTGATGCTGTTACCATAATGTTACATGGAGGAGTAGATATGTAATATGTCATGGTAAAATGAAATTACTCTGTTCTTACCGTATCTGTTTTTTTTTGGGGTGGGGGGCAGGTCTTGAAACTTTCAGCTTGCAAGTATCTCAGTGATTCATCTTTGGAACCACTCTACAGAGAGGGTGCTCTACCGATGCTCGTTGAGCTAGATCTGTCCTACTCGTCCATTGGGCAGACTGCAATAGAAGAGCTTCTCGCGTGTTGTACAAATTTGGTTAATGTGAACCTAAACGGATGTACGAACTTGCATGAATTGGTATGTGGATCAGACTATTGCCGGTCCGGTGACATGCCAATTGATGCTTTCCCCCCTGATTCTGCACCAGACAAGACCAAAGAGATCAGGGAGAGTTCGGATTGTCAGCTTGAAGTTCTCAATTGTACTGGTTGTCCAAATATTAAGAAAGTTGTTATTCCTTCAACGGCCAACTATCTGAATTTGTCTAAGATCAACCTTAATTTGTCTGCAAACTTGAAGGAAGTAGATTTGAAGTGCTCCAATCTTTACAATTTAAATTTGAGGTAATGCTAATGTTAATTTTTGTACTGTCCTAAGTTTGTCTTTTCAATATCTTTTGCTCTTACACTTTGTACTATTCTACTTGCTTTTTTTTGCAGCAATTGTAACTCACTGGAGATTCTGAAGCTTGATTGCCCAAGATTGGCTAACCTCCAACTTTTGGTACTGTTCTTAATGCAACTCTCACCTGAACCCATTGCGAGCATGCATGATCTCTTAGTGTATAGGAAATTCAGGGATTAAATTTAATGCTGCTTCTGTTGATGGTGTTTGTTCTAATTCTTGAAAGCATGATTATACCAAGTTATCTGTTATTCTTCATTTTTACTGATTCTTTTCGATGATCGCCTTTTAGCCTTTATGTTGTAAGGTGTAAATGGTTTTACTGTTAAATTCAGAGTATGAGTTTGCAGTAACAAAAAAAGCATCTAATTTATCTACCTTTTACAATAATTAACAGACCTGTAGCAATTATCCTCTGGTGACATGAATGAGGAGGGCTTGATACTTATCTACACTTGCTAATTCCTTGCAGCTGATGCTATCATTATTAGTCATCTTACCCAGGATGTGAATGTATCTACAACTTAAACGTAGCATTTATGTATGTTGTATCTCAAACTGTGCTAAGTAATGATTAACCTCTCCTTTCTTCCTCGGCCAAATACTCAAAATTTGTAAATGGACCTCGTAGGCTTAGACAAGCTTCTGTCTAAACAAACTATTTATATGGCGCGAAACTTTGAAATATTGATAATTGTAACAGATAGGCTAGACATGTCATGTATGTGCTTCATCTAGTATTATTACATATACTTTATTCTTCCAATATGACTTGTAGGCATGCACAATGTTGCAAGAGGATGAACTGAAATCTGCACTATCCTTTTGCGGTGCATTGGAGATCCTCAATGTGCACTCTTGTCCACAAGTAAGCTTTAATATTTGCTGTGCACTACTAGTCTAATCATGTGTATAAATTTCCTTGTTCTAAGTAGCCCCTTTTATTTCTCAACAGATAAACACGCTGGATTTTGGCAGGCTACAGGCTGTTTGCCCAACTCTTAAGCGCATCCAGAGCAGCCTCATCGCATAGTATGAAGGATTCTGGTCTTCTTAATGGACTCGAGTAAATAGTCCAGATTTGAAACAGAAAAGGCCATGTCGTACTCTTGTACATATGCAGCACCGCCAATATATTGTATGGCTGCATGTATTAGGGAGCCAGGGCTGACATGAAACCTGTTCTTCCAATCGATTTCTTGTGTTGAATCTAGTTGAAACATGGAAACCGCACTTCCTAGTTTGTATTTGCTTTTGAGGTGCAGTGATGGAGTAAGCAGATCTGTATTTATATGAATGAATAACCATCTTGTTTGGATCGTCGATGTTGTATGCTTCATTGATGACATGGGGTGCTAAGTTTGACTGAAATTACACCAGGTTCTATGGTTCTCTCATAAGGTGCAGTGATTCTGCGGTCTTTATTAATCTGTCTCAACTGTGACGATGCAACTGAGACGTTTCCATCTGCCGGCTGCTGATGCTGTGAACTCTTAGTAAAAAACCTGGTGTACTTGATCCAAGAGCATTCGTTGGGTCACTTGTATCCTTGAAAATTGAGTAACTAATAAATGCTGTTGTGTAAAAAAAGGGGCTTTCTTTAAGAGTACCCAAAGGTTACCCTGATTTTGTAGAAGGCAAAAAAGAATTTGCAAGACCTGCGTAGAGCGCTGATAGCTGATATTAACGCAGGTCACCCCACCCCACCCCCCCCCCCCCCCCCCCCACCCTCTTTTTCTTTGAAGGGAAGGCCTTCATGGCTATCTTTATTAATCATCAAACAATGCTTAATAATGCTTACATTGTCCCTAATGATTTTGCAATAAACTCTGGGGGTGCATCAATCCATAGAGAAGGTTTGTTTGCACGCCCCCACTCAGCTAGCTCATGAGCAACTACAATGGACTCTATTACAATGATCAATAGTAACCTTCCCAAAATCTCTCAAAATCTCTCTACAATCATTTTTTACTGGAGCCGCCACCATAGAATATCCCTCGTTAAGGCGTATAGTTATCCATCCTCACCATGGTATTGTTAATTACCAAACTTTGGACAAGATTCATGCCTTCAAGCAATGCTGCCGGTTTCGCTGCTACAACGTCAGCCACATGCTCAATGCGAGAAGTGGAAGCTGCGTTGTTATCCCGAACTACAGTTCCACATGAACCCGAATGAAATTCCTCACTAAAAGAAGCGTCAACATTTAGCACTTGCTGCGAGCGGGCCAAGAATTCCTTTCAGGTGTTTGAGTTGTTTTCCAGGCTGCTCGAGTGAAATTCAAAGCCAAGGTGTGAATCGCCGGCGCTGATCTCTAAGGTGTTTTCACGGTCTCCCCACACACATGTTGTCTCCTCTGCCACCAAATAAACCAGCTAGCTGTAGCCTGTAGCTATCAGTTCTGGGAGTTCAACCAGGCCATTGTACGCCTGCTGTGATGAGCGATCACACATGAGGAATTCCAACACCCTAGGTCCCCCACGATTAACCAGGGATCCACCCGAAATGATATGCCAGATCCCTAATGCAGTCCATACCGTCCGAGCTCGAGAGCAAGTGAAGAGTGCATGCTTGATATCCTCTGCTCCCTCTGCGCAAACTGGACACTATGATACATTGCTGATATGACGATTAGCCAGAACACATAAATAAGGGATTGTATTGTGTAGACATCTCCATAGGAAAATTTTAATTTTCCCCGGAAGCTCCAAACTCCAAATTTTCTTCCATACCGGATGTGGCCACCTTGTCGATTTTCATCAGTGGTTCGGCCATATGTGTCTTCCCATTGCCTATAGTTGGCTGATCTAACAGAAAATACTCCATTCTTTGTGAGATTCCATGCAACATAGTCCTCTGTTGATTGATGATGCAAAGGGATTTGCAATACACGTTCTGCATCAATATGCCAAAGGGTATCCCGAACTAGTTTCTCGTCCCACTCACCCATAGCAGGATCAATGAGATCAATAACTCTTGACAAGACTTGGTTACCCCTCACAGTTACTACTTTCCTTGACGAACTGCTTGGGATTCAACAATTTGTCCATATGTCTATCTTAGCACCATCTCCTACTCTCCATATGCAACCTTTCTTAAACGTTAGGATTCCTGCCCAAATGCTTCTCCATACATATGATGATCCTTCCTTCAGCACACAGTTAAGTATATCTCCGTTTGCATAGTATCTAGCTCCTAACACTCGGGCACATAGTCAATCATTATGTTCAATCAATCTCCATCACTGTTTCGCTAGTAATGCCAAGTTGAAACTGTGAACATCACGAAAACCCATACCTCCATGTTCCTTCGAAACACATATCTTCCATCATGCAAACCAATGCATTCTTTTCTTTTAGCTAGCAAAAGGGCATGTGTGATGCAAATGGTCACGAGTGATAATATTTATCCATCTTGAACGTTCCATGAAGAGTTACAACAGACGACCATGATACTCCCGTAGGATAGGCTCACATTTGGTTCATGTATGCGGATGGCATGTATAATGACAATATTTATCCATCTTGAATGTTCCTGTGAAGAATTACAAGACATGACCATGATACACCCGTAGGATAAGCTGACATTTAGTTCATGTATGCGGATGTATGTATCATAGTGTGTGCGACCAACAACAACCAACAACACAATGATGTTGGACAAATGAATAGATGGGTGAGAGTAATTGATAAATTTCTTACCGAGTGCGACGTAGGTTTGTGGTGGTCAGTGTAGATTGAACGGTGAAATTCATCTTCTAGGATGCACATTTTGGGATGTTCTCCTTATCTATGTTGTCTTGATGGCACAAGAGTCCATGCGTTGCAACGAGTACAAAAGATACAAATATATGCTTAGACATCTTACCACTAAAGCAATTTCATAGGTAGTTATATTGAAAGTAGTCAAAAGTATCAAGAGCCATTCTTTCAAATATAATCCATTCTCAGGTAGAAAGTGACAGACATCTTATATTGCAATTGTTCTTGCCTATAATGTTTTTGCCTCACTTGTCATGAACTATTGCCACGTGTCACTATGAACCACTAGAACCTTGCTGATGTAGGGTGGAACCCTAGTTGGTGATCTTCTTCACACTTGGAGGTGGGAAAGGGAAAAATTAAGAGGAAAACACAAAGAGAGGAACACTCAAGACAAAATCCAAGGTCACGCGTCCGCTAAATCCACATACACATAAAAGATTCAAGATCCAAATCCAACAATAGGAAAGTAAAATGGGTAGATAGTTCTTCCAATCTCTAGAAGAGAGGGGCCTTGAATCCTCTAGGGATCTTCTCACATGGAGGCCTTGATCTCCATGGGAGAGGTAGCTAAGGAGCAAAGCTCTCTAGTTCATCTCATATGCTTTGCTACACCTTAAAAGAGAGGAGGGGGTCGTCTATTTATAGCCTAGGGCAGAATAGGGAGGTAAGTGGAGAGATACAAGGTCACATGGCCGATTTGCGCGCAGGGAAGGCCAGATGTCCGGTTGGGTACGTGGTTGATTTGGGCATTGTTTGGACGATCCGGGTAGTCACCCGGATGGTCTGGTAGGGTCGCTACTACAGTCGTCAGGTTAGATGTCCCAGACGTCGTTCAAACGTCCGGACATCATCCAGATGATCTGGGTGGGGTCCCGGATGATCTGGCTTTGCGGAGAGTCTTCGGGGGCATTTGGGTGCTCTAACCGGATCATCCGGGCGAGGAGCCAGATCGTCCGGGTAAGTGCAGACTTGTCCATTTTCCTCTTCTTCTTCACGTTCGTCTTCCGCCATCGCTTGGCCTTGGTCCTTAGCTTCTCCATGGCTAGTTCCTTGGTACCTGAGCACGTAAAGTGACTTCATTTGAGGTAGTAGCCATGTCTCATGTGATCCAAAGGGAAGTTCAACAAGGAGAGAGTTAACCTTGGTTTTGATAGCTCTTGCACGAGCTCTTGTCATCGGTCCACTTGGTGTCTTGAGTGATGATGGCATGCCCATGGGGATGACCATAGGGTCTTCCACATCATATCCCCCCTAGGGAATATTCACTCTCGGATCAGTAACCTCATCACCATGGAAGGGAGATAGGTCCTTGACGTTGAAGATGTCGCTCATGTTGTCCTTGTCTCGTGGTAGGTCGATCTTGTGGGCATTGTCATTATAGCGTGCCAACACTTTGAATGGTCCATCGGCTCAAGGTAGTAGCTTGGACTTGCGCTCGATGGGGAATCGTTCCTTGTAAAGGTGTAGCTACACAAGGTCGCCGGTGTTGAACACCCTGGGATGCTTGTTGGTGTTGATGTTGGAGGCGAGGCGTTGTGAGTCTTGCATCTTCGTGCATCTTCCTGAGGTAACTTGCTCTTGCGCTCGCGTCCATGCTGGTTCTTGTAAGTGCATCTAGTGCCACCCCTAGTTGGTTTTGGAGTATTGACGACAAACTTGGTTGAGGGACTAATGTGTTTGTGAGATTCACAGGAGAACACTGGTAGAAGTCCCTATTGATTCAATTTACCCATCAAAGATAAACCCTAAAAATGTACGAAAAGATTGAAGATATTGGTGATTCGCGAAGATATTCGCGTCAAAGATAATGACGCGTGAAGACATTCTCTTGAAGACAATGGAGTGCGAAGACATAGTTTCTTTCGTAGTTTCATTTTCTTCTTTCCTGAGTCATAGGAACCACCAACTGTTAAGTGGGTCTAGGTGAACAAAGTCAGAAAACTGACGTGATGCTCAACCCAAATCTTATATCTTCGAGTGAAGACAATGGCACAAAATCTTATCCTAAGTTGGATGAGTCAGCTTTGCTTGTAGCCCAAGCCAAGCTGCCACGTGTGTTTGAAATCTGACCGTTGGACACATGTCGGTTGTCCATTGACCCAGGGTCATTTTGGACAAATCATGTCGGGTTGCCCCTTGGCTATAAATATCCACCCCTTCCACCATAAATTGGTGGCTGCTCAGAGTTAGTGCACGGCTTTTGTCGTTTGAGAGCAACCCACCTCCGAAGCCTTTAAGAGAGAATGCGCATCACTGAAGTCTTTCTGTTCCGTGTGATCCAAAGACTTATTACACTTGAAGATTGTGATCTTCGAGTCGGTTAGGCGTCGCATTCTGAGCATCCAAGAGTCACTATGGATTGCCGGTGAATGAAGTCTATGAAGGCTTGGAATTCTACCTTGAAGACTTACCTGAGTGATTGGGCGAGGACTAAGTGACCTTAGCTCAAGGGGAATAAGGTGAAGACGTGGTCTTCTGAGTTCAACTCAGCCTCCCTAACCAGACACACAATTGTCACAGCAACTGAAACTAGTCTACCAAATCATTGTCTTTGTCAAGCAACTAGTTCTATCACTTCAACCCTAGTTACTGTTTAGCTTCGTGAAGTCATTGCTTGCCTGCTCTGGTTGAATTCATTGTATGAAGGCATTCACCCCTGATTGCATATTTGGCTTCATAACGCCTTCCTATTCCGATCTGCTCTACCTAGCTGCTACTTGTCTTCGTGCTTTCTCTGTACTGTACCTTATCCATTGCATGGCTAGTGTAGTTTATCTTCCGTTGTATTTTGTTTAGTTCCCCGTTTACCATGTTCGTCTTCGAATACCTTGTTGTTTTGAAGACTTTCATAAAAATCGCCTATTCACCCCCCTCTAGTCGATAACTAGCACTTTCAATTGGTATCAGAGCAAGGTGCTCCCTTATTCTGTGTGATTCAATTTAACCACCTAGAGTTTTAGCTATGTCAACTACAGGGATAATCAAGGTCTCTGCTGTGTGCCCCGTCTCCGATGGCACTGATTACCCTTACTGGAAGAATAAGATGCACATGCATCTTGAAGCCATTGACAATGACCTCTGGTACGTTGTCAAGACTAGTGTTCCCAAAGTCGGTGAAGGTGTCACCGCTGCTGATGTCAAGAGGTTCACGCAACTGGACTTGACTTCCAAGAACATCATCTATGGTCATCTGACCAAAGGGCAGTATGGCCGTGTGAGTGCATTGGAATCTGCAAAGCTAATCTGGGACTGACTGTTCAAGGTCAACGAAGGCGTCTCAACTCAGAGAGACTCAAGAATCGATGTTCTTCGCAATCTCTTCAACTGCTTGAAGAGGCTTAACAATGAAAATTTCCAACTCACCTTCAACCATCTTACTGATATCACAAATGAGCTTCATGCACTTGGCGCCACTGAGATCACTAAGCATGAAGTCGCGAAGAAGCTATTGAGATTACTTGACAGCTCATTTGACACCCTCACTGATGATCCAAGAACGACCCAATTTCAAGGATCTTGACCTGTCTGATATAATTGAGAGGCTCAACACACATGAATTCCAGCTATCTAAGAAGAGAGATATCTATGTCCCTAACTATGGTCGATCCCGTGCTTTGAAGGCAAAGGTTGTTTCCTCATCTGAAGACTCTGACTGCAGTTCTGATGATCCTGAAGACTTAGGAAAAGAGCTTGCAATGCTTGTGAGAAAATTCCAAAAGTTCTCCAAGAAGAATCGCTTCGAGAAGTCTTCAAAATCCATCTCCAAGAATGCTGAGGTTTCCACTCTTGACTACAAGAAGAGACCTTGCCACAAATGCAAGAAGCCATGCCATTACATATCTGAATGTCCTCAATGGGAAAAGGAATACAAGAAAAAGAAGAAGAAGAATGAATATGACTCCGACAAAAAGAAGAAGAAGAAGAAATCCTCAAAGTCTTCTTCAAAGTCTTCATATCACAAGAAGAGCTCATCTGGATAGGCTCGTGCTTTTATCGACAAGGAAATGGATTCAGAGGAGGAGTCTGCTTCTGAGGAGGCGGAGGTGGAGTACGATTCAGGCATTGCAAGCCTGGCTCTAGCTTTGGCATTCGTCGCCAAGTCCATCTTTAGCACTGAAGACAATGGTCACGTCGCCGACGCTGAAGCCAATGATGACGACGACTCTGCTCCTACCTACTATTTCATGGCAAGAGGCGCAAAGGTAAACTCGCGTGACGCCTATTTTCAAACCTCCAGTGAAGATGACTCTGAATGTGAATCAAACCCAACTATAAAACTCTTGCTGCAACTTAGCAACAAACTGCTATGGAAAAGATTTAGAAACTGTTATACAAAAGCGATGACTTGTTGGACGAGGAAATGAATCGAACTCAATCCTTAATCGAGGACATAAAAAATCTTCGAGTTAAGTATGAGGAACTAGAAAGTCGTCATGAAACCCTCTTAGCTGATCATGAGAAGCTTTCCTATGATTATCTTCAAAGGAAGCAAGATCTAGAAAAGCTGAGAGCGTCTCATGATGTCTTGAAAAAGAAAACGACTTACTACTCGCTCAACAGATCAGTTCCGCTCAGGAAGAATTTGTGCCACCTTGCTGGAAATGTCTTGATCGTGATAATGTTATCTCTACCGCTGAATGTTCAAATGCTTCTGAAATTCCAATATCTCTTCAACTGTTGATGTGGCAACTAACCCCTCTCTTGAGGATGCCACTACTATTGCTGATGAGAATGCCAGGTTGAAGACATTACTTGAAACAGGCATGTACAAAAGCCTCAAAGGGCATCAAACTCTATGTGATGTCCTCAATGTTAGACTTCGTATTGTAGCCCCACTATGTAATCCATACCGTATTGGTATAGGACTTGTATGTCATCATTATATATATGTGATAGGCCATGCCATAGAGGGTTGAGCCAGTTCCCCCAAAACCTACGTTTTACATGGTATCAAGCCTAACCTAGGTCCTACATCCCACCCGCCGCCGCCGCCGCGCCAAAAACCCTAAACCCTAGGGCCGGCGCCGCCGGCGCCATGACCACTTCCACTTCGGGCGCCGCCAGCTCGGGGTCCATCCCGCGTCGCTTGCCGCCCTCCTCAACCTCCCACCTTGCCCCTGGCTCCGTCGGTGCCCCAGTTCTTCGGCACCACCGCTGTGGGCTCCATGTTCTCAGCTCCAATCCCGCCGCCGTCGCCTGCAACCTCTGTAGCCACGACGGCGATCCTGCCCGCGGCGCCACCCGCGGCCACTTCCTCGTCACTTGCCGTCCTCCCGGCAGCCTCGAGGGAGGTTCTGACCGTGGTGCCACCCGCGGCCTCGCTCACGACCCTGCCTGCGGCTGCGATCCTGCCCCTGCCCGCGGCGCCACCCGCGGCATCGGTCGCAGTCGTGGCTCCTGTTGTGGCTCCGCCCCACCGTCCCTGCTGCTGGCGCCATCACGCCCACCGGGCCGTTCCACTTCGACAACTTGATCGCCTTCAGACTCACGCGGGACAACTACTTGTTCTGGCGCGCCAAGGTCCTATCACTGCTACGCAACCGGCCTCTCCTAGGGTTTGTTGATGGTTCGCTACCGTGTCCTCCGCAGGTCATCCCTATCGTCCACGGCCCGGCCATCAACCCAGAACACCGTATGTGGGTGCAACAGGACCAGGCGATCCTCTCTGCCATCCAGGGTTCCCTCGGCGATGGGGTCGCTAGCCTCTGTCTCTTCGCCGCCACCTCCATGGACGCCTGGACGACCCTGGAGCACGCCTTTGCCCAGGTCTCTACCTCCCGCTCGATGGCCCTTCACAGCAAGCTCGCCGACATCAAGAAGCTGGACTCCTCCGCCACGACCTACTTCAACAAGATGAAGGTGCTGGCGGACACGCTCACCTCTATTGGTCGGCCGCTTAGCGACGAGGTGTTCGCCAACTTCGTCATCAAAGGCCTCGACGCCGAGTACGACAATCTAGCCGAGGCCGTTCACAACGCCAAGCCAGCGATGCCTCCTCACGAGCTCTACTCACGCATCCTCTTCACCGAGCAACGCGTCGAGGCTCGTCGCTCCTCCGCCACCATCACCGCCCAGCCGGCGGCCTTCCGGGCTTCTCGCGGCCAGCGCCCCCCATCACCTGGCAAGGCCGCCCCGCCCCCTGCATCGACCCTGGGTGGGGGCCCTAACACTAGGGTGGTGTGCCAGCTATGTGGTCGTGAACGCCATGTCGCCTCCAAGTGTCACCGCCGCTTTCAGAGGAGCTTCCTTGGCATCGGCAACGACGGCAAGGGTAACGAGCGCCAGTTTGCCATGGCAGACTTTGGTCCCCCCCTCCCGCCGCCCCGGCTGCCCACATCGCTGCTGCTCCGGCTACCCACATCGCCGCCAAGGGCAAGGACCCGCGCGTCGAGCATGGATACACACCACCCTACCCTGTTGATCCAGCCTGGTACATGGACACCGGCGCCACAGATCACATGACGAACGAGCTCAACAAACTCTCCACCTACCAGCCCTACTACGGGCACGATCAGGTTCACACCGCCAATGGTGTAGGTATGCCCATCTCTCACATTGGCCAAGCATCTCTTTTAACTAGTCATCCCTCTAGGCAGCTCCATCTTCATAATGTTTTACGGGTACCCTCGGTGACTCGTAATCTTTTATCTGTCCCTAAGCTCACCCTTGATAATCATGTCCAATGTGAATTTCACCATTTTAATCTTTTTGTTAAGGACCGAGCAACCCGGGACATTTTGCTTAGTGGCCGGTTGAGCCAAGGCTTGTACCGTTTGGAGGATCCATCCGCCCCGTGCGTCTTCAGCGGTGTTCGTGTGTCGCCTTCCCAGTGGCACTCTCGCTTTGGTCACCCCGCCACACCCACCGTTCGCCACATAATCCACTGCCATGAGCTGCCATTAGTGTCTAGCAATAAAGAGATGTCCATGTGCGATGCCTGTCAACAAGGCAAGAGTCATCAACTACCTTTTGTTTCACTACTAGAGAAGTAAAGAATCCTCTTGAAATTGTGTTTTTTGATGTGTGGGGTCCAGCACAAACATCTGTTAGTGGTCACAACTACTATGTCAGTTTTGTTGATGCCTATAGTCGCTTCACATGGCTTTATCTTCTTAAGTGCAAATCTAATGTGTTTGATATATTCATTCAGTTTCAATTGCATGTTGAACGTCTACTCAAGCATAAAATGACCCATGTTCAGTCAGATTGGGGGGGGGGGGCGAATATCGCAACCTCAACACTTTCTTTAATAAGCTTAGGATCTCTCATCGTTTATCATGCCTACATACACATCAGCAGAATGGCGCTGTTGAGCGCAAACATCGCCATATAGTTGAGACCGGCCTCACACTTCTTGCTAATGCTTCTGTACCTTTTCGTTTTTGGAGTGATGCTTTTGCTACCGCGTGTTTTCTCATTAACAGATTACCTACGCGTGTTCTTAATATGAAAACTCCTGTTGAGCTTCTCTTGGATGAAACTCCTGACTATACCTTTTTCAAGGTGTTTGGGTGTGCCCGCTGGCCTCATCTTCGTCCTTATAATGATCGCAAACTTGAGTTTCGCTCCAAAAAGTGTGTGTTCTTAGGGTATAGTTCTCTCCATAAAGGCTACAAGTGTCTCCATGTCCCAACCAATCGAGTCTACATATCTCGGGATGTTGTTTTTGATAAGAACGTCTTCCCTTTTTCTGCCATGCCTCAGTCATCCATCACAACACCATCTATGCATTCATCTCCTCTTATGCCTGGCCAATTTGAAGATGTTGCATATTCGCATGTGTTGTTACCTAATCATGGTGCATGAACTGGATGTGGAGCTCACCTGGAACTCCTCCCTGACAGACCCACTATGTCGCCTGTGGCGCACGTCGATCGGCCGGTGCATGTGCATGCACCGCCTCTCGCCCTCGACCCAGCCCCGGGAGGCCCGTCTCCAACTGCGACTGGGCCGGAGCCCGCGACAGCCTCCTCTGAGCAGCCTATGTTGCCGCCTCCTCGCCTGGCCTCCCCTCCGTCGCCGCCACCGCCATCTGCGCAGGCGTCCCTGCCGCCTACTTCGCCCGGGTCCGCAGCGGCTCACACGACGCCGGGGCCTACGTTGCCTGGCCTGCTGTCGCCCGGTCCGCCGTCGCCCGGTCCGCCGTCACCCGGTCCTTCTTCGCTGGAGTCCCCTGGACCGACCTCGCCTGCTCCAGACGTCCCGCCGGCCCCGGTGTTCGCTGCTCTGCGGCGTCCACACACACGCAGCCGCAGTGGCATTGTTCGTCCCAAGGAGCGCACCGATGTCACGGTCACATATCTTGCTGCTTGCCTGGCTCATGCTGTGGACGATCCAACCGCCGAACCACGCAGTTATCAAGCCGCTATGAGTATTCCACACTGGAGGGCTGCTATGGAACAAGAATATCATGCTCTTATGCAGAATAAGACCTGGACACTTGTTCCCCCTCCGTCTCTCGTCAACATCATTGATTCGAAGTGGGTGTTCAAGGTGAAGAAACTTGCAGATGGTTCCATTGAGCGCTACAAAGCGCGTCTCATGGCTAAGGGATTTAAACAGCGTCAGGGACTAGACTACGAGGATACATTCAGCCCAGTTGTCAAGCCTACCACTATTCGACTTCTTCTGTCTCTGGCAGTTTCTCGCGGATGGTCTCTCCGTCAGCTTGACGTGCAGAACGCTTTTCTTCACGGATTGCTTGAAGAAGAGGTTTACATGAGGCGGCCACCTGGATTTGTTGATCACACTTAGCCTTATCACCTCTATCGTCTGACGAAGGCTATATATGGACTGAAGCAGGTGCCTCGTGCCTGGCATGCTCACCTGGCTTTAGCTCTACGCACTCATGGATTCATTCCTTCGACGGCTGATACTTCACTGTTCTTGTTTTAGCGACCGAGTGTGACCATGTACCTCCTTGTGTACGTGGATGATATTGTCCTGGTGAGATCCTCTCCGACGGCTGCTGATGCTCTTGTGACTGCACTTGGTCGTGATTTTGCAGTTAAGGATTTGGGACAGCTTCATTTCTTCCTGGGTATTGAAGTCGCTCATCAGTCTCGTGGCAGTTTGGCTCTCACAGAGAAGAAGTACTCTCTTGATCTCTTGCGCCATGCTGGTATGCTCAAGTGCAAGACATCGCCTACGCCCATGTCCTCCACTGACAAACTTTCAGCTGCTGATGGTGCTCTTCTATCTCCTGAGGATGCTACCGAGTACAGGAGTATTGTTGGTGGCTTGTAGTATCTGACGATCACGCATCCTGATCTCTCCTTTGTGGTTAACAGGGTGTGCGGGTATCTTCATGCACCTACTGATGTACACTAGTCTGCTGTGAAGCGCATACTGCACTATGTGCGTCTCACTGTCTCCTTTGGTCTCACCTGCACCCTAGTTCCTCCGAAGTTCTTTCTGCATTCTCTGATGCTGATTGGGCTGGGTGTCCAGATGACAGGCGATCTACGGGGGGAATGCTATGTTCTTGGGTCCTAATCTGATCGCCTGGAGTGCACGCAAGCAAGCCACTGCTTCCCGCAGTAGCAAATAAGCTGAGTACAAGTCGGTTGCCAATGCGACTGCCGAACTTATATGGATTGAGTCCCTACTTTGAGAGCTAGGAGTTTCTCAGCCACATCCTTCGGTCCTTTGGTGTGACAACATCGGTGCTACGTTTCTGTCATCAAACCAGGTGTTCCATGCACGGACTAAACACATTGAGATTGACTATCATTTTGTGAGGGAACGTGTTGCACAGAAGCTACTACAAGTCAGGTTTATCTCTTCAAAAGATCAACTTGCAGACATCTTCACCAATCCTCTACCTTCTCCCATGTTTGAGGTCTGTAGGCGCAATCTCAACCTCCTAGATGCTTCAGGAGTGAGTTGAGATTGAGGGAGGGTGTTAGACTTCGTATAGGACTTGTATGTCATCATTATATATATGTGATAGGCCACCCCATAGAGGGTTGAGCCAGTTCCCCCAAAACCTACGTTTTACACTCAAGAAGCAGATTTTGAACCGAAACCTTAGGAAAGAGGGTGTTGGTTTCAAAAGGAAAATGAATACTAGAAGCCTGAGTAGTACCCAAACACCACATGGGTTGTTGCAAAGGGCGCTCCAGTGGATCCATCCACTTTACCTAGCTTTAACTATGCTAACCCTATCATCATTGATGAGTCATTTGACTCCAACTATAAACTGTTCAAAAACCAGAATGGTGAAGTGTTTGCCAAGTTTATTGGAACTAACTGCAGGAATGGGCCACCTATGAAGAAGAAGCGGGTTCCTAAAAGTCGTCTTGAGAAGCTTCCCGTTAATGTCATCATGACACCACCAGGGAGGAAGACAAACCCCAGACCAAAGGCTTCATATGGCCCAAAGGCTTCATACAGACAGAGGACCTCATATGGTCACCCTAACGCCATTGTTTTGCAGGGAAACTATCATCAGGCTCATGAATATGAGCATGTTTCTTCGAACCGCTATGTTCACAAATCGAAGAACTTTTCTGCTTATTCATTTGAGTACTATTCATCTCCTGCAAAACTATTTGCTAGGGCTTCAAAGCCAAAATTCTCAGATGCTGCACTTAGAATCATTGCTTCTAAGCCAACCCTCCAGATGTAGGTGTGAAAGTGCTAGTTATCGACTAGAGGGGGGGGGGTGAATAGGCGATTTTATGGAAGTCTTCAAAACACGAGGTCTTTGAAGACAAACAATCAAATTGAACCTATATGATATGCAACAGAAGATAAAGTAAAGTACACTAGATAGGCCATAGTCAAGTAAGCAATATAATGAAAGCACGAAGACTAATAGCAGCTAGGTAGTACATATCGGAATGGAAGACAGAATGAAGCCAAACAGGTAATAGTCTTCACACAGTGAAGTCAACCAGATCAGGCAAGCAAGCAATGACTTCACGAAGACAAAATGAAATGTAAATGAGTTGGAAGATAGAACGAGTAGCTTGGTGAAGACAAGGATTTGGTAGACCAGTTCCAATTGCTGTGCCAACTGTACGTCTGGTTAGGGAGGCTGAGATTGAACTCAGAAGACCACGTCTTCACCTTATTCCCCTTGAGCTAAGGACACCCAGTCCTCACCCAATCACTCTGATAAGTCTTCAAGGTAGACTTCCAAACCTTCACAGACTTCGTTCACCGGCGATCCACAGTGACTCTTGGATCCTCAGAATGTGACGCCTAACCAGCTGGAGGATACACAGTCCTCAAGTGTAACAAGTATTCAGGTCACGCAGACAGAAAGACTTCAGTGATGCCCAACACTCTTTGGCTCTGGGTGTTTTGGGCTTTGTCCTCGCAAGGATCTCTCTCTCAAAGGCTTCGGAGGTGGGTTGCTTGCAAACGACAAAAGCCGTGCACTAACTCTGAGCAGCCACCAATTTATGGTGTAGGGGGTGGGCTATTTATAGCCTGGAGGCAACCCGACATCATATGTCCGAAATGACCTTGGGTCACTAAGGAACCGACACGTGTCCAACGGTCAGATTTCAAACACACGCGACAGCTTGGCTTGGGCTACAAGCAAAGCTGACTCATCCAACTCTAGGTAATATTTGCTCTCATTGTATTCGCTCGAAGACACAGGATTTGGGTTGAGCATCACGCCAGTCTTCTGAGTTTGTTCATTTTGACCCCACTTAACAGTACAGTGGCTCCTATGACTCAAGAAAGAAGAAAATGAAACTACGAAAGAAACTATGTCTTCGCACTCCATTTTCTTGAAGGGAATGTCTTCACACGTCATCTTCAACGTGAATGTCTTCATGAACCACCATTGTCTTCACTGTCTTCATACATTTTTAGGGGTCATCTCTGGTAGGTAAACCGAATCAATGAGGGACTACTACCTGTGTTATCCTGCAATTCTCACAAACACATTAGTCCCTCAACCATGCATTTCATCAATACTCCAAAACCAACTAGGGGTGGCACTAGATGTACTTACAATATCCCCCCTTTTGGTGATTGATGACAAATGTGGCACCCCAGCTCAGAGAAACCGGAACGCCCCGTATTCCAGCCCAGAGATCAAGGAGAAGTCTCTGGGATACAGCACTACTTGAGAACAAATCAGCTCTTATTACAAAGGGTAATGAATACATGGGTCTGATGTTACAAAGAATCACATCAGCATGACGTCACTACGCCAGCGATACTACACTTACTCTATGCTAGCAGCGGAACAACTCATAGCAGTGGAATACTTCTAGCAGCGGAACAACGACGAAGGTGGTAAACTCCACTCCGCAGGGACTCTGGCTGAGACACGATCTAGCTCGCACGCGCGGAAACCTAGACAAGCAAGCAATCAAACATGGCATCACCTACAATCTGGCATGACATGCCAGGTCAGTACATTGAATGTACTTGCAAGCTCACAACAACCAAAAGCATCAAGGCAAAAAAACAACATAGCATTAAACAGGTTAATTAATTAACAACTACTATGATGCGAAAGCAACTACTAAACATGATGTGAAACTACTACCATACTGATAAACCACCATCTCAATCTCAACAACCATCTCACTCTTGGCTAACCGGCCAAGCAATATACCATCTCAATCACCTCGTGATCCACCTAATCACCAATTGAATGATCATCCTCGAGATCATCTCAACAGCAACATCAACATCCTGCCAAACTGTTACTGCTCACAATATATCAACATATAAATCCTATAAGTCATCCCGTCATGTGAGTGTTGATCGAACGATGTGACCTAGTATGAACTTATGCCCATGACAGAGGACGCGGCTATTGATAGATTTAACACAGACTCTCTGCAGAGGTAGCACACTGTACCACACCACGGAACCCATGGCCTCGCACTCCCATTCGGGTGGACCAACGGCGTTCCGACAAAACCGATCTACTGCCATGAAACTCTCGCGGCCAGTCCTACCAACACCCCCTTTGGGTTCAGTCCTGGGTGGCCCCATGTCTACCAAAGACATCCAACGACCACCGTCGTGGCAAAACAAAAATGGTCCCAAACGGGGACAAAAAGGGCCCTATCCAACTAGGGCACACAAGGCTTATGTCCGCCTACCTGATTAGGGTAGCGCGCGCCCATAACCTTCCCTCATTGGAGGCACCGACGAGAGACATGACAATAGACCGCATTAGGGCCTCCCCATAAAAGGCAAATGTGGTTGCACTGGAAAAGCCCGGTTCGGTGGCACACGACCAACTTAATGACAGAATTTGTCCCCAAAATATAACAGTGATAACTGATACTCCAACATCATCTATCAACCTATAATCCAAGTCATAGCTCTATCCAACAAATAATCCAAAACATAATATCGTCATACCAAAATACTCTAAGGATAGCATAACACTACTATCATGATGAATCCCAGAACGATATTACTACTACTCAAATATCAAGAACAAGCTATCCATCTAAGATCCATATGCAAGCATCATCTCCGACATCATTCTCCAAAACATAATATCAACTAGCATCATGATGAAAATATTACTAGCCACTAATAATCCAAAGGCAACATTACATCCAAAGTAATACTGCAAAGCATAATATCAAATACCATCATGGAAATAATCATAATATCAACCACTAATAATCCAAAGGCAACTTGTCATCCACATAAACTGCAAGATGATGATCCTAAAACTCCAAGCAATATCATGGAAATAGCAAGACCAAAATAATACTCCGAGAAATGCCATGAACAAGATCATACATAGCTAAGCCATATTTTAAACAAGTTTAAATAAGTAAACCATGTCACTGCATTGCAATCATGCAAATGGAGGGTGTGGCTTGCCTGGGACGGAGAGATTCACCGAGGAGAAGTACGAGAAGCTCGCGGAAAGAATCACCAGAAACCGTTCTCTCTCGGAGGGGGCTGATTAAGGGCAAGGGAAAAATGAGCATTTTCAGAATGTTAACACATGGTGAAAATGATACCAACAGAACGGGTTCGACGAGACGAAGAAGTTGGCTTTGGAATCACCTCATTTGGAGTTGGGAGTGAAAAGATACGCCCGTTCATTCATTAGGCAGAAAACAAATAAAAACTTATTAATTCCTGCTCTTAACCGATGAACGTTCACAATATAAGGTTTTCGGCCTGCGGCTGGAAAAAGAGAAAACACCTTTCAGAGAATACACCTTCAGAACAGCGTAAATGTATTTTCGTCTAAAGAACACTAAAGTACGCTTTCAGATAAGCGAAGACGTAATCCGGGGATTACGCCTCCACTTATCTAGCGTGGCGGGGGTGGGGCCGACTTACAGAGTCGCTGACTCATGGGGCCACGGGGCCCACTAGCGAGCTGGCGGGGCGGCTTCGTCTTCCTCGCGCCCGCCCGCGAAGCAGGGAGGCTGCCGGCGTCGGGTGGCGATTGCTGGCACTCCGGGCACCGTTTGCCGTGCTCCGACCACCGGCGTGCTCGGGGGACCGAGGCACGCCCGCCGGTGCACAGAACGACCATCGAGGAGCCCCGGAGTGAGAGGAGACGGGGCCGTGGCGGACGACGGCGTCGGCCGAGGTGGGTGCCAGCGATGTGGTTGACCTGAAGAGAAAAGAAGATGTTGGGAGGATCAAAGGGTCGAGGAGGCTCTTCTAGTGGTGGAAAGGAGAGGGAAGGGAGCTCGGCTCGCTCAGATTCGAGCAGAGGCCGTCGACGGCCGAGGTGGCGATGGGGGTTAAGGAGGAGCCCTCGATCTCAGGTAAGTGGATGGGCGGGGCTAGAGGAGGTGCAGGCGATGAGTGGTGAGGAGAGACAAGGTCGGGGAGGCCTTAAATAGGCGCGGGGCGAGGTGGCCGAGCTAGCGTCACCGCGGACGCGTGGCCACGCTCGCGAGCTCGACGGTAGGCGACGGGGGAGCAATAGGGGAGGCTCACGGGGAGGTAGACGACGCCAGGAAGCACGGGGAGGAAGAGACGAGCGCCATTAAAGCGAGACCGCCACTATTCGCCCATGGGCGTGCGTCGGCGAGGAAGTTTTCGGAGGGGGAGAGCGTCCAGGGAGAAGGGGACGATGAGGGGAAGACGCTAGACATGGCTAGGGGACGAGGGATCGAGTGCACTGGCAGGGAGGAAGAGGCCGAGGCGCCAGAGCACGTTTCCTGCAGCCAGAGCGCGTGAACGGGCAAAAATCCACGCGGTCACCGCGCGACATGTCACGGGGTGGACACAATGGGCTGGAAAACCGTGTCTAGCATGATGTTATTCCAAACTTGAGACTGTGGGGAGTGAAAACGTGAGAGAAGAGGATCTGCAGCTGAGTTAGGCATCGATTAAAGTTTGTTGTATGAAACTTTATCAAGCCACTGTGCTCAATAGAGAATTGATCGGGGCCAAATGAGTTGTCTGGTGTGTTTAGCTTAGGAAGAACTATAATCCTTGGGGTTTAGAGAAGAAATGGACCACAAAACAACATAGTTGCTTTGTAAGTTCAAAATTGGTCCAGAATCAAGTTTTGGATGATGCACTCACATGGAGTATCAACTTGAGCTGAAATTTGACTAGGCTTGATGATATGGACATATAAAGATGCTGTAAAAATTTCATACCAAATGGACAAGCCAAAATGGTACTTGCTTCACAAACATCCTCACTGTCCAGAAACTTGGGAAAATTCTAGAGAAATATGGGCCTGATGAATTGATCCAAAAATTGGTGGAGAGAGGTTACTTGGTCATGAGAATGCTCTGGTAAATTTTCAGCCAAACTTAAGCAATATAAAATATACTTGCTTCACAACCTGAAAATATTGACAGAAGTAAAGATTTGGTCCTGTGCTCACATAGATGATTGGATAGAGCTTAAAATTGGAGGGGTGTGATAATATGAGCACATAAAGAGGTGTGCAAATGTTCAAATCATTTGGATACTCCTAGCTAGTACTTCCTTCACAATGCCTTCTGTCTAACAGAAACTTTGAAAAATCACTAAGGAAGATCCACTAGGCAAATGAAGTTGAATTTTTGCATGAGGCAATTATTTGGATGAAATAGCACTCCCAAAAAGTTTGGGAGCAATCAAGAAAGGATAGGTGGCACTTCCTTCACAAAAAGCCACACTGGAAAAAATGAAGAATAATTATTGGGGAATTATTCTTGGGCTAGGATAGGAAAGTTTGGGCATATTTGAGCAATATATGACCCAAAGAAATTATGAGAATTATTTGGGAATTTTTGGATGGACAGAAATATAGGTTGCTTCACAACCTAGGGCACTTGAGGTTATTCCTTTAATAGAAAAAGGAATTTTCCCCAAGAAAAAGAATTATGGAGTTGGGCTAGAGTGGAAATGGCATGATCTTGGGAAAGTTTTGAGAATGATGAGCCACTTGGGAGAAGAAATGAAGATGATCTGCTAGGTTTCAAGGCCACAGATCCACTCAAGAAAGAAAAACAGAGCAAAAACCAAATAAATCAAAGAAAAAAGGGCCAAAAACCAGGCCGTTACAAACCTTCCCCCCTTAAAGAAATCTCGTCCTCGAGATTTGGTTGCTCAGGGAACAAGACTATGACTTGAGGACACCATTTTCAACTCGGGTATCCATTTCCTTTATTTATTGTCCCCCCGAGAATTTCAGATGATCAACTTACCTTGCTCTGGGGTGGTTTGCTTCACCTTCCCAAATTCTGACAGGTTTTTTCTTATATACTAAATCCTTATGTTGACGTTGATTCTCTCATATCTGCGGTGATATCCAATGGATATGAGCATAACTTTCCTTTTTCATGAAAACTTTTTACTTCTGCCATCGGGTTGCCCAAACAAATGCATATCTGCTGGGTTCCATAAATGCTGAGAATCATGGCCATTCTCTGACGGGATCTGACTGCTCATAGGTGGTACTGATTTATCTTGATTTGTTTCTCGGGCTCGGGCATGGGGTATGTACCAAAGATTCGGCTGCCTTTTGTCGTGAGTATGGATCTATAGCTGTATCGGACCTCAAATATTAACCTCTTGAGACTGGCCTGACAGGAGTGCTGGTGGGAAAATACTTTTCATGACCTGCTATCCATGAACTTTGTTCCACCAGTGAATATACCTGGTCGGAGCCAATTGTTCGACTTTTGGTTTATCCATCTTGTCGGTATACCGAGATGTGGTAATGGGCCGTGCGATACTTCAACGCTGCCATTGAAGTCAAACTGCTGATGTTGCAAAGGACTCTTGGGTCTGACAGAACAGACTTGGATATTCCACACTAACCATTTTAAGCTGGTCAGCGGAATATGAAGTCCGTGTAAAACAGAGTAGGCCGCTGAGAGTATGTCTTTTTGGATCCATATTGCATCATGGACTCCAACTGACTTGGGTATCCGGCCCCTGATGGTCACGCAAAAATCATCATACCTTTGCTGTCAGTCTCATCCTTTGACGATCATGATTTGCTTTATCAGGATACCTTACTGAAATAGCTTGGCCACACATGTCCTTGATTCTTTGTATGACCATGGATGTGGTTAGGGAAATATTTTTGGCATAATTGCTTGCGCTTGCTTTCTGACCTGGGTCCGCACATATATGCCGTATACTTTATCTTGCGTCCCACAAGATGTTTTAGGTCCCCGGCATTAGTGCCTAAAGCCTTTGATTTCAGGCTGGAGACCTTTCCCTGCAAAAGAAAGTTAATTCTTCTTAACCACCCACGTCTTCAGGGGTGGCTTAGAAGCAATGACACTACTGCAGGATGCTGGTAACACGACACTACGATCAGAGACCCTTCGACGAAACTGTGTGCGATGCCATAATCGCAAACGGTGGTGTAAAAAACCGATCAAAAAAGGTGCAAAACATTTGCGATGGAGGATGCATCAAACACGGTTCAGATTTTAGTTGCATGTGCGATGCAGGGCATATGGTTCAACTCAATTAACCGTTTGTGATGAGGAGGAACAAAAGAAACGGGCAACCAGATGAAGGTGTGTGCGATGTACATCATACGGTTCACTCGCATGAACTGTTTGTGATTAGGCAACACAAAAGAAATGGTCAGCCAGATCAAAGGTGTGTGCGATATACGGCATGCGGTTCACTCAGATGAACTGTTTGCGTTGAGACATGAGAACAAAAACGGTTCAAATGAACAAGATGTGTGTGATACGAGGCAAACAGGTCTGTAATCGGAAACGTGTGCGATGACCGATAACAACACGGACGATTACTTCTAACAAGCCGTGTGTGTTGTGAGCAAACGATTGCTGGTATACAATTGTGAGTGATTGATGAAAACATCACCGACGGGTTCCATTGTTTAGTCCGTGTGTGATGTGATTTTCTTTGTCCGCACAACATCTACGCTCTGTCTACAGAGCATCAACATATATACATAAAAAGACAGCATTGCATAACCAAATTAAGCATACAATTACACAAGTGACTACACACATAACATTTCCACACACCAAAGAAAGCAATTACATGCATACTAAAGTAGGAGAAACGAGGATCTAATCATCTACTTATTGTTGCGACGACGCTTGCCATTGCTGTGCTTCCGGCTGGATCCCTGGCCATTTTGGGGAAGGAGGGACTTCCTCATGTCAACGATCCGCCTGTACATGTCGTAGCTCGTGTACGCCTCCTTGGTCGCGTACATGACGTGAGCTTTGTCGAGTTTCTCCATCCAGGCCGAGTGCCAGGCATGCTTGTCCTTGTTGCACAAATCCTTCCTGTCTCTGTAGTAGGGGTCGATGATGGCCTCGGCGAGGTGAACAAGTGAGTCCTTCTCATGCTCCTTGCTGCCCCTGATCTTGTATTGGCCCTGTATGTCGACAAGATTCTGGCAGGCGATGCCCGAATTCTCAAGCGCCTTTACATCGTTGGTGATGTCCACCGTAGCGAACATGTAGTGGGGGCTGTTGACAAACCTGGCGACGCTCGCAAGGCCTTGTGGCCAGGCAGTAGTGGTAGACGAGGACGTGGTGGCGCACGCACATCTGGGCGACGACGACCTTGGGACAAGACCCGACACGAGCGCGGGTGTACTCGAGGTCGAACCCGACCACCTTGTACTTCTCCTCAGCAAGCAACAACTCCATGATGTGGATGGAGTGCTCCGCCCAGACCGGGTCGTTGGTGTACACCACCGAGAGGTCCATGAACCTTCTGTGGGTGTCCACCACGGCACACATGGTGAACTGCTGCTCGTCGTCGGCAGCCGCTCGGAGCGCCATTGGAGCCGCGCAGGATACCTTCTAAGAATTTCTCGTGGTGGGTGTGCTTCTTGCAATGGTGGGGCGCGATCGAAAGGTTGAAGAGACACAAGGGTGGGTTAAATGGCCGCTGTAATAAATGGGGGCCGGCCGGCCTGTAATCGTCACGTCTTGTCACTGCATTCATAGCGGAGGATTCCAGTGCACGCTTGACAACACCGCACCGCACGCGTGGGCTCGAAGAGGTGCCAAATGTATCATCGGTGAGCCTGTTCCGGTGCTACCGCGCTGTTTACCGCGCAAGCTTCCCTCCCGGCTAGTTTGGCCACGCGTCGGCTAGAAGAGGGACAAATCGTGGGCGTTTATTGGCAAAAAGCTTTGGAAAAAAGAAGCGTGTGGAATGACTTCGGTCATAAGTTTAGCCTTGGGTGATGAGGTCAAAGTTACACATAAGGGTGATGATGGACACTCGAGTGCGATAATTAATTTTGCGCTGTACAGTGCACACGGTGGAAGAAACCAACTGTGTGCAATAATGTCGAAGATCACAGTCGAGTTAGCTATACAGATTGTGTGCTGTGAGATCGACAAGGTAAACTGATTCGAGAATGGTTAATAAAATCTAAGACCATTGCATATTAAGGTCAAAATAGTGCTAGCAATATACGAGTCTCATACGATGCCATTTCAACGATTGTACCACAAAAGCTCAAAATGTTACAAGGTTCAAATTCCAGAGTTATATGGCTCAAATTCGAAGATTACAAGGTTCAAACTGATATTAGAAATGAAATTCAGCTCATCAGCTGCAAACACTCGCGCTGATCCGCTGAACATGGATATCAGAGAGGTTCATACTAATATCACCGTTTCTAAGTCTGGCTTGAAACCTCACATTTTTTGCAAAGGGGTAGGCCACTGAGAAGTCATGTATGGGGTTGACACGATGACTTCCGATTACTCTGTCATCTGAAGTTCCAAAATGAAATTCAGCATTTTTGGAGCCTACTCCATTCTGCCGCAGGCGCCGGTGCTGATCAACAAACCATTCATTTTTGTGAAATAAATGTTGGGCAAACCTCATTTCCTTCAGCACCCTTGCTATGAGAACAAAGAACCTGGCGAATATAATCTCCAGTAAGGTCCCTCGGTAGGAGTTCAAAGTAATTTCTGAGAGATGCAGATCTAGGCATTCGACGTGATTGTTATATTGTATCACATTATCCACCACTAGGCCTAATCTTATCTGCAAAAGAAGAAAACGTGTTAGTGCCTACATGCAGTTTTGAACATTACTACATGCCTAGCTATTTGGTTTGCAGGATTTGTAAAATGCACTAACATGCCATCTTCGATCTGACATGATTAACATGGGCATTTGATTACATTCTAGAAAAATGTAGCCTTCTTCACAAGAGGTTGGAGTGGATGAAAAGTTCCCTAAGAAAACTAGTACAGATGAATCCAAAGGAGAAATGCTTATTGATAGTAACCATATGGATCAAGCAACCAATATGGGGGGGGGGGCATGTATGTACTGAAATCCTCCAAAAGAACCTTCAGAAATCGTAGTACATTGTCATTGTAAACTTGGAAAAAGGTGTCACAAATTGAACTCCCTTATGGTTAACATTTAACAGGAAAGGAACGTCACCTCGATATATAGCTTCTCCAGGCACGGAAAGCATCTCAGGAAACTGACAACTTGCTCGAGGTCGGGCCCAATAGATTCTAGTGCCAAGACCTTCACTGTGCACAGTTTCGGGGTCAAGCTTGTCGGAATCATTTTCTGAATGACAGACGGACAAACATCCTCAAAATTAGAAATAATGTTAATTTGTAGAAGGAGAGCTAGAAGGCGGCTGTTGTACCTGAACGGGTGTGGATCCAATAACAAGTTCGGAGTATTTGTCAGACGAGTAGCCCACCACTGTCAATTTTGGCGCAGAAATGACATTAATTCTTGTTGGACCTTCTTGATCAACTACAAGTAATCTCTCAAGTGCAGGTGTGTCCTGGATGACCATACCATGGTACACATCTTGTGATGTCTTCCCGCCGCACCAGCAACACACATAAATAGTCCGGAGAGTCATGGAGGAGATGTGGAAGGTACTCAACCCATCGATCGCCTGAAGACGAAGGTACTCGAGTGCAGTACAGCCACAGAGCAGGCACTCCATGTCACCCTTTGAGAGGCAGACGGCGACGAGCTCGAGGTGCTTCAGTAGTGGTAGAATAAGAGCGTGCACGCCATTAAGGGGCGGGAAAAGGCAGTTCCTGAACTTGGCAACGCGCAGCGTGGGCGCGAGGCGATGTGCGGACGTTGGCAGTGACCGCATATGCCCATCATCGAAAGTGATCTCCTCGAGCTGATCTAGGGCGGGGGATCGGAACCAGTCGTCAAGCTTGGCTCAGTCCTTGCCGTTGGAACAGAACTTGCCCATTCTAAGGCCGTTGGTTGGGCCAAGGTGACTGCCGAGGATCTTGGAGAACGCATCCAAGCTTTTGCGATAGCCATGGCAGAGCTCGTGGGTGTCGATGAGGTCGAGAGGGCTGGAGTTCCATAGGGGGCGCCACCGCCGGGAAAGGAGGGTTGTCCGCGCCCCATATTTGATTGGGAGGAGGGAGATGATGACTCTTAACATATCATCGGGGAGGCTGCTGATTAAGTCTAGGCCTGCTGGAGTCGCTTGCGGTTCTAGCTTGCCCCACCTCCGCTTGTTGGCAGCCCCGTTCTCCACCTCCGGAGTCTCCTTGTCAGCGGCGCTTTCTGATAGAAATGGGAGTACAGGGAATATTTAGTTAAAACAGGGCAATAGAAAAGTGTATTGGTAACTAGAAGTTATTAGGTAGGAATATAGTAAGAAAAGGGAATAACAATTGGTTGCTTAAATACTACACAATTTGTTTGACATTGCTGGGTAAGTCAACATATGCAGATACTTGAAAAGAAAACTTACTTCGAACAAAGTCTGGACGGATGATTTTGTCGGGGAAGTTAGCATATATCTCATGACCAGGCCCTTTTATGTGCAGTGCAATTTTAGTGGCAGCTTTCAGTACATAAAACTTTGCAATTTCATTCCAAAAGCCAGTGCCAAAATAGGAGTCACCACGTTCATCAAGTCTTATAGTAGCAACGATTGTAAATCCATGGTTTGTGTGCAGTATGACATCCGTGGAGCCTTGATCTATGTAAAGGGAAAAATTGTGCACTACATAATCTGTTGCATAGCGAGGGATGTCCTGCAGAAAATGGTAGGATTGTTAAAGAAAATATGGTAACATGCAAATATGGGCCCAAATTGAAAGAACTGTACAATAGTTGAAATCGAAGGACAAAAATCTATAATTAAACAGATAGGGTAAACATGATGTCATGGAAAAATGAGAGCAATCGAAAGAACAATACATCATTAATTTGCCTAATATAGAAAGAAGAGGGGAAAATCCCCTTTGACGTATATGGTGCATGTGGCACCTTTTATCCAAATGTAGCAATATTTAGAATATGTTCAGGAAAGTAGGCCATGCCAACCGATTTAGGGTGAGATTGAACATACCACGCGCGTCATCAAGTTATCTGGTACAATGAGATGGAATCTCTCGCGGGGGTCGCAAAGTCCTGAAGTGTCGGCGCACTGTACATTCTATGAATGAAAGAAAACCCTCAAATCAGCTCGAATAAAAATGAATTCACGGTGATTTCCGCCGGGTGATTAAAGGAGGCAGATGAACTGGGATAAGAGATGAGATAATATCTCATTAAATTAGTTACCTTGTCGTCCATGAGAAAGAACCCTCAGTACGACAGATTCCCCAACCGAGCGGAGCTGGGTCGACCATGAGCAGCGTCGAGAAAGTCGATGGTGATAGGAAGCGGCAAGCGGAAGTGGCAAAATGCGGTGGGCTTTGCCGGCAGCTTGGCGGCGGCAGGCGGCGAGCTAAGTGTTTACCCCCGTGATAGGCGGTGCCATGGCATAGATGCGGAGGAGCTTGTGCAGGTGGGAATGGGGAACATACCGGAGGGGCCGAGGGGGTGGCGGGCGGGGTGAGGGTTTTGTGACGTGGGGATGGTGAGGGTTTTCTTTTTACTTTTTTGAATTGGGTGGTGAGGGTTTTCTGTCCCACAAAATTTTTTGGGGGCGACGGTTTGCTAGAGCGAACCGTGTGTGATTGATGCAGCAGGCAAAATGAAAGTCATTGCACACGGTTCCAATTTTGGGAACCGTGTGTGGTTGACCTACTACCTCCGTCCTGGTTTATTGGTCCCCCGTTGTAATTTTTACCAAAATTTGGCGAAATATTTAACATACTCAGACATAGATAATAAGCGTACACGTACATAAGCCTAGTTCAACCATAAGTACATAGTTCAACCGTCATTAAGCATACTCAAGCGTACAAAGTTCGATCCATCCCACATCTCATCTCACATGCGGCCGTCACGATCCTGAAGCTTCTCCAAGTACTCGGCGTACGGTCCGTGCGCCACCCTGCGAGAATACTTCTGCTTGAAGGAGCCAACGACCCGTCCTCTTGCATGCGTTAGAACACTTAGATACACGTCATGAATCTTGTGGTTGCAAAACGGGCATCCATAGCCGTCGTTCCAGGCCCTAATACGCCTGTTATGCATTCCCACATAAAGCTCCCTCAGGATTCGCCTCTTGTACCTCCTCTGGGCATCTTCATCCTGCCTGTCCACATCATCAGACAACACCTATACAAATAGTAAAACAAATTTGGCATCACTGATTACATGCCGTGAAGTAGGATTAGGAATTTATGGCTATTTATTTATACATATCCAGAGATTATGGTTCGATTTTTAAGCACATTCGTCTATGTACAGACCAATCTTGAAGAGAATAATGGCACAAACATATGTAGGTCATTCAAAATCAATTGTCAAGTCCTGGCTAGGAATTATTAGCACGAACACTAACCCTAGTCGGATTACTAACATAAATCATTTGCACAGATGAAACAACTAATCACTTATCCCATGTACCATTCAAACAATCAATACACTACACGGATCTAACGAAACTTACTCAGATTTCATGGATTGGGAGAACATAACCACATGATTTCTATTCCAAAAAGGGGGAGCAGGAGTAACCAGAGAAACCCTATGATCTATTTGACACATAAATGGGTATAGATGACTAACTAGTTGTCCGTCGTCGTCGGAGTCGTCGCCGGAGTGGTCGTCGGAGTCGGTGTGGAACTCCGCCTCCGGCTGTGGAAGCTCGATGCCGTCGACGACGTCAGGGTGCAGCGATAACTCGCCGGCGGTGACGACAACCTCTGTCTCCATCTCCACGCCGTGCTCCGGTGCTTTAGCAGCCCCGGCGTCACCACTCCCTCCGATGGGGCGCTTCGGCGGCATCCTCATACACTGACGACTTTGAGGACTAAGAGTGGCGTCGAGGATGCAAGCGGAGAGAGAGGATTATGTGTGCGTAGAGAGGATGGGGGGTGCGGCCGCTCGGGCACACCATTAATATGGAGTAGTGGGAGTTGTGGGAGAGAGGCGGGCGGCGGTCAGACCGATGGCTCGCCTCCCGGTGAGCCTGCGCACCGGACTGCTGGCATGCCTACCAAAGTTTCACACAGCTAGTCGCATGCCTCCCAATGACACTGCGCAGCGAGCACACCTCCGTCAATTCACACACCTGCACGCATGCCTCCCCGTCTGCCTGCGCGGCGGACTGCTCGCATGCGTCCCGTCAACTCACACTTGCTCGCACGCCACACGGGTCGCGCGGCGGCACGTATATTGTTTTTCTATTTGGATGATTAATGCTGCCGCTTTATTGCTTAACCGAAGCATGGCACATATCCATTGTTGGTCTAACGCTCACGGTTCGAATAAATAATCCATTTGGGATATTGGTTCCCAATTATTAATAATCTCTCATCTGTAATTAGATAAAGATTACATCAAAACTGGTCTCGAATTTGACAAAAAAAGTACAATGCCACTTTGTATTGGTGTCCATATGACAACACGATAAGTTTCATGAACTTCAAATAAGTTTTGGATGTACTAGAATTTAAAAATCAAGATTCTCAATGTTTGAAATTTGTTGCACGGGGAGTAAACATGCACCCAGTGAGACATGTGTTTTTGCAATCCATTTAGGTGCACTGTCACGTGTGCATGTAGCTCAAATTTAATTTTTGCACATTATACCCATAGAAAATCAATCAATCAATGTACTAAAACGTCTTAATTATCTCTGTGATTTTTTTGAAATTGAAACGTCCCTCCTTTGGTAACATGTATGTTCACCGCGGGATAATTAATTTAACATGCATCGTAGTTGCGGTGGATTCGTGGTGTGTGTGTGGGTGTGTGCATCTGGGGGTGGCTGGTGGCTCGCAGTACACTACGAGTTGTGACCAACCGTGTGGGTTGGCCGTTTTGTTAGGCAGGCCGGTGCCACATCAAAGTCGTGAAATCGTTATTTAAAACATTACACAACCCTTTCATACATAAATGTTTTGGCCACATGCAGTCAATGGTTATCCTACACGACACTCGATACTCGCGTGTGACGCTTTCTGTGGGCCCGCGAGGTCGTCGTCCATCACTTTGATGAACAGCCGACAGTGAGGTTAATTTGACCAGCAAGGTAGAATCTTTTTTGTTTGTGTTATGGTGGTATATAGTACGCGTCGAAGAGGTGGGAGGGGACGAGAATATATACTATACGTATGCGTCCGTGAACAAGTACACCTCACTCGGTGTCGGGACTTTTTGGTTACCGAGGCACGTGCCACATCAAAATTGTGAAAATTGGTTATTCAAACATCACACAACACCTTTTTGGGCCACATGCAAAGCTAGGACACTCACGTGTGACACTTCCATCTGTGGGCCCATGAGGCCATCGTCGATGCATGCATGCATGCATCACTTTGACCTACATCGGGAGAGGTTAATTAATTTCACCATCGATGAGGATTCTTTTGGGTTGTACATATATTACGGCAGGAGCATATAGTATGTCGTGAAGAGGGGGAAGGGGACCATCATATGTAGTACGCTTGATATGAACCTCGCTCTCTGTGGGTGCATGGTTTACAGTTTTTGAGGCATGTGGCACATCAACGTTGTGCATCTTGGGTATTCAGCATAAATATGTTTGGCCCACATGCAAAGCGGTGGTGGTTGTCCTCTTGCACCCACTTAAGCGGTTATCAGCGATACCGATGCTTTCCATCTGTTGGCCCGCTTGGTCCATCACTTCTTTTTGCCTGACAACAAGAGTGGTTAATTTGACTTACGAGGGGATTATTATTTTTGCTCTGGGATGACATGCATGATACACTTTGAGCACACACACATGAATGTGTACGCATGAATCCCTCCCATCGAGTCGAAGTGGCTAGTACAATGACACATCATGAACCGATCTCGCTCTGTGTGGGGAGCTAGTGTATGATTTTTGACACACGCGCCACATCAATGTTGTGTCTTCAAACATGCATGCACGCATCACCTCCATACATATGCATGTAGTGGTTGCCTTCGAACAATACACTCCCTCGCGTGGTTATCGGCGACAAGCCTATATATTCGTGGGCCTGCGTGGACATCCATGATCACCTTGACCAACAACAAGATATGTTACCATGGCGGATTCTTCATTTGGTTCATGTTATCGTAGTATACGTCATGGTGAGATTCAGACCTAATTAAGTTTGAGCGCATATACTATGCACGCACGCATGCATATATGAATCCCCGTCGTTGGCTTGAAGTGTGGTGTAACATACATATGCATCCTCAACCTAACCCTCACCCAGTGTGGGTATTTCTAGTTCGAAATCACGGTGCCACATCAAAGTTGTTCCATTGTTACTCAAAAAAACACCTCTCCATACATATGTTTGGGCCACACGCATGCAGTGGTTGTCTTCGGGGACTAGCTACTTGCGTGATTATTGTCGAGCTAGCCCATCTCCGGGGTCGCATGGACGACCATCACTTTGACCAACAACAAGAGAGAGGTTGTACGACCAAGGTGGATTATTCTTGGTCCGTTTTACAATCCATCTTGGTGAGATATATGCCTCTCTGGCCCGCCGACTGAAAGTGTGTGTGTGGGGGGGGGGGGGGGGGTTGCTACTTCGCACTTTGCTAGGTGAACCTCGGTTGGGGGGGGCATGCATTCATAGCTTAATTAGGATTCCCTTTGTGGCGACATGAGGGGGGTGGGGGGCTGCTAGCTACTCCGCACTTTGCTAGGTGAACCTCGGTTGGGGGGAGGGGGGCATGCATTCATAGCTTAGGATTCCCTTCGTGCCAACACGAGGGGGGGCTGCTAGCTACTTCGCACTTTGCTATAGGTGAACCTCGGTTGGGGGGGCATGTGCATTCATAGCTTAGGATTCCCTTCGTGCCGACACGAGGGAGGGGTGGCTACTAGCTACTTCGCACTTTGCTAGGGTGAACCTCGGTTGGGGGGGGGGAGGGCATGCATTCATAGCTTAGGATTCCCTTCGTGCCGACACGAGGGAGGGGGTCTGCTAGCTACTTCGCACTTTGCTAGGTGAACCTTGGTTGGGGGGCATGTGCATTCATAGCTTAGGATTCCCTTCGTGCCGACACGAGGGAGGGGTGGCTGCTAGCTACTTCACACTTTGCTAGGGTGAACCTCGGTTGGGGGGGAGGCATTGCATTCATAGCTTAGGATCCCCTTCGTGCCGACACGAGGGAGGGGGCTGCTAGCTACTTCGCACTTTGCTAGGTGAACCTCGGTTGGGGGGGGGCATGCATTCATAGCTTAGGAATCCCTTTGTGCCGAAACGAGGGAGGGGGGGGGGCTGCTAGCTCTACTTCACACTTTGCTAGGTGAACCTTGGTTGGGGGCATGCATTCATAGCTTACGATTCCCTTCGTGTCGACACGAGGAAGGGGGGCTCCTAGCTACTTTGCACTTTGCTAGGGTGAACCTCGGTTGGGGGGGGGGCATGCATTCATAGCTTAGGATTCCCTTCATGCCGACACGAGGGAGGGGGCTGCTAGCTACTTCGCACTTTGCTAGAGTGAACCTTGGTTGGGGGGGCATGCATTCATAGCTTAGGATTCCCTTTGTGCCAACACGAGGGAGGGGGGGCTGCTAGCTACTTTGCACTTTGCTAGGTGAATGAACCTCGGTTGGGGGGGGCATGTGCATTCATAGCTTAGGATTCCCTTCGTGCCGACACGAGGGAGGAGGGGGCTGCTAGCTACTTTGCACTTTGCTAGGTGAACCTCGGTTGGGGGGAGGGGGCATGCATTCATAGCTTAGGATTCCCTTCGTGCCGACATGAGGGGTGGGGTGGGGGCAAGCAATACCGTGCGCTTTGCAAGAGAGGTGCCACATCGTAGTTGCATTTGGTATTTGAAAAACAAACCACCCTTTTGATACATAAATTTGGTCGACATGCAAGTGTGTTCGTGTTCTGACCCTCTCCCACGTCATTTTTCGCCAAATTTATGAACATTAGACAAGTCGGATGACGCAACAGACATGGTTCACTCAAACTAACCGTGTGCCACGCCGATGCACCTGTCACGCACACATCCGCACAGTACATTGGGCTCCACGAGGCTCCCCCTCTCAAAAATATCTGCTCGCCTCGATGGTTTTTCTGTTTCATAACACACGGTTGTTATCTCCGGACCGTGTGCGATGTTTCTTGTTCCCAATCCCGCCTGCATCCCTAGAAAATATCTGCCCGCCTCGAGGGTTTTTCTGTTTCATAACACACGGTTGTTATCTCCGGACCGTGTGCGATGCACTATCATCAAAATTTTCAATAGCCCGGCATTTCACTCCCGCGTTTGACTCCCGCGTAGTAATATTTTCAGTACCCGCGTCATTTCCTCAAACACCCCACGCCCCCTCCACACACACACACCAAAACCTCCTCGGGTGTGCGCGTGCACGCACGCACACACACACACACCCTCCCTCGCTCGAAACCCTAGCAAGGTCCCTGCCGCCGCCGCCGCAAGGCCTCCATTGTCAACATCTGCCGGTTTGCCCGTGCAGCTTACCCACCGATCTCCATACCCAGGCCGCCCTGAGTTTGTTAGATGATGCCTGCCAAACGCCCCTTTCCCACAGATCCCCATCCCCATCCCCCACTCCAGAGCGTCGCAGCCTAAGCCCGGCTACGCTTCCCGTGGAGCTCGAGGAGCGACTGGCCCAAAAGATGTGTATAGCGGTCGCTTCACCCGACGTCGCCGAGGAAGCTGACGACCATTACTGGCGGCAGGCACTCAAGCAGCGGGCTAGAGTATGCGGGCATGTCTCGTCCGCCGGCTACGACATCGAGGTCATCGACAACGATGCCCCTGAGGCGGGCTGTGTCACAGGTTAAGTGGCCCACCCCCAACCCCTCGGGTTCAACCGCCGTCGATCTCATCCATGGCCCCGCCGCTGATCTCCTCTGGCTCGCTGTCAACAATTTGCCATTCTACATCGCCATCAAGCCCCTTTTGTCATTTTTGAAGGACACGTTTTGCGACGCTGGCTTGCGATCCATAGCTTCCAAGTCAGACCTCATCGACGGCGACCACGAGGAGGGCACCCTCTCTGGCTCTTCCAAGGGGAAAGAGCCCATCTGCTCTTCCAAGGGGAAAGCGCCCGTCTGCGACATCAGGGAGGGAACCCTACAACCATGCTCCTCCAAGGGGAAGGAGCCCATCTGCGACAACATGGAGCACATCCAGGGTCCGTGCTCTTCCCATGGGAACGAGCCCATCCGTGATAAGTGAGGAAACCCATGATTTGTTTTGTTGTGCCTCTTCACAGGGGGAAACCCATGATTTGTTTTGTCGAGTCCCTTTTGTAGTGTAGTGAGAATATGTCCAGTTTTAATTGCTATATCTGGTTGTTTGCAGTATGCCTTGTTTATTTCAGTTGTTCATAGTGTGATGCTCTATATGTGCAATTATTTACTGTGCAGTACATTTCATCAATCTAGTTTTAAACATACCGATAGGAATGCATATATTTGCTTGCTGTTAAGCCTGTTATAGCTAGCATATGCCTCTTTTAAAGTTTTTTGATTGTTCAGTTGTTTGTAGTTAGCATATGTTCAGTTTCAAATGCTATCTTTGGTTGTTTGTAGTATGCCTTGTTTATTCCAGTTATTCATAACGTGATGTTCTATATGTGCAAGTATGAACTGTGAAGTTCAATTTCATCAGTACCAGTTTCAACAATACTACTATGAATGACTACATTTGTTTGCTGCATCTTGTAGTTAACACGCCTTTCCATTTTTATTTAACCATAACAAGTGTACTTAGACCAGCACAATACCAGTTTGAATGACTATGTTTGCTTGTTGTTAAATGTTAGGCCTGTTGCAGTTAGCACACCTTTCCACTTGTTTTGCTTTACTAGCATGCGTAAACCTGCACACTGAAGCTATCTTTTGGAGATTATTTTGTCTGCCATGTGTAATTTTGGTTGATGTTTAGCCTGTTGTGCTTAACATGCTTCTCGATGTACCTACACAGGACAATTTTGGGAACGACTGCTGTTTTCCATCGAGGTTAGTTTCATCCCATGGCTTATATTTGCTCACTGTTCAGGATATCGGTAGCTGGTACCATATAGGCCGGCGGCTGATAAGGTACTACTCGGTGAATCAGACTTTTAACTGAATATATTTGCAACCCATTTTTCCTTAGGTTAACTAGGGCCATATGTAATATATCTGAGGCTACATAGCAACATGCACTGTACTTAATGTCTAAATATGCAATCCTAGGCTACATAGCAACAAGGAAGAGTGTTACATTAATGTTCTAATGATGTCTAGATATACGTAGAAGAGCAGCAACAGCAACAGCAACAACACATCCCTGTTTGGATACTCAACATAGCTAGAGGTTAGAGTTAGTTTCTAGCTCATTACTAACCCTGAACTAACTCCATCCAAAGAGTTGTTTGGATGGCAGGGTTAGATTGACAATAAATGCACTAGGAGAACAAGCTCCAATTAGCACCTCTTGGGTTGGATACTAGTTTTTTTGGGTGGGTTATAGATGCAACTAGCTCAAACTAGCCCTCATGTTTAGATATACTTTAGGGATATTTGAGCCCGAACTAGCTCAAACTAACTGTAACCCATGGATACAACAACAGTTAATGAGCCGATAATTTGTAAGAATGAACTAAACTCCTTCCGGCCCATAATATAAGATGTTAATTCATCTAATATGTGAGTATATTGGATTTTATAAGATACTCCCTCCGTTCCTAAATATTTGTCTTTTTAGAGATTTCAAATGGACTACCACATACGGATGTATATAGACATATTATAAAAGAGTGTTGTACAACATCATTGGGCAATTGTTGTTTAGCTTCTAATATTAACTTGGTGCTTTTAGGTACATATGTCATTGGTAAAGATCCGCGTTTCGAACCTTTCTGCGTATGGGGCAATGAGATATCGATGAACCAGCATCAAGTGAGAAAGCTGATAAAGATTGTTAGTAAAATGGGTCCAAAGATGGCAATTAAACTATTTGTTTACACTTTATCCAAGACAACAACGAACTGCAGGATGGTAAGTAAGAACTCTGCAGCCTTCTTTTTACTGCCCATAATGAGTTGTGTTAGATGACAATGTCTGAATCTTTTTCCTTTGCAGTGGTTGCCAAAGCAGTTTACTCAAGATTACCTCTCAAACTACATGATTGGTGGGCATGCAAAGGTTAAAGTATTTCTACCAGAACACGATGATTATCTAGATGTTTTCATGAAGACCGTGAAGGATGGGCGGTCGGCCATCACAAGGGGTTGGACTAGAGTTGTGCGTGCCTTCCGCATGGAGGAGGGCACAATATGGGCATTCCGCTTCACCTTATTCAGCAACCAGAATATATTTCGCCTCTTTCTTTATCGTCTTTAATAGTACGAGTATAAAACTGTGGTTCATCATTCTTTATTTGGTTCTTATGTAATTCTTGAACATATGTACCTATGAATCGAATAATGCATTGGTTGTTTGAACCTGATGGATATGAATAAAGCTGTAGCATACATTCAACTTCAAATCCAAATCTGGTACAATTCGGAAAAGCAGCAATTAAATTACGGTGAAATTACGCTCTCCAGGTTGTTACGGCACACACGGTTGGTAAAACACAAACGTTTGCGATATGCACCATAATCGGAGACGGTTCACAGAGAGGAAACGTGTGCAAACATGCACATAGTTGCCGTTTGCAAAGTGTGTGCGATGTCAGACAATATCACAAACGGTGCGGGCAAACTAAACGTTTGTGTTAGTTGCCTTATCGTAGACAACTCGCAACCATGAACTGTTTCTGATGAAGTATGCACCGTAAACGTTGCACCACAGAATAGCGTGTGCGATAGTTGTCATGTACGATGATGTTACGACGGTCCGACATTTCGTAATCTTATCCGACACTCGTACAACGATTAGCTAATCTTCTTAACGGTGAACCGTTTGTGATGGGTCGCGCATCATACACATTCTATAATAGTGAACCGTTAGTGATGGGCCGCGCATCGTAAACGTAGCACCACAGAATACTGACTGCGATGGCAATGCGAGCATAAACGAGTAGGAGTACTGTAGGGGCCCTATCCTCGACGGTTTCTGGGTCGTGTGGGAAGGACCCCCCTATCGCCCACACTCACTTGGTGACGGTTCCAAATGCCATCCCGGAAAGGGGTTAAAAATCGTTTGTTTAGGACCGACGCGCACCAGTGTGAGTTTAAGTGCAGCATCTGAGAACTTTGGCTTTGGAGCCCTAGCAAATAGCCTTGCAGGAGGTGAATAATACTCATAAGAATAAGCAGAAAAGTTCTTTGTTCTATGAACATAGCAGTTTGAAGAAACACGCTCATATTCATAAGTCTGAGTATGGTTTCCCTGCAAAACATTGGCGTTAGGGTGACCTTGTGAGGTCCTCTGTGTTTATGAAGCCTTTGGGACATATGAAGCCTTTGGTCTGGGGTTTGTCTTCTTCCCAGGTGGTGTCATGATGACATTCACAGGAAGCTTCTCAAGACGACTTTTGGGAACCCAGATCTTCTTCAAAGGTGGCCCATTCCTGCAGTTAGTACCAATAAACCCGGCAAACACTTCACCTTTCTGATTCTTAAACAGCTTATAATTAGCGTCAAAGGATTCATCAATGATAATGGGATTAGCACAAGTGAAGCCAGATAAGGTAGATGGATCCACTTAAGGGCCCGTTGCAGCAACCCATGTGGTTTTGGGGTACTGCTCAGGCTTCCAGTATGAACCATCGACATTCATCTTCCTCTCGAACCCAACACCCTCTTTCCTAGGGTTTGGGTTCAGAACCTGTTTCTTGAGGCCATCACATAGTGTTTGATGCCCTTTGAGGCTTTTGTACATGCCTGTTTCAAGCAATGTCTTCAACCCAGCATTTTCATCAGCAATAGTAGTGGTATCCTCAGAAGAGGGGTTAGTCACCACATCAGCAGTTGAAGATGTTGCAACATTAGCACCAGTAGAACATTCCGCAACAGAGACAACATTATCACGCTCAAGACATTTTAAACATGGTGGCACAAAGTCTTCCTGAGCAGAACTGATCTGTTGAGCGCGAAGTGAATCATTCTCCTTTTGAAGATCTTCATGAGACACTCTCAGATTCTCTTGCTTCCTTTGAAGATAATCATAGGAAAGTTTCTCATGAGTAGGTGAGAGTGTTTCATGACGACTTTCAAGTTCCTCGTACTTAATGTAAGTGCATCTAGTGCCACCTCCAGTTGGTTTTGGAGTATTGACGACAAACCTGGTTGAGGGACTAATGTGTTTGTGAGAATTGCAGGATAACACAGGTAGTAGTCCCTCATTGATTCGGTTTACCTACCGGAGATGACCCCTAAAAATGTATGAAGACATTGAAGACAATGGTGGTATGTGAAGATATTCACATTGAAGACTATGGCAAGAGAAGACATTGTATGAAGACTATGGAGCGCGAAGATTTAGTTGTTTTGTTGTTTCCTTTTCTTCTTTGTTGAGTCATAGGAACCACCGTACTGTTAAGTGGGGTCCCAGTGAACAAAGTCAGAGTGTCTGAAGTGATGCTCAACCAAATCCTATGTCTTCGAGTGAAGACAATGAGAACAAATCTTATCCAGAGTTGGATGAGTCAGCTTTACTTGCAGCCCAAGTCAAGCTGTCGCGTGTGTTTGAAATCTGACCGTTGGAACACGTGTCAGTTTCTTAGTGACCCAGGGTCATTTTGGACAAATCAGGTCGGGTTGCCTAGTGGCTATAAATAGCCCACCCCCTACACCATAAATTGGTGGCTGCTCAGAGTTAGTGCACGACTTTTGTCGTTTGAGAGCAACCCACCTCCGAAGCTTTTGAGAGAGAGAAATCCTTGCGAGGACAAAGCCCAAACACCCAGAGCCAAAGAGTGTTAGGTATCACTAAAGTCTTTCTGTCCGCGTGACCTGAAGACTTGTTACACTTGAGGACTGTGAATCCTCCAGCCGGTTAGGCGTCGCGTTCTGTGCATCCAAGAGTCATTGTGGATCGCCGGTGAACGAAGTCTGTGAAGGTTTGGAAGTCTACCTTGAAGACTTACCAGAGTGATTGAGCGAGGACTGGGTGTCCTTAGCTCAAGGGGAATAAGGTGAAGACATGGTCTTCTGAGTTAAATCTCAGCCTCCCTAACCAGACGTACAGTTGTCACAGCAACTGGAACTGGTCCAACAAATCCTTGTCCTCATCTAGTGACTGGTTCTATCTTCTCCCTCTCTTTACTTACAGTTTGTCTTCGTGAAGTCATTGCCTGCCTGTGTTACCTGTTTGACTTCACTGTGTGACTTCTATTGTTGTTTGGCTTCATACTATCTTCCATCCTGATCTTTACTACCTAGCTGCTATTAGTCTTCGTGCTTTCACTTCATTGAATACTTGACTATGGCTTGCCTAGTGTAGTCTACCTTCCGCTACATATCAATAGGTTCATTTCTACTGTTTGTCTTCGAAACTGCCATGTTTTGAAGACGTTCATAAAAATCGCGTATTCACCCCCCTCTAGTCGATAACTAGCACTTTCAATTGGTATCAGAGCAAGGTACTCCCTTGTTCTGTGTGATTTGCTTTAACCACCTGGAGTTTTAGCTATGTCGATTGCAGGGATAATCAAAGTGTCCGCTGCGTGCCCCGTCTTCGATGGAACTGAATATCCCTACTGGAAGAATAAGATGCGCATGCATCTTAAAGCCATTGATGTCGACCTCTGGTATGTCGTCAAGAATGGTGTTCCCAAGACTGGTGAAGGTGTCACCCCTGCTGATGTCAAGAAGTTCATTCAACTGGATTCTACTGCGAAGAACATCATCTGTGGTCATCTGACCAAAGGACAGTATGGCCGTGTGAGTGCTCTGGAAACGTCGAAGCTAGTCTGGGACTAGCTCTCCAAGGTCAACGAAGGCGTCTCAACCCAGAGAGATCAAAGGATCAGTGTTCTTCGCAACCTCTTCAACCGCTTCAAGAGAAAAGACAATGAGAATGTCCAGCTCACGTTTGATCGCCTCACTGACATCACAAATGAGCTTCGTGCTCTTGGCGCCACTGAGATCACCAAGCATGAAATCGTCAAGACACTCCTGAGATCACTTGACAGCTCGTTCGACACCCTTGCCCTGATGATACAAGAACGCCCTGACTTCAAGACACTCGATCCGTCTAACATACTTGAGAGGCTCAACACACATGAGTTCCAGCTATCTGAGAAAAGAGATATCTATGGTCCCAACTATGGCCGAACTCGCGCTTTGAAGGCAAAAGTTGTTTCCTCATCTGAAGAAGAATCTGACTGCAGTTCTGGTGATCCTGAAGACATTGGAAAGGAGCTTGCTATGCTTGTGAAGAAGTTCCAGAAGTTCACTAAGAAGAAGGGCTTCAGAAAGTCTTCACGATCCAGCTCAAGAAATGATGAAGCTTCCACTCATGATTACAAGAAGAGAACATGTCACAAGTGCAAGAAACCTGGACACTACATCTCTGAGTGTCCACAGTGGGACAATGAGAACAACAAGAAGAAGAAGAGCAAGGAATACGATTCTGATGACAAGAAGAAGAAGAAATCCTCAAAGTCTTCTTCCAAGTCTTCGTCCAAGTCTTCATCACACAAGAAGAGCTCATCTGGCAAGGCTCGTGCTTTTGTTGGCAAGGAGATGGATTCAGAGGAGGAGTCTGCTTCTGAGGAGGCGGAGGTGGAGTCTGAGGAGGAGTCCGACTCTGGCGTTGCAAGTCTGGCTCTAGCTACAGCCTACGTTGCCAAGTCCATCTTCAACACCGAAGACAATGGCCCCGTCACCAACGCTGATGCTAATGACAAGGACGACTCTGCTCCCACCTACTGCTTCATGGCATGTGGTGCCAAGGTAAAATCATGCGATGCTTACTTTCAAACATCAAGTGAAGATGACTCTGATTGTGAATCCAAACCCAGCTACAAAACACTTGCTAAAATTGCAACTGAACAACAGAAAGCTATGGAACATACTCAGAAACTGTTAGACAAAAGCGATGACCTGTTGGACACGGAAATGACCCGATCTCAGTCCTTAATTGAAGACATAAAAAATCTTCATGTTAAGTACCAGGAACTTGAAAGTCGTCATGAAATGTTCTCAATGACTCATGAAAAGCTTTCCTATGATTATCTTCAAAGGAAGCAAGATCTTGAGAAATTGAGAGCGGCTCATGAAGATCTTCAAAAAGAGAATGAGTCACTTCGCGCTCAACAGATCAGTACCGCTCAGGAAGGATTTGAACCACCATGTCTAAAATGCCTTGAGCATGATAACGCTACTTCTGTTGCTGAATGTTCTACTGCTACTACTGTTGCAATATCTTCAACTGTTGATGTGGTAACTAACCCCTCTGCTGAGGATACCACTACTATTGCTAATGAAAATGCTAGGTTGAAGACATTGCTTGAAACAGGAATGTACAAAAGTCTCAAAGGGCATCAGACACTGTGCGATGTCCTCAAAAAGCAGATTCTGAACCGAAACCCTAGGAAAGAGGGTGTTGGGTTCGAGAGGAAAATGAATGTTGATGGTTCCTACTGGAAGCCTGAGTAGTACCCCAAAACCACATGGGTTGCTGCAAAGGGACCTTCAGTGGATCCATCCACCTTATCTGGCTTCACTTGTGCTAACCCTATTATCATTGATGAATCCTTTGATGCAAACTATAAACTGTTTAAGAATCAGAATGGTGAAGTGTTTGCCAGGTATATTGGTACTAACTGCAGGAATGGGCCACCTATGAAGAAGATATGGGTTCCCAAAAGTTGCCTTGAGAATCTTCCTGTGAATGTCATCATGACACCGCCTGGGAAGAAGACAAATCCCAAACCAAAGGCTTCATATGGTCCAAAGGCTTCATACAGATACAGGACTCACCTGAGTCACCCTAACGCCAATGTTTTGCAGGGAAGTCATACTAAAACTTATGAATATGAGCGGGTTTCATCAAACCGCTATGTTCATAAAACTAAGAACTTTTTTGCTTATTCATATGAGTATCATTCATCTCCTGCAAGGCTATTTGCTAGGGCTCCAAAGCCGAAGTTCTCAGATGCTGCACTTAGACTCATTGCTTCTAAGCCACCCCTGAAGATGTGGGTGGTTAAGAAGAATTAACTTTCTTTTGTAGGGAAAGGTCTCCATCCGGAAATCAAAGGCGTCTGATGCTATTGCTGGGGACCTAAAACATCTTGTAGGGCGCAAGATAAAATGCCCAAATGGTCTTACTATGCATTTTGTTCCTGAATCGCTTGCCAATCATCCTATCAGTCCTAACCTTGATCTGAGCTTTGATAATCCTCTTGTGCGTCAAATGTTTATGCTTCACAATACTCTTGGTGAAGCCTATCCCCCTAACTGTACTGTAGGGTATGACACCTCATGCTTCGGAATGGATTATGGACATCAGATGCACTAATCATATGACTGGTGATTGAAGTCTTCTCATGGACTCAACCTTACGTCCATCTGACAAGAGTCACATCACATTTGCTGACACTGGTAAAAGCAAGGTATTGGGTCTAGGTAGAGTTGCAATCTCAAAGGATCAACACATGGATAAAGTGATGCTTGTTGAATCCCTTGGTTTCAACTTAATGTCTGTCTCAATGCTTTGTGACTTGAACATGATTGTGATATTTGGAAAATATCGTTGCCTTGTACTAATGGAATTTGACAAGTCTCTAGTCTTTGAAGGGTATCGGAAAGACGATTTGTACATGGTAGATTTCTCAGCAGGACCACAACTTGCCGTATGTCTTCTTGCAAAAGCTTCAGAATGCTGGCTCTGGCATCGGAGGCTAGGGCATGCTGGGATGAGGAACTTGCATACGCTCGCAAAGAAGAAGCACGTCATAGGCATCGAGGGCGTCAAGTTCAAGAAGGATCAGTTGTGCGGTGCCTGCGAAGCTGGAAAGATGACTAGGGCCAAGCATCCCTCGAAGACAATCATGACGACATCTCAACCCTTCGAGCTGCTACACATGGACTTATTTGGCCCTACTCACTACTACTGCTTGTCTCTATGGTTTCGTCATTGTTGATGATTATTCAAGATATATGTGGGTGGATATAAGTCTCTACAAGACTGAAGTGCAGGATGTCTTCAGACGCTTCGCCAACCGTGCCATGAACAACTATGGTGTCAAGATCAAGCACATAAGAAGTGACAACGGCACTGAGTTCAAGAACATCGGCCTCGACCTTTACTTGGATACATTGGGAATCACTCATGAGTTCTTAGCTTCGTACACCCCTCAGCAGAATGGCATCGTGGAGCGCAAGAACATAACACTCATTGAGATGGCTCGGACGATGCTCGATGAATACAAGACTCCAAGAAAGTTCTGGCCTGAAGCCATTGATACTGCATGCCACGTTATCAACCGTGTTTATCTTCACAAGCTTCTGAAGAAGACATCCTATGAATTTGTAACGCCCCGAGACCGACGCTTCAGATGCCTTCCATGTATTTCGAGTTTCGTCGTGCGATTTATTTGCTTGTTGCATTTCATCATGTCATCATGTGCATTGCATTCTCATGTTTTCATGAAACTTGCATCCGTTCGTAGTTGCTGCTTCACCTTCGCCTCCGTTGACGTTTCTCAGACCAACCATTCTTTTGTTGTCCGACCGTTTGGCCCTTTCTGCACAGTGCATTGACCTCCTCGCGCGCGTCCGAGATTTCCCCGAACCCGACCTGCTCAGTCATCACCATTGAGTCCGAATCATCCCCAAACATCTATAAAACATCTCCATTTTCTTATTTGGACTCCATAACCTTTTTTTTCGTCCGTCCGATTACGAACGGAGGGACAAGATAGCCCCTAGCCTAACCCACCCGCTATATATACTAGTCTAAACCGAGACCAAATCCCTAATTTCTAGGGATCCTCCTAGCCGCCGCCGTCACTCTCTCCCGCATCTTCATCGGGATCCTCCCAGATCCAATCCCACCGACCAAGCCAACCAGTTCCACCTCCAACACTGCGCTCCGCAGCCAACCCCAACCACCGATCGATCCAGTGGATCGAGGGCCCAAGCCAACTGCCCGAGCTCCTCCCGTTTGCTCCTCCCTCCATGGCGCCGTCGCCTGCAGCGAACCCAGCCTCCTCTGCCTCGTCCCCGCCGCCGTTCGTTGACCGAACTTGCAGCTCCGTCGCCGCTCCTCCTCCGCAACTCCGAGCGCCCCTGCTTCCTCGCGCTCCATCGCCGTCCCGCTCGTCCCAGCCTCCTCTACGCTCCAGCCGCGCCGGAGTTTCCCCAGCCGTGCACCTCCTCCCTCATCCCAGCGGATCCCCGTCCTCCCGCGGCTGTCCCGTCTGTCCGGCGCGACGCCGGCAAGCAGCAGCAGCAACCAGGCCGTCCTGCCACCTTTTTCCGATGCTCTTTCTCTTTCTGATTGTCCCTCTTCTCTCTCCCGTCTCAAATTCTCATATCTCTCTCTGTTCTCTCTTTCTCTGTCGACGGGAGCACCCTGCGCCATGGCCTCGCTGAGCTCTGCCCGCGTCGGCGCCTCAAGCCACCACCGTTCGCTCCAGATCCGGCCCCTCCGTCGGATCCCGTAGCCCCAGTCCCGTTCCGGCCGGTCCCCGTCGAGGCCGCCTCGCCGGAGCCCTGCATCGCGCTGCTGCTCCCCTGCTTTACCTATTGCTGCTGCCTCTGTTCTTCAGTAACGAGCATCAGCTCGCTCGCCTCGCCTCGCTTTGACTGCGCCTGGGTCGCGTCGTCGCCGCGTGGCCCAGCAGCCTCAAGGCCCAGCGCCTCGCCTCAGCCTCTCCACCGACTAGGCTTGGCCCATGGGTGAGCAGCCCCTCCAGCCCTTTCCTGTGCATGTTGGGCTAGCCAGATTCGGCCCGCATAGGTTTTTTTAGGTTCTGCAATTTTAACTATTTTTCCAGGATTTACTGTTTTGCAGAAAAACCCCTAATGTTCATGCATCTAATAACTAATTAACCATGCTTCATATGGAAATAATTTATATATGTAAAATGCTTAGGATTTCATCTACTTTCATATTATTCCACTTTCATCCATGTTAAAATGCTTAAACTTGTTGTTTGCTTTATTTTTGCTTAGATGCCATGCTAAAATGATTTATTTCATAACTAAATAACCATAGCTCCGAATTTAAGAAACTTTATATGTAAATGGGGTAGAAAAATGCATAGTTTTACATGGTGACACTACTGTGCATGTTTGACAACTCTAAAATTGTGTTTAGGGTAGAACAGTAGTAAAATCGAAATATGCATATGGGGATTTTTCGGAATTGTTGTTTGTTGTTCCGGCCTCATTTAAACTTGCCTAGCTAGGTAGTTTTCATATGCCTCACCTCTTGCCATGTTAATCAACATTTAATATTGTTGGGTACATAACCGAGAGAGAACTAAATAATTGATGTGGTGTTTCTTCAATATGGAACTCGTTGCATATTGAGCTCCACTTAATTTGTAGTGTTGTTTGTTGCACTTTGCCATGCCATGCTCATTAAATCGGACATGCATCATACTTGATTGTGCATCATGCCATGTTTATGTGATGATTGTTTACTATGTTGTTTGTTTCTTTCCGGGTTGCTTCTCTCGTTACCTTCGGTTTCATTCCGGAGTTGTGAGGATTCGTTCGACTACATCCGTTTGTCTTCTTCATGGACTCGTTCTTCTTCCTTGCGGGATCTCAGGCAAGATGACCATACCCTCGAAATCACTTCTATCTTTGCTTGCTAGTTGTTCACTCTATTGCTATGCCGCGCTACCTACAACTTGCCATATCATGCCTCCCATATTGCCATGTCAAGCCTCTAACCAACCTTTCCCAGCAAACCGTTGTTTGGCTATGTTACCGCTTTTGCTCAGTCCCTCTTATAGCGTTGCTAGTTGCAGGTGAAGATGAAGGTTGTTCCTTGTTGGAACATGGATATGTTGGGATATCACAATATCTCCTATTTAATTAATGCATCTATATACTCGGTAAAGGGTGGAAGGCTCGGCCTTATGCCTGGTGTTTTGTTCCACTCTTGCCGCCCTAGTTTCCGTCATACCGGTGTTATGTTCCTTGATTTTGCGTTCCTTACGCGTTGGGTGATTTATGGGACCCCCTTGACAGTTCGCTTTGAATAAAACTCCTCCAGCAAGGCCCAACCTTGGTTTCAACATTTGCCACCTAAGCCTTTTCCCCTTGGGTTCTGCAGACTCAAGGGTCATCTTTATTTTAAACCCCCGGGCCAGTGCTCCTCTGAGTGTTGGTCCAACCTGTCAGTCGCCGGTGGCCACCAGGGGCAACTCTGGGCTCGCCTATCAGAAGCTTGGACAATCCGGTGTGCCCTGAGAACGAGATATGTGCAGCTCCTATCGGGATTTGTCGGCACATTCGGGCGGCTTTGCTGGTCTTGTTTTACCATTGTCGAAATGTCTTGTAAACCGGGATTCCGAGACTGATCAGGTCTTCCCAGGACAAGGAACATCCTTCGTTGACCGTGAGAGCTTATAATGGGCTAAGTTGGGACACCCCTGCAGGGTATAAACTTTCGAGAGCCGTGCCTGCGGTTATGTGGCAGATGGGAATTTGTTAATATCCGGTTGTAGAGAACTTGACACTTGACTTAATTAAAATGCATCAACCGTGTGTGTAACCGTGATGGTCTCTTTTCGGCGGAGTCCGGGAAGTGAACACGGCTTTTGGGTTATGTTTGACGTAAGTAGGAGTTCAGGATCACTTCTTGATCATTACTAGTTGACGACCGTTGCGTTGCTCTCTTCTCGCTCTCATTTGCGTATGTTAGCCACCATATATGCTTAGTGCTTGCTGCAGCTCCACCTCATTAAACCATCCTTTCCTATAAGCTTAAATAGTCTTGATCTCGCGGGTGTGAGATTGCCGAGTCCTCGTGACTCACAAATTCTACCAAAACAGTTGCAAGTGCCGAGGATACCAGTGCAGGTGATGCAACCGAGCTCAAGTGGGAGTTCGACGAAGACCTTGGTCGTTGCTATGTTTCGTTTCCTGATGATCAGTAGTGGAGCCCAGTTGGGACGATCGGGGATCTAGCATTTTGGGTTGTCTTCTTTTGTTTTGGTTCCGTAGTCGGACCTATGTGTGTACTCTGATTGATGTATGATTTATTTATGTATTGTGTGAAGTGGTGATTGTAAGCCAACTCTTTATCCCATTCTTGTTCATTACATGGGATTGTGTGAAGATGACCCTTCTTGCGACAAAACCATAATGCGGTTATGCCTCTAAGTCGTGCCTCAACACGTGGGAGATATAGCCGCATCGTGGGTGTTACAAGTTGGTAATCAGAGCCATCCCCGACTTAGGAGCCCCCTGCTTGATCGAATCGCTGGCGTTGTTGAGTCTAGAACAAAAATGTTTTGAGTCTTAGGATTATATATATCGGAGAGTAGGATTCTTTTTACTCCTCAGTCCCTTCGTCGCTCTGGTGAGGCCTCCTGACGTAGGTGTTTTGACTTTTCTCTCCTAAAATTTCACTAATTTTTTTTTATGATCACGCGGGTATCTTGGAATCGTTCCGATGGTTTTGTGACGAGAACATTGTTCTTGGTGCCTCCTGACATTTAGGGGTTGTGGCAGTGTCCCGGGGAGTTGAGCTCCGAGGTGTTGTCGTCACAATTTTATCGTTGCAGTTCTGGAATACCCGAGTTTCGCCGACATCGAAAATCTCTTTTATGCAGTTGTTGGTGAGATCACCTCGACGCCACCCAGTACTGGGGCGGGAGTTCGGGAGTATTTCCATAACTCGTATAACAGATGCTTTTCGAAGGTTGAGGTAAATGATTTCCGAAGGTTTCTTGGTTATGTGTTGAAGGATGGATACAGCTGGATCTAGGTATTGTTAGTTTGGGTGAGATATATTGTGTCCCCTGTATCCCCAACACCTGATTGCATAACCAGAAAGTTTCGGGAGTTTATAAGTGGGAATTCAAGTAGCTCCTAGGATATCTTTCCAACAGATGCATGATATGAGATTGGGGTTCGACGTCTAGTGGTCCGCCTTTTCACGGTTGGTTTTACAGTGGTCTCGTAGTGTCTTAAAGAGTCCTTGGCTATGCCGACTCGGGGACGCTTCGTATGTCATGTGCACTGCCTTGTACATGATGGTGCTGTACGATCGAGCCCGTGTGGGCCCCACCACGAAAACTTCGGACGAAATCTCTATCATATGTTTGTTCCGGCTTATTCCGCAAGCCAAATCCTTTGTTTTGTTTTGTAGTATTCGAGTTGCTTAGAAGTCAAATGTTGAATCCATACCTTTCCTAAACGGTGTTCTCATATTGCTATGTGAATACTAATCCTTCTTGATTATCGAGACTGTCATATTAATTCTTTTCCAACCGGCGTGCTTCTCTTCAAGTGGATCCGATCATTTCAACATTCGCAAGATCACCTCTCAGTTTTCCCAATGTTGTTTGTTTCATCCGTCCCAAGTTGCCTTTGTTTTCCCGCCCTCCCACCCTTTTTCTTCAAGGACTCAGATTTCTTAATCAAGTATCCTTTTTGTTGATGCGAAGTCTCTTCATTCTTTTCTTTCAATGTTCTTATCCGGTGATTTCCCATGAAGATGCTCAGGAAGCTTCAAGTGTTTCATTCTTCATTCTCGTATTCTTTTTCGGTGGATTCAATTCAAGTTGCAGGTGTTGATCTTATCCCCTTCCTATGACGGTGTATCTCTTAATCTTTCACCGCTCGCTATTCTTTTGTTCCGGAGTGTTGAAGATATCTCAGGAGATTCGTGTTTTCATTCAAGATCCGTTCAAGCTATTTCGAGGTTGTTATCTCATTCAAGCCATTTAATTCAACCGGTGCTATCTCCTTTTCAAGTAATCATTTCAACGGTGTTTCTTTTGAGTGGGCCCTAACCCACAGGTCTTTTCCCAGGATCTTACCCGACTCTTCTAATTTTCCGGAGTTATTCTCAAATCTTTTCAAAGCTTGACGTAAGAATGAAGTATCATCAGTCAAATGTCTTTCTCCAAGATCTTTCAAACTCTTTTCATTGTTGGTTCAACCTTTCCAATTTTCATTCCGGAGTGCCTCAACAATTCATGGTGGTGTTTCTCATCATAATTCTCAACATTTGAAGACCGAAGAAGAGTTTCTCTTAAATCTTGCTCCATTCTCTTCAAGATTCATGGTTATAGCTTGATGCCATCCTCTCATGATTGTTTTCGATTGTGAGAATTCTTTTCTTACCCATCCGGAGCATTTCAGAGTTGTTTTCATTTCTTGATCATCCAAAGGCCATCATTTCAGAAGATTTCTTTGTTCTAAGTTTTCAGCTTCGTTCTCCAATTATTCTAAATTGATGTCTCTTCGTTCATATCCATATTCTCCCGGTGCATCGTTCAAGTATCCTCTAGTCAGCTCGTGTTCTATTCGTTCTCATGTATCTAAATTCCCTCGAGTATTTTCGCGCGTTCTTTAATTCTTACGGTGTTTCGTCCTCTTTTCTTCAATTATTTCCAATTCTTACGGTGGTTCGTTCAAGATTTCTCTTTCTTGGTTATCATATTAATTCATTCGTTGTTTCCAAATCCCACCGGTGGTTCCATCAAGACCTTATTCAAGTTTGCGCCATATCTATCTTAATCCTTTCAACGAGAATAAGTAGTATGCCAAATCCGTTGCTTGTCATCAATTTAAATTGGTGAAGGATACGCATAACGTAATTCTTATTAATTTTCATCCAAGTGATTAATTCCTTCTTCCGGAGTTCGTTCATGATATCAAATTCTCGGTTCCAAGTTGTTCATCTTTTCTTTCCGGAGCTCCAAGTTATTTCAATTATATCATTTCAAAGCTTCATCTAATCATTGCAAGGCTTCTCCCGGAGTTCTTTTCAACTTTCCCTTTCGTTTGATCATTCTTTTATTATCGTAGTTCTTCATGGAGGATCAACATGGTGGCTCATCAAGGATTCCTTTCATTCTTCAATTGTTCTTCAAGAATTCTCTCGAAGTTATGATCCGTCAAGCCATACTTCAAAATAAACATGGTGCTCAACACATGTTTGTTTTGAGGAGTTCAAGCATTCTTCATCTCGCATTCCAAAGTGCAATTCTTTCTACCTTATCTTTTGAGATGGCGTTATGTCATTTCTGACAATTTCTTTATGTTTCATGATTCACAAAGTTTTCAAGAGTGACATATTTAAATCCATCATTTTATCTTCGTTCAAGAGATCTTTTCAACCAATCAATCTTTTTGTGGAGTTGTATTGGGTTATATTTCACCTAAAGCCTTCCCTAAGGAATGTTGCTATTATGGTGCTTATCAATGATCCAAGTTTTCTCCTATCCAATTGGTGAAAGAAGTTTTTCATCGCCTTGGTGCTCTCACTCAAATCAATGGTTTTCGTTAGTGGCGTTTGTCACCTCATAATTTTGAGATGTTTCCATAAGCCCACACCTAGCTTGTGCTTTCGTTGTTGATTTTCCAACAACTCCTTTAAACCCTTCTCCGTAAGGATTTTTTTTTTCAAATTCGTCTGTGGTAGAAGTTGTTGTTCTGTTCTTCGTTCTTTTCATTACACTCTTTTGTTCTGGAGGCATTGTGATGTTGCTCTCTTCACCCATCATATCGCTTTGTCAAGATCATGTTCTTTTATTGCTTATCCATTTAACCAGAGTGTTGTGCCTATCATTCCTCTTTTAACCGGAGTCTCATCCAAGTGCTTTCATTTTGCCAAGTCCATATTCTATCCCTTCCATTTTCAACCGGAGTGTTGTCATAATTGTTCTTTATCGTTCCTTGTACATCTTGTTTCAACCGGAGTGCTTACATGTACTTCTTGTCCATCGTAACCATTTTTGTTTGTCTTTCAACCTACAAGGTTCTTGTAATGTTCCTTTTCCTCTTGCTCAACGGAGTGTTTTAAATTTTGTTTCACCTCCGTCGTGTCATTTCTTCAAGCTTTGCGACCTCTCAAGGTTCTTTGGTTTCACTCGTTGGTCAAACAAGCAACTTAGTTTTACCTCTTCTCCTCATCTTCTGTTTTCCCTCCGGTGCCATCCTAGATCTCGGGACGAGATCCTCTTGTAGTGGTGGAGTGTTGTAACGCCCCGAGATCGACGCTTCAGATGCCTTCCATGTATTTCGAGTTTCGTCGTGCGATTTATTTGCTTGTTGCATTTCATCATGTCATCATGTGCATTGCATTCTCATGTTTTCATAAAACTTGCATCCGTTCGTAGTTGCCGCTTCACCCTCGCCTCCGTTGACGTTTCTCAGACCAACCGTTCTTTTGTTGTCCGACCGTTTGGCCCTTTCTGCACGGTGCATTGACCTCCTAGCGCGCGTCCGAGATTTCCCCGAACCCGACCTGCTCAGTCATCACCATTGAGTCCGAATCATCCCCAAACATCTATAAAACATCTCCGTTTTCTTATTTGTACTCCATAACCTATTTTTTTCCGTCCGTCTGATTACGAATGGAGGGACGAGATAGCCCCTAGCCTAACCCACCCGCTATGTATACTAGTCTAAACCGAGACCAAATCCCTAATTTCTAGGGATCCTCCTAGCCGCCGCCGTCACTCTCTCCCACATCTTCATCGGGATCCTCCCAGATCCAATCCCATCGACCAAGCCAACCAGTTCCACCTCCAACACTGCGCTCCGCAGCCAACCCCAACCACCGGTCGATCCAGTGGATCGAGGGCCCAAGCCAGCTGCCCGAGCTCCTCCCGTTTGCTCCTCCCTCCACGGCGCCGTCGCCTGCAGCGAACCCAGCCTCCTCTGCCTCATCCCCGCCGCCGTTCGTTGACTGAACTTGCAGCTCCGTCGCCGCTCCTCCTCCGCAACTCCGAGCGCCCTTGCTTCCTCGCGCTCCGTCGTCGTCCCGCTCGTCCCAGCCTCCTCTACGCTCCAGCCGCGCCGGAGTTTCCCCAGCCGTGCGCCTCCTCCCTCATCCCAGCGGAGCCCTGTCCTCCCGCGGTTGTCCCGTCTGTCCGGCGCGACGCCGGCAAGCAGCAGCAGCAACCAGGCCGTCCTGCCACCTTTTCCCCATGCTCTTTCTCTTTCTGATTGTCCCTCTTCTCTCTCCCGTCTCAAATTCACACATCTCTCTCTGTTCTCTCTTTCTCTGTCGACGGGAGCACCCCGCGCCATGGCCTCGCTGAGCTCTGCCCGCGTCGGCGCCTCAAGCCACCACCGTTCGCTCTAGATCCGGCCCCTCCGTCGGATCCCGTAGCCCTAGTCCCGTTCCGGCCGGTCCCCGCCGAGGCCGCCTCGCCGGAGCCCTGCATCGCGCTGCTGCTCCCCTGCTTTACCTGTTGCTGCTGCCTCTGTTCTTCAGTAACGAGCATCAGCTCGCTCGCCTCGCCTCGCTTTGACTGCGGCTGGATCACGTCGTCGCTGCGTGGCCCAGCAGCCTCAAGGCCCAGCGCCTCGCCTCAGCCTCTCCACCGACTGGGCTTGGCCCATGGGTGAGCAGCCCCTCCAGCCCTTTCCTGTGCATGTTGGGCTAGCCAGATTCGGCCCGCATAGGTTTTTTTTAGGTTCTGCGATTTTAACTTTTTTTCCAGGATTTACTATTTTGCAGAAAAACCCCTAATGTTCATGCATCTAATAACTAATTAACCATGCTTCATATGGAAATAATTTATATATGTAAAATGCTTAGGATTTCATCTAGTTTCACATTATTCCACTTTCATCCATGTTAAAATGCTTAAACTTGTTGTTTGCTTTATTTTTGCTTAAATGCCATGCTAAAATGATTTATTTCATAACTAAATAACCGTAGCTCCGAATTTAATAAACTTTATATGTAAATGGGTAGAAAAATGCATAGTTTAAAATGGTGACACTACTGTGCATGTTTGACAACTCTAAAATTTTGTTTAGGGCAGAACAGTAGTAAATTCGAAATATGCATATGGGGATTTTTCGGAATTGTTGTTTGTTGTTCCGGCCTCATTTAAACTTGCCTAGCTAGGTAGTTTTCATATGCCTCGCCTCTTGCCATGTTAATCAACATTTAATATTGTTGGGTACATAACCGAGAGAGAACTAAATAATTGATGTGGTGTTTCGTCAATATGCAACTCGTTGCATATTGAGCTCCACTTAATTTGTAGTGTTGTTTGTTGCACTTTGCCATGCCATGCTCATTAAATCGGACATGCATCATACTTGATTGTGCATCATGCCATGTTTATGTGATGATTGTTTACTATGTTGTTTGTTTCTTTCCGGGTTGCTTCTCTCGTTACCTTCAGTTTCGTCTCGGAGTTGTGAGGATTCGTTCGACTACATCCGTTTGTCTTCTTCATGGACTCGTTCTTCTTCCTTGCGGGATCTCAGGCAAGATGACCATACCCTCGAAATCACTTCTATCTTTGCTTGCTAGTTGTTCATTCTATTGCTATGCCGCGCTACCTACCACTTGCTATATCATGCCTCCCATATTGCCATGTCAAGCCTCTAACCCACCTTTCCCAGCAAACCGTTGTTTGGCTATGTTACCGCTTTTGCTCAGCCCCTCTTATAGCGTTGCTAGTTGCAGGTGAAGATGAAGGTTGTTCCTTGTTGGAACATGGATATGTTGGGATATCACAATATCTCTTATTTAATTAATGCATCTATATACTTGGTAAAGGGTGGAAGGCTCGGCCTTATGCCTGGTGTTTTGTTCCACTCTTGCCGCCCTAGTTTCCGTCATACCGGTGTTCCTTGATTTTGCGTTCCTTACGCGGTTGGGTGATTTATGGGACCCCCTTGACAGTTCGCTTTGAATAAAACTCCTCCAGCAAGGCCCAACCTTGGTTTTAACATTTGCCACCTAAGCCTTTTTCCCTTGGGTTCTGCAGACTCAAGGGTCATCTTTATTTTAAACCCCCAGGCCAGTGCTCCTCTGAGTGTTGGTCCAACCTGTCAGTCGCCGGTGGCCACCAGGGGCAACTCTGGGCTCGCCTATCGAAAGCTTGGACAATCCGGTGTGCCCTGAGAACGAGATATGTGCAGCTCCTATCGGGATTTGTCGGCACATTCGGGCGGCTTTGCTGGTCTTGTTTTACCATTGTCGAAATGTCTTGTAAACCGGGATTCCGAGACTGATCGGGTCTTCCCGGGAGAAGGAACATCCTTCGTTGACCGTGAGAGCTTATAATGGGCTAAGTTGGGACACCCCTGCAGGGTATAAACTTTCGAGAGCCGTGCCCACGGTTATGTGGCAGATGGGAATTTGTTAATATCCGGTTGTAGAGAACTTGACACTTGACTTAATTAAAATGCATCAACCGTGTGTGTAACCGTGATGGTCTCTTTTCGACGGTGTCCGGGAAGTGAACACGGCTTTTGGGTTATGTTTGACGTAAGTAGGAGTTCAGGATCACTTCTTGATCATTACTAGTTGACGACCGTTGCGTTGCTCTCTTCTCGCTCTCATTTGCGTATGTTAGCCACCATATATGCTTAGTGCTTGCTGCAGCTCCACCTCATTAAACCATCCTTTCCTATAAGCTTAAATAGTCTTGATCTCGCGGGTGTGAGATTGCTGAGTCCTCGTGACTCACAGATTCTACCAAAACAGTTGCAGGTGCCGAGTATACCAGTGCAGGTGATGCAACTGAGCTCAAGTGGGAGTTCGACGAAGACCTTGGTCGTTGCTATGTTTCGTTTCCTGATGATCAGTAGTGGAGCCCAGTTGGGACGGTTGGGGATCTAGCATTTGGGGTTGTCTTCTTTTGTTTTGGTTCCGTAGTCGGACCTATGTGTGTACTCTGATTGATGTATGATTTATTTATGTATTGTGTGAAGTGGCGATTGTAAGCCAACTCTTTATCCCATTCTTGTTCATTATATGGGATTGTGTGAAGATGACCCTTCTTGCGACAAAACCACAATGCGGTTATGCCTCTAAGTCGTGCCTCGACACGTGGGAGATATAGCCGCATCGTGGGTGTTACAGAACTCCTCACTAGTAAGAAGCCAAATGTTAGTTACTTCAGTGTATTTGGTGCTAGGTGCTGGATCAAGGATCCACATCACACTTCAAAATTTGCACCGAAAGCACATGAAGGTTTTATGCTTGGTTGCAGAAAGGATACGCACTCCTACAGAGTCTTCAACCTCTTTCACTATAAAGTGGTTGAAACTGTAGATGTGCGGTTCGATGAGACTAACGGCTCACAAAGAGAGCACCTGACAAATGTGCTAGATGAAGTTCCAGCTAGTGAATCCATCAAGCTTATGGGAACTGGAGAAATCATACCGTCTGAAGCTCAGCCTGAAGAGGAACTTATCATTTCTGCACCTAATCAACCTGAAGACAATGCTCAGCCTGAAGACAATCCTTCTAACAATGACAATGATCAGCAAGAGCAAAATCTTCGTCCAGTTCATCCTCGTGTTGCAAATGAAGTACATATTGAGAAGATAATTGATAGCATCAATGCGCCTGGTCTGCTCACTTGTTCAAGAGCAACACAACTAGCAATTTTCTGTGGGCACTTTGCATTTGTCTCAATATCAGAACCCAAGAAAGTTGCCGAAGCATTCATGGAACCTGAATGGATTCAAGCTATGCAAGAAGAGCTTCAACAGTTCAAGCTGAACAATGTGTGGGAATTAGTCAAGCGTCCTGACCCTCGCAAGCACAACATAATAGGCACAAAATGGATATATCGCAACAAGCAAGATGAGCATGGTCAAGTCGTCAGAAACAAGGCTCGTCTCGTTGCTTAATGATACACTCAAGTTGAAGGGATTGACTTCGATGAAACGTTTGCTCCCGTGGCTAGGCTAGAAGCCATTCGCATACTGCTAGCCTATGCAAATCATCATAACATCCTTCTGTATCAAATGGATGTGAAGAGTGCTTTTCTCAACGGCAAGATTGAAGAAGAAGTGTATGTTGCACAACCTCCTGGCTTTGAAGATCCAAAACATCCTGACATGGTATACAAGCTAAACAAGGAACTGTATGGCCTCAAACAAGCCCCTCGCGCTTGGTATGACACACTCAAAGACTTCCTGAAAAGCAAAGGCTTCAAACCTGGTTCCCGAGATCCTACACTCTTCCCGAAGACATATGATGGTGAACTGTTTGTGTGCCAATTATATGTGGATGACATTATCTTCGGCTGCACCAACCAGAAATACAGTGATGAGTTTGGACACATGATGCAAAAGCAATATCAGATGTCCATGATGGGTGAGCTGAAGTTCTTCCTTGGTCTTCAAATACGTCAGCAAAGCAATGGCATGTTCATATCTCAAGAGAAATGTCTCAAAGATTGCCTGAAGAAGTTTGGAATGCAAGACTGCAAAGGTTACACGACGCCAATGCCAACCAAGAGTCATCTAGGTCTTGATGCCAATGGTAAAGAGTTCGATCAAAAGGTATACCGCTCCATGATTGGTTCTTTACTTTATTTATGTGCATCTAGGCCAGATATCATGCTTAGTGTTTGCATGTCTGCTCGATTCCAAGCGGCACCAAAGGAATCGCATCACTTAGCTGTGAAGCAAATTCTTCGATATTTGGCTTACACTCCAACATTAGGATTATGGTATCCAAAGGGCTCAGAGTTTGATCTAGTTGGATTCTCGGATGCTGATTATGCTGGTGACAAGGTGGATCGCAAGTCTACATCAGGCGCATGTCACTTTCTGGGACGATCACTTGTCTGTTGGTCTTCAAAGAAGCAGAACTGTGTATCTCTCTCCACTGCTGAATCTGAATACATTGCTGCTGGATCTTGCTGCGCTCAGCTTCTATGGATGAAGCAAACACTCAAGGACTATGGCATCCATCTGAAACAAGTACCACTCTATTGTGACAATGAAAGCGCCATCAAGATTGCCAACAACCCAGTTCAGCACTCGAAGACAAAGCACATTGAAATTCGTCATCACTTTCTCAGTGATCATGTTATGAAGGAAGATATTGATATCATTCATGTCAACACTGAAGAGCAATTGGCAGATATCTTCACAAAGCCCTTGGATGAGAAAAGGTTTTGCAAGTTGCGGTGTGAGTTAAATATCTTGGAATCCTCGAATGTCCTGTGATTGGGCACACATCCTAACACTTATGCATGTTGATGACTTAGATGTGCAACACACGAAGTAAAGCATATCTTCAATCAATGAAGACTTACACTCTAAGTGTGAATACATTAACGTGGAATTTGACTTCGGAGCGCCACGATAATTGTGCGCCGTGCCTGGGTCTAATACTTCCTATACGTGGGTAACGTCACCACCAAAATCTTGTTTGACGTGTTTTGCTTGGCGTTACATTTGTAAAGTCTTCGCATTTGGTTTGTCTTCAATATTGTCATGACTTCATGTTTATCTTCACAATGTTGATTTGGTCTTATTCAGATATATACTTATATTAGTGTTCTGTCCTCTACAGCATTCACTTATAGCTATGTCTTCTCATTTGAATCTTTTGGACTAAGTGAATGTGATCGGACCCCAACCTCTCTATGCTTTCTTCTCAAATCTATCTATCCAAATCATATGCATTCTATTAAAACCGTCGAATATCTTCTCTGTGTCCTTGTCAGCAGAAGATACAGAGACAAACATTAAATTTGTTTTAAATGCTCAATCCTTATTGCCTGAAACCCGAAGAAGCCGGAACGACCACCTGTCAGTCCAGGCGTGCGTGGGAACATGGAACAACTTCCAATGTGTTGCATGTTCGCCACGTGTCCCTCAGATGTGAACCGCCAGGGGCACCTGCGTAATTGCGCTGTGTCATCCCTCTCCCTATAAATGCACATCCCATCGCGGTCAAAATCTTTCTTCCACCTCTCCACCTCAACAAACCCTAGCGCCACCGCTAGCTCTCGAGGACGCCGGTGACGAAGCGCTTAGCTGCCGCGACCTCACCGACGCCGTCTTCACGCCGACCGTGGACATCGTCTTCTCCACCGCTGCCGTAGGTGCCCTCCGTCGCCAAGTTAGGGCACGGAAGATCGAACTGCTCGGCCTCATCTTCTACTCCGTCTAGCAGTTCATCGTGTGGTAAATTAAAACTCTCTTTTTACTATCTTTTTGATCTGATAGATTCATCCTTCCTACCAAAAGTGGTTTCTACCTCCACAAATTTGGATCTATCCTATTTTGCATCTCATATGATGCCTAGTATATTCACTTATGCTTCACACATAGTTAGATTCCTCACTTGTACCTATTCTTGGATTCGTACAAATCTGGAACCAACTCTCAACATATAAGTGAATGTCTTTGCGCTATGAGGTCAATGTCTTCTAAACTGATTTATCTTCAAAATCTTCTGAGAATGCATATGACCTCTTCCCCTTCCCTCGTATCTCTAATGCTGTCACAGGTACATGTCCGTGGGAGAATCCCTTGGTTCTCATAGTCTGCATTCATTTGCAGAATTCTTACAGCATCATATCAACTCTCCCGAAGCCAGTTTCTGTCTGACCAGCAGACGGAAGCCTTTGACAGTATTGAAGCCATTCAGTCTGAACTACATGGCCATAGATAAGTCAGCAAGGAAGGGAGGCAGACAGCGCCGTGGGGGAACATCAAGAGATTTGCCACCTGATCTCTATGAGCTATACAAGATAGATCCAGAGGAGGATTACAATCAGCGCAAAACTCGAATCCAATGGATTCGAAGATATTGGGCAGAACAATGGTACAAGTACAGGTTCGTGACCCAGGAATATGCTGAAAAGAATGCCATCAAGCGACCCTGGGGAGACATCTTGTACAAAAATCTTCCACCCAGGTCCAGAGCTGAAGCTATTGATCAAGGCTTCTACCCTTGCATGGTCCGTGGACCACAGCCTGCTGATGCCGACCCATCTTCGCTGCTATGGTGTCGTGACGATAATCTGTTCAAGCGCAACTATCAGTTTGCCAAGAACTCGGCCAAAGGGAACAAGAAGTCGCGGGGATTAGACTTCAACCCAGGTCCCCCTGCTCCTCGTGCCAATGGCACACGCGATGCTGAACCCAATATTGTTGGGCCCTTCTACAACCTTGAAGGTCTCATCACTCACATCATGGTTCAAGGGGCGGCCATGGATCACTCTGCAGATGACGCTGATTTTGACGAAGCGCCTGCACCACCGAAGCCTAAGAAGCTGAAGAAACCCAAGGCTTCGAAGCCTTCCACTGCACTAAGAGCTTCGCGAGCGAAGCCTCTGGCCACTGCTCCTCCTGCACCAAGTGTGCAGTCTGAAGATCTCTCACGCATCTCCAAGTCTAAGAAGAAGAAGAAGCCCATGCAAACTGCTGGTCAAGCACTGACCCCAGCTGCCGTTCTACGAAATGAGAACGAAGCCATTGATCTGTCTAGTGACGACGATCTTACCGATGATGCTCTTGAGCTGTTAATAAAGAGCAAGCAAGAGGCAGAAATCTTCAATGATCTTCTGCTCTTCGATGTAGACATTCTTAAAAAGTTCATTGACGAGTGGTTTGATAGCCCAAACCTCAGTTTTGATGATCTTCAACTCCCCATTGGCCTCAGCGTCTCCTTCCATGGAGCCATTGCTCCTGAGCTGGCTCTAGCTCAGAAAATTGTTGAACTGAAACACAAGATTGACTATGAAAAGGCTCAGTTCAAGAAGCATGTGGCGAAGCTCAGTGTGACAGACGTCCAAAACTTCAAGACAATGATGCATGAGCTCAAGGAGGCGTTTCACAAGAAACGTGACGAAGCCAAAGGTTCTCGAGAGCGAATGAAGCATCTGGCTGCCAAGTGTGTTCAAGCTTACAATGAAGCTGAGAAGCACAAGGCCCTTGGGCGTCCTGGCATCGACCCCAAGATGGCTGCCAAGAAGAAGCCTACTGTGGACCAAGCTGAAGCATCCAGGCGGGAAGAACCTCGCATTGTCTTCCCCGCCAGTATGACAGGCGTGAAGCCTAAGGTCCCCACAGTGGCTTCCGAGCTCAAGAAAACAAGGGCAGCTGAAGCCGAAGCCAGAAAGCACAAGACCAAGAACACCACTGACGAGGCTCCACCTGCTAAGAAGCGAAAAACCAAGAAGAAAGATCGGGCTGCTCCCACAGAGCCCCTAGTCGTCGAGCCGATTTCTGTTGCTCGTCCTGCGTCTGCACTCCAAGAGCGTTGTATGATAGTTCATGAGCCTGCTTCCACAGAGGCTCCTGAAGCTGAAGACATTCCAGCTGTTGACCCCACCGCAGCTGAAGACATTGGTCACCATGACAATGTAGAAGATGATGAAGTCCTTCCTCAGATCGAGCAAAATGTTCTCACGAACAGCGAACTCATCAGCATTAGTCGTCCTTTGACGCCAATTTCTCAGGATGATTCATGGGCTGATCACCCTCAAGACTCCCCCCCGTGAAGAAGAATCACCAACTACTCCCCCAACTCAAGTCACCACTCCGGTGCTTGAAGATGATGACTTTGAGGCCCAACCTACTCCATCTCCACAAGCGTAGCCAGCGTTTCGCAGGCTTCATAAAGGACCAAGGCCACAAGTCACTCTTTCGAGTGTTCCAGAAGGAGAAGAGCACCAATCAGTATCTCGCCAAGTATTTCCTGAAGCCTCTCCAACTATGAACAACTCCGAGTCTGAAGCCAAAGCGGCTAAGGATATTCCGGCTGCATCAGCCGATGAACAAGAAGAGCCAAGAGATGAAGAAGAACGTGCTGTTACACCCCCGACCAACCCTGAAGTTGTTCTCGAGGAGAACGTGTTCGACCCTCCAGCTACTCGAGTGGAGGTTGATAACATTGAGGCGACCACCAACACCTATACTGAAGCCAATGACGTTGTCATGGCTGAAGCTAATGTGGCACCTGAAGCTAATGTGGTGCCAGAAGTGATCGCACCTGAAGCCAATGCTGCACCTGATGCAAATCTGCAGCCTGAAGTCATTGCCACTACCACTGCCACTGCTCCTGTACCGCCTCCAAGGCCACACACCATCGAGCAAGCATTTGATCATGGTCAGTTGGTCACTGTCAGATGGCCCATTCTGGTTCCTCCACCTGCTGCTGGTCCGCAATTTGACTATCATGTCGAGCACATGCCTCAGGTCCAGAAGCCTAAGCCAAGGTTGCCCAGGTTTCCAGGTACTGCCACTTCACCAGGGTCATTAAATGCAAATGGCTTCATTGCGCACAACACTTTCTTTGATAGTGCCAAGAACCCCTACTCCAAGTCAAGGATTTCATCAGATCGGTTCTGGAGCTATCAGCAGCGCAGCTACTATTCATGTGTTCTCTATGACCAAGGGTGTATCTTTCCACATATGCGTCTATGCTCTGAAGCCATTGCTGGACTACCCTGCTTAGAAGAGGCCCTTGACTGCTTTCGCGATGCTGGACTTCTGACCTTTGTGACTGATAAAGAGCATTGGAATGAAGAGCTTCTGCTACAATTTTATGCTACACTCCACTTTCGTGGCTACAACAGGGATCCGAAGACATGGGTCCTTGAGTGGATGACAAGCAACGTACACCGTGAAGCTAAAGCTCTTGACATTATTGAGCTTACTGGTCTGCCCACTCCAGGTGAACTATATGAACCTGGTTGTCAGCTTCACCGCAATGCATTGGAGAGCATCTTTCATAAGCCAGAGCCCAACATGAGCGAAATGTTGAGCATGATGAAGCCTCTGCCATGCGACACTGAATACCCAAAAGAATTCTTTGTTGAAGACCTAGAGTATCTGCCCCGCACGATCTAGCATATCATACGGCGAACTCTATGGCTCATCAAGGGACATTCCTCTGCAGCGAAGCTTGAAGGAGCGATGAAGACATTGGTCTTTTATATCTTCAATGGCATCAGCTTCAATGCTCAAGACTTCTTCATCAGGCAATTGGCTGCATCTGGCTCTGACCTCTTTGGTCTGAAGTTCTACGCTCCATGGGTTATGCGCCTTACCAAGCTTCATTCAGCTGTCAACTATCAGCCTTCTGCTCGCAACCATCTGATATTTCTGCCAGAGGTTGATATGACAGTTGAAGCCATATACCCAGAGCCTGCCAAGGAGCCAATTTATCTTCACCATGCTGATCACCAAAGTTTCACACAGCCCATTGAAGGAGTCCAGGCAGTCACTCGTGTTTATCCTTTGGCTGGCAATACACGTGGCCCTCATCGTGCCAATACTGAAGCTACTGAAAGCACTATTGCGCAAAGGCCTCGGAAGTGATCTCGTGTTCTCAATGACCGAGAGCTTCTCGTCGCCCTGCATCAGAAACAGGATAAGCATCACTACTGGCTAAAGCGTCAGATGCAAAGCCTATTGGTGGATGTCAATCGTATTTGCACACTTGCCACCAAGAATGCATTTGTCACACATGAAACCCGTCGGAGGTCATGGAAGAGTTTAACTTTGCTCAGTGCTGAAGCTGATCTTCAAGATGATGGCTTCATTGAAAGATTCAAGTTTGACTCCACTCCTCCAAGGAATGTTGTCTTGCGTCAGACTCCCTCTCTTGAAGACTCTGACTATTCCTCCTCAGCTGCAACTGTGAATGCCAGAGTCATTGATGACCAAGATGATGCTACTTCACCACCTCCAACCTCAGCGTGTGTCGACACTACACCAAGTTCTTCTGCATCGCCAAACCCTGACGCCGACCCTGCAGCTTCACCTACTCCTTCTAGGAACGAGTAGAGGCTCTATGTCTTCAAACCTTTTTGGTCCTTACTGACAAAAGGGGGAGAAGCATATGAGTTGATAGTCTTCAAGCGGGTCCATATGGGCGGTTGCTTTATATTTTGCCTAATGTTTACAACTCTCGCTTTTGATACATTTGGTTCTTTGAGTTGTAACACTTAAACTTGATGGTCGTGTGCTACTTGTTTGCTATTCTGTGATGCGATGATAAATCCCGCACGTAGTCATATTGCAGACGTCCATTTTTCATTATGCATTTCATTATCTTCGTTATATCAAATCATGCATGATGAATTGTCTTCATAGGTTAAAGAGGATCTCCACAAGTACAACCTGCCATGTGCATTTGCATTCCAAAAGAAAATTACTTATATGCACATCTTCAGGGGGAGCCTGTTGCTACTTACGAAGACAATACCTTAATCCTTTACAATTTCACATACTTTTATCCCCGTTGAAAACTTCAACCAGTTTGTCATCAATCACCAAAAAGGGGGAGATTGTAAGTGCATCTAGTGCCACCCCTAGTTGGTTTTGGAGTATTGATGACAAACCTAGTTGAGGGACTAATGTGTTTGTGAGAATTGCAGGATAACACAGGTAGTAGTCCCTCATTGATTCGGTTTACCTACCGGAGATGACCCCTAAAAATGTATGAAGACATTGAAGACAATGGTGGTATGTGAAGATATTCACATTGAAGACTATGGCAAGAGAAGACATCGTATGAAGACTATGGAGCGTGAAGACTTAGTTGTTTCGTTGTTTCCTTTTCTTCTTTGTTGAGTCATAGGAACCACCGTATTCTTAAGTGGGGTCCCAGTGAACAAAGTCAGAGTGACTGAAGTGATGCTCAACCAAATCCTATGTCTTCGAGTGAAGACAATGAGAGCAAATCTTATCCAGAGTTGGATGAGTCAGCTTTACTTGCAGCCCAAGTCAAGCTGCCGCGTGTGTTTGAAATCTGACCGTTGGAACACATGTCAGTTCCTTAGTGACCCAGGTTCATTTCGGACAAATCAGGTCGGGTTGCCTAGTGGCTATAAATAGCCCACCCCCTACACCATAAATTGGTGGCTGCTCAGAGTTAGTGCACGGCTTTTGTCGTTTGAGAGCAACCCACCTCCGAAGCTTTTGAGAGAGAGAAATCCTTGCGAGGACAAAGCCCAAACACCCAAAGCCAAAGAGTATTAGGCATCACTAAAGTCTTTCTGTCCGCGTGACCTGAAGACTTGTTACACTTGAGGACTGTGAATCCTCCAGCTGGTTAGGCGTCGCGTTCTGAGCATCCAAGAGTCATTGTGGATCGCCGGTGAACGAAGTCTGTGAAGGTTTGGAAGTATACCTTGAAGACTTACCAGAGTGATTGAGCAAGGACTGGGTGTCCTTAGCGCAAGGGGAATAAGGTGAAGACACGGTTTTCTGAGTTAAATCTCAGCCTCCCTAACCAGACGTACAGTTGTCACAGCAACTGGAACTGGTCCAACAAATCCTTGTCCTCATCAAGTGACTGGTTCTATCTTCTCCCTCTCTTTATTTACAGTTTGTCTTCGTGAAGTCATTGCCTGCCTGTGTTACCTGTTTGACTTCACTGTGTGACTTCTATTGTTGTTTGGCTTCATACTATCTTCCATCCTGATCTTTACTACCTAGCTGCTATTAGTCTTCGTGCTTTCACTTCATTGAATACTTGACTATGGCTTGCCTAGTGTAGTCTACCTTCCGCTGCATATCAATAGGTTCATTTCTACTGTTTGTCTTCGAAACTGCCATGTTTTGAAGACGTTCATAAAAATCGCCTATTCACCCCCCCTCCTCTAGTCGATAACTAGCATTTCACTTAACGTGAAGATTTTTAATGTCTTCAATTAAGGACTAAGTTCGATTCATTTCCGCGTCTAACAGGTCATCGCTTTTGTCTAGCAACTTTTGAATATGTTCCATAGTAGTTTGTTGTTGAGTTGCAATTTTAGCCAGAGTCTTGTAACTAGGTTTGGATTCACATTCAGAGTGATCTTCACTGGATGTTTGAAAGTAAGCATCGCGTGAGTTTACCTTGGCACCTCGTGCCATGAAGCAGTAGGTCAGAGCAGAGTCGTCCTCATCATTGGCTTCAGTGTCGACGACGTGACCATTGTCTTCAGTGTTGAAGATGGACTTGGCGACGAATGCCGAAGCTAGAGCCAGGCTTACCATGCCTGAATCAGAATCCTCGTCAGACTCCACCTCCGCCTCCTCAAAAGCAGACTCCTCCTCTGAATTCATTTCCTTGCCAACGAATGCACGAGCCTTGCTGGATGAGCTCTTCTTGTGTGATGAAGACTTTGATGATGACTTTGAAGAAGACTTTGAGGATTTCTTCTTCTTCTTGTCGTCAGAATCATATTTCTTGCTCTTCTTCTTCTTCTTTGATTCCTTGTCCCATTGAGGACATTCAGAGATGTAGTGGCCTGGCTTCTTGCATTTGTGGCATGTTCTCTTCTTGTGGTCACGAGAGGAAGCCTCATCATTTCTTGAGCTGGATCTTGAAGACTTTCCGAAGCGATTCTTTTTGGAGAACTTCTGGAACTTCTTCATGAGCATAGCTAGCTCCTTTCCAATGTCTTCAGGATCCTCAAAACTGCAGTCAGATTCTTCTTCAGATGAGGAAACAGCCTTTGCCTTCAAAGCATGGGTTCGACCATAGTTGGGGCCATAGATGTCTCTCTTTTCAGATAGCTGGAACTCATGTGTGTTGAGTCTCTCAAGTATGTCAGACGGATCAAGATCTTTGAAGTCAGGACGTTCTTGTATCATCAGGGCTAGGGTGTCAAATGAGCTGTCAAGTGATCTCAGGAGCTTCTTCAGGATTTCGTGCTTGGTGATCTCAGTGGAGCCAAGAGCGCGAAGCTCGTTTGTGATATCAGTGAGGCGATAAAATGTGAGCTGGACATTCTCATTGTCGTTTCTCTTGAAGCGGTTGATGAGATTGCGAAGAACATCAATCCTTGAGTCTCTCTGAGTTGAGACGCCTTCATTGACCTTGGACAACCAGTCCTAGACTAGCTTCGCAGTTTCGAGTGCACTCACCCGGCCATACTGTCCTTTGGTCAGATGACCACAGATGATGTTCTTGGCGGTCGAGTCCAGTTGAGCGAACCTCTTGACATCAGCAGATGTGAAACCTTCACCGACCACATCCTAACCACATCATATTGCACTTAGAATCATTGCTTATAAGCCACCCGTAAAGATGTGGGTGGTTAAGAAGAATTAACTTTCTTTTGCAGGGAAAGGTCTCCAGCCTGAAATCAAAGGCTTCAGGCGCTAATGCCGGGGCCTAAAACATCTTGTGGGACGTAGGATAAAGTGCCAAAATGGTCTTAATATGTATTTCGTCCCAGGATTTCTTGACAAACATCCTATCTACCCTAACAAGGACCTAAACTTTGATAGTATGCTTGTTTGTCAAATGTTTATGCTTCACACTTCTCTTTGTGAAGCCTATCCCCCTAACTGCACTGTAGGGTATGGCTCCAAAGGCTACTGAATGGATTATGGACAGTGGATGCACTAACCACATGACTGGTGATCGAAGTCTTCTTATGGATTCAACCCTACGTCTGTCTAGCAAGAGTCACATCACACTTTCTGACACTCGTAAAAGCAAGGTATTGGGCTTAGGTAGAGTTGCAATCTCAAAGGATCAACACATGGATAAAGTGATGCTTGTTGAATCCCTTGGTTTCAACTTAATGTCTGTCTCAATGCTTGGTGATCTGAACATGATTGTGATATTTGGAAAATATCGTTGCCTTGTGCTTATGGAATCTGACAAATCTCTAGTCTTCGAAGGGTATCGAAGAGACGATCTGTATATGGTAGATTTCTCCGCAGGACCACAGCTTGCCGTATGTCTTCTAGCAAAAGCTTCAGAGTGCTGGCTCTGGCATCGGAGGCTACGACATGCGGGCACGAGGAACTTGCACACTCTCGTGAAGAAGAAGCATATCATTGGCATCGAGGGCGTCAAGTTCAAGAAGGATCATCTATGTGGTGCTTGTGAAGCCGGGAAGATGACAAGGGCCAAGCATCCCTTGAAGACAATCATGACTACGACACGACCCGTCGAGCTGCTTCACATGGACTTATTTGGACCTATTCATTACTCCACTCTTACTACCACTGCATGTCTCTATGGCTTCATTATTGTTGATGATTACTCAAGATACACATGGGTGCACATAATTCTCTACAAGACTGAAGTGCAGGATGTCTTCAGACGGTTCGCCAATCGTGCCATGACCAACTATGGCATCAAGATCAAGCACACATCAGAAGTGACAACGGCATAGAATTCAAGAACACCGGCCTCGACACTTAACTTGATACATTGGGCATCACACATGAGTTCTCTGCTCCATAAACACCTCAGCAGAATGGCATCATGGAGCGCAAGAACAGAACCGTGATTGAGATGGCAGGTACGATGCTTGATGAGTATAAGACTCCAAGAAAGTTCTGTCCTGAAGCCATTGACACTGCTTGCCACATCATTAACAAAGTTTATCTTCATAAGTTCCTAAAAGAAGACATCCTATGAGCTCCTAACTAGTAAGAAGCCAAATGTTAGCTATTTCAAGGTTTTTGGTGCTAGGTGCTGGATCAAGGATCCACATCACACTTCAAAATTTGCACCGAAAGCACATGAAGGTTTTATGCTTGGATACGAAAAGGATTCACACTCCTACAGAGTCTTCAATCTCTTTCACTATAAAGTGGTTGAAACTATGGATGTGCAGTTCGATGAGATTAACGGCTCGCAAAGAGAGCACCTGCCAAATGTGCTATATGAAGCTTCACCAAGTGAATCTATCAAGCTAATGGGTACTGGAGAAATCAAACCTACAAAGGAACAAGTTGAAGATGAAATCATCATTTATGCAAATGCTCAGCCTGATGCCAATGCCCAAGATGAAGACAATGATCAGCAAGGGCAAAACCTTTGTCTAGTACATCCTCGAGTTGCAAATGAAGTCCAGATTGAGAAGATACTTGACAGTATCAATGCACCTGGTCCACTCACTCATTCAAGAGCAACACAGCTAGCAAACTTCTATGGGCACTTTGCATTTGTGTCCATACCCGAACCCAAGAAAGTTGATGAAGCCTTTATGGAACCTGAATGGATTCAAGCCATGCAAGAAGAGCTTCAACAGTTTGAGCTGAACAATATATGGGAGCTTGTTAAGCGTCCCGATCCTCGTAAGCACAATATCATTGGCACAAAAACAAGATGAGCATGGTCAAGTTGTCAGAAACAAGGTTCGGCTCGTTGCTCAAGGTTACACACAAGTGGAAGGGATTGACCTCGATGAAACCTTTGCTCCTGTGGCTAGGCTTGAAGCCATTCGCATACTGTTAGCCTATGCCAACCACAACAACATTCTTGTGTATGAAATGGATGTAAAGAGTGCCTTCCTCAACGTCAAAATTGAAGAAGAAGTGTATGTTGCACAACCACCTGGTTTTGAAGACCCAAAGCGTCCTGACATGGTATACAATCTCAGCAAGGCACTGTATGGCCTCAAACAAGCACCTCGCGCTTGGTATGACACACTCGAAGACTTCCTGAAGAGCAAAGGCTTCAAACCTGGTTCTCTAGATCCCACTCTCTTCACAAAGACATACGATGGAGAACTGTTTGTATGCCAAATCTATGTGGATACATTATCTTCGGCTGCACTGACAAGAGATAAAGTGATGAGTTTGGGCATATGATGCAAGAGCAATATCAAATGTCCATGATGGCTGAGCTGAAGTTCTTCCTTGGTCTTCAAATCCGTCAGCAGAGAAATGGCATCTTCATATCACAAGAGAAGTACCTCAAAGATTGCCTGAAGAAGTTTGGAATGCAAGACTGCAAAGGGTACATGACGCTAGTGCCAACCAAAGGCCAATTGGGTCCCGACGACAATGGTAAAGAGTTCGATCAAAAGGTATACCACTCCATGATTGGTTCTTTACTGTACTTATGTGCATCTAGGCCTGATATAATGCTTAGTGTTTGCATGTGTGCCCGATTCCAAGCGGCACCAAAGGAATCGCATCACCTAGCAGTGAAGCGAATTCTTCGATATTTGGCTCACATCCCAACACTACGATTATGGTATCCAAAGGGCTCAGAGTTTGATCTAGTTGGATTCTCAGATGCTGATTATACTGGTGACAAGGTTGATCACAAGTCCACATCAGGCACATGTCACTTTCTTGGACGATCTCTTGTTTGTTGGTCTTCAAAGAAGCAGAACTATGTATCACTCTCCACTGCTAAATCTGAATACATTGGTGCTGGATCTTGCTGTGCTCAGCTTCTCTGGATGAAGCAAACTCTCAAGGACCATGGCATCAACATGAAGCATGTGCCACTCTACTGTGACAATGAGAGCGCCATCAAGATTGCTCACAATCCAGTTCAACACTCAAAGACAAAGCACATTCAAATCCATCATCATTTTCTCAGGGATCATGTGTTGAAGGAAGACATTGATATCATTCACGTCAACACTGAAGAACAATTGGTAGATATCTTCACAAAGCCCTTGGATGAGAAATGGTTTTGCAAACTGTGGTGTGAGCTAAATATCTTAGAATCCTCAAATGTCCTGTGAATGGGCACACATCCTAACGCTTATGCATATTGATGACTTAGATGTGCAACACACAAAGTAACGTATATCTTCAATTCATGAAGACTTACCCTCTAAGTGTGAATATATTAATGTGGAATTTGACTTTAGAGCGCCACGATAATTGTGCGCCGTGTCTGGGTCTAATACTTCCTATACGGTGGGTAACGCCACCACCAAACTTTCTCGAAGATTTTCATTTCGCATCATGATTGCATTATCTTCATATTTGGTTTGCCTTCAACATTGATTTGACTTCAGAGTTTATCTTCTCAATGTTGATTTAGTCTCTTCTGATATGTCAATATATATATATATATGTGTTATGTCCTCTACAACATTCACTTGTAGCTATGTCTTCAAACTTGCCATTTTCTAAACTAAGTGAAAGTGATCGGACCCTAACCCCTTTTGTGCTTCTTCCTGAAATTCTTTCTGTCTATTCATATGCATTCTGTTAACACGTGTCGAATGTCTTCACTGTGTCCTTATCAGCTGAAGATACAGAGACACACATTTAAAACTATTTTTAATGCCTTATCTCTTTTGCGTGAAAACCGGAGAAGCCGGAACGACCACCTGACAAACCAGGCGCGCGTGGGAACATGGCTCAACTCTCAATAAGTTGCATGCATGCCACGTGTCCACCTGATGTTAACCACCAGGGGCACCTGCATAATTGCGCTGCGAAGCCATTCACCTTATAAATACTCCCCCGCGCAGTCATTATCTCCTCTTCCACCTCGCCATCTCGCTCAAACCCTAGCGCCACCACTAGCTCGAGTCGACGCCGGAGACGAAGTGCTTAGCTATTGCGATCTCTTCGACGCCGTCTTCACGCCGGCCGCGGACCTTGTCTTCTCCGCCGCCGTAGGTGTCTTCTGCCGCCAAGTTAGGGCGCGGGAGATTGGACTGCTCGGCATCCGTTCCGCCTCGTCTAGCAGTTCTTTGTGCGGTAAATAAACTCACTTTTTACCGCCTTTTCGATCTCTTGAATCCATCCACTTCACTCAAAAGTGGTTTCTAGACTTCCAAATCTGGATCTTTCTGTTTCTGCATCTCATAACCTACAAGTATATTCACTTATACCTCACAACTAGTTAGATTCCTCACTTGTACTTATTCATGGATTCGTACAAATCTGGAACCAACTCACTTCAAATAAGTGAATGTCTTCGCACTATGAGGTCAATATCTTCAAACTGATTTATCTTCAAAATCTTCTGAGAATGCATATGACCTCTTCCCCTTCCCTCGCATCTCTAATGCTGTCACAAGTACATGTCCATGGGAGAATCCCTTGGTTCTCATAGTCTGCATTCATTTGCAGAACACTTACAGCATCACATTGAATCTCCTGAAGCTAGTTCTTGTCTGACCAGTCGTCGGAAGCCATTCACTATATTGAAGCCTTTCAGTCTGAATATAATGGCAACTGAAAAATCTACAAGGAAAGGTGGCAGGCAACGCCATGGAATACTGCCTTGGATCTGCCTCCAGGTATTTATGAACTATACAAGTCTAATCCTGAAGAGACTACAATCAACGCAAGTCCAGAATTCAATGGATCAGAAGATATTGGGCAGAGGAATGGTTCAAGTATCACTTCGTAACTCCTGAGTATGCGGAGAAAAATGCTATCAAGCACCCATGGGGCGATATTCTCTACAGAAAACTACAACCTCAGACGAAGCCTAAAGCCATTGCTCAAGGCTTCTACCCTTGCATGGTCCGAGGACCTCAGCCTGAAAATGCCGACCCACCATCTCTTTGATGTGTTGTGACGATGATCTATTCAAGCGCAACTATCAGTTTGCAAAGGAGTCTGCTGCAAAGAACAAGAAAGCATTCGGGCTCAACTTCAACCTCGGCCCGTCTGCCCCAAGGCCTGATGGCACACGTGAAACCAATCCTAATGTCATCAGCCCCTTCAATGGCTTCGATGGGCTTCTCTCCCATGTTACAGCTCAAAGGGCCACACTTGATCAATCTGCTGATGATGTAGACTCTGAGGATGCTCCTGTGCCCTCAAAGCAGTAGAAGAAGACAAAAGCTTCAAAACCCTCTGCTGCTCCAAAAGCTTCGACCGTGAAGCCATTGAAAACTGCACCTCTTGAATCTAGTGTGCAGTCTGAAGATCTAGCTCGCGTCTCCAAGAAGACCAAGAAGCCTAAGAAGATTTCTGGGCATGACCTCACTCCTGCTGCCATTCTGCGCAATGAGGACATCACTATTGATCTGTCAAGCGATGAAGATCTCACAGAGGATGCTCTGGAGATGTTGATCAAGAGCAAACAAGAGGCTGAGATCTTCCAAGATCTGCCTTTGTTTGATACTGATATACTCAATAATTTCATTGATGAATGTTTTGAGGATCAAAGCATCAACATTGATGATCTGCAGCTGCTCGTGGTCATCAACGTCACATTTCAAGGAGCCATTGCCAACGAACTTGCCATAGCTCAGAAAATAGTTGAGATGAAAAGCAAGATTGACTATGAGAAGGCAGAGTTCAAGAAGCACATGGCCAAGCTCAGTGTTGCTGATGTGCAAAACTTCAAGCAAATGATGAATGACCTCAAGGCCCAGTTCAACAAGAAGCGTGAAGAAGCCAAAGGCTCACGTGAGCGCATGAAGTATTATGCGCAGAAGTGTGTGCAAGCACACAATGAGGCTGAGAAGAGAAAGGCACTTGGGCGTCCTGTCATCGACCCCAAGATGGCTGTCAAGAAGAAGAAGGAGGCTACTGAAGCTGAACCAAAATCTTCAAGGCAGGAACGACCAAGCATAGTCTTCCCTGCCAGCATGACTGGCTCGAAGCCAAAGGTCCCCTCAGCAGCTTCAGAGCAAAAGAAAACTCGGGATGCCGAGGCTAAAGCCAGGAAGAGGAAGCTTCATGACGCCTCTGATGTTGCTCCCTCTAAGAAGAAGTTGAAGACAAAGGCTTCAAAGTCTTCAAGAAAAGAGCGTGCTGCTACCCAAGAGCCACTAAATGTTGAACCAATCTCTGTTGCTCTACCTGCCTCCACCAACCGCGAGCGACGTCTTGTGATCCATGAGCCTGCTTCCATAGAGGCCCCACAGACTGAAGAGATTCCAGCTGATGACTTCACCGGAGCCGAAGACATTCGTCATGAGGACCGTGTTGAAGATGATGTAGTCCTTCCTCAGCTTGAACCCAATCCAGTATCATCGCCTGCTCCCATGAGCAGTGAACTCATAAGCATTGGCGGTCCCATGACACCAATTGCTCAAGATGAATTTTGGGAAGAGAAAAACCCAAACACCCCTTGCATGAAGTTATTCCCCATACTCCACCAGCTCAAGTCACCACTCCGGTGCTTGATGATGATTACATGGAACAGACCACTCCCTCACCAAAGGTGTCGCCCACATTTCGTAGGCTTCGCAAAGGACTTAGGCCCCAGGTCTCCAAGTCAAGCATTCCAGAAGAGGATGTGCAACAAACCAGCTCAGTAGCACGTCAAGTATTCCTTGAAGCCATCCCTTCTGCATCTGCTCATGTGTCTGAAGCCAAAGCTGCTGAAGACACTCTGGCTGCACCAGCCAATGAAGGGAACGAAGAAGAAAGAGAAGTTACCCCCCTACCAGTGATCCAGTAGTGCAAGAAGAGAATGTGATCATGCCAGACCCTCCAGTCATTGAAGCCATGGAGGTTGAAACCAATGAGGATGCCACCACCATCACCACTGAAGCCAACGACGCAGTCATGGCTGGAGACAATGTGGAGCCCGAAGTCAATGCTGCCACCGAAGATATTGTGCAGCCAATCACTTCTGATGTAGCCGTTCCTCCACCAGTGCCGCACACTATGGAACATGCTTACAATTATGGTGAGTTGGTGACTGTCAAATGGCCTATTATGGTACCACCCACTGCTCCAGGCCCTCAATATGACTATCATGTTGAGCAAAGGCCTCAAACTCAGAAGCCGGAGCCAAGAATGCCAAGGCTTCCCAGCGCTGCAACTACCGAAGGCTCCTTTAGTGTGCTCAGCTTCAGAGAGCACAACACATTTTTTGACAGCGCCAAGAAGCCCAAGATCTCCTCTGACAGGTTTTGGAGCCATCAGCAATGAAGCTACTACTCATGCATTTTATACAACCAAGACCGGATTTTTCCTCATAAGCATCTGGATTGTGATGCTATTGCTGGGCTGCCATGCCTTGAAGAGGCTCTAGACTACTTCAGAGATGTTGGGCTGCTCCCATTTGTAACTGACAAGGAGCATTGGAACGAAGAGCTTCTGCTGCAGTTTTATGCTACAGTTCACATCTGAGGCTACAACAGGGATCCGAAGACCTGGATCCTTGAGTGGATGACAGGTGGCGTCCATCATGAAGCCAAAGCTCAGGACATCATTGAGCTTACTTCCCTACCCACTCCTGATGAGTTGTTTGAACCAGGTTGTCAGCTTCATCAGAATGAACTGCAGAGCGTATTTCAGAAGCCAGAGCCCAATATGAGCCAGATGCTAGGTTTGATGAAGCCTTTGCCCCATGACGCTGAATATCCAAAGGAGTTCTTTGTAAACCGCACATTCTATCACATTCTAAGGCATACTCTATGGCCTGTCAAAGGCAATTCACCTGATGCCAAACTCAAAGGCGCCATGAAGACATTGGTCTTCTATATCATCAATGGCATGAGGTTCAATACACAAGATTTCTCCATGCATCAACTTGCTGCTTCTAGAATTGATCTCTTTGGTCTAAAGTTCTATGCACCATGGGTCATGCGTCTGATCAAGCTTCATTCAACAATCAACTATCAACCTTCAGCACGCAACCATGTTGTGTTTTTGCCTGATGTTGATATGTCCTTTGAAGCCATCTACCCTGAGCCTACTAAGAAGCCAATCCACTTGCAAAATGCAGAACATCAAAGCTTCACTCAGCCAATTGAAGGCATTCATGTGCCAAATTCTGCTGCTCCTGCTTACCCTCTGGCTGGCAACTTGCGTCGGCCGCATCGTGCCAACACTGAAGCCACCGCCAGTACAATTGCTCAAAGGCCTCAGAAGCGTCCCCGTGTCCTCAATGACCGAGAGCTTCTTGTATCCCTTCATCAGAAGCAGGATAGGCATCATGATTGGTTAAAGCGCCAAATGCAGAGTCTTCTAGTTGATGTCAATCGCATTCGCAACTTAGCCGCAAGGAATTCACTCATCGCCATGAAGCCTGTCGGCGGTCCTGGAAGAGCCTCAGACTACTCTGCTCTGAAGATGATCTTCACGAAGATGGCTTCACAGAGAAATTGAAGTTGACTCCAGACCACCACAATCTGCAAGTTGGCGTCCAACACCTTCCATTGAAGATTCTGAGTACTCATCTTCGGCTGCAACTGTTGTTGCGAGAGTCGTCGATGAAGAAGACGATGCCACTTCACCAGATATGGCTTCACTGCACCACGACTCTGCATCAGGCCCGTCTACACCGCCCAACTCCAACGCCGACCCTGCTGCTCCAACATCCTCTCCAACTGGGAATGAGTAGATCCTCTATGTCTTCAAACCTTTTTGGTCCTTACTGACAAAAGGGGGAGAAGCATAGGAGGTTGATAGTCTTCAAGTGGGTCCATATGGGTGGTTGCCTAAATTTTTGCTAAGTTCTTACAACTCTTGTTTGAAACTATTTGGCTCTTGAGTTGTAAAACTGAAACTTGCTGGTCGTCTGCTACTTTTGCTGCTACTTTGTGATGCGATGATAAATTCCGCATGAAGTCATTCTATAGACGCCCATTTCTCATTATGCATTTCATTATCTTTGCTATTCTTATGTATGCATGATGAATTGTCTTCATGTGTTGAAGAGGATCTCCACAAAGTAAAACCTACCATGTGCATTTGCATTCAAAAGCAAACTACTCATATGCACATCTTCAAGGGGAGTCTTTCCAACTTATGAAGACAATGGCTATGTTCCTAAACTTTGACATACTTTTATCCCCGTTGAAAACCACAACCAGTTTGTCATCAATCACCAAAAAGGGGGAGATTGTAAGTGCATCTAGTGCCATCCCTAGTTGGTTTTGAATATTGACGACAAACTTGGTTGAGGGACTAGTGTGTTTGTGAGAATTGCAGGATAACACACGTAGTAGTCCCTCATTGATTCGGTTTACCTACCAGAGATGACCCCTAAAAATGTATGAAGACATTGAGGACAATGGTGGTTCGTGAAGACATTCACAATGAAGATAATGACCTGTGAAGACATTCACTTGAAGACTATGGAGTGCGAAGACATAGTTGTTTCGTAGTTTCCTTTTCTTCTTTATTGAGTCATAGGAACCACCGTACTGTTAAGTGGGGTCCCAGTGAACAAAGCCAGATGACTGATGTGATGCTCAACCAAAATCCTATGTCTTCGAGCGAAGACAATGAAAGCAAATCTTATCCAGAGTTGGATGAGTCAGCTTTGCTTGTAGCCCAAGCCAAGTTGTCGCGTGTGTTTGAAATGCGATCGTTGGCCACGTGTCAGTTCCTTAGTGACACAGGGTCATTTCGGACATATTAGGTCGGGTTGCCTCCTGGCTATAAATAGCCCACCCCTACACCATAAATTGGTGGCTGCTCAGAGTTAGTGCACTGATACGTCTCCAACGTATCTATAATTTTTGATTGTTCCATGCTATTATATTATCTGTTTTGGATGTTTTATGTGCATTAATATGCTATTTTACATGATTTTTGGGACTAACCTATTAACCTAGAGCCCAGTGCCAGTTTCTGTTTTTTTCCTTGTTTTAGAGTTTAGCAGAAAAGGAATACCAAACGGAGTCCAAATGGAGTGAAACTTTTGTGATGATTTTTCTTGGACCAGAAGACATCCAGAGGACTTGGAGTGCAAGTCAAAGAAGCCACGAGGCGGCCACAAGGTTGGAGGGCGCGCCCCCACCCTTGTGGGCCCCTCGTGACTAAACGGACCTATTTATTCCGCCTATATATTCTCAAATATCCCAAAACCTTCCAGGGGAGCCACGAAACAACTTTTCCACCGCCGCAACCTTCTATACTCGTGAGATCCCATCTAGGGGCCTTTTCCGGCATCTTGCCGGAGGGGGATTCGATCACAGAGGGCTTCTACATCAACACCATTGCCTCTCCGATGAAGCCTGAGTAGTTTACCACAGACCTACGGGTCCATAGCTAGTAGCTAGATGGCTTCTTCTCTCTCTTTGATTCTCAACACAAAGTTCTCCTCAATGTTCTTGGAGATCTATTCGATGTAATACTCTTTTGCGGTGTATTTGCTGAGATTCGATGAATTATGGATTTATGATCAGCTTAACTATGAATATTATTTGAATCTCCTCTGAATTCTTATATGCATGATCTGATATCTTTGCAAGTATCTTCGAACTATCGATCTGGTTTGGCCAACTAGATTGGTTTTTCTTGCAATGGGAGAAATGCTTAGCTTTGGGTTCAATCTTGCGGTGCTCGATCCTAGTGACAGAAGGGGAACCGACACGTATTGTATTGTTGCCATTGAGGATAACAAGATGGGGTTTTCATCATATTGCTTGAGTTAATCCCGCTACATCATGTCATCTTACTTAATGCGTTACTCTGCTCTTATGAACTTAATACTCTAGATGCAGGTAGGAGTCGGTCGATGTGTGGAGTAATAGTAGTAGATGCAGAATCGTTTCGGTCTACTTGACACGGACGTGATGCCTATATTCATGATCATTGCCTTAGATAGCGTCATAACTTTGCGCTTTTCTATCAATTGCTCGGCAGTAATTTGTTCACCTACCATAATAGTTTCTATCTTGAGAGAAGCCTCTAGTGAAACCTATGCCCCCCGTGTCTATTTTCCATCATATAAGTTTCTGATCTATAATTCTAGTTTCCTATTTACTTTCTTTTTAATCTTTTACTTTCTGTTCCATAAACCAAAAATATTACTTGACCGTTTATCCATCTATATCAGATCTCACTTTGCAAATAACCGTGAAGGGATTGACAACCCCTTTGTCGCGTTGGGTGCAAGTTGGTGTTTATTTGTGCAGGTATTCGGTGGCTTGTTGCGTTGTCTCCTACTGGATTTATACCTTGGTTCTCAAATGCTGAGGCAAATACTTACTCTACTTTGCTGCATCACCCTTTCCTCTTCAAGGGAAAAACCAACACAAGATCAAGAGGTAGCAGGAAGAATTTCTGGCGCCGTTGCCGGGGAGATCTTCGCCAAGCCGAGACATACCAAGTACCCATCATAGACTCTCATCCCTTGCATTACATTATTTGCCATTCGCCTCTCATTTTCCTCTCCCCCACTTCTAAAACGATTTTCAAAAAGATTCGCCTTTTTCTTCGCCCCTCTTCCATTCGTCTTCTTTGCTTACTTTTTGTGTGCTCGTGTGTTGGATTTCTTGCTTTGTCATGATGGCTCAAGATAATACCAAATTGTGTCACTTCTCCAATACCAACAACAATGATTTTATTAGTACTCTGATTGCTCCCGCTACTAATGCGGAATCTTGTGAAATTAATACCGCTTTGCTGAATCTTGTTATGAAAGATCAATTTTCCGGCCTTCCCAATGAAGATGCCGCATCCCATCTTAATAATTTCATTGATTTGTATGATATGCAAAAGAAAAAAGATGTGGATAATGATATTACTAAATTGAAGCTATTTCCGTTCTCGCTTCGAGATCGTGCTAAAACTTGGTTTTCATCTTTGCCGCGCCCCGTCGGAGTCGATCCAAACCGCCGCCGCCGCCCGGACTCGCCGACTCGCCGCCGCCCGAACCCGACTCTAACTGCCGGTTTTCTTCCGGTCCGGTAAAACCGCCCGGTCCGAACCGGTTTTATTTTAAAGGTGCGGTTTTGGTTAAAAACCCGGTTTTTATTATTTAGTTTAGTTATGTAATGAATGTTTTCTGTTTAAGTAGTTCTAGTGAACAGATTCGTTAGATAGCGTTCGGCAGCGAACGTTCGATCGGTAAAGTTTTTTTCTTTTTCTTTTTAATTTCGGCCAAGGACCCAACCGTGAATATTTTCTTTACAGATCAGCCCCTGGTTTTATAACGACTATAACTTTTTGCTCGTTAGTCGGAATTAGATGAAACCAACGCCCACTTCTTCGTTATGATCCCCTCTATCCAGTAAAACAACTTGAACATGTTTTTGAAAGTTTTAAAATTTTGAATTAGATCGGATTTGAATTCAAACTTCTTTTGTTCATAACTTAAGTTCCGTAACTCCGTTTGAGTTGATTCCTTTTGCAAAGTGAAGCTCTTGACCTAAACTTTCTGATAAGGCAAAATTCACATAATTTTGGTACTGTTAGAAATTGTTTTATGTTGCAAGAGTTAATTGCTTGGCTTTGGTGTTTTCCGAAGTATCTTCTTCGTTCTTCTCGATCTTTTGAGTGATTGCTTATGTGTGGTTACTATTGCTTGCTCACGATAGATTGAACGGAGTGTGACGAGTAGAACTATCAAGAGTTATGAGTGCGAATCATCTTCATCCACATTGCAGGCAAGTAACACTTTGATCATATCCCTTTCATACCCAGTTTTTATGCATTAGATTCAACTCTCAAACATTGCATGGTTAGGATCTAATTAAATTGTGGGAATTGGGAAGTAGTTGAGGTAGTACCTATCACCTGTTTATTATCAAACCCTTGGGATTTACTTCTACGTTTTTCTTATACTGCTATGCTATGCTCGTAGACGTGGATTGGGTTGAGAGATATTCACGACAGATGTGAGATTGTTCATTAATGGTTTACTTAAGGTGGCAACTAAAACTCACATCTGGGTGGATTGAGGTACCTGGGTATTCCAGGATTGCCTGTTTTTCTTTTGGACCGCCACCCTGGCTCAAAGGGATCATGAGATTTATTCATGCTAGAAACTTCTGTGTGCAGCCACATGCTATTATGGGCTCTAGCATAGTTGATTAAGTCGTGTGAACTCTTACAGTGGTAGACTAGCAGATGTAGGTGGTACGGTCTACCCATCGTAAGGTGCTAACGCTTCTGAAATACTATGTCTCGGTCATCCGTTTCTCAAACACCATGTAGTGCGAGAAATCCAACGGAGGAGATCGAGCCTTGTGGGAAAAGTGCACAAACCTCTACAGAGTGTACAAACTAATCATGATTAGCCGTGTCCCCGGTTATGGACAACTTTGAGTCTCTGGTCTTTGGATATTCATATTGATCTCATCATGTTACTTTAATTAATATTGTTGGGTTAATGATGATACTTAATTGGGATTGAGATGCTGTCAACCATCTCAATGTTTCACAACCACCATGATAGTTAAATAAAATTTATTCCTTTGCAGTAGGGAAAAATTGGCTTTTCGCAAAAACATTATAACCATAGAGCTTTTCCACCAGCCATATATGCATGTAGTGATAGCCCTTGTTCAGCATTTCTCTATGGTGTTAATTTGCCAGCATATTCCATGTGCTGACCCGTTTTCGGGCTGCAACGTTTCATGTTGCAGGATTTTTACGACGAGTAAGTGATACGTTAGGGTTACGATTTCTACACTCAACTTTGCCGTTGGTGTTGATGGGTATCCACAACCTTGTTACTTCCGCTATTTGGATTGAGGTAATAGTATTTACGTTACTTTATACATGTGATTTACGTCTGTTATAAATCCTCGTGTACTGTGTGTGTCAGCATACTGATCCAGGGATGACACTTAAGCACAGAGACTTGATCCATTCGGGTCGGGTCGCTACAAGATGGTATCAGAGCACATGTTGACTGTAGGACGTGACCCTAGAAACTGGCAAGCCCATAGGAAGGATTTTCCCTAAAACTTTCCTTTGCAAAAAGATCTTTTACCTCTCTCCTTTTCTGAGTCTTATTCAAATATTCCCTTTAAGTGAGACCATACCCTTTTTCCTTTTGGACCACTCGAAGATTCGACGGATAAGACCACTTCAAGAAGTACAGGATATCGGACAACTAAGACCATTCGGAATGAAGAGGATTTTACTGTGCATTATGATGGAAACTACAACGGTTGAAGACTCCGAAGACTGGGAGAATTTGAAGGCTCTGAAGAATTGCCAGATGTGTATGACCTAGGAAGGTTACCCTTATGGAACTTGGCAGACTATGGAAGCCGTCAATGCCCGAGATCAAGGTGTATCGGAGAAAAACCGAAACATGGAGAGTTAGAAACTCAAAGTTTTTGTTATGAAAACCCAAAGACAGGAGATATCAGTTATGGAATGAAAGCTCATGGCAGTAACATGGGCATAAACACGGCTATCCATGATGTTATCGTCCGCTTATGCTATTGTCACCGTGCCGAGTTAAGCATGCATATGCATGGAAGGATTGGATGGTAGAAGGCTGATGGAGCACCTATCAGCAAGATGAAGTTTTAACTTTAGACCGGTGTATCACCAGGATCTGGAGTATTACATCAAGAAGTTTTTTGACAAAGAAGTGTTTCGTGAAGAACTCAGAACCCAACAACTGAAAGTAGCCAAGCTGGGAAAGCAAAACCTCGAGATAACGGAGACTCTTCAGGAACTGAAGGACAGTAGGATCATGCTTCATGTCAAGGATGTTGAGACCCAGAAGTTGGAGCGCAACTCCAGAAATATTAAAGGACGTCACGAGAGACTTCGCGTCAACAGAGATGATTTGGCAAAAGAACTTGAGAAGGACAAGCATGATTGGAAAAAAGCCATCGGAGACATTAACAAGACTTGAAGAGTTTGGCGACGTTGAAGACTTATTGACCTTTAGAAGACCAAACCCCTGTTATACCTACGTTAGATGCGACGTTTGTGAGCTGTCATTTGTTTGTTGTTTTTCCGACAGCCACAATAAAAATCTGTCTTTTCAAAACCATTGTTTGTATTGTGTGCATCCCTCTCTACCTCACTTATCTCACCCCAAACCCATGAACCCAATAGAGGATGAATGGAGATGAGCTTGTATTTTCTGGACCGATGAGTCAATTGGAGACGGACCGATGGATTCAGAACATGGAGGATCACATGGAGAATAACCCTATAGCCAGAAAGGATATGACCCGGCATGCTCTTCAATGTTTTGAAAGAGGTGCTGCTACCTGGTAGAGGATGTACCAAACCATCAACGGATGGCAAGGAGTAACCACTTGGAAAGAATTTAAATTGACTTTGCCAAAGTCTTGGCTTGTGTCCCAGAAATTGAGGCCTTATGGAAAGGATATGAAGAAACCTTGTGCATACAAGCTTTGTAGAGAAATAGGACCCAACCATAAAGAAAACAAGGACGAATACCCTCATAAGCGGAGGATTCCCAAAGGAGTTAGTAGAGGATCTCAGGGAACTTCGATTGGAGATTGTTCCCAAAGGTTTTGTTGCAGCAATGGAAGTTCAGTCTACATTGTTGGGAAAGATCCGTGAAGCTCAGAAGGATGACAAAGAGTTTGCCGAGATAAAAGTGAGAATGAGCAAAGGAAAGGCCAAGGATTTTCGTAAGGATGAGCACGACACCTTATGGTTCGAGGACCGTGTATATGTGCCCAATAATGCAAAGATCAGGAAGTTAATACTTCAGGAGGCCCATGACTCACCATACTCGATTTGCCCTGGAAACACCAAGATGTATTTGGAGTTGAAGGAGCGTTTCTGGTGGACTGGTATGAAGAAGGATATTGCAGAGTATGTAGTCGTAGGTGATGTATGCCAGAGAGTAAAGGCAGAGTATCAGAAGCCAGCCGGATTACTACAGCCTATGCCGATACCCGAATGGAAGTAGGATAAGCTTGGCATGGATTTCATTACCGGATTTCCCAGAACCCGATCGCGATATGATTCTATCTGGGTAGAAATTGATTCGCTTGACCAAAGTGGCTCACTTTATCCCAGTAAAAAAACCATCTATACAAGTGCGAAGTTGGCCAAGATATATATGACCAGGATCGTATGTCTGCATGGAGTTCCGAGGACCATCGTATCAGATAGAGGAACACAGTTTACCTCAAAGTTTTGGAATCAGCAGCACCAGACTTTGGGTACTAGGCTAGAGTTCAGTACAGCCTTTCATCCGCAGACAGATGGATAGAACGAGAGAGTCAATCAGATTCTGGAGGACATGTTGAGAGCGTGTGCGCTAGATTATGGATCTAGTAGGGATGATAATCTACCTTACGCGGAGTTTTCATACAACAACAGTTACCAAGCCAGTTTGAAGATGGCCCCTTTTGAAGCTTTGTATGGGAGAAGGAGCCACACACCATTGATGCAGGATGAAGTTGGAGACCATCAGTTGTTTGGACCAAATGTGATCAAGGAGTCAGAAGAGAATGTTAAGTTGATTCAAGATAGAATGAAGGTAGCTCAGTCCAGGCAGAAGAGTTATGCAGACTAAAAAACGCAAGGAGGTAGTCTATGAAATTGGAGACAGAGCATGTCTTCGTGTGTCCCCTCTGCGAGGAGTTAAACTATTTGGAGTTAAGGGAAAGTTAGCCCCGAGATTTGTAGGACCATACCGAGTTTTGGAGCATATGGGAGAAGTGGCCAACAAGCTGGAGTCACCCGAAGGACTGTCAGGAGTTCATGATGTGTTTCATGTTTCCTAGTTGAAGAAGTGCCATGCAGAGATGGCCAATATTCCCCTGTAAGGACGCTTGACCCTGGAAAGGATAATGATGTTCCACGAAGTGGAGTATGGACTTCATAAGTATAAGTTTTTATCTCGGTATGTGGGATATCCCACGAGGATGAAGAGATAAATTACTATTGGATATAAAGGAGGTATGATGTTGGAAATATGGATCAATGGAAATCCCATGATGAGTCTGAGTAATCATGTCCCAGTTTGGTGCCAATAGAAGGAAGGAAGACAGTACAATTGGATGGATTTAAGAATACTAGGAAGTTGGATGTTGGATTAAGGATCAGTTTCCCCGATAATGAGTTCAAGGATTTCAAGTGATGAGATGGGCCATAACCCACAGGCCCCAGGACCTGCCAAGAAGCAAGCACATTCTTGCTGAAGGAAAGACCCTGGAAGAAGTTATGATTTTTATCGATAGACGATCTTATAGGAGTTACGCAAAACCTGAGGGTTGGGAAGGAACGATAGATGTTTGTTTGGCTTGCAGAATCTATGGATTTATCCGAACTTGGTTCGTCGACAAGAGAAATTCTGCAATGCTTGCGAGGATGACCGAGTGTTAGAATGCGAGATTCGCTAAACCATATACAAGGTAATGATTTGGGTGCGGGATGGATTGATCACCATACCGACTTACTCTTATTGTTCGCTTTGCTATATGGGATGGTAAATCTGAGTGACCTACATATAGTAGAGAGACGACGGTATTAAACCTTGCTTGAACCTTAGAATGGTATAAGAATGTTTCCCTTGTACACGGCAGTTGATGCCAATCGTAGGTTATACGGTGAGGATCAACCAGACCCACTTCCTGAAGGAAAAACCATAAATTGTTGACCACCAGGACATGTCAATAGTTGTTTAGTATTGGCGCCTGACCCGTCAGCTAAGAAGACCCAGTCATGGAATAACCTTACCAAGATGAAAGGACAGAAGAATTGTGGTAAAGGTTATGCCACCACCGAAAGAGCCCAGAGAAGGAATTATACTGAAGATCTGAGAAGACCGACACTGTCAGGAATAAGGATGGAGTATATGAGTTTTGATGGAACGTAACCATGCTTCTAAGGGTGGTAGCACCCCAGACCCCGGTGATGATCGGTGGATTTTGAGAAGACCCCAAACCCTAACCTATTTCTTTCTAGCCTCTCCGAATCTCGAGGACGAGATTCATTTTAAGGGTGGTAGTTTTGTAACATCCCAAAATTCTAAATTTTGGAATGTTATAATAAACAGATAGATTGGATTGATTGTTTAATTGATTGACTGAAAGTGAGTGAATTCAAAATCTTTTGAAAGTTAAATGAGAGGGAATAAAAGGACTTCCCAAACGTTCATTTTTCTTTTATGATCTCCATGAATTCAAATTCTTTTCATCACAAAACCCTGGAGAGAAGATGACATGACTTCTTCCATTTATTTAAATGACAAGGGGTGTTGAAAATATTTGAATTTCATTTGAAAATATTTCCAATTCTGAAACTTTATGCAACTCAATGATTTTCACGAGAGAAGATAAAATGACTTCTTCAAAACATATGAAATAGGAGTTGGGAGTTTCAAAGGATTAAGTTCAAAGTCCCATTGAAATTATTTTTCAATATTGGAGTTATTTGAGTTTTATTCAAATTATTTTTCTCCAAAATAAAAATATACAGAAAATAGGGTAACATGATTCCCTACATCAGAAAATTGGAGAGAAATAAATTTGAAATCATTTTGGTATTTTTAAAATGATTTTTATTGGATTTTATTAAGGCAGTAGCACTCTTTGCTTTATGTAAATTTGTGAGGATTTTATTTGACTTCACAAAAATGTCCATGTTGTTGGAAATCTTTTTCTGAAAATTTTGATATATTATATGCCTATATAATATTCTTATTTTGTTTTGTTTTATTATTCTTGTTTTTTTTGAAAAAAAATGTGTTAAAAAAATTCCTCTGGACCGACCGGACCGGGCCGGCCCAGTTCGCCAGGCCACGGCCCAGCCGGCCCACGCGCCCGACGCCCGCGCGTCCCCGAGCTCCGGCAGGACTCCCGCCGCCGGACGACAGCGCTGCCGCCGCCGTGTCCGTCGCGGACACCGCGCCCCGCCGCCTTTGCCCTTGCCCCCTCCTCCACGCCTCCCGAGGCCGTCCTCCTCCATAAATAGCCCCGGCCCCTCTCTCTCTCCTCTCTTCTCGCCGCCGCATCGCTACGCCGCCGCCGCAGCCGCGCCTCGCCTAGCCCCGCACCGCCCGCGCTGCTGCCTCCGCCGCCCCACGCCGCTCCCCGCCAACGCCGCACCGCTCGCCGGAGGCCGCGCCCCGCCGGAGCCGATCCAAACCGCCGCCGCCGCCCGGACTCGCCGACTCGCCGCCGCCCGAACCCGACTCTAACTGCCGGTTTTCTTCCGGTCCGGTAAAACCGCCCGGTCCGAACCGGTTTTATTTTAAAGGTGCGGTTTTGGTTAAAAACCCGTTTTTTTATTATTTAGTTTAGTTATGTAATGAACGTTTTCTGTTTAAGTAGTTCTAGTGAACAGATTCGTTAGATAGCGTTCGGCAGCGAACGTTCGATCGCTAAAGTTTTTTTTCTTTTTCTTTTTAATTTTGGCCAGGGACCCAACCGTGAATATTTTCTTTACAAATCAGCCCCTGGTTTTCAAACGACTATAACTTTTTGCTCGTTAGTCGGAATTAGATGAAACCAACGCCCACTTCTTTGTTATGATCCCCTCTATCCAGTAAAACAACTTGAACATGTTTTTGAAAGTTTTAAAATTTTGAATTAGATCAGATTTGAATTCAAACTTCTTTTGTTCATAACTTAAGTTCCGTAACTCCGTTTGAGTTGATTCTTTTTGCAAAGCGAAGCTCTTGACCTAAACTTTCTGATAAGGCCAAATTCACATAATTTTGGTACTGTTAGAAATTGTTTTATGTTGCAAGAGTTAATTGCTTGGCTTTGTTGTTTTGCAAAGTATCTTCTTCGTTCTTCTCGATCTTTTGAGTGATTGCTTATGTGTGGTTACTATTGCTTGCTCACGATAGATTGAACGGAGTGTGACGAGTAGAACTATCAAGAGTTATGAGTGCGAATCATCTTCATCCACATTACAGGCAAGTAACACTTTGATCATATCCCTTTCATACCCAGTTTTTATGCATTAGATTCAACTCTCAAACATTGCATGGTTAGGATCTAATTAAATTGTGGGAATTGGGAAGTAGTTGAGGTAGTACCTATCACCTGTTTATTATCAAACCCTTGGGAGTTACTTCTACATTTTGCTTATACTGCTATGCTATGCTCGTAGACGTGGATTGGGTTGAGAGATATTCACGATAGATGTGAGATTGTTCATTAATGGTTTACTTAAGGTGGCAACTAAAACTCACATCTGGGTGGATTGAGGTACCTGGGTATTCCAGGATTGCCTGTTTTTCTTTTGGACCGCCACCCTGGCTCAAAGGGATCATGAGATTTATTCATGCTAGAAACTTCTGTGTGCAGCCACATGCTATTATGGGCTCTAGCATAGTTGATTAAGTCGTGTGAACTCTTACAGTGGTAGACTAGCAGATGTAGGTGGTACGGTCTACCCATCGTAAGGTGCTAACGCTTCTGAAATACTATGTCTCGGTCATCCGTTTCTCAAACACCATGTAGTGCGAGAAATCCAACGGAGGAGATCGAGCCTTGTGGGAAAAGTGCACAAACCTCTACAGAGTGTACAAACTAATCATGATTAGCCGTGTCCCCGGTTGTGGACAACTTTGAGTCTCTGGTCTTTGGATATTCATATTGATCTCATCATGTTACTTTAATTAATATTGTTGGGTTAATGATGATACTTAATTGGGATTGAGATGCTGTCAACCATCTCAATGTTTCACAACCACCATGATAGTTAAATAAAATTTATTCCTTTGCAGTAGGGAAAAATTGGCTTTTCGCAAAAACATTATAACCATAGAGCTTTTCCACCAGCCATATATGCATGTAGTGATAGACCTTGTTCAGCATTTCTCTATGGTGTTAATTTGCCAGCATATTCCATGTGCTGACCCGTTTTCGGGCTGCAACGTTTCATGTTGCAGGATTCTTACGACGAGTAAGTGATACGTTAGGGTTACGATTTTTACACTCAACTTTGCCGTTGGTGTTGATGGGTATCCACAACCTTGTTACTTCCGCTATTTGGATTGAGGTAATAGTATTTACGTTACTTTATACATGTGATTTACCTCTGTTATAAATCCTCGTGTACTGTGTGTGTCAGCATACCGATCCAGGGATGACTCTTAAGCACAGAGACTTGATCCATTCGGGTCGGGTCGCTACAAAGATAGCCTTGGAATGTGAGGAAGGTGATGCTGCTTATGCTGAGTCGTCCTGTGCCACGGAGGAGCTTAAGTTTTACAAAGACAACGTTGACCCAGCTGATATGACTCCATTAAAGAAGCCAACTACAGAGCATGACCCTTTGTTGAAGTTCAAATCGACGGATGATACCAAACAGGTGGATTTTGTCCCTGGCGACTCGTCTCAGCAGTTCGTTATCAGCGCCAACATGGATCTGAAATAGGAAAGCACGCTCATCGAGTTCATCCGTGAGAACCGGGGACATCTTCATGGAAACCTTTAGATATGCCAAGTGTGCCGAGGGAACTCGCTGAGCACACTCTCAATATTGATCCAAAGTTTAAACCGCTCAAGCAATTCCTTCGTTGTTTTAATGAAGAGAGGCGCAAGGCCATTGGAGAAGAGGTGGCCCGTCTCTTGGCGGCCGGGTTTATTGTTGAAGTTTATCATCCTGAGTAGTTGGCTAACCTGGTGCTGGTGCTTAAGAAAAACGGCACTTGGCGTATGTGTGTAGATTACACAGACCTTAACAAGGCTTGTCCGGCTGATCCTTTTGCTCTCCCTCGTATTGACCAGATCATTGATGCTACGGCAGGCTGTGAGCATTTGAGCTTCTTAGATGCTTATTCTGGTTATCATCAGATCAAAATGGCAGTTAAGGACCAGGAGAAGACATCTTTTATCACTCCTTTTGGAGCCTTCTACTATGTATCTATGCCTTTTGGGCTCAAGAGTGCCCAGGCGACTTATCAGCGTTGTGTCCAAAATTGCCTTCACAGCCAGATAGGACACAATGTTCATGCTTATGTGGATGATATCATGGTGAAATCCAGGAAGAAGGAAACCTTGCTAGACGATTTAAAGGAAACCTTTGACAACCTCCGGGTTTACAAAATGATGCTTAACCCGACCAAATGTGTTTTTGGTGTGCTAGCAGGCAAGCTCTTGAGTTTTCTGGTCTCAGAGAGAGGTATTGAAGCTAACTCGGAGAAGATCAAGGCTATCACTTCTTTTGCTAAGCCGGCGTGTATTAATGATGTCCAACGTCCGGTGGGTTGCATTGCGGCCTTAAGCCGGTTCATAAGCCGCCTGGGAGAAAAGGCCATTCCTCTATATCAGATGATGAAGAATACAGATCACTTTGTCTGGAGTGATGCTGCCGATCAGGCATTCGAGGCGCTCAAAAAATAGTTGGCTGAGCCGCCGGTTCTTGCAGCTCCTGTCGAGAAGGAGCCCTTGCTCTTATATGTGGCTGCTAACAACAGAGCCATCAGCGTAACAGTTGTTGTGGAGAGGAAGGAAAGAAGCAAGGAATATCCGGTTCAAAGGCCGGCTTACTATGTCAGCGAGGTGTTAATTTAGTCTAAGCAGAGGTACCCACATTGGCAGAAGCTAGTCTATGGAGTGTTCATGGCCAGTTGCAAGTTGAAACATTACTTCCTTGGTCATCCTATTACAGTGGTCAGTTCTGCTCCTTTAGGGGACATTATGTGACGACCCCGATTTGGCCGTACACTAATCATGCACGCAAATGTGTACCGTCAAGATCAGGGACTCACGGGAAGATATCACAACACAACTCTACAACATAATTAAGTCATACAAGTATCATAATAAGAGCCAGGGGCCTCGAGGGCTCGAATACAAGTGCTCGATCACAGACGAGTAAGCGGAAGCAACAATATCTGAGTACAGACATAAGTTAAACAAGTTTGCCTTAAGAAGGCTAGCACAAACTGGGATACAGATCGAACGAGGCGCAGGCCTCTTGCCTGGGATCCTCCTAACTACTCCTGGTCGTCGTCAGCGGGCTGCACGTAGTAGTAGGCACCTCCAGTGTCGTAGGTGTCGTCGTCGACGGTGGCGTCTGGCTACTGGACTCCAGCATCTGGTTGTGACAACCAGATAGAAAGGAAAGGGGAAAAAGAGGGAGAGAAGCAACCGTGAGTACTCATCCAAAGTACTCGCAAGCAAGGAGCTAAACTACATATGCATGGGTATAAGTGTAAAGGGGCATATCAGTGGACTGAACTGCAGAATGCCAGAATAAAAGGGGGATAGCTAGTCCTGTCGAAGACTACTCTTCTGGCCATCTCCATCTTGCAGCATGTAGAAGAGAGTAGATTGAAGTCCTCCAAGTAGCATCGCATAGCATAATCCTACCCCGGCGATCCCCTCCTCGTCGCCCTGTTAGAGAGCGGTCACCGGGTTGTATCTGGCACTTGGAAGGGTGTATTTTATTCAGTATCCAGTTCTAGTTGTCATAAGGTCAAGGTACAACTTCGGGTCGTCATTTTACCGAGGGACACGGCTATTCGAATAGATAAACTTCCCTGCAGGGGTGCACCACATAACCCAACACGCTCGATCCCATTTGGCCGGACACACTTTTCTGGGTCATGCCCGGCCTCGTAAGATCAACGCGTCGTAGCCCCACCTAGGCTCAACCGAGAGGTCAACACGCCGGTCTAACCCTATGCGCGCAGGGGTCTGGGCCCATCGCCCTATGCACACCTGCACGTTGCGAGGGCGGCCGGAAGCAGACCTAGCCTAGTGGCGTTCCAGTCTAATCCGGCGCGCGCCGCTCCGTCGCTGACGTCAAAAAGAGCTTCGGCTGATACCACGACGCCGGGATACCCATAACTACTCCCGCGTAGATGGCTAGTGCGTATAGACCAAATGGCCAGACTCAGATCAAATACCAAGATCTCGTTAAGCGTGTTAAGTAACCGCGAACGTCGACCAGGGCCAGGCCCACCTCTCACCTAGGCGGTCTCAACCTGCCCTGTCGCTCCGCCACAAAGATCCACTTGCGGGTACTCCTACGAGCCGACCCGACTTTAGTCATCACATGTGTCATGTGTATAGTATATAAGTATATACCCGTGGTCACCGCCCAGGTGATCACGGCCCGATAGTATAGCACAGCAGACGGACAAGAATGTAGGGCCACTGATGGAAAACTAGCATCCTATACTAAGCATGTAGGATTGCAGGTAAAGGTAACAACAGTAGTAGCAAGGATAGGCTATGCATCAGGATAGGATATCGGAAAGCAGTAACATGCTACACTACTCTAATGCAAGCAGTATAGAGAAGAATAGGCGATATCTGGTGATCAAGGGGGGGCTTGCCTGGTTGCTCTGGCAAGTAGGAGGGGTCGTCAACTCCGTAGTCGAACTGGGCAGCAGCAGTGTCGGTCTCGTAGTCTACCGGAGAGAAGAGGGGGAAGAAACAGTAAATACAATGCAAACATAAACATGACGATGCGTGACATGACAATGAGCAGTGCGAGGTGTGTCCTAACGCGACAGTAGGTGGTACCGGCGAAGGGGGGGAACATCCGGGAAAGTATTCCCGCTGTTTCGCGCTTCGGACAGACGGACCGGAGGAGGAAAGTTGCGAGTTCGATAGGTTAGGGAGGTATGGTGGACGAACGGACTGCGTATCCGGATTCGTCTCGTCGTTCTGAGCAACTTTCATGTTGAAAATATTTTAATCCGAGCTACGGATTAAAAGATATGATTTTCTAAAGATTTTATTAATTTCTGGAATTTAATTAATTATTTAATTTAATTCGAAAATGGATTTATGACGTCAGCATGATGTCATGCTGATGTCAGCAGTCAACGTTGACCGTTGACCTGGTCAACCTGACAGGTGGGTCCCACCTGTCAGGGGCTGTTACCTAATTAACTACTGTTTAGTTAATTAATTATCTACTTAGATTAATTTAAACAGGATTAATTAACTTAATTAATTTAGTATTATTATTATTATTATTATTTTTTAATCATTTCATTTTATTTTATTTTTATCTTTTTCGTTCTATGGGCTGGGCCCCGTTTGTCATAGGCCAGGGGGGTTCGGGCCCAGGGGGCAGCGGCTCAGGGGGGGCGAGGCCCACCTGGCAGTGGCCCAGGGGGGCGAGGCGGGTTTGGTCCAACGGTGCGGGCGCACCCGAGCGAGCGCTCGCCCGCAGGGCGGGACGAGGTCGCCGGGGCACCGATGGCGGGGCTCGCCGGCGCGGCCAGGGGCCATGGCGGGTGGAGGTGAGGGGTGGCGCCAGTGCGGTCGGAGTGGCGCGGAGGGGCAGGCGCGGTGGCGCGGCCACGGGACCGAGGGAGAGACGGGGGAGGAGGCCGGGTCGTGGTGGCCGAACGCAGGCGCGCGTGGGCCGGCGGCGAGATGCGTGCGCGCGGCCGGAGCGCGTGCGGGACAGAGAGGAGGGGAAGGCGGGGGTGCGGTGAGCGCGTTCGGGCCCCGGGTCGGCGAGTGCACGGCGACGGAGGGGGGGCCGTGGGGCGGGCGCTCGCCCACAGAGGGTGCGGCGAGGCGAGGCCGGTGGCCAGGGCGGCCGCGGTGGTCGCGGGGCGCGGTGAGCGCGGGGGCGAGGGAGAGAGGAGGACGAGGCCGTGGCCTCACCGGGGGTGTAGGGTCACGGCAGTGGGGCTCGGGGAGGAGGTCGAGGACGTCGCGGCGGAGGGGAAGAAGGCCAGCGGGGGAGGAGGAAGCAGGCCGGTGGGGGGTTGCTCCGGCGAGGGCGAGCTCCGGGCGGCGACGGCAACGGGGCGGTCGGCGACGGTGGTCTCCTCTCGATCCCGTTCTGGATCGGGGGAGGGAGGAGGAGATATTTCGGGGGGAGTGGGTGGCCGTCGGTGGTGAGTGGGGGGAGTGGATAAGGAGTGGGGCGGCCGGCTGGGCCTGGGGTTTGGCCCAGTTGGGCCATGGTCCAGTGGGGGGAGGGGGGTTCCTCCTTTCTTCTTTTTTTCTGTTTGTTTTCTCTGTTGCATTTTCTTTTCTTTTTATTTATTTTCTTTTCTGTTTTAAATCATTTTAAAATAGTTAGGCATTTTCTAAAAATATGTTTTCTCCACAATAATTATCAGTGCAATATCTGGCACCCACCGAACATTTTTGTTTAAATTTTTAAAAACTTTTATTATTGACATTAATTTGAATTTAAATTTGAAACGGTTTTGAATTAACCCGAGATTAATTACAGTGACAGAGGTGACGTGCCATCATTAACGTGAGATTACTGTAGCATGATTATCCGGGCGTTACAAATCTCCTCCACTACAAGAAATCTCGTCCCGAGATTTAGGAGGTAGAAGGAAACAGTGCGGGGTATTCTTCGCGCAGACGATCCTCTCGTTCCCAAGTGGCTTCATCTTCAGAATGGTGCGACCACTGGACTTTGAGAAACTTGATCGCCTTCTGACGTGTGCGGCGTTCAGCTTGGTCGAGAATGCGGACCGGATGCTCCTTATAGGAGAGGTCCTGCTGCAATTCGAGCACTTCATGATCCACAGCTCGGATTGGGTCCTTGAAGCAACGGCGAAGCTGTGACACATGGAACACATCGTGAACCTGAGAAAGGTTCGGTGGAAGTTCCAGTTGGTATGCCACTTTTCCACGCCTTTCGAGAATAATGAATGGGCCAATATATCGAGGAGCTAGTTTGCCCTTGATTCCGAAGCGGTGAGCACCCTTCATTGGTGTGACTCGAAGATAAGCCTTTTCACCAGGTTGATAGACCATCTCTTTATGATGACGGTCATACTGACTCTTCTGACGTGACTGAGCAGCCTTGAGATTCTCACGAATAATGCGGACTTGTTCTTCGGCATGTTGGATAATATCCGGACCGAAGAGTGGACGTTCCCCAGTTTCTGACCAGTTCAGAGGGGTTCAGCACTTTCGTCCATATAACACTTCGAAGGGGGCCATCTTCAGACTAGCTTGATAGCTATTATTATAAGAGAACTCAGCATACGGGAGAGATTCCTCCCATTTCTTGCCGAAGGAAATAACACAAGCTCGAAGCATGTCTTCGAGAACTTGGTTGACGCGTTCAACTTGCCCCTGCGACTGAGGATGAAATGCAGTACTGAATGACAGATGAGTTCCCATAGCTTCTTGGAAACTTGCCCAGAATCTTGAAGTGAATAAGCTTCCACGGTCTGAGCTGATAATCAATGGAATACCGTGGAGTGAAACAATCCTGGGCATATAGAGCGTTGCCAACTGGCTAGCAGTGATCGTTTCTTTGACCGCCAGAAAATGTGCAACTTTGGAAAGCCGGTCAATGACGACAAGAATAGCATCATTACCTTTCTGTGATTTGGGAAATCCAGTGACGAAGTCCATCTCAACATGGTCCCATTTCCATTCAGGAATAGAGATAGGTTGCAGAGTTCCAGCAGGCCTTTGATGTTCTGCTTTGATACGACGGCAAACGTCACACTCAGCAACATAACGAGCAATGTCTTGTTTCATATTAGACCACCAAAATCTCTGACGGATGTCTTGGTACATCTTTGTACTACCAGGATGGATACATAGAGGCGTATCATGAGCTTCTTTCATAACTTCCTGTGTCATATCCAGGTTTTTCTCTGCACATGGCACCACTAGGCGGCCCTTGAAGTATAAGGTTCCATCTTCAGCAATAGTGAAGAATGAGGGCTTTCCTTCTGCGAGGTAGCGCTTAATCTTGTGGGCTTCAGAGTCATACTTCTGTAGCCTTTTGATGCTGTCCTCGAGATCTGGTTTAGCAACTAGGGTATTGAGGGAACCCTGGGTAACAACATGGAGGTTCACCTTGCCAAACTCCTTAGGAGGGGGAGCGAGTGCACCCGGAGGAACAATATGGAGGTTCAGCTTCCTGAATTCTTCAACAAGCGAGGGTTGAACTTTGTGAACCTGGAGGTGGTTGCAGTAAGACTTGCGGCTCAAGGCATCAGCCATTACATTAGCCTTGCCTGGCGTATAGGAAATACCCAAGTCAAAGTCTGCAACAAGCTCCATCCATCTCTGCTGACGGAGGTTCAGATCTGGCTGAGTAAACAGATACTTCAGACTTTGGTGGTCAGTGAAGATCTCGCAGCGATTACCGAGAAGGTAATGTCGCCACTGCTTCAGCGCATGAATGACAGCAGCAAGTTCGAGGTCGTGAACTGGGTAGTTCTCTCCGTGAGGGCGCAATTGCCGAGAGGCATAAGCAATCACTTTGCGGTCTTGCATTAGGACACAGCCTAATCCTTGACGGGAAGCGTCGCAGTAAATGATGAAGTCCTTCTTAGTATCAGGTGGAGCTAGAACTGGGGCAGAAGTCAACTTGTCTTTGAGTGCCTGGAAACTTTCCTGACATTTGTCTGTCCATTGGAACTTGACGCCCTTATGCAACAGGTTAGTCAAAGGCCTGGCGATCTTGGAGAAGTTCTCGACGAATTGACGGCAATAGCTGGCGAGACCGAGAAAACTTCTGACTTGCTTAACGTTCTTGGGAGGAGTCCAATCAAGAATAGCCTGAACTCGCGCGGGGTTGACGGCAATACCATCCTTAGAGATGACATGCCCAAGATAGGTTACTTCCGGTAGCCAGAATTCACATTTGGAGAACTTGGCATATAGTTGATGCTCTCGTAGCTTTTCCAGCACAAGTCGAAGAAGTTCAGCATGTTCTTCTTCGTTCTTGGAAAATACCAGGATATCATCCAGATAAACCACAACGAACTTGTCGAGGTAATCCATGAATATATAGTTCATCAGACGAGAGAAGGTGGCTGGAGTATTGGTTAAACCGAAAGACATGACGGTGTACTCGTATGAACCATATCGAGTCACGAAGGCGGTCTTTGGGATATCCTCTTCGCGAACACGGATCTAGTGGTAACCCAACCTCAAGTCGAGCTTAGAGAACACTGACGAACCCGCCAGTTGATCATACAGATCATTGATCCGAGGAAGAGGGTATTTATTCTGAATGGTAGCTTGGTTTATAGGACGGTAGTCTTGAACCAATCGGTTAGTCCCATCCTTCTTCTTGACAAAGAGAGAAGGTGCTCCCCAAGGAGAGCAACTTGGGCGAATGAATCCTTTGCGAAGAGATTTGTCGATTTCCTCCTTAAGCTCAAGGAGTTCATGCGGCGGCATTTTGTAGGGTCGCTTGGCTATAGGAGTGGTGCCTGGTTTCAAGTCGATGATGAATTCGACAGCTCTAGCCGGGGGAATCCCTGGAAGTTCTTCAGGGAAGACATCGAGGAATTCACGCACGACGGGAATATTTTCAATGCCCTCGAGTGGTGCAGCGTTCAATGCATTCAATGCATAGAGCCTTGCCTCGGCATTTTGCACCAGATGGGCTTGGTAAGTAACTATCTCATCTGAAGGGTGTAGCAGATGGACGGTCTTAGTGGTGCAAACGATTGAAGCAGTATGCGCCTTTAACCAATTCATTCTCAGAATGAGATCGATGCTACAAGACTTCAGTACGATGGGAGAGACAAGAAATTCCAGTCCTTCAATTTCAACGGGGACGTCGTTGCAAATCATGGAGGTTCGACATTGGCCCGCAGGGGTGTGTACTAATAGTGAAGCAATCATGTCTTCGCTTCTAATGCCATGCATGAATGCAAAATCTTCTGACATGAATGAATGTGATGCACCTGTATCAAATAAAACGGAAGCTGGTATTGAATTTACGAGGAGTGTACTCATCACAGTAGCAGGCTGGTCTTGAGCTTCGTTGAGATCAACGTGGTTGGCCTGAGCACGACCATAAGACTTAGCATTGTTGTTGCGGGGCTGGTTGTTACCACGGCCAGTGGCTGGAAGGGCCAGTTGATTCTGGTTCTGGTTGCATTCTCTAGCACGGTGCCCTGGTTGACCACACCTGAAGCACAAGCCATTATTGGGAGTAGGAACAGGGGCTTGGGACGGTGGGGCTGGAAGTCTTGACTGCCTAGATGGTGGTGGAGGCAGACGAGGTGCAGCATAGGTCTGCCTTGGGGCAGATGCATTTGGTCGGTACATGCTGTTCGGGATCCATATCTTACGCTTCTGTGAGGGCGAGCCCGAAGATGAGCCCGTGTCACGGTTGCGCCTGTGAGAGCTCTGGTATTCCTGCAGACCAGTTTCGACATTGATGGCCTTGTTCACCAAGGTGGCGAAATCAGCAAAGTCATGCACTAGAAGTGCGAGCTTGATGTCAGCTTGAAGGCCATCACGGAACTTCTCCTGTCTGCGTGCATCAGTTGCAATGTCCTCTTCAGCATAGCGAGACAAGTCCAGAAACTCCCGTTGATAAGCTTCAACAGTTTTGTTGCCTTGGGTGAGGTTGTGGAACTCACGCTTCTTCCGGTCCATGACTCCTTGAGGAATGAAGCGGGCACGGAAAGCAGCTTGGAACTCTGGCCAGGTGATGATTGTTCCAGCTGGCAGAGTACGCCTGTGGCTGTCCCACCATTGAGCTGCGGGTCCCTTCAGAAAGAAGGAAGCAAAGTTGACATAGCTGGCAGGGGCTACATCGGCAGACTCCATCTCATAGGTGATGTCACGGAGCCAGTTATCAGCATCCAGAGGCTGAGTTGAGCTGCGGTACACGGTTGGATTGAGGCGCATGAAATCCTGCAGAGTTACTGGGGTTGGTTGCTGGTCCATATTGGGGCGAGGAAACTGAGCCATCATATTTTCCATGAATTGGCGGTTCAGTTCAAACTGTTGGATCATACCAGCCATGTACTCAGGTGGTGGTGGGGCATTGCCACCACGACCACGACCACCTAGTCTAACCATCCTGCTAATATATAACAGGGGTAGTTCAGCATTGAGAAATTTGCAAAGACAAGAATCATTCATGATGAAACATGCACAATGAAAGGAGCACGATAGCTACTTCATAGTAGTCGGCATAACTTACAAAAGGGGTCATGCATAGGGTTTAGTACACAGAGTTCAGTACACAGAGTTCAGTACATAGACTAAAGCAACATAGGCGGCACACAGGCTCGCGGCGAATGCATCTAACACTACAAGCAAGCCTACATCAGTCCCAAGAGGTACTGTGGAGGTAATCGTAGCCCGACAGCTGGTAGTGAGGCAACAGATAGCCCTCCACGTCAGCAGACTGGGGGCCGCGGATACTCAGGTGTAGAGCCCGATGCTCAGGTGGCAGAAGAGGACCAAGTGCGGGAGAGTAGCCTCCCACCTTGGCCAACCGACACCGTGGGGCATCACGGTCCTGGCTGGGTAGATCGCAGTACGCGGTAGCTGTCCAGATCGGACAAAGGGGTGCAGCAGCGTCAGAGCACGGTAAAGGTGCTGACGGGTGGTGTACATCTCGTGGCGAAGAGCTCGGTTAGCTCGATCTAGCCCATCAGCATGCAGAACCAGGTTCTGATGGTAGAAGGGCTCTCGGGTGACAGTGGAGTAGGCAGCAGTATAGTATCCCTCCGCACCAACATCAGATGCGATAGCAATGTGCCTGAAAGGGGAGGTGTCCAACTCCCGATACTCTCCACGAAGACGTGTCAGAGCAGCATAGGCAGCATCGTGGACAGCCATATCGATGGTCACACTAACACCATGTGCGGTGTGCAGCACAGTAGTGGAGTCATACTCCCGCGAGTAGAGGTGGACGATGGCACGGTACTGCTCCTGGTTAAAGTCCTGGTACTCCTCGTAGACGGTGTACTCAGGGTGCCAACGATAACCCAGATAGGTCATCATCTCAGCTAGCATAGCCGGTGATCCCGAGGCACCAATGGCCGTCGTGTGGCGCACGACCTGCCTCGTGGGTTCCACCTGAAAGCAAAGACGTTTCAAAGGAGTCAAATGACAGTGTGTGAATTGTTCAAAATACTATTCTAAGAAACAACTATGGCTTATCCAACTTTGGGGTGAATGCGGTCACGGGATCCTAGTGTTAGAGTTAGTAAATTCGTTTAACCCGAGTAGAAGAGAGTTCAGAGTCCCAGAGTAAAGGTCGAGGAGTAAAAGATCCTAGTACCACCCAATAGCGACGTGGGCCCATAAGACACACAGCCATGTTAGTAAAAGTTTTGTACTGTCTAGACTCGACTTCGGCCAAGGAGTGTGGAAAGGGGGATTCCTACAGGCACTCGGCTCTGATACCAACTTGTGACAACCCTGATTTGGCCGTACACTAATCATGCACGCAAATGTGTACGGTCAAGATCAGGGACTCACGGGAAGATATCACAACACAACTCTACAACATAATTAAGTCATACAAGCATCATAATACAAGCCAGGGGCCTCGAGGGCTCGAATACAAGTGCTCAATCACAGACGAGTCAGCGGAAGCAACAATATCTGAGTACAGACATAAGTTAAACAGTTTGCCTTAAGAAGGCTAGCACAAACTGGGATACAGATCGAACGAGGCGCATGCCTCCTGCCTGGGATCCTCCTAACTACTCATGGTCGTCGTCAGCGGGCTGCACGTAGTAGTAGGCACCTCCAGTGTCGTAGGTGTCGTCATCGACGGTGGCGTCTGGCTCCTGGACTCCAGCATCTGGTTGCGACAACCAGATAGAAAGGAAAGGGGAAAAGGAGGGAGAGAAGCAACCGTGAGTACTCATCCAAATTACTCGCAAGCAAGGAGCTACACTACATATGCATGGGTATAAGTGTAAAGGGGCATATCAGTGGACTGAACTGCAGAATGCCAGAATAAAAGGGGGATAGCTAGTCCTGTCGAAGACTACGCTTCTGGCCATCTCCATCTTGCAGCATGTAGAAGAGAGTAGATTGAAGTCCTCCAAGTAGCATCGCATAGCATAATCCTACCCGGCGATCCCCTCCTCGTCGCCCTGTTAGAGAGCGATCACCGGGTTGTATCTGGCACTTGGAAGGGTGTATTTTATTCAGTATCCAGTTGTAGTTGTCATAAGGTCAAGGTACAACTCCGGGTCGTCCTTTTACCAAGGGACACGGCTATTCGAATAGATAAACTTCCCTGCAGGGGTGCACCACATAACCCAACACGCTCGATCCCATTTGGCCGGACACACTTTTCTGGGTCATGCACGGCCTCGTAAGATCAACACGTCGCAGCCCCACCTAGGCTCAACCGAGAGGTCAACACGCCGGTCTAACCCTATGCGCGCAGGGGTCTGGGCCCATCGCCCTATGCACACCTGCACGTTGCGAGGGCGGCCGGAAGCAGACCTAGCCTAGTGGCGTTCCAGTCCAATCCGGCGCGCGCCGCTCCGTCGCTAACGTCAAAAAGAGCTTCGGCTGATACCACGACGCCGGGATACCCATAACTACTCCCGCGTAGATGGCTAGTGCGTATAGACCAAATGGCCAGACTCAGATCAAATACCAAGATCTCGTTAAGCGTGTTAAGTAACCGCGAACGTCGACCAGGGCCAGGCCCACCTCTCACCTAGGCGATCTCAACCTGCCCTGTCGCTCCGCCACAAAGATCCACTTGCGGGTACTCCTACGAGCCGACCCGACTTTAGTCATCACATGTGTCATGTGTATAGTATATAAGTATATACCCGTGGTCACCGCCCAGGTGATCACGGCCCGATAGTATAGCACAGCAGACGGACAAGAATGTAGGGCCACTGATGGAAAACTAGCATCCTATACTAAGCATGTAGGATTGCAGGTAAAGGTAACAACAGTAGTAGCAAGGATAGGCTATGCATCAGGATGGGATATCGGAAAGCAGTAACATGCTACACTACTCTAATGCAAGCAGTATAGAGAAGAATAGGCGATATCTGGTGATCAAGGGGGGGCTTGCCTGGTTGCTCTGGCAAGTAGGAGGGGTCGTCAACTCCGTAGTCGAACTGGGCAGCAGCAGTGTCGGTCTCGTAGTCTACCGGAGAGAAGAGGGGGAAGAAACAGTAAATACAATGCAAACATAAACATGACGATGCGTGACATGACAATGAGCAGTGCGAGGTGTGTCCTAACGCGACAGTAGGTGGTACCGGCGAAGGGGGGGAACATCCGGGAAAGTATTCCCGCTGTTTCGCGCTTCGGACAGACGGACCGGAGGGGGAAAGTTGCGAGTTCGATAGGTTAGGGAGGTGTGGTGGATGAACGGACTGCGTATCCGGATTCGTCTCATCGTTCTGAGCAACTTTCATGTTGAAAATATTTTAATCCGAGTTACGGATTAAAAGATATGATTTCTAAAGATTTTATTAATTTCTGGAATTTAATTAATTATTTAATTTAATTCGAAAATGGATTTATGTCATGCTGACGTCAGCAGTCAACGTTGACCGTTGACCTGGTCAACCTGACAGGTGGGTCCCACCTGTCAGGGGCTGTTACCTAATTAACTACTGTTTAGTTAATTAATTATCTACTTAGATTAATTTAAACAGGATTAATTAACTTAACTTAATTAATTAATTAAATTTATTTTTATTATTTGTTTTATTATTAATTTTATTTTTATTTCTTTATTTATTAATTAATTTTTATTAATTAGTTTATTTTTATTATTATTATTATTATTTATTATTTTTTTAATCATTTCATTTTATTTTATTTTTATCTTTTTCGTTCTATGGGCTGGGCCCCGTTTGTCATAGGCCAGGGGGGTTCGGTCCCAGGGGGCAGTGGCTCAGGGGGGGCGAGGCCCACCTGGCAGTGGCCCAGGGGGGCGAGGCGGGTTTGGTCCAACGGTGCGGGCGCACCCGAGCAAGCGCTCGCCCGCAGGGCGGGACGAGCTGGTCGCCGGGGCACCGATGGCGGGGCTCGCCGGCGCGGCCAGGGGCCACGGCGGGTGGAGGCGAGGGGTGGCGCCGGTGCGGTCGGAGTGGCGCGGAGGGGCAGGCGCGATGGCGCGGCCACGGGACCGAGGGAGAGACGGGGGAGGAGGCCGGGTCGTGGTGGCCGAACGCAGGCGCGCGTGGGCCAGCGGCGAGATGCGTGCGCGCGGCCGGAGCGCGTGCGGGACAGAGAGGAGGGGAAGGCGGGGGTGCGGTGAGCGCGTTCGGGCCCCGGGTCGGCGAGTGCACGGCGACGGAGGGGGGGCCGTGGGGCGAGCGCTCGCCCGCAGAGGGTGCGGCGAGGCGAGGCCGGTGGCCAGGGCGGCCGCGATGGTCGCGGGGCGCGGTGAGCGCGGGGGCGAGGGAGAGAGGAGGACGAGGCCGTGGCCTCACCGGGGGTGTAGGGTCACGGCAGTGGGGCTCGGGGAGGAGGTCGAGGACGTCGCGGCGGAGGGGAAGAAGGCCGGCGGGGGAGGAGGAAGCAGGCCGGTGGGGGGGTGCTCCGGCGAGGGCGAGCTCCGGGCGGCGACGGCAACAGGGCGGTCGGCGACGGTGGTCTCCTCCCGATCCCGTTCTGGATCGGGGAAGGGAGGAGGAGATATTTCGGGGGGAGTGGGTGGCCGTCGGTGGTGAGTGGGGGGGAGTGGATAAGGAGTGGGGCGGCCGGCTGGGCCTGGGGTTTGGCCTAGTTGGGCCAGGGTCCAGTGGGGGGGCAGTTGGGCCAGGGTCTAGTGGGGGGAGGGGGGTTCCTCCTTTCTTCTTCTTTTTCTGTTTGATTTCTCTGTTGCATTTTCTTTTCTTTTTATTTATTTTCTTTTCTGTTTTACATCATTTTAAATAGTTAGGCATTTTTTAAAAATATGTTTTCTCCACAATAATTATCAGTGCAATATCTGGCACCCACCGAACATTTTTGTTTAAATTTTTGAAAACTTTTATTATTGACATTAATTTGAATTTAAATTTGAAACGGTTTTGAATTAACCCGAGATTAATTACAGTGACAGAGGTGACGTGCCATCATTAACGTGAGATTACTGTAGCATGATTATCCGGGCGTTACACATTATTCAAAACCGCGAAGCCACAGGCCGAGTGGCCAAGTGGGCCATTGAGCTTGGTCCTCATGGGTTGAAGTATATGCCAAGGACAACTATCAATTCACAGGCTCTTGGGGATTTCATCAACGATTGGACAGAGTTGAAGACACTAGAGGAAAAGCCAGATAACACTTACTGGACGATTCACTTTGACTGGTCAAGGCAGCTGGAGGGCTCGGGGGTTGGAGTTATCTTTACTTCCCCACGAGATGATAAGTTTTGTTATGTACTATGGTTAATGTTCCCTTGCACTAATAATGCAGCTGAGTATGAGGCTCTATGACGTCGCTTGAAGCTACGTCGGTATTTCCCCAAAGAGGAAGGGATGATGCAGCACAGCGACGGTAGGTATTTCCCTCAGATATGAAACCAAGGTTACCGAACCAGTAGGAGAACCAAGAAACACAACGTAAACAGCCCCTGTACACAGATAACAAATCATCGCAACCCGACGTGTTAAAGGGGTTGTCAATCCCTTCCGGGTACGGCGCCTCAAGATAGGCAAACGGACATGAGATAAAATTGTAGTAAATTGATAGATCGAACGCCAAATAAAATAAATAAGAATAAATTGCAGCAAGGTATTTTTGTATTTTTGGTTTAATAGATCTGAAAATAAATGCAAGGAAAAAGTAGATCGCAAAGGCTATGAGAAAGAGACCCGAGGGCCGTAGGTTTTACTAGTGGCTTCTCTCGAGAAAAATAGCAAACGGTGGGTGAACAAATTACTGTTGGGCAATTGATAGAACTTCAAATACTCATGACGATATCCAGGCAATGATCATTATATAGGCATCACGTTCAAGATTAATAGACCGGCTCCTTCCTGCATCTACTACTATTACTTCACACATCGACCGCTATCCAGCATGCATCTAGTGTATTAAGTTCGTGGAAAAAATGGAGTAATGCAATAAGAACGATGACATGATGTAGACAAGATCTATCTATGTAGAGATAGACCCCATCGTTTTATCCTTAGTAGCAACGATACATACGTGTCAGTTCCCTTTCTGTCACTGGGATCAAGCACCGTAAGATCGAACCCACTACAAAGCACCTGTTCCCATTGCAAGATAAATAATAGATCAAGTTGGCCAAACAAAACCCAAATATTGGAGAAGAAATACGAGGCTATAAGCAATCATGCATAAAAGAGATCAAAGAAACTCAAATACTTTCATGGATACAAAAAGATAGATCTGATCATAAACTCAAAGTTCATCGATTCCAACAAACACACCGCGAAAGAGTTACATCATATGGATCTCCAAGAGACCGTTGTATTAATAATTCAGAGAGAGAGATGAAGCCATCTAGCTACTAACTACGGACCCGAAGGTCTACAAAGAACTACTCACGCATCATCGGAGAGGCACCAATGGAGGTGGTGAACCCCATCCGAGATGGTGTCTAGATTGGATCTGGTGGTTCTGGACTCTGCGACGGTTGGATGAATATTTTGTCGACTCCCCTAGGGTTTTGGGAATATTGAGGTATTTATAAAGCAAAGAGGCGGTCCGGGGGGCACCCGAGGTGGGCACAACCTACCAGGGCGCGCCTGGACCTCCTGGGGCGCCCTGGTGGGTTGTGCTCTCCTCGGAGCACCCCCAGGCGCAGCCAGGACCCATTATGTTCCTTTTGGTCCCAAAAAATCTCCGTAAAGTTTCGTTGCGTTTGGACTCCGTTTGATATTGATTTCCTGCGATTTAAAAAACATGCAGAAAACAGCAACTGGAACTTGGCACTATGTCAATAGGTTAGTACCAAAAAATGATATAAAATGACTATAAAATGATTATAAAACATCCAAGATTGATAATATAACAGCATGGAACAATCAAAAATTATAGATACGTTGGAGACGTATCACTCTACTCCATGGCCTTCGGGTGGCTACAGAGATGAACTTAAGCTGGGTGAGGTGCTTTGGCGACTTAGCTTTGGTGGCTCAGCAGGTCTCAGGAACTTGCGATTCTAAAGACCCGCTCATGGCGGCTTATCGCCGGGCGATTGACAGTATTGCTGGCCATTTCAAAGTTTATCAAGTGGAGCATGTTGATGCTTTAAGCCGGTTGGGGTCTCAGCGTAAGCCGGTGCCACCCAATGTTTTTCTTGACATATTACACAACCCTTCAGTTAAGCTGCCGACAGAAGAGGATCTTGCAATTCCTGACCCGAAGGCACAGTTGGTGGCAGCTCTGCATGCTATTCCTGATTGGTCAGCTCCTTATTTGGCTTATATGACCCGGGGAGAGTTGCCTGAGGATGAAACTTTGGCCAGACAAATAATCCGGAGGTCTAAGTCAATGACTATTGTGAATGGCGAGTTGCACCGGTGCAGTGTTACAGGTGTGTTCCAGCGCTGTGTTTCCCCTGAAGAAGGCCATGAGATTCTAAGAGAGATTCATGAAGGAGATTGTGGCCATCACGCCGGCTCTAAGTCTCTCATGGCTAAGGCTTTTCGTCATGGGTTTTATTGGCTGACGGCTCATGCTGATGCAGAAGATCTGGTTAGCAAGTGCGACGACTGTCAGAAATTTTCCAGATGGGCTCATGTGTCGGCTCAGAAATTGAGGATGATTCCAATCACTTGGATGTTTGCCGTTTGGGGGCTGGATATGATTGGACCTTTCAAGAGATCCAAAGCAAAAAGACCCACCTTTTGGTGGCAGTTGATAAGTTCACAAAGTGCGTTGAGGTAGAGCCGGTCAGCAAGTGTGATGCGGCAATGGTGGTTCAATTCATTAAGAAGGTGATTTTCCGCTTTGGCTACCCGCATAGTATCATAACTGATAATGGCACTAATATGTCTAAGGGAGCTACGAAAGAATTCTGTCTGCGAGAGCATATTCGTCTCGATGTTTCATCAGTGGCTCACCCCCAGTCCAATGTTCAAGCTGAAAGGGCCAATCAAGAAATCTTGAGAGGCATTAAACCCCGGCTTATGGTCCCTTTGCAGAGGACGCCGGGTTGTTGGGTTGAGGAATTACCTTCAGTACTTTGGAGTATAAATACCATCCCCAAAAATCGACAGGTTACCCGCCTTTCTTCATGGTTTACGGTGCAGAGGTGGTTCTCCTAAGTGACATCCTTCATGATTCGCCCCGTGTGGCGGCTTATGTTGAAGCTGATAATGAAAAAGAACATCAGGATGCTCTGGATATATTGGATGAGGAACGTGACCTCGCGGTGGCTCGTTCGGCGATTTATCAGCAAGATCTGCGTCGTTATCATAGCCGTCGGGTTAAAACCCGGACGTTCCAAGAAGGCGACTTGGTGCTCTGGCTCATCCAGGATCAAACGGATATGCACAAATTGTCCCTGCCTTGGGAAGGGACTTTTGTGGTCAGCAAGAATCTGAACAACGGGTCATACTACCTCATTGACATTCGAGAAAACAAGGACTCGCGCACATCGGAGGAGGAGACCCACCGGCCGTGGAACATTGCTCATCTACGACCATATTACACTTGAGCAATCGGCTCTTATGCTGTACATACCTTCATCAATGTATATATTTTGATCAATATAATAAAGCCGGCATCCCTGACAATTCAGGGCCTCTGTTGTTTCATTTCAAAGTATTTGAGTCTTTATTGTCTGTTCATAAGGTCACTTGGGGGCTTCCTGCTCAATGAGCATAGCTATTCACACCCACTTGATCCGGTTCTCAAGCTGACTCATTGGTCACTTGGGGGCTTCCTGCTCAATGAGCATAGCTATTCACACCCACTTGATCCAGTTCTCAAGCCGATTCATTGATCACTTGGGGGCTTACTGCTCAGTGAGGATAGCTATTCACACCCACTTGATCCGGTTCTCAAGCCGATTCATTGGTCACTTGGGGGCTTCCTGCTCAATGAGCATAGCTATTCACACCCACTTGATCCAGTTCTCAAGCCGACTCATTGGTCATTTGGGGGCTTTCTGCTCACAGAGCATAGCTGTTCACACCCTCTTGATCCGGTTTCCAAGCCGATTCATGGGTCATTTGGGGGCTTCCTGCTCACCGAGCATAGCTGTTCACACCCTCTTGATCCAGTTTCCAAGCCGATTCATGGATCATTTGGGGGCTTCCTGCTCACCGAGCATAGCTGTTCACACCCTCTTGATCCGGTTTCCAAGACGAATTCGAGTTAAACCTACCTGTTTGCAAGATGCTACTCCGCCAAGTGACCCGCCGAACTCTTGACAGTTACTCTTTTCAATAAGACCCTGAACTAGTCAAGGTTAAAATGGCGGCCTTTGTCACATGAGAGACGGCTTACAAAGAGCTAGGATAAACTCGCCTGCTGTCGTACTCTCTCCGATATGTGGCCCCTTTGTACTCTTAAGAGTTACTCTTTTCAATAAGACCCTCAACTGATTAAGGTTAAAACGCCGAATTTATGTCATGTGAGAGCCAGCTTACAAGATAAAAAACTAATTTTTTTTCAAAAAAACAGAGGTAGATTCTTCTGGACCTGTCAAGCTTCCGTCTTATAAGGTTTACATACTTACAACAACATTATAATATTGGTCTATAGGTATGAATTCATATTTGAATAAATACTTCGGGTTTTTCTGACCCGCCCTGGTTATAGACTTTAAGTCACCAGAACATATTATATTGGACATTATGACCCGCCCTAGCGTAAACCGCTAGGGTACATGTTATTTACTTGTGTGTAGGGAATATGATAATATGACCCACATCATTGATAATATTATAAATGCAAATAGTAGATCTTCAACATCAGATCGGTGGTTTAAAGTATTCAGCAAGCAAACATGCACGATGGCATGACAGATCATTGTTTTCACTAGCCTATTACACGGCTTTCCAAGCCCACATGATTAAGAGTTTTTCCAAAGGAGACGCCGTGCGGCAGTTTGAGAGCCGCCCCGTGGATCAGTTGCCCTGGTCTTGGCGAGTTGAAGCTTCTGGGTCATCCTGCGCCGGTTCTTCTTCTCCTCCCTCCAATGTCTGGAAGTCAGACGATGTGCAGTTGATGCCGGTTAAAGCTATGAATTCATCTTCATCATCTATAAGATCAGACGGATCGACATCAGGAGCAAAGGTGTGCTTACGTATCAGAGGAACGAGCTCTACAATATCATAAGCCGGTGCTTTCACTTTTGCATTCTCTTTGGTGTAAGCGGGCTGATACTTGGACAAGTCAGTTTCTTCGGCCAGCTTGGTTGCCCAAGGACGCATCTCCTTTACACATTTGGTAAAGTCGCTAGCATCAAAGGGACACCCCTCCTCCTTCAAGCTTGGACAGCCAGTTGCCAGCTCCTCCGGGTCTAGCTCCACCTGCCATGTTTTGGCCCGGCTCAAAGCAGTGATGGCGCCGGCTCGAGCTGCGGATCGCTTGATTTCTTCGATCCTTTTGGGCATGACAGATAGCTTGTCCAAAACATCCTTGATAAGTGAAGGCGACTATTTGTTATGCGAGATAACTGCCAAGGATCGTTGCGTGCCTGTGTACAACTGTTCCACTAGAGTGTAAACCACCTTCAGCTTCACCAGCATGCCTTGGCCAAGGTTAGAGCTTATGGGGCCTGCATGCGTAACATATGATAAGTCGCAAGGCGGCTTACAGTATTTCCCAAGGAAAAATTGCAGTGCAAAGTTACTTACCAAAGATGGCGGTTGTCATTTGATTTACATGTCGTTTTAAATCGGATAACTCTTTAGTCACCAGTTTAAGGGCAGCTTCAACATCTCCAGCTCTATTCAAAAGGGCAGCTTTCTCGGTTTCCCAGCCGGCTCAATGCGTATTGAAATCTGTCTTCAACTTTTCAGAAACCTCCAAGGCGGCTTTTAGTTCTGATTTGGCCTTTGATGTCTCAGATTGTTGTAACGAGATGTTCTTCTGCAGATCAACCACCTGAGATTCCTTCATGTTTAGCTCAGCCTGCAAGGATAAATCAAGCAGTATTCAGGAATCATGATAATCATTCTATTAAAGTCCCAAGCATATTGCGAAGTATTCTACTTGGCACTTGGGGGCTAATGTAGGTCGCTTCTCTTTCAGATTGAATCCTTAATAACCCGACTCGATTCTTCAAATTAAGCCGGCTCATGGGGGCCACATATTCGGATTTCTTTACAAACAAGATATTACGTCCCGACTTACATATTCAGCTTAAGCCGGCCCTTGGGGACTACTCATGCGGATCTAATCCAATAAACAGGGTCATTTTCAGAAGGATTGCACGAAAGCTGACATTTAAAGTCTACAATATTCTCAAATATTTTCGTATCCTATAGACTTGGCGGCTGATATATATATATATATATATATATATATATATATATATATATATATATATATATATTGATATGAGAAGGCTTCCAGTGGTTACCTCAAAGCATTCTTTCATCAGATTGACTAAGCCGGCTTTCATGTCTCGGCTGGTAGGCAGGTGGGTTAAATAGCCCGAGTGAATCTCGCTGGCGCTGAAGCTGGCGTAGCTCTCCAAGTCCAATTTCCATTTTCCTTTGTCAGCAGCGGAGAATTCCTCTTTCGCACTATGTTTTGATAAAACAGTGGGTTGGCCTGGCTCTGTATAACCCGTCCCGGTAAATATAACATCTTCAGCCTCTTCAGTAGGCTTGATGGTGCTTGGCGGTTCAGTACGGGGCAGTTCAACGCCCATTGGATCTACCATGACATCATGGGCTTCTGGGGCGGGTCATCAGCAGTAGTCACCAGAGTTTGTTGAGAGGCTTTGGAGGTGCTCAGCTTCTCCGGCTCAGTAGCCTTGGGATCTTCAGCCGATTTGTTCACCTTCAACTTCTTGCTGGGTTTGGCTATACCATTGAAAGTAAGACATATAAAGATATTAGTATATCAGCATGCAAGTGTTGAAGCAAGAAAAATCTAGTATACTCACCCCGGAGCAAGTTTGAAGGGAGGAATATGGGTTCCGGTTGAGTCGCCAGAGGATGAATGAGAAGTTCCGTGTTAATTTGAGTCGGACGGATTAAGTGGTTGACGGATAAGACCCGCCTTAGGAAAGGAGAGGGTTGAAATTTGTGGCACCTCATTCCGGCGTTTCCGAGGAGCCGGCGTGTTGGGTAAACCGGAGGAGAGATTCCCACATCCGCTGTTCTGGGTTGTGCGGTGAACTTCATGCTGCTGTTTCTTCAAAATAAAGTTGGGATCCAAGTAAGCTAACGAGTGAGAAAACCTTACTTTCTGGCTCACTTGACGAACTTTCTGTCTTGGCAGAGGTTTTGAGTCTGAGGAAAGGATAGTTACCTCTTCACAATCTGTGTGGCTGGCCTCCGCGTCATCCTGATAGTAATTAGTGTCAATAAGATGAACATAAAAGGAGCCAAGGGAGTCAAGTTCTACCTCCGGCTCATCCTCCAGAGTAAACAGATCAGTTGCATATGCCTTCTTTTTGGCAGGCTTCCTGGAAACCTTGGTCTTTGTCCTAACCTTTTTGGTTGGCTTGTCTTGAAGTTTCTTGTTCCAAAAGGGGGAATCAGCCTGCAGAAATCAAGTAATAATGAGAAGACGGAATGAGAGATAAGGAGTTAGTAAAAATTGCTCAAAAATTCTTACAGCTGGAGGTTTCTTAAAGGTAGAGAAGGGATTCAACCCCGTCTTGCTACAAGTCGCCAAGCTCTCGTTAAGGAGTGTTTTGGTCATCTTGTTGATCGCATCATCGTTCAAACGCACTTGGCTGTGAGGCTGTGGATCTTTGGTATCGCCGGTATATTCGCACATTAAACCGGGCCGGCGGCTCAAGGGCAAAATTCTCCAAGCCACCCAGCGCCGGACTAAGTCAACTCCGGTCAACCCGTTGGCCATTAAGGCCCTTGTTTTTAAAAATATGGGCATATATTTGGCCCGTTCTTCGATGCTGATCCGGTCTTGGAGATGCCTTGAACTAAGCCGGTTCTCACGGAAACCCGATAGTGGATTTTCATCAGCCGGAGATGTGTCTTGGCAGTAAAACCAAGTTTGGTTCCAGTCTTTCGGATGACTGGGAAGTGTGGCTACAGGGAAGACAGCTTCTTTCCGCCATTGGATAGAAATTCCACCAAGTTCTAAGCTAGGGACGTCTGTGAATTCAGTTTGGCGGTTCAAGTAATAAAATTCTCTAAACAAGTCCACAGTGGGCTCTTCTTGGAGGTATACTTCACAAAAAACTTGGAAGTTGCAGATATTGGAAACAGAGTTGGGTCCGATGTCTTGAGGGTGGAGTTGAAAGAAATGCAACACATCACGGAAGAATTTTGAGCCGGGTGGGGAAAAGCCCCGGAGCATATGATCAGAAAAAACTATGACCTCGCCTTCTTTTGGAGTGGGTATAGCCTCGTTCCCCGGGGCTCTCCAATGAATAACATCTTTGGCGGCTAAGACGCCTACCTGAACAAATTCTTTGAGAGATTGCTCCGTCACGGTGGAGACGACCCAGTTGCATGAGGTGACGGTTTTTGTCATTTTTGTTGATGAAAGGCCTAGAAAGGGAAATATTGTCGGATTAAGTTTATGATCTTAAACCGTCCAGTGATCAGAAAGCAAGTGCATTATGCAAGGCCAATTCGGATGCAGAGAATGTGTGCTATAAAGATTGGCATGGTTAAACCGGAAGACAATACTGGGTTATACAGATTCTGAGCATATATTGGCGTTTTAAAGCGGGCCTAAGGATGTTTGGCGGGTTACGACATATCATTTAAGCCGCCCGCACGGCTGCAGTTCACATGTATCTGTAGACCTATAAGTGAAATTTTGCTAAGTACTGAAAAACAGGTTCCATGGATCAGTTCTATGATTTTGGATCTACAGCAGTTCAGAAAATGAAAATAAATTTTAAACCTAAGGCTACGGCAGTGGAAGAACTCGCGTACTCGGATGGCATTTTGTGCAGAAAAGATATCTCTGCGATTGGAAGGAGATGTTAAAACTGCTACCACACGACCTCAGTGTTGTTTTCCGATCAAACTATATATGTGTTCTAAAAGGAAAGTATGAAGAACGATGAAGAACACCGACGAACGGCTAAAACCCTAATGCAGATCTACTATGGGGAGAGGCGAGTACCTCCTGACGCTGATGAGCAGCGGAGGTGCACCGTGTTTCTCTGGTCCGTTCAGGTCGATGCAGCGGCCGGAGCTGTTGGCGCTAGAGGAAGACGGTGGCGGAGCTCAGGTTGTGGAGGCGTCGCAAGGAAGAGGACGAAGACGAGGAGGCAAGGGTAAAGAGTTAAAAGGAGGACCCCTGTCCCTATTTATAAGGAAAAGATAAGATGGCAGGCACAAGAATCGAGGGGGCAGAATGATTATGCTAGCAAGGCGGATGCCTCGATTTTCGGGAGGTTCATTAAGATAAAGATCCATTGAGGTATCCTAGGCCTTGTGCGGAGTTAATGCGCATGATGTCATGGCGGTTTACAGTGGTTCTGCTATGTGATGTCATGGCGGATTACAGTGGTTTGGTAATGAAGATTGATGTGAACAAGTTCAAATCAACCTGGGGCCTAATGTTGGGGATATAACCCCGAGGTATGACCCGCCCAGGAGGGGCCGCGTCACACCGTTGGCGGCTTAAGGTGAGAAGGCCCAAGATGTCTGAAGGCCCAAGACCTGGAGGTAACTTAAGGCCCAAAGGTGTAAATTGCCATATGATAACTCATTCTGTAAGGCATGTTTAGTTAGAAACCGAGCCGATCACGTTTGTGGGAGCCGGCGGAGACTCTGTAAGCCGTCGGGCATCAACCTGTATATAAAGGGATGACCCGGCGGCGGGTTAAGTCAAGAAACACACAATCGAGAACTAGGTCAAGCGTATTCGCTCCCTGGTAATCAAAACCCAAGCAATACAACTAGAATCAGGACATAGGCTTTTACCTCGTTGTAGCGACCCGACCTCAGACGGTCAAGTCTCTGTGTTTAAGTGTCATCCCTGGATCGGTATGCTGACACACACAGTACTCGAGGATTTATAACAGAGGTAAATCACATGTATAAAGTAACGTAAATACTATGAACTCGATCCAAATAGCGGAAGTAACAACAAGGTGGATTCCCATCAACACCAACGGCAAAGTTGAGTGTAGAAATCGTAACCCTAACGTATCACTTACTCGTCGTAAGGTTCCTGCAACATGAGACGTTGCAGCCACAAAGGGTCGGTACATTGAATGTACTGGCAAATTCACACCATAGGATAATGATGAATAATAACTATCACTGATGCATATATGGCTGGTGGAAAAGCTCTATGGTTATAATGTTTTTGCGAAAAGCCAATTTTTCCCTACATCAAAGGAATATATTTTATTTAACTACAAAGTTGGTTGATAAATATTGAGAAGGTTCCTCCAACTCAATCCCAAAATAATAATCATTAACCCAATCAAATTAATTAAATGAAGTGTAGAGATCAACATGATAATCCAAGAACCAGATACTCAAGATTGTCCATAACCGGGGACACGGCTAACCATGATTAGTTTGTACACTCTGCAGAGGTTTGCGCACTTTTCCCCACAAGACTCGATCTCCTCCATTGGATTTCTCGCACTGCAGGGTGTTTGAGAAACGGATGACCGAGACACAGTCTTTCAGAAGCATTAACTCTCTACTCTGGATAGACAGTACCACCTACAACCCACTACATCTGCTAGTCTACCTTTTCAAGAGCTTCACGCAACATACTCAACTATGCTAGAGCCCATAATAGCTTGTGGCTGCACACGGAAGTTTCTAGCATGAATAATCTTATGATCCCTTTGAGCCTGGGTGGCGAGCCGTAGGATGATCACACGGGTCCTCCGGGATATCCTAGGACAACACTGGATTCTCCAGGTGCCCGCAACCAATCCACCCAGATGTGTATTAAAATAGCCACCTTAAGTTGAACCATTAAGTAAACAATCTCACATCTTTCATGGAATTCACTCAAACCCAATCCACGTCTACGAGCATAGCATGCCAATATAAGCATAACGTAATAGTAACTCCCAAGGTTTGAATGCAGGGCAATAGGTTCCTACCTCATCAACTACTTCCCAATACCCATATGTTATCAAATTCTAACCATGCAATGTTTGAGGGTTGAAACTAATGCATAAAAACTGGGTATGAAAGGGATATGATCAAAGTGTGAACTTGCCTGTACTGTTGATGAAGATGATTCGCACTCATAACTCCTGATAGTTCTACTCGTCACACTCCGGTCAATCTATCGTAAGCAAGCAATAGTAACCACACATAAGCAATCACTCAAAAGATCGAAAAGAACGAAGAAGACAATTCGGAAAACTTCAAAACCAAGCAAATAACTCTTGCAACAGAAAACAATTTCTAACAGTACCAAAATTAGGTGAATTTGGCCTTATCAGAAAGTTTAGGTCAAGAGCTTCGATTGGCAAAAAGAATCAAATCAAACGGAGTTATAAAACTCAAGTTACGATCAAACGAAGTTCAAATACAAATCTGTTCTAATCCAAATTTTAAAACTTTCAAAGACATGTTTAAGTTGTTTTATTGGATAGAAGGGATCGTAACGAAGAAGTGGGCATTGGTTTCATCTAATTCCGACCAATGAGCAAAAAGTAGTGATCGTTTTAAGACTAGGGACTAAACTGCAATTAAAATACTTACAAACGGGTCCCTGGCCACAAGAACAAATCTAATATATGAACGTTTGCTATCGAGGCTTATATAGTGAAACCGTCCACTGCCAACGCTAAACGAACGAACGTTCGTTAACTAAACATACCGGTTTGAAATAAAAAAACAAAACCTAGATCTAATCCGACCGTTGATCGTAGATCGGACGGGGACGGAAGAGGCGAGGCGTACCGCGGAAACGGTGGCTGCCGGTGGCGAGGGAGACGGCGGCGGCAGCGCAGACGTCAACGGGGCGACGGCTCCGGTGGGTCTCCGGCGGCGGCGAGGGCATCACGGGGCTCGATGCGGCGCGGTGGTGAGGATGTAGCGGGCGGCGTCGGTCGGGAGTGGCAGAGCGGAGCGGGGCAATGGCGGCGAAGCTCGGCGGCGGCGGTAACTCCGGTTAGGGCGTGGCGGCGACTGCGGGCTCCGATGGCTCGGGTTTTGAGGAAAACGGGACCGGGGTCCCCGGTGTATATATAAGAGGAGGGGCGGCAGCGTGCTTGGGCGAGGGGAAAAGAGAGTCCGAGGTGAGGACGGCGTCGCCGGCGATGTCGGTCTGGAGCAGGACTCCGGCTCGGCGTGGGGAAAGAAACACGACAGGTGGGCCCCACCTGTCGGCCTCAGAGGCGAGGCGGTTCGGGCGAGGGGAGTGCGGGTGCAGGTGCGGCTGGGCTGGCCTGGCCACTGGGCTGGCTGGGCCGCTTGCTGGGCCGGCTGGCCTGGCGCGGTCGGCTATGCTAAACAAATTTTGTTTTTTGTTTTTTTAGACAACAAAGTAAAGCAAAACGAAAAGAAATAAAAATATAATATAGGCATATTATATATCAAAATTTTCAGAAAAAGATTTTCTTCAACATGAACATTTTTCTAACATCAAATAAAATCTACAAAAATTCAAATAATTCAAAGAGTGCTACTATTGCAATTAAACCTGATAAAAATCATTTTAAAAATACCAAAATGATTTCAAATTTATTTCTCTCCAATTTTCTACTGTAGGGAATCATTTTACCCTAATTTCCATATATTTTATTTTTGGAGAAAAATAATTTGAATAAAACTCAAATAACTCCAAATTGAAAATAATTTCAAAGGGGCTTTAAATTTGACTCTTTGAAACTTCCAGCTCATATTTCATATGTTTTGAAGAAGTCATTTTATCTTCTCTCATGAAAATCATTGAGTTGCTTAAAGTTTCTGGATTTGAAATATTTTCAAATGAAATTCAAATATTTTCAACAACCCTTTTCATTTAAATAAATGGAAGAAGTCATGTCATCTTCACTCGAGGGTTTTGTGATGAAAAGTATTTGAATTCACAGAGATCATAAATGCAAAAATGAAAGTTTAGGAAAGTCCTTTTATTCCCTCTCATTTAACTTTCAAAAAGTTTCGAATTTCACTCAATTTCACTTAAGCAATCAAACAATCAATCATAACTATCTATTTAATATAACATTCCAAAATTTAGAATTTTGGGATGTTACAAACCTACCACCCTTAAAATGAATCTCGTCCTCGAGATTCGGAGAGGCTAGAAAGAAATAGGTTAGGTTTTGGGGGGTGTTCTCAAAATCTATCGATCGTCACAGGGGGTCCGGGGTGCTACCACCCTTAGAAGCATGGTTACGGTCCCATCAATACTCATATACTCCATCCTTATTCTTGACAAGGCCGGTTTTCTCAGATTCTCAGAAAAATTCCTTCTCTGGGCTCTTCCGATAGTGGCATAACCTTTTCCTTAATTTCTTCTGTCCTTTCATCTTGGTAAGGTTATTCTGAGACTGGGTCTTCATAGCTGACGGGTCTGGCGTCAATACTAAACAACTATCGATATCTCATGGTGGTCAACAATTTATGGTTTCTCCTGCAGGAAATGGGTCTGGGTTGAACCTCACCGTATATCCTACGATTGGCAACAGCTGCCTTGTACAAGCGAAAATACTTATACCATTCTAAGGTTTAAACAAGGTTTTGATCGTCGTCTCTCTACTATAGGTAAGTCGCTCAGATTTACCATCCCATATAGCAAGGCGAATAATAAGAGTAAGTCGGTATGGTGATCAATCCATCCCGCACCCAAATCATTACCTTGTATACGGTTTAGCGAATCTTGCATTCTAACACTCGGTCATCCTCACAAACATTGCAGAATTTCTCTTGTCGACGAACCAAGTTCGGATAAATCCATTGATTCTGCAAGTCAAACAAACATCTATCGTTCCTTCACAACTCTCAGGTTTTGCGTAAACTCCTATAAGATCGTTTGTCGATAAAATCGTAACTTCTTCGAGGGTTTTTCCTTCAGCAAGAATGTGCTTGCTTCTTGGCAGGTCCCGGGGCCTGTGGGTTATGGCCCATCTCATCGCTTGTAAACCTTGAACTCATCATTGGGCAACTGATCACTATTCCAACACCCGGCTTCCTAGCATTCTTTAATCCAACCAATTGTACTGTCTCCCTTCCTTCTATGGGTACCAAACTAAGACGTGATTACTCAGACTCATGATGGAGTTACAATTTGCTCCATATTACCAACATTCTACCTCCTTTATATCCAATAATACTTCATCCCTTCATATTCTAGGGGTATCCCACATATCGAGACAAAACTCACACTTATTTTGTCCGAAATCCACTCCGTGGAATATTATTATCTTTTCCAAGGGTCAAGTTTCCTCAAAGGGTACTACCACCCTTGAAATGCACCAATTCACCCATAGACCATATTTCTCATATCCTCGAAAATGGTCAAAATCTTCCTTCATAGAGTAACAACTCATAAAATCCAAATCAGTACCCGCGATACTAACTTTACTGATTCTCCAATTATTACCATCTCCTGCACTTCCATTACATGCCTCAACTCAACACCTCAAAAGAATTGTTCCCACTACTACTACTACTATATTCCTTTTGTTGCAAACTCCACTACTTAACACAAGCCTCCTTCTCTTTGGGACAATCCCTGGAAAAGTGCCCTGCTTCATTACAACGAAAACATATTACATCTGACAAGTCTCGAGGTTCCTTGTGATCATATAGCCTCCTTGGGTCCTCGGCTTCCTTTTTGGGCAACTGCTGAGGTAGTGCCCTGACTCCTTGCACCTGAAAGAGGTGATATGGCTCAGGTCCTTCCTGGTATCCAATCTACTTCTCTTCCTATACTTTTACGTTCCAATCAGGGCTTCTATTTCCTGTGGGTCATACTCTACTTCCTCTGTCGGGAATTCTACTAGATCCCCATTCAGACAATTCTGGAAGATGTGTCCTTCTTCTCCACATGAATAGCACGACTTGGTGCAGGGTTTAATTGGGTCTTCTTCGGATGTGTACTCCACCTCTTCCTTCATCACGGGTTCTTCTAAAATTTCCATGAGGGCTCCTTTCATTGCTTTTTTCTTTTGCTGGATGGTTCTTTGTACCATGGGGTAAATGTGACACTGAGCAGGGTAGTGGGTAGTTCCTTCACACAAGAAACATGTAATCTGCCTAGTTGGGAATTCTTCAGTTGGCTGACTTCCTTCACAGTTAGGGCATTCATCCTTGTGTTCCTTATGGTTGTGTCCTATTTCTCCACAAAACTTGCATGCCCAGGGTTTCTTCATACCATTTCCATAAGGCTTCAATTTCTGGGACACAAACCGAGACTTTAGCAAAGTCAACTTAAATTCCTTCCAAGTGGTTACTCCTTGCCATCCATTGATGGTTTGGTACATCCTCCACCAAGTAGTAGCACCTCTTTCAAAGCACTGAAGAGCATGATGGGTTATATCCTTTCCGGCTATAGTGTTATTCTCCATATGATTTTCCATGTTCTGAATCCATCAGTCCGTCTCCAATTGACTCATCGGTCCAGAAGATATAAGCTCATCTCCATTCATCCTCTATTCGGTCCGTGGGCTTCGGGGTGGGATAAGAGAGATAGAGGGGGATACACACAATGCAAACAATAGTTTTGAAAAGACGGGTTTTATTTTGTGGCAGTCGGGAAAACAACAAACAAATGACAGCTCACAAACATCGCAGCTAACGTAGGTATAACAGGGGTTTGGTCTTCTAAAGGTCAATAAATCTTCAAAGTCGCCAAACTCTTCAAGTATTGTTCATGTCTCCATTGGCTTCTTCCGATCGTGCTTGTCCTTCTCAAATTCTTTTGCCAGATCATTTCTGTTGATGCGAAGTCTCTCGTGACGTCCTTTAATATTCTGGAGTTGCGTTCCAACTTCTGGGTTTCAACATCCTTGGCATGAACCATGGTCCTACTGTCCTTCATTCCTGACGAATCTCCGGTATCTCGGGGTTTTGCTTCTCCAACTTGGCTACTTCAGCTTTTGGGTCGTAAGTTCTTCACAAAATGCTTCCTTTTCAAAAATAGCTTTCTGAAGGTCCATCTTGAACTCCTGATGTAGTTCTCCAGATCCTGGTGATACACCAGCTAAGGTTAAAACTTCGTCTTGCTGATAGGTGCTCCATCAGCCTTCTTGTCATCCAATCCTTCCAAAGAAATGCATGCTTAACTCAGCATGGTGGCAATACCATAAGCGGGCAATAACACCATGGTTAGCCGAGTCTATGCCCATGTCACTGCCATGAGCTTTCATTCCATAATTGATATCTCCTGTCTTAAGGTTTTCTTGACAAAAACTTTGAGTTCTAATGCTCCATGTTCCGGTCTTTCTCTGATACACCTTGATCTCGGGTATTGACAGCTTCTATAGTCTGCCAAGTTCAATAAGGGTAGCCTTCCTAGGTCACACTAATCTGGAAATTCTTCAGAGCCTTCAAATTCTCCTAGTCTTCAGAGTTTTCAACCATCGTAGTTTCCATTACCATAATGCATGGTAAAATCCTCTTCATTCCGAAGTGGTCTTAGTTGTCCGAGATCTTGTACTTCTTCGAGTGGTCTCATCAGTCGAATCTTCGTGTGGTCAAATGGGGAAAGGGGTGTAATCTCACTAAAAAGGAATTTTTGAATAAGCTCAGAAGAGAAGAGAGGTAAAAGATCTTTTTAAAAAAGAAATTTGTAGAGAAAAATCTATCCTATGGGCTTGCCAGTTTCTAGGGGTCACGTCCTACAGTCAACATGTGCTCTGATACCATCTTGTAGCGACCCGACCTCAGACGGTCAAATCTCTGTGCTTAAGTGTCATCTCTGGATCGGTATACTGACACACACAGTACTCGAGGATTTATAACAGAGGTAAATCACATGTATAAAGTAACGTAAATACTATTACCTCAATCCAAATAGCGGAAGTAACAACAAGGTTGTGGACTCCCATCAACACCAACGGCAAAGTTGAGTGTAGAAATCGTAACCCTAACGTATCACTTACTCGTCGTAAGGTTCCTGCAACATGAGACGTTGCAGCCATAAAGGGTCAGTACATTGAATGTACTGGCAAATTCACACCATAGGATAATGATGAATAATAACTATCACTAGATGCATATATGGCTGGTGGAAAATCTCTATGGTTATAATGTTTTTGCGAAAAGCCAATTTTTCCCTACATCAAAGAATATATTTTACTTAACTACAAAGTTGGTTGATAAATATTGAGAAGGTTCCTCCAACTCAATCCCAAAATAATAATCATTAACCCAATCAAATTAATTAAATAAAGTGTTGAGATCAACATGATAATCCAAGAACCAGATACTCAAGATTGTCCATAACCGGGGACACGGCTAACCATGATTAGTCTGCACACTCCGCAGAGGTTTGCGCACTTTTCCCCACAAGACTCGATCTCCTCCGTTGGATTTCTCGCACTACATGGTGTTTGAGAAACGGATGACCGAGACACAATCTTTCAAAAGCATTAACTCTCTACTCTGGATAGACAGTACCACCTACAACCCACTACATCTGCTAGTCTACCTCTTCAAGAGCTTCACGCAACATACTCAACTATGCTAGAGCCCATAATAGCTTGTGGCTGCACACGGAAGTTTCTAGCATGAATAATCTTATGATCCCTTTGAGCCTGGGTGGCGAGCCGTAGGATGATCACACGGGTCCTCCGGGATATCCTAGGACAACACTGGATTCTCCAGGTGCCCGCAACCAATCCACCCAGATGTGTATTAAAATAGCCACCTTAAGTTGAACCATTAAGTAAACAATCTCACATCTTTCATGGAATTCACTCAAACCCAATCCACGTCTACGAGCATAGCATGCCAATATAAGCATAACGTAATAGTAACTCCCAAGGTTTGAATGCAGGGCAATAGGTTCCTACCTCATCAACTACTTCCCAATACCCACATGTTATCAAATCCTAACCATGCAATGTTTGAGGGTTGAAACTAATGCATAAAAACTGGGTATGAAAGGGATATGATCAAAGTGTGAACTTGCCTGTACTGTTGATGAAGATGATTCGCACTCATAACTCCTGATAGTTCTACTCGTCACACTCCGGTCAATCTATCGTAAGCAAGCAATAGTAACCACACATAAGCAATCACTCAAAAGATCGAAAAGAACGAAGAAGACAATTCGGAAAACTTCAAAACCAAGCAAATAACTCTTGCAACAGAAAACAATTTCTAACAGTACCAAAATTAGGTGAATTTGGCCTTATCAGAAAGTTTAGGTCAAGAGCTTCGATTGGCAAAAAGAATCAAATCAAACGGAGTTATAAAACTCAAGTTACGATCAAACGAAGTTCAAATACAAATCTGTTCTAATTCAAAATTTAAAACTTTCAAAAACATGTTTAAGTTATTTTATTGGATAGAAGGGATCGTAACGAAGAAGTGCGCGTTGGTTTCATCTAATTCCGACTAACGAGCAAAAAGTAGTGATCGTTTTAAGACTAGGGACTAAACTGCAATTAAAATACTTACAAACGGGTCCCTGGCCACAAAAACAAATCTAATATATGAACGTTCGCTGCCGAGGCTTATATAGTGAAACCATCCACTGCCAATGCTAAACGAACGAATGTTCGTTAACTAAACATACCGGTTTGAAATAAAAAAAACAAAACCTAGATCTAATCCGACCGTTGATCGTAGATCGGACGGGGACGGAAGAGGCGAGGCGTACCGCGGCGACGGTGGCTGCCGGTGGCGAGGGAGACGGCGGCGGCGGCGCGGACGTCGACGGGGCGGCGGCGGCGCGGACGTCGACGGGGCGGCGGCGGCGCGGACGTCGGCGGGGCGGCGGCGGCGCGGACGTCGACGGGGCGGCGGCTCCGGTGGGTTTCCGGCGGCGGCGAGGGCGTCAGGGGGGTCGACGCGGCGCGGTGGTGAGGATGGAGCGGGCGGCGTCGGTCGGGAGTGGCGGAGTGGAGCGGGGCAACGGCGGCGAAGCTCGGCGGCGGCGGTAACTACGGCGAGGGCGTGGCGGCGACTGCGGGCTCCGGTGGCTCGGGTTTTGAGGAAAACGGGACCGGGGTCCCCAGTATATATAAGAGGAGGGGCGGCAGCGTGCTTGGGCGAGGGGAAAAGAGAGTCCGAGGTGAGGACGGCGTCGCTGGGGATGTCGGTCTGGAGCAGGACTCCGGCTCGGCGTGGGGGAAGAAACCCGGCAGGTGGGCCCCACCTGTCGGCCCCAGAGGCGAGGCGGTTCGGGCGAGGGGAGTGCGGGTGCGGGTGCGGCTGGCTGGGCCGCTTGCTGGGTCGGCTGGCCTGGCGCGGTCGGCGGTGCTGAACAAATTTTGTTTTTGTTTTTGTTTTTTTAGACAACAAAGTAAAGCAAAACGAAAAGAAATAAAAATATAATATAGGCATATTATATATCAAAATTTTCAGAAAAAGATTTTCTTCAACATGAACATTTTTCTAACGCCAAATAAAATCTACAAAAATTCAAATAATTCAAAGATTGTTACTATTTGCAATTAAACCTGATAAAAATCATTTTTAAAAATACCAAAATGATTTCAAATTTATTTCTCTCCAATTTTCTACTGTAGAGAATCATTTTACCCTATTTTCCATATATTTTATTTTTGAAGAAAAATAATTTGAATAAAACTGAAATAACTCCAAATTGAAAATAATTTCAAAGGGGCTTTAAATTTGACTCTTTGAAACTTCCAACTCATATTTCATATGTTTTGAAGAAGTCATTTTATCTTCTCTCATGAAAATCATTGAGTTGCTTAAAGTTTCTGGATTTGAAATATTTTCAAATGAAATTCAAATATTTTCAACAACCCTTTTCATTTAAATAAATGGAAGAAGTCATGTCATCTTCACTCCAGGGTTTTGTGATGAAAAGTATTTGAATTCACGGAGATCATAAATGCAAAAATGAAGGTTTGAGAAAGTCCTTTTATTCCCTCTCATTTAACTTTCAAAAAGTTTCGAATTTCACTCAAGCAATCAAACAATCAATCATAACTATCTATTTAATATAACATTCCAAAATTTAGAATTTTGGGATGTTACACTCGTTTAGAGGGGCCGAACCTGGGTAAACTCCTTGTGTCCTTTGTCCTATTTAACCCCTTTAAGCTAACCTAGTGCGATGGCTCCACACCTAAGTCCTTTCACTAGGAAATCTACCGTGTAAAATCCATGACACACTCTGACAGGCTTCATGAGCAACAAATGAGTTCTTGGTAGCAAGGTTGCGCATGTGATTGACATCAACCAGAAGACTCTGCATCTGGCGCTTCATCCAATCATGATGCCTATCTTGTTTCTGATGAAGTGACACGAGAAGCTCTCTGTCATTCAGGACGCGAGTATGCTTCTTAGGCCTTTGGGCTACTGTGCTGGCTGTTGCATCGGTGTTGGCACGATGCGGCAGCCGAAGCTGGCCGACAAGAGGACCAACAACAGTAGAGATTGGATTTGGCACATGAATCCCTTCCAGTGGAGCAAAGCCTAGAATAGCATATTACTATAACTTGTGAATTGAAAGCTAACAAAAAAGTATAATTGTCCTAACATATGAGCAAAGCTCCAGGGAAACTTAGTTTTCAATACTAAAGCTATAACTGAACATTTGCTATGGCGAATTAAAACAAATGTGCATGATTGGATTTGAAGCCTGCAAGGGTAGGTTTTACTCAATTCCTTAAAGCCACGAATTGCTAGTATAAATTATGTTCAAATGCTAGATATCTAAATACAGTGCAGGGAATGAACTATTCCAGAAATTGAATATGTCAGGAGTAGTGCTAAGGGAAGGAGGCCAAGATATACCACTTTCTAGGGTTCATCACTTTTGGAGTGCCAACCGAGCCGTGCCCTGGCCTGAAGCTGCTGCCGAGGCCGACCCAGCAGTGCCCTGGCCGGAGTCTCCAGCCACTGCCGCGCCCTGGCCTGAGCCCGCTGCAGCCGAGCCACCACCACCTGCAGAAGCTGCGCCATCGCCACCCTCAACCGCGCACTCACCCGTTCCCTCCGCAGCCGCAGCCGCGCCCTGGCCCAAGCCCACCGCAGCCCCGCCGTCGCCATCGGTCACCAACGCTAGATCCACAACCGCGCCAAGGCCTGACCCATCCGCCGCGCCCTAGCCGTCTTCCGCGGCCATCTCCATCCGCTGCACCACCTCCATCCATAGCACTAAGCCGCCGCCGCCGCTATGGTGCGCCGCCGCACTTGGGTTGGGGAGAAACGGGATGACAAGAGAGCGTCGTGTCGGGACTCGGTAGAGAAGAGAGGCCGGTTCGGCCTTTGTTTTTCTTTTTTCTAATGTTTATTATGAACAGGGGCAATTTCGTCCGACCGCAAAGAACTGGCATTGGTCAATACAGATTTTAACAGCGTCTCCTAACAGAACTGACGGAAGTGTTAGAAAGAGCAAAAAAATTACACTTGCTGTTATATAAGGAAGAAATTTCTTTGCAGTGTTAAATAGGGAACCAATATTTAAAACAGTGTTATATAAGGAATTTTCTCTTTATATATTTCCCAACTTCCACGATTGTTCGAACTTTCTGCATTTTACACAGGGAACTTCTTAAAAGTTTTTTAGCTACTGAATTGTGTTTTAGTATAGGCGCTAAACCAGAAAATGTGTTTCTTTTTTTGCTTAACGAACCGATGTAATTTATTGTATCGAACTGCTACTACCGTGTACACATATACAACTGAATTATTACTGATTTCACTTTTTATATTGAACTGACACAAATATTTTTTTTGCTACCAAAACTTGAACCTCATTGTTCCCTAGCACAGTCACACCAGAGTTATACTTCACACTAGATAAAACCAACATTTCTACTCTTGTGCTGCAACACGGGCACCGCATTACCTTTTCGCTGCTATGTAGTCACTTGAAGGCCATCAGTGCAACCTATAGATTCACAAAGGCAATTTTCAACACCTATCTCAAATCAAAACAGGGCAGCTTTCTCCATAGATGTAGAGAGAACAGTAGTAGTTCTAGCTCACCTCCCAGAAGTGTGGGATCAAAGTCAGTAGTATCCTCGTCGTGCCCTGACCACAACAAATCACAATTTACAAACACAGGCAATCTGTGAGGAATCTCCAGCATGATCCAGCCAAAGAATACTGCAGAAAGAAGATAGGAAAGCGAACATGCAACAAAATTTTAGAGAAGAGAGAACAAATTCTTAGCGCTACAGTTCGAACAGTGGTGAACATTCAGTTGAGCATACCACCTGCGAGGAGTTGTAGAGATGGACAGGGGAAGCAGAAGAGGGGCAGAGCACCGCTGGCTACACCAAGCATAGGAGGGGCGGCAGAGGGAGGTGGTGAATCGCTTCGGGTGGCGGCGTTGAACGGCCAGGAGTGGTGGCTATGAACGGACAGGGCGCTCCAACGGCGGAGCCCAACCGGGAGATGGCATTGTGTTGTGGGAGCCGGGGGACATGGTGGCAGTGCGAGATGCGGGAGATTGGAGGGAGGGAGGCGGCCGAAGAAGAACGAAGAAGTTGCCGGCGATGGGGAGAAGGCCGGGCGGCGGCGCGCTTGGGGAGAAGGCCGACCAGCGGCGCGGTTGGGAGAAGGCCTGGCGGCGGCGCGGTGGGGGAGAGTCCGACAATATGGGCGTTGGGAGGAAGCCGGCCGGCGGTGCGGTGGGGAGGAGGCCCGGCAGCGGTGCGCTCGAGGAGGAGGCCGGGCGGCGGCGCGCTCAGGGAGAGGCCGGCCGGAGGCACGCTGGAAGGAGGCCGGCCTGAGGCGCGCTGGGAAGCGAGGGCGGTGCGGCGGCGCGCGGGAGGGATGCAAGGTCGGGATGGTTTGCGGGATGTAGGGTTCACGGGGTGGGCTTGCTTTTTCTTTTCTTTTTTCCGGTGCGTACCAGTTAGGCCTCGGGGAATCTATCGATCGGGCCTATAGGGGTGTGCTAGGCCAGACAATTGTTTAGCCGTGTGCGGCGTCAGTCTTACACCCTCGGCCATATTTTCGTAGTGCTTAGGCGAAGCCCTGCGAGGATCACTTCACCATCACCGTTACCACGCCATCGTGCTAACGGAACTCATCTACTACCTCGACGTCTTGCTGGATCAAGAAGGCGAGGGACGTCACCAAGCTGAACGTGGAGGTGCCGTGCATTCGGTACTTGATCGGTTGAAGCATGAAGAAGTTTGATTACATCAACCGCGTTGAGAAACGCTTCCGCTTACGGTCTACGAGGGTATGTAGACACACTCTCCCCCTCATTGATATGCATCTCCATGAATAGATCATTGCGTGTGCGTAGGAATTTTTTTGTTTTCCATGCAACGATTCTCAACAGTGGTATCAGAGCCAGGTCTATGCGTAGATGATATGCACGAGTAGAATACCAAGAGTTGTGGGTGGTGATAGTCATAATGCTTACCACCAACGTCTTATTTTGATTCGGCGGTATTGTGGGTTGAAGCGGCCCGGACCAACCTTACATGTCCACGCACATGAGACCGGTTCCACCGACTGACATGCAACTAGTTTTGCATAAAGGTGGCTGGCGGGTGTTTGTTTCTCCAACTTTAGTTGAATCGAATTTGACTGCGGCTGGTCCTTGTTGAAGGTTAAAACAGCAAACTTGATAAATCACCGTTATGGTTTTGATGCGTAGGTAAGAACGGTTCTTGCTAGAAGCCCGTAGCAGCCACGTAAAACTTGCAACAACAAATTAGAGGACGTCTAACTTGTTTTTGCAAGGCATGTTGTGATGTGATATGGTCAAGACATGATGTGATATACGTTATTGTATGAAATGATCATGTTTTGTAAAAGTTACTGGCAACCGGCATGAGCCTTATGGTTGTCTCTTTATTGTATGAACTTCAAACGCCATGTAATTGCTTTACTTTATCACTATGCGTTAGCGATAGTTGTAGAATGATGATGATAGAGGCAAAGGTGTCCCGTCTTTCGATGAGATGGTGGCTATCATTTTTGATGGAGTAGACTTTGACGATCCGACTACGAACGTGCGAGGACGTCGCGCCTTAGCAATCACTAAACCAACTCCGAGACGTTATTGACCATACCGGAGCACGATCAACCTGACCATGAGGGTCTATTTCCTGCAAGCAAACGAAGAACAAGCAAGAAACTAAGATTTTAATCAGGATATTGCGAATATAAGAGAAAAGCTTTATTGATCAAGGAGGGGTTCTGTGACGTCTTGGTCTGGTCGTTGAATACAAACGAAGTATGCAAAGTTGCAGCTATGACGAACTTTTAATCTAAACAAAACCCAAAGTCTAAACGGTGCCCTAAGGGCTGTATCTATGGAAGAAGAGGGGGGAATTTCGTGGCCCTTGGGGAAGGGGTCTGACACCAATCCTATCTCTTGTTTCCCCACACATACGGACTCTAAAAACAGCCTATACTTATGTATTTCGAAATTACATGGGCCTGGCCCAATAATAAATGACGCAGCACCTAGAATAGCCTCTGGACGAAATTTATGAAGTGACATCTTGTATATTTCGTCCAAGGCTTCATGCACTCATTATGGTGGCTTCAAAGTCCTGAAATCATCACTTGTAACTCCGTTCTTGTTCCCCTTGTGCATGCCATCCTCTCCATGCTTGGTCTTTCTCCAGTGTTCATCCCTCTTATCCATCCCAGGCCCTTCATTTGTAAGCAAAACAAATGTATCCAATTTAGGCAGCATCATATTCTCATGAACATTAGAATCATTACCAAGAAACGAAAGTACCTGAAAATTTAATTGGCGTGCGCGAGCTCTAGTAATTGGTCCAGTATATGTAGCAGTAGGGGCTCTAGGTGTAACAATGGTATTGATGTCCTCATCATCCTCCCCTTCTTGAAATGAAGTCGTCCTCGACGGAAGCTCATCTTCCTCACCCAAATAAGGCTTCAAATCTGCAATGTTAAAAGTGGGACTAACCCCAAAATCTGCAGGCAACTCAAGTTTATATGCATTGCCATTTATTTTCTCTAACACCTTAAATGGACCATCAGCACGTGGCATTATCTTTGATTTGCGCTAATCAGGAAATCTATCCTTACGCAAATGTAACCAAACAAGATCTCCAGGTGCAAAGACAACACATTTTCTACCATTATCTCCAGCAAGTTTATATTTAGCATTCATATGCTCAATGTTTTCCTTAGTTTACTCAAGCATTTTTAAGATCAATTCAGCATGTTGTTTAGCATCAAAATTAACCTTCTCCGAAGATGGAAGAGGCAACAAATCAATGGGTGCACGAGGTAGGAAACCATACACAATTTCAAAATGGCACATCTTAGTAGTAGAATGCAACGAACGATTATAAGCAAATTCAATATGAGGCAAGCATTCTTCCCACATTTTCTTATTATTCTTCAATACAACCCTAAGCATAGTAGACAATGTTCTATTGACTATTTCAGTTTGACCATTAGTTTGGGGGTGACAAGTAGTACTAAAAAGCAGTTTAGTCCCCAACTTAGCCCATAAACATCTCCAAAAGTGGCTAAGAAATTTAGTATCACGATCTGAAACAATAGTATTTGGCACACCATGCAAGCGAATAATTTCACGAAAGAACAAATCAGCAACATTAACAACATCATCGCTTTTATGACATGGTATAAAGTGTGCCATTTTCGAGAATCTATCCACGACAACAAATATGCTATCCCTCCCCTTCTTTTTTCGAGGTAAACCTAAAACAAAGTCCACAGTATCCTCCCAAGGAACACTAGGTACAGACAAAGGCATATATAAATCATGAGGATTGAGTCGTGACTTAGCTTTTTGACATGTAGTGCTGCGAGCAACAAAACGCTCAACATCCCGTCTCATCTTTGGCCAAAAGAAATGTGCAGCAAGTACGTCCTCCGTCTTTTTCACGCCAAAGTGTCCCATTAATCCTCCTCCATGCGCCTCCTGCAACAACAAAAGACAAACAGAGCTAGCTGGAATGCATAGCTTGTTAGCACAGAACACAAAGCCATCATTAATGACGAACTTGTTCCATATTCTTCCTTCTTTACAGTTCTGGATTACATCTTTAAAATCAGCATCATGCACATATTGATCTTTGATGGTCTCCAAACCAAATATTTTGAAGTCAAGTTGTGAAAGCATATTATAGCGACGAGACAATGCATCAGCAATAACATTTTCTTTACCCTTCTTGTGTTTAATGCCATAAGGGAAAGTCTCAATGAATTTAACCCATTTAGCATGTCTATGATTCAGTTTAGCTTAACTTTTAATACATTTCAAAGATTCATGATCAGAATGTATAATAAATTGTTTGGGCCATAAATAATGTTGCCATGTCTCTAAAGTCCGAACAAGATCATATAATTCTTTATCATAAGTAGAATAATTCAGACTAGGCCCACTCATTTTTTCATAAAAGTATGCAACAGGTTTGCCATCTTGTAATAACACACCTCCTGATCCAATTCCACTAGCATCACATCCAAGCTCAAAAGTCTTATTAAAATCAGGAAGTTGGAGTAAAGGAGCATGTGTCAACTTATCTTTCAATACCATGAAGGCTTCTTCCTGTGCGGTACCCCAAACAAAAGGCACATCCTTCTTTGTAAGCTCATTGAGAGGTGCAGCAATGGTGCTAAAATCTCTCACAAAACGCCTATAGAAACCAGCGAGTCCAAGAAAACTCCTCACTTGTGTGACCGTTTTGGGTTGCGGCCAACTCTCAATAGCTTCAATCTTGGCTTTATCAACTTTGATTCCCTGTGGAGTAACAACATAGCCAAGAAAAGATACTCGGTCGGTGCAAAAGGTGCACTTCCCAAGGTTACCAAACAAATGTGCATCACGTAGAGCAATAAAAACATCACGTAAATGTTCCAAATGTTCTTCCAAAGATTTGCTATAAATCAGTATATCATCAAAATAGACTACCACAAATCGTCCAATGAAAGCACGTAAAACTTCATTCATTAGTCTCATGAAAGTACTAGGTGCATTAGTTAACCCAAAAGGCATGACTAACCACTCATATAAACCAAACTTAGTTTTAAATGCCGTTTTCCATTCATCTCCCAATTTCATACGAATTTGATGGTATCCACTACGCAAATCAACTTTGGAGAATATTGTAGAGCCACTCAATTCATCAAGCATATCATCTAGCCTAGGAATAGGATGACGATAACAAACAGTAATATTATTAATGCCTACAATCAACACACCTACGCGATGTACCATCCTTTTTTGGCACCAGTATAATAGGAACAGCACAAGGACTAAGAGGTTCACGTATATAACCTTTGTCAAGTTGCTCATGTACTTGACGCATAATCTCCTTCGTCTCATCTGGATTGGTACGGTATGGCGCACGGTTTGGCAGCGAAGCACCGGGAATTAAGTCAATATGATGCTCAATCCCTCGAATAGGTGGTAATCCCGGTGGCACGTCTTGTGGAAAGACGTCAGCAAACTCCTGCAAAATGTTAGTGACAACAGGAGGCAAAGAGGAAGGCACGTCCTCAAATGAAAACAATGCCTCTTTGCACACAAAAGCATAGCAAACAGTTTTGCTACAATCTAGATCATCAATATCAGATTTGGTGGCAAGTAAACATGCACTTTTCAATTTAATTTCAGAACCAACACTAGATGGTTTATTACCAGGCTTCATTTGTTGCTCAAATTATTTTGTCACAATCTGATTTTCACTCTTTTTTTCTCCTGTTTTGCTTTATTAGCTCTATTAATATCATCTTTCAAAATGGAATCAGGAGACATAGGAAGCGAAGTAATATGTTTATCCTTATGAACAAGAGTATACTGATTGTTTCTACCATGGTGTACAGAATTTTTATCAAATTGACATGGCCTGCCAAGTAATAAGGAACATGCTTGCATGGGTACCACATCACAATCAACATAATCAGCATATGTAGAGATACTAAAATGCACACGAACAATACGTGTTACCTTAACCTTGCCGCTGTTATTGAACCATTGGATATAGTAAGGATGTGGATGTGGTCTTGTGGTGAGAGATAGCTTCTCCACCATCTCCATGCTAGCCAAGTTGCTGCAGCTCCCACCATCTATGATGATGCGAACAGAACGTTCCTTCACAACTCCCTTTGTATGGAACAAATTATGCCTCTGATTTTGCTCAGCTTGGGTGACCTGCACATGCAAAACATGTTGAGCAACTAAACATTCATACCTGTCAGCATCTTCAGGAGCCATGTATTGCGTCTCATGTTCAGAATCATCTCCACCGTGTTCTTCACGTGTAATAAGAGCCAAAGTCTCCTCATCATAGTCGCTAGTGGACTCATACCCACCATCCTCAGTAGCAATCTTCACACGCTGAGATTTGCATTCTCTCGCATAATGACCTCGTCCCTTACAATGACGACAAATAATATCACTTGTGTTCCCTGTTGATGCCATGGAAGAAGAAGAACTCTATGCATGCCCGATAGGTGTGCTCTTGGCAGATATTGGTGGTTGTGCCTGCTTCCTTGTATCACGGCTGGAGGTGGCTGCTGATGGAGGTGTTGGTGCAGTAGAATGTGTGGAAGTAGAGGGTGCACGCGGTGTCCATGATGAAGGTCCACCTGCAGAAAAGTTAGTCCACGCCAATGCCTGTCGATCCTGCACTTCACGTTCAGCTTTACAAGCAAGATGGAATAAACGAGTGATATTATTATACTCCTTATACTCTAGAATGGTCTGAATCTCTCTATTTAATCCACCCATAAAACGTGCAAGCATAGCTTCATTCTCCTCAACAATACCACATCTAATCATGCCAGTTTGTAATTCCTGATAATATTCTTCTACATAATTTTTTCCTTGTCTTAAGCGCTGCAATTTTTGAAGTAATTCACGTTGATAATAAGGTGGAACCCAACGAGTACGCATAGCAGTTTCCAAAGCAACCCAAGTCGCTGGAATGGGATATAATCTACAATGTTCAGACCACCAAACACATGCAAAACTAGTGAAAGCACAAATAGCAGCAGGAACACGTCTCTCCTCAGGATATTGTAAACATGTAAACCTTTGTTTAGTTTCTAATTCCCAAGTAAGATATATATCAGGAACATATCTACCCTCAAATGGTGGAACATTCAATTTTAGTTTAGGAAGATGGTCATGATCTCGTACCTCAGGTGGTGGTGCAGCCCTACCATTGTGATGATATGCATGAGGATGACCTGGTGGTGGTGGTGGTGGTGCTGGTGGTTGCACGTAGTTCTGATTTTGATCAACCTCATCCTCGTAATGGTCCTCCACCTCTGCAGTAGTAGTAGGAGCTACAGAAGCATCAACAGTAGGTACACCAGCACCAGAAGTTTGACCAGGCTCAAGGGGAACGCGCTGTGCTCGTCCCACTTGATTTTGTTGTTGTTGTTGTTGTTGTTGTTGTTGTTGTTGTTGTTGTTGTTGTTGTTGTTGTTGGGCGGTGGTTGTGGAAGACGCGCGAGCAATTCATTAAACTTGTTATCGAGCTTTGTTTCGAACGCCTTCTCAATGCCATCTATCTTCTCCATGGCCTCTTCAAATCTGTTTAGCACATCTTCCATCTGTCCACTCATCATTTGCTGAAACTTATCATGAAGCTCCTTGTTCGTCAGTTCTCCCAGTCAATCTCTCCGGCTTGTGATCCTGCCATGGTTAGCAGCAATAGAAACACGCAAGAATATGATCCTAAAGACTACTAACAAGTGGTGGTGGTGGGTGTCACAAATCCGTCAAGCAAATCTCAAATTCTTACCAGTTCTTACCCAGCAGTAGGCGGTGATCGGCAACCGTTGTAGTCAAAACTCTCAAAGCTTGGATAGAGCGATTACCAGGGAGAGTCAAACACACGACGTAGATGTATGTGGAGCTAGGAAGGCTTATAATATGGTAGCAAAAAGGGTCAGCAATAATCAATTCAGAGATGCAAAGTAGAATAAACGCTCAACGACGGTACTGTGCTGGTCCTAGGCCAGACCGTACTAGAGATGCGATCCTCGAACACGAACAAAATCATGGCGCGGCAGAAAAACAAGGAAAAAGCACACTTTAATTTTTTTTGTTCTTTTTTGCGCTCCTCTTTTTTTGCGAAATATCACTATAATGGCGGGTGTCTCAAAACTCTTCCCAAGTCAAATAACAAGATAGGCACGCAAAAAAAATTGACAATTTTTTTCGGAAATCAGGGCAACGACGATGAAAAAGTGCGACAAAAAATCACTATGATGGCGAGTGTCTCAAAAGACTCAGAAAAGCCTAAAAATAGGATAGGGAAAAAATATTTTTGCCTGCCAAAATTTTGGCCTAAAATCTGCCTGGGGGCGTCCAGACTTTTTTTTCCGAGACCTACTCAGGCAAGGAAACACGAAACAGAAAATAGATGGATCTCGAAAACAAACCTAATATGAAAAGACTCGGATTGGTGGTGTATATAGGATGGTAAGATATGGCAGCGGTGGTGGTATATGGCTGTGACGCCCGATATTTAAGCTACAGTAAACCTCTGCTAAAGATGCCACGTCACCTCCGTTACTGTTGCTAATCTCGCGTTAGTCCAGAACGATCCAAATTCAAATTTAAAATCAAGCAAACAATAAAGTTTTCAATTATTAAAAAATAAAATGTTCGGGGTGAGCCAAATAATGCATAGGTAATTATGGTGGAGAAACCACACCTTTATAAAATATTTAAATACTATTAGATGAATAAAACAGTAGCGAAAACTATTATCTAAATACTTTTAAATTTAAATAATTACGAAACTATTTTAGTTTGGGTAGCAAGTTAGTGTGGGTGTGGTATATTTGGTAACATCAAATTAGGTGCCATTTTGGTATTTTTCTAAAACAAAAATAAAAGGAAACTAAGCTAAAACAGAAAAATGAATAAAATAAATAAAGGAAAAGAAAAAACAAATAAAAAGGCAAAGGCCGCCCCCTTTTCCCCACTGGGCCTCTTGGCCCAGTCGGCCCCGTCGACCAGGCCGGCCCAGCTGGTTCCCCCCTGCTTAACCCCCCACTGTGACCTAACCCACACCCCACGATCCCCACTCCACCCATCTCTCCCCTTGCTCCCCTCCTGGCGCCGCCACCCTCCCACATACGCACAAAGTACGCTGTGCAGGAGGCACCTGCCCCTCGTGCTACCCGCCGACCGCTGCTGCCAGGAGCCCACCTCGTCGGAACTACCTCGCCGCCCTCCCCGCCGGATCGCTTCCTCGTCCTCCCCCCAGCCGGACTCTCTCTGCCTCCTCCCGATCTGGATCGGGGGGATCCGCCCCGACGCCGCCGCCGCACACCGTCGCCGCCTCGTCCCGCCACAGCTTCGCCGAAGCTGCCCACCGTCGTCGTCTCCTCCTCGCCTCTTCTCTCCCTCGCGCACGCCTAGCCACGTCACCGACCCAACGCCATCGCCCGTCGTCGCCACCACCACCACGCCGAGCCTTCCTCGCCCGGATCGCCGCCTCGCCATCCTCTTCGTCGTCGACCGCGTCCCCGTCCTCCCCCTCGAGCTCGAGCCCACTGCCAATCCCCTGCAGCCGCCGGTGAGGCCCCCGGCCTCCACTCCCTTCCTCTCTGTCCCGTGTACCGCACCACGCTGGTCGCCGTCGCCGCGGACGCCGCGCCCCTCGTCCACTCCCGTGCGCTCGCCCGCATCACCCCGCGCTGGCCGCTCCCGGCCCTGCGACCACTCGCGCCCGCCCTGCCTTCGCCCGGCCTCGCAGTTCCACCGCGCCGCCCGCGTGCCACTGGCCGCACCGGTGCCACCCCCTCGCCTCCGCCCGCCATGGCCCCGGCTGGCCGCGCCGGCTTGCCCCGCCGTCGGTGCCCCGGCGGCCTCGTCCCGCCCTGCGGGCGAGTGCTCGCTCGGGTGCGCCCGCAACCGCCTGCCCGTATGCCCGTTAAGGCCCCTGTGCCTATGACGAGTGGGCCCGACCCTGAGAACGTTTATAAAAAAAGAAATAAAAAAATATAAATAATAATAATAATAATAAATTAATTAACTTAATTAATTTTGATTAATTAAACTAAACAACCAATTAAACTAAGTAAACATTAGTTACCTAATTAACCTAATTAGCGAATTAAGTAGTCAATGACAGTGGGGCCCACCCCTAATTAATCCTGATTAGGATAATTAATATGTTTAATTAAAACGTGTCACTGACCAGTGGGACCCACTGGTCAGGTTGACCAGTCAACCCCTGTTGACTGCTGACGTCAGCATGACATCATGCTGATGTCATAAATCCAGTTTCGAATTAAATTAATTCTGTTAATTCTAAAAATGATTTTAAACTTTGAAAATTAATATAAAATAAACCGTACCTCGGATGAAAATACTTTGTACATGAAAGTTGTTCAGAACGACTAGACGAATCCAGATACGCAGCCCGTTCGTCCGCCACACACCCCTAGCATATCGAACACGCAACTTTCCCCCTCCGGTTCATCTGTCCGAAAACGTGAAACACCGGGAATACTTTCCCGGATGTTTCCCCTCTTCACCGGTATCACCTACTGCCGCGTTACATCACCTCTAGCACCACGTATTGCCATGTTATGCTTTGTGATGCTTTGATTGCTCTGTTATTTATTGTGTCCCCCCTCCGTTACTTCTTTCCGGTAGACCCCGAGACCGCTGCCGGTACCCCTGTGATCGACTACATCGACGACGAGCCCTTCTTGCCAGAGCAAACAGGCAAGCCCCCCCTTGATCACCAGATATCGCCTATTCTTCTCTATACTGCTTGCATTAGAGTAGTGTAGCATGTTACTGCTTTCGGTTAATCCTATTCTGTTGCATAGCCTCTCATTGTTGCTACAGTTGTTACCCTTACCTGCTATCCTACTGCTTAGAATAGGATGCTAGTTTTTCCATCAGTGGCCCTACATTCTTGTCCGTCTGCCATGCTATACTACTGGGCCGTGATCACTTCGGGAGGTGATCCCGGGTATATACTATATACTTTATACATGATACATGTGGTGACTAAAGTCGGGTCGGCTCGAGGAGTACCCGCAAGTGATTCTGATGAGGGGGCTGAAAGGACATGTGGCTCCATCCCGGTAGAGGTGGGCCTGGGTTCCTGACGACCCCGACTGTTACTTTGTGGCGGAGCGACAGGGCAGGTTGCGACCACCTAGGAGAGAGGTGGGCCTAGCCCTGGTCGGCGTTCGCGGACACTTAACACGTTTAACGAGATCTTGGTATTTGATCTGAGTCTGGCCATTTGGTCTATACGCACTAACCAACTACGCGGGAACAGTTATGGGCACTCGACGTCGTGGTATCAGCCGAAGCCTTCGTGACGTCAGCGACTGAGTGGCGCGCGCCGGATTGGACTGGAACGCCTGCTAGGCTAGGTCTGCTTCCGGCCGCGTTCGCAACGTGCAGGTGTGCAATGGGCGATGGGCCCAGACCCCTGCGCCATAGGATTTAGACCGGCGTGCTGGTCTCTTTGTTGTGCCTAGGTGGGGCTGCGACGTGTTGATCTTACGAGGCCGGGCATGACCCAGGAAAGTGTGTCCGGCCAAATGGGATCGATCGTGTTGGGTTATGTGGTGCACTCCTGCAGGGAAGTTTATCTATTCGAATAGCCGTGTCCCTCGGTAAAAGGACGACCCGGAGTTGTACCTTGACCTTATGACAACTAGAACCGGATACTTAATAAAACACACCCTTCCAAGTGCCAGATACAACCCGGTGATCGCTCTCTAACAGGGCGACGAGGAGAGGATCGCCGGGTAGGATTATGCTATGCGATGCTACTTGGTGAACTTACCATCTACTCTCTTCTACATGCTGCAAGATGGAGGTGGCCAGAAGCGTAGTCTTCGACATGATTAGCTATCCCCCTCTTAGTCTGGCATTCTGCAGTTCAATCCACTGATATGGCCCTTTACACATATACCCATGCATATGTAGTGTAGCTCCTTGCTTGCGAGTACTTTGGATGAGTACTCACGGTTGCTTTTCTCCCTCTTTTCCCCTTTCTATACCTGGTTGTCGCAACCAGATGCTGGAGTCCAGGAGCTAGAGATCCCGAGGATGATGCTACATGGAGTTCGGCTTCGAGGAGTAGTTAGGAGGTCCCAGGCAGGAGGCCTTGCCTTTTCGATCGTTGCTACTTTTGTGCTAGCCTTCCTAAGGCAAACTTGTTTAACTTATGTCTGTACTCAGATATGGTTGCTTTCGCTGACTCGTCTATGATCGAGCAATTGTATTCGAGCCCTCGAGGCCCCTGGCTTGTATTATGATGCTTGTATGACTTATTTATGTTGTAGAGTTGTGTTGTGATATCTTCCCGTGAGTCCCTGATCTTGATCGTACACATTTGCGTGCATGATTAGTGTACGATTGAATCGGGGGCGTCACAAGTTGGTATCAGAGAAAACTGCCTGTAGGAATCCCCCTTTCCAACTCCTCGGCCGAAGTCGAGTCTAGTCATTGAAGAACTTTTACTAACATGGCTGTGTGGCTTACGGGCCCACGTCGCCATTGGGTGGTATTAGGATCTTTTACTCCTCGATCCTTACTCTGGGACTCTGATCTCTCTTCTATTCGGGTTAAATGATTTTACTAAATCTGACTCTAGGTTCTCGTAACTACTTCTCCCGGAGAGCCCCTTATCACAGATGATCGTCTACTGCAGCAGAAGATTTTGAAGTTACTCCCCGATACTCTTTCGAGACTTTGTGCTCGTTGCTTTTGCAATTCCCTACCACTGATCTATCCCTATGGATAAATACTTACAACCGTCGTTCTTAATTCTATTCCAAGTTGATCTTGTTAATACAAGATGCCCCGAACCGCTCTCTGTTGTTCCAAGAATCCTTTGAGCTTACTGCTATACAGTTCTTTGTCACCTGAATACCCCTACGGATAATTCTCGCACTTACCGAGTATCCGCTCATCCCTAGTTGATTCAAGTATTTCACAAAAGTGTTCAAAATACCATTCGCTCTTCCGAAAATCCTCAGGAGCCTTTTGCTCTTGAAATTCTTGCTTACTTGCATTATGATTAATCTTAAGTCTCGTAATCTTATTGGCATCTCTTGTCATTTATCATTTTGAGTCCGTTGCTTCAATTTGTTGCGAATGCTCGCAATCCTCAATCAGAGCCTAGAATTCATCCTTCCGGCTCAGACGTCATTTGAAACGTGAGCTGGTTCTCGACTAATCAAATTACTGTCGATTGTATCCCTAAGGCTATTCAACTTATGCATCCCTAATCAGAGCATTGCTTCGGATCCCTTGATTTGGAAATCATAATTCCTTTGCCTTTGAGCTTTGAGTTAGTCAATTGTTTCTATAATCTGATCTCCTTGCATTCTTCTTCCTCTAGTGGAGTACCGTTGCTCACGTCAGATCCCTTGTGGACCACCAGATCCTTTGTTGGATTTTATCCGACAGCGTCCTTCGTATTCAATAAGCCTGTGAGCCTTTCCTCGGATACATAGTGCCTTTGGTAAATTGTATCCTCTGCTTTGTCAACCATGCTCTACTTTTGAGCTTGTGTTATTTACTCCTGAAGTTTGTGGTATATGTTTCTAAGATGCCCCAATGGGTTGAACCTATACCTTCTCTAAAACCGTGTGAACCCAGAAGTTTTCACGAGTCATACTCTTCTGGTGCTTCGCCAGATAACTTTTCAACACTACAACTTCGATAACGAGAAGTGAATGAAAGGGTATGCATTGGAGAAGTGGGAGTCGACCTTGAACTTTGTGTTCATGCCCATGGACACGATGTAGATCCTATCATGGAAGCTTCTTGTAATAATAACTATTTCCTTGATATAATATCCATTGGTATCGGTGAATTGATCCTTTGCAATTGTGGTTCCGACCATATGTTCTTCTTTGATCCCATTTCTCGGGCAAGTTTAAGTACTTGTCTTCTGCAGATCATTTCACGTGTCCACCCTCTACTCTGCTCTACCGTCGAGTATTACACTATGGCATCTCGAGAATATCATGGAATTGCATAACTTCTTATGGGTTCTTCACCAACTGTTCCGATTCCAATTTTCCTGGGTTCTGGGTTGTTGTCAACCGAGAACACCAAATAGTGAACCGAGTCCGTACTACGATTCAACAACTTTTAGAAATCTTCTTTACTTATGGGTTTGTAGCCGATCACGTCATTCCTAGCCTGTTTGTCTATATCATTATCGTGATGATTTTAACTGTGCTACCTGGTCCTTATTCCCGGAGCACCACTTCCGATGATGAGCTAAGCTTACGTCAATTTTCCTCGTCGTATCATTTAGCCTTGAACAACAAGCTTGATTTCGAGTTTGTGTCATACCCCTGGTTCCAATAAACTTTCGCTTCATCATTCCTTTGACTTGATGTCATCGCCGATCGATTACCTCTTCATAAATTCTCGCTACAAATGTGTCGTGGACATCATCAACATTCTGAGCTCTTCCAAGATATCTATCGAATTCTGGATGAGAAATACCATCCTTGCCCTCGATGATTTGTTTTATCATCGACCATTTTATTGCCTTCCATTCAACACAAACTTGTTCGTGTTTTGTGTTGTACCTTGATTTCCTTGCTATCCAACTTATGTTAAGTTCTACCGCGGAGTATTACCATCTTTGATGTCAAGAATGTTGTGAGGATTGCTCCACCTCTTAAGAATTCTTGCTATAATGATACTTCTCACCATCACCATTCTTTCTTGGTCCTCGTGTTGATTCCAACCGGGGTACCCACAAGTGAACGGTGTTGTTTGGATTCTGCACTTCTAGCAATCCTATTGCTTTGAAGTTAATGATCGATAATTCATTCTTAGTCTATTGTTGCTGAACCACCATTCTAACATTGATCATGCTACCTAACCCCATATTTCGGGTGCACCTTTCAACCAATGTTTAATTGTGTATGTTTTCCTCGAGCATACATCATTATACCATTTGATCTGACAAATGTTATCTCCTTGTTCACATAGTTGTGGAAATCCATCTTTAGTTAATCTCGATGAATTGTCGCTGATTCCATCAGCCACCTCCTCATCCTCTCGTTGGTTTACTGATGGACTCTTGTTTCGGAACTCGCTTCCATAGTTCATTTCCCGAGAATCTTATAATGTCATCTCGTCAAATTGTGCCGCACCTTTTCTTCTCTGGCATCCTAAGTCGGAGGTATCCTGACACCAATCGGATCTGAACCTTGGTCAGATATGATGGTTGGAACATATTTCCAAGAGTTATAACATTGGTCTTTATATGACCCGGTAGGGTGATGTCATGCCTAGCACAACTGGCCGGAGGACCTATTGTTATAGTTCTTCCTTTCAGCAAGGTTATCCATTCTTCCATGAGGAAATTGTAAGACTTATTCTATAAGTTGTTCCTGATGGATCCTTTTTGTTTCCAAAGTTTGATCTTCACCTGTTGACCATGTCAATGCTATCTCGAAGCATGTCTATGGTACTCCGATTTTCAACAGGAACATTTGAAGCCCAATGCTAAATGTTTCCTGCTCAATTATCCAAACACCGTTGTATGGGTAATGTCATGAAATTTCTCTCCCCTACCTAAAGAGTTTTCTACATTATATCCTGTCATGGATATCATGCTCAGCTTGTCCTTGGGAAGGATATACCCTTGAAATATGTGTTTAAAGACATTTTCCTTTCCATTGTTCTGTTTAATCTGATGATCACCCTTTTCCTTTCCATTATTTTATTTAATCTTTCTTGTGATCTATATGATCTAAGCAGTAATAATTCACTGCTTATGTAAACACCTCGGTGTACTACTCTGTCAATAAGACCCTGTTACTATTGTTGATGACATTCCGGTAGCCACCGATGGACGAGAACCTTGCCTATTGGTCCGCCTCGTTCAACGAGCAGGAAAATGGTTCTATTCGTCCCTCGCCCTTGGTACCGACGATGTTGCTAACATATAACTGACAGGCTACCCTCTGACATGCCTTGCTATCATGATCATGCAAGATGTCACCGCCCTTCCTACTTTAACCACATGGTGGGCCCATAACCCACAGTTCCACAGGATCGAAACCCGACTCTCCTATACACCCCCTGTTCCCAAGGTTGTTCCTCGCGCGTGGCCTCGTATGTAATTCACGGGCCACCTTCCTAGTGATCTATTTTCGTAACAGACGCAATACTTAATCTCGTTGCTCTGGACCCTTTTCGCACTTGGTTTCAGACATCGAACCATTACCTATCCATTTGAAACTTCTCATGGTACCTTCTTACTTTGCTCTCGATATCTTCTTAAGTTTCAATTCGAGAGATACTTATGCTTCTTCCCCCGAGTTAACCGTCTGATGCTCAATCCTGTTAGAATCCGTCCTTATAGAGTTCTCCCCTCTTAACCTTTCGTAAGTACAGTGAAGATCCTGAAGGAAGGATGGCAACTTCATCATAATGACCTGGAGAAGAGGAATGAAGGCATCAACTTAATGGATCGACCTCTTCGAGAAGAGTAACCAAGGCCGAGAAGATCCGTTAGAATTTCACAACCACAAATTTCCCCCTTACACCACCTCTTAAATCTCGGGACGAGATTTCTTGTAGTGGAGGAGAATTGTGACGCCCGGATATTTAAGCTACAGTAAACCTCTGCTAAAGATGCCACGTCACCTCCGTTACTGTTGCTAATCTCGCGTTAGTCCAGAACCGATCCAAATTCAAATTTAAAATCAAGCAAACAATAAAGTTTTCAATTATTAAAAAATAAAATGTTCGGGGTGAGCCAAATAATGCATAGGTAATTATGGTGGAGAAACCACACCTTTATAAAATATTTAAATACTATTAGATGAATAAAACAGTAGCGAAAACTATTATCTAAATACTTTTAAATTTAAATAATTATGAAACTATTTTAGTTTGGGTAGCAAGTTAGTGTGGGTGTGGTATATTTGGTAACATCAAATTAGGTGCCATTTTGGTATTTTTCTAAAACAAAAATAAAAGGAAACTAAGCTAAAACAGAAAAAGGAATAAAATAAATAAAGGAAAAGAAAAAACAAATAAAAAGGCAAAGGCCGCCCCCTTTTCCCCACTGGGCCTCTTGGCCCAGTCGGCCCCGTCGACCAGGCTAGCCCAGCTGGTTCCCCCCTGCTTAACCCCCCACCGTGACCTAACCCACACCCCACGATCCCCACTCCACCCATCTCTCCCCTCGCTCCCCTCCTGGCGCCGCCACCCTCCCACATACGCACGAAGTACGCTGTGCAGGAGGCGCCTGCCCCTCGTGCTACCCGCCGACCGCTGCTGCCAGGAGCCCCCCTCGTCGGAACTACCTCGCCGCCCTCCCTGCCGGATCGCTTCCTCGTCCTCCCCCCCGCCGGACTCCCTCCGCCTCCTCCCGATCTGGATCGGGGGGATCCGCCCCGACGCCGCCGCCGCACACCGTCGCCGCCTCGTCCCGCCACTGCTTCGCCGAAGCTGCCCACCGTCGTCGTCGCCTCCTCGCCTCTCCTCTCCCTCGCGCACGCCTCGCCACGTCACCGACCCGACGCCATCGCCCGTCGTCGCCACCACCACCTCGCCGAGCCTTCCTCGCCCGGATCGCCGCCTCGCCATCCTCTTCGTCGTCGACCGCGTCCCCGTCCTCCCCCTCGAGCTCGAGCCCACTGCCAATCCCCTGCAGCCGCCGGTGAGGCCCTCGGCCTCCACTCCCCTCCTCTCTGTCCCGTGTACCGCACCACGCTGGTCGCCGTCGCCGCGGACGCCGCGCCCCTCGTCCACTCCCGTGCGCTCGCCCACATCACCCCGCGCTGGCCGCTCCCGGCCTAGCGACCACTCGCGCCCGCCCTGCCTTCGCCCGGCCTCGCAGTTCCACCGCGCCGCCCGCGTGCCACCGGCCGCACCCGCGCCACCCCCTCGCCTCCGCCCGCCGTGGCCCCGGCTGGCCGCGCCGGCTTGCCCCGCCGTCGGTGCCCCGGCGGCCTCGTCCCGCCCTGCGGGCGAGTGCTCGCTCGGGTGCGCCCGCAACCGCCTGCCCGTATGCCCGTTAAGGCCCCTGTGCCTATGACGAGTGGGCCCGACCCTGAGAACGTTTATAAAAAAAGAAATAAAAAAATATAAATAATAATAATAATAAATTAATTAACTTAATTAATTTTGATTAATTAAACTAAACAACCAATTAAACTAATTAAACATTAGTTACCTAATTAACCTAATTAGCTAATTAAGTAGTCAATGACAGTGGGGCCCACCCCTAATTAATCTTGATTAGGATAATTAATATGTTTAATTAAAATGTGTCACTGACCAGTGGGACCCACTGGTCAGGTTGACCAGTCAACCCCTGTTGACTGCTGACGTCAGCATGACATCATGCTGATGTCATAAATCCAGTTTCGAATTAAATTAATTCTGTTAATTCTAAAAATGATTTTAAACTTTGAAAATTAATATAAAATAAACCGTACCTCGGATGAAAATACTTTGTACATGAAAGTTGCTCAGAACGACGAGACGAATCCAGATACGCAGCCCGTTCGTCCGCCACACACCCCTAGCATATCGAACACGCAACTTTCCCCCTCCGGTTCATCTGTCCGAAAACGTGAAACACCGGGAATACTTTCCCGGATGTTTCCCCTCTTCACCGGTATCACCTACTGCCGCGTTACATCACCTCTAGCACCACGTATTGCCATGTTATGCTTTGTGATGCTTTGATTGCTCTGTTATTTATTGTGTCCCCCCTCCGTTACTTCTTTCCGGTAGACCCCGAGACCGCTGCCGGTACCCCTGTGATCGACTACATCGACGACGAGCCCTTCTTGCCAGAGCAACCAGGCAAGCCCCCCCTTGATCACCAGATATCGCCTATTCTTCTCTATACTGCTTGCATTAGAGTAGTGTAGCATGTTACTGCTTTCGGTTAATCATATTCTGTTGCATAGCCTCTCATTGTTGCTACAGTTGTTACCCTTACCTGCTATCCTACTGCTTAGAATAGGATGCTAGTTTTTCCATCAGTGGCCCTACATTCTTGTCCGTCTGCCATGCTATACTACTGGGCCGTGATCACTTCGGGAGGTGATCCCGGGTATATACTATATACTTTATACATGATACATGTGGTGACTAAAGTCGGGTCGGCTCGAGGAGTACCCGCAAGTGATTCTGATGAGGGGGCTGAAAGGACAGGTGGCTCCATCCCGGTAGAGGTGGGCCTGGGTTCCTGATGGCCCCCGACTGTTACTTTGTGGCGGAGCGACAGGGCAGGTTGCGACCACCTAGGAGAGAGGTGGGCCTGGCCCTGGTCGGCGTTCGCGGACACTTAACACGCTTAACGAGATCTTGGTATTTGATCTGAGTCTGGCCATTTGGTCTATACGCACTAACCAACTACGCGGGAACAGTTATGGGCACTCGACGTCGTGGTATCAGCCGAAGCCTTCGTGACGTCAGCGACTGAGTGGCGCGCGCCGGATTGGACTGGAACGCCTGCTAGGCTAGGTCTGCTTCCAGCCGCGTTCGCAACGTGCAGGTGTGCAATGGGCGATGGGCCCAGACCCCTGCGCCATAGGATTTAGACCGGCGTGCTGACCTCTCTGTTGTGCCTAGGTGGGGCTGCGACGTGTTGATCTTACGAGGCCGGGCATGACCCAGGAAAGTGTGTCCGGCCAAATGGGATCAATCGTGTTGGGTTATGTGGTGCACTCCTGCAGGGAAGTTTATCTATTCGAATAGCCGTGTCCCTCGGTAAAAGGACGACCCGGAGTTGTACCTTGACCTTATGACAACTAGAACCGGATACTTAATAAAACACACCCTTCCAAGTGCCAGATACAACCCGGTGATCGCTCTCTAACAGGGCGACGAGGAGAGGATCGCCGGGTAGGATTATGCTATGCGATGCTACTTGGTGAACTTACCATCTACTCTCTTCTACATGCTGCAAGATGGAGGTGGCCAGAAGCGTAGTCTTCGACAGGATTAGCTATCCCCCTCTTATTCTAGCATTCTGCAGTTCAGTCCACTGATATGGCCCTTTACACATATACCCATGCATATGTAGTGTAGCTCCTTGCTTGCGAGTACTTTGGATGAGTACTCACGGTTGCTTTTCTCCCTCTTTTCCCCTTTCTATACCTGGTTGTCGCAATCAGATGCTGGAGTCCAGGAGCTAGAGATCCCGAGGATGATGCTACATGGAGTTCGGCTTCGAGGAGTAGTTAGGAGGTCCCAGGCAGGAGGCCTTGCCTTTTCGATCGTTGCTACTTTTGTGCTAGCCTTCTTAAGGCAAACTTGTTTAACTTATGTCTGTACTCAGATATGGTTGCTTCCGCTGACTCGTCTATGATCGAGCAATTGTATTCGAGCCCTCGAGGCCCCTGGCTTGTATTATGATGCTTGTATGACTTATTTATGTTGTAGAGTTGTGTTGTGATATCTTCCCGTGAGTCCCTGATCTTGATCGTACACATTTGCGTGCATGATTAGTGTATGATTGAATCGGGGGCGTCACAATGGCAGCGGTGGTGGTATATGTTAGCGGTGGTGGTATATGGATACGGATTGGTGGTGGTATATGGATACAGATTGGTGAAGGTATATGGATATGGATCGGTGGTGGTAGATGGCACGGGCGATGATGATGGTGCGGTGGCGTCGTGACAAATTATGTCCAGAACTCGAAACTCTAAAAGACTAGACGCTAAGACCAACAACTAGACACGACGATGCAACCGCAAATTCAACAAAGCAAAAAACCCTAAAAAGATTATGCAAAGGCTCATATTGGTCCGGATATGATTAACTAACCTTAATTTTTTGTGGCTTTTTGTGGACTGTAGGTATGAAGAACAGACTCGATCTAAACTACGAAAAACTGTCAAATCTCACCGAACAACCTGGAAATCTGATACCACTTGATGGAGGCAAAGGTGTCCCGTCTTTTGATGAGATGGTGGCTATCATTTTTGATGGAGTAGACTTTGACGATCCGACTACGAACGTGCAAGGACGTCGCGCCATAGCAATCGCTAAACCAACTTCGAGAGGTTATTGACCACACCGGAGCACGATCAACCTAACCACGAGGGTCTATTTCCTGCAAGCAAATGAAGAACAAGCAAGAAACTAAGATTGCAATCAGGATATTGTGAATATAAGAGGAAAGCTTTATTGATCAAGGTGGGGTTCTTTTACGTCTTGGTCTGGTCGTTGAACACAAACGAAGTACGCGATAGAGGTGTCGATAAAATAAAATACGGACATGAGGGCATCATGATTATCTTTACAACAACAACATATAATGCCATATAATTTCTTATGCTAAAGTAACAATTCGTTCACAAGGTAAAGTATGAATCAGAAACTTTATTGAAAACTAACAAACTATGATCTTAGTCATTCGAGCAATTGCAATTTATCATAACATTGGAAAGAGTCAATTCAAGAGCTTTTCAGCAAGTCCACATACTCAACTATCATATAGTCTTTCACAATTGCTAACACTCACGTGATACTTATGGGTTCAAAGTTTCAATCGGACACAGAGAAAGATAGGGGCTTACAATTTCGCCTCCCAACCTTTTACCTCAAGGGTAATGTCAACAATAATACTTTATGAAAACCTACATCCGAGTGGATATATATATCCGGATCTCTCCAACACATAGAGCTTGCCAAAGGAAAAAGTATAAAAAGGAAAGGTGACGATCACCATGACTCTTGTATAAGGGTAGAAGATAAAACTAAAAGATAGGCCCTGCACAGAGGGAAGCAGAGGTTGTCATGCGCTTTTATGGTTGGATGCACAAACTCTTAATGCAAAAGAACGTCACTTTATATTGCCGCTTGTGATAAGGACCTTTACTATGCAGTCCGTCGCTTTTATTTCTTCCATATCACAAGTTCGTATAAAGCTTATTTTCTTCACACTAATAGATCATACATATTTAAAGAGCAATATTTATTGCTTGCACTGATGACAACTTACATGATGGATCTTACTCAATCCATAGGTAGGTATGGCGGACTCTCATGGAAAAACTGGGTTTAGGGATGTTTGGAAGCACAAGTAGTATCTCTACTTGGTGCAAAGATTTTTGCTAGCATGAGAGGGAAAGGCAAGCTTAACATGTTGGATGATCCATGACAGTATAACTTCTATTCAGATATAAGAAAACATAACCTATTATGTTGTCTTCCTTGTCCAACATCAACTTTTTAGCATGTCATATTTTAATGAGTGCTCACAATTACAAAAGATGTCCAAGATAGTATATTTATGTGAAGCCTCTCTTTCTTTATTACTTCATATTAGTTGCAACAATGACCAAAACTATGTTTGTCAAATCTCAATAGCTTCTATTCATCATACTCTTTATATGTGAAATCATTACTCTCCATAAGATCAATATATGAACTTTTTATTTCTTTCTTTTATTTAGTTCCCTCAAGATCATAGCAAGAAAGCAAAGCCCTCAACTCAAAACTACTCCTTATTATATATCTCACAGACTCGATTACAGAGATAGAGATCGAAGCAAAACTCAAAACTAGATCATACTAAAAACTTAATTCTACTAGATCAAGATATAACCAAAAGGACCGAACTAAGAAAAAGCAATAAAGATAGAGGTGTGATTGTGATACGATACCGGGGCAACTCCCCCAAGCTTGGCAGTTGCCAAGGGGAGTGCCCATACCCATGTACTTAGATCTCTTTCTTCGAAGGTGGTGATGATGGGGCTGTTGATGAAGCATGATTGTCGTCCATCTTCCAAGGCATAGGCTCACCATCATAGAAAGATGAGCGGGTCTTCGGGATCCTCGAATCTGCAGCCAAACTCATCCTTTTGAATCTATATTCATACTCACAGTTTTGGTTTTGCAGGTCATAGGTCTGGCTTGGAGGTGCTCGATTTTCTCATGAAGCCTGAAGATGGCCTCCTCAATACTCTTGGGGTCCAGCTTGTGCTTGTTGGTGAACTCTGCAATCATCATGTGGTTGGCGTTGAGTCCATGTTCCACCATCCCTTGACACATGAAAACTTGCTGCTCATGTGCTTCGAATCTTGTCTCCACGCTTCCGGTCTTCTTCGGCCCCTCAACATCGCGGATGTGCAGCACCCCCTCATGCATGTCAATGGCTTGAGGGTGTCGCAACACCTCCGCAAGGTAGGGGTTGATGACCTTCTCGAAAAACTTGTCCTTGGGGGCGCTTGGAGACGTCATGGTGATCTAGATCTGTCAGAAAAAACAGCTCGAAACAAAAATAGGAGATATTGTCGTGGTACGGTGGTCAAAACCTTCGGGAGATTATATAATGATTTTTTACCGACCAAAAGAAGTATCGTGCAAGAAAACGGAGTCTAGGGGGCACACGAGGTGGCCACAAGGACGGGGGGCGCGCCCAGGGGTGTAGGGCGCACCCTCCACCCTTGTGGTGGCCTCATGTCTCCTTCGACTACTTTTAATTTTCCTAATTTTTTAAATATTCCAAAACGGAGAAAAATTGCTACTGGGAACATTTTGGGAGTTGGTTTACTTACCGTACCACACACCTATTCCTTTTCGGAGTCTGAAACGTTCTGCAAAGTGTCCCTTATGTACTCCTCCGGTGTTATGGTATTAATTATATTGGTCTCAACACTTATGGGAGTACCTGAGATATAATGTTTGATTCTTTGACCGTTTACCACCTTCGGATTTTTGCCTTCGGCATTGTTAATTTTTATGGCACCGGAACGATAGACCTCCTCGATGATGTAAGGGCCTTCCCATTTAGAGAGAAGCTTTCCTGCAAAAAATCTTAAATGAGAGTTGTATAGCAAAACATGATCACCTACATTAAACTCGCGCTTTTGTATCCTTCTGTCATGCCATCTTTTAAATTTTTCCTTAAACAACTTGGCATTCTTGTAGGCTTGGGTTCTCCATTCATCGACTGAGCTAATGTCAAATAACCTCTTCTCACCGGCAAGTTTGAAATCATAATTGAGCTCTTTAATAGCCCAATATGCCTTATGTTCTAGTTCAAGAGGTAAATGACATGCTTTTCTGTAAACCATTTTATATGGAGACATACCCATAGGATTCTTATAAGCAGTTCTATAAGCCCACAAAGCATCATCAAGTTTCTTAGACCAATTCTTTCAAGATCTATTAACAGTCTTTTGCAAAATTAAGTTGATCTCCCTGTTGCTCAATTCTACTTGACCACTAGACTGAGGATGATATGGAGATGCAATTAGCAAGCATTTTACGGAAAGCACCATGAATAAAATGTGAACCACCATCTGTCATTAAATATCTAGGGACTCCAAACCTTGGAAAAAAAACTTCTTTAAGCATCTTAATAGAAGTGTTATGATCATCACTACTAGTTGGAACAGCTTCTACCCACTTAGTAACGTAATCAACAGCAACTAAAATATGTGTATACCCATTAGAGGAAGGAAAAGGTCCCATATAATCAAAAAACCCAACATCAAATGGTTCAATAACAAGTGAATAGTTCATAGGCATTTACTGACGTCTACTAATATTGCCAATTCTCTAGCAGTCGTCACAAGATAAGACAAACTTATGGGCATCCTTGAAGAGAGTGGGCCAATAGAACCCGGATTGCAATACCTTATGTGCAGTTCTATCTCCAGCGTGGTGTCCCCGTAAGACTCTGAGTGGCACTTGCGTAGGATCTGTTCCCGTTCATGCTCAGGTACACAACGTCTAATAACACCATCTACTCTTTCTTTATAAAGGTGTGGAGCATTCCAAAAGTAATGTCTTAAATCATAGAAAAACTTTTTCTTTTGCTGGTATGTGAAACTAGGTGGTATAAATTTAGCAACAATATAATTAGCATAATCAGCATACCATGGAGTATTTCGAGAAGCATTTATGACATCTCATTGTTCATCAGGAAAGCTGTCATCAATAGGCAGTGGGTCATCAAGAACATTTTCTAACCTAGACAAATTGTCTGCAACGGGGTTCTCAGCTCCCTTTCTATCAATAATATGCAAATCAAATTCTTGTAGCAATAGAACCCATCTAATGAGTTTGGGTTTAGCATCTTTCTTTTCCATATATTTAATAGCAGCATGATCAATGTGAACAGTTCCTTTGGAATCAACAATATAGGGTGTGCACTTATCACATGCAAATACAACTGCTAAAAATTCTTTTTCAGTGGTAGCATAATTTCTCTGGGCACTGTCTAGAATTTTACTAGCATACTGAATAACATTTAATTTCTTGTCAACACTTTGTCCTAGAACAGCACCAACAGCATAATCACTAGCATCACACATAATTTCAAAGGGTAAATTCCAATCAGGTGGCTGAACAATAGGTGCAGAAATCAAGGCTTTCTTAAGTATTTCAAAGGCTTCTACACAATCATCATCAAAAACAAAAGGAACATCTTTTTGCAAGAGATTAGTGAGAGGCCTAGAAATTTTAGAGACGTCTTTAATAAACCTCCTATAGAAATCAGCATGACCAAGGAAACTTCTTATACCTTTGATATCTTTAGGACATGGCATCTTTTCAAGAGCATCTACTTTAGCTTCATCAACTTCAATACCCCTTTCAGAAATTTTATGCCCCAAGACAATACCTTCATTAACCATAAAGTGACACTTCTCCCAATTCAATACAAGATTAGTTTCTTCACATCTCTGCAAAACTCGGTCAAGGTTGCTTAAGAAATCATCAAAAGAAGTTCCGTAAACGGAGAAATCATCAATGAAAACCTCAACAATCTTTTCACAGAAATCAGAGAATATAGCAGTCATACATCTTTGAAAGGTAGCAGGTGCATTGCATAAACCAAAAGGCATACGTCTATAAGCAAAGGTACCGAAAGGGCAAGTAAAAGTGGTTTTCTCTTGATCATCTTTTGACACAGGTATTTGAGAGAAACTAGAATAACCATCTAGAAAGCAAAAATGTGTATGCTTGGATAATCTTCCTAGCGTTTGATCAATAAAAGGTAGAGGGTAATGATCTTTTCTTGTAGCTTTATTTAATTTGCGAAAATCAATTACCATTCTATAACCTGTAACAATTCTTTGAGGAATCAATTCATTCTTATCATTAGGAACAACAGTGATACCTCCTTTCTTAGGGACACAATGAACAGGACTTACCCATTGACTATCAACAATAGGATAAATTATACCTGCCTCCAGAAGCTTCAGTATTTCATTTCTTACCACTTCTTCATCTTAGGATTTAACCGTCGTTGATGATCAACAACTGGTTTAGCATCTTTCTCAAATTTAATTTTGTGCTAACATAGAGTGGGACTAATGCCTTTAAGATCATCGAGAGTATATCCAATAGCGGCACGATGCTTCTTCAGTGTTTTCAATAATTTCTTTTCTTCATGCTCTGAAAGATTTGCACTAATAATAACAGGATATATCTTCTTTTCATCAAGATAAGCATATTTCAGAGTATCAGGTAATTGTTTAAGCTCAAACACGGGATCACCCTTAGGTGGAGGAGGATCTCCAAGGATTTCAACAAGCAAATTGTGTTTCAAAATAGGTCCTTGATCAAAGAATACTTCATCTATTTCCCTTCTTTCATTCATAAACATATCATTTTCATGGTCTAGCAAATATTGTTCTAAGGGATCATTAGGAGGCACGACAATAGAAGCAAGAGCAATAATTTCATCCTTGCTAGGCAATTCTTTATCATGGGGTTGTCTATGAAATTTAGAGAAATTAAAATCATGAGACATATCCCCCAAACCAACAGTAACAATATCTTTCTCGCAGTCTATCTTAGCATTAACGGTATTCAAGAAAGGTCTACCAAATATAATGGGACAAAAGTTATCTCGTGGGGAAGCAAGAACAAGAAAATCAGTAGGATATTTTATCTTCCCATACAAGACTTCAACATCTCTAAAAATCCCAATTAGTGATATAGTATCTCTATTAGCAAGCTTAATAGTAACATCAATATCTTCTATCTCAGCAGGTGCAATATCATTCATAATTTCTTTATACAAGGTATAAGGAATTGCACTAACACTAGCACCCACATCACATAGGCCATGATAATAATGATCTCCTATTTTAAAAGAAACAACAGGCATGCCAACAACAGGTCTATGTTTATCTTTCATATCGCGTTTACCAATTCTAGCAGCTTCATCACATAAATAAATAACATGCACATCAACATTATCAACCAAGAGATCTTTAACCATAGCAATACTAGGTTCAACTTTAATTTGCTTAGAAGGTTTGGGTGTTCTAATATTACTTTTGTTGACCACAGTTGAAGCTTGAGCATGATCCTTTATTCTAACAGGGAATGGTGGTTTCTCGATATAAGCAGTAGGAACAATAGGATCAACATGATAAGTAATACTTTCTTCTTCAACTTTAATAGGTTCTACTACTTTAACTTCAATGGGAGGATGATATTTAAACCACTTCTCCTTAGGGAGATCAACATGAGTAGCAAAAGGCTCACAAAAACAAGCTACTATCTCAGAGTCAAGTCCATATTTAGTGCTAAAATCACGAAAAGTATCGGCATCCATAAAAGATCTAACACAATAAAACTTAAGGTTTATACCTGACTCCTTACCTTTGTCGAGTTCCCAATATTCAGAGTTGCGTTTAATTCTTTCCAATAAATCCCATTTGAATTCAATGTGTTTCTTCATATAGGAACCAGTACAAGAAGTATCGAGCATGGATCGATCATTATGAGAAAGCCGAGCATAATTTTTTTGAATAATAATTTCTCTTGAGAGCTCATGATTGGGGCATGAATATAACATTGACTTAAGCCTCCCCCAAGCTTGAGCGATACTTTATCCTTCACGAGGCCAAAAATTATATATATAATTCCGATCACGATGAACAAGATGCATAGGATAAAACTTCTGATGAAATTCCAATTTCAATCGGTTGTAGTTCCATGATCCAATATCATCCAATAGCCTATACCATGTCAATGCCTTTCCTTTCAAAGATGAAGGGAAGACTTTCTTCTTGACCACATCCTCGGGCATACCTGCAAGCTTAAATAATCCACAAACTTCATCCACATAGATTAGGTGCATATCAGGATGTAATGTTCCATCTCCTGCATAAGGATTAGCTAGCAATTTCTCTATCATACCCGAAGGAATTTCATAATAAATATTTTCAGTAGGTGCAGTAGGTTGAGGAGCAACTCTTTGTTCTTCCGATCGAGGTGAAGATACCCCGAACAAGCCCCTCAAAGGATTATTTTCCATAGTAACAAGTGACAGTAAATTCCAGCACACTGTATAAATGTTTCCTTACCAAATTCCACTTACCAAAGGCGCTTCACTCCCCGGCAACGGCGCCAAAAAAGATTCTTGATGACCTACAAGTATAGGGGATCTATCGTAGTCCTTTTGATAAGTAAGAGTGTTGAACCCAACAAGGAGCAGAAGGAAATGATAAGCAGTTTTCAGCAAGGTATTCTCTGCAAGCACTGAAATTATCGGTAACAGCTAGTTTTGTGATAAGATAAATCATAACGGGTAACAAGTAAATAAAGTAACTAAGGTGTACCAAGGTGTCCCAATCCATTTTGTAGCAAAGGACAAGCCTGGACGAACTCTTATATAAAGCAAAGCGCTCCCGAGGACACATGGGAATTGTTGTCAAGTTGGTTTTCATCATGCTCATATGGTTCGCATTCGTTACTTTGATAATTTGATATGTGGGTGGACCGGTGCTTGGGTGCTGCCGTTCCTTGGACAAGCCTCCCACTTATGATTAACCCCTCTCCCAAGCATCTGCAACTACGAAAGAAGAATTAAGGTAAACCTAACCATAGCATGAAACATATGGATCCAAATCAGCCCCTTACGAAGCAACGCATAAACTAGGGTTTAAGCTTCTGTCACTCTAGCAACCCATCATCTACTTATTACTTCCCAATGTCTTCCCCTAGGCCCAAATAATGGTGAAGTGTCATGTAGTCGATGTTCACATAACACCACTAGAGGAGAGACAACATACATCTAATCAAAATATCGAACGAATACCAAATTCACATGATTACTTATTACAAGACTTTTCCCATCTCCTCAGGAACAAACGTAACTACTTAAAAACATATTTATGATCAAGATCAGAGGAGTATTAATTATCATTAAGGATCTGAAAATATACTCTTCCACCGGATAAACCAACTAGCATCAACTACAAGGAGTAATCAACACGACTAGCAACCCACAAGTACCAATCTGAGGTTTTGGGACCAAGATCGAATACAAGAGATGAACTAGGGTTTGAGAGGACATGGTGTTGGTGAAGATGTTGATGGAGATTGACCCCCTCTCGATGAGAGGATCGATGGTGATGACGGTGGCGATGATGTAGCGACCCGACCTAAAATCGGTCAAGTCTCTGTGTATCTGTATGATACGTCCATTTTGCATCATGCTTTTATATCGATATTTATTGCATTACGGGCTGTTATTACACGTTATGTCACAATACTTATGCCTATTCTCTCTTATTTTACAAGGTTTACATAAAGAGGGAGAATGCCGGCAGCTGGAATTCTGGGCTGGAAAAGGAGCAAATATTAGAGACCTATTCTGCACAACTCCAAAAGTTCTGAAACTCCACGGAAGTTATTTTTGGAAATAATAAAAAATATTGAGCGAAGAAAATACCAGAGGGGACCCACACCCTGGGCAAGAGGGTGGGGGACGCGCCCTACCCCTCTGGGCGCGCCCCCTGCCTCGTGGGCCCCCTAGTGGCCCTCTGGTGCCCATCTTCTGCTATATGAAGTCTTTCGTCCGAGGAAAAATCACAAGCAAGCTTTCGGGACGAGACTCCGCCGCCATGAGGTGGAACCATGGCGGAACCAATCTAGGGCTCTGGCGGAGCTGTTTTGCCGGGGACACTTCCCTCTGGGAGGGGGAAATCATCGCCATTGTCATCACCAATGCTCCTCTCATCGGGAGGGGGCCAATCTCCATCAACATCTTCACCAACACCATCTCCTCTCAAACCCTAGTTCATCTCTTGTATCCAATTCTTGTCTCTAAGTCTGAGATTGGTACATGTAGGTCGCTAGTAGTATTGATTACTCCTTGTAGTTGATGCTAGTTGGTTTATTTGGTGGAAGATCATATGTTCATATCCTATATGCATATTAATACTCCTCTGATTATGAACATGAATATGCTTTGTGAGTAGTTACGTTTGTTCCTGAGGACATGGGAGAAGTCTTACTATTAGTAGTCATGTGAATTTGGTATTCGTTCGATATTTTGATGAGATGTATGTTGTCTCTCCTCTAGTGGTTTATGTGAACGTCGACTACATGACACTTCACCATTATTTGGGCCTAGAGGAAGGCATTGGGAAGTAATAAGTAGATGATGGGTTGCTAGAGTGACAGAAGCTTAAACCCTAGTTTATGCGTTGCTTCGTAAGGGGCTAATTTGGATCCATATGTTTCATGCTATGGGTAGGTTTACCTTAATACTTATTTTGTAGTTGCGGATGCTTGCAATAGGAGTTAATCATAAGTGGGATGCTTGTCCAAGTAAGGACAGCACCCAAGCACCGGTCCACCCACATATCAAACTTTCAAAGTACCGAACGCGAATCATATGAACGTGATGAAAACTAGCTTGACGATAATTCCCATGTGTCCTCGGGAGCGCTTTTCTCTATATAATAAATTGTCCAGGCTTGTTCTTTGCTACAAAAAGGATTGGGCCATCTTGCTGCACTTTATTCACTTTTGTTACTTGTTGCTGTTACAAATTATCTTATCACAAAACTATCTGTTACCTATAATTTCAGTGCTTGCAGAGAATACCTTGCTGAAAACCGCTTATCATTTCCTTCTGCTCCTCGTTGGGTTCGACACTCTTACTTATCGAAAGGACTACGATAGATCCCCTATACTTGTGGGTCATCAAGACTCTTTTGTGGCGCCGTTGCCGGGGAGTGAAGCGCCTTTGGTAGGTGGAATTTGGTAAGGAAAATTTTATATAGTGTGCTGAAATTTACTGTCACCTCTTACTATGGAAAGTAATCCTTTGAGGGGCTTGTTCGAGGTATCTTCACCTCGACCAGTAGAGCAAAGAGTTGCTCCTCAACCTACTGAACCTACTGAAAATGAAAATGTTTACTTTGAAATTCCTTCGGGTATGATAGAAAAACTGCTAGCTAATCCTTTTGCAGGAGATGGAACATTACATCCTGATGAGCACCTAATTTATGTGGATGAAGTTTGTGGATTATTTAGGCTTGCAGGTATGCCCGATGATGTTATCAAGAAGAAGGTCTTCCCTTTATCTTTGAAGGGAGATGCATTGACATGGTATAGGCTATGTGATGATATGGGATCATGGAACTACAGACGATTGAAATTGGAATTTCATCAGAAGTTTTATCCTATGCATCTTGTTCATCGTGATCGTAATTACATATATAATTTTTGGCCTCGTGAAGGAGAAAGCATCGCTCAAGCTTGGGGGAGGCTTAAGTCAATGTTATATTCATGCCCCAATCATGAGCTCTCAAGAGAAATGATTATTCAAAAAATTTATGCTCGGCTTTCTGACAACAATCGCACCATGCTCGATACTTCTTGTACTGGTTCTTTTATGATGAAGACTATTGAATTCAAATGGGATTTATTGGAAAGAACTAAACGCAACTCTAAAGATTGGGACCTCGACGAAGGTAAGGAGTCAGGTATAACACCTAAGTTTGATTGTGTTAAATCTTTTATGGATACCGATGTTTTCCGTACATTTAGCAATAAATATGGACTTGACTCTGAGATAGTAGCTTCTTTTTGTGAATCTTTTGCTGCTCACGTTGATCTCCCTAAGGAGAAGTGGTTTAAATATAATCCTCCCATAGAAGTAAAAGTAGTTGCACCTATTAAAGTTGAAGAAAAGACTATCACTTATAATGATCCTATTGTTCCTACTGCTTATGTTGAGAAACCACCTTTCCCTGTTAGGATAAAGGATCATGCAAAAGCTTCAACTGTGGTTCGTAAAAGTAATATTAGAACTTATGCACCCCCTGAGCAAGTTAAAGTTGAACCTAATATTGCTATTGTTAAAGATCTCTTGGCTGATAATATTGATGGGCATGTTATTTATTTCTATGATGAGACTGCTAGAATTGCTAAACCTAGTGCTAAAAATAAACATAGACCTGTGGTAGGCATGCCTGTTATTTCTGTTAAAATAGGAGATCATTGTTATCATGGCTTGTGTGATATGGGTGCTAGTGCTAGTGCAATACCTATTGACTTATACAAAGAAATTATGCATGATATTGCACCCGCTGAGTTAGAAGAAATTGATGTTACCATTAAGCTTGCCAATAGAGATACTATATCACCAATTGGAATTGTTACAGATGTTGAAGTCTTGTGTAGGAAAACTAAATATCCTACTGATTTTCTTGTTCTTGGTTCCCCACAAGATAGCTTTTGTCCCATTATATTTGGTAGACCCTTCTTAAACACTGTTAATGCTAAGATAGACTGCAAAAAGGATGTTGTTACTATTAGTCTGGATGATATGTCTCATGAGTTTAACTTTTCTAAATTTCATAGACAACACCGTGAAGAGGAATTGCCTAGTAAAGATGAAATTATTGGTCTTGCTTCTATTGCCGTACCTCCTAGTGATCCTTTAGAACAATATTTGCTAGACCATGAAAATGATATGTTTATGAATGAAAGAAGGGAAATAGATGAAGTGTTCTTTAAATAGGGACCTATTTTGAAACACAACTTGCCTGTTGAAATCCTAGGGGATCCTCCTCCACCCAAGGGTGATCCTGTGTTTGAGCTTAAACCATTGCCTGATACCCTTAAATATGCTTATCTTGATGAAAAGAAGATATATCCTGTTATTATTAGTGCTAACCTTTCAGAGAAGGAGGAAGAAAAATTATTGAAAACTCTGAAGAAGCACCGTGCTGCTATTGGATATACTCTTGATGATCTTAAGGGCATTAGTCCCACTCTATGCCAACACAAAATAAATTTGGAGAAAGATGCCAAACCAGTTATTGATCACCAACGACGGCTGAATCCTAAGATGAAAGAAGTGGTAAGAAAGGAAATATTAAAGCTCCTTGAGGCAGGTATAATCTATCCCGTTGCTGATAGTCAGTGGGTAAGTCCTGTCCATTGTGTCCCTAAGAAAGGAGGTATTACTGTCGTTCCTAATGATAAAGATGAATTGATTCCGCAAAGAATTATTACAGGTTATAGTATGGTAATTGATTTCCGCAAATTAAATAAAGCTACTAAAAAAGATCATTACCCCTTACCTTTTATTGATCAAATGCTAGAAAGATTATCCAAACATACACATTTTTGCTTTCTAGATGGTTATTCTGGCTTCTCTCAAATACCTGTGTCAGCTGATGATCAAGCTAAGACCACTTTTACTTGCCCTTTCGGTACTTTTGCTTATAGACGTATGCCTTTTGGTTTATGTAATGCACCTGCTACCTTTCAAAGATGCATGATCGCTATATTCTCTGACTTTTGTGAAAAGATTTGTGAGGTTTTCATGGATGATTTCTCCATTTATGGATCCTCTTTTGATGATTGCTTGAGCAACCTTGATCGAGTTTTGCAGAGATGTGAAGAAACTAATCTTGTCTTGAATTGGGAAAAGTGCCACTTTATGGTTAATGAAGGTATTGTCTTGGGGCATAAAATTTCTGAAAGAGGTATTGAAGTTGATAAAGCTAAAGTTGATGCTATTGAAAGATGCCATGTCCCAAGGACATCAAAGGTATAAGAAGTTTTCTTGGTCACGCCGGATTTTATAGGAGGTTCATTAAGGACTTCTCAAAAATCTCTCGGCCTTTGACTAATCTATTACAAAAAGATATACCATTTGTCTTTGATGATGATTGTGTAGAAGCATTTGAAATACTTAAGAAAGCATTAATTTCCGCACCTATTGTTCAGCCACCTGATTGGAATTTACCCTTTGAAATTATGTGTGATGCTAGTGATTATGCTGTAGGTGTTGTTCTAGGGCAAAGAGTTGATAAGAAATTAAATGTTATTCAATATGCTAGTAAAACTCTAGACAGTGCCCAGAGAAATTATGCCACTACTGAAAAAGAATTTTTAGCAGTTGTATTTGCTTGTGATAAGTTCAGACCTTATATTGTTGATTCTAAAGTAACTATTCACAGTGATCATGCTGCTATTAAATATGTTATGGAAAAGAAAGATGCTAAACCTAGACTTATTAGATGGGTTCTCTTGCTACAAGAGTTTGATTTGCATATTATCGATAGAAAGGGAGCTGAGAACCCCATTGCAGACAACTTGTCCAGGTTAGAGAATGTTCTTGATGACCCACTACATATTGATGATAGCTTTCCTGATGAACAATTAAATGTCATAAATGCTTCTCATACTGCTCCATGGTATGCTGATTATGCTAATTACATTGTTGCTAAATTTATACCACCTAGTTTCACATACCAGCAAAAGAAAAAGTTTTTCTATGATTTAAGACATTACTTCTGGGATGATCCACATCTTTATAAAGGAGTAGATGGTGTTATTAGACGTTGTGTACCTGAGCATGAACAGGAACAGATCCTACGCAAGTGTCACTCCGAGGCTTATGGAGGACACCACGCTGGAGATAGAACCGCACATAAGGTATTGCAATCCGGTTTTTATTGGCCTACTCTCTTCAAGGATGCTCGTAAGTTTGTCTTATCTTGTGATGAATGTCAAAGAATTGGTAATATTAGTAGACGTCAAGAAATGCCTATGAATTATTCACTTGTTATTGAACCATTCGATGTTTGGGGCTTTGATTATATGGGACCGTTTCCTGCCTCTAATGGATATACTCATATTTTAGTTGCTGTTGATTACGTTACTAAGTGGGTAGAAGCTATTCCAACTAGTTGTGCTGATCATAACACTTCTATTAAGATGCTTAAAGAAGTTATTTTTCTGAGGTTTGGAGTCCCTAGATATTTGATGACTGATGGTGGTTCACATTTTATTCATGGTGCTTTTCGTAAAATGCTTGCCAAATATGATGTTAATCATAGAATTGCATCTCCATATCACCCACAGTCTAGTGGTCAAGTAGAATTGAGTAACAGAGAACTCAAATTAATTTTGCAAAAGACTGTTAATAGATCTAGAAAGAATTGGTCCAAGAAACTTGATGATGCATTATGGGCCTACAGAACTGCATATAAAAATCCTATGGGTATGTCTCCGTATAAAATGGTTTATGGAAAAGCATGTCACTTACCTCTCGAACTAGAACATAAGGCATATTGGGCCATTAAAGAGCTCAATTATGATTTCAAACTTCCCGGTGAGAAGAGGCTATTTGACATTAGCTCACTTGATGAATGGAGAACCCAAGCCTATGAGAATGCCAAATTGTTTAAAGAAAAAGTTAAAAGATGGCATGACAAAAGAATACAAAAGCGTGAGTTTAATGTAGGTGATTATGTATTGCTATACAACTCTTGTTTAAGATTTTTTGCAGGAAAACTTCTCTCTAAATGGGAAGGTCCTTACGTTATCGAGGATGTCTATCGTTCCGGTGCCATAAAAATCAACAACTTCGAAGGCACAAATCCAAAGGTGGTGAATGGTCAAAGAATCAAACATTATATCTCAGGTAATCTTATAAATGTTGAAACTAATGTTTTCGAAACTGTAACACCGGAGGAATACATAAGAGACACTTTCCAGAACATTTCAGACTCCGAAAAGGAATAGGTATGTGGTACGGTAAGTAAACCGACTCCAAAACAGTTCCAATGGCAATTTTTCTCCGTTTTGGAATATTTAGAATAATAGAAAACTAAGAAGCAGTCCAGGAAGGACACGAGGCCTCCACGAGGGTGGAGGGCGCGCCCTACCCCCTGGGCGTGCCCCCTGCCTCGTGGGCACCTCGTGTGCTCTCCGGACTCCGTTTTCTTGCACTATACATATTTTGGTCGGTAAAAATTCATTATATAACCTCCCAAATGTTTTGACTCCTGTATCATGCAATTATCTTGTGTTCTTGTTTCGAGCTGTTTTCTGTCAGGGTTGTCAAGGCCAGGCATCATGTCGTCCCCCTCCTCCAACAACGGTGACAATGATGCTTGGCTAATGAAGATAGAGATGAAGAGGGAAGAACCCATGGAGATCAACAAGGATGAAGGGATCAAGAAGGCCACGGAGGACAATGTTCCGGCAGTAGAAGACATCCTTCAACTTGATCACAATCTTCTTACCCCAACTGAGATCGAAGCTTTCAAGATGATTGAGTTAGCTTGTATACAAAACAAGTATCTCACACGTGAAAATATTTTGTTGAAGGAGCATATCGTCGCACTCAAAGGCATTATCCGCAAGTTGGAGGATCTCTTACGCTCGATGTGCGACTACCCATCATCGACAACCCCTTCACCAGCAAAGGAGATATAATCACATGGGTATGGGCACTCCCCTTGGCAACTGCCAAGCTTGGGGGAGGTGTCCCGGTATCGTATCATCATCACACTCCTATCTTTACCGTTTTTCTTAGTTCGATCCTTTTAGTAATATCTTGATCTAGTAGAAAAACGTTTTTTTGTGTGATCTAGTTTTGAGTTTTGCTTTATGACCCCTCTATGTAATCGAGTCCGTGAGCTATATAATAAAGATTAGTGTTGAGTCAAGGGCTTGATTGTTTTTTCATGATCTTGAGGGAATAAAAGAAAAGAAAAAGAATAAAAAGGAATAAAAAGAGATCATATTGATCTTATGGAGAGTAATGACTTCACATAAAAAGAGTATGATGATTAAAAGTTGTTGAGAGTTGACAACCGTAGCATTGGTTATCGTTGCAATTAATAGGAAGTAATAAAGAAAGAGAGGTTTCACATATAAATATACTATCTTGGACATCTTTTATGATTGTGAGCACTCATTAAAATATGACATGCTAAAGAGTTGATGTTGGACAAGGAAGACAACGTAATGGGTTATGTTTCCTTACATCTGAAATAAAGTATATTGTCATAGATCATCCAACATGTTGAGCTTGCCTTTCCCCCTCATGCTAGCCAAATTCTTTGCACTAAGTAGAGATACTACTTGTGCTTCCAAATACCCTTAAACCCGGTTTGCCACGAGAGTCCACCATACCTACCTATGGATTGAGTAAGATCCCTCAAGTAAGTTGTCATCGGTGCAAGCAATAAAAATTGCTCTCTAAATATGTATGATTGATTAGTGTGGAGGAAATAAGTTTATACGATCTTGTGATGTGGAAGGAATAAAAGCGACGGACTGCATAATAAAGGTCCATATGACAAGTGGAAATATAAAGTGACGTTCTTTCGCATTAAGATTTTGTGCATCCAACCCTGAAAGCGCATGGCAACCTCTGCTTCCCTCTGCGAAGGGCCTATATTTTACTTTTATCTCTTATCCTTATGCAAGAGTCATGGTGATTTTCACCTTTCCTTTTTACATTTTATCCTTTGGCAAGGTCAGTGTGTTGGAAAGATCCTGATATATATATATATATATATATATATATATATATATATATATATATATATATATATATATATATATATATCTAATTGGATGTAAGTTAGCATGAGCTATTATTGTTGACATTACCCTTGAAGTAAAAGGTTGGGAGGCGAAACTATAAGCCCCTATCTTCCTCTGTGTCCGATTAAAACTCCGTAACCACAAGTATTGCGTGAGTGTTAGCAATTGTGAAAGACTAAATGATAGTTGAGTATGTGGGCTTGCTGAAAAGCTCTGACATAGACTCTTTCTGATGTTATGATAAATTGCAATTGCTTCAATGACTGAGATTATAGTTTGTTGGTTCTCAATGAAGTTTCTGATTCATACTTGATGTTGTGAATAGATTATTACTTGAGCATAAGAAATCATATGACAATATCCATATATGTTGCTGTTTTAAGAATGATCATGATGCCCTCATGTCCGTATTTTATTTTATCGACACCTCTACCTCTAAACATGTGGACATATTATCGTTATCGGCTTCCGCTTGAGGACAAGCGAGGTCTAAGCTTGGGGGAGTTGATACGTCCATTTTGCATCATGCTTTTATATCGATATTTATCACATTATGGGCTGTTATTACACGTTATGTCACAATACTTATGCCTATTCTCTCTTATTTTACAAGGTTTACATAAAGAGGGAGAATGCCGGCAGCTGGATTCTGGGCTGGAAAAGGAGCAAATATTAGAGACCTATTCTACACAACTCCAAAAGTCCTGAAACTCCACAGAAGTTATTTTTGGAAATAATAATAAATACTGAGCGAAGAAAATACCAGAGGGGACCCACACCCTGGGCACGAGGGTGGGGGGCGCGCCCCCTGCCTCGTGGGCCCCCTGGTGGCCCTCCGGTGCCCATCTTCTGCTATATGAAGTCTTTCGTCCGAGGAAAAATCACAAGCAAGCTTTTGAGACGAGACTCCGCCACCACGAGGCGGAACCCTCGCGGAACCAATCTAGGGCTCTGGCGGAGCTGTTCTGCCAGGGACACTTCCCTCCGGGAGGGGGAAATCATCGCCATTGTTATCACCAACGCTCCTCTCATCGGGAGGGGGCCAATCTCCATCAACATCTTCACCAGCACCATCTCCTCTCAAACCCTAGTTCATCTCTTGTATCCAATTCTTGTCTCTAAGTCTAAGATTGGTACCTATAGGTTGCTAGTAGTATTGATTACTCCTTGTAGTTGATGCTAGTTGGTTTATTTGGTGGAAGATCATATGTTCAGATCCTATATGCATATTAATACTCCTCTGATTATGAACATGAATATGCTTTGTGAGTAGTTACGTTTGTTCCTGAGGACATGGGAGAAGTCTTGCTATTAGTAGTCATGTGAATTTGGTATTCGTTCGATATTTTGATGAGATGTATGTTGTCTCTCCTCTAGTGGTGTTATGTGAACGTCGACTACATGACACTTCACCATTATTTGGGCCTAGAGGAAGGCATTGGGAAGTAATAAGTAGATGATGGGTTGCTAGAGTGACAGAAGCTTAAACCCTAGTTTATGCGTTGCTTCGTAAGGGGCTGATTTGGATCCACATGTTTCATGCTATGGTTAGGTTTACCTTAATACTTCTTTTGTAGTTGCGGATGCTTGCAATAGGAGTTAATCATAAGTGGGATGCTTGTCCAAGTAAGAACAACACCCAAGCACCGGTCCACCCACATATCAAATTATCAAAGTACCGAACGTGAATCATATGAACGTGATGAAAACTAGCTTGACGATAATTCCCACGTGTCCTCGGGAGCGCTTTTCTCTATATAAGAAATTGTCCAGGCTTGTCCTTTGCTACAAAAAGGATTGGGCCATCTTGCTGCACTTTATTTACTTTTCTTACTTGTTGCTCGTTACAAATTATCTTATCACAAAACTATCGGTTACCTATAATTTCAGTGCTTGCAGAGAATACCTTGCTGAAAACCGCTTATCATTTCCTTCTGCTCCTCGTTGGGTTCGACACTCTTACTTATCGAAAGGACTACGATAGATCCCCTATACTTGTGGGTCACACTGTACCATCCCAAGCTCATGCTGGCACACACAGTACATCAATGAATATATCAAAGTGCAATCACACATGCTTTATTACATCGAATCTCATATAGAGTCTTTATTAATATAGAATAAATTCGGCCGAAGGCCAACTCTCGAGATAAACTACTGCGGAAGACGTAGACAACAGCGAGTTCATCCGACTCCATAGGGAAATCACCGAGCGTAGAGCGTAGCCTCACTCCTGGTCGGAATAAACCTCTGCAACATAAGACGTTGCAGCCATGTAGGTCAGCATTTTGAATATGCCGGCAAGTCACAAAGAGGAAAACAAGAATAAGATGCCATCACTATATGCAATTTTGGCCGTGGGGCTCTAAGTTTAAGTTTTTGCATAAAGCAAATTTTTCCCTACAACAAAAGGACTTGCATGTAAATTACTACAAAATATTGGTAGTTATTGAGATGGTTCCGCCAACCAATTCTCATAGCCCAAAATTATTAATAAACCCACTCATTATAATTTATTGTGTTGAGACTATCTGATAGTATCATCTCTGGTGCTCAAGTTGTCCGTAACCGGGACACGGCTAATCGATTAGATTGTTACTCTGGAGAGTCTTGTACACTTTACCCGCAAGATTCGATCCCTCCTATTATGTCCTCGCACTGCCTGGTGTTTGAGAACGGGACAATCAAAACATGGTCTTCCAAAGCGATCCTCCTGCCGAAAGTCAGTGCTCATCCAATCCTACCGTTCGTCTACATCTGCTAGCAATCTGACCAACCAGAGTCTCGACTAAGGTCAACCAAGCCAGAGCCCATAATGGCTTGCAGTTGCACACATAAGCTTCCCGGCCCTTAAGTATCCATCCATCTCTTTGAGCTTGGGTGGCATTCCGTCGGGATGATCACGGGTAGATACCAGGATTCCAGGGCATAACCATGATAGACATCAGGCTGCCAGATGCTTTCCATTCCACCCAGAGGTATATTGAGTCCTTGAAATCTTGAGGTGGAGGCGGTGGTGACGTCGAGGTGGCTCGGGGACGGAAGAGACGACGAGGGCGAGGCGGTGCAGAGTCCCGCGAGCTTCAGCTCTGGTGACGGGCAGCGATGCTCGAGGCGGTGGCTTCGGTGGTCCCTAGGCGACGAGAAGATGTCAGAAAGGTGCGGGAGAGAGAGGGAGAGGGGAGAGGGATCGCGTGACCGAGGGGGAGAGGGTTCGGCGCGGTGCGCGTGGAGCAGGCCGGCTCGGGCACTGGTGGGCTGCTGCTCGCTGGTGGGCCGTGGCTCGGGTGGCTGGCCTGGCGCCTGGTGCACCCCTTTTTTTGAAATAAGGCAGGGGGAAAAGAAATAAAATTGAGAAATAAAATAATTTTATATAGGACATATACATATCAAAATTCTCAGAAGAATAAATCATATATAGTGAACTATTTTTCAGAGGCAAAACCAAAGGTTATGAAAACGTATTTTTTTAAAATTCCAATTAAAACAAATTTGAATTCCAACTTTTGGCATTGTTTTCATCTGACATTTTTGGAGTGTCATGTTAGCTCCTCTCATACTTTTGAACAAAGTATTTGTCAGGGATTTTTGAAATAAATTTCAAATGCCAGTTTGAATTCAAATTCAAATAAAAACTCAGGTGCCTCTGAAATTTCCAAACGCCACTCAATTCAAACAAAATGCATAGATGCTTAGCTATTAATTGTAAAACATTCCAAATTGAAAATTTGGAATGTTACAAACCTACCCACCTTAAGATGAATCTCGCCCTCGAGATTCAGGTTGGCTAGCAAATAGGTGCGGGTGGTCTCGACGAAGATCTTCTTCTCGCTCCCACATGGCTTCCTCCTCGGTGTGGTGGCTCCACATAACCTTGCAGAACTTGATGATCTTGCTGCGGGTAACTCTGTTTGCAGTCTCGAGAATTCTGACGGGTTTCTCCTCATAAGTCAGATCACTGTCAAGTTGTATGGCCTCTAGGGGCACTGTGTCTCTCAAAGGAATATCGATCATCTCAGCATGGCATTTCTTCAGCTGGGAAACGTGAAAGACATCATGAACTCCTGACAATCCTTCCGGCAATTCCAGCTTGTATGCAACTTCTCCTCTACATTCGAGGACTGTGTATGGGCCAATGAACCTGGGTGCTAACTTTCCTTTAACACCGAACCTCTTGATTCCTCGAAGTGGAGACACACGGAGATATGCGGTCTCCAACTACGTACGTTATCTCCTTGCGTTTACTGTCGGCATAACTCTTCTATCTCGACTGAGCTATCTTAAGTCCGTCTCGAATCAGCTTGACCTTTACTTCGGAGTCTCTGGTAATATCAGGACCAAAAAGTTTTCGGTCTCCAACACCATCCCACAACAATGGTGTTCTGCACCTCCTTCCGTATAGAGCTATGAAAGGGGCCATCTTCAGACTGGTCTGATAGCTGTTGTTGTACGAGAACTCTACGTATGGCAGATTGTCATCCCAGCTAGATCCATAGTCTAGTGCACAGACTCTCAACATGTCCTCCAGAATCTGATTGACTCTCTCGGCCTGTCCATCTGTCTGTGGATGAAAAGCTGTACTAAACTCCAACCTCGTACCCAAAGTTTCATGCAACTGATTCCAAAAATTTGAGGTAAATTGTGTTCCTCTATCTGACACGATACTCCTCGGAACTCCGTGCAGACATACGATCCTGGTCATGTATATCTTGGCTAACTTACCGCTGGTATATGTGGTCTTCACGGGAATGAAATGAGCTACCTTGGTCAAGCGATCAACTACTACCCAGATAGAATCATAACGTGAACGAGTCCTGGGTAATCCCGTGATAAAATCCATTCCAAGTTTTTCCCATTTCCACTCGGGTATCGGCAGAGGTTGGAGTAACCCTGCCGGCTTCTGATGTTCCGACTTTAATCGCTGACAAACATCGCATAATGCTACGTACTCGGCAATATCCTTCTTCATACCTGTCCACCAGAAACTTCCCTTCAAGTCCAAATACATCTTGGTGTTGCCTGGGTGAATCGAGTATGGTGAATCATGGGCCTCCTAAAGAATTAACTTCCTGATCTCTGGGTCATTGGGCACATAGATACGATCCTCAAACCATATAGTTCCATGCTCATCCTCACGAAAACCTTTAGCCTTTCCGTTACTCATCCTTTCCTTTATCTCTGCAATTTCCTTGTCTGTCTTCTGGGCTTCTCAGATTCTTTCGGTCAAAGTGGATTAAATATCCAAGGTGGCGACAAATCCTCTCGGTACTATCTGCAGTCGGAGCTCTCTGAGATCGTCGGCTAACTCCTGAGGTAATCCTCCAGCTACGAGGGTGTTCACATAGAAGTTATGGCTCAAGGCATCTGCTACAATGTTTGACTTCCCTGGGTAATAATGCAATCTCATGTCATAGTCCTTGATCAATTCAAACCATCTCCTCTTCTTGAGGTTCAACTCCTTCTGCGTGAAAATATACTTCAAGCTCTTATGATCCATGTAAACATCACAACTATTTCCAACAAGGAAATATCTCCAGGTCTTGAGTGCGTGCACTATGGCTGCTAACTCCAAATTGTGTGTGGCATAATTCATCTCCTGAGGTCGTAGCTATCTGGAGGTATAAGCTACAACTTTTCCTTCCTGCATGAGCACTCCTCCGAGTCCTTGACGAGAAGCGTCACAATACACCTGGTAATCCTTGTGTATGTCCGGCAAAATTAGCACTGGGGCTGTAACCAAACGTTTCTTCAACTCCCGAAAACTGTCTTCACAATTGTTGGTCAAAATGTACTTGGTTTCCTTCTTCAACAACTCAGTCATGGGTTTAGCAATCTTGGAGAAATTCTCAACAAATCTCCAATAATATCCTGCAAGTCCGAGAAAACTGCGGATCTCCTTGACTGAGGTGGGGGACTGCCATTTGGTGACCGATTCAACCTTGGTGGGGTCGACTGCTATTCCTTCTCTTGAAATAACATGTCCGAAGAATCCGACTTCCTTCAGCCAAAATTCACATTTGCTGAACTTGGCATATAACTGATGTTCTCGGAGTTTCTCCAGAACTAGACACAAATGTTCCTTGTGCTCTTCCTCGCTCTTGGAGAAAACCAATATGTCATCGATGAACACCACGACAAACTTGTCCAAATATTCCATAAATACCTTGTTCATCATGCTCATGAAATACGCAGGGGCATTAGTCAATCCGAATGACATGACTGTATACTCATATAAACCATACCTTGTGGTGAAGGCTATTTTGGGTATATCCTGTTCACGAATCTTCAGCTGATGATACCCAGATCAAAGATCAATCTTGGAGAATACCTTGGCTCCAACTAGCTAATCAAACAGATCATTAATCATCGGCAGAGGGTACTTGTTCTTGATGGTCACGTCGTTCAACGAATGATAATCCACAACCATTCTCAGGGTTCCATCCTTCTTCTCTACCAAAAGAACCGGGGCTCCCAAGGTGACGAACTTGGGCGAATATATCCTTTCCCAATAATTACTTGATCTGCTTCTTGATCTCTTCCAAATCATTCGGGGGCATCCTATAAGGTCTCTTGGATATTGGGGTTGTGCCGGGTAATAATTCAATCAAAAATTCTATTTCTCCGTCCGGTGGCATTCCGGGTAATTCCTCTAGGAGTACATCGGGGAAATCTTGCACTACTGGCACTTCCTCCTGAACAACTCCCGTGAGGGAATTAACCCAAGTATTCTTTGGTGTGTGCTTGGATACATACTTGATCCTCTTCTGCTACGGGGTGGTGAGCAAAATCGTCTTGCGGGCACAGTTGATGTTTCCTTCAAACTTGGTTAACTAATCCATGCCTAGGATCACGTCCAATCCCCGGGGTTCCAATACTATGAGGTCTGCGGGAAAATCATGATTTCCGATGCTAAGGGTCGAATGACAGCCTAAGCCTGCCGTCATCTCTCCTCCTGGGGAAGTGACCTGAAGAGGGCTTCTAAGGGTTCTAGTGGGCAACCCATATTTTCCCACAACTACCCTTGATATGAATGAATGCGTTGCACCAGAATCAAACAGTACCAACACTGGACGTGAATTTAATAAAAACTTACCAACCACAGTGTCTGGCTGATCATAGACGTCCTCCACATCGATGTGGTTCACCTGGGCACGAGGAAAAGGATTGGGATTCTTGGTAGCTGAGTTTCTGTTGCCGTTGCCATTTCCATTTCCCCGCTTGGCCTCCGGACAATCGCGACTTGAAGTTGGTTTTGTTGTTGCGATTGTTCCGATTCCCTCCATGGTTATGTCCTCCTTGGTTATGTCCTCCATGGGTGTGATGGGTGTGACCTCCCGGGTATGGGGTGTAGCGAGGCTTCTGCTGAGCTCCCGAGTTGTACTTCCCCTAGCTATACTTTCGCTTGCGGTTATCAATCTGTTGCTGCTTGCCTTCAAGGATGATGGCCTTGTCTACCAGCTCCTGGTAGTTATTGAAGGTAGGCACCATCAGCTGCATTCCCAACTCATCATTGAGTCCTTCGAGGAACTTCTCCTGCTTTGCGGCATCTGTGGCCACATCATCCGGGGCATAGCGAGCTAACCGGCTAAACTCATCCACGTACTGCCCCACAGTACGATTCCCCTGGCGTAAGTTGCAGAACTCACGCTTCTTCAGACTCATGGCTCCAGCTGAGACATGAGCGGTGTGGAAGGCCTGCTGGAACTGATTCCACGTGATGGTGGCGATGGGATAGGTGGTGGCGTAGTTCTCCCACCAAGAGGCTGCAGGTCCATCAAGTTGGTGTGCGGCAAAACGCACCTTCTCAGCATCTGTACATCTAGCAGTTGCTAGCTCCCTTCCGATCTTGCGGAGTCAATCATCAGCTACAATCGGCTCAGTGCTGCTAGAGAACATTAGCGGATTCAGCCTTAGGAAACGGGTTAGGTTGCCGATAGGGGGTGGTGGCAGTGGATTGTTGTTGTTGTTGTTGTTGCCTTGGTTCTGGATGAGCATCTGCATCAAGGCATTCTACTGCTGGATCAGCTGGGTGAGCTCCGGCGGGAAGGTGAAACCGGGGTCACGTCGCGGAGGCATCTGGTGTTTTTGGAGTGGATGAGAAATTAGAATAGAACAAGGGTCTAATGAGAAAATAGCACTACCCATATGAGTGCACAATCATAATCACACCAATCATTTATTTATTCATCTCAAACAAAGTTCAGTCTCGGATTACAAAATCTCATGACTAATCGAAAATAACGGCCTAACTGATCGACGAAAAATAAAAATAAAACATCGTGGTCGACTAAATGTTCTTCACCAATTATACTTGCGTATTCCGGTACGGCGTCCTCTGGTGCGGCGACTCTTCTTGCTGCATCCTTTGGTGGAGCTCTCTTCATAATCCTGGTCATTGCTCACGAGGGGTCCATCATCTCCACTCAGGAAGAGGTCTTCTCCCTGGTCCATATTCTCCTCCAATGTGGCAACATATTTCTCCAAGTTCTCGATTCTCTCCATAAAATCCTTGACTTCATCCTAATGCTCATACTTGGCTTCACGTGCTTTATCCTCCAAATCAATTTCACGAAGCTGCAACTTATGGACCGTCTTCAAGCTCCTGCGCATCTGAATCTCTAGAGTCCTGATGTAGGCCTCCAAGTCTTGGACATATGAGCGAACGGAGTCATCATCTATGGTGCGGATGATCTCTCCATCTGCACTCCTGCGGGAAATCATGGTGTAGTCTGATCCAACGAGCTTGGCCATGTATTCCTCCTAAATGCGTCCAAGTGCACTATGAACTGCTATGTCTCTCCCGAGGATCCAAGTGGGAGCAGTGAACCTGAAGTCAATGGGCGTCGAGAAGCTTCTGAAGGTCCTCCCTGGTATGTGCACCTTAATCCTATAGCGATTGTCTCCTGGAAGTGCCATGATAGGGGTCCTGGTGATAGAAGGCAAAGCAATCTTCAATTCCTTGGTGATTTGGACCAGCTTCTTGCCGGAAAGCATCGTCTCATCTGGCTGGCAAAACTCCGGGAGCATAACTAGGATGAACTTGACGGCCATCTAGAATGTTGAAATCGGAGGGAAGTTAGAAATGAACAGGGAAGAATTACAAAAAAAAGACATAAAATAATTTCTTCCTATGGCTTTCCGATCCTAGGGGTTACATCCTACGGTCAGCGTGTGCTCTGAATACCATCTCTGTAGCGACCCGACCCAAAATCGGTCAAGTCTGTGTGTATCTTTTCCATCCCAAGATCATGCTGGCACACACAGTACATCAATGAATATATCAAAGTGCAATCACACATGCTTTATTACATCGAATCTCATATAGAGTCTTTATTACAATAGAATAAATTCGGCCGAAGGCCAACTCATGAGATAAACTACTGCGGAAGGCTGTAGCGACCCGACCTCAAACGGTCAAGTCTCTGTGTATCTGTGCCATCCCTGGATCGGTATGCTGGCACACACAGTACATCAATGTATATATCAAAGTGCAATCACATGTATAAATAACGTAAAACTGATATATACCTCATAAGTCTCAGCGGAAACAAATATAAGGGTGTGGAGTCCCATCAACGCCAACGGCAAGTTGAGTGTAGACCGTAACCCTACAACGTAACTCTTACTCGTCGTAGAAATTCCTGCAACATAAGACGTTGCAACCATGTAGGTCAGTACATTGAATGTACTGGCAAGTCACATCATAAGAATAATGAACCTATTTGTACATGCAATTTGGCTGGTGGAAAGCTCTAAGTTTGGTTTTGCATAAAGCTAGTTTTTCCCTAGAATAAAAGATATTATTCTACCACTATTGTATAGCATAGGATGAGTTGGTAAACCCAACTCAATCCATTCCCAAAGTTTCATTTAAAACCCAACTGTTTAATTAAGAGTGATGAGATCTCCCAGCATTTCCACTACTAGATGCTCAAGTTGTCCGTAACCGGGGACACGGCTAATCGATTAGGTTTTAACACTCTGCAGAGGTTTGCGCACTTTTCCCCACAAGACTCGATCGCCTCCCTTGAAATTCTCACACTGCCTAGTGTTTGAGAACAGGATGACCGAGACATAGTCTTTCGAAAGTATTTCCCCTTAACCCACGGATAGGCCGGTACACCTACTCATTCTACATCTGCTAGCCCATCCCGGAAGGGGTCACACTAACTACTCAACTAAGACAGAGCCCATATTGGCTTGTGGCTGCACACGTAAGCTTCTAGACATGAGAATATGATTGATCTCTTTGAGCCTGGGCGGCCGACCACTAGTGGTGCACCACCATGGATTAACCATGCATGCTCCCACTGTACTTCGCCACCATTCAAACCAAATACCGTCCAGGTAGTCCATTTACAAGTCTTGGTCCTGCTTACTACTTTGTCACTCACGTCTCACCGTGTTCGCTTCCCAAACCACGTCTACATTTAGCGAGGCAAAAGTAAACTTACACGGTGGTGACAAGGATGTCTAGATCAGACCTACCTCAAATGAACTACTAGGTAACGGCATAGCCATCTGGCAACAATAAATCCTACCATGCAATCCTACGACAAAAGGACTAAGTGCATAATATAAACATAGGTAATTGGAAGAATGGTCAAATGTGAACTTGCCTGGTAATAGTTGATGAAGATTATATCGCTTCAAAAATTTACTTAATAGAACTATTCGTCACTCTCCGATGAAAATCTATAAAGTCAAACGTTGCATTCACATAAGCAATCATTTTGGAGAACCAAATAACATGCAAAGCAAAAAGTCTAAAAAAACAAATGAACATACAACACACTTAACTATCACAAAATATTCTAGGTGCAACACAACATAGGCATGGGGTTCAGAATTTGTGATGTGAAGCATGGTGCATACAAGGCATACGAGTAAAACTACTATGGACAGATCCTGAGTGTGTGAAAATATTTTGAGAAAGGTCTAGGTGATAGGGTTTGGCTACGGTGACAATGTGCAAAAAGAATCAACTTAATCGGAGCTACGGTCTAGGAGATATGGCCAAATAGGGTTTAAATTTGAATTTAAAATAATACAAATTTGAAATTGTCAAAAACTTGCAAAGGTAGGTTATCTGGATAGATCTAATCGAGACAAACAAATTGCTGCTGGTTTCGTCGAATTTGGACTTACGGTTAAAAAGTTGTGGCTAAACTAAAATCAGGGACTAATCAACTAATTCCAGGGACTAGATGGTGAAACAGAAAATAAACTAAACTACGAACCGGTCCTCGACCACATGGCAGATTCCTACTGGCCGAGCAGCGTTCGCTGCGGAAGCTATTCGGCGAATGACCGATATCTAAGCAAAACAGCTACCGCGGCTAAAAAAATGAAAACCGGAGACCGGTTTTTAACTAAACCGCATGGTTTATTTAAAACCGCGGTTAACCGATCTAATCCAAATAAATAATAATAAGAAAAATAAACTAAATGAATGAGGCGGGAGGCTCGGCTTACAACGGCGATGACGACGAGCAGGGGGCGGCGGCGTTGGCGTCAGGCGGTGGCGGCGGTGCTCCTCGGCGGCGGGGAAGAAGGCGAAGGGGACCGTCGTGGCGCGAGCGACCGGATGGTGGTGACGGCGGGCGTCGGCGTGCACGGGACGGGGAGGAGGGAGGCGGCGGAGCTCTGGTGCTCTGGCGAACTCGGGCTTCGTCGAGGCGGCGTCTCCGGCGGTTCCTAGGGGCAAAAGAGATGTCAACCGGATGCGCACGGACTCGGGCAGTATCTTGGTGAAGAAGAACGTGCTCGAGGCGGTTTACTGGCGGCGTTTTACTCCGGCAAGGAAGCTCCGGCTCCGGCGAGATCCAAAGCAGGAGGGCGTCGGCTACGGGTGGTGTGAGGCGAAACGAAGTGGCCGAATGGAGAGAGGGGGTCGAGGGCTTCTTATAGGCGCGGAGAGGGGTGCTCGGGGCTGCGGGATAAGCCTTATCCCCGAAGGCGAGGTGCGGCGGTTGCGGCGTGCGCGCACGGTGCTGCGTGCTTATCCGAGCGGGAGGTTAGGGACGATGGGCGGGCCCCATGCGTCAGCGGCAGCAGCAGGTAGCGAGCGAAGGGAGGAGCGGGCGGCTCGTGCGTGCGGCGCTGGGACGCTGGCCTCCTGGCGCTTGCGTGGCTGGCCGCTGGCTGCCCTAGCGCTGCGGCTGGGCCTTGGCCTCGCTGGCCTGTAGCTGGGCCGGTGGGCTCGCGCGCGCGTGCGTTTTTTTTAACAAAAAGAAAACTCCAATAGAAGTAAATTAAATAAAAATTATACATAGGCATATCATATACCAAAATGCTCACAAAAATACCAAGAATAAGATAAACTATTTTCCAAGTTCAAATAAATTCTATAAAAATTCATAAAAGTCAAACAGTGCTAGATTTGCATTTAAAATCCATACAAATCATTTTTAAAATACCAAAATGATTTAGAATTTATTTTCTCCTAATTTTCTATTGAAGGGAATCATTTTACCCTCATTTCCATTTATTTATTTTTAGGAGAAAAATAATTTGAATTAAAACTAAATAACTCCCAAGAGGATTTGAAATTTGGAAATTCAAATAACTTCAAAGTGACTTTCAAATCATTTCTTTGAAACTTCCAACTCTCTTTCTCCAAATTTGAAGAAGTCATTTTATCTTCCCTCATGAACCCATTGAGTTGCTTAAAGTTTCTAAATTTGAAATATTTCAAATGGAATTCAAATCATTTTCAAACCCCTTTTTATTTATTTAAATGGAAGAAGTCATATTATCTACACTCTAGGGTTTTGTGATGAAATGAATTTGAATACACGAGGATCAAACATGCAAGATGAAAGTTTTGGGAAAGTCCTTTTATTCCCTCTCATTCAACTTTCAAAAAGTTTCAATTTCCACTCAATTTCACACAATCAATCACACAACAATCAAACAAACAATCATAATAATTTATTTAACATAACATTCCAAAATTTAGAATTTTGGGATGTTACAAAGGCGTAGACGACAGCGAGTTCATCCGACTCCATAGGGCAATCACCGAGCGTAGAGCGTAGCCTCAGTCCTGATCGGAATAAACCTCTGCAACATAAGACATTGCAGCCGTGTAAGTCAGCATTTTGAATATGCCGGCAAGTCACAGAGAGGAAAACAATAATAAGATGCTATCACTATATGCAATTTTGGATGTGGGGCTCTAAGTTTAAGTTTTTGCGTAAAGCAAATTTTTCCCTACAACAAAAGGACTTGCTTGTAAATTACTACAAAATATTGGTTGTTACTGAGATGGTTCCGTCAACCAATTCTCATAGCCTAAAATTATTAAGAAACCCACTCATTATAATTTATTGTGTTGAGACTGGCTGATAGTATCATCTTCGTGGCTCAAGTTGTCCGTAACTGGGGACACGGCTAATAGATTAGATTGTTACTCTGCAGAGTCTTATACACTTTACCCGCAAGATTCGATGCCTCCTGTTATGTCCTCGCACTGCCTGGTGTTTGAGAACGGGACGATCGGAACATGGTCTTTCAAAGCGATCCTCCGGCCGAAAGTCAGTGCTCATCCAATCCTACCGTTCATCTACATCTGCTAGCAATCTGACCAACCAGAGTCTCTACTAAGGTCAACCAAGCCAGAGCCCATAATGGCTTGTGGTTGCACATGTATGCTTTCCGGCCTTGAAGTGTCAATCCATCTCTTTGAGCCTGGGTAGCATTTCGTCAGGATGATCACAGGTAGATACCAGGATTCCCGAGCATAACCCTGATAGATATCAGGCTGCCAGATGCTTTCCATTCCACCCAGAGGTATATTGAGTCCTTGAAATCTTGAACTCTTGATCATCATGCAGGTCTTGAATTATTTAACCTCACAGCACTTCTGAATCTCCCAACCAAACCCGGTCTACTAAAACATAGCAAATATGAAGTAACGTCCCATCCCAGGCAATGGTAACAGGGTGTTGGTTTCTCCTACCTCATGATACTACCTCAAGTTCAATGCTCAATATCCTACTATTCAGGTGAATAAAATCTACTAATGCAATAAAACATAGCACACATAAGTATACCATAATACAACATCTACTACAGCAACAAGTAAAATTTAATAACACACAATCATACACACAAAGAAATCCAAGGAGAAAACAAAGAAAGTCATAAAAATAATGCCAACTTTTTACTATAAGTGAAACCAACTACATAATAATTTTTACCATTAAAACTTTCTTGGACAGAATTAAAACAAGGTTTTTATTAAATAACAGAAAAGAAAACAGCAAACAAATTTAATGCAAAAAGAAACGCATTAAAAGCTATTTTGGAACTCTTTTTATGATTAAAACAAAACTAGTAAGAAAATAAAATAAAACATTTTCTTTTTCTATAAATAAAAGTTCACCTTCTAAAACTACAGAAACAAATCTGAAATAAACTACAACAGAGGTGGAATAAATTTTAAAGTAATTAAAACAACAGAAAACGGCAACAAAGTGAAATAAACTAAAACAAAGTTTTTTTCGTGTAAACCTAATTTTAGTAAAATCTATAAATACTCAAATTAATCCTGCTGCTAGGCAAGGTCAAAACAAAGCAGTGGCAAAAAGAATCACTAAACAAGATTAATCCTAGCTCATTTTATAGCAGAAATACTACTCTGACTAAAACTCATATAAAGCAATTTTAAAAACTAAAACATGACCGAAACTATTTTATACAGATACTTTAGGAAATTTGCAAACTAGGAAAAAAAGAATCAACTAAAAATATTTAATAACCTAAGAGAAACAGATTTTACAAGATTGAAACTTTCTGTTTTAAAAACAGAAACGAAAAAAAATAAGCAGGCACTACCGGGCCGAAGGTGTGCGATTTTGCAACTATATTACGCTCCGGCGTTATATAACTAAACACGTACGTTTAATAAAAGAAACCCTACCGGTTCGATCTAACCTAACTAAACCGAGAACAAACCGAACTAACCCGGAAAATAAAACCGATCTAATAACAATAAACCTAACCCTTCGCTTGATCTAATCTAGACCGCAGATGGGAGATCTAACGGTGAAGGGGAGTCCGGCGGCTTACAGCGGTGGTCGACGGCGAGGTGGGCTCGGGCATGGGTGGCGGAGGTGCTCCGGTGGTTCGGGGCGACGGCGGTGACGTCGGGGCAACGCGGTGGATCGAGGTGGAGGCGGTGGTGACGTCGAGGTGGCTCAGGGACGGCGGAGACGACGAGGGCGAGGCGGTGCAGAGTGCCGAGAGCTTCAGCTCCGATGATGGGCGGCGACGCTCGAGGCGGTAGCTTTGGTTGTCCCTAGGCGACGAGAAGATGTCAGAAAGGCGCCGGAGAGAGAGGGAGAGGGGAGAGGGATCGGGCGACCGAGGGGGAGAGGTGATGCGGAGCATCCTACAGTCATCCCCATGGACCTACCATCGTCTCATCAAGAGCCAAGAGGACCCATGACACGAGCACGAGATAGAGCTCTCGAGAACGAGGTGACTTCTTTCCTTAGTGATATCACATATGATCCACTCGAGACATGGCTACTACCTAAGTCTGATATGCTATGCATGATTAGGTGTCAAGAGGACCCTCCCGGAGATGTACATGAAGACGAACAAGCCGCCAAGTCCATGGATGAAGAGAACCAACAGAAACGGTCAAGAACACCTCCCAGGCCCCGGACATCCGGCCAGGACCCCAGACATCCGGGCCCTGGAGCGTCATCCACAGCAGCCTCCCAGCCGCCCAACATCTACAGGCCCGGACATCCGGCCCCAGCCCGGACATCCGGCCCCAGCCCGGAAATCCGGCCAGACGCCCGAAAATCCGGCGCCACGCACTAGAACCTACAGAAGCTAACTCCTTAGCCTGGACATCCGGCACCTCCCGAAGCCCCGGACATTCGGCCCGTCGCCCGGACATCCGGCTTCACCTGTCTGCGCACAGTAAAGGGCCGAGGCCCATGTACCCTTTCACCCACCTAGACTATATATACTTTCCCATCTCCCTCTTTCTAGGGTTAGCATTGGTTTAGCTCATATGTGAGATAGAGCGTTGCTCATCCATTATGGATCTACTCCACGAGAGAGACCGCGGCCCCTCTTCGGAGAAGATCCCCTTGGATTCAAGACCTCCTCACGGAGAAGACCCCCATCAATACCTCCTCACGGAGAAGAACCGGTTACCCTTTGTATCGTCCTTTGTTGATCGTGGATCTTGTATCTCCTGTCGTGTTTCGATGATCTAGCACATGTGTGACTATATCTTGTTGGTTTGAGTGATTCTCTCATGTTTTCCCTCGTGTTCTTCGTGTTCCTCTTTGGGATCCGCTCCTTTCGTGAAAGATCGGCCATCTAGGGTTCCACCCTACATCATATTGGTATCATGAGCCACGTTGATCACGATTTCGGAGCCTCCCCGTTGTGTTTTTAGCCTGATTTTGTTGTTTTTGTCCCTAATCCGAAAATTGCCCCACAAAAATTGCCCCAATTTTTCTTTTTGTGATTTGTTCGTGTGATGAAGTTCTGTTGGATTTGATCCACGGATTTCGTGTGTTGCAGGTAGATCTAGCTTTCCCCCATCTTTTCCCCCATTTTCCATCCACAAAATCTTCTGAATTTTGCCCCGGATTTGACCTCTCCACGCGGTGTTGTTCGAGTTCGTCCACGGATCCCGAGGCCGGACATCCGGCCCGATAGCCCGGACATCCGGCGTCAAGCCCGGACGTCCGGCCCCTGACAGCATCACTTCCATCCACCATTTCCTTTTCGCCCAATTTTGTCCCGGTGCCCACACACACTTCCGCATACCACCACCACTTCCGCATAGCACCACCATAGCTCTCCCGCTACCAACTCCGACAATTTTGATCCGCTTTGCTTTGAGAATTTGAGTTGCGGTTCCCGTGTCCTATTGTGTTTCGGCTCACCCTTGGTTGCACGACCCCACTTATCTATTTGCATGTGTGTTTCCGTGTACCTTACCTTGCTATTGGTCTACTTGTTGCATTTGCAAATTTGTGAATCTTTTCCAACATTATTGAAGCTCACTAACAATTGCATCAAATTTTGTGCCACCATCCTAACCAAGCTCCACCATAAGCTTTTACTTGTGTAAGTGTGAGAAACCGACAAGAATTGGTACCAATTTTGCTATTTCCTTGTTACACATTGGAGTGATCTTTGATCCATCTTCAACATCGGTCAAGGTATATTTGGTATTGGTTCTTCTTTTTCTCCCACTCACATATCTTTGTTTGGAATGATGGATAGGCCAAGTACTTCTACCAACCCACTCTTCTTGGAGCAAGACGACAACATGTCATCCTACGTCACCAAGAGCCACCTCTTTGGTTCACAACGAGCTTTGCATCAAGAACAACAAGCAATGAGCGACCGCATCGACAACCTCGCCACCGACTTGCGACTCTTCGAGCAACGTACAAGAGACTACTTTGACAACAAGCTCGATGAACACAAGCACGAGAATGACGCAAGAATGTACGAGATTCGTGCCTTGTTGATCAACCGCTCTTCTACAACTTTGTCCTACTCAAGAAGGAGCCGCTCGAGTCGACACTCCGACGACACTATCTCCGGCTCAAGTACCCCGACATCGAACACTCTTCGTCGTGCAGCGCGTCAAGATCGTCAAGCAAACCGCAATCCTCTACACGACACCGACTCTCAAGAGCATCGACAACGTCAAGCCCAAGCTGCATTTGCGCAAGCACAAGAACGGCAACACCAACGACAACAAGAACAAGAGGAGCGAGCGCGACAACATCAAGATGCACAAGATGCCGAGGCACAACGTCATGAACAACAACTACGTGAAGCTCAAGCACTTGAGGCACAACAAGCCCTCCGAGATTCAAGTAGAGCCGTAGCCACGCGCAACCGGCAAGCTCGTGAACAAGAAGAAGCACTTCGCGATGAAGTTCACGAAAGGATTTATCAATCACGTGTGCACCGTCAAGTTCCACAAGTTCCTCGTCAAGATCGACAAGAGCCTCCTCTAGTGAGGCAAGAACATCAAGTCCATCGAGAGCATGAAGACAATGGACCTCCTCCTAGACAAGAGCAACATGAGGTCGACAACCCTTCTCGCCAAGAGCAACATGAGGTCGACAACCCTCCTCGCCAAGAGCAACATGAGATTGCCAATTCTCACCGACATGGGCGTCATCATCCCCGACCCCAACACAATGAAGAACAACGCTATGGCAAGCTAAAGTTCACCATGCCCAAGTTCACCGGAAGCAATGACCCCGAAGAGTACATCTCATGGGCATTGAAGGTTGACAAAATCTTCCGTTTGCACAACTACGAAGAAGAGAAGAAGATCGTGATGGCATCCCTTGAGTTCCAAGACTACATCCTCATTTGGTGGGTACAAGGCATTGAGCGCTGAGAGGCCAAAGGTGAACCACCCATCACTACTTGGGCGCAAATGAAGGATGTCATGAGAGCACGATTCATGCCTAACTACTACAACCGCGACCTCTTCAAGAAACTCCAACTACTCAAGCAAGGAACCAAGAGCGTTGAAGAGTACTACAAGGAAATGGAGATTGCCATTATCCGAGCCAATGTCACGGAAGACGATGAGCAAACTATGGCACGTTTCTTGAATGGACTCAATCATCCTATTAAGAAGATCGCCGACTTCCAACCATACTCAAACCTCATCGAGCGAGTGCATCAAGCTACCAAAGCAGAACGTCAAGTGCAAGATGACTTCAAGTATGCCAAGTTCTCATCCAAGTCCTATGGCTTCAACGACTCCAACAACTTCTACTTCAACCAAGCCATCTACAAGCAACGGCGACAAGTCAAGTTACAAGAAAACTTCGACAACCTCAAGTCGTCCTCCTACTAAAAGCAACTTCAAGCCGAAAGCTTCATCATCATCTACCCTAAACGATGAGACCGTCAAGACGAGTTCCTTCAAATGCTTCACATGCGGCGGCCGAGGCCACAAGTCCTTTGAGTGCACAAACAAGCGCACCATGATCCTCAACGACGACGGAACCTATGACTCTATGAGTGAAGGAGAAATGGAAGCCCTTGAGCAAGTGGCCATGCATCGCCAAGTGAACAACGATGATGAAGATGATCAAGTCTTTTGTGACGAAGATTCGAGCCCCGCTCTTATTGTCTCCAAGGTCTTGACTCTTCATCATCAACAAGAAGAAGACCAAAGATGCCATATCTTTCACACTAAAGCCGGCATCAATGGAAGGTCCGTCAAGGTCATCATCGATGGAGGGAGCTTCCATAACTTAGCAAGTGAAGAACTATGCTCCAAACTCCAATTGGTCAAGATGAAGCACCCGCACCCTTACAAAGTTCAATGGCTAAGCGACAACGGCACCATCCAAGTCGACCATAGAGTGCAACTCTCTTTCAAGATCGGAGCTTACGAAGACACTTTGGAGTTTGATGTCCTTCCGATGACCGTTTTCCACCTCCTTCTTGGACGGCCATGGCAATTTGACCTAGGTGTCATCCACAATGGGCGCACAAACCAATATAGCTTCAAGATGAAAGGGAAGGAGTTTGTGCTACGACCTATGTCTCCAAGCCAAGTGCTCGCCGACAAGCAAACAAACCATCATGGAGAGAATAGTGAGAGAGCGAACCACCAAAAAGAGAGTGAGCGCCACAAGCCCAAATTGAGTGCCTCCACGATGAGCGACAAGAAGAACTTAGTCCTATTTGCCACCAAACGTGAGATGAGAGAAGTGTGTGAGAACCCATCAAGTGTCCTACACTATGTCCTATTGTGCAAGGACGAGGCACCAAAAACTAACACCTCTCACGATCTACCTTCCGTGTTATCTTCCTTATTGCAGGAATTCCAAGATGTTTTCCCAGACGAGCTACCTCCGGGTCTACCTGTGACGCCCCCGATTTGACCGTACACTAATCATACACGCAAATGTGTACGATCAAGATCAGGGAGTCACGGGAAGATATCACAACACAACTCTACAACATAAATAAGTCATACAAGCATCATAATACAAGCCAGGGGCCTCGAGGGCTCGAATACAAGTGCTCGATCATAGACAAGTCAGCGGAAGCAACAATATCTGAGTACAGACATAAGTTAAACAAGATTTGCCTTAAGAAGGCTAGCACAAAAGTAGCAACGATCGAAAAGGCAAGGCCTCCTACCTGGGACCTCCTAACTACTCCTGGTTGTCGTCAGCGGCCTGCACGTAGTAGTAGGCACCTCCAGTGCTGTGGGAGTCGTCGTCGACGGTGGCGTCTGGCTCCTGGACTCCAACATCTGATTGCAACAATCCGATATAGAAAGGGGGAAAAGAGGGAGGAAAGCAACCATGAGTACTCATCCAAAGTACTCGCAAGCAAGGAGCTACACTACATATGCATGGGTATATGTGTAAAGAGGCATATCAGTGGACTGAACTGCAGAATGCCGGAATAAGAGGGGGATAGCTAGTCCTGTCGAAGACTAAGCTTCTGGACATCTCCATCTTGCAGCATGTAGAAGAGAGTAGCTTGAAGTCCTCCGAGTAGCATCGCATAGCATAATCCTACCCGGCGATCCCCTCCTCGTCACCCTGTTAGAGAGCGATCACCGGGTTGTATCTGGCACTTGGAAGGGTGTATTTTATTCAGTATCCAGTTCTAGTTGTCATAAGCTCAAGGTACAACTCCGGGTCGTCCTTTTACCGAGGGACACGGCTATTCGAATAGATAAACTTCCCTGCAGCGGTGCACCACATAACCCAACACGCTCGATCCCAATTGGCCGGACACACTTTCCTGGGTCATGCCCGGCCTCGTAAGATCAACACGTCGCAGCCCCACCTAAGCACAACAGAGAGGCCAGCACGCCGGTCTAAACCTATGCGCGCAGGGGTCTGGGCCCATCGCCCTATGCACACCTGCACGTTGCGTACGCGGCCGGAAGCAGACCTAGCCTAGTGGCGTTCCAGTCCAATCCGGCGCGCGCCACTCAGTCGCTGACGTCAAAAGAGCTTCGGCTGATACCACGACGTCGGGATACCCATAACTACTCCCACGTAGATGGTTAGTGCGTATAGACCAAATGGCCAGACTCAGATCAAATACCAAGATCTCGTTAAGCGTGTTAAGTATCCGCGAACGTCGACCAGGGCCAGGCCCACCTCTCATCTAGGCGGTCTCAACCTGCCCTGTTGCTCCGCCACAAATATCCACTTGCGGGTACTCCTACGAGCCGACCCGACTTTAATCATCACATATATCATGTATATAGTACATAAGTATATACCCGGGATCACCGCCCAGGTGATCACGGCCCGATAGTATAGCACAGCAGACGGACAAGAATGTAGGGCCACTGATGGAAATCTAGCATCCTATACTAAGCATGTAGGATTGCAGGTAAAGATAGTAACAATAGTAACAAGGATAGGCTATGCATCAGAATAGGATATCGGAAAGCAGTAACATGCTACACTACTCTAATGCAAGTAGTAGAGAGTAGAGTAGGCGATATCTGGTGATCAAGGGGGGGGCTTGCCTGGTTGCTCTGGCAAGTAGGAGGGGTCGTCGACTCCGTAGTCGAACTGGGCAGCAGCAGTGTCGGTCTCGTAGTCTACCGGAGAGAAGGGGGGGAAGAAACAGTAAATACCATGCAAACATAAGCATGACGATGCGTGACATGACAATGAGCGGTGCTAGGGGTGCCCTAACGCGACAGTAGGTGTTACCGGGGAAGGGGGGGAACATCCGGGAGGTATTCCCGATGTTTCGCGTTTTCGGACAGACGGACCGGAGGGGGAAAGTTGCTAGTTCGATAGGTTAGGGAGGTGTGGTGGATGAACGGTCTGCGTATTCGGATCCGCCTCGTCGTTCTGAGCAACTTTCATATAGAAAACATTTTCATCCGAGTTACGGTTTAAAAGATATGAATTTTCAAAGTTTATTTGAATTTCTGGAATTATTTAATTAACAGAAAAAGGGATATGACGTCAGCATGACGTAGGAGTGACGTCAGCGGTCAACAGTCCGGGTTGACCGGTCAAACTGACAAGGGGGACCCACCTGTCATAGACAGTGGGTTAACAGAGGATTAAACTAATTAATTTTTAGTTAATTAACTACTGGGCCCACCTGTCAGTGAGAGATTAATTAAACTAATTATTTTTATTTATAAAACATTTTCTTTTTCTTTTCTTTTTTTTAATTTTTTTTTGCGGCGGGGCCCGCATGTCAGTGACTGGGCCTGCCCAGTCAGCAGTTGACTGGGTCAACCCAGTCAACTGAGCCCGTGGGGGCCACTGGCAGTGACCCAGGGGTGGCCCCAGGTGTGCCACGTCGGCGGCCGGCGCCGGCGCAACTCCGGCGACCAAATCCGCGGCGGTCCCTCGCCGGAGTTGGCCGGATTCGCGCTACGGGGCTCGGGGAGGAACGGGGCTAGGCCCATTCGAAAGAGCTCGCAGCGCCGCATCCAGGGGTGGCCGGGGTTTCGCCGGACTCGGCCGGAATCGGCGCCGGCGAGCGGTGGAGGCGGCGGCGCGCACGGGTGCTCGACGGGGACATGGCTACGGCGGGCTATCGGAAAAGCGGAGGGGCTGGGGAGCTTCTACGTGCGGTGGGGAGCGCTGTGGGCTTGAGCTCGTGACCATTTGGTCACCGGAGACACGCCGGCGGCAAGCTCCGCGGCGTGGCGTTCGGGCGCGCGCGGGGAAGCAGCTACGGAGCGCGAGCGAGCTAGCGGAGAGGGGGAGGAGGTAGAGGAGCTCACCGCGCGGCGCAAGAAAGGCCCGTGGGTGCTTAGGAGCAGCAGGTCGTCGCCGGGGAAGAAAGGGGGTCGCCGGCGTCCGAGGTTGAAGGCGAGCTCGGGGAGGCGGTTGCAGTGGCTCCGAGCCTCGAAGGAGAGGCGGAGGGGGTGTAGTCGAGGGCGGCGACGTCGTACGACACGGCGGGGTGGCGAGTGGGGCACGGTGGCCGCGTGAACGACGGGAACGGCGGCGAGCGCGCCGGCGTGGGGAAGAGGGGAGCGGTGCGGATCCGGGGGAGGGAAGAGGAAGGCGCGGGGGCCGAGAGGGAGAGCGGTGTGAGTGGGAGAGAGGCCCGAGGGAGCGGGGCCGCTGGCGCCCTTATCCTCTCGCGGGGTTCACCGCCGGCGAGGGGGTTCGGCGGCGACGCGCCCTGTTCCGACCCGGTCGGGGGAACAGGAAGGGACGCGGGCGGGGGGGGGGGGGGGGAAGGTGGGCTGGGCCGGGGCGCGGCTGCGGGTGGCGGCCCAGCTTGGGCCGGGGGGGAGGTTTTGGGCCGCGGGTCCAGTGGGGGGGGGAGCGGGCCCTTTTTCCTTTGCTTTCTTTTTCTGTTTTGTTTTCTGTTTTATTTCATTTAAAAGTATTTAGACATTTTATAAAAATGTGTTTTCTCCACCATAATTACCAGGGTATTATTTAGAACCCACTGAACATTTCTGTTTGAATTTTTGAAAACTTTTATTTTCCACTTTAATTATATTTGAAGTTTGAACTAGGAGTTTGACAAGGGTGTGGTTCAAATGTGATCTAGCCCTGTTTAGCAACATGATTAGCTTAATCACAAGGGGGTTACTGTAGCATGATTCTCAGGGTGTTACAAATCTCCTCCACTACAAGAAATCTCGTCCCGAGATTTAGGAGGTAGAAGAAACAGTGCGGGGTATTCTTCGCGCAGACGATCCTCTCGTTCCCAAGTGGCCTCATCTTCAGAATGGTGCGACCACTGGACTTTGAGAAACTTGATCGCCTTCTGACGTGTGTGGCGTTCAGCTTGATCGAGAATGCGGACCGGATGCTCCTTATAGGAGAGGTCTTGTTGCAATTCGAGCACTTCGTGATCCACCGCTCGGATTGGATCCTTGAAGCAACGGCGGAGCTGTGACACATGGAACACATCGTGAACCTGAGAAAGGTTCGGCGGTAGTTCTAGTTGGTATGCCACTTTTCCACGCCTTTCGAGAATAGTGAATGGGCCAATATAGCGAGGAGCTAGTTTGCCCTTGATCCCGAAGCGGTGAGCACCCTTCATAGGTGTGACTCGAAGATAAGCCTTTTCGCCAGGTTGATAGACCATGTCTTTATGATGACGGTCATACTGACTCTTCTGACGTGACTGAGCAGTCTTGAGATTCTCGCGAATAATGCGGACTTGTTCTTCGGCATCTTGGATAATATCCGGACCGAAGAGTGGACGTTCCCCAGTTTCTGACCAGTTCAGGGGGGTTCGGCACTTTCGTCCATATAACACTTCGAAGGGGGCCATCTTCAGACTAGCTTGATAGCTATTATTATAAGAGAACTCGGCATACGGGAGAGATTCCTCCCATTTCTTGCCGAAGGAAATAACGCAAGCTCGAAGCATGTCTTCGAGAACTTGATTGACGCGTTCAACTTGTCCTTGCGATTGAGGATGAAACGCAGTACTAAATGACAGATGAGTTCCCATAGCTTCTTGGAAACTTGCCCAGAATCTTGAAGTGAATAAGCTGCCACGGTCTGAACTGATAACCAATGGAATACCGTGGAGTGAAACAATCCTGGACATATAGAGCGTTGCCAACTGGCTAGCAGTGATCGTTTCTTTGACTGCCAGGAAATGTGCAACTTTGGAAAGCCGGTCAATGATGACAAGAATAGCATCATTACCTTTTTGCGATTTGGGAAATCCAGTGACGAAGTCCATCTCAACATGGTCCCATTTCCATTCAGGAATAGAGATAGGTTGCAGAGTTCCAGCAGGCCTTTGATGTTCTGCTTTGATACGACGGCAAACGTCACACTCAGCAACATAACGAGCAATGTCTTGCTTCATATTAGTCCACCAGAATCTCTGACGGATATCTTGGTACATCTTTGTACTACCAGGATGGATACAAAGAGGCGTATCATGAGCTTCTTTCATAACTTCCTGTGTCATATCCAGGTTTTTCTCTGCACATGGCACCACTAGGCGGCCCTTGAAGTATAGGGTGCCATCTTCAGAAATGGTGAAGAATGAGGGCTTTCCTTCTGCGAGGTAGCGCTTAATCTTGTGGGCTTCAGAGTCATACCCCTGTAGCCTTTTGATGCTGTCCTCGAGATCTGGTTTAGCAACTAGGGTATTGAGGGAACCCTGGGTAACAACGTGGAGGTTCACCTTGCCAAATTGTTTAGGAGGGGGAGCGAGTGCACCCGGAGGAACAATATGGAGGTTCAGCTTCCTGAATTCTTCAACAAGCGAGGGCTGAACTTTATGAACCTGGAGGTGGTTGCAGTAAGACTTGCGGCTCAAGGCATCAGCCATTACATTAGCCTTGCCTGGCGTATAGGAAATACCCAAGTCGAAGTCTGCAACAAGCTCCATCCATCTCTGCTGGCGGAGGTTCAGATCTGGCTGAGTAAACAGATACTTCAGACTTTGGTGGTCAGTGAAGATCTCGCAACGATTACCGAGAAGGTAATGTCGCCACTGCTTCAGCGCATGAATGACAGCAGCAAGTTCGAGGTCGTGAATTGGGTAGTTCTCTTCGTGAGGGCGCAATTGCCGAGAGGCATAAGCAATCACTTTGCAGTCTTGCATTAGGACACAGCCTAATCCTTGACGGGAAGAGTCGCAGTAAATGACGAAGTCCTTCTTAGTATCAGGTGGAGCTAGAACTGGAGCAGAAGTCAACTTGTCTTTGAGTGCCTGGAAACTTTCCTGACATTTGTCTGTCCATTGGAACTTGACGCCCTTATGTAACAGGTTAGTCAGAGGCCTGGCGATCTTAGAGAAGTTCTCGACGAATCGACGGCAATAGCTGGCGAGGCCGAGAAAACTTCTGACTTGCTTAACGTTCTTGGGAGGAGTCCAATCAAGAATAGCCTGAACTCGCTCGGGGTTGACGGCAATACCATCCTTAGAGATGACATGCCCCAGATAGGTTACTTCGGGTAGCCAGAATTCACATTTAGAGAACTTGGCATATAGTTGATGTTCTCGTAGCTTTTCTAGCACAAGTCGAAGATGTTCAGCATGTTCTTCTTCGTTCTTGGAAAATATCAGGATATCATCCAGATAAACCACGACGAACTTGTCGAGGTAATCCATGAATATATAGTTCATTAGACGAGAGAAGGTGGCTGGAGCATTGGTTAAACCGAAAGACATGACGGTGTACTCGTATGAACCATAGCGAGTCACGAAGGCGGTCTTTGGGATATCCTCTTCGCGAACACGGATCTGGTGGTAGCCCAACCTCAAGTCGAGCTTAGAGAACACTGACGAACCTGCCAGTTGATCATACAGATCATTGATCCGAGGAAGAGGGTATTTATTCTGAATGGTAGCTTGGTTTATAGGACGGTAGTCTTGAACTAACCGGTTTGTCCCATCCTTCTTCTTGACAAAGAGAGAAGGTGCTCCCCAAGGAGAGCAACTTGGGCGAATGAATCCTTTGCGAAGAGACTTGTCGATTTCCTCCTTAAGCTCAAGGAGTTCATGCGGCGGCATTTTGTAGGGTCGCTTGGCTATAGGAGTGGTGCCTGGTTTCAAGTCGATGATGAATTCGACAGCTCTAGCAGGGGGAATCCCTGGAAGTTCTTCAGGGAAGACGTCGAGGAATTCACGCACGACGGGAATATTTTCAATGCCCTCGAGTGGTGCAGCGTTCAATGCATTCAATGCATAGAGCCTTGCCTCGGCATTTTGCACCAGATTAGCTTGGTAAGCAACTATTTCATCTGAAGGGTGTAGCAGATGGACGGTTTTAGTGGCGCAAACTATAGAAGCAGTATGCGCTTTCAACCAATCCATACCCAAGATGAGGTCGATGTTAGACGTCTTTAGGATAATGGGAGAGGCATAGAATTCCAGCCCTTCGATTTCCACGGGGACATCGATGCCAACCAAGGAGGTTTGACACTGTCCCACGGGGGTTTTGACCAATACAGAGGTGTTCATCTCCTCGCATTTAACGTCGTGCTTGTATGCAAAATCTTCTGACATGAATGAATGCGATGCACCTGTATCAAATAAAACGGATGCTGGTACTGAATTTACGAGGAGTGTACCCATCACAGTAGCAGGCTGGTCTTGAGCTTCGTTGAGATCAACGTGGTAGGCATGAGCACGACCATAAGACTTAGCATTGTTGTTGCGGGGCTGATTGTTACCACGGCCAGTTGCTGGAAGGGCCAGTTGATTCTGGTTCTGGTTGCATTCTTTAGCACGGTGCCCTGGTTGACCACACCTGAAGCACAAGCCATTATTCGGAGTGGGAACAGGAGCTTGGGATGGTGGAGCTGGAAGTCTTGACTGCCTGGACGGTGGTGTAGGCAGACGAGGGGCAGCATAGGTCTGCTTTGGGGCAGAAGCATTTGGACGATACATGCTGTTCGGGATCCATATCTTACGCTTCTGTGAGGGCGGGCCCGAAGATGAGCCCGTGTCACGGTTGCGCCTGTGTGAGCTCTGGTATTCCTACAGACCAGTTTCAACATTGATGGCCTTGTTCACCAAGGTGGCGAAATCAGCAAAGTCATGCACTAGAAGTGCGAGCTTGATGTCAGCTTGAAGGCCATCACGGAACTTCTCCTGTCTGCGTGCATCAGTTGCAATGTCTTCTTCAGCATAGCGGGACAAGTCCAGAAACTCCCGCTGATAAGCTTCAACAGTTTTGTTGCCTTGGGTGAGGTTGCGGAACTCACGCTTCTTCCGGTCCATGACTCCCTGAGGAATGAAGCGGGCACGGAAAGCAGCTTGGAAGTCTGGCCAGGTGATGATTGTTCCAGCTGGCAGAGTACGCCTGTGGCTGTCCCACCATTGAGCTGCGGGTCCCTTCAAGAAGAAGGAAGCAAAATTGACATAGCTGGCAGGGGCTACATCAGCAGACTCCAACTCATAGGTGATGTCACGGAGCCAGTCATCAGCATCCAGGGGCTGAGTTGAGCTGCGGTAGATGGTTGGGTTGAGGCGTATGAAATCTTGAAGAGTCACTTGAGCTGGCTGTTGGTTCATATTGGGGCGAGGAAACTGAGCCATCATATTTTCCATGAATTGGCGGTTCAGTTCAAACTGTTGGATCATACCAGCCATGTACTCAGGTGGTGGTGGGGCATCGCCACCACGACCACGACCACCTGGTCTAACCATCCTGCTAATATATAACAGGGGTAGTTCAGCATTGAGAAAATTTGCAATGACAAGAATCATTCATGATGAAACATGCACAATGAATGGAGCACGATAGCTACTACATAGTAGTCGGCATAACTTACAAAAGGGGCCATGCATAGAGTTCAGTACATAGAGTTCAGTACATAGACTAAAACATCATAGGCGGCACACAGGCTCGCGGCGACTGCAACTAATACTACAAGCAAGCCTACATCAGTCCCAAGAGGTACTGTGGAGGTAATCGTAGCCTGACAGCTGGTAGTGAGGTAACGGATAATCCTCCACGTCAGCAGACTGGGGGCCGCGGATACTCAGGTGTAGAGCCCGGTGCTCAGGTGGCAGAAAAGGACCAAGTGCGGGAGAGTAGCCTCCCACCTCTGGCCAACCGACACCGTGGGGCATCACGGTCCTGGTTGGGTAGATCGCAGCACGCGGTACCTGTCCAGACCGGACAAAGGGGTGCAGCAGCGTCAGAGCACGGTAAAGGTGCTGACGGGTGGTGTACATCTCGTGGCGAAGAGCTCGGTTAGCTCGATCCAGCCCATCAGCATGCAGAACCAGGTGCTGATGGTAGAAGGGCTCCCGGGTGATAGTGGAGTAGGCAGCAGTATAGTATCCCTCCGTACCAACATCAGAGGCGATAGCAATGTGCCTGAAAGGGGAGGTGTCCAACTCCTGATACTCTCCACGAAGACGTGTCAGAGCAGCATAGGCTGCATCGTGGACAGCCATATCGATGGTCACACCAACACCATGTGCGGTGTGCAGCACAGTAGTGGAGTCGTACTCCCGAGAGTAGAGGTGGACGATGGCACGGTACTGCTCCTGGTTAAAGTCCTGGAACTCCTCGTAGACGGTGAACTCAGGGTGCCAGCGATAACCCAGATAGGTCATCATCTCAGCTAGCACCGCAGGTGATCCCGAGGCACCAATGGCCATCGTGTGGCGAACGACCTGCCTCGAGGGTTCCATCTGAAAGCAAAGACGTTTCAAAGGAGTCAATTGACAGTGTGTGAATTGTTCAAAATACTATTCTAAGAAACAACTATGGCTTATCCATCTTTGGGGTGAACGCGGTCACGGGATCCTAGTGTTAGAGTTAGTAAATTCGTTTAACCCGAGTAGAAGAGAGTTCAGAGTCCCAGAGTAAAGGTCGAGGAGTAAAAGATCCTAGTACCACCCAATGGCGACGTGGGCCCGTAAGCCGCACAGCCATGTTAGTAAAAGTTTTGCAATGACTAGACTCGACTTCGGCCAAGGAGTGTGGAAGGGGGGTTCCTACAGGCAGTCGGCTCTGATACCAACTTGTGACGCCCCCGATTTGACCGTACACTAATCATACACGCAAATGTGTACGATCAAGATCAGGGACTCACGGGAAGATATCACAACACAACTCTACAACATAAATAAGTCATACAAGCATCATAATACAAGCCAGGGGCCTCGAGGGCTCGAATACAAGTGCTCGATCATAGACAAGTCAGCGGAAGCAACAATATCTGAGTACAGACATAAGTTAAACAAGATTTGCCTTAAGAAGGCTAGCACAAAAGTAGCAACGATCGAAAAGGCAAGGCCTCCTGCCTGGGACCTCCTAACTACTCCTGGTTGTCGTCAGCGGCCTGCACGTAGTAGTAGGCACCTCCAGTGCCGTGGGAGTCGTCGTCGACGGTGGCGTCTGGCTCCTGGACTCCAACATCTGATTGCGACAATCCGATATAGAAAGGGGGAAAAGAGGGAGAAAAGCAACCGTGAGTACTCATCCAAAGTACTCGCAAGCAAGGAGCTACACTACATATGCATGGGTATATGTGTAAAGAGGCATATCAGTGGACTGAACTACAGAATGCCGGAATAAGAGGGGGATAGCTAGTCCTGTCGAAGACTAAGCTTCTGGACATCTCCATCTTGCAGCATGTAGAAGAGAGTAGCTTGAAGTCCTCCGAGTAGCATCGCATAGCATAATCCTACCCGGCGATCCCCTCCTCGTCACCCTGTTAGAGAGCGATCACCGGGTTGTATCTGGCACTTGGAAGGGTGTATTTTATTCAGTATCCAGTTCTAGTTGTCATAAGCTCAAGGTACAACTCCGGGTCGTCCTTTTACCGAGGGACACGGCTATTCGAATAGATAAACTTCCCTGCAGGGGTGCACCACATAACCCAACACGCTCGATCCCAATTGGCCGGACACACTTTCCTGGGTCATGCCCGGCCTCGTAAGATCAACACGTCGCAGCCCCACCTAAGCACAACAGAGAGGCCAGCACGCCGGTCTAAACCTATGCGCGCAGGGGTCTGGGCCCATCGCCCTATGCACACCTGCACGTTGCGTACGCGGCCGGAAGCAGACCTAGCCTAGTGGCGTTCCAGTCCAATCCGGCGCGCGCCACTCAGTCGCTGACGTCAAAAGAGCTTCGGCTGATACCACGACGTCGGGATACCCATAACTACTCCCACGTAGATGGTTAGTGAGTATAGACCAAATGGCCAGACTCAGATCAAATACCAAGATCTCGTTAAGCGTGTTAAGTATCCGCGAACGTCGACCAGGGCCAGGCCCACCTCTCATCTAGGCGGTCTCAACCTGCCCTGTTGCTCCGCCACAAATATCCACTTGCGGGTACTCCTACGAGCCGACCCGACTTTAATCATCACATATGTCATGTATATAGTACATAAGTATATACCCGGGATCACCGCCCAGGTGATCACGGCCCGATAGTATAGCACAGCAGACGGACAAGAATGTAGGGCCACTGATGGAAATCTAGCATCCTATACTAAGCATGTAGGATTGCAGGTAAAGATAGTAACAATAGTAACAAGGATAGGCTATGCATCAGAATAGGATATCGGAAAGCAGTAACATGCTACACTACTCTAATGCAAGTAGTAGAGAGTAGAGTAGGCGATATCTGGTGATCAAGGGGGGGGGCTTGCCTGGTTGCTCTGGCAAGTAGGAGGGGTCGTCGACTCCGTAGTCGAACTGGGCAGCAGCAGTGTCGGTCTCGTAGTCTACCGGAGAGAAGGGGGGGAAGAAACAGTAAATACCATGCAAACATAAGCATGACGATGCGTGACATGACAATGAGCGGTGCTAGGGGTGCCCTAACGCGACAATAGGTGTTACCGGGGAAGGGGGGGAACATCCGGGAGGTATTCCCGATGTTTCGCGTTTTCGGACAGACGGACCGGAGGGGGAAAGTTGCTAGTTCGATAGGTTAGGGAGGTGTGGTGGATGAACGGTCTGCGTATTCGGATCCGCCTCGTCGTTCTGAGCAACTTTCATATAGAAAACATTTTCATCCGAGTTACGGTTTAAAAGATATGAATTTTCAAAGTTTATTTGAATTTCTGGAATTATTTAATTAACAGAAAAAGGGATATGACGTCAGCATGACGTAGGAGTGACGTCAGCGGTCAACAGTCCGGGTTGACCGGTCAAACTGACAAGGGGGACCCACCTGTCATAGACAGTGGGTTAACAGAGGATTAAACTAATTAATTTTTAGTTAATTAACTACTGGGCCCACCTGTCAGTGAGAGATTAATTAAACTAATTATTTTTATTTATAAAACATTTTCTTTTTCTTTTCTTTTTTTTTAATTTTTTTTTGCGGCGGGGCCCGCATGTCAGTGACTGGGCCTGCCCAGTCAGCAGTTGACTGGGTCAACCCAGTCAACTGAGCCCGTGGGGGCCACTGGCAGTGACCCAGGGGTGGCCCCAGGTGTGCCACGTCGGCGGCCGGCGCCGGCGCAACTCCGGCGACCAAATCCGCGGCGGTCCCTCGCCGGAGTTGGCCGGATTCGCGCTACGGGGCTCGGGGAGGAACGGGGCTAGGCCCATTCGAAAGAGCTCGCAGCGCCGCATCCAGGGGTGGCCGGGGTTTCGCCGGACTCGGCCGGAATCGGCGCCGGCGAGCGGTGGAGGCGGCGGCGCGCACGGGTGCTCGACGGGGACATGGCTACGGCGGGCTATCGGAAAAGCGGAGGGGCTGGGGAGCTTCTACGTGCGGTGGGGAGCGCTGTGGGCTTGAGCCCGTGACCATTTGGTCACCGGAGACACGCCGGCGGCGAGCTCCGCGGCGTGGCGTTCGGGCGCGCGCGGGGAAGCAGCTACGGAGCGCGAGCGAGCTAGCGGAGAGGGGGAGGAGGTAGAGGAGCTCACCGCGCGGCGCAAGAAAGGCCCGTGGGTGCTTAGGAGCAGCAGGTCGTCGCCGGGGAAGAAAGGGGGTCGCCGGCGTCCGAGGTTGAAGGCGAGCTCGGGGAGGCGGTTGCAGTGGCTCCGAGCCTCGAAGGAGAGGCGGAGGGGGTGTAGTCGAGGGCGGCGACGTCGTACGACACGGTGGGGTGGCGAGTGGGGCACGGTGGCCGCGTGAACGACGGGAACGGCGGCGAGCGCGCCGGCGTGGGGAAGAGGGGAGCGGTGCGGATCCGGGGGAGGGAAGAGGAAGGCGCGGGGGCCGAGAGGGAGAGCGGTGTGAGTGGGAGAGAGGCCCGAGGGAGCGGGGCCGCTGGCGCCCTTATCCTCTCGCGGGGTTCACCGCCGGCGAGGGGGTTCGGCGGCGACGCGCCCTGTTCCGATCCGGTCGGGGGAACAGGAAGGGGACGCGGGCGGGGGGGGGGGGAAGGTGGGCTGGGCCGGGGCGCGGCTGCGGGTGGCGGCCCAGCTTGGGCCGGGGGGGAGGTTTTGGGCCGCGGGTCCAGTGGGGGGGGGGGAGCGGGCCCTTTTTCCTTTGCTTTCTTTTTCTGTTTTGTTTTCTGTTTTATTTCATTTAAAAGTATTTAGACATTTTATAAAAATGTGTTTTCTCCACCATAATTACCAGGGTATTATTTAGAACCCACTGAACATTTCTGTTTGAATTTTTGAAAACTTTTATTTTCCACTTTAATTATATTTGAAGTTTGAACTAGGAGTTTGACAAGGGTGTGGTTCAAATGTGATCTAGCCCTGTTTAGCAACATGATTAGCTTAATCACAGGGGGGTTACTGTAGCATGATTCTCAGGGTGTTACACTACCTCCACTACGAGGCATAGAGCATCGCATCGACCTTATCCCCGGAGCGCCACTTCCAAACAAGGCTCCCTACCGAGTAAATCCCGAAGAAACCAAAAAATACAAAGGAAAGTAAAGCATCTCATAGACCATGGACATGTGCACGAAAGTTTGAGTCCTTGTGCCGTACCGGTGATTCTTGTGCCAAAACGAGACAGTAGCTTTCGCATGTGTTCCGATTGTAGACCCATCAATGCTATCATCGTTCGCTATAGGTACCCCATTCCACGCCTTGATGATATGCTTGATGAGCTTAGCGGTGCCACTATCTTTTCCAAAATTGATCTTAAAAGTGGTTACTATCAAATCCGCATACAAGAGGGTGATGAATGGAAAACCGCTTTCAAAACTAAGTTTGGTTTGTATGAGTGGTTAGTCATGCCTATGGGTTTATCGGAAGCACCTGGTACTTTCATGCGTCTTATGCATTATGTGTTTCACCCTTACATTGGTGAATTTGTTGTTGTCTACTTTGATGATATCCTTGTTTTTAGCAAATCTCTCAAAGAGCATGTCACCCACCTTCGAACCGTGCCACAAACTCTTCGAAAAGAGCAACTTTATGCTAATATGGAGAAATGCCTTTTTGGTGTTGATAAGCTTGTTTTCTTGGGTTTTGTAGTATCTTCTAAGGGTGTTCATGTTGATGAATCTAAGATCAATGCTATTAAGAGTTGGCTCCAACCAACCAATTTGCAACAAGTGCGTAGTTTTCTTGGTTTAGCCGGTTTCTACCGCAGATTTGTGAAGGATTTTAGCACTATTGCTTCTCCTTTACATGCTTTGAGCAAGAAAATTGCACCCTTTGTTTGGGGACCATCACAAGATAGCGCATTCAATGAGCTTAAGAATTTGCTTACTCATGCTCCCGTGCTTGCATTACCCAACTTTGACAAACCTTTTGAAATTAATTGTGATGCTAGTGGTAATGGCATAGGAGGTGTGTTAACGCAAGAGAAGCGCCCCATTGCATACTTTAGTGAGAAACTTTCCGGAGCGCAACTCAATTACCCCATCTATGACAAAGAGCTATATGCTTTAGTATGAGTTTTGCATGAATGGGAACATTACCTTCGCCCGCATGAATTTGTCATCCATACCGACCATGAAACACTTAAGTATCTTAAAGGTCAAACTAAGTTGAACAAGCGTCATGCTAAATGGAGTGAGTTTATTGAGTCATTTCCTTATGTCATCAAGTACCTTAAAGGTAAGGAAAATGTTGTGGCGGATGCACTTTCCCGTATATGCATGCTTGTTACTCAACTTGAGTTGAATGTCATTGGTTTTGAACACAAAAAATACTTGTATGAGCATGATCCTACATTTGCTATTCCTTATGCCAAGTGTTTGACGCATACTTCTTGGGATCGATATTACCTCAAGGATGGTTATCTTATGAGAGCTAACAAACTTTGCATCCCCGAGTCTTCTCTTCGTTTGTTACTTTTGCAAGAATCTCATGGAGGAGGACTAATGGGACATTTCGGACGCGACAAGACATTCGCCACGCTCTCCAAGAACTACTTTTGGCCCAAGATGTTTCACGACGTCAATCGCTTCACCAAACGATGCTCTACATGTCGCAAAGCTAAGTCTAAAGCTCAATCTCATGGACTATATATGCCACTTCCGATTCCATATCAACCATGGGAAGATATTAGCATGGATTTTGTGCTTGGTTTGCCTCGAACTAGAAATGGCAAGATTTCGTTTTTGTTGTTGTGGACCGATTCTCCAAAATGGCTCATTTCATTCCTTGCAACAAGATAGACGATGCTTCACATGTTGCAAATTTGTTTTGTAGGGAAATCTTGCGCCTTCATGGAGTGCCAAAGACGATTGTCTCGGACCACGACGTCAAGTCCTTGAGTTACTTTTGGAAGACCTTGTGCGCCAAGCTCGGAATCAAGCTTTTATTCTCTTCGGCATACCATCCACAAACCGACGGCCAAACGGAGGTGACGAACCGCACGCTCTCCACTCATCTACGCGTGTTGATAAAGAAGAACATCAAGGAGTGGGAGGAGTGCCTACCTATCGCCGAGTACGCCTACAACCGTGCAAGACATTCGACTACCGGCAAGTCCCCCTTCGAGGTCATCTACGGCTTCAACCCGTTGTCCCCATTGGACACTCTACCTTTACTGCTACAAGAGCGCACAAACATGGACGCGAGCGCCCGAGTCAACTACCTCAAGAAGATGCATGAAGATACAAGGCACACCATCGAGCGCCAAGTACAACGACTCGCGACCAAGCTCAACGTCAACAAGCAACCCATGATATTCAATGTTGGAGATCTTGTGTGGCTACACCTTCGCAAGGACCGCTTCCCCAACGAACGCAAGTCCAAACTTCTACCACGAGCCGATGGACCCTTCAAGGTGCTTGCACGCTACAACAACAATGCATACAAGATCGACATCCCACGCGACAAGTACTCCGTGAGCGACATCTTCAACATCACAGATCTCTCCCCATACCATGGTGATGAGGATTTCGATCTGAGGTCAGATCTTTCCCAAGGGAGGGGAGATGATGCGGAGCATCCTACAGTCATTCCCATGGACCTACCACCGTCTCATCAAGAGCCAAGAGGACCCATGACACGAGCACAAGCTAGAGCTCTTGATAACGAGGTGACTTCTTTCCTTAGTGATATCACATATTATCCACTCGAGACATGGCTACTACCTAAGTCCGATATGCTATGCATGATTAGGTGTCAAGAGGACCCTCCTGGAGATGTACATGAAGACGAACAAGCCGCCAAGTCCATGGATGAAGAGAACCAACGGAAACGGTCAAGAACACCTCCCAGGCCCCGGACATCCGGCCCCTGGAGCATCATCCGCAGCAGCCTCCCAGCCACCCAACATCTACAGGCCCCGGACATCCGGCCCCGGCACGGACATCCGGCCCGAGCCCGGAAATCCGGCCAGACGCCCGGACATCCGGTGCCACGCACCAGAACCTACAGAAGCTAACTCCTCCAGCCTGGACATCCGGCCTCCTAGCCCAGACATCCGGCCCCTCCCGAAGCCCCAGACATCCGGCTTCGCCTGTCTGCGCACAGTAAAGGGCCGAGGCCCATGTACCCTTTTGCCTACCTAGACGATATATACTCTCCCATCTCCCTCTTTCTAGGGTTAGCATTGGTTTAGCTCATATGTGAGATAGAGCATTGCTCATCCATTACGGATCTACTCCACGAGAGAGACCGCGGCCCCTCTTCGGAGAAGATCCCCTTGGATTTAAGACCTCCTCACAGAGAAGACCCCCATCAAGACCTCCTCACGGAGAAGAACCGGTTACCCTTTGTATCGTCCTTTGTTGATCGTGGATCTTGTATCTCCTCTCGTGTTTCAATGATCTAGCACATGTGTGACTATATCTTGTTAGTTTGAGTGATTCTCTCGTGTTTTCCCTCGTGTTTCCCATCGTGTTCTTCGTGTTCCTCTTTGGCATCCGCTCCTTTCGTGAAATATCGGCCATCTAGGGTTCCACCCTACATCAAGAGGGTTCGGCGCGGCGTGCGTGGAGCAGGCCGGCTCGGGCGCTGGTGGGCTGCGGCTCGCTGGTGGGTCGTGGCTCGGGCGGCTGGCCTAGCGCCTGGTGCGCCCCTGTTTATTGAAATAAGGCAGGGGAAAAGAAATAAAATTGAGAAATAAAATAATTTTATATAGGTCATATACATATCAAAATTCTCAAAAGAATAAATCATAAATAGTGAACTATTTTTGAGAGGCAAAAACCAAAGTTTTTGAAAACGTATTTTTGAAAATTCCAATTAAAACAAATTTGAATTCCAACTTTTGGCATTGTTTTCATCCGACATTTTTGGAGTGTCATGTTAGCTCCTCTCATACTTTTGAACAAAGTATTTGTCAGGGATTTTTGAAATGAATTTCAAATGCCAATTTGAATTCAAATTCAAATAAAAACTCGGTGCCTCTGAAATTTCCAAATGCCACTCAATTCAAACAAAATGCATAGATGCTTAGCTATTCACTACTAGGGAAAAATTATACACAGAATCTTACCAGCAGCGTTATTTAAAAACAGACTCTACTGCTAATTAGCAGTAGCGAGCTTCAGTAGACCGCGCTACTAACAGCCCAGTAGAAGTAGCGCGCTAGTTGAAAAGAGCGCTACTACTATAATTGCTAGGGCGTTGCCTCCAGGCTCTGTATAGTAGTAGCGCCCTTCTCACGACCGCGCTATTGCTAAAGTACTTAGTAGCAGTGCATTTCTCCAACACTCGCTGCTGCTAAGTATCATCCCCTCTTGCAACTAATTAAGTTTAGTCCCATACTACTAAGCGAACATGGTGTTTACCACCTTAAATATGTTACTTCTCAAACTATCACGGGCACTTGGTCTTCATTGAACTGTATGTGTAGGATTTGTGGCTGCAATATGAATCTTCACCTGTGCCTATACAGGTACAGTGAGGATTCATGTTGACTATTTAGGTTCTACACAAAAAAGATCAATGATGACCAATGTATATTTTTGATGTTTTTTACATGATTAGCCTTATCATAGCGTTTTTTCAGGACAAAGCGCTACTGATATTTGGCTTAGCAGTAACGCGCTCCCTGTTCCCGTGCTACTACTACAGCAAAAGAAAACACGCGGGTCGGCCCCCCGCACGCGCTCATCTCTCAATCATCCCCCTTCGCCCGACGCCGACAGCTGCGGTTAGGGTTTCTCCACCGCCACCACGCGCCACCGCCACCGCCGCCGCAGGTAATGCTCCTCCCCCCTCTCGCCCCCTCCGCTGCTCCTCCACCCTCTCGCCGCCCGCGAGCTCTGGCAGGCGCCTTTGGCCGACCGCCCTCGATCCCCTCGCCGACCGCTGTCGTCGCCCCCTCTCGTAGGGAAGTCACCGGCCTTCCCCTCGTCAGCACCCCCGACCGAGGTCACCATGCCATCCCCCCTCCTCGTCAGCACCTCCCGAGGGCTGCCCTAGCTAGATGCAGCGAGGGCTTACGAATTTCATATGGATAACTAGATGCTTTTGTTTTTCTGTAATAAGTTATTTTTTTGGCAAAATGTAGGTGCCAATTTAGTTGAAATGCTTTGGTAGGTGGTATCGTGATCTGCTAGATGGTTTTGATACAAGTATTTGGTTTCCAAGTGCTAAGTTAATCACAATTAAATTTGCCACTTGGTTTTTTAATCAGTTATCTTAGGCAATAGGGGCCAAATTAGATGAAATGTCTTGGTAGGTGGTACCCTGACTTGGTAGATATTTGTGAAAAGTTTTTTCGGCAATAGGTGCCACTGAAATGCTTTGGTAGGTGATACCTTGTCATCTTATATGTTACTAGATCTTAGGATTATAATTGTCCGTCAAATTGCTTCTCGCGGAAGAATCTCTTCATCTAGAGATATTGGTGATATATAAACAAGATTTGGCATTTGCCTGCTAGCTGTTGGTTCTATTCTAGAAGGTGCTAGTAAGCTAATTGAGAACTTGTTGGCTGTGAGTCTTGTTGGCTGATTTGGCATTTGCCTGCTAGCTGTTGGTTCTATTATAGAAGGTGTTAGTAAGTTAATTGAGAGCTTGTTGTTTACTTTTTGGGATTGGGTTCCACTATGAAACTATAACTGAAGAAGAACCAAAAATATCACATGCTACTATTTTTCTTTCCTGTGAAGTGGATCGTTAATCCTTTGCTCATATTGCTTTAGGAAAATGGCGCCACCACCACCACCACCATGTTGACTGTGCAAGTCAAGGTGCGCCAGCAGCCTTGCAACTGGCAAGCTGTTCGGCATCTACTTCCAGCCGAGTTTTCGTCATGCGGCGGTAAGAAATTATATGAATTGTAACAACTATTTTGTTTTTAGTGTTGGCATTACTGCATTGTGTCGGTTTGCTTTTTTACACAGATCCTCCCATGCAATGTGAGGTTGAAATTCAACAAGCTGACAGGAGACACTGTGACATCTGAGGCTCCCGGGGGCCGTACACTATGAAGGTCGAGAAAGGACGCAATATGTCGCAGATTGGAGGAGATGGATGGGCCCGTTTCCTCGCCCGCATGCGTCTTACTGGTGGTTAGTTGATCATCTTCTCCTTCAGAGTAGAAAGACCCAAGATGGTTGTCATTTACATCAACCTGGTGGAAGATGATGAAGATGATGAGGACCCACTTCCTGAAGCCATCGTAGCTCAAAGAATGAGGCTGAGCGAGGAGGAGGTGTGCAACCTATGGGACATAATTCCGCCACGTGATGACTTTGTCGGGGTGCCATTCATGACCCGCCTGACAAGTACCATGGTCGACCGGCATGATATGGTATGTTATAGTTACAAAAATGCAAATTATCCGATGATATGCTTAGTGTAGAGTCCAATGATATGTTGTGTGGAATCTATCGATGATATGCTTTAGTGTAGAGTCCAATGATATGCTGTGTGGAATCTAGTCGATGATATGCTTTAGTGTAGAGTGCGATCACATGCTTATTAATGTAGAATCCAAGGAACTATTAATAGTGTAGATAATCCATATATACTTATTAGTAGAATTCATGTTTAGTACAAATGTGTAGTACTGTGTCTTTTGATAGTGTTGAAATCTATACTTAATAGAAATATATTTGCAAGAGTATGTCGAGGCTATTTATTAATTGATAAGTTTTTCTTATTCAGAAATTGCCAAAGAGCCTATCTGTGAGTTGTGGTATCGAGCCTGATGAAGAAGGCTCAGCTGGACTACGCCTTACCGCAAGGGGCTCCGTCACCACCTGTACTTACCGCATGGACACGGACGATCGCACACACTTAAACTCGGTTGGGTGGAAGAGATTCCTCATTGGCAAGAATCTTCGTGTTGGACAGGCCATCCTAATAATTATCAGTAACACCCACCGCACAGGCTTGAGGATGATGATCTTCGTCGATATCGTCTAGAACTACATAGACTATATATACCTAGTAGAACTGCTATATATGTGTGGCTGTTAGACTACCTAGCTAGTACTGCTTATCATATATGCTATATTCATGTGAGGATGCATGTTGACTATGTATGAGTACCTATAATGCTTTATGCTATTGTATGACTACTGTATGACTATATGGTATGGTGGTTAATGAGATTGTTATCTGGTACATGTGAAGCTGTAGTTTCTAAACTATAAACTGAAACAAGTTGCAGTTTATAAACTATAAACTGAAACGTGAAACGGGGCAAAGAACAGGGAAAATGATGAAAGATATAGCAGTAGCGCGGGGATAGAAAAGCGATACAACTATTTAATAGTAGCGCGTTCAATAAAAGCGCTACAGATATAGTCAATAGTAGTAGCGCGGGTTCCTACCGCGCTACTACTAACTGTTAGCTGTAACGCCGTAGTAGTAGCGCGGCTACCCGCGCTGCTGATAGCATCAAAACCCGCGCTACTACTAGGATTTTCCCTAGTAGTGATTAATTGTAAAACATTCCAAATTGAAAATTTGGGATGTTACAGATGATTCCCCCCTCCCGGAGGGATGTTTCCCCAGCAGAACAGCTCCACCGGAGTCCTAGATTGGTTCTGCCCAAGTTCCGCCTCGAGACGGCGGCGCTTCGCCCCGAAAGCTTCCTTCTGATTTTTTCCAGGTCAAAACACACCATATAGCCAAAGATGGGCATAGGAGGCCTGCTAGGGGGCCCACAAGGTCGGGGGGCGCGCCCTCCACCCTTGTGGCTGGCTGGTGGCCCCCCTCTGGTACTTCCTTCGCCCAATATTTTTTATATATTACAAAAACATGCTCCATGAAGTTTCAGGACTTTTGGAGTTGTGCAGAATAGGTCTCTAATATTTGCTCCTTTTTCAGTCCAGAATTCCAGCTGCCGGCATTCTCCCTCTTCATGTAAACCTTATAAAATAAGAGAGAATAGGCATAACTATTGCGATATAATGTGTAATAACAGCCCATAATGCATTAAATATCAATATAAAAGCATGATGCAAAATGGATGTATCATAGAAGCAATAGTTGGCGAGACGACCATGACGCTACGATGGAGATCAAGGTGTCAAGCCAGTGACGATGGAGATCATCACGATGCTTTGGAGATGGAGATCAAAAGCACCAGATGATGATGGCCATATCATGTCACATATTTTGATTTCATGTGATGGTTATCTTTTATGCATCTTAGTTTGCTTAGTACGGCGGTAGCATTATAAGATGATCCCTTAACTAAAATTTCAAGGTATAAGTGTTCTCCCTGAGTGCACCGTTGCGATAGTTCGTCATGCTGAGATACCACGTGATGATCGGGTGTGATAGGCTCTACGTTCACATACAACGGGTGCAAGACAGTTTTGCACATGCGAAATACTCAGGTTAAACTTGACGAGCCTGGCATGTACGGACATGGCCTCGGAACACTGGAGACCGAAAGGTCGAACGTGAATCATATAGTAGATATGATCAACATAGAGATGTTTACCACTGATGACTACTCCATCTCACGTGATGATCGGACATGGTTTAGTTGATTTGGATCACGTATCATTTAGATGACTTGAGGGATGTCTATCTAAGTGGGAGTTCTTAAGTAATATGATTAATTGAACTTAATTTATCATGAACTTAGTCTTATAGATTTGCATATCTATGTTTTAGATCAATAGCTCACGATATAGCTCCTATATATTTTTGATATGTTCCTAGAGAAAACTAAGTTGAAAGATGATGGTAGCAATAATGCGGACTGGGTCCGTGATCTAAGGATTATCCTCATTGCTGCACAGAAGAATTATGTCCTTGATGCACTGCTAGGTGACAAACCTGTTGCAGGAGTAGATGCAGACGTTATGAACGTTTTGCAAGCTAGATATGATGACTACTCGATAGTTCAGTGTGCCATGCTTTACGGCTTAGAATTGGTTCTTCAAAGACGTTTTGAACGTCATGGAGCATATGAGATGTTCCAGGAGTTGAAGTTAATATTTCAAGCAAATACCGGGTTGAGAGATATGAAGTCTCCAACAAGTTCCATAGCTGCAAGATGGAAGAGAATAGTTCTGTCAGTGAACACACTCAGAATGTGTGGATATCATAATCACTTGACTCAGCTGGGAGTTAATCGTCTAGATGATAGTGTTATTGACAAAGCTCTTCAATCACTGCCACCAAGTTACAAAGGCTTCGTAATGAACTATAATATGCAAGGGATGGACACGACAATTCCCGAGCTCTTCACAATGCTCAAAGCTGCGGAGGTAGAAATCAAGAAAGAGCATCAAGTGTTGATGGTTAACAAGACCACTAGTGTCAAGAAAAAGGGCAAGGGAAACAAGGGGAACTTCAAGAAGAATGGGAAGCAAGTTGCCACTCCTGGGAAGAAGCCCAGAGCTGGACCTAAGCCTAAAACTGAGTGCTTCTACTACAAAGGGACTGGTCACTGGAAGCGGAACTGCCCCAAGTATTTGACGGATAAGAAGGATGGCAAAGTGAACAAAGGTATATTTGATATACATGTTATTGATGTGTACCTTACTAATGCTCGTAGTAGCGCCTGGGTATTTGATACTTGTTCGGTTGCTCATATTTGTAACTCAAAACACGAGCTACGGATTAAACGAAGATTGCCTAAGGATGAGGTGACGATGCACGTCGGGAATGGTTCCAAGGTCGATGTGATCGCCGTCAGCACACTACCTCTACATCTACCTCCGGGATTAGTTTTAGACCTGAATAATTTTTATTTGGTGCCAGCGTTGAGCATGAACATTATATCTGGATCTTTTTTAGTGCGAGACAGTTATTCACTTAAATCAAAGAATAGTGGTTGTTCTATTTATATGAGTAATATCTTTCATGGTCATGCACCCTTGAAGAGTGGTCTATTTTTATTGAATCTCGATTGTAGTGATACACATATTCATAATATTGATGCCAAAAGATGCAAAGTTGATAATGATAGTGCAACATATTTGTGGCACTGCCGTTTAGGTCATATTGGTGTAAAGCGCATGAAGAAACTCCATGTAGATGGGCTTTTGGAATCACTTGATTATTAATCATTTGATACTTGCGAACCATGCCTCATGTGCAAGATGACTAAAACTCCGTTCTCCGGAACAATGCAGCGAGCCAATGACTTATTGGAAATAATACATACCGATGTATGTCCTCCAATAAGTGTTGAGGCACGCGGCGGGTATCGTTATTTTCTGACCTTCACAGATGATTTGAGCAGATATGGGTATATCTACTTAATGAAACACAAGTCTGAAACTTTCGAAAAGTTCAAAGAATTTCAGAGTGAAGTGAAGAATCATCGTAATAGGAAAATAAAGTTTCTATGATCTGATCGTGGAGGCGAATATTTGAGTTATGAGTTTGGCCTTCATTTAAAATAATGTGGAATAGTTTCACAACCCACGCCACCTGGAACACCACAGCGTAATGGTGTGTCCGAACGTCATAACCGTACTTTATTAGATATGGTGTGATCTATGATGTCTCTTACCGATTTACCACTATCATTTTGGGGTTATGCATTAGAGACAACTGCATTCACGTTAAATAGGGCATCGTCTAAATTCGTTGAGACGACACCGTATGAACTATGGTTTGGCAAGAAACCTAAGTTGTCGTTTCTTGAAGTTTGGGGTTGCGACACTTACGTCAAAAGGCTTCAGCCTGATAAGCTCGAACCCAAATCGGAGAAGTGCATCTTCATAGGATACCCTAAGGAAATAATTGGGTACACCTTCTACCACAAATCCGAATGCAAGATCTTTGTTGCCAAGAATGGAACCTTTCTAGAGAAGGAGTTTCTCTCGAAAGAAGTGAGTGGGAGGAAAGTAGAACTTGATGAGGTAATCGTACCTTCTCTCGAATTGGAAAGTAGCACATTAGAGAAATCTGTTCTCGTGATGCCTACACAAACTAGAGAGGAAGCTAATGATGATGATCATGAAACTTCAGATCAAGTTACTACTGGACCTTGTAGGTCGAACAGAGCATGTTCCGCACTAGAGTGGTACGGTAATCCTGTTCTAGAATTCATGTTACTAGACCATGGCGAATGTATGAACTATGAAGAAGCTATGACGAGCCTAGATTCCGACAGATGGCTTGAGGCCATGAAATCTGAGATAGGATCCATGTATGAGAACAAAGTATGGACTTTGGTGGACTTGCCCGATGATCGGCAAGCCATAGGGAATAAATGGATCTTCAAGAAGAAGACTAACGCTGATGGTAATGTTATTGTCTAGAAAGCTTGACTTGTTGCAAAAGGTTTCCGACAAGTTCAAGGGGTTGACTACGATGAGACTTTCTCACCCGCAGCGATGCTTAAGTCCTTCCAAATCATGTTAGCAATTGCCACATTTTATGATTATGAAATTTGGCAAATGGACATTAAAAATGCATTCCTTAATGGATTTCTTAAAGAAGAGTTGTATATGATGCAACCAGAAGGTTTTGTTGATCCTAAAAGTGCTAACAAAGTGTGCAAGCTCCAGTGATCTATCTATGGACTGGTGCAAGCATCTCGGAGTTGGAATATACGCTTTAATGAGGTGATCAAAGCATATGGTTTTATACAGACTTACGATGAAGCCTGTATTTACAAGAAAGTGAGTGGGAGCTCTGTAGCATTTCTGATATTATATGTGGATGACATATTATTGTTTGGAAATGATATAGAATTTCTGATAGCATAAAAGGATACTTGAATAAGAATTTTTCTATGAAGACCTCGGTGAACCTGCTTATATATTGGGCATCAAGATCTATAGGGATAGATCAAGATGCTTGATAGACTTTCACAAAAGAACATACCTTGATAAAGTTTTGAAGAAGTTAAAAAATGGACCAGTCAAAGAAAGGTTCTTGCCTGTGTTATAAGGTGTGAAGTTGAGTAAGACTCAAAGCCCGACCACTGTAGAAGATAGAGGGAGAATGAAACTCATTCCCTATGCCTCAGCCATAGGTTCTATAAAGTATGGCATGTTGTGTACCAGACCTATTGTGTGCCTTGCCATGAGTTTGGCAAGGGGGTACATTAGTGATCTAGGAGTAGATCACTGGACAGCGGTCAAAATTATCCTTAGGTACCTAAAGAGGACTAAGGGAATGTTTCTCGATTATGGAGGTGATAAAAAGTTTGTCGTAAAGAGTCACGTTGATGCAAGCTTTGACATCGATCTGGATGACTCTGAGTCTCGATCTGGATACATATTGAAAGTGGGAGCAATTAGCTATAGTAGCTCCATGCAGAGCATTGTAGACATAGAAATTTGCAAAATACATACGAAACTAAATGTGACAGACCCGTTGACTAAACCTCTCTCACAAGCAAAACATGATCACACCTTAGTACTCTTTGGGTGTTAATCACATGGCGATGTGAACTAGATTATTGACTCCAGTAAACTTTTTAGGTGTTGGCCACATGGCGATGTGAACTATGGGTGTTAAATCACATGGTGATGTGAACTAGCTTATTGACTCTAGTGGAAGTGGGAGACTGAAGGAAATATGCCCTAGAGGCAATAATAAAGTTGTTATTTTATATTTCCTTATTCATGATAAAGGTTTATTATTCATGCTAGAATTGTATTGATCGGAAACCTTGATACACGTGTGAATACATAAACAAACACCGTGTCCCTAGTGAGCCTCTACTAAGCTAGCTCGTTGATGAAAGATGGTCAAGATTTCCTAACCATTGCATGAGTTGTCATTTGATAATAGGATCACATCATTAGGAGAATGATGTGATGGACAAGACCTATCTGTTAGCTTAGCATAATGACCGTTCAGTTTTATTGCTATTGCTTTCTTCATGTCAAATAAATATTCCTTCGAATATGAGATTATGCAATTCCCGGATACCGGAGGAATGCCTTGTGTGCTATCAAACGTCACAACGTAACTAGGTGATTATAAAGATGCTCTACTGGTATCTCCGAAGGTGTTTGTTGAGTTGGCATATATCGAGATTAGGATTTGTCACTCCGAGTATCGGAGATGTATCTCTGGGCCCTACACATCATAAGCTCGCAAGCAAACGACTAAGGAGTTAGTCATGAGGTGATATATTATGGAACGAGTAAAGAGACTTGCTGGTAACGAGATTGAACTAGGTATGAAGATATTGACGATCAAATCTCGGGCAAGTAACATACCGATGGACAAAGGGAATTACGTATGTTGTCATAACGGTTTGACTGATAAAGATCTTCATAGAATATGTAGGAGCCAATATGGGCATCCAGGTTTCGCTATTGCTTATTGACCGGAGAGGTGTCTCGGTCATGTCTACATAGTTCTCGAACCCGTAGGGCCCGCACGCTTAACGTTCGTTGATGATATAGTATTATATGAGTTATGTGATTTGGTAACCGAATGTTGTTCGGAGTCCCATATGAGATCACGGACATGACGAGGAGTCTCGAAATGGTCGAGAGGTAAAGATTGATATATATATATAGGATGATGGTATTCGGACACCAGAAGTGTTTCGGAGGGTACCAGGTACTTATCGGGTCACCGGAAAGGAGTTTCGGGCACCCCCGACAAAAGATATGGGCCTTATGGGCCAAGAGGGGAAATGCACCATCCACAAGGGGCTGGTGCGCCCCCCCCATATGGGCCGGCCAAGGTGGAGAAGGAAAGGGAAGGACGAATGGAAAGAAAGGAATAGGATTTCCCCTTCCCCCTCTTTCCTTACCCCTCCGATATATATGGTAGGGGGGCACGCGGCTTGGGAGGAGCCCAAGTAGGATTCGGTCCTACTTGGGGCGCCTCCTGGCCTCTCCCCTCCCCCTCCCACCTATATATATATATATATATATATATATATATATATATATGGGGGTGCGCCTAGCATTCCCCAGACAATTGTTTAGCCGTGTGTGGTGCCCCCTCCACCGTTTACACCCTCGGTCATATTTTCGTAGTGCTTAGGCGAAGCCCTGTGAGGATCACTTCACCATCATCGTCACCACACCGTCGTGCTAACGGAACTCATCTACTACGTCGATGTCTTGCTGGATCAAGAAGGCGAGGGACGTCACCAAGTTGAACGTGTGCAGAACGCAGAGGTGTCGTGTGTTTGGTACTTGATCGGTTGAAGCGCGAAGATGTTCGACTACATCAACCGTGTTGAGAAATGCTTCCGCTTACGGTCTACGAGGGTACGTAGACACACTCTCCCCCTCGTTGCTATGCATCTCCATGGATAGATCATTGCATGTGTGTAGAATTTTTTTTGTTTTCCATGCAACGATTCCCAACAGCAACATCCTAGGAGGATGGATGAAGATCTTCTATGGCTTTAGGGGCATCAGACTGAGGGGTGGCTTCAATGGCAGTAGTAGAATCAGGTGCAGGAGCTTCAGTGCTTTCAACAACTGGCGGGTCAGGCACAATCTCATCTTCATTTTCTCTTGATTCAACGGTAGGGGGGATAACTTCACGATATTCTTCTTCTTTTTCATCAGCTGATGCAGCCGGAATATCTTCAGCCTCTTTGGCTTCAGACTCTTGAGCAGTAGCTTTAGGGATGGCTTCAGGAAACACTTGACGTGCTACTGAGCTTGTGGTGTGCACATCTTCTTCGGGAATGCTTGACATGGAGACCGTGGGCCTAGGGCCTCTGCGAAGCCTTCAGAAAGATGGCGACGCCTGTGGTGAGGGAGTGGTCTTCTCCATGTCTTCTGTTGTGTCTTGTGGGGTCCCAATCACTTGAGTGGTGACTTGAGCTGGCAGTGTGCGAGGTATGACTTCATGCAATGGGGAGCTGGGGTGGTGCTCATCTTGTGTGATTGGCGTTGTGGGACCGCCAATGCTAACTTGTTCACTGTTCGTGGGAGCAGGCGATAATATCACCTTGGGCATGAGCTGGGGAAACTGAGGAAGGACTTCATCATCTTCAACATTGTCTTGATTACCAATGTCTTCAGCTGCGATGGGGTCAGCAGCTAGAATAACTTGAGGCTCATGAGCCTCTGTGGTAGGAGGCTCATGCACGACGAGACGATGCTCATGGTTGGTGGAAGCTGGCAGTGCAACAAAAATGGGCTCAACGAGCATTGGTTCTTGGGGAGCAGCATGTTCTTTGCGAGAAGACTTTGAAGACTTTGTCTTCAGCTTCTTCTTGGTAGGAGCAGCATCAGAAGCTTCATGATTCTTTCGCTTCTTGGCTTCAGCTTCAGCCTGCTTCGTCTTCTTCTGCTCAGAAGCTGCTGAAGGGACCTTTGGCTTCAAGCCAGTCATGCTGGCAGGGAAGACAATGCTTGGTCTTTCCTGCCTTGGGGCTTCAGGGTCAGCAACAACAGGCTTCTTCTTCTTGGCAGCCAGCTTGGGGTCAATGCTTGGACGCCCAAGAGTCTTTCTCTTCACAGCCTCATTGTGAGCATGTACACACTTCTCAGCATAGTACTTCATGCATTCACGTGAGCCCTTGGCTTCATCACATCTCTTTTGGAACTCAGCCTTGAGGTCAATCATCATTTGCTTGGCCATATGCTTCTTGAAGAGGGCCTTTGCATGGTCTATTTTGTTTTTCAGCTCAACAATCTTTTGAGTGATAGCAAGCTTTTTGGCTATGCAGCCCTAGAATGTGACGCTGATGTCAGTTGGCAGCTGCAGATCATCAATGTTGAGAGAAGTGTTTTCAAACCATTCATCGATGAAGTTGTTGAGAATATCAACATCAAAGAGAGGCAAATCTTTGAACATTTCAACCTCCTGCTCGCTCTTGATAAGCATTCCAGGACATCATCAGCAAGATCTTCATCACTGGACAGATCTATGAAATCCTCTTCGTTGCGCAGGATGTTTGCTGGCGTGAGGCCATGCCCTGAAATCTTCTTGGGCTTCTTGGACTTCTTGGAGATGCGAGACAAGTCCTCAGACTACACACTGGATTCAGGAGGTGCGGATTGCATTGGCTTCACACTTGAAGCCTTTGGAGCAGTAGTAGATTTTGAAGCCATAGACTTTTTCTTTGGCTTAAGAGGCTCTGGAACATCCTCATGTTCCTCTTCACCAGCAGCTTCTTCAATAGTGGCCCTTTGTGCAGCGATGTGGGAGAGAAGCCCAGCAAAGCTATTGAAAGGACCAATGAGATTCTGTTCAGCTTCACGACTGCCATCTGGCCTTGGAGCAGCTGGACCAGGGTTGAAGTCAATCCCCAAGTCCTTCTTGTTCTGGACTGTAGAAGCGCTCACAAACTGGAAGTTTTGTTCAAACAGTTTGTCTTCGCGACACCATCGGAGACTTGATGGGTCGGCATTTTCAGGCTGAGGTCCTCTGACCATGCAAGGATAGAAGCCTTTTGCAATGGCTTCAGCCTTTGTCTTGGGGTAGAGCTTCCTGTACACAATATTGGCCCATGGTGGCCTCACAGCATTCTTCTTTGCATACTCAGGAGTAACAAAGTGATACTAAAACCATTCCTCTACGCAATATCTTCAAATCCATTGGACATGAGTTTTGCGTTCACCATAGGTTTCTCCAGGGTCAGACTTGTATTGCTCATAGAGATCTGGGGGCAGGTCCAAAGCAGTGTTGTCCCGGTGCTGCCCGCCACCCTTCTTTGTAGATTTTTCTCCTGCCATTGGCTTCAGACTGAATGGTTTCACAACTGTGGTTGGCTTCAGTCGGCTGGTCAGACAGGAGCTGGCTTCAGGTGATTCAATGTGATGTTATAAGAACTCTGCAAATGAATGCAGACTATGAGAACCAAGGGATTCTCCCGTGGACATGTACGTGTGACAGCATTAGAGATGCGGGGGAAGGGGAAGAGGTCATATGCATTCTCAGAAGATTTTGAAGATAAACCAGTTTGAAGACATTGACCTCATAGCGCGAAGACATTCACTTATACATGTGAGTTGGTTCTAGATTTGTACGAATCCATGAATAAGTACAAGTGAGGAATCAAACTAGATGTGAATCATTCATAAGTGAAAGTACTTTGCAGAATATGAGATTCAGAAGAGATGAGATCCAGATTTGGAAGAGCAAAAACAACTTTTGGAGGATGTGGATAGATCAATCAGATCTAATAAACAGTAAAAAGTTAGTTCATATTTACCGCACGAAGAACTGCTAGACGGGAAAGTTGGAGGCCGAGCAGTCCAATCTCCCGCGCCCTAACTTGGCCGCGGAAGACACCTACGGTGGCGGCGGGAGGAAGATGTCTGTGGCTCGCGTAAAGACAACGTCAGAGAGGTCGCGGCAGCAAAGCGCTTCGTCTCTGGTGGCGTCGGAAGCTAGCAATGGCGCTAGGGTTTGAGCGAGACGGCGAGGGGAGAAGAGATAATGACCGCAGGGGGTGAAGTATTTACAAGGAGGAGGGACGGCGCAATGCAATTACTCAGGTGCCCCTGGCAGTTCACATCTGAAGGACACGTGGCAAACATGCAACTTATTGAAGGTGGAGCCGCGACCCCACACGCGCCTGGTTTGTCGGGTAGTCGTTCTGGCTTCCCCGATATTCAGGCAAAAAAGGATAGAGATAATAAAAGCAATTTTAAATGTGCATCTATGTATCTTCAACTGATAAGGACATAGTGAATACATTCGACACGTGTCAATAGAATGCATATGAAGAGACAGAGAGAGTTTGAGGGATAAGCACAGAAAGGGTTAGGGTCCGATTACATTCACTTAGTGCAGAAAATGGAAATTTAAAGACATAGCTATAAGTGAATGATGTAGAGGACAGAACACACACACACAGATATATATACACACACACACACACACACACACACACACACACACACATATATATATATATATCAGTGAAGACCAAATCAACATGGCGAAGATAAACCTTGAATACAAACCAATGTTAAAGACAAACCAATTATGAAGATAATCTAATCAAGACGCCAAATGAAAATCTTCAAGAAAGGTTGGTAGTGGCGTTACCCACCGTATAGGAAATATTAGACCCAAACACGACGCACAATTATCGTGTTGCTCCGAAGTCAAATTTCACATTAATGTATTCAAACTCAGAGGGTAAGTCTTCACGAATTGAAGATATACGTTACTTCATGTGTTGCGCACCTAAGTCATCAATATGCATAAGCGTTAGGATGTGTGTCCATTCATAGGACATTCGAGGATTCTAAGATATTTAGCTCACACCACAGCTTGCAAAACCTTTTCTCATCCAAGGGCATCGTGAAGATATCTGCCAATTGCTCTACAATGTTGATGTGAATGATATCAATGTCTTCCTTCAACACATGATCTCTAAGAAAGTGATGATGGATCTGAATGTGCTTTGTCTTCGAGTGCTGAACTGGATTGTGAGCGATCTTGATGGCGCTTTCATTGTCGCAGTAGAGGGGCACATGCTTCATGTTGATGCCATAATCCTTGAGGGTTTGCTTCATCCAGAGAAGCTGAGCGCAGCAAGATCCAGCAGCAATGTATTCAGATTCAGCAGTGGAGAGTGATACACAGTTCTGCTTCTTTGAAGACCAACAGACAAGAGATCGTCCAAGAAAGTGAGATGTGCCTGATGTGGACATGTGATCAACCTTGTCACCAGCATAATCAGCATCTGAGAATCCAACTAGATCAAACTCTGAGCCCTTTGGATCCATAATCCTAGTGTTGGGTTGTGAGCCAAATATCGAAGTATCCGCTTCACCGCGAGGTGATGCGATTCCTTTGGTGCCGCTTGGAATCGGGCACACATGCAAACGCTAAGCATTATATCTGGCCTAGATGCACGTAAATACAATAAAGAACACATCATGGAGCGGTATACCTTTTGATCGAACTCTTTACCATTGTCGTTGGGGCCCAATTGGCCTTTGGTTGGCATTGGCGTCGTGGACCCTTTGTAGTCTTGCATTCCAAACTTCTTCAGGCAATCTTTGAGGTATTTTTCTTGTGATATGAAGATGCCATTTCTCTGTTGACGGATTTGAAGACCAAGAAAGAACTTCAGCTCTCCCATCATGGACATCTGATATTGCTCTTGCATCATATGCCCAAACTCATCATTGTATCTCTTATCAGTGCAGCCAAAGATAATGTCATCCACATAGATTTGGCATACAAATAGTTCTCCATCATATGTCTTCGTGAAGAGAGTGGGATCTAGAGAACCAGGTTTGAAGCCTTTGCTCTTCAGGAAGTCTTTGAGTGTGTCATACCAAGCGCGAGGTGCTTGTTTGAGGCCATACAGTGCCTTGTTGAGTTTGTAGATCATATCAGGACGCTTTGGATCTTCAAAACCAGGGGGTGATCTACATACACTTCTTCTTCAATTTTGTCGTTGAGGAAGGCCCTTTTCACATCCATTTGGTACAGAAGAATGTTGTTGTGGTTAGCATAGGCTAGCAGTATATGAATGGCTTCAAGCCTAGCCACAGGAGCAAAGGTTTCATCGAAGTCAATTCCTTCCACTTGTGTGGAACCTTGGGCAATGAGACGGGCCTTGTTTATAACGACTTGACCATGTTCATCTTGCTTGTTGTGATAGATCCATTTAGTGCCAATAATATTGTGCATGTGAGGATCAGGACGTTTGACTAGCTCCCAGACATTGTTTAGCTCAAACTGTTGAAGCTCTTCTTGCATCGCTTGAATCCATTCAGGTTCCATGAAGGCTTCATCAACTTTCTTGGATTTAGATACAGAGACAAATGCAAAGTTCCCAAAGAAATTTGCTAGTTGCGTAGCTCGTGATCGAGTGAGAGGACCAGGTGCATTGATACTATCGATGATCTTCTCAATCTAAACTTCATTGGCAACCCGAGGATGAACAGGGCGAAGACTTTGCTCTTATTGATTGCAATTTTCATCATCAGTGCTCTCTCAGACTGAGCATTGTTTTCACGTGTAGTGGGTGCTGGAACGACAATTTCTTCTTCTACCTGTTCCTCGATGGGTATGATTTCTCCAGTACCCATAAGCTTGATAGATTCAATAGGGGAAGCTTCATCTAGCACATTTGGCAGGTGCTCTCTGTGCGAGCCATTAGTCTCATCGAACCGGACATCTACAGTTTCAACCATTTTATAGTGAAAGAGGTTGAAGACTCTGTAGGTGTGTGAATCCTTTCGTAACCAAGCATAAAAGCTTCATGTGCTTTCGGTGCAAATTTTGAAGTGTGATTTGGATCCTTGATCCAGCACCTGGCACCGAAGACTTTGAAATAGCTAACATTTGGCTTCTTACAAGTCAGGAGTTCATAGGATGTCTTCTTGAAGAACTTATGAAGATAAACTCTGTTGATGATGTGGCAAGCAGTATCAATGGCTTCAGGCCAGAACTTTCTTGGAGTCTTGAAATCATCAAGCATCGTGCGTGCCATCTCAATGAGGGTTCTGTTCTTGCGCTCCATGACGCCATTCTGCTGAGGTGTGTATGGAGCAGAGAGCTCATGAGTGATGCCCAGTGTATCAAGATAAGTGTCGATGCCAGTGTTCTTGAATTTCGTGCCATTGTCACTCCTGATGTGCTTGATCTTGACGCCATAGTTGGTCATGGCACGATTGGCGAATCTTCTGAAGATATCCTGCACTTCAGTCTTATATAGAAATATGTGCACCCAGGTGTATCTTGAATAATCATCAACACTAACGAAGCCATAGAGATGTGTAGTGGTAGTGAGGGTAGAGTAGTGAGTAGGGCCAAATAAGTCCATGTGTAGCAGCTCGAAGGGGCTTGATGTAGTCATGATTGTCTTCGAGGGATGCTTGGCCCTAGTCATCTTCCCGGTTTCACAAGCACCACATAGATGATCCTTCTTGAACTTGACGCCCTCGATGCCAATGATGTGCTTCTTCTTCACGAGAGTGTGCAAGTTCCTCATGCCCGCATGTCCTAGACTTTGATGCCAAAGCCAATACTCTAAATCTTTTGCTAGAAGACATATGGCAAGTTGTGGTCCTGCAGAGAAATCTACCATATACATATCACCTCTTCAATAACCTTCGAAGACTAGAGATTTTTGTCAGATTCCATAAGCACAAGGCAACAATATTTTCCAAATATCACAATCATGTTCAGATCACAAAGCATTGAGACAGACATTAAGTTATATCCATGGGATTCAACAAGCATCACTTTATCCATGTGTTGATACTTTGAGATAGCGACTCTACCTAAGCCCAATACCTTGCTTTTACTAGTGTCAGCGAACGTGATGTGGCTTTTAGTAGAAGGACATAGGTTTGAATCCATGAGAAGACTTTGATCACTAGTCATGTGGTTAGTGCATCCACTATCCATTATCCATTCAGTAGCTTCCGGAGTCGTACCCTACAGTGCAGTTAGCGGGATAGGCTTCACCAAGAGTATTGTGAAGCACAAACATATAAAGAACAAGCATACTATCAAAGTTAAGATTCTTGTTTGGTAAGATAGGATGCTCGTCAAGAAACCCTGGGACGAAATACATGGTAAGACCATTTTGGCACTTTCTCTTGCATCCCACAAGATATTTTAGGTCCCCAACATTGCCTTCAAAAGTCAATGATTTTCGGCTGGAGACCTTTCCCTGCAAGAGAAGTTAATTCTAATTAACCACCCACATCTTAAGGGGTGGCTCAGAAGCAATGAGTCTAAGTGTAGCATCTGAGAACTTTGGCTTTGGAGCCCTACCGAATAGTTTTGCAGGAGGTGAATAGTACTCAAATGAATATGCAGAAAAGTTTTTTATTTGTGTACATAGCGGTTAGAAGAAACACGCTCATATTCATGAGTCTGATGATTTCCCGGCAAAACATTGCTGTTAGGGTGACCTTGTGAGGTCCTCTGTCTGTATGAAGCCTTAGGGCCATATGAAGCCTTTGGTCTGGGGTTTGTCTTCTTCCCTAGTGGTGTCATGATGACATTCACAAGAAGTTTCTCAAGACAACTCTTAGGAACCCAGATCTTCTTCAAAGGCGACCCGTTCCTGCAGTTAGTACCAATAAATCTGGCAAACACCTCACCATTCTGATTCTTAAACAACTTATAATTTGAGTCAAAGGACTCATCAATAACAATAGGATTAGCACAAGTGAAGCCAGATAAGGTAGATGGATCTACTGAAGGACCCTTTGCAGCAACCCATGTGGTTTTGGGGTACTACTCAGGCTTCCAGTAAGAACCATCAGGATTCATTTTCCTCTCGAAACCAACACCCTTTTTCCTAGGGTTTCGGTTCAGAATCTGTTTCTTGAGGACATCACATAGTGTCTGGTGCCCTTTGAGGCTTTTGTACATGCCTGTTTCAAGCAATGTCTTCAACCTGGCATTCTCATCAGCAATAGTAGTGGTATCCTCAGAAGAGGGGTTAGTTACCACATTAGTAGTTAAAGATATTGCAGCATCAGAGGCAGTAGAATTTAGCAATAGAGACATCATTGTCACGCTCAAGGAATTTTAAACATGGTGGCACAAATCTTCCTGAGCGGAACTGGTCTGTTGAGCGAGTAGTGAATCGTTCTCCTCTTGAAGATCTTCATGAGACGCTCTCAGGTTCTCTAGATCTTGCTTCCTTTGAAGATAATCATAGGAAAGCTTCTCATGAGTGGCTGAGAGGGTTTCATGACGACTTTCAAGTTCCTCGTACTTAACGCGAAGAGTTTTGATGTCTTCAATTAAGGACTAAGTTCAATTCATTTCCTCGTCCAATAGGTCATCGCTTTTGACTAGAAATTTTTGAATGTGTTCCATAGTAGTTTGTTGTTCAGTTGCAATTTTAGCAATAGTCTTATAGCTGGGTTTTGATTCACACTCAGAGTCATCTTCACTGGAGGTCTGAAAGTAAGCATCGCGTGAGTTTACCTTGGCACCTCGTGCCATGAAGCAGTAGGTCGGAGCAGAGTCGTCCTCATCATCGGCTGCAGCATCGGCAACGTGACCATTGTCTTCAGTGTTGAAGATGGACTTGGCGACGAATGCCGATGCTAGAGCCAGGCTTGCCACGCCTGAATCAGACTCCTCCTCAGACTCCACCTCCGCCTCCTCAGAAGCAGACTCCTCCTCTGAATCCATCTCCTTGCCAATGAATGCACGAGCCTTGCCAGATGAGCTCTTCTTGTAAGACGAAGACTTTGATGAAGACTTTGAGGATTTCTTCTTCTTCTTGTCGTCAGACTCGTATTCCTTGCTCTTCTTCTTTTTCTTGGCTTCCCTGTCCCATTGACAACATTCTGATATGTAGTGACCTGGCATTTGTGGCATGTTCTCTTCTTGTGGTCATGGGAGGAAGCGTCGTCATTTCTTGAGCTGGATCTTGATGACTTTCCGAAGCGATTCTTCTTGGAGAACTTTTGGAACTTTCTCACAAGCATTGCTAGCTCTTTGCCAATGTCTTTAGGATCACTAGAATTGCAATCAAATTCTTCTTCAGATGAGGAAACGGCTTTTGCCTTCAAAGCACGAGATCGGCCATAGTTGGGGCCATAGATATCTCTCTTCTCAGATAGTTGGAACTCATGTGTATTGAGCCTATCAAGTATGTCAGACGGATCGAGATCTTTGAAGTCAGGGCATTCTCCAATCATTAGGGCCAAAGTGTCAAATGAGCTGTCAAGTGATCTAATTAGCTTCTCCACTATTTCATGATTGGTAATCTCAGTGGCGCCGAGTGCGCGAAGCTCATTTGTGATATCAGCGAGGCGATCGAACGTGAGCTGGACATTCTCAATGTGATTTCTCTTGAAGTGGTTGAAGAGATTGCGAAGTACATCAATCCTTGAGTCTCTCTGAGTTGAGACGCCTTTGTTGACCTTGGACAGCCAGTCCCAGACTAGCTTCATAGTTTCCAAAGCACTCACACGGCCATACTATCCTTTGGTTAGATGACCACAGATGATGTTCTTGGCGGTCGAGTCCAGTTGTGCGAACCTCTTGACAACAACAGCGGTGACACCTTCACCGACCTTGGGAATGCCTGTTCTGACGACATACCAGAGGTCGATTTCAATGGCTTCAAGATGCATACACATCTTATTCTTCCAGTATGGGTAATCAGTGCCATCGAAGACGGGGCACATAGTAGAGACCTTGATTATCCCTGCAGTCGACATAACTAAAACTCCAAGTGGTTAAACCGAATCACACAGAACAAGGGAGCACCTTGCTCTGATACCAATTGAAAGTGCTAGTTATCGACTAGGGGGTTGAATAGGCGATTTTTATGTAAGTCTTGAAATCACGAGGTCTTTGAAGACAAACAATCAAATTGAACCTATATGATATGCAGTGGAAGATAAACTACACTATACAGGCCATAGTCAAGTAAGTAGTATAATGAAAGCACGAAGACTAATAGCAGCTAGGTAGCACATATCGCATTGGAAGATAGAATGAAGCCAAACAGGTAATTGTCTTAACACAATGAAGTCAATCAGATCAGGCAAGCAAGGAATGACTTCACGAAGACAAACTGAAATGTAAATGAGTTGGAAGATAGAACCAGTAGCTTGGTGAAGACAAGGATTTGGTAGACCAGTTCCAGTTGTTGTGACAACTGTACGTCTGGTTAGGGAGGCTGAGATTGAACTCAGAAGACCACATCTTCACCTTATTCCCCTTGAGCTAAGGACACCCAGTCCTCGCCCAATCACTCTGATAAGTCTTCAAGGTAGACTTCCAAACCTTCACATACTTTGTTCACCGGCGATCCACAATGACTCTTGGATCCTCAGAACGTGACGCCTAACCGGCTGGAGGATACATAGTCCTCAAGTGTAACAAGTCTTCAAGTCACGTGGATAGAAAGACTTCAGTGATGCCTAACACTCTTTGGCTCTGGGTGTTTTGGGCTTTGTCCTCACAAGGATCTCTCTCTCTCAAAGGCTTTAGAGGTGGGTTGCTCTCAACCGACAAAAGCCATGCACTAACTCTGAGTAGCCACCAATTTATGGTGTAGGGGGTGGGCTATTTATAGCCAGGAGGCAACCCGACATGATATGTCCAAAATGACCCTGGGTCACTAAGGAACCGACACGTGTCCAACGGTTGGATTTCAAACACACGCGACAGCTTGGCTTGGGCTACAAGCAAAGCTGACTCATCCAATTCTGGATAAGATTTGCTCTCATTGTCTTCGCTCGAAGACATAGGTTTTGGGTTGAGCATCACGTCAGTCTTCTGACTTTGTTCACTTTGACCCCACTTAACAGTACAGTGGTTCCTATGACTCAAAAAGAAGAAAATGAAACTACGAAAGAAACTATGTCTTCGCACTCCATAGTCTTCAAGTGAATGTCTTCACACGTAATTGTCTTCAACATGAATGTCTTCATGAACCACCATTGTCTTCACTGTCTCCATACATTTTTAGGGGCCATCTCTGGTACGTAAACCGAATCAATGAGGGACTACAACCTGTGTTATCCTGCAATTCTCACAAACACATTAGTCCCTCAACCATGTTTGTCGTCAATACTCCAAAACCAACTAGGGGTGGCATTAGATGCACTTACAGGGTGGTTAAGAAGAATTAACTTCTCTTGCAGGTTTGTGTCTCTAGCCGAAAAACATTGACTTCTGAAGACAATGTCGGGATCTGGAAAATCTTGTTGGGCGCAAGATAAAATGTCAAAATGGGCTTACCATTTATTTCAGCCATGGTTTCCTTGATGATCGTCCTACTATATCCTCAACCAAAATTACCTATGATGAACGTTTCTATTGATACACTTTTGTTCTTCACAACACTCTTGGTGAAGACTATCCTACTAACTTCTATGTAGGGTACAACTCCGAAAGCCATTGAATGGATCATGGACAATGGTTGCGCTTTACCACATGACTGGTGATCGAAGTCTTCTCACGGACTATACTCTTCAACCGTTTACAAAAAGCCATATCACATTTGCTGACACTAGTAAAAGCAAGGTATTGGGTCTAGTAGGGTTGCTATCTCAAAGGATCAACACATGGATAAAGTGATGCTTCTTGAATCCCTTGGATACAATCTAATATCTGTCTCAATGATTTGTGATCTTGACATGGTTGTGATATTTGGCAAATATAGATGTCTTGTGCTAATGGCTTCTGACAAATCTCAAGCTTTCAAAGGTAATCAAAGAGGTGATCTGTATATGGTAGATTTCTCTGCAGGACCACAACTAGTCGTATGTCTTCTAGCAAAAGCTTCAGAAAGCTGGCTTTGGCATCGAAGGCTAGCACATGCGGGCATGAGGAACTTGCACACTCTCGTGAAGAGGAAGCACATCATTGGCATCGAGGGCGTCAATTTCAACAAGGACCATCTGTCTAGTGCTTGTGAAGCTGGGAAGATGACTAGGGCAAAACTTCCTGATTGCTTGTATCTGCGTTGGTATTTCCCCGAAGAGGAGAGGATGATGCAGCACCACAGTGGTAAGTATTTCCCTCAGTTATGAAACTAAGGATATCAATCCAGCAGGAGAACCAAACAACACTATGTAAACAGTACCAGCACACAAATAACAAATACTTGCAACCCAACGCGTAAGAGGGGTTGTCAATCCATCCTCAATATTGACATAGATTAAATTATATGAGATTGGATAAATAGATCTGACAAAAGCACAAAAAAATTGCAGCAAGTTATTCTTGGATTTTTGGAATAATAGATTTGAAAACAGTATGATAGGAAATAGACCCGGGGCCGTAGATTTCACTAGTGGCATCTCTCGAGAAAATAGCATACGGTGGGCAAACAAATTACTGTTGGACAATTGATAGAAGAGCAAATAATTATGACGATATCCAAGGCAATGATCATGTATATAGGCATCACCTCCAAGATTAGTAGACCGACTCCTGCCTGCATCTACTACTATTACTCCACACATCGACCGCTATCCAGCATGCATCTAGTGTATTAAGTTCATGGAAAATGGAGTAATGCAATAAGAACGATGACATGACGTAGACAAGATCTATTCATGTAGGAATTGACCCCATATTTTTATCCTTAATAGCAACGATACATGTGTGTCACTTTTCCTTCTATCACTGAGATTGAGCACCGTAAGATCGAACCCATCACAAAGCACCTCTTCCCATTGCAAGAAAAATCAATCTAGTTGGCCCAACCAAATCAAAGTTTTGAAGAAGAAATACGAGGCTATAATAATCATGCATATAAGAGATCAAAGAAGACTCAAATAATATTCATAGATAGATCTGATCATAAACTCACAATTCATCGGATCCCAACAAACACACCGCAAAAAGTCATTACATCAAATAGATCTCCAAGAACATCGAGGAGAACATTGGATTGAGAATCAAAATGAGAGAAGAAGCCATCTAGCTACTGCCCACGGACCCGTAGGTATATGGTAAACTACTCACGCATCATCGGAGAAGCACCAATGAGGATCATGAACTCCTCCGTGATCGTGTTCCCCTCCGGAAAGGTGCCAGAAAGGGCCTCTAGATTGGATCTCATGGTTTTGGAACTTGCGGCGGCTGGAATTGTTTTTCGTCGACTCCCCTAGGGATCCTAGAATACTTGGGTATTTATAGAGCTGAGAGGCGGTGGAAAAGACTCCCATGGGCCCCACTACCCACCAGGGCGCGATGGGGCCTCTAGCGCGCCCTGGTGCCTTGTGGGCCCCATGGGCCTCCGCTCTGGCACTTCCTTGGCTCCCAAGTTGTCTTCTGGGTAGAAAAATCTCCAAAAAGTTTTGCTACGTTTGGACTCACTTTGATATGGATATTCTACGAAGTAAAAAACAAGCAAAAACAACAACTGGCACTTCACATTATGTCAATAGGTTAGTCCCAAAAAATGATATAAACTTGCTATAAAATGAATATAAAATATCCAAGAATGATAATATAACAGCATGGAATAATCAAAAAATTATAGATACATTGGAGACGTATCAGCATCCCCAAGCTTAATTTCTGCTCGTCCTCGAGTAGGTAAATGATAAAAACAGAATTTTTGATGTGGAATGCTGCCTAACATGTTCATCACATATTCTTTTCTTTTGTAGCATCGACATTTGTTTAGATGGTTCAAAGCAATAGTCTATATTTGACATGAAGATTTCAATACTCAATCATATCAACAAGCAACCATGTCTTTCAAAATATCAACACTAAAGAAAGTTATCCCTAGCCCGTCATTCTCAATCATTGATCAATTCATGAAACGCACTCAAATATTAGCTACATCCAATGCCCAAGTATGATCATAGTGCTCCCTAGTTGGTGCTTTTATTAGAGAAGATGGAGACTCAAAAAATAAAAATTGCATAAAGTAAATAGATAGGCCCTTCACAGAGTGAAGAAGAGATTTGTAGAGGAGCCAGATCTCAAAGCTTAAATTGAGAGATAAAATGTTTTGAGAGGCATGCTTTTCCCGTCAACAAAAATGACCGAGAATTCCCAATACTTTCCATGCTAGATACATCATAGGTGGTTCCCAAACATAAAATAAAGTTTATTCCTTTTTCCACCATTCTTTCACAATCCATGGTTAGCCGTATCCACAGGTGCCTTCCATACCAAGACTTTCCAAGGAATTTATTGTTTGACAACATAAAGTAAATTTCTTTTTATTTCGGGACTGGGCATCCCTATTGCCGCCACACTCTCGTGCAATGACAAGTGAATAAACACTCATCTTGAGAATAACACATCTAGCATGGAAAAATATTCGCCACCCCGTGCCGCTTCATGAGCGGTACAAGCACACAAAAAGGAAATTCATTTTGAAAATTAGAGTTGGCACATACAAATTTACTTGGAATGACATGGAAATATCGCATATATATAGGTAGGTATGGTGGACTCATATGGCACAACTTGGTTTAAGGATTTTGGATGCACAAGTAGTATTCCCACTTAGTACAAGGACATGCTAGCAAATAGATTGAGAAGCAACCAACCAAGAAACAAAAACAATCATAAACAAGCATTAAGCATAACTAACACTGACTAATGCACCCCAAGTAGGATATAATTTCATTGCATAACTATTGACTTTCCTGCTTGCATAGGGAACCACAAGCCTTAACACCAATATTCTTACTAAAGCATAATTACTCACCAACATGACTCACATATTACTATCATCATATCTCAAAACTATTACAAGGAATCAACTTTATAATGTCCAATGACCTTCACGAAAGTTTTCATTATATCCCCCTTGGGTATCTATCACTTTGACACTAATTTAGTATATTACCATTGCTTATAACAAGCTCTCAAATAAATTTAAGTGAAGAACATGAGCATAATTTTTTTCATCTATCAAAATAATATAAGTGAAGTATGAGAGAATTTCTTCAAAATTTACTAACTCTCAAATTGATCTAAGTGAAGCATGAGAGTATTTCTTCAAACATTAAAGAACCACCATGCTAAAAAATATACAAGTGAAGCACTAGAGCAATTCCATAGCTCAAAAAATTAAGTGAAGCACATAGAGCAATTCTAACAAATCATAACATCATTATGGCTTTATCAAACAAGTGTGTCCAGCAAGGATGATTGTGACAAACTAAAAAGCAAAACAAGCAAATACTCATATAATACAAGACGCTCCAAGCAGAACTTATGATATGTGACGAATAAAAATATAGCTCCAAGTAAAATTACCGATGGCCGTTAGAAGAAAGAGGGGATGCCTTCCAGGGCAACCCCAAGTTTACTTGCTTGGTTGTCCTTAAATATTACCTAGGGGTTCCATGGGCATCCCCAAGATTAGGCTCTTTTCACTCCTTATTCCTTCATCCATCGTGATCGCACCCAAAACTTGAAAACTTCAATCACACAAAACTCAACAAAAACTTCATGAGATCCGTTAGTATAATAGAGCAAATCACAACTTTAAGTACTGTTGCAAATCCATTCATATTTTATTATTGCATTACACCTACTGTATTCTAACTTTACCATGGCTTATACCCCCCGATACAATCCATAGATTCATCAAAATAAGCACACAATGCAACCAAAAATAGAATCTATCAAAAACAGAATAGTCTGTACTAATCTGGACTTTCTCCATACTTCTGTAACTCAAATTCTGAAAAATTACAACACCGTAGGCAATTTGTGTATCAATCTTGTGTAAAAAAATTAGAATTTTTTGTCGCTTCTGTGATTTTTAAAAATTCAGCTACTGAACACAAAAGTTTTTGTTTTTTCAACAGGATCAAATCAACTATCACCCAACATGATCCTAAAGGCTTTACATGCCACAAACACTAATTAAAACATAAAAGCACAATCATAACAGAGGCATAATTGTGTAAACACACAAGAACAGAAACAAAAAGAGAAAAATATATTTTGTTAATTGGGTTGCCTCCCAACAAGCTCTTTCTTTATAGCCATTAAGATAGGCTTGAAATTTTAATGATGCTCACATGAAAGACAAGAATTGAAGCACAACGAGAGCATCGTAAAACTCATGACAAACACATTTAAGTCTAGCATACTTCTTATGCATAGGAATTTTGTAGGCAAAGAAATTGTCAAGACAAGAAATATCTAAATATTCAAGGATGAGGAAAGAAACAATAGCGATCTCAACATAACGGGAGGTAACTTAGTAACATGAAAATTTCTAAAACCATATTTTCCTATCTCCTAATAATTACATGTGGTATCATATTCAAATTCAACAATATAGCTATCACATAAATTATTCTCTACATGATCCACATGCATGCAAAGTTGACACTTTTCCAAAATACTAGGATTATCATCAAATAAAGTAATGACCTTTCCAAGCCCACTTTTATAAAAAAAAACTTCATAAGATTGAACACTCTCCAAATATGTGGGATTATTTTTACCTAAAGTTGCCGCTCTTCCAAACCCACTTTCAATATTATTGCAAACATTATTATCAATATTATATTCATCATGAGGCCTAAATAAATTTTCAAGATCATAAGAAACATTATCTCCCCAATCATGATCATTGCAATAAGTAGTGGTCATATCAAAATTAGCATCCTAGCTTGGGGTTTTTCATATTATTAGCATAACTAACATTAATAGAATTTATAATAACATCATTGCAATCATGCTTTTCATTCAAGGAGCTATCGTGAATCACTTTATAAATTTCTTCTTTTAACACTTCATCACAATTTTCAGATTCACGGATCTCAAGCAAAACTTCATAGAGATAATCTAGTGCACTCAAATAACTAGCAATTGGTTCATCATAATTGGATATTTTAAAAAGATTAGCAAGTGGATGAGGATCCATATCAATAGATATTTGGCAAGCGAAGATGCAAGCAAATAGAAGGCACATGGTAACACAAGCAATGATAGCAAACAAGAAAACACGCAAAAAGGCAAACGGAAAAGAAGGCAAAATAAAAAGGCAAATATTTTTGTGTTTTTGTAAAAATGTTTTAGAAGCGGGGGAGATGAAAATGAGAGGCAAATGGCAAATAAAGTAATTGCAAGGGGATGATATTTGTTATTGGGTACCTGATAGATGTTGATGATGTCTCCCCGGCAACAGCGCCAGAAATTGGCAAGTTGACGGGAGACTACCTTGACTTGATCCTCCCCGGCAATGGCGCCAGAAATTCTTCCCGATTGCTTGTATCTACGTTGGTATTTCCCCGAAGAGGAGAGGATGATGCAGCACAACAACGGTAAGTATTTCCCTCAGTTATGAAACCAAGGTTACTAATCCAGTAGGAGAACCAAGCAACACTATGTAAATAGTACATGCACACAAATAACAAATATTTGCAACCCAACGCGTAACAGGGGTTTTCAATCCCTCCTCAGTATTGAGATAGATTAAATTGTATGAGATTGGATAAATAGATCTGACAAAAGCACACAAAAAGAAAAAGTGCAGCAAGATATTTTGGGTTTTTGGAATAATAGATTTGAAAACAGTATGATAGAAAATAGACCAGGGGGCCGTAGATTTCAATAGTGGCTTCTCTCGAGAAAATAGCATACGGTGGGTAAACAAATTACTGTTGGGCAATTGATAGAAGAGCAAATAATTATGACAATATCCAAGGCAATGATCATGTATATAGGCATCACGTCCAAGATTAGTAGACCGACTCCAGCCTGCATCTACTATTATTACTCCACACATCGACCGCTATCCAGCATGCATCTAGTGTATTAAGTTCATGGGAAAATGGAGTAATGCAATAAGAACGATGACATTATGTAGACAAGATCTATTCATGTAGGAATAGACCCCATCTTTTTATCCTTAATGGCAACGATACATGTGTGTCACTTCTCCTTCTGTCACTGAGATTGAGCACTGCAAGATCGAACCCATCACAAAGCACCTATTCCCATTGCAAGAAAAATCAATCTATTTGGACAAACAAAATCAAAGTTTCGGAAAAGAAATACGAGGCTATAATAATCATGCATATAAGAGATCAAAGAAGACTGAAATAATATTCATAGATAGATTTGATCATAAACTCACAATTCATCGGATCCCAACAAACACACAGCAAAAAGTCATTACATCAAATAGATCTCCAAGAACATCGAGGAGAACATTGTATTGAGAATCAAAAAGAGAGAAGAAGCCATCTAGCTACTGCCTACGGACCCGTAGGTCCATGGTAAACTACTCACGTATCATCAGAGAAGCACCAATGAGGATGATGAACCCCGCCTTGATCGTGTTCCCCTCCGGCAAGGTGCCAGAAAGGGCCTCTAGATTGGATCTCGTGGTTCTGGAACTTGCGGTGGCTGGAATTGTTTTTCGTTTACTCCCTAGGGTTTTTGGAATATTTGCGTATTTATAGAGCTGAGAGGCGGTGGAAAGGACTCCCGTGAGCCCCACTACCCACCAGGGCGCGCAGGGGCCTCTGGCATGCCCTGGTGCCTTATGGGCTCCACGGGCCTCCCGTCTGGCACTTCCTTGGCTCCCAATTTGTCTTCTGGGTAGAAAAATATCCAAAAAGTTTCACTACGTTTTGACTCCATTTGATATGGATATTCCGTGAAGTAAAAAACAAGCAAAAACAGCAACTGGCAGTATGTCAATAGGTTTGTCCCAAAAAATGATATAAAGTTGCTATAAAATTAATATAAAACATCCAAGAATGATAATATAACTGCATGGAACAATAAAAAATTATAGATACATTGGAGACGTATCAATCGACTGCCTTCTTTGCTCTCTTCGGAGTCATGGCAATAGCAGGGGGTGGGGGATTGAGGAAGGACGCGGTGGAGTGGCGCAGAAAGGAGCAGCGTGCTTTGTTCTTGCGCAAGGAAGAAGACGAAGGAGGCAGATGCTAGATTGGAGGCGATAGGGATAAATGAGCAACGCCCCTCGCAGTTTCCTTTTTATGGGAAAGGCGCGGAGGCTGGCTCTTTACTGTCCTACGTGGCTGCGCTTTTCAGGCGCACTACGTGTGGTGACCGTTTTGATCCACCTCTCCCACGTTTTGCATTTAATGTGTGTCATGGGGGCATGGTAAACAAGAAGATTACAATAGTTATCCTCTGCCACGCGTGCCTGCGCACTGTTTGGGCCTAGCCCAATGATGCCTTGCATGCGTGTGTGGCCCAGGCCTGGGGGCTCCTGTCGGTGCACTAAGATATGGGTGGCTTAGTACCCTGACTTGTGCACAGGCAGTTGTAGCCTGCCCGCCAGCAAGGCTTGCCGGAGGAGGACTACTGCATACAAGACTCAGGATTCAATTCACAAGACCGTGAAGAAGACCTCCCGGTAGGTCATTGAGAAGTACTAAGTTACTATTTAATGTTAAGACTCCAGTTGTCGGCAAGCTTTGCACCAGCAAGCCAAGACTCGACAAGCTCCTTGCCAGGAAGTTCTCCCTTCCGCTTTTTGGCCGCTCCACATCATCAAATGTTGATGCCTTGTCAAGATTAGCTGTCGAGCGGGCAGGCGGCTTAGGGAGGATCATCAGGACGCGTGTTAGTATGTTGCATAAAAGTTTACTTTATTGACACCCTTCTAGTGGACGTGTCAAGATGATAGGCTCCCCCAGACCGATGACATAGAAGGAGACACACATTTTTTTGCCAAGGATCGTCATCAGCTCACATTGCATTAAATGCCCTTGTCCTAGTCCGGCGGGATTAGGTCGGATGATGTCGAAGCCACTATTCCACACATGTAATGACCATGTTGCCACTATGGTGACCCCTTCTCGTCTATAAAAGGAGGCCCATGGCTACTTGGGCATGGGTCGAGAAACGTCCATTTTGCATCATGTTTTTATGTTGATATTTATTGCATTATGGGATGTTATTTCACATTATGGTACAATACTTATGCATTTATCTTTTATTTTACAAGATTTACATGAAGAGGGAGAATGCCGACAGCTGGAACTCTGGGCAGGAAAGGAGCAAATCTAAGATACCTATTCTGCACAACTTCAAATGTCCTGAAACTTTATGGAGAATTATTTTGGAATATATAAAAAATAATGGGCAAAGAAATAACAGAAGGGGACCCACCAGGTGGCCACAAGCCTGGGGGACGCGCCCTACCCTCCAGGGCGCGCCCCCTGAGCTTGTGGGCCCCCTGGTAAGCCTCGGTGCCCATCTTCTCCTATATGGAGGGTTTTGACCTAGAAAAAATCAGAAGGAAGCTTTCGGGACGAATCACCACCATCTCAAGGCAAAACTCGGGCAGAAGCAATCTAGGGCTCCGGCGGAGCTGTTCTGCCGGGGAAACATCCCTCCGGGAGGGGGAAACCGAAGCCGTCGTCATCACCAACAATCCTATCATGGAGGGAGGGCCAATATTGATCAACATGTTCACCAGCACCATCTCCTCTCAAACCCTAGTTCATCTCTTGTATTCAATCTTTGTCTCAAAACCTCAGATTGGTACCTATGGGTTGCTAGTAGTGTTGATTACTCCTCGTAGTTGATGCTAGTTGGTTTATTTGGTGGAAGATCATATGTTCAGATCCTTAATGATATTTATTACCCCTATGATCTTGAACATCAACATGCTATGTGAGTAGTTACGTTTGTTCCTGAGGACATGAGAGAAGTCTTGTTATAAGTAATCATGTGAATTTGGTATTCGTTCAATATTTTCATAAGATGTATGTTGTCTTTCCTCTAGTGTTGTTATGTGAACGTCGACTACATGACACTTCAACATGATTTGGGCCTAGGCGAAGGCATTGGGAAGTAATAAGTAGATGATGGGTTGCTAGAGTGACAGAATCTTAAACCCTAGTTTATGCGTTGCTTCGTAAGGGGCTGATTTGGATCCACATGTTTTATGCTATGGTTAGATTTATCTTAATTCTTCTTTCATAGTTGCGGATGCTTGTGAGAGGGGTTAATCATAAGTGGGAGGCTTTTCCAAGTAAGGACAACACCCAAGCACCGGTCGACCCACATATCAAATTATCAAAGTAACGAGCTCGAAACATATGAGCATGATGAAAACCATATTGACGATAATTCGCATGTGTACTCGGGAGCGCTTTTCTTTATATAAGAGTTTGTCCAGGCTTATCCTTTCCTATAAGAAGGATTGGACCACCTTGCTTCACCTTACCTACACTTGTTACTTGTCACCCGTTACGTCTGTTACCGATAATTTCAGTGCCTGCAGAAAATACGTTGCTGAAAATCGCTTGTCATTTCCTTCTGCTCCTCGTTGGGTTCGACACTCTTACTTATAGAAAGGACTATGATTGATCCTCTATACTTATGGGTCATCAAGACTCTTTTCTGGGTCCGTTGCCGGGGAGTGAAGCACCTTTGGTGAGTGGAATTTGGTAAGGAAAAATTTATATTACGTGCTGAAATTTATTGTCATTTGTCACTATGGAAAATAATCCTTTGAGGGGCTTGTTCGGGGTATCTTCACCTCGACTGGAAGAACAAAGAGTTGCTCCTCAACCTACTGCACCTACTACAAATATTTATTATGAAATTCCTTCGGGTATGGTAGAGAAACTGCTAGCTAATCCTTATACAGGAGATGGAACACTACATCCTGATATGCATCTAATCTATGTGGATGAAGTCTGTGGATTATTTAATTTGTAGGTTTACCCAAAGATGAAGTCAAGAAGAAGGTCTTCCCTTTATCTTTGAAGGGAAAGGCATTGACATGGTATAGTCCATGTGATGATATTGGAGCTTGGAATTACAACCGATTGCAATTGGAATTTCATCAAAAGTTTTATCCTATGCATCTGGTTCATCGTGATCGGAATTATATATATAATTTTTGTCCTCGTGAGGGAGAAAGTATCGCTCAAGCTTGGGGGAGGCTTAAGTCAATGTTATATTCATGACCCGATCATGAGCTCTCAAGAGAAATTATTATTCGTAATTTTTATGCTCGGCTTTCTCTTAATGGGGGAGGCTTAAGTCCATGCTCGATACTTCTTGTACTGGTTCTTTTATGAAGAAGACTATTGAATTGAGATGGGATCTTTTGGAAAGAATTAAATGCAACTATGAAGATTGGGAGCTCGACCAAGGTAAGGAGTCAGGCATAAAGCTTGAGTTTGATTGTGTTAAATCTTTTATGGATACCGATGCTTTTCGTGAATTTAGCACTAAATATGGACTTAACTCTGAGATAGTAGCTTCATTTTGTGAATCTTTTGCTACTCATGTTGATCTCCCTACGAAGAAGTGGTTTAAATATCATCCTACCATTGAAGTAAAAATAGTAGAACCTGCTAAAGCTGAAGAAGAAACCATTACTTATAGTGCTGATCCAATTATTCCTACTCTTATATTGAGAAACCACCTTTTCCTGTTAGGATAAAAGAACATGCTAAGGCTTCAGCTGTAGTTCACAAGAGTTATACAAGAACACCTACACCCTCTGAAAAAATTAAAGTTAAACCTAATGTTGCTATGGTTAAAGATCTCTTGGGTGAAAATATAGATGGGCATGTTATTTATTTCTGTGATGAAGCTACCAGAATTGCTAAACCCGATGAAAAAGATAAACATAGACATGTTGTTGTCATGCATGTTGTCTCTGTTAAAATAGGAGATCATTGTTATCATGGCTTATGTGATTTGGGTGCCAGTGTGAGTTCAATCCCGTTTACTTTATATCAAGAAATTATGAATGATATTGCACCTACTGAAATAGAAGATAATGATGTTACTATTAAACTTGCTAATAGAGATACTGTCACACCACTTGGGATTTTCAAAGATGTTGAAGTCTTATGTGGGAAAATAAAATACCATACTGATTTTCTAGTTCTTGGTTCCGCACAAGATGATTTTGTCCCATTATATTTGGCAGACCTTTCTTGTACACTGTTAATGCCAATGTTGGGGATATCGCTTATCAGGAACTTATCGGTCGACCCATGATATGGGGTAAATCGGCCAGTTTGTCAGCATATCGGCCAATTTATCGCCATATCGGCTGATTTATCGGCCAAATTATCTTATCGGTCAGACACGGTAAGCGATAAATCAGCCGATTTATTGGAATATCGGAAGATATCTTGAACAGTGGTTAATGCTAAGAAAAATTGTGAGAAAGAAACTCTTAGTGTAAGTTTCTGTGATGTGTCTCATGAGTTTAATTTCTCCAAATTCCGTAGACAACCTCGTGATAAAGAATTGGCTAGTAAAGATGAAATTACTGGTCTCGCTTCTATTGTTGTGCCTCTTACTGATCCTTTAGAACAATATTTGCTAGACCATGAAAATGATATGTTTATGAATGAAAGAAACGAAATAGATGAGATATTCTTTGAACAAATGCCTGTTTTGAAACACAACTTTCCTGTTGAGACTCTTGGAGTTGGATATCCTCTTCTATCCAAGAGTGATCCCGTGTTCGATCTTAAACAAGTACCTGATACATTGAAATATGCTTATCTTGATGAAAAGAAGATATATCCTGTTATTATTAGTGCTAAACTTTCAGAGCATGAAGAAAAGAGATTATTGAAAACTCTAAGGAAGCACCGTGCCGCTATTGGATATACTCTTAATGATCTTAAGGGCATTAGTGTCACTCTATGTCAGCATAAGATTACTATGGAGCCTGATGCTAAACCCGTTGTTGATCACCAACGACTATTAAATCCTAAGATGAAGGAAGAGGAAAGAAATGAAATATTAAAGCTTCTGGAAGCAGGTATAATCTATCCCATAGCTGATAGTAGATGGGTAAGTCTTGTTCATTGTGTCCCTAGGAAGGGAGGTATTACCGTAGTCCCTAATGATAAAAATGAATTGATCCCCCAAAGAATTATCACAGGTTATTGAATCGTAATTGATTTTAGAAAATCAAATAAAGCTACTATGAAAGATCATTATCCTCTACCTTTTATTGATCAAATGCTAGAAAGACTATCAAAACATACACATTTTTGTTTTCTAGATGGATATTCTGGTTTTTCCCAAATACCTGTGTCATAAGAGGATCAAGAAAAAACTACTTTTACATGCCATTTTCATACTTTTGCTTATAGATGTATGACTTTTGGTTTATGCAATGCACCTGCCACCTTTCAAAGTTGTATGACTGCTATATTCTCTGAATTTTATGAAAAGATTGTTGAGGTTTTCATGGATGATTTTTTCGTTTACGGAATTTTTTTATGATTGCTTGAGCAACCTTGATCTAGATTTGCAGAGATGTGAAGAAACTAATCTTGTCTTGAATTGGGAGAAGTGCCACTTTATGGTTAATGAAAGGTATTGTCTTGGGGCATAAAATCTCCAAACGAGGTATTGAAGTTGATAAAGGTAAAGTTGATGCTATTGAAAAAATGTCGTGTCCTAAAGATATCAAAGGTATAAGAAGTTTCCTTGGTCATGCTGGTTTCTATAGGAGGTTTATCAAAGACTTCTCTAAAATTTCTAGGCCTCTCACCAATCTTTTACAAAAAGTTGTTCCATTTGTTTTTGATGATGATTGTGTAGAAGCATTTGAAATCTTTAAGAAAGCCTTAATCTCTGCACCTATTATTCAACCACCTGATTGGAACCTACCCTTTGAAATTATGTGTGATGCTAGTGATTATGTCATTGGTGTTGTTCTAGGACAAAGAGTTGATAAGAAATTAAATGTTATCCATTATGCTTGTAAAACTCTAGACAGTGCTCAAAGAAATTATGCTACTACTAAAAAGCAATTTCTAGCAGTTGTGTTTGCTTGTGATAAATTTAGATCTTACATTGTTGATTCCAAAGTAATTGTTTCCCTTGATCATGCTGTTATTAAATACCTTATAGAAAAGAAATATGCTAAACCTAGTCTCATTAGGTGGGTTCTCTTGTTACAAGAATTTGATTTACATATTAGTGATAGAAAGGGAGCTGAGAACCCCGTAGCAGACAACTTGTCTAGGTTAGAAAATATTCTTGATGACCCACTACCTATTAATGATAGCTTTCCCGATGAACAATTAACTGCTATAAATACTTCTTGGACTACCCCATGGTATGCAGACTATGCTAATTTAATTGTTGCTAAATTTATACCACCTAGTATCACATACCAACAAAAGAAAAAGGTTTTCTACGATTTAAGACATTACTTCTGGGATGACCCACACCTTTATAAAGAAGGAGTAGATGGTGTTATTAGACATTTTGTACCTGAGCATGAACAGGAATAGATCCTACGCAAGTGTCACTCCGAGGCTTGCGGAGGACACCATGTTGGATACAGAACTGCACACAAGGTATTACAATCTGGTTTTTATTGGCCTACTCTTTTCAAAGATACTCGTAAGTTTGTCTTGTCTTGTGATGAATGTGAAAGAATTGGTAACATTAGTAGACGCCAGGAAATGCCTATGAATTATTCACTTGTTATTGAACCATTTGATATTTGGGGATTTGATTATATGAGACTTTTTCCTTCCTCTAATGGGCATACTCATATTCAAGTTGCTGTTGATTATGTTACTAAGTGGGTAGAAGCTATTCCAACTAGTAGTGCTGATCACAACACTTCCATTAAAGTGCTTAAAGAAGTTATTTTCCTGAGATTTAGAGTCCCTAGATATTTATGACTGATGGTGGTTCACAATTTATTCATGGTGCTTTCCGTAAATTGCTTGCTAAGTATGACGTTAACCATAGAATTGCATCTCCATATCATCCTCAGTCTAGTGGTCAAGTAGAATTAAGTAATAGAGAAATAAAATTGATATTGCAAAAGACTGTAAATAGATCTAGGAAGAATTGGTGTAAGAAACTTGATGATGCATTATGGGCTTATAGAACTGCTTATAAAAATCCTGTGGGTATGTCTCCCTATAAGATGGTTCATGGGAAAGCATGTCACTTACCTCTTGAATTAGAACACAGAGCTTATTGGGCAATCAAAGAACTCAACTATGACTTCAAACTTGCCGGTGAAAAGAGGTTATTTGACATTAGCTCACTTGATCAAATGGAGAACCCAAGCTTATGAAAATTCCAAACTGTTTAAAGAGAAAGTTACAAGATGGCATGACAAAAGAATACAAAATCGGTAATTTAATGTAGGTGACCATGTCTTGCTATACAATTCTCGTTTAAGATTTTTTGCAGGAAAACTTCTCTCCAAATGGAAAGGTCCTTACATATCGAAGAAGTTTATCTTCCGATGCCATCAAGATCAACAATGCCGAGGGCAATAATCCGAAGGTGGTGATTGGCCAAAGAACAAACATTATATTTTAGGCACGCCCATTGAAACTAATATTATTCATACCATAACACTGGAAGAGTACATAAGGGAAAGCTTCTAGGACGCTCAAGAACTCTAGAAAGGAATAGGTATGAGATACGGTAAGTAAACCGACTCCAAAAGTTTTCCGAAAGCAATTTTACTCCGTTTTGGAATATTTAAAAAATTAGAAAAATAAGTAGTCTAAATAGTGCACGAGGTCCTTGGGGGCGTGCCTCCTGATGTCTACTACGCAACTTTATTCTTGTAGACTCGTGTTGGGCCTCCAATCGCAGAGCTTTGTAGGACAGTAGCAATTTTCCCTCAAGTGGATGACCTAAGGTTTATCAACCCGTGGGAGGCGTAGGATGAAGATGGTCTCTCTCAAACAACCCTGCAATCAAATACAAGAAATCTCTTGTGTCCCCAACACACCTAATACAATGGCAAATTGTATAGGTGCACTTGTTTGGCGAAGAGATGGTGATAAAAGTGTCATATTGATGGTAGAAATATATTTTTATAACCTGAATAAATAAAAACAGCAAGGTAGCAAATAGAAAATGGGCACAAAAACAGCATTGCAATGCTTGAAAATGAGGCCTAGGGTCCGTACTTTCGCTAGTGCAATCTCCGAACAGTGCCAATATAATTGGATCATATAACCACCCCTCAAAGTGCGATGAAGAATCACTCCAAAGTTCCTATCTAGCGGAGAACATAAGAATAAATTGTTTGTAGGGTACGAAACCAACTCAAAGCTATTCTTTCCGTTCGATCTATTCAAGAGTTCGTACTAAAATAACACAAAGCTATTCTTTCCGTTCGATCTATCCTAGAGTTCGTACTAAAATAACACCAAAGCAAATTCATATTCATAATACTCAATCCAACACAAAGAACTTCAAAGAGTGCCCCAATATTTCTACCGGAGAAACAAAGACAAGAACGTGTGTCAACCCCCATGCATAGATTACCCCAATGTCACCTCGGGAATCCGCGAGTTGAGTGCCAAAACATATATCAAGTGAATCAATACAATACCCCATTGTCACCACGAGTATTCAATTGCAAGACATATATCAAGTGTTCTCAAATCCATCAAAGTATTCAATCCGATAACAATGAATAAATCTCAAAGGGGAAAACTCAATTCATCACAACAAGATAGAGAGGGGAAAACACCATATGATCCGACTATATTAACAAAGTCCGCGATACATCAAGATCGTGACATCTCAAGAACACGAGAGAGAGAGATTAAACACATAGCTACTGGTACAAACCCTCAGCCCCAAGGGTGGACTACTCCCTCCTCATCGTGGTGGCCACCGGGATGATGAAGATGGCCACCGTATGATTCCCCCTCCAGCAGGGTGCCGGAAAGGGCCTAGGTTGGTTTTCGGTGGCTATAGAGCCTTGCGGCGGCAGAACTTCTGATCAAGGTTAACCCCGAGGGTTTCTGGAATTTTTGGGAATTTAGAGGGTAAAGAGGGGGTGCGAGAGGCCACCGAGGTGGGCACAACCCACATGGGCGCGCCTGGGCCCCCAGGCGTGCCCTGGTGGGTTGTGCCCCCCTCGGGGCACCCCCTAGGTGCTGCTCTGGCCCATTGGTGGTTTTCTGGTCCATAAAAATCCACAAAAAGTTTCGCGTTGTTTGGACTCCGTTTGATATTGATTTCCTGCGATGTAAAAAAACAAGCAAAAAACAGCAACTGGCACTGGGCACTGGGTCAATAGGTTAGTCCCAAAAATGATATAAAGTTGCTATAAAATGATTGTAAAACATCCAAAATGATAATATAACAGCACGAATACTTCATAAATTATAGATACGTTGGAGACGTATCACCTACCAAGCCTGTGGCCACCTCGTGTGCCCTCTGGACTCCGTTTTCTCCAGAATACTTGTTTTGCACGGTAAAAATTCATTATATAATCTCCCTAAGGTTTTGACCACCGTCTCATTGCAATATCCTATGTTCTTGTTTTGAACTATTTTTCTCACATATCTAGATCGCCATGACGTCCTCAAGCGTCCCAAGGACAAGTTCTATGAGAAGGTCATCAACCCCTACCTTCCGAAGGTGATGAAACACCCACAAATCATTGAGATGCAACAGGGGGTGCTTCAAATCCAGGATGTTCAAGGGCCAAGGAGGACCAGAAGCGTGGAGGCTGGGCTTGAAGCGGTGGAGTAGGAGGTCTTCAAGTGCCAAGGGATGGTGAAACGCGGACTCAACACCAACCACTCCATGATTACAGATTTTACCCGTGATCACAAGATGGACAACAGTAGTATTGGAGAGGCCATCTTCAAGCTTCATGAGAAAACTGAGCATCGCCAAGCCCAGATATGTGACCTGTAAAACGAAAACAGTGAGTATGAATATTGATTTAAGAGGATGAGTTTGGGTGTATATCTGAGGATCCCGGAGACTCGTTCATCTTTTTATGATGGTGAGACTATGCCTTGGAAGACGGAGGACAAGCCTCCCACATCGTCAACTTCATCATCACCACCTCCGAAGAAGGAGACTTGAGTACATGGGTATGGGCACTCTCCTTGGCTTGTGCCGACCTTGGGGGAGGTGTCCCGGTATCGTATCACCATCACATCTTTATTTGTATCATTTATCTTAGTTCGATCGTTTTGGTTATATCTTGATCTAGTAGCATAATAGTTTTAGTATGATCTAGTCTTTTAGTTTTTGCTTTGTAATCTATCTATGTAATCAAGTGTGAGAGTTATATAATAAAGATTAGTTTTGAGTTGAGGGTTTTGCTTCCTTTCCTTGATCTTGGAATAGAAAAAGAATAAAAGAAATAAAATATTATATAATAATCTTATGGAGAGTGATGACTTCACATATAAGGAGTATGATGAATAAAATTTGTTGAGGGTTGACAAACATAGTATTGGTCATTGTTGCAATTAATAGGAAGTAATTGACAGGACCCCGATCCTAAGTCACACCGATCTAGCATGTAACACATCATATCACTTTGCGGCCTCACGCACGGTGTTCCCACGGGTGCCACCTTACCTGGCCCGGGACCGTTTGCGCCTTTTGGCTCACGTACATGATAGTGTCGCTAGCATCCATGTGACTGAGAACCCGGGCCGACATGACTAGTCGTAAACCCAAAGTGGCACTAACTTACAGGGACAGGCATACATGACCCAGCAACGAACGTGTCGGTCATCAGCGAGTGAATCCGGGCTGTAGCAGCTGGGCTAACAGGACTCCGGAGAATCCGGGCTGTAGCAGGCTAACAGGACTCCGGTAGACACCGCATGACATTTCCCCGAAGGGACAGACACGGGAACGAAGGACACATGCCGGACAGCCTAAGTGTTCCGGAGCAGTAGCAAGCTACCATGGCTTAGTGGAAGCACTAGGAGACATTTCCCGGTAAGAGAGGCTACCAAGGATAAACAACTAGGTTGTCGGATCCCACACATACCAAGCATTTCAAATCATACACACAATATGCTCGATATGTGCAAATACAACATGGCATCACAACAAAACTCTACAACTCAAAGTATTTATTCATTAGGCTCCGAAGAGCCAGATATTACAAACATGGGTCTGCTGACCCAGCATTCAAGTCATACAAGAAACAAGCACAAGCGGAAGCTTAACTTGTTTGAGTACAGACAACTACAAATGAAAAGGCTGAGAAGCCTGACTATCTACAAGACCCTGCCGAGGGCACAAGATCGTAGCTGAGGTAACAAGCTAAACATCGAAGTCCACGCGGAACTACTAGTGAGACTGAAGTCTCTCTGCAAAACATAAGTTAAGCAAACGTGAGTACAAATGTACCCAACAAGACTTACATCAGAACTAGCTACATATGCATCAGTATCAACAAAGGGGGTGGTGGAGTTTAACTGCAGCAAGCTAGCTTTGACTTGGTGGCTATCCTGAACTATGACTGCAAGTAACTCTTTTGAGGTGGCGCACACGAGTCCACATATTCACCAATCAATACACCACTATGGATCCGCTCCCGTCTCCCAACGAGAACGCCATCCATAGCACTCACGCTTATCTTGCGCATTTTAGAGTATCCACTTTCACTTGTCTATGAACTGTATAGGCAACCCAGAGGTCCTTTACCGCGGACGCGGCTATTCGAATAGATCATTTGTAACCCTGCAGGGGCGTACTTCTTCACACATGTTTCCACCACCTAGCGTCCGCACACGACATGTGCTCGGCAGACTTCAAGCGAAAGTCAACGTGGGTGTAGACCACGACCTGACTAACCGCACAAGTCCCTAGTCCAGGTTTATCGCCTATTCAGGTTCCATCCGCAGGGAGTCCGGCCGAGGTTTCCACATATGGCCCCGAATGATATGTGTATGGTTGCCGGGTCACCAAACGGGCAACTCGGTACACCGGGCCACGTGCCTACTGCATCACAGCCCACCCCTCGGGTCAGCGCTGCGCACGGCCTCCAGCATAGTACAAACACCATAAACTACTTGCAACTCCTGGACAGAGGACAGGGGCGGTTAATAAGTCGAGCGGGGTCATATTTCAGGGCCCAACGTGTGGTAGCAGCTGTTCATGGATCACAACACACAGAACTCAGTTCCTGAGGACGGTTTCAATGAGACAACCCACCATGTACTCCTACATGGCCTCTCACCGCTACCTTTACCAAATCGTGTTCACACACTTAGCTCACACACAGTAGGACATGTTCATCACCATTCCAATTCATTCCCGATGAATCAGACCCGACTCAACTCTAAGCAGTAGCAGGCATGACAACAAGCATGAATGAGTAGGCACATCAGGGCTCAAACAACTCCTACTCATGCTAGTGTGTTTCATCTATTTACTGTGGCAATGACAGGTCATGCAAAGGAAAGGGGTTCAACTACCGCAACATGTAACAGTTGAATCATTGTTGTCCTAATGCAGTAAAAGAGAGCAGGAGCGAGAGAGTGGGATTGTATCCGAATGAACAAGGGGCTTTTTCTTGCCTGGCACTTCTGAAGATAGTATAGCTCTTCATCGGTGTCATCGAACTCATCGTCGGAACTACGTCCACTGAGAGGGGACAAATACCGGCAAACAGAGAAAGAACACAATCAATGCAATGCAACAATATGATGCATGATCATGATATGGCAATATGTTGTGGTTTGAGGTAATGCAACTAGCAACAATTTAAATGAAGTTGATTTGAATCCAAGATTCAAATTCAAACTCCACATGTGATTATTTAGATGTCATTTAATTGATTTGACGTGATCAGCAGGTATAAGTTGTTCAAACATGCATGAAAAAGGTACAGATGGATAGATTGAATTTTTCTAATAATTTTTCATATATAACTTATTTCATTTGGAGTTACGGTTGAATTTCTATGATTTTTAGAAGTTCGGGGTATTTTTTAAAATTTATAAATTATTTCTGATTTATTTTAATTCCAGAAAACTTTACTGCGTCAGCATGACGTATCAATGATGTCAGCAGGTCAACGGGCTGGTCCAGGTCAAACCTGACCGGTGGGGTCCATATGTCAGTGTCTAACTAACTAACCTATTTTAATTAGTACTAATCTAGAAATTAGTTAGGGGATGGCCCCACATGTCAGTGACTCGGGAGGGGGAGTCAAACTGGGTTAACCCGGGTCAAACTCGCCGGAGTTGACCCGGGGCTCGTCGCCGGCAAGGCCAGAGACGGTGGAGGGGCTCGGGATTCCTCCTCCGACGACCAAATGGCCGGCGGAGGGCATCTACGCGTAGCTGGGAGTGAGCCGCGTCGAGTGGTGGTGGTTGGACTCGGGGTGGCCGGAGACGACGACGACAGCGACCTTGGCGGCTGCCTAAGCTTGGGCGAGCTCGGGGTCGAGGCTACAACGGCCGTGGCGTTGCGGGGTTGGCACCTACAACGTCTACGCGGTGCGGCAAGTACGTTGGACGCATGCCTGGGACCAAATGGTCACCGGAGCGTCAACGGCGGCGAGCTCAGGCGGTAGCGGTTCTCGGTCGTCGGCGAAACAACGACTACGGCGTGCAAACGAGGAGAATGAACGGGGGGTTTGGACCGTGGCCTCACAGTGAGCACGCTGGGCGGGTAGGCGAGCTTGGGGAAGCACCGGAGCGAGCGGAGCGGCGAGGGAGATCTCCGGTGGGCACGGGGAAGATGAGCTCGAAGACGACGTTGCAGAGCTCCCGCGGTCGAATGGGTTGGCGTAGACGATGCAGGAGTCGACGACGGTTCTTCTGGGCGCATCGACAAGGCGAGGGGTGGACGGTGGCCGTGGCTACGGCGAGCGGCGGCGATGGTGGCGTGTCGGTGGTGCTGCGGGAGAGAGCAGAGGAGGAGGAGGGATCCAGGGAGAGTGAGAGAGGGTCGAGGGGGCTGCATGGTGCTCGTAGGCGAGTCGGGGCAGCGGCGGGAAGCAGGAGATGGCGGAGCGCGTGGTCGCGCGCGCGAGGCACACGCCCGGCGTCCTTCTGTCTAGAGGAACGGGATGACTGGCAGCTGGGCTCTGGTGGGCTGGCTGCTGCTGCTGCTGGGCCTCTCAGGTAAGGCCAGGTGAGTTTCTGCCCTTTTCTAATTTGTTTATGTTTTTATATTCTGTTCTTTGTTTTGATTTAGTAACAAAATACCAAACCATTTGTAAAATGCTGAAAATATTTGTGGGCACTTTTGAAATTATCTTCAACAGCCCTCAACTAGTTTCACCATTATTAGAACATTTAAACTATTAATAGAATTTAAATGCCCCAATTCAAATATAATATTGATTAATTCAAAAATCCAGAATGTCCTAGGAATATGTGCACCATTTTTGGAAGAGGTTTTTAGCCAATTCAAAAATGATGAACTTTTCTGCAGGGCATTTTGGGTTCATTGAAAATATTTTTATTTGAACCTAATTGGATTCATTTGATGTTAGGATTTGAACATTTTCAATTCAAATTCTTTTGAATTTAAACATGATGCATGGATGCTCACAGATGCAACTAACTACAAGCAATCTAGGGCTGTGACAGTAATAAACAAAGAGAAGTTTCACATATAAATATATTATCTTGGACATTTTTTATGATTGTGAAGACTCATTAGAATATCTTTACCTAACAATAAAGGATGGAAGCTTTCATAGTTCTTCATAAATCATCCCTTTATATCCATTGATTGTGTATAAACCATAAAGAATTGACGGCTGAGATTTCTGCTCGTTTTAAGTAAGTTTAGAGAAAACGTTTAGATGGATGGGCTTGGGCAGGCAGGAAAAAAGGTTTGCACGAGTTCGACTCGGTGTACGTCGTCACGGCACTTTTTCATATAACCTCCTGAAGTTTATCGGAATTAACCCCCACTCCTTCGTAGCCCAACATAAGTGAAAAAAAATGTTTCCTACAGCCTTACAAGAACGCGAGGTTTCCTCCGTCGCCTCGCCCCCAGCCCTCTGCACACCCCGCGCCCTCATCTCTCAGACGCCGCGCCCCCGTCCCTCTACTCGACGCCGCGCCCCCGTCCCTCCACCGCCGCGCCCCGGTCCCTCTGCTCCGCGGTGCCCATCCTCGCTCTGCCGTCGCCGAATCTGGACGAGATCGGCAGGATCTGCCGCATCTCCCGTGACATCCAACCGCAGCTGCTCGTCGGCCATGCGGGGAGGACGAACGAGCTGCTCGTCGGCATCCGTCCCACGGCCCCGCTAAAGATGGCGCCCAACCCCCTCGACAGCGCATGCCTCCTACTTGCCGCCCGGTATACCTCCCCTACTTGATGACCCCCTGGATCCCACTCCCCCTATCATAATATTCTGAATTCGAGGCAAACATAGTGTTTGATGAAAATTGACTACTGAATTGTTTTCTGTACTGCTATCGTTCTACGTCGTCAATTTAGGGTGTGTAGAAGATGTTGTCCTCGGTCTGTAGAGGATGTGGTGCGTGGCTGGTTGTGTGTATGCATATATGTTAATTGGTGGCTGGTGTGTGTGTGTGCAGGGTGCAAACGGCGACAACGAGTAGGCGGCAAGCATACTACGCCAAGAAGCAATACAGGGGCATGAAGCAAGCGAGAAGGTGTGCACGGCGACCTGCTACTGCACTAATAGTAGCCTTGACGGAGCACCGAGGCCGGCTCGACAGGGCATGCCGCCTGTCGGTAGACAACTGGTTGTGTGTTGACGGAGATGAACCCCTCGTCGTCGCCTCTATCGCTGCTAGGGATGAACCCTGCGTCTGTGCTGGTGATGGCGCTCTCCATCTACTTTCTCCACTGGCTATAAGAGAGTAGAGACCACATCGTGGATGTGTTTTTCTTCAGAGATGTGCCCCGTCGTTCTTCACTGTCGAATTTGCAATGCAATCTGTCCCTATGTTGGTGTCTTAACAACTTCGTCCTCCCACACAATGAGAAGAAGAAAGCAGCGGCTGCAATTTACCTATTGATTTCTTGGAGTGATTCAAACCTAGGAAGTCTGCTACTTGTGCAAGCAACATGGTAAGAAGTTTCTGTTTTCTTACTGATGCACCTCAATTTGGAAGGTTAGAACAATGTCAGCTTGCTTTATGTTGGTTTTCTAATTTCTACATATTCCCTCAAGCAAATATATTTATCTAGGTAGTATGGAAAGCAGGCAAATTATGTAACTATTTTGGTGTATTCATGCTTTGCTATGTTGGATTGAGGAGAAAGAATTATTTTATTGACCCATCCTATTTTTATCTATAATGATGATCACTTTTTCCATCTTGTGATCTTCTTTGCTCCAGTTGTGTGAATACTTTGTTTGCATGTCAGTGGGACTGAAATTTTCCTGCTACCATGAGTCATGGTAGTAGGCTGCTGCAGCAAAAAACTCCCTAAGAGAAGAAAAGTGAAAAAATTCTTGCTTACCATGTTTTATCTTAAAATTTTGGCTTGAATTTTGTTTCTATATAACCTATATCTCTGCATGGTTACTTTCTCCAGACATGCTTTAGCTGCAACATTGGTCAACTGGCTTGAACGCAGCACACATGTGTCATCGCCAAATGGCCCTTTTCTGAAATTCATTCTCTTATGCACAGACAGGAGTTACTCCAGGTCAGTATGTATACATACAGATGCAAGCAATGGAGAAACTCATGCAGATGATGATGAAGAAATTTTCACGAATTTTCCAACCTGAATTGGCTACAGAGGTTGGGAAAAGAGGAGTCCAGGCTCTGACGAACACATCTTCTTTCGCAGGTGACTAACTGTTGGCACCTCTATCTTTACATTACATCAGGACAGTGCTACAAAGCCCATGTATGCCTCTGCCTGCCTGCTCAATGGACGATCCGATCACAAAAAAGTGGACAAAAATATTCATGAGTTTGTCAAAATACATATTTGTTATCTTAGGAACGAGCATAGCTATCGCCAGAGTAAGCAAATATGTTTCAATTTTTCCATGAAGCAAACTTATATTATGATTATCACATTTTGATCTTGGAGTAATGGTCGACGAAAGTAGATGGTTACTGCAGTCTGCACCAGTCCAGTATTTCTAATTACAAGTTTGAGCTCCATAGGGATAATCTGATTAGTGTATGACAAGCTTGCTGTTTTAATTGTGCAAATTCTGTAGTTATTTAGTGTTTTGCAGAATGCATAGATTTTCCAGAACAGAAAGAAGTGGATGTATAACCTGGTTTTGCTTTATTATTTGGTACCATTTGGCTTTGGAAACCCAAGTTTCTCCAGTATTGTAACTCTCTGTCAAATCGTCAAATTAAACTGATCTTTCTATTTGGACAGCCTGTAATTTGTAATATTATAATTTTCCTTTTCAGGTACAAATTCAACTACACCAGGACTATTTTTTTATTAGTCCTCGAGTGTTTGTTGGAATGAGATGACACATGGTATGCCAGGCAACAAGCAACTGAAGCAAGAAGATTTTTGTAATTTCTTGGAATGAGCCCCTGAACCCAGGATGGCAAAGGATCCAATATGTCAGGACCAATGAGGAAATTGCAGAGCTTCATATTCAGTTTATTTTAGGTGCTTGCCTACTTCAAGTGTCTATATTACAGGAAACATGTTTCTTCAAGTGTCTACACACTACAAGACGTAAGTTTCTTATAGAAGTAGTCAGTTTGATTCCTTCAAAATAGTTGTTGCCTGATAATTTGTATGACTAAATAGCAGTACCTCAAATTTTCCTTCAGCTTCTTAAAACAGAGTAATTCTGTAAATCCTAACAGAACTCTGTCAGTCTGAACCAATTTCTCATAAATCTACAATACAACATCGCCTCATCTAATCGAATCATTGGTTTCAGATCAATACGTCCTTGTGCATTCCCATAAGATCAATAAAACTCAGTTTGATTGTGTCAAAAACTTGTTGCTTGACAATCTGTATGACTAGATGGCAATACCTTAAAATTGCTTTTGGTTTTAAACTGAACTGAACTCGGTTTGGGCTTAACTGAACTCAATTTGGTTCTACAAAATATAGGGTTGCATTCCATAAAAAATGTACTGAATTGAACAGCCGGTGGGCAAAATAATTCGATGGACTATAGTTTCTTGGAATTTTTCTTGTTCATTCTAAACTGGACTCAACTCAGTTTGATTATGTAAAAAAGATTGCAACAGACTTGTATATATGCAGCAGTCTTTTGCCAACACTCAAATAGATGGGCATGATGTGCAAAAGAAATCGACAGATTGTAGTTTCTGTAAGAGAATATGGCAAGAAACTCGGAATCGATGGACTTAGACTGCAATTTCTATCAAATTAGATGGCCAGACTTATGAAATAATGAAATCAATGGACGACTACAATTTATATCAAACACAGAATTGATGGACTTTCGCAATGTAGGCCTGCCCTTACCATTTACCAGGTGGTGACTTGCCGGAGGAGCCGGTGGTGCCGCTGCGATCTTCTCCGGGCGATGGTCCATGATGCAAGCTAAAACCGGGTGCGCATGGGGGAGTTGGGGCGATGGCTCGGTTCAGTGCACGGGATCGGATTAACTTTGTTTTCTCATAGGTACCTGCGTCTGGTATCGTTTCTCTGTGGGGTTACCAAACGACTATCTCTTCTTAATTGAGATGCCACATCAGTTTTCAACTTACATGGCAGGCTTAGAACCATCCAGGGTGGAGCACTGGGAGCATCCTTATAGAAGTAATGCAATATATTCTCTCTCTTATTTCTACTTGAAATACTATTGTGGGTTTGTACTTTGCCTATCATATTGCAATGATAACACATTGTATGCCTATTCTCTTAACTGTAGTAAGGATGAAGCAGGAAAGTGTGTTGGACCTTCTAACATGGATATTGTACATGTACGAGCTATGGGCTACTATTGTTTATCATATGGATTGTAAATGTAGTGACACTGAAGTTTATAACATATCCTTCAATTTCTTCAGCATAAGCCTATTCTGAAATGTTTAGAAATATTGAAGCTTCAGCACCGCGCTCCAGCTTCCGTGGAGGAGCTGCACCGTTTTGCACGTGTTGGTCAACTTATGTTGGTTGAGGGGTTGACCACGAACATAGCATAGGCCAACAACGGGTAGGTGGTCTATGTCGGGGAAGAGGGCGGCGCCGGGGAGGAGGCCAATGATGTGGAAGAGGGTGATGGAGGGAGGACGACGACGGTAGGAGAGGGAGGCAATGGCGTGGTGGCGAGCTATATAGAGTGAGGTGGAGGGTTGGCGGTTTGGCGATGGAAGGCTTGTGAGAAAGGAATAATGGCAATGTCATGGATAGCGATTCAACTAGGTTCGTCAGAAGGGGAAGTTAGAACTAAGCAACGCCACTTGGCGATGGCATTGTTGTTGTAAATATATTAAGCTGTGTCATTCGACTTCACGAAGCTAAGCTTCGGCAACTTCACCAAATTATATTATGAGAGGCCTTCGATTTGCTGTCGGTGTACAAAATTAGGGGCTCTCCTTTTGACCCCTTTACTTGTGCATGGGCAGTCAGAGCCGCGCCCAAGGCCACACTTAACAAGGCAGAGGAGGGAAGCCGGAGGGAAACCGAAGCACAAGACAAACATGGCAACGCCAAGACCAGAAACACTAAAGAGCAAAGGGGCGAGGTGGACTCCCCCGGCAAGGCCCTTCCCGGGGCGGCCTCCGCGGCCCCAGCAAGAGCCTTGCCGGGGCAGCTTGCCCAACACCAGCAGAGCGAGCCACCCTTGAGCCCAAGGGTTCCAAACGCCGCCAACGACTACATTGGAACCAAGGCTCAGGAGGCACCTCCGTGGTGGCATGTAGATCTTTGTCAAGATCATAAATACACGAGATCAGATGAGGACCAGAAGACGGCGGCCCTCGGTGGGATCCTAGCCGAGGAAATCCACAAGAGCCCCGGCAAGATCCTTGCCGGGGACAACCACGACGCCCCGGCAAGACCCTTGCCGGGGCCCCGGCAAGACCCTTGCCGAGGACACCAGCGGGGCCGCAGCCTTGGAAAGGCAAGAGTTCACCACAGAGGAGATCAGGAAGTTGGAAGCGGCAGGCTTGGTGAGAGGAGTGCTCCATCCGACGTGGTTGGCCAATCCGGTGGTGGTGCGCAAGGCAAATGGGAAGTGGAGGCTGTGTATTGATTACACAGATATCAATAAGGCTTGTCCTAAGGACCCCTTCCTGTTGCCACGCATCGACCAGATTGTTGACTCCACAGCCGGGTGTGATATGTTGTCATTCCTTGACGCCTACTCGGGCTACCACCAGATCTTCATGACAAGAGAAGACGAAGAGAAGACAACATTCATCACCCCATGTGGTACGTATTGCTTTTTACGGATGCCTTTTGGGCTGAAGAGTGCTGGCTCAACGTTTGCAAGGCAGCCCAAATTGGTTTTGTGCCCCAGCTACATAGAAATATGGAAGCTTATATGGATGACATAGTGGTCAAAACCAAGGACAAGGCAACTCTTGTACAAGACTTAGAAGAGACGTTTGCAAACCTGCGCAAGATCAACCTCAAGTTGAACCCTGAGAAGTGTGTCTTCGGCGTTCCGTCCGGCAAGCTCCTCGGGTTCTTTGTGTCACAGCGTGGGATCGAGGCAAACCCGGACAAGATCAAGGCTATCGAGCAAATTGGGGCGCCCAAGCGGATCAAGGATGTGCGTCGGCTCACTAGCTGCGTTGCCGCCATGAGCAGTCATCTCCAAGTCTGCCGAGCGCGCCCTTCCCTTTTTCAAAATCTTGAAAAAGGCGGGACCAATGGAATGGACCCCAGAGGCCGAAGCGGCACTACAGGATTTGAATAAATACCTCTCCTCTACGCCGATACTAGTTGCGCCTAGACCACAAGAGCCATTGCTGATGTACCTAGCGGCAACGAATCAAATGGTCAGCGCCGCGCTAGTGGCCTAGAGGGAGGTCGACGAAGAGGCAGTGGCAACGACAAGGCCTGGTGCCGGCAAGGCAGGGCCCCCGGCAGAGCCTGACGCCGTCAGAACAGGGCCCGCGAAACCAAATGAAGTGGTGCAGAAGAAGAAAATGATGCAGCACCCGGTTTACTTCGTCAGCTCCCTCTTGCAGGGGGCTAGGTCGAGGTATTCCGGTGTGCAGAAATTGCTCTTTGGCCTCCTTATGGCCTCGAGGAAGCTGCGTCATTACTTCCAAGCCCACGAAATCACCGTCGTCACCCGCCTCCCGTTGCAACGGATATTGCATAACCCAGACGCAACTGGGAGGATTGTGGAGTGGGCCTTGGAGCTGTCGAGCTTTGGTTTGAAATTTGAAAGCACTTCGACAATCCAGAGCAGAGTCCTGGCGGAGTTCATTGCGGAATGGACCTCGACGCCCGACGAAGAGATCCAGGAGACCACTCTCCCCGGCAAGGAAGTGAGTCACAACTGGATCATGTACTTTGACGGGGCTTTCTCGCTGCAAGGCGCCGGTGCTGGTGTGCTGCTTGTCGCACCCACTGGAGAGCACCTCAAGTATGTAATCCAGATGCACTTTCCCAGGGAGATGTCCACAAACAACACTGCTGAATACGAGGGGTTGCTTGCCGGTCTCAGGATCGCGGCAGACCTCAGGATTAAGAAGCTCATCGTCAGGGATGATTCGCAGCTTGTCGTCAGGCAAGTCAACAAAGATTATCAGAGCACGTTGATGGAGGCCTACGTAGATGAGGTGAGGAAGCTGGAAGAGTGCTTTGACGGTATACAAGCGGAGCACGTTCCCCAAGTGGAGAACGACATCGCCGATTACCTGTCGAAGCGCGCTGCATTCAAGCTACCTGTGGAACCAGGTACTTTTGTGCTTCGGTTAACTCAGCCATCCGTTGAACCATCAACAGAGCAGAACAAGCGAAGGAAATCAGGCCCCGGCAAATACCTTCCCGCCGAGCCCCTTGGGGCCGCCGGCAAGGATGTTGTCGTGGGTACTGAGCCTGTCGAGGGGCGACTAACTCCGGCAGGGCGTCAAGCCCTGGCCGTAGAGACGGCCGCTCCCATGGCAGAAGAAATGCCTTTAGTCCTTGCCATCGAGCCCGAGGCTCCGGCATGGGCACAACATACCGTCCGATTCTTCCAAGCGGGGGAGCTTCCTGAGGAGCAGGAAGAAACGGAGAAAGTAGCCTATCAGTCTGCTATGCATCAGTTCGTTGATGACGTCCTGTACAGGAAAAGACCGAACGGTGTGAAATTGAAGTGCATTCCCCGGGAGGAAGGACTGGAGTTGTTGGCGGAGATACACAGAGGCATATGTGGCTCCCACATAGGGTCGAGGGCCCTTGCCGGCAAGGCGTTCCAGCAAGGTTTCTTCTGGCCCACTGCCCTCCAGGATGCAATGGCACTGTTGGGGAACGTAGTAATTTCAAAATTTTCCTACGCACACGCAAGATCATGGTGATGCATAGCAACGAGAGGGGAGAGTGTTGTCCACGTACCCTCGTAGACCGACAGCGGAAGCGTTATCACAACGCGGTTGATGTAGTCGTACGTCTTCACGATCCGACCGGTCAAGTACCGAACGCACGGCACCTCCGAGTTCTACACACGTTCAGCTCGATGACGTCCCTCGAACTCCGATCCAGCCGAGTGTTGAGGGAGAGTTTCGTCAGCATGACGGCGTGGTGACGATGATGATGTTCCACCGACGCAGGGCTTCGCCTAAGCTCCGCAACGGTATTGTCGAGGTGTAATATGGTGGAGGGGGGCACCGCACACGGCTAAAATATCGTATATCAAGTGTGTATAGAGGTGCCCCCCTGCCCCCGTATATAAAGGAGCAAGGGGGAGGCCGGCTGCCCTAGGCGCGCCAAGGAGAGGGGGGGAGTCCTCCTCCTAGTAGGAGTAGGACTCCCCTTTCCTAGTCCTACTAGGAAAAGAGGGGGGAAGGAAAGAGAGGGAGAGGGAGAGGGAGAGGGAAAGGGGGCTGCGCCCCCCTCTCCTAGTCCAACTAGGACTCCTCCTGGGAGGGGGCGCGCCACCTCCTGGCTGCTGCCCTCTCTCTCCCCTCAAGGCCCACTAAGGCCCAATACTTCCCCCGGGGGGTTCCGGTAACCCTCCGGCACTCCGGTTTAATCCGAAACTTCTCCGGAACACTTCCAGTGTCCGAATATAGTCATCCAATATATCAATCTTTATGTCTCGACCATTTCGAGACTCCTCGTCATGTCCGTGATCACATCCGGGACTCCGAACAACCTTCGGTACATCAAAACATATAAACTCATAATATAACTGTCATCGTAACTTTAAGCGTGCGGACCCTTCGGGTTCGAGAACTATGTAGACATGACCGAGACACCTCTCCGGTCAATAACCAATAGCGGGACCTGGATGCCCATATTGGCTCCCACATATTCTACGAAGATCTTTATCGGTCAGACCGCATAACAACATACGTTGTTCCCTTTGTCATCGGTATGTTACTTGCCCGAGATTCGATCGTCGGTATCTCGATACCTAGTTCAATCTCGTTACTGGCAAGTCTCTTTACTCGTTCCGTAATACATCATCCGGCAACTAACTCATTAGTCACAATGCTTGCAAGGCTTATAGTGATGTGCATTACCGAGTGGGCCCAGAGATACCTCTCCGACAATCGGAGTGACAAATCCTAATCTCGAAATACACCAACCCAACAAGTACCTTTGGAGACACCTGTAGAGCACCTTTATAATCACCCTTTTACGTTGTGACGTTTGGTAGCACACAAAGTGCTCCTCCGGTAAACGGGAGTTGCATAATCTCATAGTCATAGGAACATGTATAAGTCATGAAGAAAGCAATAGCAACATACTAAACGATCGGGTGCTAAGCTAACGGAATGGGTCAAGTCAATCACGTCATTCTCCTAATGAGGTGATCCCGTTAATCAAATGACAACTCATGTCTATGGCTAGGAAACCTAACCATCTTTGATTAACGAGATAGTCAAGTAGAGGCATACTAGTGACACTCTGTTTGTCTATGTATTCACACATGTATTATGTTTCCGGTTTAATACAATTCTAGCATGAATAATAAACATTTATCATGATATAAGGAAATATATAATACTTTATTATTGCCTCTAGGGCATATTTCCTTCAGGCACTAGTAACCAACTGTGAAGCATGTCAGTTCCATTCGAAGAAGCTTCATCAACCAACCCAAGCCCTTCAGACAATTCCTCTCTCCTGGCCATTTTCGGTCTGGGGGCTCGACATACTGGGCCCTTTCCCCCGCGCTGTCGGGGGCTTTGAGTACTTGTACGTTGCAATCGACAAGTTCACAAAGTGGCCGGAGGTGGAAGCAATGAGGAAGGTGACAGCACAGTCAGCCATCAAGTTCTTGAAGGGGCTAGTCTGCCGTTTTGGTGTGCCAAACAGAGTCATCACCGACAACGGCACGCAGTTCACAAGCCACACCTTCATGCAGTACATCCAGGACCTCGGCAGCAAGGTCTGTTTCGCTTCCGTGGCACACCCACAGAGCAACGGCCAGGCGGAGAGGGCAAATGCTGAAGTACTACGAGGCCCGAGGACCAAGACTTTTGACAGGCTGCACCAGAGCGGAAGGCGCTAGATTGATGAGTTGCCGACGGTTCATTGGTCGATCAGAACAACGCCAAATCGAGCCACCGGCCAGACACCCTTTGCCCTGGTATACGGGGCAGAAGCAGTTCTCCCCACGGAACTCACATATGGGTCACCTCGAGTGCTCGCCTATGACGAGCTTGAGCAAGAGCAGTTGCGGCAAGATGACGCAACGCTCCTTGAGGAAGATCGTCTTCGGGCGGCTGTGAGAGCAGCGCGCTACCAACAAGCCTTGCGCCGCTACCATAGCCGCAAGGTTCATGCCCGAAGCTTTCAGGAAGGTGACCTTGTTCTTCGGCGCGTTCAATCGGCCAAGAATTCCAACAAGTTGACGCCAAAGTGGGAAGGCCCTTATCGGGTAATACGAGTCACCAGGCCCGGCACAGTCCGCCTGGAGACCGAAGATGCTATTCCAGTGAGCAACTCCTAGAACATCGAACATCTTTGCAAGTTTTACCCATAAGGCGCGGTTGCCGGGCCCCCCGACAAACCACCTTTTGTACAAGCCTTGCCGGCAAGGCATGTAACCCTCTGTACAAAGCCAGGCGCAGACCCTGAGCATAAATAAATGAAGCGCTGGCGCCCTAAGTTTTAGCATGCATGCTAGGTTAAGTCTCTCCCTCGGTTAGGGTTGATAGTGCTTAGCGGCGGCTAACCCCTAGCATAGAGGTCGAGTGTGCGTTTCTCTGTTCCTTTCCGTCCTCTTTGGTTCGCAGGGTACATGGACGTTTCTGCTGAGCTATTTGGAAGAAAGAGAACGAGCCGGCGCTCCGGCCTCAGCAAGCCAAGGTTGCCGGGGGCAGCAGATACAAGAATCCAACCACGGAAAGCCAAGGCTGCCGGGGGCTGCAGATTCAGATAAGTCTTTTATCCTCTATTGTGCATTTCTGTCTGAAGTTTGGGACATATGAAACCTCGTTTTGCTCCTAGACCACCATGCTCCCCCTTGTTCCTAGACCCAAGTCCCTGGGTCGGGACCAGTCGTAGTCGCGGTGGCAAGGAAATAAACAAGGGGCCTAACTCTACTTCGCCCCTGCCTCCGCCAAGAGCGTGAGAATGGTCGACTGAAGTAAGGGGACGGCAGGGCCTGTTGCCAGGCGACGATGTTTATCTTAAAAATAACAAGGATTCATTCCTTGGCATGGGCCTCGCTCATGCACGAAGAACCCGGCAAGCACCCTTTTTCATTGAAAATGTCCCATACATGTACAGTTCATACGGGATAAAAGCATGAGCAAGGGGATTACAAGTTTTAAATCTAACAAGTGCACGCAGGCTTACAAACTAAAAAGAGATAAGATGCCCGTAATCCCTTTCTTGTCCCTCTCCTCAGAAGATGGAACAAGGTAGCAGGAGGGCGAAAAGAGCGCCTAGGCGAGGTGCGAGAAGCAGAAGGCGCCAAGAGAACATCCCGGTGACGGGAGGGGAGCTGGAAGATGAGGCAGCGGGCCGACAATACGCGACGAAGGCGTCGCTGCCCGTGTACTCCGACTTGACGGCCGCCACCCGCCTTCTTCGCCTTCTCCGGCCCTCCTACGCCAACCGCCCAAGGAGGCGATGGGGAACGCGCCGATGGAGAGCTTGACGAGGAAGGCCCTCGGCAGGGTGGGTGGCCAAGGGAGGGACGACGCAGTCAGTCGGAGTCGGGGTCAGCGTCCTGCCGCTCGGTGCCCTCGGCGTCGCTGTCCTCCTCGTCACTCCCACTTGAGAAGGAATGTTCATCATCGGAGGATCTCTCCACGCAACACTTCAGGCGAGTTCCAAGATCTCCAAAGACCTTGACGGAGAGCAGGCCGTTCTCCATTAACTTGAAGTAGAGAACGAGCCCCGCCGTCAGGCTATGGACGCGAGCGAACGTCTTCCATCCGCGACGGAGGTACATGACATGAGGAGCGGGGAAGTCGACGTCAACCCGCGTGCCACCGTTCCCGCAGCCCCTCATGTGCAACCTGAGGGTCTGGGGTGGATCGAGCTCCATCTCCCGAGCAAATGGGGTAGGGAGATGGAGACGACGACGTGGTGGCCAGCGCAACCTGATGAAGAACTCGCGGGGCTGGTCCCTGACGTGGCCCTCCATCGGGGGAGGCATCACGGGCGGAGGCAAGGCCAGTGCGCCACCCCGTCCCCCTCTTTCCCGAGCGCCACGGTGACCTCGGCCTCTCCCCCTCCCCCTTCCTCTCGTGGTCGGCTCCGCCGCCGCGAGCTCTTGGGAAGGAGGGACGCGCTGTCGAGCAGCGACCCTCGCCGCCACCGTTGAAGGGCCGGCGCCTCCTCTCGCCATGACAGATGGAAGAAAGGAGCCGAAGTGAATGGAGATGGATGATGAAAGGATGTGAGATGCCATCCCCTCCCCCTTCTTATAAAGGGGCGGGGTTAGGGCTCGGCCGCCCCGCTCGACCAATCCGTCCATCGGGGGCGCAGGGAATCGAGACCGACCCGCTGCCCCAATCAGCGACGGCCCGGTTTCCCGCCTCCACCGCCTGCCACCTGCATGGGGGACACGTGGCGAGCAAGCAGAATCGAGGGGACGGGTGAGGCGACCGTTCCCCACCCCGTGTTCGTGGGGCACGGACACCTTGAAGACCACGACCCGAGTCCACCTAGTAAATGAGCCACGCCTCTGCGTCTCCCTCTTTTTATGGGGAAGGCGCGAGCCGCCTCTTTACCACGATGTGACGCATGCGTGCGGGAACCGCCCCACGCATGACCCCCACGTCACCCACGACCCTCCACGTCGCACGTTCAACGCGGGTCATGGGGAAGCGCAGCGGACGAAAAGTTACTACGGTAAAATCCGCCCCACCTGCCCGCACACCGTTCTGGGCCTAGCCCAACGACGCGTCGCGCTTATGTGTGGCCCAGGCCCGGGTGCTCCTGTCAATGTACAAAAGTAGGGGCTCTCCTTTTGACCCCCTTTAGTTGTGCACGGGCAGTCAGAGCCGCGCCCACGGCCACACTTAACAAGGCAGAGGAGGGAAGCCGGAGGGAAACCGAAGCACAAGACAAACAAGGCAACGCCAAGACCAGAAACACTAAAGAGCAAAGGGGCGAGGTGGACTCCCCCGGCAAGGCCCTTGCCGGGGCGGCCTCCGCGGCCCCGGCAAGAGCCTTGCCAGGGCAGCTTGCCCGACACCAGCAGAGCGAGCCACCCTTGAGCCCAAGGGTTCCAAACGCCGCCAACGACTACATTGGAACCAAGGCTCGGGAGGCACCTCCGTGGTGCCATGCAGATCTTTGTCAAGATCATAAATACACGAGATCAGATGAGGACCAGAAGACGGCGACCCTCTGCGGGATCCTAGCCGAGGAAATCCACAAGACCCCCTGCAAGATCCTTGCCGAGGACGACCACGACGCCACGGCAAGACCCTTGCCGGGGCCCCGGCAAGACCCTTGCCGAGGACACCAGCGGGGCCGCAGCCAGGCCCATGTCTGCCAAGACGCCACCGCCGTCCCCATGCAGCTGCTAGCTCAACCAGCTGGGTAGGCACCTGCGTGGTGACGAGCGGCCTCTACACCGACCCAACAAGCACCTGCGTGGTGGCATGCAGACCTTCGTGAAGGCTCCACCACCGCGCCAGCACAGCAGCCAGCCAACGTGGCGCGGCAACGCCTCGTCAGTTCAGACGCGTGTCGAAGCCAGGCGAGGCGGCGGCAGCTGGGACGTGCTTCCCTGCCGTCCCCGATAAAGCGAGAGAGGCACGTTGGCAGCGCATTAAATGCGTTTGTCCGACGGAGCCAGAGGATAGACTCGTCTACTGTACACCTTTCCACCTCATGTGTGCCACTGTGGCAACCCCTTTTTCCTATAAAAGGAGGCCCGAGGCGACCAGGAGAAGGATTCGGATCTTTTGGGCAAGTTACGCCCCGTAGCTAGCTCAAGAACACAAGAACACTCAAATACATCCACCAAAGCAGGACTAGGGTATTACGCATCTCCGCGGCCCGAACCTGGGTAAACGATCCGTGTGCTTCCTGTTAGACCCGCTCTTTGCACAACCCCGCACCCGCCAACCGTAGAAGGGATCCCAGTGATTCCATAGGTGTCGATTTCCCCCGACATCTGCGTAGTGGGTGAAGCACGAAGTTGAAGGAGATCCAAGCAATCCATGATACTATCCATTGATGCACCTATCCTACCAGTGATTGAATAAAATTTTGTAGGTCTTAGTGTCACCCCATGATACTATCCATGCTTTCCATCGTCAAGAAGTCATTCATGTAACTTCATCATTTGTTTGATTCGTTAACTGATTGTCACCCATAGCAATGCATGGGCATATTTACTAGTTATATGCTAATAAGTTGATGTTGGACAAGGAAGACAACATAATGTGTTATGTTCCCTTATATCCGAATAGAAGTTATAATGTCATGGATCCTCCAACATGTTGAGCTTTCTTCTCATCCTATGCTAGCCAAAAATTTCGCAACAAGTAGAGATACTACTTGTGCATCCAAAAAAACCTTCAACCCAGTTTTGCCATGAGAGTCCACTATATCTACCTATGGATTGAGTAAGATCCTTCAAGTAAGTTGTCAGCGGTGCAAGCAATAAAATTGCTCTCTAAATATGTATGATCTTTTAGTGCGAGGAAAGTAAACTTTATACGGACTTGTGATATGGAAGAAATAAAAGCGGCGGACTACATAATAAAGTTCTCTATCACATGCAACAATATAAAGTGACGTTCCATTGCATTAAGATTTCGTGCATCCGACCATAAAAGCGCATGACAACCTCTGCTTCCCTCTGCGAAGGGCCTATCTTTTATTGTACTTTCTACCTTTATGCAAGAGTCATGGTGATTTTCACCCTTCCTTTTACACTTTCTCTATTTGGCAAGCACTATGTGTTGGGGAAAGATCTAGACATACATATCCACTCGAATGTAGGTGATGCAGAATTATTATTGTTGACATTACCCTTGAGGTAAATGGTTGGGAGGCGAAGCTATAAGCTCCTATCTTTCTTTGTGTATGATTGAGGCTTTGATCTCATAAATATCGCGTGAGTGTTAGCAATTATGAAAGACTAAAAGATGGTTGAGTATGTGGACTTGCTACATAAAAGCTCTTACATTGACTCTTTCCGATATTATGATAAATTGCAATTGCTTCAATGACCGAGATCATAGTTTGTTAGTTTTCAATGAAGTATTTGGTTCATACTCTACCTTGTGAACGAATTATCACTCTAGCATAAGAAATTATATGACAATATCTTACTGTTCTAAAGATGATCATGATGCCCTCATGTCCGTATTTTATTTTTATCGACACCTCTATCTCTAAACATGTGGACATGATTATCGATTTCGGCTTTCGCTTGAGGACAAGCGAAGTCTAAGCTCGGGGGAGTTGATACATCCATTTTGCATCATGTTTTAATGTTGATATTTATTGCATTATGGGTTGTTATTTCACATTATAGTACAATACTTATGCCTTTTCTCTCTTATTTTACAAGATTTACATGAAGAGGGAGAATGCCGGTAGCTGGAATTCTGGACCAGAAAGGAGAAAAATTTGAGTTACCTATTCTGTACAACTCCAAATGTCCTGAAACTTTACGAAGAATTATTTTGGAATATATAAAAAATAATGGGCGAAGAAATAACAGAAGGGGATCCACCAGGTGGCCACAAACCTGGGGGCGCACCCTACCCCCCCAGGGCGTGCCTCTGATCTTCTGGCCCCCTTGTAAGCCCCTGATGACCCACAAGTATAGGGGATCAATTTTAGCTCTTTTCGATAAGTAAGAGTGTCGAACCCAACAAGAAGCAGAAGGAAATGACATGTAGTTTTCAGCAAGGTAATGTCTGCAAGTGCTGAAATTGTAAGTAGCAGAGTAGTTTGATAGCAAGATAATTTGTAACGAGCAATAGTAGTAACAAAAGTGCAGCAAGGTAGCCCAATCCTTTTGAGGCAAAGGACAGGCCAAAACGGTCTCTTATGATAAGCAAAGCATTCTTGAGGGTACACGGGTTTTCATCTAGTCACTTTCACCATGTTGGTTTGATTTGTGTTCGGTACTTTGATAATTTCATATGTGGGTGGACCGGTGCTTAGGTGTTGTTCTTACTTGAACAAACCTCCTACTTATGATTAACCCTCCCGCAAGCATCCGCAACTATGAGAAAAGTATTAAGAATAAATTCTAACCATAGCATTGAACTTTTGGATCCAATCGGTCCCTTATGGAATATCGCATAAACTGGGGTTTAAGCTTCTATCACTCTCGCAACCCATCATCTAATTTCGACTCCACAATGCATTCCCTTAGGCCCAAATATGGTCAAGTGTCATGTCGATGTTCACATGACACCACTAAGGGAATCACAACATACATACTGTCAAAATATCGAACACATATCAAGTTCACATGATTACTTGCAACATGATTTCTCCCATGACCTCAAGAACAAAAGTAACTAATCACAAACGATAATCTGCTCAAGATCAGAGGGGTATTAAATAGCATATTGGATATGAACATATAATCTTCCACCAAATAAACCATATAGTAATCAACTACAAGATGTAATCAACAGTACTAGTCACCGACAAGCACCAATCTATAGTTCCGGTAACAAGATTGAACACAAGAGATGAACTAGGGTTTGAGATGACATGGTGTTGTTGAAGATGTTGATGGATATTGCCCTCCCCAAGATGGGAGAGTTGTTGGTGCTGATGATAACGATGATTTCCCCCTCCGGGAGGGAAGTTCCCCCGGCGGAATCGCTCCGCCGGAGGGCAAAAGTGCTCCTGCCCAAGTTCCGCCTCGAGACGGCGACACTCCATCCCGAAAGTTCTCTCCTTATTTTTTCTAGGTCAAAATGACCTATATTACATAAGATGGGCACCGGAGGTGGGCCTGGGTGAGCACAACCCACCAGGGCGTGCTTGGGCTCCCTAGCACGCCCAGGTGGGTTGTGCCCACCTGGTGGGCCCCCTCTGGTAGTTATTTGCTCCAATATTCATCATATATTTGATAAAAATTCTCTATGAAGTTTTAGATTGTTTGGAGTTGTGCAGAATAGGTGGCCTGGCGTAGCTTTTCCAGGTCCAGATTTCCAGCTGCCGAAATTCTCCCTCTTTGTGTATACCTTGCATATTATTAGAGAAAAGGCATTAGAATTACTCCAAAAAGCATTATTATGGATAAAAACATCATAAATAACAGTAAGGAAACATGATGCAAAATGGACGTATCAACTCCCCCAAGTTTAGACCTCGCTTTTCCTCAAGCGAAAAACCGAAATAAAAAACATGTCCACATGCTTAGAGAGAGAGAGAGAGAGGTGTCGATAAAAACAAAATTACGGACATAGAAGCATCATGTTCAGTATTATAACAGCAACAAACTTAAACATAAGACTCCTATCATAAAGCTCTTATCATAGACTTCTCATGAATAAGTGACAATTCATCACACTATTGAAGTATAAAGCAAAACTCTATTAAAAATCAACAAACTATGTTCTCAATCAACTTTGCAACTACAATTCATCATCTTTTCAGGAAGCGTCACGTATCGGAGCCTTTAGGCAAGTCCACATACTCAACCATCATATAGTCTTCTATGATTGCTAACACTCACCGCGTACACATGAGCAAAACGTTTCAACCGGACACATAGAAAGATAGGGGCTTATAGTTTCGCCTCCCAACGTATTCACCTCAAGGGTGTTGTCAACAATAATAATTCATGCTATCTATATTCAACTGGACATATGTGCCTTGATCTTTCCCCACCACATGATGCTTGCCAAAGGAGAAAAATAAAAGGAATAGAAGGAAAACTTTGACTCTTTGCATAAGAGTAAATACATAAAAGTAAAAGATAGGCCCTTCGCAGAGGGAAGCAGAGGTTGCCATGCGCTTATTTGTTTGTATGCTCAACCCCTTGGTGCAAAAGAACGTCATGTTGTATTGGCCCTTGTGATAGCAACCTTTATTATGCAGTCTGTCGCTTTTATTCTTCACCATCACAAGTTCGTACAACGCTCAATTTTCTCTTACACTAAATGATCTCACACTTTTAGAAGCAATTTTTATTGCCTTTTTGCACCGATGACAACTTACTTGGGGGATCTTGCTCAATCCCTAGGTAGGTATGGTGGACACTTGAATAAGATTTGGGTTGAAGGTGTTTTGGATGCACAAGTAGTATCTCTACTTAGTGCGGAATTTTTGGCTAGCAAAGATAGGGGGCAAGCACCACATGTTAAAGGATCCATGACAATATGACTTCTATGTGAATATAAACAAACATAAACCATTAAGTTGTCTTCCTTGTCCAACGTCAACAATTTTGGCATATAATATTTTGATGAGGGCTCACAATCACAAAAGATTTCTAGGATAGTATATTTATATGTGAATCTTCTCTTCCCTTACTAATTCTTTCATGAGTTGCATCATTGACTAATGCTATGTTTGTCAATCTCTAATAAAATTTTCTACTTATACTTTTACTTATGTGGTGTCATCACCTACCATAAGATTAGTATATGATATTTTTTATTTATTTTCCTTTCTTTTATTTATTTCCTTTCTCTTTTTCTTCCTTATTTCTTTTCTTTTATTTGCAACATGAAAGTAAAGAAAGCAAAAACTCAAACTAAACTTTATTATATATCTTGCACACGATTACAAGGATAGATCGCTAAGCAAACTCTCAAATAAGAAAGGATCGAACTAAACTTTTATTCATCTAAGTCAAAAGTTCGAACTAAAATAAGTAAAGGAAAAAAGATAGTGGGATGATACGATACCGGGGCACCTCCCCCAAGCTTGGCGGAAGCCAAGAGGAGTGCCCATACCCGATACTCAATTCTCTTTTGGTGATGAAGAAGAAGGTGGTGGTGAAGAGATCTTGTCCTCGGATTTCCATGGCAGTGGTCCACCATCATAAGAGGACGAGTGAGTCTCACGGGTCCTGCAACTAGCAGCCAAACTCATACCTTTAAACCTCGCCTCATATTCAAAGACTTGGTTTTGGAGATCATAGATCTAGCTTTGGAGGAAGCTGATCTGCTCGTTGAGGGTGAAGACGATGTCCTTCATGGGCTTGCCATCCACCTTGAGATCACGGGAGAGGTCCGTGATCATGAGGTGATTGGCGTTGAGTCCATGCTCTACCATTCCCTTGCACCGGAAGAAGTCCTGCTCCATAGCTTCGAGCCTGGCCTCCACAGTTCCTGTCCCTTTGGGACCTTGCACATCGCAGATGTGGAGCAACCCCTCATGCATCTGGATGACCTGAGGGTGCTGCACCACTTCCCGCAGATATGGGTTGATGACATTCTTGAAGAACTTGTCCTTGGAGGATGTGGCCATGGTAGATGGGATTTGATAGAAAACAACAAGGAAAAGAAAACAGAAGATTTCTCCGTGATACGGTGATCAACAGGTTCGGGGTATATAAAGATTTTTTTATCTTGGGGGACAAGCAAACTGTAGGAAAACGGAGTCCAGAAGGTGTCCCAGGTGGGCACAACCCACCTGGGCGTGCCTAGCTTGCCAGGCGCGCCCTGGTGTCTTGTGCACACTAGGGTACGCTTCCTGGAAGTTTCTTATTTTTCTAAATATTCCCAAACTGACAAAAATTATTTTTGCGGATTTTTCGGAGTCCGTTTACTTACCGTATCATGTACTTCCTTATTTACACGATTCTGGAGTGTTTCAGAAGGACTCTTTTATGTGTTCTTCCGGTGTCAAAGTTTGGATAATATTACTTTCAACATTAATGGGCGTACCTGAGATATAATGTTTTATTCGTTACCCATTGACAAGCTTCGGGTTAGTACCTTCGGCATTATTTATTTTGATGACTCCAGACCGATAAACCTCCTCGATAACATAGGGGCCTTCCCATTTTGAGAGGAGTTTTCCTGCAAAGAATCTGAAATGAGAGTTGTACAAAAGAACATATTCTCCGACTTTAAACTCACGCTTTTGGATTCTTTTGTCATGCCATCTTTTAACTTTTTCTTTGAATAATTTTGCATTTTCATAAGCTTGGGTTCTCCATTCATCTAATGAGCTAATATCAAATAACCTCTTTTCACCAGCAAGTTTGAAATCATAGTTGAGCTCTTTGATGGCCCAATATGCTTTATGTTCTAACTCAAGAGGCAAATGACAAGCTTTTCCATAAACCATTTTATAAGGAGATACCCATAGGATTTTTATATGCTGTTCTATAAGCCCAAAGTGCATCATCTAATTTCTTAGACCAATTCTTCCTGGAGCTATTGACAGTCTTTTGCAAAATTAATTTTATTTCTCTATTTCTAAGTTCAACTTGACCACTAGACTAAGGATGATAAGGTGATGCAATTCTATGGTTAACATCATACTTGGCAAGCATTTTACAGAAAGCACCATGAATAAAGTGTGTACCACCATCAGTCATTAAATATCTAGGGACTCCAAACCTTGGGAAAATAACTTCCTTAAGCATTTAATAGAGGTGTTGTGATCAACACTACTGGTTGGAATAGCTTCTACCCATTTAGTAACATAATCAACAGCAACCAAACTATGTGTATACCCATTAGAGGAAGGAAAAGGTCCCATGTAATCAAATCCCCAAACATCAAATGGTTCAACAACAAGTGAATAGTTCATAGGCATTCTTGACACTTACCGATATTACCTATTCTTTGACATTCATCACAAGATAAGACGAACTTACGGGCATCCTTGAAGAGAGTAGGCCAATAAAATCTATATTGCAATACCTTGTGAGCAGTTCTATCTCCAGCATGATGCCCTCCATAAGCTTCAGAGTGACATTTCCGTAGGATTTGTCCCTGTTCATGCTCAGGTACACAACGTCTAATAATGCCATCTACTCCTTCTTTATAAAGACGTGGGACATCCCAAAAGTAATGTCTTAAATCATAGAAGAATTTTTTCTTTTGTTGGTATGTAAAGCTAGGTGGTAAATACTTAGCAACAATGTAATTAGCATAGTCAGCATACCAAGGAGTACTATGAGCAACATTTATTGCAGCTAACTGCTCATCAGGAAAACTATCATCAATAGGTAGTGGGTCATCAGGCAAATTTTCAAGCCTAGATAATTATCAGCTACGGGGTTCTCAGCTCCTTTTCTATCAATGATATGTAAATCAAATTCTTGTAACAAGAGAACCCAACGAATAAGTCTAGGTTTAGCATCTTTCTTTTCCATAAGATATCTAATAGCAGCATGATCAGTGTGAACAATTACTTTGGAATCAACAATGTAAGGTCTAAATTTATCACAAGCAAACACCACTGCTAAGAATTCTTTTTCAGTAGTAGCATAGTTTCGTTGATCACTGTCTAGAGTTTTACTAGCATAATGAATAACATTCAATTTCTTATCAACTCTTTGTCCTAGAACAACACCAACAACATAATCACTAGCATCACACATAGTTTCATAAGGCAAGTTCCAATCAGGTGGTTGAACAATAGGTGCAGAAATTAAGGGTTTCTTGAGTGTTTCAAAGGCTTCTAAACAATCATCATCAAAAACAAAAGGAATATCCTTTTGCAAAAGATTCGTAAGAGGCCTAGAAATTTTAGAAAAGTCTTTGATAAACCTCCTATATAAACCAACATGACCTAAGAAACTACGAATACCTTTTATATCTTTAGGGCATGGCATTTTCTCAATTGCATTAACCTTAGCTTTTTCCACTTCAATACCTCTTTCAGAAATTTTATGACCCAAGACAATGCCTTCATTAACCATAAAGTGGCACTTCTCCCAATTCAAGACAAGATTTGTTTGTTCACATCTCTGCAAAACTCGATCAAGATTGCTTAAACAATCATCAAAAGACTTACCATAAACAGAGAAGTCGTCCATGAAAACCTCAATAATCTTTTCACAAAAGTTAGAGAATATAGCAGTCATACATCTTTGAAAAGTAGCAGGTGCATTGCATAAACCGAAAGGCATACGTCTATAAGCATAAATTCCAAAGGGACAAGTAAAAGGGGTCTTTTCTTGATCAGGTTGAGAAACAGGTATTTGTGAAAAACCGGAATATCCATCAAGGAAGCAAAAATGTGTGTGCTTAGATAATCTTTCAAGCATTTGATCAATAAAAGGCAGAGGGTAATGATCTTTTCTAGTTGCTTTGTTTAATTTTCTAAAATCAATTACCATTCTATAGCCTGTAACAATTCTTTGTGGAATAAGTTCATTCTTATCATTAGGAACAACAGTTATACCTCCTTTCTTAGGTACACAATGAACAGGACTTACCCATCTACATCAGCTATAGGATAGATTATACCTGCTTCCAGAAGTTTTAATATTTCTGTTCTTACCACTTCCTTCATTTTTGGATTTAACCGACGTTGGTGATCGACAACGGGTTTAGCATCAGGTTCCATATTAATTTTGTGCTGACATAGAGTGGGACTAATGCCCTTTAAATCATCAAGAGTATATCCAATAGCAGCTCGGTGCTTCCTTAGAACTTTCAGTAATCTTTCTTCTTCATGTTCTGAAAGGTTAGCGCTAATAATAACAGGATATATCTTCTTTTCATCAAGATAAGCATATTTCAAAGTGTCTGGCAATTGTTTTAATTCAAACACAGGATCACCTTTAGGTGGAGGAGGACCTCCTAGAGTTTCAATAGGCAAATTGTGTTTAAGCAGAGGACGCTGTTCAAAGAAAATCATATCTATTTCATTTCTTTCATGCATATGTAAATCATTTTCATGGTCTAGCAAATATTGTTCTAAAGGATCAGTAGGTGGTACAACAATAGAAACAAGACCAATTAATTCATCCTTACTAGGCAATTATTTTTCATGAAGTTTTCTACTAAACTTGGAAAAATTAAACTCATGAGACTCATCACCAAAACTAACACCGACAGTTTGTTTCTCACAGTCTATCTTAGCATTAACGGTGTTCAAGAAAGGTCTACCAAAGATAATGGGACAAAAGTCATCTTGTGGGGAACCAAGAACAAGAAAATCAGTAGGGTATTTTATTTTCCCACACAAGACTTCAACATCTCTAACAATTCCAACTGGTGATATAGTGTCTCTATTAGCAAGTTTAATAGTAACATCTATGTCTTCTATCTCTGCGGGTGCTATGTCATTCATAAGTTCTTGATATAAGGAATAAGGAATAACACTCACACTAGCATCTATGTCACATAAACCATGATAACAGTGATCTTGTATTTTAACTGAGACAACAGGCATGCCAACAATAGGTCTATGTTTATCCTTTTTACCAGGTTTGGCAATTCTAGCAGCTTCTTCACAGAAGTAAATAACATGCCCATCTACATTTTCTTCCAAGAGATCTTTAACTGTAGGAATACTGGGTTCCACTTTAATTTGTTCACCAGGTTTAGGTGTTCTAATGTAACTCTTGTTAACCACAGTTGAAACTTTAGCATGTTCCTTTATCCTAACAGGGAAAGGTGGTTTCTCAATATAAGCAGGAGGAACAACTGGATCAACATTGTAAATTATGGTTTCTTCTTTAATTGGTACTGGTTCTTTGATTTCTTCCTTAATAGGTGGGTGATATTTAAACCACTTCTCTTTAGGGAGATCAACATGAGTAGCAAATGATTCACAAAAGGAGGCTACTATCTCAGAGTCAAGTCCATATTTAGTGCTAAACTTTTGAAAAGCATCGGTATTCATAAAAGATTTAACACAATCATACTTAAGTTTAATACCTGACTCTTTACCTTCGTCGAGTTCCCAATCTTTAGAGTTGTGTTTAATTCTTTCCAAAAGATCCCACCGGAATTCAATAGTCTTCTTCATAAAAGAACCAACACAAGAAGTATCGAGCATGGTTTGATCATTACGAGAAAGCCGAGCATAAAGGTTCTAGATAATAATTTCTTTTGAGAGCTCATGATTGGGGCATGAATATAACATTGACTTAAGCCTCCCTCAAGCTAGAGCGATACTTTCTCCTTCACGAGGCCAAAAATTATATATATAATTCCGATCACGATGAACTAGATGCATAAGATAATTTTTTTGGTGGAACTCCAATTTCAAACGATTCCAATTCCAAGATCCAATATCATCGCATAGCATATACCATGCCAATGCTTTTCCCTTCAAAGATAAAGGGAAAACCTTTTTCATAACTTCATCCCCGGGTAAACCTGCAAGCTTGAACAGTCGACAAATTTGTTCTACATATATCAAGTGCATATCAGGATGTTCGGTTCCATCTCCTGCATAAGGATTAGCTAGCAGCTGTTCTATCATACCCGAAGGAATTTCATATTCAATATTTTCAGTAGGTGCAGTAGGTTGAGGGGTAGCTAATTGTGGTTCTGGTCAAGGTGAAGATACCCCGAACAAACCCCTCAAAGGATTGTTTTCCATAGTATCAAGTGACAGTAAATTTCAGCACACTATATAAATGTTTCCTTACCAAATTCCACTTACCAAAGGCGCTTCACTCCCCGGCAACGGCGCCAGAAAATAGCCTTGATGACCCACAAGCATAGGGGATCAACTGTAGCTCTTTTCGATAAGTAAGAGTGTCGAACCTAACGAGGAGCAGAAGGAAATGACAAGTGATTTTTAGCAAGGTAATGTCTGTAAGTGCTGAAATTATAAGTAGCAGAGTAGTTTGATAGCAAGATAATTTGTAATGAGCAAGTAACGATAGTAGTAACAAAAGTGCAGCAAGGTAGCCCAATCCTTTTGAGGCAAAGGACAGGCCAAAACGGTCTCTTATGATAAGCAAAGCGTTCTTGAGGGTACACGGGTTTTCATCTAGTCACTTTCACCATGTTGGTTTGATTTGTGTTTGGTACTTTGATAATTTGATATGTGGGTGGACCGGTGCTAAGGTGATGTTCTTACTTGAACAAACCTCCTACTTATGATTAACCCTCCCGCAAGCATCCACAACTACGAGAAAAGTATTAAGAATAAATTCTAACCTTAGCATTAAACTTTTGGATCCAATCGGTCCCTTACGGAATATCGCATAAACTGGGGTTTAAGCTTCTATCACTCTCACAACCCATCATCTAATTGCTACTCCACAATGCATTCCCTTAGGCCCAAATATGGTGAAGTGTCATGTAGTCGACGTTCACATGACACCACTAAGGGAATCACAACATACATACTATTAACCTCTGGATTTGCTCTCCGTGCTCGTTGATCTCCCCAGCCGAACTGCAAAGGGGCCTCGCTGGTCCCATAGATCATCATACCCCAACAGCCCTAGTGACGGCACCGAAGAGATCAACCAAATGAGTGTGCCACGCCTCCACTATATATAGGCACCCATTGCGGGCTCAACACTTGGGCCTCGTACTGATCCTAAACCCCAAATTATGTTCGGCCTGGATCCGAGTCCGAGTAACACCATTTCTGACTCGTGGATTCGTATCCAGCCTCACACGCTCCTTCCCTTAAGTGCGGGACCCATTAGGTTCAGGTCGGCTTGGTCGGAGGTCGGATCACCTCCGACTTGCTCGGCTGGTAGCGACCGCTAGAAAGGTGTGCCAACCACCAAGTAGATAATGAAGCCGGTTGGCGAACCTGTACAACATGTCACACTTATGTTCCCTTTGCCACATGATACATGTTGTCGGGTTCAAGCCGAGTTTGTCATCCTTGTGCTAGCCCGACCTCTTTCTCGTTCCAGTGATGCTGACCACTAAACAGGTTATCTCATAATCCTTGTTGCATGGCTATGCTTATCTTGGTCAGATCACACGAGGGGCCCAGGGTATACCTCTCCTGATCGGAGGGGAAATCCCATCTTGCTCGGCCATGTCTCGCAGCATGGGTTTGGACAAGCCCGAAACCTACCTTTGTAACTACCTAGTCACGGAGTAGCATTTGGTCGGCCCAAAGCAGGTCTGTCACCATCCCGAGTACATGCGCTGGCTCAAGTTTTAGGACATAGAACATATTTTGTGCTAGAGACTCATAGTTGACATATCGTTGTGTCTCATAGTCGGGTCTGTCCAATTCGTACCTTATCTCGACTCAGATCTGACTATGTCGATTCCAACCAGATCCTTCCGAGTCCATACTATATGGCTAGCATCCAGTGCTCCATGGCCAGTGAGACCGAGCCATCCACCGTGTCATATGCTAGTCTAGTTGGTTGCGCGTCCACTCAACCCTTTCGGCTAGGGACCTTTTAGGATAGTCTTTATTCATAAACACATAGGAAATATCATCATACATGATTGCCTCTAGGGCATATCTCCAACATATTTGGTGCTCGATATGTATCTTGTGGAGACTCGGACTGGTGGCGGATATGTGTTGGAGATGGACTCAGATTGGCGTGATGGCGGCGAATATGTGGTGGCGTAAGGCAGTGGCGATGAATATGGTGCGGCGGTGGCGTGACAACCTGTGAACAAAACTCGGAACTCCAAGGTAACTAGACGCTAAGACCAACAACTCGACACGATGATGCAGCCGTAAATTCAACAAAGCAAAACACTGAAAAGATTGTGCAAAGGCTCAGATTGGTTCGGATATGATGGACTAACCTTAATTTTTGGGAGGAATTTTTCGTGGACTGTAGGTATGAAAATATATGTGATCTAGACTACGAAAAATGAGTAAAATCTCATCAAGCAACCTGGAAATCTGATAGCACTTGATAGGTTCGAAGGTCTCCCATCTTTCAATGAGATGGTACCTATCGTTTTTGGTGGAGTGGACTTTGACGATCTGACTACAACGTACAAAGACGTCGTGCCTTAGAAATCGCTAAACCAACTCCGAGAGGTTATTGACCACACCGGAGAATGATCAACCTAACCACGGGGGTCTATTTCCTGCAGGCAAACAAAGAACAAGCAAGAAACTGAGATTGCAATCCGGATATTGCAAATTTAAGAGGAAAGATCTACTAATCAAAGCGGGGTTCTGAAACGTCTTGGCCTGGTCGCTGAACACAAACGAAGTGTATTGCACTACGGTGAACTTTAATTTCAACAAAACCCAAGTCTAAAACCACACCCTAATGGTTGTATTTATAGGGAGACAGAGGGGAATTCCGTCCACCCTTGACAAGGTGGGACTAAATAATGTCCTAAGTCATTTTCCCTATTAATACAGACTCTAAAAACTGCCAATTAAGTGTATTTCAAAATTACATGGGCGTGGCCCAAACATAAGGTGGCACATCACCTATATTAGGCTATGAATGAAATTTATGAAAGGTCATCTTTTATATTTCATCCATGTCCTTGTATGCCATCATGGTAGCTCCAAAGTGCTGAAAACTCCACTGGAAACTCCGTCTTGTTTCCCTTGCGTGCTCCATCCTCTCCATGCTTGATCATGCTCCAATGTTCACTCTTTTTATCCATGTTGGGCCCTTCATTTGTAAGCAAAACAAATGTATCCAATTTATGCAGCATCATATTCCCATGAACATGAGAATCGTTACCAAGAAACAAAATTAACTAATAATTTAATTGACGTGCGCAAGCTTTAGTAATTGTTCCAGTATATGTAGCAATAGGGGTTGTGGGTGCGTACATAATGCAGGGGCCGAGGAATTCCTCCTTTTTGAAAAAATGAGGAGGAAAGGTGGATCGGATCAGGGGAGGTTGTCTTTGAAGATGATAGGCTCATGAGGAGACGCGTGCCCGTCCAGCACATACAACAGAGTAGAATACGTGAGTTGCTAGGAATCCCAAGAGAACTGTTCGGTCCAGATTTCGATAGCATGTGTGCCCGAGTGCCAAGACGAATTTCCATTTACTCCCTCGTCTGTCAGATTGTTATATGCCTATATATGTAGGGAGCGACGTTGCAGAGGCCGATCGTCAGGTAGCTCGGTATCCCCTTCATGGGAAAGGGCTTTGCGATTCATTCCTGTCAGAGTTTTAGAGGTATACAACCCCATATACATCTATATGAATAGTGCCGCCGTATAGGATAAGTCTGCCCGTCTGCCAAATTTGCAGCAGCAATAAGTGTTGCACTGACCCAACGAACAGGCAACTTCAAAAAGTATCAATTTTCTATTCGGCTATTTTCTGTGTATGTACCGTCGGAGCATTTATCTCTTTTTATATAAACTAATCTTCAAATTAGTGTGCAATTAGCTACTGTTTGTTTAGCAGACAATTAACTCACGCATGTGTTTTTTTAAAGAGCTCTCTTAAGATGGTCCCTCTTGCCCCTTAATAGGCAAGAGAAATATTTCATTTTTCCATTCATCACGGATATATTTGACCACACAGAAAATTATAATATGGCAATTACTTGTCACAAACAAATGTTTAAATTATTTCCAACATCTCTTTTCGATATAACAAAAGTTCACATTTGAACCCTGTACGTATTTGTTGTATCTACCATATGAACATGAATAATTCTCGCGTTGTAAAATATGATACACATCCATGTGATCCTAAAAAATTATATACACACTACGAAAGACATTATTGTAATTCATCTAGATTGCAACATAATAATCTGCATTAAGTGTACTCGCATCATTCTAAGAGAGCCAATAAGGAAAATAAATGTACACAAGCCATGCTAGGAACCTATATGACTTTTTCTTGTGTGAGAAATATGCAGAACATTCTCTGTTATGCATTATCTTCTCTACAGAAAAAAATGTGTTACCCCTCAACAAAATGTGCAGGAACACTGGTACACATGGTTGCTTTGTTACAGAAAAATTATGATGGTATTTTGACTACTTTTTGCTGTGATTTTGTCATTCATTTTTGGTGTTTTCTAAAAACAAATTCTATGTGTTTAGCTCCCAACTGACAAAATGAAACAAGCATAGACATATATATACAAGCCAGTTCGGACAACATCCCCCCCAGTTCTTCCAGTTGTTCTTTCTCTGCACTTGAGGTTGTCCCCCTTGGCCACCTCGCTAAGGTGGCCACGGATTCGGCCATCATATTTAGGGGGGAAGTAGCCCCCCTTAGAGCAGATCGACGCTATTCACGCTCGCGAAATCCTCGACGGTAGACTTGCCGAAACACGGGCACGCCTCCTCCGCACGCCCGCAGAGCCATCCGCCTCCACTACAAAAAAAAGACACTTCCATGATGATACGTGTTTGTCACAATAGGTCACGTTTTCTGTCATGCATGTATATCCATGACGATTTTATGACAGAATCAAGATAGTCATACCTGTGCTGTCGTAGAAGTGTTCCATGACATTACCAAAATTATCATCACAGAAGTGTCCACTTCCATGATGATAAATCACGCGTCATGGAAGTGCTTTCGTCAAGGGTGACCGACACATGACATCCACCGTAACGGGTCGCCTTAAGCTATCGGGTCCGGTTTTGGATCCGATAACCCGCTAACAGCCCGGACCAATGAGGATTTTCCACGTGTAAAATTCTCATTGGCCGAAGGAAACACGTGTTGGCTCACCGTTGGGACAGATGTCATCCATTCATTGGACAGGAGGCGCCTATGATACATCGACATGTGGCACGGCCCAACAGAGGCCCATTCCGGTGAAAAGGCCGGCCCGTTTGACTTGGTAAAAAGGTAACGGGCCGTCCCACGGAAAGCCTGTTCCTATATAGCCCATTTACGGCCCGTTACGGCCTATCGGAATTAAGCCCAGTAGCTTCATCTGGGCCGTCCAATATGATTCCAGCCCATTGTAACTTCCGGCCCATGTATGGCCCATGATGTCTTTCGTCCCATACGAGGCCATTTGTAACTCTTGGCCCATTACCGGCCCGTGGTGAATCTGGCCCGCAATGAACAGTGTACCCCTTTATACCCATTAACGACCCATTATTCCATTGAGCCATTTCCAACCCGTGTTATCTTTTGGCCTTCTCAGGGCCCATTTATTCTTGGGCTCATTTGCAGCATTTGGTTACTTACGGCCCGTTATTGGCCTTTTCTGGGCCAAATTCAGCCCGTGGTTAGAATCGGCCCATTTGCGGCCCGTTAATCCGTTGGGCCGTTTTCATAGCGTCGTCCAATACGGCCGATTAATGACGGCCCGTTATTGTTGGCCCATGAATGGACGATTCCAAATCTAGCCCGTTTACGGCCCATAATGCGGTATGTTATTGGCCCATGGGCCTATTGATCATACGGCACATAGAAGGCCCATTGATGCTATGGCCCGTAGAAGGCCCATTGTTTCTACGGCCCTTAGAAGGCCCATTGTTTCTACGGCCCGTAGGAGGCCCATGGTAACTACAGTAAACATGTAGCCCATGGTTATTGTGGCCTAGTTTTAAAAAATAGGTTATTGCGGCCACTAGCAAACCGCGAAAAAAGAACTGCACTGACTACAAGCAAACATATAAACAAGACAACAACGAACTAAATAAGCAAGCAACTTATGCTAGGCTAGCACGGCTCATATTACATCCACTGGGCATCAAAGTTCGCTACCAGTGCAAATATAGGGAACAAAGCAACATATCACATACACTGGTCGTCAAAGTTGGCGACCAGTGCAAATAAACGCCACAGCAAAACAAGTCCAGAACTGAAACCACTTCAGAAGAGCTCAAGAAACAATATCCTGGGTACCCATAATGCCGGCAAGATGTTTAGCAAGCTTATTAACTTTCTCTTGTTTGGCGCTTAAATCCTACAGCGCTTGCTGTTGCACAAGAAAGTATGCATCTGAATTCTACAGGGACTTCCTCAGTCCTTCGGCTTCTTGCCGCAGCACCGCTGATTGATGCCTTTCAGCTTGTAGCTGAGAGTGAAGAAGCCGAAGTGATTCAGGCAGCGAGGTCGAAGAGCTTGTGCTAGCGATACTGGCCAGTAACTCGAACACTACATCAACGCAGGACTGTGGGGTTTTCTCACTATCTACAAGATCGTTTTTATCACCTTTCTTGTAGACCAACAGGGTTGTCTCACTATCTTGAACCTTATCTGCATTACTTTCTCTACCATTGCATAGTGCGGTGCTCTTCTCCAATATTCTATTCGCATACTACAAGAGAAACAAGCAGACACATCACAGGTTTAGCATGTAGTATACCAAACTCATTTTGGTAAACAGGTTCAGTAGTAAGGTGGACAGGATAACAACATGAAACAAACATATATCTATGTACTATGGTCACTGTATTGTCCATATCATTCTAGTTTATGTTGCCAAATCAAGATAGAGACACAGTTCAACTCATATATTTTGAAGACACAGCAACATAGACAGAATATAAGTGTGAGAAACTACACAACATTGGCAACACTTGTAATGTGCATCACATGAGAACATAATTGTCTATACAACTGAAACTGAAATCAACATAGAGCAAGAAGTTAGAACAACAATCCAGTTAAAGAAATAGGTTTAAAACATACCTGTTGCGCCATTGGAGTTTCAATTGGATCCTTCATATTCGAAAGTAGTTGGTATGAGTAAATACAGTGATGCAACGGCAAAGGAGTATGGACCATAGCTACGGAATCTGACCTGAGAACAGTTGCTCTTCTGCTTTAAACGTGGAGTTTGGGTTCGCTGTGGTGGTCTCCGTGCTTTGGGCACTGCAGTTGCTTTACAAACTGCTCGTGTGGGGGTACTCTGTGGTGGACATGGTGCTTTGTCAACTAGAGGTGGGTTACTATCCGCTGGGGTTGGGGTTAGATGGGTTGTAGCTGGTTCTCTGCCCAATGGTGTAAGTGTGCAATCTGGAAGAGTCTCGATTATGTGTGGTGGGGCAAGTTTGTGGGCCAGTACAACAATGGTTCTATCTGCATCGACAGGTAGCATTGTCTTTTGTGAAGAGCGGGTTTTTGCTCCCTTAGATACTGCCATCACCCCCTCCAATTCAAATGGCTGTTAAACAAGAAAAGAAATTGAACGTACAAACATTGTATGATAGACAGATGTGGTAATTCACATATATGTTGTCTAAGCAAACATGACAACATGACACAATTTCACATATATGATGCCTAACTAAACAGGATAGCATGACACAGTTTCAGATATATGATGGATAACTTAACAGGATATAATGGCATAATTCAACATATGATGAGTATCTAAACAAGATGACATGACAAAACTATATGATGTCTTTCTAAAATAGGTTGGGATGAAATAATTCACATAAATGTTGTCTAAGTATACAGGGTTGCATGATATAGTTGACATAATTGATTCATATACTAAGCAGCTGGCACTCGCATGTATGATCTCTAAACTAAGCAGATGGAATTCAATATTGTGCATATGATGTCAAAACTAAGCAATGCAAGACACCATATGCATGATATGAGAAATATAAACATTGCAACTTAGAGCATACACCTCAGGTGGGATATAGGACTGGTCATCTGTCTCTGAATCCTCCTCTGAGGAGCTCCCTATAACCATCGAGATATATGCTTCAACAGGTACCATTGCCTGCTCTGAAGACCTTGTTTTCACTCCTGTTTTTTCCATAACCGGCTCAAATGGCTGATACACATGAAGAGTAGTTCAATATACACAGATTGTCGACAAATGAAATACGCAATAAAAAAAAGATGGCATGAGATAATTCACATATATGATACCTGGCTACATGGCGGTGCATAATTCACATATATGATAACTGGCTGAGAAACATGGCATTGCATAATTCACATATCTGATATTGAAAGCAAACAGGAGGCATTCACACAAAGCATGTCTAATCTAAGCAGATGGCATGGCAATGCAAGACACCATATGCATGATATGAGCAATATAACCTTGCCAAGTTAGAGCATGCACCTCGGGGGAGGGGGGATACGACTGGTCATCTGTCTCTGAATCCTCCTCTGAGGAGCTCCCTGTAACCATTGAGATATATGCTTCAACAGGTACTGTCGGGGATATACCCCACGGCGTAAACCGGTCGGAAGTATAACCCGGCCGGACCTGGCGTTTTACTTGAGACCCGGCTGAGACTTGACGATTCACTGGCGACCCGTTTGGACCTGGCGGTTTACGATTCATTGGTAATCCGGCAGGCGGGTCAGAGGAGTGACAAGACCCGGTGGCCCAACGGGCGGTTCATGAAGGCCGATTCATACTATGGTGGGCCGGTTTACAAGGAAAGGCGTGAGGGATATTTGTCTTACAAGGAGTTAAGACCTGGACTTGTATCCGGTTTGTATTAGAGATAGACTAGTCCTAATCCTAATAGGACTCCACATGTAACCCGCCCCTTCAACATATATAAGGAGGGGCAGGGCTCCCCAAAGAGGGACATGCAACAATCAATAATCTCTAGGGCTAGACACAATTAGAGGAGAGCCGGTTTACGGCGACTCCCTCATGAGCGTAATGAGATCTAGCCTCAAACAACATGTAGGGTTATTACCGGATGATGTTTCTCGGGGCCCGAAGCTGTCTAAATACTCGTCTTGTGTTGCGTCTCTCGATTCCGCTCAACCCCTCTCAAGCTACTACATAGATGCGCTGGCCTCACGACTAAGTCCTCACCCTAGGACATCTGACGTGACAATTCCACGACAGTTGGCGCCCACCCTGGGGCCTGCGCACGGTGGTGTTGAGTTCTTGAAGGGATCTGTTCTAGGGTTCGAGAAGTTCGCAATTTTTGGATGAAGAAAGAATCAGTTTGAAGGATATGCATCAGCCGGCCATTTTTTTTGTGATCCGCCGAGTTGTGATTATTTTCCAAGATCCGCCGAGTTGCCGCCGCCGCGTACGTATCAAATTCATCAAATTACGGTTGCTTTGTCTGATTCGTCGAGTCGCTGCTACCGCGTACAGGAGTCGTCGAGACAGTCACCATAAGCCAAATCGGTTTTCCCTTTGTCAACTTTGGTTACTACATGCTTACAAGGAATCTACCAGGAAGGAAAAGCTATTACATGAGTTCAACAAGTGAATACCAAGGAAAGAAGAGATCGATCAGAGGCAAACTATCACCGCACGTCTTACAAGCCTTGGTCAATACGGATTCAGTTTTGGTCCCTGAGCCGCTATCGCCGGACGGGCCTCCGATGGTCGCTCGGCTGCGGCCCCCGCTGCACCGGTGCTTTACAACCCGCCGCTGGCTCAGCCGAGCTTCGCCGTTTCTGCTTGAGCCGCCTGTTTTCAGCTGCAGTGGGAGAGTCGCCGCACTGCCGCGCTGCCAAGTCATCATCGCCGTCGCGTACTTTTTTCCTTGAGCCGCCAGGGATATGTTCCTGCCTTACCCGAGCTTCAAGCCGCCACCGCCCAGGCCGCCCTTTGCTGTAGCACGCTGAGCCCGGACTCCGTTTCTGCCTTGAGACGCCCTGAGCAGCAGCTCCATTGACCCGTCGACACTGGCCGGCTGTGCCCGCTCGCCTCTGCTCGACTGCGCCGACGGACCTTGCCATGCCTGAATCGCCTCATATGTTTCCTCCACGTGAAGAAAAAAACAATTCATCCACCAAAGATTAGTTAAGTGCTCACGTCAAAGATCAATTAAGGTACTACTTTTGTACTACTGTTTGTCACACGAAGATGCACTTCAAGGCATGAGCCTCCTGTGATCCACCGTGGCATCAATTGCCTCTGCTACTTGTCTCTGCTGCGAGCCGCTCACGACCGCGTTTCGTCAAACCGCTGTCGTGGTCTCCCACCTCGCCTCGGGTCGCTACTCCCGCCGGATTCTGTCTCTGAGCCGCCGGCCTTACTTCTTCCAATAAGACTATAAGAGCCGCCACAGCCCCTGCTAGAGCAGGCCTCGGACCACCCCTGCTTGTGGGTTGCTACCTCCACTGGCGTCGCTTCCGTAGCTGCGCCAAACCGTTGCGACCCGCCGCGCCTTGAACCGCCTTACCTCCATGTCAACAAGCTGCCTCGGCCGCTCCCTCGCCTCATGCCGATCTGCTCGCCTTTGCTAGACCCCGCCCCTGCGGCTGGTGACAGGCCGCTGCCCTGCTGAGCCGCCGTCTGCCTGAGTCGCCGCTGTGGACTCGTCAACTATCGAGTCAAAAGGAGGAAAGGGCGGGCAGGCAATGCATGACATGGTTCATAATATAGAAGAGGAAGCTAGAGGAATCGTACTGATACGTCCGCCCGACAAAAACATCAGGTGCTATTTTTTCTAAGTATTTTATCAGTATATATTTTGTTCGAGAACAATTACACTGGTCTGTGGTATTTTTTCGCAGGACCATTATTTATTACAAAGGTGTCACCAAGGAGCGTGCGCCAATATTATTTTTGCGCTAGCACGTTCACGCCATGTTCTGGATGGATACGTGCGCAAGTCGCCGCCCGTGCAGCTTAATCTACATCAACCCGCCGGAGCCGCGTTGAGCTGCCCTTGCCACTTTGAGCCGCCGGGGTTATATTAAGTCGCCGGTCTGCCCGAGCTGCCGGAACTATATTGAGTTGCTGGTCTGCTTGAGCCACCTCTGTCGCGATAAACGGATCATCCACCGTCCAAACAAATCAGGTGATATCCATCCAAGTTTGTTTTATTAGCACATGTTGTTTTTGTCAAAGAACAAGTTTATCTTTGCCTTGGTCTGCAATATTGTTTATGCAGGGCAATTATTTATGACAAAAAGTGATATTATACCGCGGAGATGGAGGCACGCCAACATATTTTGGCACAGGTGGTCGTCGTTACTCAACGGACTCCTGCACCGGCTTACAACGCCGTGGCCGTCTCTCGCGACCACGCCGGCAAGGAGGACAACTTGCCCGTCCGCACCGGCTTACAACACCACGGCCGGTTCATCTGTCTGTGCCGCCTCAGATGTTGTGGTCGCCTTTACCATCCATCTCTCGCGGCCTGGTCTACATCAATATACCGGGCCGCACCTGTCTGCATGAGCTGTTTGAGCAAGTCACAGCTTGGGTAGCCCGGTTTTTCTTTCAACAAAATGGAGGCAGATTATCATATACTATAAGCCGCCATCTGCACTGGATGGTCCAATGGGTAGGCGCACAAGTCGCCGCCACTACAGTTTGGTTAACTTCAAATTGCCAGTTGGAAGGAACCATTGGCCGAGTTGCTGACACGGCTCATACGGGATCATTTATAACCCGCCGCAGTCACCTCAACCTTCTGTGGATTCACATCGTGCTATCAACACCAATGATATACGAGTTATGCCGGTTTATATCACGGTCAAATATGGAGAATCTCAAGTCAACTCCTCGAGTCACCTTGAGACTCGGGGGCTATAGTAATATGACTCAGCAATTGTTGCCGGTTTTCAGTGAAGTCAAGAACCCCAGGACGTTGGAGGGAAAGATAACCCGGTCCCGGAGGCTACTACCATATGGATGAAAATTTAAAGGCCGTCAGAAAATTTCCGGCTTAGAAAATATATGACAGTTACAAAAACCCGGCTCAATGAAGAAGTTCCGGGTCATCAGAAAGGATTCCGGTTTAAAATCTGGCTAAAGGGAAGTCAGTCTCGGTAAGCTCTCAAATATCCGGTTTACAATCCGGTTCAAGGGAAATCTGTTCTCCCACAAAGCTCTGAAGCACTCAAATCCGGTTAAAAAATGTCCGGTTCAAAAAGGAATTAACTTCTCGCAAGTTCGAGTTGAAAGACCGTCATAAAATTTCCGGCTGAAAATGAAGATTCCGGTTTGCAATACGGTTCAAGGGAAATCTGTTCTCCCACGAAGCTTTGAAGCTCTCAATATCCGGTTCAAAATCCCGGTTCAAGAAGGATTTATCTCTTGCAAAAAGTTAAAGGGTGCCAAAGAGGACCTGCTGCCATGATGCGCGGTTCAAACATGGGTATCATGCCTTATTGGCTTATCATATTATTGATCACTTGGGGGCTTGGTCGAACCCGAACCATAGCTACACCTCTTGATCGGCGCAATGCCACAGCATCACTTGGGGGCTTGGTCGAACCCGAACCATAGCTACACCTCTTGATCGGCGTAATGCCACAGCATCACTTGGGGGCTTGGTCGAACCCGAACCATAGCTACACCTCTTGATCGGCGTAATGCCACAACATCACTTGGGGGCTTGGTCGAACCCGAACCATAGCTACACCTCTTGATCGGTGTAATGCCACAGCATCACTTGGGGGCTTGGTCGAACCCGAACCATAGCTACACCTCTTGATCAAATTTGGGGCCTGGCAGCCCGTGAAAAGCCTCGACTACAACAGTTTTATTTGCCTTTTGCTAAGTTTCTCTTTCTTTTGATAAGATTTGTGATGTTTTCAAACCGGTGTTTATCAACCCGGTTAGGTTGTCAACTACAAGTTGTCAGTATATGATCAGTCATGATCCAGAGATTATCAACCCGGTTTGGTTTTGACTACAAGTCGCCAGTATTATATATGGTTCATCCGGTGTTTATCACAACCCGGTACGGTTTTATCATAAACCGGCGCAATATGGAAGGAGTTATCAATACTCAAGATTGGGGTTATCACCTTTTACTACAATAAAGTTGGCCAACCAGTGATGTGATTTAATGTCACAGGTATGATATATTTCATATTTGATATTTTTTAGTGCAGCCTTGGTTATCAACCCAGGTTATATGTTGGGCATTATGACCCGTCCGGCGGTAAACCGCCAGGACACTTTAAACTTGCTGTATGCAGAAACAGGTTGAATAAAGCATGATTATAAATCACCGGCGTTTATTAACTCGGCCTGGCTTTTGACTATAAGTCGCCGGTATGATGATAAATTATCCGGTGTTTATTAAACCGACCTGGCTTTTGACTATAAATCGCCAGTATGATGATAAATTATCCAGTGTTTATTAGCCCGGACTGGCTTGGGATTATAAGTTGCCAGTATATATTTGAATTGCGCCATTGGAATCATGCGCTCATAAATCATTGGATTATATTATTCAAATCTTCAAATAGCCAATATGGCTGGATTTTTCTTATGGTTATCAATAACCAGTATTATGATTAAGGTTTTCAAAGTCGCTTTAGTGCAATGGCTATCATATTATCAATGGATATGATTTATTCTACAATTGAAGGAATAGTCCCGAGTCGCTGCAGGCTTACGACCCGGCACTTGGGGGCTACATTATTCAAATTGAGATTACATGCAAGTCTCATGTCGCTCCAAGCATGCACCATGACACTTGGGGGCTAATGCAAAATCATTTTTTATTGGCCTTATTGAAGACCCGACTCATCACATCATAATGAGCCGACCCTTGGGGGCTACCAATTGCTCCTGTCAAACATTCAAGGTATACAAGCCTTAATCCATTATATTAAAGGGTTCATTGCTCAGTTGGTAAAGCACAAAGCTCTTAACCTTGTGGACGTGGGTTCAAGCCCTACGATGGAAGCTACATTATAAGATGTTATTTTCATTGAAGTATATATCAAGTCCCGGTTCAGTATTATCTTACTAAGCCGGCCTTTGGGGGCTACACATCACTGCTCAAGTCTACATGATTATATTTGCAAAGTCCCTGCTCATTATTGCATAATGACCCGGCCCTTGGGGGCTACACCGATTGAAGTTTTTATACGCAATTACAAGTCCCAGGTTGCTGCAAGCATGACAACCCGGTACTTGGGGGCTACATATATGGAGTATTCAGTCTTTACTAGAGATGAACAACATGGATTTCTTCAAAGTGGTAGTAATTATATGGAAACAAGTCTCAAATCATCACTTTGTTCTGTTCAAGACTTGGGAGCTACAGGTAATATGGATATATGGGAGAAATATCTTCTGATTATCAGTTTTGAGCAAACCAGATTGACCCGGCATCACCAATCATTATGACCCGGTGTCTGCAACAATCATAACCCGGCGTCATCAATAATCATGAACCGGCGTTGGAAACAATCATGACATGAAATTATCAGTTTTTATAACCCGACAATTTTGGTAATATTAAACCGGAAAGTTTTACATCTTCAAACTGGCTGAATATCAGATGAGTATTTGAAGACCAAATTTTTTTAAGCCAGCGCCTTGGAAGCCGACTCAAGTGGATTATTCTTCACAATATTTTTCTGTGAGAAACCAACGTCAGCAAATTGAGTATGAAGCTGGCTTATTGACCCGGATTTTCTAGAAGGAGGAAATGACAAGGATTTAAGGATGATCAGATGCCGATTTACAAGAATTCTTAACCCGGAGCATAATCTGTCAACTTTGTTCTTGTATTTGTTTTACGAGATCAGTTTAACATGGATAAATCCAAATTAAACTAGGGGCTAATGTCGGGGATATACCCCGCAGCGTAAACCAGCCGGAAGTATAACCCGGCCGGACCTGGCGTTTTACTTGAGACCCGGCTGAGACTTGACGATTCACTGGCGACCCGTTTGGACCTGGCGGTTTACGATTCATTGGTAATCCGGCAGGTGGGTCAGAGGAGCGACAAGACTCGATGGCCCAATGGGCGGTTCATGAAGGCTGATTCATACTATGGTGGGCCGGTTTACAAGGAAAGGCGTGAGGGATATTTGTCTTACAAGGAGTTAAGACCTGGACTTGTATCCGGTTTGTATTAGAGATAGACTAGTCCTAATCCTAATAGGACTCCACATGTAACCCGCCCCTTCAACATATATAAGGAGGGGCAGGGCTCCCCAAAGAGGGACAGGCAACAATCAATAATCTCTAGGGCTAGACACAATTAGAGGAGAGCCGGTTTACGACGACTCCCTCATGAGCGTAATGAGATCTAGCCTCAAACAGCATGTAGGGTTATTACCGGATGATGTTTCCCGGGGCCCGAAGCTGTCTAAATACTCGTCTTGTGTTGCGTCTCTCGATTCCGCTCAACCCCTCTCAAGCTACTACATAGATGCGCTGGCCTCACGACTAAGTCCTCACCCTAGGACATCTGACATGACAATTCCACGACAGGTACCATTACCTGCTTTGAAGACCTTGTTTTCACTCCTGATTTTTCCATAACCGGCTTAAATGGCTGATACACATGAAGAGTAGTTCAATATACACAGATTGTCGACAAATGGAATATGTAATGAAAAAAAAGATGGCATGAGATAATTCACATATATGATGCCTGGCTACATGGCCGTGCATAATTCACATATATGATAACTGGCTGAAAAACATGGCATTGCATAATTCCCATATACTCAATTTGTTCCTAAATATTTGTCTTTTTAGAGATTTCAAATGGACTGCTACATACGGACGTATATAAACATATTTTAGAGTGTAGATTCACTCATTTTGCTCCGTATGTAGTCACTTGTTGAAATCTGTAAAAAGACAAATATTTAGGAACGGTGGGAGTATGATATAGAAACCAAACAGGTGGCATTCACACAAAGCAAATCTAAACTAAGCTGATGACATATAAGATGAATAATGTAAGCAATGCGAGGCGCCATATGCATGATATGACCAACATCAACATGCCAGGTTAGATCAAACACCTCAGGTGGTAAATAGGAGTGGTCTGCTTCCTCTGAATCCCCATCTGAACAGTTATCTTCCTATGGAATACAATCTGGAATGGCGGTAGGGGGGGCCACTTCGCCCACCATGGAGCGGCGTCTGCACGACATTGTATTCCCACGCAACGGTCTTCTCTTTTCTCTACATGTTCAGTACGATTGTGTACAATAACTGACATGCATAATAAAAAATTAGTTAGATTTTGTAAGGCCTAAGGGGTGCATGCAGAAATCACGACTGATGGTAGCAAACGAGTGGATAGATCCAAAACTAATGATAACAGGTAGATTATAGCTTCAGTTTAAAAAGATAGACAATGGATCATCTACTGTTTATTGCCCAGCCAACATGAACCACATAGAAGAACCCAGATGAACAAGATAGTAGACAGATACTATTTGTTGCTGCCTCGATATGAGACCCACGGGCATTTTAAAACTGAAGTTTGAACGATAAAGTAGTAGGTAATAATAACCGATGTATAACGTAAGCAAACACGAAAGACTGCGACCTCTCTTTCGGAACTGTGTAGTCCTCAGGTTCATCTGCTCAGTCGATGATGGTAATGCAGTTGGCGTGGCTGCCGAAAACGGGGAAGATGATCTGAGGCTGCGAAAGAAAGTTTGCAGGGGGAATCTCTGTTGCAGTGAACGCTTCTGTCGATGGTGCACCTCAGGTGGGGTGGATGACGGCACGGCAGGAGCAGGACATAACACACAGAGTTTTCTTTTACGCCTATCTGAAAATGAAGTAAATCTGTAAGGGCTCCTTAGAATTGGAGGATTCTATAAACACAGGGACAAGAAAAACACATGAATAGGTTAGAATGCACGTGCAAAACAGAGCATTTGGAAACATAGGATTTCTCTAAACCTCGGTGTTTGGTTCACATGAATTGGAAGAACACAGGAATGGAGAAACATGGTCAAATTAAAGTCAAACCATGTGAAAATGAAAAAAAATAAGAATCTTATTATGCCAGTAATGCAATTAGTCCTGTTCTTCATGCATGTTAATTTGAAAAGGACGTCCAACTGGATATTAAAATTCCTACCATTTTTCTTTGAAAGAGACACCAAAGGAAAAAAATTCCTCCAGTTTTGCTTTGCTCCACTCCTAACCAAATGCACGAATAGTAGTACCATAGTAGTTCCATAGCAAAGGATCCCTGAGGGATCGACATGAATGCAGAGTAACAAAGTGATGCAACGAGTGTACAACCTCTTTGGCATAGCCTTGTCGACCTCAGCATCCTTGGGTTGGACGTGGAGGATGGTGATGCTGGTGTGACTGTCGGAGGCGGGGAAGAAGATCTGAGGCCTTCGGAAACGACGCTGAGGGCACTGCTCCGCTGTGATGGACGGTTCCATCGTTGGAGAAGCTCCGCTGAGGTGTACGACGGCGAGGCTGAAGCAGGACAAGACATGCAACGTTAATCTGAAGTGGGATTCTAATATCATCTGCAATAGATGATGTAAAATACATCACCAAAAAGTGCTAGATGTAAAACGCATCAGCCGTGCCACGGCCACTCCGACAGATGCTGTAAATACAGTTTAGTCTGAACTTAACTGAAGAAACTGAACTTTACAGTTGAAACTGAATTTTACTATCGAAACTGATTGAACTAGTAGAAGAGCATTGCAATAGTTGTTTAGGGCGTTCGAGCACTAGTAGCAGAGAAGCAGTGATCTAAATCAGCAGACGCTCGAGCAGGGAACGCACTAGCAGAGAGCAAGTCGTGCAGCAGAACCGTGAGCGAGTGCTAAAGCGGCAACTCCTGTAGCTGTCGGAGGTCGTGCAGAAGCAGCAGCAGCGCGAGCGAGAGCAAGAGCAGAGGAGCAGCACGAACGAGAGCAAGAGCGGAGCAGCAGCGCGACAGACAGCAGTAGCATAGCAGAGTAGCAGCATGAACGAAAGCAAGAGCAGTGCAGCAGCGCGACCGACGGAAAGAATAGAGCCGTAGCGCGAGCGAGAGCCGGAGGAGCAGGAGCAGCAGCGCGAGCGAGAGCCGGAGCAGCAGCAGCAGCAGCGCGAGCGAGAGCCGGAGCAGCTGCAGCTAGTGCCGGTGTGGAAGTCGCCGCCGAGGAAGCAACGACATGGGGGAGAGACACCATGGATGAAGTGGCCGGCGATGGCGCCGTCGATGGAGACCTGCCATGGCTGCTCGGTATCGAGCACCGGCAGCCCTGTGAGATCGAATAAAAGATAAAATGAAGTGGTGAGTGCAGAACCTCCTTGGTGGCGCTGAGTTGGACTTGGCTTCAATGGAGGAATTGGTGAGGGTGCTGCGGTTCCGGTGGGGCAGGTCAAGACGGCGCTTTGGGGATGGAGGTGGCGCAATAGACAAGGCAAACATCGGGGTAGCTCCTTGGAGGTGGAGGACGGGGCGGCTGATCCGGCGGGACGACAAGATCGACGATGGATCCTCATCCAGTGCGGTGGATGAGGGACGGCGAGCTATTGCGGTGGATGACGTCGTCGGGGAAGTGTCTCCGGCTGGGAGGCGGTCGGGAGGCCGACCGAGGAGCGTGGGGTTTCGTGGGTTTTGGCGGCCTCGGTGTACGAATGGGGGCGAAGGGGAAGGTAGGGGAGCCATGGCTTAGGGACGCGCTTGTCCGAAATGTAGGGTAAGTTACCAGCATACCCCCACCGGTTTTGACACCGCGACGTCGAGCCGGCATTTCCGGCTGAGGGGTAGAAGGGGGATTTCACGTGTCTGGGCTGCGGGACCGATTTCGGATGAGGAGGGAGTTTTCGCGCGCGTCAAAATTTTGGGATAACAAGGCGCGGCGCGGGTTGAAGAGGCGGGAGTTTCAAAGCAGATGAGACAAAAGATACTCGAGCTTAAAATTTCGGGATAACAAGGCGCGGATTCCTTGTTCGGCAGAACAAACTTAACGTGTACAAAAAAACAATTCATACAAGACACAAGAGAGTCATGTCCCCTTTTACTATATTGCTATAAACGTCATTGAAAAAACTACAAGAAAAATGTAAAAAAAAAATGGGAGAACAAGATTACCCTGTACAGTACCAAATCGATTCGCACTTCCCTCAACAACAACAAAAAACAAATCAATTCCCACCAAAAGAAACATTCATGTCCCTTTTTATATGATTACAAATGCCAGGATCTCGAATTTCAATTTTTGAATCCATGTTATGTTGAATTCGAATATATCGTTAGGTGACCTTGCGGTTTATAATGGATGTAGTCCTACATTTTGATCTTCCATCATATATGATCATTTTACTCCATCCTATGAACATATATATTGTCGTCTACCATATGGAGTAAATTTGAATCAATTTTCCTTATTTGAATACGATTGTTGTCAAGTTATACAATCATGTAAATATTATCTTGATAACAAAAAACATGCATATAGCAGTAATCATATTTCACTATAAACTACATGTAACATACGATCTCCAATTCAAATATTTGTATCCATTTTATGTTGAATTCAAATCAGAGTACATTGGTCTAGGTGGCGAGATGTTCGGGATAACCCAAACCCTGTTTTCATATGTATATAATTCTTGGCTGAATTGGGACAAGTTTTCGTATAAGCTTCTTGCAAAACCGGAGATTCTCTCAACAAGCCTCGTGGTTCCGAGAGGGAATGTGTCACCTTTGTGTGCGAAATGATATACGTTGCCTCCCCCCAGATTTTCTTTACAGAGGCAACATAGAACTATATGAGTGCCCTGTTAAATTTTGGAATTATTCCGGGTTCGTTTGGCCTTTTTTATACATTAATTGACTTTCTGGACATTTAATGTGCATAATCCAAATTTGAACTGCAAGCACATGTTCCGGTGCACCAAAGTTGGTTGAAAAATCACATGTGTGTCCTTGGGTGAATTTCTAGGTCCCATGCAAGAAATGGGAATGAAATTCAAACATCCGGGCGTCGTGACTCAGCCGAAACATCGAGAAACTTGGTTTTAAATTCATGTAAATCCAAAGCTCGCCTGGAAACCATGAAACTTGGCCTGGTGTCATGTCATGGCACTAACATGCTATGGTAAAAAATTGGGCCGATTTGGAACAAGATTGTTATAAGCTTCTTGCAAACTGGAGCTTCTCTCAATAAGGCTCGTGGTTCTGAGAGGGAACGTGTCACCTTTGAGTGTGAAACGATATACGCTGCCCCCCTTGAGTTTCTTTACAGAGGCAACATAGAACTACATGAGTGCCCTGTTAAATTTTGGAATTATTCCGGGTTCGTTTGGCCTTTTTCATACATTAATTGATTTTCTCGTCATTTAATGTGCATAATTCAAATTTGAACTACAAGCACATGCTCCCGTGCACCAAAGTTGGTTGAAAAATCACATGTGTGTCCTCGGGTGAATTTCTAGGTCCCATGCAAGAAATGGGAATGAAATTCAAACATCTGGGCATCATGGCTCGACCGAGAACATTGAGAAACTTGGTTCTAAAATTCTTGTAAATCCAAAACACGCCTGAAAATCATGAAACTTGGCATAGTGTCATGTCATGGTACTACCATGCTGTGGTAAAAAAATTGGCCGAATAGGAACAAGTTTTGGTATAAGCTTCTTGCAAACTAGAGCTTCTCTCAAGAAGGCTCGTGGTTCTGAGAGGGAATGTGTCACCTTTGAGTGCGAAACAATATACGCTGCCCCCCTTGAGTTTCTTTATAGAGGCAACATAGAACTACATGAGAGCCCTGTTAAATTTTGGAATTATTCCGGGTTCGTTTGGCCTTTTGTATACATTAATTGAGTTTCTGGTCACTTAATGTGCATAATTCAAATTTGAACTACAAGCACATGCTCCCGTGCACCAAAGTTGGTTGAAAAATCACATGTGTGTCCTCGGGTGAATTTCTAGGTCCCATGCAAGAAATGGGAATGAAGTTCAAACATCTGGGCATTGTGGCTCGACCGAGAACATTGAGAAGCTTGGTTTTAAAATTCTTGTAAATCCAAAACACGCCTGAAAATCAAGAAACTTGGCATGGTGTCATGTCATGGTACTACCATGCTGTGGTAAAAAAATTGGTAGAATAGGAACAAGTTTTGGTATAAGTTTCTTGCAAACCGGAGCTTCTCTCAAGAAGGCTCGTGGTCCTGAGAGGGAACGTGTCACCTTTGTGTGCATAATTCAAATTTGAAATACAAGCACATGCTCCAGTGCACCAAAGCTGGTTGAAAAATCACATGCGTGTCCTCGGGTAAATTTCTAGGTCCCATGCAAGAAATGGGAATGAAATTCAAACATCTGGGCGTCGTGGCTCGGCTGGAAACATTGGGAAACTTGGTTTTTTAATTCCTGTAAATCTGAAACATGCATGAAAATCATGAAACTTGGCTTGGTGTCATGACTTGGCACCAACATGTTGTGGTAATTTTGTTGTCAGATTTGCGAAGGCGCACACATTAACAATCAACAAAGTCATTTTGGAACAAGTGCTGTCACGTTACAATCGGAAACACAAGTATTATTGAAACCGTGGGTGTTCTATTTACCATTTACGTGCCGCCAAGCGTCCCCTTTTTTAATTAGCTAGGAGGCGCCGTGCAGGGTAGCTAGTTGAGTACGGGAGGCGTGCGATCAGACCCCTGCGCGTGCTTATCGAGAGGAGAGCCCTTTGACCTCCATCTGTTGTCCACGTCTCTCCCAAGGTCTCCATTAATGGCGCCCGAACCTCTGTTTAATGGCGTGGCAATGTCTCACTCGACTGAGATTTAAGAGAGAAAAAAAATCTAAAAAGAAATTTTTTGCACCGATCTTGATGTAAGATCCGACGGACCTATATAGCATCTACTTCGACTTATAGCAAGACTGATGAATATATATAAGGACGACGAGAGTGGATAATAATTATCTTACATAATTAGGAAGATCATTAAAAAATCCACATGCGGCTACGCCCAAAATACACAAGGGCAAAACAAGAAGGAAGACGCATACAACGATCTGGCTCGCTGATCTCTACTTTCTTTATGCGCTGCAGGTCACGGAGACTAGTTCTCGCGACGAGCGGCGATGATCTCTTTCATCAGTTTCATGTCCTTAATACGCTGCTTGGCAGCATCCACGGATTCCTCCATCAGCTTGTTGCACTCGATGCGGAGCATGGAATTCTCGTCCATAAGTTTCTTGACGATGACGCCCGTCTTCTGCAACAAGGCAGCGGTCTCCTCTGCCTGCTTCGCCCTCAGCAGGTCGCGCTCGGCGCGGAGCTTCGCATTGCCCTCCCCTAGTTGCCGGATGACGCCGGTAGCCTCGTCCTGCAACCTCGCCCAGCTGGAGATCTGATCCATCTGGCTATGGACCATCGCATGCATGCGCCTGTAAGAGTCCTCGCCTGCCCGCGAGAAATTTTTGCAGGCCGCCGCAACGTGGCGGGACCTCCGTGCTACTTCAGCGGCGTGGCGGGACATCTCTGCTACTTTTGCGGCGTGGCCGGACCAGTCTGCTACATCGACGGCGCGGCGGGACCTCCGTGCTGCTTCGGCGGCACAGCAGGACCTCTGTGCTGCTACTACTGCGCGGCTGGACATGTCGGCTGCTTTCGCGGCGAGGCGGGACATCTCTCGTGCTTCCTCTTCCATGCTCGCCTCTCCTCGGTGGAAATCTCTCGACCCAGAACTCACGCTGGCCATGGCAGACGCAAGGGAATGATGCTGAATGACTTGATTGTTTTTTGTGGATGAGGAGTTGAGGAGGAATGTGCAATCATCTTGGCATAGTAGTATTTATAACCGAGTACTACTAATATGCTCCTAAGTAGGAAACCGTTTAGGTTGTGATCGGCGTGAACAGGTTTGCAATTAAATATAGCGTGGTAGTAATTTGGAATGTGATGAGACGCAAGCTCAAAATTTATTGACGGTTCTAGTTTCGAAGTGTGGCACTATTCCCGAATGGCATAACGTGGGCACGTGTTCTTGGCCATGGTGTAGCATATGCCATGGTACTTCTTTTTCTACTGTTGTGTCCGTACAATAACTGGCACCGTCGGATACATATCTTACGGTTATTGGGGTGTTAGACAGGAATAGCCTCGTGGCGAGCTATAGACTAGTCTTTTTTTCACACGATTACATCGACACATATCATCTCCCTCCCTCTTTCCCACACACACACCTATCTCTCGGGACTTCTCGCACGCACCATCTCTAGCTCCCTAGGTCGATGCCACCCACATACACTTGTACTCTGAGTTTAGTACGTTATACAGGAAGAGAAGAGGTGCACGCACGCACTCGTCCTCTCTCACACACGCATCTGTAGCTACGAATTGTAGTATTCTCAACCATCTGATTGGCTCTATCATAGGTTTCACATTGCTCCTTGGCCTTGAGATTGAGAAGTTTAAAACGCGGAGGCTAAGCTGGAGGCGCGAGGTTTTGGTTAATGTGCGGGCCGCACACGGCACCAACACGGCACAAGCTTCGTCTGCCTGGTGCGCAGTCGGGTGGGTTGTCCAAGTATAGACACAACCAGGCCCTCCTTGGTATCTACGCCTCGACTTATGCGTAGAGAAATTAGGATCGGAGGGAGTACTACTAGTAGTAGTACTACTTTGATGTGTCGCGTCAACTCGCACAAGTAATTGCTGCATCGCCACCAAAACCCACCATCTCTTAAGCTAAAGTAGACCGAGCTAACCCCTATATTAGCATATTACTAAGATAAACAGAAGGCACTGTAGAATCATTTAGGACGTGAGCTTGTCAATCTGAATGCGGAGGGACACCAGCTTAGCCCCGGCCAGCAGCTTGGGCGGAACTGTGAAGAAGGTCAGCTCCTGCACGGCGACGTCGCCGGGATCCTTGCTGCCTGTCACCTCCATTTCCACCTTGACGGCGTCAGTCCTGCCTTTGGGATCCCCCGGCGGGCTGTTCGCCCACAGCTTGGCCACGTAGTGCGGCAGTGGGGATGCCCCCCCTCTGATGCAGACGACCGACACGGCTATAGGCGCACTGATGTCGAGCACGTCGCCGACCAAGAAAAATGCGCGGCCGTCCTCCTCCGCGAACAGCAAGAGCCGTGGCTTCGACAGTTGCACTTGCAGCTGGAGCGCCTTGCCGTACTGGATCCTATGCACGGGCATGGGATGCACGGTGCTGATTTGGTGGGAGAGAGTCGGCGGCGGGCCTTCGTAGCCGCAGACGGGCACGGGGCATTTGCAGGGCGCGAGCGGACACATGCTCTGGTGATCGGCGAGCTTGTGGTAAGTGATGTAGAGCCCACAGCCTTCGTGCGGGCACTCCACCCTCACCGAGGAGAGGACGGCGTCCACCGTCGTGTTCCGCGCATCGAAGCCACTGTTGCGCTTGCACTTCTGGCACTGCCGCTGGTTCCCGGGGCGCTCGACGCGGCAGTCCGCGCAGGCCAGGTGCCCTCCCTTGGACTGCACAAATCAATTGAACAGCACATCAATCAAGAAACCTGCACCTTGCTCGATCAGCCGAACGGATGAGGTGTATCCGAACCTCATACACTGGAGGCTTCAAGGGCGGAGGCACAAGGGGCAGTGCAGCAAGGTGAGGTCCATCGAGACCATAGAGAGCTCCATCATCGGGTCCTGTTCCGTCTGCATGATCTCGCCCTCCTCGTGCACAACCATCTCTCTCTTTATTAGGGCTGGGGCATTACAAAGCTTTACCGTCACATATTCATACTACTTCAAGGTGCATTAAATCAACACATGCAAGTATCAAAAGGAGAGTCAAGGCATGCATCGGTAAACGCAAATTATTGAAATATATCGACTACAGTGCTTTGATGTGTCGCCTCAACTCGTACAAGACCGAGAAGTTTGATTACTACAACGCCCTCTCCCTCGCGGACTGAGCTCCGGTGCCTTAACTGCACCTGCCTTTGGCTGCATGACAGGTGGGCCACCCACCTGTTGGGCCCACCTGTCATGCACGCAAAGGCAGGAGCAGTAAGTCAATGAAGCTGCGTCCCTCCCTCGCCCATGAGCGTGGTTGTAACACCCCGGATGTAACTTTCCATATTTGTAACTCCAACTCTTGCCATTTTCGGCTATGTGCTAAGATATTCCCTCCGTGGTCGGGTTTTGTCTTTCGTTTTGCATTTTGTTCATGTCATGCATTCCATACCATGTCATCATGTGCATTGCATTTGCATACGTGTTCGTCTCAGGCATCCGAGCATTTTCCCCGTTGTCCGTTTTGCAATCCGGCGCTCCCATCTCCTCCGGCGCACCCCTCTTGTTTTCTTTCGTGAGCGGGTGTCAAACGTTCTCGGAATGGACCGTGGCTTGTCAAGTGGCCTTGGTATACCACCGGTCTGTTGGGGAACGTAGTAATTTCAAAAAAATTCCTACGCACACGCAAGATCATGGTGATGCATAGCAACGAGAGGGGAGAGTGTTGTCCACGTACCCTCGTAGACCGACAACGGAAGCGTTATCACAACGCGGTTGATGTAGTCGTACGTCTTCACGATCCGACCGATCAAGTACCGAACGTACGGCACCTCTGAGTTCTACACACGTTTAGCTCGATGACGTCCCTCGAACTCCGATCCAGCCGAGTGTTGAGGGAGAGTTTCGTCAGCACGACGGCGTGGTGACGATGATGATGTTCCACCGACGCAGGGCTTCGCCTAAGCTCCGCAACGGTATTATCGAGGTGTAATATGGTGGAGGGGGGCACCGCACACGGCTTAGAGATCTCAAGGATCAATTGTTGTGTCTCTGGGGTGCCCCCCTGCCCCCGTATATAAAGGAGCAAGGGGGAGGCAGCCGGCCAAGGGGAGAGGCGCGCCATAGGGGGGAGTCCTATTCCCACCGGGAGTAGGACTCCTCCTTTCCTTGTGGGAGTAGGAGAAGGGAAGGGGGAAGGAGAAAGAAGGAAGGGTGCGCCCCCCTTCCCTAGTCCAATTCGGACCAGACCATGGGGAGGGGTGCGGCCACCTTTTGAGGCCTTTCTCACCTTTCCCGTATGGCCCATTAAGGCCCAATACGAATTCCCGTAACTCTCCGGTACTCCGAAAAATACCCGAATCACTCGGAACCTTTCCGAAGTCCGAATATAGTCGTCCAATATATCGATCTTTACGTCTCGACCATTTCGAGACTCCTCGTCATATCCCCGATCTCATCCGGGACTCCGAACTCCTTCGGTACATCAAAACTTAATAAAACTGTCATCGTAACGTTAAGCGTGCGGACCCTACAGGTTCGAGAACTATGTAGACATGACCAAGACACGTCTCCGGTCAATAACTAATAGCGGGACCTGGATGCCCATATTGGCTCGCACATATTCTACGAAGATCTTTATCGGTCAGACCGCATAACAACATACGTTGTTCCCTTTGTCACCGGTATGTTACTTGCCCGAGATTTGATCGTCGGTATCTCGATACCTAGTTCAATCTCGTTACCGGCAAGTCTCTTTACTCGTTCCGTAACACATCATCCCGCAACTAACTCATTAGTCACAATGCTTGCAAGGCTTATAGTGATGTGCATTACCGAGTGGGCCCAGAGATACCTCTCCGACAATTGGAGTGACAAATCCTAATCTCGAAATACGCCAACCCAACAAGTACCTTTGGAGACACCTGTAGAGCACCTTTATAATCACTCATTTACGTTGTGACGCTTGGTAGCACACAAAGTGTTCCTCCGGTAAACGGGAGTTGCATAATCTCATAGTCATAGGAACATGTATAAGTCATGAAGAAAGCAATAGCAACAAACTAAACGATCGAGTGCTAAGCTAACGGAATGGGTCAAGTCAATCACGTCATTCTCCTAATGAGGTGATCTCGTTAATCAAATGACAACTTATGTCTATAGCTAGGAAACATAACCATCTTTGATTAACGAGCTAGTCAAGTAGAGGCATACTAGTGACACTCTGTTTGTCTATGTATTCACACATGTATTATGTTTCCGGTTAATACAATTCTAGCATGAATAATAAACATTTATCATGATATAAGGAAATATATAATACTTTATTATTGCCTCTAGGGCATATTTCCTTCAGTCTCCCACTTGCACTAGAGTCAATAATCTAGTTCACATCGCCATGTGATTTAACATCAATAATTCACATCACCATGTGATTAACACCCACAGTTCACATCGCCATGTGATCAAACACCCAAAGGGTTTACTAGAGTCAGTAATCTAGTTCACATCGCTATGTGATTAACACCCAAAGAGTACTAAGGTGTGATCATGTTCTGCTTGTGAGATAATTTTAGTCAACGGGTCTGTCACATTCAGATCCGTAAGTATTTTGCAAATTTCTATGTCTACAATGCTCTGCACGGAGCTACTCTAGCTAATTGCTCCCACTTTCAATATGTATCTAGACCGAGACTTAGAGTCATCTAGATTTAGTGTCAAAACTTGCATCGACGTAACCCTTTACGACGAACCTTTTGTCACTTCCATAATCGAGAAACATATCCTTATTCCACTAAGGATAATTTTGACCGTTGTCCAGTGATCTACTCCTAGATCACTATTGTACTCCTTCCAAAATTAGTGTAGGGTATACAATAGATCTGGTACACAGCATGGCATACATTATAGAACCTTTGGCCAAGGCATAGGGAATGACTTTCATTCTCTTTCTATCTTTTGCCGTGGTCGGGCTTTGAGTCTTTACTCAATTTCACACCTTGTAACACAGGCAAGAACTCTTTCTTTGACTGTTCCATTTTGAACTACTTCAAAATCTTGTTAAGGTATGTACTCATTGAAAAAAACTTATCAAGCGTCTTGATCTATCTCTATAGATCTTGATGCTCAATATGTAAGCAGCTTCACTGAGGTCTTTCTTTGAAAAACTCCTTTCAAACACTCCTTTATGCTTTGCAGAATAATTCTACATTATTTCCGATCAACAATATGTCATTCACATATACTTATCAGAAATGCTGTAGTGCTCCCACTCACTTTCTTGTAAATACAGGCTTCACCGCAAGTCTGTATAAAACTATATCCTTTGATCAACTTATCAAAGCGTATATTCCAACTCCGAGATGCTTGCACCAGTCCATAGATGGATCGCTGGAGCTTGCATATTTTGCTAGCATCTTTAGGATTGACAAAACCTTCTGGTTGCATCATATACAACTCTTCTTTAATAAATCCATTAAGGAATGCAGTTTTGTTTATCCATTTTCCATATTTCATAAAATGCGGTAATTGCTAACATGATTCAGACAGATTTAAGCATAGATACGAGTGAGAAACTCTCATCGTAGTCAACACCTTGAACTTTGTCAAAAACCTTTTTCTGACAAGTCTAGCTTTGTAGATAGTAACACTACTATCAGCGTCCATCTTCCTCTTGGCGATCCATTTATTCTCAATTGCTTGCCGATCATCGGGCAAGTCAACCAAAGTCCACACTTTGTTCTCATACATGGATCTCATCTCAGATTTCATGGCCTCAAGCCATTTTGCGGAATCTGGGCTCACCATTGCTTCTTCATAGTTCGTAGGTTCGTCATGGTCTAGTAACATAACCTCCAGAACAGGATTACCGTACCACTCTGGTGCGGATCTTACTCTGGTTGACCTACGAGGTTCAGTAATAACTTGATCTGAAGTTCCATGATCATCATCATTAACTTCCTCACTAACTGGTGCAGGAGTCACAGGAACAGATTTCTGTGATGAACTACTTTCCAATAAGGGAGCAGGTACAATTACCTCATCAAGTTCTACTTTTCTCCCACTCACTTCTTTCGAGAGAAACTCCTTCTCTAGAAAGGATCCATACTAAGCAACGAATGTCTTGCCTTCGGATCTGCGATAGAAGGTGTACCCAACTGTCTCCTTTGGGTATCCTATGAAGACACATTTCTCCGATTTGGGTTTGAGCTTATCAGAATGAAACTTTTTCACATAAGCATTGCAACCCCAAACTTTAAGAAACGACAACTTTGGTTTCTTGCCAAACCACGGTTCATAAGACGTCGTCTCAACGGATTTAGATGGTACCCTATTTAACGTGAATGTAGCTGTCTCTAATGCATAACCCCAAAAACGATAGTGGTAGATCGGTAAGAGACATCATATATTGCACCATATCTAATAAAGTACGGTTACGATGTTCGGACACACCATTACACTGTGGTGTTCCAGGTGGCGTGAGTAGTGAAACTATTTCACATTGTTTTAACTGAAGGCCAAACTCGTAACTCAAATATTTTACCTCTGCGATCATATCGTAGAAACTTTTATTTTCTTGTTACGATGATTCTCCACTTCACTATGAAATTCTTTGAACTTTTCAAATGTTTCAGACTTGTGTTTCATCAAGTAGATATACCCATATCTGCTCAAATCATCTGTGAAGGTGAGAAAATAACGATATCCGCCACGAGCCTCAATATTCATCGGACCACATACATCTGTATGTATGATTTCCAACAAATCTGTTGCTCTCTCCATAGTTCCGGAGAACGGTGTTTTGGTCATCTTGCCCATGAGGCACGGTTCGCAAGTACCAAGTGATTCAAAATCAGGTGATTCCAAAATTCCATCAGTATGGAGTTTCTTCATGCGCTTTACACCGATATGACCCAAACGGCAGTGCCACAAATAAGTTGCACTATCATTATTAACTTTGCATCTTTTGGCTTCAATATTATGAATATGTGTATCACTACGATCGAGATCCAACAAACCATTTTCGTTGGTGTGTATGACCATAGAAGGTTTTTATTCATGTAAACAGAACAACAATTGTTCTCTAACTTAAATAAATAACCGTATTGCAATAAACATGATCAAATCATATTCATGCTCAACGCAAACACCAAATAACACTTATTTAGTTTCAACACTAATCCCGAAAGTACAAGGAGTGTGCAATAATGATCATATCAATCTTGGAACTACTTCCAACACACATCGTCACCTCGCCTTTTTACTAGTCTCTGTTTATTCTGCAACTCCCGTTTCGAGTTACTACTCTTAGCAACTGAACCAGTATCAAATACTGAGGGGTTGCTATAAACACTAGTAAAGTACACATCAATAACATGTATATCCAATATACCTTTGTTCACTTTGCCATCCTTCTTATCCACCAAATAGTTGGGGTAGTTCCGCTTCCAGTGACCAGTCCCTTTGCAGTAGAAGCACTTAGTCTCAGGCTTAGGACTAGACTTAGGCTTCTTCACTTGAGCAGCAACTTGCTTGCTGTTCTTCTTGAAGTTCCCCTTCTTCCCTTTGCCCTTTTCTTGAAACTAGTGGTCTCGTCAACCATCAACACTTGATGTTTTTCTTGATTTCTACCTTCGTCGATTTCAGCATCACGAAGAGCTCAGGAATTACTTTCGTCATCCCTTGCATACTATAGTTCATCACGAAGTTCTACTAACTTGGTGATGGTGACTAGAGAATTCTGTCAATCACTATTTTATCTGGAAGATAAACTCCCACTTGATTCAAGCGATTGTAGTACCCAGACAATCTGAGCACATGCTCACTAGTTGAGCGATTCTCCTCCATCTTTTAGCTATAGAACTTGTTGGAGACTTCATATCTCTCAACTCGGGTATTTGCTTGAAATATTAACTTCAAATCCTGGAACATCTCATATGGTCCATGACGTTCAAAACGTCTTTGAAGTCCCGATTCTAAGCCGTTAAGCATGGTGCACTAAACTATCAAGTAGTCATCATGTTGAGCTAGCCAAACGTTCATAACGTCTACATCTGCTCCTGCAATAGGTCTGTCACCTAGCGGTGCATCAAGGACATAATTTTTCTGTGCAGCAATGAGGATAATCCTCAGATCACGGATCCAATCCGCATCTTTGCTACTAACATCTTTCAACATAATTTTTCTCTAGGAACATATCAAAAATAAACACAGGGAAGCAACAACGCGAGCTATTGATCTACAACATAATTTGCAAAATACTATCAGGACTAAGTTCATGATAAATTCAAGTTCAATTAATCATATTACTTAAGAACTCCCACTTAGATAGACATCCCTCTAATCCTCTAAGTGATCACGTGATCCATATCAACTAAACCATGTCCGATCATCACGTGAGATGGAGTAGTTTCAATGGTGAACATCACTATGTTGATCATATCTACTATAGGATTCACGCTCGACCTTTCGGTCTCCGTGTTCCGAGGCCATATCTGTTATATGCTAGGCTCATCAAGTTTAACCTGAGTATTCCGCGTGTGCAACTGTTTTGCACCCGTTGTATTTGAACGTAGAGCCTATCACACCCGATCATCACGTGGTGTCTCAGCACGAAGAACTTTCGCAACGGTGCATACTCAGGGAGAACACTTATACTTTGATAATTTAGTGAAGGATCATCTTATAATGCTACCGTCAAACAAAGCAAGATAAGATGCATAAAGGATTAACATCACATGCAATCAATATAAGTGATATGATATGGCCATCATCATCTTGTGCTTGTGATCTCCATCTCCGAAGCACCGTGCTTGTGATCTCCATCTCCGAAGCACCGTCATGATCACCATTGTCACCGGCGCGACACCTTGATCTCCATCGTAGCATCGTTGTCGTCTCGCTAACTTATTGCTTTTACGACTATCGCTACCGCTTAGTGATAAAGTAAAACTATTACATGGCGATTGCATCTCATACAATAAAGCGACAACCATATGGCTCCTGCCAGTTGCCGATAACTCGGTTACAAAACATGATCATCTCATACAACACATTATACCACATCATGTCTTGACCATATCACATCACAACACGCCTTGCAAAAACAAGTTAGACGTCCTCTACTTTGTTGTTGCATATTTTACGTGGCTGCTACGGGCTTAGCAAGAACCGTTCTTACCTACGCATCAAAACCAGAACGATAGTTTGTCAAGTTGGTGCTGTTTTAACCTTCGCAAGGACCGGGCGTAGCCACACTCGGTTCAACTAAAGTGAGAGAGACAGACACCCGCCGGTCACCTTTAAGCAACGAGTGCTCGCAACGGTGAAACCAGACTCGCGTAAGCGTACGCGTAATGTCAGTCCGGGCCGCTTCATCTCACAATACCGCTGAACGAAAGTATGACATGCTGGTAAGCAGTATGACTTATATCGCCCACAACTCACTTGTGTTCTACTCGTGCATAGCATCAACGCATAAAACCAGGCTCGGATGCCACTGTTGGGGAACGTAGTAATTTCAAAAAATTTCCTACGCACACGCAAGATCATGGTGATGCATAGCAACGAGAGGGGAGAGTGTTGTCCACGTACCCTCGTAGACCGACAGCGGAAGCGTTATCACAACGCGGTCGATGTAGTCGTACGTCTTCACGATCCGACCGATCAAGTACAGAACGTACGGCACCTCCGAGTTCTACACACGTTCAGCTCGATGACGTCCCTCGAACTCCGATCCAGCCGAGTGTTGAGGGAGAGTTTCGTCAGCACGACGGCGTGGTGACGATGATGATGTTCCACTGACGCAGGGCTTCGTCTAAGCTCCGCAACGGTATTATCGAGGTGTAATATGGTGGAGGGGGGCACCGCACACGGCTAAGAGATCTCAAGGATCAATTGTTGTGTCTCTGGGGTGCCCCCCTGCCCCCGTATATAAAGGAGCAAGGGGGAGGCAGCCGGCCAAGGGGAGAGGCGCGCCATAGGGGGGAAGGAGTAGGAGAAGGGAAGGGGGAAGGAGAAAGAAGGAAGGGTGCCCCCCCTTCTCTAATCCAATTCGGACCAGACCATGGGGAGGGGTGCGGCCACCTTTTGAGGCCTTTCTCTCCTTTCCCGTATGGCCCATTAAGGCCCAATACGAATTCCCGTAACTCTCCGGTACTCCGAAAAATACCCGAATCACTCGGAACCTTTCCGAAGTCCGAATATAGTCGTCCAATATATCGATCTTTACGTCTCGACCATTTCGAGACTCCTCGTCATATCCCCGATCTCATCTGGGACTCCGAACTCCTTCGGTACATCAAAACTCAATAAAACTGTCATCGTAACGTTAAGCGTGCGGACCCTACGGGTTCGAGAACTATGTAGACATGACCGAGACACGTCTCCGGTCAATAACCAATAGCGGGACCTGGATGCCCATATTGGCTCCCACATATTCTACGAAGATCTTTATCGGTCAGACCGCATAACAACATACGTTGTTCCCTTTGTCACCGGTATGTTACTTGCCCGAGATTTGATCGTCGGTATCTCGATACCTAGTTCAATCTCGTTACCGGCAAGTCTCTTTACTCGTTCCGTATCACATCATCCCGCAACTAACTCATTAGTCACAATGCTTGCAAGGCTTATAGTGATGTGCATTACCGAGTGGGCCCATAGATACCTCTCCGACAATTGGAGTGACAAATCCTAATCTCTAAATACGCCAACCCAACAAGTACCTTTGGAGACACCTGTAGAGCACCTTTATAATCACTCATTTACGTTGTGACGCTTGGTAGCACACAAAGTGTTCCTCCGGTAAACGGGAGTTGCATAATCTCATAGTCATAGGAACATGTATAAGTCATGAAGAAAGCAATAGCAACAAACTAAACGATCGAGTGCTAAGCTAACGGAATGGGTCAAGTCAATCACGTCATTCTCCTAATGAGGTGATCTCGTTAATCAAATGACAACTTATGTCTATGTCTAGGAAACATAACCATCTTTGATTAACGAGCTAGTCAAGTAGAGGCATACTAGTGACACTCTGTTTGTCTATGTATTCACACATGTATTATGTTTCCGGTTAATACAATTCTAGCATGAATAATAAACATTTATCATGATATAAGGAAATATATAATACTTTATTATTGCCTCTAGGGCATATTTCCTTCACGGTCATGTTTCGTTCCATTTGAAGGTCGTTTGGTACTCCAACGGTTAGCCGGGCAACCGCAAAGTCCATTTGTGTGTTGCAGCAAAACCCCCTCAAAACCAGCCCAAAACTCCTCTAAGTCACTCCCATGCTGTAGATCGTTCGATGACGATCGTGTGGGCGAAAACCGCACCTCTTTTCGACTCTCCTAGCTCCCTCTAGCTATATAAATGCATCCCCTCCCGTATACAATCGCAGTCCAAACCCTAGAAAATCACCTCCGGCGCCGCCGGACGTGTCCGTACCGGCCGGACGCAAACCCGCCGCCGCTCTCGCCCACTCTCAGGACGCCACGTCAGCGCCCGGTCGCCGCCGCCGCCGAAGCCCGCCCGGGCCCGGGGCAAGCCCTCCCGGCCCGAGCGCCCTGCCCGCGCCTCCTTCGCACCCGCGGCTGCCCTCGCCGTCCCGCGCCGCCGCGGCTCCCCCGCCGCCCGCCGGCCGGCGCCGCCCTCCGCCGGACGCCGCAGCGCCCGTCGCCGCCCGCAGGTCGCCGCGCGCCGCCGCCTCCTGTCGCCGGCACCACGCCCCTCCACCGCCGTCCTCCACGCCATCTTCCTCCTCCGACGCCGGCCGCCGCCCCTCTCCTCCGGCCTCCTCCAGCTCCGGCCATCGGCGAGCCCGAGCTCGAGCCCCGATCGGATCTGAGAACGAAGGGTTGACTTTTTCTTTCCCCGCCCCCCCCCCGAAACTTCCAAGTCCTTTAATTCTGCAGTATGTGCACATGTTCTTTGCCTCGTAACTCTCTGTATATAGCTCCGTTTCACGCATGTAATATATCAAATTGTTCGACTCGTGATGCTCTACATTTTGTTCAATTGCACCATGTTCATTTGAGTCCATCTTGATGCCCAAATCTCTGGTGCAAGATTGCTACTTGCTGTTATCTGCTGTTACTTAGCAGAACTTGGAGATTTGTTATTTTTATATCATTTAATCTGTGCATCTTATGGGCATGAGCTCTTCATGTGTTTTGTTGTATGCCATGCCATCTTTCCATTGGTGTATGCCATGTATTTTTGTGATCTCTGTGGTGACTAGCACAAGCATGCAATATAGGCCCCGTAATGTTTCTGATTTCAGAGACTTAGTAATTTCTCTGTCTTTGTCTGTTGTTATTTTGTTGCCATATAAACTTGATGCTACAGAGAGATACATGCATATGTTGGAGATGTTCAGTAAGGATGTTTTGTAGATATTGTTGTATTTGATCCATTCCTGCCCTTGTTTGCAATTATGGAGTACCATAGCATGACTCAATCTTGCTCTACTTTTGCTATAAAATATTTCTGGCAGATTCTTAACATGATATGCAGATTTTTTATTGCCATGGATAGCTTCATAAACATGCCATCTTGCTGTAGGTATGCTTGTTTTGCCATGCATTGCTTTGTGGTGAGTGCATCAAGCTCACCAAGATGCCTTCATATTATTGTTTCTGCCATGCTCTGTTTTCTGCTAAGTCTGAAACCTGTTAACGAAACTTGCTATGTTTACAAGGTTGCCATCATATCTTCTGGTCCTTTTTGGCTTATGGTCAGTAAGGGACTTTTGTCATATGAATTTAGTAGAGCACTTCCATGCCTTTTTCTGCCATGTTAATTTTCTGTAGCATGTTGATTTCGTGCTCTGAACATTGCTACCTGATGCTGCTTTCTGCCATGTCCAGTAATTTCACCAAGTCTGTGAACCTGTTATCTTTTGCACTTTGGCGATGCTTGTTTGAGCTTGTTATGTTGTGATCTAGCCGTAGCTCAGTGTTCATCTTTTGTCAAGCATCTCCTGTAGATTACTTCCATATGCTTTGTTGCTACGTTGGAGTGCTTTAGCAGTGTTACTTGTTGCATTTTAAGTGCTATCATGCTGTTAATCGCAGATTCGTGTCATTCTTGTTTTGCTTGCCATTTGCAAACTGTGCATCCGTTTCCGGTGATCTTTATATCGATTTCGACCAAAATCATCTCATCTTTCCAGTGGCATGCTTGGTTTGCCAAGTTACTGCCTTGTTCATCATTTTCCTTCTGGAGCACGCATATGCATCGCATATCATATCTCGCATATCATACATGTTTTGCATCATGTTGCTTGTGCATTTCTCGTGATTGATTGTGGTTCCGTTGCTTGTGTTCTTGTCTTGGGTAGAGCCGGGAGACGAGTTCGTGAACGAGGAACCTGTTGAGTATGCTTACGAGGATCAAGCTTTCGACAACTCTGAGAACCTTGCAGGCAAGATGACCACCCCTCGAAATCACTTCTATCTTTGCTTTGCTAGTTGTTCGCTCTATTGCCATGCTGCGCTACCTATCACTTGCTATATCACGCCTCCCATATTGCCATGTCAGCCTCTAATCATCCTTTCCTAGCAAACAGTTGTTTGGCTATGTTACCGCTTTTGCTCAGCCCTTCTTATAGCGTTGCTAGTTGCAGGTGAAGTTGAAGTTTGTTCCATGTTGGAACATGGATATGTTGGGATATCACAATATCTCTTATTTAATTAATGCATCTATATATTTGGTAAAGGGTGGAAGGCTCGGCCTTATGCCTGGTGTTTTGTTCCACTCTTGCCGCCCTAGTTTCTGTCATACCGGTGTTATGTTCCTTGAGTTTGCGTTCCTTACGCGGTTGGGTGATTTACGGGACCCCCTTGACAGTTCGCCTTGAATAAAACTCCTCCAGCAAGGCCCAACCTTGGTTTTACCATTTGCCACCTAAGCCTTTTCCCCCGGGTTTTCGCGAGCCCGAGGGTCATCTTTATTTAAACCCCCGGGCCAGTGTTCCTCTGAGTGCTGGTCCAAACTAGAGCCACTTGCAGCGCCACCTTGGGGAAACTCGAGGATTGGTTTTAGTTGTACGTAGTGTTCATCCGGTGTGCCCTGAGAACGAGATATGTGCAGCTCCTATCGGGATTTGTCGGCACATTCGGGCGGCTTTGCTGGTCTTGTTTTACCATTGTCGAAATGTCTTGTAAACCAGGATTCCGAGACTGATCGGGTCTTTCCGGGAGAAGGTTTATCCTTCGTTGGCCGTGAGAGCTTATGATGGGCTAAGTTGGGACACCCCTGCAGGGTATTATCTTTCAAAAGCCGTGCCCGCGGTTATGAGGCAGATGGGAATTTGTTAATGTCCGGTTGTAGAGAACTTGTCACTTGACCCAATTAAAATACATCAACTGCGTGTGTAGCCGTGATGGTCTCTTCTCGGCGGAGTCCGGGAAGTGAACACGGTTTGAGTTATGAATGATGTAAGTAGGAGTTCAGGATCACTTCTTGGTCATTGCTAGTTGACGACCGTTCCGTTGCTTCTCTTCTCGCTCTCATTTGCGTATGTTAGCCACCATATATGCTTAGTGTCTGCTGCAGCTCCACCTCATTACACCATCCTTTCCTATAAGCTTAAATAGTCTTGATCTCGCGGGTGTGAGATTGCTGAGTCCTCGCGACTCACAAATTCTACCAACACAGTTGCAGGTGCCGACGATGCCAGTGCAGATGATGGGATCGACCTCAAGTGGGAGTTCGATGAGGAACGTGGTCGTTACTATGTGTCTTTTCCTGATGATCAGTAGTGGAGCCCAGTTGGGACGATCGGGGATCTAGCATTTGGGGTTATCTTATTTTCATTTGGATCTTGATCGTAGTCGGTCTATGTGTGTATTTTGGATGATGTATGAATTATATTTATGTATTGTGTGAAGTGGCGATTGTAAGCCAACTCTTTATCCCATTCTTGTTCATTACATGGGATTGTGTGAAGATGACCCTTCTTGCGACAAAACCACAATGCGGTTATGCCTCTAAATCGTGCCTCGACACGTGGGAGATATAGCCGCATCGTGGGCGTTACAGTGGTGGCTGGCAGGACTAGGAGAAGCTTTCGTTCACTACACGCTCTCCCTTCCGCACGCGGTGGACATGCAGCAGTTCAATCGGTGTCAAGCGTAGCCCGGACGCTCGTGTGGCAGTTTCATGTGTAGAGTAGTCTAGGATAGCGTGTACCATGCCTATAAGCTTAAAATCGTTGGGGTCAGCTCCATGCTTTTTTTATTAAAATAATCTTCTGGCCCTACCTGTCATCCTGGTGATTGTAGTTTGCACGCTCATCGGGTCAAGACAGGAATATATATTTTAATTTGTGGTGGGGTAAATGTTAGAGGTTGCAGCAAATGGAGTATTGTACACTGCGGGTCTTTCAACCAAGTTTAGAGGCAACCATGTGGGGCCAGTGCTATGATGCGTCGCGTCAACTCGTACAACGAGGAGAAGCCTGATTTTACTACTACACGCCTTCTCCCTCGCCCATGCGCGCGGTGGCTCGCAGACGAGGACAGGCTTTTGCTTATACTAGTATGCTACAACAAGCTATCCCTCTCGCTCGCGATGGACGGGCATGCAGTAGTGGATTCAATACTGTAGAAGCAGTAGTAGTAACATCATTGTTCGTCTTCTCGATGAGGCGAAGAGCCAAGCGCAACCCGAACGTGCCAGTTGCGAACCTTGGAGCACGTATATAGCCAGTCGCTTATATGAGACAGAATTGCTATGTGAGCCTACTATTGTAGTACCTGCTAGTATAGCCCTGTGAACCAGAAATGAGTATTTGCCTTTCTAGAGATTTCAACAAGTGACTAGACTACACCGAGACGGAGTACATATGGAGCAAAATGAGTGAATCTACACCATAAATAAATACGTAGTTCTCTCGTTTTCCTCTCCGTCTTGGTCGCGGTGCACAATATTGAGTATACTAGTACTACTATCATCTTGAAATTTACGAAGTCACCATAGGCACCTCGTCGTCTACGGGAACGTCTCCTGACACGTGATAGACGCGAGCGGCAGTCGCCTCCATAGGTGCTTGAATGCCAAGGAGGGAGAGGGTAGCAGTTCCCGAGATGTTGAACGGTCAATGATGCATCCTCAATTACATGCCGAGGAAATTAATTGGAGAAGCGGAATAGAGCCAGCACGATGTGAATGCAACAGAGTTTGGACTCTCATATAAAGGCGCCCCACCACTCCAATCCATCTACTCATAGTCTCTGCGCAACACTGCTCACCCCAATCCAAGGCCAAGTGAGAAGAAGTGTAACGCCCGGATAATTAGGCTACAGTAAAACTCTCCTGATGATGCCATGTCATCTCTGTTACTGTTGCTAATCAACTGTTAGTTCAAAACATTTCAAATTCAAAAAAATGAATTAGTGACAAACACCCAAAGTTTTCAAAAGTCAAAACAAAAATGTTCGGTGGGTGCCAAATATTGCACTGGTAATTATTGTGGAGAAAACATTTTTTTAGAAAGTGCCTAAGTATTTTAAAGTGAAATAAAATAGAAAAGAAAAATAAAGAAAAGAAAAGAAAAAGATCCCCCTCCCTCACTGGACCAGGCGGCCCAGCTCACAGGCACACCTGGCCCAGCCGGCCAACCGCCGGCCCAGCCCCTCCCCGGGTCGCCTTCCCCCCTGTTCCCCCGACCGGGGTCGCAACAGGGGCACGTCCCCGCCCGACCACCTCGCCGGCGCCGACGCCGGGAGGGGATAAGGCCGCCCCGACGCCTCGGCCTCCACCCATCTCTCCCACTTGCCCCCTCTCGCTCGCGTCTGCGCCTCCCCTCCCCCAGATCCACCTCTCCCCTCTCCCTCTCCTTCGTTCTGGAGAGGAGACCGACGCGGTCGCCGCCGTTCTCCGTCGTTCACGCGACCACCGTGCTTTCCTCGCGACCTCATCGTGTCCAACCGCTCTGCCTCCCTCGACTACGCCTCCCCGTTGAGCCGCAGGACGCCGGGCGACCCCGAACGCTGCCCCGGCCTCGTCTTCCACTTCGGATCACAGGAGCTCGCCGGCGTCGATCCACTTCACAGCAGCTCCTAAACCTCCCACGGGCCTTTCTTGCGCCGCGCGGTGAGCCCCTCATCCTCTCCCCTCGCTCTCCTGGCCTCTTGAGCTCTCGTAGCCGCCGCTCTGCTTGCGCCTGAACACGTCGCCGCCGACGAGGTAGTTGCCGTCGTTGTGGACATTGACACGCTCGCCCGAGCTCACCGTTGTGCTCCTGGGGTTCCTAGGAGCCGAACACGCACGCGCACACTCCCTCCCGTGCCTCCTCGGCTCGTAGGAGTACCCGCAAGTGGATCTTTGTGGCGGAGCGACAGGGCAGGTTGAGACCACCTAGGCGAGAGGTGGGCCTGGCCCTGGACGGCGTCCGCGGTTACTTCAAAATAACACGCTTAACGAGTTCTTGGTATTTGATCTGAGTCTGGCCATTTGGTCTATACGCACTAACCAGCTACGCGGGAACAGTTATGGGCACTCGACGTTGTGGTATCAGCCGAAGCTCTTCTTGACGTCAGCGACGGAGCGGCGTGCGCCGGATTGGACTGGAACGCCTGCTAGGCTAGGTCTGCTTCCGGCCGCCCTCGCAACGTGCAGGTGTGCAATGGGCGATGGGCCCAGACCCCTGCGTGCATAGGATTTAGACCGGCGTGCTGACCTCTCGGTTGAGCCTAGGTGGGGCTGCGACGTGTTGATCTTCCGAGGCCGGGCATGACCCAGAAAAGTGTGTCCGGCCAAATGGGATCGAGCATGTTGGGTTATGTGGTGCACCCCTGCAGGGAAGTTTATCTATTCGAATAGCCGTGTCCCTCGGTAAAAGGACGACCCGGAGTTGTACCTTGACCTTATGACAACTAGAACCAGATACTTAATAAAATACACCCTTCCAAGTCCGGCGATGCTACGGCACCACTGGATGCGGCGCTGAGAGCTCGTTCGAATTAGATTAGCCCCGCTCCTCCCCGAGCCCTGTACGCGTTTTCCGGCGAGATCCGAGCCGCGCCGCCACGTTTGGCGTCGCCGGCATTGAGCTGCCGGCCGCGCTGAGCTGGCACACCTGGGGCCACCCCCTGGGTCACTGCCAGTGGGCCCCCTGGCCCCCTGTTGACCAGTTGACCTGGTCAACTGGGCTGACTGGGCAGGCCCCGGCCACTGACGTGCGGGCCCCACCGCTTAATCCTATAATTAAAACATTTTAATAATTAAAACTAATTAGTTTAATTGATTAGACACTTACAGGTGGGGTCCAGTAGTTAACTAATCTAAATTTAGTTAGTTTAAACTTCTGTTAGTCCACTGTCTATGACAGGTAGGACCCACTGGTCAGTTTGACCTGGTCAGCCGCTCTGTTGACTGCTGAGGTCATCATCACGTCATGCTGATGTCATATTCCTTTTCTGTTAAATTAAATAATTCCGGAAAATGATTAAATCTTTAGAAAACCATATAAAATAATCCGTAACTCGGATGAAAATACTTTCTACATGAAAGTTGCTCAGAACGACGAGACGAATCTGGATACGCAGCCCGTTCGTCCACCACACCTCCCTAACCTATCGAACTCACAACTTTCCCCCTCCGGTCCGTCTATCCGAAGCGCGAAACAGCGGGAATACTTTCCCGGATGTTCCCCCCTTCGCCGGTACCACCTACTGCCGCGTTAGGGCACACCTAGCATCACACTTTGTCATGCCATGCATCGTCATGCTTATGTTTGCATTGTATTTACTGTTTCTTGCCCCTCTTCTCTCCGGTAGACTATGAGACCGACGCTGCTGGTGCCCCGACCAACTACGCTGTTGACTACCCCTCCTTCTTGCCAGAGCAATCAGGCAAGCCCCCCCTAGATCACCAGATATCGCCTATTCTTCTCTATACTGCTTGCATTAGAGTAGTGTAGCATGTTACTGCTTTCTGTTAATCCTATCCTGATGCATAGCCTGTCCTTGCTACTACTGTTGTTACCTTTACCTGCAATCCTACATGCTTAGTATAGGATGCTAGTTTTCCATCAGTGGTCCTATATTCTTGTCCGTCTGCTGTGCTATACTATCGGGCCGTGATCACATGGGCGGTGATCATGGGTATATACTTATATACTATATACATGACACCTGTGGTGACTAAAGTCGGGTCGGCTCGTATTTGATCTTGGTTACTTCAAAATAACACGCTTAACGAGTTCTTGGTATTTGATCTGAGTCTGGCCATTTGGTCTATACGCACTAACCAGCTACGCGGGAACAGTTATGGGCACTCGACGTCGTGGTATCAGCCGAAGCTCTTCTTGACGTCAGCGACGGAGCGGCGTGCGCCGGATTGGACTGGAACGCCTGCTAGGCTAGGTCTGCTTCCGGCCGCCCTCGCAACGTGCAGGTGTGCAATGGGCGATGGGCCCAGACCCCTGCGCGCATAGGATTTAGACCGGCGTGCTGACCTCTCGGTTGAGCCTAGGTGGGGCTGCGACGTGTTGATCTTCCGAGGCCGGGCATGACCCAGAAAAGTGTGTCCGGCCAAATGGGATCGAGCGTGTTGGGTTACGTGGTGCACCCCTGCAGGGAAGTTTATCTATTCGAATAGCCGTGTCCCTCGGTAAAAGGACGACCCGGAGTTGTACCTTGACCTTATGACAACTAGAACCGGATACTTAATAAAATACACCCTTCCAAGTGCCAGATACAACCCGGTGATCGCTCTCTAACAGGGCGACGAGGAGGGGATCGCCGGGTAGGATTAAGCTATGCGATGCTACTTGGAGGACTTCAATCTACTCTCTTCTACATGCTGCAAGATGGAGATGGCCAGAAGCGTAGTCTTCGACAGGACTAGCTATCCCCCTCTTATTCTGGCATTCTGCAGTTCAGTCCACTGATATGGCCCTTTACACATATACCCATGCATATGTAGTGTAGCTCCTTGCTTGCGAGTACTTTGGATGAGTACTCACGGTTGCCTCTCTCCCTCTTTTCCCCCTTTTCCTTTCTACCTGGTTGTTGCAACCAGATGCTGGAGTCCAGGAGCCAGACGCCACCCTCGACGACGACTCCTATGACACTGGAGGTGCCTACTACTACGTGCAGCCCGCTGACGACGACCAGGAGTAGTTAGGAGGATCCCAGGCAGGAGGCCTGCGGCTTGTTCGATCTGTATCCCAGTTTGTGCTAGCCTTCTTAAGGCAAACTTGTTTAACTTATGTCTGCACTCAGATATTGTTGCTTCCACTGACTCGTCTATGATCGAGCACTTGTATTCGAGCCCTCGAGGCCCCTGGCTTGTATTATGGTGCTTGTATGACTTATTTATGTTGCAGAGTTGTGTTGTGATATCTTCCCGTGAGTCCCTGATCTTGATCGTACACATTTGCGTGCATGATTAGTGTACGGTCAAATCGGGGGCGTCACAAGAAGACACAACTACTATGGAGGCGATGGACGCGAGCGGCAGTCGGTTGTGCCAAATCATCCAAGGCGCCGGCCTGCGGCCCCGCACAGCGCAGCATTTCCAGACGGTGCTGGCGACCGCCAGCGTCATAGCCCTCGCTGACGCCGGGCTTCGCCTCTCGCATGGACGACATGATGGTCAACTCCATCCGCAAGTTCACCGCCGCCAAGAAGCGTGTGGAAAACCTTGCCGTACTACTCCAGCCCGCGCGCCCAGGCTCCTCATCGGCCTCCATGGTGACGAACTCTTTCAAACCCTGGTGGCCCTGTAGGCGCCGGAGGTCGGGACGATGAATGTGCACCTCGAGGCCGCGCTCGCGGCGCAGCGCCTCGCCATGCAAGAAACCATCGACCTGCACATCCACGTCTACGAGGAAATCGTCTACATAGGCCACTACAAGATCAGTGAGGACAGAAAGATGTTGGCCTTCTTCCAGCAGCTGGAATCTTTGGATGCCATTGTTCAGAAGCACGTCGACCTGGCCACGAAATCCGCCGCTACTTAGCCGCCGTTCCGTGGCCGGCGCCCTGAGTCGAGGAGGTGGACGTCGTCAATGGATGCATCTCTTCTTCTTGCCTCCTGTAACCAGCACTGCATCGCCTCATGGCCTTAATGTTTTATTAGTATAGTACTTCCTCCGTTCCCAAATATAAGTCTTTCTAGAGATTCCAGCAAGTGACTACATATGGAGCAAAATGAGTGAATCTACACTCTAAAATATGTCTACGTACATCCGTATGTTGTACTCCATTTGAAATATCTAAAAGGCTTATATTTAGAAACGGAGGGAGTATATGGCATTTCTATTCCAGTCGTAACGCTTTCACTGTGAGGTGGGGCCGCAGTTGAGCAAACCGACCATCGGCAAATCCCCATCCCGCCCACCGGGCGTCGGCTGAGTTTAGAATTAGAAGAGAGAAACGAGGGAGAAGAGCTAGCTGTAGCACGGACGCTGTTGTCAGATGGGACTCGTGTTGATAGAATAGGAGTACTGAGCACTCGTACCTCTTTTTTTGTGTGGGAAAAAGTAGTCGTATGTCTAGTACTACCACTAGTTGGGTGCGTGCGACCTATACCTGTCATCACTTTAGGTCTCCTTTTCGAACCGCAGCTACGCTTCACCGTACATATTTTTTCACGCATTTATCCTCCTATAGCTATATGTACTCCTAGGCTATTTCCACATGCGCCCTTTCGCCGACATGTGGGATATAGAGCATCTGGGTCGTAGTGCATGCACGAATCGGAGCATATGTCGGGGTACTTTACATTTCAGACCTCACGAATTACATGCAAACCCCCTGCAGAAGAATAAATAAATAAATGAATTACTACATGAAACCGGATTATTTTCATAGAAACCGGAGCACGTTCATTAAATTTTGGACATAACACGTTTATAAAAAACTACCAGACCTAAACCAGTCTAAGGGCCTCTTTGATTCGCAGGATACTGGAAACACAGGAATGGGGAAAGTATGATGGCGATGAACCGAGACGAGGAGAACTCTAACTCGGTTAGAGTTAGATTCTAACCCTGAACTAACTCTAAACCAAAGAGGTGTATGGATGGCAGGGTTAGATTGATAATAAATGTTCTTTCTCAATCATTTGACTACTTTGGACCCTATTTCCTGCCGGATTTGGTGTGGCCGGATCTTGTGTGGCCTCCTCCCGCTCACAATTGACATAAACGAACCATCTTTAGAAATCAAGCATGCAAAACATGATAAATTTTACTTTGACCATACAAATGAGATATCCCACTTAAACATACAAGTCCTCAATCAAGCTTCACAAAAAAATACACTCCATGAAACAAAGCATGAGCTAACTCATCACGGAACAAATTCACGATAGGGAGGGGGCCCGGAGCCCCTCACGCACCCAGGGAGGAGCTCGTCATCTTTGCTCTGGAGGAAGGCTCTGTAGAGCCCAAGCCGCGGGGGGCCCTCCGATGCTGGCGCTTGCGAGTTGAGGTCGACACTGGCATGGGTAGCAGGGCCACTTGCCGACGACTGCGAACCGAATCTTTAGGCCTCTAGAAATAATGCAAGCCTGAAACTGAAATACCTAGAAAGGTGAACTTAATCTTTGGGCCTCTAGAAGTAATGCAAGCCTGAAACCGAAATACCTAGAAAGGTTAACTGAATCTTTGGGCCTCTAGAAATAATGCAAGCCTGGAACTGAAATACCTAGAAAGGAGAACTGATTCTTTGGGCCTCTAGAAATAATGCAAGCCTGAAACTAAAATACCTAGAAAGGTGAACTGAATCTTTGGGCCTCTAGAAAGATTTATTACCTCCTCAAGCATCATCAAACAATTCCATGCGTGCACCACAAATCTATACCAAGTTTAATCAAGATCTACTTTTCCAAATCAGAATTAGCGCTTGACCTCCCTGGTAGATGCGCCACTGACGCGCACGACAGAGGGAGAAAAACAACCGGTGAAGGGGGAGCGGGGCGAGCTTCGAAGGCGGGAGGGAGAGGGCGGCCGGAGGAGGGCGGCGGAGGCCGGAGGGAGAGGGCGGCCGGAGGAGAGAGAGGGCGAGCGGCCGAGCGGCGCTTGGGCAGGCGGCCCGATGGGAAATAGAGAGGAGTCGTGCGAGGGGGGCGGAGGGAGCGATCTGGTGCGGGCAGGGGAGATTTTTTTAGTTCTCTTTTAGTGGGCCCGAGGAGAACTAACCCAATTAGAACCTCTCCATCGGGCTAGTTTTTTTAGCTGGGTTAGAGCAAACTAGCTCAAACTAACCCCTCCTGCTTGGATAATTTGAGGCTATTTCAACCCAAACTAGCTCTAACTCAGGGATCCAAACAAAGAGGAGTAGTACTGTACACGCTACAGTCTGGACCGTAGCACATTGTTTTTTATGGCCATATCAGCACATTGTTTTCTACTGCTGGTTCATTGGGCTGCCGTCGTTCGCACTCCTCCGACATGAGTAGTAATACAACTAGTATGTACCGCATAGCTCCTTATTACTACTACGTACTTCGCCGACATGTGGGAGAGCCAGCATCTGGGTCGACGTGTCATGCACCAGATTAGAGTGCGGAACGGAAGGGGGGCATCACCCCGGTCGTACCACTAGTAATTCATGACTATAGTGAGTAGTCATATCACAAGTCTTTCAAGCAGTAACGTGCCGTCAAATCACACAACCCGACCTTTCCAGCAGTAAGTAAGTTGAATCTGCTACTCCCTCACCCTCCTCGCCTATCTGTCAAACCGCCTACGCGAAAACTACCGCGCGTACTGCCTGGGAAAAGCCCCGCCCTCAACTTTTAACTACACAAAAATAGTTTGAGGTTGTTCGTTCTATATAAATACTAGTACTGTATGTTTATTCACCCGTGGGATTGTTCAATGAATGGAAGGCCGGGGAGCACAAGTGAACAATACTACTACTACTAGTAAGGTACACGTGCATTGCACGCATGAGATTTGGTAACCAAATTATGAATAAATAACACACTATAGCATGTAAGCTTTGAGTCATATATGCATGATGTAGATGTTCATTTAATTCTTATAGTTCATCTAGTTCAAAATCAATTGGTTTTATAAAAAATCTATTTTAAGATTCATGGAATTGTGCATTGTAAAGCATAAAGTAAAAACAAATAGTGACAATTCATTTTGAAAAAAAAGTTTGGGCAATTAAGATATGGAAGATTCTAGAACAAAGTAGAAGTGCTTGTGTTTTGAGGTTTGTGCATTATGCTTAAGTTCAACGATGGAGTCTTCTAGATTCTACACGTGGCAGAATTTGGTGGAATGTAGATGATATCCAACGGCCAGTAGTGCTCGGATTTGCCATCTTTGTACCGTCGGATTGGCTTCATCCAACGACCAACTTTCAAAGTTATTCACACACTATATAGGGGTATAGAGTAGTAGTAAGTAGGAGTCGTACAGTTAGTCACCTTAAATAGAGAGTTTCTTTTCTTTACTGCCACGTACACAAATTAAAACGCTTGTTGTGGAGAGAAAAAGATAATCACTCCACTATATATGTACACAGGGGCCTGAGCGCTTGCTTTACTAGGGTTGCTCTCTTCATTCTCTCATCCTCTCCAGATCTAAACAAGACAGCGGTAGAGACATTTTCTCTCTGCTCACCGCTGGTCACAGATCCGGCCGGATCCCTTCGGCTGGTGTGTGTAGAGGACTAGGTGCATCGTTCACGCGGTCATCACCGGCGAGGGAGGAAACCCACAGCTGCTGGAGGGGCCCGATCCTCTGCCCGTGCCGTTCTCTCCGACACAGCGCCTACTCGGGACGTCCTCCGACCCTTCTTCCTCCCTACCATATTGCGCAGATCCGACCTTCCGCCGCCGACATCGCGACGACCCTCAGGTATAAGTTCTTCGAAAGCGGCCTTGCTCTACTGCCCCAGCTCCCCACGTGTCTGCATGTGCATCTTTTTCTACTCCCATTAGCTCTTCCAAAGCCACCTAAAGTTTTAGTATTATTACAGGCAAAGCTACTTCATGCATTCGAATCTAGGACTTGGTTCAAACAACGAAGAAAGGGGGGAAAGTTGTAGCATGAATCTATGACTTGATTCAAAGAGGAAATAATATGGTGAAAGTAGTAGAGACCGGATACCCAACCGGTCTCTTGGTTGAAAAGGGAAATAATGGGAAAATGCAGTACAAACTGGATAAGGAACAGATCTATTATTGGTTGAAAAAAGGATAGAAAGTGGCGGCTGGTGGACAAGTCAACAGAGTATGTCCAGGATTAGATTTGTTGCCCTCACATAGTAAAAGGTCTCCAGGATTAGAATTGCTGCCCTCACATAGTAAAAGGTCTCCAGGATTAGATTTGCTGCCCTCACATAGTAAAAGGTCTTGAGGATTAGATTTGCTGCCCTAACATAGTAAAAGGTCTTCAGGATTAGATTTGCTGCCCTCACATAGTAAAAGGTCTCCGAGATTAGATTTGCTGCCATCACAGATCATGAACAAACTCGACATCACCACTTTATGCCTCCTTGTAGGTACATTATGCTGATGCGTCCACTGTCGCATCTCCTTATTCCAACCTTTTGTTGTTGTTAATGTAAGGGCGCATGTAAAATGAAGCGATCACACTGTTACCTTAAGGACATGTCTAACCAGTGTTATTGTTAATCTAATACCTCCAGTGATATGATGCAATTAAACTGTGTTACAAATGGTACTCCTACTATTTTCCCCAGTATGATAAGTAAGTTGCTCCTTTACGCTGCTGAGTATCCTGGTGTCCCCACGGTCCCATGCCCTTAAACCAACTCTTTAGTTGCTGTTGATTTACTATATCTGGTGAACAAGCAATGCCACCATTAAACTAATCCCATATTTGACGAATGTCATTCTTGATCGTAATACTTCCGGTAACATGAAGCATTGCTGATGTTTTAAAATTTCTACTACCCTTGCGTGATTGCCATGAATATAATTAAGATGCTTCTTTTAATTTCGTGTATGTTTTGTATATTCTTATTGACCAGCAAATGTTTACTTTCTATCTTTTTGTGCCGATAGTGATATCCATTTCACCTTGTTGCTATTGTGACCTTATGGTGAACTGCACAAAACACTTTTTTTTGGAATGAGTGTCTTGTGCAGTTCAACTAAAATGTCGTGTGGGCAACATCTCTCAATTTTGGTGGAACTGCACAAAATGGTGATTGGAGTTTCCAAAATCTCCGTCAAATTCTGCTGTTAATCTCGTGCAACATTTTATTAGCCTTTGCAAGATGAGTCGTCACTGCCACCACAATGGCACTTTATTTTAGTGGAATTACACAAAAATATAAGCAAATTATAGTTGCACCTTACATGAGCCGGACAGCCAACCTTAATGTTCCTCAATTTTAGTGCAACTACTAAAGAAGAACCTGCCAGCTCACGAGACCAAGTACTTCTTGCTAGCTGAATGATGCAATCTTTGCTTCATTTCAGGTGAACTGCAGAAAAAGGTGCATGAATTGAATCATGGAACTCCAGGCAGGCCTCATCCGAGTGGAGCGTCAGGTTGAATTCAAGGAGTGCCACTATTATAGTAATCATGCTCTTCTTATCTATGTTGTGCAAACAGGAATACTCAACTACGGATGTTGTGACTGTCAAGAGCATTCGCCAAGTTCTTGGGTTGTATGACACAGCTAGCTTAGATGGATTTAATCCTGATATTCACTTTATCAAAAGCCTCTAATGGGTTGGTTCTAAATCTTGCAAGCTAGGAATCAATGAGATGTGTAGGCATCTTTGTTGTACTTATTATTTGAATCTCATTTGTTGGTTCTGAATCTTGCAAGCTGGGAATCAATGAGATGTGTAGGCATCTTTGTTGTACTTATTATTTGGATCTTATTTGTTGGTTCTGAATCTTGCAAGCTGGGAAACACGACATGATGATGCAGATGACAACAACCATAACAAATAGTTCAAAATTGGTAGTATTATCTGTGTGAAAGTGCGACAAATGTGATGATCGTGTGCGTCTTGAGAATAATAATTCTAATTGTTGTGCATGTTGATCCCGTGGCACTGATAGAATGAGCCAATGAATTGCTTGTTTTAAGTATAAATTTCTATTAAAAGCTAATTAAATTTAAGTAAAGTGACCACTAACTCTTGTTATTACAGTACCAATACAGACCCGCTCGTGAACAGACGTGTGGCCGGAATAGGTTTCTTAATGGAGGCGTTTGAATGCGCCGAGGGTGCATCTTCTGCCGGGCGTGCAGCGGGCGAGGGAGGGGTAGTAACTGTTGTCGCCTGTACACACTCAGTTTACTGTTGAATCAGTTCCCCAAGAGCTGGAAAACGAATTGCTACCGCCGCCTACCCACTCGTTCACTTGAAGAGACTCCAATGGCGATCCGAAGGGGTGAGCCTGCTGGATATGGACTTCAGCAAGGAGTTCCCCTTTGAGTTTGTCGTTCAGTCCTATGGCTGCACCAAGTTGAATATGATGTACACCAACGATCTGGACTCGGTGAAGCTCTGCCTTGCCGAGTTCAAGCAGTACCTACAGGACGAGAAAGCGCAAGGTCGCAGGACTAGACCTTGTGCCCATCCATTCGTCTCCTGACAGAGACCAGCGGTTCGCCGTCGCCCAGGTATGTGTGTGGGACGAGGTTCTCGTCTACCACTGCTGTAGGGCCATCAGAGGTTCTAGAGCATTCGCCAGTTTCATCGGCAGCACCGACTGCACCTTCGCTACGGTGGAGAGAATGAAGAACGCAACGATTCGGCCATCTGGTGCAACAATCTTGTCGGCATCCAGAAGCAATACAAGATCATCAGCAACGGGCAGGAGAAGGACTCCGTGGTTGACCTCGCCGAGACCATCATCGACCCCTGATACGCCAACATGAAAGAAGACAACGATACCAAAGGACCTGAACACGTGGGAGGTACCTCTGAATCTAGCCTACATAACCTAAGCGGCCAAGGACGCATACGCATGTTACGACATGTATAGGTGGATCTTGGACATGAGGGCGTGTCTGCTTCCCGTAACCGACGAGTACACGGACAACCGTAGCGTCATGATCAAGCGTGCCAGGAAGGTCTAGATGTTGTACTTTATCTGTTTATAAGCACCTTTATCATCTGAGTGTTTCATGCATTAGCCTATGTGTCGTAATTATCTGTTTTGTCCGAAATATTTCTTTTAAGAACCCATTAACCTGTTTGCTTTTTTTAGTGGCTATTTGCTTATGTATGTAACTAGTCACTAGTCCATATAAAAAAACTAGTTCACTCGGCTGCCGTGATTTGAATCTCCTTCCTCCCAACATATTCCCCTTCTCAGGTGGACCCAGCAGGTCTCGTACACACACATATGGGACCAACCACCTATCCATTTGTATTTCTTTATTTTGTTCAATCTTTCGTCCTCTTCCTATAAAGCGGCTGGCCATCATAGCCTATGGCATTGGCCAGGCCATCCCTCTACTCCCACACATTGTCCGGCGGCGGCAGCTCCACCGGCCCACCCTACACCCGAACAAGTCAACCCTCATACTCCCCTCCGCCTGCGTCTTCCCCCGCTCTGGTTCGTTCGGTCTGAGGTCTCGACGTCGTCCTCCGCCTTGGTGCTCTCGCCGCGGCGCCGCCGTCTGTCGTTCCCAACATGGTCAGCAAAACAAGAGGAATCGGGAGACAACTGTTCGTCGAGAGGCTGACAGTCCCGGGCCCACCAGGTCCATGGCCTAGGTTTTCTCGTTTCACATGGGCAGCCCACGACATGTTTCAACATTTTTTTGGATCCAGCAGGTATCAAGCGGCCTCTGGGCCTCCCAAACTAGCTTGTCTATAACATCAGCAGCCCAAGTTATGTTTGTTTTTTCAAGACGACGCACAGCTCAGTTCTATTTTTCTATAAGAATGCAAAACCGAACCTATGTTTTCTATAAGAATGCAAAACTGGACCTATATTTATATCTTATTTTATTACATATATATAATAGAAACAACATAAGGTTCCATTAAACCTGTCGTTCGTCCAACCATTTTATAGACCTTCCCACTTCCTTTATTTTTTGTTTTCATTAATCCTATATCTGAATTTTCTCCCACTTTCTTTTTCGATGTAAACTGAGTTTTCTCCCAGTACTTTTCCCTAGAACCAACTCAACTGTCCCACGTCTAGCCTAAAAAATAATAATACCCCACGTCCTATTAACTCATCAAATTAAAATGATATTTTATTTCATAAATTGAAAGTTCTTACAAAATAATAATAATAATTGTTTATATATAACTTGGCAAGTTAACTCCTAGTGATTGCGTACATAAGCTTGCAAAGATTTTACTGACCAATGCAGTAATAGACGTGCAATCATGTGTTTATGTTTTTATAACATTTCTCCGTCCAGCCCAACATGATATTTTCACCCAGCCCAGCAAGTCCACGGATTTTGAGAAAAATGCAAATGGGCTTTAAATTGTACCATATATATAAACGGGCTGCATAGATGCTACATCATTGTTTCACCCAGCCCACCAAATGGGCTAAAAAATAAATGGACTAGCTGAAATGTGGGCCAGTAGGTCGAAGCCTAAGCAAGGCGTTGGATTTACATCCAACAGCCGGCATTCTTCTTCAATCTCTCGTCTTCTTCCCCCAGCGCTGCCGGGACCGCCTGCTCCAGCCTCCGGCATCCAGCGGCGTTGTTTTGCGCGCCTCAGCGAAACGCTACCCCGCCGACGGCCAGGCCATCCCTCCACTCCACACCTCCTGTTATTCTCTGCCGAGTGTAGGCCCACCCCGCACCGAACCAGTCAAGTTTCCTACTCCTCTCCGTCTGCGACTCCACTGTCGCGTCTTCCCCATCTCCGGGTCGTTCCAGTCTGGGGCCTCGCCGTCATTCACTGCCTCGCTGCGCTCAGCGCAGCGTGGTCAACAAACGAGAGTCATCGGAAGAGGACTGTACGTGGAGAGCCTGACGGCTGGGACCCACAGGGTCCATGGTCGCACGCAAGGAAAGTTCCTCCTTATTAAGTTGTTTCCTGCCCCTGACAGCTGGGACCCACCGGCTGTATCTTCGCACGGAAGGAAGTGCCTCCTTGTTATGCGAAAAAACCATTCCTCCCGATGACATCTGGGCCCCGGCAGATTTGGTGGCTGACTTGTGGCCCTACTAAGCAGACGTGTACGCAGGGCTTTGTCAACTTAATCAACAAATGGTTCTAGCAGCTGGACCGTTGGATGTTAATCCAACAGCCGTGCTCCTTCTTCAACCTCTGTTCTTGCTCCTGTCTCCCATGGGCGGCAGTGCTGCCGCGCACCCGAACCAGTCAAGTTTCCCACTCCTCTCCATCTGCGACTCCACTTCTGCATCTTCCCCATCTCCGGGTCGTTCCAGTCTGGGGCCTCGCCCTCGTCCACCGGCCTTGGTGTGCTCGGCAAGGTGTGGTCAACGTGGTCAACAACCGAGAGTCATCGAAAGATGACTATACGTGAGAGGCTGACAGTGGGGACGCACCATGCCCATGGACGCATGCATGCAACTGCATCCTTTTTACCCTGAAAAATAATGTTTTCTCCCCCGACTGCTGGGACCCAGTAGCTACATCTTCACACGCAAGGAAGTGCGTACATATTACGGGCAAAAAAAATGATTCGCCCCCCTGACTGCTGGGACCCACCAGCTACATCTTCGCACTCAAGGAAGTGCCTGATAGTCGGGACCCACGCGGTCGAAGCGTACGTAGCGTTGTCATTCTGGTCGCAAACATGTACATACATACTGGTCGATCGGTCTGTCTGCAGGCTGCAGCGATGAACCATGGCCGTGTAAGGAAGGGCACGTGTCGTAGTAGAGGCGCGCACGTCTCGTAGTAGAGGCATACACGTGTCGTAGTAGAGGCCGCACGTAGCATGTACACGTTCATACAGCGGCCAGGGTACAAGAAAGTAAATACGGCCACGCACGTACATACGGGCGGGGTCTCGAACGCCTACTCGCGCATACGTACGGCCAGGGCTCGCGTACATGGCTGGGTCGGAACAGGGAAACTGCGTCGTCGTCGTGTTCATGGGGAGGCAACAGAATGCGTCGTGTTCATCGGGAGGCAACGGAACGCGTGCTGTTCATCGGGAGCCAACCGGCTTGGACGGAACAGCCAATGGAAACAAGGCCTGACGTACGCAGAACGGAGGAAACGACCTTGTGTTCAACCGGCCACGGTCGAAACGGGATCCTGTTCATCGGGAGGAGTCTGGCGTACCACAAAACGGTCGAAATGGGGTCCTGTTGATCGCGAGGGGTGTGGCGTACCGAAAAACGGAGGAAACGGACTTGTGTTGGAGTGCTACGGTCGAAACGGGGGTTCTGTTCATCGGAAGGGGTGTGGCGTACCACAAAATGGGACTCCACGGAATAATGTTCATCTCCACCGTCGATTGCCTCCACGGGCTACTGTTCATCCACCGTCGACTGCCTCCACGGGCTCTTGTTCATCCACCGTCAACCTCCTCCGGCCTCCACCTGCGACTGTTCATCCACGGGCTCCTGTTCATCCAGCCTCCACCGCTCGTTCCTCCATCGGCTACTGTACAACCAGCCCTCTCCACGGGGGTCCTGTTCAACCACCCCTCCACGGGCTACTGTTCATCCAGCCCTCCACCGGCTACTGTTCAACCAGCCCTCCACCGACTACTGTTCAACCAGCCCTCCACGGGGTCCTATTCATCTAGCCCTCCACGGGGTCCTGTTCATCCACCGGCTTGATCGATCGGGGTACTGTTCATCCAGCGACAATGGACTCTACTACCACGGGGTCCTGTTCATCCAACCCCCACCGGGAAATGTTCATCCAAACCCCCCAACAACGCTCACTGTTCATCCAGAGGCAGCATCGATTGGCTTCAGTTAGTAGTAGTAGCGAAGGAATCACTCGGGTTCAGTTAACCGCAAGGGATTGATCGATCGCTCGGGTTCAGTAACGCTTAGCTTGCAGTGCAATCGCTCGGGTTCAGTTAGAGCCCAACGCCTCGCTCGGGTTCAGTTAGAGCCCAATGCCTCGCACACACAAGCGTACGTACGAGAGAAACGTGCATCGCTTGGCCCCCGACCACCCTCCGTAACCGGGAACTCCCCGATATTTTCCTCGCCCTCGCTTCTACCATGGTTTTTTCCGTCATGGACGGCCCAAAGAATGTCATGCAGCTGCGTCTCCGGCCCGCCTAGGATAAAAAGCCCATTTTCTGTCATGATTTTTTGTCATAGAAGTAGGACCCCACCACATCTATGATGATATCGGGTTTTGTCACAATTATCGTCATAGAAGTGTCATAAGTATGACAGAAAAAAAATTCGTTCGGCCCAAAATGTCACGGATGTGTCTTTTTTTGTAGTGCTCCCCTGGTACGATGGCTCCACTAGCCCTTGAGGAGGAGATCTGTGGCCGCACCCGCTCATGCACTGCTGCCCTTCGGGCTTAGTGTGCCTCTCGTGTCCTGGAGTCAAGCAGCCCCCCGATGGCTTCATGATGCGGACCCTCTTCTGGAACATCCGCGGCTTCGTCCATGATGGTCGGCGCCGCCAATTAATCAAGTACATGCGCAACGAACACATTGACATCATAGCCATCCAGGAAACAATGCGCACAGAGTTCTCCCTTCCCGAGCTTAACGGCCTAAGCCCCCACCAGTTTGACTGGCATTGGCTCCCTTCTAGTGCGACCACTAGGCACTCAGGTGGCATCCTTTTAGGCGTGAAAGATGTCACCTTCGAGGGGGAGCATGGACAGGGGATAATTCTACGTTAGTATGGAGATTTTCGAATGAGCTCTCAACTTCAAATGGGAAGTGGTGATCGTTTACGGTCCGACCGACCATCGTCCCTCGCCGTCCTTCCTCGACGAGCTCCGTAGGAAGGTCTCTGCCTCACCTTTGCCCGTAGTGGTGGGCGGCGACTTTAACCTCATCCGATCTCCCAACGAGAAGAATAATGACCGTGTCAACCTTCCCTGCATGCAGATGTTTAATGACTGCATGCTACCTCTTGAGCTTGCGTTGGATTTTCCCTTGAAGAGGAAAGGGTGATGCAGCAAAGTGGCGTAAGTATTTCCCTCAGTTTTGTGAACCAAGGTATCAATCCAGTAGGAGACTACGCAACAAGCCACCGAATACCTGCACAAACAAACACCAACTTGCAACCAACGCGACAAAGGGGTTGTCAATCCCATCATGGTTATTCGCAAAGTGGGATCTGATAGAGATAGATAAATGGTAAAGTAATATTTTTGGTATTTTTGGTTTATGGAACGGAAAGTAAAGATTGCAAAGTAAGGGAACGGTGACAGAAATTGGCAAGTTGACAGGAAACTAACATGATGTAAAATAGACCCGGGGCCATAGGTTTCACTAGAGGCTTCTCTCAAGATAGAAATTATTACGGTGGGTGAACAAATTATTGCCGAGCAATTGATAGAAAAGCGTAGAGTTATGACGATATCTAAGGCAATGATCATGAATACAGGCATCACGTCCGTGTCATGTAGACCGACTCCTGCCTGCATCTACTACTATTACTCCACATATCGACTGACTCATGCCTGCATCTAGAGTATTAAGTTCATAAGAACAGAGTAGCGCATTAAGCAAGATGACATGATGTAGCGGGATTAACTCAAGCAATATGATGAAAACCCCATCTTGTTATCCTTGATGGCAACAATACAATACATGCCTTGCTTCCCCTACTATCACTGGGAAAGGACACCGCAAGATTGAACCCAGAGCTAAGTACTTCTCCCATTGCAAGAAAAACCAATCTAGTTGGCCAAACCAAATCGATAGTTCAAAGAGACTTGCAAAGATATGAAATCATGCATAAAAGAATTCAGAGGAGATACAAATAATATTCGTAGATAAGCTGATCATAAATCAACAATTAATTGGATCTCAGCAAACACACCGCAAAAGAGTATTACATCGAATAGATCTCCAAGAACATCGAGGAGAACTTTGTATTGAGAATCAAAGAGAGAGAAGAAGCCATCTAGCTACTAGCTATGGACCCGTAGGTCTGAAGTAAACTACTCACGCTTCATCGGAGAGGCAATGGTGTTGATGTAGAAGCCCTCCGTGATTGATTCCCCCTCCGACAGGATGCCGGAAAAGGCCCCAAAATGGGATCTCACAGGTACAGAAGGTTGCGTCGGTGGAAAAGTGGTTTCGCGGCTCCCCCAGATGTTTTTGGGGTATAAGAGTATATATAGGAGGAAGAATTAGGTCAGGGGAGCTACGAGGGGCCCACAAGGTCGGGGGCACACGCCACCCCCCTGGGCGCACCCTCCACCCATGTGGCCACCTCGAGACTTCTCTGACTTGCACTCTAAATCTCTTGGGTGTCTTCTGGTCCAAGAAAAATCATGGCAAAAGTTTTATTCTGTTTGGTATTCCTTTTCTGCGAAACTCTAAAACAAGGAAAAAACATAAACTGGCACTGGGCTCTAGGTTAATAGGTTAGTCCCAAAAATCATATAAAATAGCATATTAATGCATATGAAACATCCAAAACAGATAATATAATAGCATGGAACAATAAAAAATTATAGATATGTTGGAGACGTATCAAGCATCCCCAAGCTTAATTCCTGCTCGTCCTCGAGTAGGTGAATGATAAAAACAGAATTTTTGATGTGGAATGCTACCTATCATATTTATCCATGCAATTCTCTTTATTGTGGCATGAATGTTCAGATCCGTAAGATTCAAAACAAAAGTTTAATATTGACATAAAAACAATAATACTTCAAGCATACTAACAAAATAATTATGTCTTCTAAAAATAACATGGCCAAAGAAAGCTTATCCCTACAAAATCATATAGTCTGGCTATGCTCCATCTTCACCACAAAAAATATTTAAATCATGCACAACCCCGATGACAAGCCAAGCAATTGTTTCATACTTTTGATGTTCTCAAACTTTTTCAAATTTCACGCAATACATGAGCGTGAGCCATGGACATAGCACTATAGGTGGAATAGACGGTGGTTGTGGAGAAGACAAAAAGAAGGAGATAGTCTCATATCAACTAGGCATATCAACGGGCTATGGAGATGCCCGTTAATAGATATCAATGTGAGTAAGTAGGGATTGCCATGCAACGGATGCACTAGAGCTATAAGTTTATGAAAGATCAAAAGGAAACTAAGTGGGTATGCATCCAACTTGCTTGCTCACGAAGACCTAGGGCAATTTTGAGGACACCCATCATTGGAATATACAAGCAAAGTTCTATAATGAAAAATTCCCACTAGTATATGAAAGTGATATCACAAGAGACTCTATCATGAAGATCATGGTGCTACTTTGAAGCACAAGTGTGGCAAAAAGGATAGTAACATTGTCCATTCTCTCTTTTCTCTCTTTTTTTTATTTGGGCCTTCTCTCATTTTTTGGCCTCTTTTTTTATTTTTATTTTTATTTTTCATCCGGAGTCTCATCCCAACTTGTGGGGGAATCATAGTCTCCATCATCCTTTCCTCACATGGGACAATGCTCTAATAATGAAGATCATCACACTTTTATTTACTTACAACTCAAGAATTACAACTTGATACTTAGAACAAAATATGACTCTATGTGAATGCCTCTGGCGGTGTACCAGGATGTGCAATGAATCAAGAGCGACATGTATAAAAAAATGATGAACGGTGGCTTTGCCACAAATATGATGTCAACTACATGATCATGCAAAGCAATATGACAATGATGGAGCGTGTCATAATAAACGGAATGGTGGAAAGTTGCATGGCAATATATCTCGGAATGGCTATGGAAATGCCATAATAGGTAGGTATGGTGGCTGGTTTGAGGAAGGATATGTGGTGGGTTTATGGTACCGGCGAAAGTTGCGCGGTACTAGAGAGGCTAGCAATGGCGGAAAGGTGAGAGTGCGTATAATCCATGGACTCAACATTAGTCATAGAGAACTCACATACTTATTGAAAAAATCTATTAGTAATCGAAACAAAGTACTACGTGCATGCTCCTAGGGGGATAGATTGGTAGGAAAATACCATCTTTCGTCCCCGACCGCCACTCATAACGAAGACAACAAAAAAATAAATCATGCTCCGACTTCATCACATAACGGTTCACCATACGTGCATGCCACGGGACTCACAAATTTTAACACAAGTATTTCTCAAATTCACAACTACTCAACTAGCATGACTCTAATATTACCATCTTCATATCTCAAAACAATCATAAGGAATCAAACGTCTCGTAGTATTCAATGCACTTTATATGAAAGTTTTTATTATATCCCTCTTGGATGCCTATCATATTAGGACTAATTTTATAACCAAAGCAAATTACCATGCTGTTTAGAGACTCTCAAAATAATATAAGTGAAGTACGAGAGTTCATCAATTTCTATAAAATAAAACCACCACCATGCTCTAAAAAGATATAAGTGAAGCACTAGAGCAAATTTTGCCTAGCTCAAAAGATATAAGTGAAGCACATAGAGCATTCTAATAAATCATGATTCATGTGTGTCTCTCTTAAAAGGTGTGTACAGCAAGGATGATTGTGGCAGACTAAAAATCAAATATTCAAATCATACAAGATGCTCCAAGCAAAACACATATCATGTGGTTAATAAAAATATAGCCTCAAGTAAAGTTACCGATAGACGAAGACGAAAGAGGGGATGCCTTCCCGGGGCATCCCCAAGCTTAGGATTTTTGACATCCTTGAATATTACCTTGGGGTGCCTTGGGCATCCCCAAGCTTAGGATCTTGCCACTCCTTATTCCATAGTCCATTAAATCCTTACCCAAAACTTGAAAACTTCACAACACAAAACTCAAGCAGAAAATCTCGTAAGCTCCGTTAGTATAAGAAAATAAATCACCACTTTTGGTACTGTTGTGAACTCATTCTTTATTTATATTGGTGTAATATCTACTGTATTCCAACTTTTCCATGGTTCATACCCCCGATACTAGCCATAGATGCATCAAAATAAGCAAACGACACGCAAAAAATAGAATCTGTCAAAAACAGAACAGTCTGCAGCAATCTGAATATTTCGAATACATTTGTAACTCCAACAATCATGAGAAAATAGTAAATCCTAGATAATTTGTTTATTAATCTTCTGCAAAAAGAATCAACTAAAAAGCGCTCTCCAGCTAAAAATGAGAATTGTTTTTGTGAGCGCAAAATTTTCTGTTTTTGAGCAAAATCAAATTAACTATCATCGTAGGTTACCCCATAGGTCTTACTTGGCACAAACACTAATTAAAACACAAAAACACATCTAACCAAAGGCTAGATGATTTATTCAAAGCAAAATAGGACCTGAAAGCAAGAACAGAAATAAAATTGGGTTGCCTCCCAACAAGCGCTATTGTTTAACGCCCCTAGCTAGGCATAAAAACACGAATAGATATAAGTATTATCATCTTTGGCATGAAATCCTTTAATCACACACTCATGATTCTTAGGAGATTCTTTAGTTTTATAAATGATCAAACTCCTAGGCAAGAAATCAAGAAATTCATTCGTGATAATAGGTTCCTTAATAATGTCGAGAAAATTGGGGTGAACACTAATTGATTTGAGATCTTCATTGTTCTTACTAGAAGGTTCACCCTTATTTTTAGGAACATAAGTAAATTTGGCAATCTTAGTAGGAGGAAGATTGGGAGTAGTTTTAACGGAGGAAAAAGCGGAACCCAAGTTGGTAATAATATCTTCTAGTTTGCTAATTCTAGTAGAATCTTGATCTATCTTTTCATTAACTATGGGTTCCTTTTCCCTAAGATTCTTTAGAGTAACTCATACCTTAGGTCCATATTGAGTAATCTGATTATGAATCTTTTTATCCAAATTTTTTTCAATCAACTCAACTGTAACAATTTTATTTTCAATAATATTCAATCTTTGCATTACATGTTCCAAGGTTAAAACAGTTCCATTAACCAAAAGAGGTGGTGGGCCTAGCAAATCTATCATCGCATTATAAGAATCAAAAGTATGGCTCCCCAAGAAATTTCCCCCAGTAATGGTATCTAGAACATATCTATTCCGAGGAGTAATGCCTACACAAAAATTGCGAAGAAGAACGGAAGTAGATTGCTTTTGAGTAGATCTATTTTGAGCATTGCAAATTCTATACCAAACTTCTTTTAAATTCTCTCCTTCCTTTTGTTTGAAGTTGAGACCCTCATTATCAGGAGTGCTAACAAGGATAGGAGGACTAGCCATCGAAGCGAAGTAAGCACAGAAAAGGTGAACGAAGAAGATGAACGGAAGAGAGCCGAAGAAAAGGCGAATCTTTTCAAAAATCTTTTTAGAAGTGGGGGAGAGGAAAACGAGAGGCGAATGGTGAATAATGTAATGCGATAGATGAGAGTTTATGATGGGTACTTGGTATGTCTTGGCTTGGTGTAGATCTCCTCGGCAACGGCGCCAGAAATCCTTCTTGCTACCTCTTGAGCTTGCGTTCGTTTATCCCTTGAAGAGGAAAGGGTGATGCAGCAAAGTAGCGTAAGTATTTCCCTCAGTTTTGAGAACCAAGGTATCAATCCAGTAGGGGACTATGCAACAAGCCACTGAATACCTGCACAAACAAACACCAACTTGCAACCAACGTGACAAAGGGGTTGTCAATCCCTTCACGGTTATTCGCAAAGTGAGATCTGATAGAGATAGATAAATGGTAAAGTAATATTTTTGGTATTTTTGGTTTATGGAATGGAAAGTAAAGATTGCAAAGTAAGGGAACGGTGACAGAAATTGGCAAGTTGACGGTAAACTAATATGATGTAAAATAGACCCGGGGGCCATAATTTTCACTAGAGGCTTCTCTCAAGATAGAAATTATTACGATGGGTGAACAAATTATTGCCGAGCAATTGATAGAAAAGCGCAAAGTTATGACGACATCTAAGGCAATGATCATGAATACAGGCATCACATCCGTGTCAAGTAGACCGACTCCTGCCTGTATCTACTACTATTACTCCACACATCAACCGACTCCTGCCTGCATCTAGAGTATTAAGTTCATAAGAACAGAGTAACGCATTAAGCAAGATGACATGATGTAGCGGGATTAACTCAAGCAATATGATGAAAACCCCATCTTGTTATCCTCGATGGCAACAATACAATACGGGCCTTGCTGGCCCTACTGTCACTGGGAAAGGACACCGCAAGATTGAACCCAAAGCTAAGCACTTCTCCCATTGCAAGAAAAACCAATCTAGTTGGCCATACCAAATCGATAGTTCGAAGAGTCTTGCAAAGATATCAAATCATGCATAAAGGAATTCAGAGGAGATTCAAATAATATTCATAGATAAGCTAATCATAAATCCACAATTCATCGGATCTCGGCAAACACATTGAATAGATCTCCAAGAACATCGAGGAGAACTTTGTATTGAGAATCAAAGAGAGAGAAGAATCCATCTAGCTACTAGCTATGGACCCGTAGGTCTGAAGTAAACTACTCACGCTTCATCGGAGAGGCAATGGTGTTGATGTAGAAGCCCTCCGTGATCGATTCCCCCTCCGGCAGGATGCTGAAAAAGGCCCCAAGATGGGATCTCATGGGTACAGAAGGTTGTGGCGGTGGAAAAGTGGTTTCGTGGCTCCCCCAGATGTTTTTGGGGTATAAGAGTATATATAGGAGGAAGAATTAGGTGAGGGGAGCTAAGAGGGGCCCACAGGGTCAGGGGGCGTGCTCCACCCCTGGGCGCGCCCTCCACCCTTGTGGCTGCCTCGAGGCTCCTCTGACTTGCACTCCAAGTCTCCTGGGTGTCTTCTGGTCCAAGAAAAATCATGGCAAAAAAATTATTCTGTTTGGACTCCGTTTGGTATTCCTTTTCTGCGAAACTCTAAAACAAGGAAAAAACAGAAACTGGCACTTGGCTCTAGGTTAATAGGTTAGTCCCAAAAAGCATATAAAATAGCATATTAATGCATATAAAACATCCAAAACAGATAATATAATAGCATGGAACAATAAAAAATTATAGATACGTTGGAGACGTATCACTGCATCGCGGAGCTCGGCCTCCGCGAACTACATAGGATGGGTGCTAGGTTTACCTGGACTAACCGTCAGGCTGACCCGACACGCTCCATTCTGGATCACGTCCTAGTTTCCCCTAAATGGGAACTCCGGTGCCCCCTGGCCTCGCTTCACGCGATCACCCGAATTGGGTCCGATCATGTCCCCCTCCTCCTTTCTTCCGCTGATGAACGGCCTCCCACCCCACCTCGATTCCGCTTTGAGGTCTTCTGGCTCAACTAGGTCAAGTTCGTGGAGGCGGTTCGGACTAGGTGGGCGGCGGCTAGGACCTCCCCCCACCGCTCCATCTCCGCGGTGGACACGTGGCAGTTCTACGCCAAGCTTGCCCGACAGTTTATGAAGGTCTGGGGCGCTAACCTCGGGCGGGACCTTCGCGAGCGCAAGAAGGCCCTCTTGTCTGCCATCCAGGCGCTTGACTCCCGTGCTGACACCTCCGGGATCTCCCCTGATGAGTGGATGCTACGATATGATCTTGAGGACCAGCTATCGGTCATCTACACTGACGAAGAAGCATACTGGAGGCTCCGCGGCACCCAACGGTGGGTCCTTCGCGGAGATGATAATACGGCATACTTCCAGGTGATCGCCAATGGGCGGCAGCAGCGGAACTCCATCCACTGTTTATGGGACGGAGACACCTCTCTGCACCGCCCAGCGGATATCCAGGTTCATGTAGACGGCTTCTAAAAAGCCTTATTCTCCTAGGGGTGGGACTTCCCTGGCCCCCGACACTTGGTCGGGCCGCCAACTGGTCTTGGCCGAGGCTAACGCTGCCCTTACAGCCCCGTTCTCCGAGGAAGAGGTTCACTTAGCCATCAAGGGCATGAACTCTGCCTCAGCACTGGGACTCGATGGACTCCCGGTGATGTTCTTCAAAACATTCTGGCAGTCCATCAAGCCGGAGATCATGGCCCTGTTTGAAGAATTCTTCACGGAATCCATGGGCCTTGGCCGCCTGAACTACAGGATCATTATGCTCATCCCCAAAGTTCCGGGTGCCTTTGACATCCGCCAGTTCCGCCCTATCACCATGATCAACATGATATTCCGGATCTTGGCGAAGGGGTACGCCAATAGGGTGACCCTCCTCGCGGACGCCATTACCCATCCTAATAAATCCGCCTTCATCCAAGGCCGATTTATTTTGGATGGGGTTCTGGTGTTCCATGAGGTGCTTCACAAAGTTTGCTCCAAACACCAACGGGTAGTTTTCCTGAAGCTTGACTTCCACAAAGCCTACGACACTATCCTTTGGTCCTTCCTTCGGGAAGTTTTGCTTCACAAGGGCTTCCATGACCGCTGGGTAACCAGGGTTATGCAACTGGTCACCTGCGGCCGAACCGCGATCAACATCAACGGCGAGATTGGACCTACTTCCCAACCATATGTGGAGTACGTCAGGGTGACCTGTTCTCCCTGTTTTTGTTCAACATGATGGTTGATGCCCTTGCCGCCATCCTTGATAAGGCCAAATCTGTCGGCCATATCCACGGCGTAGTCCCTCATCTGGTGGGAGGGGGAGGGGTCTCCCTCCTACAGTACGCAGATGACACCATCATTATGGTGGAGGGCTCCACCTCCGACATCGCCAACCTAAAGTTCCTCCTCTGCTTCCAACAAATGTCGGGGCTCACGATCAACTTTGATAAGAGCAAAGTGACGATTTTGGGCTACCCCCCTGAGGAGGCCTAGGCTATTGCCGACCGTCTAAACTGTCGGCTGGGTTCCTTCCCCACCACCTACCTGGGGATCTCCATTAGCGACTCTAGACTGACCGTGGCCGACCTCCGCCCTGCAGTCACTAGGATGCAGCACCGGGTGGAACCGTGGCGGGGCAGGTGGCTTTTGAAAGCTACCAGGGCGATTCTCATCAACTCCTCGCTGCCCGGCCTCCTATGGTTTCTCATGAGCTTCGATAGCCTCCACGAGACCCTTCATCAGGAGATTGCCAAATACCAGTCCCGGTTCTTCTAGGCTGGCGAGGGGGATAAGTAGAAATATCATATGGTGAGCTGGCCCAACATCTACAAACCCAAAGACCAGGGTGGCCTTGGGATCCTATCCTCCAGGCGGATGAACATCGCTCTCCTGACGCGCTGGCTTTGGTGGATCGCCAATGGGGAAGGGGGCTTTGGCTTACCATCATCCGCAATAAATACCTCCGCGGACAGCCTCTTGCCTTCTGTCAACGCTCCGGTGGATCCCAGTTTTTGCAGGCTATGATTCAGCTCCTTCATGTTCTCTGTATTGGTACCTCCATTGAGGTGGGGTCTGGGTCCGCGATGTTGTTCTGATTTGACCGGTGGCTGGGGCACTCCCCCCTAGCCGCCCGTTTCCCGGAGTTATTCTCCATTGTGGTTGACCCTCGGGTCTCCGTCGAGTCAGCCCTTATTGACTTAGGGCGGCTCGCCTTCTGACACCCCTTCGGCCCTCTCGAGGTAGCCGCCTGGGACGCCCTCCTCTAGGCCATCGCCCTCCAGCCTTTGGAACTAGATGGCGCGCCTGACTCCGTGTCGTGGCGTCTGGAGCCTTCGGGACGGTTCTCCATGAAGTCCCTTTATCCGGCCATTGCTCCTTCTCCGGCCCTGAGCCGTTTAGCCTGATCTGGGACATTCTCTCGCCGTTGAATGTCCGGATCTTCTTGTGGCAGTGGATCCGGGGCCGCTTACCCTCTGGGGTTGAGGTCCTGAAACACAATGGCCCGGGTGATGGGATATGTCCCTTATGTGGCATGGTAGAGGATGCCAATCACATCTTCTTATCTTGCGTCTCGGCCCAATTCCTATGGGCCTGCTTTCGCGATACGGTCGGTGGTCGTTGGTGCAACACCAACTTCCAAGACCTGCTGGCGGAAATCCAAGCCTCTGCCCCCCGTCACCGCCACATTAGGTGGCTGTGTGTGGGGGTCCTTGATGTCTACTACGCAACTTTATTCTTGTAGACACGTGTTGGGCCTACAAGCGCAGAGTTTTGTAGGACAGTAGCAATTTTCCCTCAAGCGGATGACCTAAGGTTTATCAATCCGTGAGAGGTGTAGGATGAAGATGGTCTCTCTCAAACGACCCTGCAACCAAATACAAGAAAATCTCTTGTGTCCCCAACACACCCAATACAATGGAAAATTGTATAGGTGCACTAGTTCGGCGAAGAGATGGTGATAAAAGTGTAATATTGATGGTAGAAATATATTTTTATAATCTGAATAAATAAAAACAGCAAGGTAGCAAATAGTAAACGGGCACAAAAATGGTATTGCAATGCTTAAAAGTGAGGCCTAGGGTCCGTACTTTCGCTAGTGCAACCTCTCAACAATGCTAACGTAGTTGGATCATATGATTATCCCTCAAAGTACAGCAAAGAATCACTCCCGAGTTCCTATTAGCGGAGAACAAAAGGTAGGAATTGTTTGTAGGGTGCGAAGCCACCTCAAAGCTATTCTTTCCGATCGATCTATTCAAGAGTTCGTACTAAAATAACACAAAGCTATTGTTTCCATTCGATCTATCCTAGAGTTCGTACTAGACTAACACCAAAGCATATTCATATTCATAATACTCAATCCACACAAGGAACTACAAAGAGACCCCAAAGTTTCTACCGGAGAAAAACGTGCATCAACCCCTATGCATAGATTACCCCAATATCACCGCGGGGATCCACGAGTTGAATGACATAACATATATCAAGTGAATCAATAAGATACCCCAATTGTCACCTCAAGTATTCATACCGCAAGATATATATCATGTGTTCTCATCTCTGAATATTCAATCCGACATGACAAAGCTTCAAAGGGTAAAGATTCAATCCATCACAACAAGAGTATAGAGGGGAGAAACATCATATGATCCGACTATATTAATAAAGCCCATGATATAGATCACGAGAGAGAGAGAGAGAGAGATTAAACACATAGCTACTGGTACAAACCCTCAGCCCCGAGGGTGGACTACTCCCTCATCGTGGTGGCCGCCGGGATGATGAAGATGCCCACCGGATATGATTCCCCCCTTCGGCAGGGTGCCGAAACGGGTCTAGATTGGTTTTTGGTGGCTACAGAGCCCTGCGGCGGCGGAACTTCTGATCTAGGTTAACCCCGATGGGTTTCGGAATATTTGGGAATTTATAGTGCAAAGAGGGAGTGCAGGAGGCCACCTAGGTGGGCACAACCCACCTGGGCGCGCCAGGGGGGCCTGGCATGCCCCGGTGAGTTGTGCCCCCCTCGGGGCACCCCCAGGTGCTGCTCTGGCCCAATGGATGTCTTCTGGCCCATAAAAAATCCCCGTGGAGTTTCGTTGCGGTTGGACTCCGTTTGATATTGATTTCCTGCGATGTAAAAAACAAGCAAAAAACAGCAACTGGCACTGGGCACTGGGTCAATAGGTTAGTCCCAAACAATGATATAAAGTTGCTATAAAATGATTGTAAAACATCCAAGAATGATACAATAACAGCATGAATACTTCATAAATTATAGATACGTTGGAGACGTATCAGTCCTTGCCTAGACGCTCTGGACCATCCGCAACAAGCTTGTCATCCAAAAAATGCCTCTTCAACGTGCGATTGACGCAATCTTCAAATTGTGTGGTTACTTGCAGCTTTGGCGGCCGCTTAGCCGCCCCCAGGACCGGGACGCCATCGACACCCTCCTCGCCGACCTCCGCGCGATGGCCTTCTGAGTGGCGCCTCCTCTCCCTCCCCCACCCCCGGAGCCCGACTAGGCTTGTGCCTCCTCCCTGAGATGCTGGATGTGTACCGCACCTTGGGATCCTGCACTTCTGTGCCTCATGTTTTTATGTTTTTAGGACTTGTTGAGCTATGCCCTCAGCATGAACCCAGATTGTACTTTGTGTTCTCGTGGACTCCTCGTGTGTGTGTGTGTGTGAGTGTGTTGTGGACCTATGTTGGATGTTTGGCTCGGGCGGTTTGCTTTATATATAAAGCGGGGTGAAAGCCTTTTTTGGTAAGGTATATTAAGCAAAAAAAGTTGGAAACAAAATCTGGAATTAATTAGCTCTGATTATTATATTTTCTTATATACTCATGGCTTAAAAGGAAAGGAAGAAATTATAATAGTTTATTTTCTTAATTATATCGCAACAATGTCCATACTAACCCCCACGCCATCATTAATGGAATATTACCTCGTGTTACCTGCTAAGAGGTACTCCCCTATTTTTATTTTCTCCGCATATTATCTTTGACTGAAGTCAAACTTTATAAAGTTTGACCAAGTTTGTAGAAAACATAAGAACATTTATGATAATAAATTTATATGATGTGAAAATATATTCAATTATGAATCCAATGGTATTTATTTGGTGGTGTATATGTTATTATATTTTTCTACAAACTCGTTGAAAGTTTATAAAATTTGACTTTAGATAAATCTAATATACAGGGTAAATAAAAACGGAGTGGGTAATAGTTATATCAGCCATTAGATAATTAAAATTTAACGGTCTATATTGCTTTGGACCACCTGGAAATTTCTCTAAAAGAGGTTGTGCCGCCGTTCGGGTGCTAATAACACACGTTCATCGATGATTTATCTGTTTCTATAAAACTAATTCTCAAATTAGTGTGCAATTAGATGTTGTTTTTTGAACAAATATTAGCTAGTTGTGCCTCTTTTCTTAAAACATGTTGTGCCTTCAGGTGCTAATAACACACTTTCGTCGCGGATTTCTCTGTTTCTACAAACTAATCCTCTAACTACTGTGCAACACTACTGCAGGATGCTGCTAACGCGACACTACAATCAGAGACCCTTTGAGAAACTGTGTGCGATGCTATAATCGCAAACGGTGCTGTATGAAAACCGTCAGAAATGTATAAAACGTTTGCGATGACGGATGCATCAAACACGGTTCAGGTTTTAGTTGCGTGTGCGATGAAGGGCATACGGTTCAGTTCAATTAACTGTTTGCGATGAGGAGGAACAAAAGAAACGGACAGCCAGATGAAGGCGTGTGCGATACACATCATACAGTTCACTCGGATGAACTGTTTGTGATTAGGCAACACAAAAGAAACGGGCAGCCAGATGAAGGTGTGTGCGATATACAGCATACGGTTCACTCGGATGAACTATTTGTGATTAGGCAACACAAAAGAAACGGTCAGCCACATCAAGGTGTGTGGGATATACGGCATGTGGTTCACTCGGATGAACTGTTTGCGTTGACACAAGAGTACAGAAACGGTTCAACTTAACAAGACGTGTGTGTTGTGCGATGGGATTGCATGCGGTTCACTCGGCCCTTGTCATCAGTGTGTGACCTCTGTGGCAACCATTCGCTCCCCAGGCGCCTCTTCGTGTACCGTGGCAACCGTCCACCGACTCTTCGCCTTTCCCTCTCGATTTGGAACTGTTGTCGCACGCTAGCCCTTCCTCCCTCCTCCATTTGCCTTCACCCTTCCTTCTACCATTTTTTGATCGTCTTCTCCATGGAGGGAACAAGCCGGAAATGACCCCGTTATTCTTGCCCCGATCTGAATGATGACGCGGTGGAGGGACTCATTGATCAGTGCGACGTCATCACCTCGGCTAGCATGGCAGGTTCGTTCAAGACCATTCTCGACTCAACTAATAACATCATTACAAGGAAGCCAAGGGTCCAGGAGCGGTTTGATCTCCCCTATCTTCTTCGCCGTGACCCTGCTGACTGGCGCGGGGACGAGGGAAGCCTCGCCTTGTGTAAGTTGATGCCGCTTGATAATGATACGTATGATGTTAAGATGCCATCGCTTGAGGGCAAGGCTTGGGCGGGCACAAATGGAGATTGGGTTGTTTATATTGGGTACAACTGCGAGTGGGAACTTGTGAATGTGTACACTCGTCACCGAGTTCCACTTCGAAAAATCTCAGACGACTGCCCAGAGGTTGAGTACACCGGTATTCTACGTGAGTTCAAATACGATCATGCTGACTGTCGTCTACAGAAGATAGCAATTTGTTGAGTTCCCAACCGCTCTTGGGGTTATAGGAATGCTTATGGTGTCGCTATCTTCGACAAGCTTGTTGACGAGGGTCTTGTGTTTGCTGCCACCACTCGTGGCACTGTTTTTGCATGGAATCCTCATGATTTCGGTACGTTTGTCTTCCACCGTAATTATAATTGTTTCATCCACATGCATGCGGGCTAGCTAGTTTCCCTTTACTAATTAACCTTCTTGTGTTTCCAAGTCCTGTGAACATTCCACCCCCTATACTTGAAATTTTATTCATGAGCATGAGGACGAGCAGGACCCATATACTCAGTGGCGCCTGGCAACTTATTCCGATGGATCACCTCTTCTTGTCTGTATACGGGGCACTGCTGATGTTACTAAGGAAGCAGGTGTTGTCTCGTATGGTCGCACTCTCCGGACCTATTCCAACATCCGTTGCAGGGTATTCGGGATGGATACTGGTGTACTAGCGCCAACACCTTCTCCCTGGTTCAGTATTGAAAGTCTTGGAGGAAACTCGCTCGTCCTTGGACAAAACTATCCAATGATGGTGGAAGGCGATCCAGCTGCTGTCGACACAACGTTACTACCATTTATGAGAAGCAACTGTATCTATACCTCGGATATTACTATGCTTCCCTACCATCCCAATATGGGTATTGAAATAGGCCACTTCAGCCTGGATGATTAGTCATGCATTGGTCTCGAGATTGACAGTAGCTGGCCCTTCCCAGAGAATCACTTCTGGTTCAAAGCAAGCGTTTCCAACGCCGACAAGTGGTTGAGCTGAAGTTCATTTCATCACTTTGTTATTTTTTGTGTGAGAAAAACGTTACTAGAATGTTTTGTTGGAAATGATCTATAATCCAACGTGTATCCTCGTTGTCGTTGTGGGTTGATGACTTGTTGTATGTAATCAATGGTACATTTGCATATGCGTCCATGAACTCACGCCTTCTAGTGGTGTCCATATAAATAGTGCTAGTGATTTTAGTTGCAAAAATTAGATAGTGCTAGTGATTTGTAGCTGCATATTTTGACAAATCGCAGTGTTACAAGGTTAACAAATGGCAATGTTACTAGATAAACAAATGCCAATCTTTCCAGTTTGAGAAATGGCAACATACCCAAAATGACAGATATGCAAATCTTACCCGATTGTTTGTACGTGGTTGCACACGGGTCATGCAAAACAACCGTTTGCATTGAAGGGATGCAGAAATCCTGCTCGGCACATTTCCCCTTGGCTTCCTGGGGAAGCTGTCAGTTTGCATATGGGTGTTCTAACTAAACGTATGCGATGACTATTTTATATTTAAAAACCGTTGACGTTTTTTAAAATAAAATCATTTGATAAGTCTGTACATTAAGAGGGAAAAACGCAAGTTCGTTCAAACCATATCTTTCATTCAGTCACACTGCGAATTTATATTCATATGATCAAGAATTCGAGATACAGTATTAAACCCCAAAAAAACTATTTCCGGCGGCGGCGGAGGCGGCGTGCCGCGCCGTCGTTGTCGTTGTCATCCTCCGGGACGCCGTTGTTGAAGTCTTCAAGGTAGCACAAAATGCTCTTCACTTGTAAATCAAACATCATGTCGTCGCGCGATCGACGGGCGAGGTGTGGGAGGACGGCAACTGGCGCCGCTGAGAGATAGCGGTCGATGGCAGCGTCCCATGCCGCTGAGGGGGGGCGCACACGGGAACGGGCACGGGCACGGCGGGTGCAGCCAAACGCACGGGGACCGGTGCCATGGTGGGTGGAGGGCGCGCACAGGCGCGGTGGATGCAGCCAAACGCACGGGGGCCGGCGGCACGGTGGGTGGAGGGGCGCGCACGGGCACGGGCACGGGCGCTGGCGCTGGCATGTACACGAGCTCGCGCGGGTCCGCGGAGACCTCGCTGACGCCCGCGGCTTCCAGCTCTGCGATAGTGGTCGGCGACCAGCCCATCAATGCTACGGGGATGGTCGCTGGCGCCGGCGCGTGGATGGGAGCTGGGACGGGAGCGGGGGCAGCAACCGCCGCGGCCAGCTCTTCTGGGCCATGTCCATGAGGCCCCATTCCTCCTTATTTTCTATCTCCTCCGGCTCGGAGTCGACTTCACCAAACTTGAAGACTAGTGGCAGATGATCATTCTGCGCCATGGCGGTGGAGGTCTGCAGGGGGGAGGGTAATGGGAGGCGAACAGTAAGGCCGCCCATATTAAACAGCGGCTCGGGCGCCATTAATGGAGAGGAAGGCAGGCTGCCATGGAAGTCAAAGGGCTCGCTTCCCAGTGAGCCTGTGCAGCATAAAGCTCGCACGCTTCCCGGTGAGCCTACGCATTGGAGGACAGATTGCATGCCTCTCGGTCACCCTGCGCACCGGACTGCGCTCGCACGCCTCCCGTTCAGTCAAGGTCAAGCAGTTGTCCGCACGGCACCTCCTACGGCCATTAAAACCAAGACACGTGGCGTCACGTGAATGGTTAACAGAACGCACACGTTTTGAATTATACAAACGTTTGAGATATTAAGTGGCAGCTATTTTTTCAAAATGCCTTTGTTGGCTGTCATTATTCGAGTGCGCCTTCTCTCAAAATGGACATGAAAAATACCACATCATGTCGGGCGCCATTCCATGATAGCATGCCAAGTTTCATGAACTTCAGACGAGTTTTGGATTTACTAGAATTTAAAAACCAGGCATCTCAATGTTTTGTCGGCAATCAACGGTGCCCTGGTGTTTGAAATTCATTCCCATTTATTGCGTGGGACCTAAGCATGCACCCAAGGACACAGATTTGATTTTTTAACCAATTTATATGCACTGGAGCATGTGCATGTAGTTCAAATTTGAATTATGCACATAAATGCATTGAAAACTCAGTTAATGCATAAAAATGTCCAAAGGAACCCCGAAAAATCACAAAAATTGACACAACACTCATGTTGTTCTATGTTGACACGAGAAATTTTTTGGAAGCAATAAGAGGCAGTGGATATTGTTTCGTCCCCAAAGGTGGGACGTTCCCTACCGAAACCATGATGCTTGTTGTGAGAAGCATATACCCAAACCTACCCCAAATGGGACAAAAAATTTACCACGGCATGTTGATGCCGCTCCATGAAAGCATGCCAAGTTTCATGAATTTCAGACGATTTTTGGATTTACTAGAATTTAAAAATGAGGCATCTCAATGTTTTGCCGGCAATCAACGGTGCCCTGGTGTTTGAAATTCATTCCCATTTCTTGCATGGGACCTAAGCATGCACCCAAGGACACAGATATGATTTTTCAACCAATTTATATGCACTGGAGCATGTGCATGTAGTTCAAATTTGAATTATGCACATAAATGCGTTGAAAACTCAGTTAATGCATAAAAATGTCCAAACGACCCCGAAAAATCCCAAAAATTGACACAACACTCCTGTCGTTCTATGTTGACACGAGAAAATTTTGGAAAGCAATAAGAGGCAATGAATATCGTTTCGTCCCCAAAGGTGGGATGTTCCCTACTGAAACCATCATGCTTGTTGTGCGAAGCTCCGGTTTGTGAGAAGCATATACCCAAACCTGCCCCAAATGGGACAAATTTTTTAACACGGCATGTTGATGCCGCTCCATGATAGCATGCCAAGTTTCATGAATTTCAGACGAGTTTTCGATTTACTAGAATTTAAAAATGAGGCATCTCAATGTTTTGTCGGCAACCAACAGTACCCTCGTGTTTGAATTTCATTCTCATCTCTTGCATGGGACCTAGAAATTCACCCAAGGACACACATTATATTTTTCAACCAACCTTAGTGCATTGGAGCATGTGCTTGTAGTTCGAATTTGAATTATGCACATAAAATGCCTAGAAAACCCAGTTAATGCATAAAAATGTCCAAACGAACCCCGAAAAATCACAAAAATTGACACAACACTCCTGTTGTTCTATGTTGACACTAGAAAATATTTGAAAGCAATAAGAGGCAATGGATATCGTTTTGTCCCCAAAGGTGGGACGTTCCCTATCGAAACCATCATGCTTGTTGTGAGAAGCTCTGGTTTGTGAGAAGCTTATACCCGAACCTGCCCCAAACGGGACAAGTTTTTTACCATGGCATGTTGATGCCGCTCCATGATAGCATGCCAAGTTTCATGAATCTCAGACGAGTTTTGGATTTACTAGAATTTAAAAACCAGGCATCTCAATGTTTTGACGGCAATCAACAGTGCCCTGGTGTTTGAATTTCATTCCCATCTCTTGCATGGGACCAAGAAATTCACCCAAGGACACACATGTGATTTTTCAACCAACTTTAGTGCATTGGAGCATGTGCTTGTAGTTCAAATTTGAATTATGCACATAAAATGCCTAGAAAACCCAGTTAATGTATAAAAAGGCCAAACGAACCCCGAAAAATTCCAAGATTGAACACAACACTCCTGTTGTTCTATGTTGACACTAGAAAAATTTTGAAAGCAATAAGAGGCAACAGATATCGTCCCGTCACCAAAGGTGGTACTTTCCCTATCGAAACCATCATGCTTGTTGTGAGAAGCTCTGGTTTGTGAGAAGCTTATACCTGAACCTTCCCCAAATGGGACAAATTTTCACCACGGCATGTTGATGCCGCTCCATGATAGCATGCCAGGTTTCATGAATTTCAGACGAGTTTTGGATTTACTAGAATTTAAAAACCAGGCATCTCAACGTTTTGCCGGCAATCAACAGTGCCCTGGTGTTTGAAATTCATTCCCATCTCTTGCATGGGACCTAGAAATTCACCCAAGGACACACATGTGATTTTTCAACCAACTTTGGTGCATTGGAGCATGTGCTTGTAGTTCAAATTTGAATTATGCACATAAAATGCCTAGAAAACCCAGTTAATGTATAAAAAAAGGCCAAACGAACCCCGAAAAATTCCAAGATTGAACACAACACTCCTGTTGTTCTATGTTGACACTAGAAATTTTTTGAAAGCAATAAGAGGCAACAGATATCGTCTCGTCCCCAAAGGTGGTACGTTCCCTATCAAAACCATAATGCTTGTCGTGAGAAGCTCTGATTTGTGAGAAGCTTATACCCAAACCTGTCCCAAATGGGACAAAATTTTCACCACGGCATGTTGATGCCGCTCCATGATAGAATGCCAAGTTTCATGAATTTCAGACGAGTTTTGGATTTACTAGAATTAAAAACCAGGCATCTCAACATTTTGCCGGCAATCAAAAGTGCCCTGGTGTTTGACATTCATTCCCATCTCTTGCATGGGACCTAGAAATTCACCCAAGGACACACATGTGATTTTTCAACCAACTTTAGTGCATTAGAGCATGTGTTTGTAGTTCAAATTTGAATTATGCACATAAAATGCCTAGAAAACCCAGTTAATGTATAAAAAAGGCCAAACGAACCCCAAAAATTCATTCCCGTTTCTTCCATGGGACCTAAGCATGCACTGAAGGACACAGATTTGATTTTTCAACCAATTTGTATGCACCAGAGCATGTGCATGTAGTTTAATTTTGAATTGTGCACCTGAAATGGCTAGAAAACCAGTTTAATGTATGAAATGTCTAAACGAACCCTGAATAATTCCAATTCTTTTACGACACACATACAGTTGCATGTTCACTGCAGATAAAAGGTCTAGCAATTCAAACACCGTCCATTGCCGCTGTGACCTCTTTTGTAATTCAAATCAAGTAGATCCCACACAGCTTATTCTCACCAACCGTGTGAGATGTAGTACAAAATATCTTGGAGCACCGTCGGTGTATAGTACGCCTATGGCTTACGCGAGAAGGTGCGACGGCTACAGTCCACAGCTGGCATGTCAAGCACACTAGCTCGCTCCCCCAAAACTCCCGCCTCTGCATCCCTCTCTGCTTCAATCCCTTGATTCAAATTTTCAGTAGCCCTGGCATTTTACTCCCGCCTCTGCATCCCTCACAATCTCAAAAATATCTGCTCGCCCTTGATCCAAATTTTCAGTAGCCCCACCTTGTTACTCCCGCCTAGTAAAATTTTCAGTTGTCGCAGTATTTCCTCAAACACAACCTCCGCTCACACAGACACACACAACCCTCAAAACCATTAGTAGGTCGCCGCCATCGCCGGAGCCTCCATCCTCAACCTCTGCCTGTGTGCCGGGTTGCTCGAGTAGCCAATGGCCAAAAAGAGGTTTATCGCGGCCTTTTCGCCTGACGCCGGCGAGGTAGCCGCCGAGGTGTCCCCGTCGTCCTCCGCGGGCCCGACCCGCTGTCGCCGGTCCCTCGATCCGCCCGCCGCCGCGCCCCTACGCCGGTTCGAGGACTTCCCCATCCTCCCCCAGACCCGGCAGCCGACGAAGTCCTACCTCGGGGTCCAGCAGCGGTGGTGGGGGACGTGAGTCGCCGAGATTACAGATCGAGAGACCCACACCCGCCGGTGGCTCGGTAGCTTCCACATGGCTGAGCTCGCGGCCATGGAGAACGACCGCTGGCAGGTCCACTACCACGGCGCGGCGGCTAGGCTCAATTTCCCCTTCGGCACACGTCCGGTCCACCTTGTTCCGCCGGAGCCAGGGGTGGTGAGCTCAGCTATGGCGCGGGAGGACCGCGAGGCGTGGGAGCGTCTCGAGGCTGAGGCCGCCGATGAGGCCTACAAGCTAGAGCTCCGCCGGCAGCACCCGGAGCTCGTGGAGGCGGAGCGGGCAATCTTTGCCGGCACGGAGGGCGGCGAGGTTATCACTCTCTCCTCCGATGACGAGGTCGAAGGTGGCGAGGACGGCGGCGCAGAGGGCGGTGAGGTTATCGCGCTCTCCTCTAATGACGAGGTCGAAGGCGGCGGCGACGGCGGCGCAGAGGGCGTCGACGGCGGCGCAGAGGGCGTCGACGTGGGCCCCCAGGACAAGGAGATCAACGTCGACGACTGGAGGAGTGCCTTCCCCAATGACCCCGACGACGGTACTTGCCCGGACCCGGCTCGCGGCACACCGTACATGACGAGGAAGGATTGGCTCGAGCTCTACTTCAACCGAAAGTAGTTTAGCTTAGTTTAAATTTATGTTTTATGTTCGGTTATGCAAAACTATCTATGTTTATGTTTGAATGCATGCTACTTTCGGTTGAACCTGCTTTGAACTTGATCAAATGGAAGTTTACAACCTTAAGTCTAGGGGATCGACTAGAAAAGGCCAAAAATTGCTGGAGTATATATATATATATCCACTAAGGGTTTTAGTCCTTTAAGTTTTTAAGGATCGCCTAGAGATGTCCTTATGACTTGTTTATTTCAGTTCTTCACAATGTGATGCTCTATATGTGCAACTATTTGTTGTGCAGTTCAATTTCATCAATAACAATTTCAACAATACCACTATGAATTACGATATTTGGTTGCTGTTAAGGATATTGCAGTTAGCTTGCCTTTTCATTTTTCAATTGTTGTTTAGCAACATGCATTGTACTGAATGACTAAATATGCAATCCGAGGCTACATAGCAACAAGGAAGAGTGTTACATTAATGTTCTGATGATGTCTAGATATACATGTAATAAAATCTTATATAATGTGATGGATGGAATGTTGTACTACATCATTTTTCAATTGTTGTTTAGCTTATAATATTAACTTGGTGCTTTTAGGTACATATATCATTGCCAAAGATCCACACTTCGACCCTTTCTGCGCATGGGGCAATGAGATATTCATGAACCAGCATCAAGTGAGGAAACTGATAAAGATTGTTACTAAAATGGGTCAAAAGATGTCAATCGAACTATTTGTTTACACTTTATGCAAGACAACAGTGAACTGCAGGATGGTAAGTAAGAACCATGTAGCCTTCTTTTTACTGCCCGTAATGAGTTGTGTTAGATGAGAATATTTGAATCTTTTTTCTTTTGCAGTGGATCCTGAAGCAGTTTACTCAAGATTACCTCTCAAACTACATGATTGGCGGCCGGCCATCACAAGGGGTTGGACTAGAGTCCTGCATGCCTTCTGCATCCAGGAGAGCACAATAGGGCCATTCCGCTTCACCTTGTTCAGTAACTGGAATGTTTGTCGCCTCTTTCTTTACCATTTGTAATAGTACAAGTATAGAACCCTGGTACATCATTCTTTATTTGGTGCTTCTGTAATTCTTAAACATATGTACCTGTGAATCGAATAATGCATTGGTTGTTTGAACCTGGTGGATATGAATAAAGCTATAGCCTACTTTCAAGTTTAAATTAGGTACAATTTTAAATAGCAGCAATTAAATTAGGGCGTAATTACGTTGTGCAGGTCATTACGGCACACACGGTTGGTAAAACACAAACGTTTGCGATATACACCATAATCCGAGATGGTTCACAGAGAGGAAACGTGTGCAAGCATGCACACAGTTGCCGTTCGCAAAGCGTGTGTGATGTCAGACACTATCACATACAGTGCGGGAAAACTAAATGTGTGTACCTATCATACACGGTTTATAATCATGAACTGTTTGTGATGTGCCAAGCATCGTAAATCTCCCGTGCCTGGAATTTTCCTAAAATCTGTCTGGAAAGCTCTCGTGCCTAGAATCTACCTGATTTTAGGCAGAACCACAAAACTCCGACTGCGATGGCAATGCGAGCACAAACGAGTAGCAAGGATGAAGCGTTTGGGATGTTCGAGATATCGGAAACGGTTATATAGGGACAACTGTATGCATCAAGGCTCCCTATCCCCGACGGTTTCTGGGTCATGTGGGAAGGACCCACCTATCGCCCACACTCACTTGGCGACGGTTCCAAATGCCGTCGCGGAAAGGGGTAAAAAAACCGTTTGTTTAGGACCGACGCGCACCAGTGCAATTAGCTATTGTTTTCTAAACAAATAATTAGATAACTGTTCCGCTTTTTTAATGTGCCTCCTTAACAAAGCTCGTCTAAATCCAACGTCTCAAGTGTATCCAAAGACTAAATAGAGTTCTATGAGCATGGCTGCACGCTGCAAGGAATAAACACGGCGCATATAGTTCTCATTCCAAAAAAGGATGACCCTACAAGCATCAAGGACTTCCGTCCCATCTCTCTTGTCCATAGTATTCCCAAGCTGCTTACCAAAGTTCTTACACTCCGCTTGCAGAGGTTCATTGCCTCCCTCATTCACCCTCTCAAGTCTGGCTTTCTTCCTGGCCGATGCATCATAGAGAACTTTGCACTAGCAGCTGAGTTTGTGTAGCATGCCAAGAAGAAGAAGATCCCAATGATCGCTCTAAAACTTGACTTTCAGAAGGCGTTTGATTCTATTAGTTGGGAGGCCTTGGGACAAGTTCTTGCTGCTAGGGGCTTTGGCACGCGGTGGACAAGATGGATTTCTGATATTCTCACCTCCAGCTCATCTAGAATCGTCATCAATGGGCAGATGAGAGAAAAGATCCTCTCTAAAGCCAGGCTCAGACAAGGAGATGCCCGCTCTCCGTATCTCTTTATCCTTGCCGCCGATATACTACAACAACTATGCAACAAGGAGCATTCAGCAGGAAACTTAGTGCACCCGCTCGGAGCAGATGGCCCCTTCCCGGTACTGTAGTATGCTGATGACACTCTAATTCTAGTCAGGGGAGAGTTACAACAGGTATAGACCATCATGAGAATTTTGGATGCTTTTTCCAACTTCACGGGGCTTCAGATCAACTACCACAAGAGTACGTTTGTCCCCATCTGTATGAAGCAAGAGGATTGCCGGGCAATAGCTGATCTGCTACAGTGTCAAACGACCACTTCCCCCTGCACTTACCTGGGCTTACCTCTTTCTCTATATAAGATCAAGCATGAGCTGCCGATGCTGGTGATACACAAAGTGATGCGGAGCATCCTACGGACATCACCATGTCAAGAGTCTGTTTGGCGAGTGACACGTGTGACATCTACTTCACACACACAAAGGTGAATCATCTCCTTTACACGTGTTCACTTGACCCCTTCCAGGATGGTATACTACTTGACACTTCTCCCGTGCGCATGCAGAGGTATTGTTGGAACTTCACAGACGACGAGGAGGAGTGTAAGCGCCAAGGAACGACTACACCGTCCGTGAGGGAAGCGTGGAAGAGAATACAGAAGAAAGGATAAGAAGAAGACGGAGCAGCTGCTGGAGCCAGGCCGGACATCCGGACCGCCGTCCGGATCATCCGAGCTCAGCCGGATCATCCGGACCTTCCCCCGAATCGTCCGGAAAAGTGCGCCGAAGACAGCCGAAGGCTTCCACCGAAGCCGGATCATCCGGGACTTCGTCCGGATCATCCGGACCCCCCGACGCCCGGATCATCCGGGACCCCGTCCGGATCATCTGGCCTTGCCTGTGCGCATGACTTGGGCCGAGGCCCGTGTACCCTTTCGCCCCCTCACTTACCCCTTCACCCCTTGGACTATAAATAGACCTCCTCCACCTCCTTCTAGGGTTAGCAAAGTAGTAGCTCATTAGAGATAGAGCTTTGCTCATCCATTACGGATCTTCTCCATCAAGAGAGAGACCGTGTGCCTCTTCGGAGAAGATCCACCTTGGATTCAAGACCTCCTCATGGAGAAGACCATCAAGACCTCCTCTTGGAGATGAACTTTACCTTGTATCTTTCCCTTTGTTGTTCATGTACCTTGTGGATCTTGTGTGTTTGATTGTCTAGTGGATGTGTGATTGGACTTGTTCTTGAGTGTTTCCCCTTGTGATTTCTCTTCGTTCTTCCCCGTGTTCTTCGTGTTCTTCGAGGGATCCCACTCCAATCGTGAAAGATCGGCCACCTAGGGTTCCACCCTACATCACAAAGTGGATAAACGGTTGTCGGGTTGGTTAGCCACCTTCCTCTCTTGGGGTGGTCGAGTAACCATGATCAACGTCGTACTTGCCGCAATCCCTAGCTACTTTATGGGATGCTTCTTATGGCCCAGGCAGTCTCTTCTCAAGCTGGAACATATTTTAAGGGGGTTCCTATGGCAGGGAAAGAACAGCGCGAAGGGAGGCAAGTGTCTAGTGGCATGGGACCAGGTCATCTTACCCAAAATATATGGCGGCTTGGGATTTAAGGATCTGCAGGCACATAATATGGCTATGATGTGCAAGTTCATGGGTAAGGTTTTGAGATGCAGTGAAATCCCATGCTACAAATGGTTTCTTAATGCGTACTACCAAAAGGATCTTTGCTGGTCTGCTCGCTGTCGGGATAGTGCCATTTCCAGACAGCTAAGGTCATCTTTACGGTTGGTCATGGAAGCAACTAAATGTGCCCTCGGCAATGGGCACACTATATCCTTCTGGTACGATCTGTGGCTTGCCTGCGGCCGACTACAATTTGCCTTCCCAACCCTGTTCACTTTCTCCACTTCCACATTCTGCACGGTTGCATCATAGTTCAGAGATGGGCAGTGGGTCATTCAGCTACACCCAAACCTTACTGATCGCGCAACACAAGAGCTGGCATGCCTGCGAATACTTCTGACCAATATCACCCCGCAGCCAGATGCATCAGACGCTAGGGTGCCAATAACAGAGGATAAAAATCTCTCTATTGCGTGCTTCTACAAGCTCCTAACCTTCAGGGGGCGAACCTGCCCGCTGGCACCACTCATATGGGACAGGATCATCCCCCACAAACACAGAATTTTCCTCTGGCTAGCCTTGAGAGACAGGCATAATACACGGGATAACATGATGAAAAAACAGTGGACTAGACTAATCTCACACAACGGATGCGATAGATGCCCAGCAACAGAAACCATGGATCATATCCTGCTCAGGTGCAGGCTGGCTGATGTTGCATGGAACAGACTCGACTTATATGGACAAGTCGTTGCTTCTTCGTCCTCCACTGACTTCCTGCTATCCGTTCAGGCAGCAGGAAGATTTGGAAAGTTGTGGCACGTTCTTTTCGCAGACTGTGCTACCAACCTATGGAACGCCAGGAATGCACAGGTTTTTCACGGCGAGCTTTGGACAGAACGGAGATTCTTCACCGAGACTCAAGAACTTCTGAAGTTGTGGTCAATCCGGGATCCAAGAGAGTCACAGAGAACCATTATGCTTACCTGGGCAAGTGCCCTTTTAGCTAACTAGCTTGAGTCAACCTCCTTCTGCCGCCCTCCTCTTCTGTATTCTCTTAAAGGTCTGGTGGTGGCCTGCTGCATGATCCGTGCAGCGCTCACACCACCTTCATGTAAATGACTCATGTCATCCGGGTCCCAGGCCCGTTTTGAATGCATAAGGTAGAGAATTGATGAGAAATTAAGCAATTGTTCGATTAATTTAATCCAATAATAAATCATGAATATGACATAGGTAGTGCTAATGACATACTGAATTTTGATGATGTACGCACGTACTAGGAAGATAGTAGAAACATCTATGCAAACCACTAGTACTGCACACATGAAAGTAAACAGGAGCGGTGTAAATGTGTTATACCCTCCAGTAGGCCAGTCGGCCGTAGCAGTAGCGGAGGCGTCGGCCTCGTCTGCGATCCTCTTGTCCGCAGCGGCCTTCTCGGTAGCCGCACGATCGGCGTCAGTGCTCATGGTGAAGACGAAGGTGGCGCAGAAGTAGTCGACGTAGATGAAGTAGTTGAACCGAGGCGAGCAGTCGCGTAGGAGACGCTCCCCAAAAACCTAATCGCCTCTCTCCCGTACAGGATCTGGAGAAGCGGGGTTTCGGAGGCCTGCTCTCCCGTCAGCCGTGTACGCGATAGACGGGATGGGATCACCGAGGGCAGCAGCAGTGAAAGGAACGACCAGGAGCAGTGGAGGTGTGAAGTGTGTGTGGCTGAGCTGCGATGCCTCATATATATAGCCAGTCGGGTAGGAGAACGGTCTAGCAATAAAACCATTTAATTACAGACGTTTCATCTCCATAAAAAGGACTCCCCAATTTTGACTGGCAAAACATTGCATCGGCTCGGCTCATTCCCGCAACCCGCGGCGCGCGCGCGCGTCGTGACGGGGCGTGGTGTGGCGAGGCGGGCGGCGGAGGAGCGCGCGTGTGGAACACCTCTCCTTCCTTCACACCAACTCATACTAGTGGGAGAAGAGCTCACCTTATAAGTTGGTGTACATCTCTCTCAACTAGCCATGTGGGACTAAACTTCCCACCACTCAATTGACAGCATGGGCCCTTCGGGATACTAATATTCAGCAATCCCCCACCAGATCCCAAAGGCCCATGGTGTTGTCCTCTGTTCCAAACTCTGTTTTGATATACCAGTATTTTCAGTGGAGACCCATTAAGGTTGAACATCCACCTAGAACAAATAGCTACACTCCTCCACAACTGAACAATGGACTAGGCCTTGAATTGTCAATTTGGCGTGAAGGAGTTTCACCAAGTGTCTTACCAGTACTAGGCTGCCGAAGGCTGACCCCTCGGGTGGAGCATATTGGTCACTCCTGGCCTATTCATGAACTTACTAGAGATCACCCTAATCTCATAGACTATGACCAGTAGTCAGGCTCATATAGGTGTGTTCCTCCAAAGATCGCTCTGTAGGATAGCATCTTGCTTTTACAAGCCTTGGAACACATTAGGACAAAAGTCAACCTGCCATACAGTTACCGAGAGTTGTGCATCTCCAACGGAGTGGGTTAGTTAAAATACTCTCCTCAGTTAACCACTAGCTTGTTTTCCCAGGTCCTACTTCACGGGATCTCCGATCACATAGGTTGGGTTACTACCATGGCAACTCATGTGGGTCTCATACCCATCTCCCTCGATGCATTATCTATCACCACACGGGATAGCCCTTTTGTAAAGGGATCTGCCAGATTCTTAGCCATTTGGACATATTCCAACGCTATCACTCCGGAGTTTCTTAATTTTCTGATAGCTTTTAATCTCATTCTTATGTGTTTGTTGGACTTCATGTTGTCCTTTGAACTCTTCACCTTAGTGATGACAGTCTGATTATCACAGTTCATAAGGATAGCCGGAACCGGTTTATCAACCACTAGCAAGTCCATCAAAAGATCTCAAAGCCATCCTGCTTCGACACCAGATGAGTCTAATGCTGTTAATTCTGCTTCCATTGTCAATCTCGTTAAGATCGTTTGCTTGCAAGACTTCCAGGAAACAACGCCACCTCCAAGAGTAAACATATACCCAGTTGTGGCCTTCATCTCATCAGCATCAGAGATCCAATTCGCGTCACTATACCCTTCAAGTACCGACGGGTATCCGGTATAGTGAAGTTCATAGTACCCTTCAGATAGCGCATAACTCTTTCAACAGCATGCCAATGTACATCACCCGGTTTGGAAACAAACCGGCTCAGTTTGCTCACAGCAAACGCGATGTCAGGCCTCGTTGCGCTCGCTAGGTACATCAGTGAACCAATGATTTAAGAGTATCTCAATTGATCTATAGCCGTGCCTTTGGACTTTCGAATCAACACGCTAGGATCATATGGTGTTTGAGATGGTGTGCAGTCCGAATATCCAAAACGACTCAACACCTTCTCAACATAGTGGGATTGCAGAAGTGTAATCCCACCCTCATTATCTCTCAGTAGCTTGATGTTCAAGATAACATCAGCCACACCAAGGTCTTTCATCTCAAAGTTCTGAGACAGAAATGACTTGACCTCCTCAATGACTTTGAAGTTGGTTCCGAATATCAGTATGCCATCAACATACAAGCACAGTATAACTCCTTCGCCCCCACCATGGCGATAGTATACACATTTGTTAGCCTCATTAACAACGAAACCAACAGATGTCAGAGTTGTATTAAACTTATCATGCCATTGCTTAGGTGCTTGCTTCAGGCCATATAAAGATTTCAGCAACCTACACACCTTTCTTTCCTGACCATCTATCACAAAGCCATCTGGCTGTTGCATGTAGATTTCCTCGTTTAGCTCTCCATTCAGAAAAGCCGTCTTAACATCCATCTGGTGGACGAGAAGACCATGCGAGGCCGCCAACGAGAGTAATACTCGAATGGTGGTCAGTCTAGCCACAGGTGAATAAGTGTCAAAAAAATCTTCCTCTTGTTTCTGGTCATAGCCCTTGGCCACAAGCCTAGCCTTGTATTTTTCAATCGTACCATCGGGCCTAAGCTTCTTTTTGAACACCCACTTACATCCTAATGGTTTGCAACCATAGGGATGCTCAGTGATCTCCCATGTCCCGTTAGCCGAGATGGAATCCATCTCGCTACGGACCGCATCCTTCCAGTAGTCAGCTTCTGGAGAGGCATACACTTCTAAAATAGAAGTGGGAGTATCATCCACGAGGTACACGAAGAAATCATCACCAAAGGTCTTTGCAGTCCTTTGTCTCTTGCCCCTACCAAGGGTTTCCTTGTCATCCTCCTCAGGATTTTCATCATGTGTTTGTTCATAATAATCCATAGGAATGGCAGGCTCAGGAGTCTCCTCAGATTCCTGTCTAGAAGTGCTTTGCATATCTCTCATAGGAAAAATATCCTCAAAGAATGTAGCATCCTTAGACTCCATAATTGTACCAACCTTCTGGTCAGGTACATCAGATTTCACTACTAGAAATCTATAGCCAACGCTGTTCTTAGCGTAGCCCAAATTAACGCAGTCCACAGTCTTGGGTCCAAGCTTACGCTTTTTGGGGATCAGCACATTGACTTTCGCCAAACAGCCCCAAGTACGCAAGTACAAAAGTGTTGTCCTTCTCTTCACCCATTTCTCATAGGGAGTGATCTCATTATCCTTTGTCGGAACTTTATTCAGGACATGACATGCCGTCAATATAGCCTCCCCCCACCATGCCTTGGATAAACCCGATGTATCTAACATGGCATTAACCAAATCAGTTAGAGTACGGTTTTTCCGCTCGGCAACCCCATTTGACTGAGGTGAATAGGGAGGCGTTCTCTCATGAATAATTTCGTGTTCCGCACAGAAAGAATCAAACTCATTAGAGAAATACTCTCCACCACGATCTGACCGAACTCGTTTTATTCTCTTTTCAAGTTGATTCTCAACTTCTGCCTTATAGATTTTAAAGTAGTGTAGAGCCTCATCTTTAGTGTTTAAAAGATATACATAGCAATATCTAGTAGAATCATCTATCAGTGTCATGAAGTATCTTTTTCCACCTTTAGTCAATACACCATTCATCTCACAAAGATCAGAATGTATGAGTTCTAACGGCGCCAAATGTCTCTCCTCCGCAGCCTTATGGGGCTTGCGAGGTTGCTTTGCTTGCACACACGAATGGCACTTAGAACCTTTGGCTAAAGTGAAACTTGGGATTAAATTCAATTTTGCTAACCGCGTCATACTACCAAAACCAATGTGACAAAGACGTGAATGTCAAACTTCTGTTTCATTAACACTCAAATGAATATTGTTCACGACTTTATTACAAAAATCAGCGAGGGAAAAGCGGAACAGACCTCCGCATTCATAACCTTTTCCAACAAACAGTCCATATTTCGTAACAACTACTTTATTAGACTCGAATACCAATTTAAACCCTTCTCTACATAGAAGGAACCACTAACGAGATTTTTCTTGATGGCGGGGACATGCTGCACGTTCTTCAGTTGCACGATCCTTCCCGAAGTAAACTTCAGATCGACCGTGCCAACACCATGAACAGAAGCACTCGCGCCGTTCCCCATCAGTACGGACCCGTTCCCTGTGGCATGATAAGAAGAAAACAATGAAATGTCAGCACACACATGAATATTTGCACCTGTGTCAATCCACCAATCGGTAGACTGACAAACTGAAAATACAGTAAACAAATTACTGTACCCAGATGGCCCACTCTCATCGATGCTCACAATCATGTTGACAGTCTTGGAGTCCTGTCCTGACTTCTTAAACTTGTTTGGGCACTTGGCAGCCCAATGTTCATCTGAACCACAAGTGAAACAGCCACCCTTCTTCTTATCTTTCTTGAAGGTCTTCTTGCCCTTCTTCTTAAACTCAGTATTCTGTTGGACACCAGTCTTCCCCTTGGGCTTGTGGGGGTGGAAGTTCTTCTGCACCACATTGGCGACAGAAGTCCCTTCGGTCCCTTTTCCGTGCGAGTCCTTTGCCCTCGAATTCTGCTCGACACTCAGATGGCCAATGACATCCTCAACTGAGAATTCACGCCTCTGATGTTTTAGAGTAGTGGCAAAGTTCCTCCAGGAATTGGGTAACTTAGCGATAATGCAACCCGCGACAAATTTGCCCGGCAGCACACACTTGAGAAGCTCAAGCTCCTTAGCAATGCACTGTATCTCATGAGCCTGTTCCAATACAGAACGGTTTTCGACCATTTTGTAATCGTGGAACTGCTCCATAATATACATCTCACTTCCAGCATCCGTTGCGCCGAATTTAGATTCGAGCACCTCCCACAAGTCCTTGGCAACCCGCATATGTAAGTATGCATCAACCAGCTTATCTCCGATCACGCTCAGAACGCATCCAACAAAGACGACGGTGGCCTCCCTGAACGCCTTCTCCTGTTCAGGAGCGATCGTTCCCGTGGGAGTAACACCGGCGACCCAGAACACGTTCATGGCCGTTAGCCATAAGACGGTTTTAGTCTGCCAACGCTTAAAGTACGTCCCCGAAAAAGGGGTTGGTTTCAGTGCAGCAGCAAAACCATGGATCGAAAATTGCCTACACAGATTAGGTTTTTGGATTGATGAGAAATTAAGCAATTGTTCGATTAATTTAATCCAATAATAAATCATGAATATGACATAGGTAGTGCTAATGACATACTGAATTTTGATGATGTACGCACGTACTAGGCAGATAATAGAAACATCTATGCAAACCACTAGTACTGCACACATGAAAGTAAACAGGAGTGGTGTAAATGTGTTATACCCTCCAGTAGGCCAGTCGGCCGTAGCAGCAGCGGAGGCGTCGGCCTCGTCTGCTATCCTCTTGTCCGCAGCGGCCTTCTCGGCAGCAGTGCTCATGGTGAAGACAAAGGTGACGCAGAAGTAGTCGACGTAGAGGAAGTAGTTGAACCGAGGCGAGCAGTCGCGTAGGAGACGCTCCCCAAAAACCTAATCGCCTCTCTTACAGGATCTGGAGAAGCGGGGTTTCGGAGGCCTGCTCTCCCGTCAGCCGTGTATGCGGTAGACGGGATGTAGGCTCATTCCCGCAACCCCCGCGCGCGCGCGTCGTGACAAGGCGGGCGGCGAAGGAGCGCGCGTGTGGAACACCTCTCCTTCCTTCACGCCAACTCATACTAGTGGGAGAAGAGCTCACCTTATAAGTTGGTGTACGTCTCTCTCAACTAGCCATGTGGGACTAAATTTCCCACCACTCAATTGACAGCATGGGCCCTTCGGGATACTAATATTCAGCAAGATCTATCTACCTTTTTATTAAAAAAAACACATACATGTGATGTGTCGTTCTGCCAATGAAGCCACAGAGTGGCATGTGCCTGTCGCCGGCCCACTTGTTCATGCATGTACGGCATGGGGCCTACTCAATACAATATACGGCCTTTTCAGGCGGGTCTGCATATTGCAATACATCCGGCAGCACACATCCCCGTGCTTGTTCGGCGGAGTGGATTAAGAGCGGCCTGCAGACCGGCCTCTGCACTGCTTTTTCGTATATATATGTAGGCATGTCTGCGCTAGTCGTGGCATCTCTCCGTGGTTGCCTGTTTTATGCCGATTGCAGCATTTTACTCACTCGTTTATTAGATTGTTATTGATCATGATACTTGTTTGTTACTCCCTCCGTTCCTAAATGTAAGTCTTTTTAGAGATTTCACTACGAACTACATACGGATGTATCTAGACATATTTTAGAGTGTAGTTCACTCATTTTGCTCCGTATCTAGTTCATAGTGAAATCTCTAAAAAGACTTATATTTAGGAACGGAGGGAGTAGATTGTTACTAGACCATGATACTAGTACTCTTTTGATAAATATGGTTGCATGCATCAGGGTTTATTCTTATTTTTCTACACAAATAAGCTTGTTTAGTTTCCGATACATATAACCCATATGAACTTCAAAATTCATTAATATATATAGAGAGCTCATGATATTGCCAGAATCTTGAATTGCAGCTTCTAGTAATCAAATGTACAAAGATTTGTTCAGGCGGTGAGCATTTGATCTTGTAATGGAGGTGTTGTTTCGCTGATTTCATCATGTCCCGATTCGCAACAGCTGAACTCAAATTTGCAGCACCTGACAATGGATTATGTGACTCTTCAGGTTACGTCCTGCAATGGTCGACCACAAGTTTGCCACAAATGACTTGTGCTGACCCTTACGCGCAACAGTTTTCCACATGCATGCACTGTCGGTCTCGATACTCATTGTTGGATCCAAGATATCAACAAGAGTGATGCTCATGTTGTTGCGAATAATGCAAAGCTTACCATTTAAAGACACCAAGCCTGCGGCTTCGAAGGCTCGTGAGCTGCCTAGATGGTGCCTGCTGTCTATGAATCGTGCCCATGTTCCTGTGTTTGCATCATAGACTCTAAGCTTGCAGCCATCCCGGCAATCAGATGAATAGAGACGTCCATTGAAGGAAATGCTTGGGTTTCGCCAACCTGTAACCATTTCATCATCAATGGTTGACCACAAATTGGATGACGGTAGGTACACTTCACATGTCACTTGGCGATGGGAGTCAAGCCCTTTTAGGAACCACTTGTCATCATATACAACTCCGATGAAAGGCACCATCCCGTTGTTCATCTCAGGGATGCAGACCCATCTGTTCCTATTAGGGTCATAAACTTCAGCAGACTGAAGAGTCCTTTGTATGCCTTCACACTCTCCACCAGCAACATATAGACAATTGTTTATAACACAGGAACCAAAAAAGTGTCGCTTTCGTAACATATCTGGAGCTCGATGCCATTTGTTGGTCCGGGCATTGTAAAATACAACACGTCTCATAGAGCCCCTCAAAGGATCCTTACCGCCAAATAAGTACAGATAGCAACCACTCAGAACAGCACAGCCAAAACCCAACGCTTCTGAATACTCTGGTGGAACAGGTGGAAGGGACTTCCAGAGCTGGTTCAGTGGATCGAAGGCATGCCAGGATATTTTCCCCTCACGATCCCTTTTAAAGACATAAACCCATTCTTCTGCCATGCTGAGTTTCTTGCGCAAGGAATAATAGTAATTTCCTGACAAAAGGCGGTTCCATCTTTTACAAACTGTCCGGAGATTGGGGTGTTCCACTCGTGGAACCCGTATAAGACAGGCAATTGCAAGATCATCAGGAAGGCCAGGCAAAAGTGGTGCTTGAGCTCGGCACCTCTCCTTCCGCGAGCCCCTTGACTTGCGCTTGGTTTGTTTGACATCAGGTTGCATGCACATCTTTGCTCCAGAAGCAAATTTTCTAGCATCCACGACAGTTTTAAGGCCTGTATCTAATCTGCAGTAACAGGAGACGGACTCTACCTGCCAAATGCAATGATGAAACAAGATTAGAAGTTGTGCTGTAACACGGCAAATTCTCAAATAACATAAAACGACAGCAAATGTTTGGATTAAAGCCTACTAATCCTGGTCGTAGCTCAAAATATCAAATATATATACTATCTAATACCCCTAGCAGACAGTAGGAGGCAGGATATTTACACTGGCAGCAACCACTTCCCAATTCACTGTCACCATTACACTAGTTCGTTTGTGAAATATGATATAAAACCCAGAGTCAATCCAAGTCATACAGATACAAGGTGTTTGGACCAGTTAGTTGTCTTAAACTTCCATCAAATTGACTCTTGTTGGAAATCAATAACACAGCATAACAGCGCCACTAGGTTTATTATTCTTAAGTGCAAGATGAATAGATGGATGTCTTGTCCGGCAAGCAAGATGCTAGCAAGTTCCTAGGCCGGCTCGCAAGGCACGCAGCAGCAGTATTAGCATGGCGCGAGATGGGCTCCTCTCCTCTCCTCTTAAGTTATCCTAGATTATCATGGCGGAGGTTGTAGGGTGGGATACTTGCTGGATATGAGGGTCGTCACCGTGTAGGCACCATCGTACAGTAGAAGGGTAGTGGGGAAAGATTGGAGAATTAGAGGGGTAGAAGAGAAGCATAGGAGGGAGTAGATATTTCATTTTTCTGCTTCCTTACAAAGGGGCATACATCCTTATATAGCGTAAGAGTAGATAGCTTAAACCGACTTTGCCTAACCCTCTTATCTCCTCTTCCCAGTATATATACACACCAGAACCCCATCAATATGATTGTGTGAGTTCTTCCAAACCTACATATAGACACTTTAGGTCGGCTACTGTTCACCGAACAGTAACCCAGCACACACTGGATAATTCTAGGCTAGGCTGGGTTCATCTAGGAGATAACTGAACTCTTCCCACAGACGCTCTTCTACCAGCACACACACACACGCGCGCGCGCGCACCCTAGATACTCTAGACTAAGCTTAATAGACAACTGGACTCAAGATACCACAACAAAGACTTGTTTAGATTCATATTTATTAATTCATTTGATTTGGTCAGTTTCTTACAATAGTCCTTAATGTTAGAGCCATCCTCCATCTAAGACATATGGCATTGTTAATTCAATCAAGCATAAAATCTTCTCGAACCTCTTCTTTCTGTTCTCCTCTCTAGTATTCTCATCCCTGCTGCAAACCCACCTCCTTTGCACTTTCCCTTCACCACGCCATGGCTTCAAGTCCCCATACTGGAGGAGCTTGACAATGGAGTGGCCTCTTCTACCATGGATTCTTTAGAATAGTTGGACGACAGAAGGTAATTTCCCGGAGGACTATTCACACATGATACAGAATATCAAAATATCATACTGGTAACAAATAAGAACACATCGAAAAGATTATTTAAATAATAGAAACACACAGAAGCAGAAGAATTCAGCTTTGGGCAATAGGCAACATTTTTTAAGCATAAGGCAACATGAAAAGGAAGTCAAATAAATCAATGACAAGAAGCATTTACGTGCTCAAGCTGAGATTTAAGAGCACAGCCATATTGGGGTAGCAGGCACTTCTTTTACAAACAAATACCCAAATTATCATGACTCGCATAACCCAGCTCAAGAACACCAATAGTCATAAACAGTACATCATGTTAGTTCCATCTGTTTATGATGAGTAGCCATAGTAGCCACAAGAAATTCCTGAGGATGATCAAGTTCATTGAAGGATGTCTGAAGCCTGTTGAAATGGACATGCTGTTGAATATGGAGACTCATATAATGAACCTACTCCAACATGTATGCTTGTCTAAAGCAAGAAACTAAGGGTCCTAAAAGATGTGAGAGAATTGCGAGACAGTGACAACTCATTAAACTCTTGTCGTCATGCTTAAAAAATTCAGTCGGCATCGTCAAATCATTCATCTCTTCGCAGTGATTGCTTCGGTACCATTATTTTGATTCTTCCATCGGATCAAGTAGTTCGGTCTTGATACCATGCACATTTATGCCGTATATCATGATATCTTAGGACGATCCAGGGGTTGTTACGCATAAGGAGTATGAAAGTATAGCCGAGCAAGAAAATTAAAGATATACACCTACCTGGCTAATTTGACCCAAGCCAAACACGGAGTGCCTTTGTTACAGTAGAATAAAAATAATGGCCTTCTCTGAATTTACAAATATACTAGGTCAACCATTTGTGCTTGAACTTTCAACTATTGTTGCATAAGCATGGCACAATCCCAATTAAGGAATATGAACACAACCATACGGTATACGTAATTCCCAAGAAAATCACATTTGGCATGTTCCAAGGTAGTATGAGGTAATAAGAATCAGCAGCAGTGTTCACTAGCAAATCAACACTAAGCCTATTACTACCAGTCTACAACTAGTGGCCAACAGCCAATTTAGGCTCCGTTTGGAACAAAGAAAAATCACAGGAATTCAGGATCGAATTCCTATAGGAAAAAAATCTTCTTTTTTTTCTTTTCTTTTTTCTATCTGATTGCAGGAACTTGGTGATTGCAGCTGAAGCTAAAGATTTGATTGAAAAACCAGTTCATTGGAAGATCAGACCGACGCTAGCAGATTTTTTTTAACCCTACTTCTGATCTCTCTCAATACACAGTTGAGTACATTCCTTGCATAAAAAATCTTATATTTCATTCACTTGCTAAGAGAGCTTTCTGCTGTAGATCCTCTTCTAGATGCAACTTCCTATGTAGCAAAGTCTCTGATTGTAAATCCAGATTGGCCTTGGAGGCCATCTCTTCCCCCAAGGGGAAATTACTATCTGTACATTGCCCTGGTTGTTAAATAATAAAATTTAGCCCTCCTTTGAGGGCTTATGTTTGACAAAAGAAAATATAGGAAACAAAAAATCCTAAGGTGCTGTTTGGAACAAAGAATGGCTCACCAAGATTCCTCGAAATTCGTATGGAATGGGGCAATCCATAGGAATTTTGGAGGAAAACAAACATGAGGTCTTACCTCATGTTTCTCCTCCTTATGTCTACAATTCTTGTGTTTTCCCTTTGTGGTATCCAAATGGCAGTGTTAGACTATTCCTGTGCTTTAGATTCCTGTAGGAACTCAGGTTACATGGCATCTCAATTCCTGTGTTTCAAACGGGGCCTTATTATTTCCACGGAATCACACATCTCTATTATATGATGTAAAATCACACATGACCTCGGCTACCCAAAGCCCAAAGCACCCAGATCCACGTCCCCGCAGCCACAAACGAATCAGCAGAAAAACACCCCATTTTGCAGTATGAAACACAAACACCCATCCCTAAGCTAAAACACCTCGTCTCTGCACCCAAAGTGCACCTTCAGCTCAAGAACAACCCCACCCACTCACTCCCCGGGTAAATTCGATCTCAAAAAGCGTGCTTCGAGCGAAGAACAAAACGTATAAGAGAAGGCGGCGCCTCACCAGCGGCGCGCGGACGCGGACACCAGCGCTGACCGGCGGCGGGGCAACTCTGGAGGCTGAATCCATCGCTGGATCGGGCGGCGAATCCACGCGGCTTTCGGCTCGGTGTCGGGAGTGGACGAGAGGCTCGCGGTCGCCGGGAGTGGGGGACATACAAACAAGGGAGCCCGTCAGCTACTTTTGGTTGGACTACAGCAACGACGACAACAAAGCCTTTAGTTCCAACTTGTCCCAAACAAGTTAGGTAGGCTAGAGGTAAAACTGATAAGATCTCGCAACCAACTCATAGCTCTGCACATGGATAGCAAACTTCCATGCACCCCTGTTCATAGCTAACTCTTTGATAATAATTCAATCCTTCAGGTCTTTTTTAACGGACTCCTCTCATGTCAAATTCGGTCTACCCCGCCCTCTCTTGACATTCTCCGCACGCATTAGCCGTCCGCTATGCACTGAAACTTCTGGAGGCATGCTGAATATGCGCAAACCATCTCTGACGATGTTGGACAAGCTTCTCTTCAATTGATGCTACCCCAACTCTATCTCGTATATCATCATTCCAGACTCGATCCTTCCTCGTGTGGCCACACATCCATCTCAACATACACATCCCCGCCACACCTAACTGTTGAACATGTCGCCTTTTAGTCAGCCAACACTCAGCGCCATACAACATTGCGGGTCGAACCGCCATCCTATAGAACTTGCCTTTTAGCTTTTGTGGCACCCTCTTGTCACGGAGAATGCCAGAAGCTTGACGCCACTTCATCCATCCGGCTTTGATTCAATGGTTCACATCTTCATTAATACCCCCATCCTCCTGCAGCATTGATCCCAAATACCGAAAGGTGTCCTTCCGAGATACCACCTGACCATCAAGACTAACCTCCTCCTCCTCACACCTAGTAGTACTGAAACCGCACATCATGTACTCGGTTTTAGTTCTACTAAGCCTAAACCCTTTCTATTCCAAGGTTTGTCTCCATGACTCTAACTTCCTATTTACCCCCGTCCGACAATCGTCAACTAGCATCACATCATCTGCAAAGAGTATACACCATGGGATATCTCCTTGTATATCCCTTGTGACCTCATCCATCACCAATGCAAAAAGATAAGGGCTCAAAGCTGACCCCTGATGCAGTCCTATCTTAATCGGGAAGTCATCAGTGTCGACATCACTTGTTCGAACACTTGTCACAACATTATCGTACATGTCCTTGATGAGGGTAATGTACTTTGCTGGGACTTTGTGTTTCTCCAAGGCCCACCACATGACATTCCGCGGTATCTTATCATAGGCCTTCTCCAAGTCAATGAACACCATATGCAAGTCCTTCTTCTACTCCCTATATCTCTTCATAAGTTGTCGTATCAAGAAAATGGCTTCCATGGTCGACCTCCCAGGCATGAAACCAAACTGATTTTTGGTCACGCTTGCCATTCTTCTTAAGCGGTGCTCAATGACTCTCTCCCATAGCTTCATTGTATGGTTCGTCAGCTTAATTCCACGGTAATTAATACAACTCTGAACATCCCCCTTGTTCTTGAAGATTGGTACTAATATACTCCGTCTCCATTCTTCTGGCATCTTGTTTGCCTGAAAAATGAGGTTGAAAAGCTTGGTTAGCCATACTATCGCTATGTCCCCGAGACCTTTCCACACCTCAATGGGGATACAATCAGGGCCCATCGCCTTGCCTCCTTTCATCCTTTTTAAAGCCTCCTTGACCTCAGACTCCTGGATTCACCGCACAAAACGCATGCGGGTCTCATCAAAGGAGTCGTCCAGTTCAATGGTAGAACTCTCATTCTCCCCATTGAACATCTTGTTGAAGTACTCCCGCCATCTATGCTTAATCTCCTCGTCCTTCACCAAGAGTTGGCCTGCTCCGTCCTTGATGCATTTGACTTGGCCAATATCCCTCGTCTTCCTCTCTCGGATCTTGGCCATCTTATAGATGTCCCTTTCGCCTTCCTTCGTGCCTAACCGTTGGTAGAGGTCCTCATATGCCCGACCCCTTGCTTCACCAACAGCTCGCTTTGCGGCCTTCTTCGCCATCTTGTACTTCTCTATGTTGTCTGCACTCCTATCCAGGTATAGGCGTCTGAAGCAATCTTTCTTCTCTTTAATCGCCTTCTGGACATCATCATTCCACCACCAGGTATCCTTATCTTCGCTTCTCCTTCCCCTCGACACTCCAAACTCCTCCGAGGCCACCTTACGAATGCAAGTCGCCATCTTCATCCACACATTGTCCGCATCCCCTCCTTCCTCCCAAGGGCCCTCCTTAATGACCCTCTCCTTGAACGCCTGAGCTACCTCCCCCTTGAGCTTCCACCACTTCGTTCCAGCGACTTTGGCACGCTTATCCCGCTGGACACGAATCCAAAAGCGGAAGTCAGCAACCACCAGCTTATGCTGGGGTACAACACTCTCTCCAGGTATCACCTTACAGTCTAGGCACGCACGCCTATCTTCTCTTCTCGAGAGGATGAAATCAATCTGGCTAGAGTGTTGGTCACTACTAAAAGTCACCAGATGTGATTCTCTAAAGAGGGTGTTAGCTACAATCATGTTGTAGGCTAAAGCAAAGCTTAAGACATCTTCTCCTTCTTGATTCCTGATGCCATAGCCAAAGCCCCCATGCGCCCCTTCAAAACCTGTGTTAGATGTACCCACGTGGCCATTGAGGTCTCCTCCTATGAAGAGCTTCTCACCAATCGGTACACTCCTAACCATGTCTTCCAGGCTTCCCAGAACTCCCTCTTGGTGTTCTCATTGTGGCCTACTTGCGGGGCATACGCGCTGATAACATTGAGAACCAAGTCCTCAACTACCAGCTTGACCAGGATAATCCGGTCCCCCACGTCTTTTGACGTCTACCACTCCATACTTGAGGATCTTGTTGATCAAGATGCCTACGCCATTTCTATTTGCAGCCGTCCCCGTGTACCACAGCTTGAAGCCGGTATCCTCCACCTCCTTCGCCTTCTGTCCTCTTCATTTGGTTTCTTGGACGCAAAGGATATCAACACCTCTCCTCACCACTGCATCAACTAGCTCCCGAAGCTTCCCTGTCAGAGACCCTACGTTCTAGCTACCTAAGCGAATCCTCCTAGGCTCGGCTAGCTTCCTTACCCTTCGCACTCGTCAAGTCAAATGCGAAGACCCTTGCTCATTTTCCACTACATCCGGGCGCCGATGTAGCGCGCCACTAAGGATGCGACGACCCGATCCTCGCTCACTTGCCACCATATCTGGATCAAGATACGGCGCGCCACCTGGGGGTGACGGCCCGACCCTTGCCCATTTTCCACCACACCCGGGTTCCGATGTGGCACGTCGCTGAGAGGGTTACGCCCCAACAAAAATCTTGTGGGTTTCATCTCCATAAGAGTGGTTGAGTTTTTACGTTGGCTCACCAAGCCTATCACAACCCTCTTCCTTTACCCGGGCTTAGGACCGTCAGCTACTTTTGGTTGGACTCAAAAAGAAAAAACCTCTGGCCAAGGTCCAAAAAAAAAAGAAAAACTTTGGTCCAAAAAGAAAGTTAGTTTATTTGAATTAGACCATCTCTCCAACTAAGAAGGCATTTGTGGTGACTTTGTCAATCTCAATATGTTATGTCGGCCCAGTACATCGGAGTTGCTCATAGTATGTGGGTGAGTGTCTTTATAGAGATTGTATGTGCATGTATGTGGGCATCTGTGTTTATATTGTGTTCACAAAAACTAAGATGGAAATTTCTCAAAAAAAACTAAGATGGAGTAATTTGGCCTTTTTGAGCATGTCCATTTCAAATCCTCATTCATTCGGTATATAACCACGCCTCCTAAATTGTTCTTCCTATTTCAAACATTTCATCAAACAGGTCACGTGTGACACCGCCTGAGCATGCCCAAGTGTTGCGACGACCACACAGACGACCCACACACGCCGGAATAGGCACACAACTAGGAGTGCACAAGCTCGGGTGGCCTCGTCTCTGCATTGCCTGTCCCTGAAGCAGCCCCGCTGTCAAAAGAGGGTGAGGTTCAGTGGCGGATGCATGAGCTAAGGCCAACTCCAATCGACCGACCCAAACGAACGTCACTTTTGTCTAGATTTCGTCCTTTGAGTCGACCGGAGGGGCGGCATCCGGCCTCGTTCACGTTCCCGTTGCTAGGGCACCCAACCAGCCGGCTCATTTGTTCCGCGCCGCCATTTATTTGCATACATTTTTCAGCATTTTACATTCAATGCATACAAATACAAATAAAAAGTCACATAGTTTTTACATCACAACAGATAGTTTAAAACCAAATAGAAATCTCATAGTTTACAACCGAATGAAATTGAAATTGTCATAAATACAAATAAAAAGATCTAATACATTTATCAGTTGCCTAGATGAGTCCACATATCCTTAACCAAATCAGTTTGAAACTGAATGTGGGTTGCCCAATCACGCATTTCATGATGAAATTTGGCGAACTCTGCAAACGATGTTGGTCCATGCTTAGGCTCAATATTTTCACCCTGGTAATCAAACTCTTGGTCGTAGATGTTGTCATCACGCTCATCCTCTACGATCATGTTGTGCATGATCACACAAGCAGTCATCACATTCCACATCTGGTGTTGGCTCCATGTGCTGGAAGGGTACCGAACAGTAGCCCATCGAGATTGGAGCACACCGAAAGCTCCATATATTTACCACCTCTCTCTTGTGCTTTGGAAAACTTAGCTCGCTTCTCTCCTACAGGCCTGGAGATTGTCTTCACAAGAGTTGACCACTGAGAGTAGATACCATCAGCTAGGTAGTATCCCTTGTTGTAGTGGTGGCCATTAACCTCAAAGTTGACCTCTGGGCAGTTACCTTCTGCAAGCTGTGTGAACACCAGAGACCATTGAAACACATTGATGTCATTGTGAGAACTTGCCATGCCAAAGAAAGAGTGTCAAATCCAGAGGTCCTGTGATGCCACAACTTCAAGTATGACCGTGCAAGCTTTAACATGCCCCTTATACTGCTCCTGCTAAGCAAATGGGCAGTTCTTCCACTTTGAGTTCATACAATCTATGCTACCAAGCATTCCCGGAAAGCCTCTAGATTCACTGACCGCCAACAACAGGGCTATATCTGCATCATTTAATTCTCTCAAGTACTCCGCGGCAAACATTGCTACCACTAATGTGGTCACCTATTACAGGTAGGGTCAAGGACCCACATGGGGCTCATCACCACCATGGGTAGGTACCTGGACCATGCTAGCATTCGGATGCTTACATCAGGAAGTCCACTCGGACAGCTTGACGGCACTCGAACGACCACACGCCACTCGGCTGATGGACCACCACTCGGACCAAGAGGACAGGAGGGCGTCGTGGGAGCTGCAACGGTCGGAGGATCCTAAGTCATGCTTTAACAAGAGTCAAGGCTATTGTTACCTGTAACTGCCGTACTAGAGGCTCATCACACCTGTAACTGAAGCATTCAGTGTCATTTAATGCCTTGGCTGCATGGGAGACATGGGGCTGCAGTGCACTCTATATAAGCTACACCCCCTCCATAGCCGAGGACGAGCAATCTTTGTAACCATACCCATCAAATCAAAGCAAGCCTCGGGGCACGAGACGTAGGGCTTTTACCTTCGCCGAGAGGGGACTGAACTCGTTAAACACCGAGTGTTAGACCTGCACCGTAGCTAGGCTCTGCCCCTCTTATTCGTACCCCTAGTACTCATTGTTAGGATCATAACCCCGATAGTTGGCGCCCACCGTGGGGCTAGGCGTCTAGCAAAGTTTCATGGCGTAGGTGGAATTCTTCATCATCATGTCAGTCAGCGGTGAAATACATTTCGGGGCACTCTCCTTCATCGCCGACGACTCAGCGTGGCTTCGCGAGGCCCCACTGGACGTGGAGGCGTTGCCCGTCCGCGGCGTGATGCATTTCTATGCATCGTCCTATGGTGTCCTGCTCTGACAGCCTGCGGCTCCGTACCGAGTGGTCGCTCACCCTACCATCGCACGTCGCTGCAAGCGTTCTGGGTGTTCGCGGCTACAGCGCTGGATCAAACACGCTATCGCCATCCAGGCCGCGGTGGAACATTTGGCGGCTCTCAAGTTCGATGGCCCGCCCTCGACCTCTCCGACGGGTCACTCGGAGATTCCTTTGAGGAGTCTGAGTGCGAAAGTATCGAGTCGACCGCCGAGATTCTCATGGCGGACAACTCCGAGCACCGCGCGCCCCCCGGGTACACAGACGCTCGGGACAACCGCGCAGGTGCGTCCCACGGCAACACTGACGGCGACGCCACGGGCCACGAGCCGTACGTGCCTCAGGCTCTCACCTGGGAGCAGCGAGACGAGCTTCGCCGCAGGAATGAGCAGCTCCTGAACACCCGAATCACCAGGATGACCCCTGAGGCTTTGGCCATGGAGTCGACTCGCCTGGCCACCCTGGCCGAGCGCGATGGCCTAGAACGGCTACAGAGGGAGCTGGATGACCGCGAGCGCCGCCAACCCAGTTCTAGTCGGCATAAGTGCCGACTCTTCTCGAGTGACCAGCCTCGTAAGTATCAGGTCCTCAATGCTCTGCTACAAAGTCTGGCAGCCGCCACTCGGATCGCGGATTCCATCCAGCCCTCTAGCTCAGCAGCTGGAGAGGGGATTCGGCAGATCCAGGCGCTCCTAAAAACGGCACTGTCACAGAACGCGGCAGTGTCCCAGTCCAGAGACTGTATCCACAGCGCATCAGTGCGCGCGGAGACCGTTCAGTCGGCTCATAGCCTACTCGGCTCCGGCAGGCGACGGGCCACTTCCTCCTCAAGAGATCACCATGAAGATCGGAGGCACGATCATGTTGCGTCGTCTCGGCGTCACGATGGCTACGATCGTGCCCTGATGCATCCACCACGAGATGGCGCGTACGGGCGCCAGCCCTACGACGACAGGCGGACACACGACGGCGATCACTGGTCGAGCCCCACTCGTCACATGAGGGACACTCGAGACCTGCAATTCAACGCGGGATCCGTTCTCGCTCAGAACCTGGACGACAGGGGCCGAGCCCTACGAGAAGGCCAAGATCACGATGTCCCGAGTGGTTCCATACCATCGGGTCCCGAGTGTTTCAGCCGTTATATACGGGCGGCAGACATTCCCAGCAACTTTAGGTTGGCTACAGGGATCAGCAAGTTTACCGGCGAGTCCAAGCCAGAGATCTGGCTGGAAGATTACCAAGTGGTGGTCCAGATCGGCGGCGTCAACGACAATGTGGCCATGAAACACATGTCCTTGATGCTCGAGGGCTCCACTCGGGCTTGGCTGACTCAGCTCCCGCTGGGCAGCATATTCTGTTGGGATGATTTGGCGAGAGTGTTCGTCAAAACTTTTGAAGGCACTTACAAGAGATCGAGTGGTCTAGCTGAGTTGCAACACTGCGAACAGAGGCAAAATGAGACTCTCCGTGAGTTCATTCAGTGGTGGACCAACTTGCACAATACGGTGGAGAACGTCAGTGAGCACCAGGCAATCTGCGCCTTCAAGGCCGGAGTTAGGTACCGAGAGCTGAACATGAAATTCCGCTGAACTGAGACCCTGACTCTTAGTCGGGCTATGGAGATAGCCAATCGGTATGCCAATGGTGAAGAGGAGGACTGACTGAGGAGCGGCAAAAGTCGAGCAGGCGATGCTCATGAGTCGGACAACAACAAGGGCAAGAAGCACAAGCGGAAGGTTGAAGCTGGAGGGAGTGGTGAGGCGGCGTCCCTGGCCGGCCAAGGCAAAAGCAAAAGAAAGACTAGAAGGGGAAGAAGCAAGTCACCATGAAAGTGACATCCTCGATTAACCCTGCCAGATCCATATGAAGAAAGACAAGGAGGGCAATTTGATTTTGCCCAAGCATACCACTTGGGAGTGCCGGCTCCTGAAGCAAGAGATGTGGCAAGATTCCTCTGGGGACAAGGATGAAGACGACGACGACGATGGAGGCAAAGGTACTTCCGGGTACCCCCAACGTCGAGACAGTCCTGATGATCTTCGCGGACGTCGAAAGCAAGAGTCGCCTCAATGTTATTAACCGAGAGGTCAACATGGCGGTTCCAACTGTCACCAAGTACCTCGAATGGGCCAAAACACCAGTGATCTTCAATCAGTCGGATCACCCGACCCACATACCGACCCCCGGGCGGCAAGCTTTGGTGGTTGACCCGGTCGTTGGAGGAGTCCGATTGTGCAAAGTCCTAATGGATAGCGGCAGCGGGCTCAACATCATTTACGCCGACACATTGGAGGCAATGGGCATTCTGATGACCCAACTCAGCAAGAGCAATATGCAATTCCTCGTAGTAATCCCTGGGAAGAAGGCCAAATCACTCGGACAGATCGTCCTCGATGTCGTATTCGGCGAAGAGAAGAACTTTTGAAAGGAACGGCTGACTTTCGAAGTGGTAGACTTTCGGAGTGCTTACCACACTATCCTGGGTAGGCCCGCCTACGCACGTTTCATGGCCCATCCATGTTACGTGTATCTTAAGCTTAAGATGCCACGACCAAAAGGCATGATCACTATCATGGGCAATAGGAAGTTGGCCGAAGAATGTCTCCAGAAGGGCTCTCAGATCATCGACGAACAGATTGCAATGGCCGAGTTAGATAAGTACAAGAAGGCGGTGGATTCGAGTGAGCTGTTGAAGTCCAAAAAGCTAGCTGTGGAATCCGCTTTCCAGTCGTCAGGGGAGACGAAGCCAGTGCACATTCATCTCGAGGATCCGAATGCCGCCCCAACCAACATCTCCACTACCCTTGACAGCAAATAGGAAGGCGAACTCGTCCAGTTCCTCCGTGAGAACTGGGACATCTTCGCATGGAAGCCTTCTAACATGCCGGGTGTTCCCAGGGAGTGCACATACTCCGTGTCGACTCGAAGATGAAGCCTATCAAAGAGAACCTTCAATGATCTTCCACCAAGGAACGCAAGGTGATTGGCGAGGAGATAGCATGGCTCTTGGCCGCCGAATTCATCCGAGAGGTGTACCACTCCAAGTGGCTCGCCAACGTTGTCATGGTGCCGAAGAAAAATAACTCTCTCTGAATGTGTATTGATTTTAAGCACATCAATCAGGCATGCCCGAAGGATCATTTCCCTCTCCCTCGCATAAATCGGATAGTAGATTCTACTACCGGGTGTGAGCGGTTGTCGTTTCTGGATGCGTACTTCGGGTACCACCAGATCCGAATGTATGTTCCTGATAAAATAAAAACAGCGTTCATCATCCCATTCGGTTGTTTTGCTATATCACTATGCCATTCGGGTTGAAAAATGTTGGGGCCACATTTCAGCGTATGATTTAGAAGTGCTTGCGGAAGCAAATCAGTTGGAACATGGAGGCCTATATGGAAGATATCGTGGTCAAGTCCAGCAAAGGTTCCGACCTCCTGACTGACCTCGTCGAAACCTTCGCAAAATTACGCACTTTTGGCATCAAGCTCAACCGAGCTAAGTGTACATTTGGCGTACCTGCAGGCAAATTACTCAGTTTCCTTGTTTCCGAATGTGGGATTGATGCCAATCCTAAGAAGATAGGGGCTATCATCCGAATGAAGCAACCAGAGCGTCTCCACGACATGCAGCGCCTCATAGGTTGTCTGGCAGCCCTGAGTAGATTCATCTCGAGACACGGCGAAAAAGCCCTGCCGCTTTACCGATTGATGAAGAAGTCTGACAGGTTCGAGTGGACTCCTGAAGCGCCGGCTGCGTTCCAGGAACTTAAAGCCCTGCTTTCCACCCAGCCGGTGCTAGCTGCTCCGAGCACCAAAGAGCCTCTGCTCCTATACATCGCGGCCACGATCCGAGTTGTTAGCACGGTTCTCACTGTGGAACGGGAAGAACAAGGCAAAACCTTCAAGCTCCAATGACCAGTCCACTACATCTCTGAAGTCTTGGCCCCTTCCAAGCAGAGGTATTCACATTATCAGAAGCTAGTATATGGGATATATCTAACTACAAAGAAGGTGGCACATTACTTTCAAGAACACTCGGTCACGGTGATAAGTGACGCCCCTCTGTCTGAGATCATGAATAACACAGATGCCACAGGCCGAGTGGCAAAGTGGGCCATTGAGCTCCTTCCGCTGGACATCAAGTTTGAAGCTAAGAAATCCATCAAGTCGCAAGCGCTAGTAGATTTTCTTGCCGAGTGGATTGAGCAAGAGCAACCCGTCCCGAGTGTCCCCGAGCACTGGATGGTGTTCTTCGACGGCTCCAAGATGCTCCGCGGCTCCGGGGCCGGAGTGGTCTTGGTGTCTCCCAAAGGTGACTAACTCAGTTATGTGCTTCAAATTCACTTCGACTCCTCCAACAACGAAGCCGAATACGAAGCTCTCCTGTATGGGCTACAAATGGCAATTTCTCTGGGAATTCGCCGACTGATGGTCTATGGCGACTTGGACCTAGAGGTAAACCAAGTCATGAAGGAATGGAATAACCATAGCCCGGCGATGACTGGCTACTCCAACACCGTCAGAAATCTGGAGAAACACTTTGAAGGGTTGGAACTCCATCACGTGCCACGGCTCAAGAACCAAGCGGCTGATGACCTGGCCAAGATGGGCTCCACTCGGAAGACGGTACCCAAGAATGTGTTCCTAGAACACCTACATTCGTCCACGATCAAGGAAGACACTTCCATGGAGGATCCCCCACAACCAGTCGGTCCGTCCAATCCAACTGCAGTAGACATCCCTGTGCTGATCAACCTCGTCCAACAAATCCTTGTGATTACTCCCGAGTGGACTGAACCGTATCTGGCATATTTGCTCAGGCAGGAGCTCCCGGAAGATGAAGCTGAGGCCCGTCAGATCGTTCGTCGATCTAAAGCCTTCACTGTCATGGGAGATTAGTTGTACAAGAAAAGCACCACCGGGGTCACTCAGCGATGTATATTAACGGAGGAAGGGCAACAAATACTGCAAGAGATTCACTCGCGTACATGTGGACACCATGCATCCTCTCGGACCTTGGTTGATAAAGCATTCAGAGCCGGGTTCTATTAGCCTAGAGCCAACGAGGCTGCACGTGATATAGTGCATTATTGCGTCGGGTGCCAATTCTATGCGAATCAGTCGCACAAGCGAGCGTCCGCTCTGAAGACTATTCCCCTCACTTGGTCGTTCGCCGTCTGGGGGCTCGACATGGTCGGCCCACTCCAGACCGGGGCGAGTGGTTTCACGCACCTGTTAGTGGTGGTCGATAAGTTCACCAAGTGGATCGAAGCAAAACTAATAAAGAAGCTGGACCCGGCCACCACCATTCAGTTCATCAAAGAGATAGTCTTCAGATTCGGAGTCCCTCACAACATCATCACCGACAACGGGTCTAACTTCGACTCGGACGAGTTCCGCGAGTTTTGTTACACCCAAGGCACTCGGGTCGATTACGCCTCCGTGGCGTACCCACAGTCAAATGGGCAAGCCGAACGGGCGAATGGACTGATACGCCAAGGCTTGAAGCCTCGCCTCATGCGTGACTGATAACCCACAAGTATAGGGGATCACAACAGTTTTCGAGGGTAGAGTATTCAACCCAAATTTATTGATTCAACACAAGGGGAGCCAAAGAATATTCTCAAGTATTAGCAGTTGAGTTGTCAATTCAACCACACCTGGATAACTTAGTATCTGCAGCAAAGTATTTAGTAGCAATGTAGTATGGAAGTAACGGTAACGGTGACAAAGGTAACAGTAGCAGTTTTGTAGTAATTGTAACAGTGGCAACGGAAAAGTAAGTAAGCAAAGATCAATATGTGAAAAGCTCGTAGGCATTGGATCAGTGATGGATAATTATGTCGGATGCGATTCCTCATGTAATAGTTATAACATAGGGTGACTCAGAACTAGCTCCAATTCATCAATGTAATGTAGGCATGTATTCCGAATATAGTCATACGTGCTTATGGAAAAGAACTTGCATGGCATCTTTTGTCCTACCCTCCCGTGGCAGCGGTGTCCTATTGGAAACTAAGGGATATTAAGGCCTCCTTTTAATAGAGTACCGGACCAAAGCATTAACACTTAGTGAATACATGAACTCCTCAAACTACGGTCATCACCGGGAGTGGTCCCGATTATTGTCACTTCGGGGTTGCCGGATCATAACACATAGTAGGTGACTATTGACTTGCAGAATAGGATCAAGAACTCACATATGTTCATGAAAACATAATATGTTCAGATCTGAAATCATGGCACTCGAGCCCTACTGACAAGCATTAAGCATAGCAAAGTCATAGCAACATCAATCTCAGAACATAATGGATACTAGGGATCAAACCCTAACAAAACTAACTCGATTACATGGTAAATCTCATCCAACCCATCACCGTCCAGCAAGCCTATGATGGAATTACTCACGCACGGCGGTGAGCATCATGAAATTGGTGATGGAGGAAGGTTGATGATGACGACGGCGATGGATTCCCCTCTCCGGAGCCCCAAACGGACTCCAGATCAGCCCTCCCGAGAGAGATTAGGGCTTGGCGGCGGCTCCGCATTGTAAAACGCGATGAATCTTTCTCTCTAATTTTTCTCCCCAAACGTGAATATATAGAGTTGGAGTTGAGGTCGGTCGAGCACCAGGGGGCCCACGAGGCAGGGGCGCGCCCAGGGGGGTAGGCGCGCCCCCCACCCTCATGGACAGGGTGTGGGCCCCCTGGCCTTAATTCTTTCGCCAATATTTTTTATTAATTCCAAAAATATTCTCTGTGAAGTTTCAGGTCATTCCGAGAACTTTTATTTCTGCACAAAAATAACACCATGGCAATTCTGCTGAAAACAGCGCCAGTCCGGGTTAGTTCCATTCAAATCATGCAAGTTAGAGTCCAAAACAAGGGAAAAAGTGTTTGGAAAAGTAGATACGATGGAGACGTATCAACTCCCCCAAGCTTAAACCTTTGCTTGTCCTCAAGCAATTCAGTTGACAAACTGAAAGTGATAAAGAAAAAACTTTTACAAACTCTGTTTGCTCTTGTTGTTGCAAATATGTAAAGCCAGCATTCAAGTTTTCAACAAAGATTATGAACTAACCATATTCACAATAACATTTAGATCTCATGTTTACTCATATCAATGGCATAATCAACTAGCGAGCAATAATAATAAATCTCGGATGGCAACACTTTCTCAAAACAATCATAATATGATATAACAAGATGGTATCTCGCTAACCCTTTCTGAGACCGCAAAACATAAATGCAGAGCACCTCTGAAGATCAAGGACTGACTAAACATTGTAATTCATGGTAAAAGAGATCCAGTCATAGTCATACCCAACATAAATTAATAGTAATGTATGCAAATGACAGCGGTGCTCTCCAACTGGTGCTTTTTAATAAGAGGGTGATGACTCAACATAAAAGTAAATAGATAGGCCCTTCGCAGAGGGAAGTAGGGATTTGTAGAGGTGCCAGAGCTCGATTTTGAAATAGAGATAAATAATATTTTGAGCGGCATACTTTCATTGTCAATATAACAACTGAGAGATCTCGATATCTTCCATGCTACACACATTATAGGCGGTTCCCAAACGAAATGGTAAAGTTTATACTCCCCCTCGACCAACAAGCATCAATCCATGGCTTGCCCAAAACAACGGGTGCCTCCAACTAACAACAATCCTGGGGGAGTTTTGTTTGCAATTATTTTGATTTGGTTTGAGCATGGGACTGGGCATCCTGGTGACCAGCCATTTTCTCGTGAGTGAGGAGCGGAGTCCACTCCTCTTGAGAATAACCCGCCTAGCATGGAAGATACAGACAACCCTAGTTGATACATGAGCTATTCGAGCATGCAAAACAGAATTTCATTTGAAGGTTTAGAGTTTGGCACATACAAATTTACTTGGAACGGCAGGTAGATACCGCATATAGGAAGGTATAATGGACTCATATGGAATAACTTTGGGGTTTATGGAAGTGGATGCACAAGCAGTATTCCCGCTTAGTACAAGTGAAGGCTAGAAAGAGACTGGGAAGCGACCAGCTAGAGAGCGACAACAGTCATGAACATGCATTAAAATTAATAAACATTGAGTGCAAGCATGAGTAGGATATAATCCACCATGAACATAAATATCGTGGAGGCTATGTTGATTTTGTTTCAACTACATGTGTGAACATGTGCCAAGTCAAGTCACTCGAATCATTCAAAGGAGGATACCACCCTATCATACCACATCACAACCATTTTAAAATCATGTTGGCACGCAAGGTAAACCATTATAAACTCCTAGCTAATTAAGCATGGCATGAGCAACTATAATCTCTAATTGTCATTGCAAACGTGTTTCATTCATAATAGGCTGATTCAGGAATGATGAACTAATCATATTTACAAAAACAAGAGAGGTCGAGTTCATACCAGCTTCTCTCATCTCAATCAGTCTATCATATATCGTCATTATTGCCTTTCACTTGCACGACCGAACGGTGTGAATACTAATAATAGTGCACGTGCATTGGACTAAGCTGGAATCTGCAAGCAGTCAATACAAGGGAGAAGGCAAGGTAATATGGGCTCTTGGTTAAATCAACAATAATGCATATAAGAGCCACTTCAACATTTTCATCATGGTCTTCTCCTCTCGACCCCCAAGGAAAAGAAAGGAAATAAAACTATTTACACGGGAAAGCTCCCAACAAGCAAAAGAAGAACGAGAAATCTTTTTGGGTTTTCTTTTTAATTATTACTACTGCAGGCATGGAAAGTAAACTAGCTAAAAGCTACAACTAATTTTTTTGGTTTTCCTTAAGGTTTTCCAAACACACAAGAAGAAAGCGAGAAAAAGAAAATAATCTAGCATGGATAGTACAATGAAAAAGTATGAGCACCGACAACTAGAATGAGTGTGTGAACATGAATGTAATGTCGGTGAGAAATACGTACTCCCCCAAGCTTAGGCTTTTGGCCTAAGTTGGTCTATGCCCATGGATCAAAGTTGTAGTTGGGGTCGTACTGAGATGCAGTAGCTATTTCCTCATGAGCTGCCGCTTGGAGGCGAGCTGCCTCCGTCCTCCTCTTATACTCGTTTGCCTCCTCCCTGGTTATAATATATCTCCCTTTTGCCTGAAAGTCAAAGAAGGTAGGAGCAGGGAGAGCAACATGGAAAGTGCGGCGCCTGTCAAACATTAATCAATACTGGAGAGGTTGTTCATTCCTCTCAATAAACTGATGGCGAACCATAGCATCATAATCTAGATAAGCGGGAGGCAATTCCATATCATTTTCATGTATGGGTATCTCAAGAAAATTAGCCACACGGGTTGCATAAATCCCACCAAACAAGTCTCCACTTAAACCATTATTATGCAACCTTCGTGCAACAATGGCCCCCAAGTTATATTGTTTATCTCCTAAAACAGCACTCTTGAGAACACTAAGATCTGGAACACACATGTGACATGCCTCATCCTTACCGTTTATGCATCTACCTATAAAGAGAGCAAAATAATGTATAGCAGGAAAATGAATGCTCCCTATGGTAGCTTGTGTTATTTCCCTAGATTCCCCCATAGTGATACTAGCAAGAAAATCTTTAAACTCAGATTTGCGAGGTTCACTAGCACTACCCCACTGCGGAAGTTTACAAGCAGTATTAAAATCTTCTAAGTCCATAGTATAAGATTTACCATAGAGATCAAATAGGACAATGTGAGAATTGCGTGAAGATGAAAATTTGAACCTTCTCACAAAGGAATCAGTTAGGTGATAATACTAAGGGCACTTATCTAGCATGAAGCGCTCGAGTTCAGCATTACGCACATATGCGTCAAATTCCTCCTTAATTCCTGCTCGGACCATGAAATCTTCTGACGGCCATTCATAAGGCCGCACTTGAGCTTCTCTTGGTGGTTCATGGTCCGGCTCACGTATTGCGGGCCTGGGTCCTTGCTTCCTTGAAGAACCACCTTGGTACATTTCCTAAACATGTTTCTTCCTCTGAATAATTTCTGAAAATTTTAGTAACTCAAAATAAAAGTGAACCAAACTCAACAAAATTGATAGCAACTACTCCCGCAAGTGCCTAGAGACTATATCATGCATTAGAAGTACTTGGGACCAAATAATTTTGACATGCAAGCTCAAGAATAGGGTCACCTAAGAAGCAAAAATTTGCAATAAATAAAGCACTAGAACAAAAACTAATTGGACCATTGGAGGAGTCACATACCGAAGAACAATCCCCCAAAGCAGTTTTGTGAGTGGAGCTTTGAGCAAGGAGATCGAAAATCGCAGCAAGATGAGCTAGAACTCGTGCTTGAGCTGGTTGGTGATTTTTTTGGGAGGAATAAGGAGTGTGTGGGTGCTGGAATTAGTGGAGGGGGGCCACCAGGGGCCCATGAGGCAGGGGGCGAGCCCAGGGGGTGGGCGCGCCCTGGACCCTCGTTGCCAGGTGCTTGCTCCCCCTGATGTGTTCTCAGTGCCAGATATTCTCAAATATTCTAGAAAAAAACATATTTCATTTTCGGGGCATTTGGAGAATTTTTATTTTTGGGGTATTTTTTATTGCACGGATAATTCAGAAAACAGACAGAATACACTATTTTTGCTTTATTTAATCTAAATAACAGAAAGTAAAAGGAGGGTACAGAAGATTGTGCTTTCTAACTTCATCCATCTCATGCTCATCAAAAGGAATCCACTAACAAGGTTGATCAAGTCTTGTTAACAGACTCATTCCTACTTGCATGAAACCGGAGAATTTTCGAATAGCACTAGGTTACCTCAACAGGGATATGCACATCCCCAACAATAAGAATATCATATTTCTTTTTGACAGTAGGAAGAGGAAATTCAAAACCTACAATAGTAATCACTGGAATTTTTCCAATAGAATTGATACTGTGGACTTGAGGTTGTTTCCTCGGAAAGTGTACCGTATGCTCATTACCATTAACATGAAAAGTGACATTGCCTTTGTTCAATCAATAACAGCCCCTGCAGTATTCAAAAAGGGTCTACCAAGGATAATCGACATACTATCGTCCTCGGGAATATCAAGAATAACAAAGTCCGTTAAAATAGTAACATTTGCAACCACAACAGGCACATCCTCACAAATACCGACAGGTATAGCAGTTGATTTATCGGCCATTTGCAAAGATATTTCAGTAGGTGTCAACTTATTCAAATCAAGTCTACGATATAAAGAGAGAGGCATAACACTAACACCGGCTCCAAGATCACACAAAGCAGTTCTAACATAGTTTCTTTTAATGGAACATGGTATAGTTGGTACTCCTGGATCTCCTAGTTTCTTAGGTATTCCACCTTTAAAAGTATAATTGGCAAGCATGGTGGAAATTTCAGCTTCCGGTATCTTTCTTTTATTTGTAACAATATCTTTCATATACTTAGCATAAGGATTCATTTTAAGCATATCAGTCAAACGCATACGCAAAAAGGTAGGTCTAATCATTTCAGCAAAGCGCTCAAAATCCTCATCATCCTTTTTCTTGGATGGTTTGGGAGGAAAAGGCATGGGTTTCTGAACCCATGGTTCTCTTTCTTTACCGTGCTTCCTAGCAACGAAGTCTCTCTTATCATAACGTTGATTCTTCGATTGTGGGTTATCAAGATCAACAGCAGGTTCGATCTCTACATCATTGTTATTACTAGGTTGAGCATCAACATGAACATCATCATTAACATTATCACTAGGTTCATGTTCATTACCAGATTGTGTTTCAGCATCAGAAATAGAAATATCATTGGGATTCTCAGGTGTGTCTACACCAGGTTCACTAGAAGCATGCAAAGCCCTATCATTTTACGTTTTCTTGTTTTTAGAAGCACTAGGTGCATCAACATTAGTTTTCTAAGAATATTGCTTAATTCTCTTAGGGTGGCCCTCAGGATACAAAGGTTCCTGAGTAATTCTACCCCCTCTAGTCACAACTCTAATAGCATTACCATTTTTCTTATTATTTAATTCATTGAGCAGATCATTTTGAGCTTTAAGCACTTGTTCTACTTGAGTGGTAACCATAGAAGCATGTTTACTAATAAGCTTAAGTTCACCCTTAACTCTAGACATATAATCACTCAAGTGTTCAATCATATAAGCATTGCGTTTCAATTGTCTACCAACATAAGCGTTGAAGTTTTCTTGTTTAACAATAAAATTATCAAACTCATCTAAGCATTGGCTAGCAGACTTATAACACGGAATATCACCTTCATCAAATCTATAGAGAGAATTTACCTTTACTACTTGTGTCGGGTTATCAAGACCATGTATTTCTTCAACAGGCGGCAAATTAAGACCATGTATTTCTTCAATAGGAGGTAAATTCTTAACATCATCAGCTTTAATACCTTTTTCTTTCATGGATTTCTTTGCCTCTTGCATATCTTCAGGACTGAGAAATAGAATACCCCTTTTCTTCGGAGTTGGCTTAGGAGTTGGTTCAGGAAGTGTCCAATTATTTTCATTAGTCAACATGTTATTCAATAGCAATTCAGCTTGATCAACAGTTCTTTCCCTGAAAACACAACCAACACAACTATCCAGGTGGTCTCTGGAAGCATCGGTTAGTCCATTATAAAAGATATCAAGTATTTCATTTTTCTTGAGGGGATCATCAGGCAAAGCATTAAGTAATTGGAGAAGCCTCCCCCAAGCTTGTGGGAGACTCTCTTCTTCAATTTGCACAAAATTATATATTTCCCTTAAAGCAGCTTGTTTCATATGAGCGGGGAAATATTTAGCAGAGAAGTAATAAATCATATCCTGGGGACTACGCACACAACAAGGATCAAGAGAATTAAACCATATTTTAGCATCACCCTTTAATGAGAACGAAAATAACTTAAGGATATAGTAGTAGCGAGTTTTCTCATCATTAGTGAATAGGGTGGCTATATCGTTTAATTTAGTAAGATGTGCCACAACAGTTTCAGATTCATAGCCATAAAAAGGATCAGATTCAACCAAAGTAATTATCTCAGGATCAACATAGAAATCATAATCCTTATCAGTAACACAGATAGGTGAAGTAGCAAAAGCAGGGTCATATTTCATTCTAGCTTTCAAATATTTTTCTTTCAACTTAGCTAATAATTTCTTAAGATCATTCCTATCATTGCAAGCAAGAAAATCTCTAGCAGTTTCTTCATCCATAACATAACCCTCAGGCACAACAGGCAATTCATATCTAGGGGGAGAATCTTCATCATCACTTTCATCAATATTATCAGTTTCAATAATTTCATTCTCTCTAGCCCTAGCAAGTTGTTCATCAAGAAATTCATCCAATGGCACAGTATTATCAAGCATAGAAGTAGTTTCATCATAAGTATCATGCATAGCAGAAGTGGCATCATCAATAACATGCGACATATTAGAATTAATAGCAGAAGCAGGTTTAGGTGTCGCAAGTTTACTCAAAACAGAAGGTGAATCAAGTGCAGAGCTAGATGGCAGTTCCTTACCTCCCCTCATAGTTGAGGGATAAATCTTAGTTCTTTCATCTTTCAAGTTCCTCATAGAGACCAGCAGATATAAATCCCAAGTGACTCAAAGAATAGAGCTATGCTCCCCGGCAACGGAGCCAGAAAATAGTCTTGATAACCCACAAGTATAGGGGATCACAACAATTTTCGAGGGTAGAGTATTCAAGCCAAATTTATTAATTCGACACAAGGGGAGCCAAAGAATATTCTCAAGTATTAGCAGTTCAGTTGTCAATTCAACCACACCTGGATAACTTAGTATCTGCAGCAAAGTATTTAGTAGCAAAGTAGTATGGAAGTAACGGTAACGGTGACAAAGGTAATACTAGCAGTTTTGTAGTAATTGTAACAGTGGCAACGGAAAAGTAACTAAGCAAAGATCAATATGTGAAAAGCTTGTAGGCATTGGATCAGTGATGGAAAATTATGTCGGATGCGATTCCTCATGTAATAGTTATAACATAGGCTGACTCAGAACTAGCTCCAATTCATCAATGTAATGTAGGCATGTATTCCGAATATAGCCATACGTGCTTATGGAAAAGAACTTGCATGCCATCTTTTGTCCTACCCTCCCGTGGCAGCGGGGTCCTATTGGAAACTAAGGGATATTAAGGCCTCCTTTTAATAGAGTACCGGACCAAAGCATTAACACTTAGTGAATACATGAACTCCTCAAACTACGGTCATCACCGGGAGTGGTCCCGATTATTGTCACTTCGGGGTTGCCGGATCATAACACATAGTAGGTGACTATTGACTTGCAGAATAGGATCAAGAACTCACATATATTCATGAAAACATAATAGGTTCAGATCTGAAATCATGGCACTCGGTCCCTAGTGACAAGCATTAAGCATAGCAAAGTCATAGCAACATCAATCTCAGAACATAATGGATACTAGGGATCAAACCCTAACAAAACTAACTCGATTACATGGTAAATCTCATCCAACCCATCACCGTCCAGCAAGCCTGCGATGGAATTACTCACGCACAGCGGTGAGCATCATGAAATTGGTGATGGAGGAAGGTTGATGATGACGACGGCGACGGATTCCCCTCTCCGGAGCCCCGAACGGACTCCAGATCAGCCCCCCCGAGAGAGATTAGGGCTTGGCGGCGGCTCTGTATCGTAAAACGTGATGAATCCTTCTCTTTGATTTTTTTCTCCCCGAATGTGAATATATAGAGTTGGAGTTGAGGTCGGTGGAGCACCAGGGGGCCCACGAGGCAGGGGGCGCGCCCAGGGGGGTAGGCATGCCCCCCACCCTCGTGGACAGGGTGTGGGCCCCCTGGCCTTAATTCTTTCGCCAGTATTTTTTATTAATTCCAAAAATATTCTCTGTGAAGTTTCAGGTCATTCCGAGAACTTCTATTTCTGCACAAAAATAACACCATGGCAATTTGCTGAAAACAGCGTCAGTCCGGGTTAGTTCCATTCAAATCATTCAAGTTAGAGTCCAAAACAAGGGCAAAAGTGTTTGGAAAAGTAGATACGATGGAGACGTATCAGCGACCTAACGCACACGGAAGGGGCCTGGGTAACCGAGCTGCTGTCGATCCTCTAGGGCCTGCGGACGACCCTGAATCGATGCACCAATCGCACCCCATTCCTCATGGTGTACGGGTCGGAAGCTATTTTACCGAGTGATTTGCTTCACAGCTCTCCCCGAGTGGACCTTTATTCAGAAGCCGAAGCCAAGGAAGCAAGGCAGGATGGCCTCGACCTCTTGGAGGAGGAGCGCGAGCTAGCGCTTATAAGATCAATGATGTACCAACAAGACATGCGCTGCTACCACGACAAGCACATCAGAGGGCATGCTTTCCAGGAAGGAGACCTAGTCCTCCGAGTGGATCAGTAGAAGCCTCACAAGCTGGCACCCCCTTGGGAAGGGCCATTCGTCATATCGAAGGTCCTAAATAATGGAGCATACACACTCTACAACTTCGCCAAAGAAACAGAAGAGCCCAGATCTTGGAACGGGACCTGCTCTGCAAGATTTATACTTAAAAATAAAATTTCTCCTTTGTAATAGTTAATCCGAATGAACTTAGATTAATAAAAGTCTTGCTTTTTCCGCATATTGTCTAGTTCGGCCTTCAGCCGCATCCTCACTCAGGTGAATAACTGCATTTGGAAACTAACACATTCCTAGTGGGTGTAATGTCATAAAGGAGAGGGCTTAGCCGTGAACAAGCTTTCGCCTAAATTAAAAAAATAATCCGAGTGAGGATCTGTTCCACACTCGGGGGCTTAGCCGTGAACCAGCTTTTGCCTAAGTTAATAAACAATCCGAATGAGGATCTGTTCCACACTCGGGGGCTTAGCCGCGAACCTGCTTTCGCCTATGTTAAAGAACAACCTGAGTGAGGATTTGTTCCACACTCGGGGGCTTAGCTGCGAACCAGCTTTCACCTAAGTCAAACAAAGCACAGAAAGCAAGTAAGTGCTCTAAGGAGCACAAATCAAAGATTTGATCTGTTTGAATGTTTCAAGCAAAAGTGAAACAAGCCCAAGGCTCGGCAAAGTGTACAGTGACAGCAACCACCCGGCATTCCGGGGCAAATTTAACCAAGTGTTTTAAGCATCAGGCTGAGGGCTGGCTGGTTCAACAAAGGTCTCCAAGTCGATCCCATCTGCGATGCGTGTGGCGGCCTCAACAAATATCTCCATGAAGTCTTTAAACTTGAGGTTCTTCTTGTTCATCACTCGAAGGCCCTTCAGCTTCTCTTCGTCCGCGTTCTTGTAATGAACGCGGACGAGTGACAACACCACATCAGCACCACTCCGAGCAACTAACTTCTTCCAAGCTTTCACTTGGGTAGGGACCTCGTTTAGCTATGTCATGACTGACTCCAGGTCCATCTGAGTCTCCTCGCCCAGCTGCAGCTCCTTGTCGATCCGGCCCAAAGCACCTCTCGTCCGAGTGATATAGCCCAAGGCGTTCTCCAAGCGGTCTTCCAGCTGTAGGATGGTGAGAGCTGCTTTGTCGGTGACGAGTGACCTGGAAGGTTCCAGATCCCTCTCAAGCCTTCCTACCTCCAGCTCCGTGTTATAGCAGTGCTCTGATTGGATGAAAGCAGTCCATGAGCGAATGACTGAGGAAAACTAAGCGACACATGGATTCCATTCGGCCAAGGAAAAACTTACCAGCAAACTTCTTGCTAAACTCCATGCAAAACTCCTCAATATGTGACTCTAGGGCATTCTTCTTTTCTGTGAGCTGCATGACCATCTCCTCCAACGTCTGCTTCTCTTGTGCAAAGGCACCAGCTTGATCTTCGCATTTCTTCTTCCATTTGGAAGATTCGCCTTTGGCAGCAGCGACGACAGCCTTGAGGTCCTTGATCTCCTCCTCCAACTTGCCGACTGAAGCCAGCTTCACCGGCGAGCTTGGTCTTGGTCTTGGCTTCCTTTTGGGCCAATGACAGGTCCTTGTCCATGTTCTCTAGGGCCTACTTTCATGGTTTCTAAAGAAATAGAAGTCCCGAGCCTCATTATGAGTTGTGTGTTCTCGCTATGAACATCTGTCGGAGTGGAATGACTTGAATCAAAAGGGGAAAACAGTGTACAACTGATACGTCTCCAACGTATCTATAATTTTTGATTGTTCCATGCTATTATATTATCTGTTTTGGATGTTTAATGGGCTTTATTATGCACTTTTATATTATTTTTGGGACTAACCTATTAACCGAAGGCCTAGTGTAAATTGATGTTTTTTTTGCCTATTTCGGTGTTTCGCAGAAAAGGAATATCAAACGGAATCCAAACGGAATGAAACCTTTGCGAGGATTGTTTTTGAAAAAACGCAATCCATAAGACTTGGAGTGGACATCAAGGAAGCAACGAGGCGGCCACGAGGCAGGGAGGCGCCCCCAGGGGGGTAGGCGCGCCCCCACCCTCATGGGCCCCTCGTGGCTCCACCGACCTACTTCTTTCGCCTATATATACTCATATACCCTGAAAACAACCAGGAGCACCACGAAACCCTATTTCCACCGCCGCAACCTTCTGTACTCGTGAGATCCCATCTTGGGGCCTTTTCCGGCGCTCCGCCGGAGGGGGAACCGATCACGGAGGGCTTCTACATCAACACCATAGCCTCTCTGATGATGTGTGAGTAGTTTACCACAGACCTTCGGGTCCATACTTATTAGCTAGATGGCTTCTTCTCTCTATTTGGATCTCAATACAAAGTTCTCCTCGATTCTCTTGGAGATCTATTCGATGTAATTCTTTTTGCGGTGTGTTTGTCGAGATCCGATGAATTGTGGGTTTATGATCAAGATTATCTATGAATAATATTTGATTCTTCTCTGAATTCTTATATGCATGATTTGATATCTTTGCAAGTCTCTTCGAATTATCAGTTTGGCTTGGCCTACTAGATTGATCTTTCTTGCAATGGGAGAAGTGCTTAGCTTTGGGTTCAATCTTGCGGTGTCCTTTCCCAGTGACAGTAGGGGCAGCAAGGCACGTATTATATTGTTGCCATCAAGGATAAAAAGATGGGGTTTATATCATATTGCTTGAGTTTATCCCTCTACATCATGTCATCTTGCCTAATGCGTCACTCTGTTATTATGAACTTGATACTCTAGATGCATGCTGGATAGCGGTCGATGTGTGGAGTAATAGTAGTAGATGCAGAATCGTTTCGGTCTACTTGTCACGGACGTGAGGCCTATATACACGATCATGCCTAGATATTCTCATAACTATGCGCTTCTATCAATTGCTCGACAGTAATTTGTTCACCCACCATAGATTATGCTATCTTGAGAGAAGCCAGTAGTGAAACCTATGGCCCCCGGGTCTATTTTCCATCATATTAATCTCCCGCTAACGTGCTGTTTCTGTCGCCGTTTATTTTGCTATCTTTACTTTTCAATCTATACAACAAAAATACCAAAAATATTTATCTTATTATCTCTATCAGGTCTCACTTTTGCAAGTGGTCGTGAAGGGATTGACAACCCCTTTATCGCGTTGGTTGCAAGGTTCTTGATTGTTTGTGCAGGTACGAGGGACTTGCGTGTAGTCTCCTACTGGATTGATACCTTGGTTCTCAAAAACTGAGAGAAATACTTACGCTACTTTGTTGCATCACCCTTTCCTCTTCAAGGGAAAACAACGCATGCTCAAGAGGTAGCAACAACCACCAGACGGAGGAAATGACTTACCTCCCAGGGTTTTATTCTCCTTCTCTAGTCGGGCACTCTTGAGCTTCTCAGCGTCCAGGTCAAGTCGGAGGGATATCAACTCCTTTTCTAGTGCAACATAGTGGGACCCCAACTCACAAGCCCTCTGCAGCACACAAGAGACAGTCAGTCGGAAAACACGAAGGAAAAGCCAAAGCGCTAACCCACAAACACCCGGTCAAGCACTACTAGGAGGAACAAGATGGATCAGTACCAGATCTTAAAGAACCCTTGAGGCCGAGGGGAACAAGCTAGATCAGTACCAGATCTTAAAGTACCCTTGGGCTACCCACTTGGTCATACACCCTCGAGAGGAACAAGCTTGACTAGTACCAAATCCTCAAGTACCCTCTGGTTACTGAGTCAGCCAGTTACCCCCGAGAGGAACAAGCTAGATCAGTACCAGATCCTAAAGTACCCTCTGATCTACCTACACTCTGCTGGTTTCCGAGTCAGCGATGAACAAGATAGAGGACAACAACACACACTGATCTGCTTTCATTCGGCTAACTTCCGAGTCAGCAATGAAGAAGATCCTACCTATTATCTCACCAACGTACGAGTGTTGTCGAGCACGTCGAGTGCCAAGTGACAGTCCTAAAGACCGCTACCGATCGCCCGCAATCAATAGCAGTCTCCGGGACTACATCCAATGGGTGCACTCAACGTGCCCCCACTGGAAAGTGATTCGTCTATGAGCTAAAAAAAGGGCAAACAACCCCAGGGCAAAACAACCACAAGCTCTAAGACTACCACCAACTGCCTCCAGTTAGCGGTAGCCTCATGGACTACACCCAGTGGGTGCACTCAGTGTGCCCCACTGGATCGTAATCACACAGATACGTCCTGAATAGATCCCGAGTGAGAATGATGGAAAAACGCAAAATTTTTGAAGACTCCTGCCGACTGAATCCAGCCAACAGGAGCCTCGGGGACTACACCCAGTGGGTGCTCTCAGAGTGCCCCCACTAGATCATGAACACCCAGCGGGTGTGCCCTGCGCAAACCCACTGACAAAAATTCTACCATAGAAAAGAAAAAACTTCGACCGGAATTCATACTCACAATGGTACTTACTCGGACGTTGATCTGCAGCGCCTCGCTGGCATCATAAGCCTCCTTCAGTCGGCCGCACATCAGCCCCACCTGGATCAGAGCCTCCTTGCTTGCCCCCACTTGATCTTCAAGGACATGGTACAAGGGGAAGGAGGTGGCTGGGGCCGATGGAGACGCGGATGCAGGCCTCGGAGCCGGAACCACCGCCGACCTACTTGGAGGAGCTAGGGTAGACCCTGCGGCTGGGACCACTGTAGTCAAAGACGCCGGACCACCCTGGGCCAGAGGGCTCGGCCCCACAGCTCTCGCATCGTCCTTCAGCAGGGAAACGCGAGCCACTCGGCAAGGGGAGGCGTCCCGCATCGGCATGTCGGCGCCCGACGTTTTCTCCTTGATGGCCTCCGTGTTGGGCGGGTCGATCCTCTCATCATCATCTAGCTGAATGATCTCGGGTGGGGCTGCACGAATACATGAACCAAAAGAGTCAGTGGAGATCAGTCGGAAGAAACCGGACCGTTCAAATCAATCGATACAAAATACCTCTGGAGGTGTCGGCGTCCGCTGCGTCAACATCACCCGAGCACTACTTGTGAACTTGCGGGTCTGCTGATGTTGTCGAGGTGTCATTGCTGCAAAAATTGAGTGGCGCTCGGTCAGCTACCGAGTCAATGCTAAGAATGTGTAAAGATTGATAAGTTCACTCACGTCGAAGCCACAGGCACTCCCACCTTGATCAGAGGCACCATAGTGGCACAGTCTTCCGGGGCTTAGAGGAGATCTACTTGGGAATCTTGGGTTGCTTCTAGACCGAGCTCTCAGCCTCGGCGCGAGAGCGCTTGGAGCTGAGTCATCCTCCCCCAAGAAGTCGGCTGCGGAGCCCCACCTGCCTTGCCACTAGGATCGTGCCACGCCTTCGTGCGGGGTTCCTTGGGAGCCTCAAAGGACGGGGAGGACTCCCCCTCCTCCCCCTCCTCGGAGCTTTCCACCTCGTCGGTCTCCTCCTCGTCATTGCTTTCGTCGTTGTCGTCAGAGCCCTCCAAGTATCGTTGCTCGGTGTCACTCGTCACGTCCTCAGGCGACCGGTCCACCACTGGGATCTTGGAGATCAACTTCTGAAAGTCCTGAAAGGCAAACACATAACAACACTAGAGTCAGTTACATAAGAGGTGACACATGAACAAGCTGACTGAGGAACAGACGATTACCAAAATGGGCGGCAAGTCCTTGTGGAAGGCTGGCACCAGCCGCATTCCCTGCGGGTTGTCCCAAGCACAGGTGATGGCCTTGATCTTGGCCCCCACATCCTTATCGGCGAGCTCCTCAGGGTGAACTCAGGGTGGGATCACTCGGCCCCTCATATAACCACATGGGGTGAGCCCTGGCTTGCAACGGCTGGATGCACCGAGTGAAGAAAGTCTCCAGCAAATCCATGTCGTTCACTCCGGCATTCACAACACTGATCAACGCACTGGACAAGATGTCAACACCCGACTTCTCCTCCTTAGCCACAGAAATAGACACATGGGCTCTTACTCTCTCGGACGAGTAAGGTGGAAGGCCCGACTGATTGCTGGTGCCGAGGACATCCCTAGAGTAGAACCAGGTTCCCTGCCACCCCTTGACGGAGTCAGGAAAGATTATCTTTGGGAAGGACCTCCTACCACGAACCTGGATGCCCAGACCCCCGCATAGCTAGGTGACATTGGTCTTCTCACCAGTTGGCGAGTCTTTCTTGATGGTCATCGACCTACAGGTGAAGATGTGCTTGGAGAGGCTCCAGTGGGATGGCAGCCTAGGAATTTTTCATAGAGAGAGATGAAAGGTGAGAGATAAATGATGGCATTGGGAGGAAGATGATGGATCTACGCCCCGAAGTAATCGAGGAACACTCGGAAGAAGGGGTGGGGAGGCATGGAGAAGCCCCGCGCGATGCGGGTGACTAGCAAGACGTGCTCGTCCTCCTGCGGCGCAGGCTCGACCTCCCCCACGCCCGGGCGACGCTGATACGTCTCCAACGTATCTATAATTTTTTATTGTTCCATGCTATTATAGTATCATCCTTGGATGTTTTACATTCGTTTTATAGCAACTTTATATCATTTTTTGGGACTAACCTATTGACATAGTGCTTAGTGCCAGTTGATTTTTTTGCTTGTTTTTTACTTCAGAGAATATCCATATCAAACGGAGTCCAGACGCAGCGAAACTTTTTGGAGATTTTGTTTCTGCCCAGAAGACAACTTGGGAGCCAAGGAAGTGCACGAGGGAAGGCCCGTGGGGCCCACCACACACCTGGGTGCACGAGAGGCCCCTGGCGCGTCCTCATGGGTGGTGGGGCCCACGGAGGTCCTTTCCATCACCTCTCAGCTCTATAAATATCCAAATATTCCAGAAACCCTAGGGGAGTCGATGAAACCCAATTATAGCCGCCGCAAGTTCCAGAACCATGCGATCCAATCTAGAGGCCCTTTTCGGCACCTTGCCAGAGGGGAACACGATCACGGAGGGGTTCATCATCCTCATTGGTGCTCCTCCGATGATGCGTGAGTAGTTTACCACAGACCTATGGGTACGTAGGCAGTAGCTAGATGGCTTCTTCTCTCTTTTTGACTCTCAATACAATGTTATCCTCGATGTTCTTGGAGATCTATTTGATGTAATTACTTTTTGCGGTGTGTTTGTTGGGATCCGATGAATTGCGAGTTTATGATCAGTTCTATATATGAATATTATTTGAGTCTTCTTTAATCTCTTATATGCATGATTATTATAGCCTCGTATTTCTTCTCCAAAACTTTAGTTTGGTTTGGCCAACTAGATTGATTTTTCTTGCAATGGGAAGAGGTGCTTTGTGATGGTTTTTATCTTGCGGTGTGCTAACCCAGTGACAGAAGGGGTAGCGAGGCACGCACGTATCATTGCTATTAAGGATAAAAAGATGGGGTCTCTACCTACATGAATAGATCTTGTCTACATCATGTCATCGTTCTTATTGCATTACTAAGTTTCTCCATGAACTTAACACACTAGATGCATGCTGGATAGTGGTCGATGTGTGAGTAATAGTAGTAGATGCAGGCTGGAGTCGGTCTACTAATCTTGGACGTGATGCCTATATACATGATCATTGCCTTGAATATTGTCATAAATATTTGCTCTTCTATCAATTGCCCAACAATAATCTGTTTACCCACCGTATGCTATTTTCTCGAGAGAGGCCACTAATGAAATCTACGGCCCCGGGTCTATTTTCTATCATATTGTTTTCAGATCTATTATTCCAAAAATCCAAAAATACCTTCCTGCATTTTTTCTTTACTTATTTATTTTGTGTTTTTGCTAGATCTATTTATCCAATCTCATACAATTTTATCTATCTTAATACCGAGGAGGGATTCACAACCCCTCTTACGCGTTGGGTTGTGATGTCTGCTAGACTACGTCAGTATATCCCCAAAGAGGAAGGGATGATGCAGCACATCGACGGTAGGTATTTCCCTCAGTGATGAGACCAAGGTTATCCAACTAGTAGGATAACCAAGCAACACTACGTAAACAACACCTGCACACAAATAACAAATACTCGCAACCCGACGTGTTAAAGGGGTTGTCAATCCCTTTCGGGTAACGGCGCCAGAAATTGGCAAACGGACGTGATAAAAATATGATAGATTGGATCGCGGGAACGCGAGATAAAATAAATAAGAATAAATTGCAGCAAGGTATTTTATATTTTTGGTTTAATATATCTGAAAATAAAAACCAAATAAAAATAGATCGCAAAGGCAAATATAATAAAGAAGAGAACCGGGGGCCGTAGGTTTCGCTAGCGGCTTCTCTCGAGAAAAAATAGCAAACGGTTGGTAAACAAATTACTGTTGGGCAATTGATAGAACTTCAAATAATCATGACAATATCCAGGTAATGATCATTATATAGGCATCACGTCCAAGATTAGTAGACCGACTCCTGCCTGCATCTACTACTATTACTCCACACATCGACAGCTATCCAGCATGCATCTAGTGTATTAAGTTCATGGAGAAACAGAGTAATGCAATAAGAACGATGACATGATGTAGACAAGATCTATTTATGTAGAAATAGACCCCATCTTGTTATCCTTAATGGCAACGATACATACATGTCGGTTCCCCTTCTGTCACTGTGATCAAGCACCGTAAGATCGAACCCATCACAAAGCACCTCTTCCCATTGCAAGATAAATATATCAAGTTGGCCAAACAAACCCCAAATATCGGAGAAGAAATACGAGGCTATAAGAAATCATGCATATAAGAGATCAAAGAAGACTCAAATAACTTTCATGGATAAAAAGATAGATCTGATCATAAACTCAAAGTTCATCCGATCCCAACAAACACACCGCAAAAAGAGTTACAACATATGGATCTCCAAGAGACCACTGTATTGAGAATCAAACGAGAGAGAGGAAGCCATCTAGCTACTAACTACGGACCCGAAGGTCTACAAAGAACTACTCACGCATCATCGGAGAGGCACCAATGGAAGTGGTGAACCCCTCTGTGATGGTGTCTAGATTGGATCTAGTGGTTCTGGACTCTGCAGTGGCTGGAATTGATTTTTGTCGACTCCCCCAGGGTTTCTAGAATATTGGGGTATTTATAGAGCAAAGAGTTGGTTCAGGGGGCACCCGAGGTGGGCACTATCGGATTTCGGGTTCCGCAGACCCTTGAGAGGTTCAATCTCTGGGGTGCGTGCGAAGAACTCGATCTCCCCAGTCTGCCTACTCGCCAATCTCTCGGCCTAGCTTGATGAACAGGAAGGAAATGATACACAACAGTTTACCAAGGTTTGGGCCACCTTGTGGTGTAAAACCCTACTCCTGCTTTGTGGTGGATTGGCCTCGAGGGGCTGAGGATGAACTAGTATAGTGGGAGAACAACCTCCGGAGGAGGAGTGTTCTTGGGCTCGAGTGAGCTGGTGAGGGAGAGAGTGATCTGAATGATCCATCCCCTTCTATGGTGGTGGCTAGGCACGATTTATAGTGGCCTTGGTCCTCTTCCCAAATGTGAGGCGGGAAGGGATCCCACGACGGCCAAATTCGAAGGGAAACAACTAGTACATGCTATCCTGACAAAAGTAGTCTTCGCCTGCAAAAGCCTCCGGTCGTGACACCGTGGTGGGCTCGGCTATGACCTTCGTCCTGCCGTCCCCGCGGTCTTGGTCTTGTTGCACCGGAATGGAAACCTTTGGATGATTCCTCGGGACTCCGCGCCTGCGCTTGCCTCCTTAGCACCAAAGAGGAAATTGGTACACCACGCCCGCTGGCGCCCGCCTGGCTTTGGTCGTCATGACTCACATCATCCGAACCTTGAGAGGTGAGGCTTGCATAGAAACCTCCGCTCCTCGGCAGCCAGCCTGAGGGGCCTGCTCCCCGTGGAGGTCTTAGCGTCGTCCGCCTCGCGAGGGTCTTGAGTTGTTGATGCTGAAGCTGGGGCATACCGGGCCGTCGATGGAGCCATGCCGTGGGCCGCAGGTAGGCAAGTCTGGGTACCCCAGTTCCCAGAGCGCCGACAGGCACAACCAACCTGGGCGCGTCTAGGCCCCCAGGCACGCCCTAGTGGGTTGTGCTCCCCTCGGAGCACCCCCAGGTGCTTCTCCGGCCCACTAGATGTCTTCTTGTCCAAAAAATCCACAAAAAGTTTCGCTGCGTTTGGACTCCGTTTGGTATTGATTTCCTGCGATGTAAAAAACATGCAGAAAACAACAATTGGCGCTTGGCACTATGTCAATAGGTTAGTACCAAAAAAAGATATAAAATGACTATAAAATGATTATAAAACATCCAAGAATGATAATATAACAACATGGAACAATCAAAAATTATAGATACGTTGGAGACGTATCAGGTTGCAAGTATTTGTTCTTTGTGTGCCGGCACCGTTTACATAGTGTTGCTTGGTTCTCCTACTGGATGGATAACCTTGGTTTCATTACTAAGAGAAATACTTACCATTGCTGTGCTACATCATCCTCTCCTCTTTGGGGAAATACCAACGCAGATACAAGCAATCAGACGCCACCCGTCGTGCGGGATGAGCCCCTCCTCCGCAAGCTCCTCCAGCCGCCAAGCCGAGATGCGCGACGGGATCCAGTCCCCCGCCGACCTCCGGCCGCTGCACCAGAGACGGAAGAGGAGGCCTTTCCAGCCTTCTTCGCCTTTTCCGCCATGGACGTGGAGTCTCTCGTCATCACTGCGGAGGTTCTACACACTCGAGTGGAGAGGAGAAGCGGAGGAGCCAGAGCAGAAGAAATGGGATCTGAGGTCCTGGCCTCAGCCTCCAAATCTTTTTATCACAGAGCGAATCGCGATCCAGATCTCACGACGCAGATCTCTGGATCAACGGCCCGCATGACAGACCTTCGCGCAGAGCGGGCACGACATGCGGCGGATATTGTGCATGAAAATCGAGGAGCCGCGCCCCCACTTTCCCCCACTAACGCACGACGTTACCGCTTCTACGCACGCACATACAAATTCAAATCCCGTGATTTCTGGGGCGAATCAATCCGATTGATTACCCTCGAGTCCTTTCCTAAAGGAGACATGTCCGTCCGACTGACCACCCTCCATTGGGACCCATGCACTTGGCCACATTAAACACCTGACTGAAGTCTTCTTCAGGATCGCTATGTGACGAGCTTGACGCCCCTCCGCGGGTTCACTTGGCCCTCTTAGTAGGCTCCAAGGCGCATGACTCGTAAACCTGCACTCGTAGAAGGCCCGCATTGGTGTTCCCCTGGGATAAGGAGTGGCGTCTCTCCGGAGAGTTAGACCACGCGCTGGCGTCACCACCCGAGTTGTAATGGCATGCCATCACTCGGGCCCCTAGTCTATCTCCTCCGAGACAAACGAATGTCACCGGGTTTTTTCTCGGCGATCAACAGCACCCGGTCACCTGGATAAAACTGTAGTCTAGAATCCGTTGTGTTCCCGTCTAAGGAACAAAAATCCATGACTCGAAAATATATTTTGAATGCTCCCGCAACACTTGGACTCAACCGAAGGATCGACTTGTTTGTCCTACGAAATCCCAACCGATTCAGGGGCTAATGATGTGGTGACCTATTACAGGTAGGGTCAAGGACCCATCATATGGGACCCACATGGGGCCCATCACCACCATGAGTAGGTCTCTGGACCATGCCAGCATTCGGATGCTTACCTCAGGAAGTCCACTCGGACAGCTTGACGGCACTCGGACGACCACACACCACTCGGCTGATGGACCACCACTTGGACCAAGAAGATAGGAGGGCGTCGTGGGAGCTGCAACGGTCGAAGGATCCTAAGTCATCCTTTAACAAGAGTCAAGGCTACCGTTACCTATAACTTCCGTAGTAGAGGCTCATCACACCTGTAACTGAAGCATCCAGTGTCATTTAATGCCTCGGCGGCGTAGGAGACATGGGGCTGCAGCGCACTCTATATAAGATACACCCTCTCCAACAGCCGGTCGTTGGATCCCTCATACAGGTTCGCCGGAGCGGCGCAGGTGCACCGCCTCTAACGGTATCCGCGCGTGCAGGAGGAACGTCGTGCGGCGGACTGCTAGGTCCGATCACACAACCGGCGGCGAGTAGAGGTGGCTTTTCGCAACACATGCAAACCCTAGTGATAGCGCCAAAGCGACCATCCACATGAGTGTGCGGCACCTCCACTTTATATAGGCGTCCGTCGGGGGCTCAACACTTGGGCCTCGCACGGACCCTAAAGCCCATAAGTCTACTCGACCACAATCCGAATACAGCTCGGATCACATCCGACCAGTGTCCTTGAATCCGACCTTGTAGGTTCCTTCCCTTAAGCGCGCGACCCCTTAGGTTCAAGCCGACTTGGTCGCAGTTCGGATCACCTCCGAACTACACGGTTGGTAGCGGACCCTAGCAAGGCATGCCAAACACCAAGCAGACTATGAAGCTGGTTAGGCGAACATGTACATCATACTTCCATTCCTTTTGCCACACGATATATGTTGTCGGGCTCAAGGCGAGACTGTCATCCTTGTGCTAGCCTGACCTCTTTCTCGTTTCAGTGATGCGGATCACTATCCGGATTATCTCATAATCCTTGTCGCATGGCCATGCTTTATCCTGGTCGGATCACACGAGGGGCCCAGAGTATATCTCTCCTGATCGAAGGGGCAAATCCCATCTTGCTCGACCATGTCTCACAGCATGGGTCTGGACAAGCCCGAAACCTACCTTTGTAACTACCCAGTCACGGAGTAGAGTTTGGTCGGCCCAAAGTAGGTCTATCGCCATCCCAAGTACATGTGCCAGCTCAGGTCTTAGGACATAGAACATATGTTGTACTAGAGACTCACAGATGACATATCGCTGCGTCTCATAGTTGGGTCTGTCCGACTTGGACCTTATCTCGACTAGGATCTGACTACGTCGAATCTGACCAGATCCTTCCAAGTCCATATTATCCGGTTAGCATCCAATGCCCCATGGCTAGTGAGACCAAGCCATCGACCGTGTCATATGCTAGTCTAGTTGGCTGCGCGTCCACACAGCCCTTTCGACTAGGGACCTTTTAAGATAGTCATCATACAGTGCATAGTCCCACAAACAAGTCACGTACTTGCTGATACACATCATTGATAATGTCCAAGGACTATCTTTATTCATAAACACGTAGGAAATATCATCATACATGATTGCCTCTAGGGCATATCTCCAACAAACCCTTCCTAGGGCATCACTCTTGCATCTAAGGTAATCATCATACTCCACCACTCCCTCCCGAATAGGATTGAACACATGTCTAGCCATCCGGAAGCATCACCTAAAAAGCTTGGCATTGAAGAGTGGGGACGTGCACTGGAAATAACCACTATAGAGTAGGCAATGGCCGTTCTACCTGTTATGTTTTAAGGTTAGAGCATGGCCCGGGATCGACCCCCTAAACATTGGCCTCATCGTAGAATGTGCTCATTCACGACCATAGTAACAACCACAAAGTCCTCATCGTCTAACGAACAAATGATGTTATGAAAAAACTCATCATCATTTTGGATTAGGGTGGTACCTTGTGCATAAAAGGTGGAACAACTTGCATGCGACAACGGTGTCGGCCATGGTGTAGGCGCGACCGTTAAATGGCAGCAGGCCTATCGTCGTCCATGCCCTCCAGTGGTGACTAGGGAGGCGAGGGTTGTGCCAGCGACCTTTGGTAGGCAGCCTTCTCCTGCTACAATAGTGGCGCTGAATGATCATAGACACCGGCCTCGATGGATGCAATGGGGAAGTTGGTGAATACGATGGGGAAGTTGTTGGATGCGGCGCTCGTGCCTGGGTGGTGTCATGGCGACTGGGAATTGTTGGCGGCGGCAAGGTTGGGGAAGGAGTGTGGAGGGGAAGGGGAGGGGGAAAGAAAGGCCACTGTGCCACCAACGGCCAGGCCAGGGGAGGCAATGGCAGGTGTCGCGCACGTCTGCACCGTATCCGTGCCAACACCAACTCGCCCCAAATTTAGGCCGGAAATGGATCATGAAGCACAGAAAAACGGACACCCGTCCATTTGTGTTGGCACATTGGGTCGTGTTTTTTGTCCGCTATGATCCAAAGGGATGCAGCAGGACCAAATGGGTCACCGCGTTGGAGCTGGCCTAAGGTGGCAGCCACACCAGACTCTCTGCACCTAAGTGTGAGGGCATCTACGTGCACACGTGAGCACAATTCCGTTCGTAGCTAGCATGCATTCCGCGACCCAATGTGAGAACAGCTCCATGCACGGGCTAGACAACCACGTCGAGCGCAGCTCCACGCGTACGAATGGCTCCATGCGGCGGTTAAGCTAGAGATGACAGCGGGGACTTGGCGAATGGCGACGTGGTGGGAATGAAGGGAAGGGGACAAGGTGAGTGGCTGCAAGTGGGGTCGTGGGTGGACTGTAGCTAACGTGGAGTACTGCGCGGACACGTCGAATCACCCTCGTATTTCCTCTAGGTGGACTGAGTTTGAGGGGTCTCATACATCCCACAGAAATGGACTGAGTATGAAGGTCTGATTGGATATGATTTCTTCTTCTTTTAGGTTGTATGTGGAACATATAGAAAGAATTTGAGGGCCTCGGTTAAGGTTCAAGTACATCCTTCTTAAATGCTCTTAGAAGCTACTTGGGTGGACTCTCACCACACACAAGTCATCCACCCTTTTCCTTTCTCTCCTGCTTATGTTTTTTTAAAGAAACAATAACTTTATTAATTAGAAACAATGGTTACATCGTCTATTAGAAGAGGTACAATATTTTTCATAGGCTCCCATGGAACATTTCACTAACCTAGCAAGTTCACGAGCTACTTTATTCGGTTCTCTATTACAATGTTCAAAACTAGTAAGAGGAAAATCACAAGCCATAAAATAGCAATAATCAAAAACTGTCACCGCCACTCCTGCAGAATGTCCTTCGTTCTTCATTATGTCAATAACTTTCATGTTATCAGAGTTAATAATGAGACAATTGCAGCACGCCTTTTGTGCCAGCAATAAGCCAAACATAAGCGCACTTCCCCTGTTAGAACATCAGCACACCAATCAATCTTCCAGTTTCCTCCAACAATGAATTTCCCTTTTTTTCATCCCTGAGTACAACACTGGTTGTGCCCCTAAGCAGACCATGATCAAAGGAAGCATCCACATTCAGCTTAACCAATCCTATAGCATGCCCCTAAGCAGATCAATCTATGGTACGTTTCTCCTCCGATCCCCAATTTATTTTTCGCGAATCCATGTTCTATGTGCATAGCATTGCTATGTCTAGTGCATGCATATTTTTTATATAATTTCTGAGTTTGGCTTGGATTATTGTTGTTTTTATAGGAGTATGATGTTGTGACTACCGTAGGATCAATATTGTTTTATTGTATTGGACTGGAAAAAAATATTTTGTAGATATTTACGAGGAGGTCCACCTGTGTCGTTCGCGGTGATGCACCGGGTTCATCCATGAGTGCCACACAACAATAAGAAGTTTTCACGTAGGGGATCGTCTTCACCGACCGTGAACCGATGAGGAAATACAAGAAGCTTCATGCAAGGAAGATGAAGACCACAAAATGGCCTTGCGATTCTACACTTAGCAAGTTAGGTATTACTAATGACTTCAATTTGCTTTGTGATAATGCCAGGTTGCATCATGTTGTTTATCAGGGATGTGATTCATATGAAGCATGATGCTTGAGTTTCTTAGTACTTTCTCGCACAATGTTGGTTTGGTGCCAACACTACAAAAAAAACCACTTCTGTGATAATACGTGTTTGTCATAGTAGGTCATGTTTTCTATCACGTATGTGCATCCGTGACGATTTTATGACAGAATCAAAATAATCATACCTGTGCTATCATAGAAGTGTTCGATGACAATACTCAATTTATTGTCATGGAAGTGTCCACTTCCGTGATGATAAATGGCGCATCATGGAAGTGATTTCGTCAAGGGTCGCCATTAAGCTATCAGGTGCCAGTTTTGGATCCAATACCCGTTAATAGCCTGGACTGACAGAGAAATTCCCGTTAGATCCCTCGGTAGGGGTCCAAGCACAGCTGGAAGTCATGGATTGGACATCACACGAGGGGTTTACCAGGTTCGAGCCTCCAGAGAGTAAAACCCTACGTCTTGCTGGTTTTGATGATTCATAATGGAGGGATACCTCGTGCGAGGGATTATAATGGCATATGAGATTGCTACTCAGAGTTCTCCTATCTAAGGATAGATGATCAGGGGGAACCTTAGACCTCCCTTTATATACATAGGAGAGGCCTAGGATTTACATGTCATATGCGATCTGGGGCACTGCCGCCCTCCAGTCTTGGGCGTCGAGAAGGTCGTCTGGCCTCCTAGGGTTCACGCCATGTCGTGGGACTCTTGAGCCCCCTTGTGGTTGACCGAGGCTGAGCTCCTTGGTGTTAGCCAACCCTAGTATAGGACCCCGTCAGTAGCCCTCGAGCGTGGCAGAGGTCGCATTAGAGGTCGCGAGACCTCCGGCGGGCTCTTTTGTTGACTTGCCTTCCTGGAGCTCGGCTCTAGTGCTGCAGTCTTGATAGCTTGAAGGTTTCTTGATGCCTATCCTTTGGGGACGTCGCCGGTCGATGTTGCTACATTCGCCGACCGCCCCATCCTGACTTAGATCTAGATGGGGGCACCACCTTTTGCTCGAACTGTCGCATAAACGTAGGGATTGAAATGGGTCAGCCCTTGACTCATTACGATGAGTCCACCTTGATTCTCACGCCAGCAGGACGTAAATGGGAACTGTCTATAAGCCGTGGGATACATGGCGTGCAGGGGCGCCTTGATTATCGGCTTGCCCATAGTGGGTCATAAGAACGGCGGGGTGGATAGATGCCATTTCACATTTGCCCGCTTCCTCACGTCCCTATTTCCTTGCGCCTCTGCTTTCATTTTCTCTGCTTCACTACCATAGCGATGTTCATCGTCTTTGCGCCCGCCACCACCTCCTCTGAGTAATGAGACATTGGCCGAGCAAGCGCTTCAACTGGTGCCCGCGACATGCAGTCGATCAAAGAGGCGGAGAGGAGATGGAAGGCGAAGAGCTCTGGTGCCTTCGTCAAGCTACAGCCTGCCACAGACGCTTTCATCACCCGGTGGACTCGCTCCATAATCTCTGATGGGGGCGGAGGGGTCATTTTCGTCCAACCTCAAGTATCAAATTCCTTTGTCCATGGAGGCATTTGCAGCGCCGCTGGACGACGCGCATGTCCTCCAGCTTGACTTCTTTGGACGCGGGCTCAGACTCCCCCTTCATCCGTTCATGTGGGGGCTCCTCTTCTTCTTCGGCATTCAGCTTCACCACCTCAACCCCAACAACATCTTGCACCTGGCGAACTTCATAACGTTCTGCGAGTGTATTCTCGGGGCTGCTACTCACTTCGACCTCTTCCGGCATCTCTTCTGCCTCCACGGCCAAAAGAGTGGTGGCTCTATTCGTGACATTGGTGGGGCTAGTCTCTAGCTGTAGCCTCACTCTTCCCATTTTCCCATGGCTTCCCAAGATCGATGGGGGCCTGACATAAGAAGTGGTTCTATGTGTTCGGCCAAGATCGATGGGGGCCTGACATAAGAAGTGATTCTATGTGTTCGGCCTCGAGGCTGACCTGCCGACCTTCTCCGGCAAGCCCCCGCTGTGTCTGAACTCTTGGGAGTCATCGACCGACCTTCCTAATAGCACGAGGCTACTGCTGAAGGAGACCACCCTCTTGAAGGATGGCGGTCTAACCGGTCTCCAGATCACACAGACCTGGGTGGAGCATCGAGTTCTTCCTCTGTAGGCCCGCATCGTGCTGCTGAGCGATTATCACAGGCAGTCCGACCCCTATCGGATCTCCCCTGACGACCTAGAGGAGGGGGAGATTCACCATCGTCTTTCCCAGCTGACGGGGTTGGAGGCCGAGAAGATGTCCATGAAGGTCGCGGTGGAGCCCTTCAGCCGCGCGACCTCATAGAAGGAGGTATATTTTTTGGTATCGCCATAGACGATGCTCAAGGCTGGGTTGCGCCTCTGACTTATGCATTTTGATCTTTTTAGTCATCCGTGGACTTCGCAGCACTGCTATCAGAGCCCCCCCTCTTCCAGGCCAAACGTTGAGCCCGGAGATGAAGGGGCTTCTATAGCCCGTGTCTGAGCGCCCTCCCCCTCTTCCTCGGAAGGGGAAGAAAGATGCCTCTTTTGCTGACAAAGGGGCGGATAGTGGGGTGCCTGATGACGGTGATACGTCTCCAACGTATCTATAATTTATAAAGCATTCATTCCATGTTTACAATAGTTTTATATGGTTTTGGTGCACTTTTGTATTATTTTTATGGACTAACTTATTAATCTAGTGCCCAGTGCTAGTTCCTGTTTTCTGCATGTTTTTTGTTCATAGAAAGACCATACCAAACAAAGTCCAAACATGATAAAATTTTACAGAGATTTATTTTGGAATATATGTGATTTTGAGGAGGAAGAATCAACACAAAACGATGCTCGAGGGCCTTACAAGGCAACAGGGTGCGGCCTACCCCCTGGCCGCGCACCTTGCCTTATGGGCACCTCGAAAGTCAGTCAGAGCCCTTCTTTCGATGCAAGAAAAATGATTTCCAGATAAAATTCCCCTCAAAATTTCAGCCCAATCGGAGTTACGGATCTCCGGGAATATAAGAAATGGTTTTCGACCAGAAACAGGACCGCAGAAAAAGAAGGAAACACACACACACACAGAGAGAGAGAGAGAGAGAGAGAGAGAGAGAGCCAATCTCGGAGGGGCCCTTGCCCCTCCGGGCGCCATGGAGGCCAAGGACCAGAGGGTATAACCTCTCTCCATCTAGGGGTAGGTCATGGAGGAGGAAGCCAAAGGGGAGACTCTCTCCCCCCTCTCTCTCGATGGCGCCGGAGTGCCGCCGAGGGAGCCATCACCGCGGTGATAGTCTTCATCAACATCGCCATCTTCATCACCCCCTCATCTCTTTTCAGCGGTCCATTCTCCCGCATCCTGCTGTAATCCCCTACTTGAACATGGTGCTTTATGCCACATATTATCCAATGTTGTGTTGCCATCCTATGATGTTTGAGTAGATTTCTTTTGTCCTTTGGGATGATTGATGATCTTGATTGGTTTGAGTTGTATGTTTTATTTTGGTGCTGTGCTATGGTGCCGTCCGTGCCGTGCACACGTGGGGGATTCCCGCTGTAGGGTTTTGCAATACATTCATGATTCGCTTATAGTGGGTGGCTAGAGTGACAGAAGCTTACACCTGAGTAAGGGGGTTGTTGCATATGGAAGTCAAGGGGACTTGATACTTAATGCTATCGTTGGGTTTACCTTAATGATTTCTAGTAGTTGTGGATGCTTGATAGAGGTCCAATCATAAGTTCATATAATCCAAGTGCGGAAAGTAATTTAGCTCATGCCTCTCCCTCATATAAAATTGCAATAATGATTACCGATCTTCTTAACAATTGCCTAGAACAATTTCGCACACCATACCATCATTATTCCACACTTGCTATTTGTAATATATTCTAACTTTATTTAGGCAGCACCTATTTTTATGTTTTTAGTTCTCCGATATCATGCAAAGCTATCCTCTTTATACCCACAACGTAGTTTTATTTCTCGTTTCTAGCTGAAAGCAAACGTGCGGTGTACGTAGAGTCGTATCAATGGCAGATAGGACTTGAGTGAATATTGATCTTACCTTTAGCTCCTTGTGGGTTCTACGTTCCATACTTACCACTTCCATCTTTGGAAAGTTCTACGATGATTCCTTGCACTTGGGGATTATCAAGCTCTTTTCTAGCGCCGTTGCCGGGGAGCAATAGCGTGGGGTTAATATTTTCATGCATGGTTGTTTGCTTTCTTCACTAAGTAGATTTTGTTTTTCCTTTTGTTTTTTGTTTTCTTTCTTTAGTTCTGGGAGATTTAAAAAAAATGCAAAATACAAAAAAAATACTTGCCTCTTATGCCTAGCTTAATGGCTTTAAAGAAAGCGCTGCCTGGGAGACAACCCAGAAGTTTTACGGATAATTTTTCTCCTTTTGTGTAACATAAATTTATTATATTTGCCATTAATTTTCAAAAACAAAAAAAGAAATAAAGGGGAACCTAAAAACTTTTTCAAAAAGAGAAGCGATTGGAAGGTTGAGCATTGGAGAAGTAAGGGTCGACCTTGAACACTTGTGTTCATGCTCATGGAAAAAATGTAGAATTTTTCATGGAAGTTTCTCACAAAAATAATTATCCCCTTGTAAAAATCCATTGTATTATAAAAATTCTTCCCCGTCCTTATTCTTAGGTGGCTTAGTTGGAAAAGTCACATGTTTCTGAACCCATGGTTAACTTTCTTTACCATGTTTCCTAGCAATGAAATCTCTTTTTTCATAACGTTTATTCTTAGGAGGTGGGTTATCAAGATCAATTGTACATCATTATCAGGTTATTTATCATTGTCTGGTTGAGCATCAACAGTATCATTATCATTATCGCTAGGTGAATGTTCACTACTAGATTGTGTCTCAGCATCAGAGTTAGAAGCATTATTACTATTCTCAGAAGGTTTTTCTACTTAGGGTTCACTAGAAGCATGAAAAGTTCTGTCATTTTTATTTTTATTTTCCTTTTTAGATGGACTAGGTCCATCAATATTAATTCTCTGAGAATCTTGTTCAATTCTTTTAGGGTGACCTTTAGGATAAAGTGGCTCCTGGGTCATTCTACCTCCTCTAGTCATTACTGTAACAACATGATCATTCATATTATTATCCATCTCATTGAGCAAATCATTTTGAGATTTATCAACTTGTTCTAACTGAGTTTGGAGCATGGAAGCATGTTTTCCTAGGCCTTTAAAATCATTAGCAATTCTAAACATCAAGTCACCCAAACGATCTATCATGTAAGCATTGCATTGCGTTTCAATTGTTTCATAACATACACATTAAAATGTTCTTGCTTAACAATATAATTATCAAACTCATCCAAGCATTGACTAGCAGATTTATTATAAGGAATATCAGCTTCATCAAATCTTACAAGAGAATTTACCTCTACTACCTCTGTTGGGGTACCGAGACCATGTATTTCTTCAATAGGTGGTAATTCTTAACATCTTCAGCTTTAATACCCTTTTTTCATAGATTTCTTTGCCTCTTGCATATCTTCAGGACTGAGAAATAGAATACCCCTGTTCTTCAGAGTGGGTTCACGTGGTGGTTCAGGAAGTGTCCAATCATTATCATTTCTCAATATATTCTTCAATAGTTCCTCTACCTGCTCAACAATTCTTTCCTTGAAAACACAACCAGCACAACTATCTAGGTAGTCTTTAGAAGCATCGGTTAGTCCATTATAAAAGATATCAAGTATTTTATTTTTCTTAAGAGGGTGATCAGGCAAAGCATTAAGTAATTGGAGAAGCCTCCCCCAAGCTTGAGGGAGATTCTCTTCTTTAATTTGCACAAAGTTAAATATTTCCTGTAAGCCAGCTTTTCTTTAATGCCTTTTAGCTAGGCATTACAATTTTTTATGATGCTCATAAAGAAAAAAGAATTGAAACACACAAGAGAGCATCATGAAGCATATATAAAGCACATTTAAGCCTAACCCACTTCCTATGCATAGGAATTTACAAGCAAACAAATTACTGGAGAAATGATTAACTAGCTAGCTTAGGAAGGCAAAACAAGTGCAACTTGAAAACTTTCAAGACAAAGATAGGAAACTTGATGTTGTTCAAATATATATAAGCATATATCTTCCTGTCTCATAATAAATTTCAGTAACATCGTGGAGAAATTCAAATATATAACTATCACATAAAACATTCTTTTCATGATCCATAAGCATAGAAATTGTATTACTCTCCACTTAAGTGACTTTATTCTCATAATAGTAGTGGGAGCAAATTCAATGAAATAACTATCATATGAAACTAGATTGACATAATCAATTTGAGCATTAAAATCATGATGATAATTTTCATGGCTATCATTATTCTTTGTAGCATACATGTCATCACCATAATCACAATATAAAGCAATTTTATTGTCATAATCAATTGAAGCCTCTTCCAAAGTTGTGGATTCAACATTAATGAAGTCGTGGCCTCTCAAAATCCACTTTCATAATTTTTACAATAGGATTCAACACCCTGAAAAATAGTAGGATCATTGTTACCTAAAGTTGACACTCTTCCAAACCCACTTTCATCAATATAATCATCATAAATAGGTGGCATGCTATCATCATAGTAAATATTCTCATAAAAAGTAGGGGGTTAGAAATATCATCTTCACTAAACATAGCATCCCCAAGCTTATGGTTTGCATATCAATAACATCATGGATATTCAAAGAATTCATACAAATATCATTGAAATCATGCTTAACACTCACACCAAACATTGTGTTAAATTCTTCTTTTGACACTTCCTAGCAATTATCAGAATCCATGTTTTCAAGAAAAAACTTCATATAGATAAGCAATTTGGCACAATTTCACTTCCATTTTTTAGTTTTTCTTTTATAAACCAAACTAGTGATAGATCAAGAAACTAAAAGATTCAGTTGCAAGATCTAAAGATATACCTTCAAGCACTCACCTCCCCGGAAATGACGCCAAAAATATCTTGATGTCTACTACACAACTTTATTCTTGTAGACTCTGTTGGGCCTCCAAGCGCAGAGTTTTGTAGGACAGCAAAAAATTTCCCTCAAGTGGATGACGTAAGGTTTATCATTCCATGGGAGGTGTAGGATGAAGGTGGTCTCTCTCAAACAACCTGCAATCAAATATAAGAAATCTCTTGTCTCCCCAACACACCCAATACAATGGTAAATTGTATAGGTAGACTAGTTCGGCGAAGAGATGGTGATACAAGTGTAGTATGGATAGTAGATATAGGTTTTTGTAATCTGAAATAATAAAAAAGGAAGGTAGCAGGTGATAAAAGTGAGCACAAATGGTATTGCAATGCTTAGAGACAAGGCCTGGGGTTATACTTTCACTAGTGCAATCTCTCAGCAGTGCTAACATAATTGAATCATATAACAATCCCTCAACGCGCGACAAAGAATCACTCCAAAGTTAGTATCAGAGAAAGCAGTATGAAAATGTGTATCAACCACTATGCCTAGATTACCCCAATGTCACCACGGGAATCTGCAAGTTGATTACCAAAAAATATATCAAGTGACTCAATAGAATACCCATTGTCACCACGGGTATCCATATGCAAGACATACATCAACTGATCTCAAATTCAAAATATTCAATCCGATAACAATGAAACCTCAAAGAGCAAGACTCAATTCATCACAACAAAGATAGAGAGGGAAGAACACCATATGATCCAACTATATTAACAAAGCTCGCAGTACATCAAGATTGAGCCCTATCAAGATCACGAGAGAGGATATCAAACACATATCTACCGGTACATACCCTAAGCCCCAAGGGTGAACTACTCCCTCCTCGTCATCGAGGTCGCCGGTATGACGAAATGGCCTCCGGTGATGATTTCCCCCTCCGGCAGGGTGCTAGAGATGGCCTCCAGATGAGATCGCTTCGGTACAGAGCCTTACGATGGTGGCGTGAAAGTTCTAGGTTTCTTTCTCGGGGTTTCCCAATTTATAAGAATTTTCAGCGTTAGAATCACGCCAAAAGGGGTCCTGAGGGGCCCATAAGCTCGCATGGCACTTCCTAGGGGCAGGGCGCACCGTGTGAGGTTGTGCCCTCCTCGTGGGTCTCCTGGTCCTTTCTCGATGCTTCGGGGGTTTCTTATGTCCCCAAAAAATCACCATAAATATTTATCGCATTTGGACTTTGTTTGGTATGGTTTTTATGGCATTTTTATCGGGGGATAGACTTGGCATAAAAATCACCATAAAGACATAGAAATAGGCAAAAACATGAACTCGCACTGGGCACTAAGTTAATAGGCTAGTCCATAAAAATCATATGAAAGTGCACCAAAACCACATAAAATCATTGTAAACATGGCATGAATACTTCATAAATTATAGATACGTTGGAGACATATCAGCATCCCCAAGCTTAATTCCTGCTCATCCTCGAGTAGGTAAATGATAAAAATAAATAATTTATGAAGTGTGAATGCTAAAGTAGTGCGTAAGTTTGATCAATGATACTTTCAATCACTTTTCCTAGCTTCATAAATAGCAACTCTTTCTCATAAAACTCATCATGATAAAATAGCAATCAATTCACATGTTATGGTTTAAACAATGCACTCTCTTGAAACTTAACAACCTATGTTCTCAGTCACCAAACAATTACAAATAATATTATTTTTGGAAAACTCTAAGTAAGAACTCCACATACTCAATTATCATATAGTCTTGTATGATTGCTAGTACTCAAATCATATTTTTTGAACAAACAACATCCATCAGACAGAGAGCAAGATATCAGCTTAATGTTTCGCCTCCCAACTTACTTATCATAGAGATAATTGTCAACAATAATAATTCACAATCAAATACATTTGACTGAATATATGTGCCTAGATCTTTCCCCACCACATGATGCTTGCCAAATAGAGAATAACCGATTTTTGAATAACAAGTTGACTCAACATGAAAAATATATAGATAGACCCTTCGCAGAGGGAAGCAGGGATTTGCTTATGTGCTAGAGCTCATTGCTTAAAACAGAGATAATTTCATTTGAGAGGTGCACTTTTCCTGTCAACGGTTTAACGGAAAAGTTTTCAATATCTTCCATGCTAAACACATTAATGGCGTATCCCATGCCAATTTTTCTACTCCCCCTGCACCATACGAACACAAACCATGGCTAGTTGAATCCACGGGTGCCTGCCAACTTTCACCTTTCCAGGGGGAGTATTTTCTTAAATAATTTAGGACTGGGCATCCTTTTTACCAGCCTCCCTCAAATTTGAGAAGTGAATAAGCTCTCGTCGCTGAACAAAACACACTTAGAATGGAAGATATTGACTAACCCATCGCTCCGTGAGCAGTACAGGCACACAAAACAAATATTCATTTGAAGGTTTTAGAGATGGCACATGCAAATTTACTTGGAATGGCAGGGTATGTGACGCCCCCGATTCAATCGTACACTAATCATACACGCAAATATGTATGATCAAGATCAAGGACTCACGGGAAGATATCACAACACAACTCTAGACAAAAATTAAAATAATACAAGCTTTATATTACAAGGCAGGGGTCCCGAGGGCTCGAATACATAAGCTCGAAAACAAACGAGTCAGCTGAAGCAACATTATCTGAGTACAGACATGAGTTAAACAAGTTTACCTTAAGAAGGCTAGCACAAAAGCAACAACGATCGAAAAGGCAAGGCCTCCTGCCTGGGAGCCTCCTAACTACTCATGGTCGCCGGCGTTCGTCAGGTAGCAGTAGGCACCCTCGGGGTAGTAGTAGTTGTCGGCGGTGGTGTCTGGATCCTGGGCTCCACCATCTGGTTGCGACATCCGAGAAGAATGGAAAAGGGGAAAAGAGGGAGCAAAGCAAACGTGAGTACTCATCCAAAGTACTCGCAAGCAAGGATCTACACTACATATGCATCGGTGTCAAAAAATGGGTAGTATCTGTGGACTGAACTGCAGAATGCCAGAAGAGAAGGGGAAAGCCTAGCCTATTGAAGACTAGCATCTTCAAGCAGCTCCAAGCAACTTGCAGCATCGGAAGAGATAAGAGTGGCATATTATAATATTAGTAAGTATGTAGTAACCTCGCCCAGAGATCACTTCCTCGACTCCCTGCGAGAAAACAATCCTGGAGCCATCATTTCCATTACATGCCTCAACATCAAGTTCTAGTTGTATCGATCAGGATACAACTTCGAGTGTCCGTTACTGAAAGGACAGGCTATCGATAGATGTTTTCTTCCCTGCAGGGGTGCACCAACTTACCCACCATGCCCGATTAACTCCGGCCGGACACACTTTCCTGGGTCATGCCCGGCCTCGGCCAAACGATACGCCGCAACCCGACCTAGGCTTAATAGAGAGGTCAGCACGCCGGACTAAACCTATGCCCCCAGGGGTCTTGGGCCATCGCTCCGGGAACTCCTGCATGTTGTGTGGGCGGCCGGTGAGCGGACCTAGCTACCTCCTTAAAAAGGCAGGTGCTTACGCAGTCCAACCCGGCGCGTGCTCCTCACTCGGATGACGTCTATTAAGCTTCGGCTGATGCATACGACGCAGAACGCCCATACTATGCCCACGTGATGGTTAGTGCTATCAGGCCAGAGGCCCCTTGGATCAAATATCCAAACCATTAGTGTGTTGGTAGTGTGGTCATGAGCAGAGACTCACGGAAGATGTGACCCCGTCGCCCCGTCTCGAGGACTTGCGGCAAGGGCTAAGAATGCCTGGCCACGCCTCATATTCAACTCTCGGGTACCCTCCAGGTCAACCCGTCTCCACATCACTCGCGGGTACCCCTAAGGGTCGACCCACCTTTCCAAGTAACAGTTGTAAAGTCCAAGTATCTGTGTGTCCAAACACCAGGGGGAAACCCCGAGGAATCACCCTCGATGGATTCCACTCGATGTAATCATCAAGGTGAACGTAGGAGGAACCACCCTCGAGGTTCACACTTGAGGGGTTGCACGACAGAGTCATATCGAAAGTGGTTAAGGAGGAATCACCCTCAATGACCACGACCAAATAGCTACACTATAGGGTTAACATCATAAGTGCTGATGAGGTATCACCCTCGGCACTCGATAGTAACTCTCTAGGGTCGTACAACTAAGGGGGGTGATGTGCGGTGTCGGGGCCTGGACGTTGATCACGTTGATCGAGTCATCGAACATAAAGCGAGGCAACTAGGACAAGGTGGGGGCTACTCATGGATCTCTAACCAGCCTACTAAGTAGTTTAGGATAAGCAGGTAAGGTACAACAACAGGTACAAAAGCAGGCTATGCATAAAAATAGGAGCAATCAATTACAGTAGCAAAATCTAATGCAAGCACGAGAGAATGGAATGGGCGACATCGGGATGATCAAAAAGGGGGGCTTGCCTGGAAGCTCTGCTGCAAAGGAAGAAGGGTCGTCGGAGACGTAGTCGATCACAGGGGCAACATCGGTCTCGGGGTCTACCGGAGAGAAGATAGGGAAGAAACAATAAATATAAAGCAAACAAAGCATAATAAAGCATAACAAGGTAATATGACGTGACTGGTGTGACCTAACGTATGTCTACACGAATAGGTGAAGGGGGAATTCAACCGGGAATGTTTTCCCGGTTTCGGACCTGTGTCAGACAGATAACCAGAGGGGGGAATGTTCCATGTTCAGATAGTTAGAGGCATCTGATAGGTAAACGGAATGCGTATTCAGATTCGTCTCTTTTTTTGAATAACTTTCATGTAGAAAACATTTTCATCTGAGCTACGGATTATTTTCTACGAATTTTCGAAGTTTTAATTTTTTTTGGAGTTTATTAATAATTTGAAATTAATAGAAAAACTGCTATGTGTACCCAACTATGGCTAGCCACAGAGGCTTACAGGTGGGACCGGATAGCTGGGTTCACCCAGTCAACTTGACTAGTCAACAGGAGGTGGTGTGGCCCACATGTCATGGACTTACTTTTAATTGGATTAAATTAATGGAGTTAACTAAGCTAGGGTCCCACATGGCATAGGCTAAACTAGCCCTAGCTAAATTAAATAAACACTAAACAAAACAAATACTAATCCTACTCTAATTAAACGGGCTGGCGAGAGGCACAACCATGTGTCCATGCCCATGGCTGGGCATACACGCGCATGAGCGCACAACAGCATGGCCAAAAGGGCTCGTATGGGTGGCGGCTAGGAGCAGCAGCCCGTGGCTACGTGCAAGCAGGCAGGCGCGCACGTGTGTGCGGGGCCGGTTCGGCTGGTGCGGGCAGCAGCATGCATCAGCTAGCAGGTTGCAGCGGCAACGCTAGCAGGTGAGCTGCGGCGAGCACAGGCGTGCGCGGGCACGGGTAGCTGCGAGGGCGCAGCCATGGAGCAGCAGTGCAGCAACAGGAGCAGGAGTGAAAAGGCAGTAGGAGCGGTGGCTCAAGCACGCACGTACGCGTACGCGTAGATGGCGGCTACGGCAACGAATCGAGGCGGGAATTAAGAAGGGGGGTTTGGGGGAGGAGCTCACAGTGAGCTCGGTGGCGAGGTCAGAGAGGCCGGGGACGGCTCGGAGCAGCGGCAATGGTGATGCGATATGTGACGGCCGAGACGGACGAAGACGATGCAGGCGTCATGTAGGGGGCATCCCGGCTTGAGCTGGTTCCCAGAACGGACGAATCCGGCCGCGGCGGACCTCCTGGACGTGCTCCTGCACACCGGAGAGGTCGGCAGCCGTGTCAACGATGGCGAGGCAGCGGTCACCACACGGGCTCACAAGCTTGAATCGAGCCAGAGAGGAGGGGGTGTGAAGGGGATCGAGGGGACACTGAGCGAGATGGGGATTAGGGTTTTGATCTAGCGCGCCCCTGGGTTGCCCTTATCCTCCCACGGGCCGTGGGATGGCCGACATGGCGACCATGGTGGGCGGATGGGCGCCACGCCCTGGTCTCTGCCTCTCCCCTGCGAGGTAGGAGAAAAGGCTAGCCAGGTGGGCTGGGCCTGGTATAGTGTAAGTACTGGGCTTAAGTGAACACGAGGTTTCTTTCCATTTTTCTCATTTCCTGTTTTCCTCTTTTATTTAATAACAGAGATAGAAAATGATTATTTAGGGTAACCAAAAGGGCCGAGAAAAATGTGGGACTTAGCCTATTAAATAGTTTGCATTTTAGGCAGTGTCACAAAAAGTTTGGAGGCCAGAGGAATCCATTTGCATTTTTCACAAATAAAATAGCACTTTAAAATTCTGAAATTGCATTGTAATAATTGCTACCGTCCATCTTAGCTCTTAGGTGATGTTGTTTTCCTTAACAATTAAACATTATGGAATTTTGGCTAAATGATGAACTATTTTGCAGCAACTTTGGTGCAACTCCATATTTCACTTGCAAATTGAATTTCATTTCAAAGTGGAATTTCAAATGATATTTGAATCGAAGTTGATCAAGCATTGTTTAGCAAAATGATCAGCTTTAATCACAGGGGGTTACTGTGGCATGACACTGGGGGTGTTACAAATCTCCTCCACTACAAGAAATCTCGTCCCGAGATTTAAGGGGTGGAGTAAGGGGGGAGACTCGGGAAGGACGGAGCTCAACACATGATAGGTACGTGGGGGCTATCTCAGTGAACGTGACATAGAGGCACCTCTCGAGTCAAAATTCAAGAAAGACGTCGAGAGCAAGGTAAGGAGGTGCAATAAGAAGCTTCAACCGGGTAGGCAATCGTTCATTGCCTGAAACAGAGGGTGAAAGGGGTTCAGAGCAATGGGAGTAGGTATTGCGTCTGATACCAGAATAGATCGCTAGGAATGTGGCTCGTGATTTACATGTGAAGCCAAGTGCGAGGAACAATTTTCGAAAACAGGGATGTATAGGAGAGTCAGGTTTCGATCATGTGGAACTGTGGGTTATGGGCCCACCATGTGGGTTAAGAGTATGACGAGCAGTGACATCTTGCACGGTCATGATAGCAAGGCATGTCAAAGGATAACCTGTCAGTTATGTTGGCAACAACATTGGTACCAAGGGCGAGGGACGAAGAGAACCATTTTCCCTGCTCATTGAAATGAGGCGGACCAATAGGCAAAGTTCTCATCCATCGGTAGTTCCCCGAATGTCATCAACAATTGTAACAGGGTTTTACTGACAGAGTTGTACACCGAGGTGCTTACTTAAGCAGGGTATTATTACTTCTTAGATCATATAATTTATAAGAGAGGTTAAACAAACCAACGGAAAGAAAAATGTGACTATCATATTAAACAGAACAATGGAGAGGAAAATGTGTTTAAACACATATTTCAGGGGTATATCCTTCTCAAGGACAAGCAAAGCATGATACCCATGACATGATAGAAAGTATAAAACCATTTAGGTAAGGGGAGAGGAATTTCATGACATTACCCATACAACGGTGTTAGGATAATTGATAAAGAAAAAATATAGCATTGTGTTTCAAATGTTCTTATTGAAGATCGGAGTACCATAAACATGCTTTGAGATAGCATTGACATGGTCATTAGGTAAAGGTCGGACCTTGAGAACACAAAGGATCCATCGGGAATTTTCTAGAACACTTCATGCAATTTTATCAGGAAAAAGATGAGGATGTGGCCGATGGGTTCAGCAGCAATCCATCGACATGTCAAAAAGGATGTATTTCCAAAATTATACGAACAAGTTTGTGTTGGGGGGAAGGCAAGAATGTTGTCGATGATAACACAAATCATCGAGGGGCTAGGATGGTATTTCTCATCCTGAATTCGATTGATATCCTGGAAGAGCTTAGAATGTTGATGATGATCATGACACATTTGTCGAGAGATTTCATGAAGATGTAATCGATTGGAGATGACATCAAGTCAAAGGAATGATGAAGCGAAAGTTTATTGGAACCACGGATACGACACAAACTCGAAATCAAGCCTGCTTTTCAAGGCAAAATGATATGACGAGGAAGATCGACATAGGCTTAGCTCATCGTCGAAAATTGTGCTCCAGGGAGAAGGACCAGGTAGCAAAGTTAAAATTTAGCACAATAATGATATAGCCGATCGGGCTAGGAATGACTTGAAGGACTATTAAACTCGTAAGCAACGAAAATTACTTAGAGTTTATAGAATCGGAGTGCGGAATCGATTCACTTATCGGTGGTTTCGAGTGATTAATAACTCAGAACCCGGGGAATTTGAAATCGATTAGAAGCAATACTAGAAGAAGACTCATAGGAAGCAACACAACCCTTTGATATTCTTGAGAGACCAGAGGGTAATACTCGAAGGTAGAGCAGAATAGAGGTTAGGTAGGCGTATTGATCTGAAGAAGGCAAGCGCTTTAACTTGTCCGAGAAATGGGATCAAAGAAAAAAAATCATGGTCGGAACCACGGTTGCAAAGGACGAGGCCTAGATACAAGATGAATTTATAACAAGGGGATTATTATTATTACGAAAAGCTTCCATGATAAGTTCCACATCGTGCCCATGGGCATGAACATAAAGTTCAAGGTCGACTCCCACTTCTCCAATGCATAACCTTTCATTCACTTCTTGTTTTCGAAGAAGTTGTAATATTGAAATTTTATCTAGCAAAATACCATAAGAGTATGATTCGTGAAAACTCTCGGGTTCACACAGATTAGGGAAGGCATAGGTTCAACCCATTGGGGCATCTTAGGAACATATACCACGAACTTCAGGAGTAATTAATACAAGCTCGACAGCAGAGCATGGTTGACAAAAAGAGAGGATACAATTTTACCAAAGGCATTATGTATCAGGGAAAGAACTCAAGGATTTGAGAATAGGCAGGAACGGTCAGATAATAATTCACCAAAGGATATGGCGGACCACAAAGAATCTGATGTGAGTATCGATGCTCAACCAGAAGAATAAATCGTGCAAAGGCATCGGATTGTAGAAATATCTGGATAATTTCAAAGCTTAAATACAAAGGAATTATGATTTCCAAATTAGAAGATCAGAAGTAGACGCTCTGATCAAAACAGTAGTAAGTTGAACAGAATTAGATGGGCAATCACTCAAGATTTGATTGCCGAGAACCAGCACATGTTCGGAATGACGTCTGAGCCTGAAGAACAATTTTCAGGGAATAACTTATGGTTGCGTGCATTCACACACATGTTGAATCAACGGGATCAAAATGTCGATCACAAAGGATTTTAGTGAATATTGCTAGACATATGGAATTAACCATAATACAAGCAGACAAGTATTTGCAGAGCATTAGCTGGCAGAGGATTATCAGAAGACCGGATAGTATTTCAAAGAATTTTGTGAAACACGTGAACAACTAGGGATGAGCGGATACTCGGTAAGTGTGAGGAATTATCCATAGGGGGGTATTCATGTGGCAAGGAACTGCAAGGCAGTAGGCTCAAAGGATTCTCGGAACAAAAGAGAATTTCGGGGCATCTTGTAATAACAAGAGCAACGAGGAAAGATTGTATGAATGGCAAGTGTATGTGGTTTTCCATTGGGGTTGACGGTGGAAGGGAATCGCAAAAGCGATGAGCACAAGTTCTCGAGCGAACATCGCAGAGTATCTTCGAAGGCTTCTGAGGAAGCAGGCGATCATCTGGAATGAAGTGGCTCTCCGGGAGGAAGTAGTTACGAGAACCTAGAAATAGAGTTAGTAAAATGTTTAACCCGAATAGACGAGAGATCAGAGTCCGAGAGTATAGACGAGGAACAAAAGATCCTAATACCACCCAATGGCGACGTGGGCCCGTAAGCCACACAGCCAAGTTAGTAAAACAGTTTTGGACGACTAGACTCAACTTCGGCCAAGGAGTTGGAAAGGTGGATCCTACAGGCAGTCGACTCTGAGACCAACTTGTGACGCCCCCGATTCAATCGTACACTAATCATACACGCATATATGTACGATCAAGATCAAGGACTCACAGGAAGATATCACAACACAACTCTAGACAAAAATTAAAATAATACAAGCTTTATATTACAAGCCAGGGGCCTCGAGGGCTCGAATACATAAGCTCGAAAACAAACGAGTCAGCGGAAGCAACATTATCTGAGTACAGACATGAGTTAAACAAGTTTGCCTTAAGAGGGCTAGCACAAAAGCAACAACGATCGAAAAGGCAAGGCCTCCTGCCTGGGAGCCTCCTAACTACTCCTGGTCGCCGGCGTCCATCAGGTAGCAGTAGGCACCCTCGGGGTAGTAGTAGTTGTCGGCGGTGGCGTCTGGATCCTGGGCTCCACCATCTGGTTGCGACATCCGAGAAGAATGGAAAAGGGGAAAAGAGGGAGCAAAGCAACCGTGAGTACTCATCCAAAGTACTCGCAAGCAAGGATCTACACTACATATGTATCGGTGTCAAAAAAAATAGGTAGTATCTGTGGACTGAACTGCAGAATGCCAGAAGAGAAGGGGAAAGCCTAGCCTATCGAAGACTAGCATCTTCAAGCAGCTCCAAGCATCTTGCAGCATCAGAAGAGATAAGAGTGTCATATTATAATATTAGTAAGTATGTAGTAACCTCGCGCAGAGATCACTTCCTCGACTCCCTGCGAAAAAACAATCCCGGAGCCATCATTTCCATTACATGCCTCAGCATCAAGTTCTAGTTGTATCGATCGGGATACAACTCCGAGTGTCCGTTACCGTAGGACAGGCTATCGATAGATGGTTTGTTCCCTGCAGGGGTGCACCAACTTACCCACCACGCTCGATTAACTCCGGCCGGACACACTTTCCTGGGTCATGCCTGGCCTCGGCCAAACGATACGCCGCAACCCGACCTAGGCTTAATAGAGAGGTCAGCACGCCGGACTAAACCTATGCCCCCAGGGGTCTTGGGCCATCGCCCCGGGAATTCCTGCATGTTGCGTGGGCGGCCGGTGAGCAGACCTAGCTACCTCCTTAAAAAAGCAGGTGCTTACGCAGTCCAATCCGGCGTGCGCCGCTTATTCGCATGACATCTATTAAGCTTCGGCTGATGCATACGACGCAGAACGCCCATACTATGCCCACGTGATGGTTAGTGCTTTCAGGACAGAGGCCCCTCGGATCAAATATCCAAACCGTTAGTGTGCTGGTAGTGCGGTCACGAGCAGAGACTCACGAAAGATGCGACCCCGTCGCCCCATCTCGAGGACTTGCGGCAAGGGCTAAGAATGCCCGGCCACGCCTCGTATTCAACTCTCGGGTACCCTCCAGGTCAACCCGTCTCCACATCACTCGCGGGTACCCCTCAGGGTCGACTCGCCTTTCCAAGTAACAGTTGTAAAGTCCTAGTATCCGTGTGTCCAAACACCAGGGGGAAACCCCGAGGAATCACCCTCGGTGGATTCCACTCGATGTAATCATCAAGGTGAACATAGGAGGAACCACCCTCGAGGTTCACACTTGAGGGGTTGCACGACAGAGTCATATCGGAAGTGGTTAATGAGGAATCACCCTCAATGACCACGACCAAATAGCTACACTACAAGGTTAACATCAGAAGTGCTGATGAGGTATCACCCTCGACACTCGATAGTAACTCTGCAGAGTCGTACAACTAAGGGGGGTGATGTGCGGTGTCGGGGCTTGGACGTCGATCACGTTGATCGAGTCATCGAACATAAAGCGGGGCAACTGGGACAAGGTGAGGGTCACTGATGGATCTCTAACCAGCCTACTAAGAAGTTTGGGACAAGCAGGTAAGGTACAACAACAGGTACAAAAGCAGGCTATGCATCAGAATGTTGGGGAACACAGTACTTTCAAAAAAATTCCTACGATCACGCAAGATCTATCTAGGTGATGCATAACAACGAGAAGGGGGAGTGTTGTCTACGTACCCTCGTAGACTGAAAGCGGAAGCGTTATGACAACGCGGTTCATGTAGTCGTACGTCTTCACGATCCGACCGATCCTAGCACCGAAGGTACGGCACCTCCGCGATCTGCACACGTTCAGCTCGGTGATGTCCCATGAACTCTAGATCCAGCTGAGGTCAAGGGAGAGTTTTGTCAGCATGACGGCATGATGAAGTTACCGTCGCAGGGCTTCGCTTAAGCACTACAACGATATGACCAAGATGAAAATCTGTGGAAGGAGGCACCGCACACGGCTAAACAATCAACTTGTGTGTCTATGTGGTGCCCCCCTCCCTATATATAAAGGAGTGGAGGAGGGGAGGGCCGGCCCTCTCATGGCGCGCCCGCGGGGGGGGGGGGGGGGGGGGGGGGGGGGAGTCCTACTCCCAGGCCTCATTTGGTTGGAAGGGAAAGTATCACAGGGTAGTAATCCCACGAGGGGGATTTTCCATGGCCATAGGGGATCCCTCTCCCACCACGGGGAGACCCCCCACGTGAGTTTGGAGATGAGGGGGAGGGGAGGGAATCCCGTTCAGAAAATTGTCAGAAAATTATCAAATTTCTTAGAAAACATTATAATATTAAAAAGCCATGAAAAATAACACCGTTTTTTACGAAAATATTATGTTAGTTCAAAAGTAACTAATTTTTTCTCTAATTTCATTGCAAACTTCAGGAATGACAAGGAAAAAACAGAAAAACACGAAACAAGCATAATCAGTAAAAAAAACACTTCAATGCACATCAACACGCTGACCATAAGTTATACATGTTCAGTTGCACAAATAGCGGCACTGCGAATAAATTTAGTGTGCTAATCATGGTTTAACAGCAGAAATGTTAACTAAGGTAGAAATCCAGCAAGAATAATCATTTGGTTCCATTATCAACATGTATCTGTGTAAATCATCCATGCCAAAATGTGTTGCTGCTGGGATAGTCACTACTGAAACTTCCAAGATCAACTTCTTTGAACATTTTCATTGGCTAGCTTTAGGAACCTGCAAAGCAAAAAACAACAACGTAGTCACTATACAATATAAATTTTAAACTATATATAAGCACATATATTTATTTATATCCATGTTCCCAATGAAATAGATGCAAACATAATAAGCACACACCTATTTGTGTTCTTATATGTATAATATTGTTCTCTTTAATTCCTAGATGACCACGGCATGAAAGCCATCATTTCGCAAGAAACGAATGTTAGACTGAAACTAGTTTGAAAATAGCCTTCAGAGCTTTTTGATTGTATAAACACTATTCCAACTGTAATATTGTATAATGTTCAGAATAATATGCACCAGACGGCACTGAATGACAAGCTCGTCAGAGCTTTTCTCCTCGATATTGTATAATGTTTAAAGGATTACTACTGACCAACTGCTTCGCTTTGTATAATCTCATCATGAAACTAAATTCACTGAATTTATTCAGAGCTGCAACTGAAAAACGGGCTCAGAGAAAGACATTGGTATACGATAACTGAAGGTATCAGCTAATGAAAAATGAGCTACAACTGAAAAAAATTCCATCCCACAAGCGATCAGAGTGGACGCCAGAATCACTCCTGGCGACTAACTACTCTAGCTAAACTCGCTAACAGATTGACTCAAGAAAGACTGAAACTGAAAACTAGACACTAGCTAAAAACACTGCATGGCAGCAAAACAGAAGGGCCTACCATGGCAGAGAAATATACTAGGTGCAGACTTGGGTTTATTCCAACATACGGCAAGTTCATGGTCGTCTCCATCGGCTGCGGGCTGAACCCGAAAGAGAGCTACAGCACCAAGGACGCCGCCAAGTGGGGGATCCTAAACTGAATCGTCAAGGATGGCACTGCCCCCATCGTCGACATGTTCAATGCCGCCAGCACCGACATGGTGGACATAAGGAGCTAAAGCTGTAGAGATGCATTCACACAAAAACACAAGATAATTCCCCAACGAAAAACTGACAAGAGCATGAACTCATTTGTATACACCCTCTGTTTTCTCCACAAGATATTCCTCTGCTTATGAGTTAGCATGTGCAAATTCATGAACAAATTGTAAAATGCCCAATGGAAGTAAACACAAAACTGCACCTCTAAATTGGTACTTCAAAATTACATACCTTATGTTTTCTCCTTGGTAGCAATTTTTTCCTTCAATCAGTAAAGGCCATTTTCTAATGGTAAATTAGTAATTGATGACTTAACAGCACTGCATCGATAATACTATCAATTGGCTTTGCTGCAATCACATCATAAGTCAAAATTCTTTACAAAAAGATAATATCAATTCAGAAGTCAAAATATATATAAGCACATATTCTTATTTATATGCATCTTTCGCAAACAAACAGATCCAAACATAATAAGATGTTGTTCTCTCTTTGAATAATCTGCAGGAAAACTCAAAATCTTAATAGCACATGGTTTCATCTTTTAATTAGTTTGCCACTAACATACTTTTTACAAATAAAGCTTGAAGTTAAGACAACAATAGATCAACTCCATGGCGTACGCAAAAAGTGTAAAATGGACAGAGATAATGGAGTGAATGTCCCCTTGGGTCCATAGAGTTTAAACCGAAGGCCAATTATCAAGATTACATATGCTCAAACCTTGGTTCCATATCTTGGTACAAAAGGGAAGAACTTGAATGAGAGTAATTTTAAACTGAACAGTTACCATGATACTAATGCTACTTTCATCAACGCAATTGAATTCCAATAACTGGTACGTTTATGCTACGCCGTTAGTATAAGCAAGACAAGCATACTTCAGGTTATCCTAAAGATTCTAAGTTAAAATTAGGACAAAGCTAGTACAGGCAGAGTAGTCCCCTTTAGAAATATACTACTACCTCCGTCTCGGTGAATAAGTCATTCGCGTAGTTCTAGGTCAACGATTTAACTATCTAAATATGTATTATATGTGACAAAAATATATATTTAGAAACTACATTCGTGTAGAAATCTAGCGATATACTTTTCATGACATATAACACATATTTAATTCCTCAAATCGATGACCTAGAACTACGCGAATGACTTATTCACCTAGACGGAGGTAGTAGAACATTGTGTGTATATTAGCATCACAAGGAGGTAGATGTGGTTGTGCTCACTTGTGAGGTCAGGATAGTTAGGTAGAAACACTACTGCAAACGATGGGTGTTCTTCGGTATTGGTTCTTGTGATACAAAACTCAAACAGGAGAGGAGGCTCTTGGATCTATACAGGCGCTCATTAGTGCGTGTAGCAGGGAAGGAAAAAATGGTGGGTGGAAGAGGAAGAGGAGAGGATAACCTTGGACAAAGAGGAGCATGATCTCCTGGTCGTCGTCGTCATCGGAAGGTGAAGATCTTGGGGGCGGAGACGAGATCCGGGAAGTAGTAGGATGGCGACCCCGGTCCCGACGCCCCATCTGGAGGGGCAGAGCGTCGAAGGGAGGAGGGCAGGGGGCATCGCAGCCGCCGGACGGAGGAGGCAGGAGCGGTGGACGGAGGAGACCGGAGCGATTGACGGAGGAGGTCTTCCAGTCGCCGACGCCAGTCGTTCACGAGTGCGAGATAGAACGAGTGAGGGTTTCCTCCCCGACGTCTGCACTCGTGGGAGCCTTCCCGGGGAAAGGCCGGGGGTACCCCTTTCTCGTGGGCGTCCAAACGCGATAGTGAGAATTCCGGCGTTTATTCTGTCCGTGGTTAGTCGGCCCGGGGAAAATGAAGGGATCCCAGGGGATTCGGTGAAACCAAATGAGTAACTGGGACAAGGTGGGGGTCACTTATGGATCTCTAACCAGCCTACTAAGCAGTTTAGGATAAGCAGGTAAGATACAACAACGGGTACAAAAGCAGGCTATGTATCAGAATGTTGGGGAACACAGTAATTTCAAAAAAAATCCTACGATCACGCAAGATCTATCTAGGTGATGCATAACAACGAGAGGGGAGAGTGTTGTCTACGTACCCACGTAGACCGAAGGCAGAAGTGTTATGACAACATGGTTGATGTAGTCGTACGTCTTCACGATCCGACCAATCCTAGCACCGAAGGTACGGCACCTCCATGATCTGCACATGTTCAGCTCGGTGACGTCCCACGAACTCTAGATCCAGCTGAGGTCGAGGGAGAGTTTCGTCAGCACGACGACATGATGACGGTGATGATGAAGTTACCGTCACGGGGCTTCGCTTAAGCACTACAACGATATGATCGAGGTGGAAATCTGTGGAGGGGGGCACCGCACACGGCTAAACAATCAACTTGTGTGTCTATGGGGTGCCCCCCTCCCCGTATATAAAGGAGTGGAGGAGGGGAGGGTCGGCCCTCTCATGGCGCGCCCAAGGGAGGGGGAGTCCTACTCCCAGTAGGAGTAGGTTTCCCCCCTTCCCTAGTTGGAGTAGGAGAAGGAAGAGGGAGAGGGAGAGAAGGAAAGGGGGGCCGACCCCCATCCAAATTCGGATTGGGCTGGGGGGGCGCCCCCACCTTGGCCGCCTCCTCCTCTTTTCCACCATGGCCCATTAAGGCCCATTAACTCCCCGGGGGGTTCCGGTAACCCCCGGTACTTCGGTAAATGCCCGAACTCACCCGAAACCATTCCGATGTCCAAACATAGCCTTCCAATATATCGGTCTTTATGTATCGACCATTTCGAGACTCCTCGTCATGTCCGTGATCACATCTGGGACTCCGAAAAACCTTTTGTACATCAAAACACATAAACTCATAATACCGATCGTCATCGAACGTTAAGCGTGCGGACCCTACGGGTTCAAGAACTATGTAGACATGACTGAGACTCATCTCTGGTCAATAACCAATAGCAGAACCTGGATGCTCATATTGGTTCCTACATATTCTACAAAGATCTTTATCGGTCAAACCGCATAACAACATACGTTGTTCCCTTTGTCATCGTTATGTTACTTGCCCGAGATTCGATCGTCGGTATCTTAATACCTAGTTCAATCTTGTTACCGACAAGTCTCTTTACTCGTTCTGTAATGCATCATCACATGGCTAACTCATTAGTCACATTTCTTGCAAGGCTTATAGTGATGTGCATTACCAAGAGGGCCCAGAGATACCTCTCCGACAATCGGAGTGACAAATCCTAATCTCGATCTATGCCAACTCAACAAACACCATTGGAGACACCTGTAGAGCATCTTTATAGTCACCCAGTTACGTTGTGAAGTTTGATAGCACACAAGGTGTTCCTCCGGTATTTGGGAGTTGCATAATCTCATAGTCATAGGAACATGTATAGGTTATGAAGAAAGCAATAGCAATAAACTAAACGATCATAGTGCTAAGCTAATGGATGGGTCAAGTCAATCACATCATTCTCTAATGATGTGATCCCGTTCATCAAATGACAACTCTTGTCCAGGGCTAGGAAACTTAACCATCTTTAATTAACGAGCTAGTCAAGTAGAGGCATACTAGTGACACTCTGTTTGTCTATGTATTCACACATGTACTAAGTTTCCGGTTAATACAATTCTAGCATGAATAATAAACATTTATCATGATATAAAGAAATATAAATAACAACTTTATTATTGCCTCTAGGGCATATTTCCTTCAGCCTCCCACTTGCATCAGAGTCAATAATCTAGATTACATTGTAATGATTCTAACACTCATGGAGTCTTGGTGCTGATCATGTTTTGCTCGTTAGAGAGGCTTAGTCAACGGGTCTGCAACATTCAGATCCGTATGTATTTTGCAAATCTCTATGTCTCCCTCCTTGACTTGATCGCAGATGGAATTGAAGTGTCTCTTGATGTGCTTGGTTCTCTTGTGAAATCTAGATTCCTTTGCCAAGGCAATCGCACCAGTATTGTCACAAAAGATTTTCATTGGACCCGATGCACTAGGTATGACACCTAGATCGGATATGAACTCCTTCATCCAGACTCCTTCATTTGCTGCTTCCGAAGCAGCTATGTACTCCGCTTCACACGTAGATCCCGCCATGACGCACTGCTTGGAACTGCACCAACTGACAGCTCCACCATTCAATAGAAATACGTATCCGGTTTGTGACTTAGAGTCATCCGGATCAGTGTCAAAGCTTGCATCGACGTAACCGTTTACGACGAGCTCTTTGTCACCTCCATAAACGAGAAACATATCCTTAGTCCTTTTCAGGTATTTCAGGATGTTCTTGACCACTGTCCAGTGATCCACTCCTGGATTACTTTGGTACCTCCCTGCTAAACTAATAGCAAGGCACACATCAGGTCTGGTACACAGCATTGCATACATTATAGAACCTATGGCTGAAGCATAGGGAATGACTTTCATTTTCTCTCTATCTTCTGCAGTGGTCGGGCATTGAGTCGGACTCAACTTCACACCTTGTAACACAGGCAAGAACCCTTTCTTTGCTTGATCCATTTTGAACTTCTTCAAAACTTTATCAAGGTATGTGCTTTGTGAAAGTCCAATTAAGCGTCTTGATCTATCTCTATAGATCTTGATGCCCAATATATAAGCAGCTTCACCGAGGTCTTTCATTGAAAAATTCTTATTCAAGTATCCTTTTATGCTATTCAGAAATTCGGTATCATTTCCGATCAACAATATGTCATCCACATATAATATCAGAAATGCTACAGAGCTCCCACTCACTTTCTTGTAAATACAGGCTTCTCCAAAAGTCTGTATAAAACCATATGCTTTGATCACACTATCAAAGCGTATATTCCAACTCCGAGAGGCTTGTACCAGTCCATAAATGGATCACTGGAGCTTGCACACTTTGTTAGCACCTTTTGGATCGACAAAACCTTCTGGTTGCATCATATACAACTCTTCTTTAAGATATCCATTAAGGAATGCAGTTTTGACATCCATTTGCCAAATTTGATAATCATAAAATGCGGCAATTGCTAACATGATTCGGACGGACTTAAGCATCGCTACAGGTGAGAAGGTCTCATCGTAGTCAACTCCTTGAACTTGTCGAAAACCTTTCGCAACAAGTCGAGCTTTGTAGACAGTAATATTACCGTCAGCGTCAGTCTTCTTCTTGAAGATCCATTTATTCTCTATGGCTTGCCGATCATCGGGCAAGTCAACCAAAGTCCACACTTTGTTCTCATACATGGATCCCATCTCAGATTTCATGGCCTCAAGCCATTTCGCGAAATCTGGGCTCGTCATTGCTTCCTCATAGTTCGTAGGTTCGTCATGGTCAAGTAACATGATCTCCAGAACATGATTACCGTACCACTCTGGTGCAAATCTTACTCTGGTTGACCTATGAGGTTCGGTAGTAACTTGATCAGAAGTTTCATGATCATCATCATTAGCTTCCTCACTTACTGGTGGAGGAATCACTGGAACTGATTTCTGTGATGAACTATTTTCCAATAAGGGAGCAGGTACAATTACCTCATCAAGTTCCACTTTCCTCCCACTCACTTCTTTCGAGAGAAACTCCTTCTCTAGAAAGGATCCATTCTTAGCAACAAATATCTTGCCTTCGGATCTGTGATAGAAAGTGTACCTAACAGTCTCCTTTGGATATCCTATGAAGGCACATTTCTCCGATTTGGTTTCGAGCTTATCAGGTTGAAGCTTTTTCACATAAGCATCGCAGCCCCAAACTTTAAGAAACGACAACTTGGGTTTCTTGCCAAACCACAGTTCATATGGTGTCGTCTCAACTGATTTAGATAGTGCCCTATTTAACGTGAATGCAGCCGTCTCTAAAGCATAACCCCAAAATGATAGCGGTATTAGTAAGAGACATCATAGATCGCACCATATCTAATAAAGTACGATTACGACGTTCGGACACACCATTATGCTGTGGTGTTCCGGGTGGCGTGAGTTGCGAAACTATTCCACATTGTTTCAAATGAAGAGCAAACTCGTAACTCAAATATTCTCCTCCATGATCAGATCATAGAAACTTTATTTTCTTATTACGATGATTTTCCACTTCACTCTGAAATTCTTTGAACTTTTCAAATGTTTTAGACTTATGTTTCATCAAGTAGATATACCCATATTTGCTCAAATCATCTGTGAAGGTCAGAAAATAACGATACCCGCCGCGAGCATCAACACTCATCGGACCGCATACATCAGTATGTATTATTTCCAATAAGTCTGTTGCTCGCTCCATTGTTCCGGAGAACGGAGTCTTAGTCATCTTGCCCATGAGGCATGGTTCGCAAGCATCAAGTGATTCATAATCAAGTGATTCCAAAAGCCCATTAGCATGGAGTTTCTTCATGCGCTTTACACCAATATGACCTAAACGGCAGTGCCACAAATAAGTTGCACTATCATTATTAAACTTATATCTTTTGGCTTCAATACTATGAACATGTGTATCACTACTATCAATATTTAGTAAAAATAGACCACTCATCAAGGGTGCATGACCATAAAAGATATTTTTCATATAAATAGAACTACCATTATTCTTTGATTTAAATGAATAACCGTCTCACATCAAACAAGATCCAAATATAATGTTCATGCTTAACGTGTTATTCAGGTATAAAACTAATCCCAAAGGTAGATGTAGAGGTAGCGTGCCGACGGCGATCACATCGACTTTGGAACCATTTCCCACGTGCATCATCACCTCTTCCTTAGCCAATCTTCGCTTAATCCATAGCCCCTGTTTCGAGTTGCAAATATTAGCAACAGAACCAGTATCAAATACCCAGGCGCTACTGCGAGCATTAGTAAGGTACACATCAATAACATGTATATCAAATATACCTTTCACTTTGCCATCCTTCTTCTCCGCCAAATACTTGGGGCAGTTCCGCTTCGAGTGACCAGTCGCAGTAGAAGCACTCAGTCTCAGGCTTTGGGCTTCTTCACTTGAGCAGCAACTTGCTTGTTCTTCTTCTTGAAGTTCCCCTTCTTCCCTTTACCCTTTTTCTTAAAACCGGTGGTCTTGTTGACCATCAACACTTGATGCTCCTTCTTGATTTCTACCTCCGCAGCCTTTAGCATTGCGAAGAGCTCAGGAATCGTCTTATCCATCCCTGGCATATTATAGTTCATCACGAAGCTAATATTGTAGCTTGGTGGCAGTGATTGAAGAACTCTGTCAATGACACTATCAACTGGAAGATTAACTCCCAGCTGAGTCAAGTGATTGTGGTACCCAGACATTCTAAGTATATGCTCACTAACAGAACTATTCTCCTCCATTTTGTAGCTGTAGAACTTATTGGAGACTTCATATCTCTCAATCCGGGCATTTGCTTGAAATATTAACTTCAACTCCTGGAACATCTCATATGCTCCATGACGTTCAAAGCATCGTTGAAGTCCCGGTTCTAAGCCGTAAAGCATGGCACACTGAACTATTGAGTAGTCATCAGCTTTGCTCTGCCAGGCGTTCACAACGTCCGGCGTTGCTCCTGCAGCGGGTCTTGATAAATTAAAGTTCAATTAATACTATCAGGTACTAAGTTCCTGATAAATTAAAGTTCAATTAATCATATTACTTAATAACTCCCACTTGGATAGACATCCCTCTAATCATCTAAGTGATCACGTGATCCATATCAACTAAACCATGTCCGATCATCACGTGAGATGGAGTAGTTTTCAATGGTGTACATCACTATGTTGATCATATCTACTATATGATTCACGCTCGACCTTTGGGCCTCAGTGTTTCGAGGCCATATCTGCATATGCTAGGCTCGTCAAGTTTAACCCGAGTATTCTGCATGTGCAAAACCGGCTTGCACCCGTTGTATGTGAACGTAGAGCTTATCACACCCGATCATCACGTGGTGTCTCTCGGCAGGACGAACTGTAGCAACGGTGCATGCTCAGGGAGAACACTTATACCTTGAAATTTAGTGAGAGATCATCCTATAATGCTACCGTCGTACTAAGATAAATAAGATGCATAAAGGATAAACATCACATGCAATCAATATAAGTGATATGATATGGCCATCATCATCTTGTGCCTTTGATCTCCATCTCCAAAGCACTGTCATGATCACCATCGTCACCGGCTTGACACCTTGATCTCCATCGAAGCATCGTTGTCGTCTCACCAACTATTGCTTCTACGACTATCGCTGCTGCTTAGTGATAAAGTAAATTAGTTACATGGCGATTGCATTTCATACAATAAAGCGACAACCATATGGCTCCTGCCAGTTGCCGATAACTGTGTTACAAAACATGATCATCTCATACAACAATTTATATAATCACATCTTGACCATATCACATCACAACATGCCCTGCAAAAACAAGTTAGACGTCCTCTACTTTGTTGTTGCAAGTTTTACGTGGCTGCTATGGGCTTAGCAAGAACCGTTCTTACCTACGCATCAAAACTACAACGATTTTTCGTCAAGTTTGCTGTTTTAACCTTCAACAAGGACCGGGCGTAGTCACACTCGTTTCAACTAAAGTTGGAGAAACAGACACCCACTAGCCACCTCTGTGTGAAGCACGTCGATAGAACCAGTCTCACGTAAGCGTACGCGTAATGTCGGTCTGAGCCGCTTCATCCAACAATATCGCTGAATCAAAGTATGACATGCTGGTAAGCAGTATGACTATTTTCGCCCACAACTCTTTGTGTTCTACTCGTGCATATAACATCTAAGCATAGACCTGGCTCGGATGCCACTGTTGGGGAACGCGGTAATTTAAAAATATTTCCTACGATCACGCAAGATCTATCTAGGTGATGCATAGCAACGAGAGGGGAGAGTGTTGTCTACGTACCCTCATAGACCGAAAGTGGAAGCGTTATGACAACGCGGTTGATGTAGTCGTACGTCTTCACGATCCGACCAATCCTAGCACCGAAGGTACGGCACCTCCGTGATCCGCACACGTTCAGCTCGGTGACGTCCCACGAACTCTAGATCCAGCTGAGGTCGAGGGAGAGTTTTGTCAGCACGACGGCGTGACGACGGTGATGATGAAGTTACCGTCGCAGGGCTTCGCTTAAGCACTACAGCGATATGACCGAGGTGGAAATCTATGGATGGGGCACCGCACACAGCTAAACAATCAACTTGTGTGTCTATGGGGTGCCCCCCTCCCCGTATATAAAGGAGTGGAGGAGGGGAGGACCGGCCCTCTCATGGCACGCCCAAGGGGGGGAGTCCTACTCCTAGTAGGAGTAGGTTTTCCCCCTTCCCTAGTTGGAGTAGGAGAAGAAGGAAGAGGGAGAGGGAGAGAAGGAAAGGGGGCCGACCCCCCTCCCAATTCGGATTGGGCTTGGGGGGGCGCCCCCACCTTGGCCGCCTCCTCCTCTTTTCCACCATGGCCCATTAAGGCCCATTAACTCCCCGGGGGGTTCCGGTAACCCCCCGGTACTCCAGTAAATGCCCGAACTCACCCGGAACCATTCCGATGTCCAAACATAGCCTTCCAATATATCGATCTTTATGTCTCAACCATTTCGAGACTCCTTGTCATGTCCGTGATCACATCCGGGACTCCGAACAACCTTCGGTACATCAAAACACATAAACTCATAATACCGATCGTCATCGAACGTTAAGCGTGCAGACCCTACGGGTTCGAGAACTATGTAGACATGACCGAGACTCATCTCCGGTCAATAACCAATAGCGGAACCTGGATGCTCATTGTGACGCCCCCGATTCAATCGTACACTAATCATACACGCAAACGTGTACGATCAAGATCAGGGACTCACGGGAAGATATCACAACACAACTCTAAAAATAAAATAAGTCATACAAGCATCATAATACAAGCCAGGGGCCTCGAGGGCTCGAATACAAGTGCTCGATCATAGACGAGTCAGCGGAAGCAACAATATCTGCGTACAGACATAAGTAAAGAGGCTGCCATAAGATGGCTAGCACAAACTGGGATACGGATCGAAAGAGGCGCAGGCCTCCTGCCTGGGATCCTCCTAAACTACTCCTGGTCGTTGTCAGCGGCCTGCACGTAGTAGTAGGCACCTCCAGTGTAGTAAGAGTCGTCGTCGACGGTGGCGTCTGGCTCCTAGGCTCCAGCATCTGGTTGCGACAACCAGGTAGAAGGGAAAGGGGGAAAAGAGGGAGAAAAGCAATCGTGAGTACTCATCCAAAGTACTCGCAAGCAAGGAGCTACACTACATATGCATGGGTATCTGTGTAAAGGGACAATATCGATGGACTGAACTGCAGAATGCCAGAATAAGAGGGGGATAGCTAGTCCTGTCGAAGGCTACGCTTCTGGCCACCTCCATCTTGCAGCATGTAGAAGAGAGTAGATGGTAAGTTCACCAAGTATCATCGCATAGCATAATCCTACCCGGCGATCCTCCCCTCGTTGCCCTGTTAGAGAGCGATCACTGGGTTATATCTGGCACTTGGAAGGGTGTGTTTTATTAAGTATCCAGTTCTAGTTGTCATAAGGTCAAGGTACAACTCCAAGTCGTCCTGTTACCGAAGATCACGGCTATTCGAATAGATAAACTTCCCTGCAGGGGTGCACCACATAACCCAACACACTCGATCCCATTTGGTCGGGCACACTTTCCTGGATCATGCCTGGCCTTGGAAGATCAACACGTCGCAGCCCCACCTAGGCTCAACAGAGAGGTCAGCACGCCGGTCTAAATCCTATGCACGCAGGGGTCTGGGCCCATCGCCCATTGCACACCTGCACGTTGCGTACGCGGCCGGAAGCAGACCTAGCCCCCTTAATACAAGCGCGAGCTTACGGTCCAATGCGGCGCGGGCCACTCAGTCGCTGACGTCAAAAAGAGCTTCGGCTGATACCATGACGCCGAGTGCCCATAACTATTCCTGCGTAGTTGGTTAGTGCGTATAGACCAAATGGCCAGACTCAGATCAAATACCAAGATCTCTTTAAGCGTGTTAAATATCCGCGAACGCCGACCAGGGCCAGGCCCACCTCTCTCCTAGGTAGTCTCAACCTGCCCTGTCGCTCCGCCACAAAGTAACAGTCGGGGGCCGTCAGGAACCCAGGCCCACCTCTACCGGGATGGGGCCACCTGTCCTTTCAGCCCCCTCATCAGAATCACTTGCGGGTACTCAACAAGCTGACCCGACTTTAGTCACCACATGTGTCATGTATATAAAGTATATAGTATATACCCGTGATCACCTCCCGAAGTGATCACGGCCCAGTAGTATAGCATGGCAGACGGACAAGAGTGTAGGGCCACTGATGGAACACTAGCATCCTATACTAAGCAGTAGGATAGCAGGTAAGGGTAACAACTGTAGCAACAATGACAGGCTATGCAACAGAATAGGATTAACCGAAAGCAGTAACATGCTACACTACTCTAATGCAAGCAGTATAGAGAAGAATAGGCGATATCTGGTGATCAAGTGGGGGGGGGCTTGCCTGGTTGCTCTGGCAAGAGAAGGGTTCGTCGTCGATGTAGCCGATCACAGGGGTACCGGCAGCGGTCTCGGGGTCTACCGGAAAGAAGTAACGGAGGGGGAACACAATAAATAACAGAGCAATCAAAGCATAACATGGCAATACGCGGTGCTAGGGGTGACCTAACGCGGTACTAGGCGATACTGGCGAAGGGGGGAAACATCAAGGAAAGTATCCCCGGTGTTTCGCGTTTTCGGACAGATGAACCGGAGGGGGAAAGTTGCGTGTTTGCTATGCTAGGAAGGTGTGGCGGACGAACGGGTGCGTATCCGGATTCGTCTCGTCGTTCTGAGCAACTTCCATGTAAAAAGTATTTTCATCCGAGTTACGGATTATTTTATATGATTTTCTAATTTACTGGATTTAATTTAATTCGAAAATATATTAATTCTAAACTGCTATAGGTACATAGAAATGTACCCAAGAGTTTGTACCAGTGGAGGGTCCAGTCAGCGGTAGTTGACCAGTCAACGTTGACTGGTAACAGGGTCAATGGACCCACATGTAAGTGTCATAGGGGTAGATTATTGTCTATATTAATTTAAACTAGGGGGCCACATGTCAGTTACTCTACAGACTAAACTAGTAGTACTAAATTAGTGCTACTAAACTAGTCCTAATTGGTCCTAATTAGACCTAGTCTAATTAAACAAGGCCGGCCACTTCCAGTGGCCTAACCACGGCTGTGCTCAAGGAGCACGAGCTCCATGGCCAGCTAGGAGCTGTAGGCGGCCGCAACGCAACACAAGAGCAACAGCCGTAGCTTAGAAGCATAGAGCAGCGGCAGCACGACGGTCGTGGTAGCAAGCAGAGCAACAGCAAGGATAGAGCATCAGCAGCAGGGCAGCACACAGCAGTAGCTAGGAGCGCTAGCAGCAGCTAGTGGCCAAGCAGCGGCAAGAGCAATCGCGGCAGCACGCAGGGAGCAGCGGCTGCGGGCGCGCACGTTGGGGCTCGGCCGGCGCGAGCTGGGGGCACGGTGGGAGCAGCCACCGTCGCGGTGGGCGGAGGCGGACGAGGTCGGGGCGGTAGCGGGGCGCGGTCGGCGAGCCGCCACGGGCGTGGGCTCGGCGGGGCGAGCTGCAGGGGAACGCGTACGTGGGCGGCCGCGGCCTGCAGTGAGGAACAACAAGAGCAGCTGAAGGCAGCGGCGGCAGCAGGCGCGAGGCCACGGACAGCAGAAAGGTGTGCGGCGGCGAGACTACACACTACAGGCGACGATGGTCGGCACGCATAAGCTTGGGCTCGAGCACAAAAGGATGCAGAGGTGCGGGCGGGGCTCACAGTGAGGTCAACGTGAGCTCGGGGAAGCATATGCGGGCAGAAGCGGTGCAGATCGATGGTGGCGTGCGCCGGAGCCCGAGATGGACGACGTAGTTGATCCGGTCGACGTAGAACTCCCTGGCTCCGACTGCTTGGTGCAAAAGACGAGGTCGTAGCAGACGCGGCCCTTGGACAACCCGGGGACGCAGGGGGACGCCGGTGGCCATGGTGGAACCGATGGTGCGACGGCGACGGAGGCGCTCCGGAAGGTGGGGAGCGATCGATGGATGCGAGGAGAGGGGCGAGCGAGGGAGGAAAATATCTCGGGGGGTCGCCCGAGGGGTCGCGGTGGCAGCCTTATCCTCCCGCGGTGCTGTAGTGCGCGGTGTCGAGCGCTTGCGGCCATGGTGCCTCGGCCTCCTCCTGTAGCGAGAGGAGGACCAAAAGGCTGGGGTGCGTGGGTTGGGCTGCACTGTAGTTTAATTAGGCCTAGTAGCACAGTAGGCTTTAGTATTGTTTTCTTTTACTTTTTATTGCTCCTGTTTTGCAGTTCATTTCTATACCAAATGAATTTTGTTGAACATGATACCTGCCACAAAAATGTTTGGCAATGTATGGACTACCCCAAAAAGTTCGGGGGCTATTAGAATTTGTTTGCATTTTGTTCTAAACGAAAATGACTTAAAGTGGGCTGTGTTGGTACTGTTTCTTATCCAGAGGCATTTTTTTATATTTGAAAAAATGTTAGCTCCAACATTATAATTAGCTAGTGAATATTTTCAACTCAGCGAACATTTTTGTTTTGCCACTTGAAGAAATAATAATTTGACTTTATTTTAAAGTTGAATTTGAATTCGGTTTGGATCAAAGTGAGATTTTAGATAATTAATTGCGATGACATGACGCCATTAGTGTGTGTTTACTATAGCTTAACTACCAGGGTGTTACACTCATATTGGTTCCTACATATTCTACGAAGATCTTTATCGGTCAAACCGCATAACAACATACGTTGTTCCCTTTGTCATCGGTATGTTACTTGCCCGAGATTTGATCGTCGGTACCTCAATACCTAGTTCAATCTCGTTACCAGCAAGTCTCTTTACTCGTTCCGTAATGCATCATCCCGTGGCTAACTCATTAGTCACATTTCTTGCAAGGCTTATAGTGATGTGCATTACCGAGAGGACCCAGAGATACCTCTCTGACAATCGGAGTGACAAATCCTAATCTCGATCTATGCCAACTCAACAAACACCATCAGAGACACCTGTAGAGCATCTTTATAGTCACCCAGTTATGTTGTGATGTTTGATAGCACATAAGGTGTTCCTCCGGTATTAGGGAGTTGCATAATCTCATAGTCATAGGAACATGTATAGGTTATGAAGAAAGCAATAGCAATAAACTAAACGATCATAGTGCTAAGCTAACAGATGGGTCAAGTCAATCACATCATTCTCTAATGATGTGATCCCGTTCATCAAATGACAACTCTTGTCCAGGGCTAGTAAACTTAACCATCTTTGATTAATGAGCTAGTCAAGTAGAGGCATACTAGTGACACTCTGTTTGTCTATGTATTCACACATGTACTAAGTTTCCGGTTAATACAATTCTAGCATGAATAATAAACATTTATCATGATATAAGGAAATATAAATAACAACTTTATTATTGCCTCTAGGGCATATTTCCTTCATAGAATAGGAGCAATCAATTACATTAGCAAAATCTAATGCAAGCATGAGAGAATGGAATGGGCGATATCGGGATGATCAAAAAGGGGGGGCTTGCCTGGAAGCTGTGCTGCAAAGGAAGAAGGGTCATCGGAGACGTAGTCGATCACAGGGGCAACATCGGTCTGGGGGTCTACGGGAGAGAAGATGGGGAAGAAACAATAAATATAAAGCAAACAAAGCATCATAAAGCAAAACAAGGTAATATGACGTGTTGGGTGTGAACTAACGTATGTCTACACGAATAGGTGAAGGGGGAATTCAACCGGGAATGTTTTCCCGGTTCCAGACCTGTATCAGACAGATGACCGGAGGGGGAATGTTCCATGTTCAGATAGTTAGAGGCATCTGATAGGTAAAAAACATTTTCATCCGAGCTATGGATTATTTTCTACGAATTTTCAAAGTTTTAAAGTTTTTGTGGAGTTTATTAATAATTCAAAATTAATAGCAAAACTGCTATGTGTACCCAACTATGGCTAGCCACACAGGCTTACAGGTGGGACCAGATAGTTGGGTTGACCCAGTCAACTTGACTAGTCAACAGGAGGTGGTGTGGCCCACATGTCATGGACTTACTTTTAATTGGATTAAATTAATGGAGTCAACTAAGCTACGGTCCCACATGGCATAGGCTGAATTAGCCCTAGCTAAACTAAATAAACACTAAACTAAACAAATACTAATCCTACTCTAATTAAACGGGCTGGCCAGAGGCACAACCATGCGTCCATGCCCATGGTTGGGCATACACGCGCATGAGCGCACAACATCATGGCCAAAAGGGCTCGTATGGGTGGCGGCTAGGTGCAGCAGCCTGTGGCTACGTGCAAGCAGGCAGGCGCGCGCGTGTGCGCGGGGCCGGTTCGGCTGGGGCGCGCGCAGGGCATGGTGCGGGCAGCAGCATGCAACAGCTAGCAGGTAGCAACGGCAACGGCAGCTGCGGCGAGCACAGGCGTGCGCGGGCGCGGGTAGCTGCGAGGGCGCAGCCAGGGAGCAGCAGTGCAGCAGTGAAAACGCAGTAGGAGCGGTGGCTCAAGCACGCACGTACGCGTACGCGGGAGCTCGGACGAGTTCGGAGACGGCGGCTACGGCAACGAATCGAGGCGGGAATTAAGAAGGGGGGTTTGGGGGAGGAGCTCACAGCGAGCTCGGTGGCGAGGTCGGGGAGGCCGGGGACGACTCGGAGCAGCGGCAGTGGTGATGCGAGATGCGACGGCCGAGATGGACGAAGATGATGTAGGCGTCATGGAGGGGGCATCCCGGCTTGAGCTGGTTCCCAGAACGGACGAATCCGGCCGCGGCGGACCTCCTGGACGTGCTCCTGCACAATCGAGAGGTCGGCGGCCGTGTCAACGATGGTGAGGCAGCGGTCACCGCGCAAGCTCACAAGCTTGAATCGAGCGAGAGAGGAGGGGGGTTGCGAAGGGTATCGAGGGGACACTGAGCGAGATGGGGATTAGGGTTTTGATCTAGCGCGCCCCGGGGTTGCTCTTATCCTCCCACGGGCCGTGGGATGGCCGACACGGCGACCATGGTGGGTGGATGGGCGCCACGCCCTGGTCTCTGCCTCTCCCCTCCGAGGTAGGATAAAAGGCCGGCTAGGTGGGCTGGGCCTGGTACAGTGTAAGTACCGGGCTTAAGTGAACACGAGGTTTCTTTCTATTTTTCTCATTTCCTGTTTTCCTCTTTTATTTAATAACAGAGATAGAAAATGATTATTTAGGGTAACCAAAAGGGCCGAGAAAAATGTGGGACTTAGCCTATTAAATAGTTTGCATTTTAGGCAGTGTCACAAAAAGTTTGGAGGCCAGAGGAATCCATTTGCATTTTTCACAAATAAAATAGCACTTTAAAATGCTGAAATTGCATTGTAATAATTGCTACAGTCCATCTTAGCTCTTAGGTGATGTTGTTTTCCTTAACAATTAAACGTCATGGAATTTTGGCTAAATGATGAACTATTTTGCAGCAACTTTGGTGCAACTCCATATTTCACTTGCAAATTGAATTTCATTTCAAAGTGGAATTTCGAATGATATTTGAATCGAAGTTGATCAAGCATTGTTTAGCAAAACGACCAGCTTTAATCACTGTGGGTTACTGTAGCATGACATTGGGGGTGTTACAGGGTAATACCGTATATAGGTAGGTATGGTGGACACTTATAGAAGAAACTTGGCTCAAGGATTTTGGATGCACAAGGAGTATTCCCACTTTGTACATAATTTTTTGGCTAGCAAAGATTATAAGCAAGCACCACATGTTGGAGGATCCATAACAATATAACTTCTATGCAAATATACCCAAATGTAACTCATTAGGTTGTCTTCCTTGTCCAACTTCAACTTATTTGATCAAGTTTAAAAATAATGAATGGGTAATCATAATCATAAAATATGTCCAAGATAATATATTTGTATGTGAAATTTCCCTTATACTAATGTTTCATGAATTGCTTGTATGGCCAATATTGTGCTTGTCAAATTTCAGTAAGTTCACTTTCTAAACCCAATGTGAAACTATTACTAAGCATATGGAACATGTATAATTTCATATTTATGATATCCAATTCATTTCAACAATTTACTCTTAGGATATAAGTGAAGCACAAGAGTGAATGACAAACTACTCCAAAAGATATAAGTGAAGAACGAAGAGTGGCTAATTAAATAAGTAGCTATGTAAAGACTCTCTCCAAATGAAAATTTCATATGCAAGGATTATATCAACACCAAACAAAAACAAAAATAAAAGGACACTCCAAGAATAGCACATATCATGTGAACAAATAAAAACATAGGCTCAACCGAGACTAACCGATAGTTATTGATGAAGAGAGGTGGGATGCCTACCCGGGCATCCCCAAACTTACATGCTTGAGACTTCTTGGAATATTAACTTGGGGAGCCTTGGGAATCACCAAGATTTAGCTCTTGTGTCTCCTAGATTCCTCTCATGTCACAGTTTTTCCTAAGTCTAAAAAGTTCATCGACACAAAACTTAACAAGAACTTGTGAGATAAGTTAGTATAATTAAATTCAAAACCTTAACATTCTCTACTATAGTTTACTAAAATTACAATTAAACATTGCATACTAATTGTCTCTTCATATTTATTACTCCTATCCATTAATAGAAACATTAAAAAAGCAAATATATGCAAACAATGCAAATATAACGGTAATCTGCCTAAACAGAACAATTTGTATGGGATGAATAAAACTTCTTGCTTATTTAAGTCCAAATATTCCAAAAAATTACGGTGTTACAGAGAACTCATGCATGCTTACGGTGTAAAAATTTCAAGATTTAATCATGCACTGACTATTTAGGAATATTCAGGACATAATAGAAAACTTCCTGTTTTCAAACAACAACTCATAAACTTGCAAACCTAGCATGGTAAAGGCTATACTTGACACTTTTTATTGAAATACAGAGCATGATTATGAATAATATCAAGAAAATCCCAAATAAAAGCATATGATGCTCCAAACAAAACTCATATTATGTGAAGAATTAAAATATAGTTCCAAGTGAGGTTACCGATAGTGTTGAAGACGAAAAGGAGATGCCTTCCGGGGCATCCCCAAGCTTAGACGCTTGAGTCTTACTTGAATATTACCTTGGGGGTGCCTTGGGCATCCCCATGCTTAGGGTCTTGCCACTCCTTCTTCTCCTTCTATCATCATCTCACCTAAAACTTGAAAACGTCAATCACATAAATTTAACAGAACTTCGTGAGATGCGTTAGTATAATAAAAATAAAGCATGCACTTAGGTACTGTCAAGACAAGATTCATAATTGTTCCCACATAATGTCTACTGTATTCTATCATTTCCACAATTTATATCACCCAATATAGGCCATGGAAACTCCAAAACAAGCAAACTACCAAAACAAAACATAATTTGTCAAAAACAGAACAGTCTGTAAACGATGAATTATTATCCACACTCCTGTAACTACAAAAATTCTAAAAAATTAAGGTAACATAGAATATTTCTATGGAAGTACCATGTAAAACTTTCAGCAATTGATCACGTTCCATTATAGAATGACAATTCTAACACTGAACACAAAAGTTTTTGTTTCTGCACAACATCAATTCAACAATCATCCTAAAGGCTTACTTAGCACTTTACTGAAAGAAAATATACAAAACATGATTAATACAGTAGCTTAATCATGTAAACACACAAAAACAATAAGGATAAATATTGGGTTGTCTCCCAACGAGCGCTTTTCTTTAATGCCTTTTAGCTAGGTTATGATTTATGAAAATGCTCACAAAGAAATAAGAATTGAAACACACAAGAGAGCATCATGAAGCATATATAAAACACATTTAAGCCTAACCCACTTCCTATGCATAGTAATTTTATAAGCAAACAAATTATTGGAGCATGGATTAACTAGCATAGGAAGGCAAAACAAGTGCAACTTCAAAACTTTCAACATAAAGAGAGGAAACTAGATGTTGTTGAAATATATATATATGTGTGTGTGTGTGTGTGTGTATAAGCATATCTTCCTCTCTCATAATAATTTTCAGTAGCATTGTGGAGAAATTCAACAATATATAACTATCACATAAAACATTCTTTTCATGATCCATAAGCATAGAAATTTTTGTTACTCTCCACATGAGCGGATTTATTCTCATCAATAGTAGTGGGAGTAAATTCAATGAAATAACTATCATATCAAACTTGATTGACAAAATCAATTTGAGAATTAAAATCATGATGATAAGTTTCATCCTTATCATTATTCTTTATAGCATACAAGTCATCACATAATCATCATAGGAAGCAATTTTATTGTCATAATCAGTTGAAGCCTCTTCCAAAGTAGTGAATTCAGCATTAATAAAGTCATGGCCTCTCCAAATCCACTTTCATAATTATTACAATAAGATTCAACACCCTCCAAAATAGTGGGATCGTTGTTACCTAAAGTTGACACTCTTCCAAACCCACTTTCATCAATATAATCATCATAAATAGGTGGCATGCTATCATCATGGTAAATATTCTCATCAAAAGTAGGGGGACCAAAAAGATCATCTTCATAAAACATAGCATCCCCAAGCTTATGGTTTGCATATCATTAACTTCATGGATATTCAAAGAATTCACACTAATATCATTGCAATCATGCTTAACATTCACACCATTATGTTAAATTCTTCTTTTGACACTTCCTAGCAATTACCGGAATCCATGTTTTCAAGAAAAAACTATATAAAGATAAGCAATTTGGCAAAATTTAACTTCCATTTTTTTAGTTTTTCTTTTATAAACAAAACTAGTGATAGAACGAGAAACTAAAAGATTCAATTGCAATATCAAAACATATACCTTCAAGCACTCAACTCCCCGGCAACGGCGCCAGAAATAGCTTGATGTCTACTACACAACTTTATTCTTGTAGACTCTTTTGGGCTCCAAGCGCAGAGTTTTGTAGAACAGCAACAAACTTCCCTCAAGTGGATGACCTAAGGTTTATCAATCCATGGGAGGTGTAGGATGAAGATGGTCTCTCTCAAACAACCCTGCAATCAAGTACAAGAAATCTCTTGTCTCCCCAACACACCTAATAAAATGGTAAATTGTATAGGTGCACTAGTTCGGTGAAGAGATGGTGATACAAGTGTAGTATGGATAGTAGATATAGGTTTTTTTAATCTAGAATAATAAAAACATCAAGGTAGCAAGTGATATAAGTGAGCACAAACGGTATTGCAATGCTTAGAAACAAGGCCTAGGGTTCATAATTTCACTAGTGCAATCTCTCAACAGTGCCAACATAATTGAAACATATAACAATCCCTCAACGTGCGACAAAGAATCAATCCAAAGTTAGTATCAGAGAAAGTAGGACGAAAATGTGTATCAAGCACTATGCCTAGATTAACCCAATGTCACCACGGGAATCCGCAAGTTGATTACCAAAAAATATATCAAGTGAATCAATTGAATACCCCATTGTCACCACGGGTATCCACATGCAAGACATACATCAAGTGATATCGAATCTAAAATATTCAATCCAATAACAATGAAACCACAAAGAGCAAGACTCAATTCATCGCAACAAAGATAGAGAGGGAAGAACACCATATGATCCAACTATATTGACAAAGCTCATGGTGCATCAAGATTGTGCCATATCAAGATCACGAGAGAGGATATCAAACACATAGCTACTAGTACATACCCTCAGCCTCGAGGGTTTACTACTCCCTCCTCGCCATGGAGGCCGCTGGGATGATGAAGATGGCCTCCGGTGATGATTTCCCCCTTTGGTAGGGTGTTAGAGAAGGCCTCCAAATGAGATTGCTGTGACGCCCGGATAACTAAGCTACGGTAATCCCCTGCTAATGAGGCCATGTCATCATTTTTACGGTTGCTAGGTCCCACATTGATTCAAACTAATTCAAAATTAAAATTTAAAATAAAGTCAAACGAATAAAGTTTTCAAATGTCAAAACTAAAATGTTCAAGGTGTTGCAAGTAATGCGTGGATGTTTGTCATGGTGAACCAACATTTTTATAAATTGCTTTAGTACCCCTAAAATAAATAAGTCAATGGCTAAAGTAATGTGTTAAATGCTTTTGAAATTATGAAAATCCAAACTATTTTAGATGCTCAGCAAATCATTTATGGCAGTGACTAAAATTTTGCATTGTGATTATATGGCCAAGTCTCATATTATTTAAAAGTCAAATGCTAGTGGTTTTAAAATAAAACAGAAAGCTATAAAAATAAAAAGAGAAGGAGGTTGTAGAAAAGAAAGAAAAGGGAAACTCCCCCTCTCTGCCCGGGCCTTAGCCATTGGGTAGGCCCAGCCGGCCCACTCTAACCCCTCGCACCTATTCCTGTACCTCGGGTGCGTCCGACCGGGCGCCCGCTTGCACTCGTCGTCGTCCGACCACCTAACCGGCTCCACCCGGGGATAAAGCCGCCCCACGGTCCTCCCGACTGAAACCCTAACCCTAGCTCTCTCCTGCGTTCCCCTCGCGCCCCTTTCTCCCCTCTCCTCGCCAGATCCGTTCCTCGCCGAGCACCCGGGCACATCCATTGCCATGGCTCTGGCGTAGCCGCGCCCACCTTCGTCCCCGCGTCGCGCCTCCCTGTCCATTCGCCTCGCTGGCGTCTTCTTCACTGTCTATGCCAAGCGCCTGGAGCCGGGGAGCACGGCAGTGCTCGCTCCACCATCATCTTCCACCTTCGGACGCACTGGAGCTCGCCGTCGATCTGCGCCGCCCCGAGCACCTTGAGTCATCCTCGGGCCTTCTCTGCAAGGATTGTGAGCTCACCTCCGATTCCCCCCTCTCTCTGCCCTCACGTACGCCCGCTAGCTAGACCCCCGCCATAGCCGAGCTCGCCGCCGTTGAGCTCGTCGCAGACGAGCGCTCAGGCCACCGCGCTCCTCCATGGGTAGCGCATCGAGCGCCTGGTGCTCCCAGGGGCCCGGCAAGCTCACCCCCGGATCCTCCCGAGCCCCCTAGCCACCTGCTGGACCTCACCTGAGCTCCACCGTCGCCTGCGTCATAGCTCCGGCCATCTCCGGTCACTCTCGGCATGCACAGCTGGCACCAGATGACGCGCGACGTCGCCCCGGTGCCGTAGGTACTCTCGCCGCTTAATTGGCCGCCGGAGGGAGGATTCCGACGAGGCCCGAGGCATGCCGCCGATATTTTAGCTCACCGGAGCAACTCCGGCGCGGCCTGCCGTCGTGGCCAGGGCAGGGCTGTTGGGGAACGTAGTAATTTCAAAAAAATTCCTACGCACACGCAAGATCATGGTGATGCATAGCAACGAGAGGGGAGAGTGTTGTCCACGTACCCTCGTAGACCGACAGCGGAAGCGTTATCACAACGCGGTTGATGTAGTCGTACGTCTTCACGATCCGACCGATCAAGTACCGAACGTACGGCACCTCCGAGTTCTACACACGTTCAGCTCGATGACGTCCCTCGAACTCCGATCCAGCCGAGTGTTGAGGGAGAGTTTCGTCAGCACGACGGCGTGGTGACGATGGTGATGTTCCACCGACGCAGGGCTTCGCCTAAGCTCCGCAACGGTATTATCGAGGTGTAATATGGTGGAGGGGGGCACCGCACACGGCTAAGAGATCTCAAGGATCAATTGTTGTGTCTCTGGGGTGCCCCCTGCCCCCGTATATAAAGGAGTAAGGGAGGAGGAGGCCGGCCCTAGGAGGGGGCGCACCAAGTGTGGAGTCCTACTAGGACTCCCCAGTCCTAGTAGGATTCCACCTCCCATATGGAATAGGAAAAGAGGAAGGGAAAAAGAGAAGGAAGGAAGGGAGCGCCCCCCTGAGAGCGGCGATGGCGCGGACGAGCTCGCGCGCTCCTGCTATCTGGCAAGGACGGAGCGGCGACGCGTGGCGTATAGTATTAAATGCAACCGTATGTACAAATCCTTGTTACGTACGTTCGCAAGCGAGTTGCCGAAACGGTGATGTCGAGACTAACGGGGGAGATTCGGTACACGATATTATTGTTCCGTTGGTACAGATGGGTTGAGACTGCTCACGTTACGAATCCGTCTCGTGCGTCCGTTACATAAACGCCTCGTGCCGGATGCGTGGGTGAATACTGTAATGTGGGCCACCGCCGTCCGTACGGCTCTCAAAAGTAAAAGCAGATCTATCTTCTTCCCTGGGACGGTGGCGATAGCGAGGAGCTCATGGCTATGGAGGTCGCGAACGCCGGAGAGGAGGAATTCGATTTCTTGTCGGATCCAGTTGACAGGTGAACCTTGCCGCTCCCACTTTATGTTCTCTGTGTTAGGATAGATCAATTCCTTACTTTCATACTCGTCCTGATTGAAATAGATTTCCACTGCCGGATCTGCCCGAAGCAGAGGCGCTGTTGAAACACGGTGCGAACCAAGCGCCAATGTGCGGGCCTGCTGAATCCAGCATTGCAGAAGCGGGAGATGCCATAGTAGCCATGGAAACGGATCTGAACAGCACTTGCGAAGCAGTAGCGCTCTCTGCAGCAGCTTCAGAGCAGTCTACAGGGAAAGACAACCCTGAAGCCCCTGGCTGGACGAAGAGGTACATCTGCACGGCATTGGGTTTATTGCGTTTGATGTGTGTACTATTTGTTGCTCCATGTGCATGTCGTGTGCTAAAACAGCTAAGTGAACAAAAATTCTGAAAATATACATCTCTGTACATGCAGAATCCGAGTTGGGCATGTACCTGACGAAAGACCCCCATGTGCTGCTAGGATGAGTGCGCTGGAACTAACACTGCGAAGCTATGCAGAAAACAAAACTGAAACTGTCATAGTTCCTGCTGTGGGGAGGAACTTTGATACACTGGGTGAAGCTTATGATTACTACAATCTATATTCATGGGAGGTTGGGTTTGGAGTAATATATGGCAAAAGCCGGCTAAATGTTGAAAGAACCAAATGCATGCAGGAGATAGTTTGTGGATGTCCGGTGAGTAGTCATTTACTGTCTCGTATCACTGCCTATGAGTGAAGATGTTATTGACAATCACTGTGCTGTACGTTTTTTAACGTTTTCAGGGAATACCAAAGAAGGATAACAAACGTACATGCCGGTGTAGATGCCCTGCTATGATACGGCTGCTGCGTTCAGCCGATAATGGCTGGTATATAAATGAGTACAAGACAGATCACAACCATGCTCTCACTGAAAGATGTGGTGAGAAAGTTTACTGGCCTTCACACAAGCATATTGATATATACACACGTGATGTGATTAAACAACTCCGTGAAAACAACATTAGCGTTGGCAAAGTTTACAATATAATCGGAAGTTTCTTCAGTTCAATGAGCAATGTACCGTTCAGCAAAAGAGCTCTCTGAGGGTTGTGTGGCAAGATCAGTCGTGAACAAGCTGATAATGATGTAAAGAAGACAATGGATGTTTTTGCAGAGTTAGGAGCAAAAGATTCTGGGTTGTACTACAGAGTACAGCCTGACGAAGAAAGCCGCATACGCAATCTGTTATGGTCAACTGGTGCCAGCAGAGCACAGTACTACTACTTTGGAGATGCAATAACCTTTGATACAACTTACCGTACAAACATGTATGACATGCCATTTGGGCTGTTCGTTGGAGTCAACAATCACTTCCAGAGTGTGATCTTTGCTGGTGTGCTGATCAGGGACGAGACAGAGGAAAGTTTCCAGTGGGTGTTTGCTGAATTCATCCGCATGATGGGTGGGAAGCATCCACAAACAATACTAACCGGTGAGGAATGGAATGAGATATTTTGCTTAATCTCTTGCATTGTAGAACACTGTGGTATCACTGTACTGACATAATATGATGACTTACAATTTTTCTTGTAGACCAATGCAGAGCAATGGAATTAGCTATTGCGAAAGTTATGCCTGACACAACACATCGATGGTGCAAATGGCATGTGCTCAAAAAAGCAAAGGAATATCTTGGATCATATTACACGAAGCGCAACAAATTCAAGTCAGATTTCCACAAAATAGTACAGCACATGTTGACAGTAGACGAATTTGAATCGGCATGGGAGCAGATGATTGACACATATGGTTTGCATAAGAACAATTATCTCACCCAGATATATGAGACAAGAGAGAAATGGGCGAAGCCATATTTCCATGGCAAGTTTTGTGCTAAGATGACCAGTACGCAGCGCAGTGAAAGTGCCAACCACATGTTGAAGACTTATGTTCCAGCTAGTTGTCCAATGCATCTATTTGTTCGTCAGTACATGCGGCTTCTTTTTGATAGAGAGGCAAGTGAGAACTATGAAGAGAGGAGGACGAAAATAGTAAGTTTTTCAGAAAGTGTTGCTCAGATTTTGTTAGTGGGTGATGTCATGTCATCTTCATAATACAATGTCTGCTTTTTCAGGTGTCCCCTGTAATGAGAATGAACACACCCTTGGAGCATCATGCCAGCAAGGTGTACACTCGAGCTATATTTGACATGTTTGGCCAAATCACATATGAAGCATCACAGTACAGAGTTGAAGAAGTTGAAAAAGGTAAAACATACTTTGTCAGACGACACCATCCAGAAAAACATGAAATGTGGTGCAGGATTCTATATAAGGTAGAACTGGTTGATGATGGACCACAAATGTTATGTGAATGCGGCAATTTCGAGCACACTGGCCTGCTCTGCTGCCATGCTGTCAAGGTGATACCCTGCCCCATGCTGCTGATAAAATATCTGCAAAGTTCTCTTTTGAATGCCTGCATGATGAAACACCACCTATGTGTGACAGGTACTGGATTTCATCGGCATAGATCACATACCAGAGAAGCATATTCTCAAACGTTGGACGAAAGATGCACGAGATATACTGCCAGCCCATCTCTCATACCTTTAGAAGGATAGCATTTCTGTAAAGTCAGTAACATTCAGACATTCAAATCTCTACAGCCATGCACTTGAAGTCGTGAGGTTAGGGGATGCAAATCCAGAAGCATATGGGATAGCAATGGAAATGCTCAAGATAACAATGGATAAGCTAACTGCTGTAGCTGCTGTCCGTGATGGCATGGGATTGGAGGACAGAACTCAGCGGATGCAACTTAAAGACAAGGAAGCCGTTCCAGCAATCGCATACACGAACAGCAATACAAGTGATGCAGAAGGCAGTGCTATTGGTGATTTTGTAGGCTTGAAAGCACCAGAGCGTAAAAGGAAAGCTGGACGACCTACCAACAGCAGAGATAAACCTGCATACGATGATCGGGGTGCAAAAAGAAAAAGGTTAAAACAGTGCAAAACCGGTGAAGATGTTGAGAAGTGCAGCACAAGCAAGCGCACTCGTTTCTGCAGCATATGCCGCGAACCTGGACACAAGAGCACAACTTGTCCGCAGAGAGGTGATCTTCCTCAGAAGGAAAGGAAGGAGGCAAAATGCTCAAATTGCGGCGTCGGTGGCCATAGGAGAAACACCTGCAACAACCCAAAAGTTGTTCTCCATATTGCTGCCAACACTGATATAGACACAAATAGAATTAGTGCTTTGGTTTGAAGTCATGGGATCCACGATGTTGAGGGCTTTGCAGCCAATAGATCATAACTCTCTGTAAGAAGACACAACATTTGTCGCTGTGTGCCACAAATCTTCTAACTTAATTGTGGACTGAACAAGTTTTGTGCTCTGTATTTTCAGAATGGAAGTTTATTTTTCTGTAAGTTTATTCTCCCGATTGTATATATTAACTTCTACCTTAGTACTCGCATGCAACATTATTACAGCCAAATCTAGACCAGTGAGATACAGTAGCACTTTTGGGAAACGAACGGCATTATTTCAGCCGACCAACCCACAACTGCAATTCATCTAGCTTGGCCCAGCCCGGGATGCGTGTCGAACGCACGCGCTTCTTCTCAGATACGCTTCGCCACGTGCCCACCTTTGCCTTATTTTCCCCTGTCTCTAGCCCGCGTCGTCGATACAAATGAGGTAAGGCAACAAAAAGCGGGTGCGTTGAATTTGGTCCGAACCCATGAGACCGTGCAGTGGTTACGTCGCTGATGCTGGGCCCCGTGAAACTGAACACTGTGCATGCGGGCGTGCCTCGCTTCCGGCATCCAGCCCTTGCCTTATCTAAACGCTCTGCTAGGAGCATCTAGCAATGCAGGCCACATCTTCTTTCTTCTTCCTCAATACCCCCTCCGCGCTCCTCACAGCGCTCCTTCCCGCCCCTCAGTGCAACGGCGGCAATACACGCGACTCGACGCCGCTGACCGAATCAGAAAGCTCAGCGGAGCGTGAAGCTCCATCGAGCGAGGTACATGTCTTCGCTTCCGCATTCTTCTTCTCTGTCTCTGAGATGGATCTTGCGTTGTAGCACTGTAGCTTGCATCTAATCTCGCATCTAATTGCATTTTTTACGGCGTGTTTGCATGCAGCTGGTAGCTCGTCCGTACGTGCTAGCAACACGATGCCCCCGCTGGAAGAGGGCGACGGCGCCGACCCAGATCGAGCCGCATCGGACGCATTGGTGGCCGAAGTTCCAAGGAGGAAGGGGAGCGGCCCGCACAAGCCAACGGGCTTGCAAGGCTCTGACGCTGATGACATCCCCAATGTTCGATGCGGCTTCACGACGGCGTACGTCGGCACCCTCTCGCCCATGATGTACGAACAGGTGAAACCAACTGGACTAGCATCCCTGTTAACGACTCGTGCATCCGGTGGAGGAGACAACAAGATGTACTGGAGTTTGCTTATGAACATCGATACAGATAAAAAAACCATGACATTCCCAGATGGCCAGAATAGACCCCTAAATGAAGCAGCTATAGAGTTTGTTACGGGGATAAAGTCAGGATCTAAGCCCATCCCATTAGTATCAGAAACCCTGCAAAGCGAGATCAATACAAATCGGGCTGCTGTTCTAGAATTACTTGGGATAGATCGGGTGGCAGAGGGAAGGGCCAAAAGAGGGAAAATCCAGGTTAAGGAGGTGGTGACAGTACTTAGGAACATAGATCCGCGTTCCACAAATAAAAAGCACTTGGACGCAACAAATGTCGGCTACACTCTCCTTGTGTGTGCAACGATGATTGCGCCGCAAGCCAGCTGTGGGTTAGTGCCTGACGAGGTGCTTCACTGCGTCATTAAGCCAGATAAAATCGGTTCATTTAACTGGGGGAAGTTCATCATTGACCACATCATGCAGAACGCAAAAGATGTGCAGCTTCACTACAAAAACAAAAGCAAAATAGGGGCGTGCCCAATGGGAGGATTTCAACTATGTCTTCAGGTATGGAATAATTGGAAAAAGCTCTTTATGATTGTGTCCTTTTCATCCTTGTCCATGATTACCAAAAAGTAGATGCAAAAAGCTAATGCAAAAAGGTACTTCTTGTCCTCATCTCCTTCAGGTGTTCTTTGCGGAATGGATTGATTTTGAAACCAACATGACAGCCAGTATCTGGCCACGCATATCTACATATAGCAATGACACCTTGAAGGACATATTTACTATAGCAAGGGATCCAGACAAAAGATTGAAGGTGAGTGCCTAATCCTATCATTTCAAAACTGATCAATCTATTACATTAGGAGCGATATCTAACTAAAATTGCTGCACAAACAGACAAAACCTTTAACAAGGGCCTCTGAAGGGTCGTGGTATATCCATCCAATCCTGCTCCAGGGGTCCATGATTCCAATTCAGACAGTCAAGACTGCTGCCCGTCACTACATCACTTTTATAGTCTGCACTCGGATGCGGAGCGCTGTGTTGCATTTTGCTGAAAATCACTGCCCTCCTGATGAGGTGTTGTCTGCTGAACACCAAGAGCATTGCAAAACTCTCATTAATCGTATTTGTGGCGATCTCGAGGAAGCTGCTTCTCTGATGTATGATGAGTTCATGGCCTTGATTGCCGCTACAGAAAAAACACGGTTGAGCACACAACGTGTCCGGCTAACTCCAAGCCCCTTGGTCGGCGCTACAAAAGCTGTTGTGGTTACTCAATGTTCGTTCCTGACAAAATCTCACTCCTTTTTCCTCCATTTCATTACCACCGCTAAAAAATTACTAACCACTTGATTATATCTGCCCCCTTGCTTCTTCCAGCTACATCAGCAGGGCAGTTGGTGCAAGCTTCAACACAGACCCATGAAGAACAATTAGCAAAGGCACGCAGGGAGAAACAGGACTGCACTGGCTCTGAATTACAAAAAACAAATTCCACCCCAAGATTCGTAACACGTGAGTCATGGAAAATTTCCTGTGATTAGCTTTGTCATTGTACCAACAGCAGCAGAATATCTAAACTTCATGCTTGTTGATACAGCCCTGCAGACAGAGCTCCCTCAAGGATCGCCATTTGCAAATGCATGCGCACGCACTCTTGTACAGATGGCTAAATCAGTCTCTCAACCATGTACTTAACATAACATACCCTTTTCCTTTTTAAAATGACAACTCAGCGCTCGCATTATGTCTAATGTTTGTCATCCCATCAACAGATCAACAACCTCCATGTGTTGACAAGACTCCTGAAGCTAGATTGCCAGCACCTACCATTCCTAGAGAAGCAGAAACTCTCATTGTAACAAAGGTGCCCCTTGCGCCTCGTGTGCTTCGTTTCACTGATATATCTCCCGACAATGAGCCAAGCAACAAAGGTACCAATCTGCAGTTCAGACTAAACATTCTGTGATACAAGCCACAGTTCAGGCTAAACATTCTGTCCACGCTCTTCCTATATCTGCAGGTGTGCCAATATCAGCTCATTGTCCGCGGACACCTTATCATTTAAGGAGCCGTAGGTATATCACTGAAGTCACTCGAAATCCAACATGGACAATGAAACGTCCGAGATCAAATATTGTAATGATGGTAGACGCTAAGAGGCATAGAACATCAGAAGCAGCTTCTGTTGATCAACCCCCTGACTATAAAACAAAGAAACATGCACCTCAGGCAAAGCATGCTGTTGGTTAAAAGGATGTTGCTGGCACTTCTACGGAAGGTATTAGTGATACACATTTTTTGTTGCTTGGTTACCTCAGCCTGCAAGCATATAACTCAATTTGCATAAATCTCCTTCTTATAGGGCAAGTCCAGAGTATGTGTAGTACACCATCAGCTCAAACTCAGACTAATATGAAAAGGCCATCAGATCCTGCTGTCGTGATAGCTTACAAACGACGACAACGCACACCACGTGTCATTTCTGCAGCAGCTAATCAGCAACCTATGGAAACTACAACAACAGGACGTGCATCCACGGACACAGGTACATGTCGCCTGCCTTCTCATTCATGATATGTTCCAAAATGCTAAACTACAATGATCCTTCTTCCAGTTCCAGCAAGCACTTTGGCAATGAATCAACCATTGTGGGACATGAGCCCAGCAACTTCCGTACAAAAAATAACATATGGCATAGACTTGTTGTCACAAGGTAAAACTCTACGCTGTAGCATTGATGTACCAACCGATCAACCAAAAAAAACTCCAGCTGCAAAAAATAATATGTCGCGCTCACCATACAATTGCCGGGGAGGCTAGAGACATTACTAATGTTGAAGTGACTCCTACTCACACGCTGCTCCGCGATGAAGGTACATTGTCGCTACTATCCATTAACCATCTTCTCCTGTATGAACACACAACACATCAATTATGTTTAGGAACGTGTGAACGAATGTTGTATGAGCGTATCATGATTTCAAATAGATCATTGCTTTAACGCTCTTGCGTAAAATTTCAAACTTGCAGCTATCAGAGATAATGTAGACGCGGCAGAATCAGAAACTCCAACAAAGACAAACAAAAACTCATCAGACCCATGCCAGCCTACATCTGATAGCGCTGATTCAGCTGCACCTAGTGAAAAAGCTAAAAGGAGCAGAGGGACAAGCAAATGCATGGCAACTTCTATCTAATCACATAACTTTCAATAAAAAAATTGTTTTAGAACCATAAATGTGATGAAACAAGCCTACCTGTATCTAACTTGTCAAATTTTAAAATCTCGTGCTCGCCCTGTACATATGTTATACAATTTGGCAATGATTCAAAAATTGTTCATACACCTGTGCAGATCACGTAAAGGTCAAGGCTCCTAAAATCAAATCTTTGGAAGCTATTGATGCTGACACAGCTGTGGTAATCACTGGTATTCGCATTGACCCGGCGCATAAAGGTACATTCCATCCATCACCATGTCCTTCATATTCCCATCTACACTTCTCTTGCTTTCCAAATGATGATCCCATCCAAAAAAAAATCTTGTTTCTGAAAACCAATGTACCATATCATCCATATGGTTTTTGCTACCGAGAAGCAAGCTGTTATTCTTTGTGTACTGTCATTGTCTAACTCAAATTTTCTCCTGACATATATTGCAGACAATTCATCAGTTCCAAAAATAGAGCCAGACATTCACGTAGCAAAATTTCTGAGGATAACAACAGATCCCCCCATTGATGTGGACAACTGGTACAAGAAGATAAGAAAATTCAAGCTGAGTGAACGTTCCATGTGAGCATTACTCCTTGACATACATTCATAACTTTTCAGCAAATAAGCTCTGCCATCAACTACTCAGCTCAACATCGCATCTGAACCTTTTGAAAAAGCACATCATCTTCTCACCTGATAAGCATCTTTATCGTTGACAATAAACCCACAAGTGCACATGAAAAATAATAATTCTGGTTGCAGGCTACCAAAGAGCTTCATCTCTTTATATCTTGCATCTTGAAATGTACCTGCAAACTTTGAGTCTGCACTCCCAATTGTAATATAAATATAACTGAAATTGATGGTGTGCTAACAATAGGAAATGGCTTTCAATTGATGACCCTTGCCACCTGGAGATGACTGGCCAGTCAATCCTGCGGAACTATGGTGAAAATAAAGACCTCAAACCAAACGGGATGTCAGCAAGTGTTTTGGCGCTAGACATGAAGGACAGCAAACTATACAAATACAGAACTCCTCGGTGGAGGAAGCTATTTCCTCCAAGCTTTGCGGTGAGTCTCAGCACAACACATTTCTCATATGCGACACTTCCATCCTAATCCATACCTCATAATGTTATTCATCTGTTAAAATGTGTCCTACAGGAACAAGCCATCAACTGCCAGGACCATCACAAGACAGACACACTCTTCTGGATGTTCAATGAAACAAACCTGGCAGAATGCAAAAAGGTAAGCACTAAAAAACAATACATTGCTTGTTGCTAACTGAATGTTACACAATAAAACAATCTAAAAACATAAAAGACTGATATAACTAATCCATGTTCCTCATTCAGTTCATGGTGGTACACATTGTCGACAATTCATGGTGCCTCTATCAAATTGACATAGCTGAAAAAACTATGTTCATAATGGACCCAACTATGACCATGTCAGAACAGGGGAGTATGGAGATAAAACATATGCATATGGCTGAACTTATACTAGATTCCTTTTTCAATCGTCTTCGTGAATGGTATCCAAACTGGCATTTTTCAACATTTCCATGGAGTTACAAGTGCAATTATGGCATGCACCCCAGCTGCAGCAAGTACAGTCCACTATGCAATACCCCCATCATTTCTATATATGTGCTCCTAATCCTAGTAACCTAATAAAGATCCAAAAACAAATGTAGAGCTGACAGTGGATTCTATGTGCTACACTACATAAAGGAGTTTGATGGAGATATCCTGCAAATAATTCCTACTGAGGTATGCAAAGTACATATTCAATAACATTTTATATTTCACGTCACTATACATCATCTTCAAGCATTTTCCATCTATGTTTCCTAGGAAATCATTGCACAACTGAGGAAACAAATGGCTTATGAAGTCCTGATGATGAAAGGCAACAAGGCTGAATTGGCCAGCTACCTCTGCGGTCGGAAGCAGGACTAGGAGGAGTTGCTTGCTTCAAAAAAACAAACCAATATCAAACCTATGACCGATGCAATAGGGTTGCGGCTACTACCTCTGTGCTGAAAAGCTTGCCCCTCAAATTGATGTTACATCCGTTTGAGTTACAAGCTTTGGACAAGCTTTCCTGTGCAGAGGGATTAATAGTATCACCATGACTAAGTCACTCTATGCTTCTCTGCTTTAAGACTTATCTCTACCTATCTATGCACTACCAGTACAAGTATTTCTATCTGGCCTTGCTGCCATGTAATCGACTACTATGCTGCATTGAACTGATATGCTATTATCTGGTTGACACTTCCAGTACAATGAATTTGCCTTATCTTATCTATACCAGAAAATTGCTATGCTAAATGTTATCTTAGATATAACCCATTATAATCAATTTGCTCTCTTGCTTAAAATTATGAAAATGCACGATATGATAATATAACCAACATATTACCTATGTCATGTTAACACATCTGCTATTGTGCATCTTTATATTTTTCTCCAAAATCTATTTAAAAAAGAAGGAATGTAGTGCAAAACCACTGGATCCGCATTCACATATATGCCCATGCCCATTTCACACTCATGCATAAACACACGCAACATTGGCAACTACCTATGGATCATGAATTTGTACATATGAGCACGACTACAAACTTCCATGATGGCACCTTGGAACAGTTTTATATGCTCCTAGATTGAAATAACAAAACTGTCAACAGTAACTCCACATCATATTGAATTACCATCATAATCAAAACAAAATGAGCCTAGGCAACTAAAGTCCTTTTGGGAAACGGGAAGCACAATTACTCGTTCATCAAAACATGACCCTTGAAAATGCATGAGTGTTCACCGACAAAAGGTTAAATAAAAAAAGAAACAAATGAAATTTGACCTTCTCATTTCCATCTAGACGCATCGTGTTTTTTTAATTGCATGCGCAACGCAGCGAAGCAAAGAGGGGGACTGGTGGCAATCAACAGGAGACTAAAAAAATGGTCACACACACGGAAAGGGTTCTTTTGTTATAAATTCATCAAGTCAATTTGTGTAGATATTTAATACAGAGGCATCTGAAACAAAATGATGCATGATTTCATTCGTCACACAATTAGCGCATGCAGGAGATATTGCCATTTCAGAAGACCTTCGAGCTAAGACCTTAAAAATGATATTGAAACAGCTACCAACCACTCATAATAGTATCCTCTCCGTTGATACACATAAAATAAATCCCAGACAAACAAATATTCAAACAGACCCAACTCAACCAAATCCACACAAACTACTGCACCAGCCTCCATACATGTCATACGTCCACACATTTAAAATATCATACTACACGCGAATTAAACCTATGTTCATTTATTCAAGATGACTAGATATCCTCTGCCCACGACACCACATCAAAGCAATCCACCATTTTTAAAGCAAATTCCACGCGACCTACACAAATACAAATGTCCTCATCCCTCGCCTCCTTCCAGAGCAGCACGCAAGACATCATCACCCACAATATTGCCCTGCTCATCTCGCAGACGGAAAAAAGCTCAAAAATAGTTGTCTTTCGGAAAGTGGCCAAATTTTTCTGCACATTTCATTGTCACATGCAACGACACAAACATCTATCTTGAGATACAACAAAAAGGCACATCATATGAGAAGATTAAAAAAATGACAGATTCTCTTACCTTCGTTAGAGGCCACATCATCTTTTCACCATCGTACTGCCTGATCGCATGCAGCATGCAGATACCAGACTCATCCCTGTCACATATACAGAAGTGTGCATGCATCACCTCTCTGCCGAGCATGTAAAAAAATCTGCGAAAAATATGTCCGGCACAAAGTGTCATTTACCTTGTAAAAACTTCACGGGTTATGTTTGGGAACTTCCGGTTCCATCTGTCAGGTGTGCAGTGCCATTTTGCAAAGAACTCATTAAGGCAACTAAATAGCACACTATGAATCTGTGACACCACCTCGTGATGGGTGGTATGTCGCTGCTCTGCTCCCACTATTTGAGCACACAAAGGATCCAGTATGTGAATCTCCTTCCTAATCATATCCCACATGTATGCTGCCCAACCATGGTCAAGAATGGCTGGCACAAAGAACTGCAACCAACAAACGCTTGCATGAATAATACTTTTCCACATTAACGAAATTGCAAACTAGTTGACAGAAACTGGCCGAAACCTTACCGTCTGACATGCCGTGACATCATGAAGAGACTGCGAAAATTGCAACTGAATAGCTTTTATATGCACAACTTTCTCCCCAGCAAGAGCATGCGTCTGTTATAGACACAGTAAAAAAACAAACACGTTTCATGGCCAATTGCAACCTGGCAAACATTTACAAGATGTCTACACAAAACAAGGAAAAAGGGGATGCTGACCGAGAAATCTGGTTCAAGTACTTCCCTCCATAGCATATACTGGTTCACAGCGTGTGCACCAACATCAAGCTGATTAAACCTCCTGATTGCAAGCACAGCCACCTCATGATCAAGAGGATGTCCCCCAATTAATTGTTGCTGAACACACACAACATTTACCCGAAGCATCCGCGGAGTTTTATGCTCAATCCACATGCTGCATAAAATCGCACAAACATAAGCACGATTTATAAAATTGCTTTAACCATCTAACTAACGACGTGAACTTCAAAAAAAGAACACCAACATTATACCTGTCAAGGTCAAAATCGTTGTTTCCAGATACCCAGTTATAGAACTTATCCACCAAGGGGATTGGTGGGGGCTGAGCTAGACACCCACTCACCCATGGGTTGCGTGCAAAGCTTGCAGAGGTAGCATACTTCCTCTTCGGCAACGTAGCTACCATGGTCCCAAAATAAACAACATTGGGCTCGCCCTCTCCAATGTCATACAGACAGTTAACTGTGTCCGTAATTACTCGAGCATATAGAATAATCCTGTCTAATACTACATTCTTCTCTTCCATTTGCCGTTCCTCCGCAACTGGGTTATCATACACAGGGGCATCATTTGGCTGCTGTGATGACCCCAACGTCATATCTAACACAGCAAACAAAACAGACTGAATTAAACCATGTTAACTACAAGAACCAACTTAATTAAACATCACCAACAACAGTTTCATGAGGTGAATATGACGCATAAAAAAATTTGATCACCTCGCACATCACAAGAATCAACCCGAGGCTTCTTCACTGAATTACGTTCAAAACGGGCCTTGCTTGAACTACCACCTGCATGAACGAATTAAAGTTAACATACATCCTATCTGGCTGACCTCCACAATGTATGCACACCTACGGCACCTTCATCATCCGACATTTCGAGCCGCCGAGCAACCATCGGGATCACCCTTGAATGCATGGCCTGAGCATCTGCATCCATAAAAACAATAACCGTAACCAATCCTATCCTGATTGTTTTCAATAAACTCGTATACTCAGATATAGTGGACAAAAATACCATCAGAGCACTTGGAAGATCCATCCAGTGTGACACACTTTGACAGCCCGCGCGCTTGACAGCACCTACAACGATCCCGCACAAGTAATACAATTCTATCAGCAAAGCTAAGCATGTCAGACTGCATCCTACTCCGCAGCAACGACATGCTCAGCGTGCACTTTGCATTCTGCTGCTTCAGCATCAGGCTCAGCTCTTCAAGGACCTGCAGAATGCACAATGCTTGTCTTAAATACCGATATCCATCAAAATTTCAACAATAAAAAGTCATTGCATTACCCACCCACAACCCCACCTAATTAGATGAACATAACTTACCGGATCGCCATAGCAAGTCCGGCGCAAATGATTTGCAAAATCCCTTGGCCCAAGTGAATGGTATGCCGACCTCACATCACCCAAAGAGTCAGCTGGTGCCGTCGTTGCATGCACACCCAAATCCGGAGTCCATTGGTCCACTCTATTAGGCATCCTTGGAACTGATTGTTTCACTGAACCTGATGATGCATGGGAGTCAATACATCCTTGGTGCATCATGTCTGGCCGCGTGTACATAACTAGCTCCGCAGGCCGCACCTACAAGCATTGAACAAAAAAACATAGACAAACGCAATCACTTCTCAACCTCTACCGAACTGAATTTTTAGACCAACAACTACAAAAAACATACCCCTCCAGGGACATAACCCCACTTCCCATGTTTCATGCCATAAGCCATTATGATCATCTGCCGAAACCTTTTCTGTTCAAAACACTGCACGCGGGGCAATTCAGATGGCGGCATATTGAACAATCCAAGGTCAATGTTGTCCAGCAAGAAAAACTGCCATGGATTATAATCAAGTAAGGGACAAGAATTCAATAGTACACACACATCGCTTCATGAAAATCCACACCCAAACTATAAAAAACTAACACATGTGTTCACCTGTAAAAAAAGGTGGCACGCAAACATATGAACCGTTGCCGCTTTGCTTTGATAATCATTTTGCAACTTCACAACAGCTGACATCAATTTCTGCATAGCATACTCACACCAATTGAACTGTGGGATCAATTCCGGATTGGCCAGAGCACCCCAGAAATCGATCGTCATGGTGTCATGCTTGGTACACGGTGCTATCAAATAGCCCATGACAAAGATGACGAATGCAATTTGAAAACAATCCTTTTCAATTTTACTCGAATCCTCTGAAATATCTCTACTTAAGAAACTTTCAGCCGCCTTCAGATTATGAGCGACTGTACTGTCCATCCCAATTGACTGCTTGATGAAATTGATTGCAGACTGAGAAATTTGTGCATCCCTGCCACCCACATCTCGATTACCGCATGGGATGCCAAAAACCTTGTGGAAATCTTCTGTTGTGAAACCAATCATATTGTCATTATCAATGACGATTACACGACACCGAGCATTTACCTTCCTCATAACCCAAGCACTCATCCTCAGATCCAACTTGACAAGCATTGGGATCTTCAGGATTCCACCAAAACCAATTTCGGTTACAAGCCATCTCTTGTATTCGTCAAATTTTGCGACCATCTCTACAACACGCTTAACTGACAACCGAGAAGTAATAACTGGCTGATGTTCTTCTGTCCAATCAAGTTCAGGCTCTCCCTCACCCACCGCTCCATCAGAAAAATCTTGGTCCTCAAACTCTTCGTCCATCTACAATATTGCAACTGAATCACGACATGGATCTACTCCTCAATTCCAAGCTACAAAATCTATATGCAAAACTACATGCCACAACCGAAATTAGATCTGACGCCATGAAAAACGTACCAGCGAATACCCGCGCGGCGAGGCGCCAAGGGCAGCACCCGAGCAGCTACTGCAATCCTACCTTCAGAGCCGACGGAGCAGATACCTGCTTCACGAGATCCAGATCCAGCGACCTTTCTTTGAACTGAAGCTCCGGCTGTGGCGTCTCTGACTGGATAGCCATTCAGATGCGGATAAGGGCGTAGGTGGTCGAGCACATCCGACAAGGCTCCGGGCGATTTCGATGCCAAGGGGTGCACGAGCCAGGCCAGTCTACGAACGACGGGCCAGCCCACATGAACGGACAACCCAATAACCGTGAGGGACGAGGAGTACTACTGTTACACGCTTGTTTCACCTCCTATGCGTGAATATTACTGACCGGATATTAAAAAACAAAAAAACTTGTGCTTGACAAATGTTAAGCAAGCATCTGATAGTATAATTTTTCTGCATAAAAATCGAAAATAAAGTATAACAAAAGGATAATCAATCATTTGAGAAATGTAGAAAGTTGCGAATAAACAGGTGGTAACCATGTCAGAAAAAATAATCAGCATTTGCAAGGAATGTTCAAAGTGTATAAATAAAATGTTTCTCTTCCCTAAGAGTGTATACCAATTATATAAAGCATGTGTGAAAGGGGTTAATTATTACTTATAAGAATTAGCAAGCATTTGAAAAATGGTGAAAACAATTATTCAAAAAATGTTGTCATCCACTATAAAAAAATGTAAATGCGTTAAAAAAAGAATGACTACCCATAAAAAAACAACACTTCTGTTTTAAAAAATTTAACTGTGTTTATAAAAATGTTGACCATAAATATAAAAGATGTAATTCTTTTATTTTCAAAAAAATCTTTATCGGGCATTTCAAAACCATACTAAAAAAATATGCATATAAAAAATTGTGCACACATATAAAAAATATTAAGCTTGTATTTTAAAAATATATCTTTGCCATGCATGAATAAGGGTAAATACTAAATGAATACAACACAAAAGGGATAAAAACATTTATGCCTGAATATCTGCATACAAACAATGGTTAACCTTCTTGGTGACCATCCGTTTCAGACATGCACGCCAGCTCCTAAAAAACACGACTTAAAATCCAAAAAAGAAAAAATGACATTCATTCTAAAAAGCCTTCTCTCCTAACTCCCATTCTGACAGAATAAAAAACGACGTAATTCACACACCGTAGGCATCAAACCATCAGTTCATCCATAGCATTTAGATAACACGACATTACATCTACAGCTCGTCCACACTTAGCACTACATGGTTACATCGTCACTCACACTTGGCGTCCACGCTTCGACCAACTACAAAATCATAATGTACTATTACATAACACTAAGCCTAATCCTACTTAACCATGCTGCCATCTCGGCCACATAAGAACGGCCACATCGCCTAATTAACCACGCGCAGGACAACATCTGCCACAAGCAACAGCAGAATTGCCACCCCAATTACCAGGTTTGCTACTGATACGACCAGGTTGATGGACGCGGCGTCGGCGACTGTCACACCCTGCCGACCGGCAACTGGAGCAGCCGCGAGCATATATCCTGCGACAGCACTTGCAAACGATGCAGCTGCGACGCCTCCGGCGGCCCATTTTGCTGCACCGGCTGGCCGTGAAGCGCCTGCACAACTTGAGCTTGGACCGCTTGCCCACCCTGCATCTGACCCGGACCGATTTGACCCACAGCAGCTTCTCCTCCTTCAAGATTGGCGAGATGCGCCGCATAGCCTTGCTGCCACCTGTAGAAATCGCATCCGCCCGCTGAAGGCTGCAATGGATCCACAAGAACACGGACCTCGTGATAATCTACCAAGCTAAACATCTCAAAAAACACCCATACCCAATCCAAGAAACTTGACTTACGTTGTGGTTCCGGCACTTGTAGAAACGCTGACCGGCGTTCTGCCCGCGCCTAGCAACGTAGGTCACCACGTTCCTGCCGCAATCCGGACAAGGCACGATTGGCAGAGCAGCTGGATCCGCTACTGGATCTGCCATCTTCGATACCTAGGCTTCTATCTTCTCCGATTTGGGACGACCTAGAAGAAACTGTGGGGCGAGTCTAGGGTTTGATCTTGCGATTTGGGGATCAAATGGGGACCAGATCCAGAAGCACCCGTGGATTGCGTTAAATACATCCAGCGGGCCGGCCAACTACTTACTGTACCTCACCGTTACAGGCCATCTCGTACTTCCGGTACACACAAGTCCAGAACAGTAGACAAACGACGCGTTACATAAACACCGTGAAATCCTCGTCTACCGCCTGCGCCACCAACGTCTCTTGCCCGTTACGTACGCACATTAACTGTCCTCACCCGTCACGTACAATACAGCGGGCACCTCGCGCCTCCAGCTGATCGAACGCATGGAGATTCCGGGAGCGCGCGAGCTCGTCCGCGCCTAGCAATTATCGGCGCCCCCCTTCCCTAGTCCAATTCGGACCAGACCAAGGGGAGGGGTGCGGCCACCCTTGAGGCCCTTTTCCTTCTTTCCCGTATGGCCCAATAAGGCCCAATACGTATTCCCGTAACTCTCCGGTACTCCGAAAAATACCCGAATCACTCGGAACCTTTCCGAAGTCCGAATATAGTCGTCCAATATATCGATCTTTACGTCTCGACCATTTCGAGACTCCTCGTCATGTCCCCGATCTCATCCGGGACTCCGAACTCCTTCGGTACATCAAAACTCAATAAAACTGTCATCGTAACGTTAAGCGTGCGGACCCTACGGGTTCGAGAACTATGTAGACATGACCGAGACACGTCTCCGGTCAATAACCAATAGCGGAACGTGGATGCCCATATTGGCTCCCACATATTCTACGAAGATCTTTATCGGTCAGACCGCATAACAACATATGTTGTTCCCTTTGTCACCGGTATGTTACTTGTCCGAGATTTGATCGTCGGTATCTCGATACCTAGTTCAATCTCATTACCGGCAAGTCTCTTTACTCGTTCCGTAACACATCATCCCGCAACTAACTCATTAGTCACAATGCTTGCAAGGCTTATAGTGATGTGCATTACCGAGTGGGCCCAGAGATACCTCTCCGACAATTGGAGTGACAAATCCTAATCTCGAAATACGCCAACCCAACAAGTACCTTTGGAGACACCTGTAGAGCACCTTTATAATCACCCATTTACGTTGTGACGTTTGGTAGCACACAAAGTGTTCCTCCGGTAAACGGGAGTTGCATAATCTCATAGTCATAGGAACATGTATAAGTCATGAAGAAAGCAATAGCAACATACTAAACGATCGAGTGCTAAGCTAACGGAATGGGTCAAGTCAATCACGTCATTCTCCTAATGAGGTGATCTCGTTAATCAAATAACAACTTATGTCTATGGTTAGGAAACATAACCATCTTTGATTAACGAGCTAGTCAAGTAGAGGCATACTAGTGACACTCTGTTTGTCTATATATTCACACATGTATTATGTTTCCGGTTAATACAATTCTAGCATGAATAATAAACATTTATCATGATACAAGGAAATAAATAATACTTTATTATTGCCTCTAGGGCATATTTCCTTCAGTCTCCCACTTGCACTAGAGTCAATAATCTAGTTCACATCGCCATGTGATTTAACATCAATAATTCACATCACCATGTGATTAACACCCATAGTTCACATCTCTATGTGACTAACACTCAAAGGGTTTACTAGAGTCAATAATCTAGTTCACATCGCTATGTGATTAACACCCAAAGAGTACTAAGGTGTGATCATGTTTTGATTGTGAGATAATTTTAGTCAACGGGTCTGTCACATTCAGATCCGTAAGTATTTTGCAAATCTCTATGTCTACAATGCTCTGCACGGAGCTACTCTAGCTAATTGCTCCCACTTTCAATATGTATCTAGACCGAGACTTTAGAGTCATCTAGATTAGTGTCAAAACTTGCATCGACGTAACCCTTTACGACGAACGTTTTGTCACTTCCATAATCGAGAAACATTTCCTTATTCCACTAAGGATAATTTTGACCGCTGTCCAGTGATCTACTCCTAGATCACTATTGTACTCCCTTGCCAAAATCAGTGTAGGGTATACAATAGATTTGGTACACAACATGGCATACTTTATAGAACCTATGGCCAAGGCATAGAAAATGACTTTCATTCTCGTTCTATCTTCTGCCGTGGTCGGGCTTTGAGTCTTACTCAATTTCATACCTTGTAACACAGGCAAGAACTCTTTCTTTGACTGTTGTATTTTGAACTACTTCAAAATCTTGTTAAGGTATGTACTCATTGAAAAAACTTATCAAGCGTCTTGATCTATCTCTATAGATCTTGATGCTCAATATGTAAGCAGCTTCACCGAGGTCTTTCTTTGAAAAACTCCTTTCAAACACTCCTTTATGCTTTGCAGAATAATTCTACATTATTTTCGATCAACAATATGTCATTCACATATACTTATCAGAAATGTTGTAGTGCTCCCACTCACTTTCTTGTAAATACAGGCTTCACCGCAAGTCTGTATATATCCTTTGATCAACTTATCAAAGTGTATATTCCAACTCCGAGATGCTTGCACCAGTCCATAGATGGATCGTTGGAGCTTGCATATTTTGTGAGCACCTTTAGGATTGACAAAACCTTCTGGTTGCATCATATACAACTCTTCTTTAATAAATCCATTAAGGAATGCAGTTTTGTTTATCCATTTGCCAGATTTCATAAAATGCGGCAATTGCTAACATGATTCGGACAGACTTTAAGCATAGATACGAGTGAGAAACTCTCATCGTAGTCAACACCTTGAACTTGTCGAAAACCTTTTTGCGACAATTCTAGCTTTGTAGACAGTAACACTACTATCACTGTCTGTCTTCCTCTTGAAGATCCATTTAATCTCAATGGCTCGCCGATCATTGGGCAAGTCAACCAAAGTCCATACTTTGTTCTTCATTCATGGATCTCATCTCAGATTTCATGGCCTCAAGCCATTTCCCGGAATCTGGGCTCATCATCGCTTCCTCATAGTTCGTAGGTTCGTCATGGTCAAATAACATGACCTCCAGAACAGGATTACCGTACCACTCTGGTGTGGATCTCACTCTGGTTTACCTACGAGGTTTGGTAGTAACTTGATCTGAAGTTACATGATCATCATCATTAACTTCCCCACTAATTGGTGCAGGAGTCACAGGAACAGATTTCTGTGATGAACTACTTTCCAATAAGGGAGCAGGTACAGTTACCTCATCAAGTTCTACTTTCCTCCCACTCACTTCTTTCGAGAGAAACTCCTTCTCTAGAAAGGATCCATTTTTAGCAACGAATGTCTTGCCTTCGGATCTATGATAGAAGGTGTACCCAACTGTCTCCTTTGGGTATCCTATGAAGACACATTTCTCCGATTTGGGTTTGAGCTTATCAGGATGAAACTTTTTCACATAAGCATCCCAACCTCAAAATTTTAAGAAACGACAACTTTGGTTTCTTGCTAAACCTCAGTTCATAAGGCATCGTCTCAACGGATTTGATGGTGCCCTATTTAACGTGAATGCAGCTGTCTCTAATGCATAACCCCAAAACTATAGTGGTAAATCGGTAAGAAACATCATAGATTGCACTATATCCAATAAAGTACGGTTATGATGTTCGGACACACCATTACACCGTGGTGTTCCAGGTGGCGTGAGTAGTGAAACTATTTCACTTTGTTTTAACTGAAGGCCAAACTCGTAACTCAAATATTTTACCTCTACGATCATATCGTAGAAACTTTTATTTTCTTGTTACGATGATTCTCCACTTCACTCTGAAATTCTTTGAACTTTTCAAATATTTCAGACTTGTGTTTCATCAAGTAGATATACCCATATCTGCTCAAATCATCTGTGAAGGTCAGAAAATAATGATACCTGCTACGAGCCTCAATATTCATCGGACCACATACATCTGTATGTATGATTTCCAACAAATCTGTTGCTCTCTCCATAGTTCCGGAGAACAGCGTTTTAGTCATCTTGCCCATGAGGCACGATTCGCAAGCATCAAGTGATTCATAATCAAGTGATTCCAAAATCCCATCAGTATGGAGTTTCTTCATGCGCTTTACACCAATATGACCTAAACGGCAGTGCCACAAATAAGTTGCACTATCATTATTAACTTTGCATCTTTTGTCTTCAATATTATGATTATGTGTATCACTACGATCGAGATCCAACAAACCATTTTCGTTGGTGTGTATGACCATAGAAGGTTTTTATTCATGTAAAGTGAACAACAATTGTTCTCTAACTTAAATGAATAACCGTATTGCAATAAACATGATCAAATCATATTCATGCTCAACGCAAACACCAAATAACACTTATTTAGTTTCAACACTAATCCCGAAAGTATAGGGAGTGTGCGATGATGATCATATCAATCTTGGAACTACTTCCAACACATCGTCACCTCATTTTTTACTAGTCTCTGTTTATTCTGCTACTCCCGTTTTCGAGTTACTACTCTTTAGCAACTGAACCAGTATCAAATACTGAGGGGTTGCTGTAAACACTAGTAAGTACACATCAATAACATGTATATCCAATATACCTTTGTTCACTTTGCCATCTTTCTTATCCACCAAATACTTGGGGTAGTTCCGCTTCCAGTGACCAGTCCCTTTGCAGTAGAAGCACTTAGTCTCAGGCTTAGGTACAGACTTGGGCTTCTTCACTTGAGTAGCAACTTGCTTGCCGTTCTTTTGAAGTTCCCCTTCTTCCCTTTGCCCTTTTCTTGAAACTAGTGGTCTTGTCAACCATCAACACTTGAAGTGGTCTCGTCAACCATCAACACTTGATGTTTTTCTTGATTTCTACCTTCGTCGATTTCAGCATCACGAAGAGCTCGGGAATTACTTTCGTCATCCGTTGCATACTATAGTTCATCACGAAGTTCTACTAACTTGGTGATGGTGACTAGAGAATTCTGTCAATCACTATTTTATCTGGAAGATTAACTCCCACTTGATTCAAGCGATTGTAGTACCCAGACAATCTGAGCACATGCTCACTAGTTGAGCAATTCTCCTCCATCTTTTAGCTATAGAACTTGTTGGAGACTTCATATCTCTCAACTCGGGTATTTGCTTGAAATATTAACTTCAACTCCTGGAACATCTTATATGGTCCATGACGTTCAAAACGTCTTTGAAGTCCCGATTCTAAGCCGTTAAGCATGGTGCACTAAACTATCAAGTAGTCATCATATTGAGCTAGCCAAACGTTCATAACGTCTGCATCTGCTCCTGCAATAGGTCTGTCACCTAGCGGTGCATCAAGGACATAATTTTTTCTGTGCAGCAATGAGTATAATCCTCAGATCACGGATCCAATCCGCATCTTTGCTACTAACATCTTTCAACATAATTTTTCTCTAGGAACATATCAAAAATAAACACAGGGAAGCAACAACGCGAGCTATTGATCTACAACATAATTTGCAAAATACTATCAGGACTAAGTTCATGATAAATTTAAGTTCAATTAATCATATTACTTAAGAACTCCCACTTAGATAGACATCCCTCTAATCATCTAAGTGATTACGTGATCCAAAGCAACTAAACCATGTCCGATTAACACGTGAGATGGAGTAGTTTCAATGGTGAACATCACTATGTTGATCATATCTACTATATGATTCACGCTCGACCTTTCGGTCTCTGTGTTCCGAGGCCATATCTGTATATGCTAGGCTCGTCAAGTTTAACCTGAGTATTCCGTGTGTGCAACATTTTTGCACCCGTTGTATTTGAACGTAGAGCCTATCACACCCGATTAACACGTGGTGTCTCAGCACGAAGAACTTTTGCAACGGTGCATACTCAGGGAGAACACTTTTATCTTGAAATTTTAGTGAGAGATCATCTTATAATGCTACCGTCAGTCAAAGCAAGATAAGATGCATAAAGGATTAACATCACATGCAATCAATATAAGTGATATGATATGGCCATCATCGTCTTGTGCTTATGATCTCCATCTCCGAAGCACCGTGCTCGTGATCTCCATCTCCGAAGCACCGTGCTCGTGATCTCCATCTACGGGCTTAGCAAGAACCGTTATTACCTACGCATCAAAACCACAACGATAGTTTGTCAAGTTGGTGATGTTTTAACCTTCGCAAGGACCGGGCGTAGCCACACTCGGTTCAACTAAAGTGAGAGAGACAGACACCCGCCAGTCACCTTTAAGCAACGAGTGCTCCGAACGGTGAAACCAGTCTCGCGTAAGCGTACGCGTAATGTCGGTCCGGGCCGCTTCATCTCACAATACCGCTGAACCAAAGTATGACATGCTGGTACGCAGTATGACTTATATCGCCCACAACTCACTTGTGTTCTACTCGTGCATAGCATCAACGCATAAAACCTGGCTCTTATACCACTGTTGGGGAACGTAGTAATTTCAAAAAAATTCCTACGCACACGCAAGATCATGGTGATGCATAGCAATGAGAGGGGAGAGTGTTGTCCACGTACCCTCGTAGACCGACAGCGGAAGCGTTATCACAACGCGGTTAATGTAGTCGTACGTCTTCACGATCCGACCGATCAAGTACCGAACGTATGGCACCTCCGAGTTCTACACACGTTCAGCTCGATGACGTCCCTCGAACTCCGATCCAGCCGAGTGTTGAGGGAGAGTTTCGTCAGCACGACGGCGTGGTGACGATGGTGATGTTCCACCGACGCAGGGCTTCGCCTAAGCTCCGCAACGGTATTATCGAGGTGTAATATGGTGGAGGGGGGCACCGCACACGGCTAAGAGATCTCAAGGATCAATTGTTGTGTCTCTGGGGTGCCCCCTGCCCCCGTATATAAAGGAGTAAGGGAGGAGGAGGCCGGCCCTAGGAGGGGGCGCACCAAGTGTGGAGTCCTACTAGGACTCCCCAGTCCTAGTAGGATTCCACCTCCCATATGGAATAGGAAAAGAGGAAGGGAAAAAGAGAAGGAAGGAAGGGAGCGCCCCCCTTCCCTAGTCCAATTCGGACCAGACCAAGGGGAGGGGTGCGGCCACCCTTGAGGCCCTTTTCCTTCTTTCCCGTATGGCCCAATAAGGCCCAATACGTATTCCCGTAACTCTCCGGTACTCCGAAAAATACCCGAATCACTCGGAACCTTTCCGAAGTCCGAATATAGTCGTCCAATATATCGATCTTTATGTCTCGACCATTTCGAGACTCCTCGTCATGTCCCCGATCTCATCCGGGACTCCGGTACATCAAAACTCAATAAAACTGTCATCGTAACGTTAAGCGCGCGGACCCTACGGGTTCAAGAACTATGTAGACATGACCGAGACACGTCTCCGGTCAATAACCAATAGCGGGACCTGGATGCCCATATTGGCTCCCACATATTCTACGAAGATCTTTATCGGTCAGACCGCATAACAACATACGTTGTTCCCTTTGTCACCGGTATGTTACTTGCCCGAGATTTGATCGTCGGTATCTCGATACCTAGTTCAATCTCATTACCGGCAAGTCTCTTTACTCGTTCCGTAACACATCATCCCGCAACTAACTCATTAGTCACAATGCTTGCAAGGCTTATAGTGATGTGCATTACCGAGTGGGCCCAGAGATACCTCTCCGACAATTGGAGTGACAAATCCTAATCTCGAAATACGCCAACCCAACAAGTACCTTTGGAGACACCTGTAGAGCACCTTTATAATCACCCATTTACGTTGTGACGTTTGGTAGCACACAAAGTGTTCCTCCGGTAAACGGGAGTTGCATAATCTCATAGTCATAGGAACATGTATAAGTCATGAAGAAAGCAATAGCAACATACTAAACGATCGAGTGCTAAGCTAACGGAATGGGTCAAGTCAATCACATCATTCTCCTAATGAGGTGATCTCGTTAATCAAATAACAACTTATGTCTATGGTTAGGAAACATAACCATCTTTGATTAACGAGCTAGTCAAGTAGAGGCATACTAGTGACACTCTGTTTGTCTATATATTCACACATGTATTATGTTTCCGGTTAATACAATTCTAGCATGAATAATAAACATTTATCATGATACAAGGAAATAAATAATACTTTATTATTGCCTCTAGGGCATATTTCCTTCAAGGGCCACCCTGGATCAATGACCAGTGGCCCCGTTGATCGAAGTCAACGCTGACTAGGCAGCCCCAGTCCCAGAAAGATGGAGCCCACTCCCCTAATTATGAGTTACATTAATTAAAGTTAATTAGCTAAACTAAGTAAGCATTGATTTGTGGGCCCCCATCCTTAGTTAACTAATTTGGATTAGTTTAAACGCTGTTGAGTTCCACTTTCAATGACAGGTGGGTCCTAGGCGTCAGTTTGACTAGTCAACATCCCTGTTGATTGCTGACATCACATTGATGTCATGAAGATGTCATAACCCTATTTTCTATTTAAATTAAATCTGTTAATTCCAAAAAAATGATTTAAAACTTTGGAAATTCATATAAAATAATCCGTAAGTCGGATGAAAGTGTTTTATACGTGGAAGTTGCTCAGAACATCGAGAAGGATCCGAATACATGGTCCGTTCGTCCGCCACACATCCCTATCATAGCGAACATGCAACTGCCCCCCTCCGGTTCATCTGTCCGAAAATGCAAACTTTGGGAAAACTTTCCCGGATGTTTCCCCCTTCGTCGGTATCATGTAGCACCGTGTTAGAACACCCCTAGCTCTGCCTATTGACTTGTCATGCATCTGTTGCTTGTATTTACTATTTCTTGCCCCTCTTCTTCTCCAATAGACCCCAAGACCGCTGCTGATATCCCTGTGGTCGACTACGTCATCGACGGCCCTTCTTCCCTTTCAGCAAAGCTTCCAGGCAACCCCCCCTTTGATCATCCCGATATCGCCCATTCCATTCTCTCATGATTGCATTAGATTTTGCTAGTGTAATTGATTGCTCCTATTCTGATGCATAGCCTGCTTTTGTAACCTGCTTATTGTTACCTACCTGCTTATCCTAAACTGCTTAGTATAGATTGGTTAGTGACCCATCAGTGACTCCCACCTTATCCTTGTTGCCCCTGCTTTATCATCGACGACTCGATCAACATCATCGACGACCAGAGCCCGATACCTCACAACACATCACACCCCCTTTGTTGCTCGACTCTGCAGAGATACCATCGAGTGCCGAGGGTGATACCTTGTAACGCACTCCTGATGATAACCCTGTAGTGTAGCTATTCGGTCGTGGTCATCAAGGGTGATTCCTCCTTCACCACCCCCGATATGGCTCTGTCGTGCAACCTCTCAAGTGTGGACCTCCAGGGTGATTCCTCCCATGTTCACCTTGATGAATACATTGAGTGGAATCCACCGAGGGTGATTCCTCGGGGTTTTCCCCCTTGATGTTTTGGACACACGGTTACCCGGACTTTACTTGAGACCTTTGTTTAAGTCGGGTCGGCCCTGAGGGGTACCCGTGAGTCGATGTGAAAGTCGGGCGGGCCCGTAGAGCACCCGCGAGTTTTCTACGAGGCACGACCGACATTCTGGGCCCTTGCCGTAAGTCCACGAGACGGGGCGACGGGGTCACATTATCGTGAGTCCCTGCTCGTCTCCGCGAGCCCCCAATGCACTAACAGGTTTGGGTATTTGTTTTGAGTTAGCCTTTGGCCTTTACGCACTAACCACCATGCGAGAATAGTTATGTGCCTCAGCATCGCAATATCAGCCAAAGCTTTGTCAGACGTGTAGTTCAGCATTGCGGCACGGCTGGGCCGGCGCCATCTAGGCAGCCTGGTTCGCCTTGCACGCAATGACCCGGAGTTCAACGGGCGATGGGCCCAAGACCCCGGAGTGCTTAGGATGTAGACCGGCGGGGACCTCTTTGCTGAGCCTAGGTAGGACTGCGACGTGTTGATCTTCCGAGGCCAGGCATTGACTCAGAAAAGTGTGTCCAGCCAGAGTAATCAAGTGCGTTGGGTAATGATACGTCTCCAACGTATCTATAATTTTTTATTGTTCCATGCTATTATATTATCTGTTTTGGATGTTTCATATTCATTAATACGCTATTTTATATGATTTTTGTGACTAACCTATTAACCTAGAGCCCAGTGCCAGTTTCTGTTTTTTCTTTGTTTTAGAGTTTCGCAGAAAAGGAATACCAAACAGAATAAAACTTTCGCAATGATTTTTATTGGACCAGAAGACACCCAGGAGACTTGGACTGGAAGTCAGAAGAGCCACGAGGCGGCCACAAGGGTGGAGGGTGCACCCACGGGGGTAGGGCGCGCGCCCCCGACCTTGTGGGCCCCTCGGTGACCCCCTGACCTAGATCTTCCTCCTATATATTCTCATATACCCCAAAAACTTCTGGGAGAGCCACGAAACCACTTTTCCATCGCCGCAACCTTCTATACCCGTGATATCCCATCTAGGGCCCTTTTCCGGCATCCTGCTGGAGGGGATTCGATCATGGAGGGCATCTACATCAACACCATTGCCTTTCTGATGAAGCGTGAGTAGTTTATCACAGACCTACGGGTCCATAGCTAGTAGCTAGATGGCTTCTTCTCTCTCTTTGATTCTCAATACAATGTTCTCCTCGATGTTCTTGGAGATCTATTCCATGTAATAATCTTTTGCGGTGTGTTTGCCGAGATCCGATGAATTGTTGATTTATGATCAACATATCTATGAATATCATTTGAATCTTCTCTGAATTCTTATATGCATGATTTGATATCTTTGCAAGTCTCTTCGAATTATTGATTTGGTTTGGCCAACTAGATTGGTTTTTCTTTCAATGGGAGAAGTGCTTAGCTTTGGGTACAATCTTGCGGTGCTCGATCCTAGTGACATAAGGGGAACTGACACGTATTGTATTGTTGCCATCGAGGATAAAAAGATGGGGTTTTCATCATATTGCTTGAGTTAATTCCTCTACATCATGTCATCTTGCTTAAGGCATTACTCCGTTCTTTATGAACTTAATACTCTAGATGCATGCTGGATAGCGGTCGATGTGTGGAGTAATAGTAGTAGATGTAGAATCGTTTCGGTCTACTTGACACGGATGTGATGCCTATATTCATAATCATTGCCTTAGATATCGTCATAACTTTGCACTTTTCTATCAATTGCTCGGCAGTAATTTGTTCACCCACCGTAATATTTTCTATCTTGAGAGAAGCCTCTAGTGAAACCGATGGCCCCCGGGTCTATGTTCCATCATATAAGTTTCCGATCTACAATTTCAGTTTCCCATTTACTTTCTTTGCAATCTTTTACTTTCCGTTCCATAAACCAAAAATACCAAGAATATTACTTTACCGTTTATCCATCTCTATCAGATCTCACATTGCAAATAGCCGTGAAGGGATTGACAACCTCTTTATCGCGTTGGGTGCAAGGTTGGTGTTTGTTTGTGCAGGTATTCGGTGGCTTGTTGCGTTGTCTCCTACTGGATTGATACCTTGGTTCTCAAAAGCTGAGGGAAATACTTACTCTACTTTGCTGCATCACCCTTTCCTTTTCAAGGGAAAAACCAACGCAAGCTCAAGAGGTAGCGGAAAGAATTTCTGGCACCATTGCCGGGGAGATCTACGCCAAGCCAAGACATACCAAGTACTCATCATAAACTCTCATCCCTCGCATTACATTATTCTCCATTCGCCTCCCGTTTTCCTCTCCCTCACTTCTAAAATGATTTTCGAAAAGATTCGCCTTTTCTTCGCTTCTCTTCCATTCGTCCTTTTAGTGTGTCTTTTGTTTGCTCGTTTGCTAGTCGCCACCATGTCTGAAACTGGGGAGGTTATCGCTGAAAAGGATAGTAGTAAGGATGGGGGAGACTTTGATGCTTTTGCTAATTCTGTTTCACATGAAGAAACTACTATCTTGCACGCTAAGAAATTTCGCATAGGTAACGGAAATATTATTGGAAAGGGGGTTATTCAAGATTTCTTTACTTGTGCCGGTGCACTCCTGTGACGCCCGGATAATTAAGCTACAGTAATCCTCTACTAATGAGGCCACGTCATTGCTGTTACTGTTGCTAATCTCGCTTAGATTCAAATCGCTCCGAATTCTAACTTTAAAATCTAGTTAAACTATAAAAGTTTTCAGATGTCTAAATAAAATGTTGACCAAGTGACAAATATTCTCTTCTTAATATCGATGGTGAACCAACATTTTTACAAAGTGGTTTAATGCCCTATAATAATCAAAACGGTGGCCAAATCATTAGTTTATATGCCTTTAAGATTATAAAATTTTGCAAATTATTTTATTTATGTGCCAAACCATTTTATGGCAGTGCCTAAATTTGCATTGTAAATTATGGGCCAAGTCTCTTATTTTGAAAACCCCTCCTTTTGTTGTTCAAACTAAGTACTAAGCAGAACTAAAAAAGTAACAGAAAATGATTAAAGAAAAGGAAAAACCTCACCTGATCACCTGGGCCTTTTGTGCACAGGAGAGGCCCAGCCCACCTAACCCCCACATCCCCTTCCTCCTGTTCACGGGAGGGGGTCGTGGCCTCCATCCACGCCGCCACGGCCTCGGCTGTCGCCGTGGCGATCATCCGCCGGTACCCCGGAAGGAGATAAAGACCCCCCTCGATGCCCCAAACCCTAGACCTCGCTCACTCTTCCCCTCCCGCCTCCCAGATCTCTGTTTCTTTCCCCCTCACCCGAGCTCCGCCCGCCTTGACCTCCTCCGTTGCGCGGCCACCGTCGTCCCCGTCGATCGTGAGGTTGTCCAGCGGAAGCACCATCATAGACTACATCATCTTGGAGGAGCCGTTCGAGCCGGAGAAGCCTCCCCTCGCCGCCACCGCCTCGTCTTCCCCACCACGGCCACGGCGCCATCGCCGTCGATCTCCACCACCGGCGCCTCCCCGCGGTTCCGAGCACGTCCACGACCTCCCTCGCAGTGAGCCGCGTCCATCCCCCTTCATTGCCCCTTCGATTTGTTGCCGTAGCCACCATCCCCGAGCTCGTTCGGGCTCCCGTGTACGCGTACGTGCGTGCTTGGTGTCGCTGCTCTCTGTTTCTATTGCTACTGCTCTTGCGTTGGTCCTTGTGTTGCTGCTGCCCCGCTCGCCGCAAGATGCCGCCCTTACCCGCGCCCAGCCCTGCGCACATCGCCCCCGGTCACACTCGCCGTCGCCCCACGGCCTTCTACGCGCGGGTGCCTGCTGCGCCTGGCGCTGGCCGCCGTTCGCCCTGGCCGCGTCCAAGGCGTGCCCCCGCAGCCGCTCGCGGCCCTGCCTACTGCCTATAGCGCCGCTGCTACTGCCGCTTATTGCTACCTGCTGTTGCCTGGCCATGGCCGATGCGGCCATGTGCTGTGCATGTGTGCGCACAAGCCGTAAGGCTGTTTGTGCCTCTGGCCGGCCATGTGCAAAGTAGTTTAGCACTAATTGCTAGTTAGATTAGCTACTAGCCTATGGCAGGTGGACCCCTCTCCTTTAAATATCCACTTAAAAAGAAAATGCTAAAATAAGTGTGAATGACACCTGGGTCCCACTGGTCCCATTGACTAGTCAAACTGCTGACTGGGATAACCCAGTCAATGACATTCGGGTCCCCTGGGGCCTTTGACTAGTCAACGGTCTTAGTTGACTGCTGACTAGGCAGTCAACTGGACCCCACCTGCCAGCCACTAAAGCCGCTGCCGTGTACACTTCTCTGTGTACACTTAGCAATTACGTATTAATTTATTTTCGAATTAAAATAATTCCAGAGAATTAGAAAATCATTTAAAAAATTTAAAGTTCATAGAGAATAATCCGTAACTCGGATGAAAAAGTTTTATACATGAAAGTTGCTCAGAACGACGAGACGAATCCGGATACGCCCTCCGTTTGTCTGTCACACGTCCCTTGCATAGCGAACATGTAACCTTTCCCCTCCGGTTCGTCTGTTCGAAAATGCCAAACACCAGGAAAACTTTCCCGGATGTTTTCCCCCTTTGCCAGTATCGCCTAGCACTGCGTTAGAACACCTCTAGCACCGTTTATTGTCTTGTTGTGCATATGTTTGCGTGTATTTACTGTTTCTTCCCCCTCTTCTCTCCGGTAGACCCCGAGACCGATGCTGCCGCTGTGATCGACTACGTCACCGACGACCCTTCTTCCCTTTCAGCGGAGCTTCCAAGCAAGCCCCCCCTTTGATCATCCCGATATCGCCCATTCGATTCTATCATGCTTGCATTAGTTTTTTCTACTGTTATTGTTTGCTCCTATTCTGATGCATAGCCTGCTTTTGTAACCTGCTCATTGTACCCTGCCTGCTTATCCTAAAACTGCTTAGTATAGGTTGGTTAGTGATCCATCAGTGACCCCCACCTTGTCCTTGTTGCCCCTGCTTCATCATTGAAGACCCGATCAACGGGATCGAAGACCAGGCCCCGGCACCGCACATCACTTTCCCCTTAGTTGCTCGACACTACTAGGTTACTATCGAGTGCCGAGGGTGAGACCTCTACAACACTTCTGATGTTAACCCTGTAGTGTAGTTATTCGGTTGTGGTCATCGAGGGTGACTCCGCCTTAACCACTTCTGATACGAATCCGTCGTGCAACCCCTCAAGTGTGAACCTCGGGGGTGGTTCCTCTTACGTTCACCTTGATGATTACATCGAGTGGAATTCACCGGGGGTGATTCCTTGGGTTTTCCCCTTGATGTTTGGACACACGGTTACTATGGTTACTATGACTTTACACTGAACCATGTTACTAAAGACGGGTCGACCCTGAGGGGTACCCGCGCGAGCATAATTGCGAGTGATGTGGAGTCGGGTTGACTTGGAAGGTGCCCGTGAGATAATTACGAGGCGTGGCCGGGCATTCCTAGCCCTTGCCGCAAGTCCTCGAGACAGGGCAACGGGGTCACAGCTTTCGTGAGTCTCTGCTTGTTACCGTGCGTTCCTAATCCACTACGATTTGGATATTTGATCCGAGGGGCCTCTGGCCTGATAGCACTAACCATCACGTGGGCATAGTATGGGCGTTCTGCGTCGTATGCATCAGCCGAAGCTTAATAGACGTCATGCGACTGAGCGGCGCGCGCCGGGTTGGATTGGTAAGCTCCCGCCTTTTTTAAGGAGGTAGCTAGGTCTGCTCACCGGCCGCCCGCGCAACGTGCAGGAGTTCCCGGGGCGATGGCCCATGAGCCCTGGGGGCATAGGTTTAGTCCGGCGTGCTTGACCTCTCTATTAAGCCTAGGTCGGGTTGCGGCGTATTGTTTGGCCGAGGCCGGGCATGACCCAGGAAAGTGTGTCCGGCCGGAGTTAATCGAGCGTGGTGGGTAAGTTGGTGCACCCCTGCAGGGAAGAAAACATCTATTGATAGCCTGTCCTACGGTAACGGACACTTGGAGTTGTATCCCGATCGATACAACTAGAACTGGATACTTGAGATGAGAATTGGATTGCGATGAGAATTGGATAGTATGGCTCTGGGATTGCTTTCTCGCAGGGAGTCGAGGAAGGATCTCTGGCCGAGGTTGATAACACTTCTACTACTTTACTTTATGCTACTCTACTCCCTCCTGTTGCTGCAAGATGGTGGTTTCCAGAAGATGCTAGTCTTCGATAGGCTAGGCCTTCCCCTTCTCTTCTGGCATTCTGCAGTCCAGTCCACAGATACATCCCCTTTCATTGATACCGACGCATATGTAGTGTAGATCCTTGCTTGCGAGTACTTTGGATGAGTACTCACGGTTGCTTTGCTCCCCCTTTTCCCCCTTTCTTCTTCTTTCCGGTTGATGCAACCAGATGGTGGAGCCCAGGATCCAGACGCCACCTTCGAAGACGACCGCTACTACCCTGAGGGTGCCTACCACTACATTGGAGGCCGCCGCCGACCAGGAGTAGTTAGGAGGCTCTCAGGCAGGAGGCCTTGCCTTTTCGATCGTTGTTGCTTTTGTGCTAGCCTTCTTAAGGCAAACTTGTCTAACTCATGTCTGTACTCAGATATTGTTGCTTCCGCTGACTCTTGTGTTTTCGAGCTTATGTATTCGAGCCCTCGAGGCCCCTGGCTTGTAATATAAAGCTTGTATTATTTTAATTTGTGTCTAGAGTTGTGTTGTGATATCTTCCCGTGAGTCCTTGATCTTGATCGTACACATTTGCGTGTATGATTAGTGTACGATTGAATCGAGGGCGTCACAACTCCCCACTATGGATGGATCTATCCTCCATAAAACTAGTAGCCTTGCGGATGCTTTATCTTTGCTTGTTGTTGAACTTGAAAGACAATTTGTTCACATGCATCCGTCTACACAAAGAATTTTTCTAGAGTTTTCTAATATTGAGCATTCTTCTATTAAGCGCACCGCCACTATATTCCTAGCTCAGGAGTCTAGATTTATTATGAAAGAAGCTAGTGAAATTTTCTCTCATTATAAAGTAGATGGTGGTCGCCCTCCCATAGAGGGAATTCTCTTTAATCAAGAGGATATAATGCGTTTACGGTCTTTAGATCATGTTGCTTATAACGAAAATTTAAGAAAGAGGGTTCCTACCGATGTTTTAGTCAATAAGATTTCTGAGCTCAACGGTAACTTTGCTATCCAAAGCAATGGATTGGGCTTTTCTCTTGGACACAAGCTCATGACTTTTTGCCAAAACAATGCTTATAATGATGAGTTGGTCATTCAATATGAAGGGCCGAAGGAGGAACCAATTCCTCCCGAGATCGATCTTGGGGATTCTTATCCCATTAAATTTAGCCCTTTTGATTACTTTTGATTACCTCAAAGAAAACTTGATGTTAAACGAAGGGAATATGAGATGATTTTTCGAGATTTGCCTTATTATTATTAGATTATACTTAGATCTATTCATGTTTTTATGCCTAGCTAGGGGCGTTAAACAATAGCGCTTGTTGCGAGGCAACCTGATTTTATTTTTGTTCTTGCTTTTTAGGTCCTGTTTTGCAATAAATTTTTCATCTAGCCTCTGGTTAGATGAGGTTTTGTGTTTAGTTAGTGTTTGTGCCAAGTAAGACCTTTGGAATAGCCTACGGTGATAGTTAATTTGATCTTGCTGAAAAACAGAAACTTTTGCGCTCACTAAAACAATTCTCATTTTTAGATGGAGAGTGATTTTTAGTTGATTCTTTTTGCAGACGATTAATAGACAAATTATCTAGGACATACTAATTTCTCAAGAGTTTTAGAGTTACATAAGTATTCGAAATATCCAGATTGCTACAGACTGTTATGTTTTGGACAGATTCTATTTTTCGCGTGTTGTTTGCTTATTTTGATGCATCTATGGCCAGTATTGGGTGGTATGTGATACGTCTCCAACGTATCTACTTTTCCTAATGCTTTTCCTCTTGCTTTGGACTCTAATTTGCATGATTTGAATGAAACTAACCCCGGACTGACGCTGTTTTCAGCAGAACTACCATGGTGTTGTTTTTGTGCAGAAATAAAAGTTCTCGGAATGGAACTAAACTTTGCGAGGATTTTTTATATCAATAATAAGAATTTCTGGAGCCAAGACCTGCCGAAAAGGGGCACCTGGGTGGGCACAACCCACCAGGGCGCGCCCCCTCTCCTGGCGCGCCCAGGTGGTTTGTCCCCACCAGGTGGCCCCGCAGACCCTGATTCCAACTCCATAAATACCTATTTTTCCAGAAAAAATCAGGGAGAAAGAATTATCACGATCCACGAGACGGAGCCGCCCCCAAGCCCCGTTCTTCCTCGGGAGGGCAGATCTGGAGTCCGTTTGGGGCTCCGGAGAGGGGGATCTTTGTTCTTCGTCATCACCAACCCTTCTCCATCGCCAATTCCATGACGCTCCCCACCGGGAGTGAGTAATTACTTCGTAGGCTCACTGGTCGGTGAGGAGTCGGATGAGATTCATCATGTCATCGAGTTAGTTTTGTTAGGGCTTGATCCCTAGTATCCACTATGTTCTAAGATTGATGTTGCTATGACTTTGCCATGCTTAATGCTTGTCACTTTGGGCCCGGATGCCATGAACTCAGATCTGAACCGTTTATGTTATCACCATCATATCCATGTTCTAGATCCTATCTTGCAAGTTATAGTCACCTACTACGTGTTATGATCCGGTAACCCCGGAGTGACAATAACCGGGACTTCTTCCGGTGATTACCGTAGTTTGAGGAGTTCATGTATTCACTATGTGTTAATGATTTGTTCCGGTTCTCTATTAAAAGGAGGCCTTAATATCCCTTAGTTTCCAATATGGACCCCGCTGCCACGGGAGGGTAAGACAAAAGATGTCATGCAAGTTCTTTTAATAAAGCACGTATGACTATTTACGGAATACATGCCTACATTATATCGATGAACTGGAGCTAGTGCCGTATCGCCCTAGGTTATAACTGTCACATGATGAATATCATCCAACAAGTCACCGATCCAATGCCTACGAATTTATCCTATATTGTTTCTGCTAAGTTACTACTGCTATCATCACTGTTACACGTGCTACAAAATCACTGCTATAACTGTTACTGTTACCATTGCTGCTGCCACTACTTTCAAAACTATCAAACTACTTTGCTACTGATCACTTTGCTGCAGATAATTAATCTCCAGGTGTGGTTGAATTGACAACTCAGCTGCTAATACCTTCAAATATTCTTTGGCTCCCCTTGTGTCGAATCTATAAATTTGGGTTGAATACTCTACCCTCAAAAACTATTGCGATCCCCTATACTTATGGGTTATCAAGACCTTTTTCTGGCGCCGTTGCCGGGGAGCATAGCTATATTTGTTGAATCACTTGGGATTATTGTCATACTATCACTATGAAGAATCTGAAGGATCCTAAGACTAAGATATTTCCCTCAAGGACGAGGGGAGGTAAGGAACTGCCATGCAGTTCTGCTTTAGGTTCACCTTCTGTTATGAATAAACTTGCAACACCACCACATGCTATTAATTCTGATATGTCGCAAGTTATTGATGATGCTACTTCTACTATGAATGATGCTTGTGATGATGCTGGTACCTTGCTTGATAATGATGATGTGCCACTTGGTGATTTTCTTGATAAACAAATTGCTAGAGTAATACAACATGATGTTGTTTAATCTGATGATGAGCTTGAAACTGAATCTCCTGAAACACCTGCTAGAACTAGCCCTCCTAGATATGAATTGCCTAAGGTACCGGAAGGTTATGTTATGAGTGAAGAAACAACTAGAGATATTCTTGCTTGTAATGATAGAGATGATCTAGAGAAATTACTACACAATTATAAAGAAAAATCTCTGAATGCTAGAATGAAATGTGATCCTAAGTTTGGTACTTCACCTATCTTTATTGATGATAACGATTATGAATTCTCTGTCGACCCAGAGTTAATTACTTTGGTTGAATTTGATCCTGTCCATGGTTATGAAACTAAAACTATTGTGGCACATCTTACTAAGTTGAATGATATAGCCACCCTTTTTACTCATGATGATAAAACTCGCTACTATTTGATTCTCAAATTATTTCCTTTCTCATTAAAGGGTGATGCTAAAGCTTGGTACAATACTCTTGCTCCTAGTTGTGTGCGTAGTCCCCAGGATATGATTTATAACTTCTCTGAAAAATATTTTCTTGCTCATAAGGAACAAGCTGCCTTACAGGAAATATTTAACTTTGCTCAAACTAAAGAAGAGAGTCTCCCACAAGCTTGGGGGAGGCTTTGCCAGTTACTTAATGCTTTGCCTGATCATCCTCTTAAGAAAAATTAAATACTTGATATCTTCTATAATGGACTAACCGATGCTTCTAGGGACTTCCTAGATAGTTGTGCTGGTTGTGTTTTCAGGGAACGAACTGTTTGACAAGCTGAAGAATTATTGAATAATATATTGAAAAACTATGATGATTGGACTACTCCTGAACCCACTCCGAAGAAGAGGGGTATATTATATCTCAGTCCTGAAGATATGCAAGAGGCAAAGAAATCTATGAAGGAAAAAGGTATTAAAGCTGAGGATGTTAAAAATTTACCTCCTATTGAAGAAATACATGGGCTTAATACACCACCATTGCCTAAGGTGGTAGAGGTAAATTCTCTTATGAAGTTCAATGATAATGATAATCCTCACAATATGCATCCTAGTCAATGCCTTTATGAGTTTGAAAACTACATTAGAAAACAAGATCACTTCAATGCAAATGTTATGAAACAATTGAAATATAATTCTCATATGATTGCTCACTTGAGTGACTTGTTATTTAGAATTTCAAATGATGTTAGAGGTGTTGGAAAACATGCTTCTATGGTTCAAACTCAGTTAGAACAAGCTGCTAAATCACAAAGAGAATTGCTTGATGAAATGAATAATAATATGCATGACTTTGCTGTTAGAGTTGCAACTAGAGGAGGTAAAATGACTCAGGAACCACTTTATCCTGAGGGACACCCAAAAACAATTGAACAATATTCACAAAGAAATAACACTAGTGCACCTAGTCCTTCTAAAAAGAAAATAAAAAGAAAAATGATAGGACTTTGCATATTTCTAGTGAACCTGAAATAGAAAAAACCTCCTGATAATGATAATGAAACTTTTATCTCTAATGTTGAAACTCAATCTAGTAATGAACATTCACCTATTGATAATGAAAAAGATAATGATGAGGTTCATGAAGACTCTCAACCAAACAATTAAAAAGAACCAGATAATGATGTTGAGATAGAACCACCTGTTGATCTTGATAACCCACAACCTAAGAATAAAAGATATGACAAAAGAGACTTTGTTGCTAGAAAACACGGTAAAGAAAGAGAACCGTTGGTTAAAAAACCTATGCCTTTTCCACCCAAGTCAACTAAAAAGAAAGATGATGGAGAATTTGAACGCTTTGCTGAAATGTTGAGGCCAGTCTTTTTGCGTACTCGCTTGACTGATATCTTGAAAATGCCTCCTTATGCAAAGTATATGAAAGACATCATCACAAATAAGAGAAAAATACTGGAAGCTGAAATCTCCACTATGCTTGCTAATTACACTTTAAAAGATGGAGTACCTAAAAAACTTGAAAATGCTCTATTAAAAGGAATTATGTGAAAACTGCTTTGTGTGACTTAGGAGCTGGTGTTAGTGTTATGCCTTTCTCTTTCTATAAAAGACTTGATTTGAATAAACTCACACCTACTGAAATATCTTTGCAAATGGTTGACAAATCAACTGCCAAACCTATCGGTATCTGTGAGGATGTGCCCGCTGTTGTTGCTAATGTTACTATCTTAACTGACTTTGTTATACTTGAGATGCCCGAGGACGACAACATGTCGATTATCCTTGGTAGACCTTTCTTGAATACTGTAGGGGCTGTTATTGATTGCAATAAAAGCAAGGTCACTTTTCATATTAATGGTAATGAGCATACAGTGCACTTTCCGAAGAAACAATTCCAAGTGAATGGTATTAATGTTATTGAAAAATCTCCGACAATCACTATTGGAAGTTTCCAAATACCTCTACCTACTGTCAAAAAGAAATATGAAATGCTTGTTGTTGGGGAAATGCATATCCCCATTGAGGTAACTTAGTGATTTACGAAAGTTCTTCGGTTTCATGCTAATCGAAAGTGGTTGTTAATAAGACCTGATCAACCTTATTAACGGATCATTTTTGAATGGTATGAAGTTGATGAATTTAGTAAGCACTACCTTCTGTCCTTACCTTTTGTTTTCTCTTTTTATTAGTTAAATAAAATAAAATGCCTTATTTTGTCTATTTTCTGAATTTCTCGTGCAATAAAAAATGACCCAAAAATAAAAGTTCTCAGAATGCCCTGAAAATTTTACACGATTTTTTTCTGAATATTTCTGAATTTCTGGTGCAAATATTACCCGAGGGAGGTGCACCAGGTGGGTTGTGCCTACTTGGGCGCGCCAGGACCCCCAGGCGCGCCCTAGTGGGTTGTGGTCCCCACGTGGGCCCCCTCACTTACCTCTTCATCCCACATCATCTCTTACCTCCAAAAAAAATCCTCCATTGCTCTCTCTCCCGTGTTCTTGAGCTCAAACCCGCGGATTTTTATCTCTTTGCTCGAAGCTCCATTTTCGAAACTGTTTGGGGGGATTATTGCTTGGTATGTGACTCCACCATTTGTCCAATGAGTTTTTGTTCTAATGGTTTATATTTGGAATAATTAGCTACTCTTGGTGCTACTATAGATGTGCTTGCATGTTGAATTCTTAGTGTTCTAAGTAGTTTGAATGCTAGTTATGGCCTTTATGCATCCCTATGAGTAGTTGCTATCAATTTTATAAAGTTTTGTTGACAAATTTTTGTCACCCCAAAAATTTTATTTTTCAGAAAATTGTACGTAGACATGAATATCTTCAGGAAGTTTGGCTCGAGGAAGAACCCCAAGGGTTTTATTGGGGAGTCTTCTGACAGTGATCTCCACCCTCGGAGGTTGGAGGAGGTACGACCGTGCGAATGGCCGCACACCCCGTTCCTGGAAGAGGCGGGAATCCTTCAGGAGTTCATGCAATATGTTGCGAATGCCGGCCTCACCGACTTCATCACAGATGAGTGTGACCAGCACCAAATCCTCGCAAACATCTTTGTTCATAGTTTTACTTTCCTGCGTAGAAATAATCCTCCTCAAGTAAGCTTTGATTTATATGCTGAAAACCACCATATACCACTTACAGAATTTTGCAACATATGCATGATCCCTTCTGATGGGAGCTTAGCTGAGCCTAGGTCGGCTGGGTTTGAGGACTTTTATCGCACTTTGACAGTGGGAGATGAGAGAGGGGTGTCAGCCACCATGACTGCTAGCATACACTTTCCTGCCGTACATTATTTTGCTTTATTTGTTGCTAAGTGCTTGCTTGCTAGAAAGAAAGTAGGTGCGCTCAGTGCACCCGACTTTGCTGTTTTACGCCGAGCACTAGAGGGCGACAACACTCATAGCTTGGGAGCTATTGTGGCTCGTCGCCTCCATCTTAATAAATCCCAGGGTGAAATACATGGTGAGATTTTTGCTACTCGTTTGGCGGCTCACTTCGAGGTTGAGATACGCCCTCATGATTACCCTCTGACCAAGGTTTATCTAGACCGGGCAGCCATGGAACACCACCATTTTCTTGCACGAGATTACCCTAACATCCCCATTCCTTATAACCTGGTCTTCAGCGTTACAACTCGTGATATTATTCCACTGCCTGCACCTGCTTTGTTTGATTCTGCTGCCAGGGGCGGATATAGGATCATGCCTGCGGACATCATCGCTTACCGGAACGCTCAGGCTGCTGCGGAAGAGGCCAGGAGGAGCCTCAGCAGTGGAACAAGTGGATGCCCGCTCCTCAGCACCCCTACTACCCTCTAGGCTACTGATCGACTACCAAGTTAGGCCAAAAGCCTAAGCTTGGGGGAGTACGTGTTTCCACCGACTTTACATTCATGTTCACCTAATTCACTTGTCGGTGCTCACACTTTTTCATTGTATCGTCCATGCTTAGATTTATTTTCTTGCTTTCTTCTTGTGTGTTTGAAAAACTTTAGAAAAACAAAAAAATTAGTTCTAGTCAATTTACTTTATATGCATGCTTAGTAGTAATATTAAAAAGAAAACCAAAAAAGATTTCCTTGTTCTTCTTTTGCTTGTTGGGAGCTTTCTCGTGTAAATAGTTTTTCTCGTTTTTGCTTTTTCCTTCTATTTGCTTGCTCAAGAAAACCCAAAACTCCAAAAATATTTCAGTGTGTTTCTCTGAATTTATTTTCTTTTTATTCGAGTTGTACCTGGATACAACTGTTAATTGCAACAGGCTTAACAACATCCTAAGTCATGTTTTGTAAGTTTGTAGCCATTGAAATGCAACTGTTTAAAAATGGATTCAACTGTTAATTGTAACAGGCTTAATAGACATTGAAACCGGTACTGATAAAAATGCAATTGGCATAGTTAAACATCACAGGGCAGATGCTGCCAGAGTAGAGAATGGCCCAGATGTCTATAAAAAGGTATGGAAAGTAGCTCAAACGTGTTAGGCATGTTTACTAGAACATGCTTAATACATCGACCGTACAGAACATAGCCATTAATTCAACCGGTATTGGTAAGATTGAACTGGTGAGTACATAATTGGTAAGTCCTGAGAGGTAGTTGCTGGGGCACTTCATCTTGGCCAGAGCTCGCCCAAAGTCAGCGACGGCGGAGGCGAGCTGTTCCTCCGGGTCGAAGCGTGGATCAGTGCCACTGACATGTGTACCTACAGGGAACCAGTAAATGGGTAGAAGTTAAACTGCAATTGCACAAATTATGTGAAATACTGTAAGACATGGGATGCAGTTCACCTCGACGGAAAACAAAAGCATCGGCCGTTATGACCCTGCGTAACTACATGGACAGGCATGTTAAGTGCAACAGGGTTAGCATCCACTAAAAATAGCAAATGGGTAGCATCTCTAGTGATATCCCGAGTCATGTATTGTAAGTTTGTTGCTAGTATTGGTGAAATTGAGCTGGACACAGTAATATTTGAACATCACACAATGTGTAGTACTGAAATAAACAAGGCACGAACATGCTTAATACATCAACCGTACAAATCATAGCCGTTGCAAGTGGTATTGGTAAGATTTAGCTGGTCAGATCTTACCTGTTAAGTCCTAGGGGGTAGTCGCTGGGGGACTTCATCTCGGCGAGAGCCTGCACCATGTCGACGGCGGAGGCGGAGGCGAGGTGTTCCTCCGGGTCAACACGCACAGCGGCCATCGCGCCATGGACCGCCATCAGCTCCTGGCAGGGGGGATTTGGAGGCATGAGGATGTTTCGCAGGCGCCATTTAAGCAATCAGGCCGGGGACGTGATAGAGATCGGTGGGTTACCTGACTGGATCCGAGCAGAACGTAGATGTGGTTGAAGCTGTGGTTGCGGCGGCGGCGGTTTGAGATGCCGGTAGGGGGAGGCGCGAGGGAGGGCGTGGGGGGATACTGAGGGGAAGAGGATGTGGTTGGAGGAATAAATTCTGAATCGCGCGCCTAATGAAAATTTCAGTGCGAAACTTGAAACTTGGGCGGGGGAAACACACAACGCAGACGAAGCGCGTAAAATACTCGTGTGCGAGAAAAAAGAAAGTTGGCAGATCCCGTCTCCAAAAAAATGTACACGTGTACTTGATTTTTTTCAGTTAATGGTACGCCTGGTTTATTAGGAAATATCGCACAGGTAACTGACTTATGGGTCATTAACGCAAAAAACGCATACGGGTACGACATAGAAACCGTGTGTTTTGTGATCTTCTAATGATTAACGCAAAAAAAGCACAGGGGCACACATGCTAATCAACGCTCAAAGCCCTCAAAGGATGCTCTTATAGACATTGTACGTTAATACTACAAACTTAAAGTACTACTGGTAAGTTGCTCTAATACTACAAACTTAAACTACTTCTCACATGCTGCCATCAGGGCATGCTGGCCAGACGCAGGCGTTCTCCTTCCCGGCCTTGTAGGTGGCAGCCCACCGTGCTTCGATCTCCGCCAAGCTCTCCTCCCACGGCGTGCGGCCTCTTTTTTCTTGCGGCAGCGGGACTCTCTTTTCTTGACTGCTTTATGCCTTTTCCGCTCCTTCTGTGCGGCTTTGGCCGCCTCTAAATCCACCACCCATTCGGCCATGGCAGCCTCAAAGTCCGCCCATGTAACTGTCTGGCCGCCGCCGGCGATGAACTCGGCGCGGCAAGATGCCATCGCTTCCTTACCATGTGTGCGGTCGCGGGCGGCGAGGAACGCGGCGCGGTGGTAAGCCATCGCTTCCTTACCAGTTACTGTGCACCGCGGTGCCATGGACGACGCCGGGAGAGAGCTCTGGGACGGAGGGGCCGGGCAGCCGTACAGTGCGGTGGTATTCAAGAGCTCAACCACAAACGACAACAGAAATTTGGCTTCCCTTACAATTTTGCTCATTTATTATCGCACACGGTTCATCTCCGTCGCTTCCAGAAACAGTGTGTGCTGAGCCTATTGTGTGTTGCATTATGATTGGCCGGAACCCCAGCCAGGCGGATCGCGCGTGTGCACAGTTGGATGCGCCGTGATCGAACGGCAATCCACGTCCCTCACATCACACCCGTGCACCTGTAGCTGGATTGGATTTATATGCGCTAAATGCCTAGAAAATGCACACAATCCCCTAGATATGGTAAATGAGCCCGAAAAAATTGCCAAATTTGAACACGGTGCTTTGCAGGGTGTATGTTCGTCATAGAAAAAACTCCAGGGCAAAGAACGAAGAAAATTTTGATTCCCCTTCAATCTTGAGGATTTCCCTTTCGAAAGCATGGAACTTCCTCGGTGATGGTTCGATTTATGAAGGGCGTGCATGACAACATAAGCCAAACCTTCTCAAAATTTTAGCAGGGCATGGTGAGGTCATACCATGGCACCATGCCAGGCGTCATGTTTTTTAAGCATTTATTTCATTTTTTCTATAGTTGAAAACCCAACAAACAAACATTTGTGGTTGACTATTGCCACACATTTCATCAAAATATCTGTCCATTCCTTGTAAAAGGCATGAGAATTTACTAAATGGCACGAGCATGGTTTTCTAGGCCGTTCTTGTGGACCCTTTCATGCATCGATTGTTTGAACTTAAATTATGCGCATTAATGCCTAGGAAATGCACGTAATCCCCTAAATATGGCAAATGAACCCGGAAAAGTGCCAAATTAGAACACGGTGATTTGCAGGTTGTATGTTCATCGTAGAAAAGAACTCGTGGACAAAGGACAAAGGAAATTTGGACCCCCTTCAATCTTGGTGATTTCCCCCTTGAAACCATGAAACTTCCTCGGTGATGGTTCGATTTATGAAAGGCGCGCATAACGACATAAGGAAAACATTCTCCAATTTTTACCAGGGCATGGTGAGGCCATACCATGGCACCACACCAGGCATCATGTTTTCCAACCATGTGTTTCATTTTTTGTATAGTTGTTAACCGAGTAAACGACGCGTTTATGGTTGACTATTGACACACATTTCCTTGAAATATCTGCCCATTCCTTGTAAAAGGCATGAGAATGTGCTAAATAACACGAGCATGGTTTTCAGACCTTTCTTGTGCACCTTTTCATGCACCGATTGTTCGAATTTGAATTATGTCCATTAATGCCTAGAAAATGCATATAATCCCCTAAATATGGTAAATGAGCCCGGAAAAATGTCAAATTTGAACACGTTGCATTTGAGGCGGTTGATCATTGGAAAACAACTGACTGACAAACTAGGACGGAAATTAGGATTCCCCTTCAATCTTGGGGATTTTCCCTCTCGAAAGCATCGAACTTCCTCGGTGATGGTTCGATTTATGAAGGACGTGCATGACAACATAAGCCAAACCTTCTCAAATTTTTACCAGGGCATGGTGAGGTCATACCATGGCACCATGCCAGGCGTCATGTTTTTTAAGCATTTATTTCATTTTTTCTATAGTTGAAAACCCAACAAACAAACATTTGTGGTTGACTATTGCCACACATTTCAATGAAATATCTATCCATTATTCCTTGTGAAAGGCATGGGAATTTACTAAATGGAACGAGCATGGTTTTCTAGGCCGTTCTTGTGGACCCTTTCATGCATCGATCGTTTGAACTTGAATTATGCGCATTAATGCCTAGGAAATGCACATAATCCCCTAAATATGGCAAATGAACCCGGAAAAGTGCCAAATTTGAACACAGTGATTTGCAGGTTGTATGTTCATCATAGAAAAAAACTCGTGGACAAAGGACAAAGGAAATTTGGATCCCCCTTCAATCTTGGTGATTTCCCCCTCGAAACCATGAAACTTCCTCGAATGATGGTTCGTTTTATGAAAGGCGCGCATCACGACATAAGGAAAACATTCTCCAATTTTTACCAGGGCATGGTGAGGCCATACCATGGCACCACGCCAGGCGTCATGTTTTCCAACCATGTGTTTCATTTCTTGTATAGTTGTTAACTGAGTAAACGATGCGTTTATGGTTGACTATTGTCACACATTTCCTTGAAATATCTTCCCATTCCTTGTAAAAGGCGTGAGAATGTACTAAATAACACGAGCATGGTTTTCCAGACCGGTCTTGTGCACCTTTTCATGCGCCGATTGTTCGAATTTGAATTATGTCCATTTAATGCCTAGAAAATTCACATAATCCCATGGTAAATGAGCCCGGAAAAATGTCAAATTTGAACACGTTGCATTTGAGGCGGTATGTTGATCGTTGGAAAAGAACTGAATGACAAACTAGGACGGAAATTTGGATTCCCCTTCAATGTTGGTGATTTCCCTCTCGAAAGCATTGAACTTCCTCGGTGATGGTTCGATTTATGAAGGGCGTGCATGACGCATAAGCCAAACCTTCTCAAATTTTTACTAGGGCATGGTGAGGTCATACCATGGCACGATGCCAGGCGTCATGTTTTTTAAGCATTTATTTCATTTTTTCTATAGTTGAAAACCCAACAAACAAACATTTGTGGTTGACTATTGCCACACATTTCAACGAAATATCTATCCATTATTCCTTGTGAAAGACATGGGAATTTACTAAATGGCACGAGCATGGTTTTCCAGGCCGTTCTTGTGGGCCCTTTCATGCGTCCATTGTTTGAACTTGAATTATGCGCATTAATGCCTAGGAAATGCATATAATCCCCTAAATATGGCAAATGAACCCGGAAGAGTGCCAAATTTGAACACAGTGATTTGCAGGTTGTATGTTCATCATAGAAAAAAACGCGTGGACAAAGGACAAAGGATTTGGAGCCCCCTTCAATCTTGGTGATTTCCCCCTCGAAACCATGAAACTTCCTCGGATGATGGTTCGTTTTATGAAAGGCGCGCATGACGACATTTTTACCAGGGCAGGGTGAGGTCATACCATGGCACCACACCAGGCATCATGTTTTTCCAAGCATGTATTTCATTTTTGTATAGTTGTTAACCCAATAAATATCTGCCCATTCCTTGGAAAAGGCATGAGAATGTACTAAATAGCACGAGCATGGTTTTCCAGACCGTTCTTGTGCTCCTTTTCATGCACCGATTGTTCGAATTTAAATTATGTGCATAATTAATGCCTAAAAAATGCACACAATCCCCTAAATATGGTAAATGAGTTCGAAAAAAATGTCAAATTTGAACACGTTTCATTTGAGGTGGTATGTTGATCGTTGGAAAAAAAACTGAATGACAAACTAGGACGGAAATTTGGATTCCGCTTCAATCTTGGTGATTTCCCTCTCGAAAGCATTGAACTTCCTCAGTGATGGTTCGATTTATGAAGGGCGTGCATGAAGACATAAATCAAACCTTCTCAGCTTTTAACCAGGGCACGGTGAGGCCATACCATGGCACCATGCCAACCGTCATGTTTTTCAAGCACATATTTCATTGTTCTATAGTTGATAACCCAGTAAATGACGCGTTTGTGGTTGACTATTGCCACGCATTCCATTGAAATCTCTGTCCATTCCTTGTAAAAGGCTTGAGAAATTACTAAATACCACGAGTATGGTTTTTCCAGACCGTTCTTGTGCACCCTTTCATGCACCGATTGTTTGAATTTGAATTACGTGCATTAATGCCTACAAAATGCACATAATCCCCTAAATATTGTAAATGAACCCGGAAAAGTGTCAAATTTGAACACGGTGATTAGTAGGGTTTATGTTCATCGTAGAAAAAAAACTCATGGATGAAGGACAAAGGAAATTTGGATTCCCATTCAATCTCGGTGATTTACTATCGCACACGATTCATCTCCGCCGCCTCTGCGAACCGTGTGTGTTCACTCACACATGCAAAAGGAAAAGAAAACCCTCGCTCACTTCGTCCCCACTCACTCGCCGCGGACTCCTCCGCAACTCTTCACCCTAAGCTCGACGGCTGTTGGCGGCGGGCGTAGGTCGCGCTCCAAACAACACCGGATTTCGCCTCCACCGCTTTCTGCCGCCATTCTGCACCGACATTCTAGAGTCTGGTCGACTGGGGTTTTCTGCGGGATTGGGCCAGGGATTTTTCTCATGGAGAAGGTAATCAACTTAATTAGCGAAATATTCACTCATCTCTTATCGCAGTCCCTCCGTCCGTCACTGTTAATCAACCGGCGGAAATCGCCATGGAATCTTTTTTGTTCTAGCTGATTCGTGGGTGTTCATTCATGTGTGCACAGTGCGAGCACAAATTGGGCAACTGTGGTCGTGGCCAGTCAGAAACGAAGTTCTATCTCACCATTTCGGATGACTTCAGGGAGCGCTCGGTATGTTCAATCTCAACCTACCACGGTCGGCATGGCCTAAATTTGTGAACACATACCGTCTGTTGCTACATTATCTATATATTTGCATCAATCTTTGTTACATTATCTATTTTTAATTCTATATTTTTGTACTTTTCTTGCATCTATATATGGATATGTTCTATCAGTTACTCCCATATTTGCATCTTGCTCGGTTATTTCAATATATCTAATTTACAATCCTAATTTTCATTTCAAGCAGTACATCCCTTGCTTTGCAAGAACATGAGTAGAAGGAAATCTTGGGCTTTACTTTGCTGATGACTCCCAGGATGTCATATTGACAACGCAACATGGGTTTACAATGACGGTTAGCATAAAACTTGATAAAGATGGTCACTCCTATTTTAATGCGGACCTTTGGAGAAAAATGTCTAAGTGTTATGAACTGAAAGCTGGCAATAAAATTCTAGTGCGTGCACCACAGCCTGGTCTAATTAACATGGATGTTTACTTCCCCAACGTCATCAGCCGATCAAAGTCTGATCGAGGTTAGTGTCCTTTCAACTTTATCCATGCTGTCATATTACTATTTAAGCAACCAATTGATCACTATTTAAGCAACCAATTGTGATATCATATTCTGACTCCGTTCCTAGGCAGTAACAAATTCTGTTTACCAATTTATGCGCACTATATATTCTTCTGCCATGTTCTGAATAAATAATACCTTTCCACCTTTTAAGCAGGATATATTGGATGCATAGTGAACGATCTGTATGTTACTAAGCGTATCGAATTTCACTGGAAGGACTTGAAGCATGTCATAAACTTGCTTGATAATCTGACAGAGATAACACAGCGTATGAACGCTGGATTTTAGATGGGATTAATTAGACCTATGGTGCACACACTGAACAAGACCAATTATGTGCACAAAGCGCTGGTAAAAAGTCTTATTTTAATGTTGATGCTCATAAACTATATATATGTTCAACGATATGTTACAATTGTTTTTTATTTCTACATGTCAACAGAAATTGCCCCTATAGCAGTTCCTAGATCGATTTCCCGGCGTGGTCGAATTACACTTGTGCCTGCTAATAACGCCAAAGTGATTGCAAGGTACTGCATTTCCCGCAAAAATGGAACCATTCAAATTAACAAGTTCTCGCTTCTCGTGGCAATGCATCCATATTGGAAAATTGGAGACACTGTTCTACTCCTGCTCTACCAAGGCACAGGAGGGCTCTTCCTTTTCATTGACGAGATGCCGAGTCGCCATGATCAAGCTGCTTCCAGTGGATAGTTGTGGTTGTTGGCCCTCAGCCTCTTAAAATGTGCTAGCTGTTACTATATATGTTAAGTATGTAGATATGGACCATATGGTTGTTGGCCCTTAGCCTCTTAAAATGTGATAGTTGTTACTATGTTAAGTATGTAGATATGGACCATATGGTTGTCAAAACCGTGTTACGAAGATCCTCTTTTTGTCGAATAGTGTAACCACTATATATATGTTACTCAAATGTTGTTACCCAGGTTCATAAATTTTCATGGAAAGTATTAGTATCGTACACATTCATTGAGTTTAAGCGTGTGCCCAATATCCAGAAGGCATTTGCATATTAACTGTCCATATTGCAAATTCACACACATGTTCACATAAGGAAACGTATGTGTAACATACTAATCATCGCACACGAGTACTCGCAGACGCATCGTGTGCGATACTCCTAGCCACCGCAAGCAACTAGTTTGCATTTTTAAAAGTTTTTTGTACACACAGAATCACACACGAAGTAACTGCATTGACCGTCTGTGTTGTAATTTCTCATCGCAAATAGTTCATCCGAGTCGAATGTTTGCCACGTATCACACACATCTTGTTTACACGACTCGTTTGTGTTCTTTTGGCTCATCGCAAACAGTTCATCCATGTGAACTGTATGCTGCATATCACACACATCTTGTTAAGTTGAACCGTTTCTCTTGTGTTCCCTACTCGAAAATAGTTCGTCCGAGTTAACCATATGCTGTATATCGCACACACATTGATATGGCTGCTCGTTTCTGTTGTTCTACCTCATCGCAAACAGTTCGAATGGATTAACCGTGTGTCCTGCATCGCACACACATTATTATGGCTGCCCATTTCTGTTGTTCTGCCTCATCGCATACAGTTTGAATGGATTAACCATATGCCCTGCATCGCACACGCAACTAAAATCTTAACCGTGTTTGATGGATCCATCATCGCAAACGTTTTGCACCTTTTTTGACAGTTTTTTTACACCACCGTTTGCGATTATTGCATCGCACACAGTTCCGGCAAAGGGTCTCTGATCGTAGTGTCACGTTAGCAGTCTCCTGCAGTAGTGTACCATGGTGTTGTTTTTGTGCAGAAATAAAAGTTCTCGGGATGGAACGGAACTTTGTGAGGATTTTTTATATCAATAATAAGAATTTCTGGAGCCAAGACCTGTCGGAGAGGGGCACCTGGGTGGGCACAACCCACCAGGGCGCGCCCCCCTCTCCTGGCGCGCTCAGGTGGGTTGTCCCCACCTGGTGGCCCCGCAGACCCTGATTCCAACTCCATAAATACCTATTTTTCCAGAAAAAAATCAGGGAGAAAGAATTATCGCGATCCACGAGACGGAGCCGCCGCCAAGCCCTGTTCTTCCTCGGGAGCAGATCTGGAGTCCGTTTGGGGCTCCGAAGAGGGGGATCTTCGTTCTTCGTCATCACCAACCCTTCTCCATCGCCAATTCCATGATGCTCCCCTGCGGGAGTGAGTAATTCCTTCGTAGGCTCGCTGGTCGTTGAGGAGTTGGATGAGATTCATCATGTAATCGAGTTAGTTTTGTTAGGGCTTGATCCCTAGTATCCACTATGTTCTAAGATTGATGTTGCTATGACTTTGCCATGCTTAATGCTTGTCACTTTGGGCCCGGGTGCCATGAACTCAGATCTGAACCGTTTATGTTATCACCATTATATCTATGTTCTAGATCTGATCTTGCAAGTTATAGTCACCTACTACGTGTTATGATCTGGTAACCCCGGAGTGACAATAGCCGGGACTTCTTCCGGTGATTACCGTAGTTTGAGGAGTTCATGTATTCACTATGTGTTAATGCTTTGTCCCGGTTCTTTATTAAAAGGAGGCCTTAATATCCCTTAGTTTCCAATATGGATCCCGCTGCCACGGGAGGGTAGGACAAAAGATGTCATGGAAGTTCTTTTAATAAAGCACGTATGACTATTTACGGAATACATGCCTACATTATATCGATGAACTTGAGATAGTGTCGTATCGCCCTAGGTTATAATTGTCACATGATGAATATCATCCAACAAGTCACCGATCCAATGCCTACGAATTTATCCTATATTGTTTCTGCTAAGTTACTACTGCTATCATCACTGTTACATTTGCTACAAAATCACTGCTATCACTATTACTGTTACCATTGCTGCTGTCACTACTATCAAAACTATCAAACTACTTTGCTACTGATCACTTTGCTGTAGATAATTAATCTCCAGGTGTGGTTGAATTGACAACTCAGCTACTAATACCTTCAAATATTCTTTGGCTCCCCTTGTGTCGAATCTATAAATTTGGGTTGTATACTCTACCCTCGAAAACTGTTGCGATCCCCTATACTTGTGGGTTATCAGTATGAACCATGGAAACGTTGGAATACAGTAGATATTACACCAATATAAATAAATAATGAGTTCACAACAGTACCAAAAGTGGTGATTTATTTTCTTATACTAACCGAGCTTACGATATTTTCTGTTGAAGTTTTGTGTTGTGAAGTTTTCAAGTCTTGGGTAAGGATTTGATGGACTATGGAATAAGGAGTGGCAAGAGCCTAAGCTTGGGGATGCCCAAGGCACCCCAAGGTAATATCAAGGAGGCCAAAGAGCCTAAGCTTGGGGATGCCCCGGGAAGGCATCCCCTCTTTCGTCTTCGTTTATCGGTAACTTTACTTGAAGCTATATTTTTATTCACCACATGATATGTGTTTTGCTTGGAGCGTCTTGTATGATTTGAGTCTTTGATTTTTAGTTTTCCACAACCATCCTTGCTGTACACACCTTTTGGGAGAGACACACATGAATCGTGATTTATTAGAATGCTCTATGTGCTTCACTTATATCTTTTGAGCTAGGCAATTTTGCTCCAGTACTCCACTTATATCTTTTTAGAGAACGGCGGTGGTTTTATTTTATAGAAATTGTTGAACTCTCGTACTTCACTTATATTATTTTGAGAGTCTTTAGAACAGCATGGTAATTTTCTTTGGTTATAAAATTAGTCCTAATATGATAGGCATCCAAGAGGGATATAATAAAAACTTTCATATGAAGTGCATTGAATACTATGAGAAGTTTGATTCCTTATGATTGTTTTGAGATATGAAGATGGTGATATTAGAGTCATGCTAGTAAGTAGTTGTGAATTTGAGAAATACTTGTGTTAAATTTTGTGAGTCCCGTAGCATGCATGTATGGTGAACCGTTATGTGATGAAGTCGGAGCATGATTTATTTATTGATTGTCTTCCTTATGAGTGGCGGTCGGGGACGAGCGATGGTCTTTTCCTACCAATCTATCCCCTAGGAGCATGCGCATGGTACTTTTTTTCGATGACTAATAGATTTTTTGCAATAAGTATGTGAGTTCCTTATGACTAATGTTGAGTCCATGGATTATACGCACTCTCACCTTTCCTCCATTGCTAGCCTCTCTTGTACCACGCAACTTTCGCCGATGCCATAAACCCACCACATATCCTTCCTCAAAACGGCCACCATACCTACCTATTATGGCATTTCCATAGCCATTCCGAGATATATTGCCATGCAACTTTCCACCGTTCCGTTTATTATGACACGCTCCATCATTGTCATATTTCTTTTCATGATCATGTAGTTGACATCGTATTTGTGGCAAAGCCACCGTTCATAATTTTCATACATGTCACTCTTGATTCATTGCACATCCCGGTACACCACCAGAGGCATTCACATAGAGTCATATTTTGTTCTAAGTATCGAGTTGTAATTTTTGAGTTGTAAGTAAAGAAAAGTGTGATGATCTTCATTATTAGAGCATTGTCCCAAGCGAGGAAAGGATGATGGAGACTATGATTCCCCCACAAGTCGCGATGAGACTCCGGACAAAAAAAAAGAGGCCACAAAAATGAGAGAAGGCCCAATAAAAAAATTGAGAGAAAAAGAGAGAAGGGACAATGTTACTATCCTTTTGCCACACTTGTGCTTCAAAGTAGCACCATAACCTTCATGATAGAGAGTCTCCTATGTTATCACTTTCATAAACTAGTGGGAAATTTTCATTACAGAACTTGGCTTTTATATTCCAATGATGGGCTTCCGCAAAATGCCCTAGGTCTTCGTGAGCAAGCGAGTTGGATGCACACCCACTTAGTTTCTTTTTGAGCTTTCATAAACTTATAGCTCTTAGTGCATCCGTTGCATGGCAATCCCTACTCACTCACATTGATATCTATTAATGGGCATCTCCATAGCCCGTTGACATGCCTAGTTGATGTGAGACTATCTCCTTCTTTTTTGTCTTCTCCACAACCACTGTCTACTCCGCCTATAGTGCTATGTCCATGGCTCACGCTCATGTATTGCGTGAAAGTTGAAAAGGTTTGAGAACATCAAAAGTATGAAACAATTGCTTGGCTTGTCAGCGAGGTTGTGCATGATTTGAATACTTTGTGTGATGAAGATGGAGCATAGCCAGACTATATGATTTTGTAGGGATAAGCTTTCTTTGGCCATGTTATTTTGAGAAGACATAATTATTTTGTTAGTATGCTTGAAGTATTATTGTTTTTATGTCAATATTAAACTTTTGTTTTGAATCTTATGGATCTGAACATTCATGTCACAATAAATAGAATTACATGAATAAATATGTTAGGTAGCATTCCACATCAAAAATTCTGTTTTTATCATTTACCTACTCGAGGACGAGCAGGAATTAAGCTTCGGGATGCTTGATACGTCTCCAACGTATCAATAATTTTTTTATGGTTCCATGCTATTATATTATCTGTTTTGGATGTTTTATATGCATTTATATGCTATTTTATATGATTTTTGGGACTAACCTATTAACCTAGAGCCCGGTGCCAGTTTCTATTTTTTCCTGGTTTAGAGTTTCGCAGAAAAAGAATACCAAACGGAGTCCAAACGGAATAAAACTTTTGTGATGATTTTTCTTTGATCAGAAGACACCCAGGAGACTTGGAGTGCAAGTAAGAAGAGCCACGAGGCGGCCACAAGGGTGGAGGGCGCGCCCAGGGGGGTAGGGCGCGCCCCCCGACCTTGTGGGCCCCTCGGTGACCCCCTGACCTAGATCTTCCTCCTATATATTCTCATATACCACAAAAACTTCGGGGAGAGCCACGAAACCACTTTTCCACCGCCGCAACCTTCTGTACTCGTGAGATCCCATCTAGGGGCCTTTTCGGGCATCCTGCCAGAGGGGGATTCGATCACGGAGGGCTTCTACATCAACACCATTGCCTCTCCGATGAAGCGTGAGTAGGTTATCACAGACCTACGGGTCCATAGCTAGTAGCTAGATGGCTTCTTCTCTCTCTTTGATTCTCAATACAATGTTCTCCTTGATGTTCTTGGAGATCTATTCGATGTAATACTCTTTTGCGGTGTGTTTGCCGAGATCCGATGAATTGTGGATTTATGATCAGCTTATCTATGAATATTATTTGAATATTCTCTGAATTCTTATATGCATGATTTGATATCTTTGCAAGTATCTTCGAACTATCGATTTGGTTTGGCCAACTAGATTGGTTTTTCTTGCAATGGGAGAAGTGCCTAGCTTTGGGTTCAATCTTGCGGTGCTCAATCCTAGTGACAGAAGGGGAACCGACACGTATTGTATTGTTGCCATCGAGGATAAAAAGATGGGGTTTTCATCATATTGCTTGAGTTAATTCCTCTACATCATTTCATCTTGCTTAAGGCGTTACTCCGTGCTTTATGAACTCAATACTCTAGATGCATGCTGGATAGCGGTCGGTGTATGGAGTAATAGTAGTATATGCAGAATATTTTCGGTCTACTTGACACAGTGATACGTCTCCAACGTATCTATAATTTATGAAGTATTCGTGTTGTTATATTATCATTCTTGGATGTTTTACAATCATTTTATAGCAACTTTATATCATTTTTTAGGACTAACCTATTGACCCAGTGCCAGTTACTGTTTTTTGCTTGTTTTTTACATCGCAGGAAATCAATATCAAACGGAGTCCAAACACCGCGAAACTTTTTGGAGATTTTTTATGGACCAGAACACCCAGGATGGGCTAGAGCAGCACCTGGGGGGTGCCCCGAGAGGTGCACAACCCACCTGGGCGCGCCTGGGGGCCCAGGCGCGCCCAGGTGGGTTGTGGCCACCTCGGTGGCCTCCCGCACCCCCTCTTTACGCTATAAATTCACAAATATTCCGAAAACCCTCAGGGGTTAACCTAGATAAGAAGTTCCACCGCCGCAAGGCTCTGTAGCCACCGAAAACCAATCTAGACCCTTTCCGGCACCCTTCCGGAGGGGGAATCATCTCTGGTGGCCATCTTCATCATCCTGGCGGCCACCACGATGAGGAGGGAGTAGTCCACCCTCGGGGCTGAGGGTTTGTACCAGTAGCTATGTGTTTAATCTCTCTCTCTCTCTCTCTTGTTCTTGAGATGTCACGATCTTGATGTATCGCGGGCTTTGTTAATATAGTCGGATGATATGGTGTTTTCCCCTCTCTATCTTGTTGTGATGAATTGAGTTTTTCCCTTTGAGATTTCGTTGTTATCGCGTGAGTACTTTTATGGATTTGAGAACACTTGATATATGTCTTGCAATTGAATACTCGTGGTGACAACGGGGTATCGTATTGATTCACTTGATATATGTTTTGGCACTCAACTCACGGATTCCCGAGGTGACATTGGGGTGATCTATGCATAGGGGTTGATGCACGTTCTTGTCTTTGTTTCTCCGATAGAAATCTTGGGGCACTCTTTGAAGTTCTTTGTGTTGGATTAAGTATTTTTAATATGAATTTGCTTTGGTGTTATTTTAGTATGAACTCTAGGATAGATCAAACGGAAAGAATAGCTTTGTGTTATTTTAGTACGAACTCTTGAATAGATTGAACGGAAAGAATAGCTTTGAGGTGGTTTCGTACCCTACAAACAATTTATTCTTATGTTCTCCGCTAGATAGGAACTTTGGAGTGATTCTTCGTTGCACGTTGAGGGATGGTTATATGATCCAATTATATTAGCACTGTAGAGAGATTGCACTAGTGAAAGTACAGACCCTAGGCCTCATTTTCAAGCATTACAATACCGTTTTTGTGCCCGTTTACTATTTGCTACCTTGCTGTTTTTATTTATTCCAATTATAAAAATATATTTCTACCGTCCATATTACACTTTTATCACCATCTCTTCGTCGAACTAGTGCACCTACATTGTATTGGGTGTGTTGGGGACACAAGAGATTTCTTGTATTTGGTTGCAGGGTCGTTTGAGAGAGACCATCATCATCCTACACCTCTCACGGATTGATAAACCTTAGGTCATCCACTTGAGGGAAAATTGCTACTGTCCTACAAAAGCCTGCGCTTGGAGGCCCAACACGTGTCTACAAGAATAAAGTTGCGTAGTAGACATCACACGGACGTGATGCCTATATTCATGATCATTGCCTTACATATCGTCATAACTTTGCGCTTTTCTATCAATTGCTCGGCAGTAATTTGTTCACCCACAGTAATATTTTCTATCTTGAGAGAAGCCTCTAGTGAAACCTATGGCCCCCGGGTCTATTTTCCATCATATAAGTTTCTGATCTACAATTCTAGTTTCCGATTTACTTTCTTTGCAATCTTTTACTTTACGTTCCATAAACCAAAAATACCAAAAATATTACTTTACCATTTATCCATCTCTATCAGATCTCACGTTGCAAATAACCGTGAAGGGATTGACAACCCCTTTATCGCATTGGGTGCAAGGTTGGTGTTTGTTTGTGCAGGTATTCGGTGGCTTGCTGTGTTGTCTCCTACTGGATTGATACCTTGGTTCTCAAAAGCTGAGGAAATACTTACTCTACTTTGCTGCATCACCCTTTCCTCTTCAAGGGAAAAACCAACGCAAGCTCAAGAGGTAGCAGCTAACGTGGTGCACCCCTGCAGGGAAGTTATATATTCGAATACCGTGTCCATGGTAATGGACGTTCAGACTTGTATCCCGATCTATTACAACTAGAAATGGATACTTGAGATATGTGATGGATATGTGGCTCCGAGATTGCTTTCTCGCAGGGAGTCGAGGAAGGATCTCTGGGCGTTAATGCTACAACATGCTTGTTAATTAATCTGCTATTCTATACTCTTCTGAATGCTGCAAGATGCTTGGAGCTGTTTGAAGATGCTAGTCTTCGATAGGCTAGGCCTTCCCCTCTATTTTGGCATTCTACAGTTCAGTCCACAGATACATACCTTCCTTCGATACCAATGCATACTTGGTATAGATCTAATGCTTGCGAGTACTTTGGATGAGTACTCACGGTTGCTTTGCTACCCCTTTTCCCCCTTCTTTCTTCTTTCTGGTTGTTGCAACTAGATGGTGGATCCCAGGAGCCAGATGCCACCCCCGTCGACTACTACTACTACCCGGAGGGTGCCTACTACTACGTGGAGACCGCCGACGACCAGGAGTAGTTAGGAGGTCCCAGGCAGGAGGCCTTGCCTCTTCGATCGTTGTTGCTTTTGTGCTGGCCTTCTTAAGGCAGTCTTGTTTAACTTATGTCTGTACTCAGATATTTTTGCTTCCGATGACGCTTGTGTCTCGAGCTTTTGTATTCGGGCCCTCGAGGCCCATGGCTTGTAATATGAAGCTTGTATTATTTCAATTTGTGTCTAGAGTTGTGTTGTGATATCTTCCCGTGAGTCCCTGATCTTGATCATACACATTTGCGTGTATGATTAGTGTACGGTTGAATTGGGGGCATCAGAAGTTGGTATCAGAGCCAACTACCTGTAGGAACCCCCTTTCCAACTCCTTGGCCGAAGTTGAGTCTAGTCTTTGAAAAACTGATTTACTAACATGGCTGTGTGGCTTACGGGCCCACGTTGCCAATGGGTGGTATTAGGATCTTTTACTCCTCGTCTATACTCTGGGACTCTGACCTCTCTTCTATTCAAGATTAAATGATTTTGCTAACTCTATCCTAGGTTCTCGTGATCACATCCATCCGGAGATTTGTATTACGCCTTTCTTGAATATGGGGCCAAGTTCTGCTTCAAAACATTCACTGACTGCAGGATCCTCTTGTCGAGGGCACCCTGCGTCGCCACTTGCAAATCCCTCGGTCTAGAGGTTTTCCTCGACGTTGATGTAGCCTTCGCTATGTCCCATTGATGTATCCCTCCATCGCGTGCATGCGTGCCGCCTAGTATGTCTAGGATGTTTCTCCTGCCCGAACTCTTACGAGCAACGTGTACTTGGCTCTATATATGCATCAGTACGTCTTTAATGACTACTGCTTTGTACATACTGTGCCTTTGCTCATTGTTCTGATTACATCATGAATGACTCCATACACTTGCTCCACATCTTGCTAAAATACCCCCTGTTGCATTTAAGCAGGTTGGTTAGACCCGCTGGTCGTGGCCATGGTGGCGACGATCCATCATCACCCGTATACATGGCCGGAATGATACAACAGTTGTGCAGAATTACCAGATCATGGAAGGAGTCATGGCTCAGTTTCCACGTCCCAATATGAATCAACAACCAACCCTAGTCACCCTGCAAAACTTTGCACGTCTCAACCCAACCATCTACCACAGCTCAACTCAGCCACTTGATGCTGATGACTGTCTCCGTGACATCACTTTCGAGTCGGAGTCTGCTGATGTAGCCCCTGCCAACTATGTCACCCCCGCTGCTCAATGGTGGGACAGCCACATGCGTTCCTTACCTGTTGGAACTGCCATCACTTGGCCAAAATTTCAAGCTGCATTCTGCGGACCAATGTCGAATCAGCATGGTTAGTCAGAACGTCTGCGTTAAATTTGAAGGGCTGGAATTCCATGTTTCCCCCAAGGATTTGAAGTCTTCCAATATTAACCTCAATCTAGGAATGGTATGGTTGAAAACACGTACCGCTTCTATCAATTGCGCCTCTAAAACTGTCCATCTACTGCATTCTTCAAGTGTGATAGTAAGCTACCATGCTCATCTTGTCGAAATGTCGAAGCACATATTTATTCCTTGAATGCGTTAAACGCTTCTCCTCTTGTGAGAATTGAAAACGGTCCAGTCGTTTGTGAATTTCGGGATGTCTTTCCAAAAGAACTACCCAGTCCATGACCTTGAACTTGCTACAGTTAAATTTGCACTGAAGTTGTGGCGACATTTCCTTTTGGTACTCGTTGTGAGATCTTCACCGATCATCAAAGTCTGAAGTATTTGTTTACTCAGCTAGATCTGGATCCCCGTCAGCAGCAATGTATGGAAACAATCACAGACTATGACTATCGTATTTCTTATACCCCTGGCAAGGCTAATGTCATGGCCAATGCCCTGAGTTGCAAGTCTTATTGCAACAACCATATGGTTTATAAAGCTCAATCCCTGCAAGCTGATCTCGCTTACAGAGAGCATTCGATCCGCAGTCTCGATCAAGTTGAATGTCGCACCCGTCAGAGGGCTATCAAATTCTTAAATTCCGTAGTCAAATCATTCTGAAGATGAAGCCACTTGGGAACGCGAGGATCGTCTTCATGATGAACACCCCGCTTTGTTTCCTTCTACCTCCTAAAATCTCGGGACGATATTTCTTGTAGTGGAGGAGAATTGTGACGCATGGATAATTAAGCTACCGTAATCCCATGCTAATGAGGCAATGTCATCATTTTTACTGTTGCTAGGTCCCATGTTGATTCAAACTAATTCAAAATTCAAATTTAAAATAAAGTCAAACAAATAAAGTTTTCAAATGTCAAAACTAAAATGTTCAAGGTGTTGCAAGTAATGCCTGGATATTTGTCGTAGTGAACCAACATTTTTATAAATTGCTTTAATACCCCTAAAATAAATAAGACAGTGGCTAAAGTAATGTGTTAAATTCTTTTTAAATTACAAAAATCCAAACTATTTTAGATGCTCACCAAATCATTTATGGAAGTGACTAAACTTTTGCATTGTGATTATATGGCCAAGTCTCATATTATTTAAAAGTCAAATGCTAGTGGTTTTAAAATAAAACAGAAAGCTATAAAAAGAAAAAGAAAACGAAGTTGCAGAAAAGAAAGAAAAGAGAAACCACCCCCCTCTGTGCCTGGGCCTTAGCCGCTGGGCAGGCCCAGCCGGCGCCCTCTAACCCCTCGCACATGTTCCTGTACCTCGGGCGCGTCCGACCGGGCTCCCGCTCGCACTCGTCGCCGTCCGACCACCTCACCGGCTCCGCCCAGCGATAAAGCCGCCCCGCGGTCCTCCCGACCGAAACCCTAAACCTAGCTCTCTCCTGCGTTCCCCTCGCGCCCCTTTCTCCCCTCTCCTCGCCAGATCCGTTCCTCGCCGAGCACCCGGGGGCAGCCATCGCCATGGCTCCGGCGTAGCCGCGCCCACCTTCGTCCCCGCGTCGTGCCTCCCTGTCCATTGGCCTCGCTGGCGTCTTCTTCACCGTCTATGTCAAGCGCCTGGAGTCGGGGAGCACGGCAGACCCCCGCCATAGCCAAGATCGCCGCCGTTGAGCTCGTCGCAGACGCGCACTCAGGCCACCGGGCTCCTCCCTGTGCAGCGCATCGAGCGCCTGGTGCTCCCAGGGGCCCGGAAAGCTCACCCCCGCATCCTCCCGAGCCCCCTAGCCACCTGCTGGACCTCACATGAGCTCCACCGCCGCCTGCGTCGTAGCTTCGGCCATCTCCGGCCACTCTCGGCACGCATGGCTGGCACCAGACGACGCGCGACGTCGCCCCGGTGCCGTAGGTACTCTCCGCCACTTAATTGTCCGCTAGAGGATGGATTCCGACGAGGCCCGAGGCGCGCCGCCGCTGTTTTGGCTCACCGGAGCAACTTCGGCGCGGCCTGCCGTCGTGGCCAGGGCGGAGCCACCCTGGATCAATGACCAGTGGCCCCAGGGGCCTGCGCTGGCCCCGTTGACCGAAGTCAACGCTGACTAGGCAGCCCCAATCGCTGAAAGATGGGGCCCACTCCCCTGATTATGAGTTAATTTAATTAAAGTTAATTAGCTAAACCAAGTAAGCACTGATATGTGGGCCCTAACCTTAGTTAACTAATTTGGATTAGTCTAAACACTACTAAGTTCCACTGTCAATGACAGGTGGGTCCCAGCCGTCAGTTTGACTAGTCAACAGCCCTGTTGACTGCTGACATCATACTGATGTCATAACCCTGTTTTCTATTTAAATTAAATATGTTAATTCAAAAAACGATTTAAAACTTTGGAAATTCATATAAAATAATCCGTAACTCGGATGAAAATGTTTTATACATGAAAGTTGCTCAGAACGACGAAACGAATTCGAATACGAGGTCTGTTCGTCCACCACACGTCCCTAGCATTGCAAACGTTCAACTGTCCCCTCCGGTTCGTCTATGCGAAAATGCAAATTTCAGGAAAACTTTTCCGGATGTTTACCCCTTCGTCAGTATCGTGTAGCACCGCGTTAGAACACCCCTAGCTCTTCCTGTTGACTTGTCATGCATCTGTTGCTTGTATTTACCGTTTCTTCCCCTCTTCTTCTCCGGTAGGCCCCGAGACCGCTGCTGATGTCCCTGTGATTGATTACATCATCGACGACCCTTCTTCCCTTTCAGCAAAGCTTCCAGGCAAGACCCCCCCTTTGATCATCCCGATATCGCCCATTCCATTCTCCCATGCTTGCATTAGATTTTGCTAGTGTAATTGATTGCTCCTATTCTCATGCAGAGCCTGCTTTTGTTACCTACCTGCTTATCCTAAACTGCTTAGTATAGGTTGGTTAGTGATCCATCAGTGACCCCCGCCTTGCCCTTGTTGCCCCCGCTTCATCATCGATGACTCGATCAACGTGATCGACGACCAGAGCCCGACACCGCACATCACATCACACCCCCTTTGTTGCTCGACTCTGCAGAGATACTATCGAGTGCCGAGGGTGATACCTCGTAACGCACTCCTGATGATAACCCTGTAGTGTAGCTATTCGATCATGGTCATCGAAGGTGATTCCTCCTTCACCACCCCTGATATGGCTCTGTCGTGCAATCTCTCAAGTGTGGACCTCGAGGGTGATTTCTCCCACGCTCACCTTGATGATTACATCGAGTGGAATCCACCAAGGGTGATTCCTCGGGGTTTCCCCCCTTGATGTTTTGGACACACGGTTACCCAGAATTTACTTGAGACCTTTGTTTAAGTCGGGTCGGCCCTGAGGGGTACCCGCGAGTCGATGTGAAAGTCGGGCGGGCCCGTAGAGCACTCGCGAGTTTTCTACGAGGCACGGCGGGGCATTCTGGGCCCTTGCCGTAAGTCCACGAGACGGGGCGACGGGGCCACATTATCGTGAGTCTCTGCTCGTCTCCGCGAGCCCCCAATGCACTAATAAGTTTGGGTATTTGTTCTGAGTTGGCCTTTGGCCTTTACGCACTAACCACCATGTGAGAATAGTTATGGGCCTCGGCGTCGCAGTATCAGCCGAAGCTTTGTCAGACGTCCAGTTCAGCATTGCGGCACGGCTGGGCCGGCGCCATCCAGGCAGCCTAGTTCGCCCTGCATGCAACGACCCAGAGTGCAACGGGCGATGGGCCCAAGAGCCCGGAGTGCTTAGGATGTAGACTGGCGGGGACCTCTCTGCTGAGCCTAGGTAGGGCTGCGACGTGTTGACCTTCCGAGGTCGGACATTGACTCAGAAAAGTGTGTCCGGCCAGAGTAATCAAGCATGTTGGGTAACGTGGTGCATCCCTGCAGCGAAGTTATATATTCGAATACCGTGTCCACGGTAATGGACGTTCAAACTTGTATCCTGATCTATTACAACTAGAAATGGATACTTGAGATGTGTGATGGATATGTGGCTCCGAGAGCAGGGAGTCGAGGAAGGATCTCTGGGCGTTAATGCTACAACATGCTTGTTAATTAATCTGTTATTCTATACTCTTATAAATGTCGCAAGATGCTTGGAGCTGTTTGAAGATGCTAGTCTTTGATAGGCTAGGCCTTCCCCTTTGAAAGATCGTGGATGTCGCCTAGAGGGGGGGTGAATAGGCGCTTTAAAATAATTACGGTTTAGGCTTGAACAAATGCGGAATAAACCTAGCGGTTAATTTGACAAGCACAAAACCTACAACAACTAGGCTCACCTATGTGCACCAACAACTTATGCTAAGCAAGATAAACAACTAAGTGATAGCAAGATATATGACAAGAAACAATATGGCTATCACAAAGTAAAGTGCATAAGTAAAGGGTTCGGGTAAGAGATAACCGAGACACGCGGAGACGACGATGTATCCCGAAGTTCACACCCTTGCGGATGCTAATCTCCGTTTGGAGCGGTGTGGAGGCACAATGCTCCCCAAGAATTCACTAGGGCCACCGTAATCTCCTCACGCCCTCGCACAATGCAAGATGCCGTGATTCCACTAAGGGAGCCTTGAGGGCGGTCACCGAACCCGTACAAATGGCAGCCCTTGGGGGCAGTCACCGAACCCGTACACTTCGGCAACCCTTGGGGACGGTCACCGGAACCCGTCAAATTGCTCGCGGCGATCTCCACAACCTAATTGGAGACCCCGACGCTTGCCCGGAGCTTTACACCACAATGATTGAGCTCCGAATATCACCAACCGTCTAGGGCGCCCAAGCACCCAAGAGGAACAAGCTCAAGGGCACCAAGCACCCAAGAGTAATAAGCTTCTCAACTTGTAACTTCCACGTATCACCGTGGAGAACTCAAACCGATGCACCAAATGCAATGGCAAGGGCACACGGAGTGCCCAAGTCCTTCTCTCTCAAATCCCACCGAAGCAACTAATGCTAGGGAGGAAAATGAGAGGAAGAACAAGAAGGAGAACACCAAGAACTCCAAGATCTAGATCCAAGGGGTTCCCCTCACATAGAGGAGAAAGTGATTGGTGGAAATGTGGATCTAGATCTCCTCTCTCTTTTCCCTCAAAAACTAGCAAGAATCCATGGAGGGATTGAGAGTTAGCAAGCTCGAAGAAGGTCAACAATGGGGGAAGAACACGAGCTCAAAAGATAAGGTTCATTGGGGAAGAAGACCCCCTTTTATAGAAGGGGAAAAATCCAACCGTTATGTGCTCAGCCCGCACACGAGCGGTACTACCGCTCGTGGAGCGGTACTACCGCTCTGGCGGAAGAAGCAGGGAAAAGGAGCAACCAAACATGAACCTTGGGGCGGTAGTACCGCTTATAAGCGGTACTACCGCGCACCCCAGCGATACTACCGCTGGAGGAGCAGAACACGGGACCAAAAATGCAGTAGCGGTACTACCGCCCGACCGGAGCGGTACTACCGCTTACAGGCGGAACTGCCGTGCCTTACTGCCGTGCAACTACTGCAAAACTCGACACGAAAAATGCAAGACCCAAAATCGAGGCGGTACCAGCGCGGAACCGTAGCCGTACTACCGCTTATGGCCATAGGCGGTACTACCGCTTGGGGCGATAAGCGGTACTGCCGCTCTGGCCGCGGTACTACCGCTAGGAAACCAAAACTGCCATAACTTCTGCATATGAGCTCCGAATTGAGCAAACTCAAGCTTGTTGGATTGAGAAAGACGAGTAGCATCAAAACAGCGACTGGTTATAGTAAGAAGAGGCAGGGGAGGTATGCCAAAAAAATAGAGGAGTGAAACCTCCAACCGAGAAGAACCGGCATAACCTCCAACATCGAAAACATCATAGAAGATGCGAGTGAACTCCGTTTTCGATGAACTCGAGCTTGTCATCAAGATGACCATAAGCTCCAAAACTCACAAAGAGAAGAACCAAACAAGAACCAACAAAGATGATGCAAGGATGCAATGGTTTGAGCTCTCTATGCACGATACGATCAAACTACTCATCGAGAGCCCCCCTTGATAGTACGGCAATCGATCCTATAACCCGGTCTCCCAACTACCATCATGAGACCGGTAAAATAGAAAACCTATCAAGAGCAAACCTTTGCCTTGCACATGGTCCACTTGAGTTAGATGATGACGATCTTGACTCCCTCAAGTTGGACAACCTTTCTTGGTTGTGTTGGCTCGATGAAGACTAGTTGATTGCTCCCCCATACTCCACTATGGGTGAGCCACTCTTCCGCACATCTTCACAAGTCCATTGTCACCACAATGGACGGCAAGCTTCAAGCATTTGATCTCTTCATGATGCTTCACTTGAACTTGCACACCGCAACATCTTCACAAGTCCATTGTCGCCACAATGGACGGCAAGCTTCAAGCATTTGATCTCTTCATGATGCTTCACTTGAACTTGCACACCGCAACCTAACCCCACAAAGAACTCTCACGAAGATCATGGGTTAGTACACAAAGCGTAATCGACAATGCTTACCACACCATGGGATCGCTTGATCCCTCTCGGTACATCTTGTGCGCTTTGTGTGTTGATCAATTTGATTCACTCTTGACTTAGTCTTGATCAACCTTGACTCTTTCCAACTCTCTTCATTTGGATGATGTCTTGAAGGTAAACATGAATGATCACACAATCTTCTTCTTCAAGACAAGTTCTACTCTCACATGACCAATCTTTGGATAATTCCTTAATAACACCTTGGTCACCACATAAACTGCTTGAAACCAACACATGGACTTCAAGAAATGCCTATGGACAAATCCTTCAAATATAACTCAAGGCAACCATTAGTCCATAGAGATTGTCATCAATTACCAAAACCAAACATGGGGGCACCGCATGTTCTTTCACCCTCTATTCTGGCATTCTGCAATTCAGTCCATAGATACATACCTTCCTTTGATACCAATGCATACTTAGTATAAATCTAATGCCTGCGAGTACTTTGGATGGATACTCAAGGTTGCTTTGCTACCCCTTTTCCCCCTTCTTTCTTCTTTCTGGTTGTTGCAACCAGATGGTGGATCCCAGGAGCCAGATGCCACCCCCGTCGACTACTACTATCCGGAGGGTGCCTAATACTATGTGGGGACCGCCAACGATCAGGAGTAGTTAGGAGGTCCCACGCAGAAGGCCTAGCCTCTTCGATCATTGTTGCTTTTGTGCTGGCCTTCTTAAGGTAGTCTTGTTCAACTTATGTCTGTACTCAGATATTGTTGCTTCCGCTGACGCTTGTGTCTCGAGCTTTTGTATTCGAGCCCTCGAGGTCCATGGCTTGTAATATGAAGCTTGTATTATTTCAATTTGTGTCTAGAGTTGCATTGTGATATCTTCTCGTGAGTCCCTGATCTTGATCGTACACATTTGCGTGTATGATTAGTGTACAGTTGAATTGGGGGCGTCACAATTGCATCAGTACAGAGCCTTGCGGCGGCAGCGTGAAAGTTCTAGGTTTCTTTCTGGGGCTTTCCCAATTTATAAGAATATCTAGTGTTGGAATCACACCAAAATGAGTCCCGATGGGCCCACACGCTCGCATGGTACTACCTAGGGGGGAGGGCGCGCCGTGTGAGCTTGTGCCCTCTTTGTGGGTCTTCTGGTACTTCCTCGAAGCTTGGAGATCTCTTATGTTCCAAAAGAATCACCGTAAATTTTTATCGCGTTTGAACTTCAGTTGGTATGGGTTTTCTATAAAACATAGCAATATGCAAAAACAAGAAGTGGCACTGTGCACTAATTTAATACGTAATCCATAAAAATAATATAAAAGTGCAAAAAACCATATAAAATCATTGTAAATATGGCATGAATACTTCATAATAGATACGTTGGAGACGTATAATTACCTTAAGAGTTTCAAGTTCTGTTATCATGTTGTCACGCTGTTGCCAGACCATCTTCATCGCCGCTGCCATATTCCACCACTGCATATCCACCACCAATTCGACTCCTTATACAGCACCACATATCCATCGTGGTCACGCCAATCAAAGTCCATCTCCAACACATATCCTACACCAGTCCGAGTCTCCACCAGATACATATTAGCCACCGGTCCGAGTTTCCACGAGATACATATCCGCCACCAATCCGAGTTTCACCGGATTCCTCCCCGCCACTAATCCTAATCCTACACCAGTGCGGTGCTAGTTTTGCTAGCACCCATTGAGCTGGCTTGGTTGGTGTGACTCTCTACTAGCTAGGTGTTACAAATTCAGTTTTCATACACAAACAAACAACACCGTAAAAGGTGCCATTTGCTCATCCTCGCAAGAATAGCAGCAGTCAAACAAGTAAAATGAACAGACCAAATAGGGATCAGCCACATTGGTACGTGATACATTTGCAACCATTGCCATGGACATAATCAATCAAAGTCTGGCAACCATTGCCATTGACAGCATCAATCATAGCCCAGCCAAGGTCCAACCTTTGATCACTGCTAGTTCACTACCAAATCACCGGTGTCTAGCCATGGTAGATATATATATGTGTACATTAGTAATAGTAGATTAGATAAAGAACCGGAGCTGACCAGCTAATCGTCAACCCCGGGAACAGGGGTTCGTCCTCGCCTTGACCTGCTTGTCGATGGGAGACGGAGGATGCTAAGACGGAGGACGATCCCTCCTTCCTGCGGCGGCACATCGGCCGGCACTGGCAGGTACCTGCCGCCCACGTCCATAGCCGCCTCCATGACGGGGACGACGCAGCTCCTCACCTTGGCGTCCATCTGGTACCTTGCACCTGTACCATGCCGACCCCAGGACTTCCTCCTCCGCGGCGGCGCTCAGGCACACCAACAGGAACAGCCGCTCCCGGTCCTCCGCGGCAAGCAGCCACTGTCCTCGCTCTGCCAGCTACATCTGGATCTCCAGCATGGACTCAAAGGCGACGTCGATCATGGGCCACTGTTGACGCTCGGAAAGTTGGGCGGCGGGCCGAGGAAGCCACAGCCAGGCTCAGGGCAGCGACACCACACGTGCGGGCACATTAGATGGTGGTCGCCGACCATGAGGTACACCATGGAGCTCCCGCAGATGGGCTTACGGCACCCCCGCCGCCACGAGGCAGCCCCTTCGTTGCGCTCGTGCAAGACATCACCGTCCAGGCACGCCGAGCACTTGTTGGCGTGTGGTTCGAGGCGCATAGGCCGCATGCCGCGTGCTACCACCCGGCGCAACACAAAAACAATTTTTTGTGTGTGCGAGAAGTAACCAGTGCATCAAGCAAGGAAGTAAAGTAAAGATGATCCATTTATACATGGAAGATGAGAGGCTTGACAAGGAGCGGAGTGGGCAGTTTGTCGAACACGACACATAAGCAGCTGATAAATTATTAGTTCAGATCAATTACACTGATATATTAACCATGAGCCAGATCCAGGATTCTAAGAAAAAGTGCCCAAGAGTAAGAAAGCAAGATACAGAATCCATTTCACTTCCAAGACCGAACAAAATAAACTGTCAAAATCAAGTTCTAGCCATCATAATCAATGCAGCAGAGTAGCACAATCAAAAGGAAGCAACATTACCTCATTGCTGATAGTCCCATCCTTTGTGGATGCAATCAGTTCAGAAAGGACTACATGTGCTAATTTAATTTCTATTCTTAAGATATGCAACAATATCACCAATGATCTGATTGACAACCAGCTTCGTAAAACATATCATCAGATACTATACTCCAAGAAAACATTGGGAAGACTTCCAAAGAAATAAAAAATGTAGAAGTGTATCCAAACTGCATCCTGATTGACTGATGCCTTTGCAGTGCAGACGGCGTCAGAGGGAGCAACTGCAGCGTAATAGCAGAGCCAAGAATCAATGCATAATTTCTGTGTAATCAATGGATAACACAATAAAATGTTATCGTTGGAGAACCACTCAATTAAATTGTATTTTCAATAGTAGATAAATAGTATACCAATGGTCTAGGCAAATCAAACAGTAAAGAAGCAAAAATAAGTGAACGGCACTCAAAATCAAAGTCAATGCAATTTCACTGACCACAATCTTCCCTAAGAATGCAACAGAAGCCTTGACACGTCAATAAGTCATATTATGATTTGCTCATTGACAAAGAAGGAAATATATATCAACCTGATACATGTAGTTAGTACCATCTAGCACAGACAACCCTATTAGGATTTATTTAAACCTGCTCTGCTTGCATTGCACACATGAGACAATTAACTGTGTACAAGCCTGATCATAGGCCGTTATGCTGCAAACAATGGGCTTGATAAGATACTTCAGCCTAGAAAGTGCCAATGTTGCATAGTGAAGAATGATAGCCCCCGCAGATCAACAATACCATGTTGAAAGATCTAAAACAAAATAAACATGAGAAATATAGCTGATCAAACTGAATTACATTGAGTAACAGAAAATAGCGAAGGTTCCAAACCTGAGAGTTCACTTAAGCAATGATAGAAAGCCTTTCTACAGATTAGCAATAGAGTAAAAATTAGCATGCATGTAATTAGTTGATATTAGTAAAAATTAGCATGCATGTAATTAGTTGATATTAGTAAAAATTAGCATGCATGTAATTAGTTGATATTAGTAAAAAATAGCATGCATGTAATTAGTTGATATTAGTAAAAATTAGCATGCATGTAAATCAGTTGTGACAAGATATAAAGGAGCATGCATGTTGTACTCCACTTGAGACTGGACCATATACCTCCATTAACCACAAACTCAAGGAACTGGACCTATTGATGTTGTCCATCCATATTTCATCATGCCAACTTGGATCTGCATATATATCACATAGTTGCTAATATCATTTTTTCTTCAATGGATAGATCTGTTCATCGAATTGTAAGGATTGATAGTTCACCACATGTATAAACCCTATCTAGTAAGATATTTCAGTGTCTCGAAAGGAACCAAGCCATTTGCAGTTGACGGCTTATACAAATACATGTTATAACACTAAACATCAATGTTGAATTTACACAACAACACCAGGCATGAGTGAACCAAAAAGAATGTGGCCTATCGAACAAAAGTAGGAATAGCAAAATAAATTCATTTTTCCTGGAAATGTGATCTAACTAATAAAAGTATGAATAGAAAAATAAATCTATATACTCACTGCATTCTGTGGTGCGCATTTTGCTCTGTTTTACCAGTAAAAGAATATGCAAGCAACTACGGAAGTTAAGCTATGCCTAACAATCAACATTCCAAGTTTGAGATAGGATACAAAGGAAGAACCCCAAACCTGAATTCACATAGGATGGTCACTCATACGAAGAACCAATAAAATGTTGATTTTGTATATAAATGAAATGTTGTGCTGATCTGATTTCCCAGACATGCTGTGTGAATGCTCTTATCAATTATGAGGCTCTTTGGGCACACAAGATTCTGCACAAGTCAATTAAATGGTAAGTACTTTATAGAAGAAGAATGTAGTTTCAAATGGTACAGGACAAGAAGATGAAAAAATTAAGACGCTCATATATCAAAGATCGTATCTCCCCAAGTTCCATGAACGAACGAGCCCCTTTCTATATGCAACAGCCGCATGCCCATATCATTAAAAAAAAGTGGCATGAAAAAGTACCCAACAAATTAAATGGTTACGAATAATAGCTGAGCAAAGTTTTGTCCACAAGGAAAGTAGCATGACTGGAGCTGTGCTCATGACATCAACGTGATAAATCAAAAAGTTGGTCCAGTGCAAATCATCCCAAGATTGTCTTGCATTTGTCCTTCCGCGCAAGAAAACATATGATGACATAAAGATCAAAACTCAATGAGATTAATTAATGTGGTGCAAGATAAGTACTGAAGTACCGAGTATAGCATGCAACAAAGGACATCACAATAGATTTTTTCTTCGACACCATCTTGGACTTGCCATAGAGACCTCCTTGCTAGATGATCAGAAATCAGCATCAGCTGTGAGTCAGTGGTCAAGAATCTTTCCACCTAAACAAACCAAACGCAGTAGACTGCCCAGTCCATCTCACTTCACCTCCCTCCCTCCATCCATCCACCACAAACGAACTGAGATACTACATAGTACATACTGGATGCTGCTGCTTCTTTAGAGTATTTCTGATGTGTGGTTAACCTCCCTCCATCCATCCATCCACCAAAGTGGGTTCACACTTCAACCTCGAGAAATGCTGATTCAAGTTGTGCCATTTGGGATCACTGCACAGGTTTCCTAACCGAGCAACATTTGCAGCAAACTCCCTAAACTGCCCACACACACACGGCACAATTCCCACGGAATGTAACTGGGAAAACAGAATAACAGATTATGCAGTTAGAAGGCATTGTCCTAAAATTTCTTTTTGTCATATAAAAAGCATATTATTTAAGTTAGAAGGTATTGCTTCGTTTGGAGCATCTTACATCTATGTCTATAGTCAAACGAAGCAAATGAATAGCAGAACGCTAGAGACCAATTCCTTGTTGTGGATATATGCATTGCTTGCTTGCCTTTTATTTTTTGCGTACAGCGGTGCTTGCTTGCCTATCTAAACTGAAGATCGGACCGACAGACCCATTCGTGATGTACATGTATTAGCTAAACTAAACTGTGCTAATTGCAAAATCAGCAACTGATATACACATGACCATTCACTACTAAATATAGCTCAAATTTCAGTAGTATGGAGACGTATGTGCAGGAGTTTGTGTCCCAAGAACTCCATTGCTTACCTGTACAATAGTAAAAGGCACAAAGGAGTGGGAGGCCGTCCATTACGAGGGTTGCTGGTGATGCTTGCTCCAGAGGGCGATTAAAAGCCTGCGGATGTAGATGAAGCGTCGTGGCCGGCGTGAACTCTGACGGAGGGTGCGTCATGCCCGGCGGCATAGATCGAAGACGAAGGATCAACGTGAAAGTGCCGCGGACTTTTCTGATTGCCACAACAAATGCATATAAGAAAATCTACAGCTACAAAGAAAAAGAAGCATCACTAGTTAAACTAAGTTTCCTGAAAATGGCACTGCTCACCTTTTTTCAGCTCTAACAAGAGCAAGCAACTTGTTGCAATCATCTGGAACCAAGCATCGGATGCCTTGTGACTGAAGGACTGCAGACTTCAGGTTCCTCAAGCTTTGTTCAGGGAGGAATTTCATATTTTGTAGCTCTTGCCAATTGTGTTGGCAACCTGATGCGAGAAACTAACAAAATCAATTCACTAGCCAGACAAATCAAAAAGCTTGAACTTCTTTTTTAATTCAATGTTGGATTGGATGCAAATGTAGCAACAACCTTTTCTCTTATATATGAAGAAAAGTGTAACAACAACCTGATTGTCAGGAATTAACTATAGGAAGTGTAGATTATACTCCCTCTGTACCGAAATGTAAGTCGTTTAAGCATTCGACGTGCAAATTTTGGTACGCTACGAATATTTTCCACTTTCCAGAAATGCCCTCTCGTTCGTTCACCTTACCAACTCGAGCTCTCTCTCTGGTTCCCCTCTCACCTACCCCCTTCTCGCTCCCCTCCAGATCCCCGTCGTCGCCGGCTTCTCCTCGTCGTCGTTCGCCGGCCTCTCCTCGCCACCACCACGCACTCTGTTTCCTCCGGCCGCGCACACCGCACCGTAGGTCAAAAGCTTGCTTTTTTAGGCGCCGTCGACCAACTTATGGGCGGCGGAGGATGGATCCGCGTGCACCAAAGCTGGATCCGCGCGTGTCGACGCCGTAGCAGCGGAGCAGGGCCATAGCAGCGCCGTCCTCCTCCACGACCACACAGCCGCGTCGGCGAAGGACTCGAATCCCTAGCCAGCGAGCTCAGGCAGCCATGGATCCATGGTTACAAATCCTTCCTCTTCTCTCTCTCTCTCTGACCCACCCCCGTCTCTTCTCCCTCCCTCTCTAACCCCCGTCTCCATGACCAGGTCGATGCCATGGAAGAGCCACCAACAGCAACAGCTAAGATATGGACATGCAGGCCGCTGCCCTCCCTGATGCATCATGCGTGCTGCCCTCCCTAACCACCGCTTCTCGGACTCTACTTCTTCCTTGGTCACCATGGAAGGTACTCCATGTTATGCTCTGCTATGCTCCATGTTATGCTTGCTGCAACTTAAGATAAAACTGCAAAAACCTCAAATGTTATGCTCCCATGTTATGCTCTGCTATGCTCAGTATAATCATGTTATGCTCTGCTATGCTCCATGTTATGCTCCCGTGCATAATTCAGTCAAGATGAAACTGTAGAACTCTCAAACTTTAGCATGGGCTGAATAATGCTGGTGCATAATTCAGTCAAATTCAGTTAAGGATTTTGTTAGGATTGTTACTACTCCTAAAGATCATTCATGGACTGAATAATTCAATCAGATTCAGCTAAGATATCTAGTCAAATTCAGATGTCCCTTCAGTTTGCATCATTCATGGACTGAATAATGCTGGTGCAAACTTTAGTGATCGCACAATTTTGGAGTAGCTTCCTTAAATGAATGCTTGAGTTGGAGTAGACTCCTAATGTTAATGAATGCTTATTTATCTTACTGGAGCTGTTAATTTGCATATGAAGCATGGAGTAGTTTCTCTAGTTTTGTTAAAGCATGGATATTGAACTTTCCTTGTGGATGGAGAGCCTGTAGGAGAGCACCAACAGCAGAATTATGCAGAGCCTTGTCAAATGTTGTTGCACTGAACAGAGGCATGGGTAAAGCTCTCAATTTTAGTATGCAAATGTATGCAGTAGTCAATTTAATTAAAATGTGTTTATGTAGGCATATGTATGGAGTACTAGTCCATTTAAGTGTAGCAGTAGTGCTTGCTTGATTGCTTGCAATAGTTTAGTTGCTCTTTTAGTTGCTCATAATTAAGTGCAGGAGTATCTTCTTCTCTGTTCTTGCTGTCATCTTCTCTTAGCTGCTCATAATTAAGTGTAGGGTTTTCTCTTTTCTTTTCTCTTCTCTTCTCTTGCAAATACTCCTCTTGTGCCCTCAATGATTTAATTTTCTTTAATTAAAATTAAACTGAGTAGCAGTAGCATTTTGCTTGCCGGAGTAGAGTATTGCAATGCATGCATTTGATTCAGTTTCTTCTCTTTTGAGCATGTTTGCTTGTAGTGCTTACAATTAAACCTTTTCAATTAATTTTCTTGGATTAAACCTTTTCAATTAATTTTCTTGGATTACTTGGAGTACTGATGGTGATTGCTGCTGTTAAGTTAGGACTTGCAAGCAGTAGTTTAGTGTAGGACTTGCAAGAAGAGGATTGCAAGCTACTGTAGTGTACTCCTCTTGCAAGTAATTTAACTAAAAAAATTAGTTGACTGAAAATATTCGGTTAAAGTTAACTGAAAACGTTCCATGTCAAATTGTGTACTCCCATTGCTTTATTTGATCATTTGAGTTAACAGAGTATTTAACTTTAACTGATCATTGTTTTATTTGATCCTCATTGTGTACTTCCATTGTTCTACTCCTGCATTTAGTACTATATCTGCATTGTTCTACTCCCATTCAGTTAACAGAGTAGTTCATGTCAAACAAATTCTGAAATATACCTGCATTTAGTATATCTCCATCTCCTGCATCTTCATCTCCTGCATCTTCAATCATCTCATCTTCTACAGGTGGAGTGTTGTTGAGGTCCAGGAGAACCATCTTCTACAGGCGAGACGACAAGGCCGTTGTCAGTGGTGAGCTGGTACTACAGGTAAAGCATGTTCTCCAGAACCTTCTGCTGCTCCTTATGTGTTGCTGATCTGCTACTACTGTTGTTGCTAATCTGATGATGCTGCTATTGTGAAACTACTGCTGCTGCTGTTGTCAAACTACTACTGCTGCTGTCATACTCCACATGCAGAAGAACCCAGCAGCTGTTGTTGCTGCTGCTGATCAGTATGATTATTATCTCTGTTGTTGCTGTTGTTGCAGGAGAAGGAACATGGCCAGGAGAAGAAGGAGCACGCCCAGGAGAACAAGAAGGAGCAGGATTAAGGCCCTAAGGACCTGGCATCGCTGCTGCTGGACCTGGGACCTAGGATTGCTGCTGCTGGACTTGGGAACTGGGATTGCTGCTGCTCTGTGCCTCCTTGGCACCCCTGGATCTGGGATCGCTGCTGGAAACAAGGACCAGGGATCGCTGCTGGAGGCGAGGACCTGGGAGCGCCTGGGACCTGGGCGCATGGAGGAGAAGCAGGGGCAGGCGGAGGAGAAGCAGGGGCGGGCGAGCGGACGATGGCCTGGTGAACGGGCGGGCTATGGCCTCGCGGATGGAGGAAGACGATGGGGATACCGATTCAAACTAGGGGCAACGATGTAAATTCCACCGTTTTCACCTGGTCGGAACTAATCCTCCAGCGACTTACATTTCGGAACGGAGGGAGTATAAATAAGGCAAGAATCCTCACAGTAGATAAAACTCTCCGAGTACTAACAAATGTGGCATGATAGTAGATAAAACCTTAGAAAACGCCATGGCTCGATGGCCAACACACACTAAAAAATTCACCACGCCTCTACAAGCAGAGGCACGCATCACACAAGGGGATAAGAAAAGGGATTCGCACCTCCTGCTTGCTAGGTCGCCATGGCCGAAGAAGGGCTAGGGTTGGGGCTGCTCCACTAACAGAGGTATATGTTCTGTAACAGAGAATAAATCGATCTTCATGAATAAAAGACCAACCCCAAATCGAACACACACACACACACACACGCGCACACGCACACGCACACGCACACGCACCATGAGGGGCCGAACCTGGATAAGTCTGCGTCTCTCGTCCCGCTCAACCCCGACAAGCTAACCACCATCGCGATGGCCTCACACCCAAGTCCTTTCACTAGGGCATATGCCGTGACAAAACCACGACAGTTGGCTCCCACCATGGGGCCAACGCATGGTGGTTTTGAGTTCTTGAAGGGCTCTTTCCTAGGGATCGAGGGATACGCCGTTGGCAGGATGACAAAGAATTGCCGCGACAAGCTCTATATCGACGACGCTGGCTGGGGCCCCGAGGATGATTCAATCAAGTACGGGTACCAGGTCCCCTTCGGCGGAATTCATGTCTTCATCGAAAAGATTGGCAGATCTGAGCCTGAGCCAGACACCTGCACTGACCTCATCGAGTCGGCTCGGCGCACGCAACCCGCCCGGAAGCACGCTTTCGTTGGTTTTACGTAAGGCGTGGAGCTCGCGGAAAACTCTGCATCTGGGGGAGAGACTCTCATCTACTCAGGTGATGAGTCTTCGACCGGAAAGATGGAGTCAATTTACCAGCTTCAAGACGGCGGGCTTGGGGACTATTCCAACGTCAACAGTATTCCGGACCCCTATGAGCCGCCGAGCCGCCATCTTCATGGTAGGCTCAGCGCCGGCGCTCAACAGCACGACGGCTGGAGTAGAAGTAGCTATTGACCCTTCAGGCTTCAGCTCACCCAGACCGCTGGCTCAGGCTTTGCTGGAGTTGATGAGTGAGTTAACAACCTTAATGGGGGCCGAGGTCACAGCAGAAAACCAAGTAGAACGCAATGCAGAGATCGCGAAGCTTAAGGAACAGATGACCCAGGCCCAGGAGGATATCAACGCAGAGAATGCCAGGATGTCAACGGTGCGGGCTTAGATTGAGGCTCAGTTGGAGCGCGTGAAATTAGAAGCTTGGCGTTTAAGTCTGGATCAGGACGTCTCCAACGCAGTCCTTCGGAGGAGGCACTAGAGTTGTCTGCCTTTGCATTATGGGCCCATGAATTTTTGTAACACACCAGGGGCAGGACCAAGTACTCCACCGGTTATACCCCAGGTTGCAGAGGCACCTGGGAATAAGGCGACGACTCAGCCTCGACAGTCAGACCCGCCCTGTAGAGGCCGGACCTTGCCTCAGCATTTTTCCATGCCGTCGGGTCATTTTTCTAACCCGGTGGATAATATTATAGCAGCGGTTACCCGACTCAGTGTGCTCCCTATCTCTACTGAGTCACCTATTGCAGTGGAAGCACGGAACGCCATCGAACTTCTTTAAACAGCTGTTGCGCAGCAGGAAAAGTATTCATACATTCGTGATCAGGTACACTCAACTCCTCTCCCAAGCCGTAGTTACAGCCTGCATGTTTAGTCACCTGCGGTCTTCAGCAGTGAGCAACTACGTAACCCGCCACAGGATAATAACCCGCCCCTTAACCCAAGGACTGATGCTCAGGCGACTATGGATGAGGCCAGAGCCTGCAGTGAGGCGACGGCGGCAGCTCACCAGGGGGCTTATCAGCAGCCTCCAGTGACCCCTTCAGCTTTAGGGGGGGCGGGTCAAATTCGAGGACCATTGGAATGCCGTGTTTGGTACCGGCTTTATGTAATGAGCGTCTGCCCAAATATTTCAAGGGTCTCGTAAGGTGCCCAATTATACAGCATATCTCCCTACCGAGGCTTGGGTTGAGAGTTATGAGTTGGCCATGGAGATGTTGTATGTCAACGATGCTGTCTGTGCCAAATATTTTACTATGATGTTGGAAGGGCCGGCTCGTACATGATTAAAAGGCCTCCCTCCTAATTCTATCAGTTCATGGGCGGAGTTGAAGGCGCGTTTCATCAAGAATTTTCAAGGGACGTGTAAACAGCCTCTAACGATTGTTTATTTGGATCACTGTGTACATCGTGAGATTAGTCGGCCCACCATTGGGTTTGGTGGGCCTCCACTATCATTCACTCGTCTAACAACATTGCAGCGGGTCAGGCATTTCAGATTCTAGAGAAGAACTGTCACTTCATACCCCTCAAGCAGAAGCTCGGGCGGCCTAAGCGCACTTGCCAGGACATGGGTGACCTCATGGCTGCTCTCACTAAGTATGCAGATTCTGATAACACAAAAGACCCTGGTTCTGATGATGAGAAATCCAATAAGGGCAAGAAGAACGGAAGTGGTAAGGGTTAGCAACAAAATATAACAGGGAATAATGGCAACAACCAGGGTAATGGTGGTAAGCAGAGGCATCCCGATGGCGGGTCAGATCTAGTAGCTAACACCAAAGTTGGGTATAAAACCCAGTGCCGTAACAGTAATGGCAAGCCACCTTTTGGTGGTGGAAAGCCTTTCAACCTTGACGCAATGCTCAATGACCCTTGACCGAAACATAGTCTTCCTAACAAGCCATCCACTCACGCTTGAAGGATTGTTACATCATGCAGGAATTCAGGAATCACAGCCTCCACTAGCATCATGGTAACAACAATGGGCCACCTGGTGGGTCAGGATCTGGTCCTCAGGGGTCCGGCTTTGGTACTGGCGGCTCAAATTCTAGTCATCACGGTCAAGGTAACTATGGTGGTCATAACCAGCAGTCTGGTCAGGGTAACCAGCAGCAAAATAATCAGCCAAGATATCAGAGTTATCCAAAACAACTCAATGGGGGCCAATATCATGTCTTCACCATGAACACATGCAAACGTGACCAGAAGGTTCATAAGCAAGCGGTCAATGTTGTTGAGCCGACAACGCCCCATGTCAGTGTCAAAACCGGCAGATCTCGGGTAGGGGGTCCCGAACTGTGCGTCTGAGGATCGAGGGTAACATGAGACAGGGACACGATGTTTACCCAGGTTCGGGCCCTCTTGATGGAGGTAATACCCTACTTCCTACTTGATTATCTTGGATGAATACGGGGTTACAAAAGTTGATCTACCTCGAGATCGTTATGGCTAAAACCTAGATGTCTATCCTGTATGATTATGATTCTCCCCTTCGGAGTAAACCCTTCGGTTTATATAGACACCGGAGGGACCTAGGGTTGTACATAGTCGGTTTACAGAGAAAGGAATCTTCATATCCGAATGCCAAGCTTGCCTTCCACGCGAAGGAGAGTCCCATGCGGACATGGGAAGAAGTCTTGTATCTTGTATCTTCATGGCCCATTAGTCCGACCGACGTCACATTGCCCGGACGCCCTTAATCTAGGACTCCCTCAGTAGCCCCTGAACCAGGCTTCAATGACGATGTGTCCGGCGCGCAGATTATCTTCGGCATTGCAAGGCGGGTCCCTCCTTCGAATACTTCAAAGTAGCGCTCGAACACAGGAAACGTGTCCGGCTCTGCAAAACAGGCACCACACAACCGAAGAGAGTATAATATTTCACAAGTCCTATCTACTGGCATCTTTTGTAGCGAGACGTTATGTCCCTGCCCGGTCATTATTTCGAACTGTTTTTTAGCCTCCCAATCCATGTTTCGAGATGCGGTTTTCATTGGCACGTCTTGTCGAAGCAGAGATCGTGTCCCCTTATTGCGGGATTCTCATCAATACGGGTGTGGGTAATCCAACCGCGCCGTCCGCACGACCCTTGGGGAATAGGCGAGCTTTAAGGCGAGTGGGGAGGCGCTTGATATTCGCTGCCTTTATAAGAGGATAAAGATCCACTCTTTCACCCACGCCTTCTTCCTCTCTGCCCTTCCACTCTCGAGCTCCAGTGCCCAAGCTTCCATTCTTTCCGCCCTTAAAAAAGCACTCCGACCATGTCCGGATCGGGAGCGCAGGGCAAGTGGATTGCCTCCGTCACGGAGGAGAACATCACGGAGCTCCAGGAAGCAGGGTACTTGGCCCAGGAAATTGCCCACCGGCTTCCGGCCAAGGGGCAGATCGTCCCCACCTCGGAGCCCATCGAGAGGGTGGTATTCATCCCCCACTTCATCCGCGGGTTAGGATTTCCCCTCCACCCCTTCGTCCGCGGACTCATGTTCTACTACGGGTTAGCACTACAAAAAAAGACACATCCTTGACATTTTGGGCCGAACAAATTTTTTTTCTGTCATACTTATGACACTTCTATGACGATAATTGTGACAAAACCCGGTATCATCATAGATGTGGTGGGGTCCTACTTCTATGACAACAAATCATGACAGAAAATGGGCTTTTCGTCCTGGGCGGGCTAGAGATGCAGTTGCATGACATTCTTTGGGCCGTTCATGACGGAAAAAACCGTGGTAGAAGCGAGGGCGAGGAAAATATCGGGGAGTTCCCGGTTACGGTGGCTGGTCGGGGCCCGAGCAATGCGCGTTTCTCTCGTACGTACACGTGTGTGTGTGAGGCGTTGGGCTTTAAATGAACCCCGAGCGAGGCGTTGGGCTCTAACTGAACCCGAGCGATTGCACTGCAGGCTACGCGTTACTGAACCCGAGCGATCGATCGATCCCTTGCTGTTAACTGAACCCGATCGAGCGATTCCTTCGCTACTGCTGCTAACTGAAGCCGATCGATGCTGCCTCTGGATGAACAGTGAGCGTTGTTGGGGGGTTTGGATGAACAGTTCCCAGTGGGGGTTGGATGAACAGGAACCCGTGGCAGTAGAGCCCGTTGCCGCTGGATGAACAGTACCCCGATCGATCGAGCCGATGGATGAACAGGACCCCGTGGAGGGCTAGATGAACAGGACCCCGTGGAGGGTTGGTTGAACAGTAGCCGGTGGAGGGCTGGTTGAACAGTAGCTGGTGGAGGGCTGGATGAACAGTAGCCCGTGGAGGGGTGGTTGAACAGGACCCCTGTGGAGAGGGCTGGTTGAACAGTAGCCGGTGGAGGAGCGCGCGGTGGAGGCTAGATGAACAGGAGCCCGTGGATGAACAGTCGCAGGTGGAGGCTGTAGGAGGTCGACGATGGATGAACAGGAGCCCGTGGAGGCTGGAGGAGGTCGACGGTGGAGATGAACAGTATCCCGTGGAGTCCCGTTTTGCGGTACGCCACACCCCTCCCGATGAACAGGACCCCCGTTTCGACCGTAGCGCTCCAACACAAGTCCGTTTCCTCCGTTTTGCGATACGCCACACCCCTCCCGATCAACAGGACCCCATTTCGATCGTAGGAGGTCCGTTTCCTCCGTTTTGCGGTACGCCAGACCCCTCCCGATGAAAAGGATCCCGTTTCCACCATGGCCGATCGAACACAAGGCCGTTTCCTCCATTCTGCGGTATGCCAGGCCTCGTTTCCATCGGCTGTTCCGTCCAAGCCAGTTGGCTCCTAATGAACAACACTCGTTTTGTTGCCTCCCGATGAACACGCCGTATTCCGTTGCCTCCCCATGAACACGACGACGGCGTAGTTTCTCCGTTCCGACCCAGCCATGTACACGAGCCCTGGCCGTACGTATGCGCGAGTAGGCGTTCGAGACCCCGCCCGTATGTACGTACATGGCTGTATTTTATTTCTTGCACCCTGGCCGTTGTACGTACGTGTACATGCTACGCGCGCGCCTCTACTACCACATGTGCGCGCCTCTACTACGACACGTGCACTTCCTTGCACGGCCACGGTTCATCGCTGCAACCTGCAGACAGACCGATCGACCAGTATGTACGTACATGTTCGCGACCAGAATGACAACGCTACGTACGCTTCGACCGGGTGGGTCCCGACTGTTAGGCACTTCCTTGCGTGCAAAGATGTAGCTGGTGGGTCCCAACAGTCAGGGGGCGAATCATTTTTTTGCCCGTAGTATGGACACACTTCCTTGCGTGCGAAGATGTAGCTGGTGGGTCCCAGCAGTCAGGGGAGAAACGTTTTTTTCTCACGAAATACGGTGGCCCGTCCGGTGGGTCCCTGCTGTCAGGTGGAGGAATCATTATTTTCAGCAAAATAAGGAGGCACTTCCTTGCTGCGGCCGTGGACCCAGCTGTCATCCTCTCCACGTACAGTACTCTTCCGATGAAAGTCGTTCCTTGACCACGTTGACCACGCCGCCGCGAGAGCACCAGGGCGGTGGACGACGGCGAGGCCTAGGAAGGGGACGACGCGGAGCCGGGGAAGACGCGACAGTGGATGCCCATGCGGAGAGGAGTACGAGGGTTCACTGGTTCGGCAGCGGCGTGAGGCTCCCGTCGCCGCAGGGCCTGGCCAGCAGTGGGAGTAGTAGGGGGCGGTGAGGCCTCCGTGGCATCACAGCCGGCCACGGGAAGCAAGAGCACGCGGCACGACCGGCGCTGGTTTGGGCGGCTGGAGTAACAAGACCAAAGGTTGAAGAAGCACTACCACCGTTGGATGGAGATCGTACGGTTACTGGAGCTAGAATCATTCATATTGACTAAGTTGACAAAGCCCTCCGTCCCCGTCAACTTAGTAGGCTCACAAGTCAGCCTCCCACTATGATGGGTCCCAGCTAGCAGGGGGGTATTCATTTTTTTATGCGTAATAAGGAGGCACTTCCTTGCGTGCGAAGATATAGCTGGTGGGTCCGACTTGTTAGCGGGGGGAACATTTTTTTCGTGAAATGCAGAGGCCCTTCCGGTGGGTCCCAGCTGTCAGGTGGAGGAATCATTATTTTGCGCGTAATAAGGAGGCATTTCCTTGTGTGCAGCCATGGACCCAGCTGTCAGCCTCTCCACGCACAGTCTACTTCCGATGGATGTCGTTCGTTGACCACGTTGACTACTCTGAGCCGAGCGCATCCAAGGTGGTGGATGACGGCGAGGCCCCGGACAGCAACGAACCGGAGATGGGAAGACGCGGGAGTAGTGTTGAGGATATAGACCTTAGAGTCACCCGCCAGGAGGGACCGGGTTACTCATATGGTCGTTGCCAGAAGCCCGGAGCCAAGCTTGAAGATGATGGGCCAGAGATGGGCTAAGACCCGGATATGGCTTAAGGCCCGTAGTTACAATCATTATTATGGTAGAACTTGTAGTGTAAGGCAAGTATGATTGAGAGTCCGAGCCGGACACTCTTATGAGCCGGCCGGGACTCTAAGGGCTGCTAGGCGTCAGCCTCCCTATATAAAGGGACGACCCGGCAGCGGTTTAGGGACAAGAACAATCTCATCGAGAGCCGGGCATAGCAGTTTAGCTCCCTGGTGATCGTAACCCTAATCAATACCACCTCAAACTGGACGTAGGCTTTTACCTTCACCGTAAGGGGCCGAACCAGTATAAACCCTCGTGTTCCTTGTCCCGCATTAACCCCTTCAAGCTTCCTAGCTGCGATGGCTCCACGACTAAGTCCTAGCTCGAGGACATCTGCCGTGACAATTCCACGACAGTTGGCGCCCACCATGGGGCCAGCGCACGGTGGATTTGAGTTCTTGAAGGGCAGCTTCGAAGGGCTCAAGGGATACGCTGTGGGCCGGATGACCAAGAGTCGTCGCGGCAAGCTCTACATCGACGATGCAAACTGGGGCCCCGACGCCGGCTCAATTGAGTACGGGTACCGGGTCCCCTTCGGCGGAATTCACGTTTTCATTGGCAAGATTGGTGAGCCGGGCCCTGAGCCGGGTCTCTGCGCTGATCTCATCGAGACGGCTCAGCTTGCGCGACCCGCCCGGGCCCGGCCTACCTTAAGGCACGCTTTTGTGGGGTGTATCCATGGAGGACTCTCCGATCGATCTAGATCTGGTGATGAGACGGCCTCCGGCTCTGACGGCAAGTCGGCCACCGATGAGTCAAACTCGTTGTACCAACTTCAAGATGGCAGGCTCATGGGTTGTTCCGATGGTGACAGTATTCCGGACCTTTTTGAGCCGCCAAGTCAGGTTGGAGTTTTCATGGCTGGTGCGCAGCCTGTTCAGAACCCCGCTGCTGGAGCGGGAAACCCGGTGCCTTCTCCGGCTCAGGTGCTAATGGATCTCACGGACAAGATGACGGCCCTGTTAACCGCCACGGTTGACCCGGCGGATCAAGCTCAGCATGATGCGGAGGTGGCGCAGTTAAAATTGGATCTAGTGAAGGCTAAGGAGGATCTTGCAGCGGAAGGGATCAGGCTGGCTGCGGAGAGGGCGGCTCTCGATGCCCAAACTCAGCTGATCCAGGCGCAGTCCTTCCAACTCACGATGGATCAGAACGCGGCCAATGAGGTCATGAGAAGGAGGCATCAAAAGGCCCAATCTAGACTCCCTCCGGTTTACGATCCACGCAACCTTTTCAATACGCCAGGTGCAGGGTCTAGTAACCCGCCAGGGGTCATAATGCCAGGGACCCCTATTCAGCCACAAGTGATGGGGCCTCCCCAGGCGCCCCCTGCCCCGCCTCAGTACGTGCCAATACCCCCGGGTCATTATAATAACCCGCTGGAGAACATGGTCGCTGCGGCAGCACGGCTGGCGGCTCTCCCAGTTGACGGCGACTCTCCGACGGCTATTGAAACCCGCCGGGTCAGGGAACTCCTTCAGACGGCACTGGCACAGCAGGAGGCGTACTCCTACAGCCGGGATAGGATCCACTCGACCCCTCGTCCGGGTCAGAGCCCGAGTTACAGCAGGCACATGGTCTCAGCGACCGGCTCAAGTAACGTCCGACGCCACGACCCGCCCCCTGGCCACGGCCCGGCTTATAATGGAGCCTTTCACATAGCAGACCAGGACAAAGCACGGCAAGAGGCGGAGCAAGTGCCTCAATTGATGGCTTATCGGACCCCCCCGGCTTATCCGACGACCTCCGTCGACGTGGGTATCCCTACCAGGACCAGGGGCGTCCCTTGTTTAGTGCCAGCTATCCGTAATGAACGTCTACCCAAGGACTTCAAGGGCCCTAGAAAGGTGCCTAATTACACAGCTGACTTACAACCCGCAGCCTGGATCGAGAGTTATGAGATGGCTATGGAGCTGCTGGAGGTCAGTGAGGCGGCCATGGCCAAGTATTTCACCATGATGTTAGACGGAACTGCCCGCACTTGGTTGAAAGGGCTACCACCGAATTCCATTGGGTCTTGGGCTGAGCTGAAAGCCCGGTTCATCCAAAACTTCAAAGATACCTGTAGGCAGTCTATGTCAATTGTGGATTTGACTAACTATAAGCAGCAGGAGGGTGAATCCACGACCCATTGGGTTCGCCGGGTTAAGGAGATCATACATTCATCAGATAAGATGGATGCCGGCTCTGCGGTCTTAATGTTGGAACAGAATTGTCACTTCGTGCCCCTGAAGATGAAACTTGGGCGGCTTAAGCGCGACTGCAGTGATATGGGTACACTAATGGCGGCTCTTGTCAAGTACGCCGATTCCGATGGTACCAAGGATCCCCCTTCAGATGATGAAAGGACAGGGAAGGGAAAGAAGAACGGCAATGGCAAGGGTCCTCAGTTTAACCCGGGGAACCAAGGAGGAGGCAAGCGCAAGGCCGATGGCAGCCTAGAGTTTGTAGCCAACACCAACTCCCAAGGTAATAACCAGCGACGTAAGGGGAGGCCCCCTCCCCGAGGCGGCGGGTCAGGTCCAACGCTGGAGCAGCTGTTGAATGAACCTTGTCCAAGGCATGGCTCTAGAGAGAAGCCAGCGACTCATCTGTGGAAGGATTGCGCAATCATGAAGGCCTTTAAGAATTACAATGGCCCGGGCGGCGGCTCAGGCGCTGGCGGTTTTCATGGCCCGGGCGGCGGCTCAAATTCCGGTCCTCAGAACGGTCAAGGGGGCTTTAATCAACAGTCTGGCCAGGGTCATCAACAGCAGCAGGGGGGTTATTAGACCAATCCAAAACAGCTTAGCGGTGGACAGTATCATGTGTTTACCACTAGTCTGTGCAAGCGAGATCAGAAGCTTCACAAGAGGGCTGTGAATGCGGTTGAGCCGGCAGTCCCACGCTACTTGCGGTGGTCTGAGCAGCCTATAGTATGGAGTAGGGAGGATCACCCTCCCCGGGTAGATAACCCGGGCCACTTGGCCTTAGTGGTGGCCCCTCAAGTGGGAGGATATAAGTTCACAAAGGTGCTCATGGATGGAGGCAGCAGCATCAACATCCTCTATTATGAGACTTTTCGCCGTATGGGGTTGGTTGATAAGAACCTCAGCCAGTCAAACACTATCTTCCATGGTGTGGTACCTGGTAAGTCGGCTTATCCAGTCGGCAAGATCGAATTGGAAGTGGCTTTTGGTGATGAGAACAACTACAGGGTGGAGAAATTGACCTTTGAGGTGGTCAAGATAAGAAGTCCATATCATGCGATATTTGGGCGGCCGGCTTACGCCAAGTTCATGGCACGACCGTGTTATGTGTACTTACAGCTCAAGATGCCGGGTCACAATGGGACTATTACGGTTCACGGTAGCCAGAAAGTGGCTCTGGAGTGTGAGGAAGGCGATGCGGCTTATGCAGAGTCTGTTTGTGCTACAGAGGAGTTGAAGTTTTACAAAGACAATGTTGACCCAACAGATATGACCTCTCTGAAAAAGCCGACTACGGAGACTGAGCCGGCGATGAAATTTAAGTCGGCTGATGAAACTAAGCTTGTTGATTTTGTTCCAGGAGATTCATCTCAGCAGTTTAGCATCAGTGCCAATCTGGATCCAAAATAGGAAAGCGCGCTCATCGAGTTCATCCGTGAGAATAGGGACATCTTCGCATGGAAACCTTCTGACATGCCAGGTGTACCTAGAGAACTCGCTGAGCATACTCTCAATGTTGATCCGAAATTTAAGCCGGTCAGACAGTTCCTTCAGCGGTTTAATGAAGAGAGGCGGAAAGCCATTGGTGAAGAAGTGGCCTGGCTCTTGGCGGCCGGGTTTATCGTTGAAGTCTTTCACCCAGAGTGGTTAGCTAACCCGGTGCTCGTACTCAAGAAGAACGGCACCTGGCGGATGTGTGTGGATTACACGGACTTGAACAAGGCGTGTCCGGCTGATCCTTTTGCCCTCCCCCGTATTGATCAAATCATTGATGCTACGGCAGGTTGTGCACGCTTAAGTTTCTTGGATGCTTATTCTGGTTATCATCAGATTAAGATGGCAGTTAAGGACCAGGAGAAGACGGTGTTCATCACTCCCTTTGGAGCCTTCTGCTATGTATCTATGCCCTTTGGACTCAAGTGTGCACAGGCAACTTACCAGCGTTGTGTGCAGAAATGTCTTCACAAACAAATTGGGCGCAATGTTCATGCTTATGTGGACGATATTGTGGTTAAGTCCATAAAAGAGGAAACCCTGATAGATGATTTAAGGGAAACCTTCGATAATCTCCGGGTTTACAAGATGATGCTTAACCCGGCCAAGTGTGTCTTTGGTGTTCCTGCAGGCAAACTCTTGGGCTTCTTGGTTTCTGACAGAGGCATTGAGGCTAACCCGGAGAAGATCAAGGCCATCACCTCCCTGGCTAAGCCGGCGTGTATAAATGACGTTCAGCGCTTGGCGGGTCGCATCGCTGCTTTAAGCCGGTTTATAAGCCGTTTGGGTGAAAAGGCCATGCCCTTATATCAGTTGATGAAGAAAACTGATAACTTTGTCTGGAATGATGCAGCTAATACCGCCTTTGAGGATTTGAAGAAGCAGCTGGCAGAGCCCCCAGTCCTTGCTGCTCCGGTTGATAAGGAGCCCTTGCTACTGTATGTGGCGGCAAACGCACGAGCCGTCAGTGTGGCTATTGTGGTGGAACGCAAGGAGGAGGGTAAGGAGCATCCGGTTCAGTGGCCGGTTTATTATGTCAGCGAAGTGCTCATTGAGTCCAAGCAGCGGTACCCGCATTGGCAGAAGCTGGTATATGGTGTGTTCATGGCAAGCCGGAAACTTAAGCATTATTTTCAGGGTCATCCCATCACTGTGGTCAGTTCTGCCCCCCTTGGTGATATCATTCAAAACCGAGAGGCCACAGGGAGAATTGCTAAGTGGGCTATAGAACTTGGACCTCATGGTCTCAAATATGTGCCACGCACTGCTGTTAAGTCTCAGGCCTTGGTGGATTTCATCAATGATTGGACAGAGTCACAAGTGCCCGAGCAAAAGCCGGATAACACGTATTGGACTATTCATTTCGATGGGTCCAGGCAGTTGGAGGGCTCGAGGGCTGGCGTTGTATTGGCGTCCCCTAAAGGTGACAAGTTCCATTATGTGCTACAGTTGATGTTTCCTTGCACTAACAACGCGGCCGAGTACGAGGCCCTGCTCCACGGTCTTCGGATGGCTAAGGAGATGAGCTTGAGCCGGGTAAGGTGCTTTGGTGACTCAGACTTGGTGGCTCAACAAGTATCAGGCAAGTGGGATTCTAAGGATCCTCTCATGGCGGCTTATCGCCGCGAGGTTGATGCCATTGCTGGGCACTTTCAGGGCTACCAAGTGGAGCACATTGATCGCAGGAAGAACGAGGCGGCTGATGCTCTAAGCCGGCTGGGCTCTCAGCGAAAGCCGGTGCCGCCTAACACTTTCCTGGACGTCCTGTATAACCCTTCGGTTAAGTTGCCTACAGAGGAAGACTTGGCTATCCCTGACCCGGAGGCACGACTGGTGGCGGCTCTTCATGTCATACCAGACTGGACAATGCCATATCTGGCTTATATAACCCGGGGAGAGTTGCCTGAGGATGAAACTTTGGCCAGGCAAATAACCCGGCGGGCTAAGTCAATGATCGTTATCGATGGCGAGTTGCATCATCGCAGTGTTACAGGAGCATTTCAGCGTTGTGTCTCCCCTGAGGAAGGTCAAGAGATCTTGCGTGAGATCCATGAAGGGGATTGTGGCCATCATGCCGGCTCAAAGTCCCTTGTGGCCAAAGCTTTCCGTCATGGTTTTTATTGGTTGATGGCTCATGCTGATGCAGAGGACTTGGTCAGTAAATGTGATGGTTGCCAGAGGTTCTCACGACGGGCTCATGTGCCGGCTCAGGAGCTGAGGATGATCCCAATCACTTGGCCCTTTGCGGTCTAGGGGCTTGATATGGTTGGGCCTTTTAAAAGGTCCAAGGATAAGAAGACCCACCTCTTGGTGGCAGTTGATAAATTCACAAAGTGGGTGGAAGCTGAGCCAGTTAGCAAGTGCGATGCAGCCACGGCGGTTCAATTTATGAAAATGGTGATTTTCCGCTTTGGCTTTCCGCACAGCATTATAACTGACAATGGTACCAATCTCTCCAAAGGCGCCATGGAAGAGTTTTGTCAACGAGAGCATATTCGACTTGATGTTTATTCAGTGGCTCATCCTCAATCCAATGGTCAAGCTGAGAGAGCTAATCATGAGATTCTGAAGGGCATCAAGCCCCGGCTTTTGGTCCCTTTGCAACGGACGCCGGGTTGTTGGGTGGAGGAGTTGCCCTCCGTGTTATGGAGCATCAACACTACTCCTAACAGGTCTACAGGCTTCACGCCTTTCTTCATGGTTTATGGAGCAGAAGTAGTCCTCCCCAGTGACATCCGTCATGACTCACCTCGCGTGGCGGCTTATGTGGAGACGGATAATGAACAGGCGCGCCAAGATGCTCTTGACTTGTTGGATGAACAGCGTGATGTGGCGGCAGCCCGTTCAGCGATTTACCAACAAGACCTGCGCCGTTATCATAGCCGCCGGGTCAAATCCCGGGTCTTCCAGGAAGGCGACCTTGTGCTCCGGCTCATCCAGGATCAAACAGATGCACACAAGTTATCCCCACCTGGGGAAGGGCCCTTTGTGGTCAGCAAGAACTTGCACAACGGGTCATATTACCTCATTGACATTCGGGAGCACAAAGATTCACGTAAGTCGGAGGAAGAGACCCGTCGGCCGTGGAACATAGCTCAGCTTCGGCCTTACTACACTTGAGCCACCGGCTCTTGTGGTGTACATATTTCTCTCAGCCATGTATATATTATGATAAGCAATAAAGCAGGACCTCTGTCCTTTTTTCTCCTCCAAATATGCACGTGTTATTTACATGATGACTTAAAGGAGGATTCGTCTTATGATCGTATTCGAATCTAGCCGTAAGCAGTAAAGTCACTTGGGGGCTTCCTGTTCAAACATGGGTCGTATTCGAACCAAAGAGAACATAGCTGTCGATACCCATTTGATTGGCAAAGTGCCGAGCTCATTGGGAGGTTACCTTTGGTCATATTTGAATCATAGTTTAACCCCTCTGAGAACCGACGTGGATCGTATTCGAATCAGCGTCGTTAAACAATTTTTAAAATCACTTGGGGGCTTCCTGTTCAAACATGGGTCGTATTCGAACCAAAGAGAACATAGCTGTCGGTACCCTCTTGATTGGCATCGCCACACCCACTGGGGGCTATATGATCGTATCCGAATCTTGGCTTAACCCCTTTGGGCCGGGTCTCTGGTCGTATTCGAACCGGAAGCCCCTAAGTTCATCTGCTTTATCACAAGTTTACTTTGATTATGACAAGGTGTGCACAGCCGGGTCTCACTTTGCCGGCTTAACTTTGGTTTACAGTGTTAGTTGAACATCATGGGTGTCATCAAGGCAAGTAAATCGGAGTTAAGGTACCAACCTTGCTACCCGGGTTATCTAAACCGGAAGTATTCTTACAGGCCGTTAAGTGTGTTATTACGGCTATGTTAAGGGTATAATTAAGGACCAGTCTTTTTTGATTCATATTCCGGGTTATCTATCTAAAACACCTGATTCTCAGGGCGGTAAGCCGCCTCGAGACTTGTGATTTGCCTTTCTATGCAGGATACTTAAAGGCACCTCTTTGAGGTCGAGAAAAACAAAGGGATGATTATGACCCGGAGAAACATCAAAGAGACGACTTCAAAAAACCTTGGCATTCAATACGTGCACGATGGCACGGCAAAGATAAACTGTTGCACCTACTCTATTACAAAATTCATCAAGTCTAACAAGGGTGGAGCATTGTTTGGTAAACCGCCAGCCGAGTTACGACGCCCGCTGAGCTGAAGTCTCCGGCTCGTTCCTATCCTCTCCTCCGGCTGATCCCAAGACTTCGAAGGTTGATGACTTCCAGTCGATGCCGTTGAGAGCTTCGAATTGGGCTTCCTCGTCAATTAACCCGACCGGGTCAATCTCCGGGGCGAAGGTGTGCTGACGAGCCGGCGGGATCAGGTTGAGGGCTTCATAGCGAGGGGTTGGAATCCTCTGATTCTCCGCGTCGTAACCCGGCTGGTACTTGGTCAGATCTGTGTCGTTCCCGATGAGGGTGGCCACCGGGCGTACAGCCTTCACGCACGCCGCGAAGTCCTTCTGATCGAAAGCTGAGCCGTCTTCCTTCAGGCTTGGATAGCCAAGGGCGATGTCCGCCGGGTCTAACTCCGGCAGGAATGCCTTGGCCCGGCTCAGTGCGGCGATCGCTCCGGCTCTCGCAGAAGCCCGTCGTAGCTCTTGGATCCGCTGAGGCAGAACGGCGAGCCGGCGCAGGACTTCTGCCAGGTGAGTCGGCACCTCGTTGGATAGGGCCACCACAGCTAAGGCACGCTGTGACCTGGTGTAGAGCTGCTCCACCAGGGTATACACGGCCTTTAGCTTGGTGACCATGCTCTGGTTGAGGTTGGCACTTCTGGGACCTGTTTAACAGAATCAGGTAAACCGGCGACAAGGATGAATCATGAAATAGACAAGTGTGATGAAAGACGGTGAGACGACTTACCGAAGATGGCGGCCACCATTTGAGAAACTTGGCGCTTTAGGCCGGAGAGCTCGGCGGTCTTCTCAGAGAGAGCCTTCTCCGCCTGTTCCGCCCGGGTCACCAGCGCGGCCTTCTCTTCGGCCCAGGCTTTCCGCTCAGCATCAAATTCTGTCTTCAGCTTCTCTTGAGCGGCGATGCTGGACACAAACTTGGCGTTTGCCTTCCGGGTAACCAGCGCGGCCTTCTCTTCGGCCCAGGCTTTCCGCTCAGCATCAAATTCTGTCTTCAGCTTCTCTTGAGCGGCGATGCTGGACACAAACTTGGCGTTTGCCTTCCGGGTCTCCATCTCCTGCGTTTTCAGCCGGTTCTTGAGATCCGCAAGGTCCGCCTCTAGCTTCTTGCCAACAGCCTGCAAAAATTTCCGGGTTGTTAACAGTCATTATATAAGTCCCAAGCGTTTTCCAAGCAAAGACACTTGGCACTTGGGGGCTAATGCATATTGAACGTATCTATCTACATACTGCCGGCTCAATTGAGTAGGCCGGAACTTAAGTCTACAACATATTCAGTCATAAGTCGTCGACTTGGGGGCTAGCATGGTACAGGTAACTTAGCAGTAAATAAGAGGACAAAAGGATGTTACCTCAGACTTCTGCTGGATCTGGGTCACCATGGCAACCTCGGCGTCCCGGCTCTTGTGCACTTGGCTGATGTAGCCAGAGACGAGCTCTCCAATGCTCAGGTTGGTGTAGTTGGAGAGATCCAGGTTCACCCGGTGGGGCTGCAGCAACTCCCCCTTGGCGGAGCACTTGGCCAGCACGGTCGGTCTCCCCGGCTCAACGAACTTCGTCCGGGTGATTACCATGTCCGGGTCGTCTGCTGGTGGAGCCGAGCTGGAGGCCTCCGGGTTAACAGAAGCTTCGGTTGTTGTCTTGGTAGTCGGGGCAGTGGCCACAGGTGCTGTGTCCATTGGAGTGGTGGCTTCGGGGGCGGAGGCGGCTGGCGGTTCTTGGACTGTCACCTCCGGCTCAGGCAAATCCGGCTGACTTGGTTTTCTTCACCCTCTTGGTGAGCTTTTCTTGGGCACTGAAAGAACAACAAAGGTTAGTACAAAAAATATGAGTAAAGATCAGAGCAACATGAGATGATTATCGTTACCCGGGCGCAGTCTTGAAAGTCGGCAGGTTCGACTGCATGGAGTCGCCCGAAGAGGGGGAGGTCTCCTGATAATTGGAGTCAGAAGAGTTGAGTGGCTGACGGATAACACCCGCCAACGGGTGAAAAGGGTACAAGTGAGAAAAAACCTCAGTTCGACGCTTCCTTGTTGCGTCGGGTAACCCGGCGGAGAGATCGGTGTCCTTGTTGGTCCGGGTGTGACGCCGGCTTTCATGAACCTGTCGCTTCAAAATAAATTGAGGGTCTTGGTAAGCTAAAGGATGTGAAAAGCTTACTTTCCGGGTTACCCTTCGGACTTTCAGCTGTGGCAAGGGCTCCGAGTCGGAGGAAAGTGACATTACCTCTTCAACCACCGGGTTACTGGCGCCGGTGTCATCCTGTCAGTAAGCAAGTGTTGATAAGGCGGACAGCAACAAACAACAGATATAGCAAGAATTTAAAGGCTTAGGGGTTACCTCTGACTCGGAGCTGTCGCTTAATTGCATCAGCTCCGAAGCAGTAGGCCTGCTTCCTTTTTTGCGAGGGGCGGCTTTCTTGGCGGCTTTCTTCGCCTTCCTGGCCTTCTTGGCCGCCTCATGGTCATATTTGACCCGCCAGAACTTATCATCAGCCTGAAAAATACAATGATGAATTTTTAAAATGGTTCAGATGAAGGTTATATGCAGAAGAAGATAAAAAGTTAAAGTCAGCGGCTTACCGCTGGGGCTGGATTGGTCTTGCAGAAGGGGGCTAACCCGGTCCTTCCGCAGTCTTCCAGGCTCTCGTTTAAAAGAGCCTTGGTTTCCTCCTCTGCAACGTCTTCTGGAAGATCATTGCGGCTGTGTCTCTGCGGGTCATCCTTTCGCCCTGTGTACTCGCACATTAAGCCGGGGCGGCGGCTCAATGGGATCACCCGCCATGAGATCCAGACCCGGACCAGGTCGATTCCGTTCAGACCATTGCCCAGGAGAGCTTTGATCTTGTTGATAGTGGGGAGAAGAGGCTGGTGCTCCGCTTGAGTCAGCTTGTCCGACAATGGGTGAGTCGGCTCCAGACGTGTTGGGCGAAAGCCGGGCAGCGGGCTTTCATCAGCCGGGGATGTATCTTGGCAGTAGAACCAAGTCATGTTCCAGTCCTTGGGGTGGCTCGGCGGCTCTGCGTAAGGGAAAAGACAGTCCCTACGCCGCTGGATGGAGATGCCACCTAACTCCAGACTTGGCCCGTTGGCGCACTCATTCTGACGGTTTAAGTAAAAAAGCTCTCTGAAGAGCAGCAGACTAGGTTCTTCTCCAAGATAAACCTCGCAGAAGACTTGAAAATTGCAAATGTTGGACACTGAGTTGGGTCCTATATCTTGAGGCCGCAAGTCGAAGAGTTGAGCACGTCCCTAAAAAACTTTGAGCCGGGCAGTGCGAAGCCCCGGCTCATATGATCTGCGAAAATCACTACCTCCCCGTCCTTTGGCTGTGGTCTCTCTTCTGACGGGTCAGGGGCACGGTAGGACATGACTTCTTTCTTAGGCAGATATCCGGACTTAACAAAATTGGCTAGGGTCTCGTTGGTGACGTTGGACCTCATCAGTTGCAAGTGATGGGAGCCTTGGGAGGCATGGTGAAAGTTGGCAGTCTATGACAAAAAGGAAGATGTCCGGGTTAATTATAAGCCGGAGATCTACAGTTCAAAACTAAGGTGGCGGCTTATGAAGGGGACTAATGATATATACTCAGGTACAATGGGTTATTTAAGCCGCAGGGGCATTCAGAATAAGTTGATTATCTACGGCCTTATCACAGTTAAACCGGAGGAATCTACGAAGCATGGTTTTCTTTAAACGGAGGATTCTACAATGCGTGGTTTCTTTAAACCGGAATTATAAGCCGCCAAGATTCAATGGTTGCAGTTTTTACTAAGTGTGGTAAAACAGGTTTCACATATTGCAGTAACTTTTTTGGATCAAAATGGTCGGTCCAAAGAAAATTTTCTAGACCTAAAATACGGGCGCAGGGGAGTTCTTGAGCTCGAAGGAGGTCTTTATGCAGTGGAAAAAAGTTTGTTTGCATGCAAAATGGGTGCTAAACGTCTACCGCAGTAAGTTTATATAGATCTAAGATCAACAGGAGCAGTAAGAAGGAAAGCTACCGGAGTATGTGGCAATGGCGATGAACACGAAGAACGCGGACGAACCCTACAGTAGATCTATCCTACAGGACAAGCAAGACTTACCGGAGCTGGAGAGCCGCGGAGGTTGTCACGTTTCTCTGGTCCGTTCAGGGTGATGCAGCGGCCTGAGCTGGTGATGACGAGGAGACCCGCGGCAGCGACGGCGGCGGAGCTCGAGCAGCACGGGACAGTGAGAGGAGGAAGATGATAGAGAAGGGAGCGTGAGAAGAGCCCGTCGGGCCGGCCTATTTATAAGGCAAGGTCATAAGTGGGCGCGAGATTCAAGGAGACCACGGCGTGGTTATCTCCCCACGAAACGCCTCGATTTTCAGGATGACAGTAAAGAGAAAGATCCGTTGCGGATCTGGCGGAGTAAAAAACGGACTTAATGGAGGATGACGTCACGGCGGATTATCCGGAGTCCAGAGGATGACGTCACGCCGGGTTATGGCCTTCACATGAATGGTAAGCCGGAGATTTTTTCTGTCGGAAGAGTTGAAGATTGACATGAGCCGGCTCAAATCAATCTGGGGCCTAATGTTGAGGATATAGACCTTAGAGTCACCCGCCAGGAGGGACCGGGTTACTCATATGGTCGTTGCCAGAAGCCCGGAGCCAAGCTTGAAGATGATGGGCCAGAGATGGGCTAAGACCCGGATATGGCTTAAGGCCCGTAGTTACAATCATTATTATGGTAGAACTTGTAGTGTAAGGCAAGTATGATTGAGAGTCCGAGCCGGACACTCTTATGAGCCGGCCGGGACTCTAAGGGCTGCTAGGCGTCAGCCTCCCTATATAAAGGGACGACCCGGCAGCGGTTTAGGGACAAGAACAATCTCATCGAGAGCCGGGCATAGCAGTTTAGCTCCCTGGTGATTGTAACCCTAATCAATACCACCTCAAACTGGACGTAGGCTTTTACCTCCACCGTAAGGGGCCGAACCAGTATAAACCCTCGTGTTCCTTGTCCCGCATTAACCCCTTCAAGCTTCCTAGCTGCGATGGCTCCACGACTAAGTCCTAGCTCGAGGACATCTGCCGTGACAATTCCACGACAAGTAGAGTCACAGACGGAGGGGTGTACGAGGGTTAACTGGTTCTGGTGCGGTGTGGTTCGGCAGTCGGTGGAGAAGAACAGGAGGTGTGGAGGGGAGAAGGGATGGCCTGGCCAACGGTGGGGTAGCGCTTCATAACGAAGCGTGCTAAGCAGAGCTGCTAGCAGGAGGAGGCGGGAGCAGGTGGTCCCGGCGGTGCTAGAGGAAGAAGACGAGAGATTGAAGATGGATGCTGGTCGTTGGATGTAAATCCAACGGCTAACGATGTTAGAATCATTTGTTGACTAATTTGACAACGACTTGCGTTGTCTTCGACCTATTGGCCCACATTTCAGCCTCCAAAAATGTGGCACGTATTCAACCCATTTTTTCTTAGAATTTACAGTCAAATTTGATCTTTTTTTTAGAATTACAGTCCATTTGCTGGGCTGGGTGAACAAATAATGTAGCGTCCATGCGGCCCATTTATTTTTCTCCTAAAAAATTGCAGGCCATTTGCACTTTCTCAAATACACGATTTTGCTGGGCTGATTCTAATTATAATGTTGGGTTGGGCGCAGCAATGTTATCAAAAAATAAACAGGGGCTGGGCATTTTGTTATAAATATATTTAAATAATAAGTGATTTATTATTACATTGGTCCTTAAATCTTACCAAGCTTTTGTACATAATCACCAGGATTTTCATTGCCAAAAAAATTCAGTATTTTATTGTTAAGAAATTATTTTTATAAGTTAATAAGATGTGGGATATTGTTTTCTTACATATGTAAGTTTCTGTTAAATATATGATGACAATAACAATAATATATAATAACATATAAAATAATTTAAATATATATATAATATATAATATAGTTAGAAGGGAAACAAAAGTTGGGCCAGGCGTTCCTATTCTTATATAGAAAAATAGAACAGACTTTTGCGTTTTCTTCAAAAAATACATAAATTAGGCTGCCGATGTTTCAGGAAAAATAAAACCTCGGATGGGAGGTCCATAGGCCGGTCGATATATGAAGGCCCTCAAAAAAATACAAACCGGCATGTCGTGGGCTACGCATGTTAAAAAAGAAAGCCTAGACGGGGCAGCCCAAAACCCAGCGGATACTTGCTGCCCCAGTGATAATAAGTGATACTACCCGCTAGCTCCAGAGCTTCGTTGTGAATTTATCTCCTGCGTTGAAGCACCTAAAAAAATTGTAACTATGTTGACAAACCCGTGGACCCCAACGTCAGTATAGCATTAGGAGGAAGTTTTTTTCGATGAGGCACTTGCTTGCGTACGGCCATAGACCTGGTGGGTCCCGACTGTCCGCCTCTCCACGTACAGTCCTCTCCATATTCCTCTCGTTTGTTCAGCATGTTCACAACGGCAGACATCGGCGCCGCAGCAAGCACACAAAGGCGCAGGAGGTGATCGGACCACCCAAGGCAGTGCCTTATTTGTAACGAAAGTACTGAACTAGCCCAGTGGCCAAGTGACACTACCCGACAGCTGTTCCGCCCGGGTTCGATTCCACCTGATGCAGGGAAAATATCTCCAAATTTTTTGCCTCTGCCATTATTGACATGTGGGTCCCCATTGTCATCTACGCACACCACGTCCAACACTTGCCAAAACTTCGTCCCTCGTTTTCTCTATTTTTCGCACACTCGACATTGTGTGGGCATTTTGAAAATAGCATATCTTTTTGACTGTGCATCATATGAAGATGTGGTATGCATGAATGTTGATCAGCATGATGTTAACTGGCTGGTAGTTCCATTTTCGACCATGAATAAAACTTCCAACATGATGTTAACCCTGTTTGAAAAGGCTGTGTTAATATAAATGCTCTGCCTCTGAAAGTTGCAGTTTCTTATCTGAAACTGAACTTGCAGTTTCTTATCTGAAACTGAAACTTGCAGTTTCTTCTCTGAGAATCACATTGTCTGCACTTTTATACTCCTATGAAACTACATTTTTTTAAGTGCTAAAAATAGATCTCTAGAATTCATAAAATACTTCATATGCTCAATACTGCAAATCTGAAATTCAAAAGACATTCATATCTGAAAGTACTCTCAAAATACACAACACAAAACACAATTCACAACCTGCAAATACTGACAACCCTAAGCTCCTCCTGACAATTCACAACCTGCCCGACTATGGGGCTGGGGGGCAGTCCCCTCCTATTCCTCGGAGGCAGACAGCCGCCCCGTGAGACGATGTGAACGACAAGGGAGAGGATGGCGAGGAAGCGTCGTCGGGCCAACTGCTTTTCTCCTCTTGCAGCTGGGTTCGGTCGACGAAGACTCCATCGGCTCGCTCTGGCACGACACCCTCACAAACGGCACCCTGTAGATGCTCGATCCTTCAATCTCTGGTGGATGCTCCATCTGGGATCGATACTCCCACCACCGCTCCCTCATGATCGGATTCGGTGAATCTATTTGCTCCATGGCCCAGAGGAGCAGCTCTATGTACTCCCGCACGACTCCCTTTGGGAGTATCGCCGCCTTTTCGCTCTGTTGCAGATATTTGGCCATGAATGTCGCCGTTGCCGCTAGTTAGTCCTTGTTGTCAAACCAAGACTGTATCTCCAACATCCTAGCTAGCTTCACAGGGTCGCCGTCTGCGATCCTCACGTATCAGTTGTACTCCTCCATCGATCTACTTCTCCACAGCACCTTCACTCGCCGGCGGTGGTTTTTGAATGGAAGAGGAGAGGAGTAGCACTGGTTTTGGATTAGAACGGGAGAGGAGCGACGCTGGTTTTGGATTGGAATAGGAGAGGAGGGGCGGTGGTTTTGAAATGGAAGAGGAGAGGAGCGGCGCTAGATTTAGATTGGAACAGGAGAGGAGCGGCGGTGGTTTAAGAGGAGAGGAGTGGCGCTGGTCTTGGAAGTATTTTTTGTTTTACGTATTTTGGGTCAAAGTTTGACCACGTACTGTATTTGACAAGCAAAATGTGAATGCATGTCACCAAAAATTGTATCGTTTGGTTCGTATCTGAATATACTTTCAAATTATATTATTTTTGCAATGTATAACATATATTTTATTTGTGAAAATCATGGTCAATTATGACCCAGAATAAAAGGGAGACTAGTTAATGTGGGGTCACTTTCTTAATTAAAGGGTAAATTGACTTTGATTTTGATCGAGCCACAGCGCGCCGGCCCTCTCGTCCAATCCTAAATCGCTGCCGCACGATCCTCTCTCTCTTCTCCATTCCAAAACCACCTCCTCTCCTCTCCATCATCTCCATTCCAAAACCACCTCCTCTCTCCTCTCATCTTCCAAAGCTAGCACCGGACCACTCAGAAGGACATCTATGGAGAGGATGCAGCAGCGAATCAGGCAGATCGCCGGTGGCGACCAAGCAAAGTTAGCCAGGTTGAAGGAGATCCTTACTTGGTTTGACAATGAGTGGGAGATTTCGAGGACGATGAGGGCCATGTGGCAATGTATGCTAAAGAGCGAGACAGCGACGATGAGGGCGGCGATGTACTCCTCGACGGAAGTCACGCCGCAGTCCTTCGAGTTCATCGAGTATCTCCTCTGGGTGATGGAGCAGACAGATTCGCCTGAGGCGAAAGTCAGGCAGAGGTGGTGGGCGTACAGATCGAAGGTCGAGCACCCAGAGGATAACGAATCGATCGAGTACGGTGTGCCGTTCGTGAGGGTGCAGAGCCAGCCGGAGCCACAGGAGTATTCGTTCTCCCACCGCAAGAGGAGGCCGGATGGCGCGACGTTGCTTCCCCGCCGTTCTCCATGGTTCCCTCGACGCTCGCCTCGTTTCAACGGCATCGGTAGGGTTTAAGGTAAGCTTCACACTAACCTAATCTTCCATCTGCTCATGCTTACAATCAGTGTGACAGCTAATAAAAATCATGCTTACAATCAGTCTCTGAGTACTACGCCAATCACCGTAAAATAGCTCTGGACCTTTGGGTCAAAGTTGTGACACTGTGTACAAATAAAGAAAAATAGATTGGTGCTTCTTTCAGAAAAGAGTACACCCCTAGAAAACTGCCAATATAAGCTACTAGTATTTTTTTTGAAGTCTAAGCTACTAGTATTTAGTTAGAGGATTTGCTGCCGAGAAAGATCCGTCCACAGTGAGCGCCACACATCCCACTGATGGTGGTGGATGCCAATGCTTAGATGGAGCAGGGTTGGTGTCGGTAATTTTTACTTGGCACCTCGCACTCTGCATATATGCCGGTTCCATCCGTACATTTGTGCAGTTCCACCAAAATGCAGCTGAATAACCCTGTTTGCACAGATAATGAAAAGGCATGATTAGATTATAGTGGCACTAGTTGATGAAACATACACTAATAAATAGAAGAAAATATTGCGATAGTATCATAGTATGCCATGCTGCGAGGGCGAGATGGGCCCTGCGACGCCTCATACGGTATGCCTCATACTGGAAATTGACCCAAGTCTCCCCGATACACCTTCTGCCAGTGATGAACATCAGTGTACAGCGGTAGTACAAGGAAGGGCCTTGAGACATTCCAATCTCTATTTTTGTGCAGATCAACTAAAATTAAGCACCCCAGTTTGCAGAAACGCTTAAACATTAACAATGGGACTAGTTGATGAAACATATACTAACAAAGAGAAGCACTTTCTTTATCTACATTGGAGATGAAATAATAGAGAGGGCACTCGCTCTATTTTAACTGTATTATTACTTCATTTTATCAGTGGCATTAGGGTCGAGCAGGTGGCAAATGAGGTGTACCGTGCGTCGCAAGGATGGAGGCCGGGGGTGCTTAGACTGGGATGCTGAAGCTGGCTCTTTCAGTCCCTATCTTCCCCTCTGATGTTTCTGTGGTAGCATTTGGGTTGTAATCCAAACTTGGTCGAGCTGGTGCTGCGTCCCCCTACCTACCTAGCTTATGTGGCGAACTTGTCTCCTGCTAGTACTTAGTCCGTTCTAGTAGTAGTGGCATAACTGCCCGTTTACACTGAGATGTTGTCGGATAATGGTTCTCTATGGTTGGATTTCTTTAATGAAATCGGAGGAAACCCCCTCTTTCGATATAAAAAAAAAATCAGTGCCACTAGTGGTGCCAAAACATTGCCTCAAATTAATAGTGCCACTAGATTAAGGTGCAAAATAATAACATTACTGCTTTATCATGGTAGTGCCAAAACAGTAGCACAAGATCAGACTCAACATGCAAGATCTTTGGTAAACGGTCAGACCAAAAAGGAACATACCTCGTGATGGGAACCATGTCTGCAGTCAATGCCATCATAGAAGGGATGACACCAGTTACCAACATGGATGATTCAATTCATGGGACCTTTTGGTGCAGTTCACCTAAAATGAAGCAATGTCCCATGAGCTAGCAGCTTCTTCTTCACTTTTTTTAAGAAAAGGGCTCCAGACCCGGTTCCATTTCCATCAGAAAACGAAACCCAAAGAGCTTCTTCTTCATTAGTTGCAATAAAATTGAGCAACATCAAGGTTGGTTGTGAAGCTCCTGGAATCTTCAACTATAATTTGGATATCATTTGTCCAGTTCAACTAAGATCAAACGTGAACTGTATGTCTCTTTTTGCACAAAAAAGGTGGAAAGGAGGGTGACAAACAAGTGATGAAACATACATCAAATGAAAAGAAGCATGTTCCTTATCTGAATGGCAATCCTACAAGGACAGTAGCAATTTCTAAAGCAGCAGCATTGCTAGATATTAGTGTGGGCATTAGGATTAACTATGACAACCGTTAAATACGACATTACTTTGATGGTGCCATTGCTTCATTTTACCAGCAACATTGGTTTAACGTGTCCTTACTTTTAGCAGTGTGACTACTACATTTTACCAGTGGCATTACATAAGAGTGGCTTGGGGCAACAAACATCAGAACAGGATATCTAGGTTGGTCCCATTTTTGTTCGGTATAGCCACCTTATACTGTGTGAGGCTAGCAAATCTAGTGTTGGACTTACTCTGTTGACTTGTCCCCCAGTCCCCACTTTCTTTCCTTTTTCAACTAATAGATCAGGTTTATATTGAGTTTGTACTGCGTTTCCCTTTATTTCCCTATTAGACCTAGAGACCAGTTGGATAGCCAGTCTCTACTACTTTTCGCCCCCATTATTTCCTCTTTCGACCAAGTCCTAGATTCAGGTAAATCTTCCCCCACCCCCACCCCACCCCCTTTCTTCCTTGTTTGAACCAAGTAGTACTATATTCGAGGGCATGAACTAGTTTTACCTCTTAACAGTAAAAATTTAGGTGGCTTTCGAACAGCCGATCGATCCTATCTACAAGGGGGCTTGGGAAATAGTAAAAGATACAAATGCAGCGACGCCAGGAGCTCGGGAAGTAGAGCAAGGCCGGTTTCGAAGGAAGTTATACCTGAGGGTAGCCGGGATGTCGCTAGGTGGGCGGCGGGAGGCCGGATCTGCCCACACTACGGCAGCGAGGAAGAAGGGGTCGGAGGCCCTCCCTAGACAGCGATGCTTGGGAGAGAACAGCAAGGCACGCTGATCGGGACACGCCGGCAGTGGGTAAGAGCCATCGCCGAGGACGACCGCGTGAACGTTGCACCTTCTCACCTTCCCCGGCGGAGAGGATCCGGCTGGATCTGTGACCAGCGGTGAGCAGAGAGAGAGTGTGTGGCCACCGCTGTCGTGTTTAGATCTGGAGAGGACGAGACAGTGTGTAGAGAGCAACACTAGCAAGCAAGCGCGGAGGCTCCTACCTATATAGTGGAGTACTACTAGTTTTATTTTGTCTACCGGAGCCGGCTTGACCTCGTCAATGACTGTCTTCATGCACGTGCCCCGGAGGCGCAGTTGTCCTCATTTTGATCTGAAGCACCGGATTATAACATGACAAGAAACCATAACCTCACTGCCCAAAGGAGACAACATGAATCCCGACGGACAAACTAGACGAGGATCAAAGCTCAAATTAAAGATAAACTCGTAGAAAAGGGGTCCATCGATAGATGCCCTAATTAACATAGCCCGCTTGACATAGATGGCAGCCGAGTAGTCTTCGTGCATGTGCCCCCCCCATGACTAGCACCTTGGAGGAACTCAGTTGTCGCTGTTTAACCCTCGCAGTGATCCGAAGCACATGACACCTAATTTTGCGAGATGAAAAGAAACCTTTTTTTAGATTTCTCACCAGAAGTACAGCCCTGTACAACACAACCTGCACGATATGTAGACGATAGCCAATCCAGGCGTGTCTGCTGAAGTCTGGTCACATGCATGGATGAACTGATCTTCCATGTCATGCAGGGATCGTCCAGGCACCAACGTCTGTACAACACTTTTCTAGTACTATCGCTCGTCTCTCTCTTGTATTAACTCACCCGACTTGCGGGGCCGGGGAGTGTGCATATGGTCGGTTCTCAATTGCGGTCCCACATGTGTGTGCAAACGCAATATGACATGCGTTCCATTCGGAGAGCGGCGTGCCAGACCGACCGACCATCTGGGGTGCGAGACGAACGCGACGGGCGTGCTTATACTGTACTCCGTAAATGTGTAGCGCCATTTTCTTGAGGCTTTGCTCCATGGCGCAATCCATGGATACAAAATTAGTATACCGTACTATTTAAAAGTCGAGGGCGGGGCTTTTCATGCGCGGTAGGCGGGGCAGTTCCGCCTAGTCGGTTTGACAGAGACGCGAGAAGATGAGGGAGTAGGCTGCTGCAAATGTAGGGCTGTGTGATTTGACAGCGAGTTACTGCTAGATAGGTGGGGCCCGATGATTTGACTTGCCATTATCATTTTAACTGTGGCGCTACGACCGGCGTGAGTCTCCCGATTCCTGACCACCTCCATACAGGTGCCTCTCCCGATGCTCCACCATGTAGAGGCTGGCTCTTACTTGAGAGCCCACTCCTCCACTTTTTCCTTGCCTCTTTCCCCCACATATGCAAAAATGCCATGTAAAGCGGGCTTATAGCCCACTATTGTACTTGATCCTACAAGTGCTAAGCCTGCCACATAGGCATAAAGTCTGATGTGGCAAGTTAATTAAGAAGAGAGACTAGTTTGGTGACCCAGGAAGAAACGGTGCTAAGCGCGTGTACCTAGATGAAGCAAACTTAGCAACAAAAAACTAAGCACCTATGCATTGGGGACTTGAGTTGCTAAGCCATTTAATGCCCATAGCACACCATTTCATTGGAAGAGGTCACTCCTTGGCAAATGCAATAAATACTACGAAGAAAGAGATAGAGAGAAGTAAACAAAAAATACTCTTATAGCCAACCTTATAGCTAACCTTGTAGTATGAGTGACTAAGTGATGACTATGTATGACATGCCAACATCAGATAGCCTAACGCACCGTGTTAAATCTCCAAGGGCGCGATCACGCGAGCGAGGCGACGGTCGTGGTAGGCGCGACCATGATACGGGCTGCTGGCAGCCCTTGGATCTGAGATCGAACGGTCGCATGCTAAGTTGCTGAAAATTTGCAGAATAACCCTCCAGGATAGGATATTCACCCATAGGTCTAGAATCACGCCTTGCAACCGTTCGATCTCAGATCCAAGGGCTCTCGGAAGCTTTGTATCACCTGTAATTTTCCCGACGCTTGACATGACATCGAAAGCCATTTAATTGGGCGTCAAGTAGACATGACATCTAATTGGGCCCCCATAGTACTGTGCATGAATCCATTTATCCACCAGGCAAGCCACTACCCTGCCGTTCGCACGCTCCCCCACTCGGCATTTTTAAAATGGATAAACCGCTCCTAGTCGTCCCGTCCTTTCACATTACGGCAGTTCCACTAATCCTAACCCTCCTCCCAAATCCATGGCGTCCCAAATCTCCATGATTGGCGGTGAGTACAAGGTTAGAACCATCACCGGCGATGAGTTCGACGTCATCTACACCCGTTCTTCCGCAATGGTGAAAGGATGCCTTGCTTGCTTCAGACGCATGTTCGAAAACTCAAATGATGAGTGGGTCGCCGGGCTAGATGTTGAGTACACCACAGTCCTGGGAAGCAAGAAGAATCTAAAGGAGGCAGAGAAGAAGAAGCCCGCCGTGATCCAGGTTTGCGTGCATGACTTATGCTTGGTATACCACATATGCCATGCCGACATTGAGTGCGAGGAATTTAAGAAGTTCCTCAAGGGCGGCCTAGTCAAATTCATTACTGTAGACTTTAGGAACGACAAGGAAATCTTGGGTCAGATAGGCCTCGTTGTAGGCAACCCCATTGACCTCCAGAAGAAAGGGCTGGTGTCCTCCCGTGATAAGCCTTCAATGCTGAACCTGGGAGGAGCCATGGTTCATCCTTCGTACAGTAAACTAAAGAAACCTCCGCACACGTTTCATCGTGCATGGCAGTGGAATGTACTAGATATAGACCACATCCACTATGCTGCAATGGATGGCTACCTTTGTTTCAATATCTACAAGGGTTGGATGAAGAGCAAGAGCCAAGTGTGCGGTTCAAGCAAAGAAGTATCGGCCAAGAGCAAGAGGGACAAGGACGAAGTCGAGGACTCCGAGTAAGGTGGCAGTGTCGTTGCTCATGGTGGTTCTAATGCAGTGTCTACCGAATTAGTTGCTTAGTTTAATTTCTGGTGTGCTTAGTTTTATTTGAGGGGTGTGTTGTGCTGAGCCCCCAGCAGAACTATGTTATGTTTCTTCTTGTTACTTTAACTCCTCAGTACGTACATACTAGTATTTCTTACAGTTCATCTTTTAGTTGGTATATGTCATATTTTGGGTTCCGGCAAAACCCTTGAGGTTCGAACACTGGGGTGCGCATGAAGATCTCTCTCTCCCTAGATCGCTCTCGCTACAATCGCAAGGCCTAGCTCGATGAACCCAAAGAACGACAGACACGAGAGTTTATACTGGTTCGGGCCACCGATGTGGTGTAATACCCTACTCCAGTGTGGTGTGGTGGATTGCCTCTTGGGCTGAGGATGAACAGTTACAAGGGAAGAACAGCCTCCTGAGGAGAGGTGTTCTTGTGCTTGGTGAGCTTGTGTGGTAGAGGATGATCTGAATGATCCGTCCCCCTCTATGGTAGTGGCTATTCCTATTTATAGAGGCCGTGGTCCTCTCCCCAAATATTGAGCGGGAAGGGATCCAACAACGGCCAAATTTGAAGGGATACAACTAGTACAAGTTATCCTGACTAAAGGTGGTCTTCGACTGCCAAAGGCTCTGGTGGTGACGCCGTCTTGGGCTCCACGGTGACCTCCGTCCTGCCGTCCTGCTGGTCTTGGTATCGTTGCACCGATATGGAAACCTTTGCCTGATGTCTCGGGACTCCTCACCTGCGCTTGCCCCTTTAGCACCAAAGAGGAAACGAGGACTCTGCGCGCGCTGGCGCCCGCATGGCTCCAGTCGTCATGGCTTGCATCACAGAAACCTCGCGAGGTGTCCCTCTGTAACGCCCACGATGCGGCTATATCTCCCACGTGTCGAGGCACGACTTAGAGGCATAACCGCATTGTGGTATTGTCGCAAGAAGGGTCATCTTCACACAATCCCGTGTAATGAACAAGAATGGGATAACGAGAGTTGGCTTACAATCACCACTTCACACAATACATAAATTAATTCAAACAACATCCAGAATCCACACATAGACCGACCACGGTCAAATACAAATGAAAATAAGATAACCCCAAATGCTAGATCCCCGATCGTCCCAACTGGGCTCCACTACTGAGCATCAGGAAAAGAAACATAGTAACGACCACGTTCCTCGTCGAACTCCCACTTGAGCTCGGTTGCGTCATCTGCACTGGCATCGTCGGCACCTGCAACTGTTTTGGTAGAATCTGTGAGTCACGAGGACTCAGCAATCTCACACCCGCGAGATCAAGACTATTTAAGCTTATAGGAAAGGATGGTGTAATGAGGTGGAGCTGCAGCAGGCACTAAGCATATATGGTGGCTAATATACGCAAATGAGAGCGAGAAGAGAAGCAACACAATGGTCGCGAAGCTAGAAACGATCAAGAAGTGATCCTGAAACTACTTACGTTCATGCATAACTCAAACCGTGTTCACTTCCCGGACTCCACCGAGAAGAGACCATCACGGCTACACACACGGTTGATGTATTTTAATTAAGTCAAGTGTCAAGTTCTCTACAACCGAACATTAACAAATTCCCATCTGTCTCATAACCGCGGGCACGGCTTTCGAAAGATAATACCCTGCAGGGGTGTCCCAACTTAGCCCATTATAAGCTCTCACGGTCAACGAAGGATAAACCTTCTCCCGGGAAGACCCGATCAGTCTCGGAATCCCGGTTTACAAGACATTTCGACAATGGTAAAACAAGACCAGCAAAGCTGCCCGATGCACCGACAAATCCCGATAGGAGCTGCACATATCTCGTTCTCAGGGCACACCGGATAAGTCAAGCTACGAGTAAAACCAGGCCTCGAGTTTCCCCGAGGTGGCCCCGCAGGCTGCTCGGTTCGGACCAACACTCGAAGGAGCACTGGCCGGGGGGGGGGGGGGGGGTTAAATAAAGATGACCCTCGGGCTCGCGAAAACCCAAGGGAAAAAGGCTTAGGTAGGCAAATGGTAAAACCAAGGTTGGGCCTTGCTGGAGGAGTTTTATTCAAGGCGAACTGTCAAGGGGGTCCCATAAATCACCCAACCGCGTAGGGAACGCAAACTCAAGGAACATAATACCGGTATGACGGAAACTAGGGCGGCAAGAGTGGAACAAAACACCAGGCATAAGGACGAGCCTTCCACCCTTTACCAAATATATAGATGCATTAATTAAATAAGAGATATTGTGATATGCGAAAATATCCATGTTCCAACATGGAACCAACTTCAACTTCACCTGCAACTAGCAACGCTATAAGAAGGGCTGAGCAAAAGCAGTAACTTAGCCAAACAATGTTTTGCTAGGAAAGGATGGTTAGAGGCTTGACATGGCAATATGGGAGGCATGATATAGCAAGTCGTAGGTAGCGCAGCATAGCAATAGAACGAACAACTAGCAAAGCAAAGATAGAAGTGATTTCAAGGGTATGGTCATCTTGCCTGCAAGGTTCTCAGAGTTGTCGAAAACTTGATCCTCGTAAGCGTACCCAACAGGTTCCTCGTTCACGAACTCGTCTCCCGGCTCTACCCACAGCAAGAACACAAGCAATGGAACCACAATCAATCACGGGAAATGCACAAACAACATGATGCAATACATGAATGATATGCGAGATATGATATGCGATGCGTATGCGTGCTCCGGAAGAAAAAGGATGAACAAGGCAGTAACTTGGTAAACCAAGTATGCAATTGGGAAGATGAGATGATTTCGGTCGAAATCGATATAAAGATCACCGGAAACGGATGCACGGTTTGCAAATGGCAAGCAAAACAAGAATGACACGATTCTGCGATTAACAGCATCATAGCACTTAGCATACATCAAGTAACTATGCTACAGCAACCCAACATAGCAACAAAGCATATGGAAGTAATCTACAGGAGATTCTTGACAAAAGATGAACACTGAGCTACGGCTAGATCACACAATAATAGGTTCAAACAAGCATGGCAAAAGTGCAAAAGATATCAGGATCACAGACAGTGAAATTACTGGACATGGCTGAAACAGCATCAGGTAGCAATGTTCAGAGCAAGCAACCAACATGCTGCAGGAACTTATCATAGCAAAACAAGGCATGGCATGAATCTACTAAATGCATAGAACAAAAGTCCCTTACTGACCATGAGCCAAAAGGGATCAGAAGATATGATGGTACCCATGTAAACATAGCAAGTTCTGTTAACAGGTTCCAGACGTCGCAGAAAACAGAGCATGGCAGTAACAGCATTATGAAGGCATCTTGGTGAGCTTGATTCACTCATCACAAGGCAATTCATGACAAAACAAGCATACCTACAGCAAGATGGCATGTTTATGATGCTATCAATGGCAAGATAAAATACATAGCATGAAGGGATCAACTACAACAACCTTGGCAAAATTGAATATCATGTTAACGTTCTGCCGAAAACATTTTATAGCAACAGTAGAGCAAGATTAAGACATGCTAGGGCACACAATAATTGCAAACAGGGGCATGGATGGATAGAGCACAACTATATCTACAAAACATTTTTACTGAACATGCCCAAAGAAGCATGGATATCACTGTAGACACATGGATACATAGCAACAAAATAACAGCGGTCACAGACTTAGCAAAATTCTAAGTCCCTGAAAACAGAAACATCACGAAGCCTAGTTTGCAGTCTTGTGCTAGTCACCACATAGATCAAAAGAATACATGGCATACACCTCTGTAAAGATGGCATGGCATAGATCAAAACATCTGTAGAGCTCATGCCCATAAAATGCACACATCAAATGCAACAAAATAACAAAACTCCAAGTTCTGATAAATAACAGCAGTAAACATCATATAACACTCTTGCGCCAGAGATTTGGGCATCAAGAGGGACCCAAATGAGCATGGCACAATGTAACAAAATGAAGAGCATCTCGTAAGGAACATTTCGATATATTACACACACGAAACGGGGCAGTATGCACGGAGTTATGGTAGGATGAAGAGAGCAACATAATGCAAAATTTTAGGACTTCGAGAAAATCGGAGGGAGGGGAAAGTCAACCTTCTTCCAGATCTGGAGGGATCCGTCGGACTCGCCGGAGATCGGGGCTGGCCGACCGGAGAAGGAGGGGAAGAGGGCAGCCAGAGGCGGAGGAGCTCGCCGGGGCTCGGGGGAGACGAGGACGGCGCGGTGGAGCACGGGGCCGCACGGGGCGCGGGCTCCCGCGGGCGGAGGCGACGGGCGCGGCGGCGCCGGAGCTTGCCGACTCAGGCGCGACGGACGGCGGTGACGGCGACCGGGCGGTGGGGCGGCGCTGGAGGAGGAACGGAGCGGCGGACGGCCGCGGAAGGGCGCGGGCGACCGGGCCGCGGGGGCCGGCCATGGGCCTCGCGGGCCTGCGGTCGGCGGCGACGGCGGCTGCCACGTGGCAACGCGGGAGAGGCCTGGCGGCGGCGGGATTTTTGTCCGGCGCGGACCGGACACGTCCGGCGGCGCACGGAGGACGAAGGCTAGGGTTAGGGTGGATTTGATCCGGAATTTTCGGGGGAGGGGTGTTTATATAGGCATAGGGAGCTAGGAGAGTCCAAATGAGGTGCGGTTTTCGCCCACACGATCGTGATCGAACGACCGAGAGCATGGAGGTGACTTAGATGGGTTATTGGGCTGTTTGGAGGGGGGTTTTGCTGCAACACACAAAAGGACTTTGCGGTTACCCGGTTAACCGTTGGAGTATCAAACGACCTCCAAATGGAACGAAACTTGACAGGTGGTCTACCGGTGGTATATCAAGGCCACTTGGCAAGACTCGGTCCATTCCGAGAATGTTCAACACCCACTCATGAAAAGAAAACAAGAGGGGTGCGCCGGTGCACGTGGAAGTGTCAGATTGCAAAACGGAGAACGGGGAAAATGCTCGGATGCATGAGACGAACACGTATGCAAATGAGATGCACATGATGACATGATATGAGATGCATGACATGAACAAAATGGAAAATGCAAAACGAAAAACAAAACCCGACCACGAAGGGAATATCATAACACATAGCCGAAAATGGCAAGAGTTGGAGTTACAAATATGGAAAGTTACATCCGGGGTGTTACACCCTCGCCTTGATCCGAGCCGGCCCGGTGAGGCCGCCTCTGAGGAGGTCTTGCGTTGTCCGCCTCGCGAGGCTTGGCCCCTCGCGAAGGTCTTGAGTGTTTGCTGGTAAAGATGGGTTGTACAGGGCTGCTGGTGGAGCCATGCTGTGGGCCGCAGGCAGGCAAGTCTGGGGACCCCCGTTCCCAGGACATCGACAGTAGCCCCTGGGCCTAGGGCGCGCTCGGACTTGGCTTCGAGGCGAAGCCAAAGGGCAAGTGCGGAGCGCCGCGGGCCCCAACAGCTCGCGGCCCCGCTTGACGCGTGGCGATTGATTGGACATGGGCGTCTCCGCTTCCCCACACTGCCTCGGCAACTGCCCGACTTGACGAGTCTCTGCTGCATGCAGAGAAAAATCATCATTACCTGTGATCGTAGGGATCGCCGGTTGGCCTTCTCCTGCTATAAATGAGGAGGGGCGGAGCCCCCGTTGCTCATCTCTTCCTGCTCCGCTCGCTTCTTCTTCCTCGCTTCATTGCTAGTAGCGACTCCCATGGCGCCTATTCGGAGGTTCTCGGCCGCAGAGAAGGGAAAAACCCCCCGCGACGAGGCCGGGCCACTTCCGCCGAAGAAGAGGCCGAGCCACCGCCGCGACATGGTCGTGAGGTCGGAGGTGTCGAGGCCTTGGTACGAGCGGCCTCCTCCCGGGTACCGCTGCCTTTGTATGCCCAAGCTGTGGGCTCCGGAGGAAGAGGCGTCGAGCGCCGCCGCCCGCGCCGGGGCCGTGGTTGCCGCACCGCAGTGACTCACGCCGTCGCCCCAGGAGTCCACGCCGCGAACTCCTTGCGCGAACTCGTGATGTGGGCGGCGATGCCTCCGCGCACCTGGATCCGCTTCCTGTAGTTCTTCTCCGCCGAGATGCTGCCGAGGGCCCCCTTGAGCATTGGCTGCAACACACCGACTGCGACGCCTTGGCGACTGGAGCTGAGGTGGAAGCCGTTTCCCCGGGCAAGATCTTCATGACCCGCGGCTGGGGCGAGGTTTCCTGGGTTTGCCGCGCGGAAGGTGCCCTCGCCATCCACTTCAAGTACGACGGCGCCTCCACGATGTTCTTCAAGGTCTTCGACGCGGAAGGCCGCCGCTTGGAGTGCTGCCCTGGAGAGGGTCATCGGGGTGGCGCAGCGGCCAGCGCCGAGCTCGCCGCTGGCTGCGCCAGTGGCTCTTCCAGCAGCAGTAGCGGTGCTTGGGAGTCCAGCGACTCTAGCGAGCCCTACGAGACTCCGAAGACGAGCGACGACAGCTATGTGCCCCGAGCTCTCGCCGGGCCCGTAGCAAGGCCGCAACGTCCGGCTGCCGCTGATCTGGATGGGGTTGGCGCCGGCCTCCCGTGGCCCACTGTTGATGATGGCGTCGGCTGCCTTGGCGCGTGTAGATAGAGCTCCTAGGAACTCCCTTCTTTTGTTCCCTGCGAGGAATCAAAATGGACCCCGTGGGGGCGTGTAAAGGATCTATAATGTATTCGGTTCATATTATCCTTATTATGAAAATTTGCGAGCGCATGTCTTGTTTTGGCTCGGCCTCCCCTTTCCGACCCCGCGGCAGCTTGGTGCTCTACGCCGACAGGTCCCGGTCCCCAGGCAGGCTGCAGCCGTCGCTGGTATGCCAGGTCGCGATGCCGTGGTCAAGGCCAGGAGGTGAGCAGCCCGAGGTCCAGTAAGAGCTCCTGAGGCGCGATGCTCAAGAGGTCCCCTTTAGCGCTCAAGCAACCACCGAGGGGCAGGAAAGGGTGGCGACGTTGCCGTAACAAGGCTGCCACAGGTGAGGATCCTATGCTGTAGCGCTGGGTCGATCCAGGCGCGAGACTTATCTTGGCATTCCTGAGCTGGTTCCTTGTGTTGCGCCAGACTTGTGCATCGACTGCTGTTGGGTAGCTAGGTTAGGCCCATGCGAGCCTCCCCTTCTTCTCCAAGCTTTCCTGTGTGCTCCGCATCCTCAGGTCCCGGCCCTCGAGCGAGCTCAGCCGCCGCTGGTATGCCAGGTCGCGATGCCGTAGTCAAGGCCAGGGGGTGAGGGCTGGAGAGCCAGTAAGAGCTCTTGAGTCGCGATGCTCAGGAGCCCCCCTTTTAACGCGCAAGCGAATCACATGGAGAAGAAGGAGCCCGTGGTACCGCCCACTATCGTCCTCGGGAGGTTCCTGCAGGTTAGCATGAGGAGGGACACAGATTGCCACGATGATTGCCGGCCTGCCGCAGGTCGCTCTGCAAGAAGATGAAGGCACCGAGGGCCTGGTGAGGTGGCGTGCGCGGGGCGTGCTGCGAGCCACAGCTCGACCGCTCAGATTTGTCGACGTTGTAGGGACGGACCCGAGCACAAGCACCGTGCCAGCGTGTGTAGCTCCCGTGGTGGGTGACACTCAAGCAGGTGATAACCATAGATAGATTATGCATGAAAAGCAAACTAGCTTAGGTAAATGCAAGAACGATACTGTCGGTGTTCTGAGAACGGGGGTCCCCAGACGTGCCTACCTGCGGCCCACGGCGTGGCTCTGCGAGCGGGCCTGTATGGCCCATCTCCACCAACAAGCACTCAAGACCCTCGCGAGGCGGACGACACAAGACCTCCTCAGAAGCATCCTCACCAGGTTGGCTCGTGAGGGGCGGAGAGATCAAGGCAAGGCAAACCTCGCGAGGTCCTCGTGACGTGAGCCATGGCGATCAAGATCAGGCGGGTGCCAGGCGGGCACCAGCGCGCACAGTGTCCTTGTTTCCTCTTTGTTGCTAAGGAAGCAAGCGCAGGCGCGGAGTACCGAGGCATCAAGCAAAGGTTTCCATATCAGTGCAACGAGACCAAGACCAGCAGGACGGCAAGACGGAGGTCACCATGGAGCCCAAGGCGGCGTCACCACCAGAGCCTTTTGCAGCCGAAGACTGCTTTTATCAGGATAAGCTGTACTAGCTGTCCCCTTCCAAATTGGCCGTTGTTGGCTCCCTTCCCGCTCAATATTTGGGGAGAGGACCAGGGCCTATATAAATAGGATTAGCCACCACGGTAAAAGGCAACTGGTCTCAAACTCATCCAGTTCATCCTCACACCCACCAAACACAAGAACACCTCGTCTCAGGAGGCTGTTCTTCCCCTTGTACTGTTCATCCTCAGCCCAAGAGGCAATCCACCACCACCACACTGGAGTAGGGTATTACACCACAACGGTGGCCCGAACCAGTATAAATCTTGTCTCCCTTGTGTTGCGAGTTCGTCGAGTTAGCCCTTGAGATCTTAGCGAAGCTAGGACGTGGATTGGCAGGGGGAGATCTTCGTGCGCACCCCAGTGTTCGAACCTTGAGGGTTTTGCCGGAACCCGTGATCTGACATTTGGCGCGCCAGGTAGGAGTGCCCCGAAGCTTCCTTTCTGTCGCTCCGCGTCCCGTTGCTTCATCGTCTCCATGGTGGACGCTCGCCGCGCTCGCGCTGAGCGCCGGGCTGCCCTCGCCGCCCGCGTTGCTCAGACGGCTCCCGTCGCCGGGCCACCCCATCGTTCTCCGTCTCCTGCCTTCAACGCCACCACCGGCCCGACGGGGAACGAGCAGCAAGCATCCTCGCTGCACCCCTCGGTGCGGCGGGACGGCCGCACCGCCACTCCATCGCTGACCCCGGCCGGTTCGTCATCCCACGCTCGTCGCGCTCCCGTGGACGCGTAGGCCGCGCTGTGCATGGCGCGTGAGCTCCTGCGCTACCGCCCCGTTGACGACCTCTACGAGGACTGGCTCGACCGCATCGCCGAGCTTGTCAGTGCCGCAGGGGGCTCCTCTGCGCCATCCCTCTCGCTGCCTCGCCCTCCGCCAGCCGCGGGCGGCGTAGCCCATGGAGCGCCTCCACCACCTCTACCCCAAGACGGGGTCTTGGCGCCAAGGCGCGCGGCCCCACGGCGCGACCTGCCGCGTCCGGCGCCCGCCCAAGAAGAAAGAAGCTGCCAAGAAGTCCCTCGGCCACGAGAAAACGCCCCCGCGCTCCCTGCGCCACCACGACAAGACCGCATGCCGCCTGCAGTGGTGGTGCGCGGACCCCATCAAGGAGAGGTTCCCCACCAGCGCAGAGTCCCGGTGACCACGGCAAGCTGCCGTGCCTTCACCCTTGAGCTGCGTAGCGTCGCCTGGCCAGGCAAGTTCAAGCTGGATCTGCCTCCTCGCTACGACGGCAGCCCCGACCCCACGGAGTTCCTGCAGCTCTATGAGCTGAGCATCGAGGCGGCCAACGGCGACGAGAAAGTCATGGCGAACTGGTTTCCCATGGCTCTCAAGGATGGTGCCCGCTCCTGGCTCCTGAACCTGCCTCCAGGCTCGATCCCCTCCTGGAACGAGATGCGCGACCGTTTCGTTGCCAACTTCCGGGGCACTCGCGACCGCCCACCGGCCGCGGGTGACCTACTCCGCGTCAAGCAACAGCCAGGAGAGACCCTCCAGAAGTACATCCAGCGCTTCAACAACGTTCACCTCAAGATCCCCAAGGTGATGGACGAGGCCATCATCTCCGCATTCTCTGATGGCGTCCGCAAGGTCAAGATGAAGGAGGAGCTCGCCATCCACGAGGAGCTGTGCACGTCCCTGGAGTTGTTCAACCTGGCGACCAAGTGCGCAAGAGCTGAGGAGGGGCGCCTCTGCCTCCTCGAGCTCCCGGCTGCGGACCCGGAGGAGAAGAAAGCCAAGGCCAAGGACGTGAAGCGCAAGGGAGCAACCGTGCTCGTGGCGGAGCCAGTCACCAAGCGCGGCAGAGACTAGCCCGAGTCATCCAAGAGCACTCGACCGTTCTGCGCCTTCCATAACCTGCACAGCCACAACACCAGCGACTGTCAAGAGCTCAGAGCCATTCGAGAAGGACGCTTCGGTCGACGCCCCGAGCGCAACGACCGGGGCTACGGCCGAGGAGGAGGACGTGGTGGCGGACGCTGGGATGATCGTGGCCCGCGCCAGGAGTGGCGCGACCGGCCTCGTGAGGACCGCTGGCAGGATCAGCCTCGCGAGGGCACCTGGAGGGATCAGCCTCGTGAGGATCGTCCTCAGGGCAACGCCGGTCTTCCTCCACTACCTCCACCACCAAGAAGGAATGGCGACCACCATCAAGACGAGGGGGCTGGGGGCTTCCAGGAGCCACGTGCCATCGCCTGCCTCTTGAGCGGAGCTCAAGCCCCAGCCTTGCAGCGTATCTTCAAACAGTTTGCTCGTGAAGTGAATGCAGTCCTCCCCAAGCTCGAGGCCACGTGCCCACTCAGATGGTCCAAGTGCGCCATCATGTTCCGCTCGGCAGATCAGCTCAAGTGCGCGGCTACCGCTGGCGCCCTCCCGATGCTTTGTTCACCAGTCATCAGCAACGTGCAAGTCACCAAGACCCTCATCGATGGCGGCGCGGGGCTCAACGTCCTGTCCGTCGACACGTTCGACAACCTCCAAGTGCTGTATGACCAGCTTCAGCCCACCAAGCCTTTCTCAGGAGTGACCGACGGCTCCACTACCCCGATCGGGCAACCGCCTTCCCGTCACCTTCGGAGAACGCAACAACTACCGCACCGAGCTCATCGACTTCGACGTCGCACACATCCGTCTGCCGTACAATGCCATCCTCGGGTATCCAGCCGTCGCCAAGTTCATGGCGGTGACCCATCATGGCTACAATTTCCTCAAGATGCCAGGAAGCGGCGGAATCATCACAGTCCCCTGCGAAGAAAGGGACGCGGTGTGTTCCCTCGAGCGTGCCTTCCAAGCTGCAGCAATCGACGCCCCGACAGCAAGGGCGAGTGCCCTCCTGAGGCCACCCCCAAGAAGAAGAAGAAGCAGCTGCTCCGCGCAGGGCCTCAGGCAAGCGGCGCCACGTCTGGATCGGTGCCCGCACCTGGGGCACGTCCCTCCATCACATAGGAAAGCGTGCCCGGCGCCCTTCTCGGGGAGGGCTCGGGGGCTCTCTTCTGGAGGGCCTCAGACCTTGCCAACATCACGAGGGAGGCGCTCGGGCACCATCTGGAGGTGTGCTTCATGGAACGTCACCCTCAGGAGGACAAGAGACGGGGAGCGCCGAGTGCTCAGGAGTTCATTACCAGGACTACCCAGGAGCTGCAAGATGCGAGGGCCATGCGCGGCAATCGCCGTTCACCTGGTGCAGGCTCCCATCCAGGCGAAGATGCCGAGCTGCGCATTTGCGTCGACATCCCAGGGCTCAACAGGGCCGCATCTCAGGAGCCCTTCTGGCCTTCGCGCGTGGGACGCTGCGAGGGCCCACCGCACAACTACGTTCGCATGCCTTTTGGCCTGCCGAGCGTGGCGTCCGCCTATTATCGCAACTTGCGGCGCGCCCTGGTGACTCAGGAGGCCAGGCACCACGCCGTCCTGATGGAGATGGAGACGGTCCTCAAGGAACCGCCTGGACCCCCAGAGCCCCCCGAGGCTCAGGGCCCCGGTGGCTTGTGTGGAGCGTCCCTTCATCAACAGAACCAGGTGACATTTTCCAAGTTTATTTAGCTGGGAGCGCCCCCCGGGCTGCATCATTCCCAGGCCACGTGGGTCTATCCCTGTGGCATGTATCCCTTTTCATGTCTTTAGCTTACCTTGCTGGGGGCGCCCCTCGGGCTGCATCATCCCCAAGCCGCTCGGGCCTGGCCCAGTGGCATGTACCTTCCCTGCATTTACTTGAGCCAGTATGCTTTCCATGTTTAATCTACCTATGACTATCACCCACCACGGGGGCTACTCACGCTGGCACGACACTTGTGCTCGGGTCCGTCCCTGCAACATCGAAAAATCTGAGCGGTCGAGCTCTGACTTGCGGCATGCCCCACGCACGTCACCTCACCAGGCCCTCAGTGCCTTCATCTCTTCGCGGAGCAACCGGCGGCAGACCGGCAACCATAATGGCAAACTGTGTCTCTCTTTGTGCTGGCTCGCAGGAATCTCCTGAAGATGCCGGCAGGCGGAACCACGAGCTCCCTCTTCTCCCATGCAATCCGCTAGCGCGTTAAAAGGGGGACTCCTAAGCATCGCGACTCAGGAGCTCCTACTGGCTCTCCAGCCCTCACCCCCTGGCCTTGACCACGGCACGCGACCTGGCATACCAGCGGTGGCTGAGCTCGCTCGAGAGCCGGGACCTGAGGACGTAGAGCACGAAGGAGAGCATGGAGAAGGGGGAGGCTCGCATGGACCTGGCTTAGCTGTGCTTTGGACGCCTATACACGAATCTGGCGCATCATGAGGAATCGACCCTGAACCGTCAAGATAAGTCCCGAGCCCGGGTTGGCTAAACCGCTAAGGATTATGAACCATACTAACCGCAGCCCTGCTGCAGCAACGTCACCCCCCTTTCTTACCTATCGACGGCTGCTTGAGCGCTAAAGGGGACCTCCTGAGCATCGCGCCTCAGGAACTCTTACTAGACCTCGGGCCGCTCACCTCCTGGCCTTGACCACGGCACGCGACCTGGCATACCAGCGACGGCTGCAGCCTGTCTGGGGACCAGGACCTGTCAGCGTAGAGCACCAAGTCGTCGCGAGGTCGGAAAGGGAGACCGAGCTGAAGCAGGACTCGCGCTTGCGCAAGATCATAATAAGGACAATATTGACAAGAGACATTACAAACCATTTACACACCCCCACGGGGCACTTCTTGATTCCTCGTAGGGAACAAAAGGCAAGAACTTAGGAAATCCTATCTACACGCACCCCTGTGGACGATGCCATCGTCAAAAGTGGGCCACCAGAGGCCGGCGCCAACCTCATCCAGATCGGCGACGGCGGCCAGACGCTGCAGCCCTGCTCCGGGCTCGGCGAGAGCTTGGGGGCACGTAGCTGTCGTCGCTCGTCTTCGGGGTCTCGTAGAGCTCGTGAGAATCACTGGACTCCCAAGTGTCACTGCGGCTTCCAGAGGAGCCGCTGGCGACGCGGGCAGCAGTCCCTGCCCCAGCTGCGGCACCAGCCTGATGACTCCACCTGGGGCAACACTCTAGACGGCGGCCTTCTGCGTCGAAGACCTTGAAGAACAGCGTGGAGGCGACGTCGTACACGAAATGGATCGCGAGGGCGCCCTCCACGCAACACACTCGGGCGACCTCACCCCAGCCTCGGGTCATGAAGATCTTCCCCGAGGAGACGGCCTCAACCTCCGCTCCAGTCGCCGGCGTGTCACAGTCGGCGTGCTGCAGCCAAAGCTCAAGAGGCCCCCTCAGCGGCATCTCAGCTGAGAAGAAGGAAGGGAAGCGGATCCAAGTGCTCGGGGGCATCACTGCCCACAGCACGAGCTCGCGCGAGGAGTCCGTGGCGTGGACTCCAGGGACGGCGACGCGCGCCACCGCGGCACGGTGACCATGGCCACGGCGCGCCGCCGAGGCTCGTCGCCTCCTCCTCCCGAGCCCCCGACTTGGGCGTACAGGGGTAACGGATACCCAGGAGGAGGCCGCTCGCACCAAGGCCTCGTCACCACCTACATCGTCGCTGCGTCGCGGTGGTGGACCGGCCTCTTCTTCGGCAGGAGCGGCACCAGCTCGTCGAGGGGAGTCTTTCCTTTCTCCGCAGCGGAAAACCTTCGGATGGGCGCCATTGGTGTCGGCAATGGAGCAGAGGAGGAGAAGCAAGCTGAATGGGAAGAGATGGGCGACGGGGGTGTCGGCGTCCTGGGAACGGGGGTCCCCAGACTTGCCTGCCTGCGGCCCACGGCGTAGCTAAGCCAGCAGGCCGTACGGCCCATCTTCATCCACAAGGCATCCAAGAACCTCGCGAGGCGGACGACACAAGACCTCCTCAGGAGTGGCCTAGTCAGGCAGGCTCATGAGGAGCGGAGATATCAAGGCGGGGCAAACCTCACGAGGCCCTCGTGACGTGAGCCATGACGATCGACAACAGGCGGGCACCAGCGCACGCAGCGTCCTTGTTTCCTCTTTGGTGCTAAGGAGGCTAGCGCAGGCGAGGAGTACCGAGGCATCATGCAAAGGTTGCTATATCGGTGCAACGAGACCAAGACCAGGAGAACGGCAAGACGGAGGTCATCGTGGAGCTCAAGACGGCGTCACCACCAGTGCCTTTTGCAGGCGAAGACCACTTTTGTCAGGATAGCTTGTACTAGCTGTCCCCCTTCAAATTTGCCCGCCGTTGTTGGCTCCCTTCCCGCTCAATATTTGGGAAGAGGACCAGGGCCTATATAAGTAGAGCTAGCCGCCAATGTAGGGGCATCTCATCTCGGCTAGATCCCATCTGATCCGATCGAGCAGTTCACCCAGCTCTCACCCGCTAAGTCACCAAGCACAAGAACACCTCAACCTCAGGAGGCTGTTCTTCCCTCTGTACTGTTCATCATCAACCCAAGAGGCAATCCACCACCACCACACTGGAGTAGGGTATTACACCACAATGGTGGCCCGAACCTGTATAAATCCCGTGTCTCTTTGTGTTGTGAGTTCATCGAGTTCGTCTGCGAGATCTTAGCGAGCTAGGGCGTAGATCGGTAGGAGGGAAAGACTTCGCGCGCACCCCAGTGTTCGAACCTTAAGGGTTTGCCGGAACCCCACATCCGACATTTGGAGCGCCAGTCGTCCCATCGCTCCGTCGTCTCCATGGCGGACGCTCGCTGTGCTCGAGCTAAGCGTCGGGCTGCCCTCACCGCCCGCGTTGCTCAGACGGCTCCCATCAGCGGGCCACCTCGTCATTCTCCGTCTCCCGCCGCCAACTCTGCCACCGGCCCGACGGGGAACGAGCAGCAGGCGTCCTTGGTGCATCCTTCGGTGCGGCAGGACGGCCGCACCGCCACTCCATCGCTGACCCCGGCCGGTTCCTCGTCTCACGCACGCCGCGCTCCCATGGAGGCGCGGGCCGCACTCCTCGCCGCAGACGAACTCCTGCGCTACCGCCCAGTCGACGACCTCTATGAGGAGTGGCTCGACCACATCGCCGAGCTCGTCTGCGCCGCAGGGGGCTCCCCGGCGCCGTCCCTCTCTCTACCTCACCCTCAGCCGGCCACGGGCGATGAGGCTCATGGCGCACCTCCACCACCTCTGCCCCAAGACGGTGCCTTGGCACCAAGGCGCGTGGCCCCACGGCGTGATCCGCCACTCCCGGTGCTCGCGCGCGAAGAGAGAAGCTTCCAAGAAATCCCTCGGCCGCGAGAAGCTGCACCTACGCTTCCCGCGCCGCCTCGTCAAGACCGCACACCGCCTGCGGCGGCGCCACGCGGACCTCATCAATACCAAGCTCCACCTCCGAAGCGGGCCCCAGCAACCATGGCCGGCTGCCGTGCCTTCACCCCCGAGCTGCGCAGCGTCGCCTGGCCAGGCAAGTTCAAGCCCGATCTGCCTCCTCGCTACGACGGCACCGCCGACCCCGCGGAGTTCCTGCAGCTCTATGAGCTGAGCATCGAAGCGGCCAACGGCGATGAGAAAGTCATGGTGAACTGGTTTCCCATGGCTCTCAAGGATGGAGCCCGCTCCTGGCTCCTGAACCTGCAGCACGGCTCGTTCTCCTCCTGGGACGAGATGCGCGACCGCTTCGTCGCCAACTTCCAGGGACTCGCGACCGCCCCCGGCCGCGGGTGACCTGCGCCGCATCAAGCAACAACCAGGAGAGACCCTCCAGAAGTACATCCAGCGCTTCAAGAACACCCGCCTCAAGAACCCCAAGGTCACGGACGAGGCCATCATCTCCGCGTTCTCCGACGACGTCCGTGACGTCAAGATGAAGGAAGAGCTCGCTATCCATGAGGAGCTCTGCACATCTTAGGAGCTGTTCAACCTGGCGACCAAGTGCGCAAGAGCTGAGGAGGGGTGCCTCTCTCTCCTCGAGCTCCCAACTGCAGGAGTGGAGGAGAAGAAGGCCAAGGCCAAGGACGTGAAGCGCAAGGAAGCATCAGTGCTAGCAGCGGAGCCCGACACCAAGCGGGGCAGAGATCAGCCCGAGTCATCCAAGAACAGCCGACCGTTCTGCGCCTTCCACAACCTGAACACCCACAACACCAGCGACTGTCAAGAGCTCAGAGCCATACGAGAAGGACGCTTCGTCGACGCCCCGAGCGTAGCGATCGGGGCTACGCCCGTGGAGGAGGACGTGGAGGCGGACGCTGGGACGACCGTGGCCCACGCCAGGAATGGCGCGACAGGCCTCGTGAGAACCGCTGGCAGGACCATCCTCGCGAGGGCGCCTGGAGGGACCAGCCTCGTGAGGATCGCCCCCAAGGCAACGCCGGTCTTCCCCCGCTGCCGCCGCCAAGAAGGAACGACGACCACCATTAGGACGAGGGGGCTGGGGGCTTCCAGGAGAGGCACACAATCGCATGCATCTTGGGCGGCGCCCAGGCCCCAGCCTCTCAGCGCATCTTCGAACAGTTCGCTCGCGAGGTGAACGCGGTGCTCCCCAAGCTCGAGGCCACGTGCCCGCTCAAGTGGTCCCAATGCGCCATCACTTTCAACTCGGCAGATCAGCTCAAGTGCGCGGCCACCGCCGGCGCCCTCCCGATGTTGTGTTCCCCAGTCATCAGCAATGTGCAGGTTACCAAGACCCTCATCGACGGCAGTGCAGGGCTCAACGTCATGTCCGTCGACATGTTCGACAACCTCCAAGTGCCATATGAGCAGCTCCAGCCTACCAAACCTTTCTCAGGAGTGACCGACGGTTCCACCACACCGATAGGGCAGGTCCGCCTGCCTGTCACCTTCGAAGAGCGCAAGAATTACCGCACCGAGCTCATCGACTTCGACGTCCCGCACATCCGCCTGCCGTACAACACCATCCTCGGGTATCCGGCCCTGGCCAAGTTCATGGCAGTCACCCACCACGGCTACAACGTCCTCAAGATGCCGGGAAGCGGAGGAATCATCACGGTCCCATGTGAAGAGAGAGATGCGGTGTGCTCCCTTGAGCGCGCCTTCCAAGCTGCAGCAATCGACGACCCCGACAACAGAAGTGAGGGCCCTCCGGAGGCCATCCCCAAGAAGAAACAGCTGCGCCGCGCAGGACCTCAGGAGGATGGCGACGCGGCAGGAGCCTCATCAGGATCAGCGTCCGTCCCAGGGGTGCCTCCCTCCATCGCATAGGAAGGCGCACCCAGCGCCCTCCTCGGACACGGCTTGGGGGCTCTCTTCTGGAGGGCCTCAGACCCTGCCAACCTCACGAGGGAGGCGTTTGGGCACCACTTGGAGGCGTGCTTCGCGGCACGTGTCCCTCAGGAGAGCACAGGGCAAGGAGTGCCCACCACTCAGGAGTTCATCACCAAGACCACTCAGGAACTGCAAGACGCAAGAGCCATGCGCGCCGACAGCTGCTCACGAGGCGCAGCTCCCCATCCTGGCGAGAATGCTGGGCTGCGTGTCTGCGTTGACGTCCCCGGGCTCAACAGGGCCGCATCTCAGGAGCGCTTCTGGCCTTCGTGTGTGGGCCGTTGCGAGGGCCCGCCACACAGCTACGTTCGCATGCCCTTCGGCTTGCCGAGCGTGGTGTCAGCCTATCACCGCAACATGCGGCGTGTCCTGGCAGCTCAGGAGGCCAGGTACCACGCCATCTGGAGGAAATGGAGACGGTCTTCAGGGAACCTCCCGAGCCCCTAGAGCCTCCCGAGGCTCAGGGCTCCGGTGGCTCATGAAGAGTCACCCCTTCGACGCACGCCTTCAGCTGCACCAACTCTACTTCGTCTACAGAACCAGGTGGCATCTTCCAAGCTCATTTAGCTGGGAGCGCCCCTCGGGCTGCATCATTCCCAGGCCACATGGGTCCGTCCCTGTGGCATGTATCCCTTTGCTTATGTCTTTAGCTTACCTTGCTGGGGGCGCCCCTCGGGCTGCATCATCCCCAAGCCGCTCGGGCCGGACCGAGTGGCATGTATCTTCCTGCATTTACCTAAGCTGATCTGCTTCCCATGCTTAACCTGCCCACGGCTATCGCCTGCTCGATCACCGCCCGCCACGGTCTGTTCATCCTATGCAATTCGCTTACGCGTTAAAAGGGGGGCTCCTGAGCATCGCGACTCAGGAGCTCTTACTGGCTCTCCAGCCCTCACCCCTGGCCTTGACCACGGCATCGCGACCTGGCATACCAGCGGCGGCTAAGCTCGCTCGAGGGCCGGGACCTGAGGACGTAGAGTGCTTGCATCTAACCGCCTTGCAGGAACACACAGTCACCAAGACTCAAGACCAGGCGCAACCCGCCTTGAGGTAGGGCCTCGTGAGTCCCGAGCTGGCTCACGAGTGCCCAGATACACCTCGCAGCCCTGCCGTGCAAGCCACGTGTCAGGGCGGGGCTGTACACGCCCCGGGGCTCCTCCCGGAGGGCCCCCCATCCCATGCACAAGTGGAAGCACCATGCTCCGCGCTGGCCGTCGACACTACCGAGGAGCGGCTATGCCCGTGCACAAGCGGAAGCACTATGCTCCGCGCTGGTGATAAACAACTGAGGGCGGCCCCACGGTCGTACCAACCTCAGGGAGCCCAGAGCTCAGCATCCAGCCTCACTGCAACGCCTCCCCTCGGGAGAGCCACACGAGGGGGCTGGGCACGGGGGCTGCGCACGCCACCCAACCAGGTCTCCCGGACCTGGGCGTCGCGCGCCCCTCCCGTGGCCTCGGCGAGGGCAGGTATGGAAATTGTTTGCACGTCAAGGGGGACTCCTGAGCATTGCGACTCAGGAGCCTAACTAGTCACGTAGCCCCTCACTCCTTGGTCCGTCCTGGTCTCCGGTCGGCCCAATGGCGGCTGAGGTATGCGCGGGGCCGGGCTCTACCGACGTAGAACATTAATCTATCCTTGCGAACTCTCCCTATAAGCTGTTTGCGCGTCAAGGGGGACTCCTGAGCATCGTGACTCAGGAGCCTAACTGGTCACGTAGCCCCTCACTCCTTGGTCCGTCCTGGTCTCCGGTCGGCCCAATGGCGGTTGAGGTATGCGCGGGGCTGGGCTCTACCGATGCAGAACGCAAAGCAAATAGGAAGGAAATCGCAAAATCTCGAAGCAAATAATACAAACACATTGTCCTCACGATATCAAATGAAAAGTCTAAACGCCTCCACGAGGCCTAATACATGTTGCAGGAACAAAACGGGAGAATAGCCGCAGGTCACTCCCGGGCACCGCCATCACCTGCGGAAGGTGCTACTTCGTGAGCGACATTGTCTTCACCTTCACCACCAGCTGCAGGATCGGCGACATCGCCGGACAGAGGAGCGGAGACAAAGCTGCGGAACTTCTTCAGCAAGGCCTCCACTTGACCTTGCACGGCTGCGGCGGCGGCCTCGTATTGATCTTCAGCCACAGGCTCCAGCAGCTCGTCAAGACAAGCGTCGGGGTCGCGAAGGTGCAGGTGGCTGAAGACATGGGTCAATGCAGCTGAAGACATGACGCGAGCTTCCGCCTCCGCCATGGGACCAACGCCATCAACGACTTCCTCGAGCGCCTTCACCAAGAGAGGAAGCAGCCGAGCGGGGCCGTCCTCATCAGTGGCCAGCGACTTCTCCAGGCCGTGCTCGTAGAGCATCTTCAGTGCCTCGCGAGATCTCTTCTCGAGGTCGGCAAAAGCCGCGCGGTCTTCGGTCAGGACTCGCGCCTTGGCGTCGAGATCGGCCTCCTCGTCTTCGCCTTCCGCTCCAGCTCTTCCAACCGGTTGCGCTCAGCGGCCTGCGTCCTCCCCAACTCCGCCAGCTCAGCATCACGGTTCTTGACGGCGTCCTCCCGGGCCTTCATCTCCTCCTCCTTCGCTTGGTGGCAGCATGCTTATTTGGCGTGCTTGTCGCGCAGGCTCTGCAACTCGTCCTCCAGCACCCGGCAGCGGTCACGGGCGGCCTTGGTGTCTTTCAGCGCCATCTCACGATCGACTGCGGTGTTGGCGGCACTCTGCTTCTCCTTCTCAGAAGCCGCAGCGGCCTGGCCCAGCGCCTAGGGATGGCAGTTTTGCCCATGGGTATGGGTACCCACGGGTACCCTACCCTAAAATAGTGGGCATGGGTAAGACTTGGCAAGATTTGATACCCATGGGTATGGGTATCCATACCCGCAAAATATATGGGTAGGGCATGGGTAAGAAATTGTGCCCATGGGTAACCCAGTGGATACCCAGAAAAAAAAATAACTTATATGGCCAAACCCTCAATCCCTTATTCCATAAACCGGCCATAGTCATAGGACTGCAACTTATAGATCACCACTCCTCCTCCAACTTATGTGACTCATCGAAATAATGAAATCTGGACTAATCAGCAACGGACTCTTGCCCAACACTCGGAGCAATATACCCTAGTTCCCATGGCCGCCTCTCTTTGTGTCGGCCTTCTACCAACCACTTATTGTACTCCCTTTCCACCTCTAATAGGCCCATCGCAGGAGGCAACGTCGATGCTAAACTGATCACCATTCATCACTTGAATTTTAGACTCATTTCTATAATTTCTCAACATGTAAATGCTATATACTGTACCCATCGGATACCCATTGGGTATGGGATACCCGATGGGTATGGGTATGGGTGTCAATTTGTGCCCATGGGTCTTGAAATGGGTGGGTATAGGAAGTGTTTGTGGGTATGGGTTTGGGCAGAAAAGGGTTGTACCCGCCCATACCCTACCCATTGCAATCCAGCGCGCGCGAACCGCCAAGTCGGAGTGGAGCCAGCCAGAGGCCAGCTCCAGGCGCCCGGCCACAAGGCGTGGGTCCGCGCCCAGGAGATCCGCCTGTAGCTGGGTCATCTCCGAAAGAGCACGTTCCAGAACAGCAGCAGGAGCAGAAGAACCTGGGAGTGGAGGTGCAGCAGTGGGAGGAGGCGACATCGTCGCCAGGGCCTGGGAGATCGCGGGTTCCGGAGCAGCTGGGACCTCATCAGCCGCGCCAAGCGCCAGCACCTCCGGAGCCAGCGGGGCCATGGGGGCTGATTCCACGCGGCGATGTTCCTCTTGGCCCCGCGAGGACGACCGGGCTGGGGAGATGCGGGCGCTGCTGCCTCCTTTCTCTGCGGAGGGAGGCATGGCTGTCGTATCCTCCTTCCTCTTCTTCGCCGAAGATGTCGGCCTGATCAACCAAGGGCGAGCATCAGGAAATGATGAGTACAAATAGGGACAAGGCGAAGCTTAAGACACTTACTGATCCACCGCAACATACTTCCGCTTGGGAGCTTGAAGCCTGACAGCATCGGGACCTTAGGGGCAGGCGTTCGGGCTCCGGCGACGCCAGGCGGTGCGGAGGCAGAGCCGGAGCCAGCCCCAGGAGGTGTTAGGACGGAGGCGGCATCGCGAGCTACCAGCGACGACCTACCCCTCGTCGGGATGAGGGGCTGCTCCCTCTCCCCTTGGCGGGCGTCGGCCTCGGCATCGTCAGGAAGGGCGCGGAGGATCTCGGCCTTGCTCAGAGGGGAAGTCTCCCCCACCTCTTCCAGAGTCTTCTCCGAGTCCAGCTCCTCTTCCCCTTCCCCGCGGGACTCGTCAGAAGACACCTCCACCGGTTTCGGTGCCGCAGGGGCTCCTGGGAGCGCCGGCGGCACCAGCCCACGCGCGTCAAAGGTCGGCCTGGAGGCGACGATTTCTTCCCGGTCCCTGCATTGGAACAGGGGGTGAAGGCGCTTGGTGGGTACTCCTGGTTGTCCCCAACTATGAGGTGCAGAACGGCGGCCAATTCATCATCAGGCAGGGCCCCCGGCCTCAGGCGGGTGTTGTTTTCCTCTTCTTCAAGCTCCCACAGGGGGCGTGCGCGCGCCTAGAACGGGGCAACTCGCAGCGTCAAGAACTCCCTCAGGAGCATGACCCCCGTCACCTTGGCCGCCCTCGCGTTGCCTGGCCTCAAGTCGGTCATCATCTGCCCCAACACTAGCGATGCCCGCTCATCGGCAAGCTCCGCCTTGGGCCACCCCCCGTTGGAAGAGGGCGCCGCCGTTGGCAACACCTGGCGCGGATCGGCACGCTTGGCATCCATCATGACCCATTTGGATCGGATGTTGTCGGCCCTCTTCCCGGTGCTCGAGATCGAGTTGGCCTTGCCGCATGTGATGAAATTAGCGCATCCGGAGACGTGCGCCTCGCTGACACGGAGGAAGAAGAAATGGCGCAGGAGCACCACGGACGGCATCACGCCCAGGTATGCCTCACAGTAGTAGGCGAAGATGGACAGGAGGAGGACAGAGTTGGGATGAAGATGCAATGCTTGCAGCCCGTAGTGGTCGAGGACTTCATAAAAGAAATCAGAGAAGGGAGGAACCAACCCGACGATGATACTGCTCGAGAAGAAGGGGAAGAAGGTGCTTTCCTCGGGCTCCGGCACATTGAAGGCAAGCCGGAGCTCGGTCTCCCCCCACTCATTGCTCTCGCCCGCCGTCAGCAGGCGCATGGAGGCGAGGCTCTTCTCCGTGATGGTGAGCGCCTCGAGGGCCGGCTCATACCAAGCCGGTGCTGAGGAAGTCTTGACCTTGCGCGGCGCCATGGATTGCGGGTACAGGATGAGATTGGAGCGGATCTGGAGGTAGCGGTGGCGAGGAGCAAGAAAGGGGATCTGGAGCGAGGCGAGGAAGAAGCAATGAAGGCAAGTGCTGCCTGCGCCAGCCTTTTGTCAGGTCAAGCAGTTGCCGAGGCAGCGTGGGGAAGCAGAGACACCCACGTCCAATCAACCGCCACGCGTCAACCGAGGCCACAGGCTTTTGGGGCCCACGGTGCTCCGTACTTGACCCTTGGCTTCGCCGCGAAGCCAAGCCCGAGCGCACCTTGGGCCTGGGGGCTACTGTCGGCATCCTGGGAACGGGGGTCCCCAGACTTGCCTGCCTGCGGTCCACGGCGTGGCTAAGCCAGCAGGCCGTACGACCCATCTTCATCCACAAGGCATCCAAGACCCTCGCGAGGGGCCAAGCCTCGCGAGGCGAACGATGCAAGACCTCCTCAGGAGTGGCCTAGTCAGGCAGGCTCACGAGGAGCGGAGATATCAAGGCGGGGCAAACCTCACGAGGCCCTCGTGACGTGAGCCATGACGATCGACACCAGGCGGGCGCCAGCACGCGCAACGTCCTTGTTTCCTCTTTGGTGCTAAGGAGGCCAGCGCAGGCGAGGAGTACCGAGGCATCATGCAAAGGTTGCTATATCGGTGCAACGAGACCAAGACCAGGAGAACGGCAAGACGGAGGTCATCGTGGAGCCCAAGACGGCGTCACCACCAGAGCCTTTTGCAGGCGAAGACCACTTTTGTCAGGATAGCTTGTACTAGCTGTCCCCCTTCAAATTTGCCCGCTGTTGTTGGCTCCCTTCCCGCTCAATATTTGGGAAGAGGACCAGGGCCTATATAAGTAGAGCTAGCCGCCAATGTAGGGGCATCTCATCTCGGCTAGATCCCATCTGATCCGATCGAGCAGTTCACCCAGCTCTCACCCGCTAAGTCACCAAGCACAAGAACACCTCAACCTCAGGAGGCTGTTCTTCCCTCTGTACTGTTCATCATCAGCCAAGAGGCAATCCACCACCACCACACTAGAGTAGGGTATTACACCACAAGGTGGCCCGAACCAGTATAAATCCCGTGTCTCTTTGTGTTGTGAGTTCGTCGAGTTTGTCCGCGAGATCTTAGCGAGCTAGGGCGTAGATCGGTAGGAGGGAAAGACTTCGCGCGCACCCCAGTGTTCGAACCTTAAGGGTTTGCTGGAACCCCACATCCGACAGGGGGCTCTGCCCCCTCCCCATTTATAGCAAGAGAAGGCCAACCGGCGCCCCCACGATCACAGGTAATGATGGTTTTTCCTTGCATGTCGCAGGGACTTGTCAAGTCGGGCAGTTGCCGAGGCAGCATGGGGAAGCGGAGACGGCCATGCCCAATCAACCGCCACGCGTCGACCAAGGCCGCAGGCTATTGGGGCCCGTGGCGCTCCGCACTTGACCTTTGGCTTCGCCTCGAAGCCAAGCCCGAGTGCGCCTTGGGCCAGGGGGCTACTGTCGGCGTTCTGGGAACGGGGGTCCCCAGACTTGCTTGCCTGCGGCCCACGGCGTGGCTCTACGAGCGGGCCCGTACGGCCCATCTCCACCAACAAGCACTCAAGACCCTCGCGAGACGGATGGCACAAGACCTCCTTGGGAGCATCCTCACCAGGTTGGCTCGCGAGGGGCGGAGAGATCAAGGCAAGGCAAACCTCGTGAGGTCCTCGTGACGTGAGCCATGACGATCAAGATCAGGCGAGCGCCAGCGCGCACAGTGTCCTTGTTTCCTCTTTGGTTTCCATATCAGTGCAACGAGACCAAGACCAGCAGGACGGCAAGATGGAGGTCACCATGGAGCCCAACGCGGCGTCACCACCAGAGCCTTTTGCAGGCGAAGACTGCTTTTGTCAGGATAAGCTGTACTAGCTGACCCCTTTCAAATTGGCCGTTGTTGGCTCCCTTCTCGCTCAATATTTGGGGAGAGGACCAGGGCCTATATAAATAGGGTTAGCCACCACGGTAGGAGGCAACTGGTCTGGAACTCATTCAGTTCATCCTCACACCCACCAAACACAAGAACACCTCGGCTCAGGAGGCTGTTCTTCCCCTTGTACTGTTCATCCTCAGCCCAAGAGGCAATCCACCACCACCACACTGGAGTAGGGTATTACACCACAATGGTGGCCTGAACCAGTATAAATCTTGTGTCCCTTGTGTTGCGAGTTCGTCGAGTTAGCCCTTGAGATCTTAGCGAAGCTAGGACGTGGATCGGTAGGTGTTGAGGATATAAGCCTTAGAGTCACCCGCCCGGAGGGGCTGGGTTACTCATAATGGTCATCGCCTGAAGCCCGACGCCAAGCTTGAAGACTGCGGGCCAAAGATGGGCTTAAGACCCGGAGATGGCTTAAAGCCCGTAGTTACAACCGCTATTATGGTAGAACTTGTAGTGTAAGGCAAGAATAGTTGAGAGTCCGAGCCAGACACTCTTATGAGCCGGCCGGGACTCTGAGAGCTGCTGGGTGTCAACCTCTCTATATAAAGGGACGACCCGGCGGCGGTTTAGGGACAAGTAAGATCTCGTCGAGAGCCAGGCATAGCAATTAAGCTCCCTGGTCATCGAAACCCTAATTAATACCACCTCAACTGGACGTAGGCTTTTACCTTCACCGAAAGGGGCCGAACCAGTATAACCCTCGTGTTCCTTGTCCCGTTAACCCCTTCAAGCTTCCTAGCTGCGATGGCTCCACGACTAAGTCCTAGCTCGAGGACATCTGCCGTGAGAATTCCATGACAGTTGGCGCCTACCGTGGGGCCAGCGCACGGTGGATTTGAGTTCTTGAAGGGTAGCTTCGAAGGGCTCAAGGGATACGCTGTGGGCCGGATGACCAAGAGTCATCGCGGCAAGCTCTACATCGACGATGCAAACTGGGGCCCCGACGCCGGCTCAATTGAGTACGGGTACCGGGTCCCCTTCGGCGGAATTCATGTCTTCATTGGCAAGATTGGTGAGCCGGGCCCTGAGCCGGATCTCTGCGCCGATCTCATCGAGACGGCTCAGCGTGCACGACCCGCCCGGGCCCTACCTGCCTTGAAGCATGCTTTTGTGGTATGTATCCATGGAGGGCTCTCTGATGGATCTGGATCTGGTGATGAGACGGCCGCCGGCTCTGACGGCGAGTCGTCCACAGATGAGTCAAACTCGTTGTATCAACTTCAAGATGGCAGGCTCAGGGGTTGTTCCGATGGTGACAGTATTCCGGACCCGTTTGAGCCGCCGAGGCGGGTTGGAATCTTCATGGCCGGTGCACAGCCTGTTCAGAACCCTGCCGCTGGGTCGGGAAACCCGGTGCCCTCGCCGGCTCAGGTGCTGATGGATCTCACGGACAAGATGACGACCCTGTTGACCGCCACGGTTGACCCGGCAGATCAAGCTCAGCATGACGCGGAGGTGGCGCAGTTAAAGTTAGATCTAGTGAAAGCCAAGGAGGATCTGGCGGCGGAAGGGATCAGGATGGCTGCGGAGAGGGCGGCTCTCGACGCCCAGACTCAGTTGATTCAGGCGCAGTCCTTCCGGCTCACGATGGATCAGAACGCGTCCAATGAGGTCATGAGAAGGAGGCATCAAAAGGCCCAATCTCGACTCCCTCCGGTCTACGATCCTCGAAACCTCTTCAACACGCCAGGTGCAGGGTCTAGTAACCCGCCGGGAATCATAGTGCCCGGGTCTGGGACCCCTGTTTAGCCACAAGTGATGGGGCCTCCCCGGGTGAACCCTGCCCCGCCTCAGTATGTGCCAATACCACCGGGTCATTATGCTAACCCGCTGGAGAACATGGTCGCCGCAGCAGCACGACTGGCGGCTCTCCCAATTGACGGCGACTCTCCAACGGCTATTGAAACCCGCCGGGTCAGAGAACTCCTTCAGACAGCGCTGGCACAGCAAGAGGCGTACTCTTACAGCCAGGACAGGATCCACTCAACCCCTCATCCAGGCCGGAGCCCGAGTTATAGCAGACACATGGTCTCAGCGACCGGCTCAAGTAATGTCCGACGCCACGACCCGCCCCCTGGCCATGGCCCGGCTCATAACGGAGCCTTTCACGCAACAGACCAAGACAGAACGCGGCAAGAGGCGGAACAGGTGCCTCAGTTGACGGCTTACCAGACACCCCCGGCTTATCCGACGACTTCCGTCGACGTGGGTATCCCTACGAGGACTGGAGGTGTCCCTTGTTTAGTGCCGGCTCTCCGCAATGAACGTCTACCCAAGGACTTCAAAGGACCTAGGAAGGTGCCTAATTACACGGCTGATTTACAACCCGGAGCCTGGATCAAGAGTTACGAGATGGCCATGGAATTGCTGGAGGTCAGTGAAGCGACGATGGCCAAGTACTTTACCATGATGCTAGATGGGACTGCCCGCACTTGGTTGAAAGGGCTACCACCGAATTCCATCGGGTCTTGGGCTGAGTTGAAAGCCCGGTTCATCCAAAATTTCAAAGATACCTGTAGGCAGTCTATGTCAATTGTGGATTTGACTAACTGTAAACAGCAGGAGGGTGAGTCTACAACACATTGGGTTCGCCGGGTCAAAGAGATAATACATTCATCTGATAAGATGGATGCCGGCTCTGCAGTCTTAATGTTGGAACAGAATTGTCAGGTGTACCTAGACTGCCTAGTCTTAATGTTGGGTCAAAGAGATAATACATTTTTGCATGGAAACCTTCTGATATGCCAGGTGTACCTAGAGAACTCGCTGAGCACACTCTCAATGTTGATCCGAAATTTAAGCCGGTCAGGCAATTCCTTCGGCGGTTTAATGAAGAGAGGCGGAAAGCCATTGGTGAAGAGGTGGCCCGGCTCTTGGCGGCCGGGTTTATTGTTGAAGTCTTTCACCCAGAGTGGTTAGCTAACCCGGTGCTCGTGCTCAAGAAGAATGGCACCTGGCGGATGTGTGTGGACTACACGGACTTAAACAAGGCATGTTCGGCTGATCCTTTTGCCCTTCCCCGTATTGATCAAATCATTGATGCTACGGCGGGTTGCGAGCGCTTAAGTTTCTTGGATGCTTATTCTGGATACCATCAGATTAAAAATGGTAGTTAAGGACCAGGAGAAGACGGCGTTCATCACTCCCTTTGGAGCCTTCTGCTATGTATCTATGCCTTTTGGACTCAAGAGTGCACAGGCGACTTATCAGCGTTGCGTGCAGAACTGCCTTCATAACCAGATTGGGCGCAATGTTCATGCCTATGTAGATGATATTGTGGTTAAGTCCAGGGAGAAGGAAACTTTGATAGATGATCTGAGGGAAACCTTTGATAATCTCCGGGTCTACAAGATGATGCTTAACCTGGCCAAGTGTGTTTTTGGTGTTCCTGCAGGCAAGCTCTTGGGTTTCTTGGTTTCTAACAGAGGCATTGAAGCTAACCCGGAGAAGATCAAGGCAATCACCTCTCTGGCTAAGCCGGCGTGTATAAACGACGTCCAGCACCTGGCGGGTCGTATTGCTGCTTTAAGCCGGTTTATAAGCCGTTTGGGTGAGAAGGCCATGCCATTGTACCAGTTGATGAAAAAAACTGATGACTTTGTCTGGAATGATGCTGCTAATACTGCTTTTGAGGATTTGAAGAGACAGCTGGCAGAGCCCCCAGTCCTTGCTGCTCTGGTTGACAAGGAGCCTTTATTGCTGTATGTAGCTGCTAACACACGGGCCGTCAGTGTGGCTGTGGTGGTGGAGCGCAAGGAAGAGGGTAAGGAGCATCCGGTTCAGCGGCCGGTTTATTACGTCAGTGAAGTGCTCATCGAGTCCAAACAGCGGTATCCACATTGGCAGAAGCTTGTTTATGGTGTGTTCATGGCAAGCCGGAAGCTTAAGCATTACTTCCAGGGTCACCCTATCACTGTGGTTAGTTCTGCTCCCCTTGGAGATATCATCCAAAACAGAGAAGCTACAGGGAGAGTGGCTAAGTGGGCTATAGAGCTTGGGCCTCATGGTCTGAAATATGTACCACGCACTGCTGTTAAATCTCAAGCCTTGGTGGATTTCATCAACGATTGGAAAGAGCTACAAGTGCCCGAAGAAAAGCCGGATAACACATATTGGACTATTCACTTTGATGGATCCAGGCAATTGGAGGGCTCGGGGGCTGGAGTTGTATTGGCTTCCCCTAAAGGTGACAAGTTCCATTATGTGCTACGGTTGATGTTTCCTTGTACTAACAATGCGGCTGAGTACGAGGCCTTGCTCCATGGTCTTCGGATGGCTAAGGAGATGAGCTTGAGCCGGGTAAGGTGCTTCGGCAACTCAGACTTAGTGGCTCAACAAGTATCAGGCAAGTGGGATTCCAAGGACCCTCTCATGGCGGCTTATCGCCGTGAAGTTGATGCTATTGCTGGACACTTTCAGGTTTACCAAGTAGAGCACATCAATCGCAGGAAGAACGAGGCGGCTGATGCTTTAAGCCGGCTGGGCTCTCAGCGAAAACAGGTGCCGCCTAATACTTTCCTGGACGTCTTGCATAACCCTTCTGTTAAGTTGCCTACAGAGGAAGACTTGGCTGTCCCTGACCCGGAGGCACAGTTGGTGGCGGCTCTCCACATCACCCCGGACTGGACGGTGCCTTACTTGGCTTACATGACCCGGGGAGATTTGCCTGAGGATGAAACTTTGGCCAGACAAATAACCCGGCGGTCTAAGTCAATGGTTGTTATCAATGGTGAGCTGCATTGCCGCAGTGTTACGGGAGCATTCCAGCGTTGTGTCTCCCCTGAGGAAGGTCAAGAAATCTTGCGTGAGATTCACGAAGGGGATTGTGGCCATCATGCCGGCTCAAAATCCCTTGTGGCCAAAGCTTTCTGTCATGGTTTTTATTGGCTGACGGCTCATGCTGATGCGGAGGATTTGGTCAGTAAGTGTGATGGTTGCCAGAGGTTCTCACGACGGGCTCATGTGCCGGCTCAAGAGCTGCGGATGATACCAATCACTTGGCCATTTGCGGTCTGGGGGCTTGATATGGTTGGGCCTTTTAAAAGGTCCAAGGATAAGAAGACCCACCTCTTGGTGGCAGTTGACAAATTCACAAAGTGGGTTGAAGCAGAGCCAGTTAGCAAGTGTGATGCAGCCACGGCGGTTCAGTTCATGAAAAGGGTGATCTTTCGCTTTGGCTTTCCACACAGCATTATAACTGACAATGGTACTGTCGTGGAATTGTCACGATAGATGTCCTCGAGCTAGGACTTAGTCGTGGAGCCATCACAGCTAGGAAGCTTGAAGGGGTTAATGCGGGACAAGGAACACGAGGGTTTATACTGGTTCGGCCCCTTATGGTGAAGGTAAAGCCTACGTCTAGTTTGAGGTGGTATTGATTAGGGTTACGATCACCAGGGAGCTAAACTGCTATGCCCGGCTCTCGATGAGATTGTTCTTGTCCCTAAACCGCTGCCGGGTCGTCCCTTTATATAGGGAGGCTGACGCCCAGCAGCTCTCAGAGTCCCGGCCGGCTCATAAGAGTGTCCGGCTCGGACTCTCAGCTATTCTTGCCTTGCACTACAAGTTCTACCATGATAATGATTGTAACTACGGGCTTTAAGCCATATCCGGGTCTTAAGCCCATCTTTGGCCCACCGTCTTCAAGCTTGGCGCCGGGCTTCTGGTAATGACCATTAGAGTAACCCGGCCCCTTCTGGCGGGTGACCCTAAGGTCTATATCCTCAACATTAGGCCCCAGATTGATTTGAGCCGGCTCATGTCAATCTTCAATTCTTTCGACAGAAAAAATCTCCGGCTTACCATTTGTGTGAAGGCCATAACCCGGCATGACGTCATCCTCTGGACTCCGGATAATCCGCCGTGACGTCATCTTCCATTAAGCCCGTTTTTTACTCCACCAGATCCGCAACGGATCTTTGCATTTACTGTCATCCCGAAAATCGAGGCGTTTCGTGAGGAGATAACCACGCCGTGGACTCCTTGATCCTCGGGCCCACTCATGAGCCCGCCCTTATAAATAGGCCGGCCCGACGGGCTTCTCTGCCACCCTTCTTCCTCATCGCGCCACTGCCCCTCTACCTGAGCTCGAACTCTGCCGCCGTTGCCTCGCCTCTGGTCTTCGTCAACCTTGGCCGCTGCATCACCCTGACTTGGACCAGACAAACGGCGGCGACCCCCGCATCTCTTCAGCACCGGTAAGTCCTCACTACCCCGTAGAACAGATCTGCAGTAGGGTTCCTCTGTGTTCGTCCGTGTTCGTCGCCGTCGCCCACAAGCTCCGGTAGTTCTCATAGTTACTGCCCCTGTTTAATCTTAGCCTTGTATAGAACTAGTGCGGCGGTTGTTTAGTACTCATTTCAAATGCCAGTAGGTCTCTTTTCACTGCATAAAGGCCTCATTCGAGCTCAAGAACTCCCCTGCGTCTGTTTCTAGGTCTAGAAACTTTTCTTTTGCCCGACCATTTTGATCCAAAATATTTACTGCGATGTGTGAAACCTGTTTTACCACACTTAGTAAAAAACTGCAATCATTGAGCCTCGGCGGTTTACATTTCCGGTTTAAAGAAACCACGCGCCGTAGAACCTTCCGGCTTTAAAGAAAACCATGCTTCGTAGAATCCTCCGGCTTAGCTGTGATAAGGCCGTAGATAATCAATTTATTCTGAATGCCCCTGCGGCTTAAATAACCCGCTGTACTTAGGTATATACCATTAGTCCCCTTCATAAGCCGCCACCTTAGCTTTGAACTGTAGATCTCCTCCGGCTTATAATTAACCCGGACGTTTTTCCTTTTTGTCATAGACTGCCGACTTTCACCATGCCTCCCAAAGCTCCCATTACTTGCAACTGGATGAGGTCCAATGTCACCAATGAGACCCTAGCAGACTTTGTCAAGTCCGGATATCTGCCCAAGAAGGACGTCATGTCCTACCGTGCCCCTGACCCGTCAGAAGAGAGACCACAGCCAAAGGACGGGGAGGTAGTGATTTTTGCGGATCATATGAGCCAGGGCTTCGCACCGCCCGGCTCAAAGTTTTTTAGGGACGTGCTAAACTTCTTCGACTTGCGGCCTCAAGACATTGGACCCAACTTAGTGTCCAACATCTGCAACTTCCAAGTCTTCTGCGAGGTTTACCTTGGAGAAGAACCTAGTCTGCTGCTCTTCAGAGAGCTTTTTTACTTGAACCGTCAGAATGAGTGCGCCAATGGGCCAAGTCTGGAGTTAGGTGGTATCTCCATCCAGCGGCGTAGGGACTGCCTGTTTCCTTACGCTGAGCCGCCGAGCCACCCAAAGGACTGGAACATGACTTGGTTCTATTGCCAAGACACGTCACCGGCTGATGAAAGTCCGCTGCCCGGCTTTCGCCCCTCGCGTCTGGAGCCGACTCACCCACTGTCAGACAAGCTGACTCAAGCGGAGCGCCAACCTCTGCTCCCCACTATCAACAAGATCAAGGCCCTCCTAGGCAATGGTCTGAATGGAATCGACTTGGTCCGGGTCTGGATCTCATGGCGGGTGATCCCATTGAGCCGCCGCCCCGGCTTAATGTGTGAGTACACGGGCCGAAAGGACGACCCTCAGAGACATAGCCGCAACGATCTTCCTGAAGACGTCGCAGAAGAGATGACCAAGGCTCTCTTGAACGAGAGCCTGGCAGACTGCGGAAGGACCGGGCTAGCCCCCTTCTGCAAGACCAACCCAGCCCCAGCGGTAAGCCGCTGATATGAACATCTTATCTGTACATAACCTTCATCTGAAACATTTTAAGAGAACCTTATTGCATTTTTCAGGCTGATGATAAGTTCTGGCGGGTCAAATATGACCATGAGGCGGCCAAGAAGGCCAGAAAGGCGAAGAAAGCCGCCAAGAAAGCCGCCCCTCGCAAGAAAGGAAGCAGGCCTACTGCTTCAGAGCTGATGCATTTAAGCGACAGCTCCGAGTCAGAGGTAACCCCCGAGCCTTTAAATCCTTGCTATATTTGTTGTTTGTTGCTGTCCGCCTTATCAATACTTGCTCATTGACAGGATGACACCGGTGCAAGTAACCCGGTAGTTGAAGAGGTAATGTCACTTTCCTCCGACTCGGAGCCCTTGCCAAAGCTGAAAGTCCGAAGGGTAACCCGGAAAGTAAGCTTTTCACATCCTTTAGCTTATCAAGATCCTCAATTTATTTTGAAGCGACAGGTTCATGAGAGCCGGCGTCACACCCGGACCAACAAGGACACCGACCTCTCCTCCGGGTTACCTGACACATCAAGGAAGCGCCAAACTAAGGTTATTTCCCACTTGTACCCTTTTCATCCGTTGGCGGGTGTTATCCGTCAGCCACTCAATTCTTCTGACTCAAATTATCAGGAGACCTCCCCCTCTTCGGGCGACTCTATGCAGTCGAGTCTTCCGGCTTTCAAGACCGCGCCCGGGTAATGACAACCATCTCATATTATACTTGTCTGTACTTACCCTTTTTGTGCTTAACGTTTCTGTCCTTTCAGTGGCCAGGCAAAGCTCACCAAGAGAGCGAAGAAGACCAAGTCAGCCGGAGTGCCGGATTTACCTGAACCGGAGGTGACGGCTCAAGAACCGCCAGCTGCCTCCGCCCCCGAAGCCACCATTCCAACCGACAAGGCACCTGAGGCCGCTGCCCTAACTACCAAGGCAACTACAGAAACTTCTGTTAACCCGGAGGCCTCCAGCTCGGCTCCACCAGCAGACGACCCGGACGTGGTAATCACCCGGACGGAGTTCGTTGAGCCGGGGAGACCTACCGTGCTGGCCAAGTGCTCCGCTAAGGGGGAGTTGCTGCAGCCCCACTGGGTGAACCTGGACCTCTCCGACTACACCAACCTGAGCATTGGAGAGCTCGTCTCTGGCTACATCAGCCAAGTGCACAAGAGCCGGGACGCAGAGGTTGCCATGGTGAACCAGATCCAGCAGAAATCTGAGGTATCATTCTGCTGTCCTCTTACTTACTGCATAGTTACCTTTACCATGCTAGCCCCCAAGTCAACGACTTATTGATTGAATATGTTGTAGACTTAGGTTCCGGCTTACTCAATTGAGCCGGCAGTTTGTAGATAGATACGTTCAATATGCATTAGCCCCCAAGTGCCAAGTGTCTTTGCTTGGAAAACGCTTGGGACTTATATAGTAACTGTTCATGCCATAACCCGGAAATTTATACAGGCTGCTGGCAAGAAACTTGAGGCTGACCTTGCTGATGTCAAGAGCCGGCTGAAGATGCAAGAAATGGAGACCCGGAAGGCAAACGCCAAGTTCGTATCCAGCATCGCCGCTCAAGAAAAGCTGAAGACGGAGTTCGACACTGAGCGGAAGGCGTGGGCCGAAGAAAAGGCCGCATTGGTGAACCGGGCGGAACAGGCGGAGAAGGCTCTCTCCGAGAAGACCGACGAGCTCTCCGGCCTAAAGCGCCAAGTGTCCCAGATGGTGGCCGCAATCTTCGGTAAGTCGTCGCGCCGGCTTTCATCAAATTTAGAATGTTTATATCTCATAATTTCATCCTTGTCGGCGGCTTATCTGGCTCTTGTTAAACAGGTCCCAGAAGTGCCAACCTCAACCAGAGCGTGGTAACCAAGCTGAAGGCCGTGTATACCCTGGTGGAGCAGCTCTACACCGGGTCACAGCGTGCCTTAGCTGTGGTGGCCCTATCAAACGAGGTGCCGACTCACCTGGCAGAAGTCCTTCGCCGGCTCACTGTACTGCCTCAACGGATCCAAGAGCTGCGACGGGCCTCTGCAAGAGCCGGAGCGATCGCCGCGCTGAGCCGGGCCAAGGCATTCCTGCCGGAGTTAGACCCGGCAGACATCGCCCTTGGCTATCCAAGCCTGAAGGAAGACGGCTCAGCTTTCGATCAGAAGGACTTCGCAGCTTGCGTGAAGGCCGTACGCCTAGTGGCCACCCTTATCGGGAACGACACAGATCTGACCAAGTACCAGCCGGGTTACAACGCGGAGAATCAGAGGATTCCAACCCCTCGCTATGAAGCCCTCAACTTGATCCCGCCGGCTCGTCAGCACACTTTCGCCCCGGAGATTGACCCGGCCGGGTTAATTGACGAGGAAGCCCAATTCGAAGCTCTCAGCGGCATCGACTGGAAGTCATCAACTTTCCAGGTCTTGGGATCAGCCGGAGGAGAAGATAGGAACGAGCCGGAGACTTCAACTCAGCAAGCGTCGTAACTCGGCTGGCGGTTTACCAAACAATGCTCCACCCTTTTAGACTTGATGAGCTTTGTAATAGAGTAGGTGCAATAGTTTATCTCTGCCGTGCCATCGTGCACGTATTGAATGCTGAAGCCTTTTGAAGTTGTCTCTTTGATGTTTCTCCGGGTCATAATCAATCCTTTGTTTGTCTTAACCTCAAAAGAGGTGCCTTTAATTATCCTGCATAGAAAGGAAAATCCCAAGTCTCGAGGCGGCTTACCACCCTGAGAATCATAAGTGTTAGATAACCCGGAATATGAATCAAAAATGACTTGTCTTCAATGATATCCTGAATACAGCCGTAAGAACATACTTAACGGCCTGCAAGCATACTGCCGGTTTAGATAACCCGGATAAGAGGGTTGGTACCGCAACTCCGGTTTACCTGTCTTATAACACCCATTGCGTTCAGCAATACTGTAAACCCAAGTTAAACCGGCAAAGTGAGACCCGGCTGTACACACTTGCAATAATCAGACAAAACTGACTATAAACTGGAAAAACTTAGGGGCTTCCGATTCAAATACGATCAGAGACCCGGCCCAAAGGGGTTATGCTAAGATTCGAATACGATCATATAGCCCCCAGTGGGTGTGGCGATGCCAATCAAGAGGGTATCGACAGCTATGTTCTCTTTGGTTCGAATACGACCCATGTTGGAACAGGAAGCCCCCAAGTGATTTTAAGAATTGTTTAATGACGCTGATTCGAATACGATCCACGTCGGTTCCCAAAGGGGTGAAACCATGATTCAAATATGATCAAGGAAAACTCCCCAATGAGCTCGGCACTTTGCCAATCAAATGGGTATCGACAGCTATGTTCTCTTTGGTTCGAATACGACCCATGTTTGAACAGGAAGCCCCCAAGTGACCTTGTTGCTTATGGCTAGATTCGAATACGATCATAAGCCGGATCCTCCTTCAAGTCATCATGTAATCTTGCAATGAAAACAACACGTGCATATTTGGAGGAGAAAACTTTATTGCTTATCATAATATATACATGGCTGAGAGAAATATGTACATCACGAGAGCCGGTGACTCAAGTGTAGTAAGGCCAAAGCTGAGCTATGTTCCACGGCCGACGGGTCTCTTCCTCCGACTTACGTGAATCTTTATGCTCCCGAATGTCAATGAGGTAATATGACCCGTTGTGCAAGTTCTTGCTGACCACAAAGGGTCCTTCCCAAGGCGGGGAGAGCTTGTGCGCATCTGTTTGATCCTGGATGAGCCGGAGCACGAGATCGCCTTCCTGGAAGACCCGGGTTTTAACCCGACGACTATGATAACGGCGCATGTCTTGTTGGTAAATTGCGGAGCGAGCTGCGGCCACATCATGCTGTTCGTCCAACAAGTCAAGAGCATCTTGGCGCGTCTGTTCATTGTCCGTCTCAACATAAGCCGCCACTCGAGGTGAGTCATGACGGATGTCACTGGGGAGGACAGCCTCTGCCCCATAAACCATGAAGAAAGGCGTGAAGCCTGTAGACCTGTTAGGAGTAGTGTTGATGCTCCATAGCACGGAGGGCAACTCCTCCACCCAACAACCCGGCGTCCGTTGCAAAGGGACCAAAAGCCGGGGCTTGATACCCTTCAGAATCTCCTGATTAGCTCTCTCAGCTTGACCATTGGATTGAGGATGAGCAACTGAGGAGACATCAAGTCGGATATGCTCTCGTTGACAAAACTCTTCCATGGCGCCTTTGGATAAATTGGTGCCATTGTCAGTTATAATGCTGTGCGGAAAGCCAAAACGGAAAATCACCTTTTTCATAAATTGAACCGCCGTGGCCGCATCACACTTGCTAACTGGCTCAGCTTCCACCCACTTTGTGAATTTGTCAAATGCCACCAAGAGGTGGGTCTTCTTATCTTTGGACCTTTTAAAAGGCCCAACCATATCAAGCCCCCAGACCGCAAAGGGCCAAGTGATTGGGATCATCCTCAGCTCCTGAGCCGGCACATGAGCCCGTCGTGAGAACCTCTGGCAACCATCACATTTACTAACCAAATCCTTCGCATTAGCATGAGCCGTCAGCCAATAAAAACCATGGCGAAAAGCCTTGGCCACAAGAGACTTTGAGCCGGCGTGATCGCCACAATCCACTTCGTGAATCTCACGCAAGATCTCTTGACCTTCCTTAGGGGAGACACAACGCTGAAATGCTCCTGTAATACTGCGATGATGCAACTCGCCATTGATAACAATCATTGACTTAGCCCGCCGGGTTATTTGTCTGGCCAAAGTTTCATCCTCAGGCAACTCGCCCCGGGTCATGTAAGCCAGATACGACATTGTCCAGTCTGGTATGATATGGAGAGCCGCCACCAGTCGTGCCTCCGAGTCAGGGATAGCCAAATCTTCCTCTGTAGGCAACTTAACAGAAGGGCTATATAGGACGTCCAGGAAAGTGTTAGGCGGCACCGGTTTTCGCTGAGAGCCTAGCCGGCTTAAAGCATCAGCCGCCTCGTTCTTCCTGCGATCAATGTGCTCTACTTGGTAGCCCTGAAAGTGCCCGGTAATGGCATCAACTTCGCGGCGATAAGCCGCCATGAGAGGGTCCTTAGAGTCCCACTTGCCTGATACTTGTTGAGCCACCAAGTCTGAGTCACCGAAACACCTTACCCAGCTCAAGCTCATCTCCTTAGCCATCCGAAGACCGTGGAGCAAGGCCTCGTACTCAGCCGCATTGTTAGTGCAAGGAAACATCAACTGTAGCACATAATGGAACTTGTCACCTTTAGGGGAAGCCAATACAACTCCAGCCCCCGAGCCCTCCAACTGCCTGGACCCATCGAAGTGAATAGTCCAATACGTGTTATCCGGCTTTTGCTCGGGGACTTGTGACTCTGTCCAATAATTGATGAAATCCACCAGGGCCTGAGATTTAACTGCAGTGCGTGGCACATATTTGAGACCATGAGGTCCGAGCTCGATAGCCCACTTAGCCACTCTCCCTGTGGCCTCTCTGTTTTGAATGATATCACCAAGAGGGGCAGAACTGACCACAGTGATGGGATGACCCTGAAAATAATGCTTAAGTTTCCGGCTCGCCATGAACACACCATACACAAGCTTCTGCCAATGCGGATATCGCTGCTTGGACTCAATGAGCACTTCGCTGACATAATAAACCGGCCACTGAACCGGATGCTCCTTACCCTCCTCCTTGCGCTCCACCACCATAGCCACACGGACGGCTCGTGTGTTCGCCGCCACATATAATAATAATGGCTCCTTATCAACCGAAGCAGCAAGGACTGGAGGCTCTGCCAGCTGCTTCTTCAAATCCTCAAAGGCAATATTAGCTGCATCATTCCAGACAAAGTTATCAGTTTTCTTCATCAACTGATATAATGGCATGGCCTTCTCACCCAAACGGCTTATAAACCGGCTTAAAGCAGCGATGCGACCCGCCAAGCGTTGAACGTCATTTATACACGCCGGCTTAGCCAGGGAGGTGATAGCTTTGATCTTCTCCGGGTTAGCTTCAATGCCTCTGTCAGAAACCAAAAAGCCCAAGAGTTTGCCTGCAGGAACACCAAAAACACACTTGGCCGGGTTAAGCATCATCTTGTAAACCCGGAGATTATCAGAGGTTTCTCTCAAGTCATCTATCAGGGTTTCCTCCTTTATGGACTTAACCACAATATCATCCACATAAGCATGAACATTGCGCCCGATCTGTTTATGGAGACAGTTCTGCACACAACGCTGATAAGTCGCCTGTGCACACTTGAGTCCAAAGGGCATAGACACATAGCAGAAGGCTCCAAAGGGAGTGATGAACGCCGTCTTCTCCTGGTCCTTAACCACCATTTTAATCTGATGATATCCAGAATAAGCGTCCAGGAAACTTAAGCGCGCACAACCGGCCGTAGCATCAATAATTTGATCAATACGGGGAAGGGCAAAAGGATCAGCCGGACACGCCTTATTTAAGTCCGTGTAGTCCACACACATCCGCCAAGTGCCATTCTTCTTGAGTACAAGCACCGGGTTAGCTAACCACTGTGGGTGAAAGACTTCAAAAATAAACCCGGCCGCCAAGAGCCGGGCCACCTCTTCACCAATAGCTTTCCGCCTCTCTTCATTAAACCGCCGAAGGAACTGCCTGACCGGCTTAAATTTCGGATCAATATTGAGAGTGTGCTCAGCGAGTTCTCTAGGTACACCTGGCATGTCAGAAGGTTTCCATGCGAAGATGTCCCTATTCTCACGGATGAACTCGATGAGCGCGCTTTCCTATTTTGGATCCAGATTGGCACTGATGCTAAACTGCTGAGATGAGTCACCTGGAACAAAATCAACAAGTTTAGTCTCATCAGCCGACTTAAATTTCATTGCCGGCTCTTGCTCTATAGTTGACTTTTTCAGAGAGGTCATATCTGTTGGGTCAACATTGTCTTTGTAAAACTTCAACTCCTCTGTTGCACAAACAGATTCTGCATAAGCCGCATCGCCTTCCTCACACTCCAGAGCCACTTTCCGGCTGCCGTGAACCGTAATGGTCCCATTGTGACCCGGCATCTTGAGCTGTAAGTACACATAACACGGCCGAGCCATGAACTTGGCGTAAGCCGGCCGCCCAAATATAGCATGGTACGGGCTTCTTATCTTAACCACCTCAAAGGTCAATTTTTCCACCCTGTAGTTGTTCTCATCTCCAAAGGCCACTTCCAATTCGATCTTGCCGACTGGATAAGCCGACTTACCAGGTACCACACCATGGAAGATAGTGTTTGACTGGCTGAGGTTCTTATCAACCAACCCCATACGGCGAAAAGTCTCATAATAGAGGATGTTGATGCTGCTGCCTCCGTCCATGAGCACCTTTGTGAATTTATATCCTCCCACTTGAGGAGCCACCACTAAGGCCAAGTGGCCCGGGTTATCCACCCGGGGAGGGTGATCCTCCCTACTCCACACTATAGGCTGCTCAGACCACCGCAAGTAGCGTGGAACCGCCGGCTCAACAGCATTTACAGCCCTCTTATGAAGCTTCTGATCTCGCTTACACAGACTGGTGGTAAACACATGATACTGTCCACCGCTAAGCTGCTTTGGATTGGTCTGATAACCCCCCTGCTGCTGTTGATGACCCTGGCCAGACTGCTGATTAAAGCCCCCTTGACCGTTCTGAGGATTAGAATTTGAGCCGCCGCCCGGGCCATGAAAGCCGCCGGCGCCTGAGCCGCCGCCCGGGCCATTGTAATTCTTAAAGGCCTTCATGATTGCACAATCTTTCCACAGATGAGTCGCTGGCTTCTCTCTAGAGCCATGCCTTGGACAAGGCTCATTCAACCGCTGCTCCAGCGTCGGACCTGACCCGCCGCCTCGGGGAGGGGGCCTCCCCTTACGTCGCTGGTTATTCCCTTGTGAGCTGGCGTTGGCCACAAACTCTAGGCTGCCGTCGGCCTTGCGCTTGCCTCCTCCTTGGTTCCCCGGGTTATGCTGAGGACCCTTGCCATTGCCGTTCTTCTTTCCGTTCCCTGTCCTTTCATCATCTGAAGGGGGCTCCTTGGTACCATCAGAATCGGCGTACTTGACAAGAGCCGCCATTAGTGTACCCATATCACTGCAGTCGCGCTTAAGCCGCCCGAGTTTCATCTTCAGGGGCACGAAGCGACAATTCTGTTCCAACATTAAGACTGCAGAGCCGGCATCCATCTTATCTGATGAATGTATGATCTCCTTGACCCGGCGAACCCAATGAGTCGTGGATTCACCCTCCTGCTGCTTACAGTTGGTCAAATCCACAATTGACATAGACTGCCTACAGGTATCTTTGAAGTTTTGAATGAACCGGGCTTTCAGCTCAGCCCAAGACCCGATGGAATTCGGTGGTAGCCCTTTCAACCAAGTGCGGGCAGTCCCATCCAACATCATGGTGAAGTACTTGGCCATTGCCGCTTCACTGACCTCTAGTAGTTCCATGGCCATCTCGTAACTCTCGATCCAGGCTGCGGGTTGTAAGTCAGCCGTGTAATTAGGCACCTTTCTAGGGCCTTTGAAGTCCTTGGGTAGACGTTCATTGCGGATAGCTGGCACTAAGCAAGGGACACCTCCAGTCCTGGTAGGGATACCCACATCGACGGACGCCGTCGGATAAGCCGGGGGAGTCTGGTAAGCCGTCAGCTGAGGCACCTGCTCCGCCTCTAGCCGCACTCTGTCTTGGTCTGCTGCGTGAAAGGCTCCATTATAAGCCGGGCCATGGCCAGGGGGCGGGTCATGGCGCCGGACGTTACTTGAGCCGGTCGCTGAGACCATGTGCCTGCTGTAACTCGGGCTCTGACCCGGACGAGGGGTCGAGTGGATCCTATCCCGGCTGTAGGAGTACGCCTCCTGCTGCGCCAGTGCCGTCTGAAGGAGTTCCCTGACCCGGCGGGTTTCAATAGCCGTCGGAGAGTCGCCGTCAACTGGGAGAGCCGCCAGCCGTGCTGCCGCAGCGACCATGTTCTCCAGCGGGTTATTATAATGACCCGGGGGTATTGGCACGTACTGAGGCGGGGCAGGGGGCACTTGGGGAGGCCCCATCACTCGTGGCTGAATAGGGGCTCCAGACCCGGGCACTATGACCCCCGGCGGGTTACTAGACCCTGCGCCTGGCGTGTTGAAGAGGTTGCGTGGATCGTAAACCGGAGGGAGTCGAGATTGGGTCTTTTGATGCCTCCTTCTCATGACCTCATTGGACGCGTTCTGATCCATCATGAGTTGGAAGGACTGCGCCTGGATCAGCTGAGTTTGGGCATCGAGAGCCGCCCTCTCCGCAGCCAGCCTGATCCCTTCCGCTGCAAGATCCTCTTTAGCTTTCACTAGATCCAATTTTAACTGTGCCACCTCTGCATTGTGCTGAGCTTGATCTGCCGGGTCAACCGTGGCGGTTAACAGGGCCGTCATCTTGTCCGTGAGATCCATCAGTACCTGAGCCGGAGAAGGCACCGGGTTTCCCGCTCCAGCAGCGGGGTTCTGAACAGGCTGCGCACCAGCCATAAAGACTCCAACCTGACTTGGCGGATCAAATAGGTCCGGAATACTGTCACCATCGGAACAACCCATGAGCCTGCCATCTTGAAGTTGATACAACGAGTTTGACTCATCGGTGGCCGACTCGCCGTCAGAGCCAGCGGCCGTCTCATCACCAGATCCAGATCGATCGGAGAGTCCTCCATGGATACACCCCACAAAAGCATGCCTTAAGGCAGGCCGGGCCCGGGCGGGTCGCGCACGCTGAGCCGTCTCGACGAGATCGGCGCAGAGACCCGGCTCAGGGCCCGGCTCACCAATCTTGCCAATGAAAACATGAATTCCGCCGAAGGGGACCCGGTACCCGTACTCAATTGAGCCGGCGTCGGGGCCCCAGTTTGCATCGTTGATGTAGAGCTTGCCGCGACGACTCTTGGTCATCCGGCCCACAGCGTATCCCTTGAGCCCTTCGAAGCTGCCCTTCAAGAACTCAAATCCACCGTGCGCTGGCCCCACGGTGGGCGCCAACTGTCGTGGAATTGTCACGGCAGATGTCCTCGAGCTAGGACTTAGTCGTGGAGCCATCGCAGCTAGGAAGCTTGAAGGGGTTAATGCGGGACAAGGAACACGAGGGTTTATACTGGTTCGGCCCCTTACGGTGAAGGTAAAGCCTACGTCCAGTTTGAGGTGGTATTGATTAGGGTTACGATCACCAGGGAGCTAAACTGCTATGCCCGGCTCTCGATGAGATTGTTCTTGTCCCTAAACCGCTGCCGGGTCGTCCCTTTATATAGGGAGGCTGACGCCCAGCAGCTCTCAGAGTCCCGGACGGCTCATAAGAGTGTCCGGCTCGGACTCTCAGCTATTCTTGCCTTGCACTACAAGTTGTACCATGATAATGATTGTAACTACGGGCTTTAAGCCATATCCGGGTCTTAAGCCCATCTTTGGCCCACCGTCTTCAAGCTTGGCGCCGGGCTTCTGGTAATGACCATTAGAGTAACCCGACCCCTTCTGGCGGGTGACCCTAAGGTCTATATCCTCAACAGGTACCAATCTGTCCAAAGGCGCCATGGAGGAGTTTTGTCAACGAGAGCATATTCGACTTGATGTTTCATCAGTGGCTCACCCTCAATCCAATGGTGAAGCTGAGAGGGCTAATCAGGAGATTCTGAAAGGCATCAAGCCCCGGCTTTTGGTCCCTTTGCAACGGACGTCGGGTTGTTGGGTGGAGGAGTTACCCTCCGTGTTGTGGAGCATCAATACTACTCCTAACAGGTCTACGGGTTTCACGCCTTTCTTCATGGTTTATGGAGCTGAAGCAGTCCTCCCCAGTGACATCCGTCATGACTCGCCTCGAGTGGCGGCTTATGTTGAGGCGTATAATGAACAGGCGCGTCAAGATGCTCTTGACTTGTTGGACGAACATCGTGATGTGGCAGCAGCTCGATCAGCGATTTACCAACAAGACCTGCGCCGTTATCACAGTCGCCGGGTTAAGTCCCGGGTCTTCCAGGAAGGTGATCTGGTGCTCCGGCTCATCCAAGATCAAACAGATGCGCACAAGCTATCCCCGCCTTGGGAAGGACCCTTTGTGGTCAGCAAGAACTTGCACAACGGGTCATATTACCTCATTGACATTCGGGAGCACAAAGATTCACGCAAGTCGGAGGAGGAGACCCGTCGGCCGTGGAACATAGCTCAGCTTCGGCCTTATTACACTTGAGTCGCCGGCTCTCGTAATGTACATATTTCTATAAGCCATGTATATATTATGATAAGCAATAAAGCAGGACCTCTGTCCTTTTTCTCCTCCAAAGGTAAATGTGTTGTGTCCATTACAAGATCACATGGTAACTTGGAGGTGGATCCGGCTTATGATCGTACTCGAATCTAGCCGTACACAATATAGTCACTTGGGGGCTTCCTGTTCAAACATAGGTCGTATTCGAACCAAAGAGAACATAGCTATTGATACCCATTTGATTGGCAAAGTGCCGAGCTCATTGGGGAGTTTCTTTGATCATATTTGAATCATGGCTCAACTCCCTTTGGGAACCGACGTGGATCGTATTCGAATCAGCGTCGTTAAATAACTCTCAAGGTCATTTGGGGGCTTCCTGTTCAAACATGGGTCGTATTCGAACCAAAGAGAACATAGCTGTCGGTACCCTCTTGATCGGCATCGCCAAACCCACTGGGGGCTATATGATCGCATTCGAATCTTAGCTTAACCCCTTTGGGACGGGTCTCTGGTCGTATTCGAACCGGAAGCCCCTGAGTTTTGATTTTCTGATTTATAACAAGTTCTTCTGGTTGTATCAACAGTGTACACGGCGGTTCTTGTTCCACCGGCTTAACTTTGATTCACAGTGCTAGTCGCACACAATCAGCATTATCAAGACTGGTAAACCGGAGTTGAGGTACCAACCTTATTATCCGAGTTATATAAACCGGAAGTGTACTTGAAGGCCTGTAAGTGTGTTATTACGGTTATATCAAGGACATACTTGAGGACCAGTCTTTCGTGACTTAGATTTATATTCCGGGTTATATGTATGAGACTATGATTCTCAGTGCGGTAAGCCGCCCAGAGACTTGTGATTTGTTTTTCTATGCAGGATAGTTAAAGACAACTATTTGAGCTTAAGGAAAATGAATGATCAAGTATGACCCGGAAGAATATAAGGAAGCAACTTCAATAGAATTAAGCATTCAGCACGTGCACGATGGCACGCCAAAGTTAAAATGTTGGTCCTATTCTATTACAAGACTCCCCGAGTCCAAAAGGGTGAAGCATTGTTTAATAAGCCGCCTAAAGAGTCAAGATGCTTGTAGGGTCGAAGCTTCCGGCTCATCCCTCTCCGCTCCTCCGGCTGTTCCCAAGACCTGGAAGGTTGACGATTTCCAGTCAATGCCGCTCAAAGCTTCAAATTGAGCTTCCTTGTCAATTAACCCGGCCGGGTCAATTTCCGGGGCAAAGGTGTGCTTACGAGTCGGCGGGACTAAGCTGATGGCTTCATAACGCGGAGTGGGGATCCTCTGATTCTCTGCATCGTAGCCCGGCTGGTACTTGGTCAGATCAGTGTCATTCCCAATCAGGGTGGCCACCGGGCGCACGATCTTCACACAGGCAGCAAAGTCCTTTTGGTCGAAAGGGGTGCCGTCTTCCTTCAAGCTGGGGTAACCAAGTGCAATGTCCGCCGGGTCTAGCTCTGGAAGGAAAGCCTTGGCCCGGCTCAGAGCAGCTATGGCTCCGGCTCTTGCAGAGGCCCGTCGTAGCTCTTGGACACGCTGAGGAAGAACGGCCAGCCGGCGAAGTACTTCCGCCAGGTGAGTCGGAACCTCATTGGATAGGGCCACCACGGCCAAAGCGCGCTGTGACCCGGTGTAGAGTTGCTCCACCAGAGTGTACACGGCTTTCAACTTGGTCAGCACATTTTGATTGAGGTTGGTGCTTCTTGGACCTGTGTAGCAAAGTAAGATAAGCCGCTGGCAATGATGGGAGTTATGAGACATAAGGACTATAAACTTGTCAAGAGCCGGCAGGATGACTTACCAAAGATTGCGGCGACCATCTGTGACACGTGGCGCTTAAAGCCGGAGAGCTCGGCGGTTCTCTCCGTCAGAGTCTTCTCCGCCTGTTCGGCCCGGTTTACCAGAGCAGCTTTTTCTTCAACCCAAGTTTTCCTTTCAGCCTCAAACTTCTTCTTCAGCTTCTCTTGAGCAGCAATACTGGACTCAAATTTGGCGTTGGCCTTCCGGGTCTCAGTTTCCTGAGTCTTCAGGCGGTTCTTCAGCTAAGAGATATTAGCCTCAAATTTTTTGCAAGCAGCCTGCACAATTTCCGGGTTATAGTATGAACAATTATTATGCGATTTTAAAGTCCCAAGCACTTTCCAAGCAAAGACACTTGGCACTTGGGGGCTAATGCATGTCGAAAGTTTCTATCTACAAATTACCGGTTCATGCAAGTAAGCCGGAAATTAAGTCTACAACATATTCTATCATAAGTCGTAGACTTGGGGGCTAGTGTAGTAAAGATGATTATGCAGTAAGCAATAGAGTGGTACCTCAGACTTCTGCTGTATCTGCTTCACCATGTCAATCTCCAAGTCCCAGCTGCTGTGCACTTGATTGACATAGCCGGAGATGATCTCTCCAATGCTCAGGTTGGCGCAGTTGGTGATGTCCAGCTTGGCCCGGTGGCGCTCTAGCAACTCTTCCTTCGCAGAGCACTTAGCCAGCGCAGTGGGTCTCCCCGGCTCGACAAACTCCGTCCGGGTGATTACCACGTCCGGGTCATCGGCCGGCTGAGCCGGGCTGGGGATATCCGGGTTGGTGGAAGTCTCCATGGCTGGCTCATCAGTTCGAGTGGTGGCTTCAGGAGCAGAAGCAGCTGGCGGCTCTTGGGTTGAAACCTCCGGCTCAGGCAAGACTGTCTCTTCAACCGGCTTATTCTTCTTTGCTCTTTTACTGAGCTTTGCTTGAGCACTGAAAGGACACAAGGTTAGTACAAAAAGTATGAGTAAAGATAAGCACAACAAGAGATGATCATCATTACCCGGGTACGGTCTTGAAAGCCGGTAGGTTCGATTGCATAGAGTCGCCAGAGGAGGGTGAAGTTTCCTGATAATTTGAATCGGAAGAATTGAGCGGTTGACGTATAACACCCGCCAAAGGATGAAAAGGATATAAGTTGGAGATAACCTCGGTTCGGTGCTTCCTTGACGCCTCAGGTAAACCGAAGGAGAGGTCAGCATCCTTGTTGGTCCGGGTGTGCCGCCGGCTCTCATGAATCTGTTGCTTCAAAAGAAATTGAGGATCTTGATAAGCTAAAGGATGTGAAAATCTTACTTTCCGGGTTACTCTTCGGACTTTCAGCCTTGGCAAGGGCTCCGAGTCGGAGGAAAGTGTCATTACCTCTTCAGTCACCGGGTTACTTGCTCCGGTGTCATCCTGCTGATGATCAGTATCAATAAGGTGGACAAGAATAAACAAGAAATACAACCAGAGCTTACAGGTTCAGGGGTTACCTCTGACTCGGAGCTGTCACTTAGTTGAAGCAGCTCTGAGGCAGTAGGCCTGCTTCCCTTCTTGCGAGGAGCGGCTCTGCTGGCGGCTTTCTTAGCCTTCCTGGCCTTCTTGGCCGCCTCATGGTCATACTTGACCTTCCAGAATTTATCATCAGCCTGAGAAATACAATGAAGGCTTCTTAAGGTACAGATGAAAACTATCTCAAGGAAGAAAATAAGATGTTCAGATCAGCGGCTTACCGCTGGGGCCGAGTTGGTCTTGCAGAAGGGACTTAAGCCGGTCCTCCCGCAGTCTGCCAAGCTCTCATTCAAGAGGGCCTTGGTCATGTCTTCAACAACGTCTTCAGGAAGATCATTGCGGCTATGTCGCAGGGGGTCATCTTTCCGGCCCGTGTAATCACACATTAAGCCGGGGCGGCGGCTCAAGGGGATCACCCGCCATGAGATCCAAACCCGGACCAGATCAATGCCGTTGAGGCCGTTGCCCAGGAGAGCCTTGATCTTGTTGATGGTGGGGATCAGAGGTTGACGCTCCGCCTGAGATAGTTTGTCGGGCAGAGGGTGGTTTGGTTCCAGACGCACGGCACGAAAGCCGGGCAGAGGGCTCTCGTCAGCCGGAGACGTGTCCTGGCAGTAAAACCACGTCTGGTTCCAGTCCTTTGGATGGCTGGGCGGCTCAGCGTAAGGAAAGAGGCAGTCTCTCCGGCGTTGAATGGAGATTCCACCAAGTTCCAGGCTCGGTCCGTTGGCGCACTCATTCTGGCGGTTCAAATAGAATAGCTCTCTAAAGAGCAGAAGGCTGGGCTCTTCTCCAAGGTAGACTTCGCAGAATAGTTGGAAGTTGCATATGTTTGACACGGAATTGGGTCCTATGTCTTGTGGCCGCAGATCAAAGAAATTCAGCACATCTCTAAAGAACTTTGAGCCGGGCGGTGCGAAGCCCCGGCTCATGTGATCCGCGAATATTACCACTTCACCATCCTTTGGTTGCGGTCTCTCCTCTGATGGGTCAGGGGCACGGTAGGACATGACGTCCTTCTTGGGCAGGTAACCCGTTTTCACAAAGTCTACTAAGGTTTCATCAGTGACGTTGGACCTCATCCAGTTGCACGTGATGGGTGCTTTGGGAGCTTTGGGAGGCATGGTGAAAGTCGGAAGCCTATGATAAAAGGAAATATCCGGTTTAATTATAAGCCGGAGGAAGTTTACAGTTCAATGTTTAAAATGGCGGCTTATGAAGGGGCCTAATGACATATAGCTAAGTGCATCGGGTTATCTAAGCCGCTGGAGGTATTGAGAGTAATTCAATTGTCTATAGCTTTATCATAAATGAGCCAGAAAATTTCACGGCGCGTGGCTTCTTTTGAGCCGGAAATGTAAGCCGCGTAGCTCAGCAGATGCAGTTTTTTACTAAGTGTGGTGAAAACAAGTTTCACAGATCACAGTAATTATTTTGGATCAAAACGGTCGACTAAAGAGAAAAGTTTCTAGACCTAAAACAGACGCAGAGGAAGTTCATAAGTTCGAACGGAGCCTTTATGCAGCGAGAAGGGATCTATATACATTGGAAACGGGCGTGAAACAACTACCGCAACAGTTCTATACAGTCTAAAGATCAAGAAAGGTGGTAAAAATGAAATCTACCGAGAACTCGCGAGGAACGACGAAGAACACGGGAAGAACAGCAAAGAACCTAATGTGGATCTACTCTATGGAGTGGCGATGGCTTACGGGTGCTGGTGAGTCACGGAGGTCGCCGCCGTTTTCTCTGGACACAACAGGTTGATGCAGCGGCCGGAGTTGGTGAGGACGAGGAGATCCGCGGCGGCGGCGGTGGAGCTCGGGCGATAGCACAGTAGGCGAGAGGGGGGAGAAGATAGAGGCGACGAGTGACCAGAGGCTCATGGGCCGGGCTATTTATAAGGTGAGGCTCATAAGTGGGCGCGAGAAACAAGGAGGCCACGGCGCGGTTATCTCACCATAAAAACGGCTCAATTTTCGAGACGGCAGTTAAAGATAAGATCCGTTGCGGATATGGTGGAGTAAAATGGACTTAATGGAAGATGACGTCACAGCGGGTTACCCGGAATCCAGAAGATGACGTCACGACGGGTTATAGCCTTCACACAATTATAAGCCGGAGATTTTCTATCAAAAGGATTGAAGATTGACATGAGCCGGCTCAAATCAATCTGGGGCCTAATGTTGAGGATATAAGCCTTAGAGTCACCCGCCCGGAGGGGCCGGGTTACTCATAATGGTCATCGCCTGAAGCCCGGCGCCAAGCTTGAAGACGGCGGGCCAAAGATGGGCTTAAGACCCGGAGATGGCTTAAAGCCCGTAGTTACAACCGCTATTATGGTAGAACTTGTAGTGTAAGGCAAGAATAGTTGAGAGTCCGAGCCGGACACTCTTATGAGCCGGCCGGGACTCTGACAGCTGCTGGGTGTCAACCTCTCTATATAAATGGATGACCCGGCGGCGGTTTAGGGACAAGTAAGATCTCGTCGAGAGCCAGGCATAGCAATTAAGCTCCCTGGTCATCGAAACCCTAATCAATACCACCTCAACTGGACGTAGGCTTTTACCTTCACCGTAAGGGGCCGAACCAGTATAACCCTCGTGTTCCTTGTCCCGTTAACCCCTTCAAGCTTCCTAGCTGCGATGGCTCCACGACTAAGTCCTAGCTCGAGGACATCTGCCGTGACAATTCCACGACAGTAGGGGAAGATCTTCGTGCGCACCCCAGTGTTTGAACCTTGAGGGTTTTGCCGGAACCCGTGATCCGACAGATACATGCCGCTGGGTCGGACACTAGCGGCCTGAGGATGATGCAGCCCGAGGGGCGCCCGCAGCAGAGTAAGAAAATGACGTAAATGGATACATGCCGTAGGGATAGGCCCACGCGTCCTGGGAATGATGCAGCCCGGGGGGCGCTCCCAGCTAAGTAAACTTGGAAAATTTCACCTGGTTCCGTTGTCGAAGGGGTGTTGGGGTAGCTGAAGACACGTGGCGAAGGGGTTGTGTAACGCCCCGGATCCGATGCGCCAGGTGTCTGCCAGTTATTCGCCGTCCTTGCCTTGTCATTTGCTTGCGTGTTGCATTTTGCCATGTCATCATTGCATTGCATCATCACGTTTTTCAAAACTTGCATCCGGTCCTTTTCCCCGTTGTCCGTTTCGCGATCCGACACTCCCACACGCACCCGTCGCCCCTCTCAGACCTTGTTTCGTGAGCGGGAGGAAACCGTTCTCAGAATGGGTCGAGATTTGCCGAGTGGCCTTGGTATAGCATCGACAGGCCGCCCGTCAAATTTCGTTCCATTTGGAGGTCGTTTGATGCCCCAACGGTTAACCGCGTACCCTGAAAGCCCCCTTCTCTTTGCAGCCCAGCACCTCTTCTCACAGCCCACCTAGCCCATCCAAACCCCCTCCATGCTCTCGGTCGTTCGATCACGATCGTGTGGGTGAAAACCGCACCCCGTTTGGACTATCCTAGCTCCCTCTACCTATAAATATGTGTGCCTCTCCCGGAATTCGCGGTGCAAACCCTAGCCATCATCCCACCTCGCAGCCGGACATGTCCGTCCGCCGCCAGACACACCGCGCCGCCGCCCCGAGCGAACCACCGCCCGCCATGTGGCGCGCCCGCCGCCCCCGCGCCGCCGGCCCGCTCGGCCCACAGCCGAGCCCCGAGCCCGAGCCGCCTCCCGCGCGGATCCGCGCCTCCTGCGCCGGATCCCGCGCCACCCGTCGCCGGCGCCGCCCCGGGCCTCCGCCGCCACCTCGCGCCGGTGCCCCGCCGCCGCGGCTCCTCCTCCTCCGCCCAGCTCCTCCCCACTGGCGCCGACCCGTGCCCCGCGGCTCCTCCTCCCGCCGCCGCGACCGGGAGCGGCAAGCTCCGCCGCCGCCTCGGTCCACCTCCGGTCGCCGCCCCGCCGCCGTCCTCCGCCCCCTCGCCGGCCTCTCCTTCCTCTCCGGCCACTGTCGTCCTTCTCCGGCGGAGATCCTGCGAGATCCGTGGCCGCCTCGGGATCCGTGCCGCGGTCAAACCCCGAAGGTCGAACCCCCCTCGTTTTCCACTCATTTTTTTCCTGTGATATTTTATCCCATGTTCATCGCATCATAACTTCATGCTCGGTGCTCCGATTTGTGCATATAATATATCGAAATGTTCATCATGAGATGCTCTTCATTTAGTTACATTGTGCCATGCTTGTTTGAGGTCATGTTGATGCCCTAATCATCGTTGCAAAAGTGCTATATGCTGTTAATTGCTGTCTGTTTACAGAACTTGGTGATTTGTCTTTTTCGTTGCATTTTGTGTGTGCATCCTATGAGCATGAGCTCTACATGTGTTTTGAACTACACCATGCCATATTTACAGTGGTGCTAGTATTGTATTTTTAGGATCTCTGTGGTGACTAGCACAAGCATGCAAAGTAGCCTCCGTGATGTTGCTGATTTCTGTGACAGTGTGATTTCTGCCAAGTCTGAGTCTGTTATATTTTGTTGCTATGTAAACCTGCTGCTACAAGTCATTCTATGCAAAATCTGGAGATGTTTACTAAGGATGTTTTGTTTTTCATGTTATGCTCTATCCATCCATGTCCATGTTTGCAATTATGGAGTGCTCTATCATGTCTTAATATTGCTCTACTTTTGCTATAAAATGTTTCTGGTAGATTGTTTACATGTTAATCAATTTTGCCATGGTGGTTACTAGTGATCCATGCATCCTATGACTATGCTATTGCCATGCTTAGCTTCATATTTATTCCATCTTACTTTTGGTTACCTTTTCATGCCATGTATTGCTCTGTATTGAGTGTTTCAAGCTCACCAACATGCCTACTTATCGTTATTTCTGCCATGCTCTGTTTTTCTTCCAAGTCTGAATCTGTCATGTCACTTCTATGTTTACCTGGGTGTCATCATATCTTCTGTGCCTTTTTGGATCGTGATCAGTAAGGGACTTTCGTTCTATGCAATTAGTAGATTCATGCCATGCCTTTGTCTGCTATGATCTGTTCCTATAGCATGTTGTTTGGTAGGTCTAAACTTTGCAACCTGATGTTATTTCTGCAATCTTGCCATGTCCTTTTGAGCATGTTCTAGTGATTTCTGGGGATAGCTCAGTGTTCATGTTTTGTAATGGTTGACCTGTACATCATTTCCATGCCTTTTTTTTCATATTGGGGTGATGTATCATATTGTTTTGATGCTTACTATATGCCTAGTTGCTGTTTTGGACAGATTGTTGCTATGTCTTGTTTGAAGTGTATGTGTTGCACCGTTGCTCCGTTTTGAGCATGTTCTATATGAAACTTGCTTAGTTTTGCATGTAGTCTCATATTATCATGTTGCATCCTTGTTTTGAGGTGTTTGCTTGATGTTTGTATGCATTTTACATCAATGCCATGTTTAGCTTGTTTTGCTCATATCTTCTAGGTCGTAACTCCGAATCTAATGAACTTTATATGTAACTTGACTAGAATTTCGTGTAGATCATTTTGGTGCATCTTAACTTGCTGTTTAACAACTTGAACATAAAGGTTATTCAGTTCTAGACCAATTTCGAAATTTGCATATGAGGACTTACCGGAATTGCTATATGTTGTTTCCGGCCTCATTTAAACTTGCTTTGATGTGTTGCTCTTGTATGCATCATATCTTGCCTTGAGTAGCTTCATATAGCCTTGTCATGCATCATACTTGGTTGAGCATCATGCCTTGTTCATGTGTGGTGTGTTTACCATGTTGTGTGCTTCTTCTCGATAGTTCCCGTGTCGTTGCGATCGTGAGGATTCGTTCGTCTTCGTGGCTTCATCTTCTTCATGGACTCGTTCTTCTTCCTAGCGGGATTTCAGGCAAGATGATCGTCACCTTGGATCTCAGTACTATCATTGCTATGCTAGTTGCTTCGTTCTATCGCTATGCTGCGCTACCTATTCACTTGCTCTTCAAGCCTCCCAAATTGCCATGAACCTCTAACCTAGTCACCCTTCCTAGCAAACCGTTGTTTGGCTATGTTACCGCTTTGCTCAGCCCCTCTTATAGCGTTGCTAGTTGCAGGTGAAGATGAAGATTGCTCCATGTTGGTATATGTTTATGTTGGGATATCACAATATCTCTTATATTATTAATGCATCTATATACTTGGTAAAGGGTGGAAGGCTCGGCCTTATGCCTGGTGTTTTGTTCCACCCTTGCCGCCCTAGTTTCCGTTATACCGGTGTTATGTTCCTTGATTTTGCGTCCCTTACGCGGTTGGGTGATTTATGGGACCCCCTTGACAGTTCGCTTTGAATAAAACTCCTCCAGCAAGGCCCAACCTTGGTCTTACCATTTGCCTACCACCTATTTCTTTTCCCTAGGGAGTCACGCTCCCGAGGGTCATCTTTATTTAGCCCCCCCGGCCAGTGCTTCTCCAAGTGTTGGTCCGAACTGAGCCGCCTGCGGGGCCACCTCGGGGAAACTCGAAGTCTGGTTTTACTCGTAGCCTGTCTCATCCGGTGTTGCCCTAAGAACGAGATATGTGCAGCTCCTATCGGGATTGTCGGCACATCGGGCGGTCTTGCTGGTCTTGTTTTACCATTGTTGAAATATCTTGTAACTGGGATTCTGAGACTGATCGGGTCTTCCCGGGAGAAGGAATATCCTTCGTTGACCGTGAGAGCTTATAATGGGCTAAGTTGGGACACCCCTGCAGGGTATTATCTTTCGAAAGCCGTGCCCGCGGTTATGTGGCAGATGGGAATTTGTTAATATCCAGTTGTAGAGAACTTGACACTTGACCTTAATTAAAATGCATCAACCGCGTGTGTAGCCGTGATGGTCTCTTCTCGGTGGAGCCCGGGAAGTGAACACGGTTTCTGGGTTACGTTTGACGTAAGTAGGAGTTCAGGATCACTTCTTGATCATTGCTAGTTTCACGACCGTTCCTTTGCTTCTCTTCTCGCTCTTATTTGCGTAAGTTAGCCACCATACTTGCTTAGTCGCTGCTGCAACCTCACCACCTATCCTTTCCTTACCCATTAAGCTTTGCTAGTCTTGATACCCATGGTAATGGGATTGCTGAGTCCTCGTGGCTCACAGTTTACTACAACACCAGTTGCAGGTACAGGTTTTGCGATGATCATGACGCGAGAGCGATGTTACTTGTGTTGGACTTCTTCTTCTGCTTCTTCTTCGATCAGGGGATAGGTTCCAGGTCGGCAGCCTGGGCTAGCAGGGTGGATGTCGTTGAGTTCCTGTTTGTGTTTCATCCGTAGTCGGATGTTGATCTTATGTATGATGTATTGATGTATTCTTGCGGCATGTGTATGCCTTGTATGTATCCCCATCTATTATGTAATGTTGATGTAATGATATCCACCTTGCAAAAGCGTGTCAATATGCGGTTCTATCCTTGGTGGGACCTTCGAGTCCCTTTAGGATAGTATTGCATATTGGGCGTGATAGGTTGCTCCTCACGAGCCACCGGGACCCTGAGCCTCAGGAGGCCCTGAGGGTCCAGGCGGTTCCTCGAGGAGCGTCTCCATCTCCATCAAGACTGCGTGATGCCTGGCCTCCTGAGCCGCCAGGACGTTCCGCAGGTTATGCTGGAAGGCGGATGCCATGCTCGGCAGGCCGAATGGCATGCGAACATAGCTGTGAGGTGGGCCCTCGCAACGTCCCACGCGTGAAGGCCAGAAGAGCTCCTGAGATGCGGCCCTGTTGAGCCCTGCGATGTCGATGCAGACGTGCAGTCCGCCATCCTCGCCTGTATGGGGAGCAGCGCCAGGTGGGCGGCGGTCGCCGCGCATGGCTGTTGCATCCTGCAGCTCCTGAGTGACCTTGGTGATGAACTCCTTAGCGCCGGGCGCTCCTCGCCCGGTGTCCTCCTGAGGGAAACGTGCCGTGAAGCACGCCTCCAAGTGGTGCCCGAGCGCCTCCCTTGTGATATTGGCTAGGTCCGAGGCCCTCCAAAAGAGAGCCCCGAGCCTGCCCGAGGATGGCGTCGGGCGCGCCTTCCTATGCGAGGGAGGGAGGCGCCCCAGGCGCGGGCGCCGATCCTGATGTTGCGCCGCCAGAGGCGCCGCTCCCCTGAGGCCCTGTGCGGAGCAGCTGCTTCTTCTTCTTGGGGACGGCCTCAGGAGGGTACTGCGCTGCATTGTTGTCGGGGTCTTCGATTGATGCAGCTTGGAAGGCGCGCTCAAGGGAGCACACCGCATCTATTTCTTCGCAGGGGACGGTGATGATCCCGTCGTTTCCTGGCATCTTGAGGATGTTGTAGCCGTGGTGGGTCACCGCCATGAACTTGGCCAGGGCCGGATACCCGAGGATGGCATTGTACGGCAGACAGATGTGGGCAACATCGAAGTCGATGAGCTCGGAGCGGTAGTTGTCGCGCTGTTCGAAGGTGATAGGGAGGCGGACCTGCCCTATCGGCGTGGTGGAGCCGTCGGTCACTCCTGAGAAGGGCTTGGTAGGCTGAAGCTGATCGTATGGCGCTTGGAGGCTGTCGAACATCTCGACCGACAGGACGTTAAGCCCTGCGCTGCCGTCGATGAGGGTCTTGGTGACTTGCACGTTGCTGATGACGGGGGAGCAGAGCATCGGGAGGGCACCAGCGGTGGCCGCGCACTTGAGCTGGTCCGCCGAGCTGAAAGTGATGGCGCACTTGGACCACCTGAGCGGGTGCGTGGCCTTGAGCCTGGGAAGGGTTGTGTTCATCTCGCGAGCAAACTGCTTGAAGATGCGCTGAGAGGCTGGGGCTTGAGATCCGCCCAAGATGCAGGTGATGGCACGCGGTTCCTGGAAGCCCCCAGCCCCCTCGTCCTGATGGTGGTCGTCATTCCTTCTTGGCGGTGGCGGCAGTGGAGGAAGTCCAGCATTGCCCTGAGGGCGGTCCTCGTGAGGCTGGTCCCTCCATGCGCCCTCACGAGGCTGTTCCTGCCAGCGGTCCTTGCGAGGCCGGTCGCGCCACTCCTGGCGAGGGCCGCGATCGTCCTAGCATCCTCCGTCACGTCCTCCTCCTTGGCCGTAGCCCGGTCGTTGCGCTCGGGGCGTCGACCGAGGCATCCATCTCGAATGGCCTTGAGCTCTTGACAGTCGTTGGTGTTGTGGCTGTGTACGTTGTGGAAGGCGCAAAATGGTTGGCTGCTCTTGGACGACTCAGGGTGATCTCGGCCGCGCTTCGTATCTGGCTCCTCCGCGAGCACGACTACTCCCTTACGTTTCACGTCCTTGGCCTTGGCTTTCTTCTCCTCCAAGTCGGTAGCAGGGAGCTCGAGGAGGGAAAGGCGCCCCTCCTCAGCTCTTGCGCACTTGGTCGCCGGGTTGAACAGCTCCAAAGCCGTGCATAGCTCCTCGTGGATGGCGAGCTCCTCCTTCTTCTTGACGTCACGGACGCCATCCAAAAATGCTTAAATGATGGCCTCGTCTGTCACCTTGGGGATCTTGAGGCGAAAGTTGTTGAAGCGCTGGATGTATTTCTGCAGGGTCTCTCATGGCTGCTGCTTGATGCGGCACAGGTCACCCGTGGTCGGAGGGCGGTCGTGAGTGCCCTGGAAGTTGGTGACGAAGGGGTCGCACATCTTGCCCCAGGAGGAGATTGAGCCCGGTGGCAGGTTCAGGAGCCACGAGCGAGCGCCATCCTTGAGAGCCATGGGGAACCAGTTCGCCATGACTTTTTTGTCGCCGTTGGCCACCTCGATGCTCAACTCATAGAGCTGCAAGAACTCCGCCGGGTCGGGGGTGTCATTGTAGCGAGGAGGCAGGTCTGGCTTGAACTTGCCCGGCCAGGCGACACTACGCAGCTCAGGAGTGAAGGCGCGGCAGCATGCGGTGGCCACCGGGACCCTTTGCTGATGCGGAGCCTGCCCTTGATGCCCGCGCACCGCCGCCATAGGTGGTACGCGGTCTTGTCGCAGTGGCGCTGGAGCGCGGGCGCATTCTCTTGTGACCGGGGAACTTCTTGGCAGCTTCCTTCTTCTCGCGCGGGCGCCCGACGTGGTGGGTCGCGCCGGGGGGCCGCGCGCCTTGGTGCCAGGATCCCGTGAGCGACGTCGCCCGCAGCTGGTAGAGGGCGAGGCAGCGAGAGGGACGACGCGGGGGAGCCCCCTGCGGCGCTGACAAGATCGGCGATGCAGTCGAGCCAGTCCTCATAGAGGTCGTCGACTAGACGGTAGCGCAGGAGCTCGCGTGCCATGAGCAGCGCGGCCTGCGCGTCCGTAGGAGCGCAACGAGCGTGAGACGACGAGCCACCTGGTGTTAGCGATGGAGTGGTGGTGCGGCCGTCCCGCCGCACCGAGGGGTGCAGCGAGGACGCTAGCTGCTCGTTTCCCACCAGTCCGGTGGCGGTGTTGGCGGCGAGCGACGGAGAACGACGGGGAGGCCCGCCGACCGGAGCGGTCTGAGCAATGCGGGCGGCGAGGGCGGCCCGGCGCTCAGCGCGGGCTCGACGAGCGTCCACTGAAAGTGCTTATATCGACTAGAGGGGAGGGTGAATAGGCGATTTTTATGAATTCTTCACTGAGGAATTTGCGGGTGAGGAAATTCCTTAGTGAAGAACTACTTGCAGCGGAATAAGTACTCAAAAGTAAACATAACAGAACACAAGCATGGTCATCATGATGAAATGAAGACAAGCACAGAGTACAGAAAGCGTAAGCACAGGATAACACAGGATGAAGACAAACAGACTGAAGAAATTGAACTGAGGAAATTGAGAAAGTCTTCAAACAGATATGAACAAGCACACAACATAGTTATGAGGAAATGAAAGAGTTGAGGAAATAGAACCAGTAGGCTTGGTGAAGACAATGATTTGGCAGACCAGTTCCAACTGCTGTCTCAGTTGTACATCTAGTTGGAGTGGCTAGGTATTTAAACCTGAGGACACACAGTCCCGGACACACAGTCCTCACCGTATTCTCCTTGAGCTAAGGTCACACAGACCTCGCCCAATCACTCGTGGTAAGTCTTCAGGTGACTTCCAAACCTTCACAAACTCGGTCACTCGGCGATCCACAATTCCTCTTGGATGCTCTAGACCATGACGCCTAACCGTCTGGAAGAAGCACAATCTTCAAAGGTAACAAGCGTCGGATCCACGCAGGATCAATCTCTTCAGTGATGCTCAATCACTTTGGGTTTGTAGGTGTTTGGGTTTGGGTTTTCCTCACTTGATGATTTTCGCTCAAAGTCCTCGGAGGATGGGATGCTCTCAAATGACAAGTGTCAGTTTCTCTTGGAGCAGCCCGACATGATAAGACATAAATGCCCTTCAATGATATGACCGTTAGGTGGATAAGATATTTTGGGACAGCTGGCGCGTAGCACAGCAACGGTCGGAAATTTGAGTATCAAATTCCTCAGGGCTATCATGTTCCTCACTGTTTAGGCAATCCGCACTGGCGAATTCCTAACTCCTCAGTCAGAACAAATTCCTCAGAGACCAGAAGAACTTCATCTCTGTCACTGAAGAATATGACTGAACTGTATGAGATTTCCAATGGCTTCACTCGAAGGGATTGAGCATCACATGGAAATTTTTCCTTAGTGTTTCCTCAACCCCCTTTAACAGTACGGTGTTTCCTATGACTCAAGAAAGAGAAAATGAAACTATGAAAACAAAAGTCTTCACGCTTCATGTTCCTCAAATGAATACCAAGTCTTCAAGGTCACACCAATTTCTTCACTTTCAAAGTCTTCAGAAATCCAAAGTCTTCAGTCGAAGAACTTCATTTTTAGGGGTCGACTTTCTCTGTAAATATCAAACTCCTCATAGACTTATAGACCTGTGTACACTTATAAACACATTAGCCCCTTAACCTATAAGTCTTCAATACACCAAAATCACTAAGGGGCACTAGATGCACTTACAATCTCCCCCTTTTTGGTGGTTGATGACAATATAGGTTAAGTTTTCAACGGGGATAATCATATGAAGTGTAAATACTGATATTGAGGAATTTGATTGCAAGATATAGAAGAACTCCCCCTGAAGATGTGCATAGTGAGGAATTTGCTTTTGAAGCAATGCACACTTGAAGAGTTGAATCATGGAGATCTCCCCCTATATCTTGTAATTCATACATGCATTTGACAGAGTATATGAAGAATTTGAAATGCATGATGAAATATGGTGACTGATGTAATTCAGCATGCGTGCAATAACATTTAACGAGGAATAAGCATGCAGAAGAAACAACAAAAGTATCAGGCCACCATAGAGTTTAAGTTTACAACTCGATCCAGCAAAGTCATCAGAAGAACGAGAGTTGTAACTTAAGAAAAAAAATGCCCATATAAGATAGACCCGCTTGAAGGCTAACTCAAATTTCTCCCCCTTTGTCATCGAATGACCAAAAGGATCGAAAATGAGGACTGACGCCCCTGAAGAATATCAAGTTGATGAAGGAGCGCCAGTGTTGTTGGGGTCGTTTGTTGATGTAGGGCCTGCCGTAGTGTTGTCCAAGTCTTGATGCTCGTCGGTGTCGCGCGATGAAGAATAGGAGCTGGCCACCAAGGAAGGAACCTTGACCTTCTTGTATTTCTTTGGTGGAGGTGCAGACCAGTCAAAGTCCTTGAGACCCATGTTCTTCAGATCTTCTTCACCATATACATGTGACAGAATAGCCCAGGTGCGATCAAAGACTTCATGGAGGTAGTAATGATTTTTCTTCACTGCATTATGTGTAGCAGTCATGTGGTGAAGAATTGAACCAAACTGACGCTTAACCCATTTGTGGTTTCGATCCACCTTCTGGTGAAGACTTAGCAGAAGCTCACGGTTAGTCATCACACGAGGAGCAGTGGCTTGAGGATTTGGCTTGGACGCATGGGCAGCAGAATCATGAGTGGCAGAGTCATCATTGGTGGAATAAGATGCAGCTTTGCAAAACTGACCATCCAATGGACGAATGCCTTCATCAATGGCAGCAGGAGCCTTGCCCTTTTCATCAGCTGAGGAATAGGTCCGCTTGAGGACTTCAATCGGGGGCAAGTAGCTGAGGTGATTCTGAAAATCAGCCTTATAGTTGAGTGAAGACCTTGTCCTGAGGAATCTCATAATCCAAGGTGCATAAGGCTTCAGCTCAAACGGAGAAAGTGCAACATTTGCCAGAGTCCTCATGAAGAAATCATGATAATTGACAGGAATACCAGGAATGATGTTGAATACCAGATTCTTCATGATGCCAACAATTTCCTCATCAAATGAGTCGCGGCCTTTGATTGGACTCATAGTCTTCGTCAAAATGCGATAGACTGTCCTTGGTACATACTGCAATTCCTTCACGAGGAATTTTGTCCTTGAGGCTTGACCAGGTTTCAATGGCTTCATCAGCACTTGCATATAATGAGCAGTGAGCTCAGGCTCTTGGTACAGGCAACGAGCTCCTTCAGGTGGAGGACTGATGGGCAGTGCATGAAGTAATTCAGAGGCCGGTGCCTTATAGTGAGTGTTTTTGGTCATCCAGTCCAAAACCCAGGAGTTCACATCGTCAGCATCTCCTGTGATGTGCAATGTTGCATAGAATTGAAGAATGAGTTCTTCATTCCAATCAACTATGTGTATGCAAAAGTTGAGGAGGCCTGTGTCATGAAGCACACTGAGGACAAGTGTGAAGCATGGCAGTGATTCCATGTCCACATGAGGAATATGCTCGTGGTCGAAGACTTTGTCCTTATTGAAGAGCACTAAGGAATAGAAGTTGGCCTGGCTGGCGGTCCAGAAGCGCTTCCTTCTAAGACGAGCAGAATCATAAGGATTGTAGTCAGTGAAGAACACGTGCTCGCCGAAGAAATCATCAGCCTTGAATTTCTGCTCCTTTGAGAATGGATCCTTTGGTTTGGGCTGAGGAGTGTCAGTCAGTTGCATTATCACCTCAGGAATCGCAATCTCAGGTTCTTCAGGCCGAGGAATTTCAGCTTCTTCTCCTGTGATAGCCTGGGTCTTCAATTCTTCATTTACATTTTCTTCAGCACTAGTGGCTGGAATTTCTTCATGGACAGACGGTGTGGCATGTGGTTCATCAGATCCCATTTGTACTGTAGGTACTGGGGACTGAGGAATTTGTTGCAATGGTGTGAAGAGTGGAGAGTTGGGGTGCTGACTTTCCCAAAAGTCATCATTTAGCACAGGTGTGGTACAGCCAATGTCCACATCTTCATCTTCCATTTCTTCAACGCCGGCCTCTTCAGCAGTAAACTGAGGCATAGGTGAGGAAATAACTAGAGTTGAAGGGATTTCATCCACTTCAATTTCTTCATCCAACTGCTCTGACGAAGCAGCAGAAGGATTTTCTTCATCGGATTCGCTAGGAATCACATATTCTTCATCATAAGGAACAATGTCCTTTGATGGCATGGTTGAGATAGGAACAACATCAGTGGAGTTTGCAAATGAGCTGGTCAGAGACTTCATCTTCTTCAGAGCTGAAGAATCTGAAGAAGCTGATGCCTTCCTTTTCTTCACTGCTGCACGCTCTGCAGCCTTAGTCTTCTCACATCTGAAGCAGATGGAAGGATTGGAGTTGGGGTAGGCGCAGGAGGAGCAGAGGAATGTGGTTGATTTTCTTCAGGCACAACTGATGCAGTTGCCCTGACCACTTCATTTTCTTCAGGCGCACCACTAGTGGATGCCCTGGCAATTTCATCAGCGGCTGGAATGCAGTCATCAGCCCTGGAACTCACATTTTCTTCAGCAGCCTGAATGTCATCAGCGGTGCTGGCATGTTCTTCAGTTGGCTGAGCAGATGCTCCAGCCTGAGGAATTTCTTGTTGCGATGGAGCTGCAACATTTGGAGTGAACTTTTCTGTTAGCTTCACAAAACGGACTTTGGCTCCAAGCCAGTCAGCGCGGTATACGTCAAATTCATCACTGAGTTTCTTGATCTTAGATTGAATGTTGACAAGTTCTTCAGTTGTCATAGAGACAACGTGTTTCTTCAGAAAACGCTCCTTCTTGTACTGCGCTTTCTTGATCTGCCTGGCCTTTTCAAATTTCTATTTCTCTTCTTGGATGAAGGCAGTCAGCATATGACTTAGGCAGGAGTCAATTTGAAATCAGGCATAGGAGTGTTTGGGTCCTTGTGCCAGAGATCAATGTAGTCGAGGATCAACTTTGGATCCAAAAGCAGAGGCACATTTGTGCCCTTGGCTCTAGCGCCCCTGACTTGCCTATCTCTGATGATTTCAGCAAGTTCCTCATCATCAGCTTCGTCTTCATCAGACGACACTTGGAAGGCGACCTGCTTCTTGTGAGGACTTGGGCGAGAACCTCGTCCAGCAGTGGCCTTTGTCTTCAGCAGAGAGGGTCCCGTTGAAGAATTTGGTGTAGCTGAGGAACTAGCAGAAGCTCCTAAGGCAATAGAGATGCCTGTAGTCCTTTGGCACGTGGCAAGATGCACAGGTGCTGAGGACTTGGTTGGAGCAGCTGAGGACTTTGGAGGAGGAGCTGAGGACTTTGGAGGAGCAGGAGCAGCGTGAGGAATTGGCCGTGAGGGCTTTGAGGATTCTGGCCGTGAGGGCATAGCTGAGGAACTTGGCCTTGAGGACATTGACGGCGAAGCACTTGGCTTGTGTGCAGGCTTCTTTAACATGGCCTTCTTAGGCTTGACAGAGGCCTCAGCGGCAGCAGCAGCAGCAGAGTCTTCGTTGAATTTCCTCACTGCTTCTCTGGCTTGTCTAGCCAACTTGGCCTGGCGCTTGGCCCATTCATCAGGATAATCCTCACCACGCTTGAGGCTGGTGGGATCAGGTATTTGGCCAGGTGCCAATGGAGGTCTTGGGCATGGAGGATTGAGTGCGAATTTCTTCATGTATTTGGGAGTAACATATCTGTACTCCCTCCACACTCTTGCCCATCTCCTCCCTATCCTCTGTATGCGCACCTTGCGCTAATTTTTGTCCTCTTTTTCAAACTTGGTCTCATCAGGAGTGCAGTAATCTTTGTATATGTCATCAGGGATTTCAAAGGCAGTATTGATTTCAGGCCTCTTTCCTCCTTTTTGTGGCTTCTTACCATCAGCCATTTTCTTCAGTTGAGGAATTTGAACAATTGAATTCTCTGAAGAAGTATGCAACTTTTCTTTGAGGAACGCTGCAAATGAGTTAAGTTGATGAGAACCTAGTGATTCAGCAGCGGGCATGAGTACCTGTGAACAGAGTATATAGTTGCGAGGAATTTGGAGAGGTCATATGCGTTCTCAGAAGGTTTTGTAAAAAGAACAAGTTTGAGGAATTTGACCAGATGAGTCTTGAAGAATTTCACTAAGCGTTCTTTGTCTTAGGTTCCAGAGTTGTATAGATCGAAGATCCACACAATTGAGGAATCTTGAAGAGAAATTATTGCTTAGAGAAACGAATCAAGAATAGATGACATGTGAGGTGTTTAGTGTGTGAGGAATTGAAGAACAACACCTTTGAAGATTTTGTAGTAATCATATGAATCAAAGAGGGCAGTAAAAGTAACTTTTAATTACCCTGGACGAAGAACACGACGAACTATGAGGTAGAGATGAGAAGTTCGTCTGTGCAGATCTTCCACGCCCTAACTCGGCGGAGGAAGACAGCTACGGCGGCGGGGGAGGGAAGAAATCCGCGGCCGACGCGAGTACGGCGGCGACGAGGTCGAGGCAGTGAAGCTCTTCCTCACCGGCGACGATGAAGTAGTGGCGGCGCTAGGGTTTGAGAAGCTCGAGCTGGAGAGAGGTCGAGTGGAGTAAAGGAAGTGAGGAAGGGGAGGGGGGTATTTATAGCCACGATGAAAAACTGTTCGCCCGAAGAATTTGGACGAACGTGCCCCTGACCTTTCTCATTCGCTTGACATGTGTCACCCACGTACTGAGAAGTGGAGATCGTGTGCGATTGTGGGTGAATAGATAAGTATTTAGTGGGATGCGGAACGGTTTGAGCGGCAAAGCCGAAAATTTGGATAAGATAAGTTTTAATGTTCCGTTCGCAAATTCTTCAGCTGACAAGGACACAGTGAAGATTTTGAACGAGTTTCAAATAGAAAGCACATGAAGAATTTGTGAATAGAATGGGTTGAGTTTAGCATAGAGGGGAAGGGTCCGATCATATTCACTTAGCAGAAAAACCAACTTGAAGAAATAGCAATAAGTGAATGCTGTAGAGCACATAAACTCATATATATATATATATATATATATATATATATATATATATATATATATATATATATATATATATAGCCAATGAAGAAAAATGACGGAAACAGTGAAGACAATGCAAAGTTGAAGAAAATGATCAACTGGGGAATTTCAAAACTGAGGAAAAACTCAAATTGAAGATTTTCAACTTTGGTGGTGGCGTGACTCACCGTATAAGAATGATGATTTTAGACACCACGTACAATTGTCGTAGGGTTCTGAGATTCAAATTCTTCGTTAATTTCTTCACACTTAAATTGTTATTCTTCATTGATTGAAGAAAAATGTTTCTTCATGTGTTGCACATCTAAGTCATCAATTCTGCATAAGTGTTAGGATGAGTGTCCTTTTCAAAGAACATTCGAAGATTCTAAGATATTTAGCTCACACCGCAACTTGCTAAATCTCTTCTCATCCAAGGGCTTTGTCAAGATATCGGCTAGCTGTTCTTCAGTCTTCACATGCTCAATAGAAATGTCGCCCTTCAACACATGATCGCGAAGAAAATGATGACGAATCTGAATGTGCTTTGTCTTCGAGTGCTGAACTGGGTTGTGAGCAATCTTGATGGCACTCTCATTGTCATAGAAGAGCGGCACATTCTTCACGTTGACGCCGTAGTCCTTGAGAGTTTGCTTCATCCACAACAATTGAGCACATCAAGAACCAGCAGCAATGTACTCAGCTTCAGCAGTAGACAGTGATACGCAGTTCTATTTCTTCGAGGACCAACAGACCAAAGATCGTCTGAGGAAATGACATGTACCAGATGTTGACTTGCGGTCCACACGATCACCAGCATAGTCAGAGTCAGAATATCCAATGAGATCAAAAGCCGAGCCCTTGGGGTACCATAATCCAAGTGTTGGTGTGTGAGCTAGATATCGAAGAATATGCTTCACAGCCTTATGGTGTGATTCCTTCGGTGTAGCTTGAAATCGGGCACACATGCAAACACTAAGCATAATATCTAGCCTAGATGCACATAAATACAATAGAGAACCAATCATGGAGCGGTATACCTTTTGATCGAAGTCAATACCATTTTCATCGGTGCACAGATGGCCATTTGTGGGCATAGGAATTTTGACGCCTTTGCAATCTTGCATGCCGAATTTCCTCAGTACATCCTTGAGGTATTTCTCCTGAGCTATGAATATGCCATTTTGCTGTTGACGAATTTGAAGACCTAAGAAGAATTTCAATTCTCCCATCATAGACATTTGATATTCTTCACTCATCATATAGGCAAATTCCTCACTATGGCGTTGGTCAGTACAGCCAAAGATAATATCATCAACATATATTTGGCACACAAACAGTTCACCATCATAAGATTTAGTGAAAAGAGTAGGGTCGAGTGAACCAGGTTTGAAGCCTTTCTTCATGAGGAATTCCTTCAAGGTATCATACCACGCCCGAGGGGCCTGCTTGAGGCCATAGAGGGCCTTATTGAGTCTGAAGACTTTGTCAGGATGCTTTGGATCTTCAAAACCTGGGGGTTGAGCAACATATACTTCTTCCTCAAGCTTACCATTGAGGAATGCACTTTTCACATCCATTTGATATAGAGTGATATCATGATGGTTAGCATAAGCAAGTAATATACGAATAGCCTCAAGTCTAGCAACAGGTGCAAAAGTTTCATCAAAATCAATTCCTTCAACCGGTGTGTAGCCTCGAGCTACAAGCCGTGCCTTATTCCTCACCACAAGGCCATTTTCATCTTGCTTGTTGCGGTAGATCCACTTTGTGCCAATGATATTGTGCTTGCGAGGATCAGGACGTTTGACCAGTTCCCAGACGTTGTTGAGCTCGAACTGATGTATTCTTCTTACATGGCCTGAATCCACTCAGGCTCCAAAAATGCTTCATCTACCTTAGTGGGCTCTGTAATAGAGACAAAAGCATAGTGCCCACAAAAGTTAGATAAATGTGAAGCTCTTGAGCATGTGAGAGGACCTGGTGCTTCAACGTCATCGATGATCTTTTCAACTTGCACTTATTTTGCAACGCGAGGATGAGCTGGTTGTCGTCGAGGAATTTGATCAGCATTTTCTTCAGCACCATTTTCTTCAGTATTTTCTTCAGGTGCATTAGCTTGACGTTCTTCACGTTTTGGAATGAATTCTTCAGCAGATTCTTCGGTAGGAATGACATCCTCAGTAGCCTTGAACTAGATAGACTCCTCAGGTGCTAGTTCATCTATCACAGAAGGTAGGTGCTCTCTTTGCGAGCCATTAGTTTCATCAAACCGCACATGTACAGTTTCAACAACCTTGTGAAGAACGTTGTTGAAGACTCTGTAGGTGTGCGAGTCCTTTCTGTAACCAAGCATAAAACCTTCATGTGCTTTTGGTGCAAATTTAGAGTTGTGATGAGGATCTCTAATCCAGCATTTAGCACCGAAGAGTTTGAAATAACTCACATTGGGTTTCTTGTCAGTGAGGAGTTCATAGGCAGTCTTCTTGAAGAATTTGTGAAGATATACTCTGTTGATGATGTGGCACGCAGTATCAATTGCATCAATCCAGAAACGACGAGGCGTTTTGTATTCATCAAGCATAGTGCGAGCCATCTCAGCAAGAGTCCTGTTCTTGCGCTCCACGACGCCATTCTGTTGAGGAGTATAAGGAGCAGATAACTCATGAGTAATACCAAGTTCATCAAGATAGTCATCGAGACCAGAATTCTTGAACTCAGTTCCATTGTCACTTCTGATGTGCTTGATCTTCACACCAAAGTTGGTTGAAGCCCTCGAATAAAATCGTTTGAAGACTTCCTGCACTTCATGATTGTAAGTAACAATGTGTACCCATGTGTATCGAGAGTAATCATCAACAATAACAAAGCCATATTGAGATGCATCATTTGAGACTGCAGAATAATGGTTAGGACCGAAGAGATCCATGTGAAGCAATTCAAATGGTCGAGTGGTGGTCATGATAGTCTTTGCTGGATGCTTAGCCTTTGTCATCTTTCCAGCTTCACAGGCTCCGCATAAGTGATCCTTGAGGAATTTGACATTCTCAATGCCAATGACATGCTTCTTCTTTGCAAGCGTGTGCAAATTCCTCATGCCTGAATGACCAAGTCGTCGATGCCATAGCCAGCCTTCTGAAGCTTTTGCAAGTAGGCACACGGCTGGTTGCGGTCCTGTAGAGAAATCAACAATATACAAGTCTCCTCTCCTAAAGCCTTCGAAGACTTTGGAATTGTCAGCTTCCATAACGACAACACAATGATACTTGCCAAAGACAACAACCATATCAAGATCACAAAGCATTGAGACAGACATGAGGTTGTATCCTAAGGACTCGACAAGCATGACTTTGTCCATGTGTCGATCCTTTGTGATCGCAACCTTACCTAGACCCAATACCTGACTTTTGCCTTTGTCAGCGAAGATGATATGCTTCAGATGCGATGGAGATAAGGGAGCATCCATCAATAGATTCTTGTCACCAGTCATGTGATTTGTACATCCACTATCGAGGACTCACTCAGTGGCTTTGGGTTGATCATCCTGCAAATGAATTAGTGCAGCTTACGAACTTCATATACTTCATCAGTGAAGAATATGACATCACAATTCATCGGATCAATTTCATCAAGCAACAGAATAGATAAAGCAGTAGGAGGACGTGAGAAATGAGCGTTCACTTCTTCATGGTTAGCCTGCGTCCTTTCAGGCAATTTTCAGGTCTCTAGCAAATCCTTCAGACGTTCACGCACGTCTGGAGACCTGACCCTGCAGAAGAGATTAGTTCTTTTTCTTCACCACCCACATTTGAAGGGGTGGCAAAGATTTCATCACTCTGCGAGCTCCATATGAGAAAGGTGGCATAGAAGCCAATCCATTTCGTTTCACATAAGAGGAGTTAGGATAAGCATATGAATAAGCAGAGAAATTCTTCGAGGACTTATGAACATAATGGTTTGAAGAATAATGCACATATTCATAGCCCTTAGCTCTTCCCTGCGAAACAGAGTTGTTAGCACGATGATATTCACATGAGGACTTTGATCCTTTTGAGGAATTTGATCCACGTGAGGAATTTGGTCCGTATGAGGACTTGGATCCATATGAAGAATTTGGTCCATATGAAGAATTTGATCCGGGGTTCCTATTCTTCACAGGTGGTGTCATGAGGATATTCACCTGAAGACTTTCAAGGCACCTTTTGGGAACCCAGATTTTCTTCATAGGGGAACCGTTCCTGGAGTTAGTGCCAACATATCTAGCAAATACTTCACCATTCTGATTTTTGAACAGTTTATAGTTGGAGTCAAATGACTCATCAGTAGAATGAGAAGATTCACATGTAAAGCCAGATAAATTGGATGGATCAACTGGAGGTCCCTTTGCAGCAACCCATGAGGTTTTGGGGTACTGCTCAGGCTTCCAATATGTACCATCAGCATTGAGTTTCCTCTCAAAGGCAATACCCTCTTTCCTAGGGTTCATGTTGAGGATGTGCTTTTTAAGCACATCACAAAAGAATCTGATGCCCTTTGAGGCTTTTGTACATGCCTGTCATGTACAATTCCTTCAGCCCTGCATCATCAGTGATACTAGCAATGTCCTCAGATGAGGAATTAGTGATAGCAGAGGCAGGTGAAGAATTTGTAACATTAGAAGCATTTGAACATTCAGGTGAAGAATTAGCAGATTCATGTTCAATGCATTTCAAACATGGAGGAACAAATTCTTCCTGAGAGGCGCTGATTTGTTGAGCAAGTAATGAATCGCGCTCCTTCTGAAGATCTTCATAACTCACTCTTAGCTTCTCAAGATCTTGCTTTCTTTGAAGAAATTCATAAGAAAGCTTCTCATGATCAGATAAGAGAGTGTTATGATGACCTTGAAGGTTGTCAAACCTAGTCTGAAGTCTTTGGAGATTTTCAGTCAAGGTTTTAGTGCGATCCATTTCTTCCCAACATATCATCACTTTTGTCTAGCATGTTTTGAACCTTTTTCAAAAGCCCTTTGTTGTTTCACAGCAATCTTAGCAAGTTTAGAATAGCTAGGCTTGAGATTTTCATCAGATTCATTCTCACTTGATTCAGAGGAGGTATATTTGAGTACCTTGGCACCCTTTGCCATGAAGCAATAGGTGGGAGCGTAGTCATCATTGCCTTCATTAGCCTTGTTGGTGAGGTCATTTTCTTCAGTGTTGAAGATAGACTTGCTAACGAATGCAGTAGCGAGGGCTAGGCTCACCACACCGGATTCGGACTCCTCAGATGCCTCCTCTTCCTCATTTTCTTCAGATTCAGCCTCAGAGTCCATTTCCTTGCCAATGAATGCTCGAGCCTTCTTGGAGCTGCTGTTCTTGTGAGATGAAGACTTTGAGGATTTTGATGATGAAGATTTTGAGGATTTCTTCTTTTTCTTCGCATCATCAGAACTATAATCCTTGTATTTCTTCTTCTTTGATTCCTTTTCCCACTGAGGACAATCTTGAATGTAGTGTCAAGGTTTCTTGCATTTGTGACAAAGCCTTTTCTTGTAGTCACTGGATGAGGAATCATTGCTCCTTGAGGGTCTTCCAAAGCGGCCACGTCTTGAGAACTTCTAGAATTTCTTCATGAGCAGTGCTAATTCATGGCTCAGTTCTTCAGGATCACCAAGGCTGCTGCCAGAGTCTTCATCTTCAGACTCAGAAACTGCCTTGGCCTTCAGTGCACGTGATCTGCCATAGCTCGAACCATAGAGATCTCTCTTTTCAGCAAGCTGGAACTCATGAGTATTCAGCCTCTCGAGGATATCAGTGGGATCAAGTGACTTGTAATCAGCACGTTCTTGTATCATCAATGCCAGAGTATCAAATGAGGAGTCAAGCGATCTCAGCAATTTCTTCACCACCTCATGGTCGGTGATGTCAGTGGCACCAAGCGCTTGAAGCTCATTTGAGATGTCAGTGAGGCGATCGAAGGTTTGTTGAACATTTTCATCGTCGAGTCTTTTGAAGCGGTTGAAGAGATTGCGAAGAACATCAACTCGAGAGTCACGCTGTGTTGAGACTCCTTCATTGACTTTGGACAGCCTATCCCAGATAAGCTTAGCAGTTTCCAAAGCACTCACTCTTCCATACTGTCCTTTGCTCAGATGGCCACATATGATATTCTTCGCTTGAGAATCGAGTTGCTTGAATCTCTTCACATCAGTAGCGTTCAGAGAAGGTGTGACTGAGGGAACACCATTTTCCACAACATACCAGAGATCGTTATCAATTGCCTCAAGATGCATTCGCATCTTATTCTTCCAGTAGGGGTAGTCCGTCCCATCGAAGGTAGGACACCCAGTAGAGACCATGATCTGCGGTCGACATAACTAAAACTCCACGCGGTTAAACCAAAATCACACAGAACAAGGGAGTACCTTGCTCTGATACCAATTGAAAGTGCGTTATATCGACTAGAGGGGGGTGAATAGGCGATTTTTATGAATTCTTCACTGAGGAATTTGCGGGTGAGGAAATTCCTTAGTGAAGAACTACTTGCAGCGGAATAAGTACTCAAAAGTAAACATAACAGAACACAAGCATGGTCATCATGATGAAATGAAGACAAGCACAGAGTACAGAAAGCGTAAGCACATGATAACACAGGATGAAGACAAACAGACTGAAGAAATTGAACTGAGGAAATTGAGAAAGTCTTTAGTCAAAGTCTTCAAACAGATATGAACAAGCACACAACACAGTTATGAGGAAATGAAAGAGTTGAGGAAATAGAACCAGTAGGCTTGATGAAGACAATGATTTGGTAGACCAGTTCCAACTGTTGTCTCAGTTGTACATCTGGTTGGAGCGGCTAGGTATTTAAACCTGAGGACACACAGTCCTCACCGTATTCTCCTTGAGCTAAGGTCACACAGACGTCGCCCAATCACTCGTGGTAAGTCTTCAGGTGACTTCTGAACCTTCACAAACTCGGTCACTCGGCGATCCACAATTCCTCTTGACTGCTCTAGACCATGACGCCTAACCGTCTGGAAGAAGCACAGTCTTCAAAGGTAACAAGCGTCGGATCCACGCAGGATCAATCTCTTCAGTGATGCTCAATCACTTTGGGTTTGTAGGTGTTTGGGTTTGGGTTTTCCTCACTTGATGATTTTCGCTCAAAGTCCTCGGAGGATGGGATGCTCTCAAATGACAAGTGTCAGTTTCTCTCGGAGCAGCCCGACATGATAAGACATAAATGCCCTTCAATGATATGACCGTTAGGTGGATAAGATATTTTGGGACAGCTGGCGCGTAGCACAACAATGGTCGTAAATTTGAGTATCAAATTCCTCAGGGCTATCATGTTCCTCACTGTGTAGGCAATCCGCACTGGCGAATTCCTAACTCCCCAGTCAGAACAAATTCCTCAGAGACCAGAAGAACTTCGTCTTTGTCACTGAAGAATATGACTGAACTGTATGATATTTCCAATGGCTTCACTCGAAGGGATTGGTAGGTGTAGGATTTTGAGTTGAGCATCACATGGAAATTTTTCCATAGTGTTTCCTCGACCCCCTTTAACAGTACAGTGTTTCCTATGACTCAAGAAAGAGAAAATGAAACTACAAAAACAAAAGTCTTCACGCTTCATGTTCCTCAAATGAATACCAAGTCTTCAAGGTCACACCAATTTCTTCACTTTCAAAGTCTTCAGAAAGTCTTCGGAAATCCAAAGTCTTTAGTCGAAGAACTTCATTTTTAGGGGTCGACTTTCTCTGTAAATATCAAACTCCTCATAGACTTATAGACCTGTGTACACTTATAAACACATTACTCCCTTAACCTATAAGTCTTCAATACACCAAAATCACTAAGGGGCACTAGATGCACTTACATCCACCATGGATGCGGCGAAGCGATGGGGCGCGGATCGGCAGAAGGAAAGCTTCGACGCAGCCCTACCTGGCGCGCCAAATGTCAGATTTTGGGTTCCGGCAAAACCCTTGAGGTTCGAACACTGGGGTGCGCACGAAGATCTCTCTCTCCCTAGATCGCTCTCGCTACAATCGCAAGGCCTAGCTCGATGAACCCAAAGAACGAGAGACATGAGAGTTTATACTGGTTTGGGCCACTGATGTGGTGTAATACCCTACTCCAGTGTGGTGTGGTGGATTGCCTCTTTGGGCTGAGGATGAACAGTTACAAGGGAAGAACAGCCTCCTGAGGAGAGGTGTTCTTGTGCTTGGTGAGCTTGTGTGGTAGAGGGTGATCTGAATGATCCGTCCCCCTCTATGGTGGTGGCTAGTCCTATTTATAGAGGCCCTGGTCCTCTCCCCAAATATTGAGCGGGAAGGGAGCCAACAACGGCCAAATTCGAAGGGAGACAACTAGTACAAGTTATCCTGACTAAAGGTGGTCTTCGCCTGCCAAAGGCTGTGGTGGTGACGCCGTGTTGGGATCCACGGTGACCTCCGTCCTGCTGGTCTTGGTCTCGTTGCACCGATATGGAAACCTTTGCCTGATGCCTCGGGACATCTCGATTGCGCTTGCCCCTTTAGCACCAAAGAGGAAATGAGTAATCTGCGCGCGCTGGCGCCCGCCTGGTGCCCGCCTGGCTCCAGTCGTCATGGCTTGCGTCACAGAAACCTCGCGAGGTGTCCCTTGCCTTGGTCGCTCCGCTCCTCGCGAGCCGGCCTGGTGAGGCCGCCCCTGAGGAGGTCTTGCGTTGTCCGCCTCGCGAGGGTCTGAGTGTTTGCTGGTGAAGATGGGTCGTACAGGGCCGCTGGTGGAGCCACGCTGTGGGCCGCAGGCAGGCAAGTCTGGGGACCCCCGTTCCCAGGGCGCCGATAGTATAGTACTACGACTACCACTCGTTTCTTCACCTTATATACGTACAATATATAAGGCCAACATCATATAGCCAGCAGTTTAGTTGTCAAAGAATTTCAGGGGGCTTAGTTTTGTCAAAGAATTTCAGGGTGCTTAGTTTTATTTGAGGGGTGTGTTGTGCTGGACACCATTATTGTGACTCAAATCTCTTTTGCCATGTTATAATGACATAAATACCGATGGACCAACATGCCAGCTCTCTCTCTATCTCACTACAGTAAAATAAAGTGTGGGGCCTACTTGATCCCAACAACGTTCTTATTTTCCTGTAAAATTGTTCCCTTGGTTACTCCTGATAAGCTGGGCCACACTTATCATTGTGAGAATCGGCTTATTTTTGTCATGTAACATGGTCAACGGTTTTGACGTGAAAATCACAATGTCTAATCGATTTTTGAGCAAACATCTAACTTAACGATGGCATTACTGCTGAGGTCGGTTTCAAGAGAGGCGAGGGCCTTTGTGATTTGACGGCTCATTACTGCTGGAAGGCGGGGCCTTGTGATTTGACTGCTCGTATAAATGTGCCAACGACCTGAGGAGGACCAAAGAACCGTGCGGTATACTCAAGTTTTCCACTGGAAGTACGACGGAGGAGCACGAAACATGGCAGCCCAGTGCCATATCCTCTACTCTCTACTCTTATTATATATTGCTAGCAAGAGGCATTGTTCTATTGGCGATAAAGAATGATCTAATTTGCTAGTCATCTCATTTTTAGCATTGTTCTATTCATGCCTCGCAGAGAAGGTGACACGTGCGGCGAAACACCCAAAGCAAAAGAAGAAAAACAAGAGCAAAAGAAGAAGGAAGATTATCACCCCCAAAAAGAAGGAAGACACACACACAAGTCTGGGGCACTGCTCTCACTACATGAAGGGTTGCTAGCCGCGGAGTCATAACTGCTTCTTCATCGCCTCCACGACCTCCATCTCCTTGCGTGTCTCCTCCGCCATCTTCTTCATTATGTCCATGACGCGGGATTTCTCGACGCGGGCCTTCATCATCTATTCCACGGCCGCATTACGTACCTTGACAGCAGCCGGGTGCTCGATGCGGAGCTTCGCCAACTCCTCCTTCTGTTCCATGACGAGGGCCTGCAGCATCTTCATCGAGGAACTACTATTATCATGCAGCTTCTTCCAGCCGACGTTCTCCTCCTTCAGCAGGTCGAGCTCGTGGCAGAGCTTCACCTTGTCCTCCTGAAGTTGCAGGATTTCGCCGGTCGCCTTCTTCTCCGAGGCAATGCTCTTCTTCAGCAGCATCACCAAGCCGGCGGTCAACTCCCCCTACTCATTGAGCTCAGCGGGCCTGTCGTCGAGGCTCTCCTTCAGCAGCTCCACCAAGCCGTGGATGAACTCCTTCTGCTTATTGAGGTGCTTATTGAGCTGATCGGGCATGCCGTCGAGGGATAACGACTCCAGCGCCGTCAGCTCGGCATGTTCGCCTCCGCGGCTAGGGCGCTCCTGGGAGCCATCGCCTGCCCGTGAGAGATCTTTCGAGGTCTCTGCGTGGCGGCGAGCCCTCTTTTTTTTCTGCAGCCTTGGCTACCGCTCCCTTGTTACGAGTAGTCCGGATAGTTCTCGACCTAGAGCGCTGCACACCGGCCATGGCAAGGACGGACGAAGAAGGAGGACTTATGAGGAGGAAGGTAGAGTAATTTTCGGTTAGGTAGTTCCCCTTTTTATAACCTAAGTACTAGCACTAGTACTAAAACCTGCATAGTGGGAACACGTTCAGGTTTGGTACGTACTGGTACTCACCAGGCTTGCACTTAATTGTAGCACTAGTACTTTGGAATGTGATGGGAACAAGGTAAAGATTAATTGATGGTTTTGGTTTCGAGGCCCGAAACGGCTCCCGATGACTTTAGTGGAACATAAATTTCAAGTACTCCCGATGAGTTTGGTAGAACATAAATTTTTTAACATAAAAAATATATCATTAAAAAATAGAATATTTGGAGTTTGTAATGATATGTTTTTCGTAATGTATGCCTCTTATTAAGTTGGTCAAATTAACGACCTAGGTACACGTGCAAGACTTGTAAACTGAGATAGAGGGAGTACTACACTGCTCAAATGCGGTCGCACAAGTCAGTGATGTAACTGGTCGTACATGTCAGACCAAGCTGATGCGTGTCCCTTCGGTGAGACACGGGTCCGACCGACCGTCTGTTGGTGCGACCGACCGTAAAGTACTTACGTGATGGAGACTTCCGGTTGTGGCTTTGGTTGATTGTCACGACCAAGCATTTTAAAACTAGTGAAAAATCAATTACCATCTTTTTCCAAACGACCAAGTATTTTTTACAGGAAAACAATACATATAGATGGAGTGATTGTCAAGGTTGCAAACAGACATAGCGTTGCAAGTTCACAGCAGCAGCAACCAACTAGGTCACTGCATCGCTGGCGGGGAAGGAGGGCAGCTCACCTCGCCTACGATGCATGCCTAGCGGCGCCGCCGCAACTGGTCCTGGGATTTGGCTTCTCCTACCTCCCATTTGAACAGTTCCACCGGCTGCTCATGCCATTGTGCAGGCATGCGCGTTCTTTCCTCCGCTGTCGACTCCGTGAATATGATCTCTGCCATTAGCCCTAGCTCGAAATCAATGCGACGCTGCCAGATGCTGACATCCCTCACCATCTCTCCCCTGAGATCGACTTGCGCCTCCGCCTTGTGCTGCGCCAGGCGCAGCTCCTTGGAACTTCTCTCCAATCGATGCGACGCTTCCTCGATCCGATTTGCCCTTGCTGCCCACCACCTGAAATGCAGCCCTAGCATGTCCTCCGGCGCCACTGATCTGTGATTCGAGAGCAATGGATCCCCTCTAAAACACATTTGGGTTTCGCTCAAAGGCGACAGTGTCGCGGGCCGCAGCGAGAGGGCAGCCCGCGAGATCCTGGGATCAAAGGGATTATCCATGGCGGGATCCGGTGGGCGAGGCGGGGAGGCGAGCCTTAGGCGTTGGGAGAGCCCTACGAGGCTAAGATAAAGATAGTACTACTCCACTCCGTCCATATTTAAATACAAAGGCCACCAACAGTAGCCCTGGCAAAAATTGATCATGCTGCCTGCGTCCTGGTTTATTGGCCCCCTTTTTTTGTGCCACTTTTTATGACATTCATAAATATTATGTTACTTACAAATATGGTCAAAAATTGGCACAAAATACGAAGGATACCAATGGAAGTACTGGCACCCCATGATTTAACTACTCGCATGCGCGCAGTGGAGTAGTAATGTCTTTCTTCCACCCTCACGTCCACTCAATTTGCATGCGCTGTATTAATTGACCATCAATGAAATGAAGGACTTTACACGCGTCAAATTATCACATGGGGTGGATCTTCGTACAAAAATGCATCGCCCCGTGTACCCGCGTGTGCGTGCGAGGGAATGAGTGCATGCGCGGCGTGTGTGCACATCTTCGCTTCGTGCATGTACCGCCAGAGTGGCTCAGAAAGGACGAGTACATTCTTCTGGAAGCAGCAGCACGTCACTGTGATCAATCCACACAAGGAGGTCGCGACAACGCCTCCACATGTGCCACATAGCTTCATGAACTATAAGAGAGACACTGTGTAGCGTGCCATTGGAATTCTAATTTACGTGTTTGCACATACTTGAAGTACTAGTAAGGTACACATGCATTGCACATATCAGATTTGGCATCCAAATTATGAATAAATACCACACTATAGCATGTAAGATCTGAGTCATATATGCCTGATGTAGACCTTCGTTTAATTTTTATAGTTCATCTCATTCAAAATAAATTAGTTTTTATAAAAAAGCTAGGGCCTCTTTGATTCATAGGATTTCCAAAACGCGGGAATAGGAAAAATATGGGATTAGAGTGGAATGTCGTCTTGAATCCTACAGGATTGTACGAGTGTTTGATTGTGCATAGAAAAAACGCAGTATTCTTTCAAAGTGGTTTGACTGGATGGGATGTTTCCTATGAAATCTAGTGTAAATGAATCCTATGGAAAAATTTCTATGGTTTAAACCTACGAATCAAACAACAAAGATAGGAAAAATTCCTAAGGATTAGAATCCTCCAAAATTCCTTTGAGAGTCCTTCGAATCAAAGAAGCCCTTAATCTATTTTATGATTCATGGAATTGTGCGTTGTAAAGCATAAAGTAGAAACAAATAATGGCAATTCAACTAGAAAAAAAGTTTGGGCAGTTATGATAAAGATTCTAGAACAAAGGAGAAGCACTTGTGTTTTGAGGTTTGTGCATTATGCTTAAGTTCAACCATGGAGTCTGCTAGATTGTACATGTGGCAAAATCCGGTGGGGGGCTAGAAGATGGTGCGAGGGGCCAAGTGGAGGGAGACTATGAAGGAGTGCACAAGTGCGAGATCGATATTTGAAGAGAGGGGGCGAGAACGTGTGCTGTTGCGCGCAGTGGCGGAGCCATGAAAAATAAATGAGCTAGGGGGCCAAGCATTGCTAATCCTTTACGAGGAGGGCCAATTCATCAACTTAAACCATTTTACCAGCAATTTTCTAATGATCACATTCATATTAGCCTCGATATATAGTGATGTTAGGGGGGGGGGGCAGGGCCCTTGCTGCCCCCTGTCTTCTCCACTGTGCGCGCGTCTGAGAGATGAAGCGGAGGCATGGATGATGAGAGGGGGACGTTGGATATATAATTAATGTGGGTGTATTAGCTATGTAATCCTATATAGAGAGGTACAGATTGATCGATGTGGACATGGGAAAGAGAGTGAGACCTCACTAGATATATAGATTGATCGGTTTGTGTGGAAAATTGTGAAAGACCTAGCTATATATACACACACATAGAGGAACATCGATCGTTGCACATGCACATGAGATATAAAGATGCCCGATATGATGGGGAGGGGGTGTGTGTGCATGCATGGGAGACCAACCTAAAGAAAAAGATTGCATGTGTGCGATGGATAATGCCGACTGGTACTGTGTGTGCATGCATGCACGAGAGAAAGTTAATGGTACAATTATAAAGGGAAGATGACTGTGTGGGTGTAAAAGACTAGGTGACGTCATAATCAATGTAAAGTAGAATTCAAATATTTGAATAAGAGATCATGATGTTTGAAACCCATGCATGCATGAATATAACCGAGATATGCGTGGTGTGGTTTAGAAACGAGCATGTTGTACTGTATACACATTGAACAAGGTCAGACTGGTTTGTATTTGAGATATCGATGGCAGACATCATTTGGCCATATTGCATCCGTGCATGGACACACTATTCTAATTGGAGATGATGGGTGGCTTTCGCATCACATATCTATATCTATACCTCTCTCTCTATATATATTATATTATATATTTTTTATATAGTGTGCGGATAACTTTAACTTTGAAAGATGGTCGTTGGATGAGGCCAATCCGATGGTGCAGAGATGGCAAATTTGAGCACAACTAGCTGTTGGATATCATCTAGATTCCACCAGATTTTGCCACATGTACAATCTAGAAGACTCCATGGTTGAACTTAAGCATAATGCACAAACCTCAAAACACAAGCACTTCTTCTTTGTTCTAAAAATCTTTCGTATCAGAATTGCCCAAATGTTTTTCTACATGATTTTCCATTATTTGTTTTCACTTTATGCCTTACAACGCACAATTCCACGAATCTTAAAATAGATTAGCTTTCTTATAAAAACTAGATGATTTTGATTGAAATGAACTATAAGAATTAAACGAACATCTACATCATGCATATATGACTCAAAGCTTACATGCTATAATGTGCTATTTATTCATAATTTGGTTGCCAAATCTCATGCGTGCAATACACGTGTACCTTACTAGTCTAAATGGTGTTTGTGTGTGTGTTGTGCTTGTTAAACACATTGTACGTAGTATATCATACATGGTTTAGATTCTGAACATCTAGCTAGAGCATACATGTACTATGATTTGAATTCAACATAAAATCTATACATATATTTGAATTTGAGATCGTATGTACATGTAGTTCATATTTATATAGGAATATACTTCTCCTATATTCATGTCATGTGTTGTGAACATAATATTTAGATGGTTGTATAACTAACCCGAGTACAATCCCATTCAAATAGGGAAAATGTACTCAAATTTAGTCCATATGCTAGACAACACACATTCTTTTTTTATTGTTGAGGGAAGTGCAAATTGTTTTGGTACTGTACACGTTATGTTTGTTGTCCTGATTTTTTTGTTGTATTTGAATGCATTTCTAGTAATATAGTAAAACGGGACATAGCTCTCTCTAGGGATGAGGTGCGAATTGTCTTTTTTCGGGTACACGTTAAGCTTGTTCTCCCGAAATTTCAAGCCGTGCCTTGTTATGCCGAAATTTCAAGCTAGCGTCTCTGTCTATCGTGCTGTGAAACTCCCGCCTCTTCAACCCGCGCCTTGTTACCCCGAAATATTTAAGATATATCTTTGTCTCGTTGTGCTCCGACAACTCCCTCCATCTCAACCCACGCCTTGCTATTCCAAAATTACAACGCGCGCAAACTCCCACCTCCTGTGAAATCCAGACACGTGAAATGCCTGTGATACCCCTGAACCAAAAGAACCGCCTAGCTCAAATCGGTGGGGCTAATTTCGTAACTTACCCGACATTTCGGACAAGCGCATACTAAGCCATGGTTCCCACTCCCATCCCATCCGCCCACCCATTCGTACACCAAGGCCGCGAAAACCCGCGAAGCCCCACACCCTCCTCCGTCCGCCACCCAGCCGGAGCCTCTTCCCCGACGACGTCATCCACAGCAACACCTCGACGTCCCTCATCCACCGTACCGGATGAGGATCCATCGTCGATCTCGTCATCCCGCCGGTTCAGCCACCCCGTCCTCCACCTCCAAGGAGCTGCCCCGACATTCCCCTCGTCTTTCACGCCACCTCCATTCCCACACCGCCGCCTTCACCTGCACCATCAAGAGCATCATCATCACCGTTTCCTCGGATGAAGCTGAGGCCTAATCGGCACCACCAAAGAGGTTGTACACTAATCGCCGCATTTTCTTCTTGATTCGATCTCACGGTGCTGTCGGCGCTCGGTCCCGAGCCGACACGGCGCGGCTCCATCCACGGCGGCATCGCCGACCACTTCCTCCACGGCATCGCTCCCTCGGCAGCGACGTCCACATCAGTAGGAGCTGCTGCTGCTTTAGCTCTCGCTCGCGTTGCTGCTCTGCTCTTTCTCTCGGTCCCCTGCTTGGTCTGCTCTTGCTATTGCTCTTGCTCGCGTTGCTGCTCTCGCTCTTGCTCTTGCTTGCGATGCTGCTCCGATTTAGCTACACTTCAGTCGACTGAATCGACTTTCGGGTCAGTCGATTTTCAGGGGGTGGTGGGGCTCGCCGGAGTTAAGGAAGAACTAGCCGCAGCGGGGAGGGGGGCTCGCCGGAGAGGTACCCCAGTATATATCTTAGGGTTCAGGGTGGGGGCGGTGGTCGCCGGCGGTGGTGAGGCGGTGGCTTGGGGATCGCTGGAGAAAAATCTCGGCACAGGGGGCCTAGAGGGATGGCCGGGGCGGCGGTGGGGAGTGGTTTCGGGGCGGGCGGGGCGGCGGGGGGCGGCGGTTCGGCCGGTGGTGGCTGGCGGCTCAGGGTAGCCTCACCTGATGCTGCTACACGACCAACTGCCCCGGCTCTCGCACGCACTGCTGCTGCTACTGCTTTTCTGCTAGTAGCTAGTGCGTTCAGTTTCGACAGTAAAATTCATTTTCAACAGTAAAATTCAGTTTCGACAGCAAAATTCAGTTTTGACAGCAAAATTCAGTTTTGACAGTTAAGTTCAGCTTCGACAGTTAAATTCAGTTTCGACAGTTAAGTTCAGAGATGAGCGGCTGATGTATTTTACATCTATCACTTTGTAGTTATGTATTTTACATCATCTATTGGAGATGCTATTAGAATTCCACTCAGGTCAACGTTGTCTCTCTTGTCCTGCTTCAGCCTCGGCGTCGTACAATTCAACGGAGCTGCTCCAACGACGAAACCCTCCATCACAGCGGAGCAGTACCCCGGGCTCCATCTTCAGACGCCTAAGATCTTCTTCCCCTCCTCCGACAGCCAAGTCAGCCGGATCATCCTCACCAACCAACCCAATCACGCTGAGATCGACATGGCTTCGCCAAAGAGGTTGTACACTTGTTGCATCTCTTTTTTACTCTACATGTTATATATATTGTCCACTGCGCACACGCAGTAACGTGAAATACGATTAGTTTCTCCTACTATATGACAAGCAGTGAGGTACTAGGCAACTTAGCTATCCATGATGGACTCTCTTGAACGCCATCATTATTAATCTCTATGCATTTGTCGATGGGCCTGGGAGTTGAGCTAGTAGGGCAGTGGCCTGGGTCCAAAGTAATATAAGTAGCACAAAAACATTTTTTGAGTTTAGGCTTTTCCTTGCTCAAGCCTGCCTACTAGAATCGCCAGTGCTTGAAAGGAAAACTGGAGGAAAAACATAGGTGTCGGTGGGAACGACACCTATGGGATCACTGGAATCCCTACTACGGTTGGCGGGGCGCGGGGTTGTGAGAAGAGCAGGTCTAACAGGAAGCACACGGATCGTTTACCCAGGTTCGGGCCGCGAGGATGCATAATAGCCTAGTCCTGCTTTGGTGGATGTATTAAGTGTTCTTGTGTTCTTGAGCTAGCTACGGGGTGTAACTTGCCCAAAAGAGCCGAATCCCCCTTTTATAGTCGAAAGGGGCTGCCACAGTGGCACACATGAGGTGGAAAGGTCTATAGTGCTGCGAGCTTATCGCCCATATTACAGGACAAGACACATTTAATGCATCGCTTAGGTGTCCCTTAGCTTTATCGGGGACGAGAACGAGGCCCGTCCCGTCCGTGGCCGCCTCGCCTTGCTTCAACACGCGCCCAGGCCAGCGATGCGTGCGGCACCATGTAGACAGGCAGGCAGCTGAGGTGGCGCGGTGGCAGGGCCTTCACGAAGATCTGCATGCCACCACGCAGGTGCTTGCTGAGTTGGCGTAGAGGCCGCCCGTCGCCACGCATGTGCCTGCCCAGCTGGTTGAGCTAGCAGCTGCTTTGGGACGGCGGTGGAGTCTTGGCTGGTGCGGGCCTGGCAGTGGCCATGCTGACGCCATCGGCAAGGGTCTTGCCGAGGACCCAGCAAGGGTCTTGCCACGGCGTTGCAGTCATCCCCGGCAAGGCGCTTGCCGGGGGTCTTGTGGATTCCCTCGGCTGGGATCCTGCCGAGGGTCGCCGTCTTCTGGTCCTCACCTGATCTCACATGTTTAGGATCTTGACGAAGATCTGGATGCCACCTCCGAGGTGCCTCCCGAGCCCTGGGGTCCAACGTAGTTGGTTGGGTCGGAACCCGTGGGCTTAAGGGTGGCTCGCTCTGTTGGTGTTGGGCAAGTCGCCCTGGCAAGGCTCTTGCCGGGGCCACGGAGGCCGCCCCGGGAAGGGTCCTGCCGGGGGTGTCCACCTTGCCCCCTTCGCTATTTGTGTTTCTGGTCTTGGCGTTGTCTCAGTTGTCTTGTGCTCCGGCTTCTCTCCGGCTCCCCTCCTTTGCCCTGCTGAGTGTGGCCGTGGCGCGCACGTGGCTCTGACTGCCCGTGCACAAGTAAAGGGGTCAAAAGGAGAGCCCCTACTTTTGTACACCGACAGGAGCCCCTGGGCCTGGGCCACACATAAGCGCGACGCGTTGTTGGGCCAGGCCCAGAACGGTGCGCGGGCAGGTGGGGCGGATTTTTACCGCAGTAACTGTTTCATCCGCTGCGCTTCCCCACGACCCGCGTTGAACGCGCGACGTGGGGGGGGGGTCATGCGTGACGTGGGGGTCATGCGCGATGCGGTTCCCGCACGCATGCGTCACGTCGCAGTTAATGGGAAAGGAGGCGGCCCACGCCTTCCCCGTAAAAAGGGATAACCACGGGCGTGCTGCTCACTTTACCCCCTTCCTGCATCTTCTCCAATCTCGGAGCCACTGCCTCGCCCCTTCGTCCTCTTTCTCGAGCTTTTCGCCTTTCCTCGCTGCCGCTGCGTCTTCGGTGTCCTTCGCCCCTCGCTTTTCGCAGCCGCCATGGCTCCCAAATCCACCAAGGGCAAGGGAGTGGCCAAAGATGCTGGGGCGATGGAGCCGCCGGAGAGTGAGCAGGCGGCGCGACGGATGCAGCTAGCCTTCTTCCCCTCGACGGTCGATGTGTTTGAACTCCGGGACTGCTTCAAGCCCCTGTGGGGGTGCAAGACGGGGAGAGACGATGGGGCATCCAGCCACGCGTGTCATCCCCTCCAATTGCGCCGAGGCCGCCCCAAATCGGTATCCATTCTTCATCGTTTACTTCTCTTGCGGCCTCCGCCCCCTTCTCTGATTTCTTCAATGACGTCATGCACACCTACAGCTTCCACCTTCTGGATTTCACTCCAAATGCCGTGGCGTGCATGGCTCTCTTTGGCACCTCTGCGAGGGTTTCGCCGGGGTGCATCCCAACACGGCGCTCTTCCGCCACTACTTCTTCCCTCGGATCCAACTGGGGGGCGCCATTTCCGATTGCGTCGCCTGGATCCCACGGTCCAAGGGGGCATACTCGGAGGGCACTCAGAAGGAGAGGTGGGAAGAATGGCGGGGCCGGTGGTGCTGGATTGAGGAGGATGATCCACAAGATTTCTGCCGGGTTCGCCAGGCGCCGCCGGTTCGGCGAAGCGACTGGAGCGATGTTGATGCCGACGATGCGAAGCTCACAGTCGCCACCACCAGGATTCTTCGCCTCACCGAGGCCGGGGTCACCCTTGAGATGATCGGGGCGGATTTCATCCGCCGCCGAATCGCTCCGCTGCACAACAAGGGGAGGCTGGCCTGGCTTTTCACGAGCGCCGCCGACATCATGAGGCTTCGCCCCGGCCTCGACCACAACTTCACGGTGATGGGGCATGCCCACTTCTGCCAGCGGCTCTCTCAGCTCGACGTGAACCGCGATGGCGAGGCCGAGCAGTCCGGCAAGGCCGCGACGGCCGGCAAGGTCGCCAAGGGGCCCTTGTTTAAGTTGCCGGAGGGAGTGGTCCCTCTGAGCAAGAACTCTCGCCAGACCGACATCATCGCCATGATGCCGGACTTCAACGCACATGGCCTTGATCCGAGCTGGGTTGAGCCGGAGGAAATTCAAGTGCAGGAGTTCTTCGACACCTTGCATGAGGGGTACGTCACAGACGAGCCGCTGCTCATCCGGGACACCACTCAAGCGGAGCTAGATTATATTGCCGCCAGGGCAGTGGAGGCGGAGCTCGCCAGGGAGGCCGGCAGCACCGGCGGTGTGGAGGACAAGGCCACGGCGGCCACAGAGGAGAAGGAGCTCGCCCAGTGGGCGGAGGCCGCTGGGGAGGCCAGCAGCGCCGGCACCGGGGCTCCTCTCGTCGAAGATGTGGTCGATGAGTCGTCAGAGGAGGAGGCCGAGGCTGTCGACCCTCTGGCCATGGGGAGAGGGCATGTCCTGCGGCGGGCCACCTCTGGCGAGCCGGTTCGGCCCGGCAGGGTCGGGCAGCACCGGCAAGCCCAGGAGGCGTCCGCGCACCAGACGAGGGCCGCGACGGCGAAGAAGGTGGTGAAGGCCGTGATGGCGAAGAAGAAGGCGACTGCCTCTTCTTCGTCGAAGCGCGTCCAGACTCCGCCCTCCTTCCCTCCTTCGGCAGACGTCAATGCGGAGGTCACCTTTGACTTCGGGTCCCTCAGCCCAAGGAGGAAGAGGAAAGCAGCAGAGGAGGAGGTAGAGGACGAGTAAGTATCTTGTCCCTTTTATGTCATCTCCATCCCCTCAGACCGCGCCACCTATCTTGATTTGTTCTCCTACTTTGCAGGGATACGGAGACACTGGCCCAGAGGGTGAAGACGACCAGGGCTTCGGCGAGCGGCCATCCCCCGGCAGGTACTTCCGGCACACCGCTGGTGGTGTTGAGCAGCCTGGACAGCAGTCCCCGGCACAGCCCCCAGCGTAAGTTCACCACTCACCCCTCGTCGACGTGTGTTGGGGCACGATCTCTTGGTGCTGACGTTACCGTGGTTGCAGGAGGAGGACAGCAACAGCAGGAGCCACGGAGGGCTACCCCCAACACGCTGCCCCCATCGACTACGCCACCCCGAGGGGCGTCCCCAACAAGGGCGCCAAGCACCGAGCCCATGCACACGGAGGAGGAGGAGGAGAACCCGGGCGCTGGTGGCTTCGCCTCGGCGCCAAATGTTGGCGGGGAGGGGACCTCTGCTTCCCAGCCCGGCACGGGTAAGTCGCTCGCCTTCCGTCCCTATTCCTTTTCTGTCCCTTCTAACTCTTGGTCTTGGCTTTGTCTCATCCCCTTCTTGGTATCCAGATCGTCCGTCGGCGGACCAGGAGGACATAGACACCATCATCGAGGACGTCGCCAAGGCCGCCGAGGCAGAGGCCGAGAAGATCTCCGCCAAGGAGGCCGCCAAGGGCGCTGGTGAGGACGCTGCCAAGGGGCCTGCCGGGTAGCCCGGCAAGGCTACTGCCGAGGAGGCCGGCAAGGGACCTGCCGGGGAGGCCGGTAAGGCCGCTGCCGAGGAGGAGGTGGTTGATGACCAGCCTTCCTCCTCCGCTGCCTCTAGCTCCGGTAGGTATCTGAGGGTGATTGACGGCCTCTTCGTCCACCTTCCAGGGGCGTCGAACTCAAGGGCGCCCGTCGAGGGAGAGGTGTTCGATGAGGAGGTGTTTGCCGCCGCCGGGCTCGAGGTTGTTGAAGAACCGAGCACTGGTGGCGACGGTTCTCAGGAGGAGCGGCTTCTCCAGGCCATGGGCGCCAATTTCCGGTAGCTCCAGGCTCTCCACCGCGCCCGCTTGGACAAGGTCAAGTCCAGGATGGCAACGGTGGACAAGGCGGAGGTGGACCTCAAGGTGCGCGTCGCCGAGGCGCAGACTTGGTTCCGCCAGGCTTGCGAGGAGCTGAAGGTCGCACAGGGTGAGCTGGCCAAGCGCGACGTGGAGCTCACCATGAAGCGGGCCGACATCGAGAAGGCCGAGGAGACGGCGGAGAACTTGGCCGCCGCAGCCGAGGCCGCTCGGACCCAGCACCAGGCCGCGCTGAACTCCCAGGAGGAGGACCTTGCCGCGCGTGAGGAGAAGCTTGCCGCAACGCTCCGCGGCAAGGATGAGGAGGTGGAGAAGCTCGTTGTGCAGCGGACCCAGGAGCTGGAGCAGAGGCACAAGGAGGCGCTCGATGCCCAGGCTCTGGTTCACGCCGACAGGGTGAGGGAGCTAGAGGTGGCGCGTGACCAGCTGAAGAAGCAGGCCCTGGAGCTGACGGGGGAGAGGGGCGCGGCCAAGGGCGCCTTGGTTGACGTGCAGGCCGCAGTCCTCGGCAAGGTCGAGCTGCTCTCCACGGCCAACAACTTCATCAGGGACCTGAAACTGAAGCTGGAAGGCCTTGAGGGGATGCTCTCGGAGGCCAAGGCCCGGGAGGGGACCCTGGCCAAGGAGTTGGAGACCGAGAAGCAGCCGCGGAAGGACGAGGCCGCCAACTACAAAGACTTTGTGGAGGGCGAGAATCGCTGGATTGGGTGCCTTGTGGACGTCGCTGGCACGATCACCACGCAGCTGGCTACCATGGGGATGCCAAATGTGAGGTATGCCCCAAAGCGCAGCGGGACTCCCAATGCCAAGCTGACCCTATTCTTCGAGGGTGTCCTCGGGGCCCTGGAGCAGCTCCACTCCAACCGGGAGGCCTCTCTGGCCGATGAGTCCCGGAGGCTTTGCTGGGGTGCCATGCCCAAGGTCCTCGCCAAGGTGGCGCACTGGAATCCTGACCTTGACTTCGAAGCTGCGCTGGAGAGCTTGTCGAAGGATGCGGACATCGCGGTGCTCAAGGAGCGTATCAAGCCCATCATCAGCCGCATCGACGGAATCCAGAGGGTGTAGAGCCAGCGTCGGAATTAGGCACCCTGTTTCTCATCGCCGCTGCGGGTTCAGGACCAAGACAATTTCTATCTTTAGTTAGAACCGCGGCAACAATTTATGTAATATAACTCTGCAGTACTTTTGATATTATGCATGTTATTTTCCTGTTCGATTTTCCTTTGGATGTCCACCCTACGGTAACCGGGTAGGCTCGCTGGCGCGTAAACCCAGGGCGGCGTCTTGAGGACGGATCCCCAATGGCCTGCCGGGTGTGCTTGCTGCGGGGCGAACCACCTTACCGCCCTTAACGCGGCCGCTCGAACTGTCGAGCTTGACTCGAGTCAGAATCGAGAGCGTTGCCAATTGCGGAAGGCTACCCTGCCACTCTCGACGCGGCCGCTTGAGCTGTTGAGCGGACTCGAAACAGAACAAGAGCGTTGACAATTGCGGGAGGGCCCCTTTGCGTGCAGGTTTTCCATACAAAGAATGAGATCTCTGAGGGGAATAACCTTATATATAAAAGGAAATTGCTCAAGGCTCTGAATAACTTAGCTTTTCTATCGCCGCACGGGCGTCCACCACGTCTGTAGACAGCGCCGTCAGGCTTGGTCGTCTCCCTCCTTGGGACGACGGCCACGATAGAGCCGCTACTCCGGTCAGACTAGATTTCCACATCTGCGTCCCCTACCTGGCGCACCAAAGATGTCGGTGGGAACGACACCTATGGGATCACTGAAATCCCTACTACGGTTGGCAGGGCGCGGGGTTGTGAGAAGACCAGGTCTAACAGGAAGCACACGGATCGTTTACCTAGGTTTGGGCCGCGAGGATGCGTAATACCCTAGTCCTGCTTTGGTGGATGTATTAAGTGTTCTTGTGTTCTTGAGCTAGCTACGGGGTGTAACTTGCCCAAAAGAGCCGAATCCCCCTCCAGTATGCCACGGGCCTCCTTTTATAGTCGAAAGGGGCTGCCACAGTGGCACACAGGAGGTGGAAAGGTCTATAGTTTTGCGAGCTTATCGCCCGTATTACAGGACAAGACGCATTTAATGCATCGCCTAGGTGTCCCTTCGCTTTATCGGGGACGGGAACGAGGCCCGTCCCGTCCGTTGCCACCTTGCCTTGCTTCGACACGCACCCAGGCCAGCGATACGTGTGGCACCATGTAGGCAGGCAGGCAACTGAGGTGGCGCGATGGCAGGGCCTTCACGAAGATCTGCATGCCACCACACAGTGCTTGTTGAGTTGGCATAGAGGCCGCCCGTCGCCACGCAGGTGCCTGCCCAGCTGGTTGAGCTAGCAGCTGCTTGGGGACGGCGGTGGATCTTGGTTGGTGCGGGTCTGGCAGTGGCCATGCTGACGCCCTCGGCAAGGGTCTTGCCGGGGACCCGGCAAGGGTCTTGCTGCGGCGTTGTAGTCGTCCCCGGCAAGGCGCTTGCCGGGGGTCTTGTGGATTCCCTCGGCTGGGATCCCGCGGAGGGTCGTCATCTTCTGGTCCTCATCTGATCTCACATGTTTAGGATCTTGACGAAGATCTGCATGCCACCTCAGAGGCGCCTCCCGAGCCCTGGAGTCCAACGTAGTCGGTTGGGTCGGAACCTGTGGGCTCAAGGGTGGCTTGCTCTGTTGGTATTGGGCAAGTCGCCCCGGCAAGGCTCTTGCCGGGGCCGCGGAGGCCGCCCCGGCAAGGGTCCTGCCGGGGGAGTCCACCTTGCCCCCTTCGCTATTTGTGTTTCTGGTCTTGGCATTGTCTCAGTTGTCTTGTGCTCCGGCTTCTCTCCGGCTCCCCTCCTTTGCCCTGCTGAGTGTGGCCGTGGCGCGTGCGCGGCTCTGACTGCCCGTGCATAAGTAAATGGGTCAAAAGGAGAGCCCCTACTTTTGTACACCGACAATAGGAATTGGAAAGTTTCCTATGGCACTACTATTCATGAATTTGGTTCAAAGGAATAGAGCAAATCAAAACTGTAGGATTTGTTCCTTTAGTATCTCCTTGAAAGAAAAAACGTAGGAATTTTAATTTTCCACTTGTCCTCCTTTTCAAATTCCTATTCATGAAGCACAAGACTAAGAGATAGTAGCATAATAGCATTATAACCGTACATTTTCTTGTGGTTTGACTTAATCTCACCTTGCTTCTTTGCATCCTGTGATCTTCCAATTCTTGTGAATCAAACACCCAAATTGGCATAAATCCTGTGTTTTTAAATTCTTTGTTTTGCACGTGCATTCCTATCCTATTCCTGTCTATTTCCTATCCCTGGATTGTTAGAATCCTCAAATTCAAACAAGCCCTTACACAATTAGTTCTGTTACAGATATGTGTCAAAGAAAACCTTGTGTGGTTTGTCCTACTCCTGCTGCGCTGTGTTCCACCCCAGCTCAGCTGCTCCAACGACGGAAGGGTTCACCACTACAGGGATCCGCTCTCCAGACTGTCTTTCGCCGCCTCAGATCTTCTTCCCCGCCGCCGGCAGCCACGACAACTGCATTACCATCATCAACTGAGCAGATGACCTTGAGGACTACACGGGTCCGCAAGAGAGGTCGCACTCTTCCGTGTCTGCTTACGTTATGCATCGCTTAATATGATGACACTACAAAAAAAAAGACACATCCTTGACATTTTGGGCCGAACGAATTTTTGTCATACATATGACACTTCTATGACGATAATTGTGACAAAACCCGGTATCATCATAGATGTGGTGGGCTCCTACTTCTATGACAAAAAATCATGACAGAAATGGGCTTTTCGTCCTGGGCGGGCCGGAGACGCAGCTGCATGACATTCTTTGGGCCGTCCATGACGGAAAAAACCATGGTAGAAGCGAGGGCGAGGAAAATTTTGGGGAGTTCCCGGTTACGGTGGGAGGTTGGGGGCCGAGCGATGCGCGTTTCTCTCGTACACGTACGCGCGTGTGTGTGAGGCGTTGGCTCTAACTAAACCCGAGCAAGGCGTTGGGCTCTAACTGAACCCGAGTGATTGCACTGCAGGCTACGCGTTACTGAACCCAAGCGATCGATCGATGGCTGTTAACTGAACCCGATCGAGCGATTCCTTCGCTACTGCTGCTAACTGATGCCGATCGATGCTGCCTCTGGATGAACAGTGAGCGTTCCTAGGGGGGGACCCCGTGGAGGGCAGGATGAACAGGACCACCCCGTGGAGGGCAGAATGAACAGTAGACGGTGGAGGGCTGGATGAACAGTAGCCCGTGGAGGGGTGGTTGAACATGAGCTCGTGGAGAGGGCTAGTTGAACAGTGGCCGGTGGAGTAGTGCGTGGTGGAGGCTGGATGAACAGGAGCCCGTGGATGAACAGTCGCAGGTGGAGGCTGGAGGAGGTCGACGGTGGATGAAAAGTAGCCCGTGGAGGCGGGAGGGGGTCGATGGTGGAGATGAACAGTGTCCCGTGGAGTCTCGTTTTGCGGTACGCCACACCCCTCCCGATGAACAGGACCCCCGTTTCGACCGTAGCGCTCCAACACAAGTCCGTTTCCTCCGTTTTGTGGTACGCCACACCCCTCCCAATCAACAGGACCCCCGTTTCGATCGTAGGAGGTCCGTTTCCTCCGTTTTGCGGTAGGCCAGACCCCTCCCGATGAACAGGATCCCGTTTCAAACGTGGCCGGTCGAACACAATGCCGTTTCCTCCGTTCTGCGGTACGCCAGGCCTCGTTTCCATCGGCTGTTCCGTCCAAGCCCTCCCGATGAACACGACGACGCATTCCGTTCCGACCCAGCCGATTGGCTCCCCATGAACACGACGACAACGTTGTTTCTCCGTTCCAACCTAGCCATGTACATGAGCCCTGGCCGTACGTATGCGCGAGTAGGCGTTCGAGACCCTGCCCGTATGTACGTACGTGGCCGTATTTTCTTTCTTGCACACTGGCCGCTGTACGTACGTGTACATGCTACGTGCGCGCCTCTACTACGACACGTGCGCGCCTCTACATCGACCAGTATGTACGTACACGTTCGCGACCAGAATGACAATGCTACATACGCTTCGACCAGGTGGGTCCCGATTGTCAGGCACTTCCTTGCCTGCGAAGATGTAGCTGGTGGGTCCCAGCAGTCAGGGGGGTGAATCGTTTTTTGCCCGGACGCACTTCCTTGCGTGTGAAGATGTAGCTGGTGGGTCCCATCAGTCAGGGGGAAACATTTTTTTCGCGAAATACAGTGGCCCGTCCGGTGGGTCCCAGCTGTCAGGTGGAGGAATCATTATTTTTCACGTAATAAGGAGGCACTTCCTTGCTGCGGCCGTGGACCCAGCTGTCAGCCTCTCCACATACAGTCCATGTCCGATGGAAGACGTTCCTTGACCACGTTGACCACGCCGCGCGGAGAGCACCAGGGCGGTGGACGACGGCGAGGCCTAGGAAGGGGACGACGGGGAGCCGGGGAAGACGCGGCAGTGGAAGCCCGCGCGGAGAGGTGTACGAGGGTTCACTGGTTCGGCTGCGGTGTGAGGCTGTCGTCGCTGCAGGGCCTGGCCAGCGGTGGGAATAGTTGGGGGCGGTGAGGCCTCCGCGGCAGCACAGCCGGCCACGGGAGGCAGGAGCATGCGGCACGACCGGCGCTGCTTTGGGCGGCTGGAGCAAGAAGACCAGAGGTTGAAGAAGCACTACGGCCGTTGGATGGACATCGTACGGTCACTGGAGCTAGAATCATTCATATTGACTAAAGTTGACAAAGGCCCCTTTCCCAGTCAACTTAGTAGGCCCACAAGTCAGCCTCCCACCATGGTGGGTCCCAGCTAGCAGGGGGAGTATTCATTTTTTTGTGCGTAATAAGGAGGCACTTCCTTGCATGCGAAGATATAGCTGGTGCGGCCGAGCTGCCAGCGGCGGTAATGTTTTTTCGCGAAATACAGAGGCCCTTTCGGTGGGTCCCTAATGTCAGGTGGAGGAATCATTATTTTGCGCGTAATAAGGAGGCATTTCCTTGCGTGCGGCCGTGGACCCAGCTGTCGGCCTCTCCACGTACAGTCCACTTCAGATGCATGTCGGTCGTTAACCACGTTGACCAGGCCGTGCCGAGAGCACCAGGGCGGTGGACGACGGCGAGGCCTAGGAAGGGAAAGACACGGAGGTAGGGAAGACTCGGCAGTTGTTTCCCACGCGGAGGGGAGTACAACTATACGAGGGTTTACTGGTTCGTCTGCCGTCGCCGGAGAATAACAGCAGGTGTGGGTGAGTAGAGGGATGGCTAGGCCAGCGATGGGAGTACAGTGGGGCGGTGAGGCCTGCGCGGCAGCAGAGCCGGCCGCTGGGAGGAAGGAGCAGGCAGTTCCGCCGGCGCTTGTTTGAGCGGCTGGAGCAGGAAGAGCAGAGATTGAAGAAGCACGACGGCCGTTGGATGGCCATCCAACAGTCACTGCTTGTGCGTCAACCTTTTTTTTAGGAAAGCCTCAAATCTGTGGAAAACAGCATACAGCCCATCTGCCATTATTTCTAATAATTTACAGCCCATTTGCTAATTATTAAGGTTTTTTTGGAGCGCATATTCTTTTTGTTAGCATTACAGCCCATATTGTGGCCACGGTTAAAAAATTATACGAAATTTTGCATATTTCGGTGCAGTCCGAACTGTTTTTAATCCCGAAATTTCGACTCACATTCAAACTGATTTTAAAAATAAATGTATATCAATATAAAATCCAACAAATTCTCCACGCATAAAAAATAATGTAATTTAAAATCTTGAAATGAAAAAAAAGATATTTGAAACTAATTGCCGGTTTGATGTGTTTTAAAAATGTACAACCCATTTCTCATTACTGATGGGCCATTTTCTCGGCCAGCCGAATGAAAGCTCTCCTCATCTTGAAAGATTTGCAGCCCAACAGGCCTGACAAAGCGACTTACTTGGCAAATCACAAAAAAACTGGGCTGTGGCCGTGGACCCAGCTGTCAGCCTCTCCACGTACAGTACTCTTCCGATGGAAGTCGTTCCTTGACCACGTTGACCATGCCGTGCGGAGAGCACCACGGCGCTGGACGACGGCGAGGCCTAGGAAGGGGATGACGCGGAGCCGGGGAAGACGCGGCAGTGGAAGCCCGCGCGGAGAGGAGTATGAGGGTTCACTGGTTCGGCTGCGGTGTGAGGCTGCCGTCGCCGCAGGGCCTGGCCAGCGGTGGGAATAGTAGGGGCGGTGAGGCCACCGCGGCAGCACAGCCGGCCACGGGAGGCAGGAGCATGCGGGACGACCGGCGCTGCTTTGGGCGGCTGGAGCAAGAAGACCAGAGGATGAAGAAGCACTACGGCCGTTGGATGGACATCGTACGGTCACTGGAGCTACAATCGTTCATATTGACTAAAGTTGACAAAGGCCCCCGTCCCAGTCAACTTAGTAGGCCCACAAGTCAGCCTCCCACCATGGTGGGTCCCAGCTAGCAGGGGGAGTGTCGTGGAATTGTCACGGCTGATGTCCTCAAGCTAGGACTTAGTCGTGGAGCCATCGTCGCTAGGAAGTTTGAAGGGGTTAACGGGACAAGGAACACGAGGGTTTATACTGGTTCGGCCCCTTACAGTGAAGGTAAAAGCCTACGTCCAGTTGAGGTGGTATTGATTAGGGTTTCGATGACCAGGGAGCTTAACTGCTATGCCTGGCTCTCGATCAGATCTTTTCTTCTCCCTAAACCGCTGCCGGGTCGTCCCTTTATATAGGGAGGCCGACGCCCAGCAGCTCTCAGAGTCCCGGCCGGCTCATAAGAGTGTCCGGCTCGGACTCTCAACTATTCTTGCCTTACACTACAAGTTCTACCGTAATAATGCTTGTAACTACGGGCTTTAAGCCATATCTGGGTCTTAAGCCCATCTTTGGCCCACCGTCTTCAAGTTTGGTGCCGGGCTTCTGGCGGTGACCATTATGAGTAACCCGGCCCCTTCTGGCGGGTGACTCTAAGGTCTATATCCTCAACATTAGGCCCCAGATTGATTTGAGCCGGCTCATGTCAATCTTCAATCCCTTCGACAGAAAATCTCCGGCTTACAATTGTGTGAATGTCATAACCCGGCGTGACGTCATCCTCTGGACTCCAGGTAATCCGCCGTGACGTCATCTTCCATTACGTCCGTTTTTTACTCCACCAGATCCGCAACGGATCTTATCTTTACTGCAATCCCGAAAATCGAGGCGTTTCATGAGGAGATAACCACGCCGTGGTCTCCTCGTTTCTCGCGCCCACTTATGAGCTCGCCCTTATAAATAGCCCGGCCCGACGGACCTTCAGCCACTCTTCTTCCTCCTCGCGCCACTGTTCCTCCGCTCGAGCTCGAACTCCGCCGCCGCCGCCGCGCCCCCGGTCTTCGTCAACCTTGGTCGCTGCATCACCCTGACTCGGTCCAGACAAACGGCGGCAACCTCCGCATCTCTTCAGCACCGGTGAGTCCTCGCTACTCCATAGGGCAGATCCGCACTAGGGCTCCGTAGTTCTTCCTATGTTCTTCGTAGTTCATCGCGGCCCTCAGTAGATTTGATTTTTACTGCCTCTTCTTGATCGTAGTATAGTATAGAACTAGTGCGGCGGCTGTTTAATACTCATTTCAAATGCAAGTAGGCCTCTTTTTACTGCATAAAGGCCTCATTCGAGCTCAAGAACTTCCCTCGCGTCTGTTTTTAGGTCTAGAAATTTTCTTTTTCTGTCGACCACTTGATCAAAATTATTTACCGCAATGTGTGAAACTTGTTTCCACCACACTTAGTAAAAAACTGCACTCATTGAGTCATGGCGGGTTACATTTCCGGTTTAAATAAACCACACGCCGTAGAATCTTCCGTCTCAAAGGAGATCATGCGCCATAGAATTTTCCGGCTCATCTGTGATAAGGCCATAGACAATCGAATCACTCTCAATACCTTGGGCGGCTTAAATAACCTGGTGCACTTAGATATATGTCATTAGTCCCCTCCGTAAGCCGCCACTTTCAACATTGAACTGTAAATTTCCTCCGGCTTATAATTAAACCGGCCATTTCCTTTTATCATAGGCTGCCGACTTTCACCATGCCTCCCAAAGCTCCTAAAGCCTCCATCACTTGCAATTGGATGAAGTCCAATGTCACCAACGAGACGTTAGCAGATTTTGTCAAGTCAGGCTACCTGCCCAAGAAGGACGTCATGTCCTACCATGCCCCCGACCCATCAGAAGAGAGACCACAGCCAAGGGACGGGGAGGTGGTCATTTTTGCGGATCACATGAGCCGGGGCTTCGCACCGCCCGGCTCAAAGTTTTTTAGAGACGTGCTGAACTTCTTTGACCTGCGGCCACAAGATATAGGACCCAACTCGGTGTCCAACATCTGCAACTTCCAAGTGTTCTGCGAGGTCTACCTTGGAGAGGAGCCCAGCCTGGTGCTCTTCAGAGAGCTCTTCTACTTGAACCGCCAGAACGAGTGCGCCAACGGGCCAAGTTTGGAGCTAGGCGGCATCTCCATTCAGAGGCGGAGAGACTGTCTGTTCCCTTACGCCGAGCCGCCGAGTCACCCAAAGGACTGGAACTTGACGTGGTTCTATTGCCAAGACACGTCGCCGACTGACGAGAGCCCGATGCCCGGCTTTCGCCCTTCACGTTTGGAACCGACTCACCCTCTGTCTGACAAGCTAACTCAGGCAGAGCGCCAACCTCTGCTCCCCACCATCAACAAGATCAAGGCTCTCCTGGGCAATGGTCTCAACGGAATCGATCTGGTCCGGGTCTGGATCTCCTGGCGGGTGATCCCATTGAGCCGCCGCCCCGGCTTAATGTGCGAGTACACGGGCCGAAAGGATGACCCCCAGAGACACAGCCGCAACGATCTTCCTGAAGATGTTGCAGAGGATATGACCAAGGCTCTCTTGAACAAGAGCCTGGCAGACTGTGGGAGGACCGGGTTAGCCCCCTTCTGCAAGATCAACCCAGCCCCAGCGGTAAGCCGCTGATCTGAACATCCTATCTTCTTCTGTATATAACTTTCATCTGAATCTTTTAAGAAATCATCATTGTATTTTTCAGGCTGATGACAAGTTCTGGAAGGTCAAATATGATCATGAAGCGGCCAAGAAGGCCAGAAAGGCGAAGAAAGCCGCCAAGAAAGCCGCTCCCCATAAGAAGGGAAGTAGGCCTACTGTCTCAGAGCTGATGCAACTAAGCGACAGCTCCGAGTTAGAGGTAACCCCTGAACCTGTAATCTTTTGTTGTGTTTATTGTTTATTTCTGTCCACCTTATCAATACTTATTCATCAACAGGATGACACCGGAGCCAGTAACCTGGTGGTTGAAGAGGTAATGTCACTTTCCTCCGACTCGGAGCCCTTGCCAAGGCTGAAAGTCCGAAGGGTAACCCGGAAAGTAAGCTTTTCACATCCTTTAGCTTATCAAGATCCTCAATTTATTTTGAAGCGACAGGTTCATGAGAGCTGGCGTCACACCCGGACCAACAAGGACGCCGACCTCTCCTCCGGGTTACCTGACACATCGAGGAAGCGCCGAACTGAGGTTATCTCCAACTTGTACCCTTTTCATCCTTTGGCGGGTGTTATACGTCAGCCGCTCAATTCTTCTGACTCAAATTATCAGGAGACTTCCCCCTCTTCGGGCGACTCTATGCAGTGGAATCTGTCGGCTTTCAAGACTGTGCCCGGGTAATAATAATCACCTTATGTTGTACTTTGTCTTTACTTACACTTTTGTGCTTAACCTTTCTGTCTTTTCAGTGCCCAAGCAAAACTCAGCAAAAGGGCGAAGAAGAACAAGCCGGCCGATGAGCCGGACCTGCCTGAGCCGGAGGTAGCCGCACAAGAACCGCCAGCTGCCTCTGCTCCTGAGGCTGCTGCTCCAACCAATAAGACCATAGCCGAAGCTTCTGCTAACCCGGGGGCCTCCAGCTCGGCTCAACCAGCAGATGACCCGGATGTGGTAATCACCCGGACGGAATATGTTGAGCCGGGGAGACCTACTGCGCTGGCCAAGTGCTCTGCCAAGGGGGAGTTGCTTCAGCCCCGCCGGGTTACTCTGGACCTCACCGACTACACCAACCTGAGCATTGGAGAGCTCGTCTCCGGCTACGTCAGCCAAGTGCACAAGAGCCGGGATGCTGAGATCGCCATGGTGAACCAGATTCAGCAGAAGTCTGAGGTATTATTCATCTGTCTTCTTACTTACTGCATAGTTACCTTTACCATGCTAGCCCCCAAGTCTACGTCTTATGATAGAATATGCTTTAGACTTAATTTCCGGCTTACTCAATTGAACCGGCAATTTGTAGATAGGAACGTTCAATATGCATTAGCCCCCAAGTGCCAAGTGCCTTTCCTTGGAAAGTGCTTGGGACTTTGAAGATTGTATAGTAACTGTTCATGCTATAACCCGGAAATTATGCAGGCTGCTGGCAAAAAGTTTGAAGCTGACATTGCTGATCTCAAGACCCGTCTGAAGACGCAAGAGACGGAGACCCAGAAAGCAAACGCCAAATTTGTGTCCAGCATTGCTGCGCAAGAAAAACTGAAAACAGACTTTGATGCTGAACGGAGAGCCTGGGCCAAAGAGAAGGCTGCTCTGGTGAACCGGGCTGAACAGGCGGAGAAGGCTCTCTCAGAGAAGACCGCCGAACTCTCCGGCTTAAAGCGCCAAGTGTCCCAGATGGTTGCCGCAATCTTCGGTAAGTCATTTCACCGGTTTTCATCAAGTTTAGAATCTTCATATCTCATAACTCATCCTTGTCGGCGGCTTATGTTACTTTGTTAAACAGGTCCCAGAAGCGCCAACCTTAACCAGAGTGTGGTAACCAAGCTGAAGGCCATGTACACCCTGGTGGAGCAACTCTACACCGGGTCACTGCGTGCCTTGGCTGTGGTGGCCCTATCCAACGAGGTGCCAACTCACCTGGCGGAAGTGCTTCGCCGGCTCGCCGTTCTGCCTCAACGTATCCAAGAGCTGCGACGGGCCTCTGCAAGAGCCGGAGCTATCGCCGCGCTGAGCCGGGCCAAGGCGTTCCTTCCGGAGTTAGACCCGGCAGACATCGCCCTCGGCTATCCAAGTTTGAAGGAAGACGGCACAGCCTTCGACCAAAGGGACTTCGCAGCTTGCGTGAAGGCCGTACGCCCGATGGCCACTCTGATTGGCAATGATACAGATCTGACTAAGTATCAGCCGGGTTATGATGCAGAAAATCAGAGGATCCTGACCCCGCGCTATGAAGCCCTCAGCTTAATTCCACCGGCTCGTCAGCACACCTTCGCCCCGAAGATTGACCCGGCGGGGTTAATTGACGAGGAGGCGCAATTCGAAGCTCTGAGCGGCATCGACTAGAAGTCGTCGACTTTCCAGGCTTTGGGAACAGCCGGAGAAGAAGAGAGGGATGAGCCGGAGACGTCAACCCAGCAAGCATCGTAACTCTGCCGGCGGCTTATCAAACAATGCCTCACCCTTTTGGACTCAATGAGTCTTGTAATAGAGTAGGACCAACACTTTATCTTTGCCGTGCCATCGTGCACGCCTTGAATGCTGAAGTCTATTGAAGTTGTCTCCTTTATATTTCTCCGGGTCGTAATCAATCATTTGTTTTCCTTAAGCTCAAAATAGTTGCCTTGAACTATCCTGCATAGAAGGACAAATCACAAGTCTCGAGGCGGCTTACCGCCCTGAGAATCATAGGTTTTAGATATATAACCCGGAATATGAATCAAAAAAGACTGGTCCTTAATTATAGCCTTAATACAGCCGTAATAACCCACTTAGCGGCCTGCAAGCATACTTCCGGTTTAGATAACCCGGGTAATAAGGTTGGTACCTCAATTCCGGTTTACCTGTCTTAATGACACCCATTGTGTTCAACTAACACTATAAATTAAAGTTAAGCCGGCAAAGTGAGACCCGGCCGTGCACACTTGAAACGGCCAGAAGAACTCGCTATAAACCAGAAAACTTAGGGGCTTCCGGTTCGAATACGACCAGAGACCCGGCCCAAAGGGGTTATGCTAAGATTCGAATACGATCATATAGCCCCTAGTGGGTGTGGCGATGCCAATCAAGAGGGTACCGACAGCTATGTTCTCTTTGGTTCGAATACGACCCATGTTTGAACAGGAAGCCCCCAAATGACTTAGAATTGTTTAACGGTGCTGATTCGAATACGATCCACGTCGTTTCCCAAAGAGGTTAAACTATGATTCAAATATGATCAAAGAAAACTCCCCAATGAGCTCGGCACTTTGCCAATCAAATGGGCATCGACAGCTATGTTCTCTTTGGTTCGAATACGACCTATGTTTGAACAGGAAGCCCCCAAGTGACCTTATTGCCTACGGCTAGATTCGAATACGATCATAAGCCGGATCCTCCTTCAAGTTATCATGTAATCTGGCAATGAAAACAACACATGCACATTTGGAGGAGAATAAAGGACAGAGGTCCTGCTTTATTGCTTATCATAATATACACATGGCGTAGAGAAATATGTACATGATGAGAGCCGGTGGCTCAAGTGTAGTAAGGCCGAAGCTGAGCTATGTTCCACGGCCGACGGGTCTCTTCCTCCGACTTACGTGAATCTTTGTGCTCCCGAATGTCAATGAGGTAATATGACCCGTTGTGCAAGTTCTTGCTGACCACAAAGGGCCCTTCCCAAGGTGGAGATAACTTGTGCGCATCGGTTTGATCTTGGATGAGCCGGAGCACGAGGTCGCCTTCCTGGAAGACCCGGGATTTAACCCGGCGACTATGATAACGGCGCAGGTCTTGTTGGTAAATCGCTGAGCGAGCTGCTGCCACATCACGCTGTTCGTCCAACAAGTCAAGAGCATCTTGGCGCGCCTGTTCATTATCCGCCTCAACATAAGCCGCCACTCGAGGCGAGTCATGACGGATGTCACTGGGGAGGACTGCTTCTGCCCCATAAACCATGAAGAAAGGCGTGAAACCTGTAGACCTGTTAGGAGTAGTGTTGATGCTCCATAACACGGAGGGCAACTCCTCCACCCAACAACCCGGCGTCCGTTGCAAAGGGACCAACAGCCGGGGCTTGATGCCCTTCAGAATCTCCTGATTAGCTCTCTCAGCTTGACCATTGGATTGAGGATGAGCCACTGAGGAAACATCAAGTCGGATATGCTCTCATTGACAAAACTCTTCCATAGCGCCTTTGGATAGATTGGTGCCATTGTCAGTTATAATGCTGTGCGGAAAGCCAAAGCAAAAGATCACCTTTTTCATAAACTGAACTGCCGTGGCTGCATCACACTTGCTAACTGGCTCTGCTTCTACCCACTTGGTAAATTTGTCAACTGCCACCAAGAGGTGGGTCTTCTTATCTTTGGACCTTTTAAAAGGCCCAACCATATCAAGCCCCCAGACCAAAAAGGGCCAAGTAATTGGGATCATCCTCAGCTCCTGAGCCGGCACATGAGCCCGTCGCGAGAACCTTTGGCAACCATCACATTTACTGACCAAGTCCTCCGCATCAGCATGAGCCGTCAGCCAATAAAAACCATGACGAAAAGCCTTGGCCACAAGAGATTTTGAGCCGGCGTGATGGCCACAATCCCCTTCATGAATCTCACGCAAGATCTCTTGACCTTCCTCAGGGGAGACACAACGCTGGAATGCCCCCGTAACACTGCGGTGATGCAACTCGCCATTGATAACAATCATTGACTTAGCCCGCCGGGTTATTTGTCTGGCCAGAGTTTCATCCTCAGGCAACTCTCCCCGGGTCATGTAAGCCAGATAGGGCACTGTCCAGTCCGGTATGACATGGAGAGCCGCCACCAGTCGTGCCTCCGGGTCAGCGACAGCCAAGTCTTCCTCTGTAGGCAGCTTAACAGAAGGGTTATACAGAACATCCAGGAAAGTATTAGGCGGCACCGGCTTTCGCTGAGAGCCCAGCCGGCTTAGGGCATCAGCCGCCTCGTTCTTCCTGCGATCAATGTGCTCTACTTGGTAGCCCTGAAAGTGCCCAGCAATAGCATCAACTTCGCGGCGATAAGCCACCATGAGAGGGTCCTTAGAGTCCCATTTGCCTAATACTTGTTGAGCCACCAAGTCTGAGTCACCGAAGCACCTTACCCGGCTCAAGCTCATCTCCTTAGCCATCCGAAGACCGTGGAGCAAGGCCTCGTACTCAGCTGCGTTGTTGGTACAAGGAAACATCAATTGTAGCACATAATGGAACTTATCACCCTTAGGGGAAGCCAATACAACTCCAGCCCCCGAGCCCTCCAACTGCCTGGACCCATCAAAGTGAATAGTCCAATATGTGTTATCCGGCTTTTGCTCGGGCACTTGTGACTCTGTCCAATCATTGATGAAATCCACCAAGGCCTAAGATTTAACAGCAGTGCGTGTCACGTATTTGAGACCATGGGGTCCGAGCTCTATAGCCCACTTAGCCACTCTCCCTGTGGCCTCTCTGTTTTGAATGATATCACCAAGAGGGGCAGAACTGACCACAGTGATGGGATGACCCTGGAAATAATGCTTAAGCTTTCGGCTTGCCATGAACACACCATAAACAAGCTTCTGCCAATGTGGATACCGCTGTTTGGACTCGATGAGCACTTCACTGACATAATAAACCGGCCGCTGAACCGGATGCTCCTTACCCTCTTCCTTGCGCTCCACCACCACAGCCACACTGACGGCTCGTGTGTTCGCCGCCACATACAGCAATAAGGGCTCCTTATCAACCGGAGCAGCAAGGACTGGGGGCTCTGCCAGCTGCTTCTTCAAATCCTCAAAAGCTGTATTAGCTGCATCATTCTAGACAAAATTATCAGTTTTCTTCATCAACTGATATAATGGCATGGCCTTCTCACCCAGATGGCTTATAAACCGACTTAAAGCAGCGATGCGACCTGCCAAGCGCTGAACATCATTTATACACGCCGGCTTAGCCAGGGAGGTGATGGCCTTGATCTTCTCCGGGTTAGCTTCAATGCCTGTGTCAGAAACCAAGAAACCCAAGAGTTTGCCTGCAGGAACACCAAAAACACACTTGGTCGGGTTAAGCATCATCTTGTAAACCCGGAGATTATCAAAGGTTTCTCTCAAATCATCTATCAGGGTTTCCTCCTTTATGGACTTAACCACAATATCGTCCACATAAGCATGAACATTGCGCCCAATCTGGTTATGAAGACAGTTCTGCACGCAACGCTGATAAGTCGCCTGTGCACACTTGAGTCCAAAGGGCATGGACACATAGCAGAAGGCTCCAAAGGGAGTGATGAACATCGTCTTCTCCTGGTCCTTAACTGCAATTTTAATCTGATGATACCCGGAATAAGCATCCAAGAAACTTAAGCACGCACAACCTGCCGTAGCATCAATAATTTGATCAATACGGGGAAGGGCAAAAGGATCAGCCGGACACGCCTTGTTTAAGTCCGTGTAGTCCACACACATCCGCCAAGTGCCGTTCTTCTTGAGTACGAGCACCGGGTTAGCTAACCACTCTGGGTGAAAGACTTCAACAATAAACCCGGCCGCCAAGAGCCGGGCCACCTCTTCACCAATGGCTTTCCGCCTCTCTTCATTAAACCGCCGAAGGAACTGCCTGACCGGCTTAAATTTCGGATCAACATTGAGAGTATGCTCAGCGAGTTCCCTAGGCACACCTGGCATGTCAGAAGGTTTCCATGCGAAGATGTCCCTATTCTCATGGATGAACTCGATGAGCGCGCTTTCCTATTTTGGATCCAGATTGGCACTGATGCTAAACTACTGAGATGAGTCACCTGGAACGAAATCAACAAGTTTAGTCTCATCAGCCGACTTAAATTTCATTGCCGGCTCTTGCTCTGTAGTTGGCTTTTTCAGAGAAGTCATATCTGTTGGGTCAACATTGTCCTTGTAAAATTTTAACTCCTCTAATGCGCAAACAGACTCTGCATAAGCTGCATCGCCTTCCTCACACTCCAAGGCCACTTTTCGACTGCCATGAACCGTAATGGTCCCATTATGACCCGGCCGTGGACCCAGCTGTCGGCCTCTCCACGTACAGACCACTTCAGATGCATGTCGGTCGTTGACCATGTTGACCAGGCCGCGCCGAGAGCACCAGGGCGGTGGACGATGGCGAGGCCTAGGAAGGGAATGACACGGAGGCAGGGAAGACTCGGCAGTTGTTTCCCACGCGGAGGGGAGTACGACTGTACGAGGGTTTACTGGTTCGTCTGCCGTCACCGGAGAATAACAGCAGGTGTGGGTGAGTAGAGGGATGGCTAGGCCAGCGATGGGAGTAAAGTGGGGCGGTGAGGCCTGCGCGGCAGCAGAGCCAGCTGCGGGGAGGAGGGAGCAGGCAGTCCCGCCGGCGCTTTTTTGAGCGGCCGGAGCAGGAAGAGCAGAGATTGAAGAAGCACGACGGCCGTTCGATGGACATCCAACAGTCACTGCTTGTGTGTCAACCTTTTTTTAGGAAAGCCTCAAATCTGTGGAAAATAGCATACAACCCATCTGCCATTATTTCTAATAATTTACAGCCCATTTTCTAATTATTAAGGTTTTTTTTTGGAGCCCATATTCTTTTTGTTAGCATTACAGCCCATATTGTGGCCACGGTTAAAAAATTATACGAAATTTTGCATATTTCGGTGCGGTCCGAACTGTTTTTAATCCCGAAATTTGGACTCACATTCAAACTGATTTTAAAAATAAATGTATATCAATATAAAATCCAACAAATTCTCCACGCATAAAAATTAATGTAATTTAAAATCTTGAAATGGAAAAAAGATATTTGAAACTAATTGCCGGTTTGATGTGTTTTAAAAATGTACAACCCATTTCTCATTACTAATAGGCCATTTTCTCGGCCAGTCGAATGAAGCTCTCCTCGTCTTGAAAGATTTGCAGCCCAACAGGCCTGACAAAGCGACTTACTTGGCAAATCACAAAAAAACTGGGCTGTGGCCGTGGACCCAGCTGTCAGCCCCTCCATGTACAGTACTCTTCCGATGGAAGTCGGTCGTTGACCACATTGACCACGCAGTGCCGAGAGCACCAAGGCGGTGGACGACGGCGAGGCCTAGGAAGGGGACGACACGGAGCCGGGGAAGACGCGGCAGTGGATGCCCACGCGGAGAGGAGTACGAGGGTTCACTGGTTCGGCTGCGGCGTGAGGCTGCCGTCGCCGCAGAATAACAGGGGGTGTGGGTGAGTAGAGGGATACCTTGGGCCAGTGGTGGGAGTAGTAGGGGGCAGTGAGGCCTCCGCAGCATCACAGCCGGCCATGAGAGGCAGGAGCACGCGGCACGACCGGCGCTGCTTTGGGCGGCTGGAGCAAGAAGACCAGAGGTTGAAGAAGCACTATGGCCGTTGGATGTACATCGTACGGTCACTGGAGCTAGAATCGTTCATATTGACTAAGTTGACAAAGCCCTCCGTCCTCATCAACTAATAGGCCCACAAGTCAGCCACCCACTATGGTGGGTCCCAGCTAGCAGGGGGTATTCATTTTTTGGTGCGTAATAAGGAGGCACTTCCTTGTGTGCGAAGATATAGCTGGTGGGTCCGACCTGTCAGCGGGGGAACGTTTTTTTCGTGAAATACAGAAGCCCTTCCCACGTATAGTGCACGTACAGTGCGTAATAAGGAGGAACTTTCCTTGCGTGCGACCATGGACCTCGTGGGTCCCAGCCGTCAGGCTCTCCACGTACAGTCCTCTTCCGATGACTCTCGTATGTTGACCACGCCACGCCGAGCGCACCGAGGCGGTGGATGACGGCGAGGCCCCTGACTAGAACGACCCGGAGATGGGGAAGACGCGGCAGTGGAGTCACAGACGGAGAGGAGTGGGAAAGTTGACTGGTTCGTGTGCGGGGTGGGCCTACACTCGGCAGAGAATAACAGGAGGTGCGGAGTGGAGGGATGGCCTGGCCGTCGGCGGGGTAGCGTTTCGCCGAGGAGCGCAAAACAACGCCGCTGGACATCGAAGGCTGGAGCAGGCGGTTTCGGCAGCGCTAGGGGAAGAAGACGAGAGATTGAAGAAGAATGCCGGCCGTTGGATGTAAATCCAACGCCTTCTTAGGCTTTGACCTACTGTCCCACATGTCAGCCAGTCCATTTGTTTTTTTAGTCCATTTGGTGGGCTGGGTGAAACAATGATGTAGCATCTATGCAGCCCGTTTAAATCCCATTTGCATTTTTCTCGAAATCCGCGGACTTGCTGGGCTGGGTGAAAATATCATGTTGGGCTAGACGGAGAAATGTTATAAAAACATAAACACATGATTGCACGTCAGTAAAATCTTTGCAAGCTTATGTACGCAACACTAGGAGTTAACTTGCCAAGTTATATATAAACAATTATTATTATTATTTTGTAAGAACTTTCAACTTACAAAATAAAATATCATTTTAATTTGATGAGTTAATAGTACGTGGGGTATTATTATTTTTTAGGCTAGACGTGGGACAGTTGAGTTGGTTCTAGGGGAAAGTACTGGGAGAAAACTCAGTTTACATCGAAAAAGAAAGTGGGAGAAAATTCAGAGACCTGCTGGGTCCACCCGAGGAGGGGAATATGTTGGGAGGAAGGAGATTCAAAGCACGGCAGCCGAGTGAACTAGTTTTTTTTACGGACAAGTGAACTAGTTTACATACATAAGCAAATAGCCACTAAAAAGCAATCAGGTTAATGGGTTCTTAAAAGAAATATTTCGGACAAAACAGATAATTACGACACATAGGCTAATGCATGAAACACTCAGATGATAAAGGTGCTTATAAACAGATAAAGTACAACATCTAGACCTTCCTGGCACGCTTGATCATGACGCTGCGGCTGTCCGTGTACTCGTCGGTTACGGGAAGCAGACACGCCCTCATGTCCAAGATCTTTCTGTACATGTCGTAGCATGCGTATGTGTCCTTGGCCGAGTAGGTTATGTAGGCTAGATTCAGAGGTACCTCCCACGTGTTCAGGTCGTCTTCTTTCATGTTGGCGTATCAGGGGTCGATGATGGTCTCAGCGAGGTCAACCACGGAGTCCTTCTCCTGCCCGTTGCTGATGATCTTGTATTGCTTCTGGATGTCGACAAGCTTGTTGCACCAGATGGCCGAATCGTCGCGTTCTTCCTTCTCTCCACCGTAGCGAAGGTGCAATCGGCGCTGCCGATGAAACGGGCGAATGCTCCAGAACCTGGTGCAGCCATAGGACTAAGGCGAGGCAGAGCTTCACCGAGTCCGTATCGTTGGTGTACATCACATTCAACTTGGTGCAGCCGTAGGACTGAACGGCGAACTCAAAGGGGAACTCCTTGCTGAAGTCCATATCCAGCAGGCTCACCCCTCGGATCGCCATTGGAGTCTCTTCGAGTGAACGAGTGTGTAGGCAGCGGCAGCAGTTCGTTTTTCAGCTCTTGGGGAACTGGATTCAACAGTAAGCTGAGTGTGTACAGGCGACAACAGTTACTACCCCTCCCTTGTCCGCTGCACGCCCGGCAGAAGATGCACCCTCAGCCACACGTCGGTTCACGAGCGGGTCTGTATTGGTACTGTAATAACAGGAGTTAGTGGTCACTTTACTTAAATTTAATTAGCTTTATTAGAAATTTATACTTAAAACAAGCAATGCATTCGCTCGTTCTATTAGTTCCATAGGATCAACATGCACAACAATTAGAATTATTATTCTCAGGACGCTCACGATCAACACATTTGTCGCACTTTCACAAAGATAATACTACCAAGTTTGAACTGTTTGTTATGGTTGTTGTCCTCTGCATCATCTTGCCGTGTTTCCTAGCTTGCAAGATTCAGAACCAACAAATAAGATCCAAATAAAAAGTACAACAAAGATGCCTACACATCTCATTGATTCCTAGCTTGCAAGATTCAGAACCAACAAATAAGATCCAAATAATAAGTACAACAAAGATGCCTACACATCTCATTGATTCCCAGCTTGCAAGATTCAGAACCAACAAATAATATTCAAATAATAAGTACAACAAATATGCCTACACATCTCACTAATTCCCAGCTTGCAAGATTCAGAACCAACCCATTAGAGCCTTTTGATAAAGTGAATATCGGGATTAAATCCATCTTGGCTAGCCATGTCATACAATCAAAGAACTTGGCGAATGCTCTTGACCGTCACAACATCTGTAGTTGAGTATTCCTGTTTGCACAGCGCAGATAATAAAGAGCATGATTACTATAATAGTGGCACAAGTGGAAGTCAACCTGCAGCTCCACCCGATGATTCAATTCATGCCACTTTTTCTGCAGTTCGCCTGAAATGAAGCAAAGATTGCATCATTCAGCTACAGCTCATCTTGCAAAGGCTAATAAAATGTTGCACGAGATTACCAGCAGAATTTGACGGAGATTTTGGAAACTGCAATCACCATTTTGTGCAGTTCCACCAAAATTGAGAGATGTTGCCCATGTAACATTTTAGTTGAACCGCACAAGACACTCATTCCAAAAAAGTGTTTTGTGCAGTTCACCAAAAGGTCACAATAGCAACAAGGTGAAATGGATATCGCTAGCTGCACAAAAAGATAGAAAGTAAACAGTTGCTGGTCAATAAGAATATATGAAACATATACAAAATGAAAAGAAGCATCTTAATTATGTTCATGGCAATCACGCAAGGACAGTGGAACTTTTAAAACGTCAGCAATGCTTCATGTTACCAGAAGCATTACGATCAACAATGAGATTCCTCAAATATGGGATTACTTCAATGGTGGCATTGCTTGTTTACCAGACACAGTAAATCAACAGCAGCTAAAGAGTTGGTTTAAGGGCATGGGACCGTGGGGACACCATGACACTCAGCAGCGTAAAGGAGCAACTTACTTATCATACTGGAGAAAACAGCAGGAGTGCCATTTGTAACACAGTTTAATTGCATCTTATCACTGGAGGCATTAGATTAACAATAACACTGGTTAGACATGTCCCTAAGGTAACAGTGTGATCGCTTCATTTTACATGCGCCCTTACATTAACAACAACAAAAGGTTGGTATAAGGACATGCGACAGTGGACGCATTAGCACAATGTACCTACAAGGAGGCATAAAGTGGTGATGCCGAGTTTGTTCATGCCATGTGAGGGCAGCAAACCTAATCCTGGAGACCTTGTACTATGTGAGGGCATCAAATCTAATCCTGGTGACCTTTTACTATGTGAGGGCAGCAAATCTAATCCTGGAGACCTTTTACTATGTGAGGGCAGCAAATCTAATCCTGGAGACCTTTTACTATGTGAGGGCAGCAAATCTAATCCTGAGACCTTTTACTATGTGAGGGCAGCAAATCTAATCCTGAGACCTTTTACTATGTGAGGGCAGCAAATCTAATCCTGGAGACCTTTTACTATGTGATGGCAGCAAATCTAATCCTGGACATACTCTGTTGACTTGTCCACCAGCCGCCACTTTCTATCCTTTTTTCAACCAACAATAGATCTGTTCCTTATCCAGTTTGTACTGCGTTTTCCCATTATTTCCCTTTTCAACCAAGAGACCGGTTGGGTATCCGGTCTCTACTACTTTCACCATATTATTTCCTCTTTGAATCAAGTCCTAGATTCATGGTACAACTTTCCCCCCTTTCTTCGTTGTTTGAACAAAGCCCTAGATTCGAATGCATGAAGTAGCTTTACCTCTAATAATACAAAAAATTTAGGTGGCTTTGGAAGAGCTGATGGGAGTAGAAAAAGATGCACATGCAGACACATGGGGAGCTGGGGCAGTAGAGCAAGGCCTCTTTCGAAGAACTTATACCTGAGGGTCGCCGGGATGTCGGCGGCGGCAGGTCGGATCTGCGGACAATACGGCAGGGAGGAAGAAGGGTCGGAGGACCTCCCGAGCCGGCGCTGTGTCGGAGAGAACGGCACGGGCAGAGGATTGGGCCCCTCCGGCAGCTGTGGGTTTCCTCCCTCGGTGGCGATGACCGCGTGAACGATGCACCTTTTAGTCCTCTACACACACCGGCCGAAGGGATCCGACCGGATCTGTGACCAGCGGTGAGCAGAGAGAAAATGTCGCTACCGCTGTCTTGTTTATATCTGGAGAGGATGAGAGAATGAAGAGAGCAACCCTAGTAAAGCAAGCGCTCAGGCCCCTGCGTCCATATATAGTGGAGTGATTATCTTTTTTCTCTCCACAACAAGCGTTTCAATTTGTGTACGTGGCATTAAAGAAAAGAAACTCTCTGTTTAAGGTGACTATTGTACGACTCCTACTTACTACTAGTAGTACTACAGTATTGTTCACTTTTGCTCCCCGCCCCTCCATTCATTGAACAACCCCACGGGTGAATAAACATACAGTAAGTACTGTATTTATATAGAACGAACAAGCTCGAACTATTTTCGTGTAGTTAAAAGTTGAGGGCGGGGCTTTTCCGGGGCAGTACGCGCGGCAGTTTTCGGGTAGGCGGTTTGACAGAGAGGCGGGGAGGGTGAGCGAGTGGGGCTGTGCGATTTGACGGCGCGTTACTGCTGGAAAGACTTGTGATATGACCACTCACTATAGTCATGAATTACTTGCGCTCCAACCGGGGTGATGCCCCCTTCCGTTCCGCGCTCTAATCTGGTGCATGACATGTCGACCCGGATGCTGGCTCTCCCACATGTCGGAGTAGTAAGAGGGAGCAAAGAATGATGCGGTATATACTAGTACTATACTAGAGTACTACTCAGGTCGAAGGAGTGCGAACCATGGCAGCCCAGTGAACCAGCAGTGCGAACCACGGTAGCCCAGTGAACCAGCAGTAGAAAACAATGTAGTGATATGGCCATAAAAAACAATGTGCTACGGTCCACACTGTAGCATGTACAGTAACACTCCTCTTTGTTTGGATCCTTGAGTTAGAGCTAGTTTGGGTTGAAATAGCCTCAAATTATCGAAACAAGAGGGGTTAGTTTGAGCTAGTTTGCTCTAACCTAGCTAAAAAAACTAGCCCGGTGGAGAGGTTCTAATTGGGTTAGTAATCCTCGGGCCCACTAAAAGATAACTAAAAAAATCTCCCCTGCCCGCACCAGATCGCTCCCCCCCTCTCGCACGACTCCTCTCTGTTCCCCATAGGGCCGCTCGCCCTCTCTCTCCTTCGGCCGCCCTCTCCTTCCGGCCTCCGCCGCCCTACTTCGACCGCCCTCTCCCTCCGGGCTTCGAAGGTCGCCCCGCTCCCCCTTCACCAGTCGTTTTTCTCCCTCTATCGTGTGCGGCGGCGGCGCATCTACCAGGGAGGTCGCGAGAGGGGTGAGTTTGTTCGTTCCTTCTCTGTCTCACGGCCATATCATTGATCTTGCTTGCTCTAGCGCTAATTCTGATTTGGAAAAGTAGATCCTGACCAAACTTGGTATAGATTTGTGGTGCACACATGGAATTGTTTGATGCTGCTTGAGGAGGTAATAAATCTTTCTAGAGGCCCAAAGATTCAGGTCACCTTTCTAGGTATTTCAATTTCAGGCTTCCATTATTTCTAGAGGCCCAAAGATTCAGTTCACCTTTCTAGGTATTTCAATTTCAGGCTTGCATTATTTCTAGAGGCCCAAAGATTCAGTTCACCTTTCTAGGTATTTCAGTTTCAGGCTTGCATTATTTCTAGAGGCCCAAAGATTCAGTTCACCTTTCTTGGTATTTCACTTTCAGGCTTGCATTATTTTAGAGGCCCAAAGATTCAGTTCACCTTTCTAGGTATTTCAGTTTTAGGCTTGCATTATTTCTAGAGGCCCAAAGATTCAGTTCACCTTTCTAGGTATTTTAGTTACAGGCTTGCATTATTTCTAGAGGCCCAAAGATTAAGTTCCCAGTCGGCGGCAAGCGGCCCTGCTACCCATGCCGGTGTCGACCTCAACTCGCAAGGGCCGGCGTCGGAGGGGTTCCCGGGGCTTGGGCTCTACAGAGCCTTCCTCCAGAGCGACGATGGCGAGCTCCTCCCTCGGTGCGTGAGGGGCTCCGGGCTCCCTCCCTATCGTGAATGACTTCCGTGATGAGTTAGCTCATTCTTTGTTTCATGAAGTGTTTTTTTATTTTGTGAAGCTTGATTGACGACTTGTATGTTTAAGTGGGATATCTCATTTGTATGGACAAAGTAAAAATTATCATGTTTTGCATGCTTGATTTGTATAGATGGTTCGTTTATATCAATTGTGAGCGGGAGGAGGCAACAGAAGAGCCGGCCACACCAAGAGGGTGCTTGGATCCAAGGGACTTATTTTAGTCTGACTAAAAATAGTCTCTTTAAGAGGCTAAAGTTCCAAGCACCCCTGACTAAAGAGGGGCTAAAACTAGTCTTGAGACTAAAAAAATTTAGTCAGGGGTACCCCTACTAAAATGTGGATTAGTCCTCTCTCTCCTCATTTAACTCCTCTCCTTTAACACAGGCGAGTTCTAGATTGGAGGGTTTGGAGGATAATAAATGCTCATTAACTTGATTTTAGTCTCTTTAGTATTTGGATCCAAGCATGGGTGAGGCTAGCAAGTTTTAGTCCCACTACTTTTAGTCATGGAACTAAAACGTATCCAAGCACCCTCCAAATCCGGCAGGAAATAGGGTCCAAAGTAGTCAAATGATTGAGATAGAGCATTTATTGTCAATCTAACCCTGCCATCCATACACCTCTTTGGTTTAGAGTTAGTTCAGGGTTAGAATCTAACTCTAACCTCTAACTGAGTTAGAGTTCTCCTCGTCTCGGTTCATCGCCATCATACTTTCCCCATTCCTGTGTTTTCAGTATCCTGCGAATCAAAGAGGCCCTTTTTTTGCGGGAAAAATCAAAGAGGCCCTTAGACTGGTTTCGGTCCGGTCATTTTTTATAAATGTGTTATGTCCAAAATTTAATGAACGTGCTCCGGTTTCCATGAAGATAATCCGGTTTCATGTAGTAATTCATTCATTTATTTATTCCTCTGCGGGGGGTTTGCATGTAATTCGTGAGGTCTGAAATGTAAAGTACCCCGGCATATGCTCCGAGTCGTGCATGCACTACGACCCAGATGCTCTATGTCCCACATGTCGGCGAATGGGAGCACATGGAAATAGCCTAGGAGTACATATAGGAGGATAAATGCGTGAAATAATATGTACTGTGAAGTGTAGCCGCGGTTCGAAAAGGAGACCTAAAGTGATGACAGCTATAGGTCGCACGCACCCAACTAGTGGTACTAGACATACGACTAATTTTTCCCTCAAAAAAAAGAGGCACGAGTGCTCAGTACTCCTATTCTATAAACACGAGTCCCATCTGACAACAGCGTCCGTGCTACAGCTAGCTCTCCTCCCTCGTTTCTCTCTTCTAATTCTAAACTCGGTCGACGCCCGTTGGCGGGGTGGGTTTGCTCAACTGCGGCCCCACCTCACAGTGAAAACGTTACGACTAGAATAAAAATGCCATATACTCCCTCCGTTCATAAATATAAGCCTTGTTAGATACTATTTCAAATGGAATACAACATACAGATGTATGTAGACATAGTTTAGAGTGTAGATTCACTCATTTTGCTCCGTATGTAGTAGTCACTTGCTGGAATCTTTAGAAAGACTTATATTTGGGAACGGAGGGAGTACTATACTAATAAAACATTAAGGCCACGAGGCGATGCAATGCTGGTTACAGGAGGCAAGAAGAGATGCATCCATCGACGACGTCCACCTCCTCGACTCAGGGCACCGGCCCACCGAACGACGCCTAAGTAGCAGCGGCTTTCGTGGCCAGGTCGACGTGCTTCTGAACAATGGCGTCCAAAGATTCCAGCCACTGGAAGAAGGCCAACGTCTTTCTGTCCTCGCTTGCCTTGTAGTGGCCTATGTAGACGATTTCCTCGTAGACGTGGATGTGCAGGTCGACAGTTTCTTGCATGGCGAGGCGCTGCGCGGCGAGCACGGCCTTGAGGTGCACATTCTTCGTCGCGACCTCCGGCACCTGCAGGGCCACCAAGGCTTGAAAGAGTGCGTCACCATGAAGGCTGATGATGGTGGCAGGCAATGAGGAGCCTGGGCGCGCGGGCTGGAGCAGTACGGCAAGGTCGTCCGCGCGCTTCTTGACGGCGGTGAACTTGCGGATGGAGTTGACCATCATGTCGTCCATGCGAGAGGCGAAGCCGGCGTCGGCGAGGGCTACGATGCCTGCGGTCGCCATGTAACACCCCGGATGTAACTTTCCATATTTGTAACTCCAACTCTTGCCATTTTCGGCTATGTGTTATGATATTCCCTCCGTGGTCGGGTTTTGTCTTTCGTTTTGCATTTTGTTCATGTCATGCATCTCATATCATGTCATCATGTGCATTGCATTTGCATACGTGTTCGTCTCTTGCATCCGAGCATTTTCCCCGTTGCCCGTTTTGCAATCCGACACTCCCACATGCACCGGCGCACCCCTCTTGTTTCTTTTCATGAGCGGGTGTTAAACGTTCTCGGAATGGACCGAGGTTTGTCAAGTGGCCTTGGTACACCACCGGTAGACCACCTGTCAAGTTTCGTTCCATTTGGAGGTCGTTTGATGCTCCAACGGTTAACCGGGTAACCGCAAAGTCCTTTTGTGTGTTGCAGCAAAACCCCCTCCAAACAGCTCAATAACCAATCTAAGTCACCTCCATGCTCTCGGTCGTTCGATCACGATCGTGTGGGCAAAAACCGCACTCCATTTGGAGTCTCCTAGCTCCCTCTAGCTATAAATAGGTGACCCCCCCCCCCCCCCCCCGAAATTTTTCGCAGATCAAACCCTAGTCTTCTTCCATCCCGCGCCGCCGGACACATCCGGTCCGGCCGGACGCTTCCCCGCCGCCGCGCCCGTCCAATAGGACGCCGCCACATCACCGCTGCCGGCCGCCCTCTCTCTCCTCCGCCGCCAGGGCCCGCGGGGCCCAGATCCGGCCCGCGGGGCCCGTACGCCGCCGCTCGCGCCCGGGAGCGCCCCGGCTCTCCCTCCGCCGATCGCCGCCGCCTTCGCCGACCGCCGCTGTCTCCGCCGGCGCCCGCACCGGCGCCCGGCCGCCCGCGCCCTCGACGCCGCCTCCTCCGGCGACCCAACCCCGCCGTCGCCGCCTCCTCTCCCCCGAGCTCCTCTCCTCTCCAGCCGCCGTCTCCTCCGTCTCCGGCGACCAGCCCCGCCTCGATCCGCGCCGGCCCGATCCAGATCTGAGAGGGTTGACTTCTCCCCCCCCCCAAATTCTCTAAGTCCTGAAACATATTGCATTATGTGCTCATGTTCATCGCATCATATCTCATCATGTGCTGCTCCGTTTTGCGTGCATGACATATCGAAATGTTCATTACGATATGCTCTTCATTGTGTTTCATTGGGCCATGCTCGTTTGACTTCATCTTGATGCCCAAATATCTGATGCAAGAGTGCTAAGTGATGTTTACTGCTGTCTGTTTACAGAACTTGGTGTTTTGTTATTTTTTTTGCATTTAATGGGTGCATCTTATGGGCATGAGCTCTACATGTGTTTTGATCTATGTCATGCCATCTTTAAAGAGGTGTATGCCATGTAGTTTTTGTGATCTATGTGGTGACTAGCACAAGCATGCAAACTAGGCTTCGTGATGTTTCTGTTTTCAGGAACTTAGGATTTTCACAAAGTCTGTTACTGCTGTTATTTTGTTGCCATGTATCCATGTGTCTACAGAGAGATCCATGCTTCTTTTGAGTATGTTTAGTAAGGATGTTTTGTAAATATAGTTGTGCTATATCCAGCCATGCCCCTTTTTGCAATTATGGAGTGACCTAGCATGTCTCAATCTTGCTCTACTTGTGCTATAAAATATTTCTGGCAGATTGTTAACATGATTTTCAATTTTGCCAAGGTTGTTGTAGTTGATCCTTACATGCTATGTATTTGCTCTTGCCATGGGTAGCTTCATAAACATGCCATCTTGCTGTAGGTATGCTTTTTTTGTCATGTGTTGCTTTGTGATGAGTGCATCGAGCTCACAAAGATGCCTTCATAATTCTGTTAATGCCATGCTCTGTTTTCTGCAAAGTCTGAACCTGTTAACGAAACTTGCTATGCTTACATGGGTGCCATCATATCTTCTGATCCTTTTTGGCTCATGGTCAGCAAGGGACTTTTGTTATATGCATTTCGGATATTTATTTCATGCCTTGTTTTAGTATGTTAAGTTCCTGTGGCATGTTGATTGCTTGCTCTAAACATTGCTACCTGATGCTGTTTCTGCCATGTCCAGTATTTTTACCAAGTCTGTGAACCTGATATCTTTTGCACTTTTGCCATGCTTGTTTGAACCTGTTATGTTGTGATCTAGCCGTAGCTCAGTGTTCAATTTTTGTCAAGCATCTCTTGTAGATTAGTGCCATATGCTTTGTTGCTATGTTGTGGTGATGTAGCATAGTTTCTTCTTGTATTCTAAGTGCTATCATGCTGTTAATCGCAGAATCGTGTCATTTTTGTTTTGCTTGCCATTTGCAAACCGTGCATCCGTTTCCGGTGATCTTTATATCGATTTCGACCGAAATCATCTCATCTTTCCAGTGGCATACTTGGTTTGCCAAGTTACTGCCTTGTTCGTTCTTTTTCTTCCGGAGCACGCATACGCATCGCATATCATATCTTCCATTTCATGCATGTATTGCATCATGTTTTTGTGCATTTCCCGTGATTGATTGTGGTTTCATTGCTTGTGTTCTTGCTGTGGGTAGAGCCGGGAGACGAGTTCGTGAACGTGGAACCTGTTGAGTACGCTTACGAGGATCAAGCTTTCGACAACTCTGAGAACCTTGCAGGCAAGATGACCATACCCTCGAAATCACTTCTATCTTTGCTTTGCTAGTTGTTCGTTCTATTGCTATGCTGCGCTACCTACCACTTGCTATATCATGCCTCCCATATTGCCATGTCAAGCCTCTAACCATCCTTTCCTAGCAAACCGTTGTTTGACAAAGTTACCGCTTTTGCTTAGCCCTTCTTATAGCGTTGCTAGTTGCAGGTGAAGTTGAAGTTGGTTCCATGTTGGAACATGGATATTTTGGAATATCACAATATTTCTTGTTTAATTAATGCATCTATATATTTGGTAAAGGGTGGAAGGCTCGGCCTTATGCCTGGTGTTTTGTTCCACTCTTGCCGCCCTAGTTTCCGTCATACCGGTATTATGTTCCTTGAGTTTGCGTTCCTTACGCGGTTGGGTGATTTATGGGACCCCCTTGACAGTTCGCCTTGAATAAAACTCCTCCAGCAAGGCCCAACGTTGGTTTTACCATTTGCCACCTAAGCCTTTTCCCTTGGGTTTTCGCGAGCCCGAGGGTCAACTTTATTTTAACCCCCGGGCCAGTGCTCCTCCGAGTGTTGGTCCAAACTAGAGCACCGTGCGGGACCGTCCCTTGGCAACTTGGGTTACGTTGGTACCTGTACGCTTAGCTTATCCGGTGTGCCCTGAGAACAAGATATGTGCAGCTCCTATCGGGATTTGTCGGCACAACGGGTGGTCTTGCTGGTCTTGTTTTACCATTGTCGAAATGTCTTGTAAACCGGGTTTCCGAGACTGATCGGGTCTTCCTGGGAGAAGGTTTATCCTTCGTTGACCGTGAGAGCTTATAATGGGCTAAGTTGGGACACCCCTGCAGGGTATTATCTTTCGAAAGCCGTGCCCGCGGTTATGAGGCAGATGGGAATTTGTTAATGTCCGGTTGTAGAGAACTTGACACTTGACTTAATTAAAATACATCAACCGTGTGTGTAGCCGTGATGGTCTCTTCTCGGCGGAGTCTGGGAAGTGAACACGGTTTGAGTTATGCATGAACGTAAGTAGTTTCAGGATCACTTCTTGATCACTTCTAGCTTCGCGACCGTTGTGTTGCTTCTCTTCTCGCTCTCTTTTGCGTATGTTAGCCACCATATATGCTTAGTGCTTGCTGCAGCTCCACCTCATTACACCATCCTTTCCTATAAGCTTAAATAGTCTTGATCTCGCGGGTGTGAGATTGCTGAGTCCTCGTGACTCACAGATTCTACCAAAACAGTTGCAGGTGCCGACGAGACCAGTGCAGATGACGCAACCGAGCTCAAGTGGGAGTTCGACGAGGAACGTGGTTGTTACTATGTTTCTTTTTCTGATGATCAGTAGTGGAGCCCAGTTGGGACGATCGGGGATCTAGCATTTGGGGTTATCTTATTTTCATTTGGATTTTGACCATACTTGGTCTATGTGTGGATTTTGGATGATGTTTTAATTAATTTATGTATTGTGTGAAGTGGCGATTGTAAGCCAACTCTCGTTATCCCATTCTTGTTCATTACATGGGATTGTGTGAAGATGACCCTTCTTGCGACAAAACCACAATGCGGTTATGCCTCTAAGTCGTGCCTCGACACGTGGGAGATATAGCCGCATCCTGGGCTTTACAAGTTGGTAATCAGAGCCATCCCCGACTTAGGAGCCCCCTGCTTGATCGAATCGCTGGCGTTGTTGAGTCTAGAACAAAAATGTTTTGAGTCTTAGGATTATATATATCGGAGAGTAGGATTCTTTTTACTCCTCAGTCCCTTCGTCGCTCTGGTGAGGCCTCCTGACGTAGAAGTTTTGACTCTTCTCTCCTCAAATTTCACTAAAAAAATTTAGGATCACGCGGGTATCTTAGAATCGTTCCGATGGTTTTGTGATGAGAACATTGTTCTTGGTGCCTCCTGACATTTAGGGGTTGTGGCAGTGTCCCGGGGAGTTGAGCTCCGAGGTGTTGTCGTCACAATTTTATCGTTGCAGTTCTGGAATACCTGAGTTTCGCCGACATCAAAAATCTCTTTTATGCAGTTTTTGGTGAGATCACCTCGATGCCACCCAGTACTGGGGCGGGAGTTCGGGAGTATTGCCATAACTCGTATAACGGATGCTTTTCGAAGGTTGAGGTACACGATTTCCGAAGGTTTCTTGGTTATGTGTTGACGGATGGATACAACTGGATCTAGGGATTGCTAGTTTGGGTGATATATTTTGTGTCCCCTGTATCCCCAACACCAGATTGCATAACCAGAAAGTTTCGGGAGTTTATAGGTGGGATTAAAGTAGCTCTTAGCATTTCTTCCGTAGATATTTGGTTTGTGATTGGGTAATCCTTACCACTTATTTGTTCCACTCGTACTTTTTTTATTTTATTCATCAATCTCTTATCAAGTGGCTTCTCACCTTAATGGAAGTGTGATGATTTACTATGGAATTCATTCGTTCATCCTCATTCGAATGTTTATTGTGAAGACTATATGTTGCAATTTCTATCCGTTGATTCAACTTGTCTATTTGTCTATCAAGATGCTAACGGATGTCACCCTCTTCAGGATGGCTCCGCCAACGCGTCAGAATCCGGAACGCAATGAGGGGAGTCAGGCGAACCCTCCGCCACCACCTCCGCCTCCGGAGGCATGGCAAGCTATCATGGCAGCCACTAACGCCAATGCTCAGATGATTTTGCAACTCTTGCAAGAACACACCCAAGGGTAAGGCAATCAAGGAAATCAAGGCCAAGGCAACAATCAGCCTCATTTCGCAACCCTCAACCAGTTTCTCGCTAATCAGCAGAAGTCTTTCAGCTACTGTGCCGAGGCCACAGACGCCGATGATTGGCTCGTGGACATCAACAAGCATTTTGAATGTAGCAATGTCAGGCCTGAGGACTTTGTCAAGTTCGCTTCTTTTCAACTCAAGGATCAAGCTGCCGAGTGGTATCAACAATACAAAGATTCCAGAGGAGGTCGTGTGATTACCTGGGATGATTTCCGTCGAGACTTCAAAGCTCACCACATTCCACAAAGTGTTGTTGAGAGCAAGCGTGAGGAGTTCCGCAATTTCAAGCAAGGCAGCATGTCCGTGAGCATGTCGTATCAATACAATACTCAGTTTCAGAAACTTGCTCGCTTCGCTAAGCAAGACGTTCCTGATGAAAAGAGCATGATCTATCAATTTAGAGGTGGCGTCAGAGAAGATCTGCAATTACCTCTCGTGCTTTTTGAGCCGACCAAGTATGATGATTTCTACAATATGGCTCTGAAGCAAGAGGCTGCTTAGCTCAAGTGTGAGGCTTTTAAGAAGAGAGTCAGGGACGCAGTTCAGTCTTCTTCTTCCTCACTAGTGGCTGCTAAGCAACAGAAGTTCTGGTTGCCTCCTCCTCCTCCGTTTCGTCAGCCTTTCCAGCAGAAGAACAAAGGTGGCCATGGATCTTCCCACCCACCCAACCCTGGCTATCAGAACAAGTCTCAGAATCAAGCTCCAAAGTCGAATGCTCCTTATCATCGTCCACTCTCAGAGGTGACTTGCAACAAGTGTCAGCAGAAAGGTCACTATGCTAACAAGTGCTTCAACCAAAGGCGCCTTCTGCCTCCTCCTCCTATGAGATCTTCCAGCAATGCAGTGGTCAAGCATAATCCCAAGTCTGCAAAGGTGAACATGATGAATGCAGCTCAAGCGGAGGAATCTACTGATGTGATAATGGGTAATCTTCCTGTTAATGACTTTCCTGCAAAAGTTCTTTTTGACACTGGTGCATCGCATTGTTTCATGTCAAGATCCTTTGTTGCAAAGCATGATTTCATTTCGGAAATGTTGGAAAACCCCATGGGAGTTGTTTCTCCGGGCTCTTCTATGAGGGCTACCACAATGATTATGGATGTTTCTATCAAGATGGGCAACTATAAATTTCTGTCTAAACCTTTTGTTCTTGGTGACTCTGATATTGATCTAATTCTCGGGATGGACTGGCTTTCCAAGCACAAGGCTCAACTTGATTGTGCTGCCAGGGAAATTCAGTTGACACATTCTTCTAAGGATGTTATCATCTATGCCGCTCGTGATGAAACCATTCGGTTTTTTTCTCTCAATGAGAAGGGCGAATTGGATGCTATTTCTCAAATTCCAGTCGTTTGTGAGTATCAAGATGTCTTTCCAGAAGAGCTTCCGGGTATGCCTCCTCACCGGCCAGTTGAGTTCGTTATCGATCTTGAGCCTGGCACTGAACCCGTTTGCAAGCGTCCTTACAAGCTTGGACCCAAGGAGCTGAAAGAATTGAAGAAACAGCTCGATGAACAAGAGCGTCTGGGTTTGATCAGACCAAGTTCATCTCCATGTGGTTGTGGTGTTCTTTTTGTCCAGAAGAGGGATGGCACGGACCGACTTTGTGTCGACTACCGTCCATTGAACAAGAAGACAATCAAGAACAAGTATCCACTTCCCAACATCAATGAGCTATTCGAGCAACTTAAAGGTGCTAAAGTATTCTCCAAGCTTGACCTTCGAATGGGTTATCATCAGATTCGCATTCGTGAAGAAGATATTCCCAAGACAACATTCAGAACAAGCTTTGGTTCTTATGAATATACTGTCATGTCTTTCGGCCTTGTCAATGCTCCTCTGACATTCTCTCGGATGATGAACTTCATCTTCAACCCGTATACCAATGAATTCGTCCCGGTGTATCTCGATGATATCTTGGTCTTCTCCAAGAATAAGAAGGATCATGCCAAACATTTGCGATTGGTGCTCGACAAGCTCAGAGAGTATCAATTCTATGTGAAGTTTTCCAAATGTGAGTTTTGGCTTGATGAAGTTCTTTACCTTGGTCATATCATCTCTGCCAAGGGCATCGCTGTTAATCCCGAGAAGGTATCTGCAATTGTGAATTGGGAACCTCCTCAGAATGTCAAGCAGCTTCGCAGTTTCCTTGGTCTTGCAAGCTATTGCCGAAGATTCGTTGAGAATTTCTCTAAAATTGCAAAGCCTCTTTCCAACCTCCTCCAGAAGCATGTGAAGTATGTCTGGACTCCTGAGTGTGACGTTGCTTTCAACACTCTCAAAGAGAAACTCGTCACAGCTCCTGTCTTAACTCCTCCTGATGAATCCATGTCATTCGAAGTTTTCTGTGATGCTTCTCTTCAAGGTCTCGGTGCTGTATTAATGCAAGAGAAGAAAGTTGTGGCCTATACCTCTCGTCAGTTGAAGCCCAACGAAAAGAACTACCCCACTCACGATCTTGAGTTGGCGGCAGTTGTCCATGCATTAATAACATGGAGACATGTCTTGTTGGGAAGAAAAGTGGACATATTCACCGATCACAAGAGTCTCAAGTATATCTTCACTCAGCCCAACCTCAACCTCAGGCAAACTCGATGGGTCGAGATGATTCAAGAGTACAATCCGAGTATTGAATATACTCCAGGCAAAGCCAATGTCATTGCAGATGCTTTGAGCAGGAAGGCTTATTGCAACAGCTTAATTCTCAAGCCATTCCAACCGGACCTTTGCGAAGCTTTCCGCAAGCTGAATCTCCAAGTTGTTCCTCAAGGCTTTCTTGCCAACCTCATAGTCTCTCCTACTTTGGAAGATCAAATTCGTGAGGCACAACTCCTGGATACCATGGTGAAGAAGGTGAAACGTGGTATCGACAAGGGTCTTTCCAAATACAAGTGCTATCGCATTGATGACAGAGACACTTTATTCTCCGAGGACCGGATTGTGGTTCCTAAAGGTGATCTAAGGAAAGTCATTATGAATGAGGCGCACAATTCTCTTCTTTCCATTCATCCTGGAAGTACGAAGATGTACCATGACCTCAAGCAGTCGTATTGGTGGACTCGAATGAAGCGAGAAATCGCTCAATTCATGAACGAATGTGATGTCTGTCGAAGGGTGAAAGCAGAACACCAACGACCAGCTGGTCTCCTCCAACCTCTTGCTATCCCAGAATGGAAGTTTGATCATATCAAAATGGACTTCGTGAATGTATTTCCAAAGTCCAAGCGCGGAAATGATGCTATCTTCGTTGTCATTGACAAGCTTACAAAAGTGGCTCATTTCCTTCCAATCAAAGAATCTATCACAGCAGCTCAGTTGGCAGAGCTATACACCTCCAGGATTGTCTCCTTGCACGGCATTACACAATTGATATCTTCATTCGTGGAAGCATTTTCACTTCTAAGTTCTGGGACTCTTTCCAGAACGCCATGGGCACCAACATTCGCTTCAGCACAGCTTTCCATCCTCAAACTAGTGGCCAACTCGAGCGAGTAAATCAAATCCTTGAAGATATGCTCAGGGCTTGTGTCATTTCCTTTGGCAGGAAGTGGGAAGATTGTCTTCCATATGCCGAATTCTCCTACAACAACAGCTTCCAAGCAAGCTCGGGCAAGGCCCCATTCGAGATTCTATATGGCAGAAAGTGCCGTACTCCAATCAATTGGTCAGAGACTGGTGAACGCCAACTTCTTGGCAATGACTTAATCACAGAGGCTGAAGAAATGTGTAAAGTCATCCGTGAAAATCTCAAAGCCGCGCAATCGCGCCAGAAGAGTTACTATGATAGTAAGCACCGTGATTTGGCTTTCGAGATCGGAGACCATGTCTACCTCCGCGTCTCTCCAATGAACGGCACCCGTCGCTTCGGTATCAAAGGGAAGCTTGCCCCTAGATACGTGGGTCCTTTCAAGATCATTGGCAAAAGAGGCGACCTCACCTATCAACTTGAGCTTCCTTCCAACTTCGCGAACATGCACGATGTGTTCCACATGTCACAGTTTCGCAAGTGCTTCAAGACTCCTGAGCGCACCATAAATTTCGAAGAGATTGACCTCCAAGAAGATCTGTCTTATCATGAGCACCCCATTGCTATTCTTGAAGAAACTGAGCGCAAGACTCGCAACAAGTCAATCAAATTCCTGAAAGTGAAGTGGTCGCACCATTTCGACCGAGAAGCCACCTGGGAACGCGAGGACCACCTCCGTTCCGAATATCCGGAGTTCTTTCAGTCCTAGATCTCGGGACGAGATCCTCTCGTAGTGGTGGAGTGTTGTAACACCCCGGATGTAACTTTCCATATTTGTAACTCCAACTCTTGCCATTTTCGGCTATGTGTTATGATATTCCCTCCGTGGTCGGGTTTTGTCTTTCATTTTGCATTTTGTTCATGTCATGCATCTCATATCATGTCATCATGTGCATTGCCTTTGCATACGTGTTCGTCTCTTGCATCCGAGCATTTTCCCCGTTGTCCGTTTTGCAACCCGACACTCCCACATGCACCGGCGCACCCCTCTTGTTTCTTTTCGTGAGCGGGTAGCGGGTGTTAAATGTTCTCAGAATGGACCGAGGTTTGTCAAGTGGCATTGGTACACCACCGGTAGATGACCTGTCAAGTTTCGTTCCATTTGGAGGTCGTTTGATGCTCCAACGGTTAACCGGGTAACCGCAAAGTCCTTTTGTGTGTTGCAGCAAAAAAACCCTCCAAACAGCTCAATAACCCATCTAAGTCACCTCCATGCTCTCGGTCATTCGATCAAGATCGTGTGGGCGAAAACCGCACTCCATTTGGAGTCTCCTAGCTCCCTCTAGCTATAAATAGGTGATCCCCCCCCCCGAAATTTTTCGCAAATCAAACCCTAGTCTTCTTCCACCCCGCGCCGCCGGACACGTCCGGTCCGGCCGGACGCTTCCCCGCCGCCGTGCCCGTCCAATAGGACGCCGCCACATCACCGCCGCCGGCCGCCCTCTCTCCTCCGCCGCCAGTGCCCGCGGGGCCCATACGCCGCCGCCCGCGCCTGGGAGCGCCCCGTCGCCCGCGCCCCGGCTCTCCCTCCGCCGACCGCCGCCGATTCGCCGACCGTCGCCGTCTCCGCCGGCGCCCGCACCGGCGCCCGGCCGCCCGTGCCTCCGCCTGCGCCACCCGCGCCCTCGACGCCGCCTCCTCCGGCGACCCGACCCCGCCGTCGCCGCCTCCTCCGGCGACCCGACCCCGCCGTCGCCGCCTCCTCTCCCCCGAGCTCCTCTCCTCTCCAGCCGCCGCGGCCGCCGTCTCCTCCGTCTCCGGTGACCAGCCCCGCCTCGATCCGCGCCGGCCCGATCCAGATCTGAGAGGGTTGACTTCTTACCCCCCCTCCGAAATTCTGTCCTGAAAAATATTGCATTATGTGCTCATGTTCATCGCATCATATCTCATCGCATACTGCTCCGTTTTGCGTGCATGATATATCTAAATGTTCATTACGAGATGCTCTTCATTTTGTTCCATTGGGCCATGCTCGTTTGAGTTCATCTTGACGCCCAAATCTCTGATGCAAGAGTGCGAAGTGATGTTTACTGCTGTCTGTTTACAGAATTTGGTGTTTTGTTATTTTTGTTGCATTTAATGGGTGCATCTTATGGGCATGAGCTTTACATGTGTTTTGATCTATGCCATGCCATCTTTACAGAGGTGTATGCCGTGTATTTTTTGTGATCTATGTGGTGACTAGCACAAGCATGCAAACTAGGCTTCCTGATGTTTGTGTTTTCAGGAACTTAGGATTTTCACCAAGTCTGTTACTGCTGTTATTTTGTTGCTATGTATCCATGTGTCTACAGAGAGATCCATGCTTCTTTTGAGTATGTTTAGTAAGGATGTTTTGTAGATATAGTTGTGCTATATCAATCTATGCCCCTGTTTGCATTTATGGAGTGCCCTAGCATGTCTCAATCTTCCTCTGCTTTTGCTATAAAATATTTCTGGCAGATTGTTAACATGATATTCGATTTTGCTAAGGTTGTTGTAGTTGATCCATACATGCTATTTATTTGCTCTTGCCATGGATAGCTTCATAAACATTCCATATTGCTGTAGTTATGCTTGTTTTCTCATGCATTGCTTTGTGATGAGTGCATCGAGCTCACAAAGATGCCTTCATAATTCTGTTAATGCCATGCTCTGTTTTCTGCAAAGTCTGAAACCTCTTAACGAAACTTGCTATGTTTACATGGGTTCCATCATATCTTCTGATCCTTTTTGGCTCATGGTCAGTAAGGGACTTTTGTTATATGCATTTAGTAGATTCATGCCATGCCTTCTTTTGCTATGTTAATTTCTTGTGGCATGTTGATTGCTTGCTCTGAACATTGCTACCTGATGCTGTTTCTGCCATGTCCAGTATTTTTACTGTCTGTGAACCTGATATCTTTTGCACTTTTGCCATGCTTGTTTGAACCTGTTATGTTGTGATCTAGCCGTAGCTCAGTGTTCATTTTTTGTCAAGCGTCTCCTGTAGATTACTGCCATATGCTTTGTTGCTATGTTGGGGTGCTGTAGCATAGTTCTAAGTGCTATCATGCTGTTAATCGCAGAATCGTGTCATTTTTGTTTTGCTTGCCATTTGCAAACCGTGCATCCGTTTCCGGTGATCTTTATATCGATTTCGACCGAAATCATCTCATCTTTCCAGTGGCATACTTGGTTTGCCAATTACTGCCTTGTTCGTTCTTTTTCTTCCGGAGCACGCATACGCATCGCATATCATATCTTGCATATCTTGCATGTATTGCATCATGTTTGTGCATTTCCCGTGATTGATTGTGGTTTCATTGCTTGTGTTTTTGTTGTGGGTGGAGCCGGGAGACGAGTTCGTGAACGAGGAACCTGTTGAGTACGCTTGCGAGGATCAAGCTTTCGACAACTCTAAGAACCTTGCAGGCAAGATGACCATACCCTCGAAATCACTTCTATCTTTGCTTTGCTAGTTGTTCGTTCTATTGCTATGTTGCGCTACCTACCACTTGCTATATCATGCCTCCCATATTTCCATGTCAAGCCTCTAACCATCCTTTCCTAGCAAACCTTTGTTTGGCTAAGTTACCGCTTTTGCTCAGCCCTTCTTATAGCGTTGCTAGTTGCAGGTGAAGTTGAAGTTGGTTCCATGTTGGAACATGGATATTTTGGAATATCACAATATCTCTTATTTAATTAATTCATCTATATATTTGGTAAAGGGTGGAAGGCTCGGCCTTATGCCTGGTGTTTTGTTCCACTCTTGCCGCCCTAGTTTCCGTCATACCGGTATTATGTTCCTTGAGTTTGCGTTCCTTACGCGGTTGGGTGATTTATGGGACCCCCTTGACAGTTCACCTTGAATAAAACTCCTCCAGCAAGGCCCAACCTTGGTTTTACCATTTGCCAACTAAGCCTTTTCCCTTGGGTTTTCGCGAGCCCGAGGGTCATCTTTATTTTAACCCCCGGGCCAGTGCTCCTCCGAGTGTTGGTCCAAACTAGAGCACCGTGCGGGATCGTCCCTTGGCAACTTGGGTTACGTTGGTACCTGTACGCTTAGCTTATCCGGTGTGCCCTGAGAACAAGATATGTGCAGCTCCTATCAAGATTTGTCGGCACAGCGGGTGGTCTTGCTAGTCTTGTTTTACCATTGTCGAAATGTCTTGTAAACCGGGATTCCGAGACTGATCGGGTCTTCGTGGGAGAAGGTTTATCCTTCGTTGACCGTGAGAGCTTATAATGGGCTAAGTTGGGACACCCCTGCAGGGTATTATCTTTCGAAAGCCGTGCCTGCGGTTATGAGGCAGATGGGAATTTGTTAATGTCCGGTTGTAGAGAACTTGACACTTGACTTGATTAAAATACATCAACCGTGTGTGTAGCCGTGATGGTCTCTTCTCGGCGGAGTCCGGAAAGTGAACACGGTTTGAGTTATGCATGAACGTAAGTAGTTTCAGGATCACTTCTTGATCACTTCTAGCTTCGCGACCGTTGTGTTGCTTCTCTTCTCGCTCTCTTTTGCGTATGTTAGCCACCATATATGCTTAGTGCCTGCTGCAGCTCCACCTCATTACACCATCCTTTCCTATAAGCTTAAATAGTCTTGATCTCGCGGGTGTGAGATTGCTGTGTCCTCGTGACTCACAGATTCTACCAAAACAGTTGCATGTGCCGACAAGACTAGTGCAGATGACGCAATCGAGCTCAAGTGGGAGTTCGATGAGGAACGTGGTCGTTACTATGTTTCTTTTCCTGATGATCAGTAGTGGATCCCAGTTGGGACGATCGGGGATCTAGCATTTGGTGTTATCTTATTTTCATTTGGATTTTGACCGTAGTCGGTCTATGTGTGGATTTTGGATGATGTTTTAATTAATTTATGTATTGTGTGAAGTGGCGATTGTAAGCCAACTCTCGTTATCCCATTCTTGTTCATTACATGGGATTGTGTGAAGATGACCCTTGTTGCGACAAAACCACAATGCGGTTATGCCTCTAAGTCATGCCTCGACACGTGGGAGATATAGCCGCATCGTGGGCGTTACACGCCAGCACCGTCTGGAAACGCTGCGCCGTGCGGGGCCGCAGGCCGGCCTTGGATGATTTGGCATAGCCGACTGCCACTCGCGTCCATCGCCTCCATAGGTGCTTGTGGCTTCTGGTCACTTGGTCTTGGATTGGAGTGAGCAGTGTTGCGCAGAGACTTGGGAGTAGATGGATTGGAGTGGTGGGGCGCCTTTATTATATGAGAGTCCAAACTGTGTTGCATTCACATCGTGATGGCTCTATCCTGCTTCTCCAATTAATTCGCTCTGCATGTAATTGAGGATGCATCATTGACCGTTCAACGTCTCGGGAACCGCTACCCTCTCCCTCCTTGGCATTCAAGAACCTATGGACCCGTCGACGACGAGGTGCCTATGGTGACTTCGTAAATTTCAAGATGATAGTGTCGTGCGTGTGTGCGTTCATAGGGGTGAGTGTATGCGCGTGTATATGAGCGCTTCCGTCTGTACTGTGTAAAAAAACGTAAATGCGTGTCAAAAAGAGACTAGTCAATATACTCAATATTGTGCACCTCGGAGAGGAAAACGATAGAACTAGTACGTATTTATTTATGGTGCAGATTCACTCATTTTGCTCCATATGTACTCCGTCTCGGTGTAGTCTAGTCACTTGTTGAAATCTCTAGAAGGGCAAATACTCCTTTCTGGTTTACAGGGCTATACTAGCAAGTAGTTGTACGTACTAGTACAATAGTGGGCTCACATAGCATTTTTGTCTCATGCAAGAGCCTGGCTATATGCGTGCTCCAATGTTCGCAACTACAACGTTCGGTTTGCGCTTGGCTCTTCGCCTCTTCGAGAAGACGAACAATGATGTTACTACTACTGCTTCTACAGTGTCGAATCCATTGCTGCATGTCCGTCCACCGCGAGCGGGACGGATAGCTTGTTGTAGAAGTACTACTAAGCAAAAGCCTGTCCTCGTTTGCGAGCAACCGTGCGCATGGGTGAGGGAGAAGGCGTGTAGTAAAATCAAGCTTCTCCTCGTTGTACGAGTTGACGCGACACATCATAGCACTGGCCCCACATGCTTGCCTCTATACTTGGCTGAAAGACCCGCAGTGTACAATATATTTGCTGCAACCTCTAACATTTACCCACCACAAATTAAAATATATGTGGCCGTATGCATCGTTCTGATGCAGAGGCCGGGGAGTCCCCCCTTTTCGAAAAAAAACAAATTAAAATATATATTCCTGTCTTGACCAGATGAGCGTGCAAACTACAATCACCAGGGTGTCAGGTAGGGCCAGAAGACTATTTTAATTTTTTTTTAAACTTCGAGACGGCCACATAGCATGGAGCCGACACCAACGATTTTAAGCTTACAGGCACGGTACACGCTATCCTAGACTACTCTACACATGAAACTGGCACACGAGCGTCCGGGCTGCGCTTGGCTCTTCGCCTCTTCGGGAAGTCGAACAATGATGGAGTACTACTGCACTGGAAGAGTACTACAGTACGCTTCTGGCCATCTGACACCGATTGAACTGCGCATGTCCACCGCGTGCGGGAGGGAGAGCGTGTAGCGAAAGCTTCTCCTAGTCTTGCCAGCCACCACGCTCATGGGCGAGGGAGGGACGCTCCTGCCTTTGCGTGTATGACAGGTGGGCCCGACAGGTGTGTGGCCAACCTGTCATACAGCCAAAGGCAAGTGCAGTTAAGTCTGCGAGGGAGAGGATAATCAAATTTCTCGTTGATGTACGAGTTGACGCGACACATCAAAGCACTGCACTCGATATATTTCAATAATTTGCGTTTACCGATGCATTAATTACAACGCATGCATGCATGCCGTGACTCTCCTTTTGATACTTGCATGTGTTGATTTAATGCACCTTGAAGTAGTATAAAATATGTGACGGTAAAGCTTTGTAATACCCCGGCCCAAGTCGAGAGATGGTTGTGCACGAGGAGGGCGAGATCATGGAGACCAAACAGGACCCGACGATGGAGCTCTCTAAGGTCTCGATGGACCTCACCGTGCTCCACTACCCCTTGAGCCTCCGCCCCTTGACGCCTCCAGTGTATGAGGTTCGAATACACCTCGTCCGTTCGGCTGATTGAGCAAGGTGCAGGTTTCTTGATTGATGTGTTGTTCGATTGATTTCTGCAGTGCAAGGGAGGGCACCTGGCCTGCGCGGACTGCCGCGTCGAGCGCCCCGGGAACAAGCGGCAGTGCCAGAAGTGCGAGCGCGGCGGTGGCTTCGACGTGCGGAACACGGCGGTGGACTCCGTCCTTTCGTCGGTGAGGGTGGAGTGCCCACACGAAGGCTGTGGGCTCTACGTCACTTACCACAAGCTCGCCGATCACGAGAGCGTGTGTCCGCTCGCGCCCTGCAAATGCCCCGTGCCCGTCTGCGTCTACGAAGGCCCGCCGCCGGTGCTCTACCACCACATCAGCACCGCGCATCCCATGCCCGTGCACAGGATCCAGTATGGCAAGGTGCTCCAGCTGCAAGTGCCACTGTCGGAGCCACGACTCTTGCTGTTCGCGGAGGAGGACCGCCGCGTGTTTTTCTTGGTCGGCGGCGTGCTCGACATCGGCGCGCCTATCGCCGTGTCGGTCGTCTACATCAGAGGGGGGCGTCCCCACTGCCGCATTACGTGGCCAAGCTGTGGGCGAACGGCCCGCCGGGGGAGCCCAAAGGCACGACCGACGCCGTCATGGTGGAAATGGAGGTGACAAGTAGCAAGGATCCCGACGATGTCGACGTGCAGGAGCTGACCTTCTTGACAGTTCCGCCGAAGCTGCTGGCCGAGGCTAAGCTTGTGTCCCTCCACATTCAGATTGACAAGCTCACGTCCTAAATGTTTCTACAGTGCCTTCTGTTTATCTTAGTAATATGCTAATATAGGGATTACCTTGGTCTACTTTAGCTTAAGAAATGGTGGGTTTTGGTGGCGATGCAGCAATTACTTCGACATCAGATCAGTAATTTCCAACAGTCGAACGGATATTTTGTGTGTGTTGGATATAAAGTTCCTTTGGGTAAGAAGTACTACTTGTTATCAAAATGGATAAAAGGAGATGTATGTAGACGTATTTTAGTTCTAGATACATCCCTTTTTATCCATTTTGATGACAAGCACTCCCTCCGTTCCACAATACATGCCTTCCATTTGTCAAAATATAGATGTATCTAGACATGTTTTAGTATATAGGTACATCCATGATAGAGCCAATCGGATGGTTGAGAACACTACAATTCGTAGCTACAGATGCGTGTGTGACTCCCAGATGCAGAGGCCGGGGGTCATCATCCTCCTTTTCGAGAAAAAACAAACGTGTGTGTGAGAGCTTGCCACGCGGCTATTCCTGTCGAACGCCCCATTAACCGTAAGATATGTATACGACGGTGCCAGTTATTGCACGTACACAGCAGTACTCCCTCCTTTCCGGTTTATAGGGCTTAATTCAAAAATCTCACCAACCAAGATGGTGAGTGGTGGAATATTTTTTGTAGTTTGCAAAAGCACCTAATTAATGCTCTTGTTTTTCTCAAAAAATTATGTTTATCAATGCATTAATTGCAATGCACGCATGCATAAAGTACATGCATTGGCCAATTTTCTCTTAATACTTGCATGCAATGATTTAATGCACCTTGGAATCTGAACATGTGTTGGGGAACAACCAAATTGAGCCTTATAAAATGGAAAAACTAAAATTTTGAGATAAGCCCTATAAAACCGGAAAGGAGGGAGTAGAAAAAGAAATACTCCATCCGGGAATAGTGCCGCACTTCGAAACTAGAACCATCAATAAATTTTGAGCTTGCGTCTCGTCACATTCCAAATTACTCCACGCTATATTGAATTGCAAACCTGTTCACACCGATCACAACCTAAACGGTTTCCCACTTAGGAGCATATTAGTACTCGGTTATAAATACTAGTATGCCAAGATGACTGCACATTCCTCCTCAACTCCTCATCCACAAAAACAAAGAAGTCATTCAGCATCCTTCCCTTGCGTCTGCCATGGCCAGCGTGAGTTCTGGGTCAAGAGATTGCCACCACAGAGAGGCGAGCATGGAAGCGGAAGCACGAGAGATGTCCCGCCTCGCTGCGAGAGCAGCCGACATGTCCCGCCGCGCGGAAGTAGCAGCACAGAGGTCCCGCCGCGCCGCTGAAGCAGCACGGAGGTCCCGCCGCGCCGTCGATGCAGCAGACTGGTCCGGCCGCGCCACGGAAGCAGCAGAGATGTCCCGCCGCGCCACGAATGCAGCAGAGATGTCCCGCCGCGCCGCGGCAGCCTGGGAAAATTTCTCGCGGGCAGGCGACGACTGTTACAGGCGCATGCATGCGATCGTCCATAGCCAGATGGATCAGATCTCCGGCTGGGCGAGGTTGCAGGACGACATGAAAGCCTCGTTTGAACAGGCTACCGGCGTCATCCGGCAACTAAGGGAGGGCAATGAGAGGCTCCGGGCCGAGCGCGACCTGCTGAGGGAGAAGATCGTCCGAAGTGCAGACCAGCAGGAGGAGACCAGTGCCTTGTTGAAGAGGACCGGCGTCATCGTCAAGAAACTTATGGACGAGAATGACATGCTCCGCAACGAGCGCCAAAGGCTGGTGGAGGAATATGTGGATGTTCTCAAGCAGCATCTTGAGGACACGAAAGAGCTCATCGCCGCTCGCCGCAGAGACTAGTTCCCGCGGCCTGCATCAATGCATCAAGAAAGTAGAGATCAGCGAGCCAGATCCTTGTCTTCCTTCTTCTTTTGCCCTTGTGTATTTCGGGCGTAGCCGCATGTGGCTTTTTTAATTATCTTTCTAATTATGTAAGACAATTAATCGTCCTTATCTTTCTGTGGAAGATCAATGTTGCGAGGCTGGAATGAAGAAAACTCTTGCTGTGGCGACCCTGGCGGTGTTGTTCTTCTAGTTGCTGCTAGGCTTCCTTCAGTTTCCTGGTTTCTTTTGATGTAATAATCGGTTTAGGATGTGGATTGTGTCGTCGGTTGTGAAATGTTGGGTTCTAGCGCGGATGTTTGGCCTTTGTTGGCCTCTTGGGATGTTGCGATTTCAATCTGGTAGCTTTTAGTCCTTCGTGTTAGGCTGGAGTTGTGCTGAACTTCTTCTAAATTGTGGTGGTTTTCAGTAATGAAAATCGGAAGGGGCAAGCCCTTCTTTGATAAAAATAATTAATCGTCCTTATATATTCATCAGTCTTGCTATAAGTCGCAGTAGATGCTATATAGGTCCGTCGGATCTTACATCAAGATCCGTGCTTTCAGATTTTCTTTTTTCTCTCTTAAATCTCAGTCGAGTGAGACATAGCCACGCCATTAAACAGAGGCTCGGGCGCCATTAATGGAGACCTTGGGAGAGAGGTGGACGGCAGATGGAGGTCAAAGGGCTCTCCTCCCGATAAGCACATGCAGGGGTCTAATCGCACGCCTCTCGTAGTCAAATAGCTACCCTGCACGGCGCCTCCTAGCTAATAAAAAATGGGGACGCGTGGCGGCACGTAAATGGTACTAGTAAGTAGAACGCCCACGGTTTCAATAATACTTGTGTTTCCGATTGTAACGTGACAACACTTGTTCCAAAATGACTTTGTTGATTGTTAATGTGTGCGCCTTCGCAAATCGGACTGCAAATTTACCACAGCATGTTGGTGCCTTGTCATGGCACCAAGCCAAGTTTCATTATTTTCATGCGTGTTTTGGATTTACAGGAATTAAAAAACTAAGTTTCTCAATGTTTCCAACCCAGCCACGACGCCCAGAATTTTGAATTTCATTCCCATTTAGATATATGGAAGCATATTTTCAAGGCCCAGAAGAGTTGTCCAATGAAGACCGAGGACATCGGACTCGACATTGAGAACCTGGCCTCAACGGTAAGCAGTCTTTCCGAAGACCTATCCTGTCTTCCGTACATGGATGGATGGCCAAGGCGGAGCGGATCAACTGTCCGACGCCGCTGCCGGAGAACCCCGGCCACACCCCAGGTAACGGAGATGCTGGTCCCTGCGCCATATCAAGTGCCGGAGAAGAAGGCCAAGAAGAAGAAGGGCAAGGAGGCCAAGGGTGGCCCCCGCCACAAAGGTCCTTCGTACACAGTGTCCGGAGAGACTGGAGCACTCTCCTCCCATGAGGGAGACGAGGAAGAAGAAGAGGAGGAGGAGGTGGAAATTGACTCCCCTCGTAAGGGGAGGAAGAAGAAGAGGGCGGCCTCCGAAGACCCGAAAGGGGAGGCGTCCAAGAGAGGGGAAGGTGATCCTCCAGGATAGTTCGGACTCAGATGCCGAAGTGGTCCCCAAAAAGCCTCCCAGGGTGAAGCCCCTGGCCGAATCATAAGTATTAAGATACTCACTGTTTATCTTCGGCCTTCCTATTTCCATTATGTAAGTTATTTTGTTATTTTGCCTCTCAGCCCTCCACGCGAGCTCTTGAACACTCCGTTATCAGAGGAGAACTCTCTTCCGCCCGAGATGACAGAGAGCAAGACGCCGCCACGAGCCCCCTCGCCTATCACCCTGGATGACACCGAGGTGTTATCCCGAAGGACCTCTCCTGGCCGAGGGGTGCGGACGAGGCTGTCGAGAAAGCGCCCGAGGTAAATACCTCGGTCGCTGAAGACCTAGGGGAGGCGACTCCTATGACAACCGATGGCGGGGACCCCCAACAATCTGGGCCCTAGCCGGACACCATTCTGAAGATCAATGTGGCTCCAAGATCGGGTGAGCAACCCCCTTTGAAAGAGGGGGGAGCATCAGCTCCATCGGCAACCTCCACTAATCATGGAGCAGCACCGCACCTTGATGGGTGTAGTGGTGGAGAAGGTTCGATCTGCAAAAAGCGGACAGAACGAAGCCTTCACCAGCCTACTGACAGGCTTTGAGGTATGCGACGTAATGTCCTAAACATTTTTGTTTCATATAGAGGAATATACCTGTTTATAGACAGTAGCCCCTGAGGCTCTGTTCGGTTTGAAAGAAACCGGACAGAGGATTCACATAGTATTCGGGAGAGTTGACATACTGCTCTGTTGTTGCAACAGGCTTCCCTGTTGGTGGCGACCGCCCAGGCCGCATAAGTTTCTAAACTCAATCGGAAGCTTCAGGTGGCCGATGAAGAAATCGACCGCATTAACAAGCGGTTCGACGAGACGCAAGGTATGCGTATAATGTTTAATAGCTTTAGTTGTATATCAAAAGTGATATATATGTTTAGAGGTTAACTCATTTAAGGCTTTGATTATGAGCATAGTTGGTGCAGCCGAGGTCGAGACCCTCAAAGGCGCCCTTGCCCAAGCCCAGAAAGAGGCGAAGGCAAACAAGGCAGCCGCTGACAAAGCGGCTGCAGAACTGAAGACCGAGCAGGCTGCCCGCCGCTAACACAAAGCTCAAGTGGCCGAAGTCGAGCAGGAGCTGAAGGATGCCATCAGCAAATGCAAGGCTTTGGAGGAGAAGACTTCGGACCAATCGTCCGAACTCACCAAAGCTCTCCAAGAGGCTAACGAGGCGCGGATCGAGTCCCGGAGTGGTCGCGAAGAGATCCGTCAGGCGAGGCAGATATCGGCTGGTAAGGCCTTTCTTTTGCAGAGTATTTTTGGAGGTCAAAGATATGCTTTGCTCACTCGAGTGTGGAGTTCTCTAGACGCGTTTGTGGATCTTCCGAGGAGTGCCGTCGATGCCGCACAGTTCTTCCGAGCCTGGGAGGGGAACTCGACCGAGAAGTTGTTCTGGTCGCAATTTCTTGCGCCGGAGCACCCGACGCCTCTAAACGACCAGCTGAAGCAGCTGATGGAGCTGCATAGGGTGGCTGGTTTGGCCATGAAGGATCTAATAGTCCAGCTATGGTCGGACGAATCAATTCCCAGTAGCCACTTCAGTTTGGTGAAGTGGCTCGTCGACGCGCTGGCTCAGATTGATGCTGTGAAGCGGTCGGCCTGCATAGAAGGTGCCCAGATGGCCTTCGCCCGCATCAAGATGCAATGGGCAAAGATGAAGGCCACGGACGTGGCGACCGCAGGCCCGCTCAAAGGCAAAGATCATTGGAAGCCGGAGAGATACTTCGACGATGTCCTAGAAGGGGCCTGGATAGTAGAGGGCCAATGTTCTAAGGACATCATATTTGAGTAGATGTATCCGGGATGTAAAAACTATGTTATGAACCCATGCTTGTAATATATCTATGTGTTGCGCCTTTTGTTTCAAGCGATGTTTCCTCCTGTGCTGTCATTTTACTTATAAAAGTTGCCAGTCATCGGATTCAGCCCCCACGTAGATGCTACGGGGGTGTTCGTCGTGATGCGTGACCACACTTTATCCAACGTCTTGGTCCGTAAAGGAGGTGTCCGCAAGGTGAACCAGGCAATCATACTATGCGGCTTTATTACTTTCACTTAGCCATAGGAGTTTGACTGTGGGGCTAAGTACTAGCCCCTTGTGCGTGTGTGGCAATCCGGACTATGGTGCCTTTTCCACGCGGCTGGACAAAGACCAGCCCCTCGTATAACATGGAGTGAATCCTAACGGTTTATAGTAAGTCGCCGAATCGCTGACCAGCTCTCGCTTATCATGACAGTCGGTTTTCGGCTTTCTCTATTGAGGTATTTGACCGGACGAACCAGAAATACAATCGCAGTAGTTCTCCCTTTACTACCTTAGCCGAACGAGCGGAATGTAAGGTGGTAAGCACAAGAGCCGGGCAACCCAACTATAAACCAAACACATGACTCGGAGTCGATGCATATAATGCAATATCCGGGACGCCGAAGAGTACCCTATAGGTGTTCAGACTTGAAAACATGCGGAGCCAAATACAGCCTCCAGTGTTAAGGCCGGACCAAAGCACGTGTGGCAATCTGAATTAAGGAGGGAATACAGATGGCAATATGAAGTAAATCGGTACCAAACGAAAGTGGTGATCAACTGTTTCCTTTATACCCTGATCAATACGTCGAGACGTGTTATTACAGATAATGCCATAAATATCGAGGCTATTTCACATGCCGAGAATTTACAAAAGGGAAAGTTTTACACGGGGCCTAAAAGTAGTGCTTTGAAGACCCCAATGATGCCCTACCGCACGTCTGCGCCGTTTCTCCTTGGTGAGAAATCCTTTGAGGAGAGATCGATGGTCGTCTGCAAGAAAGAAGGGCCTAGAAAAGAGCCCTTGTACAACCGTAGAGTGGGCAGGATTTTAATGAACCTGCAGTGGGAAAAATATTGAGGTCCGAGTAGGGTCAAGCCGTACTATAGACCTTTTCTGCGGTGTGCCTCCGGCGATACCGAAGGTATTTGAAGTGCGTAATTATGTACGCACGGTACTTATGCCGCAACCTTATAGGGCGATCGACGGAGGCTAAACTGCTATTCCAGCTCTGGATCCGCCGAGCTGTCGCTCTATAATGCGGATCAAACTCGCTTAGCAGTGTCATGGGTCTTGATGACCGATGAGCTATTCGGCTTAATGAGGCCGCTCTGTACCTCGCCAGCTAGGGCCGCGGTGTGCTCCTCAGTACGGAGGGAGCACTCCATATTTCCATTTATAGTAATGACGCCGCGCGGTTCGGGCATTTTGAGATTCAAATAAGCATAGTGTGGGACTGCATTAAAGCGGGCGAAAGTTGTTCGTCCAAGCAGTGCATGATAACCACCGCGGAAAGGGACGATATCGAAGATCAATTCTTCACTTTGAAAGTTATCTGGAGAGCCGAATACTACTTCCAGTGTTAAGGAGCCCGTGCAGCGGGCCTCCACGCCGGGTATCACTCCTTTAAAGGTAGTGTTGCTAGGCTTGATTCTTGACGGGTCAATGCCCATCTTACGGACAGTGCCCTTATAAATCAAGTTAAGACTGCTACCGCCGTTCATAAGAACTCTAGTGAGATGGTATCCGTTGATGATGGGATCGAGGACCAGGGCTGCTGAACCTCCGTGACGGATACTGGTTGGGCGGTCCCTGTGATCGGACAAGCCGACCATGGGTTGAACTTTGGGGCGAAAGGCTCTACGGCGTAGACGTCCCTTAATGCGCGCTTGCGCTTCCTCTTGGGGATGTGGGTGACATATATCATGTTCACAGTTTTCACCTCGGGGGGAAACTTCTTATGTCCCCCTGTGTTCGGAGGGCGGGGCTCATCATCGTCCTCGCTTTGAGGTCCTTTCCCCTTATGTTCGGTATTTAATTTACCGGCCTGTTTAAAAACCCAGCAGTTTCTGTTGGTGTGGTTGGCAGGCTTGTCAGGGGTGCCATGAATCTGGCAGGGCCTATCCAGTATTTTGTCCAAATTGGATGGACCGTCTCTATTTCCTTTGAACGGCTTCTTCCGCTGACGGGTTTGGAGCCGCTGAATCCGGTGTTTACCGTCGTATCTTCGGTTTCTTCATTGTTGTTTCGACGTTTATTTTTGTTGTGTCATGGCCTTCCATTGCCATCCCTGGCCTCAGAGGTGCCGGGGTCGTTGGTACTGTTGCTTCTACGAGCCAACCAGCTATCTTCGCCCACATAGAAGTGGGTCATAAGTGCAGTAAGAGTTGCCATAGTCTTCGGCTTTTCCTGACCGAGGTGTCGGGCGAGCCATTCGTCAAGGACGCCATGTTTAAATGCCGCTAAGGCTTCGGCGTCCGGACAGTCGACGATTTGGTTCTTTTTAATTAAGAACCAAGTCCAAAGTTTGCGGGCTGACTCTCTGGGTTGCTGGACTATGTGACTCAGGTCATCAGCATTCGGTGGTCGGACATAAGTGCCCTGAAAGTTGTCCTGAAAAGCGTCCTCTAAATCCTCCCAGCTGCCAATGGAGTTCTTTGGGAGGCTATTCAACCAGTGTCGTGCTGGTCCTTTTAGCTTTAGGGGGAGGTATTTAATGGTTTGGAGATCATCTCCACGAGCCATGTGAATGTGGAGAAGGAAATGTTCAATCCATACAATGGGATCTGTCGTTCCATCGTATGGCTCGATGTTCACGGGTTTAAACCCTTCCGGAAACTGGTGCTGCATTACCTCATTGGTGAAGCACATGGGGTGAGCGGTGCCTCTATACCGAGGCAAATCGCGACGGAGTTCGGATGACATCCGAGTTCGGGGCTGACCCCGGACTAGGTTATGTTTGTCGTGCCAGGCCTGATGGCCATCATCTCGTGCTGGAGCACGTCCTCTTGATCTGTAGATTGATCGGGTCTGATCGGCCCTACTGTGCAGGTCACGACATAGGTCATACATGTACCCCGGAGCCGCTATCTCCTTACCTCTACGGCGAGGGGCGCGGGCTGGTGTTCGGCGTAATTGGCTGTTTTGTCCCATCCACGTGGTGGTCGGTCTGGTTGATTCGCGTGATCGTATTTTGACGGTACTTGCTCGAAGGCCTCGTCGTCGAATTGTGGTAGTAACATGCATTTTGGGTAGCTCTTTGTCGGGCGCTCGAGGCCATATTCTTCGACGGCCGGGACCTTGGTCCATCTCTCGTTGAGCGTATCCTGTTTGTCTTGAAGCCGCTAATGTTTCTTTTTTAGGCTTCGTGCTATGGCGATGCGTGATGTCGCTTGAAGCTACGTCGGTATTTCCCCAAAGAGGAAGGGATGATGCATCACAGTGGCGGTAGGTATTTCCCTCAGATATGAAACCAAGGTTATCGAACCAGTAGGAGAACCAAGAAACACAACGTAAAAAGCCCCTGCACACAGGTAACAAATCCTCGCAACCCGACGTGTTAAAGGGGTTGTCAATCCCTTCCGGGTACGGCGCCTCGAGATAGGCAAACGGACGTGAGATAAAATTGTAGTAGATTGATAGATCGAACGCCACATAAAATAAATAATAATAAATTGCACCAAGTTATTTTTGTATTTTTGGTTTAATAGATCTAAAAATAAATGCAAAGGAAAAGCATATCGCAAAGGCAAATATATGAGAAAGAGACCCGGGGGCCGTAGGTTTCACTAGTGGCTTCTCTCAAAAAATAGCAAACGGTGGGTGAACAAATTACGGTTGGGCAATTGATAGAACTTCAAATAATCATGACGATATCCAAGCAATGATCAATATATAGGCATCACGTCCAAGATTAGTAGACCGACTCCTGCCTGCATCTACTACTATTACTCCACACATCAACCGCCATCCAGCATGCATCTAGTGTATTAAGTTCATGGAGAAACAGAGTAATGCAACAAGAACGATGACATGATGTAGACAAGATCTATCTATGTAGAGATAGACCCCATCGTTTTATCCTTAGTAGCAGCGATACATACGTGTCGGTTCCCCTTCTATCACTGGGATCAAGCACCGTAAGATCGAACCCACTACAAAGCACCTCTTCCCATTGTGCTAACACTCAAGAACACAAAACAAAAAGCAAAAATAAATTTTATTCATTGGGTTGCCTCCCAACAAGTGCTATAGTTTTACGCCCTTAGCTAGGCAGAAAGCAAGGATCTAAATTTTGTCATATTTGGTTCGAGATCCATAAGATGCCCTCATGATTGATTCATATGGTGGCCTAATTCTTGTTCTAGGGAAGTGTTCCATACCCTTCCTCAAAGGAAATTGGAACTTAATGTTGCCTTCTTTCATATCAATCACGGCACCGATAGTGCGCAAAAACGGTCTACCAAAAATAATTGGACAAGACGGATTGCAATCAATATCTAGAACAATTAAATCTATGGGCACATAATTCCTATTTGCAAGAATAAGAACATCATTAATTCTTCCCATAGGCTTTTTAATAGTAGAATCCGCCAAGTGCAAATTTAAATAACATTCTTCAAGATCGGTAAAACCAAGCACATCACATAAAGATTTCGGAATTGTAGAAACGCTAGCAACCAAGTCACACAAAGCAAAACATTCATAATTTTTAATCTTGACTTTGATAGTAGGTTCCCACTCATCATGCAATTTTCTAGGAATTGAAACTTCTAATTCCATTTTTTCTTCAAAAGCTTTCATCATAGCATCAAAAATATGTTTAGTAAAAGCTTTATTTTGTTAATAAGAATGGGGTGAATTTATCATGGATTGCAACAAAGAAATACAATCAATCAAAGAGCAACTATCATAATCAAAGTCTTTGTAATCCAAAAGAATGGGCACATCACTAGCTAAAGTTTTGACCTCTTCAAACCCACTTTCATCAATTTTCTCAATAAGATTTTCACCCTCTGAAATATTGGAACGCCTTCTACCTAAAGTTGCCTCTTCTCCAGTCCCTTTTTCATCAATCTTATCTTTACTAAACAAGGAATCAATAGAATAAACACCAATCATTTTAAGATCTTCATCACTTTTGCGAAAGAAATCACTAGAAAACGCTTTTTCTCAAAATTCTCTTTTAGCTCTAAGCATAGTGGTTATTTTCTTACTTTCATCCATAAAAACATAAAGAGCTTTAATTGATTCATCTACTTTAGGCACAAAAATTTTCATCTTGAGATTTTCCACATCATGAGCAATTCTATCAACACTTCTAGACAAATCATCAATCTTACTCAACTTTTCTTCTATGGAAGCGTTGAAAACTTTTTGCGTGTTGATAAATTCTTTAATATTATTCTCAAGATCAGAGGTGTTCCTATTATTATAAGATTGATTTCCATAGGAATTACCATAATTATTAGAGGAATTACTAGGAAAAGGCCTAGGATTAAAATTACCTCTATAAGCATTGTTATTGAAATTATTTCAAGAGATAAAATTCACATCTATAGCATCACTATTTTGCTCAATCAAGGTAGACAAAGGCATATCATTAAAATCAATAGAAGCACTTTTACTAGCAACCAATTTCATAAGAGCATCAACTTTTTCACTCAAAGAAGAAATTTCTTCAACCGAATTAACTTTTTTACAAGTAGGAGCCCTTTCGGTATGCCATTGTGAATAATTTGCCATGATATTATCAAGCAATTTGGTGGCTTCACCCAAAGTAATTTCCATAAAAGTACCACCCGCGGTGGAATCTAAAAGATTACGAGAAACAAAATTCAAACCCGCATAAAAAATTTGTATGATCATCCAAAGATTTAACCCATGAGTTGGGCAATTCCTTAGCATCATTTTCATCCTTTCCCAAGATTGTGCAACATGCTCATGTTCAAGTTTCTTGAAATTCATGATCTGGGTTCTAAGGGAAATAATTTTTGCAGGAGGAAAATACTTAGTGATAAAAGCATCTTTGCATTTATTCCAAGAATCGATACTATTGCGAGGCAAAGAGGAGAACCAATTTTTTGCAGAATCATGCAAAGAAAATGGAAATAATTTCATCTTCTCAACATCATTGTCCACATATTTTTTCTTTCTCATATCACATAATTCCACGAAGGTATTAAGATGGGACGTGGCATCCTCATTAGGCGTACCGGAAAGTTGATCTTTCATAACAAGATTCAGCAAAGTAGTATTAATATCACAAGACTCCGCACTTGTGGCGGGAGGAGCAATCGGAGTGCCAATAAAATCATTATTGTTGGTATTTGAGAAATCACATAACTTGGTGTTCTTGAGTCATGATGACCACACAACAAGATTGCACTAAAAAATAGATCCGGCAAGAAAATGGTGAACGGAAAAAGAGGGGCGAATAAAACGGCAAATTTTTGTGAAGTGGGGGGAGAGGAAAACGAGAGGCAAATGAAAATAATGTAAATTTCGAGGAGATGAGATTTGTGATTAGGAACCTGGTATATGTTGAAGATCCTCCCCGGCAACGACGCCAGAAATTCCTTTTGATGTCGCTTGAAGCTACGTCGGTATTTCCCCAAAGAGGAAGGTTATTGAACCAGTAGGAGAACCAAGCAACACAATGTAAACAGCCCCTACACACAGATAACAAATCCTCGCAACCCGACGTGTTAAAGGGGTTGTCAATCCCTTCCGGGTACGGCGCCTCAAGATAGGCAAACGGACCTGAGATAAAATTGTAGGAGATTGATAGATCGAACGCCAAATAAAATAAATAGATCGAACGATATCCAGGCAATGTTCATTATTCATCACGTCCAAGATTAGTAGACCGACTCCTGCCTGCATCTACTACTATTACTCCACACATCGACCGCTATCCAGCATGCATCTACTGTATTAAGTTCATGGAGAAATGGAGTAATGCAATAAGAACGATGACATGATGTAGACAAGATCTATCTATATAGAGATAGACCCCATCGTTTTGTCCTTAGTAGCAACAATACATACGTGTCGGTTCCCCTTCTGTCATTGGGATCAAGCACCGTACAATCAAACCAGCAACAAAGCACCTCTTCCCATTGCAAGATAAATAGATCAGATGCACCAGCATGATGTTCTTCACGTTCTAGAATGACTTCTTCAGCAGATTCTTCGGTAGGAATGACATCCTCAGTAGCCTTGAACTTGATGGACTCCTCAGGTGACTTTTTATTTAGCACAGGAGGTAGGTGCTCTCTTTGCGAGCTGTTAGTTTCATCGAACCGCACATCTACAGTTTCAACAACCTTGTGATGAACAGTGTTGAAGACTCTGTAGGTGTGCGAGTCCTTTCCGTAACCAAGCATAAAACCTACATGTGCTTTTGGTGCAAATTTAGAATTGTGATGAGGATCTCTAATCCAACATTTAGCACCGAAGACTTTGAAATAACTCACATTGGATTTCTTGTCAGTGAGGAATTCATATGAGGTCTTTTTGAAGAATGTGTGAAGATATACCCTGTTGATGATGTGGCACGCAGTATCAATTGCCTCAGGCCAGAAATGATGAGGCATCTTGTATTCATCAAGCATAGTGCAAGCTATCTCAACAAGAGTCATGTTCTTGCACTCCACGACGCTATTCTGCTGAGGAGTATAAGGAGCAGATAACTCGTGAGTAATACCAAGTTCATCAAGATAGTCATCAAGACCAGTGTTGTTGAACTCGATCCCATTGTCACTTCTGATGTGTTTGATCTTCACACCAAAGTTGGTTGAAGCCCTCGAGGAAAATCGTTTGAAGACTTCCTGCACTTCATATTTGTAAGTGACGATATGCACCCATGTGTAACGAGAATAGTCATCAACAATAACAAAGCCATATAAAGATGCAACATTAGTGAATGTGGCATAATGAGTAGGGCCAAAGAGATCCATGTGAAGCAATTCAAATGGACGAGTGGTAGTCATGATAATCTTTGAGGGATGCTTGGCCTTGGTCATCTTCCCAGCTTCACAAGCTCCACACAGGTGATCCTTGAGGAATTTGACATTCTCGATGCCAATGACATGCTTCTTCTTCGCGAGAGTATGCAAGTTCCTCATGCCAGCATGACCAAATCGTCGATGCCATAGCCAGCCTTCTAAAGCTTTTGCAAGTAGACATGTAGTAGGTTGTGGTCCTGTAGAGAAATCAACAATATACAAGTCTCCTCTCCTAAAGCCTTTGAAGACTTTGGAATGGTCAGCTTCCATGATCACAACACAATGATAGTTGCCAAAGACAACAACCATATCAAGATCACAAAGCATTGAGACAGACATGAGGTTGAATCCTAAGGACTCGACAAGCATTACTTTGTCCATGTGTCGATCCTTTGAGATCGTAACCTTACCTAGACCCAATACCTTGCTTTTGCCTTTGTCAGCGTAGGTGATATGCTTCAGATGTGATGGAGATAAAGAAATGTCCATCAATAAGTTCCTGTCACCAGTGATGTGATTTGTACATCCATTGTCGAGGACCCACTCAGTAGCTTTGGGTTGATCATCCTGCAGATGAATTAGTGCATCTTACAAACTCATATACTTCATCAGTGAAGAATATGACATCAAATTTATCAGATCAATTTCATCAAGCAATAGAACAGATATAGCGGTATGAGGACATGAGAAATGAAAATTCATTTCTTCATGATTAGATTGCGTCCTTTCAAGCTTTTTCAGGTCTCCAGCAAATTCTTCAGACGTTTGGGTTCCTCTGGAGACCTGGCCCTGCATAAGAGATTAGTTCTTTTTCTTCACCACCCACATCTGGAGGGGTGGCAAAGAGTTCATCATTCTGCGAGCTCCATAAGAGAAAGGTGGCATAGAAGCCAGTCCACTTCGTTTCACAGAAGAGGGGTTAGGGTAAGCATATGAATAAGCAGAGAAATTCTTCGAGGACTTATGAACATAATGATTTGAAGAATAATGCACATATTCATAGCCGTTTGTCTTTCCCTGCGAAACAGAGGTGTTAGCACAATGATGTTCATGTGAGGACTTTGATCCATGTGAGGAATTTGATCCATATGAGGACTTGGATCCATATGAAGACTTTGGTCCATATGAAGAATTTGATTTGGGGTTCCTATTCTTGTCAGGTGGTGTCATGATGACATTCACCTGAAGACTTTCAAGGCACCTTTTGGGAACCTAGATTTTCTTCATAGAGGGACCGTTCCTGCAGTTAGTGCCAACATATCTAGCAAATACTTCACCATTCTGATTTTTGAACAGTTTATAGTTGGAGTCAAATGACTCATCAGAAGAATATGAAGATTCACATGTAAAGCCAGATAGAGTGGATGGATCTACGGGAGGTCATTTTGCAGCAACCAATGAGGTTTTGGGATACTGCTCAAGTTTCCAGTAGGTCCCATCAGCATTGAGTTTCCTCTCAAAGGAAATACCCTCTTTCCTAGGGTTCCTGTTGAGGATCTACTTTTTAAGCACATCACAAAGTGCTTGATGCCCTTTGAGGCTTTTGTACATGCCTATCACATACAATTCCTTCAGCCCTGTATTGTCAGTGATACTAGTAGCATCCTCAGATGACGAATTTGTGATAGCACAGACAGTTGAAGAATTTGCAGCAATATAAGCATTTGAACTTTCAGGTGAAGAATTAGCGCATTCACGTTCAATGCATTTCAAACATGGTGGAATGAATTCTTCCTGAGCGGCACTGATATGTTGAGCAAGCAATGAATCACGTTCCTTCTGAAGATCTTCATAACTCACCCTTAGCCTCTAAAGATCTTGCTTTCTTTGAAGAAATTCATAAGAAAGCTTCTCATGATCAGATAAGAGAGTGTTATGATGACTCTAAAGGTTATCAAACTTGGACTGAAGTCTCTGAAGATTATCAGACAAGGTTTGAGTGCGATCCATTTCTTCACCCAACATATCATCGCTTTCATCAAGCATATTTTGAACTTTTTCCAAAGACCTTTGTTGTTTAGTGGCAAGGGAAGCAAGTTTGGTATAGTTGGGTCCAAATTCATCACCAGATTCATCATCACTAGACTCAAATAGGTAGCATTCAGTTACCTTGGCACCTTTTGCCATAAGGCATGGTGCAGAGGATGATGATTATGGATCGAAAGTCATCGCCTTGAGCGATTCGTTGAAATCCTCAAACCAGGGATCATGACGAGTTCGATGACCTTCATAGACCTCAGAGCGTCGGTCCCAGATAAGCTTCGCATGGATGAGATGCATAATGTTCCTGAACTGATTTTGGGACAGACAGGAGCAGATGATGTCCTTCGCCGTGAGGTTAAGTAGGGTGTACTTGCGAATATCATCAGCCTCCGCCATCTTGCATAAACCGGTAAGACCAATCTCAATGACGGTCCAAAGTTCACTGTTCATCGCCATGAGGCACTTCTTCATCATGGCCTTCCACTTGGGATAATCATGACCGTCAAAGATGAGGCATGACACAGTCTTCATTCCTGCGGTCGACGAAACTAAAACTCCAGGCGGTTAAACCAAAATCACATAGAACAAGGGAGTACCTTGCTCTGATACCAATTGAAAGTGCATTATATTGACTAGAGGGGGGGGGTGAATAGGCAATTTTTACAAATTCGTCACTGAGGAATTTCAGGGTGAGGAAATTCCTAAGTCACGATCAACTAGCAGCGGAATAAGTACTCAGATGCAAGCATAACAGAGCAGTAGCACAGTCATCATAATGAAATGAAAACAAGCACAGACTACAAGTTGCATAAACACAGGATAAGCAGACTGAGGACAAACTGACTGAAGAAATAGGATTGAGGAAATTGAGAAAGTTTTCAGTCAAAGTCTTCAAACAGTAACGATCAAGTACAACAGTATCTGAATGAGGAAATGGAAGGGTTGAGGAGATAGAACCAGTAGCTCGGTGAAGACAGTGATTTGGTAGACCAGTTCCAACTGCTGTGATAGTCGTGCATCTGGTTGGAGCGGCTAGGTATTTAAACATGAGGACACACAGTCCTCACCGTATGCTCCTTGAGCTAAGGTCACACAGACCTCGCCCAATCACTTGTGGTAAGTCTTCAGGTGACTTCCAAACCTTCACAAACTCGGTCACTCGGCGATCCACAATTTCCTCTTGGATGCTCTAGACCATGACGCCTAACTGTCTGGAGGATGCACAGTCCTCAAAGGTAATAAGCATCGGTTCCACACATGAACAATCTCTTCAGTGATGCTCAATCACTTTGGGTTTGTAGGATTTTGAGATGAGCATCACTTGGAAACTTTTCCTTAGTTTTACCTCGACCCCCTTTAACAGTACGATGTTTCCTATGTCTCAAGAAAGAGAAAACTAGACAACAAAAATAAAAGTCTTCACGCTTCATGTTCCTCGCATGAATATCAAGTCTTCATGGTCACACCAACTTCTTCACTTCCAAAGTCTTCAGAAAGCCAAAGTGTTCAGTTGAAGAAATTCATTTTTAGGGATCGACTTTCTCTATAAATATCAAACTCCTCATAGACTTATAGACCGGTGTATACTCACAAATGCATTAGTCACTTAACCTATAAGTCTTCAATACACCAAAATCACTAAGGGGCACTAGATGGACTTACAATCTCCCCCTTTTTGGTGATTGATGACAATATAGGTTAAGTTTTCAACGGGGATAAACATATGAAGTGTAAATACTGAAATTGAGGAATTTAATTGCAAGATATAGATAAACTCCCCCTGAAGATGTGCACCTGTGAGGAATTTGCTTTGAATAGCAAATGCACATTGTAGAGTAGAATCATGGAGATCTCCCCCTATATCTTGTAATTCATACACGCATTCAACATATGATGTGAAGAATTTGAAATGCATGATAAAATATGGTAACTGATGTAATTACCATGCATGCATTAACATATATGAGGAAATAACATGCAGAAAAATAGAGCAAAAGTATCAGACCACCATTGGACTTAAGTTTACAACTCGATCCAACAAAAATCTTCAGAAGAACGAGAGTTATAACTTAGCAAAAAAGCCCAAATATAGAGACCCGCTTGAAGACTATCTCAAATTCCCCCCCCCCCCTTTGTCATCGAATGATCAAAAGGGACAAAAAAATAGGACTAACGCCCCTGAAGAATATCATCATGATGTCGATGGAGGAGCGCCAGCGTTGTTGGGGTCGTCCGTTGATGTAGGGCCTGCCGCAGTGTCGTCCAAGTCTTCATGTTCATCAGTCTCGCGCAATGAAGAATATGAGCTGGCCACCAAGTGAGGAACTTTGACCTTCTTGAATTTCTTCGAAGGTGGCTGAGACCAGTCAAAGTCCTGCTTGAAGCCCATTTGCTTGAGATCTTCTTCACCGTAGAGGTGAGACAATACAGCCCAGGTGCGATCAAACACTTCATGCAGATAGTAATGGTTCTTCTTCACATAGTTCTGAGTGATTGTCATATTCTGAAGAATTAAACCAAACTGTCGCTTGACCCATTTTTGGTCGAGATCGACCTTTTGATGAAGACTGAGGAGAAGCTCATGATCAGTCATCACCCGTGGAGTAGTGGCTTGAGGATTTTTCTTTGAAGAATTTGCAGCAGTGTCATGAGTGGCAGAGTCATCATTGGTGGAGTAGGATGCAGCTTTGTGAAACTGTCCATCCAATGGACGAGTGCCTTCATCAATTACAGCAGCCTTTCCCTTCTCATCAGTTGAGGAAATAGTCCAGTTGAGGACTTCAATTGGCGGCAAGTAGGTGAGGTGATTCTGAAAATCAGCCTTGTAATGAATTAAAGACCTTGATCGGAGGAATCTCATAATCCAAGGAGCGTAAGGCTTCAACTCAAAAGGTGACAGAGCGACATTGGCCAAAGTCCTCATGAAGAAATCGTGGTAGTTGATAGGAATACCATGTATGATGTTGAAAAGCAGATTCTTCATGATGCCAACAACTTCTTCATCATTAGAGTTGCGGCCCTTGATTGGACTGAGGGTTTTGGTCAATATCCTGTAGATGGTCCTTGGCACATAGAGCAGTTCCTTGACGAGGAATTTGGTTCTTGGAGCTTGGCCTGGCTTCAAAGGCTTCATCAGCACTTGCATCAGGTGATTGGATAGCTCAAGTTCATCATAGATGCGCCTTGCACCTTCAAAGGGAGGACTAATTGGGATGTCATGAAGTAATTCAGAGGACGGTGCTTTGTAGTGAGTGTTTTCAGTCATCCAGTCCAACACCCATGAATTGACATCTTTGACGTTGCCTGTGGTGTGCAGCATGGCTTAGAACTGAAGAATGAGTTCTTCATTCCAGTCACAGATGTCGGTGCAGAAGTTGAGCAGCCCAGCGTCATGAAGAACACTAAGGACTGGGGTCAAGCAGGGCAGCGACTCCATATCCACATGAGGAATTTGCTCATGGTCAAAGACAAAGATCTTGTCCTTATCGAATAGCAGAGAAGAATAGAAGTTCATCTGGCTAGCAGTCCAGAAGCGCTTGCGACGAAGTCGAGAAGCATCATATGGATTGTAGTCAGTGAAGATAATGTGATCATTGAAGGAATCTTCAGCCTTGAGCTTCTGCTTCTTGGAGAAATGATTTTGTGGCTTGGGCTGAAGGTTTGCAGTTGTTGTCTTCACAGCCTCTTGAGGTATATCCACTGGAGCCATAGGCTGAGGAATTTCAGGTGCAATGGCATCAGCAGGATCCTGGGTCTCCATTTCTTCAGCAACATTTACATCAGCACTAGTGGCTGGAACTTCTTCATGAATAGTGAGAAGAGAAGCTTGATGTTCTTCAGAACCCGTATGAATTTCTTCAGTCTGGACAGGGGACTGAGGAATCTGTTGCAGAGGTGTGAACAACGGTGAATTGGGGTGATGACTTTCCCAGTAGTCATCATTCAGAATTGGCGTTGAACAACCAATATCTAGATCTTCATCTTCTTCGTCAATTTCCTCAACGCCCGCCTCTTCAGCTGTGAACTGAGGCATGGGCAATGATACCAGTTGAGTCAAAGTGACATTGTCCACTTCAATCTCTTCATCCAACTGCTCTGACGTAGCAGCAGAAGGATCTTCTTCATCTGATTCACTTGGAATCACATATTCCTCACCAAAGGGAACAATCTCCTTTGACGGCATGCTTGATACAGGAACAACATCTATGGGATTTTCATAGGAGCTCGTCAAAGTCTTTACTTTCTTTGGAGCTGAAGACTCTGAGGAAGCAGATGCTTTCCTTTTCTTCACAGCTGCTCGCTCCGCACCTTTGGTTTTCTTTGCTTCTGATGCAGAAGAAAGGATAGGACTTGTCGTTGGTGCAGGAGGAGCAGAGGAATTTGGTGCAGTTTCTTCAGGCGCAACTGATGTAGTTTCCCTGGCATTGTCAGTGTCTGCAGGCACAGCAGCAGATGCTTCAAATGGCCTGGCTTGTTCTTCAGGTGCAACACTAGAGGTTGCCCTGGCAATTTCTTCAGCGGCTGGAATGTCTTCATCAGCCCTGGTGCTCTCATTTTCTACAGCAGCCTGATCTTCATCAGCGGTGCTGGCATATTCTTCAGTAGGCTGAGCAGATGCTTCATCCTGAGGAACTTCATGTTGCGTCGAGGCTGCAACATTTGAGGTGAATCCCTTGGTCAGCTTGACAAATCTGACTTTGGCTCCCAGCCAGTCAGCATAGTATCGGTCAAATTCATCACTGAGACTCTTGATTTCTGATTGCGAGCGACAAGTTAATCAGGTGATAGCTTCAAAACATTTTGCTTCAGAAAGCGCTCTTTCTTGTACTAAGCTTTCTTCACCTTCCTCCCCTGTTCAGATTTCCATTTTTCCTCACCAGTGAAGGCAGTCAACATATGAGTTTGGCCAGGAGTGAGGTTCATCTCACGCAAAGGAGTGTTGGGGTCCTTATGCCATAGGTCGATGAAGTCTAGGATCAACTTGGGATCCAGCATCAATGGCACATTACTGCCTTTGGCTCTAGCAGCCCTTTGTTGTCTGTCTCTGATGATTTCAGCTAGTTCCTCATGATCAGCTTCGTCTTCACTTGACGGCACATGGAAGGCAACCTGCTTCTTGTGAGGACTTGGTCTTGTGCCTCGTACAGCTGTGGCCTTTGTCTTCAGCAAAGTTGGGCCTGTTGAGGACTGCGGAGGAGCTGAAGAACTTGCAGATGCTCCTGAGGTTTATTTCTTTAAGCACCTCCCCTAAGCACCTCCCATTGTACAAGGCCTGAAGCAATTGAGATGCATGTAGTCCTTTGGCAAGAGGCAAGATGCGCAGGTGCCAAGGACTTTGCAGCAGCAGCTGAAGGTTTTGCAACAGGGGGAACTGGAGCTGCTTGAGGAATATGCCGTGAGGGCTTAGAAGAGCTTGGCCGTGAGGGCATTGAAGAGCTTGGCCGTGAGGGCATTGCTGAGGAACTGGGCTTGTGTGCAGGCTTCTTGGGCATAGCCTTCTTGGGCTTACTAGCAGAGGCCTCAGTAGTGGCAGCAGCAGAATCTTCGTTGAATTTCCTCACTACTTCTTTGGCCATTTTGGCCAACTTAGCTTGTCGTCTGGCCCATTCATCTGGATAGTCCTCACCGCGCATGAGGCTAGTGGGATCAGCTTCTTGGCCTGGTGCCAATGGAGGTCTTGGGCAAGGAGGGTGTAAAGCGAATTTCTTCATGTACTTAGGAGTGACATATCTGTACTCCCTCCATTCCCGTGCCCATCTCCTCTCTATCCTTTGTATGCGCACCTTGCGCTGATTCTTTTTCTCCTTGTCATGTTTGGCTTCATTGGGAGTGCAATATTCCTCATAGATGTCATCTGGAATCTCAAAGGCAGTGTTTACTTCCAATTCCTTCCATCCCTTCTGAGGTCTCTTGCCATCAGCCATTTTCTTCAGCTGAGGATTTTGGACAATGGAATTCTCTGAAGAGGAATGCAATTTGTCTTCGAGGAACACTGCAAATGAGTTAAGTTGATGAGAACCTAGTGACTCAGCAGCGGACATGTGTACCTGTGAATAGACTATAGGTGTGAAGAATTTGGAGAGGTCATATGCGTTCTCAGAAGTTTTTCAAAGGAAATAGGTTTGAGGAATATGACCAGAGGTGTCTTGAGGAATTTCACTAAGCGGTCTTTGACTTAGGTTCCAGAGTTTTATAGATTGAAAATCCACACAATTGAGGAATCTTGAGGAAAAACGTTGCTTAGAGAAACAAATCAAGAACAGATGCATGTGAGGTGTTTACGAGTGTGGAAGTTGAAGAATAAACACCTTTTGAAGATTTTGTGGAAATCATCAGAATCAACAAGGGCAGTAAAAATAAATTTTATTTACCCTTGACGAAGAACACAACAAACTCTGAGTAGTAGATGGGAAGTTCGTCCGTTCAGATCTTCCACGCCCTAACTTGGCAGAGGAAGACAGCTACGGCGGCGGCAGAGTGAAGATTTCCGCGGCCAGCGCGAGTACGACGGCGACGAGGTCGAGGCAGTGAAGCTCTTCCTCACCGGCGACGATGGAAGTAGCAGCGGCGCTAGGTCTGAGAGTTTGAGCGAGGGGAGTGAGGTCGAGCGGGGTAAATGTGGTTTCAGGAGGGTGAGGGGTATTTATAACCGAGGTGAAAAAACCGCTCGTCCGAGGAAAATGGACGAACGTGCCCCTGACCCTTCTCATCCTAGCGACATGTGTCACCCACGTACAGAGAGGTGGAGATCGTGTGAGATCGTGGGTGAATAGATAAATCTTATCGTGGGATGCGGAACGATTTGGGCGGCAAAAGCCAAAAATTCAGATATGAATATTTTAAAGTTCCGTTCGCAAATTCTTCAGCTGACAAGGACACATTGAATATTTTGAATGGGTTTAAAAATAGAACGCACATGAAGAATTTGTGAACAAACTGGGTTGAGTTTAGCATAGAGGGGGACGGGTCCGATCACATTCAGTTAGCAGAAAAGTCAACTTGAAGAATTAGCAATAAGTGAACGTTGTAGAGGACTGAAAACACAAATATATATATATAGTCAATGAAGAACAATGATGGAAAGAGTGAAGACAATGCAAAGATGAAGAATTTGAACAACTGAGGAATTTTAACACTGAAGAAAAACTCAAATCGAAGATTTTCAACTTTTGTTGGTGGCGTGACCCACCATATAAGAATGATGATTTCAGACATCGCATACAATTGTCGTAGGGCTCTAAGAATCAAATTCTTCGTTAATTTCTTCACACTTAGAGGGTTAGTCTTCATGGATTGAAGGAAAATGTTACTTCATGTGTTGCAGATCTAAGTCATCAATTTTGCATAAGTGTTAGGATGTGTGTCCTTTTCAAAGAACATTCGAAGATTCTAAGATATTTAGCTCACACCGCAACTTGCTAAATCTCTTCTCATCGAAGGGCTTTGTGAAGATATCGGCTAGCTGTTCATCAGTCTTCACGTGCTCAATAGAGATGTCGCCCTTCAACACATGATCACGAAGAAAATGATGACGAATCTGGATGTGCTTTATCTTCGACTGCTGAACTGGGTTATGAGCAATCTTGATGGCACTCTGATCGTAGATCGATCTTGGAAAATACCTTAGCTCCTTGTAATCGGTCAAACAAATCATTGATCATCGACAGTGGGTACTTATTTTTGATGGTCACTTCATTCAATCCTCGATAATCAACAACCATCCTCAACGATCCATCTTTCTTCTCCACTAGAAGTACGGGTGATCCCCAAGGTGAAGAACTTGGGCGAATATAGCCTTTATCCAGTAACTCCTTAATCTGCATCTTAATTTCCTCCAAATCCTTAGAGGGCATCCTGTACGGTCTCTTAGATATCGGTCCTGTGCCTGGCAAAAGTTCAATCAAAAACTCTATGTCTCTATCTGGTGGCATGCCTGGCAACTCTTCTGGAAATACATCCGGGTAATCCTTCACCACTGGTACTTCCTCCTGTACAACTCCTGATAAGGAATTTACTTGAGTCCTCTTCGGCACATGCCGGGATACATACTTAATCCTTCTTCCTTCTGAGCTGGTAAACAAAATCGTCTTACTGGCGCAATCGATGTTTCCCCCATACATCGATAACCAATCCATGCCTAATATCACATCCAATCCTTGCGACTCCAAAACTATTAGGTCTGAGGGGAAACCATGCCTACCTATGGCCAATGGCATCTGAAAACATCCTTGGCTTGCCATATACTCTGCTCCTGGCGAGGTTACTAACATAGGTGTTCTGAGAACTTTGGTGGGCAACTTAAACATATCCACAAATCCATTCGTACATATCAACGGGATTCAACCTCAAGAAACGGGCTAAGTGATCAATAGGTGGTGGTGGTGGGTTGTTGTTGTTGTTGTTGCCTTGGTTCTGTACTAACACTTGCATCAGGGCATTCTGCTGCTGAATCAACTGAGTGATCTCCGGTGGGAAAACAAATCCGGTGTCGCGTCTCGGAGGCATCTGATAGGTTTAGAAAAGATGAGAATTTAGAATAGAATAAGGTCTAGAGAGAAAACACTACCCATATGCTCATGAGACAAACACAATCAATATCACTCAATCAAACAAGGCATACAATCGATCTAACTATCATTACAAAGTGCTCGGACTATACTATATACATGGGGAATACTACTACTGATATGGTGGTCTACTAGAAACTTTGATCGGTCGAAGACTCCATGATATCTGCTCTAGCTTCATCAACAAAGTCATCTTCACTGGGGTCCGAGTCGGTGTCGTCGATGATGATGTAGTTATCCGGGCAAGTAGAATCATCATCTCCTCCTCCTGGTGCTGGGTCTCCCATGAATACTCCGATCTTCTTTATTAGGTCGTCATTCTTCTCCAACAACGTGGGGATCTCCTCCTCATATCCATCACGCGTAGAATTGAGTTCTTCCTCCAACTCCGTGATCTTCGTCAATGCCTTCTTCAGATCTATCATGTCTGCGCACATCTGGTTCTCCTGGCGACGAATGTGTTGGTTTTGCTCCTGGATGAAAGCTGCAATTGATCCATCCTTCTTGGTGCTGATCATCTCCCATTGCTCGTCCCGGCGTCCACAAATCTGATAAATAGTATCCTTAAGCTCCCTGTGGTAGACTTCTCCAATGCGTCCCATAAAAATGTGGGATGCCATGCTCTTCCCTAAACTCCAGGTTGGTGCTTCAAAGGAAAACTCTATAGGCTCAGTGACTGGCGTAAATGTCCTTCCTGGAACTTGAACTTGAATCTTCTAGCGCTCCTCTTCTGGTAGTGTGGCTTTGTAAGTCCCGGTGAAACTTGGTATTCCGATGTTCAGGTACTTAGTGACTTCCTTCAAGTGTCGTCCAAAAGGTGGATCTTCGTCCGGTTGCATGAACTTGTTCCTTGCATCCGCCATTCCTAAAAGAGTAGAAAGTGGAGAGGAGTCAGAAATGAGAAGAGAGTCGTGTTCTAGGGTTTAAGCTTAGTGGTCGTGTCCTACAGTCAGCGTGTGCTCTGATACCACCTTTGTAGCGACCAGACCTCAAATAGTCTGTGCTGCTGTGCACCAATGTCATCCCTGGATCAGTAATGCTGACACGCACAGTACTTGGAGAATTTATAACAGAGTAGCAATCACACACTTATTACATCGAGTATCTCAAGAGAGAAATAAGTATGTAAATATGGCTTAAGGCCATCTAAATACGATAACAGCGGAAGACTTGGAACATAAGTGAGTCCATCAACTCCAACGGCATCACTGAGTATAAGACCACGACCTAAGGCATCTTACTCGTCGTCTGAAAAGTCTGCAACATGAAACGTTGCAGCCCGAAAATGGGTCAGCACATGGAATATGTTGGCAATGTAACACATAGAGAGTAATGAACATAATAATGCTATACTACATGCATATATGGCTGGTAGAAGGCTCTATGGTTACAGTTTTGCGAAAAGCCAATTTTTCCCTACTGCAAAGGAATAAATTTTATTTAACTATCATGGTGGTTGTTAAACATTGAGAATGATTGACAGCATTCTCAATCCATATTAAGTATCATCATTAACCCAACAAAATTAATTAAAGTGACATGATGAGATTCACATGATAATCCAAGTACTAGATACTCAAGATGTCCATAACCGGGGGCACGGCTAACCATGATTAGTTTATACACTCTGCAGAGGTTTGTGCACTTTTCCCCACAAGACTCGATCGCCTCCGCTTGATTCTCGCACTACATGATGTTTGAGAAACGGATGACCAAGACACAGTCTTTCAGAAACAATAACTCTTTACTCCGGGTGGACAGTTACACATACTTTCCCCTACATCTGCTAGCCCACCTCTTCAAGAGATCATGTAACCTACTCAACTATGCTAGAGCCCATAATAGCTTGTGGCTGCACATGGAAGTTTCTAGCATGAATAATCTCATGATCCCTTTGAACCTGGGTGGCGGTCCAAAAGAAAAACAGGCAATCCTGGAATACCCAGGTACCTCAATCCACCCAGATGTGAGTTTTAGTTGCCACCTTAAGGTTAACCATTGATTAACAATCTCACATCTGTCATGGTAACACTCAAACCCAATCCACGTCTACTAGCATAGCATAGCAATATGAGCAAACGTAGAAGTAACTCCCAAAGGTTTGATAATAAACAGGTAATAGGTACTACCTCAACTACTTCCCAATACCCACAATTTAATTAGATCCTAATCATGCAATGTTTGAGGATTGGTCTAATGCAATAAAACTGGGTAGTAAAAGAAGTATGATCAAAGTGTTACTTGCCTTGCTGATGATCCGCGAAACCTAGAGATTCGAAGTAGCAAGCGGCGCACTCCGGGTACTCTATCGCAAACAAACAAGCAAACAATAAGCACTCATCTAATGCACAGGTAAAACTCAAATAAAGATCTAACCAGAAAGTTCAACTTAAGAACTCCGGTTTGCAAAAAGAATCGAATCAAACGAAGCAACGGAAGTCAAACGGCGAAAGAAACAAGCTTCATTTACTAATCTAGATCTAAGTCAAATTTTAGAGTAGCAAAAACTTGTTTGAATAGGTTAAACGGAAAGAGAATTTCGAGACGAAACTCTAGGTGCTTGAATCGCCTGATTCCGATAAACGAGCTAAAAGATATACCAGAACAAAAATCTGATCAGAAATCGCGATCTGGAATAATCGCGGAAAATCCGACGAAAAAGAAAACTGACGAACAGTTAAACGAACGGACGTTCGTTAACTGCGACTAACCGGCGAACACGTTCGTTAAAATGAACGGATCGGTGAACGTTCACTAACTAACTAAACCGAAGAAAAAAAACCGATCTATTTAAAAAAATAAATCAAGGGTTTCGGAAAAAAACCGGCACAGCGGCGGCGGCTCGGCTATACCTCCGGCGAGGTATTCCGGCGGGTGGGATGGGGCTCCGACGGGGTCTTCGGGTGCGGCGGGGTGCGGGGAGGCGACGGGAGGCGGCGGGGTCGTCGAGGGGGCGACGGGCGGCGGCGTTCGGGCTCCGGGCGGCGAGCTCCTTCGGCGGCGGGGTCGGGCGGCTCCGGCACGGCTCCAGGCGGCTTCGGGTCGGGGTGGGGTGAGGTGAGGGCGGCGGCGGGGTGGGGAGTATATATGAGGGGGGTGCTGCCTTGGGGGAGGGGCAAGGGGCGGCGGCGACGAGCGGGACTCGGGCGGCGGCGGTCTCCAGGTCGGGGACGGCTCGGGCGGCGGGCTGGGCCGCGCGGCTGGGCTTCGGCCCAGTCGGCGCTCGCGCGTTTTTTTTAATAATTTCGCCGAACCTAAAAAAAATCGTAGAAAAATAAATAAAAATCCAAAAATGCCAAAACAAATTTTCACCGTCTAATTAAAATAATTAGAACGAGATGAACATTTTTTTGGCCCAAAAATGCAGTTTTGAAAACATGCAATTTTTCTAATGCAATTAAAATTGCAAATAAAATCCGAATAAAATCAAATATTTGATTTTAATATTTTTCCTCCAATATTTCAATTATTTTGGAGAAGTCATATTTTCTCCTCTCATTTATTTTAATACGAAATATTTTTTGGAGAGAAAAATAATTAAAACTAAAAATCCTCGTTTCATTATTTGATAAAAATCAAATATGAAAACCGCGAAAAATCCCCAACTCTCTCCGAGGGTCCTTGAGTTGCTTAGGATTTTCGAGGATTTTGCCAAAATGCAATAAAATATGCTATGCAATGATGATCTAATGTATAACATTCCAAATTGAAAATTTGGGATGTTACAAACCTACCCCCTTAAGATGAATCTCGCCCTCGAGATTCGGGTTGGCTAGAAAATAGGTGAGAGTGGTTCTTCCGTAGATCTTCCTCTCGCTCCCAGGTGGCTTCGTCCTCGGTATGGTGACTCCACTGAACTTTGCAAAACTTGATAACCTTGTTGCGGGTGACTCGGCTGGCATACTCAAGAATCTTAACTGGTTTCTCCTCATAGGTCAAGTCACTATCCAGCTGAATCGCTTCCAATGGCACCGTATCTCTCAGTGGTATCTCAGCCATCCCTGCGTGGCACTTCTTCAACTGGGAAATGTGAAATACATCATGAACTCCTGACAATCCTTTAGGCAATTCCAGTTTGTAAGCAACTTCTCCCATACGCTCCAAAATTTTGTATAGTCCTACAAAACGTGGCGCTAACTTTCCTTTAACTCCAAAGCGCTTAACTCCTCGAAGTGGTGATACTCGTAGGTAAACTCTGTCTCCGACTTCGTAAACTGTCTCCTTGCGTTTAGAATCCGCATAACTCTTCTGCCTGGACTGGGCTACCTTGAGCCTATCGCGAATCAATTTCACCTTCCGTTCAGACTCTTTAATCAAATCTGGTCCAAACAACTGGCGGTCTCCAACTTTGTTCCATAACAATGGTGTTCTACACCTCCTTCCGTATAAAGCTTCGAAAGGGGCCATCTTCAAACTGGATTGATAACTGTTGTTGTTGTAAGAAAACTCTGCATACGGCAAATTGTCGTCCCAACTAGATCCATAATCTAGCGCACAAGCTCTCAGCATATCTTCCAAAATCTGATTGACTCTCTCGGTCTGTCCGTCTGTCTGTGGGTGAAAGGCTGTACTGAACTCTAGCCTGGTACCCAAAGTTTCATGTAACTGATTCCAAAACTTTGAAGTAAACTGGGTTCCTCTATCTGATACAATGGTCCTCGGAACTCCATGCAGACATACGATCCTGGTCATGTATATCTTTGCCAACTTAGCACTGGTGTAAGTGGTCTTCACTGGGATGAAATGAGCTACTTTCGTCAAACGATCGACTACAACCCATATTCAGTCATAGCCTAAACGAGTCCTGGGCAATCCCGTGATAAAATCCATGCCTAGTTTATCCCATTTCCATTCGGGTATCAGCAATGGCTGTAGCAATCTTGCTGGCTTCTGATGCTCTACCTTCACTCTCTGACACACATCACAAACTGCTACATACTCTGCAATATCCTTCTTCATTCCGGTCCACCAGAAAGTATCCTTCAAATCCAAATACATCTTGGTATTTCTTGTGTGAATCGAATACGGTGAATCATGGGCCTCTTGCAAGATCAACTTCCTGATCTCCGGATCATTGGGCACATAAACGCGGTCCTCAAACCATAATGTATCGTGCTCATCCTCACGAAATCCCTTGGCTTTTCCTTCGCTCATCCTTTCCTTTATCTCGTCAATCTCCTTGTTTGTCTTCTGAGCTGCTCTGATCTTTTCCATCAGGGTAGACTGAATCTCCAACGTTGCAAAATAGCCTCTTGGAACTATCTCCAAACATAGCTCGCGAAGATCCTCGGCTAATAATTTCGGTAACTCTCCGGTCATGAGGGTGTTAACATGGCTCTTGTGGCTCAACGCATCTGCTACTACGTTAGCCTTCCCGGGGTGATAATGCAATCTCATATCATAATCCTTAATGATCTCCAACCATCTCCTTTGCCTGAGATTCAACTCCTTTTGCGTGAAAATGTACTTCAAACTCTTGTGATCCGTGTACACCTCACAGTGGTTTCCGATGAGAAAATGTCTCCATGTCTTCAACGCATGTACTACGGCTGCTAACTCCAAATCATGGGTGGCATAATTCTTCTCATGGGGTTTAAGTTGTCGTGAAGCATATGAAACAACTCTTCCCTCCTGCATTAGCACTGCTCCAAGTCCTCGACGTGAAGCGTCGCAATATACTTCATAATCCTTGCGTTGATCTGGCAGAATCAGCACTGGTGATGTAACCAAACGTTTCTTCAACTCTTGGAAACTAGCTTCGCATTCCTCAGTCCAATTGAATTTGGTGTCCTTCTTTAACAGCTCTGTCATGGGCTTAGCAATCCTCGAGAAATTCTCAATGAACCTCCGGTAGTATCCTGCAAGTCCAAGAAAACTTCGGATCTCTCCAACTGATGCGGGTGATTCCCAGTTTGTCACAGTGTCGACTTTGGTGGGGTCTACTGCTATTCCTTCTCCGGATATAACATGTCCGACGAATCCAACTTCCTACAACCAAAACTCACATTTGCTGAACTTGGCGTATAACTAATGTTCTCTGAGCTTCTCAAGTACCAAACGCAAATGTTCCTTATGCTCCTCTTCATTCTTGGAGTAGACTAAAATGTCATCAATGAACACTACGACGAACTTATCCAAAAACTCCATAAACACTTTGTTCATCAGGTTCATGAAATAGGCAGGTGCGTTAGTCACACCAAATGACATAACGGTATACTCATATAGCCCATACCTGTTGGTAAAAGCCGTCTTAGGTATATCCTGCTCTCGAATCTTCAACTGATGGAATCCTGATCGTAGATCGATCTTGGAAAATACCTTAGCTCCTTGTAATCGGTCAAACAAATCATTGATCATCGGCAGTGGGTACTTATTTTTGATGGTCACTTCATTCAATCCTCGATAATCAACAACCATCCTCAACGATCCATCTTTCTTCTCCACTAGAAGTACGGGTGATCCCCAAGGTGAAGAACTTGGGCGAATATAGCCTTTATCCAGTAACTCCTTAATCTGCATCTTAATTTCCTCCAAATCCTTAGAGGGCATCCTGTACGGTCTCTTAGATATCGGTCCTGTGCCTGGCAAAAGTTCAATCAAAAACTCTATGTCTCTATCTGGTGGCATGCCTGGCAACTCTTCTGGAAATACATCCGGGTAATCCTTCACCACTGGTACTTCCTCCTGTACAACTCCTGATAAGGAATTTACTTGAGTCCTCTTCGGCACATGCCGGGATACATACTTAATCCTTCTTCCTTCTGGGGTGGTAAGCAAAATCGTCTTACTGGCGCAATCGATGTTTCCCCCATACATCGATAACCAATCCATGCCTAATATCACATCCAATCCATGCGACTCCAAAACTATTAGGTCTGAGGGGAAAACATGCCTACCTATGGCCAATGGCATCTGAAAACATCCTTGGCTTGCCATATACTCTGCTCCTGGCGAGGTTACTAACATAGGTGTTCTGAGAACTTTGGTGGGCAACTTAAACTTATCCACAAATCCATTCATACATATCAAGGGGATTCAACCTCAAGAAACGGGCTAAGTGATCAACAGGTGGTGGTGGTGGGTTGTTGTTGTTGTTGTTGCCTTGGTTCTGTACTAACACTTGCATCAGGGCATTCTGCTGCTGAATCAACTGAGTGATCTCCGGTGGGAAAACAAATCCGGTGTCGCGTCTCGGAGGCATCTGATAGGTTTAGAAAAGATGAGAATTTAGAATAGAATGAGGTCTAGAGAGAAAACACTACCCATATGCTCATGAGACAAACACAATCAATATCACTCAATCAAACAAGGCATACAATCGATCTAACTATCGTTACAAAGTGCTCGGACTATACTATATACATGGGGAATACTACTACTGATATGGTGGTCTACTAGAAACTTTGATCGGTCGAAGACTCCATGATATCTGCTCCAGCTTCATCAACAAAGTCATCTTCACTGGGGTCCGAGTCGGTGTCGTCGATGATGATGTAGTTATCCGGGCAAGTAGAATCATCATCTCCTCCTCCTGGTGCTGGGTCTCCCATGAATACTCCGATCTTCTTTATCAGGTCATCGTTCTTCTCCAACAACGTGGCGATCTCCTCCTCATATCCATCGCGCGTAGACTTGAGTTCTTCCTCCAACTCCGTGATCTTGGTCAATGCCTTCTTCAGATCTATGATGTCTGCGCACATCTAGTTCTCCTGGCGACGAATGTGTTGGTTTTGCTCCTGGATGAAAGCTGCAATTGATCCATCCTTCTTGGTGCTGATCATCTCCCATTGCTCGTCCCGGCGTCCACAAATCTGATAAATAGTATCCTTAAGCTCCCTGTGGTAGACTTCTCCAATGCGTCCCATAAAAATGTGGGATGCCATGCTCTTCCCTAAACTCCAGGTTGGTGCTTCAAAGGAAAGCTCTATAGGCTGAGTGACTGGCGTAAATGTCCTTCCTAGAACTTGAACTTGAATCTTCTAGCGCTCATCTTCTGGTAGTGTGGCTTTGTAAGTCCCGGTGAAACTTGGTATTCCGATGTTCAGGTACTTAGTGACTTCCTTCAAGTGTCGTCCAAAAGGTGTATCTTCATCCGGTTGCATGAACTTGTTCCTTGCATCCGCCATTCCTAAAAGAGTAGAAAGTGGAGAGGAGTCAGAAATGAGAAGAGAGTAGTGTTCTAGGGTTTAAGCTTAGTGGTCGTGTCCTATAGTCAGCGTGTGCTCTGATACCACCTTTGTAGCGACCAGACCTCAAATAGTCTGTGCTGCTGTGCACCAGTGTCATCCCTGGATCAGTAATGCTGACACGCACAGTACTTGGAGGATTTATAATAGAGTAGCAATCACACACTTATTACATCGAGTATCTCAAGAGAGAAATAAGTATGTAAATATGGCTTAAGGCCATCTAAATACGATAACAGCGGAAGACTTGGAAGATAAGTGAGTCCATCAACTCCAACGGCATCACTGAGTATAAGACCATGACCTAAGGCATCTTACTCGTTGTCTGAAAAGTCTGCAACATGAAACGTTGCAGCCCGAAAAGGGTCAGCACATGGAATATGCTGGCAATGTAACACATAGAGAGTAATGAACATAATAATGCTATACTACATGCATATATGGCTGGTAGAAGGCTCTATGGTTACAGTTTTGCGAAAAGCCAATTTTTCCCTACTACAAAGGAATAAATTTTATTTAACTATCATGGTGGTTGTTAAACATTGAGAATGGTTGACAGCATTCTCAATCCCAATTAAGTATCATCATTAACCCAACAAAATTAATTAAAGTGACATGATGAGATTCACATGATAATCCAAGTACTAGATACTCAAGATGTCCATAACCGGGGACACGGCTAACCATGATTAGTTTATACACTCTGCAGAGGTTTGTGCACTTTTACCCACAAGACTCGATCGCCTCCGCTTGATTCTCGCACTACATGATGTTTGAGAAACGGATGACCAAGACACAATCTTTCAGAAACAATAACTCTTTACTCCGGGTGGACAGTTACACCTACTTTCCCCTACATCTGCTAGCCCACCTCTTCAAGAGATCATGTAACCTACTCAACTATGCTAGAGCCCATAATAGCTTGTGGCTGCACACGGAAGTTTCTAGCATGAATAATCTCATGATCCCTTTGAACCTGGGTGGCGGTCCAAAAGAAAAACAGGCAATCCTGGAATACCCAGGTACCTCAATCCACCCAGATGTGAGTTTTAGTTGCCACCTTAAGGTTAACCATTGATTAACAATCTCACATCTGTCATGGTAACACTCAAACCCAATCCACGTCTACTAGCATAGCATAGCAATATGAGCAAACGTAGAAGTAACTCCCAAAGGTTTGATAATAAACAGGTAATAGGTACTACCTCAACTACTTCCCAATACCCACAATTTAATTAGATCCTAATCATGCAATGTTTGAGGATTGGTCTAATGCAATAAAACTGGGTAGTAAAAGAAGTATGATCAAAGTGTTACTTGCCTTGCTGATGATCCGTGAAACCTAGAGATTCGAAGTAACAAGCGGCGCACTCCGGGTACTCTATCGCAAACAAACAAGCAAACAATAAGCACTCATCTAATGCACATGTAGAACTCAAGTAAAGATCTAACCAGAAAGTTCAACTTAAGAACTCCGGTTTGCAAAAAGAATCGAATCAAACGAAGCAACGAAAGTCAAACGGCAAAAGAAGCAAGCTTCGTTTACTAATCTGGATCTAAGTCAAATTTTACAGTAGCAAAAACTTGTTTGAATAGGGTAAACGGAAAGAGAATTTCGAGACGAAACTCTAGGCGCTTGAATCGCCTAATTCCGATAAACGACCTAAAAGATATACCAGAATGAAAATCTGATCAGAAATCGCGATCTGGAATAATCGCGGAAAATCCAACGAAAAAGAAAACTGACGAACAGTTAAACGAACGGACGTTCGTTAACTGCGACTAACCGGCGAACACGTTCGTTAAAACGAACAGATCGGTGAACGTTCACTAACTAACTAAACCAAAGAAAAAAAATAAACCGATCTATTTAAAAAATAAATCTAGGGTTTCGGAAAAAAACTGAACGGTTTAAAAAAAACTGCAGTTTTGAAAACGTGCAATTTTTCTGATGCAATTAAAATTGCAAATAAAATCCGAATAAAATCAAATATTTGATTTTAATATTTTTCCTCCAATATTTCAATTATTTTGGAGAAGTCATATTTTCTCCTCTCATTTATTTTAATACGAAATATTTTTCGGAGAGAAAAATAATTAAAACCAAAAATCCTCGTTTCATTATTTGATAAAAATGAAATATGAAAACCGCGAAAAATCCCCAACTCTCTCCGAGGGTCCTTGAGTTGCTTAGGATTTTTGAGGATTTTGCCAAAATGCAATAAAATATGCTATGCAATGATGATCTAATGTATAACATTCCAAATTGAAAATTTGGGATGTTACATTGGGATGCCATAATCCAAGTGTTGGAGTGTGAGCTAGATATCGAAGAATATGCTTCATAGCCTTATGGTGTGATTCCTTCAGTGTAGCTTGAAAACGGGCATGCATGCAAACACTAAGCATAATATCTGGCCTAGATGCACATAGATACAATAAAGAGGCAATCATGGAGCGGTATACCTTTTCATCTAAGTCAATACCATTTTCATCTGTGCATAGATGGCCATTTGTGGGCATAGGGATTTTGATGCCTTTGCAATCTTGCATGCCGAATTTCCTCAACACATCCTTGAGGTATTTCTCATGAGATATGAAGATGTCGTTGCGCTGTTGACGAATTTGAAGACCTAAGAAGAATTTCAATTCTCCCATCATAGACATTTGATATTCCTCACTCATCATATAGGCAAATTCGTCAGTGTAACGTTGGTCAGTACAGCCAAAGATAATATCATCAACATATATTTGGCAGACGAATAATTCATCATCATAGGTTTTGGTGAAAAGAGTTGGGTCAAGTGAACCGGGTTTGAAGCCTTTCTTCAGGAGGAATTCCTTCAAAGTATCGTACCACGCCCGAGGGGCCTGCTTGAGGCCATAGAGGGCCTTATTGAGTCTGAAGACTTTGTTAGGATACTTTGGATCTTCAAAACCTGGGGGTTGAGCAACATATACTTCTTCCTCAAGCTTACCATTGAGGAATGCACTTTTCACATCCATTTGATATAAGATGGTATTATGATGGTTAGCATAAGCAAGCAATATGCGAATAGCCTCAAGTCTAGCAACAGATGCAAAAGTTTCATCGAAATCAATTCCTTCAACCTGTGTGTAGCCTTGAGCTACAAGCCGGGCCTTATTTCTCACCACAAGGCCATTTTCATCTTGCTTGTTGCGGTAGATCCATTTGGTGCCGATGATATTGTGCTTGCGAGGGTCTGGTCACTTGACAAGTCCCCAGACATTGTTGAGCTCGAACTGATGCAATTCCTCTTGCATCGCTTGAATCCACTCAGGCTCCAGAAATGCCTCATCTACTTTGGTGGGCTCTGTGATAGAGACAAAAGCAAAGTGCCCGCAAAAGTTAGACAAATGTGAAGCTTTTGAGCATGTGAGAGGACCTAGTGCATTGATGTCGCTGATGATTTTCTCGATCTGCACTTCATTAGCAACGCGACGATGAGCGGGTTGATGATGTTGAGTCGGCTCAGCATTTTCTTCAGAGCCATTTTCCTCAGGTGCACCAGCATGATGTTCTTCACGGTCTAGAATGATTTCTTCAGCAGACTCTTCGGTAGGAATGACATCCTCAGTAGCCTTGAACTTGATGGACTCCTCAGGTGACTTTTTATCTAGCACAGGAGGTAGGTGCTCTCTTTGCAAGCCGTTAGTTTCATCGAACCGCACATCTACAGTTTCAACAACCTTGTGATGAACGGTGCTGAAGACTCTGTAGGTGTGCGAGTTCTTTCCGTAACCAAGCATAAAACCTTCATGTGCTTTCGGTGCAAATTTAGAATTGTGATGAGGATCTCTAATCCAACATTTAGCACCGAAGACTTTGAAATAACTCACATTGGGTTTCTTGTCAGTGAGGAGTTCATATGAGGTCTTTTTGAAGAATTTGTGAAGATATACCCTGTTCATGATGTGGCACGCAGTATCAATTGCCTCAGGCCAGAAATGACGAGGCGCCTTATATTCATCAAGCATAGTGCGAGCCATCTCAACAAGAGTCCTGTTCTTGCGCTCCACGACACCATTCTGCTGAGGAGAATAAGGAGCAGATAACTCGTGAGTAATACCAAGTTCATCAAGATAGTCATCAAGACCAGTGTTCTTGAACTCAGTCCCATTGTCACTTCTGATGTGTTTGATCTTCACACCAAAGTTGGTTGAAGCCCTCGAGGAAAATTGTTTGAAGACTTCCTGCACTTCATATTTGCAAGTGACGATATGCACCCATGTGCAATGAGAATAGTCATCAGCAATAACAAAGCCATATAAACATGCAGCATTAGTGAATGTGGCATAATGAGTAGGGCCAGAGAGATCCATGTGAAGCAATTCAAATGTACGAGTGGTAGTCATGATAATCTTTGAGGGATGCTTGGTGATACGTCTCCAACGTATCTATAATTTTTGATTGTTCCATGCTATATTATATTCTGTTTTGGACATTAATGGGCTTTATTATACACTTTTATATTATTTTTGGGACTAACCTATTAACCGGAGGCCCAGCCCATATTTGCTGTTTTTTGCCTATTTCAGAGTTTCGCAGAAAAAGAATATCAACCGGAGTCCAAATGGAATGAAACCTTCGGGAACGTGATTTTCGGAACGAACGTGATCCAGAGGACTTGGACCCTACGTCAGGACATCAACCAGGAAGGCACGAGGTAGGGAGCGCGCCTACTCCCCCCCAAGGTGCGCCCTCTACCCTCGTGGGCCCCATGTTGCTCCACCGACGTACTTCTTCCTCCTATATATACCTACGTACCCCCAAACTACCAGATACGGAGCCAAAAAGCTAATTCCACCGCCGCAACCTTCTGTACCCGTCAGATCCCATCTTGGGGCCTTTTCCGGAGCTCCGCCGGAGGGGGCATCGATCACGGAGGGCTTCTACATCAACACCATAGCCTCTCCGATGATGTGTGAGTAGTTTACCTCAGACCTTCGGGTCCATAGTTATTAGCTAGGTGGCTTCTTCTCTCTCTTTGGATCTCAATACAGAGTTCTCCATGATTCTCATGGAGATCTATTCGATGTAATCTTCTTTTGCGGTGTGTTTGTTGAGACCGATTAATTGTGGGTTTATGATCAAGTTTATCTATGAACAATATTTGAATCTTCTCTGAATTCTTTTATGTATGATTGGTTATCTTTGCAAGTCTCTTCAAATTATCAGTTTGGTTTGGCCTACTAGATTGATCTTTCTTGCAATGGGAGAAGTGCTTAGCTTTGGGTTCAATCTTGCGGTGTCCTTTCCCAGTGACAGTAGGGGCAGCAAGGCACGTATTGTATTGTTGCCATCGAGGATAACAAGATGGGGTTTATATCATATTGCATGAGTTTATCCCTCTACATCATGTCATCTTACTTAAAGCGTTACTCTGTTCTTATGAACTTAATACTCTAGATGCATGCTGGATAGCGGTCGATGTGTGGAGTAATAGTAGTAGATGTAGGCAGGAGTCGGTCTACTTGTCTTGGACGTGATGCCTATATACATGATCATACCTAGATATTCTCATAACTATGCTCAATTCTGTCAATTGCTCAACAGTAATTTGTTCACCCATCGTAATACTTATGCTCTTGAGAGAAGCCACTAGTGAAACCTATGGCCCCCGGGTCTATCTTCCATCATATTAATCTTCCAACACTTAGCTATTTTTATTGCCTTTTATTTTACTTTGCATCTTTATCATAAAAATACCAAAAATATTATCTTATCATATCTATCAGATCTCACTCTCGTAAGTGACCGTGAAGGGATTGACAACCCCTTTATTGCGTTGGTTGCGAGGATTTATTTGTTTGTGTAGGTGCCAGGGACTCGTGCGTGGCCTCCTACTGGATTGATACCTTGGTTCTCAAAAACTGAGGGAAATACTTACGCTGCTTTACTGCATCACCCTTTCCTCTTCAAGGGAAATCCAACGCAGTGCTCAAGAGGTAGCACTTGGCCTTGGTCATATTCCCAGCTTCACAAGCTCCACACAGGTGATCCTTGAGGAATTTGACATCCTCGATGCCAATTACATGCTTCTTCTTCGCGAGAGTATGCAAGTTCCTCATGCCAGCATGACCAAGTCGTCGATGCCATAGCCAGCCTTCTGAAGCATTTGCAAGTATACATGTAGCAGGTTGTGGTCCTGTAGAGAAATCAACAATATACAAGTCTCCTCTCCTAAAGCCTTCGAATACTTTGGAATGGTCAGCTTCCATGATCACAACACAACGATAGTTGACAAAGACAACAACCATATCAAGATCACAAAGCATTGAGACAGACATAAGGTTGAATCCTAAGGACTCGACAAGCATGACTTTGTCCATGTGTCGATCCTTTGAGTTCGCAACCTTACCTAGACCCAATAACTTGCTTTTGCCATTGTCAGCGTAGGTGATATGCTTCAGATGTGATGGAGATAAAGCAGTGCCCATCAATAAGTTCCTGTCACCAGTGATGTGATTTATACATCCACTGTCGAGGACCCACTCAGTAGCTTTGGGTTGATCATCCTGCAGATGAATTAGTGCATCTTACGAACTCATATACTTCATTAGTGAAGAATATGACATCAAATTTATCAGATCAATTGCATCATGCAATAGGACAGATATAGCAGTATGAGGACGTGAGAAATGAAAATTCATTTCTTCATGATTAGATTGCGTCCTTTCAAGCTTTTTCAGGTCTCCAGCAAATTCTTCAGACGATTGGGTTCCTCTGGAGACCTGACCCTGCATAAGAGATTAGTTCTTTTTCTTCACCACCCACATCTGGAGGGGTGGCAAAGAGTTCATCATTCTGCGAGCTCCATAAGAGAAAGGTGGCATAGAAGCCAGTCCACTTTGTTTCACAAAAGAGGTGTTAGGGTAAGCACATGAATAAGCAGAGATATTCTTCGAGGACTTATGAACATAATGATTTGAAGAATAATGCACATATTCATAGCCCTTTGTCTTTCCCTACGAAATAGAGGTGTTAGCACGATGATGTTCATGTGAGGACTTTGATCCATGTGAGGAATTTGATCCATATGAGGACTTGGATCCATATGAAGAATTTGATTTGGGGTTCTTATTCTTGTCAGGTGGTGTCATGATGACATTCACCTGAAGACTTTCAAGGCACCATTTGGGAACCCAGATTTTCTGCATAGGGGGGCCGTTCCTACAGTTAGTGCCAACATATCTAGCAAATACTTCACCATTCTGATTTTTGAACAGTTTATAGTTGGAGTCAAATGACACATCAGAAGAATATGAAGATTCACATGTAAAGCCAGATAAAGTGGATGGATCTACGGGAGGTCCTTTTGCAGCAACCCATGAGGTTTTGGGATACTGCTCAGGTTTCCAGTAGGTCCCATCAGCATTGAGTTTCCTCTCGAAGGCAATACCCTCTTTCCTAGGGTTCCTGTTGAGGATCTGCTTTTTAAGCACATCACAAAGTGCTTGATGCCCTTTGAGGCTTTTGTACATGCCTGCCACATACAATTCCTTCGGCCCTGCATTGTCAGTGATACTAGTAGCATCCTCAGATGAGGAATTTGTGATAGCAGAGACATTTGAAGAATTTGCAGCAATAGAAGCATTTGAACTTTCAGGTGAAGAATTAGCATATTCACGTTCTATGCATTTCAAACATGGTGGAATGAATTCTTCCTGAGCGGCACTGATCTGTTGAGCAAGCAATGAATCACGTTCCTTCTGAAGATCTTCATAACTCACCCTTAGCCTCTCAAGATCTTGCTTTCTTTGAAGAAATTCATAAGAAAGCTTCGCATGATCAGATAAGAGAGTGTTATGATGACTCTGAAGGTTATCAAACTTGGACTGAAGTCTCTGAAGATTATCATTAAAGGTTTGAGTGCGATCCATTTCTTCACCCAACATATCATCGCTTTCATCAAGCATATTTTGAACTTTTTCCAAAGCTCTTTGTTGTTTAGTGGCAAGGGAAGAAAGTTTGGTATAGCTGGGTCCAAATTCATCATCACTAGACTCAGATAGGTAGTATTCAGTTACCTTGGCACCTTTTGCCATAAGGCATGGTGAGGAGGATGATGATTCTGGATCGAAAGTCATCGCCTTGAGCGATTCCTTGAAATCCTCAAACCAGGGATCATGATGAGTTCCATAACCTTCATAGACCTCAGAGAGTCGGTCCCAGATAAGCTTCGCATGGATGAGATGCATAATGTTCCTGAACTGATTTTGGGACAGACAGGAGCGGATGATGTCCTTCGCCGTGAGGTTAAGTAGGGTGTTCTTGCGAATATCATCAGCCTCCGCCATCTTGCATAGACCGGTAAGACCAATCTCAGTGACGGTCCAAAGTTCACTATTCATAGCCATGAGGCACTTCTTCATCATGGCCTTCCACTTGGGATAATCATGACCGTCAAAGATGGGACATGACACGGTCTTCATTCCTGCAGTCGACATATCTAAAACTCCAGGCGGTTAAACCAAAATCACAAAGAACAAGGGAGTTCCTCACTCTGATACCAATTGAAAGTGCGTTATATCGACTAGAGGGGGGAGAATAGGAGATTTTTACAATTCATCACTAAGGAATTTCAAGGTGAGGAAATTCCTAAGTCACGATCAACTAGCAGCGGAATAAGTACTCAGATGCAAGCATAACAGAGTAGTAGCACAGTCATCATGATGAAATGAAAACAAGCACAGAGTACAAGTAGTATAAACACAGGATAAGCAGACTGAAGACAAACTGACTGAAGAAATAGGATTGAGGAAACTGAGAAAGTCTTCAGTCAAAGTCTTCAAGCAGTAACGATCAAGTACAACAGTATCTGAATGAGGAAATGGAAGGGTTTAGCAAATAGAACCAGTAGCACGGTGAAGACAGTGATTTGGTAGACCAGTTCCAACTGCTGTGACAGTCGTACGTCTGGTTGGAGCGGCTAGGTATTTAAACATGAGGACACACAGTCCTCACCGTATTCTCCTTGAGCTAAGGTCACACAGACCTCGCCTAATCACTCGTGGTAAGTCTTCAGGTGACTTCCAAACCTTCACAAACTCGGTCACCCGGCGATCCACAATTCCTCTTGGATGCTCTAGACCATTACGCCTAACCATCTGGAGCATGCACAGTCCTCAAAGGTAACAAGCATCGGTTCCACACAGGAACAATCTCTTCAGTGATGCTTAATAACTTTGGGTTTGTAGGTGTTTGGGTTTGGGTTTTCCTCACTTGATGATTTTCGCTCAAAGTCCTTGGAGGATGGGACGCTCTCAATGACAAATGTTAGTTTCTCTCGGAGCAGCCAACCAACTAGTGGTTGTAGGGGGCGACTATTTATAGCCTAGGGAGCAGCCCGACATGATAAGACATAAATGCCCTTCAATGATATGACCGTTAGGTGGGTAGATATTTTGGGATAGCTGGCGTGTAGCACAGCAACGGTCGGATATTTGATCTATCAAATTCCTCAGGGCTATCATGTTCCTCACTTGTAGGCAATCCGCACTGGTGAATTCCTAACTCCGCAGTCAGAACAAATTCCTCAGAGACCAGAAGATCTTCGTCTCTGGCACTGAAGAAATTGACTGAACTGTATGAGATTTCCAATGGCTTCATTCGAAATGATTGGTAGGTGTAGGATTTTGAGATGAGCATCACTTGGAAACTTTTCCTTAGTTTTACCTCGACCCCCTTTAACAGTATGGTGTTTCCTATGACTCAAGAAAGAGAAAACTAAACAACGAAAACAAAAGTCTTCAGGCTTCATGTTCCTCGAATGAATATCAAGTCTTCACGGTCACACCAATTTCTTCACTTCCAAAGTCTTCAGAAAGCCAAAGTCTTTAGTTGAAGACATTCATTTTTTAGGGGTCGACTTTCTCTGTAAATATCAAACTCCTCATAGACTTATAGACCTGTGTATACTCACAAACGCATTAGTCCCTTAACCTATAAGTCTTCAATACACCAAATTACTAAGGGGCAGTAGATGCACTTACAGCTAGAAACTATCGATTTGAGGGTTTCCAACGAGCTAGGCTATGGGTTGCTTTAAGGTTCGTGCGGATGTGAGCCAGCCCACCCTGTTTGCAACCAAACACATTTTTCTTGGCCCAACTCAGCCTGGTTGGAGGTAATACAGGTAACGGAACATGCCCTAACAACATCTTCAACACATGATGTAAAATCCGAGTAGTAACGACCCGAAGTTGAATGAGTTTCTCATAGCGACTAGCCACACTAGACCGTCCCATCAAAATTCATGTGCAATACTAGTCGTCCAATGGAAATTCCTGTGCAATCCTGGTCGTCCAATCTCGGGCAGATCTGATGTGAGCCATCAGATCTTCACCGCGGTCAACCCCAGCCGCTGGATAAAATTCCTATTGCAACTATAAATCATGTGCCTGCATCGGGGTATTTCGGTCATTTTCCATATGGGCAATAAAAGGCTGCAGGCTGAAACCTAGTCGCCTCCTCCCATAGACCCGCACTCCCCTCCCCCCGCACCCCATCCTCATGTCACAGCTCCCCTCCCCTAAATTTAGCTCTCTACGTTGTCGCCTAGATCCTCCTCTTACGCTGCACCCACACATCCCTGTCACATCGCCACCGCTCGCCCAGGTCGCCTTCATCCTCGCGGGTGCTCAGTGCTCGATACGAGGAGCACGTCCCTTGTCTCGCATCGCATTGCCAGCTGGTGACCTACACATCAAGCTCTCAGCTTTGTTCGGCAACAAGGATCCGCCGCTCAGAACTCTTCTCACTCCCCGCCGAGATCCTCGATTGGTGATCCCCAGCCCGTCGTGTTCGCCTCGCTCCGCCGTGTTAAGTGCACTTTCTCTCTCTCTCTCTCTCTATCTATCTTCCATCCCCTCCTTGTCCTTTGCCCTTATTCATGTAGCCTCACCTTGGCCACAGCCATCCGATGGAAGGCACTCTCCCTTTGCCGGAAGATGGAGTAGGTATGAAGAGAGGGTGAAGGAGTAACAGGAGACCACTCGCTGGTGACCGGAGAATCGCATCCCCAGTGCCATGCTCCGAGTCTATTGCTATTGCCTCTGGAGGGAATGCCTATCTACAAGAGCAAGGTGAGCCCCCACCCCACCTACCTATGCATTTCATTCTTGACATGTTGCAGCAGCTATCTGAAGTTACAGAAACATGGTGTGCTTTGATACATCTCCAACATATCTATAATTTTTTATTGTTTCATGTTATTATAGTATCAATCTTGTATGCTCTATATACCATTTTATATACGACGTGTTTGGTTGCTGCTCAGGTAACGTAATGGGTTCCGAAATAAGAAAGCGATGCTTCCGATTCTTTTTTACAGGATACTGGCTTTGTTTGGTTCGCTCGGTGGCATCCGGTTTCCTAATCACCGTCCGCTCGACTACTTTTGACTTTGTGAAGCCGCATATCAGCAACCGCTGCTTTGGAAAACGTAGTACGCGAACCAAACACGATCTACCGTTTCAGAAATCAGCGGGATCAGAAACCGCAACACTTTCGCCGAAGCAAACGGGTCAATAGTGTTTATGGACTAACCTATTAAATCAGTGCCCAGTGTCGGATCCTGTTTTCTGCATGTTTTTAGTTTTCTAGAAAATCCATACAAAACGAAGTCCAAACACGATGAAACTTTTTGACTATTTTTTATGGACAAAAAGAGACCCCGGAAGCTTCGGAGTGAGGCCAAAAGACATATGAGGAAGCCACAAGGTAGCGGGCGCGCCCTGGTGCCTTGTGGCCCACTCATTGCTCCGTTTGACCTAATTCTAGCACTATAAATTCTCATATTTCAAAAAGCCCCGTTAGCACGAACAGCCCCGTTAGCAAATCTTAGGCCCAGCCCAAAAGATGGTGTCGGGGGCAGCAGCGAGTTTTCAGAACAAAACGGTATATGTTCACTTGGTGGCAGCTCTTAGTAAATTTGACCAACACTTGATCGGACGGCTGTAGACTACCGACCTATGCTGCATCAACGGCTAGAACAATTTGGGTGATGTGGCTTCATGAGAAGACAGGAAAATCACCTAGTGGGGTGCCCTATTAAGATATAGAAGATTCATGTTATTACATTATCTTCTATGCTTTATATGACATTTTATATCATTTATGGGAACTAACCTATTAACTCAGTGCCCAGCGTCAGTTCCTGTTTTTGCCTATTTATTTGCTTCACAGGAAAACCATACCAAAGAAAGTCCAAACACGTTGAAACTTTACGGTGATTTTTTTAGACCAGAAGAGACCATAGAAACTTTGAGGGAAAGCCAGAACACTTGCTGGTGGGCCACAAGCTCAAGGGGCACGCCCCTAGGGTGTGGCATGTCACGTGAGCTTTTGGGACCCATAGGCCTCTGTTTTCCTACGATCCCATGTGGAGGCCTCGGTCGGTACTCTGCCAGAGGGGGAATCAATCACAGAGGCCATCTTCATCAACCTTGCTGTTGTGACGCCTGGATAATTAAGCTACAGTAATTCCCTGCTAATGATGCGACGTCACCTCAGCTACTGTTGATAACCTCGCGTTGATTCAAAACCCGTTCAAATTCAAATTTAAAATAAAGTCAAACATTAAAACAAAAATGTTCGGAGTGTGCCAAATAATGCCTAGGTATTTAAGGTGAAGGTACCACAGTTTTACAAATGCATAAATAGTTTAAGTTGAATTAAAACAGAGTAGGAAAATAAATAAAAGAAAAAGAAAAAAACAAGACCAACAAAAAAATAAAAAAAAGTAAAAGAACCCCCCCGGTGGCCAACTGGGCCTCGGCTCAGCCGGCTGGCCACAGCCACCATGGGCAGGCCGGCCCAGCCTTGGCTTATATGGCCCCTCACCCCGAAACCCTAACCCCCTCCCCCAGTTGCTCCACTCCCCCCGACTCGTTCCACTCCTCCTCTGCCCCTCCCCGTTCTAGATTGGATCAGGGGCGTTCGCCGCCGCCGCCCGAAACCCTCGTCGCAGCCGCCCCGCCACCTGCCGTTGTCGGTGCCGCCTCCCCGTCTCCGTTGCTCGTCCTCGCCCCCCTCTTCGCCGGACGCCGTCCACGCACACCGCCGCCGCACACCGTCGCCGCCTCGTCCCGCTACTGCTTCGTCGGAGCCGCCCACCGTCGTCGTCTCCTCCTCGTCCTCCTCCTCGAGCACGCTGCCATTCCCCTGCACCGCCCGTGAGCCTCGCCCCTCTCCTCTCCCCCTGCTTCCGTCGCTGGATCTGACCGCGCCCGCCTCTCGCGCTCTGGCCCCGCACTCACCATGGCCGGGCCGCGCCTGGCCATGCCCCCATGCGCTCCCGACGCTCGTTCGCGACCTACCGTTCCGTCCCGCTGCAGCCTCGCGCAGCCACCACGCCCGCGCCCCGTTTACCCCTTTTTGCCCATGCGCTCCCGTGCGTCCCCACGCGCATGACCCGCGCCATCCGGCGGCGCCCTGCTGCCTGGCCTCGCATGTCGCCGCCCGCTCCACCCTGCCGCCTCCCACTGCCCCTGCTTCGCCTACCGCGGCTGCACCTGCCGCACCGCTCGGCCTCACTCCAGCTACGCCGCGCTTCGGGGCGGGCTGCGGCTTCGCCCGCAGCCACGCCCGCTCGCTTGTGCCCGTGTTCCCGCTAGGCCCCTGGGGCCCGCCCCTGTGAAACGTTTAAAAGAAAAGGAATTAAATAAATTAATTAACTTAATTAACTTAATTAACTTAATTAACACTGTTTAATCAACCTAATCACTTAATTAGACTAACTAGTTCTGATTAGATAAACTGAGTCAATGACAATCGGGCCCCACCGTTAGTTGACCGGTCAACAGTCAGAGTTGACCGCTGACGTCATGCTGACATCGCGTTGATGCAATAAACTATTCTTTTAATTAAATGAATTTAATAAATTCTAGAAATTGATTAAATCTTTGAAAATTATTATAAAATAATCCGTAGCTCGGATGAAAATACTTTGTACATGAAAGTTGCTCAGAACGACGAGGCGAATCCAGATATGCAGCCCGTTCGTCCACCACACATCCCTAGCATAGCGAACACACAACTTTCCCCCTCCGGTTCATATGTCCGAAAACGCGAAACACCGGGGATACTTTCCAGGATGTTTTCCCCCTTCGCCGGTATCACCTATCCACGCGTTAGATTACCCCTGGCACCGCGTATTACCTTGTTATATTTTGTGTGATGCTTTGTTTGCTCCGTATTTACTGTTTCTTCCCCCTCTTCCTCTCCGGTAGACCCCGAGACCGACGTTGCTACCCAGTACGACTACGGTGTTGACGACCCCTCCTTCTCGGCTGAGCTTCCAGGCAAGCACCCCCCCTTGATCACCAGATATCGCCTATTCCTTCTCTCTACTGCTTGCATTAGAGTAGTGTAACATGTTACTACTTTCGGTTAATCCTATTCAGCTGCATAGCCTGTCATTGTTGCTACAGTTGTTACCCTTACCTGCAATCCTACTGCTTAGTATAGGATGCTAGTGTTCCATCAGTGACCCTAAACTCTTGTCCGTCTGCCATGCTATACTACTGGGCCATGATCACTCCGGGAGGTGATCTCGGGCATATGCTATATACTTTATACTATTACATTACTTATGATACTGTTCGGAGATGGGGGCTGAAGGGGCAGGTGGCTCCATCCTGGTAGAGGTGGGCCTGGGTTCCCGACGGCCCCCGATTGTTACTTGTGGCGGAGCGACAGGGCAGGTTGAGACCGCCTAGGAGAGAGGTCGGCCTGGCCCTGGTCGGCATCCGCGGTTACTTCAAAATAACACGCTTAACAAGATCTTGGTATTTGATCTGAGTCTGGCCATTTGGTCTATACGCACTAACCAACTACGCGGGAACAATTATGGGCACTCGACGTCGTGGTATCAGCCGAAGCCTTCGTGACGTCAGCGACTGAGCAGCGCGCGCCAGATTGGAAACGTAAGCCTGCTCTTGTATTAAGGGGGCTAGTTCTGCTTCCGGCCGCGTACGCCACGTGCAGGTGTGCAATGGGCGATGGGCCCAGACCCCTGCGCGCATAGGATTTAGACCGGCGTGCTGACCTCTCTGTTGAGCCTAGGTGGGGCTGCGACGTGTTGATCTTACGAGGCCGGGCATGACCCAGGAAAGTGTGTCCGGCCAAATGGGATCGAGCGTGTTGGGTTATGTGGTGCACCCCTGGAGGGAAGTTTATCTATTCGAATAGCCGTGTCCCTCGGTAAAAGGACGACCCAGAGTTGTACCTTGACCTTATGACAACTAGAACCGGATACTTAATAAAACACACCCTTCCAAGTGCCAGATACAACCCGGTGATCGCTCTCTAACAGGGCGACGAGGAGGGGATCGCCGGGTAGGATTATGCTATGCGATGCTACTTGGTGAACTTACCATCTACTCTCTTCTACATGCTGAAAGATGGAGGTGGCCTGAAGCGTAGTGTTTGACAGGATTAGCTATCCCCCTCTTATTCTGGCATTCTGCAGTTCAGTCCACCGATATGGCCCTTTACACATATACCATGCATATGTAGTGTAGCTCCTTGCTTGCGAGTACTTTGGATGAGTACTCGCGGTTGCTTTTCTCCCTCTTTCCCCCCTTCCCTTCTACCCTGTTGTCGCAACCAAATGCTGGAGCCCAGGAGCCAGACGCCACCGTTGACGACGACTCCTACTACACCGGAGGTGCCTACTACTACGTGCAGGCCATTGCCGACGACCAGGAGTAGTTTAGGAGGATCCCAGGCAGGAGGCCTGCGCCTCTTTCGATCTGTATCCCAGTTTGTGCTAGCCATTTTATGGCAACTTGTTTAACTTATGTCTATACTCATATATTTTTGCTTGCGCTAACTCGTCTATGATCGAGCACTTGTATTCGAGCCCTCGAGGCCCCTGCCTTGTATTATGATGCTTGTATGACTTATTTTATTTTTAGAGTTGTGTTGTGATATCTTCCCGTGAGTCCCTGATCTTGATCGTACACATTTGCGTGTATGATTAGTGTACGATTGAATCAGGGGCATCACAAGTTGGTATCAGAGCCGACTGCCTGTAGGAATCCCCCTTTCCAACTCCTTGGCCGAAGTCGAGTCTAGTCATTGAAAAACTTTTACTAACATGGTTGTGTGGCTTACGGGCCCACGTCGCCATTGGGTGGTATTAGGATCTTTTACTCCTTGTCTATACTCTGGGACTCTGATCTCTCTTCTATTCGGGTTAAATGAATTTTGCTAAATCTAACATTAGGATCTCGTTATCACTTTCACCCGGAGAGCCCCTTATTACTGATGATCGTCTGCTACACGTGAAGACCCTGAAGATACTCTTCGCTGTTAACCCGAGAACTTGTGTTCATCGCGTTTGCAATTCCCCTTCCACTGTCAACCCTTATGGATAACTACTTGCAGTTGTTGTTCTTACATTCATCCCCAGTTGGTCTTGTTATTACAAGATACCCCGAAATACTCGTCATTGTTTCGATAATCCTTTGAGCTTACTGCCTTGCTGTTCTTTGTCACCTGAATACCCCTACGGATAATTCTCGCACTTATCGAGCATCCGCTCATCCCCCAGTTGTTCATGTGTTTCACAATGGTCTTCGAAATACTATTCGATCCTCCAAAAATCCTTAGTAGCTTATTGCTCTGCAATACTTGTCTGCTTGCATGATGGATGCTTTCCATATGTCTGGCAATATTCCTTAGTATCCTTAGGTGCCGTCATTTTGATTCTTTTGATTCAACATGAGTGCGAATGCACGCAATCATCAGTTGATCCTTTTAATTATCTTTCCGGCTCAGACGTCATTTTAAACATGAGCTGGTTCTCAACCAATCCAATTGCCGTCGATTGTACCCCTAAGGCTATTCAACTTATCCATCCCTAATCAGAACATTGCTTCTGATCTCTTGATTTGGAAAACATAATTCCTTTGCATTTGATTGAATTAGTCGGTTGTTTCTATAATTTGATCTCCTTGAAGTGTATCTTCCTCTGATTGAGTACCGATGCTCACATCAGATCCCTTAAGGACCACCGGATCCTTTGTGGGATTTTATCCGATAGCGTCCTTCATATCCAATCACTTTGGAAGTTCTTTCTCCATTGGTAAATCCTATCCTCTGATTGACCAACCATGCTCTTCTTTCGAGCTTGTGTTATTTAGTCCTAAAGTTTGTGGTATATGTTCCTAAGAGACCCTGATGGGTTTAACCTATGCCTTTTTCTAATCTGTGTGAACCCGGAAACTACTACGGGTCATACTCTACTGTTGTTATGTCAGATAAAATTTCAACACAACTTCGTTGAAGGCGAGAAGTGAATGAAAGGTTAGGCATTAGAGAAGTCGGAGTCGACCTTGAACTTTGTGTTCATGCCCATGGACATGATGTAGATCCTATCATAAAAGCTTCTTGTAATAATAATTGTTTACTTGATATAATATCATATGGTATCTGAGAATTGACCCCTTTGCAGTCGTGGTTCCGGCCATGTTCTCCTTTAAATACCATTTCTCGGACAAGTTGAAGTACTTGTCTTCTGTAGAGCAATAGCCCAGTCCAACCTCTACTTTGGTTTGTCGTCGAGTATTACCCCCTGGTATCTCGAGATTATCACGGAACTGCATAACTTCTTATGAGTTCTCCATCAAGTATTACATTCTCATTGATTCCAATTTTTCACAGGCTCCAAGTTATTAAACACTCAAGGACATCGATAACTGAATCGAGTCCGCATCACGATTAAACAACTCTTAGTAATCTCCTTTACTTACGAGTTTGTACTCGATCACGTCATCCCTAGCCTGATCGGATTATCATTATCGTGCTGATTTTAACTGTGCTACCTGGTCCTTATTCCTGGAGCACAACTTTCGACGATTGAGCTAAGATTACGTCGATTTCCTTGTCTTATCGTTCCACCTCGAACAACAAGCTTGGTTCCGAGTTGGTGTCGTATCCATGGATCCAATAATCTTTCGCTGCACCAGTCCTTTTGCTTGATGCAGTCGCTGTTCGATTGCTTCTTCGTGGAGCCTCTCGACGAAATTGCCATGATCATCATCAACGGCTTGACTCCTTCCAGGATATCAATCGAATTGATGATGATAAGTATCATCCTCGTCCCTTGGTAATTTGAGTTACCATGAACAACATCCTTATCTTCCTTTCATCACAACATTGATCATGTTGTGGATGCGACTTGCTATCCAGCTTGTATTATGTTCTATCTTGGAGTATTACCATCTTTTAGGTCAAGATTGTCGTGAGAATTTCACCACCTCTTAAGAATTATTGAAACGGGTGATACTTCTTGCCATATTCGTTCATTCCTTGGTCCCCGTGTTGTTTCTAACCGGAAAACCGACAATTAAACTATGATGTGCGACTTCAAAACTTCTAGCAACCCTATTGCTTTGAAGTTAAGGGTCGATAGTTTCATTCTAAGTCTATTGCTTATTGAATCATCATTCAAACATTGATCGTGCTACCTAGTCCAGATTTCCGGGTGCACCCTTCTATCATTGATAAATTGTGTATGATTTCCTCGAGCATACATCATTATATCATTGATCTGACTAATGTTATCTCCTTGTTCACATAATTGTGGAAATCCATCTTTTTGGAAATCTCAATGAATTGTCGCTGAGTCAATCAGCCACCACCTCACCTCCTTGATTTAATGTTGAACTCTTGTTTCAGAACTCGCTTCCATAGTTCAATTCTCGAGAATATTACAATGCCATCTTGACAATTTGTGTTGCACCTTCCTTCTCAGGCATCCTGAGTCTGAGTTATCCTGACACCAACCAGATCTGAATCTCGGTCAGATATGATGGTTGGAACATATTTTCAAGAGTTATAACATTGGTCGTTATATGACCCGGTAAGGTGGTGTCATGCCTAGTACACCTGGCCGGAGGACCCTATTGTTATAGTTCCCCTCTTAACAAGGTTATTGATTCTTCCATGAGGAAATCGTAAGACTTATTCTATAAGTTGTTCCTGATGGATCCTTTGTGTATCCAAAGTCCGACCTTTGCTTGAAGACCATGTCAAAGCTATCTCGAAGCATGTTTGTGGTACTCCGATCATCAATAAGAACCTTTAAAGCACAATGCTAAATTTTCCTTATCAATTATCCAAACACCGTTGTATGGGTAATGTCAGGAAAGTTCTCTCCCCTTACCTAAATGGTTTTCTACCTTCTATCCTGTCATGGATATCATCTGCTTGTCTTTGGAAAGGATATACCCCTGAAATATGTGTTTAAACACATTTCCCTTTCCATTGTTCTGTTTAATCTGATGATCACATTTTCCTTTCCATTGTTTTGTTTAACCTTTCTGGTGATCTATATGATCTAAGCAGTAATGTTCTTCTGCTTATGTAAACACCTCGGTATACAACTCTATCAGTAAGACCCTGTTACTATTGATGATGACATTCCGGTAACCACCGATGGACGGGAACTTTGCCTATTGGTCCGCCTCGTTCAACGAGCAGGAAAATGGTTCTCTTTGTCCCTCGCCCTTGGTACTGATGTTGTTGTTGCCGACATAACTGATAGGCTATCCTCTGACATACCGTGCTTGCATGATCGTGCAAGTCTTCCTCGCTCTTCCTACTTTTAACCCACATGGTGGGCCCATAACCCACAGATCCACAGGATCGAAACCTGACTCTCCTATAGACCCTATTGCCAAAGTTATTCCTCGAGCTTGACTTCGTATGTAATTCACGGGCCACATGCCTAGTAATCTATTCTGGTATCAGTCGCAATACTTACTCTCGCCGCTCTGAATCCCTTTCTCACTCTGGTTCAGACTTCGAGCAACTATCTATCCGCTTGGAACCTCTTATTGTACCTTCGTACCTTACTCTCGATGTATTTTATATGTTCAACTCGAGAGATAATCTTATGCTCATTCATGGGTTAACCCCAGATTATTTCCCTCATAAGCATTATGTCGTAGCCGAGCCGCCCCTTACCTATTCGTAAGTACGTCAGAGTTCCCGAAGAAAAGGGCGACTTCACCATGATGACCTGAAGTAGAGTAATGAAGACGTCAATGTAAGGGATCGACCTCTTCGAGAAGAGCAACCAAGGCCGAGAAGATCCGTTAGAATTTCGTAACCAGACCTTTCCCCCTTCTCTACCTCTTAAATCTCGGGACGAGATTTCTTGTAGTGGAGGAGAATTGTGACGCCCGGATTATTAAGCTATAGTAATTCCCTGCTAATGATGCGACGTTACCTCAGTTACTGTTGATAACCTCGCGTTGATTCAAAACCCGTTCAAATTCAAATTTAAAATAAAGTCAAACAATAAAAGTTTTCAAACATTAAAAAAAAATGTTCGAAGTGTGCCAAATAATGCCTAGGTATTTAAGGTGAAGGTACCACACTTTTACAAATGCATAAATAGTTTAAGTTGAATTAAAACAGAGTAGGAAAACAAATAAAAGAAAAAGGAAAAAACAAGACCAACAAAAAAATAAAAAAAGTAAAAGACCCCCCCCCCACCGGTGGTCAACTGGGCCTCGGCTCAGCCTGCTGGCCACAGCCACCCTGGGCAGGCCGGCCCAGCCTTGGCCTATATGGCCCCTCACCCCGAAACCCTAACCCCCTACCAAAGTTGCTCCACTCCCCCCCCCCCCCCGACTCGTTCCACTCCCCCTCTGCCCCTCCCCGTTCCAGATCGGATCAGGGGCGTTCGCCGCCGCCGCCCGGAACCCTCGTCGCAGCCGCCCCGCCACCTGCCGTTGTCGGTGCCGCCTCCCCATCTCCATCGCTCGTCCTTGCCCGCCTCTTCGCCGGACGCTGTCCACGCACGCTGCCGCCGCACACCGTCGCCGCCTCGTCCGTCTACAGCTTTGTCGGAGCCGCCCACCATCGTCGTCTCCTCCTCGTCCTCCTCCTCAAGCACGCTGTCGTTCCCCTGCACCGCCCGTGAGCCTCGCCCCTCTCCTCTCCCCCTCTGCTTCCGTCGCTGGATCTGACCGTGCCCGCCTCTCGCGCTCCGGCCCCGCACTAACCATGGCCGGGCCGCACCCTGGCCATGCCCTCGTGCGCTCCCGACGCTCGTTCGCGCCCTACCGCTCCGTCCCGCTGCAGCCTCGCGCAACCACCACGCCCGCGCCCCGTTTACCCCTTTTTGCCCATGCGCTCTCGTGCGTCCCCGCGCGCATGACCCGCGCCATCCGGCGGCGCCCTGCTGCCTGGCCTCGCATGTCGCCGCCCACTCCACCCTGCCGCCTCCCACTGCCCCTGCTTCGCCTACCGCGGCCGCACCGGCCGCACCGCTCGGCCTCGCTCCAGCTACGCCGCGCTTCGGGGCGGGCTGCGGCGCTTCGCCCGCAGCCGCGCCCGCTCGCTTGTGCCCGTGTGCCCGCTAGGCACCTGGGGCATATGACAAGTGGGCCCGCCCCTGTGAAACGTTTAAAAGAAAAGGAATTAAATAAATAAATTTAGTTAATTAATTAATTAACTTAATTAACACTGTTTAATCAACCTAATCACTTAATTAGACTAACTAGTTCTGATTAGGTAAACTGAGTCAATGACAATCGGGCCCCACCGTTAGTTGACCGGTCAACGGTCAGAGTTGACCGCTGACGTTATGCTGACATCACGCTGATGCAATAAACTATTCTTTTAATTAAATGAAGTTAATAAATTCCAGAAATTGATTAAATCTTTGAAAATTATTATAAAATAATCCGTAGCTCGGATGAAAATACTTTGTACATGAAAGTTGCTCAGAACGACGAGGCGAATCCGGATACGCAGCCCGTTCGTCCACCACACATCCCTAGCATAGCGAACACACAACTTTCCCCCTCCGGTTCATCTGTCCGAAAACGCGAAACACCGGGGATACTTTCCCGGATGTTTTCCCCCTTCGCCGGTATCACCTATCCCCGCGTTAGATTACCCCTGGCACTGCATATTACCTTGTTATATTTTGTGTGATGCTTTGTTTGCTCCGTATTTACTGTTTCTTCCCCCTCTTCTTCTCCGGTAGACCCCGAGACCGACACCGCTGCTACCCAGTACGACTACGGTGTTGACGACCCCTCCTTCTCGGCTGAGCTTCCAGGCAAGCCCCCCCTTGATCACCAGATATCGCCTATTCCTTCTCTCTACTGCTTGCATTAGTGTAGTGTAACATGTTACTGCTTTCGGTTAATCATATTCTGCTGCATAGCCTGTCATTGTTGCTACAGTTGTTACCCTTACCTGCTATCATACTGCTTAGTATAGGATGCTAGTGTTCCATCAGTGGCCCTACACTCTTGTCCGTCTGCCATGCTATACTACAGGGCCGTGATCACTCCGGGAGGTGATCTCGGGCATATGCTATATACTTTATACTGTTACATTACATATGATACTGTTCGGAGATGGGGGCTGAAGGGGCAGGTGGCTCCATCCCGGTAGAGGTGGGCCTGGGTTCCCGACGGCCCCCGACTATTACTTCTGGCGGAGCGACAGGGCAGGTTGAGACCGCCTAGGAGAGAGGTGGGCCTGGCCCTAGTTGGCGTCCGCGGTTACTTCAAAATAACACGCTTAACGAGATCTTGGTATTTGATCTGAGTCTGGCCATTTGGTCTATACGCACTAACCAATTACGCGGGAATAGTTATGGGCACTCGACGTCGTGGTACCAGCCAAAGCCTTCGTGACGTCAGCGACTGAGCGGCGTGCGCCGGATTGGAACGTAAGCCTGCTCTTAAGGGGGCTAGTTCTGCTTCCGGCCGCGTACGCAACGTGCAAGTGTGTAATGGGCGATGGGCCCAGACCCCTACGCGCATAGGATTTAGACTGGCATGCTGACCTCTCTGTTGAGCCTAGGTGGGGCTGCGACGTGTTGATCTTACGAGGCCGGGCATGACCCAGGAAAGTGTGTCCGGCCAAATGGGATCGAGCGTGTTGGGTTATGTGGTGCACCCCTGTAGGGAAGTTTACCTATTCGAATAGCCGTGTCCCTCGGTAAAAGGACGACCCGGAGTTGTACCTTGACCTTATCACAACTAGAACCGGATACTTAATAAAACACACCCTTCCAAGTGCCAGATACAACCCGGTGATCGCTCTCTAACAGGGCGACGAGGAGGGGATCGCCGGGTAGGATTATGCTATGCGATGCTACTTGGTGAACTTACCATCTACTCTCTTCTACATGCTGAAAGATGGAGGTGGCCTGAAGCGTAGTCTTTGACAGGATTAGCTATCCCCCTCTTATTCTGGCATTCTGCAGTTCAATCCACCGATATGGCCCTTTACACATATACCCATGCATATGTAGTGTAGCTCCTTGCTTGCGAGTACTTTGGATGAGTACTCACGGTTGCTTTTCTCCCTCTTTCCCCCCTTTCCCTTCTACCTGGTTGTCGCAACCAGATGCTGGAGCCCAGGAGCTAGACGCCACCGTCGACGACGACTCCTACTACACCGGAGGTGCCTACTACTATGTGCAGGCCATTGCTGACGACCAGGAGTAGTTTAGGAGGATCCCAGGCAGGAGGCCTGCGCCTCTTTCGATCTGTATCCCAGTTTGTGCTAGCCATTTTATGGCAACTTGTTTAACTTATGTCTGTACTCATATATTGCTGCTTCCGCTGACTCGTCTATGATCGAGCACTTGTATTCGAGCCCTCGAGGCCCCTGGCTTGTATTATGATGCTTGTATGACTTATTTTATTTTTAGAGTTGTGTTGTAATATCTTCCCGTGAGTCCCTGATCTTGATCGTACACGTTTGCGTGTATGATTAGTGTATGATTGAATCGGGGGCGTCACAGCTGCCTCCATGCTAATGTGTGAGTAGTTCCCACATGACCTACGTGTCCATAGTAGTAGCTAGATGGGCCTCTCTCTCTGATCTTCCATACAATGGTCTCTTCGGAGATTTATTCGATGTAATTCTTGCGGTGTGTTTGTTGGGATCCGATGAATTGTTGGTTTATGATCAGATTATTCATTGAAAGCATTTGAACCTTTTATGAGATTTATCTATGTGTGATTTTATAGTCTTTTATTTTTCTCCGATCTATCTATCTATCTCCTTTTCCAATTAGATTGAATTATTTTCAGTGGGAGAGGTACTTGGTAGTAGGTTCAATCTTGCGGTGTCCTTACTCTGTGACAGGAGGAGTTGCAAGGCACGTATGTGTATTGTTGTTACTGAGGCTAAAATGATGGGGCTCGAACATATTATTTGGTCTTGCTTTGTCTACATTATGTCATCATGCTTCAAGCATTACTCTATTTATTATGAACTTAATGCCTTAAGATGCATGCTGGATAGCGGCCGAGGGGTGGAGTAATAGTAGTAGACTTAATAAGATTAACGGTCTACTTGTCACAGACGTAATGCCTATATATTGATCGTGTCATATAGAATCATCATAAGTATGCACTGTTCAATCAATTGCCCAACAATAATTTGTTTGCCCACCGTATTATGCTCATGAGAGGGACGCCTCTAGTGAACGCTATAGCCCTTGGTTCCATTCACTTTTTATTGACTAAAACCCCAAAATTACTTGTTGCAGTTTATTTACTTTTATTTTCCTTTTCATTTTATTTATCTACCACTATCAAATTTAATACTTGCAATTAACGAGTACAAGGGGATTGACAACCCTCTTGCCCAGGTTGGGTGTAAGTATCTGCTTTGTGTGTGTGCACGTACTGCTTACAAGGTTTGTGTCGTGTCTCTTAATGGTTCGATAAACCTTGGTTCGTTACTAAGGGAAATACTATCTACTAATATACTACATCACCCTTCCTCTTTGAGGAAATCCCAACACCTATCACAAGTAGCAGAGGTCCCGAAACAATTTTACAGCCACTGCAAGTCTCTATACTTCCGCGATCCCATCTAGAGGCCTTTATCGGTACTCTGCTAGAGGGGGAAACCATTGGGGAGGAAATCTTCATCAACCTTGCTGCCTCCATGATGATGTGTGAGTAGTTCCCGGATGACCTACTATTAGAAATATGCCCTAGAGACAATAATATTGTATTATTACATTTCCAGTTTCGTAATTAAGAGTTTATATTTCATGCTATAACTACTATGATTCTAGAATATGCGGTTCAGTGGAAAACTTATATGCACATGCGAAATGATAAACAATATAATATAGGTTCCCAGTCTTGCCTCTAAGATTTGCTCAAGTGTTGTTGGTGATCATGTTTTCCGGATCTTAGGATATCGTTAAGTGTAACGATAGTCCTAAAACAACATTGAGAGCGTTACGTTAGAAGAACAAACATATTGAATCGACCCAATCTTATTTGTTATACTTTGAGAAAATATCGTTTGAAATCAATTGTTATAACACAGAGTGTTAGCATGTGTTTTAGTTCCTCAGACCATGAGAATATCGTGGTCACTTTCTACCATATGGTAAACTTTGGGTTTGCTCAAATGTCATCTGTAACTAGATGATCATAACGACAACTTACATGTTCATCGAGAAGTTTGACAATGAAGTGGATAGCTCGAGAGTGAGATTTGCTCCTCCGACAATGGGGAGATATCCTTAGGGCCCTCTCGGTGTGACAAAATCAATCATCATCTAGCTAGACACAGGTGACTATGTCACGGGGATGAGGAACACTTCAACGAGAAAGAATAATACAACGAGATTAATGGTATAGTGAGCATGTGCATGACTCAGGAGGATACCGATGCATCTCGGGTTTTGTAAAGTATCACGAAGCAAATGGAATAGCACATAATAACCAAAGGTTCATTCGAATGTCATTCGTGTAATCATAGGGATCGATATGGATGTCCATGGTTCTGCTATCGGTCATTGAATGAAGGGATTTCGTTCATGTATGTGATTTATTGAACCTACGGGGTCACAAGCTTAAGGTAATCACGATCTGCTAAGTGTTAGTAGGACGAGAGTATCGAGGACTTATTTGTGGAATTGTTTCATTAATATTCAGAATAGTTTCGAGAGGAACCGGAAGCGTTTCTGGGTCACCATAAAGGTTACAGAGTTTATCGGGTAATACCGGGTATTCCTGATAATTAATATATAGGTGGAAAATTTTCCAATGATGTCAAATTATATATATAAGGCTCTAGTAATTATTAGAACACTGGTACGCCTCGGTGCTATACACACAGTTTTTAACCCCTTTCCGCGACGGCATTTGGAATCGTCGCCAAGTGAGTGTGGGCGATAGGGGGTCGTTCCCACACGACCCAGAAACCGTCGGGGATATGGAGCCATGATCCAGAGGCCTTGCAACGTGTAATCGTGTGCGATGCAGCACACACTAAATTCTTTCGCACGTGCAGGATCGGTGATTAAACGTTTCTAATGACGCAGTGAAACCAAACGGTGTGTCATAATGAACCATTTGGGAAACAGTATGTAAAGCACATGGGCTAACCATCGCACACGTGTTTTCTACGGAACCCGTCTGCCATGCAAGATTCCACCGCACACGTTTCCTAACAATTACCCTATGCGATAATGTTCTATCACAAACGATTCAGGATCCCCTTCACACACATACAAGTGTTGCAAACCGTTTGTGATTTGTTGTGTATCGTCGACGGTTGCGGCAAGAGTGACGCGTGCTTTTCGTTTGGGATCCCACATGTTTCCTGAAAAATTACGACTGGGATTGTATTTTACATTGGGCACGGTTTTACTCCGAGCTCTCGTGTGCGATACCGTGATATCACCAATGGTTCCGGAGACCCTACGCACACGTAGTAGCGCTGCAAACCGTTTGCGATCTGTTGTGTATCACCGATGGTTCTGCTACGATTGACGTATGCTTTCCGATGTGGATCAGACACACTCATTTAGTTGAACCGTGTGCGGACCAATTGCCAGGTTAAAACAAAAATATCCCATTTTGAATCGGCGTGCAAAAAGCAAATTCACCACAATATTCAATTGAACAAATAGTGTCCACAGGAAGAACATTCATCAGATTTCACAACAATTGCAATTGAACATATGGTAGCTAAATTCCAATGTTTTGTCCACACATATATGCATTACATAATTAATCATAGTGTACGAAATACGAAGACCTCATCAGATGGAAGACAATGGACCCATGCGTATATGTTGAGCGGCTAACTCGTACTCAATGTTTCAAGAGAACGCATGCTGAAATCTTCCTTATCACTAGTGGGATTGATGTAGTGATTCAGGAACAAGTCGCTGATAAATCTCTGAACCATCAGCAATTCACCAGCCGGGAGCGGTTCGGGGGTCCTCGGTTGAGCTGCAGTATTTTTAAGATCAGATTGTGCCATATGAGTAGAGTAGAAGATATTAATTAAGATAGACTTACTGGTACAAATTTGCGAGGATCATCACAACTATTAGCAGATTTGCAGATGGAGATCATTTGTCTGCAAACATAATATCCACAAAGGTTGGTCCCTCCTTGTTGTTGAGGACACTGAATATTTTTTTACAAAATTAGTCATGTATTTGTCCTGTTAGGAACAACCTAACCGGTGTTAGATCTATTATTTTTTCTTTGGACAAAAATAGGAATAGGTTTATTTAGAAGCTTGAACATTTGACTAGCGTAAGAAAATGTATTTGCAGACTATTGCATAAATTTTCTGGAAATAACGGATTTCGGTGTGTTATCGGAGAAACGATCTCGTGCTACAAAGGTAGTTCCCTCTTGAATAGGTTCCCTGGTTTAGTTTTCCACAATGCGATCACACTGCAAATGAAGATGAATTTTGACAACATCAATTATTGAACCAAATATGAATGCAAATTAATTTCGACATCATAGAATTCAATACCTATCCATGAATTGATGAAGATGCATCAGATCATGAGCGTTTGTTGACTCTCTGAGAGAATCCATGTAGTAAACTGCGTTCTTGTTTGGAACAATGAATACCAATATCTAGTGATCGCACTTATTAACAAAGCCATGAACTTACGAATTATGTCGAAATCTGAAAGACAATCAGTGTATGCGTGGTTGTTTACTTGACTTACCATTCATGATATGTCCAGAGAAATGATTGTGCATGGGACGTGTTTTCGATGAGATGGACAACCGTGTTAATGGCCCAGTCTCGTAGGTCCTTACCATCTAATGTTGTGCCATTTGCTAATGCAGGATCTACGAAATACACACTCTCCCTTTTTCTTCTCTGCACGTTCAATCCCCTGAGAGAAATAAAATGTAGTTAGATGTTTATCATTTACAGCCTTGTATGGAGAAGTTGATCAGAGTTTGTTAAGTACTTACAAAATCAGGCATCTAACAAGAGTGGCATCCAGCTCGTTGAAGTTGAAGAAGAGATGCAAGTCCTCGAAACTCACATTGATGGAACCAGCATCGTGTCGGAAATGATCTCTGTTGTAGTGGAGTAGCAAACCATGACGACCTGCTGACATTTGATCCATGCAATATTCATGTAACTCGCGGCAACTGGAGCTGCACTCATCAAAGTATTCGCCAAAAAGAAATGGCTGGCCATGGACTTAATTGTGTGCTTCAAGTATGGCTGCTTTACTTTTAGCAAGCAACAACTCTACTTCTTCATCATTCATGTCATCAGAAATAATATTACTCCCCGATTCGAACAACCTGCTGTTAATTTGGTTCTGGGCGATGAGTGCTTTAAGTAAGAGGCAATCGTTCTCTTTCCTCTTCGCTCTCCCGCTGCACTTCCTCTCGGGTGCAACCTTTTTGGCCGCTTCCTTCTTGGTACTTGAAGCATTTCTGGCAGAACGTCTAGTTGGCTGCAAGGTAGACTGCCGAGCAGAAGGTGAAGCTTCGATGGACTGCTTAGTAGATGGTTTATCTATGCGGGACCGCTGAGCTGGCATTGCTGCTGTGACGGTCTGCTGGGCTGTAGGAGTAGAGGCATCAGACTGCTCACCATGCGTTGAAGCTATGTCGGGTTTCTACGAGGTGGTGCCAACTTGTCGGTGTGCTGAAGAGGCCATGCCAATGCGTTGGTTTGCTGAGCAGGAAGTGCTGACGCATTGGTATGCTGATCACGCGATTGCAGACTGACGGACTGATGAGCAGTCGGTCTGGACCTACAGACTGCTTAGCAGGCGGTTCCGAAGCATCAGACTGCTTAGCAGTTCGTTCCACCAGGTTGGTCTGCTGAGCATGTGCTGCAGCTAGGTCTCCCCCCACTGCTTTAGCGGCCGGCAACTGAACCGGTGGTGCGTCTTCAGCAGTTCTAGGCCTTGCCACTGGCTGCTCTGGGGCGGAGGATGACATGGCCTGTACGGCACAAAGTCGGGCCGGCTGATCACAGGTTGATGCATCAGCTGTCGAATTACGAGTATTAGGTTCTTTGGTGGAAGCACGCGAGAGCTGCTGTGGCAAGGAGAGCATCACCGGTTGAGGGGCGACATTGCTTGCTCTTGGTGGGGCTTCAGGGATCTCGTCGATGAACTCTATTTCCTTTCGTGGCCACTGGATGTGATGTAACAGTGTTTCTCCTAAGGTCCTTTGCTCATCAAAGTCTCCTAGGACATTCTTCAGGGAAAATTCATTGAATCCAGGCTTTACTTCAGTCACGTAGCACTTCACACAACCCGGCTTCAATGGCACATTGTCCAACAAGAGGCCCTCTTCCAAGAAGGTTGGGCAAACCCAGGCTGTTGCACATTTTAATGTACCTTCATAATGTGTAAGCATGCCCTTCAGTCTGTCTTTCATTCCAGATAGATCAGATATAGCATCGTCATGAGCAGTTGCAGTCTCAATGTCGCTGGGGTCAACTGATGCACAGCTACTCTTGTGCGGTGTTGTCGTGCAATAAGCAGCATCCTCCATGCCCACCTCCCCTCCCATCTGCTGGTTAGATGTCAGTGTTAGAGTCTTCTGCATCATCATTGACTCCTCAATATCCTTTTGAATGGACGGATACATGTCCTTCCTCAACCTTTCATACAATTCATTCTGCTTCATTTCACTCCTCGCTTTTTTCATCATGAGCCTCTCTTCTTTGCTGAGTGTGAAAGCCCTCTTGTGCGGGACATTAACATCTATACCCCTTGCATGGCCAGGGGGCTCTCTTGTTTCCAGAGCATCGGACAGAATGTCACATGGCCCTGAGTTCCTGAAGAACCTTCTAGGGATCTTGGAAGCCTCTAACATCACTTGATACAGTTCATCGTCATGTGAGTTTTCAAAGTAATAAGTTCCGGCATCACACCTCTTTGCACGTGCCCGTATGTAGTCTCTGGCGTGTTCGCCCCTGATTTCACTAAAGGCCGGTTGCCCACCCGCCGCTACTGCTTCTTTGTCCTCCTGGTCCCATATCGGTTTCATGCCGTAGTATCCTGCCACACCCATACGGTGGGGGTGTATGTTCTTCTTCTGAAGTTCCCATTGCTTGGCACTCTTCTCAGCAAACTTTGTAGTTGCCCTGACCCTTTTGAATTCTGCCCAGTCTGCCTTTGTAATTTGGGGGTATGCGGGGATTGGGTCCTTGCCTTCACTCAAGTACTTCTTGTACAACACGTGCTTCCAGTTCCACCAAGCATCCATAGCCTTCTTCAGTGCAGCGTGTTCCACCTACATTCTCCACTGCTCTGGAATGTGGAAGTGATCCATGATCTCCCGGACTATCCTTCACCGTGTTTCTGTGTCAGCCTTCCGAAACCCCGGCAGATTAATGTTGAGCCTTGCCCTGCCAACAAATCCACACACACTCCTGAACCTCGTGCGTGCTTTATCTGGCTTAGTTGGAGCCCAAGACTTTAATCAATCTCGGTTACTTCATATACACCTTTAGGCTGGTGTGTGGGCTTCCTTGGAGCGTTCCTCCATGTCCTGACCGGAAAGGTAATTGATGTAGCTCTATCCCGTTCAAGATCACTTGATCCCTCACAATCTGCTGAAGACCTAGGGTTGTCGGAATTAAATGAAGATACATCGCCTGAAGCATGAGTGATGTCGCTACTACTCAGCATCTACAGAGAACACATGCGAAACTCAAGAAAGGAGGATAAGCACAAAACTAACAACTTGGTATGAAGCTGTCTAAACATGTCATGCAATAATTTAGAAAATGTATGGCTAATTTGTTAAGTTTGTGTCACTCGGGCACCCGCGATCTGTAAATCGGCAGTAACTTATTGGAACAAATACAGCTTATATGTACTAGTTAGGAAGGTAGATAATTAACATATATATGCTCTCCATTATTTTATAGCCAATTTGGGAACATACGGAATGAAATAGGAGGAGGTATTACGAGGAAATATGCCTCACCGTGATGGAGAGCAGTAACTAACAAGCTTCTTAATGCAAACCCGGCCGGACCACGGGAGAGACTAGGGTTATAGGATCGATATGCTCGAGGGTGGCTGGCGAGCAGACGAAGATGGTGAGGCGCAGGCAGCCGCGTGTTGGGAAGGACAGTGGAGGTAGGCTTGACGCCGAAGAGCGGGCACACGGCCGGGGTGAGCACGCCGGCGCCGGAGAGGGTTCTGCTGTGGATCTGGGGGAGGGGGAGCTGGCGATGGAGATTGGGTGGACTAGATGAGTGAAACGCGGGCGGGCGGTGGGGGGGTGTTGGCATTCACCGTGCATTTTGGCATATAAATCAAATCCTAGCCGGACTGCATTTCCCATCGAAAGGGATGAGGATTGCCATTCGACCTGGGAGCATCCAACGGTGCAGACGTATGATCCATGGGGTTTGGGTTCTAGCCAATCAGATCATGCGCGCAGCGGGGGGGGGGGTATCGGCCACGGTTTGGTAGGCACACGCCTTTCGTGAGTGAACCATGTGCTATTTGAAAACATTTACATGAACTGGAACTGCATGTGCTGTCGAAAGGGATGAGGATCACCGTTCGATCAAGGAGCATCCAACGGTGCAGACATATGATCCGTGGGGTTTGGGTTCTGGCCAATCAGAACGCACGGCTCAGATCGCGCATGGCAGGGGGGAGCGGGGGGCATCGGCCATGGATTAGTGGACACACATCTTTCGTGAGTGCACCGTGTGCTATTTGAAAACATTTACATTAACTAACATCATATTTTTGTTTGAATGAAAACATGAGTTCATCATTGTGTGTCGCTTTGCGCGTTTTCATTCATTCTCCGAGAAACGGGGAAACACTTCAAACAGTTCGGCCGTAGGGTGCGGCCAGAGGCGTAGGCCTTGTTTGTATTTTAATTTCAGGAAATGCATATAGAGTCCGGAAAATAACGAAAATCATTGTGTCACTATGGCGTGCTCTCACGATCGCATGGAAAAAAATTGGTAAAGTTTGGCACAAGTTATGGTGCTTGCACCTTCCATACCGGAGCATCTCACACGAAGGATCATAGTTTCCAAAAGGAGACGCGGCAGTTCGGACTCCAAATCGTTAGTTACTACATCGTTCCGCATCGGGAGAAAATCATGGTAAACAATCGCGGATATACCCTTGGTTTGATTTTTCTGCCCATTTTCAGGTCTCGCCTGCTCTGTTTAAGTCATTCTTTGCACTTACCTTGCATTTTAGTGCATATAAAGTCAAAAAACCTACTACAACTACATGTGGGTGTTTTAGTTAGGCTATACTTAGGCTACTCATAGTGGAGAGTGTCATATACTAGTATCATGCATATATATATGATACTAGTGTATGATACTACCTTTAATTATAATGCATAGTATAATAGAATAGTATCATAGATGATCATATTTATTTCCATGCATGCCACAAATTAGCATCGCATTTAACATGATACGTATCTACCTATATGTTATTCTAACCCTCTCTATCTTATTTAATTCTTTGCCACATCAGCATACTTGCTATTTCCGAGTGCATTATATCGGCTATGATACCACCACTATGACTAGCCTTATAGTGGGGAGTATCATATAACTATAGTATCATCCATATGATACTAGTGTATGATACTACATACGTACCTTCATAGTGCATAGTATCATAGAGCAGTATCATAGATGACCGTATTTATGGCCATGCATGACACAAAGTAGTATAGCAATTTATTATGTTACGATATCTACCTATGTTACTTCTTTGCCACATCATCATATTTGCTATTCCCGAGTGCATGATACCGACTATGATGCCCCACTATGGCCACCCTAAGGCTGGTCGTAATGGGAGTATCATAAGCGGTATCATGCATGCCAACTACTAGACTTTTTGGATGATGTAGTGGCACACAGTAAAATGAGGCTGGTCATAGTGGGGAGTAACTTAGACTAATAACATGCATATGTTACTAGTCTATGTTACTACCTTCATAATGGGTAATAACATATGGATGGTAACATGCAAGCCTTCATTAATTGAGATATAGACTCATTTTATCTCGGGGTGTGTTATGTTACAGTAACATATTATGTTACCACAGGCATCTCTCTCCTCATTAACTCCATACCATATAAGCAAATTTGTCTTGAGATGTGTTATGTTACTACCTAAGTTACTCCCACTATGACTAGCCTGAGGAAAGAGAGGGTGTGGTATCATATCATGATACCCGTATCATATTAAATGGTGTACTACTTGGTGACATGCATGGCAATTAATAAGGCAACCTAAGATACTAACTTATGATACTGTGCGCGCATTACGGAGGTGGTATCATATACTATAGTATCATATGCATGATACTAGTATATGATAAGGCTAGTTGTAAGGCCCCTCCAACTGCTCCACCTTGTACAGGTGCTAAGGATGCCATGTAAGCAAAAAATCTGATGTGGCAAGGTAATTAAGAGGAGAGAGATGAGTGTGGTGACCCCAGGAAGAAACAATGCCAAGCCCGAGAACCTAGCAAAACACTTAAATGGAAGAATCCCACCAATGCATGAAGAACTTTAGTTGCAAAATCATTAAATGAAGGATACTTAGCACCAACAAGTTAAGCACCTATGCATTGGGGTATTTAGTTGCTAAAGTATTTAATATGCTTAGCACCTAATGTAAGCATCAACGCATTGGAAGCAGCCTCATGTAAGCACCTCTGTAATGCGCGCATAGTATCATAAGTTAGTATCATGTAGTATTTTATTTATTGTCATGCATGACACATAGTAGCATAGCATTTATTATGATACGGTATCATGATATGATACTTAACCCGCTCTTTCTTCATTTAATTCTATGACAGCTCATCAAAATTGCCTAGTTGGCATGCATGATACTAGCTATGATACTCCCATTACGATCAGCCTAGCAATACAAATCATTTGTGCGTCGCTTTGCGAGTTTTCATCCGTTTGTTCGAGAAGCGGGGAGAAGTTTCAAACATTTCGGCCGCAAGGTGCGACCACTGGCGTAGGCCTAGTTGGTATTTTAATCACAAGAAATTTAGATGGAGTCCGGACATCATCAAAATCTATGTGTGCCCGTGGCGTGCTCTCACGGCCCCGTGGAAAAAATTGGTAAAGTTTGGCAGAAGTTTTGATGATCGCTCCTTCCAAACCGGAGCATCTCACATGAAGGATCATGGTTTCCAAAAGGAGACGTGTCAATTCAAACTCCAGTGGTCGGTGACTTCATGGTTTGGCCTCATAAAAATTTCCACGGTACGCAATCACCATTATACCATGATTTTGATTTTCTGGCGCATTTCAGGTATCATTAGCTGTATTTAAGACATTTTTTGAGTTTAACGTGCATTTTGTGCATAAAAATAAAATTACAACAGGAACTGCATGTGTTGTCGAAAGGGATGAGGATCACCGTTCGATCTGGGAGCATCCAACAGTGCAGACGTAGGATCTGTGGGGTTTGGGTTCTGGCCAATCAGAAAGCATGACTCAAATCGCGGGCAGGGTTTGGTCGACACATGGCTTTCATCAACGAACCGTGTGCTATTCGCAAACCTGATTGCATATTTTTGTTCAGACATACTGTAGTGAGATCAATTGAGTGTGCTACCTCTATGATATAATAATAATAACAAAAAATAGTTCATATTCAATGCCTGAGTTGCCAGCATATTAAGGTTAACATATGAACGGTTCTGACATCAACAGAAAGCCAGGCATAACTCACAAATTCAGTACACGCGACAGTTCTAAATTGAACGAATTAAGTTGTAGGGTAGGCATAAAGACTAGTCTTACGGCTTAATTCCCATGTACATGGGGGAACTGGGATCATTACGTTGACCCCAAATGAACTTGGGTTTTCTGATGATTTTACGCTGCTCTATTGCACGGGTGCGTGATCCCTTGGCTGGCAACTCAGCAAATTCATCGTACTCATCCTCATCAGCAACATCCTTGACACCCAGTACCCTCCTCTTCCCATGCATCACTACATGGGGGTTCTTATGCAAGGGGTCTTCCGCAAACAAAATCGGGGTAGCATCGCTGGCAAGAATGAACGGGTTCGCATGATATGCCATCGTTGTCCTGTTAACACAGGTCTTCCTGTAATCGTCAACCCTTACATGACCAAGAGGGATCCATGTGCACCTGAATAATGCCACCTTAACTTTCACATAGTCAAGCTCCCAAATCTCTTTGATGGTTCCATAGTATACCCTTTTATCAGCTTCATCTACAGCATTCTATTCGAACAACGTTGTTCTGATATGAGGTCTTCTAATCACGTTCCTCAATGTAGAACGTGTATCCATTTATGTCATATGCTTGGTACGTCAACACCGTAGGTGATGGATTTTGTGCCAACCACGTAGCAATGTCATCGATGGATCCTTGTGCCAAACGATTCTTCAGCCATTCGGCGTAGTTCTTAGTGTGCTCCTTCATCTCCACATCTGATGAAGGCACCATTGGTAAGAAGCTTTGGCGTATCTCCGCCAAGTGTTCTTTGGCATAAGCGTTGAGAACTGGGCTGTTAAGCAGTACCGTCAAATGGGCTTTCTCTGCCAATTCTCCAGGTGCAGCCATTTGCGTGCCAGCGAGAACTGGCTTACCTTTCAGCCTTCCCTCATGGCGAGAGAGGGGCAAACCTATAGGTCTTTGTTTCATGTATTTGGTGCAAAACTCAACCACCTCCTCCGCGGTATAACCTTGTAGGATGCTTGCCTCTGGATGGTTTCGGTTCCAACAAAAGTGCTTCAGTATACCCATGAACCGCTCGAAGGGATACATGTTGCAAAGAAACACAGGACAACAATACTTTATCTCGTCGACAAGGTGCACAGTGAGATGGACCATGACATCAAAGAATGACGGTGGGAAAAACATCTCTAGGTTGGACAATATTCTTGCAATATCATCTTGCATATAATCCAACTCTTCAGGATCTACAACTTTCTGCCGTAGTTGGTTGAATAAATCACAGAGCTCAATGAGTGTGTTTCTTATATCTTTGTCCATCAGATTCCTGATGGCCACAGGAAGGATTTGTGTCAACATTATGTGGCAATCATGTGACTTCATGTGTCCCAACTTCATTTTACCTGAGCTCACATCCACGAGACATCTGATGTTTGCGGAGTAGGAAGAGGGTGTCTTAACTGACAATAAATAGGTGAAGAACTATGTTGCTTCTTTTGTACTGAAATTGTAACTCTGGCAAGCTTTGATGAATTTGTCATCATCTTCTGCTTCACTCTTGCATTTTGATTGATCAGCAATCATATCGAGCCGTGAACCATCACCATCCTTTCTTTTACCTTTGATCTTGAGCAGAGTACCAAGGATGCTTTCACATACGTTCTTCTCTACATGCATGACATTGATGCAGTGACGTACACGTAGAATCTCCCAGTAAGGTAATTTCCAGAACACCGATTTCTTCTTAAACACTTGACCCTTGGGTGTTTGTTTCGCCGTCAAAGGGTGGTTCTTGCCAAGCACAACATTAATTTGTTTAGCCATGTTGTGGACCACCTCCCCATCATAGGGTCTTGGGCCCACACCTACCTCTGCCGTACCATCAAATTCAGCTTTCATCTTTCAGTATGGGTGATTTTTCCGTAAGAACCTACGATGACGCAAATACACGGTTTTGCGCGAGTTGGGAAGTCTTCTGCTAGCTGTCCTATCCATGCATGTGAGACACCCTACATCTCCCTTTGTTTTCTTTCCCGATGTGTTGCCTAATGCCGGCATATCTTGAATGGTGTGCGCCAACATCGCATGTAGATCGAAAATCTCCTTTCTGTAAGCATCATAACATTTTACAGCAGGCGCATCTATCCACACTGTCAGCAGTTCTTCTACCAATAGTTGAAAGTAAATGTTGATGTCATTTCCAGGTTGCTTCGGGCCTTGGATAATTATTGACATCATAATGTATTTTTTCTTCATACACAACCAAGGAGCTAGGTTATATATGCACGGAAGCGCCGGCCATGTGCTGTGATTGGTGCTCATATCGCCAAAAGGATTCATTCTGTCAGTACACTCCCCGAGCCTTATACTTCTAGGATCCTTGACAAAGTCTTCAAACTTGTTGTCGATTAATTCCCACTGAGCCCCATCTTTTGGGTGCCTCATAAACTTGCCCGCAATTCGCTCATCATGATGCCACCGCAACCTCTTTGCCTCTCTAGGGTTTGCAAACAAATGCCTCAACCTTGGAATTAAAGGCAAGTACTAAACAACCTTGAACGGAATTCCTGTCTTGATATCGTCGTCCAATTTGTACTTGTCCTTTGCTCTCCTGTGCTTGTATCGTGCATGCTTTCATGTGGGACATCCACGCAAATATTTGTATTCACCACAGTACAATATACAATCATTCACACAAGTGTGTACCTTTTGTACTTCAAGTTCCAATGGGTAAACAATTTTCTTCGCTTCATTCGTGCTTCCGCGGAGAACATTATCTTCTGGAAGAATTTCTTTGAAAATACCTAACATCTCTGTGAAGCCCTTGTTTGATAGACCGTTTGCTGCTTTAAATCTAAGAAGCGCTAGGGTGGCACTCAACCTGGAATATTTCTTTTTGCAACCTGTATACAATTCTTTCTTGGAGTCCGCATCAATGGTTTGTAGATCCTTGTACCCAATCATATCCTTTCTTGGGCCCTCGAAATCTGCAACCATAGCAGAAAAATCTGGCATATCAAGATCGTCGTCATTTGCATCGACGTCTTGGTTTGCCAGTGGGCGTTTCGGCTTTCCGGTGTTCGATTGGTAGCTTGACGCCTCTGCCCCGATGTTAGATTCAACATCCAGGTGACACTAATCGGGGTTTGGCATCTCGCAGCCCTAGGTATCTCCATCCATGACCTCCTCTTCACTGTGTCTAGTCCAACGCGTATATCCATCCATTGAATCCCCGAGAGACTAAGTGCAACTGGACATCTCCAACTACATGCGACTCTGTATTGGCACAATCAGCACATGGACACAGGATGTCATCCGCATCACCAATTCTCCTCTTTGTACTTACATCCAAATTCATGAACTCTGTCACACCACTGATAAATTCTGTGGTTTTCCGATTATTCATCCATCGAGATTGTTCCATCTGCACCACACGAATGGTAATTAAAAACAAAACAACAACATTAATACACGGATTAACTGTTGTCCAAAGATGCGTGCATAAATCACAAGGTTTTATTTTCATAATTACTGAGGGCACTCCATATTGTTATCCAGACGTGCAACGACAAAAATTAATGGCCAGTCAATTTACACGCAGAGTACTAGTACAACACTACCCTTAGGAATTGAATACCTTAATTAAGCCACTCACGAAAAGAATACCTTAATTAATTAGCCGCGCCGCGACCTCCACCCAACAGACAGAGAAGCGTGATGCGGCGGCACGCCGAGACAGCAGGGTCGAGGAGCAAAGCTTAGTGCGGCTGCCGCCTGAAGTTCGACCTCCACTATCCCGCCATCGACCGCGATGGATGTGCTCGAATCACGCCACCGCCGACCTCGATGGTTGAGCTCCTCCTATCTCCCGCCGCAGACCGAGGATTGACCTCCTATGATGCCGCCACTGCCCATCGATCGAGGATTGACCTCTTCTCCGGTAGCCTCTGCCTAGGCCGCCGCCACCATCTTTATATGCAGAGCGGCTGTTTTTTTTATGGATATCCGCAGAGCAGCTGTTTACACGGTATCACTGTAACTCAATTATATGTACAGGGTAGTACATCGCATACAGTTATGTAACAGCAATTGTGTCTCACCTACGTTGTCTTCGCACACGGTTTGGTGCGGAAATTGTGTGTGACGTTGTAATACCTAACACAAACAACATGTATAAATAGTGTGCCGTATACAACATAAACTGCCATAAGTAGTTCCCGACCGTTAGCTTATCCCCATAGTTTCCCCATTTCCCCAAATCCCTAGATAGCCTCCAAATTTCCTCGCGTGGCGCTGACATTGGGGGAATGCGGATGAGTGGTGTTGATGGTTTCGGTGTGGCTGCTCCTGCTCGTATCATGCCACGACGGCGGTCGCTGCCGAGCACTTGCCTAAGGTCATCAGAAGGCAGCTATACTATGGATCCGAATCGTCCTGTCAGGTTCCAATCTATCCTGATCTTTTTAGCATGTCCAAAGTAACTCCTTGCTGAATCCGTCTGAATCAACCCCCCCCCCCTTGAGAAAAGCGCTCTGTCACCGGATCTGGAGCATGAATCCAGACTCCCACACACGAGTTCAACTCCGAGTTTTGCGCCACCGAGAAGTACCAAAAGCTGAGTTGTGTGCACGGGGACACTCCCGCTCGACGTGTATGCACGGAGATTTTCGACATTGGTAGGCGGTTTCTCAGTTGCCCCTTAGAGGTTAGTGCTAAGTTCATCATTTTACTGGAGTTAATGCCACCGCTCATCTTGAATACTATTTAACATTGGCAGGGATATGAGGCTTGTGCCTTTGTTAACTGGCTGGCAGAAGAATGGCATGGCAGGGCTCGGAGTGTTATCACCAAGCTCGCAGAAGATAACGTAAAGCTGAAGAAGAAACTGGCTGATCTGGAATGTACAATCAGTACGATGAAGCAAGAAAGAATCAATCACAGGCAATAGATGAAAGCAAGAGACAAGAAGGAACTAGCATGTGTAGTTGTGGTTGTCGCATTAACCATGTTCTATGCGCTGTTTGCAATGATGGTTAGGGGTTTTGTTTGACAGTATTGCCAAAGCACATCTAGATGTGCTCTAAGTAATGCACATCTAGGTCCTATGCCATTGATGTTACGCAAAGATTCGTGCAGATATTTTCCTTTGTCTTTTTTCTCTTTTTCTTTGTAGTTTGATTATTACTGTATTTATCAATAAGAAGAGCGCAATGTATTGCTTGCCAACTGTCCTACTCCATTCGTACCGGTATCGGTGCCTAATCCCAAAACTCGTTCCTTGTTTTTGTCCTGAAAAAAGAAACCAGCCAAATAGCCAATAGGAGTCATGCGCAAACCAGGGAATTTGGAGCAACTGGGTACAAATAATTGCGGTTGATTATATCAGCGGTTAGATAATACGTCAATCTCATCGCAGACGGCTAATAATACATATTCGACAGAGATCTTCTACATTATCACCCACAGGTTGTTTTGTTGAACTGTGTGCCCTGACGAGCACACAATTCACAAAAAAAGACTGTATGGGCTGTCTATAATGATCGCACACAATTCTGATTACCGACCTGTTTGCCCGGTATCAAACACATCTTGTTACGCCGAATCATTTGTGTTCACCTTGATCATCGCAAACGGTTCATCGGATCAAACTGTATGCCGTATATCACACACATCTTGATCTGGCTGCCCGTTTCTGTTGTTCTGTCTCATCGCAAACGTTTTGTATGGATCAACCATATGCCTAGCATCACACACGCAACTAAAATCTGAACCGTGTTTGATGTATCATTCATCGCAAACATTTTGCGTCTTTTTTGACGGTTTTTTACATCACCGTTTGCGATTAATGCATCGCACACAGTTTCGTCAAAGGGTCTCTGATTGTAGTGTCGCGTTAGTAGCAACCTGCAGTAATGGAAGGCTTTTGTATTTAATTAAATATCAACGGGCCTTAGAAGGCCAAGAGGCGGAAGGCAACTTGGGCCACAAGGGCCCAAGTGGAGTTGGCGCCCCCTTTCCGTGTGTGTGTGGGGATGGGGGTGGGGGAGAATCCTAGTGGGGGAGGAGTCCAGATCGTTGTCCCTGGCTGGTGCACCAAGGAGGGACTTTCCCTCCTTGGTGGCAGCCCTGAGCCGTCCGCTTCCCTCTAACCTATATATACTTGAGGTATTGTGCCCTATTGAACACACAAGTTTTGGAGCCTCCTCCAGTTCATCAAGTTCTAGTTCTAGTTGGTCCTAGTTGAGTAATTAGAGCTAGACCTAGTTCCTCTAATCCTCATAATTAGAAGCCCAGTGTGGTTCTAATCTCCCCCTTATAATTTTCCATCGACAATTAGCTCTAGACGGTGAAGCGCTGCTGGCTCGTGAAGACCGTACGCTTGCAACCAAGTAGAGAGGTTGTACTTTCAGTCTTCCGTTTGAGGGATCGTTTGAGGGTGGTTTGCGGGATCTTCATGAACAGTTCGAGGGACTCCAAGTACGATCTACACTGATTCGTTTACTTCTATTGCAAGTTCGGAGTCAGTAATGATTGTTGATCCAAACCCTATATGCATCTTCATATTGTCTAGGTAATCGTAGGGCGAATTTTCTTGTTTTCTACTATGTTTCCCAACAGTGGCATCATGAGTGGTTCTTTGAGTAGATGCAGGTGAAAGTGCAACTAATCCCCGGGTGGTTTTGCTAATTCATAACAACATATATGTCAATGAAGTAATGCTCATTCAAGATAAATTTCATAAAAGTTCAATGATTGTCATGGCAAGGACATGAGAATGTGACCCCTCAAAATGCAAAGGACATGGATTGGCAAAGCTTCAAGACTCTACATTTTTGGTTAAGTGATTGATGACCCACAAGTATAGGGGATCAATCCTAGTCCTTTCGATAAGTAAGAGTGTCGAACCCAACGAGGAGCGGAAGGAAATGACAAGTGGTTTTCAGCAAGGTAATTTCTGCAAGCACTGAAATTGTCGGTAACAGATAGTTTGATAGCAAGAAAATTTGTAACGAGCAAGTAACGATAATGGTAAATAAAGTGCAGCAAGGTAGCCCAATCCTTTTGTGGCAAAGGACAGGCCAAAACGGTTTCTTATAATAGGCAAAGAGTTCTTGAGGGTACACAGGAATTTCATCTAATCACTTTCATCATATTGGTTTGATTCGTGTTCGCTACTTTGATAATTTGATATGTGGGTGGACCGGTGCTTAGGTGATGTTCTTACTTGAACAAACCTCCTACTTATGATTAACCCCCTCGCAAGCATCCGCAACTACGAGAAAAGTGTTAAGATAAAATCTAACCATATCATTAAACTTTTGGATCCAAATCGGTCCCTTACGAAGTAGTGCATAAAGTAGGGTTTAAGTCTGTGTCACTCTAGCAACCCATCATCTAATAACTACTCCACAATGCATTCCCTTAGGCCCAAATATGGTGAAGTTCCATGTAGTCGACATTCACATGACACCACTAAGGGAATCACGACATACATATCATCAAAATATCGAACACATATCAAGTTCACATGATTACTTGCAACAAGATTTCTCCCGTGACCTCAAGAACACAAATAGCTACTCACAAATGATAATCATGCTCAAGATCAGAGGGGTATTAAATAGCATAATGGATCTGAACATATAATCTTCAACCAAATAAACCATATAGTAATCAAATACAAGATGTAATCAACACTACTAGTCACCCACAGGTACCAATCTGAGGTTCCGGTACAAACATTGAACACAAGAGATGAACTAGGGTTTGAGAGGAGATGGTGATGTTGAAGATGTTGATGGAGATTTCCTTCCCAAATATGAGAGGGTTGTTGGTGATGATTTCCCCTCCGGGAGGGAAGTTCCCCCGGCGGAATCGCTCCGCCATAGGGCAAAAGTGCTCCTGCCCAAGTTCTGCCTCAAGACGGTGGCGCTCCATCCCGAAAGTCCTCCCCTTATTTTTCCTAGGTCAAAATGACTTATATACCAGAAGATGGGCACCGGAGGTGGGCCGGGCTGAGCACAACCCACCAGGGCGCGCCTGGGGTGGGTTGTGCCCACCTGGTGGGTCCCCTCTGGTAGTTATTTGCTCCAGTATTTTTCATATATTCCAAAACAATTCTCCGTAAATTTTCAACTCATTTGGAGATGTGCAAAATAGGTAACTCTTCCATAGCTTTTTCAGGTCCAGAATTTTAGCTGCCGGTATTCTCCCTCTTTTTGTAAACCTTGCATATTATGAGAGAAAAGACATTAGAATTACTCCACAAAGCATTATTATGCATAAAAACATAGGAAGTAACAGTAGGTAAACATGATGCAAAATGGACGTACCAGTGAGCCATGATCACATTGAGTCCGTAAGAAAGCCAATTCTATTAAAAGGGGATGAGGTTTTGATCATGACTCAGTTGCTCAAGTGCTTGATGATATTGCTCCAAAACCCGCAACCATTTCCTCCAAGACATATATGTCCAAACCCTAAAAATCCAACTCAGTCCCACCAAAAATGTCCCATCCTCACTCACCGAGTTGATCCTATACACTGCTAGAGCCAAACCCTAGAGTTTCAGTCTCACCAGATGACAATCGGTCCCACCGATTTGCACTGACCAGGTTTTTGTAACCTTGTTGCTTCACTTCGGAATCACCGAGTTGAAACAATGGGAATTACCAAAATGTAGTCTCGGTTAGGTCATCACATTTCAGTGCCACTGAGATTCTCACTTGGGTCCCATCGAAAAGCCCAACATTCAAATCTTTTACATAGGTCGGTCTCACCAAGATTTTGGATTAGTGCCACTAAGTTGAGTCAAAAGACTTGCAACAATTGGATTTTGGGTGATGCTATTTATACCCCTCCACCCCCACCTACTCTCCAAGAGACACATCACAACGATACTACACTTCCACCATTCATTTTATGAGAGAGAACCACCTACTCATGTGTTGAGATCAAGGCATTCCAATCCAACCATTTGAACCTTAATTTTTAGACTCCTTAAGTTGTTTTCCACTCCAATCCTTCTCCTAACCAAGCCTAATCTTTGAGAGAGTGATTGAACGTTGAGGACAATATCATTTGAAGCACAAGAGCAAGGAGTTCATCATCAACAACACAATCTACTACCTTTTGGAGAGTGGTGTCTCCTAGATTGGTTAGGTGTCACTTGGGAGCCTCCAAGATCTTGTGGAGTTGAACCAAGGAGTAAGGGCAAGTGATTGTTTGTATCTGCGTTGGTATTTCCTCAAAGAGGAGAGGATGATGCAGCACAACAACGATAAGTATTTTCCTCAGTTATGAAACCAAGGTTATCAATCCAGTAGGAGAACCAAGAAACACTATGTAAACAGTACCTGCACACAAATAACAAATACTTGCAACCCAACGCGTAAGAGGGTTGTCAATACCTCCTCGGTATTGAGATAAATTAAATTGTGTGAGACTGGATAAATAGATCTAGCAAAAAAACACAAAATAAAATAAAGAAAGAAAAAGTGCAGCAAGGTATTTTTGGGTTTTTGGAATAATAGATCTGAAAACAATATGATAGAAAATAGACCTGGGGGCCGTAGATTTCACTAGTGGCTTCTCTCGAGAAAATAGCATACGGTGGGTAAACAAATTACTATTGGGAAACTGATAGAAGAGCAAATAATTATGACGATATCCAAGGCAATGTTCATGTATATAGGCATCACGCCCAAGATTAGTAGACCGACTCATGCCTACATGTACTACTATTACTCCAGACATCGACCGCTATCCAGCATGCATCTAGTGTATTAAGTTCATGGAAAAAACGGAGTAATGCAATAAGAACGATGACATGATGTAGACAAGATCTATTCATGTAGGAATAGACCCCATCCTTTTATCCTTAATAGCAACGATACATGCATGCCACTTCTGCTTCTGTCACTGAGATTGAGCACCGCAAGATCGATTCCATCACAAAGCACTTATTCCCATTGCAAGAAAGATCAATCTAGTTGGCCAAACCAAACCAAAGTTTCAGAGAAGAAATACGAGGCTATAATAATCATGCATATAAGAGACCAAAGAAGACTCAAATAATATTCATAGATAGATCTGGTCATAAACTCACAATTCATCGAATCCCAACAAACACACCGCAAAAAGTCATTACATCAAATAGATCTCCAAGAACATCGAGGAGAACATTGTATTGAGAATCAAAAAGAGAGAAGAAGCCATCTAGCTACTGCCTACGGACCCGTAGGTCTGTGGTAAACTACTCACGCATCATCGGAGGAGCACCAATGAGGATGATGAACCCCTCCGTGATTGTGTTCCCCTCCAACAAGGTGCCGGAATAGGGCTCTAGATTGGATCTCGTAGTTGTGGAACTTGCGGCGGCTAGAATTCTTTTTCGTCGACTCCCCTAAGGTTTCTGGAATATTTGGGTATTTATAGAGCTCAGAGGCGGTGGAAAGGACTCCCGTGGGCCCCACTACCCACCAGGGCACGCTAGGGGCCTCTAGCGCAACCCTGGTGCCTTGTAGGCCCCATGGGCCTCCCCTCTGGCACTTCCTTGGCTCCCAAGTTGTCTTCTGGGCAGAAAAATCTCCAAAAAGTTTCGCTGCATTTGGACTCTGTTTGATATGGATATTCTGCGAAGTAAAAAGCAAGCAAAAAAACAACAAGTGGCACTTGGCACTATGTCAATAGGTTAGTCCCAAAAAATGATATAAAGTTGCTATAAAATGAATATAAAACATCCAAGAATGATAATATAACAACATGGAACAATAAAAATTATAGATACACTGCAGACGTATCTGCATCGCTAAGCTTAATTCCTGCTCGTCCTTGAGCAGGTAAATGATAAAAACTGAATTTTTGATGTGGAATGCTGCCTAACATGTTTATCACATATTCTTTTCTTTTGTAGCATGGACATTTGGAATTTTAGATGATTGAAAACAATAGTCTATATTTGACATGAAGATTTCAATACTCAAGTATATCACCAAGCAACCATGTCTTTCAAAATATCAAGACTAAAGAAAGTTATCCCTAGCCCATCATGCTCAATCATTGATCCATGATATGTCTCCAACGTATCTATAATTTTTTATTGTTCCATGCTATTATATTAACCATCTTGGATGTTTTATATGCATTAATTTGCTATTTTATATCATTTTTGGGACTAACCTATTAACCTAGTGCCTAGTGCGAGTTGCTATTTTTTCCTTGCTTTTGTGTTTTACAAAAAATCAATACCAAACGGAACAAAACTTATCGATGATTTTTCTTGGACCAGAAGACAACCACGAAGCTTCGGGAAGAGGCCAGAAAACTCACGAGGGGGCCACAAGCCCTAGGGCGCGCCCTGGGGGGCGCCCCCTAGGCTTGTGCTCCCCCCCCCCCCCCCCCCCCGCGGCTCTTCTAACCGTAATATAAGCACTATAAATTCCCAAATATTTCCCTTACGTCAGAGGGAGCACCAAAAATACTCTTCCGCCACCGCAAGCTTCTGTTCTCATGAGATCCCATCTTGGGGCCTTTTCCGTCCCTCCGCCGGAGGGGGATTCAATCACGGAGGGCCTCTACACCAACCTTGTTGCCCTTCCGAAGATGTGTGAGTAGTTTAGCACAGACTTATGGGTCCATAGCTAGTGGCTAGATGGCTTCTTCTCTCTCTTTGTTCTTCAATAAATGTTCTCCTCGATGTTCTTGGAGATCTATTCAATGTAATCTTCTTTTGCGGTGCGTTTGTTGAGATCCGATGAACTGTGGATTTATGATCAGATTATTTATGAATATTATTTGAGTCTTCTCTGAACGCTTTTATGCATGATTAAGATAGCTTTGAATTTCTCTCCGATCTATCGATTTGGTTTGGCCAACTAGATTGCTTTTTCTTGCAATGGGAGAGGTGCTTTGTGATGGGTTCAATCTTGCGGTGTCCTCACCCGATGACAGTAAGGGTAGCGAGGCACATATTTGTATTGTTGCCATTAAGGATAAAAGGATGGGGTTTGTACCATATTGATTGGATCTATCCCTCTACATCATGTCATCTTTCTTAAGGCGTTACTCCGTTCTTGTTAACTTAATACACTAGATGCATGTTGGATAGCGGTCGATGTGTGGAGTAATATTAGTAGATGCAGGCAGGAGTCGGTCTACTTGTCACAGACGTTATGCCTATATTCATGATCATTGCCTTAGATATCTTCATAACTTTGCTCTTTTCTATCAATTGCTCAACGGTAACTTGTTCACCCACCGTCTGTGTTCTTTCAAGAGAGAAGCCTCTAGTGAAAACTATGGCCTCCGGGTCTATTTCTCATCATATATTTTATAAAATCAGAAACCCAAAAATACCTTACTGTAATTTATTTATATTTACTTTATTTTGACTTTTATTTATCTTTTATATCTATCTCTATTAGATCTCACTCTTGCAAGTGACCGTGAAGGGAATGACAACCCCTTTTTCGTGTTGTGTGAAAGTGTTTCTTAGTTTGTGCAGCTGCATCTATTGGGGCTTTGTTGTACCTCCTACTGGATTGATACCTTAGTTCTCAACTGAGGGAAATACTTATCTCTACTTTGCTGCATCACCATTTCCTCTTCAAGGGATAAATCGATGCAAGCTCAAAAAGTAGCAGGAAGAATTTCTGGAATCGTTGTCGGGAGGTTCTACATCAAGCCTACCAAGTACCTATCATAAAACCTCATCTCTTGCACTTAATTTGCCATTTGCCTCTCGTTTTCCTGTCCCCCACTTCTAAAACATTTAAAAAAAACACAAAAATATTTGCCTTTTCATTCACCTTCTTTCGTTCGTCTTTTCGTTTGCTTGTGTGCTAGATTGCTTGCTTTGTCATGATGTCTCAAGAAAATACTAAGTTATGTGACTTTTTCAATACTAATAATAATGATTTTATTAGTACTCCGATTGCTCCCGCCACTAATGCGGAATCTTATGAAATTAATGCCGCTTTGTTGAATCTCGTCATGAAAAAACAATTTTCTGGTAGTCCTAATGAGGATGCTGCATCCCATCTAAATACTTTTGTTGAGTTGTGTGATATGCAAAAGAAAAAGGATCTGGATAATGATATTGTTATATTGAAGCTATTTCCGTTCTCACTATGAGATCGTGCTAAAACTTGGTTTTCATCTTTGCCTAAAAATAGTATTGATTCATGGAACAAGTGTAAAGATGCTTTTATTTCCAAGTATTTTCCTCCCGCTAAGATCATCTCCCTTAGGAATGATATAATGAATTTTAAGCAACTTAATCATGAACATGTTGCACAATCTTGTGAGAGGATAAAATTGATGATAAGAAATTACCCTACTCATGGTTTAAGTTTATGGATGATCATACAAATATTTTATGCCGGAATGAATTTCATCTAGAAATCTTTTAGATTCCGCTGCGGGTGAAATTTTTATGGAAACTAGTAAAGTGGCCCGCTCGATGCGCGGGCTTGGATTTTATAAAGTTAAATTGTGAGGACATATTGTTTGATTTGTCTAAAGAAAAAATGATACCAGGTTTGATTTCAAATTCAAATATAGGTATTTTGCAAGCATAGTTTTTTTATGTTTGGGATTTTATTATAAATATATGTGTTGTCTGTATACTTTAGTGGCCAAATATGCATTCCGTACAACTTTTGTTTTATGATCGGTTACATTATTCATATTTTATTTCTATTTTCTTTACATTTTATCATTCTGCTCAATTTTTTCTATAAACACCCATTTAGTAGTTATGATTGTTTCATAGTTTAATTTGCTAACAATATTATCGATTGACATAGTTTATTGAGTGATTTTGTACATATTTATATACTATATTTATGAACATAGAACTGTGAACCATGGCGCTTTCAATTTCAAATTGTAAAAATAGTAAAGTATTTTTCAAACATACATGGTGTAGCATAATACTCATGTTTAATTTTTTTGACAAATTTTTTTTTTGTATTCCTTGGAAAATACGATAGAATCAATGCTATGCAAAAGCTACTATTCATAGTTTTCTAGCGATAATAGTTTTCACTCATGGTACGACACAACTCAATATTTCTTGAAACTTTAAACATTAGCATTATGCTAGATTATTTTTGTTGCGAAAAAGATTAATGTCAAAGTTTTTTTCCCGCAAAAAAGATTTTTTTACAATCTTTTCTTCTGGATCATGTGCGTGTATACCCGCGCCTTAAAAAATCCAAACCGCTATACATATCCGTAATAACTTTGTTGGTCTGCATTTGCCTCAACACACGTGCAAGCAACATCTGTACCGAGGGTGCTTATATTATCACGTTGTATATATACAGTATTTTGCTCTCAAAGTGCCTGCCTAGTTCATGTACACACATGGCTTATATTATCACGTCAGAAAACTCCATATGTTTGATGGGTCCCGCCCATAGTCTTCTTGACTTCTTCACTCTTCTTTCTCCCACTCATTATTTCACTTAGTGAGAAATGTCCATTTTCCCAGATCCCCTTTCTCCTTTCCTTAGACTACCCACAGTTAGAGTAACATAGGTGATAACATCACACATATCTAGATAAAATAGATGATGTGGCAAACAATTACTAAAAAAAGAGGCATATGGTAACATAGCTAGTTACTAGTAGTTTGAGTAACATCACATATACCAAGACAAGATGAGTTTATAACCTAATAAATGATGTGTTGCATGACACCACACATATGTTACTTCCCACTATAGAGATAGTAACATATGCATGTTACTAGTCTAAGTTACTCCCCATTGTGACTAGTCTTAATCTCTCAGCTCACCCAAAATTTGCTTCTACCGGATAGCTCCCATCAGCTTGCTTTTCTTAGTGGCCCGATTGAGGTTGCTCATCCTCCACCTGAAGTCACCCCTGCAGCTGGTTGTGCCATAGTTTAGCCATCGATGACAGCTTTGTTGGCTTCTCATACGCCTCATTAGTGTCCTAGTAGGATGGTAAACAACGATTTATGGGTAGCAGGGCCCAAGGCTTTGCTGCGTCAGGGAGAAAGCGAGATAAAAAATATGCATTGTGCCGTTGCTGTTGACATTCGTCCATTTGATTAGGTTATGGATTTCATTTTCCGCAGGGCCACAACCCTGTTAAATCCAGCTTTTGAATAGGGATGATGACGTACTTTTCTTCCCCAGGCGCGCAAGCTAGAATCGCTATCCATATTTCCGCTCAAGGCAGGTCTGCACATTCTCCTCCTCCACAACAACAACATTTTTCGAAGTTAAACCTGCAGGACCCCATTTTTCCTTTTTTCGACTGTGTCATATTTTCCTTTTTCTTAGCCTTTTCCTGTGTTATTGCGATTCAACCAATATAATGTAATTAATGAGCTTGTTAGTGGTAAACATTTCATCATTTTTCTTGATATCTGGGGTAAACATGTGATTCTTTTTTTAAATGGTCTGTAAGTGTTGAATGGGGCATAGAGTATATACTAATATAAGTTTGAGAAATATAACACCTTTTAGAGATTCCAATATGGACTACATACGTAGTAAAATGAGTCAATCTATACTCTAAAATAAGTCTTTATACATCTGTATGTAGTCCCTATTGAAATCTCTAAAACGAAGTTCGTGAAAGAATGTTCTTGCTTTTCGTTGGAAAAGCCAACGCAATCACAACTTTGTCTTAGGTATGTTTGATTTTCTCATTGATATATAAATATACATATGATTTAGTAATCATGTATCTGTTTGTTATGCATGCTATGCAATTTTTTAAATCATTTTCTATATGTATATTTGCTAATGCAGTGTAACATTGACATACTAACCTAATAGTTGTAGATGTGTGTACCTATAATATTCATCAATTATGCTTAACCTCGTCTTTTTAATTGATTGTGAACATGTTAGTGAGCATATTTTTATTTTTCGAATCTCTAGATTAAAACACGTACTACACCAGATGACCCACCGGGTTGGCTCATCTTCTCACATAATCAAAGTTCCATCTAGTCGTTATCCACACTATCAACACATATTGTGGCTCCAGGGGTCCCACCAACATGAATATTCATTTGTTTGTAGGGAAAAAAATGAACATTCATTTTCTCCTTTCTCTAGTCTTCTTGTCTTCCCAGAGCTCCCAACCATGGAAAAGGCCGAGCCAGCTTGGTCCACCGCATCAGAGGATCAGCCCGAGGCTCCCCTCGGTTTGCTACTTTGTGGTCCTCAGTGATACGTCTCCAATGTATCTATAATTTTTTATTCTTCCATGCTGTTATATTATCTGTTTTGGATGTTTTATATGCATTGATATGCTATTTTATATTACTTTTGGGACTAACTATTAACCTAGAACCCAGTGCCAGTTTCTGTTTTTCGTTGTTTTTGAGTTTTACAGAAAAGGAATATAAAACGGAGTCCAAACGGAATAAAACTTTCGCGATGATTTTTCTTAGACCAGAAGACACCCAGAAGACTTGGGGAGAGGGCCAGAAGAGTCCCGAGGGAACCACAAGCCCTCAGGGCGTGCCCTAGGATGGCGCCCCTGGCTTGTGGGCCCCTCAGGAGTCCACCGACCTCCGTCTTAGCTCTATAAATCCTAAAATATTCCTTAACCACCATAAGCTTCCACAAAAATACTTTTCCGCCGCTGCAAGCCTCTGTTTTCGCGAGATCCCATCTTGGGGTCTTTTCCGGCACCCTGCGGGGGGGGGGGGTGACTCGATCATGGAGGGCATCTACATCAACTCTATTGCCCTTGCGATGAAGCGTGAGTAGTTTACCACAGACCTACGGGTCCATAGCTAGTAGCTAGATGGCTTATTCTCTCTCTTTGATCTTCAATACAGTGTTCTCCTCGATGTTCTTGGAGTTCTATCTGATGTAATATTATTTTGCGGTGTGTTTGTCGAGATCCGATGAATTGTGGATTTATGATCAGATTATCTATGAAATTATTTGAGTCTTTTCTGAATTCTTATATACATGATTTGATATCTTTGTATTTCTCTTTGAATTATCGGTTTGGTTTGGCCAACTAGATTGGGTTTTTCTTGCAATGGGGAGGAGCTTAGTTTTGGGTTCAATCTTGCAGTGTCCTCACCCAGTGACAAAGTAGGGGCAGCGAGGCACGTATTGTATTGTTGCCATCAATGGTAAAAAGTTCGGGTTTTCATCATATTGCTTGAGTTTATCCATCTACATCATGTCATCTTACTTAAGGCGTTACTCCGTTCTTAATGAGCTTGTTAGTGGTAAATATTTCATCATTTTTCTTGATATCTGGGGTAAACATGTGGTTCTTTTTTTAAGGGGTCTGTAAGTGTTGAATGGGGCACAGAGTATATACTAATATAAGTTTGAGAAATTTTAAAATGCAAATATATGTCTAAGAAGACATACCAATGCAAATTAGTACTATATATACTGATTGTATCATCTTGTATAGTTGCCGCTCTTGTTTTTCATTTGATTGAGTCATGGCCAAGTTACCAAATGATAATAGTAAGTTTTGATTGCGAACTACACCCTCCATTCCTAAATATAGCACCTTTTAGAGATTCCAATATGGACTACATACAGAGCAAAATGAGTCAATCTACACTCTAAAATAAGTCTATATACATCTGTATGTAGTCCGTATTGAAATCTCTAAAAGGAAGTTCATGAAAGAATGTTCTTATTTTTCGTTGGAAAAGCCAACGCAATCACAACTTTGTCTGAGGTATTTTTGATTTTCTCATTGATATATAAATATACATATGATTTAGTAATCATGTATCTTCTGGTTATGTATGCTATGCATTTTTTAATCATTTTCTATATGTATATTTGCTAATGCAGTGTAACATTGACATGCTAACCTAATAGTTGTAGATGTGTGTACCTATAATATTCATCAATTATGCTTAACCTTGTCTTTTTAATTAATTGTGAACATGTTAGTGAACTTATTTTTATTTTTGGAATCTCTAGATTAAAACACGTACTACACTAGATGACCAACGGGGTCGGCTCCTCTTATCACATAAGAAAAGTTCCATCTAGTCATTATCCACGCTATCAACACATATTGTGGCTCCAGGGGTCCCACCAACATGAATATTCATTTGTTTGTAGAAAAAATGAACATTCATTTTCTCCTTTCTCTAGTCTTCTTGTCTTCCCAGAGCTCCCAACCATGGAAAAGGCTGAGCCAGCTTGGATCCACCGCATCTGAGGATCAGCCCGAGGCTCCCCTCGGTTTGCTACTTTGTGGTCCTCACTGATACGTCTCCAACGTATCTATAATTTTTCATTGTTCCATGCTATTATATTATCTGTTTTGGATGTTTTATATGCATTAATATGCTATTTTATATTATTTTTGGGACTAACTTATTAACCTAGAGCCCAGTGGCAGTTTCTGTTTTTCGTTGTTTTTGAGTTTTACAGAAAAGGAATATCAAAATGAGTCCAAACGGAATAAAACTTTCGCGATGATTTTTCTTGGACCAGAAGACACCCAGAAGACCTGGGGAGAGGGCCAGAGGAGTCTCGAGGAAACCACAAGCCCTCAGGGCGCGCCCTAGGGTCGCGCCCCTGGCTTGTGGCCCCCCCGGGAGTCCACCCACCTCCGTCTCAGCTCTATAAATCCTAAAATATTCCTTAACCACCAGAAGAGTCCACCAAAATACTTTTCCGCCGCTGCAAGCCTCTGTTTTCGCGAGATCCCATCTTGGGGCCTTTTCCGGCACCCTGCCGGGGAGGATTCCATCACGGAGGGCATCTACATCAACTCTATTGCCCTTCCGATGAAGCGTGAGTAGTTTACCGCAGACCTACGGGTCCATAGCTAGTAGCTAGATGGCTTGTTCTCTCTCTTTGATCTTCAATGCAATGTTCTCCTTGATGTTCTGGGAGTTCTATCATATGTAATATTCTTTTGCGGTGTGTTTGTCGAGATTCGATGAATTGTGGACTTATGATCAAATTATCTATGAATATTATTTGAGTCTTTTCTAAATTCTTATATGCATGATTTGATATCTTTGTATTTCTCTTCGAAGTATCGGTGTTGTTTGGCCAACTAGATTGGTTTTTTCTTGCAATGGGAGAGGAGCTTAGTTACGGGTTTAATCTTGCGGTGTCCTCACCCAGTGACAAAGTAGGGGTAGCGAGGCACGTATTGTATTGTTGCCATCAAGGGTAAAAAGTTGGAGTTTTCATCATATTGCTTGAGTTTATCCCTCTACATCATGTCATCTTACTTAAGGCGTTACTCCGTTCTTATGAACTTAATACTCTAGATGCATGCTGGATAGCGGTCGATGTGTGGAGTAATAGTATTAGATGCAGGCAGGAGTCGGTCTACTTAACACGGACGTGATGCCTATATTCATAATCATTGCCTTAGATATCGTCATAACTTTGCGCTTTTCTATCAATTGCTCGACAGTGATTTGTTCACCCACCGTATTATTTTCTTTCAAGAGAGAATCCTCTAGTGAAACCTATGGCCCCGGGTCTTGGCGCGGGATATCCGCGGCCACCTATGGGACTGGGCGGCCCCTTGCTGGTTCGGTGGGGGACGTCACGTTGCAAAAAGAGCAGACCAGCATGCAGCAGCACGGCAGAGACCACACAAGCAATTTACCCAGGTTCGGGCCACCGCAATGTGTAAGACCCTACTCCTGCTTTGGTGGATTGATGGTGGAAATGAACGTGGTGGTGTGTGGTACACTTGCTCGGCAAGGCCTTCCTCTGGGCTACGGTGACCACAAGCGTATGGTGGCTTGGGTTCTGTCGAGTTTCCAACCCTCTAACCCCCTCCTACGATTACCATGGGCCTCGTTTTACTGATTAAGGGGTCACCATAGTGGCAAAACAGTCATTACCCACTGATATGATAGTAAACAGTGCTATCATACCTAACTCTGCGGGCTGACAGGGTGCATTAAATGCACCGCTCAGTGTCACATCACTAGCTGCCTGGCAAGGCCTGCCGGGCTTATCTTGCCAGCTCCACATCTGTTCTCTTGACACGTTGCTGGACGGGTGTCACCTGTGGGTTTCTTCCGTAGGAGATGGCTGCCATGTGGCAAATGCTGCCACTTAATCATCTTGCGGCTTGACACCGCACTAATCGACAACGTGGGTCGTACTTGCGCAGTTGGCGTGGTGGTTTAGGCCCCGCAAGCCCCGGCAGGCGCTGCCGGGGAGTCTTGGTTGCTTGCTTCTGGTGGTGGCCTGGCCCCTTGCCGGGCTTGCCTGCCCGGTGAGGGAGGCCCTTCTCTTGTCGTTATTCTGTGCCTTTGGCTCGATCTTGATCTCTCTAAGCTGTATGTTGGTTCTTCAAGTCTCTTGGTTCTTCAATCTCTGTCTTGAGCTGGTGCTTCAATCTTGATCTTGTGCCTATGCATAGTTGGGCAACATACCCGGGGTCTGTTGCACCGACAGAAGCCCCCGGGCCTGCCCCGATCGCGCTGCGGAGCGTCGGCGGTGTAGGGCCTAATAAGTACACAGATAGGGCTGCTGAAGGGGTTGGCCCCTTTGAAGTTTTCCGTTGCTGCTGTTGTAGTCTTGATTCCGGGGCGGTTTCCGATTTCCACGCATGTGGTGCGCGGTGTCGTGGAAGAACTTGGAACGTGGCCCGCGAATTCTCCTCGCCCCACGATCACAGGGCCAAAAGTGCCATCCCACCAGCCCCCCGTCCCACAAGCACCTCGCCACGTGTTCCGCATGCATTGGGCGTGGTAGGTGGTGGACACGGAGGGCACGGGGAGGAGCGTTGTATCTGAAACCCGAACATCCATGGTTGGGGCAGAGGGGCGGCCTCGGCCCTCAGAGCCATAGTGGGCGCAGAGAGGCCTTATTGGAGGAGAGGGGCGACCGACTCCCGCAGGAGGAGTGAGCCCGTTGCCCCATTTCCCTATAAAAAGGGCCCGGGGCAGTGTTCTTCAGCACACGCTCCTCCTTCTCTTCCGTGATCCTTCTTACCTAGACATGGCGCGAGGGCGAGGGCGCGGTGGAGCTCTGGTGGTGGTGACGAGGGCTTCTTCTCGACAGCGCGCCCCTCCTCCCTCGGACCCTGAGGTAGCGGAGTCCTCCGCAAGGAGGGGAGGAAGGGGGTGTGGTCGTGGTCGCCGCGGTGCTCGAGGAGGAGGAGGACGGGGCGGCGCCCCGATGGTGCCTCCGTTGGCAGCTCCACCCCTGATGGAAAGCCATGTCGGGGACCAACCTCGAGAGTTCATCATCAGGCTGTACAAGCCCCTGCGCGGTTGCCTTCGTCTTCCATCCTTCTTTGCGCGGGAGATGGAGCTCGAGCAGCCGCACGCCCTGAGGCTGCACATGAGGGGCTGTGGGGACGGGAGCACGAGGGTTGACGTTGACTCCCTGCCCCTCATGTCATGTACCTCCGTCGCGGCTGGAAGACCTTTGCCCATGCCCACAGCTTTTCGGAGGGGCACATTCTCCATTTTAAATTAATGGAGAGTGGTCTGCTCTCCGTCAAGATCTTTGGGCGCTCGGGAGGTCGCTTAGGGCACTGTGTGGAGAGCTTGACGGAGGACGAAAGCTCCTCCTCGAGCAAAAGCGACGAGGAGGGCAGTGACGGCGATGACGACGGCAGCAGGCGGAGGGCCGACGACTCTGACTCCGGCAGATCGTCGCCCGCACCATCTTCATCAGGCGGCAGCACCATCATCTGCATCTGCATCTCCTCCCGGTAATGTGATTTGCCGGGGAGTTGGATGCAGAGATGCGGATCGTGCTGCCGGGCTCCTCCAGCAGCCTTCCAGCTGGACCCCAGCAGGCTTCCTCTCGGGCTGCAGCTTCGTTGGCCCTACCGAGTCCTGTTGGCCCTGGTGACGGTGGTTGACGGGGTCGCCTTGCGCTGTGCTCTCCATCGAGGCGTTCCCTCGCACTTCCGCTTGCCCCTGGCAACCTCTCCTGGAGCCCGATGAGAGCGGGCCGGGCCTTTACCTTGGCGCTCCTTTTGCCCTCCTCACCTTCGACGGCTGTACCTAGGAGGAGAGGGATAAGAAAGGGCATCACAGAGCACTTATCTTTTTTCAATCTTAAATCCATAGGCAATCGCCAAATTTTAATTCAAATAATGTAGTCTCTCGAGTCCATCTTTCTATTCTGTAATGCTTGTACTTGTAACTGCATATGAATGAAAAAGATGAATCTTGTCGGGAACTCATGCATGTGTATGTCCATGCATAGGCAAAGTGCCTCTTTAATAGAATAAACGAGTTTTCCCCGGTAGGATATCCTGCCGGCACCCTCTTTTGTCTGCCGGAGAGCTCTGTCTGCCGGGGAACACACAGAGGGGCCAGCCCCCCACCAACTCCTTTTTCCCAAAGGCCACTGCGACCACCTTGACTAAAGCAGTGCTCGAGTCATGGATGGGAGCACGTAAGTTTCAAAGAGGGAGGCGAGATTTTCTCATGCAAAGTTGTAGCTTTACAGAATACTAATGGACAAGAGGTAAACTTATCTGTTTGGCTTGTCGGGGATCGCCGTGCCGTGCAATATTCTCATCCTTAGTCGAAGCCAGGTTCACGGCAAGAACCTGCAACTCCATGTAGATGAGAATGAATGCGGGATGCAATCCTATCTATATGCATATGCAAATGCTCATGAAATGCGTATGCAATGATCTGGGTGTGCTTGTGCATGCATGCAATCTTAGTTGCCCCCCCCTACAGTGCTTCTTTATTTTCTCTTGCACGGGATCATCGCCCCAGCTTGTACAAGGGGTTACATGCAACTTCGGCAATGCCATGTACAATGGGTGGCTGTCGGGCAGGGCCCGGCAGCCTCTGCGCCTTACGGGTAGAACTTACGGAGATTCTCAATGTTCCATGAGTTTTGCAACGGTGTGCCATCTCCGGTCTCCAGACGGACTGCGCCGGGTCTGGAGACTCGTACTACCTGGTAAGGGCCTTCCCACTTCGGTGATAACTTGTGTGTACCCTTGGCAGACTGAACGCGCCTAAGGACAAGGTCACCTTCCTCAAGACACTGGGCACGTACCCTGCGGCTGTGATAGCGACGCAGGGCTTGCTGATAGCGTGCAGCACGCGTAGTGGCCCGGAGGCGGTTCTCCTCGAGTAGCACAGCCTCGTCACGCCGGTGCTGATCTTGCGCTACTTCATCATAGGCAAGCACCCGAGGAGACTTGTAAATGAGTTCAGTGGGGATAACTGCTTCTGCCCCGTAGACCAGGGAGAAGGGAGTCTGCCCGGTAGCTCGATTAGGTGCCGTTCTGAGGGACCAGAGAACTACCGGCAGCTCCTCGATCCACCGCCTGCCGTGCTTCTGCAGTGTATCAAAAGTTCTTGTCTTGAGTCCACAAAGCACTTCAGCGTTCGCCCTCTCAGCTTGTCCATTGCTCCGGGGGTGTGCCACAGAGGCAAATGAGGTCTTGCATCCGAGGGATTGAACATATTGCATGAAGGCGTGGCTCGTGAATTGGGTGCCGTTGTTAGTGATGATCCTTGCTGGAACTCCGAAATGACACACCAATTCTTCAAGAACTTGATAGCTGACTGAGCAGTCACCTTCCTCACGGCAGTCACTTCCGGCCACTTTGTAAACTTGTCGATGGCAACGAACAAGAATTCAAAGCCCCCGATTGCTCGGGGGAAGGGGCCGAGGATATCGAGCCCCCAGACCGAAAATGGCCATGACAGAGGGATTGTCTGAAGAGCTTGGGCAGGCAAGTGTGTTTTCTTGGAATAGAACTGACAGGCTTCACATGTCGTGACAAGCTCAACTGCGTCTTGGAGGGCTGTGGGCCAATAGAATCCTTGCCCGAATGCTTTCCCAACTAATGCCCTTGATCCAATGTGTGAGCCGCACATTCCTCTGCGAATCTCAGCCAGCAGTTCCTTTCCGTCCTCCCGGTAGACACACTTCAATTTCACACTGTTGGGCCTCCTTCTGTACAGAGTGTCATTGACAAACTGATACATACTAGCCCTCCGGGCTACTTTCTCAGCTTCATCTGGGTCACCGGGGAGTTCTCCGGTTTGGAGGAAGTGGACGATGTGCCTTGCCCAAGTTGGAGCCTGAGGCTCGGCAACGAGGACTAGCGGCACCTCCTCGGTTGCGGGAGCACCAGCCTCGTTCAAGGGGTCCATAGGCTCGGTTGGAGGGGGTGGTCCAGCAGGCTGTGAGGAGGCATTTCCGGCAGGGTCTCTGCCGGGAGAAGATGCCTTGATCGGGAGAGGATTACCGTAGTCCAACTTTATCCTTTTCCGGGCCATTGTGGTTGGTGATACGGAGGGTTGAGAGAGGTGGAGAACAAAAGTTCCTGGTTCCACAGGAAGCTTCTGCGCAGCACACTTTGATAGGTGATCAGCTATGTTGTTTTCCGCACGGGGCACGTGCTCTATTTGCAACCCGTCAAAGCGCTCCTCTAACCTCCTCACTTCCTCAATGTATGCTTCCATCAATGGGCTTTGGTAATCCTTGTTGACTTTTCTCACCACTAACCATGAATCTCCTCGAATGATTGGCTTCTTGATTCCCAATTCAGCTGCAATCCTGAGCCAGGCAAGGAGCCCTTCATACTCAGATGTATTATTGGTGGCTTCTTCCCGGGCAAAGTGCATTTGGATGACGTACTTCAAGTGTTCCCGGGAGGGGGCAACAAGAAGCACGCCAGCTCCTGCACGTTGTAGGAAAAATGCACCATCAAAATACATAATCCATTCTTGGGGTGATTCCTTGCTGGGGAGAGTTGTTTCTGTTGCTTCCTCATCAGGGGTTGGCGTCCATTCTGCAATAAACTCTGCCAGCGCCCTGCTTTGAATGGTTGAAGTGCTCTCAAACTTCAAACCAAAGCTGGATAACTCCAAAGCCCACTCCACTATTCTGCTAGTAGCCTCAGGGTTCCGGAGTTTCCTCTGCAATGGAAAACGAGTAACAACCATGATCTCATGGGCTTGGAAGTAGTGGCGCAGTTTCCTTGAGGCCATGACGAGGCCAAAAATCAAGTTTTGCACACCAGAGTACCTCGATCTAGCCCCTTGCAACAAGGAGCTGACAAAGTACACTGGGCGCTGCACCACTTTCTTCCTCGCCGCGTCCTTGGGGTTGCACTTGTTGGCGTACCTACTGCTGTTCTGTTCCTCTTCTCACTCTGCCGTGGTCTGGCCGCTCTCTGCTTCATCCACTTCTCGCTATGCTACCAAGGCTGCACTGACCACTTGGTTGGTTGCTGCCAACTAAAGCAGTAACGGCTCTTGAGGTTTGGGTGCAACCAAGGTAGGCACAGATGACAGGTAAGCCTTCAACTCTTGCAAGGCTGTATCTGCTTCCGGGGTCCACTTCATAGGCCCTACCTTCTTCAAAATTTTGAAGAATGACAAGGCACACTCGGCAGACTTGGAAATGAATCTGCTTAACGTGGCAATGCATCCCTTCAAGCGCCTCACATCCTTAACTGTCCTTGGCGCTTGGATCTGCTCAATGGCCTTGATCTTGTTCGGGTTGGCTTCAATCCCCCGATGGGACACAAAGAATCCAAGTAGCTTGCTGGAGGGAACACCAAACACACACTTCTCTGGGTTAAGCTTCAAGTTGATCTTGCGCAAATCAGCAAATGTCTCTTCCAAATCCTGGATAAGGGTGGCCTTATCCTTGGTCTTGACCACAATGTCATCCATATAGGCTTTTATGTTTCTGTGTAGTTGTGGCTCGAAACCAATCTGTACTGCTCTCGCAAAAGTAGACCCGACACTCTTCAATCTGAAAGGCATGCGAACAAAGCAGTATGTACCACATGGTGTGATGAATGATGTCTTCTCCTCATCTTCTTTGGACATGAATATCTGGTGATATCCGGAGTAAGCATCCAGAAAGGAGAGCAGATTGCAACCTGAAGTAGAATCCACAATATGATCGATGCGCGGCAAGGGGAATCGGTCCTTCGGGCAAGCCTTATTGAGATATGTGAAATCAATGTAAAGCCTCCATTTCCCATTCGCCTTCCGAACTACCGCAGGGTTGGCCAACCATGTAGGGTGCAATACTCCTCTGACCAATCCAGCTGCCTCTAACTTCTTGATTTCCTCGGCAATGAATTGCTGCCGCTCCAAGGCTTCCTTCCTAACTTTCTGCTTGACGGGTCAGGCATGTGGGCAGACAGCAAGGTTGTACTTGATTACCTCCCACGGGAACACCGGGGATATCAGATGGTTGCCAGGCAAACACATCGATATTCGCCCGCAGGAAGGCAATGAGCGTGCTTTCCAATTTGTCGTCAAGGGTGGCGCTGATGGTGAAAGTACCATCAACACCAGCCAGCCCTGTCGGGACCTTCATCACTTGGGGTGTTGCAACCTTGGATCTCTTGCTGTTGGAACACTCTGGCACGTCGTCAATGGGTGTCGTGCACTTGGAGGGGGCACGCTTCCCGGACTCCTTGCCGGAGGTCCTACAATCCCTCTTCTTTCCTTTGCTTTCCATGGCGGGGACCGTTGTCGCTGCAGCCTCTGCTGCGACGACATCCCGATACATCCTATCCACGCAGATAATCGCATCATTCTCATCTGATGGGATGGTAATGACTCCCAATGGCCCAGGCATCTTCAAAGTGTTGTAAGCATAATGGGATGCTGCCATGAACTTGGCCAAGGCTGGTCGTCCCAGAATCCCATTATACGGCAGGGGGAGCTCAACCACATCAAACACAATCTTCTCAGTCCTATAGTTCGGCTCTCCCCAAAACGTTACCGGCAACGTAATCTTTCCCTTGGGATGGCTCCTACCGGGATTGACTCCTTGAAATGTGTCGGTAACCTCCAACTCTTCCTCTCCTATCTGAAGCTTGTTAATAAATGCTGGGGAAATCAGATTCAACCCGGCCCCGCCATCCGCTAACATCTTTGTGACTTTGATGTTGCGAATTGTTGGGGAGACCAACAACAGCAAACACCCTACCGCGGTGGTGCAGCAAGGGTGGTCCTCCTCATCAAATATGATGGGCGTGCTGGACCATTTGAGCGGCTTCCGGGCCTCTGGCGCTGGCTCCACAACATTGACCTCCTGTGCCCATCGCTTGAGCTGGCGATGGGAGGAGTGCAAAGATGCACCCCCATCAATGCATAGGGCGTCAGTGGCCTTCTGAAATTCCTGCTCACTGGTTTCCTCTTCATTCCCTCCATCACTCAAATCATCACAGGTTTCCTTCTCTTGGCCTCTGGCGGGTTTTCCTTGGTTCCGAAAGGGTTTTCCAGGACGGTTTGCTTCACCGCCTCGTCCCTTTCCGCCAGCAGCATTCTGACCTTTCTCCTTATCACGCATATCATACTCTGCTCTCTGTCTCTTGACAAGCTTCTCAACTTGATAACACTCATGGAGGTCGTGGCCCTTGGTCCAATGGATCTTGTAGTATGGCCCATCACCTTTCCTGGCTTCCTCCGCGGCAGCGGCTTCCCAACAGGCACTGCACGCGGCAAATTCCTTGCCGGGGGCCTCAGCCTTGGCCTTCTTGCCGGTACTAGGCGTGCCAAAACCTTCCACAGTCATCACTATCTTATCTCTTGGCTTCTTGTTGCGCTTCTTGCTCTTTCTTTGACTGGTTGATTCACCTTCTTCCTCTGAATCAACATTGATGCAATCCTCCTCCCTAGGAAACTTCCTTCCTTCCTCCATCCGAGCACACTTATCCACTAATGTGTACAGCTCCTTCATAGTCTTGGGCAACCGCAACGAATGCGATGGTTGTGCACATTGGACTAGAAGAGTGCTATAACTACTGCAGGATGGATATTCGGAATATTCCTATGGACTTTGCTGAATCTTTGTAAATACTTACTGTCGGTGTACAAAAGTATGGGCACACCTTTGCACCCCTTTACTTGTGCACGGGCAGTCGGAGCCGCGCGCCACGGCCACACTAAGCAGAGCAGGGGAGAGAAGCCGGAGAGAAGCCGAAGCACAAGACGGCCAAGGCAACGCCAAGACCAAAAATACCAAAGAGCGAGAGGGCGAGGTGGACTCCCCCGGCGAGGCCCTTGCCGGGGCGACTTGCCCAATGCTAACAGAGCGAGCCGCCCTTGAGCCCACGAGTTCCAACCCAACCAACTACGATTGGACCAGGGCTCGGGAGGCACCTTTGTGGTGGCATGCATATCTTTGTCAAGACCATAGAGATATGAGATCAGATGAGAACCAGAAGACGACGACCCTCGGCGGGATCCTTGCCGAGGAGATCCACAAGACCCCCGGCAAGCGCCTTGCCGGGGACGGCTGCAACGCCACGGCAAGACCCTTGCCAGGCCCCCGGCAAAGCCCTTGCCGAGGGCGCCAGTGGGGCCACAGCCAGGCCCGCGTTAACCAAAACTACACCGCCGTCCCCAAGCAGCTGCTAGCTCAACCAGCTGGGCAGGCACCTGCGTGGCGACGGGCGGCCTCTATGCCAACTCAGCAAGCACCTGCGTGGTGGCATGCAGATCTTCGTGAAGACCCTACCACCGCGCCACCTCAGGTGCCTACCTACCTACATGGCACTGCATGCACCGCTGGCCTAGGCGCGTGTCGAAGCAGGGCGAGGCAGCAGCGGACGGGACGGGCCTCGTTCCCGTCCCCAATAAAGCTAAGGGACACCTAATCTACGCATTAAATGCGTCTTGTCCTGTAACATGAGTGATAAGCTCGCAGCACTGTTGGCCTTTCCACCTCCTGTGTGCCACTGTGGCAGCCCCTTCCGACTATAAAAGGAGGCCCTTGGCATACTGGAGAGGGATTTGGCTCTTTTGAACTACGCAGCCACCATAGCTAGTTCGAGAGCTCAAGAACTCTCTGAAATACAACCACCAAAGCAGGACTAGGGTTTTACGCATCCTCGCGGCCCGAACTTGGGTAAACGATCCTTGTGTTGGCTGTTATTCCTGCTCTTCTCACAACCCTGCGCCCCGGCAACCATAGTAGGGATTCTTGTGATCCCATAGGTGTCGTTTCCCACCGACATCTTTGGCGCGCCAGGTAGGGGGCACGGAATTGTGAGAATCTGGTCTAGTAGTTAGCCTAGCAGTTCTTCGTCGCCATGGCTCCCAAGAAGAAGACGATCACGGCGGTCGGCTCGTCGGGAGCCGAACGGCCCGTGCAAGTGCAGGCGAAAAGCAGGTCGGTCACGGACAGGACCCGGGCCGCAGTCCGCGAGCACCAGCATTGCTCTGGCAGTCAGAGCCTGGCGAGCGGCGTCGTTCGTGCGCCAGGCGACGGGCCGCACACCGCGAAACCCAAAGACGGAGCTGGGGGCCCTGCAGGCGACGCGGGGCCCTCCAAGAGTGTCGTTGTGCTACCCACGGGCGGCACAGCGACCTCCAAGACGCCCACGCCGGCGCCCACTGTGCGCTCTTCCCAAGGTGCGCGCGACGAACAGGGCCACCACACTGGAGACCCCAGACACCGCCGTGGGAAGAGCCATGTGCATCGTCCGCGGGACGAAGGAGTCCAGCATGCTCGCTGAAGTGCTGGCAAAAATGGTACGCAGCCGCTGGGCCATGGTACAGCTCCTTCTAACGTAGTTAGAAGTCGAAGCACGCCACGGTCCACGCAGCTGTCACCATCACCCACGCCAACAGAAGCTTTGGCGCGCGCGCAGCTGCTCCTCGACTTCCCTCCTGCTGCGGAGAAGCTCGACGAGTGGAGAGCCACCATCCGGAGCCTCGTCGCTGTCGCCAATAAAGATGATCCACGGCAGGCGGGGCCTTCGGGGTTGCGCTCCGTCGAACCACCACATGCCAGCGGTGGAGAGGCTGGGGGTGCTGCGCCCACGGTGCACTCTCCTCCTCCACGCGAGCTACCGCGGGTGTCGGTCCGTCGCGATGACGCTTGTGATAATATTTCCATAGCGTCGTCTGACCCACGGACCCATCGCGACCAATGCCAAGTTCTTTGAGAACGAGCTCACGAAGATGCTCGAACCACTATCGAGCACCAGCATGATACACGCCACCAGTCGGACAAGCGGGCGGGACCCGCTATGGACCACCCAGCACCGGGGAGCTCCGGCGGCCTACCTTACGAGGTGGGCTGCCCAGCCTTTACCCGTGAGCTGTGGCAATTCCAGTGGCTGTCCCACCGCACGTTCAAGCCCGACGTCAGCGAGAAGTACACTGGCAAGACCCATCCGTCAGAGTTCCTCAGCATCTACACCATCGCGATGCAGGCTGCCGGAGCTCGCGACGACAAGGTGCTTGCCAATTACTTCCCGTTGGCACTGAAGCCCAATGTCATGTCTTGGTTGATGCACTTGCCGGCGGATTCCATTTCTTCTTGGTCGGATCTGTGCCATGAGTTCGTTGGCGCCTTCACTGGAGGCCACCAAGCTCATGGCCAGGCCAGTGATTTGCATATCATTCCCCAGAAGGAAGGGGAAAACCCTGCGCAACTACATCCAGAGATTCAGCCGGGTGCAGTACAACATCCCCGACGTTCATCCCACCGCTGTGATCAGCGCGTTCCATCAGAACATGCGCAACCGCAAGATGCGCGAAGAGCTGGTGATGACCAAGGTTAAGGATGTGGCCGAACTTTATGTTCTGGCCGATAGGTGCGCCCGGGCTGAAGAGGGAAGGAAGTACCCCGGCGAGGACGCCGGAGCGGAAACCGACTCTACTGATGAAGACACCACTGCCCCGATAAAGAAGGGCCGGCGTCGCAACAGGGAGCGCAAGGGCAAGATCGTGCTTGCCGTCGAGGGATCCGACAGCACCAGCGCTGCCAAGAAGGCCAAGGCAGACGACCCCGGCAAGGAGATTGCCGAGTGCGCCGCTTGCCGGGCCTTGGCGGCTACCGACAAGCCAGGAAGCTCCGACAAGAAGTACTGCAAGATCCACCGCACCAAGGGCCACGACCTCCAAAACTACCGACAAGTCGAGATGCTTGCTGAGAAGCAAAAGGCTGAGTACGAGAGGCGGGACAAGGAGAAGGGCCAGGATGGTACCGAGGGATCCGGTAAGAAGCGTGGCAGCCAAGGAGGCCGTCGCGGCAAGGGTAACCAGCAAGAGAGGCCCGCCCGGGGCCGTGACAAGAAGCAAGAAGACGATGATCGTGATGAGGACGACGAGTCCGGCGAGCAAGAGTTCCAGAAGGCTACAGAGTCCATGTGCGTCGATGGTGGCTCCTCGCTGCATACTTATCACCGCTAGCTCAAGCAGTGGGCGCGTGAGATTACAACAGCAGAGCCGTTGTTCGACGCTCAGAAGCCGCTGAAGTGGTCTAGCACGCCCCTCATCTTTGACGCTGAGGACCACCCTGACCGCACAACTGCGGTCGGGTGTTTGCCGTTGTTGGTTTCGCCAACGATACGCAACCTCAAGGTGAACAAGATGTTGGTCGACGGTGGGGCCGGCCTAAACTTGATCTCGCCCGTCGTGATCAAAAGGCTGCAAATTCCTGATGGAGACCTCGAGGAAACGGGCACGTTTCAAGTGGTCAATCCGGGGAGGAGCCAGCCGAAGGGGAAGGTCACACTGCCCGTGACGTTTGGAGGAGAGTTTAACTACAGGACGGAGAGAATCGTCTTCGATCTGGCCGAGATCCCCTTGCCCTGCAACGGGATCCTCGGCCGCCCGGCACTAGCCAAGTTCATGGCGGCGTCGCGCCCACAACATGCTGCAGATGCCCGGGCCGTTGACCATAATCTCCGTCCCCTCCGACAAGAAGGACACATTGATTTGCGCTGACCAACTCTACCGAGAAGCAGTTGCAGCTGCTGCCGCCAAGGCACTTGCTCCTGCCGCTGAAGCCCCGCGAGGGAAGAAGAAGCCCGGCAAGACCTCTCACACCCACTTCGGCAAGCGCACCTCTTCAGAGTGTTGTGCTACCGTCGAGGACGTGCCAGAGAGATCCACCGGCAAGAGCAAGAAATCCAGAGCTGAGCTACCGCAGACCAAGAAGGTGTCTGTTAGGGAGGATGGCACGGGAGGGGCTTTCACCATAAGCTCCACCTTTGACAGCAAATAGGAAGGCGCGCTCGTCACCTTCCTGTGGGCAAATGTCGACGTGTTTGCATGGCAAGCATCCGACATCCCCGGTGTTCCCAGGGAGGTGATTGAGCACCACCTAGCTGTCTGTCCTCATGCGCGGCCCGTCAGGCAGAAGGTCAGGAAGCAGGCTCTGGAAAGGCAGGAGTTCATCACGGAGGAGATCAGGAAGTTGGAAGCGGCAGGTTTGGTGAGAGGAGTGCTCCATTCGACGTGGTTGGCCAATCCGGTGGTGGTGCGCAAGGAAAATGGGAATGGAGGTTGTGTATTGATTACACAGATATCAATAAGGCTTGTCCCAAGGACCCCTTCCCATTGCCATGCATCGACCAGATTGTTGACTCCATGGCCACGTGTGATCTGTTGTCATTCCTCGACGCCTACTCAGGCTACCACCAGATCTTCATGACAAGAGAAGATGAAGAGAAGACAGCATTCATCACCCCATGTGGTACGTATTTCTTTTTACGGATGCCTTTCGGGTTGAAGAGTGCTAGCTCGACGTTTGCAAGAGCGGTCCAAATTGGTTTTGAACCCCAGCTCCATAGAAATATGGAGGCATACATGGATGACATAGTGGTCAAAACCAAGGACGGGGCAACTCTTGTACAAGACCTGGAAGAGACGTTTTCCAACCTGCGCAAGATCAACCTCAAGCTGAACCCTGAGAAGTGTGTCTTCGGCGTTCCGTCCGGCAAGCTTCTTGGGTTCTTTGTGTCGCAGCGCAGGATTGAGGCAAACCCAGACAAGATCAAGGCTATCGAGCAGATTGAGGCGCCCAAGCGGATCAAGGATGTGCGTCGGCTCACTGGCTGCGTCGCCGCCATGAGCCGATTCATCTCCAAGTCTGCCGAGCGCGCCCTTCCTTTTTTCAAAATCTTGAAGAAGGCAGGCCCAATGGAGTGGACCCCAGAAGCCGAGACGGCGTTGCAGGATCTGAAGAAATACCTTTCCTCCGCGCCAATACTGGTTGCGCCTAAACCATAAGAGCCGTTGCTGCTGTATCTAGCGGCAACGAATCAAGTGGTCAGCGCCGCACTGGTGGCACAGAGGGAGGTCGACGAGGAGACAGTGGCGACGGCAGGACCGGCGGATGGCAAGCTAGAGATTCCCCCGGCAGGGCTTGGTGCCGGCAACAAGGCCCCCGGCAGAGTCTGACGTCATCGGGGCGGTGCCCGCACAGTCAAGTGAAGTGGTGCAGAAGAAGAAGATGATGTAGCACCCGGTTTACTTTGTCAGCTCCCTCTTGCAGGGGGCTAGGTCGAGGTACTCCGGTGTGCAGAAATTGCTCTTCGGCCTCCTTATGGCCTCGAGGAAGCTGCGTCATTACTTCCAAGCCCACGAGATCACCGTCGTCACCCGCCTCCCGTTGCAACGGATACTGCACAACCCAGATGTGACTGGAAGGATTGTGGAATGGGCCTTGGAGTTGTCGAGCTTTGGGTTGAAGTTTGAAAGTACCTCGACGATCCAGAGCAGCGTCTTGGCAGAGTTCATTGCAGAATGGACCTCAACGCCCGACGAAGAAATTCAAGAGACCGCTCTCCCCGGTAAGGAAGCAAGCCGCGAATGGATCATGTAGTTTGATGGGGCTTTCTCGCTGCATGCCGCCGGTGCTGGTGTGCTTGTTGTCGCACCCATCGGAGAGCACCTCAAGTATGTGATCCAGATGCACTTTCCCAGGGAGATGTCCACAAACAACACTACTGAATACGAGGGGCTGCTCGCCGGTCTCAGGATCGCGGCGGACCTCGGGGTGAAAAAGCTCATTGTCAGGGGTGATTCACAGCTTGTCGTCAGACAAGTTAACAAGGATTATCAGAGTCCGTTGATGGAGGCCTACGTAGATGAGGTGAGGAAACTGGAGGAGCGCTTCGACGGTATACAAGCAGAACACGTTCCTCAAGCGGAGAACAACATCGCTGACTACCTGTCAAAGCGCACTGCATTCAAGCTACCTGTGGAACCAGGTACATTTTTGCTTCAGTTAACTCAACCATCCGAGCCATCAACAGAGCAGAACAAGCGGAGGAAGTCAGGCCCCGGCAAGTACTTTCCCGCCGAGCCCCCAGGGGCTACTGGCAAGGGGGGTGCCGCGGATCCTGAGCCTGCCGAGGGACGGCTGGCTCCGGCAGGGTGCCAAGCCCTGGCCATAGAGACGGCTGCCCCCATGGCGGAAGAGATGCCTCTGGTCCTTGCCGTCGAGCCCCAGGCTCCAGCATGGGCACAGCATACCGTCCATTTCCTCCAGACAGGGGAACTTCCTGAGGAGCAGGAAGAAGCGGAAAAAGTAGCCCGTCAGTCTGCCTTGTACCAGTTCGTCGATGACGTCCTGTACAGAAGAAGACCGAACGGTGTGAAATTGAAGTGCATCCCCCAGGAGGAAGGACTGGAGCTGTTGGCAGAGATACATGGTGGCATATGTGGCTCCCACATAGGGTCAAGGGCCCTTGCTGGCAAGACATTCCGGCAAGGCTTCTTCTAGCTCCCCGCCCTCCAGGATGCAACGACACTAGTAACCAAGTGTGAAGCGTGTCAGTTCCATTCAAAGAAGCTTCATCAACCAGCTCAAGCCCTTCAAACAATCCCTCTCTCCTGGCCATTTTCGGTCTGGGGGCTCGACATACTGGGCCCCTTCCCCCGTGCTGTCGGGGGCTTTGAGTACTTGTACGTTGCAATCGACAAGTTCACAAAGTGGCCGGAGGTGGAACCAGTGAGGAAGGTGACAGCACAGTCAGCCGTCAAGTTCTTCAAGGGACTAGTCTGCCGTTTTGGTGTGCCAAACAGAGTCATCACCGATAACGGCACGCAGTTCACAAGCCACACCTTCATGCAATACATTCAAGACCTCGGCAGCAAGGTCTATTTTGCTTCCGTGGCACACCCCTGGAGCAACGGCCAAGTGGAGAGGGCAAATGCTGAAGTGTTGCGAGGCCTGAGAACGAAGACCTTTGACAAGCTACACAAGAGTGGAAGGCGCTGGATTGATGAGTTGCCGGCGGTTCTTTGGTCGATCAGGACGACGCCAAATCGAGCCACCGGCCAGACACCCTTTGCCCTAGTATATGGGGCAGAAGCAGTTCTCCCCACGGAACTCATATACGGGTCACCTCAAGTGCTTGCTTATGATGAGCTTGAGCAAGAGCAGTTGCGGCAAGATGAAGCAACACTCCTTGAGGAAGATCGTCTTCGGGTAGCTGTGAGAGCAGCACACTACCAGCAGGCCTTGCGCCGCTACCATAGCCGCAAGGTCCATGCCCGAAGCTTTGAGGAAGCCGACCTTGTTCTTCGGCACGTTCAGTCGGCCAAGAATTCCAACAAGTTGACGCCGAAGTGGGAAGGCCCTTATCGGGTAATACGAGTCACCAGGCCCGGCGCAGTCCGCCTGGACACCGAAGATGCTGTCCCAGTGAGCAACTCCTAGAACATCGAGCATCTTCGCAAGTTTTACCCATAAGGCGCGGCTTGTCGGGCCTCCCGGCAAGCCACCTTTTGTACAAGCTTTGCCGGCAAGGCATGTAACCCTCTGTACAAAGCCAGGCACAGACCCTGAGCATAAATAAATGAAGCGCTGGCGCCCTAAGTTATAGCATGCATGCTAGGTTGAGTCTCTCCCTCGGTTAGGGTTGATAGTGCTTAGTGGCGACTAACCCCTAGCCTAGAGGTCGAGTGTGCGTCTTTCTGTCCTCTTTGGTTCGCAGGGCACGTGGACACTTCTCCTGAGCCACTTGGGAGAAAGAGGACGGATCGGTGCTCCAGCCTTGGCAAGCCAGGGTTGCCGGGGGCTGAAGACACAAGGACCCAACCACGGCAAGCCAAGGTTGCCAGGGGCTGCGAATTCAGATAAGTCTTTCATTCCCCTGTTATGCATTTCCGTATGGAACTAGGACATGTGAAACCTCGTTTAAATTCTTAAAACCACCGTGCTCCCCTTTTCCCGTACCCAGGAGTTATCCCCTGGGTCGGAACTTGGTCGTAGTCGCGGTGGCAAGAGAAACGGACGAGGGGCCTGACTCTGCGTCACCCCTGCCTCCGCCGAGAGCGTGAGAATGGTTGGCTGAAGTGGGGGAACGGCAAGGCCTGTTGCCAGGCGACAATGTTTATCTTAAAAATAACAAGGATTCGTCCTTGGCATGGGCCTCGCTCATGCACAAAGAACCCGGCAAACACCCTTTTTCGTTAAAACGTCCCATACAGGTACAATTCGTACGGAATGAAAAACATGAGCAAGGGGATTACAAGTCTAAAAATTAACAAGTGCCCGCAGGCTTACAAACTAAAAAGAGATAAGGTGCTCGTAATCCATTTATTGTCCCTCTCCTCAGAAGGTGAAGCAGGACAGCGGGAGGGCGAAAGGAGCGCCTAGGCGAGGCACGAGCAGCAGAAGGGACCAGGAGAACATCTCGATGGCCATCCCGGAGAGAGGCTGGTGATGATGATGATGGGAGAAGAGCTGGAAGACGAGGCGGCAGGACCGGCAATACGCGACAAAGGCGTCGGTGCCCGCGTACTCCGACTTGACAGCCCGCCACCCGCCTTCTTTGCCTTCTACGGGCCTCCTACGCCATTCGCCCAAGGAGGCGACCCCGAGAAGTTCAAGGGGCTTGGTGCAGATGCTGCCACTGCCGACACCGCCCAGGGATGGCGGGTCCGACACCTAGTCGGACCCGTCATCCTCCCGCCTACTACCCTCGTCATCGTCGTCGCTGTCCTCCTCGTCGCTCTCGCTCGAGGAGGAATCTTCATCGTCGGAGGAGCTCTCCACGCAGCACTTCAGGCAAGTTCCAAGATCTCCGAAGACCTTGATGGAGAGAAGGCCGCCCTCCATTAACTTGAAGTAGAGGACGAGCCCCACCGTCAGGCTATGGATGCGAGCAAATGTCTTCCATCCACGACGGAGATACATAACATGCGGAGCGGGGAAGTCGACGTCGACCCGCGTACCGCCGGTCCCACAGCCCTTCATGTGCAATCTGAGGGTCTGGGGCGGATCGAGCTCCATCTCCTCAGCGAAGGGGTGGGGAGACGGAGACGACGACGCGATGGCCGGCGCAGCCTGATGAAGAACTCGCGGGGCCGGTCCCCGACGTGGCCCTCCATCGCGGGAGGTACCGCTGGCGGAGGCACGACCGCCGCGCCACCTCGTCCTTCTCTCCCCCGACTGCCGTGGCGACCTCGGCCTCGCCCCCTCCACCTTCCTCTTGTGGCTGGCTCCACCACCACGGGCTCATGGGAAGAAGGGACGCGCTGACGAGCAGCAACCCTCGCCGCCACCGTCGAAGGCCTAGCACCTCCTCTCACCATGGCAGGTGGAAGAAAGAAGCAAGGATGAAGGAGGATGGGTACTGAAGGAATGTGGGACGACGCCCCCTCCCCCCTCCTTATAAAGGGGCGGGGTCGAGGCTCGGCCGCCCCACTCAGCCAATTCAGCCGGCGGAGGGGCAGGAAATCGGGACCGACCTGCTGCCCCAATTAGCGATGACCCGGTTTCCCGCCTCCACAGCCAGCCACTTGCATGAAGGACGCGTGGCGAACGTGCAGGGTCGAAAGGACGGGTGAGGCGACCATTCCCTGCCCCGTGATCGGGGGGGCGTGGGCGCCTCGAAGACTGCGGCCCGAGTCCATCCAGTAAATGAGTCGCGCCTCCACGCCTCCCTCTTTTTATGGGGAAGGCGCGAGCCGCCTCTTTACCACGATGTGATGCATGCATGCGGAAACAGCCCCATGCATGCCGCCCACGTCACGCACGGCCCCTCCACGTTGTGCGCAGGTCGTGGGGAAGCACAGCAGACGGAAAATTACTAAGCAGAGCAGGGGAGGGAAGCCGAAGAGAAGCCGAAGCACAAGACGGCCAAGGCAACGCCAAGACCAAAAATACCAAAGAGCGAGAGGGCTAGGTGGACTCCCCCGGCAAGGCCCTTGCCAGGGCAGCCTCCGCGGCCCCGGCAAGAGCCTTGCCGGGGCGGCTTGCCCGATGCTAACAGAGCGAGCCGCCCTTGAGCCCACGGGTTCCAACCCAACCAACTACGATTGGACCAGGGCTCGGGAGGCACCTCTGTGGTGGCATGCAGATCTTTGTCAAGACCATAGAGATATGAGATCAGATGAGAACCAGAAGACGACGACCCTTGGCGGGATCCTTGCCGAGGAGATCCACAAGACCCCCGGCAAGCGCCTTGCCGGGGACGGCTGCAACACCACGGCAAGACCCTTGCCAGGCCCCTGGCAAGGCCCTTGCCGAGGGCGCCAGCGAGGCCACAGCCAGGCCCGCATTGACCAAAACTCCACCGCCATCCCCAAGCAGCTGCTAGCTCAACCAACTGGGCAGGCACCTGCGTGGTGACGGGCGGCCTCTACGCCAACTCAGCAAGCACCTGCGTGGTGGCATGCAGATCTTCGTGAAGACCCTACCACCACGCCACCTCAGCTACCTGCCTGCCTACATGGCGCTGCATGCACCGCTGGCCTGGGCGCGTGTCGAAGCAGGGCAAGGCGGCAGCGGACGGGACGGGCCTCTTTCCCATCCCCAATAAAGCTAAGGGACACCTAATCTACGCATTAAATGCGTCTTGTCCTGTAACACGAGCGATAAGCTCGCAGCACTGTAGGCCTTTCCACCTCCTGTGCCACTGTGGCAGCCCCTTCCGACTATAAAAGGAGGCCCTTGGCATACTGGAGAGGGATTCGACTCTTTTGAGCTACGCAGCCACCATAGCTAGTTCGAGAGCTCAAGAATTCTCTGAAATACAGCCACCAAAGCAGGACTAGGGTTTTACGCATCCTCGCGGCCCGAACCTGGGTAAATGCTCCTTGTGTTGACTGTTATTCCTGCTCTTCTCACAACCCTGCGCCCCGGCAACCATAGTAGGGATTCTTGTGATCCCATAGGTGTCGTTTCCCACCGACACTTACAGAGAGTTTCTCCTTTCTTCTGCTGGAGAAGTTGTAGGTCGCTGGGCCTGCCGGGCTCCTGGTGGCCACCGGTGAAGGCACCAATGAACTCGTGGCACAGGTCTGCACAGGATGAAATGGAGTTCTCCAGCAGGTGCATGAGCCAAGATCTCACGTTGGACTTCAGAGCCAATGGGAAGTAGTTGGCGAACACCTTCTCGTCTCTTCCCCCGGCAGCCTGAACAGCGATGGTGTAGATGCTCAGGAACTCTGCCGGGTTCAGTCTTCCGTCGTATTTCTCGGGTATCTCTGCCTTGAACGTGCGAACGGACGGCCAACAGACTTGCCGCAGCTCGCGTGTAAAGGCAGGGCAGCCAACCTCGAAAGGTAGGCACCCGCCAACAGCGAACGCAGGCTCATCGACGTTGAGGCCGCCGCACCCGTCGGTCTGGTGAGGGTCGTTGAGAGGCCGTCCCACGATGACGTGGGCGTCTCCCCACCGCCTATCCTCTGGGGTCCGCTGTTGGCCCAGACGTGCTCGAGGGTCAGAAAAGGCCATTGAGACATCGTCAGGATCTCGATCTTGCTACGCCCATGTCTGCTGCCATGGTGGGGACTTCACGGTGGGGACAGCCCCTCCGTTCAGCCAGCAGTACGGGCAGTCGTCGTCGCTTGGGGAGGTCGTGGCGGGCCAGCGCACCGCAAGCCCCCAGCCTCAGCGAAGCCGAGCAGGCTCTCGATGGTGGCATGCCATTCCTCCATTTGCTCGGCTGCTGGCGGGAACCTTACACTACAAAAAAAATACACTTCCGTGATGATACGTGTTTGTCACAGTAGGTCGCGTTTTTTGTCATGCATGTACATCCATGAAAAATTTATGACAGAATCAAGATAGTCATACCTGTGCTGTCGTAGAAGTATTCCATGACATTACCAAAATTATCATCACGGAAGTGTCCACTTCCATGACGATAAATCGTGTGTCACAGAAGTGCTTTCGTCAAGGGTGACCGACACGTGGCATCCATCGTAACGGAACGCCGTTAAGCTATCGGGTTGGGTTTTGGATCCGATAACCCATTAACAGCCCCGACCAATGGGGATTTTCCACGTGTAAAATCATCATTGGCTGGAGGAAACACGTGTCGGCTCACCGTTGGGACAGATGTCATCCTCTCATTGGACCGAAGGCGCCTATGATACGGTGACACGTGGCACGACCCAACAGAGGCCCATTCCTGTGAAAAGGCCGGCCCGTTTGACTTGGTCAAAAGGTGGCGGGCCGGCCCACGGAAATCCTGTTAACGGCCTGTTCGCATATAGCCCATTTACAGCCCGCTAGCCCAGGGCCCGTTACGCCCTATCCGAATTAGGCCCAGTAGCGTCATCTGGGCCGTCCAATATGATTCAGCCCGTTTTAACTTCCAGCCCATGTGTGGCCCATGACTTCTTTCGGCCCATATGAGGACCTTTGTAACTCTTGGCCCATTAACGGCCCGTGGTGAAACTGGCCCGTAATGAACAGTGTATCACTTTATACCCATTAACGGCCCGTTATTCCATTGGGCCGTTTCCAGCCCAAGTTATCTTTCGGCCTTCTCAGGGCCCATTGATTCTTGGGCTCATTTGCAGCATTCGGTTACATACGACCCGTTACTGACATTTTCTGCTTGTGGGTCAAATTCAGCCCGTCGTTATAGTCGGCCCGTTTGCGGACTGTTAATACGTTGGGCCGTTTTCATGTCAAAAAAACCCGTTGGGCTGTTTTCATAGAGTTATCAAATACGGCCTATTAACGGCCCGTTATGGTCCACGAATAGTACGGCCCATGATTGGCGAAATGATGATACGCCCCGTAGAAGGCCCATGGATCGTACGGCCCGTATGAGGCCCATGGATAGTACGGCCCGTAGAAGGCCCATGGACCCTAAGGCCCGTATAGAAGGCCGATGGATCCTACGGCCGGACGAAGGCCCATGGATCATACGGCCTGCAGGAGGCCCATGGTTACAACAGTCCGTGTGTTGCCACGATTATTTTGGCCTAGTTACCAAAAATAGGCTATTGTGGCCACTAGAAAAAAACAGAAAAAGAACTGCAGTGACTACAAGCAAACAACTAAACAAGACAATAAGGAAATAAATAAGCAAGCAATTAACGGTAGCCTATTACCGCTATTACACATATTACATCCACTGGGCATCAAAGTTCGCCACCAGTGCAAATATAGGGAACAAAGCAGCACATTACATACACTGGCCGTCAAAATTGGCCATCAGTGCAAATAAACGCGGCAGCAAAACAAGAGCATAACTGAAACAACTTCAGAAGAGCTCAAGAAATGTTATCCTGGGTATCCACCATGCTGGCAATAAGCTTAGCAAGCTGATTAGCTTTGTCCTGTTTGGCGCTAAAATCCTCCAACACTTGCTGTTGCACCAGAAAGTATGCATCTGAATGCTCCAGGGACTTCCGCAGTCCTTCCGCTTCTTATCACAGCACAGCTGATCGATGTCTTTCAGCTTGTAGTTGAGACTCAAGAAACCGAACTGATTCAGACAGTGAGTTTGAATAGCTTGTGCAAGCGGTAGTGGCCAGTAACTCGAACACTAAACCAAGACAGGACTTTGGGGTTGTCTCGTTGTCTTCAAGATAGTCTTCCTTAGCTGTTTTATCAGCTTTGTTGGAGACCAACAAGGATGTGTCACTATCCTGAACCTTATCTGCATTACTTCCTTTACCATTGCTTAATAAGGCACTCTTCCCCAATATTCTGTCAGCATTCTAAAAGAAGAAACAAGCAGACACATAACAAGTTTAGCATGTACTAGTATATGAAACTCATTTCGGTGAACCAGTTCATTAGTAAGGTGGACAGGATTAAACTACCAAGTCTTCTATTGCCAAGTACTAGTACATAATAAAAGCATCAAACAAACATATATCTATGTCCTATGGTCACTGCATTGTCTTGCCAAATCAAAATAGAGACACGGTTCAAATCATATCAGTTCAAGACAAAGCAGCAGTGAAAGAATACAAAGCGTGGGAAACTACACGACACAACAAGATTTCAGATGGGTACCACGGGTCTACATGTACAACAACACTATTGGCTCTGTTGTGATGCTAGTAATGTGCATGATATGAAAGTCAACTGTATACACAATTGAAATTGAAATCAACAGAGCTATTGATAAGAGCAAACCTGTTAAAGAAACATGCGTGAACATACCTGCTGTGCCATTGGAGTTTCGATTGGATCCTTCAATTTAAAAATAAGTTTGTATGAGTAAATGCAGTGATACAAGAGCAAAGCAATCATAGTTAAAAAAGGCGCGCCTAGGCTCTAGGCGTTGGCAAAACGCATTGCGCATAACTGCGCATAAGCATGCGCTTTGGTCAGTAAAGCGCAAGGTGGTGGCAAAACATACAATTAACGCCTAGCGCTTTTTTGAACTATGATAGCAATGGAATCTTAAATTAGAACAGTTGTTCTTCAGGTTTAGGCACTTGTTCTACATGAACAGAGTATAGTAAGACGCAAGAATATAATACTAAAAAATAGAAAATGAGCTAGATCTTACCACATTATTGGTTCGGGACCAGTCTAGAATAAGGCGTTCCCAGTCATCGTCCAGTAAATGTGTCTCAGGAGAACGTAAGGGGATTTGATGAGTTTCTTTGCCGGTGAAGTACGTTTTCTTCAGGTAATTCCGATACTACCACCAAGCATTCTTGAAGATAGAAGAGGTATTAGCACAGGTTACCTCATCCTGAGTTTCCAAATCGGTCCTTCTCTATAGAGAAAAATGGGAAAATTTGTTGTATTATAACCATCATGGAGGTAGGATGTATGGGACGAAGCAAAGTAATTGCCATGAATAACATTACTTACACATAACTCCTGGACAAACACCTGCAACTGGCATTTTCCTTCATCTTCAGTATAATATTTCCAAGATGGGAAGATACGCACATACGATTTAACAACATCAAATGCGATAGATGCTAAACTACGACTAGCTGGTTGTGCTTCCTCCACAGGAATAGGCGTACTAACTGGTGGAGTTGGGGTTCGCCGTGATAGTACTGGCCCTTTGGGCACTGGAGCTGCCTTACTAACTGCTCTTGTTTGGGAGCTCTGTGGTGGAGATGGTGTTGTGTCAACAGGAACTGGGTTACTATCGGCTGGGGTTGGGGTTAGATTGGGTGAAGCTGGTTCTCTATCCATCGCAGTAGGGGTACAATCTGCGAGAGTTTGGGTTATGTGTGGTAGGGCTGGTTCTTGTGCATGTACAACCGGGGTGCTATCTCCACCAAGAGGTAGCACTGTTTTATTTGAAGACCGTGTTTTTAGTCTGCTAGATACTGGCATCACCCGCTCCAATTCAAATGGCTGATAAACAGGAAACATAGTTGAATGTACAGACATTGTATGAGAGACAGATGCAATAGATAGTGTGGAAAAAAGAGGGCATGAAATAGTTGACATGTATATTGTTTAACTAAAACGGATAGCATGACATAATTTCACATATATGATGTCTATCTAAACTGGATAGCATAGCATAACATAATTCAAAGATATGATGAATAACTAAACAGGATCGCATGACATAATTCACCTACATGTTATCTAAGTAATCAGGATCGCATTATTTAATTCACATATGTGATTTATATGCTAAACAGAGGGCATTCGATATGTTGTCTGAACTAAGAAGATGGTGTTGAATATTGTGTGTATGATGTCTAAACTATGCAATGCAAGACACCGTATGCATGATATGAGCAGTATAACCGTGCCAAGTTAGAGCATACACCTCAGTGGGGGAATAGGACTGGTCATCTGTCTCTGAATCCATCTCTAAGCAGCTATCGGGACCCAACAAGAGATCTGCTTCGACAGGTAGCACTGTCTGCTCTGAAGGCCTTGTTTTCACTCCTGATTTTTCCATCTCCCACCCAAATGGATGATTCACAGGAAGAGTAGTTTAATGTACAAACATTGTCGACAAATGGAAATGTAATGAAGAAAAGGATGGGCAAGATATCATCCAAATATATGATGCCTGGTTAAACAGGATGGCATTGCACATTTCACATATATTATGGCTGGCTAAAAGACATGAGACTGCATAATTCCCATATATGATATAGAAACTAAACAGGTGGCATTACAGAACATGTCTAAACTAAGCAGATAACATATATGATGTCAAAAGTAGGCACTGCAAGGCAACACATGCATGATATAACTAACATCATCATGCCAAGGTAGAGCAAACACCTTGGGGGTAAATAGGAGTGGTCAGCGGCGTCTGAATCCGCCTCAGAACAGATATCTTCCTCTGGATTACAATCTGGAGAGGGGTGGGGAGGGTTTGCCATTGAACCCACCATGGAGCGATGTCTGCATGACATTGTATTGCCGCGCAAAACTCTTCTCTTTTTCTCTACATGTTCAGCATGACTATGTACAATATCTGACATGCATACGAAAAAATATGGTGAGGTTATGTAAGGAGAGCATGCAGAAATTTAGAGTGATGGTAACAACCAGTGGATCGACGTTTTTCCATTGAACCAAAATAGCCCTAATGGATCGACGTGAATGTATAGTAATAAGTGATGCAACAAGTGTACAACCTCTTTGCCGTAGCCGTGTCGACCTCAGCATCATTGGGTTGGTCGCTGAAGCAGTTGAGGCAGAGGTGGCTGTCGGAGGTGTGGAGGGAGATCTGAGGAATCTGTAGACGGCGTCCAGGGCACTGCTCTGTTGTGATGTATCGTTCTGTCGTTGGAGCAGCTCCGGTGAGCCGTAAGACGTCAAGGCTGAAGCAGCACAAGACAGACATCGTCAATCTCAAGTGGGATTCTAATAGCATCTCCAACAGATGATGTAAAATGGATGTAAAATTAACATCACCAAAAACCACCTGACTACAACAGATGAGGTAAAAACTGTTGACTCTGAACTTAACTGTCGAAACTGAAATTTACTGTGGATTCTGAATGCTACTGTCGAAACTGAACGCAATGGTAGCAGAGAGGCACTTGACATGTAGTTTAGGGAGGGCCTGCAGTTCATCTTCAACCTGCACCCCCCTGAGCCGCCAGCCACCACCGGCCGAACCGCCGGCCACATCGCTGCCTCGCCGCCCCGAAACAACTCGCCACCACCGCCCCGGCCATCCCTCTAGGCCACCCGCCCCCACCCTGAACCCTAAGATAGATAGTGGGGTACCTCTCCGGCGAGCCCCCGTCCCCGCTGCGGGTGGTTCTTCCTTAACTCCGGCGAGCCCCCCCAACCCCTGAAAATTGACTGACCCAAAAGTCGATTCAGTCGACTGAAGTGTGGATTAATCAGAGCAGAGCAGCAGCAAGAGCGAGAGGGAGAGCAGCAGCAGCAGCTGGGCGAGCGAGCGATCGAGCGAGAGCCGGAGCAGCAGCAGGAGCAGCAGATTCGGCTGGTATGGACGCCGCCGCCGAAGGGGCCTCGCACTGGGGGAGAGCCGCCATGGAGATGTCGCCTGCGGTGCCAGCTTCAAGGTAGCCGCTCCATGGGGGTGCGGGATGGAGCACCGTCGGCGCCGGGAGGTCGAGTTAAGGAGAAGTTGCGATGCGATGAGTGTACAACCTCTTTGGTGGCGCCGAGTAGGCCTCGGCTTCGTCCGAGGAGTCGGTGAGGATGCTGCGGTTCCGCTGGAGCAGGTTAAGGCGGTGCTATGGGGATGGAGCAGCCGCGATAGACGAGGCGATCGTCGGAGCAGCTCCTTGGAGGTGGAGGACGGGGCGGCTGAACCGGCGGGACGGCGAGATGGACGACGGATCCTCATCCGGGGAGGTGGATGAGGGACGTCGAGCTGTTGCGGTAGACGTCTTCGTCGGGGAAGAGGCTCCGGCTGGGCAGCGGTGACGTGGCGGACGGAGGAGGGTGGGGTTTCGCAGCTGGAGCGTAGAGGTTATGGCGGCCTGGGATTTCGAATGGCGAAAAGGAGGCGATGGGAGGGGGTGAAGCATGACTTAGGGACGCGCTTGTCCAAAATGTAGGGTGTGTTACAAAAGTACCCCCCCACCGATTTGAACTAGCGGCCCTTTCGGCTCAGGGTTAGAAGGGGGATTTCGCGTGTCGGGATTTGGCAGCTGGAGGGAGTTTTCGCGCGCGTTGTAATTTCGGGATAGCAAGGCGCGGGTTGTGAAGGTGCTAGTTTTGGGAGCACGATATCTGAATTTTCGGGATATAACAAGACGCGGGTTGAATTTTAGGGACAAGCCTAACGTGTAGTAATATTGTACTTGTACGTACCAAATCAATTCGCACTTCCCTCAACCAAAAAGAAAACGAAAAAAATAAAACTATTCACACCACACAAAGAGAGAGTCTTGCCCCGTTTTACTATACAAATGCTATTCAAAGCTACTCCCTCCTTCCATCTATATAGGGCCTAATGCGTTTTTCGATGCTAACTTTGACCAAATATTAGAGCAATGATATATGACATGCAACTTACACAAAGCACACCGTTAAATTTGTTTGTGAAAGGTTCTTTCAATGATATAATTTTCACATTGTGCATGTCATGTACTATTAATCTTGTCAATAGTCAAAGGCGGTCTTAAAAATCTCATTACGCCCTATATAGATGGAAGGAGGGAGTATGAATCCATGTTATGTCCGATTAAATTTTTTCGCTTGCTGTATAATGCATGTAACCTACTCATACCAACATTTTAGTGCATTCCAAATGTCTATACTACCGCTGCAATTCGAACTAAATTTGAATTCGTTTTTCGCTTGCTGTATAATGCATGTAACCTACTCATACCAACATTTTAGTGCATTCCAAATGTCTATACTACCGCTGCAATTCGAACTAAATTTGAATTCGTTTTTCTATTTCAATAAGAATCTACAATCATGATTGTTGCCAACTTCAACCATCATAGTTTCCTTGCTATCCGCCAGATATAAATCGGACGGCCTATAATGCAGGATGGCAGGCACACCATCATCAAGAACTCCGTTTTTTTATAGAGTAGAGATAAAATATATTAAATGTAGTATAACATGTTCATAACCACACCATGTGTATCACCGTTATATATATTCACACATGCGTCGGTTTGAAACACTATGATAAATTCTTCAAATATCCGAATTCGCTTTTTATAATGAAGTATATATGATCTCTATTCGTCTTTTACACCCACACAACCCTCTTATCTTTGTAGCTAGTGCTAACTTTCTCTTGTGCATGCACACGCCCGCATCCCTCTCACCCTCCCTCAGCATTCTCTAGCTCCATCGCGCAAATTCGTCTTTTCACTTTAGGTCGTTCACCCACGGTGTGTGTAGGCCCCCAGCTCCTTCTTTACGGCACACATCAATCGATATGCCTCTCTAGCCAGGTGTGCCTAGCACAAACACAATCTTCCCCTCTTCTCTTGTCATCGTCCATGCCTCACTCCCACCACTCTTTTCATCGTTCTCGTACACGCACACTCCTCCCCCTCGATATAGTATGCCTCTCGTACCACCTCCTACATGCATCCCTCTGTCTCTATCCTTCTCCTCGTGCCTCATTTGCTTCTAACACACACATGCATGTATACCGATCGATCTCCCAACATATACCTAGATCGACTTTAACTACCCCCCCCATCGATCGACGTAGCTCACAAGTTATGTCTCTCCTTTCTCTAACAAAGGGCAATTGATCTTCCTATGTAGTTACGTCTGCTTACCATAGCCACATCGTCCCCCCTCATCATTCGTGCATGCCTCCTGACCCGTCTCTCACACGCACGTGCACAGACAACAAGCAGCCATCTCCTCTCTTATTGATATTGCGGGCGTGCCCTCCGTTTGTCTAGCAAGCCTATCCCACCATTTGTTAGAAGCAACTCCACTACCACCCCCTCCAACACTCAGCTCTGTCTCTCTCCCAACCTTATTCCTCTCCTGCACATATGCATGGATGCCGATCGATCTCTCTTAATACATGAGGCAGATCGATCTCCTTAATACATGAGGTAGGCCTCTCTCCTCCTCCACACATATACCAGCCATTGTACCTCTATAGTTAATTGGGCCTCCCTCTTCCCCCACCACACACCGATAGTCGAGTGTTGCAGGTAGGTATCCATGCCATAGAGACAAACTGCACATGTCCCATCTCACGTTCCAGTAGGCCAGCCACTCTATATCTTTGACGTGGGCACACACAAATTCGATGGCACTCTTTATCGATCGCGCGCGCACACACACACACACATCATCCCTCTCTTCGATTCTATGGACACCTCAAGCCGATGATACCTCCACTCTCTTCTCGTGGATCGCCCCCTCTATATATATGTTATATCCAGGACTCTATTTCACACACATTGCATATGTTACATTTTTTGATTGACCCCCCCCCCCCCCCCCGCCAAAAAAAACTCTCAAGAACCCACACACTATATCTCTCTAGGTTTGTATCTCTCTCACAACCCCACGTAGGTGGTGTACGTATACAAGAAGAGAATAGGTGCATCGTGCATGTACTCACGCTTCGTGCCCAGCCACACCCGCGCGGGTACACGGTGGAGCTCATTTCTTTACGAAATGGCAGCCCACGTGCTAATTTGAATGCCTGTAGCGGTTGTTTACCTAGGGAGGTCGTGTACCATGCATGCACGAAACAAAGTTCGACTTGACGCGTTGCCGCGTTATTTTTAAATAAAGTTATAGCGCTCAATGGCACGTACACAGGATATAAAACGATTTTTATGGAGAAAAAGGTAGTCTGCTCACTATATACAATGGAGCCTGCCTGCGTGGTTTGTCGCTCTTCAGAGTATCTCACACAAGGCTGCAGTGGCCTCTCTCTCTCTCACCGTTGGTCACTGATCCGGCCGCATCCCGTCCACCGGGGGAAAGGGAGTGCGGTGGCCTCTCTCTCTCTCATCGTTGGTCACTAATCCGGCCGCATCCCGTCTGCCGGGGGAAAGGGAGTGCGGTGTCATCTCTCTCTCACCGTTGGTCACTGATCCGGCCGCATCCCGTCCGCCGGGGGAAAGGGAGGAAGTGCATCGTTTCTCCGTTTGACGGCGCCGAGGCAGCACGTCCCGATCTGCGGTACACGCCGTTCTCTCTGACCAAGCTCCGGCGCGGCAGGGCCTACGCCACCTGCTCGCAGATTCCGCCCACCGCCGCTCACCTAGTTACATCCCGACGACCTCCAGGTATCCCCTCCGGCCTTGCTCCACTGCCCGTCTTCCCACGTCGCTGCATGTGGATCTTCCATAGTTCTTTGCCCAAAACGTAGCTCGTCCGGCGTACTTTCCATATTGCATTCTCGTCCTCACACTGTTTTAGACAAACACAACCGTGTTGTTATCTTCCCTTAGGACAAGGAATATGCTTCTTTTTTGTCGTCGCATGTGTCATCAACTGTTATTGGCCAGTAATTGTTTCCTTTCTACTCGTTGCTATTGCGACCTTTTGGTGAACTGCACAAATCACTTTTTTCTTAAGAGTGTTTTGTGCAGTTGTACTAAAATGTAACACGGGCAACGTCTCTACATTTCAGTGCGACTGCATAAAGGGAGATTGGTTTTGCTCTATCCTCCTCATCCAACTCCGAGCCTAATCTTCTCCAACTAGTTAGTCTTAAGAGAAACTGCAAAGGTGACCGGCTTCTATTTGTGTGTTTATTGTTTCATCAGCAGTCCTCTATTATCGTAATCACACTTAATATCTTTGGAACAGGGACGCTCAGCTCTATTTTAGTGGAACTGCACAAAATGATCGGAATGTTGCATGCTCCAGACAGCTACTTTTTTCCCAACATGCCTTGTTGATTTAGACAGAGCTGGGGGGACGTTGCTGCCAATGAAAGCATGGATCAATTTTAATTTAACACCTTCTCACAACTCTGTCTTCAGTTGTGATGTAATTATTAGCTCTGATCTGCTAATAATTGACATGCATTAGCAAGGAAGTTAGTTTTTTATTGTTTCTGAAAGAGCATCGGTGACAAGACACGCAAAACAAAAGCTGAAAGCTCACACCATTGTACAATTTCATGTCGCTGGAAAATTATTTGTATAGAACGTCAATTATGTAAACAAATGATGGAAGCTTGATAGCATTGCCAGAAGCCTCTTCATCATCCGGGTCCATGTGCCATGCACAAAATTATACTCCTTCGTTCCTAAATATTTGTCCTTTTACAAATTTCAAACGGGCATGTTTTAGAGTGTAGATTCACTCATTTTGCTTCGTATGTGTACTCCCTCCGTTCCTAAATATTCTATTCGTCTTCCTAGAGATTTCAATAAGTGACTACATACGGAGCAAAATGAGTGAATCTACACTCTAAAATATGTCTATATACATCCGTATGTGCCAGTCCATTTGAAATCTCTAAAAAGACAAATATTTGAGTAGTCACTCGTAGAAATCTCTAGAAAGACAAATACTCCGGAGTATATTTAAGAACCGAGGGGGTAGTGCACAACCGCATGGGAGACTCAGCCCGGTCGTTGCGCTGCATTAATAGTGAGTAATGAGCAGTCAAATCATAAGCCCCGCCTTTCCCACTGTAAGTTGCTCTGAAGAAGCAACCATCAATACGCTCTTGTTTGAATCCGCTCATACTACTCCATCCGTCACTGTTTATACAGCGCGCTTCAGAAAAAAGAAAAAAAATCTGTGGGACCAAGGCGACTAGCGATCGGCCTGAAAAATAGCATTGGTAGTTATAGCACGACGTCTATTACTAGAGGGAATAATGCGTACACACATGCATGCAGTGCTTCCACCCCGGGTACACACATGCATGCACTTACTCCACTCCGTAGTAGTATAGTACATGGAGAGAAAATTGTGGACTTGATTGCAGTTACCACGCCCTAATTAATTGAGCATTAAACCAAACGCGTCTAAAGTCTCTCTGGTGGTGGAAATGCATTGAGAGAAATGCATCATAATGAAGCGCGCCCTGTAAACTGTGACGGAGGGAGGAGTAGTATGAAGGTGCAAAACCAAGTACGCGTATGGCCAGTCGGTCAACGCACCTCCTCTTGGCATATCACTGACATGTGGGACAGGAGTGTGAGCAAACCGATCTCAATTGACGGCAAAGAGCCAACCCGCCGTTCCTTGAGAGAGGCGAGGAGCGCGAACACACAGATGGGCTCGCACGGAGGCCAAGATATATTCGAGCATGGTTGGTTGATCGATATCATTCATTACATGTTGGGCTGCCGTTTTCCGCCCTTCTCTGAAATAAACGTGTACTTTATCAGAGATAAAAATAAGAGTACAGACGCTCCACCATGCGGTTCTAGTAGTAGTACTACTCGTACTACTGCGCTTGGCTCTTCGCCTCTTCGTGAAGTCGAACAATGATGATACTCCGCATGTTGGGTACTACAGTGTATGCCTCTGACAATCTGACACCGAATGGACTGATGCATGTGCACCGAGGGTAGGTTTCATTAGTCAAAAGGCGTAAGCGAGCTTCACCTTGTCCTGCAAGCTTCTCCTCGTTCTGCGAGTTGACGGGACACACCAAAAAGTAGTGCTAGTCCATACTCCCTCCTTTCCGGTTAATATGGCTTAAACTTTTTTGCGGGTAAATGAGAGAGCTTTATTCATATATAAGCATTCTTAGGACGATCAGCCAAGACACTGGTCACTAGGAAGCGAGGTACCCCGCAAAAAAGAAGTAGGAAGCGAGGTGTTTCATCAAGCCAGCTCTCGGCCACATTCAAAGTGCAGCAAGCACGGTTCGCACGAAGATGCGCCGCAAGGTTTGCTGACCTGTTTACTTTGTGCTTGGTTGTTCGCCTATTCGGGAAGTCGAACAATAATAGCACTAGTAGTATAGTGTATGCTTCTGGCAATCTAACACCGAATTAACTGTTGCACGTCCACCGCCTGAGCGAGGGAGAGCTTGCATTAGTCAAAAGTTTCTCCTTGTCCCGCGAGCCACCGCGCGCAAGCTTCTCCCGTCCTGCAACCTTCTCCTCGTTCGGCAAGTTAACGGGACACAGCAAAGTAATGCTAGTCCATACTGCCTCCTCTCCGGTTAATATTGTCTTAATTTCAAACGAGATAAATACACTGTCTGTCACTGTATATTTGTAAAAATACGATCAGTGGACTTCATAATTCGCTCATTACGCTCAATATATATATTTTCCGGTGTTTATACGGTCACTAGCTCACCCTGACTGAGTATGTGTGTGCATGCACGTGTAGGTTGAGCACTTGAGCGTGACCGTGTGTGTTCCGTCGTGTGCTCGGACATGCATGCATTAGGGCGTCGCGCGCGTTTTTGCGTCCATGTGTACGTGTGACTGTTGCATACACGTAGGGGGAGTACGTGTAGGGGCCACTAAGGAGCAGTCAAATCACACAGTAAGTTAGTCGGAAGAAGCAACCATCATTTCACTCTTGAATGACACGTACGCAATATAAAATGGTTGATATGGAGAGAAAATGAAAACCACTATATAAACACTAGCAGGAGCCTAAGCTACAAGCCTGCTTGCTTAGGTTGCTCTCTTCACAAGCATAGAACGACGGGCCTGATCCCACAGCTGGGGGAAGGGAACAATGTTTTGCGTAGACGCGGTCGACATCGGCGAGGGAGAAAACCCACAGTCGGTGCGTCCCAATCGGGGGTCACCGCGGTATGGGCCGATGCCGCGTCCCAACCGCCCTTCTAGCTACAGCTCAACGTCCCAGGTAGTCCATCTTCCTTTTGGAGCCGGCTTGCTCCACTATCGTAGCTCCATCTCCATGTCGATCTTTCTCTACTTCTACCGGCTTCTACTTGTGATGAGTTTATGTCTCATGAACTAGTGCCAGTACTATTATTCTAATCACACTTCTTCAATATCTTTGCCATCAGGGATGCTCAGGTCGATTTTAGTGGAACTGCACAAAAGCATCGTATGATCCGAGGGTGCCAGCCGTCTTTCCTTCGACAGGTTCTACCTGGCCAGGAAATTAAATCATGTTTAGGGTTTAGGGTTTAGGTCATAGTGACCCCATCAGTAGTTTTTCTTTCGTACACGCTCTCACAACTTTTTCCTTTAGTTGTGAAGTAAATATTGGCTATGATCTGTGAATCATTGAGATGCATCAGCATGCGTGTTAGTTTTCCTTTGTATTTGATGGAATGTTGTAACGGGGCAACCTTGGAATAGGAATGAAAATGGAGTGGAAAGTTTCCGTTTTTCCGGAGAAAAAATGGAAATGGAGAGAAACCAATGTTTCGTTCCGTTGGATCACGCCATCGAGCAAAACCAACGTTTAAATCACGTCTGTCGTGTTCGTGTCTCACCCTCCTCCACGGCTCGACCCCACATGGTCGCTTGGCATGCCACTCACCGCAAACCGAGTATACGATAACTTTCCCGCCTGCTTGTCGATGGATCGCGCCATGGAGTACTAGCACTACTGGAAGAGATTGACGAGTTGGGGGAGGACAGCTAGCTGTAGCACGGACTCCCAAGAACTTTTTACATGCATGTTGTAGCTGGCTATTGCGACCTTTGAACGTGGAGCAGCCGCGTGCACCCGGAAGCGGCGCGGGCGACGCTCTCTCGGCCGGCGTGCTGCTTCAATGCCGGCGCCAGTGAGAGGTCACGTCCGCTCTGGCCGGGCATGAATGCGGCACTGACCGTTTCGGGCGGGAAGCACGCGCGGGTGATGAAGAGGGTTCGGGTTGGTCAGGACCGGCCGTGGCAGCGGTCCGGACGTGCGCAAACAAGAGATGTTGTACGTTAATATTGCTGCGTATATAATTAACAACGTAAATAATGTGCCAGTTGGCCAAATATGATTGGAGATGGAGATGGAAATGGAATTTTACGTAAACACGGATATGCATGTCTATGTCTATGTGTGTGTGCGCGACGACTCTCGCGGCCTGGAAGCGGGGGCGTGTTTTTGATCGAGTTTTCTTTCTTGGTACGTTAGAAAAATTGTCCGCCAGTTTTCGTTTCTTTTTTCCGGGAACGCGCGTATTCTATTTAAAACCACTGCTATGGAGAGTTTTTTTACTCCATTATAGCCTCTTGTTTGATAGAGTTTCTCGCGTCTCGCTCTCTCACCCTCTCCATATCAAAACAAGATGACAGTGTCCACTCTATCTCTCTCCTCACCGGTGGTCACAGATCCGGCCGAATCCCATCCGCTGCGGGAGGTGAGGAGGTGCAGCATTGACGTTGTCGCCGTCGGCGACGGAGGAAGCCGATGCGCACCGTCCTCTCGGAGCCGGCGCTGGCGTGGACGAAGATCCTCCGCGCCCTTGTTCGCTGCCTTCGTGTGGGCAGATCCCGCCCGCCCGCCTAAACGACATCTCGCCCACCTGAGGTATAACTTCTTGTACTGGTCCAGCTCCCCAGGTTGCTGCGTGCGGGTTTTCTTCTATGCGACTACTCCCCAGCTCCCCATGCATAGTAGCTAGGGTTCGTCGGCTGGTCCAACATCACCTACTAGTACTATTATAGAGGAAATGCCACTCGAAAAGTTGTCCTGATTTATGCCTCGGTGGAGGTATGCATGTTGTTTCGACAAAAAGTACATGGTGGTTGTGCCGTCATTGTCCATATGGTGGTTGTACTATCACTGGTTAAATGAAGAAATGCTTTTTTTGTCGGGTAACCTGGTTTAGTTCCCATCAAGATAATTATGATGCTTCTGTTTGTTGGTGTACTTTTCATTAATTCTTATTGACAATTGAGATGTCGTTGCTAACCCTTTTTTATATTTTTGGAAACAACGATGCGTGTCTCCATACCCGGGCATGTCTTCCTCAATTTTAGTGGAACTGCACAAAATTGGATGGCCATTGTTGTTCCGCCTCACTGTCCTCTGCCACGTGGTTCTTCATTCCTCGAGCTTGATTACTGAGAAGAAACAGACCACAGTGAGGATTTGTCGAACTTCATAGGTGCCTCACCCAAACTTGATGCCAAATGGATGATGCATCACCACGATGACCTATCGATGCTCATGGTTGTGCCTCATGGTTGCGTCGGCTGGTGAAGCTGATCGATTTTCAATGAAAAACAACATGTCTTCCATCAGTGCTCTTTTCTTGTTACGCACAAAGATGATATCCTTCGTCAGTTCACCATGGTTGCGTTGGAGACGCAGTCGTCTTTCACGTTGGTGCAATTTTATCACACAATTGGCTATGAACCAAATGTTTCCTCGAAGAAGGATCGACGTTGGTACTAAGAGCATAGGTTTTGTATTGATTTCTAAGCCTTCTCACAACTTTGTCTCCAGCTCCCCTGTAATTTTATTTGTCCAGCTATTAACTTTGATTTAAAAAATGGTGTGGACTAAAAACCCGGATGGACGTAGTAGCCCTCCATTTTTATTTACTCAGCATATTAGATTTGACTGAAGTCAAACTTTGTAATACTCTCAAACCTTTCCGATAATTGAAATTAAAATTCTTTATTTGTACACACTCTCACACGTTTCCGATAATTTGGCGCATGTGTGGTTGTTCACTTAAGGGAGGGTAGTGTACCACATGTGAAGGACAGGAAGTGCGACCAGGACGCGTGGGCGTGGATCGTTAGTTCATCCGAAGTAGTACTAGTTTTCTTCACTGTACATTAAATAAAGAGTTTCGTTTCATACTTACACAATTTAAAACGATTGTTATGGAGAGAATAAGAAAACCACTCCACTATATATTAGTCGTATACACGAGAGTACTATATGGACGCAGCTTCATTGACTTAGTGCACATGCCTTTGGATTTATGACAGGTGGGCCCAAAATGTGGCTGGCTCACTTGTCATATAGCAAAAAGCAGGTGCAGTGAAGGCACCGGAGCTCAGTCCGTACTACAGTAGTATATATATAAGCGGGAGCCTCAGCGCTTGTTCGCTAGGGTTTGCACTCTCCACACGCTCGCCGCACTACATATATGTTACACGCTGGAGGCTCAGCGTTCATTTGCTAGGGTTTGCTATATTCACAGTCTCTCACCCTCTCTTCACCAGATCTAAACAATACTGCGTTGGCCTTTTGTCTCTCTCTCCCCCCTCACAGCTGGTGAAGGAGGCGTCCATATCCCGTCGCACCGGGAAGGGGAGGAGGTGCAGCGTTCACTGTATCGCCTTCGGCAAGGGAGGCAATCCAATGCCGGCTGCGCTGTTCTCTTTCACCCAGTGCCTGTGCGGGAGGGCCACCGACCCCTTCTTCCTCGCTGCCGTACGTAGTATGGGCAGATCCGGCCTCCCGCTGCATGCCTTGCCACATCCCGACGACCCTAAGGTATAAGTTTCTTTGAAACCGTCGTTGCTCTAGCTGCATGTGGATCTTTTTCGATCTGTAGTCGAATCTAGGTCTTTGTTCAAAGAGGAAAGAAGGGTGCGGTGGGCTGGAGCAAGAATCTAGGACGTGGTTCAATGAGGAAAGGAGGGGCGGAAAGTAGTATAGACTGGCTATCCAGCCGCTTTGTAGGTCGAAAAGGGAAAAAGGGGGTAACCCAGTACACACATCTGTAAGGAACCGATTTTTTTGTTGAAAAGGGAAAGAAACTGGGGATGTTTCATCCTCCTTTATCGGCAAGCAATTGTTTCCTTTTTTGCCTCTGTTAAAACAGAGCTATCGATTCAACTTGTTGCTATTGCGACATTTTGCTTCGCTACTCGAAACACTTATGTTTTAAGACTGTTTTGTGCAGTTCAACTTGAACGTCACACCGGTGACTTTGCTTAATTTTGGTGGAACTGCACAAAAGGAGATCGAGATTCGTATTTTACCTTTGTCGGTCTCATGAAAGGTCAGTACAGGCCTTCATCCACATGATTGTGCAGTGTGCTTTGAGATGTTGTGCTACTTGTATTGGTACTGTTTTAAATAAATGTTGAATTGAAGCTATTGTATTGCTGTCTTTTCCCATTAAGTAGTGAACAAAAATGGGACCAACCCAGACATGATGCTTGTTGCTTTGTTACAACAAACATTGCATCACCCCCTTTATAAGTAGATGGAAGCACATACTGTTGTTGCGCCCACTCTCCCCTGGAACTGTTTATGCTTTTCGTTAATCTAATGCCGCTGGTAAAATTAAGCAATGCCACTCTCAGAATTAATTAACTACTGAATCTTAGTTCAAAACTGCAACACTTGTTAGGAATGGTACTATCCTGCTTCGTAGTTCTTTCTACATGTTTAACCAAGATATTGTTAAGATAATGTCTCTGTTAAAATGAATCAGTTGCATTGTTTTAGGAATGGTACTTTTCTGCTTTGTCCTTCTTTATACATGTTGAAACAAGGCATTGTTAAGATAATGTCTCAGTCAACATGAATGAATCACACTGATGGAGAATTGCTACTCTCCTGCTTTGTTTCCCATTAAGATAAAGTAGATCAGTAGATGATTTTCTTCTGGGAGTACAAGTCATCAACCGTTATTTCTCAGTAATTGTTTCCCTTATACCTATTGTTGCTTACAGGGATATCAAAATTAAAGCTCGGTTTTATTCCGACTTCGATTTTAGTTGAACTGCACAAAAGGAGCCAATGTGTCCAAGGCAAACTGCTGCATTACTGGGTCCAGTTGGTCGTTCCACTTTGCAGAAAGAAGCAGTCACTGTTTGTGCTACATTACAGAAGGAATGACCGAGAAGCTTTACAGAGTATTATTAGACACCGGTGACATGACTAGTCTGCAGAGACCATTGGCAATTTAACAACACGTGGAGTGCCCTGGGCAAAAAGTGCCCAAACAAGTACAAGAAGCTATGACAGGACTCCACGATCATAGGCATTACATATTTTGAATGGGAAAAGCTTGTCAAAGTTCAATCATTGATGTTAGCAAGAAGACGTTAGTTTAATATATTGGAATTGGAAAACCTTGTCAAAATTTGCTCATTGATGTTAGCCAGAAGACATGCATTTGATATTTTTGAGTGGGACGCCCTTGCTGTGAGCAGCGTCGAGTGTTTTTTCCTATTCCTGTGTTCAGTTTAGAAGTAAATAGTTACTCTGCTGAGATATTCTTATGTTAAGAGTTTGTTCTGAATATTGTCTATGTAATGCCAGGCCTTGTGTTTGATTGGAAAGTTGAGCTTGGAATGTTGTGGCATGCGGCATCACGAGCTGTTCACCGTGCCTCCTGAGAATAATGCTTCGTATTGTTTTGCATGTCGATCTAATGCCAGTGATTTGCTTGTTAAGAAGATCATCCTCTTCTGTTGTTTCCGTGCTTAAGAAGTTCATCGTCTGATGTTTCATTCATAGCCTATACGACAAGTCGGGTAGGTTAGACGTGAAACCATATGATCTTCCGACCAACTCATGATATTAGGCCGTGATTGGATCGTCGTTTTCCAACCAAAACCACTTGTAAAACTGACGCTTGTAAATTAAAGCAGATGGTCTCGGGCGAAGGCGCTTGGTTGGTCGATTTCGACTAGTAAAATATCGGAAGTACTTCACACACGATAAAAACGCTGAACGACACTCGGACGATTGCTAATCCAGCCGTTAGCTGCCGTTTCAGCCTTGCCCATGGATGGCATGATACGCACGTCGTGCATGTATCGTCTGGTAATATCGTCCATATAGCAGTGCTCGTAAAATATACACTGGTCTCTCAAATTACACACGTAACCCGCCGGTTTTACTTACAGACCTCGGGCCCTCGGTTTCATTACGCCTGTATTTTGCGTGTTGTTTTTGATGACGAGTAAATTACACTTGTATGTTAATACAGGTTTGAAATAAACCAGAGCTCCCAAGCGCGGCCTTACCGTTTCATCCCGTCTCAGTTTCTCGAAGGTGCTCATAGGTGTCCGATGATCCTGGCTTCCTGAATGAGTAGCGGGCGCTGTATCAGACCATTCGTAGGGCCCGCGAGGCCCTCTCCGTTGTCCTTCAAGTTGTTGCGCTCGCCATGGCGCCGAGCATTGTTAACATCGTCAACGAACATGAGGATTCAGGAGATGACTTTATTTTGACTGGATGACACTAGGGACCCACTACGGACATAGCCGTACATATGCAAGTGCCTCCTTATTATGTACAACTATATTTTTTTTGCTTTCTCCTGGTTTCCTGACATCACGGTCCTACCCCATTGTCAACCTATGTAGTCAATATAAACGAGAGAATTGCACAAGGTGCGGCTGACAGCTGGGACCAAGCAGCTCGAGCAGTATTTGTGTTTTTGAGGCGTGAGCACTACAGAGTTTTTCTTGGCGATGATTTCATTGTTGTTCAGAGGAGAGCAGGGTATTAACTGGGTGGGCTGTGGCCCGTCTAGCCCAGGCCAGATATCCAGCCCAGATACTAATTTTTTCAAGATGAAAATGGCTAGCCCAGCTATACGTCTTTTTGAGGAATACCCAGGCAAGGTCAACTTGTTATTCTCCGCCCCGCTGGGCTGCAAATCTTTCCTAGGAGGGATGCATTAGGCTTAACAGGAAAATGGGCTTTAAAAAATAATAAATGGGATGTAATTATAAAAACTCAGCAGTAACTATAAAAAATGCACCAAACACGAAACTAGTTTATAAAATATTATTTATGGATTTTGAAAATCTTAATTTTTCATTGTTGCGCGCGCAATGTTTCGTTGGATTTTTATGTAATACAAATTTATATTTAAGCTGACTAGAAATTTCGGGATAAAAATATTTCGGATCCCATCAAAATGTGGGAAATTTTATTGAATTATGTCTTCAACGGTTGGTTGAAATTATTAATCGTTGTCCTAGCTAGAAAATGGGATGTACTTTTAACAAACTGTAAATGGGCTGTTGTAAATTCCATTAGAATTCAAAAATGGGCTGTACATTCTTACAAAACGCAAATGGGCTATAAGTTCTCTGCCACACACTCTTGGGCCTAGTAAGTGACGCGTCCCCTAAAAAAATAAGTTGACGCGTATGCCAGGCTTTGTCAACTTATTATAGTCAACACACGGTTCTAGCAGCAGTGGCCGTTGGATGTCTATCCAACGGATGTCGTGCTTCTTCTTCAATCTCGGATATTCTTAGCTTCGGCCACCCAAAAGATGATTCCTCCCCCTGACTTATGGGGCGCACCGTTTCGGAGGCTGACTTGTGGGCCTACTAAGTTGGAGCGCACCAAGGGCTTTGTCAACTTAGTCAATCTAAACGATTCTAGCTTTAGTGACCGTACGATGTCCATCCAACGGCCGTAGTGCTTCTTCAACCTCTGGTCTTCTTGGTCCAGCCGCCCAAAGCAGCGCCGGTCGTGCCGCCTGCTCCTGCCTCCCGTGGCTGGCTGTGCTGCGCGGAGGCCTCACCGCCCCCATACTACTCCCACCGCTGGCCAGGCCATCCCTCCACTCACCCACACCCCCTGTTATTCTGCGGCGACGGCAGCCTCACACCGCAGCCGAACCAGTGAACCCTCGTACGCCTCTTCGCGCGGGCTTCCACTGCTGCGTCTTCCCCGGCTCCGCGTCGTCCCCTTCCTAGGCCTCGCCGTCGTCCACCGCCCTGGTGCTCTCGGCGCGGCGTGGTCAACGTGGTCAACGGCCGACTTCCATCGGAAGAGTACTGTACGTGGAGAGGCTGACAGCTGGGTCCACGGCGGCCGCAAGGAAGTGCCTCCTTATTACGCGCAAAATAATTATTCCTCCACCTGAGAGCGAGGACCCACCGGATGGGCCACCAGTATTTTGCGAAAAAAATCGTTTCCCCCTGACTGCTGGGACCCACCAGACGGGCCACCGTATTTCGCGAAAAAACGTTCCCCCCGCTGTCAGCTCGAACCCACCGGAAGTGCCTCCTTATTACGCACAGTAAAATGAATACCCCCCGGCTAGCTGGGACCCACCTTGGTGGGAGGCTGACTTGTGGGCCTACTAAGTTGACGGGACGAAGGACTTTGTCAACTTAGTCAATATGAACAATTCTAGCTCCAGTGACCATACGATGTCCATCCAACGGCCGTAGTGCTTCTTCAACCTTTGGTCTTCTTGCTCCAGCCGCCCAAAGCAGCGCCGGTCGTGCCGCATGCTCCTGCCTCCCGTGGCCGGCTGTGCTGCCGCAGAGGCCCCGCCCCTACTATTCCCACCGCTGGCCAGGCCCTGCAGCGACGGAAGCCTCAAACCGGCAATTAGTTTCAAATATCTGTTTTTTTCTTTCAAGATTTTAAATTACATTAATTTTTATGCGTGGAGAATTTGTTGGATTTTATATTGATATACATTTATTTTTAAAATCAGTTTGAATGTGAGTCGAAAGTTCGGGATTAAAAACAGTTCGGACCGCACCAAAATATGCAAAATTTCGTATAATTTTTTAACCGTGGCCACAATATGGGCTGTAATGCTAACAAAAAGAATATGGGCTCCAAAAAAACCTTAAGAATTAGCAAATGGGCTGTAAATTATTAGAAATAATTGCAGATGGGTTGTATGCTGTTTTCCACAGATTTGAGGCTTTCCTAAAAAAAGGTTGACGCACAAGCACTGACTGTTGGATGTCCATCCAACGGCCGGCGTGCTTCTTCAATCTCTGCTCTTCCTGCTCCAGCCGCTCAAACAAGCGTCGGCGGGACTGCCTGCTCCCTCCTCCCCGCGGCCGGCTGTGCTGTCGCGCAGGCCTCACCGCCCCACCGTACTCCCATCGCTGGCCTAGCCATCCCTCTACTCACCCACACCTGCTGTTATTCTCCGGCGACGGCAGACGAACCAGTAAACCCTCGTACAGTCGTACTCCCCTCCGCGTGGGAAACAACTACCGAGTCTTCCCTGCCTCCGTGTCGTCCCCTTCCTAGGCCTCGCCGTCGTCCACCGCCGTGGTGCTCTCGGCGCGGCGTGGTCAATGTGGTCAACGACGACTTCCATCGGAAGAGTACTGTGCGTGGAGACGCTGACAGCTGGGTCCACGGCCGCAGCAAGGAAGTGCCTCCTTATTACGCACAAAATAATTATTCCTCCACCTAACAGCGGGGACCCACCGGACGGGCTACCGTATTTCGCGAAAAAATGTTTCCCCCCTGACTGCTGGGACCCACCAGCTACACCTTCGCACGCAAGGAAGTGCGTCCGGGCAAAAAATACAAAACGATTCGCCCCCCTGACTGCTGGGACCCACCAGCTACATCTTCGCACGCAAGGAAGTGTCTGACAGTCGGGACCCACCTGGTCAAAGCGTATGTAGCGTTGTCATTCTGGTCGCGAACGTGTACATACATATATACTGGTGGATGTAGAGGCGCGCACGTAGCATGTACACGTACGTACAGCGGCTAGGGTGCAAGAAAGAAAATACGGCCACGTATGTGTACATACGGGCGGGGTCTCGAACGCCTACTCGCGCATACGTACGGCGAGGGCTCGTTGACATGGCTGGGTCGGAACGGAGAAACAGCGTCGTCGTCGTGTTCATGGGGAGGCAACGGAATGCGTCGTGTTCATGGGGAGGCAACGGAATGCGTCGTGTTCATCGGGAGGCAACGGAACGCGTGGGAGCCAACCGGCTGGGTCGGAACGGAATGCGTGGTCGTGTTCATCGGGAGGGCTTGGACGGAACAGGCGATGAAAACGAGGCCTGGCGTACCACACAACGGAGGAAACGGACCTCCTACATTCGGAACGGGGTCCTATTGATCCGGAGGGGTGTGGCGTACCGCAAAACGGAGGAAACAGACCTACTACAGTCGAAACGGGGGTCCTGTTGATCGGGAGGGGTGTGGCGTACCGCAAAACAAACGAAACGGACCTCCTACGGTCGAAACGGGGGTCCTGTTGATCGGGAGGGGTGTGGCGTACCGCAAAACGGACGAAACAGACCTCCTACGGTCCAAACGGGGGTCCTGTTCATCGGGAGGGGTGTGGCGTACCACAAAATGGGACTCCACGGGATACTGTTCATCTCCACCGTCGACCTCCTCCAGCCTCCACGGGCTACCGTCGACCTCCTCCAGCCTCCACGGGCTCCTGTTCATCCAGCCTCCACCGCGCGCTACTCCACCGGCTACTGTTCAACCACCCCTCCACGGGCACCCCTCCACCATCTACTGTTCATCCAGCCCTCCACACCACGGGGTCCTGTTCAACCACCCCTCCACGGGCACCCCTCCACCGTCTACTGTTCATCCAGCCCTCCACACCACGGGGTCCTGTTCAACCACCCCTCCACGGGCACCCCTCCACCATCTACTGTTCATCCAGCCCTCCACCACACCACGCGGTCCTGTTCATCCAGAGGCAATGCCACCGCTCACTGTTCATCCAACCCCCCCCCCCAACGCTCACTGTTCATCCTAGGGGAACACGATCTCTGCTTCGACAAGACGTGCCAATAAAAACTGCCTCGCGAAACATGCAGTGGCAGGCTGGGAGAAACGGTTCGAATAATGACCAGGCCGTGGTGTGATGTCACGTTATGAAAAGTTGTCAGCAGATTGGATTTGTGGAAATATTACTCTCTCTATGGTGGTATGTGGAATTTGTTTTGCAGAGCCGGACACTATCCTTGTGTTCAAAATCTTCTATGGAGTATTCGGAGGAAGAACCCGCCTTGCAATGCCGAACACAATCTGCGCGCCGGACTCATCGTCATTGAAGCCTGGTTCAGGGGCTACTGAGGGAGTCCTCGATTAGGGGGTCCTCGGACAGCCGGACTATATACTTTAGCCGGACTGTTGGACTATGAAGATACAAGATTGAAGACTTCGTCCCGTGTCCGGATGGGACTCTCCTTGGCGTGGAAGGCAAGCTTGGCAATACAGATATGTAGATCTCCTCCCTTGTAACTGACTCTGTGTAACCCTAACCCCCTCCGGTGTCTATATTAACTGGAGGGTTTAGTCCGTAGGAAAACAACAATCATACCATAGGCTAGATTCTAGGGTTTAGCCTCTACGATCTCGTGGTAGATCAACTCTTGTAATACTCATATCATCAAGATCAATCAAGCAGGAAGTAGGGTATTACCTCCATCGAGAGGGCCCAAACCTGGGTAAACATCGTGTCCCCCGCCTCCTATTACCATCCGCCTTAGACGCATAGTTCGGGACCCCCTACCCGAGATCCGCCAGTTTTGACACAGACATTGGTGCTTTCATTGAGAGTTCCACTGTGCCATCACCACAAGGCTTGATGGCTCCTTCGATCATCGGCAACGATGCGATCCAGGGTGAGGTTTTCCTCCCCGGACAGATCTTCGTATTCGACGGCTTCGTACTGTGGGCCAACTCGCTTGGCCATCTGGAGCAGATCGAGAGCTAAGCCCCTGGCCATCAGGTCAGGTTTGGAAACTTGAATTATACTGCCGACATCTGCGGAGACTTGATCTTCGACGAGTTCGAGCCCATGTCAGGTGCGCCATACAATCCCGACGAGCATGACTTAGCTCTGCCGTCGGACAGTGTTCGGGAGATCACACCTGCAACTACTTCGGCCCTCAATCCGGAACAAATTGCGCCATCTGAGGATGGGTGGATGGACCCCGCCTCGGAGGCTGCACACTCAGTGGCGATAGAGCCGAATACTGACTTCACCTCCTATGAGACCCGTGTTGCCGAACCATTGGATTCATCCCCGGCCATGGGCCCCGAGCCGCCTGCGTCCGTGCCTATCGAATCCGATCGGGCACCGATCATGGAGTTTACCTTCGCGGATATCTTTCAGCACTCGCCCTTCGGCGACGTGCTAAACTCGTTGAGGTCTCTCTCCCTATCGGGCGACACTTGGCCGAACTATGTCCGGCTAGAATGGGATGCGGACGACGAAGAAATTCTCTCCCCACCCACCACCCACTTAGTAGCCACTGTCGACGATTTAACCGACATGCTCGATTTCGGCTCCGAAGACATCGACGGTATGGACGACGATGCAGGAGACGAACAGGAACCATCATCCACAGGGCGCTGGACAGCCACTTCATCACATGATATATACATGGTGGATACACCCAAAGAAGACAATGATGAGGAACGCGAGGGTGCAACGAAGGATAACCCCCTCGAGAAGCAACCAAAGCGACGACGGAGACGCCGCTCCAAATCTCGCCTCGGCAAAAACAGCGATAACAGCGCAAGAAAGAATGAGACCCCGGTCGACTCCAATGCAATAGAGCAGGACGAGCCAGCGGACGGCGAACATAGTATGGAGCCACTATCCGATCATGGCGGCGCCGAGGGTAGAAATCATCAACCTGTCTCCGGAGAGGAGAATAGTCCGGATGACGATATACATATCATCCCGGAAAGGAACTTGGAACTTGGAACAAGAGAACCTCCACAGAAGGCTTATTGCCACCGCGAGGAGTCTCAAGAAGCAGAAACAAAGGCTTAAGGCCGCGCAAAATACACTCATCAGTAGATGGAACAAAGTGCTGGACACTGCGGAAAAGTACGGTGGCAGTCGCCACACAAAGAGTTACCCAGAGCGCAAGCTGCTGCCTGAATTCGATGACGAGGCCTTAGAGCCTACACAGCCGAAAAATAAAACGGCTGATCGGTCGGATCGACCTCCTCGTGGCCACGATAGGGCGGCTAACAAGGCCGCACATAAGTCAGCACATGATTTACGTGAGGACTTGCATCAAAAAGACGGCATTACCAGATCCATCTACGGATCTAGGAAGCGCGCTCCAGCGTAGAATCAAAACCGAACACTACAACCATCAGAACGCCACGATACATCCAAATACAGGGGTGCCACACGCCCCCTATGCTTCACCGATGAGGTACTGGATCACGTATTTCCAAAAGGATTCAAACCCGTGAACATAGAGGCGTATGACGGAACGGCAGACCCTGGGGTCTGGATTGAGGACTTCATCCTCCATATCCATATGGCTCACGGAGACGATCTGCACGCCATCAAATACTTGCCCCTCAAGCTGAAAGGACCAGCTCGGCACTGGCTGAAGAGCCTCCCCAAAAATTCAATTGGAAGTTGGGAGGAGCTTGAGGATGCTTTTAGGGCTAACTTTCAAGGGACCTATGTCCGACCTCCGGACGCAGACGATTTAAGTCATACAATTCAACAGCCTGGAGAGTCAGCCCGAAAGCTTTGGAACAAATTTCTCACTAAGAAGAATCAAATCGTCGACTGCCCGGACGCCGAAGCCTTAGCAGCTTTCAAACACAGCGTCCGAGACGAATGGCTCGCCAGACACCTCGGCCAAGAAAAGCCAAGGACAATGGCAGCCCTAACAAGCCTCATGACCCGCTTTTGCGCGGGCGAAGATAGCTGGATGGCCCGTAGTAGCACCAGCGACCCAGGCACAACTGAAGTCAGGGATGGCAATGGAAAACCATGACGCAGTAAAAGCAAGCGTCGAAATAACGAAGACAGCCCAGACAACACGGCGGTAAACGCCGGATTTAGGGGCTCTCGACCCGGTCAGCGGAAAAAGCCTTTCAAAGGCAGCAGAGATGGACCGTCCAGCCTAAACAAGATTCTAGACAAATTATGTCAGATTCATGGCACCTCCGATAAACCTGCAAATCACACCCACAGAGAATGCTGGGTCTTCAAGCAGGCCGGTAAGTTAAACGCCGAACACAAGGGGAGGGAAACACCAAGTGAAGACGAGGATGAGCCTCGCCAGCAAAGCACTGGGGGACAGAAAAAATTCCCACCGGAGGTCAAAACAGTGAACATGATTCACGTAACAAAAAGAAGTTGCAAACGCGCACTCCGAGACACATGCGCCGTAGAGCCCGTCACCCCTAAGTTCAACCCTTGGTCGGCCTGCCCGATCACCTTTGATCGCAGGGACCACGTGACAAGTATCCGGCACGGAGGATTGGCTGCCTTGGTGTTAGACCCAATTATCGATGGATACCATCTCACCAAAGTCCTCATGGACGGCGGTAGTAGTCTTAATCTGATATATCAGGACACAGTCCGCAAAATGAGGATAGACCCGACAAGAATCAGCCAAAGCAATACTACCTTTAAAGGAGTAATGCCAGGCCCAGAGGCCCGCTGTACGGGCTCTCTAGTACTAGAGGTTGTATTCGGTTCTCCCGACAACTTCCGAAGTGAAAAATTAACCATCGACATCGCTCCATTCCGAAGCGGCTATCAAGCACTACTTGGAAGAAGAACTTTCGCTCGTTTTAATGCAGTACCACATTACGCTTCTCTTAAACTTAAGATGCCCGGTCCACGGGGCATCATCACAGTTAGCGGAAATATTGAGCGTTCCTTACGCGCGGAAGAACGTGTGGCGGCTTTAGCAGCCGAACAATAAACGGCCTCTCCAACCAGAATAAATGATCGGTCATCAAGACCGCGGACACGGCTAGACGAGTCCGGCGCATCACTAGCTGTAACAGCTTAGATAAACTTGAGATTGGTTTGATGGTTATACCCCCATAGGCGGTACCAAGGGCTTCCCGCATGTAAAAAGAACTACAGTTCGGCAGGACCTTACTTATCTTGAATTTTAATGGTTTATTGAGAATAACCAATTTTTCGCGCGACAACTTTCACCTAAAATTTTCTCTTTTATAGATGATAATCGTGCTACACCCTTCCAGGATACGGCACAACGGAGACACAGGCGCAGACGTGCAGCAGGGCCCTGCTCAAAGGTTTCTTTTTAGATTAAGACCCTGTGTAAACCTTTTTTACTGTCTCTTGTTGCTTCACATCCTCCGGACACTCAGTATAACCGAGAGGGATGCTGACGTTATTGGCATTTCGCCACGTCAGAATAATTCACGTATCTGGACACTCAGGGTTCATTATCAAGGGCGTTACTCAGCCCGTTATATGTTGTAAAGACCGAATACCTTAGGGAGTGTTCGGCGTCGCGAGTTTGGCCTTATATGCATCAGCTCCGAATCATGTCTTTGGTCAAATGTTGGGTTTGCCCGGCTCCTACATTTTGCTACCTTACGTTCCGCTCTATCGGCTAAGGTGGCACCGGGAGAACTACTGCGATTGTGCCCTGGTTCATCCGGATGAGCACCTCAGTAGAGAAAGCCGAAAACTGACTGTCATGATAAAGCGCGAGACCGGTCAACCACTCGATGACTTAGCGGAATCTTCGGGATTCCTCCGCATTAACGAAGGGCTAGTTTTCCCGGTCATGTACGTATGCGCCCCGTACTCGGGTGAGCACGGAAGTACCAGGGGCTATATAGTAGCCCCACTGTCAAACTCCTATGGTTAAGTGAAAGTGTTAAAGCAATATAGTCCGATCGCCTCGTTCGCCACACTACCACCTCCTTAATGGACCAAGACGTTGGATCAAGTGTGAACACGCGCTTTTGCGAACACCCCCGCATTATGTGCGTGGGGGCTGAAGCCAACGACTGCAAACTTTCAGGTTATATACATATATACATAAACGGCCGCAAAGGAGGTATCTTAATATTTTTAGGCAAAAGTATAAACACAGCCTTTATAATTCAAATAGCATTGTTATTAGAATCGAGATACATGTCACTCGAACATGACACTCTTCGAGCACTGAGCCTCTATTAAACGAGCACCTTCCAGGACTTCTTCAAAATAGTGCTCAGCCGAAACCTGGCCTACGGCCGGATTCTGGGTTGCAATCGTGGTGGCCTCCATCTCCACCCAGTATGTCTTGACATGGGCAAGAGCCATCCGCGCACCCTCTATGCACGCCGACCTCTTTACAGCGTCGATATGCGGCACAGCACCAAGGAATCGTTGCACAAGACCAAAATAACTATTCGGCCTTGGTCCTTCCGGCCAAAGGCGATCCACGACAGACCTCATGGCAAGCCCGGACAACCTATGGAGCTCGGCCCACTCGGCCATTTGCTCATTTAACAGCAGCGGACGCGCCGGAGCATTGAACTGTGACCAGAACAACTTTTCCACTTCGTGATCTTTCTGATCTTCAAAAAACTTGGTCGCATCAGCATCACTCGCTGCCAAATCCAGGTACGCGTTCGCAGAACTCCATAATTGATCCAGATGGGCATACTTAGGATCTCCGAACTTCGTCCGCAACAAAAAGGGCTCAGCCGTGATATTCCCGGCTTGACGTAGCTCCTCCTTCGCCGCTCTGATTTTAGAGCGGGTTTCCTTAGCTGCTGCCATGGCTTTCTCCAGGTCCGCCGTCTTCGTTTGACTTTCCCTTTCGAGAAGCTCATAACGGTCAGCGGCGTCTTTCAGCTCAACAACCATCTTGGCTATTTTCTCTTTGCTCTCGCAGTGCACAGCCTGTTCGGCTTTTAACTCTTCGACCGCCTTTAGGGCGGCCGCATCACTCCTCCTGGCTTGTTCCTTGGCTCAGGCAAGTTCCGCCCGAAGGGTCTCCACGGCGGCAGCTCCATCTGCAGTCACAACATATTATAGATACTAGCATTATGCTCCTCTTAATAAATGTTGACCATCGGATAATACATACCCTGTGGCTCGTCAAGCCGCCTGTTTACAAGCACGATGTCGACATCTGCCGCATCAAGTTGCCGCTTCAGTTCGGCAAACTCACCAGTCTGGCTAGCCACCGGACCTTCAGCCACCTGCACATGAAGGCAGCATGATTATTACCTGGGACTATGATCCTCTGCTTGCCGCCATTTTCGACAGCAACCAGAGTCTCAGGGGCTACTATCTACATAGGGCACACCTGACGTGTGCGGTACCGTCAAAAATATATATATTACTTTGCGTACCTTAAAGCCTCTCAGTAGGCTCATAAAAGCTTCATGCAACCCGCTTTCGGCGGATGAAATCTTCTCAACTACCGTACCCATTAACATACGGTGTGCTTCTGAGATAGCCGCTTGCTCCAGAAGATTCCGCAGTGTGTCTGGTCGCGCACCGGACAGTCCCGGACTCTTTTTGTTGCTCCCCTTAGGAGCCGAATACTCCGGACTCCGGATGGCCGAAGGGTTACCTTCTGGCCTTGGCGGATCAGGAGAAACCCTTCGTGACGACACCTCAAGGTCGCCCGCCACATGAGGCGGGGAGGCATGGGGAGGTGTTTCGCTCTCCATCATCTCCGAAAGAAGATCCCCCGAAGACGAACTCTGTTGAGAAGGGCTACGATCTGAACTATAGGACATACGACTCGGTTATTGTCCTCGGAAATGTAGTAGGATATGTTTACTATAAAGTACTTTTGTCTACTTACAGCTCGGTGGGGGGCTGATCCCCTTGTGGGCACTGTGACGTAAGGATACCCTCCGGGGCAGGACCCTTTGGCGAAGATTTCTTCCCTCGTTTGGAAACCATTGTTTCCAAGCCTTCAGAGGCGGTCCTCTTCCTTCCCTGGGGAGAGGGAATTTTAGATTCTTCTCCCCGGTTATCCTCCTTCGTGGAGGCACTAATTCCCCCGGTCTGGGTGAGTAATGAGTGAGGCCTGCTTTCGGCTTCTTTATTCCCGCCTTTATCTTCCCCTGAGGGCGCTTGATAAGGCGCGAGCTCAAGCATTCTGGCCAGTACTGGATCTGTTGAGCCTTCGGGAAGGGGGGCCGAACACCTGATCATCTTCACCTTTTTTACCCAGTCCTGGTCAAAGAGCGACTTTTCAGAATGATGTTGTGATAAATAAAGAGACAGCATGTTCGGCCGAAGAACTACTTACTTGGGTATCTGGACGATTGCAGCTCAGACCCGCATCCTCGGTGGTGTCCGGACACTTTATTTGTGATCCGAAGAACAATCTGTACATCTCTTCGAGCGTCATGCCGAAGAAGTGCTAAATAGCTCGCGGTCCTTTCGGGTTGAACTCCCACATACGGAGAGGTCGACGTTTGCAAGGCAGGACTCGACGAACTAGCATGACTTGCATTACCTTGACAAGGCTGACATCTCTCTCGAGGAGATCTCGGATGCGACTCTGCAGTGTCGGCACATCATTTACTGGCCCCCAGTCCAGCCCCTTGTTGATCCATGACGCCAGTTGTGGCGGGGGGCCCGAGCGAAAGGCAGGGGCAGCAACCCACTTAGTACCTCGGGGAGCTGTGATGTAAAACCACCTCCGTTGCCATAAGCTGGACACCTCCGGGAAGGAACCCTTTGGCCATGGAACATCGGTGCCTTTGCTTATTACGGCACCTCCGCATTCTGCGTGTTGCCCATTAATCATCTTCGGCTGCACATTAAAGGTCTTGAGCCATAAGCCGAAGTGTGGGGTGACGTGGAGGAAGGCCTCACACACGACGATGAACGACGAGATGTGAAGGATGGAATCTGGGGCCAGATCATGGAAATCAAGCCCGTAATAGAACATGAGCCCTCTAACAAAGGGATCTAGACTAAGGCCTAGCCCTCGGAGGAAGTGGGAGACGAATACGACACTCTCGCCGGGTTCGGGAGTAGGAATGACCTGCCCTCGAACAGGCAGCCTGTGCGAGATTTCGGCGGTCAGATACCTGGCTTCTCTTAGCTTCTTGATGTCCTCCTCTGTGACAGAGGAGGGCATCCACCGACCTTGAAGGTTGGATCCGGACATGATTGAAGGTCCGAAGCGCCTAGCCTGAGCCTTGGGTGTTGGAACTCAAGGTGGGGGAAGGATTCGATTGAGTGCGAGAAGAGAAGGACAGGCCTTGGGCTCTTTATAAAGAGGGTGAATATCAAGCGTCCTCTGCGTGGCCGTTTGGAACTTGCCTAAAATCGAGGAGTCATACCAACAGGCATGATTGGGTTACCCACACCCGTATTGATGAGAATCCCATGATAAGGGGAACACGATCTCTGCTTCGACAAGACGTGCCAATAAAAACCGCCTCGCGAAACATGCAGTGGCAGGCTGGGAGAAACGGTTCGAATAATGACCAGGCCGTGGTGTGATGTCACGTTATGAAAAGTTGTCAGCAGATTGGATTTGTGGAAATATTACTCTCTCTACGGTGGTATGTGGAATTTGTTTTGCAGAGCCGGACACTATCCTTGTGTTCAAAATCTTCTATGGAGTATTCGGAGGAAGAACCCGCCTTGCAATGCCGAACACAATCTGCGCGCCGGACTCATCGTCATTAAAGCCTGGTTCAGGGGCTACTGAGGGAGTCCTCGATTAGGGGGTCCTCGGACAGCCAGACTATATACTTTAGCCGGACTGTTGGACTATGAAGATACAAGATTGAAGACTTCGTCCCGTGTCCGGATGGGACTCTCCTTGGCGTGGAAGGCAAGCTTGGCAATACGGATATGTAGTTCTCCTCCCTTGTAACCGACTCTGTGTAACCCTAGCCCCCTCCGGTGTCTATATAAACCGGAGGGTTTAGTCCGTAGGACAACAACAATCATACCATAGGCTAGATTCTAGGGTTTAGCCTCTACGATCTTGTGGTAGATCAACTCTTGTAATACTCATATCATCAAGATCAATCAAGCAGGAAGTAGGGTATTACCTCCATCGAGAGGGCCCGAACCTGGGTAAACATCGTATCCCCCGCCTCCTGTTACCATCCGCCTTAGACGCACAGTTCGGGACCCCCTACTCGAGATCCGCCGGTTTTGACACCGACAGCGGTCACCTGGGCAGCAGGGTCGCGCGGTGATGGCGCTCGAGGGTCCGCGGCTCCATCGGGTGCAGTCGTTGGGTCGGTTTGCCCGGGAGGAGACACATGTGCCGTGACCGCCCCCATGGCAGGGACGGCCGGAGGGCGGTGGTTCATCCTGGACCGAGCGCCGCTGCTGTGGCTGCGCCCGTCGGTGGGAGGAGGGGATGTGAGCGGAGTCACCCACTCGTCCATACCTTGCGGAGCTTGACCGTCGACACGCTGCTGAAGCTGTTCTCATCCGACGCCTTCAGCCCCCGTATCGGCCGCAGGGGGAGTGGCGATGGCGCCACCTCCTCCTGCCACACCCCCAGCAGCGCTCACGTCCTCACTTGTCCCCGCATCCCCCGCGGCATCAGAGGCCGCGGGTGGTGGAGCCTTCGAGGTAGTTGGCTGGGCCGAAGGGCCAGACTTCTTCTTCTTGGGCGCCATGGTCGATTGCGTCGCCGAAGACGAAGATGGCAATGAAGATGATGCGCTGTGCACGCTTTCAGGTTCGCACAAGCGAGCCCCCTACCTGGCGCGCCAAAGATGTTGCGGGATATCCGTGGCCACCTATGGGACCGGGCGGCCCCTTGCTGGTTTAGCGGGGGACGTCGCGTTGCACAAAGAGCAGACCAGCGCGCGGCGGCACGACAAAGAGCGCACATGCAATTTACCCAGGTTCGGGCCGCCGCGAGGCGTAAGACCCTACTCCTGCTTTGGTGGATTGATGCTGGAAATGAACGTGGTGGTGTGTGGTACACTTGCCCGGCAAGGCCTGCCTCTGGGCTACGGTGACCACAAGCGTATGGTGGCTTGGGTTCTGTCCAGTTTCCAACCCTCTAACCCCCTCCTACGATTGCCATGGGCCTCCTTTTATAGATTAAGGGGTCACCACAGTGGAAAAACAGTCATTACCCACTGATATGATAGCAAACAGTGCTATGATACCAAACTCCGTGGGCTAACAGGGTGCATTAAATGCACCGCTCAGTGTCACATCACTAGCTGCCCGACAAGGTCTGTCGGGCTTATCTTGCCAGCTCCACATCTGTTCTCTTGACACATCGCTGGATGGGTGTCACCTGTGGGTTTCTTCCGTAGGAGATGGCTGCCATGTGGAAAATGCTGCCACTTAATCATCTTGCGGCTTGACACCGCACTGATCGATGACGTGGGTCCTACTTGCGCAGTTGGCGGGGTGGTTCAGGCCCCGCAAGCCCCGGCAGGAGCTGCCGGGGAGTCTTGGTTGCTTCCTTCTGGTGGTGGCCGGGCTCGCCTTCCCGGCGAGGGAGGCCCTTCTCTTGCCGTTATTCTGTGCCTTTGGCTCGATCTTGATCTCTCCGAGCTGTATGTTGGTTCTTCAAGTCTCTTGGTTCTTCAATCTTTGTCTTGAGCTGGTGCTTCAATCTTGATCTTGTGCTGGTGCACAGTTGGGCAACATACCTGGGGTCTGTTGCACCGACAGGTCTATTTTCCATCATATATTTACATATTGATAAATAAAAAACCCAAAAACACCTTGCTGCAATTTATTTGTTTTTACTTTGTTTTACGTTTTAGTAATCTTTTATATCTGTCTCTATCAGATCTCATCCTTGCAAGTGACAGAGAAGGGATTGACAACCCCTTTATCGCGTTGGGTGTGAGTGTTTGATTGTTTGTGCAGGTGCATAGATTGGAGACTTGCTCGTACCTCCTACTGGATTGATACCTTGGTTCTCAAACTGAGGGAAATACTTATCTCCACTTTGCTGCATCACCCTTTCCTATTCAAGGGAAAAACCAACGCAAGCTCAAGAAGTGGCAGGAAGAATTTCTGGCATCGTTGCCGGGGAGGTTCTACATCAAGCCTACCAAGTACCCACCATAAATTCTCACTCTTGCATTACATTATTTTCCATTTGCCTCTCGGTTTCCTCACCCCCACTTCTAAAACAGGTTCAGAAAAACACAAAAAGATTTGCCTTTTTATTCGCCCTTCTTCCATTCGTCTTTTCGTTCGCTTTTTGGTTGCTTGTGTGCTAGATCGCTTGATTTGATATCATGGCTAGTCCTTCTACCATTGTTAGTACTCCCGAAAGTGAGGTTCTCAATTTTAAGCAAAGGGAGGGAGAAAATTTAGAAGATGCTTGGTATAGAATTTGCAATGCTCAAAATAGATCTACTCATAAGCAATCTACTACCGTTCTCCTTCGTTATTTTTATGTGAGTGTTACTACTTGGTATAGATATGTTCTAGTTACCATTACCGGAGGTAATTTCTTGGGTATCCCTACTTTGGATGCTTATAATGCTATGATAGATTTGGTAGGCTCACCACCTCTCATGGTTAATGAAACTGTTTTAACTTTGGAACATGTGATGCAAAGACTTGATATTATGGAGAATAAAATTGCTACCATAGAGCTTATCGAAAACTTGGATAGGAAGATTCATAATCATATTACTCAATATGGATCAAAGGTAGGAATCACTTTGAAGAATCTAAAGGAAAAAGAACCCATAGTTAATGAGAAGATAGATAAAGGCTCTACTAGAATCGATAAGCTAGAAGATATTATTACTAACTTGGGTGTCGCGTTCACCTCTGTTAAAACTACTCCAAATTTTCCTTCTACCAAGGCTGCTAAGTTTATTTATGTTCCTAAAAATAAAGGGGAATCATCTAGTAAGGGAAACGAACATCTTAAGATGATAAGTGTTCACCCTAGCTTTGCTAATATCGTGAAGGAACCTATTGTTACGAATGAATTTCTTGATTTCCTACCAAGGAGTGTGATTATCAATAAGATCAAAGAACTCCCTAGGAGGCACAGAGGTGCAATTGAGAAATTGCGTACCAAAGATGACAATACCTAGATCTATGTTTTATGCCTAGCTAGGGGCGTTAAACAATAGCGCTTGTTGGGAGGCAACCAAATTTTTATTTTTATGTTTTTGTTTTTGGTTCTGTTTTTTAATTAATACACATTAATACCTCTGTAATAATCGTGTTTTGGTGTTTTAATTAGTGTTTGAGCCAAGCAAGACCTTTGGGATGGTCAATGGTGATAGTTGATTTGATCTTGCTGTAAAACAGAAACTTTTGCGCTCATTTCCAGAATTTCTAAAATTACAGAAGCGTGAAAAACTCAGAATTTTTTACACAAGATTGATATATGAATTTCCTCTGTATTCCTAATGTTTCAGAATTTTTGGAGTTACATAAGTATACAAAGTTTTCAGATTGCTACAGACTGTTCTGTTTTTGACAGATTCTCTTTTCTATGTGTTGTTTGCTTATTTTGATGAATCTATGGGTAGTATCAGGGGTATGAACCATGGAGAGGTTAGAATATAGTAGATATTACACCAATATAAATAAAGAATGAGTTCACAACAATACCAAAAGTGGTGATTTATTTTCTTGTACTAACGGATCTCATGAGTTTTTTTGTTGTGTTTTGTGTTGTGAAGTTTTCAAGTTTTGGGAAAAAATTTGATGGACAACGGAATAAGGAGTGGCAAGAGCCTAAGCTTGGGGATGCCCAAGGCACCCCAAGGTAATATTCAAGGACAACCAAGCATCTAAGCTTGGGGATGCCCCGGATGGCATCCCCTCTTTCGTCTTCGTCTATCGGTAAATTTACTTGACGCTATAATTTTATTCACCACATGATATGTGTTTTGCTTGGAGCGTCTTGTATGTTATGAGCTTTTGCTTTTTTAGTTTTCCACAATAATACTTTCTGTACACATCTTTTTATAGGAACACACATGAATCGTGAATTTATTAGAATACTCTATGTGCTTCACTTATATTTTTTGAGCTAGGCAATTTGCTCTAGTGCTTCACTTATATCTTTTTAGAGCATGATGGTGGATTTATTTTATAGAAATTGTTGAACTCTCATGATTCACTAATATTATTTTGAGATTCTCTAAACAATATTGTAATTTGCTTAGGTTATGAATTTAGTCCTAATATGATGGGCATCCAAGAGGGATATAATAAAAACTTACATATAAAGAGCATTGAATACTATGAGAGAAGTTTAATTCCTTATGATTGTTTTGAGATATAAAGATGGTGATATTAGAGTCATGATAGTGAGTAATTGTGGATTGGTATAAATACTTGTGTTAAAGTTTGTGATTCCCGTAGCATGCACGTATGGTGAACCGTTATGTGATGAAGTTGGAGCATGATTTATTTTTTGATTATCTTCCTTACGAGTGGCGGTCGGGGACGAGCGATGGTCTTTTCCTACCAATCTATCCCCCTAGGATCATGCATGTAGTACTTTGTTTCGATAGCTAGTAAATTTTTGCAATAAGTATGCGAGTTCTTGATTACTAATGTTGAGTCCATGGATTATACCCACTCTCACCCTTCCACCTTTGCTAGCCTCTCTAGTACCGCGCAACTTTCGCCGGTGCATTACACCCACCATATACCTCCTCAAAATAGCCACCATACCTACCTATTATGGCATTTCCATAGCCATTCCAAGATACATTGCCATGCAACTTTCATCGTTCCGTTTTATTATGACACGCACCATCATTGTCATATTGCTTTGCATGGTCGTAAGATAGCTAGCATGATGTTTTCATGGCTTGTCTGTTTTTTGATGTCATTGCTATGCTAGATCATTGCACATCCCGATACATCACCGGAGGCATTCACATAGAGTCATATCTTGTTCTAGTATCGACTTGCAATTCTTGAGTTGTAAGTAAATAAAAGTGTGATGATCATCATTATTAGAGCATTGTCCCATGTGAGGAAAGGATGTAGGAAGCTATGATTCCCTCACAAGTTGGGATGAGTCTCCGGACTTCATAAAAAATAAAAGAGGCCAAAGAAGCCCAAATAAAAAAATAAAAGAGGCCAAAGAAGCCCAAACAAAAAAATGAAAATGGGAGAAAAAGAGAGAAGGGACAATGTTACTATCCTTTTTCCACACTTGTGCTTCGAAGTAGCACCATGATCTTCATGATAGAGAGTCTCCTATTTTGTCACTTTCATATACTAGTGGGAATTTTTCATTATAAGAACTTGGCTTGTATATTCCAATGATGGGCTTCCTCAAATTGCCCTAGGTCTTCATGAGCAAGTGAGTTGGATGCACACCCACTTAGTTTCGTTTTGAGCTTTCATACACTTATAGCTCTAGTGCGGTCATTGCATGGGAATCCCTACTCACTCACATTGATATCTATTGATGGGCATCTCCATAGTCCGTTAATACGCCTAGTTGATGTGAGACTTTCTCCTTCTTTTTGTCTTCTCCACAACCACCATATTCTATTCCAACTATAGTGCTATGTCCATGGCTCACGCTCATGTATTGCGTGAAAGTTGAAAAAGTTTGAGAACATCAAAAGTATGAAGCAATTGCTTGGCTTGTCATTGGGGTTGTGCATGATAAAATACTTTTTCTGATGAAGATGGAGCATAGCCAGACTATATGATTTTGTAGGGATAACTTTTTTTGTCCATGTTATTTTGAGAAGACATGATTGCTTTATTAGTATGCTTGAAGTATTATTGTTTTTATGTCAATATTAAACTTTTGTTTTGAATCTTATGGACCTGAATATTCATGCCATAGTAAATAAAATTACATTGATAAATATGTTAGGTAGCATTCCACATCAAAAATTCTATTTTTATCATTTACCTACTCGAGGACGAGTAGGAATTAAGCTTGGGGATGGTTGATACGTCTCCAATGTATCTATAATTTTTCATTGTTCCATGCTATTATATTATCTGTTTTGGATGTCTTATATGCATTAATATGCTATTTTATATTATTTTTGGGACTAACTTATTAACCTAGAGCCAGTGCCAAATTGCTGTTTTTTCCTTGTTTTTGAGTTTTACAGAAAAGGAATATCAAATGAAGTCCAAACGAAATAGAAATGTTGCGATGATTTTTCTTGGACCAGAAGACACCCACAAGACTTGCGGTGAGGGCGAGAAGGGTCCCGAGGGAACCACAAGCCCTCAGGACGTGCCCTAGGGGGGCGCCCCTGGCTTGTGGGCCCCTTGGGAGTCCATCGACCTCTGTCTCAGCTCTATAAATCCTAAAATATTCCGTGACCACCAGAAGCCTCCACCTAAATACTTTTCCGCCACCGCAAGCCTATGTTTCCGTGAGATCCCATCTTCGGGCCTTTTCGGGCACCCTGCCAGAGGGGGATTCAATCAAGGAGGGCATCTACATCAACTCTATTGCCCTTCTGATGAAGCGTGAGTAGTTTACCACAGACCTACGGGTCCATAACTAGTAGCTAGATGGCTTCTTCTCTATCTTTGATCTTCAATACAATGTTCTCCTCAATGTTCTTGGAGTTCTATCCGATGTAATATTCTTTTGCAGTGTGTTTGTCGAGATCCGATGAATTGTGGATTTATGATCAGATTATCAATGAATATTATTTGAGTGTTTTCTGAATTCTTATATGCATGATTTGATATATTTGTATTTCTCTTCAAATTATCGGTTTGGTTTGGCCAACTAGATTAGTTTGTTCTTGCAATGGGAGAGGTGCTTTGTTTTGGGTTCAATCTTGCGGTGTCCTCACCCAGTGACAAAGTAGGGGTACCGAGGCACGTATTGTATTATTGCCATCAAGGGTAAAAAGGGGTTTTCATCATATTGCTTGAGTTTATCCCTCTACATCATGTCATCTTACTTAAGGCGTTACTCCATTCTTATGAACTTAATACTCTAGATGCATGTTGGATAGCGGTCAATGTGTGGAGTAATAGTAGTAGATGCAGGCAGGAGTCAGTCTACTTGACACAGACATGATGCCTATATTCATAATCATTGCCTTGGATATCGTCATAACTTTGCACTTTTCTATCAATTGCTCGACAGTAATTTGTTCACCCACCATATTATTTTCTTTCAAGAGAGAAGCCTCTAGTGAAACCTATGGCCTCCGGGTCTATTTTCCATCATTTATTTTTAGATCTATAAACCAAAAAACCTAAAAATACCTTGTTGCAATTTATTTATTTTTACTTTGTTTTACCTTCTAGTAATCTTTTATATCTATCTCTATCAGATCTCATCCTTGCAAGTGACCGTGAAGGGATTGACAACCCGTTTATCGCGTTGGGTGCAAGTATTTGATTGTTTGTGCAGGTGCATAGATTGGAGACTTGCGCGTACCTCCTACTAGATTGATACCGTGGTTCTCAAACTGAGGGAAATACTTATCTCAATTTTGGTGCATCACCCTTTCCTCTTCAAGGGAAAAACCAACGCAAGCTCAAGAAGTAGCATTCACCTACACGCACCTTATGGCAGGGATGATGCTTGGTTTGGCTCCTCGCTTAGCTCATCGATCTCCCGGGCCAGTCAACAGGTAGCAGGGGCCTAATAGTAGCTGCATGATGGAGGACGTGAGCTCGTCGAAATCAATGGTGCCTTTTCCGTCAGCATCCATGGAGGCGATGAAGGAGTGGATCTTGGTTCCCATAGCTCATGCATAATTTTTGGCGTCTTGGGAGCGTTATCTGTCCCCAACCGCTGAGTTGGAGGTGTTGTTGCTGTCCCCAAGCAAGGCACCCGACGCATCGTCTTTATCCTCAACAGCAGCAACAATGCTTTGGCGTTGCATTCTTCCACCTGTAGGTCCCCCTCTCCTTGTTCCTTTTTCCATGATTGTGGGATTGAACCAATATATTTTAAGGTACTATTGTACTCATTAGTGACAAATGTTACCATTTCTGTTTTTTGTACCATCATGCATACTTGGTGCTGTTGATTTTCATCCAGATTGACTTCTTGTATAAAAGGCCGGTAGCATCGGTCTAGTTCACAGCGACGGAGATGGACTCCGCCCCGGCGAACATTCAAGCCAATACCCATCTAATTCATATGCATGCAAGTATGGTGCATGCCATATAGTTTAAAATGTAAAATATGAGATTTATTTTTCTTAAAATAAAAATGTAAAGTTTTGACATGTGTAAAGTGTTCTTGCAGGTACTGTTTTAAATTTCGTGGGTAATTTGTTTGACATGTGTAAAGTTTCTTCATAGTCTTTCTTTAAATCATCTTCTTTTGTAATTACATATGAACATTCTTTATTTTTGAATCTATTTGCATGTAGTTTTTGGAAATTTCATAAAATGACAACAATTATTAAACACACGTAGAAGACGAAAAGTGGAATACCTCATCAAGTTATCATTGAGAAGTTTGTTGTGTGCAACATCTTTTTAACTTCATTATGTGACTTCCATATAACAATAATTTAAGAATCTTGTGTTCCATGGATTTCCGGCATGCTTTGTTTGGAAAACATCCTTTTGACAATAACTGTACATGCATTTATTGTGTGCAATAATGACCCTGGTTATGGAGAATCGATTAAGAACATTGGATTTGGGGGTATTGCAAAATAGTTTAAAGTTCTCACCTTTGATTACTTCGCTAAAATTTGAAGTGACAGTCATGATCAGTTTTGTGTGCAAAACTTCCATTTACCATATTTTCTCAAATATTTCCCCATAGAGTGATCCCTATCTTATCACCAGTGAAAGAATTTGACCATGTAAAAAGTCATATACGTAATTTTCAATTGCTTACATAATTGAAATAACTTTAGCAAAAGGACTTGAATCTCGCGGATGTCTGAAGTTTGTCTTTGCTTGTCCGTTTGTTTTTATATACTTCCTAAATTGGTTTCATCATGGTAAGCAACCATATACAGGAACCGTGCAAATTATCTAAATTGGTGTAGGTGATACATACTGGAGATAATTTGATCTCTAATTGTGTGCACATGATACGTACTGAAGGTGGTGTGACTGCTCGACGGAGCTGATAATAGTCGAGGAGAGTCAATAGAGGATATTGTGGCTCTTGCAACTATTGGAGGAAGGCGATGTCCAAGTGTCGACCGCTGGAGGAAGCTGATGATTAAGGTGGGCACCAACTTGTGGGGCGTGCTAAAACTGACTTGTTGCTAGATCGTATGCCTAGATTCATCGCCATGGCACCATTGCTAACTTGATTGCCAGAGCTCATAAATCATAACATTACCTTCTCATGGTATCTCCTTTGCCCCGATTGCTCGAGGTAGTAGTCGCGAGCCTGGTACAATAAATCAATTTAAAGTTGCACTTTGTTTGCTTGCGGCTATGGCATCAAAATTTCAGATTATCTATTTATTTCTCAACGCCTTAGTTGTGATGCTTTAATTGTAAACTTGTTTGTGTAGAGGCAACCTTCCATGAATGTATAATCAGAATTGTAAACTTGTTTGTGTAGAGGAAGCTATCTAAAGAGATTTTCTCAAAAGAAAAAAAATACCATTTGTAATGAAGTGGATCAATTTGGCAAAGCATATAGATATCAACTGGTTGGACTCATAATTGGCAGGACTCACATGCACATAGGACTCGTGTGCACGTCCGGTGGCAACCATGCCCATAGTTAGCCCAAAGCCATTGAAGCTAATCGATTGATCTTTACTGGCGCCTGGCTGGACATGCATGTACAACAAGCAGGTGGATTGATCTTCCACACCGGCTAGAAGCACATACCTAGGCAACAGAATACAACCAATCTGTAGTTAGCCATGATGTGTCTCTACTCAAGAGCTCGGGTAGAAATCACCAAATGTACCTAGGGATAGAGGTGGACGGGAAATTCCTTGGTTGTCTTGCCGGTACGATCACGTCGAGGCGGCTGGCGGCTGCTAGGGAAATTCCTGCAAGGTTGAGGTGGCTTCTAATACAAACGGAAAAAATTAGTTTGGACTCTTATGTTCCTCGGCATTGGTGGGTAATTTATTCATCTTTAGAATTAATCTGACGGTTCTGGTTTTCTTATCTAGTAAACCAATGGTTGGATATTTCTAAATATTGTGGCATTTTGTAGGTATTTTTCTTTTTTCTGGTGAGGCCGTAAATTACTTTTTATATATAAATAGATCACATTAGTGTAAGCTACTAAACTCCTAGATAATATTATGGCAAATTACTCTCAATGGCATACCGAAAGATCGTCTACTAGTAAAAAGTGCATGCAATTGAAGAAATTAATACTTTGAGTGGAAAGATGGATGAACTTATGAAATTAATTGTTAGTAAGAGTGCTCCTATTGATCCTAATGATATTCCTTTGTCCACTTTGATTGAGAATAGTAATGAATCTATGGATGTGAATTTTGTTGGTAGGAACAATTTTCGTAATAACGCGTATAGAGGAAACTTCAACCCTGCCGTTTCCTAGTAATTCCTCTAATAACTATGGCAATTTATACAAAAATTATTATGGAAATTATAATAAGATACCCTCTAATATTGAGAACAATATTAAAGAGTTTATTAATTCTCAAAATATTTTCAATGCTTAAGATTGATGATTGGCTAGAAACATTGATAGAATATCTCATGAGAATGATTCTTTTAAGATTAGATCTATGCCACACAAGATTGATATTAATGAGTCTCTGAAAGCTATTAAAATTTCTATGAATGAAAGTAGAGGGAGAACCGCTAGGATGCGTGCTAAGAGAGATTGGCTAGAAAAAGCATGTTCTTCTAGTTTTCATGATAATAATGATGGAGATCTTAAAGTGATTGGTGTGACTCCTATTGAATCTTTGTTTGATAATATAAAACTTGATATAGAAGGGACTCGATATGACTCAACTTTAGCTAGAAGGCGTCCCAATAATTTGGAGGGTGAAGATCTTAATGAAAAAATTGATAAAAGTGGGATTGGAGAGGTCAAGAATTTAGGTAGCAGTGAACCCACTCTTTTGGATTTCAAGGACTTTAATTATGATAATTGTTCTTTGATAGATTGTATTTCCTTGTTCCAATCCATGCTTAATTCACCTCATGCTTATAATCAAAATAAGGCTTTTACTAAACATATCATTCATGCTATGATGAAATCTTTCGAAGAAAAACTTGAGTTGGAAGTTTCAATCCCTAGAAAGCTTTACGATGAATGGGAACCTACTATTAAAATAAAGTTTAAAGATTATGAGTACAATGCCTTATGTGATTTGGGTGCTAGCGTTTCCACTATTCCAAAAACTTTATGTGATGTGCTAGGTTTCCATAAACTTGATGATCGTTCTTTGAATTTGCACTTAGCGGGTTCCACTATTAAGAAACCTATGGGAAGAATTAATGATGTAATTATTGTTGCAAATAGGAATTATCTGCCCGTAGATTTTATTGTGCTTGATACATATTGCAATCCTACATCCCCTATTATACTTGGTGGAAGAAGGAGATATGGTGCAATTATTGATATGAAAGAAGGAAACATTAGATTTTGATTTTCGTTAAGGAAGAGCATGTAACACTTTCCTATAAAGAAAATTAAGTTGTCATATGAATCTATTATGAGGGCCACTTATGGATTGCATACCAAAGATGACAATACCTAGATCTTTGCATTATGCCTAGCTAGGGGCGTAAAACAATAGCGCTTGTTGGGAGGCAACCCAATTTTGTTTTGTGTTTTTTGTTTTTGCTTCTGTTTTTCAATAAATACACAATATTACTTCTGTAATACTTGTGTTTTGGTGTTTTAATTAGTGTTTGATCCAAGCAAGACCTTTGGGATACTTTGGTCTATCATTGATTTGATTTTGCTGAAAAACAGAAACTTTTGTGTCCTGTAACAGAATTGTTAAAATTCACTGGAGCATGGAAAATTCTGAATTTTTTTATACAAGATTTATATATGAATTGCCTATTTTGTCCTTGTCTGAATTTTTGGAGTTACATAATTATGACTAATATTCGGGTCTTTATAGATTGGTCTGTTTTTGACATTGTGTTTTCGATGTGTTGTTTGCTTATTTTAATGAATCTATGGGTAGTATCGGGGGGTATGAACCATGGAGAAGTTATAATACAGTAGATATAACACCAATATAAAATTGGAACGAGTTCACACGAGTACCTAAAAGTGGAGATTTGTTTTATCATGCTAACAGATCTCACGACTTTTTTTTGTTGAGTTTTGTGTTGTGAAATTTTCAAGTTTTGGGTAAATTTGATGGACTACAGAATAAGGACTGGCAAGAGCCTAAGCTTGGGGATGCGCAGGGCACCCCAAGGTAATATTCAAGGACCAAGCACCTAAGCTTGGGGATGCCCCGGATGGCATCCCCTCTTTTGTCTTCAATCCATCGGTAAATTTACTTGAGGCTATATTTTCATTCACCACATGATATGTGTTTTTCTTGGAGCGTCTTGTATTATATGAGTCTTTTCTTTTTAGTTTGCCACAATCATCCTTGCTATACACACCTTTTGAGAGGGGCACACATTAATCGTGAATTTATTATAATACTCTATGTGCTTCACTTATATCTTTTGAGCTAGGCAATTGCTATAGTGCTTCCTTATATCTTTTTAGAGCACGGCGGTGGTTTTATTTTGTAGAAATTGATGAACTCTCATGCTTCACTTTTATTATTTTGAGAGTCTTAAAAATAGTATGGCAATTTGCTTAGGTTATGAATTTGGTCCTAATATGATGGGTATCCAAGAGGCATATAACAAAAACTTTCATAAAGAGCATTGAATATATGAGGAGTTTGATTCCTTGCATTTGTTTTGAGATATAAAGATGGTGATACTAGAGTCATGCTAGAGAGTAACTGCGGATTAGTAGAAATACTTGTGTTAAGGTTTGTGATTCCCGAAGCATGCACGTATGGTCTATCGTTATGCGATGAAGTTAGAGCATGATTTATTTTTTATTGTCTTCCTTATGAGTGGCGGTCGGGGATGAGCGATGGTCTTTTCCTAACAATCTATCCCTATAGGAGCATGCGTACTAGTACTTTGCTTCGATGGATAATAAATTTTTGCAATAAGTATGTGAGTTCTTTATGACTAATGTTGAGTCCATGGATTATACGCAGTCTCACTCTTCGACCATTGCTGGCCTCTCTAGTACCGCACAATTTTCGCCGGTGCATTAAACCCACCAGATACCCTTCCTCAAAATAGCCACTATACCTACCTATTATGGCATTTCCATAGCCATTCCGAGATATATTGTCATGCAACTTCCATCGTTTCGTTTATTATGACACGCATCATCATTGTCATATTGCTTTGGATGATCATGTAGATGCATAGTATTTGTGGCTTGGCCACCGTTCATATTTTTTTATACATGTCACCCTAGATCATTGCACATCCCGGTACACCGCCGGAGGCATTCATATAGACTCATATCTTTGTTCTAGTATCAAGTTGTAATTCTTGAGTTGTAACTAATAAAAGTGTGATGATCATCATTATTAGAGCATTGTCCCATGTGAGGAAAGGATGATGGAAGCTATGATTCCGTCACAAGTTGGGATGAGACTCCGGACTTAAAATAAAAAAAAGAGCCCAAAGAGCCCAAAATAATAATTAAAAAAGTGGCCAAAGAGCCCAAAAGAGGAAATAAAAGAAAAAAATATAAAATGAGAGAAAAAGAGAGAAGGGACAATGTTACTATCCTTTTCCACACTTGTGCTTGAAAAATAGAACCATGTTCTTCATGATAGAGGATCTCCTATTTATCACTTTCATATACTAGTGCTAATTTTTCATTATAGAACTTGGCTTGTATATTCCAATGATGGGCTTCCTCAATATTGCCCTGGGTCTTCGTGAGCAAGCAAGTTGGATGCACACCCACTTAGTTTACTTTTGAGCTTTCATACACTTATAGCTCTAGTGCATCTGTTGCATGGCAGCCCCTTCTCACTTGCATCGATATCAATTGATGGGCATCTCCATAGCCCATTAATTTGCCTAGTTGATGTGAGACTTTCTCCTTTTTTATCTTCTCCTCACAACCTCCACCATACTCTATTCCACCTATAGTGCTATATCCATGGCTCACGCTCATGTATTGCGTGAAAGTTGAAAAAGCTTGAGAATATTAAAAGTATGAAACAATTGCTTGGCTTGTCATCGGGGTTGTGCATGATAAGTACTTTGTGTGGTGAAGATAGATCATGACAAGATTATATGATTTTGTAGGGATAACTTTCTTTAGCCATGATATATTGAGAAGACATGATTGGTTTATTAGTATGCTTGAAGTATTATTGTTTTTATGTCAATATTAAACTTTTGTTTGGAATCTTATGGATCTGAACATTCATGCCACAATAAGAAAATTACATTGATAAATATGTTAGGTAGCATTCCACATGAAAAAATGTGTATCATTTACCTACTCGAGAACGAGCAGGAATTAAGCTTGGGGATGCTTGATACGTCTGCAGTCTATCGACAAATTTTTATTGTTCCATGCTATTATATTATCCATCTTGGATGTTTTATATACCATTTTTTGGGACTAACCTCTTAACCTAGTGCCAAGTGCCAGTTGCTATTTTTTCCTTGGTTTTGTCTTCTACAGAAAGTCAATGCCAAACGGAGTCCAAACAGAACGAAACTTTTTCGAGGATTTTTCTTGGACCACAAGACAACCAGGAAGCTCCGGGAAGAGGCCAAAAGACCCACGAGGGGGGCACAAGCCCTAGGGGCGCCGCCTAGGCTTGTGGGCCCCCCGTGGCTCTTCTAACCGTAATCTCTGCACTATAAATTCCCAAATATTCCCCTTACGTCAGAGGGAGCACCAAAAATACTTTTCCACTGCCACAAGCTTCTGTTCTCGTGAGATCCCATCTTGGGGGCTTTTTCGGCACTCCGCCGGAGGGGGATTCGATCGCGGAGGGCCTCTACACCAACAATGTTGCCCTTCCGATCATGTGTGAGTAGTTCACCACAGACCTACGGGTCCATAGCTAGTAGCTAGATGGCTTCTTCTATCTCTTTGATCTTCAATACAATGTTCTCCTCGATGTTCTTGGAGATCTATTCGATGTAACCTTCTTTTGCGATGCGTTTGTTGAGTTCCAATGAATTGTGGATTTATGATCAGATTATTTATGAATATTATTTGAGTCTTCTCTGATCTCTTTTATATGCATGATTAAGATAACTTTGTATTTCTCTTCGGTCTATCGATTTGGTTTGGCCAACTAGATTGGTTTTTCTTGCAATGGGAGAGGTGCTTTGTGATGGGTTCAATCTTGCGGTGTCCTCGTCCAGTGACAGTAGGTGTAGCGAGGCACGTATTTGTATTGTTTCCATTAAGGATAAAAAGATGGGTTTTTACCATATTGATTGGATCTATCCCTCTACATCGTGTCATCTTGCTTAAGGCATTAATTTGTTCTTGTTAACTTAATACACTAGATGCATGCTGGATAGCGGTCGGTGTGTGGAGTAATGGTAGTAGATGCAGGTAGGAGTCGGTCTACTTGTCATGGACGTGATGCCTGTATTCATGATCATTGCCTTAGATATCGTCATAACTTTGCGCTTTTCTATCAATTTCTCAATAGTAATTTGTTCACCCACCGTATGTGTTCTTTCAAGAGAGAAGCTGTCGTGGTAGAACACGATCACCTATGGGGTCGTCGGCCCTTGTGGTTCTGCAAGGGGGAGGGGCACGTTGCACAAAGAGCAGAGACCATAGAGCAGCACGACAATGGTGACGCGAGTGGTTTTTACCCAGGTCCGGGCCGCTGTGAAGCATAAAACCCTACTCCTGCTTTGGTGGAATGGATGGAGGACTGTGACGAACATGCAGCACTGAAGCCTAGCAAGGTCGCCTCGGGGAGAGCAGCCACACACGTATGAGTATACAAGGGTCCGAATCCTATTCTAGGTCGCCATGGCCCTCATTTTATAGACTAAGGAGTTACCACAATGGAAAATCAGTCATTATACTCATAGAGTTATTTGAGATCAGACTTGCTTAATTGCTTCTTGGAGAAGAACTTCTGAAGAAATTTCCATAGGCGCTTCTTATTTTTTTGCCATGATCATGTGCACAACTTTCGTTCGGTTGTTGATAGCATTCAGTTCGGAAGCTAGGTGTTCTTTCTCTTGGTGATCTTCAGCCATGTGCTTCAGCAGCAGCTGTTGGGTGTGCAGGCTCACTTCAAGATGTGAAGGAGGTTGAGTCTTCGGTTGACGATCACGCAGAGGTAGTCGTGGTCCATTGAAAGTGTTATGATAATCAAGAGGGCTAGATACCGATGCTTTCCCCGAAGAGAAATATTCCATTACACTGAGAGTATCACGCACAGGAGGAATGAAGCTTTTGTGACTGACTTTGGCTAAATATTCGGTTTTCATTGCATAGTCAACCACCTTCTGAATCCAGGGCACAAATACCTGGATAGTTTTCATGTGCTGAGCTGAATCCATTAGTATGCACTGGAACATGTCTTCGACATCGAAGATAAATCCTTCGGAGATGGCATGGATGGTGTTTCGAAGAACATCAAAAATAGCATTGTCAGAGTTCATTCCAGCCAGAGGGTCAATGGTGTAGGTGAGAATGTGATATAGGGTCTGATTTTTTAAGGTCAAATGCTCGGGCACAAGAGGACCATTGTAATCACGAATTTTATCCTGACCCATTGTGCACCGGAAATCTTCATCTGAGATTGCATCAATGTTGTGAACTCGAATTTCCGTCTTGCCATGTTTGAACCGAGGAAAATGGAAATGAGATACAAAGTCCATAGCAGAGCAGTTGATGCATTTCCCTTCAGTCATCCTCCATGATCCACTTAGTGCTATCTATTTCATCACCAGTGATGTATAGGGTGGCATAGAACTGAAGGATTATCTCTCTGTTCCATGGATGTTGATATGCAAAGAGATGCGTGAGGCCAAAGTCTTCGATGTCTTGCAATACTTGGTTGAAGCAGCCGAAGTTTTTCATCGCAACAATATCCGGGAACTCATGAGGGAAAATCTTGCGGCTGTCATATAAGACCCGATAAATAAATGGCTTGTTCCCGAGTCCAAAAACCAAGGAGATTCGGAAGTATGAGGCTTGTTGTATGTACTCTCTTGAAAGAAAATAGGATGAGTGTTCCGATTGAAAAGTGGCCCTTTAACGCCAACGCCGATTGGAAACAAGGGCAGTTGCTCGCGAGGATACGGGTACTTGAGCTCATGTTCAACGGAGATCACTTCATCACCATAAATGACTGAGACCGAGTGATGAGCAAAAGCTGATTTTGCTGCAGAAGGACCAACATCTGAAGTTCTTCGTGCAGTGTTGAGTGAAATTCGTAGTGGAGAAGGATCAGACACCTTAGCAGTTGAAACAGTAGCACTGTCAGGCACTTGTGACGGAGGATGTTGTTCTTAGGGAGTCATTTGAGGAGCAGAGAAGCTTGGGAGGAGGAGGAGGAGGGGCATTCTTCTTTGCTATCTTTGTCCCCGCGTTGGGAGGAGGAGGAGGAGCATTATCAGAAGAAGTAATTGGGACGGTTTCAACTTCGTTTCAACTTCTCCTCGTTCAGGAGAATTTTTTTTCTATGTCTCGTCGTTGGGAGGAGGAGGAGGAGGAGCATTCTTCTTCGCTATCTTCTTCTTCTTCTTCTTCTTCTTATTTTGCTTGGACAGATCAATGTGTCCTTTGACAAGATCATTGTAGGCAGTGACTTGGGCTTGATGGTTGACACAGACCTTGCGAACAATTTGATCTAGATCTGAATGAAATCCCAATCTTTTATGCCGAAGGATAGTCAAAGCCTTATCGACATCCACATAAGATTCTTCAACTTGCTTGGTGAAAAACTTGGATTTTGTATTTCTCATATGGTTGTCAAGCTCTTTGAGTTGGGCAGTGACGTCATTGATCTCAACAGAGTCATTTCTCATGTCGTGGACCAGATCAGAAGCTTGAGTAATTACTTTAGAGGGAATGGGCAAAGATGCCACTTCTCCATCAAACAGGTCTTCGACAAATCTGTCAAGCTGCTCCATTATGAACACTTGATAGAAATAATGCAGTCCATCAGAATCAACTTGAGGCTGCGCAGCAGGAGCGGTTTGTGCTACATTTTTTCGGACGGAGGCAAAGAAGCCAGAGGTTGTGTCAACTTTGAAGCAAACTGAGCAGCCTTTTCTTTCACAGTCTCAGCACTTGGAGCATTCTGCTCGGCAGTAGGAGCTTTGATTTGCTTCACCTTTTGCTTCAGAAGCTTTTCTCCTAGCTTAGTTGTGCCTACTGGGGCATCAACTACCAAATCTCGCAAATCTATTGCATCAGGATGAGGACCTGTATTTACTTTATCAACCATTGAAACAGTGGTAGGAGGAGTCTTTCTTTTCAATGGGTTTTTCTTCGGAGGTGCTATTGGGACAGCCTTGCTCAAAGATCAGGCAAAACGGTAGATGTAGTGACGTTCACTTGCTCGAAAAGAGTTGCTTCAACTTCTTCCCTCGTGAGAGGAGGATCATCTTGATCAGAAGAATCACTCTCATGCTCAACTGGTTTAGCAGGCTTTCTTTTCGACGCGCTCTTTTTCTTCAGAGCAGCAGATCTGGGATCATGTTTGTTCTTCGTACGACGTTATGCTTTTCCTTCAGCCTTTTTCTTCTCGACGTCTGATTTGATGACAGGACGATTTTATTCTTCTCTTTCTCTTTCTTTTTCAGCCTTCTTGGCTCTCTTTTTGGCGTTCTTCCGGCACTTGGCTAGTTCAGTAGGATAAGATTCGGGAGTCAAGAGAGACAACTCATGTGCATCTGGAGGAGGTGGTGGTCTTTCCTGGGGATCACTTGCACGAACAAGACCAATCTCACGACAGTCACCCCATGGAGGATGAAAGGAAAAGTTCTTGGCAAACCGAGGATGAACCATTTTATAGTGGAACCACTTCCGCACCCAGTGGCGTCAAATCTTTTCCAGACGCTTCCTTCTTTGTGATGAATCTTCTCCTGTCACAGTTCAAAGAACATGCGGTGCCCCCGTGTTTGGTTTTGGTAATTGATGACAATCTCTATGGACTAATGGTTGCCTTGAGTTATATTTGAAGGATTTGTCCATAGGCTTTTCTTGAAGTCCATGTGTTGGTTTCAAGGAGTTTATGTGGTGACCAAGGTGTTATTAAGGAATTATCCAAAGATTGGTCATGTGAGAGTAGAGCTTATTGCAAGCATGTCTTGAAGAAGAAGATTGTGTGATCATTCATGTTTACCTTCAAGACATCATCCAAATGAAGAGAGTTGGAAAGAGTGAAGGTTGATCAAGACTAAATCAAGAGTGAATCAAGTTGATCAACACACAAAGCGCACGAGATGTACCGAGAGGGATCAAGCGATCCCATGGTGTGGTAAGCATCGTCAATTACGCTTTGTGTACTAACCCATGATCTTCGTGAGAGTTCTTTGTGGGGTTAGGTTGCGGTGTGCAAGTTCAAGTGAAGCATCATGAAGAGATCAAATGCTTGAAGCTTGCCGTCCATTGTGGCGACAATGGACTTGTGAAGATGTTGCGGTGTGCAAGTTCAAGTGAAGCATCATGACGAGATCAAATGCTTGAAGCTTGCCGTCCATTGTGGTGACAATGGACTGGTGAAGATGTGCGGAAGAGTGGCTCACCCATAGTGGAGTATGGGGGAGCAATCAACTAGACTTCATCGAGCCAACACAACCAAGAAAGGTGGTCCATCTTGAGGGAGTCAAGATCGTCATCATCTAGCTCAAGTGGACCATGTGCAAGGCAAAGGTTTGCTCTTGATAGGTTTTCTATTTTACCGGTCTCATGATGGTAGTTGGGAGACCGGGTTATAGGATCGATTGCCGTACTATCAAGAGTCGCTGTTTTGATGCTACTCATCTTTCTCAATCCAACAAGCTTGAGCGGCAGTACCGCTTATCGCCCCAAGCGGTAGTACCGCCTATGGCCATAAGCGGTAGTACGGCTACGGTTCCGCGCTGGTACCGCCTCGATTTTGGGTCTTGCATTTTTCGTGTCGAGTTTTGCAGTAGTTGCACGGCAGTAAGGCACGGCAGTTCTGCCTATAAGCGGTAGTACCGCCCCGATGGGCGGTAGTACCGCTCCGGTCGGGCGGTAGTACCGCTACTGCATTTTTGGTCCCGTGTTCTGCTCCTCCAGCGGTAGTACCGCTGGGGTGCGCGGTAGTACCGCTTATAAGCGGTACTACCGCCCCAAGGTTCATGTTTGGTTGCTCCTTTTCCCTGCTTCTTTCGCCAGAGCGGTAGTACCGCTCGTGTGCGGGCTGAGCACATAACGGTTGGATTTTTCCCCTTCTATAAAAGGGGGTCTTCTTCCCCATTGAACCTTATCTCTCGAGCTCGTGTTCTTCCCCCATTGTTGACCTTCTTTGAGCTTGCTAACTCTCAATCCCTCCATGGATTCTTGCTAGTTTTTGAGGGAAAAGAGAGAGGAGATCTAGATCCACATTTCCACCAATCACTTTCTCCTCTATGTGAGGGGAACCCCTTGGATCTAGATCTTGGAGTTCTTGGTGTTCTCCTTCTTGTTCTTCCTCTCATTTTCTTCCCTAGCATTAGTTGCTTCGGTGGGATTTGAGAGAGAAGGACTTGGGCACTCCGTGTGCCCTTGCCATCGCATTTGGTCCATCGGTTTGAGTTCTCCACGGTGATACGTGGAAGTTACAAGTTGAGAAGCTTATTACTCTTGGGTGCTTGGTGCCCTTGAGCTTGTTCCTCTTGGGTGCTTGGGCGCCCTAGACGGTTGGTGGTGTTCGGAGCTCAATCATTGTGGTGTAAAGCTCCGGGCAAGCGTCGGGGTCTCCAATTAGGTTGTGGAGATCGCCCCGAGCAATTTGACGGGTACCGGTGACCGCCCCCAAGGGTTGCCAAAGTGTACGGGTTCGGTGACCGCCCCCAAGGGTTGCCATTTGTACGGGTTCGGTGACCGCCCTCAAGGGTCCCTTAGTGGAATCACGGCATCTTGCATTGTGCGAGGGCGTGAGGAGATTACGGTGGCCCTAGTGGCTTCTTGGGGAGCATTGTGCCTCCACACCGCTCCAAACGGAGATTAGCATCCGCAAGGGTGTGAACTTCGGGATACATCGTCGTCTCCACGTGCCTCGGTTATCTCTTAACCGAACCCTTTACTTACGCACTTTACTTTGTGATAGCCATATTGTTTCTTGTCATATATCTTGCTATCACTTAGTTGTTTATCTTGCTTAGCATAAGTTGTTGGTGCACATAGGTGAGCCTAGTTGTTGTAGGTTTTGTGCTTGTCAAATTAACCGCTAGGTTTATTCCGCATTTGTTCAAGCCTAAACCGTAATTATTTTGAAGCGCCTATTCACCCCCCCCCCTCTAGGCGACATCCACGATCTTTCAACAGTTTTGTAGTTGTCATGAGAGATATATTGAGCTGAATTTTTGTAAGGTTGCCTGCCACCTTTCCTTTTCTTCGGAGCATTTTCTTCTTGCTCATTAGGATTTTTCTCATGCCTTTTCCTTTTGCTGGTGGAGGGGCCTACCATTGGGCCCTTGGCATTTGGTGCCTTAGATTCATCAGTTGTACCCATGATCACTTCATCTTCATTGGCCATGCTCATTAGTCGAGCAGAATCCTCAACAGAATGCATACACCTGTGAATTAGAATAGATACGAGGGGAAATGGGGATAGGGTTACAAATGCTCACGAATATTTTTCTGAACAAAAACATTTTGAGGAAGAAATAGATTCAGACTTTGGGATATGTTTCGAATGAAAGAAAACATATAGAACGAGCTAGTAGCTTTGAAGAGTATACTAGACACCGTGCTAGGCATTCCATTCGAGAGAAACATAACACAAACCCTAGATCTGAAGTATTCGGATGCGAGGAACAACTACAAACCACATCTGCACTAGAAGGGTAAAAACCCAGATCTAAGATATGTGGTAAAATCGGAGATAATTAACAGTGGATGAACTCGGATCAAGAAGGATGGAGGTCCGAGTTCAAACCACACGTACCCTAGCTTGGTGGCGTGCAACAGCTACAGCGGCGAGGGAGGAAGATGTCCCGCGGCGGCGTGGAATGACTCCGGTGACCTCTTTCCGGCAGTTATGCAGCGAAGGGGTCGTCGGCGTTGAGCTCAAGGTGGAGCACTGTAGCGAGGGTTTCAACGGAGAGGAGATGAGGAGAAAGAGAGCAAAGTGAGAGAAAGGAGCGGTGCAGTTTATATAGGCGAAAGGAAATAACCGCATGCATAGGATTTTGATCGAACAGCCTTTAATCAGAGACGATTGTGATTCAAAGGTCACGATGGACTGGCAGTAGATGTATTGCACGCGGCAACCATCATAAAAGATCATGGTCCTGACTCGGGCGGGAAACCCCAAATTATGGACAGCTTTCGTCAAACCAGATTAAAGTTCAGACCGAATCTTAATCGTGGTGAAGGACACCAGATAAAGTTTCATTCCAGATAAAATTTGAGCATTTGCAATGGGTCAGCATAGACTGGAAGAGATAGAGCAGAGGGAAAACAGGGTCCTAGGCATTTCACTCAGTCAGAAAACACAAGCACACGAGCAAATAGCTATGAGAGAAATGCATTCGGACAAGAACAAAAACTATCGATCGGAGAGATATCCAACGAAAGAAAATTGTGGTGGTGTAACCCACCGTATAAGAACTATATGACCCCGAGCGTCGCACAATTATCGTGGCACCTGGTTAGTCTAGTTCTTCATTAATGCATTCACTCTCAGAAAGAAAATTTCACTTTGTCGAAACTTTCAAACTCTTCAAGTGTTATGCACCCATTCCTTCAAAGACGTGGAAGTGTTGGCATGGGTGCCGAGTCCAGCTTACATCATGTTTGCGATGTCTAGGATATTTAGCTCACACCGTAATGCACAGAATCTTTTCTCATCAAGAGGCTTGGTGAAAATATCAGCAAGATTGTCTTTGGTCTTGACATGATTGGTGATAATATCCTCTCGAGCAACATGATCGCGAATGAAATGATGTCTGATGGCAATGTGCTTCGTGGGAGAATGCTGCACATGATTGTGTGCAATGGCACTCTCATTATCACAATATAGTGGGATATGCTTGACCATGATGCCATAATTCTTCAGTGTCTGCTTCATCCATAATAACTGAGTGCAACAAGCGACAGCAGCAATATGTTCGGCCTCAGCCGTGGAGAGAGATACACAATTCTGCTTCCGTGATGACCAACAGACCAAAGTCTACCATGGAAATGACATGTCCCCGAAGTAGATTTCTTATCGACCAACTCTCCAGCCCAATCTGAGTCTGAATACCCGACAAGATCAAACTGTGCTCCCTTAGGATACCATAAACCTAAGGTGGGGGTGTGAGCCAAATATCTCAGAATGCGCTTGACCGCTTGGTGATGCGATTCTTTCGGAGCAGCTTGATAGCGGGCACACATACAAACACTCAACATAATGTCCGATCTGGATGCACATAGATAAATAAGAGATCCAATCATCGAATGATAAGCTTTCTGATCATAATCCTTACCATACACATCTGCATCCAGCTTACCATTCATGGGCATAGGAGTTTTATAGCCCTACAATTTGGAATCTTGCATTTTGAACGTCTTTAGGCATTCTTTCAGATATTTCTCCTGAGAAATGAAAATGCCATTTGCTTGTTGACGAATTTGTAGTCCGAGAAAAATTTGAGTTCACCCATCATGGACATTTGATATTTATCGGACATCATTTTCCTGAACTCTAAGCTGCAAGCATTGTCAGTATAGTCAAAGATAATATCATACACATAGATTTGACATATGAATAGATCATTATCAACAGCACAAGTGCAAAGTGTTGGATCAGTGGATCCTAGCTTGAACCCTTTGTCGAGTAAAAACTTCTTCAGGGTGTCATACCAAGCTCGAGGGGCTTACTTTAGCCCATATAAAGCGTTCTTCAACCTGAAAACTTTGTTATGAAACTCAGGGTGTTCAAAGGTAGGTGGTTGTCTAACATAAACTTCCTCATCAATTTCACCATTGAGGAAAGCACTTTTCACATCCATTTGGTAAAGCAAGATATCATTGTAGTTTGCATAAGCAAGAAGAATACGAATTGCCTCAAGGCGTGCAACAGGAGCATATGTTTCACCAAAATCAATACCTTGTACCTGTGTGTACCCTTGAGCAACAAGTCATGCTTTGTTTCTCACCACAATGCCATTCTCATCTTGCTTATTGCGGAAAATCCATTTTGTGCCAATGATATTGTGTTTCTTGGGATTCGGTTTGTCAACCAATTCCCACACATCATTTAATTCAAATTGCACCAACTCCTCTTGCATGGCATTCATCCAATCACGATCATTCATGGCTTCTTCAAACTTAGTCGATTCTGCCAATGATACAAAAGAGAAACTGCCACAGTAGTTAGCCAAACGAGTTGTAGGTCGATAACCTGGATTATTAATTTCATCAAGAATTAATGAGGGATCAACTCGATTAGCTACTCGAGGATGAGCATTTTGTTCATTGTCATTCTCATCAACATCAGAATTTGTATCATCATTCCCTTCGGGAGAGCCATTTTGATTGGCATTTGGATTTTGATTGCCATTTCCATTCGGAGGAGCATTTTCTTCGGCAGTGGCTTGACGAGTTCTGATTCGAGTCATAGGAGCATCATCATTAGAGGACTCAGGTGCATTTCCTTTGACAGGCTTGACACTCCCGATGGCCATGTGCCGAATAGCATCTGATATCATCGGTTCATCTAACACATTCGGCAGGTGCTCCTTTTGGGAGCCATTAGACTCATCAAACCGCACATTTACCGTTTCCATAACTTTCATGTGGTGAGAGTTATAGACACGATACGTATGCGAGTTTGAGCCATAACCGAGAAGAAAACCTTCATGTGCCTTGGGTGCAAACTTGGAAGAATGATTCATATCAAGAATATAACAAGGTGCACCAAAAACACGTAGATAAGAAACATTTGGTTTCTTGCCAGTGATAAGATCATATGAAGTTTTCCTCAGGAATTTATGAAGATAAACACGATTGATAACATGACAAGCAGTGTTAATAGCATCAGCCCAGAAGCGTATGGGTGCTTTGTACTCACTGAGCATTGTTCTCGCCATTTCAATGAGAGTCATGTTCTTTCGTTCAACAACTCCATTCTGCTGGGGAGTGTATGCAACATAGAACTCATGAGTAATGACATTTTCATCAAGAAATTCAGCAATATGGGTATTTTTGAATTCAGTTCCGTTGTCACTTCTGACATGCTTAATTCGCACATCATATTCATTCTGGGCCTTCTTAGCGAAACTTTTGAAGATATCTTGAGTGCAGGTCTTGTCTTCGAGAAATAATACCCATGTGCATCGAGAGAAATCATCAACAATAACCAGACCATAATGATTGCCACCAAAGCTTGCATAATTTTGAGGACCGAATAAATCCATATGAAGAATTCCAGAGGCCTTGTTGTGGTCATGACTGTTTTTGATGAGTGATGCTTCTTGGCTAATTTTACAAGCCTCACATGTAGCACAGAGATGATTCTTGTCGAATTTTACATCACGAATGCCATGGAGATGATTTTTCTTCACCAGGGTCTGCAAATTTCTCATACCTGCATGACCAAGTCTTCGGTGCCACAGCCAACGTTCTATTGCTTTCGCAAGCAAGCAAGTTTGGACTGAGGAACCCTTAGAGAAATCCACAATATAAAGATCACCCTTTCTAATTCCCTCAAAGACGAAGGAATTGTCAGTAGCCATAAAGAAAATGCATTTGGATATAGAAAATAGAACTAGCATGCCCAAATCACATAGCTTTCCAACTGACATAAGATTGAATCCAAGAGACTGAACAAGTAAAACATCATCAATGGACTTGTCCTTGGATATATTAATTTTACCTAGCCCAATTACCTTTCCCTTGTTGTTGTCACCAAAAGTGATATACTTCAGAGGAGAAGCACTAAAGTTGGGGTCGACAAACAACGACTTGTCTCCGGTCATGTGACTAGTGCATCCACTGTCCATTATCCATTCAATGCATCTGGAGACATAGTCATGCAGAAGAATTTGGCTTTCTTAACCACCCACATCTTTGCAGGTGGCTTCGAAACAATAGAACAGGCAAGATATGATTTCTTTCGGTAAGCATAGTTGTTACTCGAGGAAGAACGAGTGTAATTTAAGGAATATGCATTGAAATTCCTTCCTGATGAGTGAGCATAATGATTGTATGAGGCATGCATGTACTCATTCTGTTGAACTTTTTGTGCCTGCATGGTTAGTCAAGTATAAATAGGCAAAGCATCAACAGTTTTCTTAGGCACCCAAATAGCTTTCTTTGGGGGGCCATTTCTGCTGTTTGGTCCAACATAGCGAGCAACAGCCTCACCATGTTGATTCTTAAACAACTTGTAATTGTCCAGAGAGTCAGCATCAGGATATTTAGGTATGGGAGAGTTGTATCCCGAAAGTGGTGCTGGATCGAGCGTTTTGCACTTTGAAGGAACCCACACAGTTTGAGGGTATTGATGTGGTTCCCAATATGTGCCATTTTCATTCAATTTCCTTTCGAAACCAATACCTTCCTTCCTAGTATTTTTGTGAAGAATAGATTTGTTTAAAACGTCACAAAGGGTTTGGTGCCCTTTGAGAGATTTGAACATTCCTGTCTGAAGAAGATCTTTCAACCTACCATTTTCACTAGAAATAGAACCATTTTCCTCGACTGAGGGGTTAGCACTCATAGATGATTCAACATTTGATTCATCATTGGTTCATTCAAGGCATTTTAAGTAAGGTGGCACAAACACCTCTGGTGATGTGGAGCATCCTACGGACATCACCATGTCAAGAATCCGTTTGGCAAGTGACACGTGCGACATCTACTTCACATACATAAAGGTGAATCATCTCCTTTACATGTGTTCACTTGACCCCTTCGAGGATGGTATACTACTTGACACTCCACTCGTGTGCATGCATAGGTATTATCGGAGCTTCATGGATGTCGAGGAGGAGTGCAAGTGCCTAGGAACAACTACACCATCCATGATGGAAGCCTGGAAGAGAAGAGGGAAATCCAGCATCGACGATAGAACGCACCAGATTCGGCCACCGCCAGGCCGGACATCCGGCGCCCCGCGAACGGCCGGACATCCGGTGCCTACTTGCGCGCAAGGATAGGGCCCAAGGCCCATGTATCCCCCCCTCACTTACCCCTTTGTGCGCTAGCACTATATATAGACCCCTCCTCCTCCTAGTTAGCGTTAGCATTGTGATAGCTCATTTAGAGATAGAGCTTTGCTCATCCTTGTGGTTCTACTCCATCGAGAGAGACCGCGACCTCTACAGAGAAGATACATGCTTGGATTCAAGGCCCCTCACGGGAAGATCCCTCACGGATTCAAGGCATCATCACGGAGATGAACTAGCTACCGACTGTATCCCCCTTTATTGGATTTGAATCATGTATCTCCTTTTGTGTTCATGGATCTAGCACATGGGTGATTGTTTCTTGTTGATTTGAGTGTATCCTCTCGTTCCCCTCGTGTTGTTTCCCTCGTGTTCTTCCCAGGATCCCCTTGATTTCGTGAAAGATTAGCCCCTAGGGTTCCATCCTACATCATCTTGGTATCATGAGCCATGTTGATCATGACTTTGGAGTCTCCCCCGCCGTTTTCTAGCCTTCTTTTGCTTAGTTTCGTCCTAATTTCGAAAATCCCCACCAAAAATAGCCCCCAATTTTTTTGTCATTTGTTGGTTTGATGAAGTTTTGTTTACTTTGATCCATGAATTCGTTGTGTTACTAGTGGATCTATCTTTCCCCCAAGTTTCACCACTTTCCATCCACGAAGGTCTCGATAGGCAAGTGACGCAAAACGGGCTAGGGGTTATCAATACAATGGCAAGAAGAATGTACAATGATGGGATACCACGATACCAAGGTGATATAGAGGTAACTATTAGGGTGCCAAAATGGTGAAGGTGGTCGATGTAGAATGCTTGTCGAAGTTGAGCGGCGGCGTTGTCGATGTCGAACCGTTCCTAGTTAGCCGAAACACCCTAGGAAATGGAAAAACTGCAAACTCAAAATCTCCAAAGGCAAATGTCAAATGGTGGTAGCGGAAAAGCGATGGTGGTTGCGGAAGTATTGGTGGAAACCCAGTAAAAATGGGTTAAGGTGGCGGAAGGGTATGATGGGCTATACAGGGTGTCGGAGTTGAAAGCACGGTCCCTAAGTAGCTGAAACACCTTATGAGACACAACTCACCACACAAACAAAATTGAGTTAAGTTGGGGTGGCAGAAGTGTATGGTGGGCAAGCCTATGCGGAAGTTATGGTGGTGGTTGATGAAGAAGAAAGCGTCCCTAAGTAGCCGAAACACCTTAGGAGACTCAAATCATAACTCAAACAACTACTAATGCAATGGGGAATAAAATGGGTTAGGTTGCAGATGATAGGTGGAAGCCCTACGCAAAGATGCCAAAGTTCCAAAAATATGATGGAGTCAAATGATGTTGGTAGTATTTTTGTAGGATGGCAAATGTCAATAGCTTCAAAACTAGCTAAAGAATGTCAAAATTGGACTCCGGATGAATTAGTTATGGTCAAAACGGTGAAACACGGGAGGCTGAAATCCTAGGGGCCGGACATCCAGGGTCAAGGCCGGAAATCCGGGACCTGATGTCCAGAACCGCACGCGAAATTGCGCTCCAGGACCCGGATGTCGGGGGTACGGTCCAGATGTCCGGGAGACCAAATTCTAGGGCCATGAGCCGGATGTCCGGGCTCCAAATCCGAGGATGAACTTGAGGTACTCGATTTTGGGGGAGGAAATTGCTGATTTTGGGGGCAAAATTGGAGAGATTTCGTGGATGGAAAGTGAGGAAACTTGGGGGAAAGATAGATCCACTAGTAACACAACGAATTCATGGATCCAAATCAACAAAACTTCATCAAACTAACAAATCACAAAAAAAAAATTGGGGCTATTTTTGGTGGGGATTTCCGAAATTAGGACAAAACTAAGCAAAAAAGGCTAGAAAATGGTGGGGGGGACTCCAAAGTCGTGATCAACGTGGCTCATGATACCAAGATGATGTAGGTTGGAAACCCTAGGGGCCGATCTTTCGTGAAATGGAGGGGATCTCACGAAGAACACGAGGGGAACGAGAGGATACACTCAAATCAACAAAACAATCACACATGTGCTAGATCCATGAACACAAAAGGAGATACGTGATTCAAATCCAACAAAGGGGGATACAAACAATAGCTAGCTCATCTCCGTGAGGAAGCCTTGAATCCGCGAGGGATCTTCCCGTGAGGGGCCTTGAATCCAAGTGTGGATCTTCTCCGTAGAGGCCGCGGTCTCTCTCGATGGAGTAGAACCACAAGATTTGCAAAGCTCTATCTCCATTGAGCTATCACAATGCTAACCCTAACTAGGAGGAGGAGGGGGTCTATATATAGTGCTAGCCCACGAAAGGGTAAGTGAGAGGGGGGATACATGGGCCTTGGGCGTTGTCCATGCGCGCAGGCAGGCACCAGATGTCTGGCTGGGGGCCGGATGTCCGGCCGTTCGCGGGGCGCCGGATGTCCGGCCTGGCGGTGGTCGAATCTGGTGCTTTTTGTCGTCGATGCCAGATTTCCAGGGGAAGGCCGGATGTCCGGGCTGCCGGGACGCGCCGGATGTCTGGGGCTGGCGCCGGATGTCTGGCCGCTGATGTTGTTAGCCGTCTATTTGTGCAGCTCCTCGGTGGCTGCACAACCGCCGGATGTCCGGCCTCTGGCTCGGATGTCCGGCCGCTGTAGCTTCAGCAACTCCGTCTTCTTCCGTCTCCGCTTCCATGCTTCCCTCGTGGATGGTGTAGTTGTTCCTTGGCACTTGTACTCCTCCTCGTCGTCCGTGGTGTTCCGACAATACCTATGTATGCACACGAGTGGAGCGTCAAGTAGTATACCATCCTCGAAGGGGTCAAGTGAACACAAAGGAGATTATTCACCTTTGTGTATGTGAAGTAGATGTCGCACGTGTCACTTGCCAAACGGACTCTTGACACGGTGATACTCAAAGGCTAGTCTCGATAGGCAAGTGACGCAAAATGGGGTAGTGGTTATCAATACAATGGCAGGAAGAATGTACAATGATGGGATACCATGATACCAAGGTGATATAGAGGTTACCGTCTTGCTTACGGTTAGGGTTTCAAAATGGGGAAGGTGGTCGATGTAGAATGCTTGTCGAAGTTGAGCGGTGGTGATTCATACTTGCTTGTTTCATACGGTTGATGACAACCATCTACATGCTTTGCACATGATTGTTATTGCTTCTTGTCATATATCTCCATATGTTGGCTCTCTCATGCTAGATGATTTGCCATGTATTGAGTGCAACAATGATTTTATTCTTGCTAATGGGATTGCCCCCATAGCATTCTCACACATATCGGGAGATCTTGACATATTTCTTTTGAAGCATGCTTGTCTTACTTCTTTGCATCATATACCTAGTGCCATGAATATCACCATTGTTGCATCATATTATTCATGTACTTGTGCTACTAATGGTCGTGTGCAAGAGAAGAGAACCATCATGATGGATGATGTGTTTATCTACCATGCGCATACGTTCTTTGTTTTGTTGTGTGCATGTGTAGGAAACTTGGACTTCGTGTCAACTTCCACGTCACGTGAGTTGACAATTCGAGCTCTTGAGAGCGAACCACCTTCTACCACGGCGATTCTACATCGCACTTGCTTGTGTTTCGGCATTGTGAAGAATGCACAAGGACACACCTTCAAGGTGACATCTTTCTTGAGCATGAATATGGTGGATCCTACTTCATGTCTTGCTTGCACCTTGATATATTGCGCACATGTTAGAGATCTTGCTTCGACTTGCCATTTTCACATTTCCATGCTTCATGATATATATGCCTTGTGTGTTGCATCCAATTCTTGGATTACTTCGTCTTATCATATGCTTGGTTGCAACAATGTCATTTCTTCACATATGCCATGTCCCATTGGTTGTCACATGATTGACTTGATTGCCTCACACATGATGAACAATTGCTCTTTATATTGTGTTGAGTGCCATACTATCTTCACTACACCCTATGCACGTTATGCTTCGATTGTCTTGAACTTGACCCATGTGTTTAGACACTTCATTTTATTTGATGTTGTGAATGATTCCTATGCCTACCATCGACCATTTATTGAGCAATTTATGCATGCTTGCTATGACTTTGAGGTAGATGCTTATTATCTTGTCACACATATTTGCATCTCTACCTCCCACTTGCATACTTTTCCACATGATACCTTTGCTTGTGCTTGACTGATATGCTTACATGCCATGTCACAATACTTTGTCACACCATATGCTCTGTATCACGGCGACACTTGTTTGGTGAATCACCACTTGAATGCTTTGTTTTGCACTAACTCTAACCGCGTTTGTTTTTCCAAGTGTTTGTTGTCTTTGCTCCTTTTGAAGGAAACACTAGCCGGTGCGACATTGGAGTGTGCCCATTTCGAGTTTCAAGATGATGAGTACTTGGTGATCGTCCACTTCTACACGGTGATGCCATCTCTTTCCCATGGTGATTTGGTTCTCGATCTGTGGTCGGATCTTTACCAAGGGGGAGGGGATGATGCGAAGCATCCAACGGACATCACCATATCAAGAGTCCATTTGGCAAGTGACACGTGCGACATCTACTTCACATACACAAAGGTAAATCATCTCCTTTACACGTGTTCACTTGACCCCTTCGACGATGGTATACTACTTGACATTCCACTCGTGTGCATGCATAGGTATTGTTAAAGCTTCACGGATGTCGAGGAGGAGTGCAAGCGCCTAGGAACAACTACACCATCCGCGAGGGAAGTCTGGAAGAGAAGACGGAAGAAGACGATGCTGCTGAAGCTACAGCGGCCGGACATCGGGCCAAGGGCCGGACATCCGGCGCCTGTGCAACCACGCAGGAGCTGCAACAACAGATGGTTGAAGCATCAGCGGCCGGACATTCGGCCCGTGCGCCCAGACATCCGGTGCGACGCCACAGCCCGGACATCCGGCATCGCCCCCGGAAATCCGGCAACGACTATCCATAGAAGGAGCAAAACGGTCTGTTCCACGCCAGACATCCGACGTCTCACGAATAGCCGGACATCCGGCACCTGCCTGCACGCAGAGTCGGGCCAGAGGCCCATGTATCCCCATGTCCCACTTGCCCCTTCGTGGCTTAGACTATAAATAGACCACCCGCTCCTCATTTCTAGGGTCAGTATTGTGATAGCTCATTTAGAGATAGAGCTTTGCTCATCCTTGTGATTCTACTCCATCGAGAGAGACCGCGGCCTCTACGGAGAAGATCCACGCTTGGATTCAAGGCCCCTCACAGGAAGATCCCTCGCAGATTCAAGGCCTCCTCACGGAAATGAACTAGTTACCCCATGTATCGTCCTTTGTTGGATTTGGACTGTGTGATCTCTATGTGTACTTGGATCTAGCACATGTGTGATTGTTTCTTGTTGATTTGAGTGTTGCTTCTCGTTCCCCTCATGTTCTTCGTGTTCTTCGCGAGATCCCCTCCATTTCGTGAAAGATCGCCCCCTAGGGTTTCCACCCTACTGATAACCCACAAGTATAGGGGATCACAACAATTTTTGAGGGTAGAGTATTCAACCCAAATTTATTGATTCGACACAAGGGGAGCCAAAGAATATTCTTGAGTATTAGCAGCTGAGTTGTCAAATTCAACCACACCTGAAAGACTTAATATCTACAACAAAGTATTTAGTAGCAAAGTAGTATGGAAGTAGCGGCAACAGTAGCAAAAGTAACAGTAGTAGTATTGTAGCAATCGTAATAGTGGCAACGGAAAAGTAACTCAGCAAAGATCAATGTGAAACGAGCTCGTAGGCAATGGATCCATGATGGATAATTATGTCAAATGTTATTCATCATACAACGATTATAGCATAGGGTGACACAGAACTAGCTCCAATTCATCAATATAATGTAGGCATGTATTCCGAATATAGTCATACGTGCTTATGGAAAAGAACTTGCATGACATCTTTTGTCCTGCCCTCCCGTGGCAGCGGGGTCCTATTGGAAACTCAGGGATATTAAGGCCTCCTTATAATAGAGTACCGGACCAAAGCATTAGCACTTAGTGAATACATGAACTCCTGAAACTACGGTCATCACCGGGAGTGGTCCCGACTATTGTCACTCCGCGGTTGCCGGATCATAACATGTAGTAGATGACTATAACTTGCAATATCGAATCAAGAACACAAATATATTCATGAAAACATAACAGGTTCAGATCTGAAATCATGGCACTCGGGCCCTAGTGACAAGCATTAAGCATAGCAAAGTCATAGCAACATCAATCTTAGAACATAGTGGATACCAGGGATCAAACCCTAACAAAACTAACTCGATTTCATGGTAAATCTCATCTAGCCCATCACGGTCCAGCAAGCCTAAGATGGAATTACTCACGCACGGCGGTAAGCATCATGAAATTGGTGATGGAGGATGGAGGATGGTTGATGATGATGATGGCGATGGATTCCCCTCTCCGGAGCCCCAAACGGACTCCAGATCTGCCCTCCCAAGGAAGAACAGGGCTTGGCGGTGGCTCCATATCGTAAAACGCAATGAATCCTTCTCTCTGATTTTTTTCTCCCCGAACGTGAATATATGGAGTTGGAGTTGAGGTCGGTGGAGGTCCAGTGGGCCCACAAGGTTGGAGGGCACGCCCCAGGGGGGTGGGCGCACCCCCCACCCTTGTGGCTAGGGTGTGGGCCCCCTGCTGCTGATTCTTTCGCCAATATTTTTTATTAATTCCAAAACTTGGCTCCGTGAAGTTTCAAGTCATTCCGAGAAATTTTTATTCTGCACAAAAATAACACCATGGCGATTCTGCTGAAAATAGCGACACTCAGGGTTAGTTCCACTCAAATCATGCAAATTAGAGTCCAAAACAAGGGCAAAAGAGTTTGGAAAAGTAGATACAATGGAGACATATCAACTCCCCCAAGCTTAAACATTTGCTTGTCCTCAAGCAATTCAGTTGACAAACTGAAAGTGATAAAGAAAAACTTTTACAAACTCTGTTTGATCTTGTTGTTGCAAATATGTAAAGCTAGCATTCAAGTTTTCTGCAAAGATTATGAACTAACTATATTCACAATAACTTTTTGGTCTCACAATTACTCATATCAATGGCATAATCAACTAGCGAGCAATAATAATAAATCTCGGATGACAACACTTTTCTCAAAACATTCATGATATGATATAACAAGATGGTATCTCGCTAGCCCTTTCTGAGACCACAAAACATAAATGCAGAGCACCCCTGAAGATCAAGGACTGACTAGACATTGTAATTCATGGCAAAAGAGATCCAGTCACAGTCATACTCAATATAAATTAATAACAATGCATACAAATGACAGTGGTGCTCTCTAACTGGTGCTCTTTATAAGAGGATGATGACTCGGCAATAAAAGTAAATATATAGGCCCTTCGCAGAGTTAAGCAGGGATTTGCAGAGGTGCCAGAGCTCAGGTTTTAAAACAGAGATTGAATACTATTTTGAGCGGCATGCTTTCATTGTCAACATAACAACCAAGAGATCTCGGTATCTTCCATGCTACATATATTATAGGCGGTTCCCAAACAGAATGGTAAAGTTTATACTCCCCCACCACCAACAAGCACACTCCACAGCTGGTCCAAAACAACGGGTACCGTCCAACTAACAATAGTCCCAGGGGAGTTTTGTTTGCAATTATTTTGATTTGATTTGCATTGAGCATGGGAATGGGCATCCCGGTTACCAGCCATTTTCTCGTGAATGAAGAGCGGAGTCCACTGATCGTGAGAATAACCCACCTAGCATGGAAGATATTGACAGCCCTAGTTGGTACATGGGCGATTCCAGCATACAAAACATATTATCATTTGAAGGTTTAGAATTTGGCACATGCAAATTTACATGGAACGGCAGGTAAATACCACATATAGGAAGGTATGGTGGACTCATATGGAACAACTTTGGGGTTTATGGAAGTGGAAGCACAAGTAGTATTCCTGCTTAGTACAAGTGAAGGCTAGAAAAAGACTGGAAAGCGACCAACTAGAGAGCGACAACAGTCATAAACATGCATTGAGATTAACCAACATTGAGTGCAAGCATGAGTAGGATATAAATCACCATGAACATAAATATCATAGAGCCTATGTTGATTTTGTTTCAACTACATGTGTGAACATGTGCCATGTCAAGCCACTCGAATCATTCAAAGGAGGATACCATCCTATCATACTACATCACAACCATTTTAATTTCCATGTTGGCACGCAAGTTAAATCATTATAAACTCCTAGCTAATTAAGCATGGCATGAATAACTATAATCTCTAATTGTCATTGCAAACATGTTTCATTCATAATAGGCTGAATCAAGAACGAAGAACTAATCATATTTACAAAAATAAGATAGGTCGAGTGCATACCAGCTTTTCCTCATCTCAATCATTTCATCATATATCGTCATTATTGCCTTTCACTTGCACGACCAAACGGTGTGGATAATTAATAATAGTGCACGTGCATCGGACTAAGCTGGAATCTGCAAACATTTATTCAAAGGAGAAGACAAGGTAATGTGGGCTCTTTGTTAGATCAACAATAATGCATATGAGTGCCACTCAACATTTTCATCGTGGTCTTCTCCTCTCGACCCCCAAAGAAAAGAAAAGAATTTCAAAGAAACATACTAAAATATTTTTGGAGTTTTTGTTTTTTTTTTGAAGAAAGAAGAACGAGAATGAGAAAATCTATTTACACGGGAAAGCTCCCAACAAGCAAAATAAGAACGAGAAATCTTTTTGGGTTTTCTTTTAATTTTACTACTACTAAGCATGCATAGAAAGTATACTAACTACAACTATTTTTTTTAAGGTTTATCAAACACATAAGAAGAAAGCGGAAAAAGAAATAAACTAACATGGATAATACAATGAAAAAGTATGAACACTGACAACTAGAATGAGTGTGTGAACATGAATGTAATGTCGGTGAGAAATACGTACTCCCCCCAGCTTAGGCTTTTGGCCAAAGTTGGTATATGCCCATGGATCAAAGTATCCCTCTCCGGTGTACTGAGGAGGATCCTGGGGGTTCCACTAGTTAGCGAGCTCCTATCGATCCCACTGATAAATAGACTCCTGATATGGATCAGGTGATGGCTCTGGCTCGGGAGGTGGGGATCGTGTCCCCTCCCAGTATGCATGATTGTCCGCGGGCAAAACGAAGTACCTGCCTGAATGAATATCGAACAAAACAGGTGCAGGCAAGGTAATAATCTGAAAGGTGACCTCACTAAATACCAGGTTATAAATAAGTCTCTCTTCCTCATCAAGGCGAATAAACTTATGTGCTACCATGCTGTCATAATCTAAATGTATAGTGGGTAGCAATTTCTCCTCTTTTTCATAGTGCCTAATGGGTATCTCAAAGTTTTTAGCAAGGCGGGAGGCAAATATACCTCCGAAAATAGGACCCTTTGTACGGTCTAAACTCAACCGTTTAGCGACCATAGCGCCCAAACTGTAAGTTCTATCTCTATGTAGAGCGTGGCGCAAAATAGCGAGGTCAGGGGCACTAAGGCCTCCACTCTCTCCACGACCAATTAAACATCTCTCAGCAAATAATGAGTAATAGTGTAAAATAGGGAAATGAATACTAGCCACTGTCGGTGTACAAAAGTAGGGGTCCCTTTTTGCACCCCTTTACTTGTGCGCGGGTAGTCGCAACCCCACGCCCCTGGCCACGCTTGGTGGGGCAGAGGAAGCAAAGGCACAAGATGACTAGACCAATGCCAAGCCGGAAACACAAAGAGCAGAAGGGCGAGGTGGACTCCCTCGGCAAGGCCCTTGCCGGGGCGGCCTCCACAGCCCCGGCAAGAGCCTTGCCGGGGCAACTTGCCCAACGCCAGCAGGGCTGCCACCCTTGAGCCTGAGAGTTCCGATGCCCTCAAACCACATTGGAACCAAGTCTTGGGAAGCGCCTCCATGGTGGCATGTAGATCTTTGTGAAGACCAGAAGCATACAAGACTAGATGAATAACCAGAAGACGAAGATCCTTGGCAAGATCCTTGCCAAGGATACCCACGAGACCCTTGGCAAGCCCCTTGCCGGGGACGACCATGATGCCACGGCAAGACCCTTGCCGGGGCCCCGACAAGACTCTTGCCGAAGACATCCGCGGGGCCGCAGCCAGGCCCACATCTGCCAAGACTCTGCCGCCATTCCCATGCAACTGCCAGCCCACCAACTAGGCGAGCACCTGCGTGGGGACGTGCGGCCTCTAGGCCAACTCAGCGAGCACCTGCGTGGTGGCATGCAGATCTTCGTGAAGGCTCTGCCACCGCACCAACTCAGCAGCCAGCCAGCGTGGCACTACCCGCCTCGTCAGTTTGGACGCGCGTCGAAGCCAGGCGAGGCGGCGACAGCTGGGACGAGCTTCCTTGCGGTCCTCGATAAAGCAAGAAGGGCACGTCGGCAGCACATTAAATGTGTTTGTCCTACGGTGCCAGAGGATAGACTCGACCACTGTATAGTTTTGCACCTCATGTGTGCCACTGTGGCAGCCCCTTTGTCTATAAAAGGAGACCCGCGGCATAATGGGAGAGGATTCAGACTTTTTGGACCCTGCACACCTTGTAGCTAGTCCAAGAACACCAGATAAATAGAAACCAGCAGGAGTAGGGTATTACGCATCACTTGCGGCCCGAACCTGGATAATCCCCCCCTGCGTTGATCTCTCAATCCCGCTCTTTCCACAGCCCCGCGCCCGCCAACCGTAGCAAAAGGGATTCCTGTTGATCCCGTAGGTGTCGTTTCCACCGACAGCCACTCTCGCTCCCGACACTCCTCTGCCTTCCCCTACGGTAATTTCATGAATAAGGCCTTCCACATCACTAGGACGTGGCTCCTCGACGTTACCCTCATAAGGTAATTTAAAAACCTCACAAAAGTCATAGAGCGTCATTTCTTTGTACTCATCATATAAGTGAAAGTCTACCGTGGGTGGTGATCTCCTAGCATGAAAGTGAAAATTTTGCACGGAAGTATTAGTGAGTAGGAGATACTGATTACCGCGGTGCAAGGAAGATTATACTTGGGCTTTTCCTTCTCCTCATTTTCTTTTTCCTTTGAACCCCGGCTCGAGGAACCTCTCAACAATCTCCTCAACATTTTCTTCCTCTGAAAATTTCTGAAATTTTTAGTGACTCAAAATAAAAGTGAACCAAACTCAACAAAATTGATAGCAACTACTCCTACAAGTGCCTAGAGGCCATATCATGCATCAAAACTACTTTGTACCATATAAATTTGACATGCAAGATCAAGAACAAGGTCACCACAGCAGCAAAAATTTGCAATGAATAAAGCACTAGAACAAAAACTAATTGGACCATTGGAGGAGTCACATACCGAAGAACAATCCCCCAAAGCAGTTTTGTGAATGGAGCTTTGAGCAAGGAGATCGAAAATGGTAGCAAGATGAGCAAGAACACGAGTTTGAGCTATGGAGTGATTTTTTCTGGAGGAAGAAGCAGTGGATGGGTGCTGGAATAAGTGGAGGGGGGCCACGTGGGGCCCACAAGGTCAGGGGCGCGCCCTTGGGGGTGGGCGCGCCCTCCATCGTTGTGGCCAGCTAGTGAGGCCCCCTGGTGTGTTCTTTGCACCAGAAATTCTTAAATATTATACAAAAAATCATACTAAATTTTCAGGGCATTTCGAGAACTTTTATTTTTGGGACTTTTTTTATTGCATGAATAATTCAGAAAACAAATAGAAAATACTATTTTTGCCTTATTTAGTCTAAATAACATAAAGTAAAAGATGGGTACAGAGAGTTGTGCTTTCTAAATTCATCCATCTCATGCTCATCAAAAGGAATCCATTAACAAGGTTGATCAAGCCTTATTAAGAAACTTCTTCCGAATGACATGAAACCGGAGAATTTTCGAATAACACTAGGTTACCTCAACGGGGATATGTATTTCCCCAACAATAAGAATATCATATTTCCTTTTGACAGTTGGTAGAGGGAATTCAAAACCTCCAATAGTAATAGTTGAAATTTTTCCAATAGAATTGATACTATGAACTTGAGGTTGTTTCTTCGGAAAGTGTACCATATGCTCATTACCATTAACATGAAAAGTGACATTGCCTTTGTTGCAATCAAGAACAGCCCCTGCAGTATTCAAAAAGGGTCTACGAAGGTTAATCAACATACTATCGTCCTCGGGAATATCAAGAATAACAAAGTCCGTTAAAATAGTAACGTTTGCAACCACAATAGGCACATCATCACAAATACCGATGGGTATAGCAGTTGATTTATCAGCCATTTGCAAAGAGATTTCAGTTCAAGTCTATGATATAAAGAGAAAGGCATAACACTAACACTTGCTCCAAGATGACATAAAGAAGTTTTAACATAGTTTCTTTTAATGGAGCATGGTATAGTTGGTACTCCTGGATCTCCAAGTTTCTTTGGTATTCCACCCTTAAAAGTATAATTAGCAAGCATGGTGGAAATTTCAGCTTCTCGTATCTTTCTTTTATTAGTGACAACACCTTTCATATACTTAGCGTAAGGAGGCATTTTAAGCATACCAGTCAAACGCATATGCAAAATGATAGGTCTAATCATTTCAGCAAAGCCCTCAAAATCCTCATCATCCTTTTTCTTGGATGGCTTAGGAGGAAAGGGCATAGGTTTCTGAACCCATGGTTCTCTTTCTTTACCATGTTTCCAAGCAATGAAGATATCTGTTATCATAACGTTGATTCTTTGATTGTGGGTTATCAAGATAAACAGCAGGCACTACAAAAAAAGACACTTCCGTGATGATACGTGTTTGTCACAGTAGGTCGCGTTTTCTGTCATGCATGTACATCCATGACAAGTTTATGACAGGATCAAGATAGTCATACATGTGTTGTCGTAGAAGTGTTCCATGACATTACCAAAATTATCATCACGAAATTGTCCACTTCCATGACGATAAATCGCGCTTCATAGAAGTGCTTTCGTCAAGGGTGACCGACACATGGCATCCACCCTAACGGCTCGCCGTTAAACTACCGGGTCCGGTTTTCGATCCGATAACCCGTTAATAGCCCGGACCAATGGTGATTTTCCACGTGTAAAATTCTCATTGGCCGGAGGAAACACGTGTCTGCTCCTCGGTGGGCCAGATGTCGCCCGTCCATTGGAGGAGACATGCCTATGATACATCGACACGTGGCAGGGCCCAACAGAGGCCCATATAGGTTAAAAAGGCCGGCCCAGTCAAAGGCTCGTAGTACTTACTCAGGTACTAGTGGGCCAGCCCAATAACGGCCTGTTTAATAAAGGCCTATTTAAGGCTCGAAGCCAGATCTGGCCCGTTAATTGTTCGCCGAATATTTGGGCCCAATTACAGCCCAGTGAATTTCGACCTGTTAGAGGCCCGATGTAGACATGGGCCCATTTCAGCCCGGTGTGTCTTTCGGCTTGGGAATGGCCTGTGCCGCCCATGGGCCATATATGGTCCAACGCGACATCCGGCCCACTAACGGCCCGTGATAAAGGTGGCAACAGTTCAGCCCAACGTGACTTTGGGCCTGTTAAAGGCATGTCGTATAATTCGGCCCGTTGATGCATGTACTAAGCTTTCGGCCTCTTAAAGGCCCATGATATCAGTGGGCCAACTAAGGCCCAAGATATGTTTCGGCCTGGTAACGGCCCGTCATATAACTGGGCCAAAAAAGGCCCGGTCTACATTTCAGCCTGTTGAAGGCCCATCGACGACTAGTGAAAATTGAGGCCCAACATGCATTTCGGCCTGCTAAAGGCCCATGGTTTCTTCTGGGCCGTAATAGGCCAGTAGAATATTCATCCTGTTAATGGCCCAACGCTACCTGGGCCAATCTAAGCATTGGGTCCACAAAAGGCCCAACTAAAATTTGGGCCGAATATAGGTCGGAGTAAGTTGAGGGCCTGGCGCAAAGTGTGAAGGCCCCAATGGCCATTCGGGCCCAAGAAAGATGCAGGCTGGCCCAATTGTGGCCCGCTAAAAACCAGGCCCATTAGAGGCGAATGTTTCAGCCCGGTCGACTACATCAGATTTTTTTCAGATAGCGAATGATGGCAGTAACTAGTAGGAATTAAGAACAAACCTACTCTATACAATAAATAAATTACGGCATAGTAACTTAGAATAAACCTACACTATACAATAAAGGATTTATGGTATATTACATCCACTGGGTATCGAAGTTCGCCACCAGTGATCATAAAGCGCAACGAAGAAGCAGATTACAAAAATTGGGCACCATTGTAGCGTAACAAAATAATACTGAACCGAGACCACTTCCAAGACAGTTCAAGAAAGATTAGCCTTGCGCGGGAACTGCTGAGCAAGGCTGTGAGACCGGCCTAGCATGTCGGTCATAGCTTCCAGGTGTAGCTGTTTAGCAATGAGGTTCTCATTGGTGTTCTCCGCAATCTTTCTTAGAGATAGGACTTCAAGTCAAAGTTGAGTTGCAGAATGCCTTTCTGCTAGAACTTGGGACTGAAGAAGTCGAACTGATTCAGACAGCGAATTCTGTGACCTTGTCTGACTGCTAGTCTCAAGTAACTTGAACACTGCATCAAGACAAGACTTTGGGTGTGTCTTGCTATCGTCAAGATGTTTTGCCTTCTTTGCTGCAATATATGTTGGGTTTGTCTCACAGCCTTCAGCAGACTTGTGCATGCCATCAGGCATATCACCCTAAAACAAGCAGAGAGATGACAGGTTTCCATGTGTATAAACAAAGAAGATAACTGTGCTGTCAATTCCATCCAATTTCAATTTAGAAAATAAAGAGTAAGTTCAAAATATCAATAGCATAATCTGGCATTGTTCATAATGCGGGGAGCTTCACCACACTACTGGATTACCATGTCAACATAACAAGCATAGATAAGGGCAAAGACAATCATTGTATCTATTTTGGTTAATGTGCATGGCATGTTGTTCATATCATCAGCCACATCAGTAAGATAAAACAGGAGATGACAAGGTGCATACGTGGGCTGCTTCACCACACACTGGATTATAGATCCACAAAAACAAGCATACATATAGGGAGTATTGAGTAATGTGCATGGTATGAATAAGGAATTTGGTTTTACAAGTAAAACTTGGAACTTACGGTTCTTGCGAACATGCATTTTGATAGAAACAGCAAACTAAACAGCAGTAAACGATAGGGAGTATGAGCAAATTAAACAGCAGTTGAGGATAAAGGCTTTAGAAGGACTGACTTAGATTAACAGTTAACACCGGCTTTATAATGCCCTTCACCATGTCAAGGGAAGAATAACTCAACAATTTCAGCACAGAATCTTCTCCATAAGCATTGCCTGTACTCTACATTTTGTAGAGAGTAATTATAGATATGATAATACTGGAAGGGATAGAGGATAATGAATATAAGATGCAGATTCATGCTACATAATCAACTATCAATCCCTGGAAGTACAAGTGTTACAGGATAAAATGTACTGACAAGACCAATGGGCTACACTTCTGCACTATCATTGTTTGTGTATTCAACTTTTTGGTAAGATTAAATATAGATCTGATATCTTTTAGTAAATGGTGGGCGAGGGAGATAAGATGCAGAATACTACACAATGAACCAATCCCTCTTCCCATAATACAAGAGTGTTTTGAACAGTGGTGTACTATACAAAACATTCTTATATTATGGGACGGAGGGAGTAGCTATTAATGTAAGTACAGTGATAGACGATGTTCAGTCCTTACAAGAGGACTGCAGAGCTAAACCACTTCAAAAGCATTGGGTTGATTCTAAATTTATGTAAGAGCCCATATGGATCTTATAATGTCCACCAAATGGACGATAACGAGGCTAACATGTGCAGTGATCCTACATAATCAAACAGCTATGAAAGTAAGTATGGTCATACAGGGCAACGGGTACTCACAAGAGCAGTGCACTGTGCAGTATAGTTGCGAGATTCTGTGGTCCCTTGAGAATGAATGTTCTTCTGCTAACAGTTTTCGTACAAGTGAGACGTTAAGGAAAATGCAGAAATGTAGTTCAAATTGTGATGTGATATCATAGACAGTACCTTACGTTGCAGACGAGACCAATGTGTAACAAGATTATTCCAGTCACTGTCGGATAAATGTAGCACCGGAGACTTTACAGAAATTTCGTTTAGAGGCTTGCCATTGAAGTGTGCTTGCCTCTGGTAGGAACGATACTTCATCAACGAGTGCTTGAAAAGTGCAACCAACCGTTGCTCGTCTTGACAATCAAGTTTGGTCCTTGCCTATTTAAAAGAATGAAATCTTGTGTCTTCTGTCAGCAGAAACATATGCAGTAATTACCATGAATAACATTAGTACATCACTTACGCCTAAGTTGCGGAGGAAGACTGGAAATTGTTCTGTGTCTGCGGTATAATCTTTCCATGAAGGAAAGATGCGCACAAAGTTCCTGACAACAATATAAGATTCGTCTTCTAAACTGGGAAGAAATGGAACAGGGTTCCTATTTGCTGCAATTGGGGCTCTCTCTGGTTTGAAAAGGGATTCGGCAACTGGATTTGGTGTACTCTTTGCTGGAATGGGGGTTTTGCATCGTAGAGCTGGTGCTATGTCAACTGGCATCATCATACTACTTGCTGCAGTTGGGGTCTGCTGAGTTGGGGCATCGGAAATGACCAGTGTAGTAGGGCTAGAATTTGCTAGAGTTGGGGTGTTTTGCGGGTCAGGTGATATTGCAACTACACCTAATGGGATATTTGATTTATCAGGTGTCGCAACCTTTTCCAAATACTTTGCTTGTGCTCCTCCGCGATCAGCAATCGCCCTCTTCCTTTTGAATGTCTGATACACAAGAATAGCATTTGAATGGATAAATATGGTATGATGACAGATGGAATATGTACTGAAAATGGATAGGCGGGGCGTATTCACATACACGATATGTAAACTAAGCTAATGGCAGTGCAACAAAGTAGAAGCAATGCAAAGCATCAGTTGCAAGATATGTGTGACCAATATAACCGTGGAAAGTTAGAGCAAGCACCTTGATGGGTGAATAAGATAGGGCACCTACCTCTGACTCCTCCACTAAGGAGCTACATTGACTTAGATCTCACTCTAGCTCACAATCACTGTTAGGATCATATTTTGAGCATGAATCTGTAGGTGGAGAGCGTTTGCATTGCATTGCATCCAGACTTGATTTCGGTCCCTTAATGCCAAGTTTGATAGCCATGGCATTGTTCTACTTTATTCTTTTCATGCGCGCAAGCTCATAATCATATGATGTTGTTCAGAATCTGAGATTCATGAAAACATAAAAAGTAGTCAGATTATCTACGGAATGCATTGCGGATTCAACTCGAAGAGTGTCTCCCTATAAACCCCTGCATATGCAAAGTTCACCCCCCAACCGTGCTGACCAGACAACACACAAAAATACAAACCCCTTATGTCTCTATAACAGGCAGACACACATTTCAAAACTGAAGTAGGAACATTAGAATCATATCAAATTCGTATTTGAACAAATAAACCAAGGAATCATGAGTGGCATAATGTTTAGCTTCAAGGGTGGAGTGTTGGTAGTGTGACACAAAGCAAGTAGGCAGATTGTATTCCATGTAAAAGATCGTAGCCTATGTAAAAGCTAGAAATGACACTTTCTTTCTATACAATGCAGTGTTCGTTGCCCACACATGATGGAAGAGATCACACAGAGAAATACTATTCACTCATGTCTACGGTTCCAGTATTTTGAAACAGGGTGGTCCACCCTAAAATAATATTGACAACAAATATGAGAGGGCAAGCATAAATGTAGTGAATCAATGATTTACTTGTGAGCTCACTAGGGTAAGTATGCATAATTGTAACTGTAGTAAGAGACCATCCAAAATCTGAATCAAGAAGTTGGTCTAGCAGTTAATGTTTGCAACTAATCGACGTGAATAATTGGATATCTTATCGAATGAGTAAGAAAGACAAGTAAAATTGTCAACAAACCTGGCCTGCAGTAGTAATCTAGGTCAACGTCACTACGACCAACAATCCAAAATCACTAGTGTCTGTTCCTAGGGCCGGAATTTTGAAACCCTGTGAACTTTACAGGTACTAAAGATTACTGAAATACATCTGAACCATTAAGTGTAGGTAGCACTTAGCACACAACAAACCCTAATGACAGTCCTGCCTAATGAGTAATGAATCAATTAGAAAATGGGTGATGAGGAGTGGTTGCTGAAGTGCTGAGTGTTGAGGACGTATCTCAGGATAAATCGGGTTCGCGTAGTGGGTGCTACACGCCTGAGCCCTGAACTGACTGGGAAGGTAGTCACGGCGGCGCGCCCGGGCAGCGGTGACGCTGTAGGGCGAGCGGCTCCTGACCTCCTGCTAGTCCGGCGTCTCCTCCTAGAGTCATGTCGTCCAGGGACGGCAAGTTGCCGGCAAGGCAGGCGGCTGGGGGCAAGTAGAGATCGGAAGCACGCAGCAGAACAGAGGGCAATCGGGGCCTGGGACGACCCAAAATCATAGGGTGGGCCGGCCCACCGTGGGCACCCTGTAGAGATACACACCCGAGCGGTGAACATGCATTTTCGAAACTAAATTAGGAACATTTAGCTGACCAATTAAACGACTCTGTTTTAATAATATCATATTCGTATTTGAACAACTAAGCTTGTTTAGCTTGATGGGTGGAGCAGTGCTATTATGACACGAAGCACGTATTCTGATCGTAAAAGGGGGAAACCCTAAGCATTTCTTTTAGCAAAAGAGGGTTTCCCCTCTGATTTCTATTAAAGAAACCACCACGGAACCAACATGATCAATTAAACCCTAAGCATGATCAATTAAACCGTATTATGACTGTGCCATGGCAGATTTAAAGCTACAAACCGGAGAAATGATATTTAGCATCCATTGTTTGCTTCAAACTAAGAACTAAATTCTAAGAGCTGAAAAGAAAGTAGAGTAACCAAGTTACGATCTATTTTCTGTTTGAGATCAAAAACTTGAGGAGATATGAAGTACCACCTCTCTTGCGGCGCCATGTAGGCATCGGGGGTGCGATGGCTGTCGGTGGTGTTGAAGCAGATCTGGGACGGTAGACGGGTGTATCGGGGGATAAGTCCCGTTGCGGTGGAAGAGAAGGTCGTGTGAGTGGCCCCGGCAAAGAGGACGACGGCGCCGATGAAGTGAGAGGACGCGAGGCAAGGCTCTTGGTCCATCGCCGTGGATGAGAAACGTCCATCTCTAGCAGTGGACGACACAGACTTGGTAGGCGCTCCGGCATGGTGGAACACGGTGGCGATGGATGGGGTGGAGGACGGCGGCGATGGATGGGGTGGCAGACGGAGGAGGCTGGTGTGGGGATGGGGTTCTAGCGCGGACGATGTATGAATGGGAAAATGGAGGGAGAGGTACGGGGAACCATGTGTTTTGGGACGCGCCTGTCTGAAATATGGGAAAGTTACAAACTTAGCCCCCGTTTAAAATTTGGACGTCTCATCGGTTGGGGATGGTGGAATTATCGCGGAGTACTGCTGCAGGCTATTCTATGTTACAGGACCATGATGACTCTGCTTTGGATCTAAGGGTCCTCTCCGCTGAAGCTAATCAGAAATCTCCTGCACTCCGTTCCATTCAGTTAGCTTGCTCAGTAGTAGGACGGTAATCTCGCATCTCGCCAATATTTGCCCAGAGCGATTTCGGGTGAGGAGAGGGTGTTTTGGCGCCCATAGTTGGCGCCCACGGTGTATGAACGGGGCTGACAGGTAGGGCGGTTGTGTCACGTCTGAGTGAAGTTACAAACCTGCCCCTATTGAAAATATTTGCCTACATCGATTTCGGCCGAGTCGAGTTTGTTTTGCTGCCCACCGTGTATGAATGGGGAAATGGAGGGAGAAACAGAGGTCTTTCGAATGAGCTTGAATCAAATGTGTTTTGCCGCCCATGTTTGGTGCCCATCGTGTCGGAATGGGCTCAGAGGCGGTCGTGTCACGTCTAATTGAAGTTACTAACCTACCCCTATTGAAAGCAGTGGAAATCGGGCCGATGGATTGTCCGTGTAATGGGTAGACAGTAATTTCCATCTCCCAAACACTTGGTTGCGGGCAGCCGACGTGGGAGTGGACATTTTGCCGCTTCTTTCGAATTTTGGGACAATAAGCATCCACGTTTACCCTGGGACCTAATTTCGAATCCATTTTTGTATTCCTATACGAATCTTTATAAATCATTCTATGTGTTTTTATATATCTTCAAAAGCACGACAAAGATGTATTCCACTGTCATATATGAATATGATTTACAAATGCCGATACTCGAATTCAGAAGCTAGAATCCAGTTTAAGGTGAATTCGAATATTTGTAACACTTTATGTTCAACTCAAATGTCACACGCAGCATAATGTGTACTCCCATTTAGATATGTACACAAGCGATGTATCAAGATTCAAATACGAGTCAATCAATCAAGAATGTACAAAACTAATAGACATATAAACACTTATAGATATGGATCAATAATATCAACTAACATACATAAGCTAGGCCGCTGTATTTTTTTGCTAGAAGGGCATCCTTTTTTTAGCGAAGCTAGTACAACATCTTGGCCCTTTTCGATGCGTGCCACTTATGGTCCATCTATACTACTATTATTTTTGAATGCACATTCAGCCCGATTGGCATATTTGTAGGTCTAGCACAGCAATCAAAATGAAATGTCTCCGAGTCTTATCAATTAATATAGACTTGTGCTCAAATAAAATTACAAACCAAAAAACAAAAAACAATTATTACATGATCTCTAAAACAAATGGTTTGATCGATTACATGAACAAACAACACAAAGGTTGTTCAATGATGGAAAGAACATTTCACCTATGATTTACCAAGTGGGAATTTAAGTTCCTTTTTTCTTTCAGGACCTTAACAATGCGGTTAGTCTCAGGTTGCTTTGTTTTGTAATCCACCAAATATTTAATGGTTGTCTTGAGTACTGCTGTTAACATCATTGTAACCGGTTGTTGCAGCAGCAAAGCAGTTAAACAAACAAGTTTTGCAAAAGGTACCTATTGTGGCATTGGAGTTTCTCTTGGATCCTGGAAAGTTGAGTAGCCAGTAACGTGATTAGAGCAACCGGTTGCAGCAGCAAAGCAGTTAAACAAACAAGTTTTGTAAAAGGAACCTGTTGTGGCATTGGAGTTTCTCTTGGATCCTGAAAAGTTGAGTAGTCAGTAACTTGATTAGAGCAACAAGTTACAGCAGCAAACCTGTTACACAAATATATTTTTGAAAATGTACCTGCTGTGCAATTGGACTTCCAATTCGATCCTGAAAACTTGAAGTTGGAAAGATGATTACAACAACAAGTTACAGCAGCAAACCAGGTAAACAAGGAAGTTTCTGAAAACATACCTATTGTGCCAATGGAGTTTCAGTTGGATCCTGCAAACTTGAATGTTAGCAATCAATAAATAAATTTTTGCAAGAGCCATAAGAAACTAACATCAAACTAGTAAATCTAACCGGTTTTGGCAACGTATTTAAATACACATGAACTAGTAAAACTAACAAGTTCTTGGCAACGTATTAAAGTAACAAGTCGGTACCGTTTACCAGCAACACAGACATCTGTAAATTTCTTTGATGTCAGCAAAATGATTCCAGCACATATATAAGTTAAAAAGACGGTGTCCCTCATATAAACCTCACAGTTGTCTATCTATGAACATGCAAACATTACTAGTGCTACAAGTGATAACAGCAAACCATTTAAACAAACAGGGTATCAGAATGTAAATTACACATGAATTCTGCTGCACCCTAGAAGTACATATGACCAGCTATCTACGTGCTTAAGTAGCTATTTAAGTTCAGGCAAACAGGTAATTCTTAACAGTAAGTATCAAACATAGATAGGCGCAGTCTATAATAGGATTAACAGGCTATGGCATTATGTAATCAGTAGCAAACTAAATTAAGCCAAGCAACGTAATTCAACAATTTTGCAATAAGTGGCTAACTAAAATTCCGAGAAGCAGATAACTGAACTTACGCTAGCTCTTTGTACAGGCACACTGCAACTTTTTTTCGCTTACAAGGTTCTACGAAGGAGTCCATGGCATCAATTGCTTGGATACGCAGTCCCAATACTTCTTTCTTCCCACACTGCATTGGTAAGTCGAATGGTTAATCTAGTAAGATGGTGCGTCCTTGATATGTTATATGAGGACGTGTAGTCAGACTAGTTGTAACCACACACATCACACTGGCTTTTACTGTATATTTCATCCGAATACATTTGGCATATCAAGATCTAAGCAATCTACAATAGGATGAAAAGACTGGCATCCTTCACATTATTGGCGAACTCAGTTCATAGAAACAAGCAATTCAACCATTCCGTGGGTAAATCAAAAGCGCCACTGGAATATTTTTCACTACCCCAATCATACACACAAAAAGGGGTGACGCCACCATAGGGGCTGGTATGGGCGGCCGCCTCGGGTGGCTGGAAAGTGTGCACCTAGTTTGAGTCGTCCAGGTTGGCCGAGGCTAGTTTTGTTCGGCCCAACGCACAAGCAGGCAATGTAAAAAATGAAGAAAAATGTTTCAATTTGGATGGGCCAATAACGTAAGTGCAAGGCAGGCCCTATAGCAGGCTCGCGGCCCAAACGAGCGCCTCCCATATCGATCGACAGCAGGAAAAATCCCAATTCGTTTGCTCAAGCCTCTAGTCTGGTTCGCTCCTAACCTAGCCGTCGCTGGACAAACCGACACAGCACTTCCCCGCGCCCTCGTTGGAGGGCGGTCGCCGGGCTTCAATCGAACGGAAGGACAAGAAGATGAAGATCCAACCCTGGGTGTAACCTTCGTGGGAGGCAGTGGCGGCAGCATGGGCATGGCATCGAGCTCGCGCAAGCGGACAGTCGCACCTTGCAAGAGTAGCATGCGCAACGAGCAGGTACATCACATCCCTGATTATATCTAATTCAACTGTTCAATTTCTGGCCAATAGTTAAAGCTGACGGTGTTGTAAAACTGCTTGTATGTAGGGAATCTATGAGAAAATGAAACCAATTTTTGCTTATTTTATAACTCCCCCAATCAATATTGAACTGACTGAATCTGATGTATCTAATCAAGTTTCCGGTGCAAACATACAAGCTCATGTTGTTCTTGAGCCTGAAGTGTCTAATGAACAGACTGCTAATGAAGGATTTGATGCAAACATTTTACATGCTCCTGGTGATGAACATATAGTGTCTAATGAGGGATCTAATGCAAGCATTTTGCAAGCTCCCATTGAAGGATTTAGTGTCTAATGATGATCTGCTATGTTGAGAGAGACATAGAGATTTGCAGGCATTGATGACACGCAAATTATAGTACATTTTCATGGCTTGAGGAAACGTCGAGGCCATCTACCAGAAAGTCCCCGTATCATGACAACGTAGCATAAATAATTTTCTAATCTGTTGTTTGAAACTATTGGCATACTTGTGCAGGATAGATATATTGATATGCAGTTTGCGCACTGGTTATAGGTGCAATTACACTTCGATATTTTCAGCCAGAGAACGAATAATTCAAGCAGGTACAGACCATGTTAGTAGTCCTTGTACACCATGTTGCATTTTGTGTTTTTTGGTCCTTGCATCATTTAGTGTTTTATAATCTGAACTACTTTGGATCATTAGCTGGTTTTCAAAGTGCATGTAGCTTCTCATTTCTCATGTTATGTTGATTTCCGGAGTGCAAGTCCCTTCGTATTTTTTAAGTTAAATGTTCGCCCCTGGTAACTTGAATTCGTGGATCCGCCACTGCACACAAATCATACACGCATGTTAGTACGAATTAAATGAAATGCAGGGACTTACGCTAGCTCGTTGTGCAGGCTCACTGCAGCTCTGCTTGCGCTTGGGATGTTCCATGTACAAGTCCATGTTACCACTTGCTTGGATGTGCAGGCCTTGTGCTCCTTGCATCCCCCTCTGCATTTTTGACACTGCGAATGGTTGATCAAATAAGAGGAATCGGCCTTGTTGTTGTACCGGAGGACAGATACTTACAAGGTTATACGGGTGTGCAGGATGTGTACCAGATCCCGTAGTGCCGTCATGCTTCGCTAAAAAATGGTTTTGCTTGTTTCAGATGATATCTCCAGAAGAAATAAGAGTTAAAGTCAGAGTTGCATAGGCATGTAATCTAAGAGAGCAATGAAAGGATATCCAAACATCATCGGAATAGTGCACAAGGGAGTGATGTGTGGATACCTAGTTCGGGCCGGCGTTTGGGCATGCTCGCCTAGCTAGAGTGCGGGTCACTCCAGAGCCGTTGAGGGTGATGCGCTGGCGTTGGCTGGCCGCGCATGGATGCAGATCTTGTGTGGCAGCGGAGCGCTACGATGCGGTGGACGAGACCATTGGTGAAGCCCCAACGGCCTCTGGGGGCGGAGGTGCGACGATGTGCTCGGTGAAGTAGCTCCGGTGAGGTGGGAGACGGCGTCGGTGAAGCGCACCTGATGCGGTAGAAGTCGGTGTCTGTGAGGCACGTCGGATGCGGCGGCCGACGTTGTCGGTGGACCACCCGGTGCGGTGGACGAGGGCGTAGATGAGGTAGCTCCGGTGCAGTGGTGAAGCGCGACCGTCGTCTTCGTCCTCGTCGTCCGGCACAGAGGTGGGGAAAGAGACGAGACGAGGGGCGATTCGAACTTTGCTTGGGTTGGTGGCGAATTGGGGATTTGAGCAATCTGGGTGCGGAAGGGGATGGTGGAGAAGGGAGATTTTGCAGGGATGTAATAGGGGCCGCCAGATATTTCAATCCGAAACGTGGAAGCGCGAACTTATTTTGTCGTCGTCCTTTTTTTGGGGGGAGGGGGAGGGAGGGAGGGGGTGGGTGGGATGCAGCTTCGGTGCCTTAAAGACACCTGCCTTTTGGGTCACTGACATGTGGGCCAGCCACCTGTTGGGCCCACATGTCATAGACACAAAGGTAGGTGCCTTAAGGCACCGAAGCATCGTCCGGGTGGGTGGCTGGGTGCTAAGCCACCGTACGACACACGCGACCACCACGACACGACCCTGGTCTGCCTGGTGCGCCTACATTTGAGAGGAGATTTGAGAATGCAAATGAATCTTCTTTCATTTGCAAAGGAATCTGTATGTATTACCATGCCCGTGTTTTCCTTGCAAATAATTAGTCATTCGAAACGAGATACTATAAATTAATTAATGAGGAGTTATTTGAAAAAAACAAAACTGTATCCACGGTATCCACGCTAATGTGGATTAGAGTGTGTGTCACATAATTAGTTATTTGAATTAAAGTGTGTGTCACATAGTGATCTCCAATGCTAACGTGGATTTCGCATTTCACTGTATCCATGCTACTTTTTTAATACAAATTCATATGTATATGATGAACACCATGGTAGTGAGAAAACTTTTGGATGGATTCAAACATATGACCTAAAAAAATAGCACAACAATCGAGTCAATGTCAACTTTTCCAAACCTAGTATGGCACGAATTCGAAATAATTACCCATATGCATGGTCCTCAGTTCAAATCTTACAATGTACACCGAATTAAAACATCGATATTAAGTCTAGTACTATCTACATTCAAATGTTGTTTTTAGCCCCCCCCCCTCGGCACACACGCTACATACTTCCTGTATCGGTCAATCTTCCTCTCCTAACCACCTTAGGAAGCTATCGGTTTCTGACACACGTTCATTCTTTCTCTCCATGTTTCGATCTCTAACTCTCTCAACTATACAACCCCCTTTTTCCACTCTGCTACCAAATGTATTTACCTCACACACACGCCATTGCACCCCATGTCGAGCTCTCTCTCTCTCTCTCTCTCCCACCCTCTCTCGCTAGATACATGCATTGCCTATCTAGCCCCCAACCACTCGTGCACATGCATGCACGTTATCTAGGTCACTCCCTCGAGACCATCTCACTCTTTCTTCCGCACGGCGGGCCACACTCGCCCAATCTCGCTCTCTTTTTCTGAGTCTCGATTAACCTCGTTTTCTTTCGCACACAAATGATATATCTCCCTGTTCGGGCCTCGATCGACACACTTTATACTCTCTCACGCAGATTGTTTATCTAGGTCAGTCCATCCAAGCCGCCCCCACTCTTTCGACCTCATGGCGGGCCACGCTCGCTCAATCTCACTCTCTCTCTCCCTCCCTCTCTCTCTCTCTGTCTCTCTTTGTATGTCTCGATTGAGCTCGCTCTTTCTTGGACACAAACGATATATCTCCATGTTTGAGCCCAATTCGACATATTCATATTGTATACTCTCTCACGCACATTGTCTATCTAGGTCACTCTCTCCAACCCGTATCACTCTTTCGAACGCACGATGACCCACACTCGCCCAATCTCTCTCCCTTTATATATGTAATCGATTAACCTTGCTTCCTCCCGCGCACAAAATATATCTACATGTCTGTGACTGGATCATCTCTCAAGCTCTATCTTACAGCCCTCACCCTTCCCAAAAGCTCAATCGGACAATATCTCTCCAGAGCATATATATCTTTTCAATGAATGCCGGACCACACTCACTTTGTCTCTCTGTCTATATGTCTCTTGATTGACCTCGCTTTCTCACGCCGTATCTTCCACACATTGAAGCTACCTCTCCATCCCTCGCAAAGCCGGAGCTATTTACATTGCGAGGGGGACTCCAACCTTGGATTAATTTGTGTAGGCATTTATTCCGGTGGTAGATTATAATTTCGTAGCATTCGGCCCACAACTACTCCAAACACCGTAGCAACCCCTGCACCTCCCCCATTTGATTTCCCTCTGGCTCGGTCATCGCTCTCTCGCACGTCCTTTCTCGCCTTCAACATTGCACCATGGTATTATTGCAAAAAACTCTGATTATTACAAATAAGCTACAAAACTACACACTGATAGTCCACTTGGAATGGAACAAATTTCGACCCACAAATTAAAGTGCCACAAACTACACACCGAGGGGCCCACCTGTCATGAAACAAATTTGGACCCATATACAAATTAAAAAATAAAGGACGAGGATCGAACATGCGACCAGGGCCTTCAAGTCGCACGTCAATAGGCAACATACGTAGAACAACAATGTTTGTTGTACCCACCTTTGTTCATATAATGTTTTTATATTACCACAGCCTATTTAATGAATAACATGTAATATTATTTTTAGTACATTAGTGGGACCGGCTCGTTAGCACGTACTATTCGCCTTCACTTACTAGTGGGTTCCATGTGTGTGCTCTCTCTCTCTCCTCCCCTTCCGCGTTTAGACGCACGGGCAAACACGAAGAACTCGCGGGCGATGTTGCCGTTGACCATATCTGGACGCGTTCACAAGTTACGGCACCAGTTTCACGTACTAGTAGTACTAGTCAATGTGTACGTGCATTTACACGTTAATTTGGAAGTATATTAAGAGCGTGCGGATATTAAGTAGGATATTATTTGCGTGTTATTATGTGATTAGCACTACTTTTGGCATGAAATTAACTGCACGCTAAACGTGTTGAGCGCTCGACATTGAAGCAGTCTAGGTCGCTGGATGAGAAGGAATACATGTGGCTTGATGACGTTTTATATTTAATTTGATACGGCTCTAGCAGAACATTCAATCGATCAAACCATAGATCTCATTCAGTCTGACTCCGACTTTACATTCATACGACGATCGATCTAAAATAAACGGAAATGATAAACGTACGGATTTTAAACATGGCAATCCGAACGTTTTTCATGGCAAATTTAGATTACGCGGTGGCGACGGGGGTGTCTTGCGGTGGGAAGGGGCTCCTCTGTCGTGCTCTATGTGTCGTCGGGCCACTGACCAACGGCGACGGCGACGGCGGCATCTTGCGCCGTTGTTGGCGTACTCCTGGACGTTGGACCTAGCTTCAAGGAAGGCCACAATGTTTTGGACTTCGGTCTCCAGGAGCGAGTCAACTGGCGTTGGTGCAAGGAAGCGGTCGACGGCGGCCATCCATGCCGCTGAGGGGGGCACTAGCACTCGCGCGGGGACAGGCGCTGGCAACGGCGCGGCGGAGACATTCGTGTGCACGGGCACCGGCACGGGCGCGCACGTTAGTGCACGCGCAGACGCATGCACTGGCAGGAGCACGGGCACTAGCACGGGCATGCGCGTCAGTGCACGCGCAAGCGCATGCGCTAGCAGGTGCACAGGCACATGAAAGTCGGCGGGGACCTCGTGGAATCCCGTGGCATCAAGCTCAGCGATAATGTGCGGCTCCCAGCCCATCACTGCCATGGGGATGGGTGCTGGCGTAGTCGGGGTGACGGGAGCCAGAACGGGAGCGGGGACAGGCGCGGCGTCTTCCCGCAAGGCTGGTTCAAGCTCGTCCCAAAGCGCCTTATGTTCTTGAGACTCCGGTTGGGTGTCTTCCTCAGGAAACTGGAAGACTAAGGGCAGACCATCATGATGCGGCATGGCGTACGTTTAGTCAGGCTGGTTGGAGGTAGACGACACGAGAATCTGAGAGGAAGAGAGAAGATTGTAGCGATATCGGATAGTGCGGGGTTGATTTTAAACTGCGGCGCCGGCGACATTAAAAGTGGGAGCAGTTAGGACGAAGGTGGGCGGCGGAGCCTGGTCAAAGGGCTCACCTCCTGGCGAGCCTGCGCAGCGGTCTGCTCGCACGCCTCCCTGTTAGCTGGCGCAGCAGTCTGCTCGCATGCCTCCCGTCGACTCACACGCTTGCTCGGATGGCACCTGCCGATGAGAAGCGAGACTCGTGGCGGCACGTAAATGCCCACGGTTTCAATAGTGAAAGCGTTTGCCTTAACGTGACGGGTCTTTGTTCCAAAATACCTTGGCTCTTCATTTGTGCAACTTGTCATAAGCAGCTTGTCTCAAATTGAAGGAAAAAATACGAAGGAATATTTCTGCCATATCATGTGACCATGCTCAGTTTCATGAATTTCTGGTCATTTTTGGATTTTCTGAAATTTAAAATCCAGGATTCGAAACAACATCATAATGTGCATCATGCAAAGCGATACATCTGTCCTGTTGTATTTCTTAAGAAAGGATTTGGTCAAACATTTTGCATAGTTAGACTTCAGACAAGTTATATATGCAGAGTAAAAGGATAATCCGTCCGTACCAGTGCATTGCCTGATATATTAACTCTTTTTTCAGGGGCCCCTGATATATTAACTCAAGTAGTACTAGGCACGAACAAATGGGCTCAATTCTGTGCTCATCCTGGTGTAGTAGTAGTAGTACTAGGCAATGCAGTTGACAGATGACCTTGGGGAGCGGCGACCAAGGGAATTGAACCATGCTCGGCATGGTAGGTAACGTTGTCTAGTTACTAAATCATCCCTCCATTGTTCATCGGTAGTCATTATGGACCGGGGACATGAGGGGAATTTCCTAGGGCTGGAATTCTGGCCGCCAGATATTTCGACTCGAAACGCGGAGGCTCGACTAGTTGGGGTTGGCACATGTGCGTACCACGCACGCCACCAGAAGGACATGATTCGAGAATACGGAAGGAATATTTTAAATTGCCGAACAAATCTATGTGTATTACAATGCCCGTATTTTCCTTGCAAATAGTAATCTCGACGTGGCAATTGATTTATGATGAGTTCTTGAATTAGAGTGAGTTTGTGATATAGTGATCTCAACGTGGATTTCACATTTCATGGTATCTCCAGTAAGTTTTTCATTGCAAATTCAAATTTAAAAGATGAACAATATGGTGGTGAGAAAACTTTGTATGTATCAAACATATGCCCACACACACACACACACACACACACACACGAACACAATAACAATCCAATAAGTATAGTGCATCTATTTTTCCAAACCATGCATGTATGACACGAATTCCAAAATACTCCTTCTGTTCCTAAATATTAGTCTTTTAGAGATTTCAACAAGTGATAACATACGGAGCAAAATGAGTGAATCTACACTCTAAAATATGTCTATATACATCCGCATGTGCCAGTCCATTTGAAATCTCTAAAAAGACTAATATTTAGGAACGAAGGGAGTAAAATGTAAGACATGCATGGTCCTCAATTCAATATTTAAAATGAACAGGAAACTGAAACATGAATATTAAGTCTAGTACTACAGTACATGCAAATGTTTTGTTTAGGCGGAGCTATGTAGATTGTCGGGGGTTAACCCCTCGACCTTAGATAAATTTGTGAAGCTCTATTTAGGATTGTTTAGATTATATTTGTTCCCACCCTAGCTCCCAAACACCGATTGTTTGTGCACCCCCCCCCCCCTCCTCCCCGAGATAATATCATCTGCCCCCACACCTTAGATGTTATATACTGATACGAGTTGCTTGGAGCTTCTAGATCTGAGATATAGCAGCTCACCTGATGTCTTAATATTTTTACAGGAAACCTTAATGAGTTTGAGAATTGCACACAATTTGTACAAAAACTACTCAGATGCCCTTGGATCCCATATCCAACGACCTCGAAGCTCGTATCACTGTAGCATCTAAGATGGAGGATGACATCATATTCTCCTGTATGTAAGAATATCATGTGCTACCACACCTTAGATGCTTTGGTGATACAAGCTCTTCGGATCTGTTGGATTTGTGACCCAACAACTCCTCGGTGGTTCGAATGGTTTTTTGCAGAAAAGCCCCCAAAGAGTTCGGCCACTGCTTACAAGCACAAAGACTGCTCAGATGCCATTGGATCTCAGATCAAACGACCTCGAAGCTGCTATCACCGTAGCATCCAAGCTGCGAGAGCACCTGATGTTTTCTCGCACGGGTGAATATGAGGTGCTCCCGCACCGTAGATTCTATGGTGATATGAGTTCACGGAGATCTAACGGCCAACAGTAGGAGGTTTGAATGTTTTTGCAATATACGACTGAGAGAGTTTGGGAATTGCGCAAAAAGTACAAGTACTACGCATGTGCCATCTGATCACAGATCATACGACCTAGATGCTCGTATCACCATAGCGGCAGATTAAGCTACGGGGAGCACCTAATATGAGCAACGGGGAGCCGTTGGATCCAAGATGCAGCGGCACACACAAGGCCTGAATGTTTTATTTGCAAAAAACCTTTGGACAATTTGGAAATTGCGCATAATTACAAAGACTACTCCCAAGCCATTGGATCTCACTTCCAACGATGTAAAAACTCGTATCCAAGGTTGTTAGAATCGCGATTCTGTTATACGATTCTACGACTTTACGATCCAAACTTAACCATCTGATTCTACGATTTTAGTTCATAAAATCTACGTTTCTACGATCCTAGCAGTGAAGATTCTACGATTTATGATTCTACCATCAGAGCTCCGATCCGATTCAAAATCACGATTCTGACAACCGTGCTCGTATCACCATAGCATCTAAGCTGCAGGGTGGATGTGATATTCTATGTCATTGTCATTTTTGTTCGTAAACTTGCAAAATACGTGTAACTCGTGCCGTTACTTGTCTAACCGCGCAAAGTGTTTGTTCAAAAAAACCATCCTACACTGAAATATCGGAACAACACACAGGGGATCCACTTGTCATTGATCAAATTTGGACCTAAAACTAACAAATCTGAAAGACGAGATTCGAACTGGCAACCTGGACTACAAAGCGTAAGTCGATAGCCTGAAACAACAACGGTTGTTGGCTTTGTCCCATAACTTGATTTTATGCAGTATTACGTTGAGTAGAGTAGAGGGAGTGCCTCGTCAACACGTGCATGACCGTTGACTCACTTACTGGTGGGTCCCAGGTCTGCGATCTCTCTCTCCTCTCCATCGTCTAACCTTTAGACACACGCGCACACACGAAGAGCGGCGCTAGCTTGCTGTGGTGTTATTATAACTGAAAAAATCTTGGAAAATAGAAGAATCGCCTAGAACAAGAGACGTTGTGGCTGGTCGAGACGGAGCTAACCACACCTATGCTCCGTGCCACGTTAGCATGATGAAGCTGTGTGGCTAGTGGGGTGTTTTCGACCGACTGGCTGGGTCCCGAGGTCGAACCATAGGTACTACTGCGTCTGATATATTTTTACACGCACATTTTTCCTCCGTGCCGAGACGTGGCACACCCTACCGCGCTGTTTCGGGGTCCTCCCGGGTGGTGCACGCATATATTCTTCCTTGCCGAGACGTGGGATGCCCTACCGCGCGTTTTCTGGGTCCTCCTCGGTCGTAGCGCCGAAGCAAGTAAATGAGTCGTCAAATCACGAAAGACCACCTTTCCCGCCGAGTACATCAGTGAAGCACGGTGGCTAGCTAGTAGGGCTAGTGCGACCGATTAGCTAGGCCGCCGCCACATTTGTTTTTTCACCCTTTTTTATCTCCTTGCCGGCAGGTAAATTTAAATATCCACCGAGGCGTTGCTCTACTCTTTGGGTGTGGCAGGCGCGGCCGGATTTTTAATTTTTTGATTGACGGGAGCAGGCGCGGCAGGATTCTTATTTTTTTTTTTGATTGACGGGAGCAGGCGCGGCAGTAATTAGTCACGATGACTCCGCCTGCAAAACCCACTGCTCCCTGATGTGAGAAGTCGTCGACTGGTGTTTTCCCATGGTGAAAACCTAAAGATTCCCCGCTCCTCGGCTGGCTCCCTCCGCCTTCCCGTAGATTGCATTGCCTTTCAACCGTTTCGCCCCCTTTGCTTCCTCTCCCCATTGCTTCTACCTGGTGCCATGGCGCCGCAGCAGATCACGGAGTCTGAGGTGAGGCGCCTGCAATAGGAGCTCGAGGCCAAGGATGCGGAGCTCAGGGCCAAGGACGTGGAGCTCCGTGAGCTCAAGGAGGAGAGGACTGCCATGCTCCTCCGTCATACCATGTGAACTAGAAGACCTCAGGATGAGTTTGTCGGCATTCTGGGAATGGGGGTCCCCAGACTTGCCTGCCTGCGGCCCACGGCGTGCCTAAGTCAGCGGGCCGTACGGCCCATCTTCATCAACAAGGCACATAAGACCCTCGCGAGGTGGACGACACAAGACCTCCTCAGGAGTGGCCTGGCCAGGCAGGCTCACGAGGAGCGGAGATATCAAGGCGAGGCAAACCTCACGAGGCTCTCGTGACGTGAGCCATGACGATCGGCACCAGGCGGGCGCCAGCGCGCGCAGCGTCCTTGTTTCCTCTTTGGTGCTAAGGAGGCAAGCGCAGGCGAGGAGTACCGAGGCATCAAGCAAAGGTTGCCATATCGGTGCAACGAGACCAAGACCAGAAGGACGGCAGTACGGAGGTCATCGTGTAGCCCAAGACGGCGTCACCACCAGAGCCTTTCGTAGGCGAAGACCACTTTTGTCAGGATAGCTTGTACTAGTTGTCCCCCTTCAAATTTGCCCACCGTTGTTGGCTCCCTTCCCGCTCAATATTTGGGGAGAGGACCATGGCCAATATAAGTAGAACTAGCCACCACAGTAGGGGCATCTCAGCCTGATCTGATCTGATCGAGAGCCTACCCTAGCCACAAGAACACTTCAACCTCAGGAGGTTGTTCTTCCCCTTGTACTGTTCAACATCAGCCCAAGAGGCAATCCACCACCACCACACTGGAGTAGGGTATTACACCACAACGGTGGCCCGAACCAGTATAAATCTTGTGTCTTTCTGTGTTGCGAGTTCGTCGAGTTCGCCGCGAGACCTTAGCGAGCTAGGGCGTGGATCGATAGGAGGGAAAGACTTCACGCGCACCCCAGAGTTCGAACCTTAAGGGTTTGCCGGAACCCCACATCCGACATTTGGCGCGCCAGGTAGGGGTGCGCCGTAGCTTCCCTTCCGTCGATTTGTCGCTCCGTCGTCTCCATGGCGGACGCTCGCCGCGCTGGAGCTGAGCGTCGGGCTGCCCTCACTGCCCACTTTGCTCAGACGGCTCCCGTCGGTGGGCCACCTCGTCGTTCTCCGTCACCCGCAGCCAACGCTGCCACCGGCCCGGCGGGGAACGAGCAACAGGCGTCCTCGCTACATCCATCGGTGCGGCAGGACGGCCGCACCGCCACTCCGTCGCTGACCCCGGCCGGTTCTTCGTCTCATGCACGCCGCACTCCCATGGAGGCGCGGGCCGCGCTCCTCGCGGCGAATGAGCTCCTACGCTACCGCCCAGTCGACGACCTCTACGAGGAGTGGCTCGACCGCGTCGCCAAGCTCGTCCGCGCCGCAGGGGGCTCGCCGACGCCGTCCCTCTCTCTGCCTCACCCTCCACCAGCCACAGGCGACGTGGCTCATGACGCGCCTCCACCACCTTTGCCCCAAGACTGTGCCTTGGCGCCAAGGCACGCGGCCCCACGGCATGATCCGCCACGTCCGGTGCCCGCGCGTGAAGAGAGAAGCTACCAAGAAATCCCTCGGCCGTGAGAAGCTGGACCTGCGCTCCCCGCGCCGCCTCGTCAAGACTGCGCGCCGCCTGCGGTGGCGCCGCGCGGATCTCATCAAGACCAAGCTCCACCTCCGAGGCGGGCCCCGGCAACCACGGCCGGCTGCCGCGCCTTCACCCCCGAGCTGCGTAGTGTCGCCTGGCGAGGCAAGTTCAAGCCGGATTTGCCTCCCCGCTACGACGGCACCTCCGACCCCGCGGAGTTCCTGCAGCTCTACGAGCTGAGCATTGAAGCGGCCAACGGCGACGAGAAAGTCATGGCGAACTGGTTCCCTATGGCTCTCAAGGATGGTGCCCGCTCCTGGCTCCTGAACCTGCAGCACGGCTCGATCTCCTCCTGGGATGAGATGCGCGACCGCTTCGTCGCCAACTTCCAGGGCACCCGCGACCACCCGCCGGCCGCGGGTGACCTGCGCCGCATCAAGCAACAGCCAGGGGAGACCCTCCAGAAGTACATCCAGCGCTTCAACAACACTCGCCTCAAGATCCCCAAGGTCACGGACGAGGCCATCATCTCCGCGTTCTCAGACGGCGTCCGTGTCGTCAAGATGAAGGAAGAGCTCACTATCCATGAGGAGCTTAGCACATCTCAGGAGTTGTTCAACCTGGCGACCAAGTGCGCAAGAACTGAGGAGGGGCGCCTCTCCCTCCTCGAGCTGCCAGCCGTGGGCACAGAGGAGAAGAAAGCCAAGGCCAAGGACGTGAAGCGCAAGGAAGCGGCAGTGCTCGCAGCGGAGCCCGACATCAAGCGGGGCAGAGATCAGCCCGAGTCATCCAAGAACAGCCGACCGTTCTGCGCCTTCCACAATCTGAACACCCACAACACCAGTGACTATCAAGAGCTCAGAGCCATTCGCGAAGGACGTTTCGGTCGACGCCCCGAGCGTAGCGACCGGGGCTACGGCCGTGGAGGAGGACGTGGAGGCGGACGCTGGGATGACCGTGGCCCGTGCCAGGAGTGGCGCGACAGGCCTCGTGAGGACCGCTGGCAGGACCATCCTCGCGAGGGCGCCTGGAGGGACTAGCCTCGTGAGGATCGCCCCCAGGGCAACGCCAGTTTTCCCCCACTGCCGCCACCAAGAAGGAACAACGATCACCATCAGGATGAGGGGGTTGGGGGCTTCCAGGAGCCGCATGAAATCGCCTGCATCTTGGGTGGCGCGCAGGCCCCAACCTCTCAACGCATCTTCAAACAGTTCGCTCGAGAAGTGAACGCGGTGCTCCCCAAGCTCGAGGCCACGCGCCCACTCAGGTGGTCCCAATGCGCCATCACTTTCAACTCGGCAGATCAGCTCAAGTGCGCAGCCACCGCTGGCGCCCTCCCGATGTTGTGCTCCCCGGTCATCAGCAATGTGCAGGTTACCAAGACCCTCATCGACGGCGGGGCAGGGCTCAACGTCCTGTCCGTCGACACGTTCAACAACCTCCAAGTGCCATATGAGCAGCTTCAACCTACCAAGTCTTTTTCAGGAGTGACCGACGGCTCCACCACACCGATAGGGCAGGTCTGCCTGCCTGTCACCTTCGGAGAGCACAAGAACTACCACACCGAGCTCATCGACTTCGACGTCGCGCACATCCGCCTGCCGTACAACGCCATCCTCGGGTATCCGGCCCTGGCCAAGTTCATGGCAGTCACCCATCACGGCTACAACGTCCTCAAGATGCCGGGAAGCGGCGGAATCATCACGGTCCCATGTGAAGAGAGAGATGCGGTGTGCTCCCTCGAGCGCGCCTTCCAAGCTGCAGCAATCAACGACCCCGACCGCAAAAGCGATGGCCCTCCTGAGGCCCTCCCCAAGAAGAAGAAGAAGCTGCGCCGAGCAGGATCTCAGGAGGGTGGTGACACGGCTGGAGCCCCATCAGGATCAGCGCCCGCTTCAGGCGTGCCTCCCTCCATCGCATAGGAAGGCGTGCCCGGCGCCCTCCTCGGGCAGGGCTCGGGAGCTCTCTTCTGGAGGGCCTCAGACCTTTCCAACCTCACGGGGGAGGCGCTTGGGCACCACTTGGAGGCGTGCTTCGCGGCACGTTTCCCTCAGGAGAACACAGGGCAAGGAGTGCCCACCACTCAGGAGTTCATCACCAAGACCACTTAGGAACTGCAAGACGCAAGAGCCATGCGCGGCGACAGCCGCTCACGAGGCGCAGCTCCCCATCCAGGTGAGGATGCTGGGTTATGTGTCTGCATCGACGTCCCAGGGCTCAACAGGGCCGCATCTCAGGAGCATTTCTGGCCTTCGCGTGTGGGCCGTTGCGAGGGCCCGCCACACAGCTACGTTTGCATGCCCTTCGGCTTGCCGAGCATGGCGTCAGCCTATCAGCGCAACATGCGGCGCGTCCTGGCGGCTCAGGAGGCCAGGTACCACGTCGTCCTGGAAGAAATGGAGACGGTCTTCAAGGAACCTCCCGAGCCCCCAGAGCCTCAGGGGCCCGGTGGCTCAAGAAGAGTCATTCCTTCGACGCATGCCTTCAGCTGCACCAACTCTACTTCGTCTACAGAACCAGGTGACATTTTCCAAGCTCGTTTAGCTGGGAGCACCCCTCGGGCAGCATTATTCCCAGGCCGCATGGGTCCGTCCATGTGGCACGTATCCCTTTTGCTTATGTCTTTAGCTTACCTTACTGGGGCGCCCCTCGGGCTGCATCATCCCCAAGCCGCTCGGGCTGGACCCAGTGGCATGTATCTTCCTGCGTTTACCCAAGCTGATTTGCCTTCCATGCTTAACCTGCCTATGGTTATCACCTGCTCGATCGTCGCCTCCCACGGGGCCTCCTCTCATTGGCACGGCGCTGGTGCAAGGGTCCGTCCCTGCCACGTCGACAAACCTGAGCGGCCGAGCTCTGGCTCGCGGCACGCCCCGCGCACGTCACCTCACCAGGCCCTCAGTGCCCTCGCCTCTTCGCGGAACAACCAGCGGCAGGCTGGCAGCTATAACGGCAAACTGTGTTTCTTCTTGTGCCTGTTCATAGGGATCCCATGGGGAGGATAGCAGGCAGCACCGCGATTCTCCTTTTCTCTCATGCAATTCGCTTGTGCGTTGAAAGGGGGGCTCCTGAGCATCGCGACTCAGGAGCTCTTATTGGCTCTCCAGCCCTCACCCCCTGGCCTTGACCACGGCATCGCGACCTGGCATACCAGCGGCGGCTGAGCTCGCTCGAGGGCCAGGACCTGAGGACGTAGAGCACTAAGGAGAGCATGGGAGGAGGGAAACTCGTATGGGCTGGCCTAGCTATGCCGCACAAGCTGGCGCGCAGGCCTAGCGCACCACCAGGAATCGCCACGAAATCGACAAGATAAGTCCCGCTCTCGGATCGGCTAAATGTTGGGGCCTAAGGGCCACCCTCGCCGCAGCCCCGTTGCGGCCACGTCAACTCCCTTTTCCTTACCATGGCTGCTTGAGCGCTAAGGGGGACCTCCTGAGCATCGCGCCTCAGGGGCTCTTACTGGACCTCGGGCCGCACACCTCCTGGCCTTGACCACGGCACGCGACCTGGCATACCAGCAACGGCTGTAGCCTGCCTGGGGACCGGGACCTATCAGCGTAGAGCAATAAGCAATCGCGAGGGAAGAAAGGGGGGACCGAGCCTTAACGGGACATGCGTTCACCAAATTTTCATAACGGGGAAGATGAGCACAAAAGACATTACAGACCCTTTACACGCCCCCACGGGGTACTTCATGATTCTTCGTAAGGAACAAAAGCTAGAACTAAGAGGGATCCTATCTGCACCCTCCCGCGGCGGACGCCATCACCAACAGTGAGCCACGGGAGGCCGGCGCCAACCCCATCCAGATCAGCGGAGGCGACGGCCGGACGCCGCGACTCTGCTCCGAGCGTGGCGAGAGCTCGGGGGCACGTAGCTGTCATCACTCATCTCCGGAGTCTCGTAGAGCTCAGGAGAGCTACTGGACTCCCAAGGGCTGCTGCTGCTAGAGTGGCCGTGAGCAGAGCGCGCGTCAGCCTGACGCTCCTCTCCGGAGCAGCACTCCAGGCGGCGGCCCTCCGCATCAAAGACCTTGAAGAAGAGCATGGAGGCACCATAGTACGTGAAGTGGATCGCGAGGGCGCCCCTTGCATGGCAGACCCGCGCGACCTCGCCCCAGCCACGAGTCATGAAGATCTTGCCGGTGGGGACCGCTTCGATCTCTGCTCCGGTCGCCGGAGTGTCGTAGTCGGCGCGCTGCAACCAGAGCTCGAGAGGCCCCCTCGGCGGCATCACGTCGGAGAAGAACCGCGGGAAGCGGATCTAAGAGCTTGGAGGCATCGGCGCCCATAGCACAAGCTCGCGCGAGGAGTCCGCGGCGTGGATTCCAGGGGCGACAGCGCGTGTCGCCGTGGCGCGGCGACCACGGGCGTGGCGCGGGTGACGCCGCTCGTCGCTCCATCCTCCTGAGCCCTCGGCTCGGGCACACAAGGGTAGCGGATACCCTGGAGGAGGCCGCTCGCACCAAGGCCTCATCACCACCTACATCGCCGCTTCATCACGGCGGTGGACCGACCTCTTCTTCGGCGGAAGCGGCCCCGGATCATCGCGCAGGGCCTTTCCCTTCTCCTCAACGGAGAACCTTCTGATAGGCGCCATTGTCGCTAGCAGTGGAGCGAGGAGAAAGAAGCAAGCAAGGAAGGAATAGATGGGCGACGGGGGCTCCGCCCCCTCCCCATTTATAGCAAAAGAAGGCCAACCGGCGCCTCCCACGATCGCAGCTAATGATGGTTTTCCTTGCATGTCGCAGGGACTTATCAAGTTGTGCAATTGCCAAGGCAGCATGGGGAAGCAGAGACGCCCACGTCCAATCAACCGCCACGCGTCAACCGAGGCCGCAGGCTTTTGGGGGCCCGCGGCGCTCCGTATTGACCCTTGGCTTCGCCGCGAAGCCAAGCCCGAGCGCACCTTGGGCCCGGGGGCTACTGTCGGCGTTCTGGGAACGGGGGTCCCCAGACTTGCCTGCCTGCGGCCCATGGCGTGCCTAAGTCAGCGGGCCGTACGGCCCATCTTCATCAACAAGGCACCAAGACCCTCGCGAGGGGCCAAGCCTTGCGAGGTGGACGACACAAGACCTCCTCAGGAGTGGCCTGGCCAGGCAGGCTCACAAGGAGCGAAGATATCAAGGCGGGGCAAACCTCACGAGGCTCTCATGATGTGAGCCATGACAATCGGCACCAGGTGGGCGCCAGCGCGCGCAGCGTCCTTGTTTCCTCTTTGGTGCTAAGGAGGCAAGCGCAGGCGAGGAGTACCAAGGCATCAGGCAAAGGTTGCCATATCAGTGCAACGAGACCAAGACCAGAAGGACGGCAGGACGGAGGTCATCGTGGAGCCCAAGACAGCGTCACCACCACAGCCTTTCGCAGGCGAAGACCACTTTTGTCAGGATAGCTTGTACTAGCTGTACCCCTTCAAATTTGCCCGCCGTTGTTGGCTCCCTTCCCGCTCAATATTCGGGGAGAGGACCAGGGCCAATATAAGTAGAACTAGCCACCACAGTAGGGGCATCTCAGCCTGATCTGATCTGATCAAGAGCCTACCCTAGCCACAAGAACACCTCAACCTCAGGAGGTTGTTCTTCCCCTTGACCTGTTCAACATCATCCCAAGAGGCAATCCACCACCACCACACTGGAGTAGGGTATTACACCACAACGGTGGCCCGAACCAGTATAAATCTCGTGTCTTTCTGTGTTGCGAGTTCGTCGAGTTCGTCTGCGAGACCTTAGCGAGCTAGGGCGTGGATCGGTAGGAGGGAAAAACTTCGCGCGCACCCCAGAGTTTGAACCTTAAGGGTTTGCCGGAACCCCACATCGAGAGAGTTCTACTGCTAAACTATCCAACTATTGTGTCCTTGTCGCCACGTGTCCTGAACTAGTGTTTTCCTGTAGCATTGTTGTCAGGCGTATTCTCGAGGCTATACTTGACCACAACAATTTCCTGGCTGTGCCTTCGATTACGAAGGGTGTGGTTCTTGTAAAGCTTCCCGACAAATCTGATGCGGCATGTCTTCATCGTCATGTTTATGAGTGGAAAGACCACTCTGTCAGGTTCTCCAAGGTTGAGGAGATGGTGATGGTACCGGTAGACATCTCTCACGAAGTCCATGGCCTAGTCAGTTATGTGGAGTTCATCCCGTAGGTCGGTGGCAAGAAATAGTCTGTAGAGTTTAATTAGTGCAACTTTGCTTGTCTGTAGTAAGTACTATTGTTCAGTACTTGATTTGTGTTTGTGAACCCTATATTGTTTAGTACTGCCACTTTTGGTGTGTGGTGAGTCCTGAGAATAGTCTATGTGAATGTTTGTCCACTCAATTTAGTCTGTATATTTTGAAGTATCCAGATCATCTTTTTTGTGAGGACGGTTTATCAATTATGGTTACACTCCAATATCTGTATGCATTGTAGGGTTTATCGCACCCACCAGGATTTCCAGTCCCATGGATGTTCGGTCCATACAATTTGTCACGACCTTTGGACTGTCCTACTTGTGGGAGTAGGCGGGGGGCCTGCATGCCACGCGTAGTTGGACGACCAATCTTCTGTTTAGTACTTCAACATAGTGATTTCCTGGTAAGGATTCACTCGTGTCACATCAAGTAAATCTTATTGATTTACTGTCTAGATCTTATTGATTTAATGTCATGTTTTCTTTCTTTTGCTGCAATTTTACGATGCAGGTTTTGCCATGTGACATTCATCACAGAATAAACCGTTTGGTTTTCTCTATGATGGATATTTTTTGCAGGTTTCACTTATTATGTCGAGTCAGTAACGAAGGCACTGTCCATCACTTATATTACTAGAAAAAATTGGATCAGTCTATTATCTGAGTACAAGCTGAATCCCTATGATGAACTACAGTTTGGTTTAACAAACATGCCACAATTAGTCCTTCTCGCGTTTAAAAGAAATGAAGAAAAAGACTGGATCACGGTCACGGAGCCTAGTCAAGTTAGAAAGCTGATCATAGCAGGTCACACACGATCGCCGCTGTCTCGCACATCGGTACCACCTTCAGCAACGGATCGAGCACTGGCAGTTGCTCTTGCACTGACAGCGGCAGTAGCTCAGTCTGATCCAGCTGAGGATTGGGCACCGACCGTGTTAGCGAATCAGGCTGATCTACCAGAGGATCGGGCATCGACACCGGCACCTGCTCCGACACCAACACCAGCTCTACAAGGAGCACCATCCCCGGCAGCAGCAGTGGTAGTACCAGTCGCACCAGCACTGGCACCAGCAATGGCTTCGGCACCTGCACCAACACTTGCACTTGCATCTGCTCCGGCCCATGCAGTGGCAACGGAACCAGAAGTTGCACCGGCAACAGACTGGGCTGCAGTTCACACTTCATATACCAAAGTCCTTACAAAAACCGACATGTCCACCTTCTTGGTAAGCATTGGCCGCCCAAGTGCTTCGTTCTTTTTTCTTTCCATGTTGTTTCACATGATTCACTGTGTTGATCTAACTGTTTGTGTATGTCTTCTTGTTTGCAAACAGAGAATTCCTAGAGCAACGAGGGAGTCGTTCAACAATCCGGGCAACCGTGGCCAAGTTTCTCTTACCATGCACATCCTTGATGTGAATGAACCTGCTCAATATACCGTAAGGACAAAGGATGGTTGCATGATGATTGATGCTAAAGGATGGTCAAGGTTCAAATCTAAATCATATCTTGCGGTAGGGCATGATGTCAAAATCGAACTTTCTCGGCAAGGAGAGCTGGTCCAAATCAACTTTGAAATTCTTCAGTAGCAGCACGCAGCTGCCGAACTGATCTATCCTCCGAGAGATTTTGATGTAATACTCTGGCATGGTGAAAAAAGTGTCATGTGTGTATAAGTAGTACGACAGTATCATTGATAGAATTGCAACTCTGATTGCTTGTTAGGAACTGTCGTTTGATTTCATTCCAACAGCTGCCGTGCTTTATTCAATTTTGTGTATTCGCCTTGTGACAGCATCTAAACCCAGCGCCGTACTGACCGCTTGCAATATGAAAAGCACTGAGGTAGAACACATGGGCCCCCAAACATGCAGGCCCACCGGCCTGTGGTCCAATGTACAGAACCGTGAGCCTGTCTGAGTATTTCTCAGCTGAACCCCCATAATGCCCGTGCGTTGCACGTAACATCAAGATGCATTTGTATGAGTATTTTATCTTGTGAGAGAAAAGGATGAACGAGGAAAGGCCTTATTTGCAAATGTGGAGAAGTGTGTGGGTACCTTTTTGCAAAATTGCCATAGTTTCCTTCCTATCCGTCAGATATAAATCGGACGGCCTATATTGCACGATGGCAGGCACACCATCATCACCAACTCGTCTATACCGTGTTAAAAAAAACTCTGTTTTTTATAAATATATATGTTATATATATTCCCCTTGATTTTTCTTATGTATAAAGTTGTGATATAAAAGATCTTTATATTTCTTTACAGAGGGAGTATCTCTCTATCAAAAATATATTTATGTGTAACTAGTTACTCCTGTCTTTCTACTTCCTTTCGTTGATATGTGGGGCATCCGGCAATGGGGTCCACGTGCCATATGCACCAAATTAGAGTGCACAACTGCACGGTGGACACACCCCGGTCGTAGCGCCGCAGTAATGCCTAATGAGCCGCCAAACCACAAAAAACCCCACCTTTCCCGCTTTAGCAGTAAGCTGGACGGACGAAGCGGCAATATTTCACTGGGCCTGAATCCCCTTCTCCCTCGTCTGCTTGTTCAGAGAACACCCCCGCTCGGCGATTGCATAGGGTTTTCTCATGGAGAATCTGGTACGAATTCTTCATCCATCCCCGATAAATCCAAGTCCCTTGGTCGCGGGTACTCCTAGCATGGCAGCCGCCGCCGTTGATGCATTTTTCTTCCTACTGAATCTAGTGTGTTTCATTTGCAGTGCCCAAAGTGCGAGGACCCTACAGGTTTCTGCGTCCTCGGCGAGACACCACACTTGTTCCTTCTCATCCTAACACAGGATTTTAAAACGCGCACAGTATGTTCCTAGAATCCTCTTTTCTATCCGGGAGGGTGGGGTTTTTTGAACATGTTGTCGACTAATTTGGAAATTAGGATTGCTATATTTGGATAAAAGGTACTAGTACCATGGTCAAATCTGACGTGAAGGAGGAAATTATTTCTAGATTTGGATATAGGGAATACATTGTGGTCTCATATTATATTTCCTGCAGTGCATTCCTTGCTCTGCCAGAACACATGTACTCAAGATGCTCGGCCTTGCCATAACTGAATACACCAGTTTAATGGTCACAGTGAAGACAAGCCATGGATATAAGTTTCGAGTTGGGTTCATGAACCAAGAAGATTGCTGCTTTTTTATGGCCGAACTTGGATAAACTTTCTCAAGTGTTACGGACTAAAAGTTGGCGCACGAATGTTGATGGAAATAGCAGAACCGGGTCTCATCTTCACTGTGATCTTCCACCCTGACGTCGTTCCAATTGTTCATCCATGTTAGTTTTGTATCTGGTTCTTGCTTCTTGCCTCGATTACTTCTTAATCCACCTATTCTGTCTAACTAATCACAATTTAACTTGAGAAGTAGCAACGAATCTCTCACAAAGATGCTACTTCTAACTAATATTTTCTTATAATTGGTGGCACGAGTAGGTTTTTTCAGAGTTAAGCAGGCTACTCGTTTGTTATTCTATAAGAACTCAGCTGTTACTCATGGCACTGAAGTTGAGTTGGACGACATCCACAAGTTCCTACACTTTATTGATCGTCTTGAGGTCCTTGTGGGGCGTTCCAATGGTGGAAGGCCATGTGGGATATGTGTGCCACTGCTGCACTCGTTGAACAGGTCCAACTGTGTTGAGAAACTTATGGTACAAGCTGTTTTCTGTTATATATGTTGTTCATAAACTTTGCTTATGCACAGTTTTACAGCTGTGATCTTCTTGAAACAGGAACTGCCCGGGTCTATTGTTCCTATACAGATGCCTAACCATGGCCGGGTCAGACTTGCGCTTGGTCACAACATGATGTTTATGTCGACCTACTCCATTCCCCTTGGAGGTGAAAAGATACTTATTCATGGGTGGTCTCAAATAATGAAGGCCCGTCCATCTTGGAGAACAGGACAGAAGATTATGTTCCTGCTTTTCCATGGCTCTAAAGAGAATATCTTGTTTATTGACCACATTGCGAGATGAAGCCGCTTTCAGAAGGTTGTGGATGCGCGGGGTGGCGCCTGGGCCTTGTCCTGGGGCTTGGTGGCCTCACCCTTTGGTTAACTGTAGGCAAAGTAGCACTGTTTGAGGCGTGCTTTGTACGGTTGAACCTGTATAAGTACTCATACTGCTTTCAGCTATGGTTGTTAAGTGCCCTTGCTGGTTTTAGTTAAGGTTGTTAAGTACTCCTGCTGCTTTTACAGTCTATCGTGTTTCTTCAGTCCTGTCTTCCTCCAGCCGCCAAAACCAAACCAGCGCTGGTGGGGCCGCCTGCTTCCACCTCCGACGGCTGGCTGCGCCTCAGCGCACGCATCGCCGCCCCACCGTATCCTAAATCATTAATGCCAACCTCCGAGGCCTCGCCGTCGTCCTCCGCGCGCTTTGCTGCGCTCGCAGCGGCGCCGCCCTCTCGCGTTGTCAACATGGTCAACAAACAAGAGGAATCGGCAGAGGACTGTATGTGGAGAGGATGACAATAGGGGCCCACCATGTCCATGGCCGGACGCAAGGAAGTTCCTCATTTTTTGTTTATATATATACTCCATTGTCAGCGTATGGAAAAAGAAAATGCTTCCTGCTAGTGGTTTCCTGACATCTGGGACCCACGACATTGTCAGCGTATATAGTCAATAGACAAGAGAACAGCACAAGATCGGCTGACACCTGGACCGTAGCTACTCGAACAGTATTTTTTTTGTTATTGTTGAGACGGAGCAGGGTTTCAACTGGGTTGTGGCCCGTCTAGCCCAGGCTTATATTTTATGTTCACCACATGACCAGCCCAGCTATTTTTTGTTTGTGAAAATGAGCCCAGTTTATTTTTTCTGAAGAATACCCAATCCAGGCCTACTTATTTTTCTACGCCCTGATGAGCTGCAACTCTTTCAAGACGCCTGCAAATCTTGAAAGTAATATGAAATGGGTTGTAAATATAAAAAACAAATGACAAATTGGCAATTACTTTATAATTTCTGAATTTTTTCACATTTTCAGATTCAAATTTCACTGGGCGTTAACCTAATTCAAATATATATTCAAAGTACTTTAAATCTGGCTCGACATTTCGGTATTAAAAATAGTTTGGAACCCACAGATATATGCAAAATTTCGTTAAATTTTTAACCCTGGCCCTGGCCAGCAAAAAAACGGACTGCAATAAATTGCATAAGAAGTTGCAATAAGCTAAATATAAATTATTAAAAAATAGGGAATGGTCTGACTTGTGGGCCTATTAAGTTGACGCATATGCAAGATTTTTTTACTTATTATATACGACAACAAACGATTCTAGCAGACGTAACCGTTGGATGTCAATCTAACGGCTGTCGTGTTTCTTCAATCTCTGATCTTCTTGCTCCAGCCGCCAAATCCAGCGCCGGCGGGATGTGACGCCCCTGATTCAATCGTACACTAATCATGCACGCAAATGTGTACGATCAATATCAGGGACTCACGGGAAGATATCACAACACAACTCTACAACATAAATAAGTCATACAAGCATCATAATACAAGCCAGGGGCCTCGAGGGCTCGAATACAAGTGCTCGATCATAGATGAGTCAGCGGAAGCAACAATATCTGAGTACAGACATAAGTTAAACAAGTTTGCCTTAAGAAGGCTAGCACAAACTGGGATACAGATCGAAAGAGGCGCAGGCCTCCTGCCTGGGATCCTCCTAACTACTCCTCGAAGCCGAACTCCATGTAGAATCATCCTCGGGATCTCTAGCTCCTGGACTCCAGCATCTGGTTGCGACAACCAGGTATAGAAAGGGGAAAAGAGGGAGAAAAGCAACCGTGAGTACTCATCCAAAGTACTCGCAAGCAAGGAGCTACACTATATATGCATGGGTATATGTGTAAAGGGCCATATCGGTGGACTGAACTGCAGAATGCCAGGATAAGGGGGGATAGCTAATCCTGTCGAAGACTACGCTTCTGGCCACCTCCATCTTGCAGCATGTAGAAGAGAGTAGATGGTAAGTTCACCAAGTAGCATCGCATAGCATAATCCTACCCGGCGATCCCCTCCTCGTTGCCCTGTTAGAGAGCGATCACCGGGTTATATCTGGCACTTGGAAGGGTGTGTTTTATTAAGTATCCGGTTCTAGTTGTCATAAGGTCAAGGTACAACTCCGGGTCGTCGTTTTACCGAGGGACACGGCTATTCGAATAGATAAACTTCCCTGCAGGGGTCCACCACATAACCCAACACGCTTGATCCCATTTGGCCGGACACACTTTCCTGGGTCATGCCCGGCCTCGGAAGATCAACACGTCGCAGCCCCACCTAGGCACAACAGAGAGGTCAGCACGTCGGTCTAAATCCTATGGCGCAGGGGTCTGGGCCCATCGCCCATTGCACACCTGCACGTTGCGAACGCGGCCGGAAGCAGACCTAGCCTAGCAGGCGTTCCAGTCCAATCCGGCGTGCGCCACTCAGTCGCTGACGTCACGAAGGCTTCGGCTGAAACTACAACGTCGAGTGCCCATAACTGTTCCCGCGTAGTTGGTTAGTGCGTATAGACCAAATGGCCAGACTCAGATCAAATACCAAGATCTCGTTAAGCGTGTTAAGTATCAGCGAACGCCGACCAGGGCCAGGCCCACCTCTCTCCTAGGTGGTCTGAACCTGCCCTGTTGCTCCGCCACAAAGTAACAGTCGGGGGCCGTCAGGAACCCAGGCCCACCTCTACCGGGATGGAGCCACCTGTCCTTTCAGCCCCCTCATCAGAATCACTTGCGGGTACTCAACGAGCCGACCCGACTTTAGTCACCGCATGTGTCATGTATATAAAGTATATAGTATATACCCGTGATCGCCTCCCGAAGTGATCACGGCCCAGTAGTATAACATGGCAGACAGACAAGAGTGTAGGGCTACTGATGGAACACTAGCATCCTATACTAAGTAGTAGGATAGCAGGTAAGGGTAACAACTGTAGCAACAATGACAGGCTATGCAGCAGAATAGGATTAATCGAAAGCAGTAACATGCTACACTACTCTAATGCAAGCAGTATAGAGAAGAATAGGCGATATTTGGTGATCAAGGGGGGGGGCTTGCCTGGAAGCTCAGCCGAGAAGGAGGGGTTGTCAACACCGTAGTCGTACTGGGTAGCAGCGGCGTCGGTCTCGGTGTCTAACGAGAGAAGAGGGGGAAGAAACAATAAATATAATGCAAACATAAGCATGGCGGTGCATGACAAGACAATGTGCGGTGCTAGGTGTGCCCTAACGCGGTAGGAGGTGATACCGACGAAGGGGGGTAACATCCGGGAAAGTATTCCCGGTGTTTCGCGTTTTCGGACAGATGAACCGGAGGGGGATTGTTGCACATTTGCTATGCTAGGGATATGTGGTGGACGAACGGGCTGCGTATCCGGATTCGTCTTGTCGTTCTGAGCAACTTTCATGTAGAAAGTATTTTCATCTGAGCTACGGTTTATTTTATATGATTTTCTAAAGTTTTAAATCATTTTTCGAATTTATTTAATTAATTTAATTCAACATTATCCAGAATAGTGAATGCTGACGTCATCATGACGTCAGCAGTCAACAGGGCTTTGACTGGGTTAACTAACGTGTGGGTCCAATGGGACCCACCTGTCATAGACTAAACAGGTTAATTAGGGTTTAATTAAGCAGGATTGGATATGTTTAATTAAACTAGATTAATTAAGTTAAATAATTAATTAATTAATTAACTATTTAATATTTTTATTTATTATTATCATTTCATTTTTTTAAACCTTTTTTCATTTTCGTTCTCAGGGGCGTGGGCTCCGTTTGTCATTGGCCCAGAGGCCATACAGGGCACGGGCGACGGGTTACGGGCGCGCCCCGTTCGGGCGCATGCCCAGGGGCACGCGGGCGTGGGCGCTGGCGGCCACGGCGGGGCACGGCGCCGGCCAGGGATGGGCGCAGGGGCGCAACCCGCCCAGTGCGGGGCGAGGTTGCCGGTGACGGGGGAGGCCGCCCAGGAGGGCGCAGCTGTGGTGGCAGGCGCCGGGCGCCGAGACTGCGCGGGGGCATGGCACGGCAGCAGGGCCACCCGGGGCGGAAGCGGAGCGAACGCAGGGCACCGCAGCGGGGGTCACGGGCACGGCGAGCGCGGCCCCGGAGTGAGGCAGGGCGCGGGAGCGGCGTCGTAGCTCGCGACGAGCGGCAACGGCGCGAGGCGGCGGCGAGGCCACGGCTGGGAGCGCGGCCGCAGATGCGATGCGGGGCGACGGCGCAGGACAGAGAGGGGAAGAGGGGGCTCACGGCGCGGTGCAGGGATCGAGGCAATGGTGCTCATGGTGGGGGACGGGGACGACGGCGTCGACGTAGACGGGGAGGAAGACCGGCGATGGCGGCCTCCGGCGAGGTAGCGATCCGGGCGGCGTCGGTGGCGAGCGCCGAGGCGCAGTCGTGGTCGGCACGGCGAGGGGCGTCGTCAAGGGAGAGGGGATGGAGGCGCGAGGCAGAGGGCAGGGGCCGGCGAGGCGGCTCCGGGCGACGGCCATGGGGTCAGCCCCGATCCGATCTGGATCGGGGGGAGAGGGAGAGACGAGGGAGTGGGGGGGTCGTGGGTGCGGGCCAGCGGTTAAGGTTTCGGGGCAGGGGGTTATGGAGTGAGGGGGGCAGCCTGGGCTTGGCCTGGCTAGAAGCTGGGTCGGTTGGCCCAGTGGGGGGGTTCTATTTTTTTGTATTTTCTTTTTCTTTTATTTATTTCACTTTTCTGTTTTTGTATTTATTTTAGTTAGTAAATCCTTTTACAAAAATATAACGCCCGCTCCTAAATTAGCATTTTAACATAGGCCACTTCCTCAACAAACTTGGTGATCCAAAGAACTAGTTTAATATTTGTTTAGTATTTAAAAGCATTTAAATAATTGTTTTGCCGCTGTTTTATCCACTATAGTGCATTTAAACATTTTATTTAAATATGGGTTCTTCACTATAATTACCTATGCAATATTTGTCACAACCCGAACATTTTGGTTTTAACATTTGAAAACTTTTGTTCTTTGCCTTTAAATGCTATTTGAATTTGGATCGATTTTGAACTAACGCGAATTTAATAACAGTAACCATGGTCACGTGGCACCATTAATGTGGGATTACTGTGGCCTACTTATCCGGGCGTCACAATTCTCCTCTACTGCAAGAAATCTCGTCCCGAGATTTAAGAGGTTGTGTAAGGGAGGAAGGTTTGGTAACGAATCTAGCGGGTCTTCTCATTCTGGCTTGCTCTTCTCGAAGAGGCCGGTCCAATACATTGATGTCCTTATTCCTCCGCTTCAGGTCATCATGATGAAGTCGTCATCCTTTCTTCCGGGTCTTCATTGTACGTACGAAGGACAAGGGGTAACTTCGGAATAACAGACCTCTGAACGGTTGACTATCTGGTTGATAACATCGGGGAAGGTGGCGGAAGTAACTCTCGAGTGGAAATTTAAGACAATATCGAGAGCAAAGTAAGGAGGTATCACGGGGAAGTTTCGAGCGGGCAGGCAATCGTTCGATGCCTGAAGGGTTCAGAGCAACGGGAATAAGTATTGTGTCTGATACCAAAATTGATGATCTCACGAAAGGTGGCACGTGAATTACATACGAAGTCAAGCGTGAGGAATAACCTTGGGAACAGGGGGTGTACAAGAGAGTCAGGTTTCGATCCTATGGAACTGTGGGTTATGGGCCCACCATGTGGTTTTTTTTATAGGAGCAGTGACATCTTGCACGGTCATGATAGCAAGGCATGTCACAGAGTACCCTGTCAGTTATGTCGGCAACACGTTGGTACCAAGGGCGAGGGAAGAAGGGAACCATTTTCCCTGCTCGTTGAAACGAGGCGGACCAATAGGCAAAGTTCTCATCCATCGGTGGCTACCGAAATGTCATCAACAAAAGTAACATGGTCTACTGAGAGAGTGGTACAACGAGGTGCTCAACTAAGCAGGGAATTATCTCTGCTCAGCTAAGTCAGATTACAAGAAAGGTTAAACAAAACAATGGAAAGGAAAATATGATTATCAGAGTAAACAGAACAATGCAAAGGAAAATGTGTTTAAACACATATTTCAAGGGTATATCCTTCCCAAGGACAAGCAGAGCATGATATCCATGACAGGATATAATGTAGAAAACTCTTTAGGTAAGGGGAGAGAAATTTCATGACATTACCCATACAACGGTGTTTGGATAATTGAGCAAGAAACATTTAGCATTGGGCTTCAAATGTTCTTGTTGAAAATCGAAGTACCATAGACATGCTTCGAGATAGCATTGACATGGTCATCATGTAAAGGTCGGACTTTGGATACACAAAGGATCCATCAGAATCAACTTATAGGATAAGTCTTACGATTTTCTCATGGAAGAATGATTAACCTTGCTAAAAAGGAAGCTATAACAATAGGTCCTCCAGCCAGGTGTGCGAGCCATGACATCACCTTACCGGGTTATATAAAGGCAAATGGTATAACTCTTGGATATATGTTCCAACCATCATATCTGACCAAGATTCAGATCTGATTGGTGTCAGGATACCTCGGACTCTGGATGCTTGAAAAGAAAAGGTGCAACATGAATTGACGAATTAACGTTGCAAGATTCTCGGGAAATGGCGTCCAGAAGCAAGGCTCTGAAACAAGGGTTCATCATTAAACCAAGGAGAGGATGATGAGGTGGCTAATGGGCTAAGGAAAATTCATCGAGATTTCCAAAAGATGGATCTACACAATTACGTGAACAAGGAGATAACATTCGTCAGATCAAATGATATAATGATGTATGCTCGAGGAAAACATACACAATCAAACATTGGTTGAAATGTGCGCCCGAAATATGGGCATAGGTAGCATGATAAATGTTAGAATGGTGATTCGATAACCAATGGTCTAAGAATGAAATGTCAACAATAACTTCAAAGCAATAGGGTTGCTAGAAGTTTTGAAGTCGCACATCATAGTTCGATTGTCGGTTTTCCGGTTAAAAATAACACGAGGACCAAGGAATGAACGGATATGGCAAAAGGTATCACCTGCATCAAGAATTCTTAAGAGGTGGTGAAATTCTCACGACATTCTTGACATAAAAGATGGTAATACTCCAAGGTAAAGAAGAACAAATGCTGGATAGCAAGGATCTCAAGGTATAACACAAAACACGAACAAGTTTCTGTTGAACGGAAGGCAATCGAGTGGTCGATGATAACACAAATCATCGAGGGCAATGATGGTATTTCTCATCATGAATTCAATTGATATCCTGGAAGAGCTCAGAATGCTGATGATGATCACGACACATTTGTCGAGAGATTTCATGAAGATGTAATCGATCAGCGATGACACCAAGTGAAAGGAATTATGAAGCAAAAGGTTATTGAAACCATGGGTACGACACAAACTCGAAACCAAGCTCGTTGTTCAAGGCGAAAGGATATGACAAGGAAGAGCGGCGTAAGCTTAACTCATCGTCGAAAATTGTGCTCTGGGAAGAAGGACCGGATAGCACAGTTAAAATTTAACATGGTAATGATATAGCCGATCAGGCTTGGGATGACTTGAAGGATTATTAAACTCGTAAGCAACGAAAATTACTTAGAGTTATTGAATCAGAGTGCGGACTCAATTCACTATTTTGTGTTCTCGAGTGTCTAACAACTCAGAACCCGGGGAAAATTGGAATCGGTGAGAAATAATACTTAAAGAACTCATAAGAAGTAATATGGTTCTGTGCTATTATCGAGATACCACAGGGTAATACTCGAAGGTAGATCATAATAGAGGTTGGACGGGTGCATTGATCTGCAGAGGACAAGTGGTTCAACTTGTCTGAGAAAAGGATCAAAGATGATCAATCATGGTCGGAACCACGGTTGCAAAGGACCAACATAGATACAAGATGAACTTATAACAAGGGGACCATTATTAATACAAGAAGCTTCCATGATAGATTCCACATTGGGTCCATGGGCATGAACACAAAGTTCAAGGTCGACTCCCACTTCTCCAAAGCAGAACCTTACATTCACTTCTCGTTTTGATAATGGCATTAGTGTTGAAAGTTTTACCTAGTGAAATACCAGATGAGTATGACCCGTGAAATCTTTCGGGCTCACATAGATTAAGGAAGGCATAGATTCAACCCATCGGGGCTTCTTAGAACATATACCATGAACTTCAGGAGTAAATGACACAAGCTCAAAAGTAGAGCATGGTTGACAAAAGCAGATGATACAATTTACCAAAGGCATTATGAATCAGGTAAAGAACTCACAAGAATTTTGGTTGTGAAGGACACTGTCGGATAATAACCCGGCAATGGGTATGGCGGTCCACAACGAGGCTGATGTGAGTACTGGTACTCAATCATAGGAAGAAGGAATGCCAAGGCATCAGGTTATAGAAATAACTGACTCAGAGCTTAATGCAAAGGAATTATGATTTACAAATGAAGGGATCAGGAGCAAACACTCTGATTAAGGATGGATAAGTTGAGTAGGCTTAGGGGTAAAATCGACAACAATTTGATTGGTCGAGATTCAGCTCATGTTTAAAATGATGTCTGAGCCGGAAGGGTGAATTGTACGATTCGGTTGAGGATTGCAAGAAACCGCAACATATTGAATCAACGGACTCAAAATGATGATGACAATGGATGTCAATAAGATTACTAGACTTATGGGATTATCCATGATGCAAGTAAGCAAGAATTTCAAGAGCAAAAGGCTCCTGAGGATTTTCGAAAGATCGAATGGTATTTTGAAGACTTTTGTAAAACACATGAACAACTGGGGATGACCGGATACTTGGTAAGTGCGAGGAATTATCCGTAGGGGTATTTAATGTGGCAATGCAATGCAATAGGCACAAAGTATTCTCGGAACAATAGAGAGGATATCGAGGTATCTTATAATAATAAGATCAACAGGGAATGATTGTATGAATGGCAAGTGTACGTGGTTATCCATAGAGGTTTATCGATGGATGGGAATTGCAAAAGCGATGGCACAAATTCTCGAGAGAACATCATAGAGTATCCTCGGAATCTTATGGTGCAGCAGACGATCATCGGTAATAAGGTGCTCTCCGGGTGAAAGTGATCACGAGCTCCTAATGTTAGGTTTAGCAAAATTCACTTAACCCGAATAGAAGAGAGATCAGAGTCCCAGAGTATAGACAAGGAGTAAAAGATCCTAATACCACCCAATGGCGACATGGGCCCGTAAGCCACACAGCCATGTTAGTAAAAGTTTTTCAATGACTAGACTCGACTTCGGCCAAGGAGTTGGAAAGAGGATTCCTACAGGCAGTTGGCTCTGATACCAACTTGTGACGCCCCCGATTCAATCGTACACTAATCATGCACGCAAATGTGTACGATCAAGATCAGGGACTCACGGGAAGATATCACAACACAACTCTACAACATAAATAAGTCATACAAGCATCATAATACAAGCCAGGGGCCTCGAGGGCTCGAATACAAGTGCTCGATCATAGACGAGTCAGCGGAAGCAACAATATCTGAGTACAGACATAAGTTAAACAAGTTTGCCTTAAGAAGGCTAGCACAAACTGGGATACAGATCGAAAGAGGCGCAGGCCTCCTGCCTGGGATCCTCCTAACTACTCCTCGAAGCCGAACTCCATGTAGAATCATCCTCGGGATCTCTAGCTCCTGGACTCCAGCATCTGGTTGCGACAACCAGGTATAGAAAGGGGAAAAGAGGGAGAAAAGCAACTGTGAGTACTCATCCAAAGTACTCGCAAGCAAGGAGCTACACTACATATGCATGGGTATATGTGTAAAGGGCCATATCGGTGGACTGAACTGCAGAATGCCAGGATAAGGGGGGATAGCTAATCCTGTCAAAGACTACGCTTCTGGCCACCTCCATCTTGCAGCATGTAGAAGAGAGTAGATGGTAAGTTCACCAAGTAGCATCGCATAGCATAATCCTACCCGGCGATCCCCTCCTCGTCGCCCTGTTAGAGAGCGATCACCAGGTTATATCTGGCACTTGGAAGGGTGTGTTTTATTAAGTATCCGGTTCTAGTTGTCATAAGGTCAAGGTACAACTCTGGGTCGTCCTTTTACCGAGGGACACGGCTATTCGAATAGATAAACTTCCCTGCAGGGGTCCACCACATAACCCAACACGCTTGATCCCATTTGGCCGGACACACTTTCCTGGGTCATGCCCAGCCTCGGAAGATCAACATGTCGCAGCCCCACCTAGGCACAACAGAGAGGTCAGCACGCCGGTCTAAATCCTATGGCGCAGGGGTCTGGGCCCATCGCCCATTGCACACCTTCACGTTGTGAACGCGGCCGGAAGCAGACCTAGCCTAGCAGGCGTTCCAGTCCAATCCGGCGCGCGCCACTCAGTCGCTGACATCACGAAGGCTTCGGCTGATACCACGACGTCGAGTGCCCATAACTGTTCCCGCGTAGTTGGTTAGTGCGTATAGACCAAATGGCCAGACTCAGATCAAATAGCAAGATCTCGTTAAGCGTGTTAAGTATCAGCGAATGCCGACCAGGGCCAGGCCCACCTCCCTCCTAGGTGGTCTCAACTTGCCCTGTCACTCCGCCACAAAGTAACAGTCGGGGGCCGTCAGGAACCCAGGCCCACCTCTACCGGGATGGAGCCACCTGTCCTTTCAGCCCCCTCATCAGAATCACTTGCGGGTACTCAACGAGCCAACCCGACTTTAGTCACCACATGTGTCATGTATATAAAGTATATAGTATATACCCGTGATCACCTCCCGAAGTGATCACGTCCCAGTAGTATAGCATGGCAGACGGACATGAGTGTAGGGCCACTGATGGAACACTAGAATCCTATACTAAGCAGTAGGATAGCAGGTAAGGGTAACAACAGTAGCAACAATGATAGGCTATGCAGCATAATAGGATTAACCGAAAGCAGTAACATGCTACACTACTCTAATGCAAGCAGTATAGAGAAGAATAGGCGATATCTGGTGATCAAGGGGGGGCTTGCCTGGAAGCTCAGCCGAGAAGGAGGGGTTGTCAACACCGTAGTCATACTGGGTAGCAGCGGCGTCGGTCTCGGTGTCTAACGAGAGAAGAGGGGGAAGAAACAATAAATATAATGCAAACATAAGCATGACGGTGCATGACAAGACAATGCGTGGTGCTAGGTGTGCCCTAACGCGGTAGGAGGTGATACCGACGAAGGGGGTAACATCCGGGAAAGTATTCCCGGTGTTTCGCGTTTTCGGACAGATGAACCGGAGGGGGATTGTGCAACATTTGCTATGCTAGTGATATGTGGTGGACGAACCGGCCGCGTATCCGGATTCGTCTTGTCGTTCTGAGCAACTTTCATGTAGAAAGTATTTTCATCTGAGCTACGGTTTATTTTATATGATTTTCTAAAGTTTTAAATCATTTTTCGAATTTATTTAATTAATTTAATTCAACATTATCCAGAATAGTGAATGCTGACGTCATCATGACGTCAGCAGTCAACAGGGCTTTGACTGGGTCAACTGACGTGTGGGTCCAATGGGACCCACCTGTCATAGACTAAACTGGTTAATTAGGGTTTAATTAAGCAGGATTGGATATGTTTAATTAAACTAGATTAATTAAGTTAAATAAATAATTAACTATTTAATATTTTTATTTATTATTATCATTTCATTTTTTTAAACCTTTTTTTCATTTTCGTTCTCAACGGCGTGGGCCCCGTTTGTCATTGGCCCAGAGGCCATACAGGGCGCGGGCGACGGGTTACGGGCGCGGCCCATTCGGGCGCACGCCCAGGGGCACGCGGGCGTGGGCGCTGGCGGCCACGGCGGGGCACGGCGCCGGCCAGGGATGGGCGCAGGGGCGCAATCCGCCCAGTGCGGGGCGAGGTTGCCGGTGACGGGGGAGGCCGCCCAGGAGGGCGCAGTTGTGGTGGCAGGCGCCGGGCGCCGAGACTGCGCGGGGGCATGGCACAGCGGCAGGGCCACCGCGGGGCGGAAGCGGGGCGAACGCAGGGCACCGCAGCGGGGGTCACGGGCACGGCGAGCGCGGCCCCGGAGCGAGGCAGGGCGCGGGAGCGGCGTCGTAGCACGCGACGAGCGGCAACGGCGCGAGGCGGCGGCGAGGCCACGGCTGGGTAGCGCGGCCGCAGATGCGATGCGGGGCGACGGCGCAGGGCAGAGAGGGGAAGAGGGGGCTCACGGCGCGGTGCAGGGATCGGGGCAATGGTGCTCGTGGTGGGGGACGGGGACGACGGCGTCGACGTAGACGGGGAGGAAGACTGGCGATGGCGGCCTCCGGCGAGGTAGCGGTCCGGGCGGCGTCGGTGGCGAGCGCCGAGGCGCAGTCGTGGTCGGCACGGCGAGGGGCATCGTCAAGGGAGAGGGGACGGGGGCGCGAGGCAGAGGGCAGGGGCCGGCGAGGCGGCTCCGGGCGACGGCCACGGGGTCAGCCCCGATCCGATCTGGATCGGGGGGGAGGGAGAGACGAGGGAGTGGGGGGGAAGTGGGTGCGGGTCAGCGGTTAGGGTTTCGGGGCAGGGGGTTATGGAGTGAGGGGGCCGACCTGGGCTTGGCCTGGCTAGAAGCTGGGTCGGTTGGCCCAATGGGGGGTTCTATTTTTTTGTATTTTCTTTTTCTTTTATTTATTTAAATTTTCTGTTTTTGTATTTATTTTAGTTAGTAAATCCTTTTACAAAAATATAACGCCCGCTCCTAAATTAGCATTTTAACATAGGCCGCTTCCTCAACAAACTTGGTGATCCAAAGAACTAGTTTAGTATTTGTTTAGTATTTAAAAGCATTTAAATAATTGTTTTGCCGTTGTTTTATCCACTATAGTGCATTTAAACATTTTATTTAAATATGGGTTCTTCATATAATTACCTATGCAATATTTGTCACAATCCGAACATTTTGGTTTTAACATTTGAAAACTTTTGTTCTTTGCCTTTAAATGCTATTTGAATTTGGATCGATTTTGAACTAACGCGAATTTAATAACAGTAACCATGGTCATGTGGCACCATTAATGTGGGATTACTGTGGCCTACTTATCCGGGCGTCACACGGGACCGCCTGCTCCCGCCTCCTGTGGCCGGTTGTGCTGCCGCGCAGGCCTCACCGCCCCTACTACTCCCACCGCTGGCCAGGCCATCCCTCTACTCACCCACATCCCTCCACTGTTGTGGCTTCGCCGCCTCCGGGTCATTCCCTTCCTGGGTCTCGCCGTCGTCCATCGCGCTGGTGTTCTCGGCACGGTGTGGTCAACATTGTCAAGAAATGACAACATCGGAAGAGGGACGTACATGGAGAGGTTGACAGTTGGGACCCACATGGTCCATGGCTGCACGCAAGCAAGTACCTCCTTATTACGCCAAAAAGAATGAATACTCCAGCTGACAGCTCGGACCCACCAGCTATATCTTCGCACGCAAGGAAGTGCCTCCTTATTACGCACAAAAAAAGAATACTCCCCCTGCTAGCTGGGACCCACCATAGTGGGAGGCGGACTTGTCGGCCTACTAAGTTGACGGGGACGGAGGGCTTTGTCAACTTAGTCAATATGAACGATTCTAGCTCCAGTGACCGTACGATGTCCGTCCAACGGTGGTAGTGCTTCTTCAACCTCTCGTCTTGTTGCTCCAGCCGCCCAAACCAGCGCAGGTCGTGCCGCGTGCTCCTGCTTCCCATGGCCGGATGTGATGTCGCGGAGGCCTCACCGCCCCCTACTACTCCCACCGCTGGCCAGGCCCTGCGGCAATGGCAGCCTCACACCGCAGTCAAACCAGTGAACCCTCGTACTCCTCTCCGCGTGGGCATCCACTACTGCGTCTTCCCCGGCTCCGCGTCATCCCCTTCCTAGGCCTCGCTGTCGTCCACCGTCCTGGTGCTCTCGTCGCGGCGTGGTCAACGTGGTCAAGGAACAACTTCCATAGGAAGAGTACTGTACGTGGAGAGGCTGACAGCAGGGTCCATGGCCGCAGCAAGGAAGTGCCTCCTTATTTCGCGGAAAATAATGATTCCTCCACCTGACAGCAGGGACCCACCGGACGGGCCACCGTATTTCGTGAAAAAAAACGTTTCCCCCCTGACTACTAGGACCCACCAGCTACATCTTTGCACACAAGGAAGTGTGTCCATATTACGGGCAAAACAAATGATTCACCCCCCTAAGTGCTGGGACCCACCAGCTACATCTTCGCACGCAAGGAAGTGTCTGACAGTCGGGACCCACCTGGTCGAAGCATACGTAGGGTTGTCATTCTAGTTGCGAACGTGTACGTACATACGATCGGTCTGTCTGCAGGCTGCAGCGATGAACCGTGGCCGTGTAAGGAAGTGCATGTGTCGTAGTAGAGGCGCGCACGTGTCGTAGTAGAGGCGCGCACGTAGCATGTACATGTACGTAAAGTGGCCATGTTGCAAGAAAGTAAATACGGCCACGTACGTACATATGGGCGGGGTCTCGAACGCCTACTCGCGCATACGTACGGCCAGGGCTCGTGTACATGACTATGGCTGGGTCGGAATGGAGAAACTGCGTCGTCGTCGTGTTCATGGGGAGGCAACGGAATGTGTCGTGTTCATCGGGAGGCAACGGAACGCGTGCTGTTCATCGGGAGCCAACCGGCTTGGACGGAACAGCCGATGGAAACGAGGCCTGGCGTACCGTAGAACGAAGGAAACGGCCTTGTGTTCGACCGGCCACGGTGGAAACGGGATCCTGTTCACCGGGAGGGGTCTGGCATACCGCAAAACGGAGGAAACAGACCTCCTACGGTCAAAACGAGGTCCTGTTGATCGGGAGGGGTGTGGCGTACCGCAAAACCAAGGAAACTGACTTGTTTTGGAGCACTATGGTCGAAACGGGGGTCCTGTTCATTGGGAGGGGTGTGGCGTACTACAAAACGGGACTCCATGGGATACTGTTCATCTCCACCGTCGACCTCCTCTAGCCTCCACCTACGACTATTCATCCACGGGCTCCTGTTCATCCAGCCTCCACCGCGCGCTCCTCCACCGGCTACTGTTCAACCAGCCCTCTCCACGGGGTCCCGTTCAACCACCCCTCCATGGGCTACTGTTCATCCAGCCCTCCACCAGCTACTGTTCAACCAGCCCTCCACCGGCTACTGTTCAACCAGCCCTCCACGGGGTCCTGTTCATACAGCCCTCCACGGGGTCCTGTTCATCCACCGGCTCGATCGATCGGGGTACTGTTCATCTAGCGGCAACGGCCTCTACTACCACGGGTTCCTATTCATCCAACCCCCCACCGGGAACTATTCATCCAAACCCCCTCAACAACGCTCACTGTTCATCCAGGGAAGGAGGCAGCAGTGTTCGATCGGCTTCAGTTAGTAGCAGTAGCGAAGGAATCACTCGGGTTAAGTTAACAGCAAGGGATCGATCGATCGCTCGGGTTCAGTAACGCGTAGCCTACAGTGCAATCGCTCGGGTTCAGTTAGAGCCCAACGCCTCGCTCGGGTTCAGTTAGAGCCCAACGCCTCACACACACGCGCGTACGTACGAGAGAAACGCGCATCGCTCGGCCCCCGACCACCCACTGTAACCGGGAACTCCCAGATATTTTCCTCGCCCTCGCTTCTACCACGGTTTTTTCCGTGATGGACAGCCCAAAGAATGTCATGCGGCTGCGTCTCTGGCCCGCCCAGGATGAAAAGCCCATATTCTGTCATGATTTTTTGTCATAGAAGTAGGACCCCACCACATCTATGATGATATCGAGTTTTGTCACAATTATCATCATAGAAGTGTCATAAGTATGACAGGAAAAAAATTCGTTCGGCCCAAAATGTCACTGATCTGTCTTTTTTTGTTGTGAGGTTCTATCTCAACATCATTATCATTACTAGATTGAGCATCAGCATGAACATCATCATTAACATTAGCACTAGGTTCGTGCTCATCACCAGATTGTGTCTCAGCATCAGAAATAGAAATGTCATTGGGATTCTCAGGTGTATCTATAACTGGTTCACTAGAAGCATGCAAAGTCCTATTAGTTTTCCTTTCCTTTTTATTACTAGGACTAGGTGCATCAGTATTAGTTTTCTAAGAATCTTGCTCAATTCTCTTAGGATGACCCTCAGGATACAAAGGTTCCCGGGTCATTTTACCACCTCTAGTCATAACCCTAACAGCATTATCATTATTCTTACAATTCAACTCATTGGGCAAATCATCCTGTGCCTGAAGTACTTGTTCTACTTGAGTTTTCACCATGGAAGCATGCTTACTAATAATCTTAAGATCACTAACAGTTCTACTCATGTAATCACCCAAGCAGTCAAGCACGTAAGCATTACGTTTCAATTGTCTACTAACATAAGCATTGAAGTTTTCTTGTTTAACAATAAAATTATCAAACTCTTCCAGGCATTGACTAGCAGACTTCTTATGAGGAATATCACCTTCATCAAATCTATAGAGAGAATTTACCTCTACTGCCTATCTCGGGTTATCAAGACCATGTATTTCTTCAATAGGAGGTAAATTCTAAACATCTTCAGCTTTAATACCTTTTCTTTCATAGATTTCTTTGCCTCTTGCATATCTTCAGGACTGAGAAATAGAATACCCCTTTTTTGGAGTTGGCTTCAGAGTTGGTTCTGGAAGTGTCCAATCATTTTCATTACTCAATATATTATTCAATAGCAATTCAGCTTGCTCAACGGTTCTTTCCCTGAAAACACAACCAGCACAACTATCCATTTGGTCTCTGGAAGCATCGGTTAGTCCATTATAAAAGATATCAAGTATTTCATTTTTCTTGAGAGGATGATCAGGCAAAGCATTAAGTAATCGGAGAAACCTCCCCCAAGATTGTGGGGGACTCTCTTCTTCAATTTGCACAAAATTAAATATTTCCTTTAAATCAGCTTGTTTCTTATGAGCGGGGAAATATTTTGCAGAGAAGTGATAAATCATATCCTGGGGACTACGCACACAACCAGGAGCAAGAGAATTAAACCATAACTTAGCATCACCCTTTAATGAGAAAGGAAATAATTTAAGGATATAGTAATAACAAAAAATTTCCTCGTGAGCAAATAGGGTGGCTATATCATTCAATTTAGTAAGATGTGCCACAACAGTTGCTGATTCATAACCATAAAAAGGATCAGATTCAACCAAAGTAATTAACTCAGGATCGACAGAGAATTCATAATCCTTATCGGTAACAAAGATAGGTGAAGTAGCAAAAGCGATATCATATTTCATTCTAGCATTCAAGGATTTTTATTTCAGCTTAGCTAACAATTTCTTAAGATCTTCTCTATCATTGCAAGAAAAGAAGTCTCTAGCAGTTTCTTCATCCATAACATAACCCTCAGGAACAACAGGCAATTTATATCTAGGGGAGAATCATAATCTTTAGTTTCAATAATATCATCAGTTTCAGTAATTTCATTCTCTCTAACCCTAGCAAGTTGTTCATCAAGAAATTCACCTAGTGGCACAGTATTATCAAGCATAGAAGTAGTATCATCATAAGCATCATGCATAGCAGAAGTGGCATCATCAATAACATGCGACATATTGGAATCAATAGCAGGTGTAGGTGTCGCAAGTTTACTCAAAACAGAAGGAGAATCAAGTGCAGAGCTAGATGGCAGTTCCTTACCTCCCCTCGTAGTTGACGGAATTTTTTTACTTCTTTGATCTTTCAAATTCCCCATAGTGATCAACATATATAAATCCCAAGTGACTCAGAGAACAGAACTATGCTCCCCAGCAACAACACCAAAAAAAGGTCTCGATAACCCACAAGTATAGGGGATTGCAACAGTTTTCGAGGGTAGAGTATTCAACCCAAATTTATTGATTCGACACAAAGGGAGCCAAAGAATATTCTTGAGTATTAGCAGCTGAGTTGTCAATTCAACGACACCTGAAAGACTTAATATCTACAGCAAAGTATCTAGTAGCAAAGTAGTATGGAAGTAGCAGTAACAGTAGCAAAAGTAACAGTCGTAGTATTGTAGCAATCGTAATAGTGGCAGCGGAAAAGTAACTCAGCAAAGATCAATATGAAACGAGCTCTTAGGCAATGGATCTATGATGGATAATTATGTCAGATGGCATTCATCATGCAACGGTTATAACATAGGGTGACACAGAACTAGCTCCAATTCATCAATATAATGTAGGCATGTATTCTGAATAGTCATACGTGTTATGGAAAAGAACTTGCATGACATCTTTTGTCCTACCGTCCCGTGGCAGCGGGGTCCTATTGGAAACTAAGGGATATTAAGGCCTTCTTTTAGTAGAGTACCAGACCAAAGCATTAGCACTTAGTGAATACATGAACTCCTGAAACTACGGTCATCACCGGGAGTGGTCCCGACTATTGTCACTCCGGGGTTGCCGGATCATAACACGTAGTAGGTGACTATAACTTGCAATATCGAATCAAGAACACAACTATATTCATGAAAACATAATAGGTTCAGATCTAAAATCATGGCACTCGGGCCCTAGTGACAAGCATTAAGCATAGCAAAGTCATAGCAACATCAATCTTAGAATATAGTGGATATTAGGGATCAAACCCTAACAAAACTAACTCGATTACATGGTAAATCTCATCCAACCCATCACCGGCCAGCAAGCCTACGTTGGAATTACTCACGCACGGCGGTGAGTATCATGAAATTGGTGATGGAGGATGGTTTATGATGACGATGGCGACGAATTCCCCTCTCCGGAGCCTCGAACGGACTCCAGATCCGCCCTCCTGAGGAAGAACAGGGCTTGGCGGCGGCTCCGTATCGTAAAACGTGATGAATCCTTCTCCCTGATTTTTTTTCTCCCTGAACATGAATATATGGAGTTGGAGTTGAGGTCGGTGGAGGTCCAGGGGGCCCATAAGCTCGGAGGGCGCGCCCCAGGGGGGCGCGCCCTCCACCCTTGTGGCTAGGGTGTGGGCCCCCTGCTGCTGATTCTTTCCCAATCTTTTTTTATTAATTCCAAAACTTGGCTCCGTGAAGATTCAGGTCATTCCGAGAACTTTTTATTCTACACAAAAATAACACCATGGCAATTCTGCTGAAAAGAGCGTCAGTCCGGGTTAGTTCCACTCAAATCATGCAAATTAGAGTCCAAAACAAGGGCAAAAGAGTTTGGAAAAGTAGATACGACGGAGACGTATCACCTACATAAATCTTGGAGACCCCCACAGTTTCCTCATACATTTTAGGAGATTTTGATCACTCCCATCCATTGCATGAATCCCATGATTGTGAGCACCATATGCATCCCATGAATAAAAATAAAAATGCTATTGTTGTGCCACACACTTGCTATAATTGCATGCTCAATTTGTGTCCCCATCGTGCTATACATAATGATTATTCTTTCATGATGGAAGACATGTTCTTATATCATGCTTCCAATTTCTTTGAGCGATGCTTATCTTGCGCTAACTCTCACGTGCACATACACATCATGATGGATGATGTGTACATTTACCACACACACAATTTCTTTCGTTTGTGTATTTGTTGTGTAGGTCCCCATACTTACTCGTCAACCTCGCAAGCCCACGAGTTGACAAAATGAGCTCTAGGGAGCAACAATGACTTGGGATCCCATGGATTGGTTTTCACACTGTTTCCTTTCCGCAAGACCTTCGCGCTTTTCTTCTACATGGCCCTCATATGGTTATGGGTTATTGTCCATTACATATTCATGCCCATCTTGCCATGTTCACTTTGCAAGATATGCTCATTTCCATTTGGACGACATGCTTTGGTGACCCATGCTTTGCATTTCACATGATGATTGATTCTAGTACTTGTATGTGTATTTGCAAGCTTGGTGGAGATACCCCTTGTTATTGCCATGTTTCCATTGTGAACCATACCTATAATGATATCTTGACCATGTTATGCTTTCGTGCTTGCGATATGTCATGGGCATTGCCTATGCCTACTATTTTCTCCCATGACATGATTGTCGTGATTTCTCCTAGTGTGTTGCATCTTTGATCCACTAGTTTGCATGACATCATTGATATGCTTGCCTATGTTGCATCACCAATGATTCATACTTTCTCGTTTCATGTGGTTGATGAAAACCATTGACATGCTTTGCACATGATTTCTATTGCTTGTTGTCCTATGTCTCCATATGTTGCCTCTCTCATGCTAGATGCTTTGACATGTATTGAGTGCAACAATGTTTTTAGTCTTGCTAATGAGATTTCCCCCATAGCATTCTCTCATATATTTGGAGATCTTGACATATTCCTTGTGAAGCATGCTTGTCTTACCTCTTTGCACCATATACCTAGTGCCATGAATATGGCCATTGTTGCATCATATTATTCATGCACTTGTGCTTCTAATGGTTATGTGCAAGAGAAGAGAACCATCATGATGGATGATGTGGTTATCTACCATGTGCATATGTTCTTTGTTTTGTTGTGTTCATGTGTAGGATACTTGGACTTTGTGTCGACTTCCACTTCACGTGAGTTAACCATTCGAGCTCTTGAGAGTGAGCCTCATACATTCGACCACGACTCGCTTCTACACCACCTTTCCTACCACTTTGGCATTGTGAAGAATGCACAAGGATGCCTTCAAGGTGACATCTTTCTTTAGCATGAATATTGTGGATCCCACTACTCGTGTTGTATGCATCATGAGACTTATTGTTCATCTTGGGCCCCTTGATTGCATGCAAGTTCGAGATATTTATTTCACTCATGATTGCCACATTGCCATGCCTCATGACATACATACCTTGTGTGTTGCATCCAGCTTGTTGAGTTCTTGCTCCTATCATATGCTTGGTTGCAACAATCTCATTTCTTCACATATGCCATGTCCCATTGCTTGTCACGTGATTAACTTGATTGCCTCACACATGATGAACAATTGCTCTTTCTATTGTGTTGTGTGGCACACTATATTCACTACACCCTATGCACGTTATGATTCGATTGTCTTGCACTTGACCCATGTGTTTAGACATATCATCTTCTTTGGTGTCGTGAATGATTCCTATGCCTACCATAGACCTTTCTTTGAGCGCTTTGTGAATGCTTGCTATGAACTGAGGTAGATTCTTATTCTCTTGTCACACATATTTGCATCACTACCTCCCAATTGCATACTTGTCCCCATGATAGATTTGCTTGTGCTCGATTGATATGCTTACATGCCATGTCACAATCCTTTGTCACACCATATGCTTTGCATGATGACGACACTTGTTTGGTGAATCACCACTTGAATGCTTGGTTTTGCACTAGCGCTAACCACATTTGTTTTTCCAAGTGTTTTTTGCCCTTGCTCCTTTTGAAGGAAACACTAGCCGGTGCGACATTGGAGTGTACCCATTTCGAGCTTCAATATGATGAGTACGTGGTGATCGTCCACTTCTACACGGCAACACCATCTCTTTCCCATGGTGATTTGGTTCTCGAACCGAGGTCGGATCTTTCCCAAGGGGGAGGGGATGATGCCATGCATCCTACACACATCACCATGTCAAGAGTCCGTTTGGCAAGTGACACGTGCGACATCTACTTCACATACACAAAGGTGAATCATCTCCTTTACACGTGTTCACCTGGCCCCTTCGAGGATGGTATACTATTTGATGCTACACTCATGTGCATACATAGATATTGTCGGAACACCACGGACGAGGAGGAGGAGTGCAAGCGCCAAGGAACAACTACACCATCCGTGAGGGAAGCATGGAAGTGGAGACGGAAGAAGACGGAGATGCTGAAGCTACGGCAGCCGGACATCCGGGCCAGAGGCCGGACATCTGGCGCCTGTGCAGCCACTGAGGAGCTGCACCAATAGACGGCTAACAGCATCAGCGGCCGGACATCTCGTGCCTCCCGACAGCCCGGATCTGGCCTTCCCCCGCAATCCGGCATCGACGACAGAATGCACCAGATTCGGCCACCGCTAGGCCGGACATCCGGTGAGTGCCCCGGACATCCGGCGCCCCGCGAACGGCCGAACAGCCGGTGCCTGCCTACACGCATGGACAAAGCACGAGGCCCATGTATCCCCCCTCTCACTTACCCCTTCGTGGGATAGCACTATATATAGAGTCCCTCCTCCTCCTAGTTATGGTTAGCATTGTGATAGCCCATTTAGAGATAGAGCTTTGCTCATCCTTGTGGTTCTACTCCATCGAGAGAGACCGCGGCCTCTACGGAGAAGATCCACGCTTGGATTCAAGGCCCCTCACGGGAAGATCTCTCGCGGATTCAAGGCCTCCTCACGGAGATGAACTAGCTATCGTTTGTATCCCCCTTTGTTGGATTTGAATCCTGTATCTCCTTTTGTGTTCATGGATCTAGCACATGTGTGATTGTTTCTTGTTGATTTGAGTGTATCCTCTCGTTCCCCTCGTGTTTTCCCTCATATTCTTCGTGGGATCCCCTCCATTTCGTGAAAGATCGGCCCCTAGGGTTCCACCCTACAACATCTGGTTTATCCTTGAGTTGTTCTGTGAGAAGAGAATTTTCTCTAATAAAATCTTCATGAGCCTCTCTCAGCACCTCAAGTTCCTGTTTCCTTTTCAGGTAATCGTAGTTCAATCTTTCATGGTCAGCTCAGAGAAAATCATGATGAGTTGAGAGTTCATCCGTTCATGACTTGAGAGTGGAATACTCTTCGGTGAACGACTGATTTTTCTCCATCTCCTCAACCAACAAGCCTTCAGATTTCCTAAGGGTTTTCTCTATCTTTTCAAGAGTTTTTTTTTTTTGAATATTTGCAATTTTGATCAACTTAGCATGGTCATCCTCATCAGAAGAATATTGATCACTAGAGTGAACCTTGTTATGTTTGGAGGATACCTTTTCTTTTGAAGCCTTGGCCATGAAGCAGTTGGCAGGAGTTTCATCGTCGCTTGACGGGTTCCCGAAGAAATTCGTCACAGGAGAGGAGGCACATGCTATGCCAGCCATGCCCGAGTCAGAATCCTCACCGGACTCATTTTCTTCTTCGGAGGCAGACGATTCTTCTTCTTCAGAATCCATCTCCTTGTCGATGTACGCCTTGGCCTTGCGAGAAGTATTCTTGTGGTTGGAGGAGGACTTGGACGGGTTCCTCGATGAAGATCTTGACAAAGATTTTGAGCTGGAGTTGTCCTTCTTCTTGAAGAATTTCTTCGGTTTCTTTTCTTCATCAGAGTCGTAGTTCTTGCTCTTGCTTTTGCCTCAATAGTTGCCCGAATCATATCTCCGACTGGCACGGATTTCAGCGTCCCAGAGAGGACAGCCCGATATAAAGTGTCCAGGCTTTTTGCACTTGAAACATGTGTATTCTCCGGCAGGTTTTGATGAAGATTTTGAACCCCCAAAGTTGCTTGAATTTCTTTTCTGGAACTGTCTCTTTTTGTGGAAGCTTTGGAATCTTTTCGTGATAAGTGCGAGATCCTTGCTGGGTTGTCCTCGGTCATCTGTATCTTCTTCGGCATTTCCATCTGAGGAGGAATCAACCACAACCTTGAGATCATGATTTTTGCGTTGACTGGAGCCATATAGATCTCTCTTCTCTTCTTCTTGTTCCTCATGAGTGTTCAGTCTCTCCATGATATCAAAAGAGTCGGGGGTTTTGAAGTCAGAAGGCTCGCGAATCATCAAGAGGAGAGTGTCGAATGAACAGTCAAGAGATCGGAGCAGTTTCTTCACAACTTCATGGTCAGTGATGTCTTTGGTGCCGCGACCTTGAAGTTCATTCGCTATGTCACTGAGAGGGTCAAAGGTTTGCTGACAGCTTTTATTTTCAATGCCCTTGAACCAATTGAACTTCGCTCGAAGAGTATTAATTCAAGCTTCCTTCTGAGTTGAAACTCCTTTATTGACCTTCTCGAGGACATCCCACAAATCCTTCGCAGTTTCACACTAGCGATATCGAAGAAATTGTGCCCAAGAGAAATGGCCACCAATTTCATCTTTGGCTTGAGCATCCATCTGAATGAGTTTCTTCTCCTCGTCAGTTGGGGCTTGAGGTATAGCAACAATGAACCCAACTTGCACCACATTCCACATATCATCATCTATTGCTCAGAGATGGATCTTCATCTTCTCCTTCCAGAAGGGATAGTCCGTCCCATCGAAGATGGGAATCTTGAGATGCGATTTATAGCTCACTGAAGACATACTTAAACTCCAAAGCCGTTAGACTAAAATCAGTAGAGTCAAGGAGTACCTTGCTCTGATACCAATTGTAGGAACGAAGTATGTCTACCAAAGGGGGGTGAATGGGAGTTTTAATTTTTCTTCAGAGAACTTAAATCTCTCAGAACCCAGTAGTAGAATGAAAGAAAAGGAACCTATAGTGAACTAAAATGAAGTACCGAAAGGAAACTAAGACATTCATTGATACAAATCATACGAATGAAAACATCGAACGTAAGCATGAGTGACAGAGATAACCGAAGATGCTCGATGGCGCCAAGGTATTTGTTCGACCAGTTCGTCCTTCTGCACAAGGACTACGTCTAGTTGGAGGGGCTGTGACTTAACACGGAAGATAAACTCTCTTCACCCTATTCTCCTCGACAATCGATTTGTCAACCGATGCCGATTACTCATGATAGATACTTGAAGGCGATCCCAAAACCTTTACAGACTTCTTCTTTGAGAACCACAATCACTCTTGGTCTCTGAAGAAATTGACACCTAACCGTCTAGAGAGTTTGCAGCTCTCAAGAGTAATAGGAGGAGCGTACTAAACTTAGATTCTAGTGATGTTGAACCACTATCTAATTCTTCGGCTCTAGGGTTTTTCTCTCGGTGGATTTTAAACTTAAATCGCTCAGAGAGTGTGTTGCTCAACAATCTTTCAGAATCAAACAGAGTAGCCGCCGGACAAAGCCGGCGCGGGGTGGCTATTTATAGCCGCAGCCTTCCCAGATGGGAAATGAGAATTTTGGACATGAGGTCCAGCCAATGTCCAACCCACATGTTTGCAATGGTGTAACGACCCGACCTCAAACGGTCAAGTCTCTGTGTATCTGTGCCATCCCTGGATCAGTATGCTGGCACACACAATACATCAATGTATATATCAAAGTGCAATCACATGTAAAAATAACGTTAAACTGATATATACCTTATAAGTCTCAGCGGAAACAAATAATCGGGTGTGGAGTCCCATCAACGCCATCGGCAAGTTGAGTGTAGATCGTAACCCTGTATCGTAACTCTTACTCATCGAAGAAATATCAACAACATGAGACGTTGCAGCCGTGTAGGTCAGTACATTGAATGTACCGGCAAGATCACTGTAAGAAAACAGATGATAAAACTATACTATATGCAATATGGCTTTGTGGCTCTGTGTTTGAGTTTTTGCGTAAAAGCTGGTTTTATTTTCCCTACATCAAAGGAATATCAGGAGTCTATACTACGGAGTTTTCCTATCATGACATGGTTCCGCCAACCGATGTCTCATTGCCCAAAATCATCATAAGTTGCCCACAATTAAGTTATCAGTCTGGTGTTGAGAGTTCCGAGATAGATCCCAAGTCTAGAGGCTCAAATTGTCCATAACCGGGGACACGGCTAATCAATTAGGTTTTAACCCTCTGCATAGTTTTGTACACTTTACCCACAAGATTTGATCCCTCTTTTTACGTTCTTGCACTTCAGGGTGTTTGAGAACAAGATGACCGAAACATGGTCTTCTGAAGAGTTCCTATGACCACTGTCCGGTGCTCATCCCATCCTACCGTAGTTCTACATCTGCTAGCACTGTCCCAGCCAAAATCACAACTAAGGTCAACCACACAAGAGCCCATAATGACTTGCAGTTGCACAGGTAAGCTTCCGGGCATGAAGTATTCTTCCGTCTCTTTGAGTCTGGGTGAAACTTTCAGCAAGATGTCATGGCGCTTCTCCATGCATCCCGGCCATCCACTAGTTGCTCCAGGGTGCCCATCAAATCCATCCTTCACCCGGTAGTGTGTATTGAGTTCTTGTCTCGAGTCTGTCTTGAGGTCCTGAAAATGCAGTCCTTGCAGATGCCATCATGAAGTTGTCGTCATTGACGTAGAGTTCTTCATACTCACACCACTCCCGAGCACTCATGTCAACCCTGTCTGCGTAGCATTTAAACTACATAACGTCCCGGGCTTGATAACAGGGAGATAGGTTCCTACCTCATGCATTCTACTCAACTACAAGAAGTCAATAACACTACTGGAGGGATCATGAATGGTGACACTAAATGCAATAAAAACATGGGTATGAATAACATGGTCAAAGTGAACTTGCTTGGTATTACTTGATGAAGATAATAACGCTCTCAGGATAAAGACTTGGTAGAACTATTCGTCACTCCATTGAAAATCTATATTAAATAGACATAGCATTCATATAAGCAAACAATTCTAGCACTCAAATAACAATCAAGACAACAAAGAAACTCATTAATAAAACTCAATTGCAATTCAAGAAAACTTCAAATAAAACTACACGAAAAAACTACTAAAACAATAAAAATAGTTTTTTCGTCCTACATAAAACTTAACAGCAAATAAAATACTAAACTATTAATTTAACAGAAAAGAAATAGAGTTTTCATTAAAATAACAGAAATAATTTTTCCCATAAACTTTTAGTAGCAAAAAGAAACAAATAAAAAGCTTTTTTTATAGGGATAATTAATTTGGTGCCCTTAGTTGTGTCCCACTCCGCAGGTTTACCCCTAGTTTCCGAAAACACTTGTTCCTGCCCAAACCACTTCGCTCCTCTTATGCTTTTGCCCTTTGACCGTTTGACCATCACTTTGAAAACATCATAAAAATTTCATACTAACTCAGAAAAATTCAAATATGATATCAAAATGTTCAGAAGAGCATCACCTATATGTGCATGTCATTTGCATTCATGCAAAAAGTGTTGGCAAGTCCCCATCTCAGTTTTAAATCATATGATCTTAGCATGAATAGTAAATCAAAAAAAAATTCAAAAAATTCTATAAAAATTTGGTGGCAAATTTTGACCAATGTTTTCAGTGCTTGCCAAGTTTCATAAGGGAACGACATTCGTGGAAGTCGTGGCAAAAAAATGAAATTTTGGAGCATTGATTTTTGTTTTTTTGCCACGACTTCCACAAATGTCATTCCCTTATGAAACTTGGCAAGTACTCAAAACATTGGTCAAAGTTTGCCACCAATTTTTTATAGAATTTTTTTAAATTTTACTGTTCATGCTAAGATCATATGAGCTAAAACTGAGATGGGGACTGGCCAACACTTTTTTCATGAATGCAAATGACATGCACATATAGGTGATGCTTTTCTGAACATTTTGATATCTTATTTGAATTTTTCTAAGTTAGTATGAATTTTTTATGAAGTTTTCAAAGTGATGGTCAAATGGTCAAAGGGCAAAAGCATAAGAGGAGCAAAGTGGTTTGGGCAGGAATAAGTGTTTTCGGAAACTAGGGATAAACCTGCCGAGTGTGACCCAACTAGGGGCATAAAATCAATTATCCCTTTTTTATAAAACTCTAAATATGACCTAATCAAGTTTTCTTACAAAACTAACAAAAATAATTTTTTAAAATAATAATAAAACTTTCTACTGTTAAATAACAAAACAATACCAAATTTGTCAAAAGTGACAAAAAGAAACAATTAAAAAACAATTAAAACTATAAAGAAAAGTCAAAAACAAAACTAGAACTAAGACAATACTATTTTGTCTCAAACCCTAATTTAAAATAAACTAAAAATAAATAACTATATGCTACTGGATATACAAAACAATAACAAAACAGTAGCAAAAAGAATCAATCAAAAATCTATTCTAGAATTCAAACTAGAGCCAAAACAGCGTTTGAAGCATATTTGAAATAATTGAAATTTAAATTTCTCAAAATTGAAAACTAAGTACACAAACAGAAACTTGAACAAATTTGTGACACAATGCAAAAAGAATCACTCAATTTGGATCTAAAACATAAAAGATATAGAATTTCTAAAAACAGAACTATTTCTGTAAACAGAATAAAACAGAAAAGAAAAACAAAATATCTAACGGACAGAGGCCACCTGGTGCTTCGTGATTGGCCCAGAGCAGTGGCCGAAACGTGCGAACTGGCGGATGACCTATAGCGAGCAGAACCTCGTCGGTCAACTAAATAAAACAGAAAAACCGATGGTTCACTTAAAATAAACCGCATCTACCGAACAGGTACTCTAAGATCTAATCTATGCCGTTCGAAACAGATCGGACGATGAGGAGATAGGGAGAGCTTACAGTGGTGGTGGTGGAACTCCGGCGACGGTCGACGGGGGAGGCGGCTTCGGTGATGAAGGGGGCGACGGCTCCAGGGGTCCTCGGAGTCGGGGAAGGCGTCGGGGTGGCGTAGTCGATGACGAAGATGATGATGATGGTGACGGCAAGGCTCGGGGATGACGGATTCGAGCAGGGCGAGTTGGCAGAGTTTCGGTGTTTCGATGAGCTTCGGGAGATGATGGCGATGGTGCTCCAGTGGTCGAGGGAGTCGGGCGAGGGCACGGGGAGGTGCGGGCGGGCGAGAGGGTTGCGGTGGTGATCTCAGGTGGCGGCTAGGAGGTCGGGGTGGTGCGGTAGGGTTTCAATGGCACGACGGCGGAGCTCGGGCTTCGGTGAGGGATGGCAAGCGGTGGAGGGGTTCTTCGGGGCGATCAAGGGAGAAACAGGTCGAGGGGCTCCTCCTTATATAGGAGGCCTCGCCTTGGAGCAAGGGGCAGATCGGGGATCGCGATCCGGAGATCTCCGGGATTCCGGCGGCGGTCGTTCCAGTGGGCTCTGCCCCGCAGCTTGTGGAAGAGGAAGAAGACGGACGGAGTCCACCGATCAGTGGCACGGGGCGATGAGCAAGGGGGCGGACGATCAACCCGAAGAGGTTTCGGGCACGGGGCGCCTTCCTGGGCCGGCGGCTGGCCCATAGTGAGGGAGAGAGAAAGAAGGAGAGGTGGGCCTCGGTGGCTTCGTTTTTTTAAATAGACGAAGGAAAACTAAAATATAGAGAAATAAATAAGAAATTTATATAGACATATAATATATCAAAATTTTCAAAATAAAAATTCCTAAAACATGAAAATATTTTCTAGTTCAAAGGAAATATAAAGAAAATCACGAAAGTCAAAAAGTGCTGATTTTGCAATAAAACCCAATACAAATCATTTTCGAAATACCAAAATGATTTGAAATTTATGTTTCTCCATTTTTATATTGTAGGGAATCATGTTATCCTATTTTCCATATATTTTATTTTTGGAGAAAAATAATTTGAATAAAAGCCAAGCAACTCCTATATGGTTTTGAATTTGAATTTCAAACCACTTCCAAATCTTTTTCTGTCTTTCCTCATGGCCAAAGTATTTCAAACGCCTCTGAATATTTGAAGTGTCATATTACTTCTCTCATTTTGAATAAATTTTAGAGAATTTGAATTTTGGAGATTCAAATAACTTCAAAAAAGACTTTCCAAATGATTCCTTGAAACTTCCAACTCTCTTTCTTCAAATTTGAAGAAGTCATTTTATCCTCTCTCATGAAAATCATTGAGTTGCATAAAGTTTCTGAATTTGAAATATTTCCAAATGGACTTCAAATCTTTTCAAAACCCTTTTCATTTATTTAAATGGAAGAAGTCATATCATATTCACTCTAGGGTTTTGTGATGAAATGAATTTGAATTCATGGAGATCAAAATGAAATGATGAAAGTTTGGGAAAGTCATTTCATTCCCTCTCATTCAACTTTCAAAAAGTTTCAAATTCCACTCAAATTCACACAATCAATCACACCACATTCAAACAAACGATCATAAATATCTATTTAATATAACATTCCAAAATTTAGAATTTTGGGATGTTACAAACGGTCGGATTTTGGAGCAACGGTAACATTACTTAAGGAACAAGTAATGCTAACTCGTTGGTCCGAGACAAATCTCTCGCATCGAAGAAGATCACAATCTCTTGCTGGCAAGTATTTGCTCGAAACACAAAGAGATTTCTCTCACAACTTTCATAGGATTTGGGTTTAGCATCAGAGAATCAAAGCTTCGAACGCTAGACCCCTCTTAATAGTACGGTGGCCCTATGACTCAATGAAAGAAGAAGAATAACGAAACAAATGCTACGTCTTCACTTCGTCTTCATTCTTCCTCGAATGCAGTCATGTTCGTCAGTGACTTGTGGTATCCTCAGATGAGGAATTTGTGACCACAGAGACAGTTGAAGAAGTTGCAGCAATAAAAGCATTTGAACTTTCAGGTGAACAATTAGCATATTCATGTTCAATGCATTCCAAACATGGTGGAATGAATTCTTCCTGAGTGGAACTGACCTATTGAGCAAGCAAAGAATCATTTTCCCTCTGGATCATCATGACTCACCCTTAGTTTCTCAAGATCTTGCTTTATTTGAAGAAATTCATAAGGAAGCTTCTCATGATCGGCTAAGAGTGTTTCATGACGACCTTGAAGGTTATCAAACTTAGACTGTAGTCGTTGAAGATTATCAGTCAGGGTTTGAGATCGATTCATTTCCTCACCCAATAGGTCATCGCTTTTGTCTAGCAAATTCTGAATCCTTTCCAAAGCCTTTTGTTGTTTAGTGGCAATATTAGTAAGCTTGGAATAGCTAGGTTTGAGGTTTTCATCATCTTCATCTTCACTAGATTTAGAAGAGGGATATTTGAGTACCTTGGCACCTTTTGCCATGAAGCAATAGGTGGGAGCGAAGTCATTGTTGCCATCGTCAGCAGTGTTGGAGTTGCCATTTTCTTCACAGTTGAAGATGGACTTGCTGACGAAAGCAGTAGCGAGAGCTAGGCTTGCCAAACCAAAGTCTGACTCCTTAGATTCCTCCTCTTCCTCATTTTCCTTAGATTCGGCTTCAGAATCCATTTCCTTGCCAATAAATGCCCCAGCCTTTCTGGAACTGCTCTTCTTGTGAGATGAAGACTTTGAAGATTTTGACGATGAGGACTTCAAAGATTTCTTCTTTTTCTTCGAGTCATCTGAACTATCGTCTTTGTACTTCTTCTTCTTTGATTCCTTCAGCCACTAAGGACAATCAGCCATGTAGTGACCAGGCTTTTTGCATTTGTGTCAAGTCATTTTCTTGTAATCGCGGGATGAAGAATCTGATCTCAAGTCATCACCTATTAAAGATTTTGCAAAACGGCCACGCCTTGAGAACTTCTGGAATTTCCTCACGAGCATTGCTAGCTCTTGGCTTAGTTCCTCGGGATAACCAAGGCTACTGTCAGAATCTTCCCCTTCAGATGAGGAAATTGCCTTGGCCTTCAGTGCACGTGATCTTCCATAGCATGGCCCGTAGAGGTCTCTCTTCTCAGCTTGTAGTCTCCATGAGTATTCAGTCTCTCGAGGATATCAGCAGGATCTAGTGACATGTAGTCTCCATGTTCTTGAATCATCAGTGCCAGTGTATCGAATGAGGAATCAAGTGATCTCAGCAATTTCTTCGCCACCTTGTGGTTGGCTATGTCAGTGGCACCAAGTGCTTGAAGCTCATTGGAGATGTCAGTGAGGCGATCGAAGGTTTGCCGAACATTTTCGTTGTCGAGTCTTTTGAAGCGGTTGAAGAGATTGCAAAGAATGTCAACTCGAGAATCACGTTGGGTTGAGATTCCTTCGTCGAACTTGGACAGTCTGTCCCAGATAAGCTTTGCACTCTCCAAAGCACTCACTCTGTCGTACTGTCCTTTGCTCAGATGGCCACATATGATATTCTTCGCTTGAGAGTCGAGTTGCTTAAATCTCTTCACATCAGTAGCGTTGACGGAGGGGTGACGGAGGGAATAGCATTTTCCACAGATTACCATAGATCGTTGTCAATTGCCTCAAGATGCATGCGCATCTTGTTCTTCCAGTAGGGGTACTCCGTCCCATCGAAGGTAGGACACCCAGCCGAGACCTTGATCATGCCTGCAGTCGACATAACTAAAACTTCAGGTGGTTAAACCAAAATCACACAGAACAAGGGAGTACCTTGCTTTGATACCAATTGAAAGTGCGTTATATCGACTTGAGGGGGGTGAATAGGCGATTTTTACAAATTCGTCACTTCAGAAATACTACTTGAGGAATTTTCTAAGTGACGAAATACAAGCAGCGGAATAAGTACTCAGGTGTGTGTATTTGTTGGCCCCTCCCCCTCTTTGACGCGTACTATATACTCCAACCATAACAAAAACCAAAAAGAAACCTCCTTGTTGGTCAAATTAACCTCTCTCGTGCGGTCAAAGTGATGGAGGAAGACCTCGCAGGCCCACGGATGGAAGCGTCGCACACGAGTGACTGTCCTATATGACGCGTAGTATATGTTGCCCCACCCTCTTTGATGTCTACTATATATATACTCCTACCGTACGTAACACAAACCAAAAAATGACCATCCTTGTTAGTCAAATTAACCTCTCTCACTATAGGTCATAGTGATGGACAACGGCCTCGCGGGCCCACAGAGAGTGTCACACGCGAGTGAGTGTTCTAGGACCACCGCGTGCATGTCGCCCAAAGATGCATGTCAAACTTTTTTTGCAGCGAACATGTCACCAAAGGAGTGTAGTGTTAAAAATTGAAAAAAAAAATCAGAGATCATTCAGCCGTTTTTATACATTGATTGATTTCCTAGGGATTTAATGTGCAAAAAACAAATTTGAGCTACATGAGACCCGTGATAGTGCACCAAAATGGGTTGGAAACTCATATGTGTACGTGTCCCTGGGTGCATGTTTAGTCCACATGCAAGAAATTTCAAACATCGAGAATCTTGATTTTAAAATCAAGTAAATACACAACTAGGTTCAAATTCATGAAACTTATCGCGGTGTCATATGGACACCAATAGACTGTGATATTATATTTTTTGTCAAATTTGAGACAAGTTTTGATATAATCTTCTTACAGACAGGAAATTATCAATAATTAGCAACCAATATCGCAAACAGATTATTTATTCGAACCATGTGCGTTAGACCAACAATGTACATGTCGTGCTTCAGTTAAGCAATAAAGCGGTAGAATTAATCATCAAAAAAGGAAAAAAATCAATATAATACGTGCCACCACGCGTTCTGTGTGCCGTAGGAGCATGCGTGAGTTGACGAGACACATGTGAGCAGTCCGCCGTGCAGGCAGACCGGGAGGGGTGCACATGTTCGATGCGTAGGGTCACCGGGGGCGTGCTAGTAGTTGTGTGAAATGATGAGCAGTCCGCTTTGCAGGCTCACAGGGAGGCGACCTAGCCTTTTGACTGCCGCCCACCTCGCTTCCACTACTCCATATTAATGGTGTGCCCGAGCTGCTGGTCATAATAGGAGGCCACACCCCTGTCCACAGTGGTCACCGCCGCCTGGAGTGTAGGTGAAAGTGCGTTATATTGACTAGAGGGGGGGTGAATGGGCGATTTTTACAAATTCGTCACTTAGGAAATACTACTTGAGAAATTTGCTAAGTGACGAAATACAAGCAGCAGAATAATACTCAGGTGCATGCTGAACAGGACTGTAGCATAGTGATCATGATGAAATGAAACATACACAGAGCACAGGTAGCATGTAAACAGGATAAGCAAGCAGAAGACAAGATGACTGAAGAAATATGATCGAGGAAATTGAGGAAGTCTTCAGTCAAAGTCTTCAAACAGTAACGATCAATTTCATCAACACATGAGCGAGGAAATGAAAGGGTTGAAGAAATAGAACCAGAACTTGGTGAAGACAGTGATTTGGTAGACCAATTCCAATTGCTGTGATAGTTGTATGTCTGGTTGGAGCGGCTTGGTATTTAAACCAAAAGACACACAGTCCTTACCGTATTCTCCTAGATCTAAGGTCACACAGACCTCACCCAATCACTCCTGGTAAGTCTTCGAGGTGACTTTCAAACCTTCACAGACTTGGTCACTCGGCGATCCACAATTACTCTTGGATGCTCTAGACCTTGACGCCTAACAGTCTGGAAGATGCACAGTCCTCAAAGGTAACAAGCGTCAGTTCCACACAGCAACAATCTCTTCAGTGATGCTCAATCACTTTGGCTTTTAGGTGTTGGGGTTTTGGGTTTTTCCTCACTGATGATTTTCTCTGAAAGTCCTCAGAGGATGGGATGCTCTAAATGTCAAGTGTCAATCTATCTCTCGGAGCAGCCAACCAGCTAGTGGTTGAGGGGCGGCTATTTATAGACGGCGAGCAGCACGACATGATAAGACATAAATGCCCCTAATGATATGACCGTTATGTGGATAAGATATTTGGACAACTGGCGCGAAGCACAACAACCGTCGGAAATTTGGACAAGGGGAAAGGTCATGAAGGTACATGTGGATCCAGAAAGAAAGGCCGTGGTGGTCGAGGTGGACGCCGCGGCGACGCTGGTCAGAAGAAAGAAAAGCCTGCCAGGGGCAGAGAAAGGAAAGAAGAAGGCGAAGAAAGTGAAGATGAGGATGATGAGTCTAGCGAGCAGGAGTTCCAGAAAGCAACATAGGCCATGTGCATTGACGGAAGTGCGTCTTTGCACTCCTCCCACCGTCAGCTCAAGCAGTGGGCGCGGGAAGTCATTGCGGCAGAACAGACAGCAGATGCGTGAAAGCCCCTCAAGTGGTCTCACATGCCTATCATTTTCTATGCCGAGGACCACCCTGATCGCACAATCGTGGTCGGTAGTTTGTCGTTGTTGGTCTCACCAACAATACGCAACCTCAAAGTCACGAAGATGTTAGTTCACGGTGGGGCTGGCTTAAACTTGATATCCCCTAAGGTGATGGAGAAGCTGCAGATACATGAGGAAGAGCTCAATAAAACTAGGAAGTTCCAGGGAATTAACCCGGGAAGGAGCCAACCAAAGGGAAAGATCACGCTTCCGATGACGTTTGGCGGAGATCTAAACCACTGAACTGAGAAGATAGTGTTTGATGTGGTTAAGATCCCCTTGTCGTTCAATGGAATCCTTGGCCGCCCTGCCCTAGCCAAGTTCATGGCGGCATCCCACTATGCCTATAATACATTGAAGATGCCAGGGCGCATGGGTGTCATCTCCATTAACTCAGACCAGAAAGATGCAATCGTCTGTATGGACAACCTCTACAGAGATGCGGTTGCAACAGAAGCTGACAAGACAACAGCTCCCGCCAAGGCGAAAAGCCACAAAAAGCCCGGCAACACGTCCAGTGAGGCTTCCGGGAAGCGCACCTCTTTGGAGTGTTGCGCGCCCGTCCAGGACATACTGGAAAGCTCTACCGGCAAGAGATCCAAGGCCACTCCACCCGTGACCAAGAAAGTGCTGGCAAGGGAAGATGGCACTGATGATACTTTCACCATCAGTGCCACCCTAGGCAGCAAATAGGAAAGCGCGCTCATTACCTTCCTATGGGCGAATGTAGATGTGTTTGCACGGCAACCATCTGACATCCCAGTGTTCCGAGGGAGGTAATTGAGCACCACCTTGTTGTCTGCCCTCGTGCTCGGCCCGTCAAGCAAATGGTCAAGAAGCAAACTTTGGAACGACAATAATTTATAGCAGAACAAATCAAGAAACTCGAGGCAGCTGGCCTGGTTAGAGGAGTGCTACATCCAACCTGGTTGGCGAATCATGTCGTCATGCGCAAGGCAAATGGGAAATGGAGACTTTGTATTGATTACATGATCTCAACCAGGCATGCCCAAAGGACCCTTTCCCCTTGCCGCGCATCGACCAGATTATGGACTCCACTGCCGGCTGTGATCTACTCTCGCTTCTTGACGCCTACTCTGGATACCACCAGATATTCATGTCCAAGGAAGATGAAGAGAAAACCGCATTCATTACTCCATGTGGCACGTACTACTTCGTACGGATGCCTTTCAGGCTAAAGAGTGTGGGTTCAACATTCGCAAGGCCAGTTCAGATCGATTTTGAACCATAGTTGCACAGAAACATAGAAGCCAACATGGATGATATCGTGGTTGAGGGGGTCCTGGATTAGGGGGTCCTCGGGTGTCCGGACTATTTGATATGGGCCGGACTGATGGGCCGTGAAGATAAAAGCAGAAGACTTTTCCCCCGTGTCCGGGTAGGACTCCTATATGCGTGAATGGCAAGTTTGGTGTCCGGATATGTTATTTCCTTCCCCCACAAACCGAGTCTGTACAACCCTACGTCCCTCCGGTGTGTATATAAACTAGAGGGGTTAGTCCGTAGAGGCTATCAGAATTCTCATAGGCTACAGCTAGGGTTTAGCCATTACGATCTCGAGGTAGATCAACTCTTGTAACCCTTATACTCATTGAATACAATCAAGTAGGACGTAGGGTTTTACCTCCTTTAAGAGGGCCCGAACCTGGGTAAACATTGTGTCCCCATCGTCCCTTGTTACCATTGATCCTCAGATGCACTGTTCGGGACCCCTAGATCTGCCGGTATTGACACCGACATTGGTGCTTTCATTGAGAGTTCCATTATGTTGTCGACAGAAGGATTGATGGCTCGCCTCGTCATCAATGACGACACTGTTTCCGGGGAGGCCTTTCTCCCTGGCCAACTCTTTGTGTTTGGCGGCTTCACGCTACGCGCTAACTTGACCGGCCACCTTGAGCAGGTCGATAGCTATGCCCCTGGTCACCAGATCAGGTTTGGAAGCTTAAACTACATCGCCAATATCCGAGGAGACTTGATCTTTGAGGGGTTCTCGGCCTCGGCCGCCGCTCCCCATCCACATGAAGGAGGCCCTTCGGATCCACAATTAGATTCTGCTCAAGGGTCGACGCCCATGCCCACCCCGGCCTTAGATCCGAGGTGGATCATTTCGTCCGAAGACGGGAAGATAAACCTCGCCGGACTCTCTCCCATTACGGAGCTTCCTGCCGAAGACCCAGATGCGACCAGGCCGTCAGCGGGCCCCGAGTCAAATGGGATGCTCCCTGTCATCGGGAAGCCGGACTCGCCTCTGGACGTCAACTCTGAACTCTCGAGGTCTGCATCCATCGATCTCGGTCAAGTGGTTTTTACCGGACCTAGCTCCGCAGGTCCTCAGACGCCCGTCCAGCTTTCGCTCTTAAATGAAACACTGGCCCTAATGCAATCTCTCGCCATCACGAAAGTGTTACCTCCGGACTACACCCAGCTTAGATTGGGGGCTGAGAGAAGGGAATTTTAGGTCCCACCCACCACCCATTTGATAGCCACTGTCGAGGACCTGACCGACATGCTAGACTACGCCTCCGAAGACATCGATGGCATGGACGACGATGCCGGAGCCGAACCAAGCCAAAATCCGCCCGTCACTAGGCGTTGGATGGCCACTTCTACTTACGATGTATACATGGTGGACACACCGGAGAAGAAGGACAACGATGGCACTCAAAACCCAGATGAGGATAAGCCCGTTGATGAACCACCAAAGCACCGGCGTCAGCGGCGCCGCTCACGATTGCGTCGGGCAAGGGAAAGCAATACGGACACCAAAGATAATATCACTCCGGACAACACCGAAGATCCCGATCACCCCGTCGAGCCTGTGTTCGAGCAGGATGAAAGGGAAGAAGGTCAATACAGCCCCGAACATATCGATCACAAGGATTCGGAAGACAATAACTACTGACCTGCCTCCGAAGAGGATGTTAGCCTCGGCAACGAAGATTTCATCGTCCAAGAGGAACCCCTCGAACAAGAACGCTTCAAGCGAAAGCTCATTGATACGTCTCCAATGTATCTATAATTTTTGATTGTTCCATGTTGTTATATTATCAATCTTGGGTGCTTTATAATCATTTTACATCATCTTTGGTACTGACCTATTGACATAGTGCCAAGTGCTAGTTGATGTTTTCTGCATGTTTTTACATCACAGGAAATCAATATCAGACGGACTCCAAATGCAACGGAACTTCGCGGAGATTTTTTTGGACCAGAAGGAACATAATGGGCCCTGGCTGCACCTGGGGGGTGCTCCGAGGAGAGCACAACACACCAGGGCGCGCCCTGGTGGGTTGTGCCCACCTCGGGTGCCCCCCGGGACTGCCTCTTTGCTCTATAAATACCCCAATATTCCCAAAACCCTAGGGGAGTCGATGAAATATTCATCCAGCCGCCGCAGAGTCCAGAACCACCAGATCCAATCTAGACACCATCTCGGATGGGGTTCACCACCTCCATTGGTGCCTCTCCGATGATGCGTGAGTAGTTCTTTGTAGACCTTCGGGTCCGTAGTTAGTAGCTAGATGGCTTCCTCTCTCTCTCTCGCTGAATTCTCAATACAATGGTCTCTTGGAGATCCATATGATGTAACTCTTTTGCGGTGTGTTTGTTGGGATCGATGAACTTTGAGTTTATGATCAGATCTATCTTTTTATATCCATGAAAGTTATTTGAGTTTCTTTGATCTCTTATATGCATGATTGCTTATAGCCTCGTATTTCTTCTCCGATATTTCGGTTTTGTTTGGCCAACTTGAGGAAAATGGCTCTAAAGAAAATGTTGAGCCGACTCAACGTCATCAACCCGCTCACCCTCGCGTTGCTAATGAAGTGCAGATCGAGAAAATCATCAGTGACATCAATGCACCAAGTCCTCTCACATGCTCAAAAGCTTCACATTTGTCTAACTTTTGTGGGCACTTTACTTTTGTCTCTATCACAGAGCCCACCAAAGTAGATGAGGCATTTCTGGAGCCTGAGTGGATTCAAGCGATGCAAGAGGAATTACATCAGTTCGAGCTCAACAATGTCTGGGAACTTGTCAAGCGACCAGACCCTTGCAAGCACAATATCATCGGCACCAAATGGATCTACCGCAACAAGCAAGATGAAAATGGCCTTGTGGTGAGAAATAAGGCCCGGCTTGTAGCTCAAGGATACACACAGGTTGAAGGAATTGATTTCGATGAAACTTTTGCACATGTTGCTAGACTTGAGGCTATTCGCATATTGCTTGCTTATGCTAACCATCATAATATCATCTTATATCAAATGGATGTGAAAAGTGCATTCCTTAATGGTAAGCTTGAGGAAGAAGTATATGTTGCTCAACCCCCAGGTTTTGAAGATCCAAAGCATCCTGACAAAGTCTTCAGACTCAATAAGGTCCTCTATGGCCTCAAGCAGGCCCCTCGGGCGTGGTATGATACTTTGAAGGAATTCCTCGTGAAGAAAGGCTTCAAACCCGGTTCACTTGACCCAACTATTTTCACCAAAACCTATGATGATGAATTATTCGTCTGCCAAATATATGTTGATGATATTATCTTTGGCTGTATTGACCAACGATACAGTGACGAATTTGCCTATATGATGAGTGAGGAATATCAAATGTCTATGATGGGAGAATTGAAATTCTCTTAGGTCTTCAAATTCGTCAACAGTGCAACGACATTTTCATATCTCAGGAGAAATACCTCAAGGATGTGTTGAGGAAATTTGGCATGCAAGATTGCAAAGGCGTCAAAATCCCTATGCCCACAAATGGCCATCTATCCATTGATGAAAATGGTATTAACTTCGATCAAAAGGTATACCGCTCCATGATTGGCTCTTTATTGTATCTATGTGCATCTAGGCCAGATATTATGCTTAGTGTTTGCATGTGTGCCCGTTTTCAAGCTACACCGAAGGAATCACACCATAAGGTTGTGAAGCATATTCTTCGATATCTAGCTCACACTCCAACACTTGGATTATGGTATCCCAAGCGCTCGGCTTTTGATCTCATTGGATATTCTGACTCTGACTATGCTGGTGATCGTGTGGACCGCAAGTCAACATTAGGCACATGCCATTTCCTCGGACGATCCTTGGTATGTTGGTCCTCGAAGAAACAGAATTGCGTATCACTCTCTACTGGTGAAGCTGAGTACATTGCTGCTGGTTCATGTTGTGCTCAATTGCTATGGATGAAGCAAACCCTCAAGGACTACGGCATCAATGTGAAGAATGTGCCACTCTACTGTGACAATGAGAGTGCCATCAAGATTGCTCATAACCCAGTTCAACACTCGAAGACAAAGCACATCCAGATTCGTCATCATTTTCTTCGTGATCATGTGTTGAAGGGCGACATCTCTATTGAGCACGTGAAGACTGAAGAACAGCTAGCCGATATCTTCACAAAGCCCTTGGATGAGAAGAGATTTAGCAAGTTGCGGTGTGAGCTAAATATCTTAGAATCTTCGAATGTTCTTTGAAAAGGACACACATCCTAATACTTATGCAAAATTGATGACTTATATGTGCAACACACAAAGTAACGTTTTTCTTCAATCAACGAAGACTAACCCTCTAAGTGTGAAGAAATTAACGAAGAATTTGATTCTTAGAGCCCTAGGACAATTGACGCGATGTCTGGAATCATCATTCTTATACGGTGGGTCACGCCACCAACAAAAGTTGAAAATCTTCGATTTGAGTTTTCTTCAGTGTTAAAATTCCTCAGTTGTTCAAATTCTTCATCTTTGCATTGTCTTCACTCTTTTCGTCGTTCTTCTTTATTGACTATATATATATATTTGAGTTTTCAGTCCTCTATAGCGTTCACTTATTGCTAATTCTTCAAGTTGACTTTTCTGCTAAGTGAATGTGATCGGACCCGTCCCCCTCTATGCTAAACTCAACCCAGTCTGTTCACAAATTCTTCATGTGCGTTCTATTTTGAAACCCATTCAAAATCTTCACTATGTCCTTGTCAGCTGAAGAATTTGTGAACGAAACTTTAAAATATTCATATCTCAATTTTTGGCTTTTGCCGCCCAAATCTTCACTCTACCGCAGCCGTAGCTGTCTTCCTTTGCCAAGTTAGGGTGTGGAAGATCTTAACGGACGAACTTCCCATCTACTACTCATAGTTCGTTGTGTTCTTTCTCAAGGGTAAATAAAATTTATTTTTACTGCCCTTGTTGATTCTGATGATTTCCACAAAATCTTCAAAAGGTGTTTATTCTTCAACTTCCACACACGTAAACACCTCACATGCATCTGTTCTTGATTTGTTTCTCTAAGCAACGTTTTTCCTCAAGATTCCTCAATTGTGTGTATTTTCAATCTATACAACTCTGGAACCTAAGTCAAAGACCGCTTAGTGAAATTCCTCAAGACACCTCTGGTCATATTCCTCAAACCTGTTTCTTTTGAAAAACTTCTGAGAACGCATATGACCTCTCCAAATTCTTCGCACCTATACTCTGTTCACAGGTACACATGTCCGTTGCTGAATCACTAGGTTCTCATCAACTTAACTCATTTGCAGTGTTCCTTGAAGACAAATTGCATACCTCTTCAGAGAATTCCATTGTTCAAAATCCTCAGCTGAAGAAAATGGCTGATGGCAAGAGACCTCAGAAGGGATGGAAGAAATTGGAAGTAAACACTGCTTATGAGATTCCAGATGACATCTATGAGGAATGTTGCACTCCTGATGAAGCCAAACATGGCAAGGAGAACAATAATCAGCGCAAGGTGCGCATACACAGGATAGAGAGGAGATGGGCACGGGAATGGAGGGAATACAGATATGTCACTCCTAAGTACATGAAGAAATTCGCTTTACACCCTCCTTGCCCAAGACCTCCATTGGCACCAGGCCAAGAAGCTGATCCCACTAGCCTCGTGCGCGGTGAGGACTATCCAGATGAATGGGCCAAGCGACAAGCTAAGTTGGCCAAAATGGCCAAAGAAGTAGTGAGGAAATTCAACGAAGATTCTGTTGTTGCCGCTGCTGAGGCCTCTGCTAGCAAGCCCAAGAAGCCTGCACACAAGCCCAGTTCCTCAGAAATGCCCTCACGGCCAAGCTCTTCAATGCCCTCACGGCCAAGCTCTTCAAAGCACTCATGGCATATTCCTCAAGCAGCTCAGTTCCCCCTGTTGCAAAACCTTCAGCTGCTGCTGCAAAGTCCTTGGCACATGCGCATCTTGCCTCTTGCCAAAGGACTACATGCATCTCAATTGCTTCAGGAGCATCTGCAAGTTCTTCAGCTCCTCCGCAGTCCTCAACACGCCCAACTTTGCTGAAGACAAAGGCCACTGCTGGACGAGGCACAAGACCAAGTCCTCACAAGAAGCAGGTTGCCTTCCATGTGCCGTCAAGTGAAGACGAAGCTGATGATGAGGAACTAGCTGAAATCATCAGAGACACACAGCAAAGGGCCGCTAGAGCCAAAGGCAGTAATGTGCCATTGATGATGGATCCCAAGTTGATCCTAGACTTCATCGACCTATGGCATAAGGACCCCAACACTCCTTTGCCTGAGATGAACCTCACTCCTAGCCAAAGTCATATGTTGACTGCCTTCATTGGTGAGGAAAAATGGAAATCTGAATAGGGGAGGAAGGTGAAGAAAGCTCAGTACAAGAAAGAGCGCTTTCTGAAGCAATATGTTTTGAAGCTATCACCTGATTAACTTGTCGCTCGCAATCAGAAATCAAGAGTCTCAGTGATGAATTTGACCGATACTATGCTGACTGGCTGGGAGCCAAAGTCAGATTCGTCAAGCTGGCCAAGGGATTCACCTCAAATGTTGCAGCCTTAACGCAACATGAAGTTCCTCAGACTGAAGCATCTGCTCAGCCTACTGAAGAACATGCCAGCACCGCTGATGAAGATCAGGCTGCTGAAGAAAATGAGAGCACCAGGGCTGATGAAGACATTCCAGCCGCTGAAGAAACTGCCAGGGCAACCTCTAGTGTTGCACCTGAAGAACAAGCCTGGCCAGTTGAAGCACGTGTTGTTGTGCCTGCAGACACTGACAATGCCAGGGCAACTGCATCAGTTGCGCCTGAAGAAACTGCACCAAATTCCTCTGCTCCTCCTGCACCAACGACAAGTCCTATCCTACCTTCTGCATCAGAAGCGAAGAAAACCAAAGCTGCGGAGCGAGCAGCTGTGAAGAAAAGGAAAGCATCTACTTCCTCAGAGTCTTCAGCTCCAAAGAAAGTGAAGACTTCGACGAGCTCCTATGAAAATCCCATAGATGATGTTCCTGTATCAAGCATGCCATCAAAGGAGATTGTTCCCTTTGGTGAGGAATATGTGATTCCAAGTGAATCAGATGAAGAAGATCCTTCTGCTGCTACGTCAGAGCAGTTGGATGAAGAGATTGTAGTGGACAATGTCACTTTGACTCCACTGGTATCATCGCCCATGCCTCAGTTCACAGCTGAAGAGGCAGGCGTTGAGGAAATTGATGAAGAAGATGAAGATGTAGATATTGGGTGTTCAACGCCAATTCTGAATGATGACTACTGGGAAAGTCATCACCCCAAATTCACCGATGTTCACACCTCTGCAACAGATTCCTTAGTCCCCTGTCCAGACTGAAGAAATTCATACGGGCTCTGAAGAACATCAAGCTTCTCTTCTCACTATTCATGAAGAAGTTCCAGCCACTAGTGCTGATGTAAATGTTGCTAAAGAAATGGAGACCCAGGCTACTGCTAATGCCATTGCACCTGAAATTCCTCAGCATATGGCTCCAGTGGCTATACCTCAAGAGGCTGTGAAGACAACAACTGCAAACCTTCAGCCCAAGCCACAAAATCCTTTCTCCAAGAAGCAGAAGTTCAAGGCTGAAGATTTCTTCAATGAGCACATTTTCTTCACTGACTACAATCCATATGATGCTGCTCGACTTTGTCGCAAGCGCTTCTGGACTGCTAGCTAGATGAACTTCTATTCTTCTCTGCTATTCGATAAGGACAAGATCTTTGACCATGAGCAAATTCCTCATGTGGATATGGAGTCGCTGCCCTGCTTCACCCCAGTCCTCAGTGTTCTTCACGACGCTGGGTTGCTCAACTTCTGCACCGACATCTGTGACTGGAATGAAGAACTCATTCTTCAGTTCTAAGCCATGCTGCACATCACACGCAATGTCGAAGATGTCAATTCATGGGTGTTGGACTGGATGACTGAAAACACTCACTTACAAAGCACCGACCTCTAAATTACTTCATGCCATCCCAGTCAGTCCTCCCGTTGAAGGTGCAAGGCGCATCTTTGATGAACCCGAGCTATCCAATCACCTGATGCAAGTGCTGATGAAGCCTTTGAAGCCAGGCCAAGCTCCAAGAACCAAATTCCTCGTCAAGGAACTGCTCTATGTGCCAAGGACCATCTACAGGATATTGACCAAAACCCTCAGTCCAATCAAGGGCCACAACTCTGATGATGAAGAAGTTGTTGGCATCATGAAGAATCTGCTTTTCAACATCATACATGGTATTCCTATCAACTACCACGATTTCTTCATGAGGACTTTGGCCAATGTCGCTCTGTCACCTTTTGAGTTGAAGCCTTACGCTCCTCGGATTATGAGATTCCTCCGATCAAGGTCTTCAATTCATTACAAGGCTGATTTTCAGAATCACCTCAGCTACTTGCCGCCAATTGAAGTCCTCAAATGGACTATTTCCTCAACTGATGAGAAGGGTAAGGCTGCTGAAATAGATGAAGGCACTCGTCCATTGGATGGACAGTTTCGCAAAGTTGCATCCTACTCCACCAATGATGACTCTGCCGCTCATGACAGTGCCGCAAATGCTTCAAAGCAAAATCCTCAAGCCACTGCTCCACGGGTGATGACTGATTGTGAGCTTCTCCTCAGTCTTCATCAAAAGGTCGATCGCAACCACAAATGGGTCAAGCGACAGTTTGGTTTAATTCTTCAGAATATGACAGTCACTCAGAACTATGTGAAGAAGAACCATTACTATCTGCATGAAGTGTTTGATCGCACCTGGGCCGTATTGTCTCACCTCTACGGTGAAGAAGATCTCAAGCAAATGGGCTTCAAACAGGACTTTGACTAGTCTCAGCCACCTTCGAAGAAATTCAAGAAGGTCAAAGTTCCTCACTTGGTGGCTAGCTCATATTCTTCATCGCGCGGGACCGATCAACATGAAGTCTTGGACGACACTGCGGCAGGCCCTACATCAGTGGATGACCCCAACAACGCTGGCGCTCCTCCATCGACATCATGATGATATTCTTCGGGGGCGTTAGTCCTCATTTTTGTCCCTTTTGGTCATTCGATGACAAAGGGGGAGAAATTTGAGTTAGTCTTCAAGCGGGTCTCTATATTTGGGCGTTTTTTTGCTAAGTTACAACTCTCGTTCTTCTGAAGATTTTTGTTGGATCGAGTTGTAAACTTAAGTCCAATGGTGGTCTGATACTTTTGCTCTGGTTTTTTGCATGCTATTTCCTCATATATGTTAATGCACGCATGATAAATTACATCAGTCACCATATTTCATCATGCATTTCAAATTCTTCACATCATATGTTGAATGCGTGTATGAATTACAAGATATAGGGGGAGATCTCCATGATTCTACTCTACAATGTGCATTTCCTATTCAAAGCAAATTCCTCACAGGTGCACATCTTCAGGGGGAGTTCATCTATATCTTGCAATCAAATTCCTCAATTTTAGTATTTACACTTCATATGTCTATCCCCGTTGAAAATTTAACCTATATTGTCATCAATCACCAAAAAGGGGGAGATTGTAAGTCCATCTAGTGCCCCTTGGTGATTTTGGTGTATTGAAGACTTATAGGTTAAGGGACTAATGCGTTTGTGAGTATACACATGTCTATAAGTCTATGAGGAGTTTGATATTTACAGAGAAAGTTGACCCCTAAAAATGAATGTCTTCAACTGAAGACTTTGGCTTTCTGAAGACTTTGAAAGTGAAGAAATTGGTGTGACCGTGAAGTCATAGGAAACACCGTACTGTTAAAGGGCGTTGAAGTAAAACTAAGGAAAATTTTCCAAGTGATGCTCATCTCAAAATCCTACACCTGCCAATCCTTTCGAGTGAAGCCATTGGAAATCTCATACAGTTCAGTAAATTTCTTCAGTGACAAAGACGAAGATCTTCTGGTCTCTGAGGAATTTGTTCTGACTGAGGAGTTAGGAATTTGCCAGTGCGGATTGCCTACAAGTGAGGAACATGATAGCCCTGAGGAATTTGATAGATCAAATATCCGACCGTTGTTGTGCTACGCGCCAGCTGTCCCGAAATATCTACCCACCTAACGGTCATATCATTGAAGGGCATTTATGTCTTATCATGTCGGGCTGCTCCCTAGGCTATAAATAGCCGCCCCCTACAACCACTAGTTGGTTGGCTGCTCCGAGAGAAACTGACACTTGTCATTGAGAGCATCCCATCCTCCAAGGACTTTGAGCGAAAATCATCAAGTGAGGAAAACCCAAACCCAAAGTGATTGAGCATCACTGAAGAGATTGTTCCTGTGTGGAACCGATGCTTGTTACCTTTGAGGACTGTGCATCCTCCAGACGGTTAGGCATCATGGTCTAGAGCATCCAAGAGGAAATTGTGGATCACCGGGTGACCGAGTTTGTGAAGGTTTAGAAGTCACCTGAAGACTTACCATGAGTGATTGGGCGAGGTCTGTGTGACCTTAGCTCAAGGAGAATACGGTGAGGATTGTGTGTCCTCAGGTTTATACCTAGCCGCTCCAACCAGACGTACGACTGTCACAGCAGTTGGAATTGGTCTACCAAATCACTGTCTTCACCGAGCTACTGGTTCTATTTCCTCAACCCTTCCATTTCCTCATTCACATACCTTTGTACTTGATCGTTACTATTTGAAGACTTTGACTGAAGACTTTCTCAATTTCCTCAATCATATTTCTTCAGGTAGTTTGTCTTTAGTCTGCTTATCCTGTGTTTATGCTACTTGTACTTTGTGCTTGTTTTCATTTCATCATGATGACTGTGCTACTGCTCTGTTATGCTTGCATCTGAGTACTTATTCCGCTGCTAGTTGATCATGACTTAGGAATTTCCTCACCTTGAAATTCCTTAGTGATGAATTTGTAAAAATCGCCTATTCACCCCCCCTCTAGTCGATATAACGCACTTTCACTAGCTCGCACGCGTGGGTGCAAGGCGAAAGCTTGTGGAGATGGCGGGAGAAGGAAATCGGCAGAGGCGGGATGGCGCCAAATCTAGCCTCACTGCCCCATTTACTCGATCACTAGCTCTAGGACAAGCACTTCCTCTGTTCTTAGCAGTGGTGGTGGTGATGACTCAGATCCGTGCAAGCGGCGGCGGCGGAGGCGGCGGATGCAACATCAACACTCTCTGGCGGCAGGAGCTGCTTCTCCCCTTCCTCTTGGCCACCGTCTGGTCCTCCTTGACTTAGCCATGGCTCCCTCTTCATTGTCGTTCCCTCTGAAACTGGTAAGCAACCTGGAACCACCCCATATGTTAGGTCAGTTGTTAGGCCATTAGGCAAGGTTTAGGATCGATTTCCCCATTGCTCAACGCACCCTCGATGTTGACTAGGTTATGGATGCATGGATGAAGCTGGGAGTTCAGGTAGCAACACTAATAGTTGTGATCCAGGCATGGCTTATGTTGATCCACAAGAGAGTTGTTCATCATTGTGATAAGCCTATCATCCGTTATGGTCCAATGTTAATCCGGGATCTAGAGAGGATGGCGAATCTGAACTACATCTCCAACCGAAACGACACATAGACTATGTGGATGCTTCAAATGAAAAGAGTGAAGGAAATATGCCCTAGAGGCAATAATAAAGTTGTTATTTATATTTCCTTATATCATGATAAATGCTTATTATTTATGCTAGAATTGTATTAACCGGAAACTTAGTACATGTGTGAATACATAGACAATCAGAGTGTCCCTAGTATGCCTCTACTTGAATAGCCCGTTAATCAAAGATGGTTAAGTTTCCTAGCCATAGACATGTGTTGTCATTTAATGAACATGATCACATCATTAGAGAATGATGTGATGGACAAGACCCATCCATTAGCTTAGCACTATGATCGTTTAGTTTATTGCTATTGCTTTCTTCATGACTTATACATGTTCCTATGACTACGAGATTATGCAACTCCCGAATACCGAAGGAACACTTCGTGTGCTATCAAACGTCACAACGTAACTGGGTGATTATAAAGATGCTCTACATGTGTCTCTAATCATGTTTGTTGAGTTGGCATAGATCGAGATTAGGATTTGTCACTTCGAATGTCGGAGAGGTATCTCTGGGCCCTCTCGGTAATGCTCATCACTATAAGCCTTGCAAGCAATGTGACTAATGAGTTAGTTGCGGGATGATGCATTACAAAACGAGTAAAGAAACTTGCCGGTAACGAGATTGAACTAGGTATGATGATACCGACGATCGAATCTCGGGCAAGTAACATACCGATGACAAAGGGAACAACGTAAGTTGTTATGCGGTTTGAGTGATAAAGATCTTCGTAGAATATGTAGGAGCCAATATGAGCATCCAGGTTCTGCTATTGGTTATTGACCGGAGATGTGTCTCGGTCATGTCTACATAGTTCTCGAACTTGTAGGGTCCGCACGCTTAACGTTCGATGACGATTTGTATTATGAGTTTATGTGATTTGATGACCGAAGGTTGTTCGGAGTCCCGGATGAGATCACGGACATAACGAGGAGTCTCGAAATGGTCGAGACATGAATATTGATATATTGGACCATGTTATTCGGACACCGGAAGTGTTCCGGATAGTTTCGGGTAAAACCGGAGTGCCGGAGGGGGTTACCGGAACCCCCTGGGGGAACTAATGGGCCACCATGGGCCTTGTTGGAGAGATAGGAGACTATTATCGCCCACAACTCATTGTGTTCTACTCGTGCATATAACATCTACGCATAGACCTGGCTGGCTACCCTCCTCTTTAGTTGAATCGAGTTTGACTACGCCCGGTCCTTGTTGAAGGTTAAAACAGCACACTTAACGAAAAATCGTTGTGCTTTTGATGCGTAGGTAAGAACGATTCTTGCTAGAAGCCCATAGGAGCCACGTAAAACTTGCAACAACAAAGTAGAGGACGTCTAACTTGTTTTCGCAGGGCTTGCTGTGATGTGATATGGTTAAGACGTGATGATATATAAATTGTTGTATGAGATGATCATGTTTTGTAAAAGTTATCGGCAACTGGCAGGAGCCTTATGGTTGTTGCTTTATTGTATGAAATGCAATCGGCATGTAATTGCTTTACTTTATCACTAAGCGGTAGCGATAGTCGTAGAAGCAATAGTTGGCGAGACGACAAAGATGCTTCGATGGAGATCAAGGTGTCAAGCTGGTGACGATGGTGATCATGACAGTGCTTTCGAGATGGAGATCAAAGGCACAAGATGATGATGGCCATATCATATCGCTTATTTGATTGCATGTGATGTTTATCCTTTATGCATCTTATTTTGCTTAGTACGGCAGTAGCATTATAAGATGATCTCTCACTAAATTTCAAGGTATAAGTGTTCTCCCTGAGTATGCACCGTTGCTATAGTTCGTCGTGCCGAGACACCACATGATGATCGGGTGTGATAAGCTCTATGATCACATACAACGGGTGCAAGCAATTTTTGCACACGCAGAATACTCGGGTTAAACTTGACGAGCCTAGCATATGCAGATATGGCCTCGGAACACTGAGACCGAAAGGTCGAGCGTGAATCATATAGTAGATATGACCAACATAGTGATGTTCACCATTGAAAACTACTCCATCTCACGTGATGATTGGACATGGTTTAGTTGATATGGATCACGTGATCACTTAGATGATTAGAGGGATGTCTATCTAAGTGGGAGTTCTTAAGTAATATGATTAATTGAACTTTAATTTATCATGAACTTAGTACCTGATAGTATTTTGCATGTCTATGTTGTTGTAGATCAATGGCCCGTGCAAGTGTTCCTTTGAATTTTAATGCGTTCCTAGAGAAAGCTAAGTTGAAAGATCATGGTAGCAACTACACGGACTGGGTCCGTAACTTGAGGATTATCCTCATTGCTGCACAGAAGAATTACGTCCTAAAAGCACCGCTAGGTGCAAGACCCGTTGCAGGAGCAACGCCTGATGTTATGAACGCCTGGCCAAGCAAAGCTGATGACTACTCTATAGTTTAGTGTGCCATGCTTTACAGCTTAGAACCGGGACTTCAACGACGTTCTGAACGTCATGGAGCATATGAGATGTTCCAGGAGTTGAAGTTAATATTTCAAGCAAATGCCCAGATTGAGAGATATGAAGTCTCCAATAAGTTCTATAGCTGCAAAATGGAGGAGAATAGTTCTGCCAGTGAACATATACTCAGAATGTCTGGGTACCACAATCACTTGTCTCAGCTGGGAGTTAATCTTCCGGTTGATAGTGTCATTGACAGAGTTCTTCAATCACTGCCACCAAGCTACAAAAGCTTCATGATGAACTATAATATGCAAGGGATGGATAAGACAATTCCCGAGCTCTTTGCGATGCTAAAGGCTGCGGAGGTAGAAATCAAGAAGGAGCATCAAGTGTTGATGGTTAACAAAACCATCAGTTTCAAGAAAAAGGGTAAAGGGAAGAAGGGTAACTTCAAGAAGAACGGCAAGCAAGTTGCTGCTCAAGTGAAGAAGCCCAAGTCTGGACCTAAGCCTAAGACTGAGTGCTTCTACTGCAAAGGGACTGGTCACTGGAAGCGGAACTGCCCCAAGTATTTGGCGGATAAGAAGGATGGCAAAGTGAAAGGTATATTTGATATACATGTTATTGATGTGTACCTTACTAATGCTCGTAGTAGCGCCTGGGTATTTGATACTGGTTCTGTTGCTCATATTTGCAACCCGAAACAGGGGCTACGGATTAAACGAAGATTGCCTAAGGACGAGGTGATGATGCATGTGGGAAATGGTTCCAAAGTCGACGTGATCGCCGTCGGCACGCTACCTCCACATCTACCTTCGGGATTAGTTTTAGACCTGAATAATTGTTATTTGGTGCCAGCTTTAAGCATGAACATTATATCTGGATCTTGTTTGATGCGAGACAGTTATTCATTTAAATTGGAGAATAATGGTTGTTCTATTTATATGAGTAATATCTTTTATGGTCATTCACCCTTAATGAGTGGTCTATTTTTATTCAATCTCGATAGTAGTGATACACATATTCATAGTATTGAAGCCAAAAGATATACGTTTAATAATGATAGTGCAACTTATTTGTGGCACTGCCGTTTAGGTCATATTGGTGTAAAGCGCATGAAGAAACTCCATGCTGATGGGGTTTTGGAATCACTTGATTATGAATCACTTGATGCTTGCGAACCATGCCTCATGGGCAAGATGACTAAGACTCCGTTCTCCGGAACAATGGAGCGAGCAACAGACTTATTGGAACAAATACATACTGATGTATGCGGTCTGATGAGTGTTGAGGTTCGCGGCGGGTATCGTTATTTTCTGACCTTCACAGATGATTTGAGCAGATATGGGTATATCTACTTGATGAAACATAAGTCTAAAACACTGGAAAAGTTCAAAGAATTTCAGAGTGAAGTGGAAAATCATCGTAACAAGAAAATAAAGTTTCTACGATCTGATCGTGGAGGTGAATATTTGAGTTACGAGTTTGGTCTTCATTTGAAACAATGTGGAATAGTTTCGCAACTCACGCCACCTGGAACACCACAGCGTAATGGTGTGTCCGAACGTCGTAATCGTACTTTATTAGATATGGTGCGATCTATGATGTCTATTACTGATTTACCGCTATCGTTTTGGGGTTATGCTTTAGAGACGACTGCATTCACGTTAAATAGGGCACCATCTAAATCCGTTGAGACGACACCATATGAATTGTGGTTTGGCAAGAAACCCAAGTTATCGTTTCTTAAAGTTGGGGCTGCGATGCTTATGTGAAAAAGCTTCAACCTGATAAGCTCGAACCCAAATCGGAGAAATGTGTCTTCATATGATACCAAAAGGAGACTGTTGGGTACACCTTCTATCATAGATCCGAAGGCAAGATATTCGTTGCTAAGAATGGATCCTTTCTAGAGAAGGAGTTTCTCTCGAAAGAAGTGAGTGGGAGGAAAGTATAACTTGATGAGGTAATTGTACCTGCTCCCTTATTGGAAAGTAGTTCATCACAGAAATCAGTTCCAATGATTCCTACACCAATTAGTGAGGAAGCTAATGATGATGATCATGAAGCTTCTGATCAAGTTACTGCCGAACCTCGTAGGTCAACCAGAGTAAGATCCGCACCAGAGTGGTACGGTAATCCTGTTCTGGAGGTCATGTTACTTGACCATGACGAACCTACGAACTATGAGGAAGCGATGATGAGCCCGGTTTCCGCAAAATGGCTTGAGGCCATGAAATCTGAGATGGAATCCATGTATGAGAACAAAGTGTGGACTTTGGTTGACTTGCCCGATGATCGGCAAGACATAGAGAATAAATGTATCTTCTTGACGCTGACGGTAATGTTACAGTATACAAAGCTCGACTTGTTGCAAAAGGTTTTCGACAAGTTCAAGGAGTTGACTACGATGAGACCTTCTCACCCATAGCGATGCTTAAGTCTGTCCGAATCATGTTAGCAATTGCCGCATTTTATGATTATGAAATTTGGCAAATGGATGTCAAAACTGCATTCCTTAATGGATATCTTAAAGAAGAGTTGTATATGATGCAACCAGAAGGTTTTGTCGATCCAAAAGGTGCTAACAAAGTGTGCAAGCTCCAGCGATCCATTTATGGACTGGTGCGAGCCTCTCGGAGTTGGAATATACGCTTTGATCGTGTGATCAAAGCATATGGTTTTATACAGACTTTTGGAGAAGCCTGTATTTACAAGAAAGTGAGTGGGAGCTCTGTAGCATTTCTGATATTATATGTGGATGACATATTTGTTGAAATATGCCCTAGAGGCAATAATAAGATGGTTATTATTATATTTCCTTGTTCGTGATAATTGTCTATTGTTCATGCTATAATTGTGTTATCCGGAAATCGTAATACATGTGTGAATACATAGACCACAACATGTCCCTAGTGAGCCTCTAGTTGACTAGCTCATTGATCAATAGATAGTCATGGTTTCCTGACTATGGACATTGGATGTCATTGATAACGGGATCACATCATTAGGAGAATGATGTGATGGACAAGACCCAATCCTAAGCATAGCACAAGATCGTGTAGTTCGTTTGCTAGAGCTTTTCCAAATGTCAAGTATCATTTACTTAGACCATGAGATTGTGCAACTCCCGGATACCATAGGAGTGCTTTGGGTGTGCCAAACGTCACAACGTAACTGGGTGTCTATAAAGGTGCACTACGGGTATCTCCGAAAGTGTCTGTTGGGTTGGCACGAATCGAGACTGGGATTTGTCACTCCGTATGACGGAGAGGTATCTCTGAGCCCACTCGGTAATGCATCATCATAATGAGCTCAATGTGACCAAGTGTTTGGTCATGGGATCATGCATTACGGTACGAGTAAAGTGACTTGCCGGTAACGAGATTGAACAAGGTATTGGGATACCGACGATCGAATCTCGGGCAAGTAACGTACCGATTGACAAAGGGAATTGTATACGGGATTGATTGAATCCTCGACATCGTGGTTCATCCGATGAGATCATCGTGGAACATGTGGGAGCCAACATGGGTATCCAGATCCCGCTGTTGGTTATTGACCGGAGAGTCATCTCGGTCATGTCTGCATGTCTCCCGAACCCGTAGGGTCTACACACTTAAGGTTCGGTGACGCTAGAGTTGTAGAGATATTAGTATGCGGTTAACCGAAAGTTGTTCAGAGTCCCGGATGAGATCCCGGACGTCACGAGGAGTTCCGGAATGGTCGGGAGGTAAAGATTTATATATGGGAAGTCCTATTTTGGCCACCAGAAAATGTTCGGGATTTTTCGGTATTGTACCGGGAAGGTTCTAGAAGGTTCTGAAGTGGGGCCCACCTGCATGGGGGGACCCACATGAACGTGGGTAGTGGGGGCAAGGCCCCACACCCCTGGTCAAGGCGCACCAAGATCCCACCTTAGAAGGAATAAGATCATATCCCGAAGGGATAAGATCAAGATCCCTAAAAAAGGGGGATAACAATCGGTGGGGAAGGGAAATGATGGGATTTCTTTCCCCCACCTTTGCCAACGCCCCAATGGACTTGGAGGGCAAGAAACCAGCCCCCTCCACCCCTATATATAGTGGGGAGGCGCATGGGAGCAGCACCCCAAGCCCTGGCGCCTCCCTCCCTCCCGTGACACCTCTTCCTCCCCGCTTGCGCTTGGCGAAGCCCTGCCGGGATCCCGCTACTTCCACCACCACGCCGTCGTGCTGCTGGATCTCCATCAACTTCTCCTCCCCCCTTGCTGGATCAAGAAGGAGGAGACGTCCTCGCTCCGTACGTGTGTTGAACGCGGAGGTGCCGTCCGTTCGGCGCTAGGATCATCGGTGATTTGGATCACGACGAGTATGACTCCATCAACCCCGTTCTCTTGAACGCTTCCGCGCACGATCTACAAGGGTATGTAGATGCACTCCCCTCTCTCCCGTTGCTAGATGACTCCATAGATTGATCTTGGTGATACGTAGAAAATTTTAAATTTCTGCTACGATCCCCAACAGTGGCATCATGAGCTAGGTCTATGCGTAGTTTCTATGCACGAGTAGAACACAAACTTGTTGTGGGCGTAGATGTTGTCAATTTTCTTGCTACTACTAGTCTTATCTTGTTTCGGCGGCATCGTGGGATGAAGCGGCCCGGACCGACCTTACACATACGCTTACGTGAGACAGGTTCCACCGACTGACATGCACTAGTTGCATAAGGTGGCTAGCGGGTGTCTGTCTCTCCCACTTTAGTCGAATCGGATTCGATGAAAAGGGTCCTTATGAAGGGTAAATAGAAGTTGGCATATCACGTTGTGGTTTTACGTAGGTAAGAAACGTTCTTGCTAGAAACCTATAGAAGCCACGTAAAAACATGCAACAACAATTAGAGGATGTCTAACTTGTTTTTGCAGCATATGCCTTGTGATGCGATATGGCCAAAAGGATGTGATGAATGAAATATATGTGATGTATGAGATTGATCATGTTCTTGTAATAGGAATCACGACTTGCATGTCGATGAGTATGACAACTGGCAGGAGCCATAGGAGTTGTCTTTATTTTTGTATGACTTGCGTGTCATTGAATAACGCCATGTAAATTACTTTACTTTATTGCTAAACACGTTAGCCATAGAAGTAGAAGTAATCGTTGGCGTGACAACTTCATGAAGACACGATGATGGAGATGTTGGGGAACGTAGCAGAAATTTAAAATTTTCTACGTATCACCAAGATCAATCTATGGAGTCATCTAGCAACGAGAGAGAGGGGAGTGCATCTACATACCCTTGTATATCGCGCGCGGAAGCGTTCAAGAGAACGGGGTTGATGGAGTCGTACTCATCGTGATCCAAATCACCGATGATCCTAGCGCCGAACGGACGGCACCTCCGCGTTCAACACACGTATGGAGCGGGGACGTCTCCTCCTTCTTGATCCAGCAAGGGGGGGGGGAGAAGTTGATGGAGATCCAGCAGCACGACGGCGTGGTGGTGGAAGTAGCGGGATCCCGGCAGGGCTTCGCCAAGCGCAAGCGGGGAGGAAGAGGTGTCACGGGAGGGAGGGAGGCGCCAGGGCTTGGGGTGCTGCTCCCATGCGCCTCCCCACTATATATAGGGGTGGAGGGGGCTGGTTTCTTGCCCTCCAAGTCCATTGGGGTGTTGGCAAAGGTGGGGGAAAGAAATCCCATCATTTCCCTTCCCCACCGATTGTTATCCCCCTTTTTTAGGGATCTTGATCTTATCCCTTCGGGATATGATCTTATTCCTTCTAAGGTGGGATCTTGGTGCGCCTTGACCAGTGGTGTGGGGCCTTGCCCCCACTACCCACGTTCATGTGGGCCCCATTTCGGAACCTTCTAGAACCTTCCCGGTACAATACCAAAAAATCCCGAACATTTTCCGGTGGCCAAAATAGGACTTCCCATATATAAATCTTTACCTCCGGACCATTCCGGAACTCCTCGTGACGTCCGGGATCTCATCCGGGACTCCGAACAACTTTCGGTTAACCACATACTAATATCTCTACAACTCTAGCGTCACCGAACCTTAAGTGTGTAGACCCTACGGGTTCGGGAGACATGCAGACATGACCGAGACGACTCTCCGGTCAATAACCAACAGCGGGATCTGGATACCCATGTTGGCTCCCACATGTTCCACGATGATCTCATCGGATGAACCATGATGTCGAGGATTCAATCAATCCCGTATACAATTCCCTTTGTCAATCGGTACGTTACTTGCCCGAGATTCGATCGTCGGTATCCCAATACCTTGTTCAATCTCGTTACCGGCAAGTCACTTTACTCGTACCGTAATGCATGATCCCGTGACCAAACACTTGGTCACATTGAGCTCATTATGATGATGCATTACCGAGTGGGCCCAGAGATACCTCTCCGTCATACGGAGTGACAAATCCCAGTCTCGATTCGTGCCAACCCAACAGACACTTTTGGAGATACCTGTAGTGCACCTTTATAGCCACCCAGTTACGTTGTGACGTTTGGTACACCCAAAGCATTCCTACGGTATCCGGGAGTTGCACAATCTCATGGTCTAAGGAAATGATACTTGACATTAGAAAAGCTCTAGCAAACGAACTACACGATCTTGTGCTATGCTTAGGATTGGGTCTTGTCCATCACATCATTCTCCTAATGATGTGATCCCGTTATCAATGACATCCAATGTCCATGGTCAGGAAACCATAACCATCTATTGATCAACGAGCTAGTCAACTAGAGGCTTACTAGGGACATGTTGTGGTCTATGTATTCACACGTGTATTACGGTTTCCAGTTAATACAATTATAGCATGAACAACAGACAATTATCATGAACAAGGAAATACAATAATAACCATTTTATTATTGCCTCTAGGGCATATTTCCAACAGTCTCCCACTTACACTAGAGTCAATAATCTAGTTCACATCACCATGTGATTAACACTCAAAGTTCACTAGAGTCAATAATCTAGTCCACATCACCATGTGATTAACACTCAATGAGTTCTAGGGTTTGATCATGTTATGCTTACGAGAGAGGTTTTAGTCAACGGGTCTGCAACATTCAGATCCGTGTGTGCTTTACAAATCTCTATGTCATCTTGTAGATGCAGCTACCACGCGCTACTTGGAGCTATTCCAAATAACTGCTCTACTATACGAATCCGGTTCACTACTCAGAGTCATCCGGATTAGTGTCAAAGTTTGCATCGACGTAACCCTTTACGACGAACCCCTTTCCACCTCCATAATCGAGAAAGTTCCTTAGTCCACTAGATACTAAGGATAAGTTCGACCGCTGTCATGTGATCCCTTCCTGGATCACTATTGTACCCCTTGACTAACTCATGGCAAGGCACACTTCAGGTGCGGTACACAGCATAGCATATTGTAGAGCCTACGTCTAAAGCATAGGGGACGACCTTCGTCATTTCTCTTTCTTCTGCCGTGGTCAGGTCTTGAGTCTTACTCAATACTCACACCTTGTAACACAGCCAAGAACTCCTTCTTTGCTGATCTATTTTGAACTCCTTCAAAATCTTGTCACGGTATGTATTCATTTGAAAGTACTATTAAGCGTTTTTGATCTATCCTTATAGATCTTGATGCTCAATGTTCAAGTAGCTTAATCCAGGTTTTCCATTAAAAACACTTTTCAAATAACCCTGGATGCTTTCCAGAAATTCTACATCATTTCTGATCAACAATATGTTAACAACATATACTCATCAAAAATTCTATAGTGCTCCCACTCACTTCTTTGGAAATACAAGTTTCTCATGAACTTTGTATAAACCCAAAATCTTTGATCATCTCATCAAAGCGTTCATTCCAACTCCGAGATGGTTACTCCAATCATTAGAAGGATTGCTGGAGCTTTGCATACTTGTTAGCATCTTTCAGGATTGACAAAACCTTCTGGTTGTATCACATACAACCTTTCCTCAAGAAAATCATCAAGGAAACAATGTTTTGACATCCTATCTGCAAGATTTCATAAATAATGCAGTAACTGCTAATATAATTCCAATAGACTCTTAGCATCGCTACGAGTGAGAAAGTCTCATCGCAGTCAACTCCTTGAACTTGCCGGAAAAGATCTTAACGACAAGTTGAGCTTTCTTAATGGTGACACTTACCATCATTGTCTGTCTTCCTTTTAAAATCCATCTGCACCCAACAGCCTTACGACCATCAAGTAGTTCTTCAAAGTCTACACTTTGTTTTTATACATGGATCCTCTCTCGGATTTTATGGCCTCGAGCCATTCATCGGAATCCGGGCCCACCATCGCTTCTCCACAACTCATAGGTTCATCGTTGTCCAACAACATGACTTCCAAGACGGGATTATGTACCACTCTGAAGTAGTACACATCCTTGTCGTCCTATGAGGTTTGGTAGTGACTTGATCTGAAGTTTCATCATCACTATCATAAGCTTCCACTTCAATTGGTGTAGGTGCCACAGGAACAACTTCCTGTGCCCTGCTACACATTAGTTGAAGTGATGGTTCAATAACCTCATCAAGTCTCCACCATCCTCCCACTCAATTCTTTCGAGAGAAACTTTTCCTCGAGAAAGTACCTGTTTCTAGAAACAATCACTTTGCTTCCGGATTTGAAATAGGAGGTATACCCAACTGTTTTGGGTATTCTATGAAGATGCATTTATCCGCTTTGGGTTCGAGCTTATCACCCTGAAACTTTTCCACATAAGCGTCGCAGCCCCAAACTTTTAAGAAACGACAGCTTAGGTTTCTCTAAACCATAGTTCATACGGTGTCGTCTCAACGGAATTACGTGGTGCCCTATTTAAAGTGAATGCGGTTGTCTCTAATGCCTAACCCATAAACGATAGTTGTAATTCGATAAGAGACATCATGGTATGCACCATATCCAATAGGGTGCAGTTATGATGTTCGGACACACCATCACAATATGGTGTTCCAGGCGGTATTAGTCGTGAAACAATTTCCACAATTTCTTAATTGTGTGCCAAACTCGTAACTCAGATATTCATCTCTATGATCATATCACAGACATTTTATCCTCTTGTCACGACGATCTTCAACTTCACTCTGAAATTACTTGAACCTTTCAATAATTCATACTTGTGTTTCATCAAGTAAATATTCTCAGCATCTACTCAAATCATCTGTGAAGTAAGAACATAACGATATCCACTGCGTGCGTCAGCACTCATTGGACTGCACACATCAAATGTATTACTTCCAACAAGTTGCTCTCTTGTTCCATCTTACTGAAAACGAGGCCTTTCAGTCATCTTGCCCATGTGGTATGATTTGCATGTCTCAAGTGATTCAAAATCAAGTGAGTCCAAATGATCCATCTGTATGGACTTTCTTCATGCATATATACTAATAGACATGGTTCGCATGTCTCAATCTTTTCAAAAACGAGTGAGTCCAAAGATCCATCAACATGGAGCTTCTTCATGCGTTTTATACCAATATGACTCAAGTGGCAGTGCCACAAGTATGTGGTACTATCATTACTATCTTATATCTTTTGGCATGAACATGTGTATCACTACGATCGAGATTCAATAAACCATTCATTTTAGGTCCAAGACCATTGAAGGTATTATTCAAATAGACAGAGTAACCATTATTCTCCTTTAATGAATAACCGTATTGCGATAAACATAATCCAATCATGTCTATGCTCAACGCAAACACCAAACAATAATTATTTAGGTTTAACCCCAATCTCGATGGTAGAGGGAGCATGCGATGCTTGATCACATCAACCTTGGAAACACTTCCAACACATATCGTCATCTCACCTTTAGCTAGTCTCCGTTTATTCCGCAGCTTTTATTTCGAGTTACTAACACTTAGCAACCGAACCGGTATCTAATACCCTGGTGCTACTAGGAGTACTAGTAAAGTACACATTAATATAATGTATATCCAATATACTTCTGTCGACCTTGCCTACCTTCTCATCTACCAAGTATCTAGGGTAGTTCTGCTTCAGTGACCGTTCCCCTCATTACAGAAGCATTTAGTCTCGGGTTTGGGTTCAACCTTGGGTTTCTTCACTAGAGCAGCAACTGATTTGCCGTTTCATGAAGTATCCCTTCTTTCCCTTGCCCTTCTTGAAACTAGTGGTTTTACTAACCATCAACAATTGATGCTCCTACTTGATTTCTACTTTCGTGGTGTCAAACATCGCGAATAGCTCAAGGATCATCATATCTATCCCTGATTTATTATAGTTCATCACGAAGCTCTAGTAGCTTGGTGGCAGTGACTTTGGAGAACCATCACTATCTCATCTGGAAGATTAACTCCCACTCGATTCAAGCGATTGTAGTACTCAGACAATCTGAGCACATGCTCAACGGTTGAGCTTTTCTCCCTTAGTTTGCAGGATTAAGAAACTTGTCAGAGGTCTCATACCTCTTGACGTGGGCACGAGCCTAAAATCCCAATTTCAGCTCTTGGAACATCTCATATGTTCCGCGACGTTTCAAAATGTCTTCGGTGCCTCAATTCTAAACCGTTCAACATTATGCACTGAACTATCACGTAGTCATCAAAACGTGTATGTCAGATGTTCGCAACATCCACAAACGACGCTCGAGGTTCAGCACACCGAGCGGTGCATTAAGGACATAAGCCTTCTGTGCAGCAATGAGGACAATCCTCAGTTTACGGACCCAGTCCGCATAATTGCTACTATCAACTTTCAACTAAATTTTCTCTAGGAACATATCTTAAACAGTAGAACTAAAGCGTAAGCCATGACATAATTTGCAAAGACCTTTTGACTATGTTCATGACAATTAAGTTCATTTGATTATTTAATGAACTCCCACTTAGATAGACATCCCTCTAGTCATCTAAGTGATACAGGATCCGAGTCAACTAGGCCGTGTCCGATCATCACGTGAGACGGACTAGTTATCATCGGTGAACATCTTCATGTTGATCGTATCTACTATACGACTCATGTTCGACCTTTCGGTCTCTTGTGTTCCGAGGCCATGTCTGTACATGCTAGGCTCGTCAAGTCAACCTAAGTGTTTCGCATGTGTAAATCTGGCTTACACCCGTTGTATGCGAACGTTAGAATCTATCACACCCGATCATCACGTGGTGCTTCGAAACAACGAACCTTCGCAACGGTGCACAGTTAGGGGGAACACGTCCCTTGAAATTTTAGTGAGGGATCATCTTATTTATGCTACCGTCGTTCTAAGCAAATAAGATGTAAACATCACAAACATCACATGCAAATCATAAAGTGACATGATATGGCCAATATCATCTTGCACCTTTTGATCTCCATCTTCGAGGCGCGGCATGATCACCTTCGTCACCGGCATGACACCATGATCTCCATCATCATGATCTCCATCATCGTGTCTTCATGAAGTTGTCTCGCCAACTATTACTTCTACTACTATGGCTAACGGTTAGCAATAAAGTAAAGTAATTACATGGCGTTTTTCATTGACACGCAGGTCATGCAATAAATTAAGACAACTCCTATGGCTCCTGCCGGTTGTCATACTCATCGACATGCAAGTCGTGATTCCTATTACAAGAACATGATCAATCTCATACATCACATATATCATTCATCACATCCTTTTGGCCATATCACATCACATAGCATACCCTGCAAAAACAAGTTAGACGTCCTCTAATTGTTGTTGCATGTTTTACGTGGCTACTATGGGTTTCTAGCAAGAACGTTTCTTACCTACGCAAAAGCCACAACGGTGATATGCCAATTGCTATTTACCCTTCATAAGGACCCTTTTCATCGAATCTGATCCAACTAAAGTGGGAGAGACAGACACCCGCCAGCCACCTTATGCATCAAGTGCATGTCAGTCGGTGGAACCTGTCTCACGTAAGAGTACGTGTAAGGTCGGTCCGGGCCGCTTCATCCCACAATGCCACCGAATCAAGATAAGACTAGTAACGGCAAGCAAATTGAACAAATCATCACCCACAACTACTATGTGTTCTACTCGTGCATAGAATCTACGCATAGACCTGGCTCATGATGCCACTGTTGGGGAATGTAGCAGAAATTTAAAATTTTCTACGTATCACCAAGATCAATCTATGGAGTCATCTAGCAACGAGAGAGAGGGGAGTGCATCTACATACCCTTGTAGATCGCGCGCGGAAGCGTTCAAGAGAACGGGGTTGATGGAGTCGTACTCATCGTGATCCAAATCACCGATGATCCTAGCGCCGAACGGACGGCACCTCCGCGTTCAACACACGTACGGAGCGGGGATGTCTCCTCCTTCTTGATCCAGCAAGGGGGGAGGACAAGTTGATGGAGATCCAGCAGCACGACGGCGTGGTGGTGGAAGTAGCGGGATCCCGGCAGGGCTTCGCCAAGCGCAAGCGGGGAGGAAGAGGTGTCACGGGAGGGAGGGAGGCGCCAGGGCTTGGGGTGCTGCTCCCATGCGCCTTCCCACTATATATAGGGGTGGAGGGGTCTGGTTTCTTTCCCTCCAAGTCCATTGGGGCGTTGGCAAAGGTGGGGGAAAGAAATCCCATCATTTCCCTTCCCCACCGATTGTTATCCCCCTTTTTAGGGATCTTGATCTTATCCCTTCGGGATATGATCTTATTCCTTCTAAGGTGGGATCTTGGTGCGCCTTGACCAGGGGTGTGGGGCCTTGCCCCCACTACCCACGTTCATGTGGGTCCCCCCATGCAGGTGGGCCCCACTTTGGAACCTTCTAGAACCTTCCCGGTACAATACCGAAAAATCCCGAACATTTTCCGGTGGCCAAAATAGGACTTCCCATATATAAATCTTTACCTCCAGACCATTTCGGAACTCCTCGTGACGTCCGGGATCTCATCCGGGACTCCGAACAACTTTCGGTTAACCGAATACTAATATCTCTACAACTCTAGCGTCACAGAACCTTAAGTGTGTAGACCCTACGGGTTCGGGAGACATGCAGACATGACCGAGACGACTCTCCGGTCAATAACCAACAGCGGGATCTGGATACCCATGTTGGCTCCCACATGTTCCACGATGATCTCATCGGATGAACCACGATGTCGAGGATTCAATCAATCCCGTATACAATTCCCTTTGTCAATCGGTACGTTACTTGCCCGAGATTCGATCGTCGGTATCCCAATACCTTGTTCAATCTCGTTACCGGCAAGTCACTTTACTCGTACCGTAATGCATGATCCCGTGACCAAACACTTGGTCACATTGAGCTCATTATGATGATGCATTACCGAGTGGGCCCAGAGATACCTCTCCGTCATACGGAGTGACAAATCCCAGTCTCGATTCGTGCCAACCCAACAGACACTTTTGGAGATACCTGTAGTGCACCTTTATAGCCACCTAGTTACATTGTGACGTTTGGTACACCCAAAGCATTCCTACGGTATCCGGGAGTTGCACAATCTCATGGTCTAAGGAAATGATACTTGACATTAGAAAAGCTCTAGCAAACGAACTACACGATCTTGTGTTATGCTTAGGATTGGGTCTTGTCCATCACATCATTCTCCTAATGATGTGATCCCGTTATCAATGACATCCAATGTCCATGGTCAGGAAACCATAACCATCTATTGATCAACGAGCTAGTCAACTAGAGTCTTACTAGGGACATGTTGTGGTCTATGTATTCACACATGTATTACGGTTTCCAGTTAATACAATTATAGCATGAACAACAGACAATTATCATGAACAAGGAAATACAATAATAACCATTTTATTATTGCCTCTAGGGCATATTTCCAACAGGAGATCATGATGATGGAGATCATGGTGTCATGCCGGTGACGAAGATGATCATGGCGCCCCGAAGATGGAGATCAAAGGAGCAATATGATACTGGCCATATCATGTCACTATTTGATTGCATGTGATGTTTATCATGTTTTACGTCTTATTTGCTTAGAACGACGGTAGCTTAAATAAGATGATCCCTCGCAATAATTTCAAGAAAGTGTTCCCCCTAACTGTGCACCGTTGCGAAGGTTCGTTGTTTCGAAGCACCACGTGATGATCGGGTGTGATAGATTCTAACGTTCGAATACAACGGGTGTAAGCCAGATTTACACACGCAATACACTTAGGTTGTCTTGACGAGCCTAGCATGTACAGACATGGCCTCGGAACACGGAAGACCGAAAGGTCGAGCATGAGTCGTATAGAAGATACGATCAACATGAAGATGTTCACCGATGTTGACTAGTCCGTCTCACGTGATGATCGGACACGGCCTAGTTGACTCGGATCATGTTTCACTTAGATGACTAGAGGGATGTCTATCTGAGTGGGAGTTCATTGAATAATTTGATTAGATGAACTTAATTATCATGAACTTAGTCTAAAATCTTTACAATATGTCTTGTAGATCAAATGGCCCACGCTAATGTTGCCCTCAACTTCAACGCGTTCCTAGAGAAAACCAAGCTGAAAGATGATGGCAGCAACTATACGGACTGGGTCCGGAACCCGAGGATCATCCTCATAGCTGCCAAGAAAGATTATGTCCTAGAAGCACCGCTAGGTGACGCACCCATCCCAGAGAACCAAGACGTTACGAACGCTTGGCAGCAGCGTGCTGATGATTACTCCCTCGTTCAGTGCGGCATGCTTTACAGCTTAGAACCGGGGCTCCAAAAGCGTTTTGAGCAACACGGAGCATATGAGATGTTCGAAGAGCTGAAAATGGTTTTCCAAGCTCATGCCCGGGTCGAGAGATATGAAGTCTCCGACAAGTTCTTCAGTTGTAAGATGGAGGAAAATAGTTCTGTCAGTGAGCACATACTCAAAATGTCTGGGTTACACAACCGCTTGACTCAGCTGGGAGTTAATCTCCCAGATGATGCGGTCATTGACAGAATCCTTCAGTCGCTTCCACCGAGCTACAAGAGCTTTGTGATGAACTTCAATATGCAGGGGATGGAAAAGACCATTCCTGAGGTATATTCAATGCTGAAATCAGCGGAGGTGGAGATCAAAAAGGAACATCAAGTGTTGATGGTGAGTAAAACCACTAAGTTCAAGAAAGGCAAGGGTAAGAAGAACTTCAAGAAGGACGACAAGGGAGTTGCCGCGCCCGGTAAGCCAGTTGCCGGGAAGAAGCCAAAGAATGGACCCAAGCCTGAGACTGAGTGCTTTTATTGCAAGGGAAGTGGTCACTGGAAGCGGAACTGCCCCAAGTACTTAGCGGACAAGAAGGCCGGCAACACCAAAGGTATATGTGATATACATGTTATTGATGTGTACCTTACCAACACTCGTAGTAGCTCCTGGGTATTTGATACCGGTGCGGTTGCTCATATTTGTAACTCAAAGCAGGAGCTGCGGAATAAACGGAGACTGGCAAAGGACGAGGTGATGATGCGCGTCGGGAATGGTTCCAAGGTCGATGTGATCGCCGTCGGCACGCTACCTCTACATTTACCTACGGGATTAGTTTTAAACCTCAATAATTGTTATTTAGTGCCAGCTTTGAGCATGAACATTGTATCAGGATCTCGTTTAATTCGAGATGGCTACTCATTTAAATCCGAGAATAATGGTTGTTCTATTTATATGAGAGATATGTTTTATGGTCATGCCCCGCTGGTTAATGGTTTATTCTTAATGAATCTCGAACGTAGTGTTACACATATTCATAGTGTGAGTACCAAAAGATGTAAGGTTGATAATGATAGTCCCACATACTTGTGGCACTGCCGTCTTGGTCACATTGGTGTCAAGCGCATGAAGAAGCTCCATGCTGATGGACTTTTAGAGTCTCTTGATTACGAACCATTTGACACGTGCGAACCATGCCTCATGGGTAAGATGACCAAGACTCCGTTCTCCGGAACAATGGAGCGAGCAACCAACTTATTGGAAATCATACATACTGATGTGTGCGGTCCAATGAGTGTTGAGGCTCGCGGTGGCTATCGTTATGTTCTCACTCTCACTGATGACTTGAGTAGATATGGGTATGTCTACCTAATGAAACACAAGTCTGAGACCTTTGAAAAGTTCAAGGAATTTCAGAGTGAGGTTGAGAATCAACGTGACAGGAAAATAAAATTCTTATGATCAGATCGTGGAGGGGAATATTTGAGTCACGAATTTGGCACACACTTAAGGAAATGTGGAATAGTTTCACAACTCACGCCGCCTGGAACACCTCAGCGAAATGGTGTGTCCGAACGTCGTAATCGCACTCTATTGGATATGGTGCGATCTATGATGTCTCTTACCGATCTACCGCTCTCATTTTGGGGCTATGCTTTAGAGACTGCCGCATTCACTTTAAATAGGGCTCCGTCGAAATCCGTTGAGACGACACCGTATGAATTATGGTTTGGGAAGAAACCTAAGTTGTCGTTTCTAAAAGTTTGGGGATGCGATGCTTATGTTAAGAAACTTCAACCTGAAAAGCTCGAACCGAAGTCGGAAAAATGCGTCTTCATAGGATACCCTAAGGAAACCATTGGGTATACCTTCTACCTCAGATCCGAAGGCAAGATCTTTGTTGCCAAGAACGGGTCCTTTCTGGAGAAAGAGTTTCTCTCGAAAGAAGTAAGTGGGAGGAAAGTGGAACTTGATGAAGTACTACCTCTTGAACCGGAAAGTAGCGCAGCTCAGGAAGATGTTCCTGTGGTGCCTGCACTGACTAGAGAGGAAGCTAATGATGATGATCGAGGTACTTCGGATCAAGTTACTACTGAACTTCGTAGGTCCACGAGGACACGTTCCACACCAGAGTGGTATGGCAACCCTGTCCTGGAAATCATGTTGTTAGACAACGGTGAACCTTCAAACTATGAAGAAGCAATGGCGGGCCCAGATTCCGACAAATGGCTAGAATCCATGAAATCCGAGATAGGATCCATGCATGAAAACGAAGTATGGACTTTGACTGACTTGCCCGATGATCGGCGAGCCATAGAAAATAAATGGATCTTTAAGAAGAAGACAGACGCGGATGGTAATGTGACCATCTATAAGGCTCGACTTGTCGCTAAGGGTTATCGACAAGTTCAAGGGGTTGACTACGATGAGACTTTCTCACCCATAGCGAAGCTGAAGTCCGTCCGAATCATGTTAGCAATTGCCGCATTCTATGATTATGAGATATGGCAAATGGATGTCAAAACGGCATTCCTTAACGGCTTTCTTAAGGAAGAATTGCATATGATGCAGCTGGAAGGTTTTGTCGATCCTAAGAATGCTAACAAGGTATGCAAGCTCCAGCGCTCCATCTATGGGCTGGTGCAAGCATCTCGGAGTTGGAACATTCGATTTGATGAGATGATCAAAGCGTTTGGGTTTACACATACTTATGGAGAAGCATGTGTTTACAAGAAAGTGAGTGGGAGCTCTGTAGCATTTCTCATATTATATGTGGATGACATACTGTTGATGGGAAATGATATAGAATTCTTGGGAAGCATAAAGGCCTACTTGAACAAGTGTTTTTCAATGAAGGACCTTGGAGAAGTTGCTTATATATTAGGCATCAAGATCTATAGAGATAGATCAAGACGCCTCATTGGTCTTTCACAAAGTACGTACCTTGACAAGATATTGAAGAAGTTCAATATGGATCAGTCCAAGAAGGGGTTCTTGCCTATATTGCAAGGTGTGCAATTGAGCACGGCTCAATGCCCGACCACGGTAGAAGATAGAGAAAAGATGAGTGTCGTCCCCTATGCCTCGGCCATAGGGTCTACTATGTATGCCATGCTGTGTACCAGACCTGATGTAAACCTTGCCGTAAGTTTGGTAGGAAGGTACCAAAGTAATCCCGGCATGGAACACTGGACAGCGGTCAAGAATATCCTGAAGTACCTGAAGAGGACTAAGGATATGTTTCTCGTTTATGGAGGTGACGAAGAGCTCGTCGTAAAGGGTTACGTCGATGCTAGCTTCGACACATATCTGGATGACTCTAAGTCACAAACCGGATATGTGTATATTTTGAATGGTGGGGCAGTAAGCTGGTGCAGTTGCAAGCAAAGCGTTGTGGCAGGATCTACATGTGAAGCGGAATACATGGCGGCCTCAGAGGCAGCACAAGAAGCAATCTGGGTGAAGGAGTTCATTACCGACCTAGGAGTTATTCCCAATGCATCGGGCCCGATGACTCTCTTCTGTGACAACACTGGAGCTATTGCCCTTGCCAAGGAGCCCAGGTTTCACAGGAAGACCAGGCATATCAAGCGTCGCTTCAACTCCATTCATGAAAATGTTCAAAATGGAGACATAGATATTTGTAAAGTACATACGGACCTGAATGTAGCAGATCCGTTGACTAAACCTCTCCCTAGAGCAAAACATGATCAACACCAGAACTCTATGGGTGTTCGATTCATCACAATGTAACTAGATTATTGACTCTAGTGCAAGTGGGAGACTGTTGGAAATATGCCCTAGAGGCAATAATAAAATGGTTATTATTATATTTCCTTGTTCATGATAATTGTCTATTGTTCATGCTATAATTGTGTTATCCGGAAATCGTAATACATGTGTGAATACATAGACCACAACATGTCCCTAGTGAGCCTCTAGTTGACTAGCTCGTTGATCAACAGATAGTCATGGTTTCCTGACTATGGACATTGGATGTCATTGATAACGGGATCACATCATTAGGAGAATGATGTGATGGACAAGACCCAATCCTAAGCATAGCACAAGATCGTGTAGTTCGTTTGCTAGAGCTTTTCCAAATGTCAAGTATCATTTCCTTAGACCATGAGATTGTGCAACTCCCGGATACCATAGGATTGCTTTGGGTGTGCCAAACGTCACAACGTAACTGGGTGGCTATAAAGGTGCACTACGGGTATCTCCGAAAGTGTCTGTTGGGTTGGCACGAATCAAGACTGGGATTTGTCACTCCGTATGACGGAGAGGTATCTCTGGGCCCACTCGGTAATGCATCATCATAATGAGCTCAATGTGACCAAGTGTTTGGTCACGGGATCATGCATTACAGTACGAGTAAAGTGACTTGCCGGTAACGAGATTGAACAAGGTATTGGGATACCGACGATCGAATCTCGGGCAAGTAACGTACCGATTGACAAAGGGAATTGTATACGGGATTGATTGAATCCTCGACATCGTGGTTCATCCGATGAGATCATCGTGGAACATGTGGGAGCCAACATGGGTATCCAGATCCCGCTGTTGGTTATTGACCGGAGAGTCGTCTCGGTCATGTCTGCATGTCTCCCGAACCCGTAGGGTCTACACACTTAAGGTTCGTGACGCTAGAGTTGTAGAGATATTAGTATTCGGTTAACCGAAAGTTGTTCGGAGTCCCGGATGAGATCCCGGACATCACGAGGAGTTCCGGAATGGTCCGGAGGTAAGGATTTATATATGGGAAGTCCTATTTTGGCCACCGGAAAATGTTCGGGATTTTTCGGTATTGTACCGGGAAGGTTCTAGAAGGTTCCGAAGTGGGGCCCACCTGCATGGGGGACCCACATGAACGTGGGTAGTGGGGTCAAGGCCCCACACCCTTGGTCAAGGCGCACCAAGTTCCCACCTTAGAAGGAATAAGATCATGTCCCGAAGGGATAAGATCAAGATCCCTAAAAAAGGGGGATAACAATCGGTGGGGATGGGAAATGATGGGATTTCTTTCCCCCACATTTGCCAACGCCCCAATGGACTTGGAGGGCAAGAAACCAGCCCCCTCCACCCCTATATATAGTGGGGAGGCGCATGGGAGCAGCACCCCAAGCCCTGGCGCCTCCCTCCCTCCCGTGACACCTCTTCCTCCCCGCTTGCGCTTGGCGAAGCCCTGCCGGGATCCCGCTACTTCCACCACCACGCCGTCGTGCTGCTGGATCTCCATCAACTTCTCCTCCCCCCTTGCTGGATCAAGAAGGAGGAGACGTCCCCGCTCCGTACGTGTGTTGAACGCGGAGGTGCCGTCCGTTCGGCGCTAGGATAATCGGTGATTTGGATCACGACGAGTACGACTCCATCAACCCCGTTCTCTTGAACGCTTCCGCGCGCGATATACAAGGGTATGTAGATGCACTCCCCTCTCTCTCGTTGCTAGATGACTCCATAGATTGATCTTGGTGATCCGTAGAAAATTTTAAATTTCTGCTACGATCCCCAACAATATTGTTGATCGGAAATGATACGGAATTTCTGGATAGCATCAAAGGATACTTGAATAAGAAATTTTCAATGAAAGACCTCGGTGAAGCTGCTTATATATTGGGCATCAAGATCTATAGAGATAGATCAAGACGCTTAATTGGACTTTCACAAAGCACATACCTTGATAAAGTTTTGAAGAAGTTCAAAATGGATCAAACAAAGAAAGAGTTATTGCCTGTGTTACAAGGTATGAAGTTGAGTCAGACTCAATGCCCGACCACTGCAGAAGATAGAGAGAAAATGAAAGTCATTCCCTATGCTTCAACCACAGGTTCTATCATGTATGCAATGTTGTGTACCAGACCTGATGTGTGCCTTGGTATTAGTTTAGCAGGGAGGTACCAAAGTAATCCAGGAGTGGATCACTGGAAAGCGGTCAAGAACATCCTGAAATACCTGAAAAGGACTAAGGATATGTTTCTCGTTTATGGAGGTGACAAAGAGCTCGTCGTAAATGGTTACGTCGTTGCAAGCTTTGACACTGATCCGGATGACTCTAAGTCACAAACCGGATACGTATTTATATTGAATGGTGGAGCTGTCAGTCGGTGCAGTTCTAAGCAAAGCGTCGTGGCGGGATCTACGTGTGAAGCGGAGTACATAGCTTCTTCTGAAGCAAAAAATGAAGGAGTCTGGATGCAGGAGTTCATATCCGATCTAGGTGTCATACCTAGTGCATCGGGTCCAATGAAAATCTTTTGTGACAATACTGGTGCAATTGCCTTGGCAAAGGAATCCAGATTTCACAAGAGAACCAAGCACATCAAGAGACACTTCATTTCCATCCGCGATCAAGTCAAGGAGGGAGACATAGAGATTTGCAAAATACATATGGATCTGAATGTTTCAGACCCGTTGACTAAGCCTCTCTCACGAGCAAAACATGATCAGCACCAAGACTCCATGGGTGTTAGAATCATTACTATGTAATCTAGATTGTTGACTCTAGTGCAAGTGGGAGACTGAAGGAAATATGCCCTAGAGGCAATAATAAAGTTGTTATTTATATTTCCTTATATCATGATAAATGTTTATTATTTATGCTAGAATTGTATTAACCGGAAACTTAGTACATGTGCGAATACATAGACAAACAAAGTGTCCCTAGTATGCCTCTACTTGACTAGCTCGTTAATCAAAGATGGTTAAGTTTCCTAGACATAGACATGTGTTGTCATTTAATGAACATGATCACATCATTAGAGAATGATGTGATGGACAAGACCCATCCATTAGCTTAGCACTATGATCGTTTAGTTTATTGCTATTGCTTTCTTCATGACTTATACATGTTCCTATGACTATGAGATTATGCAACTCCCGAATACCGAAGGAACACTTAGTGTGCTATCAAACGTCACAACGTAACTGGGTGATTATAAAGATGCTCTACATGTGTCTCTAATCGTGTTTGTTGAGTTGGCATAGATCGAGATTAGGATTTGTCACTCCGAATGTCGGAGAGGTATCTGGGCCCTCTCGGTAATGCTCATCACTATAAGCCTTGCAAGCAATGTGACTAATGAGTTAGTTGCGGGATGATGCATTACAAAACGAGTAAAGAGACTTGCCGGTAACGAGATTGAACTAGGTATGATGATACCGACGATCGAATCTCGGGCAAGTAACATACCGATGACAAAGGGAACAACGTAAGTTGTTATGCGGTTTGAGCGATAAAGATCTTCGTAGAATATGTAGGAGCCAATATGAGCATCCAGGTTCCGCTATTGGTTATTGACCGGAGATGTGTCTCGGTCATGTCTACATAGTTCTCGAACCCGTAGGGTCCGCACGCTTAACGTTCGATGACGATTTGTATTATGAGTTTATGTGATTTGATGACCTAAGGTTGTTCGGAGTCCCGGATGAGATCACGGACATGATGAGGAGTCTCGAAATGGTCGAGACATAAAGATTGATATATTGGACCATGTTATTCGGACACCGGAAGTGTTCCGGATAGTTTCGAGTAAAACCGGAGTGCCGGAGGGGTTACCGAAACCCCCTGGGGGAACTAATGGGCCACCATGGGCCTTATTGGAGATAGAGGAGGGCAGCCAGGGCAGGTCGCCCCCCCCCTTGCAGTCCGAATTGGACAAGGGAAGGGGGGCGGCGCCCCCCTTTCCTTCTCCCTCTCTCCCTCTCCTTCCTTCCCCCTCTCTCCCTTTTGGTGGAATCCTACTAGGACTAGGAGTCCTAGTAGGACTCCCCTCTTGGGGCACGCCCTAGGGGTCGGCCGGCTCTCCCCTCCTCCCTCCTTTATATACGTGGGGAGGGGGGTACCCTAGAACACACAAGTTGATCTTTTAGCCGTGTGCGGTGCCCCCCTCCACATATACACACCTCGGTCATATCGTCGTAGTGCTTAGGCGAAGCCCTGCGCCGGTAACTTCATCATCACTGTCACCACGCCGTCGTGCTGACGAAACTCTCCCTCGGCCTCAACTGGATCAAGAGTTCGAGGGACGTCACCGAGCTGAACGTGTGCAGATTGCGGAGGTGCCGTACGTTCGGTACTTGGATCGGTTGGATCGCGAAGACGTTCGCTTACATCAACCGGGTTACTAAACGCTTCCGGTTTTGGTCTACGAGGGTACGTGGACACACTCTCCCCGCTCGTTGCTATGCTTCTCCTAGATAGATCTTGCGTGATTGTAGGCAAATTGTTTGAAATACTACGTTCCCCAACAAAGAGCACTTTTCACCAGGCTTGTGCAGACCTTCAGGAGCAGGGGCTGCTACAAGATAGCATCCACACCAGTGTGGAAGAGTAGGTAGCCATGTTCCTCCATGTTGTTGGTCATAACCAGAGGTTCAAGGTTATGCGTAACATGTTCAGGAGATCAATGGAGACCATTTCCATGTACTTCAGGCAAGTGTTGTATGCTGCTGGGGAACTCAGAGGAGAGATGATCAGGTCACCAACCGACTAGACTCCTAACAAGATTCGCAGTAGCCCAAGATGTTATCCATACTTTAAGCTGAGCGTTGACAATATGCCGTTCATGCCTTGATATGCTTGTATTGTCCCGTTGTAGCCATAACACCATCTTGCAATGCCATTTCATGATTGCATTGGGGCAATAGATCATACTCATGTCACTGCCAGAGTGCCAAGGTCATAATCTGCAGCATACAGGGGTAGAAAGCACTACCTAGGAGATGCTAGCTATGCACGTCGTCTAGGTGTTCTTCCACTCTTCGGGAATCCTAGGACTCCATAGGAATTGTTTAATCTTGAACGCTACAACCTTACAGTTACTGTTGGGAGGGCATTTGGAGTTTTGAAGAGCAGGTTTAAGATCCTGGATCAGAAGTCATTACACACTTTTCCCACCTAGGTTAATCTTATTCTTACTTGTTGCATTCTGCATAACTAGATCTTGCAATGGGGTTGTGATGAACTGGTGCCTGAGGAGGAAGATGTGATGCGTGACGATGTTGTCAGTTTCGACCATGGTGTAGAGGCATTTGACAACGAAGCCTAGAAGATCAAAATGATGGAGTGGGCACATGAAATATGGGATAACAGAGGTCAGACAAGAATCTGAAGAAGAAGAAGAGCAAAAGCAGGAACCGAAGAGAAGAAGAAGCAACAACAGATGAGAAAAAGAATAATAATAAGAAGAAACAACAGTGGCAGAATAAGAAGAGGACGAGGATGGACTTGCCACTAGTTCGACATTGATGACCTTTCCCCTGTTGAGCCATTTGACTGTTATTTTTGTAATGACATTTGTTAGTAGTTAGGATGAACTATGATTTGTTTCCTAGCTAGGACTGAAACTATGTTAATATCGTGTGTGGTAAGGTGCTTAGAGTAACCTAGTATGTTACTCTAACACATCGCTTCCCAAGGATATATGAGTCTACAAGTTAATAAATGCAATCATCTATGTTACTACTTCTTTGTTTACTTTACACGATGAACATAGTAATATATCCCCACCATGACTAGCCTTAGAGCATCTCCAGCCGTTTGTCCCCCAGCGCACCTGACGAAGGGTTTTTAGCGTTTGCGCTAGCGTTTTTTTCCGGCATGGGGACGATCGAGTTCCCATCCCCGCCCCCAAGTTTCGGCCCTCAAACGCATCAAAATTCAAAGTTCACTTTCCCGCTACAAAAAAAACAACACAGTTCGGCGATCATCATGCCACATGGTCGGTGATCATTATGCCACAAGGTCGGCGATCGAACATAGCTAAAGTCCGGCGATCAAAAGGGTAGGAACAATAGACACGAGGCTCATCAAAACGGCAGGCTCCTTTGTCGCAGGGCTGGCCGAGGTCGGCGTCGACGTGGGGCACAACTTCAGTGCTCGGGCTCGAGTCAGCGTGGGCGCAACTTCAGTGCTCGGGCTTGGCGTCGACGTGGGCACAACTTCAGTGCTCGGGCTCGACGTCGGCGTTGGCGTAGTGGGCGTAGGAGCGGTGATCGCCGCCGGTCCCGACATCTGGTTCAAGACGACAGCCACGGTCCGCCAGTTACCAAGCCTTCACCTGCTCATCCATCGTCGACGTGTCTGCCCCATTCAAGAACGCTAGGTCGGTGTTCCTCTTCTTCGCGGTGACGTTGGTCCTAAGAAGGTCGAGCTTGACGTCCTGGTTCGTCATCAACGCCAGCCACCTCGCGTCGGATTTCTCCTCCCTCTTGGCGTCGGCGATGCACTGCTCGATCGACGATTGCAGTCGTTCAACAGCGGGTGCTGCGTCCCTCGCTGCCTTGGCTCGTTTGTTGCCATTAGGGCGCCCTTCTACCGCCGCTGGGGCAGACGCGTCCGGGTTGTAGGCGTCCTTCACCTTGGCGAGAGCGAGCCGGCACTCCGTCCATTTCTCGCACAACTCGATCCTGGTGAACACATGAAGGAACTTGAACTCTTGGTCGTTGTTGCCCTGGCGAAACATGTTGAACATCCGAACCATCTGCACAGCCAAAGACAAAAGTGTCGGCGAAGTACACGGTGAAGAACTGGGCCGGCGATCGATGGCCATACCTGACCCTTGATGTTGGCGCCGCTTTCTGGGCGAGCCACGATCTCCTCTTGAATCCCATGCCACTTGTTGCAGGGCCCTGGATGGTCGCCCAATGGTTCACCATGGCCTTCTCGCCGCGGTCCATGTGGATGTTGGCGAAGTCGGGGTCGACCAACTTGCGCTCGTCGAACGCCGTCTTGATCCTTCTCCAGTACGTGTCGTTGTTGTGATTCGAGCCGGTGATCGGGTCGATGCTGACGGTATTCCATGCTTTGGCGAGGCACTTGTCTTCCTTGGACGTCCATTTGACGCGAGGCTCGCCCGGCCTGGCGTTGGCCGCCCGCTTCTTCTTTCTCCCTTTGGGCGCCGGCTCCACCTCCGCCGGTTCTTCCTCCTCCACCTCTTACTCGGCGTCGTCGAGCTCGTCCTCTAGGTCGACGGCGGCGTCAAGAGTTTCGTCTCGCGTGCGGAACCCGAGGCACGAAGCGGCGGTGCTCGAGCCGCTCGTGATCATCTCGTCCATGTCGGCGTCGGTGCTGCTGAAGTGTGGTGCCGAGCCATGTGCGAAGGGCAAGGCACTACGGCGCAGGCGAACTTGAGTAAGTTGGTGATGAGTAGTTGTACTGGGTGTTGAGGCCGGCGGCGAACGCGGGGGAGGGATTGCGCGGGTCGTGGTTGAAGCCTGACGGGGACGCGCGTGATGCCGCACCATGCAGGAAGGTGATGTTGGGGTTGAAGCCGCCATGCGCGTCGCCGTCGGCGTAGTCAGGCAAGGGCGCATACCCCCATAGTGGCGGCGAGAAGCTGGCTCCCCCACGCGGCTTGTGGGCACCGGCCGGCCTGTTGAGACGGAAGGTTTACCATCCCCGCGCGAGACACCTCCTCCTACTCCGCCGCCGTCGCGTCTCTGGCCTTCTTTATGACGAGCCTGTTCTGCCGGTCAGCGGTGATCGCCTCCCGGCGATCACTGGGCGTTCGACAAGCCTGGGGGCCTTGCCATCGGCGCCCTCGGCTTCCTCTACTTTGGTTGGACGGAATCGGTGGCTAGGCGAGGGGCCGCATACTTTTTCGACAATATGGCGGGCGGATTTGGGGGAAAGAATTGCGAAAGCGACTAGGGAGAAGGAAGACGGCACCAGGGAAATGGAGGGAAAGGTAAAGAAAACGACGGAAATTCGGCCGGTATGGCCCCCGGTGCGCGGTTTTCGGCCCAACCCGAGTGGTTTGCGGCCGCTCTTATCCCTGCTCCACTCCACGTTCTCCGCATAGGACGTCACCAATTCGCTCGACTATCTCTCGGCCGCCGCCGCCGAACCAATCCTTCCATCAGCCGCGGCCGAGCCAATCCTTCCCTCAGCCGCCCTCCATTCCTCGCATCACGTCTCCACGCGCTACGTGGGCGGCATTCTGCTAGGCCAACCATCAGCCGTGAAGAACACAGACGTCTAATGGCGCCGCAGCTCCTGGGCTACTACTGGGTCTCCTCCTGGCCCCGGCTCCCGCAGGTTCCCCCGTGGCCCTGCGCATCCCACGCCCATCGCCGGGTGATATGCTTTGGGCCGCCCCGCTGCCGCGCCGGCGCAGTCAGGGTGTTAGCGGAGGTGGACCCTGCGCTGGCCCTGGACCGCGGTGCGAAGGCGTTGGAAATCCAGTTTCCGACTGAGGAGGACGGTGTGGGGAATGAGGAAGACGGCGAGGCAGTGGACGAGAGGGAGATGATGAGGCGGATGCGGATATCGCAGGCGAACAAGGGGAATACGCCGTGGAACAAGGGCAGGAAGCACAGCCCAGGTAGGATTGCACCCTAGTTTAGGGGGTGTTTGGTTCCAGGGACTTTTTTGTGTTGGGACTAGAAAAAGTCCATAGCAAACCAAACAGGGTGGTACTTTTTGCTATAAGTCCTTAGAAGCACTCCTTGAGAGTCTTTTCCAAAAAGTCGCAGGGACTAGAAAAAGTCCTAGGACTAGAGAATCAAACACCACCTAATCCTTCAATAGTAACTTTTGTGAATTTTTTTGATTAAAATGGAAGAAAAAGAGGGAGATTGGTACTGGTAGGTGGAAACCGTGTGATAGCAACGTGAGAACTCAACATGCCAACGGCCACCTTTTAGGAAATTCATGTAGATGTTCTGTTCCAGAAAAACATGGGATAACTGCAACGATGAAGGTTTAAATGGATCTAGTAAATGGCTTAGATAAGAGTTGCATATTGATTTGAGGAAACGGTAACGCCTTATTAAATTTAACTTGCATGTGCAGAGACGCTCCAGCGGATTCGGGAGAGGACACGGCTTGCTATGCAGAACCCCAAGGTGAAGTCATGTAAGAATTGTTGTTGCTATTTATATGTGGTGTCATGTCTTTTAATCCCTTGGTATTTGCGTAGTGTTACTTGAGCTAACTATTTCATAATGTAGGATTGTAGATAGCTAATTGAATACATTTAATTAATAGCAATATTGCTACAAGCTAAAGTTGTTATCTTATATTGGATCAATTGAATGCCTGGGAACAATTGCATTTGGGTAACACATGGTCTCTACCTCTTAAGTTTGCATCCTCTGAGGAGATCAACCATCTCTAACTAAACTGGACAATACAAACACCCTTATGTCTTGGGGTGCTACAACGTTCTGGAGTTGCTTTATTTCATGGTGTAATAGATTGTCACCATACAGCTTCTATGTAGCTGTTTGTTTTGCAATGCAAAGGAAGGGTGAAAAATTTCAGGACAGTGAGTTGGATAGATTATTGAAAAAATGTACGTTTTCGTATGCTTGGTTCCACATTTCTGGCTGTGGATACGTACAAATGCAGACATCATAGCTAGAAATCTGGCATGTTTGCAATGAAATGTTCATCCAACCACATTTTATTTTGAGACACTCTCTAATTTATTGAATCATATGCTGATCGGAAGCAGTTAACTTGGAATATTCATACCATCATTTCTCTTTGCTTTCTACTGGGTATGTTTTGCAACCTTGCCAGGTAAAGCATGCTGAATAGTATTCATAAATGGTTCCAGGGCATCTAAATTTACTTATCACCAAAGAACTAGCCATGTACAGGGGTGCGTGGAAGCTTGCTATCCATGTGCCAGAACCATGAGTTGGTTGCGAGATCTTATGGGTTTCACCTCTAGCCTACCCCAACTTGTTTGAGACTAAGGCTTTGTTGTTGCTGCTGCTGCTGTTGTTATGTATTGAAGTATGTATTAAGATGTAATTTTCCTGAATTCGTTTGCTATAGTTCTCTTTAAAATTGGGATCTTACATGAAATATGCAGTAATATGTCGATATGTTGCAGCAACACGGGTACTGCATGGCTGGTAATACAGATACTTCTACATATATAGTTTGAATTAAAACCACGTAGAGTAATTTGGAACGGAGGGAGTATATAATGGGAAATGATTATTGTTATTATTATTGGTTTAATTACTTATAAACTATAATGGTGTGGTATTACAAACTAAACACACATGCCATAGCAGGCACAAATGTAACACTTGGTCCAACCGCAAAGGACCAGTGGGTGCATTAGTGTAAGGTACTAGGTGTGATCCCTATCAAAGCCTATATTTTTCTTGCATTATTTACTTGGCTCATTAATACTGTGTCAGTATGTTCAAGTTTTTGTCAGAAACAAGTTAATGCATTGTTTAGCTTGGCTAAAGAGATTGCTGTGCAGGTTAAGAAAAAGCTGATGAATCTCGGACATGCTCAGAGGTAGGCCCTTACTTATTCTTAAGATTTATGTAGTACATTGATAAAACATTAACTATTATCGGCAAGGTATTTTTCTATGTTCTTGTGCAACGTCTTACTAAGGCATCTCCAACAGAAGAAGCTTATATGAGCACCTAAAAAAAAGGCAGCCCGGTGCATGTTGCTCCCGCTTGCGCAGGGTTTGGGGAAGGGTCCGACCGCCTTGGGTCTATTGCACTGGGCTGCCCCCCTTGTTTTTTTAGGTGCTCATATAAGCTTCTTCTGTTGGAGATGCCCTCAGTAAGAAGTTGCACAAGAAAATAGAAAAATACCAAGATGAAGCACTCACGTAAGAGCCATAGTCTCCAACGCACATAATAAATCCATGGCGCTTGGACCATTTAATTTGAACCAAAAGCCCACCTAAGCGTCGCCTCTAAATCAGGCACTCAACACCAACTATGTGACCGGGATTGGAGAGCAACGGCTGGGAATTTATTCCCTAGCGCCCATTTGTAGCGCCGTGTTGAGATGGCCTGAACCATTATCCTCCATAAGTATAACACCCTGTTGTGTGCTGTGCTTTGTAATGGTGGGTTTAGTCCCACATGGTTTACTTTAAGATGTATTAGAGTTGTGAACCGTACCAGCTGGATTGACGCCCTTAAGAGTTGCAAACTATACCAGCTGGATTGACGCCCTTAGAGTTGCGAACCATACCATCTGGATTGACGCCCTTAGAGTTGATAACCATACCAGCTGGATTGACGCCCTTAGAGTTGCGAACCTTACCAGCTGGATTGACGCCCTTAGAGGCGAACCATACCAGCTGGATTGACGCCCTTAGAGTTGCGAACCATACCAGTTGGATTGTCGCTCTTAGATTGCGAACCATGCATGACTTGATGAAGTAATTGTTGTTGTTTTCCGCCACATTTAGAGACTCTTAAGATATATGATTGTGTTCATGGAAAATAATACTTTTGTAAGTAAATGTCTCCTTTTTTGTCCTTGCTTGCATTGTAAAAGATGTGTTAGCAATTTTGGCCTTTTGGTGATAAAATAATAATTGTTATGTAAACATTTTTAATACGAGTATCAAAGCACTTCTACATCAACATGTTCTCTATATTTTATTGAATATTTAAATGCCGACCACACCTATTAAACTAAGGAACAATATATCTATCAGTGGTGTGTGATGAAAGCCTACTAGATTTCTTCGCACATGTGTGCTTCCATTTCACCTCAATTATTGATAGCCGTCCGATAAAATTGTGTGACATCAGTGACGGTGCCATGGCCTAGGGTTGCCTTTTGCCACCAAAAGTCGGCCCATCAGATTGGCACAGGACCCCTAGGTTGGTATACGGCCCCGGACTCCAAATGTAGCTCTCCAGAGCTCGTGTTGTCAACTCATGAGTTTGGAAGTTGACAAGCAAGCATGATGACCTACACAACATAGACACAAACGAAAGAATGTGGGCACGTGGTACATGTACACATCATCCATCATGATGTGTATGTGCATGTGGGAGTTAGCACAAGATATGCAAGTAAATTTGATGCACGATAAAAGAATACGATATCCATGATGCAATGATACTTGTTATGCTCAACACACAGGGGACACAAGGTGTAACGAGTATATGATGCATCAATATTAATATGCATAGCATTCATATGAATGTAAAGCACATTACACACACAATTATGGGAGCATGCAAAGTAAAAGATAGAGCACTCTAACATGTATGAGGATACTATGGGGGTGTCCTCATGGGCAATAGTATAAGCATGGTTGCAAGCAAGACAAAGACTTGAAGTAAAACAAGGAGAAATTGAACAACATCTAAACAATGCATGTACAAAGCAAGTTGTTCATGGCATGACATTTGAAGGGAATTGCTCAAATGATGCAAAGGGAGCACGCCAATATCATCAGAAGATATGCAAATACCATAGAGCAAAAGCTTGTCATCTATGCTATATTCACAACTCAAGTTGAATTTAATGGGGATGGCATAGTCATTGCAAATATTTGAATTTCGAAATCTCATTCATAGCATATGACCAAGCAAGAGGGTTATCAAACATGATATGATATATGAAGTTATGACAAGATATCATATGTAGCATGGTATCACAACTACTCAAAATAACGTACTCATCATCACACATATCATAGATGGGTGGCAAATCAAAGCATGTAGAAGGCCTAATAACATGTGACATAGTAATAGGAGCGTCAATATCATGCAAGCAATCCATATCCACTAGAGGGACATGCACATCACCATCACCTATTTTGTTACCTTGGGAGTCCCACTCATGTGAAGTAGGTGTGGTGGAAAAGACCATCTTGTGGCCAATGTCATCATCTTGATGGAACCATGTGCGGGGTGCATCTTCTTCCACCATGGCCATTGTCTTGTCCAAAGGAGGGCCGAAGTTGTTGAGGATCGAGGTGTTATCATCCATGAGACCTAGCACCAAAGGAGAGGACACAATAGAGGTAGAGGTTAAGTTGTTTGCATTGCAAATGGCCTAACATGACCTATCGACTACCTCACTCAACTCTTGTGGTTCATTCTTTCCCTCAAGGTGGATGGACCGCACTCAAACTCACATATGATGGAGTCACTCAAGTGATGGTGGTGGTGGTGGTTGTGGCTCTCCTCACATAGGAATTGGGGCATCAACATATGTGGGGCTAGTGGTGAACTCTCACTCTCAATATGCGTGCACATATCTCTGAAGTCGCACTATACGCCGCCATAGTTGAAGGGAAAATCCCATCCTTAAGCATCTCGTCACCGTTGCCAAGGATGAAGGTCCTAGAAGGTGGCACATCATCACTCGCCTCCATGACCGAAGGGAATATCCCATGCTCGACCATCTCACTATCGCCTCCAAAAGTGGAAGCTTGTTCCTCGCTCGCCACCAAGTCACTTGCCTCCAAAGTATGGTCCTCGAATGGGTCCATAGTCATAGTTGTCGTTGTGCTGTCTTGAAAAAGGGTCATGATGACAAAGCGGGATGGCGGTGAAGTCGAACTTTGGAGCGTCATCTCGGAGCATTGTGGCGTCGGGCTTGGACATCTTAGTGGAACTATCCTAATACTCGCCGTCTTGGAGCTTGGTCGTTGAAGTGTGCATGGGGTCGAGTAGCCTTGGCCTTCTTGATTTCTCCTTCCGCCTTGAGAGCAACATTGTAAAGGTTGTTGATAGACTTGTAGTTATTGAGCGAGGTAGTTTTGGCAATGTCGTCGTTCAATCCCGCTTTGAAGTGGCACTTCATCCATTGGGGTCGTCCTCACCGACTCGTGGCAAGGCTTGCTGAGATAAGTACTCGTCAAGGGACTTGGATCTTGTGGGGTGTTCTCCAATTTGTGACGAAGATGTTTCGAGTATTTGGATGGCACAAACTCTCGCCCTATAGCCTTCTTCATCTTGGACCAATCCGTGTGGTATGCCTTCGAAGGTAGGTGAAGCCGCCTTGTCAAAGCGTAGTAGTGGAAGTGTCTTGTGGCGCTCATCACTTGATCTTCGGATGGGACTTGATGGAGCTTGAGGTAGTCGTCCATTCTTTGCTCCCACACGAGGTACTCTTCGAGGTCATGAGTCCCATAAAATAGTACTCCCTCCGTCCGGAAAAGCTTGTCCCAAGCTTGTCTCTCAAATGGATGTATCTAGCACTAATTTGGTATTAGATACATCCATTTGAGGGACAAGCTTTTCCGGACGGAGGGAGTATCTCGTACTTGGTGTCGAAGTCGAGGTAGCTCGTGGGAGTAGTGGATTTGAGATTGGGAAGCTTCTCTTGTCCATAGTCTTGAGGTGCTTGTCGATGTCCTAGGATGCGTTTGGTTACCTGCATCGTTTTTTGCCCTTTGCATACTTGTCCCAGTTGGGCTTGGTTGAGCAAATGCAGGCAAAAAACCAACATCTGCATGTTAATTGGTTGCATGCATCCCCTCTAGCCTGCATGGGCCGAAACGGAAGGCAGGCTTTTTGGTTGCCGATCTGTTTCAGGGGAAACACAAGTCCGGTTGTTTGGTTACATCTAGGACAATTGTGTGGTAGCCTCCTCCTCGATGTGGTGAGGTTATCAGAGGCACACATTGGAAGGTAAAAACAAAACTATAGCAACCAGAACAAACTTAGGCACGCATCAAAGTCTTAACCACACATAGAAGTTTGGCAAAGTACTTAAACAAAACTGCAACACACATCAAAGTCTAAACCACGCATAGAAGTTTAACATAGTACTTCAACGAACGGGCAACATGAGCTCATTTAGGCGGTCACGGCGAAGGCGTCATCGTGCTTCTTGCACTTGGTGACCACCTCCACGCCCTTGTCGTTGAAGATGATCACCTTCATGGTGTCGGGGGTCAGCAACTTGAACGTCACCATGTACCCGATCATGATCTAGTGAACAACGGCGAAGGTGGCCCGACCCTGATCAAGGGTGACCCTGTCGTTGACCACCCTCACCGTGACCCTCCATGCGCACCAGGTGTTCGTCTTGAGCTTGAACTCTGTAGGGACGGCGGGGAAGTGCTCGTGAACTCCAGAGGCATTGGCAGACTCTCCAGCTTCGGAGCAAGGATAACCTTGCAGAAGTGGCTTGGTCCTGACTCCTCATGGTAGTGCCCGTAGTTACTCCGCTTGGCTGTTGGGTGTTCCTGCACCGGCACCTCGACCAGTGGCGGCATGACCTCTTTGCCCTTCTCCAATGGTGGCACGGCCTCTTTGCCCTTCTCAATCTGCATTATGAACAACACAGTTTTTTTTAGCTTAACAACATGCAATTCAAAGGTCAGCATTCATTCCTATCGGCCTAACGCTCCTATATTTACCCACATTACTTACCCAGCACCGCACTTAAACCCTCTCTGTTTCACCACCTCTCCTCTTCCACCTCTCTGTTTCACCACCTCTCCCTCGACATGAACTCCAACTCCAACTCTAACCCCAACGCTTTCCCCTGGGGCATTGGATGGAGGGCCTTCTTCCTCGGGTGCTTGCTCGGCGACCGCGCGAAGTTCGAGAACATCATGGAAGTGTGCTTGAACTTCAGCAGCATCGAAGACATGCACAAGGAGGCCGTCGCTGTGATTTAGAAGGCTACGGCGGATGAGTTGAAGACACTGATTCCTGACACAGACAAGGGCGCAATGTCAGTGGACATCCTGCGCTGGGCCATGAATCAGGCAGACTCCGGCGACGCTGGGCAGAGGGCAAGATGGGTGAAGTACAGGGAGTACAAGGCGCCTCAAGACCAGCGTGCCAAAGCGTACTGGACTAGGACATTGGTGTCGCCAAAAGAGGACTACGATGCGGTGCAGATGGTGGCCAGGGCGCCAGCGGCAGGCGACCGTGCAAGACCCATCGTTCTTGACGAAGACGATGAGGACGAGACTGCGGGTGCTGGTATGATGGAAGAAAAGAATATGGCTACCTCCTCGGCCCTGGCCCCTCGACGTGACTCCAAGGTCTTCGCGGCTAGTTTGTACCTCAATCCCCACCCCTGATGTAATAAAGAATGACCGTATGAACCCTAGAAGCTGTCGGTGCAGAATCGATGGATTCGAGTGTTCATCGACAGTGTTGCCCCTAATCCAATCCCACACCCCCGATGTGTTCAATCCCCTCCCTAACTCTTCAATCATGTGCACAAATCAAATCTACCCCGAGTCGAAAGCAGTAAATCTAGAGAAAGGGCAAGGACTTACCGCCATGGCTGATGCACTCCCATGGAGTTCTACAGTCGCTCCGGTGGTCGCCACCATCTTGGATCGTTCTATAGTCGCTCCGGTGGTCGCCGTCGTCTTGGATCGTCCTGCAGTTGCTCCGGTGGTCGCCGTCGCTGGTGTGAGTGGGGAAGAGGGGAGAGAGCGGTGAGGAAGGGGGGGGGTGGTGGTGAGGGTAATTTATGACGCGACTTCGGGAAACAACGCGATGTCTCGAGACCGCATTCACGCGTGCAACCACCCACGCCCACGTGCCTAAGGTAGCACCGCTCGGGCCTGGTTCCACAAAAACGACCGATTTGAGCGTTCCTCTGGATGCAGGCCCGAGGTGCTTTAAGTTTCGTGGGGTCAACTTTTAGATATGACCTGATCAACCAAACAGGTTGAAAACTGCCCGCGCGGGCTTGGGTGGGCCTAATGCAGGTAACCAAACGCATCCTTACTTGTGGATGAGTTCGGTGATGGCCTTGTCATCGCACCGTCTTGATGTAGAGGTACTTGACTTATTGTTCTTCTTAGTGGAGTTGCCATGGCCACCATCATTCTTACTGCTTGTGTGGTACTCTCTCCTAGAGTGATAGCGATGAAGCTTTTGAGGCTTCGTTGCAAGTTCATCCATGTTTGCCCCACCCTCCCTATACATGATGGCACTAGCACAAAAAGTAAGTGGCTAAGGAAAGAACAATAGCATGTTAAGTTCTCCACTCCTTGGATGAAAAGGATCGAAGATCGTCCAATGTGTACCAATAGAGCAAAATGCTGTTGATAAGTGTTCTCGAACGCACACCTACAAACTCACAACAAGGCTATATGTGGAGCTCGGTAAGGTTAGTGCACCAAATTCAAGCAATAAGTGATCAATATATTGAAATGATTGGGCAAGATCCAAATGAACTCAAAGCAAGTTGATCTCAAGATGTGGAAGGAAAACAATAGGAACACATAGGCAAAGATAACGGGCTTGTGCAACCGAAGGAATGAGCATACAAGATAAGACTAAGCTTGTGTTGCACAAACACAAGGAGAGACACTAGCTTGATTGTATGCAGAGGCCAACAGATTCGTCACTTGGCACCACTCTACTGATTCACAAACTTGATGTTTTCCTATATGATAAATACTTGCACATCAATAGCTACAAAATGAGCCCATGAACACTCAAATCGGAGTCTGGATCTAAGAGTTATGGCCAAAACGGTGAAACAACCGCAACAGATTTCCAGTGGGTCGGACAGTCCGGGTTGGAAGCCAGACAGTATGGCTTGAAGGTGAAAACCTTTTGTTTTTAAGGTATAGGGTAGCTGGACAGTCCAGGAACCTACCTAGACAGTCCGGGGGAAGGGTGGACGTCCGGGTAGAAGGCCAGACAGTCCGGGGATCGCAATTCAGGGCTGTGAACTTGATTTTTGGGTGGAAAAACTTGATTTATCGCTCGAGATTGATGGAAAAAAAAAAGAATTGGGCAATGGGAATGCAAAGGAAGGTAGATCAACTAATATAGCAACTAGTCAATTCGTGGCAACCTTGCTCGTGATACCAAATGATATGGGACCAAGTCCTAATTGTGCCCAATCTTCATGAACTGGAGGTGGATTTGAGGAAGAACGCGAAGAACACAGAGGAAACATAGGGAAAACTAATTAAAGATACACATAGATAGATCCTTGATCCAAATCATCAAAAGAGAGAGATGGAACAAGATAAAGCTCTTCCCCAAGTCCTAGGACAAGGAGGGCTTGAATTCCATGGAGGAATTTTCTCCACAAGTGGAGGTCTTGGTACTCCTATGGAGTCATCCCCTCAAGAGGTCTTCATCTCCTTGAGAGGAGCCATCTCCATGAAGGGGTAATCCCACAAGGGGAGGTACATGACTTAAGCTCTATTGTCTTTTGTTCTTAGCTAACCCTAAATCTAAGGTGGAGAAAGGCTATATATAGTCCTAGGCACGAAGGGTAAGTGAGGAGGGGATACATGGCCAATGGGCCAGATCTGTGCGCAGGCTCGGGTCGGACAGTCCGGCAGATGCCCGAACAGTTCGGGGACTGAGTTTCTCGGGGCGTCGGGCTGGTGTAGTCGTCGAACGGCTGGCGCGTTCCAGGGCCAGACAGTCTGGCTTGGATGCCAGACAAAATGCCGGACAGAAGGTCAGATGACCCTTTCATCCAGCTTAACGTTTTGGGTACTGATGCCCGTAGGCATCAAGCCAGACTTTCGGGATGATGTCCAGACAATCCGGCAGCTGATCTTCAACAGCTCTTCTCCTTCTCTATTTGTGGCTGCTTCCAAGCTTCCCTTGCGGATGGTGTAGGCGTACTCTCGTGCTTGCACTCCTCGACATGTGTGAAGTACCACTCTGGCTTGGATGCCGGACAATCCGGCTGATGGCCAGACAAAACGCTGGACAGAAAGTCAGAGGACCCTTTCATCCGGCTTAATGTTTTGGGTACTGATGCCTGGAGGCATCAAGCCGGACTTCTGAGATGTTGTCTAGACAGTCCGGCAGCTGATCGTCAGCAGCTCTTCTCCTTCTTCTCTATTCGTTGCTGCTTCCAAGCTTCCCTTGCGGATGGTGTAGGCGTACTCTCGTGCTTGCACTCCTTGACATGTGTGAAGTTCCACTCAAACCTATGTATGCACAAGGGAGGAGGGTCAAGCAGTATACCGTCCTCGAAGGGGTCAAGTAAACACAAGAAAAAGAGAAGATTCACCTTTATATGTATGATGTGGGAGATATGCGTGTCTTTGACGATGGGGCATACGACATGGTGATATCCGGAGGCACCCTCCGCACCAAGGAGGTTTATGTGTCGCAACCATTTGGTTTCTTTGTCACTTGAGAAGAAGGAAAGGTGTTGCGACTATGAGGGGGTACTGTACTGTGCCAAGCCCTGCGTGCATGTAAGGCATGCCTCATGCCTCACTGAAGTGGCTTGGCTTCGAGCAGAGCGCCCATGAGCACGATGTACGGACGCGTTCATGGCAGGGTGTTCTTGCTCATTGGCATCAATGTCTACCATCTAGTGATCACCAGATTAGGCACCCGATTAGACCATGATGAGATCACCCGATTCACGGAAGAAATGAAGACGGAATTCCTTATAGGTGATCTTGAGCTCATCTCCTTCTACATGGGATTGAGTTACACCCAAGGCAAAGATGGGACACTTTGAATCAGGGGAAGTCGTCAGGCGTCAGGCGTATCCTTGACATAGCTGGGCTGAGGAACTGCGATCCCTCGTCCACACCCATGGAGGAGCGACTCAAATTGAGTTGTGAGAGCACCGCAGAGGAGATTGATGCCACAACATACCGGCGGATCATTGGAAGTCTGCAGTACCTCGTCCACACACAGCCTGATCTCGCCTTCTTGTTGGGTTGCATGAGCAGACTCATGGAGCACCCCACGGTGGAACACATGAGCGCTGTGAAGCAGCTGCTACGCTACAGCCGGCATGATTGACTATGGTCTCTCCTACCCACGTAGTTCAAAGGACGCAAAACTGGTTGGCTTCTCGGACAGCAATCAGACCGGCGACATCGACATAAGGAAGAGCATGTCCGGAGCTCTATTCTTCCTCAGTGGCAGCTTGGTAAGCTGGCAATCTGCGAAGCAGCGAGTTTTGGTTGTGTCTTCCTGTGAAGTAGAGTACGTTGCTGCAACAACGGTGGCGAGCCAAACCATCTGGCTGGCACGGTTGCTTGGTGATATGAAGGGGAAGAGGGACACCATGTCCGTGCTGGCACTCAGCAAGAACCCAGTTTTCCATGAGCAGATCAAGCATACCAACATTCGGTATCATTTCATCCACGAATGTTTGGAGAATGGGAGCAACTCTGCTGATTTCTTTGGCATCAAGGACCAGCTCGCAGACATCCTAAGAGCACCTCTAGGAGATCCGGTATAATCTGTTACTGCAAAATCGAATCGTTTTAGAGTTCCCCCTATTTCGCGGGAATGTGAAGGTCCTGGCAGAACATATCCGGTATATTTCATACTGCAAATTTTAAAACGAGTTCACGCTACAAAGTTCGTCACACAACCGGAGTCATACATAGCTAATACAAACTTCATACTACAAACATAGGTAACATATCATAGATCTTATCTTAATTGGCTCAAGGCCTATGCTAAAACATATCTCCCTAATTTCGAAAGTAGACTGCCTAGCATGGAGATTGGGGATCTCATCCCATGATTGGGAAGTGCCATGGTGGGGCCATGTACTTCTGTGCATACAGCGTGTACTGATTCTTGGTCTGACTTATTATTCTGTTGGCAAGTTTGTTCCTCAAACATAGGGATGTTCAAATGGCTTGAGCTTGACAAGCTACTCGAGCTTGTCTCAGTTTCGGCATGATTCAAGTGTTTGCACATGCACTTCAAGAGATGGAGCGTGGCCTACACAAGCTCATGCACTATAGCGAGCTGATCCAAAGAGCTCGTTCGCTTGATTTCTCAATGTTTGCACATGCCACTTCATATTTCCCTCGGCCATATCCAAACCTGCAACTGTGCCACAACCCACAAGTCTAAACTCTGAAGTACCCAGGAACCTAACTTCAAAGCAAGAATATTTAGTGCTTAAATAGTAGTGTAATAAGTTAACTGCAGTTCTTTTTTTTCAAAAAAAAAGTTAACTGCAGTTCCTTAGTTTCATGATTTCTAGAACTACCCACATCGATTTAATTGTAGTAATTGCTATTTTTTGTTTGTACTTAATACAGTGAAGAGACCAAAATTAAGATATCATTGGGAGTGAGGCGTGGGTGGAGCTTGCGTCTACAGAAGCTAATGGTTCAGGATGGCTGCTTTGTGGAGTGGCGGGAAATGATAGCAGATGCAGCTAGGAAGGGCTTTGCTGGTGGAGTTGCCTTCCAATGGAATTCACATAAAATATTGACTGAGCAACTGCGGCAGGAATGGTTGGAGAAAGTCCAGCAAAGAAGATCAATGCCTAGGCCGACAGGTAATAGAAGAGCGCCAAAAACTCCAGAGCAGAGGAGAAAAATTGCAGAAGCCATTGCTGCGAAGTGGTTGGATCGAGTAAGATTATCTATCCCTTGCTGAACATATTTCATGGTTCTCATCCTCTCATTCCAATGTCTTCGGGGCAATATATGGCTTATTCATATTCCATAAACTAATGGTAGAAACGTTTGATTTTCTTGCAGGAATACCGTGAACGTGTTTGCAGTGCAATTAATAGCTATCATGGAACATCTTCTGGATCTAAAGTACCGCGTAAACAAAGAACTCCGAGAGAACCAGGTGCAAAGCGTGAAAAAAAGAAATCTATTCAACACAGAGCTGTCAGCATGGACGATGCACATGCAAAAACTGCTCCGGTTAAGAGAAAGAAAAGTGCAACTCCTTACAAAGATCCTATGGCAGGTGAGAAACTAGAGATGATAACGAAGATTCGAGCCCAAAGGACAGCACTGGAAATAGAGAAGAAAGAGGCTATTGAAAGAGCCAGGTATGTTGTCTTATTTGCAATTAGAAAAGGGTAAACTGCATGAGGCACATCTTTGCTAACAAATATCAGCTATTGATTTTCCGTGCTTAAAATTTTGTTACTGCACTTTGATGTGTTCTTTCAACTAGACTTTGACTAGTTTTCACAAATATGGAAATAATACAAAATAACCCAACAATGCTGGCTAAGCTTACTTATCCTTACTTATGAAGCCTGTTATCCCAAACAAGTTGGGGTAGGCTAGATATGAAACCCTTTCACGAGGGCTTCCCAGGAGGTCACCCATCCTAGTACTACTCTCGCCCAAATGGGTTTCATACCCAAAAGACTGGCTAGTTTTTACGTTGGCTCGCCAAGCCTATCACAACCCTTAGATATGAAACCCTTTCACGAGGACTTCCCAGGAGGTCACCCATCCTAGTACTACTCTCGCTCAAATGGGTTTCATACCTATGGGACTGGCTAGTTTTTACGTTGGCTCGCCAAGCCTATCACAACCCTCCTCCTTTACCCGGGCTTGGGACCGGCTATGCTGGCTAAGCTCCCCCTTATAATTTCTGTTTGATTGTCGCACTATCCAATGTGTTTAATTTATGAAAAGTAGTCAAAGCTTAATAACAGCCACATTGTCAGACCCTGGATTCGGTACTATTCCAAGTTTAGCGCAATTGCCTACAAGGTATAGAATAGAAGCAATATCCTACCTGCAAAGTGTACTTACGTACATACACGCACTATGACACGCTATGGGGTGAAATGTAATAAGTATCATCATAGAACTCGAACGATAACATTTATAAGGTATGGAGCTCACATGAGCTAATAAGTTATTGTTACAACTAGAGATCAACATGATCCAACATTACATCATTCAACGAAGTGAATAGTCTGGTTATAGGCAAAATATCAAATGTGCCCAAGAGGTTGGAGATAAATGAAAGGCCCTCCCAAGGCTCAGACTGCCACCTGGGACCTTCTATCTAACTCGTCGTCAGTAAGTTTTGCGAAGTAGCCGCCTTCAATGTCGGTGAAGTCCTCTGCAGCAACTTGGTTTGAATAGCAAGGGTGAGTACATGACGTACTCTGCAAGACTTACATTAGATCTACACTGAGTATGCATCGTCTCAAAGTAAAGGGTATGTGGTTTGCTCCTATAGATACACTACAACTTGCGTTTAATAGAGAAAGGAAAGAGAGTGCACTGCCTGTCATTCCACCTTGTATCTCCCATGAGGAAGAATCCGCAAGGCACTCACACCATATATTTTTAAAGCGTCAAAGGGAAGCGAGGCGCTGAGGGGGCGCCTCACTGCTTAAACGCTAAAGCGTAAAGCGTGGCGATGCTTTAGACAGACTCTGAACCTGATGGACAGTAGAATAGTACCATTTAGTGAGACATACGTACCTTGCTTCTAATCCACCAGTGAGCACATATGCATTAGTAGCCATTATTCTAATCCATCCACTAAGCGGTAAGCAACTAGACAACTACTATAAGAGGTAGCAGCAGCACCTAATAGCAGAGGAGCTGTGCATAGCATAACACATAACAGAGCAGGAAAGGCATGACAAGCTGGTGCAGATCTGAGCATGTAAGAAAGAGCAAAGGGAGGGGAAGGGGGAGCAGAGAGGGCAGGAGCCATGCAATTGTGGTTGCGCAAGAGGAGGGGGGAGCTGCTGCAGCCGGAGAAGAGGAGCGAGAGGAGGAAGCTGCTGCCAGAGGAGAGGAGAGAGCTGAAAGCCTGGAGATTTGCACGCCCTGGTTTTGGTTCTCTCTCTCTTTCCTCTCCTGTAACTGTTTCACATGTGAGCCCAGTTTTCCCGCCCTTGTGTTCCCGCCCAGCCCTTTTTTCCCGCCAGAAATCTCTGTTCCCTGCTTGGCAAGTCACTTGGTGCAGGATCTGGCCGACATTGGCATGGCCGACACTGGCGAGAACCAAACAACCCCTTAATGCCCTCGAGAATAGCACACACGGGGTGTGCCGGCGGAGGGAGAGTGGCCACGACACTTCCCATATGTAGCCAGGAATATATAGCCATGTAGCCTTTTGTCTTTACCCCATTGTATAAGGGGTTTCTTGCAAATGTCTTGCACCTGTACATGTATATATATACTAGCCTATGGCCCTGTTGGAATACAAGTTGCATATTCCTAACATCTACCACTTTACGATCCAAATGAAACCCTATGATTCTATGATTTTGATTATTAGTATCTACGTTTCTACGATTCTGATAGTGAAGATTCTATGATTTGCGATCCTACCATCAAAGCTTCGATCCAATTCAGAATCACGGTTCTAACAACCTTGCCTATATGTATGCAACGACTAGCTATAACATTAACAACATCATCATCATCATAAACATATCTCATTCGCAACACAACTAGACGTAATGGAAAGCCCGAACTATGTGGCCCATGGAGAGGTTTGAGGTTTAGGTCTAGGTCGCAAGGGGTCCCATAAATTCCCCAGTGAGAGGTTGAGTAAGCTCGGTCTTGGATCAAGATAAAACTCGGGTCCTAGTGTCGGCTCAAGTGGAACAAAACACCGATTGCATAAAACATGGCCTCCCACCTTCGCCTTCGTTACATATTAACATAAGTATATCCATTGCACAACATAAATGTATCAGAGCCAGGTTCAACTACCCATAGCAGCATCAAGTAGATATTGTTAGGAAATATGCAACTTATATTTCCAGGTGGACCTAGGCCGATATATATACATGTAGAGGTGGTAAATATGCGTGAAACCCCTCATACCTTAGGAAAATAAAACAGGCTATACATGGAAAATAATATAACTCTAACACCACCCCTCAAACTCATGGTGGATCCACAACACTTAGTTTGGAGAGATAAAATCCATGCTCGCTCTAGTTTGGGCCTTCGTAAAGAAATCCGCCAACTGTAACTTGGAAGGCACATACTGAAGAGCAATAACCTGATCCTACACACGAGGGCGCACAAAAGAAGCATCAACACCAATATGCTTGGCGCGCTCATGTTTCATAGGATCGCGCGCAATACTTCTAGCACGTGTATTATCAGACAAGAGTGTAGTATGTGTAATAACAGACACACCAAACTCCTGAAGTAATCACCATAACTAAGTCATCTCTGCCGTTAAAAGAGCCATAGCTCGCAACTCAGCCTCTGCACTCGAGCAGGAAACAGCAATTTGTTGCTCCGTCTTCTAGGCAATGAGAGAACCAACAAGAAGAACACAGTAAGCAAAAAGTGAACGGCGATCCGAGCATTGCTAGCCCATGTATCTGTCAGGACTGGAGACATGCGCCAAGAGCTGGATAAGCCACAGTACCGATTCAGATTGTCCTGAGCCGTAGATCACTGGATGCACGGTCCACATGCATGCCCCTGTTACTTTTATATTCACCACAAGCTCTGTAGTTGCTGAACATGGCGCTATCTTACTTTACAGCTGTTTTTCCCCTTTTAATCCCTCCTCCGGCTTGTGGAGAGGGCATTCTGGATTATTCTGGGCTTGGCCCTTGCAGCCGCCGTGTTCCGGCCGGCGAAAACCCTAGCTGTTCATCCGACGATCTGTAATGAAAATTCCCCAAAAATTCCACCGAAAGCTGAGTGTTTTTCCGTTGTTCTCTGAATTAGTTTGACAGATCAGGCTCGGACCTGACAATTGGTATACAGAGCATATGTTTTCTTCCTCGGCGGCGTGAATCGAGCTCCAGATTCGTCCTGGGCCCCGACCTGGTACGGTGGCGGTGTCTGGCGGCGTACGGCGGCGGTGTCGGGCGGCGGGATTCGTTCGGCAGCAGAAAGGTTGGAGTAGTGGTTTCTGAAGAACTTTTCTTCAGTGCAAAATCCCACACAAGAACGTGAAGAGGATATGAAAGAATTCTATCAGTTTACAGAGTCTGTCAACAAGAATTTTGCAAGCATACAAAGGAATTTCAAGAAAATCCAACTCAGCCTGTACAAAATTACTTCAGGCCAGTCCACTGATGATGGAGAAGAAGAGAGGATGCTCCAGAACTTCCTTCGGGACAAGGCAGTACCTATCTTTCTCCGGGGCGCCCCAAGCAACTGCCCAACAACCGACTGGCCACTGATAAACAGGAATACGAGGAAAAGATGGAAGAATACGAGGAATCACCAGGATAGGCTCAGGTGATGGAGACGGGGAAACCACTGGCGATGAAGGTGATCCCGTGACAAGTGAGGTGAGGAAACCATAGGAGATGACAGCGTCGTATCTACAACAGTCGAATTAGTAGAAGAGTGGGATGGGTGGACAAGGACTCAACATTAGTGATAGAAGTGTTGGGGAAAAAGTGAGGAAAGAGATATCCTTCACAGAAAAGGTCGAGAAAGATGGACCCGGGTAGTAAGGTCGAGAAAGATGGACCCGCCAGTTTGAGAGGTTGGTTTGCTGCGTTGGCGGGGGGGGGGGGGGGGGGGGGGGAGAACATAGGAAACACAACCAACCAAATGAAGTGTCGAATGCCACCTTACAAAAAGGTTGAGACTCCTCAAAAAGACGCTCAAACGAATGCCACCTTACAAAGCAGCAAAGGGCTGGATGTTTATGAGATAGGTGGAAGTGGAAACAGCCTCAGCCCAGAAGTGAGGTGGAATAGAGGCGGCGATCATCAATGCCTGAGGCGTCTCAAGAAGGTGACGATGCTTATGCTTAGCCACACCATTCTGAGCATGAGCACTGGGACAAGAAAACTGAGCAGGAGTACCCTGCTCAGCAAGGACACCATGCAACATCAAACCCGGGCTCATGATACCATGTTTGCATGCTATCTCTATCGTGCAGCCCGTGGGGCTTATATTTATTACATAAGACTTGGGGTACAAGGAAAGGAAACATAGCCAGGTCTCCCTAGATCTAATACTAATACTCCTTAACAAAGTAAACCAGCACTAGGGAGGTGAGTCTCCTTGGCATGAATCTTAGAAAGCGCCTACATAAGAGAATTACGGCCACGAGCAAACAACAGAGCGCGCCATGGATCAAACTCCTTACGGAGCCGAGAAAAGAACTCTCGTAGACGTGATGAAACTCTAAGTTGGACTGGACAGCCTGGCAACACTGACAAGTACGACAACCAGCAGTGCAAAGAGAGTCAAGCGGGTGCTAAATAGCAGAACTCTGTGCGTAGAAATAATGAACAGAAGATGTCGTTGGCGACGACCAATGGCCGGTGCTCGGGTGCGTGAGTGGGCCAGTGATCTATGGCGAACTAGCATGATCCAAGGACGTATACGTCCTCGAGGCTCCATTGGGCACGCTGGTTTGCTTGCCACTGACGTCCGTGACCTCTAACAACGGCGAGCGGGTGACGGCTTGCTACTGGACTACGCGCTAAGTGTCCTAGAGCTACCAAACATTGCAGAAAATAGGGGGCTTTAGTATAGTAGCTCACCATGAACACAACGGTGTGCTTGGATCGGTCAAAGGACATGCGGAAAATAGGGGCCTCTGTAGGTGGAGGCGAGTGGCAACGTCGAGAGAGGGTAGAGGGTGGCTAGGGCTAGGTCGGGGGCAGCTATATAGGCCGAGACGACGCTGTTCAGCCTGTCAAATTGACGTTGCCGTCAACGTGATCGTGCTGCCATACAGAGGTAGGGAATAACCAGTGCGAAGGGGTATTTGGGCCGTGGGCTGTGTGACTTAAAAGAATTCCTTTTTCTTTTTCTTTTACAAAAAATGGAATATCTTCTGTTTAAAAATGTTTTGGAGGTTCAGATGAGATCCAATCTTTATGCAAACTTCTGTGAACCTTCTCTGGAATATATCAAAGCCTCACAAAAAGATTCATAATTTTTGGAATCATGTTTATATTTTCTGGAATGTAAATCCATTTAAAATCAATTTTGGGTTTGAACTAAATGTAGGTGATAGGTTAGGGATTAAATTATGAAACAAATTGGGTAGCCTCTAAGTATTGTAGAAAGGCTATCTGCAAAGTTTGAAAGGCTATCATGCAAAACACCAAAAAGGGAAATGGTTTTGTAATTCCCTAATAAAATAAAATGATAAAAGTAATTATGGTTTGGGTTTGGTTTAATGGGTTGAGGGTTTTAGCTACCTCATTTCAAGTTTAAGCATGACGACATGATGATGCAAAAAAAAAAGCAAAATTTAATGAGGGTATTGTTACTATTGGGAAAAATCAAGACCACATATCTGTGAAAAAGTCTTTGGAAAATCCAAACAATATACATGTCAGTACAAGGTTTGCCCGTCTCCGGTGAGGGAGGGGTGATGATGGTGGCGCGTCTTCGGCTCGCTCCAGTGCTTGTAGTCGTCGCTAGGTGGTCTACAGGCATAGATGTAATTTTTATTATTTCTTGTGTTCTTTGTACTGCCATGATGTTTGATGAATGGATCGGAAGTTTTTTCCGGAAAAACAAAGAATGGGAAGAAAAACATAAGTAATAACATATGAATATATCGCATTAGTGCACTGCAATCACACTAGCAGTTGAATTTTCCGGGGTGCTTTTACTTCATACCTAGTTTACACTATTTCCTGTCAGAAAACTAACATGCCATCTGTACATGCAAGACATTTTAAAATTTAACTGTCTCATTGTAAGTTGTTTTCTTATTCTTTTACCATCAGGTCACTCATTGTAGAAGCCGAGAAAGCTGCAAATGCTCTTGAGCCTGTTGCAGCGAAAATTCCATTTGCTCAAGCATCACTTATAGAAGCTAGAAAGCTTGTTACAGAGGCAAGAATGTCACTCGAAGGTGTTGATGATAATGATGGGCCAGCAGAAAGTTCTTCTGATGATACATTGGATGACTCAGGTGTATCGGAACTGCACAAGTTGGAGAATCAAAATGACCCTATTAAACAAGAGAATAAATCTGTAAATGGAATGAAGTTACCTCCAAGGACTGTTAATGGCATGGATTTCTATTTTGATGTGTCTGCACTAGGTGAAAAGGAACAACTCAGTATGTTTCAGAGGATAGAGAACTCCATGGAAAGAGCTTATTTGCTTCCTTCAGCTTTTTCAACAGCTCAAGATGTGAACGGAAATCTTGGAACAAATGATCTATATATCAGTGAGCAAGTGGTCAATAACGACCAGATCGACCGGATTGCAGCAGATACAACAGAATTTATTTCAGCAGAGCCACTAGAGAATGTGTCCTCACCTGCTAATAAGTCTAAGATGAGATGGGTACGTGGAAGACTAGTTGAAGGAGAAGAATAAACTAGGAGGTCTAAGGAGTCAAATCTTCGGGAGACTCATCATCCGAAAATGCTTAGATTTGCTTCCATTCTGCCAGGATCTGCAATTTGCAACAGGGAAATGCAATACTTGGAAGCAGATGCTCGTTGTTATCTAACTGGTGTCGACGGGATTGATTGGGATGCATTTATTGTTGGTATGTTCCTCCCTGGAAGAAATTGGCAAGCATTCCAGGGAACGGCCTTCTGATGAGCATTGTAATTAGTAGTTGGGACTTTAGAAATTGCCCTCGGGTGTAGTCTGTTTTAGGAGAACTGACTATAAATCATGATTAAGACGATATATTTATGGAATGCAATTCCCCTCTGCCCGTGTTTATTAGGCCCCTCAGACTTTGAGCCAAAGTTGACCATACCGCGTAACAAAATATTTGTTATACGTAACAAAACTATATAAATGGAAACTTCTTTCCAATACGAATCCACAGTATAAATTTTATGACATTCTCTCTGCCCATAATATAAGATGTTACTTACAATTAATAATATATGAGTACATTGGTTGTGATAACATCTTATATTGTACTCCCTCCGTCCCATAATGTAAGACGTTTTTTGACACTATACTGGTGTCAAAAAACGTCTTACATTATGGGATGGAGGAATTAGGAAAGAGTTAAGTATTATCCTTTGCAAATCAAATCTATGGTTAAGGTCAAAGTTTGACCCAAAATACAAGGGGGTGTAATAAACCCCTTATAGAGACCCAAAGTGATAATGATAGCTTAGTATCCTGATAACTTTAGTAATCAAGTGATAACTTTAACATGAGCAGCCTCATAATTATATGATTAGCAGTCTGGTAATAACTACTACATAACAGTCATGACCCAAAGTACAATTGTTATGTTGATAACTTTAGCATTGGCAGTCTCATAATGATAGCTTAGAGCTCTGCAATTTCTTCTCCCCTCCCCCCCCTCTTCCGAGGCGCTCTCGCGAGTGTCGTTGGGAGACAACCCTTGTGCCGCCATTCCCGACCCTCCGCCCCGGCTCCCCATCCCTCGCTGCCGTCGTGGGCGCCGCCGGCCAAAGGCCGCGTGGCAGAGGCGGCGGCGGGGGGGGGGGGGGGGGGGCGGTTTTCCTCCTGCGCGCGAATGGCTGGCGTCGCGGGGCGCCTCCCCCTGCCTGCGGCGGCGGGTCTCGGCCGACCCCTGCTCCGGCGCTCCTTCCCGCGTACTCGTGGCCCGCCGGCGCTGCCTCCTCCTCCCCTCCCCCTGCACTCGTGGGGTTTGGTGGTCCCGGACGTGCTGGCGGCGGATCTGGACATCCCTGCCCAGATCCGGTGGATGTGATGGTCGGCGATGGCGGGGGTTCCCGGCGATCCTGTGGAGGTGGTGGTGTTGTGGCCGGTGTCCACGCTGCTCCGGTGCAGGGTGGCGGGGCTTCGGGTGGATCTGACCAGGGCGTGGAGGCGCAGGTGATGTGGTGGTGGCAGGTTGATTGCGGCGGCGGCCAGATTGTTCTGACGTCGGCTTGTCTGTAGGCTGTCTGTGTCGGCCTTCGACCCCTCTCCTCAGCGTATGTTTGTTTCTCTCGCCGGAAGGCTGGCCTTCTCCCGGCTGCGGTTCATCGACTGTCTCGCGCCTGGTGCCATAGGACCGAGCTCGTCTCGCGCCCGGCTGCAGGACCGGCCCGTCTCACGAACGTCAGCAGAACTGCGCTCGTCTCGCGCACGGTGCAGTAGGACGACTCAATGGAGGCTAGTTGTGGCCGACCTATTGGGTCTCGGTGCAGGATTCGACCAGGAGTGCGAAAGGCGGGTCCTTTCCGCTCGTCTCTTCGGTTGGGGTAGCGGCGGGTCTCGTGTGACTTGGTGTCAATGTCTTGGATTCCGGGGAGGCGACCCTGGTGGTGGGGGCGTGATGCTCATGGGCAGAGCTCGTGGTGCTGCCCGGTTGCCACGGCCGTGTGGGCGGCGTGGTAGCTGGGGTGTGGCGTTCGGTGGCGGTGAGTGGTGGCCGGGTGAAAACCTGCTCTATCTTCGGACGGACCGGCGGCGGCGAAGAGTGCTCCCTTCTTGAAGGCGTCGTTGCGGCTCTGATTGCCCGTCGTGTTGCTCCAAGGGAAACTCTAATTCTCGGATCGGGCGGTGGCGGCGCTCCGGTGTCGTATCCTTTCTAAAGGAGCCGCCTTGGAGCCCACGGTTCGTCATATGCGGCTTCACTTCTTCGCGGTGGCGTGTTCACGGTTGAAGCCCCAGGCAGCTCTTGTAGTGCTAGGATTGTGTTGTTGCGCTCAACGCCTATATATCATGCTTTGAGTGTGTGTGTGTGTTGTGAGTGAGTGCGGTTGTATCGGGCGTTGTTGATCATGGCTTTATATATAAAGCGGGGCGTTGATAATGATAGCTTAGTATCCTGATAACTTTAGTAGTCAAGTTGTAACTTTAACATGAGCAGCCGCGTAACTATATGATTAACAGTCTGGTAATAACTACATAACAATCATGTTGGTAACTATAACACGTGCAGCCCGGTAATTACATAATAGTCATGTTGGTAACTATAACACACTACATAACTGCTACAGTTGGTAACTATAGTATGAGCACCCTGGTAACTATGTCATTAGCAGTCTGGTAACTATATCACTAGTAGTCTAGTAACTACTTCCTCCGTTTCTTCATGTAAGATGTATTGTTTTGGGCACGGTGATCAAGGCACCAAATTATAGAGATATTAGGGCAAAATTACTCTTGAATAATTTGTTTCTTAGTGGCAAGTAAATCAGTTAGTCTGGGAAAGAAAGAGATATAATGATGCGGAGCATCCTGCGATCATCCCTATGGACTTATCTTCGTCTTCCACGACACCACGTGAACCAATAACTAGAGCTCGAGTAAGGGCTATCAAAACTAAGGTGAACTCGCTCCTCTTCGAAATTACATACTCCCCCCTTCTCAAAATCTTGGGCGTATTAGGTATTAGCATGAAAATTAACGCATTGATGGTTACGCGAGCCATTGCACGAGGTAACTGAAAAAAAAACGAACGGAGCATGCACGATCTCCTTTGACCCCACTCTTTGTTGACCGACCTAATCTCACGATGAGAGGTAACTGCACGAGATGCTCGTTCATGTTTTCTTTTTTCTCACAAAAGTAGCTATGGTTAGTGGGGCTGTAACTGCGTGCCTTGTATTATGGGATTGCATGCAGAATTTAATACGCCCAAGATTTTAGGAAGGAGGGAGTATTTCACATATGAGACATGGCTACCACCTTAAACGAAGACCTTGTGTGTGATCAGATATTTGGAGGAAGGCCATCAAGCTACTATTGCCAACGAACAAGATGGCGAGGGCACTAAGTGCGAGCACCAGGAGGAAGGGCTGACAAGATGTCACAGCCATCGAACGGCCGGCCCTTACCGGTTGTCCGACGTATGGAGGGTCAGCCAGCCAGAAGGCCAACACGACGGACGCTACAACAGACGGACGACCGACAAATAACGGACGCCCGACACCCTCCAACGTCCGGACGTCCGACCGACTCTAGATATCTGGCACCACCAGTCTAGTACGGAATTAATAGAAGTCCGAAGCCTTTCGGACGACCCAGACACTGGACGTCCGACTCCACCTGACATCCGGCGACACCTGTCCAGAGCCAAATCACTGGACATCCGGCGCCCTCCGAACGACCGGACGCTCGCGAGCCACCGGATGACCGGTAACTACCGGACGTCCGACGCCTGTCTGTGCACAGTGACTCGGGCCGAGGCCCATGTACCCCTTAGCCCCCTAGACTATATATAATCCCGCTCCTACGTTTTAGGGTTAGCATTGTGATAGCTCAAGATAGAGATAGCGCTTTTCTCATCCACTTTACCCTTACTTCCATGGAGATCAAGGCCTCCATGTGAGAAGATCCCCCAAGTGGATTCAAGACCCCCTTGTGGGAAGATCCTCCAAGGATTCAAGTCCTCTTTCCTTCAAGGTTTGGGATGAACTAGTTCCCCTTTGTATCTCCCTTTGTTGACTTTGAATCTTGCATCTCCCCTTTATGTATGTGGATTTAGGACATGTGTGATTGGATTTTGTCTATTTGAGTATTTTTCCTCTCGTGTTCTTCGTGTTCTTCTCGGGACCCCCTCCAAATCTTGAAAGATCGGCCATTAGGGTTCCACCCTACGTCATCTTGGTATCATGAGCCATGGTTGATCACTAATTTGGAGTCCCTACCCCCACTTTCTAGCTTGATTTTGTGTGTTTTTGTCCAATTTCGAAAATCCCCACAAAAATAGCCATACCAATTTTTTTTGTGATTTGTTGGTTTGATAATGTTTTGTTGATTTTGATCCATGGATTTGATGCGTTTCAAGCGGATCTAGCTTTCCCACATCCTTTCCATCACTTCCATCCACAAAATTCGTCCAATTTTGACCCCAAATTTTCTTTTGTCCACGAAGTCCTCGAGTTCATCACGAAGAGATTTTTCCCGGTCACTGGACATCCGAACGATGCCGGACGTCTGACAGAGACCGGTCGTCCGACAACCTCTGGATGTCCGATGAACCCTGAAAAAACTGAATTTCCATTTGAAATTTTCAGCCACCGCCCACACTTCCGCATTGCCACCTCCAAAATCCATCACTGCCATTCCACAACCTCATAGAACCTCCGCAACACCACCACACTTTCCGCTACCAACATTTTTCATTTTCCATTTGAGATTTTGAGTTGCGGTTCTCCGTGCCCTCACGTGTTTCGGCTACTTAGGGACGGTTCTTCATCGACATCACTGCCGCTCAAATTCGCCACGGCCTCGACATCAACAATGATCACTTCACCATTTTGACATCATCAATCATAAGCAAGGATGGTAACCTCGACGACATCATTGTATATCTCCCTTGCCATTGAATTGTTAACCCCGATCCCATTTTGCGTCACTTTCCTATCGAGACTAGCCATTGAGTATTGCCGGGCAACTTGTGTACTTTAGTGATACACGTTTCGCATAGCTATCATAGCATGCATATACCATCGTATCATCTCTTGTGTCATAATTTTCCCCGGCATATACACCATTGCTAGCTTGAGCATTTTGCATAAGTGGCCAAAGGATAATATCAAAAGAGAAATAAAATCTTTTAAGCAAAGAGAAAACAAAGAGCTGTAAGCAACAACCATAGCATCACCACATTGCATATCCATTTGTCATACTCAATCATCTTGGATCATCGTGAGAGCATCACTGGGAGCCATACATACATAGCATAAACGGGATAGAAGTCGTTATGCTTCGCCTCTTATAGGTTGTGCACAAGTTCCGTATCTGCTTATTGAGCAATTGTGCTAGCGTCCCTCTAGAGTTCTGCAACAAGAGCATTTTCCGTGGATTCCACATTTTGAGCTCATTTCTTGGTTGCATGACCCCATTTATCTATCCGTGTGTGTGTTTTCGTGTGCCACTCATTGCTATTGGTCTACTTGTCTCACTTGCAAATTTGTGAATCTCTTTCAACATTATTGCATCTTGCTAATAATTGCATAAGTTTTGTGCCACCATACTCACCAAGCTACTCGAAAAGCTTTATTTGTGTAGGTGTGAGAATAGACAAGATTCGGTACCAATTGTGCTATTTCCATAATACCAACTTGGATGATCATTGATCCATCTTCAACATCGAATAAGGTACATTTGGTCTAGTTCTTCCCTTCCTTCCAGTCACATATTTGCTTGATATGATGGATAGGCCAAGTACTTCTACCAACCCACTCTTCATTGAGCAAGAAGATGAACCGAACAACTACGTCACCAAAAACCAACTATTCGGCGCACATCGAGCTTTACATCAAGAGAATGAAGCATTTGGGCGACCGCATCAATCAACTCGGCACCGACTTGCGACAATCTGAGCAACGCACATGGGACTACCTTGATGACAAGCTATCATCACAAATGGAAGAGATACGTGCCTTGATGGTCAATTGCTCTTCTACAACATCGTCATCATCCAGACTGCGCCATTCAAGCCCACACTCTTCGGACACTTCTTCGGATGCAAGTCTTCCCTGAGCTTGTCCACATCGTCGCCAAGCTAATGATCCTATGGAACAAGCAAGCTCCACGGCGCCAAGATCACCAAGAGAACCAACATGGCGACACCCTTCTACAAGAGCAACAACGCCGCGAGGAACAAGCCCTTGAAGCCCAACGTTCTCCTATGTGAAGCAACTCAAAATGTACAAGAGCGCAACCGCCGAGTACGTCTACAGGAAGAGGCCCTCCTACGAGAGTGTCAAGAAGAAGCCGCACGCCTTGAGGAGCACCAAGAGATGAGGAACCATGCAACAATCCCACACCTCAACGCTAAGCTAATCAAGCAGAGCACGATGAACAAGTGGTTGAAGACCCTCAACCACGGCAAGAGCGTCATCACCATCGCCCCCAACACATCGAAGAGCAACGCTATGACAAACTCAAGTTCAACATGCCTAAGTTTTCCGGAAGCAATGATCCCGAAGACTACCTCTCATGGGCATTGAAGGTCGACAAGATATTCCGTCTTAACAATTACGAAGAGGAGAAGAAAATCACCATGGCCTCACTTGAATTCCAAGATTATGTCCTCATTTGGTGGGAGAAAGTCATCGAGCGGCGCCAAGCCAAAGACGATCCACCCATCACAACATGGAATCAAATGAAGGAGGTCATGCAAGCGCGCTTTGTGCCTACATACTATAGCCGAGACCTTTTCAAGAAATTGCAATTTTTCAAGCAAGGCACTAACTCCGTTGAAGAGTACTACAAGGAAATGGAGATCGCAATGATACAAGACAATGTCACAGAAGATGAGGAGAAAACTATGACACGTTTCTTGAATGGACTCAACCACCCTATCAAGAAGATCGCCGATTTCCAACCGTACAACAACCTCCTCGAGCTAGTGCACCAAGCTACCAAGGCGGAGCGACAAGTGCAAGACGAGTACAAGTACGCCAAGTACTCTTCCAAGATCTATGGCTCATACACTCAAGCTTCAACGACTACGATGCCTTCTACCTCGACAAAAGCTTCACCAAGCAACGACGACAAGCCAAGTTACAAGAAAACTTCAACATCTTCAAGTCGTCCTCCTACTACAAGCAACTTCAAGCCGAGAGCTTCATCATCAACTACTCCAATGAATGAGACCGTTAAGACGAGTTCCATCAAATGCTTCACATGTCAAGGCCGAGGCCACAAGACATTTGAGTGCCCTAATCGGCACACCATGATCGCCAACAATGAAGACACCTATGACTCTATGAGCGAGGAAGAAGTGGAAGCTGCTATACAAATGGTTTTTGACCCCTTTCTGCGACGACATTTTAAACCAACGCCTTGCCTGTATGCGATGGGGGGGTCCTTCCCACACGACCCATAAACTGTCGGGGATAGGGAGTAGCAATGCATACGTTATGCATAACTAAGTGTATGCGATGCCGGCATCCATCCCAAACGCGAGTCTTCAGATAACTGTTTGTGATATGTCGAATATCCCAAATGCTCCATCCCTGCTACTTGTTTGTGCCCGCATTACCATCGCAATCGGTATTTTGTGGTGCTACGTTTATGATGCGCGCCTCATCACAAACAGTTCATGATTATAGAACGTGTATGATAAGCAGACAATCACACGCATTCACTTCTCCGAACCGTATGCGATATATAATTAAAAAGATTAGCTAATCATCGTACGAGTGTCAGATAGGATTACGAAATGTCGGACTGTCGTACCAGTGTCGTACAGGATAACTATCACACACGCTATTTGATAACCCACAAGTATAGGGGACCGCAACAACTTTCGAGGGTAGATTATTCAACCCAAATTTATTGATTCAACACAAGGGGAGCCAAAGAATATTCTCAAGTATTAGCAGATGAGTTGTCAGTTCAACCACACCTGAAAGACTTAATATCTGCGACAAAGTATTTAGTAGAAAGTAGTATGGAAGTAACGAGGTGGCAAAAGTAACAGTAACGCTTTTGTAGCAATTGTAACAGTGGCAACGGCAAAGCAACTAGCAAAGATCAATATGTGAAAAGCTCATAGGCAATGGATCAATGATGGATAATTATGTCGGATGACATTCATCATGCAATAGTTATAACCTAGGGTGACACATAACTAGCTCCAATTCATCAATATAATGTAGGCATGTATTCTGAATATAGTCATACGTGCGTAGGGAAAAGAACTTGCATGACATTGATAATCCTCAAGTGCAAGGAATCATCGTAGCACTTTCCAAAGGTGGAAGTGATAAGTACGGAGTGTCGAATCCACAAGGAGCTAAAGGTAAGATCAATATTCTCTCAAGTCCTATCTGCCACTGATACGACTCTACGTACACCGAGCGTTTGCTTCCAACTAGAAACGAGAAATAAAACTACATTGTGGGTATGAAGAGGATAGCTTTGCATGATACCGGAGAACTAAAATATAGAAGTAGGTGTTGTTAATATAAAGTTAGAATATATTACTATATATCATAAATAGCGAGTGTGGAATAATGATGGATCGGTGTGCGGAATTGTCCTAGGCAATTGTTAACAAGATCGGTAGTCGTCATTGCAATTTTATATGAGGGAGATGCATAAGCTAACATACTCTCTCTTCTTGGATCATATGCACTTATGATTGGAACTCTAGCAAGCATCCACAACTACTAAAGATCATTAAGGTAAAACCCAACCATAGCATTGAAGCATCAAGTCCCCTTTATCGCATACGCAACAACCCCCTTACTCGGGTTTAAGCTTCTATCACTCTAGCAACCCACTATAAGCGAATCATGAACGTATTGCAACACCCTAAAGCGGGAATCCTTCACGTGTGCGCGGCACGGAAGGCACCATAGGAAAGCACCAAAATAAAACATACAACTCAAAACAATCTAGATCATCAATCAACCAAAAGACAAAAGAAATCTACTCAGAACTGAAGGAAATACTCCCTAGAGGCAATAATAAAGTTTTTATTTTATATTTCCTTATATCATGATAAATGTTTATCATTCATGCTAGAATTGTATTAACCGAAAACTTGATACATGTGTGGATACATAGACAAAACACCATGTCCCTAGTAAGCCTAGACTAGCTCGTTAATCAAAGAAGGTTAAGTTTCCTAACCATAGACATGTGTTTTCATTTGATGAACGGGATCACATCATTAGGAGAATGATGTGATGGACAAGACCCGTCCGTTAGCTTAGCATATTTTGATCGTTCAGTTTTCTTGCTATTGCTTTCTTCATGTCATATACATATTCCTTTGACTATGAGATTATGCAACTCCCGGATACCGAAGGAATACCTTGTGTGCTATCAAACGTCACAACGTAACTGGGTGATTATAAAGATGCTCTACAGGTATCTCTGAAGGTGTTTGTTGGGTTGGCATAGATCGAGATTAGGATTTGTCACTCCGAGTATCGGAGAGGTATCTCCGGGCCCTCTCGGTAATACACATCATAATAAGCCTTGCAAGCAATGTGACTAATGAGTTAGTTACGGGATGATGTATTACGGAATGATTAAAGAGACTTGCCGGTAGCGGGATTGAACTAGGTATGAAGATGCCGATGATCGAATCTCGGGCAAGTAACATACCGATGACAAAGGGAATAACGTATGTTGTCATTACGGTACGACGGATAAAGATCTTCGTAGAATATGTGGGAACCAATATGAGCATCCAGGTTCCGCTGTTGGTTATTGACCGAAGAGGTGTCTCGGTCATGTCTACATAGTTCTTGAACCCGTATGGTCCGCACGCTTAACGTTCGATGACGATTTTGTATTATATGAGTTATGTGATTTGGTGACCTAATGTTGATTTGGTGACCTAATGTTGTTTGGAGTCCCGGATGAGATCACGGACATGACGAGGAGTGTCAAAATGGTCAAGAGGTAAAGATTCATATACAAGACGATGATATTCGGACACCGAAAGTGTTCTGGGGGTACCGGGTACATATCGGGTCACCGGAAGGGGTTTCGGACATCCCCCCGGCAACTACATGGGCCTAATGTGCCAAGAAGGGGACATACCAGCCCCTAGGGGGCTGGTGCACCCTATGTAAGCGAAATAAGGGGGGAAGGAAAGAGGGGAAGAGAGAAAGGAAGGGGAGCAGCTCAGCCTCCCCCTTCCTTCTCTCCTCCCTCCTCCTTCCTTCCCCCTCCGGATGGATATGGAATGGGGGGAGTCCGAATAGGGAGGCGCCCAAGTAGGATTCCTCCTACTTGGGGCGCCCCCTTGGCTGCCTCTCCTCCCCTCCAACCTATATATATGAGGGCGAAGGGGCACCGCTAGAACATAAATAAACAGTTGTTAGCCGTGTGCCGCGCCCCTCCACAGTTTACGCCTCCGGTCATATTCACGTAGTGCTTAGGCGAAGCCCTGCCCGGATCACTTCACCATCACGGTCACCACGCCATCATGCTAACGGAACTCTCCCTCGACACTTTGCTGGATCAAGAGTTTGAGGGACGTCATCGAGCTGAACGTGTGCAGAACTCGGAGGTGCCGTACGTTCGGTGCTTGATAGGTCGGAACGAGAAGAAGTTCGACTACATCAACCGCGTTATCAAACGCTTCCTCTTTCGGTCTACGAGGGTACGTAGACACACTCTGCCGCTCTCGTTGCTATGCATCTCCTAGATAGATCTTGCGTGAGCGTAGGATTTTTTTTTGAAATCGCATGCTACGTTCCCCAACAGTGGCATCCGAGCCAGGTCTATGCGTAGATGATATGCACGAGTAGAACACAAAGAGTTGTGGGCGGTGATCGTCATACTACTGACCACCAATGTCTTATTTTGATTTGGCAGTATTGTTGGATGAAGCGGCCCGGACCAACCTTACATGACCATGTTCATGAGACCGGTTCCACCGACAGACATGCAACTAGTTTTGCATAAAGGTGGCTGGCGGGTGTCTGTTTCTCCAACTTTAGTTGAACCGAATTTGACTGTGGCCGGTCCTTGTTGAAGGTTAAAATAGCAAACTTTATAAATCACCGTTGTGGTTCTGATGCGTAGGTAAGAATTGTTCTTGCTAGAAGCCCGTAGCAGCCACGTAAAACTTGCAACAACAAAGTAGAGGATGTATAACTTGTTTTTGCAGGGCATGTTGTGATGTGATATGGTCAAGACATGATGTGATATACGTTATTGTATGCGATGATCATGTTTTGTAAAAGTTATCGGCAACTAGCAGGAGAGGCTGTCGCTTTATTGTATGAAATGCAAACGCCATGTAATTGCTTACTTTATCACTATGCGTTAGCGATAGTTGTAGAAGCAATAGTTGGTGATACGACCATGACGCTACGATGGAGATCAATGTGTCAAGCCGGTGACGATGGAGATCATGACGGTGCTTTGGAGATGGAGATCAAAGGCACAAGATGATGATGGCCATATCATGTCACATATTTTGATTGCATGTGATGTTTATCTTTTATGCATCTTATTTTTCTTAGTACAGCGGTAACATTATAAGATGATCCCTCACTAAAATTTCAAGGTATAAGTGTTCTCCCTGAGTATGCACCATTGCGACAGTTCATTGTGCCGAGACACCACGTGATGATCGGGCGTGATAAGCTCTACGTTCACATACAACGGGTGCAAGACAATTTTGCACATGCGGAATACTCGGGTTAAACTTGACGAGCCTAGCATGTACAAACATGGCCTCGGAACACTGGAGACCGAAAGGTCGAACGTGAATCATATAGTAGATATGATCAACATAGAGATGTTCGCCATTGAAAACTACTCCATCTCACGTGATGATCAGACATGGTTTAGTTGATTTGGATCACTTATCATTTAGATGACTTGAGGGATGTCTATCAAAGTGGGAGTTCTTAAGTAATATGATTAATTGAACTTAATTTATCATGAACTTAGTCCTGATAGTATTTGCATATCTATGTTGTAGATCAATAGCTCACGATATAGCTCCTTTGTTTTAGTTTTGATATGTTCCTAGAGAAAACTAAGTTGAAAGATGATAGTAGCAATGATGCGGACTGGATCCATGATCTGAGGATTATCCTGATTGCTGCACAGAAGAATTATGTCTTTGATGCACCGCTAGGTGACAGACCTATTGCAGGAGCAGATGCAGACGTTATGAACGTTTGACAAGCTCGGTATGATGACTACTTGATAGTTTAGTGCACCATGCTTCACGGCTTAGAACCGGGACTTCAAAAATGTTTTGAACGCCATGGAGCATATGAGATGTTCCAAGAGCTAAAATTGGTATTTCAGACTCATGCCCGTGTCGAGAGGTATGAGGGCTCTGACAAGTACTTTGCCTACAAGATGGAGGAGAATAGCTCAGCTGGTGAGCATGTGCTCAGAATGTCTGGGTACTACAATTGCTTGAATCAAGTGGGAGTTAATCTTCCAGATAAGATAGTGATTGACTGAGTTCTCTAGTCACTATCACCAAGTTACTAGAACTTCGTGATGAACTATAATATGCAAGGGATAACGGAAATGATTCCCAAGCTCTTCGCGATGCTGAAATTGGCGAAGGTAGAAATCAAGAAAGAGCATCAAATGTTGATGGTTATCAAGACCACTAGTTTCAAGAAAAGGGCAAGGGAAAGAAAAGGGAACTTCAAGAAGAATGACAAGCAAGTTGTCACTCCCGTGAAGAAGCCCAAAGCTAGACCCAAACCTGAAACTGAGTGCTTCTACTACAAAGGAAATGGACACTAGAAGTGGAACTACCCCAAAAAAACTTGGCGGATAAGAAGGATGGCAAAGTGAACAAAGGTATATTTGATATACATGTTATTGATGTGTACTTCACTAGTGTTTGTAGCAATCCCTGGGTATTTGATACCGGTTCAGTTGCTAAGATTAGTAACTCAAAATAGGAGTTGCAAAATGAACAGAGACTAGTTAAGGACGAGGTGACGATGTGTGTTGGAAGTGATTCCAAGGTTGATAAGATTGTCGGTGTCAAAACCGACGGATCTCAGGTAGGGGGTCCCGAACTGTGCGTCTAAGGTCGATGGTAACAGGAGACAGGGAACACGATGTTTACCCAGGTTCGGGCCCTCTCTATGGAGGTAATACCCTACTTCCTGCTTGATTGATTTTGATGAATATGAGTATTACAAGAGTTGATCTACCACGAGATCGTAGTGGCTAAAACCCTAGAAGTCTAGCTTGTATGATTATGATTGCCTCTACGGACTAAACCCTCCGGTTTATATAGACACCGTAGGGGACTAGGGTTGTACAAAGTCAGTTATAGAGAAAGGAATCTTCATATCCGAACGCCAAGCTTGCCATCCACGCCAAGGAGAGTCCCATCCGGACACGTGAGAGAGCCTTCTGTCTTATATCTTCATGGCCCATCAGTCCGGCCCATGTCCAACAGGCCGGACGTCCGAGGACCCCTTAATCCAGGACTCCCTGAGTAGCCCCTGAACTAGGCTTCAATGACGAGGTGTCCGGCGCGCAGATTGTCTTCGGCATTGCAAGGCGGGTTCCTTCTCTGAATACTCCAAAACAACATTCGAACACAAAGAACGTGTCCGGCTCTGCAAAACAGGTACCACACACAATCGTAGAGAGTATAATATTTCACAAGTCCAATCCACTGACAACTTTTTGTAGCGTGACACCACGTCACCATTCGGTCATTATTTTGAACCGTTTTTCGGTCTGCCGCTCCATGTTTTAAGATGCGGTTTTATTGGCACATCTTGTCAAAGCAGAGATCCTGTCCCCTTATTACGGGATTCTCATCAATACGGGCATGGGTAATCCAACCGTGCCGTCTGCACGGCCCTTGGGAAACAGGCGAGTTTTAAGGCGAGTGGGGAGGCGCTTGATATTCGCTGCCTTTATAAGGAGATAAGGTTCACCCCTTTTTACCCATGCCTTCCTTCTCTCTGCCCACCCATTCTCGAGCTCCAGCGCCCAAGTCCTCATCTCTTCCACCTCGAGAAAGCACTCCGATCATGTCCGGATCCGGAGCGCAGGGCAAGTGGATGGTCTCCTCCGTCAAGGAGAAGGACATCACCAAGCTCCGGGAGGTCGGATATTTGGCCAAGGAGGTCGCCCACCGGCTTTTGACCGAGGGACAGATCGTCCCTACCCCGGAGCCCCATGAGAGGGTAGTGTTCATCCCCCACTTCGTCCGCGGGCTGGGATTTCTCCTCCACCCATTCGTCCGCAGACTCATGTTCTACTATGGAGTGGACTTCCACGATCTGGCCCCCAACTCCTTCCTCAACATCTCGGCATTTATTGTCGTGTGCGAGGCCTTCCTCCGCATCTCCCCCACTTCGGATTGTGGCTGAAGATCTTAAATGTGAAGCCGAAGGTGGTGGACGGACAACAAGCAGAGTGCGGAGGCGCCATGGTGAGAAAGATGCCCAACGTCATATGACCCAAAGGTACTTTCGTGGAGACCGTTAAAGGGTGGCAGAAGCAGTGGTTCTACGTCACAGAGCCCTGCGACACCACCTGGGCCGCGGCTCCCGAGTTCAGGTCCGGGGCCCCGATGCGGCTCACCTCCTGGCTAGAGAAGGGTCTGGACCGGGCCTCGTCGGACGAGCTAACAGCGCTGCAGATGTGCATCAAGAGCATGGTCGACAAGAACATCAAGCTTGTCAATGTGATCCAGGTGATGCTTTTTCGCCGGATCCTTCCATGCCAAAGCTGGGCCTACAATTTGTGGGAGTTCGATCCGTCCAAGCACCAGACCCTACAACACTTCTTCGGCGTTACGCACGAAGGCATTTGGAAGGTCCTCTTCAAGGCCAACGAGACATGGCCGAAGGAAACTGAAGACCGTGGGTACAACCTGACCCACCCCGCCAGTCCGGTAAGTTTTTTCGTGTTTCCAAGGTGTATCCTTTACTTACATACTCAAGGAGCATGTGTGAGCTTCCCCATGCTACTTTTTTAGGGCTGGACAAGGAAGGCAGAGCTGGTCAAGAGTCCGGCTCCATTGCCCGAAGACCCAGCAATTCCACTCTTGACGAAGATGCTGGTTCCGGCGCCCTACCAGGTGCCGGAGAAGAAGGCCAAGGGGACCAGAAGTGGTCTCCGCCACAAGGGCACTTCGGACATGTTGTCCAAAGATGCCGAGACCCATTCCCCACCCGCCACCGACGAGGAGGAGTAGGAGGAGGAAGAAAGCGTCTCCCCTCCTGAGGGGGGAAGGAAGAAAAGGGCGGCCTTCACGCGCTTGGAGGCCGAAGCGTCCAAGAGGGGGAAAACCTCCCTTGCGGACGACACCGCGATGGACACCGACAACAGCTTGGAGTGGTGCCCCAGGGATAAGCCCCCGGCCGGATCGTAAGTATTCAAAGGCTCTGACGCACTTATATGGCTAACTCCTTTATCTCGTAATTCTAATGTGTTGAATCACGTGCTGCAATCCGGCCCACGACAGCTCCCAGCGATCCTCATCGGGGGATTCGCTGGATCCAAAGGCTATGGACAGCGATTCGCTGCCGACAGCGACCTCTCCCAAGGCCATGGACGACGCCGAGGCGGTGTCCCGAAGGGCCTTCATGGGCCAGGGAGAGACGCAGGCGGCCATCAGGATGGCGCCGGAGGGCGAAACCTCGGCTGCCGGACACCTGGGGGAGCAAATCCCCCTGGAGACTGGCGATGGGGGCCATATCCAGTGCGGCCCCCAGCCGAATACCACTCCGGAAGCCAGTACAACTCTGGATTCAGGCAAGCAACCTCCTTCGAAAGAAGGAGGTGCGTTTGTTCCGCCTGTGACCTCTGTCCAACCAGAGGCACCGGATACTCTTCTGGAAGCGAGGTGCTTCCATTGTTGAGGAACACCGTATCCTCATGGGTACGGTGGTTGAGAAGGTTCAGTCCGTTAAGAGCGGACTAACCGAAGCCTGGACCAGCCTTCTGACAGGCTTTGAGGTAAGCGGCGTAATTGTGTAAGAAGAATGTCATAGTGTAGTGTAGCGACCAGACCTCAAATGGCCTGTGCTGCTGTGCACCAGTGTCATCCCTGGATCAGTAATGCTGACACGCACAGTACAAATGGAGGATTTATAACAGAGTAGCAATCACACATTTATTACATCGAATATCTCCGAAGAGATTAAGTATGATAAACATGGCTTAAGGCCATCTAAACGATAACAGCGGAAGACTTGGAAGATAAGTGAGTCCATCAACTCCACCGGCATCACTGAGTATAAGACCACGACCTAAGGCACCTTACTCGTCGTCTGAAAAGTCTGCAACATGAAACGTTGCAGCCCGAAAACGGGTCAGCACATGGAATATGCTGGCAATGTAACACATAGAGAACAATGAACAATGATAATGCTATGCTATATGCATGTATGGCTGGTGGAAAGCTCTATGGTTACAGTTTTTGCGAAAAGCCAATTTTATCCTACTACAAAGGAATAAATTTTATTTAACTATCATGGTGGTTGAAACATTGAGAAGGTACCTCCAACTCAATCCGAATTAAGTGTCATCATTACCCCAACAAAATTAATTAAAAGTATCACGGTGATGAGATTCAAATGATAATCCAGGTACTAGATACTCAAGTTGTCCATGACCGGGGACACGGCTAATCATGATCAGTTTGTACACTCTGCAGAGGTTTGTGCACTTTTCCCCACAAGACTCGATCGCCTCCGCTTGATTCTCGCACTGCATGATGTTTGAGAAACGGATGACCGAGACACAGTCTTTCAGGAACAGTCACTCTCTACTCTGGATGGACCGGTACACCTACGTTCCCCTACATCTGCTAGTCCACCTCTTCAAGAGATCCTGTAACCTACTCAGCTATGCTAGAGCCCATAATAGCTTGCGGCTGCACACGGAAGTTTCTAGCATGAATAATCTTATGATCCCTTTGAGCCTGGGTGGCGGACCTTATACATACAGACAACACTGGGTTCTCCAGGTGTCTCAATCCACCCAGATGTGAGTTTTAGTTGCCACCTTAAGTTGAACCATTTATTAAACACTCACATCTGTCATGAATATCTCTCAAACCCAAATCACGTCTACGCATAGCATGGCGAAAATAAAAGCAACGTAGAAGTAACTCCCGAGGGTTTGATAGATGAAACAGGTAATAGGTACTACCTCAACTACTTCCCAATACCCACAGTTTATTAGATCCTAATCATGCAATGTGTTTGAGGAAATAGATCTAATGCAATAAAACTGGGTATGAACGGGGTATGATCAAAGTGTTACTTGCCTTGCTGATGATCCGCGAAAACTAACGAGTCGAAGTAACAAGCGGCACACTCCGGGTACTCTATCGCAACAAACAAGCATACAATCAGTACTCATCTAATGCACAGGTAAAACTCGAATGAAAGATTCAACCAGAAAGTTCAACTTAAGAACTCCGGTTTGCAAAAAGAATCAACTCGAAAGAAGCAACGAAAGTCAAACGGCGGAAGAAAGAAACTTCGTTTGCTAATCTGGATCTAGGTCAAATTTTACTGTTGCAAAAACTTGTCTGAGTAGGTTAAACGGAAAGAGAATTCGAGACGAAACTCTAGGCGCTTGAATCACCTGATTCCGATAAACGAGCGAAAAGTTAAACAGATTCGAAAATTCGAACAGAAATCGAATCTGAGAAAATAACGAGAAAATCCAACGAAAAGGAAAAGGACGAACGGTTAAATAACGGACGTTCGTTAACAGAGAAAAACCGATGAACGTGTTCGTTAAAACGAACGATTCGGTAAACGCTCGCGTAATAAGAAAACCGAAAAAAAACCGATCTAGGGTTTTTTTTTAAACAAAAGGTTTTTTTTTCAGAAAACCGGTCAACACGACGAACGGCGGCGGCAGTACCTCGACGGGCTCGCTCCGGCGAGGGGCTCCGGCGGGCGGGGTCAGCGGCGGGGGTGCGGGGCTCGGGGGCGGCGGCTCCGGCGGCGAGGGGCTCCGGCTCGGGGCTCCCGGCGGCAAGGCGGCGAGGCAAAAGGCGGGCGGCGGCGGGGCTAGATGCGGCGGCGGCGGCGGCTCCTCTGGCGATGGTGGCGGCGAAAACGGAGAGGGGGCGGGGTATATATGGAGGGGGGGGGGGGGGCGAGGGCGGCTTGGGGGAGGGGCAACCGAGGCGGCGGCGGCATCGTGGCTCGGCCGGACTCCGGCGGCCGTGCGGGAAGAGGAAACCGGCGAGGCGGGCCGTCGGCTGGGCCTTTGGCCCAGTCGGCGCGCGGGCGCGCGTTTTTTTTAAATTCCGCGAAGAAAAATGCGTAGAAAAATAAATAAAACTCAGAAAAATATGAAATAAATTTTCCCCGTCTAGTTAGAAAATCTAGAATAGGGTGAACATTTTTAAAATAAAAAATAAACATTTTGAAAACATGCATATTTTTAAATGCAATAAAAATTGCAAATAAAATCCAATAAATTCCAAAATAATGTTTTTTAACATTTTTCCTCCAGTATTTCAATTGTTTTGGAGAAGTCATATTTTCTCCTCTCGTTCATCTTAAAAATGAAATATTTTTTCCGGAGAGAAAAATAATTAAAATCCCAATCCTCGTTTGAAAAAAATCAAATAAGAAAATTTGAGAAAATCCCCAACTCTCTCCGAGGGTCCTTGAGTTGCTTAGGATTTATCGAGGATTTGTCAAAATGCAATAAAACATGATATGCAATGATGATCTATGTATAACATTCCAAATTGAAAATTTGGGATGTTACATGTAGACAGTAGCCCCTGAGACTCTGTCCGGTGTTTGGAAAGAAAACCCGGACAGAGGATCAAATAATTTTTGTAGGGGACTAACCATACATGTCTATGCGAATAAGCATGCGTCGCTGCTGGTTGCTACCTCTCATGCTGCCGAAGTCTCCGGACTGAAGCAGAGTCTGGAGCGGGCCGAGGAAGAGCTTGGCCGAGTGAAGAAGCAACTGGAGGACAAGCAAGGTATGTAATGACCTTCTGTATATCAGAAAGGATTTAAGGATTTATGTTGACTATAGTGCCATGGTATTTGTAGGAGCGGCGACCGAGGTGGAATCCCTCAAGATGGCGCTGGCTGAGGCCAAAAAGAAAGCGGCAAAGGAGCAAGCCGCCCGTGAAAAACACGAGGCCAGGGTTGATGAGGTCCAGCAGGAGCTCCAGGACGCCGTGAAGAAATGCGAGTCCTTGGAGAGCAATATTGCGGATCAAGAGACCGAACTTGCCAAGGGTCGCCAAAGCGCACAAGATGCCCGGGTTGAGGCCCAGGGCGCCCTCCAGGAAATCCAAGAGGCCAGAAAAATCGCGGCGGGTAAGGCCTTCATTATGCAGAGCAAATATGTGAAGAAGAGGTATCTCTTACTAACCCGGATTTGGAGTTCTCCAGGAGAGTTTGCGGATTTACCGTGCAGTGTTGCCGACGCTGCGAAATTCTTCCGAGCCGAAGAGGGGAGGTCGACGGAGAAGCTGTTCTGGTCGCAATACCTTGCGCCAGAACATCCGGTGCCTTTTAGCGACCAGCTAAAACACTTGGTCGAACTGCATAGGGTGGCCGAGCTGGCCATGAATGATTTGATAATCCGACTGTGGCCTGCCGAAGCCATACCCAGCAGTTACTTCGGGCTCGTGAAGCGGCTGGTCAATGCCTGCCCTCGGCTTGACGTCATCGAGCAGTCTGTCTGCATCGAGGGTGCGCGGATGGCCTTCGCCCGCGTCAAGGTGCAGTGGGCGAAGATGAACGCCGTCAAGCTCGCGACCGAGGGACCGCCCGCTGGCAAGGAGCACCGCACGCCCAAGCAGTATTTTGATGATGTCCTGGAGGAATCCCGTACTGTAGCGGAGCAATGTGCTAAGGCCATTATTTTTGAATGAATACATTCATGTTATCCCGTCCTCCTGTGCGGCCGTTTTGTTAAATCTGAGAGTTGGCCAGTCGTCGGCTTCAGCCCCCACGTAGGTAGTATGGGGGTGTTCGGGATAGAGTCTAAACACTCTTGATCCAAAAGTTTGGTCCTTGAAGGAGGTATTTAGCGCAACGAACCAGGCAATCAGACTATTCGGCTTTATCACCCTCACTGAGCCATCAGAGTTTGACAAATAAAATATATAGGCGCAGCCCCTGGTTGGTATTTAATCCAGACTAGGGTGCTGTACACACCTGACCGGGTGAAGGCCGGTCCGTCGCGCAAGGCGGAGAAAATCGCAAAAGATTTTGACCCTCCGAATAGCTGACCAGCTCTCGCCACATCATGACAGTCACTTTTCGGCTTTCTCTACTGAGGTGTTTGCTCGGATAAACCAGAAACACAATCGCAGTAGTTCTCCCTTTACTACCCTAGCCGATAGAGCGGAACGTAAGGTAGTAAGCACAGGAGCCGGGCAACCCAACTATTGACCAAAGACATGATTCGGAGCCAATGCATATAATGCTGAATTTGGGGTGCCGAACTATACTGTAAAAGTGTTCGGACTTTGTTGCCATAGTATGGAGCGCAATGAAGCCCCTGGCAAATTAAAGCGTACCAGAGTGTACGCGTGCAATCGATAAGAAAAAATCAAAATAAAATGAAATAGTAAGATAGTGCCACAGAAGTTGGGCCACAAAAAGCTTTCATTATAACTTGATTAATACGTGGAAGCGTATTTGTACGAATAGTGCGATGAGCAACCGGGCTATTTAACATGCCGAGATCAAGGGGGAGCTGCGTGCGGGTCCTGAAAACAGGTAGGATGATCGTCGAGGAGAGCATCTAAAGATTTCCCCACACGTCCGTGTTGCTTGCCGCCTTGGTGTATTCGTCCTTCGAAAGGATCGATGAGCAGGCCACCGCCAGGGCCTATTTAAAAGAAACCTGAAAAGGATAAAAAGAAAAGTGAAAGTATGTGTGTCCAAGGAAGGTCGAGCCGTATTATGGACCACAGTCCGGTTATGCCTCCGTCTGTGCCCATGGTATTTTGAGTGCGTAATTATGTACGCACGGTACGTATGCTGGCACTTGGTCGGGGCTGAGACGGAGGTCGAATTGCTAGTCTGACTCCTGACGAGCTAGACTGTCATGCTGCGGAGTAGTCCGGACTCGTTTGACAGTGTCCGGGAGCTTGGCCGCCGAATTAAAATTCTGCCTTAAAAGGCTGCTTTGTACTTCCGCTGCCAGGGCCACGCTGTGCTCCTCGGTATGGAGGGAGCGCTCCGTGTTTCCATTGACTGTTATGACACCGCGTGGTCCGGGCATCTTGAGCTTGAGATAAGCATAGTGTGGAACCGCATTAAATCGAGCGAATGATGTCCATCCGAGCAGTGCGTGATAGCCACTGCGGAAGGGGACGGTATCGAAGATCAACTCTTCGCTTCGGAATTGTCCGGGGATCCGAAGATAACCTCCAGTGTAATTGAGCCCGTACAATGGGCCTCTACACTTGGTATGACTCCTTTAAAGGTAGTTTTGGTGGGCTTGATCCTTGATGGATCGATGCCCATTTTGCGCACTGTATCATGATAGAGCAGGTTGAGGCTGCTGCCACCGTCCATGAGGACTCGTGTGAGGTGGAATCCATCAATTATTGGGTCAAGGACCAGTGCGGCTGAACCGCCATGGCGAATACTGGTCGGATGGTCCCTGCGATCGAAAGTGATTGGGCAGGACGACCATGGGTTGAATTTTGGGGCGACTGGCTCTATCGCATAGACGTCCCGGAGCACGCGCTTGCGCTCCCTCTTGGGGATATGGGTAGCGTATATCATGTTCAACGTTTTAACCTGAGGGGGAAACTTCTTTTGTCCCCCTGTGTTCGGTGGACGGGGCTCCTCGTCATCGTCCTTGCTTTGCGACCCCTTCTCCTTGTTTTCGGTGTTTATCTTGCCGGCTTGCTTAAAGACCAACAGCTTCTGTTGGTATGATTGGCTGGCTTATCGGGGGTGCCATGTATCTGACATGGACGATCGAGAATGCGGTCTAAGCTGGATGGGCCCGGATTCTTCCTTTTGAATGGCTTCTTCTGCTGGCCGGACTTGGAGCCACTGAATCCGGCGTTGACCGCCGTGTCGTCGGTATTATCCCCGTTGCTTCGACGCTTGTGTCTGTTGTGTCGGGGATTGCCGTTGCTATTTCTGGCTTCGGAAGTGCCAGGTTCGCTTGCATTATTATTGCTACGGGCTAGCCAACTATCTTCGTCCGCACAAAAGCGGGTCATAAGCGCCATGAGGGCTGCCATGGACTTCGACTTTTCTTGGCCGAGGTGTCGGGCGAGCCATTCGTCGCGGATGCTATGTTTAAAGGCCGCTAGGGCTTCGGCATCTCGACGATCTGGTTCTTTTTAGTTAAGAACCTAGTCCAGAATTTCCTGGCTGACTCTCCGGGCTGTTGGACTATGTGACTTAGGTCATCGGCATCCGGAGGTCGGACGTATGTACCTTGGAAGTTATCGTGGAAGGCGTCTTCCAGGTCTTCCCAGTTGCCAATGGAGTTTTCGGGCAAGCAGTTCAACCAGTGACGAGCTGGTCCCTTGAGTTTTAGTGGGAGGTATTTGATGGCATGAAGATCATCACCGCAGGCCATATGAATATGGAGAAGAAAATCTTCGATCCATACCGCGGGGTCTGTTGTCCCATCATATGATTCGATGTTCACATGTTTAAACCCTTCTGGGAATTCATGCTCCATTACTTCATCAGTGAAGCAAAGGGGGTGTGTGGCGCCTCTATATCGGGCCATGTCGCGACGTAGTTCGGATGGAGCCCGTCTGCGGTTTTTGGCTCGGGCGTGGTTATGTTTGTCACGCCCGGCTAGATAGCCATTGTTGCACGTCGGCGCATGCCCCCGCGATCCGTAGATCGATCTGGTCTGACCGGCTCTACTATCCAGGTCCTGTCGCAGGTCATATGTATAACCCCGAGCAGTTATGTCTCTGCCTTTACAGCGAGGTAGTATGGGCTGGTGTTCATCTTGAGTTGCCGCTTTGTCCCGGCCACGTGGTGGTCGGTCAGCTGCGTTACGCGTTGATGATACGGGCTCCAGCGCTTCGTCATCAAATTGAGGTAACAATTTGCGCTTCGGGTAACTTTTGGTCGGGCGCTCGAGGCCGTATTCCTTGGCTGCCAGGACGTTGGTCCATCTGTCATTGAGCAGATCTTGATCAGCTTGAAGCTGCTGCTGCTTCTTTTTCAGGCTCCTTGCAGTGGCAATTAGCCGGCGCTTAAAGCACTCGTGCTCGAGAGGTTCCTCAGGCATGATAAAGTCTTCGTCACCGAGGCTCACCTCATCCTCGGAGAGTGGGAGATAATTACTATCGTCCGAGTCTTCATTTGCAGCCCGTTCCTCAGGGCTGACCTGCCCATCTTCCCGATCGTCCTGTTCGGCAGTTGGCTCGTCGGGGTCTTCTCTGTCTTCGGCACCATCCGGAGTGTTATTGTCTCCTGTGCCAGTATTGCTGTCTTTTCTACGACGTGATTTAGAGCGGCGCCGCTGACGCCGGTGCTTTGGCTGTATCTCAGGAGGTTTATCCTCAACTGGGTCTTCTTTGTCATCGCCGTTATTCTCTTTGGGTGTATCCACCATGTACACGTCATACGAAGAGGTAGCCGTCCAGCGCCCGGTAAACGGCGGGTTTTGGGCCTGCTCATCTCTGGCATCGTCGTCCATACCATCGATGTCTTCGGAGCCGTAATTGAGCATGTCGGTTAAGTCCTCGACAGTGGCTATGAAGTGGGTGGTGGGTGGGATGCAAAATTCCCTGCTCTCAGCTCCTAGTCCGGGCTGGGCATAGTTCGGACGTTGCTCCTCTGTAATGACAGGGGATGGCATTAAGTCTAGAGCCTCGCTTAAAGGCGAGGTTTGTCCAGAGAGAAGAGAGTCCGCAGAGTACGGCGGGAGGGAGATTCCTCGGCTGAACTCACACGAGGCTGACTCCGAGGGTTCAGAGCCAGTGCCCGGAGAAGGGTCTGGCTTCGTGATGGTTATTAGCGACATTACTTCATCCGGCTCTCCCGTACTGGGTTTAGTGTCCGCCGATAGTCCGGCGAGCTCAAGAAGTCCGTCTTCGGGCATGGCGACACGCTCCGGATCTAAGGCGAGAGTGGAAATTGGGGTCGCGAATCCTTGGAAGATCAAGTCTCCCTGGACGTTAGCGACATAGTCCAGGTTTCCAAAACTAATCTGGTGACCTGGGGTGTAGCTGTCGATCTACTCTAGATGGCCAAGCGAGTTGGCCCGCAGTGCGAAGCCGGCGAACACGAAGATCTGGCTGGGGAGGAAAACCTCCCCCAGGACGACGTTGTTGATTGATGGAGCCATCGAACCTCTTGACGATGACGCAGCAGAACTCTCAATGAAAGCACCAATGTCGGTGTCAAAATCGGCAGATCTCGGGTAGGGGGTCCCGAACTGTGCGTCTAAGGTCGATGGTAACAGGAGACAGGGGACACGATGTTTACCCAGGTTCGGGAGCTCTCTATGGAGGTAATACCCTACTTCCTGCTTGAATGATCTTGATGAATATGAGTATTACAAGAGTTGATCTACCACGAGATCGTAGTGGCTAAAACCCTAGAAGTCTAGCCTGTATGATTATGATTGCCTCTACGGACTAAACCCTCCGGTTTATATAGACACCGGAGGGGACTAGGGTTGTACAAAGTCGGTTACAGAGAAAGGAATCTTCATATCCGAACGCCAAGCTTGCCATCCACGCCAAGGAGAGTCCCATCCGGACACGGGAGAGAGCCTTCCGTCTTATATCTTCATGGCCCATTAGTCCGGCCCATGTCCAACAGGCTGGACGTCCGAGGACCCCTTAATCCAGGACTCCCTCAAAGATCACCATCGCACACTCCCTATACCTTCGGGATTAGTGTTGGACCTAAATAAATGTTATTTGGTGTTTGCGTTGAGCATGAATATGATTGGATCATGTTTATTGCAGTACAGTTATTCATTTAAATCATAGAATAATTGTTGTTCTATTTACAGGAATAAAACCTTCTATGGTCATACACTCAATATAAATGGTTTATTGAATCTCGATCATAGTGATACACGTATTCATAATATTGATGCCAAAAGATGCAAAGTTGATAATGATAGTGCAACATATTTGTGGCACTGCCGTTTAGGTCATATTGGTGTAAAGCGCATGAAGAAACTCCATGCAGATGGGCTTTTGGATTCACTTGATTATGAATCATTTGATACTTGCGAAGCATGCCTCATGGGCAAGATGACTAAAACTCCGTTCTCTGAAACAATGGAGCGAGCCAATGACTTATTGGAAATAATACATACCGATGTATGCGGTCCGATGAGTGTTGAGGCACGCGGCGGGTATCGTTATTTTCTGACCTTCATAGATGATTTGAGCAGATATGGGTATATCTACTTGATGAAACACAAGTCTGAAACATTTGAAAAGTTCAAAGAATTTTTGAGTGAAGTAGAGAATCATCGTAACAAGATAATAAAGTTTCTACGATTTGATCGTGGAGGCGAATATTTGAGTGACGAGTTTGGCTTTCATTTAAAACAATGTGGAATAGTTTCACAACTCATGCCACCTGGAACACCACAGCGTAATGGTGTGTTCGAACGTCGTAACCGTACTGTATTAGATATGGTTTGATCTATGATGTCTCTTACCGATTTACCACTATCATTTTGGGGTTATGCATTAGAGACAGCTGCATTCACGTTAAATAGGGCACCGTTTAAATCCATTTGAGACGACACCGTATGAACGTGGTTTGGCAAGAAACCTAAGCTGTTGTTTCTTAAGGCTTCAGCCTAATTCATGTCAAAAGGCTTCAGCCTGATAAGCTCGAACCCAAATCGGAGAAGTGTGTCTTCATAGGATACCCTAAAGAAACTATTGGGTACACCTTCTACCACAAATCTAAAGGCAAGATCATTGTTGCCAAGAATGGAAACTTTCTAGAGAAGGAGTTTCTCTCAAAAGAAGTGAGTGGGAGGAAAGTAGAACTTGATGAGGTAATTGCACCTTCTCTCGAATTGGAAAGTAGCTCATCACAGAAAACCGTTCCCGTGATGCCTGCACCAACTAGAGAGGAAGCTAATGGTGATGATCATGAAACTTCAGATCAAGTTACTACCGAACCTCGTAGGTCAACCAGAGCACGTTCCACACCAGAGTGGTACGGTAATCCTATTCTGGAAGTCATGTTACTAGACCATGACGAACCTACGAACTATGAAGAAGCTATGATGAGCCCAGATTCTGATAAATGGCTCGAGGCCATGAAATCTGAGATAGGATCCATGTATGAACACAAAGTGTGGACTTTGGTGGACTTGCCTGATGATCAGCAAGCCATTGAGAATAAATGGATCTTCAAGAGGAAGACAGACGCCGATGGTAGTGTTACTATCTACAAAGCTCAACTTGTCGCAAAAGGTTTTTCAACAAGTTCAAGGTGTTGACTACGATGAGATTTTCTCACTCGTAGCGATGCTTAAGTCTGTCCGAATCATGTTAGCAATTGCCACATTTTATAATTATGAAATCTGGCAAATGGATGCCAAAACTACATTCCTTAATGGATCTCTCAACGAAGAGTTGTATATGATGTAACCAGAATGTTTTGTCGATCCTAAAGGTGCTAACAAAGTGTGCAAACTCCAGTGATCCATCTGTGGACTGGTGCAAGCATCTCGGAGTTGGAATATACGCTTTGATGTGGTGATGAAAGCATATGGTTTTATACAGACTTATGGTGAAGCCTGTATTTATAAGAAAGTGAGTGGTAGCTCTATAGCATTTCTGATATTATATGTGGATGACATACTGTTGATTGGAAATGATATAGAATTTCTGGATAGCATAAAAGGATACTTGAATAAGAATTTTTCAATGAAAGACCTCGGTGAAGCTGCTTATATATTAGGCATCAAGATCTATAAAGATAGATCAAGACGCTTGATAAGATTTTTCAATGAGTACATACCTTGACAAGATTTTGAAGGAGTTCAAAATGGATCAGTCAAAGAAGGAGTTCTTGCCTATATTGTAAGGTGTGAAGTTGAGTAAGACTCAAAGCCCGACCACGACATAAGATAGAGAAAGAATGAATGTCATTCCCTATGCCTCAGCCATATGTTCTATAAAGTATGTCATGTTGTGTACCAGACCTATTGTGTACCTTGCCATGAGTTTGGCAAGGCGGTACAATAGTGATCCATGAGTAGATCATTGGACAACGGTCAAAATCATCCTTAGAGGACTAAGGAATTTTTTCTCGGTTATGGAGGTGATAAAGAGTTCGTCGTAAAGAGTTACGTCGATGCAAGCTTTGACATCGATCTGGATACATATTGAAAGTGGGAGCAGTTAGCTAGAGTAGATCCATGCAGAGCATTGTAGACATAGAAATTTGCAAAGTACATATGGATCTGAATGTGGCAGACCCGTTGACTAAACTTCTCTCACAAGGAAAACATGATCACACCTTATTACTCTTTGGGTGTTAATCACATGACGATGTGAACTAGATTATTGACTCTAGTAAACCCTTTGGGTGTTGGTCACATGGCGATGTGAACTATAGGTGTTAATCACATGGCAATGTGAACTATAGGTGTTATTCACATGGCGATGTGAACTAGATTATTGACTCTAGTGCAAGTGGGAGACTGAAGGAAATATGCCTTAGAGGCAATAATAAAGTTGTTATTTTATATTTCCTTGTATCATGATAAATGTTTATTATTCATGCTAGAATTGTATTAACCGGAAACTTGATACATGTGTCGATACATAGACAAAACACCGCGTCCCTAGTAAGCCTCTACTAGACTAGCTCGTTAATCAAAGATGGTTAAGTTTCCTAACCATAGACATGTGTTGTCATTTGATGAACGAGATCACATCATTAGGATAATGATGTGATGGACAAGACCCATCCGTTAGCTTAGCATATTGATCGTTCAGTTTTATTGCTATTGCTTTCTTCATGTCATATACATATTCCTTTGACTATGAGATTATGCAACTCCCGGATACCAGAGGAATACCTTGTGTGCTATCAAACATCACAACGTAACTGGATGATTATAAAAGATGCTCTACAGGTATCTCTGGAGGTGTTTGTTGGGTTGGCATATTCCGAGATTAGGCCCTCTCAGTAATCTCTGGGCCCTCTCAGTAATACACATCATAATAAGCCTTGCAAGCAATGTGACTAATGAGTTAGTTACGGGATGATGTATTACAGAACGAGTAAAGAGACTTGCCGGTAACGAGATTGAACTAGGTATGAAGATACCGATGATCGAATCTCGGGCAAGTAACATTACGATGACAAAGGGAATAACGTATGTTGTCTTTACGGTACGACCGATAAAGATCTTCGTAGAATATGTGGGAACCAATATGAGCAGCCAGGTTCCTCTATTGGTTATTGAACGGAGAGGTGTCTCGGTCATGTCTACATAGTTCTCGGACCCGTAGGGTCCGCACGCTTAACGTTCGATGACGATTTTGTATTATATGAGTTATGTGATTTGGTGACCGAATGTTGTTCGGAGTCCCGAATGAGACCACGGACATGACGAGGAGTCTCAAAATGGTCGAGAGGTAAATATTCATATATAGGACGATGATATTCGGACACAGGAAGTGTTTTGGGGATACCGGGTACATATCGGGTCACCGGAAGGGGTTCTGGGCATCCCCCCGGCAACTACATGGGCCTAATGGGCCAAGAAGGGGACAGACCAGCCCCTAGGGGGCTGGTGCGCCCCATGTAAGCCAAATAAGGGGGAAGGAAATAGGGGAAGAGAGAAAGGAAGGGGAGCAATTCGGCCTCCCCCCTCCTTCTCTCCTCCCTCCTCCTTCCTTCCCCCTCCGGATGGATATGGAAGGGGGGAGGCCAAATAGGGAGGCACCCAAGTAGGATTCCTCCTACTTGGGGCGCCCCCTTGGCTGCCTCTCCTCCCCTCAGACCTATATATATGGGGGGGGGGCACCGCTAGAACATAAATCAACAGTTATTAGCCGTGTGCGGCGCCCCCCTCCATAGTTTACGCCTCCGGTCATATTCACGTAGTGCTTAGGAGAAGCCCTGCACGAATCACTTCACCATCACCGTCACCACGCCGTCGTGCTGACGGAACTCTCCCTCGACACTTTGCTGGATCAAGAGTTCAAGGGACGTCATCGAGCTGAACGTGTGCAGAACTCGGAGGTGCCATATATTCGGTGCTTGATCGGTCGGAGCGAGAAGAAGTTCGACTACATCAACCACGTTATCAAACGCTTCCTCTTCCGGTCTACGAGGGTACGTAGACACACTCTCCCCCTCTCATTGCTATGCATCTCTTAGATAGATCTTGCGTGAGCAAAGGATTTTTTTTGAAATTGCATGCTACGTTCCCCAACATAAACATCATAGGATGGCAACACATCATTGGATCATAATATGTGGCATAAAGCATCGTGTCCAAGTAGGGGATTACAGCGGGGTGCAGGAGAGTGGACCGCGTAAAAGAGATGAGGATGGTGATGATGAAGGTGATGTTGATGAAGACGATCACTACGGCGATGATTCCCCCGATGGCACTCCGGTGCCACCAAGAGAGAGGGGAAGCGGTTCTCCCCTTTGTGCTTCCTCCTCCATGGCCTCCCCCTTAGATGGGGAAAGGTTCTCCCTCTGGTCCTTGGCCTCCATGGCGATGGTGACCCCTCCAGCTTCCTCCTCCATGGCCTCCGGTGATGTTGGCCCCCTCCGGCAGGGTGCCAGAGAGGGCCTAGATTGGTTTTTCATGGCTACAGAGGCTTACGGCGGTGGAACTCCCGATCTAGGTTTAGTTCCAGAGTTTTTGGGATTTATAGGAGTGTTTGGCGTCTGGGACAAGTCAAGGGGACCACGAGGCGACGACAAGGATGGAGGGCGCGCCCTAGGGGGGCGCCCCCTCCACCCTTGTGGTGGCCCTAGGACTCCCCTCTGGTATCTTTTTGCTCTAGTATTTTTTAAAAAGTATTCTCCGTAAATTTTCAGCCCATTCCGAGAAATTTTATTTCTGCACAAAAACACCACCACAGTTGTTCTGCCGAAAACAGCGTCAGTCCGGGTTAGTTCTAATCAAATCATACCAAAATCATATAGAATTGTTATAAACATGGCATGAATACTTGATAAATTATAGATACGTTGGAGACATATCAGCATCCCCAAGCTTAATTCTTGCTCGTCCTCGAGTAGGTAAATGATAAAAGAAATAATTTATGAAGTGTGAATGCTATCAAGTGCACAAGTTTGATCAATGAAAGTTCCAAGCACTTTTTCTAGCATTATTCTTTACCATAAACAGTAGCTCATCTCATAAAACTTCTCATGGTCAAGTAACAAGCTATTCACATGTTAAAGTATAGACCATAAAATTTCTTGAAAACTAACAAACCATGTTCTTAGTCATCAAACAATTGCAATTCATCTTATTTTCAGTAAGGGTCTGTGTAAGAGCTTTGGTTTAGCAAATTCCACATACTCATCTATCATTTAATCTTTCACAATTGCTAACACTCACGTGATATTTATGGGTTCAAAGTTTCAATCGGACACAGAGAAAGATAGGGGCTTATAGTGTCGCCTCCCAACCTTTTACCTCAAGGGTAATATCAACAATAATACTTTATGAAAACCTACATCCGAGTGGATATATATACATCTGGATTGCTCGAACACATAGTGCTTGCCAAAGGTAAAAGTGTAAAAAGGAAGGGTGATGATCACCATGACTCTTGTATAAGGGTAGAAGATAAAAGTAAAAGATAGGCCCTTCGTAGAGGGAAGCAGAGGTTGTCATGCGCTTTTATGGTTGGATGCACAATATCTTAATGCAAAAGAACGTCACTTTATATTGCCGCTTGTGATAAAGACCTTTATTATGTAGTCCGTCGCTTTTATTTCTTCCATATCACAAGTTCGTATAAAGCTTATTTTCTTCACACTAATAGATCATACATATTTAAAGAGCAATGTTTATTGCTTGCACCGATGAGAACTTACTTGAAGGATCTTACTCAATCCATAGGTAGGTATGGTGGACTCTCATGGCAAAACTGGTTTAAAGGATGTTCGGAAGCACAAGTAGTATCTCTACTTGGTGCAAAGAATTTGGCTAGCATGAGAGGGAATGGCAAGCTCAAAATGTTTGAGGATCCATGACAATATAACTTCTATTCGGATATAATAAAACATAACTCATTATGTTATCTTCCTTGTCCAACGTCAACTTTTTAGCATGTCATATTTTAATGAGTGCTCACAATTACAAAAGATGTCCAAGATAGTATATTTATATGTGAAATCTCTGTTCCTTAAATATTCTTTCATGAATTGTTCAAGTGACTATTACTATGTTTGCTAACTTTCAATAAATTTTACGACCTATACTTCTTATAAGTGAAGTCATTACTCCTCATGGGATAAGCATATGAAGCATATATAATTTCAGATCTATGATATTCAATTCATTCGACCATTTACTCATAAGATATAAGTGAAGCACGCGAGTAAATGACAAACTACTCCAAAAAGATATAAGTGAAGAGCAATGAGTAGTCAAATAATTAACTAGCCATGGGAGGACGCTCTCTCATTCAAGATTTCAGATCCAATGATTTTATTCAAACATCAAGTAAAATGAAAATACGCTCCAAGCAAAACACATATCATGTGACGAATAAAAAAATAGCTCCGAGTAAAGTATACCGATGGTTTTGAAGACGAAAGATGGGATGCCTTCCGGGGCATCCCCAAGCTTAGGCGCTTGAGTCTTCCTTGAATATTACCTTAGGGTGCCTTGGGCATCCGCAAGCTTAGGGTCTTTACACTCCTTATTCTCCTCGTATCGATATCTCACCCAAAACTTGAAAACTTCAATCACACAAAACTTAAGGAAACTTCATGAGATGAGTTAGTATGATAAAGAGTAAATCATTCACTTTGGTACTGTCAAAGACAAGATTCATAATTGTTCTCACGCAATGCCTACTGTACGATATCATTTCTACAATTTATATTGAGTAATATAAGCCACAGAAACTAGAAAACAAGCAAACTATGCATTGAAAACATAATCTGTCAGAAACAGAACAGTCTGTAATGATCTGAACAACAACCATACTTCTGCTACTCCAAAAATTCTGAAAAATTAGGACAACCTAGGAAATTTGTATATCAATCTTGTGTAAAATATTCTGATCAAAATCACTCTTCTGTGATTTATTAAAATTCTGGCAATGAGCGCAAAAGTTTCAGTTTTTCAGCAAGATCAAATCAACTATCACCGTAAGCTATCCCAAAGGTCTTACTTGGCACTTTATTGAAACAAAAGCTATAAAACATGATCACTACAGTAACTTAATCATGTGAACACAAAAAAACAGTAAGGACAAATATTGGGTTGTCTCCCAACAAGCGATTTTCTTTAATGCCTTTTTAGCTAGGCACGATGATTTCAATGATGCTCACATAAAAGATAAGAATTGAAACATAACGGGAGCATCATGAAGAATATGACTAGCACATTTAAGTCTAACACACTTCCTATGCATAGGGATTTTCTGAGCAAACGACTTATGGGAACAAGAATCAACTAGCATAGGAAGGAAAAACAAGCATAACTTCAAGATTTTGAACACATAGAGAGGAAACTTGATATTATTGCAACTCCTACAAGCATAAATTCCTCCCTCATAATAATTTTCAGTAGCATCATGAATGAAATCAACAATATAGCTATCACACAAAGCATTCTTTTCATGATCCACAAGCATAGACATTTTACTACTCTCCACATAAGCAAATTTATTCTCATGAATAGTAGTGGGAGCAAACTCAACAAAATAACTATCATGTGAGGCATAATCCAATTGAAAATTAAAATCAAGATGACAAGTTTCATGGTTATGATTATTCTTTATAGCATACATGTCATCACAATAATCATCATAGATAGCAAATTTGTTCTCATAATCAATTGGAACCTCTTCCGAAATAGTGGAATCATTATTAAATAAAGTCATGACCTCTCCAAATCCACTTTCATAAATATTATAAGATTCAACACCCTCCAAAATATTGGGATCATTACCTGGCGTTGACACTCTTGCAAGCCCACTTTGAATGATAATTTTATTCATACTCTGAAAGATATAAGTGAAGTTCATAGAGCATTCTACAAAGACATACTCAAAAGATTTAAGTGAAGCATAAAGAGCATTCTATAAAGGCATACTCAAAATATTTAAGTGAAGCACAAAGAGCATTCTACAAATCAATGAAGGGCTATCTCACACTAGCATGGAGCATAAAGGAAAAGAAAAGATAAATGAACACAAAAGATGCATATCATGTGAACAAAACAAAAACTGAGGTATACCGATAATTGTTGAAGAAGAAAGATGGGATGCCAACCGGGGCATCCCCAAGATTAGATGCTTGAGTATCCTTGAAATATTTACTTGGGGTGCCTTGGGCATCCCCAAGCTTGAACTCTTGCCTCTCCTTATTCTTCTCATATCGATAACTCCTCATTCTTTGAACACTTCATCCACACAAAACTTAACAAAAACCTTGTGAGATCTGTTAGTATAATAAAACAAATCACTACCTTTAGGTACTGTTATAAACTCATTCCAATTTCATATTAGCATTATATCTACTGTATTCCAACTCCACCATGGTTCATACCCCCCGATACAACCCATAGATTCATCAAAATAAACGAACAACACATAGAAAACAGAATCTGTCAAGAACAGGATAGTCTGTAGCAATCTGGAACTTTCATATACTTCTGTACTTCAAAAATTCTAAAAAAATTAGGACAATCTAAACAATTTGCAGAGCAGTATCAAGCCGAGAGCTTCATCATCAACTACTCCAATGGATGAGACCGTTAAGACGAGTTCCATCAAATGCTTCACATGTCAAGGCCGAGGCCACAAGACATTTGAGTGCCCTAATCGGCACACCATGATCGCCAACAATGACGACAACTATGACTCTATGAGCGAGGAAGAAGTGGAAGCTGGTATACAAACATTTTTTAACCCCTTTCTGCGATGAAATTTTAAACCATCGCCTTGCCTGTATGCGATATGGGGGGTCCTTCCCACACGACCCAGAAACGGTTGGGGATAGGGAGTAGCAATGCATATTTTTTGCATAACTAAGTGTATGCGATGCCGGCATCTATCCCAAACGCGAGTCTTCAGATAACTTTTTGTGATATGTCGAACATCCCAAATGCTCCATCCTTGCTACTTGTTTGTGCTCGCATTACCATCGCAGTCGGTATTTTGTGGTGCTACGTTTATGATGCGCGCCTCATCATAAACAGTTCATGATTATAGAACGTGTATGATAAGCATACAATCACACACATTCACTTCTCCCGAACCGTATGCGATATATAATTAAAAAAGATTAGCTAATCATCGTACGAGTGTCAGATAGGATTACGAAATGTCAGACTGTCGTACCAGTGTCTTACAGGATAACTATTGCACACGCTATTTGATAACCAACAAGTATAGGGGACCGCAACAGTTTTCGAGGGTAGAGTATTCAACCCAAATTTATTGATTCAACACAAGGGGAGTTAAAGAATATTCTCAAGTATTAGCAGCTGATTTGTCAATTCAACCACACCTAAAAGACTTAGTATCTGCAACAGAGTATTTAGTAGCAAAGTAGTATGGAAGTAACGGTAACGGTGGCAAAAGTAACAGTAACAGTTTTGTAGCAATTGTAAAAGTGGCAACGGCAAAGCAACATAGCAAAGATCAATATGTGAAAAGCTCGTACAACATAGCAAAGATCAATATGTGAAAAGCTCGTAGGCAATGTATCAATGATGGATAATTATGTCAGATGGCATTCATCATGCAACAGTTCTAACCTAGGGTGACACACAACTAGCTCCAATTCATCAATATAATGTAGGCATGTATTCCGAATATAGTCATACATGCTTAGGGAAAAGAACTTGCATGACCTTGATAATCCTCAAGTGCAAGGAATCATCGTAGCACTTTCCCAAGGGTGGAAGTGATAAGTATGGAGTTTCGAACCCACAAGGAGCTAAAGGTAAGATCAATATTCTCTCAAGTCCTATTTGCCACTGATACGACTCTACGTACACCGAGCGTTTGCTTCCAACTAGAAACGAGAAATAAAACTACTTGTGAGTATGAGGAGGATAACTTTGCATGATATCGGAGAACTAAAATATAAAAGTAGGTGATGTTAATATAAAGTTAGAATATATTACTATATATTATAAATAGCGAGTGTGGAATAATGATGGATCGGTGTGCGAAATTGTCCTAGGCAATTGTTAACAAGATCGGTAGTCGTCATTGCAATTTTATATGAGGGAGAGGCATAAGCTAACATACTCTCTCTTCTTGGATCATATGCACTTATGATTGGAACACTAGCAAGCATCCGCAACTACTAAGGATCAATAAGGTAAAACCCTAGCATAGCATTAAAGCATCAAGTCCCCTTTATCCCATACGCAACAACCCCCTTACTTGAGTTTTAGCTTCTGTCACTCTAGCAACCCACTATAAGCGAATCATGAACGTATTGCAACACCCTATAGTGGGAATCCTTCACGTGTGCGCGGCACGGAAGGCACCATAGGACAGCACCAAAATAAAACATACAACTCAAACCAATCTAGATCATCAATCAACCAAAAGACAAAAGAAATCTACTCAAAACATCATAGGATGGCAACACATCATTGGATCATAATATGTGGCATAAAGCATCGTGTCCAAGTAGGGGATTACAGCGGGGTGCGGGAGAGTGGACCTCGTAAAAGAGATGAGGATGGTGATGATGAAGGTGATGTTGATGAAGACGATCACCGCGGCGATGATTCTCTCGATGGCACATCGGTGCCACCAAGAGAGAGGGGGAGCGGTTCTCCCCTTTGTGCTTCCTCCTCCATGACCTTCCCCTTAGATGGGGAAAGGTTCTCCCTCTGGTCCTTGGCCTCCATGGCGATGGTGACAACTCCGGCTTCCTCCTCCACGGCCTCCGATGATGTTGGCCCCCTCCAGCAGGGTGCCAGAGAGGGCCTAGATTGGTTTTTGTGGCTACAGAGGCTTACGGCGGCAGAACTCCTGATCTAGGTTTCGTTCTGGATTTTTTGGGATTTATAGGAGTGTTTGGCGTTGGGGACAAGTCAAGGGGACCCACGAGGCGACGACAAGGACGAAGGCGCACCCTACTGGGGGGGGGGCGCCCCCACCCTTGTGGTGGTCCCGGGACTCCCCTCTGATATCTTTTTGCTCCAGTATTTTTTATATTTTCCAAAAATATTCTCCGTAAATTTTCAGCCCACTCTGAGAACTTTTATTTCTGCACAAAAACAACACCACGGCAGTTCTGCTGAAAACAACGTCAGTCTGGGTTAGTTCTAATCAAATCAACCAAAATCATATAGAATTGTTATAAACATGGCATGAATACTTCATAAATTATAGATACGTTGGAGACATATCTGACATCTTTTGTCCTACCCTTCCATGGTAGCGGGGCCTAATGGAAACTAAGGCATATTAAGGCCTCCTTTTAATAGAAAACCGGACCAAAGCATTAGCACTTAGTGAATACATGAACTCCTCAAACTACGGTAATCACCGGAAAGAATCCCAATTATTTTCACCTTGGGGTATGCGGATCATAACTCATAATAGGTGTCTACAACTTGCAAGATAGGATCAAGAACACAAATACATTCATGAAAACATAATAGGTTCAGATCTGAAATCATGCCACTCGGGCCCTAGTCACTGCTGCAGGATGCTGCTAACGCGACACTACGATCAGAGACCCTTCGAGAAACTGTGTGTGATGCAATAATCGCAAACGGTGCTGTATGAAAACTGTCAGAAATGATGCAAAACGTTTGTGATGGAGGATGCATCAAACACGGTTTAGATTTTAGTTGCGTGTGCGATTCAGGCCACATAGTTAACCCGTTCGAGCTGTTTGCGATGAGGCAGAACAACAGAAACGGGCAGCCATATCAATGTGTGTGCGATATACGACATACAGGTCGCCCCGATGAACCGTTTCCTATTAAGGAGTGCAACATAAACGATTAGCCAGATCAAGGTTTGTGTGATATAGGGCATACGGTTCACTCGGACGAACTGTTTTCGATTAGCGAACGCAATAGAAACAGTTCAACTTAACAAGATGTGTGTGATATGTTGCAAACGGCCGAATCGGATGAACTGTTTGCGATGAGAAATTACAACACAGACGGTTAATACAGTTAGTTCGTGTGCGATTCTGTGTGTACAAAAAACTTTGAAATATGCAAACTAGTTGCTTGCGGTGGCTAGGAATATCGCAGACGATGCGTCTGCAAGTACTCGTGTGTGATGATTAGTAAGTTACACATACGTTTCCTTATGTTAACACTTGTGTGATAAATAACACGTGGCACCGGATACGGTATTTGGGTTGTGTGTGTGCTCAACTTACTCTTCCCGCACTCTAGCGAATGCTTCCACGCTCCAGCGAATGCTTCCCGCGCTCCACATGGTTGAATTGTAAAATCCACGCCTATTCCCTCACTGGTTTCCCGCCACCAGCTAATGGCTTGCTGCATATAACCCAGGCGACAACGCACCGCCGCGACACTCTGCGAAGATCTAGTCCTCACCCATCTACCATTAGTTATTCCAAGCATGCCAGTCAACGACCAAAGCTTCAACGTCAACGCCTACCTGCGTTACATCTTCGGCGAGGTGAACGAGCCGGAGCAGGTCGGGGAGTAAGAGCTTCATCGGCTGGTGCAGGCACCATGGCCCATCGGCAGCGATATCGGCGTCACAGTCCTTGGGAGCACAATCGACATATTGCAGAGGAGGTGTGATGAGCAGTTTGCCATCCACCATGCAAAAGATCCAGAGCTGCTCGGCGGCATGATCGACGACCCACCCGAAGAGCCACCGTCACCAGAGCTCATCGAGATCCTGATGCCCTGCAAGGAATGGGCAGAGGACCTCTGTGATTCAGTCAAGAGAAAGGCAGCCTACGGCTTCATCATGCCCGGGGCGGCCGTGTCAACCTCGATCCCGATGATGTGGTGGCCAGGCTCGAGTGCATCCTTGGCGGAGTTGACGTCCCCGACGAAGTAGAACATCGCCAACATGATATCTTGAGGATGCAGGTGATCGACGGAATTTGCTACCAGGCCAAAGACATGGAAATGGAGCGGTTCCACGGAGTTTTCATGCGCGCGATTGCACGCTGTCAAGCTCTTCTGGAAGAGGCCCATCAGCCCCAAGAGCCTCCCAGCGCCAGCAGCTCCGTAGGCGGAGGCGGGTCGGGACACTCGGAGTGAACGGCCGCAAGGGTACGATGCTGATCATGGAGTCCGAGAAGACCATCGTCGGAAGGCCGCCAGCTCAGCCTTTTAGCTTATATTTTATTATAATTGTATGCATATGTAGGTCGTGAGTGTTCTGGGCCTTGCTGCATTTGGCATTTTAAATTATCCTAAATATGTAAGACAATTATTAAGAATTATTAACAGTTGCCATTGTAACTTTGCCTCAATGGCGAGCAGAGCGCGCGCAGGGACGCCAGAGCAGAGCGCGCCGCGGCCGCCTCAACGACGAGCAACCACGTGGTCAACCTTCTGCCATCAATAAATTTTGACCTTGTTTCTCGTCACATTGCTGATTACAACGCAATAAGTATAATTGCAAATCCGTTCACACCTATCAAACTAATATGTGTTCACACTTAGCACCAGGTTATAAAAACTACCCACTCGAAAATTACTTCACAGTTCCTCTCCTCATCACCCAGAAAACTGGTTTTCTCTGTCAAGTCGTTCCGCCATGACCGGTAGGAGGAGTTTAGGGTGGACATATAACCAGGCAGCAAAGACCAAGGCCGCGGAAGCACTAGAGAGGTCCCGCCGCGAAGCTGCACCCACAGGAGAGATGTCCCGGTGCGCCGCGGAGCCCTCGAACGAGCTCTCACGGGCACGCGAGGGCTCTCACAAGCGCATTCGTGGCGTCAGCCATCGCGACAAGCCGGCGTTCCTGAAGTCCTTCACCGGCGACGACGACATTCTCGTTGGCGTCACTACGCAGTAGGAGCTGGTCGACGGCTTGATGAAGCTGCTCAAGATCAGCGATGCCTCGGTTGATAAGGCGACCGGCCTCGTTGAGCAACTCATGGATGACAATGCGAAGCTCGTCAAGTTGGTCGCCGAGAAGGAGGAAGAGGCCGCCGGCTGGAAGATGCTGCATGAGCAGAGCAGTGCCTCGGAGATGACACTGAAACCGGTTGCCGAGGAACTGATGGGTGGCTTGAGGAAGCTCCGGATCGAGCGCGAGCAGGAGGTGGAGGAATCCGTGGCTGCTTTCAAGCAAAGTCGTGAGGAATTGAAGAAGGAGCGGCAGGATTTCGCCGCCCGACGATCCATCGACGAGTAGAGACAGTAGCGACCCAGATCGTTGTCTGCAATTTCCTTCTTATCTTGCCCCTGTGTCTTCCGGGCATTGCTGCATGTGGCATTTTAAATTATCCGGAATATGTAAGACAATTATTATGTGCGCCATTGTAATTTTGTCGTCGTATTATCCGTTACCATTTTATTTGTGGTCGTATTATCCGTTACCCTATGTGGCAATTTAAATTAGGGCGGAATACTAGTTGAAAATACGAACATAGCAAATACCCTCCGTCCAGGTGCTTTAATTAACCCATTAATGGAGAAGTTGTGAGCGAGGCGGGCGGCGGCTGGTGCATGGAGGTCAAAGAGCTCGCTTCCTGGTGAGCATGGGCGGCCTTGCTGCTCGCATGTGTCCCGTCAAGCCTGCGAGGTGGACAGGATGCACGCGTCCCGTCGAGCCTGCGCGGCAGACTGCTCGCACGCGTCCCGTCGATCCTGCACGGCGGACTTCTCGCACTTGTCCCGTCTAATCAAACAGCTGCACGCACGCCACCGAGTATGGTTAAATTTCAAGACGGTAAATATAATACAACCAATTGCGATATTAACGTGTCAGCTTTTTGTGTCAAAAAGGACTTCGTTGGCTACTAATGTGTGCGCCTCTTCTCAAACTGGACGATTTTTTTACCACGGCATATATGTGCCATGTCATGACACCATGCCAAGTTTCATGTTTTTTGGGTGACTTTTTTATTTACTGTGATTTAAAAACCGAGATTCTCATTGTTTCAGGACGACGACAAGTTTGTAATTCATTCTCATTCTTTAAACGAGACCTAAACATGCACCCAATGACACATGTACGATTTCCCACCCATTTTGCTTCACTGGAGCATGTGGTTGTAGTTTAAATTTTAATTATGGACTACATTAAATGCATAGAAAACTTAGTAATTAGTAATATATATATACAATGGCCGAACGAACCCTGAACAGTTTCAAATTTCAGCCCGACACTCCTGTTATTCTATGTTGCCTGTAGAAAACAAAGTTCAAGGCGCATCGATTATCGTTTCGCCCACAAGAGGGGCATGTTTCCCTACCGGAACCACGAGGGTTGCGACAGGCTCCGGTTTGTAAAAGGCTTATATAGCTTCGCCCAAATTGGACAATTATATATACCATGTAGTGACACCATGCCATGTTTCATGATTTCCTGGTGAGTTTTGGATTTACAGACATTTAAAAACCGAGATTCGCAATATTTGTGGCCAGGCCAGGACGGCTAGACGGTTGAATTCGTTCCCATTCGTTCCATGGGACCTAAACATGCACCCCAAGGAAACATGTACATTTTTTCTAGCCATTTTGGTGCACTGGAGCATGTATTTGTAGTTCGGATTTGAATGATGGACATTAAATGCCTAGAAACCTCAATTAATGAATAAAAAAGGTCAAACAAACCCTGATTAATTTCAAAGTTCAGCGCGAATCTCCAGTTGTTCCGTGTCGCGTGTAGAAGAAAATACGAGGCTAGAAGAGGGAGTGATTATCGTTTGGCCCACAAGGGGACACGTTTCCTTATTGAAACCACGAGGGTTCTTGCGACAGGCTCCGGTTTGTAAGAGGTTTGTAATAAAGCTTGGCACAAATTGGCAATGTTTTTACCACGACATATATGCGCCATGACATGACACCTTGCCACCTTTGATGATTTTTTGATGAGTTTAGGATTTATGGGGACTTAAAAACCGAGATTCGAAATGTTTGAGGAAGAGCCAGGACACCGGTATGGTTGTAATTCGTTCCCATTCCTGGCATGAGACCTAAACATGCACCCAAGGACACATGTATAATTTTTCTAGCCATTTTGGTGAACTGGAGCATGTATTTGTAGTTCAGATTTGAATTATGGACATTAAATGCCTAGGAAACTCAATTAGTGTATAAAAAGGCCAAACGAACCCTGAATAAGTTTAAATTTCAGCACGGATATCCCGTGGTTCCATGTTGCTCGTGGAAGAAAATACAAGGCGAAAAGAGGCAGTGATTATGTTTCGCCCACAAGGGGAACACGTTTCCCTATAAGAACCACGAGGCTCCTTTGAGAGAAGCTCCAGTTTTTGTTAGAGGTTTGTAATAAAGCTTGGCCCAAATTGGACAATGTTTTTACCACGACATATATGTGCCATGACGTGACACCATGCCACCTTTGATGACTTTTAGGTGAGTTTAGGATTTACGGGGACTTAAAAACCAAGATTCAAAATGTTTGAGTACGAGCCATGACACCAGTACAGTTGTAATTCGTTCCCATTCCTGGCATGGGACCTAAACATGCACCCAAGGACACATGTATAATTTTTCTAGCCATTTTGGTGAACTGGAGCATGTATTTGTAGTTTAGATTTGAATTATGGACATTAAATGCCTAGGGAAATCAACTAGTGTATAAAAAGGCCAAACAAACCCTAAATAAGTTTATATTTCAGCACGGATATCCTGTCATTCCATGTTGCCCGTAGAAGAAAATACAAGGTGAAAAGTGGCAGTGATTACGTTTCGCCCACAAGGGGGACACGTTTCCCTATCAGAACCACAAGGCTTTTTTGAGAGAAGCTCCGGTTTGTAAGAGGCTTGTAATAAAACTCGCGCCACAATGGACGAAAAAAATTCCTCGACATATAAGTGCGATGTCGTGACACCATGGCAGGTTTCACGATTTTCAGCTTAGTTTTGGATTTACGGGGATTTAAAAACCGAGATTCTTCTCACGAAATGTTTTCAAATAGCACATGGTTCACTCACGAAAGCCGATATTCAATGAAACCTTCGTGAAACCATATTTTAAAGTTTCATAAAAATCTGAAAAAATTGTGGGATGTTAAGAAGGTGATGTTTTATTGCGACGCAAAATTTCAAGTTGAGAAACATTACGAGATGTGAGCTATAAAAAAGACAAATTCCGCCGTGAATAGTGACATTACTATTCGGCACTATTCAACACTGATTTTTGTCTTTTTCATAGCTCACATCTCTTAATGTGTTTCAACTTAAAATTTTGTGTGCCAATAAAACATCATCCTCTTAACATCCCGCATTTTTTTTGAAATTTTTTGAAACTTCAAAACATCTTTTTCTCGTGGTTTTCACCGGTTTCCACCGAATGTTGATTTCCGTATGATATCCCAACCGCTAGGCGCGCGATCTGAGTCCTGCGTTCTGACTGGCCAGAACCCAAACCCCACGGATCATACGTGTGCACCGTTGGATGCTCCCAGATCGAACGGCAACTCTGAGCCCTTTCGACAGCACATGCAGTACATGGGTAAGCACTGTGCGCATGCGTCGTGTAGCTCACGCTTCCTTCTCTACTAGTAGGTTTTCATTCAAAACAGGCTACCGTTTCTCGCCACTCCTATCATCGGGTTCCCGCCTCTTCTCCGAGATATGCATGATGTAGATGTTCGTTTAATTCTTATAGTTCATCTCATCCAAAATCAATTAGTTTTGTAAAAATTATTTTAAGATTCATGGAATTGTGCATTATAAAGGTAAAAACAAAAAGTGTCAATTCATTTAGAAAAAAAGGTTTGGGCAATTAAGATATGAAAGATTCTAGAGAACAAAGGAGAAGTGCTTGTGTTTTGATGTTTGTGCATTATGCTTAAGTTCAACCATGGAGTCTTCTAGATTGTACATGTGGCAGAATCTGGTGGAATGTAGATGATATCCAACGGCCAGTAGTGCTCAGATTTGCCATCTCTGTACCGTCGGATTGGCTTCATCCAACGAGCAACTTTCATAGTTATTCGCACACTATATATGTGTATGGATGTATATATATATATATATGTGTGTGTGTGTGTGTGTGTCCCATGCTAGACAAAATAAAGTTCGAGCGCATGCGTGGGACCCCCCCTCCCGCTGCCGCCTCGAAGTTGGGAAACTGACATCATAGGTATTGAATCAGGCTTGGAGTTGGGTACGGTGTTCGGTTTGTAATGTACTTGGCGTGGCCCATCGAAGTTTTGCATTTGGGATTTAAACACATCACACACCATCGTACCCATACATATTTTCGGGCCGCATGCAGTGTATACGGAGTCTTCTGATCGACCACGTCTCCCTTGTGCGTTTTTTTGTGACGACACTGATATCTGTCGAGTGTATATATATCATCCCTTTGACCGATAATGAGGGGTATGTGTTGGCCATGAATGGATTCCTCCTAGTTCATGTTAGGGCCGGTCACCGTCAAATGTCGGTCAACCAAAGCTCGAGCTCATGCGTTGTCAGGATTCCCTCCCAGATGCTCGAATTGCTCGGTTCGACCTACATCAAACCCTGCGTACGTATCTCGTCCTTAACTACCTTGCCTTCATGGTTGTTGTTTGTATCGAGAGGTAGGCACCACATCTAAATTGTACATCATTCTATATTGAAAACACACATCACCACTTCCCAACGTACATCATTCTGGGCCGCATGCAAGAGGTGCTGGTTTTGTGGTCCCTCTCGTGTGATGTTTATGATGGTTCAGTCTATTGGCCCAAGCGATTTATCGACAACAACAACTGTCATTTGACCAAACGAAAGATTCATTGGTCTGTCTTATGGTAGGTCATGGCGACATGCATGTATGACCAAAGTATCGATCATTACGTGCATCCGCCCGCTGACACGAAGTGGGAGGTGGTGGGCCAAGCATCCTAGCTAGGTACGACATTATGTCATTATATATATCCTAGCTAGGTGGTTGTTAGGGTGCTTTCGGGTTTGCGAGGCAGGTGCCACCAAAGTTATGCATTGTGTATTTAAAGTTTTAAACATCCCCAATATTCGTACATATATTTGGCCACTTCCAGGTGTTCTTGAGTTCTGGCCCCTCTCATGGATCTTCAATGACGCGCCCAACCATGGGCCCGCGGGGTTAAAGCTGTGCATTGGAATTTTGAACATCACATACCACCCTTTTCACTCATATATATTTGGGCCACATGCTGGTGTGGCTGTCTTTTGACCCTCCCTAATGTTATTTTTTGCTGCAAAGACTCTGATGATCCTCAATGGACACGGGGTATAATATCTTAACCGTGTGCGATACAAGTGCGATGTGAATCACCACGACCGCGCAAGCGCGAGAAAATTAAGGTGGAGGTACTGGCTCAACCGTGTGCGATGCAAGTGCGCTAAAATCACCATGACCGCGCAAGCGCGAGCAAAGGGTGGAGGTACTGGCTCAACTGTGTGCGATGCAAGTGCGCTGAAATCACCACGACCACGCAAAGGGTGGAGCACAATCGACATATTACAGAGGAGGTGTGATGAGCAGTTTGCCATCCACCGTGCAAAAGATCCAGAGCTGCTCGGCGGCATGATTGACGACCCACCCGAAGAGCCGCTGTCACTAGTGCTCATCAAGAGCCTGATGCCCTGCAAGGAATGGGCAGAGGACCTCTGCGATTGAGTCAAGAGAAAGGCAGCCTATGGCTTCATCATGCCCGCGGCGGCCGTGTCAACCTCGATCCTGATGATGTGGTGGCCAGGCTCGAGCACATCCTTTGCGGAGTTGACGTCCCCGACGAAGTAGAACATCGCCAACATGATATCTTGAGGATGCAGGTGATCGACGGAATTTGCTACCAGGCCAAAGACATGGAAATGGAGCGGTTCCGCGGAATGTTCATGCGCGCGATTGCATGCTGTCAAGCTCTTCTGGAAGAGGCCCAGCAGCCCCAAGAGCCTCCCAGCGCCAGCAGCTTCGTAGGCGGAGGCGGGTCGGGACACTCGGAGTGAACGGCCGCAAGGGTGCTATGCTGATCACGGAGTCCGAGAAGACCATCGTCGGAAGGCTGCCAGCTCAGCCTTTTAGCTTGTATTTTATTATAATTGTATGGATATGTAGGTCGTGAGTGTTCTGGGCCTTGCCGCATTTGGCATTTTAAATTATCCTGAATATGTAAGACAATTATTAAGAATTATTAACAGTTGCCATTGTAACTTTGCCTCAACGGCGAGCAGAGTGCGCGCAGGGACGCCAGAGCAGAGCACGCCGCGGCCGCCTCAACGGCGAGCAACCACGTGGTCAACCTTCTGCCATCAATAAAATTTGACCTTATTTCTCGTCACATTGCTGATTACAACGCAATAAGTATAATTGCAAATCTGTTCACACCTATCAAACTAATATGTGTTCACACTTAGCACCGGGCTATAAAAACTACCCACTCGAAAATTACTTCACAGTTCCTCTCATCATCACCCACAAAACTGGTTTTCTCTGTCAAGTCATTCCGCCATGACCGGTAGGAGGAGTTTAGGGTGGACATATAACTAGGCAGCAAAGACCAAGGCCGAGGAAGCACTAGAGAGGTCCCGCCGCGAAGCTGGAGCCGCAACAGAGATGTCCCGGCGCGCCGCGGAGCCCTCGAACGAGCTCTCACAGACACGCGAGGGCTCTCACAAGCGCATTCGGGGCGTCGGCCATCACGACGAGCTAGCGTTCCTGAAGTCCTTCACCGGCAACGACGACATTCTCGCTGGCGTCACTACGCAGCAGGAGCTGGTCGACGGCTTGATGAAGCTGCTCAAGATCAGCGATGCCTCAGTTGATAAGGCGACCGGCCTCGTCGAGCAACTCATGGATGACAATGCGAAGCTCCTCAAGTTGGTTGCCGATAAGGAGGAGGAGGCCACCGACTGGAAGATGCTGCATGAGCAGAGCAGTGCCTCGGAGATGACACTGAAAGCGGTCGTCGAGGAACTGATGGGTGGCTTGAGGAAGCTCCGGATCGAGCGCGAGCAGGAGGTGGAGGAATCCGTGGCTGCTTTCAAGCAAAGTCGTGAGGAATTGAAGAAGGAGCTGCAGGATTTCGCCGCCCGGCGATCCATCGACGAGTAGAGACAGTAGCGACCCAGATCGTTGTCTGCAATTTCCTTCTTATCTTGCCCCCGTGTCTTCCGGGCTTTGCCGCATGTGGCATTTTAAATTATCCAGAATATGTAAGACAATTATTACGTGCGACATTGTAAATTTGTTGTCATATTATCTGTTACCATTTTATTTGTGGTCGTATTATCCGTTACCCTATGTGGCAATTTAAATTAGGGCGGAATACTTGTTGAAAACACAAACATAGCAAATACTGCCATGGGATCACAAGCAAACACCCTCCGTCCAGGTGCTTTAATTAACCCATTAATGGAGAAGTTGTGAGCGAGGCGGGCGGCGACTGGTGCATGGAGGTCAAAGAGCTCGCTTCCCGGTGAGCATGGGCGGCCTTGCTGCTCGCATGTGTCCCGTCGAGCCTGCGAGGTGGACAGGATGCACGCGTCCCGTCGAGCCTGCGCGGCGGACTGCTCGCACCCGTCCCGTCGATCCTGCACGGTGGACTTCTCGCGCTTGTCCCGTCTAATCAAACAGCTGCACGCACGCCACCGAGTATGGTTAAATTTCAAGACGGTAAATATAATACAACTGATTGCGATATTAACGTGTCAGCTTTTTGTGTCAAAAAGGACTTCGTTGGCTACTAATGTGTGTGCCTCTTCTCAAACTGGACGATTTTTTTTACCACGACATATATCTGCCATGTCATGAAACCATGCCAAGTTTCATGTTTTTTGGGTGACTTTTTTATTTACTAGGATTTAAAAACCGAGATTCTCATTGTTTCAGGACGACGACAAGTTTGTAATTCATTCTCATTCCTTAAACGAGACCTAAACATGCACCCAATGACACATGTACGATTTCCCACCCATTTTGCTTCACTGGAGCATGTGGTTGTAGTTTAAATTTGAATTATGGACTACATTAAATGCATAGAAAACTTAGTAATTAGTAATATATATACAATGGCCGAACGAACCCTGAACAGTTTCAAATTTCAGCCTGACACTCCTGTCATTCTATGTTGCCTGTAGAAAACAAAGTTCAAGCCGCATCGATTATCGTTTCGCCCACAAGAGGGGCATGTTTCCCTACCGGAACCACGAGGGTTGCGACAGGCTCCGGTTTGTAAAAGGCTTATATAGCTTCGCCCAAATTGGACAATTATATATACCATGTAGTGACACCATGCCATGTTTCATGATTTCCTGGTGAGTTTTGGATTTACAGACATTTAAAAACCGAGATTCGCAATATTTGTGGCCAGGCCAGGACGGCGAGACGGTTGAATTCGTTCCCATTCGTTCCATGGGACCTAAACATGCACCCCAAGGAAACATGTACGTTTTTTCTAGCCATTTTGGTGCACTGGAGCATGTATTTGTAGTTCGGATTTGAATGATGGACATTAAATGCCTAGAAACCTCAATTAATGAATAAAAAAGGTCAAACAAACCCTGATTAATTTCAAAGTTCAGCGCGAATCTCCAGTTGTTCCGTGTCGCGTGTAGAAGAAAATACGAGGCTAGAAGAGGGAGTGATTATCGTTTGGCCCACAAGGGGACACGTTTCCTTATTGAAACCACGAGGGTTCTTGCGACAGGCTCCGGTTTGTAAGAGGTTTGTAATAAAGCTTGGCACAAATTGGCAATGTTTTTACCACGACATATATTCGCCATGACATGACACCTTGCCACCTTTGATGATTTTCTGATGAGTTTAGGATTTATGGGGACTTAAAAACCGAGATTCGAAATGTTTGAGGAAGAGCCAGGACACCGGTATGGTTGTAATTCGTTCCCATTCCTGGCATGAGACCTAAACATGCACCCAAGGACACATGTATAATTTCTCTAGCCATTTTGGTGAACTGGAGCATGTATTTGTAGTTCAGATTTGAATTATGGACATTAAATGCCTAGGAAACTCAATTAGTGTATAAAAAGGCCAAACGAACCCTGAATAAGTTTAAATTTCAGCACGGATATCCCATGGTTCCATGTTGCTCGTGGAAGAAAATACAAGGCGAAAAGAGGCAGTGATTATGTTTCGCCCACAAGGGGAACACGTTTCCCTATAAGAACCACGAGGCTCCTTTGAGAGAAGCTCCAGTTTTTGTTAGAGGTTTGTAATAAAGCTTGGCCCAAATTGGACAATGTTTTTACCACGACATATATGTGCCATGACGTGACACCATGCCACCTTTGATGACTTTTTGGTGAGTTTAGGATTTACGGGGACTTAAAAACCAAGATTCAAAATGTTTGAGTACGAGCCATGACACCAGTACAGTTGTAATTCGTTCCCATTCCTGGCATGGGACCTAAACATGCACCCAAGGACACATGTATAATTTTTCTAGCCATTTTGGTGAACTGGAGCATGTATTTGTAGTTTAGATTCGAATTATGGACATTAAATGCCTAGGGAAATCAACTAGTGTATAAAAAGGCCAAACAAACCCTAAATAAGTTTATATTTCAGCACGGATATCCTGTCATTCCATGTTGCCCGTAGAAGAAAATACAAGGTGAAAAGTGGCAGTGATTACGTTTCGCCCACAAGGGGGACACGTTTCCCTATCAGAACCACGAGGCTTTTTTGAGAGAAGCTCCGGTTTGTTAGAGGCTTGTAATAAAACTCGCGCCACAATGGACGAAAAAATTCCTCGACATATAAGTGCGATGTCGTGACACCATGGCAGGTTTCACGATTTTCAGCTTAGTTTTGGATTTACGGGGATTTAAAAACCGAGTTTCTTCTCACGAAATGTTTTCAAATAGCACATGGTTCACTCACGAAAGCCGATATTCAATGAAACCTTCGTGAAACCATATTTTAAAGTTTCATAAAAATCTGAAAAAATTGTGGGATGTTAAGAAGGTGACGTTTTATTGTGACACAAAATTTCAAGTTGAGAAACATTACGAGATGTGAGCTATAAAAAAGACAAATTCCTCCCTGAATAGTGACATTACTATTCGGCACTATTCAACACTGATTTTGTCTTTTTCATAGCTCACATCTCTTAATGTGTTTCAACTTAAAATTTTGTGTGCCAATAAAACATCATCCTCTTAACATCCCGCATTTTTTTTGAAATTTTTTGAAACTTCAAAACATCTTTTTCTCGTGGTTTTCACCGGTTTCCACCGAATGTTGGTTTCCGTATGATATCCCAACCGCTAGGCGCGCGATCTGAGTCCTGCGTTCTGACTGGCCAGAACCCAAACCCCACGGATCATACGTGTGCACCGTTGGATGCTCCCAGATCGAACGGCAACTCTGAGCCCTTTCGACAGCACATGCAGTACATGGGTAAGCACTGTGCGCATGCGTCGTGTAGCTCACGCTTCCTTCTCTACTAGTAGGTTTTCATTCAAAACAGGCTACCGTTTCTCGCCACTCCTCTCATCGAGTTCCCGCCTCTTCTCCCAGATATGCATGATGTAGATGTTCGTTTAATTCTTATAGTTCATCTCATCCAAAACCAATTAGTTTTGTAAAAAAAAACTACTATTTTAAGATTCATGGAATTGTGCATTGTAAAGTTAAAAACAAAAAGTGACAATTCATTTAGAAAAAAGGTTTGGGCAATTAAGATATGAAAAATTCTAGAGAACAAAGTAGAAGTGCTTGTGTTTTGAGGTTTGTGCATTATGCTTAAGTTCAACCATGGAGTCTTCTAGATTGTACATGTGGCAGAATCTGGTGGAATGTAGATGATATCCAATGGCCAGTAGTGCTTGGATTTGCCATCTCTATACCGTCGGATTGGCTTCATCCAACGAGCAACTTTCATAGTTATTCACACACTATATATGTGTATGGATGTATAGATATATATATATATATATGTGTCCCATGCTAGACAAAATAAAGTTTGAGCGCATGCGTGGGCCCCTGCTACCGCCTCGAAGTTGGGAAACTGACATCATAGGTATTGAACCAGGCTTGGAGTTGGGTATGGTGTTTGGTTTGTAATGTACTTGGTGTGGCCCATGGAAGTTTTGCATTTGGGATTTAAACACATCACACACCATCGTACCCATACATATTTTCGGGCCGCATGTAGTGTATACGGGGTCTTCTGATCGACCACGTCTCCCTTGTGTGTTTTTTTGTGATGACACTGATATCTGTCGAGTGTTTATATATCATCCCTTTACCGATAATGAGGGGTATGTGTTGGCCATGAATGGATTCCTCCTAGTTCATGATAGGGCCGGTCACCGTCAAATGTCGGTCAACCAAAGCCCGAGCTCATGCGTTGTCAGGATTCGCTCCCAGATGCTCGGATTGCTGGGTTCGACCTACATCAAACCCTGTGTACGTATCTCGTCCTTAACTACCTTGCCTTCATGGTTGTTGTCTGTATCGAGAGGTAGGCACCACATCTAAATTGTACATCATTCTATATTGAAAACACACATCACCCCTTCCCAACGTACATCATTGTGGGCCGCATGCAAGAGGTGCTGGTTTTGTGGTCCCTCTCGTGCGATGTTTATGATGGTTCGGTCTATTGGCCCAAGCAGTTTATCGACAACAACAACTGTCATTTGACCAAACGAAAGATTCATTGGTCCGCCTTATGGTAGGTCATGGCGACATGCATGTATGACCAAAGTATCGATCATTACGTGCATCCGCCCGCTGACCCGAAGTGGGAGGTGGTGGGCCAAGTATCCTAGCTAGGTACGACATTATGTCATTATATATATCCTAGCTAGGTGGTTGTTAGGGTGCTTTCGGGTTTGCGAGGCAGGTGCCACCAAAGTTATGCATTGTGTATTTGAAGTTTTAAACATCCGCAATATTTGTACATATATTTGGCCACTTCTAGGTGGTTCTTGACTTCTGGCCCCTCTCATGGATCTTCAATGACGCGCCCAACCGTGGGCCCGTGGGGTCAAAGTTGTGCATTGGAATTTTGAACATCACATACCACCCTTTTCACTCATATATATTTGGGCCACATGCTGGTGTGGTTGTCTTTTGATCCTCCCTAACGTTATTTTTTGCTGCAAAGACTCTGATGATCCTCAACGGACACGGGGTATAATATCTTAACCGTGTGCGATACAAGTGTGATGTGAATCACCACGACCGCGCAAGCGCGAGCAAATTAAGGTGGAGGTACTGGCTCAACCATGTGCGATGCAAGTGCGCTGAAATCACCACGACCGTGAAAGCGCGAGCAAAGGGTGGAGGTACTGGCTCAATGTGTGCGATGCAAGTGCGCTGAAATCACCACTACCGCGCAAGCGCGAGCAAAGGGTGGAGGTACTCGCTCAACCGTGTGCGATGCAAGTGCGCTGAAATCACCACGACCGCGCAAGCGCGAGCAAAGGGTGGAGGTACTGGCTTAACCGTGTGCGATGCAAGTGCGCTGTAAAACCACCACATGTGGAAGCTAAAGGCGGGTAAGTTTATTTGGAAATTAGGACGAACCGTGTGCGATAGACCACCTAGCTAGAAATATAAAAAACAAACTACCCGCCTTGAGCGTTGCAAAAATCGAAGGATCCGCGCCACTTCTCCTTATTATCATACACGCATATTGTTATTGGACCGTGCACGATCTTGGGCACTGCCGCCCCGCATCAATTCCTTTACCCAAATTTTAGTAGCCGTCGTACTTCAACCGTCGCCCACACTCCTCCAGCACCGACCTTATAGTAAAATTGCAGTAGCCGAGGCATTTGAACCGTCGCCCTCCCTCGCCCACCACCATCTCCACCCACCATTACTAAAAACTTCAGTAGCGCGGCGTATCCTCAAACACCCCCCTCCATAGTCCCCCACCCGCCCCCTCCCCCCCTTCGAACCCTAGCCCGCGGCCGGCGCCGGCGCCGCCGCCAACCCTGCTGGTCTGCCCGTTCCTCCTAGCTTAGATAACAAAGTTCAGGTTATCCAGCGATTCCCATACCGTCGCCCCACTCCCCTGAGTTTTTAGATGAGGCCTGCGGTGTCCCTCCCCGCCAGATCCACATCCCCTGCTCCAGAATGTCACAGCCTAAGCTCGACCAAGTATCCCGGGGAGCCCGACGAGCGTTCAACCAAGAAGAGGTTTATCATGGCCTCTCCGGCGGACGTTGGCGAGGTGGCTGCCGTTCGCCCCGACCTGTCGATCCCGAAGCAACACGTCACCGCGGAAGCCGGTGAAGACGTTCACTACATTGCCATGCCGAAGGCTTAATGTCAGCGGTCTAGCATATTACTGTATCTCAGGAAAGCTGGCTACGACATCATGCTCGTCCACACCGGCGGCTTCACGCGGGCCATGTCACAGGTTAAGTGGTCCATCCCCAACCCCTCTAGTTCAACCGCCGTCGATCTCTTCAATGGCCCTGCCGCTGATCTCCTCCGCCAAGCGGTCAAGAATTTGCGAGCTTTATACGGCATCGAGCCCATTTTGTCACTTCTGAGGGACACATTCTACGGCGGCGGCTTGGGATCCTCAATTGCCAAGTCAGATCTCATCGACCACGACCAGGAGGAGGGCACCCACGAAGGTTCTTCCAAGGTGAAACAACCCATCTGTGACATGAGAGAGCGCACCATGGGTATGTGCTCTTCCAACTGGAAGGATCCCGTCCATGAAATGTGAGGCAACATTCTATCAGCAAATATTACCTTTTCTAGCTTGCCAACCCGTATCCTTTGTTGTAGTAGCATTTGGCGTGCAGTGCTTTAACTGTGCCGTGTTTAATTATTTCAGTTATGCAAAAATGTATTGTTCAATAGGTCTATGTGATGTTTAAGTATGAATTGTCCACTTTAGTTTCACGAATGGCTATATTTGGTTGTCTATTGTGAGTAGATGCCTTGTTTATCTGTATTTGGTTGTTAGGTTGGTTGGAGTGAGCATTTTTTCAGTTATCGAGCAGATGCCTTGTTTATCTGTATTTGGTTCTTAGTTTGGTTGCAGTGAGTATTTGTCCAGTTATCAAGCAGATGCCTTGTTTATCTGTATTTGGTTGTTAGGTTGCTTTTTTAGCATTTGTCCAGTTATCAAGCAGATGCCTTGTTTATCTATATTTGGTTGTTAGGTTGCTTTTTTAGCATTTCTCCAGTTATCAAGCAGATGCCTTGTTTATCTTTATCTGCTTGTTAGGTTGGTTGCAGTGAGCATTTGTCCAGTTTTCAAGCATATGCCCTGTTTATCTGTATTTGCTTGTTAGGTTGGTTGCAGTGAGACTCTGTCTAGTTTTCAATGGCTATATTTGGTTTTTATACTGGTCATTTATGCCTTGTTTATTTCAGTCATTCACAATGTGTGGTTCATTATGTGCAAGTCGGAACTATGCCGCTCGATTACATCAATACCAGTTTGAGCGGCTATATTTGGTTCCAGTTATTCCTGGTGTAGTTAACACATGCCCTTTATTTTAGTTTTACACATTTATCCAGTGTGATGTTTAAGCATTACCTACGTTCTATTCATTTTCAACAATACCAGTTTGAATTGCAATATTTGATGGCTGTTAAGCCTGCTGTCGGTAACATTGCCTTCCATTTTATATCTGGTTTAACAACATGCTGAAATCAACACATTCAAGTTATCATTTGGAGATGATGTTGTTTACCTTTGCTATATTTGTTTGATGTTAAGATTCCTGTACTTATCATGCCTTTCCACTACTTTTGCAGGACAACAACGGGAGTGGCCACCATTTTCCGCCGAGGTTAGCTTCATCCCTCGGCTTGTACTCCCCCCGTCGTTCCATAATGTAGTGCATATAGATCTAGGCCTGGACACTAGTTAGCTTCTAATATTGACTTGTTGCTTGTAGGTACATATGCCCTTGGCAAGGATCCATGCATCGACCCTTTTTGCGTATGGGGCAATGAGATATTGATGAACAAGCATCAAGTGAGGAAACTGATAAGGATTATTAGCAAAAAGATACGAATGGTGGCAAGCAAATTATTTGTTTATGCTCTATCCAACACAACAGTGAGCTGTAGGATGGTAACTACAAACTCTGCAGCCTTCTCTTTTTACTGCCCATAATGAGTTGTTAGACAACAATGTCTGAATCTTTTTCGTTCCCAGTGGTTCCCGAAGCAGTTCACTCAAGATTACCTCGCAAAGTACATGATTGGTGGACACGCAATGAAGGTTAAAGTATTTCATCCAGACTACAATGGGCATCGTGAAGTCCTAATGAAGACAGTGAAGGATGGACGGGCAGCCATCACAAGGGGTTGGCCTAGAGTCGTGCGCGCCTTACGCATGGAGGAGGGCACAATATGGGCATTCCGCTTCACCTTCTCCAGCAACCAGAATGTCTTTTGCCTCTCTCTTTACAGTCTTTAGTACAACTATGGTTCATCATTCTTTACTTGGTGCTTTTGTAGTTCTTCAGTATATGTACATGTGCATTGAATTATGGATTCGTGGTTGAACCTATATTTGTAATAAACATGGTTGGATATGAAATAAGTGATTGCCTACTTTCAAATTCATAACATGTGATTTTTAAATTAGGGATTAATTGGATTAATTATGGATTAAATAGGGATTACACTGCACACGGTTTGCGAAAGCGAAACGTCTGCGATATACATGGAGATCAGAAACGTTTCTAGGATCCACTACGTGTGTGATCAATCTCCACTGCACACACGACTTTCTCTTGAAAACTGTTTGCGTTAGGCCACGTTGCGCAAACGTTTATCACACAAAAAGTGTGAGGGATGGACAGCCTTTGCCACACAGTTTCTTTCTACGCACCGTGTGTGATGCATTCAATAACGCAAACGATAAAATTATTAATATCGTGTGCAATGGCAACGCTATCACAAACGATTTAACGGGAAAAATTGTGTGTGATGTATCTGTGAACGGAAACATTTTCCTTGGAGCGACTGTGTGGGATGTGCATACGAATGGAAACGTTTAGCGGGGACTGACTGTGTGGGATGTACTTGCGACCGGAAACAATTTCACCGTATAATTGTATTTTTTATCTGTACTGTACGTATTTCCATATTTGAGCGCTCGCCGGTCGCACAAGACCTCATTTTGCCGAACGTGTGTGCCAGGAGGGCATATCCCCGACGGTTTCTGGGTCGTGTGTGAAGGACCCCCCTATCGCCCACACTCACTTGGAGACGGTTCCAGATGCTGTCGCGGAAAGGGGTTTTAAACCGTTAGTTTAGGACCGACGCGCACCAGTGAGTGACAAGCATTAAGCATAGCAAAGTCATAGCAACATCAATCTTAGAACATAGTGGATACTAGGGATCAAACCCTAACAAAACTAACTCAATTACATGATAAATCTCATCCAACCCATCACCGTCCAGCAAGCCTACGATGGAATTACTCACGCACGACGACGAGCATCATGAAATTGGTGATGGAGGAAGGTTGCCGATGATGATGGCGACGAACCCCCCTCTCTGGAGCCCCGAACGGACTCCGGATCTGCCCTTCTAAATGAAGAACAGGAGGCGACGATGGCTCCGTATGGTAAAACGCGATGAATCCTTCTCTCTGATTTTTTTCTCCCCGAACGTGAATATATAGAGTTGGAGTTGAGGTCGGTGGAGATCCAGGGGACCCACAAGGTAGGGGGGCGCGCCCTCCACCCTTGTGGACAACAGGTGGGTCCCCTCTAGTTGATTCGTTTGCCAATATTTTTTATTTATTACAAAAATATTCTCCGTAAATTTTCAGGTCATTCTGAGAACTTTTATTTCTGCACAAAAATAACACCAAGGCAATTCTGCTAAAACAGCGTCAGTTCGGGTTAGTTCCATTCAAATCATGCAACTTAGAGTCCAAAACAAGGGCAAAAGAGTTTGGAAAAGTAGATACGATGGAGACGTATCAATTGCCCCAAGCTTAACCCATTGCTTGTCCTCAAGCAGTTCAGCTGACAAACTGAAAGTGATAAAGAAATTTTTTACTAACTCTGTTTGATCTTGTTGTTGCAAATATGTAAAGCCAACATTCAGGTTTCAACAAGATTACGAACTAACCATATTCACACTAACATTTAGGTCTCACATTTACTCATATCAATGGCATAATCAACTAGCGAGCAATAATAAAAAAATTCGGATGACAACACTTTTTCAAAACAATCATGATATGATATAACAAGATGGTATCTCGCTAGCCCTTTCTGAGACCGAAAACATAAATGCAGAGCATCCCTGAAGATCAACGACTGACTAGACATTGTAATTCATGGTAAAAGAGATCGAGTCACAGCCATACTCAACATCAATTAATAACAATTCATACAAATGACAGTGGTGCTCTCTAACTGGTGCTTTTTATAAGAGGATATTGACTCAGCAATAAAAGTAAATAGATATGCCCTTCGCAGAGGGAAGCAGGGATTTGAAGTGGTGCTAGAGCTCGAGCTTTTCGAAATAGAGATGAATAATATTTTGAGAAGTACGCTTTCATTGTCAACATAACAACCACGAGATCTCGATATCTTCCATGCTAGATACATTATAGGCGGTTCCTAAACAGAATGGTCCGAAACAATGGGTGTCGTCCATACAAACAACAATCCTGGGGGAGTTTTGCTTGAAGTTATATTTTGATTTTGATTTAGAGCATGGTACTGGGCATCCCGATTACCAGTCACTTTCTCGTGAATGACAAGTGAATCAACACTCATCGTGAGAATAACCCACCTAGCATGGAAGATACTGACAGCCCCCAGTCGCTACATGAGCGATTCAGGCATACAAAACATATTATTATTTGAAGGTTTAGAGTTTGGCACATGCAAATTTACTTGGAACGGCAGGTAAATACCGCATATAGGTAGGTATGGTGGAATCATATGGAACAATTTGTGTTTATGGAAGTGGATGCACAAGCAGTATTCGTGCTTAATAGAAGTGAAGGCTAGCAAAAGATTGAGGAGCGACCAACTAGAGAGCGACAACAATCATAAACATGCATTGGAATTAACCAATCATTGAGTGCAAGCATGAGTAGGATATAAATCACCATGAACATAAATATCGTGGATGCTATGTTGATTTTGTTTCAACTACAAGTGTGAACATGTGCCAAGTCGAGCCAGTCGAATAATACAAAGGAGGATACCATCCTATCATACTACATCACAACCATTTTAAAAGCATGTTGGCAGGAGCCAGTCGAATAATACTACACCATCCTATCATCTCGATATCTTCCATTATAAACTCCTAGCTAATTAAGCATGGCATGAGTAACTATAATCTCTAATTGTCATTGCAAACATGTTTCATTCATAATGGGCTGAATCAAGAACGATGAACTAATCATATTACAGAAACAAAATAGGTCGAGTTCATACCAGCTTTTCCTCATCTCAATCATTTCATCATATGTCATCATTATTGCCTTTCGCTTGCACGACCGAACGGTGTGAATAATAGTAATAGTGCACGTGCATTGGACTAAGTTGGAATCTGCAAACATTTATTCAAAGGAGAAGACAAGGTAATATGGGCTCTTTGTTAGATCAACAGTAATATATATGAGAGCCACTCAACATTTTCATCGTGGTCTTCTCCTCTCGACCCAAAGAAAGGAAAAAGAAATTCAAAGAGACACACTGATATTTTTAGGTTTTGTTTTTCCGAAGAAAGTAAAACAAGAACGAGAAAAGCTATTTACACGAGAAAGCTCCCAACAAGCAAAAGAAGAACGAGATATCTTTTTGAATAGCTCCGAACATGAATGTAATGTCGGTGAGGAATACATACTCCCCCAAGCTTAGGCTATTGGCCTAAGTTGGTCTATGCCCATGGATCAAAGTAGACCTCTCCTAGGTACTCAGGAGGATCCTGGGGGTTCCACTGGTTAACGAGCTCTTGTGGCTCCCACTGATAAATAGACTCGTCATACGGATCAGGTGATGGTTCTGGCTCAGGAACTGGGGATCGCGCCCGCTCCCAGTATGCATAAATGTCCTCGGGCAAAACGAGGTGCCTGCCTGAATGAATATCGAACAAAGAAGGTGCAGGCAAATTAATAATCTGACAAGTTTTCTGGCTGAATACCAGGTTATAGATGAGTCTCTTGTCCTTATCATTGCTAATAAAATCATGCGCTACCATATTGTTATAGTCTAAGTATCTAGTCGGTAGCAGCATCTCCTCTTATTCATCGTGCCTAATAGGTATCTCGAAGCGTCTAGCAAGGCGTGAGGCATAGATACCTCCAAAGATAGGACCCCTCGATCGGTTTAAACTCAACCGTCGAGCAACAATAGCGCCCTAACTAAAAGTTCTATCACGAAGTAAAGCATGGCGCAAAATAGCGAGGTCAGGAGCACTAAGGCCTCCACTGACCCCACGACCAATTAAACATCTCCCAGCAAATAATGAGTAATAGCATAATACAGGAAAAATGCAAACTAGCGACTCTCGCTTCCGACACTCCTCTCCCTTCCCCTACGGTAACTTCATCAATTAAATCTTCCACATCTCTAGGACATGGCTCACTGACGCTGCCCTCATAAGGCAATTTGCAAACCTTACAAAAATCATAAAGCATCATCTCCTTATACTCATCATATAAATAAAACTCTACCCGCGGGTGGTGATTTCCTAGCATGAAAGTGAAAATTTTGCACGAAGGTATTAGTGAGTAGGAGGTTGTAACGCCCCTGATTCGATGCGCCAAGTGTCTTCTAGTTATTCATTGTTGTTGCCATGTCATTTTCTTGCGTGTTGCATTTTGCCATGTCATCATCTGCATTGCATCATCATGGTTTTCAAAACTTGCATCCGGTCCTTTTCCCCGTTGTCCGTTTCGCGATCCGACACTCCCACACGCGCCCGTCGCCCCTCTCAGACCTTGTTTCGTGAGCGGGAGAAAAATATTCTCGGAATGGGCCGAGATTTGCCCAGTGGCCTTGGTATATCACCGGTAGACCGCCCGTCAAATTTCGTTCCATTTGGAGGTCGTTTGACGCCCCAACGGTTAACCGTGTAACCCCGAAACCCCCTTCTCTTTGCAGCCCAGCACCTCTTCACACAGCCACCTAGCCCATCTAAACCCCCTCCATGCTCTCAGTCGTTCGATCGTGATCGTGTGGGCGAAAACCGCACTCCATGGACACTCCTAGCTCCCTCTACCTATAAATATGTGCCTCTCCCCCGAAATTCGCGCAGATGAAACCCTAGCCTCCTTCCACCTCGCGCCGCCGGACAAATCCTCCCACCGCCGGACATGTCCGCGCCGCCGCTCCCGGCCAATCCTGAGCCGCCACGTCGCCACCACCGGTCCTCTCTCTCTCCTCCGCGGCCCGCCGAAGCCCGCAGCGGGCCCGCGTGGCCCGTCCGCCCCGCCACCGTGAGCCCGCAGCGCGCCGCCCCGCGCGCCCGTCGCTCCGCGCCCCCGCGCCTCCGTGCCCGCTGGCCCCGAGCTCCAGATCGGGAGGAGCCCGATCCAGAGCCCCGCGCCGCTCGTCTCCCGTCGCTTCGGCCGGCGACCGCCGGAGTCCCTCCCGCCGGCTACCGTCCAGGCGAGCCCCGCCGGCCATCTCTCCTCCTCCCGTCTGCTCTCTCTCGTTCTCTCTCTCCCTCACGCATCTCTCTCTCTCACCTTCACAGGAGCATCCATGGCTGCCCCGATCTCCGCGCTCGCGCCGCCCCAAGCCGCCTCATCACCGGGAATGGGTTCCGCATGCCCCGATCTATCCAGTCCCGGCCGTCCCGAGCCCCGCCGGAGTCCCACGCCCCCTCCTTGTCGCCGTTGACTTCCGCCGGGGCTGTCCTGTACGAGAGATGGAGCTACCCCCGACCTGGATCCCGTTTTCGCGAGGGTATTTTTCTTCCAAGTCCCAGGAAAATCATCTTATGTGTGCATGTTTTACCTGCACTAACTTTGTGCATGTTGCTCCGTTTTGTGCGTATAATATACCAAAATGTTCATCATGAGATGCTCTTCAAAGTTTTGTATTGTGCCATGCTTGTTTGACTTCATCTTGATGCCTTAATCATCGTTGTAAGAGTGCTATATGATGTTATCTGCTGTCTGTTTACAGAACTTGCCGATTTGTTATTTTTGTTGCATTTTGTGTGTGCATCCTATGAGCATGAGCTCTACATGTGTTTTGAACTAAATAATTCCATATGTACAGGGGTTCTTGGCTTGTATTTTTGTGATCTATGTGGTGACTAGCACAAGCATGTAAAGTAGCCTCCATGATGTTGCTGATTTCTGTGACTTAGTCATTTCTGCTAAGTCTGAGTCTGTCATATTTTGTTGCTATGTTGCCATGCTGCTACTAGTCATTCTATGCATAATCTGGAGATGTTCACTAAGGTTGTTTTGTTAGACATGTTATTCTATCTCCATCCATGCCCTTGTTTGCATTTATAACCTGCTGTAGCTTGTTGTTATCTTGCTCTCAAATTGCTAAATAATGTTGCTGTCAGCCTGTTAACATGAAGTTCAGTTTTGCCATGTGTTTTGCTAGTGATCCATGCACCCTATGAACTTGCTCTTACCGTTCTTAGCTTCATAAATGTGCCTTCTTACTGTTGGATGCCTTCACATACCATGAATTGCTTTGTGATGAGTGATTTGAGCTCGCAAAGATGCCTTCATAATTCTGTTTATGCCATGCTCAGTTTTTCTGCTAAGTCTGAATCTGTCATATTCCTTGCTATGTTTACATGGGTGCCATCATATCTTCTGTGCCTTTTTGGCTCGTGATCAGTAAGGGACTTTTGTTTTATGCAATTAGTAGAATCATTCCATGCCTTTATTTGCTATGATCTGTTCCTGTAGCATGTTGTTTGATAGCTCTAAACTTTGCAACCTGATGTTATTTCTGCCATGTCCAGTGATTTCTGCCAAGTCTGTGAAACTGTTATTATTTGCAATCTTGCCAAGTCCTTTTGAGCATGTTCTAGTGATTTCTGGAGATAGCTCAGTGTTCATGTTTTGTCATGCTTTACCTGTACATCATCTTCATGCCTTTTGTTTTCATGTTAAGGTGCTGTAGCATATTTTCTTGATGCTTGCAAGATGCCTAGTTGCTGTTTGGACAGATTGTTGTTATATCTTGTTTGTAGTGTATGTGTTGTACCGTTGCTCCGTTTTGAGCATGGTCTATTTGAAACTTGCTTAGTTTTGCATGTAGTTTCATCATATTATGTTTCATCTTTGTTTTGAATGTGTTTGCTTGATGTTTGAATGCATTTTGCATCAATGCCTTGTGTAACTTGTTTTGCTCATATCTTCTAGGCCGTAGCTCCGAACTAAACGAACTTTATATGTAACTTGACTAGAATCTTGTGTAGATCATTTTGGTGCATCTTAACTTGCTGTTTAATAACTTGAACATAAGGTTTATTCAGATCTGGACCAATTTCGAAATTTGCATATGAGGACTTACCGGAATTGTTATATGTTGTTTCCGGCTCATTTAAACTTGCTTTGATGTGTTGCTCTTGTATGCATCATCTCTTGCCATGAGTAGCTTCATGTAGCCTTGTCATGCATCATACTTGGTTGAGCATCATGTCTTGTTTATGTGTTGAGTGTTTACCGTGTTGTTTGCTTCTTTCCGGTTGTGCTCCTTCTCGTTAGTTCCCGTTTCGTTGCGATCGTGAGGATTCGTTCGTCTTCGTGGCTTCATCTTCTTCATGGACTCATTCTTATTCCTAGCGGGATTTCAGGCAAGATGATCGTCACGTTGGATCTCATTACTATCATTGCTATGCTAGTTGCTTCGTTCTATCGCTATGCTGCGCTACCTATCACTTGCTCTTCAAGCCTCCCAAATTGCCATGTCAGCCTCTAACCTTTTTCACCCTTCCTAGCAAACCGTTGTTTGGCTATGTTACCGCTTGTGCTCAGCCCCTCTTATAGCGTTGCTAGTTGCAGGTGAAAATGAAGATTGCTCCATGTTGGATTATGTTTATGTTGGGATATCACAATATCTCTTATTTAATTAATGCATCTATATACTTGGTAAAGGGTGGAAGGCTCAGCCTTATGCCTGGTGTTTTGTTCCACTCTTGCCGCCCTAGTTTCCATCATACCAGTGTTATGTTCCTTGATTTTGCGTTCCTAACACGGTTGGGTGTTATGTGGACCCCTTGACAGTTCGCTTTGAATAAAACTCCTCCAGCAAGGCCCAACCTTGGTTTTACCATTTGCCTATCACCTATTTATTTTCCCTTGGGAGTCGCGCTCCTGAGGGTCATCTTTATTTTAACCCCCCCGGGCCAATGCTTCTCTAAGTGTTGGTCCGAACTAGAGCCACTTGCAGCGCCCCCTCGGGGAAACTTGAGGTCTGGTTTTAGTTGTACGTAGTGCTCATCCGATGTTGCCCTGAGAACGAGATATGTGCAGCTCCTATCAGGATTGTTGGCACATCGGCGGCTTTGTTGGTCTTGTTTTATCAATGTCGAAATGTCTTGTAAACCAGGATTCCGAGACTGATCGGGTCTTCCCGGGAGAAGGAATATCCTTCGTTGACCGTGAGAACTTATAATGGGCTAAGTTGGGACACCCCTGCAGGGTATAAACTTCCGAGAGCCGTGCCCGCGGTTATGTGGCAGATGGGAATTTGTTAATGTCCGGTTGTAGAGAACTTGACACTTGACTTATTTAAAACGCATCAACCGCGTATGTAGCCGTGATGGTCTCTTCTCGGGGGAGTCCGGGAAGTGAACACGGTTTTGGGTTATGTTTGACGTAAGTAGGAGTTCAGGATCACTTCTTGATCATTGCTAGTTTCACGACCGTTCCGTTGCTTCTCTTCTCGCCCTTATTGGCGTATGTTAGCCACCATACATGCTTAGTCGCTCCTGCAACCTCACCACCTATCCTTTCCTTACCCATTAAGCGTTGCTAGTCTTGATACCCATGGTAATGGGATTGCTGAGTCCTCGTGGCTCACAGATTACTACAACACCAGTTGCAGGTACATGTTTTGCGATGATCATGACGCGAGTGCGATTTTGCTTGTTTTGGAGTTTCTTCTTCTGCTTAGGTTCCAGGTCGGCAGCCTAGGCTAGCAGGGTGGATGTCGTTTGAGCTTCTGTTTATGTTTCATCCATAGTCGGATGTTGTTTTCATGTGTATTGATGTATTCTTGCGGCATTTGTATGCCTTGAATGTATCCCCAACTATTATGTAATGATATCCACCTTGCAAAAGCGTCTTCAAGATGCGCTTCTATCCTTGGTGGGACCTCTGAGTTCCTTTAGGATAGGGTCGCATCTTGGGCGTGACAGAGGTACTGATCACACTTATCGTGGAGGAAGTCAGTGATGCCTGCATTATCAGCCAAATAATAGAAATCCTCATAAATTTCGGCCGCCCTCAAGAATGCATCACTTGGACACTCACACGATCGAACCCCCGCGGTGCGAGGAAGGTTGTACTTGGGCTTCTTCTTCTCTAAATTTTCATTTTCTTTAGAACCCCGACTTGAAGAGCCTCTTAACAATCTCCTCATCATTTTCTTCCACTGAAATTTTTAATGATTCAAAATAAAAGTGAACCAAACTCAACTAGATTGATAGCAACTACTCCTACAAGTGTCTAGAGGCTAAATCATGCATCAAAACTACTTTGGACCATATAAATTTGTCATGAAAGCTTAAGAACAAGGTCACCACAACAGCAAAAAATTGCAATAAATAAAGCACTAGAACAAAAACTAATTGGACCATTGGAGGAGTCACATACCGAAGAACAACCCCCCAAAATAGTTTTGCAAATGGAGCTTTGCGCAAGGAGATCGAAAATGGCAACAAGATGAGCTAGAGCATGGGTTTGAGCAACATGATGATTTTTTCTGGAGGAAGATGAAGTGGATGGGTGCTTCAATAAGTGAGGAGGACCCACGTGGGACCTACAAGGCAGGGGGCGCACCCAGGGGGTAGGGCGCGCCCTCCATCCTTGTGGTCCACTGGTGCAGCCCCCTGGTGTGTTCTCAGTGCCAAAAATTCTCAAATATTCTATAAAAAATCATACTAAATTTTCAGGGCATTTGGAGAACTTTTATTTTCGGGACATTTTTTATTGCACAGATAATTCAGAAAATAGACGGATAATACTAGTTTTGCTTTATTTATTCTAGATTACAGAAAGTAAAAAGTAGGAACAGAAAATTGTGTTCTCTAATTTCGTCCATCTCATGCCCATCAAAAGGAATCCATTAACAAGGTTGATCAAGTCTTATTAACAAACTTCTTCTGAATGACATGAAACTTGAGAACTTTCAAATAATACTAGGTTACCTCAGCGGGATATGCATGTCCCCAACAACAAGAGTGTAATATTTCTTTTTGACAGTAGGAAGAGGGAACTCAAAACCTCCGATAGCAATATTTGAAAATTTTCCTATAGAATCGATACTATTCACTTGAGGTTGTTTCTTCGGAAAGTGTACCGTATGCTCATTACCATTAACATGAAAAGTGACATTTCCCTTGTTGCAATCAGTAACAGCCCCTGCAGTATTCAAAAAGGGTCTACCAAGGATGATCGACATACTGTCGTCCTCGGGAATATCAAGAATAACAAGATAATAACGTTTGCAACCACAACAGGAACATCCTCACAAATACCGATGGGTATAGCAATTGATTTATCAGCCATTTGCAAAGAGATTTCAGTAGGTGAACTTATTCAATTCAAGTCTACGATATAAAGAGAAATGCATAACACTAACACCGGCTCCCAAATCACATAAAGCAGTTTTAACATAGTTTCTTTTAATGGAGCATGGTATAGTTGGTACTCCTGGGTCTCCTAGTTTCTTGGTATTCCACCCTTAAAAGTATAATTAGCAAGCATGGTGGAAATTTCAGCCTCCGTGTCGGGGATATACCCCGCGGTATGACCCGGCTGGGACTTGGTGTTTCATTGGTAACCCGGTAGATGTTAAGTCAGGTCATAAACCGGCAGATGTTAAGTCAGATGGCAACCCGACAGATGATAAGCCAGATGGTAAGTCAGATGGTAACCCGGCAGATGTTAAGTCAGATCATAAACAGGAAGATGTTAAGCCAGATGGTAAGTCAGATGGTAAACCGGCAAACAGTCATAACCCAGCAGACAGAGTCGCCTGGGGTTAATAAGCCCGAGACGTTAAGAAAGAAGCCCATGAAGAGAAGTCAGAATAGTTTAAGTCTTAGTCCGAGATGGACTCTACATGTAACCCGCCCCTTCAACTTATATAAGGAGGTGTAGGGCATCCCAAGAGAGGGGGAATAATCTTAAGGCTAGACATAACTAGGAGAGCCGGTTTACGGCAACTCTCTCGTGATGATAATAAGACCTAGCCACAAACAACATGTAGGGTTATTACCGGATGATGTTTCCCGGGGCCCGAAGCTGTCTAAACCCTTGTCTTGTGTGTTGATCCGTCTCGCGTCTCTCATCCCGATCAACCCCTCTCAAGCTACCACATATATGCGTTGGCCTCACGACTAAGTCCTCACACTAGGACATCTGCCGTGACAAATCCACGACAGTTGGCGCCCACCGTGGGGCCTACGCACGGTGGTGTTGAGTTCTTGGAGGGATCTTCCCCGGAGATCGAGAAGTTCGCAGTTTTCCGTGGCTATCCCACGCCTCGAGAACATTTTATAGGATGAAGAAAAGACTGCAGCGAAAAGATCTACATCATTGACGAGCTGTCAAAACAACGTATTCAGATTTAGACGAGTTAGGGTTCTGCAAGTCGCCAAGCCAAGTCAAGTCGCCCTGGCAATGGTCACATTGGACAATGGAAAGTGCGGTTAGCAATTGACCATGGAACCAGTTTGGAAGGATATACGTAAGAGTCATATTCATTAATCCGGATTTATAGCTGATGAGATTTGAGGGATATTAGGGTTTGGTGTTTTCTCTGTGCGTCACCGGGGCAACGCGATTCGTCGAATCCGAGTTGGAGATCAAATTTTTGCCGTTACAGCCGTGTATTGCCAAGGCCAACAGGAATTATGCTACCGTACGCCGGGTCAAGTCAATCAACACATTTGTGAAGAGACAAGGGTCAAAACCCGAGGCTGTTTCATACATTGAGCTGCTAAAGACTGCTGCTACTGTTGCACGGAGTAGTACTACTTCTAAAAAATAATTATGCTACTGTTGCTTGAAGGCAATACTATGTTGCTGCTGTTCGCATAAAGGGATCCATCTAGTACTTGAATACTGCCTATGTTAAGGTTCAGATTTTGAGGAGATAATATCTGTTGAAACTGCTTCACGTGAGGGACTACCACACCGGGATCGGACTAGCAGATCAACAGCCGCCTTTCCAATGGCTGTTTCAATACGAGCCTGCCGTTTCATCAATCGCAGGCTATCTCAAGTTGCCGCAACCGGTGACTCGCCTTGCCAAGTCGCCATTGGCGGTTCATCTCCGCCGAGCGGCCCTTCTTGGCCTGCTTCCGAGCGGCCTGGGGCGTATTGAGCCGCCCCTGCCGTGTATTGAGGCGCCGGTCTAGTGCGCTGAGACGCCCCTGTCACGTTGAATTGCCGGTCTGCTGCACTAAGCCGCCCCGCATGCCAGTGACTAAAGCGCCTCCGCCTCCCCCGTCCTCAATCCGAGTGACCTCCGAGGTCTCAATCCGGCTCAGCTTCGCGCTGGTTTTGCCCCGTCGCCGTCTCTGAAGCGCCGTTTGCGTTGCGTTGTCCTGGGCCGGCCCCGCCGTTGCAGACTCGTTTCACTCCGTCAACCGTGCAAGCCACCAGAGTTGTGCCGGCCTCGCCAATGCCTCGCCGGCTTACTCCCGCCGCGAGTCGCCATACAACCCGCCGCGTCTCCATTCAACTCCATGGCCTTAAGCCGCCGCCTGGCCATCTGCTGCTAAACCGCCACAGTCGTGTTTCCACCTCCGTGCTGACCTCTGCCACCACGGGCCACGCCTCGCCATCAGGCCTCGACTCGTCTCTGGTTCAAGTTGCCATCAGGCCTCGACTCGTCTCTGGTTCAAGTCGCCATCGGGCCTCGACTTGTCTCCGGTTCAAGTCGCCATCGGGTCTCGTCTCGTCTCCGGTTCCAGTCGCTGGGCACGCCTGAGTCGCCTGCTGAGAGTCGCCTACTGTTTTTTGATTCGCTGTCCCTGGCTGTCTCCACCATGGCGCCTCACTCCGTGCTGGGCCGCCACGCTACTCCAAACCGCTGGCCTTCGTCGGGCTATAACACGCCCTGCAGGCTGGCCTCTTCAAACCGCCGCCTCTCCGCCTCTGGTGCGACCCCGCTACCCCTGTGAGCCGCCCCGGCCCTGCGCCACATCCGCGGCCGCTGAACACCTAGCCACCTCACATCAACCCGCCACTGCGGCCTATAACTACGCGACTCCGCGGGCGAGTTGCTGGTATCCGTCAAGTTGCGGCTCCGAGCTACTACAGCACCTCTGCAAGCTTCGCGGCGAGTCATCGATCTTCGCCAACTCGCCTCTGTCGAAGTGGGTTGCTTCTATAGTGCCTTGCCTTGCCGTCTGCCGGCCTCTGCAGTGGCTCCTTCTACCATGGCCTCCCCTGAATCACCGCCACGGCCTCGTCAAACCGGCCGCACCCGATCCGCCCTCGCCGGCGCGCCCAGCCGCCGCAACACCTCAACCCGGACGACCCCGAGTGGCCTCTCCTCGCGCTAAGTTACCCAGATGAACTTGAGCCGCCTACTTCTACTGTTGAGTTTTCTGTGTCGAGTTCCTGTTGCCAAGTTGCCACGCTGCGGATCACCGAGCCTTCCCATCGGCCCGTGATCTCTGCCTCCCGCATGCTCGCCGTCTCCAGCGCGTTGGCTGGCTCGTGCATCCTCTGCGATCCACGACTCTTCGAGCGCCAGAGATGCCTCCACCCTGGGCTATTGCCTCGGCGACCTGCTGTCGACCCATTTTCTGCCTCAAGCAGTGCTACAACATGCAACGAAATATTCAAAAGCAACCATGACTCGGAAAGGATATAATGGTGGGCGTTGACTCCTCTGTTGTTTTCCTCCGAAGTCGCCGCCCGCGCTTTGAACGGCCTTGTCTTCACAATCGAGTTGCCGCGCTTCTAAGCCGCTGTCGCGTCGAGCCACCCATTGCCTCACCGGAGTTGCTGAGCAGCCGCGCTTCTTTGTCGTTGTCGCTGCCGTGACCCGCCTTGCTTCTGCTTTCACCATGGCTCACTTCGCCTCGAACCGCCGTACGTCGAGCTGCAGGACTTTCCGACCCGACCTTACCCACTTTCGATGCCATGGCCCTTGCCGCCGGCTCACCTATGCTCTGCCCTGCTAGCGCATGAGTGCAGCCGCTCCGTGTCTCCTTATCTGCAGCCCCGGCAGCCGAGTGCGAGCCGCCCTCCGCCTCGGCACTCTGTCGCCGAGTTGCAGTCATCGCTGCGGTCCCGGCCGTACGACCCGGCCTCCTCCGCATCCGCACCTTGAGCCGCCGCCCCGAGCAATGTGTAGCACTAGTATTGCTGCATATGACGATATTGTCCCCTTGTATCATGTTGATGAAGATGATAGCCAAATTTGTGCTGGTATTGACATAGTTGGACGAAACATGCAATCTGCTCCATCAGGATACAAGTGAATTGCATGGTGACCAGATGTACGTGGATTCAGGGAGAGCTGAGAAAAAAAGAAAAGAAAAGAAAAAAGGTGGGTCAACATGACCCGCAGGATACGTTTTAAGCCGCCCGGTTCCAGTGCTTTAAAGCCTCCACCTTCACTATGGTTTCGCTAGTGCCACCTTGCTTTTAACGGAGAGAGTGGCTAAAACACCGTTGAAGTTACCAGAGGTTTTTCATAGATGCGGATCCTCCATCGTCTAAATAAATCAGGTGATATCCATTCAAATTTTATTTTTATTTAACACATATTGTTTTCATCAAGGAACAATTACTTGGTTTATGATATTTTTCCGCAGGACGATTATTCCTTACAAAAAGGTGTCGCAAAAGAGGCGTGAGCAAATATTATTTTTGCACTAGCGCTCATCCTGCGCGAGTTGCCACCCCCGTTACATTAACACACGCGACTGACTTATTGTCCGTGCCCATGGCCGACTCGCCTGCGTCCGTGCCGTTTCCAACGCCGCGGCTGACTCTCTCATCTGCATCGGCTTACAATGCCGTTGCCGACTCTCCCAGTTCGCATGGGCTTACAACGTCGCGGCCGACTTATCTGTCTGCTCCCACGGCCGGCTCGGCCGTAATTGATTTCAGCTTCACCGTGGTGATCATCAACTCCACGACGGATAACTACTGGCCTGACATATCAGGTGAAATCCATCGAGTGTATTTTTATATTACATATTTCTTTCTTTAAAAGAGCAATTACTCTGGCTTGCGAGTTCTTTAATGTAGGACAAGTTGTCTACTACAAAAGGGATTATTATATCAATGAGCTATTGAATGACTCATACCGGTTTATGTCACGGTCAAATATGGAGAATCTCAAGCCAACTCCTCGAGTCGCTTTGAGACTTGGGGCTACGATGACATGACTCAGTAAATGACTGACAGTTTAAAGCAAGTCAAGAACTCCAGGTCAGTGGAGGGAAGATAAACCGGTCCCGGAGGCTGCTGTTATATTGATAAAAATTTAAAGGTTGTCAGAAAATTTCCGGCTCAAAATACAGACTCCGGTTTAAAATCCGGTTCAAGGGAAATATGTCTCCCGCAAAGCTTTGAAGCTCTCAATATCCGGTTTAAAACTCCGCTTGAAAAAAGAAATTCATCTCTCGCAAGCGCGAGTTCTCAGAAAAGTTAAGGGTTGCCAAAGAGAACTTGCTGCCATGATGCGCGATTCAAACATGGGTATCCTGCCTTATGGGCTTATCTTATTATGGTCACTTGGGGTGCTTCCTGCTCATTGAGCGAAGCTATGATTACCCTTTGATCAAGCTTATACGCCATTCTTACAAAAACACTTGGGGGCTTGCTACCCAGGTTAAAGGGACCAAAGGGAGTCTGTTGCAAAAGCACAACTCAAACATAGGTGCCCATTGAGCACAACTCAAAAATATTGCTTGGGGGCTCTTTGTTCTAAAGGACAAAGAGTTTTTATGACCCTTGTAATAGGCTTAAAAGCCAGGCTGGGAAGCCAGGTGTATTCACCTAAAACCCCGGGTTATCCTGTCTTTTTAAGTCTGCCACTCCGCCCAGGTAATCCTGGAATGACCCGCCGTACGTTGGACAAGTCAATCTTATGCAGACCCTAAACTTGTCAAAGTTAAAACGACAATTGGTTATGTGAGGTCTGTCTTATAAGGTTTGTATAAAGGTTTAACTCAGTGGCTGTGTAGCCCGTGAAAGCACTTGAGATTTAGGCTTGGCGGCCTATGAAGCCTTGTTTTTTCTGATTTATTTTTCCTATTTGAACATTTTTGGGTTCATCTTTGTACCATATTGACATATGGTTTTCACAATTCAGGCCAGGTAGCCTTAACTATATGACTCATAATTGAGCATATTGGGTAAATAACCCGCCCTGATAGCAGACTATAAGTTGCCAGGATATCTTTGCCTTGAGCAATCAAAATCATGATATTGCATGCCTACGGGTCAATACCCGCGACGGGTTATGTTATTAAAATCTTGAATAGCCAACATGGTTGGATTTTTATTATGGTTATCAATAACCAGTATTATGATTGAGGTTTTCAAAGTCGCTTTAGCGCAATGGCTATTATTTTATCAATGGATATGATTTATTCTACAACGGAAGGAATAGTCCCGAGTCGCTGCAGGTTTACGACCCGACACTTGGGGGCTACATTATTGAAGTTGAGATTACATCAAATATGCAAGTCCCATGTCACTGCTAGCATGCACCATGGCACTTGGGGGCTAATGCAAAGTCATTTTTGCTCACCTCATTGAAGACCCGACTCATCACATCGTAATGAGCCGGCCCTTGGGGGCTACTAATTGCTCCTGTCAAGAATTCAAGGTACACAAGTCTTAATCCATTATACTGAAAGGTCCACTACTCAGTTGGTAGAGTACAAAGCACTTACCCTTATGGACGTGGGTTCAAGTCCCATGGTGAGGGTTACATCATATGATATTATTTTCAATGAAGTATATATAAAGTCCCAGCTCAGTATTATCTTACTAAGCCGGCCCTTGGGGGCTACACGTTGCTGTTCAAGTCTACATGATGATATCTATAAAGTCCCTGCCCCTTATTGCATAATGACCCGACCCTTGGGGGCTACACTGGTTGAAGTTTTTATGAGCATAAGACAATTACAAGTCCTAGGTTGCTGCAAGCATGACAACCTGGCACTTGGGGGCTACATATGTGGAATACTCAGTTTATGACTAATGATTGAGATAAACAACTTGGATTTCTTCAAGCTTGTGACATTCATATTGAAGCAAGTCTTAAGCTGTTACTACGTTCCCTTCTTAAGACTTGGGGGCTACAAGTGATATACATATAAGGGAGGTACGCTTTCAAAGCTGATGTTAACAAACAATTATGACCCGGTGCCATCAATATTTATAAACCGGCAATTTTGGCAATGATAAACTGGCAAGTTTTACATCTTTAAGCTAGCTGAAAATCAGATGAGTATTTCAAGACTAATATTTTTTGTTAAGCCTTGGGAGCTGAATCAAATGAATTATCCTTCATAGTATTTCTCTGTGAGAAACCAATGTCAGCAAACTGAGTATGAAGCTGGCCTATTGACCCGGATTTTCTAGAAGAAGGAAATGACAAGGAATTAAGGATGATCAGGTGTGGGCTTACAAAAGTTCTTAAACCGGAGCATAATCTGTCAAAATTTTTCTTGTGTTTGTTTACAGGATCAGTTTAACATGGATAAATCCAAATTAAACTAGGGGCTAATGTCGGGGATATACCCCGTGGTATGACCCGGCCGGAGATATGACCCGGCCGGGACTTGGTGTTTCATTAGTAACCCGGCAGATGTTAAGTCAGATCATAAACCGGCAGATGTTAAGTCAGATGGTAACCCGACAGATGATAAGCCAGATGGTAACCCGGCAGTTCTTAAGTCAGATCATAAACCGGCAGAGATTAAGCCAGATGGTAAGTCAGATGGTAAACCGGCAGACAGTCATAACCCAGCAGACAGAGTCGCCTGGGGTTAATAAGCCCAAGACGTTAAGAAGCCCAAGATGTTAAGAAGCCCATGAAGAGAAGTCAGAATAGTTTAAGTCTTAGTTCGAGATGGATGTGGGAGTCCTGGACTAAGGGGTCCTCAGGTGTCCGGCCTGTTATCGATTGGGCCGGACTGATGGGCTGTGAAGACATGAAGACCGAAGACTATACCCGTGTCCAGATAGGACTCTCCTTGGCGTGGAAGGCAAGCTAGGCGACCAACTATGAAGATTCCTTCTTATGTAACCGACTCTATGTAACCCTAGATCCCTCCAGTGTCTATATAAACCGGAGGGCGTAGTCCGGAAAGGATATACCCATTACCATAGTCATACAGGCTAGGCCTCTAGGGTTTAGCCACTACGATCTTGTGGTAGATCAACTCTTGTAACACTCATATTCATCAAGATCAATCAAGCAGGAAGTAGGGTATTACCTCCATAGAGAGGGACCGAACCTGGGTAAACATCGTGTCCCCTGTCTCCTGCAACCATCGACCCTAGACGCACAGTTCGGGACCCCCTACCCGAGATCCGCCGGTTTTGACACCGACATTGGTGCTTTCATTGAGAGTTCCACTGTGCCGTCGACGAAAGGTCCGATGGCCCCTTCAAACGTCGATAGTGACGCCGTCCAAGGAGAAACCTTCCTCCAAAGACAGATCTTCGTGTTCGGCAGCTTCGTACTGCGGGCCAACTCGCTTGGCCATCTGGAGCAGATCGATAGTTACGCCCCTGGCCGTCAGGCCAGATTCGGAAGCTTGAACTACGTCGCGGACGTCCGCGGAGACTTGATCTTCGACGGATTCGAGACCACGACGATCGCTCCCCCTCGCTCCGATGAACATGACTTAAATCTATCATCGGGTCACATCCAGGAGATGGTTCCTGTTGCTGCAACGGCCTTAGAGCCAGAGTAGATCGTGCCATCCGAGGCCACAGAGTCTGCGGCATTGGAGGCGCACGCAGACTCGACACCCTGCAATATTTGCATCAACGGAACTCCGGACTCGTCGCCGGCTATAAGTTCCGGACCATGTACGCCTGCGGACACCGAGCTGGATCGGTTATCGATTTTCGAATTCAGCGCCGCAGACATCTTCCAGCACTCACCTTTGGGTGGTGTGCTAAACTCTTTAAAGAATTTGTCCTTGGAGAAGGACTCACAGCCGAACTATGTTCGTTTCGAGCTAGAGGCTGATGATGGGGAATTTTGCTTCCCACCCGCCACCCACTTCATAGCCACTATAGATGACTTAACCGACGTGCTTGATTATGGCTCCGAAGACATCGACGGTATGGACGATGATGCCGACAAGGAGCAAGGCCAAGACCCGCCAGTCACCGGACGTGGGACAGCCACCCCTTCGTACGACGTGTACATAGTTGACACACTTAAAAAAGGGCGCGACGATGACAAAGGAGATCCAGTTGAGAATAAACCTCCTGAGACACAATCTAAGTACCGGCGCCCTAAACGCCGCTCCAAGTCACATCGCAGCAACGATGGCACCAGAGAAAATAGTACTCCGAATGACACCGAAAACAATGAAGACCCTGTTGGAGCAATATCCGAACAGGAGGAAGAGGAAAACGGGCAAGCATGCCCCGATGAACAGGCCCTGCCCAGCGACAATTTGGAGGACAACAACTACCTTCCGCTCTCCGAAGATGAGGTAAGCCTCGGCGACGAAGACTTCATCGTACCCGAAGAGCCCCTCGAGCAGGAGCGCTTCAAGCGCAGGCTCATAGCTACTGCAAGGAGCCTGAAAAAGAAGCAGCAACAGCTTCAAGCTGATCAAGACCTAATCAATGATAGATGGACCCAAGTCCTGGTCGCCGAAGAATACGGCCTTAGTGGCCTAGCCAAAAGCTACCCGAAGCATAGATTGCTACACCAGTTCGATGACGAAGCGTTAGAGCCCCTACCATCATCACACAATGTGGCAGGTCGCCGACAACTCTGTCCGGATAAAGAGGCAACTCAAGCCGAACACCAGACGGTCCCACCTTGCTGTAAAGGCAAGAATAGCACAGCTCACGATTGTCCAGATGACCTGCAGCAGGACTTGGACAGTAGAGCAAGACACGCAAGATCGATCTATGGATCGCGAGGGCATGCCTCGACACGCGACAAGGGCTACCTATTCGGACGTGACAAACCTAGCCACGCCCGAGATGAAAACCGCAAACGGGCTCCTTCGGAGTTACGTCGCAGTGTGGCCCAACATAGAGGCGCCGCACACCCTCTTTGCTTCACTGATGAAGTAATGGATCATGAATTTCCCGACGGATTCAAACCCGTCAGTATTGAATCATACGACGGAACAACCAATCCCGCGGTATGGATAGAAGACTTTATCCTCCACATCCATATGGCGCGTGGAGACGACCTCCACGCCATCAAATACCTCCCACTAAAGCTAAAAGGGCCAGCTCAGCACTGGTTAAACAACCTGCCTGAAAGTTCCATAGGAAGCTGGGAGGACTTGGAGGAGTCCTTCCTCGACAAATTCCGAGGCACATATGTCCGGCCACCGGATGCCGATGACCTAAGTCACATTGTCCAGCAGCCCGGAGAGTCAGCTAGGAAGCTCTGGACTCGGTTCTTAGTCAAAAAGAACCAAATCGTCGACTGTCCGGACGCGGAAGCCCTTGCGGCTTTCAAACACAGTGTCCGGGACAAATGGCTCGCACGCCACCTCGGTCAAGAAGGACCTAAATCCATGACAGCCCTCACTGCTCTGATGACCCGCTTTTGTGCGGGAGAGGACAGCTGGCTCGCTCGTAGAAGCAACAACGCCAGCGACCCGGGCACTTTCGAAATCCGAGGCGGCAACGGAAAGCCACGACGAATCAAATACAACAGTCGCAATGATAATGAAAGATCACGTGACACAGCGGTCAACGCCGGATTCAGCAATCCCAAGCCCGGTCAACGGAAGAAGCCATTCAAGGCGAAACAAGACGAACCATCCAACCTGGACAGGATATTGGACCGACCCTGCCAGATTCACGGCCACCCCAACGAACCAGCTAATCATGCTAATAAAAACAGCTGGGTCTTTAAAAAGGCCGGCAAGCTCAGCACCGAACATAAGGGGAGGAGGCCGCCAAGCGGCAGGGACGGCGGAGAGGTTCACCAACTAAATACCGGGGGTCAGAAGCAATTTCCACCCGAAGATCAACTACTCCCGGGGCGAAAATAGCAGTCCGGCTTCTGCCGCCCACCTCGTACACCCGCAAAATTTGTGCCGCGCATACATCACTACACACTCAAGATACCATGGGCATTGGCGGAGGCACACTATAGACAGGCCTGCAAGCATCTCCATAACATTTTTTATCCATTTTCTTTTACTTCTTCCTTCACTATCCCTTAAAAACAGGTGATGAACAGGACAAACATCTGAAACTGGCTCTATCGGGGTTCGGATCCGTACACTCACCTGAGGGGCTATTTCCATCGAGGATTCCCCCCGCTAAGGACTGGCGGCGCAGACGTGCAACAGGAGGTCCAAAATAACTTTTTGTAGACCGCACTCTCTATTTTGAGCCTGTACTATGCCCGTTCCTCCACCTCCGACCCCGAGCATGTCAAATAGCCGGGAGGATGGCTTATATATATATATAATAAATAATCATTGGCATATCGCTCAGCTCCCAGTAAATAGTATCCGAATTAATCATCCGTGTTGTTTCGCCACTGAATACGGCTCCCATGGTTGTTTCACAAACACACCTTGGCATAACCTGCCAGGGGCTCGGTATGGGAACAAATGCGTTGCCAGCAAAAGCCTGAACAGCTCTACAGCGTACTTCGGCGTCGCAAGTTTGGCCTTATATGCATCAGCTCCGAATCATTGTCTTGGGTCAATAGTTGGGTTGCCCGGCTCCTGTGCTTGCTACCCTACGTTCCGCTCTATCGGCTAGGGTAGTAAAGGGAGAACTACTGCGATTGTGCTTCCGGTTCATCTGGTCAAGTACCTCAGTAGAGAAAGACGAAAACTGATTGTCATGATGCTGCGAGAGCTGGTCAACCACTTGGCGACCTCTTGGAATCTTTAGCGATTCTCCGTGTCACACGAAGGATCTTTTTTAGATCAAATATGTAAGGCGCCATATTATACGCCGTATACATACCAGGGGCTATTTAGTAGCCCCACCATAAAACTCCTATGGCTAAGTGAAAGTGTTAACGCCCTATAGTCTGATTGCCTGGTTCGCGGCATTATCACCTCCTTCATGGACCAAGACGTTGGATAAAGAGTGATTAAATGCTTTTCCTAACACCCCCGTACTTCCTACGAGGGGGCTGAAGTCGACGACTGGAAAACTTTCAGATTATATTAAAACGGCCGCACAGGAGGAATACAAGCTTTCAAGCAAGACATAAAAATAGATTAACTATAAAATTGTCTTTTACAATTATCATACACCTTACTCGAATATTATGTCTTTCGAGCATTGACCCTCTATTAAGCGGGCGGCCTCTAGGACGTCTTCAAAATAATGCTCCAGTTCAGGATGGTCCTTGCCCTTGGGTGGACTCTTAGCCACGATATCGATGGCCTTTATCTTTCCCCAGAATGTCTTGACTCGGGCAAAGGCCATCCGTGCACCTTCAATGCATGCTGACCGCTCCACAACATCGATTCGCGGCACCGCGTCAACAAGTCTTTGTACCAAACCAAAGTAGCTATCCGGAATAGGCTCAGTTGGCCACAACCGGATTATGACATCCTTCATGGCAGCGCCGGATATCCTATGAAGTTTGGCCCATTGGGACATCTGTTCATTGAGCAACAGAGGGCGCTTTGATGCGCCAAACTGCCACCAAAAAAGCTTCTCCGTTGCATACCCATCTCGCGCTTGGTAATACTGCGCTGCATCGGAAGAACTCTTCGGCAAGTCCAAGAACTCGTCCGGAGAACTCCACACTTGGTTAAGTTGAGCATAGTTCGGGTCACCGAGCTTAGTTTGCAGCAGAAAGGGCTTTCTAGCCGCAATCTCCCTAGCCTGCCAAACCTCCTCACGGGCTGCTCTGGATTCCGACAACGCTTCTCTCGCCTCTTGTAAGGCCTTGTCCAGTTCAGCCATTAAGGCTTTATTCTCCTTCTCCAGAAATTCACAGCGGCCAGTGGCATTTTCCAGTTCGAGCGCCATCGTGGATATCTTCTCCTCATCTCGGCGTCGTGCAGCTTGTTCGGCTTTTAGCTCAGCCGATGCCTTTTCGGCAGCAGCATTGCTACACCGGGCCTGCTCCTTGGCCCGGGCCAGCTCCGCTCGAAGAACTTCAACGGCGACAGCACCATCTGCAGCCATGCATATTCTAGCATCTCAATTCCAGAGTTATGCTTATACCACAAAAATGTATGGGGATTGCCCCGAATACATACCTTGCGACTCGTCAAGACGCATATTGATTAATGCAAGATCATCCCCTGCCACATCAAGCTTCCATTGCAGCTCGACAATTTCCATAGTCCGGGAAGTGGCCAAGGGGGAACCAGCCTGTGTTCAAGTTCATCAGGTTAGTCCTCAAACGATCCTTTTCGATCCTCCGGTTGCTTCCCAGTGGAAGCCAACCCGAGTCTCAGGGCTACTACCTATACGCAGGCGCATCTTTGCAAATAAAACATAGTTGAAAACATTATATCACAAACCTCGAAGCCCTTCAGCAGGCTCATGAAGGCTTCATTTAATCCGCTCTTCACGGACAAAATTTTCTCAACCACTGTACCCATCAAGGTACGCTGTTCCCTAGAGACAGATGCATTTCGCAACATGTCCCGTAATATGTCCGGAGCCGCTGGGTCTCCGGAAGCCGCTCTAGGAGCACAGTCATCCTTTGAAGGAATTTGCTCACCCGTCTCCGGAATCATCGTCGGCTGCAAGCCAGACAGTCCGAGGCCTTTATTATTGGCCCGAGAATCCCAGACGATCGGAGATCCACCTTCGGGTACTGCCTCTTTCATCCCTTGCATAGCTTGTTTAGCAAGAAAAACCCTCCGCGATGACACTTCAGAGTCGTCCACCTTATTGGGCGATGAGGTCGGGGAGGCGTCTCGCTTTCCATCATCTCTGGGAGTAGACTTCCCGAAGAAGAGGATTGCCCAGAAAAACTCTGTGCCAACCTGTAAAAGTGCACGAACGCATTACGTATATCTTCGGCAACAGCAACGGAGTGGGACGCTATCAAAGTACTCCGGATTCACTTACGGTTTGGCCGAGGGCTTGTCCCCTTGTTGGAGCTGTTCAACGGCATCGCTTTCCAAACCCAAGCCGCTCGACGGTGGCATCTTGCCCCTCTTGGGAGACCGCCCCTCCCAACCTTCGAAGGTGGCCCTTTCCTCCCTGCTCGGAGAAGGGATATTGGGTCCTCTCCCGCCTCTATCTTCAGGCGAGGAAAGATCGATTTCTCCGGACTCAGTGTCCGACTTACCTCCGGAACCAAGGTCATCTTGGGTCTTCTCACTCTCCTCTTTACTCTCCCTTGCCGGCGCCTAGTATGGTGCTGAGGCCAGCATCCTTGTTAACATAGGACTGGCTGAGTCTTCAGGAAGGGGAGCCGGACACCTAATCCGTTCCACTTTCTTTATCCATCCCTGAAAAAGGATGATTTGGTCAGTGTCTTGCCACTGTGTATCCGAATATAAGGTGTTCGACGAACGGGTACTTATCGGGGTGTCCGGATGGTTGCAGTCGAGGTCGATATCATCGGTGGTGTCCAGCCATTGCTTTCGTTTCCCGAAAAATAATTTCCACATTCCTTCGTGCGTAGTGCCGAAGAAGTGCTGAAGAGTCCGCGGCCCTTCTGGATTGAACTCCCACATGCGGAGAGGCCGTCGCTGGCACGGCAGGGTCCAGCGGACCAGCATTACTTGAACAACATTGACGACATTGATGTCCCTCTCAATGAGGCTTCGGATGCGACTTTGCAAAGTTCGCACCTCGTCCGTTGATCCCCAGTCCAACCCCTTATTAATCCATGATGCTAGCTAAACTTGGGGGCTGGATCGAAATTCGGGCGCAGCTGCCCACTTGGAGCCATGGGGCTCGATGATATAGAACCACCCCTGCTACCATAAGTCGGAAGATTTGGCAAAAGATCCTTTCAGCCAAACAGCACTAGCAAGCTCGCTCACTATGGCGCCACCGCACTCTGCCTGCTTCCCCTCTATCACTTGCGGCTTCACATTGAAGGTCTTAGCCATAAGCCGAAGTGTGGAGGAGTTCGGAGGAAGGCTTCGCACATGACGATAAACGCCGAGATAAGAAGAATAGAGTCTGGGGCCAGATCGTGAAAATCCAGCCCATAATAGAACATGAGCCCTCGGACGAAGGGGTTAAGCGCAAACCCTAACCCGCGGAGGAAGTGGGACACGAACACGACCCTCTCGCCGGATCTGGGGGTGGGAGTAACCTGCCCCTCGGCAGGAAGCCGATGAAGGATTTCCACGGTCAGATACCTCGCCGCCCGAAGCTTTGCAATATCTCCCTCCGTGACAGAAGAAGCCACCCACCGGCCTTGACGGCTGGATCCGGACATGATTGGAGCTTGTGGCGATTGGAACCCGGGTGTTGGAACTCGGGGTAGCGGGGGTTGAGGAAGAAGCAAGCGTGAAAGAAAAATACGGTTTTGTACCCCTATATAAAGGCCGCGAATATCGAACGTCTCCTCCTAGGCCTCAAAACTTGCCTATTCCCTAGGAGTTGTAGCCGAGTGACGGTTGGGTTACCCACGTCTGGGTTGATAAGAATCCCTTAAAAAAAGGGAGAGACACGATCTCCGCTGGGATAAGACATGCCAATAAAACCACGTCTTGACACATGGGACGGCGAGCTAGCTAACGGTTCGAAAATAATGGCCGAGCAGGCGTGATGTCATGTTACCAAAAAGTTGTCAGCGGATTGGACTCGTAAAATATTATATCCTCTGCAGTTGTGTATACAGGTCCGGATACAATTATTACATCTGAAGACTATCTCGGAGTTCGGGAAAAGGGAACCCGCCTTGCAATGCCGAAGACAATCTGCGCGCCGGACTCCTCGTCATTGAAGCCAGGTTCAGGGGCTACTGAGGGAGTGCTGGACTAAGGGGTCCTCGGGTGTCCGGCCTGTTATCCATGGGCCGGACTGATGGGCTGTGAAGACATGAAGACCGAAGACTATACCCGTGTCCGGATAGGACTCTCCTTGGCGTGGAAGGCAAGCTAGGCGACCAAATATGAAGATTCCTTCTTATGTAACCGACTCTATGTAACCCTAGATCCCTCTGGTGTCTATATAAACTGGAGGGCGTAGTCCGAAAAGGATATACTCATTACCATAGTCATACAGGCTAGGCCTCTAGGGTTTAGCCATTACGATCTCGTGGTAGATCAACTCTTGTAACACTCATATTCATCAAGATCAATCAAGCAGGAAGTAGGGTATTACCTCCATAGAGAGGGCCCGAACCTGGGTAAACATCGTGTCCCCTATCTCCTGCAACCATCGACCCTAGACGCACAGTTCGGGACCCCCTACCAGAGACCCGCCGGTTTTGACACCGACAATGGACTCTACATGTAACCCGCCCCTTCAACTTATATAAGGAGGGGCAGGGCACCCCAAGAGAGGGGGAATAATCTTAAGTATAGACATAACTAGGAGAGCTGGTTTACGGCGACTCCCTCGTGATGATAATAAGACCTAGCCGCAAACAGCATGTAGGTTATTACCAGATGATGTTTCCCGGGGCCCGAAGCTGTCTAAACCCTTGTCTTGTGTGTTGATCCGTCTCGCATCTCTCATCCCGATCAACCCCTCTCAAGCTACCACATAGATGCGTTGGCCTCATGACTAAGTCCTCACACTAGGACATCTGCCGTGACAAATCCACGACACTCCGGTATCTTTCTTTTATTTGTAAAAATATCCTTCATATACTTAGCATAAGGAGACATTTTCAGAATATCAGTCAAACGCATACGCAAAAAGATAGGTCTAAGCATTTCAACAAAACGCTTGAAATCCTCACCATATTTTTTCTTGGATGGTTTAGGAGGAAAGGGCATGGATTTATGAACCCATGGTTCTCTTTCTTTACCATGTTTCCAAACAATGAAAATCTCTGTTATCATAATGTTGATTCTTTGATTGTGGGTTATCAAGATCAACAACAGGTTCTATCTCAACATCATTATCATTACTAGATTGAGCATCAGCATGAACATCATCATTAACATTAGCACTAGGTTCATGCTCATCACCAGATTGTGTCTCAGCATCAGAAATAGAAATGTCATTGGGATTCTCAGGTGTATCTATAACAGGTTCACTAGAAGCATGCAAAGTCCTATCAGTTTTGCTTTCCTTTTTATTACTAGGACTAGGTGCATCAGTATTAGTTTTCTAAGAATCTTGCTCAATTCTCTTAGGATGACCCTACACAAAGGTTCCTGGGTCATTTTACCACCTCTAGTCATAACCCTAACAACATTATCATTATTCTTACTATTCAACTCATTGAGCAAATCATCTTGTGCCTTAAGTATTTGTTCTACTTGAGTTTTCACCATGGAAGCATGCTTAGTAATAATCTTAAGATCACTAATAGTTCTACTCATGTAATCACCCAAGCAGTCAAGCATGTAAGCATTACGTTTCAATTGTCTACTAACATAAGCATTGAAGTTTTCTTGTTTAACAATAAAATTATCAAACTCTTCCAGGCATTGACTAGCAAACTTATTATGAGGAATATCACCTTCATCAAATCTATAGAGAGAATTTACCTCTACTACCTATGTCAGGTTATCAAGACCATGTATTTGTTCAATAGGCGGTAAATTCTTGACATCTTCAGCTTTAATACCTTTTCCTTTCATAGATTTCTTTGCCTCTTGCATATCTTCAGGACTGAGAAATAGAATACCTCTTTTCTTCGGAGTTGGCTTAGAAGTTGGTTCAGGAAGTGTCCAAACATTATCATTACTCAATATATTATTCAATAGCAATTCAGCTTGCTCAACAGTTCATTCCTTGAAAACATAACCATCACAACTATCTAGGTGGTCCCTAGAAGCATCGGTTAGTCCATTATAAAAGATATCCAGTATTTCATTTTTCTTGAGAGGATGATTTGGCAAAGCATTAAGTAATTGGAGAAGCCCCCCCCCCATGTTTGTAGGAGACTCTCTTCTTCAATTTGCACAAAGTTAAATATTTCCTTTAAAGCAGCTTGTTTCCTATGAGCAGGGAAATATTTTTCAGAGAAGTAGTAAATCATATCCTGGGGACTATGCACACAACCAGGAGCAAGAGAATGAAAGCATAACTTAGCATCACCCTTTAACGACAAAGGAAACAACTTAAGAATATAGTAATAGTGAATTTTTTCCTCATGAGCAAATAGGGTGGCTATATCATTCAATTTAGTAAGATGTGCCACAACAGTTTCAGATTCATAACCATGGAAAGGATCAGATTCAACCAAAGTAATTAACTCAGGATCGACAGAGAATTCATAATCCTTGTCAGTAACAAAGATAGGTGAAGTAGCAAACTTAGGATCATATTGCATTCTAGCATTCAAAGATATTTCTTTCCACTTGCATAATAATTTCTTAAGATCATCTCTATCCTTACAAGCAAGAAAGTCCCTAGCTACCTCTCCATCCATAACATAACCCTCAGGCATAACAAGAAGTTCATATCTAGGAGAGCTAGTCTTATCAAGTGTGTCAAAAAATTTCAGATTCAATAATTTCATCAGTTTCAGAAATATCATCATCTTTAGCATAATCAATGGTTCTAATTCTAGCAAGATGGTCATCAAGTTAATTCACCCAGTGGCACAGTTTTATCAAGCAAAGTAGTAGCATCATGAGCATCATTCATAGTAGAAGTAGCATCATTAATAACATACGACATATTAGAATAAATAGCAGGTGTAGGTGTTGCAAGCTTACTCAAAACAGAAGGTGGATCAAGTGCAGAGCTAGATGGCAGTTCCTTACCTCCCCTCGTAGTAGAGGAAAAAATCTTGGTTCTAGTATCTTTCAAATTACTCATAGTGATCAACCGATATAAATCCCAAGTGACTCAGAGAATAGAGCTATGCTCCCCGGCAACGGCGCCAGAAAAAGGTCTTGATAACCCACAAGTATAGGGGATCGCAACAATTTTCGAGGGTAGAGTATTCAACCAAATTTATTGATTTGACACAAGGGGAGCCAAAGAATATTCTCAACTATTAGCATCTGAGTTGTCAATTCAACCACACCTGAAAGACTTAATATCTGCAGGAAAGTATTTAGTAGCAAAGTAGTATGGAAGTAACGGTAATGGTGGCAAAAGTAACAGTTACAATTTTGTAGCAATTGTAATAGTGGCAACAGCAAAGTAGAGTAGCAAAGATCAATATGTGAAATGCTCGTAGGCAATGGATCAATGATGGATAATTATGTCGGATGGCATTCATCATGCAACGGTTATAACCTAGGGTGACACAGAACTAGCTCCAATTCATCAATATAATGTAGGCGTGTATTCCGAATATAGTCGTACATGCTTATGGAAAAGAACTTGCATGACATCTTTTGTCCTATCCTCCCGTGGCAGCGGGGTCGTAATGGAAACTAAGGGATATTCAAGCCTCCTTTTAATAGAGAACCGAACCAAAGCATTAGCACTTAGTGAATACATGAACTCCTCAAACTACGGTAATCACCGGAAAGAATCCCAATTATTGCCACCTTGGGGTATGCGGATCATAACTCGTAATAGGTGTCTACAACTTGCAAGATAGTATCAAGAACACAAATATATTCATGAAAACATAATATGTTCAGATCTGAAATCATGGCACTCGGGTCCTAGTGACAAGCATTAATCATAGCAAAGTCATAGCAACATCGATCTTAGAACATAGTGGATACTAGGGATGAAACCCTAACAAAACTAACTCGATTACATGATAAATCTCATCCAACCCATCACCGTCCAGCAAGCCTACGATGGAATTACTCACACACGACGGTGAGTATCATGAAATTGGTGATGGAGGAAGGTTGGTGATGATGATGGCGACGAATCCCCCTCTCCGGAGCCCCGGACGGACTCCAGATCTGCCCTCCCGACGAAGAACATGAGGTGACGGCGGCTTCGTATCGTAAAACACGATGAATCCTTCTCACGGATTTTTTCCTCCCTGAACGTGAATATATAGAGTGGAGATCCAGGGGACCCACAAGGTAGGGGGGCGCGCCCAGGGGGTAGGGCGTGCCCTCCACCCTTGTGGACAATAGGTGGGTCCCCTATGGTTGATTATTTTGCCAATATTTTTTATTTATTCCAAAAATATTCTCCATAAATTTTCAGGTCATTCTGAGAGCTTTTATTTCTGCACAAAAATTACACCAAGGCAATTCTGCTGAAAATAGCGGAAGTCCAGGTTAGTTCCATTCAAATCATGCAAATTAGAGTCCAGAACAAGGGCAAAAGCGTTTGGTTGTAGATACGATGGAGATGTATCACTATTCTGTGGATGTTTAAGATGCGTACGACATCAGAAACAGTTCATGATTATAAAGCGTGTACGATAAGGCGACTATCACAAAAATTTGGTTTACTCGCACTGTTTGTGATATTGTGTGACATCACACACGCTTTGCAAATGGCAACTATGTGCATGGTTACACACGTTTCCTCTCTGTGAACCATGTCGGATCATGATGTATACCACACATGTTGTCCTTTATAGGCCATGTGCACCGTAATGACCTGCAGAGCATATTTTCACCCTAATGTAATTGTTGCTATTTAAAATTGTACCGAAATTGAATTTGAAATTAGCCTATAACTTTATTCATATCCATCAGGTTCAACAACAAATGCATTATTCGATTCAGAGGTACATATGATCAAGAATTACATCAAAAATAATAATTACATAAGCACCAAATAAAGAATGATGAACCAGGGTTGTGTACTTATACTATTAAAGATGGTAAAGAAAGAGGCGAACGACATTCTGGTTGCTGAACAAGGTGAAGTGGAATGCCCATATTGTGCCCTCCTCCATGCAGAAGGCACGTGCGACTCTAGTCCAACCCCTTGTGGTGGCCGCCCCGCCATCCTTCACTGTCTTCATGAGGACATCTAGATAGTCATTCTGTTTTGGTAGAAATACTAACCTTTGCATGCCCACCAATCATGTAGTTTGAGAGGTAATCTTGAGTAAACTACTTTGGGAATCACTGCAATGGAAAAAGATTCAGACACTGTCATCTGACACAACTCATTAAGGGCAGTAAAAAAGAAGGCTCCAGAGTTCTTACTTACCATCCTGCAGTTCACTGTTGTCTTGGATAAAGGGTAAACAAATAGTTTAATTGCCATATTTTGACCCATTTTACTAACAATCTTTATCATTTTCTCCACTTGATGCTGGTTCATGAATATCTCATTGCCACAAACGCAAAAAGGTCGAAGCGCAGACCTTACCAATGACACATGTACCTAAAAGCACCAAGTTAATATTAGAAGCTAAACAACAATTGCACAATGATGTAGTACAACACTCGCTCCGTCCCATTATATAAGATCTTATTACATCCAATATACTCACATATTGGATTAATTAACATCTTATATTATGCGGCGGAGGGAGTTTATTACATTGTTACAAATATCGGTCGATTAACTGCAGTTAACTGCTGCTATGTTGTTGATTGTGTTGTTGTTGTTGTTGTCGTTGTTGGTGCTGCTGGTACTGCTACTGCTGGTGCTGTTGTTGTTGCTGTTGTAGTTGTTGCTGCTCTTCTATGTATATCTAGACATCATCAGAACATTAAGGTAACACTCTTCCTTGTTGCTATGTAGCGTATGATTGCATATTTAGATATTCAGTACAATGCATGTTGCTATGTAGCCTCATATATCTTAGACATGGCCCTAGTTAACCTACCGATAAATGGGTTACAAATATATTCAGTTAAATGTCCGATTCACCGATTAATCCCTTATCAGCCCCGACCTATATGGTACCAGCTACCGATATCCTGAATAGTAAGTATATATAAGCCATGGGATGAAACTAACCTCGATGGAAAACAACAATCGTTCCTAATATTGTCCTGTGTAAGTACATTGAAAGGCATGTTAAGCACAACAAGCTAAACATCAACCATATATGTCCACGGTAGATAACATAATCTCCAAATGATAGCCTCACTGTGCAGGTTTAAGCACGCTAGTTAAGCAAAACAAGAAGTGGAAAGGTGTGTTAACTTCAACAGGCCTAACATTTAACAATAAGTAAATATACTCATTCAAACTGGTATTGTGCAGGTCTAACTACACTAGTTATTATTAAATAAACATGGAAAGGCGTGTTAACTACAACATGGTTAACAACAACCAAATGTAGTTGTTATGGTGGCTTCAAAGTCCTGAAATCATCACTTGAAACTCCGTTCTTGTTCCCATTGCGCATGCCATCATCTCCATGCTTGATCTGGCTCCAATGTTCATCCTTCTTGTCCAAGCTAGGCCCCTCATTTGTAAGCAAAACAAATGTATCCAATTTAGGCAGCATCATATTCTCATGAACATTAGAATCGTTACCAAGAAACGAAAGTACCTGGTAATTTAATTGGCGTGCACGAGCTCTAGTAATTGGCCCAGTATGATAGGAGCAGGGGTTGTGGTTGTAACAATGGAACTGATGTCCTCATCATCCTCCCCTTCTTGAAATGAAGTCGTCCTTGACGGAAGCTCATCTTCCTCAGCCAAATAAGGCTTCAATCTGCAATGTTAAAAGTGGGACTAACCCCAAAATCTGCAAGCAGCTCAAGTTTATATGCATTATCATTTATTTTCTTTAACACCATAAAAGGACTATCAACACGTGGCATTAGCTTTGATTTGCGAAAATTAGGAAACCTATCCTTATGCAAATGTAACCAAACAAGATCTCCGGGTGCAAAGACAACATGTTTTTTACCTTTATCTCAAGCAAGTTTATATTTAGCATTCATACGCTCAATGAATTCCTTAGTTAACTCATGCATTTTTAAGATCAATTCAACACATTTTTAGCATCAAAATTAACCTTCTTCGAAGATGGAAGAGGCAACAAATCAATAGGTGCACGAGGTAAGAAACCATACATCAAAAGGGCACATCTTAGTAGTAGAATGCACCGAACGATTATAAGAAAATTCAATATGAGGCAAGCATTCTTTTGACATTTTCTTGTTATTCTTCAAAATAGCCGTAAGCATAGTAGACAATGTTCTATTAACTACTGCAGTTTGTCCATCTGTTTGGGGATAACATGTAGTAATAAAAAGCACTTTAGTCCCCAACTTGGCCCATAAAAATCTCCAAAAGTGGCTAAGAAAATTTAGTATCATGATCTGAAACAATATAATTTGGCACACCATGCAAGCGAGTAATTTCACTAAAGAACAAATCAGCAACATTAGCGGCACCATCGCTTTTATGACATGGTATGAAGTGTGTCATTTTCAAAAGTCTATCCACGACAACAAAATATGCTATCCCTCCCCTTCTCTGTTCTAGGTAATCCTAAAACAAAATCCATAGATATATCCTCCCATGGAATACTAGTACAGGCAAAGGCATATATAAACCATGAGTATTAAGTAGTGATTTAGCTTTTTAACATGTAGTGCAGCGAGCAACAAAACGCTCAACATCCCGTCTCATGTTTGGCCAAAACAAATGTGTAGCAAGTACGTCCTCCGTTGATGTAGGGTGGAACCCTAGATGGCCGATCTTTCACGAAAGGAGCGGATCCCTACGAAGAACGCGATGAACACGAGGGGAAACACGAGGGAAACACGAGGGGAACACGAGAGAAATCACTCAACCAACAAGAATAGATCACACATGCGCTAGATCGATGAACACAAAGGTGAGATACAAGATCCAAAGTCAACAAAGGATGATACAAAGGTAACCGGTTCTTCTCCGTGAGGAGGTCTTGATGGGGGTCTTCTCCATGAGGAGGTCTTGAATCCAAGGTGGATCTTCTCCGTAGAGGGGCCGCAGTCTCTCCCGTGGAGTAGATCCGATATGGATGAGCAAAGCTCTATCTCTAAATGAGCTAATCCTTTGCTGACCCTAGAAAGAGGAAGGGGATGGAATATATATAGTCTAGGGGGGCGAAGAGGTACATGGGCTTCGGCCCTTTACTGTGCGCAGACAGGCGGAGCCGGATGTCCGGGCGTCGGGCCGGATGTCCGGGGCTTCAGGATGGGCCGGATGTCCGGGCTGGCGGTGCAAAACTTCTGTAGTCTCTGGATAGGCGGGGTCGATGTCCGGCGAAGGGGCCGGATTTCCGGGCTTTCGGGAAGAGCCGGATGTCCGGGGCATGGGGCCGGATGTCCGGGCCCTGTAGCACTTCGACGGCTGGGCTGCTGCTGTTGTTGGCATCTTCAGGGGCCGGATCTCCGGGGCTTTGGCCGGATGTCCGGGGCATGGAAGGTGAACTTTCCCGTTTCCATTGGTTCTCTTCATCCATGGGCTTGGCGGCTTGTCCGTCTTCACGTGCATCTTCGTGAGGGTCCTCTTGACACCTGATCATGCATAGCATATCGGACTTAGGTAGTAGCCATGTCTCGAGTGGATCATATGTGATATCACTAAGGAAGGAAGTCACCTCGTTCTCGAGAGCTCTTGCTCGTGCTCGTGTCATGGGCCCTCTTGGCTCTTGATGAGACGATGGTAGGTCCATGGGGATGATCGTAGGATGCTCCGCATCATCTCCCCTCCCTTGGGAAAGATCCGACCTTTGATCAAAATCCTCATCACCATGGTACGGGAGGGATCTTTGATGTTGAAGATGTCGCTCACGGAGTACTTGTCGCATGGGATGTCGATCTTGTATGCGTTTGTTGTTGTAGCGTGCAAGCACCTTGAAGGGTCCATCGGCTCTGGGTAGTAGCTTGGACTTGCGTTCATTGGGGAAGCGATCCTTGCGAAGGTGTAGCAACACAAGATCTCCAACATTGAACATCATGGGACGCTTGTTGACGTTGAGCTTGGTCGCGAGTCGTTGTACTTGGCGCTCGATGGTGTTCCTTGTATATTCATGCATCTTCTTGAGGAAGTTGACTTGGGCGCTCGCGTCCATGTTTGTGCGCTCTTGTAGCAGTAGAGGTAGAATGTCCAATTGTGACAATGGGTTGAAGCCATAGACGACCTCGAAGGGGGACTTGCCGGTGGTCGAATGTCTTGCACGGTTGTAGGCGTACTCGGCGATAGGTAGGCACTCCTCCCACTCCTTGATGTTCTTGTTTATCAACACGTGTAGTAGAGTGGAGAGCATGCGGTTCGTCACCTCCGTTTGGCCGTCGGTTTGTGGATGGTATGCCGAAGAGAACAAAAGCTTGATTCCAAGCTTGGCGCACAAGGTCTTCCAAAAGTAACTCAAGAACTTGACATCGCGGTCCGAGACAATCGTCTTTGGCACTCCATGAAGTCGCAAGATTTCCCTACAAAACAAATTTGCAACATGTGAAGCATCGTCTATTTTGTTGCAAGGAATGAAATGAGCCATTTTGGAGAATCGGTCCACAACAACAAAAACGGAATCCTTGCATTTCTAGTTCTAGGCAAACCAAGCACAAAGTCCATGCTAATATCTTCCCGTGGTTGATATGGAATTGGAAGTGGCATATAGAGGCCATGAGAGTGGGCTTTAGACTTAGCTTTGCGACATGTAGAGCATCGGTTGGTGAAGCGATTGACGTCGCGAAACATCTTGGGCCAAAAGTAGTTCTTGGAGAGCGTAGCAAATGTCTTGTCGCGTCCAAAGTGTCCCATGAGTCCGCCTCCATGTGATTCCTGCAAAAGCAACAAGTGAAGAGAGGACTCGGGAATGCAAAGTTTGTTAGCTCTCATAAGATATCCATCTTTTATGTAGTATCGATCCCAAGAAGTATGCGTCAAACACTTGGCATAAGGAATAGCAAATGTAGGATCATGCTCATACAAGTCTTTTATGTGGTCAAAACGAATGACATTTAACTCAAGTTGAGTGACAAGCATGCATATACGGGAAAGTGCATCCGCCACAACATTTTCCTTACCTTTAATATACTTGATGACATAAGGAAAAGACTCAATAAACTCACTCCATTTAGCACGACGCTTGTTCAACTTAGTTTGACCCTTAAGGTATTTAAGCGTTTCATGGTCGGTATGGATGATGAACTCATGAGGGCGAAGGTAATGTTCCCATTCATGCAAAACTCGCACTAAAGCATACATCTCTTTTTCATAGATGGGATAGTTGAGTTGCGCTCCGGAGAGTTTCTCACTAAAGTATGCAATGGGGCGCTTCTCTTGCGTTAACACACCTCCTATGCCATTACCACTAGCATCGCAATGAATTTCAAAAGGTTTGTCAAAATTGGGTAATGCAAGCACGGGAGCATGAGTAAGCAAATTCTTAAGCTCATTGAAAGCGATGTCTTGGGATGTTCCCCAAACAAACGGTGCATTTTTTCTTACTCAAAGCATGCAAAGGTGAAGCAATGGTGCTAAAATCCTTCACAAATCTACGGTAGAAACCGGCTAAACCAAGAAAACTAAGCACTTGTTGCAAATTGGTTGGTTGGGGCCAAGTTTTAATAGCATTGATCTTAGATTCATCAACATGAACACCCTTACAAGATACTACGAAACCCAAGAAAACAAGCTTATCAACACCAAAAAGGCATTTTTCCATATTAGCATAAAGTTGCTCTTTTCGAAGAGTTTGTAGCACGGTGCGAAGGTGGGTGACATGCTCTTTGAGAGATTTGCTAAAAACGAGGATGTCATCAAAGTAGACAACAACAAATTCACCAATGTAAGGGCCAAACACATAATGCATAAGACGCATGAAGGTACCGGGTGCTTCCGATAAACCCATAGGCATGACTAACCACTCATATAGACCAAACTTTGTTTTGAAAGCGGTTTTCCATTCATCACCCTCTTCTATGCGGATTTGATAGTAACCACTTTTAAGATCAATTTTGGAAAAGATAGTGGCACCGCAAAGTTCATCAAGCATATCATCAAGGCGTGGAATGGGGTACCTATAACGAACGGTGATAGCATTGATAGGTCTACAATCGGAACACATGTGAAAGCTACCGTCTCGTTTTGGCACAAGAATGACCGGTACGGCACAAGGACTCAAACTTTCACGCAAATGACCATGGTCTATGAGATGCTTTACTTGCCTTTGTATTTCTTTGGTTTCTTCGGGGTTGACGCGGTAGGGAGCTTTGTTTAGAAGCGGCGCTCCGGGGATGAGATCAATTCGGTGCTCAATGCCTCCTAGTGGAGGTAGACCCGGAGGTAGCTCATCGGGGAAAACATCTAGGAATTCCTGCAATAAAGAAGATAACACTAGAGGAAGATTGTGAGAGTTGTTAGTTTTTGGTGCCTCGTCCTTGCACAATAGGACATAGTGTAGGACACTTGATGGGTTCTCACACACTTCTCTTATCTCACGTTTGGTGGCAAAGAGAACTAAGGTTTTCTTGTCGCTCATCGTGGAGGCACTCAATTTGGGCTTGTGGCGCTCACTCTCTTTTTGGTGGTTCGCTCTCTCACTATTCTCTCCACGATGGGTGTTTTGCTTGTCGGCGAGCACTTGGCTTGGAGACATAGGACATAGCACAAACTCTTCCCCTTTCATCTTGAAGCTATAGTGATTTGTAAGCCCATTGTGAATGACACATCGGTCAAATTGCCATGGCCGTCCAAGAAGGAGGTGGCACACGGTCATCGGAAGGACATCATACTCCAAAGTGTCTTCATAGGCGCCGATCTTGAAAGAGACTTGTACTCTATGCTCGACTTGGATGGTGCCGGTGTCGCTTAGCCATTAAACCTTGTAGGGGTGAGGTTGCTTCATCTTGACCAATTGAAGTTTGGAGCATAGTTCTTCACTTGCTAAGTTATGGCAACTACCTCCATCGATGATGACCTTGACGGACCGTCCATTGATGCCGGCCTTTGTGTGGAAGATATGGCATCTTTGATCTTCGTCTTGTTGATGTTGAAGAGTCAAGACCTTGGAGACAACAAGAGCGGGACTTGAGTCTTCGTCACAAAAGATGTGATCATCTTCTTCTTCATTGTTCACTTGTCGGTGCATGGCCACTTGCTCAAGGGCTTCCATTTCTCCTTCACTCATGGAGTCATAGGTTCCGTCGTCGTTGAGGATCATGGTGCGCTTGTTTGTGCACTCAAAGGACTTGTGGCCTCGGCCTCCGCATGTGAAACATTTGATGGAACTTGTCTTTATGGTCTCATCGGTTGGAGTAGATGATGATGAAGCTTTCGGCTTGAAGTTGCTTGTAGTAGGAGGACGACTTGAGCTTGTCGAAGCTTTCTTGTAACTTGACTTGTCGTCGTCGCTTGTAGTGGGAGTCGTCGAAGCTTGATTGTTGGAGAGGCCATAGGACTTGGATGAGAACTTGGCATATTTGAAGTCGTCTTGGACTTGCCGTTCCACTTTTGTAGCTTGATGCACTAGCTCGATGAGGTTCGAGTATGGTTGGAAGTCGGCAATCTTCTTGATAGGGTGATTGAGTCCATTCAAGAAACGCGCCATAGTTTTCTCATCATCTTCTTTGACATTGGCTCGTATCATGGCAATCTCCATTTCCTTGTAGTATTCTTCAACGCTCTTGGTTCCCTGCTTGAGTTGTTGGAGTTTCTTGAAGAGGTCGTGGTTGTAGTAGTTTGGCACGAATCATGCTCTCATGACATCCTTCATTTATGCCCAAGTGGTGATGGGTGGTTCACCTCTTGCCGCTTGGCGCTTAATGACTTGTTCCCACCAAATGAGGACGTAGTCTTGGAATTCGAGGGATGCCATTGCGATCTTCTTCTCTTCTTCGTAGTTGTGCAAGCAGAAGATTTTGTCAACCTTCAATGCCCATGATATGTACTCTTTGGGGTCATTGCTTCCGGTAAACTTGGGCATGGTGAACTTTAACTTGCCATATCGTTGCTCTTCATTATGTTGGGGTCGGGGATGATGACGCCCATGTCGGTGAGGATTGAAAATCTCATGTTGCTCTTGGCGAGGAGGGTTGTCTTCCTCATGTTGCTCTTGGCGAGGAGGGTTGTCGACCTCATGTTGCTCTTGGCAAGGAGGGGGTCCATTGTTTTCGTGCTCTCGATGGACTTGACGTTCTTGTCTCGCTTGAGTAGGAGCTTGCCTATCTTGACGAGGAGCTTGTCGATGCACACATGCTTGGTAAATCCTTTCTTGAGCTTCGTCGCGAAGTGCTTCTTGATGTAGTCGAGCTTGTCGGCCTCGATTGGCTACGGCACAACTTGAATCTTGAAGGGAACGTTGCGCCTCAAGTGCTTGAGCTTCACGTAGTTGTTGTTCTTGACGTTGCGCCTCGGCGTCTTGTGTATCTTGATGTTGTCGCGCTCGCTCCTCTTGTTCTTGTTGTCGTTTCCGTTCTTGTGCTTGTGCGAAAGCAGCTTGGTTTTGACGATGTCGATGCTCTTGAGAGTCGGTGTCGTGTAGAGGATTGCGGTTAGCTTGACGGTCTTGACGCGCGGCATGACGAAGAGTGTTCGATGTCGGTGTACTTGAACCAGAGAGGGTGTCGTCGGAGTGTCGACTTGAGCGGCTCCGTCTTGAAGAGGACGAAGTTGTAGAAGAGCGGACCATCATGGTTCGGATATCTTCTTTGAGGGAACTCATGGATTTGTCGAAGTAGTCTCTTGTACGTTGCTCGGATTGTCGTAGGTCGGTGGCGAGATTGTCGATGCGGTCGCCCAAAGCAAGTTGTTCTTGATGCAAAGCCCGATGTGCACCAAATAGTTGAGTCTTGGTGACGTAGGATGACATGTCGTCGTCTTGCTCCAAGAAGAGTGGGTTGGTAGAAGTACTTGGCCTATCCATCATTCCAAACAAAGATATGTGAGTGGGAGAAAGAGAAGAACCAATACCAAATGTACCTTGACCGATGTTGAAAATGGATCAAAGATCACTCCAATGTGTAGCAAAGAAATAGCACAATTGGTACCAATTCTTGTCGGTTCTCACACCTACACAAGTAAAAGCTTATGGTGGGGCTTGGTTAGGATGGTGGCACAAAAATTTGATGCAATTGTAAGTGAGACTCAATAATATTGGAAAATATTTGCGACTTGTAAATGTAACAAGTAGACCAATAGCAAGATATGGTACATGGAAACACACACACAAATAGATAAGTGGGGTTGAGCAACCAAGGATGAGCCAAAATGTGGAATCCACCAAGATGCTCTTGTTGCACAACACTAGAGAGCGCTAGCACGATTGCACAATAGGCAGATACGAACTTGTGCACAACCTACTAAGAAAAAATGCAACGACTTCTATCCCAAGTATGCTATATGTATGATGTTTGTATGCTTTTGATCCAAGATGATCGAGTATGACAATCTTAATGTTGTATGATGCTATGGTTCTTGCTTATAAGCTCTTTGCTTATCTTTCCCTTTTGCTTAAAAGCTTGTTTGGCTCTTTGTTGTTTGAGCTCTTTTCTCATGCAATGCTTGACGAACCAAGATAGCAATTGTGTATGCGAAGAAAACTTTGTGACACAAGATATGGTACCAAGATATGCAACACGATGATGGTATGTAAGCTATGGGAAGTATGATCACTAATGTGCACAAGTCACGTTGCCGGCAATACTCAAAGGCTAGTCTCGATGGGTAAGCTACGCAAAAGTAAGGCCATGGGGTTATCAATGCAAATGCAAGAGAGTATGATGATATCACGATACCAAGATGATAGCAAGTGAAAGTGATACCAAAGTGATGTAGCCGTTCGTAGTAGTCCTTGGCGAAGATGAGCGGTGGTGATGTTGATGCCGAACCGTACCTAGATAGCCGAAACACAATAGGACACGGAAACCACAACTCAAATTCTCAAAGCAAAAAGGGTCAAAATTGTCGGAGTTGGTAACGGGAAAGGCTATGGTGGTGCTATGCGGAAGTGGTGGTGGTATGCGGAAGTGTATGTGGGCTCCGGAACAAAGTTGGACGAAAGTTAGGCGGTAAACGGAGTGGAGGATGGAAATTTTGCTGTCAGGGGCTGGATGTCCGGGCTGATGGCCGGATGTCCGGGGCGGGCCGGATGTCCGGGCTGTCGGGCCGGATGTCCGGGCTCGGGATCCGTGGACGAACTCGAAGAACACTGCGTGGAGAGGTCAAATCCGGGGCAAAATTCGGAAGATTTTGTGGATGGAATTTGGGAAAAGATGGGGAAAAGCTAGATCTACCTGCAACACACGAAATCCGCAGATCAAATCCAACAATACTTCATCACACCAACAAATCACAAAAAAAATTGGGGCTATTTTTGTGGGGCAATTTTCGGATTAGGACGAAAAACAACAAAATCAAGCTAGAAAACAAAGAGAGGGGGCTCCAAAATCATGATCAACGTGGCTCATGATACCAAGATGATGTAGGGCGGAGGCCAATCTTTCACGAAAGGAGCGGATCCCTACGAAGAACGCGATGAACACGAGGGGAAACACGAGGGGAACACGAGAGAAATCACTCAACCAACAAGAATAGATCACACATGCGCTAGATCGATGAACACAAAGGTGAAATACAAGATCCAAAGTCAACAAAGGATGATACAAAGGTAACCGGTTCTTCTCCGTGAGGAGGTCTTGATGGGGGTCTTCTCCATGAGGAGGTCTTGAATCCAAGGTGGATCTTCTCCGTAGAGGGGCCGCAGTCTCTCCCGTGGAGTAGATCCGATATGGATGAGCAAAGCTCTATCTCTAAATGAGCTAATCCTTTGCTGACCCTAGAAAGAGGAAGGGGATGGAATATATATAGTCTAGGGGGGCGAAGAGGTACATGGGCTTCGGCCCTTTACTGTGCGCAGACAGGCGGAGCCGGATGTCCGGGCGTCGGGCCGGATGTCCGGGGCTTCAGGATGGGCCGGATGTCCGGGCTGGCGGTGCAAAACTTCTGTAGTCTCTGGATAGGCGGGGTCGATGTCCGGCGAAGGGGCCGGATTTCCGGGCTTTCGGGAAGAGCCGGATGTCCGGGGCATGGGGCCGGATGTCTGGGCCCTGTAGCACTTCGACGGCTGGGCTGCTGCTGTTGTTGGCATCTTCAGGGGCCGGATCTCCGGGGCTTTGGCCGGATGTCCGGGGCATGGAAGGTGAACTTTCCCGTTTCCATTGGTTCTCTTCATCCATGGGCTTGGCGGCTTGTCCGTCTTCACGTGCATCTTCGTGAGGGTCCTCTTGACACCTGAGCATGCATAGCATATCGGACTTAGGTAGTAGCCATGTCTCGAGTGGATCATATGTGATATCACTAAGGAAGGAAGTCACCTCGTTCTCGAGAGCTTTAGCTCGTGCTCGTGTCATGGCCCTCTTGGCTCTTGATTAGACGATGGTAGGTCCATGGGGATGATCGTAGGATGCTCCGCATCATCCGTCTTCTTCACGCCAAAGTGTCTCATTAATCCTCCTCCATGCACCTCCTGCAATAACAAAAGATGAACGGAGCTAGCTGGAATGCATAACTTGTTAGCACGAAACACATATCCATCATTAACGACGAACTTGTTCCATGTTCCCCCTTCTTTACAATTCTGCAATACATCTTTAAATTCAACATCATGCACATATTGATCTTTGATGGTCTCCAAACCAAATATTTTAATGCCAAGTTGTGAAAGCATAGTATAACGACGCGACAATGCATCAACAATAACATTTTCCTTACCCTTCTTGTGTTTAATGGCATAAGGGAAAGTCATAATGAATTCAACCCATTCAGCATGTATACGGTTCAGTTTGACTTGACTTTTAATATGTTTCAAAGATTCATGATCAGAATGTATAACAAATTCTTTGGGCCATAAATAATGTTGCCATGTTTCTAAAGTCTGAACAAGAGCATATAATTATTTATGATAAGTAGAATAGTTCAGACTAGGCCCACTCAATTCTTTAGAGAAATATGCAACAGGTTTGCCATCTTGTAATAACACACCTCCTAATGCAATTCCACTAGCATCACATTCAAGCTCAAAAGTCTTGTTAAAATCAGGAAGTTGGAGTAAAGGAGCATGTTGTGTCAACTTATCTTTCAATACCCTGAAAGCTTCTTCTTGTGCAGTACCCCGAACAAAGGGGCACATCCTTCTTTGTAAGCTCATTGAGAGGTGTGGCAATGGTGTTGAAATCTCTCACAAAACGCCTATAGAAACCAGCGAGGCCAAGGAAACTCCTCACTTGTGTCGGGGTTCAAGAACGACACCTATGGGATCACAGGGAATCCCTACTACGGTTGCCGGGTCGCGGGGCTGTAAAAAGAGCGGGTTTAGAAGATCAAGGCGGGGGAATTTTATCCAGGTTCGGGCCGCAAGTGATGCGTAATACCCTAGTCCTGCTTTGGTGTATATTTGGTGTTCTTGAGATCTTGAACTAGCTGCGGTGCATGCCTAGCCCAAAAAGTCTGAATCCTTCCTCAATACGCCTCGGGCCTCCTTTTATATGTCAAAGGGGCCGCCACAGCGGCACACATGAGGTGGAAAGTGTCTACAGTGTACAAGTTTATCTCTGACATCATGGGACCAAACACATTAAATGCGCTGCTGACGTGTCTTCTTGCTTTATCGGGGACGGCAAGGAAGCTTGTGTCGTCCGTCACCGCCTCGCCTTGCTTCGACGCGCCACGCTGGCTGGCTACTGCGCTGGTGCGGTGGCAAGGTCTTCAGAAGATCCGCATGCCACCACGCAGGTGCTTCCTTGGTTGGCCTAGGAGCTGCATGCTGCCACATAGGTGCGTGCCTAGTTGGCAGGCTGGCTGCTGCGCCGAGACGGCCACGTGATGGTAGTGAAACCTTGGTAGGTGCGGGCCTGGTTGTGGCCCCACAGATGGCCCCGGCAAGGGTATTGCCGGGGTCTTGTGAGCGTTCCCGGCAAGGGTCTTGCCGGGGGGCCTTCGTCTTCTGGTTCTTATCTGATCTTGTAGGCCTTCAGTCTTCACAAAGATCTGCATGCCACCATGCAGGCGCCTCCCGAGCCTTGGTTCCAATGTTGTCGATGGCGTCGGAACTCTCAGGCTCAAGGGTGGTGGTCCCGTTGGTGTTGGGTAAGCTGCCCCGGCAAGGTTCTTACCGGGGCAGCGTAGGTCATCCCTGGCAAGGCTCTTGCCGGGGAGGCCCACCTTGCCCCTTCACTCTTTGCGCCTCTGGTCTCAGCGCAGCTCTGGTAGTCTTGTTCCTTGCTTCTTGTACCCCGCCAGCGTGGCCGCAGGTGCGGCTACAACTGCCTATGCACAAGTAAAGGGGTACAGAAGGTCCCTAGTTTTGTACACCGACAACTTGTGTGACCGTTTTGGGCTGCGACCAACTCTCAATAGCTTCAATCTCGGTTTTATTAACTTCAATTCCCTGTGGAGTAACAACATAGCCAAGAAAAGATACTCGGTCGGTGCAAAAGCTGCACTTCCCGAGGTTACCAAACAAATGTGCATCACATAGAGCACTAAAAACAACACGTAAATGTTTCAAATGTTCCTCCAAAGATCTACGATAAATCAGTATATCATCAAAGTAAACTACCAAAAATCGTCCAATGAAAGCACGTAAAACCTCGTTCATTAATCTCATGAAAGTACTAGGTGCATCAGCTAACCCAAAAGGCATGACTAACCACTCATATAATCCAAACTTAGTTTTAAATGTTGTTTTCCATTCATCTCCCTATTTCATACGAAAACTTGATGGTATCCACTACGCGAATCAACTTTGGAGAAAATTGTAGAGCCACTCAATTCATCAAGCATATCATCTAGCCTAGGAATAGGGTGACGATAACGAATAGTAATATTATTAATGTCTCTACAATCAACACACATATGCAATTTACCATCCTTTTTTGGCACTAGTATAATAGGAACAACACAAGGACTAAGAGATTCGCGTATATAACCTTTGTTGAGCAGCTCCTGTACTTGACGCATAATCTCCTTCGTCTCCTCTGTATTGGTACGGTATGGCACACGATTTGGCAGTGAAGCACCGAGAATTTAGTCAATATGATGCTAAATCGCTCGAATAGGTGGTAATCCCGATGGCACATCTTGTGGAAAGACGTCATCGAACTCCTGCAAAATGTTAGTGATAACAGGAGGCAAAGAGGGAGGCACGTCCTCGAATGAAATAATGCCTCTTTGTAGACAAAAGCATAGCAAATAGATTTGCTAAAATCTAGATCATCAATATCAGATTTGGTGCAAGTAAACATCCACTTTTCAACTAAATTTCAGAAGCAACACTAGATGGTTTATTATTAGGCTTCATTTTTTGCTCAAATTCTTTTGCCACAACCCGATCTTATTTTGCTCCTATTTTGCTTTACTAGCTCTATGAATATCATCTTCCAAAATGGAATCAGGAGACATAGGAAGCAAAGTAATATGTTTATCCTTATGAAAAAGAGTATACTGATTGTTTCTACCATGGTGTACATAATTTTTATCGAATTGCCATGGTCTACCAAGTAATAAGGAACATGCTTGCATGGGTACGACATCACAATCAACATATGCAGCGATACTAAAATGCACACGAACAGTATGTGTTACCTTAACCTTGTCGCTGTTGTTGAACCATTGTATGTAGTAAGGATGCAGATGTGGTCTTGTGGTGACAGACAGTTTCTCCACCATCTCCATGATGGCCAAGTTGTTGCAGCTCCCTCTATCTATGAAGACGTGAACAGAACGTTCCTTCACAAGTTCCTTTGTATGGAACAAATTGTGCCTCTGATTTTGCTCAGCTTGTGTGACCTGCACACTCAAAACACGTTGAACATCTAAACTTTCATACCTATCAACGTCTTCAGCCATGTATTGCATCTCTTGTTCAGAATCATCTCCACCGTGTTCTTCACTTGTAATAAGAGCCAAAGTCTCCTCATCATAGTCACTAGCGGACTCATACCCACCATCCTCAGTAGCAATCATCACACGCTTAGATGGGCATTCTCTCGCATAATGACCTCCACCCTTGCGACGACGACAAATAATATCATGTGTTTGCCCTGTTGATGCCATGGATGAAGAAGAGCTCTGTGCAGGCCCGTTAGGTGTGCTCTTGGTAGATAGTGGTAGTTGTGCTTGCTTTCTTGTATCACCGTTGGAGGTGGCAGCTAACGGAGGTGCCGGTGCAGCAGAACGTGTGGAAGTAGAGGATGCATGCAGTGTCCACGATGAAGTTTGACCTGCAAAAAAGTTAGTTCGCGCCAATGCCTGTCGATCCTGCACTTCATGTTCAGCTTTGCAGGCAAGATGGAATAAAGGAGTGATATTCTTATACTCCTTATACTCTAGAATGGTCTGAATCTCTCTATTTAACCCACCCATAAAACATGCACGATGTAGATGGCCAAAGGGATTGCCAGGTGGTGTCAAACGCACGATGTAGATGTATGTGGAGCTGGGATGGCTTATGATATGGTGGCAAAAATGTCAGCAATAATCAATTCAAAGATGCAAAGTTGAATAAACGCTCAACAATGGTACTGTGATGGTTCTAGCTAGGCAAGACCGTGATAGAAACGCGAGCCTAGAACAGTAACAAAATCACGGCGCTGCACATAAACAAGGGAGGAGCACACTCTGAATCTCATGTTTTTCCCTTCTTTTTTTGTTCCGCAACATTTGTTTCTGAAAAAGTCTACAAATGGTCTAAAAACTGCCTAGCCAGAATTTTCCAGACTTCGTTTTTTTAAACTGGAACTATTTTTCTTGTACGAGTGGCACAGAAGTTGGGGAGTCCTACTCTGTCACGATACGTAGTAGGGCGTGATATGGAAATCAAGAACATATAAGTAAATACTGGACTCGGACTAGGATTGGTGGCGGAGATGAATCTGGTGGAACTTGGACCAGTGGCAGATATATATCTGGTGGCAACTCGGATTGGTGGCGGATATATGTTGCAGGTGGACTCGGATTGGCGGATATGTGGTGGCGTATATGGACTCAGATTGGCGGCGGATATGTGGTGGTGGTATATGGCAGCGGCGATGAAGTTGGTGCGGTGGTGGTATATATGGCAGCGACGATGAGGATGGTGCAGCGGTGGCGTGACAACCTATGAACAGAACCCGAAACTCTAAAGGACTAGACGCTAAGACCAGCAACTAGACACGACGATGCAACCGCAAATTCAACAAAACCAAACACAGAAAATATTATGGGAAGGCTCAGATTGTTTCAGATATGATGAACTAACCCTATTTTTTTGTTTTTGTGTGGACTGTAGGTATGAAGAACAGATGCAAACTAGACTACAAAAAACTGGTAAAATCTCACCGAGCAACCTGGAGCTCTAATACCACTTGATAGAGGCAAATGTGTCCCGTCTTTTGATGAGATGGTGATTATCGTTTTTGGAGGAGTAAATTTTGACAATCCGACTACAAACGTGCGAGGACATCGCGCCTTAGCAATCGCTAAACCAACTCCAAGAGGTTATTGACCACGCCGGGGCACGATCAACCTGACCACGAGGGTCTATTTCCTACAAGCAAACGAAGAACAAGCAAGAAACTGAGATTGCAATCTGGATATTGCAAATATAAGAGGAAAGCTTTATTGATCAAGGTGGGGTTCTGAGACGTCTTGGTCTGGTCGTTGAACACAAACGAAGTACGCGAAGTTGCAACTATGGCGAACTTTAATCTAAACAAAACCCACAAATCTAAATGATGCCCTAAGGGCTGTATATATGGAGGAAGAGGTGGGGGAGGGGGATTTCGTGACCCCTTGGAGGAGGGGTCCGAAACCAACCCTAACTCTGTTTCCCCCACACATACAGACTCTAAAAATAGCCTATACTGAAGTATTTCGAAATTACATGGGCCGGACCCAATAATAAGGTGACACATCACCTATAATAGCCTCTGGACGAAATTTATGAAGTGGCTTCTTGTATATTTCGTCCAAGCCTTCATGCACTCATTATGGTGGCTTCAAAGTCCCGAATCATCACTTGAAACTCTGTTCTTGTTCCCCTTGTGCACGCCATCATCTCCACGCTTGATCTTGCTCCAATGTTCATCCTTCTTGTCCAAGCTAGGCCCTTCATTTGTAAGCAAAACAAATGTATCCAATTTAGGCAGCATCATATTCTCATGAACATTAGAATCGTTACCAAGAAGCAAAAGTACCCGGTAATTTAATTGGCGTGTGCGAGCTCTAGTAATTAGCCCAACATTTATAGCAACATGGGCCGTGGGTGTAGCACCAACTCAGGCCCTAGTGACAAGCATTAAGCATAGCAAAGTCATAGCAACATCAATCTCAGAACATTGGGGATACTAGGGATCAAGCCCAAACAAAGCTAACTCGATTACATGATGAATCTCATCAGACCCATCATTGTACAGCAAGCCTACAAAGAAATTACTCACTCCCGGCGGTGAGCGTCATGAAGTTGGTGATGGAGGATGGTTGCTGACGACGAAGATGGAAGATTCCTGTAGCGACCCAACCTCAGACGGTCAAGTCTCTATGCTTAAGTGTCATCCCTGAATCGGTATGCTGACACACACAATACTCGAGGATTTATAACAGAGGTAAATCACATGTATAAAGTAACGTAAATACTATTACCTCAATCCAAATAGCGGAAGTAACAACAAGGTTGTGGATTCCCATCAACACCAACGGCAAAGTTGAGTGTAGAAATCGTAACCCTAACGTATCACTTACTCGTCGTAAGATTCCTTCAACATGAGACGTTGCAGCCATGTAGGTCAGTACATTGAATGTACCGGCAATTTCACACTGTAGAGCAATGCTGAATAATGACTATCACTACATGCACATTTGGCTGGTGGAGGCTCTAAGTTTAATTTTGCATAAAGCTAATTTTTCCCTACAACAAAGGAATATATTTTATTTAACTACAAAATTTGTTGAAAACATTGAGAAGGTTCCTCCAACTCAATCTCAAAATAGTAATTATGAACCCAACAAATTAATTAAGTAAAGTGATGAGATCAACATGATAATCCAAGTACCAGATACTCAAGATGTCCATAACCGGGGATGCGGCTAATCATGATTAGTTTGTACACTCTGCAGAGGTTTGCGCACTTTTGACTCGATCTCCTTCGTTGGATTTCTCGCACTACATGGTGTTTGAGAAACAGATGACCAAGACACAGTCTTTCAGAAACATTAACTCTTTACTCTGGGTAGACAGTACCACCTACATCCCCTACATCTGCTAGCCTACCACTGAAAGAGGTCACGCAACATACTCAACTATGCCAGAGCCCATAATGGCTTGTGGCTGCACACGGAAGTTTCTAGCATGAATAATCTCATGATCCCTTTGAGCCTGGGTGGCAAACCATAGGATGATCACACAGGTACTCCGGGATATCCTAGGACAACACTAGATTCTCCAGGTGCCCGCAACCAATCCACCCAGATGTGTATTAAAGTAGCCACCTTAAGTTAACCATTAATTATCAACTCTCACATCTGTCATGGATCACTCAAACCAAACCACGTCTACGAGCATAACAGTATAAGCATAACGTAGAAGTAACTCCCAAGGTTTGAAATAAAGGGCAATAGGTTCTTCCATCATCAACTACTTCTAGTACCCGCATGTTAATCAGATCCTAACCATGCAATGTTTGAGGGTTGAGACTAATGCATAAAAACTAGGTAATAAAGGGGTATGATCAAAGTGTTACTTGCCTTGTACTGTTGATGAAGATGATTCGCACTCATAACTCTTGATAGTTCTACTCGTCACACTCCGGTCAATCTATCGTGAGCAAGCAATAGTAACCACACATAAGCAATCATGCAAAAGAATCGAAGAAAAGATCTCGGAAAACTTCGAAAGCAAGCAATTAACTCTTGCAACAGAAAACAATTTCTAACAGTACCAAAATTGGGTGAATTTGGTCTTATCAGAAATTTTAGGTCAAGAGCTTTGAATAGCAAAAAGAATCAATTAAATCGGAGTTATAAAACTCAAGTTGTGATCAAAAGAAGTTTGAAATCAAATTTTAAATTTTCAAAAACATGTTTAAGTTGATTATCTGGACAGACGGGATCATAACGAAGAAGTGGGCGTTGGTTTCGTTGGATTTGGACAAGCGAGTAAAAAGTAGCGAAGGTTTGAAGAACAGGGGCTAAATTGTAAATAAAAAAATTACATCTAAGTCCCTGGCCGAAATTAAAAAGAAAAAGAAAAATTCTACCGAATGAACGTTCGCTACCGAACGCTAACGACCGAAAACCGTTCGCTAAAGAAACTAATCTAATGAACGTTCACTAAATAAACTAAACTAAAATAATAAATCGGTTTTAAAAAAAACCGAAAGCTGAAAAAAAACCAATCGGACCGGGGCGGTTTTGTACCGGTTCGACAGCGGGTCGTCGGCGGCGGCGGTTCCCGACGGCTTCCCGGCGACAGCGAGGCTAGGCGGCGAGGCGGCTCCGGCGGGGTTGCGGGGCGCAGTGGCGGCGAGCGGCGAACGGGCGGCAGCGACGCTAGGCGGCGGGGTAGGCGGCGAAGGCGGGGAGTGCGGCGGTGGCGCGAAGAGCGGCGTGGGGCGGTGTACAGCGGCGCTGGTGGCGGAGCGATGCGGCGGCGGCGTGCAGCGAGGAGGAGAGGAGAGAGGGGGGGTCCAGCTCCTTATAAAGGGGCCTCGGCCTCGGGAGGCGTGGGCGAGGGGCAAGGCGGCGGCGGGTGTCCGAGGCGGCCACGGACGCGGCGGCGTACGGCGGGCGGCACTGGGCTGCGGCCTGGTGGTAGCGGGCCGGCCCAGTCGGCGGAGGAAGACTTCTTTTTTTAACAATCTTTTTTACAGACAAGAAAAATAATATAAACCAAATAAAATAATAATATACTATAGGCATATAATATATCGAAATTTTCAGAAAAAGATTTTTTACAACATGAACATTTTTCTAACGTCAAATAAAATCCAAAAAAATTTAAATAAAGCAAAGAGTGCTACTGTTGCAATAAAACCTCATAAAAATCATTTTTAAAAATACCAAATAATTTCAAATTTATGTGTTTCCATTTTTCTATTGTACGGAATCATTTTACCCTAATTTCCATATATTTTATTTTTGGAGAAAAATAATTTGAATAAAACCCAAATAACTCCAAATTGAAAATAATTTCAGAGGGACTTTAAATTTGATTATCTGAAACTTCCAACTCATATTTCATAGCATTTGAAGAAGTCATTTTATCTTCTCTCATGAAAATCATTGAGTTTCATAAAGTTTCTGAATTTAAATATTTCCAAATGGAATTCAAGTGGTTTCAAAAACCCTTTTTCATTTAATTTAAATGGAACAAGTCATATCATCTTCTCTCTAGGGTTTTGTATTTGGAAAGAATTTGAATTCATGGAGATCATAAATGCAAAAATGAAAGTTTGGGAAAGTCCTTCTATTCCCTCTCATTTAACTTTCAAAAAGTTTCAAATTTCACTCAATTTCCCACATCACAAACAAGCAAACAAACAAAACTATCTATTTAATATAACATTCCAAAATTTAGAATTTTGGGATGTTACAAACCTACCACCCTTAAAATGAATCTCGTCCTCGAGATTCGGAGAGGCTAGAAAGAAATAGGTTAGGTTCGGGGGTCTTCTCAAAATCCAACGATCGTCACCGGGGTCTGGGGTGCTACCACCCTTAGAAACATTGTTACGGTTCCATCAATACTCATATACTCCATCCTTATTCTTGACAGTGTCGGTCTTCTCAGATTCTCGGGAAAATTCCTACTCTAGCACTTCTGGTAGTGGCATAACCTTTTTCCTCAATTCCCGTGTCCTTTCATCTTGGTAGGGTTCTTCCGAGACTGGGTCTTCTTATCTGACAGGTCAGGCGCCAATACTAAACAACTATCGATATCTCATGGAGGTCAACAATTTATGGTTTATCCTGCAGGAAATGAGTCTGAGTTGAACCTCACCGTATATCCTATGATTGGCAACAACTGCCGTGTACAAGGGAAAAATTGTCCTACCATTCTAAGGTCTAAACAAGGTTTAGATCGTCTTCGCTCTACTATGGTTAAGTCACTCAGATTTACCATCCCATATAGCCAGGCGAATAATAAGAGTAAGTCGGTATGGTGATCAATCCATCCCGCACCCAAATCATTACCTTGTATATAATTTAGCGAATCTCGCATTCTAACCCTCGGTCATCTTCACAAGCATTGCAGAACTTCTCTTATCGATGAACCAAGTTCGAATAAATCCATTGATTCTTGCAAGCTGAACAAAACATCTATCATTGCTTCACAACTCTCAGGTTTTGCGTAAACTCCTATAAGATCGTTAGTGGGTAAGGTCGTAATCTCTTCCAGGGTTTTTCCTTCAGCAAGAGTGTGCTTGCTTCTTGGCAGGTCCTGGAGCCTGTGGGTTATGGCCCATGTCATCACTTGTAAACCTTGAACTCATCATCGGGGCAACTGCTCGTTATTCCAACATCCAACTTCCTAGCATTCTTAATTCCTTCCAATTGTACTGTCTCCCTTCCTTCTTTTGGTACCAAACTAAGACGTGATTACTCAGACTCATCCTGGAGTTACAATTGCTCCATATTACCAACATTTTTCCTCCTTTATATCCAGTAGTACTTCATCCCCTCATACTTCTTGGGGTGTCCCACATATCAAGATAAAACTCGCACTTATTTTTGTCCGTAGTCCACTTCATGGAATATCATTATCTTTTCCAGGGGTCAAGGGTCCTCACAGGGTACTACCACCCTTGAAATGCACAAAGTCTTCCATAGACCATATTTCTCATATCCTTCAAAATTGTCAACATCTTTCTTCATAGAGTAACAACTCATAAAATCCAAATCAGTACCCTCGATACTAGCTTTATTGATTCTCAAAGTATTACAATCTCCTACACTTCCATTACATGCCTCAACTCAACACCTCACTAATAACAGAAATGTCCCCACTACTACTACCACATTTCTTTTGTTGCAAACTCAACTATTTATCACAAGTCTCCTTCTCCTTGGGACATTTTCTGGCAAAGTGCCCTGCTTCATTATAGCAGAAACATATTACTTCTGACAAATCTCGTGGTTTCCTTGTGATTACATAGCCTCCTTGGGTGCTCGGCTTCCTTTTTGGGCAACCGCTTAAATAGTGCCATGAATCTTTGCACCTAAAACATGTGATATGACTCAGGTCCTTCTTTCAAAAAATTGGGTTGTTCCTGGAATCCAATCTATTTCTCTTCCTGCACTTTTCGGTTCCAATTAGGGCTTCTATCTCCTGTGGGTCATACTCTACTTTCTCTGTCGGGAATTCTACTAGATCCCCATTCATACAATTCTGGGAGATGTGTCCTTCTTCTCCAGATGAATAGCATGACTTGGTGTAGGGTTTAATTGGGTCTTCTTTGGGTGTGTCCTCCACCTCTTCTTTCATCACAGGTTCTTCTAAAATTTCCATGAGGGATCCTTTCATTGCTTCTTTCTTCTGCTGGATGGTTCTTTGTACCATGTGGTAAATGTGACACTGAGCAGGGTAGTGGGTAGTTCCTTCACACAAGAAACAAGTAATCTGCCTAGTTGGGCATTCTTCAGCTGGGTGACTTCCTTCACAATTAGGGCATTCATCCTTGTGTTCTTTATGGTTGTGTCCTATTTCTCCATAGAGCTTGCATGCACAAGGCTTCTTCATATCATTTCCATAAGGCTTCAATTTCTGGGACACAAGCCGAGACTTTAACAGAGTCCACTTAAATTCTTCCCAAGTGGTTACTCTTTGCCATCCATTATGGTTTGGTACATCCTCCACCAAGTAGCAGCACCTCTTTCAAAACATTGAAGAGCATGCTAGGCCATATCCTTTCCGGCTATAGTGTTATTCTTCATATGACCTTTCATGTCCTGAATCCATCGGTCTGTCTCCAATTGAGTCATTGATCCAGAAAATATGAGTTCATCTCCATTCATCCTCTATTGGGTCCATGGGTTTTGGGGTGAGATAAGAGAGATAGGGAGGGATACACACAATACAAACAATAGTTTTGAAGTGGCAGATTTTATTTTGTGGCTGTCGGAAAAACATCAAGCAAATGACAGCTCACAATCGTCGCATCTAACGTAAGTATTTAACAGGGTTTTGGTCTTCTAAAGGTCAATAAATCTTCAAAGTCACTAACTCTTCAAGTCTTGTTCATGTCTCCGATGGCTACTTCCGATTGTGCTTGTCCTTCTCAAGTTCTGTTGCCAGATCATCTCTGTTGACGCGAAGTCTCTTGTGACATCCTTCAATATTTCTGGAGTTGTGTTCCAAACTTCTGGGTTTCAACACCCTTGGCATGAACCATGTCCTACTGTCCTTCAGTTCCTGACGAATCTCCAGTGTCTCGAGGTTTTGCTCCTCCAGCTTGGCTACTTCCAGCTTCTGGGTCCTGAGTTCTTCACGAAATGCTTCCTTGTTGAATAAGGCTTCAAGAAGGTCCATCTTAAAATTCTTGATGTAATACTCCAGATCCTGGTGATACGCCAACTAAAGTTAAAAGTGCATCCTTTGCTGATAGATGCTCCATCAGCCTTCTACCATCCAATCCTTCTAAAGAAATGCATGCTTAACTCAGCACGGCGACAATAGCATAAGCGAGCGATAACACCATGGTTAGCCGTGTCTATGCCCATGTTACTGCCATGAGCTTTCATTCCATAATTTATCTCTCCTGCCTTAGGGTTTTCTTGACAAAAACTTTGAGGTTTAACGCTCCATGTTCCGATCTTTCTACGACACACCATGATCTCGGGTATTGACAACTTCAATAGTCTGACAAGTTCCATAAGTGTAGCCTTCCTTGGTCATATCAATCTGGAAATTCTTCAAAGCCTTCGAATTTTCCTAGTCTTCAGAGTCTTCAACCATTGTAGTTTCCATTATTACAATGCACCGTAAAATCCTCTTCATTCCGAATGGTCTTAGTTGTCCGATATCTTGTACTTCTTGGCGTGGTCTCATCAGTCGATTCTTCGTGTGGTAAATGGGGAAAGGGGTATGGTATAACTAAAAGGGAATATTTGATAAAGCTCAGAAAAGAAGAGAGGTAAAAGATCTTTTTGAAAATAAAGTTTTAGAGAAAATCTTTCCTATGGGCTTGCCAGTTTCTAGGGGTCACGTCCTACAGTCAACATGTGCTCTGATACCATCTTGTAGCGAACATAGCATCTTGTAGCGACCCAACCTCAGACGGTCAAGTCTCTGTGCTTAAGTGTCATCCTTGGATCGGTATGCTGACACACACAATACTCGAGGATTTATAACAGAGGTAAACCACATGTATAAAGTAACGTAAACACTATTACCTCAATCCAAATAGCGGAAGTAACAACAAGGTTGTGGATTCCCATCAACACCAACGGCAAAGTTGAGTGTAGAAATCGTAACCCTAACGTATCACTTACTCGTCGTAAGATTCCTGCAACATGAGACATTGGAGCCATGTAGGTCAGTACATTGAATGTACTGGCAATTTCACACTGTAGAGCAATGCTGAATAATGACTATCACTACATGCATATTTGGCTGGTGGAGGCTCTAAGTTTAATTTTGCATAAAGCTAATTTTTCCCTACAACAAAGGAATATATTTTATTTAACTATAAAGTTTGTTGAAAACATTGAGAGGGTTCCTCCAACTCAATCCCAAAATAGTAATTATCAACCCAACAAATTAATTAAGTAAAGTGATAAGATCAACATGATAATCCAAGAACCAGATACTCAAGATGTCCATAACCGGGGACGCGGCTAATCATGATTAATTTGTACACTATGCAGAGGTTTGCGCACTTTTCCCCACAAGACTCGATCTCCTCCGTTGGATTTCTCGCACTACATGGTGTTTGAGAAACGGATGACCGAGACACAGTCTTTCAGAAGCATTAACTCTTTACTTTGGGTAGACAGTACCACCTACATCCCCTACATCTGCTAGCCTACCACTGAAAGAGGTCACGCAACATACTCAACTATGCCAGAGCCCATAATGGCTTGTGGCTGCACACAGAAGTTTCTAGCATGAACAATCTCATGATCCCTTTGAGCCTGGGTGGCAAACCATAGGATGATCACATGGGTACTCCGGGATATCCTAGGAAAACACTGGATTCTCCAGGTGCCCGCAACAAATCCACCCAGATGTGTATTAAAGTAGCCACCTTAAGTTAACCATTAATTATCAACTCTCACATCTGTCATGGATCACTCAAACCAAACCACATTTACGAGCATAGCATAGCAGTATAAGCATAACGTAGAAGTAACTCCCAAGGTTTGAAATAAAGGGCAATAGGTTCTACCATCATAAACTACTTCCGAGTACCCGCATGTTAATCAGATCCTAACCATGCAATGTTTGAGCGTTGAGACTAATGCATAAAAACTGGGTAATAAAGGGGTATGATCAAAGTGTTACTTGCCTTGTACTGTTGATGAAGATGATTCACACTCATAACTCCTGATAGTTCTACTCGTCACACTCCGGTCAATCTATCGTGAGCAAGCAATAGTAACCACACATAAGCAATCATGTAAAAGAATCGAAGAAAAGATCTCGGAAAACTTCGAAAGCAAGCAATTAACTCTTGCAATAGAAAACAATTTCTAACAGTACCAAAATTGGGTGAATTTGGTCTTATAAGAAAGTTTAGGTCAAGAGCTTTGAATAGCAAAAAGAATCAATTAAATCGGAGTTATAAAACTCAAGTTATGATCAAAAGAAGTTTGAAATCAAATCTGTTTGAAAATCAAATTTTAAATTTTCAAAAACATGTTTAAGTTGATTATCTGGACAGAGGGGATCATAACGAAGAAGTGGGCGTTGGTTTCGTTGGATTTGGACAAGCGAGTAAAAAAGTAGCGAAGGTTTGAAGATAAGGGGCTAAATTGTAAATAAACTAATTACATCTAAGTCCCTAGCCGAAATTAAAAAGAAAAAGAAAAATTCTACCGAACAAACATTCGCTACCGAACGCTAACGAACGAAAATTGTTCGCTAAAGAAACTAATCTAATGAACGTTCACTAAATAAACTAAACTAAAATAATAAATCAGTTTTAAAAGAAAAACCGAAAGCTGAAAAAAACAATCGGACCGGGGCGGTTTTGTACCCTTTCGGCAGCGGGTCGCCGGCGACTTCCCGGCCACAGCGAGGCTAGGCGGTGAGGCGGCTCCGATGGGGTTGCGGGGCGCGGTGGCGGCGAGCGGCGGCAGCGCTAGGCGGCGGGGCTTGGCGGCGATGGCGGAAAGTGCAGCGGCGGCGCAAAGAGCGGCGCGGGGCACCATACAGCGGCGACAGCGGCGCTGGCGGCGGAGCGATGCGGCGGCTGCGTGCAGCGAGGAGGAGAGGAGAGAGAGGGGGGTCCGACTCCTTATAAAGGGGCCTCGGCCTCGGGAGGCGTGGGCGAGCGGCAAGGCGGTGGCAGGTGTCCGAGGCGGCCACGGGCACGGCGGCGTACGGCGGGCGGAGTCTCGCCCGAGGTCGGGGGCGCGCGGCGCTGGGCTATGGCCTAGTGGTAATAGGCCGGCCCAGTCGGCGGAGGAAGACTTCTTTTTTTTTAACAATTTTTTTTACAGACAAGAAAAATAATATAAACCAAATAAAATAAAAATATACTATAGGCATATAATATATCAAAATTTTTAGAAAAAGATTTTCTACAACATGAATATTTTTCTAACGTCAAATAAAATCCACAAAAATTTAGAGAAAGCAAAGAGTGCTACTGTTGCAATAAAGCCTCATAAAAATCATTTTTAAAAATACCAAATAATTTGAAATTTATTTCTTTCCATTTTTCTATTGTAGGGTAATCATTTTACCCTAATTTCCATATATTTTATTTTTGGAGAAAAATAATTTGAATAAAACCCAAATAACTCCAAATTGAAAATAATTTCAGAGGGACTTTAAATTTGATTATCTGAAACTTCAACTCACATTTCATAGCATTTGAAGAAGTCATTTTATCTTCTCTCATGAAAATCATTGAGTTGCATAAAGTTTCTGAATTTGAAATATTTCCAAATGAAATTCAAATGTTTTCAAAAACCCTTTTTCATTTAGTTTAAATGAAACAAGTCATATCATCTTATCTCTAGGGTTTTGTATTTGAAAAGTATTTGAATTCATGGAGATCATAAATGTAAAAATGAAAGTTTGGGAAAGTCCTTCTATTCCCTCTCATTTAACTTTCAAAAAGTTTCAAATTTCACTCAATTTCCCACATCACAAACAAGCAAACAATCAAAACTATCTATTTAATATAACATTCCAAAATTTAGAATTTTGGGATGTTACAATCCCCCTCTTCGGAGCCCCGAATGGACTCCAGATCTAGCCTCCCAATGAAGAATAGGAGGCGGCGACGACTCTACTGTATTGTAAAATGCGATGAAACTTCCTCCCCTATTTTTTCTCGGAAAATACTAATTTATAGTGTTGAATTAGGGTCAGCGGAGCCATGTGGCCCCCACAACACACCAGGGCATGCCTGGGGGGTGGGTGGGCGGGCGCGCCCTGGTGCCTTGTGGGCATAGGCTGGCTCCCCTCTAGTGGATCTTGGCTCTAGTATTTTTTTATTTGTTCCATACAAAATCTCCAAAAAGTTTTTTCCAATTCCGAGAACTTTTATTTCTGCACAAAAACAACACCATAGTTTTGCTGAAAACAGCGTCAGTCCGGGTTAGGTTCGTTCAAATCATGCAAATTAGAGTCTAATACAAGAGCAAAAGTGTTTGGAGAAGTAGATACGACGGACACATATCAACTCCCCCAAGCTTAACTCATTGCTTGTCCTCAAGCAATTCAGTTGACAAACTGAAAGTGATAAAGAAAAAGTTTTATGAACTCTTTTGTTCTTGTGTCTATATGTATGCTTAAATAATATCTAGGTTTTCAGCAAAGGTTATAACTAACCCTGCAGATGACAACTCTTAGAAACCATATTCACTCATATCAATGGCATAATCAACTAGCGAGCAATAATAAAATATGTCAAATGCCAACACTTTGTCAAAACAATCATGATATAATATGACAATAATGGTATCTCGCTAGACATTTTTTAGACCGCAAAACATAAATGCAGATCACCTCCAAAGTACAATCAGCGACTAGACATTGTAATTCATGGTGGAAGAGATCCAGTCATGATGCACACAACATTAACTATACACAATGCATGAGAATGACAATAGTGCTCTGAGGACCGGTGCTTGTTTGAGAACGTGACGACTCAACAATAAAAGTATAATAACATAAAAGTAAACGGACATGCCCTTCGCAGAGGGAAGCAGAGATTTGCAGAGGTGCTAGAGCTCAAAGCTTAAATCACAGATAAATATAATTATGGGAGGTATACCTTTCCTGTCAACGTTATGACCGAGAGTTTTCAATATCTTCCATGCTAAACAAATTAGCGGCAGTTCCCAAGCGGTAAAAGTAAAGTTTACTCCCCCTCCACCAACTAACACAAGCCATGGCTAGCCGAATCCTCGGTTGCCCTCCATACCAATAACTGTCCAGGGAGTTTGTTTTATTATTATTGCAATTTTGATCATGGGATAGGGCATCCCGATTAACAGCCCCTCTAATGCAAGGATGCGTGAATAAACACTCATGATGAGAATAACCCGCTTAGCATGGAAGATACTGACCGCCCCCTATCGCTCCATGAGCAGTACAGGCACACAAAATAGATGTTAATTTGAATATTTAGAGGTGGCACATGCAAATTTACTTGGAACGACAGAGTAATACCGCATATAGGTAGACATAGTGGACTCATCTAGCATAACTTTGGTTTAAGGATTTTGATGCACATGCAATATTCCCGCTTAGTACAGGCAAAGGCTAGCAAATAGGTTGGGAAGCGACCAACTAGAGAGCAAAAACGGTCATAATCATGCATTTTGAATAATCATCATTGAATACTAGCATGAGTAGGATATAAACACCATGAACATAAATATTGTGGAGGCTATGTTGGTTTTGAATCAACTACATGTGTGAACATGTGCCAAGTTAAGCCACTTTAAACATTCAGAGGAGGACACCATATCATGATACTACATCATAATCATTTTAATGCATGTTGACACCCAAGATAAATCATTATCCACTCCTAGCTACTTAAGCATGGCATGATCAACTATAATCTCTAATTGTCATCATAAACATGTTTAATCACAATATGTTGAATCATGGATACTGAGTTAAACATATTTACAAAAACAAAAACAAGTTGAGCTCATACCCACTTTTCCTTGCCACAGTCACTTCATCAAATATCGTCATTATTGCCTTTCACTTGCATGACCGAATGATATGAAAATAATAATAGTCCAAGAGTGTCGTGGACTACGTTGGCATCTGCAAAAAAAATATTCAAAGGAGAAGACAGGGTAAAATGGGCTCTTTGTAAGATCAACAATAATGCATATGAGAGCCACTCAACATTTTCATCTTGGCCTTCTCCTCTCAATGACTCAACGAAAGAAAACAATTTCAGAGAGTCACGCAGAAATATTTTTGGAATTTTTTCCTTGAAGAAAGCAAATTAAAGAAGGAAAAACAAAAACGAGAAAAACTATTTACACGATAAAGCTCCCAACAAGCAAAAGAAGAACGGGAAATCTTTTTGGGTTTTCTTTTAATACTACAACTAATTTAAACTAGAAAGAAAACCGAAAAGAAGCGAGAAATATTTTTGGATTTTCTCAAAGTTTTTCAAACACACAAGAAGAAAGCGAGAAAATAAAACTAACATGGATTATACAATGAAAAAGGATGAACACCGACAACTTGGAATGAAATGTGTGAACATGAATGTAATATCGGTGGGAAATACGTACTACCCCAATCTTAGGCTTTCGCCTAGTTTGGTAATCACCATCTGTAGTAGCCATCTGGTCCCATGTGAAAGTGCTGAGGCGGCGGCACCTGTGTCCCACTCCTGGGGCTCCTCCTTCACCGCTGCTAATGTGTTCCGGTAAGCAACGATATCCTCTGGTCGGATGGTGTACCCGTTCCTGGCATGAGAATCAAACAAAGCAGGTGCAGGCAACGAAATAATATCACAAGTTTCCTTGCTAAAAACCAAGTTATAACGAATGTGGTGCGGAGGCACAGGAGCGTCAATAAAGTGGTGGTCCCCCATCGACTGGTCATCGAGATAAACTCTAGGCAACAAGTAATCATGGGGGCATATCTGAAGCGTCTCGCTAGGCGAGTAGCATAAATACCCCCATGAATTTTTCCCTTCATCATGTTAGTGTGCAGGCGGCGTGCAACGATAGCGCCCATGCAATAAGTGTTATCATTGTGAAGTGCATGATGTAAAATGGCGAGGTCGAGGGCACATAGTGTACCACCTTGCTCTCTAGCAGTCAAACATTTCCCTATGAATAAAGCAAAGTAGTGCACATAAGGGAATTGCAAACTAGTGGCTCCGGCATTCGACGCGCCCCTTTCCTCACCCACCGTTAAAGTGCGGAGGAAATCCTCAAACTCCTCCGGTCTAGGCTCTCTAATTTCCCCATTAGAGGGAATCAAGCATATCTCGCAAAACTCAGTAAGCGGTATCTGGTGATGCTCAGCATATAAATGAAAGCACACCTCAGGGGATTCAGGCATATTCAAGAAATGAAAATTTTGCACAAAAGAATTTGTAAGGTGTTGGTCACACTCATCTGCGAGGACGTTGGTAAGTCCGGCATTTGCAATGAATTGCGCAAACTATTGGTAGAATCTGTCTTCGTTCATGAAAGCAATGTGCGGCCATTCACATGGTCGGACCTCCGTCCTACGCGGAGTTGTCGGTGCAACAAACCCTGGGTCTGTTCACCAGACTGTGCATAGGCCGAAGAGCAAGATTACAACACTAAGATCAGATCAAGGCACAAGGGACCAGTTCTTCGAAGGACTAACATGTTGATCGAGAAGACCAAGACTAGCCAGAGAGACAAGATTCCACTACGAAAGGGACCTCCCTTGCTGGGCAGGCGAGTCTGACGAGGTTGGGGTTGCCCCGGAAGCAAGCCTCTAAAGATCGCCTCGGCAGGCCTGCCGGGGCTCACGGAGGCAAACCACTCCACCTCACCACCCCACAGCGACGCACGTCGTCGATCAGTGCGGTGTCAAGCTCCTAAGTGACTAAGTGGCTGCTCTCTGCCACATGGCATCCACTTCCTATAGAAAATACCCCCAAGCGACACCCGTCCTGAGACGTGTCAAGCAAGCAGGTGCGAAGCTGGGAAAACAACTCGGCAGGGCCTGCCGGGCGAGCTGTGATGTGACACTGAGTGATGCATTTAATGCGCTCTGTCAGCCTGCAGAGTTAGGTATGATAGCACTGTTTGCTATCTAATCAGTACGTAAAGACTGATTTGCCACTGTGGTGACCCCTTGATCTATAAGAGGAGGCCCATGGCAACCGTAGAAAGGATTCGGACCCCCTCACACTCATACGCGCGTAGCTCCTCTTGCCTCGAAGCAACTTTGTGGGGCAAGAGTGCTGCGCTTTTTCCACCATCAATCCACCAAAGCAGGAGTAGGGTTTTACGCCTCGCGGTGGCCCGAACCTGGGTAAAACTGCCCGTGTGATCTCTGCCATGTTGTGTTACACTTCTCCGCTCTTTGTGCAACATGCCCCTTTCCCCTGCCGAACCAAAAGGGGCTCTTTGGCTCCATTGGTGGTCGTGGTTTCCCACGATATCTTTGGCGCGCCAGGTAGGGGGGATCACTTGCGCGAACCCGAGAGCGTGAGCAGCGCGTCATCACCATTTTCATCATCGACGGCTCCATCGACTATGGCGTCCAAGAACAAGCCCGGTGCCGCCGCTCACCCGTCCACCTCGGAGGCCCCACCACCCGCGACCGCCGACATCGCGGGGAATGCGGGGACGTAGGAGGATGTAGGCGCTACGGAGGACGTGGTCGGCGCAGGCGGCGTCGTCAGAACTTCCCCCGTGGCCGAAGAAGGAGCTGGAGGCACCGGAGAAGGACAACACCAACAACATCCCGGCGACCACGCTCCGCGAGGTATGGGTAGAGAGATTATTCCTTCTGTCCCTCCCGGTCTGGCCGAGGGGCATAGCCACGGCGATGACGTTCGTCCCAAGGCAAATCGCAATCCTATGGCCACCCCCGCCATGGGTGCGGTCGCAGGACATGCACCGCCTCCGAAGCAAACTGGCCCAGCCAATGCTCCGAACGGAGTCGTTGGCCCACGCGCGCCGTCACCTTGTTACCACGCCGTACCACCGACTGGCTCCTGATGACGGGAGCCCGACGCAGCCACCGCTGGCACCGTCAAGAGTCGAGGGACGCTACGGTCTACATCATCATCACCGATGCCAAGCACAGCTTCAGAGGCCATGGCGCGGGCCCACCTGCTGCTGAGGTTTCCACCGGCAGCCGATTCGATGGATGAGTGGAGAGCCACCATTCAGAGTCGGGTTGGCTTTGCCAAGGCTGGAGGCTCACAGCGAGCTGGCCCGCCACGGCCTCCCCAAGCGACAGCGACGACCCACGTTGCTGGTCGTGCGGAAGGGGCCACCCCCACGGTACAATCCCCACCGCGGCAGCCAGCATGAGGGCCACGCAACCAAGAACTTGATGTGTCATGATGGCTTCGTCCGATCCTCGAGCATGTCAAGGTCGTCGGCAAGCCCCAGAGGACAGGCAGATGGAGAGCGCGCATGTCACCATCAAGCGATGCCGCGACGACCACTGCCAGTCCAGTGGGCGCGATGGCCTCAACATTGATGAGCCCGCGCTCGGCAGAGGCGGGTACCTGCCCTTTGAGGCTGGGTGCCCTGCCTTCACCTGTGAGCTGCGGCAAGTTCATTGGCCATCCGCTCGCACGTTCAAGCCAGAGATTCCAGAGAAGTACGATGGGAGACTGAACCCTGCAGAGTTCTTGAGTATTGACTGTTGAGGGATCTGGCACGCCTAGTACCGGCAAGAAGGCTAAGGCGAAAGCCCCTGGCAAGGAAGTTTCCGCGTGCACTGACTACCGGGAGGCTGCGGCTACTGAGAAAGCTGGGAAAGGTGATGGTCCGTATTGCAAGATCCATCGGACCAAGGGCCATGATCTCCAGGATTGCCATCACGTTGAGCAGCTCGTCAAGAAGCAGAGGGCTGAATATGAGAAGCGTGATAAGGAAAAAGGTCAGAGTGGTGCTGGCGGGAAGGGCCGGGGCGGTGAAGCAAATCACCCCGGCAAGGCTTTTCGGAACCAAGGGAAATCTGCCATGGGCAGAGAGAAGGAGGATTGTGATGATGGCAGTGATGGAGGGGATGAAGAGGATACCAGCGAGCAGGAATTCTAGAAGGCCACTAACGCCCTGTGCATTGACGGAGGTGCATCTCTGCACTCCTCTCACCACCAACTTAAACGGTGGGCGCGTGAGCCGCTCAAATGGCCACGCACGCCCATCATCTTTGACAAAGAGGACCATCCTAACCGCACCACTGCAGTAGGATGCTTGCCGTTGTTGGTCTCACCAATGATTCGCAACCTCAAAGTCACAAAGATGTTGGTTGACGGTGGGGCCGGGTTGAATTTGATTTCCCCAATGTTCGTCAGCAAACTTCAGATAGCAGAGGAGGAACTCAAGGTCACAGGCTCGTTTCAAGGAATCAACCCCAGTAGGAGTCATCCTAAGGGAAAGATCACATTGCCCATGACATTTGGAGGAGAGTTGAACTACCGGACTGAGAAGGTTGTGTTCGATGTGGTCGACCTCCCCCTGCCGTACAATGGAATCCTTGGACGCCCAGCTCTGGCAAAATTCATGGCGGCATCCCACTATGCCTACAACACCTTGAAGATGCTAGGACCAGTGGGAGTCATTTCCATTCTGACAGAGAAGAAGGACGCAATCATTTGCGTGGATAAGATGTACCAGGACGCAGTCGCGGCAGAGGCCGCAGAAGCCACAGCTCCCGCCAACGAAATCAAAGGAAAGGAGAATTCTAGCAGGGACACCAGCAAGGAATCCGGGAAGCGTACCTCTTTGGAGTATGCTGCGCCTGTTGATGACTTGCCGGAGAGTTCCAATAGCAAGAGATCCAAGGCCACTGCACCTTCTGTGAAAAAGGTCCCGGCAGGGCTGGCTGGCACTGGTGGTACTTTTACTATCAGTGCCACCCTAGATGACAAATAGGAAAGCACGCTCGTTGCCTTCCCACGCACGAATATCGATGTGTTTGCTTGGCAACCATTTGATATCCCCAGTGTTCCCAGGGAGGTAATCGAGCACCACTCGTTGCCTTCCCACATGCCCGACCCATCAAGCAGAAGGTCCGAAAGCAAGCCTTGGAGCGGCAACAATTCCTAGTAGAAGAGATCAGGAAACTTGAGGCAACTGGTCTGGTCCGAGGAGTACTGCATCCAACGTGGTTGGCAAATCCAGTGGTCGTACGCAAGGCTAACGGAAAATGGAGGCCGTGCATAGATTTCACAGATCTTAACAAGGCTTGCCCGAAGGATCCGTTTCCCTTGCCGCGCATCGACCAGAATGTGGACTCCACCTCAGGATGTGAGTTGCTCTCTTTTTTGGATGCATACACTAGATATTTATGTCCAAGGAAGATGAAGAGAAGACCTCATTCATCACCCCATGTGGCACATACTGCTTCGTGCACATGCCTTTCGGTTGAAGAGTGCCGGGTCCACTTTTGCAAGAGCAGTCCAGATTGGTTTTGAATCACAACTGCACAGGAACATTGAAGCCTATATGGATGATATTGTGGTCAAGACCAAGGATAGATCAACCCTCATCCAGGATTTGGAGGAGACGTTTGCTAATCTGTGCAAGATCAACTTGAAGCTAAACTCAGAGAAGTGTGTGTTTGGCGTTCCCTCCGGCAAGCTACTTGGGTTCTTTGTGTCCCATTGAGGGATAGAAGCCAACCCCGACAAGATCAAGGCTATCGAGCAGATTCAGGCACCCAAGACAGTTAAAGATGTGAGACATTTGACAGGGTGCGTTGCCGTGCTTAGCAGACTCATCTCCAAGTCTGCCGAGCGCGCCTTGTCGTTCTTCAAAATTTTGAAGAAGGCAGGACCCATGAAGTGGACTCCAGAAGTAGACGCAGCACTACGAGATTTGAAGACCTACTTGTCCTCTGTGCCTACTTTGGTTGCGCCCAAACCATAAGAGTCGTTGCTGCTATACTTAGCGGCAACTAATCAAGTGGTTAGCGCAGCCCTAGTGGCGCAGCGGGAAGTAGAAGAGTTAGAAAGTGAGAACAGCCCGGCAAGGCCAGATGTGGGTCAGTATAAAGAAGAGCACGACAGCGGAGGCCACCCTAAGGACGCGGCAAGGAAGAAAGTGGTGCAGCGCCTAGTGTACTTCGTCAAATCCCTATTGCAGGGGGCTAGGTCCAGGTACTCTGGTGTGCAAAAGTTGATTTTTGGCCTCATCATGGCCTCAAGGAAACTGCGTCACTACTTCCAAGCCCATGAGATCACGGTGGTCACCCGCTTTGCAAAGGATACTCCGAAACCCAGAGGCTAATGGAAGAATAGTGGAGTGGGCATTGGAGTTATCCAGCTTTGGCCTAAGGTTTGAAAGCACATTGACAATCCAGAGCTGGGCATTGGCAGAGTTTATTGCAGAATGGACACCAATCCCTGATGAAGAAGTGCTGGAAACAGTTGTTCCCCGCAAGGAAGCGCCCCAAGAATGGATTATGTATTCGATGGTGCCTTCTCCCAACAAGGTGCAGGGGCTGGCATGCTCCTCGTTGCTCCCACTGGAGAGCACCTGAAGTACGTCGTCCAGATGCATTTTCCCTGGGAGGAGGCAACCAACAATACAACAGAGTATGAAGGGCTCCTTTCTGGGCTCAGAATTGCCACTGAATTGGGAATCAAGAAGCTGATCATTCGAGGAGATTCACAACTTGTGGTGAGACAAATCAACAAGGATTACCAAAGTCCATTGACGGAGGCATATGTCGAGGAAGTGAGAAGATTAGAGGAGCACTTTGACGGATTGCAAACAGAGCACGCACGCCATGCGGAAAATAGCATTGCTGATCATTTGTCGAAGTGTGTTGCGCAGAAGCTTCATGTGGAACCAGGAACTTTTGTTCTCCATCTTACTCAGCCCTTTGTATTCCCAGCAACAATGGCCCGAAAAAAGGAGGAAATTGGACTCCGGTAAGCCTCTCCCGGTAGAGCCTCTTGGGGCTCCTAGCAGGGACCCTGCCAGAAACAACTCCCCTTCGATTGCCGGGTTGCGCCCTCCTGCCGGGCCACTGGTCCCCGTGGTCGAGGAACGTGCTCCCGCAGATGAGGAGGTGCCGCTAGTCCTTGTTGCCGAGCCCCAGGCTCCAACTTGGGCAAGGCACATTGTCCACTTCCTCCAAACCGAAGAACTTCCCGAAGAGCAAGAAGAAGCTAAAAGAGTAGCCCAGAGGGCCAGTACGTATTAGTTTGTGGATGACACACTATATAGAAGGAGGCTCAACGGTGTGAAATTGAAGTGCATTTGTCGGGAAGAAGGAAAGGAGCTACTGGCAGAAATACACAAAGGCATGTGCGACTCCCACATTGGATCAAGGGCATTAGTTGGGAAAGCATTTCAGCAAGGATTCTATTGGCCCACAGCCCTCCAAGATGCGGTCCAGCTAGTCACCAAATGTGAAGCCTGCTAGTTCCATTCCAAGAGTATCCATCTACCTGCTGAAGCTCTTCATACAATCCCTTCGTCATGGCCATCTTCGGTCTAGGAGCTCGATAACCTCGGCCCTTTCCCCCGAGCTGTGCTACTCGAGGAGAACCATCTCTGGGCTGCTACGCATGCTGCACGCTACCAGCAAGCCCTGCATCGCTATCACAGCCGCAGGGTTCATGCCCGGTGTTTTGAGGAAGGCAACCTTGTCCTTAGGCGCGTTCAGTCCACCAAGGGTGCAAACAAGTTGACGCCAAAGTGGGAAGGCCCTTACCGGGTAGTACGAGTCACCAGACCTGGCGCAGTCCGTCTGGAGACCGGAGATGGCATTCAATTGCAAAACTCATGGAATATTGAGCATCTCCGCAAGTTTTACCCGTAAGGAGCGGCTGTCGGGCCCTGCCCGGCAGCCACTCGTTTGTACAGGCCTTGCCTCAGTTGCATGTAACCCCTTGTACAAAGCCAGGCACAAACCCTGAGCAACAGAGAAATAAATGAAGCGCTGGGGCCCCCGACAAGTTGCATGCATGCATAAGCATTTCATGAGCATCACATGTTCATGTAGATAAGATCAAATCTGGCATCATTTTCATCTGCATAAACTACAGGATCCTACCGTGGACTTGGCCTCCAAGAGGAGATGGAAAGATGAAGCCTACACTGCGATCTTCGGCAAGCCAAACAGATAAGTTCTTTCTCTTATCCATACGTGTTATGTAAGTAAAAACTTGTGCATAAGAAAACACCGCCACTTTTTGAAACTTAGGTGCTCCCATCCCTTGACTCGAACGCTGCTTCGATTAGGATGGTCGCAGTGGCCTTTGGTAAAAAAGATTGGCGGGGGGCTGGTCTCTCTTCACAATTTGTGCCCGGTAGGCTGAACTCCCCGGCAGCAAAACAGAGGGTACCGACAGGATAGCCTGCCAGGGGAACTCATTTGTTTAAAAATATGGAGGCATCCCACCTCTGCATGGACATATACACGCATGAGTCCCTGGCAAGGTTTATCTTTTTCATTAATATGCTGATCAAACAAGTACACACCTTACAGGACACAAATATGGATTCAAGAGATTACATTATTTGAACGAAAATTTGGCTAGCTCCTACAGATTTAAGATTGAAAAAAGATAAGTGCCCCGTAAACTCCTCTCCCTGTCCCTCTTATCCCAGGTATTGCGGTGGGAAGAGAAGAGGGCAAAAGGGGTGCCTAGGCAGATGCCACCCCAATCCTGTCAGGGCCTGCCGGGGCGCAGCCTGACAAGATCAGGAGTGGCAAGGCTGCGAAAGAGGAGGACGGAAGAAGCAGCTCAACGGTGCCCTGGACACCACCTCCAGGGCCAGCCAGAAGCCCCAGCAGAAGCACCGGTAGGGAGGGCCATCGGAGCTCAGTGGAAGTCTGCTGGAGGAGGCGAAGGCACCAAGAGAGCGACCCCTTCCCCAGCGACCGGGAACCCGGTGATGGCGGTGCCAAGGGAGGGAGGGGAAGGACGGAAAGACGAGGTGACAGGTCGCCAGTACGAGATGAACGCGTCGGTGCTATCATACTCCGACCTGACGGCCTGCCTCCCGCCTTCTCCGTCTTCCATGGCTTCATCTTCATCAACACCGCTCCAGGGAAGCGCCAACCTCTTGGTTTGGCGCCTTCCCCGGAGAAGCGGCCAAGGGCCAAGACGGCCAGGGGGCTCAGGGCACGCCGCTCCCCACCTTGGCAGGCAGGAGGGCGCCCTCTCTTCAGCGTCAACCCCGGATCCGCCGGAGGGAGCAATGCTGGGATAACCAATGACCCATAGCCCTGCATCCCGGACGGGCGTCGAGGGCTCCAAGAACCTAGTTGCCAGGCCAACGAGCGGCAGCGGCTCATGGAAATATGCCACACTCCCCAACAAACGGCCGACCAAGACAGAGGAGACAAGCATTTCACCACAATGGGAAAGCTTGATATCTCCCACACCATGGACAGCTCGTTCGCCGCGCCTCCTCCAGGCCTGGACCAGACTCACTCCGAGAGCATCAGCATGAGCATTCGACATTGCCACACTCAAGCTATGGCTCGGGTCCTGGCCCCGGGCCCTCCCCTTCGGCATAGCTAGCAAAAAGCAGAGGATGGAGGAGAAGGGATGTGAGGATGAATGCCTCCGCTCCTCCCTGCCCCTCCTTTTATAGGCGGGGCGGGGAAGGGAGCTGATCCCACAATGAGTAACCACCGCCCTCCTCCACCAATCCAACAAGATTCGGCCCCTGCCTTGATGCTCTCCCGCAACACGCGCCTCCGTTACCTACCCCACTTGATGCATGCAGCATACATGGCTAAGGATAAGGGCTTGGTGGGAAGAGTGAATTGGCAGTTACTTCCCCATGCGTTAAATTCATTCACGGGCCATTACAAGGTTGGCCCCACCACGATTGGCGTTACGTGACACACGAAAGAACCGGAAACTATCCCAAGCTCAGGTTAATGAAGAAGCAAAGACAACCTCAAGGGGCCAGCCACTTCCACGTCCCTGCCTGTGCACTGGTTAAGGCCTACCCCGACGATGCCCGACGGCGCGTTCGGGCCAGTCCCGGGGGCTCCTGTCGGTGCAACAAACCCTGGGTCAGTTGCCCAGACTGTGCACAGGCCGAAGAGCAAGATTACAACACCAAGATCAGATCAAGGCACAAGAGACCAGTTCTTCAAAGGACTAACATGCTAATCAAGAAGACCAAGACTAGCCAGAGAGACAAGATTCCACTACGAAAGGGACCTCCCCTGCCGGGCAAGAGAGCCTGACGAGGTTGGGGTTGCCCCGGAAGCAAGCCTCCAAATATCGCCCCGACAGGCCTGCGGGGGCTCACGGAGGCAAACCACTCCACCTGACCACCCCACAGCAACGCACGTCGTCGATCAGTGCAGTGTCAAGCTCCTAAGTGACTAAGTGGCCACTCTTTGCCACATGGCAGCCACTTCCTACAGGAAATACCACCAAGCGACACCCATCCAGAGATGTGTCAAGCAAGCAGGCGCGAAGCTGGCAAAACAGCCTGGCAGGGCCTGCCGGGTGAGCTGTGATGTGACACTGAGTGGCACATTTAATGTGCTCTGTCAGCCTGCATTGCTAGGTATGATAACACTGTTTACTATCTAATCAGTATGTAAAGACTGATTTGCCAGTGTGGTGACCCCTTGATCTATAAAAGGAGGCCCATGGCAAATGTAGAAAGGATTCGGACCCACTCACACTCATACACGCGTAGCTCCTATCGCCTCGAGGCAACCTTGCCGGGTAAGAGCGCTGCGCTTTTTCCACCATCAATCCACCAAAGCAGGAGTAGGGTTTTACGCCTCGCGGCGGCCCGAACCTGGGTAAAACTGCTCATGTGATCTCTGTCGTGCTGTGTTATGCTTCTCCGCTCTTTGTGCAACGTGCCCATCCCCCCGCCGAACCAAAAGGGGCTCTTTGGCCCCATAGGTGGTCGTGGTTTCCCATGACAAGGGTGTTGATGTCATTGTCCGAGGGTTCCCCAAGGACTCCCTTGGCATTCCGCTTAGAGGAACTCCTCCGGAAGATATTCATTTTTGTACGAACAAATTTCTGAAATTCTTGGCCACAAAATGATTGATAGCAATTATTCATATGGATGTCTAGAGGCTATATGAAGCATTCAAACTACTTGGAACTCAAATAATTCAACATGCAAGCTTATTTTCAGTAGCACCAAGAGCAGCTAATTATGCAAAATATAATCCACTAAAGCAAAAACTAACCGGAGCAATGGAGGAGTCACATACCAAGTACCAATCCCCTAAAGTAGTTTAAAAAAACGGAGCTCCGAGCAAAGAGACCGAAAATCACAGGTTTGGGAGCAAGAACACGCGAGAGAGAGCTACCAAGGTTTTTTTGGTGGAGGCAAGAGACAAAGTGGGCTAAAGGGATAAGTGAGGGGGTCCCTGTGGGGCCCACAAGCAACCTAGGCACGCCCTAGTGTCTTGTGCGCACCTGGGGCATCCTCCTTAGATGATTCCAGTGCCAAAAATTCTTAAATATTGAGTAAAAAACCATGTAAATTTTAGGTCATTTTGAGCACTTTTTTATTGCACGGATAATTCAAAAAATAGGATATTCATGGCATTTTATTGCATTTAACTAAAAATAGGGATAATTCGATTTATGCCCCTAGTTGTGTCCCACTCGTTTGTTTTACCCCTAATTCCCAAAAGTCACCGGTTCTGTCCAAGTCACTTTGCTCCTCTTATGCTTTTGCCCTTTGACCGTTTGATCGTCAGTTTGAAAACTTCATAACTAATTCATACTAATTCAGAAAAATGCAAATAAGATACCAAAATGTTCAGAAAAACATCACCTATATGTCAGTGTCATTTGCATTCATGAAAAAAGTGTTGGAAAGTGCCCATCCGAGTTTTAGCTCTTATGCTACCACCATGAATAGTAAAATCTAAAAAAGTTCAAAAATATTCAAAAAACAATTGGTGGCAAAGAATGAAAAATGTTTTAAGTGCCTGCCAAGTTTCATCAGGGAAAAACATTCGTGGGTGCCGTGGCAAAAAAACAATCAGCACTCCAAAATAGATTATTTTCTTGCCACGACTTCCACGAATGTCGTTCCCTCATGAAACTTGGCAAGCACTTAGAACATTTGTCATTCTTTGCCAGCATTTGTTTTTGAATTTGTTTGAATTTTTTTAGAGTTTACTATTCATGGTGGTATCAAAAGAGCTAAAACTCGGATGTGCACTTTCCAACACCTTTTTCATGAATGCAAATGACACTGACATATAGGTGACGTTTTTTTGAACATTTTGGTATCTTATTTGCATTTTTATGATTTAGTATGAATTAGTTATGAAGTTTTCAAACTGATGGTCAAACGGTCAAAGGGCAAAAGCATAAGAGGAGCAATGTGACATGGACAGAACCGATGACTTTCGGGAATTAGGGGTAAAACAGACGAGTGGGACACAACTAGGGGCATAAATATAATTATCCCCTAAAAATAACAGAAAACATAAAGTAAGTATAGAAGGTTGTTCCTACTAAATACATAAATCACATGCCCCTAAAAAACAATCCATTAATAAGGTTGATCAAGTCTTATTAACAAACCACTTTCAGTTAGCATGAAGCTGAAGAATCTTCATAAAACACTAAGTTACCTCAACGGGGATATGCATCTCCCCAATAATATGTGTTTCATATTTCTTTTTTTTACAGTAGGAAGAGGAATTTGAAAACTTCCAATAGTAATTGTTGGAGTCTTTTCAATAACATGAACACCATTTACTTCAAACTGTTTCTTCGGAAAGTGCACCGTACGTTCATTACCACCGATATAAAAATTGACCATGCTTTTGTTGCAATCAATAACAACCCCTACAGTATTCAGAAAGGGTCTACCAAGGATAATCAACATGTTGCCCTCATTGGGCATATCAAGTATAACAAAGTCTGTTAAGATAGTAACATTTGCAACTACAACAGGCACATCCTCACAAATACCGATAGGTATGGCAGTTGATTTGTCAGCCATTTGCAATGATATTTCAGTAGGTGTGAGTTTATTCAAATAAAGTCTTCTATATAATGATAAAGGCATAACACTAACACTGGCTCCTAAATTACACAAAGTAGTTTTGACATAATTTCTTATAATGGAGCAAGGTATAATTGGTATTCCTAGATCTCCTAGTTACTTAGGTATTCCATCCTTAAAAGAATAGTTTGTAAGCATGGTGGAGATTTCGGCTTCAAGTATTTTTCTTTTATTAGTGATAATATCTTTCATGTATTTAGCATATGGGGCCATCTTTAAAATATCAGTCAAACGAGTACGCAAAAATACTGGCCTAAGCATTTCAGCAAAGTGTTCAAATTCTTCGTCATCCTTTTTATTAGATAGTTTAGGTGGAAAGGGCATGGGTTTATGAACCCATGGTTCTCTTTCTTTACCATGTTTTCTAGCAACGAAATCTCTCTTATCATAATGTTTGTTTCTAGAAGGTGGCTTATCAAGATCAACATCAGGTTCTATTTCAATATCATTATCTAGTTCTTTATCATTGTCTAGTTGAGCATCCACATGAACGTCATCATTGTCATTATCATCATCTCTAGGTGAATGTTCATTACCAGATTGAGTTTCAGCATTGGAAATAGAAACATCATTACTATCTTTAGAAGGTTTTTCTACCTCAGGTTCACTAGAAGTATGGGAAGTCCTATAATTTTTCCTTTTCCTTTTCTCTTTAGGAGGACTAGGTGCATCAACATTAATTCTTTGAGAGTCTTGTTCAATTCTTTTAGGGTGACCTTCAAAATAAAGTGGCTCCTGAGTCATTCTACCCCCTCTAGTCATTACTCTAACAACATGGTTCATATTATTATTCATTTCATTGAGCAAGTCACTTTGAGATTTAGCAACTTGTTCTAACTGAGTTTGGACCATAGAAGCATGTTTACCTACACCTTTGACATCATTAATAATTCTAAACAAATAGTCATTCAAGCAACCAATCATGTAGGCATTTCGTTCAATTGTTTCATACATTTGCATTGAAGATCTTGTCTAATAATGTAATTATCAAATTCATACAAGTATTGACTAGGAGATTTATTGTAAGGAATACCACCTCCATCAAACTTTATAAGAGAATTTACCTGTACCACATGTGGTGGTGTGTGAAGACCATGTATTTCTTCGATAGGTGGTAAATTCTTCACATCATCAGCTTTAATACCTTTTTCCTACATACATTTCTTTGCTTCTTGCATATTTTCGGGACTGAGAAATAAAATACCGCTCTTCTTCGGAGTGGGTTTAGGTAGTGGTTCAGGAAGGGTCCAATCATTATCATTCTTCAATATATTATTCAGTAGTTCCTCAGCTTATTCAATAGTTTGTTTCCTGAAAACACAACTAGCACAACTATCTAGGTAGTCCCTAGAAGCATCGGTTAGTCCATTATAGAAGATATCAAGTATTTCATTTTTCTTAAGAGGATGATCAGGCAAAGCATTAAGTAATGGGAGAAGCCTCCCTCAAGCTTGAGGGACATTCTCTTCTTCAATTTGCACAAAGTGAAATATTTCCTGTAAGGCAGTTCGTTTCTTATGAGCAGGATTTTTTTCCAAAGAAGTAATAAATCATATCCTGGGGACTACGCACATAACCAGGAGCAAGAGTATTGTACCATATCTTAGCATCACCCTTTAACGAGAAAGGAAAATACTTAAGGATATAGTAATAGCAATTTTTTTCCTCATGAGCAAATAGGGTGGCTATATCATTTAATTTAGTAAGATGTGCCACAACAGTTTCAGTTTCATAGCCATGGGATGGATCAGATTCAACCAAAGTAATTAACTCTGGGTCCACAGAGAATTCATAATCCTTATCAGTAATAAAGATAGGTGAAGTAGCAAACTTAGGATCATATTTCATTCTAGAATTCAAAGATTTTTCTTTGAACTTGCATTGTAATTTCTTAAGATCATCTCTATCCTTACAAGCAAGAAAGTCCCTAGCTACCTCTCCTTCCGTAACATAACCTCAGGTACCTCACGCAATTCATATGTAGGAGAGCTAGGTCTAATAGGTGTTTCATAATTTTCAGTTTCAATAACTTCATTAGTTTCAGTAATCTCATCAGTTTCAGCATTCTCAATTTCTTAAGATCTAGCAAGTTGTTCATCAAGAAATTCACCTAGTGCCACATTCTTATCAAGCAAAGTACTAGCATCATCAATAGCATCATTCATAGAATAAGTAGCATCATCAATTACTTGCGACATATTAGGATTAATAGCAGGTGGTGGTGTTGCAAGCTTACTCAAAACGGAAGGTGAATCAAGTGCAGAGCTAGATAACAGTTCCTTACCTCCCCTTGTCTTAGAGGGAACAATCTTGGTTCTATCATCTTTAAGATCCCTCACAGTGATCAACAAATATAAATCCCAAGTGACTCAACAAATATAGCCATGCTCCCCGACAACGGCGCCAGAAAAAGGTCTTGATAACCCACAAGTATGGGGATCGCAATAGTTTTCGAGGGTAGAGTATTAAGCCTAGTTTTATTAGTTTGACACAAGGGGAGCCAAAGAATATTTTCAAATTAGCAGTTGAGTTGTCAATTGAACCACACCTAGAGACTAAATATCGGCAGCAAAGTGATCAGTAGCACAGTAGTATGGTAATTTGATAGTGGTAGAAGTACCAATAATAGTAACAGTAGAAACAATAGTTTTGTAGCAATTGTGATAGTAGCAACAACAGTAGTAATAGTAACTTAGCAAGAACAATATGTGAAAAGCTTGTAGGCATTGGATCGGTGATAATGTTGGATAATATTCATCATATAACTGTCATAACCTAGGGTGACACGGAACTAGCTCCAATTCTTCAATGTAATGTAGGCATGTATTTCGTATATAGTCATACATGCTTATGGAAAAGAACTTGCATGAAATCTTTTATCCCACCCTCCCGTGGCAGCGGGGTCCATCAGGAAACTAAGGGATATTAAGGCCTCCTTTTAATAGAGAACCGGAGCAAAGCATTAACATATAGTGAATACATGAACTCCTCAAACTATGGTAATCACCAAAAAAAATCCCTATTGTCACCTTGGTGTATGCGGATCATAACACGTAGCAGGTGCATACAACTTGCAAGATCGGATCAAGAATGCAAATATATTCATGAAAACATAAAGGGTTCAGATCTGAAATCATGGCACTCGGGCCCTAGTGACAAGCATTGAGCATAGCAAAGTCATAGCAACATCAATCTCAGAACATAGTGGATACTAGGGATCGAGCCCTAACAAAACTAACTCAATTACAGGATGAATCTCATCCAAGCCATCACCGTCCATCAACTCTACGAATAAATTACTCACTTCCGGCGGTGAGCATCACGAAGTTGGTGATGGAGGATGGTTGATGATGACAAAGACGGATGATCCCCCTCTCCGGAGCCCCGAAGGGACTCTAGATGAAGAACAGGAGGTGGCTGATAGGTCTCCAACGTATCTATAATTTTTTATTGTTCCATGTTGTTATATTATCAATCTTGGATGTTTTATAATAATTTTATAGTCATTTTTATCATTTTTTGGTACTAACCTATTGACATAGTGCCAAGTGTCAGTTGCTGTTTTTCCATGTTTTTACATCGGAGAAAATCAATACTAGATGGTGTCCAAATGCCACGAAACTCCACGGAGAATTTTTATGGGATAGAAGGAACACAACGGGCCCTGGCTGCGCCTGAGGGGTGCCCCGAGGGAGGCACAACCCACCAGGGCGCCCCAGGAGGCCCAGGCGCGCCCAGACCGCCTCTTTGCTCTATAAATACCCCAATATTCTAGAAACCCTAGGAACATCGACGAAATATTCATCCAGCCGCCGCAGAGTCCAGAACCACCAGATCCAATCTAGACACCATCTCAGATGGGGTTCACCACCTCCATTGGTGCCTCTCCGATGATGCGTGAGTAGTTCTTTGTAGACCTTTAGGTCCGTAGTTACTAGCTAGATGGCTTTCTCTCTCTCGCTGCATTCTCAATACAATGGTCTCTTGGAGATCCATATGATGTAACTCTTCTGCGGTGTGTTTGTTGGGATTTGATGAACTTTGAGTTTATGATCAGTTATATCTTTTTATATCCATGAAAGTATTTGAGTTTCTTTGATCTCTTTTATGCATGATTGCTTGTAGCCTCGTATTTCTTCTCCGATATTTGGGTTTTGTTTGGCCAACTTGATCTATTTATCTTGCAATGGGAAGAAGTGCCTGGTAGTGGGTTCGATCTTACAGTGCTTCATCCCAGTGACAGAAAGGGAAACGACACGCACTACTAGGAAAAGGGCTATAGATGGAATGGCCACTAATGGCGCACCAGACATGTGGTGCGCCACTACTATATAGCAGTGGCGCACCATGTGCTGGTGCGCCATTAGTGTGAAAGACACTAATGGCGCACCAGACACACAGTGCGCCACTAGTAACAATTTTTTTTGCAAACATACTAATGGCGCACCAGGGCACAGTGCGCCATTACTAGTTCTAACTAGTAATGGCGCACCGGCCTCCTAGTGCGCCACTACTATATTTTTTTTGCAAAACTACTAATGGCGCAACAGTGTATAGTGCACCATTACTAGTTTAAACTAGTAATGGCGCACTGTTCCCCGGTGCGCCATTAGTGTATATTTCATGGACACTTGATCTCGATCCCCCTCCATCTCGATCGCTATCCCACCTCGCCAGATCCGGTCCCCCTCGCCGCCGAGCACCCCCCGCACCCTCTACCCCGCTCCACCGGCCGCCGCTGCTGACAGCCGCACCCTCCCCCGCTCCACCGCCGCCGACGACCCACCGCACCCTCCCCTGCTCCACCGTCGCCGACGACCCACCGCACCCTCCCCGGCCCGCTCCACCGCCGCCGACGACCCCCGCACCCTCCCCGGCCCGCTCCACCGTCACAAATGAATGCAACTAAAATTGCAAAAAAAAAACAAATTTGATTATATTTTCAAATAACAAATTTGATGATATTTTCAAATAATAAATTTGATGATATTTTTCATATTCATAAATATATTCAAATAACAAATTTGATGATATTTTTTAAAAAATTATTACTGTTTTTGTAAAAAATTATTACTGTTTCATATTCATATTCATTTTCTAAAAAAATATTAGATGCAACAAAAATAATAATAAAAAAATTACTTATGGCGCACCTCTGGCTGGTGCGCCATTGCTATATAAAAAAAAGATTACTAATGGCGCACCGATCGTGGGTGCGCCATTGCTATGTAAAAAAACATTCTAATGGCACACCGCTTCGGGGTGCGCCATTAGTAAGTTTCCCCCCTTAGCTAATTCCTCCCTCTCCCTCTCTAGTCCACCCGCGCGCTCACCTGACCCACGATGCCGCCGCCCCGACCCCTGCCGGACTCCACCCCCGCCTCCCCCGCGCCCCCGTGCCCCCCACCACTGCAGCTCCCCCGCGCCGCCGCCCCCGTGTCTACCCGTCGCCCCACCTCGTCTTCCACGCGCCAAATCAAGCGGCAGCCAGGTAAATCCCTCCTGACCCGCCGGCGTCCACCTCGACCTCCCTCCTCCCCTCCATTCCCGCCGCCCCACATCTCTTTATGGCTCCGTTTGACGGACTCCTCCACCTTCCCTTCTCTCTGCAGGATCGGACGAACTCCATCATCGAGCAGAACCGGGGCGAGCTCCAGCCCTACCCACCTGCGTCCAGCGCAGGTATGCTCATCCCCTTCCCGCCCCTCCGGCTGCCGGCGTCCGCCCTCCCTCTCCCCTGTCCCCCATCTCTGATTGTTTTCTTTTCCAGTATGAATCTTGCTTTTTGATGGTTTCTTCAACTGCAAGTTCATTGAATTTACAATGTGATTCACTGGTAGTTGTCAATGTGTAGGTTTTGTAGTTGTGCTGATTTTAAAATTGATGTAATTTACACGAAGATTTAACAGTGATAGTAACCCATGATGAAGAACAGCGACTGACCCAAATTGGGAATTCAGTCGACTGGCACCCACCAGCCCCTTTTTGGTATGCAATGGCTCAACATAGCAGAGTGGATGATCCATTGGATTTTCAATCGACAACTACAGGTAGCCTGCTATAGTGGTGGATTTTCTCTAGCCTCGGCAGCAGCAGTCCAACAACAGATTCACCAAATGAGTTCCGATTAGCGGTCCTACCATGTAACTTCTAAATCACTTTAACGGGTGCACGTGACTTTCTGATTCAAACCGCGGCTAATAATTGATCAAAGATGATAGAGTAACAACCAGATTGATCCGAATTCAATAACCGTCAGGAAAATTTTACTACATATACAAGAGATTGGAAGGATCTTGCAAGCCCTCCCTCAACACCTGAATATTTTGCACACATCAACAGTGTACCTTGGTGATTTTACAAGTGGACATCCTCTTTGCAATCAGGTCGGCCGGTCACAGTCCTGTTCGTGGCCATTAACCGGCCTGATTTAAAGCCACACCCTACGACCGTGTCATCGGTTTGGGACACTTCATGGAGTTTTGCTGCACAATTAACTACGTGTGCTCATCAAAAGCTTAGTAATAGTCATTGCTAGGAACATTAGAATTTGATAAATTGCACGATAGTTGGCATGAGAAAAGGATAACTATGTTACATTCTGACTGAACTGCTTGGTCACCTTTGTGGTTCAGGGCTGAATGATGTTGGCATATCCAGGTTTTCCTCGTGTGAAGCGGCTAGCAGATCAGTCTACATCCATCAACTTAGAGGGCTGCTATGCAGTTGTGTTTAGTGAAGTAGTTAGTGTACTGTACTTGCAATAGTTTGCTTGGTCTTTCTTTGGTTTCAGTTAAGTTATTGTTAGATTTTCCTCTCCATTGCTCTGAGTGGTGCTTGTGTTTCTACTTGCAGAAATGTACCATGAGTGGTACAATCTAATTTACTACTGCTGCTATATACATCAATGCTTTACTACTAGCCCATGAGTGGTGCTTGTGTTTCTACTTGCAGAAATGTACTACTTGGGAATTTTGTCAACTTCTGATGCTGCTGCTGTACCCCGAGAGGCCCTTGAGTTTGCCGAAATGTCGATTAACTTCCGTTCCGGCAAATTCGGGTACTCCATATGTCCTATTTTCAGCAAAGGTCATGCTGAAATGTTCCGTGAATTTTAGCATGACTTTGCTAAAAATAGGACATATGGGGCACGTGCGACTAATGCATGGGCCGGGGTATCTTAGTACTTAATTAAGTAGGATCAACTGCCTCTTGTGTTATACATATAGAAGTGTGATATCTACTCATAGTTATTACTAATGTCAGTTGCTCGTCATCGATAAACCCTAATCTGGTAGGATGACCTACTAACAAAGCCCATACCACATATTCTATTTGGATGGCCCTGCTAACCCTTGACCATAAATACTTGAGATGGATGTAGCAGGCTTAAAGAAAGAAATGTTTTTAGGCCAACTCCACTGGGCCTGGCTGAAAATGCACAAGTGTGCATGACTAACAATATTCTATTGTAAAGCTAAAGAGGAAAGAGGAACCACTCATCCTAACCATTTGCTCTCAAAATTAGCACTTCACTTCTTACTACTGAAAATCTTAGACCATCTCCATTCACCAATTGCTCAAACCAGTTCGAAGGGCGTGTTTTCACCACACTGTGGATTATCTTATTGGACCCAACAGAGATGATGTAGTTTTGAATTACGAACATAGGAAATGTCGTCATCGGACGACGAAAGTCTCCCGGGGGAGTGCGACTGGTGCCACGACGGTCGAGGTCTGTGCGACAGGCCTCACCTGGACGATGATCGGCGCTTCAGCATTAAGCTCGAGGAGACCTTCGAAGTTGAAACGGTACGCAACGACGACAAGTGTTTTTTTCATAATTAAGCATGACTCCAACTATTTCAACGTGTAATTTCATCTTTTACAATTCGAGTATAGTTTATCCCATGCCATGCAAGACGCTATGTCTTGGAGAGGATGGATTTTGAAGATCATGAAAATTTTGAAACGAAGAAAATTCACCTAAGGACACATCATGATGTGGATTTTGAAGTAAATCTGTATAATGCTGAGAGCGTAACCCATTTTGGTTGCAAAAAATGGGAAGCATTTTGCAAGATGTATGGTTTTGATGAGGGTATGCTTGTCACCATGGATCTTGGTGATCCTGACATCGACCAAGACAATATGGACATTTGGGTCCTTGTTGATACGCCTCCAGTTCTACCGCTATGTGAGTTTCTCAAACATAGTTAATTATTAACTAATTTATATTGTTTATTTCAAAATAGTTGACAACTTATTTCCATTGACAGCTTATTTTGATTGTTCAAAAAATGTGCGGAACATGGTAGACAAAACCCACTACACCGATGGCTCCGAGTTAACTTATCAGGAGAAAAATCATCTGGTCGGATTTTGTACTGATCTTGAGAATTACAATATCTACAATCAAACTTCTCAACATTATGGTCAATACGTGCCACTAGTGCACGTGTTGAACTACGGTAACTACCATGGAGATACCCTGGTAAGATTTTTTACTATTACGACATCCGTGCATCTTTTGCGTACTTCTAAAACTAGTACATCATTGGTAACTATGAAGTTATTACTATGTTTTTCAACAGAGAATCCCAGAGGATTGTGTGCCTCATTTGATGTATCAGAATGGCAGCCTTCGTGTTTTGAACTTATATCCAGGTCATCCTACGAATCTCAACTGTCCATACCGGATTTCTAGAAGAAGTGGAGACATGCTAATCAGAGAATGGAAAAAATGTATGGACAGTCGTAAGGAGGTTCTTGGAAGCAAAAGGAAGCGCCGCGCAAGAACTGGAGACAGGATGATCTCCATTCTCCATAATGGAGAGTCAGGGTCTATATTGTTTTATGCTATTTTACCTTAAATAGGGTATTTAGGTCCTGCCTAATACTGATGATCATGTGCTAAGAACAATTAAGTAGGGTTGGTTCGATGACTATCAGGATGATGATCATATGACTTGTTATTAATAACGAGTAGAAGTTCTATGATAATGATTAGCAGGACTTGTTAGGATTAGTATTACTTTCGACAAACTCATTACTCGCGGTCTCGAGACTTGTAATGTTCTATCTTTGTTCGGTCTTTTGAATTCGGAGACTAATATGATGAATTGTATTCGGAGACTAATCTTCTATTGTATTCGATGAATCTGCTGTTGCTGTGTGGTGCTGTTTATATTCTGTCCAATAATATATTTTGTAATCTATGCAAATATCAGAAAAGAAAAAAACCCTAATATACATACTAATGGCGCATCACCCCAACGTGCGCCATTAGTATGCCAAAGGATACTAATGGCGCATCACCCCGCAGTGCGCCATTAGTATGGCAAAGCACATGGGTAAATATGCCCCCCTGGGAGGCATACTAATGGCGCACCGTGGCCTATACTAATGGCGCACTGCCTGGTGCGCCATTAGTGTACCAGATACTAATGGCGCACCAGTGGTGCGCCATTAGTAAAAATTACTAGTGGCGTGGTACTAGTGGCTCACCAGTAGTGCGCCATTAGTAGGCAAAACTGGTGCGCCACTAGTAGGCCTCTTCCTAGTAGTGACGTATGTATCGTTGCTACTAAGGATAAAACGATGGGGTCTATCTCTACATAGATAGATCTTGTCTACATCATGTCATCATTCTTATTGCATTACTCCGTTTTTCCATGAACTTAATACACTAGATGCATGCTGGATAGCGGTCGATGTGTGGAGTAATAGTAGTAGATGCAGGCAGGAGTCAGTCTACTAATCTTGGACCTGATGCCTATATAATGATCATTGCCTGGATATCGTCATAATTAGTTGAAGTTCTAGCAATTGACCAACAGTAATTTATTCACCCACCGTTTGCTATTTTTCTCGAGAGAAGCCACTAGTGAAACCTACGACCCTCGGGTCTTCTTTCTCATATATTTGCCTTTGCGATCTACTTTTTCCTTGCATTTATTTTCAGATCTATTAAACCAAAAATACAAAAATACCTTGCTGCAGTTTATTTCTATTTATTTTATTTGGCGTTCGATCTATCAAATTATTGCAACTTATTCCTGTCTGCACACCGTTTCTGGCGCCGTTACCTGAAAGGGATTGACAATCCCTTTAACACGTCGGGTTGCGAGGTGTTGTTATTTGTGTGCAGGGGCTGTTTACATTGTGTTGCTTGGTTCTCCTACTGGTCCGATAACCTTGGTTTCATATCTGAGGGAAATATCTACCGCGTTGTGCTGCATCATCCCTTCCTCTTTGCGGAAATACCGACTTTGCTTCAAGCGACATCAAAAGGAATTTCTGGCGCCGTTGCCGGGGAGGATCTTCAACATATACCAGGTTCCTAATCAAAAATCTCATCTTCTTGCAATTTACATTATTTGCCATTTGCCTCTCCTTTTCCTCTCCCCCACTTCACAAAAATTTGCCATTTTATTCGCCTCTCTTTTCATTTCATCATTCTCTTGCTCTCTAGTCTCGATGGCTAGCGTCCCTACTCCTCCTTTGTCACCAGATTTTGATGTCCTTTACTTCAAACAAAGACAAGGAGAAAATTTGAAAGATGCCTGGTATAGGCTTATGGAATCATATCGTATTTCCAACTTAAAGGGGGACGCTAAATTTTTGCTTTGTAATTTTTACATAGGATTGGCTTTGCATCATAGACAACATCTCGATTTTGCCGCTAAAGGAAATTTTATTGAACTTGATGCCAATGCTGCCTATGAAATCTTAGTGGGAATTTTGGGAATTCCACCTCAAAAGAAGGGGTTTCCTTTTACCCCCGAGGGAGCTCAAATGTTGGAAAAACTTGGTGATTTGCATAAACATATGGTTGAAATACAAAAATATAATGAACCCCTCAAACACCTCAATGGTAGTATCAATCGCATGAATACTCTGATTACTCTTTGCAACAAGCGATTGGATATTTTGGATCTTAAGATGGTTTCTTTTCCGGAGAATTTAGGGAAGCGTAAAGAGCCTCCCGGGTTTGAGAAAACCCTTACGAAAGTTGCCAAAACTTTGGAAGACAAAACTTAGACTCTTGCTTTATGCCTAGCTAAGGGTGTAAAACTATAGCGCTTGTTGGGAGGCAACCCAATGAATAAATTTTATTTTTGCTTTTTGCTTTCTATTCTTGAGTGTTAGCACAATTATGCTACTGTTATGATTGTGTTTTTTGTGTTTTAGTTAGTGTTTGTGCCAAGTAGAACCAATAGGATCTTCTTGGGTGATAGTTGTTTGATCTTGCTGAAAAAGACAGAAACTTTGTGCTCACGAAAATAATTGTTAAAAATCACCAGAACGTGGTAAAATGCCAATTCTTTTTGCATAAGCTTAATATAAAAAATATCCAGGTCGTTCCGGTTTTTCAAAAAAATCTGGAGTTCCAGCAGTATTCGAACAAATCAGATTGCTACAGACTGCTCTGTTTTGACAAATTCTGTTTTCTTTGTGTTGTGTGCTTATTTTGATGGCTCTATGGTTTTCTTTGATGAGTTTTTGCCATAGAAAAGTTTGAATACAGTAGATATAATTAAAAAAAAATTGGTTTGATACATCACTTATAGTAGTGATTTATTTTTCTTACACTAATGGATCTCATGAAGGTTTTGTTGAGTTTTGTGTGATTGAAGTTTTCAAGTTTTGGGTTATCTTACGATGGATGAAGGAAGGATAGAAGAGTCTAAGCTTGGGGATGCCACGGAATCCCAAGCTATTATCCAAAAATGAGCAACCAACTAAGCTTGGGGATGCCCCTGAGTGGCATCCTCGCTTTCTTCCAACAATATCGGTATTTTACTCGAAGCCATATTTTTATTCGTCACATGATATGTGTTTTGCTTGGAGCGTCTTGTATGATATGAGTCTTTGCTTGTTTTATTTTGTGTTTTAAGTCATCAATCCTTGCTGGACACACCTATTTGGGAGAGCCAAAATTATGTCATGACTTGTTAGAATTTCTCTCTTTGCTTCACTTAATTTTTTTATGAGCAATAGGACTTGCTCTAGTGCTTCATTTATATCTTTTTGAGCACGGTGTGCTTAGTTTTTTTAAGAAATGCTCTCTTGCTTCACTTAGATTTATTTGAGAGTTAGAAAAATTTCCAAGAAATTCTCTCTTGCTTCACTTAAAATTATTTTGAGAGAAAGAAGAAAAAAATATGCTATTGATCCTCACTTATATTTGTTTGAGCTTATGAAAAGCAACACATGAAAAATTAGTATCAAAGTGATAGATATCCCAGAAGGATATAATAAAAACTTTCATGAAGATCATTGGACAAAATAAACTTGATTCTTAGTAATAGTTTTGAGATATGATTATGTGATATGTGAGTTATGTTGATGAGTAATTATGCTTTAGTAAGAATATTTGTGTTAAGGTTTGTGATTCCCTATGCAAGTACGAAAGTCAATAGTCATGCAGTGAAAATTATATCTTACCTGTGGTGCATTATTCGGTGTTATTTATGCTTAATGCTTGCTTATGAGATTATCCGTTTCTTGTTTGGTCGCTTCCCAATCTTTTGCTAGCCTTCACTTTGCACCAAGTATGATGTCTACTTGTGCATCCAAAATCCTTTAAACCAGTTTTGCCACATGAGTCCACTATATCTACCTATATGCGGTATTCTTTTGCCGTTATAAGCAAATTTGCATGTGCCATCTCTAATTTTCAAAATAAACTTTTCTTTTGTGTATTTGTTTCACTCGCGGAGCGGTGAGGGGTGGCTAACATTTTCCATGCTGGATGTGTTATTCTCACGATGAGTGTTTATTCACTTGTCATTGCACGAGAGTAAGGCAAAGGTCTTAGGGATGCCCAGTCCCGAAATGCTTAATAAATTCCTTGGAAAGTGTTGGTATGGAGGGCAACCGTGGATTCAGCTAGCCATGCGAAGTGAAAGTATGGTGGAAAAAGGAATAAACTTTATTTTCTATTTGGGAACCGCCTATGGCATATCTAGCATGGAAAGTGTTGGGAACTCTAAGTCGTTTTCGTTGGTGGGATGGATGCACCTCCCAAAATGTTTTTATCTTTATTTTTTCGCTTTGAGCTCTGGCACTTCTACAAATCCCTACTTCCCTGTGCGAAGGGCCTTTCTTTTATTTTATGCAATTTTTATTTTGAATTTGAGTCTCCATCTTCCCTCATAAAAAGCACCAACTAGGAGGCAATATGATCGTACTTAAGTATTGGGTGTAACTAATATTCGAGTGTGTTTCATGAATGGATCAATGTTTGAGCATGATGGGCTAGGGATAACTTATTTTAGCATTGATATTTAGAAAGACATGGTTGCTTGTTGATATGCTTGAGTATCTAAATTATTATGTCAAAACTAGACTAGTGCTTTGAATCACATAAAAGTCCAATTGTCCATGCTATAAAGAAAAGAATATGATATGACATGATAGGTAGCATTCCACATCAAAAATTCTGTTTTTATCACTTACCTACTCGAGGACGAGCAGGATTTAAGCTTGGGGATGCTGATACGTCTCCAACGTATCTATAATTTTTGATTGTTCCATGCTGTTATATTATTAATCTTGGATGTTTTATAATCATTTTATAGTCAATTTATATCATTTTTTGGTACTAACCTATTGACATAGTGCCAAGTGCTAGTTGATGTTCTTTCCATGTTTTTTACATCGCAGAAAATCAATACCAGACGGAGTCCAAATGCCACGAAACTCCACGGAGAATTTTTATGGGCCAGAAGGAACAGAACGGGCCATGGCTGTGCCTGGGGGGGTGCCCTGAGGGAGGCACAACCCACCAGGGCGTGCCTGGGCCTGGGCGCGCCAGGAGGCCCAAGCGCGCCCTGGTAGGTTGTGCCCACCTCGGGTGCCCCCCGGGACCGCATCTTTGCTCTATAAATACCCCAATATTCCAGAAACCCTAGGAACATCGACGAAATATTCATCCAGCCGCCGCAGAGTCGAGAACCACTAGATCCAATGTAGACACCATCTCGGCTGGGGTTCACCACCTCCATTGGTGCCTCTCTGATGATGCGTGAGTAGTTCTTTGTAGACCTTCGGGTCCGTAGTTAGTAGCTAGATGGCTTTCTCTCTCGCTGAATTCTCAATACAATGGTCTCTTGGAGATCCATATGATTTAACTCTTTTGCGGTGTGTTTGTTGGGATCTGATGAACTTCAAGTTTATGATCAGTTATATCTTTTTATATCCATGAAAGTATTTGAGTTTCTTTGATCTCTTTTATGCCTGATTTCTTGTATCCTCATATTTGTTCTTCGATATTTGGGTTTTGTTTGGCCAACTTTGTCGGTGTGGAACGACACCTATGGGATCACAAGAATCCCTACTACAGTTGCCGGGGTGCAGGGTTGCGAGAAGAGCAGGATTAGCAATCAGCACAAGCATCGTTTACCCAGGTTCGGGCCGCGAGGATGCGTAAAACCCTAGTCCTGCTTTGGTGGATGTATTTCGGAGAGTTCTTGAGCTCTCGAACTAGCTATGGTGGGTGCGTGGTTCCAAAGAGCCGAATCCCTCTCCAGTAAGCCATGGGCCTCCTTTTATAGTCGAAAGGGGCTGCCACAGTGGCACACAGGAGGTGGAAAGGCGTACAGTGCTATGAGCTTATCGCTCGTATTACAGGACAAGGCGCATTTAATGCGCCACTGAGGTGTCCCCTACCTTTATCGGGGACGTGAGCGAGGCCCGTCCCGTCCGTCGCCGCTCCTCCTCGCTTCGACACGCGCCCTGGCCAGCGGTGCGTGCGGCGCCATGTAGGCAGGCAGGCAGCTGAGGTGGCGCGGTGGTGGAGCCTTCACGAAGATCTGCATGCCGCCATGCAGGCGTGTGCTGAGTTGGCCTGGAGGCTGCATGTTGCCACGCAGGTGCCTGCCCAGCTGGTTGGGCTGGCAGCTGCATGCGAACGACGGTGGAGACTTGGCTGGTGCGGGCCTGGCAGTGGCCCTGCTGGCATCCTCGGTGAGAGCCTTGCCGGGTGGCCCGGCAAGGGTCTTGCCGTGGCGTGCTGTCGTCCCCGGCAAGGATCTTGCCGGGGGTCTTGTGGCTCTCCTCGGCAAGGATCTTGCCGAGGATCGTTGTCTTTTAATCCTCATCTGATCTTGGATATTCCTTGTCTTCACAAAGATCTGCATGCCACCATGGAGGTACCTCCTGAGCCCTGGCCCAACGTGGTTGATGACGTTGGAGACCGTGGGCTCAAGGATGGCGTGCTCCGCTGGTGTTGGACGAGCCGCCCCGGCAAGGGTCTTGCTGGGGCCGCTGAGGCTGCCCCCGGCAAGGATCTCGCTGGGGGAACCTACTTCGCCTCTCTGCTTCTTTGTGGTCTTGGCCTTGGTGTTGCTTTGGCTATCTTGGGCTTCGGTTTTACCTCGGTTCACCTCCCCTATTCTGCTTGGTGTGGCCGCGGGCGCATCTCCGACTGTCCGTGCACAAGTAAAGGGGTACAAAGGTGCGCCCCTTCTTTTGTACACCGACAGGAGCCCCCGGGCCTGGGCCACACATAAGCACGACACGTTGTTGGGCCAGGCCCAAAACGGTGCGCGGGCAGGCGGGGCGGTTTTTACCGCGGTAAAACTTTTCGCGCGCCGCGCTTCCCACGATCCGCGTTGAATGCGCGACGTGGAGGGGTGCGTGGGGCGGTTTCCGCACGCATGCATCATGTCGCAGTAAAGAGGCGGCTCGCGCCTTCCCTATATAAAGAGGGAGGCATGGAGGCGCGGCTCATTTACAGAATGGGGCCGGGTCGCGGTCTTTAAGGCGTCCACACCCCACGATCACGGGGTGGAGAGAGGTCGCTTCACCCGTCCTCTCGGTTCTGCACACTCGCCACGCGTCCTCCATGCGCTTGGGGTGGCAAGCGGTGGAGACGGGAAACCAGGCCGTCGCTGGTTGGGGCAGCAGGTCGGTCCCGATTCCTTGCGCCTCTGGTGGCTCGATTGGCCCAGCGGGGCGGCCGAGCCCCGACCCCGCCCCTTTATAAGGAGAGGGAAGGGGAGATGGCATCCTGCATTCTTCTATCTTCTATCTCCTCCTACTTCTGCTTCTTCCTCCCATCCGCCATGGAGAAGGGGAACCCTGGTCCCTCGACGGTGGTGGCGAGGGTCGCCGCTCGACAACGCGTCCCTCCTTCCCTCGAGCCCATGGCGACGGGGCCAGCCACAAGAGGAAGGGGGAGGGGGCATGGCCAAGGTCGCCGCGGTGGCTGGGGGAGAGGGGCACGAGGCAGCGCGGCGGCCGTGCCTCTGCCAGCGGTGCCTCCCGCGATGGAGGGCCACGTCGGGGACCGGCCCCGCGAGTTCTTCATCAGGCTGCGCCGGCCATCGCGTCGTCGTCTCCGTCTCCCCACCCCCTTCGCAGCGGAGATGGAGCTCGATCCGCCTCAGACCCTCAGGTTGCACATGAGGGGATGCGGGACCGGTGGTACGTGAGTCGACGTTGACTTCCCCGCTCCTCACGTTATGTATCTCCGTCACGGGTGGAAGACGTTTGCCCACATCCATAGCCTGACGGTGGGGCTCGTCCTCTACTTCAAATTAATGGAGGGCGGCCTGCTCTCCGTCAAGGTCTTTGGAGATCTTGGGACTCGCCTGAAGTGCTGCGTGGAGAGCTCTTCCGACGACGAAGACTCTTCCTCGAGCGGGAGGGACGAGGAGGACAGCGACAGTGGCGACGAGGGAGTCGAGCGGCAGGATGCCGACTCCGACTTCGTATGACCGCGTCGTTCCTCCCTCGGTCACGCGCCCAGCCGAGGGCCATCCACACCAAGCTCTCCTTCGGGGTGCTCCCCGTCGTCTCCTTGGGCGGCTGGCGTAGGAGGGCCGGAGAAGGCGAAGAAGGCAGGTGGCAGCCATTAACTTGGAGTACACGGGCACCGACACCTTCATCGCGTATTGGCGAGCCACTGCCTCAACTTCCAGCTTTCTGCTCCTCGCACCTTGCCGAGGCGCTCTTTTTGCCTTTCCGCTGTCCTATTCCATCTCCTGAGGAGAGGGACAAGAAAGCGATTATGGGCATCTCATCTCTTTTTTAGTTTGTAAGCCTTCGGGCCTTTGTTAAATTTAGAACTTGTAATCCCCTTGCTCATGTTTTTCATTCCGTATGAACTGTACCTGTATGGGATGTTTTTAATGAAAAAGGGATGTTTGCCGGGTTTTTCGTTCATGGGTGGACCCCGCGACAAGGAGAGAATCCTTGTTACTATTTTAAGATAAACGTTTTTCGCCCGGCAATAGGCCTTGTCGCCCCCCTCACTTCGCTCGACCATTCTCGCGCCCTTGGCGGAGGCAGGGACGAAGTGGGCTTAGGCTCCTTGTTCTATCTTCTTACCGCCGCGGCTACAACCAAATCCGGACCCAGGGGATAATCCTTAGGTATAGGAAAAAGGGGAGCACGGTAGCCTGGAGATAAAACGAGGTTTCACATGCCCCAGTTCTGTTCCGAAATGCATGACAGAGGATGAAAGACTTATCTGGATCTGCAGCCCCCGGCAACCTTGTCTTGTCGCGGTTGGATCCTTGTACTTGCAGCCCCCGGCAATTCTGGCCTGTCGGGGTCGGGTCGCCGGTCCGTTCCCTTTCTTCCAAGTAGCTCAGCAGAAGTGCTCATGTGCCCTGCGAACCAAAGGAGGACAGAAAAGAACAGAGAGACGCACACTCGACCTCTAGGCTAGGGGTTAGTCGCCACTAAGCGCTATCAACCCTAACCAATGAAGAGACTCGACCTAGCATGCATGCTATAACTTAGGGCGCCAGCGCTTCATTTATTTGTGCTCAGGGTCTGCGCCTGGATTTGTACAAAGGGTTACATGCCTTGCCGGCAAGGCTTGTACAAAAGGTGGCTTGTCGGGGGGCCCGGCAAGCCGCGCCTTATGGGTAAAACTTGCGAAGATGCTCGATGATCCAGGAGTTGCTCACTGGAACGGCATCTTCGGTCTCCAGGCAGACTGCGCCAGGCCAGGTGACTCGTATTACCCGATAAGGGCCTTCCCACTTTGGTGTCAACTTGTTGGAATTCTTGGCCGACTGAACACGCCGAAGAACAAGGTCGCCTTCCTCAAAACTTCGGGCATGAACCTTGCGGCTATGGTAGTGGCGCAAGGCTTGCTGGTAGCATGCTGCTCTCACAGCCGCACGAAGACGATCTTCCTCAAGGAGCGTCGCGTCATCTTGCCAACTGCTCTTGCTCAAGCTCATCATAAGCGAGCACTCAAGATGACCCGTATATGAGTTCCGTGGGGAGAACTGCCTCTGCCCCATATACTAGGGCAAAGGGTGTCTGACCAGTGGCTCGATTTGGCGTCGTCCTGATCGACCAAAGAACCGCCGGCAACTCATCAATCCAGCGCCTTCCGCTCTTGTGCAGCCTGTCAAAGGTCTTCGTCCTCAGGCCTCGCAACACTTCAGCATTCGCCCTCTCTGCTTGGCCGTTGCTCCGGGGGTGTGCCACGGAAGCAAAACAGACCTTGCTGCTGAGGTCTCGAATGTACTGCATGAAGGTGTGGCTTGTGAACTGCGTGCTGTTGTCGGTGATGACTCTGTTTGGCACACCAAAACAGCAGACTAGTCCCTTGAAGAACTTGACGGCTGACTGTGCTGTCACCTTCCTCACTGGCTCCACCTCTGGCCACTTTGTGAACTTGTCGATTGCAACGTACAAGTACTCAAAGCCCCCGATAGCATGGGGGAAAGGGCCCAGTATGTCGAGCCCCCAGACTGAGAATGGCCAGGAGAGAGGGATCGTTTGAAGGGCTTGAGCTGGTTGATGAAGCTTCTTTGAATGGAACTGACACACTTCACACTTGGTTACTAGTGTCGTCGCATCCTGGAGGGCGGTGGGCCAGAAGAAACCTTGCCGGAACACCTTGCCGGCAAGGGCCCTCGACCCTATGTGGGAGCCACATATGCCTCCATGTATCTCTGCCAACAGCTCCGGTCCTTCCTCCCGGGGGATGAACTTCAATTTCACACCGTTTGGCCTTCTCCTGTACAGGACGTCATCGACAAACTGGTACATGGCAGACCGACGGGCTACTTTTTCCGCTTCTCCCTGCTCCTCAAGAAGTTCCCCTGTTTGGAGGAATCGAACAGTATGCTGCGCCCACGCCGGAGCCTGGGGCTCGATGGCAAGGACCAAAGGCATTTCCTCTGCCATGGGCGCGGCTGTCTCCACGGCCAGGGCTTGACGCCCTGCTGGAGCCAGTTGCTCTTTGGCAGGCTCAGCGTCCACGGCAGCATCCTTGCCGGCAGCCCCAGGGGTCTCGGTAGGAAAGTACTTGCCGGGACCTGATTTCCTTCGCTTGTTCCGCCTCGTTGATGGTTTGACGGTTGGCTGAGTTAACCAAAGCAAAAGGCACCTGGTTCCACAGGTAGCTTGAATGCAGCATGCTTCAACAGGTAATCGGCGATGTCGTTCTCCGCTCGGGGAACGTGCTCCGCTTGGATACCATCAAGGCGCTCCTCTAGCTTCCTCACTTCATCTACGTAGGCCTCCATCAATGGGCTCTGGTAATCCTTGTTGACTTGTCTGACGACAAGCTGCGAGTCACCCCTGACGATGAGCCTGTTCACCCCGAGGTCTGCCACGATCCTGAGACTGGCAAGCAGCCCCTCGTACTCATCAGTGTTGTTTGTGGACATCTCCCTGGGAAAGTGCATCTGGACCACGTACTTGAGGTGCTCTCTAGTGGGTGCAACAAGCAGCACACCGGCACCGACGCCTTGCAGCGAGAAAGCCCCATCAAAGTACATGATCTAGTCGCAGTCCACTTCCTTGCCGGGGGGAGTGGTCTCTTGGATTTCTTCGTCAGGTGTTGAGGTCCATTCTGCAATGAACTCCACCAAGATTCTGCTCTGGATTGTTGAGGTACTTTCAAACTTCAACCCAAAGCTCGACAACTCCAAGGCCCATTCTACAATCCTTCCGGTTGCATCTGGGTTGTGCAGTATCCGTTGTAGCGGGAGGCGGGTGACGACAGTGATCTCGTGGGCTTGGAAGTAATGATGCAGCTTCCTCGAGGCCATAAGGAGGCCGAAGAGCAATTTCTGCACACCGGAGTACCTCAACCTAGCCCCCTGCAAGAGGGAGCTCACAAAGTAAACCGGGTGCTGCATCACCTTCTTCTTCTGCACCACTTCGCTTGACTGTGCGGGTGTTGCCCCGACGGCGTCAGACTCTGCCGGGGCCCTTGCCTTGCCGGCACCAGGTCTTGCCGGGGGAATCTTTGGCTCGCCGTCCGCTGGTTCTGCCGTCGCCACTGCCTCCTCATCAACCTGCCTCTGTGCCACTAGTGCGGCGCTGACCACTTGATTCTTTCCCGCTAGGTACAGCAACAACGGTTCTTGTGGCTTAGGCGCAACTAGTATTGGCGTGGAGGAAAGGTATTTCTTCAGATCCTGCAACGCCGCCTCGGCTTTTGGGGTCCACTCCATCGGACCTGCCTTCTTCAAGATCTTGAAGAAGGGAAGGGCGCGCTCGGTGGACTTGGAGATGAATCGGCTCATGGCGGCGACGCATCCGGTGAGCCGACGCACATCCTTGATCCTCTTGGGCGCCTCAATCTGTTCAATAGCCTTGATTTTGTCTGGGTTTGCCTCGATCCCACGCTGCGACACAAAGAATCCGAGAAGCTTGCCGGACGGGACGCCGAAGACACACTTCTCAAGATTCAGCTTAAGGTTGATCTTGCGCAGGTTGGCAAATGTCTCTTCCAGATCTTGCACAAGAGTTGCCCCATCCTTGGTTTTGACCACTATGCCATCCATGTATGCCTCCATATTTCTATGGAGCTGGGGTTCAAAACCAATTTGGACTGCTCTTGCAAACATCGAGCCAGCACTCTTCAACCCGAAAGGCATCCGTAAAAAGCAATACGTACCACATGGGGTGATGAATGCTGTCTTCTCTTCATCTTCTCTCGTCATGAAGATTTGGTGGTAGCCCGAGTAGGCGTCGAGGAATGACAGCAGATCACACCCAGGCGTGGAGTCGACAATCTGGTCGATGCGCTGCAACGGGAAGGGGTCCTTAGGACAAGCCTTATTGATGTCTGTGTAATCAATACATAGCCTCCACTTCCCATTTGCCTTGCACACCACTACCGGATTGGCCAACCACGTCAGATGGAGCACTCCTCTCACCAAACCCGCTGCTTCCAACTTCCTGATCTCTTCTGTGATGAACTCCTGCCTCTCCAGAGCCTGCTTTCTGACCTTCTGCTTGACGGGCCACGCATGAGGACAGACAGCTAGGTGGTGCTCAATCACCTCCCTGGGAACACCCGAGATGTCGGATGCTTGCCACGCAAACACGTCGACATTCGCCCGCAGGAAGGTGACGAGCGCGCCTTCCTATTTGCTGTCGAGGGTGGAGCCTATGGTGAAAGCCCCTCCTGTGCCATCCTCCTTGATGGACACCTTCTTGGTCTGTGGTGGCTCAGCTCTGGATTTCTTGCTCTTCCCGGTAGAGCTCTCTGGCACGTCCTCGACGGTAGCACAACACTCAAGGGAGGTGCGTGTCAGAGTAAATGGCCACGGGTAGCCTAACCGACTCCCCCTGGCTCTTCGAAAAATTATCAGGCCATTCGAGCCTTCAAGCATACAAAGCATAGGGCCGCCTTCCCCCGGCCGGCTATCCCCAGGGCGGACTCCCAGAAGGCGACCCGGCCTCAGAAACCTTCCCCAAGAAAGATACGAGATGGCCGACTCCCAGAAGCCGGCCATGAGGAAAGCCGACTCCCAGAAGCCGGCCATGAAGAAAGCCGCCTCCCAGAAGCCGGCCAAGACTGCACCCACTAAGACTGTATCCACATAACGGCGATAGGACGGGGCGTGGCCGCAGTACAGCCCACTACCCCCGAATCCCGGAACAGGCATGGCCACAGGGCGCCGTACGGGCCAGCCATCCCCCGTCCGGCGCGGCACTGTAGCCATGTTGGCCTCGATGTCACCCACGACAGGCGCCAGTACGGCACGCGGGCGGCGGGCCCCTTCAGCCAGAGAGATACCCGAAGGCGGCCCGGCCTCCCCTAGTCGGCCAGGGGCGTGGCCGGCTCCCAATAGCCGGCTACCTCCCTCCCTCGAAATATGTGCCTCATTAAGGAGACAAGACGAGGTAAGGCTACAGTGAGAGCCCACAAGGCGGCGGCACTGTAGCCACGCTTACCTCGACAAAGCCCTCGTCATCAGAGGCGAGGCAACAGTAACCAGCCGCCGAGAAAGCCCCCAAGGGGTGGGGCCGGCCTGTCGGCCAAGAGGCCGACAGCCAGCGGGACCCACCAGTCGGCGGGCCCCAATGGCCGGCGGAGAAGCCGGCGAGCATAGACACTGACGGCTGGGACCCGTGCCCAGCCAGATTACCATTGTACCCCTGGGGGGTAGGCCTGGGACACCCATGCAAAGGGTTGATCTCATAGAGTTTCACACACCACATAGAGAGAAAAAGGAGAGCTAGCCTTGCCCTTTTTCTTCCTCTAGCCAAACAGCTCAAGGAGCACTTGTAGCTACTTGTACTGATCTAGTGATCATGCGGAGACCCCGCAGAGCAGGACCAGGGGTGTTATCTCCATGGAGAGCCCCGAACCTGGGTAAGATCCGCCGGCGTGCATGTCTTCGCCTCATCCCGTTTCCAAGCACCGGTGATGTCTTACTGGCTCCCACAATGATAAGTCACCCATTGGCATATGTCACACCTACCACCCGACATTTGGTGCCCACCGTGGGGCCAGGTGCACCGTCGTCCGGAGACCTGTTCTGGACGGGAACCCTTTTCCTCCCCCGCGAGCGTAGCCAGCCTGCTACGCCCGATGGCGCTCGCCCCGACGTGCTGCAAGGCGTCGACGACGCCTGCGCGGCGAGCTGCCTCGCCGATCTTCTTGGCGAGACTCGCATCTCCGACGAGCCCGCGTCCGACATAGGCACGGACTACCCCGAGAGCCGCCTCGTCAGCCTCCTCGACCAGCTTCACGTCTCCAGCAAGCTTGCTGTGGACTTGGAGTCGGTCGGCTCCACCGACCCGATGCTTGTCGACTCCGACACGGCATCGCTCGACGCCTACCCCTCCGACGTGGTAGTCTTCGACGACCCTCTCCCTCGAGCTGACAGTGGCAGCAGCGCTGTCACTGAGGTGCTGGTCATCAGCCACGCCGCCGACTCGGGCGAGAACGCCCACGACGCCCTACAAGCGGCGATGCATGACTTGTCCGTCCCCATCCCGGCCGACGCCGACGCCGAGACCCTGGAGGCATGCCGCCTCGCCCTCGTCGCGGAGGGCCAGAAGATAGCCTCCATGAGATGCCTCACCGAGGCTCACCAGCGCGAAGTCGATCGCGCCGCCTTTGGTACGCCGCCTCATGGCGGGCCGAGCCGAGTCGGCCTCGTCAAGAAGCGCGGCGCGGCCATCGCCAGCATGCTGGGGGCAGACCGCCCAGTCTACGCCACACCGCTCGAGAATCTGCGAGCCGCCCAGGCGGCCGCAGAAGAGCTGAACGGGCTGGGGGCTGATGAGCTCCACTACATGACGAGGCGCATCCAGTAGCTGATCGACGCGGCCGCAGAACGGCATGAAGCCGGCGCCCGCGCTGAGAGTCCTCCCCCGCGCCGAGAACACGCCGCGACATCCCGGTCACCGACTGCGAGCGGCGCCCGCGCAAGGAAAGACAAGGAGCCGGCTGCTAGCCGTAGCCGGACTCGAATCACCATCGAGCGCGACGCAGAAGGCCGCCCTCGAGCGGTGGAGCGCCAAGGCAATCCGCCTCCTCCCCCGCCTCGTGGGGAGAGATATCCCACCCCGCCGCCTGTCACGCATCCGACTCTCGGTGGCCGACTAGGCCACCGTGAAGGAATCAGCGAGAACGACGCCCGCCACCGGATCGACCGCCTAGCACAATCCCTGGCGCTAGAAGAAGAAGACAATGTCGGCCCGCCATGCTTTGGCCCCCGCATCCGCGACGAGCCCTTCCCCAAAGGGTTCTCGCTCCCCAGAGACACGCCCAAGTACAACGGCTCTGTAAAGCCGGAAGATTGGCTGATCGACTACTCTACCGCTGTCAGCATAGCGAACGGCAACAGGCGCGTAGCCGTGAAGTACGTCCCTCTCATGCTTCAAGGCCCGGCGCGCACCTGGCTAAACAGCCTCAAGCCCTACAGCGTCAACAGTTGGCTGGACTTCACGGAAGTCTTTGTCCGCAACTTCACCAGCACGTACAAGCGGCCTCCAAAGCCCAGCCAGCTCTTCTTGTGCGTCCAAGGGTCCAGCGAATCGACTCGCGACTACCTCACGCGGTGGGCCGAGTTCCGCAACTCCTGCGAGGGGGTGCACGAGGTTCAAGCCATCGAATACTTCGCCGCAGGGTGCCGAGAGGGCACCCTCCTCAAGCACCGACTCCTCTGCGACGAGCCGGCCACCCTCGACGAGCTGCTGGTCATAGCCGACAAGTATGCCATGACCGACTCCTCGATGAAGACCGAGCTCCGAGTGGACGCCTCTGGGAAGGTGCTCACTCCGGCCCCCAAGACGCCGGCTGGCGACTCCAACCGGCGCCCCTACCAGAACGACCACAAGCGCAAGGCCCCTATGCCCCCTTCCACCAGTCGGCAGGTGGCCACTGTCGAGGACGAGCAACCCGAAGAGCGGCCCGCTCCCAAGAAGAAGGGTGGCAGGCCGGCTTGGCAACCGGCCTTCTCCTACGAGCAGACTCTCGATGCCCCCTGCAAGTCTCACAGCGGCGCGAAGCCGTCCAACCACACGACCCGGAAATGCCACTGGCTTACACGGATCTCCAAGGGCGAGGGGCTGATGCCACCTCCGCCTCCCGGCCCGCCGCCTCTAGCCCCCCAGCAGCCGGCTGCTCGACCAGCAGTCGGAGCCATTCAAGATGAGTTCCCAGATGAGCACGCCGCCTATGTCGTCTTCATGAGCCAGGTTGAAGACAAGCACAGCCGGCGCCGACAGCACCAAGAGGTCAACGCAGTCGCCTCCAGCAACCCCGAGTTCATGCATTGGTCCGAAAGGCCTATCAGCTGGAGTCGGGCCGATCACCCAGAGGTGATGCCGTCCCCTAGCTCCTACGCATTGGTGTTGGATGTCACCCTCGCAACGGAGAGGCGAGCTGCCCGATTCTCCCGCGTACTGATTGATGGCAGAAGCAGTATCAACATACTGTACCGCGACACCATGGAGAAGTTGAACCTCAAGGCGAAGCAGCTCATGCCAAGCCGGACCGTGTTCCATGGCATCGTACCCGGCCTGTCCTGTTCCCCAATCGGCAAGATCAAGATGGATGTTCTCTTCGGAGACAAGGATCACTTTCGCCGAGAAGCGATCTGGTTCGAGGTAGTGGACCTAGAAATCCCTTACCACGCCTTGCTTGGCTGACCTGCCCTGGCGAAGTTCATGGCTGTGCCCCACTACGCCTACCTGAAAATGAAGATGCCGAGCTCGAAGGGGATCATCACAGTAGCCGGCGACTACAAGAAGTCCATCGAGTGCACTGCAGCCAGCAGCCGGCTGGCCGAGTCCCTCGTGGTTGCAGAAGAGAAGAAGATGCTGGAGCGAGTTGTGGCCATGGCCGGCAAGCAGCCGACCCTGTCCCCCAACCCCAAGGAATATGATGCGTAGGGCTCCTTCCAGCCGGCCAAGGAGACGAAGAAGATACCTCTGGACCCGGAGAACCCGGAGAGGTTTGCTGTTATTGGTGCAAACCTGGATAGTAAATAGGAAGGCGAGCTCGTCGACTTCCTCCATGAGAATCGAGACATCTTTGCATGGTCCCCAAAGGACATGCCGGGTGTTCCGAAGGATTTCGCCGAGCACAAGTTACACGTCCGAGCGGACGCGAAGCCAGTCAAGCAGCCTCTCCGCCGACTGTCGGAGGAGAAGAGAAGAATCGTAGGAGAAGAGATAGCCCGGCTCCTTGCCGCCGGCTTTATCATGGAAGTGTTTTTCCCAGAGTGGCTTGCCAACCCAGTCTTGGTGTTGAAGAAGAAGAACAAATGGCGTATGTGTATAGACTACACTAGCCTAAACAAAGCCTGCCCCAAAGATCCGTTTGCTCTGCCGCGGATTGATCAAGTGATAGACTCCACAGCCGGATGCAAGCTGTTGAGTTTCTTGGATGCCTACTCAGGATACCACCAAATCAAGTTGGACCCAGCAGACCGCCTGAAGACCGCCTTCATCACACCATTCGGAGCTTTCTGTTACCTGACTATGACATTCGGCTTGAGGAATGCTGGTGCCACTTTTCAGCGTTGCATGCAGAAATGCCTTCTCAAGCAACTCGGCAGAAATGCCCACGTCTACGTAGACGATATTGTGGTGAAGACGGAGAAGCGCGGCACCCTGCTGGAAGACCTCAAAGAAACATTTGCCAACCTGTGTCGATTCCAGATCAAGCTCAACCCCGAGAAATGCGTGTTCGGAGTACCAGCCAGCCAGCTTCTAGGCTTTCTGGTCTCCGAACGCGGCATTGAGTGCAACCCTGTGAAGATCAAGGTCATTGAGAGAATGGAGATTCCCACCAAGTCGCGAGACGTGCAGAAGTTCACCGGGTGCCTGGCCTCCCTAAACCGCTTTATCAGCCGGCTAGGAGAGAAGGCTCTCCCCCTGTACCGACTCATGAAGAAATCCACTCATTTCGAGTGGAATGACCAAGCAGACCAAGCCTTCCATGAGTTGAAGAAGATGCTGACCACTCCACCTGTCCTGGCGGCGCCGACTGAGAAGGAGCCCATGCTCCTCTACATTGCCGCGACTAGCCGAGTGGTCAGTACAGTCATCGTGGTCCAGCGCCCAGAAGAAGGCCGAGCCCAGTTAGTCCAGAGGCCGATATATTATTTAAGTGAAGTACTGTCCACCTCAAAGCAAAACTACCCGCACTACCAGAAGATGTGCTATGGAGTGTACTTCGCCGCCAAGAAGCTGAAGCCCTACTTTCAAGAGCATCCCATCACGGTCGTGTGCATCGCCCCGCTTGCCGAGATCATAGGCAGCCGGGATGCATCCGGCCGGGTGGCTAAGTGGGCCATTGCGCTGGCTCCTTACACAATCTTCTACCAGCCCCGCACCGCCATCAAGTCCCAAGCATTGGCCGATTCCTCGTCGACTGGGCCGAGACCCAGTACCTACCGCCAGCTCCCGACTCTACTCATTGGCGGATGCACTTCGACGGGTCCAAGATGCGCACCGGCTTGGGAGCCGGCATCATCCTCACCTCCCCCAAAGGCGACAAGCTCAGATACGCGCTGCAAATCCACTTCGCCACCTCCAACAACGTGGCTGAGTACGAGGCGCTCATACACGGGCTCCGGCTAGCCAAAGAGCTCGGCATACGCCGGATCCTGTGTTATGGCGACTCAGACTTGGTGGTCCAGCAGTCATCTGGCGACTGGGATGCCAAGGATGCAAACATGGGGAGCTATCGATTCCTCGTCCAGCAGATCAGTGGATACTTTGAAGGGTGCGAGTTCCTCCACGTGTCACGGGCCGACAACGACCAAGCAGATGCCCTGGCACGGATCGGCTCCACCCGTCAGGCCATACCAACCGGTGTCTCTCTCCAGCACCTCCTCAAACCGTCTATCAAGCCGTCTCCAGAGTCGGACTCTATCTTCGTACCGCCCGCCCCTGATGCAGCCGGATCCGACTGGAGGAACCCAGCAGGCGGCTCGGGGACTTCAGAACCTGGCCTGGGGACTGCAGCGGCACAAGAAGCGGTGGCCGACTCCAACTCTCCACAACCCAACCCGCCCACCCGGGTCACAGTGGCCGTACTGACAGTAGAAGAAGTCACAGCTCCATCATGGGCCCAGCCCATCCTCAACTTCCTAGTCAACAGAGAGCTGCCGACTGATGAGATCTCGGCAAGACTAGTGCAACGCCGAGCTGGAGCATATGCAATAATAAACAGAGAACTTGTCAAGCGTAGCGTCACTAGAGTCTTCCAGCGCTGCGTCGAGCCAGAGAAGGGCGTAGCAATCCTCAAGGATATCCACCAAGGAAAATGCGGCCACCACGCAGCCTCAAGATCACTTGTGGCCAAAGCTTTCCGCCATGGTTTCTTCTGGCCGACTGCTTTGGAAGATGCCAAAGAGATAGTCAAATGCTGCAAAGGATGCCAAGTCTTCAGTTCCAAGCAACACCTGCCGGCTTTTGCACACAAGACCATCCCCCTCACCTGGCCCTTTGCCGTCTGGGGGCTGGACATGGTGGGCCCATTCAAGACAGCCCGCGGCGGCATGACACATCTGCTTGTCGCCATGGACAAATTTACCAAGTGGATCGAAGCGAAGCCGATCAAGAAGCTGAACGGGCCGACTGCCGTGACATTCATCGCCGACATCACTACTCAGTATGGCGTGCCACACAGCATCATCACCGACAATGGCACAAACTTTGCCAAGGGAGCACTGGCACGTTTCTGCGCGACACAGGGCATCTGACTGGACTTAGCGTCCGTTGCCCACCCGCAGTCAAACGACCAGGTCGAGCGAGCAAATGACCTCATCCTCTCCGGCATCAAGCCCCGACTGGTTGTACCACTGGAGCGTTCGGCCGGCTGCTGGCTCGATGAGCTACCGGCTTTCCTCTGGAGTCTGCGTACTAGCCCAAACAAGTCAACCGGCTTCACTCCGTTCTTCCTTGTATATGGTGCCGAGGCTGTCATCCCAACTGACATCGAGTTCGACTCGCCTCGGGTCACCATGTACACGGAGGCGGAGGCCAAGGAAGCGCGAGAAGACGGCGTCGACCTGCTGGAAGAAGGCCGGCTGTTAGCACTCAGCCGGTCCGCCATCTACCAGCAGGGTTTGCGCCGTTACCACAACCGGAAGGTCAAGCCAAGATCCTTCCAAGAGGGCGACCTTGTGCTCCGGCTGATCCAGCGAACAGCCGGCCAGCACAAGCTCTCGGCCCCTTGGGAAGGCCCTTTCGTCGTCAGCAAGGCACTAGGCAACGACTCCTACTACCTGATCGACGCACAGAAGCCAAGAGCACGCAAGAGGGATGATTCTGGCAAGGAGTCGGAACGACCATGGAACGCAAACCTCTGAGAAGATTTTACAGTTGAAAGCAGTATGTATCATGCTACCGTTTTTATATTAAGTATGAGACAAACGGGCCCCCGAGGTGCACTCGGGGACTGCCCTCCTTTATCTATGAATGACGAGTGTCATACTCATGAATGTATTATTACATTTGATTTTCTGTCTGGCACCGGGTTCGACTAGTCGGCCCGGGGACTGGCCGCCTTAAGTTATATTAGAAGTTCTACCTGAAGTCAGACAAGTAGTGTGCCGGCACCCGAGCCCTCTCTTGTTGAAAGTCACAGCTCGAAGAACCGACTGTCCGACTGGCAAGAGCCAAAGGCAGAAAGGATGCCCACACGAAAAACGGCTAAGGACTAACAAACTTATATAACACAAAGACGGCCTCCAACCACGCCTACCGGCTGTCAAAACAGCCGGCTGGCCGGCCTCCCAGCCACTTCGCTATAATCCAACAAAGCTAGAGTACTTGCCCTCCCAACTGGCCAAGCACTTCTCCAGCCACAGACTGCAGAGCAGCTGTCCGGCTGGGAAGGCGGCAACCAAGGGAGGGCGGCAAAGGAAAATAGCCGAAGGATGAAAAGCAAAGAACAAGGGAAAGCCAAACGCATGCATAATTATATTTACACATAAGGCCTTCAACAGGCCGGCAGTCAATATAGTTCGAATACACCCCAAGTGGGTGGAATTGTGCGAACTTAACAAAACACTGTTCCAAGAGTGGTAAAACAGGAAAGTAGAGGCAGCAGACTAGACTAAGGGCGCAGCAGGGGAGCCGGGCTGGTTGGTGGAGACGGCGGCGCCGGCTGGAGGAGTGGTCGGCTGGCGAGTCTCGGCTTGGTCATTGCCGGCTGCAGGCGGTGCGCCCGCGCGTGCCTTGTTGCTGGAGGCACGGTCAAGCTGAGGCTGACCGGCCGCTCCACCATCTGGCGCGGCGTCTTCACCCTCCTCCTCCTCCTCCTCCTCGCCCTCGTCACTGGAGTCGATCTCCTCCGCCGAGTCCTCGCCGTCTGCCGGGTTCAGCCCGAACCACTCGTCCGGCTGGGCAACGCCGTTGTCATCCACCTCAGGAGCGAAGGCGTTGGTGTTGGTGTAGTCGACGATCGCCGAGGCTCGCTGGATGATAGCCGGCCGCGCCGGCTCCAACTCCGTGTCGGCCTCCTGCCGCCAGGTGGCCAGCTGGTCCAGACTCAGCTCGGGATACCAGGCCTTGACGAACTCCAGCGCCCGCCTGGCGCCGGACCGAGCCGCAGAAGCCTTCCAGGCCTCGAAGCGGCCGACCGCCACCTCCAGCCAGTCGGCAGTCCGACTGGGGGTGCGGGGAATCACCTCACCAGGCCAGAGAGCAGCCAACACCTGCGCCCCAACACGCTGAAGCCGGCGGAGCATGCGGTGAGCCGGCTGGAGGCGGGCTTGAATCGCCAAGAGCTGTTCCTCCAGCGACCGGTGAGCGTTCGGCACGATCTCGGCGCCGTCCTGCCTTTGCGCCTCGCGGTGGGCCTCGACGACCTGGTTGGCGGCAGTAGAGTAGCCAGGGAAGTACTCTGTGCAAGAAAGAAAGGGAAAGAAGAGAAAAACACCAAGTCAGAAAATGAACCAAACGGCAAGCGGCAAGCAAGGGACGAAGAAGAGGGCGGCCTACCGTCAACCAAGTCTTCGATCTGGCCGAAGCCGTTGATCAACGACTGCCTCGCCTCGGCCCAGCTTGCCGCCTCCGTCTCATATTCAGCTTGAAGGGCGGCCTCGCTGTCCTGCACCGCCTTCAGGGCCGCCTTGTGGCTTTCCTCCTGGTCGGCCAGCCTCTTGGCCAGGCGGTCACGCTCCTGGGCCAAGGCGTCAAACTCGGCCTCCTTAGCGCGGAGGGCGGCCTGAGTCCCACCCAGCTGCTCCCTCAGTTTGGCGTTGGCCGCTGTAGGCATGGCAGAAAAGAAAGAAGCAATAAGGAAGAAGTTGTCAAGGAAGATCCGACCCGACTGCTCAGCATTCGGCCCGAATCTTGGGGACTACACCCAGTGGGTGCGCTGACGCGCCCCCACGTGAAATAAAAGATGAAGCACTTACCCCAGCTCTCAGATAGATCAGCATTCTTCTGGGTCAGCTCCCGAGCCTGGGAGTTGAAGGCAGCCGCGCAGAGGTTGTGGTAGTCCTGCAAGTCAGGCACAGAAGCAAATGAGAACAAGATAGCAAAACAAAGCCCGCTAAGAAGTTCCAAGCCGCCTGCTCAGCAGCCGACTAGGAACTCGGGGACTACACCCAGTGGGTGCGCTGACGTGCCCCCACGAAAGAAACCAAGATAAAAAAAGCAAAAATAGGAAGACTAACCCGAAAGGCCGCTCGCGTCGCAAGGAACTCGTCATTGTATTTCCTCAGCGCCGCAGCCTGGGACTGAAGCCGGTTCCGGACTTCCTGCGCCGCCACGTTCACCACGGCCGTCCCTCCACCCGGCGTCCACCCCGAGCTGGCGCTGGCCGCCTCCACGTCCCGGGCCGACGAGCCGGAGCCCGCGGCCTTCTGCAGGTCCGAAGTGGCCTTCCCCGCGCGCTGGCGCGATGGCGACTGGACCACCAGGTCCGTCCTCGCGGCCGGCTCGCCCCTAGCCGATTGCGCAGGCGGCACGTTAGGCCGGCTGCCTTGAGCCGCCCCAGTCGGCGAGGCCGGTGCCGCCTCCCTCTCCATAACAACGATGTCGTCCTCCCTCTCCAAACCCGGCTAGTCGCCGCCGGCTTCCTCCGGCGGGGGCTCCGGGACCTCGGGCGCCGCGACAGGCAGAGGGATGAAGAGCAAGGGCCCCTCCGCTGTCGCCGCGGCCGCAGCCTCCGCTTGGGCCTTGGCCGCCGCGTGGGCACGCGCCTTCGCCTCCTCCTCCTCCTGTCTCGCCTTGGCGGCAGCCACCCTCAACTCCTCCGCCTCCCGCTCCTCCCGCGCCTCCCGCGCGTTTCGCTCCGTCGCCGCCTGAAGCTCGGCGCGGGGGTCCACACGGCGGGTGCTCCCGGATCCTCCCGGCGATCCAACCACGGAGGCGGCAGCAACCTACTCAAGAGAAAGCGGAGCCCTGATTTTTGAGAAAGAACAAGGATTCAGAAATCACCAAGAAAAGAAGAAAGAATGTACAAAGGAATATACACTTACGCCGACACCGTCTGCGGCTGCTTCACCACCTTGCGGAAGCGGGCCGCCTTCGCGGCTGCCTCATCCCGCCTGGTCGCCGCCGCCCCACCCTTGGGCTTCTTCGGCCGACTGCCGAACAAGCCCGACGCGGCCCGACACTTCTGCCCGCCGCCCCGAGCAGTTGGCGCGGTGGAGGAACCCGCGCCATGGCTGGACGCTGGCTGGCGGCGTGGGACGATTTCCGCCCCGTCGTCATCCGGCCACTCGTCGAAGCTGGCTCCAAGCCCGGAGCCGCCTGCTTCGCCGCCGGCTTCGCCGCCACCCGCCTCGGTGTTTTCGTCCATGGCGGCTGCCCCCAAGTCGTGGTCCTCCAGGTCATGCTCCGCCCGGTCGGGGAGAAATCAGCGCTCCGCCTCCGACTCGGCTACAGGTCAGAGGAGAAGGCTCTGCCAAGACGTGCCGACTGGTCAGAGTCGGCCAAGAGGAACTCGGTGACAAAACTAAGAGAAGAGAGGGAAAAAGAGAACATACCGTAGGCGGAGGATGTGCACGGGAATATGGCTCCTTGCCAAACCGCCACTTAGCGGAGAGCTTGTAGTTCGCAAGATAATTCACCATATGGGCCACCTCGTCGTGCGGCATATCCTTGGTGCACATCCGACTCAGATCGAGTTGGCCGCTCATCTGACAGATCAGGTGAGGGCAGCTTTGAAGCGGAAGCACCCGGTGCGCGACGAAGGCGGCCAGCAAGTCGGACCCAGTCAGGCCCTCCGACTGGATCATCACCCGAAGTTGGGCGACGGCCGCGGCTCTAGCCTGCGACAGCGTCACGGCCTGATAGGACCACTGGGGCCGCCTCCCAGCCGGCAGGCCAGCTACGTAAGCCGGCAAGTTGACGTAGTCGCCCTGCGGGGCGACGTTCTTCACGTAGAAATATGACTTCTGCCAGAGCTTCACCGACTGGATCAGCGTGATGACGGGGAAGGGGTTGTCAGCCGCCGGCCTTCGCATCGCGATAAAGGGGCCGCTCTGGGCCAGCACGCCCTGCATGCGGGTGCCGAGCTTAGATTGGAAGAACTCCCCCCAGAGCTCGAGGGTGGGGAGAACGCCAAGAAAGCCTTCGCACAGGGTGACGAAGGTGGACAGCAGCACCACCGTGTTCGGAGTAAGGTGGTGCGGCTGGAGTTGATAGAAGTCGAGGAAGGAGAGGAAGAAAGCGCTCGCCGGCAAGCCGAGGCCGCGCAGGAAGTGCGAGCGGAAGACTACCCGCTCGCCTTCCTCCGGCGCCGGCGCGATCTCCTTCTCCGGCGCGAGACGGACCCGCACCTGGTCCTTGCCGGGCAACCGCGGCGTCTTGCGGAGGAACTCGATGTGGTCCATATGGACGAGGGAGCCGTCCCAGTCCCCGCCATACTGCATGGTGGCGAGAGGCTAGCAAGGAAGAGTGCGGCGGCGGAGAAAGCACGGCCCTGCGGCGACAAAGCTGCGGGGCGAAGTAAAGATCGGTGGGATGGCGCGGCGGCGAGGCGCTATTGCGAGGGAAAGCAGGAGGAAGAAGATGACGGAGAGGAGAGGAGCGTGCGAGCGTATGCCGCTTCCCCTCCTCCCCCTACTTATAGCCTCGTGCGGCGAAGCCGAGGAGGCGAGACGTGGGGAGGAACGTGGGATTAACTGCACCCACTCCCCCACGTCCCGCGATTATGACGCCCTAAGAGCGTGCAGAAACCGCTGTTGGAAGACGTGCGGACAGCTCTGGGCCACAGAGGATCCGCGCCTGGGCCTAGGCGTAGGAATGGTGGGGCCCCAGCCTGCGGCGACGTCCTGTCGCGCGCATGGGTTGGCAGGCTTTTTTTCAGCCAAAAGATGCCACGTGGTTCGCAGGCGGTGAGCGGCCGGCCCGCGGCACGGCGCACGCGCCAACGGACTCCCGCCTTCCGACTTTAGAAATTTTCGCCATGACGGCGCGCCCAACCGAAGCCGGCTCCTAGCTGCTGGCTAGTCGAGATAAGAAGCTGACCGAGCTTCTCGACCTCCTCTCAGCCTCGAAGCCCAACCAGCTTCGGGGACTACTGTCGGAGTAAATGGCCACGGGTAGCCTAACCGACTCCCCCTGGCTCTTCGAAAAATTATCAGGCCATTCGAGCCTTCAAGCATACAAAGCATAGGGCCACCTTCCCCCTGCCGGCTATCCCCAGGGCCAACTCCCAGAAGGCGACCTGGCCTCAGAAACCTTTCCCAAGAAAGATACGAGATGGCCGGCTCCCAGAAGCCGGCCATGAAGAAAGCCGACTCCCAGAAGCCGGCCATGAAGAAAGCTGGCTCCCAGAAGCCGGCCAAGACTGCACCCACTAGGACTGTATCCACATAACGGCGATAGGACGGGGCGTGGCCGCAGTACAGCCCACTACCCCCGAATCCCAGAACAGGCATGGCCACAGGGCGCCGTACGGGCCAGCCATTCCCCATCCGGCGCGGCACTGTAGCCATGTTGGCCTCGATGTCACCCACGACAGGCGCCAGTACGGCCTGCGAGCGGCGGGCCCCTTTAGCCAGAGAGATACCCGAAGGCGGCCCGGCCTCCCCTAGTCGGCCCGAGGCATGGCCGGCTCCCAATAGCCGGCTACCTCCCTCCCTCGAAACATGTGCCTCATTAAGGAGACAAGACGAGGTAAGGCTATAGTGAGAGCCCACAAGGCGGCGGCACTGTAGCCACGCTTACCTCGACAAAGCCCTCGTCATCAAAGGCGAGGCAACAGTAACCAGCCGCTGACAAAGCCCCCAAGCAGTGGGGCCGGCCTATCGGCCAAGAGGCCGGCAGCCGGCGGGACCCACCAGTCGGCGGGCCCCAATGGCCGGCGGAGAAGCCGGCGAGCATAGACACTGACGGCTGGGACCCGTGCCCAGCCAGATTACCATTGTACCCCTGGGGGGTAGGCCTATATAAACCCCCTGGTACACCCATGCAAAGGGTTGATCTCATAGAGTTTCACACACCACATAGAGAGAAAAAGGAGAGCTAGCCTTGCCCTTCTTCTTCCTCTAGCCAAACAGCTCAAGGAGCACTTGTAGCTACTTGTACTAATCTAGTGATCATGCGGAGACCCCGCAGAGCAGGACTAGGGGTGTTATCTCCACGGAGAGCCCCGAACCTGGGTAAGATCCGCCGGCGTGCATGTCTTCGCCTCATCCCGTTTCCAGGCACCGGCGATGTCTTACTGGCTCCCACAATGATAAGCCACCCGTTGGCATATGTCGCACCTACCACCCGACAGTGCGCTTGCCATAGTGGGTGCGAGAGGTCTTGCCGAGCTTTCTTCCCTCCCGAGGCTTCGGCGGCAGGAGCAAGTGCCCTGGCGGCAGCTGCTGCAACTGCTTCCCGGTAGAGTTGGTCGGCGCAAATCAGCGCGTCCTTCTTGTCGGAGGGGACGGAAATGATGGTCAATGGCCCAAGCATCTTTAGTATGTTGTAGGCGTAGTGCGACGCCGCCATGAACTTGGCTAGTGTCGGGCGGCCGAGGATCCCATTGTAGGGCAAGGGGATCTCGGCTACGTCGAAGACGATCCTCTCCGTCCTGTGGTTCAACTCCCCTCCGAACGTCACGGGCAGCGTGACCTTTCCCTTCGGCTGGCTCCTCGCCGGATTGACCCCTTGAAACGTGCTCGTTTCCTCGAGGTCTCCATCAGGGATTTGCAGCCTTCTGATCACGACGGGCGAGATCAAGTTCAGGCCGGCCCCGTCGTCGACCAACATCTTGTTCACCTTGAGGTTGCGTATCGTTGGCGAGACCAACAACGGCAAACAACCGACCGCGGTTGTGCGGTCAGGGTGGTCCTCGGCGTCAAAGATGAGGGGCGTGCTGGACCACTTCAGCGGCTTCTGAGCATGGAACGACGGCTCCGCTGCTGTAATCTCACGCGCCCACTGCTTGAGCTGGCGGTGAGAAGTATGCAGCGAGGCGCCACCGTCGACGCACATGGCCTCTGTAGCCTTCTGGAACTCTTGCTCGCCGGACTTGTCGTCCTCATCATGATCATCGTCTTCTTGCTTCTTGTCACGGCCCCGGGCGGGCCTCTCTTGCTGGTTGTCCTTCTCGTGGCGGCCTCCTTGGCCGCCATGCTTCTTGCCGAATCCCTCGGCACCGTCCTGGCCCTTCTCCTTGTCCCGCCTCTCATACCCGGCCTTTTGCTTTTCAGCAAGCAGCTCGACTTGCCGGCAGTTCTAGAGGTCGTGGCCTTTGGTGCGGTGGATCTTGCAGTACTGCTTGCCGGAGCCCCCTGGCTTGTCGGCAGCTGCTAAGGCCCGGCAGGCGACGCACCCGGCGATCTCCTTCCGGGGTCGTCTGCCTTGACCTTCTTGGCAGCACCAGTGTTGTCAGACCCTTCGACGGCAAGCACGGCCTTGCCCTTGCGTTTCCTGTTGTGACGCCGGCCATTCTTCGTCGGGGCGGCGGTGTCTGCATCCGTAGAGTCGGTTCCGCGCCGACGTCCTCGCCAGGGTACTTCCTTCCCTCTTCAGCCCGGGCACACCTATCGGCTAGAACATATAGTTCGGCCACATCCTTAACCTTGGTCATCGCCAGCTCTTCGCGCATCTTGCGGTTGCGCACGTTCTGATGGAACGCGCTGATCACAGCGGCGGGATGAACGTCGTGGATGTTGTACTGCACCCGGCTGAATCTCTGGATGTACTTGCGCAGGGTTTCCCTTCCTTCTAGGGGATGATATGCAGATCACTGGCCTGGCCGTGAGCTTGGTGGCCTCCAGTGAAGGCGCCAACGAACTCATGGCACAGATCCGGCCAAGAAGAAATGGAATCCGCCGGCAAGTGCATCAACCAAGACATAACATTGGGCTTCAGTGCCAACGGGAAGTAATTGGCAAGCACCTTGTCGTCGCGAGCTCCAGCAGCCTGCATCGCGATGGTGTAGATGCTGAGGAACTCGGACGGATGGGTCTTGCCAGTGTACTTCTCGCCGACGTCGGGCTTGAACGTGCGGTGGGACGGCCACTGGAACTGCCGCAACTCGTGGGTAAAGGCTGGGCAGCCCACCTCGTAAGGTCGGCCGCCAGAGCCCCCCGGCGCTGGGTGGTCCATAGTGGGTCCCGCCCGCTTGTCCGACTGGTGGCGTGTATCACGCCGGCGCTCGATAGTGGTTCAAGCATCTTCGTGAGGTCGTTCTTGAAGAACTTGGCACTGGTCGCGGTGGGTCCGCGGGTCGGACGACGCTATAGAGATGTTATCACAAGCGTCGTCACGACGAGCCGACGCCCGCGGCAGCTAGCGAGGAGGAGGAGAGTGCACCGTGACCGCAGCACCCCCGGTCCTCCCAGCGCTAGCATGTGGTGGCTCGGTGGAGCGCCGGCCCGAGGATCCCACCGGTCGCGGATCATCTTTGTTGGCGATGGCGACGAGGCTCCAGATGGTGGCCCTCCACTCATCGAGCTTCTCCGCAGCAGGAGGGAAGTCGAGGAGCAGCTGCGCGCACGCCAAAGCTTCTGCTGGCGGTGGCGGCAAAAGCTGCGTGGACCGTGGCGCGCTTCGACTTCTAACCACGTTAGAAGGAGCTCTATCACGACCTAGCGGCTGCGCGCCATTTTCGCTAGTACTTCGGCGGGCATGCTAAACTCCTTCGTCCTGCGGACGATGCACAGGGCTCTTCCCACGGCGGTGTCCAGGGTCACCAGCGTGGTGACGCTGCTCGTGGCGCACACCATGGGAAGAGCGTGCAGTGGTCGCCGGCGTGGGCGTCTTGGAGGTTGCTGCGCCGCCCGTAGGTGGCACAACGACACTCCTGGAGGGCCCCGCGCCGCCTGCGGGGGGCCTAGCCCCATCTTTAGACTTGGTGACGTGCGGCCCGTCGCCTGGCGTGCGAACGGCGCCGCTCGCCAGGCTCTGACTGCCAGGACGATGCTGGTGCTCGCGGACCGCGGCTCGGGCTCTGCCCGCGACTGGGCCACTGCTCGCCCGTACTGGCACGGGCCATTCGGCCCCTGACGAGCCGACCGCCGTAGCCGTCTTCTTCTTGGGAGCCATGGCGATGAAGAAACGCTAGGCTAACTACTAGACCAGATTCTCACAATTGCGCCCCCTGCCTAGCGCGCCAAAGATGTCGGTGTGGAACGACACCTATGGGATCACAAGAATCCCTACTACTGTTGCCGGGGCGCAGGGTTGCGAGAAGAGCAGGATTAGTAATCAGCACAAGGATCGTTTACCCAGGTTCGGGCCGCGAGGATGCGTAAAACCCTAGTCCTGCTTTGGTGGATGTATTTCAGAGAGATCTTGAGCTCTCGAACTAGCTATGGTGGGTGCGTGGTTCCAAAGAGCCGAATCCCTCTCCAGTACGCCATGGGCCTCCTTTTATAGTCGAAAGGGGCTGCCACAGTGGCACACATGGGGTGGAAAGACGTACAGTGCTACGAGCTTATCGCTCGTATTACAGGACAAGACGCATTTAATGCGCCGCTGAGGTGTCCCCTAACTTTATCGGGGACGGGAGCGAGGCCCGTCCCGTCCGTCGCAGCTCCTCCTCGCTTCGACACGCGCACTGGCCAGTGGTGCGTGCGGTGCCATGTAGGCAGGCAGGCAGCTGAGGTGGCGCGGTGGTGGAGCCTTCACGAAGATCTGCATGCCGCCATGCAGGCATGTGCTGAGTTGGCCTGGAGGCTGCATGTTGCCACGCAGGTGCCTGCCCAGCTGGTTGGGCTGGCAGCTGCATGCGAATGGCGGTGGAGACTTGGCTGGTGCGGGCCTAGCAGTGGCCCTGCTGGCGTCCTCGGTGAGAGCCTTGCCGGGTGGCCCGGCAAGGGTCTTGCCGTGGCGCGCTGTCGTCCCAGGAAAGGATCTTGCCGGGGGTCTTGTGGCTCTCCTCGGCAAGGATCTTATGGAGGATCGTTGTCTTTTAATCCACATCTGATCTTGGATATTCCTTGTCTTCACAAAGATCTACATGCCACCATGGAGGTGCCTCCCGAGCCCTGGCCCAACGTGGTTGATGACGTTGGCGACCGTGGCCTCAAGGGTGGCGCGCTTCGCTGGTGTTGGACGAGCCGCCCCGGCAAGGGTCTTGCCGGGGCCGCTGAGGCTGTCCCCGGCAAGGATCTCGCCGGGGGAACCTGCTTCACCTCTTAGCTTCTTTGCGGTCTTGGCCTTGGTGTTGCTTTGGCTGTCTTGGGCTTCGGTTTTACCTCGGTTCACCTCCCCTGTTCTGCTTGGTGTGGCCGCGGGCGCGGCTCCGACTGTTCGTGCACAAGTACAGGGGTACAAAGGTGCGGCCCTTCTTTTGTACACCGACAAACTTGATCTATTTGTCTTGCAATGGGAAGAGGTGCCTGGTAGTGGGTTCGATCTTACGGTGCTTGATCCCAGTGACAGAAAGGGAAACGACATGTATATATCGTTGCTACTAAGGATAAAACGATGGGGTCTATCTCTACATAGATAGATCTTGTCTACATCATGACATCATTCTTATTGCATTACTCCGTTTTTCCATGAACTTAATACACTAGATGCATGCTGGATAGCGGTCGATGTGTGGAGTAATAGTAGTAGATGCAGGTAGGAGTCGGTCTACTAATCTTGGACGTGATGCCTATACAATGATCATTACCTGGATATCGTCATAATTATTTGAAGTTCTATCAATTGCCCAACAGTAATTTGTTCACCCATCGTTTGCTATTTTTCTCGAGAGAAGCCACTAGTGAAACCTACGGCCCCCGGGTCTTCTTTCTCATATATTTGCCTTTGCGATCTACTTTTTCCTTGCATTTATTTTCAGATCTATTAAACCAAAATTACAAAAATACCTTGCTGCATTTTATTTCTATTTATTTTATTTGGCATTCGATCTATCAAATTATTGAAACTTATTCCCGTCCGCACGTCGTTTCTGGCGCCATTACCCGAAAGGGATTGACAACCCCTTTAACACGTCGAGTTGCGAGGTGTTGTTATTTGTGTGCAGGGGCTATTTACGTTGTGTTGCTTGGTTCTCCTACTGGTTCGATAACCTTGGTTTCATATCTGAGGGAAATACCTACCGCCGTTGTGTTGCATCATCCCTTCCTCTTTGGGGAAATACCGACGTAGCTTCAAGCGACATCTGTGGGGCGGCTCCATATCACAAAACGCGATGAAACTTCCTCCCTTATTTTCTTGGAAAATAGGAATTTATAGTGTTGAGATTAGGGTCAGCGGAGCCACGTGGGACCCACAACACAATAGGGCACGCCTAGGGGGGTGGGCGCGCCCTGGTGCATTGTGGGCATAGGGTGGCTCCCCTCAAGTGGATCTTGGCTCCAGTACTTTTTATTTATTCCATAAAAATTCTCCAAAAAGTTTCGTCCAATTCCGAGAACTTTTATTTCTACACAAAACACACCATGGTAGTTCTACTGAAAACAGCGTATGTCGGTGGGAACGACACCTATGGGATCACTAGAATCCCTACTACGGTTGGCGGGGCGCGGGGTTGTGAGAAGAGCAGGTCTAACAGGAAGCACACGGATCGTTTACCCAGGTTCGCGCCGCGAGGATGCGTAATACCCTAGTCCTGCTTTGGTGGATGTATTAAGTATTCTTGTGTTCTTGAGCTAGCTACGGGGTGTAACTTGCCCAAAATAGTCGAATCCCCCTCTAGTATGCCACGGGCCTCCTTTTATAGTTGAAAGGGGCTGCCACAGTGGCACACAGGAGGTGGAAAGGTCTACAGTGTTGCGAGCTTATCGCCCGTATTACAGGACAAGACGCATTTAATGCATCTCTTAGGTGTCCCTTAGCTTTATCGGGGACGGGAATGAGGCCCGTCCCATCCGTCGCCGCCTCGCCTTGCTTCGACACGCGCCCAGGCCAGCGATGCGTGCGGCGCCATGTAGGCAGGCAGGTAGCTGAGGTGGGGCGGTGGTAGGGCCTTCACGGAGATCTGCATGCCACCACGCAGGTGCTTGCTGAGTTGGCGTAGAGGCCGCCCGTCGCCACGCAGGTGCCTGCCCAGCTGGTTGAGCTAGCGGCTGCTTGGGAACGGCGGTGTAGTCTTGGGTGGTGCGGGCCTAGCAGTGGCCATGCTAACGCCCTCGGCAAGGGTCTTGCCGGGGACCCGGCAAGGGTCTTGCCGCGGCGTTGCAGTCGTCCCCGGCAAGGCGCTTGCCAGGGGTCTTGTGGATTCCCTCGGCTAGGATCCGGCCGAGGTCGCCGTCTTCTGGTCCTCATCTGATCTCACATGTTTAGGATCTTGATGAAGATCTGCATGCCACCTCAGAGGCACCTCCTGAGCCCTGGGGTCCAACGTAGTTGGTTGGGTCGGAACCCGTGGGCTCAAGGGTGGATTGCTCTGTTGGTGTTGGGCAAGTCGCCCCGGCAAGGCTCTTGCCGGGGCCGTGGAGGCCGCCCCGGCAAGGGTCCGACCGGGGGAGTCCACCTTGCCCCCTTCGCTATTTATATTTCTGGTCTTGGCGTTGTCTCAGTTGACTTGTGCTCCGGCTTCTCTCCGGCTCCCCTCCTTTTCCCTGCTGAGTGTGGCCGTGGCGCGCGCGCGGCTCTGACTGCCCATGCACAAGTAAAGGGGTCAAAAGGAGAGCCCCTGCTTTTGTACACCGACAAGAGCCCCCGGGCCTGGGCCACACATAAGCGCGACGCGTTGTTGGGCCGGGCCCAGAACGGTGTGCGGGCAGGTGGGGCGGATTTTTACCGCAGTAACTGTTTCGTCCGCCGCGCTTCCCCATGACCCGCATTGAACGCGCGGCGTGGGGGGTCGTGCGTGATGTGGGGGTCATGCGCGATGCGGTTCCCGCACGCATGCGTCACGCCGCAGTTAATGGGAAAGGAGGCGGTCTGCGCCTTCCCCGTAAAAAGGGATAACCGCGGGCGTGCTGCTCACTTTAACCCCCCTTCCTACGTCTTCTCCAATCTCAGAGCCGCAGCCTCCCGCCTTCGTCCTCTTTCTCGAGCTTTTCGCCTTTGCTCACCGCCGCTGCGTCTTCCTGTCCTCCGCCCCTCGCTTCTCGCAGCCGCCATGGCTCCAAAATCCACCAAGGGCAAAGGGAGTGGCCAAAGATGTCGGGGCGATGGAGCCGCCGGAGAGTGAGCAGGCGGCGCGACGGACGCAGCTCGCCTACTTCCCCTTGACGGTCGACGTGTTTGAACACCGGGACTGCTTCAAGCCCCTGTGGGGGTGCAAGACGGGGGGGGGGGGGGGGGGGGGGGAGACGACGGGGCATCCAGCCACGCGTGTCATCTCCGCCAATTGTGTCGAGGCCGCCCCAAATCGGTATCCATTCATCGTCGATTACTTCTCTTGCGGCCTCTGCCCCCCTTCTCTGATTTTTTCAATGACGTCATGCACACCTACGGCTTCCACCTTCTGGATTTCACTCCAAATGTCGTGGCGTGCATGGCTCTCTTTGCGCACCTCTGCGAGGGTTTCGCCGGGGTGCATCCCAACACGGCGCTCTTCCGCCACTACTTCTTCCCTCGGATCCAACCGGGGGGCGCCATTTCCGGTTGCGTCGCCTGGATCCCACGGTCCAAGGGGGCATACCCGGAGGGTGCTCAAAAGGAGAGGTGGGAAGAATGGCGGGGCCGGTGGTGCTGGATTGAGGATGATGATCCACAAGATTTCTGCCGGGTTCGCCAGGCGCCGCTGGTTCGGCGGAGCGACTGGAGCGATGTTAATGCCGACGATGCGAAGCTCACGGTCGCCACCACCAGGATTCTTCGCCTCACCGAGGCCGGGTTCACCCTTGAGATGATCGGGGCGGATTTCATCCGCCGTTGAATCGCTCCACTGCACAACAAGGGGAGGCCGACCTGGCTTTTCACGAACGCCGCCCACATCATGAGGCTTCGCCCCGGCCTCGACCACAACTTCACGGTGATGGGGCATGCCCACTTCTGCCAGCGGCTCTTTCATCTCGACCTGAACCACGATGGCGAGGTCGAGCGGTCCGGCAAGGCCGCGAGGGCCGCCGCGAAGGCCCGCAAGGTCGCCAAGGGGCCCTTGTTTAAGTTGCCGGCGGGAGTGGTCCCGCTGAGCAACAACTCTCGTCGGACCGACATCATCGCCATGATGCCGGACTTCAACGCGCATGGCCTTGACCCGATGTAATGCCCACGATGCGGCTATATCTCCCACGTGTCGAGGCACGACTTAGAGGCATAACCGCATAGTGGTTTTGTCGCAAGAAGGGTCATCTTCACACAATCCCATGTAATGAACAAGAATGGGATAAAGAGTTGGCTTACAATCGCCACTTCACACAATACATAAGTATTATCATACATCATCCAAAATACAATCATATAGACCGACTACGGTCAAAATCCAGATGAAAATAAGATAACCCCAAATGCTAGATCTAGGGATTGCTAGTTTGGGTGATATATTTTGTGTCCCCTGTATCCCCTACACCAGATTGCATAACCAGAAAGTTTCGGGAGTTTATAAGTGGGAATTCTAGTAGCCTTAGGATATCTTTCCGACAGACGCATGATATGAGATTGGGGTTTGACGTCTAGTGGTCCGCCTGTACACGGTTGATTTTACAGTGGTCTCGTTGTGTCTTAAAGAGTCCATGGCTTTGCCGACTCGGGGACGCTTCGTATGTCATGTGCACAGCCTTGTACATGATGGTGCTGTACGATTGAGCCCGTGTGGGCCCCACCACGAAAACTTCGGACGAAATATCTATCATATGTTTGTTCCGGCTTATTCTGCAAGCCAATACTTGTTTTATTTTGTATTGTGGTATTCGAGTTGCTTCGAATTCATATGTTCATTCCATATCTTTTTCAAGTGGCTTCTCAACTTATGGAAGTGTGATGATTTACCACGGAATTCATTCGTTCATCTTCGTTCGAATGTTTATTGTGAAGACTATATGTTGCAATTTCTGTCCGTTGATTCTACTTATCTATTTGTCTATCAAGATGCTAACGGATGTCACCCTCTTCAGGATGGCTCCGCCAACGCGTCAGAATCCGGATCGCAATGGAGTCAAGCGAACCCTCCGCCACCACCTCCACCTCCGGAGGCTTGGCAGGCTATCATGGCAGCCACCAACGCCAATGCTCAGATGATTCTGCAACTCTTGCAAGAGCGTACTCAAGGGCAAGGCAATCAAGGCAATCAAGGTCAAGGCAACAATCAGTTTCACTTTGCCACTCTCAACCAGTTTCTCGCAAATCAGCCCAAGTCTTTCAGCTACTGTGCCGAGGCCACGGATGCCGATGATTGGCTCATGGACATCAACAAGCATTTTGAATGTAGCAATGTCAGGCCTGAGGACTATGTCAAGTTCGCTTCTTTCTAGCTCAAGGACCAAGCTGCTGATTGGTATCAACAATACAAAGATTCCAGAGGAGGTCATGTGATCACTTGGACTGACTTCTGTCGGGACTTCAAAGCGCACCACATTCCACAAAGTGTTGTTGAGAGCAAGCGTGAGGAGTTCCGCAATCTCAAGCAAGGCAACATGTCTGTGTATCAATACAACATTCAGTTTCAGAAACTTGCTCGCTTCGCTAAACAAGACGTTCCTGATGAGAAGAGCATGATCTATCACTTCAGAGGTGGCCTTAAAGAGGATCTGCAGTTAGCTCTTGTTCTTGTTGAGCCTACTCACTTTGATCAATTCTACAATATGGCACTGAAGCAAGAGGCTGCTCAGCTCAAGTGTGAGGCTTCTAAGAAAAGAGTCAGGGACGCAGTTCAGTCTTCTTCTTCCTCACTTGTGACAGCTAAGCAACAGAAGTTCTGGTTGCCTCCTCCTCCTCCGTTTCGTCAGCCTTACCAGCAGAAGAACAAAGGTGGCCATGGTTCTTCAAACTCTTCCAACTCTGGCTATCAGAACAAGTCTCAGAATCAAGCTCCAAAGTCCAATGCTCCTTATCACCGTCCACTCTCAGAGGTGACTTGCAACAAATGTCAGCAGAAAGGTCACTATGCTAACAAGTGCTTCAACCAGAGGCGTCTTCCTCCCCCTCCTCCTGTCAGATCTTCCAGCAATGCAGTGGTCAAGCATAATCCAAAGTCTGCAAAGGTGAACATGATGAATGCAGCTCAAGCGGAGGAATCTACTGATGTGATAATGGGTAATCTTCCTGTTAATGATATTGCTGCAAAAGTTCTTTTTGATACTGGTGCATCGCTTTCTTTCATATCAAGACCATTTGCTTTTAAGCATGAGTTGGTTTATCAAGATTTGCCTAGACCGTTATCAGTTGTCTCTCCGGGTAAATTCATGAATGCAAGTTCCATGGTTCCGAATGTTACCATCAAGATGGGCGACTATAAATTTCAGTCTTCTCCAATTGTTCTTGGTGACTCGGATATTGATCTAATTCTCGGGATGGACTGGCTTTCTAAGCACAAGGCTCAACTTGATTGTGCTGCCAGGGAAATTCAATTGACACACTCGTCTGAGGATGTGATTATTTTTGCCGCTCGTGATGAAACCATTCGGTTTTTCTCTCTCAATGAGAAGGGCGAATTAAATGCCATCTCTCAAATTCCAGTCGTTTGCGAGTACCAAGATGTCTTTCCAGAAGAGCTTCCGGGTATGCCTCCTCATCGGCCAGTTGAGTTCGTTATCGAACTGGAGCCTGGCACTGAACCCGTTTGCAAGCGTCCATACAAGCTTGGACCCAACGAGCTGAAGGAATTGAAGAAGCAGCTCAATGAACAAGAACGTCTGGGTTTGATCAGACCGAGTTCTTCTCCATGGGGTTGTGGTGTTCTTTTTGTCAAGAAGAAGGATGGCACGGACCGACTTTGTGTCGACTACCGTCCATTGAACAAGAAGACTAACAAGAACAAGTATCCACTTCCCAACATCAATGAGCTATTTGAGCAACTCAAAGGTGCTAAAGTATTCTCGAAGCTTGACCTTCGTATGGGTTATCATCAGATTCGCATTCGTGAAGAAGATATTCCCAAGACAGCATTCAGAACAAGCTTTGGTTCTTATGAATATACTGCCGTGTCTTTCGGCCTTGTCAATGCTCCTCCGGTGTTCTCTCGGATGATGAATTTCATCTTCAACCCCTATACAAATGAATTCGTTCTGGTGTATCTCGATGATATCTTGGTCTTCTCCAAGAATAAGCAGGATCATGCCAAACATTTGCGATTGGTGCTAGACAAGCTCAGAGAGTATCAATTCTATGCGAAGTTCTCTAAATGTGAGTTTTGGCTCGATGAAGTTCTTTTTCTTGGTCACATCATCTCTGCCAAGGGCATCGCTGTTAACCCCGAGAAGGTGTCCGCAGTTGTGGATTGGGAACCTCCTCAAAATGTCAAGCAGCTCTGCAGTTTTCTGGGTCTTGCAAGATATTGCCGAAGATTCGTTGAGAATTTCTCCAAGATTGCAAAACCTCTTTCCAACCTCCTACAGAAGCATGTGAAATATGTCTGGTCTCCTGAGTGTGACGTTGCTTTCAACACTCTCAAAGAGAAATTAGTCACAGCTCCTGTCTTGACTCCTCCTGATGAATCCAAGCCGTATGAAGTTTTCTGTGATGCTTCTCTCCAAGGTCTCGGTGCTGTGTTAATGCAAGAGAAGAAAGTTGTGGCCTATACCTCTCGGCAGTTGAAGCCCAACGAGAAGAACTACCCCACTCACGATCTTGAGTTGGCGGCAGTTGTCCATGCATTGATTACGTGGAGACATCTCTTGTTGGGAAGACAAGTGGACATTTTCACTGATCACAAGAGTCTCAAGTATATCTTCACTCAGCCCAACCTCAACCTCAGGCAGACTCGATGGGTCGAAATGATTCAAGAGTACAATCCGAGTATCGAATATACTCCAGGCAAAGCAAATGTCATTGCAGATGCTTTAAGCAGGAAGGCTTATTGCAACAGCTTAATTCTCAAGCCTTTCCAACCGGATCTTTGTGAAGCCTTCCGCAAGCTGAATCTCCAAGTTGTTCCTCAAGGCGTTCTTGCCAACCTCATAGTCTCTCCTACTTTGGAAGATCAAATTCGTGAGGCACAACTCCTTGATGCCATGGTGAAGAAGGTGAAACGTGGTATCGACAAGGGTCTTTCCAAATACAAGTGCTATCGCATTGATGACAGAGACACTTTGTTCTTCGAGGACCGGATTGTGGTCCCTAAAGGTGATCTAAGGAAAGTCATAATGAACGAGGCGCACAATTCTCTCCTGTCCATTCATCCTGGAAGTACGAAGATGTATCATGACCTCAAGCAGTCGTATTGGTGGACTCGAATGAAGCGAGAAATTGCTCAATTCGTGAATGAATGTGATGTCAGCCGAAGAGTGAAAGCAGAACACCAACGACCAGCTGGTCTCCTCCAACCTCTTGCTATTCCGGAATGGAAGTTTGATCATATCGAAATGGACTTCGTGACTGGTTTTCCCAAGTCCAAGCGCGGAAATGATGCTATCTTCGTTGTCATTGACAAGCTCTCTAAAGTGGCTCATTTCCTTCCAATCAAAGAATCCATCACAGCAGCTCAGCTGGCAGAGCTCTACACCTCCAGAATTGTCTCTTTGCACGGCATTCCACAATTGATTTCTTCAGATCGTGGAAGCATCTTCACCTCTAAGTTCTGGGACTCCTTCCAGAAGGCCATGGGCACAAACATTCGCTTCAGCACAACTTTCCATCCTCAAACTAGTGGCCAAGTCGAGCGAGTCAATCAAATTCTTGAAGATATGCTCAGGGCTTGTGTCATTTTCTTTGGCATGAAATGGGAAGATTGTCTTCCATATGCTGAATTCTCCTACAACAACAGCTTCCAAGCGAGTTCGGGCAAGGCCCCATTCGAGATTCTCTATGGCAGAAAGTGCCGTACTCCTCTCAATTGGTCAGAGACTGGTGAACGCCAACTTCTTGGTAATGACTTAATCACTGAAGCTGAAGAAATGTGTAAAGTCATCCGTGATAATCTCAAAGCCGCGCAATCGCGCCAGAAGAGTTACTATGATAGTAGGCATCGTGATTTGGCTTTCAAGATCGGAGACCATGTCTACCTCCGTGTCTCTCCAATGAAAGGCACTAGTCGCTTCGGTATCAAAGGGAAGCTTGCCCCTAGATACGTGGGTCCTTTCAAGATCATTGGCAAAAGAGGCGACCTCACCTATCAACTTGAGCTTCCTTCCAACTTCACGAACGTGCACGATGTGTTCCATGTGTAACAGCTCCGCAAGTGCTTCAAGACGCCTGAGCGCACTATCAACTTCGAAGAGATTGACCTTCAAGAAGAGTCTTATCATGAGCACCCCGTTGCTATTCTTGAAGAAACTGAGCGCAAGACTCGCAACAAGTCCATCAAATTTCTGAAAGTGAAGTGGTCGCACCATTCCGACCGGGAAGCCACCTGGGAACGCGAGGACCATCTCCGTTCCGAATATCCGGAGTTCTTTCAGTCCTAGATCTCGGGACGAGATCCTCTCGTAGTGGTGGAGTGTTGTAACACCCCGCATGTAACTTGCCATGTTTGTAACTCCGACTCTTGCCATTTCCGGCTATGTGTTATGTTTTCCCTCCGTTGTCGGGTTTTGTCTTTCGTTTTGTATTTTGTCATGTCTTGCATTTTCTTATCATGTCATCATGTGCATTGCATTCGCATACGTGTTCGTCTCATGCATCCGAGCATTTTCCCCGTTGTTCATTTTCCAATCCGGCGCTCCTATCTCCTCCGGTGCACCCCTCTTGTTTTCTTTCGTGTGCGTGTGTCAAACTTTCTCAGAATGGACCGAGGCTTGTCATGTGGCCCTAGTATACCACCCGGAAACCACCGGTCAAGTTTCGTTCCATTCGGAGGTCGTTTGGTACTCCAACGGTTAACCGGGCATCCGCAAAGTCCATTTGATTGTCCAGCAAAACCCCCCTCTAAAACCAGACCAAACCCACCAAACTCCCTTCCATGCTCTAGGTCGTTCGATCACGATCGTGTGGGCGAAAACCGCACCTCATTTGGAGTCTCCTAGCTCCCTCTACCTTTAAAACTCCATCTCCCCCGAAAAACGGAATCGCAGACGAACCCTAGAAACTCCCTCCGCGCCGCGCCGGACGCGTCCGCCGTCGGCCGGACAAGTCCGCCGCCCCGCCCGGCCAACCAGTGCGCGCCATGTCGCCCACCGTCCTCGCCCCGCCGCCGGCCCGCAGGCCCATCGCCAGCCCCTGCGGCCCGCGCCTGCCCCACCGCCACCGTCCGCCGCCTTCCTCCTCGCGCCGCCGCCGACCGGCCGCCGCCGCCGTGCGCCGCCGCGTGCTCGCCGCCGTCCCCGCCGCCTGCCCGACACCGGCGCCGCCCGGGCCCGCGCGCCCGCACCTCCGGCCTCCCCTCCGGCCATCTCCTCCTCCGGCCTTCCTCGCGCCGCCCTCCTTCCTCCCGCCGGCGAGCGCTCCGGCCGAGCTCGAGCTCAAGCTCGAGGAGCTCGTGCGATCCAGATCCGATCGGTAACAGTGCCGTTGACTTTTTCCCGTGCCCTAATTTTTCTCCAAGTCCTCTAGATTCTACATCATCTTGCTCTGTTCGTGATGTAATAACTTCTTGCATGTAGCTCCGATTCGCGCGTGTAATATGTCAAATTGTTCGTCTCGTGATGCTCTTCATTTTGTTCAATTGCACCATGTTCATTAGAGGTCATCTTGATGCCTAAATCTCTATTGGAAGAGGGCTAGTTGCTGTTATTCTCTGGTTCTTATCAGAACTTGGAGATTTGTCATTTTTGTATCATTTATTCTGTGCATCTTTTGAGCATGAGCTCTACATGTGTTTTGAAGTATGCCATGCAATCTTTCCAGTGGTGTAGTCCATGTATTTTTGTGATCTCTGTGGTGACTAGCACAAGCATGCAAAGTAGGCCCCGTAATATTTCTGATTTCAGGGACTTGGTTCTCTAAGTCCTTGTCTGCTGTAATTTTATAGCCATGTAAACTTGATGCTACAGAGAGATCCATACATATTTTGGAGATGTTCAGTAAGGATGTTTTGTAGATATAGTTGTAATTGATCCATTCCTGCAATTGTTTGCAATTATGGAGTGCCATAGCATGACTGAATCTTGCTCTACTTTTGCTATAAAATATTTCTGGCAGATTCTTAACATGATATGCATTTTTGCCAAGCTTATTGTAGTTGATCCATACATGATATGCAATTTTTCTTGCCATGGATAGATTCATAAACATGTCATCTTACTGTAGGTATGCTTGTTTTGTCATGCATTGCTCTGTAGTGAGTGTGTCAAGCTCACAAAGAGGCCTACATATTATTATTTCTGCCATGCTCTGTTTTCTGCCAAGTCTGAAACCTGATAACGAAACTTGCTATGTTTACATGCTTTCCATGATATCTTCTGGTCCTTTTTGGCTTAAGGTCAGTAAGGGACTTTTGTCATGTGCATTTAGTAGAACACTTCCATGCCTTGTTTTGCTATGTTAAGTTCCTGTAGCATGTTGATTTCGTGCTCTGAACATTGCTACCTGATGCTGATTTCTGCCATGTCCAGTTTTTCACTAAGTCTGTGAACCTGTAATCATTTGCACTTTTGCCATGCTTGTTTGAGCTTGATATGTTGTGAACTAGCCATAGCTCAGTGTTCATCGTTTGTCAAGCATCTCCTGTAGTTTACTTCCATGTGCTTTGTTGCTATGTTGGGGTGCTGTAGCATTGTTACTTGTTGCATTTTAAGTGCTATCTTGCTGTTAATCGCAGATTTGTGTCATTGTTGTTTTGTTTGCCATTTGCAAACCGTGCATCCGTTTCCGGTGATCTTTATATCGATTTCGACCGAAATCATCTCATCTTTCCAGTGGCATGCTTGGTTTGCCAATTTACTGCCATGTTCATCATTTCCCCTCCGGAGCTCGCATATGCATCGCATATCATATCTTGCATATCATTCATGTTTTGCATCATGTTGCTTGTGCATTTCTCGTTGTTGATTGTGGTTCCATTTGTTTGTGTTCTTGTCTTGGGTAGAGCCGGGAGACGAGTTTGTGAACGAGGAACCTGTCGAGTACGCTTACGAGGATCAAGCTTTCGACAACTCTGAGAATCTTGCAGGCAAGATGACCACCCCTCGAAATCACTTCTATCTTTGCTATGCTAGTTGTTCGCTCTATTGCCATGCTCGATACCTATCACTTGCTATATCATGTCTCCCATTTTAGCCATGTCAGCCCCTAACCATCCTCTCCTAGCAAACCGTTGTTTGGCTAAGTTACCGCTTTTGCTCAGCCCCTCTTATAGCGTTGCTAGTTGCAGGTGAAGTTGAAGTTTGTTCCATGTCGGAACATGGATATGTTGGGATATCACAATACCTCTTATTTAATTAATGCATCTATATATATTTGGTAAAGGGTGGAAGGCTCGGCCTTATGCCTGGTGTTTTGTTCCACTCTTGCCGCCCTAGTTACTGTTATACCGGGATTATGTTCCTTGAGTTTGCGTTCCTTACACGGTCGGGTGATTTATGGGACCCCCTTGACAGTTCGCCTTGAATAAAACTCCCCCAGCAAGGCCCAACCTTGGTTTTACCATTTGCTACCTAAGCCTTTTTCCCCCGGGTTTTCGCGAGCCCGAGGGTCATCTTTATTTTAAACCCCCGGACCAGTGCTCCTTCGAGTGCTGGCCCAAACCGAGCGATGTCCGGCGCCCCCTGGGCCACCAGGGTCTATGCCAACCCGACGTCTGGCTCATCCGTTGTGCCCTGAGAACGAGATATGTGCAGCTCCTATCGGGATTTGTCGGCACATTCGGGGGCTTTGCTGGTCTTGTTTTACCATTGTCGAGATGTCTTGTAAACCGGGATTCCGAGACTGATCGGGTCTTTCCGGGAGAAGGTTTATCCTTCGTTGACCGTGAGAGCTTATGATGGGCTAAGTTGGGACACCCCTGCAGGGTATTATCTTTCGAAAGCCGTGCCCGCGGTTATGAGGCAGATGGGATTTTGTTAATGTCCGGTTGTAGATAATTTGTCACTTGACCCATTTAAAATACATCAATTGCGTGTGTAGCCGTGATGGTCTCTTCTCGGCGGAGTCCGGGAAGTGAACACGGTCTGTGTTATGTATGACGTAAGTAGGTGTTCAGGATCACTTCTTGGTCAATGCTAGATGACGACCGCTCCGTTGCTTCTCTTCTCGCTCGCTCTTGCGTATGTTAGCCACCATATATGCTTTTGCCGCTGCACCTCCACCTCTTTGCACCATCCTTTCCTATAAGCTTAAATAGTCTTGATCTCGCGGGTGTGAGATTGCTGAGTCCCCATGACTCACAGATTCTACCAAAACAGTTGCAGGTGCCGACGATGCCAGTGCAGACGATGGCGTCGATCTCAAGTGGGAGTTCGACGAGGAACGTGGTTGTTACTATGTGTCTTTTCCTGATGATCAGTAGTGGAGCCCAGTTGGGACGATCGAGGATCTAGCATTTGGGGTTATCTTATTTTCATCTGGATTTTGACCGTAGTCGGTCTATATGATTGTATTTTGGATGATGTATGATAATACTTATGTATTGTGTGAAGTGGCGATTGTAAGCCAACTCTTTATCCCATTCTTGTTCATTACATGGGATTGTGTGAAGATGACCCTTCTTGCGACAAAACCACTATGCGGTTATGCCTCTAAGTCGTGCCTCGACACGTGGGAGATATAGCCGCATCGTGGGCATTACACCCGAGCTGGGTCGAGCCGGAGGAAATTCAAGTGCAGGAGTTCTTCGACACCTTTCATGAGGGGTACGTCACCGACGAGCCGCTGCTCATCCGGGACACCACTCAAGTGGAGCTGGATTATATTGCCGCTAGGGCGGTGGAGGCGGAGCTCGCTAGGGAGGCCGGCAACGCCGGCGGTGTGGAGGACAAGGCCGCGGCGGCCGCAGAGGAGAAGGAGCTCGCCCAGTGGGCGGAGGCCGCTGCGGAGGCCAGCAGCGCCGGCACCGAGGCTCCTCTCGTCGAAGATGTGGTCGACGAGTCGTCGGAGGAGGAGGCCAAGCCTGTCGACCCTCCGGTCATGGGGAGAGGGCAAGTCCTGCGGCGGGCCACCTCTGGCGAGCCGGTTCGGCCCGGTAGGGTCGGGCAGCCCCGGCAAGCCCAGGAAGCGTCCGCGCGCCAGACGAGGGCCGCGGCGGCGAAGAAGGTGGTGAAGGCCGCGGTGGCGAAGAAGAAGGAGAATGCCTCTTCTTCGTCCAAGCGCGTCCAGACTCCGCCCTCCTCCCCTCCTCCGGCAGACATCGACGCGGAGGTCACCTTTCGCTTCGGGTCCCTCAACCCAAGGACGAACAGGAAAGCAGCAGAGGAGGAGGTGGATGACGAGTAAGTATCTTGTCCCTTTTCTGTCATCTCCATCCCCTCAGACCGCGTCACCTATCTTGATTTGTTCTCCTGCTTTGCAGGGATACAGAGACACTGGCCCAGAGGGTGAAGAGGGCCAGGGCTTCGGCAAGCGGCCAGCCCCCGGCAGGTACTTCCGGCACACCGCTGGTGGTGTTGAGCAGCCCGGACAGCAGCCCCCGGCACAGGCCCCAGCGTAAGTTCACCACTCACCCCTCATCGATGTGTGTTGGGGGCACGATCTCTTGGAGCTGACCTTGCCGTGGTTGCAGGAGGAGGACAGCAGCAGGAGGAGCCACAGAGGGCTACCCCCAACACGCCGCCCCCATCGACTACGCCGCCCCGAGGGGCGTCCCCGGCAAGGGCGCCAAGCACCGAGCCCATGCACACAGAGGAGGAGGAGGAGAACCCGGGCGCTGGTGGCTTCGCCTCGGCGCCAAATGTTGGCGGGGAGGGGACCTCTGCTTCCCAGCCCGGCACGGGTAAGTCGCTCGCCTTCCGTCCCTATTCCTTTTCTGTCCCTTCTGACTCGTGGTCTTGGTTTTGTCTCATCCCCTCCTTGGTATCCAGATCGTCCGTCGGCGGACCAGGAGGACATAGACACCGTCATCGAGGACGTCGCCAAGGCCGCCGAGGCGGAGGCCGAGAAGATTGCCGCCGAGGAGGCTGCCAAGGGCGCTGGTGAGGGCGCTGCCAAGGGGCCTGCCGGGCAGCCCGGCAAGGCTACTGCCGAGGAGGCCGGCAAGGGACCTGCCGGGGAGGCCGGTAAGACTGCTGCCGAGGAGGAGGTGGTTGATGACCAGCCTTCCTCCTCCGCTGCCTCTGCCAGGTATCTGAGGGTGAGTGACGACCTCTTCGTCCACCTTCCAGGGGCGTCGAACTCCAGGGCGCCCGTCGAGGGAGAGGTGTTCGACGAGGACGTGCTTGCCACCGCCGGGCTCGAGGTTGTTGACGAACCGAGCACCGGTGGCGACGGTTCTCAGGAGGAGCGGCTTCTCCAGGCCATGGGCACCAATTTTCGGAAGCTCCAGGCTCTCCACCACGCCCGACTGGACAAGGTCAAGTCCAGGATGGCAACTGTGGACAAGGTGGAGGCGGACCTCAAGGTGCGCGTCGCCGAGACGCAGACTTGGTTCCGCAGGCTTGCGAGGAGCTGAAGGTCGCCCAGGGTGAGCTGGCCAAGCGCGACGTGGAGCTCACCATGAAGCAGGCCGACATTGAGAAGGCCCAGGAGACGGCGGAGAACTTGGCCGCCGCAGCCGAGGCCGCTCGGACCCAGCACCAGGCCACGCTGAACTCCCAGGAGGAGGACCTTGCCGCACGTGAGGAGAAGCTTGCCGCAATGCTCCACGGCAAGGATGAGGAGGTGGAGAAGCTCGTCGTGCAGCGGACCCAGGAGCTGGAGCAGAGGCACAAGGAGGCGCTCAATGACCAGGCTCTGGTTCACGCCGACAGGGTGAAGGAGCTGGAGGTGGCGCGGGACGAGCTAAAGAAGCAGACCCTGGAGTTGACGGGGGAGAGGGACGCGGCCAAGGGCGCCTTGGCTGACGCGCAGGCCGCAGTCCTCGGCAAGGTCGAGCTGCTCTCCACGGCCAACAACTCCATCAGGGTCCTGAAGCTAAAGCTGGAAGGCCTTGAGGGGATGCTCTCAGAGGCCATGGACCGGGAGGGGACCCTGGCCAACGAGCTGGAGAACGAGAAGCAGCTGCGGAAGGACGAGGCCGCCAACCACATAGACTTTGTGGAGGGCGAGAATCGCTGGATCGGGCGCCTTGTGGACGTCGCTGGTAGGATCACCATGCAGCTGGCTACCATGGGGATGCCAAATGTGAGGTATGCCCCAGAGCGCAGCGGGACTCCCAATGCCAAGCTGGCCCTATTCTTCGAGGGTGTCCTCGGGGCCCTGGAGCAGCTCCACTCCAACCGGGACGCCTCTCTGGCCGATGAGTCCCGGAGGCTTTGCCGGGGTGCCATGACCAAGGTCCTCGCCAAGGTGGCGCACTGGAATCCTGACCTCAACTTCGAAGCTGCGCTGGAGAGCTTGCCGGAGGAGGCGGACATCACGGCGCTCAAGGAGCGTATCAAGCCCATCATCAGCCGCATAGACAGAATCTAGAGGGTGGAGGGCCAGCGCCGGAACTAGGCACCCCTTTCTCATCGCTGCTGCGGTTTCATGAACAATACAATTTCTATCTTTATTTAGAACCGCAGCAACAATTTATGTAATATAACTCTGCAGTACTTTTGATATTATGCATGTTATTTTCCTGTTCGGTTTTCCTTTGTATGTCTGCTACCTCTTGAGCACTGCGTTGGTTTTCCCTTGAAGAGGAAAGGGTGATGCAGCAAAGTAGCATAAGCATTTCCCTCGGTTTTTGAGAACCAAGGTATCAATCCAGTAGGAGGCTACACATGAGTCCCTCGCACCTACACAAACAAATAAATCCTCGCAACCAACGCGATAAGGGGTTGTCAATCCCTACACGGTCACTTACGAGAGTGAGATCTGATAGATATGATAAGATAATATTTTTGGTATTTTTGTGATAAAGATGCAAAATAAAATAAAAGGCAAAGGAAATAGCTAAGTGATGGAAGATTAATATGATGGAAAATAGACCCGGGGGCCATAGGTTTCACTAGTGGCTTCTCTCGAGAGCATAAGTATTTTACGGTGGGTGAACAAATTACTGTTGAGCAATTGACAGAATTGAGCATAGTTATGAGAATATCTAGGCATGATCATGTATATAGGCATCACGTCCGAAACAAGTAGTCCGACTCCTGCCTGCATCTACTACTATTACTCCACACATCGACCGCTATCCAGCATGCATCTAGAGTATTAATTTCATAAGAACAGAGTAACGCTTTAAGCAAGATGACATGATGTAGAGGGATAAACTCATGCAATATGATATAAACCCCATCTTGTTATCCTCGATGGCAACAATACAATACGTGCCTTGCTGCCTCTACTGTCACTGGGAAAGGACACCGCAAGATTGAACCCAAAGCTAAGCATTTCTCCCATTGCAAGAAAGATCAATCTAGTCGGCCAAACCAAATTGATAATTCGAAGAGACTTGCAAAGATAACCAATCATACATAAAAGAATTTAGAAGATTCAAATATTGTTCAAAGATAAACTTGATCATAAACCCACAATTCATCGGTCTCAACAAACACACCGCAAAAGAAGATTACATCGAATAGATCTCCACAAGAGAGGGGCAGAACATTGTATTGAGATCCAAAAAGAGAGAGGAAGCCATCTAGCTAATAACTATGGACCCGAAGGTCTGAGGTAAACTACTCACACTTCATTGGAGAGGCTATGGTGTTGATGTAGAAGCCCTCCGTGATTGATGCCCCCTCCAGCGGAGCTCCGGAACAGGCCCCGAGATGGGATCTCACGGGTACAGAAGGTTGCGGCGGTGGAATTAGGTTTTTGGCTCCGTATCTGATCGTTTGGGGGTACGTAGGTATATATAGGAGGAAGGAGTACGTCGGTGGAGCAACATGGGGCCCATGAGGGTAGAGGGCGCGCCCCCTACCTCGTGGCTTCCTGGTGGCTTTCTTGACGTAGGGTCCAAGTCCTCTGGATCATGTTTGTTCCGAAAATCACGTTCCCGAAGGTTTCATTCCGTTTGGACTCGGTTTGATATTTTTTTTCTGCGAAACTCTGAAATAGGCAAAAAACTACAATTCTGGGCTGGGCCTTCGGTTAATAGGATAGTCCCAAAAATAATATAAAAGTGAATAATAAAGCCCAATAATGTCCAAAACAGAAGATAATATAGCATGGAACAATCAAAAATTATAGATACGTTGGAGACGTATCAAGCATCCCCAAGCTTAATTCCTGCTCGTCCTCGAGTAGGTAAATGATAAAAATAGAATTTTTGATGTGGAATGCTACTTGGCATAATTTCAATGTAATTCTTCTTAATTGTGGTATGAATATTCAGATCCGAAAGATTCAAGATAAAAGTTCAATATTGACATAAAAATAATAATACTTCAAGCATACTAACTAAGCAATTATGTCCTCTCAAAATAACATGGCCAAATAAAGTTCATCCCTACAAAATCATATAGTTTAGTCATGCTCCATTTTCTCACACAAGAATGCTCTCATCATGCACAACCCCGATGACAAGCCAAGCAATTGTTTCATACTTTAGTAATCTCAAACTTTTTCAACCTTTACGCAATACATGAGCGTGAGCCATGGATATAGCACTATGGGTGGAATAGAATATGATGATGGGGGTTATGTGGAGAAGACGAAAAAGGAGAAAGTCTCACATCAACAAGGCTAATCAATGAGCTATGGAGATGCCCATCGATTGATGTTAATGCAAGGAGTAGGGATTGCCATGCAACGGATGCACTAGAGCTATAAATATATGAAATCTCAAGAAAAGAAACTAAGTGGGTGTGCATCCAACTTGCTTGCTCACGAAGACCTAGGGCATTTGAGGAGGCCCATTGTTGGAATATACAAGCCAAGTTCTATAATGAAAAATTCCCACTAGTATATGAAAGTGACAAAACAAGAGACTCTCTATCATGAAGATTATGGTGCTACTTTGAAGCACAAGTGTGGTAAAGGATAGTAACATTGTCCCTTCTCTCTTTTTCTCTCATTTTTTTGGGGCCTTCTCTTTTTTTTTATGGCCTTTCTCTCTTTTTTTATTCCTCACTTGGGAAAATGCTCTAGAAAATGATGATCATCACACTTCTATTTATTTACAACTCAATGATTACAACTCGATACTAGAACAAAGTATGACTCTATATGAATGCCTCCGGCGGTGTACCGGGATATGCAATGAACCAAGAGTGACATATATGAAAGAATTATGAACGGTGGCTTTGCCACAAATACTATGTCAACTACATGATCATGCAAAGCAATGTGACAATGATGAACGTGTCATGATAAATGGAACTGTGGAAAGTTGCATGGCAATATATCTCAGAATGGCTATGGAAATGCCATAATAGGTAGGTATGGTGGCTGTTTTGAGGAAGATATAAGGAGGTTTATGTGTGAAAGAGCGTATCATATCACGGGGTTTGGATGCACCAGCGAAGTTTGCACCAACTCTCAATGTGAGAAAGGGCAATGCACGGTACCGAAGAGGCTAGCAATGATGGAAAGGTGAGAGTGTGTATAATCCATGGACTCAACATTAGTCATAAAGAACTCACATACTTATTGCAAAAATCTACAAGTCATCAAAAACCAAGCACTACACGCATGCTCCTAGGGGGATAGATTGGTAGGAAAAGACCATCGCTCGTCCCCGACTGCCACTCATAAGGAGGACAATCAAAGAACACCTCATGTTTCAAATTTGTTACATAACGTTTACCATACGGGCATGCTACGGGACTTGCAAACTTCAACACAAGTACTTCTCAAATTCACAACTACTCAACTAGCACGACTTTAATATCACTACCTCCATGTCTCAAAACAATCATCAAGCATCAAACTTCTCTTAATATTCAAAACACTCATAAGAAAGTTTTTACTAATCTTGAATACCTAGCATATTAGGATTATTTAAGCAAATTACCATGCTATTTAAGACTCTCAAAATAATCTAAGTGAAGCATGAGAGATCAATAGTTTCTATAAAACAAATAAACCACCGTGCTCTAAAAGATATAAGTGAAGTACTAGAGCAAAAACTATATAACTTAAAAGATATAAGTGAAGCACATAGAGTATTCTAATAATTGCCGAATCATGTGTGTCTCTCTCAAAAGGTGTGTACAGCAAGGATGATTGTGGTAAACTAAAAAGCAAAGACTCAAATCATACAAGACGCTCCAAGCAAAACACATATCATGTGGTTAATAAAAATATAGCTCCAAGTAAAGTTACCGATGGAAGTAGACGAAAGAGGGGATGCCTTCCGGGGCATACCCAAGCTTTGGCTGTTTGGTGTCCTTAGATTATCTTGGGGGTGCCATGGGCATCCCCAAGCATAGGCTCTTGCCACTCCTTGTTCCATAATCCATCAAATCTTTCACCCAAAACTTGAAAACTTCACAACACAAAACTCAGCAGAAAATCTTGTGAGCTCCGTTAGCGAAAGAAAACAAAAGACCACTTCAAGGTACTGTAATGAACTCATTATTTATTTATATTGGTGTTAAACCTACTGTATTCCAACTTCTCTATGGTTTATAAACTCTTTTACTAGCCATAGATTCATCAAAATAAGCAAACAACACACGAAAAATAGAATATGTCAAAAACAGAACAGTCTGTACTAATGAAAACTTCTGGAACTCCAAAAAATCAGCCAAAATAGGACGACCAAGAAAATTTGTTTATTGATCAGCAGCAATTGGAATCAATATTTTATCACGTTATGGTGATTTTTAACAATTATTTTCGTGAACAGAAAGTTTCTGGAATTTTCTGCAAGATCAAATAACTATCATCCAAGAAGATCCTATAGGTTTAACTTGGCACAAACACTAATTAAAACATAAAAACACATCTAGCCAGAGGCTAGAACAAAAATTTATCCTAAACAGAAGCAAAAAGCAAAAAAAAACTAAAAATAAAATTGGGTTGCCTCCCAACAAGCGCTATCGTTTAACGCCCCTAGCTAGGCATACAAGCAAGGATAGATCTAGGTATTGCCATCTTTGGTAGGCAATCCATAAGTGGCTCTCATAATAGATTCATATGGTAATTTTATTTTCTTCCTAGCAAAGTGTTCCATGCCTTTCTTTAATGGGAATTGGAATCTAATATTCCCTTCCTTCATATCAATAATTGCACCAATCGTTCTAAGGAAAGGTCTACCAAGAATAATAGGACATGAAGGATTGCAATCTATATCAAGGACAATAAAATCTATGGGCACATAATTCCTATTTGCAACAATAAGAACATCATTAATTCTTCCCATAGGTTTCTTAATAGTGGAATCCGCAAGGTGCAAGTTTAAAGAGCAATCTTCAAAATCACGGAAACCTAGCAAATCACAGAAAGTTTTTGGAATCGTGGAAACACTAGCACCCAAATCACACAAAGCATAGCATTCATAATCTTTAATTTTAATTTTAATAGTACGTTCCCACTCATCATAGAGTTTTCTAGGAATAGAAACTTCCAACTCAAGCTTTTCTTCATAAGATTGCATCAAAGCATCAATGATATGTTTGGTAAAGGCTTTATTTTAACTATAAGCATGAGGAGAATTTAGCACGGATTGCAACAAGGAAATACAATATATCAAATATCAATTATCATAATTAAATTCCTTGAAATCTAAAATAGTGTGTTCATTAACATCTAAAGTTTTGATCTCTTCAAGCCCACTTTTATCAATTTTAGCATCAAGATCTAAAAACTCCGAATTTTTGGAACGCCTTCTTGGTAAAGGTGGATCATATTCAGTCCCATCATTATCAAGATTCATATTGCAAAACAAAGATTTCATAGGGGACACATCAATAACTTTTAGATCTTCATCTTTATTTTCATATAAACTAGAAGAACATGCTTTCACAAAACAATCTTTCTTAGCACGCATCCTAGCGGTTCCTTCTTTTCCCTCATCAATGGAAATTCTCATGGCTTTGAGAGACTCATTGATATCATGCTTAGGAGGAATAGATCTCAGTTTCAAAGAATCAACATCAAGAGAAATTCTATGAACGTTCCTAGCCAATTCTTCAACTTTAAGCAATTTCTCTTCAAGCAAAGCATTGAAATTCTTTTGCGAATTCATAAATTCCTTAACAGTAGTCTCAAATTTAGAGGGCATCTTATTAAAATTTCCATAGGAATTGTTGTAGGAATTACCATAATTATTAGAGGAATTACTAGGATAAGGCCTAGGATTAAAGTTTCCTCTATACGCGTTGTTACCAAAATTATTCCTACCAACAAAATTTACATCCAAAGATTCATTATTATTCTCAATCAAAGTAGACAAAGGCATATCATTTGGATCAGAAGAAACACTCTTAGTAGCAAATAATTTCATAAGTTCATCCATCTTTCCACAAAACATTAATTTCTTTTATCGCATGCACTTTTTTATTAGTAGATCTTTCAGTGTGCCATTGAGAATAATTAACCGTAATATTATCTAGGAGTTTAGTAGCTTCTCCTAAAGTGATTTCCATAAAAGTGCCTCCCGTGGCCGAATCTAAAAGATTTCTAGAAGCAAAATTCAATCCGGCATAAATTTTTTGTATAATCATCCACAAATTCAAACCATGAGTGGGGCAATTACGTGTCATTAATTTCATCCTCTCCCAAGCTTGTGCAACATGTTCATGATCAAGTTGCTTAAAGTTCATAATGTCGTTTCTAAGAGAGATGATCTTAGCGGGAGGAAAATACTTAGAGATAAAAGCATCTTTGCACTTATTCCAAGAATCAATACTATTTTTAGGCAAAGACGAAAACCAAGCTTTAGCACGATCTCTAAGCAAAAAAGGAAATAGCTTCAATTTAACAATTTCATTATCAACATCTTTCTTCTTTTGCATATCACACAAATCAACGAAGCTATTTAGATGAGTAGCGGCATCTTCACTAGGAAGGCCGGCGAATTGATCTTTCATGACAAGATTCAACAAAGCAGCATTGATTTCACAAGATTCAGTGTCGGTAAGAGGAGCAATCGGAGTGCTAAGGAAATCATTATTGTTGGTATTGGTAAAGTCACACAATTTGGTATTATCTTGAGCCATCGTGACAAACAAGCAAGCCAACACATGAGCAAACCAGAAGCAAGCGAAAAAGAGGCGAACGAAAAAGAGAGAGGGCGAATAAAACGGCAAGGGTGAAGTGGGGGAGAGGAAAACGAGAGGCAAATGGCAAATAATGTAATGCGGGAGATAAGGGTTTGTGATGGGTACTTGGTGTGTTGACTTTTGCGTAGACCTCCCCGGCAACGGCGCCAGAAATCCTTCTTGACGTAGGGTCCAAGTCCTCTGGATCATGTTTGTTCCGAAAATCACGTTCCCGAAGGTTTCATTCCGTTTGGACTCCGTTTGATATTCTTTTTCTGCGAAACTCTGAAATAGGCAAAAACAGCAATTCTGGGCTGGGCCTCCGGTTAATAGGTTAGTCCCAAAAATAATATAAAAGTGAATAATAAAGCCCAATAATGTCCAAAACAGAAGATAATATAGCATGGAACAATCAAAAATTATAGATACGTTGGGGACGTATCAATGTCCACCCTACGTTAACTGGATAGGCTCGCCGGCGCGTAAACCCAAGGCGGCGTCTTGAGGATGGATCCCCAATGGCCTGCCGGGTGTGCTTGCTGCCGGGTGAACCACCTTACCGCCCTTAACGCGGCCGCTTGAACTGTCGAGCTTGACTCGAGTCAGAATCGAGAGCGTTGCCAATTGCGGAAGGCTACCCTGCCACTCTCAACGCGGCCGCTTGAGCTGTTGAGCGGACTCGAAATAGAACAAGGGCGTTGCCAATTGCGGGAGGGCCCCTTTGCATGCAGGTTTTCCATACAAAGAATGAGATCTCCGAGGGGAATAACCGTATATATAAAAGGAAATTGCTCAAGGCTCTGAATAACTTAGCTTTTCTGTCGCCGCACGGGCGTCCACCACGTCTGCAGACAGCGTCGTCAGGCTTGGTCATCTCCCTCCTTGGGATGATGGCCACGATAGAGCCGCTACTCCAGTCAGACCAGATTTCCACATCTGCGCCCCATACCTGGCGCGCCAAAGATATCGGTGGGAACGACACCTATGGGATCACTGGAATCCCTACTACGGTTGGCGGGGCCCGGGGTTGTGAGAAGAGCAGGTCTAACAGGAAGCACACGGATCGTTTACCCAGGTTCGGGCCGCGAGGATGCGTAATACCCTAGTCCTGCTTTGGTGGATGTATTAAGTGTTCTTGTGTTCTTGAGCTAGCTATGGGGTGTAACTTTCCCAAAAGAGCCGAATCCCCCTCCAGTATGCCACGGGCCTCCTTTTATAGTCGAAACAGGCTGCCACAGTGGCACACAGGATGTGGAAAGGTCTACAGTGCTGCGAGCTTATCACCCGTATTATAGGACAAGACGCATTTAATGCATCGTTTAGGTGTCCCTTAGCTTTATCGGGGACGGGAACGAGGCCCATCACGTCCGTCGTCGCCTCGCCTTGCTTCAACACGCGCCCAGGCCAGCGATGCGTGCGGCGCTATGTAGGCAGGCAGGTAGCTGAGGTGGCGCGGTGGCAGGGCCTTCTCGAAGATCTGCATGCCACCACGCAGGTGCTTGCTGAGTTGGCATAGAGGCCGCCCGTCGCAACGCAGGTGCCTGCCCAGCTGGTTGAGCTAGCAGCTGCTTGGGGACGGCGGTGGAGTCTTGGCTGGTGCGGGCCTGGCAGTGGCCGTGTTGACGCCCTCGGCAAGGGTCTTGCCACAGCGTTGCAGTCGTCCCCGGCAAGGCACTTGCCGGGGGTCTTGTGGATTCCCTCGGCTGGGATCCCGCCGAGGGTCGCTCTCTTCTGGTCCTCATCTGATCTCACATGTTTAGGATCTTGACGAAGATCTGCATGCCACCTCAGAGGCGCCTCCCGAGCCCTGGGGTCCAACGTAGTTGGTTGGGTCGGAACCCGTGGGCTCAAGGGTGGCTCGCTCTGTTGGTGTTGGGCAAGTCGCCCCGGCAAGGCTCTTTCCAGGGCCGTGGAGGCCGCCCCGGCAAGGGTCCTGCCGGGGGAGTCCACCTTGCCCCCTTCGCTATTTGTGTTTCTGGCCTTGGCGTTGTCTCAGTTGTCTTGTGCTCCGGCTTCTCTCCGGCTTCCCTCCTTTGCCCTGCTGAGTGTGGCCGTGGCGCGCGCGCGGCGCTGACTGCCCGTGCACAAGTAAAGGGGTCAAAAGGAGAGCCCCTACTTTTGTACACCGACAACGTCAGTCCGGGTTAGTTTCATTCAAATCATACAAATTAGAGTCCAAAACAAGAGCACAAGTGTTTGGAAATGTAGATACGAAGGAGACGTATCACTGCACAGTTCATATTTGCTGATGAGGACTTTTGTTTCTTAGTAACGATTCTAATGTTCATGAGAATATGATGCTGGCTAAATTGGATACATTTGTTTTGCTTACAAATGAAGGGCCTAGCTTGGACAATAAGGATGAACATTGGAGCAAGATCAAGCGTGGGGATAATGGCATGTGCAAGGGAAACAAGAACGGAGTTTCAAGTGACGATTTCAGGACTTTGAAGCTACCATAATGAGTGCATAAAGGTTGGACGAAATATACAAGATGCCACTTTATAAAATTCATGCAGAGGCTATTATAGGTGATGCGTCACCTTATTATTGGGCCAGGCCCATGTAATTTCGAAATACTTCAGTATAGGCTATTTTTAGAATCTGTATGTGTGGGGAAACAGAGTTAGGGTTGGTTTTGGACCTCTCCTCCAAGGGGCCACGAATTTTCCTCCCTCTTCTTCCATATATACAACCCTTAGGGCGTCGTCTAAACTTTGTGTTTTGTTTAGATTAAAAGTCCGCCATAGTTGCAACTTCGCGTACTTCATTTGTGTTCAACGACCAAACCAAGACATCACAGAAACCCACCTTCATTAATAAAGCTTTCCTCTTATATTCGCGATATTCCGATTACAATTTCAGTTTCTTGCTTGTTCTTCGTTTGCGTGCAGGAAAGAAACCATCGTGGCCAGGTTGATCATGCTCCGGCATGGTCAATAACCTCTCGGAGTTGGTTTAGCTATTGCTAAGGCGCGACGTCCTTGCATGTTCGTAGTCGGATCGTCAACGCCTACTCCACACAAAAACAATAGCCACCATCTCATCGAAAGACGGGACACCTTTGCCTCTGATACGTCTCCAATGTATCTATAATTTTTTATTGTTCCATGCTATTATATTATCCATCTTGGATGTTTTATATGCATTTATATGCTATTTTATATTATTTTTGGGACTACCCTATTAATAAAGCCCAGTGCCAGTTTCTGTTTTTCTTGTTTTTGAGTTTTGCAGAAAAAGAATATCAAACGGAGTCCAAATGAGCTGAAAATTTACGGTGATATTTTATAGACCAAAAGAAGTCCCCAAAGCAAAAGAGTTGGGCCAGAAGAGTCCCGAGTCAACAACAAGGGTGGAGGGCGCCCCCACCCCCCTAGGGCGTGCCCCCTACCTTGTCGCTGCCTCGTGGACCCCCCTGACTTGAAACAGACGCTAAAAATTCCTATAAATCCAGAAACCCCCAGAAAGAAACCTAGATCGGGAGTTCCGCCGCCGCAAGCCTCTGTAGCCACAAAAACCAATTGAGAGCCTATTCCGGCACCCTGTCGGAGAGGGAAACCATCACCGGTGGCCATCTTCCTCATCCCGGCGGTCTCCATGACGAGGAGGGAGTAGTTCACCCTCGGGGCTGAGGGTATGTACTAGTAGCTATGTGTTTGATCTCTCTCTCTCATGTTCTTGATTTGGCACGATCTTGATGTACTGCGAGCTTTTTTATTATAGTTGGATCATATGGTGTTTCTCCCCCTCTACCTTCTTGTGATGAATTGACTCTTGCTCTTGGAGGTTTTGTTATGTTGGATTGAGTATTGGATTTGAGAACATTTGATGTATGTCTTACGATGGGATATCGTGGTGACAATCGGATTTTCTATTGATTCACTTGATGTATGTTTTGGCACTCAATTCACGGATTCTTGAGGTGACATTGGGGTAATCTATGCATAGGGATTGATGCACGTTTTCGTCCTACGTTCTCTGATAGAAACTTTGGAGTGATTCTTTGTTGCACGTTGAGGGATTGCCATATGATCTAATTATGTTATCATTGTTGAGAGAACTTGCACTAGTGAAACTATGAACCCTAGGCCTTATTTTCAAGCATTGCAATACCGTTTTCGCTCACTTTTACTAATTGCTACCTTGCTGTTTTTATATTTTCAGATTACGAAAACCTATATCTACTATCCATATTGCACTTGTATCACCGTCTCTTCGCCGAACTAGTGCACCTATACAATTTACCATTGTATTGGGTGTGTTGGGGACACAAGAGACTCTTTGTTATTTGGTTGCAGGGTTGTTTGAGAGAGACCATCTTCATCCTATCCTCCCACGAATTGATAAACCTTAGGTCATCCACTGGAGGGAAATTTGCTACTGCCCTACAAAACTCTGCGCTTGGAGGCCCAACACGAGTCTACAAGAAGAAGGTTGCGTAGTAGACATCAAGCAATTGAATCTTTTCTGGCGCCGTTGTCGGGGAGGTTAGTGCTTGAAGGTATATCTTTAGATCTTGCAATTGAATCTTTTAGTTTCTTGTTTTATCACTAGTTTAGTCTATAAAAGAAAACTACAAAAAAATGGAATTGAGGTTGCCTCATATGCTTCATCGTTTTAATATCTTTCGTGAAAATGATGGAAAGGAAAATTGTGCTCAAGTGTTTGAAGAAGAAGTCTATAAAATGTTTGGCATAAAATCTTTGAATGATGATCATGATTGCAATGTTGTTAGTGTGAATTCTTTGAATATCCATGATGCTAATGATATGCAAAGCTACAAGCTTGGGGATGCTATGTCTGATGAAGATGATATTTTTAGTCCCCCAAGTTTTGATGAGCAAATTTATTATGATGAAAGCATGCCTCCTATTTATGATGATTATATTGATGAAAGTGGGTTTGGAAGAGTGTCAACTTTAGGAAGTAATGATCCCACTATTTTGGAGGGTGTTGAATCTTATTGTGATAATTATGAAAGTGGATTTGGAGAGGTCATGACTTTATTTAGTGATGAATCCACTATCTTGGAAGAGGTTCCAATTGATTATGAGAAGAAAGTTGCTATCTATGATGATTATTATGGTGACATGTATGCTATAAAGAATAATGATAACCATGAAATTTGTCATCTTGATTTTAATTTTCAATTGGATTATGCCTCACATGATAGTTATTTTGTTGAGTTTGCTCCCACTACTATTCATGAGAAGAATTTTGCTTATGTGGAGAGTAGTAAAATTTCTATGGTTGTGCACCATGAAAATAATGCTTTATGTGATGGTTACATTGTTGAATTCATTCATGATGCTACTGAAAATTATTACGAGGGAGGAATATCTGCTTGTAGGAGTTGCAATAATATCAAGTTTCCTCTCTATATGATGAAAATCTTGAAGTTTTGCTTGTTTTACCTTCCTATGCTAGTTGATTCTTGTTCCCATAAGTTGTTTGCTCACAAAATCTCTATGCATAGGAAGTGGGTTAGACTTAAATGTGCTAGTCATATGCTTCATGATGCTCCCATCATGTTTCAATTCTTATCTTTTATGAGTGCACCATTGAAATCATCATGCCTAGCTAAAAAGGCATTAAAGAAAAAGCGCTTGTTGGGAGGCAACCCAATATTTACCCCTACTGTTTTTGTGTGTTAACATGATTAGGCTACTGTATTAATCATTTTTATAGCTTTTGTTTCAATAAAATGCCAAGTAATACCTTTGGGATGGTCTATGGTGATAGTTAATTTGAACTTGCTGAAAAACAGAAACTTTTGCGCCCAGTAAAATAATTTTCAAAAATCATAGAAGCGTGATTTTGATCTGAATTTTTTACAAAATATTGATATACAAATTGCCTAGGTTGCCCTAATTTTTCAGAAAGTTTGGAGTTACAGAAGTATGGAAAGTATCCAGATTACTACAGACTGTTCTGTTTTTGACAGATTCTGTTTTGTATGTGTTGTTTGCTTATTTTGATGAATCTATGAGTAGTATCGGAGGGTATGAACCATGGAGAAGTTGGAATACAGTAGATATAACACTAATATAAAATTATAATGAGTTCATAACAGTACCTAAGTGGTTATTTGCTTTATTATACTAACGGAGCTTACGAGTTCTTTGTTGAGTTTTGTGTTGTGAAGTTTTCAAGTTTTGGGTGAAGTTTTGATGGACTATGGAATAAGGGGTGGCAATAGCCTAAGCTTGGGGATTCCCAAGGAACCCCAAGGTAATATTCAATGACAACCAAGAGCCTAAGCTTGGGGATGCCCCGGATGGCATCTCCTCTTTCGTCTTTGTTCATCGGTAACCTTACTTGGAGCTATATTTTTATTCACCACATGATATGTGTTTTGCTTGGAGCGTCATTTTATTTTATTTTGTTTTTCTTGCTGTTTGAATAATATCCCAAGATCTAAAATTCTTAAATGTTAGAGAGTCTTCACATAGTTACATAATTATTCGACCACTCATTGATTTTCACTTATATCGTTTGGAGTAGTTTGTCATTTGCTCTAGTACTTCACTTATATCTTTTTAGAGCACGGCGGTGGTTTTATTTTGAAGAAATTGATGAACTCTCATGCTTCACCTATATTATTTTGAGAGTCTTTAAACAACATAGTAATTTGCTTTGGTTATGAATTTAGTCCTAATATGATGGGCATCCAAGAGGGATATAATAAAAACTTTCATATAAAGTGCATTGAATACTGTGAGAAGTTTGATTCCTTATGATTGTTTTGAGATATAAAGATGGTGATATTAGAGTCATGCTAGTGAGTAATTGTGGATTGTAGAAATACTTGTGTTAAAGTTTGTGATTCCCGTAGCATGCACGTATGGTGAACCGTTATGTGATGAAGTCGGAGCATGATTTATTTATTGGCTGTCTTCCGTATGAATGGCGGTCGGGGACGAGCGATGGTCTTTTCCTACCAATCTATCCCTTAGGAGCATGCGCATAGTACTTCGTTTCGGTAACTAATAGATTTTTGCAATGAGTATGTGAGTTCTTTATGACTAATGTTGAGTCCATGGATTATACGCACTCTCACCCTTCCACCATTGCTAGCCTCTCTAGTACCGCGCAACTTTCGCTGGTACCATACACCAACCATATACCTTCCTCAAAACAGCCACCATACCTACCTATTATGGCATTTCCATAGCCATTTCGAGATATATTGCCATGCAACTTTCCACCATTCCGTTTTTATGACACACTTCATCATTGTCATATTGCTTTGCATGATCATGTAGTTGACATCGTATTTGTGGCAAAGCCACCGTTCATCATTTTTCATACATGTCACTCTTGAGTCATTGCACATCCCGGTACACTACCGGAGGCACTCATATAGAGTCATATATTTGTTCTAGTATCGAGTTGTAATTCTTGAGTTGTAAGTAAATAAAAGTGTGATGTTCATCATTATTAGAGCATTGTCCCAGTGAGGAAATGATGATGGAGACTATGATTCCCCCACAAGTCGGGATGAGACTCCGGGCGAAAAAAAGAGGCCAAAAAAAGAGAGAGCAAAAAGAAAAACAAAAAACAAAAAAAATGAATGAGAGAAAAAGAGAGAAGGGGCAATGCTACTATCCTTTTACCACACTTGTGCTTCAAAGTAGCACCATGATCTTCATGATAGAGAGTCTCCTATGTTGTCACTTTCATATACTAGTGGGAAATTTTCATTATAGAACTTGGCTTGTATATTACAATGATGGGCTTCCTCAATTTTCCCTAGGTCTTCGTGAGCGAGAGAGTTGGATGCACACCCCCTTAGTTTCTTTTTGAGCTTTCATAAACTTATAGCTCGAGTGCATCCGTTGCATGGCAATCCCTACTCACTCACATTGATATCTATTGATGGGCATCTCCATAGCCCGTTTGATACCCCTAGTTGATGTGAGACTATCTCCTTCTTTTTGTCTTCTCCACAACCACCATATTCTATTCCACTTATAGTGCTATGTCCATGGCTCACGCTCATGTATTGCATGGAAGTTGAAAAGGTTTGAGAACATCAAAAGTATGAAACAATTGCTTGGCTTGTCATCGGGGTTGTGCATGATTTGAGTATTTTGTGTGATGAAAACGGAGCATAGCCAGACTATATGATTTTGTAGGGATAACTTTCTTTGGCCATGTTATTTTGAGAAGACGTGATTGCTTTATTAGTATGCTTGAAGTATTTTTTATGTCAATATTAAACTTTTGTTTTGAATCTTCTGGATCTGAATATTCCTGCCACAATAGAGAAGATTACATTGATAAATATGTTAGGTAGCATTCCACATCAAAAATTCTGTTTATATCATTTACCTACTCGAGGACGAGTAGGAATTAAGCTTGGGGATGCTTGATACGTGTCCAACGTATCTATAATTTTTTATTGTTCCATTATATTATATTATCCATCTTGGATGTTTTATATGCATTTATATGCTATTTTATATTATTTTTGGGACTAACCTATTAACCTAGAGCCCAGTGCCAGTTTTTGTTTTTTTCCTTGTTTTTGAGTTTTGCAGAAAGGAATATCAAACGGAGTCCAAACGAGCTGAAAATTTACGGTGATTTTTTATGGACCAGAAGAAGCCCCCGAAGCAAAAGAGTTGGGTCAGAAGAGTCCTGAGTCAACGACAAGGGTGGAGGGCGCCCCCACCCCCCTAGGGCGCGCCCCCTACCTTGTCGCTACCTCATGGACCCCCTGACTTGAAACCGACGCCAAAAATTCCTCCAGAAACCCCAAAAAAGAAACCTAGATTGGGAGTTCCGCCGCTGCAAGCCTCTATAGCCATGAAAAACTAATGGGAGCCTGTTCCGGCACCCTGCCAGAGGGGGAAACCTTCACCGGTGGCCATCTTCATCATCCCGGCGGTCTCCATGACGAGGAGGGAGTAGTTCACCCTCAGGGCTGAGGGTATGTACTAGTAGCCTGTGTTTGATCTCTCTCTCTCTCGTGTTCTTGATTTGGCACGATCTTGATGTACTGCGAGCTTTGTTATTATAGTTGGATCATATGGTGTTTCTCCCCCTCTACCTTCTTGTGATGAATTGAGTCTTGCTCTTTGAGGTTTCGTGATGTTGGATTGAGTATTGGATTTGAGAACACTTGATGTATGTCTTGCGATGGGATATCTGTGGTGACAACGGTATGTTCTATTGATTCACTTGATGTATGTTTTGGCACTCAAATCGCCGATTCCCGAGGTGACATTGGAGTAATCTATGCATAGGGGTTGATGCACGTTTTCGTCCTACGTTCTCTGATAGAAACTTTGGAGTGATTCTTTGTTGCACGTTGAGGGATTGCCATATGATCTAATTATGTTACCATTGTTGAGAGAACTTGCACTAGTGTAAGTATGAACCCTAGGCCTTATTTTCAAGCATTGCAATACTGTTTTCGCTCACTTTTACTACTTGCTACCTTGCTGTTTTTATATTTTCTGATTACAAAAACCTATATCTACTATCCATATTGCACTTGTATCACCATCTCTTCGCCGAACTAGTGCACCTATACAATTTACCATTGCATTGGGTGTGTTGGGGACACAAGAGACTCTTTGTTATTTAGTTGCAGTGTTGTTTGAGAGAGACCATCTTCCTCCTATGCCTCCCACGGATTGTTAAACCTTAGGTCATCCACTTGAGGGAAATTTGCTACTACCCTACAAAACTCTGCGTTTGGAGGCCCAACACGAGTCTACAAGAAGAAGACTTTGGGATCATGTTGGGTGATAGTTGATTTGGTCTTGTTGGAAAACAGAAACTTTTGTGTCCAGTAAAATAATTTTAATAAATCATAGAAGCGACGAAAAATTCTGAATGTTTTACACATGATTGATATACAACTTGCCTACATCGTCCTAATTTTTTAGATTTTTGGGGTTACAGGAGTATAAGAAGTTTTTAGATTGCTACAGACGGTTCTGTTTTTTGACAGATTCTGTTTTATTTGCGTTCTGTAATTATTTTGATGAGTCTATGGTTTGTATCAGGGGGCATGAGCCATGGTAAAGTTAGAATACAGTAGATATAACGCAAAAATAAATATGAATGGGTTTGCAACAGTACTTAGAGTGGTGATTTGCTTTCTTATACTAATGGATCTCACGAAGGTTTTGTGTGGTTGAAGTTTTCAAGTTTTGGGTGAGATCACGATGGATGAAGGAATAAGGAGTAAGAAGTGCCTAAGCTTGGGGATGCCCCATGGCACCCCAAGTTATTATCCAAAGAGAAACAAGCAACTAAGCTTGGGGATGCCCCGGAAGGCATCCCCTCTTTCTTCTAACGACCACCGATATTTTACTTGGAGCTATATTTTTATTCGTCACATATCATGAGTTTTGCTTGGAGCGTCTTGTATTATATGAGTCTTTGCTTGTTTTGATTTTTAGTTTGTGTCATCTATCCTTGCTGGTAACACCTATTTGAGAGACCAAAATTATGCTATAATTTGTTAGAATTGCTCTCTATGCTTCACTTAAAAAAATTAGCTATGGAATTGCTCTAGTGCTTCACTTATATCTTTTTTAGCACGGCGTGCTTTAATATTTTTGAAGAAATGCTCTCACGCTTCACTTAGATTTATTTGAAAATTAGTAAATTTTTTAAGAAATTATCTCATGCTTCACTTATATTAATTTGAGAGATGAATTTTTTTATGCTCGTGTTCTTCACTTAGATTTGTGTGAGTTTATCAAAAAGCAACATATGAAATTAGTCTGAAAGTGATAGATATTCAAGAGGGATATAATAAAAACTTTCATGAAGATCATTGGACAAAATAAACTTGATTCCTTGTAATAGTTTTGCGATATGATGATAGTGATATGTGAGTCATGTTGGTGAGTAATTATGCTTTAGTAAGAATATTGGTGTTAAGGTTTGTGATTCCCTAGGCAAGCACGAAAGTCAATAGTTATGCAATTAAATTACATCCTACTTGTGGTGTATTCTGCGGTATTAGTTATGCTTAATGCTCGCTTATGTGATTTTTCGTTTCTTGGTTGGTTGCTTCTCAATCTATTTGCTAGCCTCCACTTGTACTAAGTAGAAATACTACTTGTGCATCAAAAATCCTTAAAGACATTTTTGCCATATGAGTCCACCATACCTACCTATATGTGGTATTCCCGTGCCATTCTAAGCAAATTTGTATGTGCCATCTCTAATTTTCAAAATAAATTTTCCTTTTTGTGTGCTCATACCTCTCATGAAGCGGCAGGGGGTGACATCCATGCTAGATTTGTTATTCTCAAGATGAGTGTTTATTCACTTGTCATTGCACGAGAGTACGGCGGTAATAGGGATGCCCAGTCCCGAAATGAAAAAGAAATTTACTTTATGTTGTCCAATAATAAATTCCTTGGAAATTTTTGGTATGGACGGTACCCGTGGATATGGATAGCCGTGGAATGTGAAAGTATGGTGGGAAAAGGAATAAACTTTATTTTCTGTTTGGGCACCGCCTATGATATATCAAGCATGGGAAGTGTTGGGAATTACTCTATCATTTTTGTTGACGGCAAAAGTATGCCTCTCAAAAAATTTATCTCTCAATTTAAGCTTCGAGCTCCGGCACCTCTACAAATCCCTACTTCCCTGTGCGAAGGGCCTTTCTATTTACTTTATGCAATTTTTATTTTTATTTGAGTCTCCATCTTCTCTTATAAAGCACCAACTAAGGGGCACTATGATCGTACTTGAGCACTATGTCAATAGGATAGGGATAACTTGCTTTAGTGTTGATATTTGAAAGACATGGTTGCTTGTTGATATGCTTGAGTGCCAGTGCCATAGTGCCCAGTGCCAGTGCCAGCTGCTGTTTTTTGCTTCGCAGAAAATCAATACCAAATGGAGTCCAAACACAGCAAAACTTTTTGGAGATTTTTTCTGGACAAGAAGACACATGTTGGGCCAAGAAAGTACCAGAGGGGGGCTCCGAGGGAAGGACAACCCACCATGGGGTGCCCAGGTGGATTGTGCCCACCTCGGTGGCCTCCCACACCGCCTCTTCGCCCTATAAATCCCCAAATATTCCGGAAACCCTAGGGAAGTCGAAAAAACACAATTCCAGCCGCCGCAAGTTCCAGAACCACGAGATCCAATCTAAACACCATCACGGAGGGGTTCATCATCCTCATTGGTGCCTCTCCGATGATGCGTGAGTAGTTCATCATAGACCTACGGGTCCGTAGGCAGTAGCTAGATGGCTTCCTCTCTCTCTTTTGATTCTCAATACAATGGTCTCTTAGAGATCTATTTGATGTAACTCTTTTTTGCGGTGTGTTTGTTGGGATCCGATGAACTTTGAATTTATGATAAGATCTATATATCGATGAAGGTTATTTGAGTCTTCTTTGATCTCTTATATGCATGATTATTTATAGCCTCGTATTTCTTCTTCTAATCTTTGGTTTAGTTAGGCCAACTAGATCGATTTTTCTTGCCATGGGAAGAGATGCTTTGTGACGGGTTTGATCGGGCGGTGTTCTTTCCCAGTGACAGAAGGGGCAGCAAGACACGTATGCATCGTTGCTATTAAGGATAACAAGATGGGATCTATTCCTACATGAACAGATCTTGTCTACATCATGTCATCGTTCTTATTGCATTACTCCGCTTCTCCATGAACTTAATACACTAGATGCATGCTCGATAGCGGTCAATGTGTGGAGTAATAGTAGTAGATGTAGGCAGGAGTCGGTCTATTAATCTTGGACGTGATGCCTATATATTGATCATTGCCTGGATATCGTCATAATTATTTGAATTTTATCAATTGCCCAATAGTAATTTGTTTACCCACCGTGTGCTATTTTCTTGAGAGAAGCCACTAGTGAAATCTACGGGCCCCGGGTCTATTCTTTATCATATTTGCTTTCCGATCTTTTATTTGCCACTTTTATTTTCAGATCTATTGTTCCAAAAACCCAAAAATACTTTGCTGCACTTTTTATCCTTTATTTCTAGATCTATTTATCCACTTTATCACAATTTTATCCCGTCAACTTGACAATTTCTGACGCCATTACCCAAAGAAGGGATTGACAACCCCTTATACGCGCCGGGTTGCAAGTATTTGTTCTTTGTGTGCAGGTACCGTTTACATAATGTTGCTTGGTTCTCCTACTGGATTAATACCTTGGTTTCATAACTGAGGGAAATACATACCGTAGTTGTGCTGCATCATCCCTTCCTCTTTGGGGAAATACCGACGTAGTTCAAGCGACATCACTAGGCAGGCAGCCTCTGGTTGCCTTTTCATAAACCTTCACAGAAGTACGTCTTTTCAAGGTGGTTGCCAACCATATTCCCTTAAGAAAATTTTCCTCCGGTTTAGACGGAAAAAGAGTGATGAGCATGAATAGAGAGGCGTATAGAGGAATGGTGATAAACACCGTCTCCCCTGTCTAACCTTTGGCGCACTCTTCGTACCTCAGCTCTCCCTTTTTTTATGTATTATTATGTCTTCCTCAATGGTATTTTGCTTGGATTGGATGGTTTGACCCTCATTATGAGTACAAAAGGAAACAATATTGTTCCTCTTCACTTTTTTGTTCCGAGCATAGTTCTTGACATATTACGACCTTTCTACGTATCAAAAGAAAATCTAAAGGCGGTCCAGATTCAAATCTGACCTCCACTATCTGAGGTGTCTTAGGATGCTCTTGGCCCCAAGTCATCGATATTTTTGCATTATATGCATCGATTTCGAGTTGTGTCTTTGATCTATAGTTGGGTTGCCTGGCTCCTGTGCTTACATCTTACATTCCCGCTTTGTTCGGCTAGGACATAAAGGGGGAACTAGTGCGATTGTTACTTCTGGTTCAACCAGTTAAGTACCTCAAGTTGGATAAAGTCGAAAACTGACTGTCACGACAAGCGTAAATCGGTCAGCAAACTGTATGCGCTGTCAAACTAAATATAGTCCATAGAGGTTATTCAAGTAAAATGAAGGGCCACCTTCTTCGAAAAGGCCAAGTAATGGGTGGTTTGACCTTGACCAACCAAGCAGTCGACGTATAGCGGGGGCTATTAAGTTGGACCCACACACATGCTCCTGTGACTAAGTGTAAATTATTAAGTCGTATCGTCTGATTGCCTTGTTTGTTCCAATAAAACCGCCTTCAGGCACCAAGCCATCGGCTAAGGGTTATATATATATCGGTAATAGACACATGTGGTATATTCCACTAAGGTGTAGAAGCCGACACTAGTAAACCACATCCTTGAAGAGTCATAGAAGAGTCAAAATAAAGCGTCAAAGCTATCTCCAAGGAGGAAGCGACCAAGTAACATGAATTTAAATGTCTTACAATAAGAGCATCTTTGCATACCGACGAGAATTAATACATACGATCACGGGAGACCATCTATGATCTTATCCATCATACACTTTGCCTTGGTCACCCGTGCAGCCGACATCACCTTCTCAAAGCCAGGGTGCAACCCGACATGAATTGTCATAAATGCCCTTCTCTGATTTGCTCATTGTCACGATACGATCCACTCGATAGCTAGCACGCGGCGCAGCAACGGTTAGAATTTGAACTCTCAAATTCATCGGGGCACTCAATTTCCTCACTTTTAGGTAGATCGCACTGGCGAACTCCTAACTCCTCAGCGTGACCAAATTCGTCAGCGACTAGATGAACTTCGTCACTGTCGCTAGCAAATGCGTCAGCTGTACTGGAGATTTCCAAAGGCTTCACTCAAAGCATCTTTTGTTTATGGGTTTGAGTAAGTTTGAGAATCACTTTGGAAATGTGAAATATGTTTCACCTAGACCCCCTTTAACAGTACAGTTTTTGCTATGACTCAAAGAAGAAGAAAAGAAACTATGAAAATAGTCTTCAAGCTTCACATTAATTTCTTCAAAGGTCATATCAATTTCATCATCAAATTATCCACATGAAGAAATCCATTTTTAGGGGTCAACTTCCATATGTTAAACCAAATCTTCTAGGACTCTGTCTCCTGTGTATACTCACAAACACATTAGTTCCTCAACCTATTTGTCTTCAATACTCCAAAACCACTAAGGGGGCACTTGATGCACTTACGGTTTAGAACACCGTCGTTTGTTCTGTTGTTGCTCTCCTTCCCAAGTAGAACTCAAATGATCACTCAAGCAACCGCAGGGGTCTGTATGAAGCACCGTCTTTCACTCTAGACTCTGTGCTACTTTCAGGTAGCATCGGCGCGACCGCCCAAATAGGCGCATGTCGTGGGAATGGATCTGACAGTAGAGATGGGGGGTACGTAAGAGGACGCAGTGCCTAGCTACGGCGAGGTTGTACACTCGGATTTACGAGTTCAGGCCCCTCTCGGAGGAGGTAACAACCCTATGTCTTGGTGCCGCGGAGGCTCTGTTGATTGGATTGTTGAGTTACAGGGGGTGCGAACCCTTATGCAAAAGGGGAGGGGTAGCTTATATAGAGTACGCCAACCCCTCGCAGCTCTCAGTTACACAGGGGTTCAATGAGTGATAAAGTCACGTGCATTACTGGTAACGCCCGCGTTAATGATCTTTAAGGTGACGGAGTGAATGCCCGACCGTTGCCATCCAGGGGTGGCTCTATGTCTTCTGTCCTTCGAGTGGATTCTTGTCTTCCAAGTGAATGATGATGGTCGAGTGGAATTGGGGTGTCCGAGTGGATTGCACTCTGAGGTGATTCCAGTCGGTATCTTCTTCCCGTCTTCATAGGACTTGGCCCCTTGTGTAGTGTCCTTGGATAGGGCATATAGGTCAGACCCAAGACCCTACCCTAGGTACATGTCATCGTCATTAGCCCCCGAATGGATCGAGGACCGAGTGAAGAAGGACTAAAGTTAACTTTGACCGGATTCAATGTCTTGGAGACACCTTCTTGGGGGTCAGAAAGTATGCTAGTAGTGTAACCCTTCGTCAGTCGACTTGATCGATTCTGGCTTCTTGAACTTCCGAGTGAAATATGTAACATAGCATCGAGTAGATTGGATTTGGATACCCTTGACACGATCGACTGATTTGTTGGACCCGGATTTTATGGGATTCGAAATTTGGAGAAGCACGCGGGCTAGGCGCAATGTGGTAAGCGGGGCAAGTGGGGAGGGACTCCTCAATCATCCCGCCACCTTTTTCACCATGTATCGGGCTGGAGCTGGTTGCGGGATGTGCTGAGATTGCGCGGGCCCATGAGTTAGGCACTCGGACGAGCGGGCATATAAGGCGACACGCCTGATGCATGCAACAGTGCCCACCATTTTCCCATTTCTCCCTCACCTCTCTACCTCGCCCCCTCCAGCGCAGCGCCGCTCCACTCGTTCCCGTCAACCACTGCAACAATGGCGAAGGACAAGACGAGGGCTCTGGAGCGCGCGAAGAAGACGGCCAAGGGCAAGAAGACGACTAAGGGGTCGACCTCACGATCTACTCTGCTAGCGGGCTGGATCCAAGGGGATTGGATCCCCTCGTCGGTCTCGGTGGAGGATCTGGAGGGGCTCGTCGCTAACGGCCTGATAGCGGATGGATCTTGGAGGCTGCCGGAAGGGGAGTCCGAACCCGCGCCATGTGACGGCGAGTGGGTTCTCCTCACGACTCACATGGAAAGTGGTTTCTCTCTGCCCCCGCATCAATTCTTCCATGGTTTCCTGAACTTTTTCGGCGCACAAATCCACCACTTTCCTCCAAATACCATATTGTATCTCGCTACTTTTGTTTCGATGTGTGAGAACTTCCTGGGATGCCACCCACATTTGGGGTTATTCAAACATATCTTCACTTGCCGATCTCAGTCGGTTAAGAAAGCCAATTCGACTAATGAGAGGACACACGTGATCCAAATGTGTGGAGGTTTGGGAGTCCAAATGAGGGGCTGGAGCTCTTTCCCTCCCATTGCTTTTCCTGAATCTGTTAGGGGGTGGCAGTCGACTTGGTTTTTACTGCAAAGATGTCCCGACCCCGGGTTCGTCGACTGGCCTTCCCCCTTTCTCTCTAGAGAGACTCCGCACCCCTCGTTCATTGACTGTAGAAGAGGAGGAGAAGGGTGAGGTGGCCATCCTGGTTGCGCTGGTCCGGGGTGGAGTGACAACCATGGATTTGATGGAAGTGTTTCTCGGTCCACGTATCCAGCCCTTGCAAGCTCGCGACCACCCCATGTGGTTGTACTCAGGTACAGAGGACACCGCCCGGATCCATCCAGAGTCAAAGAGGAGACGGTGGCGCAGTGGCTTCGGAGCATTACTGGAAACAAGGACAATTCGCGTGGAGCAAAACGGATCTTGCCATTCGACACTGAGCACCCTCAAGGAGAGGTCGGACATAACTTGTCGAGTGTTTTATCTTTGACTCTTCATTATGCAACTGTATTGGAATCCGACTGATCTTTATAATCTGTGTTTCGCAGGTATTCATGAGGATGTACTCGCCTGTGCCGAACTGGGAACAACCCATCGGAGGAGCAGAAAGCGAGGGCGGGAGCGCCGATATTGAGTATGCCTACGGCAGTGAAGACGACAGCGACGACTCTGAAGACAACAATGAAGTCGAGTTGCCTCCATGTTCCGAGCGCCGTTCTAAGCAGACCCAAGATCCAGCAGCTAGCCAAAGCAAGGTAGCGATGCCGAGTGTCAGGACCCAAAAGCGCACTCGAACACCAACTCCTGACCCGACTGATAAAACTGCCAAGCAAGCCAAGGTTGCTCCGCCCAAGCCACGGAAGGCCCTGCCCACGATAAAGGTCACCGTGCCTATTACTTTAATGTTAGTGTTCCAAATGTCTCTCTTTCTTTTCCTCCTTCATTGCTGTTGCAAACCTTATTGTTTAATTTGACCGAGTGGAATCCTGAATCTCAGGGCTGCTACTTCCGGGACATCGCATATGGAGATCGATGACGAGCAGGCTGACGCGGAGACCGCGGACGCAGCCACTTCTCAGGCAGGTATAATCAACTCTCGCCTTGCTAATTGTTCCGATGGTCGACTGAAATCTGACTTTCGAATGACTGCAGTGCCAACGGACATCATCCAACTTCTAGATGATGACGAGGAGGAACCTCCAAGAAGCTCTGGAGGACGGGGCAGGACTTCTACCACCTCACGAAGCCTCGCCAAGAGAGTGCCCTCAGGACAGGCATCTCATATGCCACCTGAATCTGTTCCTCATAGGACTGGTGTTTCTTTCTCTGTCCCACTGTTGACTGTTCAGCCTCCCACGTCGACTATTCAAGCCTCGGGTCCAACTGGGCAAACGCAAGTGCAAATCCCTCCAGCTGCATCACCAACTCCTGCGTCGAGTGCATTCACTATGCATCACGTCCCAGAGGACCAAACAGGAGCTGCCAAGGAAGCTATGATCCAGGCTGGCCTAATGATGTATGACTCCAGCAAGTTAGCTTATGACCCCAGCACAGCTCTTCAAGCCAATGTCCGAGTAAGTGTGATAGTAAGTTGATTTCTGATTGGATTTTCTTCGTCTTGATTCTGTTGAATCTGTACACCCACTGGGTGTTTTCTTTTTACTCTGCATTCCATCCACTCAAAGCGGTCAGGCCGCACCGAGTGGGGAACCAATCCAGTGGGGGCACGTTGAGTGCACCCACTGGGTGTAGTCCCCGAGACCATCGTTGAATGTTTGATTCGGCGAGGGTCTGAGAACAAGTTGTTTTCTCTTTTTTGGCTACTCCACTTGGGCCGGGCAGGCCGTACCAAGTGGGAAGTTGATCCAGTGGGGGCACACTGAGTGCACCCACTGTGTGTAGTCCCCGAGACCGTCGTCGAATGTTTGATTCGGCGGTGGTCTTAGAACACTTTTGATAATAGCAATCTGGATTTTGCTCTTCTCCACTCAAAAGTAGAGGAAAAACTTTTGAGATTCTCTCTCTCTTTGTCGACGGAATTGTCTTTTTGTTGATCTCGGAAATCTTGTGAACTCGTAACCCAGTATGTTGCCTTGGAGAAGGAGAAGATCCAACTCCAATTGGACTTAGAGCTGGCCAAGAAGAACCTGAAGCAGGCTCGGGAGGAAGTGAAGACCATGGGAGGTAACACTTCATTGACTGTATGCTTTGTCATTTCTTCTTTTCTATCCTTTGAACCGAGTGGTCCCACTCGAACAGATGTGCGTAGTGAAAATCGTCAACTCCAAGCATGACTGAAGAATGTTATTTCTTTAGACACCATGAAGCAAGCTTTGGAGAGGAAGGATGAGGAACTCGCGGGCACCCAAAAGGTGGCCAATGAGAAGACTGAAGCAGCTGAGAAAAGCTGGCTTCAATCGGCAAGCTCGAAGAGGAGAATGCGACCCTGAAGACCATCGTCGAGGAAGTGAAGAAGGAAGCTGCTCAGCTTAAGGATGAAAAAATCATTCTGACTGACAAGGTGGACCAGCTCACTCGGAAGAGGGATCGGCTGGAGGAATACTTGGGGCGCCTAGCGAAGAAGATGTATATCATGCTTGAAGGTATCCTTTCTCACCCGAGTGAATTCTCAAGAGCTTCGCAGACAATGTTGTTGTCGACTCATTTTTTCCTCTTTGTGCAGAATTCTGCTAGAACTTCAAGCAAGAAACAAAACGGATTGAAATAGGTCTGGATCCCACCAAATCACTCGTCAAGGATGATGCCGCTATGAATGTACTGCGACTTGAAGCTCACCTTCAAATCGTCCTGGGATATATCGCTCGATTGAAGGTTGCACTGACAAGGATAGACAAAGAGATGTGGCAGGAGGACACACTTCAGAATGACCTCGAGTCACTGATGACTCGGCTCAATGACATCCCTGGTCGAGTGCAAGCATGGAAGAAATAGCTGCCCACTGCGGAGCCGACATGGCGTTATCACTTGTTTGTGTCCACTTCAAGGAGGCTAGGGAGGACAAGCTGAAGGCTCTTCAGGTGGCAAACACGAAAAAGCACCAGTTTGAAGATTTTATGGAGACCTGCATTGATGCAGCCACTCGGATCACAGATGGCATTGATTTTGACACCTTCGTCAAGCCTGCGAGTCTCCTGCCGAGTGAAAAAAACTTTAAGATCCAAACTTTATTTGCCTCGGAATGCCTAGTGATCCTATAACCATTAAACTCGTTCGGCCCTGATGCCTGAGTACTTTTGCTTGCGTTTCTGAACTTGATGGATTTATCTGAATATTTGCTTTCCTGTTTACCGCATGCTTCAAGTCAACGAACTTTTCAACTTAGGCAAACTGGTTCCCGGCTAAGCCCCTGAGTGAGAGGGACGCTCTCACTCGGAGTAGTTTTTTAACTTAGGCGAAACTGGTTCGCGGCTAAGCCCCCGAGTGGGAGGGATGCTCTCCACTCGGAGTAGTTTTTTAAGTTGGACGAAACTGGTTCGCGGCTAAGCCCCCGAGTGGGAGGGATGCTCTGCACTTGGAGTAGTTTTTTAACTTAAGCGAAACTGGTTCACGAGGGATGCTCTCCACTCCGAGTAGTTTTTTTAACTTAGGCGAAACTGGTTCACGGCTAAGCCTCCGAGTGGGAGGGATGCTCTCCACTCGGAGTAGATTTGTAAGTTAGGCGAAACTGGTTCACGGCTAAGCCCCCGAGTGGGAGTGATGCTCTCCACTCGGAGTAGTTTTTTAACTTAGGCAAAACTGGTTCGCGGCTAAGCTCCCGAGTGGGAGGGATGCTCTCCACTCGGAGTAGTTTTTTTAACTTAGGCGAAACTGGTTTGCGGCTAGGCCCCCGAGTGAGAGGGATGCTCTCCACTCAGAGTAGTTTTTTAACTTAGGCGAAACTGGTTCGCGGCTAAGCCCCCGAGTGGGAGGGACGCTCTCACTCGGAGTAGTTTTTTTAACTTAGGCGAAACTGGTTCGCGGCTAAGCCCCCGAGTGGGAGGGATGCTCTCCACTCAGAGTAGTTTTTAAACTTAGGCGAAACTGGTTCGCGGCTAAGCCCCCGAGTTGGAGGGATGCTCTCCACTCGGAGTAGTTTTTTAACTTAGGCAAAATAGGTTTGCGGCTAAGCCTCCGAGTAGGAGGGATGCTCTCCACTCGGAGTAGTTTTTAACTTAGGTGAAACTGGTTCGCGGCTAAGCCCCCGAATGGAAGGGATGCTCTCCACTCGGAGTAGTTTTTTTAACTTAGGCAAAACTAGTTCGCGGTGAAGCCCTCGAGTGGGAGGGATGCTCTCCACTCAGAGTTGTTTTTTTAACTTAGGCAAAACTGGTTCGCGGCTAAGCCTCTTAGTGGGAGGGATGCTCTCCACTCGGAGTAGATTTTTAACTTAGGCGAAACTGGTTCACGGCTAAGCCCCCGAGTGGGAGGGATGCTCTCCACTCGGAGTAGTTTTTTAACTTACGTGAAAGCTGGTTCCCGACTAAGCCCCCGAGTGGGAGGGATGCTCTCCACTCGGAGTAGTTTTTTAACTTAGGCGAAATGGGTTTCGCAGCTAAGCCACCCACTGGGGGATTTGAACACACGCTTATGAGAGAGAAATCATCATGGGATTACAGGAGTCATGTCTTGATAAACAATCTAAAAGCACTCTTACTACATCTCGACAATTCGAGTGCTAGGTGTAAAAATGACGAAGGAGATCTGCGTTCCATGAGTGTGGATCGTCTTTCTTTTGAGTTAAGTTGTAAAGGCGATAGGATCCATTGTGAAGCACCTTGGTGATGGCGAAAGGACCTTCCCACACCGGGGTGACCTTATGCGGTCACTGCTGATCCACCCGGAGTACTAGGTGTCCTTCTTGAAATGTTCGAACTTTGACATTCCTAGCATGGAATCGACGAAGATCTTGCTGATAAATAGTCGACCGGATCAAAGCCATCTCTCGTTCTTCCTCCAGAAGGTCTACAACGTCTCGGCATGCTTACTCTGCCTCAGCCTCTGAATAAAGTTCCACTCGGGGTGCATTGTGAAACAGATCGCTAGGTAGCACGGCTTCAGCCCCATACACCATGAACAAAAGGGGTTCACTTAGTGGGTCGGTTAGGAGTCCTCCTCAATCCCCATAGAACAGATGGTAGTTCAGTCACCCAAGCTCCAGCTGCGTGTTCAAGGTCACCCATGAGTCAAGGTTTCAACCCTTGGAGAATCAGGCCATTTGCTCTTTCAGCTTGACCATTCGACTGCGGGTGCTCAACGGATGCGTAATCAACCCGAGTGCCCTGGGAAGCGCAGAATGCTTCGAATTCTTCCGAATCGAAGTTTGAGCCGTTGTCTGTGATAATGTTGTGCGGAACTCCATATCGGAATATCAGCTCTTTTATAAACTTGGTGGTTGTTGATGTCTACTACACAACCTTCTTCTTGTAGACGTTGTTGGGCCTCCAAGTGCAGAGGTTTGTAGGACAGTAGCAAATTTCCCCCAAGTGGATGACCTAAGGTTTATCAATCTGTGGGAAGTGTAGGATGAAGATGGTCTCTCTCAAACAACCCTGCACCCAAATAACAAAGAGTCTCTTATGTCCCAAACAAACCCAATACAATGGTAAATTGTATAGGTGCACTAGTTCGGCGAAGAGATGGTGATACAAGTGCAATATGGATGGTAGATATAGGTTTTTGTAATCTGAAAATATAAAAAAAGCAAGGTAGCAAGCGATAAAAGTGAGCGTAAACGGTATTGCAATGCTAGGAAACAAGGCCTAGGGTTAATACTTTCACTAGTGCAAGTTCTCTCAACAATAATAACATAAGTGGATCATATAACTATCCCTCAACATGCAACAAAGAGTCACTCCAAAGTCACTAATAGCGGCAAACAAACGAAGAGATTATTGCAGGGTACGAAACCACCTCAAAGTTATCCTTTCTGATCGATCTATTCAAGAGTCCGTACTAAAATAACATGAAGCTATTCTTTCCGTTCGATCTATCCTAGAGTTCGTACTAGAATAACACCTTAAGACACAAATCAACCAAAACCCTAATGCCACCTAGATACTCCAATGTCACCTCAATTATCCGTGGGTATGATTATACGATATGCATCACACAATCTCAGATTTATCTATTTAACCAACACAAAGAACTTCAAAGAGTGCCCCAAAGTTTCTACCGGAGAGTCAAGACGAAAACGTGTGCCAACCCCTATGCATAGATTCCCAAGGTCACGGAACCCAGAAGTTGATCACGAAAGAGTGCCCCAAAGTTTCTACCGGAGAGTCAAGACGAAAACGTGTGCCAACCCCTATGCATAGATTCCCAAGGTCACGGAACCCAGAAGTTGATCACCAAAACATACATCAAGTGAATCAATAGAATACCCCATTGTGACCACGGGTATCCCACGCAAGACATACATCAAGTGTTCTCAAATCCTTAAAGACTCAATCCTATGAGATAACTTCGAAGGGAAAACTCGATCCATTACAAGAGAGTAGAGGGGGAGAAACATCATAAGATTCAACTATAATAGCAAAGCTCGTGATACATCAAGATCATGCCGAATCAAGAACACGAGAGAGAGAGAGATCAAACACATAGCTACTGGTACATACCCTCAGCCCCGAGGGTGAAGTACTCCCTCCTCGTCATGGAGAGCGCCAGGATGATGAAGATGGTCACCGGTGAGGGATCCTCCCTCCGGCAGGGTGCCGGAACAGGGTCCCGGTTGGTTTTTGGTGGCTATAGAGGCTTGTGGCGGCGGAACTCCCGATCTAGGTTTCTTTTCGGGGGTTTCTATATTTATAGGGATTTTTGGCATCGGGAACAAGTCAGGGGGGTCTCCGAGACGGCCACGAGGTAGGGGGGCCCGCCCAGGGGGGTAGCGCGCACCCCCCACCCTCGTGGGTGCCTCGGGACTCTTCTGGCCCATCTCCGATACTCCGTGGGCTTCTTCTGGTACAAAAATAATTTCCGCGAAATTTCAGGTCAATTGGACTCCGTTTGGTTTTCCTTTTCTGCGATACTCAAAAACAAGGAAAAACAGAAACTGGCACTGGGCTCTAGGTTAATAGGTTAGTCCCAAAAATCATATAAAATAGCATATAAATGCATATAAAACATCCTAGATGGATAATATAATAGCATGGAACAATCAAAAATTATAGATACGTTGGAGACGTATCAGTTGTGCTTGAGTCTAATTTCTTGATAGGCTTGGCCTCAATCCACTTGGTGAACTTGTCGACTGCGACAAGTAGATGAGTGAAGCCACTTCTTCCGGTCCTGAGTGGTCCAACCATGTCCAAACCCCACGCAGCAAACGGCCAGACGAGTGGAATGGTCTTCAGGACGGATGCAGGTTTATGGGACATGTTTGCGTAGAACTGGCATCCTTCAGACCTCTGAATGATTTCCTTCGCAACCTCATTGGCCCGCGGCCAGTACAATCCGGCTCGGTATTCTTTGGCCATGATTGTCTGAGAGGACGCATGGTGACCACAGGTCCCCGAGTGGATCTCATCCAAAATCAATCGACCCTCTTTTGGAGATATACATCATTGACCTACGCCAGTAACACTCTCTCTGTAAAGCTACCCATTAATCATTGTGAAAGCCTTGGATCTGTGGACAATCTGTCATGCTTCAACTTCATCTTCTGGAAGCTCCTGCCTGAGCAAATATGCAATGTATGGCACTGTCCAGTCTGGGGTGATTACTAGGATCTCCATAACCAGATCAATAACTATTGGGACCTCGATTTTAGTCGGATTGGTAGGACTTATCGCTTGAGGAGGTTCTTTAGTGAAAGGATCTTCTTGCACTGATGGGGAATGGAGATGCTCAAGAAACACATTGCTGGGGATAGGCTTCCAAGTGGAACAAATTTTTGCCAGATCGTCGGCTGCTTGATTCTTGATTTGGGGAATGTGGTGAAGCTCCAATCCCTCAAACTTTTTCTCTAACTTACTCACTACATTGCAGTATCCAGTCATGGAAGGGTTCCTGACATCCCACTCCTTCAGCACCTGATTGACCACCAAATCAGAGTCACCGTAGACCATCAGGCGACAGACACCGAGTGAGATAGCCATAGGCAACCCGTAGATGAGTGCTTCATATTCAACTTCGTTATTGGAGGAATCGAAGTGAATTTGGAGGACATAACTGAGTTTATCACCTCTTGGGGACACCAGGACCACTCTGGCACCAGAACCATTCAACATCTTAGACCCATCGAAGAACATTGTCCAGTGTTCTAAGTGAACTTGGGTCAGCTGTTGCTGTTCAATCCACTCGGTCAAGAAATCTGCGAGCGCTTGAGATTTGATCGCCTTCTTTGCTTCAAACTTGATATCCAGGGGAGAAGTTCAATTGCCCACCTAGCCACACGATTAGTTGCATCTCGATTGTTCTTGATATCAGACAATGGAGCATCACCGACGACTGAAACCGAGTGATCTTGGAAATAATGTGCAACTTTCTTTGCGGCCAAGTAAATTCCATAAACAAGCTTCTGGTAATGTGGATACCTCTGCTTGGATGGAGGCAAGACTTAAGAGATATAGTACACTGGCCGTTGAACTTTATAGGCCTTGCCTTCTTCTTCTCGCTCCACTGTGAGCTCTATGCTGACAACCTGACCAGTGGCTGCAATGTATAAGAGTAAAGGCGCTTTGCTATTCGGAGTAGCAAGCACCGACTAGGCGGAGAGCAGGGCTTTGATCTCCACAAACTCTCCTTCGTCTACGGGAGTCCACTCAAACGTATCATACTATTTCATCAGTCGGTAAAGAGGCAGTGCCTTTTCACCGAGACGTGAAATGAACCGACTCAATGCAGCGAGACAACCTGTGAGCTTTTGAACGTCATGCACACGCACAGGGCGTTTCATTCGGAGTATTGCACCAATTTTCTCAGGATTGGCATCTATCCCTCATTCGGAAACAAGAAAACCGAGTAACTTTCCTCCGGGTACTCCGAATGTGCACTTGGATGCATTCAGCTTAATGTCATACCTTCTCAAATTAGCAAAGGTTTCAACAAGGTCAGTCAGCAGGTCAGAACCTTTGCTTGACTTAACCTCAGTATCATCCATATACGCCTCCACATTCTGACTGATCTGAGTGAACAGGCACTTCTGAATCATGCGCATGAATGTGGCGCCGGTATTTTTTAGACCAAGTGGCATGGTGAGATAGCAAAAACACCTGCACAGGGTGATGAAGGCCGTTTTTATTTCATCTGGCCCATACAGTCAGATCTGATGGTATCCGAAATACGCATCAAGAAAATACAAACGCTCGCACCCCACAGTTGAGTCGACTATTTGATCGATGCGAGGGAGCGGAAAATGATCTTTCGGGCAGGCCGATTGATATGCTTGAAGTCAATGCACATGCGGAGTGAATTATCCTTCTTGGGGACCATGACGACGTCGGCGAGCCACTCGGAGTGGTTTATTTCGCGGATGAACTCAGCTGCCAGGAGCCGAGCCACCTCCTCGCCAATCGCCTTTCTCTTCTCCGCGGCAGAATGATGGAGATGCTCTTTGACAGGTTTAGCCTTGGAGTTGACATGCAAACGTTGCTCAGCAAACCCCCTGGGTACACCTAGCATGTCTGATGGTTTCCATGCGAAGATGTCCCAGTTCTCATGAAGGAACTGGATGAGCGTGGCTTCCTATTTGTTGTCGAGTGTTGTTGAGATGTGGGTCGGAGCAGTTGTGGGATCCTCCGGGTGGATGTGAACCGGTTTCGTCTCGCCAGCCGACTGAAATGCGGACTCAAAAGCAGGCTTCTTGGAATGGAGCAAATCACTTGGATCAGCATTCTTCTTGTACTCCTCCAGTTCCACCACTACCATTTGCTCATCAGCGATCTTGGAACCCTTATGGAGGCACTCCTCTGCTCTCTGCCTATTCTGAGTGACCGTGATCACGCCTTTGGGCCCGGGCATCTTCAATTTGAGGTACACATAACATGGACGGGCCATGAAACAAGCATATGCCGGTCTGCCCAGAATATCATGATAGGCACTGTCAAAATCTACCACTTCAAACGTCAACTTTTCCTTGCGAAAATTCTTTGAATCACCAAAGACCAAATCCAAAGAAATCTGCTCGAGTGATTTCGCCTTCTTCCCTAGGATGACTCCGTGGAACTGCATGTTGCTTTCACTAAGTCGGGACATCGGAATGCCCATCCCCTAGGGGGTCTCAGCATACAGAATGTTCAAACCACTACCACCATCCATAAGCACTTTGCGTAACCAAGTGCCTCCGACGACTGGGTCGACCACCAAAGCCTGCCGCCCGGGGGTAGCAATGTGAGATGGGTGATCCGACTAGTCGAAGGTGATAGGAGTCTTTGACCACTTGAGGTACGTTGTAGTTGCCGGAGCAACCATGTTCACCTCTCCATTGATGACTTTCAGTCGACTTTTGCTCTCAACATCAGCAAAAATCACCAGAGTTGCATTGACCTTTGGGTAATCATCTGCCTTTTCTTCATCTTCATCCTTATCAGAGCCTTTCTCACTCTACTAACCCTCACCAAACTGCTGAATAAGGAATCTGCACTGTTGAGTGGTGTGTTCGGGCAAAATCAAGTTGCCCTCTTCATCTTTCTTCATGTGGATGGCACATGGTAAATCCAGGACATCCTGGCCCGACTGGTCCTTCATCTTCTTGGGTACCCATGGCCCCTTGGGCTTTCCCTTGAACTTTCCTTGTGTATTCACTACCGCGGCTTTAGCCTGACTTGTGGCTTCAACTTTGTGTTTTTGCTTTCGACTGGGATTGGAGCCTCCAGTATCAGGTTATGTGGCCTTTCCTTTACCATTACGAAGTCGATCCTCCTCTTCACCATTTGCATATCGAGTGGCTATCTCCATCATCTGGTTCAGAGTCAAGGCCCCGGAACGACCAAATTTCAGTGTGAGCTCTCTGTACCATACGCCTTCCTTGAAAGCGCAGACTGCTTGGTGCTCTGAAACATTCTCCACCAAATGGTGAAGTGTAGTCCAACGCTGGATGTAATCTCTCAAAGTTTCATTCGGCTTTTGGACACAATGCTGCAACTCGGACAGCCCAGCGGGTCGCTTCCAAGTGCCTTCAAATGTCTTGATAAACACTCGGGCCAAGTCTTCCCAACAGTATATGCTAGCAGGAGCCAACTGATTCAACCAGGCCCTGGCCGAGCCTTCAAGCATCAAGGGCAGGTGTTTCATGGCCACTTTGTCATTGCCTCCACCAATCTGCATTGCCACTCGGTAATCCTCCAACCACGTGTCTAGTTTTGACTCGCCAGTAAACTTGCTCACTCCTGCAGGCAATCTGAAGTTGGGAGGAATCTCAGCAGCTCGAATGGCTCTGTTGAAACACTTGGGCCCGGAGACGAACGCTCTGCTCCCATTCGAGTGATCTCTGTCCAGACCTTCTCTGTTAACTCTGCCTCTGTCAACCAGACCCTGTACGAGGACTGACCTTGCATGAAACCTAGGCTCTCGAGGGTCGACTGGAATCTTCCGCTCATTGTCGTACGGGCACCTATCATCATACCCGCCGGGGCGCGTATGAACCACCCCTCAGAGGGGGCGTGGGCACTCGACGGCGGTCATCATGGTGGTATCGAGGGTCAAACTGCCCGTGGCCTCGACCCAGGTACTGGTCCTGGCGATAACCACGATCCTCACGCCACGGAGCCGATCTTGGGCTCTGTGCCAACTAAACTGTGTCCGCCACGACGGACCTGCTATGAATCCTATTGCAAAACTGGGAAAGAGTCGAGATCTGTTCTCCGGCTGCCTTGAGCAGCGCCCAAATCTGCTATAGGCCTCTACCAGCCTTGGAACGGGGCGGCCTGATTGAATCTGCAATACGCGCAGCCGCCGCAACATTTTGGATCGGTGTACGGTATACCTGGCACTCGTCCCGAGGTCCAGTCGGGAACAATTGTCACTACCGTCGACTGTACTTGGGAGTTGCCTGCAAGCGTGGTCATCGAGTGCCTGCTGAAGATTCTCCAGGCGTGCACGCTCAGCCAGAGTGGCTACGCGCGCAGCCTCCAAGGTCTGCGCCTCGGGGGTCTCCAGAACGATGGGGATCTGGAGAGCCTATTCATCCCTGTGACGCAGCTCTTCTCTTTGCTCCGTAGTCAGTGCTCGCGGGTAGTACTCTTCTTCGCCATGCGGCGGCCATTTCTCCCGCCGCCGCCGTCGTGGGAAATCCTGGTGGGCTACGCTAGGGGCCAACCATGAGGACCTCTGCCGCGGGGTTATTTCTTTCGCACTCGGAAAGCGTATCTGAGCAACCAGTCGATAGATCGAACAGGCCGTAAGGGGACTGGTCAGGCTCGATCGTTGCGATCTAAGGAGTGGACGACCAACGTGCCACCGCGTGCTTCACCCACCGTTGGAGCCGCGAGCGACTAGATCACTTGCGACGGTGGACAGCGGGAAGGGAAGACGCCATGGGAGCCGACTGATGCTGAGTCAACGCCTGCCGCAAGAGGACGCCGCAAGCACTCGCGCGGAAGTGCATCGCCCCGTGAATGGAGAGTGCCTCGACTTTGAGGGGGGCTTCCTAGAGCCAGGCTGAATTGTCGGTGATGAAGGTGAGCGCGTCGAGACGGATCTCGCGGCCCAAGGACAATCCACCACCGAAAACCATGTCGATGCAGATCGAAGATCACAACATCACAGGAAGTCGCTTAGACGCCTGCCCCACGGTGGGCGCCAACTGTCGTGGGAACGGATCTGACAGTAGAGATGGGGGTACGTAAGAGGAGGCAGTGCCTAGCTACAGCAAGGTTGCACACTCAGATTTAAGAGCTCAGGCCCCTCTCGCAGGAGGTAATAGCCCTGCGTCTCGGTGCCGTGGAGGCTCTGTTGATTGGAGTGTTGAGTTACAGGGGGTGTGAACCCTTGTGCAAGAGGGGAGGGGTAGCTTATATAGAGTACGCTGACCCCTCACAGCTCTCAGTTACACAGGGGTTCAATGAGAGAATAAAGTCATGTACGTTACTGGTAGCCCCCACGTTTAATGATCTTTAAGGTGACAGAGTGAATGCCCGACCGTTGCCATCCATGGGTGGCTCTAAGTCTTCTGTCCTTCGAGTGGATTCGTGTCTTCCGAGTGAATGATAACAGTCGAGTGGAATTGGGGTATCCGAGTGGATCTTCTGTCGAGTGGATTGCACTCTGAGGTGATTCCAGTCGGTATCTTCTTTCAGTCTATATAGGATTTGGCCCCTTGTGTAGTGTCCTTGGGTAGGGCATATAGGTCAGACCCAAGACCCTACCCTAGGTACATGTCATCATCAGCGTGTCATGTCATTTGAAACGTCGTCTTTCCCCTTGTTGGTTGTTGCGTCAATTTCTTCTTAGAGATTTTTATCTCTCTGACGGTTCGTGACAAAGCCTCCAGCTATAGACGAGAATTCCAACAACTCAGATTTAAGATTAACAGGTCCAACAAAACAAATATATAATTTCTACTCTTATATTTACATCCACTTTACAGAAATGATATTTCATACCTTCTGTTCTTTCCGGTGGCCTAGTCGATCGTGGGAAAACTTACCTCCTCTACTTCCCGTTCTTCCTTTTGCTCATTTGCGAGTTATGGCTTCAAGCGTTGCTTGATCTTTCCCTCCTTTTAACCGGACATCCTCGGAGTTATACACTTCTTCTATCTGATAAGGCCCTTCCCAGTGGGTCCTGCGTTTCCCTGGAAACAACTTGAGACAAGAATTAAATAGGAGGACCTTGTTCCCTGCGGTGAAAGTTCACTTCAGTATCTTACGATTATGCCACATCTTAACCTTTTCTTTAAATAACCTGGCACTCTCATAATAACTGTTGCAAAGTTCTCCTAGAGCATGTATATTTGTAACCTCTTCTCTCATGCTTCTACAAAATTGAAATTGATATTCTTGATTGCCCAATAAGCCTTATGTTCTAGCTCTAAAGGTAAATGACAAGCCGCACCATATACCATTTTGTATGGTGACATTCCCATGGGATTCTTCTAGTAGGTGTGGTAGGCCCATAATGTTTCATTTAGCTTCCCTGCCCAGTCCTTTCTGGACTTCTACACCGTATTTTGCAATATAGTCTTTATCTCCCACTTTGAGAGTTCCACTTGACCACTAGTCTGGGGGTGATACAGAAAAGCTATTCGGTGAGTTACTCCATACTTACAGAGTACTCTTCCAAAAATTCCTTGTATAAAATGACATCTCCGTCAGTAATAAGAACTTTATGAATTCCGAACCTAGGTAATATTATGTCCTTTATCATATTTAATGAAGTATCCGCATCTGCATGTTTGGTTGGTAAGGCTTCAACCCACTTGGTAACATAATCTACAGCCACAAGAATATGAGTATATCCATCTGAAACCGGGAAAGATCCCAAATAGTCCAATCCTCAAACATCAAAAGGTTCACAGACTAGACTATAATTCATGGGCATTTCCTGTCTACCTATGTTACCTGTGCGTTGACATGCATCACAATTTTGAACAAACTTGTGCGCATATCTAAAGAGGGTAGGCCAGTAGAATCTTGATTGAAGCGCCTTGGCAGCGGTTCCGTCACCTGCACGATGTCCTGCATAAGAGCTGCTATGACAGCCTTCGAGTATAGCATTCATCTCATGTTCTAGAACACAGTGCCTAATCATGTGATCCGGCCCATGTCGATAAATAAAAGGATCATGTCGTGGGTGGACATGATGGCCATCGACCCCTTATGGTTCGGCAAGGGGGAAGATCACGTTGCACAAAGAGCGGAGGCCATATGAGACAACACGACGGCGATGACACTGGCGGTTTTTACCCAGGTCCGGGCCACTGTGAAGTGTAAAACCCTACTCCTGCTTTTGGTGGATTGGATGATGGAATCACAATAACACGCAACGCCCAAGCCCGGCAAGGTTGCCTCGGGGGAGCAGCTACGCGCGTACAAGTATGAGGGGGTCTGAATCCCTCTCTAGTTTGCCTTGGACCTCCTTTTATAGCTCAAGGGGTAATCACAGTGGCAAAACAGTCATTATCTAGTGATTAGATAGCACTCTGGCAGTTAGGACAAAGTGCATTAAATGCACTGCTAGGTGTCATGCTGAGGGTGAAGCCCGGCAAGCCTGTCGTGCCACTTAGTCATCTTCTGACTATCTGCTTGACACGCCTCTGGACGGGTGTCATGTGAGGATAATCTGTCTTCCAATGGGACGCCACGTGCTTAGTGGAGGCCACTTAATCATCTGGGGGCTTGACACCGCATCGACAAGTGATTTGTGTTGTTGTGTGGTGGAGCGTTGGTGCCTTGGCGGGATTCCCTGCCCTTGGCGGCCTCTGCAAGCCTGCCGGGGCAATCTTGGACTTGTACCTGGGGCGGCCTCGGCCCGGCACGGGAGGCCTTCCCAAGTTGATGCTCTGTTGTCTTGTATGATTTGGTCTTCTTGATCCGCTCCTTGATCTCACGAAGAACGGTTCCTCTGGTTTTCTCTTGCTTTGTATGTTGGCGCCGGGCAGCACGCCTGTGTAGAAGTCCGGGCAACAAAAGCGAATGTTTGTTGCACCGACAGGAGCCCCCAGCCTGGCCCATACGTGTCGCCTGGCATCGTTGGCGTAGGCCCCAACAAATACACAGGTGCTTGCTTTGGCCAAACCGCAATGGGATTCATGTCTTTCTTGATATCTTCCTTGCTTCTTCATTAACCTGTGATTGAATCAGTTTCCAGTTTTCCCGTGCGTCGTGCAGGACAACGTGGGGTAATTTACGTCATGGCCGGCGGGCTGCCCACGCCTCGCATTCACGGGGAGGTAGCCACCATTTTACTCATCCCACTATCTCTGCCGTTTCCGCCACGTACGCTGCATGCATTGCGCAAGGTTCGTGGCGGACGCGTAGTGCGTGGGAATGAGTGCCATGGCGGAAAGCTTGGCACCATGGATAGGCGCAGGAGGGCGGTTGTCGATTCTGGACGCAGTCAGCGGCGTAGGGGGACTGGATTGCTAGAGTGGGGTGCTTGCCTCGAGGGTGGTGAGGAGCCAGCCCCCAGCCACGCTCCCTTATAAAAGGAGGCGCGGGCGAGGGGCTCACCCACACGCACATATCCTCCTTCTCTTTCTTGCATCCTGCTTCCGTCATGGTGAGGGGAAGAGGACGCGGGCGAGCTCCAGCGGTGGCGACAAGGGTCTCTTCTCGATAGCACCTTCCTGCCCCAGCTAGGGATGCAAGGGCAAAATTCAGTGCACAAGGTGGTTCCACAGGACGTGGGCACGGCCGTCGTGGCGCTCGGGGCCGAGGAGGGCGTGGTGGCGCTCTAGTCGCTCCTCCGCCGGTTCCCCGGCTCTGATGGAAGGCCATGTCAGGGACTAGCCGTTGGAGTTCGCCGTCAAGCTGCGCGGGCTTCTGCGCGGCCGCCTTCGGCTTAATACCCCTTTTGCAAGGGTGATGGAGGAAGAACAGCCGCCAGGATTGAAACTCCATATGAGGGGCTGTTGTAATGGCAGCATGCGGGCAGACGTGAAGTTCCCTGCACCTCATGTCATGCTTCTCCGGCATGGCTGGAAAACCTTCACTCGTGCCCATCGCCTGGCAGTGGGGCATGTTCTCCATCTCAAATTAATGGAGGCTAACCTGCTCTCCATCAAGGTCTTCGGGCGTTCGGGTTCTCGCTTAGGGTGCTGCGCGGAGAGCCCGACCGACGATGAAAGCTCCTCCTCGAGCGACAGCGACGTAGAGGACAGTGATAGCGATGACAACGGCGCCGAGAGGGAGGACGGCGGCTCAAACTCCAGCTGAGCGTTGCTACCTCTTGAGCTTGCGTTGGTTTTTCCCTTGAAGAGGAAAGGGTGATGCAACAAAGTAGAGTAAGTATTTTCCTCAGCTTTTGAGAACCAAGGTATCAATCCAGTAGGAGACAATGCAACAAGCCACCGAATACCTGCACAAATAAACACAAACTTGCACCCAATGCGATAAAGGGGTTGAAAATCCCTTCACGGTTATTTGCAAAGTGAGATCTGATATAGATGGATAAACGACAAAGTAATATTTTTCGTATTTTTGGTTTATGGAACGGGAAGTAAAAGTTTTCAAAGAAAGTAAATAGGAAACTAAAATTGTAGATCGGAAACTAATATGATGGAAAATAGACCCGGGGGCCATAGGTTTCACTAGAGGCTTCTCTCAACATAGAAATTATAATGGTGGGTGAACAAATTACTGTCGAGCAATTGATAGAAAAGCGCAAAGTTATGACGATATCTAAGGCAATGATCATGAATATAGGCATCACGTCCGTGTCAAGTAGACCAAAACGATTCTGCATCTACTACTATTACTCCATACATCGACCGACTCCTGCCTGCATCTAGAGTATTAAGTTCATCAGAACAGAGTAACGCATTAAGTAAGATGACATGATGTAGCGGGATTAACTCAACCAATATGATGAAAACCCCATCTTGTTATCCTCAATGGCAACAATACAATATGTGTCGTGCTGCCCCTACTGTCACTAGGAAAGGACACTGCAAGATTGAACCCAAAGCTAAGCACTTCTCCCATTGCAAGAAAAACCAATCTAGTTGGCCAAACCAAATCGGTAGTTTGAAGAGACTTGCAAAGATATCAAATCATGCACATAAGAATTTAGAGAAGATTCAAATAATATTCATAGATAAGCTGATCATAAATCCATAATTCATCGGATCTCAGCAAACACAACAGAAAAGAGTATTACATCGAATAGATCTCCAAGAACATCGAGGAGAACTTTGTATTGAGAATCAAAGAGAGAGAAGAATCCATCTAGCTACTAGCTATGGACACGTAGGTCTGTGGTAAACTACTCACGCTTCATCGAAGAGGCAATGGTGTTGATGTACATGCCCTCCGTGATCGAATCCCCCTCCGGCAGGATGCCGAAAAAGGCTCCTAGATGGGTATCATGGGTACAGAAGGTTGCGGCGGTGGAAAAGTGGTTTCGTGGCTCCCCTGGAAGTTTTTGCGATATTTGAGAATATATAGGAGGAAGATCTAGGTCAGGGGTCACCGAGGGGCCCACAAGGTCGGGGGGAGCGCCCTCCACCCTTGTGGCCGCCTCGTGGCTCTTCTGACATGCACTCCAAGTCTCCTAGGTGTCTCCTGGTCCAAGAGAAATCATCGCGAAAGTTTTATTCTGTTTGGACTCTGTTTGGTATTCCTTTTATGCGAAACTCTAAAACAAGGAAAAAACAGGAACAGGCACTGGGCTCTAGGTTAATAGGTTAGTCCCAAAAATCATATAAAATAGCGTATTAATGCATATAAAACATCCAAAACAAATAATACAATAGCATGGAACAATAAAAAATTATAGATACGTTGGAGACGTATCAGGTATCCCCAAGCTTAATTCCTGCTCGTCCTCGAGTAGGTAAATGATAAAAACATAATTTTTGATGTGGAATGCTACCTAACATATTTATCCATGTAATTCTCTTTATTGTGGCATGAATGTTCAGATCCATATAATTCAAAACAAAAGTTTAATATTGACATAAAAACAATAATACTTCAAGCATACTAACAAAATAATTATGTCTTCTTAAAATAACATGGCCAAAGAAAGCTTATCCCTACAAAATCATATAGTCTCGCTATGCTCCATCTTCATCACACAAAATATTTAAATCATGCACAACCCCGATGACAAGCCAAGCAACTGTTCCATACTTTTATTGTTCTCAAACTTTTTCAACTTTCACGCAATACATGAGCGTGAGCCATGGACATAGCACTATAGGTGGAATAGACGGTGGTTGTGGAGAAGACAAAAAGGAGATAGTCTCACATCAACTAGGCATATCAATGGGCTATGGAGATGCCCATTAATAGATATCAATGTGAGTGAGTAGGGATTGCCATGCAACGGATGCACTAGAGCTATAAGTTTATGAAAGCTCAAAACGGAAACTAACTGGGTGTGCATCCAACTTGTTTGCTCACGAAGACCTAGGACATTTTGAGGAAGCCCATCATTGGAATATAAAAGCCAAGTTCTATAATGAAAATTCCCACTAGTATATGAAAGTGATATTATAGGAGATTCTCTATCATGAAGATCATGGTGCTACTTTGAAGCACAAGTGTGTTAAAAGGATAGTAGCATTGCCCCTTATCTCTTGTCTCTCTTTTTTTATTTGGGCCTTCTCTCATTTTTTGCCTCTTTTTTTCGTCCGGAGTCTCATCCCGACTTGTGGGGGAATCATAGTCTCCATAATCCTTTCCACACATGGGACAATGCTCTAATAATGAAGATCATCACACTTTTATTTACTTACAAATCAAAAATTACAACTCGATACTTAGAACAAAATATGACTCTAGGTGAATGCCTCCGGCAGTGTACTGGGATGTGCAATGAATCAAGAGCGACATGTATGAAAAATGATGAATGGTGGCTTTGCCACAAATACGATGTCAACTACATGATCATGCAAAGCAATATGACAATGATGATGCGTGTCATTATGAACAGAACGGTGGCAAGTTGCATGGCAATATATCTTGGAATGGCTATGGAAATGCCATAATAGGTAGGTATGGTGGCTGTTTTGAGGAAGCTATATGGTGGGTTTATGGTACCGGTGAAAGTTGCGCAGTACTAGAGAGGCTAGCAATGGTGGAAAGGTGAGAGTGCGTATAATCCATGGACTCAACATTAGTCATAAAGAACTCACATACTTATTGCAAAAATCTAGTAGTCATCGAAAGAAAGTACTGCATGCATGCTCCTAGGGGGATAGATTGGTAGGAAAAGACCATCGCTCGTCCCCGACCGCCACTCATAAGGAAGACAATCAATAAATAAATCATGCTCCGACTTCATCACATAACGGTTCACCATACGTGCATGCTACGGGACTCACAAACTTTAACACAAGTATTTCTCAAATTCACAACTACTTACTAGCATGACTCTAATATCACCATCTTCATATCTCAAAACAATCATAAGGAATCAAACTCCTCATAGTATTCAATGCACTTTATATGGAAGTTTTTATTATATCCCTCTTGGATTCCTATCATATTAGGACTAATTTTATAACCAAAGCAAATTACCATGCTGTTTTAAAGACTATCAAAATAATATAAGTGAAGTACGAGAGTTCAAAATTTCTATAAAATAAAACCACCGCCGTTCTCTAAAAAGATATAAGTGAAGCACTAGAGCAAATTTGCCTAGCTCAAAAGATATAAGTGAAGCACATAGAGCATTCTAATAAATCACGATTCATGCGTGTCTCTCTCAAAAGGTGTGTACAGCAAGGATGATTGTGGCAAACTAAAAATCAAAGACTCAAATCATACAAGACCCTCCAAGAAAAACACATATCATGTGGTGAATAAAAATATAGTCTCAAGTAAAGTTACCGATAGACAAAGACGAAAGAGGGGATGCCTTCCCGGGGCATCCCCAAGCTTAGGCTCTTGGTGTCCTTGAATATTACCTTGGGGTGCCTTGGGAATCCCCAAGCTTAGGCTCTTGCCACTCCTTATTCCATAGTCCATCAAATCCTTACCCAAAACTTGAAAACTTCACAACACAAAAGTTCAACTGAAAATCTCGTAAGCTCCGTTAGTATAAGAAAATAAATCACCACTTTTGGTACTGTTGTGAACTCATTCTTTATTTATATTGGTGTAATCTATAATACCTAAATAGTTCATCCCCACTATCTAATTATCTTGACATGCAGCCTATCCACATCATCATACATGCCCCACACATGCCATCTCAGGAAAAAAAACATAATGCCCCACACACCTCTGAAATAAAAATCCATAAAAAATGTGACATACAACTCAAGGTATGCCACGACCCACTACCGCCACGCCACCTGTAGGTCCAAGATGCGAAAAGCCTTCCTAGATTAAATTGGAGCTTAAGTTGCTCCGAAGTCCAAGAGTCATGGATCTACTGGACTGTTGTCTTTCCCCCTTCAGCCATTCACGATTGGAGCTTAAATTGGAGCTTTCTTGGTGCGCTCAAGAGATGCACGGGGAACAGCAGTATCGACTCGTGGACGAAGAGCACAGGGCCGAGCCCTGCACCACTTCACGCGTCGCTGCCAAACGGCTCACTGCCGGCGCAGATCATCGACATGGGAGCTGGCGATCCCTTGGTGCTTGCGCCGTGCATCATTCTTGGACGTCACACTGCCTCCGCGGATCATGGCCGCAAGACACTACGATCCCTTACTGCTTGCTACGCGTGTCGGCGGCGGCCGTCTCACCACCGCCACAGTACCCAACGATCGCGTGCTGCTTGCTCCGCACAACGTCGACGGTCGTCACACCGCCTCCACGGCATCCCTGGTGTCGCTGTGCGTACCTGATGTCGAGGTCGTAGTCGATGCACACTTGCACAGGCGACGGAAGACGTCGCGCACACCTGGCCGAGGTGGCCGCCCATACTGCTCTGCGAGTTAGTCTTTTATTAGCCGTGCAAGTAGCAACTTCGCCTAATTTCAAATCTTATACTCAATAGTATATGGTACAGAAACTACTCATAAATTTTGCTACCTTTGTTTTGCATCTTGCAGATTATGTTTGACAAGATATGCAATGCTCCGAAATGGCTATTCTTTTATACAAATCCTAAAGAATATGACAGTTCATGTAGAGTTCGAGACAGGTTTTACTCCTTTGTTGATCATTTTGACACAGTTCATGCACAAATTGTTCAAGGTTTATCATGTGTGGAGCTGTTTCGGATCAATTTTAGCAAGATGGGTAGCTAGCTCTGAATTCAAGGGAGAGTGATGTTGCCATTGCCAACATCCCATTGTACATGGACCACTGAACTTCTTTCATGCTTTAAATATGCAATTCAAGAGCCTGAAGAACAACTACTACAAATATGATGTGTATACACGGATACAAAACTACAAATATATCATCATGTAGGACCATGTACATGTATCTGTGTCAACTTTGTTGATATCATCCATGCATTTTCTGCAAATCTCTACAATGATGCATATGTTGGCCTCTTGACCTTGCTTTAATCTTGATCGCCAACTATGTAGAAGGTGCAAGTCAGATATAGAGTTTTGTTACTATAATTTCAATCTTGGCCATTCTAACAAACTTCAAGAAAAAAATCTGCAGCAACGCGCGGGGCGTCATATCTAAATAATTCATCCCCACTACTATTATTTTAATATACACACATGCCACATTATGAAAGACCCACCATAACATGCATGAGAATTAGTTTTCATTATTAGGTTATCTCACTAATTCTATTTATTTCAACACGCACACATAAGTCATGCACACATGTCACCTCATCAAAAGCCCATCCAATATACATCGATTTTTTCCATTATATCATACTACCAGTATTCAATAGATATTTTTCAACTATACAACAATCAAATGCAATATATAATATGCATTTTTATTAATCAAAATGTTTCATACAACTAAATCTTATTGAAATATGTTGCAACATATTCCCGCTGCAACGCGTGGGGTATCATCTAGTATCTACCTTATTCCAACTTTTCCATGGTTCATACCCCCGCCCCCCAATACTAGCCATAGATTCATTAAAATAAGCAAACAACATGCGAAAAACAGAATCTGTCAAAAACAAAACAGTATGTAGCAATCTGGATATTTTGAATACTTCTGTAACTCTAACAATCCCGAGAAATTAGGAAGTCCTAGACAATTTATCTATTAATCTTCTGCAAAAAGAATCAACTAAAAAGCACTCTTCAGCTAAAAATAAGAATTGTTTTCGTGAGCGCAAAATTTCTGTTTTTCAGCAAGATCAAATCAACTATTACCGTAGGCTATCCCAAAGGTCTTACTTGGCACAAACACTAACTAAAACACGAAACCACATCTAACCAGAGGCTAGATGAAATATTTATTGCAAAACAGAACCTAAAAAGCAAAAATAAAAATAACATTGGGTTGCCTCCCAACAAGCGCTATTGTTTAACGCCCTTAGCTAGGCATAAAACACGAATAGATCTAAGTGTAATTATCTTTGGCATGTAAATATTTAATCACACAATTATGACTTTTAGGAGATTCTTTGGTTTTATAAATGATCAAACTCCTAGGCAAGATATCAAGAGATTCATTTGTGACAATAGGTTCCTTAATAATATCGAGAAAATTGGGGTGAATACTAATTGATTTGAGATCTTCATTGTCTTTACTAGAATATTCACCCTTATTCTTAGGAACATAAGTAAACTTGGCAATCTTGGTAGGAGGAAGATTTTGAGTAGTTTTAACGGAGGAAAAAGCGGAACCCAAGTTGGTAATAATATCTTCTAGCTTGCCAATTCTAGTAGAATCTTGATCTATCTTTTCATTAACTATTGGTTCCTTTTCCCTAAGATTCTTTAAGGTAACTCCTACTTTAGATCCATATTGAGTAATCTGATTATGAATCTTTTTATCCAAATTTTCAATCAACTCAACAGTAGCAATTTTATTCTCAATAATATCAAGTGTTTGCATCACATGCTCCAAAGTTAAAGTAGTACCGTTAACCAAAAGAGGTGGGGGACCTAACAAATCTATCATAGCATTATAAGAATCAAAAGTATGGCTCCCCAAGAAGTTTCCTCCTATAATGGTAGCTAGAACATATCTATTCCAAGGAGTAACGCCTACATAAAAATTACGAAGAAGCACAGCAGTAGATTGTTTTCGAGTAGATCTGTCTTGAGCATTGCAAATTCTATACCAAGCATCTTTCAAATTTTCTCCTTACCTTTGTTTAAACTAGAGGACTTCATTATTAAGTGTGCTCACGATAACGGGAGGACTAGCCATGAGGGCTAAGCGGCAATTAAACACACATGCACACAAAAAGCAAACGAAGAAGACGAATGGAAGGAGGGCAAAGAAAAGGCGAATCTTTTCAAAAATCGTTTTAGAAGTGGGGGAGAGGAAAACGAGAGGCGAATGACGAATAATGTAATGCGAGGGATGAGAGTTTATGATGGGTATACTTGGTATGTCTCGGCTTGGCGTAGATCTCCCCGGCAACGGCGCCAGAAATTCTTCGTGCTACCTCTTGAGCTTGCGTTGGTTTTTCCCTTGAAGAGGAAAGGGTGATGCAGCAAAGTAGAGTAAGTATTTCCTCAGCTTTTGAGAACCAAGGTATAGATCCAGTAGGAGACAACACAACAAGCCACCAAATACCTGCACAAACAAACACCAACTTGCACCCCACGCGATAAAGGGGTTGTCAATCCCTTCACGGTTATTTGCAAAGTGATATCTGATATAGATGGATAAACGGCAAAGTAATATTTTTGTTATTTTTGGTTTATGGAAAGGGAAGTAAAAGATTGCGAAGAAAGTAAATAGGAAACTAAAATTGTAGATCGGAAGCTTATATGATGGAAAATAGACCCGGGGGCCATAGGTTTCACTAGAGGCTTCTCTCAACATAGAAATTCTTACGGTGGGTGAACAAATTAGTGCCGAGCAATTGATAGAAAAGCACAAAGTTATGACGATATCTAAGGCAATGATCATGAATATAGGCACACGTCCCTGTCAAGTAGACCGAAACGATTCTGCATCTACTACTATTACTCCACACATCGACCGACTCCTGCCTGCATCTAGAGTAATAAGTTCATAAGAACAGAGTAATGCATTAAGTAAGATGACATGATGTAGCGGGATTAACTCAAGCAATATGATGAAAACCCCATCTTGTTATCCTCGATGGCAACAATACAATACGTGCCTTGCTGCCCCTACCGTCAATGGGAAAGGACACTGCAAGATTGAACCCAAAGCTAAGCACTTCTCCCATTGCAAGAAAGCCAATCTAGTTGGCCAAACCAAATTGATAGTTCGAAGAGACTTGCAAATATATCAAATCATGCATATAAGAATTCAGAGAAGATTCAAATAATACTCATAGATAAGCTGATCATAAATCCACAATTCATCGGATCTCGGCAAACACACTGCAAAAGAGTATTACATCGAATAGATCTTCAAGAACATCGAGGAGAACTTTGTATTGAGAATCAAAGAGAGAGAAGAAGCCATCTAGCTACTAGCTATGGACCCGTAGGTCTGTTGTAAACTACTCATGCTTCATCGGAGAGGCAATGGTATTGATGTAGAAGCCCTCCGTGATCGAATCCCCCTCCGGCAAGATGCCGGAAAAGGCCCCTAGATGAGATCTCATGGGTACAGAAGGTTGAGGCGGTGGAAAAGTTGTTTTGTGGCTCCCCTAGAAGGTCAGGGGTCACCGAGGGGCCCACAAGGTCGGGGGCGCGCCCTACCCCCTGGGCGCGCCCTCCACCCTTGTGGCCGCCTCATGGCTCTTCTGACTTGCACTCCAAGTCTCCTGGGTATCTTCTGGTCCAAGAAAAATCATTGCGAAAGTTTTATTCCGTTTGGACTCCGTTTGGTATTCCTTTTCTGTGAAACTCTAAAACAAGGGGGAAAACATGAACTAACACTAGGCTCTAGGTTAATAGGTTAGTCCGAAAAATCATATAAAATAGCATATTAATGCATATAAAACATCCAAAACAGATAATACAATAGCATGGAACAATCAAAAATTATAGATACGTTGGAGACGTATCAAGCGTCAGTCACACCGTCACTGTCAGTTAGGCGCCGGCAGCACCATCATCTGCGCCTGGTCTTCTCCCCGGCAGAGCGATTTGCTCGGGTGTTGGGTGTGGATGTCTCCACCTCCTCAAGCTGGACTCCAGCAGGCTTCCTCGTGGACTCCGGCTTCGTCTTCCCTGCCATGTTCCGCTGGTCCTGGCGGTGGTGACTAGGGCATCGCCTAGCCGCTCTCTCTGTCTGTCGCCTTTGTCCGCGCCCTCCCAATCTTGTCAGGCTGCGTCCCGCATGCCCTTATGGGGTCAGGCTGGGCTTCTGCCCATGCGCTCCATTTTCCCTCTTCACCTCCCACTGTAGGTCCTAGGAGGAGAGGGACAAGAAAGGAATTACAAGGCACTTATCTGTTTTTAATTCAAAAGATGTAGGCACTTGCCAAACTTTAGTCTTAATTATGTAATCTTTTTCAGCCATATTTGTACCTTGTAATGTTCGTACTTTTTTATTCGCATATTAATGAAAAAATATATGCTTGTCGGGCACTTGTGCATGTATTATACCCATGCAGAGGAACTACTCCTCTATACTCTCAAGTAAACAAGGTTTTCCGGCAAGACATCTTGCCAGTCCCTTCCATTGCTACCGCGAGGCTCGGCCTAGGGGGTTTAGAAGCATGGAAGAGAACTGGTCCCTTGTCAACCCTTTTTTCCAAATTCCACTGCAACCATCCTAACCAACGTGATCTTTGGATCAAAATATGGGAGAACAAATGTTGGAGGGTGACAAGGTTTTTCTACGCACAAGCTTTTCATATAGAGGTACACTATGCATGGCTAAAGGAACTTATCTGCTTTGTGTTGCCGGGGTCGATATGCAGGCTTCTTCTCTCTTCCTCCCCTTGGGAGTTTATCCGCGGTAGGGATCCTGTAGTTAGTACAGGGGAGAAACAACAGCATATGACCTTTCTAAATGACCATGGCAGGATCATACTTAAACAAACATGCATGCAAGTTTTTGGGCGCCAGCGCTTTGGTTTATTATCTTTGCACAGGGTCTGCGCCTGGCTTTGTACAAAGGGTTACATGCACATCGGCAAGGGTTGTACAAAAGGTGATTGTCGGGGCTGGGCCCGGCAACCGCGCCTTACAGGTAGAACTTGCGAAGATGCTCAATATTCCATGAGTTTTGCACTTTAATGCCATCTTCGGTCTCCATACGGACTGCGCCAGGTCTGGTGACTCGTACTACCCGGTAAGGGCCTTCCCACTTTGGTGTCAACTTGTTGGAACCCTTGGTGGACTGAACACACCTAAGGACAAGGTCGCCTTCCTCAAGGCTCCGGGCATGAATCCAGCGGCTATGATAGCGGCGTAGGGCTTGTTGGTAGCGTGCAGCACGCACAGCGGCCCGGAGACGATCTTCCTCGAGGAGCACGGCATCGTCATGCCGAAGCTACTCTTGCTCTACTTCATCGTAGGCAAGTACTCGAGGTGACCCGTATATGAGTTCCGTGGGGAGCACTGCTTCTGCCCCATACACTAGGGAGAAGGGAGTCTTGCCAGTGGCTCGATTTGGTGTCGTACGGAGGGACCAAAGAACCATCGGCAGCTCGTCAATCCAGCATCTATCGCATTTCTTCAACTTATCAAAAGTCATTGTCTTGAGCCCACGCAGCACTTCAGCGTTCATCCTCTCAGCTTGCCCATTGCTCCGGGGATGAGCAACGGAAGCAAAGACCTTGCTCCCAAGGTTTTGGACGTACTGCATGAAGGCGCGGCCCGTGAATTGGGTGCCATTATCGGTGATCACTCTGGCGGGCACTCTAAAACGGCACACCAATCCTTTCAAGAACTTCATAGCTGACTGTGCGGTCACCTTCCTCGCTGGCTCCACTTCCGGCCACTTTGTAAACTTGTCGATCGCAACATATAAGCATTCAAAGCCCCCGGTAGCACAGAGGAAGGGGCCCAAGATGTCGAGCCCCTAGACCAAAAATGGCCAGGATAAAGGGATCGTCTGGAAAGCTTGAGCTGGTTGATGGATGTTCTTGGAGTGGAACTGGCAATCTTCACATTTGGTGACTAGCTCAGTTGCATCCTGGAGGGCTATGGGCCAGTAGAAACCCTGCCGGAAAGCTTTCCAACCAGGTCCCTTGAACCAATGTGAGAGTGATGTCTACTACGCAACTTTATTCTTGTAGACTCGTGTTGGGCCTCCAAGCGCAGAGTTTTGTAGGACAGTAGCAATTTTCCCTCAAGTGGATGACCTAAGGTTTATCAATCCGTGGGAGGTATAGGATGAAGATGGTCTCTCTCAAGCAACCCTGCAACCAAATAATAAGAAGTCTCTTGTGTCCCCAACACACCGAATACAATGGTACTTTGTATAGGTGCACTAGTTCGGCGAAGAGATGGTGATACAAGTGTAATATGGATAGTAGATATTGGTTTTTGTAATAAGAACAATAAAAAACAGCAAGGTAGCAATTGAGAAAACGGAGCACAAACGATATTGCAATGCTTGAAAATGAGACCTAGGGTCCATACTTTCACTAGTGCAATCTCTCAACAATGCTAATATAATTGGATATTATAACCATTCCTCAACATGCGATGAAGAATCACTCCAAAGTTCCTATCTAGCGGAGAACATAAGAAGAAATCGTTTGTAGGGTACGGAACCACCTCGAAGCTATTCTTTCCGATTGATCTATCCAAGAGTTCATACTAAAATAACACCAAATAATTTCATATTCATAATACTTAATCCAACACAAAGAACCTCAAAGAGTGCCCCAAGATTTCTACTGGAGAAACAAAGACAAGAACATGCATCAACCCCTATGCGTAGATTACCCCAATGTCACCTCGGGAATCTGCGAGTTGAGTGCCAAAATATATATCAAGTGAATCAAAATAATACCCCATTGTCACCACGGGTATTCGTATGCAAGACATATATCAAGTGCTCTCCAATCCATAAAAGTACTCAATCCGATAAAACAAAATCTCAATGGGAAAACTCAATTCACAACAAGATGGAGAGGGGAAAACACCATATGATCCAACTATATTAAAAAATCTCGCGATACATCAAGATCATGCCATCTCAAGAACACGAGAGACAGAGAGAGATTAAACACATAGCTACTGGTACAAACCCTCAGCTCCAATGGTGGACTACTCCCTCCTCATCATGGTGGTCGCCGAGATGATGAAGATGGCCACCGGCAGAGTGCCGGAACGGGGACTAGATTGGTTTCTCATGGCTACAGAGGCTTGCGGCGGTGGAACTTCTGATCTAGGGTTACCCACGGGGTTTTTGGAATATTTGACAATTTATAGGGTGAAGAGGGGGTGCGGGAGGCCACTGAGGTGGGCACAACCCACCTGGGCGCACCTGGCCCCCCAGGCGCGCCCTGGTGGGTTGTGCCCCTGTCGGGGCACCCCCCAGGTGCTTCTCTTGCCCGCTGGATGTCTTCTGGTCCAAAAAATCCACAAAAAGTTTCGCGTTGTTTGGACTCCGTTTCATATTGATTTCCTGCAATGTAAAAAACAAGCAAAAAACAGCAACTGGCACTTGGCACTGGGTCAATAGGTTAGTCCCAAAAAATGACATAAAGTTGCTATAAAATGATTGTAAAACATCCAAGAATGATAATATAATAGCATGAATACTTCATAAATTATAGATACGTTGGAGACGTATCAGCATCCCCAACTTAATTCCTACTCATCCTCGAGTAGGTAAATGATAAAATAAATAATTTATGAAGTGTGAATGCTAGCAAAGTGCATAAGTTTGATCAATGATAATTTCAATCACTTTCCCTAGCATCATAATAGCAACTCTTTCTCATAAAAAATCATCATGACAAAGTAGCAACCAATTCACATGTTAAAGTTCAAACAATGAATTATCTTGAAACTCAAAACCTATGTTCTCAGTCACCAAGCAATTGTAATTCAACTTATTCAACAGATTTTAAGTAAGAGCTCCACATACTCAACCGTCATATAGTCTTCTATGATTGCTAACACTCACCGCATACACATGAGCAAAACTTTTCAACCGGACACTTAGAAAGATAGGGGCTTATAATTTCGCCTCCCAACGTATTCACCTCAAGGGTGATGTTAACAATAATAACTCATGCTACCCATATCCAACTGGATATATGTGCCTAGATCTTTCCTCACCACATGATGCTTGCCAAAAGAGAAAAATAAAAAGGAATAGAGAGAAAAACTTTGACTCTTGCATGAACGTAAATACATAAAAGTAAAAGGTAGGCCCTTCGCAGAGGGAAGTAGAGGTTGCCATGCACTTTTTGTTTGTATGCTCAATCCCTTAGTGCAAAAGAACGTCACATTATATTACCCCTTATGATAGCAACCTCTATTATGCAGTTTGTCGCTTTTATTCTTTGCCATCACAAGTTCGTACAATGCTCAATTTTCTCTTACACTAAATGATCTAACACTTTTAGAAGCGATTTTTATTGCCTTATGGCACCGATGACAACTTACTTGAAGGATCTTGCTTAATCCTTAGGTAGGTATGGTGGACTCTTGAATATAAGATTTGGGTTTAAGGGTTTTTGGATGCACAAGTAGTATCTCTACTTGGTGCGGAATTTTTTGCTAGCAAAGATGGGGGGCAAGCACCACATGTTGAAGGATCTATGACAATACAACTTCTATGTGAATATGAACAAACATAAACCATTACGTTGTCTTCCTTGTCCAACGTCAACAATTTTGGCATATAATATTTTGATGGGGGCTCACAATCACAAAAGATTTCCAAGATAGCGTATTTGCGTGTGAAAGTTCTCTTCCTTATAGTAATCATTCAGGAATTGCTTGTATGACCAATATTGTGATTGTCAAGCTTGAAAAGATTTCACTTTATAAACCCAATGTGAAGCTACTACTAGGCATGATATGAACATATAATTTCTACTTCATGATATTCAATTCATTCAACAATTTACTATTAGGATAAAAGTGAAGCACAAGAGTAAATGACAAGCTACTCCAAAAAGATATAAGTGAAGATCAAATGAGTAGTTAAGTAAATGGGTAGCTAATTGAGGACTCTCTCTTATTTAAAAGCTTTCTGATCTAAGTATTTTATTAAAACAACAAGCAAAACAAAACAAAATGACATTCCAAGAATAGCAAAACTCATGTGAAGAAGCAAAAACTTAGGCTCAACCGATACTAACCGATAAATGTTGATGAAGAAAGGTGGGATGCCTATCGGGGCATCCCAAGCTTAGATGCTTGAGACTTCTTGAAATATTATCTTGGGATGCCTTGGGAATCCCCAAGTTTGGGCTTTTGTGTCTCCTTAATTCCTTTTATATCACGGTTTCCCTAAATCTCAAAAGCTTCATCCACACAAAACTCAACAAGAACTTGTGAGATAAGTTAGTATAAATCTATGCAAAACCTTATCATTCTCTATTATATAAAATCACTAAAATTATTATTCAACATTGCATACTAAATGCCTCTGCATATTTAATACTCCTATCCTCAAATAGAATAATTAAACAAACAAACATATGCAAACAATGCAAACATAATAGCAATCTGCCAAAACAGTATAGTCTGTAAAGAATGCAAGAGTATCAATACTTATTTAACTCCAAAAATCATGAAAAATTACCACACTGTAGAAAATTTATCATAGCTTATTGTGCAAAAAGTTTCAACATTTTATCACATTCTGACCTTTCTCGTGAATTTTTGCAACATGGATAAACTTTCTGTTTTGAGACAGCAACTCATATACTTGCAAGATAAGCATGGCAAAGGCATTCCTTGCCACTTTTATTGAAATAAAAGATGCAAAACATTATTCTAAATAATAGAAATAAAATCCTAATAAAATAAAATGATACTCCAAGCAAAACTTATATCAGGTGACGAATGAAAATATGGCTCCAAGTAAGGTTACCGATAATGTTGGGGACGAAAGAGGGGATGCCTTCCGGGGCATCCCCAATCTTAGTTGTTTGGATCTTCCTTGAATATTACCTTGGGCTGCCTTCGGAATCCCCAAGCTTAGGGTCTTCTCACTCCTTATTATCCTCATATCGACATCTAACCCAAAACTTGAAAACTTCAATCACACAAAACTTAACAGAACTTCGTGAGATAGGTTAGTATGATAAAGATCAAACCATTTCACTTTGGTACTGTCAAAGACAAGATTCACAATTGTTCTCACACAATTCATACTGTATCATATCATTTCCACAATTTACATTGAGCAATATAAGCCATAGAAACTAGAAAACAAGCAAACTATGCATTGAAAACAGAATCTGTCAAAAATAGAACAGTTTGTAGTAATCTGTGCTCCAACCATACTTCTGCTACTACAAAAATTCTGAAAAATTAGACAACCTGTGAAATTTGTCTATTAATCTTATGCAAAAAGAATCAGTATTTTATCACGCTTATGTTAAAAATGAGAATTATTTTCCTGAGCACAAAAGTTTCTGTTTTACAGCAAGATCAAATCAACTATCACCATAGACCGTCCCAAAGGTCTTACTTGGAAATTTATTGAAATGAAAGCAATAAAACATGATTACTACAGTAGCATAAACATGTAAACACACAAAAATAGTAGGTAAAAGTGTTGGGTTGTCTCCTAACAAGCGCTTTTCTTTAATGCCTTTTAGCTAGGCATGGTGAGTTCAATGATGCTTGCATAAAAGATAAGGATTGAAACATAACAAGAGCATCATGGATCATAAGTTCCTCTCTCATAATAATTTTCAGTAGCATCATGAATAGATTCATCAGTATTACCATCACAGAAAGCACTCCTTTCATGATCCATAAGCATAATATTTTTATTACTCTCCACATAGGCAATTTTATTCTCATTCATAATAGTGGGAGTATCATAGGAAACTCGAATACTATAAATTGTTTCCACAGTAAAAGAGTAATGTTCAGAAAAAGGATATTCAAAATTATGACCATAATTATCACTACTTTTTATAACAGAAGTATCGTCACAATATTCATCATAAGTAGGAGGCATGCAATCATTGTAGCAAATTTGATCATTCAAAGTAAGGGGACTAAAAAGATCATCTTCATTAAGCATATCATCCCCAAGCTTGGGAAAAACATTAGTTGCAGCAAATAAATTCTCAAACATGTCATTCTCATCAAACATAGCATCCCCAAGCTTGTGGCTTGGCATATAATCACTCTTATCATTAATAGTATGAATAGCATCAATAGTATAACGATTGCTATCATTATGATTTCCCAAGTTGGTGCCAAAAAGATTTCCAAGATTATAAGAAGTATCATTATTGTCCCAATCATAATCATCATAACAAGCAATAGGCATAACAAATTCATCATCAATAGTGTTCTGGGACATTGTGCCATAAGATAAAGAAGCAATATCATCATCAAGTGCATCATCTTTGACAATTATTTTTGATTCATTTTCATGAAGCACAACAACAATAGGAGCAACGTTATTTGGGAGAGATAACTTTTTACCTCTATTCTTTCTTCTTTTCTTCTTCTTCACCACATCATGTGTGGGTTTAATTAATTCTTTTGAGCTTCTTATTGACGAGATTGGTTGAACGGGGAGCTTCTCCTCGTCACCAATTTCATCATGAGAGACAATAGGAGGGAAAGTTGAAATCCTTACGCTCTCATTAGTATTCATTTTATATTCTATTGTTTTCCCATCTTTCTATAGTTGGCAATATAAGCATTCTCATTGCAATTTACCATGCAAAACATATAGATCTTTTTTTAGATTAGTTTCAATGTCATCTGTGAGAATGAATACTTCAAACCAACTATTTTTATGTGTCAATTTCACTCCACAAAAATGGACAAAGCTCATTATACAGTTCAAGGGTGATCAAATCATTACAATATTTGGCCATGATTCGATCATGAAAAAGTTTGCATTGGAAATTAAGATGACCAACCTTATTGCAAAGTTCACAAGTAATAGGACAAAGAGAACACAATTTTGTAGCAAATTCATCTATCACTTTGAGCAAAGAATTGGTTCTATCATGTTTATGCTTCTTGCAAAATCTATCTTCCCTATAAGGCACGTCTTCACAAAGTCTCACTCCACAAAAATTGACATGCTTCTAAGAAACATTTTTATTATGACTAGTGCAATCATCATTAGTATTTTGGATATTCATAGAATTCATACTAACAACATTGCAATCATGCTCATCATTCAAATATTTTGTGCCAAACATTTTATTGACTTCCTCTTCTAAGAATTGAGCACAATTTTTCTTTCCATCATATTCAAGAAAGACATGATAAAGATGAACAATATGATGCAACCTCAATTCCATTTTTTTCTTTTATAAACCAAACTAGTGATAAAACAAGAAACTAAAAGATTCAATTGCAAGATCTAAAGATATACCTTCATGCACTCACCTCCCTGGCAACGGCACCAGAAAAGAGCTTGATGTCTACTATGCAACTTTATTCTTGTAGACTCGTGTTGGGCCTCCAAGCGCAGAGTTTTGTAGGACAGTAGCAATTTTCCCTCAATTGGATGACCTAAGGTTTATCAATCTGTGGGAGGTATAGGATGAAGATGGTCTCTCTCAAGCAACCCTGCAACCAAATAATAAAAAGTCTCTTGTGTCCCCAATACACCGAATACAATGGTACTTTGTATAGGTGCACTAGTTCGGCAAAGAGATGGTGATACAACTGTAATATGGATAGTAAATATTGGTTTTTGTAATAAGAACAATAAAAAACAGCAAGGTAGCAGCTGATAAAACGGAGCACATACGATATTGCAATGCTTGAAAATGAGGCCTAGGGTCCGTACTTTCACTAGTGCAATCTCTCAACAATGCTAATATAATTGGATGATATAACCATCCCTCAACGATTGATGAAGAATCACTTCAAAGTACCTATCTAGCGGAGAACATAAGAAGAAATCGTTTGTAGGGTACGAAACCACCTCGAAGCTATTCCTTCCGATCGATCTATCCAAGAGTTCATACTAAAATAACACCAAATAGTTTTAGATTCATAATACTCAATCCAACACAAAGAACCTCAAAGAGTGCCCCAAGATTTCTACCGTAGAAACAAAGACAAGAACGTGCATCAACCCCTATGCATAGATTACCCCAATGTCACCTCGGGAATCTGCGAGTTGAGTGCCAAAACATATATCAAGTGAATCAAAATAATACCCCATTGTCACCATGGGTATTCATATGCAGGACATATATCAAGTGCTCTCAAATCCATAAAAGTATTCAATCCGATAAAACAAAATCTCAAAGGGAAAACTCAATTCACAACAAGATAGAGAGGGGGAAACACCATATGGTCCAACTGTATTAACAAAGCCTGTGATACATCAAGATGGTGCCATCTCAAGAACACGAGAGAGAGAGAGAGAGATTAAACACATAGCTGCTGGTACAAACCCTCAGCCTCGAGGGTGGACTACTCCCTCCTTATCATGGTGGCCACTAGTGTAAGTGCATGTAATGCCCCTTAGTGATTTTGGTGCATTGAAGACTTATAGGTTAAGGGACTAATGTGTTTGTGAGTGTACACAGGTCTATAAGTCTATGAGGAGTTTGATATTTACAGAGAAAGTCGACCCCTAAAAATGAATGTCTTCAACTGAAGACTTTGGTTTTCTGAAGACTTTGAAAGCGAAGAAATTGGTGTGACCTTGAAGACTTGATATTCATGTGAGGAATATGAAGCGTGAAGACTTTGGTTTCGTAGTTTCGTTTTCTCTTTCTTTGGTCATAGGAAACACCGTACTGTTAAAGGGGGTCAAGGTAAAACTAAGGAAAAGTTTCCAAGTGATGCTCATCTCAAAATCCAACACCTACCAATCCTTTTGAGTGAAGTCATTGGAAATCTCATACAATTTAGTCAATTTCTTCAGTGACAAAGACAAAGTTCTCCTGGTCTCTGAGGCCAGTGTGGATTGCCTACAAGTGAGGAACATGATAGCCCTGAGGAATTTGATAGCTCAAATATCCGACCGTTGCTGTGCTACACGCCAGCTGTCCCAAAATATCTACCCACCTAACGGTCATATCATTGAAGGGCATTTATGTCTTATCATGTCGGGCTGCTCCCTAGGCTATAAACAGCCGCCCCCTACAACCACTAGTTGGTTGGCTGCTCCGCGAGAAACGGACACTTGTCATTGAGAGCATCCCATCCTCCGAGGACTTTGAACGAAAATCATCAAGTGAGGAAAATCCAAACCCAAAGTGATTGAGCATCACTGAAGAGATTGTTCCTGTGTGGAACCAATGCTTGTTACCTTTGAGGACTGTGCATCCTCCAGATGGTTAGGCGTCATGGTCTAGAGCATCCAAGAGGAAATTGTGGATCGCCGAGTGACCGAGTCTGTGAAGGTTTGGAAGTCACCTAAAGACTTACCATGAGTGATTGGGAGAGGTCTGTGTGACCTTAGCTCAAGGAGAATATGGTGAGGACTGTGTGTCCTCAGGTTTAAATACCTAGCCGCTCCAACCAGACGTACAACTGTCACAGCAGTTGGAACTGGTCTACCAAATCACTGTCTTCACCGAGCTATCTGGTTATATTTCCTCAACCCTTTCATTCCCTCATCCTGAGTTGATGTACTTGATCGTTACTGTTTGAAGACTTTGACTGAAGACTTTCTCAATTTCCTTAGTTCATTTTCTTCATTCAGTTTGTCTTTAGCCTGCTTATCCTGTGTTTACGCTACTTGTACTCTATGCATGTTTTCATTTCATCATGATGACTTTGCTACTACTCTGTTATGTTTGCATCTGAGTACTTATTTTGCTACTAAGTAGTTCGTTGCTTAGGAATTTCCTCACCCTGAAATTCCTCAGTGACGAATTTGTAAAAATCGCCTATCCACCCCCCCTCTCTAGTCGATATAACGTACTTTCAACTGGGATGATGAAGATGGCCACCGGTGATGATTCCCCCTTCGGCGGAGTGCCGGAACGGGGTCTAGATTGGTTTCTCGTGGCCACAGAGACTTGCGGCGGCAGAACTTCTGATCTAGGGCTACCCATAGGGTTTTTTGGAATATTTGACAATTTATAGGGCGAAGAGGGGGTGCGGGAGGCCACCGAGGTGGGCACAACCCACCTGGGTGCACCTGGGCCCCCAGGCACGCGCTGGTGGGTTGTGCCCTCCTCGGGGCACCCCCAGGTGCTTCTCTTGCCCATTGGATGTCTTCTGGTCCAAAAAAATCCACAAAAGTTTCACGGTGTTTGGACTCCGTTCGATATTGATTTCCTACGATGTAAAAAACAAGCAAAAAACGGCAACTGGCACTGGGTCAATAGGTTAGTCCCAAAAATGATATAAATTTGTTATAAAATGATTGTAAAACATCCAAGAATGACAATATAACAGCATGAATACTTCATAAATTATAGATACGTTGGAGACGTATCAGAGAGCCACACACGCCTCCATGTATTTCTGCCAGCAGCTTACGTCCATCTTCCCGGCAAATGCACTTGAATTTCACACCATTTGTCCTCTTTCTGTATAGAGTGTCATCGACAAACTGATACATACTGGACTGTCGGGCTACTCTTTCAGCTTCTTCTTGCTCTTTGGGAAGTTCTCCTGTTTGAAGGAAATGGACTATGTGTTGCGCCCAAGTTGGAGCCTGCGGCTCGACAACGAGGACTAGAGGCACATCCTCGTTCGTGGGAGTGCTTTCCTTGACCGCAAGAACTTGCGGTTCCATGGGAGGATGCTGCTCACTGACCGAAATTGAGTTGTTTCCAGCAACCTCTCTACCAACGGCCTCAGGAAGTCCTGTCGGGAGATACTTGCCGGAATCCAACTTTCTCCTTTTTCTGGCCATCATTGAAGGTGACACTGACGGTTGAGTTAGGTGGAGGACAAAAGTTCCTGGTTCCACAGGGATCTTTTGTGTGTCACACTTTGATAAGTGATCGGCAATGTTGTTCTCCACACGCGGCACGTGCTCTGCTTGCAACCCATCAAAGTGTTTTTTAGCTTTCTCACCTCCTCTATGTATGCCTCCATCAATGGGCTCTGGTAATCCTTATTGACTTGTCTCACCATGAGGTGTGAGTCTCCGCGAATGATTAACTTCTTGATTCCCAACTCCAGCGCATTCTAAGTTCGGCAAGGAGCCCCTCATACTCAGCAGTGTTGTTGGTGGCCTTCTCCCGGGGAAAGTGCATTTGAACCACATACTAGAGGTGCTCTCTGGCGGGCGCAACAAGAAGCACGCCAGCCCCAGCACCCTGCAATGAGAAAGCACCATCAAAATACATGATCCACTCCTGAGGCGCCTCCTTGTCGGGGATAATTGTCTTTGGTATTTCTTCATCTGGAGTGGGCGTCCATTCTGCAATGAACTCCACCAACGCTCTGCTCTGAATGGTTGAGGTACTTCCGTACTTCAGGCCACAGCTTGACAGCTCTAGTGCCCATTCAACTACCCTGCCAGTAGCTTCGTGGTTCCTTGGTATGCGTTGCAGTGGGAAACGGGTGACAACTATGATCTCATGGGCTTGGAAGTAGTGGCGTAGTTTCCCCGAGGCCATGATGAGGCTGAAGATCAACTTTTGCACCCAAGAGTACCTTGATCTGGCTTCTTGTAGTAAGGAGCTGACAAAGTAAACTGGTCGCTGTACCACTTTCTTCTTTGCCAGATTGACGGTGGGTCTCCCAATGCCGTTCTATAGTGATGCACGCATCTTCCCTCCGCAGATCCTCCAGGACCTATCGCTGATCCCGGTGGGCCCGTGGATCAGAAGAGTCCATCGATGCTTCATCGGGTTTGTGGACATGTTGTTATTGCTGTTGCCTCTGGGTTTGCTGCCGCGGAGGGGACTACACCATTAGTGTGGCCCCCTCAACATGGCCAGCAGTCCGGGCTACTGTTGTTCACGGGTACCGCGATTGCTCTGTCTGCTGAGTTTTTTCAGCCTCAGCGAAGCCGATCAAATTCTGGATGGTGGGCCTCCACTCATCCATTTGATCAGCTGCTGGCGAGAAACTCAGCAGGAGTTGGGCCTGCGCCATGGCTTCCGTAGCCGTGCTCGGCATAGCTAACGAGGTAGACCACGACATCGCTTGACTCCTGGTAGTTCCAGCAGGAGCGTCGCCACGTTCTTGCTGCCGCGACCCAGTTGCCAAGACAGTTGGGTGACAAGGAGGCCGCACTTGGGAGCCGACGGCCTTGTCCGGTGCCTCGTCTTGCCTATCTTGTTCTGGGCAAGGAATGCGTCTGGTGCCCGCGCCCGCGGTGGGCAGAACTGGAAGGTCATGGCTTGCACCGGAGCGGGTGTCGATCCGGCGACTACGCTCGCTGGTGCGGTAGGGAGATGGAGACTGGTTGTTCTCTTCCCCTGCAGCTTCCGAGTCCAGCTCGCCTGGATGCTATTGATGAGGCCCGTCTCCGACGTTTCCGGACCCAGCTTCGACCGTGGGGGACACAACGACGAAGCCGCCTGCACCGGTCGCGTCGCCCGTAGTACCCGCCTCACCCAACACCGCCGTGGTGCCTACGGTGTCCGCAGCTACGTGCCAGGGGGCCTTCGAAGTGGAAGGATGTGTTGTCGTGCCAGATTTCTTCTTGGGCGCCATAGATGAAGAGAATGATGATGATGAAGACGATGATGAAGATTGACGCGCTACTCACAGCATCGGGTTCGCGCAAGTGATTCCCCTACCTGGCACGCAAAAGATGTCGTGGGTGGACACGATCACCTATGGGGCCATCGACCCCTTGTGCTTTGGCAAGGGGGAAGATCACGTTGCACAAAGAGCGGAGGCCATGATACAACATGGCGGTGACACTGGTGGCTTTTACCCAGGTTCGGGCCGCTGTGAAGCGTAAAACCCTACTCCTGCTTTTGGTGGATTGGATGATGGAATCATAACAACACGCAGCGCCCGAGCCCGGCAAGGTTGCCTCAGGGGAGTAGCTACGCGTGTACAAGTGTGAGGGGGTCCGAATCCCTCTCTAGTTTGCCTTGGACCTCCTTTTATAGCTCAAGGGGTAACCATAGTGGCAAAACAGTCATTATCTAGTGATTAGATAGCCAACAGTGCTATCATACCTAACTCTGGCAGTTAGGACAAAGTGCATTAAATGCACTGCTAGGTGTCATGCTGAGGGTGAAGCCCGACAAGCCTGCCGTGCCGCTTAGTCATCTTTTGCTTATCTGCTAAACACGCCTCTGTACGGGTGTCATGTGAGGATAGTCTGTCTTCCAACGGGATGCCACGTGCTTAGTGGAGGCCACTTAATCATCTGGGGGCTCGATACCGCATCGACAAGTGATTTGCATTGCTGTGCGGTGGAGCGGTGGTGCCTTGGCGAGATTCCCTGCCCTTGGCGGCCCCGGCAAGCCTGTCGGGGCAATCTTGGATGTGTCCCTGGGGCGGCCACGACCCGACCAGGCTCTCCTTCCCGGCAAGGGAGGCCTTCCCAAGGTGATGCTCTGTTGTCTTGTATGATTTGGTCTTCTTGATCTGCTCCTTGATCTCACAAAGAGTGGTTCCTCTGGTTTGGTCTTGCTTTGTATGTTGGCGCCGGACATACGATGCCAGCGCGCCTATGTATAAGTCCGGGCAACAAATGCAAATGTTTGTTGCACTGATAGATCATCCCATAAATAATACTTCAGGACACTAAAGATTTTTTTTCTCTGATGGTAATTCATATCATGTGGTGTCGGTGTCAAAACCGGCAGACCTCGGGGTAGGGGGTCCCGAGCTGTGGATCTCGGACAGATGGTAACATGAACATAGAGACTATATTTTACCTAGGTTCGGGCCCTCTTGATGGAGGTAAAACCCTATGTCCTGCTCTTGTTTATATTAATGGAGATGTATCGAGTAAAGAGTTGATCTACCTTGAGAACTTAAGATGTGGTCTAACTCTAGGGCTAGGTGAATGATATTGCATTAATGTCCCCTCCACGGGTTAAACCACACGGCTTATATATACGCCAGGCAGGGTATCTAGGGTTACAAGGTCAGTAACTAGGCACAAGGCGGTAGGAGAAATCTTGGAGTATATGACAAGTCTACGGTGGGGGTAGTCTCGATCATGCCTCCTGCGTACTGCCTCTAGATTCCATCTTGAGTACAAATGAAGGCCCATCAGCCTAACCCGAGGAGCATGGGCCGACTAGGTTAGCACCCCCTAATCCGGGACACCATTAGTATAGCCCGAACTAGTCTTCTATGCCAAGGACGACCCTATTGATGAATGCAACCTTGGATCCGGAGTCCTTGGCTCGCCACATGAATTCCCTTTTATAATTCTCGAACCACTCCTTCAAAGGAGCGATGCCAACCGAGGCTCAACCGAGCTCGTACCCTGCCCAAAGAGATCGGTAACTTAGATTCGAATGCCAACCATCTAGGTATGAACAGTTCCACCTAGTCTGACAACTTTATCGAAGCGGCTCACCCCACGACGGGTCAGGTAGTTACTGCTTCCCTTAAATGATGGCTCCGAGGTGGCCTTTTTACTGGCACGTCCCATTGAGGGGGGGATCGTGCCCGTTTTCTCAGGGATATCATCAAGATTTTGTTTCCCCCCATATGCTTAACGACATCTTTCATGGGAGTGGTGTTTTCATCGGCGCAGCAACGGGGACTCTTGTCCTTTCACCAGCCTATAAAGGGCGAAAGAGAGGACAGCACAATCGACCACGCTCTAATTTCCCCTGCTGTAACACCCTGAGAATCATGCTACAGTAACCCCCTGTGATTAAGCTAATCATGTTGCTAAACAGGGCTTGATCACATTTGAACCACACCCCTGTCAAACTCCTAGTTCAAACTTCAAATATAATTAAAGTGAAAAATAAAAGTTTTCAAAAACTCAAACAAAAATGTTCTGTGGGTGCTAAATAATACACTGGCAATTATGGTGGAGAAAACTCCTTTTTATAAAATGCCTAAATACTTTAAATGAAATAAAACAGAAAAGGAAATAAACAAATAAAAAGAAAACAGAAAACAGAAATAGTCAGAGAAAAGAAAAAAAAGGGGAGCAGGCCTTCCCCCCCACTGGACCCGTGGCCCATCTGCACCGAACCCCCCCCCCCGGCCCAAACTGGGCCGCACCCCCGCGCCCCCGGCCCCGCCCACCTCCTCCCTCGCCCCTTCCCTGTTCCCCCGACCCGGTCGGAACAGGGGCGCGCTGCCGCCGCACCACCTCGCCGGCGGTGAACCCCGCGAGAGGATAAGGGCGCCAGCGGCCCCCGCTCCCTCGGGCCTCCCTCCCACTCACCCCGCTCTCCCTCTCGGCCCCCGCGCCTCCCTCTTCCCTCCCCCGGATCCGCGCCGCTCTCCTCTGCCCCACGCCCGACGCGCTCGCCGCGGTTCCCGTCGTTCACGCGGCCACCGTGCCCCACTCGCCACCTCGCCGTGTCGTACGACGTCGCCGCCCTCGACTACACCCCCTCCGCCTCTCCGTCGAAGCTCGGAGCCACTACAACGACCTCTCCGAGCTCGCCTTCAACCTCGGACGCCGGCGACCCCCTTCTTCCCCGGCGCCGACCTGCTGCTACTAAGCCACCCACGGGCCTTTCTTGCGCCGCGCGGTGAGCTCCTCTACCTCCTCCCCCTCTCCGTTAGCTCGCTCGCGCTCCGTAGTTGATTCCCCGCGCGCGCCCGAACGCCACGCCGCGGAGCTCGCCGCCGGCGTGTCTCCGGTGACCAAATGGTCACGGGCTCAAGCTCACAGCGCTCCCCACCGCACGTAGAAGCTCCCCGCCCCTCCGCTTGCTCGACCGCCTGCCGTAGCCCTGTTTCCGTCGGGCACCCGTGCGCGCCGCCGCCTCCGCCGCTCGCCGGCGCCGATTCCGGCCGAGTCCGGCGAAGCCCCGGCCACCCCTGGATGCGGCGCTGCGAGTTCTTTCGAATGGGCCTAGCCCCGTTCCTCCCCGAGCCCCGTAGCGCAATTCCGGCCAACTCCGGCGAGGGACCGCCGCGGTTTTGGTCGCCGGAGTTGCGCGGCGCCGGCCGCCGACGTGGCACACCTGGGGCCACCCCCTGGGTCACTGCCAGTGGCCCCCACGGGCCCCAGTTGACTGGGTTGACCCAGTCAACTGCTGACTGGGCAGGCCCAGTCACTGACATGCGGGCCCCGCCGCAAAAATTAAAAAAAGAAAATGTTTTATAAATAAAAATAATTAGTTTAATTAATCTCTCACTGACAGGTGGGCCCAGTAGTTAATTAACTAAAAACTAATTAGTTTAATCCTCTGTTAACCCACTGTCTATGACAGGTGGGTCCCCCTTGTCAGTTTGACCAGTCAACCCGGACTGTTGACCGCTGACGTCACTCATACGTCATGCTGACGTCATATCCCTTTTTCTGTTAATTAAATAATTCCAGAAATTCAAATAAACTTTGAAAATTCATATCTTTTAAACCGTAACTCGGATGAAAATGTTTTCTATATGAAAGTTGCTCAGAACGACGAGACGAATCCGAATACGCTGTCCGTTCGTCCACCACACCTCCCTAACCTATCGAACTAGCAACTTTCCCCCTCCGGTCCGTCTGTCCGAAAACGTGAAACATCGGGAATACCTCCCGGATGTCCCCCCCCTTCACCGGTACCACCTACGGTCGCGTTAGGACACCCCTAGCACCGCTCACTGTCATGTCACGCATCGTCATGCTTATGTTTGCATTGTATTTACTGTTTCTTCCCCCTCTTCTCTCCGGTAGACTACGAGACCGACACTGCTGCTGCCCAGTTCGACTACGGAGTCGACGACCCCTCCTACTTGCCAGAGCAACCAGGCAAGCCCCCCCTTGATCACCAGATATCGCCTACTCTCCTCTATACTGCTTGCATTAGAGTAGTGTAGCATGTTACTGCTTTCGGTTAATCCTATTCTGTTGCATAGCCTGTCATTGTTGCTACAGTTGTTTCCCTTACCTGCTACCCTACTGCTTAGTATAGGATGCTAGATTTCCATCAGTGGCCCTACATTCTTGTCCGTCTGCTGTGCTACACTATCGGGCCGTGATCACCTGGGCGGTGATCGCGGGTATATACTTATATACTATATACATGACACATGTGATGACTAAAGTCGGGTCGGCTCGTAGGAGTACCCGCAAGTGGATCTTTGTGGCGGAGCGACAGGGCAGGTTGAGACCGCCTAGGTAAGAGGTGGGCCTGGCCCTGGTCGGCGTTCGCGGATACTTAACACGCTTAACGAGATCTTGGTATTTGATCTGAGTCTGGCCATTTGGTCTATACGCACTAGCCATCTACGCGGGAGTAGTTATGGGTATCCCGGCGTCGTGGTATCAGCCGAAGCCTTCGTGACGTCAGCGACTGAGTGGCGCGCGCTGTGTTGGACCGCTTTGACGTAACCGCCGTGATCGTGTGGGTTGCTAGGTCTGCTCGCGGCCGCGTTCGCAACGTGCAGGTGTGCATAGGGCGATGGGCCCAGACCCCTGCGCGCTTAGGATTAGACCGGCGTGCTGACCGCTCTGTTGTGCTTAGGTGGGGCTGCGACGCGTTGATCTTACGAGGCCGGGCATGACCCAGAAAAGTGTGTCCGGCCAATTGGGATCGAGCGTGTTGGGTTATGTGGTGCACCCCTGCAGGGAAGTTTATCTATTCGAATAGCTGTGTCCCTCGGTAAAAGGACGACCCGGAGTTGTACCTTGAGCTTATGACAACTAGAACTGGATACTGAATAAAATACACCCTTCCAAGTGCCAGATACAACCCGGTGATCGCTCTCTAACAGGGCGACGAGGAGGGGATTGCCGGGTAGGATTATGCTATGCGATGCTACTTGGAGGACTTCACTCTATTCTCTTCTATATGCTGCAAGATGGAGATGACCAGAAGCGTAGTCTTCGACAGGACTAGCTATCCCCCTTTTAATTCTGGCATTCTGCAGTTCAGTCCACTGATATGCCCCTTTACACATATACCCATGCATATGTAGTGTAGCTCCTTGCTTGCGAGTACTTTGGATGAGTACTCACGGTTGCTTCTCTCCCTCTTTTTCCGCTTTCCTTTCTATCTGGTTGTCGCAACCAGATGTTGGAGTCCAGGAGCCAGACGCCACCGTCGACGACGACTCCCACGGCACTGGAGGTGCCTACTACTACGTGCAGGCCGCTGACGACGACCAGGAGTAGTTAGGAGGTCCCAGGCAGGAGGCCTTGCCTCTTCGATCGTTGCTACTTTTGTGCTAGCCTTCTTAAGGCAAAACTTGTTTAACTTATGTCTGTACTCAGATATTGTTGCTTCCGCTGACTCGTCTGTGATCGAGCACTTGTATTCGAGCCCTCGAGGCCCCTGGCTTGTATTATGATGCTTGTATGACTTATTTATGTTTTAGAGTTGTGTTGTGATATCTTCCCGTGAGTCCCTGATCTTGGTCGTACACATTTGCGTGCATGATTAGTGTACGGTCAAATCGGGGGCGTCACACCTGCCTACTGCTTCGTCTAGCTCCAGCACCCGGATCCAATCTTGCACCCCCACTCCCTTAGCGAATCCCAACTCCCACATCCGGCCATGGCCGGCACCCTCAAAGGGCACTGGGGCGGTTCCACCATTACGGATGGCACTATCCTAGAGCTGCGCAGCGCATGATATCTTTCCACCAACATTGCCGCCCGTGCTCCAGGCGTAGATCAACAAGTGGTTGCTCCCAGCGGAGGGGAGAGGGTAGTCTTCGTCCCCCACCTCTTCCGAGGCATGGGGTTCTGATAACCCACAAGTATAGGGGATCGCAACAGTTTTCGAGGGTAGAGTATTCAACCCAAATTTATTGATTCGACACAAGGGGAGCCAAAGAATATTCTCAAGTATTAGCAGTTGAGTTGTCAATTCAACCACACCTGGAAAACTTAATATCTGCAGCAAAGTATTTAGTAGCAAAGTAGTATGGAAGTAACGGTAACGGTGGCAAAAGTAACAGTAGCAGTTTTGTAGTAATTGTAACAGTGGCAACGGAAAAGTAACTAAGCAAAGATCAATATGTGAAAAGCTCATAGGCATTGGATCAGTGATGGATAATTATGTCGGATGCGATTCCTCATGCAACAGTTATAACATAGGGTGACACAGAACTAGCTCCATTTCATCAATGTAATGTAGGCATGTATTCCGAATATAGTCATACGTGCTTATGGAAAAGAACTTGCATGACATCTTTTGTCCTACCCTCCCGTGGCAGTGGGGTCCTATTGGAAACTAAGGGATATTAAGGCCTCCTTTTAATAGAGTACCGGACCAAAGCATTAACACTTAGTGAATACATGAACTCCTCAAACTACGGTCATCACCGGGAGTGGTCCCGGTTATTGTCACTTCGGGGTTACCGGATCATAACACATAGTAGGTGACTACTGACTTGCAAGATAGGATCAAGAACTCACATATATTCATGAAAACATAATAGGTTCAGATCTAAAATCATGGGACTCGGGCCCTAGTGACAAGCATTAAGCATAGCAAAGTCATAGCAACATCAATCTTAGAACATAATGGGTACTAGGGATCAAACCCTAACAAAACTACCTCGATTACATGGTAAATCTCATCCAACCCATCACCGTCCAGCAAGCCTACGATGGAATTACTCACGGACGGCAATGAGCATCACGAAATTGGTGATGGAGGATGGTTGATGATGACAACGGCGACGGATTCCCCTCTCCGGAGCCCCGAACGGACTCCAGATCAGCCCTCCCGAAAGAGATTAGGGCTTGGCGGCGGCTCTGTATCGTAAAACGCGATGAATCCTTCTCTTCGTTTTTTCTCCCCGAACGTGAATATATGGAGTTGGAGTTGAGGTCGGTGGAGCTCCAGGGGGCCCACGAGACAGGGGGTGCCCAGGGGGGTAGGCGCGCCCCCACCCTCGTGGATAGGGTGTGGGCCCCCTAGTCTTGATTCTTTTCCAGTATTTTTTATATATTCCAAAAATATTCTCCATGATGTTTCAGGTCATTCCGAGAACTTTTATTTCTGCACAAAAATAACACCATGGCAATTCTGCTGAAAACAGCGTCAGCCCGGGTTAGTTCCATTCAAATCATGCAAGTTAGAGTCCAAAACAAGGGCAAAAGTGTTTGGAAAAGTAGATACGATGGAGACGTATCAACTCCCCCAAGCTTAAACCTTTGCTTGTCCTCAAGCAATTAAGTTGACAAACTGAAAGTGATAAAGGAAAACATTCACAAACTCTGTTTGCTCTTGTTGTTGTAAATATGTAAAGCCAGCATTCAAGTTTTCAGCAAAGATTATGAACTAACCATATTCACAATAACACTTAGGTCTCATGTTTACTCATATCAATGGCATAATCAAATAGCGAGCAATAATAATAAATCTTGGATGACAACACTTTCTCAAAACAATCATAATATGATATAACAAGATGGTATCTCGCTAGCCCTTTCTGAGAATGTAAAACATAAATGCAGAGTACCTCTGAAGATCAAGGACTGACTAAACATTGTAATTCATGGTAAAAGAGATCTAGTCATAGTCATACTCAATATAAATTAATAGTAATGGATGCAAATGACAGTGGTGCTCTTCAACTGGTGCTTTTTAATAATAGGATGATGACTCAACATAAAAGTAAATAGATAGGCCCTTCGCAGAGGGAAGCAGGGATTTGTAGAGGTGCCAGAGCTCGATTTTTGAACTAGAGATAAATAATATTTTGAGTGGCATACTTTCATTGTCAACATAACAACCAAGAGATCTCGATATCTTCCATGCTACACACATTATAGGCGGTTCCCAAGCAGAATGGTAAAGTTTACACTACAAAAAAAAGACACATCCATGACATTTTGGGCTGAACGAATTTTTTCTGTCATACTTATGACACTTCTATGACAATAATTGTGACAAAATACGTTATCATCATAGATGTGGTGGGGTCCTACTTCTATGACAAAAAATCATGACAGAAAATGGGCTTTTCGTCCTGGGCGGGCCGGAGACGCAGCTGCATGACATTCTTTGGGCCGTCCATGATGGAAAAAAACCGTGGTAGAAGCGAGGGCGAGGAAAATATCGTGGTGTTCTCGGTTACGGTGGGTGGTCGGGGCCGAGCGATGCGCGTTTCTCTCTACACGTACGCGCGTGGATGCGAGGCGTTGGGCTCTAACTGAAACCGAGCGAGGCGTTGGGCTCTAACTGAACCCGGGCGATTGCACTGCGGGCTACGCATTACTGAACCCGAGCGATCGATCGATGGCTGTTAACTGAACCCGATCGAGCGATTCCTTCGCTACTGCTGCTAACTGAAGCCGATCGATGCTGCTAACTGAAGCCGATCGATGCTGCCTCTGGATGAACAGTGAGCGTTGCTGGGGGTTTTGGATGAATAGTTCCCGGTGGGGGTGGATGAACAGGAACCCGTGGTGTTGCCTCTGGATGAACAGTGAGTGTTGCTGGGGGGTTTGGATGAACAGTTCCTGGTGGGGGTGGATGAACAGGACCCCGTGGTGTTGCCTCTGGATGAATAGGACCTCGATCGATCGAGCCAGTTGGGGCTGGATGAACAGGACCCCGTGGAGGGCTGGATGAACAGGTGGATGAACAGGACCACCCCGTGGAGGGCAGGATGAAAAGTAGATGGTGGAGGGCTGGATGAACAGTAGCCCGTGGAGGGGTGGTTGAACAGGAGCCCGTGGAGAGGGCTGGTGAACAGTAGCTGGTGGAGTAGCGCGCGGTGGAGGCTGGATGAACAGGAGCCCGTGGATGAACAGTCATAGGTGGAGGCTGGAGGAGGTCGATGGTGGATGAACAGTAGCCCGTGGAGGCTGGAGGGGGTCGACGGTGGAGATGAACAGTATCCCGTGGAGTCCAGTTTTGCGGTACGCCACACCCCTCCCGATGAACAGGACCCCCGTTTCGACCGTAGCGCTCCAACACAAGTCCATTTCCTCCGTTTTGCGGTACGCCACACCCCTCCCGATCAACAGGACCCCCGTTTCGACCATAGGAGGTCCGGTTCCTCCGTTTTGCTGTACGACAGACCCCTCCCGATGAACAGGATCCCGTTTCGAACGTGGCCGGTCGAACACAAGGCCGTTTCCTCCGTTCTGCGGTACGCCAGGCCTCCTTTCCATCGGCCGTTCCGTCCAAGCCGGTTGGCTCCCACGCGTTCCGTTGCCTCCCGATGAACAGGACGCATTCCGTTGCCTCCCCATGAACACGACGACGACGCAGTTTCTCTGTTCCGACCCAGCCATGTACACGAGCCCTGGCCGTACGTATGCGCGAGTAGGCGTTCGAGACCCCGCCCATATGTACGTACGTGGCCGTATTTTCTTTCTTGCACACTGGCCGTTGTACGTACGTGTACATGCTACATGCGCGCCTCAACTACGACACGTGCGCGCTCTACATCGACCAGTATGTACGTACACGTTCGCGACCAGAGTGACAACGCTACGTACGCTTCGACCAGGTGGGTCCCGACTGTCAGGCACTTCCTTGCGTGTGGATATAGCTGGTGAGTCCCAGCAGTCAGGGGGCGAATCATTTTTTTTGCCCGGACGCACTTCCTTGCATGCGAAGATGTAGCTGGTGGGTCCCAGCAGTCAGGGGGAAATGTTTTTTCACGAAATACGGTGGTCCGTCCGGTGGGTCCCCGCTGTCAGGTACAGGAATAATTATTTTGTGCGTAATAAGGAGGCACTTCCTTGCGGCTGCCGTGGACCCAGCTGTCAGCCTCTCCACGTACAGTACTCTTTCGATGGAAGTCGGTCGTTGACCACATTGACCACGCCGCGCCGAGAGCACCAAGGCGGTGGACGACGGCGAGGCCTAGGAAGGGAATGACGTGGAGCCAGGGAAGATGCGGCAGTGGATGCCCACGCGTAGAGGAGTATGAGGGTTCACTGGTTCACTGCGGTGTGAGGCTACCGTCGTCGCAGAATAATAGGGGGTGTGGGTGAGTATAGGGATGGCCTGGCCAGCGGTGGGAGTAGTAGGGGGCGGTGAGGCCTCCGCCGCATCGCAGCCGGCCATGGGAGGCAGGAGCACGAGGCACGACCGGCGCTGGTTTGGGCGACTGGAGTAAGAAGACCAGAGGTTGAAGAAGCACTACGGCCGTTGGATGGACATCGTACGGTCACTGGAGCTAGAATCGTGCATATTGACTAAGTTGACAAAGCCCTCTGTCCCCGTCAACTTAGTAGGCCCACAAGTCAGCCTGCCACTATACTGGGTCCCAGCTAGCAGGGGGAGTATTCATTTTTTTGTGCGTAATAAGGAGGCACTTCCTTGCGTGCGAAGATATAACTAGTGGGTCCGAGCTGTCAGCGGCGTTAACATTTTTTGCGAAATACAGAGGCCCTTTCGGTGGGTCCCAGATGTCAGGTGGGGGAATCATTATTTTGCGCGTAATAAGGAGGCATTTCCTTGCGTGCGGCCATGGACCCAGCTGTCAGCCTCTCCACGTACAGTCCACTTCAGATGCATGTCGGTCGTTGACCACGTTGACCAGGCCGCGCCGAGAGCACCAGAGCGGTGGACGACGGCGAGGCCTAGGAAGGGAATGACACAGAGCCTGGGAAGACTCGGCAGTTGTTTCCCACGCGGAGGGGAGTACGACTGTACGAGGGTTTACTGGTTCGTCTGCCGTCGCTGGAGAATAACAGCAGGTGTGGGTGAGTAGAGGGATGGCTAGGCCAGCGATGGGAGTACGATGGGGCGGTGAGGCCTGCGCGGCAGCACATCCGGCCGCAGGGAGGAGGGAGCAGGCAGTCCCGCCGGCGCTTGTTTGAGCGACTCGAGAAGGAAGAGCAGAGATTGAAGAAGCACGACGGCCGTTGGATGGAAATCCAACAGTCACTGCTTGTGCGTCAACCTTTGTTTTAGGAAAGCCTCAAATCTGTGGAAAATAGCATACAACCCATCTGCCATTATTTATAATAATTTACAGCCCATTTGCTAATTCTTAAGGTTTTTTTTGCAGCCCATATTCTTTTTGTTAGAATTACAACCCTTATTGTGGCCACGGTTAAAAAATTATACGAAATTTTGCATATTTCGGTGTGGTCCGAACTGTTTTTAATCCCGAAATTTCGAGTCACATTCAAACTGATTTTAAAAATAAATGTATATCAATATAAAATCCAATAAATTATCCACGCATAAAAATCAATGCAATTTAAAATCTCGAAATGAAAAAAAGAAATTTGAAACTAATTGTCGGTTTGATGTGTTTTAAAAATGTACAACCCATTTCTCATTACTGGTAGGCCATTTTCTCGGCCAGCCGAATGAAGCTCTCCTCGTCTTGAAAGATTTGCAGCCCAACAGGGCGACTTACTTGGCAAATCACAAAAAAACTAGGCTGTGGCCGTGGACCCAGCTACGGCCGTGGACCCAACTGTCAGCCTCTCCACGTACAGTACTCTTCCGATGGAAGTCGGTCGTTGACCACATTGACCACGCCATGCCGAGAGCACCAAGGCGGTGGATGACGGCGAGGCCTAGGAAGGGGACGACGCGGAGCCGGGGAAGACGCGGCAGTGGATGCCCACGCGGAGAGGAGTACGAGGGTTCACTGGTTCGGCTGCGGTGTGAGGCTGTCGTCGACGCAGAATAACAGGGGGTGTGGGTGAGTGGAGGGATGGCCTGGCCAGCGGTGGGAGTAGTATGGGGGCGGTGAGGCCTCCGTGGCAGCACAGCCGGCCACGGGAGGCAGGAGCAGGCAGCACGACCGGCGCTGCTTTGGGCGACTGGAGCAAGAAGACCAGAGGTTGAAGAAACACTATGGCTGTTGGATGGACATCGTAAGGTCACTTGAGCTAGAATCGTTCATATTGACTAAGTTGACAAAGCCCTCTGTCCCCGTCAACTTAGTAGGCCCACAAGTCAGCCACCCACTATGGTGGATCCCAGCTACTAGGGGGGTATTCATTTTTTTGTGCGTCATAAGGATGCACTTCCTTGTGTGCGAAGATATAGCTGGTGGGTCCGACCTGTCAGCGGGGGGGGTGTGTTTTTTTACGAAATACAGAAGCCCTTCCCGTGGGTCCTAGCTGTCAGGTGGAGGAATCATTATTTTGCGCGTAATAAGGAGGCATTTCCTTGCGTGCAGCCGTGGACCCAGCTGTCAGCCTCTCCACTTTCGGTCCACTTTCGATGGATGTCGTTCATTGACCACGTTGACCAGGCCGCACCGAGAGCACCAGAGCGGTGGACGGCGGCGAGGCTTAGGAAGGGAGCGACACAGAGCCAGGGAAGACTTGGCAGTTGTTTCCCACGCGGAGGAGTACGAGGGTTTACTGGTTTGTCTACCGTCCCCGGAGAATAACAGCAGGTGTGGGTGAGTAGAGGGATGGCTAGGCCAGCGATGGGAGTACAATGGGGCGGTGAGGCCTGCGCGGCAGCATAGCCGGTCCGGGAGGATGGAGTAGGCAGTCCCGCCGGTGCTTGTTTGAGCGGTTGGAGCAGGAAAAGCAGAGATTGAAGAAGCACGACAGCCGTTGGATGGACATCCAACAGTCACTGCTCTCATGTGCATTATTTCTTATAATGTACAGCCCATTTGCTAATTCTTAAGAATTTTTTTGGAGCCCATCTTCTTTTTGTTAGCATTACACCCCATATTGTGGCCACGGTTAAAAAGTATACGAATTTTTGCTTATTTTGGTGTGGTCAACTCTTTTTAATCCTGAAATATCGATTCACATTCAAACTATTTTGAAAATTAATTTATATAAATAAAAAATCCAAATAATTGTCCACGCATAAAAATCAATGGAATTTAAAATCTTTTAATAAAAAAATTGAAACTAATTCCCGGTTTGATGTGTTTTAAAAATGTACAACCCATTTATGGGCAAACTGAATGAAACTCTCCTCATCTTGAAAGATTTGCAGCCCAGCAGGGCTGATAAAGCAAGTAGGCCTCGTTTGGGTATTCCTTTAAAAAATAGAACTGGGCTAGCCATTTTCAGCAAGAAAAAAACACAACTGGGCTCATGATGTGGTAAACATAAATAAAATCCTGGCTAGACGGGCCACAGCCCCCGCACAGCCCTGTTGTTACCCTGATCCGTCGCTAAAACTAGTATAAATAACAACTGCTTGTTCCTCAAAAAAAAACTACGCGACCTGCTGGGTCCCTGGTGTCAGCCGCTCGTAGTGTAATTCTCTCATTTATTGACTACGTTGACAATGGCGTGTGCCCCAGATGTCCAACCATTAGGAGGAACCATATTTTTGGGCTTGTAATATAGAGGCACTTGCTTGCGTACTGCCATGACGCTGGTGGGTCCCTACTGTCATCCTCTCCACGTACAGTCATCTCCTTGTTCCTCTCGGTTGTTGACAACGTTGACAACGCAAGAGGGCGGCTCACCGCGCACGGCGAGCGAACCAAGGCCGCAAGGCGGAGGACGACGGCGAGGCCTCGGATGGAACGAACAGGAGCCGTGGAAGATGCGCCGGTCCAGTCGCAGGCGGGGGGGAGTACGAGGGTTGACTGGTTCGGGTGCTGGTGCGTGTTGGGGCTGACGTTGCTGGAGAATAACAGGACGTGTGGGGGAATAGAGGGAGGGACTGGCCAACGTTGGAGGGTACATACGGTAGGGCGGCGGGGGCGTAGTCAGCCATGGGAGGCGGGAGCAGGCGGAGCCGACGGGGTGGTTTGGTTTGGGTGGCTGGAGGAAGAAGAAGACAAGAGATAGAAGATACACGACAGATGTTGGATGTCAATCCAACGGCCGGTAGGCAGAATCGTTTGTTGACTGGCTAGTAAGTCGACACCACCTTGGATAGGCTATATCCTCGCGGGTCCCAAATTTCAGAATCCAAATCTGTCACGGTCATGCAGGCTTTCCTATGAACATTTACAGCCCATTTGATGTGCTAGTTTGAAATAAGTTTGTGGGTGCTGGTGGGGGCTAATCACTTGGCTTCTATAATGCACAGTGAGCTCAAGCAGCCGGCGAGAGTGATGTTATTTCCCTTGGTTGGATTTGTTAGTTGTTACAATATTTCACTCTAAATTAAACGACTGGCAATCCATTTGCCTTGCTTCAAAGAAAATATGACAGTCACAGCCGAGTTGTAAAGGGCAAGAACATCTAACTCCAGCTTACAAACTGTACAAAAGCACGAGGGTTAATTGTTCATCAGGTTTACAAAAAAAACCAGGTTGAAAAGGGCAACAACATCTAACTCCAGCACTGTTTTCGGCAGTCACAGTCAAATGGATCGGTCAGGTCCATAGAATGAACATCTTGGGTCGTAAAATTTACTGGATTATGACCACAATATGTTGTAAATAGAAGCTCGGCACGTTCAGAAGCTCTTTTGCCCACCTGAAACTACTTTTTTGCTCTTCCACATAGCCATCCGTCAAAACCATGCTGCTGATAAACTTAAGCCTGATGGATAATAGTAACCTCGCATTCAGCAGGAAGAATGTGACAAATCTAGTTTTTGCACTGTTGGCTACGTATCGTTCTAGCGTTATTGTCTTCAATCGAATCTCATGAGAAGTGAGAAAAACCCGATGCTTACGAATCCACCGATTGGTTATAACTTTCTTACCCCGTCCTGTTGCCTAAATAGACATGAAGATTGAAAACAGTTAAGGTCTAAAAAAGAGTGTCGGAAGAGCAACAGTTGAACGGTTATTCTAGTACACTATATGCAGGCTTCCAATGTGTGTGAAATTATCACCTTTATATACAACTTCTCCAGACATGGAAAGCATTGCAGCAAGCCAATAATCTTGTTCAGATCAAAACTATTTCATTTGGATATATAAGATCTTGACAAAATCCAGCACCATTGATAGGCCATCCATGGAGAAACTCTTCATTGAGCATAGAACATAATATTAGTACAAAATGTGTACTCCAAGATGACATATAACTTATGCGCAGAAATTTAAAATGTAGCTTATGGTTACAAGTGTAGATGATAATGTAAAGTACCTGAAGAACTGTGGAGCCAAACACCATATTGAAATGAGCACAGAGATCATGTATTACACCCAAGGTCTCCAGTTTAGGCGTAGAGAGGATGGTTATTTGCAATGGTGAATAACTAGAATCAAGGATCAACCTTTGAAGTGAAGGGGCATCTTGGATGATGAGCTTCCTTCCATCAAAACAAATTCGAATTCTTACAAGGTTAGGCGACTTTATTTGGAGACAACCGATTCTAACTGTGAAAACAAGCACCAAGCACTCCAGGGCAGGGCAACTGGAGTGGATGATGATGTGCAATGAGGCCTCCGATATACAAACCCGCACAAGTGAAAGTTTCTTGAGAAATTGGAGTCGATGGTTTAGTACCAGATTGTCTGGTAGGTCGCACAGCACAAAGGTGGCGGTGTGGAGAGAGGAGGAAAACCGTGAGATGGACATCGGTGCTGAGGGCACACGTAGATGGCGTTCGGTATCTGGTAGGTGATTTCCAGGGGAATAGTAGAACTCAAGCAGGTGTAGTTCTGTGAATTCAGGGGATTTCAGCCAGGCGTCCACCGTGCAGGGCATGGTATGCTTGCTCAGGTAGCATGACGGGATGCAGAGGCTTTGAGCGGAGCCCTGGTGGGAGGAGATGATGGCTCTGGGGATTTTAAAATCATTGAAGAGAGATAGCTGACGACAGTCGAGATTAAGGGGCACGGCGCGCCATAGAGGGCGCCACCGAATTGAGAGGACTTGGGTGCGGCAGCAATCCTTGGTGGGGAGAAGCAAGATGATCTCCCCAAGGACGGCGTCCGGGAGATCGTTGATGCGGTCCACCTAAGATTCTACGGGTTCCTGGGATCCGGTGGGAGTGGGGTCGCCGCTTCTCCCTGCGCTGCCGGGTGCGGGATCTACAACAGGCATCGCCGCTGGCGGGAGCCTCATCTTCTTGGTGCTGGGGTCAGCCGACTCCATTTTCCTCGAGGGCGTCGCGTCGCGCTCACGGATTTGAGCAGAGTAACGAATGACGAGCCTAGTTGTAGTGCGAGTGAAGAAGAAGGGGAGCTGGGGGTTTTAGTGAGGAAGAAGGGAGCTGGGGTTTTCTGTAGGAGTGAGGTGAGGAATTTTGGGGTACGAGTGGAGCAAGCTGACGTGAGGTGGGTGGGAGTGAGGAGGAAGAAGAACACCCAGGTTTTTTGGGGGGGCGGTGTGCTGGGTGTGGGTAGCGCCTCTCATTCAGAAAATATATGGACTTTTGAATTGATTTTACTATTTACTAGGGTGGATGGGCTGTTTTGTCTTGGGCCCAGAGAAACAATTACTACTTGTACAGTGGAGACACTCTACAGCTACCCAGAAAAACAATTACTACTAGTATAGTGGATACAATACCGCTTCTGGCTCCTCCTAGGTCATCGAAATTTCTCCCTCTACTGAATGCCGTTCTACTTTTGTTCACCGACATGCGGGCCATGCAGCGCGCGGGCCCAAATGCCATCCACCAAATTAGAAGGCAGTATGCAGGCGGAGAGTCACCCCGGTCGTAGCGCGGCAATAACGAGCCGTCGTATCACAAAACCCCACCTCCCCGTAGTCTAAGTTTAACGGACGAAGCAACCATCATTTCACTCTTCGCTGAATCCCCTTCTCCCTTACCGTCTTCAAGAAAGGCAACACTCGCATCTGCCACTGTTCTTCTCTCCCAACGAAGGGAAGGTAAGCGGATCCGTGATGTTGGTATATTTTCGTTCAGAGGAAAAAAAGAACTTTTGCAAAGCAGTAACCGATCCTCACTCTCTTTTTTGTTCCATTGTCATTGCGATTGTGTTTTCCTTTCATTGGTCTCCTAGTATTCGTCAATTTCATGATGGACCAAGGAGAACCAGGCAAAGATCTGCCAATATTGGAGCAGGCGCGGGAGGCTGATCCCCACGAGACAGAGAGCGCCAAGAAGATGGATGCAGCCACCGAGCCGACCCCAGATACGCTCACGGCCACTAGTGAGATGGTCAACGCCCCGTTTGAGGTTATAGCCCCCGTGGCACTACAAGAGCAGTTTTCCCCCTTCGAGGATGTGTCCCCCCTACTGAGCTGCCCAAGATGATTTTCTTCTTTGCCGATCTCAATTTTGGTTTTTCATCTAAGTATGTGGTGATGAATAATGCAAATTTTTATTAGCTTCGATGCCATGCTATACATAGTGGTTTAAATAACTTGTGTTTCTTATACTAGAAAGTAATTCAGAATTTGTTTGTGTTTCAATTAGAGCCCTGATGCAGACAAGGATTGTGTGGTTGTACATGTCACTCGCTATGAGGCGGATGACCTGAATATACGCACTGGGAAAACAGAGTTTTTAGGCTGTTGGATCCTGGAAGCCATTTGCGCTTATACCAATGAAGAGTTGTATTCCAGCCTCACTATTGTCAGGCGTGTTGTCCAGGGTGTACTGAAGCACAAGAAGTTCAAAGCTACTCCTTCGTTTGTAAGGCATACTGTTCTTATCAAGCTTACGCAGGAAGATGATGTGGCATGCCTCCACAATCAAGTTTATGAGTGGCAAGGCCACAAGGTTGTCTTCATGAAGGTTCATAGGATTGAGCTGCTGCCGGACGTCCTCGATGATGTTCATGGCAAGGTTCGTCTTGTGTCCAGCCCAAATTAGATCGAGGCATGAAATACTTGCCCCAGCTAGTGTTTAATAGTAGTTTGGATTCCGTCTAATTATCCGAACCTTGCCTGTTATCGAGCCCTCTGGGGCTAGTACTCTGTTTGAATCTGTCTATGGGAACTGCTGCTACTTTTGTGTGCCCATGAATCATCGTAATTGTTGCTCAAACAGATGCGTCCTCACTAGTTTTATCATACGAGCAGTGTGTGTTTTGATGAAATAGAGTACTCGTTTCAGAACTGTGCGCCGACGTATACATAAGTACTTGTAAACACTATTGGTGATACCCCACTTGTAAGCAGTTGTGCAAAAAATGGCACATTGGCTCAGCTCGCTTCAACACTAGGCTATCGACCACCTAACAATCAACAATTTGCTGTCTGACATATAAGCAACAATGTATCTTGTTATAGTGGTTCATGCAGTTAACTGAGGCCTGATACGTCTCCAACGTATCTATAACTTTTTATTGTTCCATGCTATATTATATTCTGTTTTGGACATTAATGGGCTTTATTATACACTTTTATATTATTTTTGGGACTAACCTATTAACCAGAGGCCCAGCCCAGATTTGCTGTTTTTTGCCTATTTCAGAGTTTCGCAGAAAAAGAATATCAAACGGAGTCCAAACGGAATGAAACCTTCGGGAACGTGATTTTCGAAACGAACGTGATCCAGAGGACTTGGACCCTACGTCAAGACATCAACCAGGAGGGCACGAGGTAGGGGGGCGCGCCTACCCCCTGGGTGCGCCCTCCACCCTTGTGGGCCCCACGTTGCTCCACCGACGTACTTCTTCCTCCTATATATACCTACGTACCCCCAAACTACCAGATACGGAGCCAAAACCTAATTCCACTGCCGCAACCTTCTGTACCCGTGAGATCCCATCTTGGGGCCTTTTCCGGAGCTCCGCCGGAGGGGGCATCGATCACGGAGGGCTTCTACATCAACACCATAGCCTCTCCGATGATGTGTGAGTAGTTTACCTCAAACCTTCGGGTCCATAGTTATTAGCTAGATGGCTTCTTCTCTCTTTTTGGATCTCAATACAATGTTCTCCCCCTCTCCCGTGGAGATCTATTTCATGTAATCTTCTTTTGCGGTGTGTTTGTTGAGACCGATGAATTGTGGGTTTATGATCAAGTTTATCTATGAACAATATTTGAATCTTCTCTGAATTCTTTTATGTATGATTGGTTATCTTTGCAAGTCTCTTCGAATTATCAGTTTGGTTTGGCCTACCAGATTGATTTTTCTTGCAATGGGAGAAGTGCTTAGCTTTGGGTTCAATCTTGCGGTGTCCTTTCCCAGTGACAGTAGGGGCAGCAAGGCACGTATTGTATTGTTGCCATCGAGGATAACAAGATGGGGTTTATATCATACTGCATGAGTTTATCCCTCTACATCATGTCATCTTACTTAAAGCGTTACTCTGTTCTTATGAACTTAATACTCTAGATGCATGCTGGATAGCGGTCGATGTGTGGAGTAATAGTAGTAGATGCAGGAAGGAGTCGGTCTACTTGTCTCGGACGTGATGCCTATATACATGGTCATACCTAGATATTCTCATAACTATGCTCAATTCTATCAATTGCTCAACAGTAATTTGTTCACCCACAGTAACACTTATGCTCTTGAGAGAAGCCACTAGTGAAACCTATGGCCCCCGGGTCTATTTTTCATCATATTAATTTTCCAACACTTAGCTATTTTTATTGCCTTTTATTTTACTTTGCATCTTTATCATATAAATACCAAAAATATTATCTTATCATATCTATCAGATCTCACTCTCGTAAGTGACCGTGAAGGGATTGACAACCCCTTTATTGCGTTGGTTGCGAGGATTTATTTGTTTGTGTAGGTGCGAGGGACCCGTGTGTGGCCTCCTACTGGATTGATACCTTGGTTCTCAAAAACTGAGGAAAATACTTACGCTACTTTGCTGCATCACCCTTTCCACTTCAAGGGAAAACCAACGCAGTGCTCAAGAGGTAGCAAGAAGGATTTCTGGCGCCGTTGCCGGGGAGTCTACGCAAAAGTCAACACACCAAGTACCCATCACAAACCCTTATCTCCCGCATTACATTATTTGCCATTTGCCTCTCGTTTTCCTCTCCCCCACTTCACCCTTGTCGTTTTATTCGCCCTCTCTTTTCCATTCGCCTTTTTTCTCGCTTCCTTCTTGTTTGCTCGTGTGTTGGATTGCTTGCTTGTCACGATTGCTCAAGATAATGCTAAGTTGTGTGACTTTACCAATACCAACAATAATGATTTTCTTAGCACTCCGATTGCTCCTCTGACCGATACTGAATCTTGTGAAATCAATGTTGCTTTGTTGAACCTTGTCATGAAAGATCAATTTGCCGGCCTTCCTAGTGAAGATGCCGCTACCCATCTAAATAGCTTCGTTGATTTGTGTGATATGCAAAAGAAGAAAGATGTGGATAATGATATTGTTAAATTGAAGCTATTTCCTTTTTCGCTTAGAGATCGTGCTAAAGCTTGGTTTTCATCTTTGCCTAAAAATAGTATTGATTCTTGGAATAAGTGCAAAGATGCTTTTATCTCTAAGTATTTTCCTCCCGCTAAGATCATCTCTCTTTGAAACAATATTATGAATTTTAAGCAACTTGATCATGAACATGTTGCACAAGCTTGGGAGAGGGTGAAATTAATGATACGTAATTGTCCTACACATGGTTTGAATTTGTGGATGATCATACAATTTTTTTATGCCGGATTGAATTTTGCTTCTAGAAATTTTTTAGATTCAAAACTTTTATGGAAATCACTTTAGGAGAAGCTACTAAACTCCTAAATAATATTATGGTTAATTATTCTCAATGGCACACTGAAAGATCTACTAATAAAAAAGTGCATGCGATAGAAGAAATTAATGTTTTGAGTGGAAAGATGGATGAACTTATGAAATTATTTGCTAGTAAAAATGTTTCTTCTGATCCTAATGACATGCCTTTGTCTACTTTGATTGAGAATAATAATGAATCTATGGATGTGAATTTTGTTGGTAGGAATAATTGTGGTAACAACGCGTATAGAGAAAACTTTCCTAGGCCATACCCTAGTAACTCCTCCAATAATTATGGTAATTCCTACAACAATTCTTATGGAAATTTTAATAAGATGCCTTCTTAATTTGAGACCAGTATTAAAGAATTTATGAATTCACAAAAGAATTTCAATGCTTTGCTTGAATAAAAATTGCTTAAAGTTGATGAATTGGCTAGGAACGTTGATAGAATTTCTCTTGATGTTGATTCTTTGAAACTTAGATCTATTTCACCTAAGCATGATATCAATGAGTCTCTCAAAGCCATGAGAATTTCCATTGATGAGTGCAAAGAAAGAACCGCTAGAATGCGTGCTAAGAAAGATTGCTTTGTGAAAGTGTGTTCTTCTAATTTTCATAAAAATAAAGATGAAGATCTAAAAGTTATTGATGTGTCCCCTATTAAATCTTTGTTTTGCAATATGGATCTTGATAATGATGGGACTGAATATGATCCACCTTTACCTAGAAGGCGTTCCAAAAACCCGGAGTCTTTAGATCTTGATGCAAAATTTGGTAAAAGTGGGATTGAAGAGATCAAAACTCTAGATATTAATGAACCCACTATTTTGGATTTCAAGGAATTTAATTATGATAATTGCTCTTTGATAGATTGTATCTCCTTGTTGCAATCCGTGCTAAATTCTCCACATGCTTATAGCCAACATAAAGCTTTTACTAAACATATCGTTGATGCTTTGATGCAATCTTATGAAGAAAAACTTGAGTTGGAAGTTTCTATCCCTAGAAAACTTTATGATGAGTGGGAACCTACTATTAAAATTAAAATTAAAGATCATGAGTGCTATGCTTTATGTGATTTGGGTGCTAGTGTTTCCACAATCCCAAAAACTTTGTGCGATTCGCTAGGTTTCCATGATTTTGATGTTTGCTCTTTAAACCTGCACCTTGCGGATTCCACCATTAAGAAACCTATGGGAAGAATTAATGATGTTCTTATTATTGCAAATAGGAATTATGTGCCCGTATATTTTATTGTTCTTGATATAGATTGCAATCCTTCATGTCCTATTATTATTGGTAGACCTTTCCTTAGAATGATCGGTGCAATTATTGATATGAAGGAAGGAAATATTAGATTCCAATTTCCGTTAAGGAAAGGCATGGAACACTTTCCTAGAAAGAAAATAAAATTACCATATGAATCTATCATGAGAGCCACTTATGGATTGCCTACCAAAGATGGCAATACCTAGATTTATCCTTGCTATTATGCCTAGCTAGGGGCGTTAAACGATAGCGCTTGGGAGGCAACCCAATTTTATTTTTAGTTTTTTGCTTTTTGCTTCTGTTTAGGAATAAATATTTGATCTAGCCTCTGGTTAGATGTGTTTTTATGTTTTAATTAGTGTTTGTGCCAAGTTTAACCTATAGGATCTTCTTGGATGATAGTTATTTGATCTTGCTGAAAATTCCAGAAACTTTCTGTTCACAAAAATAATTGTTAAAACTCACCAGAACGTGATAAAATATTGATTCCAATTGCTGCTGATCAATAAAAAAATTGCCTAGGCCTTCCTATTTTGGCTGAATTTTTTGAGTTCCAGAAGTTTGCGTTAGTTACAGATTACTACAGACTGTTCTGTTTTTGACAGATTCTATTTTTCGTGTGTTGTTTGCTTATTTTGATGAATCTATGGCTAGTAAAATAGTTTATAAACCATAGAGAAGTTGGAATACAGTAGGTGTAACACCAATACAAATAAATAATGAGTTCATTACAGTACCTTGAAGTGGTGTTTTGTTTTCTTTCACTAACGGAGCTCACGAGATTTTCGGCTGAGTTTTGTGTTGTGAAGTTTTCAAGTTTTGGGTGAAAGATTTGATGGATTATGGAACAAGGAGTGGAAAGAGCCTAAGCTTGGGGATTCCCATGGCACCCCAAGATAATCTAAGGACAGCAAAAAGCCAAAGCTTGGGGATGCCCCGGAAGGCATCCCCTCTTTCGTCTACTTCCATCAGTAACTTTACTTGGAGCTATATTTTTATTCACCACAAGATATGTGTTTTGCTTGGAGCGTCTTGTATGATTTGAGTCTTTGATTTTTAGTTTACCACAATCATCTTTTCTGTACACACCTTTTGAGAGAAACACACGTGATTCGGAATTTATTAGAATACTCTATGCGCTTCACTTATATCTTTTGAGCTATATAGTTTTTGCTCTAGTGCTTCGCTTATATAGTTTAGAGCACGGCGGTGGTTTTGTTTTATTGAAACTATTATTCTCTCATGCTTAACTTATATTATTTTGATATTCTTAAACAGCATGGTAATTTTCTTAAATTGGGAAATTAATCCTAATATGTTAGGTATTCAAGACTAGTAAAAAACTCTCTTATGAGTATGTTGAATGCTAAGAGAAGTTTGATGCTTGATGATCGTTTTGAGATATGCAGGTAGTGATATTAAAGTTGTGCTAGTTGAGTAGTTGTGAATTTGAGAAATACTTGTGTTGAAGGTTGCAAGTCCCATAGCATGCACGTATGGTAAACGTTATGTAACAAATTTGAAACATGAGGTGTTCTTTGATTGTCCTCCTTATGAGTGGCGGTCGGGGACGAGCGATGGTCTTTTCCTACCAATCTATCCCCCTAGGAGCATGCGTGTAGTGCTTGGTTTTTGATGACTTGTAGATTTTTGCAATAAGTATGTGAGTTCTTTATGACTAATGTTGAGTCCATGGATTATACGCACTCTTACCCTTCCATCATTGCTAGCCTCTTCGGTACCGTGCATTGCCCTTTCTCACATTGAGAGTTGGTCCAAACTTCGCCGGTGCATCCAAACCCCGTGATATGATACGCTCTTTCACTCATAAACCTCCTTATATCTTCCTCAAAACAGCCACCATACCTACCTATTATGGCATTTCCATAGCCATTCCGAGATATATTGCCATGCAACTTTCCACCGTTCCGTTTATTATGACACGCTCATCATTGTCATATTGCTTTGCATGATCATGTAGTTGACATCGTATTTGTGGCAAAGCCACCGTTCATAATTTTTCATACATGTCACTCTTGATTCATTGCTATCCCGGTATACCGCCGGAGGCATTCATATAGAGTCATACTTTGTTCTAGTATCGAGTTTTAATCATTTAGTTGTAAATAAATAGAAGTGTGATGATCATCATTCATAGAGCATTGTCCCAAAAAAAGAGAAAGGCCAAAAAAAGAGAAGGCCCAAAAAAATAAAAAATAAAATAAAAAGGGACAATGCTACTATCCTTTTTTTCCACACTTGTGCTTCAAAGTAGCACCATGTTCTTCATGATAGAGAGTCTCTTGTTTTGTCACTTTCATATACTAGTGGGAATTTTTCATTATAGAACTTGGCTTGTATATTCCAACAATGGGCTTCCTCAAATGCCCTGGGTCTTCGTGAGCAAGCAAGTTGGATGCACACCCACTTAGTTTCTTTTGTTGAGCTTTCATACATTTATAGCTCTAGTGCATCCGTTGCATGGCAATCCCTACTCCTTGCATTAACATCAATCGATGGGCATCTCCATAGCTCATTGATTAGCCGCGTTGATGTGAGACTTTCTCCTTTTTTTGTCTTCTCCACATAACCCCCATCATTATATTCTATTCCACCCATAGTGCTACATCCATGGCTCACGCTCATGTATTGCGTGAAGGTTGAATTTTTTTGAGATTACTAAAGTATGAAACAATTGCTTGGCTTGTCATCAGGGTTGTGCATGATGGGAGCATTCTTGTGTGACGAAAATGGAGCATGACTAAACTATATGATTTTGTAGGGATAAACTTTCTTTGGCCATGTTATTTTGAGAGGAAATAATTGCTTTGTTAGTATGCTTGAAGTATCATTACTTTTATGTCAATATTAAACCTTCATCTTGAATCTTTCGGATCTGAATATTCATACCACAGTTAGGAGAATTACATTGAAATTATGCATAGTAGCATTCCACATCAAAAATTCTGTTTTTATCATTTACCTACTCGAGGATGAGCAGGAATTAAGCTTGGGGATGCTTGATACGTCTCCAACGTATGTATAATTTTTGATTGTTCCATGCTATATTATATTCTGTTTTGGACATTAATGGGCTTTATTATACACTTTTATATGACTTTTGGGACTAACCTATTAACCGGAGGCCCAGCCCAGATTTGCTGTTTTTTTTGCCTACTTCAGAGTTTCGCAGAAAAAGAATATCAAACGCAGTACAAACAGAATGAAACCTTCGGGAACGTGATTTTCGGAATGAACGTGATCCAGAGGACTTGGACCCTACGTCAAGACATCAACCAGGAGGGCACGAGGTAGGGGGTGCGGCTACCCCCCTGGGCGCGCCCTCCACCCTCGTGGGCCCCACGTTGCTCCGCCGACGTACTTCTTCCTCCTATATATACCTACATACCCGCAAACTACCAGATACGGAGCCAAAAACCTAATTCCACCGCCGCAACCTTCTGTACCCGTGAGATCCCATATTGGGGCCTTTTCCGGAGCTCCGCCGGAGGGGGCATCGATCACGGAGGGCTTCTACATCAACACCATAGCCTCTCCGATGATGTGTGAGTAGTTTACCTCAGACCTTCGGGTCCATAGTTATTAGCTAGATGGCTTCTTCTCTCTTTTTGGATCTCAATACAATGTTCTCCCCCTCTCTCATGGAGATCTATTTGATGTAATCTTCTTTTGCGGTGTGTTTGTTGAGACCGATGAATTGTGGGTTTATGATCAAGTTTATATATGAACAATATTTGAATCTTCTCTGAATTCTTTTATGTATGATTGGTTATCTTTGCAAGTCTCTTCGAATTATCAGTTTGGTTTGGCCTACTAGATTGATCTTTCTTGCAATGGGAGAAGTGCTTAGCTTTGGGTTCAATCTTGCGGTGTCCTTTCCCAGTGACAGTAGGGGCAGCAAGGCACGTATTGTATTGTTGCCATCGAGGATAACAAGATGGGGTTTATATCATATTGCATGAGTTTATCCCTCTACATCATGTCATCTTACTTAAAGCGTTACTCTGTTCTTATGAACTTAATACTCTAGATGCATGCTGGATAGCGGTCGATGTGCGGAGTAATAGTAGTAGATGCGGGCAGGAGTCGGTCTACTTGTCTCGGACGTGATGCCTATATACATGATCATACCTAGATATTCTCATAACTATGCTCAATTCTGTCAATTGCTCAACAGTAATTTGTTCACCCACCGTAATACTTATGCTCTTGAGAGAAGCCACTAGTGAAACCTATGGCCCTCGGGTCTATTTTCCATCATATTAATCTTCCAACACTTAGCTATTTTTATTGCCTTTTATTTTACTTTGCATCTTTATCATAAAAATACCAAAAATCTTATCTTATCATATCTATCAGATCTCACTCTTGTAAGTGACCGTGAAGGGATTGACAACCCCTTTATTGCGTTGGTTGCGAGGATTTATTTGTTTGTGTAGGTGCGGGGGACTCGTGCATGGCCTCCTACCGGATTGATACCTTGGTTCTCAAAAACTGAGGGAAATACTTACGCTACTAGCTGAAATTCTTGTGCATTCCACTAAATTTAAGCACCGCTATTTGCAGAAATAAGCATACCACAATGCCTCTTGTTCGCACACCTGTCCAAAAAACCGCCGTGCAACCGTGCCAGCTAGTCCTTGGTCCATGGATGAACTGGTAGAAAGTGCATTCCGGACTAGGATGAAGTTGTTTTCGCTCGTCCCTACACTGCAATCAGAAAGTAAAACGTACGAATCAACTTCTTTTATATTGCATTGGTCATTCTACCTAGTAACTACCAATGTAGGAATACCTGGAAGACGGGTGGTTAGACGACGGCAACGAGGGATAGCCATCTCATTTTGCGCAGTTCTACTAAAACTGAGGTGTGTGCTTTTGATTGCGCGGATAGAAACGATACAGAGACAGACATCCCCAAACGATATGGAGACAGGCATCCCTGTTTGTGCAAATACGAAATACGGTTATTTAAACAGTGACAGATATTTGCAGTGGCGTATGATTAACAGCAGCATCTATTGTGTTATAATTGGCACTAGATTGACAGTATGAAAGTGTCCTTAAGTAAGTAGCATCACATCACATCAACAATGCCACTGGATTAACATGCAGAACAATAGCATTAGTATTACTGTCATGAGAGTAGCACATGGTCAGTAAATGTGCAATCAAATTTGTGCAGTTCCACTGGGATGAAGCAATGTTAGCGGTGTGAGATTTAAGTGTAACTGCAAAAACACAATTCATGGGAAATAAAGCAAGACGGAAGCACTTCATAAAATGGTGGTGGCATTGCTTCAATTTATCGACGACACTAGACCACTACTTATAGTGACATTAGGTGGCATTGCTTAATGCTTCATGTGATTTACATTAACGGTAGAGATATGGGCGTAGGGACAGCAGGGGCATAAAGTGCTGAGGCAGATGTGGTTGCTGAGAGCGGCAAACACTCAGGCAGCATGTCTGCATTTGTCCCATTTTTTATCTCCTCGGCTACATTTTCCTATGTGAGCACAGGAAATCTAGACCTGCTCATTCTCATTTGCGTTGTCCCCCAACACCCGTCACTTTCTTTCCTTTTTCAACCAAGAGATAGGTCCACTTCCCCCCACCCTTCGCCATCCACCATGCTTTCTTCGTCTTTTCAACCAAGAGACCGGTTGGGTAGCCAGTTGTCGGTGTCAAAACCAGCGGATCTCGGGTAGGGGGTCCCGAACTGTGCGTCTAGGATCAATGGTAACAGGAGACGGGGGACACGATGTTTACCCAGGTTCGGGCCCTCTCTATGGAGGTAATACCCTACTTCCTGCTTGATTGATCTTGATGAATATGAGTGTTACAAGAATTGATCTACCACGAGATCGTAGTGGCTAAACCCTAGGAGCCTAGCCTATATGAATATGGTAATGAATGTCCTCTATCCGGACTATGCTCTCCGGTTTATATAGACACCGGAGAGATCTAGGGTTACATGGGGTCAGTTACATAAGAAGAATCTTCATAGTTGGTCGCCTAGCTTGCCTTCCACGCCAAGGAAAGTACAATCAGGACACGGGTATAATCTTCGGCCTTCGTATCTTCACAGCCTATCAGTCCGGCCCAATGAATAACAGGTCGGACGCCCGAGGACCCCTTAGTCCCGGACTCCCTCACCAGTATCTACTACTTTCCCCCGTTTCCTCTTAGAACCAAGTCCTAGATTCATGCTACAGCTTTCCCACTATCTTCCCTGTTTGAACCAACTCTTAGAGTCGACTGTATGAACTAGATTTACCTCTAATAATAGTAAAAGTCTAGGTGGCTTTGGAACAGCGGACGGAAGTAGAAAAAGATCCACACGAAGCCAAGTGGGGAGCTGGGGCAGTAGAGCAAGGCAGGTTTCGAAGGAATATATACCTGAGGGTCGTCGGCATGTGGCAAAGACGGCGTCGGGAGGCCGCATCTTGGCCACAATACCGCAGGGAAGAAGAAGGGGTCAGAGGCCCTGCGGAGCCGGTGCTCTCTCGGAAAGAACGGCACGGCCGCCGATCGGGACACGCGGGCAGCCGTTGGTCTCCTCCCTCGCCGCCGACGACAGCGTGAACGATGCACCTACACCCCTGGCCCGGTCGAGATTGTCCGGCCGGATTTGTGACCAGCCGTGAGTTGAGAGAGAGTGTGGCCACCTAAGTCTTCTTAGATCTGGAGAGCATGAGAGAGTGAACGAGAGGAACCTTAGTAAAGCAAGTGCTAAGGCTCCTGCTTATATATATAGTGGAGTGATTTTGTTGTACCAGCTTCAAAAAATGCATCCTACGTGTACCGCGAGTGGGTGTGAGAGAACTAGTGCGTGCGTGCACCGCTTCTCTTCGTGAGAGTACAATATACTATGCCCAAAGAACGTTCGCCACAAGAGTAATAGTATAAGTGTGTGACGTGTGAGCTAAAATAAAATGTGCGCGACGTCTTTTGTTTTTTAGAAGTTTTGAGGGTAGGGTGTGAAGAGCACATATGTGTGTGACGTCTACCTGCAGATAGATGGTGTTGGGTTACGTAGCAATAATTCAAAATTTTCCTACGTGTCACCAAGATCAATCTAGGAGATGCTAGCAACGAGAGAGAGGAAGTGCATCTTCATACCCTTGAAGATTGCTAAGCGGAAGCGTTACAAGAACGCGGTTGATGGAGTCGTACTCGCGACGATTCAAATCGCGGAAGATCCGATCTAGCGCCGAACGGACGGCGCCTCCACGTTCAACACACGTACAGCCCGGGGACGTCTCCTCCTTCTTGATCCAGCAAGGGGAGAGGAGAAGTTGAGGGAGAACTCCAGCAGCACGACGGCGTGGTGGCAATGGAGCTCGTGGTTCTCCGGCAGAGCTTCGCTAAGCACTACGGAGGAGGAGGAGGTGTATGAGGAGGGAGGGCTGCGCCAGGGAAGAGGTTCGGCTGCCCTCCCACCCCTCCACTATATATAGGGGCAAGGGGAGAGGGGGAGGCGCCCTAGGGTTTCCCCTAGGGGGCGGCGGCCAAGCAGATTGGATCTCCCTAGGGAAAATCCTAGGGAGACTTGCCCCCCAAGCCAAGCAGGTGGAGGCTTGCCTCCCAAGCCAGGTGGAGGCGCCCCACCTCCCCAAGTAATGTGGGAAAGGGTGTGGGGGGCGCACCACCCCTTAGTGGGCTGGTTTGTCCCTTCCCCTTTGGCCCATAAGGCCCTCCAACACTTGCCGGGGCTCCCGAAACACCTTTCGGTCATGCTGGCCATAGCCTGGTACCCCCGGAACACTTCCGGACTCCAATACCCTTCGTCCAATATATCGATCTTCACCGCCGGACCATTCCGGAACTCCTCGTGATGTCCGGGATCTCATCCGGGACTCCGAACAACCTTCGGTAACCACATACTATTTCCCATAACAACTCTAGCGTCACCGAACCTTAAGTGTGTAGACCCTACGGCTTCGGGAACCAAGCAGACATGACCGAGACACCTCTCAGGCCAGTAACAAATAGAGGGATCTGGATACCCATATTGGCTCCCACATGTTCCACAATGATCTCATCGGATGAACCACGATGTCGGGGATTCAATCAATCCCGTATACAATTCCCTTTGTCTATCGGCATGTTGCTTGCCCGAGATTCGATCGTCGGTATCCCCATACCTCGTTCAATCTTGTTACCGGCAAGTCTCTTTACTCGTTCCGTAACGCATGATCCCGTGGCTAACTCCTTAGTCACATTGAGCTCATTATGATGATGCATTACCGAGTGGGCCCAGAGATACCTCTCCGTCATACGGAGTGACAAATCCCAGTCTTGATTCGTGCCAGCCCAACAGACACTTTCGGAGATACCTGTAGTGCACCTTTATAGCCACCCAGTTACGTTGTGACGTTTGGTACCCAAAGCATTCCTACGGTATCCGGGAGTTGCACAATCTCATGGTCTAAGGAAACGATACTTGACATTAGAAAAGCTCTTAGCAAACGAACTACACGATCTTGTGCTATGCTTAGGATTGGGTCTTGTCCATCACATCATTCTCCTAATGATGTGATCCCGTTATCAATGACATCCAATGTCCATGGTCAGGAAACCATAACCATCTATTGATCAACGAGCTAGTCAACTAGAGGCTTACTAGGGACATGTTGTGGTCTATGTATTCACACATGTATTATGGTTTCCAGTTAATACAATTATAGCATGAACAATAGACAATTATCATGAACAAGGAAATACAATAATAACCATTTTATTATTGCCTCTAGGGCATATTTTCAACAGTCTCCCACTTGCACTAGAGTCAATAATCTAGTTCACATCACTATGTGATTGTAATGAATCCAACACCCATGGGGTTTGTTCATATCTCGCTTGTGAGAGAGGTTACTAGTCAACGGGTCTGAACCTTTCAGATCCGTGTGTGCTTTACAAATCTCTATGTCATCTTGTAGATGCAGCTACCACGCGCTACTTGGAGCTATTCCAAATAACTGCTCTACTATACGAATCCGGTTTACTACTCAGAGTCATCCGGATAGTGTCAAAGTTTGCATCGACGCAACCCTTTACGACGAACTCTTTCACCACCTCCATAATCGAGAAAATTCCTTAGTCCACTAGTTACTAAGGATAAGTTCGACCGCTATCATGTGATCCATTCCTGGATCACTCTTGTACCCCTTGACTGACTCATGGCAAGGTACACTTCAGGTGCGGTACAGAGCATAGCATACTGTAGAGCCTACGTCTAAGGCATAGGGGACGACCTTCGTCCTTTCTCTCTCTTCTGCCGTGGTCAGGTCTTGAGTCTTACTCAATACTCACACCTTGTAACATAGCCAAGAACTCCTTCTTTGCTGATCTATTTTGAACTCCTTCAAAATCCTGTCACGGTATGCATTCATTTGAAAGTACTATTAAGCGTTTTTGATCTATCCTTATAGATCTTGATGCTCAATGTTCAAGTAGCTTAATCCAGGTTTTGCATTGAAAAACACTTTTCTAATAACCCTGTATGTTTTCCAGAAAATCTACATCATTTCTGATCAACAATATGTCAACAACATATACTCATCAGAAATTCTATAGTGCTCCCACTCACTTCTTTGGAAATACAAGTTTCTCATAAACTTTGTATAAACCCAAAATCTTTGATCATCTCATCAAAGCGTACATTCCAACTCCGAGATGCTTACTCCAATCCTTAGAAGGATTGTTGGAGCTTTGCATACTTGTTAGCATCTTTCAGGATTGACAAAACCTTCTGGTTGTATCACATACAACCTTTCCTCAAGAAAATCGTCGAGGAAACAATGTTTTGACATCCTATCTGCAAGATTTCATAAATAATGCAGTAACTGCTAATATAATTCCAACAGACTCTTAGCATCGCTACGAGTGAGAAAGTCTCATCGCAGTCAACTCCTTGAACTTGCCGGAAAACATCTTAACGACAAGTCGAGCTTTCTTAATGGTGACACTTACTATCATTGTCTGTCTTCCTTTTAAAATCCATCTGCACCCAACAGCCTTACGACCATCAAGTAGTTCTTCCAAAGTCTACACTTTGTTTTTATACATGGATCCTCTCTCGGATTTTATGGCCTCGAGCCATTCGTCGGAATCCGGGCCCATCATCGCTTCTCCATAGCTCATAGGTTCATTGTTGTCTAGCAACATGACTTCCAAGACAGGATTACGTACCACTCTGAAGTAGCATGCATCCTTGTCGTCCTACGAGGTTTGGTAGTGACTTGATCTGAAGTTTCATGATCACTATCATAAGCTTCCACTTCAATTGGTGTAGGTGCCACAGGAACAACTTCAGGTGCCCTGCTACACACTAGTTGAAGTCATGGTTCAATAACCTCATCAAGTCTCCACCATCCTCCCACTCAATTCTTCCGAGAGAAACTTTTCCTCGAGAAAGGACATGTTTCTAGAAACAATCACTTTGCTTCGGATCTGAAATAGGAGGTATACCCAACTGTTTTGGGTATTCTATGAAGATGCATTTATCCGCTTTGGGTTCGAGCTTATCAGCCTGAAACTTTTCCACATAAGCGTCGCAGCCCCAAACTTAAGAAACGACAGCTTAGGTTTCTCTAAACCATAGTTCATACGGTGTCGTCTCAACGGAATTGCGTGGTGCCCTATTTAAAGTGAATGCGGTTGTCTCTAATGCCTAACCCATAAACGATAGTGTAATTCGATAAGAGACATCATGGTATGCACCATATCCAATAGGGTGCAGTTATGAAGTTCGGACACACCATCACACTATGGTGTTCCAGGCGGTATTAGTCGTGAAACAATTTCCACAATTTCTTAATTGTGTGCCAAACTCGTAACTCAGATATTCATCTCTATGATCATATCACAGACATTTTATCCTCTTGTCATGACGATCTTCAACTTCACTCTGAAATTACTTGAACCTTTCAATAATTCAGACTTGTGTTTCATCAAGTAAATATACTCAGCATCTACTCAAATCATCTGTGAAGCAAGAACATAACGATATCCACTGCATGCCTCAGCACTCATTGGACTGCACACATCAAAATGTATTACTTCCAACAAGTTGCTTTCTTGTTCCATCTTACTGAAAACAAGGCCTTTCAGTCATCTTGCCCATGTGGTATGATTTGCATGTCTCAAGTGATTCAAAATCAAGTGAGTCCAAACGATCCATCTGTATGGACTTTCTTCATGCATATATACTAATAGACATGGTTCGCATGTCTCAATCTTTTCAAAAACGAATGAGTCCAAAGATCCATCAACATGGAGCTTCTTCATGAGTTTTATACCAATATGACTCAAGTGGCAGTGCCACAAGTATGTGGTACTATCATTACTATCTTATATCTTTTGGCATGAACATGTGTATCTCTACGATCGAGATTCAATAAACCATTCATTTTAGGTGCAAGACCATTGAAGGTATTATTCAAATAGACAGAGTAACCATTATTCTCCTTAAATGAATAACCGTATTGCGATAAACATAATCCAATCATGTCTATGCTCAACGCAAACACCAAATAACAATTACTTAGGTTTAACACCAATCTCGATGGTAGAGGGAGCATGCGATGCTTGATCACATCAACCTTGGAAACACTTCCAACACATATCGTCATCTCACCTTTAGCTAGTCTCCGTTTATTCCGTAGCCTTTTATTTCAAGTTACCAACACTTAGCAACCGAACCAGTATCTAATACCCTGGTGCTACTAGGAGTACTAGTAAAGTACACATTAATATAATGTATATCCAATATACTTCTGTCGACCTTGCCTACCTTCTCATATACCAAGTATCTAGGGTAGTTCTGTTTCAGTGACCGTTCCCCTCATTACAGAAGCACTTAGTCTCGGGTTTGGGTTCAACCTTGGGTTTCTTCACTAGAGCAGCAACTGATTTGCCGTTTCATGAAGTATCCCTTCTTTCCCTTGCCCTTCTTGAAACTAGTGGTTTTACTAACCATCAACAATTGATGCTCCTACTTGATTTATACTTTCGCGGTGTCAAACAGCGCGAATAGCTCAAGGATCATCATATCTATCCCTGATTTGTTATAGTTCATCACGAAGCTCTAGTAGCTTGGTGGCAGTGACTTTGGAGAACCATCACTATCTCATCTGGAAGATTAACTCCCACTCGATTCAAGCAATTGTAGTACTCAGACAATCTGAGCACATGCTCAACGGTTGAGCTTTTCTCCCTTAGTTTGCAGGCTTAAAAAACTTGTCAGAGGTCTCATACCTCTTGACGTGGGCATGAGCCTAAAATCCCAATTTCAGCTCTTGGAACATCTCATATGTTCCGCGACGTTTCAAAATGTCTTCGGTGCCTCAATTCTAAACCGTTCAACATTACACACTGAACTATCACGTAGTCATCAAAACGTGTATGTCAGATGTTCACAACATCCACAAACGACGCTCGAGGTTCAGCACACCGAGCGGTGCATTAAGGACATAATCCTTCTGTGCAGCAATGAGGACAATCCTCTGTTTACGGACCCAGTCCGCATAATTGCTACTATCAACTTTCAACTAAATTTTCTCTAGGAACATATCTTAAACAGTAGAACTAAAGCGTAAGCTACGACATAATTTGCAAAGACCTTTTGACTATGTTCATGATAATTAAGTTCATCTAATTATTTAATGAACTCCCACTCAGATAGACATCCCTCTAGTCATCTAAGTGATACATGATCCGAGTCAACTAGGCCGTGTCCGATCATCACGTGAGACGGACTAGTCATCATCGGTGAACATCTCCATGTTGATCGTATCTACTATACGACTCATGTTCGACCTTTCGGTCTCTTGTGTTCCGAGGCCATGTCTGTACATGCCAGGCTCGTCAAGTCAACCTAAGTGTTTCGCATGTGTAAATCTGGCTTACACCCGTTGTATGCGAACGTTAGAATCTATCACACCCGATCATCACGTGGTGCTTCGAAACAACGAACCTTCGCAACGGTGCACAGTTAGGGGGAACACGTCTCTTGAAATTTTAGTGAGGGATCATCTTATTTATGCTACCGTCGTTCTAAGCAAATAAGATGTAAACATGAAAAACATCACATGCAAATCATAAAGTGACATGATATGGCCAATATCATCTTGCGCCTTTGATCTCCATCTTCGAGGCGCGGCATGATCACCTTCGTCACCGGCATGACACCATGATCTCCATCATCATGATCTCCATCATCGTGTCTTCATGAAGTTGTCTCGCCAACTATTACTTCTACTACTATGGCTAACTGTTAGCAATAAAGTAAAGTAATTACATGGCGTTTTCATTGACACGCAGGTCATGCAATAAATTAAGACAACTCCTATGGCTCTTGCCGGTTGTCATACTCATCGACATGCAAGTCGTGATTCCTATTAGAAGAACATGATCAATCTCGTACATCACATATATATAATTCATCACATCCTTTTGGCCATATCACATCACATAGCATACCCTGCAAAAACAAGTTAGACGTCCTCTAATTGTTGTTGCATGTTTTACGTGGCTGCTATGGGTTTCTAGCAAGAACGTTTCTTACCTACGCAAAAGCCACAACGGTGATATGTCAATTGCTATTTACCCTTCATAAGGACCCTCTTCATCGAATCCGATCCGACTAAAGTGGGAGAGACAGACACCCGCTAGCCACCTTATGCATCAAGTGCATGTCAGTCGGTGGAACCTGTCTCACGTAAGTGTACGTGTAAGGTCGGTCCGGGCCGCTTCATCCCACAATGCCACCGAATCAAGATAAGACTAGTAACGGTAAGCAAATTGAACAAATCATCGCCCACAACTACTTTGTGTTCTACTCGTACATAGAATCTACGCATAGATCTGGCTCTGATACCACTGTTGGGTTACGTAGTAATAATTCAAAATTTTCCTATGTGTCACCAAGATCAATCTAGGAGATGCTAGCAACGAGAGAGAGGGAGTGCATCTTCATACCCTTGAAGATCGCTAAGCGGAAGTGTTACAAGAACGCGGTTGATGGAGTCGTACTCGCGGCGATTCAAATCGCGGAAGATCCGATCTAGCGCCGAACGGACGGCGCCTCCGCGTTCAACACACGTACAGCCCGGGGACGTCTCCTCCTTCTTGATCCAGCAAGGGGAGAGGAGAAGTTGAGGGAGAACTCCAGCAGCACGACGGCGTGGTGGCAATGGAGCTCGTGGTTCTCCGGCAGAGCTTCGCTAAGCACTACGGAGGAGGAGGTGTATGAGGAGGGAGGGCTGCGCCAGGGAAGAGGTTCGGCTGCCCTCCCACCCCTCCACTATATATAGGGGCAAGGGGAGAGGGGGAGGCGCCCTAGGGTTTCCCCTAGGGGGCGGCGGCCAAGCAGATTGGATCTCCCTAGGGAAAATCCTAGGGAGACTTGCCCCCCAAGCCAAGCAGGTGGAGGCTTGCCTCCCAAGCCAGGTGGAGGCGCCCCACCTCCCCAAGTAACGTGGGAAAGGGTGTGGGGGGCGCACCACCCCTTAGTCGGCTGGTTTTCCCCTTCCCCTTTGGCCCATAAGGCCCTCCAACACTTGCCGGGGCTCCCGAAACACCTTTCGGTCATGCTGGCCATAGCCTGGTACCCTCGGAACACTTCTGGACTCCAATACCCTTCGTCCAATATATCGATCTTCACCGCCGGACCATTCCGGAACTCCTCATGATGTCCGGGATCTCATCTGGGACTCCGAACAACCTTCGGTAACCACATAATATTTCCCATAACAACTCTAGCGTCACCGAACCTTAAGTGTGTAGACCCTATGGGTTCGGGAACCATGCAGACATGGCCGAGACACCTCTCCGGCCAATAACCAATAGAGGGATCTGGATACCCATATTGGCTCCCACATGTTCCACGATGATCTCATCGGATGAACCACGATGTCGGGGATTCAATCAATCCCGTATACAATTCCCTTTGTCTATCGGCATGTTGTTTGCCCGAGATTCGATCGTCGGTATCCCAATACCTCGTTCAATCTTGTTACTGGAAAGTCTCTTTACTCGTTCCGTAACGCATGATCCCGTGGCTAACTCCTTAGTCACATTGAGCTCATTATGATGATGCATTACCGAGTGGGCCCAGAGATACCTCTCCGTCATACGGAGTGACAAATCCCAGTCTCGATTCGTGCCAGCCCAACAGACACTTTCGGAGATACCTGTAGTGCACCTTTATAGCCACCCAGTTACGTTGTGACGTTTGGTACACCCAAAGCATTCCTACGGTATCCGGGAGTTGCACAATCTCATGGTCTAAGGAAACGATACTTGACATTAGAAAAGCTCTTAGCAAACGAACTACACAATCTTGTGCTATGCTTAGGATTGGGTCTTGTCCATCACATCATTCTCCTAATGATGTGATCCCGTTATCAATGACATCCAATGTCCATGGTCAGGAAACCATAACCATCTATTGATCAACGGCTAGTCAACTAGAGGCTTACTAGGGACATGTTGTGGTCTATGTATTCACACATGTATTATGGTTTCCAGTTAATACAATTATAGCATGAACAATAGACAATTATCATGAACAAGGAAATACAATAATAACCATTTTATTATTGCCTCTAGGGCATATTTCCAACAGATGGTGGGTGCGAGAGGACTCGGGATGGTGCGTGTGCGTGAGAGAGAGGGGGGCACGTATCAATGCAATGCATGTGTCCGTAAATCATTATCCGACAAACGTTCGCCACAAGCCTTTTCCTGACGAACGCCGTAAGAACCGTTAGATCGGCATCCGACAGTGTCAGTTTTGCCATGTCATTTAACAGAACAGCCACTCCTCCTACACACAAATCTTCCACGTGAGTGTTAGCAACTGTCGTATGCTCCCTCCGTTCCAAAATGCTGTGCATGTAGATTTATTGAAAATTTGAACCTCGCAAACTTTTACCGAGTTTTCGTGTACCAAATTGCACATGTAGAATACCCTGTATATATCATTTCATTCATCTTCGAGAGGTAACTATAAAGATGGGGGAGGAGTCTACAAAGAAAGACCATCGTATCACCTGCAGCAATTTCAACCATCCTTTGGTGTGGAGGAATATCATAGGAACTCTATATGATATGATTTTTATAGGATTTTTTCCTTTAGAGCCAATTGGTTCATAGGAATAGATTCATATACTCCACATTTCAAAGGAAATAAACATGATATCATTTCTATAGCTTTAGAGCCACTTGGTTCATATGAATGGATTCCTATACTCCCATAATTTCAAAGGAAAATAAACATTAGTGTATATTCAATAGAAAAGTTCCTATGATATGAACCAAATTACATCTCTTTTCTAATCCCTCCTCATAGGAATTGAGATATATGGCATCTCTAGATTCAATAGAAAATTTCCTATGATGTCAACCAAATGACATCTCTTTTCCAATCCCTACTCATAGGAATTGAGATACTCCATGTCATCTCTTTCCCTACAACTTCCATGTATACATCTTCTATTCCTAAATAGCTAGTACAACCCACTAGTAGCTTTTTTCCAAGACATGCAACTATGGCACAAGAACTATATAGTGTGCGAATAACTTGAAAGATGGTCGCTGGATGAAGCTAATCCGACAGTGCAGATATGGAAAATCCAAGCACTACTGGCTGTTGGATATCATCAACATTCCACCAGATCTGCTACATGTACAATTTAGAAGACTCCATGGTTGAACTTAAGCATAATGCACAAACCTCAAAACACAAGCACTTCTCCTTTGTTCTAGAATCTTCCGTATCATAATTGATTTTTTTCTAAATGAATTGCCATTTTTTTTTACTTTATGCTTTACAATGCACAACCCCATGAATCTTAACATTTTTATAAAACTAATTGATTTTGAATTAGATGAACTATAAGAACTAAATGAACATCTACATCATGCATATATGACACAAAGCTTTACATGCTATAGTGTGTATTTATTCATAATTTGGTTTCGAAATCTCATGCGTTTAACGCATGTGTACCTTACTAGTTTTGAGTAGAGTAGCAAATTTCACGCGGCCCCGGGTATATCAAAATGCAGGGCCCATGCATCATTGCCTTTCGGTCGAACCTACGTCCACAATTTTTTGTACGTACTATATCTCCACTGGTCCCTGAACCCAAAATGTTGCCTCGTTCCCCTAAAACCAAGCGGCCCACACATATTTAAGGCGTCGACTCGAACTCAATCCCTCTCGCGTTTACTACGATGTGGCCCCGCACGCCCTAGTAGTACTCCTACAAACACTACCGCCGCACGCATCATCGGTTTTCTTCAAGAGGACGAGGGATAAGCCGATTTGTAGTGGAGGCGCTTTCAAAAAAACTGTAGTGGAGACCCCTACCCTAGGGTGCCCTAGGTAGCTGCCGCACGCATCATTGGTTTTCTCTTTCTTTATGCTCTTGCGCCCTAGAGTGAAATGATGGTTGCTTCGTCCGTCCAGCTTAATGCGGGAAAGGTGGGGCTTTGTGATTTGACCCCTCATCGCTCATTTTCTACTACTGCAGCGCTACGACCGGGGTGCCTCCAATTCCAACCGCTGCTCCGGACTGTAATTTGGTGCATCGCACGTGGAACAAGATGGTGGATGAGCCACATGTCGGCCAAAGGGGTCCTGTTAAGTGTGTCGCCATTTCGTGTGAGGACTGACCCTGCTTGAGTCGCTACGCCAACACGACAGGTGCAGCCTACCATTTGGTTTTGCTCCTTGGTGAATCCCGACTATATTGATCTAAAAAGATACATACTGAACTACCCTCCCCGTCTCGTTTTTTTAGACGTCTCAGTTTATAGGGCGTGCACGTAGTTCTAGGTCATCCATTTGACTAACTAAATCTGAGTTACTATGTCACAAAAAGTATATCATTGGATTATTAAGCGGATGTAGTTTCTAAACATATACTGTTCATCACATATATAGCCAGTTAAATTCTCAACCTAGAATGACGTGCATGCCATGTAAACCGATACGAAGGAAGTATAGTAGTAAAAATGAGGTGATTTTACCGAGCGATCGGCGGGGGAACATGGCCTGTCATGCGGTCCCACGTGTCATGATGTACCAAGGCGATGCGCATGTCCCTCTTGAGGCAGAAGCAATACTACGTGGTTTGAGATGATGGTGAACCGAAGTGTGAAATAATGGTTGCTTCGTCCGTCTGGGAAGGTGCGGCATTGTTATTTGACGTCTCATTGCTCATTACTACTACTACCGGGGCGGTACGACTGGGGTACGTCCCCCCTGCTGTTCTGCACTGTTATTTGGTGCTTGACACGTCGACCCGGTTGCTATATGTCCCACATGTCGGTGACAGGAAGTACAAAATTCATGAAAGTGAGCGTCGACGGAGGAGTATAAGACACGGCTTGGGTTTTTGCTGCTTCGCGCGATCCATCGATACAAACCCGGACTAAAAAAGGCGAGGGCGGGTCTTTTCCCGCGCGGCAGGCATGGGAGTTTGGCATAGTCTGTTCGAGGCAAGGAGGCAGGAAGGGAAACAAGCAAATAAAGGTTGAGCGACTTAGTTTTGGGAAAATCTGATTTTACGGAGTACCTACGCACTAGGGTTTATAGGGCTCATCTAAAAAACATTTGTTTTTCCATTTTATATGTCTCAATTCTACTACTAGTAGTAGTACCATCACATGTTGGATTTCGAGGTGCGTTAGATCACGCGATACAAGCAGTGTCAAGAGAAAACTCACCAATGCATGTAGAAGTTCATGGAAATTTAGTGGTCATTCATGCATTCGTTCTAATTAATGCCTCGGTAAACATAACTTCTTGAGAAAAACGAGTGTACTAATTACTTGTGCAAACTAGGAGTACGAAATTAATTCGACCACTCACCGTCTACCTTGGTTGGAGAGATTTTGAAATTGAGCCATAAACTGGAAAGGAGGGAGTAGTAACTTTTGTCTCGATTACTATTTGTGGCCTTTTATAGATGCAAAATGTATTTTTTTATAGTGGCCTTGTATAAGTAAATGGAGGGAGTACTAAAGGACATATATATTCCAAACAATATGATAATCTCTCTAACCAAGGTAGTAGGGACGAGGAGTAAATGGAGGGAGTAGTAAAATTTTCTCCTCGTCCTGCGAGCCACCGCGCGCGTGGGCGAGGGAGCGGGCGTAAGGCGTACAGTACTACTACTAGTAAGCAAGCTTCACCTCATCCTGCGAGCCACCGCGCCCGTGGGCGGGGGAGACGGCGTACTAAGCAAGCTTCTCCTTGTTCTGCGAGTTGACGGGACACATCAAAAGTACTCTAGAGTATAGAGCCTTGCCTCTAAGGTAGGCCCCACATGGTTTGCCTCTTTTTTAACATAACGCGTCAGGTCGCAATTTGTTTGTTCACCCGTGGTAGACGATCCTCCCTCCACCAAGTGGACAACCAGTACACGGTCAAATTACCACGTGGGCTGCCTTTTCGTACAGAAATGAGCTCCACCGTGTACCCGCGCGGGTGTGGTTGGGAAAGAGACGGGAGTACGTGCGCCGTGCGTGCACCTCTTCTCTTCGTGCACGTCCCCCACCTACGTGGGTGTGTGTGATAGATACAAACCTAGACAAATGGCTTGTGCGGAATAACTACTCTTCGTAAGCCATTGTAAGAGTGCACAAAATGGTGAAGGAGGAGATAGGGGAGCGGCGGAGGTGTGCGATTCTTGGCCGGCGTTTGGCCTCGTTTAAATAGGAGATTAAATAGACGGTGGACGGGAGGAGCTCGGCCGGCGTTGCATTTAGTGCTGGCCCGGTCATGAACGGACGTGTGTCCAGAGTGGGTTTCTCGGCTTCCACACGGGCGGGTTTCATGGAGGCGTTTGAATGCGGCAAGGAGGTGTGTTCAGTCGGGCGTGCATCGAGTGGCGCCCTCGACTCTGACGTAGGACACCGCGCCGTTCTTCCACTGACGTGTGGCTCTTTGGGTACATGGCCTGCATGTCAGTGACCCAACGCAGGCAGCGCACAGCAGAGGAACCTTTGGTGGGCCAGGGCGGTCAGAAGCGGGCATTTCATAAACCGATGATTGTTCATTGAGTGTGACGTCATCCTTTTCATGTAGATAAGCCTACTATGTTGATAGCCCGTTCGATACGTTTTGATTCATAAAGACCGCTGCAAACATCAATGTTCTGCTTATCACAGATAAGATTGATTAATACCCGTAACAATCCATGTCCTTAACAAAGGGTGCATGCACGTATAGGTTGAGCGTGTGTCTTGCATCGTGTGTTGTGTGCATGCAGGCGTGCGAGTGTTGCGTGCGTGCAAGGGTACGTTTCAGTGTTGCATGCATGTGTGCGTACGTGCGTGTGTTCGTGAGTGCATGTGTACGTGTCAGTGTTGCACGCTTGCATGCGCGCGTGTGTTCGTTATGTGTACATGTCAGTGTTGCACGCCTGCATGCATGTGTGTCTTGCGTGCGTGCATGTGTACGTGCGGGGTGAGGCTACACGTCAGTCGGCTGACTTTTTCATCTCTGGTCATTACATTTTCCAGCCGTTGGATACGAAATCAAGGGCCAGCAGTTTATCATCAAACTCCAACCCCCTGAGCCGCCAGCCACCACCGGCCGAACCGCCGGCCCCCGCCGCCCGCGACCGGCCTGTGCCGCGACGCCGCCCCGCCCGCCCCGAAACCACTCCCCACCGCCGGTCCGCCGCCGCACCGGCCATCCCTCTAGCCCCCCCTCCCCCCGTGCCGAGCTTTTTCTCAGGCGATCCCCACCCCACCACCCAATCAACGCCCCACCCCACCGCCGGCGACTGCCAACCAGAGGTCTCACGACTTCGAGTACCCACCGACCACTAATTTATTACCATTTCTGTCCTTCATATACGCGCTGATGGGTGGGCCCTATGGTAATGTGCGCTGCTGAATGTGGACCGTTTGACTGGTCAATTGATCGTGTCATCAACAAATTACGGAGCTGTATGGTGAGCCAATGACCGTATGATAACCCTAAAATGTATTTTATTAACACAATACAGACTCAAACTACCATTTCTTTCTTTCATATACGGGCTGACAGGTGGGCCCCATGGTTATGCGCCCGGATGGTGCAACACTAGTTGCGCCACGTGGAACGTTTGACTGGTCAATTGATTGTGTCATCAACAAAATACGGAGTTGTACGGGTGAGCCAGTGACCGTATAATCATGACATGTATTTTTTTTAACACGGTACAGACGCAAGGGCTCATATATACGCGCAAGCACTCACCGCTATAAGTGCACACACGCACACCCTACCCCTATGAGCACCTTCGAGAGAGTGAGCCAGCATATGATCTTGAGATTTTACGAAGTCACCATAGGTGCCTCATAGTCGAGTGGAACGTCTCCTCCCACTGAACGCACATCGCCGGAAAATACTGAAATTAACCCAGGATAAATGCGAGCACCAGGACTTTAACCTTGGTGGGCTCGAGAAACCACTGTCCTCCTAACCATCCAACCACATGCTGGTTAGCACGACATAATGTATGTGGTGACCGTGATGAGCTTATTCTGAAGTCCAGTGACCATATCGTGCTTTCGCTTCAAATACAATGACCATAAGTGTCGTCAACAAAATACGGAGCATGCATCAAATGCAAAGTCCGTCGGTGTCATCAAGAAAATACGGAGACGTATGTGAGCTAGATACCGTATGATCAGCACGAGAATGTGTACGGTGACCGTAATGAGCATATTCTGAACTCTAGTGACCGTATAGTGCTTTAGCTTGAAATAAAGTGACCGTCATGCGTGAATGTGTCGTGGGCATGCATACTTTTAGAGGGCCGAGAGATAGTTTGTGTGCGTACGTGAAAGTGGTGTAGAAAGAGGGGATGTCCGGTGGAGACAAGGAGAGATATGCCCTTCGTTTCTCTTTCACGTGACTAATATTTTAGGAGAATGTATAAACATTCACAATGCAGAGCAAATATTTTTGGATGCACCATGCAATTAACTTTCATGTATAACATTGTACTATTGTATATGCTTATTTTCTTAGTGGCCGATTGCGTGTGTGGTGTGGTGGGCACATCATTTCTAGTTGTGCTGGGTCAACATGAGGACTCATGGGTTGGTTCCATCCTACGCCACATAGGTTGGATGGAGACGCGTTATATGAAGACCCATGTGGAGGACTCGGCATACAACACGAAGCTAGCTACCAGAGTCGCGGAGGACTCTATCCCCACTGGTGATAAGCCGACTATATATGATTTGTAACCCTAGGCCCCCAGTATGTTACAGAAGCTTGGGGGCTAGTTTGTTGATAGTATACACACGCATAATGCCTGGTATTCACGTGTACTTTGTACACACCCCTATCACTAATATACAGTACCAGGAGTAGGCTTTTTCCTCAACTGCAAGGGTCCGAACTAGGGTAAAACTTTGCCTCGTATTACCATCCAGCCTAACAGTCAGGGATATCCTACCGAATGATATGATGGAATCATATCTGCCAACTACTAAGAGAGAGGTGTGTCTGGGGGGGGCAATGTGTGCGAGAGAGGCCTAAAGATAATGTGCGTGCGGGAGACACATAGGCACATATATATATATATATATATATATATATATATATATATATATATATATATATATATATATGTATGTATGTATATATATGCGTATAGAGGGCTAGTAGAGACCGTGCGTGTGTATATATGCATGTGAGAGAAATAGTGTTTTCCAACTGAGATTAGTGAAAAGGGTGGTACATAGTAGTCAGAAAGAGAGAGAGAGAGATACAGAGAGAGCATGTGCGTGAGACTCCCCGACACCCCGAGAGAGATTGTGAGCATGTGTGAAAGAGAAATGCCGATGCATATAAAGTGTGTGCACTTATGCGGTAGATAGAGAGATATATAACGCGTTTGTGAGAACGGGCCGAGGCATAGTGCATCTATGTGTAAAAGGCGGTTCTACGCATTAAATTAAAATATAAATGGCATTATTATTTTGGAAGAGATCATGAATTTTGCAAATTGTGTATGGACAAAAATCGGTCTATCAGACACCCATACTCTATTGAATTCTAGCATGTGCATGTGTTTATTTCATATTATCGATCCATAGAGTGAGAGCGGTTTGAAATACAGGCAATGGATGCTTTTGCAATTCATATATAAACATTAATTAGTGCACTCCATGTTGTTAGTGTGAAGCACTTTATACATTTGTCACTTGCATGGATACATTCCAAATTGCTAGCTACAAAATAGAATACATGTCGAATTCAACATAAAGGGGGTTTCGAAGATTCGAATTCATAGGAAGTGCATTCATCTATTTGAACCCGAGGTAATGGCATTTGTAAATCAGATGTAAAAGGGGGCATCAATCTTTGTTGTGCGTTTGAACATGCTATATATATTCATACGCATGTCTAACTCTTTTTTTTTGGAACCAAGGAGATTATATCTGGAACCATGCATGAACTGAGGTAAGTTGCATATTTTTTAATATATACTCGTGTACAATGTATATTCAAATGTACCACCTCCATTCCAAAATAATTGCAGCTTTAGGATTTTCAAGAGTAAAGATTTGTGAAGTTTGACAAATCCTGAATATTCAATTCAAGAGAACCGAAAACGTTAATGCTTCTGCTCCCAAATATTGAACGAAGCACCAAATAGGCCTCTGGTCACCCGAAACCGCACGAGACTAATGTTTGGTGGTAGGAAATTACTATCCTGACTCTGGCCCGTGTAGCCTATCGGCCCGATGTCCAAAGGTCTAAACCGGGGTAGGTTTGTAACTTCACCAAGACGCCAGTCTCAACCGCCTCCGAGAGGCATTCATACGCCGTGGGCGCCTAAACACCCATGCGCTCGGCCGAAATCTATCCCGCCCACATTTGGGACACCTGAGATTACTGTCCTACCCCCAACCCACAGTATGTGGGAAATTTTAGATGGGGGCAAAGTTTGTAACTTTCCCCAAATTTCAAACAAGCGCGTCCCAAACCGAAACATTGTTCCCCCTTAGTTCCCCGCCTCCCTCCGTTTCCCCATTCATACTCCGTGGGCGCCAAAACGCCCTCTCCACCAGCCGCGAAACCCCATCCTCCTCCGTCCTCCACCCCATAGCGCCCAATCCACCACCGCCCTCCTCCATCACGCCGGAGCCGGTACCCCGATGTCGTCGTCCAACACAACCGCAACCGCAACGCCCTCAAGGACTTAGCAGCTGAAGCCGAGGTAGAGCTGCCTCCACGACGCCGACGCCGACGTGCGCCGTACCAGAACTACTCTGACCACGCCGTCCTGCGCCTCACTGCTGCCGCTGCACTGTCGCAACCGTCCACCACACAGGAGCTGTTCCCGCTACGCCGTCGTTCGCCGCCTCGGATCTGCTTCCCCGCCGCCGACAGACGGCCACCGCACCACACTCAACAACTTGGCCATGGGTTCGTCCAAGGCTGCACCGTCCTCCACAACTTCTCGTTTCAAGCGAACCACAAGAAGATCGTTGGAAAAACAGAAGGAGGACACAACACTGCCAGCAGAAAGAGGTACTCCTCTTCCCTTATTCGTGCAAACCTTACGTCTCTGCTCACACCGTATTCATCCCATGAAAGAAACTAGTTGACCGCTTCTTACTGCATCTTCTTCGTGATACTAAATGCACAAGGTTTCCTCCCTTTACTATTTCACCTTTGCTAGAGGTCAGTAGCCTGCCTGGATTTCAATTCAGGGTCAGTCGAACTGCAATTAAAAGAAGCAGCACCCGCTCAGGCGCGCGGAGCACCTAGTCCGCCTGTTCGCCGGGGAAGCGGCGCATTGGTGTCTATCATAGGGGTGTGGGGCGTAGGAGCTGCTTGCGCCCGATCTGGAGGTCGGCGGGGCTTGAATGGATGGCCGGGGGGTGGTGCCAAGCACGGTGGTGCAATGAGGTCGAGGGGAGGGCGCAGGCAGGGGACTGGGCCGGTGGTCGCTGCCGTTTCGAGGAAGATCGTCAACACTGACTGGCTGGAGGTAGATGAAGGTGATCTGCCCGTTCTTTGTACATCGGACAGTGTAGAAAAAATGGACTGACCTATTTGTTTTCAGTCGAATGTTATTTTCATAGAATCATGTAGTAATTTAGTGTGCCATGCATGTTGTAGAGCTATCATATGTCTCCCGTCATTTATTTCTCACCGACCTGCTATCTGCTATCTTTACACTGTACTAATTGTGCACACACTTCACCCATACTCACACTATTGTTTTTTTATGCATGGGTATTTCAGACTCTAACGCAGTGTTGATGAATGCTGAAAAGAAAAGACAGAAGTCGCTCCAGTGTAATTCGAAGATAAGCACTAAGCTTTTCATCGCTCTAAAGGATGTAGTGTCAGCAGTTGGAGACAGTAAACGTAGCTCTGCAGTTGATGATCCCAATTGCCACACACAACCATCCCAGGTGCTTGCTTTAACTTCGTGTTGTCAAATGTGGTTGCATGTTGCATATGGTGTCTAGCTTGTATTGCTTCCAATTTGGTTAAATTGCATCTGCTTACTTTACACATTATACCTTTGATAATGACATGCCTTCCTGTTTTTGATACATACTACATATGTCTATTAACCATGTTCATACATCAAACTAATGCTCTTTTGTATCCCTCGTCAATCACTTATGATGAGACAGTCACCCGAGTGGGTTACTGTGAGACGCCATACTCGTTTAAAGAGTGCAGTGTCATCCTCCCCACATGATTCTCAAGAAACAGCAAGGCTAAATGAAGATAGTCAACATAGCTCTCTAGTTGATGACCGCAATTCCCCCACAGCACCATCACAGGTGCTTGCTCTAACTTTGCAGTGTGATATGTGGTTGCATGTTGCATACGGTGTCTAGCTTGTAATGCTTCTAATTAGGGTAAATTGCATCTGCTTAGTTTACACATTATACCTGTGAATATGACATGCCTTCCTATTTTTGGTACACACTACATCTATGTGGTAACCTTGTTCTTACATGAAACTGCCTCTCTTCTGTATCCTGCATCAATCAGTTACGATAAGTCACCTTTATTCGTTGCATATTGCATATTATTTCTTGCCTGTTGCCATGTATTGCTTCTAATTTGGTCAAATACATTTGTTAGGGCACCCTTCTAATTTGGCAGAGTGATATTGGTTTCATCTTTCATATGGTTTCTAGCTTGCATTGATTATAACAAGTTCAAGCACCTTGTGCTTAGTTTACACTTTATACATCATACATGTCAATATGTCACGCCGTCCTGTTTTTCATACATATTCCATCCTCCTATCATGCGGCTGCCTTACATGAAAGTAGTGTTCGTCAGTATCATGCATCAATGAGTTCTGAAGAGAAATTTGTATTCCTTTTTTCTTGTGGGTTTGACTTGACAAGGCAAAATCAAGAAAGAGGAAGGAAAAGAGTAAGGAAGGCGATGATGGTGGTCCTCTGCAGCAACATAAACGGAGCATCTGTACCGATTCTCCTTGTACTGATAGTGCATTACAAGGTCCAACTCTCCGCTCCCCTACTACCATCCAAGGTGCTTGCTCTAACTTGGCAATGTGATATCTGGTTGCATGTTGCATATGGTGTCTAGCTTGTATTGCTCCTAATTAGTGTAAACTGCATCTGCTTAGCTTACACATGATACGTGTGAATATGACACGCTTTCCTGTTTTTGGTACATACTATATCTGTCTATCACACCATGTTCTTACATGAAACTACTCTTCTTGTGTATCCTGCATCAGTCACTTATGATGGAACACCTTTAAGTTGGCAGTGTGATATTGGTTTGCGTCTTGAATATGATTTCTAGCATGTATTGCTTCTAGTTTAATGAACGCCACCTATGACGAGATAGTTTTAACTTGGCAGAGTGATATTGATTGCACCTTTCATATGGTGTCTAGTTTGCAGTGCTTCTAATTTGTTGAAGTGCCTTCTGCTTAATTACCACATCATAGGTGTGAATATGTCAAGCCGTCCATTTTTTTCGTACATATTCCATCCTCGTATCATGACTTTGCCTTTCATCGGAGTAGTGTTCGTCAGTATCATGCATCAATGAGTTCTGAAGAGCAAATTTTATTCCTTTTTCTTGTGGGTTTGACTTGAAAAGGCAAAATCAAGAAAGAGGAAGGAAAAGAGTAAGGAAGGCGATGATGGTGGTCCTCTGTAGCAACGTAAATGGAGCATCTGTACCGATTCTCCTTGTACTGATAGTGCATTACAAGGTCCAAGTCTCCGCTCCCCTACTCCACCATCCAAGGTGCTTGTTCTAACTTGGCAATGTGATATCTGGTTGCATGTTGCATATGGTGTCTAGCTTGTATTGCTCCTAATTAGTGTAAACTGCATCTGCTTAGCATACACATGATACGTGTGAATATGACATGCTTTCCTGTTTTTGGTACATACTATATCTGTCTATCACACCATGTTCTTACATGAAACTACTCTTGTTGTGTATCCTGCATCAGTCACTTATGATGGAACACCTTTAAGTTGGCAGTGTGATATTGGTTTGCGTCTTGAATATGATTTCTAGCATGTACTGCTTCTAGTTTGATGAACGCCACCTATGACGAGACAGTTTTAACTTGGCAGAGTGATATTGATTGCACCTTTCGTATGGTGTCTAGTTTGCAGTGCTTCTAATTTGTTGAAGTGCCTTCTGCTTAGTTACCACATCATAGGTGTGAATATGTCAAGCCGTCCATTTTTTCGTACATATTCCATCCTCGTATCATGACTTTGCCTTTCATCAGAGTAGTGTTCGTCAGTATCATGCATGAGTGAGTTCTGAAGAGCGAATTATATTCCTTTTTCTTGTCGGTTTGACCTCACAATGCAAAATCAATAAAGCTGAAGGAAATTGGCAAGGCATTGGATGATGGTGGTCCTTCTGAGCAACTGAAATGGAGGTTCTCTACAGATTCTACTCCGCCATCCTCCCAACAAGATTCGCAAGACAACGCAAGGTTAGACAGTCAACGTAGCTGTGTAGATGATGAGCACATCTCCCCTACTCCACCATCACAGGTGCTTGCTCTAACTTGACACTATTATATGTGGTTGCATGTTGCGTATGATGTCTAGCTTGTATTGCTTCTAACGTTGTTGAATTGTATTTGCGTACTTTACACATAATGCCTGTGAATATGACATGTGTTCCTGTTTCTAGAACATACGTGTACATGATGAGCACATCTCCCCCACTCCACCATCACAGGTGCTTGCTCTAACTTGGCACTATTATATGTGGTTGCATGTTGCGTATGATGTCTAGCTTGTATTGCTTCTAACTTTGTTGAATTGCATCTGCTTACTTTACACATAATGCCTGTGAATATGACACGTGTTCCTGTTACTAGAACATACGTGTACATGATGAGCACATCTCCCCTACTCCACCATCACAGGTGCTTGCTCTAACTTGGAACTGTTATATGTGGTTGTGTTTTCCGTATGATGTCTAGTTTGTATTGCTTCTGATTATGTTGAATTGCATCTGCGTAGCTTACAACTTATACCTGCAACGTTCACTTACCCATAAGACACATTTAACTTGGGACTGTGATGTAGGTTGCATCTTGCATTGTCTTCTAACTTGTACTGCTTCTAATTTCTTGAAATGGCACTTACGATGAGACACTTTTTACCTGATAGAGTGATATTGGTTGCATGTTCATATGGTGCCTAGCTTTCATTTCTTCTAATTTTGTTGAAATGCCTTCCGCTTACTGTTTTTCCATGCATATTCCATCCTCCTATCGTACGTGTGAATATGAAATGCTGTCTTTTTTGTATATATTCCATCCTCCTATCCTGCGCTTGCCTTACATCAAAGTAGTGTTCGTCTGTATCATGCATCAACCAGTTATGCAGAGCTAATTTTATTCATCTTCTTGTGGTTTTGACTTCATAAGGCAATATCAGAAAATAGGAAGGAAAAGAGTAAGTTAGGGGATGTTGGTGGTCCTCCGCATCGACCCAAACAGAGACTCTCTGATTTTCCACTGCTACTGCTAATGAAGTTGAAGTCCCAAGTCTACATGATGAGTTCATCTCCCGTACTCCACCATCGCAGGTGCTTGCTCTAAGTTGACAGTGTGATAATTGGTTTCATGTTGCATATGTTGTTTAGCCTGTATTTCTTCTATTTTGATTAAATTGCACCTGCTGAGTTCATACGTTATACATGTGCATATGACATGGCATTCTGTGTCCAGAATACACTTCATCTATCTATCATACCATGTTCTTACATCAAAGTATTGCTGTTGTGTATCCCACATCAGTCACTCATGATTGGACACTTTTAACATGACAGTTTGATAGTGGTTGCATCTTTCATTGATTTCTATGTTGTACTGCTTCTAATTTTTCGAATTGCCACTTATGACAAGACACTTTTAACTTGGCAGAGTAATATTGGTTGCATCTTTCATATGGTGTCTAGCTTGCATTACTTCTATTTTCTTGAAAATCCTTCTGCTTAGTTTACACATCGTAGCTGGGAATATGTCATGACGTCCTGTTTTTCTTACATATTCCATCCTCATACGGTTGTCTTACATCAAAGTATTGCTTGTCTGTATCATGCATCAATGAGTTCTGAAGAGCGATTTTATTCTTTTGTGTTGTGGGTACGGCTTGACATGGCAAAGTCAAAAAAGAGCAAGGAAAATAATATAGTAGGGAGTGGTGTTACTCGTCGGGTGAAACGGAAAAGGATCTGCCGTCCAGATTCTGCTGGTACTTATAGTGCAGTAGAAGGTCCAAGTCCACCGGCTAAATCTACAAACACAGTATCACCTGCTCCACCAGCTGCAGCATCTGCTTCAACTGTACCAGCATCTCAACGAGTTACTCGTTCGTTTGCTCCGGAACTGGCCAGTTCCCAAGCTGCCTTCACACCTAACACTACTTCCGAAGCACTGCTGACACAACAGGACTTGGCAAGATTAGATGAACCTCATGAGCATCAACACCAAGATGGTACCTGACCGAGTCAAGTTGCAGTTGCATGCTTCTTTATATGTACTCTCACAGTTTGATGTACACTAACACTTTCCATATTCGTTGTTGAACTAGCACCATGACGCAAGCAGAAACAGACATAAGGGATAATGCTTGACAGATTAACAAAATCTAAAGGAGGAAGAATGGAGATCCATTTTGAGGCAGGTTTAAAAAGCCCACGTGATGCTACAGAGTCAGCCAAGTTAGTATCAGAAGGCAGCCGTTGCCGTTAGGTGTCATGCACGTATCCTCCCAACGTGGATCCAGTATAGGAATGAGAAAGACAATACCCAGTTTAACACCTTCCTTGACCATTTATCCGTAAGTAATGTTATTCATCACAATTAGTAATATTGTCTTGCTCTGTCCCATACTTTCTAGCTTCCTCCTAATAAGACTCACATTCTTTTTTCAACAGATGAGGTTCAAGTTGGGTCTGAAAGATGATGCAACTAACAAGCATGCACTCATGTTTTTCAGTCTGCTCTGCGACAGTATCGGTACCACCTTAGAAAATCTCACTTTGAAGGCAAGGCTAACAATGAAATCGCCCAAACATCTCTAGTGGAATATATTACAGATGAAGACTGGACAGCCCTTGTTAAACACTGGTCTGATCCAAAGTATCAAGTAGGCTATATGTATTTGATCAGACCACATATTGAACTTGTATTTATGTATGTGCCTTACAAGTGTATCTTCTTCTAGGCTAACTGTTTGAAGAACAAGACCAACCGTTCTAAAGTGAAATTCCAACAGACAACAGGATCTCGTAGCTATATTGCACACTGCGAGGCTCTTGTAAATAGCTGCTACTTCCTTCTTTTTTCTGTGCCATATTATCGTATCTATATTGACTTGTTCCAAATACAGAGGAAAGCCTGTGCGGACCAAAAAGAACCTAAACCGAATGCAGTCCAACTCTTCAAGGATTGCCACACCAGCAAGATGAAGGGCATGAGCACACCAGTTCAAGCCGCTGTTGTAAGTCCTTACTCCTCCTGCCTTTGAACTGATTGGTACTATGATGTGTTCATTTAACTACTTGGTTTGCAGCCAATGTCAGTTACTCTGTTCACTTTTATACACAGTTATCTTAACGTATCATTTCACCTTACATGGTTTAAAAGAGATGAAGGATATTCTTTTGGTCTTGATCTGTATTCTAGTTGTTATGTTCACGTGCGCACACAATGATAAAATAGCTTGTTTGTTTTATATCTATTTGCCCATGATATGAATGATGTCATACTATGTTCATCCTACTTTAAACCATGTCTCTTTATCCTTAGATGTCAACGAATGTGAGGAAATAGACAATACAGTAGGCATGCTACATGGACATATGTTCCGAAAGTGATTTTATTATGTAGTTGGCACTACAATACATGCTAATGTATTACAGTAATTCACCAAAATAAGTTATGTATAAACGTGTAACCTACTTTTTTTATTTTTGTCTCATTAGTAACTTATCTGGTACACTAATCTACAAGTTCAAACTTTCAAGAAGCTATGGAAAAAATGATTGAACAACCACAACCACCTGAAGGTGACGAGGCTACCACAGGCGCAATGTCACCTCTTGCTGCAGTGCGTCAGTATCTCTCCACTAACAGTGCAAAAAGCACCTTCCTGCGTAATTCTGGGTTGGTTGTCAAGGTAACCTCGTCCAAATCGCCTACTGGACAAAATCTTCCTGCTAGACAGAGTGATATATCTGTGCTCCAGACACAAGTCCAATCCCTAATGGACATCGGAAACAAGAATAGTGGTTGACAAATGTCGTCAAGATATGAATGGTTTTGAAACCAGACTATCAGACATTCGCTTCGTTGTTCAAGAGCAATGGCGGAAAAAAGGTGAAGATCGTGCTGCTCCATCAGATTCTACAGCCTGAAACATTAGCACTCAGGTCAAATGATCTGTGCTTCTATACATATGATGGTGCTTTTATCTGCAAGGACTGTAAACTTTATGCAACAGGCCTTTTGTTGTATGGTTGGAATTTATTTTGTTGTGATACAGCATTTATGATGCTGCCAAAGGCTGCAATAATTACGACACTATTTTTGTATAGTGTAGGTTTATCTTAGTAATGTATTCGGGCGAAAGCTTCGTAGGAGCCCAACATGCCAACATTCGTCGGGCCCATTCCAATTGGGCTAAAAACGATTATGGGCCGAAATTTGCATGTAGCCCACTAAAATTATCTGGGCCTAAATCAGCATAAGATTTCATATTTTTCTGGTAGGCCTGTGCCCATAGTGGGCCTTTAACGGGCCTAAACATAATTTGGGCCCTCAGTAACAATAGGCCGTTTACTAACATGGGCCTTTAAAAGACCGAAAGTGAGATTGGGCCCTCATTGTGCCAAATAACCCACTGGTCTTAGCAGGCCGAAATGGTGGCCCATTTACGAGGCGGATCTTTCACAGGCCGAAATTCAGACAGGCCATAAATGCGCCGACCTAATACACGGGCCTTTAACAGGCCGGAAGTTCGGTCGGGCTAGATTATCGTCATTTTTATATGGGTCGTTAATGGGCCCGATGTGACGTTGGGCCACATATGGCCCTTGGATTTCGTCCGATGTTAACAGGCCGAAAATCACAACACGCCGAAAGTGGCCCAAATCTATAGTGGGCCTCTAACAGGCCGAATGTAAGACATGGTCGAATATGACCCAAATCTTTCACGATCGTTTATGGGACGAAAGTTTCAATGGCCTGTAAATGGGCCCAAATGAAGCAGGACCTTTAACAGGCCGAAAATACACCGGGCCGTAATTCGGCCCATATACTTAGCGGTCTGTTAACGGGCCAGAAGTGACCATGGGCCGCGATGATGACAAGTTTAGGGCAGGCTGTTGACGGGCCGATTTGACACTAGCCGTACAGGCCTTAACTGAGAATGTTGGGCCTTTAGCTGGGTCGGCCCATTATGGTCTGCAAAATCTTGTGGGCCTTTAGCTGGGCCGGCCCATTATGGCCCGCAAAATCTCATGGGCCTTTAGCTGGGCCGGCCCATTATGATACGCAAAATCTCGTGGGCCTTTTGCTGGGCCGGCCCATTATGGACCGCAAAATCTTGTGGGCCTTTAGTTGGGCCAGCCCATTTAAACTTTATGGGCCACTTTTGGGCCGGTCCACGTGTCAACATATCATCGGCGCATCTCGCCCACTGGATGAGTGACACCTGTGCCAACGCAGAGCTGACACGTGTTTCCGTCAGCCAATCAGAATTTTACACGTGGAAAATCCCCATTGGTCCGGGCTGTTAACGGGTTATCGGATCCAAAACCGGACCCGATAGCTTAACGGCGTTCCGTTACGGTGGATGCCACGTGTCGGTCACCCTTGACGAAAGCACTTCTGTGACGCGCGATTTATCATCATGGAAGTGGACACTTCCATGATGATAATTTTGGTAATGTCATGGAACACTTCTACGACAGCACAGGTATGACTATCTTGATTCTGTCATAAATTTGTCATGGATGTACATGCATGACAGAAAACGTGACCTACTATGACAAACACGTATCATCACGGAAGTGTATTTTTTTGTGGTGTTATACTTCCCCTCCACCAACAAGCATCAATCCATGGCTTGCCCGAAACAACGGGTGCCTCCAACTAACAACAGTCCTGGGGGAGTTTTGTTTGCAATTATTTTGATTTGGTTTGAGCATGGGACTGGGCATCCCGGTGACCGGCCATTTTCTCGTGAGTGAGGAGCGGAGTCCACTCCTCTTGAGAATAACCCGCCTATCATGGAAGATACAGACAGCCCTAGTTGATACATGAGCTATTCGAGCATACAAAACAGAATTTCATTTGAAGGTTTAGAGTTTGGCACATACAAATTTACTTGGAACGGCAGGTAGATACCGCATATAGGAAGGTATGGTGGACTCATATGGAATAACTTTGGGGTTTATGGAAGTGGATGCACAAGCAGTATTCCCGCTCAGTACAAGTGAAGGCTAGAAAGAGACTGGGAAGCGACAAACTAGAGAGCGACAACAGTCATGAACATGCATTAAAATTAATCAACACTGAGTGCAAGCATGAGTAGGATATAATTCACCATGAACATAAATATCATGGAGGCTATGTTGATTTTGTTTCAACTACATGTGTGAACATGTGCCAAGTCAAGCCACTCCAATCGTTCAAAGGAGGATACCACCCTATCATACCACATCACAACCATTTTAATAGCATGTTGGCACGCAAGGTAAACCATTATAAACTCCTAGCTAATTAAGCATGGCATAAGCAACTATAATCTCTAATTGTCATTGCAAACATGTTTCATTCATAATAGGCTGAATTAGGAACGATGAACTAATCATATTTACAAAAACAAGATAGGTCGAGTTCATACCAGCTTTTCTCATCTCAATCAGTCCATCATATATCGTCATTATTGCCTTTCACTTGCACGACCGGACGGTGTGGATAATAATAATAGTGCACGTGCATTGGACTAAGCTGGAATCTGCAAGCATTCAATACAAGGGAGAAGACAAGGTAATATGGGCTCTTGGTTAGATTAACAATAATGCATATGAGAGCCATTTAACATTTTTCATCATGGTCTTCTCCTCTCGACCCCCAAAGAACAAGAAAAGAAATAAACTATTTACACGGGAAAGCTCCCAACAAGCAAAAGAAGAACAGAAATCTTTTTGGGTTTTCTTTTCATTACTACTACAGGCATGGAAAGTAAACTAGCTAAAAGCTACAACTAATTTTTTTTGGTTTTTCTTAAGGCTTTTCAAAACACACAAGAAGAAGGCTTAAAACAAAAAATAAACTAGCATGGATAATACAATGAAAAAGTATGAGCACCGACAACTAGAATGAGTGTGTGAACATGAATGTAATGTCGGTGAGAAATACGTACTCCCCCAAGCTTAGGTTTTTTACCTAAGTTGGTCTATGCCCATGGATGGCCTGGCGGATATCCGAAGTTGTAACTGGGGTCGTACTGAGATGCATCTGGTACTGCCTCACGAGCTGCAGCTTGGAGGCGAGCTGCTTCCGCCCTCCTCTCGTACTCGTTTGCCTCCTCCCTGGTTATGACATATCTCCCATTTGCCTAAAAGTCAAAAAAGTAGGAGCAGGGAGAGCAATATGGACAGCGTGACGTCTGTCAAACATTAGTCGGTACTGGAGGGGCTGTTCATTCCTCTCAATAAACTGATGATGAACCATAGCATTAAAATCTAGATAAGCAGGAGGCAACTCCATATCATTTTCATGTATGGGTACCTCAAGAAAATTAGCTAAACGGGTTGCATAAATTCCACCAAACAAATCTCCACTTATAATGTTATGATGCAACCTTCGTGCAATGAAGCCCCCAAATTAAATTGTTTATCTCCTAATATTGCACTCTTGAGGACACTAAGGTCTGGAACGAACATGTGACAGGCTTCATCTTTACCGTTAATACATCTACCTATAAAGAGAGCAAAATAATGTATGGCTGGAAAATGGATGCTCCCTATGGTAGCTTGCGTGATTTCTCTAGATTCCCCCACAGTTATACTAGCAAGAAAGTCTTTATATTTAGATTTGCGAGGTTCACTAGCATTACCCCACTGTGGGAGTTTACAAGCAGTATTAAAATCTTCTAAGTCCATGGTATAAGATTTATCATAAAGATCAAATAGGACAGTCTGAGAATTGCGTGATGATGTAAATTTAAACCTTCTCACAAAGGAATCAGTTAGGTAGTAATATTGGAGGCACTTATCTGACACGAAGCCCTCAAGTTCAGCATTACGCACATACGCGTCAAATTCCTCCTTAATGCCTGCTTGGACCATAAAATCTTCTGACGGCCATTCACAAGGTCGCACTTGAGATTCTCTTGGTAGTTCATAGTCCGGCTCACGTATCGCGAGCCTGGGTCCTTGCTTCTTTGAGGAACCACCTTGGTACATTTTCCTAAACATTTTTCTTCCTCTGAAAAATTTCTGAAATTTTTAGTGACTCGAAATAAAAGTGAACCAAACTCAACAAAATTGATAGCAACTACTCCCACAAGTGCCTAGAGACTATATCATGCATTAGAACTACTTGGGACCAAATAAATTTCACATGCAAGCTCAAGAACATGGTCACCTAAGCAGCAAAAATTTGCAATAAATAAAGCACTAGAACAAAAACTAATTGGACCATTGGAGGAGTCACATACTGAAGAACAATCCCCCAAAGCAATTTTGTGAGTGGAGCTTTGAGCAAGGAGATCAAAAATCGCAGCAAAACGAGCTAGAACACGAGTTTGAGCTGTGTGGTGATTTTTTTCTGGAGGAAGACGAAGTGTGTGGGTGCAAGAATAAGTGGAGAGGGGCCACAAGGGGCCCACGAGGCGGGGGCGTGCCCAGGGGGGTAGGGCGCGCCCTGCACCCTCGTGGCCAGGTGGTTGCCCCCTCTGGTGTGTTCTCAGTGCCAGATATTCTTAAATTTCTATAAAAAACATATTTCAGTTTCAGGGCATTTGGAGAACTTTTATTTTCAGGGTATTTTTTATTGCAAGGATAATTCAGAAAACAGACAGAAAATACAATTTTTGCTTTATTTAATCTAAATAACAGAAAACAAAAGGAGGGTACAGAGAGTTGTGCTTTCTAACTTCATCCATCTCATGCTCATCAAAAGGAATCCACTAACAAGGTTGATCAAGTCTTGTTAACAAACTCATTCCGAATCACATGAAACCGGAGAATTTTCGAATAGCACTAGGTTACCTCAACGGGGATATGCACATCCCCAACAATAAGAATATCATATTTCTTCTTGACAGTAGGAAGAGGAAATCAAAACCTCCAATAGTAATCGTTGGAATTTTTCCAATAGAATTGATACTGTGGACTTGAGGTTGTTTCCTCGGAAAGTGTACCGTATGATCATTACCATTAACATGAAAAGTGACATTGCCTTTGTTGCAATCAATAACAGCCCCTGCAGTATTCAAAAAGGGTCTACCAAGGATAGTCGACATACTATCGTCCTCAGGAATATCAAGAATAACAAAGTCTGTTAAAATAGTAACGTTTGCAACCACAACAGGCACATCCTCGCAAATACCGATAGGTATAGCAAAGATATTTCGGTAGGTGTCAACTTATTCAAATCAAGTGTACGATATAAAGAGAGAGGCATAACACTAACACCGGCTCCAAGATCACATAAAGCAGTTTTAACATAGATTCTTTTAATGGAGCATGGTATAGTTGGTACTCTTGGATCTCCTAGTTTCTTAGGTATTCCACCTTTAAAAGTATAATTAGCAAGCATGGTGGAAATTTCAGCTTCTGGTATCTTTCTTTTATTTGTAACAATATCTTTCATGTACTTAGCATAAGGATTCATTTTGAGCATATCAGTCAAACGCATACGCAAAAAGATAGGTCTAATCATTTCAGCAAAGCGCTCAAAATCCTCATCATCCGTTTTCTTGGATGATTTAGGAGGAAAAGGCATGGGTTTCTGAACCCATGGTTCTCTTTCTTTACCGTGCTTCCTAGCAACAAAGTCTCTCTTATCATAACGTTGATTCTTTGATTGTGGGTTATCAAGATCAACAGCAGGTTCAATCTCTACATCATTGTTATCGCTAGGTTGAGCATCAACATGAACATCATCATTAATATTATCACTAGGTTCATGTCCATCACCAGATTGTGTTTCAGCATTAGAAATAGAAATATCATTGGGATTCTCATGTGTGTCAACAACAGGTTCACTAGAAGCATGCAAACTCCTATCATTTTTCTTTTTCTTCTTAGAAGGACTAGGTGCATCAACATTAGTTCTCTGATAATCTTGCTCAATTCTCTTAGGGTGGCCCTCAGGATACAAAGGTTCCTGAGTCATTTTACCCCCTCTAGTCATAACTCTAACAGCATTATCATTTTTATTGTTATTTAATTCATTGAGCAAATCATTTTGAGCCTTAAGCACTTGTTCTACTTGAGTGGTAACCATAGAAGCATGTTTACTAATGAGTTTAAGTTCACCTTTAACGCTAGACATATAATCACTCAAGTGTTCAATCATATAAGCATTTCGTTTCAATTGTCTACCAACATAAGCATTGAAGTTTTCTTGTTTAACCATAAAGTCATCAAACTCATCCAAGCATTGGCTAGCAAACTTAGTAGACGGGATTTCAGCTTTATCATATCTATAGAGAGAATTTACCTTTACTACCTGTGTCGGGTTATCAAGACCATATACTTCTTCAATAGGTGGTAAATTCTTAACATCTTCAGCTTTAATACCTTTTTCTTTCATAGATTTCTTTGCCTCTTGCATATCTTCAGGGCTGAGAAATAGAATACCCCTTTTCTTTGGAGTTGGTTTAGGAGTTGGTTCAGGAAGTGTCCAATCATTTTCATTACTCAAAATATTATTCAATAGCAATTCAGCTTGATCAACAGTTCTTTCCCTGAAAACACAACCAGCACAACTATCCAGGTGGTCTCTGGAAGCATCGGTTAGTCCATTATAAAAGATATCAAGTATTTTATTTTTCTTGAGAGGATGATCAGGCAAAGCATTAAGTAATCGGAGAAGCCTCCCCCAAGCTTGTGGGAGACTCTCTTCTTCAATTTGCACAAAGTTATATATTTCCCTCAAGGCAGCTTGTTTCTTATGAGCGGGGAAATATTTAGCAGAGAAGTAATAAATCATATCCTGGGGACTACGCACACAACTGGGATCAAGAGAATTAGACCATATTTTAGCATCACCCTTTAATGAGAACAGAAATAACTTAAGGATATAGTAGTAACGAATTTTTTCCTCATTAGTGAACAGGGTGGCTATATCATTTAATTTAGTAAGATGTGCCACAACAGTTCCAGATTCATAGCCATAAAAAGGATCAGATTCAACCAAAGTAATTATCTCAGGATCGACAGAGAAATCATAATCCTTATCGGAAATACAGATAGGTGAAGTAGCAAAAGCAGGGTCATATTTCATTCTAGCATTCAAAGATTTTTCTTTCAGCTTAGCTAATAATTTCTTAAGATCATATCTATCATTGCAAGCTAAAAAGTCTCTAGCAGTTTCTTCATCCATAACATAACCCTCAGGCACAACAGGCAATTCACATCTAGGGCGAGAATCTTCATCATCACTTTCATCAATATTATCAGTTTCAATAATTTCATTCTCTCTAGCCCTAGCAAGTTGTTCATCAAGAAATCCACCTAATGGCACAGTTCATCATCACTTTCATCAATATTATCAGTTTCAATAATTTCATTCTCTCTAGCCCTAGCAAGTTGTTCATCAAGAAATTCACCTAATGGCACAGTAGTATCAAGCAAAGAAGTAGTTTCATCATAAGTATCATGCATAGCAGAAGTGGTATCATCAATAACATGCGACCTATCAGAATCAATAGCATGTGTAGGTGTCACAAATTTACTCATAACAGAAGGTGAATCAAGTGCAGAGCTAGATGGCAGTTCCTTACCTCCCCTCGTAGTTGAGGGATAAATCTTGGTTTTTTCGTCTTTTAAGTTCCTCATAGTGATCAATAGATATAAATCCCAAGTGACTCAAAGAATAGAGCTATGCTCCCCTGTAACGGCGCCAGAAAATAGTCTTGATAACCCACAAGTATAGGGGATCGCAACAGTTTTCGAGGGTAGAGTATTCAACCCAAATTTATTGATTCGACACAAGGGGAGCCAAAGAATATTCTCAAGTATTAGCAGTTGAGTTTTCAATTCAACCACACCTAGAAAACTTAATATCTGCAGCAAAGTAGTATGGAAGTAACGGTAACAGTGGCAAAAGTAACAGTAGCAGTTTTGTTGTAATTGTAACAGTGGCAACGGAAAAGTAACTAAGCAAAGATCAATATGTGAAAAGCTCATAGGCATTGGATCAGTGATGGATAATTATGTCGGATGTGATTCCTCATGCAATAGTTATAACATAGGGTGACACAGAACTAGCTCCAGTTCATCAATGTAATGTAGGCATGTATTCCGAATATAGTCATACGTGCTTATGGGAAAGAACTTGCATGCCATCTTTTGTCCTACCCTCCCGTGGCAGCGGGGTCCTATTAGAAACTAAGGGATATTAAGGCCTCCTTTTAATACAGTACCGGACCTAAGCATTAACACTTAGTGAATACATGAACTCCTCAAACTACGGTCATCACCGGGAGTGGTCTCGATTATTGTCACTTCGGGGTTACCGGATCATAACACATAGTAGGTGACTATTGACTTGCAAGATAGGATCAAGAACTCACATATATTCATGAAAACATAATAGGTTCAGATCTGAAATCATGGCACTCGGGCCCTAGTGACAAGCATTAAGCATAGCAAAGTCATAGCAACATCAATCTTAGAACATAATGGATACTAGCGATCAAACCCTAACAAAACTAACTCGATTACATGGTAAATCTCATCCAACCCATCACCGTCCAGCAAGCCTACGATGGAATTACTCACGCACGGCGATGAGCGTCATGAAATTGGTGATGGAGGATGGTTGATGATGACGACGGCGACGGATTCCCCTCTCCGGAGCTCCGAACGAACTCCAGATCAGCCCTCCCGAGAGAGATTAGGGCATGGCGGTGGCTCTGTATCGTAAAACGCGATGAATCCTTCTCTCCGATTTTTTTTCTCCCCAAACGTGAATATATGGAGTTGGAGTTGAGGTCGGTGGAGCTCCAGGGGGCCCACGAGACAGGGGGGCGCGCCCCCCACCCTCATGGACAGGGTGTGGACCCTCTGGTCTTGATTCTTTCGCCAGTATTTTTTATATATTCCAAAAATATTCTCCGTGAAGTTTCAGGTCATTCCAAGAACTTTTATTTCTGCACAAAAATAACACCATGGCAATTCTGCTGAAAATAGCGTCAGTCCGGGTTAGTTCCATTCAAATCATGCAAGTTAGAGTCCAAAACAAGGGCAAAAGTGTTTGGAAAAGTAGGATACGATGGAGATGTATCAGGTTCGCGCTGCACCATTCGTGCGTGGGGTTATGTTCTACTACGGGCTTGACTTCCACCACATGGCCCCGAACTCCATCCTCCACCTCGCCTCCTTCATCACAGTCTGCGAGGCCTTCCTCCGCTGCGAACCGCACTTCGGCCTATGGCTGAAGACTTTCGGGGTCAAGCCGATGTCTAGTGGCCCCGATCTGACGGAGTGTGGAGGGGCCATGGCCACCATGAACCAGAGCGTCGAATGGTTCAAGGGCACCTTCATCGAAACAGTGAAGGAGTGGCAGCAGGAGTGGTTCTACATCACCGAGCCGCTCGCCCCTGGCCAGGCCGAGGTCCCAACCTTTTTGGCCAGGCCTCTGTAGAAGCTCAACTCCTGGAGGGAAAAAGCGTAATCTAGGGAAACCCGGAGGAGGTGAAGGTCGTGATCAAGAGTATCAAGTGGTGGCCCACCACGGGGAACCTCCAACTCGCTGATGTCATCAATGTCATGCTCAACCGATGCATCCTCTCACTCCAACTCCGGCCCACCCCGATGTGGGAGCAGAAACCCAAGAATGCGGGACCCATCTCCGCCTTCTTCCGCTCCTCCTTAGCTGGCATGTGGACGCGGCTCCTCAACCTGGCCAAGGACAAGATCCCCAAGGAGGGGGAAGACCGCAGCTTCGATATGGCTACGAAGCTCCCCGATAAGTGTTCTAACACACAAATCTAAGTCTTTGTTTTTAGTATTGAGGGGTAGATTCTACCAAATCGTTATGCTTGGTGTTTGCAGAAGTGGCTGGCCTGGGTGTAGAAACTGCGATGCCCAATCCCACTACCAGAGGAGCTAAGAACTCCCCTGCTCACGGCGCTCCTAGTCGAACTGCATGTGGTGGCCCCCAAACGGACGAAGTCCATAAAGGGCAAGGCGAGTACTTGGGCCCGGGAGACCTCAGTCACCCGGTCCGAGGAGACCCACGCCTCCTCCGCCCATGAGGACAATGCGGAGGAGGGTGAGGAGAAACAGAACCCTCCCCCTAAAGGGAAGAGGGCGGCGTCGGAGGACGAGAAGCCGGCATGCAGCCCAAGGGCTCGAAGAGGCCGAGGAGGACCTCGACCAGGTTGTCGGCAAGTCGTCAAAGAGAGCCGATCTCTCTGATGAATCAGAGGAAGATCCCCTTGCTATGGCGAGGAAGAAACTGGCACCCCGAGGGTAAGCCATATCTTTTGTAGCCCATATTTTTGATAAGTCCTTTTAGTAAGCAATCTCATAGGGCGTCATTTTATGCAGTCCATCAAAGGTACTCCCCAGCGACACCTCAAGTGGGCTGCCATCCGCTAGCGGGACCCGAAGCCCGCTGCACCTCCACCAGCTCACGATGGGCTGGGGGAGGCGACATCCACTCTGGCCCCTCAAATCAATATGGCGGGGGCTGAGGAGTCGGTCCTCATGGCCGAGCTCGAAGCCTCGACCCAACAGGGCCTGGGGGAGAAGATCCCCGAGGTCATCATGGAAGGGTTGGGCCAATCATCAGCCCACCCAATGTCTGCTCCAGCTCCACCGTCGCAGCTGGAGGCCACTCGACCCGGCCCCCGGCGATTTGGTCCGAGGTCGTCCCGCCACCTCCGCCTCCTGCCCAAGGGGAGCTTAGCGCGGGGTGGACAGAAGATGTGGAAGATGCCTTAAAGGGATCCTCCCTCAAGGAAGAGCCTTGTGCCTTAATAGGCACGACGCTGCAGGGCTTTCGGACCGCGGGGACCGTCCTGCACGACGTTTTCAAGAACCTCATCACGAGCTTCGAGGTATGCCTCTACCCTTATATCAAATTAACTTATTTATTTGAGCTTGTCGATTTATATACCTGTCCGAGAACATAATATCACGGCCTTCTAAATGGAATAGTGAGTGAGTAGCCCCCGAGCCCAAAGCTGGTTTCAAGAAACTGGCATTGGGGTCGTGTATTTAGAAGGAGCTTGTCGTGCAGCCCTCAGGACGCTGCGTAAGGCAATCGTCCTAGAGTTCCAATATTTTGATTGTGGGATTTGTGTAAAAAAATCTTGTTGGCAGGTTTCGACCTGGGCTTCGAGCTCCATCTCCGTGGAGATTGTGGAGATAAACTAGAAGACCGAGAGGTCCGAGGAGGTCCTCAACCTTATGAACCAGAGGTTCGAGAAGTCTCAAGGTAAGAGACCCGGACATGCGATTGATAAGTGTTGTATTGAACAAAAAATTTGTGATGTTTTTGTCTTGAGTGGAGGACTGTGGCTGAACTATTGAATTACAATAGTGTTGTCCAAGCTTGAGGCGCTCAAGGCCGAGCTCAAGAAAGCTTGGCATGAGATGGAGCAGCATAAGGCTGTGGTCGTGAAGGCGGAGGAGGCCCGAGCTGTCAAGAAGGTGGTCGGGGAGAAGGACCGGGCGCGGGTCCAGGAGGCCGAGGAGATCCTGAAGGGCATGTTCAAGGCACGTGTCAAGCTTCAGATGGAGGGGAAGCAAGCGAAGGAGGATCTTGAGAAGCTCCTAGCCCGGGCTGACCGCGAGCTGCTCCAACAAGTGGAGAAAATCACCTCGGGTAAGCTATATCTATTGTACTGTGTGTTTGGCGGCAAAGGGTGCATCGAGCTCACCTAGCTGTGGCGTTCCGCACAGATCTTCGCGGATCTTCCGAATAGCGCTGTTGATGCCATCCAGCACTTTGACCAGTTGAATGGTCATGAGGTGGAGAAGGCATTCTGGGGGCAGTTCCCAGGGTCTCCATCATCACAGCTTCTGAATCATCGAGTGAAGCAGCTGGCGGAGTTATTCAGCATAGTGAGACCGGCGCTTCAAGACCTCTGCGTCACCATGTGGCCCACCGAAGCCCTTACAACCAGCTTCTTCGGTCTCTTGGCTCGCCTGCGAGACAGTGTCCCATGCGTTGATAGCTGGAGGAGGTCCGCGTGCTTTGAAGGAGCGCGAAGGGCGTATGCCTGTGTGAAGATGCACTACCGAAAGGTGGATGCAATGACGGTTGCCACGGGCCCCCTGCACATAAGTTGCGCACCGCAGAGCAGTTCTTTGCCGGGGTGGAGGAGGGAGCCCGGATTACCGAGGCCATCTGTCCAAAGGACACTTTGTGTTTTTAGGTAGCACTTCGGGATGCCGAAGTTTTGAAATGTACAAAACTTATCGTTTGATGGAATGAGTATGGCTTTAAATTCCTTCATATATGTGTGCTTTTTAATTATTTTACCTGCCGTGCGACTGTTTTAAACTGAAAGTGGCCAGTCGTCGACTTCTGCCCCAGTGTAGAATATACAAAGGGTGTTCCTAGAGACATCTTTGACCCTTGGTCGATGTCTCAGTACCCAGAGGCGGTCTGTGCTCGTAGGAACTAGGCAATCAGACTATAAATGCTTGACAGCTTTCACTTAGTCATAGGAGTTTGACTGTGGGGGCTGATGATGAGCCCCCGGTATGGGAAGTGGTCGGCTTCGCAAGCCGAGGTCTAAGGCATGACGCACTTCGGCTAACAAGGGAAGCCATTCGTTTAACATGGGTGATCTCTATCGTCACATCACTTAACGCGGTCTACGGATGGCCAACCAGTTCGTGCTTACCTAGGTAGTTAGTTTTCAGCTTTCTCCACTAAGGCGCTCTGCCAATTAACCTGGCAGCATAATCGCAGTGGTTCTCCCATTACACCCTTAGCCGAATTTATCGGGAACGTAAGAGGTACACGTAGGAGCCGGGAAACCCAACTATTAACCAAAATCTAGGTTCGAAACAGATGCATATAGAGCCAAATCCGAGACGCCGAATACTTCGGACTTGTAAGACAGGGGAACGGGGCCCTTAATGGTTGTATCTTTAAAGACATTCTTGTAGCATAAAGGCAGTGCTTGAATGGAAATGCAGTAACTACCTTATAAAGCGCATCATTTCTTTATTTTATAACTTCAAGCTTTTACATGCCAAGCTGCAACTAGAGGAACTAAAAAGAATACAATGTGAAAGAGTAAATAAGGAAGGAAGAAAAATAGGGCGGATATTGTCATCGGGTTTTTAGGAGCTCGGGCCGCGTCATGCCGTACGTTTGCGCTTCTGAGCTGTTGACCAGCTTGCCGTCGTTAACGGTGAGGACTGAATGGGACAAATGCAGTCTTGACGCTTTATACATTTCGAGCATTTATTGGTCGAGTCCTTTGAAGGAGGCCTTGTAGGAGTCCGTTGTGTTGTTTAGGCCACGTTGATGTAGTCATGCTGGTCGGTTCTTTGACAGAGAATTGTCGGTGTGGGGGCTCGAACCCACGTCGTTCATCGGTCGAGTTGTTCTGACGTTTCATTAAATTTTGGCTCCTTGACGGCCCAGGGAATTTTGAGTGCAAAATTGGGACGTAGTGCCCCATCCAAGGGGGCACGCATGGAGCCCGCATCCCTATTTAGGGTGCGGGGGTATGTGGCCGAGGTCAACTTGCACAGCCCGCGTGCGCTTCGAAGAGCTGGTGGTGTGTTTACCGCCGTGGGTTGCCTCCTCGGACGCATGTACCTCGGATGCGAAATTTGTGGTCTGCTCCTCCGTTTGGAGTGAGCACTCAGTGTTACCATTGATTGTGATAACGCTGTTGGGTCCTGGCATTTTAAGCTTGAGATAAGCGTAATGCGGGATTGCGTTCAAGCGTGCCGAAGATGTGCGCCCTAAGACCGTGTGGCACCCACTTCCAAAGGGGACGATGTCGAAGATTAACTCCTCGCTTATGAAGTTCCTGGGTGAGCCGTAGACTACCTCCAGCGTGACCGTTCCGGTACAGTGGGCTTCAATGCCTGTGATGACACCTTTGAAGGTGGTGGTGCTCGGCTTGATCCGAGATGAGTCGATGCCCATCTTCCTGACTGTGTCCTCATAGATTAAGTTGAGGCTGCTTCCTCCGTCCATAAGGACTCGTGTCAGATGATAACCATCGACGATTGGTTCCAGGACGAGGGCCGCCCATCAGCCATGCCTAATGCTGGTCGTATGGTCATGCTTGTCGAATGTGATCGGGTTTGCCAACCACGGGTTAAACTTCGGGGCAACCGGCTCTAACGCGTAGACATCCCGGAGTACACGCTTTGTAGCACCCAAGATGTGATTTTATCCCAATCACGTGATGAACTCGTGATTGGGGCACAACCGCATTTTGAGCACATAGCAAGGTGGATCTCATTACAACATACCATGTACTGAATAGATGAGAATACAAGATAAAGGCTTACACTCGCCACAAGCTACAACATGAATACACCAATACATAGGAATCATCATACAGAAGAGCGGGATCCGACTACGGATGAACTAAACGAAAAAGAAGAACGACATCCACCCTGCTAATCCGAGGCTCCCGACCAGGAACCTGTCCCTTGATCGAGGAAGAAGAAGCAGAAGAACTCCAAAACAAGAAAGCATCGCTCTCACGTCAGATCATCGCATTACCTGTACCTGCACCTGTTGTTGTAGTAATCTGTGAGCCACGAGGACTCAGCAATCCCATTACCATGGGTATCAAGACTAGCAAAGCTTAATGGGTATGGAATGGATAAGTGGTGAGGTTGCAGCATGCACTAAGCATTGTATGGTGGCTAACTTACGAGCACAAGAATAAGAAGAGAAACTACGCATAATGGTCGCAAACTAGTAATGATCAATAAGTGATCCTGAACTACTTACGTTCAAACATAACCCCACCGTGTTCGCTACTCGAACTCACTCGAAAAGAGACGGTCACGGTTACGCACACGGTTGGTGTATTTTATTTTAGGACTTGTGTCAAGTTCTCTACAACCGGATATTAAAAACTCCCATCTGCCACATAACCGCGGGCACGGCTCTCAAAAGTTTAAACCCTGCAGGGGTGTCCCAACTTAGCCCATGTTAAGCTCTCACAATCCACGGAGGCAATTCTCCATCTCGGGACACCCCAAGTATCCTCAGAATCCTGGTGCACAAGCTCTTCGAAGAAAGGAAAACTATCCCAAGGAGATCTCCCAGTGAGTCAGATTCATGTCCAGAGCCGTGCGCTCTCTATCTACGGACTCATCCGTCTATGCGAAGTGGAGGATAGCCAAAAGACCTCAAGTTGCCCCGAGGCGGCACCGCCGACTGCTAGGTAGGTGGATCCACACTCATGTCGAGCACTAGCCCGGGGTTGTTGATTAAGAATCATCGGGTTAATTACTCCCTATGCAAATTTTAGTTGTTATTAGGCAAATGGTAAACCAAAGTTGGATCTCCTCGGGAAAGCTTTACTTTAGGCGAAGAAACAAAGGGGGCCCATAAACTCCGAGCGTGTTAGGAACGCAAAATCAAGGAACATAACACCAGTATGACGGAAACTAAGGCGATAAGAGTGGAACAAAACATCAAGCAAAAGGCCATGCCTTCCACCATTTACCAAGTATATAGATGCATTAATTAAATAAGAGATATTATGATATTCCATGATATCCATGTCCCAACATGAAATTACCTGCGTTGCACCTGCAACTAGCAACGCTATAAGAAGAGCTGAGCAGAACTGTAACATAGCCAAACAACGGTTTGCTGGGATGATGAAAAGGTTAGAGGCTTATCATGGCAATTTGGGAGGCTTGACAAACAAATGGTAGGTAGTGCGACATAGCGATAGCATCGAGACAACTAGCAAGCAAAGATGATAGTGATATCCAGGGTAACGGTCATCTTGCCCGAAATCCCGCTAGGAAAAACACCGAATCCATGAAGACGAACGGACGTAGTCGAACGAATGCTCACAATCGCAACATAACCGGAACTATCATGAAGAAGCATAACTGAAAAGAAGCAAACAACACGGTAAACCAACAAGCGTAAACATGGCATGATGCACAACCAAGTATGATGCATGTCCAGTTTAATGAGGCATGGCATGGCAAAGTGCAACAAGCGAAACTACAAATTAAGTGGAGCTCAATATGCAACGAGTTGCATATTGACGAAACACCACATTCAAATATTTAGTTCACTCTTGTTTATACTACTCATCAATATTGAATGTTGGTTAACATGGCAAGAGGTGAAGCGTAAACAAACTACCTATTTAGGCAAGTTTAAATGAGGCTGGAAACACAAACAACAATTCCGGAAAAATCCTCGTAGGCAATTTTCAAATTTGGTACTGTTCTGCCCTAAACCATATTTTAGAATTGTTAAACATGCAAAATAAGTGCACCATGTTAATCTATGCATTTTGTACACCATTTACATATAAAGTTTATTTAAAACGGAGCTACGGTTATTAAGTTATGGAATAAACCATTTTAGCATGTCATATATGCAAATTAATGCAAACAACAATTTAAACAATTTTAGCATGGATGAAAGCAGCATATTCAGAAACTAGATGAAATTCTAATCATTTTACATATAAAGTTTGTTTTAATCCGATGCATGGTTGTTCAGTTATTAAATGCATGAACTTGAAGGACTTTTCTGTAAAACTGGCAGTCACTAGATAATAGAGAAGATTGCAGCACAGGGAAAAAACATGGTCGGGCCGAAACTGCTACAGGGTCGAAACAGGATATGGGCGAGGGGCAGCTCACCATGGGCTGAGGCCCGTCGGTGGAGAGGAGGCCGGGCAGGCCTAGAGAAGTGCGGGAGGTTGGGCCTCGCAGGGATGCAGCCCACGCGGACGCGGTCAACGGTGACGGCCGAGGTGTCAAGGCAGAGGCGCCATCCTCCTCTGCCCGAACTGATGCTGCTCGATGCAGCGAAGGAGACCCGCGGCTGGAGGGGGCTTGGCGCGGAGAGACTTGGGCGGAGGACGGGGAGCATGGCGGGGAGGCGTAGGCGAGCTAGGCGGCTGGATCCGGGCGAGGAAGGCTTTGGACGGTGCGACGCAATGGATCCAGGCGACGGGACCATGGTGAAGCTCCAAGGCCATGGCGGTTTCCTGTATAGAGAGAGAGGGAGAAGTACCGGGCATGAGAGAGAGGGGAGGCCGAGGAGGAAAGGAAGGAGGGAAGGGAAGAAGGAGCAGGGGAGGTCGATGCTGCTGCTGCTGTCGCCGGCGGCGGCAAGCTCCGACGCGGGCGAAGGGGAGTAGCTCGGGGCCGTGCTCGTGGAGGGCTCGATCGGATCTTGATCTAGTGGCTCCGGATCAAAGGTGGAAGGTGGCTGGCTGGATGAGGCTCTGTGTGTGCGGGCGACTGCGAGGTGGAGAGCAGCTGCTATAAAAGTAGCGATCTCCCTCTAGATTAATCTCACTTCAACACAAGGTTCAATACATGATGGTGATTACAGAGGAATGGTTACACTAATGGAGGAAGAACAGATGAACTGAAGGAAAGGGAAAGGAATGAGATAGGGGAGAGAGGTAGCCGCCGCCGCTAGTTCGTTGATCCACTGGATGGCCTTCTTCGCCGGCTCCTCTCGTGTACTTGCTTTTTTTTTGACAAACTTGCCAAGCTTTATTCAGAACCTTGAATGTTTACAGGTACAAAAGACAACCCACCGGTTGGCCCAACCAAACGTGGCGACCGAAACCGAGTGTCAAAACATGCTTGGCAAGGTTGTGAGCCTCGAAATTCGAGCTCCTAAACTCATGAACTATGTTACACGAAGGGAAAAAACTAGAACGATCAATAATTTCCTGTATTATAGCTCCATACTCTGTCGCTGATCTCTTCTTTATGTCATCCACCACTATCTTACAGTCTGAGGCAATATGTATTCGGTTGACATAAACGTCCTCCGCCAAAGCTTGTCCTTCTCGTATAGCCAAAGCCTCAAGCGTGGCAGCGTTCGAGACATGCTTGAACTTGATTGCTGAGGCCCCCAGAAACTTTCCCATCTGGTCCCGGCATATAGAAGCCGAAACTCCACAAGTCTCGTCACCTGAGACCGCTGCATCTACATTAATTTTTGCATGGCCCTCTGGCGGCGGCTGCCATGTTGCCGGTCGATTCAGCGCCACCCTGCTGCTCCCTGTCGGCTGCTTTTGCACTAACTGAATATCGTTGAGAAATTTCATGACAAAGGCATTGGTTGCATAAGGACTTTCATAAATCTCTTCGTGAATCACCCTTCTTCTTGCTCGCCATATCGCCCAAAGCGTCACCACCACACGGGTAAATTCATCATGGGACAGAGTATCATGCAACGTGAAGAGCCAGACCCTTGCATTCATTGACAGAATATCCACCATAGACTCCACCGTTTCTTCCGAGCACAAAGACCAGACACTCCTTGCCATAATGCAATCTATGAGGGCATGTTTCCAGCTATCTTGTGAAGAACATAACGCACATACCTTCGTAGTGGACATGTTTCGGTGGTGGAGAAGATCAGCTGTTGGTGTTGTTTCATGGCACAGTCTCCACAAAAACACCTTTATTTTCGAAGGAATTTTCATCTTCCAAAGGGATGTCCACACTCCCTCGTCCCCAAAGTCAGTGGTGTGACCCCCAACCGGTTGCAACAAAGCTTCATTCCTGATCTTCGTTCCGAGCAAAAATTTGTAAACTGACTTTACTGAAAAGATTCCCCTTTCATCTTCTCCCCAGGCCCAAAAGTCAACCACTCTCCTTGTGCATAACGGTATCTTGAGAATGCTCTCAGCATCTAGAGGCATGAAAACTTCTCTCACCCTTTCCTCCCGCCATGAGGCAGAAGATTGATCAATCAGCTTCGAGACCCAAGTTGGCTTATCTTGTACAAGAGATGCTATTGGCCTCATCATCCCCGACCTTGGTATCCAATTCTGGTCCCAGATATTGGTCTCTTCTCCAGTCCCAATTCTCCTAATAAGGCCTTGTGCCAGAGCTTCTCTGCCATCAATGATCGCTCTCCATATTTGTGATGGGTTGTCTCCTAACTGCGCTTCAAGAAAAGAGGATACTGGATAATATTTTGCTTGTAATATCCTGGAGCTCAAAGCCAATGGATCTTGTAAAATTATCCAAGCTTGTCTGGCCAGTAGTGATAAGTTAAAAATCTCAATATCTCTAGAGCCCATCCCTCCCAAGTGCTTTGGTTTTGTACAAACGTCCCACGATATCCAGCAAGGTTTTCTCTTCCCCCTTTTACTACCCCACCAAAACTGTCGAATCAACGAAGTTATACTTTCACAAATACCCCTTGGTAATCTGAAGCAAGACATGGAATATATCGGTATAGCTTGAGCAACTGCTTTTATTAACACTTCCTTACCTCCATAAGATAACATTTTCTCCATCCAACCTTTGATTTTCTCCCAAACTCTATCCTTCAAATATTTAAAGGTTCCATTCCTAGCATGCCCTACATCCGTCGGCATGCCTAAATATCTATCACTGAGCTGCTCATCATGAACATGAAGGGTGTCCTTTATGTTGTCCCTAACCGCTTGTGGGCACCCCTTAGTGAAAAAATTGATGATTTCTCATTGTTGACTCTTTGCCCCGACGCATTGTAGTAGGTCTCCAGAAGGTTTGAAACAACCCCTGCCCCCTCATCACTAGCCTTGAAAAGCAGCAGGCTATCATCAGCAAAGAGCAAGTGGTTGACAACTGGCGTTGTCGGAGCCACCTGAACTCCCACAAAAGCTGATGATTGAGGAACGGATTTCAAGAGGCACGAAAGGCCCTCCACTGCTAACAAGAAGAGATAGGGGGAGATCGGATCTCCCTGTCTGATACCCCTCGTGGGCCTAAAATAAGACTGAGAAGGACACCGAGGTGACCATGTTCATGACAACCCTAATCCATTGATGGTCAAAGCCCAGCTTGACCATTATAGCTCTGAGATAGTCCCAATCAAGCCTATCGTAGGCTTTCATCATATCCAGCTTCAAGGCACAATGACTATTGCTCCTTGACTTACTCCTCTTCATAAAATGGAGACATTCATACGCTGTGATGATATTATCTGTGATTATTCTGCCTGGGACAAAGGCCGACTGTTCTTCTGAAATGATATCTGGTAAAATTTGCTTCAATCTGTTCGCTATCACCTTTGACGCAATCTTGTACAACACGTTACACAAACTTATTGGTCTGAATTGAGAGAGCAAAGATGGATTTAGTACCTTAGGAATTAAAACAAAAAAAGTATCGTTGATGCACTCCGGGCTTTCTTCTCCTCTGACAATTCTAAGGACAGCCTTTGTCACCTCTTGCCCACAAACCTCCCAGTGCCGTTGATAAAAATGAGCCGGGAACCCGTCCGGGCCTGGGGATTTAGTAGGAAACATCTGAAACAAAGCTATTTTGATCTCCTCCTCAGTGTAATCAGCACATAAGACAGCGTTCATCTCATCAGAAACCTTACGGGGCACATGATCCAAAACTGCATCCATGTTGGTAACACCCTCGGACGTATATAGGTTTTTATTGAAGTCAGTCACCATCTCCTTAAGTTCCACCGGATCATCCACAGTGATTCCCAAAGAATTCATCAAAGCTTTTATCATATTCTTCTTACGCCTCATGCTTGCTCTCAAATGAAAAAAAACTTCGTATTTTTGTCTCCAGTCGTCAACCATTCTATACGTGATCTTTGTCTCCACAGAAGTTCCTCCCTATGATAAAGTTCAACCAAACGCTCGTTAATTTTCCTTTCTGAGTGGTCAGGACCCAGTCTGGATGGATCATTACGCAGATCTTCTAATTTCTTTTTAAGGGTCTTCATCTCCCGTCTTATGGACCCGAAGGTCCTTCTGTCCCAGCGTTGCAAGCTATTCGATAGGTGTTGCAATTTTTGTTTTAAACCTTCCACCCTATCGCCCGAATCAGATGCAGACCACGAAGACAAGATGGTCTCTTTTAAATTTTCATGTGTCTCCCAGGCTACTTCATAGCGGAAGATTTTGCTCCCCCTTGCTTCAACTCAATCTCTCTGTTCAGCTCCAGATGGATCGGCCCGTGATCCGATGTAGCTGCCGTAATATGTGTTAGTCCCGCAGAAGGGAAAAGGGAACACCATTCCGTGGAACCGAGAGCTCGATCAAGTCTAACTCTAGTGAAAGTGCCCCCAGCCACCTTCTTTTCGAAAGTCCAGAAGCGACCCTTGAAGCCAAGATCCACCAGCCCGCATGTGTCAACCGCATCTCGAAAGCCTTGTATTTGGGCATTGCTACGTTGGCCAACGCCCTCTTGTTCATCTGGCCGTAAAACCTCATTGAAGTCCCCAATGCATAACCATGGGAGAGAGCTTGAGCCTGCTATGTTTTTCAAAGTATTCCAAGTGTGATGCCTTAGGTGAGTTTGTGCTTCCCCGTAAACCACTGTAAGTCTCCACGGATCAAAACCCGTCTCCCTAATACCACAGTCCAAATGATAAACTGAATACCCCAAGATTTCAATATCCAGATTGTTATTCCAAAACAAACCGATACCTCCACTTCTACCTACGCTGCTGACAGCAAATGCTTTATCATAACCAACAGAACTAGCTAAATTCTCCACTCTTGCTTTGTCAATATGTGTCTCTATTATACAAAGCAAAGTGGGGGCAAACTTCTTCGCGATCTCACGAAGCTCGCAAATTGTCGAGGCATTGCCCACTCCCCGACAATTCCAGCTTATGATACTCATTGCTCCCGGCGGCACTCCCCGGAGGAGCCCGCCGATATACCATTTTTTGCCTTTTCTCCCTTGCCTGCTGCCTTCTCCGCCAAATGATCCCCCTGCTTGGACCTTTTGTTAACTTTCCTTGGTGACACATATACCGGGGGCATTGGAGGAACGCCTAAAGGTGTTTTTCCAGCAATGGCTAAAGTACCCTCACCAACAAAAGTAGGAGGATCCTGGACCCTGGTAACTGGTGGCAGAGCACTATCCACTGAATTTCTTTTGTTGTTGGTTCTGAACGCCATAGCAGCAAGACCTTCAGGATCAGCAGTCCCATCCCGAGTCTCCCAAGCGGGCTCGCGTTCTTCTTGTTCGCTGGATGTGTTTCTTGCTGGGTCCCCTCCTCTTTGGGCTGTATCATGACCCCTGCCTCTCGTTCCACCTCTGCTCCGACCTCCCCTGAAGAAGGGTCTCCCTTCCCTGGGCTGTGAGTACTGAACCTCTCTACGCTTGGCAATCATCCAGCTCCCCCACTTCTTGTCAGTTTCGTTCCACACCCCATTGCCACACTCCTCAAATCCATGTCCCATGAGGCCACAGACCTTGCAGAAAAAAGGATTTTTTTTCATATTTCACCACTAGCATACGTCTCCCTTCTCCCTCCACAGACAGAGGAACGAATCTTGTCAAAGTTTTAGCAGTGAGAACACGAACCCTAACCCTGACATAATCGCCCTCGAAGTACAGAGAAGGGCGAAGCTGCACCTCCCTTACCTTGCCAATTCTTCGAGCCAACGCATCCACAACCTCTGGTTGGCGGTACAGGTCGGAGACTTTATGAATCTGCGCCCATACATACAGGCCGTCCAACACATATTCTTCTGGGTCTGTGACCCCGTCGTAGTCCTTAATGACCACCGCGTAGTTACGGAAAAGCCACGGACCACCATGAACCACTTTCTTCCAATCTCCCAAACAAAACATCTGAAATATGAATCTATTCTCACCCGCTTCTCTGAATTTGGGCGTTTGTGCTAAGCCCCAGACAAACTTCATGGTATCGAAAAAGGACGACGAACTAAATGGCCGATCAGTGTTGACCCTTGCGATCGCCAACCATCTAGATTCCTCTTTGAACTGCTGGGCTTTTTCCTTCCCGATGATTACGTCGTCTAGCTCTTCATCCATAAGCTCCATATTCTTGAGCATCTCTTCTAGATCTTCCTCCTCCGTCCGTCCCGATCGCGACGTTGAGCCAGTCGCCGCCGCCATCGGATGAGGTACCCGCAGAAACCCAAGGTCCCTAGCCGTGCTTGGGTACAGAGCTGAAAATATCCCCGTCGGAGATTGCAAAAACCTCCCGCCGGCAGATGAGATCGCCTGCGGAGGTAACGAAACCCTAAACGAGAGGGTAACTTCCTCTCATATACTTGTAATTTGGGGGTTCTCAAGCGGGCCAGGCTCATGAGCTAGACGGGGCAAGCCCATATAGGAAAGGTGGGCTCCTAACAGCCCCCTTCCTTAAGATTCGTCTTGACCTCAAGCCGCCGCCGCTGAGAACCACCCGGATCCCATTGCACTCGATGATCCTTGACTAGCTTGAAGTCGCCGTGGGAGCTGAAGTCGATGCTGGTTGGAACGACGTGTGAGTAGTAGTCATGGATGATGGCGCGCAAGTCGAAGGAGATGCCGAGAAAGCAGTAGGTGTTGAAGCTGTCGACGGAGTGTTGTGCGAAGGCGACAGTGACAACGATAACAGACCCCCTTCTTGGACATGCTCTTGGCAGTAGAGGGTACAAGACCCATTCCACCCATGGCTCGTGGTTTCTTGCTAATCACCTCCACCATCATAATTGTCGATGACTGCAAAGTAGAAGCTGGGAAGGTGACAAGACATCGGGCAACCAAGATGGCACACCTTCCTTTTTGAAACACCTCCCGCGAGTCAATTTCCTTAGCAACAACGATCTAAGGCCTCCAGTATCCCAAGACATGCCCAGCTGGTAGCGATGTAGGTCAGAGCCCAAACTAACAGAGTCAATGAGAAGCGAATTTGTTGGACTGCCATTGAGGCTAGATAGCTCAAAGGAATTATTGTTGATATGTTGTTGTAGCATGGCCATAATCAAGGACTCCACTGTGTGTGCAGGAAATGCCTGCTCAAGATATAACCCCATATGCATAATGGCTTCCCAGTGTATTACTATGGATCGACTAGCAGGTGCAATGGAGGTAAATTGTTCATTGTTGGGTGATATTCCTGTAACAAGCACTAGCGTACGAACAGTGCAGTCATGAACTGGAGAATGCCGTGGGGAATTAAGCTAAAAAATTGGCCAACACTGTGATCCTTTAGTTTCAAGCATCAGGCACCTTGTGCCCCATACCACACAGGGAACATCCAGTAACTTCTCCACTAAAACCGAGTGTTCAAATGATGCACAAACAAACCCAAACGCATCTCCAGAGAATAGATCTTTACTTTGCACCATTGGGATATTTCCGTGAGTCACTTGGAGGACTAGATGCTTGGTATTTTGGTACCTTGTGATGCATGTCCTTGCTGAATAGGACCAGGTTTACACAAAATTTCCAAAGTCAGTAGAGAGCTGAGACAAACAAATGTTGCCCTGCTCATGGCCAACTAAGTGTAGCTCCATTAAGTGGCCCGAGATAGATATACAAGGAAACATACATTCCATTTGTTCTGACATCCTGAATTCACAAGGTGTTTCTCTCACCGTGCATCGTTGCTTCTTCCTGTACTTGCAAAATATTTTCATTCTGCTCCATGCACCCACATATACTTTCAGAAGTCTTGTAAAAGCAGCACTTGCCCCACAATTCGTTCCATTAGTTCTCGAGTCTATCCATTCCCGACTTAATTGCTTACCATCAGATGTTGCCTAATCCGATAGACGCCGAAACTGCAGTTGTGTATCATTTAAGCAATTGAAAGGTTCCTCCATAAGAATTAGCACGCAATAGCAAACCCCCATCCGAGAATTACCCAGTAAGATTTGGCCCCGATGAAAGCTTCGGCCAGTTATGAACTCCCGAGTACTTGTTGGATCAGGTGGATGGTGGAAACAGAGCAGTAACTCCAAATCTTGATGAGTTTTATGCTCCAACATGTAAACCATAGCACCATCGACTTCCTTCTGTTTCAGATTTGCTCGAACAACACCCACCGCAAAGTAACAGGTTGGTTGTACATGCTGAATAGCTGATGGTTGCACCATTTTTGGATCAATTTCACCATACATCATGTGATAGCGACATCCCGTGTCCAGGAAAGTCTCACAAGGCAGCATAAAAATATTGAGTGAATTTTTATCCATGCAAAGGTCAAGTGTACTGAATAATGTACAATTGATTTCACCACAGCAGACTAGTTCATATGGTCTAGATTGCATGAACCGAAGGAAAGCACTACTCGAATGTTCTGTGCTTAGAGCACCCATTTTGTGCATGCTCTGAAATTAATCTTTGGGAAAGAGCTGTGTACTGAAACCTGAATCATCACTGTCCTGTTTCAAAAACCACAAGCACAAGAGCTGACCTGGGCGTACCCTTATGCAATTTCCAAGTAGATCGAGCCACCATTCCCTTATATTGCTAATGTGAGAGTTGGTTGAAGCATGACCACTCCCTGTTGATTCTTCTTGGCGCAAAAATTTCCAGTGCACTAAGATAGGCATAATATGAAGTATTCCCTGGACTGCTCGAGGCTTGTCGAGTGGTAAGGGAAACTGCATATTATACATAAGGCAGAGCCTAGCAGCAGATGTTTTCCTCCCAGAACCAAATGGCCATGCAACTTCCCATTGGAATTGTTCAAAAGAGTTAGGAAAAGCAGACTGAATGTTGAATTCCATTCTCTTTGTTCCAGCATGTGCAGTAGTCCCATCAAGACAACCCCTCGGATCATTGGAAACCAAGAAAGTAAGTTGCTCAATAGGCCAGGACTGCTGCTCCACTGATAATCCCATGGAAATATGCAATTGAGTGTCATGTAGAAATTGCTGCAATGTGCTCCTCATCTTTGCCAGATGGTCCTGTGGCCACCAAACATAATCAGATGCACTAGTGACGCATCCGCCAGCAATGCCAAGGCACAAAACAACATCATCTTCCACGACAATTACCTCACAACAAGAAACTGAACATGGCTCATCCTGATAACTTGCATGTGAATGAAACTTGAAATACGACCATGGCCTAGGCCTGAATAGGTGTCCACTGTGTCTGGTTCTCACTCGCACAGGTGACGTCCATGGTTGATGCCCGATTCCCTGCTGTATCGGTGGCATGCACGAGGTTTTGCTCCTGTCCACCAGATGAACAGGCTTCACCCGTTCTCCATCCTGGAGTAGACCGTCTGTCGAACACCTGGTCAGGATCGGCGGAGCAGGGTCGCTGCAGATGATGAGGGCAGCTTCATGGTCCACCTTGCTCGTCAGTTGGGTGGAGGTGTCGATAGAGAGGGCATAAAGCTCCTGCACGCCGGCCTTGGGGTCGACGACGGTGGTGGTCGTCACGGGGGAAGCGATCTCGGCGCAAGAGGGAGTGTTGGTGCCGATGGAGGCCGTTGCCTGCACGGGAGCGAGCTGCTCAACTGCTTGGTAGATCGGGTCGACCGGGGGCTTGAGGTGGATGGCGCTAGAGGCGTCATGGACCTCGTCGACGCTGTCGATGGTGTCAACCTAGGTCGAGCACTCCGTCGAACAGGTGACGGGCACCATCGTGATGCACACCGGGGCTGCATCATGGGCGACCGTGGGAATCTCCTGGGCCTTGGTGATCGAGCCGGAGACGTTCAGGGCGGGCGTCGACGCGTTGGTTGTGCTCTCCGACGAAGTTGTCGCTGATGGTGGGTTGTGGACGATGGCGGGTGAACTGGTGGCCCAACTAACGTCATGGGTGTTTAGTTTCTTGGCGAGGGACCTGGTGGTGTTGGTGTAGGCGTCGAGCCTGGTGCCGAGCCGCTCGAGATACTCCTGGAGGAACGGATCCATGGTCGATTCCGTCGGATGGTGGTGGTGGAAAAAATTTATTGGGGAAGGTTGGTGCCTGGCTCTGTATACCAGATGTAAGAGTACCAATCTCCATCTAGATTAATATCACTCCAACACAAGGTTCAGTACATGATGGCGATTACAGAGGAATGGTTACACTAATGGAGGAAGAATAGATGAACTCGAGGAAAGGGAAAGGAAGGAGATAGGGGAGAGAGGTAGCCGCCGCCGCCGGTTCGTTGATCCACTGGATGGCCTTCTTCGTCGGCTCCTCTCAAGTACTTGTAGTTTGGGGGTTCTCAAGCAGGCCAGGCCCATGAGCTGGACGAGGCAAGCCCATATAGGCAAGGTGGGCTCCTAACAGCCCCCTTCCTTGAGATTCGGCTTGACCTCAAGCCGACGCCGCCGAGAACCACCCGGATCCCATTGCACTCGATGATCCTTGACTAGCTTGAAGTCGCCGTGGGAGCTGAAGTCGATGCTGGTTGGAACGACGTGTGAGTAGTAGTCATGAATGATGGCGCGTGAGTCGAAGGAGATGCCGAGAAAGCAGTAGGTGTTGAAGTTGTCGACGGAGTGTTGCGCGAAGGCGACAGTGACAACGATAACAGACCCCCTTTCTTGAACATGCTCTTGGCAATAGAGGGTACCAGGCCCATTCCACCCATGGCTCGTGCTTTCTTGCTAATCACCTCCACCATCATAATTGTCGATGACTGAAAAGTAGAAGCTGGGAAGGTGACAAGACATCGGGCAACCAAGATGGCGCACCTCCCTTTTTGAAACACCTCCCGCCGAGTCAATTTCCTTAGCAACAAAAATCTAAGGCCTCTAGTATCCCAAGACACGCCCAGCTGGTAGCAATGTAGGTAAGAGCCCAAACTAACAGAGTCAATGAGAAGCGAATTTGTTGGACTGCCATTGAGGCTAGATAGCTCAAAGGAATTATTGTTGATATGTTGTTGTAGCATGGCCATAATCAAGGACTCCACTGTGTGTGTGGGAAATGCCTGCTCAAGATATAGCCCCATATGCATAATGGCTTCCCAGTGTATTACTATGGATCGACTAGCAGGTGCAATGGAGGTAAATTGTTCATCGTTGGGTGATATTCCTGTAACAAGCACTAGCGTACGAACAGTGCAGTCGTGAACTGGAGAATGCCATGGGGAATTAAGCTGAAAAATTGGCCAACACTGTGATCCTTTAATTTCAAGCATCAGGCACCTTGTGCCCCATACCACACAAGGAACATCCAGTAACTTCTCCACTAAAACCGAGTGTTCAAATGATGCACAAACAAACCCAAACGCATCTCCTGAGAATAGATCTTTACTTTGCACCATTGGGATATTTCCGTGAGCCACTTGGAGGACTAGATGCTTGGTATTTTGGTACCTTGTGATGCATGTCCTTGCTGAACATGACCAGTTTTGCACAAAATTCCAAAGTCAGTAGAGAGCTGAGACAAACAAATGTTGCCCTGCTCATGGCCAACTAAGTGTAGCTCCATTAAGTGGCCCGAGATAGACATACAAGGAAACATACATTCCATTTGTTCTGACATCTTGAATTCACAAGGTGTTTCTCTCACCGTGCATCGTTGCTTCTTGCTGTACTTGCAAAATATTTTCATTCCGCTCCATGCACCCACATATACTTTCAGAAGTCGTGTAAAAGCAGCACTTGCCCCACAATTCGTTCCATTAGTTCTTGAATCTATCCATTCCCGACTTAATTGCTTACCATCAGATGTTGCCTGATCCGATAGACGCCCAAACTGCAGTTGTGTATCAGTTAAGCAATTGAAAGGTTCCTCCATAAGAATTAGCACGCAATAGCAAACCCCCATCCGAGAATTACCCAGTAAGGTTTGGCCCCGATGAAAGCTTCGGCCAGTTATGAACTCCCGAGTACTTGTTGGATTAGGTGGATGGTGGAAACAGAGCAGTAACTCCAAATCTTGATGAGTTGTATGCTCCAACATGTAAACCATAGCACCATCGACTTCCTTCTGTTTCAGATTTGCTCGAACAACACCCACCGCAAAGTAACAGGTTGGTTGTACACGCTGAATAGCTGATGGTTGCACCATTTTTGAATCAATTTCACCATACATCATGTGATAGCGACATCCCGTGTCCAGGAAAGTCTCACAAGGAAGCATTAAAATATTGAGTGAATTTTTATCCATGCAAAGGTCAAGTGTACTGAATAATGTACAATTGATTTCACCACAGCAGCCTAGTTCATATGGTCTAGATTGCATGAACCGAAGGAAAGCACTACTCGAATGTTCTGTGCTTAGAGCACCCATTTTATGCATGCTCTGAAATTGATCTTTGGGAAAGAGCTGTGTAATGAAACCTGAATCATCACTGTCTTGTTTCAAAAACCACAAGCACAAGAGTTGACCTGGCCGTACCCTTATGCAGTTTCCAAGTAGACCGAGCCACCATTCCCTTATATTGCTAATGTGAGAGTTGATTGAAGCATGACCACTCCCTGTTGATTCTTCTTGGCGCAAAAATTTCCAGTGCACTAAGATAGGCATAATATGAAGTATTCCCTGGACTGCTCGAGGCTTGTCGGGTGGTAAGGGAAACTGCATATTATACATAAGGCAGAGCCTAGCAGCAGATGTTTTCCTCCCAGAACCAAATGGGCATGCAACTTCCCATTGGAATTGTTCAAGAGAGTTAGGAAAAGCAAACTGAATGTTGAATTCCATTCTGTTTGTTCCAGCATGTGCAGTAGTCCCATCAAGACAACCCCTCGGCTCATTGGAAACCAAGAAAGTAAGTTGCTCAATAGGCCAGGACTGCTGCTCCACTGATAATCCCATGGAAATATGCAACTGAGTGTCATGTAGAAATTGCTGCAATGTGCTCCTCATCTTTGCCTGATGGTCCTGTGGACACCAAACATAATCAGATGCACTAGTGACGCATCCGCCAGCAATGCCAAGGCACAAAACAACATCATCTTCCACGACAATTACCTCACAACAAGAAACTGAACATGGCTCATCCTGATAACTTGCATGTGAATGAAACTTGAAATACGGCCATGGCCTAGGCCTGAATTGGTGTCCACAGTGTCTGGTTCTCACTCGCACAGGTGACGGCCATGGTTGCTGCCCGATTCCCTGCTGTATCGGTGGCATGCACGAGGTTTTGCTCCTGTCCACCAGATGAACAGGCTTCACCCGTTCTCCATCCTGGAGTAGACCGTCCGTCGAACACCTGGTCAGCACCGATGGAGCAGGGTCGCTGCGGATGATGAGGTCAACTTCATGGTCCACCTTGCTCGTCAGTTGGGTGGAGGTGTCGACAGAGAGGGCATAAAGCTCCTGCACGCCGGCCTTGGGGTCGACGACGGTGGTGGTCGTCACGGGGGAAACGATCTCGGCACAAGAGGGAGTGTTGTGCCGATGGAGGCCATTGCCTGCACCGGAGAGAGCTGCTCAACTGCTTGGTAGATCAGGTCAACCGGGGGCTCGAGGTGGACGACGAAAGCGGCGTCATGGACCTCGTCGACGCTGTCGATGGTGTCAACCTAGGTCGAGCACTCCGTCGAACAGGTGACGGGCACCATCGTGATGCACACCGGGGCTGCATCATGGGCGACCGTGGGAATCTCCTGGGCCTTGGTGGTGGAGCCGAAGACGTTCAGGGCAGGCGCCGACGCGTTGGTTGTGCTCTCCGACGAAGTTGTCGCTGATGGTGGGTTGTGGACGACGGCGGGTGAACTGGTGGCCCAACTGACGTCAAGGGTGTTCAGTTTCTTGGCGAGGGACCTGGTGGCGTTGGTGTAGGCGTCGAGCCTGGCGCCAAGCCGCTCGAGATACTCCTGGAGGAACGGATCCATGGTTGATTCTGTCAGATGGTGGTGGTGGAAAATTTTATTGGGGGAAGGTTGGTGCCTGGCTCTGTATACCAGATGTAAGAGTACCAATCTCCCTCTAGATTAATATCACTCCAACACAAGGTTCAGTACATGATGGTGATTACAGAGGAATGGTTACACTAATGGAGGAAGAACAGATGAACTGGAGGAAAGGGAAAGGAAGGAGATAGGGGAGAGAGGTAGCTGCCGCTGCCGGTTCGTTGATCCACTGGATGGCCTTATTCGCCGGCTCCTCTCGCATACTTATAGTTTGGGGGTTCTCAAGCGGGCCAGGCCCATGAGCTGGATGGGGCAAGCCCATATAGGCAAGGTGGGCTCCTAACATCCAAGTCCATGGCGGTTTCCTGTACAGAGAGAGAGGGAGAAGCACAGGGCATGAGAGAGAGGAGAGGCTGAGGAGGAAAGGAAGGAGGGAAGGGAAGAAGGAGCAGGGGAGGTCGGTGCTGCTGCTGTCGCCGGCGGTGGCAAGCTCTGGCGCGGGCGGAGGGGAGTAGCTTGGGGCCGTGCTCGTGGAGGGCTCGATCGGATCTTTATCTAGTGGCTCCAGATCAAAGGTGGAAGGTGGCTGGCTGGATGAGGTTGTGTGTGTGCGGGCGACTGCGAGGTGGAGAGCAGCTGCTGGATCGCTGGTGATCCCGAGGTGGAGTGACCAGGCGGCGGCGGCCGGAATGGATGGGACAACTAGGGGCTAGGGTTAGGCTATTATTTATAGCAAGTGGGTCTAAACGTAGACTAATGGAAGCTCTTAGATCTAAATCGGACGGATGAGAAAAATAGGCTAGAGGAGTCCAACAGAACCGAAGATATTTTAGGGATGTTTGAGGATGATCCGGACCCATTGGTCATGACTGGTCGGTTCGGGTTCGGGGAAGTTTTCGGACGCGCACGCGAGGGGGTCTGAGAGAGGTCGACAAAAACAAGGGGGCTGACAAAAGGTCAACAGAGACAAAGCGAGAAGCAGCAACTACGGATGCAAGTTTTATGAAAACATGTGATGCAATGCCCATGATGCCATGATGAATGCGACAAACAAATAAATCACACGGCGAAACTCGAAATACATGGAAGGCATCTGGAGCGTCGGCCTCAGGGTGTTACACGCTTCCTCTCCCTTTTGGGATGTGAGTAACATAGATCATATTGACCTCTGTTACTTCATTGGGGAACTTCTTTTGGCCTCCATTATTGGGTCGTCGAGGTTCATCCTTGTCTTCGCTGTGATTTTGGGTTTTACTTTGACCCTCCGTCGCTACCTTGCCAGCCTGTTTAAAGACCCAACAATTCCTATTGGTGTGGGTTGCTGGTTTATCCTGGGTGCTGTGGATTTGGCGCACCTGGTCCAAGATCATGTCGAGCTGCCTAGGTCCGTCTTTGTTCCCTTTAAAGGGCTTCCTTTTCTATCCGGATCTAGGTCCGGCGAACGCTGCATTGATTGTCACGCCCTCTGTGTCGCTCCCACCATTTTTATGCCTGCGCTTGTTCTTATTACGCTTAGGCTTTCCATTGGCATTGCGTGTTTCTGAGGTGACTGCCTCGCCATTATGGGTACTTTGGGCGAGCTAGCTATCTTCTCTTGTGCAAAAGCGGGTCATGAGTGAAGTGAGGGCTGCCATGGTCCTCGGCTTGTCTTGGCCAAGCTGGCGGGCAAGCCACTCTTCTTGGATGTTATTTTTGAATGCCGCGTTGGCTTCAGCGTCGGAGTAGTCAATGATCTAGTTCTTTTTAGTGAGGAACCTGTCCAGAACTTCCGAGCTGATTTGCCTAGCTGGTACGTGACACGGCTGAGGTCATCAACGTCCGGAGGTCGGATGTAGGTGCCCTGGAAGTTTGCCCGAAAAGCATCTTCAACGGCTTCCTAGATACCAGTAGAATGAGGAGGTAGGCCATTAAGCCAATGCCTAGTGGGCCCTTTTAGCTTGAGCGGCAAGTATTTAATGGTATGGAGGTCGTCTCTGTTGGCCATATGTATGTGGAGAAGGAAATCTTCAATCCATACTGCGGGGTTTGTAGTTCCATCATATGACTCTATGTTGATGGGCTTAAACCCATCTGGAAACTGGTGTTCCATGGCCCTATCTGTGAAACAGATGGGGTGCCTTGGAAGTTGGCCCAAAAAGCGTCTTCAAGGGCTTCCTAGCTACCAATAGAATGAGGATGTAGGCTGTTAAGCCAATGCCTAGTCGGCCCCTTTAGCTTGAGTGGTAAGTATTTAATGGTGTGGAGGTTGTCTTTGTTGGCCATATGTATGTGGAGAAGGAAATCTTCAATCCATATTGTGGGTTCTGTACTTCCATCATATGACTCTATGTTGATGGGCTTAAACCCGTCTGGAAACTGGTGTTCCATGACCCTATTTGTGAAAAAGATGGGGTGGGCTGGACCTCATAATCGAGTGGTGTACGTCGGTGTTAGCTTGCAGCAGCTGTTGCTTGCCTTTCATGCTCCTAGCCGCGGCAATGAGGCGCCGCTAGAAGCGCTCTTGTTCGAAAGGGTCTTCGTGGACGACGTAGTCCTCGGTACCGAGGCTTTCGCCTTCCTCGGATTCCGGCATATAGTTGTCGTCGGCCCCTTCAAAGAGGTCGTCGGGATCTAAGTCCTCGAGATGTTCTTCAGGTGTGCCATTCCGTAGGGGAGGCTTGAAGGTCCTCCTCAGGGTTGTCGGCGTCACCGGCTACTGTGTCCCCATTGTCGGCGGTAGCATTTTTACCGCTAGGTTCCCCATTGTTGTCCCTTTTGCATCTACACCAACGTCTTGGAGGGGAATTGGGGGTGTCAACCATGTAGACATCATAAGTGGATGTTGCAGTCCACCTGCCAGTGTCTACCTGAGGCGAGGTGTTTTCTGTAGGGCCATCAGCATCTTCATCCATGTATGTGGCCTCGCCGTAGTCTAACACGTAGGTTAAATCATCGACCGTGGTGACTAGGTGGGTGGTGGGTGGGATGTAAATTTCCTGATCATTGGCTTTAAGTCTGATCTGATCATAAACCGAAGTCTTGCCGTCTGAAATAGACATGCTCTAGATACGGTCAAGAATCTCATTGAGGTGACACAGCTCTTCGGAATTTATTGCTTGGCTATAAGCGGGGCTGACTCGATGCATGTCTGGTGTATAACTTGACATGCTTTCGGTGCGAGGGGGATCCGAAGGCGATTCTAGATCCTGCGCGGGGGTCGGCTCTAAGCCTGAAGCAACTTCAGAGGCGGGAGCCGGATCTACATTCGGACTAGAGATCGAAAGGGGACCGTCCGGAGTTGTTACGCAGGGGGTCTCCGGCGATGCCATGGGTCCTGGCCCGACGTCCTCGGAAGAGATCGGCTCTGGGGTCAATCCTCCAAAGCCAGGTTGGTCCTCAATCCGGTCGGGCGTCCAGCCAGACAGGACGAGTTTGTCGCGGGAATCAGTGGTGTATTCGAGGCCGCCGAAGGTCATGATTCGACCTGGGGCGTAGTTTTCGACAGAGGCCAGGTGGCCCATAGAGTCGGTGTAGAAGATCATGTTGCCGAACACAAAAGGCTGTCCGGGAACATAAATGCTCTCGCGGCCATTGCCGCAGTTGATCTGCGAGCAAGCCATCGATCCTTGTGTTGATCCCACAACAGAACTCTCACTTAAGGCACTAGTGTCGGTGTCAAACCGGCAGGCCTCAGGGTAGGGGTCTCGATCTGTGGATCTCGGACAGATGGTAACAGGAACAGAGAGACGATGATTTACCCAGGTTCGGGCCCTCTTGATGGAGGTAAAACCCTACGTCATGCTCATGTTTATATTAATGGAGATGTATCGAGTATAGAGTTGATCTACGTCGAGATCGTAAGATGTGGTCTGACTCTAGGGCTAGGTGAATGATATTCTGTTAATGTCCCCTCCACGGGCTAAACCCCACGGCTTATATATACGCCGGGTAGGGTATCTAGGGTTACAAGGTCGGTATCTAGGCACAAGGCGGCAGGAGAAATGTTGGAGTATACGACAAGGCTTCGGTGGGGTTAGTCTCGATCACGCCTCTACTTCCTCTGAAGTCCATCTTGAGTATAAATTAAGGCCCACCGGCCCAACCCGAGGAGCATGCGCCGACTAGGTTAGCACCCCCTAATCCGGGACACCGTTAGGTGGCATGTACTTCCCTACGAAAGTTAGCATAATCTGCAAACCCTCACATAGAAAGGATTCATTTATAGGCACTGGATCATAAGGTATCCTTTCCATGCGTGACAGGTGGTCTGCTACTTGATTGTCTTCTCCTTTGTCGTCTACTATCTGCAAATCAAATTCCTAAAGTAGTAATATCCATCGAATCAATCAGGGCTTAGTGTCCTTATTTTCAAGAAGATAACGTAAGGCATGATGATCCATACGAATGATCACTTTTGAATTAATAATATAAGGTCCGAATTTATCACAAGAAAAGACAATAGCAAGTAATTCTTTCTCAGTGGTAGCTAAATGTGGTTGATCTTCATCCAAGCTCCTGCTAGCATAAAATACCACATTAAGTTTTTTATCATCTCACTGTTCTAAGACAGCTCCGACAGCATAATTGCTAGCGTCACACATAATCTCAAAGGGTTCTTCCCACTTTGGAGGTTGGATGATACGAGCTGTGATTATAGCATCACTCGATTTCTCATAGGCCTGCATACAATTTTTGTCCAAAGAATGGGGCACATCTTTATGCAAAAGGTCAGTCAAAGGCTTTGATATTTTGGAGAAATCTTTAATAAACCTTCTATAGAAACTAGCATGTCCCATGCATAAAAGTTTGCATACCTTTTACATCTTGGTGTTAAGGTAAATTTTCTATTATATCAATTCTTGATCTATATATCTTGATGCTCTTTCCTGAGGCTATGTGCCCCAACACGACCCCTTATGTGACCATGAAATGGCTCTTTTCCTAATTCAGCATGAAACCTGTTTCTCCACATCTATACAAAACCTTCCTAAGATTATAGAGACAATTGTCAAAGGAGGTACCCTGGACAGAGAAGTTGTCCATAAACACCTCGATAAGTTTCTCAACAAAGTCTGGGAAAATTTTAGAAATGCATTTTTGAAATGAGGGTGGTCCGTTACATATACCAAATGGCATCCTACGATATGCATATGTACCATACTGGCAGGTGAAGGTAGTCTTTTCTTGGTCCTCGGGGCGGATAGGTATTTGCGAGAATCCAGAATATCCATAGAGATAGCAAAAATAAGAGTTATTGGCTAATCTCTCCAATACTTTGTTAATGAAAGGTAATGGGTAATGATCCTTTTTAGTCCACTTATTTAGTTTCCTGAAATCAACACAAATTCCATATCCAACAACAGCCCTAGTAGAGACTAGGTCATTATTTTCATTACTCACTAAGGAAACTCCTCCTTTCTTCGGAATACAATGAAGCGGGCTTAACCATTTACTATCAGAAATAGGTAAATTACCCCCACATCAAGGAGACGTATTATCTTTTTCCTTACCACATTCTTGGAGGTGGGAAGTAGCCTTCGTTAACTTTCAATCACTGGTTTCGCCCCTTCTTCAATGGGAATAGCATGAGAATAAATAGATGGATGTATCCCCTTTACATCTTTCATTGAGTATCCTAAAGCCTTAAGATGTTTACGTAGCACCGCCTATAGTTTCTCCTTTTCCTTTCTTAAAAGGTCAGCATTAACAATAATAGAAAACCTTTTTTTATTATCCATAAATTCATACCTCAGCCCTTTGGGTAATGGTTTCAAAGTAGGAGGAGGTAGTTCCTCGTCTCCATTCCTTTCAAGTGCCTCATAAACTTTATTCAAACGTGGGCAGGCTATGGGAGTAGCATCCATTATCATTCCAATCTCCTCTTTTTCTTCATCTTCAAATAAGGATTTGGGTCTTACCTGTACCCGTTCAACTTCGTCTCTCGGTGTTTGGAGATGAACTTCAGCTAATAAATTCAATTTCTGCTCTTCATCATCTTGAGCTTCCTCCTTATATGGCATGCTTAAGATTGAAAAAAATGGGAACTTAATCATTTCATCCCCCCACTTCATGGAGATAGACTTCTTCTTGATGTATGATCCTGCAACATTCAGAAAAGAGGTTCCAAAAATAATAGGGCAATCTTTATCCTCAAAGATCATTAGCACATAAATATGGATGGGATAAATGAGCGACCCTGTTATAATATTGACATCCTTAAGGATGCCACATGGTTTCCTAACGGTTTTATCTGCAAGCTTAATGACAACATCAGTGGGCTCAAGATTATGAAGAGAAATCTCCTCATAGATTTTTGCATAAAGACTGTAAGGAAAAATATTGACCGGAGAGCGAGGTCACATAACCCAAAATAAGAATTGCACCAGAAGGAACATGATAACATTTGTTTACCTTCGTCTTTACCTTCAGTACACCCTTTAAGATAGGAAGTGGTGTCTTTATCTAGGTAGACTTTCTTGTTCACCACTGATATAGGGGTAGCAAGTTCTTTCATGATATCAAAATAAGTTGGAGTCCAGCATTGTTCCACCTTAATGTTCTTCTTCTCCTTAGCTAACAGAGTTCCCTCTGGCTTTTTGCCACTTCGTTTATAATAAGCTTCCTTTCGATTCTCAGGTAGAGTAGTCTTCTTCACTATTGCTTCTACCATGCGGATGGCTTTAGACTCCGTGCTGTGTTTCAAGTACTTTTCCTCTAGAAAATTCAAGAACTTAGAAAAGTCTTTCAAAACATGCAACATGGGGTTAGTTCCAATATTTAGCTCATGATGTAAGTCTTTTACCTTTGTAGTTCTAAGGAAAGATTTAATGCTATCATAAAGGGGGTCAACCTTACTCTTTTCCTTTGGACAAACGTGCCAATTTTTATCATTATACTGCATCCTATCAAGTAAACTCCAGGCCTCTGATGTCTCGATTCCCAGAAAAGAACCTCTTGAAGTAAGATCTAAAGCTTGTTTACTTTGTGAGTCAAGTCCACCATAAAAGAAATTAACTATTAAATTATCAGGATAATGGTGTTCAGGACATGCAAAGAGTATTTCATGATAGCTTATATATGCATCTACCAATTTCTCACCTTGTCGCTGCCCAAAGCTGCTAATCTTCCTTATTATCGTATATAATTTCCCTTGAGGATAATAATAAGCATAGAATGCAGCCAATAATTCTAGCCAGTTACTCAAGATGTTCACGAGCTGGCATTCTAACCATTTGGCAGCTCCTCCATCTAATGAATATGGAAATATTTTTGCCTTTATTTCTTCATTAGTCAAGTCCTGCAACTGTAAAGTTCCACACGCAATGTCAAAAAATTTAAGATGCATATACGGCATTCAGTTGCATCACCTAGGAATATATTCTCTTTCACCATATTAATTAACTGAGGGTTTATCTCATATCCTATGATAGGTAGGTTGGGACCAACTGAGATAACATTCTCTCCTCGAGACGGTCCTGCGACCAATTCCACTCTTACCTGACAAATTTGTTCTTGAAGGACCATGGCTACTTTTTATCTCCAAAAATCGTTGGGACACAAAATAATTCAGAACTTAAGGCAAGCCCAAAAGCGCTCAGCTCCCTAGCAACATCGCCAAAAAAATCTTGATACTTGAAGTGCATAGGGTTTAGTTGTAGCCTTTTCGAAGTAAGAGTATCGATCCCACAGGGAGCACACGAATCACACTTTTGCCTCTCATAGAGAGTTATGTATTTTTGTGCCTGCAGATAATTGTAGACTTAAAGCAGAATGAGGGCGGATATAAATGATAATTGAGCAGTGCAGTGTAACAAAGTAACATAAAAGTAAATAAAAAGCAAAGATTGTAGTGACGGATGAAACAGCAGAGTGAAAAGGCGTTCTCACGGAGTCCGGAATCCCCATTGGTATGTTTCTAGCGCATTTATGCATAAGCATAGTATGGAATGGATACTTGATCCACTATTGACAATTATGTTGGGCAGAGCTAGGTACAGTACACGTTCTACTCATACACTTCGTGCCACGCACGCCACCATCATAGTCTCCCCCAGAGGGTTACAAGTCATGATAATTAAGGGTTACCCCATGGACGTGGCCTCTCTAAGGGTTCTCCATAATTCCCTAGTCAATTGCAAAGGTTAGGAGCAGTAGGCTTTTACTGTCACCTTGAATTACCTCCACAACCTAGCCCTTTACAACGACAGTGATATACTTCATGGCCATAAGGTAAAAATGCTGAGTAGGGCCCCTTCACAACATTCACGAAGTTATTAAACTAAGCATTCAATAGAGGATTTCATATCCACAATAACGTTTAAGATCCTACACATACCAAGGTTCATCCATATCCCCGAGAACTAGGTGTTTACTCACGCATGGAAACAACAAACATCATGGCAATGGTAATGGCGTACATGGATGAATGGTTCAAATGATACACCAAAGGATCTGCTAGGGTTCTTGATGTTGCATATGATAAGGATGTGGATGATGAAGATGATGATGGAGTGGCTGATTATGATGATTACGGTGGCGATGATGTTGCCCCCCTTCTCGCGATGGGAAGGATCCCCTCCTTCTCGTTGCCAATCTCTCCTCCGAGTGAACTCCGGAGGCTAGGTTCTGCCTTCTAGATGATTTCTTGGTGTCTCTGGGCATCTCCTCCATGATCCAATTAGACGGGGTGGAAATAGTTGTTCTGGCGGCAGCGGCGTGCCATACGACCGCTCATACAGGCGTGTGCGGTCGTATGGAACAACGTCTTTTGCGCTGGATGCGCGGTGATTCTTGTTTTGATCTTCTTGCTTGATCCTTTTATGGTAGGTGAGTATCACTTTAAATACACTACTGCAGGATGCTGCTAATGCGACACTACGATCAGAGACCCTTCGACGAAACTGTGTGCGATGCAATAATCGCCAACGGTGGTGTAAAAAACCCGTCAAAAAATGTGCGAAACGTTTGCGATGGAGGATGCATCAAACAGGTTTCAGATTTTAGTTGCATGTGCGTTGCAGGGCATACAGTTCGGTTCAGTTAACTGTTTGCGATGAGGAGGAACAAAAGAAACGGGCAGCCAAATGAAGGTGTGTGCGATATACACCATACAGTTCACTCGGATGAACTGTTTGTGATTAGGCAACACAAAAGAAACGGTCAGCCAAATCAAGGTGTGTGCGATATATGGCATGCGGTTCAATCAGATGAACTGTTTGCATTGAGACAAGAGAACAGAAACGGTTCAGTATATCAAGATGTGTGTGATACGCGGCAAACAGGTCTGTAATCAGAAATGTGTGCGAAGACCGATAATAACACAAACGATTGCTTCTAATAAGACATATGTGATATGATCTGTCTACACAACATCTATTGGCCATTGGGGGACGGGCGGTCATCCGGATACGCCATAAGGATGCGAAGAGGCATCCTATATCAGCAAGGACTAGTTGTTCCACCAGTAGCTCATGTAAGAGAACTCTCAAGTTAAGTGTGCTTCTAATTTACTGCACATGGAATTAACTCACACACAAGTACATAAATATGATTTTTCAAACCGTTATGGTTAGGCGTTGCATGTAGATGTAGTTCAAATTTGAATTACGGTAATTAAATGGCTAGAAAAACACTTAAATGTCTTTAAAAGGTCAAATAACCCCTAAAATTTTCCTAATTTTTGCATTACAGTCGTAGTAGTGCACGTTAAACATAGAAAAACTTTGAAGACCGTAAGAGGAAGCTATCTCCCGTTCGTCATCAAACATGCATTGTCCCTCTCGGAACCACGATTCTAGTGAGTTGCTCCGGTTTGTGAGTGGTGTGTGTCCAAACTTTCGTCAAACATGCCAAATTTTTTACCACATCATCTTGGTGGCATGACATTACATCAACCAAGGTTTCATGTGTTTCTGATATTTTTTTTTAATTTTTTGGAATTTAAATGCCATGGCACTCCATGCATACATATGCATGTGTCCATGTCGTGAGAAAAACATGTTTGAAAATTCCTTCTAATTTACTGCACATGGAATTAACTCGCACACAAGTACACAAATATGATTTTTCAAACTGTTATGGTTAACCGTTGCATGTAGATGTAGTTCAAATTTGAATTACGGTCATTAAATGGCTAGAAAATCACTTAAATGTCTTCAAAAGGTGAAATGACCCCTGAAATTTTTCAAAATTTCACATGACAGTTGTATTAGTGCACGTTACACGTAGGAAAAATTTGAAGGCTGTAAGAGGAAGCTATCTCCCGTACGTCACCAAACATGCATTGTTCCCTCTCGGAACCACGAGCCTTCTAGTGAGTTGCTCCGGTTTGTGAGAGGTGTGTGTCCAAACTTTCGTCACACATGCCAAATTTTTTACCACATCATCTTGGTGGCATGACATTACATCAACCAAGGTTTCATGTGTTTCTGATATTTTCTTAAATTTTTGGAATTTAAATGCCATGGCACTCCATGCTTAATTGTGTCATAGCCGTTAGACCAATATGTTTGAAAATTCCTTCCAATTTACTGCACATGGAATTAAATCGCACACAAGTACACAAAATATGACTTTTCAAACCGTTATGGTTAGCTGTTGCATGTACATGTAGTTCAAATTTCAATTACGGCCATTAAATGGCTAGAAAACCACTTAAATGTCTTAAAAGGTCAAATGACCCCTGAAATTTTCCAAAATTTGACATGGCAGTTGTATTAGTACTACAAATTTTCTCGTACATTTAAAACACCATCTGTTGCCACTTTACTCCAAATTCGTCTTTCACATCTAATAAAAAATATTTACAACATCACACACAGTTGTTTTCTAGGAACCGTTTGCGATCAAAATATCCGGGTCTATTTAAGTCTCCCTCCTTAAGCTTCGCCGGCTCGTCTGCTCCTGTGCTGGCAACCCCCGAATCCATGAATCCCGATCCCCATTCCGGCACCCCCTTCTTGAAAAGATGACGCCATGGAAATGCTTCGTGAAGGCCCGTACGATGGTTGCGTCCCCCCGAGAGCGGCCGCCTGCACCGAGAGCGCGACCGCCTATGCCGAGAGTGCCATCGCATCCACATTGTGCGCGGCTGCTTCCGCCGAGAGGGCGTCTGTGGCAGCCGACAAGGCAGCTATTGCAGCCGAGACGGCTGCAGCTACTGCTGCGACGGCGGCTGCAAACGCCAAGAGCGCTCGAGCTGCCATCCGTGCCGCCGATGTCACCCTGGCCCTGGTCAAGGCCATCCACGCCAAGATCGAGGATACACACGCCAAGATATTCCAGGCCACCTCGGACTCCAGCATGTAACCCACGTCTGAAAAGGCGGCGGTGGCCATTAAGGATGGCAATTTTACCCATGGGTACGGGTACCCGCGGATACCATACCCGCATGGGTAGGGTATGGGCACAATTTTATACCCATGGGTAGTACCCGTACCCTACCCATTAAGTCATGGGTAGGGCATGGGTATAACCCTGTACCCATGGATATACCCATAATTTACCCATTTATATACAAGTTATTTGGTGAAGTGTGTAATGAGCTTGTGAACATATGTTAAAGTTGTCACCCGGTGTCAATTTAAATTGAGATAATTGGCTTGTCTCATCTATCTACTATTGAGTTGAGATAAATGTTTTTTTGTCAAACATGCTATCAATGAATGTAAAATTATGAAGAACTTGTGTACTATTTGATCTACCCATTGGGTACCCAATGGGTATGGGTAACCGTCGGGTTGGGTACGGGTAAAGTTTCGTACCCATGGGTGCAGGTATGGGTAGAATTTTGTACCCATTCACTACACGGGTATGGGTATGGTATTGCTCTACCCGCCCCATACCCTACCCATTGCCATCCTTAGTGGCCATGGAGCACCTGCTTCCTCATGAGGTCGCTGAGCGGGAGCTGGAGATGCAGGAGGCGGCCGAGATCGAGGAGCGCCGGGAGGAGTTGCGCATGGCCGAGGTCGAGGTAGAGAAGAGTATGTCCATCGAGGAATCGGCGGTGGAGTACCAACGCGAGCTCTGGCGCAGCCACTACTACGAGTACTACAACCTTGAGGGCGGCACCGAGGACGAGGATGAGGACGAGGACGCGGTCGACTTCAGCAGGGGGGACGCGGAGTCCACCAACGGCGGCATGTCGCCAGGACAAGTCATCGACGTCTCATCTCACATCGGCGATGCATAGGCCGGTGCGGCGGCGGATTTGTTAAAATTATGTGTACTTAGGCTTTGTTTTCAATGTTGGTCTTTTGTTAGAGCAATGTTTAGGTCAACTGGCTCTATTTAATTACTAAAATTGCTCGATTCAGTAAGTGTGGTCTGTCTGCTGTACGCTCTTTTGTGTGCCCAAATTAGCAAGCGATGTTTAATTATGCAATGACGTACCCGGGGAAATTTTCACCAAAATTTTAATTATCAAACTCATCCCATGTGCGTAAAGTAGAAGAATCGTTTGCGATGCACACAATCGCTCAAAGTGAATGGTCTGGCGGCACCGCACGCAAAGTTTCCCTCCACATTTCCAAAATTTTGGCCTACCGCCAAAATATCTACCCCCGCCCCCTCCCCCCTTCCCCATCCCCTTTTCTCCCCGAGCACAAATCACATTTCCCCTGTTTCCTCCTTCCTTCCTTCCTTCCTAAGCTATAGCCGCTTCCTCGCTCTCGCCGTCTCGCATCCTACCGCTGGGGTCGCCATGGTCTTCTTCAAAGACCTCTCCAGTGGTTCCTCCTCCGGCGACGAATCCTTCACCACCCGGGTATGCCTCTCTTCTCTCTCTCGGACTATGACTTGGAATGAAGGATTTTTACTCGGTGGTCGATTTGAGTCATTTCTTCCTCTTGTAGCTCCCTAGGACCAACAGTGGCAACGAATGGAGCGGGGTGGCTGAAGATCTATCTGCTCGTTGTCACCATCAATCTCCATGCGTGAAGCTAGTTGTGTTCGAATATGTGGACAGTGGGAGGAAGTTTCTGGCAAGTGGAGAGAAGGTTAGACCCTCTTTCGTTGTTACAAATCATTTGTTAGATGTGATTCAGACACTTTCACGGTCCCAACCCATTCATACCACACCTTCAACCAAACGCATCCTAAGACAGTGTCACAGTTTGTACCTAGTATCTAAAATTGTTGCCATCTCATCAGCGGTGCCATTAGAAAATTATTTGTCACTGCTTCAGCAGTTTGTGCAGCCAACTTTGGTCCACACATCTGAGTAGCCAAGCAGTAAAATACTAAATCTTTATGGCACGAAGGAACTGGGCATCGGAGCAACTAGGTGCCCCGGAGTCCCGGTCCCATATTTTTTTCCGCTGCATCGGCTCGCCAGTGCAGGGCACCGGTGCGAGATGTAGCAACAGTTGTCTTTACACTAGTTTTGGCATACATAGTGGATGGCCTTAGTGCTATTAGTTCTATGTTACTAAATTTGTGCATGTACACACCTGTTAGTATCAATTTGATGTCATCCAAACACTGTCGCTATGGTATTGCAATTATATTTACCTTCCTCATAAAATGTTCAATTTGTTATTTATTGTGCATGAGTAAGAACTTGTAGCGTTGTTGTAGTTAATTATAACTTCTGATGTTCCAGAATTTGGTTGTTGTCTCAGTAGCAATTAATTCATTTGCACATTGATCTTTTTGAGAAGATATGTCATAATTAACATGTTTCTTCAGTTTTTCAAAATAAGCATTGGTGATTTTCTATGTTGCTATAAACCCATTTCCCCTACAATTGTTACTGATCTAGTTTTAAATATTGTAGGATGAACGGAAGTGTTCTTACTTGGAGTGGGTTGATCAAGAGTGGCCACAGTCTTTGAAGATGTGCCTAGCGAAGCTCTGGAGCATGTATGAGGAAGAGAACAGATGTAGGCTTAGAGAAAGTGTTGTCAATGCTGAAGAATATTTGAAGATGCGGGATAAAAAGAGGAAGGTGGAGAATGGGCTCATATTTTTTAAATCGGACTTTGCTGTGTTGGCGAAGGAGGAGGCACTTTCCCAGTTGACCAGTGAAAAACAGGTTCTTACTGAACTGAAAGCAGAGGTGGATAAGACAAGCCTGGATGATCTCGATTAGGGAAATGAATATATTGTTCTTATGAAGTTGAACTAGCTATATGTTGTATTGTGTTGTTTTCATGTAGCTATCGTACTGTGATGTCATAATATATTTATGTGCCTGATATGAAATTGGCAAACAACTGTTCGATATGAAATGTGAATTTGCGTAATACTGGAATTATTAATTGTAAACTAATAAAACTACTAAATGTGTCATGGAACTTTGCAAATGGTTCTAGCAGTAAAAGCGCTTGTGATGGATAGCCCAATGCCACACAGTTTTCTTCATCAAATCGTGTGTGATGTAGTTGATAAAAGCTAACAGTTAACCAAGGCAGAGCGTGTGTGATAGTTACACCTTTCACACACGAGCCTACACATAAAACTGTGTGGGATGTACATACGAACGGAAACATTTTCCCTAGATTGACTGTGTGGGATGTACATAAGAACGGAAACGTATTCCTTGGATTGACTGTGTGTGATATACATACGAACGGAAATGTTTTCCCTAGATTAACTGTGTGGGATGTACATAAGAACGGAAACGTATTCCTTGGATTGACTGTGTGTGATATACATACGAACGGAAATGTTTTTCTGGGATTCACCGTGTGGGATGTACATACGATCGGAAATGATTGGGTTTCGATGCCTCGCCCGATCGCACACGAGCTCATTTTGCCCCAGCCTGTGTCCCAGGAGGGCCTATCCCTGACGATTTCTGGGTCGTGTGGGAAGGACCCTCCTATCGCCCACACTCACTTGGCGACGGTTCCAAATGCCATCGCGGAAAGGGGTTAAAAACCGTTTGTTTAGCACCGACGTGTATCAGTGATATGTGATTCCACTATCATTTCTGAGGATTTCCTCCATCATATGGTGATTGGTCCAAAAGACATTACACGAGAGATTATCAACAAAAAGAGGTGTGCGAACATGGTAAAATTCCACAAAGCCCACCATCTAGGCATAAAATACATGTCAAAATCATCACATAAATTGGACTTATCACCCTGGACGAGGTGTCCTCACTCTCTCCTTCCCCGCCAGTTGGGTCCGAGGAAGAATTGTGGCTAGACTGGCTCATGTGGCCATGTCCTTCTTCTTCTCCTTCCCCTTATTGACCGGGACCATGTAGGGGTCTTTGGTCAAGAGCTTCTCAAGCACTGGGGTCACGGGGTCCTCGGGCAACGGGGTGGGAGCCAACATCTTCCCAGAGCGCTCGCGCCATTTCTGTGTATAAAATGCATATTGTAATTCAATTAAGGGAGCATCAACAAAAAATACGCATTAGGAAGCTTATAGTACTGCACTTACCATGTCGGCAGGATTGTTGTAGTCGAAGCCCAGGTCCACGACTCGGGGCGTGGTGACATCCTTCTTTGTTTTGAAGAGGAAACTCCACTTCGCAGTAGGGCTTGCTCCTCGGTAGACACGAATGAGTGTCGCCTTGTCCTCTGGCTTGTACCTCCACATCAGAGTAGCTCAGATCCGAAGAGGCAGGGCGCGGCGAAGGAGCATCACATTGACCACGTCCATAAAGGTCACGCTCGAGTCCACCACGACCTTCATCCTACCTTGGAGCATCTTCACCTCTTCTGCGTTGACCCCTCGGACGTCCTTCTTGGTCTAGGAGAACAACCTCTTCGGGCCGTCAGCCGAGAAGGCTGGACCTTCTTGGTCATCGGTCAGGTAAAACCACTCCTGCTGCCATTGTTTCACGGTCTCAATAAATGACCCCTTGGCCAGGTGATCCTAGGGATCTTGCTTATCATGGCTCTGCCACAATCGGCAAGCTTGGAGCCGCTACTGTGCGACTTAACGCCGAACACCTTGAGCAATAACCCAAAGTGGGGTTCCATGCAAAGGAAGGCTTCACAAATGGTGATGAAGGAGGCAATGTGAAGAACGGATTTGGGGGCTAGAAGATGGAAATCTAGCCCATAAAAGAAAAAAGACCTCGGACAAAGGGTGGAGAGGAAATCCGAGGTCTCGGAGGAAATGAGAGATGAAAAACACCCGCTCCCCTCATAGAATGTGGGGAGAGCAAAGGTCGGGAGAATGGCATCTCCCTCGATGGGAGAGAGGAACTTCACCGTGAGAAAAAGGTACCCATCCTCCTGGAGCTCAGTAATGGCAATAACAGTGACGATGGATTGTATCCAGTTTCCCCTAGTATTGGCGGTTTCAAGCGCTAGAGCAACAACGTCGTCTCCTCCGGCCATTAGTGATGGAGGAGGGGGCTAGGAAGAGACGGGATCGGAAATGGATCTCAGGGCGCTCGAGCTCAAGAGAAGATGGGGAGCAATACGGTAGAGGAATGGAGGCATGAATGGAGCCACTTTACCCTCTTCCATTTTATAGGTCAGTAAAAGACCAAGGGTTAACCGCGTGCTGTTGGATTTCGGGTTCCGCTGACCCTTGAGAGGTTCGAACTCTGGGGTGCGTGCGAAGAACTCGACCTCCCCAGTCTGCCTACTCGTCGATCTCACGGCCTAGCTCAATGAACTGGAAGAAAACGGGACACAGCAGTTTACCCAGGTTCGGGCCACCTTGCAGTGTAAAACCCTACTCCTGCTTTGTGGTGGATTGGCCTCGAGGGGCTGAGGATGAACTAGTACAGTGGGAGAACAACCTCAGGAGGAGGAGGAGTGTTCTTGTGCTCGATGAGCTGGTGGGTGTGAGGATGGTCTGAATGATCCCCCTCTATGGTGGTGGCTAGGACCTATCTATAGTGGCCTTGGTCCTCTTCCCAAAATGAAGGCGGGAAGGGATCCCACAACGGCCAACTTCAAAGGGAGACAACTAGTACGTGCTATCCTGACAAAAGTGGTCTTTGCCTGCAAAAGCCTCTGTCTGTGACGTCGTGGTGGGCTCGACGATGACCTCTGTCCTACCGTCCTGGCGGTCTTGGTCTTGTTGCACCGGAATGGAAACCTTTGGTTGATTCCTTGGGACTCTGCACCTGCGCTTGCCTCCTTAGCACCAAAGAGGAAACTGGTACACTACGCCCGCTGGCGCCCGCCTGGCCTTGGTCGTCATGGCTCACGTCATTCGAACCTCATGAGGTGAGCCTTGCATAGAGATCTCCGCTCCTCAGGAGCTAGCCTGAGGAGGCCGCTCGCGAGGCTTGGCCCCTCGCGAGGGTCTTGAGTTGTTTGATGATGAAACTGTGTTGTACCAGGCCGTCGATGAAGCCACGTCATGGGCCGCAGGTAGGCAAGTCTGGGCACCCCCGTTCCCAGAACGTCGACAGTAGCCCCCGGGCCCAAGGCGCGCTCGAACTTGGCTTCGAGGCGAAGCCAAAGGGCAAGTGCGGAGCGTCGCGGGCCCTAAACCGCCTGCAGCCTTGGTCGACACGTGGCGATTGATGGGACGTGGGTGTCTCCGCTTCCACACACTGCCTCGGCAACCGTTCGACTTGACGAGACTCTGCTGCATGCAGAGAAAAACCATCATTACGTGCGATCGTGGAGGCCGGCGGGTGGCCTCCCTCCGGCTATAAATGAGGGGAGGGGTAGATCCCCCTTCACCCATCTCCATGTTCTTGCTGCCCTCTTCTTTTTCTTCTCCGTCTTGCTGTAGCATCCATGGCGCCAATCAGGAGATTCTCCACGGCGGGGGAAAGCCCCTTGGGAGGAGCCTGAACCACTTCCGCCGAAGAAGAGGTTTAGCTGCCCTCGCGGCGCAGGCGAAGGACAGGCGGTGACGCGGCCTTGGTACGAGCGGCCTCCGCCTGGCTGATCCCCTGGTACGCCCGTGCGCAGGGCCCTGGGCCAGGTGGCAGTGCCCAGCGCCGCGCGGTCCGGGATCGCGGTGGAAAGGGCGGGGCTATGCGGCCGGCCAGCCTGCAAACTCACGCCGAGGGCTCCTTGCACGAGTTCGTGATATGGGCGGCAATGCCGCCGTGCACGTGGATCCGGTTCCCCGGGTTTCTCACCGAGGAGATGCCGCTTAGGGGGCCGCTCGAGCTGTGGCTGCAGCATGCTGGATGCTATAGCCTGGCCACGGGGGCGGAGTCGAGGTCGTTCCCCCGGGCGGCATCTTCATGACCTGAGGATGGGGCGAGGTCGCCCGCGCCTGCCGTCCAGAGGGGGGCCAAGCCATCCATTTTGAGTATCATGGCGTCTCCACATTGTTCTTCAAGGTCTTCGACAAGGACGATCGACGCCTGGAGTGTTGCCCTGGGGGGAGCGGCCCACGCGGCGCGGCCACGCGTGTTGAGCTCGCGCCCGGACTCGCCGGCAGCTCCTCCAGCAGCAGTGACGACTCCTTGGAATCAGCGACTCCCCCGAGCCCAGCGAGTCCCTGGAGTCCAGCGATGACAGCTACGTGCCACCGAGCTATCGCCGCGCCCGGAGTGCGGTTGCGTCATCCGCCCGGCATCGTCGGTGAAACCCTACGACCGGGATCCTCCGAGGTCTCCTTCTTTTGTTTCCTTGCGTGGAATAGTGATAGGCCCAGTGGGGGCATGTAAAAAATTGTTGAACTTTTGTTTAAATGCTATCCTCCCTAGCGTAATGGCGAGATTGTGTATCTCGCTCCGGCACAGTTCCCCCTTTTCGTTCTCGTGGTAGCTTAGCGCTCTATGCCGACAGGACCTAGTCCCCAGGCAAGCTTCAGCCGTCGCTGGTATGACAGGTCGCGATGCCATGGTCAAGGCCAGGAGGTGAGCGGCCCGAGGTCCGGTGAGAGCTCCTGAGGCGCGATGCTTGTCGGTGTCAAAACCGGCAGATCTCGGGTAGGGGGTCCCGAACTGTGCGTCTAGGATTGATGGTAACAGGAGACGGAGGACACGATGTTTACCCAGGTTCGGGCCCTCTCTATGGAGGTAATACCCTACTTCCTGCTTGATTGATCTTGATGAATATGAGTGTTACAAGAGTTGATCTACCACGAGATCGTAATGGCTAAACCCTAGAGGTCCAGCCTATGAGTATATGGTAATGAATCTGTCCTATCCGGACTATGCTCTCCGGTTTATATAGACACCGGAGAGATCTAGGGTTACATGAGGTCGGTTACATAAGAGGGAATCTTCATAATCGATCGCCTAGCTTGCCTTCCACGCCAAGTAGAGTCCTATCCGGACGCGGGTATAGTCTTCGGTCTTCATAGCCCATCAGTCTGGCCCAATGAGTAACAGGCCGGACGCCCGAGGACCCCTTAGTCCAGGACTCCCTCAGTAGCCCCTGAACCTAGCTTCAATAACGAGGAGTCCGGCGCGCAGTTCGTCTTCGGCATTGCAAGGCGGGTTCCCCTTCTTCCGAACTCCAATATAGTCTTCGGATGTGATGATTGTATCCGGACCTGTGTATATAATTGCAGAAAATACAATACTTCACGAGTCCAATCTGTCGACAACTATTTATGACATTGCATCACGCCTGCCCGGTTATTATTTTCAACCGTTGGCTAGCCTGTCGCCCCACGTCTCGGGAAGCGGTTTTATTGGCACGTCTTGTCAAAGCAGAGATCGTGTCCCCTTATTCACGGGATTTTCAATAATGTTGGTATGGGTAACCCAACCGTCCCCTGGGTACAACTCTTTGAGGATAGGTAAGTTTCGAGACCCAGGAGGGGACGCTCGATATTCTGGGCCTTTATATAGGGACCCAGACTTGTCTTTTTCTTCCGTGCTTGCTTCTTCCTCAACCCCAGCCACCTCGAGTTCTAGCCCTCGAGTCCTAATCACCACCAGCCCCAATCATGTCTGGGTCCAGCCGTTCAAGCCAGTGGGTGGCTTCTTCCATCATGGAGGAGGATATTGCGAAGCTCCGCGTAGCGAGGTACCTGATCCCAGAAATCCTTCATCGGCTTCCTGCCGAGGGGCAGATTATCCCCACCCCCAAATCCGGCGAGAGGGTAGTATTTGTGTCCCACTTCCTCCATGGGTTAGGGTTCGCGCTTAACCCCTTCGTCCGGGGGCTTATGTTCTACTATGGGCTAGATTTTCACGATCTGGCCCCGGACTCTATTCTTCTCATCTCAGCATTCATCGTCACATGTGAAGCCTTCCTCCGGACCCCTCCGCACATTGCTTTGTGGCTCAAGACTTTTGATGTGAGGCCGCGGGTGATAGAGGGGGAGCAGGCAGAGTGCGGCAGAGTGGTAATAAACAAGCTTGCCAGCACGGTTTGGTTTGAAGGATCCTTCACCGAGTCTTCCGAACTATGGCAGCAGGGATGGTTTTATGTCAACGAGCCGCGGGGCTCCAAGTGGGCGGCTATGCCTGCGTTCTGACCCGGTCCTCCGACTCAGCTTGCTTCATGGATCAACAAGGGGTTGGACTAGGGATCCGGTAGTGAGGTGCAGACTCTGCAAGGTCGCATCTGAAGCCTTACCGAGAGGGGCATCGATCTTGTGAACGTCGTTCAGGTAATGCTGGTCTGCCGGATCCTGCCATGTCAACGGCGACCTCTCCGTATGTGGGAGTTCAATCCAGAAGGGCGGCCCACTCTTCAGCACTTCTTCGGCATTACACACGAAGGAATGTGGAAGTTATATTTCGGGGAGCGGGAGCAATGGCCGGACACCACCGAAGACGTCGGCCTCGACTGCAAACATCCGGACACCCTGGTAAGTATTTAATCCCCGCACACCTTTCATCCAAGCATCTTTTGACAAGACACTAAACAACCTGCCTTTATACATGACTGGATAAAGAAAGCGGTGGTAATCTGGTGTCCGGCGCCCCTTCCCGAAGACCCTGCGTCCGCCTTACTGACGCGGATGTTGGTCCCGACACCGTACCTGGTGTCTAGAGAGGGGGGCGAGAGCGGGGAGCCCAAAGGAGATGCCCATCCTACGGGTGATTTAAGCGTTGTGTTCGGGGAAACCGAAACCCTTTTGCCCAGGGGCAAAGGCGTGGAGGGGGCACGTTATGGCAAGAAGAGGGCCGCCTCTGGAGGTCAGGAGGGGAAGCCTTCCAAAAAAGGAAAAATGCCATCGTCGGGCGGCTTGGGCCGGGCAAGTGATGTCGTCGTTGAGCTTGATGATGAAGACGAACCTCCGGCCAGACCGTAAGCGGGGCAGGGCACTTTAACCATACCTCATTCTTATTACCGAAAAACCCTCCGATATATGTGCGTCCTCGCAGGTTAACGCCTGGTGTTTCTCAATCGTCCTCCTCCTCGGGAGACCTTCTTCCGGAGATGATGGAGAGTGACACGCCTTCTCCGGCCTCATCGCCTAACAGAGCGGATGATCTCGAGGTATCGTCCTGGAGGGCTCCTCCCAACCGGCAAGTAGCACAGGAAACGAGGAAGGATCTACCCGAAGGTGGTGCCTCTGTCACTCAGGGTTCGGGGATCAAGAATGACGGCCCCGAACTCTACGGTTTACAGCCAGAGATAATGCTGGAGGCGGGTAAGCGGATTCCTTCAAAGGAATGTCGTGCTCCGGCAGTGGTGTCCGAAGACCCAGGAGTGCCGGAGACGCTGACGGACATGCTGCGACGAGCGTCTGTTTCAGAGAAGCATCGTGCCTTAATGGTTACGGTGGTCAAAAAAGTTGTATCCGCGAAAAGCGGGTTGAACGAGGCTTTTACGAGCCTTCTAAGAGGTTTTGAGGTTTGTGATGTAATGTTGCCAATTGAATAATATTGACAGAATGCACCTGTTGTGTATGAAGTAGCCCCTGAGACTCGGATCGCCTTCCAAAGGAAGTGATCGGAGGATCGAAAAGATATTTTCAGGTACTAACCTTGGTTTAATTTGGAATGCAGGCTGTCTCCCCTCCTGCCGCTGCCGGAAATTCGGAGGTAACCGAACTGCAGCAAAAGCTGGATATTGCAGAGGATGACATTGCTTTGATCAACAGGCGTCTTGACAACTCGCAAGGTATATATGTTGAGCATTCCTTACACCAATGTGCTTATAATGTAAGCATGACTCTGAAGAGAGTTTGACATAAAATGTGCATCAATGCAGATGGTGCTGCCGCCGTGGAAGCCCTTCGGGCGGAGCTAGCCCGGGCCAAGGAGCAGGCCCGGTTTAGTAATGCAGCTACCGAAAAGGCATCGGCTGAGTTATAATCCGAACAATTTGTGCGGCGCCAAGACAAGGAGAAGATGTCCACCATGGCGCACGAGTTAGAGAATGCGGCTGGCCGCCGTAAACTTCTTGAGAAGGAAAGTGAAGCCAAAACGATTGAACTTGACAAGGCCTTACGAGAGGCGAGAGAGGCGCGGTCTGAATCCAGAGCAGCCCGTGAGGAGATCCGGCAAGCTCGGGAGATTGTGGCTGGCAAGCCCTTTTTGCTACAGGTTAAGTTCGGCGATCCGAACTATGCTCAGCTTAACCAAGTATGGAGTTCTCCGGACAATTTTTTAGACTTGCCGAAGAGTTCTTCCGATGCGGCGCAGTTTTATCAGGTGCAAGAGGGGTATGCAACGGAGAAGCTTTTCTGGTCGCAATTCGGCGCGTCGAAGCGCCCTTTGTTGCTGAATGAACAGATGTCCCAGTGGGCCGAGCTGCATAGGATATCCGGCGCTACCATGAAGAACGTCGTAGTCCATTTGTGGCCGACTGAACCTGTTCTGAGTAGTTACTTCGGCCTGGTGCAGCGGCTTGCTGACGCGGTGCCGCGTATCAACGCTGTGAAGCGGTCGGCGTGGATTGAAGGTGCACGGATGGCCTTCGCCCGAGTCAAGACATTCTGGGGGAAGATGAAGGCCATCGATATTGCGACGAAGAGTCCACCCAAAGGCAAGGACCGTCCGGAACCAGAGCATTATTTTGGAGACGTCCTAGAGGTCGCCCGCTTGATAGAGGGTCAGTGCTCAAAAACATAATATTCGAGTGATGTGTACAAGGGTTGTAACAGACAACTTTATAGTTAATATATTTTTTGCTCGAAAGCTTGTATTCCTCCTGTGCGGCCGTTTTAATGTAATTTGAAAGTTTTCCAGTCGTCGGCTTCAGCCCCCTCGTAGGAAATACGGGGGTGTTCGGAAAAGCATTGAATCACTCTTTATCCAACGTCTTGGTCCATAAAGGAGGTGATAATGCGGCGAACCAGGCAATCGGACTATAGGGCGTTAACACTTTCACTTAGCCATAGGAGTTTTATGGTGGGGCTACGACATAGCCCCTGGTATGTATGCGGCATATCATAATATTGTGCCTTACATGTTTTGATCTGAAAAAGATCCTTCGTGTGACACGGAGAATCGCTAAAGATTCGAATAAGTCGTCAAGTGGTTGACCAGCTCTCACCGCATCATGACAGTCAGTTTTCGGCTTTCTCTACTGAGGTGCTCATCCGGTCAAAGCCAGGGCACAATCGCAGTAGTTCTCCCTTTACTACCCTAGCCAATAGAGCGGAACGTAGGGTAGCAAGCACAGGAGCCGGGCAACCCAACTATTGACCAAAGACAATGATTCGGAGCTGATGCATATAAGGCCAAACTTGCGACGCCGAAGTACGCTATAGAGCTGTCCGGGCTTTTATTGGCGACTCATTTGTTCCCATACCGAGCCCCTGGCAAGTTATGCCGAGGTGCGTCTTCGAACACCGCCGTTACGGCCGTACTCACTGCAAAAAGAGTATAGAAGATTTAGTTCGGATGAAGTTTACTGGGAGTGGAGCAATAAGCCAATGATAAATTCATATATATAAAAAGAAAAGAAAAACCACAAACCGGCTATTTGACATGCTCGGGGTCGGGAACGGAGGAAAAAGGCATAGTAGAGGCTCAAAATAAAGAGTGCGGTCTACAAAAAGATGTTTTGGACCTCCTGTCGCACGTCTGCGCCGCCCGTCCTCTGGGAGGGGAGTCCTTAACAGAAGTAACCCCTTAGGTGAGTGTGCGGATCCGAACTCCGACAGAGTCCGTTGTATATGCAGTCCTGTCGGTCACCTGTTTATAATAAAGAAAAATAAAGAAAATGGGTAAAAAGCGTTATGGGAATGCTTGCAGGGTTGTCCGTATTGTGCTTCCACCGATGCCCATGGTATCTTGAGCGCGTAGTGATGTACGCGTGGTGTAAAACCTGCCGTCATAGTGGGTGGGTGGCGAAAGCCGAACTGCTATTTCCGCCCCGGTAGTGGTCGAACGTCGAAGGAAACTGCTTCTGGCCCCCGGTGTTCGGCTGGCGAGCCTTGCCCTCGTCTTTATCGCTTGGTGGCCTTCTCCCCTTGTATTCGGCATTAAGCTTGCCTGCCTGCTTGAAGACCCAACAGTTTCTGTTGGTATGATTGGCTGGCTTATCAGGGTGGCCGTGAATCTGACAAGGTCGGTCCAATATCCTGTCAAGGGCGGATGGTCCGTCCTGTTTGGCCTTAAATGGCTTCTTCCGTTGGCCGGGTTTCGGATTGTGAAATCCGGCGTTGACTGCTGTATCATGCAATCTTTCGTTGTTGCTGCGACTGTTATGCTCGTTTATTCGTGGCTTGCCGTTGCCGTCTCGGATTTCGGAAGTGCCCGGATCGCTGGCGTTGTTGCTTTTGCGAGCGAGCCAGTTGTCTTCTCCCGCACAAAAGCGAGTCATTAGAGCGGTAAGGGCTGTCATGGATTTAGGTCCTTCCTGGCCGAGGTGACGTGCTAGCCATTCATCTCAGACGCTATGTTTGAAGGCCGCGAGGGCTTCCGCGTCCGGACAGTCGACGATTTGGTTCTTTTTGACTAGGAACCTAGTCCAAAGTTCCCTGGCTGACTCGCCGGGTTGTTGTACAATATGACTTAAGTCATTGGCATCTGGTGGCCGGACATATGTTCCTTGGAAGTTGTCACGAAAGGCATCTTCCAAGTCTTCCCAGCTGCCAATAGAATTTTCTGGCAGACTGTTTAGCCAGTACCATGCCGGCCCCTTAAGCTTGAGAGGCAGGTATTTAATGGCATGAAGGTCGTCTCCGCGAGCCAGGTGGATATGGAGGAGGTAATCCTCAATCCATACTGCGGGATTTGTTGTTCCATCGTATGACTCGATGTTGATGGGTTTAAACCCGTCTGGAAATTCATGCTCCATTACCTCGTTGGTGAAGCAAAGAGGGTGTGCGGCTCCTCTGTGTTGGGCCACACTGTGAATCACCTCCAGCGGACTCCGCTTACGGTTTTTGGACCGAGCGTGCTCGGGTCTGTTGTGTCCAAATAGATAACCGTTATTACTGGCCGGGGCATGTCTCCGCGATCTGTGTGTCGATTTTGTGTGTCCTGTTCTACCCTCCGGGTCTTGTTGGATGTCGCGAGTGTTCCCCCGAGCTTATTTATTCTTGCTTGGACGGCCGGATGGGTTGGTATGGTGCTCTGCTGGGGCTGCTGCTTTGCCCGGACCGAACTATGGTCGGCCTACCGGCTTATTCGATGGTGGTGTGGGCTCCAAAGCTTTGCCATCATGTTGAGGGAGCCACCTACTGTTGTGGTGGCTTTTGTCTGGGATGCTAAGGCCATATTCTTCAGCGGCCAGGACCTCGGTCCATCTATCGTTGAGCAAATCTTGGCTCACTTGAAGCTGCAGTTGCTTCCTCCTTAGGCTCCTTGCAGTGGCTATGAGCTGGCGTTTAAAGCGCTCCTGTTCTAGAGGTTCCTCAGGCACGATGAATTCCTTGTTGCCGAGGCTCTCTTGTTCCTCGGAGAGTGGAAGATAATTACTATCCTCCGAGTCTCCGTATGTGGCCTGTTCATCAGGGCTATCCTGCCCGCTTTCCTGGTCCTCCAGTTCGGACCCTGTCTCAACAGGGTCTTCGTTGTCCGGAGTATTATCACCTCCGATGCTAGTATTGTTTTCTCTTGAGTGACGTGACTGAGAGTGGCACCGGGGGCGCTGGTGTTCGGAGTGTGTACCAGGAGGCTTATCCTCGACTGGATCCTCCTTGTCATCGTCGAGATCGTCGTTGGGTGTGTCTACCATACACACGTCATACCAGGAAGTGGTCTCCCCGTGTCTAGCGAATAGTAAGATCTGGCTTTGCCCCTCATCGTCGTCTAGACCGTCGATGTCTTCGAAGCAGGGGTCAGGCATGTTGGTTGGGTCTTCGACGGTGTCTATGAATTGGGTGGCGGGTGGGAAGCAAAATTCTCCATCATCCGCCGAAAGGTCGAACCGAACATAGTTCGGCGACGAGCCGTCTGCCAGGGATAGGTTTTTTAGTGAGTTTAGTAGGTCGCCCATGGGCGAGTGTTGGAAGATATCCGCGGCGCTGAACTTGAAGGTCGATAGCCGATTGAGTTCGGTATCCGCGGGCTCGCAGTGTTCGGAACTCGATACCGGAGACATGCCCGGGGTTCCGTTGATGCAAGTATCGTACGAAGTGGAATCTGCATGCGGCTCCAATGCCGCCGAATTGGTAGCCCCCGTGATGGGGTTGAGTTTCCCATCTTCGACTTGATCTGCTCCGGATCTAAGGCCAGAGTTGTTACATGAGCTATCTCCTGGATGCAGCCCGATGACAGGTTTAAGCCATGTTCATCGGGGCGAAGGGGAGCGGTTGTCGCGGTCTCGAATCCGTCGAAGATCAAGTCTCCACGGATGTCTGCGACGTAGTTCAGGCTTCCGAATCTGACCTGATGGCCAGGGGCGTAGCTATCGATCTGCTCCAGATGGCCGAGCGAGTTGGGCCGCAGTACGAAGCCGCCAAATACAAAGATCTGTCCAGGGAGGAAGGTTTCTCCCTGGATCATGTCATTACTGACGATCGAAGGGGCCATCAAACCTTTCGTTGACGGCACCATGGAACTCTCAATGAAAGCACCAATGTCGGTGTCAAAACCCGCGGATCTCGGGTAGGGGGTCCCGAACTGTGCGTCTAGGACTGATGGTAACAGGAGACGGGGGACACGATGTTTACCCAGGTTCGGGCCCTCTCTATGGAGGTAATACCCTACTTCCTGCTTGATTGATCTTGATGAATATGAGTGTTACAAGAGTTGATCTACCACGAGATCGTATGGCTAAACCCTAGAGGTCCAGCCTATGAGTATATGGTAATGAATCTGTCCTATCCGGACTATGCTCTCCGGTTTATATAGACACCGGAGAGATCTAGGGTTACATGAGGTCGGTTACATAAGAGGGAATCTTCATAATCGATCGCCTAGCTTGCCTTCCACGCCAAGTAGAGTCCTATCCGGACACGGGTATAGTCTTCGGTCTTCGTGTCTTCATAGCCCATCAGTCCGGCCCAATGAGTAACAGGCCGGACGCCCGAGGACCCCTTTGTCCAGGACTCCCTCAATGCTCAAGAGGTCCCCTTTGGCGTGCAAGCAGCTCCCGGAAGGCCGAAAAGGAAAGTGACATTGCCCGAGCGAGATTGCGAGAGTCGAGGGATCGGGTCGTGAGGTTCATGCTGATATGTGATGGTTACTTATCTTAGTGAACCTGCGCCAACTTCCCTATGATGTGTCCGATCGTGCCTCAGTGGTGACGCCTCTAGGTACAGTCCACGCCGGCCTCCCCCTTTCCTCACTCGTCTTAGTGCTCTATGTCCTCGGGTCCCGGCCCTCGAGCGAGGCTCAGCCGCCGCTGGTATGCCAGGTCGCGCTGCCGTGGTCAAGGCCAGGGGGTGAGGGCTGAGAGCCGGTAGGAGCTCCCGAGGCGTGATTCTCGGGAGCTCCTCCTTTAACATGCAAGCGACTTGCATGAAAAAGGGGTGGCCAACAGGCCCGCCTTTAGTTAGGCTCCGGAGGTTCCTGCGAGTTAGTCCTAGGAGGAGAACATGACATATGACCACGCTTGTTGTCCTGTCGTTGATCATTTCGCAAGAAGATGAAGTCACTGAGGACCTGGTGAGGTGACATGCGTGGGGCAGGCCACGAGCGAGAGCTCGATCTCTTAGATTTTTCAGTGCTGCAGGGATGGACCCGAGCACAGGCGCCGTGCCAGCATGTGTAGCCCCCCGTCGCGGGACGAGCAAGAGGCGGGCCAGCAGCGTGGGGAGGCCACGAAGGGCGATAGAGCACCAGGAAGGTAGATGATAATCATAAGGCAACTCATGATTAAAAGATAGAGCTAGTTCTGATAGATGTAGAAATGATACATGCCGCAGAGATGGGCCCATGCGGCTTGGGGATAATGCAGCCCGAGGGGCACCCCCAACTGAACAAACCAAAAGATGCAAGAAAGATACACGTCGCAGGGACAGACCCATGCGATCTGGGGATAATGCAGCCCGATGGGCGCCCCCAACTGAACAAACCAAAAGATATCACCTGGCACCGTTGCTGAAGAAGTGTTGGAGTAGCTGAAGATGCGTGTTGCTGAAGTCGCCCCTCATGAGCCGCTGAGGTCCTGAACCTCGGGAGGCTCTGGAGGCCCTGGAGGCTCACGAGGGTCCCTTGTCACTTCCATCAGGATCGCCTGGTGCCTGGCCTCGTGATCTGCCAGGACGCCCTGCAGGTGGCGCCGATACATAGCAGCGATGTTCAGCAAGCCGAAAGGCATGCGAACATAGCTGTGAGGTGGGCCCTCACACCGGCCAACGCGGGACAGCCAGATGAGCCGCTGAGAGGCGGCCCTGTTGAGCCCGGGGATGTTGATGCAGGCGCGCAGCTCACTGTCCTTGCTAGGGCAGGGAGCTGCGCCGGGTGGTGGGTGTCGGTCGCCCCGTATGGCTCTTGCCTCCTGAAGTTCCTCAGTTGCCTTGGTGATGAATTCCTGAGCGCTGGGTGCCTCGCGCCCCGCGCTTTCCTCACGGAAGCGAGCGTTGAAGCATGCCTCCAGGTGGTGCCCGAGCACCTCCCTCATGACGCTGGCCAGGTCAGAGGCCCTCCAGAGGAGAGCCCCCGGGCCCAGCCTGAGGGGGCATCGGGCGCACCTTCCTACGCGAGAGAGGGAGGCGCCCCGGCAGTGGGCGCAGGGCTTGAGGTGGCACCGCCGGGCGCTCCGCCGTCCTGAGGCTCCTAGCGGAGCAGCTGTTTCTTCTTCTTGGGGACAGCTTCTGGAGGATAGACGGCGCCCTCATTGTCTGGGTCCTCAACTATTGCAGCCTGGTAGGCGCGCTCAAGAGAGCACACCGCATCCTTCTCCTCATAGGCGACCGTGATGATGCCGCAGCTTCCTAGCATCTTGACGACGTTGTAGCCATGATGAGTTACCGCCATGAACTTGGCCAGGGCCAGGTACCCAAGGATGGCGTTGTACGGGAGGCGAATGTGGGCGACGTCGAAGTCGATGAGCTTAGTGCGGTAGTTGTCGCGCTTGCCGAAGGTGACAGGGAGGCGGATCTGCCCTATCGAGGTGGTGGAGCCATCGGTCACTCCTGAGAAAGGCCTGGTGGGCAGCAGCTGGTCGTAGGGCACATGGAGGCAGTCGAACGTCTCGACGAAGAGGACATTGAGCCCCGCACCACCATCGATGAGTGTCTTGGTGACGAGCACATGGCTGATGACAGGTGAGCAGAGCATCGGGAGGGTGCCGGCTGTGGCTGCACACTTGAGCTGGTCGGAGGAGTCGAAGGTGATGGCGTACTTGGACCACCTGAGCGAACGCGTCGCCTCGAGCTTGGGGAGGGCCGCGTTCACCTCACGCGCGAACTGCTTGAAGATACGATGGGAGGCTGGGGCCTGAGCGCTGCCTAAGAAGCAAGCGACAACACGAGGCTCCTGGAAGCCCCCAGCCCCCTCGTCCTGGTGATGGTCGTCGTTCCTTCTTGGAGGTGGCGGCAGCGGGGGAAGGACAGCGTTGCCCTGAGGATGGTCCTCGTGAGGCTGATCTCTCCAGGCGCCCTCGCGGGGCTAGGCCTGCCAACGGTCCTCGCGAGGCTGGCCGCGCCATTCCTGTCGAGGGTCATGGCCGTCCCAACGTCCTCCACCACGGCCACCTCCGCGGCCATAACATCGATCGTTGCGTTCGGGGCGACGATCGAGGCGCCCGTCGCGGATGGGGCTGAGCTCATGACAATCGTTGGTGTTGTGGCTGTGCACGTCGTGGAAGACGTAGAATGGGAGGCTGCCCTTGGATGACTCTGGGTGATCACAACCGTGCTTCATCTCTAGTTCGGCCGCGAGCACGAGTGCCCCCTTGCGCTTCGCGTCCTTGGCCTTGGCTTTCTTGTCCTCTGGATCAACCTCCGGGAGCTGGAGGAGGGAGAGGCGTTCTTCCCTAGCCCTCGCGCACTTGGTCGCCATGTTGAACATCTCCAGAGCCGTGCACAGGTCCTCGTGTATGGCGAGCTCCTCCTTCATCTTGACGTCACAGACGCCATCAGTGAATGCGGAGATGATGGCCTCGTCCGACACCTTCAGGATCTTGAGACGAACGTTGTTGAAACGCAAGATGTACTTCTGCAAGGTCTCGCCTGGCTGCTGCTTGATGCACCGCAGGTCACCCGCAGCCGGTGGGCGATCGCGAGTGCCCTGGAAGTTGGCGATGAAACGCTCGCGCATCTCGCCCCAGGAGGAGATCGATCCAGCGGGGAGGTTCAGGAGCCACAAGCGTGCGCCGTCCTTGAGGGCCATGGGAAACTAGTTCGCCATAACCTTCTCGTCGCCGTTGGCCGCCTCGATGCTCAACTCATAGAGATGTAGGAACTCAGTGGGGTCGGGGGTGCCGTCGTAGCGCGGAGGCAGGTCGGGCTTGAACTTCCCTGGCCAAACGACGCTACGCAGCTCCGGAGTGAACGCACGGCATCCCGCCGTGTTCATGGGGGCCCGTCGCTGGAGCGGAGCCTGATCATGGAGCTCGCTCGCCACCACCACAGGCGGCGCGCGGTCTTGACGTGGCGGTGCTGGTAGTGCACACGCCTCTCCTTGCGGTCGCTGCACCACCTGGCAGCTTTCCTCGTCGTGCGCCGGCGCCTTGCGTGGTGGGTCGCGACGTGGAGCCTCGCGCCTTGGCTCGACGATGGCGTTCTGCCTGGGAGGTGGAGGAGGTGCTCCATGAGCCACGTCACCCGCGGCGGGCGGCGGGTGAGGCAGCGAGCGGGTCGGTGCAGGGGTATCTCCGGCAGCGCTGACGAGCTCAGCGATGCGGTCCATCCAATCCTCATAGAGGTCGTCAATGGGGCGGTAGCGCAGGAGCTCGCGTGCCATGAGCAACGCTGCCTGCGCGTCCGCCGGCGCCCGGCGAGCATGAGACGACGAAGCGGCCGCCGGGGTCAGCGACGGAGTGGCGGTGCGCCCGTCACACCGCACAGAGGGCTGCATCGATGAAGCCTGCTGCTCGTGGGCGGCGGGGCCGGTGGCAGCATTGGCGGCAGGCGATGGGGAACGACGGGGAGGCCCGCCGCCAACAGGCGTCGTCTGGGCGACGCGAACGGCGAGGGCGGCCCAGCGCTCGGCATGAACTCGACGAGCGTCAGCCATGGGGGCGATGGAACGGCGGCGAATCGACTGGAAGAAGAGAGGCTCCGACGCACCCCTACCTGGCGTGCCAAATGTACGATTTCGGGTTCCGCAGACCCTTGAGAGGTTCGAACTCTGTGGTGCGTGCGAAGAAATCGACCTTCCCAGTCTGCCTACTCGTTGATCTCACGGCCTAGCTCAATGAACTGGAAGAAAACGGGACACTGCAGTTTACCCAGGTTCGGGCCACCTTGTGGTGTAAAACCCTACTCCTGCTTTGTGGTGGATTGGCCTCGAGGGGCTGAGGATGAACTAGTACAGTGGGAGAACAACCTCAGGAGGAGGAGTGTTCTTGTGCTCAATGAGCTAGTGGGTGTGAGGATGCTCTGAATGATCCCCCTCTACGGTGGTGGCTAGGTCCTATTTATAGTGGCCTTGGTCCTCTTCCCAAAATGAAGGCGGGAAGGGATCCCACAACGGCCAAATTCGAAGGGAGAAAACTAGTACGTGCTATCCTGACAAAAGTGGGCTTCGCCTGCAAAAGCCTCTGTCCGTGACGTCGTGGTGGGCTTGATGATGACCTCCATCCTGCCGTCCTGGCGGTCTTGGTCTTGTTGCACTGGAATGGAAACCTTTGGTTGATTCCTCGGGACTCCGCGCCTGCGCATGCCTCCTTAGCACCAAAGAGGAAACTGGTACATTGCGCCCGCTAGCGCCTGCCTGGCCTTGGTCGTCATGGCTCACGTCATTCGAACCTCACGAGGTGAGCCTTGCATAGAAATCTCCGCTCCTCAGGAGCCAGCCTGAGGAGGCCGCTCCTCGTGGCGGTCTTGGCGTCGTCCGCCTCGCGAGGCTTGGCCCCTCGCGAGGGCCTTGAGTTGTTTGATGATGAAACTGGGCCATACCAGGCCATCGATGAAGCCACGCCGTGGGCCGCGGGCAGGCAAGTCTGGGCACCCCCGTTCCCAGAACACCAACACGCGCCGCAGTAAAATCATCGTTTCCCAATGCGTCGTGCAATATATGTGCATGAGGATTAAGGCGCTCTTGTTTGGTAACACTGCTAAAAATCCAAAGCGCGATCCATTTATTGATGGGACGCACCAATGAGAATTGTCTTGGTCCACGATACATCTAGCATTAACCGTTGATGACATGTTTCAACCGCTAGCGGTGGCATTTCGGTTCTCGAAAAAATGAGGTTGCCAGAGTTTGACCCGTTTAGGCCTCCCTTCACGGCTAAGAAGGTGGGAATACCATGTTTTGTTGAAATTACTATGGTATGCCTCAGAGGAGGGATCGTTAAAAGATACCCCTCTTATCTGATCAACACAAAGACACATGGTCGTGATTAGGGAAGCCAAGAAGACCTTGGAATCGGAAGCTGACGTGGAGGATGAAACTCGCCTACGGAGCCGAAGAGTCAAGCATATAAAGTCATCTCGAAGAAGATATCCGACATCCTTGGCTCGAAGACTAGTTCAGGGGCTACTATTGGTGTCCTGGATTAGGGGTTACTTGCAACGTCGGCTCGCCAGTGATGGGCCGGGACGAGGACCCATTGAAGATTGTTGATGTAGCCATACTAGCCCTGCCCCTTGGCGTAATCAAGACGAAGATCTCCTGGAGGCTTGGCGTACACTCCAAGCATATTTTAAATAGTTGGCATGTTTATCCCTATATTGTAACCGACCATCTGTAAACCCTAAGTACCCCCGGCGTCTATATAAGCCATGGGGTTTAGCACGTAGAGGCATGTGCCTTCACATTCACAAGGTTTAAGCTTAGACAAACTCATACCATCTCAAAGTAGATCAATCTATAATTTGTACCCCCATCACAATCAATATATAAGAAGTAGGATCTAGGGTTTTACCTCATCAAGAGGACCTGAACCTGGGTAAACCATCATGTCCCTACTCTCCATGTTACCATCAAGCTTAGGAACCCTAATACGTCTCCAACGTATCTATAATTTTTGATTGTTCCATGCTATTATATTATCTGTTTTGGATGTTTATGGGCTTTATTAAACACTTTTATATTATTTTTGGGACTAACCTATTAACCCAGAGCCCAGTTCCAGTTTCTGTTTTTCCCTTGTTTCAGTGTTTCACAGAAAAGGAATATCAAACGGAGTCCAAACGGAATGAAACCTTCGAGAGAGTTATTTTTGGAACGGAAGCAATCCAGAAGACTTGGATTATACGTAAGGGAAGCAACGAGGAAGGCACGAGGCAGGGGGCGCGCCCTCCACCCTCGTGGGCCCCTCGTGGCTCCCTTGACCGACTTCTTTCGCCTATATATCTCCATAAACCATAAAACCATCGGGGAGCAGAATAGATCGGGAGTTTCGCCGCCGCAAGCCTCTGTAGGCACCAAAAACCAATCGGGCCCCTGTTTCGGCACCCTGCTGGAGGGGGGATCCCTCACCGGTGGCCATTTTCATCATCCCGGCGCTCTCCATGACGAGGAGGGAGTAGTTCCCCCTTGGGGATGAGGGTATGTACCAGTAGCTATGTGTTTGATCTCTCTCTCTCGTGTTCTTGAGGTGGTACGATCTTGATGTATCGCGAGCTTTGCTATTATAGTTGGATCTTATGATGTTTCTCCCCCTCTACTCTCTTGTAATGGATTGAGTTTTCCTTTTGAAGTTATCTTATCGGATTGATTCTTTAAGGATTTGAGAACACTTGATGTATGTCTTGCCGTGCTTATCTGTGGTGACAATGGGGTATTCTATTGATTCACTTGATGTATGTTTTGGTGATCAACTTGCAGGTTCCATGACCTCGTGAACTTATGCATAGGGGTTGGCACACGTTTTCGTCTTGACTCTCCGGTAGAAACTTTGGGGCACTCTTTGAAGTACTTTGTGTTGGTTGAATAGATGAATCTGAGATTGTGTGATGCATATCGTATAATCATACCCATGGATACTTGAGGTGACATTGGAGTATCTAGGTGACATTAGGGTTTTGCTTGATTTGTGTCTTAAGGTGTTATTCTAGTACGAACTCTATGATAGGTCGAACGGAAAGAATAGCTTCGTATTATTTTACTACGAACTCTTGAATAGATCGATTAGAAAGAATAACTTTGAGGTGGTTTCGTACCCTACAATAATCTCTTCGTTTGTTCTCCGCTATTAGTGACTTTGGAGTGACTCTTTGTTGCATGTTGAGGGATAGTTATATGATCCAATTATGTTATTATTGTTGAGAGAACTTGCACTAGTGAAAGTATGAACCCTAGGCCTTGTTTCCTAGCATTGCAATACCGTTTGTGCTCACTTTTATCATTAGTTACCTTGTTGTTTTTATATTTTCATATTACAAAAACCTATATCTACCATCCATATTGCACTTGTATCACCATCTCTTCGCCGAACTAGTGCACCTATACAATTTACCATTGTATTGGGTGTGTTGGGGACACAAGAGACTCTTTGTTATTTTGTTGCAGGGTTCTTTGAGGGAGACCATCTTCATCCTACACCTCCCACGGATTGATAAACCTTAGGTCATCCACTTGAGGGAAATTTGCTACTGTCCTACAAATCTCTGCAGTTGGAGGCCCAACAACGTCTACAAGGAGAAGGTTGCGTAGTAGACATCAAGCTCTTTTCTGGCGCCGTTGCCGGGGAGGTGAGTGCTTGAAGTATATCTTTAGATCTTGCAATCAAATCTTTTAGTATCTTGTTTTATCACTAGTTTAGTTTATAAAAGAAAACTACAAAAAAATGGAATTGAGTTTGTCTCATATGCTTCATCTTTTTAATATCTTTCGTGAGTATGATGGAAAGGAAAATTGTGCCAAAGTGTTAGAAGAAGAATGCATTAAAATGTTTGGCACTAAATCTTTGAATGATGAGCATGATTGCAATGTTGTTAGTATGAACTCCTTGAATATCCATGGTACTAATGATGATTGCACTAGTCATGATGAAAATGTCTCCTATAAACATGTCAGTTTTTGTGGAGTGCATTGGGTTTGCAAGTACACACCAAATAGGGAAGATAGATATTGCAAGAGGCATAAGCATTTAGAAACTAAATTGTTGCAAGAAAGGCTAAATGTTAGTGCTGAAAATTTAAAATATCTTAGCCATACTTGTGAACTTTGCAATGAACATGGTGATTTAAATATCAAATGCAAATTGTTTCATGATCGAATCGTGTCCAAAAATTGTGATGACTTGATTTCCCTTGCACATCATAATGAACTAGTTTGCTTTTGGGTTATGAAGAAATGAAACATCAAACTAAGCTTATTCCAGAATATAACCTCGAGAAATTCCTCGATATTGATCTAGAAAAAATTTATATGTATTGTGCGGTGAATTGCATTGAAAATCCTTATATTGCCAATTACATAAAGAAAAGAAAACAAATAGAAGATGAAGAGAATACTAACGAAAGGGAAGAGACTTCCCAATATTCTCATATTATTTCTTATGATGAATCAGGTAACGAGGAGGAGCCTTATATTCAACCAATCTCATTAATAAGGAGCTCCAAAAAGAGGATTGAACCCACACATGATGTAAAGAAGAAAAAGAAAAAACGGAGAAGCAAAGGTAAAAAGGTATCCCTCCCAAATGATGTTGCTCCTACTACTCATTGTGATGATGATAATTGCTATACTATTGGTGCTATCCATACTATTAATGATGAGAGTGATTATGCTTATGATATGAAAAGGCCCAAGCTTGGGGATGCTATGTTTGATGAAGATGATGTTTTTGAGAATATATTTGCGGCAATTAATGTTTGTCCCAAGCTTGGGTATGCTATGTTTAATGGAGATCATATTTTTAGTCTCCCAAGTTTTGATATGCAAATTTATAATGATGATAGCATGCCTCCTACTTATGATGATTATATTGATGAAAGTGGGTTTGGAAGAGTGTCAACTTTAGGAAGTAATAATCCCACTATTTTGGAGGATGTTGAATCTTATTATGATAATTATGAAAGTGGATTTGGAGAGGTCATGACTTTATTTAGTGATGAATCCACTATTTCGGAAGAGGTTTCAATTGATTATGATGAGAACAAAAGTTGCTACTTATGATGATTATTGTGATGATACTTATGCTATAAAAAGTAGTGATGATTATATTTATAAAACTTGTCATGATTATGATTACCCTTTTTCTGAACATTACTCTTTTAATGTGGAAACAATTTATAGTATTCGAGTCTCTTATGATACTCCCACTATTCCGAATGAGAAGAATTTTGCTTATGTGGAGAGTAATAAAATTTATATGCTTGCAGATCATGAAAAGAATGCTTTAGGTACTGGTTATATTGTTGAATTCATTCATGATGCTACTGAAAATTATTATGAGGGAGGAATATATGCTTGTAGGAGTTGCAATAATATCAAGTTTCCTCTCTATGTGCTGAAAATCTTGAAGATTTGCTTGTTTTGCCTTCCTATGCTAGTTGATTATTGTTCCCATATGTTCTTTGCTCACAAAATCCCTATGCATGGGAATTGGGTTAGACTTAAATGTGCTAGTCATATTCTTCATGATGCTCTTTTTATGTTTCAATTCTTATCTTTTAGGTGAGCATCATTGAAATCATCATGCCTAGCTAGGGGCGTTAAACGTTAGCGCTTGTTGGGAGGCACCCCAATTTTATTTTAGTTTCTTGCTTTTTGGTTCTGTTTAGGAATAAATAATCTATCTAGCCTCTGGTTAGATGTGTTTTTAAGTTTTAATTAGTGTTTGTGCCAAGTAAGACCTATAGGATCTTCTTGGATGATAGTTATTTGATCTTGCTGAAAATTCCAGAAACTTTCTGTTCACTAAAACAATTGTTAAAAATCACCAGAACGTGATAAAATACTGATTCCAATTGAAGTAGATCAATAAACAAATTATCTAGGTCGTCCTATTTTGGTGGATTTTTCTGAGTTCCAGAAGTTTGCGTTAGTTACAGATTACTACAGACTGTTCTGTTTTTGACAGATTCTGTTTTTCGCGTGTTGTTTGCTTATTTTGATGAATCTATGGCTAGTAAAAGAGTTTATAAACCATAGAGAAGTTGTAATACAGTAGGTTTAACACCAATATAAATAAATAATGAGTTCATTACAGTACCTTGAAGTGGTGTGTTGTTTTCTTTCGCTAACGGAGCTTACGAGTTTTCTGTTGAGTTTTGTGTTGTGAAGTTTTCAAGTTTTGGGTAAAGATTCGATGGACTATGGAATAAGAAGTGGCAAGAGCCTAAGCTTGGGGATTCCCCGGATGGCATCCCCTCTTTCATCTTCATTAATCGGTAACTTTACTTGGAGCTATATTTTTATTCCCCACATGATATGTGTTTTGCTTGGAGCGTCATTTTTTTTTGCTTGTTGTTTGAATAAAATACCAAGATATGAAATTCTTAAATGTTAGAGAGTCTTCACATAGTTGCATAATTATTCAACTACTCATTGATCTTCACTTATATCTTTCGGAGTAGTTTGTTGTTTGCTCTAGTGCTTCACTTATATCTTTTAGAGCACGGCGGTGGTTTTATTTTGTAGAAATAGATGAACTCTCATGCTTCACTTATATTATTTTAAGAGTCCTAAACAACATGGTAATTTGCTTTGGTTATGAATTTGGTCCTAATATGATGGGCATCCAAGTTAGGTATAATAAAAACTTTCATATAAAGTGCATTGAATACTATGAGAAGTTTGATTCCTTATGATTGTTTTGAGATATGAAGATGGTGATATTAGAGTCATGCTAGTTGAGTAGTTGTGAATTTGAGAGATACTTGTGTTAAAGTTTGTGATTCCCGTAGCATGCACGTATGGTGAACCGTTATGTGATGAAGTCGGAGCATGATTTATTTATTGATTGTCCTCCTTATGAGTGGCGGTTGGGGACGAGCGATGGTCTTTTCCTACCAATCTACCCCCCTAGGAGCATGCGCTTAGTACTTTGTTTCGATAACTAATAGATTTTTGCAATAAGTATGTGAGTTCTTTATGACTAATGTTGAGTCCATGGATTATACGCACTCTCACCCTTCCACCATTGCTAGCCTCTCTTGTGCCGCGCAACTTTCGCCGGTACCATACACCCACCATATACCTTCCTCAAAACAGCCACCATACCTACCTATTATTGCATTTCCATAGCCATTCCGAGATATATTGCCATGCAACTACCACCGTTCCGTTTATTATGACACGCTCCATCATTGTCATATTGCCTTCCATGATCATGTAGTTGACATCATATTTGTGGCAAAGCCACCATTCATCATTCATACATGTCACTCTTGATTCATTGCACATCCCAGTACACCGCCGGAGGCATTCATATAGAGTCATATTTTGTTCTAAGTATCGAGTTATAATTCTTGAGTTGTAAGTAAATAAAAGTGTGATGATCATCATTATTAGAGCATTGTCCCAGTGAGGAAAGGATGATGGAAACTATGATTCCCCCACAAGTCGGGATGAGACTCCGGACGAAAAATAAATAAATAAAACAGGCCAAAGAAGCCCAAATAAAAAAAGGAGAAAAAAGAGGCCATAAAAAAAGAGAAAAGGCCCAAATAAAAAAATTAAAAAATGAGAGAAAAAGAGAGAAGGGGCAATGCTACTATCCTTTTACCACACTTGTGCTTCAAAGTAGCACCATGATCTTCATGATAGAGAGTCTCATATGTTGTCACTTTCATATACTAGTGGGAATTTTACATTATAGAACTTGGCTTGTATATTCGAATGATGGGCTTCCTCAAATTCCCCTAGGTCTTCGCGAGCAAGCAAGTTGGATGCACAGCCACTTAGTTTCTTTTGTTGAGCTTTCATACACTTGCTCTAGTGCATTAGTTGCATGGCAATCCCTACTCACTCACATTGATATCTATTGATGGGCATCTCCATAGCCCGTTGATATGCCTAGTTGATGTGAGACTATCTTCTCCTTTTTGTCTTCTCCACAACCACCATTCTATTCCACCTATAGTGCTATGTCCATGGCTCACGCTCGTGTATTGCGTGAAGATTGAAAAAGTTTGAGAACATCAAAAGTATGAAACAATTGCTTGGCTTATCATCGGGGTTGTGCATGATTTAAATATTTTGTGTAATAAAGATAGAGCATAGCCAGACTATATGATTTTGTAGGGATAACTTTCTTTGGCCATGTTATTTTGATAAGACATGATTGCTTTGTTAATATGCTTGAAGTATTATTATTTTCATGTCAATATTAAACTTTTGTTTTGAATCTTATGGATCTGAATATTCTTGCCACAATAAAGAAGATTACATTGATAAATATGTTAGGTAGCATTCCACATCAAAAATTCTGTTTTTATCATTTACCTACTCGAGGACGAACAGGAATTAAGCTTGGGGATGTTGATACGTCACCAACGTATCTATAATTTTTTATTCTTCCATGCTATTATATTATCTATTTTGGATGTTTATGGGCTTTATTAAACACTTTTATATTATTTTTGGGACTAACCTATTAACCCAGAGCCCAGTGCCAGTTTCTGTTTTTCCCCTTGTTTCAGTGTTTCGCAGAAAAGGAATATCAAACGGAGTCCAAACGGAATGAAACCTTCGAGAGAGTTATTTTTGGAACGGAAGCAATCCAGAAGACTTGGATTATACGTAAGGGAAGCAACGAGGAAGGCACGAGGCAGGGGCGCGCGCCCACCCCCCTGGGCACACCCTCCACCCTCATGGGCCCCTCGTGGCTCCCTTGACCGACTTCTTTCGCCTATATATCTCCATATACCCTAAAACCATCGGGGAGCAAAATAGATCGGGAGTTTGCCGCCGCAAGCCTCTGTAGCCACCAAAAACCAATCGGGACCCTGTTCCGGCACCCTGCCGGAGGGGGGATCCCTCACCGGAGGCCATCTTCATCATCCCGGCGCTCTCCATGACGAGGAGGGAGTAATTCACCCTTGGGGCTGAGGGTATGTACCAGTAGCTATGTGTTTGATCTCTCTCTCTCGTGTTCTTGAGGTGGTACGATCTTGATGTATCGCGAGCTTTGCTATTATAGTTGTATCTTATGATGTTTCTCCCCCTCTACTCTCTTGTAATGGATTGAGTTTTCCCTTTGAAGTTATCTTATCAGATTGAGTCTTTAAGGATTTGAGAACACTTGATGTATGTCTTGTCGTGCTTATCTGTGGTGACAATGGGGTATTCTATTGATTCACTTGATGTATATTTTGGTGATCAACTTGTGGGTTCCGTGACCTCGTGAACTTATGCATAGGGGTTGGCACACGTTTTCGTCTTGATTTTTCGGTAGAAACTTTGGGGCACTCTTTGAAGTACTTTGTGTTGGTTGAATAGATGAATCTGAGATTGTGTGATGCATATCGTATAATCATACCCACGGATACTTGAGGTGACATTGGAGTATCTAGGTGACATTAGGGTTTTGGTTGATTTGTGTCTTAAGGTGTTATTCTAGTATGAACTCTAGGATAGATCGAACGGAAAGAATAGCTTCGTGTTATTTTACTACGGACTCTTGAATAGATCGATCAGAAAGAATAACTTTGAGGTGGTTTCATACCCTACAATAATCTCTTCGTTTGTTCTCCGCTATTAGTGACTTTGGAGGGACTCTTTGTTGCATGTTGAGGGCTAGTTATATGATCCAATTATGTTATTATTGTTGAGAGAACTTGCACTAGTGAAAGTATGAACCCTAGGCCTTATTTCCTAGCATTGCAATACCGTTTGTGCTCACTTTTATCATTAGTTACCTTGTTGTTTTTATATTTTCAGATTACAAAACCCTATATCTACCATCCATATTGCACTTGTATCATCATCTCTTCACCGAACCAGTGCACCTATACAATTTACCATTGTATTGGGTGTGTTGGGAACACAAGAGACTCTTTGTTATTTGGTTGTAGGGTTGTTTGAGGGAGACCATCTTCATCCTACACCTCCCACGGATTGATAAACCTTAGGTCATCCACTTGAGGGAAATTTGCTACTGTCCTACAAACCTCTGCAGTTGGAGGCCCAACAACGTCTACAAGGAGAAGGTTGCGTAGTAGACATCAAACCCCTAACCAAGATCTGTCTGTTTTAGCACTGACACTTGGCACTCTAGAGGACGATCCTCTCATTATGCTCATCAATCATAAAGATTTAACCAGATAAATAATAGCTAATCAATTTCAACAGGAAAGATGGAACCGTGAGCCATTACTCTAAAACTATAATGCAAACAACACATGGACATTGTTCATAATTAATTTTCACTAATGATTAAACTAATTTCAATATAAAGTGTGCTCTCACTCAAATCAGGGTCTTTCATAATTGAAAGTGAGTGCTTCAAGATCCTGACCTTATTCACAGCCATTGATCTTAGCATCACTGATAAGATGAACTGCAATCGGTTGGCCAACTTGCCGATCATATCTCCTATGACTCTTGTTCATCTTTCTATGCTTTGTGCTCCGAGCTCAGAACGTTTCTGCCAGAGCTTCAAGATAACTGAGTGTTTCTGGTGTGAGGTCTTACCTTCACCTGCCTTACACTTCACCCTTCATTTGTACCCATGGTAGCATGACGCACTCTGAAAAGCTATGTGATGTAGACGGTTTCTACACTAGAAAGAGAATTAACTACTTGATATTTTCATGTGAGAGATCACCGTAATAATTGACTAATGTGCAATCAAAGGGTGTAAACAACAAAGGGATAAACATCTCAGGTAATTCATCATAGCATGATATGGTATAGCCCTGGGCGCCGGGAACGTATGCATGGTCCTCCGAGGTCTTCATGAAAATTCTCCGAAAATGTTGTCGTGGCGACAATTTTGAAAACTATCGTCGTGGCAACACTTTTGTTCTCCTGCACCTGGTGAAGCTCCAGGGTCAACCCTGTTACTTTCATCGAATAAATAATGAGGTTGACATGCAGGTGGTTAAAATGACAATCCCTTGGCTCCAGCCATCATGTCGTATTGTGACGCAAGCCACTTAATATTACAACATATAACCATCTCATACATAAACACATTATCATGACGAAGACTATACCACATCACATGCAACTTGCAAAACCAAGTTACACGTCCTCTAATCAGTTTGAAAAAATTTAATTACGTGGCTTCTAGGGTTTCTGAATAACACTAGCTACCTACGTCCACCATCAAGGCAATAATTCTTGTTGCAATTTTAACTTTCGGGGTGTGTGAGGGAAGAGACTTAATTAAAAATCTCTAGCCCCACACTAAACTTCATCAATATGTGTGGCCCCCTAGAAGATCGAACATCTTCATCACCCTCTCTTGTTTGCGACAGTTCACTATTGTTGAGTCTTGACTATGATGAAGCCCAAAGAACTGTTAGCAGATCATCGATAGCAGAGCCGATCGATTGTCAAAACTTTGTACAAAACTACATCATGTCATCAATGAACTGAACCAAAGAAACACTCAAGCAAAGCATAGCAAGAACATCAAACCCTCACATTCACATGTGGTCTAGATTGAAACCTGCATCTACTCATAGAACCGCTCATGATGCCACTGTTGGGAAACGTAGTAGAAAACAAAAAAATCACCCTACGATCAATGAGGAACACTATGAAGATGCAATAACAGTTTGGATTGGATTGTTACCAACTTCGAGTTGCAGTGGAAGAAGACGATTCGGTGTAGACATACTTGGAGTCCCTCGAACCATAAATGAACGATCCCTCGTAAGGAACACCGAAAGCATGGCCTCTCTATGGGTTGCAAGTGTACGGCCTTCACGGTCTGGCAGCGCTTCACCGTCCAGAGTTAATCGTTGTTGGAGAATTAGAGGGAGAAGAATAGAACCACACTGGGCTTCTAATTATGAGGATTAGAGGATCTAGGTATTGCTCTAATTTATATCAACTAGAACTAGAACTAGAGAACTAGGTGAGGCTCCAAAACTTGTGTATCTCAATGAGAAAAATCCTCTAGTATTAGGGCTGGCCATATAAACTGACGAATCGAAGACCGAACCGAAGCCGAAACCGAAAAAACCGAATTTTCGGTTTTTAATGCTATCACAGAAAAATTCAGTTTTAGGTCTGCTAAACCGAACTTAATTTGGTAGGTACAGGAGTTTAGTACGGTTAACCGAGGAAATTGAAACAGCCCGCTCACGAAGGCTTCTCCCGCGCTCACACTTGGCTAAGCCTGAATTTTTTTCACGCTAGCACTACGTAGCCTTCGTGCGACAGCGATGAAGACCTTGGCATGGGCCAAGCCAACTACGTGCGTGTAAGGCCCAAGTTACTGTGGGCTTTCTTTTCCAGCGTGAGGCCGTTGTGGACAGTTTCCGTGTACGTGAGGGCAGAGGCGCTGCTGGTGTGCCAGTACGTTTAGTCCCACCTTGTCCGGCCAAGGAAAATTGTGTGAAGATCTCAGCTATATAAGAGAGGTGGGGGAACAGCGCAAGTGGAATTTGTTCATAATGTATAGCAAGTATGGTAGAAACCGTACACCAAATTGAATATCTTGGTTAACCGAATTTTCGGTTAGTCATATTTTGAAGTCTTTTTTAGTTTCTAGCTTTTTTAACTGAATTTAAAAATTAACCGAATGGTAGAAACCGAAAATTCGGTTTATACCGAATGCCCAAGCATATCTAGTATATATAGGTGTAGGGGAGAGGGGAGGGGCGCCACAAGGGGGAGGAGGCCTCCCTCCTTGCGTCGTCCCTAGGGGGAGGAGGAATCCTCCCCCCCCCCCACTCCAATTCGGCCTCCCAAGTGCGAAAGGGGGGCGCCTCCCCCTATTGGGTCCTTGTGGCTCAATTGTCCTTCCACCACTTGGCCTTTTAAGGCTTGTTGATATTTAATTAGATATAAAAGCCTCCTAACTATTATTAGAGCTTTTTTATTATTAATTTAACAAAACTGAGGTGAGATATACTAGTATCCTCTTGAGTCATACACATGCTCACTATACTGGTCTCCTTGTTACCGGTTTTGTTCTTCTTTCTCGTTGACATGTTTCGGCATCCCCGTGACATAGTCAGATATGTCAGGCTAGACGATGACGTATGCCATCACATCGAGAGGGCCCTAAGAATATCTCTCCATTGTCGGAGGAGCAAATTCTACTCTCGAGCTATCTAGTCCCTTGTCAAACTTTCTAATGAACCTGTAAGTTGTCGTCATGATCACAGTGTTACAGATGGCATTTGGGAAACCCCAAAGTCCATCACACGGTATGATGAGGACATCAATACCATTGTTACACCCACAGACCCTGCTGCTATACATACTGGACCAATTACTAGAGCTCGCGCACGCCAATTAAATTATCAGGTACTTTCGTTTCTTGGTAATGATTCTAATGTTCATGAGAATATGATGCTGCCTAAATTGGATACATTTGTTTTGTTTACAAATGAAGGGCATGTCATGGATAAGAGGGATGAACACAGGAGCAAGACCAAGCATGGAGATGATGGCATGCACGAGGGGAACAAGAACCTGATAAGAGGGATTATCAGGTTGAATTCATTGAGACTTTCCCTTATGTCATTAAACACAAGAAGGGTAAAGAAAATGTTATTGCTGATGCATTGTCTCGTCGCTATACTATGCTTTCACAACTTGACTTCAAAATATTTGGTTTGGAGACCATCAAAGATCAATATGTGCATGATGCTGATTTTAAAGATGTAATGCAGAATTGTAAAGAAGGAAGAACATGGCACAAGTTCGTTATTAATGATGGCTTTGTGTTCCGTGCTAACAAGCTATGCATTCCAGCTAGCTCTGTTCGTCTTTTGTTGTTGCAGGAGGCTCATGGAGGAGGATTAATGGGACACTTTGGCGTGAAGAAGACGGAGGACATACTTGCTACACATTTCTTTTGACCAAGGATGAGACGGGATGTTGAGCGTTTTGTTGCTCGCTGCACTACATGTCAAAAAGCTAAGTCACGACTCAATCCTCATGGTTTATATATGCCTTTGCCTGTACCTAGTGTTCCTTTGGAGGATATATCTATGGACTTTGTTTTAGGTTTACCTCGAACAAAGAGGGGGAGGGATAGCATATTTGTTGTCGTGGATAGATTCTCGAAAATGGCACAATTTATACCATGTCATAAAAGCAATGATGATGTTAATGTTGCTGATTTGTTCTTTCGTGAAATTATTCGCTTGCATGGTGTGCCAAATACTATTGTTTCAGATCGTGATACTAAATTTCTTAGCCACTTTTGGAGATGTTTATGGGCTAAGTTGGGGACTAAACTGCTTTTTAGTACTACTTGTCACCCCCAAACAGATGGACAAACTGAAGTAGGCAATAGAACATTGTCTACTATGCTTAGGGCTGTTTGAAAAATAATAAGAAAATGTGGGAAGAATGCTTGCCTCATATTGAATTTTCTTATAATCGTTCATTGCATTCTACTACTAAGATGTGCCCTTTTGAAATTGTGTATGGTTTCCTACCTCGTGCACCTATTGATTCGTTGCCTCTTCCATCTTCGGAGAAGGTTAATTTTGATGCTAAAGAACATGCTGAATTGATTTTAAAAATGCATGAGTTAACTAAGGAAAACATTGAGCGTATGAATGCTAAATATAAACTTGCTGGAGATAAGGGTAGAAAACATGTTGTGTTTGCACCTGGAGATCTTGTTTGGTTACATTTGCGTAAGGATAGATTTCCTAATTTGCGCAAATCAAAGCTAATGCCACGTGTTGATGGTCCTTTTAAGGTGTTAGAGAAAATAAATGATAATGCATATAAACTTGAGCTGCCTGCAGATTTTGGGGTTAGTCCCACTTTTAACATTGCAGATTTGAAGCCTTATTTGGGTGAGGAAGATGAGCTTCCGTCGAGGACGACTTCATTTCAAGAAGGGGAGGATGATGAGGACATCAATACCATTCTTACACCCACAGCCCCTACTGCTATACATACTGCACCAATTACTAGAGCTCGCGCGCCAATTAAATTATCAGGTACTTTCGCTTCTTGGTAATGATTCTAATGTTCATGAGAATATGATGTTGCCTAATTTGGATACATTTGTTTTGCTTACAAATGAAGGGCCTATCATGGATAAGAGGGATGAACGCTGGAGCAAGACCAAGCATGGAGATGATGGCATGCGCGAGGGGAACAAGAACGGAGTTACAAGTGATGATTTCAGGACTTTGAGGCCACCATAATGAGTGCATGAAGCCTTGGGCGAAATATACAAGATGCCACTTCATAATATTCGTCCATAGGCTATTCTAGGTGCTGCGTCACCTTATTATTGGGCCAGGCCCATGTAATTTCGAAATACTTAAGTATAGGCTGTTTTTAGAGTCCGTATGTGTGGGGAAACAAGAGTTAGAGTTGGTTTCGGACCCCTCCCTCAAGGGCCACGAAATTCCCTCCTCTTCCTTCATATATACAGCCCTTAGGGCGTCGTTTAGACTTTGGGTTTTGTTTAGATTAAAAGTTCGCCATAGCTGCAACTTCGCGTACTTCGTTTGTGTTCAACGACCAGACAAAGGCGTCACAGAACCCCACCTTGATCAATAAAGCTTTCCTCTTATATTCGCAATATCCAGATTGCAATCTTAGTTTCTTGCTTGTTCTTCGTTTGCCTGCAGGAAATAGACCTTCGTGGTCAGGTTGATCGTGCTCCGGCGTGGTCAATAACCTCTCAGAGTTGGTTTAGCGATTGCTAAGGCACGACGTCCTCGCACGTTCGTAGTCGGATCGTCAAAGTCGACTTCCTCCAAAACGATAGCCACCATCTCATCGAAAGACGGGACACCTTTGCCTTTATCAAGTGGTCAGATTTCCAGGTTGCTCGGTGAGATTTTATAGTTTTTCGTAGTTTATATCGAGTCTGTTCTTCATACCTACAGTCCACGAAAAAGCCACAAAAAAATTAGGGTTAGTTCATCATATCCAAACCAATCTGAGCCTTTGCATAATCTTTTTAGGGTTTTTGCTTTGTTGAATTTGCGGTTGCATCGTCGTGTCAAGTTGCTGGTCTTAGAGTCTAGTCTTTTAAAGTTTTGAGTTCTGGTCATAAGTTGTCACGCCGCCGCCGCACCATCATCATCGCCTTGCCATCTACCACCACTGCTTATCCGCCACCGCTCTGAATCCGTATCCATATACCACCACCAATCCATATCCATATACCACCACCGCTACCATATACCACCACTGCTGTCATGTCCTACCACCATATATCCACCACCAATCCGAGTTCTTTTCATATTAGGTTTGTTTTCGAGATCCATCCATTTTCTGTTTCGTGTTTCCTTGCGTGAGTAGGTCTCGAAAAAAAAAGTCTGGAGACCCCCGAGCAGTTTTTAGGCCAAAATTTCGGCGACCAAAAATATTTTTTCCCTATCCTATTTTTAGGTTTTCTAAGTCTTTTGAGACACTCGCCATCATAGTGATTTTTTGTCGCACTTTTTCGTCGTCGCTGGCCTGATTTCCGAAAAAAATAGTCAAAAAATTTCGTACCCATCCTGTCAGTTTGACCTGGGAAGAGTTTTGAGACACTCGCCATTATAGTGATTTTTCGCAAAAAAAAAAGGAGCGCAAAAAAAACATAGCGAAAAAATCCAGAGTGTGCTTTTCCCTTGTTTACGTGCAGCGCCGTGATTTTGTTAGTGTTCTAGGCTCGCGTCTCTAGCACAGTCTAGCCTAGGACCAGCACAGTACCGTCGTTGAGCATTTATTCAACTTTGCATCTCTGAATTGATTATTGCTGACCCTTTTTGCTACCATATTATAAGCCTTCCCAGCTCCACATTCATCTACATCGTGCGTTTGACTCTCCCTGGTAATCGCTCTATCCAAGCTTTGAGAGTTTTGACTACATCGGTTGCCGATCACCGCCTGCTGCTGGGTAAGAACTGGTAAGAATTTGAGATTTGCTTGACGGTTTTGTGACACCCGCCACCACCACCACTTGTTAGTAGTCTGTAGGATCATATTCTTGTGTGTTTCTATTGCTGCTAACCATGCCAGGATCACAAGCCGACGAGACTGAATGGGAGAACTTGACGAACAAGGAGCTTCATGATAAGTTTCAGCAAATGATGAGTGGACAGGTGCGAGATGTGCTAAACAGATTTGAAGAGGCCATGGAGAAGATAGATGGCATGGAGAAGATGTTTGAAACAAAGCTCGATAACAAGTTTGCTGAATTGCTTTCGCATTTTCCACCACCACCGCCGGCTGCACCTATCGCACCTCTACAACGACAACAACAACAACGCCCCCTTCCGAATCAGTTCGGACGAGCGAAGCGTGTTCCTCTTGAGGATGGTCAAACTTCTGGAGCTGCTGTACCTGGTGTTGATGCTTCTGTAGCTCCTGCTGCTACTGCAGAGGTGGAGGACCATTACGAGGATAAGGTTGATCAAAATAAGAACTACGTGCAACCACCAGCACCACCACCACCAGGTCATCCTCATGCATATCATCGCAACGGTAGGGATGCACCACCACATGAGGTACGAGATCATGACCATCTTCCTAAACTAAAATTGAATATTCCACCATTTGAGGGTAGATATGTTCCTGATATATATCTTACTTGGGAGTTAGAAACTGAACAACATTTTACATGTTTACAATATCCCGAGGAGAGACGTGTTCCTGCTGTTGTTTGTGCTTTCACTAGTTTTGCATGTGTTTGGTGGTCTGAACATTGTAGATTATATCCTATTCCAGCTACTTGGGCTGCTTTGAAAACTGCTATGCGTACTCGTTGGGTTCCACCATATTATCAACGTGAATTACTTCAAAAATTGCAGCGCTTAAGACAAGGAAAAAATTCTGTAGAAGAATATTATCAGGAATTACAAACTGGCATGATTAGATGTGGTATTGTTGAGGAGAATGAATCTATGCTTGCACGTTTTATGGGTGGATTAAATAGAGAGATTCAGACCATTCTAGAGTATAAGGATTATAATAATATCACTCGTTTATTCCATCTTGCTTGTAAAGCTGAACGTGAAGTGCAGGATCGACAGGCATTGGCGCGGACTAACTTTTCTGCAGGTCGACCTTCATCATGGACACCACGTGCATCCTCTACTTCCACTGCACCAACACCTCCATCAGGTGCCACCTCCAACCGTGATACAAGAAAGCAGGCACAACCACCACTATCTGCCAAGAGCACACCTGCCGGGCCTGCACAGAGTTCTTCTTCTTCCATGGCATCAACAGGGCACACAAGCGATATTATTTGTCGTCATTGTAAGGGAAGAGGACATTTTGCGAGAGAATGCAAATCTCAGCGTGTGATGATTGCTACCGAGGATGGTGGGTATGAGTCGGCTAGTGACTATGACGAGGAGACTTTGGCTCTTATTACACGTGAAGAACACGGTGGAGATGATTCTGATCATGAGACGCAATACATGGCTCCTGAAGATGCTGACAGGTATGACTGTTTAGTTGCTCAACGTGTTTTGAGTGTGCAGGTCACACAAGCTGAGCAAAATCAGAGGCATAATTTGTTCCATACAAAGGGAGTTGTGAAGGAACGTTCTGTTCGCGTCATCATAGATGGAGGGAGCTGCAACAACTTGGGTAGCATGGAGATGGTGGAGAAGCTATCTCTCACCACAAGACCACATCCACATCCTTACTACATCCAATGGTTCAACAACAGCGGCAAGGAAGGTACCACGTACTGTTCGTGTGCATTTCAGTATCTCTACCTATGTTGATTGTGATGTGGTACCCATGCAAGCATGTTCCTTATTACTTGGTAGACCATGGCAATTTGATAAAAATTCTATACACCATGGTAGAATTAATCAGTATACTCTTGTTCATAAGGTTAGCCATATTACTTTGCTTCCTATGACTCCTGAATCCATTTTGAAAGATGATATTAATAGCGCTAATAAAGCAAAATAGGAGAAAAATAAGAGTGAAAATCAGATTGTGGCAAAAGAATTTGAGCAACAAATGAAACCTAATAATAAACCATCTAGTGTTGCTTCTGAAATTAAATTGAAAAGTGCATGTTTACTTGCCACAAAATCTGATATTGATGAGCTAGATTTTAGCAAATCTGTTTGCTATGCTTTTGTGTGCAAAGAGGCATTATTTTCATTCGAGGACGTGCCTTCCTCTTTGCCCCCTGCTGTCACTAACATTTTGCAGGAGTTCGCTGACGTCTTCCCACAAGACGTGCCACCGGGATTACCACCTATTCGAGGGATTGAGCATCAAATTGACTTAGTTCCCGGTGCATCGCTACCCAACCGTGCACCATACCGTACCAATCTAGAGGAGACGAAGGAGATTATGCGTCAAGTACAGGAGCTGCTCGACAAAGGTTATATACGCGAATCTCTTAGTCCTTGTGTTGTTCCTATTATACTAGTGCATAAAAAGGATGGTACGTCGCGTATGTGTGTTGATTGTAGAGGCATTAATAATATTACTATTCGTTATCGTCATCCTATTCCTAGGCTAGATGATATGCTTGATGAATTGAGTGGCTCTACAATATTCTCCAAAGTTGATTTGCGTAGTGGATACCATCAAATTCATATGAAATTGGGAGATGAATGGAAAACAACATTTAAAACTAAGTTTGGTTTATATGAGTGGTTAGTCATGCCTTTTGGGTTAACTAACGCACCTAGTACTTTCATCAGACTAATGAACGAAGTTTTACGTTCGTAGTCGGATCGTCAAAGTCGACTTCCTCCAAAACGATAGCCACCATCTCATCGAAAGACGGGACACCTTTACCTCTATCACGGTAAGAAGTGACTATGATACTCTGATGGTCCAAGGAACTAAATCACATATTAACACTCCATGTTATAACAATTGACTTCTGATGATATTATCTCAAAGTATAACAAACAAGTTTGGGTCGATTCAATATGATTGTTCTTCCAACGTCATACTCTCAATGTTGTTTTAGGACTATCGTTACAATTGAGCTAGTCTTAGAGGTGAGATTAGGAACCTTATTTTACCATTTATCATTCCACACGTGCATATGAGTTTTCCACTAAATCGCTGGGATCATAGCAGTTATAGTATAGAATATAAACTCTCGATTATGAACATGGAAATACAATAACACAATATTATTGCCTCTAGGCCATATTTCCAACAATCAACTATAATTTTCTTGCATGTAGAACTTTCCAAATAGGAATGCATGGTTAGGGAAATATTTATTGTATGTTGTAGACAGGATACCTAGTAGCAAAGCTATAGGTTCTTTACCTTGTTCTTGTAACCTTAGGAAATGCTTCGCTTGCTACAATGTAACGGGGTGAGAACTACACTAGTTTACAGGTTACTATATTTGGATGGATACTTACTGAGAACTTAATTAATGAACCATCTTGGGGGATTGGCATTGATTGGGTCATCGAGTGTGAAATCGGTGGGGGTTGTTGCCTAGGTATCAAAGGGATTGTACGAGTTCCAATTTGAGTAGCATCCATGTGTAATCATGAGTGAATATGGGATCTGTCTTGACCAATTATTTTGTGGGAACCTGGCCCGATGGACCAGCGGATGTAGTTAGATGGTTAGTTGGACTGGGTTCACCTGGTGGCATGGGCTACTACTTCCCAAAAGTCTCGTCCTGGTCTACCTGGCTACTCTACAGATGAGCTTAGTAGCAGAAGCATGTGACTAGATCTCATGAGTAAAGAACACAAACCTCTGCAAAGTGTATAAAATTGATCATGATTAGTTGTGTCCTTGGTTATGGACAACTTTGAGCAACTTGGTCGAGAACTATCACCTTGATCTCATCACCTATTCTTACATTTAAAATTTGATGGGTTGAACACGTGATAGGACTACCAGAGAGTGTACATCTGTGTCCAAGACTATGACCGAGGTGTACCGGAAGTGTCTCGGTATGCTACGGATAGCTAGGGTTTACTAGTGTGTCATATGTATAGAGTAAATCCCCCTATATACAAAGATAGGACAAAACTACTATTGCTTTCTACAAAAAAGCCTTAACCTCCACTTACCAAAACTACTAGGGCTCGAGTGCCATGATTTCAGATATGAACACTTTATGTTTTCATGAATGTGTGTGTGTGTGTGTGTTTTGGATCTTTATCGGCAAGTTATATGCACCTGCTATAGTTCTGAACCCTAGACGCTAAAGTGACAATTATCATGGTATCGACGGGGATGACTATGATTTGAGTATTACATGTACTCATTGATTGTTAATGATTTGCTCCAGTACTTTGTAAAAGGAGTGCCTTAATTACCCATAATTTCCATTAGGATCCCATTGAAACGGCTGGTAGGACAAAAGATGTTATGCAAATTCTTACTACAAGCACGTACAAGTACATATTGAATACATGGCAACACATGATTGATGAATTGGGACTAGTTTGTTATCACGTTGAGTTACAGCTATTACAATATGATTTCGCCCATGCCTACGCTTCACGTACTTGTTGCTTTCTTTAAGTCACTCTTGTTCTTGGCAACTGCTGAGAATTGTCTCTTACGTTAGTACTTTGCAATCACCGCTCCATTCACTTCATTGCTTTTGCTACTAATAAATGTTGTCAAGGAAGTATTTGTTTTCATGTGTGATTGAATTGACAACTCAAATGCTAAGGCTTATAGATATTCTTTGTCTCCCCATCTGTCGAATCAATAAATTTGGGTTCTAATACTTCCCTTAAAGACTGTTGATCCCCTACACTTGTGAGATATCAAGACTATTTTTCAGCGTCGTTGCCGGGGAGTATAGCTCTATTTATATAAGTTCACTTGGAGAGTTATTTGTTGCTGAATTTGTTATCCACCACGGGGGGGGTGGGGGGACAACCGGATCACAAACTAACGATCCCCCCATCTACTACAAGAAAAGGTACTGCTCTATGTACACAAGCTGCTTTTGATTAACATGTCATTACGACATCTCCACCGCCACATCCATGTACTTCACACTACTATGTCACATCTAATTGATACTGCTTGTGCTTCCAATGAAAACTATGATGATATACTTGATCCTTCTAGTTTGTTTAATACTTGTGTTCCAGTTGGAGATCTTTAGATGCTCATATTGCTAAAGCTAAAGAGAAGGAAATGATGGAAATCTTGAAACACCGGCTGTTAGACCTATTAAAAGATACCTTCCCAATTTACCTACTACACTTGTATAACTTGATGAAGAATTCAGTAGGGAATTATTAGCTTATAATGATGCAGGTGTGTAGCGACCAGACCTCAAATGGTCTGTGCTGCTGTGCACCAGTGTCATCCCTGGATCAGTAATGCTGACACGCACAGTACAAATGGAGGATTTATAACAGAGTAGCAATCACACACTTATTACATCGAATATCTCCAAAGAGAATAAGTATGATAAATATGGCTTAAGGCCATCTAATAACGATAACAGCGGAAGACTTGGAAGATAAGTGAGTCCATCAACTCCAGCGGCATCACTGAGTATAAGACACGACCTAAGGCACCTTACTCGTCGTCTGAAAAGTCTGTAACATGAAACGTTGCAGCCCGAAAACGGGTCAGCACATAGAATATGCTGGCAATGTAACACATAGAGAATAATGAACAATAATAATGCTATACTACATGCATATATGGCTGGTGGAAAGCTCTATGGTTACAATTTTGCGAAAAGCCAATTTTATCCTACTTCAAAGGAATAAATTTTATTTAACTATCATGGTGGTTGTGAAACATTGAGATGGTTGACAGCATCTCAATCCCAATTAAATGTCATCAATAACCCAACAAAATTAATTAAAAGTAACATAGTGATGAGATTCACATGATAATCCAAGTACTAGATACTCAAGTTGTCCATAACCGGGGACACGGCTAACCATGATTAGTTTGTACACTCTGCAGAGGTTTGTGCACTTTTCCCCACAAGACTCGATCTCTTCCGTTGGATTTCTCGCACTACATGGTGTTTGAGAAACGGATGACCGAGACACAGTCTTTCAGAAGTGTTTGCACCTTACGTATGGGTAGACAGTTACACCTACTTTCCCCTACATCTGCTAGTCTACCACTGTAAGAGTTCACACAACTTAGTCAACTATGCTAGAGCCCATAATAGCTTGCGGCTGCACACGGAAGTTCTAGCATGAATAATCTCATGATCCCTTTGAACCTGGGTGGCGGTCCAAAAGAAAAACAGGCAATCCCGGAATACCCAGGTACCTCAATCCACCCAGATGTGAGTTTTAGTTGCCACCTTAAGTAAACCATTAATTAACAATCTCACATCTGTCATGGAAATCTCTCAAACCCAATCCACGTCTACGAGCATAGCATGGCAATATAATAGCAAACGTAGAAGTAACTCCCAAGGGTTTGATAATAAAACAGGTAATAGGTACTACCTCAACTACTTCCCAGTTCCCACAATTTAATTAGATCCTAATCATGCAATTGTTTGAGGAATAGATCTAATGCAATAAAAACTGGGTATGGAAGGTATATGATCAAATTGTTACTTGCCTTGCTGATGATCCGCAAAACCTAGCGATTCGAAGTAACAAGCAGCACACTCCGGGTACTCTATCGCAAACAAACAAGCATACAATCAGTACTCATCTAATGCACAGGTAAAACTCGAATGAAAGATCCAACCAGAAAGTTCAACTTAAGAACTCCGGTTTGCAAAAAGAATCAACTCGAAAGAAGCAACAAAAGTCAAACTGCGAAAGAAACAAGCTTCGTTTACTAATCTGGATCTAGGTCAAATTTTACTGTAGCAAAATCTTGTTTGAGTAGGTTAAATGGAAAGAGAATTTCGAGACGAAACTCTAGGCGCTTGAATCGCCTGATTCCGATAAACGAGCGAGAAGTTAACAGAAACGAAGATTCGATCAGAAATCGAATCTGAGAAAATAACGGAAAATCCGACGAAAAAGAAAACGGACGAACGGTTAAAGAACGGACGTTCGTTAACAGAGAAAAACCGACGAACGCGTTCGTTAAAACCTCTTCTCCTTTATCTCTTCAATCTCCTTGTCTGTCTTTTGAGCTTCTCTGATCCTTTCCATCAAGGTAGACTGAATCTCCAATGTTGCTAAATAGCCTCTTGGGACTATTTCCAAACATAGCTCGCGAAGGTCCTCGGCTAACTCCTGAGGTAACTCTCCTGTCATGAGGGTGTTGACATGACTCTTGCGGCTCAACGCGTCTGCTACTACGTTAGCCTTTCCAGGGTGATAATGCAATCTCATATCATAATCCTTAATGAGCTCCAACCATCTCCTCTGTCTGAGGTTTAACTCCTTCTGCGTGAAAATATACTTCAAACTCTTGTGATCCGTGTACACCTCACAATGGTTTCCGATGAGAAAATGTCTCCATGTCTTCAACGCATGCACCACGGCTGCTAACTCCAAGTCATGCGTAGCATAATTCTTCTCATGGGGTTTAAGTTGTCGTGAAGCATATGACACAACTCTTCCTTCCTGCATAAGCACTGCTCCAAGTCCTCGACGAGAAGCGTCGCAATAAACTTCATAATCCTTGCGTTGATCTGGCAGAATCAACACTGGTGATGTAACCAATCATTCCTTCAACTCTTGGAAACTAGCTTCACATTCCTCAGTCCAATTGAACTTGGTGTCCTTCTTCAATAGCTCAGTCATGGGCTTAGCAATCTTCGAGAAATTCTCAATGAATCTCCGGTAGTATCCTGCAAGTCCAAGAAAACTCCGGATTTCTCCAACTGTCGTGGGTGATTCCCAACTTGTCACTGTGTCAACCTTGGCAGGGTCCACTGCTATTCCTTCTCCAGAAATAACATGTCCAAGGAATCCAACTTCCTTTAGCCAAAATTCACATTTGCTGAACTTGGCATATAACTGATGTTCTCTGAGCTTCTCAAGTACCAATCGTAAATGCTCCTCATGCTCTTCTTCATCCTTGGAAAAGATTAAAATATCATCAATGAACACCACGACGAACTTATCCAAAAACTCCATAAACACTTTGTTCATCAGGTTCATGAAATAGGCAGGTGCGTTAGTGAGACCAAATGACATAACAGTATACTCATACAATCCATATCTGGTGGTAAATGCCGTCTTGGGTATATCCTGCTCTCGAATCTTTAACTGATGGTATCCTGATCATAGATCGATCTTGGAAAATACTTTAGCTCCTTGTAGGCGGTCAAACAAATCATTGATCATCGGCAGTGGGTACTTGTTTTTTATGGTCACTTCATTCAATCCTCGGTAATCAACAACCATCCTCGGCGATCCATCTTTCTTCTCCACTAGAAGTACTGGTGATCCCCAAGGTGACGAACTTGGGCGAATATAGCCTTTATCCAGTAACTCCTTGATCTGCTTCTTAATTTCCTCCAAATCCTTTGCGGGCATCCTGTACGGTCTCTTAGATATTGGCCCTGTGCCTGGCAAAAGTTCAATCAAGAACTCAATGTCTCTATCTGGTGGCATGCCTGGCAACTCTTCTGGAAATACATCCGGATAATCCTTCACCACTGGTACTTCCTCCTGTACAACTCCTGATAAGGAATTTACTTGAGTCCTCTTCGGCATATGCCGGGATACATACTTAATCCTTTTTCCTTCCGGGGTGGTAAGCAAAATCGTCTTGCTGGCACAATCGATGTTTCCTCCATACAACGATAGCCAATCCATTCCCAAAATCACATCCAAACCTTGCGATTCCAAAACAATGAGGTCTGAGGGGAAAACATGCCTACCAATGGCCAATGGTATCTGAAAACATCCTTGGGTTGCCATATACTCTGCTCCTGGCGAGGTTACTAACATAGGGGTTCTGAGAACTTTGGTGGACAGCTTAAACTTATTCACAAATCCCCTTGATATGTATGAATGCGATGCACCAGTATCGAAAAGAACGGTTGCAGTAAATGACTTAACCAAAAACTTACCTATTACTGCATCAGGCTGAGCTTCAACCTCCTCCACGCTCACGTGGTTCACATGCCCTTTGTTGAACGGGTTCGGCTTCTTCCCAGAGCTTCCATTGCCATTTCCATTTTGGGCTTCAGGACATTCATTGGCATAATGTCCATTCTTCTGGCACTTAAAGCAAGTGACTTGACTCAGGTCCCTCTTGGCTGGGGTAGATGGGTTGGTGCGGTTCTGTCCGTTGCTTCCTCCATTCCCATTACCATTTTTAGAGCCATTATGGTTGTGCGAACTACCTCCTCCATGGGTATGCTGAAACTGTCCTCCCGGCTTCGGGGTAAATCGTGGCTTCTGCTGAGCTCCTGAGTTATACTTCCCTTGTCCATACTTCCTCTTACGGTTTTCAATCTGCTGTTGCTTTCCTTCAATCATGAGAGCTCTATCTACCAGCTCCTGGTAGTTGTTGAAGGTTGCTACCATCAACTGCATACTCAGCTCATCATTCAGTCCTTCCAAAAACTTCTCCTGCTTGGCTGCATCTGTAGCAACGTCATCTGGTGCATAACGTGCTAACTTACTGAATTCCTCAACATACTGGCCTACGGTGCGTCCTCCTTGGCGTAGGTTGTGAAACTCACGCTTCTTCATGGCCATAGCTCCTGCTGAAACATGAGCTGTACGGAAAGCTTGCTGAAACTGGTCCCATGTGACAGTGTCAATAGGGTGCGTGGCTGTATAATTCTCCCACCATGATGCTGCGGGTCCATCAAGCTGATGTGCGGCAAAACGCACTCTTTCCGCATCTGTGCATCCTGCAGTGGTCAACTCCCTTCCAACTTTGCGGAGCCAATCATCTGCAACAATCGGCTCGGTGCTACTGGAAAACACCGGCGGGTTTAGCCTTAAGAAACGGGCTAAGTGATCAACAGGTGGTGGTGGCGGTGGGTTGTTGTTGTTGTTGCCTTGGTTCTGCACTAACACTTGCATCAGGGCATTCTGTTGCTGAATCAACTGGGTGATCTCTGGTGGGAAAACAAATCCGGTGTCGCGTCTCGGAGGCATCTGATAGGTTTAGAAAAGATGAGAGTTAAGAATAGAATGAGGTCTAGAGAGAAAACACTACCCATATGCTCATGAGACAAATTCAATCAATATCACTCAATCAATTCAAACAAGGCAAAACAATCGATCTAACTAGCGTTACAAAGTGCTTGAACTATACTATGAAATGGGGGAAAACTACTACTGATATGGTGGTCTAATAAAATAATTCTAATCCGTTGAAGACTCCATGATGTCTGCTCCGGCTTCATCAACCCAGTCATCTTCACTTGGTTCCGAGTCGGTGTCGTCGATGATGATGTAGTTATCTGGACAAGTGCATTCGTCGACTTCTGCTTTTGGCACTGGATTTCCCATGAATACTCCAATCTTCTTCTCCAGGTCGTCATTCTTCCCTACTAGTGCGTTGATTTCCTCCAAATAATCTTCGCGTGTAGCTTTGAGTTCTTCTTGGAGCTCCTTGATCTTGGTTAATGCCTTCTTCAGTTCTTCCTTGTCCGTGCACATCTGGTTCTCCTGGCGAAGAATATGTTGGTTCTGCTCCTGGATGAAAGCTGCAATTGATCCATCCTTCTTGGTTCTGATCATCTCCCATTGCGCGTCTCGGCGTCCACAAATTTGATAAATTGTATCCTTAAGCTCCTGGTGATAGACTTCTCCAATGCGTCCCATGGCGATGTGTGCGGCCATGCTCTTCCCTAAAATCCAAGTTGGTGCTTCCAAAACCAATCTTATGGCACAAAACATCCTTCCTGGAATGAGAACTTGAATCTTCCAGCTCTCCTCTTCGGGTAATGTGGCGTTGTAGGTTCCGGTGATGCTTGGTATTCCTATGTTCAAGTACTTGGTGACTTCCTTCAAGTGTCGACCAAACGGCGTGTCTTCATCTGGTTGCATGAACTTGCTCCTTGCATTCGCCATTCCTAAAAGAGTAGAAAGTGGAGAGGGGTCAGAAATGAGAAGAGAGAAGCTTTCTAGGGCTTAAGCTTAGTGGTCGTGTCCTACAGTCAGCGTGTGCTCTGATACCAACTTTGTAGCGACCAGACCTCAAATGGTCTGTGCTGCTGTGCACCAGTGTCATCCCTAGGTCAGTAATGCTGACACGCACAGTACAAATGGAGGATTTATAACAGAGTAGCAATCACACACTTATTACATCGAATATCTCCAAAGAGAATAAGTATGATAAATATGGCTTAAGGCCATCTAATAACGATAACAGCGGAAGACTTGGAAGATAAGTGAGTCCATCAACTCCAGCGGCATCACTGAGTATAAGACCACGACCTAAGGCACCTTACTCGTCGTCTGAAAATTCTGCAACATGAAACGTTGCAGCCCGAAAACGGGTCAGCACATAGAATATGCTGGCAATGTAACACATAGAGAATAATGAACAATAATAATGCTACACTACATGCATATATGGCTGGTGGAAAGCTCTATGGTTACAATTTTGCGAAAAGCCAATTTTATCCTACTTCAAAGGAATAAATTTTATTTAACTATCACGGTGGTTGTGAAACATTGAGATGGTTGACAGCATCTCAATCCCAATTAAATATCATCAGTAACCCAACAAAATTAATTAAAAGTAACATAGTGATGAGATTCACATGATAATCCAAGTACTAGATACTCAAGTTGTCCATAACCAGGGACACGGCTAACCATGATTAGTTTGTACACTCTGCAGAGGTTTGTGCACTTTTCCCCACAAGACTCGATCTCCTCCGTTGGATTTCTCGCACTACATGGTGTTTGAGAAACGGATGACCGAGACACAGTCTTTCAGAAGTGTTTGCACCTTGCGTATGGGTAGACAGTTACACCTACTTTCCGCTACATCTGCTAGTCTACCACTGTAAGAGTTCACACAACTTAGTCAACTATGCTAGAGCCCATAATAGCTTGCGGCTACACACGGAAGTTCTAGCATGAATAATCTCGTGATCCCTTTGAACCTGGGTGGCGGTCCAAAAGAAAAACAGGCAATCCCGGAATACCCAGGTACCTCAATCCACCCAGATGTGAGTTTTAGTTGCCACCTTAAGTAAACCATTAATTAACAATCTCACATCTGTCATGGAAATCTCTCAAACCCAATCCATGTCTACGAGCATAGCATGGCAATATAATAGTAAACGTAGAAGTAACTCCCAAGGGTTTGATAATAAAACAGGTAATAGGTACTACCTCAACTACTTCCCAGTTCCCACAATTTAATTAGATCCTAATCATGCAATTTTTTGAGGAATAGATCTAATGCAATAAAAACTGGGTATGGAAGGTATATGATCAAAGTGTTACTTGCCTTGCTGATGATCCGCAAAACCTAGCGATTCGAAGTAACAAGCGGCACACTCCGGGTACTCTATCGCAAACAAACAAGCATACAATCAGTACTCATCTAATGCACAGGTAAAACTCGAATGAAAGATCCAACTAGAAAGTTCAACTTAAGAACTCCGGTTTGCAAAAAGAATCAACTCGAAAGAAGCAACGAAAGTCAAACTGCGAAAGAAACAAGCTTCGTTTACTAATCTGGATCTAGGTCAAATTTTACTGTAGCAAAATCTTGTTTGAGTAGGTTAAACGGAAAGAGAATTTCGAGACGAAACTCTAGGCGCTTGAATCGCCTGATTCCGATAAACGAGCGAGAAGTTAACAGAAACGAAGATTCGATCAGAAATCGAATCTGAGAAAATAACGGAAAATACGACGAAAAAGAAAACGGACGTTCGTTAACAGAGAAAAACCGACGAACGGTTCAGTGAACGCTCGCAAAATAATAAAACCGAAAAAAAAAACGATCTTGGGTTTTTTTTTAACGAAGGGTTTTTTTAACAAAAACCGGCAACGAACGAGGCGAGGCAGTACCTCGTCGGGGGCGGCTCCGGCGGGGCTCCGGCGAGGGCGGCGAGGGCGGCGGGGTGCGGGGTGCTCGGGGAGGGCGAGGGGTGGCGGCGACGGCGACGGCGGCGGCTCCCGTGCTCAACTCCGGCGGCGGCGGCGGGCAAGGCAGGCGGCGGCGGGGTGAGAGAGAGAGAAGAGGGGGGGGGCGGGTATATAAAGGTGGGGAGAGCTCGGCTTGGAGGAGGGGCAAGCTCCGGCGGCGGCTCGGTCCCGTGTCCATGGAGGACACGGCGCGGCGGCGTCCCGTGCGCGGAGAGGAGAGAGGCGCGGGGTGGGCCGGCGGCCTGGCGCGGCTGGGCTCGGCCCGGCGGGCGCGCGCGTTTTTTTTTTTAATACGTTCCGCGGAAAAATTCGTAGAAAAATAAATAAAAGTCAGAAAAATATAAAATAAATTTTCCCCGTCTAGTTAGAAAATCTAGAATAGGGTGAACAATTTTTTAACACAAAAGAAATATTTTGAAAACATGCAATATTTTTAATGCAATAAAAATTGCAAATAAAATCCGAATTCCAATAAATGATTTTAACATTTTTCCTCCAGTATTTCAATTGTTTTGGAGAAGTCATATTTTCTCCTCTCATATATTTTGTTTAATGAAATATTTTTCCGGAGAGAAAATAATTAAAACCAAAATCCTCGTCTTATTATTTGATGAAAATCAAATTTGAAAATTCGAGAAAATCCCCAACTCTCTCCGACGGTCCTTGAGTTGCTTAGGATTTATCGAGGATTTGTCAAAATGCAATAAAATATGATATGAAATGATGATCTATGTATAACATACCAAATTGAAAATTTGGGATGTTACAAGGTGGAATCAAAGGTCTTATTGAAATATTCAAGAACAAGCAACTAAAAGATAATTTTTGTCTCGGTCCTAAGTTTGGCCTTCTCCTATATACATACAGGATGATGCTTATGAATTCCATGTTGATCCTACAATAATTACTTTGGTTGAATTTGATTCTTTCCATGGCTGTGAAAATGAAAAAGCACTTGATCACTTTAATAAGGTTGGTACTATTATTGATCTTTTTGTTAAGAAATGTATGAGCACGAAATATTTAATGACTAAGTTTTTCCCTTTTTGATTGAAATATAATGGTAAGGAGTGGTATGATAGTTTAAACCCTGAGAGTTTCACTACTCCACAGGATTTCTTTACTACTTTCATAGATAAAGGGTATCCTTTGCATATGAGATTGGCAGCTTTTCATGCTATTCATAATTTCACTCAAATTGAGGGAGAGACCCTCAAGCTTGGGGAGCTTTCTGTATACTTGTAAGAAATGTTCCCAACCATCCTCTTAAGGAAAAAGGATTACTTGATATATTTTATGATGGACTAACCTCTGAGTTTAGGACATACCTAGATAGTTGTGCAGGGAATGTTCTTAGGGGAAAGGCATTAAAAGAAGCCATGGAATTATTGGAAATATAACAAAGAATAATAGCGATTGGATTATCTTTGAACCTGAACCTGAACATTCACCTCTTCAAAAGAAGATAGGTGTGCTTTTCTTATGTTGAGAAGATATGAAAGAAGCAAAGAAGTGCGCTAGGGAGAAAAGTATCAAGGTTGAAGAAGTTAAAATTTTACCTCCTATTGAAAAATCATGTGAGCCTATTACTCATAGTCCTATGGGTTGAGGTACATTTTCTATATAAATTTGATGAAGGTGATATTATTTATCCTAGACCTCCTGATTTATGCTTGATGAAATTGATAACTTTGTGATTAAACAACATCAATCTAATATGGACATGCAAATGCAATTGAATAATAATTTTATGGCTATTAAATATTTACAAGATCTTGAGAGAACCTCTCAGGATATTAAAGGTATTATTAAACATTGTGATATGATACAAGTTCAACTTAAACAAGTGATGAGTGCTCAACAAGATTTATTGCGTGATATGGCAAGATATGTTAGAAAGTCTGATGCTTATGTTTGTACTAGAGGAGGTTCTTTTACTCAAGAATCCTTGTATCCTAAAGGACATCCTAAGAGAGTAGAATTTTTGTTCTCAAAATATCGATAAAGATGTTCCTCGCATGTGCTTAGATGCGGTGGCACCGCCTACTCTCCTTCCAACCATCTCGGGTGCTACTACCTTTGTTGATGATGAACCACAACAGTTGTGTGTTGCTACGAGTATTGCATAGGTGCTCACCAGTGCTACACTTACCAACACTAATGCCGAACACGCACTTGGGGATCTGTGTAGTAGTGTGTTTTTGTGGGCCCAAATGGAGACCGAGCTCCATGGAGGGCTTAATTTGATAAGTTTAAAATTGAAAATTTTCAGTTTCAAAAAAATCTGAAAATAAATACACATACCTAGATACATAATGTACATGTGTACAAATTTTCATCCTGAATGGGATACGCTAAAATGAGAGCAAAAAGAAAGACATCTCAGGCTTTTTAGCATATGTACTTGATCCTCAAAAGTCCATGACTTTTTTTTGCAGCTCGCAATTTAAGGTATTTCATCCTGAATTTTTTCACACACATTACATCCTTGCATACATGTGTACTTCTTTTCAGCATTTTCTGATAATAAACTTTTAATTTTGAATTTTTCAAAATAAAGGCCTTCATGGTGCTCTGTCTTCTTAATGTCCTACTCATATTTGTGTATAATTTCTGTCCACAATACTATAGTGCGGACCCGCAACCACTCCATTGTCTCACATTTATAGTCTATTCATTCATTTGTTGATTTGCAACAATTACCCACCCTATGGTTAGGGTTTAGGCTTCCCTAAACCTAATCACATTTACTTAACTTGTTGCAGGTACGTTTGAATCATACAGTTTGATATCCCTTGGGAGACAGACACGCGCAGTTAATACTCTTGGCAATTTATTCTCTTCATGAGTGAGAGGATGAATAGGTACTGTTACGCGGTACCTTACAATATTACTGTCCAGACTGTGGGAAAATGTTGTACACTAAACTATCTGAATTCTTGCGATGCAATTACCCTCGAATGGCATTGAAAAATATGCAAAACATGTGAATTTCAGGAATTATCAAACATAAACAGCTGTTTGAAACAAATTTTAACTAAATGCACAGCCTCAACGAATCAAATTGAGTATTTTTATTTTCAACTACTACTACTTGGTATCTTTCCAACCAAAACACAAACTGGAGTGACCTTTATTTCAGTATGGCAGAAAGGAATCAACCACGCAATGCACACTGATCCAGATTGCCAGCTTATTTGTGATGCAACTAACTCGCCCCACAGTTACACATTTCCCTCTCCCTGTCACTCCACAATCCACAGTTCCACTTAAATGTAGAACAGTATGGTTTTCTCCTCTTGCTGTTTCATCGTATCGGCCTATATGTACTGTACATACCCCGCAGCAGAGCTTTTTCTTGCAACAGCGGGGTGAATGCTATCTAGATTGTGGCTCAATTGTCCTTCCACCACTTGGCCTTTTAAGGCTTGTTGATATTTAATTAGATATAAAAGCCTCCTAACTATTATTAGAGCTTTTTTATTATTAATTTAACATCTTCGAAAACATTCTCCACTTATATATTATTTATCGGTAATACCCGGTATTGCCCAATAAACTATGAAACCCTTCCGGTGACCCCGAAACGCTTCCGGTTCCTCTCGAAACTATTTCAAATATTAGTGAAACTATTTCACAAATATTTCTCATTACTCCTGTCATGTAGGTTTGGTAAAACATAGACATGAACAAAACCCCTTTCGTTCAATGACCGATAGCGGAACCGTGGACATCCATATCGATCCCTCTGAGTACAAGAATGACATCCGAGTGAACCTTTGTTATCATGTGCTATTCCCTTTGCTTCGGATACTTTACAAAACTGAGGTGAGATATACTAGTATCCTCTTGAGTCATACACATGCTCACTATACTGGTCTCCTTGTTACCGGTTTTGTTCTTCTTTCTCGTTGACATGTTTCGGCATCCCCGTGACATAGTCAGATATGTCAGGCTAGACGATGACGTATGCCATCACATCGAGAGGGCCCTAAGAATATCTCTCCATTGTCGGAGGAGCAAATTCTACTCTCGAGCTATCTAGTCCCTTGTCAAACTTTCTAATGAACCTGTAAGTTGTCGTCATGATCACAGTGTTACAGATGGCATTTGGGAAACCCCAAAGTCCATCACACGGTATGATGAGGACATCAATACCATTGTTACACCCACAGACCCTGCTGCTATACATACTGGACCAATTACTAGAGCTCGCGCACGCCAATTAAATTATCAGGTACTTTCGTTTCTTGGTAATGATTCTAATGTTCATGAGAATATGATGCTGCCTAAATTGGATACATTTGTTTTGCTTACAAATGAAGGGCATGTCATGGATAAGAGGGATGAACACAGGAGCAAGACCAAGCATGGAGATGATGGCATGCACGAGGGGAACAAGAACCTGATAAGAGGGATTATCAGGTTGAATTCATTGAGACTTTCCCTTATGTCATTAAACACAAGAAGGGTAAAGAAAATGTTATTGCTGATGCATTGTCTCGTCGCTATACTATGCTTTCACAACTTGACTTCAAAATATTTGGTTTGGAGACCATCAAAGATCAATATGTGCATGATGCTGATTTTAAAGATGTAATGCAGAATTGTAAAGAAGGAAGAACATGGCACAAGTTCGTTATTAATGATGGCTTTGTGTTCCGTGCTAACAAGCTATGCATTCCAGCTAGCTCTGTTCGTCTTTTGTTGTTGCAGGAGGCTCATGGAGGAGGATTAATGGGACACTTTGGCGTGAAGAAGACGGAGGACATACTTGCTACACATTTCTTTTGGCCAAGGATGAGACGGGATGTTGAGCGTTTTGTTGCTCGCTGCACTACATGTCAAAAAGCTAAGTCACGACTCAATCCTCATGGTTTATATATGCCTTTGCCTGTACCTAGTGTTCCTTTGGAGGATATATCTATGGACTTTGTTTTAGGTTTACCTCGAACAAAGAGGGGGAGGGATAGCATATTTGTTGTCGTGGATAGATTCTCGAAAATGGCACAATTTATACCATGTCATAAAAGCAATGATGATGTTAATGTTGCTGATTTGTTCTTTCGTGAAATTATTCGCTTGCATGGTGTGCCAAATACTATTGTTTCAGATCGTGATACTAAATTTCTTAGCCACTTTTGGAGATGTTTATGGGCTAAGTTGGGGACTAAACTGCTTTTTAGTACTACTTGTCACCCCCAAACAGATGGACAAACTGAAGTAGGCAATAGAACATTGTCTACTATGCTTAGGGCTGTTTGAAAAATAATAAGAAAATGTGGGAAGAATGCTTGCCTCATATTGAATTTTCTTATAATCGTTCATTGCATTCTACTACTAAGATGTGCCCTTTTGAAATTGTGTATGGTTTCCTACCTCGTGCACCTATTGATTCGTTGCCTCTTCCATCTTCGGAGAAGGTTAATTTTGATGCTAAAGAACATGCTGAATTGATTTTAAAAATGCATGAGTTAACTAAGGAAAACATTGAGCGTATGAATGCTAAATATAAACTTGCTGGAGATAAGGGTAGAAAACATGTTGTGTTTGCACCTGGAGATCTTGTTTGGTTACATTTGCGTAAGGATAGATTTCCTAATTTGCGCAAATCAAAGCTAATGCCACGTGTTGATGGTCCTTTTAAGGTGTTAGAGAAAATAAATGATAATGCATATAAACTTGAGCTGCCTGCAGATTTTGGGGTTAGTCCCACTTTTAACATTGCAGATTTGAAGCCTTATTTGGGTGAGGAAGATGAGCTTCCGTCGAGGACGACTTCATTTCAAGAAGGGGAGGATGATGAGGACATCAATACCGTTGTTACACCCACAGCCCCTACTGCTATACATACTGCACCAATTACTAGAGCTCGCGCGCCAATTAAATTATCAGGTACTTTCGCTTCTTGGTAATGATTCTAATGTTCATGAGAATATGATGCTGCCTAAATTGGATACATTTGTTTTGCTTACAAATGAAGGGCCTGTCATGGATAAGAGGGATGAACGCTGGAGCAAGACCAAGCATGGAGATGATGGCATGCGCGAGGGGAACAAGAACGGAGTTACAAGTGATGATTTCAGGACTTTGAGGCCACCATAATGAGTGCATGAAGCCTTGGGCGAAATATACAAGATGCCACTTCATAATATTCGTCCATAGGCTATTCTAGGTGCTGCGTCACCTTATTATTGGGCCAGGCCCATGTAATTTCGAAATACTTAAGTATAGGCTGTTTTTAGAGTCCGTATGTGTGGGGAAACAAGAGTTAGAGTTGGTTTCGGACCCCTCCCTCAAGGGCCACGAAATTCCCTCCTCTTCCTTCATATATACAGCCCTTAGGGCGTCGTTTAGACATTGGGTTTTGTTTAGATTAAAAGTTTGCCATAGCTGCAACTTCGCGTACTTCGTTTGTGTTCAACGACCAGACAAAGGCGTCACAGAACCCCACCTTGATCAATAAAGCTTTCCTCTTATATTCGCAATATCCAGATTGCAATCTTAGTTTCTTGCTTGTTCTTCGTTTGCCTGCAGGAAATAGACCTTCGTGGTCAGGTTGATCGTGCTCCGGCGTGGTCAATAACCTCTCAGAGTTGGTTTAGCGATTGCTAAGGCGCGACGTCCTCGCACGTTCGTAGTCGGATCGTCAAAGTCGACTTCCTCCAAAACGATAGCCACCATCTCATCGAAAGATGGGACACCTTTGCCTTTATCAAGTGGTCAGATTTCCAGGTTGCTCGGTGAGATTTTATAGTTTTTCGTAGTTTATATCGAGTCTGTTCTTCATACCTACAGTCCACGAAAAAGCCACAAAAAAATTAGGGTTAGTTCATCATATCCAAACCAATCTGAGCCTTTGCATAATCTTTTTAGGGTTTTTGCTTTGTTGAATTTGCGGTTGCATCGTCGTGTCAAGTTGCTGGTCTTAGAGTCTAGTCTTTTAAAGTTTTGAGTTCTGGTCATAAGTTGTCACGCCGCCGCCGCACCATCATCATCGCCTTGCCATCTACCACCACTGCTTATCCGCCACCGCTCTGAATCCGTATCCATATACCACCACCAATCCATATCCATATACCACCACCGCTACCATATACCACCACTGCTGTCATGTCCTACCACCATATATCCACCACCAATCCGAGTTCTTTTCATATTAGGTTTGTTTTCGAGATCCATCCATTTTCTGTTTCGTGTTTCCTTGCGTGAGTAGGTCTCGAAAAAAAAAGTCTGGAGACCCCCGAGCAGTTTTTAGGCCAAAATTTCGGCGACCAAAAATTTTTTTTCCCTATCCTATTTTTAGGTTTTCTAAGTCTTTTGAGACACTCGCCATCATAGTGATTTTTTGTCGCACTTTTTCGTCGTCGCTGGCCTGATTTCCGAAAAAAATAGTCAAAAAATTTCGTACCCATCCTGTCAGTTTGACCTGGGAAGAGTTTTGAGACACTCGCCATTATAGTGATTTTTCGCAAAAAAAAAGGAGCGCAAAAAAAACATAGCGAAAAAATCCAGAGTGTGCTTTTCCCTTGTTTACGTGCAGCGCCGTGATTTTGTTAGTGTTCTAGGCTCGCGTCTCTAGCACAGTCTAGCCTAGGACCAGCACAGTACCGTCGTTGAGCGTTTATTCAACTTTGCATCTCTGAATTGATTATTGCTGACCCTTTTTGCTACCATATTATAAGCCTTCCCAGCTCCACATTCATCTACATCGTGCGTTTGACTCTCCCTGGTAATCGCTCTATCCAAGCTTTGAGAGTTTTGACTACATCGGTTGCCGATCACCGCCTGCTGCTGGGTAAGAACTGGTAAGAATTTGAGATTTGCTTGACGGTTTTGTGACACCCGCCACCACCACCACTTGTTAGTAGTCTGTAGGATCATATTCTTGTGTGTTTCTATTGCTGCTAACCATGCCAGGATCACAAGCCGACGAGACTGAATGGGAGAACTTGACGAACAAGGAGCTTCATGATAAGTTTCAGCAAATGATGAGTGGACAGGTGCGAGATGTGCTAAACAGATTTGAAGAGGCCATGGAGAAGATAGATGGCATGGAGAAGATGTTTGAAACAAAGCTCGATAACAAGTTTGCTGAATTGCTTTCGCATTTTCCACCACCACCACCGGCTGCACCTATCGCACCTCTACAACGACAACAACAACGCCCCCTTCCGAATCAGTTCGGACGAGCGAAGCGTGTTCCTCTTGAGGATGGTCAAACTTCTGGAGCTGCTGTACCTGGTGTTGATGCTTCTATAGCTCCTGCTGCTACTGCAGAGGTGGAGGACCATTACGAGGATAAGGTTGATCAAAATAAGAACTACGTGCAACCACCAGCACCACCACCACCAGGTCATCCTCATGCATATCATCGCAACGGTAGGGATGCACCACCACATGAGGTACGAGATCATGACCATCTTCCTAAACTAAAATTGAATATTCCACCATTTGAGGGTAGATATGTTCCTGATATATATCTTACTTGGGAGTTAGAAACTGAACAACATTTTACATGTTTACAATATCCCGAGGAGAGACGTGTTCCTGCTGTTGTTTGTGCTTTCACTAGTTTTGCATGTGTTTGGTGGTCTGAACATTGTAGATTATATCCTATTCCAGCTACTTGGGCTGCTTTGAAAACTGCTATGCGTACTCGTTGGGTTCCACCATATTATCAACGTGAATTACTTCAAAAATTGCAGCGCTTAAGACAAGGAAAAAATTCTGTAGAAGAATATTATCAGGAATTACAAACTGGCATGATTAGATGTGGTATTGTTGAGGAGAATGAATCTATGCTTGCACGTTTTATGGGTGGATTAAATAGAGAGATTCAGACCATTCTAGAGTATAAGGATTATAATAATATCACTCGTTTATTCCATCTTGCTTGTAAAGCTGAACGTGAAGTGCAGGATCGACAGGCATTGGCGCGGACTAACTTTTCTGCAGGTCGATCTTCATCATGGACACCACGTGCATCCTCTACTTCCACTGCACCAACACCTCCATCAGGTGCCACCTCCAACCGTGATACAAGAAAGCAGGCACAACCACCACTATCTGCCAAGAGCACACCTGCCGGGCCTGCACAGAGTTCTTCTTCTTCCATGGCATCAACAGGGCACACAAGCGATATTATTTGTCGTCATTGTAAGGGAAGAGGACATTTTGCGAGAGAATGCAAATCTCAGCGTGTGATGATTGCTACCGAGGATGGTGGGTATGAGTCGGCTAGTGACTATGACGAGGAGACTTTGGCTCTTATTACACGTGAAGAACACGGTGGAGATGATTCTGATCATGAGACGCAATACATGGCTCCTGAAGATGCTGACAGGTATGACTGTTTAGTTGCTCAACGTGTTTTGAGTGTGCAGGTCACACAAGCTGAGCAAAATCAGAGGCATAATTTGTTCCATACAAAGGGAGTTGTGAAGGAACGTTCTGTTCGCGTCATCATAGATGGAGGGAGCTGCAACAACTTGGGTAGCATGGAGATGGTGGAGAAGCTATCTCTCACCACAAGACCACATCCACATCCTTACTACATCCAATGGTTCAACAACAGCGGCAAGGTTAAGGTACCACGTACTGTTCGTGTGCATTTCAGTATCTCTACCTATGTTGATTGTGATGTGGTACCCATGCAAGCATGTTCCTTATTACTTGGTAGACCATGGCAATTTGATAAAAATTCTGTACACCATGGTAGAATTAATCAGTATACTCTTGTTCATAAGGTTAGCCATATTACTTTGCTTCCTATGACTCCTGAATCCATTTTGAAAGATGATATTAATAGCGCTAATAAAGCAAAATAGGAGAAAAATAAGAGTGAAAATCAGATTGTGGCAAAAGAATTTGAGCAACAAATGAAACCTAATAATAAACCATCTAGTGTTGCTTCTGAAATTAAATTGAAAAGTGCATGTTTACTTGCCACAAAATCTGATATTGATGAGCTAGATTTTAGCAAATCTGTTTGCTATGCTTTTGTGTGCAAAGAGGCATTATTTTCATTCGAGGACGTGCCTTCCTCTTTGCCCCCTGCTGTCACTAACATTTTGCAGGAGTTCGCTGACGTCTTCCCACAAGACGTGCCACCGGGATTACCACCTATTCGAGGGATTGAGCATCAAATTGACTTAGTTCCCGGTGCATCGCTACCCAACCGTGCACCATACCGTACCAATCTAGAGGAGACGAAGGAGATTATGCGTCAAGTACAGGAGCTGCTCGACAAAGGTTATATACGCGAATCTCTTAGTCCTTGTGTTGTTCCTATTATACTAGTGCATAAAAAGGATGGTACGTCGCGTATGTGTGTTGATTGTAGAGGCATTAATAATATTACTATTCGTTATCGTCATCCTATTCCTAGGCTAGATGATATGCTTGATGAATTGAGTGGCTCTACAATATTCTCCAAAGTTGATTTGCGTAGTGGATACCATCAAATTCATATGAAATTGGGAGATGAATGGAAAACAACATTTAAAACTAAGTTTGGTTTATATGAGTGGTTAGTCATGCCTTTTGGGTTAACTAACGCACCTAGTACTTTCATCAGACTAATGAACGAAGTTTTACGTTCGTAGTCGGATCGTCAAAGTCGACTTCCTCCAAAACGATAGCCACCATCTCATCGAAAGACGGGACACCTTTACCTCTATCACGGTAAGAAGTGACTATGATACTCTGATGGTCCAAGGAACTAAATCACATATTAACACTCCATGTTATAACAATTGACTTCTGATGATATTATCTCAAAGTATAACAAACAAGTTTGGGTCGATTCAATATGATTGTTCTTCCAACGTCATACTCTCAATGTTGTTTTAGGACTATCGTTACAATTGAGCTAGTCTTAGAGGTGAGATTAGGAACCTTATTTTACCATTTATCATTCCACACGTGCATATGAGTTTTCCACTAAATCGCTGGGATCATAGCAGTTATAGTATAGAATATAAACTCTCGATTATGAACATGGAAATACAATAACACAATATTATTGCCTCTAGGCCATATTTCCAACAATCAACTATAATTTTCTTGCATGTAGAACTTTCCAAATAGGAATGCATGGTTAGGGAAATATTTATTGTATGTTGTAGACAGGATACCTAGTAGCAAAGCTATAGGTTCTTTACCTTGTTCTTGTAACCTTAGGAAATGCTTCGCTTGCTACAATGTAACGGGGTGAGAACTACACTAGTTTACAGGTTACTATATTTGGATGGATACTTACTGAGAACTTAATTAATGAACCATCTTGGGGGATTGGCATTGATTGGGTCATCGAGTGTGAAATCGGTGGGGGTTGTTGCCTAGGTATCAAAGGGATTGTACGAGTTCCAATTTGAGTAGCATCCATGTGTAATCATGAGTGAATATGGGATCTGTCTTGACCAATTATTTTGTGGGAACCTGGCCCGATGGACCAGCGGATGTAGTTAGATGGTTAGTTGGACTGGGTTCACCTGGTGGCATGGGCTACTACTTCCCAAAAGTCTCGTCCTGGTCTACCTGGCTACTCTACAGATGAGCTTAGTAGCAGAAGCATGTGACTAGATCTCATGAGTAAAGAACACAAACCTCTGCAAAGTGTATAAAATTGATCATGATTAGTTGTGTCCTTGGTTATGGACAACTTTGAGCAACTTGGTCGAGAACTATCACCTTGATCTCATCACCTATTCTTACATTTAAAATTTGATGGGTTGAACACGTGATAGGACTACCAGAGAGTGTACATCTGTGTCCAAGACTATGACCGAGGTGTACCGGAAGTGTCTCGGTATGCTACGGATAGCTAGGGTTTACTAGTGTGTCATATGTATAGAGTAAATCCCCCTATATACAAAGATAGGACAAAACTACTATTGCTTTCTACAAAAAAGCCTTAACCTCCACTTACCAAAACTACTAGGGCTCGAGTGCCATGATTTCAGATATGAACACTTTATGTTTTCATGAATGTGTGTGTGTGTGTGTGTTTTGGATCTTTATCGGCAAGTTATATGCACCTGCTATAGTTCTGAACCCTAGACGCTAAAGTGACAATTATCATGGTATCGACGGGGATGACTATGATTTGAGTATTACATGTACTCATTGATTGTTAATGATTTGCTCCAGTACTTTGTAAAAGGAGTGCCTTAATTACCCATAATTTCCATTAGGATCCCATTGAAACGGCTGGTAGGACAAAAGATGTTATGCAAATTCTTACTACAAGCACGTACAAGTACATATTGAATACATGGCAACACATGATTGATGAATTGGGACTAGTTTGTTATCACGTTGAGTTACAGCTATTACAATATGATTTCGCCCATGCCTACGCTTCACGTACTTGTTGCTTTCTTTAAGTCACTCTTGTTCTTGGCAACTGCTGAGAATTGTCTCTTACGTTAGTACTTTGCAATCACCGCTCCATTCACTTCATTGCTTTTGCTACTAATAAATGTTGTCAAGGAAGTATTTGTTTTCATGTGTGATTGAATTGACAACTCAAATGCTAAGGCTTATAGATATTCTTTGTCTCCCCATCTGTCGAATCAATAAATTTGGGTTCTAATACTTCCCTTAAAGACTGTTGATCCCCTACACTTGTGAGATATCAAGACTATTTTTCAGCGTCGTTGCCGGGGAGTATAGCTCTATTTATATAAGTTCACTTGGAGAGTTATTTGTTGCTGAATTTGTTATCCACCACGGGGGGGGTGGGGGGACAACCGGATCACAAACTAACGATCCCCCCATCTACTACAAGAAAAGGTACTGCTCTATGTACACAAGCTGCTTTTGATTAACATGTCATTACGACATCTCCACCGCCACATCCATGTACTTCACACTACTATGTCACATCTAATTGATACTGCTTGTGCTTCCAATGAAAACTATGATGATATACTTGATCCTTCTAGTTTGTTTAATACTTGTGTTCCAGTTGGAGATCTTTAGATGCTCATATTGCTAAAGCTAAAGAGAAGGAAATGATGGAAATCTTGAAACACCGGCTGTTAGACCTATTAAAAGATACCTTCCCAATTTACCTACTACACTTGTATAACTTGATGAAGAATTCAGTAGGGAATTATTAGCTTATAATGATGCAGGTGTGTAGCGACCAGACCTCAAATGGTCTGTGCTGCTGTGCACCAGTGTCATCCCTGGATCAGTAATGCTGACACGCACAGTACAAATGGAGGATTTATAACAGAGTAGCAATCACACACTTATTACATCGAATATCTCCAAAGAGAATAAGTATGATAAATATGGCTTAAGGCCATCTAATAACGATAACAGCGGAAGACTTGGAAGATAAGTGAGTCCATCAACTCCAGCGGCATCACTGAGTATAAGACACGACCTAAGGCACCTTACTCGTCGTCTGAAAAGTCTGTAACATGAAACGTTGCAGCCCGAAAACGGGTCAGCACATAGAATATGCTGGCAATGTAACACATAGAGAATAATGAACAATAATAATGCTATACTACATGCATATATGGCTGGTGGAAAGCTCTATGGTTACAATTTTGCGAAAAGCCAATTTTATCCTACTTCAAAGGAATAAATTTTATTTAACTATCATGGTGGTTGTGAAACATTGAGATGGTTGACAGCATCTCAATCCCAATTAAATGTCATCAATAACCCAACAAAATTAATTAAAAGTAACATAGTGATGAGATTCACATGATAATCCAAGTACTAGATACTCAAGTTGTCCATAACCGGGGACACGGCTAACCATGATTAGTTTGTACACTCTGCAGAGGTTTGTGCACTTTTCCCCACAAGACTCGATCTCTTCCGTTGGATTTCTCGCACTACATGGTGTTTGAGAAACGGATGACCGAGACACAGTCTTTCAGAAGTGTTTGCACCTTACGTATGGGTAGACAGTTACACCTACTTTCCCCTACATCTGCTAGTCTACCACTGTAAGAGTTCACACAACTTAGTCAACTATGCTAGAGCCCATAATAGCTTGCGGCTGCACACGGAAGTTCTAGCATGAATAATCTCATGATCCCTTTGAACCTGGGTGGCGGTCCAAAAGAAAAACAGGCAATCCCGGAATACCCAGGTACCTCAATCCACCCAGATGTGAGTTTTAGTTGCCACCTTAAGTAAACCATTAATTAACAATCTCACATCTGTCATGGAAATCTCTCAAACCCAATCCACGTCTACGAGCATAGCATGGCAATATAATAGCAAACGTAGAAGTAACTCCCAAGGGTTTGATAATAAAACAGGTAATAGGTACTACCTCAACTACTTCCCAGTTCCCACAATTTAATTAGATCCTAATCATGCAATTGTTTGAGGAATAGATCTAATGCAATAAAAACTGGGTATGGAAGGTATATGATCAAATTGTTACTTGCCTTGCTGATGATCCGCAAAACCTAGCGATTCGAAGTAACAAGCAGCACACTCCGGGTACTCTATCGCAAACAAACAAGCATACAATCAGTACTCATCTAATGCACAGGTAAAACTCGAATGAAAGATCCAACCAGAAAGTTCAACTTAAGAACTCCGGTTTGCAAAAAGAATCAACTCGAAAGAAGCAACAAAAGTCAAACTGCGAAAGAAACAAGCTTCGTTTACTAATCTGGATCTAGGTCAAATTTTACTGTAGCAAAATCTTGTTTGAGTAGGTTAAATGGAAAGAGAATTTCGAGACGAAACTCTAGGCGCTTGAATCGCCTGATTCCGATAAACGAGCGAGAAGTTAACAGAAACGAAGATTCGATCAGAAATCGAATCTGAGAAAATAACGGAAAATCCGACGAAAAAGAAAACGGACGAACGGTTAAAGAACGGACGTTCGTTAACAGAGAAAAACCGACGAACGCGTTCGTTAAAACCTCTTCTCCTTTATCTCTTCAATCTCCTTGTCTGTCTTTTGAGCTTCTCTGATCCTTTCCATCAAGGTAGACTGAATCTCCAATGTTGCTAAATAGCCTCTTGGGACTATTTCCAAACATAGCTCGCGAAGGTCCTCGGCTAACTCCTGAGGTAACTCTCCTGTCATGAGGGTGTTGACATGACTCTTGCGGCTCAACGCGTCTGCTACTACGTTAGCCTTTCCAGGGTGATAATGCAATCTCATATCATAATCCTTAATGAGCTCCAACCATCTCCTCTGTCTGAGGTTTAACTCCTTCTGCGTGAAAATATACTTCAAACTCTTGTGATCCGTGTACACCTCACAATGGTTTCCGATGAGAAAATGTCTCCATGTCTTCAACGCATGCACCACGGCTGCTAACTCCAAGTCATGCGTAGCATAATTCTTCTCATGGGGTTTAAGTTGTCGTGAAGCATATGACACAACTCTTCCTTCCTGCATAAGCACTGCTCCAAGTCCTCGACGAGAAGCGTCGCAATAAACTTCATAATCCTTGCGTTGATCTGGCAGAATCAACACTGGTGATGTAACCAATCATTCCTTCAACTCTTGGAAACTAGCTTCACATTCCTCAGTCCAATTGAACTTGGTGTCCTTCTTCAATAGCTCAGTCATGGGCTTAGCAATCTTCGAGAAATTCTCAATGAATCTCCGGTAGTATCCTGCAAGTCCAAGAAAACTCCGGATTTCTCCAACTGTCGTGGGTGATTCCCAACTTGTCACTGTGTCAACCTTGGCAGGGTCCACTGCTATTCCTTCTCCAGAAATAACATGTCCAAGGAATCCAACTTCCTTTAGCCAAAATTCACATTTGCTGAACTTGGCATATAACTGATGTTCTCTGAGCTTCTCAAGTACCAATCGTAAATGCTCCTCATGCTCTTCTTCATCCTTGGAAAAGATTAAAATATCATCAATGAACACCACGACGAACTTATCCAAAAACTCCATAAACACTTTGTTCATCAGGTTCATGAAATAGGCAGGTGCGTTAGTGAGACCAAATGACATAACAGTATACTCATACAATCCATATCTGGTGGTAAATGCCGTCTTGGGTATATCCTGCTCTCGAATCTTTAACTGATGGTATCCTGATCATAGATCGATCTTGGAAAATACTTTAGCTCCTTGTAGGCGGTCAAACAAATCATTGATCATCGGCAGTGGGTACTTGTTTTTTATGGTCACTTCATTCAATCCTCGGTAATCAACAACCATCCTCGGCGATCCATCTTTCTTCTCCACTAGAAGTACTGGTGATCCCCAAGGTGACGAACTTGGGCGAATATAGCCTTTATCCAGTAACTCCTTGATCTGCTTCTTAATTTCCTCCAAATCCTTTGCGGGCATCCTGTACGGTCTCTTAGATATTGGCCCTGTGCCTGGCAAAAGTTCAATCAAGAACTCAATGTCTCTATCTGGTGGCATGCCTGGCAACTCTTCTGGAAATACATCCGGATAATCCTTCACCACTGGTACTTCCTCCTGTACAACTCCTGATAAGGAATTTACTTGAGTCCTCTTCGGCATATGCCGGGATACATACTTAATCCTTTTTCCTTCCGGGGTGGTAAGCAAAATCGTCTTGCTGGCACAATCGATGTTTCCTCCATACAACGATAGCCAATCCATTCCCAAAATCACATCCAAACCTTGCGATTCCAAAACAATGAGGTCTGAGGGGAAAACATGCCTACCAATGGCCAATGGTATCTGAAAACATCCTTGGGTTGCCATATACTCTGCTCCTGGCGAGGTTACTAACATAGGGGTTCTGAGAACTTTGGTGGACAGCTTAAACTTATTCACAAATCCCCTTGATATGTATGAATGCGATGCACCAGTATCGAAAAGAACGGTTGCAGTAAATGACTTAACCAAAAACTTACCTATTACTGCATCAGGCTGAGCTTCAACCTCCTCCACGCTCACGTGGTTCACATGCCCTTTGTTGAACGGGTTCGGCTTCTTCCCAGAGCTTCCATTGCCATTTCCATTTTGGGCTTCAGGACATTCATTGGCATAATGTCCATTCTTCTGGCACTTAAAGCAAGTGACTTGACTCAGGTCCCTCTTGGCTGGGGTAGATGGGTTGGTGCGGTTCTGTCCGTTGCTTCCTCCATTCCCATTACCATTTTTAGAGCCATTATGGTTGTGCGAACTACCTCCTCCATGGGTATGCTGAAACTGTCCTCCCGGCTTCGGGGTAAATCGTGGCTTCTGCTGAGCTCCTGAGTTATACTTCCCTTGTCCATACTTCCTCTTACGGTTTTCAATCTGCTGTTGCTTTCCTTCAATCATGAGAGCTCTATCTACCAGCTCCTGGTAGTTGTTGAAGGTTGCTACCATCAACTGCATACTCAGCTCATCATTCAGTCCTTCCAAAAACTTCTCCTGCTTGGCTGCATCTGTAGCAACGTCATCTGGTGCATAACGTGCTAACTTACTGAATTCCTCAACATACTGGCCTACGGTGCGTCCTCCTTGGCGTAGGTTGTGAAACTCACGCTTCTTCATGGCCATAGCTCCTGCTGAAACATGAGCTGTACGGAAAGCTTGCTGAAACTGGTCCCATGTGACAGTGTCAATAGGGTGCGTGGCTGTATAATTCTCCCACCATGATGCTGCGGGTCCATCAAGCTGATGTGCGGCAAAACGCACTCTTTCCGCATCTGTGCATCCTGCAGTGGTCAACTCCCTTCCAACTTTGCGGAGCCAATCATCTGCAACAATCGGCTCGGTGCTACTGGAAAACACCGGCGGGTTTAGCCTTAAGAAACGGGCTAAGTGATCAACAGGTGGTGGTGGCGGTGGGTTGTTGTTGTTGTTGCCTTGGTTCTGCACTAACACTTGCATCAGGGCATTCTGTTGCTGAATCAACTGGGTGATCTCTGGTGGGAAAACAAATCCGGTGTCGCGTCTCGGAGGCATCTGATAGGTTTAGAAAAGATGAGAGTTAAGAATAGAATGAGGTCTAGAGAGAAAACACTACCCATATGCTCATGAGACAAATTCAATCAATATCACTCAATCAATTCAAACAAGGCAAAACAATCGATCTAACTAGCGTTACAAAGTGCTTGAACTATACTATGAAATGGGGGAAAACTACTACTGATATGGTGGTCTAATAAAATAATTCTAATCCGTTGAAGACTCCATGATGTCTGCTCCGGCTTCATCAACCCAGTCATCTTCACTTGGTTCCGAGTCGGTGTCGTCGATGATGATGTAGTTATCTGGACAAGTGCATTCGTCGACTTCTGCTTTTGGCACTGGATTTCCCATGAATACTCCAATCTTCTTCTCCAGGTCGTCATTCTTCCCTACTAGTGCGTTGATTTCCTCCAAATAATCTTCGCGTGTAGCTTTGAGTTCTTCTTGGAGCTCCTTGATCTTGGTTAATGCCTTCTTCAGTTCTTCCTTGTCCGTGCACATCTGGTTCTCCTGGCGAAGAATATGTTGGTTCTGCTCCTGGATGAAAGCTGCAATTGATCCATCCTTCTTGGTTCTGATCATCTCCCATTGCGCGTCTCGGCGTCCACAAATTTGATAAATTGTATCCTTAAGCTCCTGGTGATAGACTTCTCCAATGCGTCCCATGGCGATGTGTGCGGCCATGCTCTTCCCTAAAATCCAAGTTGGTGCTTCCAAAACCAATCTTATGGCACAAAACATCCTTCCTGGAATGAGAACTTGAATCTTCCAGCTCTCCTCTTCGGGTAATGTGGCGTTGTAGGTTCCGGTGATGCTTGGTATTCCTATGTTCAAGTACTTGGTGACTTCCTTCAAGTGTCGACCAAACGGCGTGTCTTCATCTGGTTGCATGAACTTGCTCCTTGCATTCGCCATTCCTAAAAGAGTAGAAAGTGGAGAGGGGTCAGAAATGAGAAGAGAGAAGCTTTCTAGGGCTTAAGCTTAGTGGTCGTGTCCTACAGTCAGCGTGTGCTCTGATACCAACTTTGTAGCGACCAGACCTCAAATGGTCTGTGCTGCTGTGCACCAGTGTCATCCCTAGGTCAGTAATGCTGACACGCACAGTACAAATGGAGGATTTATAACAGAGTAGCAATCACACACTTATTACATCGAATATCTCCAAAGAGAATAAGTATGATAAATATGGCTTAAGGCCATCTAATAACGATAACAGCGGAAGACTTGGAAGATAAGTGAGTCCATCAACTCCAGCGGCATCACTGAGTATAAGACCACGACCTAAGGCACCTTACTCGTCGTCTGAAAATTCTGCAACATGAAACGTTGCAGCCCGAAAACGGGTCAGCACATAGAATATGCTGGCAATGTAACACATAGAGAATAATGAACAATAATAATGCTACACTACATGCATATATGGCTGGTGGAAAGCTCTATGGTTACAATTTTGCGAAAAGCCAATTTTATCCTACTTCAAAGGAATAAATTTTATTTAACTATCACGGTGGTTGTGAAACATTGAGATGGTTGACAGCATCTCAATCCCAATTAAATATCATCAGTAACCCAACAAAATTAATTAAAAGTAACATAGTGATGAGATTCACATGATAATCCAAGTACTAGATACTCAAGTTGTCCATAACCGGGGACACGGCTAACCATGATTAGTTTGTACACTCTGCAGAGGTTTGTGCACTTTTCCCCACAAGACTCGATCTCCTCCGTTGGATTTCTCGCACTACATGGTGTTTGAGAAACGGATGACCGAGACACAGTCTTTCAGAAGTGTTTGCACCTTGCGTATGGGTAGACAGTTACACCTACTTTCCGCTACATCTGCTAGTCTACCACTGTAAGAGTTCACACAACTTAGTCAACTATGCTAGAGCCCATAATAGCTTGCGGCTACACACGGAAGTTCTAGCATGAATAATCTCGTGATCCCTTTGAACCTGGGTGGCGGTCCAAAAGAAAAACAGGCAATCCCGGAATACCCAGGTACCTCAATCCACCCAGATGTGAGTTTTAGTTGCCACCTTAAGTAAACCATTAATTAACAATCTCACATCTGTCATGGAAATCTCTCAAACCCAATCCACGTCTACGAGCATAGCATGGCAATATAATAGTAAACGTAGAAGTAACTCCCAAGGGTTTGATAATAAAACAGGTAATAGGTACTACCTCAACTACTTCCCAGTTCCCACAATTTAATTAGATCCTAATCATGCAATTTTTTGAGGAATAGATCTAATGCAATAAAAACTGGGTATGGAAGGTATATGATCAAAGTGTTACTTGCCTTGCTGATGATCCGCAAAACCTAGCGATTCGAAGTAACAAGCGGCACACTCCGGGTACTCTATCGCAAACAAACAAGCATACAATCAGTACTCATCTAATGCACAGGTAAAACTCGAATGAAAGATCCAACTAGAAAGTTCAACTTAAGAACTCCGGTTTGCAAAAAGAATCAACTCGAAAGAAGCAACGAAAGTCAAACTGCGAAAGAAACAAACTTCGTTTACTAATCTGGATCTAGGTCAAATTTTACTGTAGCAAAATCATGTTTGAGTAGGTTAAACGGAAAGAGAATTTCGAGACGAAACTCTAGGCGCTTGAATCGCCTGATTCCGATAAACGAGCGAGAAGTTAACAGAAACGAAGATTCGATCAGAAATCGAATCTGAGAAAATAACGGAAAATACGACGAAAAAGAAAACGGACGAACGGTTAAAGAACGGACGTTCGTTAACAGAGAAAAACCGACGAACGGTTCAGTGAACGCTCGCAAAATAATAAAACCGAAAAAAAAAAACCGATCTTGGGTTTTTTTTTAACGAAGGGTTTTTTTAACAAAAACCGGCAACGAACGAGGCGAGGCAGTACCTCGTCGGGGGCGGCTCCGGCGGGGCTCCGGCGAGGGCGGCGAGGGCGGCGGGGTGCGGGGTGCTCGGGGAGGGCGAGGGGCGGCGGCGACGGCGACGGCGGCGGCTCCCGTGCTCAACTCCGGCGGCGGCGGCGGGCAAGGCAGGCGGCGGCGGGGTGAGAGAGAGAGAAGAGGGGGGGCGGGTATATAAAGGTGGGGAGAGCTCGGCTTGGAGGAGGGGCAAGCTCCGGCGGCGGCTCGGTCCCGTGTCCATGGAGGACACGGCGCGGCGGCGTCCCGTGCGCGGAGAGGAGAGAGGCGCGGGGTGGGCCGGCGGCCTGGCTCGGCCCGGCGGGCGCGCGCGTTTTTTTTTTTAATACGTTCCGCGGAAAAATTCGTAGAAAAATAAATAAAAGTCAGAAAAATATAAAATAAATTTTCCCCGTCTAGTTAGAAAATCTAGAATAGGGTGAACAATTTTTTAACACAAAAGAAATATTTTGAAAACATGCAATATTTTTAATGCAATAAAAATTGCAAATAAAATCCGAATTCCAATAAATGATTTTAACATTTTTCCTCCAGTATTTCAATTGTTTTGGAGAAGTCATATTTTCTCCTCTCATATATTTTGTTTAATGAAATATTTTTCCGGAGAGAAAATAATTAAAACCAAAATCCTCGTCTTATTATTTGATGAAAATCAAATTTGAAAATTCGAGAAAATCCCCAACTCTCTCCGACGGTCCTTGAGTTGCTTAGGATTTATCGAGGATTTGTCAAAATGCAATAAAATATGATATGAAATGATGATCTATGTATAACATACCAAATTGAAAATTTGGGATGTTACAAGGTGGAATCAAAGGTCTTATTGAAATATTCAAGAACAAGCAACTAAAAGATAATTTTTGTCTCGGTCCTAAGTTTGGCCTTCTCCTATATACATACAGGATGATGCTTATGAATTCCATGTTGATCCTACAATAATTACTTTGGTTGAATTTGATTCTTTCCATGGCTGTGAAAATGAAAAAGCACTTGATCACTTTAATAAGGTTGTTACTATTATTGATCTTTTTGTTAAGAAATGTATGAGCACGAAATATTTAATGACTAAGTTTTTCCCTTTTTGATTGAAATATAATGGTAAGGAGTGGTATGATAGTTTAAACCCTGAGAGTTTCACTACTCCACAGGATTTCTTTACTACTTTCATAGATAAAGGGTATCCTTTGCATATGAGATTGGCAGCTTTTCATGCTATTCATAATTTCACTCAAATTGAGGGAGAGACCCTCAAGCTTGGGGAGCTTTCTGTATACTTGTAAGAAATGTTCCCAACCATCCTCTTAAGGAAAAAGGATTACTTGATATATTTTATGATGGACTAACCTCTGAGTTTAGGACATACCTAGATAGTTGTGCAGGGAATGTTCTTAGGGGAAAGGCATTAAAAGAAGCCATGGAATTATTGGAAATATAACAAAGAATAATAGCGATTGGATTATCTTTGAACCTGAACCTGAACATTCACCTCTTCAAAAGAAGATAGGTGTGCTTTTCTTATGTTGAGAAGATATGAAAGAAGCAAAGAAGTGCGCTAGGGAGAAAAGTATCAAGGTTGAAGAAGTTAAAATTTTACCTCCTATTGAAAAATCATGTGAGCCTATTACTCATAGTCCTATGGGTTGAGGTACATTTTCTATATAAATTTGATGAAGGTGATATTATTTATCCTAGACCTCCTGATTTATGCTTGATGAAATTGATAACTTTGTGATTAAACAACATCAATCTAATATGGACATGCAAATGCAATTGAATAATAATTTTATGGCTATTAAATATTTACAAGATCTTGAGAGAACCTCTCAGGATATTAAAGGTATTATTAAACATTGTGATATGATACAAGTTCAACTTAAACAAGTGATGAGTGCTCAACAAGATTTATTGCGTGATATGGCAAGATATGTTAGAAAGTCTGATGCTTATGTTTGTACTAGAGGAGGTTCTTTTACTCAAGAATCCTTGTATCCTAAAGGACATCCTAAGAGAGTAGAATTTTTGTTCTCAAAATATCGATAAAGATGTTCCTCGCATGTGCTTAGATGCGGTGGCACCGCCTACTCTCCTTCCAACCATCTCGGGTGCTACTACCTTTGTTGATGATGAACCACAACAGTTGTGTGTTGCTACGAGTATTGCATAGGTGCTCACCAGTGCTACACTTACCAACACTAATGCCGAACACGCACTTGGGGATCTGTGTAGTAGTGTGTTTTTGTGGGCCCAAATGGAGACCGAGCTCCATGGAGGGCTTAATTTGATAAGTTTAAAATTGAAAATTTTCAGTTTCAAAAAAATCTGAAAATAAATACACATACCTAGATACATAATGTACATGTGTACAAATTTTCATCCTGAATGGGATACGCTAAAATGAGAGCAAAAAGAAAGACATCTCAGGCTTTTTAGCATATGTACTTGATCCTCAAAAGTCCATGACTTTTTTTTGCAGCTCGCAATTTAAGGTATTTCATCCTGAATTTTTTCACACACATTACATCCTTGCATACATGTGTACTTCTTTTCAGCATTTTCTGATAATAAACTTTTAATTTTGAATTTTTCAAAATAAAGGCCTTCATGGTGCTCTGTCTTCTTAATGTCCTACTCATATTTGTGTATAATTTCTGTCCACAATACTATAGTGCGGACCCGCAACCACTCCATTGTCTCACATTTATAGTCTATTCATTCATTTGTTGATTTGCAACAATTACCCACCCTATGGTTAGGGTTTAGGCTTCCCTAAACCTAATCACATTTACTTAACTTGTTGCAGGTACGTTTGAATCATACAGTTTGATATCCCTTGGGAGACAGACACGCGCAGTTAATACTCTTGGCAATTTATTCTCTTCATGAGTGAGAGGATGAATAGGTACTGTTACGCGGTACCTTACAATATTACTGTCCAGACTGTGGGAAAATGTTGTACACTAAACTATCTGAATTCTTGCGATGCAATTACCCTCGAATGGCATTGAAAAATATGCAAAACATGTGAATTTCAGGAATTATCAAACATAAACAGCTGTTTGAAACAAATTTTAACTAAATGCACAGCCTCAACGAATCAAATTGAGTATTTTTATTTTCAACTACTACTACTTGGTATCTTTCCAACCAAAACACAAACTGGAGTGACCTTTATTTCAGTATGGCAGAAAGGAATCAACCACGCAATGCACACTGATCCAGATTGCCAGCTTATTTGTGATGCAACTAACTCGCCCCACAGTTACACATTTCCCTCTCCCTGTCACTCCACAATCCACAGTTCCACTTAAATGTAGAACAGTATGGTTTTCTCCTCTTGCTGTTTCATCGTATCGGCCTATATGTACTGTACATACCCCGCAGCAGAGCTTTTTCTTGCAACAGCGGGGTGAATGCTATCTAGATTGTGGCTCAATTGTCCTTCCACCACTTGGCCTTTTAAGGCTTGTTGACATTTAATTAGATATAAAAGCCTCCTAACTATTATTAGAGCTTTTTTATTATTAATTTAACATCTTTGAAAACATTCTCCACTTATATATTATTTATCGGTAATACCCGGTATTGTCCGGTAAACTCTGAAACCCTTCCGGTGACCCCAAAACGCTTCCGGTTCCTCACGGAACTATTTCAAATATTAGTGAAACTATTTCACAAATATTTCTCATTACTCCTGTCATCTAGGTTTGGTAAAACATAGACATGAACAAAACCCCTTTTGTTCAATGACCGATAGCGGAACCGTGGACATCCATATCGATCCTTCTGAGTACATGAATGACATCCGAGTGAACCTTTGTTATCATGTGCTATTCCCTTTGCTTCGGATACTTTACAAAATTGAGGTGAGATATACTAGTATCCTCTTGAGTCATACACATGCTCACTATAGTGATCTCCTTGTTACCGGTTTTGTTCTTCTTTCTCGTTGACATGTTTCGGCATCCCCGTGACATAGTCAGATATGTCTGGCTAGACGATGACGTATGCCATCACATCGAGAGGGCCCTAAGAATATCTCTCCATTGTCGGAGGAGCAAATTCTACTCTCGAGCTATCTAGTCCCTTGTCGAACTTTCTAATGAACCTGTAAGTTGTCGTCATGATCACCGTGTTACAGGTGGCATTTGGGAAACCCCAAAGTCCATCAGACGGTAAGAAGTGACTATGATACTCTGATGGTCCAAGGAACTAAATCACACATTAACACTCCATGTAATAATAATTGACTTCTGATGATATTATCTCAAAGTATAACAAACAAGTTTGGGTCGATTCAATATGATTGTTCTTCCAACGTCATACTCTCAATGTTGTTTTAGGACTATCGTTACAATTGAGCTAGTCTTAGAGGTGAGATTAGGAACCTTATTTTACCATTTATCATTCCACACGTGCATATGAGTTTTCCACTGAATCGCTGGGATCATAGCAGTTATAGTATAGAGTATAAACTCTCGATTATGAACATGGAAATATAATAACACAATATTATTGCCTCTAGGCCATATTTCCAACAATCACCTATAATTTTCTTGCATGTAGAACTTTCCAAATAGGAATGACTGGTTAGGGAAATATTTATTGTATGTTGTAGACAGGATACCTAGTAGCAAAGCTATAGGTTCTTTACCTTGTTCTTGTAACCTTAGGAAATGCTTCGCTTGCTACAATGTAACGGGGTGAGAACTACACTAGTTTACAGGTTACTATATTTGGATGGATACTTACTGAGAACTTAATTAATGAACCATCTTGGGGGATTGGCATTGATTGGGTCATCGAGTGTGAAATTAATGGGGTTTGTTGCCCAGGTATCAAAGGGATTGTACGAGTTCCAATTTGAGTAGCATCCCTGTGTAATCATGAGTGAATATGGGATCTGTCTTGACCAATTATTTTGTGGGAACCTGGCCCGATGGACCAGCAGATGTAGTTAGATGGTCAGTTGGACTGGGTTCCCCTGGTGGCATGGGCTACTACTTCCCAAAAGTCTCGTCCTGGTCTACCTGGCTACTCTATAGATGAGCTTAGTAGCAGAAGCATGTGACTAGATCTCACGAGTAAAGAACACAAACTTCTGCAAAGTGTATAAAATTGATCATGATTAGTTGTGTCCTTGGTTATGGACAACTTTGAGCAACTTGGTCGAGAACTATCACCTTGATCTCATCACCTATTCTTACATTTAAAATTTGATGGGTTGAACACGTGATAGGACTACCAGAGAGTGTACATCTGTGTCCAAGACTATGACCGAGGTGTACCGGAAGTGTCTCGGTATGCTACGGATAGCTAGGGTTTACTAGTGTGTCATATGTATAGAGTAGATCCCCCTATATACAAAGATAGGACAAAACTACTATTGCTTTCTACAAAAAAGCCTTAACCTCCACTTACCAAAACTACTAGGGCTCGAGTGCCATGATTTCAGATATGAACACTTTATGTTTTCATGAATGTGTGTGTGTGTGTGTGTGTTTTGGATCTTTATCGGCAAGTTATATGCACCTGCTATAGTTCTGAACCCTAGACGCTAAAGTGACAATTATCATGGTATCGACGGGGATGACTATGATTTGAGGATTACATGTACTCATTGATTGTTAATGATTTGCTCCAGTACTTTGTAAAAGGAGTGCCTTAATTACCCATAATTTCCATTAGGGTCCCATTGAAACGGCTGGTAGGACAAAAGATGTTATGCAAATTCTTACTGCAAGCACGTACAAGTACATATTGAATACATGGCAACACATGATTGATGAATTGGGACTAGTTTGTTATCACGTTGAGTTACAGCTATTACAATATGATTTCGCCCATGCCTACGCTTCCCGTACTTGTTGCTTTCTTTAAGTCACTCTTGTTCTTGGCAACTGCTGAGAATTGTCTCTTACGTTAGTACTTTGCAATCACCGCTCCATTCACTTCATTGCTTTTGCTACTAATAAATGTTGTCAAGGAAGTATTTGTTTTCATGTGTGATTGAATTGACAACTCAAATGCTAAGGCTTATAGATATTCTTTGTCTCCCCATCTGTCGAATCAATAAATTTGGGTTCTAATACTTCCCTTAAAGACTGTTGATCCCCTACACTTGTGAGATATCAAGACTATTTTTCAGCGTCGTTGCCGGGGAGTATAGCTCTATTTATATAAGTTCACTTGGAGAGTTATTTGTTGCTGAATTTGTTATCCACCACGGGGGGGGGGGGGGGGCAACCGGATCACAAACCAACGATCCCCCCATCTTCTACAAGAAAAGGTACTGCTCTATGTACTCAAGCTGCTTTTGATTAACATGTTATTACGACATCTCCACCACCACATCCATGTACTTCACACTACTATGTCACATATAATTGATACTGCTTGTGCTTCTGATGAAAACTATGATGATACACTTGATGCTTCTAGTTCTTTTAATACTTGTGTTCCAGTTGGAGATCTTTAGATGCTCATATTGCTAAAGCTAAAGAGAAGGAAATGATGGAAATCTTGAAACACCGGCTGTTAGACCTATTAAAAGATACCTTCCCAATTTACCTACTACACTTGTATAACTTGATGAAGAATTCAGTAGGGAATTATTAGCTTATAATGATGCAGGTGGAATCAAAGGTCTTATTGAAATATTCAAGAACAAGCAACTACAAGATAATTTTTGTCTCGGTCCTAAGTTTGGCCTTCTCCTATATACATACAGGATGATGCTTATGAATTCTATGTTGATCCTACAATAATTACTTTGGTTGAATTTGATTCTTTCCATGGCTATGAAAATGAAAAAGCACTTGATCACTTTAATAAGGTTGGTACTATTATTGATCTTTTTGTTAAGAAATGTATGAGCACGAAATATTTAATGACTAAGTTTTTCCCTTTTTGATTGAAATATAATGGTAAGGAGTGGTATGATAGTTTAAAACCTGAGAGTTTCACTACTCCACAGGATTTCTTTACTACTTTCATAGATAAATGGTATCCTTTGCATATGAGATTGGCAGCTTTTCATGCTATTCATAATTTCACTCAAATTGAGGAAGAGACCCTCAAGCTTGGGGGAGCTTTTTGTATACTTGTAAGCAATGTTCCCAACCATCCTCTTAAGGAAAAAGAATTACTTGATATATTTTATGATGGACTAACCTCCGAGTTTAGGACATACCTAGATAGTTGTGCAGGGAATGTTCTCAGGGGAAAGGCATTAAAAGAAGCCATGGAATTATTGGAAATATAACAAAGAATAATAGTGATTGGATTATCTCTGAAACTGAACCTGAACATTCACCTCTTCAAAAGAAGAGAGGTGTGCTTTTCTTATGTTGAGAAGATATGAAAGAAGCAAAGAAGTGCGCTAGGGAGAAAAGTATCAAGGTTGAAGAAGTTAAAATTTTACCTCCTATTGAAAAATCATGTGAGCCTATTACTCATAGTCCTATGGGTTGAGGTACATTTTCTATATAAATTTGATGAAGGTGATATTATTTATCCTAGACCTCCTGATTTATGCTTTATGAAATTGATAACTTTGTGATTAAACAACATCAATCTAATATGGACATGCAAATGCAGTTGAATAATAATTTTATGGCTATTAAATATTTACAAGATCTTGAGAGAACCTCTCAGGATGTTAAAGGTATTATTAAACATTGTGATATGATACAAGTTCAACTTAAACAAGTGATGAGTGCTCAACAAGATTTATTGCGTGATATGGCAAGATATGTTAGAAAGTCTGATGCTTATGTTTGTACTAGAGGAGGTTCTTTTACTCAAGAATACTTGTATCCTAAAGAACATCCTAAGAGAGTAGAATTTTTGTTCTCAAAATACCGATAAAGATGTTCCTCGCATGTGCTTAGATGCGGTGGCACCGCCTATTCTCCTTCCAACCATCTCGGGTGCTACTACCTTCGTTGATGATGAACCACAACAGTTGTGTGTTGCTACGAGTATTGCATAGGTGCTCACCAATCCTACACTTACCAACACTAATGCCGAACACGCACTTGGGGATCTATGCAGTAGTGTGTTTTTGTGGGCCCAAATAGAGACCGAGCTCTATGAAGGGCTTAATTTGAAAGGTTTAAAATTGAAAATTTTCAGTTTCAAAAAAATCTGAAAATAAATACACATATCTAGATACATAATGTACATATGTACAAATTTTCATCCTGAATGAGATACGCTAAAATGAGAGCAAAAAGAAAGACATCTCAGGCTTTTTAGCATGTGTACTGTTGATCCTCAAAAGTCCATGACATTTTTTTTGCAGCTCGCAATTTAAGGTATTTCATCCTGATTTTTTTACACACATTACATTCTTGCATACATGTGTACTTCTTTTCAGCATTTTCTGATAATAAACTTTTAATTTTGAATTTTTCAAAATAAAAGCCTTCATGGTGCTCTGTCTTCTTAATGTCCTACTCATATTTGTGTATAATTTCTGTCCACAATACTATAGTGCGGACCCGCAACCACTCCATTGTCTCACATTTATAGTCTATTCATTCATTTGCTGATTTGCAACAATTACCCACCCTACGGTTAGGGTTCCCTAAACCTAATCACATTTACTTAACTTGTTGCAGGTACGTTTGAATCATACAGTTTGATATCCCTTGGGAGACAGACACGCGCAGTTAATACTCTTGGCAATTTATTCTCTTCATGAGTGAGAGGATGAATAGGTACTGTTACGCGGTACCTTACAATATTACTGTCCAGAACTGTGGGAAAATGTTGTACACTAAACTATCTGAATTCTTGCAATGCAATTACCCTCGAATGGCATTGAAAAATATGCAAAACATGTGAATTTCAGGAATTATCAAACATAAACAGCTGTTTGAAACAAATTTTAACTAAATGCACAGCCTCAACGAATCAAATTGAGTATTTTTATTTTCAACTACTACTACTTGGTATCTTTCCAACCAAAACACAAACTGGAGTGACCTTTATTTCAGTATGGCAGAAAGGAATCAACCACGCAATGCACACTGCTCCAGATTGCCAGCTTATTTGTGATGCAACTAACTCGTCCCACAGTTACACATTTCCCTCTCCCTGTCACTCCACAATCCACAGTTCCACTTAAATGTAGAACAGTATGGTTTTCTCCTCTTGCTGTTTCACCTTATCCGCCTATATGTACTGTACATACCCCGCAGCAGAGCTTTTGCTTGCAACAGCGGGGTGAATGCTATCTAGACTGGGACTGGGGCTCTCAATGAAGCCATGCATTTGCAGACTACTGGACCCGAATATGGTGACAAAATCATAATTACTGCTTATTCACACTTGGTGGATGACAACCCCGGGGTAGAGATGTGCGGTTCACCGATATAAAGATATTTCATAGGGTACATGGTTGCTCGCCGTCTCCTGATGTGAAGGGATTACAAGCCTTTGCAATGTCTTCAGGTAGCTAGTTAATTGGATGAAAGAAGGACGCAAGTTTGGATCCCTGGCAAATAAAAATGATGGTAGAGAAACACGTGTAAGTTTGCATGTAAAGATTTTTCTCTAAAGAAAAGAACTTAGCTTATACTGAGAAAACTTACTTCTGCCAGCAATCACGTATAATTGATGCAACTATAGGATCAACTTCTTTTGGAATGTCAAGCCGTCGGTCCTGGAAGCCAACTGCGCCCACAACTTGCATTTGGTTCATCCCATGCCATGGCTTTCTTAGTGTTGCTAGCTCCCACAGGATAACACCAAAGCTGTAAATATCACACCTGTAAAACTTTCAAGAATGAGTGTAGTTATAAATGTGATGTTTGCAAGTGTGCAAAGAGAAATAATGGCCAGTATAGATATTAAGCTGAATTTTCACACATATCCGAGTTCTAACACATATAATAGCAGTTCTTATTCATACAGGTACTTCACAGTTGATGTTCGGTCACACATAGTTCTGTGCTCTTTTGGTGGGGTGGGGGGGGGGGGGGGGGGGGGGGGGTACAATGTTTTACAAAGATCAGATCATTTGAAGGCATGACATGTTCAGTCCATGGCCAACTGGCTAGAGCCCCTCAAACGGTCAACTGGGGAACAGGTGATCTCACATGACAAGTTTTCAGCTTCTAGACAACAGCCTGACGCCATGACAGGATACAAGTGATGTAACAATGAAGCAAATAAATCTAAAAATGCTACATGGTACATGCAACTAAACTTAGATCACAAAATACCTCACCAAACTTAGCAATACACCTCATAATCCACAGTACCTAGTTACCTACTCCCTCCGTTCCTAAATATACACTCATTTTGCTCCGTATGTAGTCCGTATTGGAATCTCTAAAAAGACTAATATTTAGGAACGGAGGGAGTACATAATAACCATCCATCTCTCTATCACAACTTGTACTATAATGAATGGAGAAGAGAGACTTAGACATGCAGAGTTGTGGAATTTGGAATATCGTGAGGAGCCACAAATAGCATGTTTCAGAAAGATAGCGATGTACTTGCATGACAAATCACAGCTATGAACATGACCAGCAGTTGACCAACAAAGGCTATACATAGCACATACAGAATTTAGCATTAAGCTTATTTAGGTCGAACTGAGATTTTATCTAGGCTAAACTCGAGCAATGCATACGGAATTTGTGAAAATATTAAAAGCTCGCAAATATAAGTATTTGAGAAAGACCTCAAAGATCACTTACTTCTCATTGGATTGCTCATTCCGCAAAACCTCTGGCGCCATCCACTCAGGCTGGTATCAGGGAAACGACAAATTTTAACAGAGGATCAATTTAAGTTTCTGTAAGAACTAATATACAAAAGTCATTCCACAATGATTATCAATTACTTACAGTCCCGGCAGTGGATTTTGATGACAAAAATGTACTGTGCTTCAGACGTGAAAGTCCGAAATCACAGACCTGTGTGCATGTACTTTGTTAGCTAACAGTAACAACTATCTAGAAACTGAAGGAATAAGAGTTCATGCTTTGGTCCTGAAGCAGGTAGATACCTTCACAGTCCAATTATCGTCAACCAGCAAGTTTGGTGATTTTAGATCCCGGTGAACAATTGTTGGTACACTGGTATGAAGACAATTCATGCCTCTGGCCTACAGAGAGAGCATAATCATAATATGGACATACACATGGAAATAAGCATGAACTATAACATCCAAGTTTCACCATTACCACATCAAGGGCCATTTTAATCCTACGCTTCTCGTCGATTTGGCAATTAGGGCGATGAATAATCTTATATAAGCTTCCCCTGAAAGAAAATAACAGTTAGATAAATGTCAATGTTGAAATGGGAACTGTTTGATTCATCACCGGCAAAAACATAAGTGTTGAATGGAATGGTAATAATAGGTTCGACTCATAAACTGTCTGTTCCACAATACTTGGTACTTCTAAGTCTTATTCACAAGATCTCTCCCAAAATACCCAAATAAAATTCAAAATGCCCCTATCAAACCTACAATGCCCCCTACTTTATTACACATTTTTACGTGCTTGAGATACTACTTAAGGGTCCTTCCGTGTACTTCGACATGAAAAATATTGCTTATATGCACATTAATCAAAAGCTTCACATATTATGAAAGTGACATAGTGCATAACTGAACATTATTTTGTGGAAATTTTCAGTACATTTACATAGCCCATGGAATGATGTAAAATCGTAAAGTAGTTACACCATTTCGTGTGTGCAACTATGCATGTACAGTGATATTTTTCACACCATGCAACTATTTATCTTCTCTCCCTCTATTTATTCATCACCACACAGGCACACACTAACACACAATGTATTCCCTCTCTGTCTCTGTTCCAAAGAAACTACGGGAGGGTACTCTTCTCTCATAACATTCTCAATTTATCAGCTGTGCATTAAACATCTCCTACCTTTAGTCAACGGCCAGAGTACATATACATACATTAATGTAAAGCTGGGCGCCCATAATGTTATCTCATTCATTACATGCATCATATTCAGCATTCTCTCATTCAAAGTTTTAAACATGCATGCAGTATTTGCATTGTTGCATCAGTACCCACTATAACTGGTGCCCTGTTGTCTTGACCAAGCTAAATGACTACACATGTTATGTCCTAGCTCATATGTAAAACACAAACTTTCAATACCTTGGAAGATATTCTGATACAATAGATAAGTGTGGAGGCCGTGTTACTGCACCCATAAAGAGAACAATATTTGGATGACGGAGCCGACGCATAATCCTCACCTATTAAATGAAAAGATATCTGGATTAGCAAAGGTTTCGAAAAAAGTGAAATCAAATGACAGTAGAAGTTCGATTTTCAGGAAAGTATTGGTTATAAAAAGCATCATCGTTCACCTACTTCACAACGAAATTCCTCTAAAGCATCACCATAGAACTCTTGATCCAAGAACTTCTTTACAGCTACTTCCTGTATATTAAAAAACATCAAATTTACCATCATGATAAGCAGACCCAATCAGAAGAAATAGCAGAACAGACCATGCTTTGAAAGGTTATCTGTATGTTACTTTTCAGCTATGTAATCAGTTGATAATGCTTGTAAATGAGCTTTGGTGCACTAAGCTCAACGGTATCTTCCAATAATGTTAAACAAGAATAACTACTTACAGTTCCATTCCAATCAGCATGGTAGACTTCTCCATATGAACCTAAAATTTGCAAGAAATGCTCCTTTAGTCGCCATATGATACAACATAGGAACAAAATGGTTCATATCACGCAACAGACAAAAGGATTATACATGCTTATGATTTTACAGTACAAGAAATTTAGAGTATGTTTTTGTGCTCAGTGCAAACTCCTTGTCAATTTGTATGGCAAGTGACCCCGCAACCTACATTCGACTCGATAAGTGAAAATATAACTAGACGATAGATCAAAATGGATTTATGTACCTATGCCAATTCTTTCATCGATTACAAGATCTTCCCAAAGGATTTCACATTCAGACACTTCATCCAACACCATGTCAGCCTTATTTGATCCAACTTGGGATGGAGAAACACATTCTATGTTCTGCCTTGGCCTGTCCAAGAATCTGTCAAGAGGGGACTTTCTTGGATCAGGATGTAACATTTTGTGGTCATGACTGCCACAATTTTCCTTGTGCTCATCCCTTTCAGGAGTAAATCCTTGAGCATTTTTAGAAAGTTCACCATCAAATCTAGAATAGATGGGACCTTTTCCCGGATCATTATGAGGGTCCTTTTCTGCGACTTTCCCGATTCCAGATGTAGAAGCTGCATTCATAGAAGAGGTACCAAGCATCTTGTCATAACAAAGACCAGGTGGCACCTGTGATCTGTCAAGGCACTCTCCAGTCGATGCTTTGGCCATAGCCGAGGTACCAACTATCCTGTTGTCATAATTACGAGCAGGTGCTGCATACACTCTATCGTTTAGCTCTCTAACATTGGAATTGTAATGCTTTGCAGTTGACAACGCCAACTGAGATGACGATGCATTGTCAGTGGCATTTCTCCGAGGAACTGACCCATCAGCAACATTGTATTGCTTGTTGGAAATGTCATTGCAAGCAGACCAGTTTTTCATCACCAATGGCTGTTGAGATCTTGCAGATGGTGGGACTACATTCTCTCTACGCCTTTGGAACTCATTGTTTATATTATTTAATCCCTTGAATACCAATGAGCTTTTCCCAGATTTAGTAGCATTGAAAGGATCAAACTCCGCAAATAGTTTTCGGGACTCTTCAGTTTCATGAGAGTCTGGAATCAATTGCAGATTCTTCTTCTGCTTGGAAGGAGCACTAGCCAAAGTTGATGTTTTACCTAATTGCATCCTAGGGTCCAATGTCCCAGGTTCACTAGCACTACTTCCAGCGGTCACTGTATTCTCATAGCTTGATAGATTGTCTGAGATCCGATTATTATTGGCAAACATATGCCCTTGGTTACGTTTATGCTCTAACTGTAATGCAACTGGGTCATCTTCGATGTTACTTGCTGACTCCACCACCTGATTCTGACCCAATGTTTGACTGAATTTGAATGGAGTACCCTTTGAATTAAAGACATCTGCTGGAATGAGAGTCCCTGGAGCAGCCATAACATCCACCAAAAACTCCCTGCAAATACAGACAACAAATCAGCAGAAGCAACTGACAATTAAACTAAAGCTTAATGTTCACAATAGGGGTGAATGGTTATTCATGCGTTATTTTGACACTCAGAATCTAGTCCTATGAACTATTAATAACTAGTAAGTTACACGTGCCTCGCGAGTTACGATAAGCAAATATTGATATAACTTATTATAATAGGCTAACGTCCATATTCAAGAGTCATATTTGCATAAGTATGAAGTGTAGATTTGATTCCTATCATTCATATCGTTGAAAATCAAGTTATAGCTAAAGAATATTCGATGACTGTGATATATACTACAAAACTCAAGATAAATATAAAAGAATAGCGGCTAAATACTACATCTGAGAAGGCACTTTAGGAAGATGTTATGTTGGAAAAAAATATGAAGTTAAAGCACGGAATATTCCAAAACAAATGAGAATGTCTATGTTTTGTGTATATTGTGCATTGTGTTAGAAATAGGCTGAAGTATAGAAGTAGAGGGGAGCTGGGGCTGAACACAGGATAGTTTGATTTCTGAAGCTGTGGCTTGTACTGCTGCCCTCAGGTCTTATATATAGTACATGGGGAAGTCGGTTCCTAATGCTAAACCAGCCATGCAGCTCTAGCAGCTGCTATTACATGCAAAGGCCAAATTGACTACTACTACCTCCATCCTGGTTTATAGGTCCTGAGAGCCAAAGCAGCAGGACCAAGGCAAAGTATCGGTCGTGGCAACAACCAACCAGCATGGAGCACTCATGGAAAGAGAGCATCGCATTAATCGCTAGAAAATTGGGGCGGCCGCTTGCGTCCCCTAGGTTTCTGTCTGAGGCCCACATGCATGCCCAATCCTCTTGTGTGGTTACTGCATGCATTGGCTGGAAGAGAGAAACGAGGGCGTCCATTAATTAGGCTTAGTTAACAACTCCCGTGAATTACTTGCATGCGGCCTAGTAAATCCGGACGCTGTTTGGTGGCTCAGGGGCTCTATAAACCCGAACGGATGTAGTAGCTGCTAGATGCATACACTGACCTACTCCCTCCGTTCGGAACGGAGGGAGTACTTACTAAGGATGCTCCAACTGACCTACTACTACTCCCTAGCTAAGTAAATGCTCCTTCCGTACCAAAATATAAGACGATTTTGCAGTTATGCTCCTAGCTAAGCAATTGAACTGCAAAATCGTCTTATATTTTGGTACGGAAGGAGCATTAAAAATAACACAAAGATTACTGCTAACATTCTCCCCCTGATCCTTGTGTGTCTACTTGGCACTGATCTTGACCATTCCAGTCCTATCCTATTATTTCTGAAAAGAAATGGGGGGGCAGGGGTGTGGGGGGGATTTCTTGTCACTGTTCACGGACAGCCCATTTGGGCGCTTTTTAGTTGTCTGACGCCTAGGCACAGTTTAGCTCACGGACGCACAGTAGGCCGGACCATCCCGCCCTTCCCCGATGCATCCGCCTCCATTCCCTCTCGCTCCTTTCCTCGCTTTTCTCTGCTTGCCCAAGCCGGTTGCACCGCACCATTGCCTCCGCCACTCGGCTCCCCATCCGCCACTGGTCACCGTGCCCTGCCTCTCTCCTTTCTCGACAGGCCAAGCGCCATGCCCGAGCTTGGCCGTCCAGCCACCGGCGCCGACCCTCCCTATGTGTCCTCCAACCGACACCGGCCATGGATCCTCCACCTCAAACAGCACCGGCCCTCCTCGACTGAGCCTTGTCGCCTCCCACTGTCCCATGCACCACCACCACAACTCGACAAGCCGGACCTCCCCTTCGTCTGCAACAGTAGCTTCACGCCCCTGCCGCCCTCTTCCAGCGAGCAACACCTCCGTTGCCATGACGTGGGCCCGGCTGCCACTGCCCGCTTCACCAATCACCATCGCTGGATCGCCACGTTCTTCCCAAATCCGAAACCCTGCCATCGTCGCCGCCTCACTCGAAGACCCGAACCTCCACAAGTACCCCCCTCGAGCCCCTCGCGTACCGCCTCACGTCGCTCCCGCGAGCGACCGAGGGGGCGAACCCTAGCCGCCGTCGGGGCTAGTCCTCCTCCTCCAGCCCCCTCCCTCGCCGCCGCCGGTGCGCGCCGCCGATCTGGTCAGCGTAGGCGGCAGCGGGGATCTCCCTTCTCCTCGCTCGATGTCGCGCGGCGCGGGGCGACGGCTTCGGCGATGGCATCATGCTGATCGAAGGCACGGTGAAGCAGCGGCTCCCGGCGGCGGCGCGGGTGGAGATCGGCTGGGCATGGTGTGGCGTTCGGCTAGGCGTGGCTAGAGGATGGAGGTGGAGTTGGGCGTGGCCAGTGGCGGTGGCGGTGGCGGCGTCCAGCCCGGATCCTGTCTTGACGTGGCAACAGCGACGGCTAGCCCGGATCCGGCCATGGTGGTGGCGGCGTCCCCTCCGTCGGGGATGACGGGGCAGGTGGTGAGTGCTTGTGGCGGGGCCGATGGCAGCGGATCTTGGGATCTCGTGTCCGGGCTCGTCGCAGAACGTGTGTGGCGGCCGAAGCTTCCTCTGGCGTCGACGGCGCTTGATGCGGGATCGCGACGGCGGTTGCCATTGTATGCGCGACGACAGCGGCTGGCGCGACGGTGGCAGTATTCGACGTCCCTTCCATCAACAGATCGGGTTCGATGCGGCTCGGCAGATGACACGCGTGCCTCTTTCAGAGTTGTCGAGCGGTGCCTGTCTTCGGTAGGTGAAGCCACCGGTGGATGCGCTGCCGGCGGATGCTACGCACGACGTCTTATACGGAGACGTAAGGTCATGCCTGCTTCCGCCAGGTGATGCACGGTGGCTTTGGTAGAGGTGTCATGTTTAGCCTATTGTTGTTGGATCGAAGGTGGTGCGACAGTAGCGGGAGGCATGCGGTATGGGACGTCTTTGTCTTCTGTTGTCTCCTCCAAAGGTATCCGCTATCAAGGCGTCGGTAGACGGATATGGACGGATGGTACAAACAGCTTCAACGACGAGTTTATGCACTCCGGTGGAAACACGAGATCTCTTATCAGGCTATGTCATCACGCTCTTGTGTCGTGTCCTTGCTGAAGGTGGTGGATTGAAGCTTGGCTTTGGGGATGAGAATCCGGAGTTCAACCTTGTGGTGGACTCGCCATCATCGGTGCACGTGCGGCGATTCCTTCTTGAAGGCGTAGCCTAGGAGTTGTGTATTTTTCGTTTATGTTGTGTCTTGTATCATAGGGTTAGTGGCTATCTGGGGGAGTTACTGTCGCAAGGTATACGGCCTCAGGGTTTGTTTTCCGCTATATTTCCAGGTCGATGGCATTCGGCTGCTGGATTTTTGCAATATTAATAATATATGGCTGCATGCATCGTTTTGATGCAGAGGCCGGGGGTTATCCTCTTTTTCGAAAAAGACAAGTATAATCGACCCCGAGCTTCAAACCACCAAGAGTAAATTGCTCAGAACCGCCGCATATGTGGTCAAGGTAACAGATTGCTACGGTAACCAAAAAAAACACCGCTTCTGAAGCCAATGAGCAACTAAAAACACTGATTCAGTGTTTATGATTTTTCTCAGATAGGATCCGAAGATGACGTGAGCTACGAGCAAGGACTGACCATGTACCAGGCTACTGGTCCAACAGGCAAGCAAAACCTCAAACATTCCGACACATCCTATGCTTTCTCCCTACAATGTTGTAGTTAGTTCCGATGCCTATTCTCATGCATAGCATGATTATTCTCACCTGATATTGCCTTACCTAGACTAAACAAAACTTGGCTTCAGTTTGAGTGGTTTATTCCTCTGTATGAGGCACACCTGAGGTCTTTTAGGTTCGACGTGTGTCGTCTATTTTTTTCTTCTATTACTTTCCAACTAATTTCTTTGTCTGTTGGCTGATAGTAGGACCCACACGACATAGTAAGATAGAGAGACAGCGCGGCTGACAAATAGTTCATAGTAAGATAGAGAGACAGTGCGGCTGACAAGTAGTTTTCGCCAATTTTCATGGTCAACAGCCTTGGGCCGGACTGTAACAGTTTAGGATGGCATTTGTTAGCACGCATCTAACGGAATGATGGCATTTTTTAGCAGTGAAACTTCCTAGTGGCAAAACTGAGTGGTGGCACACAACTGGTGGCACAAATGATAAAGCCACTAATAATTGATTATTAAATATGTAAATACCTTTTGTCATCCATCTTTATTATGTTAATAGCGTCATCTTCAACACCAGTGTAATGACTCCCTTTAACCAGCTTACAAGGGATACCAACAATATCAGCAAGAATCTGCAATAACACATAAATGTAAGACATGAGCAAATACGCTCCATGATCATGAGCTAGCTGTCAAGCCATGTGGAAGAGAGTTCACACTTATGCAAACAAATTCCTACATTACTTCACCAGGTTTGGTTATCTAATGTTCAAATCATTTATAAAAATCTAAGTGAACAAAGTCACTTCATAATTCTGCTTAAAATCAACAATATGGTTCCAAACTTATTTACCAAAGAAAAGAAAAGATAAAATGCACCATTCGTCACTGTGCAAGCACTAATGTATCACTTACGAGCTTGCAGGTTGCATATCTAGATCCCAAAAACTGTAAGTGTTTCATAACTTATGGCATGGCAATGGCACACTGACGAAGCTAAAATATCAGCATATGCTTGCTAAGTATTACCAATAAAGATTAACCCAGGCATTATCTTTGTTGAAGTGTATATGTGGATTGCCTACCCTTTCCATTAGTTCGGACTTTTGGTTGCGTTGGCTAGTGCATGAAGCTTAACAATCTTATCTCCATCCAAGCAAATTGGAGTGGGACCTTGATGACCGACTTGTTTAGGGACATAAATGTATGTAAATTTTCAAGATCCAAGTGATACTCTTGCAAGTTTAGGTGCCTATGGTGCACTTCACTCTAAATAAAGGTAGACACTGTAATCATTCATGGGACAGTATCACAGTCTAATCCATAAGATGCCTCAAAGGAATAACATCACAGAAGGTGGCGGAAATAAACTGTTCATAGATACGACAATTTGCAGCATAATGACCAATATCCTTACTAAATTGCTTATGGATATAAACATACAGTGCTAAATTTCTGGTTTAATTTGTTTATTACATAAAAGATAAAACATAAGCTTTTTTGTTGAATTTTCATCTGTTAGTAGCCAGGAAGCAAGTGAAGAATTGGTCGTGGCCACTCCACACGTCTTCCGTAACTTTGGGAGAAGGAACATTTCACTCAGAGAGAGAGAGAGAGAGAGAGAGAGATGACCTTGAAAAGTAAGGCGCGATGGCGAGACAAGCCTATCTCTATACTGCCAATATGCAGAAGGCTTGTCTGGTGTGATGTCCTCTGCTCAATGCTTTTGCTCAACCACCTAGTGATCATTTCATTTGCATCGATCACTGGACCACCCATGTGATCTGCAACAACTTCAGCTATTCGTCGCACCAATACTGTAATGTCAGGACAGCCCAACAGGCAGCATTCTGCTACTTCCTTCATCTCCTGCAGAGCATTATCAAATTTATAGTCGACCACAATTACTTCATATCCAAGATCCCCAATGCTCATCTGAAGCTCTGCCAGTGAAGGTATTTTGCCCTGCCCAGATGATTCCGCAGAGAGGCCAAATATGTCGTAGAATCCATCAATTACTTTCTCATTGTAATCAAGAAAGTTATAGTCCTAAACAAAATAGAAATTATAGTTAGAATGGACAGATCAACAAAGCTAGCACCAAAATATACAGAAATCAGAGGTGAACAACACCCGCTCATCAAGTGTCCTGTGACTATGAACAGGTAGTTGGCAATGAAGATCATGCCTGTAAGATAGCACAAAATATTGCCTAGTGGTTTGCAAAACTTCCCCGACAAGGTGAGCCATTTCTATATGATAATATCACTTTGGCATATTATGCTCAAAATGGATGATAGAACATGAATGAAGACCAAAGGATTTCTAAAAGGTCAGTAACAAATGAGTCCAGGTCCAGTTTATAAGTCAAAAGCATGGCAAGGGAGGGAGTTCAACACATAAACATTGCGTGGTTGAAGGACACAAAACAACACAAGCAGTTTTCTCAAGGAAGCATGGACACATTGTCGTGCCTGCTGTTTTGCCTCGTGTGCATGTTTATGTCACCGTGAGCATGTTGTCTTTGTCTCTCTACATACGTTCATTCATGTAATCATCATGCAACTACAAGTGTCTGCTCAAATGAATGTGTGTGGTCAACCAAGCAATGCTGCAATCTTTATTTCTATGTTCATTTTTCAAAGCAGAATTCATATTTACTCAATTTTGAATTTTCTGCTTGACATGTTGGAATTTATCGATGGAAGTGTTACAACTGCAATAAGATATCCAATTAGCTGAACCCTACCTTCTAAATGCTTATCTCAGATAATGTTAAGCATTAGTTGCCTAGAAAGGGATAAATTGGCCTTGTTTGGTGTTAATGCGTCCAGGAGATAATATATTCTAATACAAAAATGATTGTAGTCACCAGCGACTCTACTGAAGGAATTAACAGGATTTGGATACTCACCCTGTAACGGCGGGAGAGCGACTCCGGGGTGTCTCCCCCACCACGATCGGTGTTGGTGACTGGGTCGCCCTTCCCGAGGCTCATCAGCTTCGCCTTTCTGATCTGCTCCCCGTCGGGATCCCCAGCTTCCTCGGCGCCCGACGCCGACGCTGATAGCGCCAACGCCAGCTGCATCTGGTACTCTTCCTCCTGCAAAATGAACTCATCCCCTACCGCCTCTGTCGACGCCACGGGAGGAGGAGGAGACGGCGCCGATGGAGACGATGGCGCCTGCTGCTGCTGCTGCGCTGCAGCCGAACTCGACGGCCCCGCGGGCTCGCTGGATCGGTGCGACCACTTGGTCACAAACGGGATCTTCATGGCGCTCCCCGCGAGCACCTAGGGTTTGGGTTTCGAAAAGATTTCCTCTCTTGGTTGTTTCAGTTTGGCGACGTGATCGCGAATGTGAGATGGGCGGAAATGGTGAAGACGCGGAAAAGGGAGGGGGGTTTAAGGAAAGTGGTGTCGATTAGTGTGCGCTGAGCGGCAGCGGCGGCTACGTGTGGGATTGAGTGATTATCTCTACTTCTAATGTAGTAGCAGTTGTTAGCCTAATACTTCCGTTTTATTTTTGTTTGGCTTTATTTCGTCGCACCTATCATCATGTTGGTTTTTCTAGTCGAAACCGATTCCCCACCCCCGAGAGAGAGAACGGTGGAGAAAAGCATCGCACGCTCCCCTCCTTCCTTCCGCCTCTTCAAATCTCTACTTCTAATGTAGCAGTTGGTAGTCTGGTACTCCAGTTTTATTTCCGTTCGGTTTTATTTCGTCGCACCTCCCAGCACGTTGGTTCTCCCAGTCGAAACCGATTCCCTACCCCCGGGACAGAAAACGGTGGAGAAAAGCATCGCATGCTCCCCTCCTCCCTTCCGCCCTCCAAATCCCTAGCCTCACCAGCCGCCGCTGCCTCGACTGCATCATCTCACCCGAGCGCCATGGCCTATTCATGTCAGCGCCCCTCTGTCAAATTCACCCGATCCAATCCCACCTCCTCCCGATCCAAATACCGCACAGTTGCTCTTGATCCCTTTGCATCATCTGCAAACAATATATCTCTCCCCATCCTTCAAGTCATGCGCCACCACGATTCCCATGACCGCTTGATCAACCTCTCGTCGTCCCCTTGACGGGCAAAGTTCTTCAAGTCATCCCGCATTCCGTCAATCACGGGAGAGCAGATTTTCTTGTCTATGGATTTCACCAAAGAATCGTCAAGGAGCAGCAACATGAGCGAAACAGTGGCGATCCAAATTGTCGGCGGTGGCTGAGGTGGCAGTCCACATCGCGGGCTGCGCCTTAAGGGGAACTAGACTGCATGGCGGCCAGGGGAAGCACATCCCAGATCACACATCTAGAGGGGCCTCTCGTGCGGATGTACTCTTTGGGCGAACAGGAGGAAGAGTCATCAATGTCGGTGTTGACCACGACGCGGATCTGGGCCTCGGTGACAGGTTCTTCACCAATTGGAATGGCAGCACGTCATCAATTCCGCTGGATACATATTTCATCTACAGCTTGCTGGCCTCGTCAATGGACAGAGAAGGCGTCTGCCTCGCCAAATACTAATGTTGTTCAAATTTTGAGCACCGTGCGTGTGCAGCTTACATAATCTCATGGTTTACCAGTAATACTAATGTTGTTTATGCTAGCATGGGTTTCCTTAGATTTGATGTACTAACATACTTTGTAGAGGAGTCAGGGATATCTAACGTTACAGCTAACCAGTTTTAGTCTAATAACTAAATCAAGAAGCCTAACTCAGCCATAGTAGATTGTATCTTAAGGTCATCTCAAATTCGTTAGGAAAATAAAGTTGATAAGCCTAATTCGATTTTATTTCATGTTAATTCAATTGGCATCACTCGGTTCCGGCACATGGATGTCTATTGTTCACTGCTTTATCTCGTTAAAAACATGAAGGATCAACTAAACTTTTTAAGTGTTTACATGACTTTTTGCTAATTAGTTTTGGCAACTAATTATGCTAGATTTCAAGGCCTATCTCAACAAACTACACTAACCGACCTTCCCCCCTGACAATTTCTGTGTTCACCGGGAAGGTGTCTTCTCCAAGGCGTCCCTAGCCTCCGAACAGGCCAGCTCCATCAAGGTACCTACCCATGTTTCCAATTCCCAAACCGATCCTTTCACTTGGGCCAGGGGACAGTAGCCACCCTAAGATTAATAATGTTCTTCTTTGTTCCAGTTGAATTTACGAAGACTCCCACAGAGCAGTGTCGTCTTCGTCAGGCTGTAATTATATGCCTCGGGATGGAAGATTCAGACCTAGTTTGCTTACAATGCTATAGCTTAAATCTTGCTAAGTATGCGCATGGATACAAAAAAAATCAAGACATGATGCAAAAATTGTTTGCGGAATGGTTATACACAAGCATGCATGTTACAGATCTGTTAATTTTAATTTCGGAGTGTTGAGATATGTTCAGATGCTTTGCTGACTTGCTAAAAAATTAACAGCAGATGATGAGTGAAGTTTGTTTGTTCTTCTCAACTTGGTGTTGTACTCAATCAATTTTACTAACCATGATGTCAGTGTTGATTACAGGTATATTTTGGTGCCTATGCATTAAACTGAAAATGTAGTATGGAGGAGCAAAATACTTATTAGGAAAGTATTGGAGTAGAAACTGGAATTAGTCTACCTTGTGATGTGTGTGTGTATGTCCACTTATCTCTGGTCCAGGTTTAGTTGTCCCTGATGCTTGGTTTTCATTTTCTACCATCATATAATTGTTGTTTCTGAATGTTTCCTCTTTTAATGCAAGCTTGCCGCTTTTAGTAGCAAGTATTGTTTATGTGTTTTGTTCTTTATATTTTGGTGATGTCATTTTTAATTAGTGGCATCATATGCACCACGGTTCAGGCCCGCTTCATTTATGGAGTTTGGACCAGTGTGTTTACTATTTCCTACAGGCCTTCAAAAACAAATCTGAGCTCTCAACTATTCTACCCAATCATATATCTGATCTACTCCCTTGAACAACATTTTGTGTATTGCATGCTTTAATATGATGAAGATGTGTATTTGGATGGTGTAAGTGAAACTCCAGTTCGCCAACCCCATCACGAAGGCTGGCAGGAGCATTATGAAGGCCGGTAGGAGCACCCCATCATGGGTCCGTAACACATCTAATGATTCGTAAACTTTTCCATTTGAGACGTTTCAATTCTTTGGTGGATTTCAGATTTACACCGCTCTCTAAGATTGGTTGTTGCCACTTGGATATTCCAATCTAGTCTGCACATGCACTTAGTTAGCACAATTCTGCAAATGTGCACTCCCTTTCTATCTTGATTTTGATTACTACTAGGGACCTTTTTTTTGAACCCTGCCTCTTTAATATAGTCTTAATAGCTTCTTATCACTTTTCCATCATTGTTTTGACCTCTGATCACCTGATAGATACTTGTGTAGTAGTAGATATATATCGACATTTCATATTTCTCAGTGAATGCTCTTCATTTCATTTTTATACAGTACACTGAATGTAAGTGAATGAGGGCAATTTTTTTTGTTGCTTCACTTCTTTTTTTAGTGATCCAAAAGGAAATTGTTACTATAATACAAGAACACATGTTCTGTAACAGAACTCATGTAATGTGTGTAATAGTACTGACTAGTAATATTTGTTCTGGTCTCAACATTTCACTGAGGCATGCACCGAAGGAAAGAAGTTAAGGACTGCATACGAATTTCTTGATTTTAGGAGGAAAACTAATGTGCATGCAAGATTACTTCTAGCAACCCATGTACTGTGAAGCAAGATATTTAGTTCGATATTCTCGGGTAAACCATACTCTTGACATTCCAAAATCTGTAAAGAAATATTTACTAGACTAAAAGTCATAATCATACGAAAGTGAGTTTGTGGTTGTTGAATGAAGTGGTTTTCCTATATATTGTTGCAATGCTTGTTTTTGTTAATACTTGATTATATGCATGTTCCCTCCTTCTCATTGCAACTCCTTAAGCCTGATTCTGCCTCGACAAGGAAGAGCAGGCGACACTAGGGCCGCATAGGAGCTGCCTGCCGTCATATGCGCATCCGATCCTGCAGCATGGAATCGAGCCTAAATTGACACAACTCTTTAATGTGTTGTCTTAGACGCTTCTTATTGACACATAGAAATTTCAAATTCTCATTTGTTAAAGTTTTTATTAGTGTCTTTTTAGAGTATTGAATGTGTAGAAGTTGATATAATAATGTTTCAATAAGATGTGATCATTATATCCATGCTTGGTCGATTCAGCTGAACATTTTTTGAGCAAAAACCTTGTATCATGGTGAAATTTTGTCGAGGAATGGTTAATGACCCTTTTACCAAATACACTTTGATCATTGATCATGTTCTATATGTTAGTTGTCTCGTGACACGGATCACTTGTTCCTAGAGCTTTCCTTGCTGAAGGAGAAACTAGAGAAGTACATCCATGAGGCCTCGGTGACTGGATCATGGAACCAAAACACGCTTTGCACCACCACAGATGCTTGGTTGAAGGAAGGGTTGAAGCCTCCCTACATCACCAGGAGTTAATTGCAAGGAAGTACCACATTTGGGGCAACCGTAACTGATCAGTACCGCTATTCAGATTTTTTTGCAAGTCAGTACCAAGATTGAGGCTAATCGTTGCAATACGGGCTAAGCGGCGTATAACGCCGTATTGACATTGTATCTGACAACCCGGCCCTACCTGTTAGGTGACAAGCTAGCAAACCGGTGCGCCGCTCGGCTGACTAGGACCGGCCTGGCTCGGTCGGTCTTGGCTCGGTCGAACCCTAGCAGTTCTCTCCTCTCCCTCTCCCTCTCCTCGCGCGATTATGTGTCGATGGCTACTCCGGGCGGTGTTGTGGGCGGGTACGGAGACCTCCCCGGACTCGGGAGCTATGCGCACAGAGGAATCGACGATGGGGGCTCCAGTTCCTCAGCTTACTACAACGACGACGACGAGGGCATGGAGGCATCGCTGTCCATGGAGCAACGGCTGCGCCCGGCTAAGATATGGGTGGCCAACCCTACCGCGAGCCATCACTGGACCCATGGATCGGGTGTGTGCTGTAAGTGCCCTCTCCTCTCTCCTTTGTGCCATGATTCGGCTAGGGTTAGGTTTACTGAAAATGTGCAATTTTGTTATCCATTGTAGTTTGGATTATGTTGTTTGGGATGCTAGGATTCACTTCGATGCTCGGCATAATTTGGATAGAAAGATATGCAACTTAGATGTCACATTCCTGAATCTGTATGCACTGATGCAAACATAAGGATTTAACTTCAATGATGAATTGTACCACATGGGGAATTGATGTCTATTATGCAACTTTATTCTTATAGACACGTGTTGGGCCTCCAAGCGCAGAGTTTTGTAGGACAGTATCAATTTTCCCTCAAGTGGATGACCTAAGGTTTATCAATCCGTGGGAGGCGTAGGATGAAGATGGTCTCTCTCAAACGACCCTGCAATCAAATACAAGAAATCTCTTGTGTCCCTAACACACCCAATACAATGGCAATTTGTATAGGTGCACTAGTTTGGCGAAGAGATGGTGATAAAAGTGTAATATTGATGGATGTATTTTTATAATCTGAATAAATAAAAACAGCAAGGTAACAAATAGTAAACGGGCACAAAAACGGTATTGCAATGCTTGAAAACAAGGCCTAGGGTCCGTACTTTCGCTAGTGCAATCTCTGAACAATGCTAACATAGTTGGATCATATGATTATCCCTCAAAGTGCAATAAAGAATCACTACCGAGTTCCTATTAGCGGAGAACAAAAGATAGAAATTGTTTGTAGGGTACGAAACCACCTCAAAGCTATTCTTTCCAATCAATCTATCCTAGAGTTCGTACTAAAATAATGCAAGCTATTCTTTTCGATCGATCTAATCAAGAGTTCGTACTAAAATAACACCAAAGCAAATTCAATTCATAATACTCATCCACACAAAGAACTACAAGGGGACCCCAAAGTTTCTATCGGAGAAAAGATAATAAAAACATGCATCAACCCCTATGCATAAATTACCCCAATGTCACCTTGGGAATCCGCAAGTTGAGTGCCATAACATACATCAAGTAAATCAATATGATACCCCATTGTCACCTCAAGTATTCATACCGCAAGACATACATCATGTGTTCTCATATCTGAACATTCAATCCGACAAGATAAAACTTCAAAGGGTAAAGATTCAATTCGTCACAACAAGAGTATAGAGGGGAGAAACATCATATGATCCATCTATGTTAACAAAGCCCATGATATAGATCACGAGATAGAGAGAGAGAGAGATTAAACACATAGCTACTGGTACAAACCCTCAGCCTCGAGGGTGGACTACTCCCTCCTCGTCGTGGTGGCCGCCGGGATGATGAAGATGGCCACCGGAGATGATTTCCCCCTCTGGCAGGGTGCCGGAACGGGTCTAGATTGGTTTTCGGTGGCTACAGAGCCTTGCGGCGGCGGAACTTCTGATCTTGGTTTTCCCGAAGGGTTCCGGAATATTTGGAAATTTGTAGTGCAAAGAGGGGGTGTGGGAGGCCACCGAGGTGGGCACAACGCATCTGGGCGCACCAGGCCCCCTGGCGCGCCCTAGTGGGTTGTGCCCTCCTCGGGGCACCCCCGAGGTGCTGCTCTAGCCCATCTTGGATGTTCTGGTCCATAAAAAATCTCCAAAAAGTTTCGCGGTGTTTGGACTCCGTTTGATATTGATTTTATGCGATGTAAAAAACATGCAAAAACAACAACTAGCACTTGACACTATGTCAATAGGTTAGTCCCAAAAAATGATATAAAATGACTATAAAATGATTATAAAACATCCAAGAATGATAATATAACAGCATGGAACAGTCAAAATTATAGATACGTTGGAGACGTACCAGCATCCCCAAGCTTAATTCATGCTCGTCCTCGAGTAGGTAAATGATAAAAACAAAAAATTTGATGTGGAATGCCGCCTAACATGTCATCTCATATTCTTTTCTTTATAGCATGGACATTTGGACTTTTGTATTGTTTAAAGCAATAGTCTAGTTTTGACATGATAATTTAGATACTCAAGCATATCAACAAGCAACCACGTCTTTCAAAATATCAATGCTAAAATAAGCTATCCCTAGCCCATCATGTTCAATCATTGATCCATTCATGAAACACACTCGCATATTAGCTACACCCAATGCTCAAGTACGATCATAGTGCCCCCTAGTTGATGCTTTTATAAGAGAAGATGGAGACTCAAATTCAAAAATAAAAATTGCATAAAGTAAAAGAAAGGCCCTTCACAGAGGGAAGTAGGGATTTGTAGAGGTGCCATAGCTCAAAGCGAAAATTGAGAGATAAAAACATTTTGAGAGGCATACTTTTCCCACTAACAAAAACGACTTAGAGCTCCCAACACTTTCCATGCTAGATATATCATAGGCGGTTCCCAAATAGAAAATAAAGTTTATTCCTTTTTCCACCATACTTTCACTTTCCATGGCTAACCGTATCCACAGGCGCCCTCCATACCAACACTTTCCAAGGAATTTATTATTTGACAACATAAAGTAATTCATTTTTCATTTCGGGACTGGGCATCCCTAATACCTTTACCTTACTCTCGTGCAATGACAAGTGAATAAACACTCATCGTGAGAATAACACATCTAGCATGGAAAAAATTGGCCACCCCTCACCGTCTCGCGAGCGGTACGAGCACACAAAAGAGAAATTTATTTTGAAAATTAGAGATGGCACATACAAATTTGCTTAGAACGGCAAAAGAATACCGCATATAGGTAGGTATAGTGGACTCATGTGGCAAAACTAGTATAAAGGATTTTGGATGCACAAGTAGTGATCATACTTAGTGCAAAATGAAGGCTAGCAAAAGATTGAGAAGCGACCAACCAAGAAATGAATAATCTCATAAGCGAGCATTGAGCATAATTAACACCGAATAATGCACCACAAGTAGGATGTAATTTCATTGCATAACTATTGACTTTCATGCTTGCATAGGGAATCACAAACCTTAACACCAATATTATTACTAAAGCATAGTTACTTATCAACATGACTCACATATCACATCATCATATCTCAAAACTATTACAAGGAATCAAGTTTATTTTGTCCAATGATCTTCATGAAAGTTTTTATTACATCCTTCTTGGATATCTATCACTTTGGAACTAATTTTCATGTGTTTCTTTTGATAAGCTCAAACAAATATAAGTGAAGATCATAAGCATAATATTTCTTTCTCTCAAATTAATTTAAGTGAAGCAAGAGAGAATTTCTTCAAAAATAATAAAGCACACTGTGCTAAAAAGATATAATTGAAGCACTAGAGCAATTCCATAGAAAAGAGCTTCATTGATGGGATGTGAATGCCGCTTACTTAGCCTCCCTGGAAATTATTTGAGGACTCTATTTTATTTAAAAACTTTCAGTTCTAAGTATTTTATTAAAACAACAAACAAAACAAAATAAAATGACAATCCAAGGATATCACACATCATGTGAAGAAGCAAAAACTTAGGCTCAACCGATACTAACCGATAATTGTTGAGAAAGAAAGGTGGGATGCCTACCGGGGCATCCCCAAGCTTAGATGCTTGAGACTTCTTGAAATATTATCTTGGGATGCCTTGGGCATCCCCAAGCTTGAGTTTTTGTGTCTCCTTAATTCTTCTCATATCACGGTTTTCCTAAATCTCAAAAGCTTCATCCACACAAAACTCAACAAGAAACTCGTGAGATAAGTTAGTATAAACAAATGCAAAAACCCTATCGTTCTCTACTGTAGCAAATCACTAAAATTATTATTCAACACTGCATACTAAATGCCTCTACATATTTAATACTCCTATCCTCAAATAGGATCATTAAACAAGCAAACGTATGCAAATAATGCAAACATAACAGCAATCTACCAAAACAGTACAGTCTGTAAAGAATGCAAGAGTATCAATACTTCCCTAACTCCAAAAGTTATGAAAATTTACCACACTGTAGAAAATTTATCAGAGCTCATTTTGCAAAAAGTTTCAACATTTTATCACATTCTGACTTTTCTAGGGATTTTTTGCAACAAAGGTAAACTTTCTGTTTTCAAACAGCAACATGTAGACTTGCAAAATAAGCATGGAAAAGGCTATCATTGCCACTTTTATTGAAATAAAAGATGCAACCCAATATTCCAAATAACAGCAATCAAATCCTAACAAAATAAATTGACGCTCCAAGCAAAACACATATCATGTGACGAATGAAAATATAGCTCCAAGTGAGGTTACCGATAATGTTGGAGACGAAAGAGGGGATGCCTTCTGGGGCATCCCCAAGCTTAGTTGCTTGGATATTCCTTGAATATTACCTTGGGGTGCCTTGGGAATCCCCAATCTTAGGGTCTTGTCACTACTTATTCTCCTCATATTGACATCTTACCCAAAACTTGAAAACTTCAATCACACAAAACTTAACGGAACTTCGTGAGATAGGTTTGTATGATAAAGAGCAAACCATTTCACTTTGGTACTGTCAAAGACAAGACTCATAATTGTTTCCACACAATTCCTGCTGTAGCATATCATTTACACAATTTATATTGAGCAATATAAGCCATAGAAACTAGAAACCAAGCAAACTATGCATTGAAAACAGAATCTGTCAAAAACAGAACAGTCTGTAGTAATCTGTACTAAAACCATACTTCTGCTACTCCAAAAAATCTGAAAAAATTAGGACCACATTAGAAATTTGTATATTAATCTTCTTCAAAAAGAATCAACTCAAAATCACTCTTCTGTTAAAAATGAGAATTATTTTCGTGAGCACAAAAGTTCTTGTTTTTCAGCAAGATCAAATCAACTATCACCCAACATGATCCCAAAGGCTTTACTTGGCACTTTATTGAGACAACAGCTATAAAACATGATTAATACAGTAACATAATCATGTGAACACACAAAAACAGTAGGTAAAAGTGTTGGGTTGTCTCCCAACAAGGGCTTTTCTTTAATGCCTTTTAGCTAGGCATGATGATTTCAATGATGCTCGCATAAAAGATGAGAATTAAAACACAAAGAGAGCATCATGAAGCACATGCCAAGCACATTTAAGTCTAACCCACTTCCTATGCATAGAGATTTTGTGAGCAAACAATTTATGGGAACAAGAACCAACTAGCATAGGAAGGCAAAACAAGCAAAACTTCAAGATTTTCAACACATAGAGAGGAAACTTGACATTATTGAGATTTGTAAAAGCATATGTTCCTCTCTCATAATAATTTTCAGTAGCATCATGTATGAATTCAACAATATAGCTATCACATAAATCATTCTTTTCATGATGCATAAGCATAGAAATTTTATTACTCCCCACATAAGCAAATTTATTCTCATCAATAGTGGTGGGAGCAAACTCAACAAAATAACTATCATGGGATTGAAAATTAAAATCATGATGCCAAGTTTCATGGTTATCATTATTCTTTATAGCATACATGTAATCACCATAATCATCATAGATAGCAACTTTATTGTCATGGTCAATTGAAACCTCTTCCAAAATAGTGGATGTATCACTAAATAAAGTCATGACCTCTCCAAATCCACTTTCATCAATATTTTAATAAGAGTCAACACCATAAAAAATAGTGGGATCACTACTACCTAGAGTTGACACTCTTCCAAACCCACTTTCATCATTGTAATCATCATAATAAATTTTCTTGCCGAAAGTAGAAGGAATCAAAGGATCATATTCATTAAGAAAAGCATCCCCAAGCTTAGGACAAGCATTATTTCCAGAAAATAAATCCTCAAACATTTCATACTCATTAAACATAGCATCCCCAAGCTTGTGGTTTTGCATATCATCACAATCATTCTTATCAATAACATGAAGGGCACCAATAGTATAGCAAACATTATTATCATATTCTTCCAAGCAAGTGCTAAAAAGATTTTCAAGATCATAAGGAACATCATTGTCTTCCCAATCATAAGCATTGCAACAAGTAGTAGGTATCACAAAATCATACTCAATATCATCATCTTCCACCAACATATTTGATTCACTTTCATGATGCACAATGGTGATAGGAGCAACATTATTTGGGAGAGATACCTTTTTACCTCTATTCTTTCTTCTTATCTTCTTCTTCACCACATCATGTGTGGGTTCTATTTAATCTTTTCAAGCTTCTTATTGAAGAGATTGATTGGATAGGAAGCTCCTCCTCGTTACCTGATTCATCATAATAAACACTAGGAGGGTATTGGGAAACATTTTCCCTTTCATTAGTACTCTCTTCATATTCCACTTGTTTTCTTGTCTTTAGGTAGTTGGCAATATAAGGATTCTCAATGCAATTTACCACACAAAACATATAAATTTCTTCTAGATCAAAATCAAGAAATCTCTCGGGATTTGGAAAACCCTTAGTAATACATTTCATTTCTTCATACCCCAAAAGAAGACTAAGCTCTTTATGATGCTTAAGGGTAATCAAGTTATCACAATTTTTGGACACGATTTGATCATGAAATAATTTGCATTGGAGATTTAAATGACCATGTTCATTGCAAAGTTCACAAGGATGGCGAAAAAAATACATCTTTCAGCACAATCATCTAGCCTCTCTTGCAACTTTTTCATTTCTAAATATTTATGCTTCTTACAAAATCTATCTTCCCTTTTTGGTGTGCAAAGGCACTCCCAATTCACTCCGCAAAAAGTGACATGCTTATAAGAAACATTTTTGTCATGACTTGTGCAATCATCATTAGCATTTTGGATATTCAAAGAATTCACACTAACAACATTGCAATCATGCTCATCATTCAAATATTTTATGCCAAGCATTTTATTGACTTCTTCCTCTAACAATTGAGCACAAATTTCCGAACCATCATTTTCAAGAAAGATATTATAAAGATGATCAATAATATGATGCAACCTAAATTCCATTTTTATGTAGTTTTCTTTTATGAACCAAACTAGTGATAAAACAAGAAACTAAAAGATTCAATTGCAAGATCTAAAGATATACCTTCAAGCACTCACCTCCTCGGCAACGGCGCCGGAAAAGAGCTTGATGCCTACTACGCAACTTTGTTCTTGTAGACACATGTTGGGCCTCCAAGCGCAGAGTTTTGTAGGATAGTAGCAATTTTCCCTCAAGTGGACGACCTAAGGTTTATCAATCCGTGGGAGGCGTAGGATGAAGATGGTCTCTCTCAAACGACCCTGCTATCAAATACAATAAGTCTCTTGTGTCCCCAACACACCCAATACAATGGCAATTTGTATAGGTGCACTAGTTCGGCGAAGAGATGGTGATAAAAGTGTAATATTGATGGTAGAAATGTATTTTTATAATCTGAATAAATAAAACAGCAAGGTAATGAATAGTAAACGGGCACAAAAACGGTATTGCAATGCTTCAAAACAAGGCCTAGGGTCCGTACTTTTGCTAGTGCAATCTCTCAACAATGCTAACATAGTTGGATCATATGATTACCCCTCAAAGTGCAATAAAGAATCACTCCCGAGTTCCTATTAGCGGAGAACAAAAGATAGAAATTATTTGTAGGGTACGAAACCACCTCAAAGCTATTCTTCTGATCAATCTATCATAGAGTTCGGACTAAAATAACGCAAGCTATTCTTTCCGATTGATCTAATCAAGAGTTCGTACTAAAATAACACCAAAGCAAATTCATATTCATAATACTCAATCCACACAAAGAACTACAAGGGGACCCCAAAGTTTCTATCGGAGAAAACATAATAAAAACGTGCATCAACCCCTATGCATAAATTACCCCAATGTCACCTCGGGAATCCGCAAGTTGAGTGCCATAACATACATCAAGTAAATCAATATGATACCCCATTGTCACCTCAAGTATTCATACCGCAAGACATACATCATGTGTTCTCATATCTGAACATTCAATCCGACAAGATAAAACTTCAAAGGGTAAAGATTCAATTCATCACATCAAGAGTATAGAGGGGAGAAACATCATATGATCCATCTATGTTAACAAAGCCCATGATATAGATCATGAGAGAGAGATTAAACACATAGCTACTGGTACAAACCCTCAGCCCCGAGGGTGGACTAATCCCTCCTCATCGTGGTGGCCGCTGGGATGATGAAGATGGCCACCGGAGATGATTCCCCCCTCCGGCAGGGTGCCGGAACGTGTCTAGATTGGTTTTCGGTGGCTACAGAGCCTTGCGGCGGCGGAACTTCTGATCTAGGTTTTCCTGAAGGGTTTCGGAATATTTGGGAATTTATAGTGCAAAGAGGGGGTGCGGGAGGCCACCGAGGTGGGCACAACCCACCTGGGCGCGCCAGGGCCCCCTAGCGCGCCCTGGTGGGGTGTGCCCCCCTCGGGGCACCCCCCAGGTGCTGCTCTGGCCCATCTGGGTGTTCTGGTCCATAAAAAATCTCCAAAAAGTTTCGCGGTGTTTGGACTCCGTTTGATATTGATTTTCTGCGGTGTAAAAAACATGCAAAAAACAGCAACTGGCACTTGGCACTATGTCAATAGGTTAGTCCCAAAAAATGATATAAACTGATTATAAAACATCCAAGAATGATAATATAACAGCATGGAACAATCAAAAATTATAGATACGTTGGAGACGTATCAGGAATACGGGCATAGGAGTGTAGAGAGAGCATGCCCTAAATTTGATAGACACAAACATCAAGTTGCAGCAAATTAAGAAGCAGAATGAGGATAATTTAGTTCTGAATTTGTTAGTGAGGGCCACATCATTTGTCAGTACTGTATCTCATAGAGAAGAGGAACAATTATCCACAGTTTTATATGAACCACGTGTTGTGTATGATCTGAGAGATCCTCCTATGCTTGTTGTTGATGATCATGGTGTTGTTCTCGAGAGTCAAAGTAGCAACAGTAGTGCACTACAACATGCTGGTATGTGCACACAAGGGAGCAGAAATGTTATCAAGAGGAAGCTCAAATCTGTGATGGAAGAAGAGGCAGAGGAGGGATATAAGACTAATGATGACTCTCAGGGTGCATATGATAGTGACAACAACCCTTTCTGCATGAAGTACAGGATTGCTGAAGACACAGAGATAATAGATGGAAAGAGGCTAGCAGAGGAAGAACTAGAAGAGGATGAAGATTCAGATGAAGACACATATGAAGATTCAGAAAAGGAACAACTACATTATGAGGTGACACTGAGGTTGAGGAGTTGTTTGAGATTGAGGAGGATGAGGAGGAAGATTTAGAAAAGGAACCACCCTTGAAAGCATCTGCCAAAAAGGGGCAAAAGCTGCCAGTTAGGAGAGGCCCCACCACTAGGACACATTCTAATGTGTTAGAGGACTTGAAACCAAATTTCAGACCATCATCAGATGAAGAAGATATTGGGTTGCTCTTGGATAGTGAAGATGATGGATATGAGCCACTAGCATTTGTCCTACCAAAAGGAAGGAAGAGTAGGGCCATGAAAAGGCTAGCAAGGATATGGTATAATGACAATTGGAGCAACCACATCGGCAGTTATGCAAGCACATGTGTTTTAAAAACCAGCACCAATTCAGAGATGCTCTTTTGAGCTTGCACATTACACAGGTGATACGTCTCCAACGTATCTATAATTTTTGATTGCTCCATGCTATATTATCTTCTGTTTTGGACATTATTGGGCTTTATTATTCACTTTTATATTATTTTTGGGACTAACCTATTAACCGGAGGCCGAGCCCAGAATTGCTGTTTTTTTTGCCTATTTCAGAGTTTTGCAGAAAAAGAATATCAAACGGAGTCCAAACGGAATGAAACCTTCGGGAACGTGATTTTTGGAACGAACATGATCCAGGAGACTTGGACCCTACGTAAAAGAAGCTTCTAGGAAGCCACGAGGTAGGGGGCGCGCCTACCCCCCAGACGCGCCCTCCACCCTCGTGGGCCCCATGTTGCTCCACCGACGTACTCCTTCCTCCTATATATACCTACGTACCCCCAAACGATCAGATACGGAGCCAAAAACCTAATTCCACTGCCGCAACCTTCTGTACCCACAAGATCCCATCTTGGGGCTTGTTCCAGAGCTCCGCCGGAGGGGGCATCGATCACGGAGGGCTTCTACATCAACACCATAGCCCCTCCGATGAAGTGTGAGTAGTTTACCTCAGACCTTCGGGTCCATAGTTAGTAGCTAGATGGCTTCTTCTCTCTTTTTGGATCTCAATACAATGTTCTCCCCCTCTCTCATGGAGATCTATTCGATGTAATCTTCTTTTTTCGGTGTGTTTGTTGAGACCGATGAATTGTGGGTTTATGATCAAGTTTATCTATGAACAATATTTGAATCTTCTGAATTCTTTTATGTATGATTGGTTATCTTTGCAAGTCTCTTCGAATTATCAGTTTGGTTTGGCCTACTAGATTGATCTTTCTTGCAATGGGAGAAGTGCTTAGCTTTGGGTTCAATCTTGCGGTGTCCTTTCCCAGTGACAGTAGGGGCAGCAAGGCACGTATTGTATTGTTGCCATCGAGGATAACAAGATGTTTTTTTTATCATATTGCATGAATTTATCCCTCTACATCATGTCATCTTGCTTAAGGCGTTACTCTGTTCTTATGAACTTAATACTCTAGATGCATGCTGGATAGCGGTTGATGTGTGGAGTAATAGTAGTAGATGCAGGCAGGAGTCGGTCTACTTGTCTCGGACGTGATGCCTATATACATGATCATACCTAGATATTCTCATAACTATGCTCAATTCTGTCAATTGCTCAACAGTAATTTGTTCACCCACCGTAAAATACTTATGCTCTTGAGAGAAGCCACTAGTGAAACCTATGGCCCCCGGGTCTATATTCATCATATTAATCTTCCAACAATTAGTTATTTTCGTTGCTTTTTTACTTTGCTTTTATTTTACATTGCATCTTTATCATAAAAAACCAAAAATATTATCCTATCATATCTATCAGATCTCACTCTCATAAGTGACCGTGTAGGGATTGACAACCCCTTATCATGTTGGTTGCGAGGATTTATTTGTTTTGTGTAGGTGCGAGGGACTCGCGTGTAGCCTCCTACTGGATTGATACCTTGGTTCTCAAAAACTGAGGGAAATACTTACGCTACTTTGTTGCATCACCCTTTCCTCTTCAAGGGAAAACCAACGTAGTGCTCAAGAGGTAGCAAGAAGGATTTCTGGCGCCGTTGCCGGGGAGGTCTACGCAAAAGTCAACATACCAAGTACCCATCACAAACCCTTATCTCCCGCATTACATTATTTGCCATTTGCCTCTCGTTTTCCTCTCCCCCACTTTACCCTTGCCGATTTATTCGCCCTCTCCTTTTGTTCGCCTCTTTTTTGCTTGCTTTTTGTTTGCTCGTGTGTTGGATTGCTTGTTTGTCACGATGGCTCAAGATAATACCAAATTATGTGACTTTACCAATACCAACAATAATGATTTCCTTAGCACTCCAATTGCTCCTCTTACCGATACTGAATCTTGTGAAATCAATGCTGCTTTGTTGAATCTTGTCATGAAAGATCAATTCGCCGACCTTCCTAGTGAAGATGCCGCTACTCATCTAAATAGCTTCATTGATTTGTGTGATATGCAAAAGAAGAAAGATGTTGATAATGATATTGTTAAATTGAAGCTATTTCCTTTTTCGCTTAGAGATCGTGCTAAAGCTTGGTTTTCGTCTTTGCCTAAAAATAGTATTGATTCCTGGAAGAAGTGCAAAGATGCTTTTATCTCTAAGTATTTTCCTCCCGCTAAGATCATCTCTCTTAGAAACGATATTATGAATTTTAAGCAACTTGATCATGAACATGTTGCACAAGCTTAGGAGAGGATGAAATTAATGATACGTAATTGTCCTACTCATGGTTTGAATTTGTGGATGATTATACAAAAAAATTATGCCGGATTGAATTTTGCTTCTAGAAGTCTTTTAGATTCGGCCGCGGGAGGCACTTTTATGGAAATCACTTTAGGAGAAGCTACTAAACTCCTAGATAATATTATGGTTAATTATTCTCAATGGCACACTGAAAGATCTACTAATAAAAAAGTGCATGCGATAGAAGAAATTAATGTTTTGAGTGGAAAGATGGATGAACTTATGAAATTATTTGCTACTAAGAGTGCTTCTTCTGATCCTAATGATATGCCTTTGTCTACTTTGATTGAGAATAATAATGAATCTTTGGATGTGAATTTTGTTGGTAGGAATAATTTTGGTAACAACGCGTATAGAGGAAACTTTAATCGTAGGCCTTATCCTAGTAATTCCTCTAATAATTATGGTAATTCCTACAACAATTCTTATGGAAATTTTAATAAGATGCCCTATGAATTTGAGACTAGTGTTAAAGAGTTTATGAATTCGCAAAAGAATTTCAATGCTTTGCTTGAAGAGAAATTGCTTAAAGTTGATGAATTGGCTAGGAACGTTGATAGAATTTCTCTTAATGTTGAATCTTTAAAACTTAGATCTATTCCTCCTAAGCATGATATCAATGAGTCTCTCAAATCCATGAGAATTTCCATTGATGAGTGCAAAGAAAGAACCGCTAGGATGCGTGCTAAGAAAGATTGCTTTATGAAAGCGTGTTCTTCAAATTTCTTTGAAAATAAAGATGAAGATCTAAAAGTTATTGATGTGTCTCCTATTAAATCTTTGTTTTGCAATATGAATCTTGATAATGATGGGACTGAATATGATCCACCTTTACCTAGAAGGCGTTCCAAAAATTCGGAGTTTTTAGATCTTGATGCTAAAATTGATAAAAGTGGGATTGAAGGAATCAGAACCCTAGATGTTAATAAACCCACTATTTTGGATTTCAAGGAATTTAATTATGAAAATTGCTCTTTGATAGATTGTATTTCCTTGTTGCAATCCGTGCTAAATTCTCCTCATGCTTATAGTCAAAATAAAGCTTTTACCAAACATATCGTTGATGCTTTGATGCAATCTTATGAAGAAAAGCTTGAGTTGGAAGCTTCTATCCCTAGAAAACTTTATGATGAGTGGGAACCTACTATTAAAATTAAGATTAAGGATCATGAGTTCTATGCTTTATGTGATTTGGGTGCTAGTGTTTCCACTATTCCCAAAACTTTGTGCGATTTGCTAGGTTTCCGTGATTTTGATGATTGCTCTCTAAACTTGCACCTTGCGGATTCCACTATTAACAAACCTATGGGAAGAATTAATGATGTTCTTATTGTTGCAAATAGGAACTATGTGCCCATAGATTTTATTGTTCTTGATATAGATTGCAATCCTTCATGTCCTATTATTCTTGGTAGACCTTTCCTTAGAACGATTGGTGCAATTATTGATATGAAGAAAGGGAATATTAGATTCCAATTTCCATTAAAGAAAGGCATGGAACACTTCCCTAGGAAGAAAATAAAGTTACCTTATGAATCTATTATGAGAGCCACTTATGAATTGCCTACCAAAGATGGCAATACCTAGATCTATCCTTGCTTTTATGCCTAGCTAGGTGCGTTAAACGATAGCGCTTGTTGGGAGGCAACCCAATTTTATTTTTAGTTTTTTTGCTTTCTGCTTCTGTTTAGGAATAAATATATGTTCTAGCCTCTGGTTAGATGTGTTTTTATGTTTTAATGAGTGTTTGTGCCAAGTTAAACCTATAGGATCTTCTTGGATGATAGGTATTTGATCTTGCAGAAATTTCCAGAAACTTTCTGTTCACGAAAATAATTGTTAAAAATCACCAGAACGTGATAAAATATTGATTCCAATTGCTGCTGATCAATAAACGAATTGTCTAGGTCGTCCTATTTTGGCTGATGTTTTGGAGTTCCAGAAGTTTGCGTTAGTTACAGATTACTACAGACTGTTCTGTTTTTGACAGATTCTGTTTTTCGTGTGTTGTTTGCTTATTTTGATGAATCTATGGCTAGTAAAATAGTTTATAAACCATAGAGAAGTTGTAATACAGTAGGTTTAACACCAATATAAATAAAGAATGAGTTCATTACAGTACCTTGAAGTGGTGTTTTGTTTTCTTTCGCTAACGGAGCTCACGAGATTTTCTGCTGAGTTTTGTGTTGTGAAGTTTTCAAGTTTTGGGTGAAAGATTTGAAGGATTATGGAACAAGGAGTGGCAAGAGCCTAAGCTTGGGGATGCCCATGGCACCCCCAAGATAATATAAGGACGCCAAAAAGTCAAAGCTTGGGATGCCCCGGAAGGCATCCCCTCTTTTGTCTACTTCCATCGGTAACTTTAATTGGAGCTATATTTTTATTCACCACATGATATGTGTTTTGCTTGGAGCGTCTTGTATGATTTGAGTCTTTGCTTTTTAGTTTACCACAATCATCCTTGCTGTACACACCTTTTGAGAGAGACACACATGATTTGGAAATTATTAGAATACTCTATGTGCTTCACTTATATCTTTTGAGTTAAATAGTTTTGCTCTAGTACTTCACTTATATCTTTTAGAGCACGGTGGTGGATTTGTTTTATAGAAACTATTGATCTCTCATGCTTCACTTAGATTATTTTGAGAGTCTTAAATAGCATGGTAATTTGCTTAAATAATCTTAATATGCTAGGTATTCAAGATTAGTAAAAACTTTCTTATGAGTGTTTTGAATACTAAGAGAAGTTTGATGCTTGATGATTGTTTTGAGATATGGAGGTAGTAATATTAAAGTTGTGCTAGTTGAGTAGTTGTGAATTTGAGAAATACTTGAGTTGAAGTTTGCAAGTCCCATAGCATGCACGTATGGTAAACGTTATGTAACAAATTTGAAACATGAGGTGTTCTTTGACTGTCCTCCTTATGAGTGGCGGTCGGGGACGAGCGATGGTCTTTTCCTACCAATCTATCCCCCTAGGAGCATGCGCATAGTGCTTGGTTTTTGATGACTTGTAGATTTTTTGCAATAAGTATGTGAGTTCTTTATGACTAATGTTGAGTCCATGGATTATACGCACTCTCACCTTTCCATCATTGCTAGCCTCTTCGGTACCGTGCATTGCCCTTTCTCACATTGAGAGTTGGTGCAAACTTCGCCGGTGCATCCAAACCCCGTGATATGATACGCTCTTTCACACATAAACCTCCTTATATCTTCCTCAAAACAGCCACCATACCTACCTATTATGGCATTTCCATAGCCATTCCGAGATATATTGCCATGCAACTTTCCACCATTCCATTTATCATGACACGTTCATCATTGTCATATTGCTTAGCATGATCATGTAGTTGACATAGTATTTGTGGCAAAGCTACCGTTCATAATTCTGTCATACATGTCACTCTTGGTTCATTGCATATCCCGGTACACCGCCGGAGGCATTCATATAGAGTCATACTTTGTTCTAATATCGAGTTGTAATCATTGAGTTGTAAATAAATAGAAGTGTGATGATCATCATTTAATAGAGCATTGTCCCAAAAAAAGAGAAAGGCCAAATAAAAAAAGGACCCAAAACAAGATAAATAAAAAGGGACAATGCTACTATCCTTTTTTTCCACACTTGTGCTTCAAAGTAGCACCATAATCTTCATGATAGAGAGTCTCTTGTTTTGTCACTTTCATATACTAGTGGGAATTTTTCATTATAGAACTTGGCTTGTATATTCCAACAATGGGCCTCCTCAAGTGCCCTAGGTCTTCGTGAGCAAGCAAGTTGGATGCACACCCACTTAGTTTCTTTTGTTGAGCTTTCATACATTTATAGCTCTAGTGCATCCGTTGCATGGCAATCCCTACTCCTTGCATTAACATCAATCGATGGGCATCTCCATAGCTCATTGATTAGCATAGTTGATGTGAGACTTTCTCCTTTTTTGTCTTCTCCACATAACCCCCATCATTATACTCTATTCCACCCATAGTGCTATATCCATGGCTCACGCTCATGTATTGCGTGAAGGTTTATAAAGTTTGAGATTACTATAGTATGAAACAATTGCTTGGCTTGTCATCGGGGTTGTGCATGATGAGAGCATTCTTGTGTGATGAAAATGGAGCATGACTAAACTATATGATTTTGTACGGATGAACTTTCTTTGGCCATGTTATTTTGAGAAGACATAATTGCTTAGTTAGTATGCTTGAAGTATTACTATTTTTATGTCAATATTAAACTTTTGTCTTGAATCTTTCAGATCTGAATATTCATACCACAATTAAGAAGAATTACATTGAAATTATGCCTAGTAGCATTTCGCATCAAAAATTCTGTTTTTATCATTTACCTACTCGAGGACGAGCAGGAATTAAGCTTGGGGATGCTTGATACGTCTCCAACGTATCTATAATTTTTGATTGCTCCATGCTATATTATCTTCTGTTTTGGACATTATTGGGCTTTATTATTCACTTTTATATTATTTTTGGGACTAACCTATTAACCGGAGGCCCAGCCCAGAATTGCTGTTTTTTTTCCTATTTCAGAGTTTCGCAGAAAAAGAATATCAAACGGAGTCCAAACGGAATGAAACCTTCGGGAACGTGATTTTTGGAACGAACATGATCTAGGAGACTTGGACCCTACGTAAACGAAGCTTCCAGGAAGCCATGAGGTAGGGGGCGCGCCTACCCCCCCAGGCGCGCCCTCCACCCTCATGGGCCCCATGTTGTTCCACCGACGTACTCCTTCCTCCTATATATACATACATACCCCCAAATGATCAGATACGGAGCCAAAAACCTAATTCCACCGCCGCAACCTTCTGTACCCACGAGATCCCATCTTGGGGCCTGTTCTGGAGCTCCGCCGGAGGGGGCATCGATCACGGAGGGCTTCTACATCAACACCATAGCCCCTCCGATGAAGTGTGAGTAGTTTACCTCAGACCTTCGGGTCCATAGTTAGTAGCTAGATGGCTTCTTCTCTCTTTTTGGATCTCAATACAATGTTCTCCCCCTCTCTCGTGGAGATCTATTCGATGTAATCTTCTTTTTTCGGTGTGTTTGTTGAGACCGATGAATTGTGGGTTTATGATCAAGTTTATCTATGAACAATATTTGAATCTTCTGAATTCTTTTATGTATGATTGGTTATCTTTGCAAGTCTCTTCGAATTATCAGTTTGGTTTGGCCTACTAGATTGATCTTTCTTGCAATGGGAGAAGTGCTTAGCTTTGGGTTCAATCTTGCGGTGTCCTTTCCCAGTGACAGTAGGGGCAGCAAGGCATGTATTGTATTGTTGCCATCGAGGATAACAAGATGGTTTTTTTTATCATATTGCATGAATTTATCCCTCTACATCATGTCATCTTGCTTAAGGCGTTACTCTATTCTTATGAACTTAATACTCTAGATGCATGCTGGATAGCGGTCGATGTGTGGAGTAATAGTAGTAGATGCAGGCAGGAGTCGGTCTACTTGTCTCGGACGTGGTGCCTACATACATGATCATACCTAGATATTCTCATAATTATGCTCAATTCTGTCAATTGTTCAGCAATAATTTGTTCACCCACCATAAAATACTTATGCTCTTGAGAGAAGCCACTAGTGAAACCTATGGCCCCCGGGTCTATCTTCATCATATTAATCTTTCAACACTTAGTTATTTTCGTTGCTTTTTACTTTGCTTTTATTTTACGTTGCATCTTTATCATAAAAATACCAAAAATATTATCCTATCATATCTATCAGATCTCACTCTCGTAAGTGACCGTGTAGGGATTGACAACCCCTTATCGCGTTGGTTGCGAGGATTTATTTGTTTTGTGTAGGTGCGAGGGACTCGCGCGTAGCCTCCTACTGGATTGATACCTTGGTTCTCAAAAACTGAGGGAAATACTTATGCTACTTTGCTGCATCACCCTTTCCTCTTCAAGGGAAAACCAACGCAGTGCTCAAGAGGTAGCAACAGGCCAGAAATTTCAGGTATCATAGAAACTCGGACAAAAGGATCACTGTTTGCTGCAAACAAGAGCATTGTCAGTTTTTCATAGTTGCAGCAGTTATCAAAGGGGAGAAGACATTTCTAATAAAAAGGATGAGGCTGCAGCACACTTGCCCTAGCAGTACAGAGACATCAAGGGTTAGTTCAAAGTGTCTTGCACAGACATATGAGTCATTGTTCAGGTCAGATCCAAACACAAGTATTTTGACTTTGATTGACAACTGCAATGAGAAGTATGGTGTTGATGTGCCCAAGCACATGGCCTATTGGGCTAAAACCTTGTTGTAGAGGCTGTTTTAGGAGAGCACAAGAAACAGTATTCCAGGCTGAGGAACTATGCTCAAACCATCATGGATACAAACCCTGGGAGTAGAGTTATAATTACAACTGTAACTCCAGAACCTACTACAAAAATACCACATCCAGGACCAAGGTTTCATGCTATGTTCTTCTACATCAATGGAGCAAGGGAGGGCTTTCTCAATGGATGCAGACCGTTCATTGGTTAGTGACATGTTTATATGCTTTATTTAGTAGATGACATACATATATAGCATTGTTTTGTACAACTTAAGTTTGTTTAGTAGTGTTATATAGTGAATAAACTTGCTCCTTGTTGTTAGGTGACATATATAGAATTATGTATAAATTTGTGTAGATGACATATATAGAATAGTTTAATAGTTTCATATAGTTACTGAATTTGGTCTTACAATACAAAATAGGTGTTGATGGCTGCTTTATTAAGCTCACCACTAGAGCTCAAATACTTGCTGCCACTGGCAGAGATGGCAACAACAACATTTTCCCACTGGCATTTGGTATCGTTGGACAAGAGGATACAACAAACTGGTGTTGGTTTCTGCACCAACTGAAGATATGTCTATGAGGAGAAGTTAGACAATTTGGTCGTTATACTATCATGTCTGATCGACAGAAGGTATGCATGCATCCTCTTGTTTATCTTTATGCAAATTTGGTCCTTATACTATCATGTCAGTAGCTTAGTATGAGACGCTATGTCAACAGGGGCTACTAAATGCAATTAATCAAGTATTTCCAAACTGCCACCAAAGATTTTGCTTTAGACACTTGTATGCAAACTTCCAGAATGCTGGGTTTAGGGGAGAAGATCTTATGAAATGCATGGATAATGCTAGTTATGCTTATAACCAACACAAGTTTATCATTGCAACGAATGATCTAAAAAATGAGAGTGAGGATGCTTGGAAGTGGCTGAGTGGAATACCTGCAAGATTCTGGGCTAGGCATGCTTTTGATACTAACTGTAAGATAGACTTGGTTGTTAACAACCTATCTAAGGTGTTCAACAAGTACATCCTTGATTATAGGAAAAAACCTATTAGGACTATGGTTGATGGTATTAAGAATAAGCAGATGGTTAGGTGGCATAGGAATAGAGAGAGTGGAAAGGCAGCTCTATGGGAGATCACACCCCATTATGCTGAGAAGCTAGAGGTGGAAAAGGAAAGGGACAGATACTGTAAACCCATTCAAGCCGGTGCTAATCTATGGCAAGTAACCAGTGGGCAGCAAACACATGCTGTCAACTTGGAACTTCATGCATGTGGTTGCAGAAAGTGGGACCTGAGTGGCACACCATGCAACCATGCAATATCAGCAATTAACAAGGCAAAAAGTTTTCCAGAGGACAATGTGTGCAAATTCTTCAAAATACCTTTTACCTAGCAGCATATGAACCAATGATATATCATGTTCCTGGTGAACATGGTTGGACAAAGACAACTAGACCATACATAGAGCCACCTAAATTTCATGTGAAGAAGGGAAGAAAGAAAGAGAAGAGGATAAAGGGCAGATTTGAGGTTCCAAAGCCAAAGGAGAGTTCAAGAATGGCCACTATAACATGCAGCAATTATGGGCTCCAAGGCCATAGGTACACCAACTGCAACAAACAATTGAAACCAGAGTTGGCTTTGAGGAAAATAAGCATGTGGTAATCCCCTTGTTAACTAGTATAATGTTTTGTATTTTTTGTATGTTTCCTTCTTCATAGAGCCACCAGCTTGTTAACTAGCATCTTGTTTCCTTCATTTTTTCAAGGCATCTCGAAGATCAAGGAATGTTGATGAAGGTACTACACCTGCAAGATCACAGGTTGCACCTGCTGATAACCCACAAGTATAGGGGATCGCAATAGTTTTTGAGGGTAGAGTATTCAACCCAAATTTATTGATTCGACACAAGGGGAGCCAAAGAATATTCTCAAGTATTAGCAGTTGAGTTGTCAATTCAACCACACCTGGATAACTTAGTATCTGCAGCAAAGTATTTAGTAGCAAAGTAATATGGAAGTAACGGTAACGATAGCAAAGGCAATATTTTTGGGTTTTGTAGTGATTGTAACAATAGCAACAGAAAAGTAAATAAGCGAAGAACAATATGTGAAAAGCTCGTAGGCATTGGATCGGTGATGGAGAATTATGCCGGATGTGGTTCATCATGTAACAGTCATAACATAGGGTGACACAAAACTAGCTCCAATTCATCAATGTAATGTAGGCATGTATTCCGAATATAGTCATACGTGCTTATGGAAAAGAACTTGCATGACATCTTTTGTCCTACCCTCCCGTGGCAGCGGGGTCCTAATGGAAACTAAGGGATATTAAGGCCTCCTTTTAATAGAGTACCGGACCAAAGCATTAACACATAGTGAATACATGAACTCCTCAAACTATGGTCATCACCGGGAGTGGTCCCGATTATTGTCACTTCGGGGTTGCCGGATCATAACACATAGTAGGTGACTATAGACTTGCAAGATAGGATCAAGAACTCACATATATTCATGAAAACATAATAGGTTCAGATCTGAAATCATGGCACTCGGGCCCTAGTGACAAGCATTAAGCATAGCAAAGTCATAGCAACATCAATCTCAGAACATAGTGGATACTAGGGATCAAACCCTAACAAATCTAACTCGATTACATGATAAATCTCATCCAACCCATCACCGTCCAGCTAGCCTATGATGGAATTACTCACGCACGGCGGTCAGCATCATGAAATTGGTGATGGAGGATGGTTGATGATGACGACGGTGACGGATTCCCCTCTCCGGAGCCCCGAACAGACTCCAGATCAGCCCTCCCAAGAGGTTTTAGGGCTTGGCGGCGGCTCCGTATCGTAAAACGCGATGAATCTATGGCACCCCGGCTCAGAGAAACCGGAACACCCCGTATTCCAGCCCAGAGATCGAGGAGAAGTCTTCTGGAGTACGGCACCGCTTAGCATAGAACAAACCAGCTCTTTATTGCAATCTATTGGGGTACAAGGGGATTACATCGGCACGGCGACGCTACGCCTGCCACGGTTGCTCTATGCAAGCAGCAGAACAACACGACGCAGCGGAATGACTACTGGCAGCGGAACAGCAACGACGATGGTGAACTCCACTCTGTAGGGACTCTGGCTGGAACGCTTATCCTAGCTCGCAAACAGGGAAATCCACGGCAAACAAGCAATCAAATCTGGCATGACCTGCAAACTGGCATGACACGCCAGGTCAGTTCATTGAATGTACTTGCAAGCTCACAGCAACCAAAGCAATCAAGACAAACAAAAGTATGGCAATTATAGATTATTAAGCAATGATGAACACAATACTATCAAAATAACATGGCATGTACAACATGATACAGCTAGAACAATACGAGCATGGCATAAACATAGGAACATGATGAGACTAGCATGCAACATGAAGAAACTACCATGCACCAACTTACTCTGCTCGGGTTACATCGTAACCATCACCTGCATAAACTTACCATCACGGACATCACACGATCATCTCAGGATCAAATCAAGTTTGGTATTAACAATACCGTAGTAATCATTTATGACCACGAGGAGCTTGATCTTAACCCTTGACTCTCGCATAACACCACAAATATCCAACAAGTTGGTATTCACGATACCACAGTGATCCTCTCACGATCACATAAATATCAACCAACTTCTTTCATCATCGAACCAGGGTTGTTATTAAGCACATTATTATTATTACTGTTGACCCACAGTGTGACCGACACGAACTGGGCCCATATCCGCAGGCGCGGCTATCGATAGATTTAACACACACACACACACACACACACACTCTGCAGAGGTAGCGCACTGTACCCACACCACGAAACCCATGGCCTCGCACTCCCATTCGGGTGGACCAACGACGTTCCGACAAATCCGATCTATTGCCATGGCACTCTCCCGGCCACTCCGACCAACACCCCTTTTGGGTTCAGTCCTGGGTGGCCCATGCCTACCAAAGGTCTTACGACCACCGTCGTGGCAAAAACGGTCCAAAACGGGGACAAAGCGCGCAAACAACTCGGGCTCATAAGGCTTATGCCATCCAACCAGGCCAAGGTAGCGCCCGCGCATAACCTTCCCTACGTTGGAGGCACCGGCGAGAGGCATGACAATAGAACCGTTAGGGCCTTTCCCATACACAAGGCAAATGTGGTTGCACTGGTCAACTCGATCTGGTGGCACAATGACTCAGCCAACAGTTGTTCAAGTTCGATTTAATCCGGTTAAACTTGAATGCAATATGCTGAGCCATGATAAAAATAACATGATGCAACTACAATGCATGAACATGATATCAACATGAGCATGGGGTGCAACATAATCAACGAGCATAATAACAACATTTAATCATTTAACCAGATGAGCATGGCATACTAATGAGCATGAATATCACAACTAGAACACTACGCATAGCATGACATGAACACTAGCATCAATAATAAATATCATGCAAACGATAAAACTACGATGCAAATATTTAACCAACTCGGTGCAAAATAACATGCATAACAACGGTACGCGGAATAGACGATAGTCATGCACCGAAGACCATCACCAACATGTATTATTACCAAGCATGGCCAATATTAAAGTAGTAGTAGCACGAAGAACATAATAACAGAGTGCAAGAAAAACAAAGCATGACGGTAAACACCGATCCCCGGAGCCTTCTTCATCCCCAGGCAAGCCACAACCACCTTTTGCATGATAGCCATGCAGAAGCATTGGTTTCCAACTTGAATCTTTAATAACTGTTTGATTGTTTTGCTACTCTGTCGTTATTTCGGTTATGCTTATGGATCGGTGTTTACCGTCATGCTTTGTTTTTCTTGCACTCTGTTATTATGTTCTTCATGCTAGTACTACTTTAATATTGGCCATGCTTGGTAATAATACATGTTGGTGATGGTCTTCGGTGCATGACTATCGTCTGTTCCGAGTACCGTTGTTATGCATGTTATTTTGCACCGAGTTGGTTAAATATTTGCATGGTAGTTTTATCGTTTGCATGATATTTATTATTGATGCTAGTGTTCATGTCATGCTATGAGTAGTGTTCTAGTTGTGATATTCATGCTCGTTAGTATGCCATGCTCATCTGGTTAAATGATTAAATGTTGTTATTATGCTCGTTGATTATGTTGCACCCCATGCTCATGTTGATATCATGTTCATGCATTGTAGTTGCATCATGTTATTTTTATCATGGCTCAGCATATTGCATTCAAGTTTAACCAGATTAAATTGAACTTGAACAACTGTTGGCCGAGTCATGGTGCCACCAGATCGAGCTGACCAGTGCAACCACATTTTCCTTGTGTATGGGAAAGGCCCTAACGGGTCTATTGTCATGCCTCTCGCCGGTGCCTCCAACATAGGGAAGGTTATGCGTGGGCGCTACCTTGGCCAGGTAGGACGGCATAAGCCTTGTGAGCCTGAGTTGTTTGCGCGCTTTGTCCCCGTTTGGGACCTTTTTGCCACGACGGTGGCCGTAAGACATTTGGTAGGCATGGGCCACCCAGGACTGAACCCAAAAGGGGTGTTGGTCGGAGTGGCCGGGAGAGTGCCATGGCAATAGATCGGATTTGTCGGAACGCTGTTGGTCCACCCGAATGGGAGTGCGAGGCCATGGGTTTCGTGGTGTGGGTACAGTGCGCTACCTCTGCAGAGTGTGTGTGTGTGTGTGTGTGTGTGTGTGTTAAATCTATCGATAGCCGCGCCTGCGGATATGGGCCCAGTTCGTGTCGGTCACACTGTGGGTCAACAGTAATAATAATAATGTGCTTAATAACAACCCTGGTTCGATGATGAAAGAAGTTGGTTGATATTTATGTGATCGTGAGAGGATCACTGTGGTATCGTGAATACCAACTTGTTGGATATTTGTGGTGTTATGCGAGAGTCAAGGGTTAAGATCAAGCTCCTTGTGGTCGTAAATGATTGCTACGGTATTGTTAATACCAAGCTTGATTTGATCCTGAGATGGTCGTGTGATGTCCGTGATGGTAAGTTTATGCAGGTGATGGTTACGATGTAACCCGAGCAGAGTAAGTTGGTGCATGATAGTTTCTTCATGTTGCATGCTAGTCTCATCATGTTCCTATGTTTATGCCATGCTCGTATTGTTCTAGCTGTATCATGTTGTACATGCCATGTTATTTTGATAGTATTGTGTTCATCGTTGCTTAATAATCTGTAATTGCCATGCTTTTGTTTGTCTTGATTGCTTTGGTTGCTGTGAGCTTGCAAGTACATTCAATGTACTGACCTGGCGTGTCATGCCAGTTTGCAGGTCATGCCAGATTTGATTGCTTGTTTGCCGTGGATTTCCCTGTTTGCGAGCTAGGATAAGCGTTCCAGCCAGAGTCCCTGCGGGGTGGAGTTCACCACCGTCATCGCTGTTCTGCTGCCACTAGTCATTCCGCTGTGTCGTGTTGTTCTGCTGCTTGCATAGAGCAACCGTGGCAGGCGTAGCGTCGTCGTGCCGATGTAATCCCCTTGTACCCCAATAGATTGCAATAAAGAGCTGGTTTGTTCTATGCTAAGCGGTGCCGTATTCCAGAAGACTTCTCCTCGATCTCTGGGCTGGAATACGGGGCGTTCCGGTTTCTCTGAGCCGGGGTGCCACAGGCTTGGTATCAGAGCAGGTCTGGCTATAGGACTCCCTAGCCCGCGTGAACGTTAGAATGCGGTAGTATAGAGCCCCGTTGGTTTATTGCACTTGATTGCTGCATTTGTTTGTTGCATAGCATGCATATAGATCATTTTCTTGTCGCTAACGGTTAATCTTGTGAGTGTAGGTGGTGTCGTTTTCGATCCACTACCTGCAGCCTCCTTCCTAGCATGCCTGCTTTTCGGTGTTCGGCGTTATCTCTGTCCCAGCAGAGTGATGCCCTGGTACCAAGTGTTCCAGAGACCATTTGCAGGAGTTATCCTCGGATATCGCGTCGATATATTTCCGCCACTCACCCATATCGTTTCAGTGATAGACTCGTCTCTATCCCGAATCGTGCCATCCATCTCGTCCCTTTGGCAACCCTCACTGATACTTGTTATTCGGAAAAGGGCAATGTCATCAAGCCTTGCTTTTCCTCCCCTATATTGCCTCATCATCCCATTCTTTGGACATGTACGATTCCCTTTCATACGCTTGATGATGATGTAGTCGTGACTTCCGTGTCTCGCTACATGATCGCCAAGTCCGTCCTCGCTTCTGTATCCATCCAGATCCAGCCGGTGTTCAGCCAGCGCTTGGTATAGCCTTGGTTACACCAACCCTTTCCACACATGGATCTCACTTTCGTGCACACCGTCACGACATATTAGACCGTAATACCGGAGTTTCCGCGAGATTTGTGTGCTTAGGTGTGCATGCATATTATTGTGTGAGTAGCAGTAATATGTGTTGATTGCTTTATTTTGGTTGCATGCTTGTGTGCCTTTGTTTCGTTGTTCCTTTTGTTTCTTTATTTGGGCCTTCGGTGTTACAAAATTTTCCCCTTATTAAAGTTGCTCGTCAACCGACACCGGACCCGAAGAATCAGCAAGGAGTTCAAATGTTTGGAAGCTCAGCTAAACAAGAATGGAATTATCAGCAGACAACAGTGAAATTGGGAAAATCTTGGCTGAAGGCAAAAGAAATCCTGGATGGACTGTCAGTATCAAGTTTGCATCAGTATGGAATTCTCAGCCGACTGCATTGAGATCTGGGGATATCTGATCGTGATACGGATAATCAAGTTTGCCTCAGTGTGCACTCTTCATGGCAGTAATGATCAGATTAGCAAGAAGATAAGCTATGTGCAAGACCAACAGTGCAATTTCAGTCAAAGGTATGGTTCAGATACAAGGTTTGATTCTTCGTGGAGGATGATTTTGAAACATGATATGCCTGGAAGAAAGCAAGGATGTGCCACATACTCAGAAAGGAGGATGGTCCAGCAATTCCTGTTTCAGCACGAAGCCCAGTCTTCCTCAGCAAGATACTCTCGATGGTTTTCAGCATAAGCCATCCAATCGTCCTCAATACGGCACTGGTGCAAGACAGTACAATGTGAATTGACAGAGATGGCAGAATCAGATCCGCAATAGTTGGTCAGAAGCAAGAATCAGTCAGAACACAAGTCTGCCTCGGGAATCAGATTCTCAGATATATGTGAAGGAAGCCAGATATACCCCTCAGTGTGACAAAGGGCTATGAGGATTGTCGACAACACTGAGCTCTGTACAAGTAACAGTGAACCTGGAAGATGATCTTGATGAGCCCTTGTCTTCTTTTCCCTGGTAACGGCACCACGCCTATGTTCTAAGCCATTTTTGGCCGTCCAGGGTGGGTGCCGACTTTTTATTTCTCTCTTCAACGACTGTCACGAGTTCTGAGCTCCTTTCCGGCCGTCTCGTACAGCTGTTGAGTTTCTTTTTGACAGTGGCCCTTTGCTCTGAGCTTCTTTTCGGCCGTCTTAGGGAACTATCACTTTCTTCTTATCAACACGGTCTCCTGCTCTGAGCCGCTTTTCGGCCGTCTCGAGCCGTGGTTGAGTTACTTCAGTAATGTCCCAGATCTGAGTTGTAAAGACCGTTCTGGTGGCTACTGATTTATTTGTCGATTTCTTGCAAGGGTTCAGATGATCATTTTTCCCCGGTCAAAATGTTGCACCCAACAGAACCTATGGTCACCCAAAGAAGTAATATGACCCCGCTCTTTCAACCAAGGATCCAGATCAAGGAAAACAGTAATGAAGGAGCAAGACCGGTGATGCAGGTATGAAAATTGTTGCAAGACCCACATGGTACAGATACCCCGAACAGTCTAAGTCAGTATGGATCACCATGGATATTCACCTAAAGGGTCTGCTCGGTTTTGGATGGTGAATAACAGTCTGGAAGCATGTGCCCTCACTTATGTGAAGCATCAACGGATAGCCTGTCATGGACAAAATTCTTTCACGAGATTCACAGTCCGTCAAGTCTGCGGATACTATCATATAAGGCCATACACCTTTATGCTGGTCAGGACAGGCGACAGTCAAATATTTGGAATGAATCTGAGATTCAAGACAGTGGATCCAGTCAGGATGGTTCAGAAATTCCTGTGATAAGTCAGAATCTTTCAGGAAAGCGGTTATGCCTCACCTCACTGTTTGGAACCCGAAGGACCTGCAGTTAAGTGGAGAAACCCAATGCAAGGAGTCAGAGCTTGGGTGTTCATCAGGAAAATCTGATCACAAATTCATGGGCAGTTTTCAGTACCGACACAACAATTGGAAATCACTCTCATATTTGTGAGACAGGCATATATTTCAGACATGGTAAATCTCAGATAAGTCAGCAGACATGAGAAGAATTGGAGCCAGTATAAGCAGGAAAATGGGAAGTAAGATCTGCCAGGATATGGATATAGTGAAGCAAACCACCCCAGAGCCAGTCAGGTAAGTCAAATGCAGAATTCAATGGGAACAATCAATAAAGGAAAAAGGATACCCGAGTTGGAAACGGTTTCCTTAAGTCAGTATATGCATACTTGTTCCCTGAGCAACCAAATCTCGAGGACGAGATTTCTTTAAGGGGGGAAGGTTTGTCACAGCCTGATTTTTGGCCCTTTCTTTTTCTTTGGTTTTTCTGAGATTTTTGCTTGAGTTTTCTTTTTCCGTGGCTTTGTGGTCTGGAAACTGAAGAAGAAGAACTCTTCTTTGCTTCCAGAGTGGCTTGTCATACTCCAATCCTTCCCTAGATCATAACCATCCTAGCCCAATCCCAATATTCTTTTTATTGGGAATATTCCTTTTCTATTAAAGGAATCATCATTTTTGCCCTAGGTGTGAAGCAACCTATATTTCCATCACTCCTAAAATTCCCAAAAAAATCTCATAAATTGTTTGGGTCATATCTTCCTCAAATATGGCAAAACATTTCATTTTCCATGTTTATCATCATGCTCAAATAATTCATTTCGTATTCTGCCCTAAATGGCACATTGTGAAGCAAGTGCTATTTTCCTTTGCCCAATTGACCTCAAACTCCATGGACACCTTTTCCCTCCACCGCACCCCTAGAGCCTCCCCGCCGTTTCCCTCCTCCTCTGGTAGCCCCTGGCCGCGATGCCCAACCTCCACCCGAAGCCATCTCTGCCGGAGTTTGAGGTCAATTGGGCAAAGGAAAATAGCACTTGCTTCACAATGTGCCATTTAGGGCAGAATACGAAATGAATTATTTGAGCATGATGATAAACATGGCAAATGAAATGTTTTGCCATATTTGAGGAAGATATGACCCAAACAATTTATGAGATTTTTTTGGGAATTTTAGGAGTGATGGAAATATAGGTTGCTTCACAACCTAGGGCAAAAATGATGATTCCTTTAACAGAAAAGGAATATTCCCAATAAAAAGAATATTGGGATTGGGCTAGGATGGTTATGATCTAGGGAAGGATTTGAGTATGACAAGCCACTCTGGAAGCAAAGAAGAGTTCTTCTTCTTCAGTTTCCAGACCACAAAGCCACGGAAAAAGAAAAGTCAAGCAAAAATCTCAGAAAAACCAAAGAAAAAGAAAGGGCCAAAAATCAGGCTGTGACAGAATCATTCTCTCTTGATTGTTTTCTCCCCGAACACGAATATATGGAGTTGGAGTTGAGGTCGGTGGAGCAACAGGGGGCCCACAAGGCAGGGGGCGCGCCCAGGGGGGCAGGCGCACCCCCACCCTCGTGGACAGGTGGTGGGCCCCCTGGCCTTGATTCTTTCGGCAATATTTTTAATATTTTCCAAAAATAAGTTCCGTGGAGTTTCAGGTCATTCCGAGAACTTTTGTGTATGCACATAAATAACACCATGGCAATTCTGCTAAAAACAGCGTCAGTCCGGGTTAGTTCCATTCAAATCATGCAAGTTAGAGTCCAAAACAAGGGCAAAAGTGTTTGGAAAAGTAGATACGACGGAGACGTATCAACTCCCCCAAGCTTAAACCTTTGCTTGTCCTCAAGAAATTCAGTTGACAAACTGAAAGTGATAAAGAAAAACTTTTACAAACTCTATTTGCTCTTGTTGTTGTAAATATGTAAAGCCAGCATTCAAGTTTTCAGCAAAGATCATAACTAACCATATTCACAATAACTCTTAGGTCTCATATTTACTCATATCAATGGCATAGTCAACTAGCGAGCAATAATAATAAATCTCGGATGACAGCACTTTTTCAAAACAATCATAATATGATATAATAAGATGGTATCTCGCTAGCCCTTTCTGAGACCGCAAAACGTAAATGCAGAGCACCTTTAAAGATCAAGGACTGACTAAACATTGTAATTCATGGTAAAAGAGATCCAATCATAGTCATACCCAATATAAATTAATAGTAATGGATGCAAATGATAGCAGTGCTCTCCAGCTGGTGCTTTTTAATAAGAGGGTGATGACTCGACATAAAAGTAAATAGATAGGCCCTTCGCAGAGGGAAGCAGGGATTTGTAGAGGTGCCAGAGCTCGGTTTTGAAATAGAGATAAATAATATTTTGAGCGGCATACTTTCATTGTCAACATAACAACCAAGAGATGGCGATATCTTCCATGCTACACACATTATAGGCGGTTCCCAAATAGAATGGTAAAGTTTATACTCCCCCTCCACCAACAAGCATCAATCCATGGCTTGCTCGAAACAACGAGTGCCTCCAACTAGAAACAGCCCCGGGGGAGTTTTGTTTGCAATTATTTTGATTTTGTTTGCATAAAGCATGGGACTGGGCATCCCGGTGACCAGCCATTTTCTCGTGAGTGAGGACCGGAGTCCACTCCTCTTGAGAATAACCCGCCTAACATGGAAGATAAGGACAACCCTAGTTGATACATGAGCTATTCGAGCATACAAAACAGAATTTCATTTGAAGGTTTAGAGTTTGGCACATACAAATTTACTTGGAACGGCAGGTAGATACTGCATATAGGAAGGTATATTGGACTCATATGGAATAACTTTGGGGTTTAAGGGATTGGATACACAAGCCATATTCCCGCTTAGTACAAGTGATGGCTAGAAAAAGACTGGGAAGCGACCAACTAGAGAGCGACAACAGTCATGAACATGCATTAAAATTAATAAACATTGAGTACAAGCATGAGTAGGATATAATCCACCATGAACATAAATATCGTGAAGGCTATGTTGATTTGTTTCAACTACATGTGTGAACATGTGCCAAGTCGAGTCACTTAAATCATTCAAAGGAGGATACCACCCCACTATACCACATCACAACCATTTTAATAGCATGTTGGCACGCAAGGTAAACCATTATAACTCATAGCTAATCAAGCATGGCACGAGCAACTATGATCTCTAATTGTCATTGCAAACATGTTTATTCATAATAGGCTGAATCAGGAACGATGAACTAATCATATTTACAAAAAAAAGAGAGGTCGAGTTCATACCAGCTTCTCTTATCTCAATCAGTCCATCATATATCGTCATAATTGCCTTTCACTTGCACGACCGAACGATGTGAAAATAATAAGAGTGCACGTGCATTGGACTAAGCTGGAATCTGCAAGCATTCAATAAACAGGAGAAGACAAGGCAACATGGGCTCTTGGTTAAATCAACAATAATGCATATAAGAGCCACTTCAACATTTTAATTATGGTCTTCTCCTATCGACCCCCAAAGAAAAGAAAAGAAATAAAACTATTTACACGGGAAAGCTCCCAACAAGCAAAAGAAGAATAGGAAATCTTTTTGGGTTTTCTTTTAATTATTACTACTACAACAAGAAAAGTAAACTAACTAAAAGCTACTACTAAATTTTTTGTTTTTTTCTTAAAGTTTATTAAACACACAAGAAGAAAGCATAAAAAGGAAAATAAACTAGCATGGATATTACAGTGAAAAAGTATGAGCAACGACATTTATGAATGAGTGTGTAAACATAAATGTAATGTCGGTGGGAAATACGTACTCCCCCAAGCTTAGACTTTTGGCCTAAGTTGGTTTATTGCCACGGATGGCCTGGCGGATATCCAAAGTTGTAGTTGGGGTCGTACTGAGATGAACGGCTATTGCATCGTGGGCTACAGCTTGAAGACGAGCTTCCCTCGTCCTCCTTTCGTACTCATTTGCCTCCTCCCTGGTTATAAAATGTCTCCCCTTTGCCTGAAAGTCAAAGAGAGCTGGAGCAGGGAGAACAATATTGACAGCGTGACGCCTGTCAAAGATTAGTCGGTACTGGAGAGGTGGTTCATTCCTCTCGACAAACTGATGGTGAACCATAGCATTAAAGTCTAGATAAGTAGGAGGCAATTCAATATCATCATCACGTATGGTTACATCAAGAAAATCAGCTAAGTGGGTTGCATAAATTCCACCAAAGAAATCTCCATTAAATCTATTATGATGCAACCTACGTGCAACAATGGCTCCCAAATTATAAGATTTATCTCCTAACACAGCACTCCTAAGAATGCTGAGGTCAGGGACACACATGTGACATGCTTCATCCTTACCATTTATGCACCTACCTATGAAGAGAGCAAAATAATGTATAGCAGGAAAATGAATGCTCCCTATGGTAGCTTGTGCTATATCTCTAGATTCCCCCACAGTTATACTAGCAAGAAAATCTCTAAATTCAGATTTGCGAGGTTCACTAGCACTACCCCATTGTGGAAGTTTGCAAGCAGTGGTAAAATCCTCTAAGTCCATAGTATAAGATTTTTCATAAAGATCAAACAGGATAGTTTGAGAATTGGGTGCAGATGAAAATTCAAACCTCCTCACAAAGGAACTAGTGAGATAGTAGTACTGGCGACACTTTTCTGCCTCGAAGCTCACAAGATCAGCGTTAATATGCATTAAATTCTTCCTTAATTCCTTCTCGATCCATGAAGTCCTCTGAAGGCCATTCACAAGGCCACACTGGAGCGTTCCTTGGTGGCTCATCATTGGCATCATGCATTGCAAGCCTGGGTCCTTGTTTCCTTGAAGAACCACCTTGGTACATTTTCCTAAGCATATTTCTTCCTCTGAAAAATTTCTGAAATTTTTAGTAACTTCAAATAAAAGTGATTCAAGCTCAACAAAATTGATAGCAACTACTCCTACAAGTGCCTAGAGCCTATATCATGCATTAGAACTACTTAGAACCATATAAATTTGACATGCAAGCTCAAGAACATGGTCACCTAGGCAGCACAAATTTGTAATGAATAAAGCACTAGAACAAAAACTAATTGGACCAATGGAGGAGTCACATACCAAGGAATAATCCCCCCAAGCAGTTTTGTGAGAGGTGCTTTGAGCAAGGAGATCGAAAATCACAGCAAAATGAGCTAGAACTCGTGCTTGAGCTGGATGGTGATTTTTTTGGGAGGAAGATGTGTGTGGGTGCAGGAATAAGTGGAGGGGAGCCACCGTGGGCCCACGAGGCAGGGGGCGCGCCCTGTAGGAGTGGGCGTGCCCTGGACCCTCGTGGCCAGGTGCTTGCTCCCCCTACTGTGTTCTCAGTGCCAGATATTCTCAAATATTCCAGAAAAAATCATATTTCAATTTCGGGGCATTTGGAGAACTTTTATTTTTGGGGTATTTTTATATTGCACGGATAATTCAGAAAACAGACAGAAAATACTATTTTTACTTTATTTCAACCAAATAACAGAAAGTAGAGAGAGGGTACAGAAGGTTGTGCTTTCTAACTTCATCCATCTCATGCTCATCAAAAGGAATCCACTAACAAGGTTGATCAGGTCTTGTTAACAAACTCATTCTGAATCGCATGAAACCGGAGAAATTTCGAATAACACTATGTTACCTCAACGGGGATATGCACATCCCCTATAATAAGAATATCACATTTCTTCTTGACAGTAGGAAGAGGAAATTCAAAACCTCCAAAAAATAATCGATGGAATTTTTCCAATAGAATTGATATTGTGGACTTGAGGTTGTTTCCTCAGAAAGTGTATCGTATGCTCATTACCATTAACATGAAAAGTGACGTTGCCTTTGTTGCAATCAATAACAGCCCCTGCAGTATTCAAAAAGGGTCTTCCAAGAATAATAGACATACTATCGTCCTCGGGAATATCAAGAATAACAAAGTCCGTTAAAATAGTAACGTTTGCAACCACAACAGGCACATCCTCACAAATACCGACAGGTATAGCAGTTGATTTCTCAGCCATTTGCAAAGATATTTCAGTAGGTGTCAACTTATTCAAATCAAGTCTGCGATATAAAGAGAGAGACATAACACTAACACCGGCTCCAAGATCACATAAAGCAGTTTTAACATAGTTTCTTTTAATGGAGCATGGTATAGTGGGTACTCCTGGATCTCCAAGTTACTTTGCTATTCCACCCTTAAAAGTATAATTAGCAAACACGGTGGAAATTTTAGCTTCCGGTATCTTTCTTTTATTTGTGACAATTTCTTTCATATACTTAGCATAAGGATTCATTTTGAGCATATCAGTTAATCGCATACGCAAAAAGATAGGTCTAACCATTTCAGCAAAGCGCTCAAAATCCTCATCATCCTTTTTCTTGGATGGTTTGGGAGGAAAAGGCATGGGTTTCTGAACCCATGGTTCTCTTTCTTTACCATGTTTCCTAGAAACAAAGTCTCTCTTATCATAATGTTGATTCTTTGATTGTGGGTTATCAAGATCAACAGTAGGTTCAATTTCTACATCATTATCATTACTAGGTTGAGCATCAACATGAACATAATCATTAACATTTTCATTAGGTTCATGTTCATTGCCAGATTGTGTTTCAGCATCAGAAATAGAAATATCATTTGGATTCTCAGGTGGTTCAGTAATAGGTTCACTAGAAGCATGCAAAGTCCTATCATTTTTCTTTTTCTTCTTTTTAGAGGGACTAGGTGCTCTATATTTATTTCTCTGAGAATCTTGCTCAATTCTCTTAGGGTGGCCTTCAGGATACAAAGGTTCCTGAGTCATCTTACCAGTTCTAGTAGCCACTCTAACAACATAATCATTATTCTTACTATTCATTTCATTGAGCAAATCATTCTGAGCTTTAAGTACTTGTTCTACTTGAGTGGTAACCATAGAACCATGTTTACTAATGAGTTTAAGTTCACCTTTAACTCTAGACATATAATCACCCAAGTGTTCAATCATATAAGCATTTTGTTTTAATTGTCTACCAAAATAGGCATTAAAATCTTCTTGCTTAACCATAAATTTATCAAATTCATCCAAACATTGGCTAGCAAACTTAGTAGGAGGGATTTCAGCTTTATCATATCTATAGAGAGAATTTACCTTTACTACCTGTGTCGGGTTATCAAGACCATGAGTTTCTTCAATAGGTGATGGATTAAGATCATATGTTTCTTCAACAGGCGGTAAATTAAGACCATGTATTTCTTCAATAGGAGGTAAATTCTTAACATCTTCAGCTTTAATACCTTTTTCTTTCATAGATTTCTTTGCTCTTGCATATCTTCAGGACTGAGAAATAGAACACCCCTCTTCTTCGGAGTTGGTTTAGGAATAGGCTCAGGAATTGGCTCAGGGAGTGTCCAATTATTTTCATTGGTCAACATATTATTCAATAGAATTTCAGCTTCATCCGGTGTTCTTTCCCTGAAAACAGAACCAACACAATTATCCAGGTAATCTCTGGAAGCATCGGTTAGTCCATTATAAAAGATATCAAGCATTTCATTTTTCTTAAGAGGATGATCAGGCAAAGCATTAAGTAATTGGAGAAGCCTCCCCCAAGCTTGTGCGAGACTCTCTTCTTCAATTTGCACAAAATTATATATTTCCCTTAAGGCAGCTTGTTTCTTATGAGCAGGGAAATATTTAGCAGAGAAGAAATAAATCATATCCCGGGGACTACGCACACAACCAGGATCAAGAGAGTTGAACCATATCTTAGCATCACCCTTTAATTAGAACGGAAATATTTTAAGGATATAAAAATAGCGAGTTCTCTCATCATTAGTGAACATGGTGGCTATATCATTTAATTTAGTAAGATGTGCCACAACAATTTCAGATTCATAGCCATAAAAAGGATCAGATTCAACCAAAGTAATTATCTCAGGATCAACAGAGAATTCATAATCCTTATCAGTAACACAGATAGGTGAAGTAGCAAAAGTAGGGTCAGGTTTCATTCTAGCATTAAGAGATTGCTGCTTCCATTTAGCTAATAACTTCTTAAGATCATATCTATCATTGCAAGCAAAAATAGCTCTAGCAGCTTCTTCATCCATAACATAGCCCTCAGGCACAACAGGCAATTCATATTTATTAGGGTGAGAGTCTTCATCATCACTATCATCAATATTATCAGTTTCAATAATTTCATTCTCTCTAGCCCTAGCAAGTTGTTCATCAAGAAATTCACCAAGTGGCACAGTAGTATCAAGCATAGAAGTAGTTTCATCATAAGTATCATGCATAGCAGAAGTGGCATCATCAATAACATGCGACATATCAGAATTAATAGCAGGAGCAGGTTTAGGTGTCGCAAGCTTACTCAAAACAGAAGGTGAATCAAGTGCAGAGCTAGATGGCAGTTTCTTACCTCCCCTCGTAGTTGAGGGATAAATTTTTGTTTTCGCATCTTTCAAGTTCTTCATAGTGACCAGCAGATATAAATCCCAAGTGACTCAAAGAATAGAGCTATGATCCCCAGCAACGGCGCCAGAAAATAGTCTTGATAACCCACAAGTACAGGGGATCGCAATAGTTTTCGAGGGTAGAGTATTCAACCCAAATTTATTGATTCGACACAAGGGGAGCCAAAGAATATTCTCAAGTATTAGCAGTTGAGTTGTCAATTCAACCACACCTGGATAACTTAGTATCTGCAGCAAAGTATTTAGTAGCAAAGTAATATGGAAGTAACAGTAACGATAGCAAAGGTAATATTTTTTGGGTTTTGTAGTGATTGTAACAGTAGCAACGGAAAAGTAAATAAGCGAAGAACAATATGTGAAAAGCTCGTAGGCATTGGATCGGTGATGGAGAATTATGCCGGATGTGGTTCATCATGTAACAGTCATAACATAGGGTGACACAGAACTAGCTCCAATTCATCAATGTAATGTAGACATGTATTCTGAATATAGTCATACGTGCTTATGGAAAAGAACTTGCATGACATCTTTTGTCCTACCCTCCCGTGGCAGCGGGGTCCTAATGGAAACTAAGGGATATTAAGGCCTCCTTTTAATAGAGTACCGGACCAAAGCATTAACACATAGTGAATACATGAACTCCTCAAACTATGGTCATCACCGGGAGTGGTCCCGATTATTGTCACTTCGGGGTTGCCGGTTCATAACACATAGTAGGTGACTATAGACTTGCAAGATAGGATCAAGAACTCACATATATTCATGAAAACATAATAGGTTCAGATGTGAAATCATGGCACTCGGGCCCTAGTGACAACCATTAAGCATAGCAAAGTCATAGCAACATTAATCTCAGAACATAGTGGATACTAGGGATCAAACCCTAAAAAATCTAACTCGATTACATGATAAATCTCATCCAACCCATCACCGTCCAGCAAGCCTACGATGGAATTACTCACGCACGGCGGTGAGCATCATGAAATTGGTGATGGAGGATGGTTGATGATGACGACGGCGACGGATTCTCCTCTCCGGAGCCCCGAACGGACTCCAGATCAGCCCTCCCGAGAGGTTTTAGGGCTTGGCGGTGGCTCCGTATCGTAAAACGCGATGAATCCTTCTCTCTTGATTTTTTTCCTCCCCGAACACGAATATATGGAGTTGGAGTTGAGGTCGGTGGAGCAACAAGGGGCCCACGAGGCAGGGGGGCGTGCCCAGGGGGGCCGGCGCGCCCCCCACCCTTGTGGATAGGTGGTGGGCCCCCTGGCCTTGATTCTTTTGCCAATATTTTTAATATTTTCCAAAAATAAGTTCCGTGGAGTTTCAGGTCATTCCGAGAACTTTTGTTTCTGTACATAAATAACACCATGGCAATTTTGCTGAAAACAGCGTCAGTCCGGGTTAGTTCCATTCAAGTCATGCAAGTTAGAGGCCAAAACAAGGGCAAAAGTGTTTGGAAAAGTAGATACGACGGAGACGTATCACCTGCAAGATCACAGGCTGCTAATGCTAGATCACATTCTGCTCCTCCAAGATCACAACATCCTTCTGCAAGGCATGCTGCTGCAAGGCATTCAAGAGGCATTCAAGGCCTTTCTGTGCACCAAGATCTGCTGCTGGAGCTTCCACTTCTGCTGGCCCAACAAGTCATTCTGGATGGATGGCCTTTTTTACTTCAAGTGGAAATACCTGAGTGTCATGAGTCATGTTCTAAACTATGTTAGTGATGCCCAAGAGATGAGGGGGCAAGTACTGTATGTTTCAAAACAATTATTATTTTGGGTTGACATGCTTTCTGTTAGAGTACTCTTTCTATTATGAGTCATGTTTCTAAACTATGTCAGTGATGCCCAAGAGATGAGGGGGCAACTACTGTATGTTTCAAAACAATTATTATTTTGGGTTGACATGCTATCTGTTAGAGTACTCTTTCTGTTACGAGTCATGTTTCTAAACTATGCCCAAGAGATGAGGGGGTTATGTATGTACTCTTTCTGTTATTTTGGGTTGGCAAGTTATGTATGTTTAGGGGTTGTGGACATCGACGGAACCCAAAATAGCGAAAGTTTTGGGGTTTAGGGGTTGTCGGCATCGACATAACCCAAAATAGCAAAAGTTTTAGGGTTTAGGGGTTGTCGGTATCGACATAACCCAAAATAGCCAAAGTGTTAGATTTAGGGGTTGTCGACATTGACGGAACCCAAAATAGCCAAAGTGTTAGATTTAGGGGTTGTCGACATCGGTGGAACCCAAAATAGTCAAAGTTTTAGGGTTTCGGGGTTCGATATCGACGGAACCCAAAATAGCCAAAGTGTTAGATTTAGGGGTTCTCGACATTAACGTAACCCAAGATAGCCAAAGTTTTATGGTTTAGGGGTTGTCGACATCGAAGAAACCCAAAATAGCCAAAGTGTTAGATTTAGGGGTTGTCGACATCGAGAGAACCCAAAATAGCCAAAGTTTTAGGGTTTAGGGGTTGTCGGTATTGACGGAACCAAAATAGCCAAAGTTTTAGGGTTTAGGGGTTGTCGGTATCGACGGAACCCAAAATAGCCAAAGTGTTAGATTTAGGGGTTGTCGACATCGACAGAACCCAAAATAGCAGAAGTGTTAGATTTAGAGGTTGTCGACATCGGTGGAACCCAAAATAGTCAAAGTTTTAGGGTAGGGGTTTTCGGTATCGGCGAAATCCAAAATAGCCAAAGTGTTAGATTTAGGGGTTGTCGACATTGACGGAACCCAAGATAGCCAAAGTTTTAGGGTTTAGGGGTTGTCGACATCGACGAAACCCAAAATAGCCAAAGTGTTAGATTTAGGGGTTGTCGACATCGACAGAACCCAACATAGCCAAAGTTTTAGAGTTTAGGGGTTGTCGGTATCGACGAAACCCAAAAATAGCCAAAGTGTTAGATTTAGGGGTTGTCGACATTGACAGAACCCCAAGATAGCCAAAGTTTTAGGGTTTAGGGGTTGTCGACATCGACGGAACCCGAAATAGCCAAAGTGTTAGATTTAGGGGTTGTCGACATTAACGGAACCCAAGATAGCCAAATTTTTGTGGTTAAGGGGTTGGCGACATCAATGGAACCCAAAATAGCCAAAGTTTTAGGGTTTAGGGGTTGTCGGTATCGACAGAACCCAAGATAGCCAAAGTTTTAGGGTTTAGGGGTTGTCGGCATCAACATAACCCAAAATAGCCAAAGTGTTAGATTTTAGGGGTTGTCGACATCGGTGGAACCCAAAATAGTCAAAGTTTTAGGGTTGAGGGGTTGTCGATATCGGCGTAACCCAAAATAGCCAAAGTGTTAGATTTAGGGGTTGTCGACATTAACGAAACCCAAGATAGCCAAAGTTTTAGGGTTTAGGGGTTGTCGACATCGACGAAACCCAAAATAGCCAAAGTGTTAGATTTAGGGGCTGTCGACATCGACGAAACCCAAAATAGCCAAAGTGTTAGATTTAGGGGTTGTCGACATCGACAGAACCCAAAATAGCCAAAGTTTTAGGGTTTAGGGGTTGTCGGTATCGACGGAACCCAAAATAGCCAAAGTTTTAGGGTTTAGGGGTTGTCGGTATCGACAGAACCCAAAATAGCCAAAGTGTTGGATTTAGGGGTTGTCGACATCGACGGAACCCAAAATAGCCGAAGTGTTAGATTTAGGAGCCGAAGTGTTAGATTAGTGGTTGTCGACATCGGTGGAACCCAAAGTAGTCAAAGTTTTAGGGTTTAGGGGTTGTCGGTATCGGCGGAACCCAAAATAGCCAAAGTGTTAGATTTAGGGGTTGTCGACATTGACGGAACCCAAGATAGCCAAAGTTTTAGGGTTTAGGGGTTGTCGACATCGACGAAACCCAAAATAGCCAATCTGTTAGATTTAGGGGTTGTCGACATCGACCGAACCCAAGATAGCCGAAGTTTTGTGGTTAAGGGGTTGGCGACATCAACGGAACCCAAAATAGCCAAAGTTTTAGGGTTTAGGGGTTGTCGGTATTGACATAACCCAAACTAGCCAAACTGTTAGATTTAGGGGTTGTCGACATCGACGGAACCCAAAAATAGCCAAAGTGTTAGATTTAGGGGTTGTCGACATCGGTGGAACCCAAAATAGTCAAAGTTTTAGGGTTTAGGGGTTGTCGATATCGACGGAACCCAAAATAGCGAAAGTGTTAGATTTAGCGGTTGTCGCCATTGACGGAACCCACGATAGCCAAAGTTTTATGGTTTAGGGCTTGTCGACATCGACGAAACCCAAAATAGCCAAAGTGTTTGATTTAGGGGTTGTCGACATCGAGAGAACCCAAAATGGCCAAAGTTTTAGGGTTTAGGGGTTGTCGGTATCGACAGAACCGAAATAGCCAAAGTTTTAGGGTTTAGGTGTTGTCGGTATCGACGGAACCCAAAATAGCCAAAGTGTTAGATTTAGGGGTTGTCGACATCGACGGAACCCAAAATAGTCGTAGTGTTACATTTAGGGGTTGTCAACATCGGTGGAACCCAAAATAGTTAAAGTTCTAGGGTTTAGGGGTTGTCGATATCGGCGGAACCCAAAATAGCCAAAGTGTTAGATTTAGGGGTTGTCGACATTGACGGAACCCAAGATAGCCAAAGTTTTAGGGTTTAGGGGTTGTCGACATCGACGAAATCCAAAATAGCCAAAGTGTTAGATTTAGGGGTTGTCGACATCGACGGAACCCAAGATAGCCAAAGTTTTAGTGTTTAGGGGTTGTCGGTATCGACGGAACCGAAAAATAGCCAAAGTGTTAGATTTAGGGGTTGTCGACATTGAAAGAACCCAAGATAGCCAAAGTTTTAGGGTTCAGGGGTTGTCGACATCGACGGAACCCAAAATAGCCAAAGTGTTATATTTAGGGGTTGTCGACATCGGTGGAACCCAAAATAGTCAAAGTTTTAGGGTTTAAGGGTTGTCGATATCGACGGAACCCAAAATAGCCAAAGTGTTAGATTTAGGGGTTGTCGACATTAACGGAACCCAAGATAGCCAAAGTTTTAGGGTTTAGGGGTTGTCGACATCGACGTAACCCGAAATAGCCAAAGTTTTAGATTTAGGGGTTGTCGACATCGACAGAACCCAAAATAGCCAAAGTTTTAGGGTTTACGGGTTGTCGGTATCGACGGAACCCAAAATAGCTAAAGTTTTAGGGTTTAGGGGTTGTCGGTATTGACGGAAACCAAAATAGCCAATGTGTTAGATTTAGGGGTTGTCGACATCGACGGAACCCAAAATAGCCGAAGTGTTAGATTCAGGAGCCGAAGTGTTAGATTTAGGGGTTGTCGACATCGGTGTAACCCAAAATAGTCAAACTTTTAGGGTTTAGGGGTTGTCGGTACCGGCGGAACCCAAAATAGCCAGAGTGTTAGACTTAGGGGTTGTCGACATTGATGGAACCCAAGATAGCCAAAGTTTTAGGGTTTAGTGGTTGTCGACATCGACGAAACCCAAAATAGCCAAAGTGTTAGATTTAGGGGTTGTCGACATCGACAGAACCCAAGATAGCCAAAGTTTTAGGGTTTAGGGGTTGTCGGTATCGACATAACCCAAACTAGCCAAAGTGTTAGATTTAGGGGTTGTCGACATCGACGGAACCCAAAATAGCCAAAGTGTTAGATTTAGGGGTTGTCGACATCGGTAGAACCCAAAATAGTCAAAGTTTTAGGGTTTAGGGGTTGTCGATATCGACGGAATCCAAAATAGCGAAAGTGTTAGATTTAGGGGTTGTCGACATTAACAGAACCCAAGATAGCCAAAGTTTTATGGTTTAGGGGTTGTCGACATCGAAGAAACCCAAAATAGCCAAAGTGTTAGATTTAGGGGTTGTCGGTATTGACGGAACCAAAATAGCCAAAGTTTTAGGGTTTAGGGGTTGTCGGTATCGACGGAACCCAAAATAGCCAAAGTGTTAGATTTAGGGGTTGTCGACATCGACAGAACCCAAAATAGCCGAAGTGTTAGATTTAGAGGTTGTCGACATCGGTGGAACCCAAAATAGTATAAGTTTTAGGGTAGGGGTTTTCGGTATCGGCGAAACCCAAAATAGCCAAAGTGTTAGATTTAGGGGTTGTCGACATTGACGGAACCCAAGATAGCCAAAGTTTTAGGGTTTAGGGGTTGTCGACATCGACGAAACCCAAAATAGCCAAAGTGTTAGATTTAGGGGTTGTCGACATCGACAGAACCCAACATAGCGAAAGTTTTAGAGTTTAGGGGTTGTCGGTATTGACGAAACCCAAAAATAGCCAAAGTGTTAGATTTAGGGGTTGTCGACATTGACAAAACCCCAAGATAGCCAAAGTTTTAGGGTTTAGGCGTTGTCGACATCGACGGAACCCGAAATAGCCAAAGTGTTAGATTTAGGGGTTGTCGACATTAACGGAACCCAAGATAGCCAAATTTTTGTGGTTAAGGGATTGGCGACATCAACGGAACCCAAAATAGCCAAAGTTTTAGGGTTTAGGGGTTGTCGGTATCGACAGAACCCAAGATAGCCAAAGTTTTAGGGTTTAGGGGTTGTCGGCATCGACATAACCCAAAATAGCCAAAGTGTTAGATTTTAGGGGTTGTCGACATCGGTGGAACCCAAAATAGTCGAAGTTTTAGGGTTGAGGGGTTGTCGATATCGGCGTAACCCAAAATAGCCAAAGTGTTAGATTTAGGGGTTGTCGACATTAACGGAACCCAAGATAGCCAAAGTTTTAGGGTTTAGGGATTGTCGACATCGACGAAACCCAAAATAGCCGAAGTGTTAGATTTAGGGGTTGTCGACATTGACAGAACCCCAAGATAGCCAAAGTTTTAGGGTTTAGGCGTTGTCGACATCGACGGAACCCGAAATAGCCAAAGTGTTGGATTTAGGGGTTGTCGACATTAACGGAACCCAAGATAGCCAAATTTTTGTGGTTAAGGGGTTGGCGACATCAACGGAACCCAAAATAGCCAAAGTTTTAGGGTTTAGGGGTTGTCGGTATCGACAGAATCCAAGATAGCCAAAGTTTTAGTGTTTAGGGGTTGTCGGCATCGACATAACCCAAAATAGCCAAAGTGTTAGATTTAGGGGTTGTCGACATCGGTGGAACCCAAAATAGTCAAAGTTTTAGGGTTTAGGGGTTGTCGATATCGACGGAACCCAAAATAGCGAAAGTGTTAGATTTAGGGGTTGTCGGCATTGACGGAACCCACGATAGCCAAAGTTTTATGGTTTAGGGGTTGTCGACATCGACGAAACCCAAAATAGCCAAAGTGTTTGATTTAGGGGTTGTCGACATCGAGAGAACCCAAAATGGCCAAAGTTTTAGGGTTTAGGGGTTGTCGGTATCGACAGAACCGAAATAGCCAGAGTTTTAGGGTTTAGGTGTTGTCGGTATCGACGGAACCCAAAATAGCCAAAGTGTTAGATTTAGGGGTTGTCGACATCGACGGAACCCAAAATAGTCATAGTGTTACATTTAGGGGTTGTCAACATCGGTGGAACCCAAAATAGTCAAAGTTCTAGGGTTTAGGGGTTGTCGATATCGGCGGAACCCAAAATAGCCAAAGTGTTAGATTTAGGGGTTGTCGACATTGAGGGAACCCAAGATAGCCAAAGTTTTATGGTTTAGGGGTTGTCGACATCGACGAAACCCAAAATAGCCAAAGTGTTAGATTAAGGGGTTGTCGACATCGACGGAACCCAAGATAGCCAAAGTTTTAGTGTTTAGGGGTTGTCGGTATCGACGGAACCGAAAAATAGCCAAAGTGTTAGATTTAGGGGTTGTCGACATTGAAAGAACCCAAGATAGCCAAAGTTTTAGGGTTCAGGGGTTGTCGACATCGACGAAACCCAAAATAGCCAAAGTGTTATATTTAGGGGTTGTCGACATCGGTGGAACCCAAAATAGTCAAAGTTTTAGGGTTTAGGGATTGTCGACATCGACGAAACCCAAAATAGCCAAAGTGTTAGATTTAGGGGTTGTCAACATTGACAGAACCCCAAGATAGCCAAAGTTTTAGGGTTTAGGCGTTGTCGACATCGACGGAACCCGAAATAGCCAAAGTGTTAGATTTAGGGGTTGTCAACATTAACGGAACCCAAGATAGCCAAAATTTTGTGGTTAAGGGGTTGGCGACATCAACGGAACCCAAAATAGCCAAAGTTTTAGGGTTTAGGGGTTGTCGGTATCGACAGAATCCAAGATAGCCAAAGTTTTAGGGTTTAGGGGTTGTCGGCATCGACATAACCCAAAATAGCCAAAGTGTTAGATTTAGGGGTTGTCGACATCGGTGGAACCCAAAATAGTCAAAGTTTTAGGGTTTAGGGGTTGTCGATATCGACGGAACCCAAAATAGCGAAAGTGTTAGATTTAGGGGTTGTCGGCATTGACGGAACCCACGATAGCCAAAGTTTTATGGTTTAGGGGTTGTCGACATCGACGAAACCCAAAATAGCCAAAGTGTTTGATTTAGGGGTTGTCGACATCGAGAGAACCCAAAATGGCCAAAGTTTTAGGGTTTAGGGGTTGTCGGTATCGACAGAACCGAAATAGCCAGAGTTTTAGGGTTTAGGTGTTGTCGGTATCGACGGAACCCAAAATAGCCAAAGTGTTAGATTTAGGGGTTGTCGACATCGACGGAACCCAAAATAGTCGTAGTGTTACATTTAGGGGTTGTCAACATCGGTGGAACCCAAAATAGTCAAAGTTCTAGGGTTTAGGGGTTGTCGATATCGGCGGAACCCAAAATAGCCAAAGTGTTAGATTTAGGGGTTGTCGACATTGAGGGAACCCAAGATAGCCAAAGTTTTAGGGTTTAGGGGTTGTCGACATCGACGAAACCCAAAATAGCCAAAGTGTTAGATTTAGGGGTTGTCGACATCGACGGAACCCAAGATAGCCAAAGTTTTAGTGTTTAGGGGTTGTCGGTATCGACGGAACCGAAAAATAGCCAAAGTGTTAGATTTAGGGGTTGTCGACATTAAAAGAACCCAAGATAGCCAAAGTTTTAGGGTTCAGGGGTTGTCGACATCGACGGAACCCAAAATAGCCAAAGTGTTATATTTAGGGGTTGTCGACATCGGTGGAACCCAAAATAGTCAAAGTTTTAGGGTTTAAGGGTTGTCGATATCGACGGAACCCAAAATAGCCAAAGTGTTAGATTTAGGGGTTGTCGACATTAACGGAACCCAAGATAGCCAAAGTTTTAGGGTTTAGGGGTTGTCGACATCGACGTAACCCGAAATAGCCAAAGTTTTAGATTTAGGGGTTGTCGACATCGACAGAACCCAAAATAGCCAAAGTTTTAGGGTTTACGGGTTGTCGGTATCGACGGAACCCAAAATAGCCAATGTGTTAGATTTAGGGGTTGTTGACATCGACGGAACCCAAAATAGCCGAAGTGTTAGATTCAGGAGCCGAAGTGTTAGATTTAGGGGTTGTCGACATCGGTGTAACCCAAAATAGTCAAAGTTTTAGGGTTTAGGGGTTGTCGGTACCGGCGGAACCCAAAATAGCCAGAGTGTTAGACTTAGGGGTTGTCGACATTGACGGAACCCAAGATAGCCAAAGTTTTAGGGTTTAGTGGTTGTTGACATCGACGAAACCCAAAATAGCCAAAGTGTTAGATTTAGGGGTTGTCGACATCGACAGAACCCAAGATAGCCAAAGTTTTAGGGTTTAGGGGTTGTCGGTATCGACATAACCCAAACTAGCCAAAGTGTTAGATTTAGGGGTTGTCGACATCGACGGAACCCAAAATAGCCAAAGTGTTAGATTTAGGCCTTGTCGACATCGGTGGAACCCAAAATAGTCAAAGTTTTAGGGTTTAGGGGTTGTCGATATCGACGGAACCGAAAATAGCGAAAGTGTTAGATTTAGGGGTTGTCGACATTAACGGAACCCAAGATAGCCAAAGTTTTGTGGTTTAGGGGTTGTCGACATCGATGAAACCGAAAATAGCCAAAGTGTTCGATTTAGGTGTGGTTGACATCGAGAGAACCCAAAATGGCCAAAGTTTTAGGGTTTAGGGGTTGTCGGTATCGACGGAACCGAAATAGCCAATGTTTTAGGGTTTAGGTGTTGTCGATATCGATGGAACCCAAAATAGCCAAAGTGTTAGATTTAGGGGTTGTTGACATCGACGGAACCCAAAATAGTCGTAGTGTTAGATTTAGGGGTTGTCAACATCGGTGGAACCCAAAATAGTCAAAGTTCTAGGGTTTAGGGGTTGTCGGTATCGGCGGAACCCAAAATAGCCAAAGTGTTAGATTTAGGGGTTGTCGACATTGACGGAACCCAAGATAGCCAAAGTTTTAGGGTTTAGGGATTGTCGACATCGACGAAACCCAAAATAGCCAAAGTGTTAGATTTAGGGGTTGTCGACATCGACGGAACCCAAGATAGCCAAAGTTTTAGTGTTTAGGGGTTGTCGGTATCGACGGAACCCAAAAATAGCCAAAGTGTTAGATTTAGGGGTTGTCGACATTGAAAGAACCCAAGATAGCCAAAGGTTTAGGGTTCAAGGGTTGTCGACATCGATGGAACCCAAAATAGCCAAAGTGTTAGATTTAGGGGTTGTCGACATCGATGAAACCAAAGATAGCCAAAGTTTTGTCGTTAAGGGGTTGGCGACATCAACGGAACCCAAAATAGCCAAAGTTTTAGGGTTTAGGGGTTGTCGGTATCGACAGAACCCAAGATAACCAAAGTTTTAGGGTTTAGGGGTTGTCGGCATCGACATAACCCAAAATAGCCAAAGTGTTAGATTTAGGGGTTGTCGACATCGACGGAACCCAAAATAGCAAAAGTGTTAGATTTAGGGGTTGTCGACATCGGTGGAACCCAAAATAGTCAAAGTTTTAGGGTTTAAGGGTTGTCAATATCGACGGAACCCAAAATAGCCAAAGTTTTAGATTTAGGGGTTGTCGACATTAACAGAACCCAAGATAGCCAAAGTTTTAGGGTTTAGGGGTTGTCGACATCGACGAAACCCGAAATAGCCAAAGTGTTAGATTTAGGGGTTGTCGACATCGACAGAACCCAAAATAGCCAAAGTTTTAGGGTTTAGGGGTTGTCGGTATCGACGGAACCAAAATAGCCAAAGTTTTAGGGTTTAGGGGTTGTCGGTATTGACGGAACCCAAAATAGCCAATGTGTTAGATTTAGGGGTTGTCGACATCGACGGAACCCAAAATAGCCGAAGTGTTAGATTTAGGAGCCGAGGTGTTAGATTTAGGGGTTGTCGACATCGGTGGAACCCAAAATTGTCAAAGTTCTAGGGTTTAGGGGTTGTCAGTATTGGCGGAACCCAAAATAGCCAAAGTGTTAGATTTAGGGGTTGTCGACATTGACGGAACCCAAGATAGCCAAGGTTTTAGGGTTTAGGGGTTGTCAACATCGACGAAACCAAAAATAGCCAAAGTGTTAGATTTAGGGGTTGTCGACATCGACAGAACCCAAGATAGCCAAAGTTTTAGAGTTTAGGGGTTGTCGGTATCGACGGAACCCAAAAATAGCCAAAGTGTTAGATTTAGGGGTTGTCGACATTGACAGAACCCAAGATAGCCAAAGTTTTAGGGTTTAGGGGTTGTCGACATCGACGGAACCCAAAATAGCCAAAGTGTTAGATTTAGGGGTTGTCGACATCGATGAAACCCAAGATAGCCAAAGTTTTGTGGTTAAGGGGTTGGCGACATCAACGGAACCCAAAATAGCCAAAGTTTTAGGGTTTAGGGGTTGTCGGTATCGACATAACCCAAGATAGCCAAAGTTTTAGGGCTTAGGGGTTGTCTGCATCGACATAACCCAAAATAGCCAAAGTGTTAGATTTAGGGGTTTTCGACATCGACGGAACCCCAAATAGCCAAAGTGTTAGATTTATGGGTTGTCGGCTTCAACGGAACCCAAAATAGCTAGAGTGTTAGATTTAGGGGATGTCGACGTCGACGGAACCCAAAATAGCCAAAGTGTTACGGTTTAGCTAACTACATCCATCTATGAAAGACACAAAGATGATAGAACTTCATAACTTCACCATTCTATGAAGCATCTACGAAAGCAAGACAATTCCAACTAAAAGATCCATACGGAACCATAATAGATTCTTACAGCAACATACTAGAGTTCATCACATAGTTCACAACTTAAAGCAACATACTTAATAAATTCTTACAGAACCATAATTCCAACTAAAAGATCCATATAGACATACAGAGCAGATCCATTGTTCAAATTTACCAGGTAATAACACTACTCACAAAAGGTCAGCTAAGCAGCCTCTTCATCTTGTGCATTCATCCAAGATGGCCTGGATCCCCTTCATCTTCTGCTTGTTCTTCTCATGTGCCTTCAACAGATCAACAATCTGAAGCTTGAGCTGAGCCCTATCTTTAGTGAGCTTGTCATGTCCCTTTTTCAGATCACCCATGTGATCCTTCAACTGGAGATTCTCTTAAATGAGCTTATCATGTCCCTTCTTCATATTACCAATGTGATCCTTCAGCTGGAGATTCTCTTGGGTGAGCTTTTCTTGAGACTTAGTGAGTTCATCAACCTGCTGCAGCTTGAGACTATCTTGGGTGAGCTTTTCCTGAGACTTTGTGATTTCATCAACCTGCTTCAGCTTGAGATTATCTTGGGTGAGCTTTTCCTGAGACTTTGTCAGTTCGTCAACCTCAAACTGCAAGTTCCTCATGGTTGCACTAAGCACTTCCTTCTCTTTCAAATGGTTGAACTTCAGGTTCCTGATGACAGTGCCTTGAGCTTTTGTCAGGTTCATAAGGACTGCATACTTCTCTTGTAGCTTGAAGATCTCTGTCTCTTTCTTCTCCATCTCTGTCTTCATATCTGAGACAACTGAGTTGGCCACCTCAGCTTTCCTCTCCTCTGCACTCTCCATCTTAGACTGCAAATATCTGAAATCCAGCACCCTATCCTCTTGGGAATTCAAAAGTTGATGAACATCTTCAACTAATTTGTCATAATTGGCCTCTAGTTTATTTTTCTTCTTCTGTTAAATGGTGAATACACTACTGCAGGATGCTGCTAACGCGACACTACGATCAGAGACCCTTTGACGAAACTGTGTGTGGTGCATTAATCACAAACGGTGATGTAAAAAACCCGTAAAAAAGATGCAAAATGTTTGCAATGGAGGAGCCATCAAACACGGTTCCGATTTTAGTTGTGTGTGCGATGCATGGCATACAGTTTAGTTCAATTAATTGTTTGCGATGAGGAAGAAGAACATAAACAGGCAGCCAGATGAAGGCGTGTGCGATATACGACATATAGTTCACTCGATGAACTATTTGTGATTAGGTAACACAAAATAAACGGTCAGCCATATCAAGGTGTGTGCGACATACGGCATACGGTTCACTTGGATGAACTGTTTGCTTTGAGCCAAGAGAACATAAACGGTTCAATTTAACAGGATGTGTGTGATACACGGCAAACAGGTCTGTAATCAGAAATATGTGCGAAGACCGATAATAATATAGACGATTGGTGCTAATAAGCCGTGTGTGTTGTGGGCAAACGCCATGGGTCTGTGGAGCCCCGAATCCGACATTTGGCGTGCCAGGTAGGGGGGGCATGGGAGCCTCTCTTCCTCCGGTCGATCCACCCAAGTTTCGCCATTCCCATGGCTGATGCTCCTCGAGCTCGTGCTGAGCGCTGGGCCGCCCTCGCCGCCCGCGTCGCCCAGACGGCGCTTGCAGGCGATGGCTCCTCGCCGTTCCCCATCGCTTGCGGCTAACGCTGCCACCGGCCCCGTGGCCCACGAGCAGCAGGCTTCGTCGCTGTAGCTCTCTGTGCGACGTGACGGGCCACCACTCCGTCACTGACTTCGGCGGCTTCTTCTTCTTATCATGCTCGTCGCGGGCCGGCGAACGCACAAGCTGCATTGCTCATGGCACGCGAGCTCCTGAGCTATCGCCCGACCGATGGCCTCGACGAGAACTGGCTGGACCGCATCACTGAGCTTGTCAGCGCCGCCGGAGAGGCCCCTCCACCGTCCCGTTTGCTGCCTCCCCCACTGCCTCTCGCGGGCGATGTGGCCCACGGTGCGCCTCCTCCACCTCCCAGGCAAGACGTCGTCCCCAATCCAAGGCATGAGGCTCCACAGCGCGACCCGCCGTGCATGGCGCCGACACGCGACAAAGAAAGCTGCCAAGTGGTGGAGCAGCCGCAAGGAGATGTGTGTGTGCTCCAGCACCGCCACGTCAAGTCCTCATGCCACCCGAGGTGGTGGTGCACGGGCGCCAAGATCAGGCTCCACCTCCACGGCGGGCTCCCGTGACAACGGAGGGATGCCGCACGTTCACTCCGGAGTTGCGTCGCGTCATCTGGCCAAGGAAGTTCAAGCCAGACCTGCCTCCACGCTACGACGGCACCCCCGACCCTGCCGAGTTCCTACAGCTCTACGAGTTGAGCATCGAGGCGGCCAACGGCAATGAGAAGGTCATGGCGAACTGGTTTCCCATGGCCCTCAAATATGGCACGTGCTCATGGCTCCTGAACCTCCCCGCGAGATCGATCTCTCCTGGGATGAGATGCGAGAGCACTTCGTTGCCAACTTCCGGGGCACTCGCGACCGCCCGCCGGCTGCGGGTGACCTGCGACGCATCAAGCAGCAGCTAGGAGAGATCTTACACTAATACATCCAGCGCTTCAACACTGTTCGCCTCAAGATTCCCAAGGTGTCGGACGAGGCCATCATTTCGGCGTTCACTGATGGCGTCCGGGACATCAAGACGAAGGAAGAGCTCGCCATACACCAGGCCTGTGCATGGCTCTGGAGATGTTCAACATGGCGACCAAATGTGTGAGAGCTAAGGAAGGTCGCCTCTCCCTCATGGAGCTTCCGGAGGCTGACCCAGAAGACAAGAAAGCCAAGGCCAAGGATGTGATGTGCAAGGGGCCAGCTGTGCTCACGGCCGAACCAAAGAAGTGCGGCTGCGACCACCTGGAGTCATCCAAGGGCAGCCGCCCGTTTTGCGTCTTCCACAACGTGCATAGCCACAACAACAATGACTGCCAGGAGCTCAGGGCCATCCACTATGGACGCCTCGGCTGACGCCCCGAGCGCAACGACCGAGGCTACGGCCATGGGGGAGGCCGAGGCGGAGGACGCTGGGACAACAGCGACCCCTACCAGGACTGGCGCGATCAGCCTCGTGAGGACCGCTGGTAGGGCCAGCCTCGTGAGGGTCCTTGGAGGGATCAGCCTTGTGTGGACCGTCCTCAGGGCAACATTGGCCTTCCTCCGCTGCCGCCACCGCCGAGAAGGAATGATGACCACCACCAGGATGATGGGGCTGGGGGCTTCCAAGAGCCTCGTGCCACCGCTTCCATCCTAGGCGGCACTCAGGCCCCTGCCTTCCATCGCATCTTCAAGAAGTTCGCTTGCGAGGTGAACGCGACCCTCCCCAAGCTCGAGGCGACGCGTCCGCTCAGGTGGTCCAAGTACGCCTTCACCTTCGATTCTGCTGATCAGCTCAAGTGCGTGGCCACTACCGGCGCCCTCCTGATGCTCTGCTCGCCTACCATCAGCAACGTCCTCGTCACCAAGACACTCATCGATGGCGGCGCGGGGCTCAATGTTCTCTCCGTCGATACGTTCGACAGGCTCCAGGTGTCATATGACCAACTTCAACCTACCAAGCCTTTTTCAGGAGTGACCGACGGCTCCACCACCCCGATAGGTCAGATCCACCTCCTTGTCACCTTCGGCAAGCGTGACAACTACCTCACTGAGCTCATCGACTTCGACGTGGCCCACATTCGCCTCCCGTACAATGCCATCCTTGGGTACCCAGCCCTGGTCAGGTTCATGGCTGCGACTCATCATGGCTACAATGTCATCCAGGGAGCTGCGACATCATCGCGGTCACCTGCGATGAGAAGGACGCGGTGTGCTCTCTCGAGCGCGCCTACCAGGCTGCGGCTGTCGAGAACCCAGATGACGAGGGTGCTGTCTACCCTCCCGAGGCCGTCCCAAAGAAGAAGAAGCAGCTGCTCCACTGAGGACCTCATGAGGATGGGGCGGCCAGTGGCCCTACCTTAGGACCTGCGCCCACTGACGGGGTGCCTTCCCCTCTCGCATAGGAAGGCGCGCCCGGCGCCCCTCTCAGGCTAGGCTCGGGGCTCTCCTCTGGACGGCCTCTGACCTGGCCAACATCATGAGGGAGGCGTTCAGGCACCATCTGGAGGCATGCTTCAACGCGCGCTTCCGCGAGGAGGGTGTAGGGCGCGAGGCGCCAGGAGTTCATCACCAAGGCGATCGAGGAGCTGCAGGAGGCAAGAGCTATGCGAGGCGATCGTTGCCCGCACAACCCAGCACGGCTCCCTTCCTCGGCGAGGGCAGCGAGCTGCGCGCTTGCGTCAACATCCCAGGGCTCAACAGGGCCGTGTCTCAGGAGCTCTACTGGCCATCCCACATTGGTCGGTGCGAGGGCCCACCTCACAGCTATGTTTGCATGCCTTTCTGTTTGCTGAACAGGGCTGCCAGGCACCAGCGCCACATGTTGGGCGTCCTGGCAGCTCATGAGGCAAGGCACCAGGCGATCGTATCAGAGGTGGCGATGGATCCTCGCGAGACCCCCGGTCCTCCAGAGCCTCGCGAGGTTCAGGACCTGGGCGACTCGTGAGGAGCGACTTCTGCAGCACGCGTCTTCAGCTACTTCAACACTTCTTCAGCAACGGTGCCAGGTGACACTTTTTGGTTTATTCAGTTGGGGGTGCCCCTCGGGCTGCATTACCCCAAGTAGTGTGGGTCCGTCCCTGCGGCGTGTATCGTTCTTTGCATTTATCAGAACTGGTTTTACCCTCTTCCATGAGTTGCATTATAATTATCACCTGTCTGTCCAGTGCTTCGTCGCCATGAACGTTGTATGACCGCCTCATGATTAAGGAATGGCATGACGTTTGTGCTTGGGTCCGTCCCTGCAGCATTGCTAAACCCAAGTGGCTAAGCTCTGGCTCGCGGGCCAGCTCCCGTGCACGTCACCTCCCATGCTCCTTGGTGCCTTGTTCTCGCATGAGATAATCGGGGGCAGATAAGTTTAGGGCACGTGACCCAGTGCCTCGTCGTCGCGGGAGCCGCACGCCGGTTGTCTTTCTTAAGGACTTTCGCGTGAGAAGACCGGGCACGGCGTCTGTGCTCGGGTCCGTCCCTCCAGCATCGACAAACCCAACGGCTGAGCTCTGTCTGGCGGGCCGGCCCCGTTCACGTCACCTCCTGGGGTCGTTGGTGTTTGGCCTTCTCATGCGATAACCTCAGGAGATTCACTCGGTGCAGGCTGCCTAACCATCTCGCAGGACTATCATAAGTGTTCCGAACAAAATTCAGGCGCAACCCGCCTTGAGGTAGGGCCTCGTGAGTCCCACGCTGGCTCACGAGTGCCCATACACACCTCTTCTAGCCCTGCCCTGCAAGCCACGTGTTAGGGCGGGGTTGTACATGCCCCGGAGTCTCCCTTCAGAGGGAGCTCCCACCCACGTACCAGTGGAAGCCTCATGCTCCGCATTGGCGGACGACATGGTCGAGGAGCGGCTATGCCCGTGCAAGAGCGGAAGCACCATGCTCCGCGCTTGTGAATAAACAACCGAGGGCAGCCTAACGGCTGCAGTAACCTTAGGAGAGAAACTAGGCTCACTGTTCAGCCTCACCGCGCCGCTTTCCCCTCGGGAGAGTCGCGCGAGGGGGCTGGGCATGGGGGCTACGCTCAAGTCACGCCTGGCATACGCCACCTCGCCAGGTGCCTCGAGCCTGGTCTTCGCGCGCCCCTCCCGAGCGAGAGCTCGGTGAGGAAAGGTATGGAGGGCTGTTCGTACGTCAAGGGGGACCCTTGGGCATCGCGACCAAGGGACCTAACTGGTCACGTATCCCCTCACCCCTTGGTCTCGTCCAGGTGATATGGACGCCCCAACGGCGGCTGAAGTATGCGCGGGGCCAGGCCCTGCCGACGCAGAGCGCTAAGACCTACACCCGCATCTCCTTCCCGAGGGCTGTTCGTATGTCAAGGGGGACTCCTGAGCATCGCGACTCAGGAACCTCACTGTTCATGTAGCCCCTCACCCCTTGGTCTCGTCCTGGCGATCTGGACGACCCAATGGCGGCTGAGGTATGCGCGGGGCAGGGCCTTGCCGGCGCAGAACACTAAAGCAAACAGAAAGGAAATCGCGGAACCCTAGAAAATTATGACAAAGCATACTGTCTCTTAAAAAGCTCAAAGCAGCATAAGTTCTTACGCCTCCACGAGGCACGATAAATGTTGCAGAATTAAGATAGGGGAAGCGCCGCCTTCAAGCCTCGTCCTCAGCCTTGGACACCACCATCGCCCACCTGGGGAGGCCCATCATCAACAATGTCTACGCTGTCCTTGTCAGTCGCGACCGCTGGGTCGACGCAGAGGAACTTCTGCAGCAAGGCCTCCACCTGCTTCTTCACGGCCTCGGCGGCAGCATCCTGGAGCTCAACATCCACACGTTTGAGCAGCGCACCAAGGTCGAAGCTGGGGTCCCGAAGATGGAGGTGGCTGAAGATGCGCGTCGCAGACAAGGTAAATAGCGCGCGGGCCTCTCCCTCCACCATGGGGCCCACTCTGACGACGATGCCCTTGAGCGCCGTGGCAAGCTTGGGGAGCAGTCCGGCGGAGCCATCCTCTAGTGTCGCCAGCGGCTTCCCGTACCCTTCCCCGTAAAGGGACTACAGGGCTGCGCGAGACCTCTGCTCGAGGGAGACGAAGGCGTCGCTCCCCACGGTGGCCACCTTCTCAGCCGCGGCAAGGAGTTTCTCCCAGGGCTCCAGCCGGGCCTTCTCCTCGGAGACGAGCTTGGTATGGGATGCCTGGGCCGCCTCCACCTCCTCCTTCAGTTTCTCCAGGCGACTGCGCTCCGTGACCTGTTCCTGGGCTGCCTGCTCTAGCTCGGCGCCGCGGTCGGTGAGCGTGGTCTCCTGGGTCTTCAGCCTCTCTTCCTGCTCCTCGAGCTGACGGGCGCGGGCAGCCTGCTCGTTGCGGAGGGCCTTTAGCTCGACCTCCGCCGCACGGCAGCGCTTCTCGGTGGCTGCTGCGTCAGCCAACGCCGCGTCGCGAGTAGCTGTGGCCATGCCGGCCACATTCTTGCCCTCCATGATGGGGGCCTTGGCCTGGCCCCAAGCTGTCCTGACGGACGAGTCGGCTTGGAACCACCCCGAGACCAGCACCAGATGCCCTGTCGCCATGCACCGGTCGGCGCCCCGAAGATTAGCCCGGAATCGGTCCAGCACGGAGAAGGCTTCCTCCAGAGCGTCGGGCATAGCAGAAGAACCATGGTCCGCCAACATGACGGCTTGGGGAGGAGGCGGCACCAGCGCCTGGGCTGGCGAAGCAACGACAACAAGGACAGCAGGGGGCTCCGGAGCCCTCGGACCCCCAGCGGGTGGCTGGAGATGGGCGCCTCCGGAGTCAGCTGAGCCACGGAGGCGGTCTTCTCTAGAGCCTGAGCCCCCATGCCTCGAGAGGCCAACCCCGCCGTAGGAGGATGCGAGGCGGCCTCTTCTTTTCACGCTGGAGTCGCCATGGCCACAACATGTGAAAGTGCGTTATATCGACTAGAGGGGGGGGGTGAATAGGCAATTTTTACAATTTGTCACTGAGGAATTTCTAGGTGAGGAAATTCCTAAGCAACGAACTACTTAGCAGCAGAATAGGTACTCAGATGCATGCATAACAGAACAGTAGCACTGTCATCATGATGAAATGAAACATACATAGAGTACAAGTAGCGTGTAAACATGATAAGCAGGCTGAAGACAAAGTGACTGAAGAATTATGAATGAGGAAATTGATAAAGCCTTCAGTCAAAGTCTTCAAACAGTAACGATCAAGTTCATCAACACATGAATGAGGAAATGAAAGGGTTGAGGAAATAGAACCAGTAGCTTGGTGAAGACGATGATTTGGTAGACCAGTTCCAACTGCTGTGACAGTTGTACGTCAGGTTGGAGCGGCTAGGTATTTAAACCTGAGGACACACAGTCCTCAACATATTCTCCTTGAGCTAAGATCACACAGACCTTGCCTAATCACTCGTGGTAAGTCTTCAGGTGACTTCCAAACCTTCACAGACTCGGTCACTCGGCGATCCACAATTTCCTCCTGGATGCTCTAGACCATGATGCTAACAGTCTGGAGGATGCACAGTCCTCAAAGGTAACAAGTGTCGGTTCCACACAGGAACAATCTCATCAGTGATGCTCAATCACTTTGGGTTTGTAGGTGTTTGGGTTTGGGTTTTCCTCACTGATGATTTTTGCTCAAAGTCCTCGGAGGATGGGATGCTCTCAATGACAAGTGTCGGTTTCTCTCGGAGGAGCCAACCAACTAGTGGTTGTAGGGGGCGGCTATTTATAGCCTAGGGAGCAGCCCGACATGATAAGACATAAATGCCCTTCAATGATATGACCGTTTGGTGGGTAGATATTTTGGGACAGCTAGCGCGTAGCACATCAACGATTGGATATTTGAGTATCGAATTCCTCAAGGCTATCATGTTCTTGACTTGTAGGCAATCCGCATTGGCGAATTCCTAACTCCTGAGTCAGAACAAATTCCTCAGAGACCAGAAGATCTTCGTCTCTGTCACTGAAGAAATTGACTGAACTATATGAGATTTCCAATGGCTTCACTCGAAAGTACAGGATAAGTGTAGGATTTTGAGATGAGTATCACTTGGACACATTTCCTTAGTTTTACCTCGATCCCCTTTAACAGTATGGTGTTTCCTATGACTCAAGAGAGAAAAAAAATGAAACTACGAAAACAAAAGTCTTCATGTTTCATAATCCTCGCATGAATATTGAAGTCTTCCAGAACACACCAATTTCCTCACTTTCAAAGTCTTCAAGAAAACCAAAGTCTTCAGCTGAAGACATTCATTTTTAGGGGTCGACTTTCATCGTAAATATCAAACTCCTCATAGACTTATAGACCTTTGTACACTCACAAACACATTAGTCCCTTAACCTATAAGTCACACTAAAATCACTAAGGGGCACTAGATGCACTTACAATCTCCCCCTTTTTGGTGATTGATGACAATATAGGTTAAGTTTTCAACGGGGATAAACATATGAAGTGTAAGTACTGATATTGAGGAATTTGATTGCAAGAATAGAAGAACTCCCCCCTGAGGATGTGCATTTTTGAGGAATTTGCTTTGGATAGCAAATGCACATTGTAGAGTAATATCACGGAGATCTCCACCTATATCTTGTAATTCATACACATGTTTAACATATGATATGAAGAATTTGACATGCATAATGAAATATGGAGTCTTACGAATTCAGCATGCGTGCATTAAGGTACTTGAGGAATAAGCATGCAGAAAAGTAGTTCAAGGAGAGTCAGAGCACCATAGGACTTAAGTTTACAACTCATCAGAGCAAACACCTCAGAAGAGCAAGAGTTGTAACTTAACAAAAAAACGCCCATATAAGAGACCCGCTTGAAGACTAACTCAAATTTCTCCCCCTTTGTCATCGAATGACCAAAAGGGACGAAAAATGAGGACTAACGCCGTTGGAAGAATATCATCATGATGTCGGTGGAGGAGCGCCAGCGTTGTTGGGGTGTTCCATTGGAGTAGGGCCTGCCGCGATGTTGTTCAAGTCTTCAGCTTCATTCGTCTCACACGATGAAGAATATGAACTAGCAACTAGCTGAGGAACTTTGTCCTTCTTGAATTTTTTCGAAGGTGGCTGTGCCCAGTCAAAGTCCTGTTGGAAGTCCATCTCCTAGAGATCTTCAACACTATAGAGATTAGACAGAATGGCCCAAGTGCGGTCAAAGACTTCATGCAAGTATTAGTGGTTCTTCTTCACAGTATTTTGTGTGACTGTCATGTTCTGAAGAATTGCACCAAACTGACGCTTGACCAACTTGGGGTTGCGATGGACCTTCTGATGAAGACTGAGGAGAAGCTCACGATCAGTCATAACACATGGAGCAGTAGCTTGAGGATTTTGCTTTGAAGCTTTTGCTGCAGAATCCTATGTTGTAGAGTCATCATTGGTGGAATAGGATGTAGATTTACGAACCTGTCCATCCAATGGACGAGTGCCTTCATCTATGACAGCAGCCTTGCCCTTCTCATCTGCTAAGAAAATAGTCCTTTTGAGGACTTCAATGGGAGGAAAATAGCTGAGATGATTTTGAAAGTCAGCCTTATAATGAATTGAAGACCTTGATCTGATGAATTTCATGATCCAGGGAGCATAAGGCTTCAACTCAAAAGGTAACGGAGCAGCATTGGCCAAAGTCCTCATGAAGAAATCATGGTAGTTGATAGGAATACGATGTATGATATTGAACAACAGATTCTTCATTATGCCAACAACTTCTTCATCATGAGAGTTGTGGCCCTTGATTGGACTGAGGGTTTTGGTCAATATTCTGTATACTGTCCTTGGCACATAAAGCAGTTCCTTGATGAGGAATGTGGTCCTTGGAGCTTGGCCAGGCTTCAAAGGCTTCATCAGCACTTGCATCAAATGATTTGATAGTTATGGTTCATCATAGATGCGCCTTGCACCTTCAGTGGGAGGACTGACTGGGACAGGATGAAGCAATTCAGTGGCCGGTGCTTTGTAATGAGTGTTTTCGGTCATCCAGTCGAGCACCCATGAATTCACATCTTCAACATTTCCAGTGATGTGCAGCGTTGCATAGAATTGAAGAATTAGTTCTTCATTCCAGTCGCAGATGTCGGTGCAGAAGTTGGGTAGCCCAGCGTCATGAAGAACACTGAGGACCAGGGTGAAACACGGAAGATACTCCATATCCACATGAGGAATTTGCTCATGGTCAAATACCTTGTCTTTATCAAACAATAGTGAGGAATAAAAATTCATTTGGATAGCTGTCCAGAAGCACTTGCGACGAAGTCTAGCAGGGTCATAAGGATTGTAATCCGAGAAGAAATGATGCTCAGCAAATAAATCATTAGCCTTGAATTTCTGCTTCTTGGTATGAGGATTCTGTGGCTTGGGCTAAAGATTAACAGTTGAAGTCTTCACAGCCTCTTGATGCACAACCTTTGGAGCCATGGGTTGAGGAATTTCAGTAGCAGTTTCAGCAGCAGAAACCTTGGCCTCCATTTCTTTAGCACTAGTGGTTGGAACTTCTTCAGGAATAGAGTGAAGTGATGCAGAAGGATGGTTGATGTCCTTCAGAGCCTGTGTGAATTTCTTCAGTTTGGACAAGGGACTGAGGAAGTTGATGCAGAGGGGTTGTCAGTGCTGAATTGGGGTGATGACTTTCCCAATAGTCATCATTCAGAAAAGGAGTTGTTGACCCAACGTCCACATCCTCATCTTCTTCATCAATTTTTTCAACGTCTGCCTCTTCAGCTGTAAACGGAGGCATGGGAAATGGTACCAATGGAGTTGAAGGGATATCATCCACTTCAATGTTCATCCAATTGCTCTAAAGAAGCAGCAGAAGGATTTTCCTCATCACTGTCATCTGGAATGACATATTCCTCACAAAAGGGAACAATCTCCTTGATGGCATGCTTGATATAGGAACAACATCAATTGGGTTCACAAATGAACTCGTCAAGTTCTTCACTTTCTTAGGAGCTCAAGACTCTGAAGTTGCTGATGCTTTCCTTTTCTTGACAGCTGCCTGTCGGTGGAAACGACACCTATGGGATCACTGTAATCCCTTCTACGGTTGGCGGGCACGGGGTCGTGAGAAGAGCAGGTCTAACAGGAAGCACACGGATCGTTTACCCAGGTTCGGGCCGCGAGGATGCGTAATACCCTAGTCCTGCTTTGGTGGATGGATTGAGTGTTCTTGTGTTCTTGAGCTAGCTACGGGGTGTAACTTGCCCAAAAGAGCCGAATCCCTCTCTAGTATGCCATGGGCCTCCTTTTATAGTCGAAAGGGGTTGCTGCAGTGGCACACAGGAGGTGGAAAGGTCTACAGTGCTGCGAGCTTATCGCCCGTATTACAGGACAAGACGCATTTAATGCATCGCTTAGGTGTCCCTTAGCTTTATCGGGGATGGGAACGAGGCCCGTCCCGTCCGTCGCCGCCTCGCCTTGCTTTGACACACGCCCAGGCCAGCGATGCATGTGGCGCCATGTAGGCAGGCAGGCAGCTGAGGTGGCGCGGTGGTAGGGTCTTCACGAAGATCTGCATGCCACCACGCAGGTGCTTGCTGAGTTGGCCTGGGAGCCGCATGTTGCCATGCAGGTGCCTGCCCAGCTGGTCGGGCTGGCAGCTGCATGTGAACAGAGGTGGATTCTTAGTCGACGCGGGCCTGGCTGTGGCCCCGCTGATGTCCTCGGCAAGGGCCTTGCCGGGGGCTCGGCAAGGGTCTTGCCGTGGCGTTGCGGTCGTCCCCGGCAAAGCGCTTGCCGAGGGTCTTATGGATTCCCTCGGGTAGGATCCCGCCGAGGGTCGCCGTCTTCTAATCCTCACCTGATCTTGGATATTTATGATCTTGACGAAGATCTGCATGCCACCACGGAGGTGCCTCCCGAGCCCTAGTTCCAGTACAGTTGTTGGCAGCGTTTGGAACCTTTTGGGCTCAAGCGTGGCTCGCTCTGCTGGTGTTTGGGCAAGTTGCCCCGGCAAGGCTCTTGCCGGGGCCGCGGAGGCCGCCCCGGCAAGGATCTTGCCGGGGGAGTCCACCTCGCCCTCTCGCTCTTTGTGCCTCTGATCTTGGCGTTGTCTTGGTTGTCTTGTGCTTCGGCTTATCTCCGGCTTCCCTCCTTTGCCCTGCTAAGTGTGGCCGCGGCGCGTGGCTCTGACTGCCCGTGCACAAGTAAAGGGGTCAAAAGGAGAGCCCCTACTTTTGTACACCGACAGGAGCTCCCGGGCCTGGGCCACACATAAGCGCGACACGTTGTTGGGCCAGGCCTAGAACGGTGCGCGGGCAGGTGGGACGGATTTTACCGCAGTAACTGTTCGTCCGCTGTGCTTCCCCACGACCCGCGTTGAACGCGCGACGTGGAGGGGCGTGCGTGACGTGGGGGTCATGTGTGGGGCGGTTCCCGCACGCATGCGTCACATCGCAGTAAAGAGGCGGCTCGCTCCTTCCCCATAAAAAGAGGGAGGCGTGGAGGCGCGGCTCATTTACTGGGTGGACTCGGGTCGCGGTCTTCAATGCGCCCACGCCCCATGATCACGGGGTGGGGAACGGTCGCCTCACCCATCCCCTCGATTCTGCTCACTCGCCACATGTCCTCCATGCAGGTGGCAGGCGGTGGGGGCGGGAAACCGGGCCGTCACTGATTGGGGCAGCGGGTCGGTCCTGATTCCTGCGCCTCCGATGGCTTGATTGGCCGAGTGGGGCGGCCGCGCCTCGACCCCGCCTCTTTATAAGGAGGGGGAGGGGGATGTCACCTCCACATTCTCCCAGCATCCATCGTCTTCCACTTCCGCTCCTTCCTTCCACCCGTCATGGCGAGAGGGGGCGCAGGTCCTTCGACGGTGGGGGCGAGGGTCGCCGCTCGACAGCGCGTTCCTCCTTCCCGTGAGCTCGCGGCGGCCGAGCCGCCTACGAGAGGAAGGGGGCGAGGCCGAGGTCGCCGCGGCGGTCGGGGGAAAGGGGGACGAGGCGGCGCGATGGTCGTGCCTCCGCCAGCGATGCCTCCCGCGATGGAGGGCCACGTCGGGGACCAGCCCCACGAGTTCTTCATCAGGCTGCGCTGGCCACCGCGTCGTCGTCTCCGCCTCCCCACCCCTTTCGCTCAGGAGATGGAGCTTGACCAGCCCCAGACCCTCAGGCTGCACATGAGGGGCTGCGGGAGCAGCGGCACGCGGGTCGACGTCGACTTCCCCGCTCCTCACGTCATGTACCTCTGTCGTGGATCGAAGACGTTTGCTCGCATCCATAGCCTGACGGCGGGGCTCGTCCTCTACTTCAAGTTAATGGAGGGCGGCCTGCTCTCCGTCAAGGTCTTTGGAGATCTTGGAACTCGTCTAAAGTGCTGCGTGGAGAGCTCCTCCGACGATGAAGATTCCTACTCGAGCGGGAGTGACGAGGAGGGCAGCGACAGCGACGACGAGGGAGTCGAGCGGCAGGACGCCGACTGACCGCGCCGCCCCTCCCTCGGCCACGCGCACTGCCTAGGGCCTTCCTCGTCAAGCTCTCCAATGGCGCATTCCCCATCTCCTCCTTGGGCAGCTGGCGTAGGAGGGCCGGAGAAGGCGAAGAAGGCGGGCGGCGGCCGTCAACTTGGAGTACGCGGGCACCGACGCCTTCGTCGCGTATTGTCGGGCCATTGCCTCATCTTCCAGCTCCTCCGCCGGCACCGGGATGCTCTCTTGGTGCCTTCTGCTTCTCGCACCTCGCCTAGGCACTCCTTTCACCCTCCTGCTGTCTTGTTTCACCTTCTGAGGAGCGGGACAAGAAAGGGATTACGGGCGTCTCATCTCTTTTTAGTTTGTAAGCCTGCGGGCACTTGTTAGATTTAAAACTTGTAATCCCCTTGCTCATGTTTTTTATTCCGTATGAACTGTACTTGTATGGGACGTTTTTAATGAAAAAGGGTGTTTGCCGGGTTCTTTGTGCGTGAGCGAGGCCCATGACAAGGGCGAATCCTTGTTATTTCTAAGATAAACATTGTCGCCCGGCAACAGGCCTTGCCGTCCCCCCACTTCAGTCGACCATTCTCGCGCTCTTGGCGGAGGCAGGGGCGAAGTAGGGTAAGGCCCCTCGTGTATTTCCTGGCCATCGCGTCTGCGACCAAATTCCGACCCAGGAGGTAGCTCTTGGGTACAGGAAAGGGGGAGCACGGTGGTCTTGAGAATGTAAACGAGGTTTCACATGTCCCAGTTCTATACGGAAATGCATAACAGGGGGATGAAAGACTTATCTGAATCTGCAGCCCCCGGCAACCTTGGCTTGCCGTGGTTGGATCCTTGTATCTTCAGCCCCCGGCAGTCTTGGCCTACCGGGGCCGGAGTGCCAGTTCGTTCTCTTTTTCCCAGGCGGCACAACAGAAGTGTCCACGTGCCCTGCGAACCAAAGAGAACAGAAAGACGCACACTCGACCTCTAGGCTAGGGGTTAGTCGCCGCTAAGCACTATCAACCCTAACCGAGGGAGAGACTTAACCTAGCATGCATGCTATAACTTAGGGTGCCAACGCTTCAATTATTTATGCTCAGGGTCTACGCCTGGCTTTGTAGAGAGGGTTACATGCCTTGTCGGCAAAGCTTGTACAAAAGGTGGCTTGCCGGGAGGCCCGGCAAGCCGCGCCTTATGGGTAAAACTTGCAAAGATGCTCGATGTTCCAGGAGTTGCTCACTGGGACAGCATCTTCGGTCTCCAGGCGGACTGCGCCAGGCCTGGTGACTTGTATTACCCGATAAGGGCCTTCCCACTTCGGCGTCAACTTGTTGGAATTCTTGGCCGACTGAACGCGCCGAAGAACAAGGTCGCCTTCCTCAAAGCTTCGGGCATGAACCTTGCGGCTATGGTAGCGGCGCAAGGCTTGCTGGTAGCGTGCTGCTCTCACAGCCGCCCGAAGACGATCTTCCTCAAGGAGCGTTGTGTCATCTTGCCGCAATTGCTCTTGCTCAAGCTCGTCATAAGCGAGCACTCGAGGTGACCCGTATATGAGTTCCGTGGGGAGAACTGCTTCTGCCCCATATACTAGGGCAAAGGGTGTCTGGCCAGTGGCTCGATTTGGCGTTGTCCTGATCGACTAAAGAACCGCCAGCAACTCACCAATCCAGTGCCTTCCGCTCTTGTGTAGCCTGTCAAAAGTCTTCGTTCTCAGGCCTCGCAATACTTCTGCATTTGCCCTCTCCGCCTGGCCGTTGCTACGCGGGTGTGCCACGAAAGCAAAACAGACCTTGCTGCCGAGGTCTTGGATGTATTGCATGAAGGTGTGGCTTGTGAACTGTGTGCCGTTGTCGGTGATGATTCTGTTTGGTACACCAAAACGGCAAACTAGCCCTTTGAAGAACTTGACGGCTGACTGTGCGGTAACCTTCCTCACCGCCTCCACCTCCGGCCACTTTGTGAACTTGTCGATTGCGACGTACAAGTACTCAAAGCCCCCGACAGCGCGAGGGAAAGGGCCCAGTATGTCGAGCCCCCAGACCAAAAATGTCAGGACCCCGATTCTAAGTCACACCGATCTAGCCGGTAACACGTCATATCACTTTGAGGCCTCACGCACGGTATTCCCACGGGTGTCGCCTTACCTGGCCTGGGACCGTTTGCGCCTTTTGGCTCACGTATATGATAGTGTCGCTAGCATCCATATGATAGAGAACCCGGGCTGACATGACTAGTCATGAACCCAAAGTGGCACTAACTTACGGGGACAGGCATACATGAAACAACATCGAACATGTCGGTCATCAGCGTGTGAATCCGGGCTGTAGCAACTGGGCAAACAGGACTCCAGGAATCCGGGCTGTTGCAAGCTAGCAGGACTCCGGAAGTCACCGCGTGACATTTCCCCGAAGGGACAGACAAAGGAACGATGTGAATCACATGCCGGCCAGTCTAAGTGTTCCGGAGCAGTAGTGCTGGGCTAGCAGGACTCCGGTAAACCGGGCTGTAGCGGACTACCATGGCTCAGTGGAAGCACTAGACTACATTTCCCCATAAGAGAGGCTACCAAGGATAGACAACTAGGTTGTCGGATCCAACACATAGCAATACACGTCACACGTACGCATAACATGCAAGTATGTGCTGTACAACATGGCATCACAACATAACTCAACTTATATAGATAAAGGCCCAGAAGGGCCACGCAGCATTTAATACAAACAGGGGTCTCATGACCCATCATTCAGAGCATACAAGCAACAGAAGCATTACATGTCTGAGTACAGACAACTACAAAAGAAAAAGGCTGAGAAGCCTGACTATCTACAAGACCCTCCCAAGGGTTCAAGATCGTAGCTGAGGTAACAAGCTAGTCGTCGAAGTCCATGCAGAACTACTACTGAGACAGAAGTCTCATCTGCAAAAACATAAATTAAGCAACGTGAGTACAAAGGTACTCAGCAAGACTTACATCAGATCCTATCATACATGCATTAGTATCAAGGAGGCAATGTGGGGTTCAGTTGCACCAAGCCAGCTTTGACTCAGTGGCTAACCTATTCTACGACTACGAGTAACTTCTTTGAGGTAAGAAAGCGGACACGAGTCCACTAATCACCACATCAATACACCACTATGGATTCATTCCCGTCTCCCTACGAGAAGGCCATCCATAGCACTCACACTTGTCTTGAGAATTTTAGAGTATCCACTTCAAGTTGTCTACGTACCACGTAAGCATCCAAGAAGTCCATAACCGCGGACCCGGCTATTCGAATAGATCATGTTAACCCTGCAGGGGTGTACTTCTTCACACACGCTCTCGCCACTTACCACCATGTACACATCGTGTATCTCGGCAACCTTCAAGCGGAAGCCTGGCGAGGCAGTCGGCCATGACCTGACTAACCACACAAGACTCTAGTCCAGGTTTATCGCCTATTCGGGTTCCATCCGCAAGGAGATCCAGCCGGGGTTTCACTCACGGCCCCAAACGATGTGTGCAGGGTTCCCAAGCCCACCTCGCCGGATGGATCTATGCTTGGTACACTGTAACGCCCACGATGCGGCTATATCTCCCACGTGTCGAGGCACGACTTAGAGGCATAACCGCATTGTGGTTTTGTCGCAAGAAGGGCCATCTTCACACAATCCCATGTAATGAACAAGAATGGGATAAAGAGTTGGCTTACAATCGTCACTTCACACAATACATAAATATAATACATACATCATCCAAAATACACACATAGACCGACTACGGTCAAGATCCAAATGAAAATAAGATAACCCCAAATGCTAGATCCCCGATCGTCCCAACTGGGCTCCACTACTGATCATCAGGAAAAGACACATAGTAACGACCACGTTCCTCATCGAACTCCCACTTGAGGTCGATCCCATCATCTGCACTGGCATCATCCGCACCTGCAACTGTTTTGGGAGAATCTGTGAGTCAGGAGGACTCAGCAATCTCACACCCGCGAGATCAAGACTATTTAAGCTTATAGGAAAGATGGTGTACTGAGGTGGAGCTGCAGCAGGCAATAAGCATATATGGTGGCTAACATACGCAAGTGAGAGCGAGAAGAGAAGCAACGGAACGGTCGACATCTAGCAATGACCAAGAAGTGATCCTGAACTCCTACTTACGTCATTCATAACTCAAACCCGATCAGTCTCGGAATCCCGGTTTACAAGACATTTCGACAATGGTAAAACAAGACCAGCAAAGCCGCCCGAATGTGCCGACAAATCCCGATAGGAGCTGCACATATCTCGTTCTCAGGGCACACCGGATAAGCGAACCGTAAAGGTACCAACATAACCCAAGTTGCCAAGGGACGGTCCCGCACGGTGCTCTAGTTTGGACCAGCACTCAGAGGAACACTGGCCCGGGGGTTAAAATAAGATGACCCTCGGGCTCGCGAAAACCCGGGGGAAAAGGCTTAGGTGGCAAATGGTAAAGCCAAGGTTGGGCCTTGCTGGAGGAGTTTTATTCAAGGCGAACTGTCAAGGGGGTCCCATAAATCACCCGACCGCGTAAGGAACGCAAACTCAAGGAACATAATACCGGTATGACAGAAACTAGGGCGGCAAGAGTGGAACAAAACACCAGGCATAAGGCCGAGCCTTCCACCCTTTACCAAAATATATAGATGCATTAATTAAATAAGAGATATTGTGATATCCCAACATATCCATGTTCCAACATGGAACAAACTTCAACTTCACCTGCAACTAGCAACGCTATAAGAAAGGCTGAGCAAAAGCGGTAACTTAGCCAAACAACAGTTTGCTAGGAAAGGTTGGTTAGAGGCTGACATGGCAATATGGGAGGCATGATATAGCAAATGGTAGGTAGCGCAGCATGGAAATAGAGCGAACAACTAGCAAAGCAAAGATAGAAGTGATTTCGAGAGGTGGTCATCTTGCCTGCAAGGTTCTCAGAGTTGACGAAAGCTTGATCCTCGTAAGCGTACTCAACAGGTTCCTCGTTCACGAACTCGTCTCCCGGCTCTACCCAAGACAAGAACACAAGCAAATGGAGCCACAATCAATCACGGGAAATGCACAAGCAACATGATGCAATACATGAATGATATGCAAGATATGATATGCGTGCTCCGGAAGGAAAATGATGAACAAGGCAGTAACTTGGCAAAACAAGCATGCCACTGGAAAGATGAGATGATTTCTGTTGAAATCGATATAAAGATCACCGGAAACGGATGCACGGTTTGCAAATGGCAAGCAAAACAAAAATGACACGAATCTACGATTAACAGCATGATAGCACTTAGAATGCAACAAGTAACAATGCTAAAGCACTCCAACATAGCAACAAAGCATATGACAGTAATCTACAGGAGATGCTTGATAAAAGATGAACACTGAGCTATGGCTAGTTCACATCATAACAAGCTCAAACAAGCATGGCCAAAAGTGCAAAAGAAATCAGGTTCACAGACTTGGTGAAATTACTGGACATGTCTGAAACAGCATCGGGTAGCAATGTTCAGAGCACAAAATCAACATGCTACAGGAACTTAACATGGAAAACCAAGGCATGGAAGTATTCTACTAAATGCATATGACAAAAGTCCCTTAGTGACCATAAGACAAAAAGGACCAGAAGATATGATGGCAACCATGTAAACATAGCAAGTTCCGTTAACAGGTTTCAGACTTGGCGGAAAAACAGAGCATGGCAGAAACAATAATATGAAGGCATCCTGGTGAGCTTTATGCACTCACCACAAAGCAATGAATGACAAAACAAGCATACCTACAGCAAGATGGCAATTTTAAGAAGCTATCCATGGCAAGAGCAAGTACATAGCATGTATGGAACAACTACAACAAGCTTGGCAAAATTGAATAACACGTAAACAATCTGCCAGAAATATTTTATAGCAAAAGTAGACCAAGATTGAGTCATGCTATGGCACTCCATAATTGTAAACAAAGGCAGGAATGAATCCATTACATCAATATCTACAAAACATCCTTACTGACATCTCCAAAATATGCATGGATCTCTCTGTAGCATCAAGTTTACATGGCAACAAAATAACAGCAGACAACGACTTGGAGAAATCACCAAGTCCCTGAAATCAGAAACATTACGGAGCCAAGTTTGCATGCTTGTTCTAGTCACCACAGAGATCACAAAAATACACGGCATACACCTCGGGAAAGATGGCATGGCATACAACAAAACACATGTAGAGCTCATGCCCATAAGATGCACAGATTAAATGATACAAAAAAAAGAAATCTCCAAGTTCTGCTAAGTAACAGCAGACAACAGCAACTAGCATTCTTTCACCAGAGATTTGGGCATCAAGATGGCCTCTAATGAACATGGTTCAATGGAACAAAATGTAGAGCATCACGAGACGAACAAATAGATATATTACACGCACGAAACGGAGCTATATGCAGAGAGTTATGACATGATGAACAGGGGTATATAATGTGAAAATGCAAAAAACTTAGAAATTTCGGGGAGAGAAAAGGAAAGTCAACCGTGGGCTTCCTCGAACCAGATCTGGCTGGGGCCGGGCCTCGAGCTCGCCGGCGGTGGGTGGCGACGCCGGAGGAGAGGAGGGAGAGGCCGGAGGGAGGCGGCCGGAGGTCGGGCGGCGCCGGGCGCTGGAGGAGGAGGACGCGCGGCGTCGTGCGGCGGGGGGCGGCGGCGACCGGTGCCGGGCGCGGCGGCACCGGCGGGAGGCGAAGGCGGCGGGGGACGGCGGGCGACGGCGCGGAGGCGGCGGCGCAGGGTGGCGGCGCGGCTCGGGCGCGTGGAGGGCGAGCTGCGGCGGGACTGGGCTCGGGCGGGCCCGCGGCGGGCCTGGCAGGCCGGCGCGCTGCGGGCGGCGGCGGGCGCCATGTGGCGGCCCCTGGTTCGCTGTGGCCATCGGTGGAGACTTGTCCGGCGCGGACCGGACGTGTCCGGCGGCGGCGGGGAAAAATGCTAGGGTTTGATCTGCGTATTATTTCGGGAGGGGAGGCATATATATAGGTGGAGGGAGCTAGGAGAGTCCAAATGAGGTTCGGTTTTCGCCCACACGATCGTGATCGAACGACCTAGAGCATGGAAGAGAGTTTGCTAGGTTTTGGGCTGTTTAGAGAGGGTTTTTTGCTGGAACACACAAATGGACTTTGCGGATGCCCGGTTAACCATTGGAGTACCAAACGACCTCCAAATGGAACGAAACTTGACCGGTGGTCTACCGATGGTATACCAAGGCCACTTGACAAGCCTCGGTCCGTTCTGAGAACGTTTGACACCCGCTCAGAAAAGAAAATAAGAGGGGTGCGCCGGAGGAGATGGGAGCGCCGGATTGCAAAACGGACAATGGGGAAAATGCTCGGATGCATGAGACGAACACGTATGCAAATGCAATGCACATGATGACATGATATGAAATGCAAGACATGAACAAAATGCAAAACGAAAGACAAAACCCGACCACGGAGGGAATATCATAACACATAGCCGAAAATGGCAAGAGTTGGAGTTACAAATATGAGAAGTTACATCCGGGGTGTTACAACACTCCACCACTATGAGAGGATCTCGTCCCGAGATCTAGGACTGAAAGAACTCCGGATATTCGGAACGGAGATGGTCCTCGCATTCTCAGGTGGCTTCTCGGTCGGAATGGTGTGACCACTTCACTTTCAGGAATTTGATTGACTTGTTGCGAGTCTTGCGCTCAGTTTCTTCAAGAATAGCAACGGGGTGCTCATGATAAGACGGATCTTCTTGGAGGTCAATCTCTTCGAAGTTGATAGTGCGCTCAGGCGTCTTGAAGCACTTGCGAAGCTGTGACACGTGGAACACATCGTGCACGTTCGCGAAGTTGGAAGGAAGCTCAAGTTGATAGGCGAGGTCGCCTCTTTTGCCAATGATCTTGAAAGGACCCACGTATCTAGGGGCAAGCTTCCCTTTGATACCGAAGCGACGAGTGCCTTTCATTGGAGAGACGCGGAGGTAGACATGGTCTCCAATCTCGAAAGCCAAATCACGGTGCTTACTATCATAGTAACTCTTCTGGCGCGATTGTGCAGCTTTGAGATTATCACGAATGACTTTACACATTTCTTCAGCTTCTGTGATTAAGTCATTGCCAAGAAGTTGGCGTTCACCAGTCTCTGACCAATTGAGAGGAGTACGGCACTTTCTGCCATAGAGAATCTCGAATGGGGCTTTGCCCGAACTCGCTTGGAAGCTGTTGTTGTAGGAGAATTCGGCATATGGAAGACAATCTTCCCATTTCATGCCAAAGGAAATGACACAAGCCCTGAGCATATCTTCAAGAATTTGATTGACTCGCTCGACTTGGCCACTAGTTTGAGGATGGAAAGCTGTGCTGAAGCGAATGTTTGTGCCCATGGCCTTCTGGAAGGAGTCCCAGAACTTAGAAGTGAAGATGCTTCCACGATCTGAAGAAATCAATTGTGGAATGCCGTGCAAGGAGACAATCCTGGAGGTGTATAGCTCTGCCAACTGAGCTGCTGTGATGGATTCTTTGATTGGAAGGAAATGAGCCACTTTAGAAAGCTTGTCGATGACAACGAAGATAGCATCATTTCCACGCTTGGACTTTGGAAATCCAGTCACGAAGTCCATTTCTATATGATCAAACTTCCATTCTGGGATAGCAAGAGGTTGGAGGAGACCAGCTGGTCGTTGGTGTTCTGCTTTCACTCTTCGACAGACATCACATTCATTCACGGATTGAGCAATTTCTCGCTTCATTCGAGTCCACCAATACGACTGCTTGAGGTCATGGTACATCTTCGTACTTCCAGGATGAATGGAAAGGAGAGAATTGTGCGCCTCATTCATAATGACTTTCCTTAGATCACCTTTAGGAACCAGAATCCGGTCCTCGAAGAATACAGTGTCTCTGTCATCAATGCGATAGCACTTGTATTTGGAAAGACCCTTGTCGATACCAAGTTTCACCTTCTTCACCATGGCATCAAGAAGTTGTGCCTCACGAATTTGATCTTCCAAAGTAGGAGAGACTATGAGGTTGGCAAGAAAGCCTTGAGGAACAACTTGGAGATTCAGCTTGCGGAAAGCTTCACAAAGATCCGGTTGGAATGGCTTGAGAATTAAGCTGTTGCAATAAGCCTTCCTGCTTAAAGCATCTGCAATGACATTGGCCTTGCGTGGAGTATATTCAATACTCGGATTGTACTCTTGAATCATTTCGACCCATCGAGTCTGCCTGAGGTTGAGGTTGGGCTGAGTGAAGATATACTTGAGACTCTTGTGATCAGTGAATATGTCCACTTGTCTTCCCAACAAGAGATGTCTCCACGTTATTAATGCATGGACAACTGCCGCCAACTCAAGATCGTGAGTGGGGTAGTTCTTCTCATTGGGCTTCAACTAACGAGAGGTATAGGCCACAACTTTCTTCTATTGCATTAACACAGCACCGAGACCTTGGAGAGAAGCATCATAGAAAACTTCAAATGGCTTGGATTCGTCAGGGGGAGTTAAGACAGGAGCTGTGACAAGTTTCTCTTTGAGAGTGTTGAAAGCAACGTCACACTCAGGAGACCAGACATACTTCACATGCTTCTGGAGGAGGTTGGAAAGAGGCTTTGCAATCTTAGAGAAATTCTCAACGAATCTTCGGCAATAGCTTGCAAGACCAAGAAAACTGCGAAGCTGCTTGACATTCTGAGGAGGTTCCCAATTCACAATTGCGGACACCTTCTCAGGGTTAACAGCGATGCCCTTGGCAGAGATAATGTGACCAAGGTAAAGAACTTCATCAAGCCAAAACTCACATTTGGAGAACTTCGCATAGAATTGATACTCTCTGAGCTTGTCGAGCACCAATCGCAAATGTTTGGCATGGTCCTTCTTATTCTTGGAGAAGACCAAGATATCATTGAGATACACCAGGACGAATTCATTGGTATAGGGGTTGAAGATGAAATTCATCATCCGAGAGAAAGTTGGAGGAGCATTGACAAGGCCGAAAGACACGACAGTATATTCATAAGAACCAAAGCTTGTTCTGAATGCTGTCTTGGGAATATCTTCTTCACGAATGCGAATTTGATGATAACCCATACGAAGGTCAAGCTTGGAGAATACTTTAGCACCTTTGAGTTGCTCGAATAGCTCATTGATGTTGGGAAGTGGATACTTGTTCTTGATTGTCTTCTTGTTCAATGGGCGGTAGTCGACACAAAGTCGGTCCGTGCCATCCTTCTTCTTTACAAAAAGAACACCACAACCCCATGGAGATGAACTCGGTCTGATCAAACCCAGACGCTCTTGTTCATCAAGCTGTTTCTTCAATTCCTTCAGCTCCTTGGGTCCAAGCTTGTATGGATGCTTGCAAACGGGTTCAGTGCCAGGCTCAAGATCGATAACAAACTCAACTGGCCGGTGAGGAGGCATACCCGGAAGCTCTTCTGGAAAAACATCTTGATACTCACAAACGACTGGAATTTGAGAGATGGCATTCAATTCGCCCTTCTCATTAAGAGAAAATAACCGAATGGTTTCATCACGAGCGGCATAAATAATCACATCCTCAGAAGAGTGTGTCAATTGAATTTCCCTGGCAGCACAATCAAGTTGAGCCTTGTGCTTAGAAAGCCAGTCCATCCCGAGAATTAGATCAATATCCGAGTCACCAAGAACAACTGGAGAAGACAGAAATTTATAGTTTCCCATCTTGATGGAAACATCCGGAACTATCGAGTTGGCTCTCATTGACTTCCCCGGAGAAACAACACCCAATGGTTTATCCAGATAAGACCAAGTGAATTCATGCTTGGCAAAAAACGGTCTTGACATGAAACAAAGCGATGCACCAGAATCAAAAAGAACTTTTGCAGGAATATCATTAACTGAGAGATTACCCATTATCACATCAGTAGATTCCTCCGCTTGAGCTGCATTCATCATGTTCACCTTTGCAGACTTTGGATTATGCTTGACCACTGCATTGCTGGAAGATCTGACAGGAGGAGGAGGCGGAAGACGCCTTTGGTTGAAGCACTTGTTAGCATAGTGGCCTTTCTGCTGACACTTGTTGCAAGTCACCTCTGAGAGTGGACGATGATAAGGAGCATTGGACTTTGGAGCTTGATTCTGAGACTTGTTCTGATAGCCAGAGTTGGAAGAGTTGGAAGAACCATGGCCACCTTTGTTCTTCTGCTGGTAAGGCTGACAAAACGGAGGAGGAGGAGGCAACCAGAACTTCTGTTGCTTAGCAGCCACAAGTGAGGAAGAAGAAGACTGAACTGCGTCTCTGACTCTCTTCTTAGAAGCCTCACACTTGAGCTGAGCAGCCTCTTGCTTCAGTGCCATATTATAGAATTGATCAAACTGAGTAGGCTCAACAAGAACGAGAGCTAACTGCAGATCCTCTCTAAGGCCATCTCTGAAGTGATAGATCATGCTCTTTTCATCAGGAACGTCTTGTTTAGCGAAGCGAGCAAGTTTCTGAAACTGGATGTTGAATTGATACACAGACATGTTGCCTTGCTTGAGATTGCGGAACTCCTCACGCTTTCTCTCAACAACACTTTGTGGAATGTGGTGCGCTTTGAAGTCCCGACAGAAGTCAGTCCAAGTGATCACACGACCTCCTCTGGAATCTTTGTATTGCTGAAACCAATCAGCAGCTTGGTCCTTGAGATGAAAAGAAGCAAACTTGACATAGTCCTCAGGCCTGACATTGCTACATTCAAAATTCTTGTTGATGTCCATGAGCCAATCATCGGCATCCGTGGCCTCGGCACAGTAGCTGAAAGACTTGGGCTGATTTGCGAGAAACTGGTTGAGGGTAGCGAAGTGAGGCTGATTGTTGCCTTGGCCTTGATTTCCTTGATTGCCTTGCCCTTGGGTGCGTTCTTGCAAGAGTTGCAGAATCATCTGAGCATTGGCGTTGGTGGCCGCCATGATAGCTTGCCATGCCTCCGGAGGCAGAGGTGGTGGCGGAGTGTTCGCCTGACTCCCTTCATTGCGATCCGGATTCTGACGCGTTGGCGGAGCCATCCTGAAGAGGGTGACATCCGTTAGCATCTTGATAGACAAATAGATAAGTAGAATCAACGGATAGAAATTGCAACATATAGTCTTCACAATAAACATTCGAACGAAGATGAACGAATGAATTCCATAGTAAATCATCACACTTCCATAAGTTGAGAAGCCACTTGAAAAAGATATGGAATCAACATTCAACTTCGAAGCAACTCGAATACCACAAATGAAAACAAAACAACGTATCGGCTTGTAGAATAAGCCGGAACAAACATATGATAGAGATTTCGTCCGAAGTTTTCGTGGTGGGGCCCACATGGGCTCAATCGTACAGCACCATCATGTACAAGGCTGTGCACATGACATACGAAGCGTCCCCGAGTCGGCATAGCCAAGGACTCTTTAAGACACTACGAGACCACTGTAAAACCAACCGTGTACATGCGAACCACTAGACGTCGAACCCCAATCTCATATCATGCGTCTGTCGGAAAGATATCCTAAGAGCTACTTGAATTCCCACTTATAAACTCCCGAAACTTTCTGGTTATGCAATCTGGTGTTGGGGATACAGGGGACACAAAATATATCACCCAAACTAGCAATCCCTAGATCCAGCTGTATCCATCCATCAACACATAACCAAGAAACTTTCGGAAATCGTTTACCTCAACCTTCGAAAAGCATCCGTTATACGAGTTATGGCAATACTCCCGAACTCCCGCCCCAGTACTGGGTGGCGTCGAGGTGATCTCACCAACAACTGCATAAAAGAGATTTTGATGTCGGCGAAACTCATGTATTCCAGAACTGCAACGATAAAATTGTGACGACAACACCTCGGAGCTCAACTCCCCGGGACACTGCCACAACCCCTAAATGTCAGGAGGCACCAAGAACAATGTTCTCGTCACAAGACCATCGGAACGATTCCAAGATACTCGCATGATCCTAAATTTTTTTTAGTGAAATTTGAGGAGAGAAGAGTCAAAACTTCTACGTCAGGAGACCTCACCAGAGCGACGAAGGGACTGAGGAGTAAACAGAATCCTACTCTCCGATATATATAATCCTAAGACTCAAAACATTTTTGCTCTAGACTCAACAACGCCAGCGATTCGATCAAGCAGGGGGGGCTCCTAAGTCGGGGATGGCTCTGATTACCAACTTGTAACGCCCACGATGCGGCTATATCTCCCACGTGTCGAGGCACGACTTAGAGGCATAACCGCATTGTTGTTTTGTCGCAAGAAGGGTCATCTTCACACAATCCCATGTAATGAACAAGAATGGGATAAAGAGTTGGCTTACAATCGCCACTTCACACAATACATAAATATAATACATACATCATCCAAAATACACACATAGACCGACTACGGTCAAGATCCAAAAGAAAATAAGATAACCCCAAATGCTAGATCCCCGATCGTCCCAACTGGGCTCCACTACTGATCATCAGGAAAAGACACATAGTAACGACCACGTTCCTCATCGAACTCCCACTTGAGGTCGATCCCATCATCTGCACTGGCATCGTCGGCACCTGCAATTGTTTTGGGAGAATCTGTGAGTCATGAGGACTCAGCAATCTCACACCCGCGAGATCAAGACTATTTAAGCTTATAGGAAAGATGGTGTACTGAGGTGGAGCTGCAGCAGGCAATAAGCATATATGGTGGCTAACATACGCAAGTGAGAGCGAGAAGAGAAGCAACGGAACGATCGACATCTAGCAATGACCAAGAAGTGATCCTGAACTCCTACTTACGTCATTCATAACTCAAACCGTGTTCACTTCCCGGACTCCGCCGAGAAGAGACCATCACGGCTACACACACAGTTGATGTATTTTAATTGGGTCAAGTGACAAGTTCTCTACAACCGGGCATTAACAAATTCCCATCTGCCTCATAACCGCGGGCACGGTTTTCGAAAGATAATACCCTGCAGGGGTGTCCCAACTTAGCCCATCATAAGCTCTCACGGTCAACGAAGGATAAACCTTCTCCCGGAAAGACCCGATCAGTCTCGGAATCCCGGTTTACAAGACATTTCGACAATGGTAAAACAAGACCAGCAAAGCCGCCCGAATGTGCCGACAAATCCTGATAGGAGCTGCACATATCTCGTTCTCAGGGCACACCGGATAAGCGAAGCATACAGGTACCAACATAACCCAAGTTGCCAAGGGACGGTCCCGCACGGTGCTCTAGTTTGGACCAGCACTCAGAGGAACACTGGCCCGGGGGTTAAAATAAGATGACCCTCGGGCTCGCGAAAACCCGGGGGAAAAGGCTTAGGTGGCAAATGGTAAAACCAAGGTTGGGCCTTGCTGGAGGAGTTTTATTCAAGGCGAACTGTCAAGGGGGTCCCATAAATCACCCGACCGCGTAAGGAACGCAAACTCAAGGAACATAATACCGGTATGACAGAAACTAGGGCGGCAAGAGTGGAACAAAACACCAGGCATAAGGCCGAGCCTTCCACCCTTTACCAAAATATATAGATGCATTAATTAAATAAGAGATATTGTGATATCCCAACATATCCATGTTCCAACATGGAACAAACTTCAACTTCACCTGCAACTAGCAACGCTATAAGAAAGGCTGAGCAAAAGCGGTAACTTAGCCAAACAACGGTTTGCTAGGAAAGGATGGTTAGAGGCTGACATGGCAATATGGGAGGCATGATATAGCAAATGGTAGGTAGCGCAGCATGGAAATAGAGCGAACAACTAGCAAAGCAAAGATAGAAGTGATTTCGAGAGGTGGTCGTCTTGCCTGCAAGGTTCTCAGAGTTGATGAAAGCTTGATCCTCGTAAGCGTACTCAACAGGTTCCTCGTTCACGAACTCGTCTCCCGGCTCTACCCAAGACAAGAACACAAGCAAATGGAGCCACAATCAATCACGGGAAATGCACAAGCAACATGATGCAATACATGAATGATATGCAAGATATGATATGTGTGCTCCGGAAGGAAAATGATGAACAAGGCAGTAACTTGGCAAAACAAGCATGCCACTGGAAAGATGAGATGATTTCTGTTGAAATCGATATAAAGATCACCGGAAATGGATGCACGGTTTGCAAATGGCAAGCAAAACAAAAATGACACGAATCTACGATTAACAGCATGATAGCACTTAGAATGCAACAAGTAACAATGCTAAAGCACTCCAACATAGCAACAAAGCATATGACAGTAATCTACAGGAGATGCTTGATAAAAGATGAACACTGAGCTATGGCTAGTTCACATCATAACAAGCTCAAACAAGCATGGCCAAAAGTGCAAAAGAAATCAGGTTCACAGACTTGGTGAAATTACCGGACATGTCTGAAACAGCATCAGGTAGCAATGTTCAGAGCACAAAATCAACATGCTACAGGAACTTAACATGGAAAACCAAGGCATGGAAGTATTCTACTAAATGCATATGACAAAAGTCCCTTAGTGACCATAAGACAAAAAGGACCAGAAGATATGATGGCAACCATGTAAACATAGCAAGTTCCGTTAACAGGTTTCAGACTTGGCGGAAAAACAGAGCATGGCAGAAACAATAATATGAAGGCATCCTGGTGAGCTTTATGCACTCACCACAAAGCAATGAATGACAAAACAAGCATACCTACATCAATATGGCAATTTTAAGAAGCTATCCATGGCAAGAGCAAGTACATAGCATGTATGGAACAACTACAACAAGCTTGGCAAAATTGAATAACACGTAAACAATCTGCCAGAAATATTTTATAGCAAAAGTAGACCAAGATTGAGTCATGCTATGGCACTCCATAATTGTAAACAAAGGCAGGAATGGATCAATTACATCAATATCTATAAAACATCCTTACTGAACATCTCCAAAATATGCATGGATCTCTCTGTAGCATCAAGTTTACATGGCAACAAAATAACAACAGACAAAGACTTGGAGAAATCACCAAGTCCCTGAAATCAGAAACATTACGGAGCCAAGTTTGCATGCTTGTTCTAGTCACCACAGAGATCACAAAAATACACGGCATACACCTCTGGAAAGATGGCATGGCATACAACAAAACACATGTAGAGCTCATGCCCATAAGATGCATAGAGTAAATGATACAAAAAAAGAAATCTCCAAGTTCTGCTAAGTAACAGCAGACAACAGCAACTAGCATTCTTTCACCAGAGATTTGGGCATCAAGATGGCCTCTAATGAACATGGTTCAATGGAACAAAATGTAGAGCATCACGAGACGAACAAAATCGATATATTACACGCACGAAACGGAGCTATATGCAGAGAGTTATGACATGATGAACAGGGGTATATAATGTGAAAATGCAAAAAAATTAGAAATTTCGGGGAGAGAAAAGGAAAGTCAACCGTGGGCTTCCTCGAACCAGATCTGGCCGGGGCCGGGCCTCGAGCTCGCCGGCGGTGGGTGGCGACGCCGGAGGAGAGGAGGGAGAGGCCGGAGGGAGGCGGCCGGAGGTCGGGCGGCGCCGGGCGCCGGAGGAGGAGGACGCGCGGCGTCGTGCGGCGGGGGGCGGCGGCGACCGGTGCCGGGCGCGGCGGCACCGGCGGGAGGCGAAGGTGGCGGGGGACGGCGGGCGACGGCGCGGAGGCGGCGGCGCAGGGTGGCGGCGCGGCTCGGGCGCGCGGAGGGCGAGCGGCGGCGGGACTGGGCTCGGGCGAGCCCGCGGCGGGCCTGGCGGGCCGGCGCGGTACGGGCGGCGGCGGGCGCCACGTGGCGGCCCCTGGTTCGCTGCGGCCGTCGGTGGAGACTTGTCCGGCGGCGGCGGGGAAAAATGCTAGGGTTTGATCTGCGTATTATTTCGGGAGGGGATGCATATATAGGTAGAGGGAGCTAGGAGAGTCCAAATGAGGTGCGGTTTTCGCCCACACGATCGTGATCGAACGACCTAGAGCATGGAAGAGAGTTTCCTGGGTTTTGGGCTTTTTAGAGAGGGGGTTTTGCTGGAACACACAAATGGACTTTGCGGATGCCCGGTTAACCGTTGAAGTACCAAACGACCTCCAAATGGAACGAAACTTGACCGGTGGTATACCAAGGCCACTTGACAAGACTCGGTCTATTCCGAGAATGTTTGACACCCGCTCACGAAAGAAAACAAGAGGGGTGCGCTGGAGGAGATGGGAGTGCCGGATTGCAAAACGGACAACGGGGAAAATGCTCGGATGCATGAGACGAACACGTATGCAAATGCAATGCACATGATGACATGATATAAAATGCAAGACATGAACAAAATTCAAAACGGAAGACAAAACCCGACCACGGAGGGAATATCATAACACATAGCCGAAAATGGCAAGAGTTGGAGTTACAAATATGGAAAGTTACATCCGGGGTGTTACATACACCGTGCCACTTGTGCCTAGTCTGTCCCAAGCCCACCTGGCCGGGTGCCACTTGGTAGACTACTAACACTACCTACAAACACCAGAAACTATTTGCAACTCCTGGACCGAGATCAAGTTGGTTAATAAGTCGAGAGGGGCACTTAAGCATTCCAATGCGTGATAGTAGCTAGTCATTGGACAACATACACAGAACTCAGTGCTTAAGGACGGTTCTAGTGAGACAACCCACAATGTACTCCTACATGGCCTCTCACCGCTACCTTTACCAAATCGTGTTCACACACTTAACTCTCAGCACCAGAACATATCGTAACACTCCAATTCATTCCCAATGAATCAGACCTGACACAACTCTAAGCAATAGCAGGCATGTCATGGTAGGAACACAACATGGCTCAATCAACTCCTACACATGCTAGTGGGTTTCAAATATTTACTGTGGCAATGACAGGTCATGCAGAGGAATGGGTTCAACTACCACAACATAAAGTAGCAGTTGAATCGTTGTTGTCCTAATGCAATAAAAGAGAGCAGGAGCGAGAGAGTGGGATTGTATCGGAATGAACAAGGGGGGTTCGCTTGCCTGGTAGATCAATAGAGGGGCACTGCTTCACAGACAGGTACTCTGGAACACTCTCTGGAGCAGGACCTATCGAGAAGGACGGTGCCGGCAATCAGTACACAACATATGCAACAATATGATGCATGAACATGGCATGTGGATGTGATGTTGTTTGTGCTAATGCATCTAGCATTCTATTTGAATGAAGTCCATTTGAACCAAGGGTTCAAATGCAACTCCAAATTTAACATTTAGAAATGCCATTGATGTGTTTTCACCTATACAACAAGTATAAGTTGGTTTATCATGCATGAAACTGGTACAGATGGATAGATTGAATTTTTCTGATAATTTTTCATACATGAATTATTTCAATCTGAGCTACGGTTGAATTTATATGAATTTTAGAAGTTTTGCTAATTTTCTGGAATTTCCTAATTATATAAAATCCAGAAAATGATTAATTGCGTCAGCATGACGTCATCACTATGTCAGCGAGTCAACGGGCCAGCCAGAGTCAAACCTGACGTGTGGGGTCCACATGTCAGTGACACAGTGTTAAACAGAGGGGGTTTATTTGGCCTAATTAGGATTAGTGGGCGCTGGGGCCCACTGTCAGCGTCAGGGTTTAGTTAAATGGTGATTAGCCTTAAGCTAAGCACCTGGCAGGCCGGTCCCGCACGTCAGGCCGGCGAGGTCGTCGCCGATGACCTCTGGTCGCGGCGGAGTCCGCGCTGCAGGGCACGGGGGCGGCGGCTGAGAGCATCGGGGCGTAGCCCGTGCTCTCCCGCGTCTAGTGGGGCAGGTAGGAGGAGGAGGGGTGGCCGGAGCGCGCCGGAGCATAGCTCGTGGCGGCGGCCGGAGCACGGCTTTGAACGGGAGCAGGCTACAGGGCACAGCAGGGGCTGCGGCAAGCTTGTCAGGCTCCTGGGAGGTTGCTGAGCGCGGCGGCAAGCTCGAGCGCTAGCTACGGTGGCCCTGGCCACGGCGGCGACATGGCCGGCGGCGAGGCGCTCGCGGTTTCGACGGGTAGCGGGGCTACGACACGAAATCGAGCACGGGGATGGAGGGGAAACGGAGGAGAGCTCACAGCGGTCTCGATGGCATCGTGCGCGAGCTCGGGGGAGGCCTGGTGTAGCCGGAACGACGACGGCGATCTCGGGCGGCCAACGAAGAAGACGACGGCGGTGACGGCTCCACAGGGCTTCCGGCGTCTCGTGGCTTGACGGAGAGGTGGCAGGCGATGGCGCGGAGCTCGTGGAATCGACAGAGGGGCGAGGGGGCGGCGGGGAGCGCGTCGGCGGTGAGCTGCGGCGACGGCAGCGCTTCGGCTGTCGTGGGAGAGGGCAACGGAGGTGGGGAGGAGGACGAGAGAGAGTGAGAGGGCCCGGGGTGCGTCGTGGCGACGTCCAGAGAGGCCAGAGCATCGAGGGGGAGGGCAAGCAGGCAGGTGGCGTGGCGCCCATGCGCGTGGGCGGCGAGCGCGTGCCCCTCGTCCTTCTGTCGTCGCCAGGAGGACGATGACTGGCGGTTGGGCTAGTGGGCCGCACAGTGCTGGGCCGGCTGGAGACGCCAGGTAAGTTTCTCCCTTTTTCTTATTTTGTTTCTGTTTTCTATTTCTGACATTTGTTTTAACTTGGTTTTTGAACCAAACTAATTTTGTTGCTTCTGATAAGTTTTGCAGGGACTAAAAGGATTATTCCAAAGCCCCTCAACAAAAATCAGAATTATTGGAGCATATTTAAAATATATCAAATATGAATCCAATGCAAATAGATATTGAATTAATTCCAAATGCCCAAAATAAATATTTTGTGCTCCTAAAAATATTGGTTTGAATTTTACTTCTGACCAATATTTTTAGAGAGAAACATGAGCATTTTCTTGGACCTATTTGGAGCAATTTTTATCTTGGTCATTTTCAAAAAGATTTCTGAGGCTTTCACATGTCCCCATTTCAGATTCATTTGAATTTTAAACATGATGCAAACATGAAGGCTAGCCTAGGTCATACCAGAACTAGGGATGTGACAGAAAACGTCCAGGAGAGAGGGATTGTTTGAAGGGCTTGAGCTGGCTGATGAAGATTCTTCGAATAGAACTGGCACGCTTCACACCTGGTTACTAGTGCCGTTGCATCCTGGAGGGCGGTGGGCCAGAAGAAGCCTTGCCGGAATGCCTTGCCGGCATGGGCCCTCGACCCTATGTGGGAGCCACATATGCCTCCATGTATCTCTGCCAACAGCTCCAGTCCTTCCTCCCGGGGGATGCACTTCAATTTCACATCGTTCGGTCTTTTTCTGTACAGGACGTGATCGATGAACTTGTACAAGGTAGACCGACGGGCTACTTTTTCCGCTTCTTCCTGCTCCTTAGGAAATTCCCCTGTCTGGAGGAAGAGGACGGTATGCTGTGCCCATGCCGAAGCCTGGGGCTCGACGGCAAGGACCAAAGGCATCTCTTCCGCCATGGGGGCAGCCATCTCTACGGCTGGGGCTTGGCGCCCTGCCGGAGCCAGCTGCCCTTTGGCAGGCTCAGAATCCCGGCAATACCCTTGCCGACGGCCCCTGGGGGCTCAGCGGGAAAGTACTTGCTGGGGCCTGATTTCCTCCGCTTGTTCTGCTCCGTTGATGGTTCGACGGATGGTTGAGTTAGACGAAGCAAAAACGTACCTGGGTCCACATGTGGCTTGAATGCAGCGCACTTTTACAGGTACCCGCTCGGGGAACGTGCTCCGCTTGTATACCGTCGAAGCGCTCCTCCAGCTTCCTCACCTCATCTATGTAGGCCTCCATCAACGGACTCTGATAATCTTTGTTGACTTGTCTGACGACAAGCTGCGAATCACCCCTAACGATGAGCTTCTTCACCCCGAGGTCTGCCGCGGTCCTGAGACCGGCAAGCAGCCCCTCGTACTCAGCAGTGTTGTTTGTGGACATCTCCCTGGGGAAGTGCATCTGGATCACATACTTGAGGTGCTCTCCGGTGGGTGCGACAAGCAGCACACCGGAACCGGCGCCTTGCAGCGAGAAAGCCCCATCAAAGTACATGATCCAGTCGCGATTCGCTTCCTTGCCGGGGAGAGCGGTCTCCTGGATTTCTTCGTCGGGCGTTGAGGTCCATTCTGCAATGAACTCCGCTAAGACCCTGCTCTGGATTGTCGAAGTACTTTCAAACTTCAACCCAAAGCTTGACAACTCCAAGGCCCACTCCACAATCCTTCCGGTTGCATCTGGGTTGTGCAGTATCCGTTGCAACGGGAGGCGGGTGACGAAGTGATCTCGTGGGCTTCGAAGTAATGACGCAGCTTCCTCGAGGCCATAAGGAGGCCGAAGAGCAATTTCTGCACACCGGAGTACCTTGACCTAGCCCCCTGCAAGAGGGAGCTGACAAAGTAAACCGGGTGCTGCATCATCTTCTTCTTCTGCACCACTTCACTTGGCTGCGCGGGCCCTGTCCCGATGGCGTCAGACTCTGCCGAGGGCCTTGCCTTGCCGACACCATGCGCTGCCGGGGGAATCTCTGACTTGCCATCCGCCGGTCCTGCCATTGCCACTGCCTCCTCGTCGACCTCCCTCTGCGCCACTAGTGCGGCGCTGACCACTTGATTCGTTGCCGCCAGATACAGCAGCAACGGCTCTTGTGGTTTAGGTGCAACCAGTATTGGCGTGGAGTAAAGGTATTTCTTCAGATCCTGCAGCGCTGCCTCGGCTCTGGGGTCCACTCCATTGGTCCTGCCTTCTTCAAGATTTTGAAAAAGGGAAGGGCATGCTCAGCGGACTTGGAGATGAATCTGCTCATGGCGGCAACACAGCCAGTGAGCCGGCGCACATCCTTGATCCGCTTGGGTGCCTCAATTTTCTCAATAGCCTTGATCTTGTCCGGGTTTGCCTCGATCGCACGCTGTGACACAAAGAACCCGAGAAGTTTTCCAGATGGAACGCCAAAGACACACTTCTCAGGGTTCAGCTTGAGGTTGATCTTGCGTAGGTTGGCAAACGTCTCTTCCAAGTCTTGTACAAGGGTCGCCTTGTCCTTGGTTTTGACCACTATGTCATCCATATAAGCTTCCATATTTCTATGTAGCTGGGGCTCAAAACCGATCTGGACCGCCCTTGCGAATGTCGAGCCAGCACTCTTCAACCCGAAAGGCATCCTTAAAAAGCAATACGTACCACATGGGGTGATAAATGTTGTCTTCTCTTCATCTTCTCTTGTCATGAAGATCTGGTGGTAGCCCGAGTAGGCGTCGAGGAATGACAACAGATCACACACGGCCATGGAGTCAACAATCTGGTCGATGTGTGGCAATGGGAAGGGGTCCTTAGGACAAGCCTTATTGATATCGGTGTAGTCAATACACAGCCTCCACTTCCCATTTGCCTTGCGCACCACCACCGGATTGGCCAACCACGTCGGATGGAGCACTCCTCTCACCAAACCTGCCGCTTCCAATTTCCTGATCTCCTCTATGATGAACTCCTGTTGTTCCAAAGCTTGCTTCCTGACCTTCTGCTTGACGGGTCGCGCGTGGGGGCAGAAAGCAAGATGGTGCTCAATCACTTCCCTGGGAACGCCGGGGATGTCAGATGCTTGCCATGCAAACACATCGACATTTGCCCATAGGAAAGTGACGAGCGTGCTTTCCTATTTGCTGTCGAGGGTGGAGCTTATGGTGAAAGCCCCTCCCGTGCCATCCTCCTTGATGGACACCCTCTTGGTGTCTGGTAGTGCAGCTCTGGATTTCTTGCTCTTGCCGGTGGAGCTCTCTGGCACGTCCTCGACGGTAGCACAACACTCCGAAGAGGTGCGCTTGCCGGAGTGGGTGCGAGAGGTCTTGCCGGGCTTCTTCTTCCCTCCCGGGGCTTCAGCGGCAGGAGCAAGTGCCCTGGCGGCAGCTGCTGCAACTGCTTCCCGGTAGAGTAGGTCGGCAGATCAGCGCATCCTTCTTGTCACAGGGGACGGTGATGATGGTCATCGGCCCAGGCATCTTCAGCGTGTTGTAGGCGTAATGCGATGCCGCCATGAACTTGGCTAGTGCCGGGCAGCCGAGGATCTCGTTGTAGGGCAAGGGGATCTCGGCTACATCAAAGACAATCCTTTCCGTCCTGTAATTCAACTCGCCTCCAAATGTCACGGGCAGCGTGACCTTCCCCTTTGGCTGAATCCTTCCCGGATTGACCCCTTGAAACGTGCCCATTTCCTCGAGGTCTCCATCAGGAATTTGCAGCCTCTTGATCACAACAGGCGAGATCAATTTCAGACTGGCCCCGCCATCGACTAACATCTTATTCACCTTGAGGTTGCATATCGTTGATGAAACCAACAACGGCAAGCACCCGACCACAGTTGTGCGGTCAGGGTGGTCCTCGGCGTCAAAGATGATAGGCGTGCTGGACCACTTCAGCGACTTCTGAGCGTCGAATGATGGCTCCGCTGCTGTGATCTCACGCGCCAACTGCTTGAGCTGGCGGTGAGAGGTATGCAGCGAGGCCCCACCATCGACGCACATGGCCTCTGTAGCCTTCTGGAACTCATGCTCGTCGTACTCGTCGTCTTCGTCATGATCATCGTCTTCCTGCTTCTTGTCGCGGCCCCGAGCGGGCCTCTCTTGTTGGTTATCCTTGCCGCGGCGACCTCCTTGGCCGCCACGCTTCTTGCCGGATCCCTCAGCACCATCCTGGCCCTTCTCCTTGCCCCGCCTCTCATACTCAGCTTTTTGCTTCTTAGCAAGCAGCTCGACTTGCCGGCAGTTCTGGAGGTCGTGGCCCTTGGTGCGGTGGATCTTGCAGTACTGCTTGTCGGAGCCCCCTAGCTTGTCGGCAGCCGCCAAGGCCCGGCAGGCGGCGCACCCGGCTATTTCCTTGCCGGGGTCGTCTGCCTTGGCCTTCTTGGCAGCGCCGGCGTCCTCGGATCCCTCGACGGCAAGCATGATCTTATCCTTGCGTTTCCTGTTGCGGCGCCGGCCCTTCTTTGTCGGGGTGGTGGTGTCTTCGTCCGTGGAGTTGGTTTCTGCGCCGGCGTCCTCGCCGGGGTACTTCCTTCCCTCTTCGGCCCGGGCGCATCTGTCGGCCTGAACATAAAGTTCGGCCACATCCTTGACCTTGTTCATCGCCAGCTCTTCGCGCATCTTGCGGTTGCGCACGTTCTGATGGAACGCGCTAATCACGGCGCCAGGATGAACATCGGGGATATTGTACTGCACCCGGCTGAACCTCTGGATGTACTTGCGCAGGGTTTCCCCTTCCTTCTGGGGAATGATATGCAAATCACTGGCCTGGCCATGAGCTTGGTGGCCTCCGGTGAAGGCACCAATGAACTCATGGCACAGATCCGACCAAGAATAAATGGAATCCGCCGGCAAGTGCATCAACCAAGACATGACGTTGGGCTTCAGTGCCAACGGGAAGTAATTGGCAAGCACCTTGTTGTCGCGAGCTCCGGCAGCTTGCATCGCGATGGTGTAGATGCTGAGGAACTCTGACGGATGGGTCTTGCCGATGTACTTCTCGCCCATGTCGGGTTTGAACGTGCGGTGGGACGACCACTGGAACTGCCGCAGCTCACGGGTAAAGGCTGGGCAACCCACCTCGTAAGGTAGGCCGCTGAAGCCCCCCGGTGCTGGGTGGTCCATAGCGGGTCCCGCCCGCTTATCCGACTGGTGGCGTGTATCGCACCGGCGCTCGATGGTGGTTCGAGCGTCTTCGTGGGCTCGCTCCCGAAGAACTTGGCGTTGATCGCGGTGGGTCCGTGGGTTGGACGATGCTATGGAAATGTTATCACCAGCGTCATCACGATGGACCAGCACCGGCGGCAGCTGGCGCGGGGGAGGAGAGTGCACTGTGGCTGTAGCTCCCCCGGTCCTTCCACCGCTGGCGTGTGGTGGCTCGACGGAGCGCCGGCCCGAGGGCCCTGTCAGCCGTGGCTCGTCTTTGTTGGCGACGGCGACGAGGCTCCGGATGGTGGCTCTCCACTCGTCGAGCTTCTCCACGGCAGGAGGGAAGTCGAGGAGCAGCTACGCACGCGCCAAAGCTTCTGCTGGCGTGGGTGGTGGCGAAAGCTGCGTGGACCGTGGCACGCTTCGACTTCTAACCACGTTAGAAGGAGCTCTATCAGGACCCAGCGGCTGCGTGCCATTTTCGCCAGCGCTTCGGCGGGCATGCTGGGCTCCTTCGTCCTGCGGATGATGCACAGGGCTCTTCCCACGGCGGTGTCCAGGGTCACCGGCGTGGTGACGCTGCTCGTCGCGCACACCATGGGAAGAGCGCGCTGTGGGCGCCGGGGTCGGCGTCCTGGAGGTCGTCGCGCCGCCCGTGGGTGGCACGGCGGCGAGCCCGGAGGGCCCCGCACCGCCTGCGAGGGGCCCAGCTCCGTCTCTAGATTTTGCGGCGTGTGGCCCACCGTCTTGCGTACAAACGACGCCGCTCGCCAGGCTCTGACTGCCAGAGCGATGCTAGTGCTCGCGGGCCGCGGCTCGGGTTCTGTCTGCGACCGGCCCGCTGCTCGTCCGCACTGGCACGGGCCGTTTGGCTCTCGATGAGCCGATCGTCGTGATTGTCTTCTTCTTGGGAGCCATGGCGATGAAGAACCGCTAGGCTAACTGCTAGATCAGATTCTCACAACTGCGCCCCCTACCTGGCGCGCCAAAGATGTCGGTGGAAACGAGACCTATGGGATCACTGGAATCCCTTCTACAGTTGGCGGGCGCGGGGTCGTGAGAAGAGCAGGTCTAATAGGAAGCACACAGATCGTTTACCCAGGTTCGGGCCGCGAGGATGCGTAATACCCTAGTCCTCCTTTGGTGGATGGATTGAGTGTTCTTGTGTTCTTGAGCTAGCTACGTGGTGTAACTTGCCCAAAATAGTCGAATCCCCCTCTAGTATGCCACGGGCCTCCTTTTATAGTTGAAAGGGGCTGCCACAGTGGCACACAGGAGGTGGAAAGGTCTACAGTGCTGCGAGCTTATCGCCCGTATTACAGGACAAGACGCATTTAATGCATCGCTTAGGTGTCCCTTAGCTTTATCGGGGATGGGAACGAGGCCTGTCCCGTCCGTCGCCGCCTCGCCTTGCTTCGACACGCGCCCAGGCCAGCGATGCATGTGGCGCCATGTAGGCAGGCAGGCAGCTAAGGTGGCGCGGTGGTAGGGTCTTCACGAAGATCTGCATGCCACCACGCAGGTGCTTGCTGAGTTTGCCTGGGAGCCGCATGTTGCCACGCAGGTACCTGCCCAGCTGGTCGGGCTGGCAGCTGCATGCGAACGACGGTGGAGTCTTGGTCGTCGCGGGCCTGGCTGTGGCCCCGCTAATGTCCTCGGCAAGGGCCTTGCCGGGGGCCCGACAAGGGTCTTGCCATGGCGTTGCGATCGTCCCCAATAAGGCGCTTGCCGGGGGTCTTGTGGATTCCCTCGGCTAGGTCCCGCCGAGGGTCGCCGTCTTCTAATCCTCACCTGATCTTGGATATTAATGATCTTGACGAAGATCTGCATGCCACCACGGAGGTGCCTCCCGAGCCCTAGTTCCAGTACAGTTGTTGGCAGCGTTTGGAACCTTTTGGGCTCAAGGGTGGCTCGCTGTGCTAGTGTTTGGGCAAGTTGCCCCGGCAAGGCTCTTGCCGGGGCCGCGGAGGCCGCCCCGGCAAGGATCTTGACGGGGGAGTCCACCTCGCCCTCTTGCTCTTTGTGTGTCTGATCTTGGCGTTGTCTTGGTTGTCTTGTGCTTCGGCTTATCTCCGACTTCCCTCCTTTGCCCTGCTAAGTGTGGCCGCGGTGCGTGGCTCTGACTGCCCATGCACAAGTAAAGGGGTCAAAAGGAGAGCCCCTACTTTGGTACACCGACACTGCCCTCTCCGCAGCTTTGGTCATCTTCGCTTCTGATGTAGAAGGAAGGTTGATACTTTTCATCTGTGATGACTTTGCAGGAGAAGCATATCAAATAGGTTCAGTTTCTTCAGGCGCAACTGCTGAAGTTGCCCCGGCATGTTCTGATTCCTCAGGCATAGTAGTAGATGCTTCAACTGGCCTGGTTTGGTCTTCAGGCGCAACATCGGAGGTTGCCCTGGCATTTTCTTTAGAGGATGGAATTTCTTCAGTAGCCTTGGTGCTTTCATTTTTTCAACAGTCTGATTTTCATCAGCTGTGCTTGCATTCTCTTCAGTAGGCTAAGCAGATGCCTCAGCCTGAGGAATTTCTTGTTGCGATGAAGCTGCAACATTAGGAGTGAATCCCTTTGCCATTCTGACGAATCTAACTTTGGCGGTTAGCTAGTCTGCACGATATGCGTCAAATTCATCACTGAGTGCTTTGATCTTAGTCTGCATAGTCACAAGTTCTTCAGGAGACATTTTCACAACATTCTTCTTCAAAAAACGCCCCTTCTTGTACTGAGCTTTCTTCACTTGCCTAGACTTCTCAAATTTCCATTTTTCTTTGCCTATGAAGGCCGTCAACGTATGACTTTGGCCAGGAGTGAGTTTGAAGTCAGGCAGAGGAGTGTTAAGGTCCTTGTGCCATAAATCAATGAAATCAATGATCAACTTTGGATCCAGCATAAGTGGCACTTCACTGCCTTTAGCTCTAGCGGACCGTGCTTGCCTATCTCTGATGATCTCAGCCAATTCTTCATCATCAGCTTCATCGTCACTTGACGGAACTTCAAAGGCAACCTGCTTCTTGTGAGGACTTGGCCTTGTGCCTCCTCCATCAGCGGACTTTTTCTTCAAGGTTGGACCAGTTGAAGACTGAGGTGGGGCTGAGGAACTTGCAGATGCTCCTGAAGCAATTGAGAATCCTGTGGTCCTTTGGCAAGAGGCAAGATGCACAGGTGCCGAGGACTTTGCAGCAGTTGCTGAGGATTTTGCAACAGAGGGGGCTGGAGCTGCTTTTGAGGATGTTGCTTGAGGAATAGGCCGTGAGGGCTTTGAAGAGCTTGGCCGCGAGGGCATTGCAACCGAGGAACTTGGTATGACAGCTAGTTTCTTTGGCATTGCCTTCTTAGGCTTGCTAGCAGAGGCCTCAACAGTGGCAGCAACAGAATCTTCATTGAATTTCTTCATTGCTTCTTTTTCCATTTGGGCCAACTTAGTTTGGTGCTTGGCCCACTCCTTGGGAAAATCCTCACCACTCTTGATGCTAGTGAGATCAGCAACTAGGCCTGGTGCCAATGGAGGTCTTGGGCATGGAGGGCATACGGCGAATTTCTTCATGTATTTCGGAGTTACATATCGATACTCCCTCCATTCTCCAGCCCATCTCCTTTCAATCTGCTGAATGCGCACCTTGCGCTGATTTTTGTTCTCCTTGCCATGCTTGGCTTCGTCAGGAGTGCAATATTCATCATATAAGTCATCAGGGATTTCAAAAGCAGTATTTGCTTCTGGCCTCTTTCCTCCCTTCTGAGGTCTTTTACCATCAACCATTTTCTTCACTTGAGGATTTTGAACAATCGAATTTTCTGACGAGGTATGCAATTTGTCTTCAAGGAACGCTGCAAATGAGTTAAGTTGATGAAAACCTAGAGATTCAGCAGCGGACATGTGTACTTATGAACATAATATAGGTGCGAAGAATTTGGAGAGGTCATATGCGTTCTCAGAAGTTCTTCAAAAGAATCAAGTTTGAGGATTTTGACTATGGGTGTCTTGAGGAATTTCACTAAGCGTTCTTAACTTAGGTTCCAGAGTTGTATAGATTTGAAAATCCACACAATTGAGGAAGCTTGAGGGAAAACGTTGCTTAGAGAAACAAATCAAGAACAGAAGCAACACAGTGTTTAAGGGTATGGAAGTTGAAGAATAAACACCTTTTGAAGATTTTGTGGAAATCATCAGAATCAACAAGGGTAGTATAAATAGATTTTATTTACCCTTGACGAAGAACACGAGGCAGTTGAAGTTGAGAAGGTCGTCCGTTCAGATCTTCCATGCGCTAACTTGGCGGCGGAAGACAGCTACGACGGCGTCGGAGTGAAGATTTCCGCGGCCGGCGCGAGTGCGGTGGGGAGGAGGTCGAGGCAGTGAAGCTCTTCCTCACCAGCGATGACAGAAAGTAGCGGCGGTGCTAGGTCAGAGAGCTCGAGCGAGGGGAGTGAGATCGAGCGGAGTAAATGAGGTCTGAGGAGGGCGAGGGGTATTTATAGCCGAGGTGAAAAACCGCCCGTCCGAAGAAATTGGACGAACGTGCCCCTGACCCTTCCCATCCTAGCGACATGTATCACCCACGTACTGAGAGGTGGAGATCGTGTTAGATCGTGGGTGAGTATTTTAATCTTTTCATGGGATGCAGAATGGTTTGAGCACCAAAAGCCGAAAATGCAGATATGAAAATTTTAATGTTTCATTCGCAAATTCTTCTGCTGATAAGGACACAGTGAAGATTTTGAACGGGTTCCAAATAGAACACACATAAAGAATTTGTGAACAGACTGGGTTGAGTTTAGCATAGAGGGGGACGTGTCCGATCACATTCACTTAGGCAAAAAAATCAACTTGAAGAATTAGTAATAAGTGAATGCTGTAGAGGACTGAAAACTCAAATATATATATAGTCAATGAAGAGCATAGTCGGAAAGAGTGAAGACTTTGCAAAGTTGAAAATTTTGACGAATTGAGGAATTTGAAAATTTGAAGAAAAACTCAAATTGAAGATTTTCAACTTTTGTTGGTGGCGTGACCCACCGTATAAGAATGATGATTTCAGATGCCGCGTACAATTGTCGTAGGGCTCTGAGAATCAAATTCTTCGTTAATTTCTTCACACTTAAAGGGTTTTCTTCATTGATTGAAGAAAAAGGTTACTTCGTGTGTGGCACATCTAAGTCAACAATTTTGCGTAAGTGTTAGGATGTGTGTCCTTTTCAAAGAACATTCGAAGATTCTAAGATATTTAGCTCACACCACAACTTGCTAAATGTCTTCTCATCCAAGGGCTTTGTGAAGATATCCGCTAGCTATTCCTCAGTCTTCACGTGCTCAATAGAGATGTCGCACTTCAACACATGATCTTGAACAAAATGATGACGAATCTGGATGTACTTAGTCTTTGAGTGCTGAACTGGGTTATGAACAATCTTGATGGAACTCTCATTGTCACAGAAGAGTGGCACATTCTTCACATTAATGTCGTAGTCCTTGAGGGTTTTCTTCATCCATAGCAATTGAGCACAACACGAACCAGCAACAATGTTCTCAGCTTCAGCAGTACAGATTGATACACAGTTCTGCTTCTTCGAGGACTAACATACTAAGGATCGTCCGAGGAAATGACATGTGCCTGATGTTGACTTGTGATCCACACGATCACCAGCATAGTCAGAGTCAGAATATCCAATGAGATCAAAAGCCGAGCCCTTGGGATACCATAATCCAAGTGTTGGAATGTGAGCTAGATATCGCAGAATATGCTTCACAGCCTTATGGTGTGATTCCGTCGGTGTAGCTTGAAAACGGGCACACATGCAAACACTAAGCATAATATCTGTCCTAGATGCACATAGATACAATAAAGAGACAATCATGGAGCGGTATACCTTTTGATCGAAGTCTATACCGTTTTCATTAGTGCATAGATGGCCATTTGTGGGCATAGGTATTTCGACGCCTTTGCAATTTTGCATGCCGAATTTCCTCAACACATCCTTGAGGTATTTCTCTTGAGATATGAAGATGTCGTTGCGCTGTTGACGAATTTGAAGACATAAGAAGAATTTCAATTCTCCCATCATAGACATGTGATATTCCTCACTCATCATATAGGCAAATTCGTCACTGTAACGTTGGTTAGTACAACCAAAGATAATCTGGCACATGAATAATTCATCATTATTGGTTTTGGTGAAAAGAGTTGGGTCAAGTGAACCGGGTTTGAAGCCTTTCTTCATGAGGAATTCCTTCAAAGTATCATACCACGCCTGAGGGGCCTGCTTGAGGCCATAGAGGGCCTTATTGAGTCTGAAGACTTTGTCAGGATGCTTAGGATCTTCAAAACATGGGGTTGAGAAAAATATACTTCTTCCTCAAGCTTACCATTGAGAAATGCACTTTTCACATCCATTTGATATAAGATGATATTATGATGGTTATCATAAGCAAGCAATATGCGAATAGCCTCAACTCTAGGAACAAGTGCAAAAGTTTCATCGAAATCAATTCCTTCAAGTTGTGTGTAGCCTTGAGCTACAAGACTAGCCCTATTCCTCACCACAAGGACATTTTCATCTTGCTTGTTGCGATAGATCCATTTGGTACCGATGCTATTGTGCTTACGTGGGTCTGGTCGCTTAACAAGTTCCCAGACATTGTTGAGCTCGAATTGATGTAATTCCTCTTGCATGACTTGAATCCACTCAGGCTCCAGAAATGCCTCATCAACTTTGGTGGGCTCTGTGATAGAGACAAAAGCAAAGTGCCCATAAAAGTTAGATAAATGTGAAGCTCTTGAGCGGTGAGAGGACCTGGTGCATTGATGTCATAGATGATTTTCCTGATCTGCACTTCATTTGCAACACGCGGATGAGCGGGTTGACGACGTTGAGTGGGCTCAACATTTTCTTCAGAGCCATTTTCCTCAGGTGCACCGGCATGATGTTCTTCACGATCAGGAATGACTTCTTCAGCAGATTCTTCGGTAGGAATGACATCCTCAGTAGCCTTGAACTTAATGGATTCCTCAGGTGACATTTCATCTAGCACAGGAGATAGGTGCTCTCTTTGTGAGCCATTAGTTTCATCGAACCACACATCTACAGTTTCAACAACCTTGTGATGAATGGTGTTGAAGATTTTGTAGGTGTGTGAGTCCTTTCCGTAACCAAGCATAAAACCTTCATGTGCTTTCGGTGCAAATTTAGAATTGTGATGAGGATCTCTAATCCAACATTTAGCACCGAAGACTTTGAAATAACTCACATTGGGTTTCTTGTAAGTGAGGAGTTCATATGAGGTATTTTTGAAGAATTTGTGAAGATATACACTGTTGATGATGTGGCACGCGGTATCAAATGCCTCAGGCCAGAAGCAAGGAGGCGTCTTGTATTCATCAAGAATAGTGTGAGCCATCTCAACGAGAGTCCTGTTCTTGCGCTCCACGACGCCATTCTGCTGAAGAGTATAAGGAGTAGATAACTCGTGAGTAATACCAAGTTCATCAAGTGTAACGACCATGATGCGGCTATATCTCCCACGTGTCGGGGCATGACTTGGAGGCATAACCGCATGGTGGTTTTGTCACAAGAAGGGTCATCTTCACACCATCCCATGTAATGAACAAGAATGGGATAAAGAGTTGGCTTACAATTGCCACTACACAATACATTAATTAAACATATATTATTCAGAGTACACACATAGTCCGACTAAGGACAAATACAAAACAAAAGAAGATAACCCCAAATGCTAGATCCCCGATCGTCCCAACTGGGCACCACTACTGATCATCCGGAAAGAAACATAGTAACGACCAAGGTCCTCGTCGAACTCCCACTTGAGCTCGGTTGCATCACTTGCACTAGTATCATCGGCACCTGCAACTGTCTGGAAGTATCTGTGAGTCACGAGGACTCAACAATCTCACACCCGCGAGATCAGGACTATTTAAGCTTATAGGAAGGATGGGGTAATGAGGTGGAGCTGCATCAAACACTAAGCAAATATGGTGGCTAACATACGCAAATAAGAGCGAGAAGAGGAGCAACGCAACGGTCGAGAAGCTAGAAGTGATCAAGAAGTGATCCTGAAACTACTTACGTTCATACATAACCCAAACCTTGTTCACTTCCCGGACTTCGCCGAAAAGAGACCATCACGGCTACACACGCGGTTGATGTATTTTAATTAAGTCAAGTGTCAAGTTCTTTACAACCGGACATTAACAAATTCCCATCTGCCACATAACCGCGGGCACGGCTCTCGAAAGTTTATACCCTGCAGGGGTGTCCCAACTTAGCCCATCACAAGCTCTCACGATCAACGAAGGATATTCCTTCTCCCAGGAAGACCCGATCAGTCTCGGAATCCCGGTCACAAGACATTTCGACAATGGTAAAACAAGACCAACAAGACCGCCCGATGTGCCGACAAATCCTGATAGGAGCTGCACATATCTCATTCTCAGGGCACACCAGATAAGCTAAGCGTACAGGTACCAACATAACCCAAGTTGCCAAGGGACGGTCCCGCACGGTGCTCTAGTTTGGACCAACACTCAGAGGAGCACTGGCCCGGGGGGGTAAATAAAGATGACCCTCGGGCTCCGAAAACCCAAGGGAAAAATGCTTAGGTGAGGCAAATGTAAAACCAAGGTTGGGCCTTGCTGGAGGAGTTTTATTCAAAGCGAACTGTCAAGGGGGTCCCATAACCCCAACCGCGTAAGGAACGCAAAATCAAGGAACATAACACCGGTATGACGGAAACTAGGGCGGAAAGAGTGGAACAAAACACCAGGCATAAGGCCGAGCCTTTCACCCTTTACCAAGTATATAGATGCATTAATTTAAATAAGAGATATTGTGATATCCCAACATATCCATGTTCCAACATGGAACCAGCTTCAACTTCACCTGCAACTAGTAACGCTATAAGAGGGGCTGAGCAAAAGCGATAACATAGCCAAACAACGGTTTGCTAGGAAGGTGGGTTAGAGGCTTGACATGGCAATATGGGAGGCATGATAAACAAGTGGTAGGTAGCGCGACATAGCGATAGAACGAACAACTAGCAAGCAAAGATAAAAGTGATATCGAGGGTAATGGTCATCTTGCCTGAAATCTCGCAAGGAAGAAGAACGAGTCCACGAAGAAGACAAACGGACGTAGTCGAACGGATCCTCACAATCGCAACGTAACCGGAACTATCAAGGAGAAGCGCAATCGGAAAGTAGCAAACATCATGGTAAACAACCATGACATAAACATGGCATGATGCACAATCAAGTATGATGCATGTCTGGTTTAAAGAGGCATGGCATGGCAAAGTGCAACAAACAACACTACAAGTTAAGTGGAGCTCAATATGCAACGAGTTGCATATTGACGAAACACCACATTAATTATTTAGTTCTCTCTCATTTATGTACTCAACAATATTAAATGTTGGTTAACATGGCAAGAGGTGAAGCATATGTAAACTACACATTTAGGCATTTTAAATGAGTCCGGATCAACAAACAACAATTCCGGAAAATCCTCATATGCATATTTTGAATTGGTACTGTTCTGCCCTAAACCATATTTTAGAGTTGTTAAACATGCAAAGTAATGTCACCATGCTAAACTATGCATTTTTCTAGACAAGTTTCATATATAGTTTATTTAATTCAGAGTTGCGGTTATTTAGTTATGAAATAAACCATTTTAACATGGCATTTAGCAAATTAAAGCAAACAGCAAGTTAAACATTTTAAACCTGGATGAAAGTTGCATATTATGAAACTAGATGAAATTCTAAGCATTTTTCATATATGAAGTTTTTACATCTGATGCATAGTTTGTGACTTATTAAATGTACGAACATGAGGGACTTTTCTGCAAAATAGAAAATCCCTGGAATAATGCTAAATTCGCTGGAACAGGAGAAAAACACGCACATGCCAGATTCCATTATACCGCAGCAACCCAGGAGGAGGAGGATTTGGCCAAGTGGTTGAGTGACTGTTTGGCAAAAATAAAGAAATAGGGACGCCTGGGACTCGAACCCAGGACCTCCTGATGTGTCTTCGAGGGAAGAACCAGTAGGTTAGCTGATCTGCTTGTGGTGGAACATAGTGACTACTCTAAATAACCTATATGCCAGAACAGATCTAGGAACAGAACGAAGCTTCAGTTATGGAGGACGTTGCTCATAGCGAGAAAAACAGAGGTCGACGGCCATGGCGATGCTGGCCCTTGGCTGACTGGGTAAGCGGAAGGAGCTGGGCGCCCCTAGCCTTGCGCACACACGGGCGCTGACAGGGGCGAACGAGGCGCTGGGGCGCCACTGGATCAGCAACACGCAGCGATGCAGAGCAGCGACAGAACTTGGCGCGGCTTCAGCAGGATCGCGGGACAGGCGGAGGTCGGGAGGGCAGCAGCGGCTGGACCCGGGCGCGAGCGAGGCAGGGTTGGCGGCGCGGACAACAAGGAGACGGCTGGATCCGGGCGGCGAGGCGCCAAATCCCCACTTGGCCGAGGCAGGGAATGCCGGCGATGATTTTTCTGCACGGAGACGGCAACGAGGGATTAGAGATGAGAGAGACCTCGGGGAGGAAAAGAGAGGAGGAAGAGGATGCGACGGGACCTGGGGCTTTGGCCGTCGATGGTGGTGAGGCTCGCTGGCGACGAGGCGAGGAAGAGGGGGTCTGTCAGCACGGGGACGCCCCGGATCAAGTGGGAGGAGCTCGGGAGCGGCGCCGAACGGGCTCAGTGGTGCGGGGAAGAAGAGCCTGGCTTGCTCCGGTGCTTGCTCCGGCGAGGGGTGGATTGGGTGCTCGGGGTCGGGGAGAAGGAGCTCGGGCTCCTGTTGGTGGGTGGAGGAAAACGAGGAGAAGGGGATCCCGAGGTGGATCGAGACCGGGTGGCGGCGGCGATGGGGACAAACCTCCTAGAAATTAGGCTTGGCTTGATTTGGTAGGGGTTGCTTAAATAGGAAATGGGGGCTAGGAGAGGGATTTGGGGCTTATCACGGGCCGTTAGATCATCATTGGACGGCTGAGAAATATAGGTTAGGAAGTCCAAATAAGAAAAAGGAGATGTTTTATAGATGTTTGGGGATGATCCGGACCCAACAGTAACGATAGTCCGGTTCGGGTTCGGGGAAGTTTCGGACACGGGTGAGGGGTCGATGAAATGTGCAGAGAGACGGGACATATAGACGAGAGGGGAAAACAAAGACAATGGGGTCTGACAAAAGGCCACGGAGAAGACAAGAGAGAGAAGCGGCAACCACGAACGACGACGAGTTTTATGAAAACATGCGGATGCAATGCTCATGATGACATGATGAAATGCAACATACAAATAAAACACACGACGGTCACACAAAACATGGAAGGCGTCTGGAGTGTCGGTCTCGGGGCGTCACATCAAGATAGTCATCAAGACCGGTATTTTCGAACTCGGTCCCATCGTCACTACTAATGTGCTTGATCTTCACACCGAAGTTCATCGAGGCCCTTGAGGAAAATCGTTTGAAGACTTCATGCACTTCAGTTTTGTAAGTGATGATATGCACCCATGTGTAACGAGAATAGTCATAAAAAATAACAAAGCCATATAAAGATGCTGCATTTGTGAATGTGGCATAGTGAGTAGGGCCAAAGAGATCCATGTGAAGCAATTCAAATGGACGAGTGGTAGTCATTATAGTCTTCGAGGGATGCTTGGACTTGGTCATCTTTCCGGCTTCATAAGCTCCACACAGATGGTCCTTGAGGAATTTGACACCCTCGATGCCAATGACGTGCTTCTTCTTCGCGAGTGTGTGTAAGTTCCTCATGCCAGCATGACCTAGTCGTCGATGCCTTAACCAGCCTTCTGAAGCTTTTGCAAGTAGACATCTGGCTGGCCGTGGTCCTGTAGAGAAATCAACAATATACAAGTCTCCTTTCCTAAAGCCTTCGAAGACTTTGGAGTGGTTAGATTCCATGATCACAACACAACAATATTTGCCAAAGACAACAACCATATCAGGATCATAAAGCGTTGAGACAGACATGAGGTTGAATCCTAAGGACTCGACAAGCATGGCTATGTCCATGTGGCGATCCTTTGAGATTGCAACCCTACCTAGACCCAATACCTTGCTTTTGCCTTTATCTGCATAGGTGATATGCTTCATATGCGATGGATATAAAGCAGTGTCCATCAATAAGTTCTTGTCCATGTGATTTGTACATCCACTGTCGAGGACCCACTCAGTAGCTTTGGGTTGATCATCCTGAAGATGAATTAGTGCAACTTACGAACTCATATACTTCATCGGTGAAGAATATGACATCAAATTCATCAGATTGAATTTCATCAAGCAGTACAACAGAAATAGCAGTATAAGGACGTGAGAAATGAATATTCATTTCTTCATGATTAGCTTGCGTCCTTTCAAGCATATTCAGGTCTCCAGCAAATTCTTCAGACGTTCAAGTTCGTCTGGAGACCTGACCCTGCATAAGAAATTAGTTCTTATTCTTCACCACTCACATCTGGAGGGGTGGCAAAGAGTTCATCATTCTGCGAGCTCCATAAGAGAAAGGTGGCATAGAAGCGAGTCTACTTCGTTTCACAGAAGAGGGGTTAGAGTAAGCATATGAATAAGCAGAGAAATTCTTCGAGGACTTATGAACATAATGATTTGAAGAATAATGCACATATTCATAGCCCTTAGGCTCTCCTTGCGAAATAGAAGTGTTAGCACAATGATTTTCATATGAGGATTTGGATCCATATGAGGAATTTGATCCATGTGAGGAATTTGTTCTATATGAGGACTTGGATGCATATGAAGACTTTGATCCATATGAAGAATTTGATCCGGGTTCCTATTCTTCATAGGTGGAGTCATGATGACATTCACCTGAAGACTTTCAAGGAACCTTTTGGGAACCTAGATTTTCTTCATAGGGGGACCATTCCTGCAGTTAGTTCCAACATATCTAGCAAATACTTCACCATTCTGATTTGTGAACAATTTATAGTTGGAGTCAAATGACTCATCAGAAGAATATGAAGATTCACATGTAAAGCTAGATAAGGTGGATGGATCTACGGGATGCTGCCCAAGTTTCCAGTAGGTCCCATCAGCATTGAGTTTCCTCTCAAAGGCTATGCCCTCTTTCCTAGGGTTCATGTTGATGATCTGCTTTTTAAGCACATCATAAAGAGCCTGATGCCCTTTGAGGCTTTGTACATGCTTGTCGCATACAATTCCTTCAACCCTAGATTGTCAGTGATACTTGTAGTATCCTCAGATGAGGAATTTGTGACCACAGAGATAGGTGAATAATTTGCAGCAATAGAAGCATTTGAACTTTCAGGTGAAGAATTAGCAGATTCACGTTCAATGCATTTCAAACATGGTGGAATGAATTCATCCTGAGCGGAACTGATCTGTTGAGCAAGCAACTTAGTTTTAAGTCTCTGAACATTATCAGTCGGAGTTTGAGTTCGATCCATTTCTTCACCCAACAGGTCATCGCTTTTGTCTAGCATATTTTGAACCTTTTCAAAAGCCTTTTGTTGTTTCACAACAATCTTAGCAAGTTTAGAATAGCTAGGCTTGAGGTTTTCATCAGATTCATCCTCACTTGATTCAGAGGAGGGATATTTGAGTACCTTGGCACCTTTTGTCATGAAGCAATAGGTGGGAGCATAGTCATCATCACCGTTGTCAGCAGTGTTGGGGAAGTCATTTTCCTTAGAGTTGAAGATGGACTTGCTGACAAAAGCAGTAGCGAGAGCTAGGATCGCTACACCAGAGTCTGACTCCTCAGATGCCTCCTCTTCCTCATTTTCCTCATATTTAGCTTCAAAGTCCATTTCCTTGCCAATGAATGCTCGAGCCTTTTTGGAGCTGCTCTTCTCCTGAGATGAAGACTTTGAAGATTTTGATGATGAGGACTTTGAAGATTTCTTCTTCTTCTTCTTTGAGTCATCAGAACTATCATCCTTGTATTTCTTCTTCTTTGATTCCTTCTCCCACTGAGGACAATAAGTAATGTAATGACCAGGTTTCTTGCATTTGTGGCAAGTTCTCTTCTTGTAGTCACGGGATGAGGAATCTGATCTCATGTCATCACCCCTTGAAGATTTTCCAAAGCGACCACGTCTTGAGAATTTCTGGAATTTCCTCACGAGCATTGCTAGCTCCTGGCTCAGTTCTTCAGGATCACCAAGGCTACTACCAGAATCTTCTTCTTCAGATTCAGAGACTGCCTTGGCCTTAAGTGCGCGAGACCTACCATAGCTCGGTCCGTAGAGATCTCTCTTCTCAGCAAGCTGGAACTCATGAGTATTTAGCCTCTCGAGGATATCATCAGGATCAATTGACTTGTAGTCTCCACGTTCTTGAATCATCAGTGCAAGTGTGTCAAATGAGGAATCAAGTGATCTCAGTAATTTCTTCACCACCTCATGGTCAGTGATGTCAGTCGCACCAAGTGCTTGAAGCTCATTTGAGATGTCAGTGAGGCGATCGAGGGTTTGCTGAACGTTTTCATTGTCGATTCTTTTGAAGCGGTTGAACAGATTGCGAAGAATGTCAACTCGAGAGTCACGTTGAGTTGAGATTCGTTCGTTGACCTTAGACAGTCTATCCGAGATAAGCTTTGTTGTCTCCAAAGCACTCACTCTGCCATACTGTCCTTTGCTCAGATGGCCACATATGATATTCTTCGCTTGAGAGATGAGTTGCTTGAATCTCTTCACATCAGCAGCGTTCACGACCGGAGTGATGGAGGGAACGCCATTTTCCACAACGTACCTGAGATCCTTGTCTATTGCCTCAAGATGCATGCGCATCTTATTCTTCTAGTAGGGTTAGTCTGTCCCATCGAAGGTAGGACACCCAGCCGAGACCTTGATCATGCTTGCAGTCGACATAATTAAAACTCCAGGTGGTTAAACCAAAATCACATAGAACAAGGGAGTACCTTGCTCTGATAGCAATTGAAAGTGTGTTATATCGACTAGAGGGGGGTGAATAGGCGATTTTTACTAATTCGTCACTTAGGAATTTCTAGGTGAGGAAATTCCTAAGCAACGAACTACTTAGCAGTGGAATAGGTACTCAGATGCATGCATAACAGAACAGTAGCACAGTCATCATGATGAAATGAAACATACACAGAGTACAAGTAGTGCGTAACCAGGATAAGCAGGCTGAAGACAAAGTGACTAAAGAATTAGGAATGAGGAAATTGAGAAAGTCTTCAAACAGTAATGATCAAGTTCATCAACACATCCATGAGGAAATGAAAGGGTTGCGGAAATAGAACCAGTAGCTTGGTGAAGACGATGATTTGGTAGACCAGTTCCAACTACTCTGACAGTCGCACGTCTGGTTGGAGCGGCTAGGTATGTAAACCTGAGGACACACAGTCCTCAACGTAATCTCCTTGAGCTAATATCACACAGACCTCGCCCAATCACTCGTGGTAAGTCTTCAGGTGACTTCCAAACCTTCACAAACTCGGTCACTCGGCGATCCACAATTTCCTCTTGGATGCTCTAGACCATGACGCCTAATAGTCTGGAGGATGCATAGTCCTCAAAGGTAACAAGCATTGGTTCCACACAGGAACAATCTCTTCAGCGATGCTCAATCACTTTGGGTTTGTAGGTGTTTGGGTTTGGGTTTTCCTCACTAATGATTTTCGCTCAAAGACCTTGGAGGATGGGATGCTCTCAATGACTAGTGTTAGTTTCTCTCGGAGTAGCCAACCAACTAGTGGTTGTAGGGGGCGGCTATTTATAGCCTTGGGAGTAGCCCGACATGATAACACATAAATGCCCTTCAATGATCTGACCGTTAGGTGGGTAGATATTTTGGGACAGCTGGTGTGTAGCACAGCAATTGTCGGATATTTGAGTATCAAATTCCTCAGGGCCATCATGTTCCTCACTTGTAGGCAATCCACACTGGGGAATTCCTAACTCCTCAGTCAGAACAAATTCCTTAGAGACCATAATATCTTCATCTCTGTCACTGAAGAAATTGACTAAACTGTATGACATTTCCAATGGCTTCACTCGAAAGGATAGGATAGGTGTAGGATTTTGAGATGAGCCTCACTTGGAAACTTTTCCTTAGTTTTACCTCAACCCACTTTAACAGCACGGTGTTTCGCATGACTCAAGAAAGAAAAAATGAAACTACGAAAACAAAAGTCTTCACACTTCATAATCCTCGCATGAATATCGAAGTCTTCAAGAACACACCATTTCCTCACTTTCAAAGTCTTCAAGAAAACCAAAGTCTTCAGCTGAAGACATTCATTTTTAGGGGTCGACTTTCATCGTAAATATCAAACTCCTCATAGACTTATAAACCTGTGTACACTCACAGAAACAATAGTCCCTTGACCTGTAAGTCTTCAATACACCAAAATCACTAAGGGGCACCAGATGGACTTACAGTAGGCCGCTTGGCCTCGGAGGCCCTGGCCTCCTCCTGCTTCCTCTTCGCCACCGACGTCAGCCTGGCCATCAAGAGGAAAATGTCTGGATACTGCGTCAAGAGCAGTAAGCAAAGACAAGGTGAAGCACTTACTCGTCGTCGGTAATGTACGATCTCCTACCCAGGAGTGTGGCGCCCCCGAGCTTCCTGGGCACAAGCTTCACCGCGCCCTCAGGAGCGGATGAGCGCGCGGTGGTCGGCCCTGCGATGGTGGCGGCCGGCGATAGGGTGGAGGCGTCGCCCCGGGAAAGTGACGCCGTCCCGCCCTACTTTGGGGTCCCCTGCTTCGGCTTCCCCAGGGAGGTGCCCCTGGACCTCGTGGCGACCCCGGTGGAGCGCGGCGACCGCTCGGCCAGGTACTCACCGGCGTCGTCATCGTCGGAAAGGACACGAAGGAGATCACTCTGCCGCGGAGGAGAGGTCCCCCCACCCTCTCCAAGGTCGCCTTCGAGTCCTCCTTCTCCTCCTCCCCGTAATGCTCACCGCAGGATACCGGTATCGGGGAGCTAGGGGCCCGGGGAGGCTTCAGCGGCACGAGCCCCCGCTCATTGAAGATGGGCAAGGTAGCGACGACCTGCGCTCCGTCGTCACGGCTGTACAGTAGGAGATAGGCCGCCAGAAGGGAGCCTGATGTAGGGTGGAACCCTATACGGCCAATCTTTCACGAAAGGAGCGGATCCCAACTAAGAACACGAAGAACACGAGGAAGAACGGAGATAAATCACAAGGGGAAGCACTCAAGAACAAGTCCAAGCACACATCCACTAGACAATCAAACACACAAGATCCACAAGGTACATGAACAACAAAGGGAAAGATACAAGGTAAGGTTCATCTCCATGAGGAGGTCTTGAAGGGGGCCATCCAAGAGGGGGTCTTGAATCCAAGGGGGATCTTCTCCGTAGAGGGGCCGCGGTCTCTCTCGTGGAGTAGATCCATATGGATGAGCAAAGCTCTATCTCAAATGAGCTAATCCTTTGCTAACCCTAACTAGGAGGAGGTGGAGGAGTATATATAGTCTAAGGGCACGATGGGGTAAGTGAGGAGGGGATACATGGGCCTCTGGCCCGGCTGTGCACGCGCAGGTGTCGGATGTCCAGGCTGGGGGCCGGATGTCCGGGGCTTCAGGAGGCGCCGGATGTCCGGGGATCGGGCCAGATGTCTGGGCTGAAGTGGCCAAACTTCTGGTGTGTTCTGTCGTCGATGCTGGATTTCCGGGGGAGAGGCCGGATGTCCGGGAGTTGGCGGGGCGCCGGATGTCCGGGCACACGGGCCGGATGTCCGGCCGCTGATGTCGTTGGCCGTCTGTTGGGGCTTGCACTCCTCCTCATCGTCTGTAGTGTTCCGACAATACCTATGCATGCACACGAGTGGAGTGTCAAGTAGTATACCATCCTCGAAGGTGTCAAGTGAGCACGTGTAAAGGAGATGATTCACCTTTGTGTATGTGAAGTAGATGTCGCATGTGTCACTCGCTGAACGGACTCTTGACATGGTGATGTCCATAGGATGCTCCGCATCATCTCCCCTTCCTTGGGAAAGATCCGACCTCGGATCGAAAACCAAATCACCATGGGAAAGAGATGGCTTCGCCGTGTTGAAGTGGACGTTCACAAGTACTCATCATCTTCAAGCTCACAATGGGAACTCTCCAATGTCGCACCATCTAGTGATTCCTTCAAAAGGAGCAAGGACAACAAACACTTGGAAAAACAAATGTGGTTAGCGTTAGTGCAAAACCAAGCATTTAAGAGGTGAGTCACCAAACAAGTGTCGTCATACAGCATAGCATATGGTTTGACAAAGGATTGTGACATGGCATGTAAGCACATAAATTGAGCAAAAAGAAAGACATCATGGAAACAAACATGTAAATGTGAGGTAGTGATGCAAATATGTGTAACAGGAGAAGAAGCATCAACCTCAAGGTCATAGCAATCATGCATAAAGCGCTCGGCAAATGGTCGATGGTAAGCATAGGAATCATTCACAACACTAAGTAAAATGACCTGTCTAAACACATGGGTCAAGTGCAAGACAATCCAAGCATAATGTGCATGAGGTGTAGTGAATATCGTGTGGCACTCAACACAATGGAAAGAGCAATTGTTCATCATGTGTGAGGCAATCAAGGCAAGCATGTAGCAATCAATGGGACATGGCATATGTGAAGTGATGACATTGTTGCAACCAGACATATGAGAGGAGCAAGTAATCGAAGAATTGGATGCAACACACAAGGCATATATATCTTGATGCATGGGACGGTGAAAATGACAAGTCGAAGCAAGATCTCTAACAAGTGTGCAATCAAGTGGTCCAAGATGAACAATAAGTCTCATGGTGCAAGCAACACAAGTAGTATGATCCACAATATCCATGCTCAAGAAAGATGTCACCTTGAAGGCGTGTCCTTGTGCATTCTTCACAATGCCAAAGTGGTAGGAAAGGTGGTGTAGAAGCGAGGCGTGGTCGAATGTATGAGGCTCACTCTCAAGAGCTCGAATGGTCAACTCATGTGAAGCGGAAGTCGACACAAAGTCCAAGTATCCTACACATGCACAAAAGAAAGCAAAGAATGTATGCGCATGGTACATAAACACATCATCCATCATGATGGTTCTCTTCTCTTGCACATAACCATTAGAAGCACAAGTGCATGAATAGTATGATGCAATAATGGCTACATTCATGGCACTAGGTATATGATGCAAAGAGGTAAGACAAGCATGCTTCACAAGGAATATGTCAAAATCTCGAAATATATATGAGAATGCTATGGGGGCAATCTCATTAGCAAGACTAAAGGCATAGTTGCACTCAATACATGGCAAATCATCTAGCATGAGAGAGGCAACATATGGAGAGATATGACAAGAAGCAATTGCAATCATGTGCAAAGCATGGAAATGGTTGTCATCAACCGCATGAAATAAGGAAGTATGAATCAATGGTGATGCAACATAAGCAAGCATATCGATCTAGTCGTGCAAGCTAGTAGTGCGAAGATGCAACATACTAGAGGAAATCATGGCAATCATGTCATGTGAGCAAATAATAGGCATATGCAATGCACATGACATATCGCAAGCACAAACACAAAGAAAGATCATAGTATAATCATAGGCATGGGGCACAAAGCAAACATGGCAATAACAAGCAATATCTCCACCAAGCTTGCAAATACACATACAAGTAGTAGCATCAATCATCATGTGTAATGCAAAGCATGGGTCACAAATGCATGGCAAAGGCGTAGGAATGGGCATATCATGCAAAGTGAACATGGCAAGATGGGCATAGAATATGTGTTGGACAATAACCCATAGCCATGTGAGGGCCATGTAGAATGAATGTGCGAAGTCTTTGCGCGAAGAGAGCGGTGGGAAAGACAATCCAAGGGATCCCAAGTCATCATTGCTCTCTAGAGCTCGTTTTTTTCAACTCGTGGGATTGCGAGGTTGACAAGTATTCATGGGTACCTACACAAAAGAAACACAAACCAAAGAAATTGTGCGCGTGGTAAATGTACACATCATCCATCATGATGTGTATGTTCACGTGTGAATTAGCACAAGATAAGCATCGCTCAAAGAAATTTGTTGCATGGTATAAGAACATGTCATCCATCATGAAAGAATATTTGTTATGTATAACACGATGGGGACGCAAGTTGAGCATATAAGTATAGCAAGTGTGTGGCACAACAATAGCATGTTTATTCATGGGAAGCATATTGTGCACACAAGTATTGGGATAAAGCAATGGATAGGACAAATCAAAATCTCCTAAAATGTATGAGGAAACTATGGGGGTCTCCTCATGAGCAATAGCGGAATATCATATGGAGAAAATGGACAACATCCAAAACAATGCATATCCGAAGCTAGGTAGTCATGGCATGACATATGAGATAAATGATGCAAAGGGAGCATATCAATATCATCACAAGAAAAACAAATGCCAATAACCATGGGCTTGTCATCTATGCCATAAGTGCAAATTGGGTTTATTTTTATGGCATATGCATAGTCACTAAGATGAGATTGCAAATATTACATATGATTGATCTCATGCATAGCATATGACAAGTCAAGCGGATTGTCAAACATGATGTGACCTAGAGAATTGTCACAAGAAATCCTATGTAACATAGCATCACAACTAATAGACTCCACATGAGAATCATCATACTCATTGTAAATGGGCAAGAAATCATCACATGAGGAAGTCGCACTAGCATGAATCATGGTACTAGGTGGATCAACATCATGCAGGCAATCAATGTCAAGAATGTCCACTAGTGGGACAAGAGCATCACCTTCACCTATGTTACCATTGTCGTTCCACTCAAGTGGTGTAGGTGAGGTGGGAAAGACCAAATGGTGGTCATCTTCGTCTTGATGGAACCATGTGGGGGGTGCATCATATTCCACCATGGCCATCGTCTTTTCCAAAGGAAGGACGTAGTCATCGCGAATCGGCGCGTCATCATATATGGGACCTAGCACCAAATGAGAAGACACAATAGAGGTAGAGGTCATGTTGCTAGAAATGCAAATGACCTCATGAGACCTATCAACTATCTCACTCTCTCTATGTGGTGGTTCACTCACTTCCTCAAAATAGGTGCACTCAAAGTCGCATATGGTGGACTCACTCGTCTCACTCAAGTGGTGGGGGTTGTGGCTCTCCTCACATGGGAATTGGGGCAACACATCATATATGGGGCTAGTGGTGAAACCACTCTCACTCTCAATATGGTGGCTAAAGTCACTCAAGTCATCATACGTTTCCGTGGTCGAAGGGAAAATCCCATGCTCAACCATCTCATCATCGCCGTGGATTAAGGCCGAAGATGGCACATCATCACTCTCGCCTCCTCAGATGGAAGCATCATCCTTGCTCGTCACCAAGTCGCTCGCCTCTAAAGCTTGGTCCTTGAAGGTCTCCGTAGTCGTACTCGTTGCCGCACCATCTTGAAAAAGAGTCATGGAGTACGCGGCGTCATGAATGCCACAAAGAGGGATGGCGGTGAAGTCGAACTTGGGAGCATCGTCTTGGAGCTCATCGGGCTTGGACATCTTGGTGGTACTAGCCTCATGCTCGTCGTCTTTGAGCTTGGTCTTCGAGAAGTGTGCTTGGGGTGGAGAAGCCTTGGCCTTCATGAGTTCTTGTTCCGCCTTGAGAGCACCAATGTAGTTGTCGTCGAGGGACTTGTAGTTCTCGAGGAAGATAGTCTTGGAGATATCGTTGTTCAATCCCATCATGAAGTGGAACTTCATTTACATGGGGTCGTCCACGCTGGCTCATCGCAAGGCATGCTTCATCTCCTTGAAGTACTCGTCGATGGACTTGGATCCTTGGGTGGTGTTCTCCAATTGGCGTAGAAGTTGTTCCGTGCAGGTTGGAGGCACAAACTCTCGCCGCAAAGCTCTCTTCGGCTTGGGCCAACTCATGTCGTAGCTCTTCGAAGGTGTGTGAAACCACCATGTGGACGCGTAGTCGTGGAAGTTTGTTGTGGCTCACTTCACTTGATCTTCGGGAGGAACTTGATGTAACTTGATGTCCGGCCTGAGGCCCGGATGTCCGGCCCGATGATTCTAGATCGGGATTTGGACATCGAAACTCGATTTGGGGCAGAAATTGATGATTTCGAGGGCAAAATTGCGGAGATTTCGTGGATGGAAAGTGGGGAAACTTGGGGAGATGCTAGATCCACTTGAAACCAAGCAAATCCATGGATCAAAATCAACAAAACATCATCAAACCAAGAAATCACAAAAAAAATTGGGGGGCTATTTTTGTGGGGAATTTTTGAATTTGGGACAAAATCAACAAAACTAGGCTAGAAAACACAACGGGGAGGCTCCGAAATCGTGATCAACATGGCTCATGATACCAAGATGATGTAGGGTGGAACCCTATACGTCCGATCTTTCACGAAAGGAGCGGATCCCAACTAAGAACACGAAGAACACGGGGAGGAACGGAGATAAATCACAAGGGGAAGCACTCAAGAACAAGTCCAAGCACACATCCACTAGACAATCAAACACACAAGATCCACAAGGTACATGAACAACAAAGGGAAAGATACAAGGTAAGGTTCATCTCCATGAGGAGGTCTTGAAGGGGGCCACCCAAGAGGGGGTCTTGAATCCAAGGGGGGATCTTCTCCGTAGAGGGGCCGCGGTCTCTCTCGTGGAGTAGATCCGTATGGATGAGCAAAGCTCTATCTCAAATGAGCTAATCCTTTGCTAACCCTAACTAGGAGGAGGTGGAGGAGTATATATAGTCTAAGGGCACGATGGGGTAAGTGAGGAGGGGATACATGGGCCTCTGGCCCGGCTGTGCACGTGCAGGTGCCGGATGTCCAGGCCGGGGGCCAGATGTCCGGGGCTTCAGGAGCGCCGGATGTCCGGGGCTCGGGCCAGATGTCTGGGCTGAAGTGGCCAAACTTCTGGTGCGTTTGTTGTCGATGCCGGATTTCCGGGGGAGAGGCCGGATGTCCGGGAGTTGGCGGGGCACCGGATGTCCGGGCACACGGGCCGGATGTCCGGCCGCTGATGCCATTGGCCGTCTGTTGGGGCAGCTCTTGCACGGCTGCCCGGGCGCCGGATGTCCGTCCTCTGGCCCGGATGTCCCGCCGCTGTAGCTTCAGCAGCTCCGTCTTCTTCCGTCGTTGCTTCCAGGCTTCCCTCACGGATGGTGTAGTTGTTCCTTGGCACTTGCACTCCTCCTCGTCGTTCGTAGTGTTCCGACAATACCAATGCATGCACACGAGTGGAGTGTCAAGTAGTATACCATCCTCGAAGGTGTCAAGTGAGCACGTGTAAGGGAGATGATTTACCTTTGTGTATGTGAAGTAGATGTCGCACGTGTCACTCGCCGAACGGACTCTTGACATTGTGATGTCCATAGGATGCTCCGCATCAGAGCCCGGATCCTTCTGGAGCAAGGTGCACATGGCCTTGCTCAGCTCCTCGTCGGACAGGTCGTCCGGGCACAGCCGGAGTTTGTCTTCCGCGGCCTTGAGACTCCACAGAGGGCGCGAGTGCGCTTGGAGCGGGTCCAGGCACTGTGTCAGGAACTCCCTGACGATCATGGCCCCTGTCAGCTTCTCTGCCTTCAGGTTGGCCATCACCCTCTCCAGCAGCAGCTCCGCCCGGGGGTCGGTGAGCTTCTCGTGAGCCCACCAGTCCAGCTTCGCCGGCTGCGCGCTCGGCAGCTCCAGCCGAGCATGAGAGCGCTTGGCGTCCATGAAGATCCACTTGTGCCGGAAGTCCTCCACCTTCTTCCCGAACTTTGAGATCACGTTGCTGCCATGAGATGCGACGAAGCAGACGCACCCGGAGCACTGGCGTTGCCCATCCGGAGGTAGAAGAAGTGGCGGAATAGCGCAATAGAGGGCACCACCCCCACAAACGCCTCGCAGTAGAAGGTGAAGATCGACAAGAGGAGGATGGAGTTGGGATGTGTGGCACCCCAGCTCAGAGCAACCAATTTACCTTGCATTGCCAGCCCAGAGATCATGTCTTCTTGCAACACCCAACATCTTGGTACAGAAAACAACCGCTTTATTGATACTAGCGGAACATAGTTCAATATTACATCAAGTTGCGAGGCCAAGAGGCATGTAAGTGCATCTAGTGCCCCTTAGTGATTTTGGTGTATTGAAGACTTATAGGTTAAGGGACTAATGTGTTTATGAGTGTACACAGGTCTATAAGTCTATGAGGAGTTTGATATTTACAGAGAAAGTCGACCCCTAAAAATGAAGTTCTTCGACTGAAGACTTTGGATTTCTGAAGACTTTCTGAAGACTTTGAAAGTGAAGAAATTGGTGTGACCTTGAAGACTTGGTATTCATTTGAGGAACATGAAGCGTGAAGACTTTTGTTTTCGTAGTTTCATTTTCTCTTTCTTGAGTCATAGGAAACACCGTACTGTTAAAGGGGGTCGAGGAAATACTAAGGAAAAATTTCCATGTGATGCTCAACTCAAAATCCTACACCTACCAATCCCTTCGAGTGAAGCCATTGGAAATCTCATACAGTTCAGTCAATTTCTTCAGTGACAGAGACGAAGTTCTTCTGGTCTCTGAGAAATTTGTTCTGACTGAGGAGTTAGGAATTCGCCAGTGCAGATTGCCTACACAGTGAGGAACATGATAGCCCTGAGGAATTTGATACTCAAATTTCCGACCGTTGCTGTGCTATGCGCCAGCTGTCCCAAAATATCTACACACTTAACGGTCATATCATTGAAGGGCATTTATGTCTTATCATGTCGGGCAGCTCCCTAGGCTATAAATAGCCGCCCCTACAACCACTAGCTGGTTGGCTGCTCCGAGAGAAACTGACACTTGTCATTTGAGAGCATCCCATCCTCCGAGGACTTTGAGCGAAAATCATCAAGTGAGGAAAACCCAAATCCAAACACCCACAAACCCAAAGTGATTGAGCATCATTGAAGAGATTGATCCTGTGTGGATCCGATGCTTGTTACCTTTGAAGACTGTGCTTCTTCCAGACGGTTAGGCGTCATGGTCTAGAGCATCCAAGAGGAAATTGTGGATCGCCGAGTGACCGAGTCTGTGAAGGTTTGGAAGTCACCTGAAGAGTTACCACGAGTGATTGGGCGAGGTCTGTGTGACCTTAGCTCAAGGAGAATACGGTGAGGACTGTGTGTCCGGGACTGTGTGTCCTCAGGTTTAAATACCTAGCCGCTCCAACCAGACGTACAACTGAGACAGCTGATGGAACAGGTCTACCAAATCATTGTCTTCACCAAGTCTACTGGTTCTATTTCCTCAACTCTTTCATTTCCTCATTACTGTGTTGTGTGCTTGTCATATCTATGTTTGAAGACTTTGACTGAAGACTTTCTCAATTTCCTCAGTTCAATTTCTTCAGTCTCTTTGTCTTCATCCTGTGTTATCCTGTGTTTACGCTTTCTGTACTCTGTGCTTGTCTTCATTTCATCATGATGACCATGCTTGTGTTCTGCTATGCATACTTTTGAGTACTTATTCCGCTGCAAGTAGATCTTTGCTAAGGAATTTCCTCACTGGCAAATTCTTCAGTGAAGAATTCATAAAAATCGCCTATTCACCCACCTCTAGTCGATATAACGCACTTTCAATTGGTATCAGAGCAAGGTATTCCCTTGTTCTGTGTGATTTTGGTTTAACCACCTGGAGTTTTAGTTATGTCGACCGCAGGTATGAAGAAAGTGACATGCCCCATCTTTGACGGTCACGAGTATCCCAAGTGGAAGGCCATGATGAAGAAGCGCCTCATGGCGATGAACAACAAACTGTGGACTGTCACTGAGATTGGTCTTACCGATCTGTGCAAGACGGCGGAAGCTGATGACATTCGCAAGTACACTCTTCTCAACCTCACGGCGAAGGACGTCATCTGCTCCTGTCTGTCTCAAAATCAGTTCAGGAACATCATGCATCCAAATCATGCGAAGCTTATCTGGGACCGTCTCTCTGAGGTCTATGAAGGTCATCGAACTCGTCATGATCCCTGGTTTGAGGACTTCAAGGAATCTCTCAAAGCGATGACATTCGAACTAGAATCATCATCCTCTTCATCATGCCTTATGGCAAAAAGTGCTGAGGTAATTGAATGCTACCTATCTGAGTCAAGTGATGATGAATCTGGTGATGAATTTGGACCCAGCTATGTCAAACTTGCTTCCCTTGCCACTAAACAACAAAGAGCTTTGGAAAAAGTTCAATACATGCTAAATAAAAGCGATGATATGTTGGGTGAAGAAATGGATCAGTCAAAAGCTTTGGCTGAAAGTCTTCAGAGACTTCATACCAAGTATGATACCCTTCAAGATCATCATAACACTCTCTTATCTGATCATGAGAAACTTTCTTATGAATTTATTCAAAGAAAGCAAGATCTTGAGAAGCTAAGAGTGAGTTATGAAGATCTTCAGAAGAAGCGTGATTCATTACTTGCTCAACAAATCAGCGCTGCTCAAGAAGAATTTGTTCCTCCATGTTTGAAATACATTGAACGTGAATCTGCTAATTCTTCACCTGAATGTTCAAATGCTTCAAATCCTACAAATTCTTCAACTGTCTCTGCGATCACTAATTCCTCATCTGAGGACATAGCTAGTATCACTGACGATGCAGGGCTGAAGGAATTGTACATGACAGGCATGTACAAAAGCCTCAAAGGGCATCAGACTCTTTGTGATGTGCTTAAAAAGCAGATCCTCAATAAGAACCCTAGGAAAGAGGGTATTGCCTTTGAGAGGAAACTCAATGCTGATGGTACATATTGGAAGCCTGAGCAGTACCCCAAAACCTCATGGGATGCTGCAAAGGGACCTCCAGTGCTAAATGTTGGATTAGAGATCCTCATCACAATGCTAAATTTGCACCGAAAGCACATGAAGGTTTTATGCTTGGTTACGGAAAGGACTCGCACACCTACAGAGTCTTCAACAACGTTCTTCACAAGGTTGTTGAAACTGTAGATGTGCGGTTCGATGAAACTAATGGCTCGCAAAGAGAGCACCTACCTTCTGTGATAGATGAACCAGCACCTGAGGAATCTATCAACTTCAAGGCTACTGAGGATGTCATTCCTACCGAAGAATCTGCTGAAGAATTCATTCCAGAACGTGAAGAACGCCGAGCTAATGCACCTAAAGAAAATGCTGAAGAAAATGGTGATCAAATTCCTCGACGACAACCAACTCATCCTCGCGTTGCAAAAGAAGTGCAAGTTGAAAAGATCATCGATGACATTGAAGCACCAGGTCCTCTCACACGCTCAAAAGCTTCACATTTATCTAACTTTTGTGGGCACTATGCTTTTGTCTCTATCACAGAGCCCACTAAGGTAGATGAAGCATTTCTGGAGCCTTAGTGGATTCAGGCCATGCAAGAAGAATTACATCAGTTCAAACTCAACAACGTCTGGGAACTGGTTAAACGTCCAGATCCTAGCAAGCACAATATCATTGGCACAAAGTGGATCTACCGCAACAAGCAAGATGAAAATGGCCTTGTGGTGAGGAATAAGGCACGACTTGTAGCTCAAGGCTATACACAGGTTGAAGGAATTGATTTTGATGAAACTTTTGCACCTGTTGCTAGACTTGAAGCTATTCGCATATTACTTGCTTATGCTAACCATCACGATATCACTTTATATCAAATGGATGTGAAAAGTGCATTCCTCAATGGTAAGCTTGAGGAAGAAGTATATGTTGCTCAACCCCCAGGTTTTGAAGATCCAAAGCATCCTGACAAAGTCTTCAGACTCAATAAGGCACTCTATGGCCTCAAGCAGGCCCCTCGGGCATGGTATGATACTTTGAAGGAATTCCTCATGAAGAAAGGCTTCAAACCCGGTTCACTCGACCCTACTCTTTTCACTAAATCTTATGATGACGATTTTTTGTGTGCCAAATATATGTTGATGATATTATCTTTGGCTGTACTGACCAACGTTATAGTGATGAATTTGCCTATATGATGAGTGAAGAATATCAAATGTCTATGATGGGAGAGTTAAAATTCTTCTTAGGTCTTCAAATTCGTCAACAGCGCAATGGCATATTCATATCTCAGGAGAAATACCTCAAGGATGTACTGAGAAAATTCGGCATGCAAGATTGCAAAGGCGTCAAAATTCCGATGCCCACGAATGGCCATCTGCGCACTGATGAAAATGGTATTGACTTCGATCAAAAGGTATACCGCTCCATGATTGGTTCTTTATTGTATTTATGTGCATCTAGGCTAGATATTATGCTTAGTGTTTGCATGTGTGCCCGATTTCAAGCTACACCGAAGGAATCACACCATAAGGTTGTGAAACATATTCTTCGATATCTAGCTCACACCCCAACACTTGGATTATGGTACCCCAAGGGCTCGGCTTTTGATCTCATTGGATATTCTGACTCTGACTATGCTGGTGATCGTGTGGACCGCAAGTCAACATCTGGTACATGTCATTTCCTCGGACGATCTTTGGTCTGTTGGTCCTCGAAGAAACAGAACTGTGTATCACTGTCTACTGCTAAAGCTGAGTACATTGTTGCTGGCTCTTGCTGTGCTCAATTGCTGTGGATGAAGCAAACTCTCAAGGCCTATGGCGTCAACGTGAAGAATGTGCCTCTCTTCTATGACAATGAGAGTGCCATCAAGATTGCTCACAACCCAGTTCAGCACTCGAAGACAAAGCACATTCAGATTCGTCATCATTTTCTTCGCGATCATGTGTTGAAGGGCGACATTTCTATTGAGCATGTGAAGACTGAAGAACACCTAGCCGATATCTTCACAAAGCCCTTGGATGAGAAGAGATTTAGCAAGTTGCGGTGTAAGCTAAATATCTTAGAATCTTCGAATGTTCTTTGAAAAGGACACTCATCCTAACACTTATGCAAAATTGATGACTTAGATGTGCAACACATGAAGAAACGTTTTTCTTCAATCAATGAAGAATAACACTCTAAGTGTGAAGAAATTAATGAAGAATTCGATTCTCAGAACCCTACGACAATTGTACGCGGTGTCTGAAATCATCATTCTTATACTGTGGGTCACGCCACCACCAAAAGTTGAAAATCTTCAATTTGAGTTTTTCCTCAGTTTTTTGAAATTCCTTAGTGGTTCAAATTCTTCAACTTTGCAAAATCTTCACTGTTTCTGTCGTTTTTCTTCATTGGCTATATATATATACATACATATATATATATATATATATATATATATATATATATATATGAGTTGATGTGCTCTACAGCATTCACTTATTGCTAATTCTGCAAGTTGCTATTTCTGCTAAGTGAATGTGATCGGACCCTTCCCCCTCTATGCTATACTCAACCCAATCTATTCACAAATTCTTCATGTGCGTTCTATTTGAAACTCGTTCAAAATCTTCACTGTGTCCTTGTCAGCTGAAGAACTTGCGAATGGATACATAGACAACACCATGTCCCTAGTAAGCCTCTAGTTGACTAGCTCGTTGATCAATAGATGGTTGCGGTTTCCTGACCATGGACATTGGATGTCGTTGATAATGGGATCACATCATTAGGAGAATGATGTGATGGACAAGACCCAATCCTAATCCTAGCACAAGATCGTGTAGTTCGTTTGCTCAGAGCTTTTCTAATGTCAAGTATCATTTCCTTAGACCATGAGATTGTGCAACTCCCGGATACCGTAGGAATGCTTTGGGTTTACCAAATGTCACAACATAACTGGGTGGCTATAAAGGTGCACTACAGGTATCTCCGAAAGTGTCTGTTGGGTTGGCACGAATCGAGACTGGGATTTGTCACTCCGTGTAAACGGAGAGGTATCTCTGGGCCCACTCGGTAGGACATCATCATAATGTGCACAATGTGACCAAGGAGTTGATCACGGGATGATGTGAGTTACGGAACGAGTAAAGAGACTTGCCGGTAACGAGATTGAACAAGGTATAGGGATACCGACAATCGAATCTCGGGCAAGTAACATACCGATAGACAAAGGGAATTCTATACGGGATTGATTGAATCCCCGACATCGTGGTTCATCCGATGAGATCATCGTGGAACATGTGGGAGCCAACATGGGTATCCAGATCCCGCTGTTGGTTATGGACCGGAGAACGTCTCGGTCATGTCTGCATGGTTCCCGAACCCGTAGGGTCTACACACTTAAGGTTTGATGACGCTAGGGTTATAGGGAAAGTATGTACGTGGTTACCGAATGTTGTTCGGAGTCCCGGATGTGATCCCGGACGTCACGAGGAGTTCCGGAATGGTCCGGAGGTAAAGATTTATATATGGGAAGTCCTGTTTTGGTCACCGGAAAAGTTTCGGGTGATATCGGTAATGTACCGGGACCACCGGGAGGGTCCCGGGGGTCCACCAAGTGGGGCCACCAGCCCCAGAAGGCTGCGTGGGCCAAGTGTGGGAGGGGACCAGCCCCAGGTGGGCTGGTGCACCCCCCCACCAAGGCCCAAGGCGCATGGGAGAGTGGGAGGGGGCAAACCCTAGGTCCAGATGGGCCTTAGGGCCCATCTAGTGGGCCCCCCCCCTCTCCTCCCCTTGGCCGCCCCCCTTGATGGGATCTAGGGCTGGCCGCCAGCCCTTGGGGTGGAAACCCTAGAGGGGGGCGCAGCCCCCTCCCCCCTATATATAGTTGAGGTTTGGGCTGCCCAAGACACATGAGAACGTCTCTCTTTCGGCGTAGCCCTACCCCTCTTCCTCCTCCTCCTCTCCCGCGGTGCTTGGCGAAGCCCTGCGGGATTGCCACGCTCCTCCACCACCACCACGCCGTCGTGCTGCTGCTGGATGGAGTCTTCCCCAACCTCTCCCTCTCTCCTTGCTGGATCAAGGCGTGGGAGACGTCCCCAGGCTGCACGTGTGTTGAACGCGGAGGCACCGTTCTTCGGTGCTTAGATCGGAATCAACCGCGATCTGAATCGCTACGAGTACAACTCCCTCATCCGCGTTCTTGCAACGCTTCCGCATCGCGATCTACAAGGGTATGTAGATGCACTCCCCTTCCCCTCGTTGCTAGAGTACTCCATAGATTGATCTTGGTGATGCGTAGAAAATTTTGAATTTCTGCTACGTTCTCCAACAGTGGCATCATGAGCTAGGTCTATGCGTAGTTTCTATTCACGAGTAGCACACAAAGTAATTGTGGGCGTAGATGTTGCCAATTCTTCTTGCCGCTACTAGTCTTATCTTGTTTCGGCGGCATTGTGGGATGAAGCGGCCCGGACCGACCTTACACGTACGCTTACGTGAGACAGGTTCCACCGACTGACATGCACTAGTTGCATAAGGTGGCTAGCGGGTGTCTGTCTCTCCCACTTTAGTCGGAACGGATTCGATGAAAAGGGTCCTTATGAAGGGTAAATAGAAATTGGCATATCACGTTGTGGTTTTACGTAGGTAAGAAACGTTCTTGCTAGAAACCTATACAAGCCACGTAAAAACTTGCAACAACAATTAGAGGACGTCTAACTTGTTTTTGCGGCATGTGCTATGTGACGTGATATGGCCAGAAGATGTGATGAATGATATATGTGATGTATGAGATTGATCATATTCTTGTAATAGGAATCATGACTTGCATGTCGATGAGTATGACAACCGGCAGGAGCCATAGGAGTTGTCTTTATTTTTTGTATGACCTGCGTGTCATTGAATAACGCGATGTAAATTACTTTACTTTATTGCTAAGCGTGTTAGCCATAGAAGTAGAAGTAATCGTTGGCGTGACAACTTCATGAAGACACAATGATGGAGATCATGATGATGGAGATCATGGTGTCATGCCGGTGACAAAGATGATCATGGTGCCCCGAAGATGGAGATCAAAGGAGCAAAATGATATTGGCCATATCATGTCACTATTTGATTGCATGTGATGTTTATCATGTTATGCATCTTATTTGCTTAGAACAACGGTAGTAAGTAAGATGATCCCTCACTAAAATTTCAAGAGACGTGTTCCCCCTAACTGTGCACCGTTGCGAAGGTTCGTTGTTTCGAAGCACCACGTGATGATCGGGTGTGATAGATTCTAACGTTCGAATACAACGGGTGTTGACGAGCCTAGCATGTACAGACATGGCCTCGGAACACATGCGAAACACTTAGGTTGACTTGACGAGCCTAGCATGTACAGACATGGCCTCGGAACACAAGAGACCGAAAGGTCGAACATGAGTCGTATAGTAGATACGATCAACATGGAGATGTTCACCGATGATGACTAGTCCGTCTCACGTGATGATCGGACACGGCCTAGTTTGACTCGGATCATGTATCACTTAGATGACTAGAGGGATGTCTATCTGAGTGGAGTTCATTAATCAGATGAACTTAATTATCATGAACATAGTCAAAAGGTCTTTGCAAATTATTTCATACGCTTTAGTTCTACTATTTAAGATATGTTCCTAGAGAAAATTTAGTTGAAAGTTGGTAGTAGCAATTATGCGGACTGGGTCCGTAAACTGAGGATTGTCCTCATTGTTGCGCAGAAGGCTTATGTCCTTAATGCACCGCTCGGTGTGCTGAACCTCAGCGTCGTCTGTAGATGTTGCGGAACATCTGACATACACGTTTTGATAACTACGTGATAGTTCAGTGCGTAATGCTAACGGTTTAGAATTGTGGCACCAAAGACGTTTTGAAACGTCGCAGAACATATAGATGTTCCGAAGATTGAAATTGGGATTTCAGACTAGTGCCCACGTCAAGAGGTATGAGACCTCTGACAAGTTTCTTAAGCCTGCAAACTAAGGGGGAAAAGCTCAATCGTTGAGCGTGTGCTCAGATTGTCTGAGTGCCACAATCGCTTGAATCGAGTGGGAGTTAATCTTCCAGATGAGATAGTGATGGTTCTCCATAATCACTGCCACCAAGCTAGTAGAGCTTCGTGATGAACTATAAATATCAAGGATAGATGATGATCCTTGAGCAACTCGCGATGTTTGACACCGTGAAAGTAGAAATCAAGAAGGAGCATCAATTGTTGATGGTTAGTGAAACCACTAGTTTCTAGAAGGGCAAGGGCAAAAGGGATACTTCATGAAACAGCAAATCATTTGCTGCTCTAGTGAAGAATCCCAAGGTTGAACCCAAACCCGAGACTAAGTGCTTCTGTAATGAGGGGAACGGTCACTGAAGCGGAACTACCCTAGATACTTGGTAGATGAGAAGGTAGGCAAGGTCGACAGAAGTATATTGGATATACGTTATATGAATGTGTATTTTGCTAGTACTCCTAGCAGCACCAGGGTATTAGATACCGGTTTGGTTGCTAAGTGTTAGTAACTCGAAATAAAAGCTGCGAAATAAACGGAGACTAGCTAAAGGTGAGATGACGATATGTGTTGGAAGTATTTCCAAGGTTGATGTGATCAAGCATCGCATGCTCCCTCTACCATCGAGATTGGTGTTAAACCTAAATAATTGTTATTTGGTGTTGAGCATAAACATGATTGGATTATGTTTATCGCAATACGGTTATTCATTTAAGGAGAATAATGGTTACTCTGTTTATTTGAATAATACCTTCAATGGTCTTGCACCTAAAATGAATCTCGATCGCAGTGATACACATGTTTGTGCCAAAAGATATAAGATAGTAATGATAGTACCACATACTTGTGGCACTGCCACTTGAGTCATATTGGTGTAGAACGCATGAAGAAGCTCCATGTAGATGGATCTTTGGACTCACTCGTTTTTGAAAAGATTGAGACATGCGAACCATGTCTATTGGTATATATGCATGAAGAAACTCCATGCAGATGGATCGTTTGTACTCACTTGATTTTGAATCACTTGAGACATGCAAATCATACCACATGGGCAAGATGACTGAAAGGCCTCGTTTTCAGTAAGATGGAAGAAGAGAGCAACTTGTTGGAAGTAATACATTTTGATGTATGCAGTCCAATGAGTGCTAAGGCATGCAGTGGATATCGTTATGTTCTTACTTCACAGATGATTTGAGTAGATGCTGAGTGTATTTACTTGATGAAACACAAGTCTGAATTATTGAAAGGTTCAAGTAATTTCAGAGTGAAGTTGAAGATCGTCGTGACAAGAGGATAAAATGTCTGTGATATGATCATAGAGATGAGTATCTGAGTTACGAGTTTGGCACACAATTAAGACATTGTGGAAAGTGTTTCACAATTAATACCGCCTGGAACACCATAGTGTGATGGTGTGTCCGAACATCATAACTGCACCCTATTGGATATGGTGCATACCATGATGTCTCTTATCGAATTACCACTATCGTTTATGGGTTAGGCATTAGAGACAACCGCATTCACTTTAAAAGGGGCACCACGCAATTCCGTTGAGACGACACCGTTTAGAGAAACCTAAGTTGTCGTTTCTTAAAAGTTTGGGGCTGCGATGCTTATGTGAAAAAGTTTCAGGCTGATAAGCTCGAACCCAAAGCGGATAAATGCATCTTCATAGAAAACCCAAAACAGTTGGGTATACCTCCTATTTCAGATCTGGAAGCAAAAGTAATTGCTTCTAGAAACGGGTCCTTTCTCGAGGAAAAGTTTCTCTCGAAAGAATTGAGTGGGAGGATGGTGGAGACTTGATAAGGTTATTGAACCGTCACTTCAACTAGTGTGTAGCACGTCACAGGAAGTTGTTCCTGTGGCACCTACACCAATTGAAGTGGAAGCTTATGATGGTGATCATGAAACTTTGGATGAAGTCACTACCAAACCTCGTAGGACGACGAGGATGCGTAATACTTCAGAGTAGTACGTGATCCTGTCTTGGAAGTCATGTTGTTGGACAACGATGAACCTATGAGCTATGGAAAAGCGATGGTGGGCCCATATTCCGACAAATGGTTAGAAGCCATGAAATCCGAGATAGGATCCATGTATCAGAACAAAGCATGGACTTTGGTGAACTTGCCCGATGATCGGCAAGCCATTGAGATAAATGGATCTTTAAGAAGAAGACGGACATGGACGGTAATGTTACCGTCTATGAAGCTCGACTTGTGGCAAAGAGTATTTCCACAAGTTCAAGGAGTTGACTACGATGAGATTTTCTCATCCGTAGCGATGCTTAAGTCCGTCGGAATCATGTTAGCATTAGCTGCATTTATGAAATCTGGCAGATGGATGTCAAAACAAGTTTCCTTACCAGTTTTCGTAAGGAAAGGTTGTATGTGATACAATCAGAAAGGTTTTGTCGATCCTAAGGATGCTAAAAGGTATGCTAGCTGCAGCGATCCTTCCATGGACTAGAGCAAGCATCTCGGAGTCAGAATATACACTTTGATGGAGTGATCAAAGTTTTTGGGTTTATACAAAGTTTGTTAGAAACTTGTATTTACAATAAAGTGAGTGGGAGCGCTACATCATTTCTGATAAGTATATGTGAATGACATATTGTTGATCCGAAATGATGTAGAATTTCTGGAAAGCATAAAGGGTTGTTTGAAAGGAGTTTTTCAAAGGAAGACCTGGATAAAGCTGCTTACATATTGGGCATCAAGATCTATAGAGATAGATCAAGACGCCCGATGATACTTTCAAAGAACACACACCTTGACATGATTTTGAAAGAGTTCAAAATAGATCAGCAAAGAAGGAGTTCTTGGCTGTGTTACAAGGTGTGAGTATTGAGTAAGACTCAAGACCTGACCACAGCAGAAGAGAGAGAAAGGACGAAGGTCGTCCCCTATGCTTTAGACGTAGGCTCTACAGTATGCTATGCTGTGTACCGCACATGAAGTGTGCCTTGCCATGAGTTGATCAAGGGGTACAATAGTGATCCGGGAATGGATCACATGACAGCGGTCGAACTTATCCTTAGTATCTAGTGGACTAAGGAATTTTCTCGATTATGGAGGTGAAAAGGAGTTCGTCGTAAAGGGTTACGTCGATGCGAACTTTGACACTAATCCGGATGACTCTGAGTAGTAAACCGGATTCGTATAGTAGAGCAATTATTTGAAATGGCTCCAAATAGCGCGTGGTAGCATCCACAAGATGACATAGATATTCGTAAAGCACACACGGATCTGAAAGGTTCAGACCCGTCGACTAATAACCTCTCTCATAAAGCATAACATGATCGAACCAGAACTCATTGAGTGTTAATCACATAGTGATGTGAACTAGATTGATGACTCTAGTAAACTCTTTGGATGTTGATCACATGGTGATGTGACCTGTGAGTGTTAATCACATGGTGATGTGAACTAGATTATTGACTCTAGTGCAAGTGGGAGACTGTTGGAAATATGCCCTAGAGGCAATAATAAATAGGTTATTATTATATTTCCTTGTTCATGATAATTGTTTATTATCCATGCTAGAATTGTATTGATAGGAAACTCAGATACATGTGTGGATACATAGACAACACCATGTCCCTAGTAAGCCTCTAGTTGACTAGCTCGTTGATCAATAGATGGTTGCGGTTTCCTGACCATGGACATTGGATGTCGTTGATAACGGGATCACATCATTAGGAGAATGATGTGATGGACAAGACCCAATCCTAAGCCTAGCACAAGATCGTGTAGTTCGTTTGCTCAGAGCTTTTCTAATGTCAAGTATCATTTCCTTAGACCATGAGATTGTGCAACTCCCGGATACCGTAGGAATGCTTTGGGTGTACCAAATGTCACAACGTAACTGGGTGGCTATAAAGGTGCACTACAGGTATCTCCGAAAGTGTCTGTTGGGTTGGCACGAATCGAGACTGGGATTTGTCACTCCGTGTAAACGGAGAGGTATCTCTGGGCCCACTCGATAGGACATCATCATACTGTGCACAATGTGACCAAGGAGTTGATCACGGGATGATGTGAGTTACGGAACGAGTAAAGAGACTTGCCGGTAACGAGATTGAACAAGGTATAGGGATACCGACGATCGAATCTCGGGCAAGTAACATACCGATAGACAAAGGGAATTCTATACGGGATTGATTGAATCCCCGACATCGTGGTTCATCCGATGAGATCATCATGGAACATGTGGGAGCCAACATGGGTATCCAGATCCCGCTGTTGGTTATTGACCGGAGAACGTCTCGGTCATGTCTGCATGGTTCCCGAACCCGTAGGGTCTACACACTTAAGGTTCGATGACGCTAGGGTTATAGGGAAAGTATGCACGTGGTTACCGAATGTTGTTCGGAGTCCCGGATGAGATCCCGGACGTCACGAGGAGTTCCGGAATGGTCCGGAGGTAAAGATTTATATATGGGAAGTCCTGTTCTGGTCACCGGAAAAGTTTCGGGTGATATCGGTAATGTACCGGGACCACTGGGAGGGTCCCGGGGGTCCACCAAGTGGGGCCACCAGCCCCAGAAGGCTGCATGGGCCAAGTGTGGGAGGGGACCAGCCCTAGGTGGGCTGGTGCGCCCCCTCCCCCCACCAAGGCCCAAGGCGCATGGGAGAGTGGGAGGGGGCAAACCCTAGGTCCAGATGGGCCTTAGGGCCCATCTAGTGCGGCGCCCCCCCTCTCCTCCCCTTGGCCGCCCCCCTTGATGGGATCTAGGGCTGGCCGCCAGCCCTTGGGGTGAAACCCTAGAGGGGGGCGCAGCCCCCTCCCCCCTATATATAGTTGAGGTTTGGGCTGCCCAAGACACATGAGAACGTCTCTCTTTCGGCGCAGCCCTACCCCTCTTCCTCCTCCTCCTCTCCCGCGGTGCTTGGCGAAGCCCTGCGGGATTGCCACGCTCCTCCACCACCACCACGCCGTCGTGCTGCTGCTGGATGGAGTCTTCCCAAACCTCTCCCTCTCTCCTTGCTAGATCAAGGCGTGGGAGACATCACCGTGCTGCACGTGTGTTGAACGCGGAGGCACCGTTCTTCGGTGCTTAGATCGGAATCAACCGCGATCTGAATCGCTACGAGTACGACTCCCTCATCCGCGTTCTTGCAACGCTTCCGCATCGCGATATACAAGGGTATGTAGATGCACTCCCCTTCCCCTCGTTGCTAGAGTACTCCATAGATTGATCTTGGTGATGCGTAGAAAATTTTGAATTTCTGCTACGTTCTCCAACACTGACTGCCTTCATCCAAGAAGAAAAATGGAAGTTTGAGAAGGCCAGGCAGCTCAAGAAAGCACAGTACAGGAAGGAGAAATTCCTGAAGAACAACATTGTCTCTATGACAACTGATGAACTTGTGAAGATCCAGTCTGAAATCAAAGTCCTCAGCGATGATTTCAATGCATACTATGCTGATTGGAAAGGAGCCAAGGTCAGGTTTGTTAAACTGACTAAGATGTTCACCTCCAATGTTGCAGCCCCATCGCAACAAGAAATTCCTCAAGCTGTAGCATCTGCTCAGCCCACTGAAGAACATGCCAGCACCGCTGATGACAATCAGGCTGCTGAAGAAAATGTAAGTTCCAGGGCTGATGACTGCATTCCAGCCTCTGATGAAATTGCCAGGGCACCCACTAGTGGTGCGCCTGAAGAAAATGAAGAAGTCAGGGCAACTGCATCAGTTGTGCCTGAAGAAAATCTACCACATTCCTCTGCTCCTCCTGCGCCTACTCCAACTCCAATCCTTCCATCTGCATCACATGTGAAGAAGACCAAGACTGCAGAGCATGCAGCAGTGAAGAAAAGGAAAGCATCAGCTCCTTCAGATTCTTCAGCACCGAAGAAGATGAAGAAATTGATAAGCTCATTTGCAAATCCAATTGATGTTGTTCCAGTTTCCTCCATGCCATCAAAGGAAATCGTCCCTTTTGATGAAGAATATGTGATCCCTAGCAGATCTGATGAAGAAAATCCTTCTGCTCCTTCGTTAGAGCAGATGGATGAAGAAATTGAAGTGGATACAATCCCTTCAACCCCCACAGTTTTCTCGCCTATGCCTCAGTTTACTGCTGAAGAGGCCGGCGTTGAAGAAATGGAAGATGAAGATGTGGACATTGGTTGTACCACACCAGTGATGAATGATGACTTTTGGGAAAGTCAGCACCCCAACTCTCCACTCTACACACCATTGCAACAAATTCCTCAGTCCCCAGCAACTACAGTTCAAATGGGATCTGATGGAGCTCATGAACAAGTTCCAGCCACTAGTGCTGAAGAAAATGAAAATGAAGAATTGAAGACCCAGACTTCCACTGAAGAGGAACCAGAAATTCCTCAGCCTGAAGAACCTGAGATTGCGATTCCTGAGGTTGTCATGCAACTGACTGACACTCCTCTACCCAAGCCAAAGGATCCATTCTCAAGGAAGCAAAAATTCAAGGCTAATGATTTCTTTGGTGAGCACGTATTCTTCACTGACTACAATCCCTATGACTCTGCTCGCATTAGGAAGAGGCGTTTCTGGACTGCCAGCCAGGCAAATTTTTATTCCTCAGTGCTGTTCAACAAAGACAAAGTCTTCGATCATGAGCACATTCCTCACGTGGATATGGAATCTCTGCCGTGCTTAGGGCCAGTCCTCAGTGTTCTTTACGACGCTGGACTGTTAAATTTCTGCACTGATATATGTGATTGGAATGAAGAGCTTATTCTTCAATTTTATGCAACTCTGCACATAACCGGAGACTCTGAAGATGTGAATTCATGGGTGCTGGACTGGATGTCTGAAAATACTCACTACAAAGCACCATCGTCTGAATTGCTTCGTGCTTTGCCTCTCAGTCCTCCCCTTGAAGCTGCTCGTTGCGTCTACAGTGAACCTGAGCTTACAGATCACTATATGCAAGTGCTGATGAAGCCTATGAAGCCAGGTCAGGCCCCAAGAACAAAATTCCTTGTGAAGGAATTGTTATATGTGCCTCGGACTGTCTATCGCATTCTGACGAAGACATTGAGTCCTATCAAGGGCCACGACTCGAATGAAGAAGAAGTCGTTGGCATCATGAAGAATCTGCTTTTCAATATCATTCATGGCGTTCCCGTCAACTTCCATGATTTCTTCATGAGGACTCTGGCCAATGTCGCAATTTCACCATTTGAGTTGAAGCCTTATGCTTCGTGGATTATGAGATTCATTAGAACAAGGTCTTCACTCAACTACAAAGCTGATACACTGAACAATTGCAACTACTTGCCCCCGATTGAAGTCCTCAAACAGACATTTTCCTCAGCTGATGAAAAGGGCAAGGCTACTGCTGTTATTGATGAAGGTATTCGTCCATTGGATGGTCAATTTCGCAAGGCTGCATCCTACTCCACCAATGATGACTCTGCCACCCATGACTCTGCCGCCAATGCAACCAAGCCAAATCCTCATGGCACAGCTCCCAGGTTGATGACTGACCCTGAGCTTCTCCTCAGTCTTCACCAGAAGGTTGATCGTAATCACAAATGGGTCAAGCGTCAGTTTGGTTCAATTCTTCACAACATGACTGCTACCCACAATGCAGTGAAGAAAAACCATTACTACCTTCATGAAACCCTCAACCGCACCTGGGCTGTTCTGTCGCACATATATGGTGAAGAAGATCTGAAGAAAATGGGTCTCAACAAAGATTTTGGCTGGGCTGCACCTCCTCCGAAGAAGTACAAGAAGGTCAAGGTTCCTTCCTTGGTGGCCAGCTCCTATTCTTCATCATGTGACACTGATGAACATGAAGACTTGGACGACACTGTGGCAGGCCCTACTCCAACAAACGACCCCAACAACGCTGGCGCTCCTTCATCAACTTGATATTCTTCAGGGGCGTTAGTCCTTATTTCGAACCTTTTGGTCATTCGATGACAAAGGGGGAGAAATTTGAGTTAGTCTTCAAGCGGGTCTATCTTATATGGGCTTTTTTTCTAAGTTACAACTCTCGTTCTTCTGATGACTTTGTTGGATCGGGTTGTAAACTTAAAACTCTATGGTGGCCTGATACTTTTGCTGTTCTTCTGCATACTTATTCCTCGTTAATATTATTACACGCATGTTGAATTACATCAGTCACCATATTTCATCATGCATTTCAAATTCTTCATATATTACGTCAAATGGGTGTATGAATTACAAGATATAGGGGGAGATCTCCATGATTCAACTCTTGAAGTGTGCATTGCTTCAAAAGCAAATTCCTCACTATGCACATCTTCAGGGGAGTTCTTCTATATCTTGCAATCAAATTCCTCAATATCAGTATTTACACTTCATATGTTTATCCCCGTTGAGAACTTAACCTATATTGTCATCAATCACCAAAAAGGGGGAGATTGTAAGTGCATCTAGTGCCCCTTAGTGATTTTGGTGTATTGAAGACTTATAAGTTAAGGGACTAATGTGTTTATGAGTGTACACAGGTCTATAAGTCTATGTGGAGTTTGATATTTATAGAGAAAGTCGACCCCTAAAAATGAAGTTCTTCGACTGAAGACTTTGGATTTCTGAAGACTTTGAAAGTGAAGAAATTGGTGTGACCTTGAAGACCTGGTACTCATTTGAGAAACATGAAGCGTGAAGACTTTTGTTTTCGTAGTTTCATTTTCTCTTTCTTGAGTCATAGGAAACACCGTACTATAAAAGGGGGTCGAGGAAATACTAAGGAAAAAATTTCCATGTGATGCTCAACTCAAAATCCTACACCTACCAATCCCTTCGAGTGAAGCCATTGGAAATCTCATACAGTTCAGTCAATTTCTTCAATGACAGAGACAAAGTAGTTCTGGTCTCTGAGGAATTTGTTCTGACTGAGGAGTTAGGAATTTGCCAGTGCGGATTGCCTACACAGTGAGGAACATGATAGCCCTGAGGAATTTGATACTCAAATTTCCGACCGTTGCTGTGCTATGCACCAGCTGTCCCAAAATATCTACTCACCTAACGGTCATATCATTGAAGGGCATTTATGTCTTATCATGTCGGGCTGCTCCCTAGGCTATAAATAGCTGCCCCCTACAACCACTAGCTGGTTGGCTGCTCCGAGAGAAACTGACACTTGCCATTTGAGAGCATCCCATCCTCCGAGGACTTTGAGCGAAAATCATCAAGTGAGGAAAACCCAAACCCAAACACCCACAAACCCAAAGTGATTGAGCATCACTGAAGAGATTGATCCTGTGTGGATCCAACACTTGTTACCTTTGAAGACTGTGCTTCTTCCAGACGGTTAGGCGTCATGGTCTAGAGCATCCAAGAGGAAATTGTGGATCGCCGAGTGACCGAGTCTGCGAAGGTTTGGAAGTCACCTGAAGACTTACCACGAGTGATTGGGCGAGGTCTGTGTGACCTTAGCTCAAGGAGAATACGGTGAGGGCTGTGTGTCCGGGACTGTGTGTCCTCAGGTTTAAATACGTAGCCGCTCCAACCAGACATACAACTGAGACAACAGTTGGAACTGGTCTACCAAATCATTGTCTTCACCAAGTCTATTGGTTCTATTTCCTCATCTCTTTCATTTCCTCATTACTGTGTTGTGTGCTTGTCATATCTGTGTTTGGAGACTTTGACTGAAGACTTTCTCAATTTCCTCAGTTCAATTTCTTCAGTCTCTTTGTCTTCATCCTGTGTTATCCTGTGTTTACGCTTTCTGTACTCTGTGCTTGTCTTCATTTCATCATGATGACCATGCTTGTGTTCTGCTATGCATACTTTTGAATACTTATTCCGCTGCAAGTAGTTCTTTGCTAAGGAATTTCCTCACTGGAAAATTCCTCAGTGAAGAATTCATAAAAATCGCCTATTCACCCCCCTCTAGTCGATATAACGCACTTTCAATTGGTATCAGAGCAAGGTACTCCCTTGTTCTGTGTGATTTTGGTTTAACCACCTGGAATTTTAGTTATGTCGACCGCAGGTATGAAGAAAGTGACATGCCCCATCTTTGACGGTCACGAGTATCCCAAGTGGAAGGCCATGATAAAGAAGCGCCTCATGGCGATGAACAGCGAACTGTGGACCGTCACTGAGATTGGTCTTACCGATCTGTGCAAGACGGCAGAAGCTGATGACATTCGCAAGTACACTCTTCTCAACCTCACGGCGAAGGACGTCATCTGCTCCTGTCTGTCTCAAAATCACTTCAGGAACATCATGCATCTAAATCATGCGAAGCTTATCTGGGACCGTCTCTCTGAGGTCTATGAAGGTCATCGAACCCGTCATGATCCCTGGTTTGAGGACTTCAAGGAATCTCTCAAAGCGATGACATTCGAACTAGAATCATCATCCTCTTCATCATGCCTTATGGCAAAAAGTGCTTAAGGTAATTGAATGCTACCTATCTGAGTCAAGTGATGATGAATCTGGTGATGAATTTGGACCCAGCTATCTCAAACTTGCTTCCCTTGCCACTAAACAACAAAGAGCTTTGGAAAAAGTTCAATACATGCTAAATAAAAGCGATGATATGTTGGGTGAAGAAATGGATCAGTCAAAAGCTTTGGCTGAAAGTCTTCAGAGACTTCATACCAAGTATGATACCCTTCAAGATCATCATAACACTCTCTTATCTGATCATGAGAAACTTTCTTATGAATTTATTCAAAGAAAGCAAGATCTTGAGAAGCTAAGAGTGAGTTATGAAGATCTTCAGAAGGAGCGTGATTCATTAGTTGCTCAACAAATCAGCGCTGCTCAGGAAGAATTTGTTCCTCCATGTTTGAAATGCATTGAACGTGAATCTGCTAATTCTTCACCTCAATGTTCAAATGCTTCAAATGCTACAAATTCTTCAACTGTCTCTGCTATCACTAATTCCTCATCTAAGGACATTGCTAGTATCACTGATGATGCAAGGCTGAAGGAACTGTACATGACAGGCATGTACAAAAGCCTCAAAGGGCATCAGACTCTTTGTGATGTGCTTAAAAAGCACATCCTCAACAGGAACCCTAGGAAGGAGGGTATTGCCTTTGAGAGGAAACTCAATGCTGATGGTACATATTGGAAGCCTGAGCAGTACCCCAAAACCTCATGGGTTGCTGCAAAGGGACCTCCAGTTGATCCATCTAATTTATCTGGCTTTACATGTGAATCTTCTCATTCTTCTGATGAGCCATTTGACTCCAACTATAAACTATTTAAAAATCAAAATGGTGAAGTATTTGCTAGATATGTTGGCACTAACTGTAGGAACGGTTCTCCTATGAAGAAAATCTGGGTTCCCAAAAGGTGCCTTGATAGTCTTTAGGTGAATGTCTTCATGACACCACCTGTGAAGTATAGGAACCCCATGTCAAATTCTTCATATGGACCAAATTCTTCATATGGATCCAAGTCCTCATACGGACCAAATTCCTCACATGGATCAAATTCCTCAAAAGGATCAAAGTCCTCATATGAACATCATCGTGCTAACAACTCTGTTTCGCAGGGAAGAGCCAAGGGCAATGAATATGAGCATTATTCTTCTAATCATTATGTTCATAAGTCCTCGAAGAATTTCTCTGCTTATTCATATGCTTACCCTAACTCCTCTTATGTGAAATGGAATGGATTGGCTTCTATGCCACCTTTCTCGTATGGAGCTCGCAGAGTGATGAACTCTTTGCCACCCCTTCAGATGTGGGTGGTGAAGAAAAATAACTAATATCTTCTGCAGGGTGAACGTCTGGAGAATTTGCCGGAGACCTGAAAAGTGCCTGAAAGGACGCAGGCTAATCATGAAGAAATGAACTTTCATTTCTCACGTCCTCATACTGTTTTAACTGTTGCATTGCTTGATGAAATTGGTCTAATGAATTGTGATGTCATATTCTTCACTGATGAAGTATATGAAGTTCGTAAGGTGCACTAATTCATCTGCAGGATGATCAACCCAAAGCCACTGAGTGGGTCCTCGACAGTGGATGTACAAATCACATGACTGGTGACAAGAATCTATTGATGGATGCTCCCTTATCACCATCGCATCTGAAGCATATCATCTTTGCTGACAAAGGCAAAAGTCAGGTATTGGGTCTAGGTAAGGTTGCGATCACAAAGGATCGACACATGGACAAAGTCATGCTTGTCGAGTCCTTAGGATACAACCTTATGTCTGTCTCAATGCTTTGTGATCTTGATATGGTTGTTGTCTTTGGCAAGTTTCGTTGTGTTGTGGTTATGGAAGCTGACAATTCCAAAGTCTTCGAAGGCTTTAGGAGAGGAGACTTGTATATTGTTGATTTCTCTATAGGACCGCAACCAGCCGTGTGCCTACTTGCAAAAGCTTCAGAAGGCTGGCTATGGCATCGACGACTTGGTCATGCAGGCATGAGGAATTTGCACACGCTTGCGAAGAAGAAGCATGTCATTGGCATTGAGAATGTCAAATTCCTCAAGGATCACTTGTGTGGAGCTTGTGAAGCTGGAAAGATGACCAAGGCTAAGCATCCAGCGAAGACTATCATGACCACCACTCGACCATTTGAATTGCTTCATATGGATCTCTTTGGTCCTAACCATTACTCAGCAGTCACAAATGACGCATCTCTCTATGGCTTTGTTATTGTTGATGATTACTCTCGTTACACATTGTTACTTACAAACATGAAGTGCAGGAAGTCTTCAAGCGATTTTCCTCGAGGGCTTCAACCAACTTCGGTGTGAAGATCAAGCACATCAGCAGTGACAATGGAACTGAGTTCAAGAATTCTGGTCTTGATGACTATCTTGATGAACTTGGTATTACTCATGAGTTATCTACTCCTTACACTCCTCAGCATAATGGCGTTGTGGAGCGCAAGAATAGAACTCTTGTTCAGATGGCTCGCACTATGCTTGATGAGTACAAGACGCCTCGTCACTTCTGGATTGAGGCAATTTATACCGCGTGCCACATCATCAACAGGGTATATCTTCACAAATTCTTCAAGAAGACTGCCTATGAACTCCTCACTGACAAGAAACCCAATGTGAGTTATTTCAAAGTCTTCGATGCTAAATGTTGGATTAGAGATCCTCATCACAATGCTAAATTTGCACCGAAAGCACATGAAGGTTTTATGCTTGGTTACGGAAAGGACTCGCACACCTACAGAGTCTTCAACAACGTTCTTCACAAGGTTGTTGAAACTGTAGATGTGCGGTTCGATGAAACTAATGGCTCGCATAGAGAGCACCTACCTTCTGTGATAGATGAACCAGCACCTGAGGAATCTATCAACTTCAAGGCTACTGAGGATGTCATTCCTACCGAAGAATCTGCTGAAGAATTCATTCCAGAACATGAAGAACGCCGAGCTAATGCACCTAAAGAAAATGCTGAAGAAAATGGTGCTGAAGAAAATGCTGATCAAATTCCTCGACGACAACCAACTCATCCTCGCGTTGCAAAAGAAGTGCAAGTTGAAAAGATCATCGATGACATTGAAGCACCAGGTCCTCTCACACGCTCAAAAGCTTCACATTTATCTAACTTTTGTGGGCACTATGCTTTTGTCTCTATCACAGAGCCCACTAAGGTAGATGAAGCATTTCTGGAGCCTGAGTGGATTCAGGCCATGCAAGAAGAATTACATCAGTTCGAACTCAACAACGTCTGGGAACTGGTTAAACATCCAGATCCTAGCAAGCACAATATCATTGGCACAAAGTGGATCTACCGCAACAAGCAAGATGAAAATGGCCTTGTGGTGAGGAATAAGGCACGGCTTGTAGCTCAAGGCTACACACAGGTTGAAGGAATTGATTTCGATGAAACTTTTGCACCTGTTGCTAGACTTGAAGCTATTCGCATATTACTTGCTTATGCTAACCATCATGATATCACTTTATATCAAATGGATGTGAAAAGTGCATTCCTCAATGGTAAGCTTGAGGAAGAAGTATATGTTGCTCAACCCCCAGGTTTTGAAGATCCAAAGCATCCTGACAAAGTCTTCAGACTCAATAAGGCACTCTATGGCCTCAAGCAGGCCCCTCGGGCATGGTATGATACTTTGAAGGAATTCCTCATGAAGAAAGGCTTCAAACCCGGTTCACTCGACCCTACTCTTTTCACTAAATCTTATGATGATGAATTGTTTGTGTGCCAAATATATATTGATGATATTATCTTGGCTGTACTGACCAACGTTATAGTGATGAATTTGCCTATATGATGAGTGAAGAATATCAAATGTCTATGATGGGAGAGTTAAAATTCTTCTTAGGTCTTCAAATTCGTCAATAGCGCAATGGCATATTCATATCTCAGGAGAAATACCTCAAGGATGTACTGATAAAATTCGGCATGCAAGATTGCAAAGGCGTCAAAATTCCGATGCCCACAAATGGCCATCTGTGCACTGATGAAAATGGTATTGACTTCAATCAAAAGGTATACCGCTCCATGATTGGTTCTTTATTGTATTTATGTGCATCTAGGCCAGATATTAGGCTTAGTGTTTGCATGTGTGCCCGATTTCAAGCTACACCGAAGGAATCACACCATAAGGCTGTGAAACATATTCTTCGATATCTAGCTCACACCCCAACACTTGGATTATGGTACCCCAAGGGCTCGGCTTTTGATCTCATTGGATATTCTGACTCTGACTATGCTGGTGATCGGGTGGACCGCAAGTCAACATCTGGTACATGTCATTTCCTCGAATGATCTTTGGTCTGTTGGTCCTCGAAGAAACAGAACTGCGTATCACTGTCTACTACTGAAGCTGCGTACATTGCTGCTGGCTCTTGCTGTGCTCAATTGTTGTGGATGAAGCAAACTCTCAAGGACTATGGCGTCAACGTGAAGAATGTGCCTCTCTTCTGTGACAATGAGAGTGCCATCAAGATTGCTCACAACCCAGGTCAGCACTCGAAGACAAAGCACATTCAGATTCGTCATCATTTTCTTCGCGATCATGTGTTGAAGGGCGACATTTCTATTGAGCATGTGAAGACTGAAGAACAGCTAGCCGATATCTTCACAAAGCCCTTGGATGAGAAGAGATTTAGCAAGTTGCGGTGTGAGCTAAATATCTTAGAATCTTCGAATGTTCTTTGAAAAGGACACTCATCCTAACACTTATGCAAAATTGATGACTTAGATATGCAACACATGAAGAAACGTTTTTCTTCAATCAATGAAGAATAACACTCTAAGTGTGAAGAAATTAACGAAGAATTTGATTCTCAGAGCCCTACGACAATTGTACGCGGTGTCTGAAATCATTATTCTTATACGGTGGGTCACGCCACCACCAAAAGTTGAAAATCTTCAATTTGAGTTTTTCCTCAGTTTTTTGAAATTCCTCAGTGGTTCAAATTCTTCAACATTGCAAAATCTTCACTGTTTCCGTCGTTTTTCTTCATATATATATATATATATATATATATATATATATATATATATATATATATATATATATATATATATATATATATATATATATATACGAGTTTATGTCCTCTACAGCATTCACTTATTGCTAATTCTGCAAGTTGCTATTTCTGCTAAGTGAATGTGATCGGACCCTTTCCCCTCTATGCTATACTCAACCCAATCTATTCCCAAATTTTTCATGTGCGTTCTATTTGAAACTCGTTCAAAATCTTCACTGTGTCCTTGTCAGCTGAAGAACTTGCGAACGGAACTTTTAACTTATCCAAATTTTCGGCTTTGCCGCTCAAACCGTTCCGCATCCCATGAAATACTTATCTATTGACCCACGATCTAATACAATCTCCACTTCTCAGTATGTGGGTGACACATGTCAAGCGAATGAGAAGGGTCAGGGGCACGTTCGTCCAATTTCTTCGGGCGAACAGTTTTTCACCGTGGCTATAAATACCCCCTCTCCCCTTCCTCACTTCCTTTACTCCGCTCGACCTCTCTCCAGCTCGAGCTTCTCAAACTCTAGCGCCGCCGCTATTTCATCATCACTGGTGAGGAAGAGCTTCACTGCCTCGACCTCGTCGCCGCCGTACTCGCGCCGGCCGCGGAAATCTTCACTACGCCGCCGCTGTAGCCGTCTTCCTCCGCCGAGTTAGGGCGTGGAAGATCTGCACAGACGAACTTCACTTCTCCACCTCACAGTTCATCGTGTTCTTCATTCAGGGTAATTAAAAGTTACTTTTGCTGCCCTCTTCGATTCAAATGATTTCTGCAAAATCTTCAAAGGTGTTTATTCTTCAAATTCTTCACACACTAAACACCTCACTTGTCATCTGTTCTTGATTCGTTTCTCTAAGCATCATTTTTCTTCAAGATTCCTCAATTGTGTGGATCTTCGATCTATACAACTCTGGAACCTAAGACAAAGAACGCTTAGTGAAATTCTTCAAGACCCAAGTCCTCACAAGAAGCAAGTCGCCTTCCAACTGTCGTCTGAAGAAGACGAAGCTGATGATGAAGAACTTGCTGAAATCATCAGAGATAGGCAAGTCAGGGCCGCTAGAGCCAAGGGCACAAATGTGCCTCTGCTTTTGGATCCAAAGTTGATCCTCGATTACATTGATCTCTGGCACAAGGACCCAAACACTCCTATGCCTGACTTCAAGCTGACTCCTGGTCAAAGTCATATGCTGACTGCCTTCATCCAAGAAGAAAAATGGAAGTTTGAGAAGGCCAGGCAGCTCAAGAAAGCACAGTACAGGAAGGAGAAATTCCTGAAGAACAACGTTGTCTCTATGACAAGTGATGAACTTGTGAAGATCCAGTCTGAAATCAAAGTCCTCAGCGATGATTTCAATGCATACTATGCTGATTGGAAAGGAGCCAAGGTCAGGTTTGTTAAACTGACTAAGATGTTCACCTCCAATGTTGCAGCCCCATCGCAACAAGAAATTCCTTAGGTTGAAGCATCTACTCAGCCCACTGAAGAACATGCCAGCACCGCTGATGACAATCAGGCTGCTGAAGAAAATGTAAGTTCCAGGGCTGATGACTGCATTCCAACCTCTGATGAAATTGCCAGGGCACCCACTAGTGGTGCGCCTGAAGAAAATGAAGAAGTCAGGGCAACTGCATCAGTTGTGCCTGAAGAAAATCTACCACATTCCTCTGCTCCTCCTGCGCCTACTCCAACTCCAATCCTTCCATCTGCATCAGATGTGAAGAAGACCAAGGCTGCAGAGCGTGCAGCAGTGAAGAAAAGGAAAGCATCAGCTCCTTCAGATTCTTCAGCACCGAAGAAGATGAAGAAATTGACAAGCTCATTTGCAAATCCAATTGATGTTGTTCCAGTTTCCTCCATGCCATTAAAGGAAATCGTCCCTTTTGATGAAGAATATGTGAACCCTAGCGGATTTGATGAAGAAAATCCTTCTGCTGCTTCGTCAGAGCAGATGGATGAAGAAATTGAAGTGGATACAATCCCTTCAACCCCCACAGTTTCCTCGCCTATGCCTCAGTTTACTGCTGAAGAGGCCGGCGTTGAAGAAATGGAAGATGAAGATGTGCACATTGGCTATACCACACCAGTGATGAATGATGACTTTTAGGAAAGTCAGCACCCCAACTCTCCACTCTTCACACCATTGCAACAGATTCCTCAGTCCCCAGCAACTACAGTTCAAATGGGATCTGATGAAGCTCATGAACAAGTTCCAGCCACTAGTGCTGAAGAAAATGAAAATGAAGAATTGAAGACCCAAACTGCCACTGAAGAGGAACCAGAAATTCCTCAGCCTGAAGAACCTGAGATTGCGATTCCTGAGGTTGTCATGCAACTGACTGACACTCCTCTGCCCAAGCCAAAGGATCCATTCTCAAGGAAGCAAAAATTCAAGGCTAATGATTTCTTCGGCGAGCACGTATTCTTCACTGACTACAACCCCTATGACTCTGCCCGCATTAGGAAGAGGCGTTTCTGGACTGCTAGCCAGGCAAATTTTTATTCCTCAGTGTTGTTTAACAAAGACAAAGTCTTCGATCATGAGCACATTCCTCACGTGGATATGGAATCTCTGCCGTGCTTCGGGCCAGTCCTCAGTGTTCTTTACGATGCTGGACTGTTAAATTTCTGCACTAATATATGTGATTGGAATGAAGAGCTCATTCTTCAATTTTATGCAACTCTGCACATCACCGGAGACTCTGAAGATGTGAATTCATGGGTGCTGGACTGGATGTCTGAAAATACTCACTACAAAGCACCAGCTTCTGAATTGCTTCGTGCTTTGCCTCTCAGTCCTCCCCTTGAAGCTGCTCGTTGCGTCTACAGTGAACCTGAGCTTACAGATCACTATATGCAAGTGCTGATGAAGCCTATGAAGCCAGGTCAGGCCCCAAGAACAAAATTCCTTGTGAAGGAATTGTTATATGTGCCTCGGACTGTATATCGCATTCTGACGAAGACATTGAGTCCTATCAAGGGCCACGACTCGAATGAAGAAGAAGTCGTTGGCATCATGAAGAATCTGCTTTTCAATATCATTCATGGCGTTCCCGTCAACTTCCATGATTTCTTCATGAGGACTCTGGCCAATGTTGCAATGTCATCGTTTGAGTTGAAGCCTTATGCTCCGTGGATTATGAGATTCATCAGAACAAGGTCTTCACTCAACTACAAAGCTGATACACTGAACAATTGCAGCTACTTGCCCCTGATTGAAGTCCTCAAACGGACATTTTCCTCAGCTGATGAAGAGGGCAAGGCTACTGCTGTTATTGATGAAGGCATTCGTCCATTGGATGGTCAATTTCGCAAGGCTGCATCCTACTCCACCAATGATGACTCTGCCACCCATGACTCTGCCGCCAACGCAACCAAGCCAAATCCTCATGGCACAGCTCCCAGGGTGATGACTGACCGTGAGCTTCTCCTCGGTCTTCACCAGAAGGTTGATCCTAATCACAAATGGGTCAAGCGTCAGTTTGGTTCAATTCTTCACAACATGACTGCTACCCACAATGCAATGAAGAAAAACCATTACTACCTTCATGAAACCCTCAACCGCACCTGGGCTGTTCCGTCGCACATATATGGTGAAGATGATCTGAAGAAAATGGGTCTCAACAAAGATTTTGGCTGGGCTGCACCTCCTCCGAAGAAGTACAAGAAGGTCAAGGTTCCTTCCTTGGTGGCTAGCTCCTATTATTCATCACGTGACACTGATGAACATGAAGACTTGGACGACACTGTGGCAGGCCCTACTCCAACAAACGACCCCAACAACGCTGGCGCTCCTTCATCAACTTGATATTCTTCAGGGGCGTTAGTCCTCATTTTTGAACCTTTGGGTCATTCGATGACAAAGGGGGAGAAATTTGAGTTAGTCTTCAAGCGGGTCTATCTTATATGGGCGTTTTTTTCTAAGTTACAACTCTTGTTCTTCTGATGACTTTGTTGGATCGGGTTGTAAACTTAAAACTCTATGGTGGCCTGATACTTTTGTTGTTCTTCTGCATACTTATTCCTCGTTAATGTTATTACACGCATGCTGAATTACATCAGTCACCATATTTCATCATGCATTTCAAATTCTTCATTTATTATGTCAAATGCGTGTATGAATTACAAGATATAGGGGGAGATCTCCATGATTCAACTCTTCAAGTGTGCATTGCTTCAAAAGCAAATTCCTCACTATGCACATCTTCAGGGGGAGTTCTTCTATATCTTGCAATCAAATTCCTCAATATCAGTATTTACACTTCATCTGTTTATCCCCGTTGAAAACTTAACCTATATTGTCAACAATCACCAAAAAGGGGGAGATTGTAAGTGCATCTAGTGCCCCTTAGTGATTTTGGTGTATTGAAGACTTATAGGTTAAGGGACTAATGTGTTTATGAGTGTACACAGGTCTATAAGTCTATGAGGAGTTGGATATTTACAGAGAAAGTCGACCCCTAAAAATGAAGTTCTTCGACTGAAGACTTTGGATTTCTGGAGACTTTGAAAGTGAAGAAATTGGTGTGACCTTGAAGACTTGGTATTCATTTGAGGAACATGAAGCGTGAAGACTTTTGTTTTCGTAGTTTCATTTTCTCTTTCTTGAGTCATAGGAAACACCGTACTGTAAAAGGGGGTCGAGGAAATACTAAGGAAAAAATTTCCATGTGATGCTCAACTCAAAATCCTACACCTACCAATCCCTTTGAGTGAAGCCATTGGAAATCTCATACAGTTCAGTCAATTTCCTCAGTGACAGAGACAAAGTTCTTCTGGTCTCTGAGGAATTTGTTCTGACTGAGGAGTTAGGAATTTGCCAGTGCGGATTGCCTACACAGTGAGGAACATGATAGCCCTGAGGAATTTGATACTCAAATTTCCGACCGTTGCTGTGCTATGCACCAGCTGTCCCAAAATATCTACTCACCTAACGGTCATATCATTGAAGGGCATTTATGTCTTATCATGTCGGGCTGCTCCCTAGGCTATAAATAGCTGCCCCCTACAACCACTAGCTGGTTGGCTGCTCCGAGAGAAACTGACACTTGTCATTTGAGAGCATCCCATCCTCCGAGGACTTTGAGCGAAAATCATCAAGTGAGGAAAACCCAAACCCAAACACCCACAAACCCAAAGTGATTGAGCATCACTGAAGAGATTGATCCTGTGTGGATCCGACGCTTGTTACCTTTGAAGACTGTGCTTATTCTAGACGGTTAGGCGTCATGGTCTAGAGCATCCAAGAGGAAATTGTGGATCGCCGAGTGACCGAGTATGTGAAGGTTTGGAAGTCACCTGAATACTTACCACGAGTGACTGGGCGAGGTCTGTGTGACCTTAGCTCAAGGAGAATACGGTGAGGACTGTGTGTCCGGGACTGTGTGTCCTCAGGTTTAAATACCTAGCCGCTCCAACCAGACGTACAACTGAGACAGCTGTTGGAACTGGTCTACCAAATCATTGTCTTCACCAAGTCTACTGGTTCTATTTCCTCAACTCTTTCATTTCCTCATTACTGTGTTGTGTGCTTGTCATATCTGTGTTTGAAGACTTTGACTAAAGACTTTCTCAATTTCCTCAGTTCAATTTCGTCAGTCTGTTTGTCTTCCACCTGTGTTATCCTGTGTTTACGCTTTCTGTACTCTGTGCTTGTCTTCATTTCATCATGATGAACATGCTTTTGTTCTGCTATGCATACTTTTGAGTACTTATTCCGCTGCAAGTAGTTCTTCGCTAAGGAATTTCCTCACTGGCAAATTCCTCAGTGAAGAATTCATAAAAATTGCCTATTCACCCCTCCTCTAGTCGATATAACGCACTTTCACGGCACACACGGTGCGGCTGAACAATATGTCGATCACGACAACTACGCTGTAGCGGAACGACGACGAAGCGGCACTCCATAGCACAGGGACAACGATGTGGACATGATCTAGACTTGGGCAGCACTCCGATCCAACGAAACTTTCCTGAAATCTGGCATGACACACCAGGTCAGTACATTGAATGTACTTGCAAGCTCAAAACAAGCATAAACATAATGACAGACAATATCATGATATTTATTCAAATTAGCATAATGCAAAATCATATTAGGAATGCAGTGAACATAATCTCGTGCCTCAAGTCCCTCGGACTTTCTTACCAAACGGGTTACCTCGTAACCAAACGGTCATCATTCTCAGATCACAAACGAAACCAACACTTTGGTCTCCATCATCAGCAAACGGAACCAACACTTGGGTTCCCATCATCAACATAATTTCTCAACCATCATCTTTCCAACAGTACCATGTGGTTAACATTAGTGTGCATGATTATTTAAAATGTTGATCCATGGTGTGACCTACTTTCGAGTTGTGTCCGTAACCGAGGACACAGCTATCGATAGATTAAATACACTCTGCAGAGGTAGCGCACTTTACCCACACCACGGAGTCCATGGCCGCGCACTCCCATTCGGGTGGACCAACGGCATTCCGACGGAACCCTCCCATTTCCATGACACTCTCCCGGCCACTCTGACTTACTCCCCACTGGGCTAAGTCCTGGATGGCCCCGTGCCTACCAAAGGCATCAACGGCCACCGTCATGGCAAAACATAAACAGTCCCAAACGGGGACAAGGTACCATAACAACAAATGGGCACACAAGGTTATGTCTGCTTACCGGGCCAAGGTAACACACGCCCATAACCTTCCCTCGTTGGAGGTACCAACTAGAGGCATGACAACGGACCAAATAAAGGCCTTCCCATAAAGGCAAATGTGGTTGCACTTGGAAAAACTCGATTCAGTGGCACCATGACCCGATCAACGATATGTTCAAGTTGAGTTATTATCAAGTTTAACTCAAAGTAAAAATAACCGGTGTCATGATATGCCATGAATGCAACCTTACATTATGCATCACATATTATCGGAAATAAATGGATCAACCTCATCAAGTATTTCACTAACCATAATCATCAGCAAACTCATACCACTTCTCTGGTTATTATAGTGCAGCAAACTTAACCATGATATTAACTTAAAATAATCCATTTTCTCACTTAAGAAAATATTAACCAAACTAGTCTTTTTCATAGTCATTTTGTTTCGACATAACCAAATATTAGTTCTACTGACTTAAACTAACTTAGTTAGTCTCAAACTACTGTAAACTAAGCATACCAAACAAAACAAGCATTCAACAGAAATAAATATTTATTTAAGTGATTGAAATGCATGAACTAAATCATTATTCAAGTTGGAAAATCACAAATATTGAGATGGCACCATGAAAATGTTGATGTGGCTTGCCCTAGTGTAGATGAGGTTCACACTCCTCCTGGTGATCCTCAAGACAAGCTTCACCTTCTGAAAATAATTAAAAATAGAGAAAGAAAATATCAAGAAACACTCTGAAAATCACCAGAAAATCTAGACAACAGAGAAAAATCTCATTTTTGGTGAGTTGCTAGATCTTTTCAATAAGAACACAATGCAAAAAGAATCAACCCATTTGGACTTATGGTTTAAGAGTTGTGGCTGTTTGAAATTCTCTGGATAATTTGAATTAAATTTGAATAAAATAGAAACCAGGGGGTGACATCGATGATGTATTCTCTGAATACGCTTCCACTCGTACCGCTTCGGGCATGAGTGGAGAGGCTGACAGTGGGCCCCGCTGGTCAGGTGCGAGGGGAGAGAGAAAGAAGCAGAGGCGGGGTGGCGATGCGCCGGTGTTTCTCCGGCGAGGAGAGGTCGGCGGCAAGATCCAGAAGGATAGGAAGCAAGAGGGGGTCGAGGCGCACCTGTCTGTACCCGTAGAATAGCTAAAGGTGGTCGGACGGGGTCGGAACGAGCTTCTCCAGCAGCGGCAGGAAGCAGAGGTCGCTGGAGTTGGAGACGACCGTGATGTGGGGCTGCACCAGGGGCTCCAACGGGGTCGGACAACACCAGTGAAGCACCACGGAGGCTTTGGAAGAGTGGCTTGAGCTCGGGAGGGGCTGGAACGGAGGGGGCGAACCGCGGGATCGCCGGCGAGCTCGAGCTCGGGGGCGGCGACATGAGGCCTGCCTGGCCGGGCTGCGGCTTACTACTGCGTTGTGGAGTGTGAAGGAGGAGTTGGTGATGCTCGAGGAGGCTGGGGGTGGCCGTATTTATAGGCGAGCGAGGAGAGGGGATCGGGCTCCGCCGGAGGGCTTCTGGACACGGCGCCCGGCGAAGAATGACATCAGTGAGAGGGGGCGAAGGCGACACGGTTCACGCGGGCACTGTGGGAGGGCAGAGACGAACACAGGAGCAGGGGTGGCGACAAGCACAGTGACGCGGCGCACTGTTGGGTTGGCTGGGTCATGCCCGTGCTCGCTGTGGCGAGCTCCAGCATCGGCGAGCGCCAGCGAGGAGTTAAGGGTGTCAGGACGTTGATTGTGGCGCGGTTCGGCAAGCTGCGGCAGTCGGGGAAACGAGCATGCATTGAATAGAGCACGCGGCGGCATGCAGAGCGCGTCGACTAGCACATTGGCATCGCGCACACACGTGGTCACCATGCGAGCTCTAGCATAGAGCCACGGCTTGCCGTAAATTCATGTCTGGCGTGTAGTCCTTAGTGGTTTGTGTCGTGGAATTGTCACGGCAGATGTCCTTAGCATGAGGACTTAGTCGTGCGGCCAGCGCATCTATGTAGTAGCTTGAGAGGGGTTGATTGGGATGAGAGACGCAGGGCGGATCAACGCACAAGACAAGGGTTTAGACAGCTTCGGGACCCGGGAAACATCATCCGGTAACAACCCTACATGATGTTTGAGGCTAGGTCTCATTATGATCACGGGAGAGTCGCCGGCTCCGGCTCTCGGTGTTTAGCCCTAGAGATTATTTCTTGTTGCTTGTCCTCTTTGGGGTGCCCTGCCCCTCCTTATATAAGTTAGAGGGGCGGGTTACATGCGGAGTCCTAGTAGGACTAGGACTAGTCTATCTTCTCTTACAAGTTAATTACAAGTCCGGGTCTTGCTTCCTCGTAAAGGAAATATTCGTCATCCCTTTCTTCTTAAGCCGGCCCATCATAAACGTGAGCCGGCCTTCTGGGCCTTGGGCCTTGTCTTCTATCTGACCCGCCGTCGGGGCCATCCATGAGTCATCTGGTTCATGAGCTGTCTGACCAATGATCCGCCAGACCCATGAGTCGCTAGTCCTCCGCCGGGTCATCAGCGAAATGCCAAGTCCGGCCGGGTCATACTTCCGGCCGGGTCATACCACGGGGTATATCCCCGACATTAGCCCCCAGTTTAATTTGGATTTATCCATGTTAAACTGATCCTGCAACATAAACACAAGAACAAATTTGACAGGTTGTGCTCCGGGTTAAATATTCTTGTAAACCGGCACCTGATCATCCTTGAGTCCTTGACATTTTCTCCTGGAATATCCGGGTCAATAGGCCAGCTTCATAACCCATTTGCTGATATTGGCTCTTATAAATAAAGAATCCATTTGAATTGGCCTTCAATGCTCTGACTTGACAAAAATATTAGTCTCTGAAATATTCAACTGATATCCAGCTGGCTTGAAGATGTAAAACTTGCCGGTTTATGATTACCACCATCGTCGGGTTATAAAAGCTGATAATTCCGGGTCATGATTGTTGCCAACGCCGGTTCATGATTATTGATGATGCCGGGTTGTAGACACAGGGTCATAATGATTGGTGACGCCGGGTCAATCTGGTTTGCTCACAACAAAGAATTTGAAAATATTTCTTCGATAATAATATAATACCTGTAGCCCCCAAGTCTTGAGCAAAACAAAGTGATGGCTTAAGACTTGCTTCAATATAAATGCTGCCACTTTGAAGAAATCCATATTGTTCATCTCAGTCACTAGTAACAACTGAATATTCCATATTATGTAGCCCCCAAGTGCCGGGTTGTCATGCTTGCAGCAACCTGGGACTTGTAATTGCCTTATGCTCATATAAACTTCAACCAGCGTAGCCCCCAAGGGCCGGGTCATTATGCAATAATGAGGAGGGACTTTGTAAATATGATCATTGATAATAACAGTATATGATGTAATCTCCACCATGGGGCTTGAACCCACATCCACAAGGTTAAGAGCTTTGTACTCTACCAACTGAATAGTGGATCTTTCAATATAATGGATTAAGGCTTGTGTACCTCGAATTTTCGACAGGAGCAATTGGTAGCCCCTAAGGGCCGGCTCATTTAGAATGTGATGAGTCGGGTCTTCAATAAGTTGAGCAAAAAAAATGACTTTGCATTAGCCCCCAAGTGCCATGGTGCATGCTGGCAGTGACATGGGACTTGCATATTTGATGTAATATCAATTTGAATAATGTAGCCCCCAAGTGCCGGGTTGTAAGCCTGCAGCGACTCGGGACTATTCCTTTCATTGTAGAATAAATCATATCCATTGATAAAAATAATAGCCGTTGCGCTAACGCGACTTTGAAAACCTCAATCATAACACTGGTTATTGATAATCACAATAGAAATCTAGCCATGGCTATTAAAGATTTGACTAACCCGGTTTGAAAACCTCAATCATTCAAATCATAATGAAAATCCAGCCAAGTTTGGCTATTTAAAGATTTCAAATACCTTATCTGTTGACAAGTAAATCCGGAGTTTAAATACCCGGCGGCTCTTGGCCGATGGAGATTTATTACGCCTCCATTGTAAGCTGGAATTTTTATAATCCGGTGGCCTATATCCCTTGAGAAAATCAATAATTGATAACCCTTTTGAAACACTAATTTCAGTGATGAGCTTGGACTGAAGCACTTATATAAGTCATAGTTCTGCAAATCCTGCACAGAGTTTAAACAACATATGCCCTGGCGACTTAACGTCAAGAGCCAGGGCGGGTAACCACCCAAATGTAGTCTTACCCTGCACACAAGTAGATCACAAGAACCCTTGGCGGTTTACCGCAGGGCGGGTCATAATATCTCTCATATAATCACTGTGATATTGAATTTGTACTGCCGGTTTTAATGACCTGTGCAGTAAGGGTGATAACCCAATCCTTAGAAGCCAATGCTTCCACATAGATGATGATTGTCATAAGTCGGCGACTTATCATCGAAAATCAAGCCGGGTTTAAATAGAAACCACTCATATACACTTTAGATGTGTTCAAAAGAGCTTCAAATAAAATCCCAAAAATTATTTGCAAAAAGAAACTTCAAAAAATCTTGAGGCTTCTGATTCGAATACGATCAGAAAACCGTCCCAAAGGGGTTAAGCTAAGATTCGAATACGATCATATAGCCCCCAGTGGCTTTGGCGTTGCCGATCAAGAGGGTACCGACAGCTATGTTCTCTTTGGTTCGAATACGACCTATGTTTGAACAGGAAGCCCCCAAATGACCTTAAGAGTTGTTCAATGACGCTGATTCGAATACGATCCACGTCGGTTCCCAAAGGGGGTTGAGCTATGGTTCAAATATGACCAAGAAACTCCCCAATGAGCTCGGCAGTGTGCCGATCAAAAGGGTATCGATAGCTATGTTCTCTTTGGTTCGAATACGACCTATGTTTGAACAGGAAGCCCCCAAGTGACCATATAAGTTTTGGCATTGCGCCAATCAAAAGGGTACTGATAGCTATGCTCGATGAGCAGGAAGCCCCCAAGTGATCATAATAAGATAAGCCGTAAAGCAGGATACCCAAGTTTGAACCGCGCATCATGGCAGTTCTTTGGCAACCTTTAATTTTTTTGAGAACTCAATCTTGCGAGAGATTAATTCTTTTTGAACCGAAAGTTTAAACCGGATGTGAAAGCTTCAAAACTTTGTGAGAAATAAATTTACCTTGAGCCGGATTTGAACCGGATCTGAGAGCTTCAAAGCCTTGTGGTAAACAAATTTCCCTTGAACCGGTTTTTAAACCGGATATTAAGAGCTTCAGTGTTTTGTTGGAGAGAGATGTCTCTTGAACCGGATTTTAAACCGGAATCCTTCTTTTTAAACCGGAAATTTTCTGACGGCCTTTTAAATTTTTCACCAATATAGTGGTAGCCTCCGGAACCGGGTTACCTTCCCTTCAATGACCCGGAGTTCTTGAATTCACTAACACCGGCCAATTTCGCCGAGTCATGTCATTGTAGCCCCCGAGTCTCAAGACGATTCGAGGAGTTGGCTTGAGATTCTCCATATTGTACCAGAGCAGAAGGTGTATATCATCAGCGCATTGATAGCACGATGTGAACCCACAGAAGGTTGAAGTGACTGCGGCGGGTTATAAATGATCCCATATGATCCGTGTCAACAACTCGGCCAATGGCTCCTTCCAACTGGTTGTTCGAAGTTAACCAAACTGTAGTGGCGGCGACTCGTGCGCCTGCCTATTGAACCATCCAGTGCAGATGACGGCTGATAATATATGATAATTTGCCTCCAGTTTGTTGGAAGAAAACCGGGCTTCCCAAGTAGTGACTTGCTCATAATCAATAAACAACTCATCCAGACAAGTGCGGCCCGGCGTGTTGATGTAGACCAGGCCACGAGAGGCGGATGGAAAAGATGACCTCAGCATCAGAGGTGGCTCAAACAGATGAACCGGCCGTGGTGTTGTAAACCGGCATGGACGGGCGAGTTAACCACGTCGTTTTGATGTAGTGAACAATTGTCCTGCATCAACAGTATTGCAGACCAAGACAAAGATAAACTGCTCTTTGACAAAAAATTAATATGTACCAATAAAATATATTTTAGATGGATATCACCTGATGTGCCAGGCCGGAAATAATCCGCCATGAAATTGATGATTGCTAGGTGAGGTTGAAGTCGCTCACGGGTGAAGCGGCCGCGGCGTGGTAAACCGGTGCGGACGGGTGAGTCGGCCGCGACGTTTGTAAGCTGGCGCGGACAAGCGAGTTGTCCGTGGCGTTGTAAGGCGGTGCGGACGGGCGAGTCGGCTGGCGCGTTTGATGTAAACGGGACCGCGATACGCGTGTCCATTAAGCTGCGTGGCACAGCCGAACGTGCCTCCATGGTATAATACCACCCCTTTTTTTAATAGTCGTCCTGATATTTTTTTATCCGATGAAGACTGACGCTGGCATTAAATAATGTTGAACAGTATCAGACGACCGCAGGTTGTCATTTGATTTTTGATGTGATGACTTATCCCTTGTAACCACGTGAGAGCTTCCTTGGAGGTCTAATTCCAGTAGATGCCAAATCCTCCACGTGATGGATGCTGGTCTTTCTTGGAAACCGCGCCAAGTGTACAAACAACTCTTACTAATTGTGCTAATAAACATGTTGAGCGGTTGTCCAGAGTCACAGGTGCTGATGCGACCCCCCTTGTGCTGTTTCTTTTGTCTGCCACTGCCAAAAATTATACTGTGTTTGATGGTGACTTGCCAGCGGCGACGGTTCATCCTGGCATAGGCGACGATTTGGTGGTGATGTTATAAGAGAACGGCAGCTTCGAATCCTGCAGCAATGACGGTGAGGGTGGTTCTTCGTCAGTACGTTGACGGCGGCCCAGGGCCGAAGCAAGGCCGCGGACGCGGGCACCGATGATGGCTCAGGGCAGCGGAACCGGGTCGTAGCTGAGACGGGATGAGGCCATGGCGGTTCAGCAATGTCACACTAGCGAGACAACTCGCGGCCTGCAGTACGCGGGCGACTCAGTCCTTGCCGACTTGAGGCGACCGGGCGTAGTAGGAAAAGGTGGGGCCGGCGCTTGCGAGCCCTCGGATGGCGAGCCGGTGCTGGCGGCTGTACGTTGACCACAACATTGGCGGCTTTGAGGCAGTAGCAGTAGATGCGAGTCGGACCGCTGTGTGCTCACACCCGTGTGCGCGGAGCCGAGCAGTGGTAGGCGGCGCCAACCCGAGTTGGAAACAGAGAAAGACCGGCCGGCTCTTGACCGTCTTTGACTCCCTTCAGGTAACGGGCAGTAGCACCAATTAGTCAAATCCCCTCGTGACTTGCTAAAACATTGAACTGTCTTGGGATCTCAGCTTAGCCTTGCCTTGGTTGATGTAACCTACGGCAGCTGGTGGGATCAGCAATCCAATTGAGACAAAACTGGACCCTAGTCCTTGGACAACTCGAGGACGCACGACTTGACAATTCCGACTTGACAGCAGTTATCGCTTGGAACTTGACGACTCGGCCAAATAGGTTGCAGCGGAAAACGCCGGTCTCGACGACTTTTTTATTTGATCGCTCATCTAGACGAATGACGGTTGATTTCTTTTTTGAACCCAAATCTCGTGATCCCAGATTCAAAGTTGAACAGCAAATTTAACCCGCCCAGTAATTGCTCAGATCTGACTTAGACTGCTGATAAAAAACATAGCCCACATAGATTTCTTGCAGACTAGCTCCCCTTTACTGTAAAAGCCGTGAATCTCTCGATCCCTGAAAGAGATCCCTTCAAGAACTCAACACCACCGTGCGCGAGCCCCACGGTGGGCGCCAACTGTCGTGGAATTGTCACGGCAGATGTCCTTAGCATGAGGACTTAGTCGTGAGGCCAGCGCATCTATGTAGTAGCTTGAGAGGGGTTGATTGGGATGAGAGACGTAGGGCGGATCAACGCACAAGACAAGGGTTTAGACAGCTTCGGGCCCCGGGAAACATCATCCGGCAACAACCCTACATGCTGTTTGAGGCTAGGTCTCATTATGATCACGGGAGAGTCGCCGGCTCCGGCTCTCGGTGTTTAGCCCTAGAGATTATTTCTTGTTGCTTGTCCTCTTTGGGGTGCCCTGCCCCTCCTTATATAAGTTAGAGGGGCGGGTTACATGCGGAGTCCTAGTAGGACTAGGACTAGTCTATCTTCTCTTACAAGTTAATTACAAGTCCGGGTCTTGCTTCCTCGTAAAGGAAATATTCGTCATCCCTTTCTTCTTAAGCCGGCCCATCATAAACGTGAGCCGGCCTTCTGGGCCTTGGGCCTTGTCTTCTATCTGACCCGCCGTCGGGACCATCCATGAGTCGTCTGGTTCATGAGCTGTCTGACCAATGATCCGCCAGACCCATGAGTCGCTAGTCCTCCGCCGGGTCATCAGCGAAATGCCAAGTCCGGCCGGGTCGTACTTCCGGCCGGGTCATACCACGGGGTATATCCCCGACAGTTTGGGTCGTTCCAACACTTTGAGTTGAGTCCAGAGGCTGTAGGTGCGTGGTTTACTTCATGGTAAGTTTCTGGTCAGTAACTTGTGGAGTTAACTGTGAGTGATCCAGTAAGAGTTGAGGGCTGGGCTTTGGGGTTTAGCAATCACTTAGGAAGGTAATGATGCTCAAGAAAAATCAGCCTCAATGGATGAAGGAAAATGATACTTGATGTAGAAACTGGCTTTTTTGACTAGAACAGAAAAGATTTTATGTAGCAAAAATATTCTAAAAAGTGATGCAATATTTTTGCTTAGGAAGGTGCCTAGGGTTCAAAGAATATTTGGGAATTTTCTTAGATTTTTGTGGGCAAAGAAAATGGGAGTTGCTTTGGAGCATATGTTGCTGATTAGGATTTTTGAAGAGAAAATGAATATTTTTCATTTAAGAAAATATTCCTATGATTATTTTGGGATTAGTCAGAGAGGAAATGATGGCTTGGGGGAGAGGTGAACCACTTGGGTGAAAATCAAGGGTATGCCCAAGTGTTGAAGTCCAACTGAAATGATTCAAAAACCCAAATTCAAATAAAAAGGCAATCAGAATCAGAAAAAGAAGAGGGGGCAAAAACCAGGCTATCACATGATGGAGAAGAAGGGCGTGGATCTGGTAATGGTTGAGGATGGCGTAGAAGAAATTGGAGAAGCGGGGAACGATTCCAGCAAAGATGCTATGCAGGAAGAAGGGGTAGAAGGTTTCCCCCAAAGATTCCGGATCGGCGGAGCCTGTACGGAGCGCCGTCTCCCGCCCCTCATTAGCATCGCTCGCCGTCAGCGGGAGCACGGCGGCAAGGTGCTTCTCCTCGGTGACAGCGGATGCACTGAGGGCCGGCTCCAGCGAGGAGGCCGAGCGCGCGGCAGGAGCTGCTGACTTTGCTTTCTCAGTCGCCATGTGTGGGGAGAGGTTGGCAGATCTGGAAGCGCTCTAAGTAGGGGATGAAGGGGATCTGGAGCAAGACAAAGGGGAGGCAATGAAGGCTCAGTGGCAGGCGCCAACCTTTTTGTCAGCCCAGGACGGTTGTCAAGGCTACATGGGGAAGCGGAGACGCCCACGTCCCATCAAGCGCCACGCGTCGACCGAGGCCGAAGGCGGATGGGGCCCGCGGCGCTTCGCCCTTGCCCTTTGGCTTCGCCTCGAAGCCAAGTCCGAGCGCGCCTTGGGCCCGGGGGCTACTTTCGGCGTTCTGGGAATGGGGGTACCCAGACTTGCCTGCCTGTGGCCCACAGCGTGGCTCCATCAATGGCCTGGTACGACCCACCTTCAGCACCGATATTGCAAGACCCTCGCGAGGGGTCAAGCCTCGCGAGGTGGACGACGCCAAGACCTACGGAAGGAGCAGCCTCCTCAGGCTGGCTCCGGAGGAGCGGAGATTTCTATGCAAGCCCTCACCTCCCGAGGTTTGGATGACGCGAGCCATGACGACCACGGCCAGGCGGGCGCCAGCGGGCTCAGTACAACAGTTTCCTCTTTGGTGCTAAAGAGGCAAGCGCAGGCGCGGAGTCCCGAGGAATCAAGCAAAGGTTTCCATTTCCATGCTACAAGACTAAGACTGCCAGGACGGCAGGACGGAGGTCATCGCCGAGCCCACCATGATGTCACGACCAGAGTCTTTGCAGGCGAAGACTACCTTTTGTCAGGATAAGATGTACTAGTTGTCTCCCTTCGAATTTGTCCATTGTGGGAGCCCTTCCCGCCTTCGTTTTGTGGGAAGAGGACCAAGGCCACTATAAATATAGCCTAGCCACCACCATAGAATGGGGCAGATCATTCAGAACATCCTCTCCCTCACCAGCACAAGTACACACCTCTTGAGCTTGTTCTCCCACTATACTAGTTCATCCTCAGCCCACCTCGAGGCCAATCAACCACAAAGCAGGAGTAGGGTATTACACTGCAAGGTGGCCCGAACCTGGGTAAACTGTTGTGTCCCATTTCCTTCTAGTTCATCAAGCTAGGCTGTGGGATCGACGAGTTGGCACACTGGGGAGGTTGAGTTCTTCGCATGCACCCCAGAGTTCGAATCTATCCAGGGTCTGCGGAGCCCCGAATCTGACACTTTTTTCTTGAAATAGTGGTCTTGTTAACCATCAACACTTGATGCTCTTTCTTGATTTCTACCTTCGCTGATTTCAGCATCACGAAGAGCTCGGGAATCTTTTCCGTTATCCCTTGCACATTATAGTTCATCACGAAGGTCTAGTATCTTGGTGATAGTGACTAGAGAACTCTGTCAATCAATGTCTTATCTGGAAGAATAACTCCCACTTGATTCAAGCGATTGTAGTGCCTAGACATTCTAAGCACATGCTCACTTGTTGAGCTATTATCCTCCATCTTGTAGGCAAAGTACTTGTCAGAGGTCTCATACCTCTCGACATGGGTCATGAGTCTGAAATACCAATTTTAGCTCTTGGAACATCTCATATGCTCTGTGGCCTTCCAAATTTTTTTGAAGTCCTGGTTCTAAGCCGTAAAACATGGCGCACTAAACTATCAATTAGTCATCATATCGAGCTTGCAAAATGTTCATAATGTCTGTATCTGCTCCTGCAACAGGTTTGTCACCTAGCGGTGCATCAAGGATATAATTCTTTTGTGCAGCAATGAGGATAGTCCTCAAATTACGGACCCAGTCCGCATCATTGGTACTATCATCTTTCAACTTAGTTTTGTCTAGGAACATATAAAAAATAACAAAGCTAAATCGCGAGCTATTGATCTACAACATGGATATGCACATACTATCAAGACTAAGTTCATGATAAATTAAGTTCAATTAATCAAATTACTTAAGAACTACCACTTAGATAGACATCCCTCAAGTCATCCAAATGATACGTGATCCAAATCAACTAAACCATGTCCGATCATCACGTGAGATGGAGTAGTCATCAATGGTGAACATCTCGATGTTGATCATAGCTACTACATGATTCACGTTTGACCTTTCCGTCTCCAGTGTTCTGAGGCCATGTCTGTACATGCCAGGCTCGTCAAGTTTAACCCGAGTATTCCGCATGTGCAAAACTGTCTTGCACCTGTTGTATTTGAACATAGAGTCTATCACACCCGATCATCACATGGTGTCTCAATGATGCGGCTTAAAGCTACGTCGGTATTTCCCCAAAGAGGAAGGGATGATGCAGCACAGTGGCGGTAGGTATTTCCCTCAGTGAAGAAACTAAGGGTATCAAACCAGTTGGAGAATCAAGCAACACAACGTAAACAACACCTGCACACAAATAAGAAATACTCGCAACCCGATGTGTAAAAGGGGTTGTCAATCCCTTTCGGGTAACGGTGCCAGAAATTAGCAAAGGGACGTGAGAGGGTAGTAAATATTGATAGATCGAACGCCAAATAAAAAAATTGCAGCAAGGTATTTTTGTATTTTTGATTTAATAGATCTGAAAATAAAAGCAAAGGAAAATAGATCGCAAATGCAAATATATTAAAGAAGAGACCCGGGGGCCGTAGGTTTCACTAGTGGCTTCTCTCGAGAAAAATAGCAAACTGTGGGTAAACAAATTACTGTTGGGCAATTGATAGAACTTCAAATAATCATGACGATATCCAGACAATGATCATTATATATGCATCACGTCCAAGATTAGCAGACCGACTCCTGCCTGCATCTACTACTATTACTCCACACATCGACCGCTATCCAGCATGCATCTAGTGTATTAAGTTCATGGAGAAACGGAGTAATGAAAAAGAACGATGACATGATGTAGACAAGATCTATTTATGTAGAAATAGACCCCATCGTTTTATCCTTAGTAGCAACGATACATACGTGTCGGTTCCCCTTCTGTCACTGGGATCAAGCACCGTAAGATCGAACCCACTACAAAGCACCTCTTCCAATTGCAAGATAAATAGATCAAGTTGGCCAAACAAAACCCAAATATCGGAGAAGAAATACGAGGCTATAAGCAATCATGCATATAAGAGATCAAAGAAGACTCAAATAACTTTGATGGATAGAAAGATAGATTGGATCATAAACTCAAAGTTCATCCTATCCCAACAAACCCACCGAAAAAAGAGTTACATCATATGGATCTCCAAGAGACCATTGCATTGATAATCAAAAGAGAGAGAGGAAGCCATCTAGCTACTAACTACGGACCTGAAGTTCTACAAAGAACTACTCACGCATCATCGGAGAGGCATCAATGGAAGTGGTGAACACCTCCGTGATGGTGTCTAGATTGGATCTGGTGGTTCTGGACTCTACGGTGGCTTGAATTGATTTTCGTCGACTCCCCTAGGGTTTCTGGAATATTGGGGTATTTATAGAGCAAAGAGGCGGTTCAGGGGGCACCCGAGGTGGGCACAACCCACCAAGGCACGCCTTGGTGGGTTGTGCTCCCCTTGGAGCACCCCCCAGGTGCTTCTCCGACCCATTGGATGTCTTCTGGCTGAAAAAAACCTCCAAAAAGTTTCGCTGCGTTTGGACTCCGTTTGGTATTGATTTCCTGCGATGTAAAAAACATGCAGAAAACAGGAACTGGCACTTGGCACTATGTCAATAGGTTAGTACCAAAAAATGATATAAAATGACTATAAAATGATTATCAAACATCCAAGAATGATAATATAACAGCATGGAACAATAAAAAATTATAGATATGTTGGAGACGTATCAGCATCCTCAAGCTTAATTCCAGCTCGTCCTCGAGTAGGTAAATGATAAAAACAGAATTTTTGATGTGGAATGCTGCCTAACATGTCATCTCATATTCTTTTATTTATAGCATGTACATTTGGAATTTTATGTGATTCAAAGCAATAGTCTAGTTTTGACATGATGACTTAAATACTCAAGCATATCAACAGGCAACCATGTCTTTCAAAATATCAACGCTAAAATGAGTTATCCCTAGCCCATCGTGCTCAATCATCGATCCATTCATGAAACACACTCACATATTAACTACACCCAATACTCAAGTATGATCATAGTGCCTCCTAGTTGGTGCTTTTATAAGAGAAGATGGAGACCTAAATTGAAAATAAAAATTGCATAAAGTAAAAGAAAGGCCCTTCGCAGAGGGAAGTAGGGATTTGTAGAGGTGCCAGAGCTCAAAGCGAAAAACTTAGAGGTGATTTTTTTTGGGAGGTGTGCCTTTCCCACCAACGAAAACGACTTAGAGTTCCCAACACTTTCCATGCTAGATATATCATAGCGGTTCCCAAACAGAAAATAAAGTTTATTCCTTTTTCCACCATACTTTCACTTTCCATGGCCGTATCCACGGGTGCCCTCCATACCAAAAATTTCCAAGGAATTTATTATTTGACAACATAAAGTAAATTCATTTTTCATTTCAGCACTGGGCATCCCTAATACCTTTTCCTTACTCTCGTGCAATGACAAGTGAATAAACACTCATCGTGAGAATAACACATCTAGCATGAAAAATATTAGCCACCCCTCACTGCCTCGCGAGCGGTACGAACACACAAAAGAGAAGTTTATTTTGAATATTAGAGATGGCACATACAAATTTGCTTAGAACGACAAAAGAATACCGCATATAGGTAGATATAGTGGACTCATGTGGCAAAACTGGTTTAAAGGTTTTTGGATGCACAAGTACAGATCATACTTAGTGCAAAATGAAGGCTAGCAAAAGATTGAGAAGCGACCAACCAAGAATCGAATAATCTCATAAGCGAGCGTTAAGCATAATTAACACCGAATAATGCACCACAAGTAGGATGTAATTTCATTGCATGACTATTGACTTTCGTGCTTGCATATGGACTCACAAACCTTAACACCAATATTCTTACTAAAGCACAATTACTCATCAACATGACTCACATATCACATCATCATATCTCAAAACTATTACAAGGAATCAAGTTTATTTTGTCCAATGATCTTCATGAAAGTTTTTATTATATCCTTCTTGTATATCTATCACTTTGGGCCTAATTTTCATGTGTTGCTTTTGACAAGCTCAAACAAATATAAGTGAAGATCATGAGCATAATATTTCTTTCTCTCAAATTAATTTAAGTGAAGCAAGCGAGAATTTCTTGAAAATTTTACTAACTCTCAAATAAATCTAAGTGAAGCAAGAGAGCATTTCTTCAAAAATAACTAAGAACACTGTGTTCAAAAATATATAAGCGAAGCACTAGAGCAAATCCATAGCTCATAAAAATTTAAGTGAAGCATAGAGATCAATTTTAACAAGTCATGGCATAATTTTGGCTTTCTCAAATAGGTGTGTACTGTGAGGAATCAAGACTAAAAAAGCAAAACAAAACAAGCACAGACTCATATCATACAAGACGCTCCAAGCAAAAGTCATAGTATGTGACGAATAAAAATGTAGCTTCGAGTAAAATACCGATGGTCGTTAGAAGAAAGAGGGGATGCCACCCGGGGCATCCCCGAGCTTAGTTGCTTGCTTCTCTTTGGATAATAACTTGGGGTGCCATGGGCACCCCCATGCTTAGGCTCTTTGATGTAGGGTGGAACCCTATATGGCCGATCTTTCACGAAAGGAGCAGATCCCAACTAAGAACACGAGGGGAAACACGAGGGAAAACACGAGAGAATCACTCAAACCAACAAGAACAATCACACATGTGCTAGATCCTCGAAACACAAAGAGATACACGATCCAAATCCAACAAAGGATGATACATAGGGTAACCGGTTCTTCTCCGTGAGGAGGTCTTGAATCCACGAGGGGATCTTCCCGTGAGGGGTCTTGAATCCAAGGTGGATCTTCTCCGTAGAGGCCGCGGTCTCTCTCGTGGAGTAGATCCGTATGGATGAGCCAAGCTCTATCTCTAAATGAGCTGAACCAATGCTAACCCTGACTAGGAGGAGGTGGGGGTCTATATATAGTGTTAGCCCACGAAGGGGTAAGTGAGAGGGGGGATACATGGGCCCTTGGCCCGTTCTCTGCGCACAGGCAGGTGCCGGATGTCCGGGCTGGGGGCCGGATGTCCGGCGGCTCACGAAGAGCCGGATGTCCGGGCTGACGGGGTTCAGCTTCGGGTGCGTTATGTGATGGGCGCCGGATTTCCGGTGGTCGGGCCGGATGTCCGGGCTGGGGCCGGATGTCCGGGGCCTGTAACAGCTGGCTCTTCTTCCTTCTCCTTCCTTCGGTCCCGCGCACACTTGGCCTTGGTCCTTGGGCTCTCCAGGGTCTCCTTGGTTGTACCTGAGTATGCACAAGGTCCGCGCTTGAAGTAGCATCCATGTCTTACATGCGGAAAGGGAAGATTCGGAAAGGAGCGAGTTCACCTTAGGTCCAATGGCGTAGGCTCGAGTGTACGTGGGGATGATCGTAGGATGCTGCGCATCATCTCCCCTCCCTTGGGAAAGATCCGACCTCGGATCGAAATCCTCATCACCATGGAAACGGATGTCGTGGACGGGCTTGTAGTTGGACGAAGTGGAAGACATGGCGCAATCCAAGTACTCCAAGGTGTCTCCGGAGTGGTACACATGCAAAAAGAGCAAACACAAACAACACTTGGAAATACAATGGTTAGCGAACACAAGGTGTCCATAATGTAAGAATGAGTCCGTGAGGCAAGATTGTTCATGACAAAGCACATGAAGCTTAGCAAGATGATATAGAATGAGATGTAAAGCATTCATGGGAGCAAAAACATTCATTATGCACACAAATGTGTTGTGAATATGATGAATGCAACCACGGTGCAAAATGATGTCATAGTGAGACGGTTTATCAAAAGCATGAATATGGCAATGGATGCTCAATATGAATAAGTTATCATGCAAATGATGGTAGGCAATATGATCATTATGTATGAAAGTGCCATCAAGAAAGATCACAATGAATTTGCTAAGGAAATGCACAAGCTCATATATCATGGATGACATCGAAATACAAGATGCAACAAGGCAATCATAATGTGAGTCAATCCATGCACAAGATGCAAATTTGTTATGGGTGGTGTTGTACCATAGCTTGATGTCGTGGTAGTAGTGTTGGTCCGGTGGTGCATCCGCTAAGTCCGAGCACTTCTCAACTTGACGGTCCATAGGGTCCATCTCCAATGTCGGTCCTCCATCCAATAGATGTATCATGTAGACAACAAGAAAGAGGCAACAATGAAAGAATGACCCGTCCAATTTGCGTATTTGAGAATGCTTCAAAGGGAATGAGTTCACCTTTATGAGGATGTCGAAAATGTTGGTGTTGTACATCATGTATGCCTTCACATAACCAATATGTCTCGCGATGGTACCGCCTTTTGAATTCCTCAAAATGAAAGAACATGACAAACACTCAGAAAAACAAATGAGGTTAGTGCAAATGTAGCACCTATCATTCGAGTGGTAAGATACCCAACAAGTGTTCTCATCATTCTTATCATAAGAAAGGACAAGGTGTGGTATGGTATGAAAGCATATGATGCGATAACAACCAAAGGCATTAGGCTCAAACAAACAAGCATGCATCACAAGTAATATGTCCAAGTCTCCACAATCAATAAGCATAGCATGGGTGCACTCACTACAATGGCATATGAGAGGTGCAACAAATGGAGACAAGTAGCAAAGATCAAGATATATCACGTGAGAGGCATGAACATATATGTCATCAACCCAAGAAAGCAAGTAATAATGGAACATGGGTGATGCGACAAAGCAAGCAATCATAGTGATCAAATCAAGCAAGGTAGTAGTGCAAAGATGCAACATACTAGAGGTAATCATGGCAATACTGTCATGTGGATAAATAGTGGGCATACATAATGCACATGACATAGCACAAGCATGAAAGCAAGATATGAGCAATATATCATCAATGTATTGGCGAGAGGCCATATGTAAATAGCAATGGGACATCATGACTCTCCCAACACAAGAATAAACAATAGCATGTGGCACATGGTAAATATGGCAATAGCAACAAGTATCTCCACCAAACATGCAAATACACATAGGAGTAGCATAATGGTGAATCATGGGTAGATGCAAGCAAGGGTCACAATTGCATGGCAAAGGCATAGAAGCAAGCATAACATGCAAAGTGAACACGATAGGATGGGCATAAGGTGACAAATGGTAAATAGCCCAAAGCCGTGTGAGAGCCAAGTAGAAGAGATGCGCGTAGTCGTTGCGCGAAGAGAACGGTGGTAAGGACAATCCACGGAGTCCCAAATTGTCTTTGCTCTCAAGAGCTCGTTTCGTCAACTCTTGGGATTGAGAGGTTGACAAGTATACGTGAGTACCTACACAAAACAAAGACAAAGGGAAAATTGTGTGTGCGTGGTATATGTACACATCATCCATCATGATGCATACGTGCATGTGTTGGTTAGCACAAAATAGCCAATGCTCGAATAAATTAGATGCGTGATATAGAAACATGTCATCCATCATGAGAGGTTTGTTATTAAGTATAGCATAATGGAGACTCAAATTATGTAATTCATCATGAGAAATATGTAGAGCATTGTTATTCATGGAATGCATATGGTGCAAGCAATTATGGGAATCATGCAAAGTATGGAATGCATCAAGATCTCCTAATATGTATGAGTAAACTATGGGAGTCTCCTCATGAGCATTTGTAGAAACATCACATGGAGAATATTGGAAACATCCAAAACAATGCATATTTGGAACAATGTGATCATGGCATGGCATAGTAGATGAATTGCGCAAATCATGTAAAGGAAGCATAGCAATATCATCACATGAAAAACAAAAGCCAATGACCATCATCTCGTCATCTATGCCATAAGTGCAAATGGGATTTATTGTAATGGGGCATGCATAGTTACTATGTTGATATTGAAATGATGCAATATGAGAGATCTCACTCATAGTATATGACAAGTTTAGTGGATTGTCAAACATGACGTGACCAATAGAATTTTCACATGATATCCTATGGAGCATAGCATCACAACTAGGCAACTCAACATGCTCATCATCATATTCATCATAAATTGGTAAGTTATGACATGAAGAAGTCACACTAGCATGATGCATGGGAATAGGTGGATCAACATCATGCAAGCAATCATTGGTGAGACAGTCCACTAGTGGGACAAGAGAAGCACCATCACCTATGTTACCTTTGGAGCACCGCTCATGTGTTGTAGGTGAGGAGTCGAAGATCCACTCGTTGTCATCTTCATCTTGATGGAACCATGTGAGTGGTGCATCGTCGTCCACAATGGCCATCGTCGTCTCCAATTGAGGTATGGACTTGTCGAGGATAGGCATGTCATCATGTAGGAGACCTAGCACCAAAGAAAACACACTTGGAGTAGAGGGTAAGTCGTTAGAAATCATAGTGGCCTCACGTTCCGTGTCAACTACCTCACTCACTAAGTGTTGTGGCTCACTCACTCCCGGTATGATGCTCTCACTCATATGGTTGGTGGAGTCACTCAAATGGCTCTCAACCTCACATAGGATGTGTGGCATGCTCTCAAGTGTGGGGCTAGTGGTGGTCACACTCATCCTCTCATAGGAAATGCTCTCAATGTCACATATGGTGGAGTCACTCATGTGGTGGCGGCTCTCCTCACATGGCAATTGGGGCATCTCTTCATATGTGGGTGTCGGAGAGATTTTGGTGCAAATGTCTCCATGCTCAACTATGTCGTAGTCGTAGCCGTGGATGAAGGCCGAAGATGGCACATCATCACTCTCCTCTAAGACCAAAGGTAAGGTCTCATGTGCGGTCTCGTAGCTTGACTCGGAGTATGAGTCCAATATGGGCGCCGTCTTCATGTTGTTGAAGAGGTTCGTGCTCGTCGCCGTGGTCGAAGGGGATGGCCCTTGCTCGACCTTCTTGTCGCCGTCTTGTTGTTGGAGGCCCATATGATGTGGCACCTCGTAGCTCGTCTCCATGACCGAAGGGAAATTCCCATGCTCGGTCATCTTCCTTGAGGGGCTTCCGAAGATGGAAGTGTCGCCCTTGCTTGTAGGTGGTCGCCTCGTTGTTGAAGATGTCGATGTAGGCGAACTCATGGGAAGTAGGCGAAGATGCCGTAAGTCCAAAGGCGAAGATGCCTTGATAGCACTTGGCGAAGATGCCGAAGTGGTGGTGGTAGTAGCCGTAGCTCCATCTTAGTGGTTCTCGTCTCGCGGTCTTCTCTTGTGCTCATGAAGTTTGGACGTAGCTTGATGTAGAGCTTGTTGGGACTTGTAGGTAGGCGCATCTCGAGCATCTTCATGTTGATGGTGCCGTTGTCGTACTTGAGCTCGATGTAGATGTCGTTCGTCATCGTCGTGCACATGTTGCTTGGAGGTGACTTGCCCTTCATGACGATGTGGATCACGAATGTGATGATCGTCGCCATGTAGATGTGGACATGGACGACTTGCGCGTGCATCGCATGGGCGCTCCGAAGATGATCGACTTGCTCGCCGCCGCCTTGAAAATGACGAAGGGGAAGTAGACTTGATCAAAGCCCGAATCTCCTCCATCCTTGCATCATTCTCCTCCTTTTGTGCGGAAAGCTTATTGTCGAAGTAGTCTCTTGTACGTAGCTCAGAGTGTCCTATGTCGACGGTGAGGTTGTCGATGCGCTCTTGCAATCTTGATTGTGCGCCTCGCATTTGTTGTTGTAGGCCGAAGATGGACGCTTTGGTGATGTAGTTGTTCACGCTGTCGTTGTTGTCGAAGACCGGAGATGAAATGCCTTGCCTATCCATCACAAGACTCGAACAAATATGAGTGGGAGAAAGAGATGAACTATACCAAATGTACCTTGACCGATGTTGAAGATGGATCAATGATCACTCAATGTGTAACAAGGAAATAGCACAATTGGTACCAATTCTTGTCGGTTTCTCACACCTACACAAGTAAGGCTTATGGTGGAGCTCAGTGAGGATAGTGGCACAAAAAATTTGATGCGAAATGTTAGCAAGAGTCAATAATTTTGTAAGAGATTCACAAATTCGCAAATGAAACAAGTAGATCAATAGCAATGAATGGCACACGGAAACACACACACGGATAGATAAATGGGGTCGTGCAACCAATGAATGAGCACAAAATGTGGAATCCACAGAAAACGCTCGTGTTGCACAACTCAAGAGAGACGCTAGCACGATTGCTCTATAGGCAGATACGACACTTGTGCACAATCTATAAGATGCGAAATGGATAACTTGCTATCCCAAGTATGCTATATATGTATGGTTCCCGGTGTTTCTCTCAAGATGATCCAAGATGATCGGATATGACAATCTTATGCAATGTGGTATGATGCTATGACACTTGCTTACAAGCTCTTTGTTCACTCTTTTTCTTTGCTTAAAATCTTTGTTGGCTCTTTCTCTTTTGAGCTCTTTTCTCATGCAAAACTTCACGAACCAAGATAGCAATTGAGTATATGTGATGACAACTTTGTTACACAAAAGATGATACCAAGATATGTACCAATGATGATATGGTAAGTATGCAATGGGAGCTATGATCACTAATGTGCACAAGTAACATTGCCGGCAATACTCAAATGGCTAGTCTCGATGGGCAAGTGACGCAAAATGGGCTAGGGGTTATCAATGCAATGGCAAGGGAATATACAATGGAGGGATACCACGATACCAAGATGATATGGAGGTTACCGTCGAGGGTTTCTCGTTTGGACGCCAAGGACGGATGATGGTGAAGTGGTCAAAGTCGATGATGACCTCGAGGCGATGATGAGTTGCGGTGATCTTGATGGAGATACCAAGATGATGGAGACTCGTCCCTAAGTAGCCGAAACACCTTAGGAAACGGAAAAACCGCGAACTCAAAATCTCAAATGTCAAATGTCAAATGGTGGTAGCGGGAATGCGGTGGTAGTTTTGCGGAAACTCAAAGGGATTGCGGAAATGTAATAATGGGTTTTGAGATGCAATGCGGAAGTGGAGGGTAAGGTGGTGGACTATACACGGTGTCGGAGTTGGAAGCACGGTCTCTAAGTAGCCGAAACACCTTAGGAGACACAACTCACAACACAAACAAAATTGGGTTAAGTTGGGTTGGTGAAAGTGTATGGTGGGTAAGCCTATGCGGAAGTTATGGTGGTAGTTGATGAAGAAGCAATGGTCCCTAAGTAGCCGAAACACCTTAGGAGTCTCGAATCACAACTCAACCAACCACAAATGCTAAGGGGAACAAAATGTGTTAGGTTGCGGAAGTCGGTGGTGTTTATGCGGATGATATGGTGGAATCCCTAGGAAAAGATGCCAAAGTGCCAAAAATTTGATGGAGTCAAATGGTGTTTAAACCTATCTAGAGTGATAGAGGATGTTAATAGGTACTCAACGAGCTAAAGAACGCGAAAATCGGACTCCGGATGTGAAAGTTATGGTCAAAACGGTGAAACGTGGAAGGCTGAGTTGCCAGGGGTCGGACATCCGGGGTCGGGGCCGGATATCCGGGACCTAATGTCCAAAACACTGCGCGAAAATGCGCTCCAGGAGCCGGATGTCCGGGCTACAGGCCGGATGTCCGGGGGGGGCAGATGTCCGGGGCAACGGGCCGGATGTCCGGGCTCCAAATCCGAGGATGAACTCGAGGAACTCGATTTTGGGGGCGGAAATTGATGATTTCGGGGGGCAAAATTGCGGAGATTTCGTGGATGAAAGTGGGGAAAATTGGGGGAAAGCTAGATCCACAAGTAACAAAGCAAATCCACGGATCAAATTCAACAAAACATCATCACACCAACAAATCACAAAAAAAATTGGGGGCTATTTTTTTGGTGGGAATTTTCGAATTTGGGACAAAATCAACAAAACTAGGCTAGGAAACACAACGGGGAGGCTCCGAAATCGTGATCAACGTGGCTCATGATACCAAGATGATGTAGGGTGGAAACCTATATGGCCGATCTTTCACGAAAGGAGCGGATCCCAACTAAGAACACGAGGGGAAACACGAGGGAAAACACGAGAGAATCACTCAAACCAACAAGAACAATCACACATGTGCTAGATCCTCGAAACACAAAGAGATACACGATCCAAATCCAACAAAGGACGATACATAGGGTAATCGGTTCTTCTCCGTGAGGAGGTCTTGAATCCATGAGGGGATCTTCCCGTGAGGGGTCTTGAATCCAAGGTGAATCTTCTCCGTAGAGGCCGCGGTCTCTCTCGTGGAGTAGATCCGTATGGATGAGCAAAGCTATATCTCTAAATGAGCTAAATCAATGCTAACCCTGACTAGGAGGAGGTGGGGGTCTATATATAGTATTAGCCCACGAAGGGGTAAGTGAGAGGGGGGATACATGGGCCCTTGGCCCGTTCTCTGCGCACAGGCAGGTGCCGGATGTCCGGGCTGGGGGCCGGATGTCCGGCGGCTCACGAAGAGCCGGATGTCCTGGCCTCTGGCTGGATGTCCGGGCTGACGGGGTTCAGCTTCGGGTGCGTTCTGTGATGGGCGCCGGATGTCCGAGGCCTGTAGCAGCTGGCTCTTCTTCCTTCTCCTTCCTTCGGTCCCACGCACACTTGGCCTTGGTTTTGGGCTCTCCATGGTCTCCTTGGTTGTACCTGAGTATGCACAAGGTCCACGCTTGAAGTAGCATCCATGTCTTACATGCGGAAAGGGAAGATTCGGAAAGGAGCGAGTTCACCTTAGGTCGAATGGCGTAGGCTCGAGTGTACATGGGGATGATCGTAGGATTCTCCGCATCACTCTTCTTACTCCTTATTCCTTCATCCATCCTATGATAACTCAAAACTTGAAACCTTCAATCACACAAAACTCCAACAAAACCTTCGTGAGATCCATTAGTATAAGAAAGCAAATCACTATGATAAGTATTGTATCAAACCAATTCATATTTTATTCTTGCATTATATCTACTGTATTCCAACTTTTCTATGGAAAAAACTCATCAAAGAAAACCATAGAATCATCAAAACAAGCACACAACACAAAGAAAACAAAATCTGTCAAAAACAGAACAGTCTGTAGTAATCTTGATATTTTGAATAATTCTGTAACTCCAAAAATTCTGAAACAATTAGGAACATGTGAGAAATTTGTATATTAATCTTCTGCAAAAAGAATGGGTATTTTTTCACGCTCCTGTGATTTTTAACAATTGTTTTTCTGGGCGTGAAAGTTTCTGTTTTTTCAGCAAGATCAAACAACTATCACCCAAGAAGATACTAAAGGCTTTGCTTGGCACAAACACTAATTAAAAAAATCATAACACTAGCATAATTGTGCAAACACTAAAGAACAGAAAGCAAAAAGCAAAACTAAACTTTATTCATTGGGTTGCCTCCCAACAAGCGCTATCGTTTTACGCCCCTAGCTAGGCATAAAGCAAGGATCTAAATTTTGTTGTCCTTCTCCTCAATTTCCTTAGAGGTATTTCTGGAATTAGGTTTTGTAAAGACAACATAAAACATATTATCCATAGAGACTTTAGCACTATTAAGTTGCCCATTATCATAACCCCTTTGATTTCCAGCAACAATCCAAGAGTAATGTTGATTAACATTATTGAAAACTTGTTGGATTATATCTAAAACGGGGACTTTCTTTTTAAGATTCTCACCAAAGATTTTATTATCCCCAAGAAAATGCCTTAGCGCATAATCACTATTGTAAAGAATTGCATCTATCACGGGTTTTTCACGATTCATACCATAAAAATCAAAGATTTCCCTAGCTTCCCGTATTATGTAATCAGATTCATTCATAAGGACAAGGGTGGCTAACTATTTAGCCCTAGGATTCTTTATAAAGGGAAGCTCAAAAAACAGTCTTTGCAAAGTAGGATGAGTACGGGTAAATTTAGTTTCAAGTTTCAGAACTAGCGCTGAAATAGCATCCGCATAAGATCTAGTAGTTCTAAGTATAGGAGCATCATCAAGACTTAGATTCCCAACACAATTGAAAAATTCTTGGATACGTTCTTTTCCCATAACATTCCCTTGCCCCAAGATAAAAGTTTTAGCATCCAGACTACTCGTACGTCAATCTTAGGAGTTAGGCCATCATCTGTTGGTGACATACCGGAATCACTCATGATCGCAAGCAAAGAATAGATCTGACGAGAAAATGGCAAACGGAAAAGAGGGCGAATAAAATGGCAAATTTTTGTGAAGTGGGGGAGAGGAAAACGAGAGGGAAATGGCAAATAATCTAAATTGCGAGGAGATGCAATTTGTGATTAGGAACCTGATATATGTTGAAGATCCTCCCCGGCAACATCGCCAAAATTCCTTTTGATGCGGCTTGAAGCTACGTCGGTATTTCCCCAAAGAGGAAGGGATGATGCAGCACAACGGCGGTAGGTATTTCCCTCAGTGAAGAAACCAAGGTTATCGAACCAGTAGGAGAATCAAGCAACACAACATAAACAACACCTTCACACAAGTAAGAAATACTCGCAACCCGACGTGTAAAAGGGGTTGTCAATCCCTTTCGGGTAACTGTGCCAGAAATTGGCAAACGGACGTGAGAGGGTAGTAAATATTGATAGATCGAACGCCAAATAAAATAAATTGCAGCAAGTTATTTTTGTATTTTTGGTTTAATAGATCTGGAAATAAAAGCAAAGGAAAATAGATCGCAAAGGCAAATATATTAAAGAAGAGACCCAGGGGCTGTAGGTTTCACTAGTGGCTTCTCTCGAGAAAAATAGCAAACGGTGGGTAAACAAATTACTGTTGGGCAATTGATAGAACTTCAAATAATCATGACGATATCCGGGCAATGATAATTATATAGGCATCACGTCCAAGATTAGTAGACTGACTCCTGCTTGCATCTACTACTGTTACTCCACACATCGATCGCTATCCAACATGCATCTAGTGTATTAAGTTCATGGAGAAACGGAGTAATGCAATAAGAGCGATGCTAGAATTGGTTGTTATTATATTTCCTTGTTCATGATAATCGTTTATTATCCATGCTAGAATTGTATTGATAGGAAACTCAGATACATGTGTGGATACATAGACAACACCATGTCCCTAGTAAGCCTCTAGTTGACTAGCTCGTTGATCAATAGATGGTTACGGTTTCCTGACCATGGACATTGGATGTCGTTGATAACGGGATCACATCATTAGGAGAATGATGTGATGGACAAGACCCAATCCTAAGCCTAGCACAAGATCGTGTAGTTCGTTTGCTCAGAGCTTTTCTAATGTCAAGTATCATTTCCTTAGACCATGAGATTGTGCAACTCCCGGATACCGTAGGAATGCTTTGGGTGTGCCAAACGTCACAACATAACTGGGTGGCTATAAAGGTGCACTACGGGTATCTCCGAAAGTGTCTGTTGGGTTGGCACGAATCGAGACTGGGATTTGTTACTCCGTGTAAACGGAGAGGTATCTCTGGGCCCACTCGGTAGGACATCATCATAATGTGCACAATGTGACCAAGGAGTTGATCACGTGATGATGTGAGTTACGGAACGAGTAAAGAGACTTGCCGGTAACGAGATTGAACAAGGTATAGGGATACCGACGATCGAATCTCGGGCAAGTAACATACCGTTAGACAAAGGGAATTGCATACGGGATTGATTGAATCCCCGACATCGTGGTTCATCCGATGAGATCATCGTGGAACATGTGGGAGCCAACATGGGTATCCAGATCCCGCTGTTGGTTATTGACCGGAGAACGTCTCGGTCATGTCTGCATGGTTCCCGAACCCGTAGGGTCTACACACTTAAGGTTCGATGACGCTAGGGTTATAGGGAAAGTATGTACGTGGTTACCGAATGTTGTTCGGAGTCCCGGATGAGATCCCGGACGTCACGAGGAGTTCCGGAATGGTCCGGAGGTAAAGATTTATATATGGGAAGTCCTGTTTTGGTCACCGGAAAAGTTTCGGGTGAAATCGGTAATGTACCGGGACCACCGGGAGGGTCCCGGGGGTCCACCAAGTGGGGCCACCAGCCCCAGAAGGCTGCGTGGGCCAAGTGTGGGAGGGGACCAGCCCCAAGTGGGCTGGTGCGCCCCCCCCCCACCAAGGCCCAAGGCGCATGGGAGAGTGGGAGGGGGCAAACCCTAGGTCCAGATGGGCCTTAGGGCCCATCTAGTGGGGCGCCCCCCCTCTCCTCCCCTTGGCCGCCCCCCTTGATGGGATCTAGGGCTGGCCGCCTCCTCTTGGGGGTGGAAACCCTAAGGGGGGCGCAGCCCCCTCCCCCCCTATATATAGTTGAGGTTTGGGCTGCCCAAGACACACGAGAACGTCTCTCTTTCGGTGCAGCCCTACCCCTCTCCCTCCTCCACCTCTCCCGCGGTGCTTGGCGAAGCCCTGCGGGATTGCCACGCTCCTCCACCACCACCACGCCGTCGTGCTGCTGCTGGATGGAGTCTTCCCCAACCTCTCCCTCTCTCCTTGCTGGATCAAGGCATGGGAGACGTCACCGGGCTGCACGTGTGTTGAACGCGGAGGCACCGTTCTTCGGTGCTTAGATCGGAATCAACCGCGATCTGAATCGCTACGAGTACGACTCCCTCATCCGCGTTCTTGCAACGCTTCCGCATCGCGATCTACAAGGGTATGTAGATGCACTCCCCTTCCCTTCGTTGCTAGATTACTCCATAGATTTATCTTGGTGATGCGTAGAAAAATTTGAATTTCTGATACGTTCCCCAACAGTGGTGAACCCCTCCGTGATGGTGTCTAGATTGGATTTGGTGGTTCTGGACTCTACGGCGGCTGGAATTGATTTTCGTCTACTCCCCTAGGGTTTCTAGAATATTGGGGTATTTATAGAGCAAAGAGGCAGTTCAAGGGGCACCCGAGGTGGGCACAACCCACCAGGGCGCGTCTGGGCCTCCTAGCATGCCCTGGTGGGTTGTACTCCCCTCGGAGCACCCCCAGGTGCTTCTCCGGCCCACTGGATGTCTTCTGGTCCAAAAAAATCTCCAAAATGTTTCGCTGCGTTTGGACTCCGTTTGGTATTGATTTCCTGCGATGTAAAAAACATGCAGAAAACAACAACTAACACTTGGCACTATGTCAATAGGTTAGTACCAAAAGTGTTATAAAATGACTAAAAATGATTATAAAACATCCAAGAATGATAATATAACAGCATGGAACAATAAAAAATTATAGATACATTGGAGACGTATCACTCAACACGACGAACTATCGCAACGGTGCATACTCAGGGAGAACACTTATACCTTGAAATTTAGTGAAGGGATCATCTTATAATGCTAGCGCCGTACTAAGCAAAACAAGATGCATAAAACATAAACATCACATGCAATCAAAATATGTGACATGATATGGCCATCATCATCTTGTACCTTTGATCTCCATCTCCAAAGCATCGTCACGATCTCCATTCTCACCATCTTGACACCTTGATCTCCATCGTAGCGTCGTGGTCGTCTCGCCAACTGTTGCTTCTACAACTATCGCTAACGCATAGTGATAAAGTAAAGGAATTACATGGCATTTGCATTTCATACAATAAAGCGACAACCATAAGGCTCCTGCCAGTTGCCGATAACTTTTACAAAATATGATCATCTCATACAATAACGTATATCACATCATGTCTTGACCATATCACATCACAACATGGCCTGCAAAAACAAGTTAGACGTCCTCTACTTTGTTGTTGCAAGTTTTACGTGGCTGCTAAGGGCTTCTAGCAAGAACCGTTCTACCTAGGCATCAAAACCACAACGATGATTTATCAAGTTTGCTGTTTTAACCTTCAACAAGGACAGGCCGCAGTCAAATTCGATTCAACTAAAGTTGGAGAAACAGACACCCACCAGCCACCTTTATGCAAAACTAGTTGCATGTCTGTCGGTGGAACCGGTCTCATGAACGTGGTCATGTAAGGTTGGTCCGGGCCGCTTCATCCAACAATACCGGTGAATCAATATAAGACGTTGGTGGTAAGCAGTATGACGATCACCGCCAACAACTCTTTGTGTTTTACTCGTGCATATCATCTACGCATAGACCTGGCTCTGATACCACTATTGGGAAACGTAGCATGCAATTTCAAAAAAATTCCTACGCTCACGCAATATCTATCTAGGAGATGCATAGCAACAAGAAGTGGAGAGTGTGTCCTCGTACCCTCATAGACTGAAATCGGAAGCGTTTGACAACGCGGTTGATGTAGTCGAATTTCTTCTCATTCCGACTGATCAAGCACCGAACGTGCGACACCTTTGAGTTCTGCACACGTTCAGCTTGATGATGTCCCTCGAACTCTTGATCCAGCAAAGTGTCGAGGAAGTAGATGAGTTCCGCCAGCACGACGGCGTGGTGACGGTGATGGTGAAGTGATCCGCGCAGTGCTTCGCCTAAGCACTACGAGAATATGACCGGAGGCATAAACTATGGAGGGGGCACCGCACATGGCTAACAATTGTTGGTGTGTGTTCTAGGCGCCCCCTCCCCAAGTATATATAGGTAGGAGGGGAGGGGAGCTTCCTTGGGCGCCCCAAGTAGGGGAAGGCGGAGAGGAAAGGAACGGGGAGGCCGACTCCCCCCCTTTCGTTCTCCCACTTGGCCGGCGGCCTAGGAGGGGTGCGCCTGGTGTGCCCCTTCCCCTTTGGCCCATGTGGCCCATTAAACCCCAGGGGGTTCCTGTAACCCCTCCGGTAGTCCGGTATGTACCGATACCCTCTGAACCACTTCCGGTGTCCGAATATCATCGTCCTATATATGAATCTTTACCTCTCGACCATTTCAAGACTCCTCGTCATGTCCGTGATCTCATCCGGAACTCCGAACAACATTCGATCACCAAATCACATAACTCATATAATACAAAATCGTCATCAAACGTTAAGCGTGCGGACCCTACGGGTTCGAGAACTATGTAGAAATGACCGAGACACCTCTCCGTTCAATAACCAATAGAGGAACCTGGACGCTCATATTGGTTCCTACATATTCTACGAAGATCTTTATAGGTCGAACCGTAATGACAACATACGTTATTCCCTTTGTCCATCGGTATGTTACTTGCCCGAGATTCGATCGTCGGTATCCGCATACCTAGTTCAATCTCGTCACCGGCAAGTCTCTTTACTCATTCCGTAATACATCATCTTGTAACTAACTCACTAGTCACTTTTCTTGCAAGGCTTCTTATGATGTGCATTACCGAGAGGGCCCAGAGATACCTCTCTGATACTTGGAGGGACAAATCCTAATCTCGATCTATGCCAACCCAACAAACACCTTCGGAGATACCTGTAGAGCATCTTTATAATCACCCAGTTATGTTGTGACGTTTGATAGTACACAAGGTATTCCTTGGGTATCCGGGAGTTGCATAATCTCATAGTCGAAGGAATATGTATTTGACATGAAGAAAGCAATAGCAATAAAACTGAACGATCAACATGCTAAGATAACGGATGGGTCTTGTCCATCACATCATTCTCCTAATGATGTGATCCCGTTCATCAAATGACAACACATGTGTATGGTTAGGAAACTTAACCATCTTTGATTAACGAGATAGTCTAGTAGAGGCTTACTAGGGACATGGTGTTTTGTTTATGTATCCACACATGTATCAAGTTTCCGGTTAATACAATTCTAGCATGAATAATAAACATTTACTAGTATATGCCCGTGCGTTGCCACGGGCCAAAATAATTATATATAGAGATAGTACCATCCAAATAAACTGTAATTCATCACGTGGATGTTGCATGTGACTTATAATTGTATTGCTATTAATATTGGTCCTTCTAATACATATTTTCTGGTCCCGTATATAAGCACACTGCATGAGTTCAGCGTGTATAAAAAAGGCGGTGACATAAAATTCTGCAATTAACAAAAATGCACTTCGTTTGAAGTGTATCTCGATGAGTTTTCGAACTCTCTCAACATCTTAGGGAGATGAAGATGTTCTCCCCCACACAGCCAACAACCCCCCACCCCCCTACCGTGGTGTCGGCACAGATGCAGATGTCCTCCTTCTGCTTGGATTGTTTTCAACCAGCTCGCATCCCTCCCACGCTGGTGTATGGGGAGGCGCAACAGTGATGCGTCATGTACAGTTTGATGTCCTTGGTGGAGGGTCGGCTAGAGGATGAGGTGCCGACCATGACACGAGAGGTGAGCATCTCTAAGCCGGCCAAGATGCGGTGCGTTGTCGGTGTGCCTCATGTGCTCGCCGACACCAGTGGTGTGCTTGGCTCCCGCACTGGCTCCGGGAAGACTCTTGTTTAGTTGCTCCCTCTAGTTTAGGTACTTGGACTGACTCAGGCATTCGAAATCAAATGGTGATAGTGTGGGGCCTATGTTTGACCAGATGGTGGATGTTGTCATATGTGGATGAGGAGTCCACCAAGAAGGTTGCGACCTCCTCGTCGCAGTAGATCTCCTATTCACGGGCCAGTTTGTTCCCTTTGTGAAGCAATCCTTTCTCACAGGTAACGGCAGATCAGTGATTTTTTTCTGATTAGTTCTTTGCCTTGTTGGTGAAGGAAGTGAAAACAATATGATCATAAAGGGACAAATCTTCTTCAATGTGGATGTTCTAGAAGATTTTGATATACGTATTGGTCAATACATGTATATACAAGTACAGAACCCACTCCATCTTCAGCTATAATATATTGTAACTGCAGTTCGACACTTCTGTCAGAGATGTATGATTTGACTACTACACTTTGTGGTTTGCACACTTTTTTTGTTGTTTAATTTGCAAGACCTATGTCGAATTCCTCGAGAATTTAGCTTAGTCTGTTTGCCAATATGATCTATATAGTCAGCTGCATGTGCCTTGCCAATGTTCGTGTAGTTATACTTGTCATGGGATTAATTTATGCAACTATTACCTGATACCATTTTTTACTCCCGACTTATCCCGTTCACTGACCAATTGGTTAGATAGAGAGATGGTTATTTTGCCCATTAATTGCTTAATAACGACTAAAACCTCAAGTTCACCCTTGAAGTTGAAGTTACAGTGGAATGCCATGTGTTGCCACGGATTTTCTTAGAAATACATTCATTTATCAAGTGTAATAGTAATTCACAACGTATATGTGGCATACAGTTTTTGACTATATACTGAGTATATGTCATGATAAGTATCTTCAAGGAGCCCATGCTCACTATCTTCACTGCTCTGATGTCCATCATCACTTCTCCCCTACTTTGATGTCCATAGACGATGATGGAGGTCTTGTATCCATGCTCTAGGTTCTGACCACATGAGCATAACGGTGAACTCCCATTTATGTTGCCCCCTTTGGCATTCTTCCTCGTGCTCTCTTGCCCTACCCTGCCTAGCGCCGCCTGCCCGTTCACCAACATATCTAACAATTCCTCAAAAGTTCAAGGCTGACAAAAAATTCTAAACATATGGTGATAACAAATTTAGCCCACGGATTGGAAGGAAGAAATGGTTTCCCCGATGACATGCTGACATGCTGTCCAACTCACCTAGCTCAAAAGTGTGGAGAATAGGTCCAAGATGTCCCAGTGCAGTTTTCTATTGAGAATTGAGATCCTTTCCTTAAACAATCCAAATGAGTCTATAAGGATAATTAGAGAAATTCTACTGATGACCCATCTACACAATTGAGAGATTATGTACGTAGTGTTAGTATTATGCATACGAGAATATCACAAAGATGGAAGTGTGCATTCATACTCCTAAACCAGGAATTTGAGTGTTATAATTTGCTTCGTGTTCATTCCTTGGTCCTGCATGGAACCAAACATTACTCATAATCAGCTCAAAAAACATTACTCACAATGCTTTTTTACGCAACTAAAATAAAAATTCAAAGAAAAGTCCGAACAACTTCACTTTAATGAAACAAATTCAGTTAAAAATTTGTTCTCGCTGGCGATCACATCAATATAAAATAGAAAGTATCAATCAATTTTTAAGTTGTAAGGTGCAGAATGTCATCGTTTGTCATCCTTTGTCGTCTACTTTGATGCCCAATCTGCATACCTTCTTGAAAAAAAACCTGAATAAATTGTCTAGTCCATACCCTATATCAGCTTCATTGCGCATAGTTGAATAATGCAGCAGAACACTTGTACTAATGCCAAAAAAATGCAGGGTTCAATTGTCAGAAGTCTCCCTAATGACATGTTATTTATTGTTGCCGTTGCACACACTAAATCTTGTTCTTCCACCTGCAGTTAGATACTTAGATGAACAAATACATATCAGCTTTGATTATAGAAGGGATTAATAAGAGGGCATCACTAAGACGTGAAAAAAATGAAGGTAATGTTAGCGTATTTTATGAGAAAAGATCATTGTGCAAATTAGCAAACACCTTCCGTGCATAGTGGCTAGAGATGTGAAAATAATTGAACTCTAACATTATGACATATTGGAGACAAGAACTCAGTTAACCTTTTATGTGGCATCAGCTTCGCATCAAATCAATTCCATGGATAAAAATCAACTTGTTCGTAACGTTGTACTACCATCTTAGGCTCTCATGGTCTTTCTCTTGCAGATGCACGGGATCCCAAATTCAGAGGACGACAACAAAGGCTTGATCATAGACCGTTGCTGCCTTTCTTATCTGAGTGCGGCCACTATAGTCATCGTGGTGATTCTGCCTTCAAGCATAGCCACGGCGGTCGTACCCTGCGAAGGCGGTTCCGGCACCGCCGCACCGGAGTCAAGATTACCTAGCATGCATGTCACACGCATGGCCCACGGACGCTATGTAGCTAGCCACACCCAAATCACAGGAAACCCAACATAACAGGACACACACCCTGCAATAACAGAGGAATCAAGTGAAGAATCAGCTAATATTAATATATTATAACCCAAGAAGAAATATAACATTTCGAGCTAACCTGAGATATGAAAGGCCACGGCCGAACCAGCATCATACAGGCCAAGATGGAAGTCGGTTTCCTGAGTGCTCCTTTACTTTGTGCAATAGATTTTGATACATCTTCAGGTGCCACTGTAAACAGAACAAGACCAACATCAATACAACGCAACACATTCCTGCAAAATTCGGAACCGGAAAATCTGGTTCAAACAAAAAAGAACAAGGGCCATCTTATGCTAACCTGACATCTTAGATGACCACCACCGAACTAACTGCATTCCAAGAAAAGATGCGCCCTGGATGTTCTTAAAAGTTAAAACCTGCATCTCAGAATTCCAAATTTTCAAAACTTAGTGGTGCTACATATTAGTTGAGTAGATACATATTAAAACAATTCATTGGTTTGTTCTGGCACAATCGGAGGAGGGAATTTACCAGCTCGTAGGCACACAAACTAACAGCAAGAGGTATACAGGCGATTGTGTGCCCATGATTTCCCAAAAACACCTGAAACTTTACTACAATTATAAATAAGAGGAGACACGAAGAGAGCAAGGTCAAAAAAGTGACGGGGATGCGTTGGCATGCACCTCCCGGCGAGGGGAATCGGCCTGAGGGGGCGCCATTGTCGGGATTGGGTAGATGACGTGCTACTCCCGGAGGTCGATGGGACAACGCGGTTGCGTCCATCTCCTCGTCGTGGCCAACCTGACGCGGCAGATGAATACGGACCGGCGTGGCGGCACCAATAAAAGTTTGTATAAATAGGATAATCATAGATCTAATACAACATCAAGGTTCAGGTTTCACGATTGCATTCAGTACATGAATTCTAGATGTGTTATGACTTACGGCTAATGTGTCATTGTACAGTCAAAATTACTCGAATGAAATAAAAGAAATCAGTTGGTCTTTCACTAACACGATTTTGAGTCAACATTATGTCCACTTTTACAATAGATGGCAAGTCATATCCTAGTTTAAGTTGAAAGCTTTCATCACAACTGACAACTTCTTCTAGGATACTTAAGAAGATTTTTGTACTTTTATTTGCATTCCAGATAATCGAAAGGTATGGTGACAAGACAACCTGTTAATTTGGCATACCTTTAGAGAGCAGCTATTTACCTTTCCCTTGAATGCAGAGAATTGCTTAATCTGAAGACCACAGCGAAGCGGGCTGCTAGAATAATAAAACAGACAATTTGAGCAAAATTAACACCTGCCCAAAAATTAGGTGCCCAAAGAGAATCCAGGTATTGAGGAATGGGCATATCCAACGCATCCGCTGCAAGAAGAGTTTAAGATACATATATATATTTCAGATTCCAGACTGATCTTGCTGTATTTATTTTTTACGAAAGCTAGAAAATTTGCTTGTTAGCCAATGAAGAAAGGCAGAAGCAAACATGCCCGGTTCCTCTTAAAATAATGTAAGAAGGAGAAACATGAAATTAGTGTTCAGGCTTAGGTATCGTACATTGGCAACTAACAATATATAATGTTCCCTTTGGTTGGATACCTTTTCTTTATACCTAGATTGAGTCAAAATTAGATGATGCACGCATTTTGAGTAAAGTACATGTACATATCCAGTGGCACAGGCAAATAAAATCAAGAGCGACCTCTCCAAATCATAGCCTGATACAATCAAGATCTTTATCAGTCTTCTTCTCAGGCTACATGTAAATCTTCTCAAGTAGTCCTATGAGCATAAACAACTGCTCGAATCTACAAAATTGAGGAGCAATTCGGTACAGAGGCAACCACCTCTACAATGACAGTTTATAATACTATAAGTCAATAAGCGTTCAAGGCAAGTTGTGTGATTTCCAAGCCTTCAGAAACCATTATATCAAGATACCTAGGATTATTTGGTTCACACTGTTTTATGCAAAGAATTTTAGCTTGAACGCAGTACACTTTATGTTGGTCTGGGCTTCGAGTTACCTAAAGAAAATACATTTACGCCTCTAATTCGACGACGACAAGATGCAAATAAAATATTGAGAGGAAATGTATTTATCCTTTTATCGACATCACCAAAAACTAGGTTGTGGCCATCCAAAAAATGCACTTGTTCAACTACCAATAGCAAGACAACAACTAGTTTCACCAGAAGAGAAAGACAATACTTCAATACATATATACTAACACTTAGGTTGACTTCACGTACGTAAGCAAAACTAAAAGGTAACCAATGTGGGATAAATCAGAACTAAAGGGAACCAATCTGGGAATCAATACCGTGCTGGATATATCCCTAGTGATGCTGCCGCTGCGTACCGAGTTCAGTACGTCTGCATGCAATGATCAAGTCCGGTCAGGTACGCATCAGTATGTCTGCATGCACTAATAAAGTCCGGACAAGAAGATGCACTAATCAAGTTCAACCATGTACAGCCGACGATGTCACGGTGTTGGAAGATGTGGCGGGCCGCGTGGATGTGTCCTGTTGGACAGTGGCGGCCGTTTCAGTATGGTATAAGATGGCAACGGGGACGGCAACGGCGGGAGAGGACGTGATCCGGCAGAAGAAACCGGTGCTTATGGAGGCCGTCTGGAATGGGGGCGAGACGAACGTGACCCAGCAGCGGCGGCAGCAGCCCCGACGCAAAGGAAGATGGAGAGATCGGGGCGCGGCCGCGACGCGAAGGAAAAGGCAGCGATCGGGATGGGGGGAGCTCCTAACCGGCGCCTTTAGCGCCGGTTGGAGTTTCTGGCGCCCACGCGACTCCTAGTATGGGCCAGGACCACGAACACGCAGCAGTTCGATGTAGTGGTAGCGCGAAAAAAAATACTCAGAAAATATGGCGCTCCTAGAAGTCGAACTCGCGACCCTTAACTCAACTTACCGGTTGAGTAACCACTCTAGCAACTACACATATCTGAAATGACAACGGGCCGGCCCAGCGCAGCAGGGGGGGTGTGCGCCCGATTGCACATACTACTGTAACGGGCGCAGCGAGCGCCGTTTAGGATTTGCGCGGGATGGGAGACGAAGTGATCCGGGCCACGGCTGCGTGGGGAGGTACATGGGCTTCGATGGCAGATGGATACTCAATGCGTGATTAATGCAATCGCTGATTGACTACCTTTTTCTTACAAATTTTTTAGGTAGGAGAGATAAACCGGGTGCAGGCCAGGTTGCGTGCGGTTTTTGGAAGAAAATCTGTGGGAGGGAAAAAACCGATGGGGAGGCTGATCTTTCGATCCGTGGGGAGGGAGGTAACGAATGAAACGAGCGAACAACCTACATACTGAGACACTAGGAGTAGAGATAGGAAAACAATATAAGGAATTTTCTCATTGTCATACGTGATCACGTGAGGGCGTGGCTTCGATGGTTGTGTTTTTTTCCTACCGAAGCTAAGTATTGAAGGGGATCAGTGGGAGAAATGAATCGGAGGGGGATGTTATCTATTTGGAAGATTGTCTCATGTATATGGTATTATTTATGAATTCTTAATTACCAAATATTTACATGATTGAATTGAATCGACACTTGCCAAAGCAAGCACGAATAAATGGTTGGAGTATCAGACGAGATTCAGTTTTAAGTGCGAAGAATAAAACATTAATGTGGGAGGGTGGTGGGAGGTGAGATGAAAATAAACCGGACGAAAATAAACCAGACGAAAATAAACCGCGGATACTATTCACCAACTCAGACATTAGGAGTAGAGATCATGATATAAGGAAATATTAAATAACAACTTTATTATTGCCTCTAGGGCATATTTCCTTCACTCCCGATGACACCATGCAGCAAGCACGCCTCCCGTCAATTCACACACCGGCACGCACGCCTCCCGGTCTGCCTGCGCGGCGGACTGCTTGCATGCGTCCTGTCAACCCACGCCTGCTCGCACGGCACACGAGTCGCGTGGCGGCACATATATTGTTTTTCTATTTGTATGATTAATGTTGCCGCTTTATTGCTTAACCGAAACATGGCACGTATCCATTGCTGGTCTAATGCTCACGGTTCGAATAAATAATCTGTGTGGGATATTGGTTCCCAATTATTAATAATCTCCCGTTTGTAAGAAGATAAAGATTAGATCAAAACTGGTCTCATATTTGACAAAAAAGTACAATGCCACTTTGTATTGGTATCCATATGACAACACGATATGTTTCATGAATTTGAAATAAGTTTTGGATGTACTAAAATTTAAAAATCAAGATTCTCAATGTTTGAAATTTCTTGCACGGGGAGTAAACATGCACCCAGTGAGACACATGTGTTTTTGTAATCCATTTAGGTGCACTGGCATGTGTGCATGTAGCTCAAATTTGATTTTTGCACATTATACCCCTAGAAAATTAATCAAGTACTAAAACGTCTTAATGATCTCTATTTTTTTCAAAATTGAAATGTCCCTCCTTGGGTAACATATGTTCACCGCGGCATAATTTAACATGCATCGTAGTTGCGGTGGATTCGCGGTGTGTGTGTGTGTGTGCACGCGCGTCTGGGGGGTGGCTGGTGGCTGGCAGTACACCATGAGTCATGAGCCACCATGTGGGTGGCCGTTTTGTGAGGCAGGTGCCACATTAGAGTCGTGAATTCATTATTTAAAACATTACACCCTTTCATACATACATGTTTTGGCCACATGCAGACGATGGTTGTCCTACATGACACTCGATACTCACGTGTGACACTTTCTGTGGGCCCACGAGGTCGTCGTCCATCACTTTGACCAACAGCCGGCAGCGAGGTTAATTTGACCAGCAAGGTAGATTTTTTGTTTATTTTATGGTGGGAGTATATAGTACGCGTCAAAGCGGTGGGAGGGGACTAGCATATATACTATGCGTACGCGTTCGTGAATAAGTACACCTCACTCAGTGTCGGGACTTTTCGGTTTCCGAGGCACGTGCCACATCAAAGTTGTGAAATTGGCTATTCAAACATCACATAACACCTCTTTGGGCCACATGCATGCAGGCGGTGGTTATCCTAGGACACTCACATGCGACGCTTCCATCTGTGGGCCCGCGAGGCCATCGTCGATGCATGCATCACTTTGACCTACATAGGGAGAGGTTAATTAATTTCACCATTAAGGAGGATTCTTTTTGGGTTGTATTACGGTAGGAGTATATAGTATGCGCTGAAGAGGGGGAAGGGGACCATCGTATGTAGTACGCTTGATGAACCTCGCTCTGTGTGGGGACTTTACGGTTTTCGAGGCATGTGCCATGTCAAAGTTGTGCATATTGGGTATTCAACATATGTTTGGCCCACATGCAAAGCGATGGTGGTTGTCCTCTCGCACCCACTCAAGCGGTTATCATCGATATCGATGCTTTCCATACGTGGGCCCGCTTGGTCCACCACTACTTTGCCTGACAACGAGAGAGGTTAATTTGACTTAGGAGGGAATTATTATTTTTGTTTGTAATATGGTATATATATAGGTCATGCTCTGGGATGACATGATACAGTTTGAGCACACACATGCATGTGTACGCATGAATCCCTCCCATCAAGTCAAAGTGGCTAGTACCACGACACGTCATGAACCAATCTCACTCTCTGTGGGGACTGTACAATTTCAACGCACGCGCCACATCAATGTTGTGAAATGGTATTCAAACATGCATGCACACATCACCTCCATACATATGCATGTAGTGGTTGTCTTCGAACAGTACACTCCCTCGTGTGGTTATCGGCGACAAACCTATATATTCATGGGCCCACGTGGACATCCATGATCACCTTGACCGACAACAAGATAGGTTACCATGGCGGATTCTTCCTTTGGTTCGTGTTATCGTATTATAGATCATGTTGAGATTCAGACCTAATTAAGTTTGAGCGCATACTATGCACACATGCATGCATGAATCCGTCATCGGCTTGAAGTGTGGTGTGACATACATATGCATCGTCAACTAACCCTCACTCAGTGTGGGGATTTCTGGTTCGAAAGCACGGTGCCACATCAAAGTTGTTCCATTATGTATTCAAACACACCTCTCCATACATATGTTTGGGCCACACGCAGGCAGTGGTTGTCTTCAGGGACTAGCTACTTGCGTGATTATTGGTGAGCTAGCCCATCTCCGGGGTCGCATGGACTGCCATTAATTTGACCAACAACAATAGAGAGGTTGTACGACCAAGGTGGATTATTCTTGGTCCATTTTATGATCCATCTTGGTGAGATGCCTCTCTGGCCCGCCGATTGAAAGTATGTGTGTGTGGGGGGGGGGACTTCTACTTCACACTTTGGTAGGTGAACCTCCGTGGGGGGGATGCATTCATAACTTAGGATTCCCTTCCTGCCGACATGAGGGGGAAATCAATACCGTGCGCTTTGCGAGATAGGTGCCACATTGAAGTTGCATTTGGTATTTGAACATCAAGCCACCCTTTTCGTACATATATTTTGTCCACATGCAATTGTGTTCATTTTCTGACCCTCTCCCGCGTATTTTTTCGCCAAATTTATGAACATTGGACAAGTCGGATGATGCAATAGACACGGTTCACTCAAACTAACCGTATGCCACGCCGGTGGCCCTGTCACGCACATCCGCACAGTACATTGGGCTCCACGAGGCTTCCCCTCTCAAAAATATCTACCCGCCTGCAGGTTTTTCTGTTTGATAACACACGGTTATTATGTTTCGACTGTGTGTGATGTTTCTTGTTCCCGCTCCCGCCTGCATCCCTCGAAAATATCTGTCCGCCTCCATAGTCACTTTACTCGAGGCTATATTTTTATTCACCACATGATATGTGTTTTGCTTGGAGCGTCTTGTATGATTTGAGTCTTTGCTTTTTAGTTTGCCACAATCATCCTTGCTGTACACACCTTTTGAGAGAGACATGCATGAATCATGATTTATTAGAATACTCTATGTGCTTCACTTATATCTTTTGAGCTAGGCAAGTTTTCTCTAGTGCTTCACTTATATCTTTTTAGAGCACGACGGTGGTTTTATTTTATAGAAATTAATGAACTCTCATGCTTCACTTATATTATTTTGAGAGTCTTTAAACAGCATGGTAATTTGCTTTGGTTATAAATTTAGTCCTAATATGATACGCATCCAAGAGGGATATAATAAAAAATTTCATATAAAGTGCATTGAATACTATGAGAAGTTTGATTCCTTATGGTTGTTTTGAGATATAGATAGTGATTTTAGAGTCATGCTAGTAAGTAATTGTGAATTTGAGAAATACTTGTGTTAAAGTTTGTGATTCCCGTAGCATGCACGTATGGTGAACCGTTATGTGATGAAGTCGGAGCATGATTTATTTATTGATTGTCCTCCTTATGAGTGGTGGTCAGGGACGAGCGATGGTCTTTTCCTACCAATCTATCCCCCTAGGAGCATGCACGTAGTACTTCGTTTCGATAACTAACAGATTTTTGCAATAAGTATGTGAGTTCTTTATGACTAATGTTGAGTCCATGGATTATACGCACTCTCACCCTTCCACCATTGCTAGCCACTCTAGTGCCGCGGAACTTTCGCCGGTGCCATAAACCCAACATATACCTTCCTCAAAAAAGCCACCATACACTAGTGCGGAGACCTGCTATACAAACGGTTTTTAACCCCTTTCCGCGATGGCGGGTGGAACCATCGCCAAGTGAGTTGGGCGATAGGGGTCCTTCCCACCGACCCAGAAACCATCGGGGATAGGCCCTCCTGGCACACAAAATGTGCTCATGTGCGATCTGGCGAGGCATCGAAACCCAATCATTTCCGTTCGTATGTACATCCCGCATGGCGAATCCCAGAAAAACATTTCCGTTCGTATGTATATCACATGCAGTTTTTTGAGTGTGATATTTGTGCAAGGTGGCCTAACGCAAACAGTTCTCTGCCGGAAGCCGTGTGTGGTTGTTAGTCGATCGAACACGCCTACTTTCTAGGAACTGTGTGGGTTGTTTGAGTTCATCACCCACGGTATTGTTTTGAGTAACCGTCTGTAATAGAAAACCCCAATAAGCAGGGTAATTAGCCTATTATTGATAATCCATGTAGTAATAAAATTGATATTTCTTATAAAACACACCAGATATTTCATATCCGTATAACGGCAACCAGGATTTCATAATCGAATTACATTAGATAGCTTCGGTACTCAGTTATGCCATTACATAACAGCACCAAGTTTCACATGCAACATCGAAAACCTTTGGAAAGTAGCATTATACAGGTAAATAGACAGATGAATCTCATCTGGGAAACTGCAGAAGCGGATGGCAAATATTGAGCCATCAGTGATGTTCAATGTCCTTGCAACTTTAGGCCAGTGGCTATGGATAATTTCCCGCCCAACCTTCGTCCTCTTCAGGAAGACTTCAATATTGTACCGTGGGTGTTGAATGAATACCTTCCTCGCCTCTTGCCATGCAGGTGGTTTGAGAGGTAATCATCGGTGAACTGCTTTGAAAAGTACTGAAAACAAAGATATGCATAAATCGCTGTTATAAATTTTGAAATGGCGCATGGGGTAAAAAAAAGGTAAAATAATTAGTACCATCCTATAGTTGACTGATGTCTTCTTCATTGTGCAAACAAGGATCTTGCTGTTATTCGTCGCAAGTTTCTTCATCCTAACAATCTTTCTGAGTTTCTTGACTTGACTGATATTCATGGACATCTCATTTCCCCATATGCAAAATGGGTCGAACAATGGGTCTAAGCCTCTGAAAGCCGGACCTACATGTGCAAGACCAAATTGTAAGAAACCTAAATATTAGAATGGTTGCTGCAACTGCACAATAATGTGCTATTAGTGAAAGGACCATGCATGAGCATACCTCGATGGTAAACCACAGTGTCTCCCATTGTTTCCCTGCAACACACATAAGGAAGATCTTGATCAGGTTAACTGAGAGTTGCCATACTATCAGTAGATTATGTATTGAGTACAACCAAATTCAATTTATTTCACATGCATAACAATACAAAATTGTACCCACAGTAAATGAAAATCAAATTGCATAACTGAACCAAACAGTTAAATGGAGAGCAGACCAAATGAACCAAAACAGTTAACTGAGCACGACATTGCAGAATAGAAACATGCACTAGAAGATAAGACAGTTAACAAAACAAAGAATGCTTGAGAACAGTACTATAAAATGTGGCAATTGTTGGACCAAACTGTTAACTGAACATTACATTTCAGAGGACCAAACTGTTAACTGAACATTACATTTCAGAGGACCAAACTGTTAACTGAACATTAGATTGCATATTAACATTACAAAGGACAAATCAGTAGAAGGCACTGGCGGTGGCCTCAAGAAAACAACACGAACTCTGTTTTAAAGTAGACAACCGCGTGGCAGTGTCGACGGTGGCCTCGAAGACGAGGTGCTCCTCCAAGATCTGGCGGTCGGCACGCATGCCAGCCATAGCAACCTCGTGCGCGTGTGTGGCCGCGATTTGCTTCTCTGCTGCCACATGCTACTGAGCTCCACGTTATACTGTGTGCAAAATGGATGTGGGCGGCGCTTAACTGGAGAGGCGGACAGTGATTTCAGCGGAAGGTGTTGCGCCGTCGGTCGGGGCATGTGGGACGGGGGATGAGGCGGATGGTCTGGGTGGGGTGTCGATTACCTGACCATATCGACGAGGCCGCGTAGCAAGAAGAAGGGTCGGTGACAAGGAGGCCGCGCAGCAAGAAGAAGGGTCGCCGGCAAGGAGCCGGCGCTGCAAGAAGAAGGGTCGCTGGCGAGGAGGCGGCGCTGCAAGAAGAATGGTAGTCGGCGAGGAAGCGGCGCTGCAAGAAGAAGTGTCACCAACAAGGAGGTTGAGCTGCCAGTAAGTAGCAGTGAAGGTTTTAACTTGGAAAGCAAGGAGGAACAGGGGAAATGTGGCTTTTGGTGGGAGGGAGGGGGCGGGGAGATAGATATTTCCGCGGTGGCAGAAAAAATTCGCTCGATGCCACGAGAAACTGGTGCGCAAGTGTGGTTCAAGCGGGGGCGATGGACTATAGACGACGAAGCTTCCTGCGTAAGCCAGACAAGACGGTGCACCAAGATATTTTATATCGCATCCCACACGATTCTTGCGAGTAAACTGTTTGTGGTACACCTGATTTTTTTCATTATGTTTTGAAAGACAAATAGGTTTTACGGAGGGAAAGGATGGTGAAGTGTATGCTAGAACATTTATGTACAATGAACATGCAACTACATGAGTGTCGTGTTTAAATTTGGAATTATTCCGGGTTCGTTTGGCATGCTTATGCATTAATTGAGTTTCTAGGCATTTAATGTGCATAACTCAAATTTGAACTACAAGCACATGCTCCAGTGCACCAAAGTTTGTTGAAAAATCACATGTGTGTCTTTGGGTGAATTTATAGGTCCGATGGAAGAAATGGAAATGAAATTCAAACATCTGCGCATTGTGGCTTGGCCAGGAACATTGTGAAACTTGTTTTTAAATTCCTGGGAATTCAAAACTAGCCTGAAAATCGTGAAACTTGGCATGGTGTCATTCCATGGCACCAACATGCTGTGGTAAAAAAATTGGCCACATTTGGACAAGTTTTTCGGTATAAGCTTCTTGCAAACCGGAGCTTCTGTCGAGAAGACGCATGGTTCCCGAGGGGGGACATTCACCTTTGTGTGCGAAACGATATATGCTGCCACCCCCTAGATTTTTTTACAGATGTAACATAGAACTATATGAGTATCGTGCTAAATTTTTCGAATTATTCCGGGTTCGTTTGGACTTTCTTATACATTAATTGAATTTCTGGTCATTTAATGTGCATAATTTAAATTTGAACTATAAGCACATGCTCAAGTGCACAAAAGTTGGTTGAAAAATCACATGTGTGTCCTTGGGTGAATTTCTAGGTCCCATGCAAGAAATGGGAATGAAATTCAAACATCTGGGCGTCGTGGCTCGGCCGGAAAGATTCAGAAACTTGGTTTTTAATCCAGGTAACTCCAAAACACGGCTGAAAGCCATGAAACTTGGCATGGTATCATGACATGGCACCAACATGATGTGCTAAATTTTTGCCCGAATTGGGACAAGCTTTCGTACAAGCTTCTTGAAAACTGGAGCTTCTCTCTAGAAGACTCGTGTTTGCGAGAGGGAACATGTCACCTCCGTGTGCGAAACGACATACGTACACTGCCTTCTCCTGCCTTATTTTTTACACAGACAGATTAGACCAAATAGAAGTATGGTGCCAAATTTTGGAATTATTCTGGGTTTGATCGGCCTTTTTATACATTAGTTGAATTTCTGTGCGTCATGGGTCGGCCGGAAAGATTGAGAAACTTGGTTTTTTAATTCCCGTAAATCCAAAACACGCCTGAAAATCATGAAACTTGGCATGGTGTCATGACATGGCACCAACATGATGTGGTAATTTTTTTGGCCGAATTGGGACAAGCTTTGGTATAAGCTTCTTGTAAACCGGAGCTTCTCTCAAGAAGGCTCGTGGTTCCGAGAGGGAACATGTCACCTCCGTGTGCGAAATGACATACACTGCCTTTTCCCGCCTTAATTTTTTTACACAGGTAGATTAGACCAAATAGAAGTATCATGCTAAATTTTGGAATTATTCCGGGTTCGTTTGGCCTTTTTGATACATTAATTGAATTTTTGGGCATTTCATGTGCATAATTCATATTTGAACCACAAGCACATGCTAGAGTGCACCAAAGTTGGTTGAAAAATCACATGTGTGTCCTTGGGTAAATTTCTACGTCCCATGCAAGAAATGGGAATGAAATTCAAACATCCGGGTGTCGTGGCTCGGTTGGAAATATTGAGACACTTGGTTCTTTAATTCTTGTAAATCCAAAACACGCCTGAAAATCATGAAACTTGGCATGGTGTCATGACACGGCACCAACATGCTGTGGTAAATTTTTTGGCCGAATTGGGACATGATTTGGTATAAGCTTCTTGCAAACCGGAGCTTCTCTCAAGAAGGCTCGTGGTTCCGAGAGGGAACTTGTCACCTCCATGTGCGAAACAACATAAATTGCCTTCTCCCGCCTTAATTTTTTTACACACGTAGATTAGACCAAATAGAAGTATCATACTAAATTTTGGAATTATTCTGGGTCCATTTGGCCTTATTTATACATTAATTGAATTTCTGGGCATTTAATGTGCATAATTCAAGAACTACAAGCACATGCTCTAGTGCACCAAAGTTGGTGGAAAAATCACATGTGTGTCCTTGGGTGAATTTCAACGTCCCATGCAAGAAATGGGAATGAAATTCAAATATCTAGGCATCGTGGCTCGACTGGAAATATTGAGAAACTTGGTTTCTTAATTAATGTAAATCCAAACCACGCCTGAAAATCATGAAACTTGGCATGGTGTCATGACATGGCACCAACATGTTGTGGTAAATTTTTTGCCCGAATTGGGACAAGCTTTCGTACAAGCTTCTTGAAAACTGGAGCTTCTCTCTAGAAGACTCGTGTTTGCGAGAGGGAACATGTCACCTCCGTGTGCGAAACGACATACGTACACTGCCTTCTCCTGCCTTATTTTTTTACACAGGCAGATTAGACCAAATAGAAGTATGGTGCTAAATTTTGGAATTATTCTGGGTTTGATCGGCCTTTTTATACATTAGTTGAATTTCTGTGCGTCATGGGTCGGCCGGAAAGATTGAGAAACTTGGTTTTTTAATTCCTGTAAATCCAAAACACGCCTGAAAATCATGAAACTTGACATGGTGTCATGACATGGCACCAACATGATGTGGTAATTTTTTTGGCCGAATTGGGACAAGCTTTGGTATAAGCTTCTTGTAAACCGGAGCCTCTCAAGAAGGCTCGTGGTTCCGAGAGGGAACATGTCACCTCCGTGTGCGAAATGACATACACTGCCTTTTCCCGCCTTAATTTTTTTACACAGGTAGATTAGACCAAATAGAAGTATCATGCTAAATTTTGGAATTATTCCGGGTTCGTTTGGCCTTTTTGATACATTAATTGAATTTTTGGGCATTTAATGTGCATAATTCATATTTGAACCACAAGCACATGCTCGAGTGCACCAAAGTTGGTTGAAAAATCACATGTGTGTCCTTGGGTGAATTTCTACGTCCCATGCAGGAAATGGGAATGAAATTCAAACATCCGGGTGTCGTGGCTCGGCTGGAAATATTGAGAAACTTGGTTCTTTAATTCCTGTAAATCCAAAACACGCCTAAAAATCATGAAACTTGGCATGGTGTCATGACACGGCACCAACATGCTGTGGTAAATTTTTTGGCCGAATTGGGACATGATTTGGTATAAGCTTCTTGCAACCGGAGCTTCTCTCAAGAAGGCTCGTGGTTCCGAGAGGGAACTTGTCACCTCCGTGTGCGAAACGACATAAATTGCCTTCTCCCGCCTTAATTTTTTTACACACGTAGATTAGACCAAATAGAAGTATAATACTAAATTTTGGAATTATTCTGGGTCCATTTGGCCTTATTTATACATTAATTGAATTTCTGGGCATTTAATGTGCATAATTCAAGAACTACAAGCACATGCTCTAGTGCACCAAAGTTGGTGGAAAAATCACATGTGTGTCCTTGGGTGAATTTCAACGTCCCATGCAAGAAATGGGGATGAAATTCAAATATCTAGGCGTCGTGGCTCGGCTGGAAATATTGAGAAACTTGGTTTCTTAATTCCTGTAAATCCAAACCACGCCTGAAAATCATGAAACTTGGCATGGTGTCATGACATGGCACCAACATGTTATGGTAAATTGTTTGCCCGAATTGGGACAAGCTTTGGTATAAGCTTCTTGCAAACTCGTGCTTCTCTCAAGTAGGCTCATGGTTCCGAGAGGGAACGTGTCACCTCTGTGTGTGAAATGACATAAACTGCCTTCTCCAGCCTTAATTTTTTTACACAGGTAGATTAGACCAAATAGAAGTATCATGCTAAATTTTGGAATTATTCCGGGTTCATTTGGCCTTTTTTAAATATTAATTGAATTTTCTGGGTATTTAATGTGCATAATTCAAATTTGAACTACAAGCACATGCTCCAGTGCACCAAAGTTGGTTGAAATATCACATGTGTGTCCTTGGGTGCATTTCAATGTCCCATGCAAGAAATGGGAATGAAATTTAAATTTCTGGGCGTCGTGGCTCGACTGGAAATATTGAGAAACTTGGTTTCTTAATTCCTGTAAATCGAAAACACGCCTGAAAATCATGAAACTTGGCATGGTGTCATGACATGGCCCAACATGATGTGGTAAATTTTTTGCCCGAATTGGGACAAGCTTTCATAAAAGCTTTTTGAAATCCGGAGCTTCTCTCAAGAAGACTCGTGTTTGCGAGAGGGAACGTGTCACCTCCTTGTGCGAAACGACATATGTACACTGCCTTCTCCTGCCTTATTCTTTTACACAGGCAGATTAGACCAAATAGAAGTGTCGTGCTAATGTTTGGAATTATTCCGGGTTCGTTCGGCCTTTTTATACATTAATTGAATTTCTGTGCGTCATGGCTCGGCCGGAAAGATTGAGAAACTTGGTTTTTTAATTCCTGTAAATCCAAAACACGCCTGAAAATCATGAAACTTGGCATGGTGTCATGAGATGGCACCAACATGCTATGGTAAATTTTTTGGCCGAATTGGGACAAGCTTTGGTATAAGCTTCTTGTAAACTGGAGCTTCTCTCAAGAAGGCTCGTCGTTCCGATAGGGAACGTGTCACCTGCGTGTGCGAAACGACATAAACTGCGTTCTCCCGCCTTAATTTTTTTTACACAGGTAGGTTAGACCAAATAGAAGTACCATGCTAAATTTTGGAATTATTCCGGGTTTGTTTGGCCTTTTTTATACATTAATTGAATTTCTGGGCATTTAATGTGCATAATTCAAATTTGAACTACAAGCACATGCTCTAGTGCACCAAAGTTGGTTGAAAAATCACATGTGTGTCCTTGGGTGAATTTCAACGTCCCATGCAAGAAATGGGACTGAAATTCAAATATCTGGGCGTCGTGGCTCGGCTGGAAATATTGAGAAACTTGGTTTCTTAATTCCTGTAAATCCAAAACACGCCTGAAAATCATGAAACTTGGCATGGTGTCATGACATGGCACCAACATGATGTGCTAATTTTTTTGGCCGAATTGGGACAAGCTTTGATATAAGCTTCTTGCAAACCGGAGCTTCTCTCAAGAAGGCTCGTGGTTCCGAGAGGGAACGTGTCACCTCCGTGTGTGAAATGACATAAACTGCCTTCTCCTGCCTTAATTTTTTTACATAGGTAGATTAGACCAAAAAGAAGTATCATGCTAAATTTTGGAATTATTCCGGGTTCGTTTGGCCTTTCTTAAACATTAATTGAATTTCAACGCATTTGATGTGCATAATTCAAATTTGAACTACAAGCACTTGCTCTAGTGCTCCAAAGTTGGTTGAAAAATCACATGTGTGTCCTTGGGTGAATTTCTAGGTCCCGAGCAAGAAATGGGAATGAAATTCAAACATATGGGCATCGTTTATCGGCTGGAAATATTGAGAAACTTGGTTTTTTAATTCCTGTAAATCTAAAACACGCCTGAAAATCATGTAACATGGCATGGTGTCATGACATGGCACCAACATAGTGTGGTTAATTTTTTGGCTGAATTGGGACAAGCTTTGGTATAAGCTTCATGCAAACCGGAGCTTCTCTCAAGAAGGCTCGTGGTTCCGAGAGGGAATGCGTCACCTCCGTGTGCGAAACAACATAAACTGCCTTCTCCCGCCTTAATTTTTTTACACGGGTAGATTAGACCAAATAGAAGTATCATGCTAAATTTTGGAATTTTTCCAGGTTCGTTTGGCCTTATTTATACATTAATTGAATTTCTGGGCATTTAATGTGCATAATTCAAATTTGAACTACAAGCAAATGCTCCAATGCACCAAAGTTGGTTGAAAAATCACATGTGTGTACTTGGGTGAATTTCTAGGTCCCATGCAAGAAATGGGAATGAAATTCAAACATCTGGGCATCGTGGCTCGGCTGGAAATAATGAGAAACTTGGTTTTTTAATTCCTGTAAATCCAAAACACGCCTGACAATCATGAAACTTGGCATGGTGTCATGACATGGCACCAACATGGTGTGGTAAATTTTTTGGCCGAATTGGGACAAGATTTGATATATGCTTGTTGCAAACTGGAGCTTCTCTCAAGGTGGCTCGTGGTTCCAAGAGGGAACGTGTCACCTCCATGTGCGAAATTACATAAACTGCCTTGTCCCGCCTTAATTTTTTACATAGGTAGATTAGACCAAATAGAAGTATCATGCTAAATTTTGGAATTATTCTGGGTTCATTTGGCCTTTTTTATATATTAATTGAATTTCTAGGCATTTAATATGCATAATTCAAATTTTAACTACAAGCACATGCTCCAGTGCACCAAAGTTGGTTGAAAAATCACATGTGTGTCCTTGGGTGAATTTCTAGGTCCTATGCAAGAAATGGGAATGAAATTCAAACACCTGGGCGTCGTGGCTCGGTTGGAAATATTGAGAAACTTGGTTTTTTACTTCCTGTAAATCCAAAACACTTGAAAATCATGAAACTTGGCATGGTGTCATGACATGGCACCAACATGCTGTGGTATTTTTTTTGGCCGAATTCGGACAAGATTTGGTATAAGCTTCTTGTAAACCGGAGCTTCTCTCAAGAAGGCTCATGGTTCCGAGAGGGAACGTGTCACCTCCGTGTGCGAAACGACATAAACTGCCTTCTCCTGCCTTAATTTTTTTACACAGGTAGATTAGACCAAATAGAAGCATCGTGCTAAATTTTGGAATTATTCCGGGTTTGTTTGGCCATTTTTATACATTAATTGAATTTCTGGGCATTTAATGTGCATAATTCAAATTTGAACTACAAGCACTTGCTCTAGTGCTCCAAAGTTGGTTGAAAAATCACATGTGTGTCCTTGGGTGAATTTCTAGGTCCCGAGCAAGAAATGGGAATGAAATTCAAACATATGGGCATCGTTTATCGGCTGGAAATATTGAGAAACTTGGTTTTTTAATTCCTGTAAATCTAAAACACGCCTGAAAATCATGTAACATGGCATGGTGTCATGACATGGCACCAACATAGTGTGGTTAATTTTTTGGCTGAATTGGGACAAGCTTTGGTATAAGCTTCATGCAAACCGGAGCTTCTCTCAAGAAGGCTCGTGGTTCCGAGAGGGAATGCGTCACCTCCGTGTGCGAAACAACATAAACTGCCTTCTCCCGCCTTAATTTTTTTACACGGGTAGATTAGACCAAATAGAAGTATCATGCTAAATTTTGGAATTTTTCCAGGTTCGTTTGGCCTTATTTATACATTAATTGAATTTCTGGGCATTTAATGTGCATAATTCAAATTTGAACTACAAGCAAATGCTCCAATGCACCAAAGTTGGTTGAAAAATCACATGTGTGTACTTGGGTGAATTTCTAGGTCCCATGCAAGAAATGGGAATGAAATTCAAACATCTGGGCATCGTGGCTCGGCTGGAAATAATGAGAAACTTGGTTTTTTAATTCCTGTAAATCCAAAACACGCCTGACAATCATGAAACTTGGCATGGTGTCATGACATGGCACCAACATGGTGTGGTAAATTTTTTGGCCGAATTGGGACAAGATTTGATATATGCTTGTTGCAAACTGGAGCTTCTCTCAAGGTGGCTCGTGGTTCCAAGAGGGAACGTGTCACCTCCATGTGCGAAATTACATAAACTGCCTTGTCCCGCCTTAATTTTTTACATAGGTAGATTAGACCAAATAGAAGTATCATGCTAAATTTTGGAATTATTCTGGGTTCATTTGGCCTTTTTTATATATTAATTGAATTTCTAGGCATTTAATATGCATAATTCAAATTTTAACTACAAGCACATGCTCCAGTGCACCAAAGTTGGTTGAAAAATCACATGTGTGTCCTTGGGTGAATTTCTAGGTCCTATGCAAGAAATGGGAATGAAATTCAAACACCTGGGCGTCGTGGCTCGGTTGGAAATATTGAGAAACTTGGTTTTTTACTTCCTGTAAATCCAAAACACTTGAAAATCATGAAACTTGGCATGGTGTCATGACATGGCACCAACATGCTGTGGTATTTTTTTTGGCCGAATTCGGACAAGATTTGGTATAAGCTTCTTGTAAACCGGAGCTTCTCTCAAGAAGGCTCATGGTTCCGAGAGGGAACGTGTCACCTCCGTGTGCGAAACGACATAAACTGCCTTCTCCTGCCTTAATTTTTTTACACAGGTAGATTAGACCAAATAGAAGCATCGTGCTAAATTTTGGAATTATTCCGGGTTTGTTTGGCCATTTTTATACATTAATTGAATTTCTGGGCATTTAATGTGCATAATTCAAATTTGAACGACACGCACATGCTCCAGTGCACCAAAGTTGGTTGAAAAATCACATGTGTGTCATTGGGTGAATTTCTAGGTCCCATGCAAGAAATGGGAATGAAATTCAAACATCCGGGCGTCGTGGCTCAGCTGGAAATATTGAGAAACTTGGTTTTTTAGTTCCTCTAAATTCGAAATGCGCCTGAAAATCATGAAACTTGGCATGGTGTCATGACATGGCACCAACATGTTGTGGTAATTTTTCTGTCCGATTTGCGAAGGCGCACACATTAACAATCAACAAAGTCATTTTGGAACAAGTGCTATCACATTACAAATCGGAAAACACAAGTATTATTGAAACCGTGGGAGTTCTACTTACCAATTACGTGCCGCCACGCGTCCCCTTTTTTAGTGGCTAGGAGGTGTCGTGCGGGGTAGCTATTTGAGTATGGGAGGCGTGCGATCAGACCCTTGTGCGTGCTCATCGGGAGGAGAGCCCTTTGACCTCTATCCGCCGCGCACCTCCCTCACAACGTCTCCATTAATGGCGGCCGAGCCCCTGTTTCGTGATGTGGCAATGTCTCACTGGAATGAGATTTAAGAGAAAAAAAGGAAATCCGAAAAGAAAGTTTTGCACGGATCTTGATGTAAGATCCGACAGACCTATATAGCATCGAATGCGACTTATAGCAAGACCGATGAATATAAGGACGATGACAGTGCATAATAATTGTCTTACATATTTAGGAACATAATTAAAAAAGCCACATGAGGCAACGCCCGAAATACACAAGGGCAAAAAAAAGGAAGACAATGATCTGGCTCGCTGATCTCTACTTTCTTGATGTGTTGCTTTAGGCCGTGGGAACTAGTCTCTGCCGCGAGCAGCGATGAGCTCTTTCTTGTCCTGAAGATGCTACTTGAGAGCATCCACGGATTCCTCCACCAGTCTTCTGCGCTTGATACGCAACATGGCATTCTCATGCATAAGTTTCTCGATGATTACGCCGGTCCTCTTCAACAAGGCAGTGGTCTCCTCCTGCTGCTCCGCACTTCCGACGATCTTCGCCCTCAGCAGGTCGCGCTTGGCCCGGAGCTTCGCATTGCTCTCATTTAGTTGTCGGATGACGCCGGTAGCCTGTTCAAACGAGGCTTTCATGTCGTCCTACACCCTCACCCAGCCGGAGATCAGATCCATCTGGTTATGGACGATCGCATGCATGCGCCTGTAAGAGTCCTCGCCTACCCGCAAGACATTTCCCAGGCCGCCGCTCCGCGGGGGGACATCTCTGCTGCATTCTTGGCGCGGCAGGACATCTCTTCTGCTTCCGCGGCGCGGCCGAACCAGTCTGCTGCATCGATGGCGCGACGGGACCTCCGTGCTGCTTCGGCGGCGCAGCGTGACCTCTGTGCTGCTATGGCCGCGCGGCGGGACATGTCGGCTGCTTTCGCGGTGAGGCGGGACAACTCTCGTGCTTCCGCTTCCATGCTCGCCTCTCCCTGGTGGCAATCTCTCGACCCAGAACTCATGCTGGCCATGGCAGATGCAAGGGAACGATGATGAATGACTTGTTTGTTTTTGTGGATGAGGAGTTGAGGAGGAATGTGCAGTCATATTCGAGTAGTAGTATTTATTACTGAGTACTAATACGCTCCTAACTGGGAAACCATTTTGGTTTTGATCGGTGTGAACAGGTTTGCAATTAAATATAGCATGGCGGTAATTTGGAATGTGACGGGACGCAGGCTCAAAATTTATTGACGGTTCTAAGTGCGGCACTATTCTCGGAAGGCGTAACGTGGGCACGCTTTCTCTGCCGCGTACGCGGCCTTTGCACCATAGGGTGTAGCACAATAGGCAATGTCAGCACACGTCTTGTTCCAACAATCGTGCGTGCTCGTTATTATCATCACACACGCTTCTTTTAATTAGAATGTGTGCCTGTCTAGCGCACACACGTTATCTGTCTAACTATTTCTGTTTGTTGTGGCTAATCGCAAACAGCTGATCCGTGTGAAGTGTATGCCATCAATCATAGACACTTTGATCTGGCCGACCATTTTTGTTCCGTTGCCTAATCGCAAACAGTTAATCCTTCTGAAGCGTATGCCCTCAATCGCACACACCTTTATCTAGCTGCCCATTTATGTTGTTCCTCCTCATCACAAACAGCTAACCCGAGTGAACTGTATGCCATATATCGCACACGCCTTCATCTGGCTGCCTGTTTATGTTCTTCTTCCTCATCGCAAATAGTTAATTGAACTGAACCGTATGCCCTGCATCGCACACGCAACTAAAATTGGAACCCTGTTTGATGCAGCCATCATCGCAAACGTTTTGCACCTTTTTGACGGTTTTTTACACCATCGTTTGCGATTAATGCATCGCACACAGCTTCGTCGAAGGGTCTCTGATCGTAGTGTTGCGTTAGCAGCATCCTGCAGTAGTGATACCTACCTATTATGGCATTTCCATAGCCATTCCGAGATATATTGCCATGCAACTTTCCACCGTTCCGTTTATCATGACACGCTCCATCATTGTCAAATTTCTTTGCATGATCATGTAGTTGACATCGTATTTGTGCCAAAGCCACCGTTCATAATTCTTTCATACATATCACTGTCGGTGTTCTGGGAATGGGGGTACCTAGACTTGCTTGCCTGCAGCCCACGGCGCAGCTCCATCGACAGCCTGGTACGGCTGACCTTCAGCATCGCAACTCAAGACCCTCGCGAGGGGCCAAGGCTCGCGAGGCGGACGACACCAAGACCTCCAGAAGGGGTGGCCTCCTCAGGCTGGCTCCTGAGGAGCGGAGATCTGTATGCAAGCCTCACCTCATGAGGTTCGGATGACGCAAGCCAAGACGACCAAGGCCAGGCGGGCGCCAGCGGGCGCGGCATAGCAGTTTCCTCTTTGGTGCTACGGAGGAAAGCGTAGGCGCGGAGTCCTGAGGAATCAGCTAAAGGTTTCCATTTCCATGCAACAAGACCAAGACCGCCAGGACGGGAGGACGGAGGTCATCACTGAGCCCACCACAGCGTCATGACCAGAGGCTTTGTAGGTGAAGACTACTTTTGTCAGGATAAGATGTACTAGTTGTCTCCCTTCGAATTCGGCCATTGTGGGATCCCTTCCCGCCTCCATTTTGGGGGAAGAGGAACAGAGCCACTATAAATAGGACCTAGCCACCACCGTCGAAGGGTTCAGATCATCCTCTCCATCACCAGCTCAAGAACACACCTCCTGAGGTTGTTCGCCCACTCTACTAGTTCATCCTCAGCCCACCTCGAGGCCAATCCACCCCAAAGCAGGAGTAGGGTTTTACACCGCAAGGTGGGCCGAACCTGGGTAAACTGCCTTGTCCCATTTCCTTCCAGTTCGTCGAGCTAGGCCATGGGATCGGCGAGTAGGCAGGCTGGGGAGGTTGAGTTCTTCGCACGCACCCCAGAGTTTGAATCTATCAAGGGTCTGCGGAGCCTGGAAGCCGACATTTGGTGCACCATGTAGGGGTGCATCGGAGCCTCTCTCCCTCCGGTCAGTCCGCCACCGATCCGCCGTTCTCATGGCTGACGCTTCGCGGACTCATGCCGAGCACTGGGCCGCTCAGCCCACTCGGGCAGCACCATCCGCCCAAGAAAATCTCCACTCCGAGCTCCTCGCGGCCCGCATGCCACCCGGTGTCATCGGCCGTGGGCGGCGCGGACCACCACCGCCTGCTCTCACGCCGCAACCGCGCCACCACACGGTCTTCAAGCTATGATGTGGCAACAACGCTGCACACCCGCCGGGAGCAGGCGAACATGCGAGTCGCGCTCATCGTGGCATGAGAGCTGCTGCAATGCAGATTGGCGGAAGGCGGTCGCGACGCTCTGTTGGAGCAGGTTGCCGAGTTGCTCGATGCCGCCTACAGAGGTGCAGCACCTTTATGTACCCTGCCTACGTTGCAAGCAGTGCCGGGGGCGCGTGTCGGCCCCCACCGCGCCTGTGCGCCCCTCCCCGGAGGACCCCGCGGCGCCAACCCGGCCCACAACGCCGCCCATCCTACCCAAGGTATGCTGCGTCCCGGTGTTGTGAGCTCGGGAAGACCCTCCTGGGGCCGCGCCGAGGTGCCACGCTACGGTCGTCGTGACCTGGTGCCGAGCTTGGCGACCAGCAACGCGGGACGGCTGGGCGACAACTCCGGCGTGGCGGCTTCAGGCGCCTTCGTGCCCCCCTGACGGACTTGTTATACATGCCAAGAGGGAGCCCCTGCCCGTTCCCTTCGCCGGCCTGAACATCAAGGCCATGCGACACCGAGGCTCTCCGCGAACCGACCCAGAGCTTCACCAACGCCTTCAACGACAACAACCACTAGGTACAAACAATATCTCAGGAGCACGATTGCGCTAACCATGGATCGCAGGTGAACCAAGCCACGACAGCAGCCATGGACCTCAGGATGATGGCCCCGTCGCAGGCGGACAAGGTGCACTGGGGGCTGCATGGGGGGAGCCCGGTGCCAGGGCCTCCTCCGCGCCGCATAGAGCAAGACGCCGCACGAAGGTAGGTCCCCTGCCGGGGAAGGCGCCGGTGAGCCCTTTTCCCCGGCGGAGGACTTGTGTTCGCTGGGGGCACCGCCAGCGTCCCCCTTGCCCCTTGGTCTCGTCCTGGTTTCCGGACGCCCCAACGGTGGTCGGGGGAGGCGCAGGGCGGGGCCCTCGTTAGGCGCCATGGATGCACGTGAAGATATCCGCTCGTGACACTCTCACGTAATAATGAGTTGGGGTTGTACACGCCCCGGAGTCTGCTGAGCGCCGCCCTCGGGCCTCACGGGGGCTCCCACCCACGTGCAAGTGGAAGCACCATGCTCCGCGCTGGCTGTCGACACTGTCCCCCAATGACTATGCCCACGCCTAGTGGAAGCACTTAGCTCTGCGCTGCTGAGAACACTAGCTATGTGCCGGACGCGACTGTTTGCTTTTGCCCTCTTTCTGTAACCCAATTTGCCATCTTTTGGAATGAGATTTGGAGTTTCGTGTGCTTATCAAATGAAAAATGGGGGACTTTTGTCTTGACTCGTGGCGATTTCTTGCTTTCTTGCTTCGTGTTTAAAAGTGAGGCTCACGCCTGCTACCCCCCTATGAGCGCCCCGCGAGCAAGGGCTGGGCATGGTATGCGCGCGTCGAGCACGCTTGGGCTAGCCCAGGCGACGCCAAGGCCCCCCGTGGGTCAGGAGTGCAACCACCACAGGACCGCCACGCGCACACCTTGCCGTAATCCGGCGATTGGCTCCTCGTGATGCCCTCTTGGGCGGGCCAGCAGGCTCCTCGGGAGGCTTAAAACCTCGCGAGCCCCTAGAGGGCTCGCCTCAGGAGAAGGGCACTTCCACGACATCAGGACTCGCGGAACCAAAGATAAGTCGCAACAACTACCCCGCTCGGGAGCCCACAGGCTCGCGACGACACATTCCAAATCTTACCTCAGAAGCATATCATCATTTCATACATCATAAGGGGATAATTTCATACATTAAGGCCCCCTCCCCTTCAAAAAATGCTTTCACGCCCCACGGGGCCGCTTCCGTGGGTTTTTTTGCATATAGGTCAGAACGGGAAGGGAAATGCAGGCCTAGCCGGATGCGCTGTCGCCAACATCGTCCTCATCATCATCCGCACCACCAGTGCTTCCACTAGCGCCGTCCTCGTCGTCATCACCCGCATCACCTTCTCGGCCGCAATCACGACCGCACCATCTTCGGGAGCGAACTCCGTGACCAGGTCGTCCACATGGTTGTCCACCCAGCCTGCCAGATTGTCCTAGATGACACCGGGCACGGGGGCTATCACAATATCAAAGTCAAAGTGGGTGTCAAGGTTGAGGAGGTGGCTGAAGACGCGTGAGAACACGCGCCCGAGAAGGCCCAGACTTCTCTCTTCAACGAGCTCGCGAGCGCTCGTGGCCCGGTCCTCCAGAGGGGTCACGATCTCGGTGAAGAAGCGAAGGTGGCTGGCGTCGTCATCCTCGTGCGGGTGAGGGACACCCTCCTTGCAGATGATGTCCAAGGCTCGGTTGGCCCTGACCCTGAGGTCCTTGAGCATTGAGGCGTGCTCGCGCTGCATCGTCCGACGGTGGTTTTCTTTGTTCGCGGTCTTCTCCGCGAGGGACATGACGCCCTCAACCTTCTTCTGAAGTGAGGACAGGTCAGTGCGAGCGAAGACCAAGTCGGCTTGAGCGGAGGCCTAAGCCTCCTTGGCAGCCCTCTCGCGCTGCTCCGCCGCGTCCAGCTTCGTCCTGAGGGCGGTGGTCCTGCCTTCAAGCTCGGCCTCCTAGAGCTCCAACTTCAGGAGGTACTCATCGGCAAGAGCGGCGCGAACCTTCGCCACCCTCTGGTCAACCTCCTGCTGGATGCTGGCCTCCCAAGCGGCAACGGCGTCCTCATCCATGGCTACCTGGCGCTCCCTCACCTCCAGCCGCTCAAGCTCCAGGCTGTGCTCCAAGACCTGCAGCGCCAGCGACTCCTCGCGTTCCTGGACCTCCTTCTCATCGGAAGGGGCCTCGCTTAGTGATGCTGCCAGGGCAACCCTGCGCGCTTGGATCTGTCGCTCGAGGGCGGCGTCCGAAGCTTGAAGCTCCCGGTCCCGCTCCTCGACCGCCTCACGGTGGCAGTCGGCGGCCCTGGCTTCCTCCTGAGCACGAGCACAAGCCTCACGAGAGTCTGCGAGGGACGCCACGACGCTCGCGCGGGCGGGCTCGTGCTGAAGATGCCCAAGGTTGATGGCGACCTTCAGCTGGCGCCACTCGTGCGCCAAGCGGAGGCCCTCCGTCTCGAGGCGGGCGTCGACATCGGCAAGCTCTCCTCCAAGCCGACTCAGCGCACCCATCGCCTCCCGGAAAAGCTCATGACGGACGGCGATGTGCCCGCGCGCGATCTCCAGCGCGCAACCAAGCCCATCCTCCGCGCCAGGGGCTGCCGGAGAGGCGCGGAGTGGCTCGCCTGCCTCTAGCAGGGGGCTGGAGGCCGGCGCTTTCCCGGCCGCTCTCGGGGCCTCGGTGAAGGCGCTGGGCAGCACGGCCTCGCTGCTCGAAGATGAAGCCGATGCTGGGGTTGCCCAGCCACCGGTGATGACCAATGGAGGAGCCCTCGGCACGCCTCCTGCGCCCCAGGACTGACCGCGAAGGAAGGATACTGGGAGCACAGGCTCACGGCCTCCCAGCGACGCATCCGCCTCGCGGCCTGGCCTCGTGCCTTGCGCGGGTGTCTGGCGCAGGGGGCTCAGAACCACGAGCGGACCATGGACCTCCGGAGGTTGCTTCGCAAGAGGTTTCACCGCCGCAGCCGGAGGGATCCTGAAGAGCTAGGGTCAGGAAGGGATGCGACACACGGAAAACCACTAAGATAACGCACTTACTCGTCTATGGCTATGTACTTCCTCCGTTTCAGGGGCCGGTAGGCACCACCATCATAGCTCGGGAGCCCTTTCCTCTTGCAGAGTGCTTCAAGATTCACGCGAGGCAAGCCGAGGGTCGTGGCGTGACCCTTGGCGGCTGGGCAGCATACTGCCACCTCGGGAGCACCTGCTGGGGCTTCGGGGGCGGCGGCCCTAGGAGCCTCGGGCCGCACCTGCTCACCGGCCCCTCAAGAGCGCTTGTCGGGCCTTCGAGGGCGGCTACCTCAGGAGTATCGCGCCGCACGAGCCCTCCAACGGCCTCCTCGGGAGCGCTCGTTGGGTCTTCGGGAGCAGCTACCTCAAAAGCACCTGGCGACTCCCGCTCCCTAGCAGTCGCCCCAGGAGTACCCAGCGGCGCTTGCCCCCCTGCATCCTCATCTGGGGTGCGCACCACAGGATCGGCGATCATGGGAGCCATGAAGATGAGGTTCTCGCGAGGCCCTTCAAGGCCCACTGGACGTAGCCCCCACTCGTCAAAGGGGGGCATCTGCTTCACGAAGTCCTCTTTGTTCGAGCAGAGCCACAAGAGGCATCCGTCCTCTAGAAGCGCGGCAGGCGCTGGTGGCCTGTCAAGAGCCCAAGCACCGTCGTAGCGTCTTGGAAGGGAGCGAAGGCGCCTGGAGCCTTATGGGTTCCTTGGGGCGAGTGAAGGTCCACATTGGGCGAGAATGGCGCTGGAGCGGGGCGATGCGCCACCGGATGAACTCCCTCACCACCATCGGCGCCGTCACCCCGATCTTCTTCAACTTGGCCAGTCTGGACCAGACATGGGCGAGCCGATGGTCGACAAGCTTCACGTGCCCCTAGCCGGAGCTGGGCTCCACCGGCACTCGCGGGAGCAGGACCAGGGGGCTCAGCGTGCCATCATCCATATACACCCACTACTTCCAGAATCCCCTAACATCTGGGCGGAGCGTGAAGTTGATGCCCAAGCCAGCCGCCACGGCCTGGAAAGCCACGCATCCCGAGCGCTGGCGGGCGTCAACCAGGTGGAGCGAGAAGAAATGGTGAAACAAGGCGACGGAAGGAGCAATGCCCACCATAGCTTTGCACAGAAAGGCAAAGATAGCCAGGAGGATGATGGATTGGGGGTCCAGATGCAGCGCCTGGATATGGTAATGCGAGATTATGGCATTGAAGAAGTCAGAGAAAGACGAGATTAGGCCAGCCAAGAGAGCATGAAGATGGATGGGGATCTCGGTGGCCACCATGTCGACCAAACCCCGGGAGGCGGGCCAAGCCGTCGTCGCCTTCCACACATTGTAATCGGCGTCAAGGGCCGGCCGGACCTTGGCCAACCCCTCCTGATTGATCACCGTCGACTGATCAAGAGCAGGCTCCAAGACTGGTCGGGATTCGGCCGGAGCGCAGGCCTTTCCCTTCTTCTTAGACCGCGAGGCCATGGCGGTAAGAGAGGATTAGCGTCGGCGTCGAATCTGGGAGAAGAGCTGCGGGTTCATAGGAAAGAGGGGGATCCAAGGGCGAGCACGACGGGCAATGATGGCAAAGTTGCGCTAGGAAGAGCCGGCCGCCAAGCCTGGCAGTTATCGTGGCAGCGTGGGGAAGTGGGGACGCCCATGTCCCATCAAGCGCCACATGTTGACCGAGGCCGCAGGCGGTTAGGGCCCGCGGCGCTTTGCCCTTGCCCTTTGGCTTCGCCTCGAAGCCAAGTTCGAGTGCGCCTTGGGCCCGGGGGCTACTGTCGGTGTTCTGGGAACGGGGGTACCCAGACTTGCCTACCTGTGGCCCATGACACGGCTCCATCGACGGCCTGGTATGGGCCACCTTCAGCATCGACAACTCAAGACCCTTGTGAGGGGCCAAGCCTCGCGAGGCGGACGACACCAAGACCTCCAGAAGGGCGGCCTCCTCAGGCTGGCTCCTGAGGAGCGGAGATCTCTATGCAAGCCTCACCTCATGAGGTTCGGATGACGCAAGCCATGACGACCAAGGCTAGGAGGGCGCCTGCGGGCACAGTACAATAGTTTCCTGTTTGGTGCGAAGGAGGCAAGAGCAGGCGCAGAGGACCGAGGAATCACCCAAAGGTTTACATTTCCATGCAACAAGACCGCCAGGACGGAGGTCATAACCGAGCCCACCACAGCGTCACGGCCAGAGGCTTTGCAGGCGAAGACTACTTTTGTCAGGACAAGATGTACTAGTTGTCTCCCTTCAAATTTGGCCATTGTGGGATCCCTTCCCGCCTCCATTTTGGGGGAAGAGGACCAGAGCCACTATAAATAAGACCTAGCCACCATCGTAGAAGGGGACGGATCATTCAGATTGTCCTCTCCCTCATGAGCTCTAGAAAACACCTCCTGAGGTTGTTCGCCCACTATACTAGTTCATCCTCAGCCCACCTCGAGGCCAATCCACCCAAATGCAGGAGTAGGTTTTTACACCACAAGGTGGCCCGAACCTGGGTAAACTACCTTTGTCGGTGTCCTGGGAACGGGGGTACCCATACTTGCCTACCTGCGGCCCATGGCGTGGCTCCGTCAACGGCCCAGTACGGCCCAGCTTCAGCAACGACAACCCAAGACCCTCGCGAGGCGGACGACACCAAGACCTCCCTGGGGGGGCAGCCTCACCAGGATGGCTCCCGAGGAGCGGAGGTATCTATGCAAGGTGCACCTCGCGAGGTTCATATGACGTGAGCGATGACGACCAAGGCCAAGCGGGCGCAGTGTACCAGTTTTCTCTTTGGTGCTAAGGAGGCAAGCACAGGCGCGGGGTCCCGAGGAATCAAGCAAAGGTTTCCATATCGGTGCAACAAGACCAAGACCGCCAGGACGGCAGGACAGAGGTCATCGCGGAGCCCACTACAGCGTCATCACCAGAGGCTTTTGCAGGTGAAGACAACTTTTGTCAGGATAACTTGTACTAGTTGCCTCCCTTCAAATTTGGCCGTTGTGGGATCCCTTCCCTCCTATATTTGGGAAGAGGACCAAGGCCACTATAAATAGGACTTACCCACCACCATAGTGAAGGACGGATCATTTGGACCAACCTCACTCCCACCAGCTCATCGAGCCCAAGAACACCTCACCTCCTGAGACTATTCCACCATTGTACTAGTTCATCCTCAGCCCCCCAAGGCAATCCACCACAAAGCTGGAGTAGGGTATTATACCGCAAGGTGGCCCGAACCAGGGTAAACTGCCGTGTCTCTTGTTCGTTGGGTTCGTCTAGCTAGGCTGTGGATTCGGTGAGCAGGCAGACTAGGGAGGACGAGTTCTTCACACGCACCCCAAAGTTCGAACCTCTCAAGGGTCTGCGGAACCCTGAATCTGATAGCCTTGTCCCATTTCCTTCTAGTTCGTCGAGCTAGGCCACGGGATCGGCGAGTAGGCAGGCTGGGAGGTTGAGTTCTTCGGACGCACCCCAGAGTTAGAACCTATCAAGGGTCTGCGGAGACCAGAATCCGACCGTCACTCTTGATTTATTGCACATCCCGGTACACCGCCGGAGGCATTCATATAGAGTCATATTTTGTTCTAAGTATCGAGTTGTAAGTAAATAAAAGTGTGATGATCTTCATTATTAGAGCATTGTCCCATTTTGAGGAAAGGATGATGGAGACTATGATTCCCCCACAAGTCAGAATGAGACTCCAGATGAAAAAAAGAGGCCAAAAAAATGAGAGAAGGCCCAAATAGAAAATGAGAGAAAAGAGAGAAGGGGCAATGCTACTATCCTTTTACCACACTTGTGCTTCAAAGTAGCACCATGATCTTCATGATAGAGAGTCTCCTATATTGTCACTTTCATATACTAGTGGGAATTTTCATTATAGAACTTGGCTTGTATATTCCAATGATAGGCTTCCTCAAATTTCCCTAGGTCCTCGTGAGCAAGCGAGTTGGATGCACACCCACTTAGTTTCTTTTTGAGCTTTCATAAACTTATAGCTCTAGTGCATTCGTTGCATGGCAATCCCTACTCACTCACATTGATATCTATTGATGGGCATCTCCATAGCCCATTGATACGCCTAGTTGATGTGAGACTATCTACTTCTTTTTGCCTTCTCCACAACCACCTTCTATTCCACCTATAGTGCTATGTCCATGGCTCACGCTCATGTACTGCGTGAAAGTTGAAAAAGTTTGAGAACATCAAAAGTATGAAACAATTGCTTGGCTTGTCATTGGGGGTTGTGCATGATATAATTTTTTTCTTATGAAGGTGGAGAATAGCCAAACTATATGATTTTGTAGGGATAAGCTTTCTTTGGCCATGTTATTTTGAGAAGACATAATTGCCTTGTTAGTATGCTTGAAGTATTATTATTTTTATTTCAATATTAAACTTTTGTTTTGAATCGTACGGATCTGAACATTCATGCCACAATAAAGAAAATTACATGGATAAATATGTTAGGTAGCATTCCACATCAAAAATTTTGTTTTTATCATTTACATACTCAAGGACGAGCGGGAATTAAGCTTGGGGATGCTTAATACGTCTCCAACGTATCTATAATTTTTTATTGTTCCATGCTATTATATTATCTGTTTTGGATGTTTTATATGCATTAGTATGCAATTTTATATTATTTTTGGAACTAACCTATTAACCTAGAGCCCAATGCCCCGCAACCTTCTGTACCCGTGAGATCCCATCGAGGGACCTTTTTTGGCACCCTGCCGGAGGGGGATTCGATCACGGAGGGCTTCTACATCAACTCTATTGCCCTTCCGATGAAGCGCGAGTAGTTTACCACAGACCTACGGGTCCATAGCTATTAGCTAGATGGCTTCTTCTCTCTCTCTGACTCTCAATACCATGTTCTCCTCGATGTTCTTGGAGATCTATTCAATGTAATACTTTTTTGCGGTGTGTTTGCCGAGATCCGATGAATTGTGGATTTATGATCAGCTTATCTTTGAATATTATTTGTAATTCTCTTCGAACTATCAGTTTGGTTTCGCCAACTAGATTGGTTTTTCTTGCAATGGGAGAAGTGCTTAGCTTTGGGTTCAATCTTGCGGTGTTATTTCCCAGTGACAATAGGGGCAGCAAGGCACGTAATTTGTTGCCATTGAGGATAAAAAGATGGGGTTTTCATCATATTGCTTGAGTTAATTCCTCTACATCATGTCATCTTACTTAATGCATTACTCCATTCTTTATGAACTTAATACTCTAGATGCAATCCGGATAGCGCTCGATGTGTGGAGTAATAGTAGTAGATAAAGAATATTTTAGTCTACTTGACATGGACATGATGCCTATATTCATGATCATTCCCTTCGTCATAACTTTGTGCTTTTCAATTGCTCGGTAGTAATTTGTTCACCCACCTATTATTTGCTATCATGAGAGAAGCCTCTAGTGGAACCTATGGCCCCGGGTCTATTTTCCATCATATAAGTTTCTATTTTCCATCATACAAGTTTCCAATCTATAATATTAGTTTCCGATTTACTCTTTGTGCAATCTTTTACTTTCCGATCTATAAACCAAAAATACAAAAAAAATTACTTTACCGTTTATCTATCTCTATCAGATTTCACTTTTGCAAGTACCCGTGAAGGGTTTGACAACCCCTTTATCGCGTTGGTTGCAAGTTGTTTGATTATTTCTGCTGGTATTCGGTGACTTGTGCGTTGTCTTCTACTGGATTGATACCTTGGTTCTCAAACTGAGGGAAATAGTTATCTCTACTTTGCTGCATCACCCTTTCCTCTTCAAGGAAAAAACCAACTCAAGCTCAAGAAGTAGCAGGAAGAATTTCTGGCGCCGTTGCCGTGGAGATTTACGCCAAGTCAAGAGTCAAGATTTGTCTCCCGTCAACTGCCAATTTCTGGCGCCGTTGTTGGGGAGATCTACGCCAAGTCAAGACATACCAAGTACCCATCATAAACTCTCATCTCTTGCATTACATTATTCGCCATTCACCTATCGTTTTCCTCTCCCCCACTTCTAAAACGATTTTCAAAAAGATTTGCCTTTTCTTCGCCCCTTTTCCGTTCATCTTCTTCATTCGCTTTTTTGTGCTCTTGTGTTGGATTTCTTTGTTTATCGTGATGGCTCAACCAACAAACGTTGATCCTCACTTTAGGAGGTTGGAAGAAATTGAATATAATGTTAGGAGTTTCATGTCTTTGCAATTTGAGCATAATAATTTCTTTATAAACAAGATGAAGGACCAGAAAAGTTTTATGGAATACATGAATAAAGAGCTTGATGATATGTCTAAGGAATTTTATGGTTTGAAATCTCAGTTTGCCCATCTTGAAAATTTAGTAGGCCAAATTTCTGATAAACAAGCCACCTTAGTAAATAAGATGGTCGCTAAACCGGATCCTGAAATAAAGATGAAGATCTTAAAGTGATTGATGTAACTCCAATTGAGTATTTGTTTTCCAATATAAATCTTGATAAAGATGGGACTGGAGAAGAATCAACTTTAGTTAAAAGGCGTCCCAATGATTCGAAGTTTTTAGATCTTGATGCAAAAATTGATAAAAGTGGGATTGGAGAGGTCAAAACTTTAAGTATCAATGAACCCACTCTTTTAGATTTCAAGGTATTTAATTATGATAATTGTTATTTAATAGATTGTATTTCCTTGTTGCAACCCATTTTGAATTCTCCTCATGCTTATAATCAAAATAAAGCTTTTACTAAACATATCGTTGATGCTATGATGCAATCTTTTGAAGAAAAGCTTGAATTGGAAGTTTCTATCCCTAGAAAACTTTATGATGAGTGGGAACCTACTATTAAGATTAAGATTAAAGATTATGAGTGCCATGCTTTGTTTGATTGGGTGCTAGTGTTTCCACGATTCCAAAAACTATATGTGATGTGCTAGGTTTCCGTGAATTTGATGATTGTTCTTTAAATTTGCATCTTGTGGATTCCACTATTAAGAAACCTATGGGAAGAGTTAATGATGTTCTTATTGTTGCAAATAGGAATTATGTGCCCGTAGATTTCATTGTTCTTGATATAGATTGCAATCCTACATGTCCTATTATTCTTGGTAGACCATCCCTTAGAACGATTGGTGCAATTATTGATGTGAAAGAAGGAAACATTAGATTTCAATTTGCGTTAAGGAAGGGCATGGTACACTTTCCAAGAAAGAAAATTAAATTGCCATATGAATCTATTATGAGAGCTACTTACGGATTGCACACCAAAGATGATAATATCTAGATCTATTTGTGTTTTATGCCTAGCTAAGGGCATTAAACAATTGCACTTGTTGGGAGGCAACCCAATTTCATTTTGGTTTTTGCCTTTTAGGTTCTGTTTTGAAATAAAGAATTCATCTAGCCTATGTTTAGATGTGGTTTTATGTTTTAGTTAGTGTTTGTGCCAAGTAAGACCTTTGGGATAGCTTACGGTGATAGTTGATTTGATCTTGCTGAAAAACAGAAACTTTTGCGCCTAGTCCCAGAATTTTTAAAAAACACAGAAGCGTGATAAAATACTGATTCTTTTTGCAGAAGATTAATAAACAAATTTCTTACGTTGTCCTAATTTTTTAGAATTATTGGAGTTAGAGAAGTATTCGAAATATCCAGATTGCTACAGACTGTTCTGTTTTTGACAGATTCTATTTTCTATGTGTTGTTTGCTTATTTTGATGAATCTATGGGTAGTATCGGGGGGTATGAACCATGGAAAAGTTGGAATATTGATTGAGGACATCAATACCATTATTACACCCATAGCCCCTACTGCTACATATACTGGACCAATCACTAGAGCTCGCGCATACCAATTAAATTTTTAGGTACTTTTGTTTCTTGGTAATGATTCTAATGTTCATGAGAATATGATGCTGCCTAAATTGGATACATTTGTTTTGCTTACAAATGAAGGGCCTGGCATGGATAAGAGGGATGAACACTGGAGCAAGACCAAGCATGGAGAGGATGGCATGCGCAAGGGGAACAAGAACGGAGTTACAAGTGATGATTTCTGGACTTTGAAGCCACCATAATGAGTGCATGAAGCCTTGGATGAAATATACAAGATGCCACTTCATAAATTTTGTCCAGAGGCTACTCTAGGTGTTGCGTCACCTTATTATTGGGCCAGGCCCATGTAATTTCAAAATACCTAAGTATAGGTTGTTTTTAGAGTCCGTATGTGTGGGAAAAAAGAGATAGGGTTGGTTTCGGAGCCCTTCCCCGAGGGCCACGAAATCCCCCCCTCTTCCTCCATGTATACAGCCCTTAGGGCACTCTTTAGACTTTGGGTTTTCTTTAGATTAAAGTTCGCCATAGCTGCAACTTCGCGTACTTCGTTTGTGTTCAACGACCAGACAAAGGCGTCACAGAACCCCACCTTGATCAATAAAGCTTTCCTCTTATATTCACAATATCTAGATTGCAATCTTACTTTCTTGCTTCTTCTTCGTTTGCCTGTAGGAAACAGACCTTCGTGGTCAGGTTGATCATGCTCCGGCATGGTCAATAACCTCTCGGAGTTGGTTTAGCGATTTCTAAGGCACGACGTCCTCGCATGTTCGTAGTCGGATCGTCAAAGTCGACTTCCTCCAAAACGATAGCCACCATCTCATCGAAAGACAGGACACCTTTGCCTCTATCAAATATAGTAGATATTAGACCAGTATAAATAAATAATGAGTTCACAACAGTACCAAAAGTGGTGATTTATTTCCTTATACTAACGGAGCTTATGAGATTTTCTGTTTAGTTTTGTGTTGTGAAGTTTACAAGTTTTGGGTAAGGATTTGTTGGACTATGAAATAAGGAGTGGCAAGAGCCTAAGCTTGGGGATGCCCAAGGCACCCCAAGGTAATATTCAAGGACAACCAAGAGCGTAAGCTTGGGGATGCCCCAGAAGGCATCCCCTCTTTCGTCTTCGCCTATAGGTAACTTTACTTGAGGCTATATTTTTATGCACCACATGATATGTGTTTTGCTTGGACCATCTTGTATGATTTGAGTCTTTGCTTTTTAGTTTGCCACAATATCCTTTCTGTACACACCTTTTGAGAGACACACACATGAATCGTTATTTATTAGAATACTCTATGTGCTTCACTTATATCTTTTGAGCTAGGCAATTTTGCTCTAGTGCTTCACTTATATCTTTTTAGAGCACGACGGTGGTTTTATTTTATAGAAATTAATGAACTCTCATGCTTCACTTATATTAATTTGAGAGTCTTTAAACAGCATGGTAATTTGCTTTGGTTATAAATTTAGTCCTAATATGATAGGCGTTGAAGAGGGATATAATAAAAACTTCATATAAAGTGCATTGAATACTATGAGAAGTTTGATTCCTTATGATTGTTTTGAGATATGAAGATGGTGATATTAGAGGCATGGTAGTAAGTAATTGTGAATTTTAGAAATACTTGTGTTAAAGTTTGTGATTCCCATAGAATGCACGTATGGTGAACCGTTATGTGATGAAGTCGGAGAATGATTTATTTATTTATTGTCTTCCTTATGAGTGGCGGTCGAGGACGAGCGATGGTCTCTTCCTACCAGTGTATCCCCCTAGGATCATGCGTGTAGTAGTTCATTTTGATAACTAATAGATTTTTTGCAATAAGTATGTGAGTTCTTTATGACTAATGTTGAGTCCATGGATTATACGCACTCTCACCCTTCCACCATTGCTAGCCTCTCTAGTGCCGCGCAATTTTTGCTGGTGCCATAAGCCCACCATATACCTTCCTCAAAATAGCCATAATACCTACCTATTATGGCATTTCCATAGCCATTCCGAGATATATTGCCATGCAACTTTCCTCCGTTCTGTTTATCATGACACATTCCATCATTTTCATATTGCTTTGCATGATCATGTAGTTGACATCGTATTTGTGGGAAAGGCACCATTCATAATTCTTTCATACATGTCACTCTTGATTCATTGCACATCCCGGTACACCGCCGGAGGCATTCATATAGAGTCATATTTTGTTCTAACTATCGAGTTGTAGTTCTTGAGTTGTAAGTAGATAAAAGTGTAATGATCTTCATTATCAGAGCATTGTCCCATGTGAGGAAAGGATGATGGAGACTATGATTCCCCCACAAGTCGAAATGAGACTCCGGACGAAAAAAAGAGGCCAAAAAATGAGAGAAGGCCCAAATAAAAAAATGAGAGAAAAGAGAGAAGGGGCAATGCTACTATCCTTTTACCACACTTGTGCTTCAAAGTAGCACCATGATCTTCATGATGGAGAGTCTCCTATATTGCACTTCCATATACTAGTGGGAATTTTCATTATAGAACTTGGCTTGTATATTCCAATGATGGGCTTTCTCAAAGTGCCCTACGTCTTGATGAGCAACCGAGTTGGATATAGACCCACTTAGTTTCTTTTTGAGCTTTCATAAACTTATAGCTCTAGTGCATCTGTTGCATGGCAATCCCTATTCACTCACATTGATATCTATTGATGGGCATCTCCATAGCCTGTTGATACGCCTAGTTGATGTGAGACTATCTCCTTCTTTTTGTCTTCTCCACAACCACCTTCTATTCCACCAATAGTGCTATGTCCATGGCTCACACTCATGTATTGCGTGAAAGTTGAAAAAGTTCAAGAACATCAAAAGTATGAAACAATTGCTTGGCTTGTCATCGGGGTTGTGCATGATTTAAATATTTTGTGTGATGAAGATGGAGCATAGCCAGACTATATGATTTTGTAGGGATAAGCTTTCTTTGGCCATGTTATTTTGAGAAGACAGTATTGCTTTGTTAGTATGCTTGAAGTATTATTGTTTATATGTCAATATTAAAATTTTGTTTTGAATCTTACGGTTTGAACATTCATGCCAGAATAAAGAAAATACATGGATAAATATGTTAGGTAGCATTCCACATCAAAAATTCTGTTTTTATCATTTACCTACTCGAGGACGAGCAGGAATTAAGCTTGGAGATGCTTGATACGTCTCCAACGTATCTATAATTTTCGATTGTTCCATGCTATTATATTATCTGTTATGGATGTTTTATAGTCATTAATATGCTATTTTATTTTATTTTTTTGACTAACCTATTAACCTAGAGCCCAGTGCCAGTTCCTGTTTTTTCCCTGTTTTTGAGTTTCGCAGAAAAGGAATACCAAACGGAGTCCAAACGGAATGAAACCTTCGCGATGATTTTTCTTGGACCAGAAGACAACCATGAGACTTGGAGATGAAGTCGTAGGATCCACGAGGTGGCCACAAGGATGGAGGGCACGCCACCACCCTTGTGGGCCCCTCGTGCACCTCCTGACCTAATTCTTGCACCTATATATTCCCATATATCCCCAGACCAACAGAGGCATCCACGAAAACACTTTTCCACCGCCGCAAACTTCTGTACCCGTGAGATCCCATCTAGGGACCTTTTCCGGCACCCTTCCGGAGGGGGATTCGATCACGGAGGGCTTCTACATCAACTCTATTGCCCTTCCAATGAAGTGCGAGTAGTTTACCACAGACCTACAGGTCCGTAGCTAGTATCTCGATGGCTTCTTCTCTTTCTTTGACTCTCAATACCATGTTCTCCTCGTTGTTCTTGGAGATCAATTCAATGTAATACTTTTTTGCAGTGTGTTTGCCGAGATCCGACGAATTGTGGATTTATGATCAGCTTATCTTTGAATATTATTTGTAATTCTCTTCGAACTATTGGTTTGGTTTGGCCAACTAGATTGGTTTTTCTTCCAATGGGAGAAATGCTTAGCTTTGGGTTCAATCTTGCGGTGTCCTTTCCCAGTGACAGTAGGGGCAGCAAGGCACATATTGTATTGTTGCCATCGAGGATAAAAAGATGGTTTTCATCATATTGTTTGAGTTAATTCCTCTACATCATGTCATCTTACTTAATGCATTACTCCGTTCTATATGAACTTAATACTCTAGATGCATGCTGGATAGCGGTCGATGTGTGGAGTAATATTAGTAGATGCAGAATCGTTTTGGTCTACTTGACACGGACATGATGCATATATTCATGATCATTTCCTTAGATATCATCATAACTCTGTGCTTTTCTATCAATTGCTTGGCAGTAATTTGTTCACCCACCGTATTAGTTGCTATCATGAGAGAAGCCTCTAGTGGAACCTGTGGCCCCCGGGTCTATTTTCCATCATATAAGTTTCTATTTTCCATCATACAAGTTTCCAACCTATAATATTAGTTTATGATTTACTCTTTTTGCAATCTTTTACTTTCCGATCTATAAATCAAAAATACCAAAAATATTTACTTTACTGTTTATCTTTCTCTATCAGATCTCACTTTTGCAAGTAACCGTGAAGGGATTGACAACCCCTTTATCGCGTTAGGTGCAAGTTGTTTGATAGTTTCTGCAGGTATTCGGTGACTTGTGCGGTTTCTCCTACTGGATTGATACCTTGGTTCTAAAACTGAGGCAAATACTTATATCTACTTTGCTGCATCACCCTTTCCTCTTCAAGGGAAAAAACAACGCAAGCTCAAGAAGTAGCTGGAAGAATTTTTGGTGCCGTTGCCGGGGATATTTACGCCAAGTCAAGAGTCAAGATTTGTCTCCCGTCAACTTGCCAATTTCTGGCGCCGTTGCCGGGAAGATCTACGCCAAGTCAAGACATACCTAGTACCCATCATGAACTCTCATCTCTTTCATTACATTATTCGCCATTCGCCTCTCGTTTTCCTCTCCCCCACTTCTAAAACGATTTTCGAAAACATTTGCCTTTTCTTCGCCCCTTTTCTGTTCGTCTTCTTCGTTTGCTTTTAGTGTGCTCGTGTGTTGCATTTCTTGCTTTATCGTGATTGCTTAACCGAAAAACATTGATCCTCACTTTAGGAGGTTCAAAGAAATTGAAAATAATGTTAGGAGCTTCATGTATTTTCTATTTGAGCATAATAATTTCTTTAGAAACTAGCTCAAGAGCAGAAAAGTTTTATGGAATACATGAATGAAGAGCTTGATGATATGTCTATGGAATTTTATGGTTTGAAATCTCAGTTTGCTCATCTTGAAAATTTAGTAGGCCAAATTTCTGATAAACAAGCCACCTTAGTAAATAAGATGGCCGCTAAACCAGAATCTTTAAATAAAGATGAAGATCTTAAAGTGATTGATGTAACTCCTATTGAATCTTTGTTTTCCAATATAAATCTTGATAAAGATGGGACTGGAGAAGAGTCAACTTTAGTTAAAAGGCGTCCCAATGATTCGGAGGTTTTAGATCTTGATGCAAAAATTGATAAAAGTGGGATTGGAGAGGTCAAAACTTGAAGTAGCAATGAACCCACTCTTTTGGATTTGAAGGAATTTAATTATGATAATTGTTCTTTAATAAATTATACTTCCTTGTTGCAATCCATGTTGAATTCTCCTCATGCTTATAATCAAAAAGATTTTACTAAACATATCGTTGATGCTATGATGCAATCTTTTGAAGAAAAGCTTGAATTGGAAGTTTCTATCCCTAGAAAACTTTATGATGAGTGGGAACCTACTATTAAGATTAGGATTAAATATTATGAGTGCCATGCTTTGTGTGATTTGGGTGCTCATCGATGGTGACCACGAGGAGGGCACCCTCTCCGGCTCTTCCAAGGGGAAATAGCCCATCTGCTCTTCCAAGGAGAAAGAGCCTGTCTGCGACATCAGGGAGGGCACCCTACAGCTGTGCGCTTCCAAGGGGAAGGAGCCCATCTGCGACAACATGGAGCGCATCCAGGGTCTGTGCTCTTCCCATGGGAATGAGCCCATCTGTGACAAGTGAGGAAAACCATGATTTGTTTTGCCGTGCCTCTTCGCAAGGGGGAGCCCATGATTTGTTTTGTCGAGTCCCTTTTGTAGTGTAGTGAGAATATGTCCAGTTTTAATTGCTATATTTGGTTGTTTGCAGTATGCCTTGTTTATTTAAGTTGTTCACAATGTGATGCTCTATATGTGCAACTATTTACTGTGCAATACATTTCATCAATCCAGTTTTAAACATACCGATAGGAATGCATATATTTGCTTGTTGTTAAGTCTGTTATAGCTAGCATATGCCTCTTTTAAAGTTTTTTGATTGTTCGGTTGTTTGTAGTTAGGATATGTCCAGTTTCAAATGCTATCTTTGGTTGTTTGTAGTATGCCTTGTTCATTCCAGTTATTCACAACGTGATGTTCTATATGTGCAAGTATGAACGGTGCAGTTCAATTTCATCAATACCAGTTTCAACAATACCACTATGAATTACTACATTTGGTTGTTGCATCTTGTAGTTAACACGCCTTTCCATTTTTATTTAATAATAACCAGTGTACTTAGACCGGCACAATACCAGTTTGAATGACTATGTTTGCTTGTTGTTAAATGGTAGGCCTGTTGCAGTTAACAGACCTTTCCACTTGTTTTGCTTTACTAGCGTGCTTAAACCTGCACACTGAAGCTATCTTTTGGAGATTATTTTGTCTGCCATGGATATATTTGGTTGATGTTTAGCATGTTGTGCTTAACATGCCTCTCGATGTACCTACACAGGACAACTTTGGGAATGACTGTTGTTTTCCATCGAGGTTAGTTTCATCCCATGGCTTATATATACTCACTGTTCATGACATCGCTAGCTGGTACCATATAGGCCAGGGGCTGATAAGGGACTAATCGGTGAACCGGAGTTTTAACTAAATATATCTACAAGCCATTTATCGTTAGGTTAACTAGGGCCACATGTAATATATCCGAGGCTACATAGAAACATGTACTGTACTTAATGTCTAAATATGCACTCCTAGGCTACATAGCAACAAGGAAGAGTGTTACCTTAATGTTCTGATGATGTCTAGATATATGTAGAAGAGCAGCAGCATCAACAACAACAAACACATCCATGTTTGGATACACAACTTAGCTAAAGGTTAGAGTTAGTTTCTAGCTCTGAAATAACTCCATCCAAAGAGGCATTTGGATGACAGGGTTAGATTGACAATAAATGCACTAGGAGAACTAGCTCCAATTAGCACCTCTTGGGTGGGATAGATTTTTGGGTGGGTTAGATGCAATTAGCTCAATCTTGCCCTCATGTTTGGATATACTTTAGGGCTATTTGAGCCCGAACTAGCTTAAACAAACTCTAACCCATGGATGCATAAGTAGTTAATCAGCTGACAATTTGAAAAAATGCAATAAACTCCTTCCGACCCATAATATAAGATGTTAATTCATGTAATATGCGAGTATTTTGGATGTTATAAGATATTATAAAAGAGTGTTGTAATACATCATCATTGTGCAATTGCTGTTTAGCTTCTAATATTAACTTGGTGCTTTTAGGTACATACGTCATTGGTAAAGATCCGCGCTTCGACCCTTTCTGCATATGGGGCAATGAGATATCGATGAACCACCATCAAGTGGGGAAGCTGATAAATATTGTTAGTAAAATGGGTCAAAAGATGGCAAATTAAACTATTTGTTTACACTTTATCCAAGACAACAGCGACCTGCGGGATGGTAAGTAAGAACTCTGCAGCCTTCTTTTTACTGCCCATAATGAGTTGTGTTAGATGACAATGTCTAAATCTTTTTCCTTTGCAGTGGTTCCCAAAGCAGTTTGCTCAAGATTACCTCTCAAACTACATGATTTGCGGGCATGCAAAGGTTAAAGTATTTCTACCAGAACACGATGATTATCTAGATGTTTTCATGAAGACCGTGAAGGATGGGCGGTCGGCCATCACAAGGGCTTGGACTAGAGTCGTGCGTGCCTTCTGCATGGAGGAGGGCACAATATGGGCATTCCGCTTCACCTTGTTCAGCAACCAGAATGTATTTCGCCTCTTTCTTTACCGTCTTTAATAGTACAAGTATACAACTGTGGTTCATCATTCTTTATTTGGTTCTTATGTAATTCTTGAACTTATGTACCTATGAATCGAATAATGCATTAGTTGTTTGAACCTGATGGATATGAATAAAGCTATAGCATACATTCAAATTCAAATCCGGTACCATTTAAAATAGCAGCAATTAAATTACGATGAAATTACGCTCTCCAGGTCGTTACGGCGCACACGGTTGGTAAAACACAAACGATTGCGATATACACCATAATCCGACACGGTTCACGGAGAGGAAACGTGTGCAAGCATGCACATAGTTGCCGTTTGCAAAGCGTGTGCGATGTCAAACAAGATCACAAATGGTGTGGGTAAACTAAATGTTTGTGATAGTTGCCTTATCGTACACTATTCACAACCATGAACTATTTCTGATGTGGTATGCATCGTAAACGTTGCACCACAGAATAGCGTCTGCGATAGTTGTCATGTACGACGATGTTATGACGGTCCAACGTTTCGTAATCCTGTCCGACACTCGTACGAAGATTAGCTAATCTTCTTAATTAATTAGTTATCACATATGGTTTGGGAAAAGTGAATGTGTGTGATTGTCTGCTTATCATACACGTTGTATAATCATGAACCATTTGTGATGGGCTGCGCATCGTAAACGTAGCACCACAGAATAGTGACCGGGTTGGCAATGCAAGCACAAACGAGTTGCAAGGAAGCAGCGTCTGGGTGGCTCCCTATCCCTGACTGTTTCTGGGTCATGTGGGAAGGATCGCCCCCCCCCTATCGTAGTCACTCACTTGACGACGATTCCAAATGCCATTTTGGAAAGGGGTTAAAAATCGTTTGTCTAGCACCTCGATGTACCAGTGTATGTAAGATATGCACGAGAGAGACTTATGGCACAAAGATGATAGCAAGGTGATTTGCACGCTAAATGTAGCTACGCGGAGTAAGCGTATCACTAAGGTGCCCGAAGAGCGTGGCCCGACAATTCTCAACTCGCTAGTCTCGATAGGTAAGTGACGCAAATTTGCTCGGGTTATCAATGCAATCGCAAGGGAATGTACCAAGTGTTGTCGAGGTTACTGTCCTTGCTTAAGGTTGGTATGAGGATGAAGTTGTCATTGTCGATGTCAAGGTCGATGCGGTCGTGAAGAGCGGTGTCGTTGATGTCAAACTGTTCCTATGTAGCCGAAACACCTTAGGAAACGGAAACCGCAACTCAAAATTGATCAAATGTGGAAGGTGGATGCTTTTATGATGAAAATTATGATGGAGGAAAATGGTGGTGGTAATGATATATGTGGATAGGGGATGTTAAGAGCTACAAAACAAGCTAAAGAGCACAAAAAATGGACTTCAGGGGTGAAAGTTATGGCCAAAACGGAGGTGTTGTTGATCTGATTCAGGGGGTGTGGGCACCCGGTGAGGGAGTCCTGGATTAAGGGGTCCTCGAGCGTCCGGGCTATGTGACGTGGGCCGGACTAATGGGCCGTGAAGACACAAGACAAAAGACTTCCTCCCGTGTCCGGATGGGACTCTCCTTTGCGTGGAAGGCAAGCTTGGCGTTCGGATATGAAGATTCCTTTCTATGTAAACCGACTCTGTACCACCCTAGGTCCCTTCGGTGTCTGTATAAACCGGAGGGTTTAGTGCTTAGGGCCAATCATAATCATATAGGCTAGACATCTAGGGTTAGCCATTACGATCTCGAGGTAGATCAACTCTTGTAACCCCATATTCATCCAAGATACTCAGGCAGGTAGTAGGGTATTGCCTCCATCAAGAGGGCCCGAACCTGGGTAAACATCGTTTCCCTGTCTCCTGTTACCTTCGATCCTCAGACACACAGTTCGGGACCCCCTACCCGAGATCCGCCGGTTTTGACATGACACACCATTCGGAATGGGTTCAGCCGGCCATAGCCGGGCCACGACGTCCTTCATGGCAGCTCCGGAGATCTTGTGGAGCTCGGCCCACTGGGCCATCTGTTCATTCAGCAACACCGGACGCCGTGGCACGTTGAATTGTGACCAGAAAAGCTTCTCTGCAGCATGTCCTTCCTGTGCTTGGAAGAACTGTGTCGCGTCGGAGACACTCTTCAGCAGTTCCAAGAACGCGTCTCGAGAACTCCACAATTGATTAAGCAGAGGATACTTCGGGTCGCCGAACTTAGTCTGTAAAAGAAAGGGCTTACCAGCCGCTATCTCCCCAGCTTGTCGGATCTCCTCCCGAGCCGCTCTAGACTCGGACCGTGCTTCTCTCGCCTCTAGTAAGGCCTTGTCGAGTTTGGCTGCCTTGGCTTTGTTATCCTCCTCAAGTGATTTGCATTTGCTAGTGGCATCCTTTAGCTCTCGCTCCATGGTAGATATTCTCTCCTCGCACTGGCGCCGAGTGGCCTGTTCGGCCTTTAAATCAGCAGCCGCCTTCTTGGCAGCCACGTCGCTCACTCTGGCCTGCTCATTGGCCCGGGCAAGCTCGGCCCGAAGGGTCTCAACCGCGGTAGCACCGTCTACAGTTTTGCATGTCACAGTGTATAATTTTCAGCTTCATGCTCATACTATTATACATGCATAAGCGGGCTGTCCCGATAACATACCTTGTGCCTCGTGGAGCCAACTATTAATAAGAGTAATGTCCTCTTAAGCTAACTCAAGTTTATGCTTTAAATCTGCAACTTCCGCAGCTTGGGCAGCCGCCGTTGACATAACAACCTGTTTTCAAATTAATTATGTTACTTCCTGAGCATATCTTTTTGATCCTCTGATCGCCTCCCAGTGGAAACCGACCAGAGTCTCAGGGGCTACTATCTATACACATGCACATTATTGCATGTAAAGAGTGGTTAAAGATACTACATTGCATACCTCGAAGCCTCTTAGCAGGCCCGTAAAGGCTTCATTCAATCCGCTTCTCGCGGACAGAATCCTCTCAACTACCGTACCCATTAAGGTACGATGTTCCTCTGAGATGGACGCACTTTGCAATGTGTCCATTAGTGTATCCGACACCTCCGGACTCCTGGAGGCTACTGCGAGAGTACAGACTCCCTTCAAAGGGGCACGCTTACTGGACCCTAGAGTCATCCTTGGCTATAAACAGGATAGTTCGGGGCCCTCATTGTTGGTCCCCGTAGGGGCTGCCTCCCCTGGACCCTTGACGGTCGAAGTATCACCTTCGGGCGCTATCTTCATTGTCCCCCGCACTGCTGGATGGTCAGGGGAGATCCTCCAGGACGACACCTCGAAGTCGTCCGCCCTTAGGGGCGAGAAAGCTTGTGGAGGCGTCTCGCTTTCCATCATCTCCGGAGGCAAGTCCCTCGATGAGGAGGACTGTTGAGGTAGATAGCGGGCCAGACTTCAAACATATAGTTTAAATGTTACCCTTGCAAACTGAAAAGAACGGGACATGTCTAGAGCATCCTTGTTCACTTACGATTCGGCAAGGGGCTTGTCCCTAGAGAGGAGCTCTCCGTCAACATCGGCTTCCAAACTCGAACCATCTGACAGGGATATCTTCCCTCTCTTGGGTGCCTCCACCTCCAAGTTTTCGGAGGCAGTCCTTTTCTTCCCGTGGGGAGAAGGGACATCACCTTCTCCTTCCCCTTCATCTTCATCTTCAGAAGAGGGAGCTTCAGTCTCCCAGGACGTAGCGTCCAGTATACCTTTAGAGCGGAGGGGCCACCTTCAGCCCTTTTGCTCTTCTTCTTGTCCTCATTCGCCAGCATTTGATATGGCGCCAGGGCCAGCATCCTCATTAACACAGGATCAGCTGGATCCTCGGGAAGTGGAGTCGGACACCTAACTCGTTCCGCCTTCTTTATCCAGCCCTGGTTGAAGATAGGTTCCTTAGTACATCGCTATGAGATAATCAACCGAGTTGCATTCAGAAGTTGGGTGCTTACCGAGGTATCCGGATGGTTGCAGTCGAGGCCGATGTCCTCGGATGTGTCCGGCCACTGCTTTCGACTATTGAAGAATAGTTTCCACATCCCTCTGTGCGTTGTGCCGAAGAATAGCTGAAGGTTCCGCGGTCCTTCTGGATTGAACTCCCACATGCGGAGAGGTCGTCGCTGGCACGGAAGGATCAAGCGGACTAACATCACCTGTATCACATTAATGAGGCCGTGTCCTCAAGGATGCTCTGGATACGGTTTGCAGCGTCTGCACTTCATCAGTTGATCCCCAGTCTAGCCCTTTATTAATCCATGATGCGAGCCGTAATGGAGGGCCAGATCGGAATGCAGGCGTGGCTGCCCATTTGGTACCGCGGGGTTCGGTGATATAGAACCACTCCCGCTGCCATAAGTTGGAAGTTTCCGTGAAAGTGCCTTTTGGCAAGATAGTGTTGGCGAGCTTGCTCACCATGGCACCGCCGCACTCCGCCTGCTCCCCGTCGATTATCTTCGGCTTCACATTGAAGGTCTTGAGCCATAGGCCGAAGTGTGGGGGAACGCGAAGAAAAGCCTCACACATAACGATAAATGCCGAGATGTGAAGAAAGGAGTCCGAAGCTAGATCGTGAAAATCTAGCCCATAATAGAACATAAGGCCACGAACAAAGGGGTGGAGAGCGAACCCTAGCCCACAGAGGAAGTGAGAGATGAATACAACCCTCTCGCCGGATTTTAGTGTGGGGATAACCTGCCCCTTGGTAGGGAGCCTGTGGGGGATTTCCGCAGTCAGGTACCTCGCCTCCCGGAGCTTCATGATATATTCCTCGGTGATCGAGGAGGCCGTCCACCTGCCTTGGGAGCTGCATCTGGACATAACTAGAAGGCTTGGTAACAATGAAAGAAATCGAGACCTGGGCGCGGGAGCTTAAGGCTGGAAAGGCTGAGGAAGAGATAGGTGTGGGGGATAAAGACGGGTCTGTACCCCTTTATAAAGGCGAGGAATATTGAACGCCTCCTCACGGGCCTTAAAGCTCGCCTATTCCCAAGGGATCGTGCAAACGACACGGTTGGATTAGCCACGCCCATATTAATAGGAATCCCGTGATAAGGGGACATGATCTCTGCTTTGACAAGATGTGCCAATAAAAACCGCGCCTCGTAACATGGAGCGAGAGGCTGAAAGACGGTTCAAAATAATAACCAGGCAAGGGACATAACGTCTCGTCACCAAATTTGTCAGTAGATGGGACTTGTTAAAAATTGTACCCTGTTATGGTTGTATGTGGTGTCTGTTTTGCAGAGCCAGACACGTTTCTGTGTTCGAGGACTACTTTGAAGTGTTCAGAGGAGGAACCCGCCTTGCAATGCCAAAGACAATCTGTGCACCGGACACATCGTCATTGAAGCTTGGTTCAGGGGCTACTGAGGGAGTCCTGGATTAAGGGGTCCTCGGGCATCCAGGCTATGTGACGTGGGCCGGACTAATGGGCCGTGAAGACACAAGACAAAAGACTTCCTCCCGTGTCCGGATGGGACTCTCCTTTGCGTGGAAGGCAAGATTGGCGTTCAGATATGAAGATTCCTTTCTCTGTAAACCGACTCTGTACCACCCTAGGTCCCTCCGGTGTCTATATAAACCAGACGGTTTAGTCCTTAGGGGCAATCATAATCATACAGGCTAGACATCTAGGGTTTAGCCATTACGATCTCGAGGTAGATCAACTCTTGTAACCCCATATTCATCCAAGATAATCAAGCAGGAAGTAGGGTATTACCTCCATCAAGAGGGCCCGAACCTGGGTAAACATCATGTCCCTGTCTCCTGTTACCTTCGATCCTCAGACGCACAGTTCGGGACCCCCTTCTCGAGATCCGTCGGTTTTGACACCGACACCCAGGGGTACGGGGTGCGGGTGTCCGGGGCGGTTAGGGACAAATAGGCCCGGGGGATCGAGGTGTGGGTGCCCGGGGGTCTCCGATTTCGGTAGATTTTTTGGGAAGTGGCTAAATTCGGTGGATTTCATGGTGGGAAGGGTACGGGTGATTGGGTAGGGGCTAGATCCAGTTGCCAAACAACAAATCCATGGACCAAAATAACCAAATCTCACAAGATCCAATAAATTTGATGAAAAAAATTTGGGGCTATTTTTGTGGTTTTTTTTGAATTAGGACGAAAAACAACAAAATCAAGCTAGCAAATGGGGGGTAGGGACTCCAAGATGTGAATCAATCTTGCTCATGATACCAAGATGTTGTAGGTGACACCCTAGGGAATATCTTTTCACACTTGGAGGGGGGAAAGGGTTGAACACACAAGAACACAAGGGGATAAATCACTCAAACATACCCAAATCACACGTCCACTATACTAACATACATGAGATCCACAAGTATACTGGAACAATTCAAGGAAAATAGCACTAGGAGTTCTTCCCACTCCAAGGAGATGAGGTCTTGATGTTAATCTTCTCCAAGAGGAGGCCTTGATAATCCATAAGGATTCTTCCCAAAGAGGGGTCTTGATCTCCAAGAGGAGGGAATACAAGGAGCAAAGCTCTCTTATGTGTCTCAAATACTTTGCTAACCCTAAAAATGAGCTAGGTGAGGGGTACTTATAGCATAGGGACGAAATAAGAGGAAAACATGGGTACAAGGGTCTTTTCAACCTAATTGCGCGCAGGCATAATCGGTGGAGTCCGGGCACCTAGGGTAAAGGGGTCCGGGCACCCAGACCGGTCACGGACAGGCGCCACGGAGCGGGCCGGGCACCTGGGGCAAAGATGGCAGGGCACCTGGTCCGGACAAAGGGCCGGCTGGAGGGGGACTGGGCACCCGAGGGTTGAGGGCCCAGGTACCCGGGGCAGCGGCTAGAGGTTGGAGAGGGACCTGGGCACCCGGGGCCAAAGGGGCCAGGCACCCGACGCGAGCAGGGGTGTTGCCCAGGTAGTGGCCGGGCACCCGGGGTGGCCAAGGCCAGCACCAAGACAAGGGGCCATGCACCCGGGGCCTTCTTGGCCGGGCACCTGGGGTGGCCAGGGCTGGTTCCCAGCCGGCGGCCGGACACCCGGGGGTAAAGGGCCCGAGCACCCGGAGTGTCCAGGAACTCCGTTCCTTTGTTCTTCTCGTTCCCCTCTTCCTTATCTTGCTCCGTAGATGCTTGTGTCTCCGTCCTCACATTCTTACGATCATCTCCTTGGTACCCAAGAGTGCATAACATCTTCGTTTGAGGTAGGACCCAATTCACGTGTGAATCCAAACGAAACTCGGGAGGAAAGAGTTAACCTCGGTTTCAATGGCACATGCGCGTGCTCTTGTCATTGGTCCTCTTTGTGCTTGTGGTTTTGATGGAATGTCCATGGGGATGGTCGAGGGAAGCTCCGCATCAGGAACCGTGCAAGAATCCCACGTCCTCAATGTCAATCTAATCAAGTGGAGCACGTGCAAAAAGCGGTCGAAGAAGCTCAATGATGAGGACATCAATACCATTGTTACACCCACAGCCCCTACAGCGACATATACTGGACCAATTACTAGAGCTCGCGCACGCCAATTAAATTATCAGGTACATTCATTTCTTGGTCATGATTCTAATGTTCATTAGAATATGATGCTGCCTAAATTGGATACATTTGTTTTGCTTACAAATGAAGGGCCTGGCATGGATAAGAGGGGTGAACACTGGTGCAAGACCAAGCCTGGAGATGATGGCATGTGCAAGCGGAACAAGAACGAAGTTACAAGTGATGATTTCAGGACTTTGAAGCCACCATAAGGAGTGCATGAAGCCTTGGACGAAATATACAAGTTGCCACTTCATAAATTTCGTCCAGAGGCTATTCTAGGTGCTGCGTCACCTTATTATTGGGCCAGGCCCATGTAATTTCGAAATACTTAAGTATAGGCTATTTTTAGAGTCCGTATGTGTGGGGAAACAAGAGTTAGGGTTGGTTTCGGACCCCTCCCTCAAGGGCCACGAAATTCCCCCCTCTTCGTCCATATATACAGCCCTTAGGGCGTCGTTTAGACTTTGGGTTTTGTGTAGATTAAAGTTCGCCATAGCTGCAACTTCGCGTACTTCGTTTGTGTTCAACGACCAGACAAAGGCGTCACAGAACCCCACCTTGATCAATAAAGCTTTCCTCTTATATTCGCAATATCCAGATTGCAATCTTAGTTTCTTGCTTGTTCTTCGTTTTCCTGCAGGAAACAGACCTTCGTGGTCAGGTTGATCGTGCTCCGGCGTGGTCAATAACCTCTTGGAGTTGGTTTAGCGATTGCTAAGGCGCGACGTCCTTGCACGTTCGTAGTCGGATCGTTAAAGTCGACTTCCTCCAAAACGATAGCCACCATCTCATCGAAAGATGGGACACCTTTGCCTCTATCAAGTGGTATCAGATTTCCAGGTTGCTCGGTGAGATTTTACAGTTTTTGGTTGTTTAGATCGAGTCTGTTCTTCATACCTACAGTCCACGAAAAAGCCACACAAAAAAAATGTAGGGCTAGTTCATCCTATCCGAACCAATCTGAGCCTTTGCATAATCTTTTCTGTATTTGCTTTGTTGAATTTGCGGTTGCATCGTCGTGTCAAGTTGCTGGTCTTAGCGTCTGGTTCTTCAGAGTTTCTAGTTCTGTTCACAAGTTGTCACGCCGCCGCCGCACCAACATACTCCTTACCGCTGCCATATACATCCGCCTGTCCACCACCCATCCGAGTCCACATATACATCCGCCTGTCCACCACCAATCCGAGTCCACATATATATCTACCTGTCCACCGCCAATCCGAGTCCACATATACATCTGCTTGTTCATCACCAATCCGAGCCTTTTCATATTAGGTTTGTTTTCGAGATCCATCTAGTTTTCGTTTCGTGTTTTCTTGCCTGAGTAGGTTTCGGGAAAAAAAATCTGGAGATCCCCGGGCAGTTTTTAGGCCAAAATTTCGGCGATCAAAAATATTTTTTCCCTATCCTATTTTTAGGTCCCACGGAGCGTTTTGAGACACTCGCCATCATAGTGATTTTTTGCCACACTTTTTCGTCGTCGCTGCCCTGATTTCCGAAAAAAAATTGTCAAAACAATTTCGTGCCTATCCTGTTAGTTTGACTTGGGAAGAGTTTTGAGACACTCGACATTATAGTGATTTTACGCAAAAAAAAGGAGCGCAAAAAAAGAGTACAAAAAAGAGCACAAAAATTCAGAGTGTGCTTTCCCTTGTTTACGTGTCGCGCCGTGATTTTGTTCGTGTTCTAGGCTCGCGTCTCTAGTACGGTCTAGCCTAGGACCAGCACAATACCATCGTTGAGCGTTTATTCAACTTTGCATCTCTGAATTGATTATTGCTGACCCTTTTTGCTATCATATTATAAGCCTTCCATCTCCACATACATCTACGTCGTGCGTTTGACTCTCCCTGGTAATCGCTCTATCCAAGCTTTGAGAGTTTTGACTACAACGGTTGCCGATCACCACCTGCTGCTTGGTAAGAACTGGTAAGAATTTGAGATTTGCTTGACAGATTTGTGACGCCCCACCACCACCATTTTCTAGTAGTATGTAGGATCATATTCTTGTGTGTTTCTATTGCTGCTAACCATGGCAGGATCACAAGTCGACGAGACTGACTGGGAGAACATGACGAATAAGGAGTTGCATGATAAATTTCAGCAAATGATGACTGAACAGGTGCAAGATGTGCTGAACAATTTCGAAGAGGCCATGGATAAGATAATTGGCTTTGAGAAGACGTTCGAAACGAAGCTCGATAACAAATTTAATGAAGTGCTTGCGCGTCTTCCACAGCCACCACCGGCTGCACCTGCCGCACCTCTGCCACAACATCAACAACAACAACGACTACCTCCACGTCGCAAAACAGCCCTCCGCCGAGCGAGCCGTGTCCCTCTTGAGCCTGGCCAAACTGTTGGTGCTGTTGTTGATACTTCTGCGACTCCTGCTGCTGATGAGGAGGAGGATGATTATGCGGGAGATTACGAGGATGAGGTTGAACAAAATCAGAACTACGTGCAACCACCAGCACCACAACCACCAGGTCGTCCACATGCAAATAATTGCAATGGTTGGGCTGCACCACCCCCTCAGGTACGAGATCATGACCATCTCCCTAAACTGAAATTGAATATTCCACCATTTGAGGGTAGATTCGTTCCTGATATATATATCTTACTTGGGAGTTAGACCGAACAACGTTTTGCATGTTTAGAATATCCCGAGGAGAGACGTGTTGCTGCTGCACTTTGTGCTTTCACTAGTTTTGCTTGTGCGTGGTGGTCTGAACATCGTAGATTATATCCGAATAATATTCCAACAAACTTGGGCCGCTTTGAAAACTGCTATGCGTACTTGTTGGGTTCAACCATATTATCAACGTGAATTACTTCAAAAATTGCAGCGTTTAAGACAAGGAAAAAATATGTAGAGGAATATTATCAGGAATTACAAACTGGCATGATTAGATGTGGTATTGTTGAGGATAATGAAGCTATGCTTGCATGGATTATGGGTGGATTAAATAGAGAGATTCAGACCATTCTAGAGTATAAGGAGTATAATAATATCACTCGTTTATTCCATCTTGCTTGTAAAGCTGAACGTGAAGTGCAAGATCGACATGCATTGGTACGAACTAACTTTTCCGCAGGTCGACCTTCTTCATGGACACCGCGTGCATCCTCTACTTTCACACATTCTACTGCATCAGCACCTCCATCTGCTGCCACCTCCAGTCGTGATACAAGAAAGCAGGCACAACCACCACTATCTACCAAGAGCACACCTGTCGGGCCTATACAGATCTCTTCTTCTTCCATGGAATCAACAGGGCACACAAGTGATATTATTTGTCGTCGTTGTAAGGGAAGAGGTCATTATGCGAGAGAATGCAAATCTCAGCGTGTGATGAAAGCTACTGAGGATGGTGGGTATGAGTCCGCTAATGACTATGATGACGAGACTTTGGCTCTTATTACACGTGAAGAACACGGTGGAGATGATTCTGAACATGAGACGCAATACATGGCTCCTGAAGATGCTGACAGGTATGAATGTTTAGTTGCTCAACGTGTTTTGAGTGTGCAGGTTACACAAGCTGAGCAAAATCAGAGGCATAATTTGTTCCATACAAAGGGAGTTGTGAAGGAACGTTCTGTTCGCGTCATCATAGATGGAGGGAGCTGCAACAACTTGGCTAGCATGGAGATGGTGGAGAAGCTATCTTTCACCACAATACCACATCCACATCCTTATTACATCCAATGGTTCAACAACAGCGGCAAGGTTAAGGTAACACGTACTGTTCGTGTGCATTTTAGTATCTCTACATATGCTGATTATGTTGATTGTGATGTGGTACCTATGCAAGCATGTTCCTTATTACTTGGTAGACCATGGCAATTTGATAAAAATTATGTACACCATGGTAGAAACAATCAGTATACTCTTGTTCATAAGGATAAACATATTACTTTGCTTCCTATGTCTCCTGATTCCATTTTGAAAGATGATATTAATAGAGCTAATAAAGCAAAACAAGAGAAAAATAAGAGTGAAAATCAGACTGTGGCAAAAGAATTTGAGCAACAAATGAAGCCTGATAATAAACCATCTAGTGTTGCTTCTGAAATTAAATTGAAAAGTGCATGTTTACTTGCCACCAAATCTGATATTGATGAGCTAGATTTTAGCAAATCTATTTGCTATGCTTTTGTGTGCAAAGAGGCATTATTTTCATTCCAGGACGTGCCTTCCTCTTTGCCTCCTGCTGTTACTAACATTTTGCAGGAGTTCGCTGACGTCATTCCACAAGACGTGCCACCGGGATTACCACCTATTCGTGGGATTGAGCATCAGATTGACTTAATTCCCGGTGCATCGCTTCCCAACCGTGCACCATACCATACCAATCCAGAGGAGACGAAGGAGATTATGCGTCAAGTACAGGAGCTGCTTGACAAAGGTTATATACGCGAATCTCTTAGTCCTTGTGCTGTTCCTATCATACTAGTGCCGAAAAAGGATGGTACGTCGCGTATGTGTGTTGATTGTAGAGGCATTAATAATATTATTATTCATTATCGTCATCCTATTCCTAGGCTAGATGATATGCTTGATGAATTGAGCGGCTCTACAATTTTCTCCAAAGTTGATTTGCGTAGTGGATACCATCAAATTCGTATGAAATTGGGAGATGAATGGAAAACTGCATTTAACACTAAGTTTGGTTTATATGAGTGGTTAGTCATGCCTTTTGGGTTAATTAATGCACCTAGTAGTTTCATGAGATTAATGAACGAAGTTTTACGTGTTTTCATTGGACGATTTGTGGTAGTATATTTCGATGATATACTGATTTATAGTAAATCTTTGGAGGAACATTTGGAACATTTACGTGCTATTTTTATTGCTCTACGTGATGCACGTTTGTTTGGTAACCTTGGAAAGTGCACCTTTTGCACCGACCGAGTATCTTTTCTTGGCTATGTTGTTACTCCATAGGGAATTGAAGTTGATAAAGCCAAGATTGAAGCTATTGAGAGTTGGCCGCAGCCCAAAACGGTCACACAAGTGAGGAGTTTCCTTGGCCTCGCTGGTTTCTATAGGAGTTTTGTGAGAGATTTCAGCACCATTGCTGCACCTCTCAATGAGCTTACAAAGAAGGATGTGCCTTTTGATTGGGGTACCGCACAGGAAGAAACCTTCACGGTATTGATAGATAACTTGACACATGCTCCTTTACTCCAACTTCCCGATTTTAATAAGACTTTTGAGCTTGAATGTGATGCTAGTGGAATTGGATTAGGAGGTGTGTTATTACAAGATGGCAAACCTGTTGCATACTTTTCTAAAAAAATGAGTGGGCCTAGTCTGAACTATTCTACTTTTGATAAAGAATTATATGCTCTTGTTCGGACCTTAGAAACATGGCAACATTATTTATGGCCCAGAGAATTTGTTATACATTCTGATCATCAATCTTTGAAACATATTAAAAGTCAAGCTAAACTGAATCGTAGACATGCTAAACGGGTTGAATTCATTGCGACTTTCCCTTATGTCATTAAACACAAGAAGGGTAAAGAAAATGTTATTGCTGATGCATTATCTCGTCGTTATACTATGCTGTCACAACTTGACTTTAAAATATTTGGTTTGGAGACCATCAAAGATCAATATTTGCATGATCCTGAATTTAAAGATGAATTGCAGAATTGTAAAGAAGGGAGAACATGGAACAAGTTCGTCGTTAACGATGGATTTGTATTTCGTGCTAACAAGCTATGCATTCCAGCTAGGTCTGTTCGTCTTTTGTTGTTGCAGGAGGCGCATGGAGGAGGATTAATGGGACACTTTGGCGTGAAGAAGACGGAGGATATACTTGCTACACATTTCTTTTGGCCAAAGATGAGACGGGATGTTGAGCGTTTTGTTGCTCGCTGCACTACATGTCAAAAAGCTAAGTTACGACTCAATACTCATGGTTTATATATGCCTTTGCCTATACCTAGTATTCCTTGGGAGAATATATCTATGGACTTTGTTTTAGGTTTACCTCGAACAAAGAAGGGGAGGTATAGCATATTTGTTGTCGTGGATAGGTTCTCGAAAATGGCACACTTTATACCATGTTATAAAAGCGATGATGCTGTTAATGTTGCTGATTTGTTCTTTCGTGAAATTATCCGCTTGCATGGTGTGCCAAATACTATTGTTTCAGATTGTGATACTAAATTTCTTAGCCAATTTTGGAGATGTTTATGGGCTAAGTTGGGGACTAAACTGCTTTTTAGTACTACATGTCATCCCCAAACTGATGGACAAACTAAAGTAGTCAATAGAACATTGTCTACTATGCTTAGGGCTGTTTTGAAGAATAATAAAAAAAATGTGGGAAGAATGCTTGCCTCATATTGAATTTGCTTATAATCGTTCATTGCATTCTACTACTAAGATGTGCCCTTTTGAAATTGTGTATGGTTTCCTCCCTCGTGAACCTATTGATTTGTTGCCTCTTCCATCTTCGGAGAAGGTTAATTTTGATGCTAAACAACGTGCTGAATTGATTTAAAAAATGCATGAGTTAACTAAGGAATACATTGAGCGTATGGATGCTAAATATAAACTTGCTAGAGATAAGGGTAGAAAACATGTTGTGTTCGCACCTGGAGATCTTGTTTGGTTACATTTGCGTAAGGATAGATCTCCTGATTTGCGCAAATCAAAGCTAATGCCACGTGCTGATGGTCCTTTTAAGGTGTTAGAGAAAATAAATGATAATGCATATAAACTTGAGCTGCCTGCAGATTTTGGGGTTAGTCCCACTTTTAACATTGCAGATTTGAAGCCTTATTTGGGTGAGGAAGATGAGCTTCCGTCGAGGACGACTTCATTTCAAGAAGGGGCGGATGATGAGGACATCAATACCATTGTTACACCCACGGCCCCTACTGCTACATATACTGGACCAATTACTAGAGCTCGCGCACGCCAATTGAATTATCAGGTACTTTTGTTTCTTGGTAATGATTCTAATGTTCATGAGAATATGATGCTGCCTAAATTGGATACATTTGTTTTGCTTACAAATGAAGGGTCTGGCATGGATAAGAAGGATGAACACTGGAGCAAGACCAAGCATGGAGATGATGGCATGCGCAAGCGGAACAAGAACGGAGTTACAAGTGCTGATTCAGGACTTTGAAGCCACCATAAGGAGTGCATGAAGCCTTGGACGAAATATACAAGATGCCACTTCATAAATTTCGTCCAGAGGCTATTCTAGGTGCTGCGTCACCTTATTATTGGGCCAGGCCCATGTAATTTCAAAATACTTAAGTATAGGCTGTTTTTAGAGTCCGTATGTGTGGGGAAACAAGAGTTAGGGTTGGTTTCGGACCCCTCCCTCAAGGGCCACGAAATCCCCCCCTCTTCCTCCATATATACAGCCCTTAGGGCGTCGTTTAGACTTTGGGTTTTGTTTAGATTAAATTTCACCATAGCTGCAACTTCGCGTACTTCGTTTGTGTTCAACGACCACACAAAGGCGTCACAGAACCCCACCTTGATCAATAAAGCTTTCCTCTTATATTCGCAATATCCAGATTGCAATCTTAGTTTCTTGCTTGTTCTTTGTTTGCCTGCAGGAAACAGACCTTCGTGGTCAGGTTGATCGTGCTCCAGCGTGGTCAATAACCTCTCGGAGATGGTTTAGCGATTGCTAAGGCGCGACGTCCTCGCACGTTCGTAGTCCGATCGTCAAAGTCGACTTCCTCCAAAACGATAGCCACCATCTCATCGAAAGACGGGACACCTTTGCCTCTATCACTCAACCATGGAAACAGTGCCTTCACAATCGACCCGTATGCATTGAAGAACAATGCTGTAGCAACCTCATGTTCACCATGCCTTGGTTCTCCGGAAGCAATGATCCCGCAGACTACCTTTCATGGGCATCGAAGGTCGACAAGATCTTTCGTCTACACAACTATGAAGAAGAAAAGAAGATTGGCATGGCATCGCTTGAGTTCCAAGACCATGTCGTCATTTGGTGGGAGCAAGTCATTGAGCGAGGAGAAGCAAAAGGTGACCCGCCCATCACAACATGGAATCAAATGAAGGATGTCATGCGAGCACGCTTTTGTACCCACGTACTATAGCCACGACCTATTCAAGAAATTTCAACTACTCAAGCAAGGCACAGAGTCCGCTAAAGAGTATTACAAGGAGATGGAGATTGCCATGATTCGAGCCAACGTCACGGAAGATGGGGAGCAAACAATGGCACGATTCTTGAATGGACTCAACCATCCTATCAAGAAGATTGCGGATTTCCAGCCGTACTTGAACCTCCTCGAGCTAGTGCACCAAGCTACCAAGGCGGAGCGACAAGTGCAAGACGACTACAAGTACGCCAAGTACTCTTCCAAGACCTAGTGTTCATAAAATCAAATTTCAATTACTACGACGCCTTCTACCTCAAAGAAACCTACACCGAGCAACAGCGACAAGTCAAGTTTTGAGAAAACTTCGACACCTTCAACTTGTCCTCCTACTACTAGGAATCTCAAGTCGAGAGCTGCATCATCATCTACTCCAACGGATGAGACCGTCAAGACAAGTTCCATCAAGTGCTTCACATGCCAAGGCCGAGGCAACAAGACATTTGAGTGTCCCACTCGATGCACCATAATCGCCAACGACGACGACACCTATGACTCCATGAGTGAGGAAGAAATGGAAGCACTTGAGCACGTGGCAATGCACCGACGAGTGCATGAAGAGGAAGATGACCAAGTCTTTTGTGACAATGATTCAATCCCCGCTCTTGTTGTCTCCAAGGTCTTGACACTTCAACACCAACAAGATGAAGACTAACATTGCCACATCTTCCACACCAAAGCAGGCATCCATGGTCATTCCGTGAAGGTCATCATCGATAGAGGAAGTTGCCACAGTTTAGCAAGTGAAGAGCTATGTTCCAAGCTACAATTGTTCAAGATGAAGCATCCTCGTCCCTATAAGGTCCAATGGCTTAGTGACCCAGGCACCATTCAAGGGGAGCACACCATTCAAGTCTCCTTCAAGATTGGAGCATACGAAGACACATTGGAGTGTGATGTGGTTCCCATGTCTGTTTGCCACCTCCTACTTAGACGAGCTTGTCAATTCGACTGCGGCGCCATCCACAATGGGCGAACCAATCACTATAGCTTCAAGATGAAGGGAAAGGAGTACGTGCTACGACCCATGTCACCAAGTCAAGCGATCGCCAACAAGCAAGCATCCACCCGTCATGGAGAGAATAGTGAGAGAGCGAGCCACCAAAAAGAGAGTGAGTGCCACAAGCTAAAATTGAGTGCCTCTACGATGAGCGTCAAGAAAAACTTAGTACTCTTAGCCACCAAAATAGATATGAGAGATGTGTGTGAGCGCCCATCAAGTGTTCTTCATTATGTCCTAGTGTGCAAAGACGAAGCAACACGAACTAACACCTCTCACCATCTAGCTCTAGTGTTGTCTAATTATTGCAGGAGTTCGCGGATGTATTTCTCGATGAGCTACCACCCGGACTACCTCCACTTTGTGGCATCGAACACCGCATCGATCTCATCCCCGACGCACCTTTACCGATGAAGGCACCATACCGCGTCAACCCCGAAGAAACCAAGGAAATACAAAGGCAAGTACAACAACTCAATGACAATGGGCATGCACATGAGAGTTTAAGTCCTTGTGCCATTCCAGTCATTCTTGTGCCTAAGAGAGATGGTATTTTTCACATGTGTTTTGATTGTCGTCCCATAATTGCTATCACCGTTCGCTATAGGCATCCCATTCCGCACCTTGACGGTATGCTAGATGAGCTTAGAGGAGCCACCATTTTCTCAAAAATTGATCTTAAAAGTGGCTATTACCAAATTCGCATTCAAGAGGATGATGAATGGAAAACCGCTTTTATAACCAAGTTTGGCTTGTATGAGTGGTTAGTCATGCCTATGGTCTTATCCGAAGCACCTAGCACTTTCATGTGTGTGATGCATTACATTCTTAGCAAATACATTGGCATATTTGTTGTGGTCTACTCTGATGATATACTTTTGTTTAGTGAATCTCTAGAAGATCATGTCACCCATCTTAGGGCCATTTTACAAACTCTTTGAAATTAGTGACTTTATTCTATTATGTAGAAATGCACATTAGGTGTTGACAAGCTTGTTTTCTTGGGTTTTGTTGTGTCTTCTAAGGGTGTTCAAGTCGATGAAGCTAAAATTAATTTTATTAAAACTTGGCCACAACCAACCAACTTGCAACAAGTGCGTAGCTTCCTTGGTCTAGCCGGTTTCTATGGTAGATTCGTTAAGGATTTTAGCACTATTTCATCACCATTGCACGTTTTGAGTAAGACTAGCAAACATGCCCGTGCGTTGCAACGGGAGAGAAAAATCATACCTACATACCCATAAGATGAGGTAACACCCTTCCCCTCGGCTCTACCAACACACAGGTCCACGTCCTCTATTTCAACACGGCCCCCATCCGTGTTGCCGCTTATCCTCTCGCTCTGTGTGTTTTGTGGTCGCAATATTCCCGCAAAGTGCAAAAGTTGAAAAGCCTATGCAATGAAATCCAACTTCCCTAGAGTTTATGGAAGGTAAATAATCACAACATGTTTTTCCAGAAAATGTAATAAAGCAGAACAACACCTAGCCACAAATTTATATTCATTTTGCTATGCACAAAACATCCATACAAACCAAAAGTTGTAATTCATTGTCAACAAATTGATAAAAGGTTGACATTGATGGGGTGATGGGGTCTCCACAGATCAATTGTTCAACCACTATATTTATCTAGAATATAAGTCATGTTTCTAGTGCTAACTTACTAAGAAGGTTAAAGATAACAAAAATGAATATCAACATGAAGCTACAAATAATAGTATGAAGCGGAACTAACATCGTGGCTGGATGTTCCAATATAATGAGCAGATGGTGTGCTAATAAGTCTGGAATGAATATGTGACAACGCGCCGCTAACACATTACTCACAAATCAGGTAATGAGATGTAAGCGGCTCGCGCAAATTATCTAGAAACTACCCTCGTACAAACTTGTAGCGAACATGTGGTCAAAAAACTAATCCAAAAAATCAGAAATTATAGCTAAACAACATGCAATGACATGTGAATAGACTGTACAAATTAGCTGCGAATTAACATGCTACAGACTTAAGTTCAGGACAAGCATGCTGTTGGTGGGTGTGAACTGTGATATACTTCGGTCTAAAATCAGTATTAATACAAAGTATGCAATGACTGGTGTGTGTTCCGGACCTTGAAATTACAAATTCAAGTTCTTGGCTATGATCTTTCAGGTTGGTTTTGGTTTGAGACCAGTGAATGTGAGGCATTCAGTGCAAAGTCTGCTAACTGGGACTTGAACACACCTGCCCGGTGCTTGATCTACTTGTCACATGCTGTGTACTCTAGATTATCAGCAAGGGCTCTTCTGACGCCATCACAGACCACTGTGGTCGTGTACGCACCAGCCAGCCGTGCGCACACTAAACGGCTAGCATGCCCAGCCAGCCGTATGCTGGGTTTCATGGGGAACAAGCTACTACCAAAGTTTGCGAGGTCGCTCGCACGGCCAGGTAAATTAAGCAGGGCCATGGGCCCCACACACCTCCTCACTTATTTCTATTGCGATTCCCGGGGTTGTTGCCATTGAGAAGCGATGCCCCTCACGTACTGCGGGCGCCCTCACGTACTGCGGGCCTGCGGTTCTCCACCGAGCTCTCGGCCGTCCGCGTTGTTTTCAGTTTGGCCTTTTGCCGGAACAAGACAACCAGTCCGGCCGACCCACCGTCCGGATGATTGCCAAAATATGCAAAGGCTGCAGGGGGAAGGTCGCATTGATGGGTGCCGTTTTGCATGACCATCCTCATCTCACACCCCTGACCACTCCTTGAGAATCGCCCTTATCGCCGCCGCCACCTGGGAAGGAGAAGGGCACCACCACTGTTGCGCTTTCCGGTAATAGACTCATGCCAGCCAGCCAGCCAGTCAGCCACGGTGGTTTCTTGCGACCTTTTTTTTAAAAACCTGGTTTCTTACGACCTTGTCTTGTGTCTCGTGCCAAAAATAGGGCCTATCTTCTGTGAAAATACGAGAAAAAGCTGTGCATTTGCCTCGCGACCCTCTCTTCGCCCTAGTACCACTCTCCTTCCCCAACACCAACCACTTCCTCCTCAGCGTGCACCTCCGCCTCGACCCGTGTAATAGATCTTGCAGTTAGTCCTCCCTAGAGAGGCGAGGCCAGCTTCTGAGCGTGGGGATGATACGTCTCCAACGTATCTATAATTTTTGATTGCTCCATACTATATTATCTACTGTTTTGAACATTATTGGACTTTATTATTCACTTTTATATTATTTTTGGGACTAACCTATTAACGGGAGGCCCAGCCCAGAATTGCTGTTTTTTGCCTATTTCAGAGTTTCGCAGAAAAGGAATATCAAACGGAGTCCAAACGGAATGAAACCTTTGGGAACGTGATTTTTAGGAAGATTATGATCCGGGAGACTTGGACCCTACGTCAAGAAACAAAAGAGGAAGCCACGAGGTAGAGGGCCGCGCCCACCCCCAGGGCGCGCCCTCCACCCTCGTGGGCCCCTTGTTGCTCCACCGACGTACTCCTTCCTCCTATATATACCTACGTACCCCCAAACGATCAGATACGGAGCCAAAAACTTAATTCCACCGCTGCAACCTTCTGTACCCAGGAGATCCCATCTTGGGGCCTGTTCCGGAGCTCCGCCGGAGAGGGCATCCATCACGGAGGGCTTCTACATCAACACCATAGCCTCTCCGATGAAGTGTGAGTAGTTTACCTCAGACCTTCGGGTCCATAGTTAGTAGCTAGATGGCTTCTTCTCTCTTTTTGGATCTCAATACAATGTTCTCCCCCTCTCTCGTGGAGATCTATTCGATATAATCTTCTTTTTGCGGTGTGTTTGTTGAGACCGATGAATTGTGGGTTTATGATCAAGATTATCTATGAACAATATTTGAATCTTCTCTGAATTCTTTTATGTATGATTGGTTATCTTTGCAAGTCTCTTCGAATTATCAGTTTGGTTTGGCCTACTAGATTGATCTTTCTTGCAATGGGAGAAGTGCTTAGCTTTGGGTTCAATCTTGCGATGTCCTTTCCCAGGGACAGTAGGGGCAGCAAGGCACGTATTGTATTGTTGCCATCGAGGATAACTAGATGGTGTTTTTATCATATTGCATGAATTTATCCCTCTACATCATGTCATCTTGCTTAAGGCGTTACTCTGTTTTCATGAACTTAATACTCTAGATGCATGCTACATAGCGGTCGATGAGTGGAGTAATAGTAGTAGATGCAGGCAGGAGTCGGTCTACTTGTCTCGGACGTGATGCCTATATACATGATCATACCTAGATATTCTCATAACTATGCTCAATTCTGTCAATTGATCAACAATAATTCGTTCACCCACCGTAAAATACTTATGCTCTTGAGAGAAGCCACTAGTGAAACCTATGGCCCCCGGGTCTATCTTCATCATATTAATCATCCAACACTTAGTTATTTCCTTTGCTTTTTACTTTGCTTTTATTTTACTTTGCATCTTTATCACAAAAATACCAAAAAATATTATCCTATCATATCTATCAGATCTCACTCTCATAAGTGACCGTGAAGGGATTGACAACCCCTTATCGCGTTGGTTGCGAGGATTTATTTGTATTGTGTAGGTACGAGGGACTCGCGCGTAGCCTCCTACTGGATTGATACCTTGGTTCTCAAAAAGTGAGGGAAATACTTACGCTACTTTGCTGCATCACCCTTTCCTCTCCAAGGGAAAAGCAACGCAGTGCTCAAGAGGTAGCAAGAAGGATTTCTGGCGCCGTTGCCGGGGAGGTCTACGCAAAAGTCAACATACCAAGTACCCATCACAATCCCTTATCTCCCGCATTACATTATTTGCCATTTGCCTCTCGTTTTCCTCTCCCCCACTTCACCCTTGCCGTTTTATTCGCCTTCTCTTTTCCGTTCGCCTTTTTTTCGCTTGCTTTTTGTTTGCTCGTGTGTTGGATTGCTTGCTTGTCACGATGGCTCAAGATAATACCAAATTATGTGACTTTACCAATACCAACAATAATGATTTCCTTAGCACTCCGATTGCTCCTCTTACCGATACTGAATCTTGTGAAATCAATGCTGCTTTGCTGAATCTTGTCATTAAAGATCAATTCGCCGGCCTTCCTAGTGAAGATGCCGCTACTCATCTAAATAGCTTCGTTGATTTGTGTGATATGCAAAAGAAGAAAGATATTGATAATGATATTGTTAAATTGAAGCTATTTCCTTTTTCGCTTAGAGATCGTGCTAAAGTTTGGTTTTCATCTTTGCCTAAAAATAGTATTGATTCTTGGAACAAGTGCAAATATGCTTTTATCTCTAAGTATTTTCCTCCCGCTAAGATCATCTCTCTTAGAAACGATATTATGAATTTTAAGCAACTTGATCATGAACATGTTGCACAAGCTTGGGAGAGGATGAAATTAATGATACGTAATTGCCCCACTCATGGTTTGAATTTGTGGATGATTATACAAATTTTTTATGCCGGATTGAATTTTGCTTCTAGAAATTTTTTAGATTCGACCGCGGGAGGCACTTTTATGGAAATCACTTTAGGAGAAGCTACTAAGATCCTAGATAATATTATGGTTAATTATTCTCAATGGCACACTGAAAGATCTACTTATAAAAAAGTGCATGCGATAGAAGAAATTAATGTTTTGAGTGGAAAGATGGATGAACTTATGAAATTATTTGCTACTAAGAGTGTTTCTTCTGATCCTAATGATATGCCCTTGTCTACTTTGATTGAGAATAATAATGAATCTATGGATGTGAATTTTGTTGGTAGGAATAATTTTGGTAACAACGCGTATAGAGGAAACTTTAATCCTAGGCCTTATCCTAGTAATTCCTCTAATAATTATGGTAATTCCTACAGCAACTCTTATGGAAATTTTAGTAAGATGCCCTCTGAATTTGAGACTAGTGTTAAAGAGTTTATGAATTCACAAAAGAATTTCAATGCTTTGCTTGAGGAAAAATTGCTTAAAGTTGATGAATTGGCTAGGAACGTTGATAGAATTTCTCTAGATGTTGATTCTTTAAAGCTTAGATCTATTCCTCCTAAGCATGATATCAATGAGTCTCTCAAAGCCATGAGAATTTCCATTGATGAGTGCAAAGAAAGAACCGCTAGGATGCGTGCTAAGAAAGATTACTTTATGAAAGCGTGTTCTTCAAATTTCTATGAAAATAAAGATGAAGATCTAAAAGTTATTGATGTGTCCCCTATTAAATCTTTGTTTTGCAATATGAATCTTGATAATGATGGGACTGAATATGATCCACCTTTACCTAGAAGGCGTTCCAAAAATTCGGAGTTTTTAGATCTTGATGCTAAAATTGATAAAAGTGGGATTGAAGAGATTAAAACCCTAGATGTTGCTAAACCCACTATTTTGGATTTCAAGGAATTTAATTATGAAAATTGCTCTTTGATAGACTGTATTTCCTTGTTGCAATCCGTGCTAAATTCTCCTCATGCTTATAGTCAAAATAAAGCGTTTACTAAACACATCGTTGATGCCTTGATGCAATCTTATGAAGAAAAGCTTGAGTTGGAAGTTTCTATCCCTAGAAAACTTTATGATGAGTGGGAACCTACTATTAAAATTAAGATTAAGGATCATGAGTTCTATGCTTTATGTGAATTGGGTGCTAGTGTCTCCACTATTCCCAAAACTTTGTGCGATTTGCTAGAATTCCGTGATTTTGATGATTGCTCTCTAAACTTGCACCTTGCGGATTCCACTATTAAGAAACCTATGGGAAGAATTAATGATGTTCTTATTGTTGCAAATAGGAATTATGTGCCCGTAGATTTTATCGTTCTTGATATAGATTGCAATCCTTCATGTCCTATTATTCTCGGTAGACCTTTCCTTAGAACGATCGGTGCAATTATTGATATGAAGGAAGGGAATATTAGATTCCAATTTCCATTAAAGAAAGGCATGGAACACTTCCCTAGGAAGAAAATAAAACTACCATATGAATCTATCATGAGAGCCACTTATGGATTGCCTACCAAAGATGGCAATACCTAGATCTATCCTTGATTTTATGCCTAGCTAGGGGCGTTAAATGATAGCGCTTGTTGGGAGGCAACCCAATTTTATTTTAGTTTTTTTGCTTTTTGCTTATGTTTAGGAATAAATATTTGTTCTAGCCTCTGGTTAGATTTGTTTTAATGTTTTAATTAGTGTTTTTGCCAAGTTAAACCTATAGGATCCTCTTGGATGATAGTTATTTGATCTTGCTGTAATTTCCAGAAACTTTCTGTTCACGAAAACAATTGATAAAAATCACCAGAACGTGATAAAATAGTGATCCCAATTGCTGCTGATCAATAAACAAATTGCCTAGGTCGTCCTATTTTGGATGAGTTTTTGGAGTTCCATAAGTTTGCGTTAGTTCCAGATTACTACAGACTGTTCTGTTTTTGACAGATTCTGTTTTTCGTGTGTTGTTTGCTTATTTTGATGAATCTATGGCTAATAAAATAGTTTATAAACCATAGATAAGTTGGAATACTGTAGGTTTAACACCAATATAAATAAATAATGAGTTCATTACAGTACCTTGAAGTGGTCTTTTGTTTTCTTTCGCTAACGGAGCTCACGAGATTTCTGTTGAGTTTTGTGTTGTGAAGTTTTCAAGTTTTGGGTGAAAGATTTTTGATGGATTATGGAACAAGGAGTGGCAAGAGCCTAAGCTTGGGGATGCCCATGGAACCCACAAGATAATATAAGGACACCAAAAAGCCAAATCTTGGGGATGCCCCGGAAGGCATCCCCTCTTTCGTCTACTTCCACCGGTAACTTTACTTGGAGCTATATTTTTATTCACCACATGATATGTGTTTTGCTTGGAGCATATTGTATGATTTGAGTCTTTGCTTTTTAGTTTACCACAATCATCCTTGCTGTACACACCTTTTGAGAGAGCCATACATGATTTTGAAATTATTAGAATACTCTATGTGCTTCACTTATATCTTTTGAGTTATATAGTTTTGCTCTAGTGCTTCACTTATATCTTTTAGAGCACGGTGGTGGATTTGTTTTATAGAAACTATTGATCTCTCATGCTTCACTTAGATTATTTTGAGAGTCTTAAATAGCATGGTAATTTGCTTAAATAATCCTAATATGCTAGGTATTCAAGAATAGCAAAAACTTTCTTGTGAGTGTGTTGAATACTAAGAGAAGTTTGATGCTTGATGATTGTTTTGAGATATGGAGGTAATAATATCAAAGTCGTGCTAGTTGAGTAGTTGTGAATTTGAGAAATGCTTGTGTTGAAGTTTGCAAGTCCCGTAGCATGCACGTATGGTAAACGTTATGTAACAAATTTGAAACATGAGGTGTTCTTTGATTGTCCTCCTTATGAGTGGCGGTCGGGGACGAGCGATGGTCTTTTCCTACCAATCTATCCCCCTAGGAGCATGCGCGTAGTGCTTGGTTTTTGATGACTTGTAGATTTTTTCAATAAGTATGTGAGTTCTTTATGACTAATGTTGAGTCCATGGATTATACGCACTCTCACCCTTCCATCATTGCTAGCCTCTTCGGTACCGTGCATTGCCCTTTCTCACATTGAGAGTTGGTGCAAACTTCGCCGGTGCATCCAAACCCCGTGATATGATACGCTCTTTCACACATAAACCTCCTTATATCTTCCTCAAAATAGCCACCATACCTACCTATTATGGCATTTCCATAGCCATTCCGAGATATATTGCCATGCAACTTTCCACCATTCCGTTTATCATGACACATCCATCATTGTCATATTGCTAGCATGATCATGTAGTTGACATAGTATTTGTGGCAAAGCCACAGTTCATAATTCTTTCATACATGTCACTCTTGGTTCATTGCATACCCCGGTACACCGCCGGAGGCATTCATATAGAGTCATACTTTGTTCTAGTATCGAGTTGTAATCATTGAGTTGTAAATAAATAGAAGTGTGATGATCATCATTTTCTAGAGCATTGTCCCAAGTGAGGAATAAAAAAAAGAGAGAAAGGCCATAAAAAAAGAGAAGGCCCAAAAAATGAGAGAAAAAGAGAGAAGGGACAATGCTACTATCCTTTGCCACACTTGTGCTTCAAAGTAGCACCATGATCTTCATGATAAGGAGTCTCTTGTTTTGTCACTTTCATATACTAGTGGGAATTTTTCATTATAGAACTTGGCTTGTATATTCCAACAATGGGCCTCCTTAAGTGCCCTAGGTCTTCATGAGCAAGCAAGTTGGATGCACACCCACTTAGTTTCTTTTGTTGAGCTTTCATACATTTATAGCTCTAGTGCATCCGTTGCATGGCAATCCCTACTCCTTGCATTAACATCAATCGATGGGCATCTCCATAGCTCATTGATTAGCCTCGTTGATGTGAGACTTTCTCCTTTTTTGTCTTCTCCTCATAACCCCCATCATCATATTCTATTCCACTCATAGTGCTATGTCCATGGCTCGCGCTCATATATTGCGTGAAAGTTTATAGGTTTGAGATTTCTAAAGTATGAAACAATTGCTTGGCTTGTCATCGGGGTTGTGCATGATGAGAGCATTCTTGTGTGACGTAAAATGGAGCATGACTAAACTATATAATTTTGTAGGGATGAACTTTCTTTGGCCATGTTATTTTGAGAAGACATAATTTCTTAGTTAGTATGCTTGAAGTATTATTATTTTTATGTCAATATGAACTTTTATCTTGAATCTTTCGGATCTAAATATTCATACCACAATTAAGAAGAATTACATTGAAATTATGCCAAGTAGCACTCCACATAAAAAATTATCCTTTTTATCATTTACCTACTCGCGGACGAGTAGGAATTAAGCTTGGGGATGCTTGATACGTCTCCAACGTATCTATAATTTTTGATTGCTCCATGCTATATTATCTACTGTTTTGGACATTATTGGGCTTTATTATTCACTTTTATATTATTTTTGGGACTAACCTATTAACCGGAGGCCCAGCCCAGAATTGCTGTTTTTTGCCTATTTCAGAGTTTCGCAGAAAAGGAATATCAAACGGAGTCCAAATGGAATGAAACCTTCGGGAACGTGATTTTTAGGAAGATTATGATCCGGGAGACTTGGACCCTACGTCAAGAAACAAAAGAGGAAGCCACAAGGTAGGGGGGCGCGCCCACCCCCCCAGGGCGTGCCCTCCACCCTCGTGGGCCCCCTGTTGCTCCACCGACGTACTCCTTCCTCCTATATATACCTACGTACCCCAAAACGATCAGATACGGAGCCAAAAACCTAATTCGACCGCCGCAACCTTCTGTACCCACGAGATCCCATCTTGGGGCCTGTTTCGGAGCTCCGCCGGAGAGGGCATCCATCACGGAGGGCTTCTACATCAACACCATAGCCTCTCCGATGAAGTGTGAGTAGTTTACCTCAGACCTTCGGGTCCATAGTTAGTAGCTAGATGGCTTCTTCTCTCTTTTTGGATCTCAATACAATGTTCTCCCCCTCTCTCGTGGAGATCTATTCGATGTAATCTTCTTTTTGCGGTGTGTTTTTTGAGACCGATGAATTGTGGGTTTATGATCAAGATTATCTATGAACAATATTTGAATCTTCTCTGAATTCTTTTATGTATGATTGGTTATCTTTGCAAGTCTCTTCGAATTATCAGTTTGGTTTGGCCTACTAGATTGATCTTTCTTGCAATGGGAGAAGTGCTTAGCTTTGGGTTCAATCTTGCAGTGTCCTTTCCCAGTGACAGTAGGGGCAGCAAGGCACGTATTGTATTGTTGCCATCGAGGATAACAAGATGGTTTTTTTATCATATTGCATGAATTTATCCCTCTACATCATGTCATCTTGCTTAAGGCGTTACTCTGTTTTCATGAACTTAATACTCTAGATGCATGCTGGATAGCGGTCGATGAGTGGAGTAATAGTAGTAGCTGTAGGCAGGAGTCAGTCTACTTGTCTCGGACGTGATGCCTATATACATGATCATACCTAGATATTCTCATAACTATGCTCAATTCTATCAATTGCTCAACAGTAATTCGTTCACCCACCGTAAAATACTTATGCTCTTGAGAGAAGCCACTAGTGAAACCTATGGCCCCCGGGTCTATCTTCATCATATTAATCTTCCAACACTTCGTTATTTCCTTTGATTTTTACTTTGCTTTTATTTTACTTTGCATCTTTATCACAAAAATACCAAAAATATTATCCTATCATATCTATCAGATCTCACTCTCGTAAGTGACCGTGAAGGGATTGACAACCCCTTATCGCGTTGGTTGCGAGGATTTATTTGTATTGTGCAGGTACAAGGGACTCGCGCGTAGCCTCCTACTGGATTGATACCTTGGTTCTCAAAAACTGAGGGAAATACTTACGCTACTTTGCTGCATCACCCTTTCCTCTTCAAGGGAAAACCAACGCAGTGCTCAAGAGGTAGCAGGGGGTTCTCGTCGTCGCCGTCGTTCCTCGCTGCATTGGATGTCACTACCGTGGTTGCAACGACCATTGGTGTACGGGCCCGGGACGTGGGCACTGATGGGGTTTCTGCATCATTGGCTATTTCATGTACCAGAAGGCGAGGCCCAGCACGCCAACCAGGGAGGTCGCCAAGCTAGCTGTCGGACAAGGTAACCCTGCCGTCCGTTGTGATGTCCACAAGCGCCAAGACGAAGCGCCGCCACCACCCATTGGAGCGGAGTGCTGGAGCATGCAAATACCATGATTGGAAGACATGGACACGTTGGAGTCCATGGTCGGCCATTCATGAGCAACTCCTCGTCACAGCCATAGGCCACGAGGAAAACCACAACCTCATCCTGGCCGGCAGCTTAGGCGTTGAGCTTGGCTTAGCATGGAGCAGACAACAGACCCATGTGCAGCTCCCAAAGACAATCCCGTTGATGAGCAGCTGCACAAGGAACGATGTCTCCTCAATGTACGACACCATCTTGGCGATCGACTCCCGTGTGCACTTTCTCCTTCCTGATCTTCTCCTGCTCCCATCTTCTTCGATCATCTTCCTGCTCCATGTCGTCTTCCCAATCATAGGATCATGGCCCCGGGATGTGACTTAAAAAAAGAGTAGGTTCTAGATGAAATGGGTTCTGATCTAGCTCGGTCTTGAGCGAAGTCCGGTGGACGGTCAGGGACATGGCGCACGTGATGTGTTGCGTACTTCTCATATATATATATATATATATATATATATATATATATATATATATATATATATATATATATATATATATGTGGGCTGGGTGCCTTGGTGTCCGTGGGTGTCCGTTTAAGGCTCAATAGTATTGGCACAAGAGGAGTCCAGCTAAAATTGTTTTATATGCGTTTCCAAAGTGTGAAGGGGTTGGCCCTGCATGCAAGACCGGAGGAAGGAACCAAGAAAACGAGCTTGTCCTGCAGCGTTTGGGTTTTCCTTATACATGCATAGATCTTTTATTAAATCTCAGCCGTTAATCTTTGTGGTTAACATAAAATCAACGGATATAAAGAGGTGTGCTAGCATTGCCCAATTTTGATAAAACTTTCGAAGTGCATTGCGACGCTAGTGGTAATGGAATAGGAGGTGTGTTGATGCAAGAGAAGCACCCAATCACATACTTTAGCGAGAAACTTTCCAGAGCGCAATTTAACTATACCATTTATGACAAGGAGGTATATGCTTTAGTGAGAGTATTGCATGTGTGGGAGCATTATTGTGGCACCTCGGCTTAGAGGAACTGGTTTACCTTGCATTGCAAGCCCAGAGATCATGTCTTCTGGCAACACACAACAACTTGGTACAGAAAAGCAACCGCTTTATTGATATCTTGCGGGAACATAGGTTCGATGGTACATAAAGTAGCGAGGCCAAGCAGCACACTTGATGCTGCTTCACATATGTACATTATTTAGTGAACATGACGGGGGCCTCGAAGATAACAACAGAGCTACGCGGCAGCGGAAAGATGACGTAGTAGGACTCCATCTCATAGGGAAACTGATGTGGACATGGCCAAGATAGCGATGCATGATGCAGCTCCAACTCCGGTACAGCTTATCCTGAAACTGGCATGACACGCCAGGTGAGTACTTTGAATGTACTCGCAAGCTCACAACAAACAGTACAACAATGATGAACAATGACATGATATTTAAGCCAGTTACATGCAAGAGCATGGCATGCTACTCGTGACGTAAAGTGCTTGCAATCAGGGTCCCTCGGACCCACTTACCATCTTGGTTACCTTGTAACCATGAACATCATCTTACCACGGTGATCACCTCTGGAATACAAAAGAAACCAACTCGATGGTTCCAACAGCTCGTCCATCATATCCAGTGCCATTAGTATATCATTAGTGTGCAGGTTAATTATTTATGTTGGCCCACAGTGTGGCCTACTACGAACTGTGCTCATGATCGAGGACGCGGCTATCGATAGATTAAACACACGCTGCAGAGGTTAGTACACTGTACCCACACCACAGAATCCATGGCCTCGTGCTCCCATTCGGGTAGACCAACGACATTCTGACAGAACCGATCTATTGCAATGACACTCTCTCGGCAACTCCGACCTACCCCCCTTTGGGCTAAGTCATGGGTGTCCTCGATGCCACTCCGGACATCCAACGACCACCATCGTGGCAAAGCAAAACGGTCCCAAACAGGGACAATGGTATCAAAACAACTACGGGCACACAAGGCTATGCCTGCCTACTAAGGCAGGGTAGCGCAAGTGCATAACCTTCCCGAGTTGGAGGCACCGGCGATAGGCATGACAACAGACCGAGAAAGGGCCTCCCCATAAAGAAAAATGTGGTTGCATTGGGAAGCTCGATTCGGCGGCACCATGACTCGATCAACAGCATGTTAAAGTTGTACTATAATCAGGTTTAATCTTGAAATGAACTCTACTCGAGCCATAGTATGCCATGGAAAATGCCATGATAAGCATATGCACCATTTCAAGATAATGTTGGTATCATCATAAACATGCTCATGACCATATTAACCCTACTGCACAAACTTGACCGAGTAAGTCACATACCACTGTAAACATAGTAGCCATAACATGAATATGAAACTAGCACAAGCGAAATTATTTTAAATAACTATATGCATTGTATGAGGTTACGTTCAAGTAAAAATCATAGTCATTGAAATGTCACTCTTGAAAATATTTGTGGTGGGTCACAATCCTCCTGGTTCTCCTCAAGGCAGCAATATCCTTCTGAAAATAATCAAAAAGGCATAAAGAAAATGTCACATAACACATTTAAATGCACCAGAAATTCTAAATAGCAAGAAAAAATCTCAAAATTTGCATGCCGATAGAGGAGCTCAAGACAAAACCAATGCAAAAAGAATCAACAGATCTGGACTTATAGAATAAAAGTTATAGCTGGTCAAAGTTGGGTCAAATTTCTGAATAAAAATGAATTTTCAGAATTTCCAGAAAAGATGACGTCGAAGGCGTATTTTGGGTTTACACCTCCACTTATACCGCTTCGGGAGAGGGAGAGAGGTTGACATGTGGGTCCCTCTGTCAGGTTTAGAAGAGAGAGAGAGAGAGGGAGAGAGAGAGAGGGGAACATATGACCGCGACTCGGTCGCTGGTGGGTCTCCGGCAAGGAAGCCACGGCGGCCGCCGGCGAAGGAATGGATGGACGCGGCACACAGAGAGGAGCACGTACGTAGCAACATAATGGACGGAGGTGGACAGACGGCGTAACGTCGATCTTCTCTACAGACGGCGGGCGGCGGAGCTTGTCGGAGTTGGCGTTTCTGCCGACGAGAGGTTGGTCCAGCAGCACCGTATCGACCAAGGGGAAGGCACAAGCACGGCTGAGAGGCTGGGAGAGGTCGAAGAGCACCGAAAGGAGTGAAATGCCGAGGGGGATTCGCGGCCAGCTCCGGTGAAGAACGGCGGCCAGAGGCCCACCCGGCCTGGTCGCAGAGCTCTACTAGGCGATTCGAGGTAATTGGAGGAGTTTGGGATGGTTGGAGAGGCTCGGGGAGTGCTCTATTTATAGAAGGCGGCGGGACAGGGCTCGAGATCGCCGGAGAGGGTTCTGGAGCAGCGAGCGGCGATGAGAGGGGCTCAGAGGATGGGAGGGGTCACTGATGATCACGTGAACACAGTGGAGAAGTGGCGCCAAGCACAGGACGCGGGAGGGAGACGACACGGTCATGCGAGTGCACTGTGCTCTCCGCTCCACCGTGTCCGCGTCTGCAGCGGCTGTCGCCAGGCTTAGGGAGCTCCAAGGAGAGGTCAAGAGGGACGAGTCGAGGTAGGCTAGGGTGATTAACATGCTGGGTTGGCCTGGGGTGGGCGCACGGGCGGAGCAGTGGCGTTGCCGATGCGTCGAGTGCATCGAGTGCATGCCAGACGCCCTGGACTCATGCGGTCACCGTGTGCACTCATGCATCGTGGTGCACCCGAGCTGTAAAATCGTGTCTAGTGTCAAGTCTTTGCAGTGTTAGATCACCCTGAGGTGTTGGTTCATTGCCAGGTTGACCAGAAGTGACTTAAGCTTCCTGACAAGTTTCTGGACAAGAAATGTTGCTACCATTTGAGAGAAATCTAGAAGGGGTTAAGAGTTGAAACTTGGAGGTTAAGGGTTTGCTAGAAGGTCATTAAGCTATAAAAATTAAGCTCAAAAAGATCACGCAAAAATATACTTCCTTCACAAAGTGCTTTTCCTGACCAGAAGAGAAATGATTTTCTACAGCAAAAATACTCCTCATAAACATAGGATATTTTTGCATAGGAAGATGAGTTAGATTCAAAGAATATTTGAGAATTTTCTCAAATTTTGGGGGGCAAGAAAAATAGGGGTTGCTTTGGAGCAAAAGTGAAAATCATTCATTTTCAAGGAAAAAATGAATACTTTGCTTCTGAGAGAAATAATATTCCCAAGGCACTATTTTGAGAGATATGAGGGCAAGAGGTATTTTTGGGAGTGAGGGGAGTCACTTGGGTGACAGTCAAAAGAATGCCCAAGTGCTAAGTCTAAATGAGTTAATTCCAAAAACTCGAATTCAAACCAAATATGCAATAAACTTCAGAGAAAGAAAAGTGGCAAAAACTAGGGTGTCACAAACCTCCCCCCTTAGGATGAATCTCGTCCTTGAGATTCCGTTCCTCGGGAAACAATTCAGGGTATGTTGTCCTAAAAAATTACTCTCTTTCCCAGGTAGCTTCATCCTCGGAATGGTGTTCCCACTTCACCTTGCAAAACTTAACTGACTTGCTGCGGGTGAGTCTTTCCATCTCATCTAGTATTCAAAATGGTTTCTCTTTGTAAGTCAGATCCTTGGACATGAGATCCACCTTTGTAACTGCGATACATGGAAGACATCGTGTACTTCCGACAATTCAAGTGGAAGTTCTAGTTGATATGCCACTGCACCAACCTTGGACATGACCGGAAATGGGCCAATGTATGTTGGTGGAAGCTTTCCTAGAGTCTGAAAACTTTTTACTCCTTTCATGGGTGTCACTCGGAGGTAGGCATATTCACCCGGTTCAAAACTGATCTGTCGATGTTTGGAATCATAGTAACTCTTTTGTTAGGACATGGCCACTTGCAGTCTGTCTCGGATTTCTCTTACTTGTTTCTCAGCCCCCATCATCAAATCAGTCCCGAAGATGCGGCTATCTCCGGTCTGAGACCAATTTAACGGAGTATGGCACTTACGTCCATACAGGGCTTCGTATGGTGACATCTTGAGACTGGTCTGATAGTTGTTGTTGTAGCAAAACTCCGCGTATGGCAAACTATCTTCCCATTTAGATCCTTGAGCAAGGGCACATGCTCGGAGCATATCTTCGAGTATCTAATTTACTCGCTCCGCCCGTCTGTCTGAGGGTGATAAGCCGTACTGTACTTCAGAGTTGTTCCCAAGACTTGATGAAGACGTGACCAAAATGCCAAGGTGAAAAGAGACCCTTGGTCGGAGGTAATAGTTCTTGGCACTCCATGGAAACTGACTATTCTGGACACATAGAGTTGAGCTAATTGATCTGCCCAGTACGTGGTCCTGTTTGGAATGAAATGGGCTACCTTGGTCAGCATGTCCACCACGACCCATACGGCATCATTGCCTCGAGGAGTTTTGGGCAGTCCGGTGATGAAATCCATGCAGATATCATCCCATTTCCATTGAGGGACGGGGAAAGGTTAAAGTAGCCCGGTGGGTTTCTGATGTTCTGCCTTCATTTTGTAGCATATGTCACAGCAGGCGACAAAATATGCAATGTCTTTCTTCATTCCATCCCACCAAAATATCTGCCAGAGGTCTTCATACATTTTGGTACCGCCTGGGTGGATCGAGTACGAAGATTCGTGGGCCTCCGTTAATATTTTCTTCCTCAGATCTTCTGTGTTGGGTATACATATTCTCCCTCGAAACCTTAGGGTACCTTGGTCATCCATCAGGAAATCTTGAGTCTTACCGGCTTGCATTCATGCGACATGATGTTGCAGCAATGGGTCCTCTGATTGGGCCTTGCGAATCTCTTCCTCAAGAGTGGGAGTGACTACCAGCATAGCGGTGTAGTCGGCCTCAACAATGGTCGGGTTGAGCTGAACTATCTCTTCTTGTAGCTTGGGGGGCAAGGATTCCATTAATGCATTCAATGTGGCTGGTTTGCGGCTGAGAGCATCGGCAACCACATTAGCTTTACCTGGATGGTAATTTATACCGAGGTCATAATCTTTGACTAACTCAAGGCATCTTCTTTGCTGGAGATTCAAGTCGGGTTGAGCGAATATGTACTTGAGGCCTTTGTTATCGGTGAATATTTGGCATCGTTTGCCAATGAGATAATGCCTCCGGATTTTTCAGGCATACACAATTGCCGCTAACTCCAAGTCATGAGTAGGATAGTTTCCTTCATGTGGTCGTAGCTGCCTGGATGCATAGGTTACCACCTTGCCATCCGGCATGAGCACGCACCCTATACCTCTTCTGGATGCGTCGCAATACATGTCAAAGCTTCGGTAAATATCCGGAAGCGTCAATACGGGTGCTGAGGTTAAACGAGTCATTAATTCATTATAAAGCTCTTCTCACAGTCTTCAGACCATACGAACTTTTGGTCCTTCTTGAGCAATTCTGTCATTGGTTTAGCAATCTTGGAAAAGCCTTCAATGAATCGACGGTAATAGCCAGCAAGCCCCAGGAAACTCGTGATCTCGGTCACAATCATTGGTGCTGGCCATTTTACCACATCCTTGACTTTACTTGGATCCACCGCTATCCCTTCCGCGGAGAGAATACGACCTAATAATCCTACTTGCTTAAGCCAGAATTCACACTTGCTGAATTTTGCATATGACTGGTGATCACGGAGCCTTTGCAATACTGCTCAGAGGTGTTGTTTATGCTCTTCTTCTCCTTTAGAATATATAAGGATATTGTCGATGAAGACCACCACGAACTTGTCCAAGAAGTCCATAAATACTTTGTTTATCATATGCATGAAGAAGGCAGGGGCATTTGTTAGACCGAAAGACATGACTGTATACTCATATAGACTGTAGCGAGTGGTGAATGCAGCCTTGGGAATGTCTTCCTTCTTGATTTTGAGCTGATGGTACCCGGTCCTTAAATCAATGTTGGAAAACATTTGAGCTCCATTCAGTTGATCAAACAAATCATCAATCCTGAGGAGCGGTTACTTGTTCTTGATAGTGACATCATTGAGCTTGCGGTAGTCTACACACATTCGAAGACTACCATCTTTCTTGTCCATAGATATGGCAGGTGATCCCCATGTTGAAGAATTGGGGCGGATGTACCCTTTCTTGAGCATCTCATCCAGCTACTTCTTCAGCTCAACTAGCTCGGATGAAGGAATCTGGTAATTAAGGATAGTATAACCACACTAAAATGAACTCTCTCAGCGATTTGGTTTTTGACCATCCGTTTTTGCGATACGGACATTTTTGGCCGTCCGATCTTCCCGTTAGCGCTCCATCTCTTTTAGTGGGCCAACTGTCTTGGAGGGACGCTACTCCCGTGGAAAAATCAGTGCCTTCCTGTTGATCGGGCCTATGCACCACGATCCACAGCCCAATTAACCAATCTCAGTCAACTCTCGTGCCTCGCCTCTCGCCTCTCCTCCCTGACTTGCTCCTCCCAAACCCTATCAGCCGCCACCCGCTCTGGCACTGGCCACTCCCGCGTTTCTCCCTTTACTGCTCCGCCTCTACCTCACCCCCGCTTGTACTCTGCAAGGGCGACTGGGTGGTGCCCGCGGACACAACCCTCGCGATCCACTATGGTTGACCTCGAACGACAGCGCCCCTCCCCTGACCTCAACCTCCAGTGGCGGCGTCCACCATATCTAGCGCCGGCGGCTCCTCCAGATTTAGCGTCGACACAGCTGTGCCTTGCCTACAGGTACAACTATCCTTTCCCCATACACAATATGCCTAGGCCATAGACGGAGGCCATGCTTCAGATCCAAACACGGGAATCCCACAAGACATGGCTATGATATATTCGGGACTTAGATATCTCTTCTACGTGAGAGCTCTGACATGATACAAGTCCATGTACAATGATCATATATACACTCGACTCAATATGTGAGTTCCGTCGTATATGTATAATCACTTGTCCTACGTATTCCAAATAAACTCAGATTTCTCTTCTTTTATTTTATGTATGGTTTAATTGTTTTTTTGAAGTGCCCATTGTATGTTTGTGATAAGTTTTTAATCGATTCTTTCGCTTTTACAGAATTGAGCAGAAAGAAAGGAATAGAAGTTTTTGTTTAGTTTATGACAGCGAAAGGTTGAACCTGGAAGGCACTTAAATTCTTACTATTTTTAATTTATCTCGTCATCTTTCAAAATCAGTACAGTAACAAAACTATTTTCTGATTTGTTGTGCAACAACTATTCTTGAAGTTGGCATGCACAACGAGGATGCTTACCTGCCTTTTAAGTCATCCAGTGTCACATTAATTATTTTCTTAGCACTAACTTAGGTAAAACACTAAAATTCCCTCTTTGAAAAATGATGTTAGTCAGAAACTCAATTTGAATTTGTACATTCGAAAATAGTCAAGCTTGTTATCTAACATTTTATTTGGCTAACATAAGTCTTGAATGCCTTAAATGGGAAGACATAAATCTTTCTAACCATGCAAAATTAAAGATAATGATGGAATTTGGGAGGTGGGCAAACTTCAAAGTTGAATAGCCGTCAGATTTTGTGTCTAAGGCGATGTGTGCATCATGTTTCTGCTTGGTGGGCTCGCTGTCCTTAAGAGGACGCTACTCCGACGGCCAAAACACAGTATGCTTGTTGATTAGACTAATTGGGCCCACGGGACCGACCCATTAGGTAGCGACGGTCGGATTACGGGTTCCGACAAACCCTTGAGAGGTTCGAACTCTGGGGTGCGCACGAAGAACACTCTCTTCCCAACCCGCTCGCTCAACGATCACACGGCCTAGCTAGCCGAACCCAAAGAACAAGAGACGCATGGGTTTATATTGGTTCGGGCCACCTTGCGGTGTAATACCCTACTCCAGTGTGTGGTGGATTGCCTCGTGGGGCTGAGGATGAACTGGTACAATGGATGAACAGCCTCAGGAGGAGAGGTGTTCTTGAGCTCGATTAGCTGGTGGGTGTGAGGATGATCTGAATGATCCGTTGGTCTCCCTCCCTCTATGGTGATGGCTAGGTCCTATTTATAGTGGCCTTGGTCCTCTTCCCAAATGTTTAGGCGGGAAGGGATCCCACAACGGCCAAGTTTGAAGGGGGACAACTAGTACAAGCTATCCTGACAAAAGTAATCTTCGCCTGCCAAAGGCTCTGGTAGTGACGCTGATGTGGGCTCCGCGATGACATTCATCCTGCCGTCCTGCTGGTCTTGATCTTGTTGCACCGATATGGAAACCTTTGCCTGATGCCTCGGGACCCCGCGCCTGAGCTTGCCTCCTTGGCACCAAAGAGGAAACTGGTACACTGCGCCCGCTGGCGCCCGCCTGGCCTTGGTCGTCATGGCTCACGTCATGCGAACCTCGCGAGGTGCCCCTTGCATAGATATCTCCGCTCCTCGGAAGCCAGCCTAGTGAGGCTGCCCCCAAGGAGGTCTTGGTGTCGTCCGCCTCGCGAGGGTCTTGAGTTCTTGCTGCTGAAGCTGGGCCGCACCGAGCCGTTGATGGAGCCACGCTCGTGGGCCGCAGGCAGGCAAGTCTGGGTACCCCCGTTCCCAGGACGCCGATAGGAGCCCCCAGGCCCAAGGCGCGCTCGAACTTGGCTTCGAGGCGAAGCCAAAGGGCAAGTGCGGAGCGCCGCGGGCCCCAACCACCTGCGGCCTTGATTGACGCATGGCGACAGATGGTACGTGGGCGCCTCCACTCCCCCACGCCGCCTTGATATCCGCCAGGCTAGGTGGCCGCTGTTGTCAACAATGCTCCGCCTCCATCGCTGGCAGCATGCTCCCATAGTTTATCTTTCTTCTAGAAAACAACGGTTTCCTCCCCTTGTCTGACCCGACACCAATCCTTCCTGTCGCCGTGGCGCCGAGTCGGAAGAAGGGAAAGAAGAAGACCCGTACCTCAGCCCAAGCGACACCGGTCTTCGAGCCCGCCATCGAGCGGACGGTGGTGCTCAACCAGGAAGGGGTGGACAAGGTTCGCCCAGCGCTCGCCGCCGATTCCAATGAATGGAAGGCGACGGTGGCTTGGCCTGCCTCCCGTGCCGCGATTGATAGGACGACCACTGAGATCCCCATTCATCTGCACGCCTTCTGGGCTGGCCTGATCCCCCCTTCTTTGATTTCTTCAACGCCGTGCTCTCACATTATCAATTCAATGCGCTGCACCTGGATCCCCAGTCCATCCTCCTTCTTGCTGTCTTCGCCTTCGTCTGCGAGGCCATGGTGGGCATTGCCCCTTCCGTGGCCTTGCTTTCCCATTTCTTCTCGTTGCATCTGACGGACGCCCACCAGTGCTCGGGGTGCGTGTCCCTCCAGGCCGTTGCTGCGGCGGCCGGCTCGGGGATCGACTTCGAGCTCTCACCAGTTGTGGATGGATTTAGGAAGCGGTGGGTATTCGTGGATGTTGGCGTGCTCAGCCCTCTGCTACTGCTCCCCCGGGCGCCTGCTGTCCCGAGCTCCGGCTGGAGGCACGTGAAGCTCGTCGACCGGCGGCTCGCCCACATCCGGTGTCGGCTGGCCAGGTTGAAGGACCTTGGGGTGACGACGCCGATGGTGGTGAAGGAGTTCACGCGGTGCCGCATTGCTCCGCTCCAGTGTCACTCCCGACCGATGTGGACCTTCTCCGGCAACAGGGACCCCATGAGGCTCCACGTGCCCGCGCTCCCTCCTGCGGTGCTGCGGACGGTGTTGAGCTCTTGACGGGTGACCCGGTGCCAGCCAACCTGTCGGAGGAGGGCTGCCACTTGTACTGCTGCTCGAACAAGGTGGAGTTCATAAGGCAGATGCTCCCCTTCAACGAATGTGGACTGTGCCCGGTCGGCCTTGAAGGGCCCCGCGAGAGCCCCGCTCTTGTGGTTCCCCTGCCTGCCGTCACCTCGGCGCTCACCCAAGAAGCGGGTGCAGGGGGGCGAGCACCGTCGAACGCCGACGAAGTGGCCGTCGAGGAAGCGACGTTGGTCGTGGCTCTCGAGGTGGCGGCTCCTGGGGCTCGGGCGAGCTACCCCGAGGCGGCGGCTGGAGGGCCGACGCGGTCCGGGGCTCCTGGGGTGGAAGCCCCCGAGGCTCAGGCGAGCCGTCCTGAGGCGGAGGCTGAGGGGCCGACGCAGCCGGACGCTCCCGAGATCGTCCCCTCGAGAGCCCCGCCAACTGCCCCAGGCGATGACGGTCGTACCCAGGGCTTCGGCCAGCTTCGCCTGAACTTCGGAGCACTCCGCAAGAGGAAGGTGCCTCCAAGCTGCAATGGTGGCGCCTACCAGCCGTTGAAGCAGATGAAATACATTACCAAAGACGAGTAAGTACCTCATCTGCGTGATTTTCTGAGTGCTGCAGCCCCTCCTGACCACAACACTTTAGGGTCCCTTTGGTTGGAGCGGCGAAATCTCTTGAAGAGTGCCCCCCGCCAGTCATTGGCTCGCCACTGACCTTGAGCTTCCCTCGCCAGGCCGCTGCGCGCGGCTCGGGCCCGTTCTTGAGGAGGGCGCGCTGACTGGGGGTCTTGATCCTGCGTTCTTGTTGTCCCTCCTTCACGGTCCTGCCTGGGGTGCCGAAGGCATGCCGTGGGCTCCTCCATTGGTCATCGCCCGCAGCTGGGTGGCCCCAGCCCTGGCTTCTTCTTCAAGCTGCGATTCCTCGCGCTGTTGTAACGCCCGGATAATTAGGCTACAGTAAAACTCTCCTGATGATGCCATGTCATCTCTGTTACTGTTGCTAATCAAGTGTTAGTTCAAAACATCTCAAATTCAAAGAAATGAATTAGTGACAAACACCCAAAGTTTTCAAAAGTCAAAACAAAAATGTTCGGTGGGTGCCAAATATTGCATAGGTAATTATGGTGAAGTAAATACATTTTTAGAAAATGTATAAATACTTAAATTGAGTTAAAACAGAAAAGAAAATAAATAAAAGGAAAAAAAGAAAATAAAACAAAAGGAAACGAATTCCCCCCTCTTGGACCAGACGGCCCAGCTAATAGCCAGCCGGCCCGGCCCGCCTCCCCCTGCCGCCTCCTTTCCCTGTTCCCCCGACCCGGGTCGGAACAGGGGCGCGCTCCCGCCCGACCAGCTCGCCGGCACGGACGCCGGGGAGGATAAGGCCGCCGCGCCCCCGCCTCCTCGATCCCGCCTCCCACTCGCCCCCACTCTCGCCTAGGTTCCTACGCCTCTCCCACTCCCCTCCAGATCCACCTCTGCCGCGCCTCACCGAGCGTCGCCGTCGCCATGGCTGCGCCATAGCCGCGGCCACCGGCCACCCCGCGCCTCGCCAGCACGTCCACGAGACGCGCCGTCGTCCTCTACCTCGTCTACGCCTCGCCATCAGGCTCGAGGAGCACCGCACGGTCGAGATCGAGCTCGTCCCCATCTTCTCTGTCGCCGGTGACCGCCGTCGTCGCCGGCCACCTCTGCGCTCCTAAACTGTCGCAGGCTTTTCGTAGCCGCTCGGTGAGCTCCACCCCTTCCTCTCCCCGTCCTAGCTCCGTTTACGCGCCGCAGCAAGCTGTGCGCGACGCGACGCCATTGCCGCGCCCGGGCTCCGCTGTCGAGCTCGTAGCCATCACGGTAGGGCTCGTCCCGGTCCGCCGAGCTCACCAACGCGTTCGTGGCTTCGAGTAGTCGCCGTAGGAGTAGCGCGCCGCCCACTTTTGGCCTCTGTTTCATCGCGCGCGAGTTCGCCGTGCTTCGGGTCTCCGCCGTCCCTGTCGCCGGCGGCGGCTCCGGCCATCGCAGCTCGCGTGGCCACCCGCGTTGGATACGGCGTTGCTCACTCGTTCGAACGCGCCAACGCACGGGCCAAATGGCCCCCTGTACGTGGATTCTGGCGAGGTCCCGAGCGCCTCCGCCGTATTTTCGGTCGCCGGTGTTCAGCCGCCGGCCACCACCGACGTGGCACACCTGGGCCACCCCTGGGTCACTGCCAGCGGGCCCCGCGGGCCCCGTTGACTGGGTTGACCCAGTCAATGTGCTGACTGGGCAGCCCAGTGCCACTGACTGGTGGGCCTCGCCCCTAACACTAATTAAATTACTTAATTTAATTAAATTTAAATTGATTACTCACTGACAGTGGGCCCATGTTATCTAATTAGTTAGATTAATTGAAATTAAACTCTGTTAAGGCCACTGTCTATGACAGGTGGGACCCATTGGTCAGTTTGACTAGTCAAACGGGTCAGCTGACTGCTGACGTCATGCTGATGCATTGCTGACGCATTAATAGATTTCTGTTAATAAAAATAATTCCAGAAAATGATTTAATCTTTGAAAATTCATAGAAAATAAACCGTAACTCGGATGAAAATACTTTCTACATGAAAGTTGCTCAGAACGACGAGACGAATCCGGATACGCAACCCATTCGTTCACCACACGTCCCTAGCATAGTGAACCTGCAACATTTCACCTCCGGTCCATTTGTCCAAAAACGCGAAACATCGGGAATACTTTCCCGGATGTTCCTCCCCCTTCGCCGGTATCACCTACTACCGCGTTAGGGCACACCTAGCATCACACTTTGTCATGTCATGCATCGTCATGCATCTGTTTGCATTGTATTCATTGTTTCTTCCCCCTTTTCTCTCCGGTAGACTACGAGATCGACGCCGCTGCTGGTGCCCCGACCGACTACGCTGTTGACGACCCCTCCTTCTCGGCTGAGCTTCCAGGCAAGCCCCCCCTTGATCACCAGATATCGCCTATTCTTCTCTATACTGCTTGCATTAGAGTAGTGTAGCATGTTACTGCTTTCCGTTAATCCTATCCTGATGCATAGCCTATCCTTGCTACTACTGTTGTTACCTTTACCTGCAATCCTACATGCTTAGTATAGGATGCTAGTTTTCCATCAGTGGCCCTACATTCTTGTCCGTCTGCTGTGCTATACTATCGGGCCGTGATCACTTGGGCGGTGATCATGGGTATATATACTTATATACTCTATACATGACACTTGTGGTGACTAAAGTCAGGTCTGCTCGTAGGAGTACCCGCGAGTGGATCTTTGTGGCGGAGCGACAGGGCAGGTTGAGACCACCTAGGCGAGAGGTGGGCCTGGCCCTGGACGGTGTCCGCGGTTACTTCAAAATAACACGCTTAACGAGTTCTTGGTATTTGATCTGAGTCTGGCCATTTGGTCTATACGCACTAACCAACTACGCGGGAACAGTTATGGGCACTCGACGTCGTGGTATCAGCCGAAGCCTTCGTGACGTCAGCGACTGAGCGGCGCGCGCCGGATTGGACTGGAACGCCTGCTAGGCTAGGTCTACTTTCGGCCGCGTTCGCAACGTGCAGGTGTGCAATGGGCGATGGGCCCAGACCCCTGGGCCATAGGATTTAGACCGGCGTGCTGACCTCTTTGTTGTGCCTAGGTGGGGCTGCGACGTGTTGATCTTCTGCGGCCGGGCATGACCCAGAAAAGTGTGTCCGGCCAAATGGGATCGAGCGTGTTGGGTTATGTGGTGCACCCCTGCAGGGAAGTTTATCTATTCGAATAGCCGTGTCCCTCGGTAAAAGGACGACCCGGAGTTGTACCTTGACCTTATGACAACTAGAACCGGATACTTAATAAAACACACCCTTCCAAGTGCCAGATACAACCCGGTGATCGCTCTCTAACAGGGCGACGAGGAGGGGATCGCCGGGTAGGATTATGCTATGCGATGCTACTTGGAGGACTTCAATCTACTCTCTTCTACATGCTGCAAGATGGAGGCTGCCAGAAGCGTAGTCTTCGACAGGACTAGCTATCTCCCCCTCATTCTGGCATTCTGCAGTTCAGTCCACCGATATGGCCCTTTACACATATAACCATGCATATGTAGTGTAGCTCCTTGCTTGCGAGTACTTTGGATGAGTACTCACGGTTGCTTTCTCTCTCTTTTCCCCTCTTTCCTTTCTACCTGGTTGTCGCAACCAGATGCTGGAGCCCAGGTGCCTACTACTACGTGCAGCCCGCTGACGACGACCAGGAGTAGTTAGGAGGATCCCAGGTAGGAGGCCTGCGCCTCTTTCGATCTGTATCCCAGTTTGTGCTAGCCTTCTTAAGGCAAACTTGTTTAACTTATGTTTGTACTCAGATATTGTTGCTTCCGCTGACTCGTCTATGATCGAGCACTTGTATTCGAGCCCTCGAGGCCCCTGGCTTGTATTATGATGCTTGTATGACTTATTTATGTTTTAGAGTTGTGTTGTGATATCTTCCCGTGAGTCCCTGATCTTGATCATACACGTTTGCGTGCATGATTAGTGTACGATTGAATTGGGGACGTCACAGCTGTAGCGCCTCCGCCGAGGCCCGAAAGGCGGCGGGAAAGGCGCCGGCCTCCAGCCCCCTGCTAGGAGAAGGCCAGCCACCTCAAGCCTCCCCGACGATTCCCGGCGCGGAGGACAGACCTGGCCGCGTGTTTGAACTTACGCGCGGGAGCGGCGCTGTCCGCCACGAGCTCTGCCGGGAGGTGATGGGTGTACTGAGCTGGCTCGGGGAAGAGCTTGTCGATGTTGACGCTCGCCTTGAGACAGAGGGCCTCCGCCTAGCGGACGAGCGGCATCAGTTGAAGGTGGCCATCAACCTCGGGCGTCTTCAGCACAAGCAAGCCCATGCGAAGGCCGAGGTGTCCCTTGCGATCTCACGCGAGGCTAGCGCCCGGGCCTTGGAAGAGGCCAGAGAGGCCGATCGCCACCGCACCGCCGCCGAGAAGCGCGAACAGGAGCTCCGGGCCTTGAATGCTACCCTCGAGCAGCAGGTCGAGGCGCGCAGGGCCGTCTTGGCGTCAATGAGGGGGGGGGGCGCCTTCCGAAGAGAAGGAGATCCAGAAGCGTGAGGAAGCGCTGATGTTGGAGGCCTTAGAGCGCCGCCTTGAGCTTGAGCGGCTGGAGACGAGGGAGCGCCATGTGGCCATGTCCGAAGATGTCGTCGCCGCACGCGAAGCCAAGGTCCAGGAGGAGGTTGACCGGAGGGTAGCGAAAGCTCGTGCGGATCTTGTCAACGAGTATGACCTGAAGTTGAAGTTCTCGGAGGCTGAAGCTGAGGGCAGGACCACCGTCCTCAGGTCAAGGCTGGACGACACGGAGCAGCGCGAGAGGACCGCTGCGGCGGCCCAGACCTCTGCCCAGGCCGACTTGGCTGAAGCTCGTGCTGATCTGCTCTCGCTCCAGCAGCAGATCGATGACACCGCGTCCCTCGCGCAACAGAACAGGGAGGAGGCGTGTCGTCGGCAGACGCTGCAGCGCGAGCACACCCCCATGCTCCAGGCCCTCAGAGTGAGGGCCAACCGAGCACTGGGCGTCATCTGCGAGGAGAGTGTCCCTCATCCCCGCGTGGAAGACTACGCCAGCCACCTCCGCTTCTTCACCGAAATCGTGACGCGCCTGGAGGACCGGGCTGTGAGGGCTCGCGAGCTTGTTGAGGAGAGGAGCCGGGGCCTCCTTGGGCGCGCGTTCTCACACGTCTTCAACCATCTCCAGAACCTCGACCCCCACTTTGACTTTGACGCCGCCATTGCCCCAGTGCCCGGGGCTATCCGCGACAACCTGTCGCACTGGGTGGACAATCACGTGGACGCCCTGGTCAGGCCGTTCGCCACCGAGGACGACGCGGTGGTGGTCGTGGCGGATGAAGACGACGCAGTCGATGACGGTAAAGACGATGCTAGCGACAGTGCCAGCAGCGCGTACGAGAGCGACCAGGACGACATTGCAAGCGACATGTCCGATTAAGCCCGCATTCCTTCGCTTGAACCTGCACGCAGAGACTTGGACACGGCCCCGCAGGGCGTGAGAGCATTTTGGAGGGGAGCCCCTCGTGATTGTAAATTGATGTTCTATCCTTTAGGCCGAACCTGAAACGCGCTTTTCCGAGCTTGCGAGCCCCTCAGCAGGGTTGTTGCTGTGACTTACCTTGATCCCGGCAGGCCTTAAGAGGGATTTGAGGTTACTGATGCGCCCTTCTCCTGAGGGGAGCCCTTTAGGGGCTCATCCCCTTTTAATAGTATTGGCTTTCCTATAGACTCAATGTGATCTTGGGTCACTGAAATGAAAATGAAGGGTCTTGAGCTTTTGCCAATCTTTGTCCTTAGCATTTTGAGGGGTCCACATCTCTAGTCCATGCCATGCCAATCATTGAACTTTCTGAAATATTTAACTTGAATGGATATTAGTTCATTGAGCTATATGTTGTTATGAATTACCAAAACCACCTCGGGATTAGTTGCACTTTCAATCTCCCCCTTTTTGGTAATTGATGACAACATATAGATCAAAGCTTCGACAAATGATCATATGAATGAAATACATCGTCGCTTTGAGAAGTATGTGATAAGCAAGAGCTCCCCCTAAATTTGTGCATTATTTAAAATTTTCTTTTGAATGCAAATGCACAATCGATTAGGATCATGGGTCAGTCTTCCATGTCACATACATCTTGGTGGATCACTCAAAATGATAAGAGTTAAAGAACATGCACTCGTCACCAAGGATAAACATGATTGATCATACACAAATATCATAGATAGCATCATGCAAGCACACATGAAGGTATAGTATGATCAAACAGATGATCACAAGAGTATCTCACAAACAAGCACAAATATTGTAGCATAGGAATCAAACAAGCAAACGATCAAGTAGCAAGAGAGGCAACAAAAAGCAAAACACACACACACACACTCTCAAAGCCTAATGATCTATACACTTTCTCCCCCTTTGGCAACAAGTTGCCAAAAAGCTTGGAAATGCATAGTGTTATGCGGTACTCTAGGCGCGATCTCCGTGAGCTCCTGAAGTGGTCTTCTGGCTGGTTGCTCCGGTGTGCGTTGATGCCGTGGAGAGGAGTCCGTCTGCAAATGCTTCAGAAGATGTTTGAGGAGCTGGAGGAGTTGAAACTGGAGGTATAACTGAGGCAATTGCTGCAGGTGCTGAAATGGTAGCCCTGGAGTCTCTGACAACTGGCACAGCTATAGACCTTTGTGCCCTTGGCACTCTCTGAAAAGCATTAGTGGTTGGTCTGTCACTCATGTCCTCAACTTCTTCCTGGGGCTTCTCCATAGTGGTCTAGATCTCTGTGACCTTCACACCTAGACCATGGAATTTTGTCTCAATGATCCTCTCAAGACTCTCTTGATTCTGAGTCAGGGTGACCAAGCCCTTCTCAATCCTCACAGTAGCCTCAAGCAGATAACTGAGTTGATCTTGCTTGGTCTTGAGCATCATAGTTGAAGCATCTGGTGCACTAGTTGCCTTTGCTGCTTTTGTAGCCTTTGCTCTCTCTCTCTCTTTCTCTCTCTCTCTCTCTATCTATCTATCTCTCTCTCTCTCTCTCTTCTTCTGAGCTTCTACACATGTAGGATGAGATGCATCCATGACAATCTCATTGTCCTCAAATTCTGGCCTCAGGGAAGATGCTATTTATCAAGAAGATATGTCCCTGTTCCCATCTTGGAGTTGATCAACATCTCTATATGAGGGGCATATCCACATGATCTCTTCTGATCAGCTGTAATTCTCTTCACCGTTTCAACTATCAAACTCATCACTTTGAACTTCTGTGGCACATCAAACATATGGAGCAAGTTGATGGAGTGACCACGAATCATCCTATGATCTCCTGGCTTGGGCAACAGAGTGTGCCTCAAGATGGTGTTGATGGTGGCCAGTCCAGACAGCAGATAGTATATAGACCCAAGCTTATGTGTCTCCAAGGCAGCATCAAGAATAGTCTTTTACATGTTTGCCATGGAGTTGTGATCCTTCCTTGGCTTGGCATATACATCAGTGTCATTCTCATCTTCCTTTGGGGAATTTATCAACTTGGCCCATTCAGAGATAGTTGATTGATACTTGGTTCCCTTAGTCATCGAGACAATCCTTCCATCTAGGTAGAAGTGAGTAGTGGAGTAGAATTGCATGATCATCTCATCATTCCACTTTGTCAACCTCTTTCCAACAAACTTGTCCACTTCATTCATCCCTAAGCTCGCATGCACATCTGGGAAGTAGTCCTCATTGTCATCAATATATGTCCAGTCAACCCACCTCATGTGACTGACAATGGGCTTCTTGTCTAGCAAGACTGTGTCATAAAACCCTGTTGTTCCTTGGTGTGGAAACGATAATCTACAGCAGTCCTCCTCCGAGTGGCATAAGGATCAGTCTGCCTCCATAGTCTCAGACCTACATCCTTCCTTTCCTTCATGTTTTGAGCCACTGGATGATCATCACTGTGATCTGGAATCTTGGGCTTTAATTTTCTGAGCATTTGCAGCTCTTCATCTTCTTGAGCCTCAGGCATTGGGGCCTTGTTCTTCTCAGTAGCAGATATGTTTCTGGTGGATCTCTTGGGCGCAGTAGACTTGGAGGCTTGAGCTTGGGTTGGAGGCTTGGGGATTGACTTGGGCTTAGATGGAGCAGCCCCAGTCCTTATGGCATCCCCCATGAGCTTTTGAGTCTTTGGTGGAGGTGCAGCTGGCTCTTCCTCCTCCTCATCTTCATCTGAACCTCTCATCATGGAAGGTTTGCCAATAACTCTAGCCATAGTCTTCTTGACTCTCTCCTTCCTCTTCTTTCCTCCAGCAGCCTCTTCTTCTCTTGGTTCAAGAGTGAACTCCATAGTTTCTTGAGTGGAGGCTCTGGCTTTAAACATAGGATTTCTCTTGGCAGGAGCCTTCTTCTGCATTCCAGGCTTGGTGGCAGCAGTAGCATACTCCTTCTTGAGCACCTTTTTCTTTGAGGTGACCTTCTCCTCAATGACAAAATCCTCATCCTCAGATTCTGAAGTTCTGTTCTTCCTTTGCCTAGTTGCAGCCTTAGGCAAGTTACCGGGTGTGCTTCTGCTTCCATCATCATAGCTGTTGTCGGAGGGACTAGTGCCGTCACTGAGATTTACTTGCTCTTCAGACCTGTTCTGGCCGTCACTACCCTCTGACATCTCTGAAACTGGCCGTGTGAATAGATGGATATAGATAGAGTGGATGAGCATCACTAAGTACAGCTATTTTAGACAAAATATTGAGACAAAAACTTTACTTTTCTACATAAAGCATTTTGGAGCTACTGATTTGACAAACTCGGTGACACCGAAGCATTAACAGAATCTAAACATGCAGTTTTGGTCAGACCGAAATTAAGTTTAGTGACTCCGAGATGCTAGGGTTTCACAGAGTAAGTGATTTCAGTCACACCGATTAGTATACTTCGGTCAGACCGAGTTGTACTTGTGCAATGGCCTAAGCCAAATCGGGGACCAAGATCCTCAGATCGGTAGGTCCGAGATGAGTTCGGTGGAAACCTAACCCTAAGGTTTTGCATCAAATCTATTCTCATGGAATTTTTCGGTGGATAGATTTACCTCATTCGTGGTAAGAACAATGGCAAAGATCTTTGTGCAAGAATCAGAATAACGGAGCGCACAAAAGATGTCAATTTCGTACCCTAACTTGGCGACAAACATGCTACGGCGGCAACGGCGGTGAGATTCCCGTTGACGGCGACGGAGACCAGCGGCAGGAGGCACTGGCGATGACGGCGATCTGGAGACCAAGGGGGCGGCAGAGCTGGGAGGCGCGGTCGAGTGGTTTGAAGGAATTTCCAAATTTTCAACCCGCGGTATATATACCAGTCACTGTCAGTGGGACCGAGTGGAATGATTCAGTGGCACCGAGATGCAAAACTGCTAGCAGTTACTGCAAATCGGTGTGACCGAATTGTTCAAATTGGTTGCACTGAGATGAAAACCTAGATCAACTTAATGAATTCGGTGAGACCGAGTAGGATGATTTGGTCTGACCAAGATGCATTAAGAGGTTTTGGAAGTTTAAGCCCTTGACGGATCGGTGGCTCTGAGTGCTCCTCACCCGGAGGGTCCGAATTCGACTTGTTCAAACTTTGTGATGTAGCATGAATAGAGTTTGAGACAAGAAAAGCATTGATAGCTAGAGGGAGTACTTAGGCATTCTTGTCCATCCATTCGGCAAAAGACCAAGCAATCAAAGCACCAAATGGATCTCCTCAAATGGAGAAAATGTAGGGTCGAAAGTATGTCTAGAGGGGGGGGGGGTGATTAGACTACTTGACCAAATAAAAACCTAGCCTTTTCCCAAATTTAAGTCTTGGCAGATTTTAGCAACTTAGCACAAGTCAAGCAATCAACCTACACATGCAAATCTAAGAGTATAGCAGCGAAATGTAAATCATTGCATATGAAGGTAAAGGAGAGGAGTTTGGAGGGAGCAAACGCAATATAGACACGGAGATTTTTGGCATGGTTCCGATAGGTGGTGCTATCGTACATCCATGTTGATGGAGACTTCAACCCACGAAGGGTAATGGTTGCGTGAGTCCACGGAGGGCTCCACCCACGAAGGGTCCACGAAGAAGCAACCTTGTCTATCCCACCATGGCCATCGCCCACGAAGGACTTGCCTCACTAGGGTAGATCTTCACGAAGTAGGCGATCTCCTTACCCTTACAAAATCCTTGGTTCAACTCCACAATCTTGACGGAGGCTCCCAAGTGACACCTAACCAATCTAGGAGACACCACTCTCCAAAAGGTAATAGATGGTGTGTTGATGATAAACTCCTTGCTCTTGTGCTTCAAATGGTAGTCTCCACAACACTCAACTCTCTCTCACAGATTGGATTTGGTGGAAAGATGATTTGAGTGGAAAGCAACTTGGGGAAGACTAGGGATCAAGATTATTGTGCTTGGATTGGAATATCTTGGTCTCAACACATGAGTAGGTGGTTCTCTCTCAAAAAATGAATGCTGGAAGTGTAGGCACGTTCTAATGGCTCTCTCCATGAATGGAGGAAGGGTGGAGGTGTATATATAGCCTCCACACAAAATCTAACCGTTACACACAATTTACCAAACTCGGTGGGACCGAATAGAGAAACTCGTTCAGACCGATTTAGTTCAAAATGTGAACATTAGAATTTTCGGTGGGACCGACATGTCAACTTGGTGGGACTGATTTCATTAGGGTTACGGCATAACATAATCTCGGTGAGACCGATCACATGAACTCAGTGAGACCGATTTCTGTAATAGGCAAACAGAGAGTTGGTCAGGCAAACTCGGTGGGACCGATCGCTCATTTCAGTGAGACCGAAATGTTACGAAAAGGAAACAGAGAGTTTGCATTGCGAACTCGGTGGGACCGATCACTCATCTCGGTTAGACCAAAACGTTACGAAGGGAAATAAAGAGTTTGCAATCCCATCTCGGTGAGACCGAGATCCCTATCAGTGAGACCGAACTGGTTAGGGTTTCTGGTAATGGCTATGTCAAATGAACTCGGTGGCGCTGGATAGATCAAATCGGTGGGGCCGAGTTTGACTTCTGGTTTGGGACATATGTGGATATGAAAAGTGGTTGAGGGATTTTGGAGCATATCACTAAGCATTTTGAGCAAGCAAGCCATTTCAACACCTCATCCCCTTTTAATAGTATTGGCTTTTTCTATGGACTCAATGGGATCTTGGATCACTAAAATGAAAATGTAGAGTCTTAAGGTTGAGCCAATATGTGTCCTTAGCATTTTGAGGGGTCCACATTCCTAATCCATGCCATGCCAATCATTGAACTTTCTGAAATGATCATCTTGAAAGAGCATTAGTTCAATGAGCTATATGTTGTTAGGAATTACCAAAACCACCCAGGGATAGTTGCACTTTCAATCTCCCCCTTTTTGGTAATTGATGACAACATATAGATCAAAGCTTCGACAAATGATAATAAGATTGAAATATATCATCGCTTTGAGAAGTATGTGATAATCAAGAGCTCCCCCTAAATTTGTGCATTATTTCAAATTTGCTTTTGAATGGAAATGCACAATCGATTAGGATCATGGGTTACTCTTCCATGTCACATACATCTTGGTGGAGTGCTCAAAATGATAGAATATGAAATATGCACTCATCACTAAGGCAAAGTGAATGATCATACATGAGAGATAAATAATAGCATCATTCATGCACAAGCATTTAAGTATGATATGATCTAAGGGATATTCCCTTTTGCTCCTACGTGCATATGCACCCATTGTCGAAATACAACACATGACCATACAAGTATCTCACACACATAAACATAGAGTATCATCCAAGAAAGCACACAAATAAGTAACAAACAAGTAGCAAAAGAGATAGCAAAAAGAAGCAAGCTCTGTCTCTCGAAGCCTATGATCTATACACTTTCTCCCCCTTTGGCAACAAGTTACCAAAAAGTTCGAAAATGCATAGTGCTATGCGTCTCTCTAGGCTTGATCTTCGAGAGGTGGCGTTGAGAGGACTCCAAGGACGAATGCATCTGATGAAGTTGTTGGAGCTGGTGGAGTGGCAACTGGAGGAGCTACTGATGCTGTGGCTGCAAGTGCTGATGTAGTAGCTCTTGTATCTGTCATAGGCACTGCTGCAGATCTTTGTGCCCTAGGCACTCTCTAAAAGGCATCTGTGGTAGCCCCTTTCTTCTCCTCAGCTTCTTCCTGGAGCTGCTCAACAGTTGTTTGCATCTCTGTCACCTTCAGGTCAAGATCATAGAATTTTGTCTCAATGATCCTCTCCAGGCTCTCTTGATTCTGAGTCAGGGTGGCCAATCCTTTCTCAATCCTCAAAGTGGCTTGGATAAGATATCCAAGTTGATCTTGCTTTGACTTGAGGAACACTTGTGAAGCTTCTTCAACACTTGGCATCTTGGCTGCCTTCTCAGCTTTTGCTTTCTCCCTCTTCTCTTGAGCCTCTACAGATGTGGGGTCTTCATCATTCATGACAACTTTGTTGTCCTCAAAGTCAAGCCTCAAGGGAAGATATTCCTTGTCCAATAAGTATGTGCATGTGCCAATCTTGGAGTTGATGAGCATCTGGATGTGTGGAGCATACCCACATGATCTTTTCTGGTGTGCTACTATCCTCTTGATTGTCTCAACAATCAAACTCATTACTTTGAACTTCTGGGGCACATCAAACAACTGGAGCAAATTTATGGAATGGCCTCTGATCATCCTATGATCTCCTGATTTGGGCAACAAGGTGTGCCTCAAGATGGTGTTGATGGTGATCAGACCAGACAACAAATAATATACAGAGCCTAGCTTATGATTCTCCAAGGCTTTGTCAGGAATCTCCTTATACATGTTGGCCATGGAGTTGTGATCTTTCTTCTTCTTGGCATAGACATCTATGTCATCCTCAAGCTCTGCAGGGGCATTTATCAGCTTGGCCCACTCAGCAACTATTGATTAGTACCTTGTACGTTCAGACACTCCAAACAATTCTTCCATCAGGGTAGAAATGAGATGTAGAATAGAATTTCATAATGAGCTCAGCATTCCACTTGGTGAGTTTCTGACCAACAAAAGTGTGTACTCCACATAGTCTAAAACTTTCATGCACTCCTGGGAAGCGGTCTTCATTGTTGTTGATGTACTTCCAGTCTGCCCACTTCATGTCACAGACAATAGGCTTCTTGTCTAGTAGAATAGTCTCATAGAAGTCCTACTGCTCCTTGGTGTGAAACCTATAATCCACAGCAGTCCTTCTCCTCACAGCATATGGATCTGATTCCCTCCATAATCTGAGACCTGCATCCTTTCTGATTTTCATATTTTCTGCCACTAGATGATTGTCATCATGGTCAGGGATCTTGGGCTTTAGCTTCCTAAGCACTTGGGCTCCAACATCCGTCCGGTTCGGAGGGCGGGGATATCCCGACTTCTTTGAATCTCAGGCACTAGGGCCTTGTTCTTCTCAGCAGCTAGTATGTTCCTTGTGCTCCTCTTTGGTGCAGTCTTGGGGGCTGGAGCAGAAGCTTTGGGGCAGTCTTGGGCTTAGAAGGGGCAGCCCCAGACTTGATGGCATCCCCCATCAGCTTTTGAGCTTTAGGTGCTGGTGCAGCATCCTCTTCCTCTTCATCCTCATCAGATGAGTGCTTCTTAAATTCTGCCATGGGGTCTACTTTCTTGCACCATCTCCCTCTCTTTCTTTCCTTCTTCCTCTTGCCCTCACCAGCAACCTCTCCAACAGTTGATTTGGAAATTTCAAGTGTGGAGGCTCTTGCCTTAGACATGGGCACCCTTTTTGCAGGAGCCTTCTTGTTCAAACCAGGCTTTGTAGATGCAGCTGTGCCAAATTCCTGCTTGACAATCTTCTTCTTGGAGCCGACCTCCTCCTCAGCAGCTACATAATCTTCATCTTCAGACTCAGAGTTTCTTTTCCTTCTCTACCTAGTAGCAGCCTTAGGCAGGTTGCTAGGAGTACTTCTGCTGCCTTCATCATAACTTCCAGAGGGACTAGTGCCCTCACTCAGATTCACCTGCTCCTCAGACTTGTTTTGGCTATCACTCTGATCTGACATGTCTGACACTGCAAACTGACAGCTGACCCTGTGAATAGTTATAGATGAGATAGAGTGGATGAGCATCACAAAGTGCAGAGATTTTGCAAAACGAATGAGTCAAAAACTTAGTTTTAGTTTTCCACAGAAAGCATTTCGGAGCTACCGATTTGTTAAACTCGGTGACACTGAAGCAACTTTGGAGTCTAAACTAGTGGAATCGGTCAGACCGAGACACAGTTCGGTGACTCCGAGATTGCTAGGGTTTCACTGAGAGTTGAACTCGGTCACACCGATTTGCAAGTTCCGGTCAGACCGAAAGTTACAAGTGCAATGACCTAAGCCAAATCGGTGAGACCTGTTTCCACAACTCGGTCGGTCCGATATGAGTTCGGCGGAAACCTAACCCTAAATTTTTGAATCAAAACTAATCTAAAGGAAGTTTTTATTGTATAGGATGTTCTCGTACGTGGTCAGAATCATGGAATTTGCTTTGTGCTAAGAATCGGAGATAAGGATTGCACAAATATTCGAACTCATACCCTAACCCAGTGATGAGCTCGCTACGGCGGTGTAGATTTCCGTTGACGGTGATGGAGACCAGCGGCGGGAGGTCGCTGGCGATGAGAGGATTATCCGGAGACCCGAGTCGGCAGAGCAGGACATGCACGGGCAAAAGGTTTTGGAGAAATTTCCAAATTTGACCCGTTTGTATATATATCCTGACCCTGTTCGTGTGACTGAGTGGAACAACTCGGTGGCACCGAGATGCAGAATCGCAAGCGGTTACTGCAACTCGGTGTGACCGAATGGTTCTAATCGGTTGCACCGAGATTGAAAACCTAGATCAACTCAGTGAACTCGGTATGACCGAAAAGGATGAATCGGTCAGACCGAAATGTAGAGAGAGGTTTCGAAAGTTTAAGTCTATGACGAATCGGTGACTCCTAGTGCTCCTCACCCAGAGGGTTCGAATCTGACTTGATCAAACTTTGTCATGTAGCATGAATAGTGTTTGAGACGAGAAAAGCATAGATAGCTAGAGGAAGTTCTTAGGCATTCTTGTCCATCCATTTGGCAAAAGAAGAAGACCCAAACAATCAAAGCAACAGATGGATGTCCTCGAATGAGAAAAATATGCAACCAACATGCTCACACAATAAAATGGCAAATGAAATATGTGACAAAGCATGCACAAACACTCTAGCATCTATCAAGCAATTGGCGATGACTAGGTAATCTATATATGAGTATATTGACTGAGGAGACAAATGAGAACATTTGATCATAGGTCGTACTCATCGTTTAAGCACAAGTGGGGTTACCACTTTTACATAAAGCATTGTTGTGTTCACAGCATTAGAGTTGCTTTAGCTCAATTCTTAGAGCAAACCTCCCCTAGATGAGATATCCCCCCTTAGAGGGATGAACTAACCTTGGGTTTTGTCGATGATGACTTCATGTAGGTGTTGAACATGTGGATGCTCAATGTTGATGTAGATCATTTGGAGCAATCCATTGGAGTGAGTTGCACTTTCAATACCTACACGGGTTAGTCCCACAAGGAACAAACAAGGATATCCATAGACATATAGTGAAGTTCACACAAGATGATGTCCATGAAAGCATTAGGTTACCTTGTCCCTTGTCTTACCAACAAGAGGGTTTGTAACTCCTTGAACTAGTGCAAGATGTGAAAGTTGTTTGCACTTGTTCTCGCCAAAATGATATGAGTGAAGTATGTTGGCGGAGTCACCCTCAAGAACTCTCTAGTTCTTCTTCTTCGGGATTCACATTAACTTGATGGGAATCCTTGGAGTTGTAGTCGCACTTCATCAATGTAAGAAGACAAGAGTAAACGCTTCGCAATGTAAGCAGACAAGAGTAAACGCTTGGCAATGTAAGAAGAACTTTTCTTACGAAGATCATCATTGATTGCTTTGAAGAACCCATGCTCTTGCTCAAAGTTGAGCTTTTCAAAGCGTAGCTTCTCATGAGTCTTTAAAAGCTCTCGATGATCTTCCAAGGTAGTTTCATGAGCTAACTTAAGAGTGTTTAGTTCTTTAGTTAGACGCTCAATCTCCTTCTTATCATCGTCATTCGTTTTATCTTGATTAGCATGATTAATAGCAAGTTCATCATAGTTTTCATCACTAGAGTTGTCAACAAGTAAATCATCATCACCAAGCAAATCATCTGCATCACTATTGAAATCAACATACTCGGGGTGTGATACCTTTGGGCCTTTAGCCATGAAGCATCTACAAATTCCTTCATTTGGTGAGTCAAATATGTCGTAGGAGTTGGTTGACACAAGTGCTAGACCGGCAACACCTTCATCTTCAGTATATTCGGAGTCGGAGTGATAACTTCTCTCGGAGTGATGGTCATATTTGGAGCCGGATACCCATTCACCAACGTGAGCTTGATGTCTTCATTTTGTGTAGCTCCTTGGTGAATTGTCCTTCCTTTCCGAATCCTTGCTTGTGCGAGAGGTTCTTCATTGATAACGATCATCTCTACTCCTTGTCTCTTTTGGAGGTGATTCTTCTCTTCTACTTCTCCTTTTAGGTGAGTCTTCTCTTCTTTTGTAGGGAGTCGTACACTCATTGGAGTAGTGTCCGGGTCTTCCACAATTGTATCAATTACGCTCACGACTAGAAGATCTTTTGTCATTGTAGGACCTTGACTTGGAACTTCTTTCCTTGCTTCTACTCTTGTAGAACTTGTTTAAGTTCTTCACCATTAGGCTCAATTCCTCATTGAAGGCTTGTTTCTCACTTGATGATGTGGGAGCATCACATGAGGCTTTGTAAGCACCACTTGACTTCTTGTGAAGCTCTTCTTTATCCTTGAGTGACATCTCATGAGAAACAATTCTTCCAATGACTTCCGTTGGCTTGAGATCTTCGTAGTTGGACATCATTTGGATCAATGTGCACACAATATCATATTTTCCATCCAAAGCTCTTAGGCTCTTCTTGATGATGAATCTGTCGGTCATCTCTTCACTTCCTAAGCCGGCAATCTCATTTGTGATGAGAGCAAGCCTAGAGTACATTTCAGCGATACCTTCACCATCCTTCATTTTGAACTTGTCAAGCTGACTTTGAAGCACATCCAATTTGGATTCCTTGACGAAGTCGGTACCTTCGTGCATATCAATCAAAGTATCCCAAATTTCCTTTGCATTCTCAAGACGGCTGATTTTGTTGAATTCTTCGGGGCACAATCCGTTGAAGAGGATATCACAAGCTTGAGCACTGTATTGCAACATCTTCAACTCTTCCGCGGTAGCTTCACGGTTCGGTTCTCTCCCATCAAAGAATTCACCTTGCAAGCCAATACACACAATAGCCCAAACGGCGGGGTTATGTCCAAGAATATGCATTTTCATCTTATGCTTCCAACTAGCAAAATTAGTACCATCAAAGTAAGGATCTCTACAGTGGTAATTTCCCTTGCTAGACGCCATACTCTCCTAGGTTGTGAAACCAAGGCTATGATCACCAAAGCTATGGAAATCAAGGCAAATGGAGACCAAAGCTCTGCTACCACTTGTAGGATCAAAAGTATGTATAGAGGGGGGTGATTAGACTACTTGACCAAATGATAACCTAGCCTTTTCCCAAATTTAAGTCTTGGCAGATTTTAACAACTTAGCACAAGTCAAGCAGTCAACCTACACATGCAAATCTAAGAGTATAGCAGCGGAATGTAAATCATTGCATATGAAGGTAAAAGGGAGGATTTCGGAGGGAGCAAACACAATGTAGACACGGAGATTTTAGCGTGGTTCTGATAGGTGGTGCTATCGTACATCCATGTTGATTGAGACTTCAACCCACGAAGGGTAACGGTTGCGCGAGTCCACGGATGGCTCCACCCACGAAAGTTCGACGAAGAAGCAACCTTGTCTATCCCACCATGGCCATCACCCACGAAGGACTTGCCTCACTAGGGTAGATCTTCACGAAGTAGGCGATCTCCTTGCCCTTACAAACTCCTTGGTTCAACTCCAAAATCTTGACGGAGGCTCCCAAGTGACACCTAACCAATCCAGGAGACACCACTCTCCAAAAGGTAATAGATGGTGTGTTGATGATGAACTCCTTTCTCCCCCAACACTCAACTCTCTCTCACATATTTGGATTTGGTGGAAAGATGATTTGAGTGGAAAGCAACTTGGGGAAGGCTAGAGATCAAGATTCTTGTGGTTGGATTGGAATATCTTGGTCTCAACACATGAGTAGGTGGTTCTCTCTCAACAAATGAATGCTGGATGTGTAGGCACGTTCTGATGGCTCTCTCCACGAATGGAGGAAGGGTGGAGGGGTATATATAGCCTCCACACAAAATCTAACCATTACACACAATTTACCAAATTCGGTGGGACCGAATAGAGAAACTCGGTCAGACCAATTTAGTTCAAAATGTGAACGTTAGGATTTTCGGTGGGACCGACATGTCAACTCGGTGGGACCGATTTCATTAGGGTTAGGGCATAACATAATCTCGGTGAGACCGATCGCATGAACTCGGTGAGACCAATTTCTGTAATAGGCAAACAGAGAATTGGTCAGGCAAACTCGATGGGACCGATCGCTCATTTCGGTGAGACCGAATGTTACAAAAAGGAAACAGAGAGTTTGCATTGCGAACTCAGTGGGACCGATCGCTCATATCGGTTAGACCGAAACATTACGAAGGGAAACTGAGAGTTTGCAATCCCATCTCGGTGAGACCGAGATCCCTATCGGTGAGACCGAACTGATTAGGGTTTCTGGCAGTGGCTATGTCAAATGAACTCGGTGGCGCCAGATAGATCAAATCGGTGGGGCCGAGTTTGACTTTTGGTTTGGGACATATGTGGATATGAGAAAGTGGTTGAGGGATTTTGGAGCATATCACTAAGCATTTTGAGCAAGCAAGCCATTTAGCAACACCACATCCCCTTTTAATAGTATTGGCTTTTCCTATGGACTCAATGTGATCTTGGATCACTAAAATGAAAATGTAGAGTCTTGAGTTTGAGCCAATATGTGTCCTCAGCATTTTGACGGGTCCACATTCCTAGTCCATGCCATGCCAATCATTGAAATTTCTGAAATGATCATCTTGAAAGAGCATTAGTTCAATGAGTTATATGTTGTTAGGAATTACCAAAACCACCCAGGGATAGTTGCACTTTCAGAAAATTATGCAACCAACATGCTCACACAATGAGATAGCAAATGAAATATGTGGCAAAACATGCACACTCACTCTAGCATCTATCAAGCAGTTGGCGATGACTAGGTCATCTATATATGAGTATATTGACTGAGGAGACAAATGAGAACATTTGATCATAGGTCGTACTCATCGTTTAAGCACAAGTGGGGTTACCACTTTTACATAAAGCATTATTGTGTTCACACCATTTGAGTTGCTTTAGCTCAATTCTTAGAGCAAAGCTCCCCCTAGATGAGATATCCCCCCTTAGAGGGATGAACTAACCTTGGGTTTTGTTGATCATGACTTCATATAGGTGTTGAAGATGTGGATGCTCAATGTTGATGTAGATCATTTGGAGCAATCCATTGGAGTGAGTTACATTTTCAATACCTACATGGGTTAGTCCCACAAGGAACACACAAGGATATCCATAGACATAGAGTGAAACGCACATATGATGATGTCCATGAAAGCATCACGTTACCTTCTCCCTTGTCTTGCCAACAAGAGGGTTTGTGACTCCTTGAACTAGTGTAAGATATGGAAGATAATTGCACGTACTTGTCCTTGCCAAAATGAATATGAGTGAAGTTTGTTGGCGGTGTCACCCTCAAGAACTCCCTAGTTCTTCTTCTTTGGGACCCACATCAACTTTATGGGGAATCCTTGGAGTTGTAGTCATACTTGATGAAGTAGAATTTGATATAGTATTGGAAACCCACTTGACCAAGGCCTTAGGAGCTTCTTCAAATGATTCAATCTCTTCTTGAAGCTTGTCCTTGCCTTTTAGGTTGTGGTCTTGTGGTGGAAGATCATTTTGAGTTTGTGTTTCCTTGAAAGAAGTGGAGTCATACTTCTTTTGTTGAGGAACAAACTTCTTCTTGGGGTATTAGTCTTCCTCCCACTCTACTCCATTGGCATTGAACTTTCGTTCAAAACCAACACCTCGATTCTTCCGGTGCCTTCCTTGCTTGTGTATAATTTCCTCAAATTGCTTACTCCCGGCAAGGCTCTTGTAAACACCTTTCTCTATAATTCCCTTCAATAAGCTATTTTCTTGCTCAAGTGTAACTTGGCTAAGAGAATCATTAGTGTAATCAAGAGAACTACTAGAAGCAACAATATTGGATTTAACATGATTATTGTTACTACTAGAAGAAGAATCTTTCTTGCTCTTTTTGCTGGATTTTACTTGTGGCATATAAGTAGACAAGAGTAAACGCTTGGCAATGTAAGAAGAACTTTTCTTTCGAAGATCATCATTGATTGCTTTTAAGAACCCATGCTCTTGCTCTAAATTGAGCTTCTCAAAGCGTAGCTTCTCATGAGTTTTTAAAGCTCTCGATGATCCTCTAAAGTAGTTTCATGAGCTAACTTAAGAGTGTTTAGTTCTTTAATTAGACGCTCAATCTCCTTATTATCATTGTCATTCAATTTCATCTTGATTAGCATGATTAATAGCAATTTCATCATAGTTTTCATCACTAGTGTTGTCAACAAGTAAATCATCATCACATAGCAAATCATCTTCATCACTATTGAAATCAACATACTCGGGGTGTCATACCTTAGGGGCTTTAGCCATGAAGCATCTTCCAATTCCTTCATTTGGTGGGTCAAATATGTCGTAGGAGTTGGATGACACAAGTGCAAGACTGGCAACACCTTCATCTTGAGTATATTTGGTGTCGGAGTGATAACTTCTCTGAGAGTAGTTGTCGGAGTCGAAACCGGATACCCATTCACCAACGTGAGCTTGATGTCTTCGTCTTGTATAGCCCTTTGATGACTTGTCCTTCCTTTTCGAATCATATCTACGAGAGGGTCTTCGTTCATAACGATCATCTCTACTCCTCCTCTCTCTTGGTGCTGATTCATCTCTTTTACTTCTCCTTTTATGTGAATCTTCTCTTCCATTATAGGGAGCCGTACACTCACTGGAGTAGTGACCGGGTCTTCCACAATTATAGCAATTGCGATCACGACTAGAAGATCTTTTTTATTGTAGGACCTTGAATTGGAACTTCTCTCTTTGCTTCTGCTCTTGTAGAATTTGTGGAAATTCTTCACCATTAAGCTCAATTCTTCATTGAAGACTTGTTTCTCACTTGATGTTGTAGGAGCATCACATGAAGCTTTGTAAGCACCACTAGACTTGTTGGGGAGCTCTTCCTTATCCTTGAGTGACATCTCATGAGCAACAATTCTACCAATGACTTCCGTTGGCTTGAGATCTTTGTAGTTGGGCATCATTTGTATCAAGGTGCACACGGTATCATATTTGCCATCCAAGGCTCTTAGGATCTTCTTGATGATGAATTTGTCGGTCATCTCTTCGCTTCCTAAGCTAGCAATCTCATTTGTGATGAGAGCAAGCCTAGAGTACATCTCAGTGACTCCTTCACCATCCTTCATTTTGAACTTGTCAAGTTGACTTTGAAGCACATCCAATTTGGATTCCTTGACGGACTCGGTACCTTCGTGCATATCAACCAAAGTATCCCAAATTTCCTTTGCATTCTCAAGGCGGCTGATTTTGTTGAATTCTTCGGGGCACAGTCCGTTGAAGAGAATATCGCAAGCTTGAGCATTGTATTGCAACATTTTCAGTTCTTCCGCGGATGCTTCACGATCTGGTTCTCTTCCATCCTAAAAGTATCCACCTTGCAAGCCAATACGCACAATAGCCCAAACTGCAGGGTTATGATCGAGAATATGCATTTTCATCTTATGCTTCCAACTAGCAAAATTAGTACCATCAAAGTAAAGACCTCTACGGTGGTAATTTCCCTCGCTAGACGCCATACTCTCCTAGGTTGTGAAACCAAGGATATGATCTGCAAAGCTATGGAAATTAAGGTAAATGAAGAACAAAGCTCTGATACCAATTGTAGGTTCGAAAGTAGGTCTAGAGGGGGGGGTGATTAGACTACTTGACCAAATAAAAATCTAACCTTTTCCCAATTTTAAGTCTTAGACGATTTTAGCAACTTAGCACAAGTCAAGCAATCAACCTACACATGCAATTTTAAGAGTGTAGCAATGGAAAGTAAAACATTGCATATGAAGGTAAAGGGAAGGGTTTGGAGAAGGCAAACATAATGTAGACATGGAGATTTTTGGAGTGGTTCCGATAGGTGGTGATATCGTACGTCCACGTTGATGGAGACTTCAACCCACGAAAGGGTAACGGTTGCGTGAGTCCACGGAGGGCTCCACCCATGAAAAGTCCACAAAGAAGCAACCTTGTCTATCCCACCATGGCCATCCCCACGAAGGACTTGCCTCACTCGGGTAGATCTTCACGAAGTAGGCGATCTCCTAGCCCTTAGAAACTCCTTGGTTCAACTCCTCAATCTTGTTGGAGGCTCCCAAGTTACACCTAACCAATCTTGGAGACACCACTCTCCAAAAGGTAATAGATGGTGTGTTGATGATGAACTCCTTGCTCTTGTGCTTCAAATGGTAGTCTCCCCAACAGTCAACTCTCTCTCACAGATTTGGCTATGGTGGAAAGATGATTTGAGTGGAAAGCAACTTGGGGAAGGCTAGAGATCAAGATTCTTGTGGTTGGATTGGAATGTCTTGGTCTCAACACATGAGTAGGTGGTTCTCTCTGAGAAAATGAGTAGTGGAAGTGTAGAAATGTTCTGATGGCTCTCTCTCTCAAATGGAGATGGGGGTGGAGGGGTATATATAGCCTCCACACAAAATCCAACCGTTGCACACATTTGACCCAACTCGGTCAAACTGAATAGAAGAACTCAGTGAGACCGATTCAGTTTAAAATGTGAAAGTTAGGAATCTCGATGGGACCGACATGATCAACTCGGTGGGACCAATGTGCTAGGGCTAGGGCAAAACCTCATCTCGATGAGACCGGTTGCATGAACTCGGTGAGTCCGATATTCGCAAAGAGCAAACAGAGAGTTGGTCAGGCAAACTCGGTGGGACTGACTGCACATTTCGGTCAGACCGAAATAATTACAAGAGGCAACAGAAAGTTTGGCAGGCCATCTCGGTGAGACCAAGATCCGTATCAGTGAGACCGAATTATCTAGGGTTTCTGGCAGTGGCTATGTCAAGTGAACTCGGTGGTGCCGGATAGATAAAATCGGTGGGGCCGAGTTTGACTTTGGGTTTTGGACAGATGTGGAAATGAGAAAGTGGCTGAGGGTTTTGGAGCAATATCACTAACCACATTGAGCAAGTAGACCATTAAGCAACACCTCATCCCCTTTTAATAGTATAGGCTTTCCTATAGACTCAATGAGATCTTGGATCACTAAAATAAAAATGAAGAGTCTTATGCTTTTGCCGATCTTTGTCCTTAGCATTTTGAGGGGTCCACATCTCTAGTCCATGCCCTGCCAATTATTGAACTTTCTGAAGTATTTAACTTGAATGGATATTAGTTCAGTGAGCTATATGTTGTTATGTGTTGGGGAACGTAGTAATTTCAAAAAAATTCCTACGCACACGCAAGATCATGGTGATGCATAGCAACAAGAGGGGAGAGTGTTGTCCACGTACCCTCGTAGACCGATAGCGGAAGCGTTTAACACAATGCGGTTGATGTAGTCGTACGTCTTCACGATCCGACCGATCAAGTACCGAACGCACGACACCTCCGAGTTCAGCACACGTTCAGCTCGATGACGTCCCTCGAACTCCGATCCAGCCGAGTGTTGAGGGAGAGTTTCGTCAGCACGACGGCGTGGTGACGATGATGATGTTCTACCGACGCAGAGCTTCACCTAAGCACCGCTACGATATTATCGAGGTGTAATATGGTGGAGGGGGGCACCACACATGGCTAAAAGATCGTTGATCAATTGTGTGTAGAGAGGTGCCCCCTGCCCCCGTATATAAAGGAGCAAGGGGGAGGCCGCCGGCCAAGGGAGGAGAGGCGCACCAGGAGGAGTCCTACTCCTACCGGGAGTAGGACTCCCCGCCTTTCCATGTTGGACTAGGAGAGGAAGGGGAAAAGGTGGAGGGGAGGAAGGAAGGGGGGGCGCCGCCCCCCTCTCTTTGTCCTATTCGGACTGGGGGGGGAGGGGCGCGCGGCCCTGCCCTGGCCTCCTCTCCTCTCTTCCACCTAGGCCCAATAAGGCCCAGTAAGTTACCGGGGGGTTCCGGTAACCTCCCGGTACTCCGAAAAAATCCTGATTTCACCCGGAACACTTCCGATGTCCAAACATAGGCTTCCAATATATCAATCTTTATGTCTCGACCATTTCGAGACTCCTCGTCATGTCCGTGATCACATCCGGGACTCCGAACAACCTTCGGTACATCAAAACATATAAACTCATAATATAACTGTCATCGTAACGTTAAGCGTGCGGACCCTACGGGTTCGAGAACTATGTAGACATGATCGAGACACCTCTCCGGTCAATAATCAATAGCGGAACCTGGATGCTCATATTGGTTCCCACATATTCTACGAAGATCTTTATCGGTCAGACCGCATAACAACATACGTTGTTCCCTTTGTCATCGGTATGTTACTTGCCCGAGATTCGATCGTCGGTATCTCGATACCTAGTTCAATCTCGTTACCGGCAAGTCTCTTTACTCGTTCCGTAATACATCATCCCGCAACTAACTCATTAGTCACAATGCTTGCAAGGCTTATAGTGATGTGTATTACTGAGTGGGCCCAGAGATACGTGTCCGACAATCGGAGTGACAAATCCTAATCTCGAAATACGCCAACCCAACAAGTACCTTTGGAGACACCTGTAGAGCACCTTTATAATCACCCAGTTACGTTGTGATGTTTGGTAGCACACAAAGTGTTCCTTCGGTAAACGGGAGTTGCATAATCTCATAGTCATAGGAACATGTATAATTCATGAAGAAAGCAATAGCAACATACTAAACGATTGAGTGCTAAGCTAACGGAATGGGTCAAGTCAATCACATCATTCTCCTAATGATGTGATCCCGTTAATCAAATGACAACTCATGTCTATGGCTAGGAAACATAACCATCTTTGATCAACGAGCTAGTCAAGTAGAGGCATACTAGTGACACTCTGTTTGTCTATGTATTCACACATGTATTATGTTTCCGGTTAATACAATTCTAGCATGAATAATAAACATTTATCATGATATAAGGAAATAAATAATAACTTTATTATTGCCTCTAGGGCATATTTCCTTCAGTCTCCCACTTGCACTAGAGTCAATAATCTAGATTACACAGTAATGATTCTCACACCCATGGAGTCTTGGTGCTGATCATGTTTTGCTCGTGGAAGAGGCTTACTCAACGGGTCTGCAACATTCAGATCCGTGTGTATCTTGCAAATTTCTATGTCTCCCACCTGAACTAAATCCCGGATGGAATTGAAGCGTCTTTTGATGTGCTTGGTTCTCTTGTGAAATCTGGATTCCTTTGCTAAGGCAATTGCACCAGTATTGTCACAAAAGATTTTCATTGGTCCCGATGCACTAGGTATGACACCTAGATCGGATATGAACTCCTTCATCCAGACTCCTTCATTTGCTGCTTCCGAAGCAGCTATGTACTCCGCTTCACACGTAGATCCCGCCACGACACTTTGCTTAGAACTGCACCAACTGACAGCTCCACCGTTCAATGTAAATACGTATCCGGTTTGCGATTTAGAATCGTCCGGATCAGTGTCAAAGCTTGCATCAACGTAACCATTTACGATGAGCTCTTTGTCACCTCCATAAACGAGAAACATATCCTTAGTCCTTTTCAGGTATTTCAGGATGTTCTTGACCGCTGTCCAGTGATCCACTCCTGGATTACTTTGGTACCTCCCTGCTAAACTTATAGCAAGGCACATATCAGGTCTGGTACACAGCATTGCATACATGATAGAGCCTATGGCTGAAGCATAGGGAACATCTTTCATCTTCTCTCTATCTTCTGCAGTGGTCGGGCATTGAGTCTTACTCAATCTCACACCTTGTAGTACAGGCAAGAACCGTTTCTTTGCTTGATCCATTTTGAACTTCTTCAAAACTTTGTCAAGGTATGTGCTTTGTGAAAGTCCAATTAAGCGTCTTGATCTATCTCTATAGATCTTGATGCCTAATATATATGCAGCTTCACCGAGGTCTTTCATTGAAAAACTCTTATTCAAGTATCCCTTTATGCTACCCAGAAATTCTATATCATTTCCAATTAGCAATATGTCATCCACATATAATATCAGAAATGCTACTGAGCTCCCACTCATTTTCTTGTAAATACAGGCTTCTCCAAAAGTCTGTATAAAACCAAATGCTTTGATCACACTATCAAAGCGTTTATTCCAACTCCGAGAGGCTTGCACCAGTCCATAAATGGATCGCTGGAGCTTGCACACTTTGTTAGCTCCCTTTGGATCGACAAAACGTTCCGGTTGCATGATATACAACTCTTCTTCCAGAAATCCATTCAGGAATGCAGTTTTGACATCCATTTGCCAAATTTCATAATCATAAAATGCGGCAATTGCTAACATGATTCGGACAGACTTAAGCATCGCTACGGGTGAGAAGGTCTCATCGTAGTCAATCCCTTGAACTTGTCGAAAACCTTTCGCAACAAGTCGAGCTTTATAAACAGTAACATTACCGTCAGCGTCAGTCTTCTTCTTGAAGATCCATTTATTTTCAATGGCTTGCCAATCATCGGGAAAGTCAACCAAAGTCCATACTTTGTTCTCATACATGGATCCCATCTCGGATTTCATGGCCTCAAGCCATTTTGCGGAATCTGGGCTCACCATCGCTTCTTCATAGTTCGTAGGTTCGTCATGGTCTAGCAACATAACCTCCAGAACAGGATTACCGTACCACTTTGGTGCGGATCTTAATCTGGTTGACCTACGAGGTTCAGTAATAACTTGATCTGAAGTTTCATGATCATTATCATTAACTTCCTCACTAATTGGTGTAGGTGTCGCAGAAACTGATTTCTGTGATGATCTACTTTCCAATAAGGGAGCAGGTACAGTTACCTCATCAAGTTCTACTTTCCTCCCACTCACTTCTTTCGAGAGAAACTCCTTCTCTAGAAAGGATCCATTCTTAGCAACGAATGTCTTGCCTTCGGATCTGTGATAGAAGGTGTACCCAACAGTCTCCTTTGGGTATCCTATGAAGACACATTTCTCCGATTTAGGTTCCAGCTTATCAGGTTGAAGTTTCTTCACATAAGCATCGCAACCCCAAACTTTAAGATACGACAACTTTGGTTTCTTTCCAAACCATAGTTCATAAGGCGTCGTCTCAACGGATTTCGATGGTGTCCTATTTAGAGTGAATGCAGCCGTCTCTAAAGCATAACCCCAAAACAATAGCGGTAAATCAGTAAGAGACATCATAGATCGCACCATATCTAGTAAAGTACGATTACGACGTTCGGACACACCATTACGTTGTGGTGTTCCGGGTGGCATGAGTTGCGAAACTATTCCGCATTGTTTCAAATGTAGGCCAAACTCGTAACTCAAATATTCTCCTCCACGATCTGATCGTAGAAACTTTATTTTCTTGTTACGATGATTTTCAACTTCGCTCTGAAATTCTTTGAACTTTTCAAATGTTTCAGACTTATGTTTCATTAAGTAGATATACCCATATCTGCTCAAATCATCTGTGAAGGTGAGAAAATAACGATATCCGCCACGAGCCTCAATATTCATCGGACCACATACATCTGTATGTATGATTTCCAACAAATCAGTTGCTCTCTCCATAGTTCCGGAGAACGGTGTTTTAGTCATCTTGCCCATGAGACACGGTTCGCAAGTAACAAGTGATTCATAATCAAGTGATTCCAAAAGTCCATCATTATGGAGTTTCTTCACGCGCTCTACACCGATATGACCTAAACGGCAGTGCCACAAATAAGTTGCACTATCATTATCAACTCTGCATCTTTTGGCTTCGACATTATGAATATGTGTGTCACTACTATCGAGATTTAATAAAAATAGACCACTCTTCAAGGGTGCATGACCATAAAAGATATTATTCATATAAATAGAACAACCATTATTCTCTGATTTAAATGAATAACCGTCTCGCATTAAACAAGATCCAGATATAATGTTCATGCTTAACGCTGGCACCAAATAACAATTATTTAGGTCTAAAACTAATCCCGAAGGTAGATGTGGAGGTAGCGTGCCGACCGCGATCACATCGACTTTGGAACCATTTCCCACGCGCATCGTCACCTCGTCCTTAGCCAATCTCCGCTTAATCCGTAGCCCCTGTTTCGAGTTGCAAATATTAGCAACAGAACCAGTATCAAATACCCAGGTGCTACTGCGAGCATTAGTAAGGTACACATCAATAACATGTATATCACATATACCTTTGTTAACCTTGCCATCCTTCTTATCCGCCAAATACTTGGGGCAGTTCCGCTTCCAGTGACCAGTCTGCTTGCAGTAGAAGCACTCAGTTTCAGGCTTAGGTCCAGACTTGGGTTTCTTCTCCTGAACAGCAACTTGCTTGCTGTTCTTCTTGAAGTTCCCCTTCTTCTTTCCTTTGCCCTTTTTCTTGAAACTAGTGGTCTTATTGACCAGCAACACTTGATGCTCCTTTTTTGATTTCTACCTCCACTGCCTTTAGCATTGCGAAGAGCTCGGGAATTGTCTTATTCATCCCTTGCATGTTATAGTTCATCACGAAGCTCTTGTAACTTGGTGGCAGTGATTGGAGAATTCTGTCAATGACGCTATCATCCGGGAGATTAACTCCCAGTTGAATCAAGTGATTATTATACCCAGACATTTTGAGTATATGCTCACTGACAGAACTATTCTCTTCCATCTTGCAGCTATAGAACTTATTGGAGACTTCATATCTCTCAATCCAGGCATTTGCTTGAAATATTAACTTCAACTCCTGGAACATCTCATATGCTCCATGACGTTCAAAACGTCGTTGAAGACCCGGTTCTAAGCCGTAAAGCATGGCACACTGAACTATCGAGTAGTCATCAGCTTTGCTCTGCCAGACGTTCATAACTTCTGGTGTTGCTCTTGCAGGAGGCCTGGCACCCAGCGGTGCTTCCAGGACGTAATTCTTCTGTGCAGCAATGAGGATAATCCTCAAGTTACGGACCCAGTCCGTGTAATTGCTACCATCATCTTTCAACTTCGCTTTCTCAAGGAACGCATTAAAATTCAACGGAACAACAACACGGGCCATTTATCTACAATTAACATAGACAAGCAAGATACTATCAGGTACTAAGTTCATGATAAATTTAAGTTCTATTAATCATATTACTTAAGAACTCCCACTTAGATAGACATCCCTCTAATCATCTAAGTGATTACGTGATCCAAATCAACTAAACCATGTCCGATCATCACGTGAGATGGAGTAGCTTCAATGGTGAACATAACTATGTTGATCATATCTACTATATGATTCACGCTCGACCTTTCGGTCTCCGTGTTCCGAGGCCATATCTGCATATGCTAGGCTCGTCAAGTTTAACTTGAGTATTCCGCGTGTGCAAATGTTTTGCACCCGTTGTATTTGAACGTAGAGCCTATCACACCCGATCATCACGTGGTGTCTCAGCACGAAGAACTTTCGCAACGGTGCATACTCAGGGAGAACACTTTTATCTTGAAATTTTAGTGAGAGATCATCTTATAATGCTACCGTCAATCAAAGCAAGATAAGATGCATAAAAGATAAACATCACATGCAATCAATATAAGTGATATGATATGGCCATCATCATCTTGTGCTTGTGATCTCTATCACCGAAGCACCGTCATGATCACCATCGTCACCGGCGCGACACCTTGATCTCCATCGTAGTATCGTTGTCGTCTCGCCAACTATTGCTTTTACGACTATCGCTACCGCTTAGTGATAAAGTAAAACAATTACATGGCGATTGCATTGCATACAATAAAGCGACAACCATATGGCTCCTGCCAGTTGCCGATAACTCGGTTACAAAACATGATCATCTCATACAATAAAATATAGCATCATGTCTTGACCATATCACATCACAACATGCCCTGCAAAAATAAGTTAGACGTCCTCTACTTTGTTGTTGCAAGTTTTACGTGGTTGCTACGGGCTTAGCAAGAACCGTTCTTACCTACGCATCAAAACCACAACGATAGTTTGTCAAGTTGGTGTTGTTTTAACCTTCGCAAGGACCGGGCGTAGCCACACTCGGTTCAACTAAAGTGAGAGAGACAGACACCTGCCAGTCACCTTTAAGCAATGAGTGCTCGCAACGGTGAAACCAGTCTCGCGTAAGCGTACGCGTAATGTCGGTCCGGGCCGCTTCATCTCACAATACCGCCGAACCAAAGTATGACATGCTGGTAAGCAGTATGAGTTATATCGCCCACAACTCACTTGTGTTCTACTCGTGCATATAACATCAACGCATAAAACCAGGCTCGGATGCCACTGTTGGGGAACGTAGTAATTTTAAAAAAATTCCTACGCACACGCAACATCATGGTGATGCATAGCAACGAGAGGGGAGAGTGTTGTCCACGTACCCTCGTAGACCGATAGCGGAAGCGTTTAACACAACGCGGTTGATGTAGTCGTACGTCTTCACGATCCAACCGATCAAGTACCGAACGCACGGCACCTCCGAGTTCAGCACACGTTCAGCTCGATGACGTCCCTCGAACTCCGATCCAGCCGAGTGTTGAGGGAGAGTTTCGTCAGCACGACGGCGTGATGACGATGATGATGTTCTACCGACGCAGGGCTTCGCCTAAGCACCGCTACAATATTATCGAGGTGTAATATGGTGGAGGGGGGCACCGCACACGGCTAAAAGATCGTTGATCAATTGTGTGTAGAGAGGTGCCCCCTGCCCCCGTATATAAAGGAGCAAGGGGGAGGCCGCCGGCCAAGGGAGGAGAGGCGCGCCAGGAGGAGTCCTACTCCTACCGGGAGTAGGACTCCCCCCTTTCCATGTTGGACTAGGAGAGGAAGGGGAAAAGGTGGAGGGGAGGAAGGAAGGGGGGGCGCCGCCCCCCTCTCCTTGTCCTATTCGGACTAGGGGGAGGGGCGCGCGGCCGTGCCCTGGCCTCCTCTCCTCTCTTCCACCTAGGCCCAATAAGGCCCATTAAGTTACCGGGGGGTTCCGGTAACCTCCCGGTACTCCGGAAAAATCCCGATTTCACCCGGAACACTTCCGATGTCCAAACATAGGCTTCCAATATATCAATCTTTATGTCTCGACCATTTCGAGACTCCTCGTCATGTCCGTGATCACATCCGGGACTCCGAACAACCTTCGGTACATCAAAACATATAAACTCATAATATAACTGTCATCATAATGTTAAGCGTGCGGACCCTACGGGTTCGAGAACTATGTAGACATGACCGAGACACCTCTCCGGTCAATAACCAATAGCGGAACCTGGATGCTCATATTGGTTCCCACATATTCTACGAAGATCTTTATCGGTCAGACCGCATAACAACATACGTTGTTCCCTTTGTCATCGGTATGTTACTTGCCCGAGATTTGATCGTCGGTATCTTGATACCTAGTTCAATCTCGTTACCGGCAAGTCTCTTTACTCGTTCCGTAATACATCATCCCGCAACTAACTCATTAGTCGCAATGCTTGCAAGGCTTATAGTGATGTGTATTACTGAGTGGGCCCAGAGATACCTCTCCGACAATCGGAGTGACAAATCCTAATCTCGAAATATGCCAACCCAACAAGTACCTTTGGAGACACCTGTAGAGCACCTTTATAATCACCTAGTTACGTTGTGACGTTTGGTAGCACACAAAGTGTTCCTCCGGTAAATGGGAGTTGCATAATCTCATAGTCATAGGAACATGTATAAGTCATGAAGAAAGAAATAGCAACATACTAAACGATCGAGTGCTAAGCTAACGGAATGGGTCAAGTCAATCACATCATTCTCCTAATGATGTGATCCCGTTAATCAAATGACAACTCATGTCTATGGCTAGGAAACATAACCATCTTTGATCAACGAGCTAGTCAAGTAGAGGCATACTAGTGACACTCTGTTTGTCTATGTATTCACACATGTATTATGTTTCCGGTTAATACAATTCTAGCATGAATAATAAACATTTATCATGATATAAAGAAATAAATAATAACTTTATGATTGCCTCGAGGGCATATTTCCTTCATTATGAATTACCAAAACCACTCGGGGATTAGTTACACTTTCAAATGGTTACGGAGTTGATCTACCATGAGATTGGATGAACTAAGCCTTGGATGAGTAGGATGATGATTCATCTAGACTCTATGGACTAAACCCTCTGGCTTATATAGACACCAGGGTTATCTACGGTTACACATCGTCGGTCACCATCAAGGAACAAACATGTCGATTCTACCATCCTGACTTGAAGGACACACCAAGGCTTCAAAGGTTTCCTTCCTGAACACAAAGTCGCTTATAGCTCGGCCTTCCAATAATAGTGGCCCAACTGTCCGGCCCATAAGAGATAGACCGGCAGCCCGAGGAGCCCTTAGTCGGGGACACCCTCAGTAGCCCCAGAACTAGTCCTCAAAGCCAAGGTTTGCATGGAAATCGTCGGCTTTGTGGACCAGTTCCTTCTTCCCATGGTGCTTGCGCCATGTCTGCTGTTACCCTCGGTCAAACCTTCAAGGGTTGCGTGGCTATGTCCAGCCATGTGTTCGGACTATGTGAAGGAAATATGCCCTAGAGGCAATAATAAAGTTGTTATTTTATATTTTCTTATATCATGATAAATGTTTATTATTCATGCTATAATTGTATTAACCGTAAAGTTGATACATGTGTGGATACATAGACAAAACACCGTGTCCCTAGTAAGCCTCTACTAGACTAGCTCGTTAATCAAAGATGGTTAAGTTTCCGAACCATAGACATGTCTTGTCATTTGATGAACGGGATCACATCATTAGGAGAATGATGTGATGGACAAGACCCATCCATTAGCATAGCATATTGATCGTTCAGTTTTATTGCCATAGCTTTCTTCATGTCAAATACATATTCCTTCAACTATGAGATTATGCAACTCCCGGATACCGGAGAAATGCCTTGTGTGCTATCAAACATCACAACATAACTAGGTGATTATAAAGATGCTCTACAGGTATCTCCGAAGGTGTTTGTTGGGTTGTGCTACCTCTTGACCTTGCGTTGGTTTTTCTGTTGAAGAGGAAAGGGTGATGCAACAAAGTAGAGTAAGTATTTCCCTCAGCTTTTGAGAACCAAGGTATCAATCCAGTAGGAGACAACGCTCAAGTCACCGAATACCTGCACAAACAAACACCAACTTGCACCCAACGCGATAAAGGTGTTGTCAATCCTTTCACGGTTATTTGCAAAGTGAGATCTGATAAAGATGGATAAATGGTAAAGTAATATTTTTGGTATTTTTGGTTTATGGGATGGAAAGTAAAAGATTGCATAATAATGGAACGGCGACAGAAATTGGCAAGTTGGTGGGAAACTAATATGATGTAAAATAAACCAGGGGGCCATAGGTTTCACTAGAGGCTGCTCTCAAGATAGAAATTATTACGTTGGGTGAACAAATTACTGCTGAGCAATTGATAGAAAAGCGCAAAGTTATGATCATATCTAAGGCAATGATCATGAATATAGGCATCATGTCCGTGTCAAGTAGACTGAAATGATTCTGCATCTACTACTATTACTCCACACATCGACCGCTGTCCAGCATGCATCTAGAGTATTAAGTTCATAAAGAACGAAGTAACGCATTAAGCAAGATGACATGATGTAGAGGAATTAACTCAAGCAATATGATGAAAACCCCATCTTTTTATCCTTGATGGCAACAATACAATACGTGCATTGTTGCTCCTACTGTCACTGGGAAAGGACACCGCAAGATTGAACTCAAAGCTAAGCACTTCTCCCATTGCAAGAAAAACCAATCTAGTTGGCCAAACCAAATCGATAGTTCGAAGAGACTTGCAAAGATATCAAATCATGCATATAAGAATTCAGAGAAGATTCAAATAATATTCATAGATAAGCTGATCATAAATCCACAATTCATCGGATCTCGGCAAACACGCCACAAAAGAGTATTACATCGAATAGATCTCAAAGAATATCGGGGAGAACTTTGTATTGAGAATCAAAGAGAGAGAAAAAGCCATCTAGCTACTAGCTATGGACCCATAGGTCTGTGCTAAACTACTCACGCTTCATCCGAGAGGCAATGGTGTTGACATAGAAGCCCTCCGTGATCGAATCCCCCTCCGGCAGGACGCCAGAAAAGGCCCCAAGATGGGACCTCACGGGTACAGAAGGTTGCGGCAGTGGAAAAGTGCTTTCGTGGCTCCCCTGAAAGTTTTTGGGGTATTTGAGAATATATATAGGAGGAAGAACTAGGCCAGGGGGTCACCAAGGGGCCCACAAGGTTGGGGGCGTGCCCTCCTCCCTTGTAGCCGCCTCGTGGCTCTTCTGACTTGCACTCCAAGTCTCCTGGGTGTCTTCCGGTCCAAGAAAAATCACCGCGAAAGTTTTATTCCGTTTGGTATTCCTTTTCTGCGAAACTCTAAAACAAGGAAAAAATAGGAACTGCCGCTGGGCTCTGGTTTAATAGGTTAGTCCCCAAAATCATATAAAATAGCATATTAATGCATATAAAACATCCAAAACAGATAATATAATAGCATGGAACAATAAAAAATTATAGATACGTTGGAGACGTATCAGGTTGACATAGATCAAGATTAGGATTTGTCTCTCTGAGTATCGGAGAGGTATCTCTGGGCCCTCTCGGTAATACACATCATAAGAAGCCTTCCAAGCAAAGTGACTAATGAGTTAGTTGCAGGATGATGTATTACGGAACGAGTAAAGAGACTTGCCGGTAATGAGATCGAACTAGGTATGAAGATACCGACGATCGAATCTCAGGCAAGTAACATACCGATAGACAAAGGGAATTACGTATGTTGTCATAATGCTCGACCGATAAAGATCTTCATAGAATATGTAGGAGCCAATATGGGCATCCAGGTTCCACTATTGGTTATTGATCAAAGAGGTGTCTCTGTCATGTCTACATAGTTCTCGAACCCGTAGGGTCCGCACGCTTAACGTTCGTTGACGATATAGTACTATATGAGTTATGTATGTTGGTGACCGAATGTTGTTCGGAGTCCCGGATGAGATCACGGACATGACGAGGAGCTCCAGAATGGTCCGGAGGTAAAGATTGATATATATAATGATATGGTTCGGCCAAGGGGTGAAGCCCACGGGGCTTTAGGTCGGTGCAAAAGGAGTTTTGCGGAGGCCAGGGGGCCAAACGCCGGAGACCCTGGCGTCTGGCCCTGGGCCAGAAGTCGAGGCCCATGGAATCTGGGCCAGACGCAAAGGACTGTGGTGTCTGGTCCTGGAAGTCCGAGAAGGACTCTTCCTTGCGGGCAAAACCGACTTTGAGGAGGCTTTTACTCCAAGTTTCGACCCCAGGGCTCAACATATAAATAGAGGGGCAGGGCTAGCACCTGGAACAAATCAAGAAACACCAAGCCGTGTGCCGGCAACCCCGTCCCTCTAGGTTATCCTCCTTCATAGTTTCCGTTGTGCTTGGCGAAGCCCTGTGGAGATTGTTCTTCACCAACACCGTCACCACGCCGTCGTGCTGCCGGAACTCATCTACTACTTCGCACCTCTTGCTGCTAGAAGGAAAGGACGTCATCGAGCTGAACGCGGAGGTGCCGTACGTTCGTGTAACATCCCAAATTTCCAATTTGGAATGTTATACATAGATCATTCATGCATATCATATTTTTGCTGCATTTCGTTTCGCTATCCTCGAAATCCTAAGCAACTCAAGGACCCTTGGAGAGAGTTGGGGATTTCCCTATTTTCATATTTGAATTTTATCAAATATTGAAACGAGGATTATTTGTTTTAATTATTTTTCTCTCCGAAAATATTTCGTATTCAAATATATGAGAGGAGATAATATGACTTCTCCAAAATAAATGAAATATTGGAGGAAAAATATTAAAATCAAACATTGGATTTTATTCGGTGTTTTCCCTATTTTATTTGAATTAGGAAAAATATGTGTTTTTCAAAATTTCATTTTAGGCCCAAATAAATGTTCACCTTGTCCGGCCTATTTTTAGAGAACGGGGAAAATTTATTTCGGGATTTTTGGAGTCCGTTTAGTATTTCTTTTCTTTCGTTTTCTGCACGTCGGAATTATTTAAAAAAAAGTGAACCGACTCCGGGCCGTAACCGGCCAGGACTCCTCGGGCCGGCCTCTAAAGCCCGAGACCCCGAGCCCCGAGCCAGCCCAGCCGCCACCCGTGCCCTAACCCTAATCCCGCCGCCGCCGCCGCCCGCCGCTGCCGCCACCGCCCCGCGCCGCGCCGCCGCCCGCCGCCCGCCGCTGCCGCCCCGCCGCTGCCGCCCCGCCACGCCCCGCGCCGCGCAGCCGCCCGCCACGCCGGAGACGCCGGACCTCGCCGGACCTTGCCGGACCCGAGGTAGCCACCTCGGTTTTCGTGAGAAAACCGTTTTGGTTTTTTTTCGAAAACCTAGATCCGTTTTTTATATAGATCCGGTTCGGTTTATTTTCGGTTTAATTATTTAGCGAACACCCGTTTTACGTTCATTTTAACGAACGGTTTTCACTGTTTAACCGCAGACAGCGAATGTTCGTTCGTTAGCCTGTTCGTCAGTTTTTCTTTTTCTCGGATTTTCCGCGATTATTTTTGATCGCGATTTCTGATCCGATTTTCGTTTTAGTTTATCTTTTCGCTCGTTTATCGGAATCAGGCGATTCAAGCGCCTAGATCTTCGTCTCGAAACCCTCTTTCTGTTTAACCAACTTGACCAAGATTTTGGTACTGTAAAATTTGACTTTAGTTCAGATTAGTAAACGGATCTTGTTTCTTTCGCAGTTTGAGTTTCGTTGCTCCGTTTGATTTGATTCTTTTTGCAAACCGGAGTTCTTAAGTTGAACTTTCTGGTCAATTCTTATTACTTGAGTTTTGCCCGTGCATCTTTGCTTGATTGCTTATGTATGCTATTGTTTGTTTGCGATAGAATTCCCGGAGTGCGAAGCGTGCTACTACGAGTCCCTAGGTTTTGCGGATCGTCAGCAAGGCAAGTAACACATTGATCATACTTCTTTCATACCCAGTTTTTATGCATTAGTTCCAATCCTCAAACATTGCATGATTAGGATGTGATTAACATGTGGGTCGGGAAGTAGTTGATGAGGTAGAACCTATTGCCCTGTTATATTCAAACCTTGGGAGTTACTTCTACGTATTGCTTATATTGCTATGCTATGCTCATAGACATGGATTGGGTTTGGGTGTATCCATGACAGATGTGAGATTGATTAATTAATGGTTCAACTTAAGGTGGCAACTTTAATACACATCTGGGTGGATTGTTTGTTGGGCACCTGGAGAATCCAGTGTTGTCCTAGGATATCCCGGAGTACCCGTGTGATCATCCTAAGGTCCGCCACCCAGGCTCAAAGGGAACTGAGATATTTTCATGCTAGAAACTTCCGTGTGCAGCCACAAGCTATTATGGGCTCTAACATAGTTGAGTAAGTTGCGTGAGCTCTTGAAGAGGTGGATCAGCAGGTAGAGGGATTTAGGTTTGGTATGGTCTGCCCGGAGTAAAGAGTTAATGTTTCTGAAAGGCTATGTCTCGGTCATCCGTTTCTCAAACACCTTGTAGTGCGAGAAATCCAATGCAGGAGATCGAGTCTTGTGGGGGAAAAGTGTGCAAACCTCTGCAGAGTGTACAATCTAATCATGGTTAGTCGTGTCCCCGGTTATGGACAATCTTGAGTACCTAGTACTTGGAGTATCCTAAGTATCTCATCACTCTAAATTAATATTGTTGGGTTGATAATTACTTTAATTGGGATTGAGTTGGAGGAACCTTCTCAATGATGTTTCAACTACCATGATAGTTAAAATAAAATCTATTCCTTTGTTGTAGGGAAAAATTGGCTTTTTGCAAAAACTATAACCATAGAGCTTTCCACCAGCCAAATATGCATGTAGTGATAGCTTTATTCTGTTCTTGCTCTACTGTGTTATACTGCCAGCATATTCCATGTGCTGACCCGTTTTCGGGCTGCAACGTATTATGTTGCAGACTTTTCATACGAGGAGTAAGGTTCGTTAGGTCGTTGCCGTGCAGCTCAGCTCTGCCGTTGGAGTTGATGGACTCACTTTATCTTCCAAGCCTTCCGCTATTATCGTATTAGATGGCCTTAAGCCATATTTATTGTAATAAGTTCTCTTTTGAGACATTCGATGTAATAAGTGTGTGATTGCTACTCTGTTATAAATCCTTCGAGTACTGTGTGTGTCAGCATTACCGATCCAGGGATGACACTGAAGCACAGAGACTTGACCGTTTGAGGTCGGGTCGCTACAAGATGGTATCAGAGCACACGCTGAGTGTAGGACACGACCACTAAGCTAAAAGCCCTAGATCACTATTCTCTTCTCATTTATGACTCCTCTCCATTTTCTACTCCTTAGGATGGCGGATTTGAATAACAAGTTTGCACAACCGGATGAAGACACACCCTTTGGGCGCCACCTAAAGGAAGTCACTAGGTACTTGAACATCGGGATACCAAGCTTCACCGGGATGTACAACGCCACTTTACCAGAAGAGGAGCGCTGGATGATTCAAGTTCAAGTTCCAGGAAGGACGTTCTCGCCAACCACCAAGCCCATAGTATTTTCTTTTGAAGCACCCACCTGGAGTCTAGGCAAGAGCATGGCAGCCCACATTACCATGGGACGCATTGGAGAAGTCTACAATGAGGATCTTAAGGACACTATCTACCAAATATGTGGGCGCCGAGATGAGCAATGGGAGATGATCAGCACCAAGAAGGACAGATCCATTGCAGCTTTCATCCAGGAGTTACACCAGCACACTCGACGCCAGGAGAATCAGATGTGCGCAGACATGATAGATTTGAAGAAGGCGAAGACAAGGATCATCGAGCTGGAAGGAGAACTCAAGTCTACATGCGATGGATATGAGGAGGAAATTGCAACACTATTGGAGAAGAATGACGACCTGATAAAGAAGATCGGAGTATTCATGGCAGATCCCGCGCCGAGAGAAGAGGACGACGATCCCACTTGCCCAGAGAACTACATCATCATCGACGACACCGACTTCGACCCCAGTGATGATGACTTTGAAGACGAAGCTGGAGCAGACATCATGGAGTCTTCCACCGATCAAAATTTCTAGACGACCACCAAATGATAGTAGTATTTCCCCCATGTATATAGTAGTAGTTGAGCACTTTTACGATAGTTCTAGACCGTTTGTATGCCCTTGCTTGATTGATAGAGTGAAATGTTTGTGTTTATCTCATGTGCATATGGGTAGTGTTTTCTCACTAGACCCCTTTTTCTATTCTAATCTCTCCCCTCTAAACCCGCCAGATGCCTCCGAGACGTGACACCGGATTTGCCTTCCCGCCAGAGCTCACTCAGTTGATCCAGCAGCAGAATGCCTTGATGCAATTGCTAGTCCAGAACCAGGGCAACAACAACAACAACCCGCCTCCAGTTGACAACTTAGCTCGCTTTTTGAGGTTGCAGCCGCCGGTGTTTTCCAGTAGCACCGAGCCTATAGTTGCTGATGATTGGCTACGCCGTATTGGAAGGGAGTTGACCACCGCAGGATGCACAAATGCTGAGAAGGTGCGCTTTGCCGCACATCAATTGGATGGACCAGCAGCCTCATGGTGGGAGAGTTATACGACCACTTTCCCCATAGCCAACGTCACTTGGGATCAGTTTCAGCAAGCTTTCCGCACAACCCATGTCTCAACTGGAGCTATGAATATGAAGAAGCGTGAGTTTCACAACTTACGCCAGGGGAACCGTACTGTGGCTCAGTACGTGGATGAGTTTAGCAAGTTATCTCGTTATGCCCCTGATGATGTGGCCACAGATGCCGCGAAGCAGGAGAAGTTTATGGAAGGGCTGAATGAGGAGATGAGCATGCAGTTGATGGTGGCAACATTGAACAACTACCAGGAGTTGGTAGATAAGGCTCTTATGATTGAAGGGAAGCAGCAGCAAATTGGGAGCCGTAAGAGGAAGTATGGGCAAGGGAAGTATAGCTCAGGAGCTCAGCAGAAGCCTCGCCTAACCCCGAACTCGGGAGGACTTGTTCATAACCATGGAGGTCATAACCACACCGGAGGAAGTTCGCATAACCACAATGGTTCTAAGAATGGGACTGGGAACGGAACAAACAACAATCAGAACCGCCCCAATCCAGCCTCACCCGCCAAGAGAGATCTAAGTCACATTACTTGCTTTAAGTGCGGGAAGACTGGACACTATGCCACGGAGTGCTCTAAAGCGAAGAATGGAAACGGCAATGGGAGCGCTGGGAAGAAGCCCAATCCATTCAACATAGGACAAGTGAACCACGTTAACGTGGAGGAGGTTGAAGAGTAGCCAGACGCGGTTATAGGTAAGTTTTTGGTTAAGTCCTTTACCGCCCTTGTTCTTTTTGATACTGGTGCATCGCATTCATACATATCAAGGGGATTCGTGGATAAGTTTAAACTACCAACCCAAACCCTTAGGACCCCTCTGTTAGTAAGTTCACCTGGAGCAGAGTTTATGGCTAGTCGATGGTGCGACCAGATACCCTTAACCATTGGTAGCCATGTTTTTCCGTCCGACCTAATAATCTTGGAGTCACAAGGATTGGATGTGATATTAGGCATGGACTGGATGTCAAAGTATGGAGGAAGCATTGATTGTGCTAGTAAGTCGATTTATCTCACCACCCCGGAGGGGAAAAGGATTAAGTATGTATCTAGGCATGCGCCTGGGAGGAGCCAAGTAAATACCCTCACTGGAGTTGTTCAGGAGGAAGTGCCTGTAGTGAAGGATTACCCGGATGTTTTTCCAGAGGAATTACTAGGCATGCCACCGGATCGAGACATCGAGTTTTTGATAGAGCTATTTCCAGGTACAGGGCCAATATCAAAGAGACCCTATCGGATGCCCGCAAATGATCTGGAGGAGATTAAGAAGCAGATGAAGGAGTTATTGGAGAAAGATTACATTTGACGGAGTTCATCACCATGGGGAGCCCCAGTGCTTTTGGTTGAGAAGAAGGATAAGTCTCTAAGAATGGTTGTTGATTATCGTGCGTTAAATGAGGTGACGATCAAGAACAAATACCCACTACCGATGATCAATGATTTGTTTGACCAACTGCAAGGAGCTAAGGTGTTTTCAAAGATCGATCTGCGATCAGGATATCACCAGCTGAAGATTCAAGAGAAGGATATACCAAAGACAGCATTCACCACACGGTACGGGTTGTATGAATATACGGTCATCTCATTTGGACTGACTAACGCCCCTGCCTACTTCATGAGCATGATGAACAAAGTGTTCATGGAATATTTGGATAAGTTTGTTGTGGTGTTCATTGATGATATAATGGTATACTCGAAGAATGAGGAGGAGCACAAAGAGCATTTGCGTTTAGTTCTCGAGAAACTCAGGGAACACCAGTTGTATGCCAAGTTCAGCAAATGCGAGTTTTGGTTGAAGGAAGTCGGATTCCTTGGACATGTTATATCAGGAGAAGGTATAGCGGTAGACCCCACCAAGGTTCAGTCAGTCACTGAATGGTTGGCACCCACTTCAGTTAGCGAGATCCGCAGTTTTCTTGGACTCGCGGGATACTACCGAAGGTTCATTGAGAATTTTTCCAAGATTGCAAAGCCAATGACGGAGTTATTGAAGAAGGATACCAAATTTAAATGGACGGAAGAATGTGAGGCAAGCTTTCAGGAGTTAAAGAAATGTTTGACTACAGGCCCAGTACTGATTCTGCCAGATATACGCAAGGATTTCCAAGTGTATTGTGATGCTTCTCGCCTAGGACTTGGAAGTGTGCTTATGCAGGACGGAAGAGTTGTTTCGTATGCCTCACGACAACTAAAACCGCACGAACTGAATTATACCACGCATGATTTGGAGTTAGCAGCAGTAGTGCATGCGCTCAAGACTTGGAGACATTACCTTATTGGAAACCGTTGTGATGTGTACACGGATCATAAGAGTTTGAAGTACATCTTCACACAGAAGGAGCTGAACCTTAGGCAGAGGAGATGGTTGGAGCTTATAAAGGATTATGACATGAAGCTGCACTATCATCCAGGCAAGGCCAATGTCGTAGCAGACGCTTTGAGTCGGAAGAGTTATGCTAACACCCTAGGGAGCACGGGATTGCCAAAGGAGTTAGCAGAGGATCTCAGGGAACTTCGATTGGAGATTGTTCCTAGAGGTTTTGTTGCAACAATGGAGGTTCAGTCTACATTGTTAGGAAAGGTTCGAGAAGCTCAGAAGGATGACAAAGAGATTGCCGAGATAAAAGAGAGAATGAGCAAAGGAAAGGCCAAAGGTTTTCGTGAGGATGAGCACGACACCTTATGGTTTGAGGACCGTGTTTATGTGCCCAGTAACACAAAGATCAGGAAGCTAATACTTCAGGAGGCTCATGACTCACCATACTCGATACACCCCGGAAACACCAAGATGTATTTGGATTTGAAGGAACGTTTCTGGCGGACAGGTATGAAGAAGGATATTGCCGAGTATGTAGCCATATGTGATGTATGTCAGAGAGTGAAGGCAGAACATCAAAAGCCAGTAGGATTGTTACAGCCTATGGCGATACCCGAATGGAAGTGGGATAAATTTGGCATGGATTTTATCACCGGATTTCCCAGGACCAAATCAGGATATGATTCTATATGGGTAGTAGTTGATCGCTTGACCAAAGTGGCTCACTTTATCCCCGTGAAAACAACATACACCAGTGCGAAGTTGGCCAAGATATATATGACCAGGATCGTATGTCTGCATGGAGTTCCGAGGACCATCGTATCAGATAGAGGAACACAGTTTACCTCAAAGTTTTGGCATCAACTGCACCAGGCTTTCGGAACGAGATTGGTGTTCAGTACAGCGTTTCACCCGCAGACGGATGGACAAACCGAGAGAGTCAACCAGATTCTGGAGGACATGTTGAGGGCCTGTGCGCTAGATTATGGATCTAGTTGGGATGACAATTTGCCGTACGCGGAGTTCTCATACAACAATAGCTACCAAGCCAGTTTGAAGATGGCACCGTTCGAAGCCCTGTATGGACGAAGGTGCAGAACACCGTTGATGTGGGATGAAGTTGGAGACCGACAATTGTTTGGACCAGACTTGATCAAGGAGTCTGAAGAGAAAGTTAAGTTGATCTGAGATAGACTGAAGGTAGCTCAGTCCAGGCAGAAGAGTTATGCAGATTCGAAATGCAAGGAGGTAACCTATGAAATTGGAGACAGAGCCTATCTGCGAGTATCACCCTTGCGAGGAGTGAAACGTTTTGGAGTTAAGGGAAAGTTAGCCCCGAGATTTGTGGGAGAAGTTACCTACAAGTTGGAGTTACCTGAAGGACTGCCAGGAGTTCATGATGTATTTCATGTTTCACAGTTGAAGAAGTGTCATGCTGAGATGGCCGATATACCGTTAAGAGATACAGTACCCTTGGAGGCGATTCAGTTGGACAGTGATTTGACCTATGAGGAGAAGCCAGTCAGGATTCTTGAATTTGCCAGCCGAGTCACCCGCAGCAAGGTTATCAAGTTTTGCAAAGTTCAGTGGGGCCACCATACCGAGGATGAAGCCACCTGGGAATGAGAGGATGATCTTTGCAAAGACCACCCACACCTATTTTCTAGCCAACCCGAATCTCGAGGGCGAGATTCATCTTAAAAGGGGGTAGGTTTGTAACATCCCAAATTTCCAATTTGGAATGTTATACATAGATCATTCATGCATATCATATTTTTGTTGCATTTCGTTTCGCGATCCTCGAAATCCTAAGCAACTCAAGGACCTCGGAGAGAGTTGGGGATTTCCCTGTTTTCATATTTGAATTTTATCAAATATTGAAACGAGGATTATTTGTTTTAATTATTTTTCTCTCTGAAAATATTTCGTATTCAAATATATGAGATGAGATAATATGACTTCTCCAAAATAAATGAAATATTGGAGGAAAAAATATTAAAATAAAATATTGGATTTTATTCGGAGTTTTCGCTATTTTATTTGAATTAGGAAAAATATGCGTTTTCCAAAATTGTATTTTAGGCCTAAATAAATGTTCACCTTGTCTGGCCTATTTTTAGAGGACGGGAAAAATTTATTTCGGGATTTTTCGAGTCCGTTAATATTTCTTTTATTTCTTTTTCTGCACGCCAGAATTATTTTAAAAAAAAGTGAACCGACTCCGGGCCGTAACCGGCCAGGACTCCTCGGGCCGGCCTTTAAAGCCCGAGACCCCGAGCCCCGAGCCTGCCGAGCCGCCACCCGCGCCCAAACCCTAATCCCGCCGCCGCCGCCGCCGCCCGCCGCTGCCGCCACCGCCCCGCGCCGCGCCGCCGCCCGCCACCGCCGCCCGCCACGCCGGAGACGCCGGACCGGAGGTAGCCGCCTCGGTTTTTGTGAGAAAACCTCGATCCATTTTTTATATAGATTCGGTTCGGTTTATTTTCGGTTTAATTATTTAGCGAACGCCCGTTTTACGTTTGTTTTAACGAACAGTTTTCACCGTTTAACCGCAGACAGTGAACGTTCGTTCGTTAGCCTGTTCGTCAGTTTTTCTTTTTCTCGGATTTTCCGCGATTATTTTTGATCGGGATTTCTCATCCGATTTTCGTTTTAGTTTATCTTTTCGCTCGTTTATTGGAATCAGGCGATTCAAGCGCCTAGATCTTTGTCTCGAAACCCTCTTTCTGTTTAACCAACTTGAACAAGATTTTGGTACTGCAAAATTTGACTTTAGTTCATATTACTAAACGGATCTTGTTTCTTTCGCAGTTTGAGTTTCGTTGCTCTATTTGATTTGATTCTTTTTGCAAACCGGAGTTCTTAAGTTGACTTTCTGGTCAATTCTTCTTACTTGAGTTTTGCCCGTGCGTCTTTGCTTGATTGCTTATGTATGCTATTGTTTGTTTGCGATAGAATTCCCGGAGTGCGAAGCGTGCTACTACGAGTCCCTAGGTTTTGCGGATCGTTAGCAAGGCAAGTAACACATTGATCATACTTCTTTCATACCCAGTTTTTATGCATTAGTTCCAATCCTCAAACATTGCATGATTAGGATGTGATTAACATGTGGGTTGGGAAGTAGTTGATGAGGTAGAACCTATTGCCCTGTTATATTCAAACCTTGGGAGTTACTTCTACGTATTGCTTTTATTGCTATGCTATGCTCGTAGACGTGGATTGGGTTTGAGTGTATCCATGACAGATGTGAGATTGATTAATTAATGGTTCAACTTAAGGTGGCAACTTTAATACACATCTGGGTGGATTGTTTGTCGGGCACCTGGAGAATCCAGTGTTGTCCTAGGATATCCCGGAGTACCCGTGTGATCATCCTAAGGTCCGCCACCCAGGCTCAAAGGGAACTGAGATATTTTCATGCTAGAAACTTCCGTGTGCAGCCACAAGCTATTATGGGCTCTAGCATAGTTGAGTAAGTTGCGTGAGCTCTTGAAGAGGTGGATCAGCAGGTAGAGGGATGTAGGTTTGGTATGGTCTGCCCGGAGTAAAGAGTTAATGTTTCTGAAAGGCTATGTCTCGGTCATCCGTTTCTCAAACACCTTGTAGTGCGAGAAATCCAACGGAGGAGATCGAGTCTTGTGGGGAAAAGTGTGCAAACCTCTGCAGAGTGTACAATCTAATCATGGTTAGCCATGTCCCTGGTTATGGACAATCTTGTGTATCTAGTACTTGGAGTATCCTAAGTATCTCATCACTCTAAATTAATATTGTTGGGTTGATAATTACTTTAATTGGGATTGAGTTGGAGGAACCTTCTCAATGATGTTTCAACTACCATTATAGTTAAAATAAAATCTATTCCTTTGTTGTAGGGACAAATTGGCTTTTCGCAAAAACTATAACCATAGAGCTTTCCACCAGCCAAATATGCATGTAGTGGTAGCATTATTCTGTTCTTGCTCTACTGTGTTATACTGCCAGCATATTCCATGTGCTGACCCATTTTCGGGCTGCAACGTATTATGTTGCAGACTTTTCAGACGAGGAGTAGGGTTCGTTAGGTCATTGCCGTGTAGTTCAGCTATGCCGTTGGAGTTGATGGACTCACTTTATCTTCCAAGCCTTCCGCTGTTATCGTATTAGATGGCCTTAAGCCATATTTATTGTAATAAGTTCTCTTTTGAGACATTCGATGTAATAAGTGTGTGATTGCTACTCTGCTATAAATCCTTCAAGTACTGTGTGTGTTAGCATTACCGATCCAGGGATGACACTGAAGCACAGAGACTTGACCATTTGAGGTCGGGTCGCTACAGTTCGGTACTTGATCGGGACGGATCGTGAAGGTGTACGACTACATCAACTGCGTTGATAAACGCTTCCGCTTTGCGATCTTCAAGCGTATGAAGATGCTCTCCCCCACTCGTTACTATGCATCTCCTAGATAGATCTTGCGCGAGCCTACGAATTTTTTTGAAATTGCATGCTACGTTTCCCAACAGTGGCATCCGAGCCAGGTCTATGCGTAGATGGTATGCACGAGTAGAACACAAAGAGGTGTGGGCGGTGATCGTCATACTGCTTACCACCAATGCTTATTTTGATTCGGCGATATTGTTGGATGAAGCGGCCCGGACCAACCTTACATGACCACGTTCATGAGACGGTTCCACCGACAGACATGCAACTAGTGTTGCATAAAGGTGGCTGCCGGGTGTTTGTTTCTCCTACTTTAGTTGAATCGAATTTGACTGCGGCCGGTCCTTGTCGAAGGTTAAAATAGCAAACTTGATAAATCACCGTTGTGGTTTTGATGCGTAGGTAAGAACAGTTCTTGATAGAAGCCCGTAGCAGCCATGTAAAATTTGCAACAACAAAGTAGAGGACGTCTAACTTGTTTTTGTAGGGCATGTTGTGATGTGATATGGTCAAGTCATGATGTGATATACGTTGTTGTACGAGAAGATCATGTTTTGTAAAAGTTATTGGCAACCGGCAGGAGCCTTATGGTTGTCTCTTTATTGTATGAAATGCAAACGCCATGTAATTGCTTTACTTTATCTCTATGCGTTAGCGATAGTTGTAGAAGGAATAGTTGTCAAGACAACCATGACGCTACGATGGAGATTAAGGTGTCGAGCCGGTGACGATGGAGATCATGACGATGCTTTGAAGATGGAGATTAAAAGCACAAGATGATGATGGCCATATCATGTCACATAGTTTGATTGCATGTGATGTTTATCTATTATGCATCTTATTTTGCTTAGTACGGTGGTAGCCTATTGTCACGGGAAACCACGGCCACCTATGGGACTAGGAGGCCCCTTGCTGGTTCGGCAGGGGGGCGACGCGTTGCACAAAGAGCAGACGAGCGTGGGGCAGCACGACAGAGATCACACAGGCAATTATAACTAGGTTCGGGCCGCTGTGAGGCATAAAACCCTACTCCTGCTTTGGTGGATTGATGGTGGAAAGGTGGTGGCGGAGCGTAGTACACTTGCCCGACAGGGGTTGCCTCGAGGCAACAGTGACTACGCGCATACAGGGGTGTGAGTTATCCAACCTTCTAACCCTTTCTATGATTTCCATGGGCCTCCTTTTATAGATCAAGGGGTTACCACATTGGCAAAGTAGTCATTATGCACTGATAAGATAGCAAATAGTGCTATCATACCTAACTCTACGGGCTGACAGGGCGCATTAAATGCACCGCTCAATGTCACATCGTTGGTTGCCCGGCAAGGCTTGCCGGGCTATCTTGCCAGCTTCGCGCCTGCTCGCTTGACACGTCGCAGGATGGGTGTCATCTGTGGGTTTTTCCTGTAGAAAATGGCTGCCATGTGGCTAATGGATGCCACTTAATCACTTCGCGGCTTGACACCACACAGACCGACGACGTGGGTCGTGGTAGAGTGGTTGGTGAGGTGGTTTTGCCTCCGTGAGCCCCGGCAGGCCCTGCCGGGGGTGCTTTGGTTTTTTGTTTCTGGGGGTGGCCTCGCCCCTTGCCAGGCTCGCCTGCCGGCAAGGGAAGGTTTTCTCTTGACGATATCCTGCTTCTCTGGTTCGATCTTTGTCCCTCTGATCTGCATGTTGGTCCTTCGAATCTCTGGGGTTCTTGCATTCTGATCTAGGCTGGTGCTTCAATCTGGTCCCCGTGCCTGTGCACAGTTTGGGCAACAGACCCAGGGTTTGTTGCACCGACAGAAGCCCCCGGGCATCCCCCAAACGCGATGCCGAGCATCGTCGGGGTAGGGCCTAATAAGTGCATAGGCGAGGGTTGCTAAAGAGACTGGTCTCTTGAGGTCTTCTTTGCTTCTTCATTAGCCTTGATCCCGGGCCAGTTTCTGGTTTCTCCGCGTGTCGCGTGCAACGTTGTGGAAGAACTTCAATCATGGCATGCAGATTCTCCTTGCCCCACGATCACCGGGCGGAAACTGCCATCCCACTTGCCTCCCGTTTCGCACGCACCTGCCACGTGTTCCGCGTGCATTGTGCGTGGTAGGTGGTGGATGCGGAGGGCATGGGGAGGAGTGCCATGGCTGAAAATCGAGCACCAATGGTTGGAGCAGAGAGTTGGCCTCGACTCTCTGAGTCACAAAGGTTGCAGAGAGGCCGTATTGGAGGAGCGGGGCAGCTATTTCCCGTATGAGGGGCCAGCCCCCTGCCCCGTATGGTGGATGCGGAGGGCATGGGGAGGAGTGCCATGGCTGAAAATCGAGCGCCAATGGTTGGAGCAGAGAGTCGGCCTCGACTCTCTGAGTCACAGAGGTTGCAGGGAGGCCGTATTGGAGGAGCGGGGCAGCCATTTCCCGTATGAGCGACTTCTTCTCCGCAACCCTTACCTTCTAGCCCTGGTGAGAGGGCGAGGGCGTGGCGGTGTCCTGGCGGCGGCGACGAGGGCTTCTGCTCGACAGCGCGTCCCTCCTCCTCCGGGTCCTGTGGTAGCGGAACCGGCCGTGAGGGGAGGAGGAAGGGGGGCAAGGTCGAGGGTTGGCGCCTTGGCTGCGCCTCCACCGGCGGCTCCTCCTCCGAGGGAAGGCCACGTCAGGGACCAACCTCGGGAGTTCATCATCAGGCTATGCAAGCCCTTGTGTGGTCATCTTCGCCTCCCAACTCCCTTCGCATGGGAGATGGAGCTCGAGCAACCGCGCGCTCTGCGGCTGCACATGAGGGGCTGTGGGAACGGAGGTATGAGGGTTAACGTCGACTTCCCTGCCCCTCATGTAATGTACCTCCACCGTGCTTGGAAGACCTTTGCCCGTGCTCACGGCTTCTTAGAGGGGCACGTTCTCCAGTTCAAATTAATGGAGAACGGCCTACTCTCCGTCAAGATCTTCGGGCGCTCGGGGGGTCGCTTAGGGTGCCGGGCGGAGAGTTCGACCGACGACGAAAACCTCGAGCGAAAGCGATAAGGAGGACAGTGACGGCGATGACAATTGCAGCGGGCAGGGGAGCGATGACTCTGACTCCGGTTGATCGCCGCCCGCACCATCTTCATCAGGTGGCAGCACCATCATCTGCATCCGCATCTCCTTCCCAGCAATGTGATTTTCTAGGGACTTGGATGCAGAGGTGCGGATGGTGCTCCCAGGCTCCTCCAGCAATCCTCCAGCTGGACCCCGGCAGGCTTCCTCTCGGGCTGTAGCTCCGTTAGCCCTGCCAAGTCCTGCTGGCCCTGGTGGCAGTGGTCGACAGGGCCACCTCCGCCGTGCTCTCCATCGAGGCGTTCCCTCGCGATCCCGTTTCCATTGGGCTACCTCTCCTAGAGCCCGAGGGAAGCGGGCTGGGTTGCCGCCTAGGTGCTCCTTTTGCCGTCCTCGCCTTCGACGGCCGTGCCTAGGAGGAGAGGGACAAGAAAGGGCATTACGGAGCTCTTATCTTTTTCAATCTTAAATCTATCGGCACTAGCCAAATTTTAATACAAATGATGTAATCTCTTGAGTCCATGTTTGTGTTCTGTAATGCGTGTACTTGTATCAGCATATTAATGAAAAAGATGAACCTTGCTAGGAACCCATGCATGTGTATGTCCATGCAGAGGCGAGATGCCTCTTTAATATAAATAAACGAATTTTCCCCCGGTAGGCCATCCTGCCAGCACCCTTTTTGTCTGCCAGAGAGCTGCGTCTACCGGGTTACAAACGAAGGGACAAGCCCCCCGCCAACTTCTTTTTACCAAAGGCCACTGCGACCATCCTGACCGAAGCAACGTTCGAGTCAGAAATGGGAGCACTAAAGTCTCGAAAGAATGGCGAGGCTTTCCTATGCACAAGTTATAGCTTACAGAACACTAATGGACAGTAGGTAGAACTTATCTGCTTGGCTTGCCGGGGATCGCTGTGCCGGGCAATTTTCTCAACTCCTTGTCGAAGCCAAGCTCACAGCAGGAACCTCTAGCTTCATGTAGATGAGAATGAATGCAGGGTGAGATCCTATCTATATGCATATGCAAATGCTCGTGAAATGCCTATGCAGTGATCTTGGAATGCTCATGCATGCATGCATGCAATCTTGGTCGGGCCCCCCCACAATGCTTCTTTATTTTCTCTTGCACAGGGTCATCGCCCTGGCTTTGTACAAGGGGTTACATGCAGCTGAGGCAAGGCCTGTACAAAAAGGGTGGCTGCCAGGGAGGGCCCGACAGCCGCGCCTTACGGGTAGAACTTGCGGTGATGCTCAATATTCCATGAGTTTTGCAATTGAGTGCCATCTCCGGTCTCCAGACGGACTGCGCCAGGTCTGGTAACTCGTACTACCCGGTAAGGGCCTTCCCACTTTGGTGACAACTTGTTTGAACCCTTGGCGAACTGAACGCGCCGAAGGACAAGGTCACCTTCCTCCAAACACCGGGCGTGAACCCTGTGGCTATGATAGCGACGCAAGGCTTGCTGGTAGCATGTAGCATGCGCAGCAGCCCGGAGACGGTTCTCCTCGAGTAGCACAACGTCGTCACGCCGGTGCTGATCTTGTGCTACTTCATCGTAGGAAAGCACTCGAGGTGACCCGTAGATGAGTTCCGTGGGGATAACTGCTTCTGCCTCATAGACCAGGGAGAAGGGAGTCTGCCCGGTAGCTCGGTTTGGTGTCGTTCTGAGGGACCAGAGAACTACCGGAAGCTCCTCGATCCACCCCCTACTGTGCTTCTGCAGCATATCAAAAGTTCTTGTCTTGAGTCCACGTAGCACTTCAGCGTTCGCCCTCTCAGCTTGTCCATTGCTCCGGGGTGTGCCACAGAGGCAAAAGAGATCTTGCATCCGAGGGTATGAATATATTGCATGAAGGCGCGACTCGTGAACTGGGTGCCGTTGTCGGTGATGATCCTGGCCAGAACTCCAAAACGACACACCAATTCTTTCAATAACTTGATAGCTGACTAAGCAGTTACCTTTCTCATGACAGTCACTTCCGGCCACTTTGTAAACTTGTCGATGGCAACAACCAAGAATTCAAAGCCCCCGATTGCTTAGGGAAGGACCGAGGATATCGAGCCCCCTGGCCGAAAATGGCCATGATAGAGGGATTGTTTGAAGAGCTTGGGCAGGCATGTGTGTTTTCTTGGAATTGAACTGGCAGGCTTCACATTTCGTGACTAGCTCGACCGCATCTTAGAGGGCTATGTGCCAATAGAATCCTTGCCGGAATGCTTTCCCAACTAATGCCCTTGATCCAATGTGGGAGCCACTTTCCCCTGTGAATCTCAGCCATCAGTTCCTTTCCTTCTTCCCGACAGACACACTTCAATTTCACACCGTTGGGCCTCCTTCTATATAGAGTGTCATCGACAAACTGATACATACTGGCCCTTCGGGCTACTTTTTCAACTTCATCTTGGTTGTCGAGAAGCTCTCCTGTTTGGAGGAAGTGGACAATGTGCCTCGCCCAAGTTGGAGCTTGGGGCTTGGCAATAAGAACTAGCGGCACCTCCTCTCTTGTGGGAGCACCAGCCTCATTCGCGGGGTCCATGGGCCTGGCTGGAGGGGGTGGTCCGGCAGGCTGTGAGGAGTTGCTTCCGGCAGGGTCTCTGCCAGGAGTGGACGGCTCTATCGGGAGAGGCTTACCGTAGTCCAACTTTCTCCTCTTCCGGGCTATTGTTGCTGGGGATACAGAGGGCTGAGTGAGATGGAGAACAAAAGCCCCTGGTTCCACAGGAAGCTTCTGCGCAGCACACTTTGACAAATGATCAGCTATGCTGTTTTCCGCACGGGGTACATGCTCTGTTTGCAATCCGTCAAAGCGCTCCTCCAATCTCCTCACTTCCTCGACGTATCCTCCATCAATGGACTTTGATAATCCTTGTTGACTTGTCTCACCACAAGCTGTGAATCTCCTCGAATGATCAGCTTCTTAATTCCCAATTCTACTGCAATCCTGAGCCCGGCAAGGAGCCCTTCATACTCAGCTATATTGCTGGTGGCTTTTTCCCGGGCAAAATGCATTTGGACGACATACTTCAAGTGCTCCCCGGAGGGGGCGACAAGAAACATGCTAGCTCGCGCACCTTGTAGGGAAAAGGCACCATCAAATTACATAATCCATTCTTGGGGCGATTCCTTGCCAGGCATAACTGTCTCTGTCACTTCCTCATCAGGGGTTGGCATCCATTCTGCAATAAACTCTGCCAACGCCCTGCTCTGAATAGTTGATGTGCTCTCAAACTTCAAACCAAAGCTGGATAACTCCAAAGCCCACTCCACTATTCTGCCGGTAGCCTTAGGGTTTCGGAATATCCTTTGCAACAGAAAACGAGTAACAACCGTGATCTCATGGGCTTGGAAGTAGCAGCGAAGTTTCCTTGAGGCCATAACAAGACCAAAGATCAACTTCTGCATGCCAGAGTACCTCGATCTTGCCCCCTGTAACAAGGAGCTGACGAAGTACACTTGGCGCTGCACCACTTTCTTCCTTGCCATGTCTTTGGGGTTGTTCTCGTTGCCGTGCTCATTGCTGTCCTGATCCTTCGCTGATTCTGCCAGTCTCTGCTCACATTCTGCAAAGCTGCATCTGTTTCTGGGTTCCACTTCATAGGACTAGCCTTCTTCAAAATTTTGAAGAACGGCAGGGCGCGCTCGGCAGACTTGGAGATGAATCTGCTTAGCACGGCAACACATCCTGTCAGACACCTCACATCCTTAACTGTCCTTGGTGCTTGGACCAGCTCGATGGCCTTGATCTTGTCGGGGTTGGCTTCGATCCCGTGAAGGGATACAAAGAACCCAAGCAACTTGCCGGAGGGAACACCAAATACACACTTCTCCGGGTTGAGCTTCAGATTGATCTTGTCCAGATTATCAAATGTCTCCTCCAAATACTGAATAAGGGTGGCACTATCCTTGGTCTTGACCACAATATCATCCATATAGGCTTGTATGTTTCTGTGCAACTATGGCTCAAAACCAATCTGGATTGCCCTTGCAAAAGTGGACCCGGCACTCTTTAATCCGAATGGCATGCAGACAAAGCAGTACGTACCACATGGAGTGATGAACGACGTCTTCTCTTCATCTTCCTTGGTCATGAAGATTTGCTGATACCCGGAGTACACGTCCAGAAAGGATAGCAAATCACAACCTGAAGTGGAATCCACAATCTAGTCGATACACGGCAAGGGAAATGGGTACATCGGGCAAGCCTTGTTGAGATCTATGAAATCTATGCAAAGCCTCCACTTCCCGTTAGCCTTCCGGACTACTACTGGATTTGCCAACCACGTGGGATGCAGCACTCCTCTGACCAAACCAGCTGCCTCAAGTTTCTTAATCTCTTCTGCAATGAACTACTGCCTCTCCAAGGCCTGCTTCTGGACTTTCTGCTTGACAGGTCGGGCATGTGGGCAGACGACAAGGTGGCGCTAGATTACCTTCCTGCGAACACCGGGGATATCAGATGGTTGCCAGGCAAACACATCGACACTCGCCCGTAGGAAGGCAATGAGCGCGCTTTCCTATTTGTCATCGAGGGTGGCACTGATAGTGAAAGTACCATCAACGCCAACCAGCCCTGCCGGGACCTTCTTCACTTGGGGTGCGGCGACCTTGGATCTCTTGCTATTAGAACACTCCGGCACGTCATCAACGGGAGCCATGCACTAGGTGGGGGCACACTTCCCGGACTCTTTGCCAGAGTCCTTACAATCTCTCTTATTTCACTTACTTTCCTTGGTGGGAGCTGCCGCTGCCGTTATCTCTGCCGCGACCGCGGTACATCTTGTCCACACAAATGATTGCATCCTTCTCATCTGATGGGATGGTGATGACACACAGTGGTCCAGGCATCTTCAAGGTGTTGTAGGCATAGTGGGATGCTGCCATGAACTTAGCCAGGGCCGGGCGTCCAAGAATCCATTTGTACAGCAGGGGTAGAACAACCACATCAAACACAATCCTCTCAGTCTGGTAGTTCAGTTCTCCCCCGAACATTACCGGCAACGTGATCTTTCCCTTAGGATGGCTCCCGCCGGGATTAACTCCTTGAAACGTGCCGGTAACCTCTAGCTCTTGCTCTCCTATCTGAAGTTTGCTGATAACTGCCGGGGAAATCAGATTCAACCCAGCCCCACCGTCCACCAGCATCTTTGTGACCTTGAGGTCGCGAATTGTTGGGGAGACCAACAATGGCAAACACCCTATCGCAGTGGTACGGTTAGGGTGGTCCTCCTTGTAAAAAATGATGGCCGTACGGGACCATTTGAGCGGCTTCTCGGCCTCTGGCGCTGGTTCCACGGCATTGACTTCTCGTGCCCACCATTTGAGCTGGCGGTGAGAAGTGTGCAGAGATGCACCTCCATCAATGCACACGGCGTCCGTCGCCTTCTGAAATTCCTGCTCGCTGGTTTCCTCTTCATCCCCTCCATCACTCTCATCATCACAGGTTTATTTCTCTCGACCTTTGGTGGGCTTTCCTTGGTTCCGAAAGGGTTTGCCAGGGCGATTTACTTCACCGCTTCAAGGTTGTGTATGGCTCGACTCTTCGAGCATGGTTTTAGGCGTACTCGGCGATGGGTAGGCACTCCTCCCACTCCTTGATGTTCTTCTTTATCAACACGCGTAGGAGAGTGGCAAGCGTCCGGTCGGTGACTTCCGTTTGGCCATCGGTTTGAGGATGATACGCCGTGGAGAAGAGTAGCTTGATTCTGAGCTTGGCGCATAGCGTCTTCCAAAAGTAGCTTAAGAACTTGACGTCTCGGTCCGACACAATTGTCTTTGGCATGCCATGCAACCTCAAGATTTCCCTACAAAAGAGATTTGCAACATGTGAAGCATCGTCTATCTTATTGCATGGGATAAAATGAGCCATTTTAGAGAATGGGTCCACTACAACAAATACGGAGTCCTTGCCATTTTGAGTCCTAGGTAATCCAAGCACAAAATCCAAGCTAATATCTTCCCAAGGTTGATGTGGAATTGGTAGTGGCATACGTAAACCATGGGATTGCGATTGTGACTTAGCTTTCTGACATGTAGAGCACCGGTTGGTGAAGCGTGAGACATCGTGTCACAGCCAAATTTTTGGCCTTTTCTTTTTCATTTGTTCTTCTGAAATTTTCGCGAAATACGGTGGCCCGTCCGGTGGGTCCTTGCTGTCAGGTGGAGGAATCATTATTTTGCGCGTAATAAGGAGGCATTTCCTTGTGTGCGGCCGTGGACCCAGCTGTCAGCCTCTCCACGTACAGTACTCTTCTGATGGAAGTTGGTCATTGACCACATTGACCACGCCGCGCTGAGAGCACCAAGGCGGTTAACGACGGCGAGGCCTAGGAAGGGGATGACGCGGAGCCGGGGAAGACGCGACAGTGGATGCCCACGCGGAGAGGAGTATGAAGGTTCACTGGTTAGGCTACGGTGTGAGGTTGCCGTCGCCGCAGGGCCTAGCAAGCAGTGGGAGTAGTAGGGGGCGGTGAGGCCTCCGCGGCAGCACAGCCGGCCATGGGCGGCAGGAGCAGGTGGCATGACCGGTGCTGCTTTGGGCGGCTGGAGCAACAAGACCAGAGGTTGAAGAAGCACTACGGCCGTTGGATGGACATCGTACGGTCACTGGAGCTAGAATCGTTCATATTGACTAAGTTGACAAAGCCCTCCATCCCCGTCAACTTAGTAGGCCCACAAGTCAGCCTCCCACTATGGTGGGTCCCAGCTAGCAGGGGGTATTCCTTTTTTTGTGCGTAATAAGGAGGCACTTCCTTGCGTGCGAAGATATAGCTGGTGGGTCCGACCTGTCAGCGGGGGGAACGTTTTTTTTTTGCAAAATACAGAGGCCCTTCCGATGGGTCCCATCTGTCAGGTGGAGGAATCATTATTTTGCACGTAATAAGGAGGTATTTCCTTGCATGCGGCCGTGGACCCAGCTATCAGCCTCTCCACGCACAGTCTAGTTCTGATGGATGCCGTTCGTTGACCATGTTGACCACTCCGCGCCGAGCGCATCCAAGGTGGTGGACGACGGCAAGGCCCCGGACAGCAACGAGCCGGGGATGGGAAGACGCGGGAGTAGAGTCGCAGACGGAGAGGTGTACGAGGGTTAACTGGTTCTGGTGCGGTGTGGTTCGGTAGTCGGTGGAGAAGAACAGGAGGTATGGAGGGGTGGAGGGATGGCCTGGCCAACGGTGGGGTAGCGCTTCACAGCGAAGCCTGCTAAGCAGAGCTGCTAGCAGCAGGAGGCGGGAGCAGGTGGTCCCGGCGGCGCTGGAGGAAGAAGACGAGAGATTGAAGATGGATGCCGGTCATTGGATGTAAATCCAACGGCTAACGATGTCAGAATCATTTATTGATTAAGTTGACAACGACTTGCGTTGGCTTCGACCTATTGGCCCACATTTCAGCCTCCAAAAATGTGGCACGTATTCAACCCATTTTTTTAGAATTTACAGTCAATTAGATCTCTTTTTTTAGAATTACAGTCCATTTGCTGGGCTGGGTGAACAAATAATGTAGCGTCCATGCGGCCCATTTATTTTTTTCCTAAAAAATTACAGGCCATTTGCATTTTCTCGAAATGCACGATTTTGCTGGGCTGATTCTTAAATATATTTAAACAGGGGCTGAGCATTTTGTTATAAATATATTTAAATAATAAGTGATTTATTATTACATTGGTCCTTAAATCTTACCAAGCTTTTGTACACAATCACCAGGATTTTCGTTGCCAAAAAAATCCAGGATTTTATTGTTAAGAAAATATTTTTATAAGTTAATAAGATGTGGGATATTGTTTTCTTACATATGTAAGTATCTGTTAAATATATGATGACAATAACAATAATATATAATAACATATAAAATAATATATATAGTTAGAAGGGAAACATAAGTTGGACCAGGCGTTTCTATTCTTATATAGAAAAATAGAACAGACCTCTGCGTTTTCTTCAAAAAAAATACACAAATTGGGCTGCCGATGTTTCAGGAAAAATAAAACCTCGGATGGGAGGTCCATAGGCCGGTCGATACATGATGGCCCTCAAGAAAATACAAACCGGCATGTCGTGGGATGCGCATGTTAAAAAAAAGAAAGCCTAGACGGGGCAGCCCAAAACCCAGTTGATACTTGCTGCCCCAGTGATAATAAATGATACCTGCCAGCTCCCCGGCTTCGTTGTGAATTTATCTCCTATAGTAACTACGTTGAAGCACCTAAAAATGTAACTATGTTGACAAACCCGTGGGTGCCAACGTCAGTATAGCATTAGGAGGAAGTATTTTTTCGATGAGGCACTTGCTTGCGTACGGACATAGACCTGGTGGGTCCCGACTGTCCGCCTCTCCATGTACAGTCCTCTCCAGATTCCTCTCGTTCGTTCAGCATGTTCACAACGGCAGACAGCAGCGCCGCGGCGAGCGCACAAAGGCGCAGGACGAGATCGGACCACCTGAGGCAGTGCCTTATTTGTAACGAAAGTACTGAACTAGCCCAGTGGCCAAGTGACACTACACGACAGCTGTTCTGCCCGGGTTTGATTCTACCTGATGCAGGGAAAATATCTCGAATTTTTTTGCCTCTGCCATTATTGACATGAGGGTCCCCATTGTCATCTACGCACACCACGTCCAACACTTGCCAAAGCTTCGTCCCTCGTTTTCTCTGTTTTTCCAACACTCGACATTGTGTGGGCATTTTTAAAATAGCATATCTTTTTCACTTTGCATCATATGAAGATGTGCTATGCATGAATGTTGATCAGCATGATGTTTACTGGCTAGTAGTTCCATTTTCAACCATGAATAAAACTTCCAACATGAACCCTGTTTGAAAAGGCCGTGTTAATATAAATGCTCTGACTCTGAAAGTTGTAGTTTCTTATCTGAAACTGAAACTTGCAGTTTCTTCTCAGAGAATCACATTGTGTGCACTTTTATACTCCTGTGAAACTACATTTTTAAGTGCTAAAAATAGATCTCTAGAATTCATAAAATACTTCATATGCTCAATACTGCAAATCTAAAATTCAAAAGACATTCATATCTGAAAGTACTCTCAAAATACACAACACAAAACACGATTCACAACCTGCAAATACTGACAACCCTAAGCTCCTCCTGACAATTCACAACCTGCCCGACTATTGGGCTGGGGGGCAGTCCCCTCCTATTCCTCGGCGGCAGACAGCCGCCCCGTGAGACGATGTGAACGTCAAGGGAGAGGATGGCAGGGAAGCATCGTCGGGCCAACTGCTTTTCTCCTCTTGCAGTTGGGTTCGGTCGACGAAGACTCCACCGGCTCGCTCTGGCACGACACCCTCACAAACGGCACCCTGTAGATGATCGATCCTTCAATCTCTGGTGGATGCTCCATCTAGGATCGATACTCCCACCACCGCTCCCTCACGATCGGATTCGGTGAATCAGTTTGCTCCATGGCCCAGAGGAACAACTCTATGTACTCCCGCGCGACTCCCTTCGGGAGTATCGCCGCCTTTTCGCTCTGTTGCAGATATTTGGCCATGGATGTCACCGTCGCCGCTAGTTGGTCCTTGTTGTCAAACCAAGACTGTATCTCCAACATCCTAGCTAGCTTCACAGGGTCGCCGTCTGCGATCCTCACGTATCGGTTATACTCCTCCATCGATCTATTTCTCCACAGCACCTTCACTCGTCAGCGGTGGTTTTTGAATGGAAGAGGAGAGGAGCAGCGCTGGTTTTGGATTAGAACGGGAGAGGAGCAGCGTTGGTTTTGGATTGGACTAGGAGAGGAGGGGCAGTGGTTTTGAAATGGAAGAGGAGAGGAGCGGCACTGAATTTAGATTGGAACAGGAGAGGAGCGGCGGTGGTTTAAGAGGAGAGGAGCGGCGCTGGTCTTGGAAGTATTTTTTGTTTTGCGTATTTTGGGTCAAAGTTTGACCACGTACTGTATTTGACAAGCAAAATGTGAATGCATGTCACCAAAAATTGTATCGTTTGGTTCGTATCTGAATGTACTTTGTCAATTATGACCCAGAATAAAAGGGAGACTAGTTAATGTGGGGTCGCCTTCTTAATTGAAGGGTAAATTGATTTCAATTTTGATCCAGTCACAGTGCGCCGACCCTCTTGTCCAATCCTAAATCGCTGCCGCACGCTCCTCTCCCTCTTCTCCATTGCAAAACCACCACCTCTCCTCTCCATCATCTCCATTCCAAAACCACTGTCTCGCCTCTCCCTCTTCTCCATTGCAAAACCACCCCCTCTCCTCTCCATCATCTCCATTCCGAAACCACCGTCTCGCCTCTCCCTCTTCTCTATTGCAAGACCACCTCTCTCCTCCCATCTTTGAAAGCTAGCAACAGACCACTTAGAAGGACATCTATGGAGGGGATGCAGCAGCGAATCAGGCAGATCGTCGGTGGTGACCAGGCAAAGTTAGCCAGGTCGAAGGAGATCCTTACTTGGTTTGACAATGAGTGGGAGATTTTGAGGACGGTGAGGGCCATGTGGCAATGTATGCGAAAGAGCGAGATGGCGGTGATGAGGGCGACGATGTACTCCTCGGCGGCAGTCACGCCGCAGTCCTTCGAGTTCATTGAGTATCTCCTCTAGGCGATGGAGCAGACAGATTCGCCCGAGGCAAAAGTCAGGCGGAGGTGGTGGGTGTACAGGTTGAAGGTTGAGCACCCAGAGGATAACGAATCGATCGAGTACGGTGTGCCATTCGTGAGGGTGCAGAGCCAGCCGGAGCCACAGGAGTATTCGTTCTCCCACTGCAAGAGGAGGTCGGATGGCGCGACGTCGCTTCCCCGCCGTTCTCCATGGTTCCCTCGATGCTCGCCTTGTTTCAACGGCGGCGATAGGGTTTAAGGTAAGCTTCGCACTAACCTAATCTTCCATCTGCTCATGCTTACAATCAGTGTGACAGCTAATGAAAATCGTGCTTACAATCAGTCTCCGAGTACTACGCCAATCACCCTAAAATAGCTCTGTACCTTTGGGTGAAAGTTGTGACACTGTGTACAAATAAAAAAATAGATTGGTGCTTCTTTTGGACAAGAGTACTCCCTAGAAAACTGCCAATATAAGCTACTAGTATTTGGTTAGAGGATTTGCTGCCAAGAAAGATCCGTCCACAGAGAGCGCCACACATCCCACTGGTGGTGGTGGATGCCAATGCATGCATGGAGCATGGTTGGTGTCGGTAATTTTTAGTTGGCACACCTTGCACTCGGCATATATGCCGGTTCCATCCGTACATTTGTGCAGTTCCACCAAAATGCAGCTGAATAACCCTGTTTGCACAGATAATGAAAAAGCATGATTATATTATAGTGGCACTAGTTGATGAAACATACACTAACAAATAGAAGAAAATATTGCGATAGTATCATAGTATGCCATGCTGCGAGGGCGAGATGGGCCATGCGACGCCTCATACGGTACACCTCGTACTGGAAATCGACCCAAGTATCCCTGATACACCTTCTGCCAGTGATGAACATCAGTGTACAGCGGTAGTACAAGGAGGGGCCTTGAGACATTCCAATCTCTATTTTTGTGCAGATTAACTAAAATTAAGCACCCCAGTTTGCAGAAACGCTTAAATATTAACAATGGGACTAGTTGATGAAACATATACTAACAAAGAGAAGCACTTTCTTTATCTACATTGGAAATGAAATGATAGAGATGACACTCGCTCTATTTTAACTGTATTATTACTTCATTTTATCAGTGACACTAGGGTCGAGCAGGTGGCAAACGAGGTGTACCGTGCATCGCAAGGATAGAGGCCGGGGGTGCTTAGACTGGGATGCTGAAGCTGGCTCTTTCAGTCCCTATCTTCCCCCCTGATGTTTCTGTGGTAGCATTTGGGTTGTAATCCAAACTTGGTCGAGCTGGTACTGCGTCCCCCTACCTGCCTAGCTTATGTGGCGAACTTGTCTCCTGCTAGTATTCAGTCCGTTCTAGTCGTAGTTGCATAACTGCCCGTTTACACTAAGATGTTGTCGGATAATGGTTCTCTATGGTTGGGTTTCTTTAATGAAATCGGAGGAAACCCCCTCTTTCGATATATACAAAAACCAGTGGCACTAGCGGTGCCAAAACATTGCCTCAAATTAATAGCGCCACTAGATTAAGGTGCAAAATAATAACATTACTGCTTTATCATGGCAGTGCCAAAATAGTAGAACAAGAGCAGACTCAACATGCAGGATCTTTGGCAAACGGTCAGACCAAAAATCCACATACCTCGTGATGGGAACCATATCCGCAGTCAACGTCATCGTAGAAGGGATGACACCAGCCACCAACATGGATGATTCAACTCATGGGACCTTTTGGCGCAGTTCACCTAAAATGAAGCAATGTCCCATGAGCTAGCATCTTCTTCTTCTTCTTCTTTTTAAGAAAAGGGCTCCAGCCCCGGTTCTATTTCCATCAGAAAACGAAACCCACAGAGCTTCTTCTTCATTAGTTGCAATAAAATTGAGCAACATCAAGGTTGGTTGTGAAGCTCCTGGAATGTTCAACTATAATTTGGATATCATTTGTGCAGTTCAACTAAGATCAAGTGTGAAGTGTATATCTCTGTTTGCACAAAAAAGGTGGAAAGGAGGGTGACTAACAAGTGATGAAACATACATCAAATGAAAATAAGCATGTTCCTTGTTTGAATGGCAATCCTACAAGGACAGTAGCAATTTCTAAAGCAGCAACATTGCTAGATATTAGTGTGGGCATTAGGATTAACTATGACAATCATTAAATACGACATTACTTTAATGGTGCCATTGCTTCATTTTACCAACAACATTACATTAACAGCTGCTACAGAGTCGGTATTTGGGCACGGGAGGGTAGGCAGACCAGGACAGTTGCATTTCTAACGAAAATAAGCAACTTATCTTAATGGGAAATTTAGCAGGACATGAAAAAAGTGCCATTGGTTCATATTACTGGAGGTATTACATTGAAAAAAAATTGGTTTAATGCGTCCCTACTTTTAATAGTGCGACTGCTACATTTTACCAGTGGCATTACATAAGTGTGGTTTGGGGCAACAAACATAAGAACATGATATCTGGGTTGGTCCCATTTTTGTTCGGTATAGCCACCTTATACTGTGTGAGGCTAGCAAATCTAGTGCTGGACTTACTCTGTTGACTTGTCCCCTAGTCCCCACTTTCTTTCCTTTTTCAACCAATAGATCTGGTTTATATTGAGTTTGTACCGCGTTTCCCTTTATTTCCCTATTAGACCTAGAGACCAGTTGGATAGCCGGTCTCTGCTACTTTTCGCCCCCATTATTTCATCTTTCGACCAAGTCCTAGATTCAGGTAACAAATCTTCCCCCACCCCCTTTCTTCCTTGTTTGAACCAAGTAGTACTAGATTCGAGTGCATGAACTAGTTTTACCTCTTCACAGTAAAAATTTAGGTGGCTTTCGAACAGCCGATCGATTCTATCTACGAGGGGGCCTGAGAAATAGTAAAAGATACAAATGCAGCGACGTCAGGAGCTCGGGAAGTTATACCTGAGGGTCGCCGGGATGTCGCTAGGTGGGCGGCGGGAGGCCGGATCTGCCCACACTACGACAGCGAGGAAGATGGGGTCGGAGGCCCTCCCTAGCAAGCGGTGCTTGGGAGAGAACGGCAAGGCACGCTGATCGGGACACGCTGGCAGTGGGTAAGAGCCGTCGCCGACCGCGTGAACGTTGCACCTTCTCACCTTCCCCGGCGGAGAGGATCCGGTTGGATCTGTGACCAGCGGTGAGCAGAGAGAGAGAGTGTGGCCACCACTGTCGTGTTTAGATCCGGAGAGGACGAGACAGTGTGAAGAGAGCAACACTAGCAAGCAAGCGCGGAGGCTCCTGCCTATGTAGTGGAGTACTAGTTTTCTTTTGTCTACCAGAGCCGGCTTGACCTCGTCAATGACTATCGAGAAGTCTTCATGCACGTGCCCCGGTGATACGTCTCCAACGTATCTATAATTTATGAAGTATTCATGATGTTTTATTATCATTCTTGGATGTTTTACAATCATTTTATAGCAACTTTATATCATTTTTTGGGACCAACCTATTGACCCAGTGCCAGTTGCTGTTTTTTGCTTGTTTTTTACATCGCAGAAAATCAATATCAAACGGAGTCCAAACACCGTGAAACTTTTTTGTGGATTTTTTATGGACCAGAAGGAACCCAATGGGCCCGAGCACCACCTGGGGGGTGCCCCGAGGGGGGCACAGGCCTGGCGCGCCCAGGTGGGTTGTGCCCACCTCGGGGCACCCCCAGGTGCTTCTCACTGGTGCGCCCAGGTGGGTTGTGCCCACCTCGGTGACCTCCCGTACCCCTTCTTTGCACAATAAATTCCCAAATATTCCGAAACCCCTCGGGGTTAACCTAGATCAGAAGTTCCGCCGCCGCAAGGCTCTGTATCCACCGAAAACCAATCTAGACCCTATCTGGCACCCTGCCGGAGGGGGGGATCATCTCCGGTGGCCTTCTTCATCATCCCGGTGGCCACCATGATGAGGGAGTAGTCCAACCTCGGGGCTGAGGGTTTGTACCAGTAACTATGTGTTTTATCTCTCTCTCTCGTGATCTATATCATGGGCTTTGTTAATATAGTCAGATCATATGATGTTTCTCCCCTCTATACTATTGTTGTGATGAATTGAATCTTTACCCTTTGAAGTTTTGTCATGTCGGATTGAATATTCAGAGATGAGAACACATGATATATGTCTTGCGGTATGAATACTTGAGGTGACAATTGGGGTATCTTATTGATTCACTTGATATATGTTATGGCATTCAACTCGCAGATTCCCGCGGTGATATTGGGGTAATCTATGCATAGGGGTTGATGAATGTTTTTCTCCGGTAGAAACTTTGGGGTCTGCTTATAGTTCTTTGTGTGGATTGAGTATTATGAATATGAATATGCTTTGGTGTTATTCTAGTACGAACTCTAGGATAGATCAAACGGAAACATTAGCTTTGTGTTATTTTAGTACGAACTCTTGAATAGATTGATTGGAAGGAATAGCTTTGAGGTGGCTTCGTACGCTACAAACAATTCCTATCTTTTGTTCTCCGCTAATAGGAACTCGGGAGTGATTCTTTGCTGTACTTTGAGGGATAATCATATGATCCAACTATGTTAGCACTGTTGAGAGATTGCACTAGCGAAAGTACGGACCCTAGGCCTCCTTTTTAAGCATTGAAATACCATTTTTATGCCTGTTTACTATTTGCTACCTTGCTGTTTTTATTTATTCAGATTATAAAAATACATTTCTACCATCAATATTACACTTTTATCACCATCTCTTCGCCGAACTAGTGCACCTATACAATTTGCCATTGTATTGGGTGTGTTGGGGACACAAGAGATTTCTTGTATTTGGTTGCAGGGTCGTTTGAGAGAGACCATCTTCATCCTACACCTCTCACGGATTGATAAACCTTAGGTCATCCACTTGAGCGAAAATTGCTACTGTCCTACAAAACTCTGCGCTTGGAGGCCCAACACATGTCTAAAAGAATAAAGTTGCGCAGTAGAAATCAAGCTCTTTTCTGGCGCCGTTGCTGGGGAGGTGAGTGCTTGAAGGTATATCTTTAGATCTTGCAATTGAATCTTTTAGTTTCTTGTTTTATCACTAGTTTGGCTTATAAAAGAAAAACTACAAAAAATGGAATTTAGGTTGCATCCTAGTATTGATCATCTTTATAATATCTTTCTTGAAAATGATGGTTCGGAAAATTGTGATGAGGAAGTCAATAAAATGCTTGGCACAAAATATTTGAATGATGAGCATGATTGCAATGTTATTAGTGTGAATTCTTTGAATATCCAAAATGCTAATGATGATTGCACAAGTCATGACAAAAATGTTTCATATAAGCATGTCACTTTTTGCGAAGTGAATTGGGAGTGTCTTTGCACACCAAAAAGGGAAGATAGATTTTGTAAGAAGCATAAATATTTAGAAATGAAAAAGTTGCAAGAGAGGCTAGATGATTGTGCTGAAAGATGTAATTTTTTTGGCCATCCTTGTGAACTTTGCAATGAACGTGGTCATTTAAATCTCCAATGCAATTTATTTCATGACCAAATTGTGTCAAAAAATTGTGATAACTTGATTACCCTTGAGCATCATAAAGAACTTAGTCTTCTTTTGGGGTATGAAGAAATGAAACATATAACTAAGGGTATTCCAAAAATTTAATCTCGAGAGAATTCTTGATTTTGATCTAGAAGAAATTTATATGTTTTGTGCGGTAAATTGCATTGAGAATCCTTATATTGCCAACTATCTAAAGTCAAGAGAACAAATTGAGTATGAAGAGATTACTAATGAAAGGGAAAACGTTTCCCAAAACTCTCCTAGTGTTTACTATGATGAATCAGGTAATGAGGAGGAGCTTCCTATCCAACCAATCTCATCAATAAGAAGCTTGAAAAGATCAATTAAACCCATACATGATGTGGTGAAGAAGAAGAAAAGAAGAAAGAAAAGAGGTAAAAAGGTATCTCTCCCAAATAATGTTGCTCCTATTATTTTTGTGCCTCATGAAAATGAATCAAAAATAATTTTGGAAGATGATTTTGTTATGCCTATTCCTTGTTATGATGATTATGATTGGGAAGATAATGATACTTCTTATAATATAGGAAATATTTTTGGCACCAACTTGGGAAATTATGATGATAGCAATTGTTATACCGTTGGTGCTATTCATACTATTAATGATGGGAGTGATTATGCTTATGATATGCCAAGCCACAAGCTTGGGGATGCTATGTTTGATGAGGATGACATGTTTGAGAATTTATTTGCTGCAATTAATGTTTTTCCCAAGCTTGGCGAGGCTATGTTTAATGAAGATGATCGTTTTAGTCCCCCTACTTTGATTGATCAAACTTATTTTGATGATAGCATGCCTCCTATTTATGATGATTACATTGATAAAAGTGGGTTTGGAAGAGTGTCAACCCTTGGTAGTAGTGATCCCACTATTTTGGAGGGTGTTGAATATCATTACAATATTGATGAAATTGGATTTGGAGAGGTCATGACTTTATTTAGTGATACATCCACTATTTTGGAAGAGGTCTCAATTGACTATGGCAATAAAGTTGCTTTCTATGATGATTATTATGATGACATGTATGCCATAGAGAGTAATGAATTTTCTATGCTCGTGGATCATGAAAAGAATGCTTTATGTAATGGTTATATTGATGACTCTATTCATTATGCTACTGAAAATTATTATGAGAGAGGAACTTATGATGCATGATGTTCTCTTTGTGTTTCAATTCTTATCTTTTATGTGAGCATCATTGAAATCATCATGCCTTGCTAAAAGGCATTAAAGAAAAGCGCTTGTTGGGAGACAACCCAACACTTTTACCTACTGTTTTTGTGTGTTGACATGATTATGCTACTGTATTGATCATGTTTTATTGCTTTTGTTTCAATAAAGTGCCAAGTAAAGCCTTTGGGATCATGTTGGGTGATAGTTGATTTGACCCTGCTGAAAAACAGAAACTTATGCGCTCACGAAAATGAGTCTCATTTTTACCAGAAGAGTGCTATTGAGTAGATTCTTTTTGGAGAAGTTTAATATAAAAATTTGTCACGTGTTCCAATTTGTTTCATAATTTTTGGAGTAGTAGAAGTATGGTAGTTATCCAGATCATTCCAAACTGTTTTGTTTTTGACAGATTCTGTTTTCAATGCATAGTTTGCTTGCTTTCTAGTTTCTATGGCTTATATTGCTCAATATGAATTGTGGAAATGATATGCTACAGTAGGCTTTGTGGGAGAAAAATTATGAATCTTGTCTTTGACAGTACCAAAGTGAAATGGTTTGCTCTTTATCATACTAACCTATCTCACAAAGTTTCGTTAAGTTTTGTGTGATTGAAGGTTTCAAGTTTTGGGTGAGATGACGATATGAGGAGAATAAGGAGTGACAAGACCCTAAGCTTGGGGATGCCCAATGCACCCCAATGTAATATTCGAGAAATATCCAAGCAACTAAGCTTGGGGATGCCCCGGAAGGCAACCCCTCTTTCGTCTTCAACGTTATCGGTAACCTCACTTGGAGCTATGTTTTCATTCGTCACACGATATGTGTTTTGCTTGGCGCTGTAGCGACCAGACCTCAAATGGCCTGTGCTGCTGTGCACCAGTGTCATCCCTGGATCAGTAATGCTGACACGCACAGTACAAATGGAGGATTTATAACAGAGTAGCAATCACACACTTATTACATCGAATATCTCCGAAGAGATTAAATATAAACATGGCTTAAGGCCATCTAATAACGATAACAGCGGAAGACTTGGAAGATAAGTGAGTCCATCAACTCCAGCGGCATCACTGAGTATAAGACCACGACCTAAGGCACCTTACTCATCGTCTGAAAAGTCTGCAACATGAAACGCTGCAGCCCGAAAACGGGTCAGCACATAGAATATGCTGGAAAAGTAGCACATAGAGAATAATGAACAATGGTAAGGCTATACTACATGCATATATGGCTGGTGGAAAGGCTCTATGGTTACAGTTTTTGCGAAAAGCCAATTTTATCCTACTGCAAAGGAATAAATTTTATTTAACTATCATGGTGGTTGAAACATTGAGAAGGTACCTCCAACTCAATCCCAGTTAAGTAACATCATTAACCCAACAAAATTAATTATAAGTATCATGGTGATGAGATTCAAATGATAATCCAGATACTAGATACTCAAGTTGTCCATAACCGGGGACACGGCTAATCATGATCAGTTTGTACACTCTGCAGAGGTTTGTGCACTTTTACCCACAAGACTCGATCGCCTCCGCTTGATTCTCGCACTACATGATGTTTGAGAAACGGATGACCGAGACACAGTCTTTCAGAAACAATCACTCTTTACTTTGGATGCACCGGTACACCTACTTTCCCCTACATCTGCTAGTCCACCTCTTCAAGAGATCCTGTAACCTACTCAGCTATGCTAGAGCCCATAATAGCTTGTGGCTGCACACGGAAGTTTCTAGCATGAATAATCTTATGATCTCTTTGAGCCTGGGTGGCGGTCCTTATACATACAGACAACACTAGGTTCTCCAGGTGCCTCAATCCACCCAGATGTGAGTTTTAGTTGCCACCTTAAGTTGAACCATTATTAACAATCTCACATCTGTCATGAATGTCTCTCAAACCCAAACCACGTCTACGCATAGCATGGCAATATAATAGCAACGTAGAAGTAACTCCCAAGGGTTTGGTAAATAAAACAGGAAATAGGTACTACCTCAACTACTTCCCAGATACCCACAATTTATTTAGATCCTAATCATGCAATGTTTGAGGGAATATATCTAATGCAATAAAAACTGGGTATGAACGGGGTATGATCAAAGTGTTACTTGCCTTGCTGATGATCCGCAAAACCTAGCGAGTCGAAGTAACAAGCGGCACACTCCGGGTACTCTATCGCAAACAAACAAGCATACAATCAACACTCATCTAATGCACAGGTAAAACTCGAATAAAAGATCCAACCAGAAAGTTCAACTTAAGAACTCCGGTTTGCAAAAAGAATCAACTCGAAAGAAGCAACGAAAGTCAAACGGCGAAAGAAAGAAACTTCGTTTGCTAATCTGGATCTAGGTCAAATTTTACTGTAGCGAAAACTTGTTTGAGTAGATTAAACGGAAAGAGAATTTCGAGACGAAACTCTAGGCGCTTGAATCGCCTGATTCCGATAAACGAGCGAGAAGTTAAACAGATTCGAAAATTCGATCAGAAACCGAATCTGAGAAAATAACGAGAAAATCCGACGAAAAAGAAAACGGACGAACGGTTAAATAACGGACGTTCGTTAACAGAGAAAAACCGGCGAACGCGTTCGTTAAAACGAACGGTTCGGTGAACGCTCGCGAAATAAGAAAACCGAAAAAAACCGATCTAGGGTTTTTTTAAAACAAAAGGTCTTTTTTCTTTAGAAAACCGGTCAACAACGAGACGGCCGGCGGCAGTACCTCGGCGGCGGGCTCGGCGAGGGGCTCCGGCGGGCGGGGCTCGGGCGCGAAGGGAGGCGGGGCTCGGGGGGGGGGGGGTGCTCCGGCGGGAGGGGGCGGCGGCTCCGGCGACTCCCGGCGGCGAGGCAAAAAGGCGGCGGGGCTAGATGCGGGCGGCGGCGGCGGTGGTGAGGAAAACGGAGGGGGGTATTTATGGAGGGGGGTGCGGGCGGCTTGGGGGAGGGGCAAACCCGAGGCGGCGGCGGCTCCCGTGGCGTGCTCGGACTCCAGCGACGGCGTCGTGGGGAGAGAGGAGAGGGGCGACGGGGCGGGCCGTCGGCTGGGCTCGGCCCAGTCGGCGCGGGCGCGTTTGTTTTTTTTAAAATAAGTTCCGCGGAAAATATTGCGTAGAAAAATAATTAAAAATCAGAAAAATATGAAATAAATTTTCCCCGTCTAGTTAGAAAATCTAGAATAGGGTGAACATTTTTAAATTCAAAAATAAATATTTGAAAACATGCATATTTTTGAATGCAATAAAAATTGCAAATAAAATCCAAATAAATCCCAAAAAAGTTTTTAACATTTTTCCTCCAGTATCTCAATTGTTTTGGAGAAGTCATATTTTCTCCTATCGTTTATTTAATATTGAAATATTTTTCCGGAGAGAAAAATAATTAAAAATCCCAATCCTCATTTGAAAAATCAAATAAGAAAATTCGAGAAAATCCCCAACTCTCTCCGAGGGTCCTTGAGTTGCTTAGGATTTATCGAGGATTTGTCAAAATGCAACAAAACATGATATGCAAATGATGATCTATGTATAACATTCCAAATTGAAAATTTGGGATGTTACAGGCGCGTCAATTTACTTTGTTAGGATTTGTTTTCTATTATTTATAATAATGTTTTGCATCTTTTATTTCAATAAAAGTGGCATTGATAGACTTTGCCATGCTTATCTTGCAAGTATACATGTTGCTGTTTGAAAACAGGAAGTTTATCGATGTTGCAAAAATTCCCGAGGAAAGTCAGAATGTGATAAAATATTGAAACTTTTTGCAAAATAATATCTGATAAATTTTCTACAGTGTGGTAGAATTTCATAATGTTTGGAGTTGAATAAGTATTAATACTCTTTCATTCTTTACCGACTATACTGTTTTGGCAGATTGCTGTTATGTTCGCATTGTTTGCATATGTTTGCTTATTTAATGATTTTATTTGAGGATAGGAGTATTAAATATGCAGAGCATTTAGTATGCAATGTTGAATAATAAATTTAGTGATTTGCTACAGTAAAGAATGATAAGGTTTTTGCATTGGCTTATACTAACTTATCTCACGAGTTCTTGTTGAGTTTTGTGTGGATGAAGCTTTTGAGATTTAGGAAAACCGTGATATGAGAGGAATTAAGGAGATACAAAAGCTCAAGCTTGGGGATGCCCAAGGCATCCCAAGATAATATTCAAGAAGTCTCAAGCATCTAAGCTTGGGGATGCCCAAGGCATCCCAAGATAATATTCAAGAAGTCTCAAGCATCTAAGCTTGGGGATGCCCCGGTAGGCATCCCACCTTTCTTCATCAACAATAATCGGTTAGTATCGGTTGAGCCTAAGTTTTTGCTTCTTCACATGAGTTGTTCTATTCTTAGAATGTCATTTTATTTTTGTTTTGCTTGTTGTTTTAATAAAATACTTTGATCTGGAAGTTTTAAATAAGAGGGAGTCCACACATAGCTATTTATTTACTTAACTACTCATTTGATCTTCACTTATATCTTTTTGGAGTAGCTTGTCATTTACTCTTGTGCTTCACTTATATCCTATGAGTAAATTGTTGAATAAACTGAATGTCATGAAGTTGAAATCATATCATGCCTAGTGGTAGCTTCACACTGGGTTTAGAAAATGAAACCTTTTGAGGCTTGACAATCACTATTTTGGTCATACAAGCAATTCACAAATAATTAGTATAAGGAAGAGAACTTTCACATGCAAATACACTATCCTAGAAATCTTTTGTGATTGTGAGCCCCCATCAAAATATTATATGCCAAAATTGTTGACGTTGGACAAGGAAGACAACGTAATGGTATATGTTTGTTCATATTCACATAGAAGTCATATTGTCATAGATCCTTCAACATGTGGTGCTTGCCCCCTATCTTTGCTAGCCCAAAGTTCCGCACTAAGTAGAGATACTACTTGTGCATCCAAAAACCCTTAAACCCAAATCTCATTTTCAAGAGTCCACCATACCTACCTATATGCGGTATTTCCGTGCCGTTCTAAGCAAATTTGTATGTGCCATCTCTAATTTTCAAAAATAAATTTCTCTTTTGTGTGCTCGTACTGCTCGCGAGGCGGTGAGGGGTGGCCAATATTTTCCATGCTAGATGTGTTATTCTCACGATGAGTGTTTATTCACTTGACATTGCACGAGAGTAAGGCAAAGGTATTAGGGATGCCCAGTCCCGAAATGAAAAATGAATTTACTTTATGTTGTCAAATAATAAATTCCTTGGAAAGTGTTGGTATGGAGGGTACCCGTGGATACGGTTAGCCATGGAAAGTGAAAGTATGGTGGAAAAAGGAATAAACTTTATTTTCTGTTTGGGAACCGCCTATGATATATCTAGCATGTAAAGTGTTGGGAGCTCTAAGTCGTTTTCGTTGGTGGGAAAAGTATGCCTCTCAAAATGTTTTTATCTCTCAATTTTCGCTTTGAGCTCTGGCACCTCTACAAATCCCTACTTCCCTCTGCGAAGGGCCTATCTTTTACTTTTCAGTATTTACTTTTATGCAAAGAGTCAAAGTTATTCTCTCTATTCCCTTTTATTTTTTCTCTTTTGGCAAGCATCATGTGGTGATAAAAGATCTAGGCACATATGTCCAGTTGAATATGGGTAGCATGAGTTATTATTGTTGACATCACCCTTGAGGTGAATATGTTGGGAGGCAAAACAATAAGCCCCTATCTTTCTATGTGTCTGGTTGAAATGTTTTGCTCAGGTGTACGCGGTGAGTGTTAGCAATCATACAAGACTATATGATGGTTGAGTATGTGGAGCTCTTACTTAAACTCTGTTGAATAAGTTGAATTGCAATTGCGTGGTGACTAAGAACATAGGTTGTTGAGTTTCAAGAGAGTTCATTGTTTGAACCTTAACATGTGAATTGGTTGCCACTACAACATGAGAAGTTTTATAAGAAAGAATTGCTGTTATGATCTAGGAAAGTGATTGAAATTGTCATTAATCAAACTTATGCACTTTGCTAGCATTCACACTTCATAAATTATTTCATTTATCATTTACCTACTCGAGGACGAGTAGGAATTAAGCTTGGGGATGCTGATACGTCTCCAACGTATCTATAATTTATGAAGTATTCATGCTGTTTTATTATCATTCTTGGATGTTTTACAATCATTTTATAGCAACTTTATATTATTTTTTGGGACTAACCTATTGACCCAGTGCCCAGTGCCAGTTGCTATTTTTTCTTGTTTTTTACATCGCACAAAATCAATATCAAACGGAGTCCAAACACCGCGATACATTTTTGTGCATTTTGTATGGACCAGAAGGAACCCAATGGCCAGAGCAGCACCTGGGGGTGCCCCGAGGGGGCACAACCCAACTGGGCGCGCCAGGCCCACCTGGCACGCCCTGGTGGGTTGTGCCCACCTCGGTGGCCTCCCGTACCCCTTCTTTGCACTATAAATTCCCAAATATTCTGAAACCCCTCGTGGTTAACCTAGATCAGAAGTTCCACCACCGCAAGGCTCTGTATCCACCGAAAACCAATCTAGACCCTTTCCGGCACCCTGCCGGAGGGGGGGGGGGGAATCATCTCCGGTGGTCATCTTCATCATCCCGGCGGCCACCACGATGAGGAGGGAGTAGTCCACTCTCGGGACCGAGGGTTTGTACCAATAGCTATGTGTTTTATCTCTCTCTCTCTCGTGTTCTATATCTCGGGCTTTGTTAATATAGTTGGATCATATGATGTTTCTCCCCACTATACTCTTGTTGTGATGACTTGAATCTTTACCCTTTGAAGTTTTGTTATGTCGGATTGAATATTCAGAGATTAGAACACATGATATATGTCTTGCGGTATGAATACTTGAGGTGACAATTGGGGTATCTTATTGATTCACTTGATATATCTTATGGCATTCAACTCGCGGATTCCCGCGGTGATATTGGGGTAATCTATGCATAGGGGTTGATGAATGTTTTTCTCCGGTAGAAACTTTGGGGTCTGCTTATAGTTCTTTGTGTGGATTGAGTATTATGAATATGAATATGCTTTGGTGTTATTCTAGTACGAACTCTAGGATAGATCGAACGGAAACATTAGCTTTGTGTTATTTTAGTACGAACTCTTGAATAGATCGATTGGAAGGAATAGCTTTGAGGTGGCTTCGTACCCTACAAACAATTCCTATCTTTTGTTCTCCGCTAATAGGAACTCGGCAGTGATTCTTTGCTGTACTTTGAGGGATAATCATATGATCCGTGTGTTGGGGACACAAGAGATTTCTTGTATTTGGTTGCAGGGTCGTTTGAGAGAGACCATCTTCATCCTACACCTCTCACGGATTGATAAACCTTAGGTCATCCACTTGAGGGAAAATTGCTACTGTCCTACAAAACTCTGCGCTTGGAGGCCCAACACGTGTCTACAAGAATAGAGTTGCGTAGCAGACATCACCCGGAGGCGCAGTTGTCGTCATTTTGATGTGAAGCACTGGATTATAACATATAACACGAAAAAATGCCACATGACAAGAAACCATAACCTCACTGCCCAAAGGAGACAACCTGAATCCCGGCGGACAAACTAGACGAGGATCAAAGCCAAATTAAAGATAAATCATAGAAAAGGGGTCCATTGATAGATGTCCTAATTAACATAGCCGGCTTAACCTAGATGGCAGCCGAGTAGTCTTCGTGCATGTGCCCCCAATGACTAGCCCCTTGGAGGAACTCAGCTGTCGCTGTTTAACCCTCGCAGTGATCCGAAGCACATGACACCTAATTTTGCGAGATGACAAGAAACCTTTTTTTAGATTTCTCACCAGAACTACAACCCTGTACAACACAGCCTGCACGATATGTAGACGATAGCCAATCCAGGCGTGTCTGCTAGAGTCTGGTCACATGCATGGATGAACTGATCTTCCGTGTGTTGCAGGGATCGTCCAGGCACCAATGTCTGTACAACACTTCTCTAGTACTATCGCTCGTCTCTCTCTTCTATAAAATCACCCGGCTCGCGGGGCCGGGGAGTGTGCATATGGTTGGTTCTCAATTGTGGTCCCACATGTGTGTGCAAATGCAATATGACGCGCGTTCCATTCGGAGAGCGGCGTGCCAAACCGACCGACCGTCTAGGGTGCGACGCGAACGCGACGGGCGTGTTGTATACTCCGTACATGTGTACCGCCGTTTTCTTGAGGCTTTGCTCCATGGAGCAATCCATGGATACAAAATTAGTATACTGTACTATTTAAAAGTCGAGGGCGGGGCTTTTCCCGCGCGGTAGGCAGGGCAGTTCCGCCTAGTCGGGTCGACGGAGACGCGAGAAGATGAGGGAGTAGGCTGCTGTAAACGTAGGGTTGTGTGATTTGACAGCGAGTTGCTGCTGGATAGGTGGGGCCCCGTGATTTGACTTGCCATTATCATTTTAACTGCGGTGCTACGACCGGCGTGAGTCTCCCGATTCCTGACCACCTCCATATAGGTGCCTCTCCCAATGCTCCACCATGTAGAGGTTAGCTCTTGCATGAGAGCCCACTCCTCCACTTTTTCCTTGCCTCTTTCCTCCACATATGCAAAAATGCCATGTAAAGTGGGCTTATAGCCCACTATTGTACTTGCTCCTACAGGTGCTAAGCCTGCCACATAGGCATAAAGTCTGATGTGGCAAGTTAATTAAGAAGAGAGAGACTAGTTTGGTGACCCCAGGAAGAAACAGTGCTAAGCGCGTGTACCTAGGTGAAAAGACAATTTTGAGTCTATAGCTAATTAAATGAAGCAAACTTAGCAACAAAAAACTAAGCACATATGCATTGGGGACTTGAGTTGCTAAGCCATTTAATGCCCTTAGCACCTCATCTAAGCACCATTTCATTGGAAGAGGTCACTCCTTGGCAAATGCAATAAATACTACGAAGAAAGAGATAGAGAGAAGTAAAAAAAATACTCTTATAGCCAACCATATAGCTAACATTGTTGTAGTATGAGTGATTAAGTGATGACTATGTATGACATGCCAACATCAGATAGCCTAACGCACGTGTTAAATCTCCAAGGGCGCGACCACACAAGCGAGGCGACGGTCATGGTAGGCGCGACCATGATACGGGCTGCTGGCAGCCCTTGGATCTGAGATCGAACGGTCGCATGCTAAGTTGCTAAAAATTTGCAGAATAACCCTCCATGATAGGATATTCACCCATAGGTCTAGAATCACGCCATGCAACCATTCGATCTCAGATCCAAGGGCTCTCGGAAGCCCGTATCATGGGAGAATGGAAAGCTTTGTATCACCTGTAATTTTCCCGACGCTTGACATGACATCGAAAGCCATTTAATTGGGCGTCGAGTAGACATGACATCTAATTGGGCCCCCATAGTACTGTGCATGAATCCATTTATCCACCAGGCAAGCCACTACCCTGCCATTCGCACGCCCCACTCAGCATTTTTACAATCAAAAAACTGCTGGCAGTTCGCTCCTACTCGTCCCCGGACGTCATTTAACATTACGGCAGTTCGCTCCTAATCGTCCCGTCCTTTCACATTATGGCAGTTCCACTAATCCTAACCCTCCTCCCAAATCCATGGCATCCCAAATCTCCATGATCAATGGCGAGTACAAGGTTAGAACCATCACCGACGATGAGTTCGACGTCATCTACACCCGTTCTTCCACGACAGTGAAAGGATGCCTTGCTCGCTTCAGACGCATGTTCGAAAAGTCAAATGATGAGTGGGTCGCTGGGCTAGATGTTGAGTACACCACAACCCTGGACAAAGAGAAGAATCTAAAGGAGGAAGAGAAGATGAAGCCCGCCGTGATCCAGGTTTGCGTGCATGACTTATGCTTGGTCTACCACATATGCCATCCCGACGTTGAGTGCGAGGAATTTAAGAACTTCCTCAAGGGCGGCCGAGTCAAATTTGTTATGGTAGACTTTACGAACGACAGAAGAGTCCTGCATCGGATAGGCCTCATTGTAGGCAACCCCTTCGATCTCCAGAAGAATGGGCTGGTGCCCTCCCGTGATCAGCCTTCAATGCTGACCCTGGCAAGAGCCATGGTTCATCCTTCATACGGTAAACTGAAGAAACCTCCACACACGTTTCATCGTGCATGGCAGTGGAATGTACTAGATATAGACCACATCCACTATGCTGCAATGGATGGCTACCTTTGTTTCAATATCTACAAGGGTTGGATGAAGAGCAAGAGCCAAGTGTGGGGTTCAAGCAAAGAAGTATCGGCCAAGAGGAAGAGGGACAAGGACGAAGTCGAGGACGTGGACGAGGACGAGGACTCCGAGTAAGGTGGCAGTGTCGTTGCTCATGGTGGTTCTAATGCAGTGTCTACCAGATTAGTTGCTTAGTTTAATTTCAGGTGTGCTTAGTTTTATTTAAGGGGTGTGTTGTGCTGAGCCCCCAGTACGTACATACTAGTATTTCTTACAGTTCATCTTTTAGTTGGTATAGTACTACCACTCGTTTCTTCACATTATATACGTACAATGTATATGCCCAACATCATATAGCCAGCAGTTTAGTTGTCAAAGAATTTCAGGGTGTTCAGTTTTGTTAAAGAATTTCAGGGTGCTTAGTTTTATTTGAGGGGTGTGTTGTGCTGGACACCATTATTGTTACTCAAATCTCTTTTGCCATGTTATAATGACATAAATACCGATGGACCAACATGCCAGCTCTCCCTCTATCTCACTGCAGTAAAATAAATTGTGGGGCCTACTTGATCCCAACAGCGTTCTTATTTTCCTGGAAAATTATTCGCTTGGTTACTCCTGACAAGCGGGGCCACACTTATCATTGTGAGAATCGGCTTATTTTTGTCATGTAACATGGTCAACGGGTTTGACATGAAAATAACAATGTCTAATGGCTTTTTTGAGCAAACATCTAACTTAACGATGGCATTTTTGAGATATCTAATTGCATTTTTGAGCAGGCATCTCACGGATCGATGGCATTTTTGAGTAGTTGTAACTTCTAATGGCAAAACTGAGTAGTGATACACAACTAGTGGCATAAATAATAAGAACCCAACAATTAAATAGGTATGCTAATTTCTTTAATAGAATTTAGCACCCCATTTAAGCACGTACTAGCTTTTTTAATAGTACTATATGCATAATTTGGCGACGAGCGCTCTCTATATGTACCACCTTTTTTCTTTAATTTCATCTTATTAGTTTTGCTCCATGGCGCAATCCATTGATACTACTACTGTACAAAAGTATACATTTTTAAAAGGCTAGAGAGCGGGGCAGTCTAGCTTGGTCGGTTTCATGAGAGGCGAGGGCCTTTGTGATTTAACGGCTCATTACTGCTGGAAGGCGGGGCCTTGTGATTTGACTGCTCGTATAAATGTGCCGACAACCTGAGGAGGAGCAAACAACCATGTGGTATACTCAAGTTTTCCACTGGAGTACGACGGAGGAGCACGAAACACGGCAGCCCAGTACCATATGGCGATAAAAAATGATCCAATTTGCTAGTCATCTCATTGTTAACATTGTTCTATTCATGCCTCACAGAGAACGTGACACGTGCGGTGAAACACTCGAAGCAAAAGAAGAAACAGAGGAGCAAAAGAAGCAGGAAGATTATCACCCAAAAAAAAGAAGGAAGACGCACACACAAGTCTGGGGTGCTGCTCTCACTACATGAAGGGTTACTGGCCGCAGAGTTGTAACTGCTTCTTCATCGCCTCCACGACCTCCATCTCCTTGCGCGTCTCCTCCGCCATCTTCTTCATTTTGTCCATGACGCGGGATTTCTCGACGCGGGCCTTCATCATCTGTTCCACGACCGCATTACGTACCTTGACAGCAGCCGGGTGCTCGATGCGGAGCTTCGCCAACTCCTCCTTCTGTTCCATGACGAGGGCCTGCAGCATCTTCATCGAGGAACTACTATTCTCATGTAGCTTCTTCCAGCCGGCGTTCTCCTCCTTCAGCAGGTCGAGCTCATGGCAGAGCTTCGCCTTTTCCTCTTGAGGTTGCAAGATTTCGCCGATCGCCTTCTTCTCCGAGGCAATGCTCTTCTTCAGCAGCATGACCAAGCCGGCGGTCAACTCCCTCTGCTCATTGAGCTCAGCTGGCATGTCGTCGAATCTCTCCTTCAGCAGCTCCACCAAGCCATGGATGAACTCCTTCTGCTTATTGAGGTGCTTATTGAGCTGATCAGGCATGCCGTCGAGGGATAACGACTCCAGCGCCGCCAACTCGGCATGTTCGCCTCCGCGGCTAGGGCGCTCCTGGGAGCCATCGCCTACCCATGAGAGATCTTTCGAGGTCTCTGCACTTAATTGTAGCAGGTGTGAGCAGGCTTGCACTTAATTGTAGCACAAGTACTTTCGAATGTGATGGGAACAAGGTAAAGATTAATTGATGGTTTTGGTTTCGAAGCCCGAAACAGCCCCCGATGAGTTTAGTGCAACATAAATTTCAAGTACTCCCTCCATCTCAGTTTACAAGGCTTGCACGTGTATCTAGGTCGTCAATGTAACTTATATAAAATAAATTGTTTAACATAAAAAATATATCATTAGAAAATAGAATATTTGAAGTTTGTAATGATATATTTTTCGTAATCTATGCCTCTTATTAAGTTGGTCAAATTAACGACCTAGGTACACGTGCAAGACTTGTAAACTGAGATAGAGGAAGTACTACACTGCTGAAATGCGGTCGCACAAGTCAGTGATGTAACTGGTCGTCCATGTCAGACCAAGCCGATGCGTGTCCCTTCGGTGAGACGCGGGTCCGACCGACCATCTGTTGGTGCGACCAACCGTAAAGTATTACACGATAGAGACTTCTGGTTGTGGCTTCGGTTGATTGTCACGACCAAGCATTCTAAAACTAGTGATAAATCTATTAGAGCATCTCTAGTGGATGGTGTATATGGGGGTGGATGCTAAATATACATGATCAAAATCAGAAAATGTTTCCCAGTGGATCGTGTACCTATACACGTCGCTCCCACGAGCGTACCTGGCGTGGGACTAAACACGACCGAACCACGCTCGTCGGCTCGCGAACAGAAGGGAAAAGAAGAGAAAAAAGCCTCCCGCTCCCGCTCCCGTTCCTCTCCGGTCGCCTCCCCAAGGTCGCCGTCGCCCCTCCCCGGCCGCCGCCCAAGGTCGCCGTCACGTCTCCTCTCCGGCCGCTGCCCAAGGTACCCATTTTTCCTTTCTCGCGAGCGGGAGCAGAGGGGCGGCGGCCGCACGCCCTGCAGCCCAATCTGGCGGCGGTGCCGGTGCCGGCGCGCGCCCTGGTGAGAATAGAGGGCGGGGACGGGGGGCTGGGCGACGAGTGGGGGCTGGGCGGCGGCCGGGCGCGCCTGTCTGCTCGGGCGGCGGGACGAGCGGCGCCGTGGGGAGATGCAGGGGCGACGGCCGCGTGCCCTGCAGCCCGATCTGGCGGTGGCGCCGGTGCCGGCGCGCGCCCTGGTGAGAATAGAGGGCGGGGACGGGGGGCTGGGTGACGAGTGGGGGCTGGGCAGCGGAGCGGTGGGGGGGAGGGGGAGATGCAGGGGCGGCGGCCGGGCGCGCCTGTCTGCTGGGGCGGCGGGACGAGCGGCGCCGTGGGGAGATGCAGGGGCGGCGGCCTCTGGTGACCGGGCTGGCCTCTGCTGGATCCTCTGCCTCTGGTGACCGGGCTGGCCTCTGCTTCCAGGTCCACCATTTAAGAGGCAATTTGGGTAAATGGATAGTAAAATTGATCATAAGCACAAAGCATAGCTCTTTGGAAGGAGAAGAAAATAATTTTTTGCTTGTCAATTTGATGCCAGATTGTGGTCTAAAATAGCTGTGCATTGGTTGCTTGCAGATGGATGCTGACCAAAGCTTCTTGGACACCCTTGGTTTTGGTTACACGCAAACACAACCAGAAAGTCCAATTGGAGAGCAGGCAACTCCATCAACTCAGCATCAAGCAACACCATCAACGCAGCAACGTTCTGCAATAATAGAGAAAGGAAAATCCAACAAGGGAAAAAATTGGTCTAGTGATGAGGACAAGGTTCTCATAGCAGCATGGGCAAATACAAGTTTGGATATTGTTGGGACTGATCAAAACCGAGATGCTTATTGGGCTAGAATTTCAGAGTACTACAACACACACAAGGAATCGTCATTAGCGGAGCGTAATCCTAATGCAATCAATTGCCGTTACACATTGATTAACAGAGAGACCTCCAAATTTTGTGGTTGCCTTCAGTACATTTTAAATAAGGAAGAAAGTGGAAGGACTATAGCAGAAAAGGTATGTGCAATATTCTACTTCTATATGTGATGTGCAATATGTGATGTGCAATATTCTATATGTGTTGTGCATTTGTATATGTGGTTGCCTATCTTGTACTTCTATATGTGATGTGCAATATTCTATATGTGTTGTGCATTTGTTAACAATAAATTTATTTGTGCAGACAAACGATGCACACATTCTGTTCAAGGAAATGGATGTTAAAAAAACGGCCTTTCACATTGATGCATTGCTATATAGAGTTTGCAAAGTATCCAAAGTGGCAGGCAAGAGAACTTGAAACTTCTCTTAAGAAACAAAAGAAGACCGTTGATGGAAGTCCAGGCACAACCACCAATGATCCGTCCGATGCATCCTCGGTACGCACTGATGCAACCTCGATACACACTGATGCTCTTGAACATGAGAAAAGACCTGATGGTGTTAAGAAGGACAAGAGAGGTAAAGCTGATGAGAATGCTTGCAAGCTGTCATTAGAAACTGTGTGGGCAGCAAAGCAAGAGAAGGATGAGATCAAAGAAGCGGCAAGAAATGCTCGCTATGCACAGCAATTTGAATTGCGAAAAGAGGAGCTTGCACTAAGAAAGAAGGAGGATGCACGAAACGAGAGGGAGGATGCACGGAGACAGTTTGAATTAGATGAGAGGGTCATGCTGATCGACACTAGTGGTATGACTGATGTGCAAAAGCAGTTCTACCAAGATAAGCAGAATGAGATCCTTGCTCGAGGCCTAGAGTAATGTGAGCTATATGAACTATTTACTGCTTTCCGCTAGTTGCTGTATGAACTATTTGATAACATCACTCATTGCATAAATATTTTATTGATAGCTACAAATTCATGGATTACATCACTCATTGCATAAATTAAAACTAGATGAAAAGAAATGGATTACAGACTTATAACTAGGACATCACTCGTTTCCAAACTTTTGCCAGAGATGGTCAATTAGATCAAGTTTAAGCTGATCATGTTCACCTTGATTTCTAATCCGGTGAGTCATCTGAATAAAAGAGCTCAGTTGTTCTGCATGAGTACGAGAGACCGTGACTCTTTCTCCCATTGCCTCAAAAGTGCAGCTTTGCCGACCAGTTTGTCGCTCCTCTTCAACTATCATATTGTGCATTATGACACAAGCTTTCATGACATCACCGATTTCATTACGTTTCCATCCTTTAGCAGGTCCACGAACAATGGCAAAACGGGATTGAAGAACTCCAAAGGCTCGTTCCACATCTTTCCTAGCCCCCTCTTGCCTCTTGGCAAAAGTTTTATGTTTTCTGGTATCTGGAGCTGGTATGCTCTTCACAAATGTTGCCCACCGTGGATAGATACCATCTGCAAGATAATACCCCATTGTGTACTGATGGCCATTGATGCTATAATTCACTGGAGGAGTTTGGCCTTCAGCTAGCTTTGTAAAAATAGGAGAACGTTGAAGAACATTTATATCATTCAGAGATCCTGGTAAACCAAAATAAGCATTCCAAATCCAAAGATCTTGTGAAGCAACTGCTTCCAAGATCATAGTGGGCTCGCTGACATGGCCTTTAAACATGCCATGCCATTTTTGGGGCAATTTTTCCAACCCCAGTGCATGCAATCTATGCTCCCTAACATACCAGGAAATCCTCTTTCCTCCCCTATTGCAAGTAACCTAGCAATGTCTTCTTCATTTGGAGATCTCAGGTACCTTTCCCCAAAAACTTCACAAACTTTGATCACAAATTTCTTGCAAGACTCTAAATTAGTAGCCTCAGCGGACCGGACGTACTCATCAGCACCATCAGCTGCTATTCCATATGTTAGCATCCACATTGCAGCGGTCATCTTTTGCAGAGGATGTAACCCAAGAGCTCCAGAAGCACTTCTTTTTTGAGTAAAATAACCATCATAATCATGCTCAAGTATACCATCGGCTATGCGTTTGAACAAATTACGGGACATCCTAAATCTGTGCATAAAAAGTAAATGAGACAGGGAAATGAAAAAAGGGCTAAAGCAGAGAAGTGTAGTAATTACGAACCCTCGTTGAAACAAATGTTCGAGATAGCGAGGAACTTCTTTGAAGTAGTCGTCCCACAGAAGAACAAATCCGGCATCTCTTCCTCGATTGATTGTTTGACGTCCATGCTTGGAACCGCCATGGCGTCGAGCGTTCATCCTCTCTTCCTCCTCGCGCTCGGCGAATGCTGCAAGTATGAGTTCATCGTCGCCAGATGAAGATGACGAAGAACTCATGTCCAAAGTGGATGTGTTCATTGTGTTGCGTGAGAGACGATACAGAAATCTAGGTGAGAAGAGAAGTCACAGATAGAAGTGCTAGAAGAGAGATGGTAGGGGTGGTTTATATAGACTAGAAATACGACCGTTGAAAATATAGCTGTTTGAAAATATAGCCGTTGGAAATATAGCCGTTTGAAAATATAGCCGTTGGAATATACACGTCCAAATTTACACGTTCCACTGAAAAACTGAGAGGTGTATATTTTAGCAAGGTGTATATGGACGTGTATATGGAGATATACACGTCCAAATTTACACCATCCACTAGAGATGCTCTTACCATCTTTTTCCAAACGACCAAGTATTTTCACAGGAATACAATACATATAGATGGAGTGATTGTCAAGGTTGCAAACCGACATGGCATTGCAAGTTCACTGCAGCAGCAACCGACTAGGTCACTACATCGCTAGCAGGGAAGGAGGGAAGCTCACCTCGCCTACGATGCATGCCCAGCTGTGCCGCCGCAACTGGTCCTGGGATTTGGCTTCTCCTACCGCCCATTTGAACAGTTGCACCGGCTGCTCATGCCATTGCGCAGGCATGCGCATTCTTTCCTCCGCATTCGACTCCGTGAATATGATCTCTGCCATTAGCCCTAGCTCAAAATCAACGCGACGCTGCCAGATGCTGACATCCCTCAGCATCTCTCCCCTGAGATCGACTTGCGCCTCCGCCTTGTGCTGCGCCAGGCGCAGCTCCTTGGAACTTCTCTCCAATCGATGCGACGCTTCCTTGATCCGATTTTCCCTTGCGGCCACCACCTGAAACGCAGCCCTGGCATGTCCTCCGGCGCCACCGATCTATGATTCCAGAGCAATGGATCCCCTCTAAAACACATGTGGGTTTCGCTCAAAGGCGGCAGTGCTGCGAGTCGCAGCGAGAGGGCAGCCCGCGGGATCCTGGGATCTAAGGGATTATCCATGGCGGGATCCTCCATGGCGGGATCCGGTGGGCGAGGCGGGGAGGCGAGCCTAGGCGCTGGGAGAGCCCTACGAGGCTTAGATAAAGATAGTACTACTCCACTCCGTCCATATTTAAATACAAAGGCCACCAACAGTAGCCCTGGCAAAAATTGATCATGCTGCCTGCGTACTGGTTTATTGGCCCCCTTTTTTGTGCCACTTTTTATGAGATGCATAAATATTATGTTACTTACAAATATGGTTAAAAATTAACACAAAATACGAAGGAGACCAATGAAAGTACTAGCAACCCATGATTTAACTACTCGCATGCGCGCAGTGGAGTATTAATGTCTTTCTTCCGCCCTCACGTCCAGTCAATTTGTATGCGCTGTATTAATTGACCATCAATGAAGCGAAGGACTTTACACGCGTCAAATTATCACATGGGGTGGATCTTCGTACAAAAATGCGTCCACCCGTGTACCCGCGTGTGCGTGCGAGGGAATGAGTGTGTGCATGGCATGCGTGCACATCTTCGCTTCGTGCATGTACCAGTGTGGCTCAGAGAGGACGAGTAAATTCTTCTGGAACCAGCAACACGTCATTGTGATGTATTGGCAACCAAATTATGAATAAATACCACACTATAACATGTAAGCTCTGAGTCATATATGCCTGATGTAGACCTTCATTTAATTCTTATAGTTCATCTCATTCAAAATCAATTAGTTTTCATATAAAAATCACATATCTATATCTATATCCCTATATATATATTATATTTTTATATAGTGTGCAGATAACTTTAACTTTGAAAGATGGTCGTTGGATGAGGCCAATCCGATGGTGAAGAGATGGCAAATTTGAGCACTACTAGCCGTTGGATATCATCTAGATTCCACCAGATTTTGCCACGTGTACAATCTAGAAGACTCCATGGTTGAACTTAAGCATAATGTACAAACCTCAAAACACAAGCACTTCTTCTTTGTTCTAGAATCTTCCGTATCGGAATTGCCCAAATGTTTTTCTACATGATTTGCCATTATTTGTTTTTACTTTATGCCTTACAACGCACAATTCCATGAATCTTAAAATAGATTAGCTTTCTTATAAAAACTAGATGATTTTGAATGAAATGAACTATAAGAATTAAACGAACATCTACATAATGCATATATGACTCAAAGCTTACATCTATAATGTGGTATTTATTCATAATTTTGTTGCCAAATCTCGTGCGTGCAATGCACGTGTACCTTACTAGTCTAAATGGTGTTTGTGTGTGTGTTGTGCGTGTTAAACGCATTGTACGTAGTATATCATACTTGGTTTAGATTCCGAACATCTAGCTAGAGCATACATGTACTATGATTTGAATTGAACATAAAATGGATACATATATTTGAATTCGAGATCGTATGTACATGTAGTTCGTATTTATATAGGAATTTACTTCTCCTATATCATGTCATGTGTTGTGAAGAAAATATTTAGTTGGTTGTATAACTAACCCGAGTACAATCCCATTCAAACAGGGAAAATGTACTCAAATTTAGTCCATATGCTAGACAACACACATTTTTTTTATTGTTGAGGGAAGTGCAAATTGTTTTGGTACTGTACACGTTATGTTTGTTGTCCCAATTTTTTTTATTTTTGTGTTGTATTTCAATGCATTTCTAGTAATATAGTAAAACGGGACATGGCTCTCTCTAGTGATAAGATGCGGATTGTCTTTTTTTGCTACACGTTAAGCTTGTTCTCCCGAAATTTCAAGCCGAAACTCCCGCCTCTTCAACCCGCGCCTTGTTACCCCGAAATATTTAAGATATATCTTTGTCTCGTTGTGCTCCGACAACTCTCTCCATCTCAACCCGCGCCTTGCTATTCCAAAATGACAACGCGCGCGAAAACTCCCACCTCCTGTGAAATCCCGACACGTGAAATGCCCGTGATACCCCTGAACCGAAAGAACTGCCTAGCTCAAATTGGTGGGGGTACTTTCATAACTTACCCCACATTTTGGACAAGCGCGTCCATAAGCCATGGTTCCCCACTCCCATCCCATCCGCCCACCCATTCATACACCGAGGCCGCGAAAACCAGTGAAGCCCCGCACCCTCCTCCGTCCGCTACCCAGCCGGAGCCTCTTCCCCGATGACGTCGTCCACAGCAACACCTCGACGTCCCTCATCCACCGTACCGGATGAGGATCCATCGTCGATCTTGTCGTCCCGCCGGTTCAGCCACCCTGTCCTCCACCGCCAAGGAACTTCCCCGATGTTCCCCTGGTCTTTCGCGCCACCTCCATTCCCACATCGTCGTCTTCACCTGCACCACTGGAAGAGCAGCATCATCACCGTTTCCTCGGATAAAGTTGCAGCCTAATTGGCACCACCAAAGAGGTTGTACACTAATCGCCGCATTTTCTTCTTGATTCGATCTCACGGTGCTGCCGGCGCTCGGTCCCGAGCCGACACGGCGCGGCTCCATCCACGGCGGCGTCACCGGCCACTTCCTCCACGGCGTCGCTCCCTCGGCAGCGACGTCCACATCAGTAGGAGTTGCTGTTGCTTTAGCTCTCGCTCGCGCTGCTGCTCTTGCTCTTGGTCCCCTGCTTGGTCTGCTCTTGCTCTAGCTCGTGCTACTGCTCTCGCTCTTGCTCTTGCTTGTGATGCTGCTCCGATTTAGCTACACTCCAGTCGACTGAATTGACTTTTGGGTCAGTCGATTTTCAGGGGGTGGGGGGCTTGCTGGAGTTATGGAAGAACCAGCCGCAACGAGGAGGGGGGCTCGCCGGAGAGGTACCCCACTATCTATCTTAGGGTTCAGGGTGGGGGCGGTGGTCGCCGGTGGTGGTGGGGCGGTGGTGTGGGGATCGCCGGAGAAAAAGCTCGGCACAGGGGGGCTAGAGGGATGGCCGGGGCGGCGGCGGACCAGCGGTGGGAGTGGTTTCGAGGCGGGCGGGGCGGCGCACCGCCGGCCGCGAGCAAATTCCTATTCATGAAGCACAAGACAAAGAGATAGTAGCATAATAGCATTATAACCATACATTTTATTGTGGTTTGACTTAATCTTACCATGCTTCTTTGCATCCTGTGATCTTCCAATTCTTGTGAATCAAACACCCAGATTGGCAGAAATCCTGTGTTTTTAAATTCTCTATTTTGCACGTGCATTCCTATCCTATTCCTATCTATTTCCTATCCCTGCATTGTAGAATCCTCAAATTCAAACAAGCCCTTACACAATTACTTCTGTTACAGATATGTGTCAAAGAAAACCTTGTGTGGTTTGTCCTGCTCCCGCTGTGCTGTGTTCCACCCCAGCTCAGCTGCTCCAACGATGGAAGGGTTTACCACAGCAGGGATCCGCTCTCGAGACTGTCTTTCATCGCCTCAGATCTTCTTCCCCGCCGCCGGCAGCCACGACAACTGCATTACCATCATCAACTGAGCAGATGACCTTGAGGACTACACGGGTCCGCAAGAGAGGTCACACTCTTCTGTGTCTGCTTACGTTATGCATCGCTTAATATGATAACATGCTACTTTATCATCGTGGTCACCTATTAGACTCCGAGTCAGGTCCAAACTAATGATGAAACTTGAGTTTTTAAATGGTTGTGGGGTACATATTGGGGCAGCAATCAGTACTATCTGTCTACTATCTGGTTAATCTCGGGTGTCTACTAGGAGTTTCATGGTTGGTGCAAACAAACATTAAAGGAGCCATTATCTGTATTTTTTAACTAAAGCTATTATCCCTGCTATCATTGGTTTTGGGTCTATCCACAGTTTGCTACCATCACTCTGGATTTGTGCATGCACTCCTTACATAATCTCACTATGCTTTATTCCTATGCATGTCAGTTATTGTACACAATGGAACTGAACATGTAGAGCAAAAGAGGCGAGCCTTGCGTGGCAATAAAATTTCATGGAGACGTCGCTCCATGGTGGGCGCAAAGGCAACCCCCTCCACCCATTTCGGATCGTAATCAAGAGGAAGATAACTGTTCTGAGGGGGATTCAGAAGGAGAAGACCACTCCTATTTACCCCTGAGGTCTTCGCTCTAACTTGGCATGCTGATGTTGGTAATATCAGGCATATGGTGCCTTGCATTGCTTACTGTATACATCAAATATGTCATCTGCTTAGTTTAGACATGCTTTGTGTCAATGCCACCCGTTTAGTTTCTTTATCGTATATGTGAATCATGCAATGCCATCTTGTTTAGCCAGGCATCATATATGTGAATTTTGCAATGCCACCCTGGTTAGCCAGTCATCTTATATGTGAATTATATCATGCCATCATTTTTTTATTACGTGTTAAATCTGTCAACAATTTTAGTACATTCAATTACTCTTCCTGTGCATCAGCCATTCAACACGGTCATGGAAAAATCTGGAGTGGAAACAAGGTCTTCAGAGCAGACAATGCTATCTGACGAAGCGCATGTCTTGCTGGTTACGGATAGCTCCTCAGAGGAGGATTCAGAGATAGATGGCCAGTCCTATTCCCCCCCCCCCCCGAGGTGCATGCTCTAACTTGGCAGGGTTATGTTGCTCATATCGTGCGTATGGTATCTTGCATTGCTATGTCATTTGCTTAGTTTAGACAAGCTTTGTGTGAATGCCACCTGTTTAGTGTCTAATTACCATATATGTGAATTATGCAATGCCATCTTGTTGCAAGACATTATATATGTGAATTATGCAATGCTATCTTGTTGCAAGGCATTATATATGTGAATTATGCAATGCCATGCTGTTTAGCCAAGCATCATATATGTGAATTATATCATGCCGTCCTTTTTCTTGTATTTCTCATTGCATTTGTCGACAATGTTTGTATATTCAACTGCTCTTCCTGTGCATCAGCCATTTGAATTGGTGATGGAGAAATCTGGAGTGAAAACAAGGTCTTCAGAGCAGACAATGCTACCTGCTGAAGCAGATATCTTGCTGGTTACAGATAGCTCTACAGAGGAGGATTCAGAGGCAGATGACCAGTCCTATTATCCCCCTGAGGTGTATGCTCAAACTTGGCAGGGTTATATTACTCATATCATGCATATGTTGTATTACAATGCTTAGTTTTTACATCATATACACAATATTGAATGCCATCTCCTTAGTTGACATATCATATATGCGATTGCCGTCTGCTCACTTGCTTAGTATATAAATCATATATTTGAATTATATCATGCCATGATGTTTATATAGACAACATGTATTTGAATTATGGCATGCCAACCCATTTTCTAAAGACATAATATAGTTATACATCTCATCCTGTTTACATAGTCATCATATTTTGAATTATGTCATTCTATCCGTGAATTATATCATGCCATCATGTTTCCATCGACGGCATGTTTGTGATTTATGGCATGCCAACCACTTTAATAGACACATCATATAGTTATATCATGTCATCCTGTTTACATAGTCATCATATTTTGAAGTATGTCATTCTATCCTGTTTAGTTAGCCATCATACATGTGAAATTGTGTCATGATATCCTGTTTAATTAGCCATCATATATGTGAAATTATGTCCTGCTATTCTGTTTGGTTAGACAACATAAATGTTAATTATTCCATGCCCTGTTTTCTACCCTACTATCCATTGCACCTGTCTATCTTACAATGCCTGTACATTCAATTACTTTTCTTGTTTATCAACCATTTCAATTGGAGGGGGTGATGGCAGTATGTGTGGGAGTAAAAGCACGGTCTTCAGAAAATATCGTGCTACCTGTCGATGCAGATATAACCACGGTTGTACTTGCCCAAGAACCAGCCCCACCACACATAACCCAGACTCATGCAGATTTTACCCCCAGTTGGACAAAGAACCAGCTACACCCCTTCTAACCCCAACCCCAGCAGATAGTAACCCAGTTCCAGTTGACACAGCACCGCCTCCACCAGAGAGTACCCAAACACGAGCAGTTAGTAAGGAAACTGCAATGCCCAAAGCACGAGGACCACCACTCCGAACCCCAAGTCAACGCTTAAAGCAGAAGAAGAATTGTTCTCAGGTCAGGTTCCATAGTTATGGTTCATACTACTTTCCTCTTGCATCACTATATTTACTCATACCAACTGTCGGTGTACAAAAGTAGGGGCTCTCCTTTTGACCCCTTTACTTGTGCACGGGCAGTCAGAGCCACGGGCCGCGGCCGCACGTAGCAGGGCAGAGGAGGGGAGCCGGAGAGAAGCCGAAGCATAAGACAAACAAGACAACGCCAATAACAAGAACCCAAAAAGCAGAGGGACAAAGCAGGCTCCCCCGACAAGACTCTTGCCGGGGCAGCCTCAGCAGCCCCGGCAAGAGCCTTGCCGGGGCAGCTCGCCCAACACCAGCGGAGTGAGCCACCCTTGAGCCCAAGAGTTCCAAACGGCGCCAACGACCACGTTGGAACCAAGGCTCGGGAGGCACCTCTGTGGTGGCATGCATATCTTTGTCAAGATCTTAAACATGTAAGATAAGGTGAGGACCAGAAGACGGCGACCCTCGGCGGGATCCTAGCCGAGGAGACGACTTCAACGCCACGGCAAGACCCTTGTCGAGCCCCCGGCAAGGCCCTTACCGTGGACATCAGCGGGGCCACAGCCAGGCCCGCGTCGACCAAGACTCCACCGCCGTTCGCATGCAGCTGCCAGCCCGACCAGCTGGGCAGGCACCTTCGTGGCAACATGCCGCTCCTAGGCCAACTCAGCAAGCACCTGCATGGTGGCATGCAGATCTTCGTGAAGACCCTACCACCGTGCCACCTCAGCTGCCTGCCTGCCTACATGGTGCCGCATGCATCGCTGGCCTGGGCGCGTGTCGAAGCAAGGCGAGGCAGCGACGGACGGGACGGCCTCGTTCCCGTCCCTGATAAAGCTAAGGGACACCTAAGCGATGCATTAAATGCATCTTGTCCTGTAATACGGGCGATAAGCTCGCAACACTGTAGACCTTTCCACATCCTATGTGCCACTGTGGCAGCCCCTTTCGACTATAAAAGGAGGCCCATGGCATACTGGAGAGGGATTCGACTCTTTTGGGCAAGTTACTCCCCGTAGCTAGCTCAAGACCACAAGAACACTCAATACATCCACCAAAGCAGGACTCGGGTATTACGCATCCTCGCGGCCCGAACCTGGGCAAACGACCCGTGTGCTTCCTGTTAGACCTGCTCTTCTCACAACCCTGCGCCCACCAACCGTAGTAGGGATTCTTGTGATCCCATAGGTGTCATTTCCCACCAGCATCTTTGGCGCGCCAGGTAGGGGGTGCAGTCGTGAGAATCTGATCTAGCAGTTAGCCCAGCAGTTCTTCATCGCCATGGCTCCCAAGAAGTAGACGATCATGGCGGTCGGCTCGTCGGGAGCCGAACGGCCCGTGCCAGTGCGGACGAGCAGCGGGCCGGTCGCGGACAAAACCCGAGCTGCGGCCCACGAGCACCAGCATCGCTCTGGCAGCCAGAGCCTGGTGAGCGGCGTCGTTCGTGCGCCAGACGACGGGCCGCGCATCGCCAAATCCAAAGATGGGGCTGGGCCCCCTGCAGGCGGCGCGGGGCCCTCCAAGGGTCGCTGTGCCCCCTGCTGGCGGCGCAGCAGCCTCCAGGACGCCCACGCCGGCGCCCGCAGCGCGCTCCTCCCAGGGTGCGCGCGACAAGCAGCGCCACCACGCTGGAGACCCCGGACGCCGCCTTGGGAAGAGTCATGTGCATCATCTGCAGGACGAAGGAGTCCAGCATGCCCGCCGAAGTGCTGGCGAAAATGGCACACAGCCGCTGGGCCGTGATAGTGCTCCTTCTAACGTGGTTAGAAGTCGAAGCGCGCCACGGTCCACGCAGCTGTCTCCTCCACCCACGCCGGCAGAAGCTTCGGCGCGCGTGCAGCTGCTCCTCAACTTCCCTCCTGCTGCGGAGAAGCTCGACGAGTGGAGAGCCACCATGCGGAGCCTCGTCGCCGTCGCCAATAAGGATGATCCGCGACCAGCGGGGCCCTCGGGCCGGCGCTTCGTCGAGCCACCACATGTCAGCGGTGGGAGGACCGGGGGAGCTGCAACCATAGTACACTCTCCTCCCCCGTGCCAGCTGCCACCGGTGTCGATCCATCGTGACGACGCATGTGATAACATTTCCATAGCGTCGTCCGACCCACGGACCCACTGCGACCAGCGCCAAGTTCTTCGAGAACAAGTCGACGAAGATGCTCAAACCACTATCGAGCGCCGGCGCGATACACGCCACCAGTCGGATAAGCGGGCGGGACCCGGTATGGACCACCCAGCACCGGGGGGCTCAAGCGGCCTGCCTTACGAGGTGGGTTGCCCAGCCTTTACCCGTGAGCTACGGCAGTTCCAGTGGCCGTCCCACCGCACGTTCAAGCCCGACGTCGGCGAGAAGTACAACGGCAAGACCCATCCGTCAGAGTTCCTCAGCATCTACACCATCGCGATGCAAGCTGCCGGAGCTCGCGACGACAAGGTACATGCCAATTAATTCCCGTTGGCACTGAAGCCCAACGTCATGTCTTGGTTGATGCACTTGCCGGCGGATTCCATTTCTTCTTGGTTGGATCCGTGCCATGAGTTCGTTGGTGCCTTCATCGGAGGCCACCAAGCTCATGGCCAGGCCAGTGATTTGCATATCATTCCCAGAAGGAAGGGGAAACCCTGCGCAAGTACATCCAGAGGTTCAGCCGGGTGCAGTACAACATCCCCGATATTCATCCCGCCGCCGTGATTAGCGCGTTCCATCAGAACGTGCGCAACCGCAAGATGCGCGAAGAGCTGGCGATGAACAAGGTTAAGGATGTGGCCGAACTTTATGTTCTGGCCAATAGGTGCGCCCGGGCTAAAGAGGGAAGGAAGTACCCTGGCGTGGAAACCGACTCTACCGATGAAGACACCGCCGCCCCGACGAACAAGCGCCGGTGTCACAACAAGAAACGCAAGGGAAAGACTGTGCTTGCCGTCGAGGGATCCGACAGCACCGGCGCCACCAAGAAGGCTAAGGCAGACGACCCCGGCAAGGAAATTGCTGGGTGCGCCGCTTGCCGGGCCTTGGCGGCTGCCGACAAGCCAGGGGGCTCCGACAAGTAGTATTGCAAGATCCATCGCACCAAGGGCCACGACCTCCAGAACTGCCGACAAGTCAAGCTGCTTGCTGAGAAGCAAAAGGCCGAGTATGAGAGGCGGGACAAGGAGAAGGGCCAGGATGGTGCCGAAGGATCCGGCAAGAAGCGTGGCGACCAAGGAGGCCGCCGCGCAAGGATAACAAGCAAGAGAGGCCCGCCCGGTGCCGTGACAAGAAGCTAGAAGACGATGATCATGACGAGGACGACGAGTCCGGCGAGCAAGAGTTTCAGAAGGCTACAGAGGTCATGTGCGTCGATGGTGGCGCCTCGCTGCATACTTCTCACCGCCAGCTCAAACAGTGGGCGCGTGAGATCACAGCAGCGGAGCCCTCGTTCAACGCTCAGAAGCCGCTGAAGTGGTCCAGCACGCCCCTCATCTTTGACGCCGAGGACCACCCTGACCGCACAACTGCGGTCGGGTGCTTGCCATTGTTGGTCTCACCAACGATACACAACCTCAAGGTGAACAAGATGCTGGTTGACGGCGGCGCCGGCCTGAACTTGATCTCACCCGTTGTGATCAGAAGACTGCAAATCCCTAATGGAGATCTCGAGGAAACGGGCATGTTTCAAGGGGTCAACCCGGGATGGAGCCAGCCGAAGGGGAAGGTCACATTGCCTGTGACGTTTGGAGGTGAGTTGAACTACAGGACAGAGAGGATTGTCTTCGATGTAGCCGAGATCCCCTTGCCCTACAACGGGATCCTCGGCCACCTGGCACTAGCCAAGTTCATGGCAGCATCGCACTATGCCTACCACACGCTGAAGATGCCTGGGCCGATGAACATCATCACCGTCCCCTCCGACAAGAAGGACGCGTTGATCTGCGCCGACCTACTCTACCGGGAAGCAGTTGCAGCAGCTGCCGCCAAGGCACTTGCTCCTGCCGGTAAAGCCCCGGGAGGGAAGAAGAAGACCGGCAAGACCTCTCGCACCCACTCCAGCAAGCGAACCTCTTCGGAGTGTTGTGCTACCGTCGAGGACGTGCCAGAGAGCTCCACCAGCAAGAGCAAGAAATCCAGAGCTGCGCCACCAAAAACTAAGAAGGTGTCCGTCAGGGAGGATGGCACAGGGGGGGGGGGCTTTCACCATAAGCTCCACCCTCGATAGCAAATAGGAAAGCGCGCTCATCACTTTCCTGCGGGTGAATGTCGATGTGTTTGCGTGGCAAGCATCTGACATCCCCGGCGTTCCCAGGGAAGTGATTGAGCACCATCTTGCTGTCTGTCCCCATGCGCGACCCGTCAAGCAGAAGGTCAGGAAGCAAGGTTTGGAACGGCAGGAATTCATCACAGAGGAGATCAGGAAGTTGGAAGCAGCAGGTTTGGTGAGGGGAGTGCTCCATCCGACGTCGTTGGCCAATCTAGTGGTGGTGCGCAAGGCAAACGGGAAGTGGAGGCTGTGTATTGACTACACAGATATCAATAAGGCTTGTCCTAAGGACCCCTTCCCGTTGCCGCGCATCGACCAGATTGTTGACACCACGGCCGAGTGTGATCTGTTATCATTCCTCGATGCCTACTCGGGCTACCACCGGATCTTCATGACGAGAGAAGACGAAGAGAAGACAACATTCATCACCCCATGTGGTACATACTGCTTTTTACGGATGCCTTTCGGGTTGAAGAGTGCTGGCTCGACGTTTGCAAGAGCAGTCCAAATTGCTTTTGAGCCCCAGCTACATAGAAATATGGAAGCTTATATGGATGACATAGTGGTCAAAACCAAGGACAGGGCAACTCTTGTACAAGACTTAGAAGAGACGTTTGCCAACCTGCGCAAGATCAACCTCAAGCTGAACCCTGAGAAGTGTGTCTTCGGCGTTCCGTCCGGCAAGCTTCTCGGGTTCTTTGTGTCGCAGCGTGGGATTGAGGCAAACCCTGACAAAATCAAGGCTATCGAGCAGATTGAGGCACCCAAGCGGATCAAGAATGTGCGCCAGCTCACTGGCTGCGTTGCCGCCATGAGCAGATTCGTCTCCAAGTCCGCTGAGCGTGCCCTTCCCTTTTTCAAAATCTTGAAGAAGGCAGGCCCAATGGAGTGGACCCCAAAGGCCGAGGCAGCGTTGCAGGATCTGAAGAAATACCTTTCCTCTACGCCAATACTGGTTGCGCCTAAACCACAAGAGCCGTTGCTGCTATATCTGGCGGCAACGAACCAAGTGGTCAGCGCCGCACTAGTGGTGCAGAGGGAGGTCGACGAGGAGATAGTGGCAATGGCAGGACCGGCATATGGCGAGTCAGAGATTCCCCCGGCAGGGCCTAGTGCCGGCATGGCAAGGCCCCCGACAGAGTCTGAAGCCATCGGGACAGGGCCCGCGCAGCCAAGTGAAGTGGTGCAGAAGAAGAAGATGATGCAGCACCCGGTTTACTTTGTCAGCTCCCTCTTGCAGGGGGCTAGGTCAAGCTACTCCGGTGTGCAGAAATTGCTCTTCGGCCTCCTTATGGCCTCGAGGAAGCTGCGTCATTACTTCGAAGCCCACAAGATCACTGTCGTCACCCGCCTCCTGCTGCAACGGTTACTGCACAACCCAGATGCAACCGGAAGGATTGTGGAGTGGGCCTTAGAGTTGTCTAGCTTTGGGTTGAAGTTTGAAAGTACTTCGACAATCCAGAGTAGAGTTTTGGCGGAGTTCATTGCAGAATGGACCTCAACGCCCGACGAAGAAGTCCAGGAGACCGCTCTCCCCGGCAAGGAAGCAAGTCGCGACTGGATCATGTACTTTGATGGGGCTTTCTCGCTGCAAGGCGCCGGTGCCGGTGTGCTGCTTGTCGCACCCACCGGAGAGCACCTCCAGTATGTGATCCAGATGCACTTTCCCAGGGAGATGTCCACAAACAACACTGCTGAGTACGAGGGGCTGCTTGCCGGTCTCAGGATCGCGGCAGACCTCGGGGTGAAAAAGCCCATCGTCAGGGGTGATTCGCAGCTTGTCGTTAGATAAGTCAACAAAGATTATCAGAGTCCGTTGATGGAGGCCTACGTAGATGAGGTGAGGAAGCTAGAGGAGCGCTTCGACAGTATACAAGCGGAGCACGTTCCCCGAGCGGAGAACGACATCGCTGACTACCTGTCAAAGCGCGCTGCATTCAAGCTACCTGTGGAACCAGGTACCTTTTTTGCTTCGGTTAACTCAACCATCCGTCGAACCATCAACGGAGCAGAACAAGCGGAGGAAATCAGGCCCCGGCAAGTACTTTCCCACCGAGCCCCCAGGGGCCGCCGGCAAGGGTGTTTCCGCGGATTCCGAGCCCGCCAAGGGGCAGCTGGCTCCGGCAGGGCGCCAAGCCCCAGCCATAGAGACGGCTGCCCCCGTGGCGGAAGAGATGCCTTTGGCCCTTGCGTCGAGCCCCAGGCTCCGGCATGGGCACAGCACACCATCCATTTCCTCCAGGCAGGGGAACTTCCTGAGGAGCAGGTAGAAGCGGAAAAAGTAGCCCTTCGATCTGCCTTGTACCAGTTCGTCGAGGACGTCCTCTACAGAAAAAGACCGAACGGTGTGAAATTGAAGTGCATCCCCCGGGAGGAAGGACTGGAGCTGTTGGCGGAGATACACGGAGGCATATGTGGCTCCCACATAGGGTCCAGGGCCCTTGCCGGCAAGGCGTTCCGGCAGGGTTTCTTCTGGCCCACGGTCCTCCAGGATGCAACGGCACTAGTAACCAAGTGTGAAGCGTGTCAGTTCCATTCAAAGAAGCTTCATCAACTAGCTCAAGCCCTTCAAACAATCCCTCTTTCCTGGCCATTTCCAGTCTAGGGGCTCGACATACTGGGCCCCTTCCCCCGTGCTGTCGGGGGCTTTGAGTACTTGTACGGTTCAATCGACAACTTCACAAAGTGGCCGAAGGTGGAAGCAGTGAGGAAGGTGACAGCACAGTCAGCCGTCAAGTTCTTCAAGGGGCTAGTCTATCGTTTCGGTGTGCCAAACAGAGTCATCACCGACAACAGCACGCAGTTCACAAGCCACACCTTCATGCAATACATCCAAGACCTCGGCAGCAAGGTATGTTTTGCCTCCGTGGCACACCCACGGAGCAACGGCCAGGCGGAGAGGGCAAATACTGAAGTGTTGCGAGGCCTAAGGACAAAGACTTTTGACAAACTGCACAAGAGCGGAAGGCGCTGGATTGATGAATTACCGGCAGTTCTTTGGTCGACCAGGACAACGCCAACTCGAGCCACCGTCCAGACACCCTTTGTCCTGGTATACGGGGCGGAAGCAGTTCTCCCCACGGAACTCACATACGGTTCACCTCGAGTGCTCTTCTACGACGAGCTTGAGTAAGAGCAATTGCGGCAAGATGACACAAGGCTCCTTGAGGAAGATCATCTTCGGGCGGCTGTGAGAGCACCGCGCTACCAGCAAGCCTTCCACCGCTACCATAGCCGCAAGGTTCATGCCCGAAGCTTTGAGGAAGGCGACCTTGTTCTTCGGCACGTTCAGTCGGCCAAGAATACCAACAAGTTGACGCCGAAGTGGGAAGGCCCTTATCGGGTAATATGAGTCACCAGGCCCGGCGCAGTCCGCCTGGAGACCGAAGATGTTGTCCCAGTGAGCAACTCCTGGAACATCGAGCATCTTCGCAAGTTTTACCCATAAGGCGCGGCTTGCCGGGCCTCCCGGCAAGCCACCTTTTGTACAAGCTTTGCCGGCAAGGCATGTAACCCTCTTTACAAAGCCAGGCGCAGACCTTGAGCATAAATAAATGAAGCGCTGGCGCCCTAAGTTATAGCATGCATGCTAGGTTAAGTCTCTCCCTCGGTTAGGGTTGATAGTGCTTAGCGGCGACTAACCCCTAGCCTAGAGGTCGAGTGTTCGTCTTTCTGTTCTCTTTGGTTCGCAGGGCACGTGGACACTTCTCCTGAGCCGCTTGGAAAAAAGAGAACGAACCGGCGCTCCGGCCCCGGCAGGCCAAGACTGCCGGGGGCTGAAGACACAAGGATCCAACCACGGCAAGCCAAGGTTGCCGGGGGCTGCGGATTCAGATAAGTCTTTCATCCCCTGTTATGCATTTCCGTATAGAACTGGGACAAATGAGACCTCGTTTCGCTCCGAAACCACCGTGCTCCCTTTTCTTCTTGTACCCAAGCCACTGGGACAGAATCGGGTCGTAGACGCGGTGGCCAGGAAATACACGAGGGGCCTAACTCTACTTCGCCCTGCCTCCGCCAAGAGCGCGAGAATAGTCGGCTGAAGTGGGGGGACGGCAAGGCCTGTTGCCGGGCGACAATGTTTATCTTAGAAATAACAAGGACTCGTTCCTTGGCATGGCCCTCGCTCACACACAAAGAACCTGGCAAACACCCTTTCTCATTAAAAACATCCCATATAGGTACAGTTCATACGGAATTAAAAACATGAGCAAGGGGATTACAAGTCTTAAAATTAACAAGTGCCTGCAGGCTTACAAACTAAAAAGAGATAAGGTGCCCATAATCCCTTTCTTGTCCCTCTCCTCAGAAGGTGGAACAAGGCAGCAGGAGGGCAAAAAGAGCGCCTAGGCAAGGTACGAGGGGAAGACGAAACCAAGAGAACAACTTGGTGCCGGGAAAGGAGCTGGAAGACGAGGCAGCGGGCCGGCAATACGTGACGAAGGCGTCGGCGCCCGCGTACTCCGACTTGACGGCTGCCACCCGCCTTCTTCGCCTTCTCTGGCCCTCCTACGCTAGCCGCCCAAGGAGACGACGGGGAGCGCCCCGATGGAGAGCTTGACGAGGAAGGCCCTTGGCAGGGCGCGTGGCCGAGGGAGGGGCGGCGCGGTCAGTCGAAGTCAGAGTCTCCATCCTGTCGCTCGACTCCCTCGTCGTTGCTGTCGCTGTCCTCCTTGTCACTCCCGCTCGAGGAGGAATCTTCATCGTCGGAGGAGTTCTCCACGCAGCACTTTAGGCGAGTTCCAAGATCTCCGAAGACCTTGACGGAGAGCAGGCCGCCCTCCATTAATTTGAAGCAGAGGACGAGCCCCGCCGACAGGCTATGGATGCGAGCGAACGTCTTCCATCCATGACGGAGGTACATGACGTGAGGAGCGGGGAAGTCGACGTCGACCCACGTGATGCCGCTCCCGCAGCCCCTCATGTGCAGCCTGAGGGTCTGGGGCGGATCGAGCTCTATCTCCTGAGCAAAAGGGGTGGGGAGGCGGAGACGACGATGTGGTGGCTGGCGTAGCCTGATGAAGAACTCGCGGGGCTGGTCCCCGACGTGGCCCTCCGTCGCGGGAGGCATCGCTGGCGGAGGCACGGCCACCGCGCTGCCTCGCCCCCTCTCCCCCGACCGCCGCGGCGACCTCAGCCTCGCGCCCTCCCCCTTCCTCTCGTGGCCGGCTCCGCCACCGCGGGCTCCTGAGAAGGGGGAACGCGCTATCGAGCGGCGACCCTCGCCGCCACCGTCGAAGGCCCAGCACCCCATCTAGCCATGACGGGTGGAAGAAAGGAGCGAAGGAGGAAGAGGATGGATCCAGAGAGAATGTGGGATGACATCCCCTCCCCCTCCTTATAAAGGGGCGGGGTCGAGGCTCGGCCGCCCCATTCATCCAATCCAGCCATCGGAGGCGTGGGGAATCGGAACCGACACGCTGCCCCAATCAGCGACGGCCTGGTTTCCCGCCCGCACCGCCTGCCGCCTGCATGGAGGACGCATGGCGAGCAAGAAAAATCGAGGGGACGGGTGAGGCGACCGTTCCCCGCCCCGTGATCGTGGGGCGTGGGCGCCTTGAAGACTGCGATCCAAGTCCACTCAGTAAATGAGCCGTGCCTCCACGCCACCCTCTTTTTATGGGGAAGGCGTGAGCCGCCTCTTTACTGCGACGTGACACATGCGTGCGGGAACTGCCCCACGCATGACCCCCACGTCACGCACGACCCTCCACGTCGCGCGTTCAACGCGGGTCGTGGGAAAGCGCAGCAGACGAAGAGTTACTACGGTAAAAATCCGCCCCACCTGTGCGCGCACCGTTCTGGGCCTGGCCCAACAAAGTGTCGCGCTTATGTGTGGCCAAGGCCCGGGGGCTCCTGTTGGTGTACAAAAGTAGGGGCTCTCCTTTTGACCCCTTTACTTGTGCACGGGCAGTCAGAGCCATGCGCCACGGCCGCACGTAGCAGGGCAGAGGAGGGGAGCCAGAGAGAAGCCGAAGCACAAGACAAACAAGACAACGCCAAGACCAAGAACCCAAAAAGCAGAGGGACGAAGCAGGCTCCCCCGGCAAGAGTCTTGCCGGGGCAGCCTCCGCACCGGCAAGAGCCTTGCCGGGGTAGCTCACCCAACACCAGCGGAGTGAGCCACCCTTGAGCCCAAGAGTTCCAAACGCCGCCAACGACCACGTTGGAACCAAGGCTCGGGAGGCACCTCTGTGGTGGCATGCAGATCTTTGTCAAGATCATAAACATGTATGATCAGGTGAGGACCAGAAGATTGCGACCCTTGGCGGGATCCTAGCCGAGGAGATCCACAAGACCCCCGGCAAGCGCCTTGCCGGGGACGACTGCAATGCCACGGAAAGACCCTTGCCGGGCCCCCAGCAAGGCCCTTGCCGAGGACATCAGAGGGCCACAACCAGTCCCGCGTCGACCAAGACTCCACCGCTGTTCGCATGCAGCTGCCAGCCCGACCAGCTAGGCAGGCACCTGCGTGGCAACATGCGGCTCCCAGGCCAACTCAGCAAGCACCTGCGTGGTGGCATGCAGATCTTCGTGAAGACCCTACCATCGCGCCACCTCAGCTACCTACCTGCCTACATGGCGCCGCATGCATCGCTGGCCTGGGCGCGTGTCGAAGCAAGGCGAGGCGGCGACGGACGGGCCGGGCCTCGTTCCCGTACCCGATAAAGCTAAGGGACACCTAAGCAATGCATTAAATGCGTCTTGTCCTGTAATACGGGCGATAAGCTCGCAGCACTGTAGACCTTTCCACCTCCTGTGTGCCACTGTGGCAGCCCCTTTCGACTATAAAAGGAGGCCCATGGCATACTGGAGAGGGATTCGGCTCTTTTGGGCAAGTTACGCCCCGTAGCTAGCTCAAGACCACAAGCACACTCAATACATCCACCAAAGCAGGACTAGGGTATTACGCATCCTCGCGCCCCGAACCTGGGTAAATGATCCATGTGCTTCCTGCTAGACCTGCTCTTCTCACAACCCTGCGCCCGCCAACCATAGTAGGGATTCTTGTGATCCCATAGGTGTCGTTTCCCACCGACACCAACTAATTTCAAATTTGAAGGATGCAATTGAAACTCCAATGGCGCAACAGGTATGTTTTAAACCCGTTTCTTTAACGTGTTTGCTGTTGTAACTTGCTCTATGTTGATTTCAGTTTCAATTGAATAAATAGTTATGTTCTCATGCCATGCACATTACAAGTGTTGTTATTGCTGTGTAGTTTCCCACACTTATATTCTGTCTATGCTGCTTTTTCTTAAATAGATATGATTTGAACTGTATCTATCTTGATTTGGCAACATAAACTAGAATGATATAGACCATACAGTGACCATACTACATAGATATATGTTTGTTTCATGTTGTTATCCTGTCCACCTTACTACTGAACTGGATTACCAAAATGAGTTTCATATACTACATTGTAAACCTGTGATGTGTTTGTTTGTTTCTCTTTTAGAACACGGATAAAATATTGGAGAAGAGTAACCCGTTATGCAATGGTAAAGGAAGTAATGCAGATAAGGTTCAAGATAGTGAGACATCCCTGTTGGTCTCCAAGAAAGCTGATAAAAACTATATTGAAGACAGTGAGACAACCGCAAAGTCCCGTCTTGATGTAGTGTTCAAGTTACTAGCTACTACTGCTGGCACCAGCTCTTCGAACTCGCTGCCTGAATCAGTTCGGTTTCTTGAGTCTCACCTTCAAGTTGAAAGACATCGATCAGATGTTATGCGACAGGAAGCCGAAGGACTGAGGAAGTCCCTGCAGAATTCAGATGCATACTTTCTGGTACAACAGCAAGTGCTGGAGGATTTAAGCGCCAAACAAGAGAAAGTTAATAAGCTTGTTAAGCATCTTGCCAGCATTATGGGTACCCAGGATATTGTTTCTTGGGCTCTTCTGAAGTGGTTTGAGTTCTGGACTTGTTTTGCTGCGGCGTTTATTTGCACTGGCCGCCAACTTTGACAACCAATGTATATGATATGCTGCTTTGTTCCCTATATTTGCACTGGTGGCGAACTTTGATGCCCAGTGGATGTAATATGTGTAATAGCTGTGATAGCCTAGCGTAAGTTGCTTGCTTATTTATTTCCTTATTGTCTTGTTTATTTGTTTGCTTGTAGTCAGTGCAATTCTTTTTCTACGGTTTGTTAGTGGCCGCAATAACCTAATTTTTAAAACTAGGCCACAATAACCATGGGCTACATATTTACTGTAGTTACCATGGGCCTCCTACGGCCGTAGAAACAATGGGCCTTCTAAGGGCCGTAGAAATAATGGGCCTTGTGCGGGCTGTAGACACAATGGGCCTTCTACGGGCCGTATCATCAATGGGCCTTCTACGGGCCGTATGATCGATTGGCCAAACATGGGCCAATAACAGACCACATTATGGCCATAAACGGGCTAGAGTTGGAATCGTCCGTTCATGGGCCGACCATAACGGGCCGTCGTTAATCGGCCGTATTTGATGACGCTATGAAAATAGCGCAACTTATTAACAGGCCACAAACGGGCTGACTGTAACCACAGGCTGAATTTGGCCCACAAGCAGAAAATGACAGTAACGGGCCATAAGTAAACGAATGCTGGAAATGAGCCCAAGAATAAATGGGCCCTGAGAAGGTCGAAAGATAACATGGGCTGGAAACGGTCCAATAGAATAATCGGTCGTTAATGGGTATAAAGTGATACACTGTTCATTACGGGCCAGTTTCACCACGGGCCGTTAATGGGCCAAGAGTTACAAAGGGCCTCATATGGGCCGAAAGATGTCATGGGCCATACATGGGCCGGAAGTTAAAACGGGCTGGAATCATATTGGACGGCCCAGATGATGCTACTGGGCCTAATTCGGATAGGTCGTAACGGGCCCTGGGTTAGCGGGTTGTAAATGGGCTATATGCGAACAGGCCGTTAATAGGCTTTCCGTGGGCCGGCCCACCACCTTTTGACCAAGTCAAATGGGCCGGCCTTTTCACAGGAATGGGCCTCTGTTGGGCCGTGCCACGTCTCGACGTATCATAGGCGCCTTCGGTGCAATGAGTGGATGACATCTGTCCCAACGATGAGCCGACACGTGTTTCCTCCAGCCAATGATGATTTTACACGTGGAATATCCCCATTGGCCGGGGCTGTTAACGGGTTATCGGATCCAAAACCGGACCTGATAGTTTAACAGCGAGCCATTATGGTGGATGGCACATGTCGGTCACCCTTGATGAAATCACTTCTATGACGCGCGATTTATCATCATGGAAGTGGACACTTCCGTGATGATAATTTTGGTAATGTCATGGAACACTTCTACGACAGCACATGTATGACTATCTTGATTCTGTCATAAAATCATCATGGATGTACATGCATGACAGAAAACATGACCTACTGTGACAAACACGTATCATCACATAAGTGTGTTTTTTTGTAGTGGGGGATACAAGGGCAAGGACCCAAAGAAGCACGCAGGCCTTCACGGAGTGGTCCGGGCACCCGGACTGGTTAGAGACCCGCGCCCAGGTTCGGCCGGGCACCCGGCCCGTACAAGAGGGCGGCTGGGACGTGGTCGGGCACCCGGGGAACCCAAGCCCGGGCGCCCGGGATTGCTCCAGGCGGCCGGCTGGGAGGGGCCGGGCACCTGGGGCGCCAAGGCCCGGGCACTCGGGGGTGCGGCTGGTGGCAGGGCAGGGGCCCGGGCACCCGGGGCAAGCAGGGGCATCGTCCAGGTGGTGGTGGCCGGGCACCCGGGAGCCAAGGGGCCGGGCACCCGGGGTGTCTAGGGGGTTTTGTATTCTTGCTCCCTTCTTCACTCTTCTCGTTCACCTCTCCTTTCCCTTGCTCCGTTGATGCTCGAGTCTCCGTCTTCTCCTTCACACGATCATCTTCTTGGTGCCTAAGAATGCATAGCGAGTCTCTTTGAGGTAGAACCCAATTCTCATGTGAATCCGAATGAAACTCGAAGAGGATAGAATTGACCTCGCTCTCGATGGCGCGTGCACGTGCTCTTGTCATTGGTCCTCTCAGTGCTTGCGGTGGTGATGTAGCATCCGCGTGGGTGGTCGAGGGATGCTCCGCATTAGGTGGGGTAGAGAAGAAGGTTCAAAGTTGAAGGTTCGGGATTCACGAGTTCCTTAGGTGAGGCTGAGAACCCCGTAAAGATCAGATCGCCCTGGGCGTCAGCGTACTCTGGGTTACCGAACCTGATCCCCTGCTCAGGGGCGAAGCTATTGATTTGGTCAAGGTGATCGGTCAAATTGGTGTGTAGAACGATGCTGCCGAATGCGAAGAGCTGGCCGGGGATGAAGATGTCCCGGACGCTGATGCCGTCATTGATGACTAAGCAAGCCATCGATTCTTCGATGATCCCATAGCGGAACTCTCAACGAAAGCACCAATGTCAGTGTCAAAACTGGCGGATCTCGGGAAGGGAGTACTGAGTTGTGGATCTTGGATCAATGTGGAACAATGAACGCAGGGACAGTATTTACCCAGGTTCAGGCCCTCTTGAGGAGGTAAAACCCTACGTCTTGCTTAATTATATTGAAGTTTATATGATGGTTACAGAGTTGATCTACCATGAGATCGGATGAACTAAACCCTAGTTGCGTAGGATGATGGTTCTTCTAGACTCTATGGACTAAACCCTCTGGCTTATATAGACACCAGGGGTACCTAGGGTTACACATGGTCGGTCGCCATCCAGGAATAAGCATGTCGATTCTACCATCTTGACTTGGAGGACACACCAAGGCTTCGGAGGTTTCCTTCCTGAACACACTGGTACGCGTCGGTCCTATACAAACGGTTTTTAACCCCTTTCCACGACGGCATTTGGAACCGTCGCCTAATGAGTGTGGGCGATAGGGGGGTCCTTCCCACACGACCCAGAAACCGTCAGGAATATGCTCTCCTGGCACACACGTTCGCCAAAATAAGGTCGTGTGCGACCGGCGAGCGCTGATATACGAAAATATGTACAGTAGAGCTAAAAATACAATTATACATGCGACATTGTTTCCGGTCGCAAGTACATCCCACACAGTCAGTCCCCGCTAAACGTTTTTGTTTGTATGTACATCCCACACAGTCGCTCCAAGGTAAACATTTCTGTTCATGGATACATCACACAGAATTTTTCCCGCTAAATCGTTTGCGTTATTGAATGTATCACACACGGTCCATAGAAGAAACTGTGTGGCAAAGGTTGTCCATCACACACAGTTTTTATGTGGTAAACGTTTGTGCAAGGTGGCCTAACGCAAATAGTTTTCAAGAAAAAGTCGTGTGTGATTGTTCATTGATCCAACACGGTTTATTCCTAGAAACTGTGTGCGTTTCCTGAGGTCATCGCCCACGATATTTTTTCAATAACCATTTGCAATAGCAAAACCCAATTAGCAGGCTAATTCGGCATTAGCAGGCTAATTGCCCTGTTATTAATTATCCATTTATTAATCTAATTGACATTTATATTAAGCACAAGATATATTTCATTTCCATATTAAGGAAGCAGAATTTCATAATTGAAATACATCAGAGTACAACATGATATAGCTTCAACACTCAGCTACCCCATTACACAACTGCACCAGCACCAAGTTTCACATGCAACATGTAGAACCTTTCGAAATTAGCATCATAGACGGTATATAGACAGATGCATCTCATCTGGAAAACTGCTGAAGCGGAAGGTGAATATTGAGCCTCCATTCATGTTGAAAGTCTTTGCAACTTTAGGCCAGTGCCTGTGGATGATTGACCGCCCGTCCTTCGTCCTCTTCAGGAACACTTCAATATTGAACCATGGGTGTTGTATGAAAACCTTCCTCGCCTCCTGACCATAGAGGTGGTTTGAGAGGTAATCATCAGTGAACTACTTTGGAAAGGCCTGAAAACAAGGATGTGCATGAATATCTTCTCTATATTAGAAATGGGGCAAAGGAATAAAAAAGGCAAGGTATAATAGTTAGTACCATCTTGTAGTGAACTGATGTCTTCTTCATTGTGCAGACAAAGATCTTGTTGTTTTTTGTCCCTAATTTCTTTATCCTAATAATCTTTCTAAGTTTGTTGATTTGATTGATATTCATGGACAACTCATTTCTCCATATGAAAAAGGGTCGAATAGTAGGTCAAAACCTCTCACAGCAGGACCTACATGTGCAAGACTAAATTGTTAAAAACCTAAATATTAGAATGGTTCCTGCAATTGCACAATAATGTGCTATTAGACAACGGACCATGCATGTGCTAACCTCGATTGTAAACCTCAGTGCTTCCCATTGTTTCCCTGCAACACATATACGGTACTTAGTCATCAGGTTAAGTAAGGGTTCGCATGCTATCAGTAAAATATATTGATGAAAAATAAGCACATTGCAGATTCATCAGATTAATTCAAGCCACATGGAAAACCCATTTATCCAAACCAACCATGATTAAGAACTAGGAAATATAGCACTTGTATATGTTTCTCATGTATTAAGTGCAGCCAAATTCTATTTATTACTCACATGCACAACAATACAAAATTCTACCCACGACAATTGGACATCGCATTGCAGAATTGAACCAAGCAGTTAACTAATCACCACAACAAATGAACCAAACATTAACTGAGCACCACATTGCACAATATAACATAGTCCTAATAGAAGATCAGACAGTTAACCAAACAGTTAACTACAGCCAATTGTAACAATTGTATTTGTTTCTCATGTATTTACTACAGCCAAATTCAATTTATTCCTCACATGGTATACAATAACCGAATGCACCCACAACTATTGAAAATCGCATTGCAGAATTGAACCAAACAGTTAACTAAACACCACAACACAAATGAACCAAACGTTAACTGAGCACCACATTGCACAATGTATAACCAAACCAAGCATGCTTGATAACTTGGAAATATAGCAATTGTATTCGCTTCTCATGTATTTTGTAAAGATAAATTCGATTTATTTCTCACATGCAAGACAATACAAAATTGCAGCCTGAAGAATTGAACATCACATTTGCAGAATTGAACCAAATAGTTAACTGAAGACGACAACTAATTAACAAAATAGTTAATAAGTGAGCACCACACTGCACGACATATAGAACATATACACTAGAGCACCAGATTGCATGGTAAAATTAGATCGCACAGTTCACTAGAATTTGTGAAGGAAAGGCAAGAGCAGCACACGCAACGGGTAAACCGAGCATGCTTAACCGGTGTAGCTAGCAAATGGCAAGGTGCTCCTCCAAGATCTGGGGGTCGGCACGAATGGCAGCCATCGCGACCTCATCCGCGCGTGCGGCCGCTATTTGCTTCTCCGCTGCCAAATGCTCCTTGAGATCCTGGCTATACTGCGCGCACCATGGCTTAGGGCGGCGCTTATTTTGTGTAGGGGTCGGTGATTTGGGTGGAAGGTGTCGCGCTCGCACCGGCGGTTGGGGCATGTGGGATGTGGAAGGAGGAGGAGGATGGGGGTCGGGTGTGGATTATCTGCCTGGATATAAGAGGCCGAGCAGCGTGAAGGAGGGTCGCCAACGAGGAGGCGGCGACGCTCCAAGCAAGGAGTGAAGGTTTCAACTTGGAAAGGAAGGCGGAAATAGGGGAAATGTGGCTTTTGGTAAGGGGGCGGGGGCGGGGAGGTATGTTTCCGCGGAAGCCGAAATTTGGAATCGCTTCAGCGAAAAAACTGGCGCACAAAGTGTCATCAGACACGGTCCCTTATTCAGAACTGTGTACGATATGTGAACATCACAAACGATTAAGATAGCTTAACCCGTGTGTGTTGAGCTTGAACGTCAAAAATTTTGGTTTGAATTTCCCTGGTTATAGTGGTCATCCACGTCATTGCATAATTTGGGTACACAAAGGAGACTACATCACACCCACACTTCTTAATTGTAACATCCCAAAATTCTAAATTTTGAAATGTTATATTAAATAGATAGTTTTGATTGTTTGTTTGGTTGTGGTGTGGTTGCTTGAGTGAAATTGAGTGAAATTCGAAACTTTATGAAAGTTAAATAAGAGGGAATAAAAGGACTTTCCCAAACTTTTATTTTGCATTTATGATCTCCATGAATTCAAACTCTTTTCATCACAAAACCCTGGAGAGAAGATGACATGACCTCTTCCATTTAAATAAATGAAAAGGGTTTTGAAAAGATTTGAATTTTATTTGGAAATATTTTCCAATTCAGAAACTTCAAGCAACTCAATGATTTTCATGAGAGAAGATAAAATGATTTCTTCAAAACATATGAAATATGAGTTGGAAGTTTAAAAGAATCAAATTTAAAGTCCCATTGGAATTATTTCCAATTTGGGGTTATTTGGTTTTTATTCAAAATATTTTTCTCCAAAAATCAAATATATGGAAAATAGGGTAAAATGATTCCCTACATGAGAAAAATGGAGAGAAATGATTTTGAAATAATTTTGGTATTTTTAAAATGATTTTTATTGGGTTTTAATGCAGCAGTAGCACTCTTTGTTTTATTTAAATTTTTTTGGATTTTATTTGACGTTCGAAAAATGTTCATGTTGTAGAAAATCTTTTTCTGAATTTTTTTGATATATTATATGCCTATATTATATTTAGTTTTTAGTTTCTTTTTTGTTTTATTCACTTGTCTGTCTTAAAAAAAATCTTCGCCGACTGGGCCGGCCCAGCTCGCCCGTCGCCTCCGTCCCCGAGCGGGGTCCGCTCGGGAGTCCGCCGCCGCCATGGACGTCGTCCCCGCCTTGGACTCCTCGCGCCGCCTCTCATTTGCCCCTCCCCCACGCCTCCCAAGGCCACCCCGGGGCCTTTAAATAGCGCCGCCGGCCCTCGCTCTCCCCTCGTTCGCCGCGCCACTGCCGCATCTTGCCGCCGCTGGTCCGCGCCTCGCAGCTGCCAGCCGCGCCGACGCCTTGCTCGCATCGCCGTCCTCCGCCGCCGCGCGCCCTCGCCCGACGCAGCCGCCCCGCTCTGCCGCCTCGCCGGAGTTGCCCACCATCGCCGGAGCCAACCGCCGCCGGAAACCGCCGGTAAAAGCCGCCGCTTTTTCTTTCGGTTTTTTAAACCCTAGATCGGTTTTTTAGAAAACCTAGATCTGTTTTTTTGTTAGTTATTTAGCGAGCGTTCACTCGTTAGCTTCTGGTAGCGAACGATTTCGTTCTGTAGGGTTCTGTAGCGAACGTTCGTTCGGTAGGATTTTTCTTTTTATTTTAGTTTTCGGCCAGGGACCCATCCGTGAATATTTTATTTACAGTTTAGCCCCTGATTATCAGAACGTTCATTAGCTTCTGGTAGCGAACGTATGTCCAAATCCAACGAAACCAATGCCCAATTCTTCGTTATGATCCCCTCTATCCAGTAAAAAAACTTAAACATATTTTTGAAAGTTTAAAAATTTGAATTCAAACAGATTTGTATTTGAACTTCGTTTGATCGTAACTTGAGTTTTATAACTCCGATTTGGTTGATTCTTTTTGCAAAATAAAGCTCTTGATCTAAACTTTCTGATAAGGCCAAATTCACCCAATTTTGGTACTGTTAGAAATTGTTTTCTGTTACAAGAGTTAATTGCTTGTTTTCAAAGTTTTCCGAGATCTTTTCTTCAAATCTTTTGACTTGAGTGCTTATGTATGCAATTGCTTGTTCACGATAGATTGAATGGAGTGTGACGAGTAGAACTATCAGGAGTTATGAGTGCGAATCATCTTCATGAACAGTACGAGGCAAGTAACACTTTGATCATACCCTCTTATTACCCAGTTTTATGCATTAGTTTCAACCCTCAAACATTGCATGAGTAGGCTTTGTTAACATGTGGGTTTGGAAAGTAGAAGATGAGGTAGAACCTATTGCCCTTTTATTATCAAACCCTGGGAGTTACTTCTACGTTATGCTTATAGCGCTATGCTATGCTAGTAGACGTGGTTTGGGTTTGACTGTATCCATGACAGATGTGAGATTGTTAATTTAATGGTTAACCTAAGGTGGCTACTTAAATACACATCTGGGTTGATTGGTTGCGGGCACCTGGAGAATCCAGTGTTTATTTGACCTGGAAAATATATTCCTTTGTTGTAGGGAAAAAATTAGCTTTATGCAAAAATAAACTTAGAGCCTCCACCAGCCAAATATGCATGCAGTGATAGATATTGTTCTTCATTATCCTATGGTGTGAATTTGCCAGTACATTCAATGTACTGACCCTTTGTGGCTGCAACGTCTCATGTTGCAGGAATCTTACAACGAGTAAGTGATACGTTAGGGTTACGATTTCTACACTCAACTTTGCCGTTGGTATTGATGGGAATCCACAACCTTGTTGTTACTTCCGCTATATGGATTGAGGTAATAGTATTTATGTTATTTATACATGTGATTTACCTCTGTTATAAATCCTCGAGTACTGTGTGTGTCAGCATACCGATCCAGGGATGACACTTAAGCACAGAGACTTGATCCATTCGGGTCAGGTCGCTACATTAATCGAGCAAGTTCAGCAATTAAACAGAGCTAGCTGAGCTAAACATTACTCTAAAAAATTAAAGACCGGCGCTCTTAATTAAACAAAATAAAGAGTACTACTACGACTGGTGCTCGGCGATCTCCGCCGCCGCCTCCCTGTCTAGCTCGCGCCCGACGGTCTCCTGGGGAAGGGGCTCCATGTCATCCATCGCACCATACTCAGCAAGCAACTCGCCATCTGTGTCCGCCATCTCTTCGGAAAAGGTTGCCACGAGCTGGGCGTGGGCGGACGCGATCTGGGCTTGGACGGGCTCCGTCGTCGCAAGGTATGCGGCGGAGGAACGGACGGCTGATCAAATGCTCTCGGTGATTGCCAGCTCTTGGGCCGTGGGTTGCTGACCGCTATCGGAGAAGCTTCGTTCGATTTCTGCGGTGACAGCTAGGAGCTGGGCGTGGGCGGCCTCCATCAGGACTAAGGCCGCCGCTGTGGAACAAACAGCCGTCTTGCCGCTCTCACCAGTTGTTATCCCTGAGCCAGATGTTGTTGTCGCCACCTGAGAAGCAACAGTGTCCGTTTGGGTTGCCATGGCCGCCCGGTCGCAGATTGCGGCCGCACTCATGCACCTTATTAGCACGCGTATGGTGACTGCGGCCGCGATCTCGCTGGAGTGTGCCACCGAAGTTGCCCTCACGACGCGAGTCCACATGCCCATCTTTCACTGGTGACGATTGAATAGTGAAATGATATTTGGGGAGCAAGCTAGTGTGCTTGAGACACCGGCTGTGAACTGTAGCCGACGCACCTTCTCGCGTAAGCCATAGGCTTACTATACACCGACGGTGCTCCAGGATATTTTGTGCTGCATCTCACATGGTTGGTGATAATAAACTGTGTGCGATCTACTTGATATTACATCTTGATTTGAATTACATAATGGGGTCTCAGCGGCAATGGACGGTGTTTGAATTGCTAGATCTTTTGTCTGGAGTGAACATGCAACTACATGTGTGTCGTAAAAGAATTGGAATTATTAGGGTTCGTTTTAACATTTTATACATTAAATTGGTTTTCTAGCCATTTTAGGTGCACAATTCAAAATTAAACTACATGCACATGCTCCGGTGCACCAACATGGACTGCAAAATCATATATGTGTCCATGGGTTTATGCTTATGTCCCATGCAAGAAATGGGGATGAAATTTGAACACCACGACACCGTGGCTCTCCGGCAAATGTCGATGTACTTGCTTTTGTAATTATAGTAAATCCAAAATTCATCCAAAATTCATGAAACTTGGCATGCTATCATGGAGCGGCATCAACATGCCATGGTAAAAATTTAGTCCCATTTGTGGCAGGTTTGGGTATAACCTTCTCAAACCAGAGCTTCTCACAACAAGTGTGATGGTTTCGGTAGGGAACATTTCACCTTTCTGGCCGAAACGATAATCGTTGCCTCTTCTTGATTTCAATTTTTTTTCCTAGTGTCAACATAGAACAACAGGAGTTTTGTGTCAATTTTTGGGATTTTCGGGGTTCGCTTGGACATTTTTATACATTAACTGAGTTTTCTATGCATTCATTGCATAATTCAAATTTGAACTACAGGCACATGCTCTAATGCATATAAATTAGTTGAAAATTCAAATATGTGTCCTTGGTTGCCTGCTTAGGTCCCATGCAAGAAATGGGAATTAATGTCAACACCCTGCCACGGCCACTCAGCCGCAAACATTGAGATACCTTGTTTTTAAATTCTAGTAAATCGAAAAATCGTCTGAAATTCATGAAACTTGGCATGCTATCATGGAGCGGCATCAACATGTCGTGGTAAAAAAAATTCCCATTTGGGGCAGGTTTGGGTATATGCTTCTCACAAACCAGACCTTCTCACAACAATCATCATGGTTTCGGTAGGGAACGTCCCATCTTTGGGGACGAAACGATATCCATTGCCTCTTATTGCTTTCAAAAAAATTCTCGTGTCAACATAGAACAACAGGAGTGTTGTGTCAATTTTTGTGATTTTTCGGGGTCCGCTTGGATATTTTTATGCATTAACTTAGTTTTCAATGCATTTATGTGCATAATTCAAATTTGAACTACATGCACATGCCCCAATGCATATAAATTGGTTAAAAAATCAAATATGTGTCCTTGGGTGCATGCTTAGGTCCCATGCAAAGAAATGGTAATGAATTTCAAACACCAGGGCACCGTTGATTGCCGGCAAAACATTGAGATGCCGGGTTTTTAAATTCTAGTAAATCCAAAACTCGTATGAAATTCATGAAACCTGGCATGCTATCATGGAGCGGCATCAACATGCCGTGGTAAATTTTTGTCCAAATTGGGGCAGGTTTGTGTATATGCTTCTCACAAACCAGAGCTTCTCACAACAAGCATGATGGTTTCGGTAGGGAACGACCCACCTTTGGGGACGAAATGATATCCATTGCCTCTTAATGCTTCCAAAAAATTTCTCATGTCATCATAGAACAACAGGAGTGTTGTGTCATTTTTTGTGATTTTTCGGGGTTTGTTTGAGCATTTTTATGCATTAACTTAGCTTTCAATGCACTTATGTGCATAGTCCAAATTTGAGCTACATGCACATGCTCCAGTGCATATAAATTGGTTGAAAAATCAAGTCTGTGTCCTTGGGTGCATGCTTAGGTCCCTTGCAAGAAATGGTAATGAATTTCAAACACCAAGGCACCGTTGATTGCCGGCAAAACATTGAGATGCTTGGTTTATAAATTCTAGTAAATCCAAAACTCGTCTGAAATTCATGAAACTTGGCATGCTATTATGGAGCGGCATCAACATGCCGTGGTAAAATTTTTGTCCCATTTGGGGCAGATTTGGGTATATGCTTCTCACAAACCAGAGCTTCTCACAACAAGCATGATGGTTTCGGTAGGGAACGTCCCACCTTTGGGGACGAAACGATATCCATTGCCTCTTATTGCTTCCAAAAATTTTCTTGTGTCATCATAGAAGAACAGGAGTGTTGTGTCATTTCTTGTGATTTTTCGTGGTTCGTTTGGACATTTTTATGCATTAACTTAGTTTTAAATGCATTTGTGTGCATAATTCAAATTTGAACTACCTGCACATGCTCCAGTGCATATAAATTGGTTGAAAATCAAATCTGTGTCCTTGGGTGCATGCTTAGGTCCCATGCAAGAAATGGTAATGAATTTCAAATACCAGGGCACAATTGATTGCCGGCAAAACATTGAGATGCCTGGTTTACAAAATCTAGTAAATCCAAAACTCGTCTGAAATTCATGAAACTTGGCATGCTATTATGGAGCGGCATCAACACGACATGGTAAAAATTTTGTCCCATTTGGGTCAGGTTTGGGTATATGCTTCTCACAACCTAGAGCTTCTCACAATAAGCATGATGGTTTCGGTAGGGAACGTCCCACCTTTGGGGACGAAACGATATCCATTGCCTCCTATTGCTTCCAAAAATTTTCTTGTGTCATCATAGAACAACAGGAGTGTTGTGTAATTTCTGGTGATTTTTCAGGGTTCGTTTGGACATTTTTATGCATTAACTTAGTTTTAAATGCATTTATGTGCATAATTAAAATTTGAAGTACATGCACATGCTCCAGTGCATATAAATTGGTTGAAAATCAAATCTGTGTCCTTGTGTGCATTCTTAGGTCCCATGCAAGAAATGGTAATGAATTTCAAATACCAGGGCACAATTGATTGCCGGCAAAACATTGAGATGCCTGATTTATAAATTCTAGTAAATCCAAAACTCGTCTGAAATTCATGAAACTTGGCATGCTATCATGGAGCGGCATCAATATGCCGTGGTAAATTTTTTGTCCCATTTGGGGCAGGTTTGGGTATATGCTTCTCACAAACCAGAGCTTCTCACAACAAGCATGATGGTTTCAGTAGGGACCGTCCCACCTTTGGGGACGAAACGATATCAATTGCCTCTTATTGCTTTCAAAAAATTTCTCGTGTCATCATAGAACAACAGTAGTGTTGTGTCATTTTTTGTGATTTTTCGGGGTTCGTTTGGACATTTTTATGCATTAACTTAGTTTTCAATACATTTATGTGCATAATTCAAATTTGAACAACATGCACATGCTCCAGTGCATATAAATTGGTTGAAAAATCAAATCTGTGTCCTTGGGTGCATGCTTAGGTCCCATGCAACAAATGGTAATGAATTTAAAACACCAGGGCACCGTTGATTGCCGGCAAAACATTGAGATGCCTGGTTTTTAAATTCTAGTAAATCCAAAACTTGTTTGAAATTCATGAAACTTGGCATGCTATCATGGAGCGGCATCAACATGCCATTGTAAAAAATTTGTCCCATTTGGGGCAGGTTTGGGTATATGCTTCTCACAATCTAGAGCTTCTCACAACAAGCATGATGGTTTCGGTAGGGAACGTCCAACCTTTGGGGACGAAACGATATCCATTGCCTCTGATTGCTTCCAAAAAATTTCTCGTGTCAACATAGAACAACAGGAGTGTTGTTTCAATTTTTGTGATTTTTCGTGCTTCATTTGGACATTTTTATGCATTAACTTAGTTTTCAATGCATTTATGTGCATAATTCAAATTTGAACTACATGCACATGCTCCAGTGCATATAAATTGGTTGAAAAATCAAATCTGTGTCCTTGGGTGCATGCTTAGGTACCATGCAAGAAATGGTAATGAATTTCAAACACCAAGGCACCGTTCAACGTTCATTGCCGGCAAAACATTGAGATGCCTGGTTTTTAAACTCTAGTAAATCGAAAACTCGTCTGAAATTCATGAAACTTGGCATGCTATCATGGAATAATGACAGCCAACAAAGGCATTTTGAAAAAATAGCTGCCACTTTAATATCTCAAACGTTTGTATAATTCAAACCATGTGCATTCTGATAACCACTCACGTGACGCCACGTGTCTTGGTTTTAATGGCTGTAGTAGGTGCCATGCAGAAAGCTACTTGACCTTGACTGAACAGGAGGCGTGCGAGCATAGTCCAGTGCGCAGGCTGACCTAGAGGCGTGCAAGCTGTCCTCCAATGCGCAGGCTCACCGGGAAGCGTGCGAGTTGTACGTTGCGGAGGCTCACTGGGAAGCGAGCCCTTTGACTTCCATGGCCGCTTGCCTTCCTCTCTGTGCGCGCGCCCCCCTCAGAGGCATGGGACGCCGCCATGGAACGCTACCTCTCAGCGCCGCCAGCTGCCGTCCTCCCGCGCCCCGCCCGTCAACCCTGGGACGACATGATGCAAAGTGAGAGCAGGATTTGTGCACCTCTTCAACGCAAATGGATCTTTTGGATGACCCGTGTGCAACCACTTACAAACAATTTGGTGCGATTTGTATCTGTCATATTGGGTATGTTGCTATTTCTCAAACTGGAAAGATTGAAATTTGTTGATCTAGTAACATTGCCATCTGTCAACCTTGTAACACTGCGATTTGTCAAAATATGAAGCTAAAAATCACTAGCAGTATCTAATTTTTGCAACTAAAATTCAGTAATTAAGCATAGATTTCATTCATAGATTAAGCAGTCGTTCTTAATTTATACAAACAGTTCAACTCGACAGCTGAATCGACCAAACTTTTCCCCAATTGTTGCCAACCACGTACTGAAATAGCTAGTTCAACTATATATACAAGCTAATTTTAAGTACGTTGTACAGTTCCACCACATCTATATTCAGATGAACTGAACAAAATAGCCCCTAAATACTACTACTACTACTGCGGAGGGCTTTTGTACTACTTCCGGTTCCGGCTGCCGCTCCTCTGCCGAGCGCGCTCAGTAAGAGGCGGAGGAGGAGGAGCCTACCGACGAGCTGGGCAACCGTAATATGGTGCCTGTCGTTGTTCCAGCTTCAGCGATGCTCACCTCGAACGCCCTCTGCCGCTCCGGACGACCCCTCTCGAAGCGGTGGTTCTCCTCGTAGATCTCCTGATTCCTCGCCTCTAAGCAAGCATGTGTCGCAGCTACGACGACGGTAAGGCTCTTTGCGTGCTCGACGAGGCACTCCTCCTCCTCCCCTAGGAACTCGGTGTAGCGCGCAAGGTCGTTGACGCACGTGCGGGCATCCACCTCCGCCTCCCACCTTCGAGCGGCGGTGGCGGAGCGGGTGATGACCCCGGCGGTCGAGGGTGGGCTGGCGGCCACGGCGGCCGATGATGGGGTGGCGGCCACGACCACCACCTCCCGCCTTCGGGCCGTGGTGGCGGAGCAGGTGATGGCCACGGTAGCCGGCAGTGGGGTGGCGGCCACGACGGCCACCTCCCGCCTTCAGGCCACGGCGGCGGAGCGGGCGATGGCCCTGGCTTTCGACGGTGGCGTGGCGGCAACGGCGGCCGGCAACAGCTGCCGACGGGCACCGTCGGCGGAGCGTGTGGTGGGTGTTTCGTGCACACCCAACAGGGACGCCACGCGCACCACACTACGCTGCCGCCGCGGTGTAACCTCCCAGCTGGAGCTGTCCTCTGATGACGGCGGAGTTGCTGAGCGATGACGACGGACCGGTGCCATTGGCGATTGTGGGAGAAGCAGACGCGATAAACTACAGCGAGGGAGGGGAAATTGCGACGCAGCACTCGCCGGCAGTGAGGGTTTTTATAGCAGGTCGGTAAGCATTGGGATTTGGGGGGATTTCACCGAGTCAAGCGGGAAGCTTACGCGGGAAACTGCGAGGTTGCGCGGGAACGGGCTCACCGACGATTCATTGGCGCCACCGTTTGGCCAAAAGAACGCCCCCACGCGCTGCGCAAGCTTGCACTGTAAGCCGTCTGCGGCAGCGGGGTGACAAGACATGCGAGAGGAAGATGAAAGGCCACGAACACACACGGTTAATAAAAAACGTTTGCGATTTAATTACCTACTATACCCCCGTCCTGGTTTATAAGTATGATTTAACTAATAAAATACGGATGCATGTCGCCAAAGATTATATAGTTGGATTCGTATTTTAACATAGTTTCCAATTATATAATTTTTATAACATGCATTAATATTTTGTGGATTAAATTTGATGGCAAAGTATGGCACATAATATAAATTAAAGGGGACTATAGACTAGCGGAGGTGGTAGCACACGGCCGATCTCTACGCAGCGACGCAACTGTCGGCCAACTTGTAGGCGACCATTTCCTGCGTGTTCAACTGCTCTATGCGTGTGGTTGCTTGCGGTTCAGGCGGCCGCGGCGCGCTCTGCTCACGTCCCACCGCGCGCGCTCTACTCTCGCGTCCCTCCGGATGCTCTACCCTCGTCCCTCGCCAGTGTTTGGGGCCGGCGCACAATCACGCACGTTCGTGTTCATGCGGTTGTGCCGGGCGCGGCGCGACGATGCAGTTACCCGCTGCAAAAACTGCCATGTAGACGCGCAGAGAATCCAGGCCGCCCGGCCCCCATTTATTCCTGCGGCCATTTACCTTATATCTCTCGGATCACAGGACACAATAAGCACACCCACGTCAATACATACAGAGAGGACATCCAGCGGTTCCAATGGTGCTCCCCGTGGCTCCAATGGCGCTCCGAGAGACCGACGACGACAACGGCAGGCAGTTCACCACGCATCACGTAGTGGACACCCACGTGAGGGGGGAAGGCCCTCTCAGTGGTGTACACGAACGATCCGGTCTCGGTGGAGAGCTCCATCCAAACTATGGAGTATTTCCTTGCCAGGACAAGTACCGAGTGGTCGGCTTCGACCTCGAGTACACCATGGGTCTTGTCGGGCATGATCAGAAGGTTGCCGTCGCCTAGTTGTGCGTGCGACATGACGTCCTCATCTACCACTACCACCTTGCCACAAGGCCTTGCGAGCGTTTCTCCAAGTTTATCAACAGCTTCGACTACAGTTTTGCTACGGTGGACACCACCAATGATCTAAAAGCGCTCAAGGTTTCGGGCTTGAAATGCCCGAATCTTGTCAACATCCAGCACCACTACAAGGTCTGGGGGAGCGACAACAACAAACTGAACTCCCTGGTTGACCTTGCCTCGGCCATCATCGTCCCCTACTACGCGAAGATGAAGGAAGAGAGCAAGAAGGACAAGAACGCCTGGCACCGTGTTTGGCATGAGATACTGGATGAAGAACACGTCAAGTACGCGGCCAACGACGTGTACACAAGCTACGAGATGTACAGGCGGATTGTTGAAATGTGAAACTATCTTCTTCCTGCCCCAGACGAGGGACCGAGCCACATAGCAGTGGCGGGAGCGTCACAAGAAGTAGATGACTAGACGATCGTTTTGCCTACTTTAGAATGCATGCAATTGTTGATTGAGTTGTGTGCGAATGATCTGTATAGTCACTTATGTAATTGGATGTTTATTTCAGTTATATATATATACATGTTATTCTACTGTAGACAGAGCAAATCGCACGGCTTATTAGCAGCAATCGTTTGTGTTATTATTGGTCTTCGCACACATTTCTGATTACAGACATGTTTGCCGCGTATCACACACATCTTGTTCAGTTGAACCGTTTCCACTGTGTTGCCTAATCACACAGAGTTCATCCTAGTGAACCGTATGCTGTATATCGCACACGCCTTTATCTGGCTGCTCATTTCTTTTGTTCCTCCTCATCCCAAAACAGTTAATTGAACTGAACCGTATGCCCTGCATCGCACACGCAACTATAATCTAAACCGTCTTTGATGCATCCGTCATCGCAAACGTTTTGCACCTTTTTCGACGGTTTTTTACACCATCGTTTGCGATTATGGCATCGCACACAGTTTCTTCGAAGGTTCTCTAATCGTAGTGTCGCGTTTGGACCATCCTGCAGCAGTGACAGAGTCACTTATAGCTCAGCCTTGCAATAATAGTGGCCCAACTGTTCGACCCATAGGACATATATAGACCAGCTACCGGAGGACCCCTTAGTCCGGGACACCCTTAGTGGGGCCCTCGGGCACTATCCTGACATGAATCCAACGCTGAAAATTCTTGTAAATACCAAAAACAACGAAAGTGAACCTAGATTAGTTTTTCCTCCGCTGTAAGCCTCTATTCCGATGTGATCTCATCTAGAGCTCTGTTCCGGCACCCTGCCGGAGGGAGGAAGTCATCACCGGAGGCCATCTTCATCATCCCCGCTACTTCCATGATGAGGAGGGACTAGTTCACCATCAGGGCTGAGGGTATTATAACGCCCACGATGCGGCTATATCTCCCACGTGTCGGGGCACGACTTAGAGGCATAACCGCATAGTGGTTTTGTCGCAAGAAGGGTCATCTTCACACAATCCCATGTAATGAACAAGAATGGGATAAAGAGTTGGCTTACAATCGCCACTTCACACAATACATAATTATCATTCATACATCATCCAAAATACAAACATGTAGACCGACTACGGTCAAAATCCAGATGAAAATAAGACAACCCCAAATGCTAGATCCCCGATCGTCCCAACTGGGCTCCACTACTGATCATCAGGAAAAGACACATAGTAACGACCACGTTCCTCGTCGAACTCCCACTTGAGATCGACGCCATCATCTGCACCGGCATCATCGGCACCTGCAACTGGTGTTGAAAGTATCTGTGAGTCACGGGGACTCAGCAATCTCACACCCGCGAGATCAAGACTATTACAGCTTATAGGACAAGTCGGGTGCAAGAGGTGAAGCTGCAGCGGCAAAAGCATATATGGTGGCTAACTTGCGCAAATGAGAGCGAGAAGAGAAGCAGAGGAACGGACGTCATCTAGCAATGACCAAGAAGAGGTCCTGAACACCTACTTACGTCAAACATAACACAGACCGTGTTCACTTCCCGGACTCCGCCGAGAAGAGACCATCACGGCTACACACGCACTTGGTGTATTTTAATTGGGTCAAGTGACAAGTTATCTACAACCGGACATTAACAAATTCCCATCCGCCTCATAACCGCGGGCACGGCTTTCGAAAGATAATACCCTGCAGGGGTGTCCCAACTTAGCCCATCATAAGCTCTCACGGTCAACGAAGGATAAACCTTCTCCCGGAAAGACCCGATCAGTCTCGGGATTCCGGTTTACAAGACATCTCGACAATGGTAAAACAAGACCAGCAAAGCCTCCCGAATGTGCCGACAAATCCCGATAGGAGCTGCACATATCTCGTTCTCAGGGCACACCGGATTGTCCAAGCTTCCGATAGGCCAGACCAGAGTTGCCCCTGGTGGCCGCCGGCGACTGACAGTTTGGACCAATACTCAGAGGAGCACTGGCCCGGGGGTTTAAAATAAAGATGACCCTCGGGCTCTAGAAAACCCGGGGGAAAAAGGTATAGGTCGCAAATGGTAAAACCAAGGTTGGGCCTTGCTGGAGGAGTTTTATTCAAGGCGAACTGTCAAAGGGGTCCCATAAATCACCCGACCGTGTAAGGAACGCAAACTCAAGGAACATAATCCCGGTATAACAGTAACTAGGGCGGCAAGAGTGGAACAAAACACCAGGCATAAGGCCGAGCCTTCCACCCTTTACCAAATATATAGGTGCATTAATTAAATAAGAGATATTGTGATATCCCAACATGTCCATGTTCCGATATGGAACAAACTTCAACTTCACCTGCAGCTAGCAACGCTATAAGAGGGGCTGAGCAAAAGCGGTAACATAGCCAAACAACGGTTTGCTAGGAAAGGATGGTTAGGGGCTGACATGGCGGAAATAGGAGACATGATATAGCAAGTGATAGGTAGCGAGCATGGCAATAGAGCGAACAACTAGCATAGCAAAGATAGAAGTGATTTCGAGGGGTGCTCATCTTGCCTGCAAGATTCTCAGAGTTGTCGAAAGCTTGATCCTCTTAAGCGTACTCGACAGGTTCCTTGTTCACGAACTCGTCTCCCGGCTCTACCCAAGACAAGAACACAAACAAACGGAACCACAATTAACAACGAGAAATGCACAAGCAACATGATGCAAGACATGTATGATATGCGATGCATATGCGTGCTCCGGAAGGAAAATGATGAACATGGCAGTAACTTGGCAAACCAAGCATGCCACTGGAAAGATGAGATGATTTCGGTCGAAATCGATATAAAGATCACCGGAATCGGATGCACGGTTTGCAAATGGCGAGCAAAACAAGAATGACACTAATCTGCGATTAACAGCAAGATAGCACTTAAAATACAACAAGCAACAATGCTACAGCACCCCAACATAGCAACAAAGCAGATGGCAGTATTCTACAGGAGATGCTTAACAAAAGATGAACACTGAGCTACGGCTAGTTCACAAAATATCGAGCTCAAACAAGCATGGCAAAAGAGCAAAAGATTACAGGTTTACAGACTTAGTGAAAAACTGGACATGGCAGGAATCATCATCAGGTAGCAATGTTCAGAGCACGAAATCAACATGCTACAGGAAATTAACATAGCAAAACAAGGCATGGTAGTGTTCTACTAAATGCACAGGACAAAAGTCCCTTACTGACCATAAGCCAAAAAGGTCCAGAAGATATGATGGCAAGCATGTAAACATAGCAAGTTTCGTTATCAGGTTTCAGACTTAGCAGAAAACAGAGCATGGCAGAAATATTAATATGTAGGCCTCTTTGTGAGCTTGATGCACTCACTACAGAGCAATGCATGACAACCAAGCATACCTACAGCAAGATGGCATGTTTATGAAGCTATCCATGGCAAGAACAATTGCATAGCATGTATGGATCAACTACAATAAGCTTGGCAAAAATGCATGTCATGTTAAGAATCTGTCAGAAATATTTTATACCAAAAGTAGAGCAAGATTGAGTCATGCTATGGTACTCTAAAATTGCAAACAATTGCAGGAATGGATCAATTACAACTATAGCTACAAAACATCCTTACTGAACATCTCCAAAATATGCATGGATCTCTCTCTAGCGTCAAGTTTACATGGCAACAAAATTACAGCAGACTAGGACTTAGAGAAATCACTAAGTCCCTGAAATCAGAAATATTACGGGGCCTACTTTGCATGTTTGTGCTAGTCACCACAAAGGCCACAAAAATACATGGACTAAACCACTGGAAAGATGGCATGGCATACTTCAAAACACATGTAGAGTTCATACTCAAAAGATGCACAGAATAAAAGATACAAAAACGACAAATCTCCAAGTTCTGATAAGAACCAGAGATTAACAGCAACTAGCCCTCTTCCAACGAAGATTTGGGTATCAATATGACCTCTAATGAAAATGATGCAATTGAAAAAGATGAAGAGCATCACGAGGCGAACAATTTGACATATTACACGCGCGAATCGGGGCTATATGTACAAAGTTACGGCATCGGGAACATAGGCACTTGCTGATGGAATTTAGGGACTTGGGAAAAAACGAAGCGAGGGAAGGGTCAACGGGCAGTACCACTCGATCGGATCTGGGCCGGAGCTCGCCGACCAGCGGCGGGGAGGAAGAGGAGGCGACGGGGAGGTGCGGTCCGGCGAGGGGAGGAGGGGCCGGAGGCGCGGCGGTCGCCGGCGGAGGGAGGCGGGGCCGGCGGCGGCGACCTGCGGGCGGCGGCGGCCGGGGCGCGCGGCGGGCGCGCGGCGCGCGGCGGGCGCGCGGCGCGCGGGCGGCGGACGGCGCGGGCCTGGAGGGCCGGCGGCGGGGCGAGACGGAGGCGGGCCACGTGGCGCTCGCGGGTTGGCCGGGCGGCGCGGCGGACGTGTCCGGCGCGGGCGGACGCGTCCGGCGCGGCGCGGAGGGAGAGGGTTAGGGTTTCGACTGAGATTTCGTTTTTCGGGATGTCCACTCATTTATAGGTAGAGGGAGCTAGGAGACTCCAAATGAGGTGCGGTTTTCGCCCACACGATCGTGATCGAACGACCTAGAGCATGGAAGAGAGTTTGGTGGGCTTTGGGCTGGTTTTGGAGGGGGTTTTGCTGGACACTTAAATGGACATTGCGGAGGCCCGGTTAACCGTTGGAGTACCAAACGACCTCCGAATGGAACGAAACTTGACCGGTAGGCTCCGGGTGGTATATTAAGACCACTTGACAAGCCTCGGTCCATTCCGAGAAAGTTTGACACACGCACACGAAAGAAAACTAGAGGGGTGCACCGGAGGAGATAGGAGCGCCGGATTGGAAAACGGACAACGGGGAAAATGCTGGGATGCATGAGACGAACACGTACGCGAATGCAATGCACATGATGACATGATATGAAAATGCATGACATGACAAAATACAAAACGAAAGACAAAACCCGACAACGGAGGGAAAAACATATCACATAGCCGGAAAAGGCAAGAGTCGAAGTTACAAATATGGCAAGTTACATGCGGGGTGTTACAACACTCCACCACTACGAGAGGATCTCGCCCCGAGATCTAGGACTGAAAGAACTCCAGATATTCGGAACGGAGATGGTCCTCGCGTTCCCAGGTGGCTTCCCGGTCGGAATGGTGCGACCACTTCACTTTCAGGAATTTGATAGACTTGTTGCGAGTCTTGCGCTCAGTTTCTTCAAGAATAACAATTGGGTGCTCATGATAAGACAAATCTTCTTCGAGGTCAATCTCTTCGAAGTCGATAGTGCGCTCAGGCGTCTTGAAGCACTTGCGGAGCTGTGACACGTGGAACACATCGTGCACGTTCGCGAAGTTGGAAGGAAGCTCAAGTTGATAGGCGAGGTCGCCTCTTTTGCCAATGATCTTGAAAGGACCCACATATCTAGGGGCAAGCTTCCCTTTGATACCGAAGCAACGAGTGCCTTTCATTGGAGAGACGCGGAGGTAGACATGGTCTCCGATCTCGAAAGCCAAATCACGATGCTTACTATCATAGTAGCTCTTCTGACGCGATTGCGCGGCTTTGAGATTATCACGGATGACTTCACACATATCTTCAGCTTCAGTGATTAAGTCATTGCCAAGAAGTTGGCGTTCACCAGTCTCTGACCAATTGAGAGGAGTACGGCACTTTCTGCCATAGAGAATCTCGAATGGGGCCTTGCCCGAACTCGCTTGGAAGCTGTTGTTGTAGGAGAATTCAGCATATGGAAGACAATCTTCCCATTTCATGCCAAAGGAAATGACACAAGCCCTGAGCATATCTTCAAGAATTTGGTTGACTCGCTCGACTTGGCCACTAGTTTGAGGGTGAAAAGCTGTGCTGAAGCGAATGTTTGTGCCCATGGCCTTCTGGAAGGAGTCCCAGAACTTAGAGGTGAAGATGCTTCCACGATCTGAAGAAATCAATTGTGGAATGCCGTGCAAAGAGACAATTCTGGAGGTGTAGAGCTCTGCCAGCTGAGCTGCTGTGATGGATTCTTTGATAGGAAGGAAATGAGCCACTTTAGAGAGCTTGTCGATGACAACGAAGATAGCATCATTTCCGCGCTTGGACTTTGGAAATCCAGTCACGAAGTCCATTTCGATGTGATCAAACTTCCATTCCGGGATAGCAAGAGGTTGGAGGAGACCAGCTGGTCGTTTGTGTTCTGCTTTCACTCTTCGGCAGACATCACATTCATTCACGAATTGAGCAATCTCTCGCTTCATTCGAGTCCACCAATACGACTGCTTGAGGTCAAGATACATCTTCGTACTTCCAGGATGAATGGAAAGGAGAGAATTGTGCGCCTCGTTCATTATGACTTTCCTTAGATCACCTTTCGGAACCACAATTCGGTCCTCGAAGAACAAAGTGTCTTTGTCATCAATACGATAGCACTTGTATTTGGAAAGACCCTTGTCGATACCACGTTTCACCTTCTTCACCATGGCATCAAGGAGTTGTGCCTCACGAATTTGATCTTCCAAAGTAGGAGATACAATGAGGTTGGCAAGAACGCCTTGAGGAACAACTTGGAGATTCAGCTTGCGGAAAGCTTCACAAAGATCCGGTTGGAAAGGCTTGAGAATTAAGCTGTTGCAATAAGCTTTCCTGCTTAAAGCATCTGCAATGACATTTGCTTTGCCTGGAGTATATTCGATACTCGGATTGTACTCTTGAATCATTTCGACCTATCGAGTCTGCCTGAGGTTGAGATTGGGGTGAGTGAAGATATACTTGAGACTCTTGTGATCAGTGAAAATGTCCACTTGTCTCCCCAACAAGAGATGTCTCCACGTAATCAATGCATGGACAACTGCCGCCAACTCAAGATCGTGAGTGGGGTAGTTTTTCTCGTTGGGCTTCAACTGCCGAGAGGTATAGGCCACAACTTTCTTCTCTTGCATTAACACAGCACCGAGACCTTGGAGAGAAGCATCACAGAAGACTTCATACGGCTTGGATTCATCAGGAGGAGTCAAGACAGGAGCTGTGACTAGTTTCTGTTTGAGAGTGTTGAAAGCAACGTCACACTCAGGAGACCAGACGTACTTCACATGATTCTGAAGGAGATTGGAAAGAGGCTTTGCAATCTTGGAGAAATTCTCAACGAATCTTCGGCAATAGCTTGCAAGACCCAGAAAACTGCGAAGCTGCTTGACATTTTGAGGAGGTTCCCAATCCAGAACTGCGGACACCTTCTCGGGGTTTACAGCGATGCCTTTGGCAGAGATGAGGTGACCAAGGAAAAGAACTTCATCGAGCCAAAACTCACATTTGGAGAACTTCGCATAGAATTGATACTCTCTGAGCTTGTCGAGCACCAATCGCAAATGTTTGGCATGATCCTGCTTATTCTTGGAGAAAACCAAGATATCATCGAGATACACCAGAACGAATTCATTGGTATAGGGGTTGAAGATGAAATTCATCATCCGAGAGAACACCGGAGGAGCATTGACAAGGCCGAAAGACACGACAATATATTCATAAGAACCAAAGCTTGTTCTGAATGCTGTCTTGGGAATATCTTCTTCACGAATGCGAATCTGATGATACCCCATACGAAGGTCAAGCTTCGAGAATACTTTAGCCCCTTTGAGTTGCTCAAATAGCTCATTGATGTTGGGAAGTGGGTACTTGTTCTTGATTGTCTTCTTGTTCAATGGACGGTAATCGACACAAAGTCGGTCCGTGCCATCCTTCTTCTTGACAAAAAGAACACCACAACCCCATGGAGAAGAACTCGGTCTGATCAAACCCAGACGTTCTTGTTCATCGAGCTGCTTCTTCAATTCCTTCAGCTCGTTTGGTCCAAGCTTGTATGGACGCTTGCAAACGGGTACAGTACCAGGCTCTAGTTCGATAACGAACTCAACTGGCCGATGAGGAGGCATACCCGGAAGCTCTTCTGGAAAGACATCTTGATACTCGCAAACGACTGGAATTTGAGAGATGGCATCCAATTCGCCCTTCTCATTGAGAGAGAAAAACCGAATGGTTTCATCACGAGCGGCAAAAATAATCACATCCTCAGACGAGTGTGTCAATTGAATTTCTCTGGCAGCACAATCAAGTTGAGCTTTGTGCTTAGAAAGCCAGTCCATCCCGAGAATAAGATCAATATCCGAGTCACCAAGAACAATTGGAGAAGACTGAAATGCATAATCGCCCATCTTGATGGTAACATTCGGAACCATGGAACTTGCATTCATGCATTTGCCTGGAGAGACAACTGCTAACGGCCTAGGCAATCCTTGGAAATGCAATTCATGCTTGGATGCAAAAGGTCTTGAAATGAAAGAAAGAGATGCACCAGTATCAAAAAGAACTTTTGCAGGAATATCGTTAACAGGAAGATTACCCATTATCACATCAGTAGACTCCTCCGCTTGAGCTGCATTCATCATGTTCACCTTTGCAAACTTTGGATTATGCTTGACCACTGCATTGCTGGAAGATCTGACAGGAGGAGGAGGAGGAAGACGCCTCTGGTTGAAGCACTTGTTAGCATAGTGACCTTTCTGCTGACATTTGTTGCAAGTCACCTCTGAGAGTGGACCGTGATAAGGAGCATTGGACTTTGGAGCTTGATTCTGAGACTTGTTCTGATAGCCAGAGTTGGAAGAGTTTGAAGAACCATGGCCACCTTTGTTCTTCTGCTGGTAAGGCTGACGAAACGGAGGAGGAGGCAACCAGAACTTCTGTTGCTTAGCTGTCACAAGTGAGGAAGAAGAAGACTGAACTGCGTCCCTGACTCTCTTCTTAGAAGCCTCACACTTGAGCTGAGCAGCCTCTTGCTTCAGTGCCATATTGTAGAATTGATCAAACTGAGTAGGCTCAACAAGAACGAGAGCTAACTGCAGATCCTCTTTAAGGCCACCTCTGAAGTGATAGATCATACTCTTCTCATCAGGAACGTCTTGTTTAGCGAAGCGAGCAAGTTTCTGAAACTGAATGTTGTATTGATACACAGACATGTTTCCTTGCTTGAGATTGCGGAACTCCTCACGCTTGCTCTCAACAACACTTTGTGGAATGTGGTGCGCTTTGAAGTCCCGACAGAAGTCAGTCCAAGTGATCACACGACCTCCTCTGGAATCTTTGTATTGCTGAAACCAATCAGCAGCTTGGTCCTTGAGCTGGAAAGAAGCGAACTTGACAAAGTCCTCAGGCCTGACATTGCTACATTCAAAATGCTTGTTGATGTCCACGAGCCAATCATCGGCATCCGTGGCCTCGGCACAGTAGCTGAAAGACTTGGGCTGATTTGCGAGAAACTGGTTGAGAGCGGCAAAGTGAAACTGAGAATTGGCGTTGGTGGCTGCCATGATTGATTGCCATGCCTCCGGAGGTGGAGGTGGTGGCGGAGGGTTCGCTTGACTCCCTTCATTGCGATCCGGATTCTGACGCGTTGGCGGAGCCATCCTGAAGAGGGTGACATCCGTTAGCATCTTGATAGACAAAAGATAAGTAGAATCAACGGATAGAAATTGCAACATATAGTCTTCACAATAAACATTCGCACGAAGATGAACGAATGAATTCCGTGGTAAATCATCACACTTCCATAAGTTGAGAAGCCACTTGAAAAAGATATGGAATGAACATATGAATTCGAAGCAACTCGAATACCACATACAAAATAAAACAAAGTATTGGCTTGCAGAATAAGCCGGAACAAACATATGATAGAAATTTCGTCCGAAGATTTCGTGGTGGGGCCCACACGGGCTCAATCGTACAGCACCATCATGTACAAGGCTGTGCACATGACATACGAAGCGTCCCCGAGTCGGCAAAGCCATGGACTCTTTAAGACACAACGAGACCTCTGTAAAATCAACCATATACAGGCGGACCACTAGACGTCGAACCCCAATCTCATATCATGCATCTGTCGGAAAGAAATCCTAAGGCTACTAGAATTCCCACTTATAAACTCCCGAAACTTTCTGGTTATGCAATCTGGTGTAGGGGATACAGGGGACACAAAATATATCACCCAAACTAACAATCCCTAGATCCAGCTGTATCCATCCGTCAACACATAACCAAGAAATCTACGGAAATCGTTTACCTCAACCTTCGAAAAACATCCGTTATACAAGTCATGGCAATACTCCCGAACTCCCGCCCCAGTACTGGGTGGCGTCGAGGTGATCTCACCAACAACTGCATAAAAGAGATTTCGATGTCGGCGAAACTCAGGTATTCCAGAACTGCAACGATAAAATTGTGACGACAACACCTCGGAGCTCAACTCCCCGGGACACTGCCACAACCCCTAAATGACAAGAGGCACCAAGAACAATGTTCTTGTCACAAATCGATCGGAACGATTCCAAGATACCCGCGTGATCCTAAAATTTTTTTTTAGTGAAATTTGAGGAGAGAAAAGTCAAAACTTCTACGTCAGGAGACCTCACCAGAGCGACGAAGGGACTGAGGAGTAAAAAGAATCCTACTCTCCGATATATATAATCCTAAGACTCAAAACATTTTTGTTCTAGACTCAACAACGCCAGCGATTCGATCAAGCAGGGGCTCCTAAGTCGGGGATGGCTCTGATTACCAACTTATAATGCCCACGATGCGGCTATATCTCCCACGTGTCGGGGCACGACTTAGAGGCATAACCGCATAGTGGTTTTGTCGCAAGAAGGGTCATCTTCACACAATCCCATGTAATGAACAAGAATGGGATAAAGAGTTGTCTTACAATCGCCACTTCACACAATACATAAATATCATTCATACATCATCCAAAATACAAACATGTAGACCGACTACGGTCAAAATCCAGATGAAAATAAGACAACCCCAAAGGCTAGATCCCCGATCGTCCCAACTGGGCTCCACTACTGATCATCAGGAAAAGACACATAGTAACGACCACGTTCCTCGTCGAACTCCCACTTGAGATCGACGCCATCATCTGCACCGGCATCATCGGCACCTGCAACTGGTGTTGAAAGTATCTGTGAGTCACGGGGACTCAGCAATCTCACACCCGCGAGATCAAGACTATTAAAGCTTATAGGACAAGTCGGGTGCAAGAGGTGAAGCTGCAGCGGCAAAAGCATATATGGTGGCTAACTTGCGCAAATGAGAGCGAGAAGAGAAGCAGAGGAACGGACGTCATCTAGCAATGACCAAGAAGAGGTCCTGAACACCTACTTACGTCAAACATAACACAGACCGTGTTCACTTCCCGGACTCCGCCGAGAAGAGACCATCACGGCTACACACGCACTTGGTGTATTTTAATTGGGTCAAGTGACAAGTTATCTACAACCGGACATTAACAAATTCCCATCCGCCTCATAACCGCGGGCACGGCTTTCGAAAGATAATACCCTGCAGGGGTGTCCCAACTTAGCCCATCATAAGCTCTCACGGTCAACGAAGGATAAACCTTCTCCCGGAAAGACCCGATCAGTCTCGGGATTCCGGTTTACAAGACATCTCGACAATGGTAAAACAAGACCAGCAAAGCCTCCCGAATGTGCCGACAAATGCCGATAGGAGCTGCACATATCTCGTTCTCAGGGCACACCAGATTGTCCAAGCTTCCGATAGGCCAGACCAGAGTTGCCCCTGGTGGTCACCGGCGACTGACAGTTTGGACCAATACTCAGAGGAGCACTGGCCCGGGGGTTTAAAATGAAGATGACCCTCGGGCTCTAGAAAACCCGGGGGAAAAAGGTATAGGTCGCAAATGGTAAAACCAAGGTTGGGCCTTGCTGGAGGAGTTTTATTCAAGGCGAACTGTCAAGGGGGTCCCATAAATCACCCGACCGTGTAAGGAACGCAAACTCAAGGAACATAATCCCGGTATAACAGTAACTAGGGCGGCAAGAGTGGAACAAAACACCAGGCATAAGGCCGAGCCTTCCACCCTTTACCAAATATATAGGTGCATTAATTAAATAAGAGATATTGTGATATCCCAACATGTCCATGTTCCGATATGGAACAAACTTCAACTTCACCTGCAGCTAGCAACGCTATAAGAGGGGCTGAGCAAAAGCGGTAACATAGCCAAACAACGGTTTGCTAGGAAAGGATGGTTAGGGGCTGACATGGTGGAAATAGGAGACATGATATAGCAACTGATAGGTAGCGAGCATGGCAATAGAGCGAACAACTAGCATAGCAAAGATAGAAGTGATTTCGAGGGGTGGTCATCTTGCCTGCAAGATTCTCAGAGTTGTCGAAAGCTTGATCCTCGTAAGCGTACTCGACAGGTTCCTCGTTCACGAACTCGTCTCCCGGCTCTAGCCAAGACAAGAACACAAACAAACGGAACCACAATTAACAACGAGAAATGCACAAGCAACATGATGCAAGACATGTATGATATGCGATGCATATGCGTGCTCCGGAAGGAAAATGATGAACATGGCAGTAACTTGGCAAACCAAGCATGCCACTGGAAAGATGAGATGATTTCGGTCGAAATCGATATAAAGATCACCGGAATCGGATGCACGGTTTGCAAATGGCGAGCAAAACAAGAATGACACTAATCTGCGATTAACAGCAAGATAGCACTTAAAATACAACAAGTAACAATGCTACAGCACCCCAACATAGCAACAAAGCAGATGGCAGTATTCTACAGGAGATGCTTAACAAAAGATGAACACTGAGCTACGGCTAGTTCACAAAATATCGAGCTCAAACAAGCATGGCAAAAGAGCAAAAGATTACAGGTTCACAGACTTGGTGAAAAACTGGACATGGCAGGAATCATCATCAGGTAGCAATGTTCAGAGCACGAAATCAACATGCTACAGGAAATTAACATAGCAAAACAAGGCATGGTAGTGTTCTCCTAAATGCACATGACAAAAGTCCCTTACTGACTATAAGCCAAAAAGGACCATAAGATATGATGGTAAGCATGTAAACATAGCAAGTATCGTTATCAGGTTTCAGACTTAGCAGAAAACAGAGCATGGCAGAAATATTAATATGTAGGCCTCTTTGTGAGCTTGATGCACTCACTACAGAGCAATGCATGACAACCAAGCATACCTACAGCAAGATGGCATGTTTATGAAGCTATCCATGGCAAGAACAATAACATAGCATGTATGGATCAACTACAATAAGCTTGGCAAAAATGCATGTCATGTTAAGAATCTGCCAGAAATATTTTATAGCAAAAGTAGAGCACAATTTTATCATGCTATGTTACTCTACTTTTGCAAATAATTGCAGGAATGGATCAATTACAACTATATCTACAAAACATCCTTACTGAACATCTCCAAAATATGCATGGATCTCTCTCTAGCATCAAGTTTACATGGCAACAAAATTACAGCAGACTAGGACTTAGAGAAATCACTAAGTCCCTGAAATCAGAAATATTACGGGGCCTACTTTGCATGCTTGTGCTAGTCACCACAAAGACCACAGAAATACATGGACTAAACAATGGAGAGATGGCATCGCATACTTCAAAACACATGTAGAGCTCATGCTCAAAAGATGCACAGAATAAAAGATACAAAAATGACAAATCTCCAAGTTCTGATAAGAACCAGAGATTAACAGCAACTAGCCCTCTTCCAACGAAGATTTGGGCATCAAGATGACTTCTAATTAAAATGATGCAATTGAACAAAATGAAGATCATCACGAGACGAACAATTTGACATATTACACGCGCGAATCGGAGATATATGCACAAAGTTACGGCATCGGGAACATAGGCACTTGCTGATGGAATTTAGGGACTGGAAAAAAACGAAGCGAGGGAAGGGTCAACGGGCAGTACCACTCGATCGGATCTGGGCCTGAGCTCGCCGACCGGCGGCGGGGAGGAAGAGGAGGCGACGGGGAGGTGCGGTCCGGCGAGGGGAGGAGGGGCCGGAGGCGCGGCGGTCGCCGGCGGAGGGAGGCGGCGCCGGAGGGCGTGGGCGCCGGCGGACGCGGCGGGGCCGGCGGCGGCGACCTGCGGGCGGCGGCGGCCGGGGCGCGCGGCGGCGAGGCGCCGGCGACGGGCGGCGGGGAGGCGGAGCGGCGGCGGGCGCGCGGCGGCGAGGCGCCGGCGACGGGCGGCGGGGAGGCGGAGCGGCGGCGGGCGCGCGGCGCGCGGGCGGCGGACGGCGCGGGCCTGGAGGGCCGGCGACGGGCCTGCGGGCCGGCGGCGGGGCGAGACGGAGGCGGGCCACGTGGCGCTCGCGGGTTGGCCGGGCGGCGCGGCGGACGTGTCCGGCGCGGGCGGACGCGTCCGGCGCGACGCGGAGGTAGAGGGTTAGGGTTTCGACTGAGATTTCGTTTTTCGGGATGTCCACTCATTTATAGGTAGAGGGAGCTAGGAGACTCCAAATGAGGTGCGGTTTTCGCCCACACGATCGTGATCGAACGACCTAGAGCATGGACGAGAGTTTGGTGGGCTTTGGGCTGGTTTTGGAGGGGTTTTTTGCTGGACACGCAAATGGACATTGCGGAGGCCCGGTTAACCGTTGGAGTACCAAACGACCTCTGAATGGAACGAAACTTGACCGGTAGGCTCCGGGTGGTATATTAAGACCACTTGACAAGCCTCGGTCCATTCCGAGAAAGTTTGACACACGCACACGAAAGAAACTAGAGGGGTGCACCGGAGGAGATAGGAGCGCCGGATTGGAAAACGGACAACGGGGAAATGCTCGGATGCATGAGACGAACACGTACGCGAATGCAATGCACATGATGACATGATATGAAAATGCATGACATGACAAAATACAAAACGAAAGACAAAACCCGACAACGGAGTGAAAAACATATCACATAGCCGGAAAAGGCAAGAGTCGGAGTTACAAATATGGCAAGTTACATGCGGGGTGTTACAGGTATGTACCAGTAGCTATGTGGTTGATCTCTTTCTCTCTCTATCTATCTACCTATCTCTCTCTCTCTTGATCTTGATATGGCACGATTGTCGGTGCAACAAACCCCAGGTGTGTTGCCCAGACTATACGCATGCTTAAGAGAAAGGTTACAACATCCAAGACCAGACCAAGCAGAAGAGATGATCTCTTTGAGAAATCAAGGGGCGGATCGAGAAGACCAAGTCAAGCTAAAGGAGCAAGATACCCCTAAGGAAAAACCTCCCTTGTCGGGCAGGTGAGCCTGGCGAGGTCAAGGTTTCCCTGAAGACAAGTCTCAAGACTGTCCCGGCCTACCGGGCATGATGAGGGCGGACTACCCCACCAAGACTCCACCGCTCCACCTCACAGCAACGCCAGTCACCGATCGGTGCGGTGTCGAGCCCCCAAGTGACTAAGTGGCTGTTATTGGGCACGTGGCAGCCACTTCCGAAGGAAATCGCTTCCAAATGACACCCGTCCAAGACGTGTCACGCAGGCAGGCGAGAAGGTGGCCGAACGGACAGGCAAGGCTTGTCGGGCTGCGCTATGATGTGACACTAAGTGGTGCATTTAATGCACCTTCTCTTCTCTGCAGAGTTAGGTATGATAGCACTATTTGCTATATAATCAATATGCAATGACTGATTTGCCATTGTGGTGACCCTTGATCTATAAAAGGAGGGTCGTGGCAACCTTAGAAAGGATTCAGACCCTTGTACACTCATACGCGCGTAGCTGCTCTCGACCCGAGGCAACCTTGCCGGGCTAGAGCGATGTGTGTCCACTATGATCCTCTAATCAATCCACCAAAGCAGGAGTAGGTTTTTACGCCTCACGGCGGCCCGAACTAGGGTAAAAACTGCCTGTGTGATCTCTGTTGTGTTGCTCTACGCCCACCGCTCTTTGTGCAATGTGCTCTTCCCCCCTGCCGAACCACAAGGGGCTGATGGCCCCATAGGTGGCCGTGTTTTCCCACGACAGCTTTGGCGCGCTAGGTAGGGGGAAGCGCTTGTGTGAACCCGAGAGCGTATGCAGCGCATCATCTTCATCATCGTTTTCTTCGTCCATGGCTTCATCATCCATGGCGCCCAAGAAGAAGCTCGGTGCTGCAGCTCACCCGTCCACCTCGAAGGCCCCGTCGCACACAGCCGAAGATGTCGTGGGGACTACAGGGACGCAGGAGAACATGGACGCTGCGGAGCACGTGGCCGGCGCAAGTGGCATCATCACCACTTCCCCTGCAGCCGAAGCGGGAGCAGGAGGCACCGGAGAAGGACACCGCCAGCAACATCCCAGTGGCCACGCTCCACAAGCTGCAGGCGGAGAGATCATTCCGTCCATGCCTATCCGCCCCACCGAAGGACGCAGCCACAGCGGTGGCGCTCGCTCTAGGGCAAACCGCAACCCGTCGGCCGCCCCTGCTATGGGCGTGGCCGCAGGGCACGCACCACCCCGCGACGGGCTGGCTAAGCCGATGCGCCGAACAGAGCCGCCGATCCGCAAGCACATCCACTGAGTCACCACGCCACCCTGGTGGCTGGCTCATGGCGGCGAGAGCACGACGCTGGCACTACCGACACCGTTTGAAGCCAGGCGATGTTACGGTCTACGTCATCATCCATGCCGAGCACTGCTTCGGAGGCCATGGCGCGGGCCCAACTCCTGTTGAGATTTCCGGCGGCGGCCGATCAGATGGATGAGTGGAGAGCCACCATTCAGAGCCTGATTAGTTTCACCGAGGCGGGAGGATTACAGTGAGCGGGCCCGTCACGGCTTCCATAGGCAGCGACAACGGCCCGGGCTGCTGGCCATACCGAAGGGGCCGCCCCCATAGTGCGATCCCTTCAGTGGCAGCCAGCGCAGGGGCCGCAGCTAGAGCCACATGACCAAGAACCCGACGACGCATCGATGGCTTCATCCAATTCTCAAGTACGTCGAGACCAGCGGCGAGTCCTGGAAGACAGGCAGAGGGAAGACGCGCGCGTCACCATCGAACGACGCCGCGCAACCCGCCGCCCGTCTCATAGTCGCAATGGCCCCGCGTCCACGAGCCCACACCTGGTGAAGTTGGGTATCTAGCTTTCGAGGTTGGGTGCCCTGCCTACACTCGCGAGTTGTGGCAAGTCCGTTGGCCATCTACTCACACGTTCAAGCCAGAAATACCAGAGAAGTATGATGGGAGACTGAACCCGACAGAGTTCTTGAGCAGCTACACCATCGTTGTTCAAGCTGCCGGGGGAAGAGACGAGAAGGTATTCGCCAACTATTTCCCTTTGGCACTCAAGCCAAATGTGAGGTCTTGGCTGATGCACCTGCCAGAGAACTCCATCTCGACCTGGGCTGACATATGCCATGAGTCTGTTGGCGCTTTCGTGGGCGGCCTTCAAGAACCAGGGCAAGCGACTTGCAGCTCCTCCCGCGGAAGGAAGGACAAAGTTTGCAGAAGTACATGCAGAGATTTAGCCGAGTGCACAGAAAAATTCGAGAAATCCACCCGGCAGCTGCGATAGCCGCATTCCAGTGCAACTGCCGGATACGTTCTAAAATGAACGTTCGGTTGCCCAAGACTGTGAATGAGCCGTACACTCTGGTGGATAAGTGTGCTCGGGTAGAAGAGGGGAGGCGACTTCCCGGTGAAGAAGATGGCGCCGATATCGACTAATAGGACAACGACGACGCCACCAATCAGAAGAAGAAGAACAAGAAGTGCAAGGATAAAGCAGTGATGGCCGTTGAAGGATTGAGTGCACCTAGTACCGGCAAGAAGGCCAAGACCGAGGTTCCCGCCAAGGAAGCTGTCGCGTGCACTGATTGCCGGCAAGCTGCGGCTGCCGAGAAGGCTGGAAAGGGTGATGGGCCGTATTGCAAGATCCATCGGACCAAAGGACATGATCTTCAGGAGTGTCATCAGGTTGAGCAACTCGTCAAGAAGCAGAGGGCTGAGTACGAGAAGCATGGTAAGGAGACAGAGCAAGATGGCGTTGGCGGGAAGGGCCGGGGCAGCAGAACTGATCGCCCCGGCAAGGCTCATCAGTGTCAAGGGAAACTCGCCAAAGGCCGTGAGAAGAAGGATTGCGATGACGAGAGTGATGAAGGGGATGAAGAGGAAACCAGCGAGCAAGAGTTCTAGAAAGCCATTGACGCTCGATGCATTGACGGCGGTGCATCTTTGCACTCCTTTCACTGCCAGCTTAAACAGTGGGTGCGTGAAGTCAATGTCGTGGAACCAGCGGTAGATTCTCGGAAGCCATTCAAGTGGTCCCGCATGCCCATCATCTTTGATGAAGAGGATCACCCTGACCACACCATCGCGGTAGGGTGTTTGCCATTGTTGGTTTCACCAACGATCCGCAATCTCAAGGTCACAAAGATGTTGGTTGACAGCGGGGCCGGATTGAATCTGATTTCTCCAAAGTTCGTCAGCAAACTCCAGAGAGCAGATGAACAGCTCAAGGTTACTTGTACGTTCCAAGGGATCAACCCTGGCAGGAATCGTCATAAGGGGAAGATCACACTGCCGGTGACGTTCGGAGGGGGGTTAAACTATCAGACTGAGAAGATCGTGTTTGATCTGGTTGACCTCCCCCTGCCGTACAATGGAATCCTTGGTCACCAAGCATTGGCCAAATTCACGGGGGCATCCCACTATGCCTACAATACTCTGAAGTTGCCAGGGCCTATAGGCGTCATTTCCATTCCATCGGACAAGAAAGACGCAATCATATGTGTGGACAAGATGTACCGGGAAGCAGCCACTGCAGAGGCCGCGGAAGCCACTGCTCCCGCCAAGTAAAGCAAGAAAAAGAAGAAATCTAGCAAGGCGGCCAGCAAGGAATCCGGGAAGCGTACCTCTTTTGAGTGCGCTACGCCAGTTGATGACTTGCCGGAGAGTTCCAATAGCAAGAGAGCCAAGGCTGCTGCACCCGTTGTGAAGAAGGTTCCGGCGGGGCTGGATGGCGCTGATGGTACATTTACCATCAGTCGCACCCTCGACGACAACGAGGAAAGCACGCTCGTTGCCTTCCTGCGGGCGAATGTCGATGTGTTTGCCTGGCAACCATCTGACCTCCCCGGTGTTCCCAGGGGGTAATCAAGCACCACCTTGTTGTCTGCCCACTTGCCCGGCCCGTCAAGCAGAAGGTCCGGAAGCAAGCTTTGGAGCGGCAGCAGTTTATTGCCGAGGAGATCAAGAAACTTGAGGCAACTGGTTTGGTCAGAGGGTTATTGCATCCAACGTGGTTAGCAAATCCAGTAGTGATGCGCAAGGCTAATGGGAAATGCAGGGTTTGCATAAATTCCACATATCTAAACAAAGCATGCCAGAAGGACCCGTTCCCCATGCCGCGCATCAACCAGATTGTGGATTCCACCTCCGGGTGTGACCTGCTCTCCTTCCTGGACGCCTACTCTGGATAACACCAGATCTTCATGTCCGAAGAAGACGAAGAGAAGACCGCATTCATAACCCCATGTGGCGTGCACTGCTTTGTACAGATGCCCTTCAGATTGAAGAGTGCCAGATCCACTTTTGCAAGAGCAGTACAGATTGGCTTTAAGTCCCAGCTACACAGAAATATAGAAGCTTACATGGATGATATAGTGGTCAAGACCAAGGACAGATTGACTCTCATTCAGGACTTGGAAGAGACCTTTGCAAATCTACGTAAGATCAACTTGCAGCTGAACCTGGAGAAGAATGCATTTGGCGTTCCTTCCGGCAAGCTACATGGCTTCTTTGTGTCCCACCAGGGGATAGAGGCAAACCCCGACAAGATCAAAACTATCAAGTAGATTCAAGCACCCAAGACAGTTCAAGACACGAGACGTTTGACTGGATGTGTTGCCGCGCTGAGTAGGTTCATTTCCAAGTCTGCCGAGCGCGCCTTGCTGTTCTTCAAAATCTTGAAGAAGGCAGGACCCGTGGAGCGATACCGGAGGCAGACGTTGTGCTATAAGATTTGAAGACCTACCTTTCCTCTGTTCCCACCTTAGTCGCTCCTAGACCACAAGAGTCATTGCTGCTATATTTAGCAGCGGCCAATGAAGTGGTTAGCGCAGCGCTTGTGGCACAGCGGGAGGTAGATGAAGCGGGAGCCGCCACCATCGTCCCCTCTAGAGAGGAAAGTGAACCCGTCCCGGCAAGGTTAGATGCAGTTCAAGACAAGGAAGAGCAGCGTAGCGGAGGCACTTGCCAAATTTTAGTTCAAATTATGTAATCTCTTTAATCCATGTTTGTGTCTTGTAAGGTCTGTACTTGTTTGATCAGCATATTAATGAAAAAGATAAACCTTGCCAGGGACTTGTGCATGTAATATATCCATGCAGAGGTGGGATGCCTCTATACTTTTAAGTAAACAAGTTTCCCTCGGTAGGCTATCCTGGCGGTACCCTCAGTTTTGTTGCCGGGGAGTTAGGCCTACCGGGCACAAATCATGAAGAGGGACTAGCCCCCCGCCAGTCCTTTTTCGCCAAAGGCCACTGCGACCATCCTGATCGAAGCAACGTTCGAGCCAAAGGATGGGAGCACCTAAGTTTCAAAAGGCAGCAAGGTTTTCTTATGCACAAGTCCTTACATACAGAACACGTATGGATAAGAGAAGGAACATATTTGTTTGGCTTGCCAGGGAACGCAACGTAGGCTTGTCTTCTCATCTCCTCTTGGGGACCAAGTCCATGGTAGGAGCCTGCAGTTTAAGCAGATGAAAACGATGCCAGATGTGATCTTATCTACATTAACATGTGATTCTCATGATATGCTTATGCATGCATGCAACTTGTCGGGGGGCCCCCAATGCTTCATTTATTTCTCTATTGCTCAGGGTCTATGCCTGGCTTTGTACAAGGGGTTACATGCAACTGAGGCAAGGCCTGTGCAAAATGGTGGCCACCGGGCAGGGCCCGACAGCCGTGCCTTAGGTAGAACTTATGCAGATGCTCAATATTCCATGAGTTTTGCAATTAAATGCCATCTCCGGTCTCCAGACGTACTGCGCCAGGTCTGGTGACTTGTACTACCCGATAAGGGCCTTCCCACTTTGGCGTCAACTTGTTTGAACCCTTAGCGGAGTGAACGTGCCTAAGGACAAGGTCGCCTTCCTCAAAACACCGGGCATGAACCCTGCGGCTATGATAGCGACACAAGGCTTGCTGGTAGCGTGCAGCACGCGTAGAAGCCCGGAGACGGTTCTCCTCGAGAAGCATAGTGTCGTCACGCCGGTGCTGTTCCTGCGCTACTTCATCGTAGGAAGCACTCGAGGTGACCCTTAAATGAGTTTCGTGAGGATAACTGCTTCTTCCCCATAGACTAGGGAGAAGGGAGTCTGCCCGATAGCTCAATTTGGTGTCGTTCTGAGGGACCAAAGAACCACCGGCAGCTCGTCGATCCATCGCCTGCTGCATTTCTGCACCTTATCAAATGTTCTTGTCAAATGTTCTTGTCTTGAGTCCTCGCAACATTTCAACGTTCGCCCTCTCAGCATGCCCATTGCTTCTGGGATGTGCAACAGAGGCAAATGAGATCTTGCTTCCGAGGGCATGAACATATTATATGAAGGCATGGCTCGTGAATTGGGTGCCGTTATCAATGATGATCCGGGCAGGGACCCTGAAGCGGCACACCAATCCTTTCAAGAACTTGATAGCTGACTGAGCAGTCACCTTTCCCACAGCTTCTACTTCCGGCCACTCTGTAAACTTTTGGATTGCAACGAACAAGAATTCAAAGCCCCCGGCAGCATGGGGGAAATGGCCGAGGATATCGAGCCCCCAGACCAAAAACGGCCATGACAAAGGGATTGTCTGAAGACCTTGGGCAGGCATATGGATATTCTTGGAATGGAACTGGCAGGCTTCACGTTTAGAGACTAGCTCGACCGCATCTTGGAGGGTTGTGTGACAATAGAATCCTTGCCGGAATGCTTTCCCAACCAAAGCCCTCGATCCAATGTGGGAGCCACATATGCTTTTGTGTATTTCTGCCAGCAGTTCCTTTCCTTGTTCCCGGCAAATGCACTTCAATTTCACACCCTTGGGCCTTCTTCTGTATAGTGTGTCATCGACGAACTGATACATACTAGCCCTCTGGGCTACTCTTTCATCTTCTTCTTGCTCTTTGGGAAGTTCTTCGATTTGGAGGAAATGAACTATGTGTCGTGCCCAAGTTGGAGCCTGGGGCTCGGCAACGAGGACTAGTAGCACCTCCTCCTTCGAGGGAGCGCACCCCTTGACCACGAGGACCGGTGGTCTGGTGGGAGGGGGTAGCTCAGCAGCCGAATTGGAGTTGGTCCTGCCCAGCTCTCTGCCGGGAGCCCCGGGGGCTCTACCGGGAGAGACTTGCCGGAGTCCAGTTTCCTCCTCTTTTGGGCCATTGTTGCCGGGGATACGACGGGCTGAGTAAGATGGAGAACAAAAGTTCTTGGTTCCATAGGAAGGTTATGCGCAGTGCACTTGATAGATGATCAGCAATGCTATTTTCCGCACGTGGTATGTGCTCTATTTGTAATCCGTCAAAGCGCTCCTCCAGCCTTCTCACTTCCTCAACGTATGCATCCATCAATGGACTTTGGTAAAACTTGTTGACTTGTCTCACCACAAGTTGTGAATCTCCTCAAATGATCAGCTTCTTGATCCTCAATTCTGTGGCAATCCTGAGCCCGGCAAGGATCCCTTCATACTCTGTAGTATTGTTGGTCTCCTCCTCCCAGGGAAAATGCATCTGGACGACGTACTTCAGGTGCTCTTCATTGGGAGAAACGAGAAGCACGTCGGCCCCTGCACCTTGTAGGGTGAAGGCACCACCGAAATACATGATCCATTCTTGGGGTGCTTCCTTGCTGGGAATAAGTGTCTCTAGTACCTCTTCATCGGGGGTTGGCGTCCATTCCGCAATAAACTCTGCCAGTGCTCTGCTCTGAATTGTTGATGTGCTTTCAAACTTTAAGCCAAAGTTGGATAACTCCAATGCCCACTCCACTATTCTGCCGGTAGCCTCGGGGTTTCGGAGTATCCTTTGCAAAGGGAAGCGGGTGACAACTGTGATCTCGTGGGCTTGGAAGTAGTGGCACAGTTTCCTTGAGGCCATGACTAGGCCAAAAATCAATTTTTGCACACCAGAATACTTGGATCTAGCCCCCTGCAATAGAGAGCTGACGAAGTATACTGGGCACTGCACCACTTTCTTCCTTGCGGTTGCCTCTGCTGCCGTGCTCTTCTCTATCTTGACCCACGTCTGTCCTTGCCAGGCTGTGCTAATTCTCTCCCCTGGAAGGGACACTGGCTGAGGCTACTGTTTCCTCCACTTCCCGCTGCGCCACTAGTGCTGCCAAGCACTTGATTAGTTGCCGTCAGGTATAGCAGCAATGGCTCTTGTGGTTTGGGAGCAACCAGAGTGGGTACAGATGACAAGTAGGTCTTCAAATCTTGCAGTGCTACGTCTGCTTCTGGGGTCCACTTCATGGGTCCTGCCTTCTTCAAGATTTTGAAGAATAGCAAGGCACGCTCGGCAGACTTGGAGATGAATCTGCTAAACGCAGTAACGCACCCTGTCAAATGCCTCACATCCTTAACTGTCTTAGGTGCCTGAATCTGCTTGATGGCCTTGATCTTATCGGGGTTGGCATCTATCCCGTGATGGGACACAAAGAAACCAAGTAGCTTGCCGGCGAGAACGCCAAACACACACTTCTCCGGGTTTAGCTTCAACTTGATCTTGCGCAGATTAGCAAACGTCTCTTCTAAGTCCTGGATGAGGATCGATCTGTCCTTGTTCTTGACCACAATATCATCCATGTAAGCTTCTGTCGGCGTTCTGGGAACGGGGGTACCTAGACTTGCCTGCCTGCGGCCCACATCGTGGCTCCATCGACGGCCTGGTACGGCCTAGCTTCAGCATCAACAACTCAAGACCCTCGCGAGGGGCCAAGCCTCGCGAGGCGGACGATGCCAAGACTTCCATAAGGAGCGGCCCCCTCAGGCTGGCTCCTGAGGAGCGGAGATTTCTATGCGAGCATCACCTTGCGAGGTTCGGGTGATGTCCATGATGACCAAGGCCAGGCTGGGGCCAGCAGGCTCAGGACAATAGTTTCCTCTTTGGTGCTAAGGAGGCAAGCGCAGGCGCGGAGTCCCGAGGACTCAGCTAAAGGTTTCCATTCCAGTGCAACAAGACAAAGACCGCCAGGACGGCGGGACGGAGGTCATCACCGATCCCACCACGGCATCACGGCCAGAGGCTTTTGAAGACAAAGACTACTTTTGTCAGAATAGCATGTACTAGTTGTCTCCCTTTGAATTTGGCCATTGTGGGATCCCTTCCCGCCTTCATTTGGGAAGAGGACCAAGGCCACTATAAGTAGGACCTAGCCACCACCATAGTGACCGGGATCGGATCCATTCCATCCTCACATCCACTGTAGTAGTTCATCCTCAGCCCCTCAAGGCCAATCCACCACAAAGCAGGAGTAGGGTTTTACACCGCAAGGTGGCCTGAACCTCGGTAAACTGCTGTGTCCCATTTCCTTCCTGTTCATTGAGCTAGGCTATGAGATTGGCGAGTAGGCAGACTGGGAAGGTTGAGTTCTTCGCACGCACACTAGAGTTCGAACCACTCAAGGGTCGGCGGAGCTCGAAATCCGACATTTGGCGCGCCAGGTAGGGATGCGTCGAAGATCCGCCTCTCTGTCCATTGTGCTCCGCTGTCTAGCTCTCATGTGGTGGGCACTGCTCCATCGGCCGGACGCGTGCTTTCAGGGCAGCCGTGGGCCTCCGAGCTTTCACCCCCGCCCTGCGTCAGTTGCAGTGGCCACCCAAGTTCAGGCAGGAGCTGCCGCCCCGATACGACGGCATAGTGGACCCAGCAGGTTTCCTTCGAGCATACGAGGAGGCTGTTCTAGCAACCGGAGGCGACGACAAGGTTATGGCAAACTGGCTTCCATCGCGGGCGCACCGCGCGCCTGGGTTCTCAGCTTGCCGGAGTCTTTGGTGGCCTCCTCGGAGGAGCTGCGTGGCGTCTTCACCGCGCGCTTCGCGGCACCGGCGCCCCACGCCGTCGCGGCCCTCCTCGGCGGCTCACAGGCACCGCCCTCGGACCGCCACGTCAAGCAATTCTTTCGCCAGGTGGGTGCCGCCCATGTGCAGCGGGGAGCTCCTTCGGGATGGGCGGAGCCTAAGGCCGACCTCACCTTCGACTTGGGGGACCACCTGCGACCATCACAGGCACCGTAGCGCACCTGATGCTCTGCACCCCCACCATCTGCAATGTGGCGGTCACCAAGACCCTCATCGACGGTGGAGCCGGCCTCAATGTGCTCTCCGTGGAAGCATTCGGTTTGCTTCATGTGCCGCAAGGCCGGCGCCGCCCCACCAGGCCTTTCTCTAGAGTTATCGACGGCGCCACTTGCTCCTTGGGGCAAATCCGCCTCCCTTTAACCTTCGGCACCCAGGACAGCTACCGAATCAAGCTCATCGACTTGACACCGCCCGCATTGGCCTCCCGTACAACGCCATTCTTGGGTACCCGGCCTTAGCCAAGTTCATGGCAGCAACTCACCCTGCCTACAACCTCATGAAGATGCCGGGAAGCAGCGGCGTCCTCACGGTGGCAGGGCACACGAAGGATGCGCTATTGGCCCTCAAGCTCGCCTTTAGGGCCGCGGCGGCCGCGCGGTCAAGTGAGGAAGGAGCTCCGGAGGCTCCTGGGGCTGCGCCAGCAAAGAAGAAGCAATTGTTCTCTCGAGATCGTACCGAGACGAAGCAGGTGCCGGTTGATGAAGACAGGGCATCGGGCGCCACCTTCACCATAGACACCGACCTCCCTCCATATCAAGAGGAGGCGTTGGTGAGATTCTTATGCGCCAACAAGGATGTGTTCGCATGGGAGGAACCCCGAGGACTACGTCGACGATATAGTGGTGAAGTCTCGGGAGCCAAGGACCCTTATTGAAGACCTGGAGGAAACATTTGCCAGCCTGCGCAAGGTGGATCTGTGATTCAACCCAGAGAAATGTGTGTTTTGCGTCCCTTCCGGCAAGCTGCTGGGTTTCCTGGTGTCGCACAGGGGGATTGAGGCCAACCCGGAGAAAGTCAAGGCCATAGAAAGGATGAGCCTGCCACAAACCCTCAAGGAGATGCAGAAGCTGGGGGGCTGTGTGACCTCGCTGGGGCGCTTCATCTCCAAGTTGGGAGAACGCGCCCTCCCGTTCTTCATGCTGATAAAAAGAAAGGACCATTCGAGTGGACTCCGGAGGCTGGCGCGGCCTTCCCAGACCTCAAGAGGTACCTCACCAGCCCGCCGACGATGGTAGCACCGCGCCCCCTTGAGCCCTTTGTGCTCTACCTCGCCGCCACGCCTCACTCTGCTAGCGCAGCACAGGTGGCGGTGAGGGAGGAGCGCCCGACCAAGGGCTCACGGCGGTGCACCTCGTCACCAGATAGGGTGCCGCGGTCTCAGGATGGTGCTCTTGAGGCCCCGGTGGCCCTGCCAGTCAACAACGCTCCTGAGACCACGTCCAACCCTCCAGGTGGTGGGGCTCCTGAGGATGGCGCTCCTGAGGCCACGACTGCCATGACGAACGACAAGGCCCCTGAAGGCCCACAAACTTAGGTGGTGCAAGACTTCACCCACGCCACCTCCCTCATCGAGCACCCAGTGTACTTCGTCAGCACGGTGCTACGTGAGGCGCGAGCGCGCTATCCCATGCTCCAAAAGCTCTTGCTCACGCTTCTCGTCGCCTCCCGGAAGCTGCGCCACTACTTCCAGGGCCACCCCATCAAGGTTGCCTCAGCTTACCCACTAGAGAGGGTGCTCCAGAGCCCCAACGCTGCGGGAAGGGTCACATAGTAGAACATTGAGCTGCAAGCGTTCTAGCTAGAGTTCAGCACCACCAGAGTCATCAAGGGTGCGACCCTCGCAGATTTTGTGGCAGAATGGAACGACATCCCCGGCCGTGAAATATGCGAGGACCGTTCTCTCCTGCCCGGAGATGAGGCACCAGACAGATGGGTCATGTACTTCGACAACGCGTTCGCATGCCAGGGCGCGGGGGCTGGAGCAGTGCTCATTTTGCCCACCAAGGACAAGCTCTACTACGCGGTGCAACTCTGTTTTTAGCACGGCGAGAAGGTCTCCAACAACATTGCAGAGTGCAAGGGCTTGATTGCCGGACTCAAAGCCGCCGTGTCTCTAGGGGTCAGGCGCCTCATAATCACGGGTGACTCGGAGCTCCTCGTCAACTTCTCCAACAAAGTGTACAAGTTGAAGGACGAGCACATGGAGGCATACCTTGAGGAGGTATGCAAAATTGAGAAACGATTTTTGGGCCTGGAATTGTAGCACGTGCCGTGCGACATGAACAAGGAGGCAGATGACATCACAAAGAGGGCGTCTTGACGTCTGCCTTTGGAGTTTGGCGTCTTCGAGGAGCAGCTCTTCAAGCCATCGGCGGCTCCCTCCTCTGTGGAGTCGGCACCACCCCAGGAGGATCTCCCCCAGGCTCCCCCATCGGGCGCCCGAGCTTGTGGCCCGACCTCCGGAGCCCGCCTCCTCCTCATGCTCGAGCCTTAGGAGGGGTGCTGGACTGAGGAGTTCAAGACATACTTGCTTCAGGGCACCCTGCCGGAGAAGGGGGAAGACGCGGAGCCCGTGGCTCGCCAGGCCACCGCATACTGCATCCAGGATGGTGAGCTCCATCGAAGGCGTCCAAACAACGTTTCCCTACGGTGCATCTCCAAGGAGCAGGGATGTGAACTACTGGCCGACATACATGGTGGGGACTGCGGGCATCACTCTTCATCACGCACCCTCATGGGCAAGGTGTTCCATAGCGGATTCTACTGGCCCACGGCGCTCAATGATGCCATCGAGCTGGTAAGATCCTGTGAAGCATGCCAGTTCCATGCCAAGCAGACCCATCAGCCTGCTCAGGGCCTCCAAACCATCCCGCTCTCACGGCCGTTCGCGGTATGGGGGCTGGACATCTTGGGGCCATTCCCTTGAGCGCCCGGGGGCTACCGCTACCTCTACGTCGCCATCGACAAGTTCACCAAGTGGGCGGAGGTCGAGGCCGTCCACACCATCCTGGCCGGTTCGGCCGTCAAGTTCATCAGGGGCCTCGTGAGCCGGTTCGGGGTTCCTAATCACATCATCACCTACAATGGCTTGCAGTTCACCAGCAACCTTTTCAAAACATATTGTGCTAACCTTGGAACGCAGATATGCTACGCTTCGGTGGCACACCCTAGGAGCAATGGCCAGGCCAAGCGCGCCAACCCAGAGGTCCTAAGAGGCCTCAAGGCAAGGACCTTCCAGAAGAAGCTCGAGGCCTGCGGTAGGGGCTGGCTCGAGGAGCTCCAGTCCGTGTTGTGGTCCATCCGCACCACTACAACCAAGCCGATGAGTGACACTCTGTTCTTCCTCATCTATGAAGCTGAAGCAGTTCTCCCTCACGAGGTCAAGCATCGCTGCACGCGGGTCTTGGCGTTTGACGAGGCACGCCAGGATGCCACGCGGGGGATGGACCTCGTGCTGGGGGAGGAACGCCGCCGCCAAGCCTCGCTTCGAGCGGCAAGGTACCAGCAGGCGTTGCGGCAGTACCACTGCCGCAGGATCCGCTCCAAGACGCTCGAGGTGGGTGATCTCGTCCTGAGGCGGGTGCTCTCCAGGGAAGGGCTGCATACTCTATCGCCCATGTGGGAGGGCCCGTTCAGGATCGCCCGTGTCTCCAGGCCTAGCGCCGCGCAAATGGAGACGTAGGACGGGATCCCAACCAGAACGCCTGGAACATCCAGCACCTCTGGAAGTTCTACCCATGAAGAAAGGCCCCGTGCCTGTGTCTCCGCTCGTGACATTCTCACGTAATAATGAGTTGGGGCTGTACACGCCCCGGAGTCTCCTGAGTGCCGCCCGCGGGCCTCATGGGGGCTCCCACCCACATCCTAGTGGCAGCACTTAGCTCCGTGCTAGTGAGAAGACTAGTCTAGGTGCCGGACGCGGTTGTTCTTTTGCTTGCTTTCTGTAGCTGGTTTGCAACTTCTTAATGGAATTTGAAGTTTTCGCGTTTCTCGTTTGCCAGAGCTGGATTTTTTCTCCTCTTGCTTCGCTCGCCTCTCTAGTCTTGTCCCAGGAAGAGCGCCAGTGGCCTGTCGCTCCTCCTCCCGCGCCCCGCGCGCGGGGCTAGGCATGTGTGTATGCGTGGGCTTGCGCGCACCACAAACACACCTCGTCGAAGCCGTTGCCTAGAGCTTCAGCTTCTTTAATCCTCGCGAGGCGCTCTCAAATGAGCTCGTAGGCGTGCGCACCCTCCTAAGTCCGTGCCTCCGGGCAGTGCGACGTGGTGTGCTAGCCACAACCAGCCCATGCCCGGGGGCTCGCGCGAGGAAGGATGAGACGCCCCATCAAGTTTTCTAATAACCCTGCAGCTGTACAAGGTCTCCCGAGGCTCGACGGCTCCTGAGTCATCAGGAAGGGAACTTCGCCGGATGCTCCTGGAAGGGCGCGCTCTCGCGAGGCGGGAAACTACCGCAAGCATATTGAGCTAAGTTACCCTAACCGCACCTGCTCGGAACATGGGCATCACGGCACAATATCAAAATAGGTGCCTTGGTTCATTACACACCCCAACGGGGCCCTCTACTTTTTTCAAATGGAGGAGAAAGGAAAGGTTAAACAAAAGCGGACCGCACGTCTGCGGCAGCTCCTGAGGCCAGGCTCCAGCGGTGCCCGAGCTCAGCCCGAGTCTTCCTCCCGCTTCACTGGAGCACGGCGGTGAGATGGCTTGTAGCCTCCCTCGATCCGAGCCCGGCAGCGGGGTGGTTGGTCGTAGCTGCCGCTGCTGGTGCTCTCGCCGGAGGAGGAGCCGCCGCAGCTGGAGGAGGCGTGGACGTCCCCAAGGGCAAGCTCACCCTCATCGTCGTCGCAGTTGTCGCCAAGGGAAATCTCGTCGTCGTCGCTGTCGTCTTCCAGGCAATACCCCGCACAGCGGCCGTCCTCCCTGAACACCCTCACATAGAGAGTCGCAAGGCCGTCATACATGAAGTGGAGGGTCAACCTCCCGCTCAGGCCCCGCACACGGGAAAACGCCTGCCAACCGCGGGCCAAGGACACGTTGCCTGCGGCGGTGACCTCGACCCCGACCCCTGCAGCCAGAGGCCATCAAGACCCGTGGGAGGCAGCTCGCCCGCGAAGAAGCGCGGGAGCGGGAGCCAGGTGCCAGCAGGCCTCTCCGACCACACGACAAACTCCAGGAACACATCCACAGAGTGGAAGCGCGGCCGAGGAGGCCAGGCGACCACGGCACGCCTCCCCTCATCACAGGGGCCGCCCCGTCCTCGGCGGCTCCCACCGCAAGAGGAAGCGTTGCCGCGGCTGCCCAAGACGACACCGGCCCCCGAAGGGGTGCGTCCATGCCCCCGAGGATCCACCGCAGGGGTCACAGCATACTTGCGGGGGCGGCCGCGGCCTCTCTTGGGCGGCGGTGAACCCGGCCCCTCCTTGGGGGCTTCCCCTTTTCAGCGGCGGAAAACCTCCTTCTTGGCACCATGGATGCTACGGCAAGACGGGGAGGCGAGGAAGAAGAAGGAAGAGTGGGCGGCGAGAAGATGGAGATGAGCAAGGGGGCTCTGCCCCTCCACTCATTTATAGCCGGGGGGAGGCCAACCGCCGTTCTCCATGATCCCATGCAATGTTGATCTTTCTCTACATGCAGTAGGCTCTTGTCAAGTCGAATGGTTGCCGAGGCCACGTGGGGAAGCAAAGACGCCCACGTCGCCTCAATTGATGCGTCGACCAAGGGCGTAGGCGGTTAGGGCCCACGACGCTCCGCACTTGCCCTTTGGCTTCACCTCGAAGCCAAGTCCGAGCGCGCCTTGGGCCCGGGGGCTACTGTCGGTGTTCTAGGAACGGGGGCACCCAGACTTGCCTGCCTGTGGCCCACGGCATGGCTCCATCAACGGCCTGGTACGGCCCAGCTTCAACATCAACAACTCAAGACCCTCGCGAGGGGCCAAGCCTCGCGAGGCAGACGACGCCAAGACTTCCATAAGGAGCGCCCCCCTCAAGCTGGCTCCTAAGGAGCGGAGATTTCTTTGTGAGCCTAACCTCGCGAGGTTCGGGTGACGTGAGCCATGACGAGCAAGGCCCGCCGGGCGCCAGCGGGCGCGGGACAACAATTTCCTCTTTGGTGCTAAGGAGGCAAGCGCAGGTGCGGAGTCCCGAGGAATTAGCTAAAGGTTTCCATTCCAGTGCAACAAGACCAAGGCCGCCAGGACGGCAGGACAGAGTTCATCACCGAGCCCACCACGGCGTCACGACCAGAGGCTTTTGCAGTTGAAGACTACTTTTGTCAGGATAGCATGTACTAGTTGTCTCCCTTTGAATTTGGCCGTTGTGGGATCCCTTCCCGCCTTCATTTGGGAAGAGAACCAAGGCCACTTTAAATAGGACCTAGCCACCACCATAGTGGAGGGACCGGGATCGGATCCATTCCATCCTCACACCCACCAGCTCACCCGAGCACAAGAACACGCCTCCTCCCGAGGTTGTTCTCCACTGTACAAGTTTATCCTCAGCCCCTCGAGGCCAATCCACCACAAAGCAGGAGTAGGGTTTTACACCGCAAGGTGGCCCAAACCTGGGTAAACTGCTGTGTCCCATTTCCTTCCTGTTCATCATGCTCGGCCGTGAGATTGGCGGGTAGGCAGACTGGGGAGGTTGACTTCTTCGCACACACCCCAGAGTTGAAACCTCTCAAGGGTCTGCGGAGCCCAAAATCTGGCAGCTTCAATGTTCCTATGCAACTGGGACTCAAAACCAATCTGTACTGCTCTTGCAAAAGTGGATTCGGCACTCTTTAACCCGAAAGGCATTCGCACTAAGGAGTATGTACCACATGGGGTGATGAATGAGGTCTTCTCTTCGTCTTCCTTGGACATAAAGATATGATGATATCCATAGTATGCATCCAGAAAGGAGAGCAAATCACACCCGGAAGTGGAATCCACAATCTGGTCGGTGCGCGGCAAGGGAAATGGGTCCTTCGGGCATGCCTTGTTCAGATCCGTGAAATCTATGCAAAGCCTCCATTTCCCTTTAGCCTTGCGTACGACCACTGGGTTTGCTAACCACGTTGGAGGTAGTACTCCTCTGACCAAACCAGCTGCCTCAAGTTTCTTGATTTCCTCGGCAATGAACTGCAGCCGCTGCAAGGCTTGCTTTCGGACCTTCTGCTTGACGGGTCGGGCATGTGGGCAGACAGCAAGGAGGTGCTCGATTACCTCCCTGGGAACACTGGGGATATCAGATGGTTGCCAGGCAAACACATCGATATTCGCCCACAGGAAGGCAACGAGCATGCTTTCCTATTTGTCATCAAGGGTATCGCTGATAGTGAAAGTACCATCAGTGCCAGCCAGCCCTCCCGGGACCTTTTTCACATGAGGTGCAGCAGCCCTGGATCTCTTGCTATTGGAACTCTCCGGCAAGTCATCAACAGGCATGGCATACTACAAAGAGGTACGCTTCCCAGATTCCTAGTTGGCTTCCCTGTTAGCCTTCTTCTCCCGTTTGCTTTGCTTGGCGGGAACTGCGGCCTCTGCCGCGACTGCGTCCCGGTACAACTTATCCACGCAGATAATTGCGTCCTTCTCATCTGACGAAATGGAAATGATGCCCACTGGCCCCGGCATCTTCAAGGTGTTGTAGGCATAGTGGGATGGCGCCATGATTTTGGCCAGAGCTGGGCATCCAAGCATTCCGTTGTACGGCAGGGGGAGGTCGACCACATCAAACACAACCTTCTCGGTCCAGTAATTCAACTCTCCTGCGAATGTCACCGGCAACGTGATCTTTCCCTTAGGACGACTCCTACCGAGATTGATTCCTTGAAATGTGCTGGTGACCTTGAGCTCTTCCTCTACTATCTGAAGTCTGCTGATGACCTTTGGGGAAATCAGATTCAACCTGGCCCCGCCATCAACCAACATCTTTGTGACTTTGAGGTTGCGGATTGTTGGTGAGACCAACAACGGCAAGCACCCTACCGCAATGGTGCGATCAGGGTAGTCATTTTGTCAAAGATGATGGGCGTGCGTGACCACTTGAGCGGCTTCTGAGAGTCTACCGTTGGTTCCACGACATTGACCTCACGTGGCAAGTTTTCCTTGATTTCGAGGAGCCTTGCCGGGGCGACTTGCTTCGCCGACTCGGCCCTTCCCGCCAGTGCCATTCTGACCTTTCTCCTTATCACACTTCTCATACTCAGCCCTCTGCTTCTTGACGAGCTATTCAATTTGATAGCACTCCTAGAGATCATGGCCCTTGGTCCGATGAATCTTGCAGTATGGCCCATCACCTTTCCCAGCCTTCTCGGCGGCCGCAACTTCCCAGCAATCAGTGCATGCAGCAACTTCCTTGCCGGAGCCTTCGGCCTTCGCCTTCTTGCCGGTACTCGGTGTGCCTGACCCCTCAACAGTCATTACTGCCTTAACCTTGTGCCTCTTGTTGCGCTTCTAGTTCTTCTTCTTCTGACTAGTGGCCTCGTCATCATCCTCTGAGTCGATGTCGACGCCATCTTCTTCCCAGGGAGTTTCCTCCCCTCTTCCACCCGAGCACACTTGTCCACCAAGGTGTAAAGTTCCTTCACAGTCTTGGGCAACCGACCGTTCATCTTGAAACGTATTCGATGGTTGCACATGTTGTATTGGAACGCGGCTACCACAGCTGCCGGGTGGATGTCTAGAATATTTCTGTGGACTCGGCTAACCCTCTTCATGTACTTCCGTAGAGTCTCTCCTTCCTTCTGCGGGAGAAGCTACAAATCACTGGCCGCCCTGGTTCTTGATGGCCGCCCGTGAAGGCGCCAACGTACTCATGGCACAGGTCAGCCCAGGTCGATATGGAGTTCTCCGGAAGGTGCATCAGCCAAGACCTTACATTTGGCTTGAGCGCCAAAGGGAAGTAGTTGGCAAAAACCTTCTCGTCTCATCCCCCGGCAGCTTGAATAGCGGTGGTGTAGATGCTCAAGAACTCTACCGGGTTCAGTCTCCCATCGTACTTCTCTGGTACCTCTGGCTTGAACGTGCGAGTAGACAGCCAATGGACTTGCCGCAGCTCACAGGTGAAGGCAGGGCACCCAGCCTCGAAAGGTAGGTACCCGCCTCCGCCGAGCGTAGGCTCGTCGACGTTGGGGCCGTCGCGCCCATCGGACTAGTGGTGGTTCTCGAGGCGTCGCTCGATGGTGACGCGCGCGCCCGCCCTCTGCCTATCCTTCGGGGCTCGCCGTCGGCCTTGACGTGCTCGAGGATCGGATGAAGCCATCGAGATATCATCAAGCTCTTGGTCGCGCGGCCCTTGTTCTGGTTGCCGTGGTGGGGATTGCACCATGGGGATGGCCCCTTTCGCACGGCCAGCAGCATGGGCTGCCGTCGTCGTCCGGGGAGGCCGTGGCGGGCCAGCTTGCTGTGAGCTTATAACCTTGGTAAAGCCAATCAGGCTCTGAATGGTGGCTCTCCATTCTTCCATCCGACCAGCTGTCGGCGGCAATCTCAGCAGCAGCTAGGCCCACGCCATGGCCTCCGAAGCGGTACTTGGCATAGGTGAGGATGATGTAGACTGCAACGTCGCCCGGCTCCTGACGGTGCCGGCAGTGGCTGCGCCCGGCTCCCGCCGTTGGGAGCCAGTCGCTTGGATGGCGTGGAGACAAGGTGGTGGCGCGTGTGCACCAATGACCCCGTTCGGAGCATTGGCTGGGCCAGTTTGCTCCGGGGGTGGTGCATGTCCTGCGACCGCGCCCGCGACGGGAGCGGCAGGAGGATTGCGATTTGCCTCAGGGCGGGCGTCACCATTGTGGCTATGCCCCTCGACTGGGCAGGGAGGGACAATAGGAATAATCTCTCTTCACATACCTTGTCGAGCATGGTCGCCCGGATGTTGTTGGTGCAGTCCTTCGCTGGTGCCTCCCGCTGCTCCTTCGGCCACGGGGGAGGTGGTAATAACGCCTCCTACGTCGGCCACGTCCCCGGCAGCGTCCACATGCTCATGCGTCCCCGCATTCCCCGCGTCGTCGACAGTCGCGGGCGGCGGGGCCTTCGAGGTGGACAGGTGAGCTGCGGCACCGGGCTTTTCTTGGGCGCCATAGTTGATGGAGTCGTTGATGATGAAAATGGCGATGAAGATGACGCGCTTCTTATGCTCTCGGTTTCACGCAAGTGACTCCCCCTACCTGGCGCGCCAAAGATGTCGTGGGAAACCACGACCACCTATGGGGCCATGAGCCGCTTTTGGTTCCGCGGGGGGATGGGCATGTTGCACAAAGAGCGGAGAAGCGTAGCATGGCAGAGATCACACAGGCAGTTTTACCCAGGTTCGGGCCACCGTGAGGCGTATAACCCTACTCCTGCTTTGGTGGATTGATGGTGGATAATGGTGAACGTGACGCTCTTGCCCGGTAGGGTTGCCTCAGGGCGAGAGTGGCTACCCACGTATGAATATGCGGGGGTCCGAATCCTCTCTACAGTTGCCATGGGCCTCCTTTTATAGATAAAGGGGTCACCATAGTGGCAAATCAGTCTTTTACACACTGATTAGATAGCAAATAGTGCTATCATAACTAAATCTACAGGCGGATAGAGCGCATTAAATGCACTGCTTAGTGTCACATCACAGCGTCCCCAACAAGATCCAGCTCCGCGCCTGCTTGCTTGACACGTCTCCGGACGGGTGTCATTTGGAGGTGATTTCCATAGGAAGTGGCTGCCATCACTACAGAAAAAGACACATCCGTGACCTTTTGGGCCGAACAAAAAAAATTCTGTCATGCTTATGACACTTCTATGACGATAATTGTGACAAAACCTGGTATCATCATAGATGTGGTGGGATCCTACTTCTATGACAAAAAATCATGACAGAAAATGGGCTTTTCATCCTAGGCGGGCCGGAGACGCAGCTGCATGACATTCTTTGGGCCGTCCATGATGGAAAAAACTGTGGTAGAAGCGAGGGCTAGGAAAATATCGGGGAGTTCCCGGTTACGGTGGGTGGTCGGGGCCGAGCGATACATGGAGGAATTGCATGTTTCTCTCGTACACATACGCGCGTGGGTGCGAGGCATTGGGCTCTAACTGAACCTGAGCGAGACGTTCGCCTACTGAACAGGATCGATTGCACTGGCTATGCGTTACTGAACCCGAGCGATCGATCGATCCCTGGCTGTTAACTGAACCCGATCGAGCGATTCCTTCGCTACTGCCGCTAACTGAACCCGATCGAACCCGCTGCCTCTTGATGAACAGTGAGCATTGTTGGGGGTCGGATGAATAGTTCCTGGTGGGGGTTTGATGAACAGGACCCCGTGGTAGTAGCTAGAGGTCGTTGCCGCTGGATGAGAAGGACCCCGATCGAGTCGGTTGGGAGTGGATGAACAGGACCCCGTGGAGGGCTGGTTGAACTGTAGCCGGTGGAGGGCTGGATGAACAGTAGCCCATGGAGGGCTGGTTGAACACTAGCCGGTGGAGGCTGGATGAACAGGAGCCCGTGGATGAATAGTAGTTGGTGGAGGCAGGAGGGAGACGCCATCGATGAACAGTCGCAGGTGGAGGCTGGAGGAGGTCGACGGTGGATGAACAGTAACCCCTGGAGGCTGGAGCGAGGCACTAGCGGTGGATGAACAGTAGCCCGTGGAGTCTCGTTTTGCGGTACGCCACACCCCTCCCGATGAACAAGACCCCCATTTCGACCGTCCTAGGTCAAAGAAAAGGGTTTTTCCTCTGTTTTGTGGTATGCCACACCCCTCCCGATCAACAGGACCCCATTTCGACCGTAGGAGGTCAAAGAGAAGTCCATTTCCTCCATTTTGCGGTATGCCAGACCCCTCCCGGTGAACAGGATCCCATTTCGACCGTAGGCGGTCGAACAGAAGGTCGTTTCCTTCGTTCTGCGGTACACCAGGCCTCTTTTTGGTTGTTCCGTCCAAGCCGATTGGCTCCCGATGAACAGGACGCATTTTGTTGCCTCCCGATGAACATAATGCAGTTTCTCCATTCCGACCCAGCCGGTTGGCTGTCGATGAATAGGACGCCATTGCTGCTGTCTGCGGCCTCAACATGTGCACTAGTAGGCGTTGGAGACCCCGCCCGTATGTACGTATGTGGCCGTATTTAATTTCTTGCACCCTGGTTGTACGTACGTGTACACGATATAGACGGGACTGCGTGACATGCTATGCCTGCACCTCTACTACGACACGTGCCCTACCTTACTCGGCCACAGTTCATCGTTGCAGCCTGCAGACAGACCGATCGACCAGTATGTACATACACGTTCGCGACCAGACAGACAACCCTACGTACAGTTCGACCGAGTGGGTCCCAGCTGCCAGGGAGGTAAGGAGGCACTTCCTTGCGTGCAAAGATATAGCTGGTGGGTCCCAGCTCTCAGGGTGAGAATCATATTTTTTGCCCGTAATATGGATGCACTTCCATGCGTACGAAGATGTAGCTGGTGTGTCCCACCAGTCAAGGGGAAATGTTTTTTCGCAAAATAAGGTGGCCCGTCCAGTGGGTCCCTGCTGTAAGGTGGAGGAATCATTATTTTGCGCGTAATAAGGAGGCACTTCCTTACTGCAGCTGTGGACCCAGCTGTCAGCCTCTCCACGTGTAGTCCTCTTCTGATAGAAGTTGTTCCTTGACCACATTGACAACAGCGCGCCGAGAGCACCAACGCGGTGGACGGCGGGGAGGCCTAGGAAGGGGACAACGCGGAGCCGGGGAAGCCGCGATAGTGGATGCCCACGCGGAGAGGAGTACGAGGGTTGACTTGTTCGGCTGCGGTGTGAGGCTGCCGTCGCCGCAGAATAACAGGGGTTGTGGGTGAGTAGAGGGATGGCCTGGCCAAAGGTTGGAGTAGAGTGGGGCGGTGAGGCCTGCACGGCAGTAGACTCGGCCATGGGAGGCAGGAGCAGGCGGCACGACTGGCGATGGTTTGGGTGGCCGGAGCAAGAATACCAGAGGTTGAAGAAGCACTACGGCCGTTGGATGGACATCGTACGGTCACTGGAGCGAGAATCGTTCATATTGACTAAGTTGACAAAGCCCTCCGTCCGCGTCAACTTAGTAGTCCCACAAGTCAGCCTCCCACAATGGTGGGTCCCAGCTAGCAGGGGGGGTATTCATTTTTGTGTGCGTAATAAGGAGGCACTTCCTTGCGTGCGAAGATATAGCTGGTGGGTCCGAGCTGTCGGCGGGAGGAATGTTTGTTTCGCGAAATACCTCCCTTTCGGTGGGTCCATACTGTCAGGTGGAGGAATCATTATTTTGCGCGTAATAAGGAGGCACTTGCTTGTGTGGGTCCCTATTGTCAGCCTCTCCACTTACATCGCTCTCCGGTGGATGTTGTTTGTTGACCATGTTGACCACGCCACGCCGAGAGCACAAATGCGGTGGATGAGGGCAAGGCCCAGGAAGGGAACGGCCCAGAGCCGGTGAAGCCACAACAATGGATGCCCACGCTGAGTAGAGTACGAGAGCTGACTAGTCGGCTGCGTGGTGAGGCTGACGTCGCCAGATAATAAGAGGATGTGCGGGTGGGTAGAGGGATGGCCTGGCGGCAGCACAACCGGCCACGGGAGGAGGGAGCAGGCAGTCCCGCCGGCGCTGGTTTGGGCGTCTGGAGCAGGAAGACTAGAGATTGAAGAAGCACGACGACCGTTGGATGGACATCCAGCAGTCACTGCTCTGCGTTGACTAAGTTGACAAAGCCTTGCGTACGCGTCAAAATTTTTTTTAGGACATTGTCATCGTCAACCTAGTAGGCCTAGAAGTCAGCCTCCAAATCTGTGGAAAACAACATACAGCCCATTAGCCATTATTTCCAATAATTTACAGCCCATTTGCTAATTCTTAAGGATATTTTGATGCCCATATTCTTTTTATTAGCATTACAGACTATATTCTAGGCACCGCTAAAAAATTCAATGAAATTTTGCATCTTTCAGTGGGGTCCGAACTCTTTTAATCACGAAATATCAAGTCACGTTAAAAATAATTTTTAAAAAGTATATCAAAATAAAATTCGAAGAAAAATTCTCCGCAAAAAAATGAATGAAATTTAAAATCTTGACTAGCAAGATGCATGTGCGTTGCACGTAACATCAAGATGCATTTGTATGAGTAGTTTATCTTGTGGGAGAAAAGGATGAAAGAGGGAAGGCCGTATCTGCAAATGTGGAGATGAGTGCGGCTAAATTGTCATAGTTTCCTTCCTATCCGTTAGATATAGCTCGAACGACCTATATTGCAGGATGGCAGGCACACCATCATCACCAACTCTGCTTTTTATAAGAGTAGAGAAATCCAGAAAAAATGATATTTGAATGTAATTGCCGGTTGGCTTTGGTTTAAAATTTTACAGCCCATTTTCTGGGGAGGCCCATTTCTTACTACTTACATCCCTCCTCATCTTAAAAGATTTGCAGCCCAGCAGGGCTGAGAAAAGCAAGTAGGCCTCGGTTGGGTATTCTCCAAAAAAAAGAACACGGGTAGCCATTTTCACAAAGAAAAAAGATATCAACTGGGCTCGTCATGTGCTTAAATAAAAGCATAAGCGTGGGCTAGACGGGCCACAGCCGCCACACAGCGCGCAGTTGAGCTCCGTCTGTATAACTAAAAAACAACCGGGCGAGTTGTTGGGTCCCTGGTGTTATCCGCTCGTTGTGTAATTTTCTCGTTTATTAACTACATTGACAATGGCGTGGGACCTAGTTGTCAAACAATTACGAGGAAGTATTTTTTTGGCTTGTAATAACAAGGCACCTACTTGTGTAATGCAATGACCTTCGTGGGTCCCTACTGTTAGCCTCTCCACGTACAGTCATTTCCTGATTCCTCTCGATTGTTGACCATGTTGACAACACGAGACGGCGGTGGGCACAGCGAGTGAACCAAGGCGGAGAACAACGGCGAGGCCTCGGACGGGAACGAACAGGAGCCGTGAAGATGCGGCGGTGTAGTGGCAGACGGAGGGGAGTACGAGGGCAACAACATGTAACTCAAGCTTACAAACGGTACAAAAAGCCCAAGGATTAATTGTTCATCAAATTTACATAAAACCCTGATTGAACATGGCAATAACATCTAACCCAACCACTCTTTTTCGCAGTCACAAACAAATGGATCAGTCTGATCCATTAAATCAACATCATGGGCAAAAACAATTTTGGAGGATGACTACAAGTTGTTGTAAATAGAAGCCGAGCACGTTCAGCAGCCCATTTGTCTACTTGAAACTTCTTTTTTTGCTGTTCAACATGTCCGTCTGTGAGAAATCTCTTGTTGAAAAACTTAAGCCTCATGGACAATAGTAATCTCGTATTCAACAGGAAGAATGTGACAAAGCTTCTGTTTGCCTAGTTGGATGCATATCCTCCCATCATTACTGTCCTCAAACGAATGTCATGAGAACTGAGAAATCCTGGTGCTTATTACGCCACCAATTGGTTATATGTTTTTCTCCATGTGTTAGTGCCTAAGTAGACATGAAGATTGAAAACAGTTAAGGTCTGAAAAAAGAGTATGTGGAAAGAGCGACAGCTGAATGGTTAGTTCTAATAAAATATATACGGGCTTTCAATGTGCATGAAATCATCACCTTTATATATAAATTCTCTAGAGATCGAAAGCATCGCAACAAGCCAATAATTATGTTCAGATCAAAACTAAACATTCCGATATATATAAGATCTTGACAGAATCCAGCAGCATTGATAGGCTATCCATGGACGAACTCTTCATTGAGCATATAACATAGTATTAGTACCCAAAGTGTACTCCAAGATAATATAAAACTTATGCGCACAAATGAAAAATGCAGCTTATGATTACAAATGTCTAGATGATAATATACGGTACCTGAAAAAGTACGGAGCCAAACATCAACTTGTTGTGATCATTAAACGGATCACTAATTACACCCAAGGTCTCCAGTTTGGGTGCAGTGACGACAGTTATTTGCGATTTATAACAATAATGAAGGAGCAACCTTTTAAGTGAAGGGGCATCTTCGATGATGAGATGTTGTCCTTCAAAACAAATTCCAATACAACTGATAGGGATTTCTATTCCCAAAACAATCAGCAAGCACTCCAGGGTAGGGCAACTAGAGTGGATGATGTTGTGCAGTGAGGCCTCCGACAGATAAACCACCACAAGCGAAAGCTTTTTTAGGAGTGGGAGTCGAAGCATTTGTACCAGATTGTCTAGTAGAGGGCACCGGGCGAAGATGGCGGTGTGGAGAGAGAGGAAAAGCACGAGATAGACAATGGTGGTGTGGGCACAAATTCTTGGTGTTCGGTTTGTGGTATGAAACTTTCGTGGTAATGGTAGAACTCAAACTGCTGGAGTTTTTCGAATACAGGGGATGTCAGCTGAGCGTCCACCGTGCAGGATATGGACAGCAGGTAGCATGTTGGTATGCAGAGGCGTTGTACGGGGCCCTGCTGGTGAGAGGAGATGATAGCTCTGAGGAGATCAAATTCAGGAAGGACAGATATCTGACGACAGTCGAGATTGAGGGGCGCGGTGCGCCATAGAGGGCGCATCGAGTTGAGAGGAATTGTGTGCGGCAGCAATCTTTGGTGGGGAGAAGCAAGATGATCTCCCCAAGGATGTCGTCCGGGAGATTGCTAATGCGGTCCACCAGAGATTCTATGGGTTCCTCGGATCCGGGTGGGGGGGGGGGGGGCTCGCCGCTTCTCCCGCCGCTGTCGGGTGCGCTATCTACAACCGGCGCCGCCGCTGGCGGGAGCCTCATCTTCTTGGCGTTGGGGCCAGCCGACTCCATTTTCCTTGCGGGCGTCGTGCTGAGCTCACGGTTTGAGTAGAGTAACCAGAGACGAGGCTAGTGGCAGTGCGAGTGGGGAAGAAGGAGGGCTGGGGTTTTCTGTAGGAGTGGAAGAAGAGGCGCAACCGTTTTTTGTACGAGTGAGTAAGAAGGTGAGCGGGTTTTTTTGTACGAGTGAGGAAGATGGGGAGCGGGGATATTGGGTGGCGACGGAAGCGGGAGAGTCCATCGAGCTGCAGTATAAGTGGAAGCGAGGAGGAATGAGGGTTTTCTGGGATCGCCCCCACTTCAAGAAATATGGACTTCTCCTCGCAAAAACAAAAACAAATGGGCTTTAAGATGGATAGGCTTTTGTATCGGCCCAGTGGCTGCCCATGTTTCGTATTGGAGAGCCTTAAGACTAGAGGCAGTCCATTAGAGACATTCTCCAGCTCTCTAGCTTATTGCCCATTCGAAAGAAAATAAGAGACACCTCCAGCTTAATTATGGCTCCTCATCGGTCGACCTACCAATAAGATTATTTCATCTTGCGTTGGTCATTCTACCTAGTTAAGAATGTAGGAATACCTGGAGCACTGTGAGGTCAGCTGACAGCAGGTTCCACTAAAATTGAGGTTTGTGCTTCCGTTTGCACAAATAGACACCATATGAAGATAGACAACCCTATTTGCACAAATATGTAACAGCAGCATCTCATATGTTATCAATGGCATTACAATGACAATATGAAAAAGTGCCATTATCTAAGAAGTGCCATCACATCAAATCAACACTAGCACTAGATTAACGGGGGCTTACATTAACATGCATAACAATTGCATTATGACTATGTGATAACAAGGGCATGTGCGGTTCAAGGGGTTTTAACGGGGATTAACAGGGATTGTGGAGGATTAAATCATGTACAAGCCAAATTCCCCTCCATTCCTCTCCAAACCCCTTGGGAGGAGGTTGAACCGAACAAGGCCTAAGACTAACCACAGTGGGAGTAACTTAATTCCATACGGTATCATAATATGATACTCAACCCTCTCTTTCTTCATTTAATTCTACGCCACCTCATCAAATTTGCCTAATTGGCATGCATGATACTACTTATGATACTCCCATTACAACCAGCCTGGTAGAATTAATATACCTAATCTAAATGGTCGCCGCCCGATCTCTTTGTCCTCCTCCAGCATCCGGCTGAAGAAGAATCGTGCAAGACACCGGCTGTATTCGCTGGCGTCGCCTCGGCGTTGGCCTTCATGGGATACAATCGGCGGCGGCCTCCCGTGTTCTACTTCTCCTCGATGATGGCGGTGGGCGGCGATGTGCTGGCCGTTACCTCATCGACATTCGCGTAGCTGCGTCACCTCGTCGACATCTGTGGCGGCTTCTTTCTCTGCCTGCATGGCGCGGCTACGCGTGCATCGACGGCGGATGGCGCAGTCACAGGCACTGGAGGCGTTGTACTATGCGGCGGCGTCGAGCGCAGCGACGATGCCCATGCCGCCATGCTCACCGACAAGCCGGCGTGGAGCAAGTCGGCACTCTACCTCGAGCTGTATTGGAGCGGCCAACTGCGGAACCACGCGCTGGCTTAGTGCGTCAACTGCCTCCGACGGGCTAGGTGAGGTAGGTGGAGTAGCGAGCTACCTCGCTCGTAACTGCCGGGCTCGGCGGGCCACCCATATGACTTTTATGTTGGAGAACTGCTCTTCTTGCTCGTCGAATGCCACCGAAAGAGTGGAGAAAATGGTGGAAGGAGGAGCTTGGCCGGTGTCCTGCTCCTGAACGGACGTGTGTGGCCGGAGTGGGTTTCTCGCATTCCACGCGGGTTTCTCTATCTCTACTCTTATTAAAAACAGAGTTGGTGATGATGGTGTGCCTGCCATCCTGCAATATAGGTCGTCCGATTTATATCTGAAGAATAGGAAGGAAACTATGGCACTTTTCCAAAAAGATACTCACACCCCTCTCCACATTTGCAAATAAGGCCTTCCCTCATTCAATCATTTCTCCCACAAGATAAACTACTCATACAAATGCATCTTGATGATCCGTGCAATGCATGGGCATCTTGCTAGTAAATATAGGTTTTTGAATGCGGCGAGGAGGCGGGTATAGCTAGGAGTGCAGTGGGCAGCACCCTCGGCCGGCTCGCCGCTTCAAATGGCGGACGCAGTGAGAGGTCGCGTCCGCTCTTACCCCCTTGACGGTGTACGTCCGGCTTTGAGGACAACATTATCCTTGACGGTGTATGTCACCTTGTGTCTAGATCTGAGAGGCCACGTGTACCAGATGAATGACTCCAAGTTCGACCACCGTGAAGCTAGGAGCGAGCCGAGGAACACTATTGGAGAGAACCCCCTCATAATTTTCCTGCATTGCTCGTTCGATTCATAGGATAGAATGCTATAGGATTTTTTTCCTATGTAATCATGTGTTAATTGGCAATCTAGCATCCACTCCAACTTTTTTCACTTCTTTTTCCTGTGTCAGACACTCTGGTTTTTTTAGGGGAACACTGTCTTAATGTTATGGGATTCAAGAGGACATGCCACTCCAATCCTTTATTTTTCATATTCCAGCGTTTTAAGTTCCTATGAAGAGAGTACTTGCTCTAAATGATGTGCCGCTGCAAGAGCCGCCTATATTAATTAACCATGCTCTAAAAAGGTGGACCAGCTTTGGCTATATTATACTACTGGTTAGTAGGTGACCTTGCGCTTGGCTCTTCTCCTCTTCCGGAAGTGGAACAATAAAGATGGTACTACAGTAGTACTTCTGGCAATCTGACGCCAAATGAACTACTGCACGTCCACCGCTTGTAAGCAAAAGTTTCTCCTCATGCCGCAAGCCACCATGCACGCGTTGGCGAGGGAGAAGGCGTAGTAAGCAAGCTTCTCGTCGTTCTGCGAGTTGACGGGACACATCAAAGTTATTTAGTACTCTCTCCAAAAAAGGGCCGACCATGTCCATGGCTACCATCCCATGCTCCATCATTTAGTACGTGCACTATTCATGTGCCATCGAGGAGAAAAAATATTCCGTAGTACTAGGTGCCATCGAAGTGCTCGATTCACTTACGCACTGCTTATCTCCATTTTCTTGCATGACACGTGCACCTTGATGCTAGATGTCCCGCGTATTGGCAAAAGGATGAACAAAGCTCACGTAAAAAAAGAGTGGAAGCACATAGATTCACGACGACCGAGAAGGAGCAAGGAACCTCGCGGTGGAGTGTCTGCACTAATAATATTTTATATTATTAGGTGATATAAAATCAACCAGATCTCTCGTCTAGCTGGTTCGCGCATTTCCCCTATTTTTGCCGCCTGCCCACCTATAGAACCGCCTCATGACGTCCAAATCCTCTCCAAACACCTAGGGAGCCGGTTGAACTGAACAAGTCGAACTTGTTTTTAGTGGGTACATTGACGTGGCATCGAAAGGGTGTGATAGGTGACTCTGGCAAAATAATTGACTACCACGTTGGCATAAATGAGATTGGGGCCCACTTGTCAGCGTGCTGGACGGAGGAAGGAACGCAAGAAAGAATGGAGCGTGGAAGGGTGCGAATCGATTGTCTCACGTGTGATGACGACTGGAGCAATCCACGCAGATTATACTACGTTAAAAAATTCATGCAAACACAGACGATGTGAGTAGGTGACCGTGTGCTTGGCTTTGCCTCTTTCGGAAGTCGAACAATGATGATGGTACTACTATATAGATAATTCTGGCAATCTGACACAGAATGATCTGTTGCATGTCCACCGCCTGTATTAAGCGCACTATCATAAAGCAAAAGCTTCTCCTCGTCCTGCGAGCCACCGCGCGCGCGTGAGCGAGGGAGAGGTTGTACTTGTACTAGTAGACTAGCCACAGTGGGAGTAACTTCAGCAGTAACATCGAGTCCAACTCAGCAAATTGGCTTATGTGGCAGTGAGTTAATGATGAGAGAGGTAGTTTGAGTAACTTAGCTAGTTACTGTAACATCACATGTCCCAATGCAATATGAGTCTATAACCTAATAAATGCAGCTTTGCATGACACCACACTTATGTTACTACCCACTATGAAGGTAGTAACATAGTCTAGAAATATGTGTATGTTACTAGTGTATGTTACTCTCCATTGTGGCTAGTCGTAGTAAGCAAAGCTTCTCCTCGTTTGCGAGTTGATGGGACATATCAAAAGTAGTGTATTAGTCTCCAAAAAGGGTTGACCATGTCCATGGAAACCATCTCGTGCTCCGTCATTCAGTGCGTGCACGATTCACGTTCCATTGTGAAAATAATGTTGCGTACGTGCCATCGAATAAAGTAACTTAATTTATAAAAAACGCGCCACCGTGTCATGATCGAACTTTGATTCGTCCACGCGTGGTTCCCATGAACAACTACTACACTGCCAAATTATATGGTGAGCTGCCTCTTCGTACAGAAATGAGCTCACCGTGTACCCGCGCGTGAGTATTAGGGAAAGAGGCAAAGAGTACCTGCATCGGTGCCTGCACCTCTTCTCTTCGTGCTCGTATTCCTTTTTTCGGGTGATTCGTGCACGTACTCCACCTACGTTCGTGACCGTTGGTGAGTCTCTCCTACTATACCTAACTTCATTTTCTTGCATGACACGTGGATCTGGATGCTGGATGTCCCACGTGTCGGCAAAACTTAGAAGAACGCTCTCCGACGACTGAGAAGGAGCAAGAAACCTCGCGGTGGAGCGTCTGGACTCTTTAATATTTTTATTCGGTGATATAAAATCTACCCAATCTTCTCCACAGTAGACCGGAAGAGTCCGAAACACGGCAACCCAGTGTAGTTACATCATACATGGCCAACCCATGCTATCACCATATTTCTTGGCCTCTGTGCGATATCTAGCTCTAGTAATCCACCAGCCCGTATCGCTTCTCGCTCCTCGTCTCTCTCAAAGTGCGGCGGGCTGGTGATTTTGCCGTCTATTGAGGTCGGTTAACTCATCGCATGTTAGCGACATGCCAAGAGCATTCTAAAAAAATTATTGTACTCTATTGTTATGCCAAGAAGAGGAAGCGCTTTGACTGATGGACCAAACGAGACAGGCGTGTCGTGCCGTGAGTGGGTCCAGTTTGTCGTTTTGAACTTGTTTCGTGTAGTAGTAACACTTGGTTTTGACTATTGATAAGATTTTATATAGGGCCTAATGTATTCTTCGAGGTTGCCTTTGACTATTGATAAGATTTTATATAATTTGAAATTTACATCATTCAAGATCCTTTCACGTTTCGTTAAAAAAAGATCCTTTCACGTACGAATTTGACGGTATGCTTTGAGAAACATGCATGTCCTATACAGCTCCTGTTTGGATACTCTAACTTAGCTAGAGGTTAGACTAACTCATGACTAACCCTGAGCTAACTCTAGCCAAAGAGGTGGTTGGATGACAGGGTTAGATTGACAACAAATGCACTTGATAGAGAGAGAAAAGTGATTTTTCAGTGGGCCAACCGAGAACTAGCTCCAAAGCACCACTTGGCTGGCGGGTTAGAGAGAGAAAAGTGATTTTTCAGTGGGCCCAATGATAAGTATCTCCAATTAGCACCTCTTGGGTGGGATATTTTTTATTGGTGGGTTTGGTGCAACTTGCTCCAATTTAACCCTCATGTTTGGATACTTTAGGGCTATTTGAGCCCCAGCTAGCTCAAACTAACTCTAACCCATGGATCCAAACAGGGCCACAGTTAGTCTCGGAAAAGGCATTAAGCCCTATATACATGGATAGACGGAGTACATGATACTAGCAAATGCTCACCATTAGTAGAAGTTCATTCGTTGGTTTTGATTTTTGATTCAGTTGCTGTGTTGCTACCGTCCAATATTCGCGTGTGGTTGTTTCTAGAATAAAAAAGGAGGTAGTACTTACTGTGGGAAAGGTGAAGTGATGGTTGCTTCGCCCGAGCAACTTATTACTCTGCGAATATTGGAGTACCAGCGGATTCAACGAAGAGAGAAATGATGGTTGCTTCGTCCGAGCAACTTACTGTGGCGAAGGTGGGGCTTTGTGATTTTACTGCTCACTAGTCATTATTACTGCGGCGCAACGACCGGGGTGAATCTTCCCTGCAGTTGTGCACTCAATATTGCTGCATGGCAGGTGGAGCCGGATGAAGGATGTCCCACATGTCGGCAAAACAAAGTTGAATTGTTTCTGGCATTGCTATAAATCCTTCAGGATTTTTTTATATGTATGCATAATTTTCCAGCATAATGAAATTGTACAGTGATCCTATGAAGGTTTCAACTTTGGTTCCTACAGGAAAAAAAGGTTTCAACTTAGGATTCATGTGTCCTCTTGCATCAAGATTGTCTCGTTACAATATTCCATCAAATGCAAATGAAACTACCATGGCTGCTAATGCATCTCAATAGTTCACAGATCAGCGCCAATATTCACATCACAACTGAAGACAAAGTTGTGAGAAGGTGTACAAATAAAGAAATATATATAATTGATCGATGTTGTTCATAGGCATGGCTCCATTTCCTGGGCACAGTGTTCATTGGTTGGCAGCTAGTTTCTCCCAGCTCCGTAGCCAAAAAAGAGGTGTATGGAGGACACTACAATCTGATCATTTTGTGCAGCTCCACTAAAATCGAGCTGATCATCCTTGTTTGCAAAGATATTCAGCCAGTGTGATTACAATAATAGTGGAACTGGATGATGAAACATAACACACACAAATAGAAGCCGATCACCTCTGCGATCTCTCTTTAGGACTAACTACTTATTGGAGAAGATTAGGCACGAAGTTGGATGAGGAGGATAGCAAAACCAATCGCCCTTTCTGCAGTCCCACAGAAATGTAAAAACGTTGCCCGTGTGACATTTTGGCGGAACTGCACAAAACACTCCTAAGAAAAAAGTGATTTGTGCAGTTCACCAAAAGGTCGCAATAGCAACGAGGTGAAATGGATAGCCCTGTTTGCAAAAGGAGGTAGAAAGGAAACAATTACTGCCCAATGACACGAGTTGAAGACACATACGTCGACAAAAAAGAAGCATATTCCATGTAATAAGGGAAAGATAGCAGCATGAAGATGGGAAGTGGAGCAAGGCCAAAGGAAGCTGTACCTAAGGGTCATCGGGATGTAACTAGGAGGGCACCGGTGATCGGGATCTGCCCAAACTGCGGTAGCGAGCAAGTGGCGAAGGCCCTACCACGCTGGAGCTTGGTCAGGGAGAACGGCGGGTACCGCAGATCGGGACGTGCTGCCTCAACGCCGTCGAACGGAGAAAAGATGCACATCCTCCCTTTCCGCCGGTGGACGGGATGCGGATGGATCAGTGACCAACGGTGAGAGAGAGAGAGAGGCCACCGCCGCCTTGTGTGAGATAGTGTGACGAGAGATAAACCCCGGCAGGCAGGCTCCATTGTATATAGTGGAGCAGAATTTTCTTTTTTCCCGACGACAATCGTTTTATATTCTGTACATGCCATTGAGGAATATAACTTTATTTAATACTAACGCGTCAAGTCGAACTTTGTTCCGTCTATGCGTAGTACACGACCCTTCTTCGAGTAAACAACCGCTACAGGCGTCGAATTATCACGTGGGCTGCCTTTTTGTATAGAAATGGACTCCATCGTGTTCCCGCGCGGTTGTGGCCGGTAACGAGACATGAGTACGTGCGTCGTGCGTGCACCTCTTCTGAAGGTGCAGGTACGTACGTGGGTGGGTGTGAAAGAGATGGTTTGTGCGAAATAGAGACAATGTGTCGATGATATCTCAAACAAAAAAACGTAACATATGCAATGTGTGTGAAACAGAGTCATGGATATGTCATATATAGAGGAGGCGATCCACGAGAAGAGAGTGGAGGGATCATCGGCGTGAGATATTGATAGAATCGAAAACAGGGATGAAGTGTGTGGGTGCCCGATCGACAAAGAGTGCCATCTAATTTGTGTTTGCCCATGTCAAAGATACAGGGCGGCTGGCCTACGGAATTTGAGAGGGCAGAGGTGCAGTGTTTCCCTGTGGCATGGATACCTACCTACAATGTTCGACTATCAATGTGTGTGGGGGGAGAGGGGGAGAGACCTAACTATAGAGAGGTAGATCGACTAGTATATGTGTGGAGAAGGAGAGAGACCTAGCTATGTATTGAGGGAGATCGATCGGCATCCATGCATATGTGTAGCAGAGGAATAATGTTGGGAGAAAGACAAAGGTAGAGTGTCAGAGGGTTGGTGGTTGAGTTGCTTCTCACAAATGATGGGAGAGGCATGCTAGACAAACGGAGGGTACGAGTGCAATATCAATTAGAGAGGGGATGTCTGCCTATCTATGCACGTGCGTGTAAGAGACGGTTGGGAGGTATGCAAGGATGATGAGGGGGGACGATATGGTTGTGGTAGCAGACGTAACTACATAGGAAGATCAATTGTCGTGTGTCCAAGGAAGGGAGAGACATAACTAGTGAGGTAAGTCGATCGGTGCGTGAGGATAGTGATGAGGACATCAATACCATTGTTAGACCCACAGCCCCTACTGCTACATATACTGGACCAATTACTAGAGCTCGCGCACGCCAATTAAATTATCAGGTACTTTCGTTTCTTGGTAATGATTCTAATGTTCATGAGAATATGATGCAGCCTAAATTGGATACATTTGTTTTGCTTACAAATGAAGGGCCTAGCTTGGTATCTCTACATATGCTGATTATGTTGATTGTGATGTGGTACCTATGCAAGCATGTTCCTTATTATTTGGTAGACCATGTGAATTTGATAAAAATTCTGTACACCATGGTAGAAACAATCAGTATACTCTTGTTCATAAGGATAAAAATATTACTTTGCTTCCTATGACTCCTGATTCCATTTTGAAAGATGATATTAATAGAGCTAATAAAGCAAAACAGGAGAAAAATAAGAGTGAAAATCAGATTGTGGCAAAAGAATTTGAGCAACAAATGAAGCCTAATAATAAACCATCTAGTGTTGCTTCTGAAATTAAATTGAGAAGTGCATGTTTACTTGCCACCAAATCTGATATTGATGAGCTAGATTTTAGCAACTCTGTTTGCTATGCTTTTGTGTGCAAAGAGGCATTAGTTTCATTCAAGGACGTGCCTTCCTCTTTGGCCCCTGCTATCACTAACATTTTGCAGGAGTTCGCTGACGTCTTCCCATAAGACGTGCCACCGGGATTACCACCTATTCGAGGGATGAGCATCAAATTGACTTAATTCTCGGTGCATCACTACCCAACCGTGCACCATACCGTACCAATCCAGAGGAGTTGAAGGAGATTATGCGTCAAGTACAGGAGCTGCTCGACAAAGGTTATATACGCGAATCTCTTAGTCCTTGTGTTGTTCCTATTATACTAGTGCCTAAAAAGGATGGTACGTCGCGTATGTGTGTTGATTGTAGAGGCATTAATAATATTACTATTCGTTATCGTCATCCTATTCCTAGGCTAGATGATATGCTTGATGAATTGAGTGGCTCTATAATATTCTCCAAAGTTGATTTGCGTAGTGGATACCATCAAATTCGTATGAAATTGGGAGATGAATGGAAAACAACATTTAAAACTAAGTTTGGTTTATATGAGCGGTTAGTCATGCCTTTTGGGTTAACTAATGCACCTAGTACTTTCATGAGACTAATGAACGAAGTTTTACGTGCTTCCATTGGACGATTTGTGGTAGTCTATTTTGATGATATACTGATTTATAGCAAATCTTTGAAGAACATTTGGAACATTTACGTGCTGTTTTTATTGCTCTACGTGATGCACGTTTGTTTGGTAACCTTGGGAAGTGCACCTTTTGCACCGACGGTGTATCTTTTCTTGGCTATGTTGTTACTCCACAGGGAATTGAAATTGATAAAGCCAAGATTGAAGCTATCGAGAGTTGGCCGCAGCCCAAAACGGTCACACAAGTGAGGAGTTTTCTTGGACTCGCTGGTTTCTATAGGCGTTTTGTGAGAGATTTTAGCACCATTGCTGCACCTCTCAATGAGCTTACAAAGAAGGATGTGCCTTTTGTTTGGGGTACCGCACAGGAAGAAGTCTTCACGGTATTGAAAGATAAGTTGACACATGCTCCTTTACTCCAACTTTCTGATTGTAATAAGACTTTTGAGCTTGAATGTGATGCTAGTGGAATTGGATTAGGAGGTGTGTTATTACAAGATGGCAAACCTGTTGCATACTTTTCTGAAAAATTGAGTGGGCCTAGTCTGAACTATTCTACTTATGATAAAGAATTATATGCTCTTGTTCGGACCTTAGAAACATGGCAACATTATTTATGGCCCAAAGAATTTGTTATACATTCTGATCATGAATCTTTGAAACACATTAAAAGTCAAGCAAAACTAAACCGTAGACATGCTAAATGGGTTGAATTCATTGAGACTTTCCCTTATGTCATTAAACACAAGAATGGTAAAGAAAATGTTATTGCTGATGCATTGTCTCGTCGTTATACTATGCTTTCACAACTTGACTTTAAAATATTTGGTTTGGAGACCATCAAAGATCAATATGTGCATGATGCTGAATTTAAAGATGTATTGCAGAATTGTAAAGAAGGTAGAACATGGAACAAGTTCGTCGTTAATGATGGATTTGTGTTTCGTGCTACCAAGCTATGCATTCCAGCTAGCTCCGTTCGTCTTTTGTTGTTGCAGGAGGCGCATGGAGGAGGACTAATGGGACACTTTAGCATGAAGAAGACGGAGGATATACTTGCTACACATTTCTTTTGGCCAAAGATGAGACGGGATGTTGAGCGTTTTGTTGCTCGCTGCACTACATGTCAAAAAGCTAAGTCACGACTCAATCCTCATGGTTTATATATGCCTTTGCCTGTACCTAGTATTCCTTGGGAGGATATATCTATGGAGTTTGTTTTAGGTTTACCTCGAACAAAGAAGGGGAGAGATAGCATATTTGTTGTCGCGGATAGGTTCTCGAAAATGGCACACTTTTGGAGATGTTTATGGACTAAGTTGGGGACTAAACTGCTTTTTAGTACTACTTGTCATCCCCAAATAGATGGTCAAACTGAAGTAGTCAATAGAACATTGTCTACTATGCTTAGGGCTGTTTTGAAGAATAATAAGAAAATGTGGGAAGAATGCTTACCTCATATTGAATTTGCTTATAATCGTTCGTTGCATTCTACTATAAGATGTGCTCTTTTGAAATTGTGTATGGTTTCCTACCTCGTGCACCTATTGATTTGTTGCCTCTCCCATCTTCGGAGAAGGTTAATTTTGATGCTAAACAACGTGCTGATTTGATCTTAAAAATGCATGAGTTAACTAAGGAAAACATTGAGCGTATGAATGCTAAATATAAACTTGCTGGAGATAAGGGTAGAAAACATGTTGTCTTTGTACCTGGAGATCTTGTTTGGTTACATTTGCATAAGGATAGGTTTCCTAATTTGCGCAAATCAAAGCTAATGCCACGTGCTGATGGTCCTTTTAAGGTGTTAGAGAAAATAAATGATAATGCACATAAACTTGAGCTGCCTGCAGATTTTGGGGTTAGTCCCACTTTTAACATTGCAGATTTGAAGCCTTATTTCGGTGAGCAAGATGAGCTTACGTCGAGGACGACTTCATTTCAAGAAGGGGAGGATTATGAGGACATCAATACCATTGTTAGACCCAGGGCCCCTACTGCTACATATACTAGACCAATTACTAGAGCTCGCGCACGCCAATTAAATTATCAGGTACTTTCGTTTCTTCGTAATGATTCTAATGTTCATGAGAATATGATGCTGCCTAAATTGGATACATTTGTTTTGCTTACAAATGAAGGGCCTGACATGGAGAAGATGGATGAACACTGGAGCAAGACCAAGCCTGGAGATGATGGCATGCGCAAGGCGAACAAGAACGGAGTTACAAGTGATGATTTCAGGACTTTGAAGCCACCATAAGGAGTGCATGAAGACTTGGACGAAATATACAAGATGCCACTTCATAAATTTCGTCCAGAGGCTATTCTAGGTGCTGCGTCACCTTATTATTGGGCCAGGCCCATGTAATTTCGAAATACTTAAGTATAGGCTGTTTTTAGAGTCCGTATGTGTGGAGAAACAAGAGTTAGGGTTGGTTTCGGACCCCTCCCTCAAGGGCCACGAAATTCCCCCCTCTTCCTCCATATATACAGCCCTTAGGGTGTCGTTTCGACTTCGGGTTTTGTTTAGATCAAAAGTTCGCCATATCTGCAACTTCGCGTACTTCGTTTGTGTTCAACGACCAGACAAAGGCGTCACAGAACCCCACCTTCATTAATAAAGCTTTCCTCTTATATTCGCAATATCCAGATTGCAATCTCAGTTTCTTGATTGTTCTTCATTTGCACGCAGGAAACAGACCCTCGTGGTCAGGTTGATGATGCTCCGGCGTGGTCAATAACCTCTCGAAGTTGGTTTAGCGATTGCTAAGGCACGACGTCCTCGCACGTTCGTAGTCGGATCGTGAAAGTCTACTCCTCCGAAACGATAATCACCATCTCATCGAAAGACGGGACACCTTTGCCTCTATCAAGTGGTATCACATTTCCAGGTTGCTCGGTGAGATTTTACAGTTTTTCATAGTTTAGATCGATCTGTTCTTCATACCTATAGTCCACGAAAAAGCCAAAAAAAATTTAGGGTTAGTTCATCCTATCCGAACCAATCTGAGCCTTTGCATAATCTTTTCTGTTTTTGCTTTGTTGAAATTGCGGTTGCATCGTCGTGTCAAGTTGCTGGTCTTAGCGTCTAGTCCTTTAGAGTTTCGAGTTCTGTTCATAGGTTGTCACGTTGCCGCTGCCATATATCACCACTGCATCATCATCATCGCTGCTGCCATATACCACCACCGCACCAACTTCATCGCCACTGCCATATACCACCACCACATATTCACCGCCAATCCGAGTCCATATACGCCACCAAATATCAGTCACCATCACGCCAATCCGAGTCCACCTGCAACATATATCCGCCACCAGTCTGAGTTCCACCAGATTCATCTCCGCCACCAGTCCGATATTCCACTAGATTCATCTCCGCCACCAGTCCTAGTCCGAGTCTAGTAATTGTTGCTTTGTTTCGATTTCCAGATCACGCGATACTCCGAGTCGTGATAGAGTAGGAGTCCCCAACTTCTGAGCCATCCGCAGAAGAAAAATAGTTCCAGTTTAAAAAAAAACTAAGTCTGGAAAATTCTGGCTAGGCAGTTTTTAGGACATTTGTAGACTTTTTCGAAAAAAATTGTTGCGGAGCAAAAAAAAGAGGAAAAAAAGTGCAAAAACAAAAAAGTGAAAAAAAGAAAAAAAATCAGAGTGTGCTCCTCCCTTGTTTACATGCAGCGCCATGATTTTGTTAGTATTCTAGGCTCGCGTCTCTAGTACGGTCTAGCCTAGGACTAGCACAGTACCGTCGTTGAGCGTTTATTCAACTTTGCATATCTGAATTGATTATTGCTGACCCTTTTTGCTACCATATTATAAGCCTTCCTAGCTCCACATACATCTACGTCGTGCGTTTGACTCTCCCTGGTAATCGCTCTATCCAAGCTTTGAGAGTTTTGACTACTAAGGTTGCCGATCACTGCCTGCTGCTAGGTAAGAACTGGTAAGACTTTGAGATTTGCTTGACGGATTTGTGACACCCACCACCACCATTTTCTATTAGTCTGTTGGATCATATTCTTGTGTGTTTCTATTGCTCCTAACCATCACAGGATCACAAGCCGACGAGATTGACTGGGAGAACTTAACGAACAAGGAGCTTCATGATAAGTTTCAGCAAATGATGACTGAACAGGTGCAAGATGTGCTGAACAATTTTGAAGAGGCCATGGAGAAGATCACTAGCCTTGAGAAGACGTTCGAAACAAAGCTCGATAACAGATTTAATGAACTGCTTGCGCGTCTTCCACCACCGGCTGCACCTGCCGCACCTCTGCAACAACAACAACAACTACTACTACCTCCATGTTGCGAAATAGCCCTCCGCCGAGCGAGCTATGTCCTTCTTCAGCCTGGCCAAACTGTTGGTGCAGCTGTTGATACTTCTGTGGCCCCTGCAGCTGATGCAAAGGATGATTATGTGGGAGATTACGAGGATGAGGTTGATCAAAATCAGAACTACGTGCAACCACCAGCACCACAACCACCAGGTCGTCCACATGCAAATAATGGCAATGGAAGGGCTCCCCCTCAGGTACGAGATCATGACCATCTCCCTAAACTGAAATTGAATTTTCCACCATTTGAGGGTAGATATGTTCCTGATATATATCTTACTTGGGAGTTAGAAACTGAACAACGATTTACATGTTTACAATATCCTGAGGAGAGACGTGTTCCTGCTGCTGTTTGTGCATTCAGTAGCTTTGCATGTCTTTGGTGGTCTGAACATTGTAGATTATATCCTATTCCAGCTACTTGGGCTGCTTTGAAAACTGCTATGCGTACTCGTTGGGTTCCACCATATTATCAACATGAATTAATTCAAAAATTGCAGCGTTTAAGACAAGGAAAAAATTCTGTACAAGAATATTATCAGGAATTACAAACTGGCATGATTAGATGTGCTATTGTTCAGGAGAATGAAGCTATGCTTGCACGTTTTATGGGTGGATTAAATAGAGAGATTCAGACCATTCTAGAGTATAAGGAGTATAATAATATCACTCGTTTATTCCATCTTGCTTGTAAAGCTGAACGTGAAGTGCAGGATCGACAGGCATTGGTGCGGACTAACTTTTCTGCAGGTTGACCTTCATCAGGGACACCACATGCATGCTCTACTTCCACGGCACCATCACCTCCATCAGGTGCCACCTCCAGCCGTGATACAAGAAAGCAGGCACAACCACCACTCTCTGCCAAGAGCACACCTGCCGGGCCTGCGCAGAGCTCTTCTTCTTCCATGGCGTCAACAGGGCACACAAGTGATATTATTTGTCGTCGTTGTAAGGGAAGAGGACATTTTGCGAGAGAATGCAAATCTCAGCGTGTGATGATTGCTACTGAGGATGGTGGGTATGAGTCCGCTAGTGACTATGATGAGGAGACTTTGGCTCTTATTACACATGAAGAACACGGTGGAGATGATTCTGATCATGAGACGCAATACATGGCTCCTGAAGATGCTGACAGGTATGAATGTTTAGTTGCTCAATGTGTTTTGAGTGTGCAGGTTACACAAGCTGAGCAAAATCAGAGGCATAATTTGTTCCATACAAAGGGAGTTGTGAAGGAACGTTCTATTCGCGTCATCATAGATGGAGGGAGCTGCAACAACTTGGCAATCATGGAGATGGTGGAGAAGCTATCTCTCACCACAAGACCACATCCACATCCTTACTACATCCAATGGTTCAACAACAGTGGCAAGGTTAAGGTAACATGTACTGTTCGTGTGCATTTTAGTATCTCTACATATGCTGATTATGTTGATTGTGATGTGGTACCTATGCAAGCATGTTCCTTATTACTTGGTAGACCATGGCAATTTGATAAAAATTCTGTACACCATGGTGGAAACAATCAGTATACTCTTGTTCATAAGGATAAAAATATTACTTTGCTTCCTATGACTCCTGATTCCATTTTGAAAGATGATATTAATAGAGCTAATAAAACAAAACAGGAGAAAAATAAGAGTGAAAATCAGATTGTGGCAAAAGAATTTGAGCAACAAATGAAGCCTAATAATAAACCATCTAGTGTTGCTTCCGAAATTAAATTGAGAAGTGCATGTTTACTTGCCACCAAATCTGATATTGATGAGCTATATTTTAGCAAAACTGTTTGCTATGCTTTTGTGTGCAAAGAGGCATTATTTTCATTCAAGGACGTGCCTTCTCTTCGCCCCCTGCTATCACTAACATTTTGCAGGAGTTCACTGACGTCTTCCCACAAGACATGCCACCGGGATTACCACCTATTCGAGGGATGAGCATCAAATTGACTTAATTCCCGGTGCATCGCTACCCAACCGTGAACCATATCGTACCAATCCAGAGAGAGGAAGGAGATTATGCGTCAAGTACAGGAGCTGCTCAACAAAGGTTATATACGCGAATCTCTTAGTCCTTGTGTTGTTCCTATTATACTAGTGCCTAAAAAGGATGGTACGTCGTGTATGTGTGTTGATTGTAGAGGCACTAATAATATTACTATTCGTTACCGTCATCCTATTCCTAGGCCAGATGATATTCTTGATGAATTGAGTGGCTCTACAATATTCTCCAAAGTTGATTTGCGTAGTGGATACCATCAAATTCGTATGAAATTGGGAGATGAATGGAAAACAGCATTTAAAACTAAGTTTGGTTTATATGAGTGGTTAGTCATGCCTTTTGAGTTAACTAATGCACCTAGTACTTTCATGAGACTAATGAACAAAGTCTTACGTGCTTTCAATTGACGATTTGTGGTAGTCTATTTTGATGATATACTGATTTATAGCAAATCTTTGGAAGAACATTTGGAACATTTACGTGCTGTTTTTATTGCTCTACGTGATGCACGTTTGTTTGGTAACCTTGGGAAGTGCACCTTTTGCACCGACGGAGTATCTTTTCTTGGCTATGTTGTTACTCCACAGGGAATTGAAGTTGATAAAGCCGAGATTGAAGCTATTGAGAGTTGGCCGCAGCCCAAAACGGTCACACAAGTGAGGAGTTTTCTTGGACTCGCTGGTTTCTATAGGCGTTTTGTGAGAGATTTTAGCACCATTGCTGCACCTCTCAATGAGCTTACAAAGAAGGATGTGCCTTTTGTTTGGGGTACCGCACAGGAAGAAGTCTTCATAGTATTGAAAGATAAGTTGACACATGCTCCTTTACTCCAACTTCCTGATTTTAATAAGACTTTTGAGCTTGAATGTGATGCTAGTGGAATTGTATTAGGAGGTGTGTTATTACAAGACGGCAAACCTGTTGCATACTTTTCTGAAAAATTGAGTGGGCCTAGTCTGAACTATTCTACTTATGATAAAGAATTATATGCTCTTGTTCGGACCTTAGAAACATGGCAATATTATTTATGGCCCAAAGAATTTGTTATACATTCTGATCATGAATCTTTGAAACGCATTAAAAGTCAAGCAAAAGTGAACCGTAGACATGCTAAATGGGTTGAATTCATTGAGACTTTCCCTTATGTCATTAAACACAAGAAGGGTAAAGAAAATGTTATTGCTGATGCATTGTCTCGTCGTTATACTATGCTTTCACAACTTGACTTTAAAATATTTAGTTTGGAGACCATCAAAGATCAATATGTGTATGATGCTAAATTTAAAGATGTATTGCAGAATTGTAAAGAAGGTAGAACATGGAACAAGTTCGTCGTTAACGATGGATTTGTGTTTCGTGCTAACAAGCTATGCATTCCACCTAGCTCCGTTCGTCTTTTGTTGTTGCAGGAGGCGCATGGAGGAGGACTAATTGGACACTTTAGCATGAAGAAGACGGAGGATATACTTGCTACACATTTCTTTTGGCCAAAGATGAGACGGGATGTTGAGCGTTTTGTTGCTCGCTGCACTACATGTCAAAAAGCTAAGTCACGACTCAATCCTCATGGTTTATATATGCCTTTGCCTGTACCTAGTGTTCCTTGGGAGGATATATCTATGGACTTTGTTTTAGGTTTACCTCAAACAAAGAAGGGGAGGGATAGCATATTTATTGTCGCGGATAGGTTCTCGAAAATGGCACACTTTATACCATGTCATAAAAGCGATGATGTTGTTAGTTTTGCTGATTTGTTCTTTCGTGAAATTATTCGCTTGCATGGTGTGCCAAATACTATTGTTTCAGATCGTGATACTAAATTTCTTAGCCACTTTTGGAGATGTTTATGGACTAAGTTGGGGACTAAACTGCTTTTTAGTACTACTTGTCATCCCCAAACATATGGTCAAACTGAAGTAGTCAATAGAACATTGTCTACTATGCTTAGGGTTGTTTTGAAGAATAATAACAAAATGTGGGAAGAATGCTTGCCTCATATTGAATTTGCTTATAATCGTTCGTTGCATTCTACTATAAGATGTGCCCTTTTGAAATTGTGTATGGTTTCCTACCTCGTGCACCTATTGATTTGTTGCCTCTCCCATCTTCGGAGAAGGTTAATTTTGATGCTAAACAACGTGCTGATTTGATCTTAAAAACGCATGAGTTAACTAAGGAAAACATTGAGCGTATGAACTAAATATAAACTTGCTGGAGATAAGGGTAGAAAACATGTTGTCTTTGCACCTGGAGATCTTGTTTGGTTACATTTGCGTAAGGATAGGTTTCCTAATTTGCGCAAATCAAAGCTAATGCCACGTGCTGATGGTCCTTTTAAGGTGTTAGAGAAAATAAATGATAATGCATATAAACTTGAGCTGCCTGCAGATTTTGGGGTTAATCCCACTTTTAACATTGCAGATTTGAAGCCTTATTTGGGTGAGGAAGATGAGCTTCCGTCGAGGACGACTTCATTTCAAGAAGGGGAGGATTATGAGGACATCAATACCATTGTTAGACCCAGAGCTCGCGCACGCCAATTAAATTATCAGGTACTTTCGTTTCTTGGTAATGATTCTAGTGTTCATGAGAATATGATGCTGCCTAAATTGGATACATTTGTTTTGCTGACAAATGAAGGGCCTGACATGGAGAAGAGGGATGAACACTGGAGCAAGACCAAGCCTGGAGATGATGGCATGCGCAAGGGGAACAAGAACGGAGTTACAAGTGATGATTTCAGGACTTTGAAGCCACCATAAGGAGTGCATGAAGCCTTGGACGAAATATACAAGATGCCACTTCATAAATTTCGTCCAGAGGCTATTCTAGGTGCTGCGTCACCTTATTATTGGGCCAGGCCTATGTAATTTCGATATACTTAAGTATAGGCTGTTTTTAGAGTCCGTATGTGTGGGGAAACAAGAGTTAGGGTTGGTTTCGGACCCCTCCCTCAAGGGCCACGAAATTCCCCCCTCTTCCTCCATATATACAGCCCTTAGGGCGTCGTTTAGACTTTGGGTTTTGTTTAGATGAAAAGTTCGCCATAGCTGCAACTTCGTGTACTTCGTTTGTGTTCAACGACCAGACAAAGGCGTCACAGAACCCCACCTTCATTAATAAAGCTTTCCTCTTATATTCGCAATATCCAGATTGCAATCTCAGTTTCTTGCTTGTTCTTCGTTTGCACGCAGGAAACAGACCCTCGTGGTCAGGTTGATCGTGCTCCGGCGTGGTCAATAACCTCTTGGAGTTGGTTTAGTGATTGCTAAGGCACGACGTCCTCGCACGTTCATAGTCGGATCATTAAAGTCTACACCTCCGAAACGATAATCACCATCTCATCGAAAGACGGGACACCTTTGCCTCTATCAGATAGTCGACCTAGCTATATGTAGGCAGATCGGTACGTATACATGCATGCATGTGTTAGAAGCAAATAAGGTCCGGAGAGATGGACTGGGGGAGAGGGGTGCAGCTAGGAGGTGGTGCGAGGCCTACTATGTCGAGGGGGCGGAGTGTGTGAGCATGAGATCAATGAAAAGAGGGGCGGGAGTGTGCACCTGCCTGGAACCATATTCGACATGGGGGGCATGGATAGTGAGAAGAGAAGAGGGGAAGTGTGTCTTTGTGGTAGGCACACTTGGCTACAGAGGTATATCGACCAGTGTGTGCCGGAAAGAAGGAGCCTGGGGGCCTACACACACCGTGGGTGAACGACCCAAAGAGAAATAATGAATGTGTGCGATGGAGGGGACGCTGAGGGAGGGTGAGAGGGGGGCGGGCGTGTGGATGCACGATATAAAGTTAGCGCTAGCTAGCTACAAAGAGAAGAGGACCGTGAAGGTGTAAAAGACAAACAGAGATCATAATTCATTATAAAAAAGTCGATTCAGATATTTGAAGAAGATATCATAGTGTTTTAAACCGACGCATGCATGAATGAATATATATAATGGTGATACGCATGGTGTGGTTATGAACATGTTATACTACATATAATATATAGAACATTGATTATAATTTTGGATAATGTGTGGCTTTTGCAGCTCATGGCTAAATACTTATCATAATGTAGGGGGCGGTGCACTATACTTTGTGTGATAAACATGGTGTACATATGGAACATGGTTTAGATTATCAATATCTAGTTAGTACATCAAATGTACTATTATTTGGAATCAACATCAAGTGTATTCAAAAATTTGGATTGAGTTCATATAGTACACATAGTTCATATCTATCTCTATAGTAATCATGTGGTGTGTTGTTAAGTTAATACACGAAAGATGGTTTAAGTTGGCAACAATCATGATTATAGATTCTTATTCAAATAGAGAAACGAATTCAAATTTACTTCGAATTGCAGGGGTAGTATAGACATTTGGAATGCACTAAAATGTTGATATGAGTATGTTACATGCATTATACAGCCAGCCAAAAAAATTATTGGACATAACATGGATTCATAGCTTTGAATAGCATTTGTATAGTAAAACGGGACAAGACTCTCTCGTTGTGTGGTGTGAATAGTTTTATTTTTTTATTTTTCTCGTTGAGGGAAGTGCGAATTGATTTGGTACGTACAATATTACATGTTAGGCTTGTCCCTAAAATTAAACCCGTGCCTTGTTATATCCCGAAAATTCAGATATCGTGCTCCCAAAACTCGCACCTTCACAACCCGCGCCTTGCTATCCCGAAATTACAACGCACGCAAAAACTCCCACCAGCTGCCAAATCCCGACACGCGAAATCCCCCTTCTAACCCTGAGCCGAAAGGGCCGCTAGTTCAAATTGATGGGGTACTTTTGTAACACACCCTACATTTTGGACAACCGCGTCCCTAAGTCATGGTTCCCCCCTCCCGTCGCCTCCTTTTCGCAATTCGAAATCCCAGGCCGCCATAACCTCTCTGCTCCAACTGGGGAACCCCACCCTCCTCCGTCCGCCACCTCCCCGCTGCCCAGCCGGAGCCTCTTCCCCGACGACGTCGTCTACCGCAATAGCTCGATGTCCCTTATCCACCTCCCCTGGATGAGGATCCGTCGCCCCGCCGGTTCAACTGCCCCGTCCTCCACCTCCAAGGAGCTGCTCTGACGATCGCCTCATCTATCGCGGCTGCTCCATCCCCACAGCGCCGGCTTAACCTGCTCCACCAGAACCGCAACATCCTCACCGACTCCTCGGACAAAGCCGAGGCCTACTCGGCGCCACCAAAGAGGTTGTACACTCATCACATCGCACCTTCTCCTTAAATCGACCTCCCGGCACCGACAGTGCTCCATCCCACACCCCATGGGCAGCTCTCCCCCAGTGCGGGGCCCTTTCATCAGCGGCGTCCATACCAGCCGGATCTGTTGCTGATGCTCTGGCTCTCGCTCGCTCGCTCGTGCTGCTGCTCTGCTCCCCCTCGCTCTCGTTGCTACTCTGTTCTCCCCTCGCTCGTGCTGCTACTCTGCTCTTGCTCTTGCTCGCGTTGCTGATGCTGGTACACGGGCTGCTACAGCTACATGAGTTGCTGCTCTAGCATTAGTTGCTGCTCCTCCAGGCGTTGCTGCTCCGGCTACTATATGCTATTGTGTTCCCCGTTGATCCCCTGCTGATTTAGATCACTGTTTCTCTACTACTAGTGCTCGAGCGGCCTAAACTACATGTGAAGTGCCTCTCTGCTACCAGTGCATTCAGTTTTGATAGTAGATTTCAGTTTCGACAGTTAAGTTCAGACTCAACAGTTTTTACCTCATCTGTTGTAGTTAGGTGTTTTTTGGTGATGTAAATTTTACATCTATCACTTTTTGGTAATGTATTTTACATCATCTATTGGAGATGCTATTAGAATCCCACATGAGATTAACGATGTATGTCTTGTACTACTTCAGCCTCGACGTCTTACGGCTCGCTGGAGCTGCTCCAACGACGGAACCATCCACCTCAATAGAGCAGTGCCCTGGACGCTGTCTACAGAATCCTCAGATCTTCCTCCACACCTCCGACAGCCACCTCTGCCTCAACTTCTTCAGCGACCAACCCAATGATGCTGAGGTCGACACGGCTACGGCAAAGAGATTGTACACTTGTCGCATCACTTATTACTCTGCATTCATGTCCGTCCATTAGGGCTATTTTGATTCAAAGGAAAAACTTAAGAAAAAACATGGCAATAGGAAATTTTCCTATGGCACTCTACTATTCAATTATTCATGCTTTTTTTTGAAAGCAATGGAGCAAAATATCTACCTAGACCTACTTTTCAAAATCCTATGCAAGAAAACAAGACCAAGTGCATTAGTGGCAGAATAACATTCTAACTGTACACGCTTTCATATGGTTTCACTTTAATTTGGCCATTCTAACTGTACACGCTTCCATATGGTTTCACTTTAATTTGGCCATGTTTCTTTCCATTCGTCTGCTCTTCCAATTCCTGTGAACCAAACACCCAAGTTGACAGAAATCCTGTGTTTACAAATGCTCTATTTCTCACGTGTATTCATGTCCTATTTCGGTGTTTTTTCTATCCCTGCATTTTTAGAATCCTGCAAGCCAAAGGAGCCTGTCGGATTTCGGGTTCCGGCAAAACCCTTGAGGTTCGAACACTGGGGTGCGCACGAAGATCTCTCCTCCCCCTAGCTCACGCCCTCACCGTGATCCCAAAGCTTAGCGCGTCGAACTCACAGAACAAGAGACACAAGGTTTATACTGGTTCGGGCCCCCGATGTGCTGTAATACCCTACTCCAGTGTGGTGTGGTGGATTGCCTCTTGGGCTGAGGATGAACAGTTACAAAGGGAAGAACAGCCTCTTGAGGAGAGGTGCTCTTGTGCTTGGTGAGCCTGTGTGGATGAGGATGCTCTAGATCAGTTGCCTCTCATCCGTCCCAGATCAGTTGCCTCCTACTATGGTGGCTAGCCCTATTTATAGAGGCCCTAGTCCTCTCCCCAAATGTTAGGCGAGAAGGGATCCCACAACGGCCAATTTTGAAGGGAGACAACTAGTACAAGTTATCCTGACTAAAGGTGGTCATCGCCTGCCAAAGGCTCTGGTGGTGACGCCATCTTGGGCTCCACGGTGACCTCCGTCCCGCCGTCCTGCTGGTCTTGGTCTTGTTGCAACGACATGGAAACCTTTGCCTGATGCCTCGGGACTCCTCGCCTGCGCTTGCCTCTTTAGCACCAAAGAGGAAACGAGGACACTGTCCGCGCTGGCGCCCGCCTGGCGCCCGCCAGGCCCCGGTCGTCATGGCTTACGTCACAGGAACCTCGCGAGGTGCCCCTTGCCTTGATCTCTCCGCCCCTCGCGAGCCAGCCTGGTGAGGCCGCCCCCGAGGAGGTCTTGCATCGTCTGCCTCGTGAGGCTTGGCCCCTCGCGAGTGTCTTGAGTGTTTGCTGGTGAAGATGGGACGTACAGGGCCGCTGGTGGAGCCACGCCGTGGGCTGCAGGCAGGCAAGTCTGGGGACCCCTGTTCCCAGGACGCCGACAGTAGCCCCCGGGCCCAAGGCGCACTCGGACTTGGCTTCGAGGCGAAGCCAAAGGGCAAGTGCGGGGCGCCGCGGGCCCCAATAGCCTGCGGTCTTGTTTGACACATGGCGATTGATTGGACGTGGGCGTCTCCGCTACCCCACGCTGCCTCATCAACTGCCCGACTTGACGAGTCCCTGCTGCATGCAGAGAAAAATCATCATTACCTGTGATCGTGGGGATCGCTGGGTGGCCTTCTCCCCCTATAAATGAGGAGGGGGCGGAGCCCCCGTCACTCATCTCTTCCTGCTCCGCTCGTTCCTTCTCCCTGCTTCATCGCTAGCAGCGACACTCATGGTGCCGATACGGAGGTTCTCAGCCGCAGAGAAGGGAAAAAAACCCGTGACGAGCCCGGGCCACTTCCGCAGAAGAAGAGGCTGGCCCACCGCCGCGACGTAGTCGTGACGCCGGAGGTGTCGAGGCCTTGGTGCGAGCGGCCACCTCCCGGGTATCCGCTGCCTCTGTACACCCAAGCCGAGGGCTCCGGAGGAAGAGGCGGCGAGCGTCGCTGCCCAAGCTGTTGTCGTGGTCGTCGCGCCGTGGTGACGCACGCCGTTGCCCCAGGAGTCCACATCGCGGACTCCTTGCGTGAACTCGTGATGTGGGCGGCGATGCCTCCGCCCACTTGGATTCGCTTTCCGCAATTCTTGTCCGCCGAGATTCCGCCGAGGGGCCCCCTCGATCTTTGGCTGCAGCACGCCGACTGCGATGCCCCAGTGACTGGAGCGGAGGTTGAAGCCGTCTTCCCAGGCAAGATCTTCATGACCCGTGGCTGGGGCGAGGTTGCTCGAGTCTGCCGCTCGGAAGGTGCCCTCGCCATCCATTTTGAGTACGATGGCGTTTCAACCATGTTCTTCAAGGTCTTCGACGAGGAAGGCCCCCGCCTGGAGTGCTGCCCCGGAGGGGGTCGTCGGGGCGGCGCAATGGCCATTGACGAGCCTGCCGCTGGCTTCGCCAGCAGCTCCTCCAGTAGCCGCGGTGGTGCTTGGGAGTCCAGCGACTCTCCTGAGCCCTATGAGACCCCGGAGACGAGTGACGACAGCTACGTGCCCCCGAGCTCTCGCCATGCTCGTAGCAAGGCCGCAGCGTCCGGCCGCCGCCGTCGCTGATCTGGATGGGGTTGGCGCCGGCCTCTCGTGGCCCACTGTTGGTGATGACGTCGGCCGCGCTGGCGCGTGTAGATAGGGCTCCTGGAAACTCCCTTCTTTTGTTCCCTGCGATGAATTGAGATGGACCCCATGGGGCGTGTAAAGGGTCTATACTGTCCTTCATTGATATTATCCTTATTATGAAAAATTGCAAATGCTTGTCCTGTTTCGGCTCAGTGCCCCCTTTCCAACCCCGCCGCAGCTTGGTGCTCTACCCGACAGGTCCCGGTCCCCAAGAAGGCTGCAGCCGTCGCTGGTATGCCAGGTCGCGATGTCGTGGTCAAGGCTAGGAGGTGAGCAGCCCGAGGTCCAGTAAGAGCTCCTGAGGCGCGATGCTCAAGAGGTCCCCTTTAGCGCGCAAGCAGCCACCGAGAGGTAGGAAAGGGAGGCGACGTTGCCGTAACAAGGCTGTAACAAGTGAGGGTCATATACCGTAATGCTTGATCGACCCGGGCGCGAAACTTATCTTGGCAGTCGAGAGTCGGTTCCTTGTGCCCCGCCAGACTGGCGTGTCGACGGCTGTAATGTAGCTAGGTTGGGCCCGTGCGAGCCTCCCCCTCTTTTCCCCGCTCTTCTATGTGCTCTACATCCTCAGGTCCCGACCCTCGAGCGAGCTCAGCCGCCGCTGGTATGCCAGGTTGCGGTGTCGTGGTCAAGGCCAGGGGTGAGGGCTGGAGAGCTAGTAAGAGCTCCTGAGTCGCGATGCTCAGGAGCCCCCCTTTTAACGCGCAAGCAAATTGCATGGGAGAAGAGGGAGCCCGCGGTACCGCCTGCTGTTGTCCTCAGGAGGTTCCTGCAGGTTAGCGTGAGGAGGGACACAGATTGCCACTACGATTGCCGGTCTGCCGCGGGTCGCTCCGCAAGAAGATGAAGCCACTGAGGGCCTGGTGAGGTGACGTGCGCGGGGCGTGCCGCGAGTCAGAGCTCGACCGCTCTGATTTGTCGGCATTGCAGGGACAGACCCGAGCACAAGCGTCGTGCCAGCGTGAGTAACTCCCGTTGCGGGATGAGCATGGGGCAGACCGGCGACGCGGACGGTCATGATGGGTGACAATCAAGAAGGTGATAACCATAGATGGATTATGCATGGAAAGCAAGCTAGCTTAGGTAAATGCAAGAACGATACATGCCACCTGGTCAGACCCGAGCGGCCTGGGGATGATGCAGCCCGAGGGGCGCCCCCAGCAGAGTAAGCTAAAGGCGTAAAAGGGTACATGCCGCAGGGACAGGCCCACGCGGCCTGGGAATGATGCAGCCCCGGGGGCGCTTCCTGCTAAATAAACTTGGAAAATGTCACCGGGTTCCGTTGTCGAAGAGATGTTGGGGTCTGAGGTCCGCCCAAGATGCAAGTGATAGCACACGGTTCCTGGAAGCCCCCGACCCCCTCGTCCTGATGGTGGTCGTCGTTCCTTCTTGGTGGTGGCGGCAGCGGAGGAAGACCAGCGTTGCCCTGAGGTCGGTCCTCGCGAGGCTGATCCCTCCAGGCGCCCTCACGAGGCTGGTCCTGCCAGCGGTCCTCGCGAGGCCGGTCGCGCCACTCCTGGCAGTGGCCGCGATTGTCCCAGCGTCCTCTGTCTCGTCCTCCTCCTCGGCCGTAGCCCCGGTCGTTGCGCTCGGGGCATCGACCGAAGCGTCCATCTCGAATGGCCCTGAGCTCTTGACAGTCGTTGGTGTTGTGGCTGTGTACATTGTGGAAGGCGCAGAACAGTCGGCTGCTTTTGGACGACTCAGGATGGTCCCGGCCGTGCTTCGTGTCTAGCTCTGCTGCGAGCACGGCCACTCCCTTGTGCTTCACGTCCTTGGCCTTGGCTTTCTTCTCCTCCGGGTCGGTAACTGGGAGCTCGAGGAGGGAAAGGCGCCCCTCATTGGCTCTCGCGCACTTGGTCGCCATGTTGAACAGCTCTAGAGCCGTGCATAACTCCTCGTGGATGGCGAGCTCCTCCTTCATCTTGACCTCGCGGACGCCATCAAAAAACGCGGAAATGATGGCCTCATCCGTCACCTTGGGGATCTTGAGACGAACGCTATTGAAGCGCTGGATGTACTTCTGCAAGGTTTGTCCTGGCTGCTGCTTGATGCGGCGCAGCTCATCCCAGGAGGAGATCGAGCCTGGAGGCAGGTTCAGGAGCCACGTGCGGGCACCATCCTTGAGAGCCATGGGGAACTAGTTCGCCATGACTTTCTCGTCGCCGTTGGCCATTTCGATGCTCAGCTCGTAGAGCTGCAAGAACTCCGCAGGGTCGGGGGTGCCGTCGTAGCGAGCAGGCAGGTCCGGCTTGAACTTGCCCGGCCAAATGACACAACGGAGCTCAGGAGTGAAGGCACGGCAGCCTGCCGTGGCCATCGGGGCCCTTTGCTGATGCGGAGCCTGCCCCTGATGCCCGCACGCCGCCACTGCAGGAGGCACGCGGTCTTGTCACGGTGGCACTGGGAGCGTGGGAGCATTCTCTTGCGGCCGGGGAACTTCTTGGCAGCTTCCTTCTTCTCGCGAGGGTGCCCGACGCGGTGGGTCACGTCAGGGGGCCGCGCGCCTTGGCGCCAGAGCGTCGTCTTGGTGCGGAGGTGGTGGAGGTGCTCCGTGAGCTACATCGCCCGCAGCTGGCTGAGGGCGAGGCAGCAAGAGGGAGGGTGCGGGGGAGCCCCCAGCGGCGCTGACGAGCTTGGTGATGCGGTCCAACCAGTCTTCGTAGAGGTCGTCGACCGGGCGGTAGCGTAGGAGCTCGTGTGCCATGAGCAGCGCGGCCTGCGCGTCCGCACGACAAGCGTGAGACGACAAGCCGGTCGGGGTCAGCGACGGAGTGGCGGTACGGCCATCCCGCCGCACCGAGGGGTGCAGCGAGGACGCTTGCTGCTCGTTTCCCGCCGGAACGGTGGTGGCGGGTGACGGGGAACAATGGGGAGGCCCGCCGACAGGGGCTGTCTGAGTGACACGGGCGGCGAGGGCCGCCCGACGCTCAGCTCGGGCTCGGCGCGCGTCCGCCATGGATGCGGTGGAGCGATGGGATGCGGATCGGCGGGAGGAAGGCTTCAGCGCACCCCTACCTAGCGCGCCAAATGTCGGATTTCGGGTTCCGGCAAAACCCTTGAGGTTCGAACACTGGGGTGCGCACGAAGATATCTCCTCCCCCTAGCTCACGCCATCACCGCGATCTCAAAGCTCAGCGCATCGAACTCACAGAACAAGAGACACAAGGTTTATACTGGTTCGGGCCCCCGATGTGCTGTAATACCCTACTCCAGTGTGGTGTGGTGGATTGCCTCTTGGGCTGAGGATGAACAGTTACAAAGGGAAGAACAGCCTCTTGAGGAGAGGTGCTCTTGTGCTTGGTGAGCCTGTGTGGATGAGGATGCTCTAGATCAGTTGCCTCTCATTTGTCCCAGATCAGTTGCCTCCTACTATGGTGGCTAGCCCTATTTATAGAGGCCCTAGTCCTCTCCCCAAATGTTAGGCGAGAAGGGATCCCACAACGTCCAATTTTGAAGGGAGACAACTAGTACAAGTTATCCTGACTAAAGGTGGTCTTCGCCTGCCAAAGGCTCTGGTGGTGACGCCGTCTTGGGCTCCACGGTGACCTCCATCCTACTGTCCTGCTGGTCTTGGTCTTGTTGCACCGATATGGAAACCTTTTCCTGATGCCTTGGGACTCCTTGCCTGCGCTTGCCCCTTTAGCACCAAAGAGGAAACGAGGACACTGTGCGCGCTGGCGCCCGCTTGGCGCCCGCCTGTCCCCGGTCGTCATGGCTTGCGTCACAGGAACCTCGCGAGGTGCCCCTTGCCTTGATCTCTCTGCCCCTCGCGAGTCAGCCTGGTGAGGCCGCCCCCGAGGAGGTCTTGCGTCGTCCGCCTCGCGAGGCTTGGCCCCTCGCGGGGTCTTGAGTGTTTGCTGGTGAAGATGGGCCATACAGGGCTGCTGGTGGAGCCACCCCGTGGGCCGCAGGCAGGCAAGTCTGGGGACCCCCGTTCCTAGGACGCTGACAAAGCCCTTACAAAATTACTTCAGTTATAGGTAGGTGTCGAAGAAAACTTTGTGTGGTTTGTCCTGCTCCTGACGCGACGTCGTCCACCTCACCTGAGCTACTCCATCGACAGAAGCATCCACCAAACCAGACATCACGGCTCATGACCATCTTTCGCCGCCTTGGATCTCCTTCCCTGCCGCCGGCACCCGCCGCAACTGCATCACCATCATCGACTCAGCAGATGAACCTGAGGAGTACACGAGTCCATAAGAGAGGTCGCACTCTTTTGTTTCTACTTATGTTATGCATTGCTTAATATTACCTGCTACTTTATTGTCATGTTCACCTATTAGACTCCAAGTCAGGTCCAAATTAATGTTCAAACTTGAGTTTTAAAATTACTTGTGAGGCACATATCAAGGCAGCTATGAATAGTATCTCTGTCTATTATCTGGTTCACCTAGGGTATGCCTATGTTGTTCATCTTGGGTGGGAAACAAATAGTAAAGCAATCATCATCTGTCTTTTTATTAAATTAAAGCTATCATCAGCCTGCTATCATTATTTTTGGATCCATCCACTGGTTGTTACCTGTAACACCCCGCATGTAACTTGCCATATTTGTAACTCCGACTCTTGTCATTTCCGGCTATGTGATATGTTTTTCCCTCCGTTGTCGGGTTTTGTCTTTCGTTTTGTATTTTGTCATGTCATGCATTTTCATATCATGTCATCATGTGCATTGCATTCGCATACGTGTTCGTCTCATGCATCCGAGCATTTTCCCCGTTGTCCGTTTTCCAATCCGGCGCTCCTATCTCCTCCGGTGCACCCCTCTTGTTTCTTTCGTGTGCGTGTGTCAAACTTTCTCGGAATGGACCGAGGCTTGTCAAGTGGTCTTAATATACCACCCGGAGACTACCGGTCAAGTTTCGTTCCATTCGGAGGTCGTTTGGTACTCCAACGGTTAACCGGGCATCCGCAAAGTCCATTTGAGTGTCCAGCAAAAACCCCTCCAAAACCAGCCCAAAACCCACCAAACTCTCGTCCATGCTCTAGGTCGTTCGATCACGATCGTGTGGGCGAAAACCGCACCTCATTTGGAGCCTCATAGCTCCCTCTACCTATTTATAAGTGGGCATCCCGAAAAACGAAATCTCAGACGAACCCTAACCCTCTCCCTCCGCGCCGCGCCGGACGTGTCCGTTCTGGCCGGACAACGTCCAACCGCCCCGCCGCCGCCGGCCCGCAGGCCCGTTCCCGGCCCCCGCGGCCCGAGCTGCGCCGCGGCCCGAGCCCGCACGCGCCGCCGCCGGATCCCGCCCGCGCCGCCACACCTGGGCCGTGCCGCCGCGGCCTCCTCGCCGGCCGGCTCCGCCGCCCGCCGCCCCGGCGTCGCCGCCCGCGGCCGCCGCCTCCGGCCCCCTCCGCCGGCGCCGCTCCGGTCCTCCTCCGGCCGCTCCCCGCCGGAGCCCCTCTCCCTGCCTCGCCGGCGTCGGCCGAGCTCGAGCGAGTTCGCTCGATCCGATCTGGTACAGCCCCCGTTGACCTCTCCCTCGCGACCGTTTTTTTCTAAGTCTCAGATTCTCAGCAAGTGCTCCTGTTCCCGATGCGATAACTTCTTGCATGTAGCTCCGATTCACGCGTGTAATATGTCAAATTGTTCGTCTCGCGATGATCTTCATTTTGTACAATTGCACCATGTTCATTAGAGGTCATCTTGATGCCCAAATCTTCGTTGGAAGAGGGCTAGTTGCTGTTAATCTCTGGTTCTTATCAGAACTTGGAGATTTGTCATTTTTGTATCATTTATTCTGTGTATCTTTTGAGGATGAGCTCTACATGTATTTTGAAGTATGCCATGCCATCTTTCCAGCGGTGTAGCCCATGTATTTTTGTGATCTATGTGGTGACTAACACAAGCATGCAAAATAGGTCCCGTAATATTTCTGTTTTCAGGGACTTAATGATTTCTCCAAGTCTGTCTGCTGTAATTTTGTTGCCATGTAAACTTGACGCTAGAGAGAGATCCCTGCATAGTTTGGAGATGTTCAGTAAGGATGTTTTGTAGCTATAGTTGTAATCGATCCATTCCTGTAATTGTTTGCAATTTTAGAGTAACATAGCATGATTCAGTCTTGCTCTACTTTTGCTATAAAATATTTCTGGCAGATTCTTAACATGATATGCATTTTTGCCAAGCTTATTGTAGTTGATCCATATATGCTATGTTATTGTTTTTGCCATGGATAGGTTCAGAAACATGCCATCTTGCTGTAGGTATGCTTGGTTTGTCATGCATTGCTCTGTAGTGAGTGCATCAAGCTCACAAAGTGGCCTACATATTGATATTTCTGCCACGCTCTGTTTTCTGCTAAGTCTGGAACCTGATAACGAAACTTGCTATATTTACATGCTTGCCATCATATCTTCTGGTCCTTTTTGGCTTATGGTCAGTAAGGGAGTTTTGTCATGTGCATTTAGTAGAACACTACCATGCCTTGTTTTGCTATGTTAAGTTCCTGTAGCATGTTGATTTCGTGCTCTGAACATTGCTACCTGATGCTGATTTCTGCCATGTCCAGTTTTTCACCAAGTCTGTGAACCGGTAATCTTTTGCACTTTTTCCATGCTTGTTTGAGCTTGATATGTTGTGAACTAGCCGTAGCTCAGTGTTCATCTTTTGTCAAGCATCTCCTGTAGATTACTGCCATGTGCTTTGTTGCTATGTTGGGGTGCTGTAGCATTGCTACTTGTTGCATTTTAAGTGCTATCTTGCTGTTTATCACAGATTAGTGTCAATCTTGTTTTGCTTGCCATTTGCAAACCGTGCATCCGATTCCGGTGATCTTTATATCGATTTCGAACGAAATCATCTCATCTTTCCAGTGGCATGCTTGGTTTGCCAAGTTACTGCCATGTTCATCATTTTCCTTCCGGAGCACGCATATGCATCGCATATCATATCTTGCATATCATACATGTCTTGCATCATGTTGCTTGTGCATTTCCCGTTGTTGATTGTGGTTCCGTTTATTTGTGCTCTTGTCTTGGGTAGAGCCGGGAGACGAGTTCGTGAACGAGGAACCTGTCGAGTACGCTTACGAGGATCAAGCTTTCGACAACTCTGAGAACCTTGCAGGCAAGATGACCACCCCTCGAAATCACTTCTATCTTTGCTATGCTAGTTGTTCGCTCTATTGCCATGCTCGCTACCTATCACTTGCTATATCATGTCTCCTATTTTAGCCATGTCAGCCCTAACCATCCTTTCCTAGCAAACCGTTGTTGGCTATGTTACCGCTTTTGCTCAGCCCTTCTTATAGCGTTGCTAGTTGCAGGTGAAGTTGAAGTTCGTTCCATGTCGGAACATGGATATGTTGGGATATCACAATATCTCTTATTTAATTAATGCATCTATATATTTGGTAAAGGGTGGAAGGCTCGGCCTTATGCCTGGTGTTTTGTTCCACTCTTGCCGCCCTAGTTACTGTTATACCGGGATTATGTTCCTTGAGTTTGCGTTCCTTACACGGTCGGGTGATTTATGGGACCCCCTTGACAGTTCGCCTTGAATAAAACTCCTCCAGCAAGGCCCAACTTTGGTTTTACTATTTGCCACCTAAGCCTTTTCCCCCGGGTTTTCGCGAGCCCGAGGGTCATCTTATTTTAACCCCCCCGGGCCAGTGCTCCTTCGAGTGTTGGTCCGAACTGAGCAGACTGCGGGGCCCCTCCTGGAAACTCGAGGTCTGGTTTTACTCGTAGGATGTCTCATCCGGTGTGCCCTGAGAACGAGATATGTGCAGCTCCTATCGGGATTTGTCGGCACATTCGGGTGGCTTTGCTGGTCTAGTTTTACCATTGTCGAGATGTCTTGTAAACCGGGATTCCGAGACTGATCGGGTCTTTCCGGGAGAAGGTTTATCCTTCGTTGACCGTGAGAGCTTATGATGGGCTAAGTTGGGACACCCCTGCAGGGTATTATCTTTCGAAAGCCGTGCCCGCGGTTATGAGGCAGATGGGAATTTGTTAATGTCCGGTTGTAGATAACTTGTCACTTGACCCAATTAAAATACACCAAGTGCGTGTGTAGCCGTGATGGTCTCTTCTCGGCGGAGTCCGGGAAGTGAACACGGTCTGTGTTATGGTTGACGTAAGTAGGTGTTCAGGATCACTTCTTGATCATTGCTAGATGACGTCCGTTCCGTTGCTTCTCTTCTCGCTCTCATTTGCGCAAGTTAGCCACCATATATGCTTTTGTCGCTGCAGCTCCACCTCTTTGCACCTCTTTGTCCTATAAGCTTAAATAGTCTTGATCTCGCGGGTGTGAGATTGCTGAGTCCCCGTGACTCACAGATTCTTCCAAAACAGTTGCAGGAGCCGACGATGCCAGTGCAGATGACGGCGTCGATCTCAAGTGGGAGTTCGACGAGGAATGTGGTCGTTACTATGTGTCTTTTCCTGATGATCAGTAGTGGAGCCCAGTTGGGACGATCGGGGATCTAGCATTTGGGGTTGTCTTATTTTCATCTGGATTTTGACCGTAGTCGGTCTATATGATTGTATTTTGGATGATGTATGATGATATTTATGTATTTTGTGAAGTGGCGATTGTAAGCCAACTCTTTATCCCATTCTTGTTCATTACATGGGATTGTGTGAAGATGACCCTTCTTGCGACAAAACCACTATGCGGTTATGCCTCTAAGTCGTGCCTCGACACGTGGGAGATATAGCCGCATCGTGGGCGTTACAAGTTGGTAATTAGAGCCTTCCCCGACTTAGGAGCCCCCTGCTTGATCGAATCGCTGGCGTTGTTGAGTCTAGAAAAAAATGTTTTGAGTCTTAGGATTATATATATCGGAGAGTAGGATTCTTTTTACTCCTCAGTCTCTTCGTCGCTCTGGTGAGGTCTCCTGACATAGAAGTTTTGACTACTCTCTCCTCAAATTTCACTAAAAAAATTTAGGATCACGCGGGTATCTTGGAATCATTTCGATGGATTTGTGACGAGAACATTGTTCTTGGTGCCTCCTGTCATTTAGGGGTTGTGGCAGTGTCCCGGGGAGTTGAGCTCCGAGGTGTTGTCGTCACAATTTTATCGTTGCAGTTCTGGAATACCTGAGTTTCGCCGACATCGAAATCTCTTTTATGCAGTTGTTGGTGAGATCACCTCGACGCCACCCAGTACTGGGGCGGGAGTTCGGGAGTATTGCCATAACTTGTATAACGGATGTTTTTCGAAGGTTGAGGTAAACGATTTTCGAAGATTTCTTGGTTATGTGTTGACGGATGGATACAGCTGGATCTAGGGATTGTTAGTTTGGGTGATATATTTTGTGTCCCCTGTATCCCCTACACCAGATTGCATAACCAGAAAGTTTCGGGAGTTTATAAGTGGGAATTCAAGTAGCCTTAGGATTTCTTTCCGACAGACGCATGATATGAGATTGGGGTTCGACGTCTAGTGGTCCGCCTGTATACGGTTGATTTTACAGTGGTCTCGTTGTGTCTTAAAGAGTCCATGGCTTTGCCGACTCGGGGACGCTTCGTATGTCATGTGCACAGCCTTGTACATGATGGTGCTGTACGATTGAGCCCGTGTGGGCCCCACCACGAAAACTTCGGACGAAATATCTATCATATGTTTGTTCCGGCTTATTCTGCAAGCCAATACTTGGTTTTATTTTGTACTGTGGTATTCGAGTTCCCTTCGAATTCATATGTTCATTCCATATCTTTTTCAAGTGGCTTCTCAACTTATGGAAGTGTGATGATTTACTACGGAATTCATTCGTTCATCTTCGTTCGAATGTTTATTGTGAAGACTATATGTTGCAATTTCTATCCGTTGATTCTACTTATCTTTTTGTCTATCAAGATGCTAACGGATGTCACCCTCTTCAGGATGGCTCCGCCAACGCGTCAGAATCCGGATCGCAATGAAGGGAGTCAAGCGAACCCTCCGCCACCACCTCCACCTCCGGAGGCATGGCAAGCAATCATGGCAGCCACCAACGCCAATGCTCAGATGATTCTGCAGCTCATGCAAGAACGTACTCAAGGGCAAGGCAATCAAGGTCAAGGCAACAATCAGTTTCACTTTGCCACTCTCAACCAGTTTCTCGCAAATCAGCCCAAGTCTTTCAGCTACTGTGCCGAGGCCACGGATGCCGATGATTGGCTCGTGGACATCAACAAGCATTTTGAATGTAGCAATGTCAGGCCTGAGGACTTTGTCAAGTTCGCTTCTTTCCAGCTCAAGGACCAAGCTGCTGATTGGTTTCAGTAATACAAAGATTCCAGAGGAGGTCGTGTGATCACTTGGACTGACTTCTGTCGGGACTTCAAAGCGCACCACATTCCACAAAGTGTTGTTGAGAGCAAGCGTGAGGAGTTCCGCAATCTCAAGCAAGGAAACATGTCTGTGTATCAATACAACATTCAGTTTCAGAAACTTGCTCGCTTCGCTAAACAAGACGTTCCTGATGAGAAGAGTATGATCTATCACTTCAGAGGTGGCCTTAAAGAGGATCTGCAGTTAGCTCTCATTCTTGTTGAGCCTACTCAGTTTGATCAATTCTACAATATGGCACTGAAGCAAGAGGCTGCTCAGCTCAAGTGTGAGGCTTCTAAGAAGAGAGTCAGGGACGCAGTTCAGTCTTCTTCTTCCTCACTTGTGACAGCTAAGCAACAGAAGTTCTGGTTGCCTCCTCCTCCTCCGTTTCGTCAGCCTTACCAGCAGAAGAACAAAGGTGGCCATGGTTCTTCAAACTCTTCCAACTCTGGTTATCAGAACAAGTCTCAGAATCAAGCTCCAAAGTCCAATGCTCCTTATCACCGTCCACTCTCAGAGGTGACTTGCAACAAATGTCAGCAAAAAGGTCACTATGCTAACAAGTGCTTCAACCAGAGGCGTCTTCCTCCTCCTCCTCCTGTCAGATCTTCCAGCAATGCAGTGGTCAAGCATAATCCAAAGTTTGCAAAGGTGAACATGATGAATGCAGCCCAAGCGGAGGAATCTACTGATGTGATAATGGGTAATCTCTCAGTTAATGATATTCCTGCAAAAGTTCTTTTTGATACTGGTGCATCGCATTCTTTCTTGTCATACCCATTTGCATCGAAGCACAATGTTGACACAGAGGTTTTATCCAAAGTCATGCAAGTTGTTTCTCTGGGTAAGCTTTTGTCGTCTAGTTTGGTTGCTCCCGATGTCTCCATCAAGATGGGCGACTTCAAATTCCAGTCTTCTCCAATTGTTCTTGGTGACACGGATATTGATCTTATTCTCGGGATGGACTGGCTTTCTAAGCACAAGGCTAAACTTGATTGTGCTGCCAGGGAAATTCAATTGACACACTCGTCTGAGGATGTGATTATTTTTGCCGCTCGTGACGAAACCATTCGGTTTTACTCTCTCAATGAGAAGGGCGAATTGGATGCCATCTCTCAAATTCCAGTCGTTTGCGAGTATCAAGATGTCTTTCCAGAAGAGCTTCCGGGTATGCCTCCGCACCGGCCAGTTGAGTTCGTTATCAAACTAGAGCCTGGTACTGTACCCGTTTGCAAGCGTCCATACAAGCTTGGACCTAACGAGCTGAAGGAATTGAAGAAGCAGCTCGATGAACAAGAACGTCTGGGTTTGATCAGACCGAGTTCTTCTCCATGGGGTTGTGGTGTTCTTTTTGTCAAGAAGAAGGATGGCACGGACCGACTTTGTGTCGACTACCGTCCATTGAACAAGAAGACAATCAAGAACAAGTATCCACTTCCCAACATCAATGAGCTATTTGAGCAACTCAAAGGGGCTAAAGTATTCTCGAAGCTTGACCTTCGTATGGGTTATCATCAGATTCGCATTCGTGAAGAAGATATTCCCAAGACAGCATTCAGAACGAGCTTTGGTTCTTATGAATACACCGTCGTGTCTTTCGGTCTTGTCAATGCTCCTCCGGTGTTCTCTCGGATGATGAATTTCATCTTCAACCCCTATACCAACGAATTCGTTCTGGTGTATCTCGATGATATCTTGGTCTTCTCCAAGAACAAGCAGGATCATGCCAAACATTTGCGATTGGTGCTCGACAAGCTCAGAGAGTATCAATTCTATGCGAAGTTCTCCAAATGTGAGTTTTGGCTTGATGAAGTTCTTTTCCTTGGTCACATCATCTCTGCCAAAGGCATCGCTGTTAACCCCGAGAAGGTGTCCGCAGTTCTGGATTGGGAACCTCCTCAAAATGTCAAGCAGCTCCGCAGTTTTCTGGGTCTTGCAAGCTATTGCCGAAGATTCGTTGAGAATTTCTCCAAAATTGCAAAGCCTCTTTCCAACCTCCTACAGAAGCATGTGAAGTATGTCTGGTCTCCTGAGTGTGACATCGCTTTCAACACTCTCAAACAGAAACTAGTCACAGCTCCTGTCTTGACTCCTCCTGATGAATCCAAGGCGTATGAAGTTTTCTGTGATGCTTCTCTCCAAGGTCTCGGTGCTGTGTTAATGCAAGAGAAGAAAGTTGTGGCCTATACCTCTCGGCAGTTGAAGCCCAACAAGAAGAATTACCCCACTCACGATCTTGAGTTGGCGGCAGTTGTCCATGCATTGATTACGTGGAGACATCTCTTGTTGGGAAGACAAGTGGACATTTTCACTGATCACAAGAGTCTCAAGTATATCTTTACTCAGCCCAACCTCAACCTCAGGCAGACTCGATGGGTCGAAATGATTCAAGAGTACAATCCGAGTATTGAATATACTCCAGGCAAAGCAAATGTCATTGCAGATGCTTTAAGCAGGAAAGCTTATTGCAACAGCTTAATTCTCAAGCCTTTCCAGCCGGATCTTTGTGAAGCTTTCCGCAAGCTGAATCTCCAAGTTGTTCCTCAAGGCGTTCTTGCCAACCTCATTGTATCTCCTACTTTGGAAGATCAAATTTGTGAAGCACAACTCCTTGATGCCATGGTGAAGAAGGTGAAACGTGGTATCGAGAAGGGTCTTTCCAAATACAAGTGCTATCGCATTGATGACAGAGACACTTTGTTCTTCGAGGACCGGATTGTGGTTCCGAAAGGTGATCTAAGGAAAGTCATAATGAACGAGGCGCACAATTCTCTCTTTTCCATTCATCCTGGAAGTACGAAGATGTATCATGACCTCAAGCAGTCGTATTGGTGGACTCGAATGAAGCGAGAAATTGCTCAATTCGTGAATGAATGTGATGTCTGCCGAAGAGTGAAAGCAGAACACAAACGACCAGCTGGTCTCCTCCAACCTCTTGCTATCCCAGAATGGAAGTTTGATCATATCGAAATGGACTTCGTGACTGGATTTCCCAAGTCCAAGCGCGGAAATGATGCTATCTTCGTTGTCATCGACAAGCTCTCTAAAGTGGCTCATTTCCTTCCTATCAAAGAATCCATCACAGCAGCTCAGCTGGCAGAGCTCTACACCTCCAGAATTGTCTCTTTGCACGGCATTCCACAATTGATTTCTTCAGATCGTGGAAGCATCTTCACCTCTAAGTTCTGGGACTCCTTCCAGAAGGCCATGGGCACTAACATTCGCTTCAGCACAGCTTTCCATCCTCAAACTAGTGGCCAAGTCGAGCGAGTCAATCAAATTCTTGAAGATATGCTCAGGGCTTGTGTCATTTCCTTTGGCATGAAATGGGAAGATTGTCTTCCTTATGCCGAATTCTCCTACAACTACAGCTTCCAAGCGAGTTCGGGCAAGGCCCCATTCGAGATTCTCTATGGCAGAAAGTGTCGTACTCCTCTCAATTGGTCAGAGACTGGTGAACGCCAACTTCTTGGCAATGACTTAATCACTGAAGCTGAAGAAGTGTGTAAAGTCATCCGTGATAATCTCAAAGCCGCGCAATCGCGTCAGAAGAGCTACTATGATAGTAAGCATCGTGATTTGGCTTTCGAGATCAGAGACCATGTCTACCTCCGCGTCTCTCCAATGAAAGGCACTCGTCGCTTCGGTATCAAAGGGAAGCTTGCCCCTAGATACGTGGGTCCTTTCAAGATCATTGGCAAAAGAGGCGACCTCGCCTATCAACTTGAGCTTCCTTCCAACTTCGCGAACGTGCACGATGTGTTCCACGTGTCACAGCTCCGCAAGTGCTTCAAGACGCCTGAGCGCACTATCAACTTCGAAGAGATTGACCTCCAAGAAGATTTGTCTTATCATGAGCACCCAGTTGCTATTCTTGAAGAAACTGAGCGCAAGACTCGCAACAAGTCTATCAAATTCCTGAAAGTGAAGTGGTCGCACCATTCCGACCGGGAAGCCACCTGGGAACGCGAGGACCATCTCCGTTCCGAATATCCGGAGTTCTTTCAGTCCTAGATCTCGGGACGAGATCCTCTCGTAGTGGTGGAGTGTTGTAACACCCCGCATGTAACTTGCCATATTTGTAACTCCGACTCTTGCCATTTCCGGCTATGTGATATGTTTTTCCCTCCGTTGTCGGGTTTTGTCTTTTGTTTTGTATTTTTTTCATGTCATGCATTTTCATATCATGTCATCATGTGCATTGCATTCGCATACGTGTTCGTCTCATGCATCCGAGCATTTTCCCCGTTGTCCGTTTTCCAATCCGGCGCTCCTATCTCCTCCGGTGCACCCCTCTTGTTTTCTTTCGTGTGCGTGTGTCAAACTTTCTCGGAATGGACCGAGGCTTGTCAAGTGGTCTTAATATACCACCCGGAGACTACCGGTCAAGTTTCGTTCCATTCGGAGGTCGTTTGGTACTCCAACGGTTAACCGGGCATCCGCAAAGTCCATTTGAGTGTCCAGCAAAAACCCCATCCAAAACCAGCCCAAAACCCACCAAACTCTCTTCCATGCTCTAGGTCGTTCGATCACGATCGTGTGGGCGAAAACTGCACCTCATTTGGAGCCTCCTAGCTCCCTCTACCTATTTATAAGTGGGCATCCCGAAAAACGAAATCTCAGACGAACCCTAACCCTCTCCCTCCGCGCCGCGCCGGACGTGTCCGTTCCGGCCGGACAACGTCCAACCGCCCCGCCGCCGCCAGCCCACAGGCCCGTTCCCGACACCCGCGGCCCGAGCTGCGCCGCCGCCCGAGCCCGCACGCGCCGCCGCACCTGCGCCGTGCCGCCGCGGCCTCCTCGCCGGCCCCCTCCGCCGGCGCCGCTCCGGTCCTCCTCCGGCCGCTCCCCGCCGGAGCCCTTCTCCCTGCCTCGCCGGCGTCGGCCGAGCTCGAGCGAGTTCGCTCGATCCGATCTGGTACAGCCCCCGTTGACCTCTCCCTCGCAACCGTTTTTTTCTAAGTCTCAGATTTTTCTCAGCAAGTGCTCCTGTTCCCGATGCGATAACTTCTTGCATGTAGCTCCGATTCGCGCGTGTAATATGTCAAATTGTTCGGCTCGCGATGCTCTTCATTTTGTTCAATTGCAACATGTTCATTAGAGGTCATCTTGATGCCCAAATCTTCGTTGGAAGAGGGCTAGTTGCTGTTAATCTCTGGTTCTTATCAGAACTTGGAGATTTGTCATTTTTGTATCATTTATTCTGTGCATCTTTTGAGCATGAGCTCTACCTGTGATTTGAAGTATGCCATGCCATCTTTCCAGTGGTGTAGTCCATGTATTTTTGTGATCTCTGTGCTGACTAGCACAAGCATGCAAAATAGGTCCCGTAATATTTCTGTTTTCAGGGACGGTGATTTCTCCAAGTCTTTGTCTGCTGTAATTTTGTTGCCATGTAAACTTGATGCTAGAGAGAGATCCATGCATATTTTGGAGATGTTCAGTAAGGATGTTTTGTAGCTATAGTTGTAATGGATCCATTCCTGCAATTGTTTGCAAAAGTAGAGTATCATAGCATGATTTAATCGTGCTCTACTTTTGATATAAAATATTTATTAACATGATATGCATTTTTGCCAAGCTTATTGTAGTTGATCCATACATGCTATGTTATTGTTCTTGCCATGGATAGGTTCATAAACATGCCATCTTGCTGTAGGTATGCTTGGTTTGTCATGCATTGCTCTGTAGTGAGTGCATCAAGCTCACAAAGAGGCCTACATATTAATATTTCTGCCATGCTCTGTTTTCTGCTAAGTCTGGAACCTGATAACGAAACTTGCTATGTTTATATGCTTGCCATAATATCTTCTGGTCCTTTTTGGCTTATGGTCAGTAAAGGACTTTTGTCATGTGCATTTAGTAGAACACTACCATGCCTTGTTTTGCTATGTTAAGTTCCTGTAGCATGTTGCTTTTGTCATGTGCATTTAGTAGAACACTACCATACCTGATGCTGATTTCTGCCATGTCCAGTTTTTCACCAAGTCTGTGAACCGGTAATCTTTTGCACTTTTACCATGCTTGTTTGAGCTTGATATGTTGTGAACTAGCCGTAGCTCAGTGTTCATCTTTTGTCAAGCATCTCCTGTAGATTACTGCCATGTGCTTTGTTGCTATGTTGGGGTGCTGTAGCATTGCTACTTTTTGCATTTTAAGTGCTATCTTGCTGTTTATCGCAGATTAGTGTCAATCTTGTTTTGCTTGCCATTTGCAAACCGTGCATCCGATTCCGGTGATCTTTATATCGATTTCGAACGAAATCATCTCATCTTTCCAGTGGCATGCTTGGTTTGCCAAGTTACTGCCATGTTCATCATTTTTCTTCCGGAGCACGCATATGCATCGCATATCATATCTTGCATATCATACATGTCTTGCATCATGTTGCTTGTGCATTTCTCGTTGTTGATTGTGGTTCCGTTTGTTTGTGCTCTTGTCTTGGGTAGAGCCGGGAGACGAGTTCGTGAACGAGGAACCTGTCGAGTACGCTTACGAGGATCAAGCTTTCGACAACTCTGAGAACCTTGCAGGCAAGATGACCACCCCTCGAAATCACTTCTATCTTTGCTATGCTAGTTGTTCGCTCTATTGCCATGCTCGCTACCTATCACTTGCTATATCATGTCTCCTATTTTAGCCATGTCAGCCCTAACCATCCTTTCCTAGCAAACCGTTGTTGGCTATGTTACCGCTTTTGCTCAGCCCTTCTTATAGCGTTGCTAGTTGCAGGTGAAGTTGAAGTTCGTTCCATGTCGGAACATGGATATGTTGGGATATCACAATATCTCTTATTTAATTAATGCATCTATATATTTGGTAAAGGGTGGAAGGCTCCGCCTTATGCCTGGTGTTTTGTTCCACTCTTGCCGCCCTAGTTACTGTTATACCGGGATTATGTTCCTTGAGTTTGCGTTCCTTACACGGTCGGGTGATTTATGGGACCCCCTTGACAGTTCGCCTTGAATAAAACTCCTCCAGCAAGGCCCAACTTTGGTTTTACTATTTGCCACCTAAGCCTTTTCCCTCGGGTTTTCGCGAGCCCGAGGGTCATCTTATTTTAACCCCCCCGGGCCAGTGCTCCTTCGAGTGTTGGTCCGAACTGAGCAGACTGCGGGGCCCCCTCCTGGAAACTCGAGGTCTGGTTTTACTCGTAGGATGTCTCATCCGGTGTGCCCTGAGAACGAGATATGTGCAGCTCCTATCGGGATTTGTCGGCACATTCGGGTGGCTTTGCTGGTCTAGTTTTACCATTGTCGAGATGTCTTGTAAACCGGGATTCCGAGACTGATCGGGTCTTTCCGGGAGAAGGTTTATCCTTCGTTGACCGTGAGAGCTTATGATGGGCTAAGTTGGGACACCCCTGTAGGGTATTATCTTTCGAAAGCCGTGCCCGCGGTTATGAGGCAGATGGGAATTTGTTAATGTCCGGTTGTAGATAACTTGTCACTTGACCCAATTAAAATACACCAAGTGCGTGTGTAGCCGTGATGGTCTCTTCTCGGCGGAGTCCGGGAAGTGAACACGGTCTGTGTTATGGTTGACGTAAGTAGGTGTTCAGGATCACTTCTTGATCATTGCTAGATGATGTCCGTTCCGTTGCTTCTCTTCTCGCTCTCATTTGCGCAAGTTAGCCACCATATATGCTTTTGCCGCTGCAGCTCCACCTCTTTGCACCTCTTTGTCCTATAAGCTTAAATAGTCTTGATCTCGCGGGTGTGAGATTGCTGAGTCCCCGTGACTCATAGATTCTTCCAAAACAGTTGCAGGAGCCGACGATGCCAGTGCAGATGACGGCGTCGATCTCAAGTGGGAGTTCGACGAGGAACGTGGTCGTTACTATGTGTCTTTTCCTGATGATCAGTAGTGGAGCCCAGTTGGGACGATCGGGGATCTAGCATTTGGGGTTGTCTTATTTTCATCTGGATTTTGACCGTAGTCGGTCTATATGATTGTATTTTGGATGATGTATGATGATATTTATGTATTGTGTGAAGTGGCGATTGTAAGCCAACTCTTTATCCCATTCTTGTTCATTACATGGGATTGTGTGAAGATGACCCTTCTTGCGACAAAACCACTATGCGGTTATGCCTCTAAGTCGTGCCTCGACACGTGGGAGATATAGCCGCATCGTGGGCGTTACATTACCATCACTCTAGATTTCTTCATGCTCTCCTTACATAATCTCACTATATTTTTTTCGTATGCATGTCAAATATTGTACACAGTCATGCCGAACATGTAGAGAAAAAGAGAAGAGTTTTGCGTGGCAATACAATATCATGCAGACATCGCTCCATGGTGGGTTCAATGGCAAACCCTCTCCCCCCCTCTCCAGATTGTAGTCCAGAGGAAGATATCTGTTCTGAGGCGGATTCAGACGCAGCTGATCACTCCTATTTACCCCCAAGGTGTTTGCCCTAACTTGGGATGATGATGTTGGTCATATCATGCATATGTTGCCTTGCAGTGCCTACTTTTGACATCATATATGTCATCTGCTTAGTTTAGACATGTTCTGTAATGCCACATGTTTAGTTTCTATATCATATATGGGAATTATGCAGTCTCATCTCTTTTAGCCAGCCATAATATATGTGAAATATGAAATGCCATCCTGTTTAACCAAGCATCATATATTTGAATGATATCTTGCCCATCCTTTTCTTCATTGCATTTCCATTTGTCGACAATGTTCCTACATTAAACTACTCTTCCTGTGAATCAGCCATTTGAGTAGGTAATGGAAAAATCTGGAGGGAAAACAAGGTCTTCAGAGCAGACAGTGCTACCTGTCGAAGCAGATCTCTTGCTGGGTCCCGATAGCTCCTCAGAGATGGATTCAGAGACAAATGACCAGTCCTATTCCCCCACCGAGGTGTATGCTCTAACTTCGCATGGTTTTACTGCTCATATCATGCATATGGTGTCTTGCATTGCATAGTTTAGACATCATATACACAATATTCAACACCATGTTCTTAGTTCACACATCATATATGTGAATGCCCTCTGCTTAGCATATAAATCACATATGTGAATTAAATCATGCGATCTTGATTACTTAGATAACATGTATGTGAATTATGTCATGCGAACCTGTTTACTAAAGACATCATATAATTATCTCATGCCATCATGTTTAGTTAGTCATCATATCTTTGAATTATGTCATGTTATGCTATCCAATTTAGATAAACATCATATATGTGAAATTATGTCATGCTAGCCTTTTTCGTTAAACAATATACATGTAAACTATTTCATGCCCTCGTTTTTCCACACTATCTACTGCATCTGTCTCTCATACATTGTCTGTACATTCAACTATGTTTCCTGTTTATCAGCCATTTGAATTAGAGCGGGTGATGGTAGTATCTAGCACAGCAAAAACACGGTCTTAAAATAAAACTGTGCTACCTCTTGGTAGAGATAGCACCCCGGTTGTACATGCACGAGAACCATCCCTACCACACATACCCCAGACTCTCGCACATTGTACCCCTACTGTGATGGACAGAGAACCAGCTTCACCCAACCTATCCCCAACCCCAATAGATAGTAACCCAGTTCCTGTTGAAACAGCACCATCTCCACCACAGGTCTCCCAAACAAGAGCAGTTAGTAAGGCAGCTCCAGTGCCCAAAGCGCCAGTACTACCACGGCGAACCCCAACTCCACCAGTTAGTACACCTATTCCTGTGGAGGAAGCACAACTAGCCATTCGTAGTTTAGCATCTATCGCATTTGATGTTTTTAAATCCTATGTGCGATCTTCTCATCATGGAAATATTATACAGAAGATCAAGGAAAATGCCAGTTGTAGGTGTTTGTCCAGGAGTTATGTGTAAGTAATGTTATTCATGGCAATTACTTTGCTTTGTCCCATACATTCTACCTCCATGATGGTTATAATACAACAAATTTTCCCATTTTTCTCTATAGAGAAGGACCGATTTGGAAACTCGGGATGAGGTAACCTGTGCTAATACCTCTGCTATCTTCAAGAATGCTTGGTGGCAGTATCGGAATTACCTGAAGAAAACGTACTTCACTGGCAAAGAAACTCATCAAATTCCCTTACGTTCTCCTGAGACACATTTACTGGACGATGACTGGGAATGCCTTGTTTTGTACTGGTCCCGAACCAAGAATGTGGTAAGGTCTCTCAGCTCATTTTTTATTTTGAAGTACCATACGCCTGCGTCTTACTGTACTTTGTTCATGTAGAACAAGTGCTTAAACCTAAAGAACAACTGTTCTCATTTAAGATTCCATTGCTATCATGCATACTGCTTTGCTCTTGTATCACTATATTTACTCATACAAACTTATTTTTAAATTGAAGGATCCAATCGAAACTCCAATGGCACAACAGGTATGTTTACGCATGTTTCTTTAACAGGTTTCCTCTTATAAATAGCTCTGTTGATTTCAATTTCAATTGTGTATATAGTTGACTTCTCATATCATGCACATTACTAGCATCACAACAGAGCCAATAGTGTTTTTGTACATGTAGACCTGTGGTACCCATCTAAAATCTTGTTGTGCCGTGTAGTTTCCCACACTTTGTATTCTTTCAGTGCTTCTTTGTCTTGAACACATATTATTTGAACAGTGTCTCTATTTTGATTTGGCAAGACCATGCAGTGACCATAGGACATAGATATATGTCTGTTTGATGCTTTTATTATGTACTACTTGGCAATAGAAGACTTGGTAGTTTAATCCTATCCACCTTACTAATGAACTGGTTCACCGAAATGAGTTTCATATACTAGTACATGCTAAACCTGTTATGCGTATGCTTTTTTCTTCTTTTAGAATGCTGACAGAATATTGGGGAAGAGTGCCTTATTAAGCAATGGTAAAGGAAGTAATGCAGATAAGGTTCAGGATAGTAAGACATCCTTGTTGGACTCCAACAAAGCTGATAAAACAGCTAAGGAAAACTATCTTGAAGACAGTAAGACAAGCCCAAAGTCCTGTCTTGGTGTAGTATTCGAGTTACTGGCCACTACCACTGGCACAAGCTATTCAAACTCATGGTCTGAATCTGTTCGGTTTCTTAAGTCTCAACTACAAGCTGAAAGACATCGATCAGCTATGCCGTGACAAGAAGCCGAAGGACTGCGGAACTCCCTCGAGCATCCAAATGCATACTTTCTGGTGCAACAGCAAGCGTTGGAGGATTTTAGCGCCAAGCAGGAGAAAGCTAATAAGCTTGCTAAGCTTATTGCCATCATGATGGATACCTAGGATAACGTTTCTTGAGCTCTTCTGTAGTTGTTTCAGTTATGGACTTGTTTTGTTGCCGCGTTTATTTGCACTGGTGGCCAATTTAGACGACCAGTGTATGTAATATGCTGCTTTGTTCCTTATATTTGCACTGGTGGCGAACTTTGATGCCCCGTGGATGTAATATTTGTAATAGCCGTAATAGCTAGCGTTAGTTGCTTGCTTATTTATTTCCTTATTGTCTTGTTTAGTTGTTTGCTTGTAGTCACTGCAGTTCTTTTTCCGCGTTTTTCTAGTGGCCACAATAACCTATTTTTACAACTAGGCCACAATAACCATGGCAACACATGGACTGTTGTAACCATGGTCCTGCTACCTGTTGTAGTGACCATGGCCTTCCTACGGGCCGTAGGATCCATGGGCCTTCTACGGGTCGTGGGATCCATGGGCCTTCTATGGGCCATCTAACCTATGGGCCTTCTACGGGCCGTATAATCGTTTGAGCAAACATGGGCCGTACTATTCGTGAACCAATAACAGTCCACAAAATGGGCCATAAATGGGCTAGAGTGGGAATTGTCTGTTTTATGGCCCGACTATAACGGGTCGTTAATAGGCCGCATTTGATGACGCTACGAAAACAGCCCAACGGGTTAACGGGCCACAAACGGGCCGACTGTAACCATGGGCTGAATTTGGCCCACAAGCGGAACAGGCCAGTAACCGACCGTAAGTAACCGAATTCTGGAAATGAACCCAAGAATAAATGGGCCCTTAGAAGGCCGAAAGTTAACACAGGCTGGAAACGGCCAATGGAATAATGGGCTGTTAATGGGTATAAAGTGATACACTGTTCATTATGGGCAGTTTCATCTCGGGCCTTTAATGGCCCCAAAGTTACAAAGGGCCTCCTATGGGCCAAAAGACGTCATGGGCCATAAATGGGCCGGAAGTTACAATGGGCTGGAATCATATTGGATGGCCCAGATGACGCTACTTGGCCTAATTCGGGTAGGCCGTAACGGGCTGTGAGTTAGCGGGCTGTAAATGGGCTATATGCGAACATGCCGTTAACAGGCTTTCCGTGAGCCGGCCTATCAGATTACGGGTTCCGCAAACACTTGAGAGGTCGAACTCTAGGGTGCGCACGAAGAACACTCTCTCCCCAGCTCGCTCGCTCAATGATTCCACGACCTAGCTCGATGAACCCAAAGAACAAGGGACACAGGGGTTTATGCTGGTTCGGGCCACCTTCGGTGTAATTCCCTACTCCAGTTTGTGGTGGATTGCCTCGTGGGGCTGAGGATGAAATAGTACAGTGGACCTCAGGAGGTGAGGTGTTCTTGAGCTCGATGAGCTGGTGGGTGTGAGGATGGTCTGATTGATCCGTCCCCCACAATGGTGGTGGCTAGGTCCTATTTATAGTGGCCTTGGTCCTCTTCCCAAATGTTAGGCGGGAAGGGATCCCACAATAGCCCAATTTAAAGGGGGACAACTAGTACAAGCTATTCTAACAAAAGGTGGTCTTCGCCTGCCAAAGGCTCTGGTGGTGACGCTGTTGTGGGCTCCGCGATGACCTCCGTCCTGTTGGTCTTGGTCTTGTTGCACCGATAAGGAAACCTTTGCTTGATGCCTCGGGACCCCGCGCCTGCGCTTGCCTCCTTAGCACCAAAGAGGAAACTAGTACACTACGCCCGCTGGTGCTCGCCTGGCCTTGGTCGTCATGGCTCACGTCATGCGAGCCTCGCGAGGTGCCCCTTGCATAGATATCTCTGCTCCACGGGAGCGAGCCTAGTGAGACTGCCCCCAAGGAGGTCTTGGTGTCGTCCGCCACGTGAGGCTTGGCCCCTCGCGAGGGTCTTGAGTTGTTGCTGCTGAAGCTGGGCCGTACCGGGCCATTGATGGAGCCACGCCACGGGCAGCATGCAGGCAAGTCTGGGTACCCCCGTTCCCAGGACGCCGACAGTAGCCCCCTGGCACAAGGCGCGCTCGAACTTTGTGATGTAGGTGGAACCCTAGAGGGCCGATCTTTCACGAAAGGAGCGGATCCCAAAGAGGAACATGAAGAACATGAGGGGAAACACGAGGGAAAACACGAGAGATTCACTCAAACAAACAAGATTCGATTACACATGTGCTAGATCCAGGGAACACAAAGGGAGATACACGATCAAAAGTCAACAAAGGACGATACAAAGGGTAACCGGTTCTTCTCCGTGAGGAGGTCTTGATGGGGGTCTTCTCCGTGAGGAGGTCTTGAATCTAAGGGGATCTTCTTCGTAGAGGGGCCGCGGTCTCTCTCATGGAGTAGATCCGTAATGGATGAGCAAAGCTCTATCTCTAAATGAGCTAAACCAATGCTAACCCTAGCTAGGAGGAGGGGGGAGTATATATAGTCTAAGGGGCAAAGGGGTACATGGGCCTCGGCCCAAATGCACTGCACGCAGGCAGGGGAGGCCGGATGTCCGGGCGTCGGGCCGGATGTCCGGGCCTTCGCGAGGTGCCGGATGTCCGGGCTGGAGTGGCCGGTCTCGGAGCTCTTTGGATAGGCGGGGTGCGGATGTCCGGTCTGGGGGCCGGATGTCCGGCGGCTCGGGAAGAGCCGGATGTCCGGGCCTCTAGCCGGATGTCCGGGCTGACGAGGTTCAGCTTCGGGTGCGTTCTGTGATGGGCGCCGGATTTCTGGGGGTCGGGCCGGATGTCCGGGCTGGGGCGATGTCCGGGGCCTGTAGCAGCTGGCTCTTCTTCCTTCTCCTACCTTCACTCCCGCGCACACTTGGCCTTGGTCCTTGGGCTCTCCATGGTCTCCTCGGGTGTACCTGAGTATGCACAAGGTCCGCGCTTCAAGTAGCATCCATGTCTTACATGCGGAAAGGGAAGATTCGGAAAGGAGCGAGTTCACCTTAGGTCCAATTGCGTATGCTCGAGTGTACATGGGGATGATCGTAGGATGCTCCGCATCATCTCCCCTCCCTTGGGAAAGATCCGACCTCGGATCGAAAACCTCATCACCATGGAAACGGTTGTCGTGGACGGACTTGTAGTTGGACGAAGTGGAAGACATGGCGTATTCCAAGTACTCCAAGGTGTCTCCGGAGTGGTACACATGCAAAAAGAGCAAACACAAACGACACATGGAAATACAATGGTTAGCGCACACAAGGTGTCCATCATGTAAGAATGAGTCCGTGCGGCAAGATTGTTCATGGCAAAGCGCATGAAGCTTATAAAGATGATATAGAATGACATGCAAAGCGTTCATGGGAGCAAAAGCATTCATTGTGCACACAAATATGTTGTGAATATGATCAATGCAACCACGGTGCAAAATGATGTCATAGTGAGACGGTTTATCAATAGCATGAATGTGGCAATGGATGCTCAATGTGAGTATGTGATCATGCAATTGATGGTAGGAAATATGATCATGATATATGAATATGCCATCAAGAAAGATCACAACAAATTTGCTAAGAAAGTGCTCAAGCTCATATATCATGGATGACATAGAAATACAAGATGCACCAAGGCAATCATAATGCAAGTCAATCCATGTATAAAGGGCAAACTTGTTATGGGAGTTGTTGTACCATGGCTCAATGTCGTGGTGGAAATGGTGGTCCGTTTGTGAATCCACTAAGTCCGAGCACTCCTCAACTTGAAGGTCCATAGGGTCCATCTCCAATGCCGGTCCTCCATCCAATAGATGTATCATGTAGACAAGAAGAAAGAGACAACAATGAAAGAATGACCCATCCAATATGCGTATTTGAGGATGGCTCAAAGGGAAGGAATTCACCTTTATGAGAATGTCGAAAATGTTGGTGTTGTGCATCGTGTACGCCTTCACATGGCCAAGGTGTCTCGTGATTGTGCCGCCTTGTGAATCCTTCAAAACGAAAGAACATGGCAAACACTCGGAAAAACAAATGAGGTTAGCGGAAATGCAAAACCAATCATTCGTGTGGTAAGATACCCAACAAGTGTATGCATCATGCTCATCATAAGAAAGGACAAGGGAGCATTTCATAGTATGGAGGCATATGACGCGAGAACAACCAAATACAATAGGCTCAATCAAACAAGCATGCATCACATGTAAGATGTCCCAGTCTCCACGATCAATGAGCATAGATGCAACAATTGGAGGCAAGCGACAATGAATAAGATGTATAATGTGAGAGGCATGAACATATATGTCATCAACCCAAGAAAGCGAGTAATAGTGGAACATGGGTGATGCAATAAAACAAGCAATCTTAGTGATCAAGTCAAGCAAGCTAGTAGTGCGAAGATGCAACGTACTAGAAGGAATCATGTCAATCATGTCATGTGTGCAAATGGTGGTCATGAATAATGCACAAGACATATCACAAGCATGAAGGCAAGATATGAACAAAATATCATCAATGTATTGGCGAGAGGCCATATGTAAATAGCAATGGGGCATAATGACTCTCCCAACACAAGAATCAACAATAGCATGAGGCACAAGGAAAGCATGGTAATAGCAACAAGTATCTCCACCAAGCATGCAAATACACATAGGGGTAGTATAATGATGAATCATGGGTAAGTGCAAGCAAGGGTCACAATTGCATGGCAAAGGCATAGAAGCAAGCATAACATGCAAAGTGAACACGTGAAAATGAGCATAAGATGACAAGTGGTAAATAGCCCATAGCCGTGTGAGAGTCAAGTAAAAGAGATGCGCGTAGTCCTTGCGCGAAGGGAATGGTGGTAAGGATAGTCCACGGGATCCCAAGTCATCATTGCTCTCAAGAGCTCGTTTCGTCAACTCTTGGGATTGAGAGGTTGACGAGTATACGTGAGTACCTACACAAAACAAAGGCAAAGGTAAAATTGTGTGTGCGTGGTATATGTACACATCATCCATCATGATGCGTACGTGCATGTGTTGGTTAGAACAAAATAGCCAATGCTCAGATAAATGATATGCGTGGTACAGAAACATGTCATCCATCATGAGAGGTTTGTTATTATGTATATCATAATGGAGACTCAAATTGTGTAATGCATCACTAGTGATATCTAGAACATTGTTATTCATGGAATGCAAACAATTATGGGAATCATGCAAAGTATGGAATGCATCAAGATCTCCTAATATGTATGAGGAAACTATGGGGGTCTCCGCATGAGCATTAGTGGAAACATCACATGGAGAATATTGACAACATCCAAAACAATGCATATTTGGAACAATGTGATCATGGCATGGCATAGTAGATGAATTGCGCAAATCATGTAAAGGAAGCATAACAATATCATCACATGAAAAACAAAAGCCAATGACCATCATCTCGTCATCTATGCCATAAGTGCAAATGGGATTTATTTTAATGGGACATGCATAGTTACTATGTTGAGATTGAAATGAAGCAATATGAGAGATCTCACTCATAGCATATGACAAGTTCAATGGATTGTCAAACATGAAGTGACCAATAGAATTTTCACATAATATCCTATGGAGCATAGCATCACAACTAGGCAAGTCAACATGCTCATCATCATATTCATCATAAATTGGTAAGTCATGACATGAAGAAGTCACACTAGCATGAGGCATGCCAATAGGTGGATCAACATCATGCAAGCAATCATTGGTGAGATAGTCCACTAGTGGGACAAGAGAAGCACCATCACCTATGTTACCTTTGGAGCATCGCTCATGTGTTGTAGGTGAGGTGTCAAAGACCAAGTCGTGGTCATCTTCATCTTGATGGAACCATGTGGGGTGCATCATCGTCCACCATGGCCATCGTCGTCTCCATTGGAGGTATGGACTCATCTAGGATAGGCATGTTGTCATGTAGGAGACCTAGCACCAAAGAAAACACACTCGAAGTAGAGGTTAAGTTGTTAGAAATCATAGTGGCCTCACATGCCGTGTCAACTACCTCACTCACTAAGTGTTGTGGCTCACTCACTCCCGGTATGATGCGCTCACTCATATGGTTGGTGGAGTCACTCAAATGGCTCTCAACCTCACATAGGATGTGTGGCATGCTCTCAAGTGTGGGGCTAGTGGCATCCTCTCATAGGAAATGCTCTCAATGTCACATATGGTAGAGTCACTCATGTCACTCATGTGGTGGTGGTTCTCCTCACATGTCAATTGGGGCATCTCTTCATATGTGGGTGTCGGAGAGATGTTGGTGCAAATGTCTCCATGCTCAACTATGTCGTAGTCGTAGCCATGGATGAAGGCGGAAGATGGCACATCATCACTCTCCTCCAAGACCAAAGATATGGTCTCATGTGCGGTCTCGTAGCTTGACTCGGAGTATGAGTCCAATATGGGCGCCGTCTTCATGTTGTTGAAGAGGTTCATGCTCGTCGCCGTGGTCGAAGGGGACGTCCCTAGCTCGACCTTCTTGTCGCCGTCTTGTTGTCGGAGGCCCATATGATGTGGCACCTCGTAGCTCGTCTCCATGACTGAAGGGAATTTCCCATGCTCGGTCATCTTCCTTGAGGGGCATCCGAAGATGGAAGTGTTTCCCTCACTTGTAGGTGGTCGCCTCATTGGTGAAGATGTCGATGTAGGCGAACTCATGGGAAGTAGGCGAAGATGGCGTACGTCCGAAGGTGAAGATGCCTTCATAGCACTTGGCGAAGATGCTGAAGTGGTTGTTGTAGCCGTAGCTCCGTCTTGGTGGTGCTCGTCTCGCGGACTTCTCTTTTGCTCACGAAGCTTGGACTTGGCGTGAAGTAGAGCTTGTTGGGACTTCTACATTTGCGCTTGTGGAGCATCTTCATGTTGATGGTGTCATTGTCATACTTGAGCTCGTAGTAGATGTCGTTCGTCGTCACCGTGCACATGATGCTTGGAGGTGACTTGCTCTTCATGATGATGTAGATCACGAACGTGATGGTGGTCGCCATGTAGATGTGGATGTGGACGACTTGCGCTTGCCTCATGTTTTTGCTCCGAAGACTTGTGACTTGAATGACGCCGCCTTGAGGATGATGAAGGGGAAGAACGGCTGATGAACAAGGTTCGAATCTCCTCCATCCTTGCATCTTGCTCCTTCTTTTGTGCGGAAAGCTTGTTGTCGATGTAGTCCCTTTTCCTTGCTTCGGAGTGATGAATGTCGATGGAGAGGTTCTCGATGCGCTCTTGCAAGGTAGAATGTGCGGCTTTCGATGCTCGTTGTAGTTCGAAGATGGACGATTTGGTGATGTAGTGGTTCATGCCTTCGTAGTTGTCGAAGACCGGAGATGAAATGCCTTGCCTATCCATCACAAGACTCGAGCAAATATGAGTGGGAGAAAGAGAAGAACTTATACCAAATGTACCTTGACTGATGTTGAAGATGGATCAATGATCACTCAATGTGTAACAAGGAAATAGCACAATTGGTACCAATTCTTGTCGGTTTCTCACACCTACACAAGTAAGGCTTATGGTGGAGCTCGGTGAGGATAGTGGCACAAAAATTTGATGCAAAATGTTAGCAAGAGTCAATAATGTTGAAAAAGATTCACAAATTCACAAGTAAAACAAGTAGACCAATAGCAATGAATGGCACACGGAAACACACACACAGATAGATAAATGGGGTCGTGCAACCAAGGAATGAGCACAAAATGTGGAGTCCACGGAAAACGCTCGTGTTGCACAACTCAAGAGAGACGCTAGCACGATTGCTCAATAGGCGGATACGACACTTGTGCACAACCTATAAGATGCAAAGATATATCAACTTTCTATCCCAAGTATGCTATGTATGTATGGTTCCCGGTGTTTCTTTCAAGATGATCTTATATGCAATGTGGTATGATGCTATGGCACTTGCTGACCAGCTCTTTGTTCACTCTTTTTCTTTGCTTAAAAGCTTTGTTGGCTCTTTCTCTTTTGAGCTCTTTTCTCATGCAAAACTTCACGAACCAAGATAGCAATTGGGTATATGCGATGACAACTTTGTTACACAAAAGATGATACCAAGATATGTACCAATGATGAGATGGTAAGTTTGCAATGGGAGCTATGATCACTAATGTGCACAAGTAACATTGCCGGCAATACTCAAATGGCTAGTCTCGATAGGCAAGTGACGCAAAATGGGCTAGGGGTTATCAATGCAATTGCAAGGTAATATACAATGGAGGGATACCACGATACCGAGATGATATGGAGGTTACCGTCCTTGGCGATGATGAGTGGTGGTGATCTTGATGGAGATACCAAGATGATGGAGACTCGTCCCTAAGTAGCCGAAACACCTTAGAAAACAGAAAAACCGCAAACTCAAAATCTCAAATGTCAAATGTCAAATGGTGGTAGCGGGAATGCGATGGAGGTTTTGCGAAAGCTCAATGGGATTGCGGGAATGCAATGATGGGTTTTGAGACGCAATGCGGAAGTCAAGGGTAAGGTGGTGGACTATACACGGTGTCGGAGTTGGAAGCACGGTCCCTAAGTAGCCGAAACACCTTAGGAGACACAACTCACAACTCAAACAAAATTGGGTTAAGTTGGGGTGGCGGAAGTGTATGGTGGGCAAGCCTATGCAGAAGTTATGGTGGTGGTTGATGAAGAAGCAACCGTCCCTAAGTAGCCTAAACACCTTAGGAGACTCAAATCGCAACTCAAACAACCACTAATGCTATGGGGAACAAATGTGTTAGGTTGCGGAAGGCTATGGTGGTTTTGCGGAAGATATGGTGGAAGCCCTAGGCAAAGATGCCAAAGTTCCAAAAATTTGATGGAGTAAAATGGTGATGGTAGTATTTTTGTGGGATGGTGGATGTCAATAGCTTCAAAACGAGCTAAAGAACGTCAAAAAGGACTCCGGATGAATTAGTTATGCACAAAACGGTGAAACCAGGAAGGCTGAAATGCCAGGGGTCGGACATCCGGGGGTGGGGCCGGATATCCAGGGGTCAGTGTCCAGAACCGTGCAGATTTGGCACTCCAGGAGCCGGATGTCCGGCTTGGGGCCCGGATGTCTGGCCAGATGGCCCGGATGTCCGGCCTGAGGCCCGGATGTCCGGCCCGACGATTCCAGATCGAGATTTGGACTTCGAAACTCGATTTGGGGGCGGAAATTGATGATTTCAAGGGCAAAATTGGAGAGATTTCGTGGATGGAAAGTGGGGAAACTTGGGGAAATGCTAGATCCACTCGAAACCAAGCAAATCCATGGATCAAAATCAACAAAATATCATCACACCAACAAATCACAAAAAAATTGGGGCTATTTTTGGTGGGGATTTTCGAATTTAGGACGAAGTCAACAAAACTAGGCTAGAAAACACAACGGGGAGGCTCCGAAATTGTGATCAACCTAAGCTCTGATCCAAGATGACGTAGGGTGGAACACTAGAGGGCCGATCTTTCACAAAAGGAGCGGATCCCAAAGAGGAACACGAGGAACACGAGGGGAAACACGAGGGAAAACACGAGAGAATCACTCAAACCAACAAGATTCGATTACACATGTGCTATATCCACGGAACACAAAGGGAGACACACGATCCAAAGTCAACAAAGGACGATACAAAGGGTAACCGGTTCTTCTCCATGAGGAGGTCTTGATGGGGGTCTTCTCCATGAGGAGGTCTTGAATCCAAGGGGATCTTCTCCATAGAGGGGCCGCAGTCTCTCTCGTGGAGTAGATCCGTAATGGATGAGCAAAGCTCTATCTCTAAATGAGCTAAACCAATGCTAACCCTAGCTAGGAGGAGGTGGGGGAGTATATATAGTCTAAGGGGCGAAGGGGTACATGGGCCTCGGCCCAGATGCGCTGCACGCAGGCAGGGGAGGCCGGATGTCGGGGCGTCGGGCCGGATGTCCGGGCCTTCGCGAGGTGCTGGATGTCCGGGCTGGCGGGCCGGATGTCCGGCCTGGAGTGGCCAGTCTCAGAGCTCTTTGGATAGGCGAGGTTCGGATGTCCGGTCTGGGGGTCGGATGTCCGGCGGCTCGGGAAGAGCCGGATGTCCGGGCCTCTGGCCGGATGTCCGGGCTGACGGGGTTCAGCTTCGGGTGCGTTCTGTGACGGGCGCCGGATTTTCGGGGGTCGGGCCGGATGTCCGTGCTGGTCCGGATGTCCGGGCTAGGGCCGGATGTCCGGGGCCTGTAGTAGCTGGCTCTTCTTCCTTCTCCTTCCTTCTCTCCCGCGCACACTTGGCCTTGGTCCTTGGGCTCTCCATGGTCTCCTCGGGTGTACCTGAGTATGCACAAGGTCCGCGCTTGAAGTAGCATCCATGTCTTACATGCGGAAAGGGAAGATTCGGAAAGGAGCGAGTTCACCTTAGGTCCAATGGTGTAGGCTCGAGTGTACATGGGGATGATCGTAGGATGCTCAGCATCACTTGGCTTCGAGGCGAAGCCAAAGGGCAAGTGCGGAGTGCTGCGGGCCCTAACCGCCTACGGCCTTGATTGACGCATGGCGATTGATGGGACGTGGGTGCCTCTGCTTCCCCATGCTGCCATGGCAACCGTTCGACTTGACGAGACCCTCTTGCATGCAGAAGAAAAGCATCATTACCTGCAATCGTGAAGGCCGGCGGTTGTCCTCCTTCTGGCTATAAATGAGGGGGCAAAGCCCCCGTTGCTCATCTCCTTCTTCATGCCGCCTGCTTCTTCTTCTTCCTCCTCGCCTCGCCACCTTGCCGTAGTCCCATGGTGCCAACGAAGAGGTTCTCGGCCACAGAGAAGGGGAAGGCTCGCCAGGAGGGGCCTGGCTCGCCACCGCCCAAAAGGGGGCAAGGCCGTCCCCGTAAGCACGCTACTACCCCCGCTATGGCTCCTCGGGGGCGCCGTCGCACTCCTTCGGGGACCGGCGTCGTCCTCGGTGGCCGCAGTGGTGTCTCCTCCCACGGCGGGGCCGCTCAAGGCGGAGCAGCCCTTGCGCCGATGGGAGGCGTGTCATGGTCGCCCGGCCTTCTCGGCCACGCTTCCACTCGGCGGAGGTGCTCCCGGAATTCGTCGTGTGGTCGGAGATTCCGGCTGGCACCTGGCTCCAGCTTCTGCGCTCCTTTGTTGGCGAGCTGCCGGCCGGGGGTCTTGACGGCCTCTGGTTGCTGGCCGGCAATTGCTGCAGCAAGGCCTTCTGGGTCGCGGTAGAGGTCTCCATCGCGGGCAACGTGGCCCTGGCCCGCGGCTGGCAGACGTTTGCCCGTGCGCGCGATCTAAGCAGGCGGTGCACCCTCCACTTCAAGTACGATGGCGCCGCGACCCTCTTCGTGAGGGTGTTTGGGGAAGATGGTCGCCGCGCAGGGTGCTGCCCCGAAGATAGTGGCGGCGACAATGAGTCGGCATGGGCGACGGTCCGGACGAGGCGGAGGGCGAACCTGCCCTTGGCGACGGCTGCGGTTCGCCCAGCGGTGGCAGCTTCTCCGCCAGCGAGAGCACCAGCGGCGGCGGCTACGACCAGCCGCCGGGCTCGCTTCGAGGACGGTGGCGGGTCGTCCCGCCGCCACGCGGCGGTGAAGCGCGAGAGGGGCTCAAACTGAGCTGAGTCCGGGAGGCCTTCGAAGTCGGGCCTCGTGAGCTGTCGCGGTCGTGTGGGCCGCTTTTGTTTGACTTCCCTTTCTTCCTGCATTTTTAAAGATAACTAGATGTCCCTACTGAGGCTTGTAATGAACTGTGGTCTTTATGCTGCTATGTTATGCTTATTGCTCCGACATTGTTCGTGCTCCACGTAGATGTAAAAGGGGTAACTTAGCTTGATACGCTCGGGTTTGGTTCCCGTCTCGTGACAAGTCGACACGCAGGTCATATAGAGCTCAGGTTGGTGGCTTGGCGTCCGGGCGTGACAAACAAGATGGAGTTCCTAGATGGTCATCGGAGTCGGAGCCGGCCTGGAAGAACATCCGTGAAGGAGCCATACTATTTCACAATATATGTTTATCTGTGATTGTTATGCTTCTTGTTTTCTATAAATGTTAGAATGGTAGAAAGATCCCTCATGAATATCAAGCAAATTGCCATCCCCGATGTTGCACCTTCGCACATCAAGTACGTCTACTAGTGGGCTCATAAAATTGGGGTGCTGCTAGGTGTCCTTGAACTGAAGGGTTCATGTCGGACACGGACATGCACTGCATCAGGTTAACTTGACAAGGCTATCAAAATGGTTTTGGGCCTTGTGGCAAAGGAGGTCGGGAGCCGGGGTATAGGATACCTACCCGACCGACAGGAGTAGTATAGAGATACGATTAGCAAGGAGTTGCTTATCGGATAGACATGTTGTCTAGCAGTGATGCTAAAGCTCACTAGTCACATGTGCTACTCGGATCCTGAATCACTGAGAGTTTGCGGAGGGATGCTAACTTCAGTGGGAGTAATTTCCGTTTAAGGCTAGAATTACTCTACATAAACACATTGCTTAGTGATTGCATATTTTTATGTTGTAGATCAATGGCACCACCTGCTCAACCCAACTTTGCGTTGAAATCAATTCTGGAAAAGGATAAACTGAATGGAACAAACTTTAGCACCTGGTATAGAAATCTGAGAATTGTTCTCAAGCGCGATAAAAAGGAACATGTTCTAGAGGATCCACTTCCAGAGGAACCTGCCGATAATGCTAATACCACCACTAAGAATGCCTACCAGAAACTCGTTAATGAATCAACGGAGATCAGCTGTCTAATGCTGGCTTGTATGGAGCCTGATTTGCAACGGCATTTCAAAAACGTTGAGGCTTACGATATGATCGAGAGTCTCAAGAGCATGTTTCAGACACAGGCTAGGACCGAAAGGTTCAACGTCTGGTTGTCCTTGATGGATTGCAAGCTGAAGGAACGTGATCCACTGAGCCCACATGTGATCAAGATGATCGGATATGTGCAAGCTTTGGATCGGTTGGGCTTCCCGCTCTTGGATGAGCTGGCTACTGATGCAGTTCTGGGTTCTCTTCCGCCTAGCTATGGGATGTTCATCTCGAACTATCATATGCACGGCATGGATAAGAAGCTCACTGAATTGCATGGGGATTCTTAAGGTGGCAAAGCAGGATATTAAGAAAGGCACACATCAAGTGTTGATGGTGCAGAAATCGGCTAAGTTCAAGAAGAGTTGGTCTAAGAAGAAAGCTAAGGCAAAGGGCACGGACATGGTAACCTTCACCGCTACGCCAAAGTCTGGACCGGACTCAAAGACCATTTGCTATCATTGCAAGGAAACCGGTCACTTGAAGAGGAACTGTAGCAAGTGGCTTGCAGAGCATGGCAAGAAGGCCGGGAATGGTGCTTCAGGCAAAGGTACACTTGTTGCATATGTTATAGACACTTACCTTGCTGACATACCTAGTAGCTCTTGGGTATTTGATACCGGATCGGTTGTTCATATTTGCAACTCGATGCAGGGGCTGGTAAGAACTAGGCGTGTGGCACAAGGGGACATTGACATCAGGGTCGGCAACAAAGCAAGAGTTGCTGCATTGGAGGTCGGCACGATGCAGCTCCAGCTTCCTTCTGGATTTATTTTGGAATTGAATAATTGTTATTACGTTCCTGCACTTAGTCGGAACATTATTTCTACCTCATGTTTGATGGGTCAGGGTTATGAATTCAATTTAAAGGACAATGGTTGTTCGTTTTATTTGAATGGTATGTTCCACGGCTATGCACCCATTGTTGATGGGTTATTTATATTGAATCTGGAACAGGAACCGGTCTATAACGTGAATGTCAAGACGCATAAGCCTAATGAGATAAATCCAACATACTTCTGGCATTGCCGGCTTGGACACATTAATCTGAAACGCATGAAGAAGCTCCATGATGATGGGCTCCTAACTTCGTCCGACTTTGGGTCGCTCAAGACATGTGAATCATGCTTGCTTGGCAAGATGACTGAGTCTCCTTTCGCAAAGAGTTGCGAGAGGGCTTCCGAGCTATTGGAACTTATACATAGTGATGTGTGTGGTCCAATGAGCACAACTGCCAGAGGTGGCTATTAGTACTTCGTGACTTTTACCGACGACTTGAGTAGATATGGATATATCTATTTGATGAGGCACAAGTCGGAAACTTTTGAAAAGTTTAAAGAGTTTCAGAACGATGTTGAGAATCAGCTCGGCAAGACTATAAAGCTTCTACGATCTGATCGTGGAGGTGACTACATGAGCGAGGAGTTTGATGATCATCTGAAAAGCCGAGGTATAGTACCTCAGCTCACACCTCCGGGTACTCCACAGAGAAACAGCGTGTCAGAACGGAGGAATAGGTCCTTGTTGGACATGGTCCGGTCAATGATGAGCAAATCGGATTTACCATCAAAATCCGTAGACAAGACACCACATGAGATGTGGACCGGGAAGAGTCCCAGTTTGTCTTTTCTAAAGATTTGGGGTTGTGAAGCATTTGTCAAGCGACTTATGTCAGGCAAGCTTACACCTAAGTCAGATAAATGCATATTCATGGGATATCCGAGGGAAACCTTGGGATATAGCTTCTACAACCGGGAAGAGAACAAAGTGTTTGTTACTGAGAACGGGGTTTTCCTTGAGAAAGGGTTTCTCAGTCGGGAGGCCAGTGGGAGGAGGGTCCGACTCGAAGAAATTCAAGGACCACTCGGGGACGGCTCGGCTGGTGATGAGATCATACCGGAGTTAGTCAGGGAACCCGTAGTGGAAGCGGCACCAGAACCACGGAGGTCGGAGAGATTGCGCAGAGTGCGCGATGTATTGTTGCAAGAAAGCGACGAGCCAGCTACATATGCGGAAGCGATGGTGAGCCCAGATTCCGAGGCATGGCTAGAGGCCATGAGATCCGAGTTAAAGTCCATGGATGAGAATCAAGTCTGGGACTTGGTTGATCCACCGCCTGGCGTAACAGCCATTGGTTGCAAATGGGTCTTTAAGAAGGAAACCGATGTGGATGGAAATGTTCAGATCCATAAAGCTCGAATTGTCGCTAAGGGTTATGGACAAGTTCAAGGAATTGACTACGACGAGACTTACTCGCCGGTAGCGATGCTGAGATCGGTGAGGATCGTACTAGCTATAGCTGCATATTTCGATTACGAGATATGGCAGATGGATGTCAAGACGGCTTTCCTTCATGGAAATTTAACCGAGGACGTGTATATGATACAGCCCGAGGGTTTTGTCGATCCGGCTAGCACTAGTAAGGTATGCAAGCTCAAGAGATCCATTTATGGGTTGAGGCAAGCATCTCGGAGCTGGAACATTCGTTTTGATGAGGTCGTCACTGGTCTCGGTTTCATCAAAAGCGAAGAGGACTCTTGTTTGTACAAGAAGTTAAGTGGGATCTCGATAGTGTTTTTGATCTTGTGTGTGGATGACATACTACTGATCGGAAATGATGTTTCGATGCTGAACTCGGTCAAGGAGTCATTGAATGGCAAGTTTTCAATGAAGGACCTTGGTGAGGCAATGTACATTTTAGGCATTAAGATCTATAGAGATAGATCAAGGAGGCTGCTCGGCTTATGCCAGAGCATGTACGTAGATAAAGTGATGCGGAGCATCCTACGGACATCACCATGTCAAGAGCCCATTTGGCAAGTGACACGTGCGACATCTACTTCACATACATAAAGGTATTGTCGGAACACTACAGACGACGAGGAGGAGTGCGAGCGCAAGTGTACAACTACACCATCCGCGAGGGAAGCATGGAAGAGAAGACGGAAGAAAGGAGAAGAAGACGGAACGGCTGCTGGAGCCAGGCCGGACATCCGGACCACCGTCCGGATCATCCGGACCCTTCCCCGGATCGTCCGGCTATCTGCGCGGAAGACACCCGAAGGTTTCACCTGAAGCCGGATCATCCGGGACTCCGTCCGGATCATCCGGATCCCAGACGCCCGGATCATCCGGGACCCCGTCCGGATCATCCGGCCTTGCCTGCGTGCATGACTTGGGCCGAGGCCCATGTACCCATTCCGCCCCCTCGCTTACCCCTTCGTGGCTTAGACTATAAATAGACCTCCTCCACCTCCTTTCTAGGGTTAGCAAAGTGATAGCTCATTTGTATGTGAGCTTTGCTCCTTGTATCACTCTACTCTTGAGAGAGTGAGCGAGAGAGACCACCACTCCCATGGAGTTAAAGACCTCCATATGAGCATGTGAGAAGATCCTACGGGATATCATCAAGACCTCAACTCCTCCAAGGATTGGGATGAATGCTACCTTGTATCTTTCCATTTGTTGTTCATGTACCTTGTGGATCTTGTGTGTTTGATTGTCTAGTGGATGTGTGATTGGACTTGTTCTTGAGTGTTTCCCCTCGTGATTTCTCTCTGTTCTTCCCTGTGTTCATCGTGTTCTTCATGGGATTCGCTCCAATCGTGAAAGATCGGCCACCTAGGGTTCCACCCTACATCATAAAGTGTTCAAGCGATTCAACATGAGTGAGGCAAAGAAAGGGTTCTTGCCACTCTCACATGGTATAAAGTTAAGCGAGACTCAGAGTCCTTCGACATCTGATGAGCGAAGCAGGATGAGTAGGAATCCGCATGCCTCGGCAATCGGATCCATCATGTATGCCATGATATGTACAAGGACAGATGTTGCTCTTGCAATAAGCCTAACAAGCAGATACGAGGCCAACCCAGGTGAGAGTTACTGGCAGCGGTAAAGACTATTTTGAAGTACCTAAAAAGGACTAAAGAGATGTTCCTAGTTTATGGAGGTGAGGAAGAGCTCGTCGTAAGGGGTTACGCCGATGCTAGTTTCCAAACCGACAGAGATGATTGTCGATCATAGTCCGGATTCGTGTACGTCATGAACGGAGGAGCAGTGAGCTGGATGAGTTCCAAGCAAGATACGGTGGCCGATTCTAGCACAGAAGCCGAATACATTGCGGCTTGTGAAGCTGCAAAGGAAGGTGTTTGGATCTGAAACTTTCTAGATGATCTTGGTTTTTTCCCAGCCTCGGTAAAACCATTGGACCTTTATTGTGATAATTCGGGTGCCATCGCACAAGCCAAGGAGCCGAGGAATCACCACAAGACCAGACACATAGATCGGAAATATCACCTGATACGAAAGATCGTAAAGAATGGTGATGTTGATTTATGCAAAATTCACACAGATGCAAATGTTGTAGATCCGTTGACTAAGCCGCTTCCACAACCCAAGCATGAGGGGCACGTTAGAGCTATGGGCATTTGATGTCTATTTGATAGACTCTAGTGCAAGTGGGAGACTATTGGAGATATGCCCTAGAGGCAATCATGTATGATGATATTTCCTATGTGTTCATGAATAAAGATAGTCCTTGGACATTATCAATGATGTGTATCAGCAAGTACCTGACTTGTTTGTGGGACTATGCATTGCATGATGACTGTCCTAAAAGGTCCCTAGTCTAAAGGGTTGTGTGGACGCATAGCCGACTAGACTAGCATATGACACGGTCGATGGCTTGGTCTCACTAGTCATGGAGCATTGGATGCTAACCGTATAATATGGACTTGGAAGGATCTGGTCGGATTCAACGTAGTCGGATCCGAGTCGAGATAAGGTCCGAGTCGGACAGACCCAACTATGAGACGCAGCGATATGTCATCTATCAGTCTCTAGTACAACATACGTTCTATGTCCTAAGACCTAAGTTGGCACATGTACTCAGGATGGTGACAGACCTGCTTTGGGCCGACCAAACGCTACTCCGTGACTGGGTAGTTACAAAGGTAGGTTTCGGGCTTGTCCAGACCCATGCTGCGAGACATGGTCGAGCAATATGGGATTTGCCCCTCTGACCAGGAGAGATATACTCTGGGCCCCTCGTGTGATCCGACCAGGATAAGCATGGCCATGCGACAAGGATTATGAGATAATCCGGTTTGTGGTCGACATCACTGGAACGAGAAAGAGGTCGGGCTAGCACAAGGATGACAGACTCGCCTTGAGCCCAACAACCTATACCGTGTGGCAAAAGGAATGGAAGTGTGATGTACAGGTTCGCCTAACCAGCTTCGTAGTCTGCTTGGTGTTCAGCATGCCTTGCTTGAGGCCGCTACCAACTGTGCAGTTCGGAGGTGATCCGAACTGCGACCAAGCCGGCTTGAACCTAAGGGGTCGCGCGCTTAAGGGAAGGAACCTACGAGGTCGGATCCGGGGACACTGGTCGGATGTGATCCGAGCTCGGATGTGATCCGAGCTATATTCGGATTGTGGCCGTGTAGACTTATGGGCTTTAGGGTCCGTGCAAGGCCCATGTGTTGAGCCCGCGACGGACACCTATATAAAGTGGGGTGCGGCACACTGATGCGGTTGATCGCTTCGGCGTTGTCACTAGGGTTTGCATGTGTTGCGAATAGATACCTCCACTCGCCGCCGACTGTGTGATCGGACCTAGCAGTCCGCCGCACGGTGTTCCTCCTGCACGCGCGGATACCGTTAGAGGCGGTGCACTTGCGCTGCTCCGGCGAAACTGTACGTGGGAACCGACGACCGGCTGTTCGAGGGAGATCGGACGAGGGGGAGACGATCCACGCGGACGCGCTGCCCCAACTCTCCTTCCGCTGCACGACACTTCGCGTCTAGTGGTAACGAACTGTGATCCATCTCTCGTAGCATGTTCCTGGTTGTTCTACGTGTAGGAAAATTTTAATTGTAGTCGACGCACCCTACCGTAGATCCCAACACTACAATTGTAGATCGGAAACTTATATGATGGAAAATAGACTCGTGGGCCATAGGTTTCACTAGAGGCTTCACTCAAGATAGAAAATATTACGATGGGTGAACAAATTACTGCCGAGCAATTGATAGAAAAGTGCAAAGTTATGAAGATATCTAAGGCAATGATTATGAATATAGGAATCACGTCCGTATCAAGTAAACAGAAACAATTCTGCATCTACTACTATTACTCCACACATCGACCGCTATCCAGCATGCATCTAGAGTATTAAGTTCATAAAGAACGGAGTAACGCACTAAGCAAGATGACATGATGTAGAGGAATTAACTCAAGCAATATGATGAAAACCCCATATTTTTATCCTCGATGGCAACAATACAATACGTGCCTTGCTGCCCCTACTGTCACTGGGAAAGGACACCGCAAGATTGAACCCAAAGCTAAGCACTTCTCCCGTTGCAAGAAAACCAATCTAGTTGGCCAAACCAAATCGATAGTTCGAAGAGACTTTCAAAGATATCAAATCATGCATATACGAATTCAGAGAAGATTCAAATAATATCATAGATAAGCTAATCATAAATCCACAATTCATCGGATCTCAGCAAACATGCCGCAAAAAAGTATTACATGGAATAGATCTCCAAGAACATCGAGGAGAACATGGTATTGAGAATCAAAGAGAGAGAAGAAGCCATCTAGCTACTAGCTATGGACCCGTAGGTCTGTGGTAAACTACTCACACTTCATCGGAAGGGCAATGGTGTTGATGTAGAAGCCTCCGTGATCAAATCCCCCTCCGGCTGGACGCCGGAAAAGGCCCCTAGATGGGATCTCACGGGTGCAGAAGTTTGCAGTGGTTGAAAAGTGTTTTCGTGGCTCTCGTGGTTGGTTTTGGGATATATGGGAATATATAGGCTGAAGAAATAGGTCGGTGGAGTTACGAGGGGCCCACAAGGGTGGGGCGCGCCCTCCGTCCTTGTGGCCGCCTCTTGGCTTCTCTGACTTGCACTCCAAGTCCTCAAGATGTCTTTTGGTCCAAGAAAAATCATCACGAAAGTTTTATTCCGTTTGGTATTCCTTTTCTGCGAAACTCTAAAACGAGGAAAAAACAGGAACTTGCACTAGGCTCTAGGTTAACAAGTTAGTCCCAAAAATAATATAAAATAGCATATTAATGCACGTAAAACATCCAAAACAGATAATATAATAGCATGGAACAATAAAAAATTATAGATACGTTGGAGACGTATCAAGGCTAGAGATGAGACTAGAGAAGATTAGATGTGAAGCAACGTCTAGTTCTTCAGAATCAAAGAAGAAAGAAGTGTGCAAGCTCGAGAAGCCACGGATCAACAATGAAGACATAGAGAAGATATTAATACAATTAGTGGGGGTAGTTATGCAAATTGGATATCTTTTAAAATGTCTAATTGTGGTTATTATTTTCTTTGGTCTTACTCTCCTAGCAAAGAATTGGTGAATGTACTTCCTTGAATCAAAATTTCATTGATGAAATAAAGAAATGTGCTGGAAAATAAATGTGTGCATACGGCCGGTGGCCGTATTAATTATGTTGGTTCTGAATTTTTGCCACTAGTTAATTATGTAGGCAAACTTTGATGAAAAATACTCCGTACAGAAATATAAAAGCGTTTAGAACACATCAAAAAGGAGCCAATAATATTTATTTTTTGTTGGCATGTATTAGAGTTTACTACTTCCTCCTTTTCGGTTTATTGGGCTCATCTCAATTTTTTTTGTTTTACCATACTATAAGTCTTATTTTCACTTCTTCCACCACATGTTTACATTCCAAGGTGCATTAAATTAATGCATGCAAGGATTAAAAGAAACCAACCAGTGAATGTAACAATTCCTACTCATTTAGTGGTGATTGATGAATATATTGTAATTAATGTAGATTAAAGTTTGAGTAATTTTATAAACTACGAGATGGAGTACATTTCTCCACTCATCATCTGCCTTGGTTGATGAGATTTTAAATTTAAGCACTATAAACCGGAAAGGAGGGAGTAGTTAAATTTTTTGGTCATTACCAAAAAATATGTGACATGGTGTAAAAAACGGGTGGAGGTAGTAGTATGAGATACGATGGCACACTGACTTGGGCCGAATACAAGTGCCCAAAATCATTGCAAGAGAGCAAAGTGTACATACAAATTAATTAAAATTGAATTTTCTTGAAAATATTTAAAATTGGAGGATGGTGCAACCCACCTTCCCGATATTTTGACCGTGTGTGGTTCAGTTGTTGTTACCACACATGAACGATAGTAAGTGCGACCGGGAGGCGTGGAGCGTTAATTGCGAATTTTCTCCTTCCAGCGTTAAATTTTCTTCGCGTAGTAGCATTCACTACAAAAAACAGATACATCCATGACATTTTGGCCCGAACGAATTTTTTTCTATCATGCTTATGACACTTCTATGACAATAATTGTGACAAAACCACGTATCATCATAGATGTGGTGGGCTACTACTTCTATGAAAAAATCAAGACAGAAAATGGGCTTTTCTTCCTTGGCGGGCCGGGGACGCACCTGCATGACATTCTTTGGGCCGTCCATGACGGAAAAAATCATGGTAGAAGCAAGGACGAGGAAACTTTTGGGGAGTTCCCGGTTATGGTGGGTGGTCGGGGCATGGAGGTTTGCGCGTTTCTCTCATACACCTATGTGCGTGTGTGCGAGGTGTTGGGCTCTAACTGAACCGAGCAAGGCGTTCGCTTACTGAACCCGAGCGATTGCACAAGCTATGTTACTGAACCCGAGTAATCGATCCCTTGGCAGTTAACTGAACCCGAGTTATTCCTTCGCTACTGCTGCTAACTGAAGCCGATCGAACCAGCTACCTTTTGATGAACAGTGACCATTGTTGGGGGCTGGATGAACAGTTCCCGGTGGGGGATGGATGAACAGGACCCCGTGGTAGTAGTAGGACGTTGCCGCTGGACGAACAGGACCCCGAGGAGGCCGCCACACCCCAGCTGGTTGGGGGTGGATGAACATGACCCCATGGAGGCTCCATGAACAGTAGCCGGTGGAGGCTCCATGAACAGTAGCCGGTGGAGGCTGGAGGATGATGGTGGATGAACAGTACCCCCGTGGAGGCTGGAGCGAAAGGCAGTTGACAGTGGATGAATAGTAGCCAGTGGTGCCGGCGTCCTTGGAACAGGCGTACCCAGACTTGCCTGCCTGCAGCCCAGGGAGTGGCTCCACCAACAGCCTGGTACAGCCCATCTTCATCAGCAACCACTCAAGACCCTCGCGAGGGGCCAAGCCTCGCGAGGTGGACGACACAATACCTCCTCAGGGGCAGCCTCGCTAGGCTGGCTCCCGAGGAGCGGAGATGTCTATGCAAGGGGCACCTCGCGAGGTCCGCATGATGTGAGCCATGACGACCAAGGCCAGGCGAGCGCCAGTGGGCGCAAAGTACTCGTTGCCTCTTTGGTGCTAAAGGGGCAAGCGCAGGCGAGGAGTCGCAAGGCGCTATGCAAAGGTTTCCATATTGGTGCAACAAGACCAAGACCAGCAGCACGACAGGACAGAGGTCACCGTGGAGCCCACGACGGCATCACCACCAGAGCCTTTGGCAGGCAAAGACCGCCTTTTGTCAGGATAGCTTGTACTAGTTGTCCCCTTCGAAATGGCCATTGTGGGATCCCTTCCCGCCTAATATTTGGGAAGCGGACCAGGGCCTCTATAATTAGGACTAGCCACCACCCTAGCAGAGGAGGGATCATTCGGACCATCCTCGCACACACAAGCTCACCAAGAGCAAGAACACCTCTCCTTGGGAGGCTATTCATCCCTTGTACTGTTCATCCCCAGCCCACGAGGCAATCCACCACACCACACCGGTGGCCCGAACCAGTATAAACTCTCGTATCTCTTGTTCCTTGGGTTCGACGAGCTAGGCCTTGAGATCATTGCGAGAGCGAGCTAGGAAGGGAGAGATCTTCGTGCGCACCCCAGTGTTCGAAGCTCAAGGGTTTGCCGGAACCCAGAATCCGACATTTGGCACGCCAGCTAGGGGTGCGCTGAAGCTTTTCTTCCGTCGATACGCGCTCCACTGCTCCACGAGATCCATGGCTGACGCTCGCCGAGCCCGTGCTGAGCGCCGCGCCGCCCTCGTCGCTCGTGTCGCTCAGACGGCGCCAGTCGGCGGACCTCCCCACTGTTCTCCATCACCCGCTGCCAACGCTGCCACGGGCCCGGCAGGGAATGAGCAACAAGCTTCATCGATGCACCCCTCCATGCGGCGGGACAGACGCACCGCCACCCCGTCGTTGACCCTGGCCGGCTCGTCGTCCCACGCTCATCGCGCGCCAACGGACGCGCAGGCTGCGCTGCTCATGGCACGCGAGCTCCTGCGTTACTGTCGAGTCGACGACCTCTACGACGACTGGCTTGACCACATCGCCGAGCTCGTCAGCTTCCTGCACCGTCCCTTTCGCTACCTCGACCACCTCCACCAGCTTGCGACGTCGCCCACGGAGCGCCTCCACCACCTCCGCATCAAGACGCTGCCCTCGCACCAAGGCGCGCAGCCCCGCGGGATGACCCGCAAACCGGGTGCCCACGCATGAAGAAGGAAGCTGCCAAGAAGTCCCTCCGCCGCAAGACAATGCTCCTACGCTCCCAGCACCACCGCGTCAAGACCGCGCGCCGCCTGCTGCGACGGCGCGTGGATATCAAGATCAGGCTCCACCTCTACGACGGGCCCAAGTGACCACAACAGGCTGTCGTGCCTTCACTCCCGAACTGTGCAGCGTCGTCTTGCCCAGCAAGTTCAAGCCGGACCTGCCTCCGCGCTACGACGGCACCCCCGACCCCACGGATTTCCTGCAGCTCTACGAGCTAAGCATCGAGGAGGCCAACGGCGACGAGAAGGTCATGGCGAATTGGTTCCCCATGGCCCTCAAGGATGGCGTGCGCTCGTGGCTCCTGAACCTGCCCACAGGATCGATCTCCTCCTGAGGTGAGATGCACATGCGTTTCGTCGCCAACTTCCAGGGTACTCGCGACCACCCGCCGGCCGCGGGTGACCTACGGCGCATCAAGCAGCAGCCAGGGGAAACTCTGCAGAAGTACATCCAGCGCTTCAACAGCAGTCGCTTCAAGATCCCCAAGGTGAAGGACGAGGCCATCATCTCAGTGTTCTCAGATGGCGTCCGCAACGTCAAGATGAAGGAGGAGCTCGCCATCCATGAGGAACTGTGCACGGCCCTGGAGATGTTCAACATGGCGACCAAGTGTGCAAGGGCTGAGGAAGGGCGCCTTTCCCTCCTTGAGCTCCCAGCTGCCGATCAGGAGAACAAGAAGGCCAAGATCAAGGACATGAAGTGCAAGGGGGCTGCCATTCTCGCGGCAGAGCCAGACATGAAGCGCTGTCGCGACAACCCCGAGTCGTCCAAGGCCAACCGCCCGTTCTGCGCCTTCCACAACGTTCACAGCCACAACACCAACGAAATAGTCAAATTTCAAGTTCACCCGACGGACCCCAAGAAGACAGCCTCCATCGGGGCTCAGCTGGACCCGACGGTCGACGCCGCATTACGCGCGTTCCTACGTGAGAACTGGGACATATTCACCTGGTAGCCTTCTAATATGCCAGGAATCCCACGCAGATTGGCCGAACACAGCCTCAATATATTGAAGGGATACAAGCCGGTCAAGCAAGCACTGTGGCGGTTTTCCGAACCCAAACGACAAGCGATGGGGAGGAGCTAGCCAAGTTAATTGAGGCCGGGTTCATCAGAGAAATAAAACACCCAAACTGGCTAGCAAAGCTGGTGATGATACGAAAGAAGGATAAATACTGGCGCCTATGTGTCGATTTCAAAGACCTCAAGAAGGCCTACCCTAAAGATCCCTTCCCCCTCCCCCGCATCGATCAGATCATTGATGCTACTGCACGACACGACTCACTATGTTTCCTCGATGCATACTCCAGATACCATAAACTCAAAATGAAGGAGTCTGATCAAGCCGCAACGGCATTCATTACCCCATACGGGCCTTTCTGCTTCAACAATATGCCTTCGGGCTGACGCCGGCGCCACCTACCAACGCATGATTCAAACATGCCTGGAGAAACAAATCGTCAAGATGGTCGAAGCATATGTGGATGACATCGTCATCAAAACTAAGCACGTCGAGTCACTAGTAGACGACCTGCGTCTCACATTTGACAACCTTCGTACATATGACATCAAGCTCAATCCGGAAAAGTGTGTCTTCGGCGTCCCCGCCGGAAAACTGATGGGCTTCATCGTTTGCAATAGAGGAATTGAGGCAAACCCAGCCAAAATCCGAGCTTTGTCACAATTGTCTACTCCAACAGACCTCAAACAGGTCCAAAAACTAGTCGGATGCGTGGCAGCTTTAAGCCGCTTTATCTCCAGATTAGGAGAAAAGGCATTGCCACTATATCACCTGCTCCGATGCACCGACCACTTCGAGTGGACGGACGCGGCAATGGCCGGAATGGATGAAATAAAAGCTCTTTTAGCGAGCATACCAATCCTGGCCGCGCCGACCGTCGGCGAACCCATGTTATTATAAATCTCCGCAACACACCAGGTGGTGAGTGCGGTGCTCGTCGTCGAACGAAAGGAGGACGGACATAAATTCTCACTTCAGAAACCGGTATACTATGTATCCACTGTCCTCACACCATGCAAATCCCGGTACCCTCATTACCAAAAGATAGCATATGCGGTCTTCATGGCATCCCGGAAGCTATGACACTACTTCCAAGAGTGCTCGATCATGGTGGCTTCCGAAGTACCATGCAATGACATAATAAATAACCGCGACGCTACAGGCCGGATTGCCAAGTGGGCCATTGAGCTATTGCCATTTGATATAACATACAAAACCACGCCGAGCCATCAAATCCCAAGTATTGGCCGACTTCATCGCTGAATGGACAGAGGCCGAACTCCCTAAAGAGTACGGCACATATTCCAACTGGGTCATGCACTTCGATGGCTCTAAAATGTTGGCCGGTTTAGGAGTGGGTGGTGTCTTAACGTCCCCCACAGGAGACACGGTCCAGTACGTACTTCAAATATTATACACAGACTCCAATAATGTAGCCGATTACGAGGCCTTATTGCATGGTCTTCAGATGGCTGTCTCCATGGGCATACAACACCTGGAGGTGCGCAAGGATTAAAATCTCGCAATATGCCAAATAAACGGAGACTTCGACGCCAAAGATCCGAAGATGGCAGCCTATCGTAACGCCATACTCAAAATATCAGCTCGGTTCGAGGGTCTCGAGTTTCATCATGTGGCTCGAGAAAGTAATCAAGCGGCGGATGTCCTTGCTCACATGGGCGCCAAGCATGACCCCGTCCTGCCTAACATCTTTTCGGAAAGACTCTTCAAGCCATCCGAGGTATGGCAGGATGAGAGCGCTAACACTAGTCCGGATCCGATTATACCCCCAGATTCCAAACACAATACTGATATCATCGGGGGCTCAGCCACCAAAATAACACCATCGGCCCATCTAATAATGGCAGTAATTGCCCCATGGACCGAACCCTTCTTGGCCTACCTTAATAGGCGAGAGCTCTCTGAGGATCAGAATGAGGCTTGATGCATCATTCAGCGTTCGAAAGCCTATAAGGTTCATGAAGGGGAGCTCTACAAGAAGAGCGCTACCGGAATACTTTAAAGAGGTATCTCCGAAGAAGAAGGATGGCAGCTCCTGGTCTCGGCGGTCACAATGCCGCGGCTCGCGCTCTTGTAAGTAAAGCCTTCCATACCGGTTTCTTCTGGCTGACGGCCCGAGCAGATGCACAGGACCTTGTCCAAAGTTGTGTGGGATGCCAGCTTTTCGCCAATCAAAGCCATATACCGCCTACCGCCCTACAAACAATCCCCATTACTTGGCCTTCGTGGTCTGGGGGCTTGATATGGTCGGACCCCTTAAAGGGGGAAGCCATAAGAAAAAATATCTGCTGGTCATGGTAGATAAATTCACTAAGTGGATAGAGGCCAAACCAGTTAAAACGGTGTCCTGGATTAAGGGCTCCTTGGGCGTCCGGGCTATGTGATGTGGGCCGGACTAATGGGTCGTGAAGATACAAGACAGAAGACTTCCACCCGAGTCCGGATGGGACTCTCCTTTGCGTGGAAGGCAAGCTTGGCATTCGGATATTAAGATTCCTTTCTCTGTAAACCGACTCTGTACAACCCTAGGTCCCTCCAGTGCCTATATAAACCAGAGGGTTTAGTCCGTAGAGGGATAATCATAATCATACAGGCTAGACATAGCCATTACTATCTCGAGGTAGATCAACTCTTGTAAACCCCATATTCATCCAAGATAATCAAGCAGGAAGTAGGGTATTACCTCCATCAGGAGGGCCCGAACCTAGGAAAACATCGTGTCCCTGTCTCCTGTTACCTTCGATCCTCTAATGCACAGTTTGGGACCCCCTACCCGAGATCTGCCGATTTTGACACCGACAGGTGTGCCTGCTGATGTATACTACGCAACCTTCTTCTTGTAGACGTTGTTAGGCCTCCAAGTGAAGAGGTTTGTAGGACAGTAGCAAATTTCCCTCAAGTGGATGACCTAAGGTTTATCAATCCGTGGGAGGCGTAGGATGAAGATGGTCTCTCTGAAACAACCCGGCAACCAAATAACAAAGAGTCTCTTGTGTCCGCAACACACCCAATACAATGGTAAATTGTATAGGTGCACTAGTTCGGCGAAGAGATGGTGATACAAGTGCAATATGGATGGTAGATATAGGTTTTTGTAATCTGAAAATAAAAAATAGCAAGGTAACTATGATAAAAGTGAGCGCAAACGATATTGCAATGCGTTGAAACAATGCCTAGGGTTCATAATTTCACTAGTGCAAGTTCTCTCAACAATAATAACATAATTGGATCATATAACTATCCCTCAACATGCAACAAAGAGTCACTCCAAAGTCACTAATAGCGGAGAACAAACGAAGAGATTATGCTAGGGTACGAAACCACCTCAAAGTTATCCTTTCTGATCGATCTATTCAAGAGTCCGTAGTAAAATAGCACGAAGCTATTCTTTCCGTTCGATCTATCCTAGAGTTTGTACTAGAATAACACCTTAAGACACAAATCAACCAAAACCCTAATGTCCCCTAGATACTCCAATATCACCTCAAGTATCTGTGGGTATGATTATACGATATGCATCACACAATCTCAGATTCATCTATTAAAACCAACACAAAGTACTTCAAAGAGTGCGCCAAAGTTTCTACCGGAGAGTCAAGACAAAAACGTGTGCCAACCCCTATGCATAAGTTCAACTGAACCCGCAAGTTGATGACCAAAACATACATCAAGTGAATCAATAGAATACCCCATTGTCACCATGGGTATCGCACGCAAGACATACATCATGTGTTCTCAAATCCATAAAGACTCAATCCGATAAGATAACTTCAAAGGGAAAACTCAATTCATTACAAGAGAGTAGAGGGGGAGAAACATCATAAGATCCAACTATAATAGCAAATCTCGCGATACATCAAGATCGTGCCAAATCAAGATCACGAGAGAGAGAGATCAAACACATAGCTACTGGTACATACCATCGGCCCCGAGGGTGAACTACTCCCTCCTCGTCATGGAGAGTGCCGGGATGATGAAGATGGCCACCGGTGAGGGATCCCCCCTCCGGAAGGGTGCCGGAACAGGGTCCCGATTGGTTTTTGGTGGCTACACAGGCTTGCGGCAGCGGAACTCCTGATCTAGGTTATGTTCTGCGGGTTTCTGTATATATAAGAGCTTTTGGCGTCGGGAACAAGTCAGGGGGATCTCCGGGCTGTCCATGAGGTAGGGGGCGCGCCCAGGGGGTGGGCATGCCTCCCACCCTCGTGGGCAGCCCGGGACTCTTCTGGCCCAACTCTTTTACTCCATGGTCTTCTTCTGGTCCAGAAATAAGCTCCGTCAAGTTTCAGGTCAATTGGACTCCGTTTGGTTTTCCTTTTATGCGATACTCAACAACAAGGAAAAAACAGAAACTGGCACTGGGCTCTAGGTTAATAGGTTAGTCCCAAAAATCATATAAAATAGCATATAAATGCATATAAAACATCCTAGAAGGATAATATAATAGCATGAATACTTCATAAATTATAGATACGTTGGAGCGTATCAGCATCCCCAAGCTTAATTCCTGCTCGTCCCCGAGTAGTTAAATGATAAAAGAAATAATTTATGAAGTGTGAATGCTAGCAGGTGCACAAGTTTGATCAATGATAATTTCAATCTCCTTTTCTAGCATCATTATATGTCATAACAGTAGCTCATATCATAAAGCTTCTCATGATCAAGTTGCAAGCTATTCACATGTTAAAGTATAGATCATAAACTTTCTTGAAAACTAACAAACAGTTCTCAGTCATCAAACAACTGCATTTCACTTATTTTCAGGAAGGGTCTATGTAAGAGCTTTGATTTAGCAAATCCCACTTACTCAACTATCATATAGTCTTCCATGATTGCTACCACTCAAAGCATACTTTTAGAACAAATAGCATCCATCGAACACAGAGAAAGATAGGGGCTTAATGTTTCGCCTCCCAACTTATTTATCATATAGATAATTGTCAACAATAATAATTCATGATCAAATATATTTGAATGGCCATATATGCTTAGATCTTTCTCCACCACATGATGCTTGCCAACTAAAAAGTAGGTTGGAATGAGAAGGAGTACTACTGACTCTTGCATAAAAGTAAAAGATAGGCCCTTCGCAGAGGGGAGCAGGGATTTGCAGAGGTGCCAGAGCTCGAAGCTAAAACAGAGATGAAAATAATTTTGAGAGGTATGCTTTCATTGTCAACATAACGACCAAGAGTTCCCAATATCTTCCATACTAGATACATTATAGGAAGTTCCCAAACAGAAAGGTAAAGATTTTACTCCCCCTCCACCAACAATCACACTCCACGGCTTGTTCGAAACAACGGGTGCCGTCCAACTATCAACAATCCTGGGGGAGTTTTGTTTAAATTATTTGCGAATTTGTTTTTGATCTTTTGATCACAGGGCTGGGCATCCCTGTTACCAGCCATTTTCTCGTGAATGATGAGCGGAGTCCACTCATCGTCAGAATAACCCACCTAGCATGGAAGATACTGACAGCCCCTAGTTGCTACATGAGCGATCCGGGCATACAAAACAGATTATTATTTGAAGGTTTAGAGTTTGGCACATGCAAATTTACTTGGAACGGCAGGTAAATACCGCATATAGGTAGATATGGTGGACACTCATGGAATAAACTTGGTACAAGGAATTTGGATGCACAAGCAGTATTCCCGCTTAGTACATATATTTTGTCTAGCAAAGGATTCTAAATAGCAAGCAGCACATGTTAGAGGATCCATAACAATATAACTTCTATACAACTATACCCAAGCATAACTCATTATGTTGTCTTCCTTGTCCAACTTCAACTAATTTGCTCAGGTTTGAAAATAATTAATGGGGCTCACAATCATAGAAGATGTCCAAGATAGTATATTTATATGTGAAATCTCTCTTCTTAAATATTCTTTCATGAATTGTTCAAGTGACCAATACAATGTTTGCTAACCTTCAAAAAATTTACCACCTCTACTTCTTATATGTGAAGGCATTACTCCGCATGGGAAAGGAATATGAAACATATATAATTTCATATTTATGACATTCAAATCATTCAGCCATTTACTCATAGGATATAAGTGAAGCACACGACAAACGACAAACTACCCCGAAAAATATAAGTGAAGATCAATGAGTAGTTAAATAATTATGTAGCTATGTGAAGACTCTCTAACATTTAAGAATTTCAGATCTTGGTATTTTATTCAAACAGCAAGCAAAACAAAAGAAAATAAAATGACGCTCCAAGCAAAACACATATCATGTGGTGAATAAAAATATAGCTCCAAGTAAAGTTACCGATGAACAAAGACGAAAGAGTGGATGCCTTCCGGGGCATCCCCAAGCTTTGGCTCTTGGTTATCCTTGAATATTACCTTGGGGTTCCTTGGGAATCTCCAAGCTTAGGCTCTTGCCACTCCTTATTCCATAGTCCATCGAATCTTTACCCAAAACTTGAAAACTTCACAACACAAAACTTAACAGAAAACTCGTAAGCTTTTGTTAGTATAAGAAAATAAATCACCACTTTTGGTACTGTTGTGAAATCATTCTAAATTCATATTGGTGTAATATCTAATGTATTCAAACTTCTCTATGGTTCATACCCTCCGATACTACACATAGATTCATCAAAATAAGCAAACAACACAATAAAAACAGAATCTGTCAAAAATAGGACAGTCTGTAGCAATCTGTATCACTCGAATACTTCTGTAACTCCAAAAATTCAGAAATAAATTGGAGGACCTGAAGAATTTGTCTATTAATCATCTCCAAAAAGAATCAACCTAAAATCACTCTCCAGTAAAACATGGCAGCTAAACTCGTGAGCGCAAAAGTTTCTGTTTTTTACAGCAAGATCGCAAAGACTTCACCCAAGTCTTCCCAAAGGTTCTACTTGGCACAAACACTAATTAAAATAATAAAATCACATCTAAACAGAGACTAGATGAATTATTTATTGCTAAACAGGAGCAAAAAGCAAAGAACAAAAATAAAATTGGGTTGTCTCCCAACAAGCGCTAACGTTTAACGCCCCTAGCTAGGCATGATGATTTCAATGATGCTCACATAAAAGATAAGAATTGAAACATAAAGAGAGCATCATGAAGAATATAAATAGCACATTTAAGTCTAACCCACTTCCTATGCATAGGGATTTTGTGAGCAAACAACTTATGAGAACAATAATTGTAGCGACCCGACCTCAGACGGTCCAGTCTCTGTGCTTAAGTGTCATCCCTGGATCGGTATGCTGACACACACAGTACTCGAGGATTTATAACAGAGGTAAATCACATGTATAAAGTAACGTAAATACTATTACCTCAATCCAAATAGCGGAAGTAACAACAAGGTTGTGGATTCCCATCAACACCAACGGCAAAGTTGAGTGTAGAAATCGTAACCCTAACGTATCACTTACTCGTCGTAAGATTCCTGCAACATGAGACGTTGCAGCCACAAAGGTCAGTACATTGAATGTACTGGCAAATTCACACCATAGGACAATGATGAATAATAACTATCACTACATGCATATATGGCGGGTGGAGGCTCTATGGTTAACAATGTTTTTGCGAAAAACCAATTTTTCCCTACTGCAAAGGAATATATTTTATTTAACTACCAAGTTGGTTGAAAATTATTGAGAAGTTTCCTCCAACTCAATCCCAATTAACAATTTAACAACCCAACAAATTAATTAAGTAAAGTGATGAGATCAACATGATAACCCAAGAACCAGATACTCAAGATGTCCATAACCGGGGATGCAGCTAATCATGATTAGTTTGTACACTCTGCAGAGGTTTGCGCACTTTTCCCCACAAGACTCGATCTCCTCCGTTGGATTTCTCGCACTACATGGTGTTTGAGAAACGGATGAGCGAGAAACAGTCTTTCAAAAGCATTAACTCTAACCCTGGGTAGACAGTACCAACCTACATCCCCCTACATCTGCTAGCCTACCACTGGAAGAGCTCATGCAACATACTCAACTATGCTAGAGCCCATAATAGCTTGTGGCTGCACACGGAAGTTTCTAGCATGAATAATCTTATGATCCCTTTGAGCCTGGGTGGCATTCCATAGGGTGATCACACGGGTCCTCCGGGATCCCCTTGGGCAAGCACTGGGTTCTCCAGGTGCCCGGGCAGACCACTGGGTGCTCCAGGGTGCCCCTACCATTCCACCCAGATGTGTATTAAAGTAGCCACCTTAAGTAAACCAATAATTAACAATCTCACATCTGTCATGGAAACACTCAAACCAATCCACGTCTACGAGCATAGCATAGCAGTATGAGCATAACGTAAAAGTAACTCCCAAAGTTTGAATGCAGGACAATAGGTTCCTACCTCATCAACTACTTCCCAATACCCACATGTTAATCAGATCCTACTCATGTAATGTTTGAGAGTTGAAACTAATGCATAAAAACTGGGTAATGAAGGGATATGATCAAAGTGTGAACTTGCCTTGTACAGTTGATGAAGATGATTCGCACTCATAACTCCTGATAGCTCTACTCGTCACACTCCAGTCAATCTATCGTAAGCAAGCAATAGTAACCACACATAAGCAACCATGCAAAAGGAATCGAAGAAAAGATCTCGGAAAACTTTGAAAACAGCCAATTAACTCTTGCAGCATAAAACAATTTCTAACAGTGCCAAAATTATGTGAATTTGGCCTTATCAGAAAGTTTAGGTCAAGAGCTTCGATTTGCAAAAAGAATCAAATGAATCGGAGTTATAAAACTCGAGTTATGACAAAAAGAAGTTCAACTCAAGTCTGTTTGAAAAACAAAATTTTAAATTTTCAAAAACATGTTTAAGTTGATTATCTGGATAGAGGGGATCATAACGAAGAAGTGGGCGTTGGTTTCATTGGATTTGGACTAACGAGTGAAAAGTAGTGAAGGTTTGAACATCAGGGACTAATCTGTAAACAAAATATTTACGGATGGGTCCCTGGCCGAAAACTAACATAAAAAGAAAAATCCTATCGGACGAACGTTCACTACAGAGGCATATGCGATGAAAACCGTTCACTACAGAGGCCAAACCAGTGAACGTTAGCTATTTAGACCTAACTCAAAAGAAAACCGATCTAAAAAATAAAATAAACCGAACTGATAAAAGAAAACCGGACGGGCGGCGGTCTGGCGGTTTTCGCTGAGAAAACCGGTGGCGGCGGCGGTTTGGATCGGCGAGCGGCGGCTCCGGCGACGAGTGTCCCGGGCGGCGGCTTCAACAGCGAGTGGAGGCGGCAGCACGACAGCGGCGAGGAGCGGCGCGGGGCGAGGGGCGGCGGCGTGGCCAAGGCGACGGCGGCGGCTGCGGGAAGTGCGGCGCGGCAGCGGTGTGCAGCAGCGGCGGCAGCGGTGTGCAGCAGCGGCGGCAGCGGAGTGCAAGGGCGGCGGCGGCGATTTGGCAGCGGCGGACTTGGATCCAGGGCCCCGGGGCGGCGCCTTTTAAGAGGGGGGCGAGGAGGTGGCGTGGGGAAGGGGCCGGGGCGGAGGACGAGTTCGGCCGGGAGACGGAGCCGGCGAACCGTGGCGGTGGCGGACTCCGCCTGGAGTCAGTCGCGCGGGGGAGACGGCCGGTTGGGTCGGGTAGCTGGGCTTCGGCCCAGCTAGCCAGAAGAGTTTTTTTAAAATAAACATTTTTCGAGACAAACAAAACAAATAAATAAATAAAAATAGTATATAGGCATATAATATATCAAAATTTTCAGAAAAAGACTTTCTACGACATGAACATTTTTCTAGCATCAAATAAAATCCACAAAAATTTAAATAAAGCAAAGAGTGCTACTACTCTAATAAAATCCAATAAAAATCATTTTAAAAATACCAAAATGATTTCAATTTTATTTCTCTCCAATTTTATGATGTAGGGAATCATTTTACCCCAATTTCCGTATATTTAATTTTTGTAGAAAAATAATTTGAATAAAAACCAAAATAACTCAATTGAAAATGATTTCAAAGGGGCGTTAAATTAGGTTTCTTTGAAGCTTCCAACTCATATTTGAAATAATTTGAAGAAGTCATTTTATCTTCTCTCGCGAAAATCATTGAGTTGCATAAATTTTCTGAGTTTGAAATATTTTCAAGTGAAATTCAAATATTTTTTCAACAACTCTTTTCATTTAAATAAATGGAAGAAGTCATGTCATCTTCTCTCCAGGGTTTTGTGATGAAAAGTAATTGAATTCACAGAGATCATAAATGCAAAAATGAAAGTTTGGGAAAGTCCTTTTATTCCCTCTCATTTAACTTTCAAAAAGTTTCAAATTTCACTCACTTTCAGTCGATCAATCACACAACAAACAAACAATCAATCAAAACTATCTATTTAATATAACATTCCAAAATTTAGAATTTTGGTATGTTACAAATCTACAACCCTTAAAATGAATCTCGTCCTCGAGATTCGGAGAGGCTAGAAAGAAATAGGTTTTGTTTGGGGTCTTCTCAAAATCCATCGATCATCACAGGGGGGGTCTGGGGTGCCAAGCATTCTATGTCATTCTTCTTCTAGTACTTGAGCACAATTTTCCTTCCCATCATTTTCACGAAAGACATTAAAAAGATGAAGCATATGAGGCACCCTCAATTCCATTTTTTTAGTTTTCTTTTATAGACTAAACTAGTGATAAAACAAGAAACTAAAAGATTCGATTGCAAGATCTAAAGAAATACCTTCAAGCACTCACCTCCCCGGCAACGGCGCCAGAAACTGCTTGATGTCTACTACGCAACCTTCTTCTTGTAGACGTTGTTGGGCCTCCAAGTGCAGAGGTTTGTAGGACAGTAGCAAATTTCCCTCAAGTGGATGTCCTAAGGTTTATCAATCCGTGGGAGGCGTAGGATGAAGATGGTCTCTCTCAAACAACCCTGCAACCAAATAACAAAGAGTCTCTTGTGTCCCCAACACACCCAATACAATGGTAAATTGTATAGGTGCACTAGTTCGGCGAAGAGATGGTGATACAAGTGCAATATGGATGGTAGATATAGGTTTTTGTAATCTTAAAATATAAAAACAGCAAGGTAACTAATGATAAAAGTGAGCGTAAACGATATTGCAATGCGTTGAAACAAGGCCTAGGGTTCATACTTTCACTAGTGCAAGTTCTCTCAACAATAATAACATAATTGGATCACATAACTATCCCTCAATATGCAACAAAGAGTCACTCCAAAGTCACTAATAGCGGAGAACAAACGAAGAGATTATGGTAGGGTGCAAAACCACCTCAAAGTTATCCTTTCTGATCGATCTATTCAAGAGTCCGTAGTAAAATAGCATGAAGCTATTCTTTCCGTTCGATCTATCCTAGAGTTCATATTCGAATAACACCTTGAGACATAATCAACCAAAACCCTAATGTCACCTAGATACTCCAATGTCACCTCAAGTATCTGTGGGTATGATTATACGATATGCATCACACAATCTCAGATTCATCTATTCAAACCAACACAAAGTACTTCAAAGAGTGCCCCAAAGTTTCTACCGGAGAGTCAAGACGAAAACGTGTGCCAACCCCTATGCATAAGTTCAACTGAACCCGCAAGTTGATCACCAAAACATACATCAAGTGAATCAATCGAATACCCCATTGTCACCACGGGTAACCCATGCAAGACATACATCATGTGTTCTGAAATCCTTAAAGACTCAATCTGATAAGATAACTTGAAAGGGAAAACTCAATCCATTACAAGAGAGTAGAGGGGGAGAAACATCATAAGATCCATCTATAATAGCAAAGCTCGCGATACATCAAGATCGTGCCAAATCAAGAACATGAGAGAGAGAGATCAAACACATAGCTACTGGTACATACCCTCAGCCCCGAGGGTGAACTACTCTCTCCTCGTCATGGAGAGCGCCGGGATGATGAAGATGGCCACCGGTGAGGGATCCCCCCTCCGGTAGGGTGCCGGAACACGGTCCTGATTGGTTTTTGGTGGCTACAGAGGCTTGTGACGGCGGAACTCCCGATCTAGGTTATGTTCTGGGGGTTTCTATATATATAAGAGCTTTTGGCATCGGGAACAAGTCAGGGGGATCTCCGGGCTGTCCACGGGTAGGGGGCGCGCCCAGGGGGGTGGGCGTGCCTCCCACCCTGATGGGCAGCCCGGGACTCTTCTAGCCCAACTCTTTTACTCCATGGCCTTCTTCTGGTCCAGAAATAAGCCCCGTCAAGTTTCAGGTCAATTGGACTCCGTTTGGTTTTCCTTTTCTGCGATACTCAAAAACATGGAAAAAACAGAAACTGGCAGTGGGCTCTAGGTTAATAGGTTAGTCCCAAATATCATATAAAATAGCATATGAATGCATATAAAACATCCTAGAAGGATAATATAATAGCATGAATACTTCATAAATTATAGATACGTTGGAGACGTATCACTTGCACGCAAGCTCTTCGGTTTTCTGGTCTCTGAGAGAGGTATTGAAGCTAACCCGGAGAAAATCAAGGCTATCACTTCATTGGGTAAGCCGGCATGCATTAATGATGTCCAGCATCTGGCGGGTCATATTGGAGCTTTAAGTCAGTTTATAAGCCTCCTGGGAGAAAAGGCTATTCCTCTGTACCAGATGATGAAGAAAAAATATCACTTTGTGTGGAGTGGTGCGGCTAACGAGGCAGTTGAGGCACTTTAAAAATAGTTAGCTGAGCCGCCGGTTCTTGCAGCTCCTATGGAGAAGGAGCCCTTGCTTTTGTATGTGGTTGCTAACTGCAGAGCCGTCAGCGTGGCTGTTGTAGTGGAAAGGAAGGAAACGAGTAAGGAATATCCGGTTCAAAGCCCGGCTTATTATGTCAGTGAGGTTTTAATTGAGTCTAAACAGAGGTACCCACATTGGCAGAAGCTAGTCTATGGGGAGTTCATGGCCAGTCGCAAGTTGAAGCATTATTTCCTTGGTCATCCCAATACTGTGGTCAGTTCTACTCCCTTAGGGGATATTATTCAAAACAGAGAAGCCACAGGCCGAGTGGCCAAGTGGGCCATATGAGGCAGGAAGGAGGCCAGGATAATCGCCCATGATGGCCACTTCTGTGCCATCATAGCTCGCTTGGTAGAAGACTCCCTCCTTGAGCTCTACAAATATGTCCGGATCCTCTTGGAATCCGGGATCGAGGTCCCGGTTATGGTCCTCCGGCTGTGGAGCGGGGCTATAAATCCCCGCGATAACCTTCCACCATTCCTATTAAAAATGGACGGGTTAATGTCAATTAAACATGACTCAGGGAGAGGATTGAGTAAGGTGGTGGGATTAAAACTCACCCAGTTAGGGGAATTGTACATGGAGAATCCCTCTCGGCGCTTAAGACGAATAAACTCCTCTTTCTCCCCTTTATACAGATCGGCCAATATTGTGGCCAGGGCGGTAGGGGTGTCCGGACCCTTCCGTCCGTAGCGTGAGGCGTCATCTTCCCCATTGTAGTGCCACATAGGGTGCCCTCTGAATTGGAGTGGCTGAACCCCTCGCACTATGGAAGTTGCCATTACCTCGATTATTGATAGTCTAGACTGGGCAAGTGTCCTTATCTTGCCCATTAATTGTTGGACTTCCGCGCTATCTTCCTCCTCGAGGCCCCGAGGGCGCCAGCTGTGGCATTTCATCAATGGAGCGCTGGAAAATTCGGGAAGGCCCATTCGGACTGGGTCGGGGAGAGCGAGATCTTCAATATAAAGCCACTCCGAGGGCCACTCTTCGGACGCCTTCTTCTGCGTGCCGGATTGGTATCCGGTCCCTGCTATGCGCCATATCTTGGCACCGCCCACCTCAAACACAGATCCCTTTTGGGTGCGAGGGATGAGGCAGAAAGTTTTCCTCCATAACTCGAAATGGGCCTCGCAGCCCAGGAATGGCTCGCAAAGAGCGACAAAACCCGCAATGTGCAGGATAGAGGCTGGCGTAAGATTGTGCAGTTGGAGGCCGTAGTACTCCAAGAGACCTCAGAGGAAAGGGTGGATTGGAAATCCGACACCTCTTAATAAAAAGGAGACGAAGCACACTCGTTCCCCCCTGGTTGGATTGAAATTTTCCACCAGGGCTTCTCCGGTGAAAGAGCTTAATCCTACCCGAACGGGGACTAGATCCGCGGGGGGAAGGAATCCCTGCATTTGAAGCTTAACAAGATGGTCATGGGATGCTGAACATCTCTCCCAATCACCTTTCCGGAGCCGTGAGGGCGGGAGGAAGAACTGGGAGCGTTACCCATGTTTAAGTGGTTTCTCCTAGCGAGCTCTAAGGATTTTCCGCCTGGTGTGGGATGGCATCTGAGATCCGATCCTTTCAAATAGATGCCTTTTTTATATGGCCAGAGTGTTATGTGCAAAAGATACTCTGACCTTTTGTATTCGCTCGACACGTGGAATCGGAAGCAACGGGGGTGCAGAAGCCGAAGGGTATGACATCAAATGAAAAACCGAGTATAACTCTTTGGGTCAGACGTTTTGAAGTGTTCGGAGAAGGAACCCGCCTTGCAATGCCGAAGACAATCGGCGCGCCGGACACATCGTCATTGAAGCCTGGTTCGGGGGCTACTGAGGGAGTCCTGGATTAAGGGGTCCTCGGGCGTCTGGGCTATGTGATGTGGGCCGGACTAATGGGCCGTGAAGATACAAGACAGAAGACTTCCTCCCGTGTCCGGATGGGACTCTCCTTTGCGTGGAAGGCAAGCTTGGCGTTCGGATACGAAGATTCCTTTCTCTGTAAACCGACTCTATACAACCCTAGGTCCCTCCGGTGTCTATATAAACCTAAGGGTTTAGTCCGTAGAGGCAATCATAATCATAGAGGCTAGTGTCGGGTGGTAGGTGCGACATATGCCAACGGGTGGCTTATCGTTGTGGGAGCCAGTAAGACATCGCCGGTGCCTGGAAACGGGATAAGGCGAAGACATGCACGCCGGCGGATCTTACCAAGATTCGGGGCTCTCTGTGGAGATAACACCCCTAGTCCTGCTCTGCGGGGTCTCCGCATGATCACTAGATCAATACAAGTAGCTACAAGTGCTCCTTGAGCTGTTTGGCTAGAGGAAGAAGAAGGGCAAGGCTAGCTCTCCTTTTCTCTCTATGTGGTGTGTGAAACTCTGTGAGATCAACCCTTTGCATGGGTGTCCCGGGGGGCTTATATAGGCCTACCCCCCAGGGGTACAATGGTAATCCGGTTGGGCGTGGGTCCCAGCCGTCAGTGTCTGTGCTCGCCGGCTTCTCCGCCGGACATTGGGGCCCACCGACTGGTGGGTCCCGCCGGCTGCCGGCCTCTTCGCCAACAGGCCGGCCCCACCGCTTGGGGGCTTTGTCGGCGGCTGGTTACTGTTGCCTCGCCTCTGATGATGAGGGATTTGTCGAGGTAAGCGTGGCTATAGTGCCGCCGCCTTGCGGGCTATCACTGTAGCCTTACCTCGTCTTGTCTCCTTAATGAGGCACGTGTTTTGAGGGAGGGAGGTAGCCGGCTATTGGGAGCCGGCTACGCCCCTGGCCGACTAGGGGAGGCCGGGCCGCCTTCGAGCATCTCTCTGGCTAAAGGGGCCCGCCGTCCGCGGGCCGTACTAGCGCCTGTCGTGGGTGACATCGAGGTTGACATGGCTACAGTGCCGCGCCGGACGGGAGATGGCTGGCCCGTACGGCGCCCTGTGGCCATGCCTGTTTCAGGATTCGGGGTAGTGGGTTGTACTGCAGCCACGCCCCATCTTATCACCGTTATGTGGATGCAGTCTTGGTGGGTGCAGTCTTGGCCGGCTTCTGGGAGTCGGCTTTCTTCATGGCCGGCTTCTGGGAGTCGGTCCTCTTGGGGCCGGCTTCCTGGAGTCGGCTATCTTGTAGTTTTCTTTGTGAAGGTTTCTGAGGCCGGGTCGCCTTCTGGTAGTCGGCCCAGGGGATAGCCGGCCCGGGGACGGCGGCCCTATGCTCTATATGCTTGAAGGCTCGAATGGCCTGATAATTTCTTGAAGAGCCAAGGGAGTCGGTTAGGCTACCCGTGGCCATTTACTCTGACAGTAGTCCCCGAGGCTGGTTGGGCTTCGAGGCTGAGAGGAGGTCGAGAAGCTCGGTCAGCTTCTTATCTTGACGAGCCAGCAGCTGGGAGCAGGCTTCGGTTGGGCGCGCCGTCTTGGCGAAATTTCTAAAGTCGGAAGGCGGGAGTCTGTTGGCGCGTGCGCTGGGCCGCGGGCCGGCCGTTCGCCGCCTGCGAACCACTTGGCATCCTCCGGCTGAAAAAGCCTGCCAACCCACGCGCGCGACAGGACGTCGCCGCAGGCCGAGGGCCCACCACTCCCACGCCTAGGCCCAGGTGCGGATCCTCTGTGGCCCAGAGCTGTCTGCACGTCTTCCGGCGGCGGTTTCCGTACGCTGTTAGGGCGTAATAATCGCGGGACGTGGGGGAGTGGGCGCAGTTAATCCCACGTTCTTCCCCACGCCTCGCCTCCTCGGCTTCGCCGCACGAGGCTATAAGTAGGGGGAGGAGGGGAAGCGGCGGACGCTCGCACGCTCCTCTCCTCTCCGCCATCTTCTTCCTCCTGCTTTCCCTCGCAGCAGCGCCTCGCCGCCGCGCCGTCCCACCAATCTTCACTCCGCCTCACAGCTTTGCCGCCGCAGGGCCGTGCTTTCTCCGCCGCCGCACTCTTCCTCGTTAGCCTCTCGCCACCATGCAGTATGGCGGGGACTGGGACGGCTCCAATGTCCATATGGACCACATCGAGTTCCTCCGCAAGACGCGGTGGTTGCCCGGCAAAGACCAGGTGCGGGTCCCTCTCGCGCCGGAGAAGGAGATCACGCCGGCGCCGGAGGAAGGCGAGCGGGTAATCTTCTGCTCGCACTTCCTGCGCGGCCTCGGCCTGCGGGCGAGTGCTTTCTTCCGCTCCTTCCTCGACTTCTATCAACTCCAGCTGCACCACCTCACCCCGAACACGGTGGTGCTGCTGTCCGCCTTCGTCACCCTGTGCGAAGGCTTTCTTGGCGTTCTCCCCACCCTCGAGCTCTAGGGGGAGTTCTTCCAAACCAAGCTCGGCACCCGCATGCAGGGCGTGCCGGCTCAGATCGGCGCCTTCATCGCGATGCGGAGGCCGGCGGCCGAAGACCCCTTCCCTATCATCACGCTGATCCAGTCGGTGAAGCACTGGCAGAAGTCGTATTTCTACGTGAAGAACGTCGCCCCACAAGGCGATTACGTCAACTTGCCGGCTTACGTAGCCGGCCCGCCGGCTGGGAGGTGGCCCCAGTGGTCCTATCGGGCCGTGACGCTGTCGCAGGCTGGAGCCGCGGCCGTCGCCCGACTCCGGGTAATGATCCAGTCAGAGGGCCTGACTGGGTCCGACTTGCTGGCCGCCTTCGTCGCGCGCCGGGTGCTTCCGCTTCAAAGTTGCCCTCACCTGATCTGTCAGATGAGCGGCCAACTCGATCCGAGTCAGATGTGCACCAAGGATATGCCGCACGACGAGGTGGCTCATATGGTGAATTATCTTGCAAACTGCAAGCTCTTCGTAGAGTGGCGGTTTGGCAAGGAGCCATACTCCCGCGCACATCCTCCGCCTACGGTATGCTCTCTTTATCCTTTCTTCTCTTAGTTTTGTCGCTGAGTTTTTCTTGGCCGACTCTGACCAGTCGGCATGTCTTGGCAGAGCCCTCTCCTTCGACCTGCGGCCGAGTCAGGGGCGGATCGCCGATTTCTTCCCGACCGGGCGGAGCATGACTTGGAGGACCACGACTTGGGGGCGGCCGCCATGGACGACAACACCGAGGCGGGTGGTGGCAAAGCTGGCGGCGAAGCAGGCGGCTCCGGGCTTGGAGTCAGCTTCGACGACTGGCCGGATGACGATGAGGCAGAAATCGTCCCACGCCGCCAGTTGGCGTCCGGCCACGGCGCGGGTTCCTTCGCCGCGCCGCCTGCTCGGGGCGGCGGGCAGAAGCGCCGGGCCGCGTCGGGCTTGTTCGGCAGTCGGCCGAAGAAGCCCAAGGGCGGGGCGGCGGCGACCAGGCGGGATGAGGCGGCCGCGAAGGCAGCCCGCTTCCACAAGGTGGTGAAGCAGCCGCAGACTGTGTCGGCGTAAGTGTATATTCTTTTGCATATTCTTTCTTCTTTTCTTGTTGATTTCTGAATCCTTGTCCTTTCTCAAAAATCAGGGCTCCGCTTTCTCTTGAGCGGGTTTCTGCCGCCTCCGTGGTTAGATCGCCGGGAGGATCCGAGAGCACCCGCCGTGTGGACCCCCGCGCCGAGCTTCAGGCGGCGACGGAGCGAAATGCACGGGAGGCGCGGGAGAAGGGGGAGGCGGAGGAGCTGCCGGGGTTGGAGAGGGAGGACGACGTCGTCGTCCCGGAGAGGGAGGCGGCACCGGCCTCACCGACTTGTGTGGCCCAAGGCAGCCGACCTAACGTGCCGCCTGTGCAATCGGCTGGGGGCGAGCCGGCTGCGAGGACGGACCTGGTGGTCCAGTCGCCGTCGCGCCAGCGCGCGGGGAAGGCAACTTCGGACCCGCAGAAGGCCGCGGGCTCCAGCTATTCGGCCCGGGACGTGGAGGCGGCCAGCGCCAGCTCGGGGTGGACGCCGGGTGGAGGGACGGCCGTGGTGAATGTGGCGGCGCAGGAAGTCCGAACCCGGCTTCAGTCCCAGGCCGCGGCACTGAGGAAATACAATGACGAGTTCCTTGCGACGCGAGCGACCATTCGGGTAAGCCTTCCCGTTTTTGCTTTTTGACCTTGGTTTCTTCCATGGGGGCGCGTCAGCGCACCCACTGGGTGTAGTCCCCGAGTTCCGAGTCGGCTGCTGAGCAGGTGGCTTGGAACTTCTTAGCGGGCTTTGTTTTGCTATCTTGTTCTCATTCGCTTCTCTGCCTGACTTGCAGGACTACCACAACCTCCGCGCGGCTGCCTTCAACTCCCAGGCTCGGGAGCTGACCCAGAAGAATGTTGATCTATCTGAGAGCCGGGGTGAGTGCTTCATCTTTTATCTCATGTGGGGGCGCGTCAGCGCACCCACTGGGTGTAGTCCCCGAGATTCGGGCCGACTACTGAGCAGTCGGGTCGGATCTTTCTTGACGACTTCTTCCTTATTACTTCTTTCTTCTCTGCCATGCCTGCAGCGGCCAACGCCAAACTGAGGGAGTGGCTGGGTGGGACTCAGGCCTCCCTTCGCGCTAAGGAAGCCGAGTTTGACGCCTTGGCCCAGGAGCGTGACCGCCTGGCCAAGAGGCTGGCCGACCAGGAGGAGAGCCAAAAGGCGGCCCTGAAGGCGGTGCAGGACAGCGAGGCCGCCCTTCAAGCCGAATATGAGACAGAGGCAGCAAGCTGGGCCGAGGCGAGGCAGTCGTTGATCAACGGCTATGGCCAGATTGAAGACTTGGTTGATGGTAGGCCGCCCTCTTCTTCGTCCCTTGCTTGGCGCTTGCTGTTTGGTTCATTTTCTGACTTGGTGTTTTTCTCTTCTTTCTCTTTCTTTCTTGCGCAGAGTACTTCCCTGGTTACTCTACTGCCGCCAACCAGGTCGTCGAGGCCCACCGCGAGGCACAAAGGCAGGCTGGCATCGAGATCGCGCCGAACGCTCGTCGGTCGCTGGAGGAACAGCTCTTGGCGATTCAAGCCCGCAACCAGACGGCTCACCGCATGCTCCGCCGGCTTCAGCGTGTTGGGGCGCAAGTGCTGGCCGCTCTCTGGCCTGGTGAGGTGATTCCCCGCACCCCCAGTCGGACTGCCGACTGGCTGGAGGTGGCGGTCGGCCGCTTCGAGGCCTGGAAGGCTTCTGCGGCTCGGTCCGACGCCAGGCGGGTGCTCGAGTTCGTCAAGGCCTGGTATTCCGAGCTGATTTTGGACCAGCTGGCCACCTGGCGGCAGGAGGCCAACATGGAGCTGGAGCCGGTGCGGCTGGCTATCATCCAGCGAGCCTCGGCGATCGCCGACTACACCGACACCAGCGCCTTCGCTCCTGAGGTGGACGATAACGGCGTTGCCCAGCCGGAGGAGTGGTTCGGGCTGAACCCGGCAGATGGCGAGGACTCGGCGGAGGAGATTGACTCCAGCGACGAGGGCGAGGAGGAGGAGGAGGGTGAAGACGCCGCGCCAGATGGTGGAGCGGCCGGTCAGCCTCAGCTTGACCGTGCCTCCAGCAACAAGGCACGCGCGGGCGCACCGCCTGCAGCCGGCGATGATCAAGCCGAGACCCGCCAACCGGCCACTCCTCCAGCCGGCGCCGCCGTCTCCACCGACCAGCCCGGCTCCCCTGCTGCGCCCTTAGTCTAATCTGCTGCCTCTACTTTCCTGTTTTACTACTCTTGGAACAATATTTTGTTAAGTTTGCACAATTCCACCCACTGGGGGTGTATTCAAACTATATTGACTGTCGGCCTGTTGAAGGCCTTATGTGTAAATATAATTATGCATGTGTTTGGCTTTCCCTTGTTCTTTGCTTGCCGTCCCTCGGCTGTTTCCTTTGCCGTCCTCCCTTGGTTGCCGCCTTCCCAGCCGGATAGCTGCTCTGCAGTCTGTGGCTGGAAAAGTGCTTGGCCAATCGGGAGGGCAAGTACTCTAGCTTTGTTGGATTGTAGCGAAGTGCCTGGGAGGCCGGCCAGCCGGCTGTTTTGACAGCCGGTAGGCGTGGTTGGAGGCCGGCTTGTGTTATATAAGTTCGTTAGTCCTTAGCCGTTTTTCATGTGGGCATCCTTTCTGCCTTTGGCTCTTGCCAGTCGGACAGTCGGTTCTTCGAGCTGTGACTTTCAACAAGAGAGGGCTCGGGTGCTGGCACACTACTTGTCTGACTTCAGGTAGAACTTTTAATATAACTTAAGGCGGCCAGTCCCCGGGCCGACTAGTCGAACCCGGTGCCAGACAGAAAATCAAATGTAATAATACATTCATGGGTATGACACTTGTCATTTATAGGTAAAGGAGGGCAGTCCCCGAGTGCGCCTCGGGGGGCCTGTTGTTTCGTACTTAATACAAAAAGGTAGCATGATACATACTGCTTTTAACTGTAAAATCTTCTCAGGAGGTTGGCGTTCCATGGTCGTTCCGACTCCTTGCCGGAATCATCCCTCTTGCGTGCTCTTGGCTTCTGTGCATCGATCAGGTAGTAGGAGTCGTTGCCTAGGGCCTTGCTGACGACAAAAGGGCCTTCCCAAGGGGCCGAGAGCTTGTGTTGGCCCGCTGTTCGCTGGATCAGCCGGAGCACAAGATCGCCCTCTTGGAAGGATCTTGGCTTGACCTTCCGGTTGTGGTAACGGCGCAAACCCTGCTGGTAGATGGCGGATCGGCTGAGTGCTAACAGCCGGCCTTCTTCCAGTAGATCGACGCCGTCTTCTCGCACTTCCTTGGCCTCCGCCTCCGTGTACATGGTGACCCGAGGCGAGTCGAACTCGATGTCAGTTGGGATGACAACCTTGGCACCATATACAAGGAAGAACGGAGTGAAGCCGGTTGACTTGTTTGGGGTAGTACGCAGACTCCAGAGGACAGCCGGCAGCTCATCGAGCCAGCAGCCGGCCGAACGCTCCAGTGGTACGACCAGTCGGGGCTTGATGCCGGAGAGGATGAGGCCGTTCGCTCGCTCGACCTGGCCGTTTGACTGCGGGTGGGCAACGGACGCTAAGTCCACTCGGATGCCCTGTGTCGCGCAGAAACGTGCCAGTGCTCCCTTGGCAAAATTTGTGCCGTTGTCGGTGATGATGCTGTGTGGCACACCATATCGAGTAGTGATGTCTGCGATGAATGTCACGGCAGTCGGCCCGTTCAGCTTCTTGATCGGCTTCGCTTCAATCCACTTGGTAAATTTGTCCACGGCGACAAGCAGATGTGTCATGCCGCCGCGGGCTGTCTTGAATGGGCCCACCATGTCCAGCCCCCAAATAGCAAAGGGCCAGGTGAGGGGGATGGTCTTGAGTGCAGAAGCCGGTAGGTGTTGCTTGGAACTGAAGACTTGGCATCCTTTGCAGCATTTGACTAATTCCTTAGCATCTTCCAAAGCAGTCGTCCAGAAGAAACCATGGCGGAAAGCTTTGGCGACAAGTGATCTTGAGGCTGCATGGTGGCCGCATTCGCCTTGGTGGATATCCTTGAGGATTGCTATGCCCTTCTCTGGCTCGACGCAGCGCTGGAAGACTCCAGTGACGCTACGCTTGACAAGTTCTCTGTTTATTATTGCGTATGCTCCGGCTCTGCGTTGCACTAGTCTTGCCGAGATCTCATCAGTCGGCAGCTCTCTGTTGACTAGGAAGTTGAGGATGGGCTGGGCCCATGATGGAGCTGTGACTTCTTCTATTGTCAGTACGGCCACTGTGACCCGGGTGGGTGGGTTGGGTGGTGGAGAGTTGGAGTCGGCCGCCGCTTCTTGTGCCGCTGCAGTCCCCGGGCCGACTGCTGCAATCCCCGGGCCGGGTTCTGAAGTCCCCGAGCCGGGTGCAACTACGGCACTCCCCGGGCCGCTTGTCGAAGTCCTCGAGCCGCCTGCTGGGTTCCTCCAGTCGGATCCGGCTGCATCAGAGGCGGGCGGTACGAAGATAGAGTCCGACTCTGGAGACGGCTTGATAGACGGTTTGAGGAGGCGCTGGCGAGAGACACCGGTTGGTATAGCCTGTCGGGTGGAGCCGATCCGTGCCAGGGCATCTGCTTGGTCGTTGTCGGCCCGTGGCACGTGAAGGAACTCGCAGCCTTCAAAGTATCCACTAATCTGCTTTACGAGGAATCGATAGCTCGCCATGTTTGCATCCTTGGCGTCCCAGTCGCCAGATGACTGCTGGACCACCAAGTCTGAGTCGCCATAACACAGGATCCGACGTATGCCGAGCTCTTTGGCTAGCCGGAGCCCGTGTATGAGCGCCTCGTACTCAGCCACATTGTTGGAGGCGGCAAAATGGATTTGCAGCGTGTATCTGAGCTTGTCGCCTTTGGGAGAGGTGAGGACGATGCCGGCTCCCAAGCCGGTGCGCATCTTGAACCCGTCGAAATGCATCCGCCAATGAGTGGAGTCGGGAGCCGGCGGTAGGTAATGGGTCTCGGCCCAGTCGACAAGGAAGTCGGCCAATGCTTGGGACTTGATGGCGGTGCGGGGCTAGTAGAAGATTGTGTAAGGAGCCAGTGCAATGGCCCACTTAGCCACCCGGCCGGATGCATCTCGGCTGCCTATGATCTCGGCAAGCGGGCATACGACCGTGATGGGATGCTCTTGAAAGTAGGGCTTCAGCTTCTTGGCGGCGAAGTACACTCCATAGCACATCTTCTGGTAGTGCGGGTAGTTTTGCTTTGAGGTGGACAGTACTTCGCTTAAATAATATACCGGCCTCTGGACTAACTGGGCTCGGCCTTCTCTGGGCGCTGGACCACGATGACTGTACTGATCACTCGGCTAGTCGCGGCAATGTAGAGGAGCATGGGCTCCTTCTCAGTCGGCGCCGCCAGGACAGGTGGAGTGGTCAGCATCTTCTTCAACTCATGGAAGGCTTGGTCCGCTTGGTCGTTCCACTCGAAGTGAGTGGATTTCTTCATGAGCCGGTACAGGGGGAGAGCCTTCTCCCCTAGCCGGCTGATAAAGCGGTTTAGGGAGGCCAGGCACCCGGTGAACTTCTGCACATCTCGCAACTTGGTGGGAATCTCCATTCTCTCAATGGCCTTGATCTTCACAAGGTTGCACTCAATGCCGCGTTCGGAGACCAGAAAGCCTAGAAGCTGGCCGGCTGGTACTCCGAACACGCATTTCTCGGGGTTGAGCTTGATCTGGAATCGGCGCAAGTTGGCAAATGTTTCTTTGAGGTCTTCCAGCAGGGTGCTGCGCTTCTCCGTCTTCACCACAATATCGTCTATGTAGACGTGGGCATTTCTGCCGAGTTGCTTGAGGAGGCATTTCTGTATGCAACGCTGAAAAGTGGCACCGGCATTCCTCAAGCCGAATGTCATAGTCAGGTAACAGAAAGCTCCGGATGGTGTGATGAAGGCGGTCTTCAGGCGGTCTGCTGGGTCCAACTTGATCTGGTGGTATCCTGAGTAGGCATCCAAGAAACTCAACAGCTCACATCCGGCGGTGGAGTCTATCACTTGATCAATCCGTGGTAGGCCAAACGAATCTTTGGGGCAAGCTTTGTTGAGGCTAGTGTAGTCTATACACATACGCCATTTGTTGTTCTTCAACACCAAGACCGGGTTGGCAAGCCACTCTGGAAAAAACACTTCCATAATGAAGCCGGCGGCCAAGAGCCGGGCTATCTCTTCTCCTATGATTCTTCTCTTCTCCTCCGACAATTGGCGGAGAGGCTGCTTGACTGGCTTCGCGTCCGCTCGGACGTGTAACTTGTGCTCGGCGAAATCCTTCGGAACACCCGGCATGTCCTTTGGGGACCATGCAAAGATGTCTCGATTCTCACGGAGGAAGTCGACGAGCTCGCCTTCCTATTTACTGTCCAGGTTTGCTCCAATGACAACAAATCTCTCCGGGTTCTCCGGGTCCAAAGGTATCTTCTTCGTCTCTTTGGCCGGCTGGAAGGAGCCCTGCGCATCATATTCCTTGGGGTTGGGGGACAGGGTCGGCTGCTTGCCGGCCATGGCCACAACTCGCTCCAGCATCTTCTTCTCTTCTGCAACCACGAGGGACTCGGCCAGTCGGCTGCTGGCAGCAGCGCACTCGATGGACTTCTTGTAGTCGCCGGCTACAGTGATGATCCTCTTCGAGCTCGGCATCTTCATCTTGAGGTAGGCGTAGTGGGGCACAGCCATGAACTTGGCCAGGGCAGGTCGGCCAAGCAAGGCGTGGTAAGGGCTCTCCAGGTCCACTACCTCGAACCAGATTGCTTCTCAGCGAAAGTGATCCTTGTCTCCGAAGAGAACATCCATCTTGATCTTGCCGATTGGGGAACAGGACAGGCCGGGTACGATGCCATGGAACACGGTTCGGCTCGGCATGAGCTGCTTCGCCTTGAGGTTCAACTTCTCCATGGTGTCGCGGTACAGTATGTTGATACTGCTTCCGCCATCAATCAGTACGCGGGAGAATCGGGCAGCTCGCCTCTCCATTGCGAGGGTGACGTCCAGCACCAATGCATAGGAGCCAAGGGACGGCATCACCTCTGGGTGATCGGCCCGGCTCCAGCTGATAGGCCTTTCGGACCAATGCATGAACTCAGGGTTGCTGGAGGCGACTGCATTGACCTCTTGGTGCTGTCGGCGCCGGCTGCGCTTGTCTTCAACCTGGCTCGTGAAGACGACGTAGGCGGCGTGCTCATCTGGGAACTAATCCGGAATGGCTCCGACTGCTGGTCTAGCAGCCGGCTGCTGGGGGGCTGGAGGCGGCGGGCCGGGAGGCGGAGGCGGCACCAGCCCCTCGCCCTTGGAGATCCGTGTGAGCCAGTGGCACTTCCGAGTCGTGTGGTTGGACGGTTTTGCGCCGCTGTGGAACTTGCAGGGGGCATCGAGAGTCTGCTCGTAGGAGAAAGCCGGCTGCCAAGCCGGCCTGCCGCCCTTCTTCTTGGGAGCGGGCCGTTCTTCGGGCTGCTCATCTTCGACAGTGGCCACCTGCCGACTGGTGGAAGGCGGCATAGGGGCCTTGCGCTTGTGGTCGTTCTGGTAGGGGCGCCGGTTGGAGTCACCAGCCGGCGTCTTGGGAATCGGAGCGAGCACCTTCCCAAAGGCGTCCACTCGGAGCTCGGTCTTCATCGAGGAGTCGGCCATGGCGTACTTGTCTGCTATGACCAGCAGCTCGTCGAGGGTAGCTGGCTCGTCGCAGAGGAGTCGGTGCTTGAGGAGGGTGCCCTCTCGGCACCCGGCGGTGAAGTATTCTATGGCTTGAACCTCGTGCACCCCCTCGCAGGAGTTGCGGAGCTCGGCCCATCACGTGAGGTAGTCGCGGGTCGATTTGCTGGGCCCTTGGACGCGCAAGGAGAGCTGGCGGGGCTTGGGAGGCCGCTTGTACGTGCTGGTGAAGTTGTGGACGAAGACTTCCGTGAAGTCTAGCCAGCTGTTGACGCTGTAGGGCTTGAGGTTGTTTAGCCAGGTGCGTGCCGTGCCTTGAAGCATGAGAGGGACGTACTTCACGGCTACGCGCCTGTTGCCGTTCGCTATGCTGACAGCGGTAGAGTAGTCGATCAGCCAATCTTCTGGCTTCACGGAGCCGTTGTACTTGGGCGTGTCTCTGGGGAGCGAGAACCCTTTGGGGAAAGGCTCCTCGCGGATGTGGGGGCCAAAGCATGGCGGGCCGACATCGTCTTCTTCTTCTAGCACCAGGGATCGTGCTAGGCGGTCGATCCGGTGGCGGGCGTCGTTCTCGCCGACTCCTTCGCGGTGGCCTAGTCGGCCACCGAGAGTCGCATGCGTGACAGGCGGCGGGGTGGGATATCTCTCCCCACGAGGCAGGGGAGGAGGCGGATTGCCTTGGCACTCCACCGCTCGGGGGCGGCCTTCTGCGTCGTGCTCGATGGTGATTCGATTCTGACTGCGGCTAGCAGCCGGCTACTTGTCTTTCCTTGCACGGGCGCCGCTCGCAGTCGGCGACCGGGATGTCGCGGCGTGTTCTCGGCGTGGGGGAGGACTCTCAGCGCGGGCGCCGGCTTCATGTCGTTCTGTGGCCGCGTCGATCAGCTGCTGGATGCGCCTTGTCATGTAGGGGAGCTGATCAGCCCCCATCCCGTTCAACTCTTCTGCGGCCGCCTGAGCGGCCCGCAGATTCTCGAGCGGTGTGGCGTAGACGGGGCGGTCTGCCCCCAGCATGCTGGCGATGGCCGCGCCGCGCTTCTTGACGAGGACGGCTCGGCTCGGCCCGCCATGAGGCGGTGTACCAAAGGCGGCGCGGTCGACTACGCGCTGGTGAGCCTCGGTGAGGTGTCTCATGGAGGCTATCTTCTCGCCCTCCGCGATGAGGGCGAGGCGGCGTGCCTCCAGAGTCTCGGCATCGGCGTCGGCCGGGATGGGGACGGACAAGTCATGCATCGCCGCTTGTAGGGCGTCGTGGGCGTTCTCGCCCGAGTCGGCGCCGTGGCTGATGACCAGCACCTTAGTGACAGCGCTGCTGCCACTGTCGGCTCGAGGGAGAGGGTCGTCGAAGACTACCATGTCGGAGGGGTAGGCGTCGAGCGATGCCGTGTCGGAGTCGACAAGCATCGGGTCGGTGGAGCCGACCGACTCCAAGTCCACAGCAAGCTCGCTGGAGACGTGAAGCTGGTCGAGGAGGCTAACGAGGCGGCTCTCGGGGTAGTCTGTGCCCGTGTCGGACGCGGGCTCGTCGGAGATGCGAGTCTCGCCAAGAAGGTCGGCGAGGCAGCTCGCCGCGTAGGCGTCGTCGACGCCTTGCAGCGCGTCGGGGCAAGCGCCATCGGGCGTAGCAAGCAGGCTATGCTCGCGGGGGAGGAAAAGGGTTCCCGTCCAGAACAGGTCTCCGAACAACGGTGCACCTGGCCCCACGGTGGGCGCCAAATGTCGGGTGGTAGGTGCGACATATGCCAATGGGTGGCTTATCATTGTGGGAGCCAGTAAGACATCGCCGGTGCGTGGAAACGGGATAAGGCGAAGACATGCACGCCGGCGGATCTTACCCAGGTTCGGGGCTCTCCGTGGAGATAACACCCCTAGTCCTGCTCTACGGGGTCTCCGCATGATCACTAGATCAATACAAGTAGCTACAAGTGCTCCTTGATCTGTTTGGCTAGAGGAAGAAGAAGGGCAAGGCTAGCTCTCCTTTTCTCTCTATGTGGTGTGTGAAACTCTGTGAGATCAACCCTTTGCATGGGAGTCCCGGGGGGCTTATATAGGCCTACCCCCCAGGGGTACAATGGTAATCCGGTTGGGTGCGGGTCCCAGCCGTCAGTGTCTGTGCTCGCCGGCTTCTCCGCCGGCCATTGGGGCCCGCCGACTGGTGGGTCCCGCCGGCTGCCGGCCTCTTGGCCGATAGGCCAGCCCCACCGCTTGGGGCTTTGTCGGCGGCTGGTTACTGTTGCCTCGCCTCTGATGACGAGGGCTTTGTCGAGGTAAGCGTGGCTACAGTGCCGCCGCCTTGCGGGCTATCACTGTAGCCTTACCTCGTCTTGTCTCCTTAATGAGGCACGTGTTTTGAGGGAGGGAGGTAGCCGGCTATTGGGAGCCGGCTACGCCCCTGGCCGACTAGGGGAGGCCGGGCCGCCTTCGAGCGTCTCTCTGGCTAAAGGGGCCCGCCGCCCGTGGGCCGTACTGGCGCCTGTCGTGGGTGACATCGAGGTTGACATGGCTACAGTGCCGCGCCGGACGGGAGATGGCTGGCCCGTATGGCGCCCTATGGCCATGCCTGTTTCGGGATTCGGGGGTAGTGCGTTGTACTGCGGCCACGCCCCGTCTTATCACCGTTATGTGGATGCAGTCTTGGTGGGTGCAGTCTTGGCCGGCTTCTGGGAGTCGGCTTTCTTCATGGCCGGCTTCTGGGAGTCGGTCCTCTTGGGGCCGGCTTCCTGGCGTCGGCTATCTCGTAGTTTTCTTTGTGAAGGTTTCTGAGGCCGGGTCGCCTTCTGGTAGTCGGCCCAGGGGATAGCCAGCACGGGGAAGGCGGCCCTATGCTCTGTATGCTTGAAGGCTTGAATGGCCTGATAATTTCTTGAAGAGCCAGGGGGAGTCGGTTAGGCTACCCATGGCCATTTACTCCGACAGCTAGACATCTAGGGTTTAGCCCTTACGATCTCGAGGTAGATCAACTCTTGTAATCCATATTCATCCAAGATAATCAAGCAGGAAGTAGGGTATTACCCATCAAGAGGGCCCGAACCTGGGTAAACATCGTTTCCCTGTCTCATGTTACCATCGATCCTCAGACGCACAGTTCGGGACCCCCTACCCGAGATCCCCCACAGGCTCCCTGCCAAGGGGCAGGTTATCCCCGCACCAAAATCCGGCGAGAGGGTTGTATTCATCTCTCACTTCCTCCGCAGGCTAGGGTTTGCTCTCCACCCCTTCGTTCATGGCCTTATGTTCTATTATGGGTTACATTTTCACGATCTAGCTCCGGACTCCTTTCTTCACATCTCGGCGTTTATCGTCATCTGTGAGGCTTTTCTCCGCAACCCCCCACACTTCGGCCTATGGCTCAAGACCTTCAATGTGAAGCTGAAGATAGTCGACGGGGAGCAGGCGGAGTGCGGCGGTGCTATGGTGAGCAAGCTCGCCAATACTATCTGGCCAAAAGGCACCTTCACGGAAACCTCCAACTTATGGCAACGGGAGTGGTTCTATATCACCGAACCCCGCGGTACCATATGGGCAGCCACGCCTGCATTCTGATCAGGCCCTCCATTGCGACTCGCATTGTGGATTAATAAGGCGCTTGACTGGGGATCAACTGATGAAGTGCAGACGCTGCAAAGTTGTATCCAGAGCATCCTCGAAAAGGACACCGGCCTCATTAATGTGATCCAAGTGATGCTAGTCTGCCGGATCCTCCCGTGCCAGCGATGGCCTCTCCGCATGTGGGAGTTCAATCCGGAAGGACCACGGACCCTTCAGCAATTCTTTGGCACAACGCACAGAGGGATGTGGAAACTATTCTTCAAGACTCAAAAGCAGTGGCCGGACACATCCGAGGACATCGGCCTCGACTATAACCATCCAGATACCTCGGTAAGCACCCAACTTCTGAACGCAACTCGATTGATTATCCCATAGAGATGTACTGAGAAACCTATCTTCGACCAGGGCTTGATAAAGAAGGCGGAACGAATTAGGTGTTCGGCTCCACTTCCCGAAGACCCAATGGATCCTGTGTTAATGAGGATGCTGGCCCCGGCACCGTATAAAATGCCGGCGAAGGAGGACAAGAAGAAGAGCAAAAGGGCTGAAGACGGCCTCCGCTCAAAAGGTATACTGGACGCTACGTCCGGGGAGACTGAAGCGTCCTCTTCTGAAGACGAAGACGAAGGGGAAGAACAAGGGGATATCCCTTCCCCCCACGGGAAGAAGAGGACTGCCTCCGAAGACTTGGAGGTGGAGGCACCCAAGAGAGGGAAGATACCCCTATCAGATGGTTCGGGTTCAGAAGCCGATGTTGATGCCGAGCTCCTCTCTAGGGACAAGCCCTTTGCCGAATCGTAAGTGAACAAGGATCCTCCAGACATGTCCCGTTTCTTGGTTCGCAAGGGTAACATTTAAAATATATGTTTGCAATCCGGCCGGCTATCTACCTCAAAAGTCCTCCTCATCGGGGGACTTGCCTCTGAAGATGATGGAAAGCGAGATGCCTCCACAAGCTTTCTCGCCCCTAAGGGCGGACGACTTCGAGGTGTCATCTCGGAGGATCTCCCCTGACCATCCAATGGTGCGGGGGACAATGAAGACAGCGCCCGAAGGTGATACTTCGACCGTCAAGGGTCCAGGGGAGGCAGCCCCCATGGGGACCAACAATGAGGGCCCCGAACTATCCGGTTTACAGCCGAAGACGACTCTAGGGTCGAGTAAGCATACCCTTTTGAAGGGAGTCCGTACTCCCACAGTAGCCTCCGGAAATCCGGAGGTGCCGGATACACTGATGGGCACATTGCAAAGTGTGTCCATCTCAGAGGAACATCGTACCTTAATGGGTACGGTAGTTGAGAGGATTCTGACCGCGAGAAGCGGATTGAATGAAGCCTTCGCGGGCCTGCTGAGAGGCTTCGAGGTATGCAATGTATTATTTTTACCCACTCTATACATGCAAAATGCACCTGTTATATAGATAGTAGCCCCTGAGACTCTGGTCGGTTTCCACAGGGAGGCGATCAGAGGATCAAAAATATATGCTCAGGAAGTACCATAATAAATTTAAAAACAGGTTGTTATGTCAATGGCGACCGCCCAAGCTGTGGAAGTTGCAGATCTAAAGCATAAACTTGAGTTAGCTGATGAGGACATTACGCTTATTAACAGGCGGCTCGACGAGGTACAAGGTATGTTTTGGGACAGCCCGCTTATGCATGTATAATAGTATGAGCACGAAGCTGAAAATTATACACTGTGACATGCATAATTGTAGATGGTGCTACCGCGGTTGAGACCCTTCGGGCCGAGCTTGCCCGGGCCAAGGAGCTGGCCAGAGTGAGCAATGCGGCTGCCGAGAAGGCGGCTGCTGATTTGAAGGCCGAACAGGCCACTCGGCGCCAGTGCGAGGAGAGAATATCTACCATGGAGCGAGAGCTAAAAGATGCCACTGGCAAATGCAAATCACTCGAGGAGGATAACAAAGCCAAGGCAACCGAACTCGACAAGGCCTTACAAGAGGCGAGAGAAGCACGGTCCGAGTCTAGAGCGGCTTGGGAGGAGATCCGGCAAGCTGGGGAGATAGCGGCTGGTAGGCCCTTTCTTTTACAGACTAAGTTTGGCGACCCGAAGTATGCTATGCCAAATCAATTGTGGAGTTCTCCAGACGCGTTCTTGGACCTGCCGAAGAGTGTCTCGGACGTGGCGTAGTTCTTCCAAGCGCAGGAAGGACGTGCTTCAGAGAAAAGTTTTTCTGGTCACAATTCAATGTGCCACGACGTTCAGCGCTGCTGAATGAACAGATGGCCCAGTGGGCCGAGCTCCACAAGATATCCGGAGCTGCCATGAAGGACGTCGTGGTCCGGCTATGGCCGGCTGAACCCCTTCTGAACAGCTATTTCGGTTTGGTGTGCAGTGCCGCATATCGACGCCGTCAAGCGGTCGGCGTGCATAGAAGGTGCCCGGATGGCCTTCGCCCGTGTCAAGATGTATTGGGCGAAGATGAAGACCACCGATGTTGCAGCTAAGGGCCCGCCCGGAGGCAAGGACCATCGCACGTCGGAGCATTATTTGGAGGACGTCCTAGAGGGCGCCCACTTGATAGAGGGTCAATGCTCGAAGGATATTATGTTGGAATAAGTGTACCGGAATTGTGAGAACAATATTAATATACATTAAGGTTGTGTTATATTTATGCCTTTGTCTGAAAGTTATTTCCTCCTGTGCAGCCGCTTTTATAATCTGAAAGTTTGCCAGTCATCGGCTTCGGCCCCCTCGTATATAATACGGGGGTGTTCGGAATAGCACCTGATCACACTTGACCTAACGTCTTGGTCCGTAACGGAGGTGCCAGTGCGGCGAACTAGGCAATCGGACTATAGGGCTTTAACACTTTCACTTAGCCATAGGAGTTTTATGGTGGGTCTATGATGTAGCCTCTGGTATGTACGCGGTTATCCGAATACGGTTGCGTTACATAGGTGACCAAAAATAAAGAATGGTCCTTCGTGTAGTACGGAAGAAATCGCAAAAGATTCTGATAAGTCGCCGAGGTTGACCAGCTCTCGCCGCATCATGATAGTCAGTTTCTGGCTTTCTCTACCGAGGTGTTTAACCAGGTGAACCGAAAACACAATCACAGTAGTTCTCCCTTTAGTACCCTAGCCGATAAGACCGAACGTAAGGTAGTAAGCACAGGAGCCGGGCAACCCAACTATTGACCAAAGACATGATTCGGAGCTGATGCATATAATGCCAAACTCGTGACGCCAAAGTATGTTGTAGAGCTATTCGGACTTTTCGGCAACCAATATGTTGCCGTATCGAGCCCCTAGCGATTAGTGCCAAGGTGTGGGCGTGAAACAACCGAAGAAGCAAAATATAGTTCTATGAGGAAAAACAAGTACTGAAGACGGATTATGTTCACTGGAATCTGATTGGTATGTCGAACGCAATCTTACAGATTATAACAGCACCACTCAGGCCATTTTACATGCCAGGGGTCGAAGGCTGAGGAAAAAAGGCTATACAGGTTTTAAATAGAGTGTGTTGTCTACAAAAAATCCTTTGGACCTCCTGTCGCATGTCTGCGCTGCCTTTGCCTCAGCAAAAAGGATTCCTTAAAAGGAGCCATCTTTGGCTTTTTTTATTGGACGAAACCGGGCTCCGAAAGAGTCCTTGTAGGTCCATAGGATGAATAGGTTTTGATTCACCTGTGGCAAAAGATAAGAAATAGTTAGAAAAAAGAGAAGAAGGCTGTAGGAGAACGAACCGTATTGTAGGCCTGTCCGTATTGTGCCTCCGCCGATGACCAAGGTATTTTAAGTGCATAATTATGCATGCGCGATACGAACTTCGCGGGTATATGTGGCGAAGGATGGAGGCGGAACTGCTAATCCAGCTCTAAGATTGACCGGTCCTGAGTAATAGAGGCTTGCGGCTTAATGGCCGATGAGATATGCGGCTTGACGGGGCCGCTTTGTATTTCGGCTGCGATGGCCGCGGTATGCTCCTCGGTACGAAGGGAGCGTTCCGTGTTTCCGTTGATCGTGGTGACGCCGTGTGGACCAGGCATCTTAAGCTTTATATAGGCATAGTGTGGGACCGCATTGAAACGAGCAAAAGCGGTCCGTCCCAGCAGTGCATGGTAGCCACTGCGGAACGGGACAATATTGAAGATCAAGTCTTCGCTTCGAAAGTTGTCCGGTGAACCGAAGATGACTTCCAATGTGATAGAGCCCGTATAGTGAGCATCGACGCCGGGTATTACTCCCTTGAAGGTAGTTGTGGTGGGCTTGATCCTTGAGGGATCAATGCCCATCTACGAACAGTGTCTTGGTAAAGTAAATTAAGACTACTGTCACCGTCCATAAGGACTCGCATGAGATGGAATCCATTGATAATTGGATCGAGGACCAGAGCTGCCAAACCTCCGTGACGGATACTGGTTGGGTGGTCCTTGCGATCAAAAGTGATCGAGCAGGCCACCCATGGGTTAAATTTTGGGGCGGCCGGCTTTATGGCGTAGACGTCTCGTAGTGGGCGCTTGCGCTCCCTTGTAGGGATATGCATCACATATATCATGTTTACTGTTTTTACTTCGGGGGGAAATTGCTTCTGTCCCCCTGTGTTCGGTTGGCGATTCTCTTCGTCTTCGCTGTCACTGGGCGGCCCCTTCCCTTTGTGTTCGGCATTGAGCTTTCCGGCTTGTTTGAAAACCCTGCAATTTCTGTTGGTATGGTTTGCGGGTTTGTCAGCACTGCCATGAATCTGACAGGGCCGATCCAGTATCTTCTCTAAACTGGATGGACCATGTCTGTTTGCCTTGAATGGCTTCTTCCGTTGGCCGGATTTGGGGCCGCTGAATCCAGCATTGAACGCCGTGTCTTGGGTTCCTGCATTATTGTTTCGATGCTTGTTTTTATTGCGTCGTGGCCTGCCATTGCCGTCCCTGGCTTTGGAGGTGACAGGATCGCTGGTGCTATTGCTTCTATGAGCAAGCCAGCTATCTTCTCCCACGCAAAAGCGGGTCATCAGTGCAGTAAGAGCTGCCATGGACTTAGGTTTTTCTTGGCTGAGGTGACGGGCAAGCCACTCATCCCGGACACTATGTTTGAAGGCCGCGAGGGCTTCGGTGTCCAGACAGTCGACAATTTGGTTCTTTTTAATTAGGAACCTGGTCCAGAGTTTCCTGGCTGACTGTCTAGGCTGATGGATGATGTGACTTAGGTCATCGGCGTATGGAGGCCAGACATATGTACCTTGGAAGTTGTCGCGAAAGGCGTCTTCCAAGTCATCCCAGTTGCCAATGGAGTTCTCTGGGAGGCTGTTTAGCCAGTGCCGGGCTGGTCCCTTTAATTTTAGTTCGAGGTATTTGATGGCATGGAGGTCATCACCGCGGGCCATGTGGATATGAAGAAGAATATCCTCAATCCATACCGCGGGGTCGGTTGTTCCATCATATGATTTGATATTCATAGGTTTAAACCCTTCTGGGAATTCGTGCTCCATTACTTCCTCGGTGAAGCATAGGGGGTGTGCGGCGCCTCTATAGCGGGCGACGTCGCGACGGAGTTCGGCGGACGTCCCTATGCGGTTTTCGCCCCGAGGTTGTGTTGATCACACCGGGCTTGATAGCCGTCCTCTCATGTTGGGGCATGTCCCCTTAACCCATAGATTGATCTGGCTAAGCGTGCCCTGATAACCCACAAGTATAGGGGATCGCAACAGTTTTCGAGGGTAGAGTATTCAACCCAAATTTATTGATTCGACACAAGGGGAGCCAAAGAATATTCTCAAGTATTAGCAGTTGAGTTGTCAATTCAACCACATCTGGATAACTTAATATCTGCAGCAAAGTATTTAGTAGCAAAGTAGTATGGAAGTAATGGTAACGGTAGCAAAAGTAACATTAGTAGTTTTGTAGTAATTGTAACAGTGGCAACGGAAAAGTAACTAAGCAAAGAGCAATATATGAAAAGCTTGTAGGCATTGGATCGGTGATGGAGAATTATGCCGGATGCGATTCCTCACGGAATAGTTATGACATAGGGTGACATAGAACTAGCTCCAGTTCATCAATGTAATGTAGGCATGTATTCCGAATATAGTCATACGTGCTTATGGAAAAGAACTTGCATGACATCTTTTGTCCTACCCTCCCGTGGCAGCGGGGTCCTATAGGAAACTAAGGGATATTAAGGCCTCCTTTTAATAGAGTACCGGACCAAAGCATTAACACATAGTGAATACATGAACTCCTCAAACTACGGTCATCACCGGTAAGTATCCCGATTATTGTCACTTTGGGGTTAACGGATCATAACACATAATAGGTGACTATAGACTTGCAAGATAGGATCAAGAACTCACATATATTCATGAAAACATAATAGGTTCAGATCTGAAATCATGGCACTCGGGCCCTAGTGACACGCATTAAGCATAGCAAAGTCATAGCAACATCAATCTCAGAACATAGTCGATACTAGGGATCAAACCCTAACAAAACTAACTCGATTACATGGTAAATCTCATCCAACCCATCACCGTCCAGCAAGCCTATGATGGAATTACTCACGCACGGTGGTGAGCATCATGAAATTGGTGATGGAGGAAGGTTGATGATGACGACGGCGACGGATTCCCCTCTCCGGAGCCCCGAACGGACTCTAGATCAGCCCTCCCGAGAGAGATTAGGGCTTGGCGGCAGCTCCGTATCGTAAAACGCGATGAATCCTTCTCCTTGATTTTTTCTCCCCGAACATGAATATATAGAGTTGGAGTTGAGGTCGGTGGAGCACCAGGGGGCCCACGAGGCGGGGGGCACGCCCAGGGGGGTAGGCGTGCTCCCCACCCTCGTGGACAGGGTGTGGGCCCTCTGGCCTTGATTCTTTCGCCAGTATTTTTTATTAATTCCAAAAATATTCTCCGTGAAGTTTCAGTTCATGTAGTTTGTTTTTATCGACACCTCTCTCTTTAAGCATGTGGACATGTTTTTCCATTTCAGTTTTCGCTTGAGGACAAGAGAGGTCTAAGCTTGGGGGAGTTGATACGTCCATTTTGCATCATGTTTTCCTATAGTTATTTATGATGTTTTTATGCATAATAATGCTTTTTTGAGCAATTCTAATGCCTTTTCTCTCATAATATGCAAGGTACACACAAAGAGGGAGAATTCCGGCAGCTGGAAATCTGGACCTGGAAAAACTACCTCAGGCCACCTATTCTGCACAACTCCAAACAACCTAAAACTTTACAGATATTTTTTATGGAATATTTGAGGAATATTGGAGCCAATAAGTACTAGAGGGGGCCACCAGGTGGGCACAACCCACCTGGGCGTGCCAGGGAGCCCAGGCGCGCCCTGGTTGGTTGTGCTCACCCAGGCCCACCTCCGGTGCCCATCTTCTAGTATATAAGTCATTTTGACCTAGAAAAAAATGAGGAGAGGACTTTCGGGATGGAGCGCCGCCGTTTCGAGGACGAACTTGGGCAGGAGCACTTTTGCCCTCCGGCGGAGCGATTTCGTGGGGGGAACTTCCCTCCCGGAGGGGGAAATCATCGTCACATCATCACCAACAACTCTACCATGTTGGGGAGGGCAATCTCCATCAACATCTTCAACAGCACCATCTCCTCTCAAACCCTAGTTCATCTCTTGTGTTCAATCTTTGTACCGGAACTATAGATTGGTGCTTGTGGGTGACTAGTAGTGTTGATTACATCTTGTAGCTGATCACTATATGGTTTATTTGGTGGAAGATTATATGTTCAGATCCAATATGTTTATCTTAGGAAGGACTATAATCATGGGGGTTTTGGAGTACAATGGACCACAAACTAATATAGTTGTTGTGCAACTCACATTATGGTCCAGAAACTTGATCTAGATGATGCACTCACATGGAGTATCAACTTGAGCTCAAATTTGGCAAGACCTGATGATATGGTCATAAGAAGATGCTGTAAAAAATTCATACCAAATGGAAAAGCCAAAATGGTACTTGCTTCACAAACATCCTCTCTGTCCAAAAACTTGGAATAATTTGGGTGATAAAATGGCTTGATGAAATGGTCAAAATTTGGTGGAGAGAAGTGATTTGGGCAGGAGCATGATCTGGTAATTTTTCGGAATTAATGAAGCAATATAAAATATACTTGCTTCACAACCTCAAAATATTAACAGAATCAAAGATTTGATCCTGTGGTCACATATATGATTGGACGGGGCTGAAATCTGGAGGAGTGTGATCATATGAGCACACGAATGAGTGTGCAAAATTTCAACTCATTTGGATACTCCTAGCTAGTACTTCCTTCACAATGCCTTCTGTCTGACAGAAACTTTGAAAAATCACTGAGGGAAGTTGGCTAGGCAAATGAAGTTTAATTTTTTGCATGAGGCAATGATTAGGATGTAAAAGCATGCTCAAAAAGTTTGGGAGAAATCAAGAAAGGATAGGTGGCACTTCCTTCACAGAAAGCCACACTAGACAGAAACGAAGAAATAATATTGGGGAATTGTTTTGGGGCTAGGACAAGGAAGTTTGGGCATATTTGAGCAATATATGACCCAAAGAAATTATGAGAATTATTTGGGAATTTTGGGAGTGACAGAAATATAGATTGCTTCACAACCTAGGGCAAACAGGACTATTCCTTTAATAAAAAAGGAATATTCTTTAGAAAAGAATTTTAGGGTTAGGCTAGAATGGAAATGACATGATCTAGGGAGAGTTTTGAGAATGATGAACCACTTGGGAGAAGAAATGATGAGGGTCTTCCAAGTTGCAAGGCCACAGAACCACTCCAAAAAGAAAATCAGAGCAAAAACCAAATAAATTAAAAAGAAAAAGAAAAGGGCCAAAAACCAGGGTGTTACACCTACTCTCTTCAAGGATGCTCATAAGTTTGTCTTCTCTTGTGATGAATGCCAAAGGATTGTGTCGGGGAAACGACACCTATGGGATCACAGGGAATCCCTACTACGGTTGGCGGGGCGCGGGGCTGTGAAAAGAGCGGGTCTAGAAGATCAACGCAGGGGAATCTTATCCAGGTTCGAGCCGCAAGCGATGTGTAATACCCTAGTCCTGCTTTGGTGTATATTTGGTGTTCTTGAGCTGTTGAACTAGCTGCGGTGCATGCCTAGCCCAAGAAGTCCGAATCCTTCCTCAGCCTTGGGCCTCCTTTTATAGTCAAAGGGTTGCCACCGCGGCACAGGAGGTGGAAAGTATCTATAGTGTACAAGTTTATCTCCTAACATCATAGGACAAATGCATTTAATGTCCCGCCTATGTGTCCTCTTGCTTTATCGGGGACGGCAAAGAAGCTCGTCCCGTCCATCGCTGCCTCGCCTTGCTTCGACGCGCGTCCAAGGTGACGAGGCATGCAGCGCCACGCTGGCTGGCTGGCTGCTGAGCTGGTGCGGTGGCAGGGTCTTCACGAAGATCTGCATGCCACCACGCAGGTGCTTGGCTACTTGGCCTAGAAGTTGCATGCTGCCACACAGGCGCTGGTCTAGTTGGCGGGCTGGCCGCCACGTCGGAACGAGTGCGAGGCAGCGAAACCTTGGTAGGTGTGGGCCTGGCCGCGGCCCTGCAGATTTCCCCGGCAAGGGTCTTGCCGGGGTCTTCTGGGTGTCCCCGGCAAGAATCTTGCTGGGGGTCTCGTGGGCTTGCCGGGGGCCTTCATGTTCTGGTTCTCATCTAGTCTTGCAGGCCTTTGGTCTTCACAAAGATCTGCATGCCACCATGCAGGCGCCTCCCGAGCCTTTGGTTCCTAATGTCGTCGATGGTGTCGGAACTCTTAGGCTCAAGGGTGGCAGCCTTGCTGGTGTTGGGCAAGTTGCCCCGGCAAGGCTCTTGCCGGGGCTACGCAGGCCGCCCCGGCAAGGGTGTTGCCTGGGGAGACCCATCTTGCTCCTTTGTTCTTCATGCCTCTGGCTTGAGTGTTGCCCTGGTAGTCTTGTATCTTTGCTCCCCCTGCCCCGCCAAGCGTGGCCGTAGGTGCGGCTACAACTGCCTGTGCACAAGTAATGGGGTACAGAAGGCCCCTACTTTTGTACACTGACAGGAGCCCCCGGGCCTGGGCCACATATAAGCGCGCAGCGTTATTGGGCCAGGCCCGGAACGCTGCGCGGGCATGCGTGGTAGAGTTTTACCCACATTAATTCCTTCACCAGTTGCGCTTCCCCATGATGCGCACTGAGTGCGTGACGTGGGGGTTGTGCGCGGCATGACCGCAGCATGCTTGCATCATCCCGCGGTGAATAGTAAAGAGGCGGCCCGCGTCATCCCCATAAGAAAAGGGGGAACTGTAGGGCCGCTGCTCATTTATTCTCCTCGCCTCTCTTAACCTTGGAACTGTCGTTCCATGTTTCCCACCACGCCCGTCTATTCCGCCACATACGCCGCATGCATGGCGCGGGGTAGGTGACGGACGCGCGGGATATGGGAAGGCGCACCATGGCCGATACCCATGCGCCTTTGATTGGTGCGGGGAGGGCGGTCGATGGCCTCGCTCATTGCCAACTTAATGAGCCGGACTTTGAAAGGCCTCTTTGGAGGCGTAAAGCCGGTCTCCGGCCTTCCCTGCTTCGCTATAAAGAGGGAACTCAGGAGGAGGAGGAGAGGCATCCCCTCGCTCCTTCCCTTCATCCCCATTCTCTGCCGAGAAGTCGTGGTCTGCGAAGGCGACTAGGTCCTCCTCCCGCTACAGAGCCGCGACGGTTAAGGAAAAGCCAGACGCCCAAGGTGAAGGCCACGCTCGAGGTGGAGGCGTCAGACGGGGCCGCGGTCGGCGAGGCGGTCGAGGCAGAGGTGGGCGCGGAAGGGGGACACCCACGTCGTCACCATCTCCGCCACCATCTCCTCCCGCTTCGTCGAGAGGCCATGTCGGGGACACGGCGCTGGAGTTTATCCTGCAGTTGCGCGAGCCGCCGCGCAGCCGCCTCCGCCTTCCCAAGGCGTTCGCGAGGGTTCTGGAGATCGACCAACCGCTGAGGCTGAGGCTTCACATGAAGGGGTGTTGCAATGGCAACATGTGGGTGAACACAACGTTCCCCATCCCTCATGTAATGCTCCTTCGTCGGGGTTGGAAAACCTTCGCACACGCCCACTACTTGATGAAGGGGCACGTTCTCCTCTTCAAATTAGGGGAGAGCGACTTGCTCTCTGTCAAGGTCTTCGGGCGCTCGAGACATAGGTTAGGGTGCTGCGCGGAGAGCTCGACCGATGACGAGAGCTCCTCCTTGAGCGACAGCGACGGGGAGGGGACCAGCGGGGAGGATGATGTGGGCGGGTCCGACTAGACGTCGAACGCCCCGTCCCTAGGCGACGCTGGCGGCAGCACCATCTGCACCTGGCCTTGCCCCGACAGGATGATCTGCCGGGGGTGGGGCTGTTCTTGGCGGCGGCTCCTCAAGCTAGCTCCTTGAACTTCTCGGGGCCGCTGCTTCTGGCAGCTGGCGCTGGAAGGCCAGAGAAGACAAATATGGCAGGTGGCGGTCCGTCAAGTCGGAGTACGATGGCAACGACGCCTTCGTCTCGCATTGCCGGCCCGCTGCCTTATCTTTCGGCTTCTTTCCCGGCACCGTCACCACCAGCCCTCTCCTGGGCGGCTGCCGGGACATTCTTTTGGTGTCTTCTGCTGCTCGTACCTCACCTAGGCACTCCTTTTGCCCTCCCGCTATCCCGGTCCACTTCCTGAGGAGAGGGACAAGAAAGGGATTACGGGCATCTTATCTTTTTTCAGGTCTTAAGCCTACGGGCAATTGTCAAATTTAGACTTTGTAACCCCTTGCTCATGTTTACATTCCATATGAACTGTACTTGTTTAATCAACGTATTAATGAAAAAGGGTGTTTGCCGGGTTCTTTTGTGAGTGAGCGAAGCCCACACTAAGGAGCGAGTCCTTGTTATTTTAAAGAAACAACGTCGCCCGGCAACAAACCTTGCCTTCCTCCCGCATTATACCACGATTATACCCACGCCCTTGGCGGGAGTAGGGGTAAAGCAAGATCGGGCCCTTCGCTTGTCTCCCTTCCACCGCAACTACAACCAAATACCGGCCTGGAAGAGATTTCGGGCATAGGAAGGAGGCAGCACGGTGGCATAGGAACGAACGAAGTTTCGTGCGTTCAAGTCCCCGGCAACCTCGGCTTGCCGGGGTCGGGGGTGTCGATCTGCCTTGTTTCCTCCAAATGGCTCTGCAGTAGCGCCTGTGCAGCCTGCAAACCAAGAACGGACTGGAAGAGACAGAAAGACATGCACTTGCCCTCTATGCTAGGGGTTAGTTGCCGCCGAGCACTATCAACCCTAACAGAGAGAGAGACTTGACCTAGCATGCATGCTAAATTCTAGGACGCCAGCGCTTCATTTATTTATCTGATGCTCAAGGTCTACGCCTGGCTTTGTACAAAGGGTTACATGCCTTGCCGGCAAGGCTTGTACAAAAAGTGGTCTGCCGAGAGGCCCGGCAACCGTGCCTTATGGGTAAAACTTGCGAAGATGTTCAATGTTCCAGGAGTTGCTCACTAGAATTCCATCTTTGGTCTCCAGGTGGACTGCGCCGGGCCTGGTGACTCATATTACCCGATCAGGGCCTTCCCACTTTGGCGTCAACTTGTTGGAATTCTTGGCGGATTGAACTTGCCGAAGAACAGGGTCGCCTTCCTCAAGGCTTCGGGTATGAACCTTGCGACTATGGTAGCGGCGCAAGGCTTGCTGGTAGCGAGCAGCTCGCACAGCAGCCCGAAGATGATCTTCCTCAAGGAGCATCGCATCATCTTGGCTCAACTGCTCTTGCTCAAGCTCATCATAAGCGAGCACTTGAGGTGACCCGTATATGAGTTCCATGGGGAGAACAGCTTCTGCCCCATATACCAGGGCAAAGGGTGTCTGGCCAGTGGCTCAATTTGGTGTCGTTCTGATCGACGAAAGAACCGTTGGCAACTCATCAACCCAACGCCTTCCGCACTTGTGCAGCCTATAGAAAGTCCTGGTCTTGAGGCCTTGCAACACCTCTGTGTTTGCCCTCTCGGCCTGGCCGTTGCTTCTGGGATGAGCAACAGAAGCAAAACAAACCTTGCTGTCGAGGTCTTGGATATACTGCATAAAGGTGCGGCTCGTGAACGGCATGTTGTTGTCCGTGATGACTCTGTTCGGCACACCAAAATGGCAGACTAGCCCCTTGAAGAACTTGATGGCTGATTGTGTTGTCACCTTTCTCAGTGGTTCTACTTCCGGCCACTTTGTGAACTTGTCGATTGCGACGTACAAGTACTCAAAGCCCCCGACAGCACGGGGAAAGGGGCCCAGTATGTCGAGCCCCCAGACCGAAAATGGCCAGGAAAGAGGGATTGTCTGAAGAGCTTGGGCTGGTTGATGAAGCTTCTTTGAATGGAATTGGGACGCTTCACACGTGGTTACTAGTGCAGTCGCATCCAGGAGAGCGGTGGGCCAGAAGAAACCTTGCTGGAACGCTTTGGCGGCAAGGGCTCTTGACCCTATGTGGGAGCCACACATGCCTCCATGTATCTCTGCCAACAGCTCTAGTTCGTCCTCCCGAGGAATGCACCTCAATTTCACGTTGTTCGGTCTCCTTCGGTATAGGGCATCATCCACAAACTGGTACATGCTGGAACGACGGGCTACTTTCTCTGCTTCTTCCCGTTCCTCAGGGAGCTCCCCTGTCTGGAGGAAACAGACGGTATGCTGCACCCATGCTGGAGCCTGGGGCTCGATGGCAAGGACTAAAGGCTCATCTTCGGCCGTAGGGGCAGCTGCCACTACGGCCAGGGCTTGGGGTCCTGCCGGAGGTTGCTGCCCCTCAGCAAGCTCGAGGCACCCGGCAACGTCCATGCCGGCGGCTCCTCGGAGCTTAGCGGGAAAGTACTTGCCGGGGCCCGCCTTTCTTCGTTTGTTCTGTCCTGCTAACGGCTCAACTGATGGTTGGGTTAATCGAAGCACAAAGGTACCTGGTTCCACAGGCAACTTGAGGGCAGCGCGTTTTGACAAGTCATCGGCGATGTTGTTCTCTGCTCGGGGAACATGCTCTGCTTGTAGACTGTCGGTGGGAACGACACCTATGGGATCACAAGAATCCCTACTACGGTTAGCGGGGCGCGGGGTTGTGAGAAGAGCAGGTCTAACAGGAAGCACACGGATCGTTTACCAAGGTTCGGGCCGCAAAGGTGCGTAATACCCTAGTCCTGCTTTGGTGGATGTATTGAGTGTTCTTGTGTTCTTGAGCTAGCTACGGGGTGCAAATTGCCCAAAAGAGCCGAATCCCTCTCCAGTATGCCATGGGCCTCCTTTTATAGTCAAAAGGGGCTGCCACAGTGGCACACAGGAGGTGGAAAGGTCTATAGTGCTGCGAGCTTATCACCCGTATTACAGGACAAGACGCATTTAATGCATCGCTTAGGTGTCCCTTAGCTTTATCGGGGACGGGAACGAGGCCCGTCCCGTCCGTCGCCGCCTCGCCTTGCTTCGACACGCGCCCAGGCCAGCGATGCATGCGGCGCCAGTAGGCAGGCAGGCAGCTGAGGTGGCGCGGTGGTAGGGTCTTCATGAAGATCTGCATGCCACCACGCAGGTGCTTGCTGAGTTGGCGTAGAGGCCGCCCGTCGCCATGTAGGTGCCTGCCCAGCTGGTTGAGCTAGCAGCTGCTTGGGGCGGCGGTGGACTCTTGGTCGATGCGGGCCTGGATGTGGCCCCGCTGACGCCCTCGGCAAGGGCCTTGTCGGGGGCCCGGCAAGGGTCTTGCCGTGGCGTTGCAGTCGCCCCCGGAAAGGCGCTTGCTGGGGGTCTTGTGGATTCCCTCGGCTGGGATCCCGTCGAGGGTTGCCGTCTTCTGGTCCTCATCTGATCTCACATGTTTATGATCTTGACAAAGATCTGCATGCCACCGCGGAGGTGCCTCCCGAGCCCTAGTTCCAGTATAGTTGTTGGCGGCGTTTGGAACCTTTTGGGCTCGAGGGTGGCTCGCTCTGCCGGTGCTGGGCAAGTTGCCCCGGCAAGGCTCTTGCCGGGGCTGCGGAGGCCGCCCCGGCAAGGCTCTTGCCGGGGCTGCGGAGGCCGCTCCGGCAAGGGCCTTGCCGGGGGAGTCCACCTTGCCCTCTTGCTCTTTGGTGTTTCTGGTCTTGGCGTTGCCTCAGTTGTCTTGTGCTCCGGCTTCTCTCCGGCTTCCCTCCTTTGCCCTGCTACGTGCGGCCGTGGCGCGTGGCTCTGACTACACGTGCACAAGTAAAGGGGTCAAAAGGAGATCCCCTACTTTTGTACACCGACATAGACCATCAAAACGCTCCTCCAACTTCCTCACCTCATCCACATAGGCCTCCATCAATGGGCTCTGGTAATCCTTGTTAACTTGCTTGACGACAAGCTATGAATCACCTCTGATGATGAGCTTCCTAATTCCGAGGTCTGCTGCGATACTGAGACTGGCAAGCAATCCCTCGTACTCTGCCGTGTTGTTTGTTGATTTTTCCCGAGGAAAGTGCATCTGGACCACATACTTGAGGCGCTCTCCAGTGAGTGCGACGAGTAGCACGCCAGCACCAGCACCAGCACCTTGCAGCGAGAAAGCCCCATTGAAGTACATGATCCAATCACGGCTCGTCTCCTTGCTGGGAAGGGTGGTCTCTTGAATCTCCTCGTCGGGCATTGATGTCCATTCTGCTATGAACTTCGCCAAGGCTCGGCTCTTGATTGTTGAAGTACTTTCAAACTTGAGGCCAAAGCTTGACAGCTCCAATGACCATTCCACAATCCTTCCAGTCGCATCCGGGTTGTGCAGGATTCGTTGCAAAGGGAGGCGGGTGACGACGGTGATCTCGTGTGCTTGGAAATAGTGTCGCAGCTTTCTCGAGGCCATAAGGAGGCGGAAAAGTAGCTTCTGCATCCCGGAATATCTTGATCTAGCCCCCCTGCAAGAGGGAACTGACAAAATAAACCGGGTGCTGCACCACCTTCTTCTTATGTTCAACTTCGCCCACCTGCGCAGACTCTGTCTTGCCGGTACTGGGCCTTGCCGGGGGTTCTGCCTTGCCGGCGTTAGGCCCTGCCGGGGAGAGCCCTGGCCCATTGTCCGACGGCTCCGCTGCTACTGCTGCTTCTTCTTCAAGTTCCCTCTGTGCTACTAGCGCAGAAGTGACCACTTGATTCATCGCCGCTAGATATAGCAGCAACGGCTCTTGTGGTTTAGGTGCGACTAGTATTGGTGTGGAGGAGAGGTACTTCTTCAAATCCTGTAGCGCTGCCTTTGCCTCCGGAGTCCATTTCACTGGACCCGCCTTTTTCAAAACTTTGAAAAAGGGGAGGGCGCGCTCAGCAGATTTGGAGATGAACCTACTTAGAGCAGCAACGCAGCCGGCGAGCCTACGGACGTCTTTGACCCGTCTCGGCGCCTCAATCTGCTCAATCTCTTTGATCTTGTCGGGATTCGCTTTGATCCCGCGTTGAGACACAAAGAAACCAAGAAGTTTGCCGGATGGGACACCGAACACACACTTCTCTGGGTTGAGCTTGAGGTTGATCTTGCGCAGATTTGCAAATGTTTCTTCCAGATCCTGCACGAGCGTAGCCTTGTCCTTGGTTTTGACCACTATATCATCCATGTAAGCTTCCATATTTCTATGCAGCTGGGGCTCAAAACCAATTTGGACTGACCGGTCAAACGTCGAACCAGCGCTTTTCAACCCGAAAGGCATTCGTACAAAACAGTATGTACCACATGTGGTGATGAACGCCGTCTTTTCTTCGTCTTCCTTCATCATGAAGATCTGATGGTATCCTGAATAGGCATCAAGGAATGGCAGCAGGTCACACCCGACAGTGGAGTCCACAATCTGGTCGATGCATGGCAAAGGGAAAGGATCCTTCGGACAGGCCTTATTGATATCTGTGTAATCAATGCATAGCCTCCACTTCCCATTTGCCTTACGCACTACCACTGGAGCACTCCTCTGACCAAGCCTGCCGCCTCTAACTTCCTGATCTCTTCGATGATGAACTCTTGCCGCTCCAAAGCTTGCTTCCTAACCTTCTGCTTGACGGGTCACGCATGAGGACAGACAGCAAGATGGTGCTCAATGACCTTCCTGGGAACACCGGGGATGTCGGAAACTTGTCATGCAAACGCGCCGACATTCGCCCACAGGAAGGTGACGAGCGCGCTTTCCTATTTGCTGTCAAGGGTGGAGCTTATGGTAAAAGCCCCGCCCGTGCTGTCCTCCTTGACGGGCACCTTCTTGGTCTCTGGTGGTGCTGCCTTTGATTTTTTGCTCTTGCCAATGGAGCTCTCTGGCACGTCCTCGACGGGAGTGTAGCACTCCGAAGAGGCGTGCTTGCCGGAGTGGGTGCATGAGGCCTTGCCGGCAGAGGCAGAGGTCTTGCCGGTCTTCTTCCCTCCCGGGGCTTCAGCGGCAGGAGCAAGTGCCTTGGCGGCCGTTGCTGCAACTGCCTCGCGGTAGAGCTGGTCGGTGCAGATGAGCGCGTCCTTCTTATCAAAGGGGACAGTGATGATGCTCAGTTGCCCGGGCATCTTCAACGAGTTGTAGGCGTAATGTGATGCTGCCATGAACTTGGCCAGCGCTGGGCGGCCAAGGATCCCATTGTAGGGCAGGGGGATCTTGGCGACATCAAAAACGATCTTCTCCGTCCTGTAGTTCAGCTCGCCCCGGAATGTAACGGGCAACGTGATTTTTCCTTTCGGCTGACTCCTCCCCGGGTTGACTTCTTGAAACGTGTCTGTCTCCTCGAGATCTCCATCGGGGATTTGCAGCCTCTCGATCATAGTGGGCGAGATCAAGTTCAGACCGGCCCCACCATCAACTAGCACTTTTGTCACCTTGAGGTTGCGTATTGTTGGTGAAACCAACAACGGCAAACACCCGACCGCAGTTGTGCGATCAGGGTGATCCTCGGTGTCAAAAATGATAGGTGTGCTGAAACGACACCTAGGGGATCACATGGAATCCCTACTACGGTTGGCGGAGCGCGGGGCTGTGCCAAGAGCGGGTCTAGAAGATAACCGCGGGGGAATTTTATCTAGGTTCGGGCCGCAAGCGATGCATGATACCCTAGTCCTGCTTTGGTGTATATTTGGTGTTCTTGAGCTCTTGAACTAGCTACAGTGCATGCCTAGCCCAAGAAGTCTGAATCCTTCCTCAGTATGCCTCGGGCCTCCTTTTATAGTCAAAAGGGGTTGCCACAGCAGCACACAGGAGGTGGAAAGTATCTACAGTGTACAAGTTTATCTCCTGACATCATAGGACAAACACATTTAATGCACCGCCTATGTGTCCTCTTGCCTTATCGGGGACAGCAAAGAAGCTCGTCCCGTCCATCGCTGCCTCGCCTTGCTTCGACGCGCGTCCAAGGTGACGAGGCATGCAGCGCCACGCTGGCTGGCTGGCTGCTGAGCTGGTGCGGTGGCAGGGTCTTCACGAAGATCTGCATGCCACCACACTGGTGCTTGGCTAGTTGGCCTAGAAGTTGCATGTTGCCACGCAGACGCTGGTCTAGTTGGCGGGATGGCCGCCACGTCGGAATGGGTGTGAGGCAGCGAAACCTTGGTAGGTGTGGGCCTGGCCGCAGCCTTGCAGATGTCCCCGGCAAGAATCTTGCCGGGGGTCTCGTGGGCGTCCCCGGCAAGGGTCTTGCCAGGGGCCTTCGTCTTCTGGTTCTCATCTAGTGTTGCAGGCCTTCGGTCTTCACAAAGATCTGCATGCCACCATGCAGGCACCTCCCGAGCCTTTGGTTCCTAATGTCGTCGAGGTGTCGGAACTCTTAGGCTCAAAGGTGGCGACCTTGCTGGTGTTGGGCAAGTTGCCCTGGCAAGGCTCTTGCCGGGGCTACGCAGGCCGCCTCGGCAAGGGTGTTGCCGGGGGAGACCCATCTTGCTCCTTTGCTCTTCACGCCTCTTGCTTGAGTGCTGCCCTGGTAGTCTTGTATCTTTGCTCCCCCTGCCCCACCAAGCGTGGCCGTAGGTGCGGCTACAACTGCCCATGCACAAGTAAAGGGGTACAGAAGGCCCCTACTTTTGTACACCGACAGATTGGCAATATTAGTAGACGTCAGGAAATGCCTATGAATTATTCACTTGTAATTGAACCATTTGATGTTTGGGGCTTTGATTGTATGGGACCTTTTCCTTCCTCGAATGGGTATATACATATTTTAGTTGTTGTTGATTATGTTACTAAGTGGGTTGAAGCTATTCCAACTAGTAGTGCTGATCATAACACTTCTATTAAGATGCTTAAAGAAGTTATTTTTCTGAGGTTTGGAGTCCCTAGATATTTGATGACTGATGGTGGTTCACACTTTATTCATGGTGCTTTCCGTAAAATGCTTGCTAAATATGATGTCAACCATAGAATTGCTTCTCCATATCACCCTCAGTCTAGTGGTCAAGTAGAATTGTGCAATAGAGAGATTAAATTGATTTTTGCAAAAGACTGTTAATAGATCTAGAAAGAATTGGTGTAAGAAACTTGATGATGCATTATGGGCTTATAGAACTGCTTATAAAAACTCTATGGGTATGTCTCCTTATAAAATGGTCTATGGAAAGGCATGCCACTTAGCTCTTGAACTAGAACATAAAGCTTATTGGCCAATCAAAGAGCTCAACTATGATTTCAAACTTGCCGGTGAGAAGAGGTTATTTGACATTAGCTCACTTGATGAATGGAGAACCCAAGCCTATGAGAATGCCAAGTTGTTTAAAGAAAAGGTTAAAAGATGGCATGACAAGAGGATACAAAATCGTGAGTTTAATGTAGGTGATCATGTTTTGCTATATAACTCTCATTTAAGATTTTTTGCAGGAAAACTTCTCTCCAAATGGGAAGGTCCTTACATTATCGAGGAGGTCTATCGTTCTGGTGCCATCAAAATCAACAACGCCGAAGGCTCAAATCCAAAGGTGGTAAACGGTCAAAGAATCAAACATTATATCTCAGGTATTCCCATAAATGTTGAGACCAATATAATTAATACCATAACACCGGAGAAGTACATAAGGGATACTTTCGAGAACGTTTCAGACTCCGAAAAGGAATAGGTATGTGGTACGGTAAATAAACTGACTCCAAAACTGTTCTAATGGAAAATTTTCTCCGTTTTGGAATATTTAAAAAATTAGGAAAATTAAAAGTAGTCCGAAGAGTGCACGAGGAAGCAGCAAGGCAGGAGGACGCGCCCTACCCCCTGGGCACGCCCATGTACCTTGCCGCCACCTCATGTGCCCTTCGGACTCCATTTTCATGCACAATAGTTCTTTTGGTCAGTACAAATTCATTATATATTCTCCCGAAGGTTTTGACCACCGTACCACGGCAGAATCCTCTGTTTTTGTTTCTTGCTGTTTTGCCTGGCAGATCTGAAAATATGTCGTCCCAATATTCGGAGGGAGAGAGCTATATAGTTGATTATATCACAAACCCAAAGCCCTAGGGGATATGGAGCATTATGGTTGGACCAGAGAGGAAGAAGAAGACTATGATCCAAAGGGAAAGGGGGAGACAAGCTCAGACGAAGATGAAGTTCCACTATCCCAACCCGGGGATCTGCACGTGGAGTTCAAAAAGTCAAGTCTCCCTAATAAAGCAAAGAAAACAAAGATCGAGTTTATCCCTTTTCGTCTCTTGCAGGAAAACAAACAGGAACTATGTAAAAAGATATTAAGGCTTGAGCAGGAGATCGATGACTTAAGGGAGGATAATTCTATCCTCAAGCGCAAGCTGAGGAAGAAGGACACTACATCAACAACTCCATCATCATCACCTCCGAACAAAGAGACATAAATACATGGGTATGGGCACTCTCCTTTGCAACTGCCAAGCTTAGGCGAGGTGCCCCGGTATTGTATCACCATCACACCTTTACCTTTATCGTTTTTCTTAGTTCGATCCTTTTGTTTATATCTTGATCTAGTAGAATAAAGTTTTTAGTATGATCTAGCTTTGAGTTTTGTTTCGAGATCTATCTATGTAATCAAGTCCGTGAGCTATATAATAAAGAGTAGTTTTGAGTTGAGGGCTTTGCTTTCTTGCTATGATGTTGAGGGAATAAAATAAGAGAAAGAAATAAAAAGATCATATAATGATCTTATGGAGAGTGATGACTTCACATATAAAGAGGATGATGAATAAAAGTTGTTGAGAGTTGACAAACATAGTTTTGGTCATTGTTGCAATTAATAGGAAGTAGTAAAGAAAGAGAGGCTTCACATATAAATATACTATCTTGGACATCTTTTTGTAATTGTGAGCACTCATTAAAATATGACATGCTAAAAAGTTGATATTGGACAAGGAAGACAACATAATGGGTTATGTTTTCTTATATCCGTATACAAGTTATATTGTCATGGATCCTCCGACATGTTGAGTTTGCTTTTCCCTCTTATGCTAGCCAAATCCTTTGCACCAAGTAGAGATACTACTTGTTCTTCCAAACATCCCTTAAACCAGTTTTGCCATGAGAGTCCACCGTACCTACCTATGGATTGAGTGAGATCCTTCAATAATGTTATCATCAGTGCAAGCAATAAAAATTGCTCTCTAAATATGTATGATTTATTAGTGTGAAGAAAATAAGCTTTATACGAACTTGTGATATGGAAGAAATAAAAGCAACAGACTGCATAATGAAGTTCTTTATCACAAGTGGCAATACAAAGTGAGTTCTTTTGCATTAAGATTTTGTGCATCCAACTATAAAAGCGCATGACAACCTCTGCTTCCCTCTACGAAGGTCCTATCTTTTACTTTTATCTTCTACCCTTATACAAGAGTCATGGTGATCCTCACCTTTCCTTCTTAGAAGTTTTCTTTTTGGCAAGCACTATGTGTTGGAGAAAGATCCAGATATATCTATCCACTCGGATATAGGTTATCATAAAGTATTATTTTTGACATCATAAGTATCACGTGAGTGTTAGCAATTGTGAAAGACTAAATGATACTTGAGTATGTGAACTTGCTGAAAAGCTCTTATATTCACTCTTTCCGATGTTATGAGAAATTGCAATTGCTCCAATGACTGAAATCATAGTTTGTTAGTTTTGAATGAAGTTTCTGATACATCCTTTACCTTGTCAATGAATTTTTACTTTGGCATAAGAAATTATATGAAAATATATGTTGATCTTCTAAAGATGATCATGATGCCCTCGTGTCCATATTTTATTTTATCGACACCTCTATCTCTAAACATGTGGACATATTTTTCGTTATCGGCTTTCGCTTGAGGACAAGCGAGGTCTAAGCTTGGGGAGTTGATACGTCCATTTTGCATCATGATTTTATATTGATATATATTGCATTATGGGCTGTTATTACACATTATGGCACAATACTTATGCCTTTTCTCTCTAATTTCACAAAGTTTACACATAGAGGGAGAATGCCGGCAGCTGGAAATCTGGACCGGAAAGGAGCAAATCTGAGAGACCTATTCTGCACAACTCCAAAAGTCCTGAAACTTTACGGAGAACTATTTCGAATATAAAAAATATTAGGCAAAGAAAGTACCAGAGGGGACCCACCAGGCATCCACAAGGGTAGAGGGGGTGCCCCCTACCTTGTGGGTCACCTGGCAGGCCCCTGATGCCCATCTTCTGCTATATGGTGTGTTTTGACCTGGAAAAAATTAAGGGGGAGCTTTTGGGACGAAGCTCCGCCGTCTCGAGGCGGAAATTGGGCAGAACCAATATAGGGCTCTGGCGGAGTTGTTCTGCCAGGGAAACTTCCCTCCCGGAGGGGGAAATCATCGTCATCGTCATCACCAACGATCCTCTCATCGAGAGGGGGTCAATATCCATCAATATCTTCACCACCACCATCTCCTCTCAAACCCTAGTTCATCTCTTGTATCCGATCTTTATCTCAAAACCTCAGATTGGTACATGTGAGTTGCTAGTAGTGTTGATTACTCCTTGTAGTTGATGCTAGTTGGTTTATTCGGTGGAAGATCATATGTTTAGATCCTTAATGTTATTCAATACCCCTATGATGATCAACATGAATATGCTTTATGAGTAGTTATGTTTGTTCCTGAGGACATGGGAGAAGTCTTGTTATAAGTAATCATGTGAATTTGGTATTCGTTTGATATTTTGATGAGATGTATGCTGTCTTTCCTCTAGTGGTGTTATGTGAACACCGACTACATGACACTTCACCATGATTTGGGCCTAGGGGAAGGCATTGGGAAGTAATAAGTAGATGATGGGTTGCTAGAGTGACAGAAGCTTAAACCCTAATTTATGCGTTGCTTCGTAAGGGGCTGATTTGGATCCACATGTTTCATGCTATGGTTAGATTTATCTTAATTCTTCTTTCATAGTTGCGGATGCTTGCGGGAGGGGTTAATGATAAGTGGGAGGCTTGTCCAAGCAAGGACTGCACCCAAACACCGGTCCACCCACATATCAAATTATGAAAGTAACGAATGCGAATCATATGAGCATGATGAAAACTAGCTTGACAATAATTCCCATGTGTCCTCGGGAGCGCTTTGCTTTATATAAGAGTTTGTCCAGGCTTGTCCTTTTCTACAGAAAGGATTGGGCCACCTTGCTACACCTTAGTCACTTTTGTTACTTGTTACCCGTTACGAATTATCTTATCACACAACTATCTGTTACCAATAATTTCAGTGCTTGCAGAGAATACCTTGCTGAAAACCGCTTGTCATTTCCTTTTGCTCCTCGTTGGGTTCGACACTCTTACTTATCAAACGGACTACGATAGATCCCCTATACTTGTGGGTCATCAAGAAGGCATGGCAGCACCAGTGGTGATGAACGCGGCGACGGCGCCCACGATGGTGATGATGGGGGCGGTGGAGGTGGAGGTGCTAGCATGATGGAGATGGCAGCGGCCCGAAGGTCCGTGCTCGCGGGGGTGGAGCCCTCTCAGATTGTCCCTTCCTCTATGGTGATGATGGAGCAGTAATAGATGGACTTGGATGTGATGGCGATGAATGAGGATGAGACCATGGCAGCTAGGGTTGGAGGTGATATATAGGGCGCCTCCTCGGTCTCCTCTGTTGATGGGATGCATCCCAGGGCTCAATATGAGCCTTATCCTCTCCCAATCCCTTCTTTATGAGCCAACGATCTCGTGGGAACAATCGGGGATGAAATTGGTCAAGAATCCCATCTAGAGAGGCAACTTTCGGAGCTGTGCAGATGTCATGCGACCATCCATAAGACTAGCCACGGTCATATGGTACGTCATCTTTTGTTGTGTCCCTCTCTAGTAAAACGGTCGCCATTTCTTCATACAAACTCGGAATTTGATGTTGTTGGACTCGTTGAATTCATATGAACGGTGCCAATCCAATTTCTGGAGTTAGATCTTGAGTTTGAGAAATTTTAAGAAAGTGACTTTTTCCGACCTCCGAAATGGCCAAATATGGCCCCTCGGTGTTTCCGTATCGAACCCGTCTTTGATCATTTCATCGTGCTTGGTCCTAGTTTGCTCCAAAACACTAGTAGAAACAAGAAAATAAAGAAAACTATTTAAAACCAAATAAAATACTAAATGTGCAATGCTCACAAGGAAATAAAGACCGGTAATCATGCTTAATGGACAACTATTTGGTTCAATGGGACATGATATATGAAGAGAACATGCAGCAAATGAGCGCCAAAAATGTGTAAAATATAGAGAAATCATTCCCTCAAAATTGTTGAGGAACGCGTGCTCAAAGTCCGCCCAGTTATGGATGGAATTGGTGGGAGGCCCCTGAGCCAGGAGTAGGCATGGCCTCATGCTCAGAAGTATGTGTCGTAAGGCGTTGCCAATGTCGCTGTTGGCCATCTCCACTAGTGTGAGGTAGTCATTCAATGAATGGTCGGGCTCCGTGTCTCTTGAGTACTTCTTGATGCCGTGGACGGTGAATGGCTGGGGGAATGGATGGGTTATTACTGTGCGATCGAAGTTGGCTGATGCAATGCTTGAGGTGAGCGAGGTGAAGCATGGGGGCGGGGCTCCCATGTTTTGGCCATAGTTTCTTTTGCTCGTGTCCAGGGATCAGGAAGGTGAGCTCATTTGCCTATTGTCATGGGACCTCTTGCAGGGAGGACTGCTCACGGCCGAAATTGGTTGCCTGGGGTTCGCGGTCTCTACCTCCGGCGCAGCCTCCGACCGTTGTACTAATTCTTGCCTTTGCTCGGTGAATGGGTGCTTGGACGTAGAGAGAACGTTGTCGGTGCCCGTAATCCTGTCCCTTAAGTGGGATACATTCTCTTGTAGCTCCACCATCATGTGGAGAACTTGTGTGAGGTTGGATAGGAGTTTGGAATCCTAGAGTGGCTTGCAGCCTGTCCACCAGTGGTGCGGTTCTTTATAGGCCGCAGGCTAGTGTTGGCGGAGGTGCGTCTGTTGTTGGTTCGTTAAATTAGATGCCCCGCTCCCGTCCGAGGACTGTGAGGTCATTGACGATAGCTCATGGTTGGCAAGGGGCACCACGCAGTCTCGCATGCGTCATCATTTTGTGCCACTATGTGTCGCGTGATGTAGCCTCCATTATGTGTTGCTGCAATTCTAGCTGTGTGTTTAGCTGTGATATGCGTAGGGCCTCCAGTATCCTTGATGCAGGGTCATTTCCTGTGATTGGGGTCATGATATAGTTCATGTCGTATGCTGAGATCTGTGGTGGCGCCCGCTGGGTTCATGCTTGTTGTTGAGGGCATGGAGAAGCCAGGAGGTGCGCTTCCCAGACCTCATGTGTTGCCTTACTGCCAGGTTGTAGTGATGGGCGTTGCCGAGGGCCGCATCATGGCGGCCTGAGGTTTCGATCTTGGAAGGCGCGGGGCTGCTAGCCGTGTGGCCATAGTTGCTGGTACACTTGGGTGGTCGCACTCATGGAGTTGCCTAATGGTTATGTCATCCTAACCTTCTGTAATGACATGGCATGTGGGACCTTCGACTGGGAGGCCTTCTCTAAGGAGGTCTGATAGGCCTCGGTCTCCTCGGATAACTTAGACTCACTCCAAGGGTTGGAGCAAGTGACCTCTTGAATGACCGGGAGGCCAGCATTTTCGTCGTCGTTGGTCAAGTACATCTGCTCATAATGGCTACTCCCATCATCCAAGATTGATACGATACTAGAAGCATACGCGCGCTTTGCTGCCCGACTACTTTTGTAATGCCCGGATAATCATGCTATAGTAATCCCACGCTAATAGTGCCACGTCACCACAATTACTGTTGCTAATCTACCGTTAGGTCAAACCGTTTGAAAATTCGAATTCAAATTAATGTCAACAATAAAAGTTTTTCAAAATTTAAAACAAAATGTTCGGAAGGTGCCATATTTTGCATAAGTAAATATGGTGTAATAAACACATTTTTATAAAATGCCTAGATAAATTAAAATGATTTAAAACAGAAAAGAAAATAAATAAAAGAAAAAAAGAAGAGGAAAACGAGCAAACAAAAAAAGAGGAAAGAGAACAGGACCCCCCTGCTGGGCCAAGTGGCCCAGCTGGCCTCAGCCGCCCGAACGGGCCGGCCCACCCCGGTCCACCTCCCCTCTAACCCCCCCCCCCCCCCCCCCGCTACCCCGTAACCCTAGCCCCACTCCCCCACTCGTCCCACCCCCGCGCATCTCCCTCGCTTCCCCGATCTGGATCGGGGGAAACGGCGCCCCGACCCCGCCGCCTCGCCCCTACGCCCCGTCGCCGGCTGGCGCCGCCCGCCTCCGCAGGTGCCTTCTCGTCGCCTCCCCACACCGCCTCCTCTACCCTCCTCCCCGACCGGCCTCCTAGTGCCTCTGCTTCCTACCAGCGCCGCCCCGCCACTGCCGCACGACCCCGACGCCGCCCCGCCGCCCGGAGACCTCGCCACCTCGACCTCTTCCCCGTCGTCGACCCCGCCGACCCGTCCCCGTCCTCCTCCCTGCCGGACCACATCGAGCCTCGCCGCCACCTCTGCTCTTCAACGCCGGTGAGGGTCGTGCCCTCCTCCTCCCCTCCTCCTGTCTCCCTCGCGCACGCGCTCACGGCCACGGCCCCGTCCAGCGCACGCGTCGTCCCGCACGCGCACGTCACCCGCTCCGGCGCCCGTCGCGCGCCCGCGAACCCCGCTGCTGCCTCCGGACGCCTCCGTCGCCCCGTCCGCTTTCGCCCCTGGCCCCCTTGCGGTTCCCGTAGTGGCTGCCGCCGCTCGCCGTCCCACCTCCGCCCCCTGGTCGCGCTCCGGCGAACACTCGCCGCGCCCTGGGTCTTCCTTCGGGCGCCCACGCCCGAGCGCCTCCGCCCGGCTCCGCCCGTTGGCCGACCCGCTATGGCCCCTGGGGCCTATGACACATGGGCCCCGCCCAGAGAACGTTTTAATAAAAAAAAGATTAAAAAAATTAAATTAATAAAAATAAATAAATAAATAATAAAGATAATTAATTAACTTAATTAATCCTGTTAATATTAACTAATTAAGATTAATTAACCTAATAACTAATTAACCTAATTAAATACTGTTAATTAGCTAACAGTCCCTGACAGATGGGACCCACGTGTCAGGTTGACCAAGTCAACGGTTAACGTTGACTGCTGACGTCATGCTGACGTCATGCTGATGCATTAATTAAATTTCGAATTAAATTAATTTATTAAATTCTAAAAATGATTTAAATCTTCAAAATTTAATATAAAATAAACTGTAGCTCGGATGGAAAAACTTTGTACATGAAAGTTGCTCAGAACGACGAGACGAATCAGAATACGTAGTCTGTTTGTCAGCCACACGTTCCTAGCATAGCGAACATGGAACTTTCCCCCTCCGGTCCGTCTGTCCGAAAACGCGGAACATCGGGAATACTTTCCCGGATGTTCCCCCCCTTTGCCGGTACCACCTACTGCCGCGTTAGGGCACACCTAGCACCGCTCATTGTCATGTCACGCATCGTCATGCTTATGTTTGCATTGTATTTACTGTTTCTCCCCCCTTCTCTCCGGTAGACTACGAGACCGACGCTGTTGCTGCCCAGTTCGACTACGGAGTTGACGACCCCTCCTACTTGCCAGAGCAACCAGGCAAGCCCCCCCCCCCTTGATCACCAGATATCGCCTATTCTTCTCTATACTGCTTGCATTAGAGTAGTGTAGCATGTTACTGCTTTCCGTTAATCCTATCCTGATGCATAGCCTGTCCTTGCTACTACTGCTGTTACCTTTAACTGCAATCCTACATGCTTAGTATAGGATGCTAGTTTTCCATCAGTGGCCCTACATTCTTGTCCGTCTGCTGTGCTATACTATCGGGTCGTGATCACTTGGGCGGTGATCACGGGTATATACTTATATACTCTATACATGACACCTGTGGTGACTAAAGTCGGGTCGGCTCGTAGGAGTACCCGCAAGTGGATCTTTGTGGCGGAGCGACAGGGCAGGTTGAGACCACCTAGGCGAGAGGTGGGCCTGGCCCTGGACGGCGTCCGCGGTTACTTCAACATAACACGCTTAATGAGTTCTTGATATTTGATCTGAGTCTGGCCATTTGGTCTATACGCACTAACCAGCTACGCGGGAACAGTTATGGGCACTCGACGTCGTGGTATCAGCCGAAGGTCTTTTTGACGTCAGCGACGGAGCGGCGCGCGCCGGATTGGACTGGAACGCCTGCTAGGCTAGGTCTGCTTCCGGGCGCCCTCGCAACGTGCAGGTGTGCAATGGGCGATGGGCCCAGACCCCTGCGCGCATAGGATTTAGACCGGCGTGCTGACCTCTCTGTTGAGCCTAGGTGGGCCTGCGACGTGTTGATCTTCCGAGGCCGGGCATGACCCAGGAAAGTGTGTCCGGCCAAATGGGATCAAGCGTGTTGGGTTATGTGGTGCACCCCTGCGGGGAAGTTTATCTATTCGAATAGCCGTGTCCCTCGGTAAAAGGACGACCCGGAGTTGTACCTTGACCTTATGACAACTAGAACCGGATACTTAATAAAATACACCCTTCCAAGTGCCAGATACAACCCGGTGATCGCTCTCTAACAGGGCGACGAGGAGGGGATTGCCGGGTAGGATTATGCTATGCGATGCTACTTGGTGGACTACAATCTACTCTCTTCTACATGCTGCAAGATGGTGGCTGCCAGAAGCGTAGTCTTCGACAGGATTACCTATCCCCCTCTTATTCTGGCATTCTGCAGTTCAGTCCACTGATATGGCCCTTTACACATATACCCATGCATATGTAGTGTAGCTCCTTGCTTGCGAGTACTTTGGATGAGTACTCACGGTTGCTTTCCTTCCTCTTTTCCCCCTTTCCTTTCTACCTGATTGACGCAACCAGAGGCTGGAGTCCAGGAGCCAGACGCCACCGTCGACGACGACTCCTACGACACTGGAGGTGCCTACTACTACGTGCAGCCCGCTGACGACGACCAGGAGTAGTTAGGAGGATCCCAGGCAGGAGGCCTGCGCCTCGTTCGATCTGTATCCCAGTTTGTGCTAGCCTTCTTAAGGCTAACTTGTTTAACTTATGTCTGTACTCAGATATTGTTGCTTCCGCTGACTCGTCTATGATCGAGCACTTGTATTCGAGCCCTCGAGGCCCCTGGCTTGTATTATGATGCTTGTATGACTTATTTATATTGTAGAGTTGTGTTGTGATATCTTCCCGTGAGTCCCTGATCTTGACCGTACACATTTGCGTGCATGATTAGTGTACGGTCAAAACGGGGCGTCACAACTTTCCTGCCTTTTATTTGTTTGCTTGTTAATTCACATATAGTTTCTTTGTTGCTCTATTTGTGGGCCCGGTGTTGTTGTTAATTTTATGGGCATCTTGTGTTGTTTTTAAACCTTGCACGACGAAATAAAATCCCGAAAGAATACGCTAAGCCTCAAGCGAGCAAGAGGTTGAATTTGAATCAGGTTGACAAAGAAAGGATGAAAGATGGAGAGGAAGGAGGAACCGGGAGTTGTGATACATATCTTGTGGACCATAGCGTGTTGAAGAAGGTGACCAAGTCCTGAAGACGGGGTCGTCCCTATCGAGCACCGCCGCTAGCCATGTCGACCAACCTCACCGCTTGCTCTTTCAGGCCCCACGTGTTGTCGTCGCTGGATGGTAATTGCTACCACAAGAGAAAGAGAGAAAGACGGAGAGATGGGTGGGGCATGTGGCACGGTGCAGGGCTGGCAGCGCCGGTGCAACTGTGTGGTGTTGAGGAGACGGTGATGGGTCGGGCTGGCGGCCCTGTGCGGTGGTCTATCACTTTGATAGGCGTCGAAGTTAGCCGCATCACTAATTTCCCTTATAAAAATGTACATGAGCGACAGGTAGGAGTGAACACGTCCCGAACCCATGGGCATATGAACTCGCTTTAAAAAATGCATTTTAAACATGTTTTACAATGTTAAAAATTCTAAAACAAAATTTTACGCATACATCTTCGCAACATGTGTGCACAACACAAAGTTTTGTGGTTTTTTTGCCTCCGCGAAAAAAAATTCAATGCTCCTAAATATCGTTACATGATTCATTTTTTTGTCTTTTTGCATCGGTTAAAGAAAAGGGTGCTTTTTTGCGAAACTTTTTGCGCGCCCATAGAATGTGAGGATGTATGCGTGAATTTATTTTTTCGAGATCTTTTTGGCATTTAGGAATGTGTTTTCCGTAAGTGGATTCATATGCCCATGCGTTCATCCATATAGTTTGCCGACAGGTAACCTATTCTTTCCCTATACCCGATGTACATTAGCTGCGAATCAACATATGGTTGGATGGTTAGGAGGACAGTGGTATTTCCAGCCCATCAGTGTTTAAGTACTTGTATTCGCATTTTTCTGGATTTATTTCACAATTTTCGACGATGAACGTTCAATGGGAGGTGACGCCCCCGTCGACAACAAGGCGCCTGTAGTGACTTCGTCAATCTCACGATATGCTGGCTCAGTCTTTCGGAGGGGCTCATAAGGATAGTGTTCATAGAGATGTCAGATGAGTGTATGCGTGTGTATATGAGCGCTTGTGTCTGTACCGTGTTAAAAAACTAAATGTACATTAGTTACACGTAGCTTTTTTCACCAAAAAAAATAAGTGACACATAACCCATAAAATGTTGGACACATGTTATTGGATGGTTGACCCAAGCGGCAAAGAGTACCATAAGTCAAACACTAATAGACGTGGTCCATTTTGACCCTCTCAGCCGAAGTGCTCACAGCTCTCACATTCGAGGGAGCTTAGATACTCGAGTAATTGACCATCTTTGTGCGGTCGTTAGTTGTGGACCCAGTGATGGCACAGTCTTTTAGTGCGCGGGTGACGGGCCAGTTGCCGCAAACCATCGCACGAGCTGGGAAATTTGTGTGGGCCGCTATAAGTGCGTGAGGTCAGAGAAAATCCTAGTCCCCGTCATCTAGGAGGGCCCCGCCAACCTGTCGTTGTCTTTTAGGTCTGAGGCTAGCGGCAAAGGAGTTGGGTAGCCAGATCGCTCGAAGGTCGGTGACACGGACACTTGCTGGTGAGTGCTACTGCAACCAGTTGGCCTTGGGGCCTCATCAGATGGAGGTCGATGTTGTTGGTGACCATAGCAACTTGGCTTTCATAGGTCATGCTATTTGGATGGGCCAGTGGGTTGATGTTGACCCGGCCCGCCCTGTCCACGGTGAAGGTGAGAGAGCCAAAGATTAGGCTTTCTCCTGTCGAGAGGCCGCCTAGAGATAAAGAAGATCCGATCTGAGATCGGTCTCCCGCATCGCCGCCCGTGTCTAGCGCCAACTGACAGTGCAAAATACCGTCAGATCCCTCGGTAGGGGTCCAAGCGCAGCTAAAAGTCTTAGATCGGAGGTCACGATAGGGGTTTATCTAATTTTCTGGGCCTCCAAAGAGTAATACCCTACGTCCTGCTTGTTTTGGTTATTCATTGTGGAGGGATACCTCATGCGAGGGGTTACAGTGGTGTATGAGATTGCGACCGAGAGTTTTCTATCAGGGAATAGATGAGAATGAGAGCCCCTAGCCACCCTTATATACACGAAGGGGACTAGGGTTTACAGGGAGGTCAATGCGATCTTGGCTGTCGTCGTCCTTATCTTGGAGGGCAAGAAGGCCTCTGGCACATTCCTTAGGGTTCCCCTTTGCCCTGGGGCTCGTGGGCCCATTATCAAGTTTGAGGTCGGGCTCCCTTAGATGAGCCACCCCTGATATATGGGGCTGTTGCATAAGGAATTTCCTTATCGCAAAGTCAAAGCCTAGCTAAAAGTTGTGAACAATAATATCTCTTGAGAGCTCATGATTTGGGCACCCTCCCCCCCAGCTTGAGTGATATTTTCTCTTTCATGAGGCCAAAAATTATAAATATAATTTCAATCATGATGAACAAGATGCATATGATAAAATTTATTATTGAACTCCAGCTTCAATCAATTCCAGTGCCATGAGCAAGAATTATCCAATAGCCTATACCAGGCCAATGCCTTTCCCTCCAAAGATAGACGGGGTAACCTCTTCTTAACTTCATCCCTCCATAGTTGTCGGCGTTCTGGGAACCGGGGTACCCAGATTTGCCTGCCTGCGGCCCACAACGTGGCTCCATCGATGGCCTGGTACGGCCCATCTTCAGCACCAACAACACAAGACCCTCGTGAGGGGCCAAGCCTCGCGAGGCGGATGACGCCAAGACCTCCTGAAGGAGTGGCCTCCCTAGGCTGACTCCTGAGGAGCGGAGATTCCTATGCAGGCGCCCACCTCGTGAGGTTAAGGTGACGCAAGCCATGACGACCAAGGCTAGACGGGCGCTAGCGGGCGCAGTACAACAGGTTTCCTCTTTGGTGCTAAAGAGGCAAGCGCAGGCACGAAGTCCCGAGGAATCAGCCAAAGGTTTTCATTTCCGTGCTACAAGACCAAGACTGCCAGGACGACAGGACGGAGGTCATCGCCGAGCCCACCATGACGTCATGACCAGAAGCTTTGCAGGCGAAGACCACATTTCGTCAGGATAAGATGTACTAGTTGTCTCCCTTCAAATTTGGTCGTTGTGGGACCCCTTCCCGCCTTCACTTTGAGGGAAGAGGACCAAGGCCACTATAAATATAGCTTAGCCACTACCATGGAAGGGGATGGATCATCCAGACAATCCACACCCTCACCAGCTCACACAAACGCAAGAACACACCTCCTCAGCTTGTTCTTCCTATGTACCAGTTCATCCTCAGACCATCTCGAGGCTAATCCACCACAGAGCGGGAGTAGTGTATTACATGCAAGGTGGCCCGAACCTGGGTAAACTGCCGCGTCCCCTTCCTTTCCAGTTCATCGAGCTACGCCGTGAGATCAACGAGTTGGCAGACTGGGGAGATTGAGTTCTTCGCACACACCCAAGAGTTCGAATCTATCTTGGGTCTGCGAAGCCCCAAATCCAACATTTGGCGCGCCAGGTAGGGGTGCGCTGGAGCCTCTCTTCCGCCGGTCGATTCGTCACCTCTCCGCCATAACCATGGCTGACGCTCGTCAAGTCCGTGCCGAGTGCCGGGCTGCCCTCGCCGCCCAGCGCCTGCAGGCGACGACGTTCCCCGTCGTTCCCCATCGCCTGCGGCAAACGCCGCCACCGGCCCAGCGGCCCATGAGCAGCACGCTTCATCGCTGCAGCCTTGTGTGCGGCATGACGGATGCACAACCACTCTGTCGCTCACTCCGGCGGCCGCTTCGTCCTCCCATGCTTGTCGTGGGGTGGCGAACGCGCAGGCTGCGTTGCTGATACGACCAGTTCCAGTCTTACCAATGACAAAGATGACATACAAGCTGCCTCGCGTGATCAAGTTGACGACGTATGTGTGTCGATATATTTATGCCGAAGCTGCAATGACGAAGAACAAGTTGTGGTGCAAAATACATGGCGTGCGGGTCAAGTGGAGACTGAGGCATTTATTTCAAGAGATAAACAAAAGAGTAACATTAATCCCTGTGAAGAAGCTAGATCCTGCACGTACAACAATTCTGATAGTTGTTATGTGCATGGCCACGTAAGCGAGATGGCTGGATGGAGATACTATTATCAAGGAGACCAATTAATTAAAGTTGAGGATCTATGTATTGCATGTACGTGGTTTAGATGGCAGGTGCAAGAAATCATATTTCTGTTCCTATTTTTGCCACGCAAGGAACATGCGAGAGGACATGCACGTGATGTAGATCAGCTCTCTCTCAAGGACATTGGATGGGGCCCACCTACAGCAAAAGTAAAGACGGTGCATCAATTAGAGAGAGTCCAAGTCGGTTTAGGTAATATAGATATTCGTACTGTGTTTTTGTTTAAGAAAGAGATAGCATGCGTTCGGAAAGAGGAGTCCATCAAATTTGTTTCCCAAGTTGGTCTAGCAAGTCCGGCTACTACAAATAGCCATGATACGCTCATTGTAAAACAGGTTATATTTTGATGATAAACATGATGTGTTTTAATTGTAAATACCTGTATCGAGTTTGGGGAAGCTGCCTAAAAATTCCTAAGTTTTGGAGGAAGCTTTATAAAACCTCTGTGTTGCGATTTCTCTGCGAGGAAATTGTTTTGCGCGTGAGTACCGTCGTCGAGATTGGTTTTTTCGTGCTGAGCCGCAAGGTTCAAACCCTCTATTTCGTGTACATCACGTGCGCGGGCGAGAGGTTACTACTGCTGCTGGTGGTGTGTCGTGAAAGATCGGGCCGCAACAACAGATCGAATCTCGCCATCGAGGTTCGGTCTATATCAGTTTCTCATGGCACGCGAGCTCCTGCGCTATCGCCCAATCGATGACCTCTACGAGGACGGGCTGGACCACATCGCCGAGCTCGTCAGCGCCACTGGAGAGGACCCTGCACCGTCTCGCTCGCTGCCTCCCCCGCCGCCTCTTGCGGGCGACGTGACCCATGGTGCGCCTTGATACGTCTCCAACGTATATATATAATTTTTGATTGTTCCATGCTATTATATTATCTGTTTTTGATGTTTTATATGCATTATTATGCTATTTTATATTATTTTTGGGACTAACCTATTAACCTAGAGCCTAGTGCCAGTTTATGTTTTTTTCCTTGTTTTAGAGTTTCGTAGAAAAGGAATACCAAACGGAGTCCAAACAGAATGAAACTTTCGCGATGATTTTTCTGGGACCAGAAGACATCTAGAAGACTTGGAGTACACGTCAGGGAAGCCACAAGGCATCCACAAGGTCGAAGGGCGTGCCCAGGCGGGTAGGGCGCGCCTCCACCATTGTGGGCACCTCGTGACTCCACCGACCTATTTCTTCTGCCTATATATTCTCAAATTTTCCAAAACCTATGAGGAGAGCCACGCAAACACTTTTCCACTGCCGCAACCTTCTCTACCCGTGAGATCCCATCTAGGGGCCTTTTCCGGCATCCTACCGGAGGGGGATTCGATCACGGAGGGCTTCTACATCAACACCATTGCCTCTCCGATGAAGCGTGAGTAGTTTACCTCAGACCTACGGGTCCATAGCTAGTAGCTAGATGGCTTCTTCTCTCTTTTTGATTCTCAATACCAGGTTCTCCTCGATGTTCTTGGAGATCTATTTGATGTAATACTCTTTTGCGGTGTGTTTCCCGAGATCCGATGAATTGTGGATTTATGATCAGCTTATCTATAAATATTATTTGAATCTCCTCTGAATTCTTATATGCATGCTTTGATATCTTTGCAAGTCTCTTCGAACTATCGATTTGGTTTGGCCAACTAGATTGGTTTTTCTTGTAATGGGAGAAGTGCTTAGCTTTGGGTTCAATCTTGCGGTGATCGATCCCAGTGACAGAAGGGGAACCTACACGTATTGTATTGTATTGTTGCCATCGAGGATAACAAGATGGGATTTTCATCATATTCCTTGAGTTTATCCCGCTACATCATGTCATCTTACTTAATGTGTTACTCTGTTTTATGAACTTAATACTCTCGATGCAGGCAGGAGTCGGTCGATGTGTGGAGTAATAGTAGTAGATGCACGCAGGAGTCGGTCTACTTGATACGGACATGATGCCTATATTCATGATCATTGCCTTAGATATCATCATAACTTTGCGCTTTTCTATCAATTGCTCAGCAGTAATTTGTTCACCCACCATAATATTTTCTATCTTGAGAGAAGCCTCTAGTGAAACCTATGGCCCTCGGGTCTACTTTCCATCATATAAGTTTCCCATCTACAATTTTAGTTTCCTATTTACTTCCTTCGCAATCTTTTACTTTTCGTTCCATAAACCAAAAATATTACTTTACCGTTTATCTGTCTCTATCAGATCTCACTTTGCAAATAACCGTGAAGGGATTGACAACCCATTTATTGTGTTGGGTGCAAGTTGGTGTTTGTTTGTGCAGGTATTCGGTGACTTGTGCGTAGTCTCCTACTGGATTGATACCTTGATTCTCAAAACTGAGGGAAATAATTACTCTACTTTGCTGCATCACCCTTTCATCTTCAAGGAAAAACCAACATAAGCTCAAGAAGTAGCACGCCTCCTCCACCTCCCAGGCAAGACGTCATCCTCGAGCCAAGGCGTGAGGCTCCTCGTCGCGACCCGCCTCGCAGGGCGCCGACGCGCGACGAAGAAAGCTGCCAAGTGGTGCAGCGGCCCTAAGGAGAGGCGCGTGCGCTCCCAGCACCGCCACGTCAAGACCGCGTGCCGCCCGAGGTGGTGGTGCGCGAGCGCCAAGACCAGGCTCCCCCTCTACGACGGGCTCCAGTGAGCGCGGCAGGCTGCCGCGCGTTCACCCCGGAGCTGTGCCACATCGTTTGGCCTGAGAAGTTCAAGCCAGACCTGCCTCCAAGCTATGATGGCACCCCTGACCCTGCCGAGTTACTGCAGCTCTACGAGCTGAGCATCGAGGCGGCCAACAGCGACGAGAAGGTCATGGCGAACTGGTTTCCCATGTCCCTCAAGGATGGCGCTCGCTCGTGGCTCCTGATCCTCCTCGCGGGGTCAATCTCCTCCAGGGATGAGATGCGAGAGCGCTTCATCGCCAACTTCCAGGGCACTCGCGGCCGTGCACCTGCTGCGGGTGACCTACGGCGCATCAAGCAGTAGTCAGGGGAGACCTTGCACAAATACATCCAGCGCTTCACCAGCGTCCGCCTCAATATCCCCAAGGTGCCGGACGAGGCCATCATTTCGGCGTTCACTGATGGCATCCGGGATGTCAAGATGAAGGAAGAGCTCGCCATACACGAGGACCTGTGCTCGGCTCTGGCGATGTCCAACATGGCGACTAGATGCGCGAGGGCTGAGGAAGGGCGCCTCTCCCTCCTTGAGCTCCCGGAGGCCGGTGCAGAAGATAAGAAGGCCAAGAACGTGAAGCGCAAGGGCCCAGCCATGCTCGCGGCCGAACTTGAGATAAAGCGCGGCTGCGACCACCCGGAGTCTTCTAAGGGCAGTCGCCCATTCTGCGTCTTCCACAACGTGCACAGCCACAACACCAATGATCCGCGACGGGCGCCTCGGTCGCCGCCCCGAGCGTAACGACCGCGGCTATGGCCATGGAGGAGGCCGAGGTGGGGGGCGCTGGGATAACCGCGACCCCTGCCAGGACTGGCGCGATCAGCCTTGTGAGGACCGCTTGCAGGGCCAGCCTCGCGAGGGCCCCTGGAGGGATCAGCCTCGTGAGGACCATCCTCAGGGAGATGCTGGCCTTGCTCCGCTACCGCCACCACCAAGGAGGAATGACGACCACCACCAAGATGATGGGGCTGGGGGCTTCCAAGAGCCTCGTGCCATCTCTTGCATCCTAGGTGGTGCTCAGACCCCTGCCTCCCAACGCATCTTTAAGCAGTTCGCTCGCGAGGTGAACGCGGCCCTCCCCAAGCTTGAGGCGACGTGTCCGCTCAGGTGGTCCAAGTACGCCATGACAATCGATTCTACTAACCAGCTCAAGTGCGCGGCCACTGTCGTCGTTCTCCCGATGCTTTGCTCACCTACCATCAACAACGTCCTCGTCACCAAGACACTCATTGATGGCGGCACGGGACTCAATGTCCTTTCGGTAGAGACGTTCGATAGGCTCCAGGTGCCGTACAACCAGCTTCAGCCTACCAAGCCTTTCTCAGGAGTGACAGACGGCTCCACTACCCCGATGGGGCAGATCCGCCTCACTGTCACCTTCGGCAAGCGCGACAACTACCGCACTGAGCTCATCGACTTCGACGTCACCCACATTCGCCTCGCATACAACGCCATCCTTGGGTATCCGGCCCTGGCCAAGTTCATGTCCGCGACTCACCATGGTTACAACGTCGTCAAGATGCCAGGGAGCGGAGGCATCATCACGGCCGTCTGCGACGAAAAGGATGTGGTGTGCTCACTCAAGCGCGCCTACCAGGCTGCGGCGGTCAAGAACCCAAATGACGAGGGCGACGTCTCTCCTCCTGAAGTCATCCCCGAGAAGAAGAAGAAGAAGAAGAAGAAGAAGCTACACCGTCAAGGGTCTCATGAGGACGGGGTGTCAGATGGTTGTGCTTCAGGACCCGCGCCTGCTAAGGGGCACCTTCCCCTCTCGCATAGGAAGGCGTGCCCGGCGCCCCTCTCAGGTTGGGCTCGAGGGCTCTCCTCTAGAGGGCCTCAGACCTAGCCAGCGTCACGAGGGAGGCATTCGAGCACCATGTGGAGGCGTGCTTCAACGCGCGCTTTTGTGGGATTTCGGGCTCCGCGGACCCTTGATAGATTCGAACTCTGGGGTGCGTGCGAAGAACTCAACCTCCCTAGTCTGCCTACTTGCCAATCTCACGGCCTAACTCGATGAACAAGAAGGAAATGGGACACAGCAGTTTACCCAGGTTCGGGCCACCTTGCGGTGTAAAACCCTACTCCTACTTTGTGGTGGATTGGCCTCGAGGTGGGATGAGGATGAACTAGTACAGAGGAAGAACTACCTCAGGAGGTGTGTTCTTGTGTGGTGTGATCTGGAGAGGGTTCGTATGGCTCGATCTCCCTCTACGGTGGTGGTGCTGTTCTACTTATAGTGGCCTTGGTCCTCTTCCCAAATGAAGGCGGGAAGGGATCCGACACCGGCCAAATTCGAAGGGAGACAACCAGTACATCTTATCCTGACAAAAGTAGTCTTCGCCTACAAAAGCCTCTGGTGGTGACGCTGTGGTGGGTTCAGCGATGACCTCCGTCCTGCCGTCCTGGCGGTCTTGGTCTTGTTGCATGGGAATGGAAAACTTTGGCTGATTCCTCGGGACTCCGTGCTTGCGCTTGCCTCCTTAGCACCAAAGAGGAAACTGCTGTCCTGCACCCTCTGGCGCCCGCCTGGCCTTAGTCGTCATGGCTCACGTCATCCGAACCTCGCGAGGTGAGGCTTGCATAGAAATCTTCGCTCCTCAGGAGCCAGCCTGAGGAGGCCGCTCCTTCTAGAGGTCTTGGTGTCGTCCGCCTCGTGAGGCTTGGCCCCTCGCGAGGGTCTTGAGTTGTTGATGCTGAAGGTGGGCCGTACCAGGTCGTCGACGCAGCCATGCCGCGGGCCGCAGGCAGGCAAGTGTGGGTACCCCGATTCCCAGAACGCCGACAGTAGCCCCCGGGCCCATGGCTCGCTTGAACTTGGCTTCGAGGCGAAGCCAAAGGGCAAGTGCGGAGCGCCGCGGGCCCTAACCACCTGCGGCCTTGGTCAACGAGTGGCTCTTGAAGGGACGTGGGCATCTCCGCTTCCCCACGCTGCCTCGGCAGCCGTTTGACTTGACAAGAGCCTGCTGCATGTAGAGAGAGATCATCATTGTGTGGGATCGTGGAGGCCGGCAGTTGCCCTCCCTCCGGCTAGAAATGAGGGGAGGCCAACCGCCGGCTTTTGAATAGGGTGACAGTGCCCAGTACCGCGTGGGCCGAGGTCGTGGTCGATAGGCCGAGGCTGCGCGGCCAGCCGGCCCGCGAACCCACGCCGAGGGCACCTCGTGCGAGTTCGTGGTGTGGGCGGCAATGCCGCCGCGCACGTGGATCCGGCTCCCGAGGTTCTTCGCCGAGGAGATGCCGTCGAGGGGCCCGCTTGACCTGTGGCTGCAACACGCCGAGTGCTGCAGCCTAGCCACGGGGGCGGAGGTCGAGGTTGTCCCCCGGGTGACATCTTCATGACTCGAGGATGGGGCGAGGTCGCCCGCGCTTGCCGCCCAGAGGGGGCCCTCGCCATCCACTTTGAATACGATGGTGCCTCCAAGCTGTTCTTCAAGGTCTTCGACGAGGACGGCCGGCGTCTAGAGTGTTGCCTCGGGAGAGGCAGTCCACGTGGCACGACCGCGGGCGTTGAACTCGCCCCTGGCCTTGCCGGCAGCTCCTCCAGCAGGAGTGGCGACTCCTTGGAATCCAGCAGCTCTCCCGAGCCCAGCGGTTCTTCGGAGTCCAGCGATGACAGCTACGTGCCGCCGAGCTCTCGCCGCGCCGGGAGCAGCGACGGCGTCCGCCCGGCGTCGTCGGTGATACCCAACGGTCGGGGTCCTTCGAGGTCTTCTTCTTTTGTTTCCCTGCGAGGAATTTTGATGAGCCCCGTGGGGGTATGTGAAAGTGCTAGTTATCGACTAGAGGGGGGGTGAATAGGCGATTTTTTACGGAAGTCTTCAAAACACGAGGTCTTCGAAGACAAATAGTAGAAATGGACCTATAGGTATGCAGCGGAAGGTAGACTACACTAGACAAGCCATAGTCAAGTAAGCAATGAAGTGAAAGCACGAAGACTATCAGCAGCTAGGCAGTAAGGATCAGGATGGAAGACAGTATGAAGCCAAACAGCAAACAGTCTTCACACAGTGAAGTCAATCAGATTAGACAGGCAAGCAATGACTTCACAGAGACAAACTATAAAGTACAGGGAAGTGAAGGATAGAACCAGTTGCTTGGTGAAGACAAGGATTTGGTAGACCGGTTTCCAGTTGCTGTGACAACTGTACGTCTGGTTAGGGAGGCTGAGATTTAACTTAGAAGACAGCGTCTTCACCTTATTCCCCTTGAGCTAAGGACACCAAGTCCTCGCCCAATTACTCTGGTAAGTCTTCAAGGTAGACTTCCAAACCTTCACAGACTTCGTTCACTCGCAATCCACAATGGCTCTTGGATGCTCAGAACGCGACGCCTAACCGGCTAGAGGATTCACAGTCGTCAAGTGTAACAAGTCTTCGGGTCACGCGGACAGAAAGACTTCAGTGATGCCTAACACTCTTTGGCTCTGGGTGTTTTGGGCTTTGTCCTCACAAGGATCTCTCTCTCAAATGCTTCGGAGGTGGGTTGCTCTCAAATGACAAAAGTCATGCACTAACTCTTAGCAGCCACCAATTTATGGTGTAGGGGGTGGGCTATTTATAGCCAGGGGGAAACCCAACCTGATTTGTCCGAAATGACCCTGGGTCACTAAGGAACCGACACGTGTCCAACGGTCGGATTTCAAACATACGCGACAGCTTGACTTGGGCTACAAGTAAAGCTGACTCATCCAGCTCTGGATAAGATTTTCTCTGATTGTCTTCGCTCGAAGACATAGGATTTGGTTGAGCATCACTTCAGTCACTCTGACTTTGTTCACTTGGACCCCACTTAACAGTACGGTGGTTCCTATGACTCAACAAAGAAGAAAAGGAAACTATGAAACAACTATGTCTTCGCACTTCATAGTCTTCACATGAACGTCTGCTCATGTCATAATCTTCACCGTGAATGTCTTCACGAACCACCATTGTCTTCAATGTCTTCACACATTTTTAGGGGTCATCTCTGGTAGGTAAACCGAATCAATAAGGGACTACTACCTGTGTTATCCTGCAATTCTCACAAACACATTAGTCCCTCAACCAAGTTTCTCGTCAATACTCCAAAACCAACTAGGGGTGGCACTAGATGCACTTACAATCTCTCCCTTTTTGGTGATTGATGACAAACCGGCTGAAGTTTTCAACGGCGATAAAAATATGTGAGAGTTAAGGATAAAAGCATTGTCTTCATAAGTTGCAAAGGGCTCCGCCTGAAGATGTGCATATAATTAGTTTGCTTTCGAATGCAAATGCACATGGCAGGTTTTACTTTGTGGAGATCCTCTTCAACTTACGAAGACAATTCATCATGCATATATAAGTATAATGAAGATAAATGACATGCACAATGAAAAATGGGCGTTTGTAGAATGACTTCATGCGGAATTTATCATCGCATCACAAAGTAGCAGCAAAACGTAGCAGACGACCATCAAGTTTAAGTGTTACAACTCAAAAGCCAAATTGTTTCAAAACGAGAGTTGTAAGAACTTACCAAAATAAAGCAACCACCCATATGGACCCGCTTGAAGACTATCAACCTCATATACTTCTCCCCCTTTTGTCAGTAAGGACCAAAAAGGTTTGAATACATAGAGGATCTACTCGTTCCCAGCTAGAGTAGAAGATGGAGCAGGGTCGTCGTTGGAGTTTGGTGGTGTAGACGGGCCTGATGCAGTGCAGCCAGGGTTGGTGAAGTGGCGTCGTCTTCTTCATCAACGACTCTCGCAACAACAGTTGTAGCCGAAGATGAATGCTCAGAATCTTCAATGGAGGGAGTGCGACGCCAGCTTGCATTTTGAGGAGGCCTGGAATCAAACTTGAAGTGCTCGGTGAAGCCATCTGCACGCAGATCATCTTGAGAACATAGCAGTGTGAGGCTCTTCCGGGACCTCCGATAGGCTTCATGGGCTACAAATGTGTTTTTGGTGGCCAAGTTACGGATGCGATTGACATCCACCAAGAGACTCTGCATCTGACGCTTTAGCCAGTCATGATGCTTATCCTGCTTTTGATGCAAAGCCACAAGAGGTTCTCGGTCATTGAGTACACGAGGACGCTTCTGAGGCCTTTGAGGAATTGTGTTTGTAGTAGCTTCAGTGTTGGCTCGATACGGAAAGCGCATGTTGCCAACCAGAGGATATGTAGGAGTTGCAGCATTGGGCACAAGAATTCCTTTGATTGGCTGCAAGAAGCTTTGAAATTCAGCATTCTGAAGGTGGAGTGGCTTCTTTGCAGGCTCGGGGTAGATGGCTTCAATAGATAGATCAACTTCAGGCAGAAATACAAGATGGTTGCGTTCTGAGGGCTGATAGTCAATGGTGGAATGAAGCTTAATCAAGCGCATCACCCATGGTGCATAGAACTTCAGGCCAAACAGATCAATCCCAGAAGCAACAAGTTGTCTGATGAAGAAATCCTAGGTGTTGAACCTGATGCCATTGATGATATAGAATACCAAAGTCTTCATGGCGCCTTCAAGTTTAGCTTCAGAGGAATGTCCCTTGATGGGCCATAGAGTACGCCTCAGAATATGATACACTGTGCGTGGCAAGTACTCGAGGTCCTTCACAAATAACTCCTTTGGGTATTCAGCATCTTGTGGCAATGGCTTCATCATGCTAAGCATTTGGCTCACATTTGGCTCAGGCTTCTGAAAAATTCTCTCCAGCTCATTCCTATGAAGCTGACAACCAGGTTCATATAACTCACTTGGACTGCGCAAGGAAGTCAGCTCGATGATGTCTTGAGCTTTGGCTTCGTGATGTACATCACCTGTAATCCACTCAAGGATCCAAGTCTTCGGATCCCTGTTGTAGCCTCGAATGTGGAGAGTAGCATAGAACTGCAGCAGAAGCTCTTCATTCTAGTGTTCCTTGTCAGACACAAAGGGCAGAAGACCAACATCCCAAAAGCAGTCAAGAGCCTCTTCAAGACATGGCAGCCAAGCTATAGCCTCACAATCCAGACGCATGTGTGGAAAGATCCGGTCTTGGTTGTACAGGATGTGTCGTGGAATTGTCACGGCAGATGTCCTAGTGTGAGGACTTAGTCGTGAGGCCAACGCATCTACGCAGTAGCTTGAAGGGGTTGAGCGGAATCAAGAGACGCAAGACAAGACAGGGATTTAGACAGCTTCGGGCCCCGGGAAACATCATCCGGTAACAACCCTACATGCTGTTTGTGGCTAGGTCTCATTATCATCAAGAGGGAGTCGTCGGTAAACCGACTCTTTGTGTCTAGCCCTAGAGATTGTTTCTTCTTGCTTGTCCCTCTTTGGTGTGCCCTGCCCCTCCTTATATATGTTCAAGGGGCGGTTTACATGACTAGTCCTAGTTGGATTAGGATTACTCTATTACAAGTGGAGTCCTAGTCTTCCTTCCTTTGTAGGAGAATATTCCTTATGTCTTCCTCTTAAACTGGCCCACCATAACATGAGCCGGCCTTTCATGAACCGCCCGTTGGGCCACCGGGTCTTGTCGCTCCTCTGACCCGCCTGTTGGATTACCAATGAATCATAAACCGCCAGGTCCAAGCGGGTCTCCAGTGAATCGCCAAACTCCAGCCGGGTCATACATCCGGCGGTTTATACCGACAGGATGCATGAGTAATAGCTTCACTGCTGATGGCTCCAAAATCTATCAAGGGAGATCTTGGGCTTCGTGTATGGGTTCTTAGCGCTGTCAAAGAAACTATTGTGCTCTCTGAAGCTGAGCACACTGAATGAGCCCTGAGTGGTGACAACACTTGTAAGCCTTGGCAGACATGGCTTTGGCTTCTGAACTTGAGGCCTCTGCTCCACATGATAACCATACTGTGGCCCGGGAGCAGTGGGTGGAACCATAATAGGCCATCTTACTGTGACAAGCTCACCTTCACGATTGAATGCACGTCCCATGGTATGTGGCCTTGGAGGAGGAACGACGCCATCAAAGATGATTGGTGTCATGGTGGCTTCAACATTCACATTAGCTTCAGGCTCCACATTGTCTTCAGCCATGACAGTGTCATTGGCTTCAGTGGCGTTGTCGGTGGCAGCCTCAGGGTTTTCAACCTCCATCTGTTCAATGACTGGAGGGTCGGGCACAATCACACTCTCAGTAAGAATGACTGGATCACTTGCTGGAGGTGTGGCTTCTCTTTCTTCTTCGGCTGATGCAGCCGGAATGTCTTCAGCAATCTTGGCTTCAGACTCTGAGGCAGTCGCAGAAGGAGTGGCTTCAGGAAACACTTGACATGCTACTGAGCTAGTGTGTTGCGCTTCTCCTTCTAGAATGCTCGACATGGAAACCTGTGGCCGGAGGCCCTTGCGAAGCCTGCGGAACGCTACTGTGGTCTGTTCCATGTAGTCTTTATCATCAAGGACTGAAGAAGTAACTTGAGTAGGGGGAGTACGAGGTGTCTCATCTAGTACTGGGGTGTCTTGTTGTTGGCGCTCGGCCCATGAGTCATCTTGAGCGATTGGTGTCAATGGACGTCCAATGCTGATAAGTTCACTGCTCGTTGGAGCAGGCAATGATACCGACTGGGGCTCGAGCTGAGGAAGGACTTCATCATCATGCACATTATCGTCATGACCAATGTCTTCAGCTATGTTGGGGTCAGGAGCAGGAACTTCTTCACTTGCATGAGCCTCTGTGGAAGCAGGCTCATGGATCACAAGGCGACGCTCTTGGTTGGTTGAAGCAGGGAGAGCAATTGAGATAGGTTCAACTATGAGGGGCTATGTGGCAGCAGCACACTCTTTCTTCGAAGACTTTGAAGGATTTGTCTTCAATTTCTTCTTGGAGGGAGCATCATCAGAAGTATCCTTGAGCTTCCTCTTCCTGGCTTCGGCCTCGGCTTGCCGTGTCTTCTTCATTCCTGAAGCTGCTGAGGGGACCGTTGGCTTCGAGCCAGTCATGCTGGCAGGAAAGACTGTGCTTGGCAGCCATTCTAGGGTCGATGCCAGGACGCCCAAGAGCCTTTCGCTTCTCAGCTTCATTATGCGCTTGAACACATTTCTGCGCTGATGAGGACATCAATACCATTGTTACACTCACAACCCCTACTGCTATACATACTGGACCAATTACTAGAGCTTGTGCACGCCAATTAAATTATCAAGTACTTTCGTTTCTTGGTAATGATTCTAATGTTCATGAGAATATGATGCTGCCTAAATTGGATACATTTGTTTTGCTTACAAATGAAGGGCCTAGCTTGGACAAGAGGGATGAACATTGGAGCAAGATTAAGCATGGAGATGATGGCATGCGCAAGGGGAACAAGAACGGAGTTACAGGTGATGATTTCAGGACTTTGAAGCCACCATAATGGGTGCATGAAGCCTTGGACGAAATATACAAGATGCCACTTCATAAATTTCTTCCAGAGGCTATTATAGGTGCTGCGTCACCTTATTTTGGGGCTAGGTCCATGTAATTTTGAAATAGTCAAGTATAGGCTGTTTTTAGAGTCCGTATGTGTGGGGAAACAAGAGTTAGGGTTGGTTTCGGACCCCTCCTCCAAGGGCCACGAAATCCCCCCCCTCTTCCTCCATATATGCAGCCCTTAGGGCATCGTTTAGACTTTGAGTTTTGTTTAGATTAAAAGTTCGCCATAGCTGCAACTTCGCGTACTTCATTTGTGTTCAACGACCACACAAAGGCGTCACAGAACCCCGCCTTCATTAGTAAAGCTTTCCCCTTATATTTGTAATATCCAGATTGCAATCTTAGTTTCTTGCATGTTCTTCATTTGCTCGCAGGAAACAGACCTTCGTGGTCAGGTTGATCGTGCTCCGGCGTGGTCAATAACCCTCGGAAGTTGGTTTAGCGATTGCTAAGGCACGACGTCTCGCACGTTCGTAGTCAGGTCGTCAAGGTCAACAACCACAGAAAATGATAGCCTACATCTCATCGAAACATCAGGACACCTTTGCCTCTATCATGCGCATAAGACTTCATGCGCTCGCGTGAGCCTTTGGCTTCTTCACGCTTCTTGTGGAATTCTTCCTTAAGATCATGCAGCATCTTCTTGAAGATTTGCACATCAGCCACACTGAGCTTGGCCATGTGCTTCTTGAAATGCGCCTTCTCATGATCAATCTTGTTCTTGAGCTCGACGATTTTCTGAGCTAAGGCCAGTTCATTTGCAATAGCTCCATGAAAAGTGACACTGATGTCCACTGGCAGCTGCAAGTCATCAATACTGATGCTCTAGTCGTCAAACCATTCATCGATGAAGTTGTTCAATATATCAACATCAAAGAGGGGCAGATCATTGAAGATCTCCGCCTCTTGCTTGCTCTTGATCAACATCTCTAAAGCTTCATCACCAAGATCTTCATCACTTGATAGATCAATGGTGTCTTCCTCGTTGCGCAGAACGACAACAGGAGTGAGATCATGCCCAGAAATCTTCTTGGGCTTCTTGGTCTTCTTTGTCTTCTTGGAGACACAAGACAAGTCTTCAGACTGCACACTGGGTTCAGGAGGTGCAGCCTTCAAGGGCTTCATAGGCGAAGCGGTTGGTGCAGCAGAGGGCTTTGAAGCTTTTGTTTTCTTCTTCTGCTTCGGTGGTGCTGGTGCATCTTCAGAGTCTGCGTCATCGGCAGATTGATCCACCGTGGCCCTCTGAGTAGCAATGTGGGAGAGGAGCCCATCGAAGCTAGTGAAGGGGCTGATGAGATTGGGATTGGTATCATGTGTGCCATCCAGCCTTGGAGCAGACGGACCAGGGTTGAAGTTGAGTCTGAGATCCTTCCTGCTCTTTGCAGCTGACTCCTTTGCAAACTGATAGTTGCGCTTGAAGAGATTGTCGTCACGACACCATAGCAAAGATGATGGGTCGGCATTTTCAGGTTGCGGTCCTCTGACCATGCAAGTATAGAAACCTTGAGCAATAGCTTCAGGCTTCGACTTGGGTTGCAGATTTCTGTATAGAATATCGCCCCACGGGCGCTTGATAGCATTCTTCTCAGCATATTCGGCAGTGACAAAGTTGTACTTGAACCACTGTTCTGCCCAATATCTTCGGATCCATTGAACCCGAGTCTTGGGCTGATTGTAGTTCTCCTCTGGATCTGTCTTGTATAGTTCATACAGATCCGGAGGCAGATCTAGAGCAGTATTTCCATGGCGCTGTCTCCCACCCTTCCTAGCGGATTTCTCAGTGGCTATGATATTCAGACAGAGAGGCTTCAGAACAGTGAAAGGCTTTTGTCTACTGGTCAGACAACAACTCGCTTCAGGGGAGTGAATATGATGTTGTAAGAACTCTGCAAATGAATGCAGACTATGAGAACCAAGGGATTCTCCTACGGACATGTACCTGTGACAGCATTAGAGATGCGAGGGAAGGGAAGAGGTCATATGCATCCTCAGAAGATTTTGAAGATAAATCAGTTTGAAGACATTGACTTCATAGTGCGAAGACATTCACTTATTTGAAGAGAGTTGGTTCCAGATTTGTACGAATCCACAAATAAGTACAAGTGAGGAATCTAACTAGTTATGAAGCATAAGTGAATATACTTTGCAAGTTATGAGATTCAGAAGGAGACAGATCCAGATTTGGAAGTGTAGAAACCACTTTTGGTAGAAGTGGATGGATTTGACAGATCAAAAAGACTGTAAAAAGTGAGATTTATTTACCCCAAAGGAACTGCTAGACGAGGTGGAAGGGAGGCCGAGCAGTCCAATCTCCCGCGCCCTAACTTGGCGGCGGAAGACACCTATGGCGGCGGCGGAGAAGACGAGGTCCACGGCTGATAGAGGCGAAGGTGTCCCGATGTTTCGATGAGATGGTGACTATATTTTTTCTGTGGGAGTCGACCTTGATGATCCGACTACGAACGTGAGAGACGTCGCGCCTTAGCAATCGCTAAACCAACTTCCGAGGGGTTATTGACCACGCCGGAGCACGGCCAACCTGACCACGAGGGTCTGTTTCCTGCGAGCAAATGAATAATAAGCAAGAAACCGAGATTGCAATCTGGATATTGCGAATATCAGAGGAAAGCTTTATTAATGAAGGTGGGGTTCTATGACGCCTTTGTCTGGTCGTTGAACACAAACGAAGTACGCGAAGTTGCAACTATGGCAAACTTTTAATCTAAAGAAAACCCAAAGTCTAAACGATGCCCTAAGGGCTGTATATATGGAGGAAGAGGGGGGGTTTCGTGGCCCTTGGAGGAGGGGTCCAAAACCAACCCTAACTCTTGTTTCCCCACACATACGGACTCTAAAAACAACCTATATTCAAGTATTTCGAAATTACATGGTTCTGGCCCAATAATAAGGTGACGCAGCACCTAGAATAGCCTCTGGACAAAAATTATGAAGTGGCATCTTGTATATTTCGTCCAAGGCTTCGTGCACTCATTATGGTGGCTTCAAAGTCCTGAAATCATCAGTTGAAACTCCGTTCTTGTTTCCCTTGCGCATGCCATCAACTCCATGCTTGTTCTTGCTCCAATGTTCATCCTTCTCCAAGCTAGGCCTTTCATTTGTTAGCAAAACAAATGTATCCAATTTAGGCAGCATCATATTCTCATGAACATTAGAATCATTACCAAGAAACGAAAGTACCTGGTAATTTAATTGGTGTGCGCGAGCTCTAGTAATCGGTCCAGTATGTATAGTAGCAGGGGTTCTAGGTGTAACAATGGTATTGACATCCTCATCATCCTCCCCTTCTTGAAATGAAGTCGTCCTCGACGGAAGCTCATCTTCCTCACCCAAATAAGGCTTCAAATCTGCAATGTTAAAAGTGGGACTACCCCCGAAATCTGCAGGTAGCTCAAGTTTATATACATTATCATTTATTTTCTCTAACACCCTAAAAGGACCATCAGCACGTGGCATTAGCTTTAATTTGTGCAAATCAGGAAATCTATCCTTACGCAAATGTAACCCAACAAGATCTCCAGGTGCAAACACAACATGTTTTCTACCCTTATCTCCAGCAAGTTTATATTTAGCATTCATACGCTCAATGTTTTCCTTAGTTAACTCATGCATTTTTAAGATCAATTCTGCATGTTGTTTAGCATCAAAATTAACCTTCTCCGAAGATGGAAGAGGCAACAAATCAATAGGTGCACGAGGTAGGAAACCATACACAATTTCAAAAGGGCACATCTTAGTAGTAGAATGCAACAAACGATTATAAGCAATTTCAATATGAGGCAAGCATTCTTCCCACATAATCTTATTATCCTTCAAAACATCCCTAAGCATAGTAGACACTGTTCTATTGACTACTTCAGTTTGTCCATCAGTTTGGGGGTGACAAATAGTACTAAAAAGCAGTTTAGTCCCCAACTTAGCCCATAAACATCTCCAGACGTGGCTAAGAAATTTAGTATCACGATCTGAAACAATAGTATTTGGCACACCATGCAAGCGGATAATTTCACGAAAGAACAAATCAGCAACATTAACATCATCATCACTTTTATGACATGGTATAAAGTGTGCCATTTTTGAGTACCTATCTACGACAACAAATATGCTATCCCTCCCCTTCTTTGTTCGAGGTAAACCTAAAACAAAGTCCATAGATATATCCTCCCAAGGAACACTAGGTACAGGCAAAGGCATATATAAACCATGAGGATTAAGTCGTGACTTAGCTTTTTGACATGTAGTGTAGCGAGCAACAAAACGCTCAACATCCCGTCTCATCTTTGGCCAAAAGAAATGTGTAGCAAGTATATCCCTCGTCTTCTTCATGCCAAAGTGCCCCATTAATCCTCCTCCATGCGCCTCCTGCAATGACAAAAGACGAACGGAGCTAGCTGGAATGCATAGCTTGTTAGCACGAAACACAAATCCATCGTTAACGATGAACTTGTTCCATGTTCTACCTTCTTTACAATTCTGCAATACATCTTTAAATTCAGCATCATGCACATATTGATCTTTGATGGTCTCCAAACCAAATATTTTAAAGTCAAGTTATGAAAGCATAGTATAACGACGAGACAATGCATCAGCAATAACATTTTCTTTACCCTTCTTGTGTTTAATGACATAAGGGAAAGTCTCAATGAATTCAACCCATTTAGCATGTCTACGGCTCAGTTTTGCTTGACTTTTAATATGTTTCAAAGATTCATGATCAGAATGTATAACAAATTCTTTGGGCCATAAATAATGTTGCCATGTTTCTAAGGTCCGAACAAGAGCATATAATTCTTTATCATAAGTAGAATAGTTTAGACTAGGCCCACTCAATTTTTCAGAAAAGTATGCAACAGGTTTGCCATCTTGTAATAACACACCTCCTAATCCAATTCCACTAGCATCAGATTCAAGCTCAAAAGTCTTATTAAAATCAGGAAGTTGGAGTAAAGGAGCATGTGTCAACTTATCTTCCAATACCGTGAAGGCTTCTTCCTGTGCGGTACCCCAAACAAAAGGCACATCCTTCTTTGTAAGCTCATTGAGAGGTGCAGCAATGGTGCTAAAATCTCTCACAAAACGCCTTTAGAAACCAGCGACTCCAAGAAAACTCCTCACTTGTGTGACCGTGTTGGGTTGCGGCCAACTGTCAATAGCTTCAATCTTGGCTTTATCAACTTCAATTCCCTATGGAGTAACAACATAGCCAAGAAAAGATACTCGGTCGGTGCAAAAGGTGCACTTCCCAAGGTTACCAAACAAACGTGCATCAGGTAGAGCAATAAAAATAGCACGTGAATGTTCTAAATGTTCTTCCAAAGATTTGCTATAAATCAGTATATCATCAAAATAGACTACCACAAATCGTCCGATGAAAGCATGTAAAACTTTGTTCATTAGTCTCATGAAAGTACTAGGTGCATTAGTTAACCCAAAAGGCATGACTAACCACTCATATAAACCAAACTTAGTTTTAAATTTTGTTTTCCATTCATCTTCCAATTTCATACAAATTTGATGGTATCCACTACGCAAATCAACTTTGGAGAATATTGTAGAGCCACTCAATTCATCAAGCATATCATCTAGCCTAGGAATAGGATGACGATAACGAATAGTAATATTATTAATGCCTCTACAATCAACACACATACGTGACGTACCATCCTTTTGAGGCACCAGTATAATAGGAACAACACAAGGACTAAGAGATTCACATATATAACCTTTGTCGAGCAGCTCTTGTACTTGACGCATAATCTCCTTCGTCTCCTCTGGATTGGTATGGTATGGTGCACGGTTGGGTAGCGATGCACCGGGAATTAAGTCAATTTGATGCTGAATCCCTCGAATAGGTGGTAATCCCGGTGGCACGTCTTGTGGAAAGACGTTAGCGAACTCCTGCAAAATGTTAGTGACAGCAGGGGGCAAAGAGGAAGGCACGTCCTCGAATGAAAATAATGCCCCTTTGCACACAAAAGCATAGCAAACATATTTGTTGAAATCTAGCTCATCAATATCAGATTTTGTGGCAAGTAAACATGCACTTTTCAATTTAATTTCAGAAGCAACACTAGATGGTTTATTATTAGGTTTCATTTGTTGCTCAAATTCTTTTGCCACAATCTGATTTTCACTCTTATTTTTCTCTTGTTTTGCTTTATTAGCTCTATTAATATCATCTTTCAAAATGGAATCAGGAGTCATAGGAAGCAAAGTTATTTTTATCCTTATGAACAAGAGTATATTGATTGTTTCTACCATGGTGTAAAATTTCTTTTATCAAATTGACATGGTCTACCAAGTAATAAGGAACATGCTTGCATGGGTACCACATCACAATCAACATAATCATCATATGTAGAGATACTTAAATGCACACGAACAGTACGTGTTACCTTAACCTTACCGCGATTATTGAACCATTGGATGTAGTAAGGATGTGGATGTGGTCTTGTGGTGAGAGATAGCTTCTCCACCATCTCCATGCTAGCCAAGTTGTTACAGCTCCCTCCATCGATGATGACGCGAATAGAACGTTCCTTCACAACTCCCTTTGTATGGAACAAATTATGCCTCTGATTTTGCTCAGCTTGTGTAACCTGCACACTCAAAACACGTTGAGCAACTAAACATTCATACCTGTCAGCATCTTTAGGAGCCATGTATTGCGTCTCATGATCAGAATCATCTCCACCGTGTTCTTCACTTGTAATAAGAGCCAAAGTCTCCTCATCATAGTCACTAGCAGACTCATACCCACCATCCTCAGTAACAATCATCACACGTTTAGATGGGCATTCTCTCGCATAAAGACCTCCACCCTTGCAACGACGACAAATAATATCATGTGTTTGCCTGTTGATGCCATGGATGAAGAGGTGCTCTGTGCAGGCCCAGAAGGTGTGCTCTTGGCAGATAGTGGTGGTTGTGCCTGCTTTCTTGTATCACGGTTGGAGGTGGGAGCTGACGGAGGTGCTGGTGTAGCAGAACGTGTGGAAGTAGAGGATGCACGCGGTGTCCATGATGAAGGTCGACCTACAGAAAAGTTAGTTCGCGCCAATGTCTGTCGATCCTGCACTTCACGTTCAGCTTTGCAAGGAAGATGGAATTAACGCGTGATATTATTATATTCCTTATACTCTAGAATGGTCTGAATCTCTTTATTTAATCCACCCATAAAACGTGCAAGCATAGCTTCATTATCCTCAACAATACCACATCTAATCATACCAGTTTGTAATTCCTGATAATATTCTTCTACGGAATTGTTTCCTTGTCTCAAACGTTGCAATTTTTGAAGCAATTCACGTTGATAGTATGGTGGAACACAGCGAGTATGCATAGCAATTTTCAAAGCAGCCCAAGTAGCTGGAATAGGATATAATCTACAATGTTCAGACCACCAAACACATGCAAAACTAGTGAAAGCACAAACAGCAGCAGGAACACGTCGCTCCTCAGGATATTGTAAACAAGTAAAACGTTGTTCAGTTTCTAACTCCCTAGTAAGATATATGTCAGGAGCATATCTACCCTCAAATGATGGAATATTCAATTTTAGTTTAGGAAGATGGTCATGATCTCGTACCTCAGGTGGTGGTGCAGCCCTACCGTTGCGATGATATGCATGAGGACGACCTGGTGGTGGTGGTGCTGGTGGTTGCACGTAGTTCTGGTTTTGATCAACCTCATCCTCGTAATGGTCCTCCATCTCTGTAGTAGCAGCACGAGCTACAGAAGCATCAATAGCGGCACCAGAATTTTGACCAGGCTCAAGGGGAACGCACAGTGCTCGTCCCACTTGATTTGGAAGGCGACGTTGTTGTTGTTGTTGTAGAGGTGCGATAGGTGCAGCCGGCGGTGGTGGTGGAAACGCGAAAGCAATTCAGTAAACTTGTTATCGAGCTTTGTTTCGAACATCTTCTCCATGCCATCTATCTTCTCCATGGCTTCTTCAAATCTGTTTAGCACATCTTGCACCTGTCCACTCATCATTTGCTGAAACTTATCATGAAGCTCCTTGTTCGTCAAGTTCTCCCAGTCAATCTCGTCGGCTTGTGATCCTGCCATGGTTAGCAGCAATAGAAACACACAAGAATATGATCCTACAGATTACTAACAAGTGGTGGTGGTGGGTGTCCCAAATCCGCCAAGCAAATCTCAAATTCTTACCAGTTCTTACCCAGCAGCAGACGGTGATCGGCAACCGCTGTAGTCAAAACTCTCAAAGCTTGGATAGAGCAATTACCAGGGAGAGTCAAACGCACGACGTAGATTTATGTGGAGCTAGGAAGGCTTATAATATGGTAGTAAAAAGATTAGCAATAATCAATTCAGAGATGCAAAGTTGAATAAACGCTCAACGACGGTACTGTGCTGGTCCTAGGCTAAATCGTGCTAGAGACGCGAGCCTAGAACACTAACAAAATCACGGCGTTGCACGTAAACAAGGGGAAAGAACACTCTGGAATTTTTTTGCTCTGTTTTTTTTGCGCTCTTTTTTTTGCGAAAAGTCACTATAACGGCGAGTGTCTCAAAACTCTTCCCACGTCAAAATGACAGGATGTGCACGAAATTTTTTTGACAATTTTTTTCGGAAATCAAGGCAGCGACGACGAAAAAGTGCGATAAAAAATCACTATGATGGCGAGTGTCTCAAAAGACTCAGAAAAACCAAAAAATAGGATAGGGAATCGCCAAAATTTTGGACTAAAACTGCCCGGGGGTCTCCAGACTCTTTTTTTTTGAAACCTACTCAGGCAGGGAAACACGAATTGGAAATTAGATGGATCTCGAAAACAAACCTAACATGAAAGGAACTCGGATTGGTGGTGGATATATGGTGGTAGGATATGGCAGCGGTGGTGGTATATGGCAGCGGTGGTGGTAGCGGTGGTGGTATATGGATACGGATCGGTGGTGGTATATGGATACGCATTGGTGGTGGTATATGGATACGGATTCAGAGCGGTGGCAGATAAGCGGTGGTGGTAGATGACAGGGGCGATGATGATGGTGCGGTGGCGGCGTGACAACTTATGACCAGAACTCGAAACACTAAAAGACTAGACGCTAAGACCAGCAACTCGACACGACGATGCAACCGCAAATTCAACAAAGCAAAATACTGAAAAGACTATGCAAAGGCTCAGACTGGTTCAGATAGGATGAACTAACCCTATTTTTTTGACTTTTTTGTGGACTATAGGTATGAAGAACAGACTAGATCTTAACTATGAAAAACTTTAAAATCTCACCGAGCAACCTGGAAATCTGAAACCACTTGATAGAGGCAAAGGTGTCCCGATATTTCGATGAGATGGTGACTATCATTTTCTGTGGGAGTCGACCTTGACGATCCGACTACGAACGTGCGAGACGTCGCGCCTTAGCAATCTCTAAACCAACTTCCGAGGGGTTATTAACCACGCCAGAGCACGATCAACCTGACCACGAGGGTCTGTTTCCTGCGAGCAAACGAAGAACAAGCAAGAAACTGCGATTGCAATCTGGATATTGCTAATATAAGAGGAAAGCTTTATTAACGAAGGTGGGGTTCTGTGATGCCTTTGTCTGGTCGTTGAACACAAACGAAGTACCGTACACTAATCATGCACGCAAATGTGTACGATCAAGATCAGAGACTCACGGGAAGATATCACAACACAACTCTACAACATAAATAAGTCATACAAGCATCATAATACAAGCCAGGGGCCTCGAGGGCTCGAATACAAGTGCTCGATCACAGACGAGTCAGCGGAAGCAACAATATCTGAGTACAGACATAAGTTAAACAAGTTTGCCTTAAGAAGGCTAGCACAAACTGGGATACAGATCGAACGAGGCACAAGCCTCCTGCCTGGGATCCTCCTAACTACTCCCGGTCGTCGTCAGCGGCCCGCACGTAGTAGTAGGCACCTCCAGTGTCGTAGGAGTCGGCGTCGACGGTGGCGTCTGGCTCCTGGGCTCCAGCATCTGGTTGCGACAACCAGGTGGAAAGGAAAGGGGGAAAAGAGGGAGAGAAGCAACCGTGAGTACTCATCCAAAGTACTCGCAAGCAAGGAGCTACACTACATATGCATGGGTATATGTGTAAAGGGGCATATCAGTGGACTGAACTGCAGAATGCCAAAATAAAAGGGGGATAGCTAGTCCTGTCGAAGACTACGCTTCTGGTCATCTCCATCTTGCAGCATGTATAAGAGAGTAGATTGAAGTCCTCCAAGTAGCATCGCATAGCATAATCCTACCCGGCGATCCCCTCCTCGTCGCCCTGTTAGAGAGCGATCACCGGGTTGTATCTGGCACTTGGAAGGGTGTATTTTATTCAGTATCCGGTTCTAGTTGTCATAAGGTCAAGGTACAACTCCGGGTCGTCCTTTTACCGAGGGACACGGCTATTCGAATAGATAAACTTCCCTGCAGGGGTGCATCACATAACCCAACACGCTCGATCCCATTTGGCCGGACACACTTTTCTGGGTCATGCCCGGCCTCGGAAGATCAACACGTCGCAGCCCCACCTAGGATCAACCGAGAGGTCAACACGCCGGTCTAAATCCTATGCGCGTAGGGGTCTGGGCCCATCGCCCATTGCACACCTGCACGTTGCGAGGGCGACCGGAAGCAGACCTAGCCTAGTGGCGTTCGAGTCCAATCCGGCGCGCGCCGCTCCGTCGCTGACGTCAAAAAGAGCTTCGGCTGATACCACGACGCCGGGATACCCATAACTACTCCCGCGTAGATGGCTAGTGCGTATAGACCAAATGGCCAGACTCAGATCAAATACCAAGATCTCGTTAAGCGTGTTAAGTAACCGCGAACGTTGACCAGGGCCAGGCCCACCTCTCACCTAGGCGGTCTCAACCTGCCCTGTCGCTCCGCCACAAAGATCCACTTGCGGGTACTCCTACGAGCCGACCCGACTTTAGTCATCACATGTGTCATGTATATGGTATATAAGTATATACCCGTGATCACCGCCCAAGTGATCACGGCCCGATAGTATAGCACAGCAGACGGACAAGGATGTAGGGCCACTGATGGAACCTAGCATCCTATACTAAGCATGTAGGATTGCAGGTAAAGGTAACAACAGTAGAAGCAAGGGCAGGCTATGCATCAGTATAGGATTAACGGAAAGCAGTAACATGCTACACTACTCTAATGCAAGCAGTATAGAGAAGAATAGGCGATATCTGGTGATCAAGGGGGGGCTTGCCTGGTTGCTCTGGCAAGTAGAAGGGGTCGTCAACTCCGTAGTCGAACTGGGCAGCAGCAGTGTCGGTCTCGTAGTCTACCGGAGAGAAGAGGGGGAAGAAACAGTAAATACAATGCAAACATAAACATGACGATGCGTGACATGACAATGAGCAGTGCTAGGTGTGTCCTAACGCGACAGTAGGTGGTACCGGCGAAGGGGGGAACATCCGGGAAAGTATTCCCGCTGTTTCGCGTTTCGGACAGACGGACCGGAGGGGGAAAGTTGCGAGTTCGATAGGTTAGGGAGGTGTGGTGGACGAACGGACTGCGTATCCGGATTCGTCTTGTCGTTCTGAGTAACTTTCATGTACAAAGTATTTCCATCCGGGTTACGGATTAAAAGATATGATTTTCAAAAGAATTTATTAATTTCTGGAATTTAATTAATTATTTAATTTAATTCGAAATTTGGATTTATGACATCAGCATGAGGTCATGCTGACGTCAGCAGTCAACGTTGACCATTGACCTGGTCAACCTGACAGGTGGGTCCCACCTGTTAGGGCTGTTAGCTAATTAACTACTGTTTAATTAAACTAACTAACTAATTAGATTAATTTAAACAGGATTAGTTAACTTAATTAATTTAGTTAATTAATTAATTAATTAAATTTATTTTTATTTTTATTTTCTTTATTTCTTTATTTATTTATTGTTATTAATTAATTTATTATTTTTATTATTATTATATATATTTTTATATTTTTTATTTTTTTAATCATCATTTTTTTTCTTTATCGTTCTGTGGGCTGGGCCCCATAGGGCCACGGGGGTTCGGGCCCAGGGGCAGTGGCTCAGGGTGCGAGGCCCCACCTGGCAGTGGCCCAGGGGCCACAGCGGGTTTGGTCCAACGGGTGCGGGCGCACCCGAGCGAGCGCTCGCCCGCATGGTGGGACGAGGACGCCAGGGCACCGATGGTGGGGCTCGCCGGCGCGGCCAGGGGCCACGGCGGGTGGAGGCGAGGGGTGGCGCCGGTGCGGTCAGAGTGGCGCGGAGGGGCAGGCGCGGTGGCGCGGCCACGGGACAGAGGGAGAGACGGGGGAGGGCGAGGCCATGGCCGAGGTGGCCGGAGCAGGAGAAGCGTCGGGAGCCGGAGGGCGGGGCGGTGGTCGCGGGGCTCGGTGAGCGCGGTCGCGGGCGTGACCAGGGGCGAGCCCAGGCGCGGCCAACGATGAGCGCGGGGGCGAGGGAGAGAGAGGAGGGGCGCGGCTCACGGGGGAGAGGGCGCGGCCACGACGCATGTGTAGGCACGCTGGGCGGGGCGACGCGCGGCCCGGGCGCGGGCCGAACGCGGGGAGCGCGGTGAGGCAGGGGAGGGGATGAGCACGGCCGAGGGCCTCACCGCGGGCGTAGGGTCAGGGCAGCGGGGCTCGGGGTGGTCGACGACGACGACCGGGCGACGGGGAGGCAGGCCGGCGGGGAGGTCCGGCGAGGGCGAGGCGGCGCGTGCTCCTGGCGGCGGCGGCCGTCGGGGAGGCGGCGGGGGCGAGCGGGGCGACGGGGCCGTCGGGGGCGAGCGGGGCGACGTCGGGGCGACGGGGACGAGCGGGGCGACGTCGGGGCGAGCGGGGCGACGGGGACGAGCCCGATCCGATCTGGATCAGGGGAGGGAGGGGGAGAGTGGGGGTGTCGGTGGAGGGTTAGGGTTTGGGGGTGCGGATAAGGGAGTGGGGGCGGGGTGGGCCGGCCGGCTGGGCCCTTGCCCAGTTGGGCTGGCCAGCTGGGCCGCAGATGGCCCACTGGGGGGGTTTCTTCCTCCTTTTGTTTTTTGTTCTGTTTTCTTTTTTTTTAATTTCTTTCTTTTATTTATTTTCTTTTCTATTTCATTTCAATTTAAAATATTTAGGCATTCTCTAAAAATGTGTTTACTTCACCATAAATTAACTATGCCTTATTTGGCATCTCCCGAACATTTTTGTTTTACATTTTGAAAAACTTTTATCGTTGACATTAATTTGAATTTGAATTCTTAAACGGTTTGACCTAACGGTAGATTAGCAACAGTAACTATGGTGACGTGGCACCATTAGCGTGGGATTACTGTGGCTTGATTATCCGGGCGTTACAAAACTCCTCCACTACAAGAAATCTCGTCCCGAGATTTAGGAGGTAGAAGGAAAAAATGCGGGGTATTCTTCGCGCAGACGATCCTTTCGTTCCCAAGTGGCTTCATCTTCAGAATGGTGCGACCACTGGACTTTGAGGAACTTGATCACCTTCTGACGTGTGCGGCGTTCAGCTTGGTCGAGAATGCGGACCGGATGCTCCTTATAGGAGAGGTCATGCTGCAATTCGAGCACTTCATGATCCACTGCTCGGATTGGGTCCTTGAAGCAACGGCGGAGCTGTGACACATGGAACAGATCGTGAACCTGAGAAAGGTTCGGCGGAAGCTCCAGTTGGTATGCCACTTTTCCACGCCTTTCGAGAATAGTGAATGGGCCAATATAGCGAGGAGCTAGTTTGCCCTTGATTCCAAAGCGGTGAGCACCCTTCATTGGTGTGACTCGAAGATAAGCCTTTTCGCCAGGTTGATAGACCATGTCTTTATGATGACGGTCATACTGACTCTTCTGACGTGACTGAGCAGTCTTGAGATTCTCACGAATAATGCGGACTTGTTCTTCGGCATGTTGGATAATATCCGGACCGAAGAGTGGACGTTCCCTAGTTTCCGACCAGTTCAGAGGGGTTCAGCACTTTCGTCCATATAACACTTCGAAGGGGGACATCTTCAGACTAGCTTGATAGCTATTATTATAAGAGAACTCAGCATACGGGAGAGATTCCTCCCATTTCTTGCCGAAGGAAATAACACAAGCTCGAAGCATGTCTTCGAGAACTTGGTTGACGCGTTCAACTTGCCCTTGCGACTGAGGATGAAACGCAGTACTGAATGACAAATGAGTTCCCATAGCCTCTTGGAAACTTGCCCAGAATCTTGAAGTGAATAAGCTACCACGGTCTGAGCTGATAACCAATGGAATACCGTGGAGTGAAACAATCCTGGACATATAGAGCGTTGCCAACTGACTAGCAGTGATCGTTTCTTTGACCGCCAGAAAATGTGCAACTTTGGAAAGCCGGTCAATGACGACAAGAATAGCATCATTACCTTTCTGTGATTTGGGAAATCCAGTGACGAAGTCCATCTCAACATGGTCCCATTTCCATTCAGGAATAGAGATAGGTTGCAGAGTTCCAGCAGGCCTTTGATGTTCTGCTTTGATACGACGGCAAACGTCACACTCAGCAACATAACGAGCAATGTCTTGCTTCTTTCATAACTTCCTGTGTCATATCCAGGTTTTTCTCTGCACATGGCACCACTAGGCGGACCTTGAAGTATAAGGTGCCATCTTCAGCAACAGTGAAGAATGAGGGCTTTCCTTCCGCGAGGTAGCGCTTAATCTTGTGGGCTTCAGAGTCATACTTCTGTAGCCTTTTGATGCTGTCCACGAGATCTGGTTTAGCAACTAGGGTATTGAGGGAACCCTGGGTAACAACGTGGAGGTTCACCTTGCCAAACTCCTTAGGAGGGGGAGCGAGTGCACCCGGAGGAACAATATGGAGGTTCAGCTTCCTGAATTCTTCAACAAGCGAGGGCTGAACTTTGTGAACCTGGAGGTGGTTGCAGTAAGACTTGCGGCTCAAGGCATCAGCCATTACATTAGCCTTGCCTGGCGTATAGGAAATACTCAAGTCAAAGTCTACAACAAGCTCCATCCATCTCTGCTGACGGAGGTTCAGGTCTGGCTGAGTAAACAGATACTTCAGACTTTGGTGGTCAGTGAAGATCTCGCAACGATTACCGAGAAGGTAATGCCGCCACTGCTTCAGCGCATGAATGACAGCAGCAAGTTCGAGGTCGTGAACTGGGTAGTTCTCTTCGTGAGGGCGCAATTGCCGAGAGGCATAAGCAATCACTTTGCGGTCTTGCATTAGGACACATCCTAATCCTTGACTGGAAGCGTCGCAGTAAATGACAAAGTCCTTCTTAGTATCAGGTGGAGCTAGAACTGGGGCAGAAGTCAACTTGTCTTTGAGTGCCTGGAAACTTTCCTGACATTTGTCTGTCCATTGGAACTTGACGCCCTTATGCAACAGGTTAGTCAGAGGCCTGGCGATCTTGGAGAAGTTCTCGACGAATCGACGGCAATAGCTGGCGAGACCGAGAGAACTTCTGACTTGCTTAACGTTCTTGGGAGGAGTCCAATCAAGGATAGCCTGGACTCGTTCAGGGTTGACGGCAATACCATCCTTAGAGATGACATGCCCAAGATAGGTTACTTCCGGTAGCCAGAATTCACATTTGGAGAACTTGGCATATAGTTGATGCTCTCGTAGTTTTTCCAGCACAAGTCGAAGATGTTCAACATGTTCTTCTTCGTTCTTAGAAAATACCAGGATATCATCCAGATAAACCACGACGAACTTGTCGAGGTAATCCATGAATATATAGTTCATCAGACGAGAGAAGGTGGCTGGAGCATTGGTTAAGCCGAAAGACATGACGGTGTACTCGTATGAACCATAGCGAGTCACGAAGGCGGTCTTTGGGATATCCTCTTCGCGAACACGGATCTGGTGGTAACCCAACCTCAAGTCGAGCTTAGAGAACACTGACGCACCCGCCAGTTGATCATACAGATCATTGATCCGAGGAAGAGGGTATTTATTCTGAATGGTAGCTTGGTTTATAGGACGGTAGTCTTGAACTAATCGATTTGTCCCGTCCTTCTTCTTGACAAAGAGAGAAGGTGCTCCCCAAGGAGAGCAACTTGGGCGAATGAATCCTTTGCGAAGAGAATTGTCGATTTCCTCCTTAAGCTCAAGGAGTTCATGCGGCGGCATCTTGTAGGGTCGCTTGGCTATAGGAGTGGTGCCTGATTTCAAGTCGATGATGAATTCGACAGCTCTAGCAGCGGGAATCCCTGGAAGTTCCTCAGGAAAGACGTCGAGGAATTCACGCACGACGGGAATGTTTTCAATGCCATCAGAGTGGCGCAGCGGAAGCGTGGTGGGCCCATAACCCACAGGTCCCAGGATCGAAACCTGGCTCTGATACCAACTTGTGACACCCCCGATTTGACCGTACACTAATCATGCACGCAAATGTGTACGATCAAGATCAGGGACTCACGGGAAGATATCACAACACAACTCTACAACATAAATAAGTCATACAAGCATCATAATACAAGCCAGGGGCCTCGAGGGCTCGAATACAAGTGCTCGATCACAGACGAGTCAGCGGAAGCAACAATATCTGAGTACAGACATAAGTTAAACAAGTTTGCCTTAAGAAGGCTAGCACAAACTGGGATACAGATCGAACGAGGCGCAGGCCTCCTGCCTGGGATCCTCCTAACTACTCCCGGTCGTCGTCAGCGGCCTGCACGTAGTAGTAGGCACCTCTAGTGTCGTAGGAGTCGGCGTCGATGGTGGCGTCTGGCTCCTGGGCTCCAGCATCTGGTTGCGACAACCAGGTGGAAAGGAAAGGGGAAAAGAGGGAGAGAAGCAACCGTGAGTACTCATCCAAAGTACTCGCAAGCAAGGAGCTACACTACATATGCATGGGTATATGTGTAAAGGGGCATATCAGTGGACTGAACTGCAGAATGCCAGAATAAAAGGGGGATAGCTAGTCCTGTCGAAGACTACGCTTCTGGTCATCTCCATCTTGCAGCATGTAGAAGAGAGTAGATTGAAGTCCTCCAAGTAGCATCGCATAGCATAATCCTACCCGGCGATCCCCTCCTCGTCGCCCTGTTAGAGAGCGATCACCGGGTTGTATCTGGCACTTGGAAGGGTGTATTTTATTCAGTATCCGGTTCTAGTTGTCCTAAGGTCAAGGTACAACTCCGGGTCGTCCTTTTACCGAGGGACACGACTATTTGAATAGATAAACTTCCCTGCAGGGGTGCACCACATAACCCAACACGCTCGATCCCATTTGGCCGGACACACTTTTCTGGGTCATGCCAGGCCTCGGAAGATCAACACGTCGCAGCCCCACCTAGGCTCAACCGAGAGGTCAACACGCCGGTCTAAATCCTATGCGCGCAGGGGTCTGGGCCCATCGCCCATTGCACACCTGCACGTTGCGAGGGCGGCCGGAAGCAGACCTAGCCTAGTGGCGTTCCAGTCCAATCCGGCGCGCGCCGCTCCGTCGCTGACGTCAAAAAGAGCTTCGGCTGATACCACGACACCGGGATACCCATAACTACTCCCGCGTAGATGGCTAGTGCGTATAGACCAAATGGCCAGACTCAGATCAAATACCAAGATCTCGTTAAGCGTGTTAAGTAACCGCGAACGTCGACCAGGGCCAGGCCCACCTCTCACCTAGGCAGTCTCAACCTGCCCTGTCGCTCCGCCACAAAGATCCACTTGCGGGTACTCCTACGAGCCGACCCGACTTTAGTCATCACATGTGTCATGTATATAGTATATAAGTATATACCCGTGATCACCGCCCAAGTGATCACGGCCCGATAGTATAGCACAGCAGACGGACAAGGATGTAGGGCCACCGATGGAAACTAGCATCCTATACTAAGCATGTAGGATTGCAGGTAAAGGTAACAACAGTAGAAGCAAGGGCAGGCTATGCATCAGTATAGGATTAACGGAAAGCAGTAACATGCTACACTACTCTAATGCAAGCAGTATAGAGAAGAATAGGCGATATCTGGTGATCAAGGGGGGGGCTTGCCTGGTTGCTCTGGCAAGTAGGAGGGGTCGTCAACTCCGTAGTCGAACTGGGCAGCAGCAGTGTCGGTCTCGTAGTCTACCGGAGAGAAGAGGGGGAAGAAACAGTAAATACAATGCAAACATAAACATGACGATGCGTGACATGACAATGAGCAGTGCTAGGTGTGTCCTAACGCGACAGTAGGTGGTACCGGCGAAGGGGGGAACATCCGGGAAAGTATTCCCGCTGTTTCGCGTTTCGGACAAACAGACCGGAGGGGGAAAGTTGCGAGTTCGATAGGTTAGGGAGGTGTGGTGGACGAACGGACTGCGTATCCGGATTCGTCTCGTCGTTCTGAGCAACTTTCATGTACAAAGTATTTCCATCCGGGTTACGGATTAAAAGATATGATTTTCAAAAGAATTTATTAATTTCTGGAATTTAATTAATTATTTAATTTAATTCGAAATTTGGATTTATGACATCAGCATGAGGTCATGCTGACGTCAGCAGTCAACGTTGACCGTTGACCTGGTCAACCTGACAGGTGGGTCCCACCTGTCAGGGCTGTTTGCTAATTAACTACTGTTTAATTAAACTAACTAACTAATTAGATTAATTTAAACAGGATTAATTAACTTAATTAATTTAGTTAATTAATTAAATTTATTTTTATTTTTATTTTATTTATTTATTTTTATTAATTAATTTTTTTATTATTATTATATTTTTATTTTTATTTTTTTATTATTTTTTTAATCATCATTTTTTTTCTTTATCGTTCTGTGGGCTGGGCCCCATATGTCATAGGGCCACGGGGGTTCGGGCCCAGGGGCAGTGGCTCAGGGTGCGAGGCCCCACCTGGCAGTGGCCCAGGGGCCACAGCGGGTTTGGTCCAACGGGTGCGGGCGCACCCGAGCGAGCGCTCGCCCGCAGGCCGGGACGAGGACGCCAGGGCACCGATGGCGGGGCTAGCCGGCGCGGCTAGGGGCCACGGCGGGTGGAGGCGAGGGGTGGCGCCGGTGCGGTCAAAGTGGCGCGGAGGGGCAGGCGCGGTGGCGCGGCCACGGGACAGAGGGAGAGACGGGGGAGGGCGAGGCCATGGCCGAGGTGGCCGGAGCAGGAGAAGCGTCGGGAGCCGGAGGGCGGGGCGGTGGTCGCGGGGCGCGGTGAGCGCGGTCGCGGGCGTGACCAGGGCGAGCCCAGGCGCGGCCAACGGGCGCGAGGGCCACGGTGAGCGCGGGGGCGAGGGAGAGAGAGGTGGGGCGCGGCTCACGGGGGAGAGGGCGCGGCCACGGCGCGTGTGTAGGCACGCCGGGCGGGGCGACGCGCGGCCCGGGCGCGGGGAGCGCGGCGATGCAGGGGAGGGGATGAGCATGGCCGAGGGCCTCACCGCGGGTGTAGGGTCAGGGCAGCGGGGCTCGGGGTGGTCGACGGCGACGACCGGGCGACGGGGAGGCAGGCCGGCGGGGAGGTCCGGCGAGGGCGAGGCGGCTCGTGCTCCTGGCGGCGGCGAGCGACGGCGGCCGTCGGGGAGGCGTCGGGGGCGAGCGGGGCGACGGGGCCGTCGGGGAGGCGTCGGGGGCGAGCGGGGCGGCGTCGGGGGCGAGCGGGGCGACTTCGGGGCGAGCGGGGCGACAGGGACGAGCACGATCCGATCTGGATCGGGGAAGGGAGGGGGAGAGTGGGGGTGTCGGTGGAGGGTTAGGGTTTGGGGGTGCGGATAAGGGAGTGGGGGCGGGGTGGGCCGGCCGGCTGGGCCCTTGCCCAGTTGGGCTGGCCAGCTGGGCCGCAGATGGCCCAGTGGGGGGGTTTCTTCTTCCTTTTGTTTTTTGGTTCTGTTTTCTTTTTTTGTAATTTCTTTCTTTTATTTATTTTCTTTTCTGTTTCATTTCAATTTAAAATATTTAGGCATTCTCTAAAAATGTGTTTACTTCACCATAATTAACCATGTCTTATTTGGCATCTCCCGAACATTTTTGTTTTAAATTTTGAAAAACTTTTATCGTTGACATTAATTTGAATTTGAATTCTTAAACGGTTTGACCTAACGGTAGATTAGCAACAGTAACTATGGTGACGTGGCACCATTAGCGTGGGATTAATGTGGCTTGATTATCCGGGCGTTACATACGCGAAGTTGCAGCTATGGCGAACTTTTAATCTAAAGAAAACCCAAAGTCTAAACAATGCCCTAAGGGCTGTATACATGGAGGAAGAGGGGGGGAATTTCGTGGCCCTTGGAGGAGGGGTCCGAAACCAACTCTAACTCTTGTTTCCCCACACATACGGACTCTAAAAACAACCTATATTCAAGTATTTCGAAATTACATGGGCCTGGCCCGATAATAAGGTGACGCAGCACCTAGAATAGCTCTGGACGAAAATTATGAAGTGTCATCTTGTATATTTCGTCCAAGGCTTCGTGCACTCATTATGGTGGCTTTAAAGTCCTGAAATCATCACTTGAAACTCCGTTCTTATTTCCCTTGCGCATGCCATCAACTCCATGCTTGTTCTTGCTCCAATGTTCATCCTTCTCCAAGCTAGGCCCTTCATTTTAAGCAAAACAAATGTATCCAATTTAGGCAGCATCATATTCTCATGAACATTAGAATCATTACCAAGAAATGAAAGTACCTGGTAATTTAATTGGTGTGCGCGAGCTCTAGTAATCGGTCCAGTATGTATAGCAGTAGGGGTTGTGGGTGTAACAATGGTATTGACGTCCTCATCAGCGGTCGGCGTGAGGACGGCGTCGAAGAGGTCACGACAGCTAAGCGCTTTGTCTCCGGCGTCGACGCGAGCTAGCGGTGGCGCTAGGGTTTGAGCGTGGTGGAAGGGGAGATAATGACCGCACCGAGTGAGTATTTATAAGTTAAAGGGCTGCATAGCGCAATTACGTAGGTGCCCCTGGCGGTTCACATCTGATGGACAGGTGGCACACATGCAACTCCTTGGAAGGTGTTCCATGTTCCCATGCACGTCTGGATTGTCGGGTGGTCGTTCCGGCTTCTCCGGTATTCAGGAAAAAGAGATATAGCATTGAAAGCAGTTTTAAATGTGCGTCTTTATATATTTAGCTGGCAAGGACTCAGTTAAGATATTCGACACGTTTTAACAGAGTATATATGACTAGATCGATAGAGTTTGAGGAGGAAGCACAGAAGGGGTTAGGCTCCGATCACATTCACTTATTTCACAAAATGGCAAGTTCGAAGACATAGTTATTAGTGAATGTTGTAGAGGATAGAATATATATATATATATAGGGTGGGTCTATTCTAATAACACTTCTTGAGACCTTATTCTACTAACACTAATTCTTATTCTGCTATCAGTCTTGTGGGCGAGCAGTGTAGTTCCAGTTTGGGTGCCTCTAGCTCATGAAAGATGTCAATTTTCTAACGAGCATGAGCTGCTGTGCGGGCGAGCGTGGCATGCAGTTCAGTGGTGCGCGACTTGTGGCTCTCTTTTTGTTGCAGTGAGGTTCTGTAGTTTGGTCATGCTATCCGGCAAACCCAATGTGGCTCTCCCGCTCATCCTCCTTGCCCTCGCTAGCGTCAGAAGTTCAGTGGCAGCGGAAGCGCACAAGACATGGTGACCATACTGCAGTACACCGTCGCCCACAAAAAGACATGGTGACCATACTGCAGTACACTCAGTAAAGAAAAGAAAGAGAACGGCGTTGTTCATTTGAAGTTCATTTTGTTGTTTATAAGAAACTCGGAGAGAAAGTTGCGCCTCGTTCGGACAGAAGAAGCTCACTTCTATATTAGATGCAGTTCACTCGCTCAGTCCCTGTGGTCCACTCGCTTGGTCAACGCATGTCAAAAATTAATAAGTACACAAAAATACAACAAAAACTCATGAGGTTCACTTTTAATGGTGTTGCGGTTCACTTTCGGGAGTGTTGCGGTCCACTCGTTCAAAAAAAAGTTGAAAAAAAGACAACAAAAACTTTTGCGAGAAAGTTTATGTCCGACAAAAAGAAATCATGAAGTTCACTTGACAGCCTGCTGCAGTGCGGTTTTCCGTTCGAAGCAGTGCGTTTTTCTGTCCGATGAAAGGTCCACTCGCTTGGTCAACGCGCGTAAAAAATTAATAAGTATGAAAAAATACAACAAAAACTCATGAGGTTCACTTTTGATAGTGTTGCGGTTCATTTTCGGGAGTGTTGCGATCCACTCTCGTTCAAAAAAAAGTTGAAAAAAGACAACAAAAATTTTTGCGAGAAAGTTTACGTCCGACAAAAAGAAATCATGAAGTTCACTTGAAATCCTGCTGCAGTGCGGTTTTCCGTTTGAAGCAGTGCGTTCTTCTGTCCGATGAAGTACACATGATGATTTTGGTCTCGCGAAAAACAGAGTGTCCACTTTTCGGTTAATTTAAAACTGCTCTTAAACCGTAAGGAATTAGAGAGAGTGTTCTACATGAAAAAGTTGTGTCTCGTCGATATCTTTCCAACGGCATATCATTTGAATGATTTCGACAACCGGTTTGTAAAAATTTCGTGAAAAACGGCCGTTGCCACTCGTCGTCCGCCGCACAATTTTCAAAATTAACTTCAAACTGTAAGGAATGTCAAAACCATTTCTACATATGAAAGTTGTGCCTTGTCCATAGCTTTCCAACGACCTATTACACACCTCGTTTCGACAAACGGTTCAAAAACTAGAGCGAAAACAGTACCGAAAATTGCAAAAATTTCAAAAAAAACAGAATTCCCCGATTTAGTAAATTTGAAACTTCTCTTAAGACGTAACGTATTAGAGAAAACAATAGTGATGAAAAAGATGCGCCTCGACGATATCTTTCCAATGGCGTATCATTTGTTTTATTCCAATGAGCGGTTTAGAAAAAATCACGAAAAAAGGTCGCTGCCACTCATCATCCGTTGCACCATTTTTGAAACTGCTCTTAAACCGAGAGGAATCTCGAAAAGTGTTCAACATGGCGAAGTTGTGCCTAATCAATAGCTTTCTAATGGTATATTATACGCCTTGTTCCGATAAACGGTTAAAAAATTAGAGCGAAAACAGTACCGGAAAAACGCTGCTTGCAGTTTTTTCCGACACGAAGTTCACTCGTATGAGTACTGCAGCACAGTTTGTTCAAACAATGACGTGCACTTGCGTTGGGCGTGCAGTGCGGAACTGTTATCAGAATAGTTATTCTGCTAATATTAGCAGAATAGACCGGCTGTATATATATATATATATATATATATATATATATATATATATATATATATATATATATATATATATATGTATATCCAAAATACCAAATTAACATTGCGAAGATAAACTTAGAAGACATATCAATATTGAAGACAAACCAAATGCGAAGATAATGCAATCATGACGCCAAATGAAAATCTTTGAGAAGTTTGGTGGTGGCGTTACCCACCGTATAGGAAGTATTAGACCCAGACACGACGCACAATTATCGTGGCGCTCCGAAGTCAAATTCCGCGTTAATGTATTCACACTTAGAGTGTATGTCTTCATTGATTAAAGACATACGTTAGTTCGTGTGTTGCACATCTAAGTCATCAACATGCATAAGCGTTAGGATGTGTGTCCAATTACAGGACATTTGAGGATTCTAAGATATTTTGCTCACACCGCAACTTGCAAAACCTTTTCTCGTCCAAGGGCTTTGTGAAGATATCTGCCAATTGCTCTTCAGTCTTGACGTGAATGATATCAATATCTTCCTTCATGACATGATCTCCAAGAAAGTGATGACGAATCTGAATGTGCTTTGTCTTCGAGTGCTGAACTGGATTGTTGGCAATCTTGATGGCGCTTTCATTGTCGCAGTAGAGTGGCACATGATTCAGGTGGATGTCATAGTCCTTGAGAGTTTGCTTCATCCCTAGAAGCTGAGCGCAGCAAAATCCAGCAACAATGTATTCAGATTCAGCAGTGGAGAGTGATACAGAGTTCTGCTTCTTTGAAGACCAACATACAAGAGAGCGTCCAAGAAAGTGACATGTGCCTGATGTGGACTTGCGATCAACCTTGTCACCAGCATAATCAGCATCTGAGAATGCAACTAGATCAAACTCTGAGCCCTTTGGATACCATAATCCTAGTGTTGGGGTGTAAGCCAAATATCAAAGAATTCGCTTCACAGCTAAGTGATGTGATTCCTTTGGTGCCGCTTGTAATCGGGCACACATGCAAACGCTAAGCATTATATCAGGCCTAGATGCACATAAGTAGAGTAAAGAACCAATCATGGAGCGGTATACCTTTTGATCGAACTCTTTACCATTGTCGTCGGGGCCCAATTGGCTTTGGTTGGCATTGGCGTCGTGTACCCTTTGCAATCTTGCATTCCAAACTTCTTCAGGCAATCTTTGAGATATTTTTCTTGTGAAATGAAGATGACATTGCTCTGCTGACGGATTTGAAGAACAAGGAAGAATTTCAGCTCACCCATCATGGACGTCTGATATTGCTCTTGCATCATATGCCCAAACTCATCACTGTATCTCTTGTCAGTGCAGCCGAAGATAATGTCATCCACATAGATTTGGCATACAAACAGTTCACCATCATATGTCTTCGTGAAGAGAGTGGGATCTAGGGAACCAGGTTTGAAGCCTTTGCTCTTCAGGAATTCTTTGAGTGTGTCATACCAAGCTCGAGGTGCTTGTTTGAGGCCATACAATGCCTTATTGAGCTTGTATACCATGTCAGGACGCTTTGGGTCTTCAAAACCAGGTGGTTGTGAAACATACACTTTTTCAATTTTGCCGTTGAGAAAGGCACTCTTCACATCCATTTGGTACAAAAGAATGTTGTTGTGGTTGGCATAGGCTAGCAGTATGCGAATAGCTTCAAGCCTAGCCACAGGAGCAAATGTTTCATCAAAGTCAATCCCTTCAACTTGTGTGTACTCTTCAGGAACGAGACGATCCTTGTTTCTGACTACTTGACCATGCTCATCTTGTTTGTTGCGATAGATCCATTTGGTACCGATGATGCTGTGCTTGCGAGGATCTGGACGCTTTACCAGCTCCCATACATTGTTCAGCTCGAACTGTTAAAGTTCTTCTTGCATAGCTTGAATCCATTCAGGTTCCATGAAGGCTTCATCACCTTTCTTGGGTTCAGATATAGAGACAAATGCAAAGTGCCCACAGAAATTTGCTAGTTGTGTTGCTCTTGAACGAGTGAGTGGACCAGGTGCATTGATGCTATCAATGATCTTCTCAATTTGTACTTCATTTGCAACACGAGGATGAACTGGACGAAGATTTTGCTCTTGCTGATCATTGTCTTCGTCTTCAGCATTAGCTTCAGGCTGAGCAGTGTCTTCAGGCTGATTAGGTGCAGAAATGATGATTTCCTCTTCAGCCTGTGCTTCTGAAGGTATGATTTCTCCAGTACCCATAAGTTTGATAGATTCACTTGGTGTAGCTTCATCTAGCACATTTGGCAGGTGCTCTCTTTGCGAGCCGTTAGTCTCATCGAACCGCACATCCATAGTTTCAACCACTTTGTAGTGAAAGAGGTTGAAGACTCTGTAGGGGTGCGGATCCTTTCCGCAACCAAGCATAAAACCTTCATGTGCTTTCGGTGCAAATTTTGAAGTGTGATGTGGATCCTTGATCCAGCACCTGGCACCAAATACTCTGAAATAGCTGACATTTGGCTTCTTACCAGTCAGGAGCTCATATGATGTCTTCTTTAGGAACTTGTGAAGATAAACACGGTTTATGACGTGGCATGCAGTATCAATAGCTTCAGGCTAGAACTTCCTTGGAGTCTTGTACTCATTAAGCATCGTTCGTGCCATCTCAATGAGGGTTTTGTTCTTGCGCTCCACGATGCCATTCTGCTGAGGTGTGTATGGAGCCGAGAACTCATGTGTGATGCCCAATGTATCAAGATAAGTGTCGAGGCCGGTGTTCTTGAATTATGTGTCATTGTCACTTCGAATGTGCTTGATCTTGATGCCATAGTTGGTCATGGCACGATTGGCGAATCGTCTGAAGACATCCTGCACTTCAGTCTTGTAGAGAATTATGTGCATTCATGTATATCTCGAGTAATCATCAACTATGACGAAGCAATATAGGCAAGCAGTGGTAGTGAGGGTAGAGTAATGAGTAGGGCCGAATAAGTCCATGTGAAGCAGCTCGAAGGGACGTGTCGTCATGATTGTCTTCGAGGGATGCTTGGCCCGAGTCATCTTTCCAGCTTCGCAGACACCGCATAGATGATCCTTCTTGAACTTGACGCCCTTGATGCCTATGACATGCTACTTCTTCGCGAGAGTGTACAAGTTCCTCATGCCCGCATGCCCTAGCCTCCGATGCCAGAACCAACACTCTGAAGCTTTTGCTAGAAGACATACGGCGAACTGTGGTCCTGCTGAGAAATCTACCATGTACAGATCATCCTTTCGATACCCTTCGAAGACTAGAGATTTGTCAGATTCCATAAGCACAAGGCAACGATATTTTCCAAATATTACAATCATGTTCAGATCACAAAGCATTGAGACAGACATTAAGTTGAAACCAAGGGATTCAACAAGCATCACTTTATCCATGTGCTGATCCTTTGAGATTGCAACTCTACCTAGGCCCAATACCTTGCTTTTACCAGTGTCAACAAATGTGATGTGACTTTTGTCAAACGGACGTAGGGTTGAATCCATAAGAAGACTTTGATCACCAGTCATGTGGTTAGTGCATCCAATGTCCATGATCCACTCAGAAGCCTTTGGTGTCGTACCCTATAGTGCAGTTTGGGGGATAGGCTTCACCAAGGAAAATGTGAAGCATAAACATTTGACGAACAAGCATATTATCAAAGTTTAGATCCTGGTTAGGGTAGATATGATGTTTGTTAAGAAACCCTGGGACGAAATACATAGTAAGACCATTCGGACATTTTATCTTGCGTCCCACAAGATGTTTTAGGTCCCCAGCATAAGCATCAGAAGCCTTTGATTTCTGGCTGGAGACCTTTCCCTGCAAAAGAGAGTTAATTTTCTTAACCACCCACATCTTCAGGGGTGGCTTAGAAGCAATGAGTCTAAGTGCAGCATCTGACAACTTTGGCTTTGGGGCCCTAGCAAATAACCTTGCAGGAGGTGAATAATACTCATAAGAATAAGCTGAAAAGTTCTTGGTCTTATGAACATAGCGGTTTGACGCACCACACTCATATTCATAAGTTTGAGTATGGTTTCCCTGCAAAACATTAGCGTTAGGGTGACTCGGATGAGTCCTCTGTCTGTATGAAGCGTTTGGACCATAGGAAGCCTTTGGTCTGGGGTTTGTCTTCTTCCCAGGTGGTGTCATGATGACATTCACAGGAAGCTTCTCAAGACAACTTTTGGGCACCCAGATCTTCTTCAAAGGTGGTCCATTCCTGCATTTAGTACCAATATACCTGGCAAACACTTCACCATTCTGATTCTTAAACAGTTTATAGTTTGCATCAAAGGAATCATCAATGATAATCGGGTTAGCACAAGTGATGCCAGATAAGGTAGATGGATCCACTGAAGGTCCCTTTGCAGCAACCCATGTGGTTTTGGGGTACTGCTCAGGCTTCCAGTATGAATCATCAACATTCATTTTCCTCTCGAACCCAACACCCTCTTTCCTAGGGTTTCGGTTCAGAATCTATTTCTTGAGGACATCACATAGTGTCTGATGCCCTTTGAGGCTTTTGTACATCCCTGTTTCAAGCAATGTCTTCAACCTGGCATTCTCATCAGCAATAGTAGTGGTATCCTCAGTAGAGGGGTTAGTTACCACATCAGTAGTTGAAGATATTACAACAGTAGCAGCAGTAGAACATTCAGCAACAGAGACAACAATATCACGGTCAAGACATTTTATACATGGTGGCTCAAAACCTTCCTGAGCGGAACTGATCTGTTGAGCGTGGAGTGACTCGTTCTCCTTTTGAAGATCTTCATGAGTCGCTCTCAAGTTCTCAAGTTCTTGCTTCCTTTGAAGATAATCATAGGAAAGCTTCTCATGAGTAGTTGAGAGTGTTCCATGACGACTTTCAAGTTCCTCGTACTTAACATGAAATTTTTTAATGTCTTCAATTAAGACTGAGTTCGAGTCATTTCCGTGTCCAATTGGTCATCGCTTTTGTCTAGCAACTTTTGAATATGTTCCATAGCAGTTTGTTGTTCAGTTGCAATTTTAGCAAGTTTTTTGTAACTAGGTTTAGATTCACATTTAGAGTCATCTTCACTGGATGTTTGAAAGTAAGCATCGCATGAGTTTACCTTGGCACCACGTGCCATGAAGCAGTAGGTAGGAGCAGAGTCATCCTCATCATCAGCATCAGCATCGGCGACGAGGCCATTGTCTTCGGTGTTGAAGATGGACTTGGCGACATACGCTGAAGCCAGAGCCAGGCTTGCCACACCTGAATCAGACTCCTCCTCAGACTCCACCTCCGCCTCCTCAGAAGTAGACTCCTTCTCTGAATCCATCTCCTTGCCAACAAATGCACGAGCCTTGCTTGATGAGCTCTTCTTGTGAGATGAAGACTTTGATGAAGACTTTGAAGAAGACTTTGAGGATTTCTTCTTCTTCTTGTCATCAAAATCATATTCCTTGCTCTTCTTCTTCTTCTTGGTCTCATTGTCCCACTGAGGACACTCAGAGATGTAGTGATTAGGTTTCTTGCATTTGTGGCATGTTCTCTTCTTGTGGTCACGAGTAGAAGCTTCATCATTTCTTGAGCTTGATCTTGAAGACTTTCTGAAACCTTTCTCCTTGGAGAACTTCTGGAACTTCTTCACGAGCATAGCTAACTCCTTTTCAATGTCTTCAGGATCACCAGAACTGGAGTCAGATTCTTCTTCAGATGAGGACACAACCTTTGCCTTCAAAGCACTGGTTCAGCCATAGTTGGGGCCATAGACGTCTCTCTTCTCAGATAAATGGAACTCATGTGTGTTGAGCCTCTCGAGTATGTCAGACGGATCGAGATCTTTGAATTCAGGACGTTCTTGAATCATCAGGGCCAGGGTGTCGAACGAGCTGTCAAATGATCTCAGTAGCTTCTTGACGATTTCGAGCTGCCAAGTGCGCGAAGCTCATTTGTGATATCAGTGAGGCGATCAAACGTGAGCTGGACATTCTCATTGTCGTTTCTCTTGAAGCGGTTGAAGAGGTTGCTAAGAACATCAATCCTTGAATCTCTCTGAGTTGAGACGCCTTCGTTGACCTTAGAGAGCCAGTCCCAGACTAGCTTCACAATTTCCGGTGCACTCACATGGCCGTACTGTGCTTTGTTTAGATGTCCAAAGCTGATGTTCTTGGCAGTTGAATCCAGTTGAATGAACCTCTTGACATCAGCAGCGGTGACACCTTCATCGACCTTGGGAATGCCATTCTTGACGACATACCAGAGGTCGACGTCAATGGCTTCAAGATGCATACGCATCTTATTCTTCCAGTAGGGGTAATCAGTGCCATCGAAGACAGGGCGCGCAGCGGAGACCTTGATTATCCCTGCAGTCAACATAGCTAAAACTCCAGGTGGTTAAACCGAATCACACAAAACAAGGGAGCACCTTGCTTTGATACCAATTGAAAGTGCTCGTTATCGACTAGAGGGGGTGAATAGGTGATTTTTACGAAAGTCTTCAAAACACAAGGTCTTTGAAGACAAACAGTAGAAATGAACCTATAGGTATACAGCGAAAGGTAGACTGCACTAGACAAGCCATAGTCAAGTAAGCAATGAAGTGAAAGCACGAAGACTATCAGCAGCTAGGTAGTAAGGATCAGGATGGAAGACAGTATGAAGCCAAACAGTAAACAGTCTTCACACAGTGAAGTCAATCAGATCAGACAGGCAAGCAATGACTTCACGAAGACAAACTATAAAGTAAAGGGAAGTGAAGTATAGAACCAGTTGCTTGGTGAAGACAAGGATTTGGTAGACCAGTTCCAGTTGCTGTGACAACTGTACGTCTGGTTAGGGAGGCTGATATTTAACTCAGAAGACAGCGTCTTCACCTTATTCCCCTTGATCTAAGGACACCCAGTCCTCGCCCAATCACTCTGGAAAGTCTTCAAGGTAGACTTCCAAACCTTCACAGACTTCGTTCACTTGTAATCCACAATGGCTCTTGGATGCTCAAAACGCAACGCCTAACCGGCTGGAGGATTCACAATCCTCAAGTGTAACAAGTCTTCAGGTCACGCTGACAGAAAGACTTCAGTGATGCCTAACACTCTTTGGCTCTGGGTGTTTTGGGCTTTGTCCTCACAAGAATCTCTCTCTCAAATGCTTCGGAGGTGGGTTGCTCTCAAACGACAAAAGCCGTGCACTAACTCTGAGCAGCCACCAATTTATGGTGTAGGGGGTGGGCTATTTATAGCCAGGAGGCAACCCGAACTGATTTGTCCCAAATGACCCTGGGTCACCCAGGGGACCGACACGTGTCCAACTGTCGGATTTCAAACACACGCGGCAGCTTGACTTGGGCTACAAGTAAAGCTGACTCATCCAGCTCTGGATAAGATTTGCTCTCATTGTCTTCGCTCAAAGACATATGATTTGGTTGAGCATCACTTCAATCACTCTGACTTTGTTCACTTGGACCCGACTTAATAGTATGGTGGTTCCTACGACTCAACAAAGAAGAAAAGGAAACTACGAAACAACGATGTCTTCGCACTTCATAGTCTTCACATGAATGTCTGCTCATGTCATAATCTTCACCATGAATGTCTTCATGAACCAAAAATGTCTTCAATGACTTCATACATTTTTAGGGGTCATCTCTGGTAGGTAAACCGGATCAATAAGGGACTACTACCTGTGTTATCCTCCAATTCTCACAAACACATTAGTCCCTCAACCAAGTTTTTCGTCAATACTCCAAAACCAACTAGGAGTGGCACTAGATGCACTTACAGTATGTAAAAAACTGTAGTGCTTTTGCTCAAATGTTATTCTCCCTAGTATGGTGTTGCAACCACGTATCTCGCTCCGGCACGGTTCCCCCTTTTCATTCTCGCGGTAGCTTAGTGCTCTACGTCGATAGGACCCAGTCCCGAGGTAGGCTTTAGCCGTGGTTGGTATGCCAGGTCGTGATGCCGTGGTCAAGGCCAGGAGGTGAGCAGCCCGAGGTCCGGTGAGAGCTCCTGAGGCGTGATGCTCAAGTGGTCCCCTTTGGCGTGCAAGCAGCTCCCTGAAGGCTGAAAAGGAAAGAGGCATTGCCCGAGCGAGACTGCGAGAGTCGAAATACTGGGTCGTGAGGTTCACGCTGATATGTATGGGTGACTTATCTTGTGAGCCTGCGGTGATTCCCTTGTGCGGCGCCTAATCGTGCCTTAGTGGTGACGCGTCTAGGTAGGGCTCACGTCGGCCTCCCCTTTTCCTCGCTCATCTAGATGCTCCACGTCCTCGGGTCCCGGCCCTCCAGCGAGGCTCAGCCCCCGCTCGTATGCCAGGTCGCGATGCCGTGGTCAAGGCCAGGGGGTGAGGGCTCGCGAGCTAGTAGGATCTCCTGAGGCACGATGCTCAGGAGCCCCCTTTAACGTGCAAGCGAGTTGCGTGAAAAGGGGACGGCCAGCGGGGCCGACTGTAGTTAAGCTCCGGAGGTTCCTGTGGGTTAGTCCAAGGAGGAGAATATAAATCATAACCGCGCTTGCTGTCCTGCCGCTGATCTTTCCGCAAGAAGATGAACGCACTGAGGATCTGGTGAGGTGACATGTGCGGGGCGGGCCGCGAGCGAGAGCTCGACCTCTCAGATTTGTCAGTGTCGCAGGGACGGACCCGAGCACAAGCGTCATGCCAGCATGTGTAGCACCCATTGTGGGATGAGCAAGAGGCAGGTCAGCAACGCGGGGAGGTCGCGAAAGGCAATAAAGCACCAGGCAAGCAGGTGATAATCATAAAGCAACTCATGATCAAAGGGTAGAGCGAGTTCTGATAGATGAAAAAATGATACATGCCGCAGGGAGGGACCCACGCGGCTTGGGGATAGTGCAGCCCGAGGGGCGCCCCCAACTGAACAAACCAAAAAGGTGTCACCTGGCATCGTTGCTGAAGAGGTGTTGGGGTAGTTGGACATGCGTGCTGCAGAAGTCGCTCCTCATGATCCGCCTAGGTCCTGAACCTCAGGAGGCTCTGGGGGCCTGGGGGCTCACGGGGATCCGCCGCCACCTCTGACAGGATTGCCTAGTGCCTGGCCTCACGAGCCCCCAGGATGCCCCGCATGTGGCGCTGGTGCACGACAGCCCTGTTCAGCAAACCGAAAGGCATGTGAACATAGTTGTGAGGGGAGGCCCTCACACCGGCCAACGTGGGACGGCCAAAAGAGCTCCTAAGACGCGGCCCTATTGAGCCCAGGGATGTTGACGCAAGCGCGTAGCTCGCTGTCCTCGCCGGGGCAGGGACCTGCACCGGGTAGTGGGCGATGGTTGCCTCGCATAGCTCTTGCCTCCTGAAGCTCCTCGATTGCCTTGGTGATGAACTCCTGAGCGCCTGGCACCTCGCCCCATGCGCTTTCCTCATGGAAGCGTGCGTTGAATCACGCCTCCACATGGTGCTCGAGCGCCTCCCTCGTGACGCTGGCCAGGTCAGAGGCCCTCCAGAGGAGAGCCCCGAGCCCAGCCTGAGATGGGCACCGGGCGCGCCTTCCTATGCAAGAGAGAGAGAGGCGCCCCGTCAGTGAGCGCAGGGCTTGAGGCAGCTCCGTCGGACACCCCACCCTCCTGAGGTCCTTGGCGGAGTAGCTGCTTCTTCTTCTTGGGGACAGGCTCAGGAGGGTAGACAACACCCTCGTCATCTGGGTCCTCGACCGTCGCAGCCTGGTAGGCACGCTCGAGGGAGCACACCGCGTCGCAAGCGACCATGATGATGCCGCAACTCCCTGACATCCTGAGGACATTGTAACCATGATGAGTCACTGCCATGAACTTGGCCAGGGCCGGATACCCAAGGATGGCATTGTACGGGAGGCGAATGTGGGCAACATCGAAGTCGATGAGCTCAGTGTGGTAGTTGTCGGGGGTGCTGAAGGTGACGGGGAGGCGGATCAGCGCTATCGGGGTGGTGGAGCCGTCAGTCATTCCTGAGAAAGGCTTGGTAGGCTGCAGCTGGTCCTAGGGCACCTGGAGTCAGTCGGACGTCTCGATGGGGAGAACATTGAGCCCCGCACTGCCATCGATGAGTGTCTTGGTGACAAGCACATTGCTGATGGTAGGCGAGCAGAGCATCGGGAGGGCACCGATAGTTGCCGCGCACTTGAGCTGGTCAGAAGAGTTGAAGGTGATGCTGTACTTGGACCACCTGAGCGGACGTGTTGCTTCGAGCTTGGGGAGGGCCGCGTTCACCTCACGAGTGAACTGTTTGAAGATGTGATGAGAGGCAGGGGCCTGAGCGCTGCCTAGAATGCAAGCAATGGCTTGAGGCTCTTGGAAGCCCCCAGCCCCCTCGTCCTAGTGGTGGTTGTCATACCTTCTCGGCGGTGGCGGCAGCGGAGGAAGTCCAGCGTTGCCCAGAGCTCCTAGCAGTCGTTGGTGTTGTGGCTGTGCACGTTGTGGAAGATGCAGAACGGGCGGCTGCCCTTGGATGACTCTGGGTGGTCGCAGTCATGCTTCATCTCAGGTTCAGCTGCGAGCACGGCTGATCCCTTGCGCTTCACGTCCTTGGTCTTGGCCTTCTTGTCTTCTGGGTCAGCCTCCGGTAGCTCCAGGAGGGAGAGGCGACCTTCCTCAGCTCTCGCACACTTGGTTGCCATGTTGAACATCTCCAGAGCCATGCACAGGTCCTCGTGTATGACGAGCTCCTCCTTCATCTTGACGTCGTGGACACCATCAATGAACGCTGAGATGATGGCCTCATCCGACACCTTGGGGATCTTGAGGAGAACACTATTGAAGCGCTGGATGTACTTCTGCAAGGTCTCTCCGGGGTGCTGCTTGATGCGCTGCAGGTCACCCGCAACCGGTGGGCAGTCGCGAGTGCCCTGGAAGTTGGCGACGAAACGCTCTCACATCTCGTCCCAGGAGGAGACTGATACCGCGGGGAGGTTCAGGAGCCACGAGCGCGCTCCGTCTTTGAGGGCCATGGGAAACCAGTTCGCCATAACCTTCTCGTCGCTGTTGGCCGCCTCGATGCTCAGCTCATAGAGCTGCAGGAACTCGGCAGGGTCAGGGGTGCCGTCGTATTGTGGAGGCACCTCGGGCTTGAACTTCCCTGGCTGGACGACGTTGCACAGCTCCGGAGTGAACGCACAGCATCCCGCTATGGTCACGGGAGCCCGCCGCAGAGGTGGAGCCTGATCTTGGCGCTCGCGAGCCACTACCACAGGCGGCGCGCTGTCTTGACGTGGTGGTGCTAGGAGCGCACGCACATCTCCTTGCGGCCACTGCACCACCTGGTCGCTTTCCTCGTCACGCGTTGGCGCCTTGTGCGGCGTGTCGCGCCGTGGAGCCTTGCGCCTTGGCTCAAGGGCAACATCTTGTCGGGGAGGTGGAGGAGGCGCACCGTGCGCCACATCGCCCGCGAGAGGCGGCAAGGGAGGCAGCGAGCGGGACAGTGCAGGGGCCTCCCCGACGGCGCTGACGAGCTCGGCGATGCGGTCCAGCCAGTCTTCATAGAGGTCATCGATGGGGCGATAGTGCAGGAGCTCGCGTGCCATGACCAACGCAGCCTACGTGTTCGTCAGCCCGCGACGAGCATGAGACGATGAAGCAGCCGCCGGTGTTAGCGACAGAGTGGCGGTGTGTCTGTCAGCGTCCTGGGAACGGGGGTGCCCAGACTTGCCTGCCTGCGGCCCGTGGCTTGGTTCCGTCAACGACCCTGTACGACCCAGCTTCAGCAGCAACAGCTCAAGACCCTCGCGAGGAACCAAGCCTCGCAAGGCGGACGACACCAAGACCTCCCTGCGGGCAGCCTCGCTAAGCTGGCTCCCGAGGAGCGGAGATTTCAATGCAAGGTGCACCGCGCGAGGTTCGCATGACATGAGCCATGACGACCAAGGCCAGGCGGGTGCCAGCGGGCGCAGCGTACCAGTTTCCTCTTTCGTGCTAAGGAGGAAAACGCAGGCGCGGGGTCCCGAGGCATCAAGCAAAGGTTTCCATATCAGTGCAACGAGACCAAGACCGCCAGGACAGCAGGACGGAGGTCATCGCGGAGCCCACTGCAGCGTCACCACCAGAGCCTTTTGCGGGCGAAGACTACTTTTGTCAGGATAACTTGTACTAGTTGTTCCCCTTCAAATTTGGCTGTTGTTGGATCCCTTCCCGCCTACATTTGGGGAGAGGACCAAGGCCACTATAAATACAACTTAGCCACCACCATAGTGATGCGGAGCATCCCTCGCCTACCCGCACCGACACTCCTTCACCACCGCAAGCACCGCGAGGACCGATGACAAGAGCACGTGCACGCGCCATCGAGAATGAGGTTGATTCTCTCCTCTTCGATTTTCGTTCGGAATCGCATGAGAATTGGGTTCTACCTCATAAAGACATGTTATGCATTCTAGGGTACAAAGGAGATGATCGTGAGAAGGAGAAGGTGAAGCTGCGAGCATCCATGGAGCAAGAGAAGGAAGGAGAGTTCGAGAAGAGTGAAGAAGGAGGAGGGGAGGCAAAAACCCCTGGACACCCCGGGTGCCCGGCACCTGCAGCCCCGGGTGCCCGGGCTCCTGCGCGCCTCCAGCCGCGCCCCCCCCGGTGCCCGGCCCCTGCCCCTCCAGCCGCTGGGCGCTGCCCCGGGTGCCCGGGCTTGAGGCCCCGCGTGCCCGGCCACCCCATCCGCTGGCCTCCAGCGCACCCCCGGGTGCCCGGGCCTTGGGCCCCCGGGTGCCCGGCCACCCTCCAACCACCCCCAGTACGGGCCGGGTGCCCGGCCCATGTTGCCCGGATCCCTCTGGTCCACCCGCGTGTTTTTGGCCTTTTGGCCTTTGTACCCCCCTCTCTTAACTTGTTTCGTCCCTAAACTATATAAGGGCATCTCCTAGGTCATTTGGAGGGTTTGCAAAGTATTTTAGAACACCAAAGAGAGCTTTGCTCCTTGTATCCTCCTCCTATTGGAGATCAAGACCCCTCTTTGGGAAGAATCCTTGGGATTATCAAGCCCTCCTCTTGAAGGAGATCAAGATCAAGACCTCACCTAGTGGGAAGAACTTACCTAGTGCTATTTTCCTTGAATTGTTCATGTAAACTTGTGGATCTCATGTATGCCCCTCTAGTGGATGTGATATTTGGGTTTGTTTGACGGATTTGTTCCTTGTGTTCTTGAGTGTTCTTCCTCTTTTTCCCCTCCAAGTGTGAAATGATCCCCTCTAGGGTTTCACCCTACAACATCTTGGTATCATGAGCAAGGTTGATTCACATCTTGGAGTCCCATCCCCCCATTTGCTATCTTGATTTTGTTGTTTTTCGTCCAAATTCGAAAATTCCCCACAAAAATAGCCCCAAAATATTTTCTTGCAATTTGTTGGATCTTGTGAGATTTGGTTGTTTTGTTCCATGGATTTCATGTTTGGCAAGTGGATCTAGCCCCTCCCCAACAATCCCCACCCTTCCCACCACGAAATCCTTGGAATTTTGCATTTCCCACAAATTTTCCGCCCAAATTGGAGACCACCGGGTGCCCGCACCTCGAACCACCGGGCACCCGCACCCCCGGGCCACTTTCTCCTGACCACCCCGGGCACCCGCACCCTCCACCCCCGGGTGCCCGCACCCCCCGAATCAGCCCAACTACAACACCAAATTGACCATAACTTCCACCTCCCAAGTCCGTTTTTGTGTTCTTTAGCTCGTTTGGAAGCTCTTGACACCCCCCATCCACATATATCATTACCACCACCATTAGCCTCCATCCAAAAATCATCACAAAAACACCCACCTTCCGCATTTGACCGATTTTGAGTTGCGGTTTTCGTTTCCTAAGGTGTTTCGGCTACTTAGGAACGTGTGACATCGACATCACCGCCATTCATCATCACCTCGGAGTCATCTTCACTGCTAACCGTAAGAAAGGACGGTAACCTCGACGACACTTACTCCTTACCTTTGCTTTTTCATTGATAGCCTGAGCCTTTTGCGTTGCTTACCCATCGAGACTAGCGAGTTGAGAATTACCGGGCATCATAGTGATCTTGTTATCATCTTAGTGCCATAAGTCCCTCCCGTGTATATCTTACATACTTGTCTCATATCATACTTGGCTCGAGCATCAAGCATAAGGGAAAAAAAGAGACAAGCTTTTAAGCAAAAAGAGGAGACACAAAGAGCTTATAAGCAATAGCATTGAGCCATTTGTCATATCATCTTGGTCACCGCATACATAGCATAGTCGGGATTGAAGACGACATGTTTCTCTTATAGGTTGGTGCACATGCGTATCTCGCCCATTTGAGCAATCGAGCTAGCGTCTCTCTAGCCTTCACACAACAAGAGCATTATCCGTGGTTGCACATTTTGAGCTCACCCCTTGGTTGTGTGGATCCCATCTATCTTCCGTGTGTGTGTTCCTAGTGATACTCTTGGCTTTGATCTATTTGCTTTACTTGCATTTTTGTGAACCTTCTCAACCTTATCGATATCTTGACTAACATTTGCTTGAAATTTTTGCCACCATCCTAACCGAGCTCCTCCATAAGCCTTTTACTTGTAGGTGTGAGAAACAAACCCGGTTCCAATTCTACTATTGTGGCATTACATTGAGTGACACTTGTTACATCCTCAATCCTCGGAAAAGGTAACTTCGGTATTGTTCTCTCACCTTCCTACTCACCCCACTCGGTTATGATGGATAGGCCAAGTTCATCGGCGAACCCGCTTTTCGTGGAGCAAGATGGTGATAACGGCTTCGTCACCAAGAACCACTTCTTCATCGCGCAAAGAGCTCTCCATCAAGAAATGAGGCCTTGGGTGAACGCCTAGACCGACTCGCCGCTGACGTTCGTCAAGCGGAAGCAAGGAACCGTGACTACATCGACGACAAGTTCACTACACAAATGGAAGAGCTCCGCAACATGATCGTGCGATGCCCGCCTTCCTCGTCTACTTCAATAAGACGGCGCCACTCAAGCCACCGCTCAAGTCGACACTCTTCGGACTACTCATATTATGATACAAGTCCTCCCCGAGCTCGAGTCCGTCGACGTGATGCTCCCCAAGATCGCCATTCTCAAGAAAATCCATTCCATGGCAATGGCTTACAAGACCAAGTTCGAGCACGTGAAAGTGCGCAACAACAAGTGCAACTACCAAGGGAGCAAGAGCAAATGCCTCCACAAGTGCCACAGCAACAACCTCAAGATGAAGACGCCATCCGTCAAGAACAAGAGGAACGAGCGCGCCTACACCAAGAGGAGCAAGATGCCGAAGCACTTCGACAACAACAACTACGGCGAGAAGTTCAAGCTCAAGCGGCCCTAGATACACTCCGAGATTCCACATGTGCCATTGCCCAACGCGGTCGTGAAGCATGTGAGCAAGATGAAGCTCTTCGTCGGGAGATACAAGAAGAAGCCGTGCATCGTGAAGAACTACAAGAAAGGCGCAAGCAAGCGCATATCCCTCGTCCTCCCCCACGGCAAGAACAACATCAAGAGAATCAAGTGCTTCAAGACCCTCCTCCATGCCAAGAGCGACATCTCGAGGAACGAGCATTTGAGGACCTTCCCGCACGGCAAGAGCGAAATCAAAACCGCTACTTCGATGAAGAACTCCGCTACGGCAAGCTCAAGTTCACCATGCCCAAGTTCTCAGGAAGCAATGATCCCGAAGATTATCTCTCATGGGCCTTGAAGGTGGACAAGATATTCCGTCTTCACAACTACGACGAGGAAAAGAAGATCGCCATGGCCTCCCTCGAGTTTCAAGACTACGTCCTCATTTGGTGGGAACAAGTGATCGAGCGACGACATACATGAGGCGAACCACCAATCACAACTTGGACGGAAATGAAGGATGTCATGAGAGCTCGCTTCGTGCCTACACACTACACCCGTGATCTCTTCAAGAAGTTGCAACTCCTCAAACAAGGCACGAAGACGGTGGAAGAATACTACCAAGAAATGGAGATTGCCATGATACGAGCCAATGTCAAGGAAGACGACGAGCAAACAATGGCATGCTTCTTGAATGGCCTCAACCACCCAATCAAGCGGATTGCCGACTTCCAACCATACTCAAACCTTCTCGAGCTAGTTCATCAAGCGACCAAGGCCGAGCGACAAGTCCAAGATGACTTCAAATACGACAAGTACTCGTCCAAGACCTACGGCTCCTACTCTCAAGCTCCCGCGACTTCGGCACCTCCTACCTCAACTAGAGCATCACCAAGTACCGGCGACAAGTCAAGTTCCAAGCAAGCTACGCCTTCCTCGACTCGTTCTCCGGCAAGAACCTACAAATCCAAGACTCCCTCATCTTCGGCGCCACCAAACGACCCCGTCAAGACAAGTTCTTTCAAGTGCTTCACATGTGGTGGCCGAGGACACAAGTCCTTCGAGTGCACCAACAAGCGAACCATGATCTTCAACGATGATGGCACATATGAGTCGATGAGTGAAGAAGAAATGGAAGCCCTTGAGCACGTGGCCATGCACCGGCGCGTCAACGAAGATGAAGAAGATCAAGTGTTTTGTGACAATGATTCAAGTCCCTCTCTCGTGGTCTCCAAGGCCTTGACGCTCCAGCACCATCAAGATGAAGACCAACGGTGCCGCATCTTCCATACAATGGCCGGCATCAACGGGCGTTCCGTGAAGGTCATCATCGACGGAGGAAGTTGTCACAACTTGGCAAGCGACGAGCTATGTTCCAAGCTCCAATTGGTCAAGAATAAGCACCCTCGTCCCTACAAGGTGCAATGGCTAAGCGACTCCGGCACCATTCAAGTGGAGCATACGGTGCAAGTTTCTTTCAAGATTGGCGCCTACGAGGACACCTTGGAGTGTGATGTAGTTCCTATGTTGGTGTGCCACCTTCTCTTGGGACGACCTTGGCAATTTGACCGTGGAGTCATCCACAACGGACGAACCAACTACTATAGCTTCAAAATGAAAGGCAATGAATATTTGCTTCGACCAATGTCACCAAGCCCAGTGATCGCCGATAAGCAAGCATCCACCCATCGTGGAGATCCTAGTGAGAGAGTGATCCACCAAAAAGAAAGTGAGAGCCACAAGCCAAAATTGAGCGCCTCTTCGCCAAGAGAGAAAAACTTAGTCCTCCTAGCCACAAAAAGAGAGATGAGAGAAGTGTGTGAGAACTCATCGAGTGTCATCCACTTTGTTCTCCTATGCAAAGATGAGGTGGCAAAAACTAACACTCCTAATCCTCTTTCTCTAGTGTTTTCTAACTTGTTGCAGGAATTCAAGGATGTCTTCCCCGATGAGCTACCTCCCGGTCTTCCTCCTCTACGTGGCATTGAACATAGGATCGACCTCATCCCCGGAGCACCTCTTCCGAACAAGGCTCCCTACCGCGTCAACCCCGAAGAAACTAAGGAGATCCAACAGCAAGTACAACAACTCATCGACAACGGTCATGTACGTGAAAGCTTAAGCCCTTGTGCCGTTCCGGTTATACTTGTGCCCAAGCAAGATGGTAGTTTTCGCATGTGCTCCGATTGTAGGCCCATCAATGATATCACCGTTCGTTATAGGCATCCCATTCCTCACCTAGATGATATGCTCGATGAGCTTAGCGGTGCCACCATTTTCTCAAAAATTGATCTTAAAAGTGGCTATTATCAAATCCGCATACAAGAAGGTGATGAATGGAAAACCGCTTTCAAAACCAAATTTGGCTTGTACGAGTGGTTGGTTATGCCTATGGGTTTATCGGAAGCTCCGGTACTTTCATGCGTCTTATGCATTTTGTGCTTCATCCTTACATTGGAGTTTTTGTTGTGGTCTACTTCGATGACATAGTTGTTTTTAGCAAATCCATCAAAGATCATCTAAAACATGTTCGGGCTGTTTTGCAAACTCTTCGCAAGGAACGTCTCTATGCAAACATGAAAAAGTGCACTTTTGGTGTTGACAAGCTTGTTTTCTTGGGTTTCGTTGTTTCTCAAAGGGTGTCTATGTTGATGAGTCTAAAATTGAACCAATTAAAACTTGGCCACAACCCACCAATTTGCAACAAGTGCGTAGTTTTCTTGGCCTTGCGGGTTTCTATCGTTGCTTTGTGAAAGATTTTAGCACCATTGCCGCACCGTTGCAAGAGTAAGAAAAATGCTCCTTTTGTTTGGGGAATTTTGCAATCTACCGCTTTTGATGAGCTCAAATCTTTGCTTACTCATGCTCCGATCTTGCTTTACCCAACTTCGACAAAACTTTTGAGGTTCATTGTGATGCAAGTGGTAATGGAATTGGTGGAGTTTTGATGCAAGAAAAACGAGCTATTGCATATTTTAGTGAAAAACTCTCCGGTGCTCAACTTAACTATCCCATCTATGACAAAGAATTGTATGCTTTAGTGCGTGTGTTACATGTTTGGGAACATTACCTTAGACCGCATGAGTTTGTCATACATACCGATCATGAGACACTTAAGTACCTTAAAGGCCAAACCAAGTTGAATAAACGACATGCTAAATGGAGTGAATTTATTGAATCTTTCCCCTATGTGATCAAGTACATTAAGGGCAAAGAGAATGTTGTGGAGGATGCCCTTTCCCGCAAATGCATGTTACTTACTCAACTTGAATTGAATGTTGTTGGATTGGATCATATCAAAGATTTATATGAGCATGATGTGACTTTTGCTACTCCTTATGCTAAGTGTGCGACGCATACTTCTTGGGAACGATACTATATCAAAGATGGTTCTCTTATGATAGCTAACAAACTATGCATTCCTGAGTCTTCTCTTCGTTTGTTACTCTTGCAAGAGGCTCATGGAGGTGGACTCATCGGACTCTTTGGACGCGACAAGACTTTTGCCACGCTCTCCAAGAACTATTTTTGGCCCAAGATGTTTCGCGATGTCGCCCGCTTCACCAACCGGTGCTCTACATGTTGCAAAGCTAAGTCACAATCTCAATCCCATGGTTTACATATGCCTTTACCTATTCCACACCAACCTTGGGAAGACATTAGCATGGATTTTGTGCTTGGATTACCTAGGACTCAAAATGGCAAGGACTCCGTATTTGTTGTTGTGGACCGATTCTCTAAAATGGCTCATTTTATACCATGCAATAAGATAGACGATGCTTCACATGTTGCCAATCTCTTTTGTAGGGAAATCTTGAGGTTGCACGGTGTGCCAAAGACAATTGTGTCGGATCGAGACGTCAAGTTCTTAAGCTACTTTTGGAAGACGCTATGCGTCAAGCTCGAAATCAAGCTACTCTTCTCCACGGCGTACCACCCTCAAACCGATGGCCAAACGGAAGTCACCAAACGGATGCTTGCAACTCTCCTAGGCGTGTTGATAAAGAAGAACATCAAGGAGTGTGAGGAGTGCCTACCCATCGCCGAGTACGCCTACAACCGCGCAAGACATTCTACAACCGTCAAGTCCCTCTTCGAGGTTGTCTACGGCTTCAACCCTTTGTCGCCATTGGACATTCTCCCTCTACCGCTTCAAGAATGAGCAAATATGGACGCAAGCGCAAGAGCCACCTACCTCAAGAAGATGCATGAAGAAACACGTTCCACGATCGAGTGCCAAGTACAACGACTGGCCTCCAAGCTCAACATCAACAAGTCCCCGATGGCGTTCCAACCGGGTGATCAAGTATGGATACATCTCCGCAAGGACCGCTTCCCCAAGGAATGCAAGTCCAAGCTACTCCCGAGAGCCGACGGACCATTCAAGGTGCTAGCACTCTACAACGACAACGCCTACAAGGTCGACATCCCATGTGACAAGTACAACGTAAGCGACATCTTCAACGTCAAGGACTTGGCCAAGTACCATGGTGATGAAGACCACGATCCGCGGACGGATCTCTCCCAAGGTGGGGGAGATGATGCGGAGCATCCCTCGCCTACCCGCACCGACACTCCTTCACCACTGCAACCACCGCGAGGACCGATGACAAGAGCACGTGCACGCGCCATCGAGAACGAGATTTATTCTCTCCTCTTCGAGTTTCGTTCGGAATCGCGTGAGAATTGGGTTCTACCTCATAAAGGCATGTTATGCATTCTAGGGTACCAAGGAGATGATCGTGAGAAGGAGAAGGTGAAGCTACGAGCATCCATGGAGCGAGAGAAGGAAGGAGAGGTCAAGAAGAGTGAAGAAGGAGGAGGGGAGGCAGAACCCCCTGGACACCCCGGGTGCCCGGCACCTGCAGCCCCGGGTGCCCGGGCTCCTGCCCGCCTCCAGCTGCGCCCCCCGGGTGCTCGGGCCTTGGCCGGCCGGGTGCCCGGCCCCTGCACCTCCAGCCGCTGGGCGCTGCCCCGGGTGCCCGGGCCTTGGGCCCCCGGACGCCCGGCCACCCTCCAGCCGCCCCCTGTGCAGGCCGGGTGCCCGGCCCATGTTGCCTGGGGCCCAGATCCCTCCGGTCCAGCCGCGTGTTTTTGGCCTTTTCGCCTTTGTACCCCCTCTCTTAACTTGTTTCGCCCCTAAACTATATAAGGGCATCTCCTAGGTCATTTGGAGGGTTAGCAAAGTATTTTAGAACACCAAAGAGAGCTTTGCTCCTTGTATCCTCTTGGAGATCAAGACCCCTCTTTGGGAAGAATCCTTGGGATTATCAAGCCCTCCTCTTGGAGGAGATCAAGATCAAGACCTCACGTAGTGGGAAGAACTTACCTAGTGCTATTTTCCTTGAATTGTTCATGTAAACTTGTGGATCTCATGTATGCCCCTCTCGTGGATGTGATATTTGGGTTTGTTTGAGTGATTTGTTCCTTGTGTTCTTGAGTGTTCTTCCTCTTTTCCCCCTCCAAGTGTGAAAAGATCCCCTCTAGGGTTTCACCCTACAACACATAGCCAGCATCTCGAATCAGGGCCATTCTACCCTGACAACCTCACCAGCTCATCGAGCTCAAGAACACCTCACCTCCAGAGTCTGTTCATCCACTGTACTAGTTCATCCTCAGCCCCTCGAGGCAATCCACCACAAAGCTGGAGTAGGGTATTACACCGCAAGGTGGCCCGAACCAGGATAAATCCTTTGTGTCTCTTGTTCTTTGGGTTCATCGAGCTAGGCCGTGGAATCGTTGGGCGGGCAGACTAGGGAGAGAGTGTTCTTTGTGCGCACCCCAGAGTTCGAACCTCTCAAGGGTCTGCGGAGCCCTGAATCAGACATTTGGCACGCCAGGTAGGGGTGCGCCGAAGCCTTTCTTCCATCGACCGACTCGCTGTGGCTCCAGCGTCTCCATGGTTGATGCTCGTCGAGCCCGTGCCGAGCGCCGAGCCGCCCTTGCCTCTCGCGTCGCCCAGACGGTGCCCGTCGGCAGACTTCCCCGTCGCTCTCCATCACCCGCCGCGAACACCGCCACCGGCCCGGCGGGGCACGAGCAGCAAGCCTCGTCGCTGCACCCTTCCCTGCGGCGGGACGGACGCACCGCCACCCTGTTGCTGACTCCGGCCGGCTCGTCATCTCACGTCCGTCACGGCCCGGCGAACGCACAGGCTGCGCTGCTCATGGCGCGCGAGCTCCTGCACTATCGCCCCATCGACGACCTCTATGAAGACTGGCTGGACCACATCGCCGAGCTCGTCAGCGCCGCCGGGGTCTCTCCTGCACCGTCCCTCTTGCTACCTCGCCCGCCTCTTGTCGCGTGCGACGTAGCCCATGGAGCGCCTCCACCACCTCCCCGTCAGGACGTCGTTCCCAGACCAAGGCGCGCGACCCCACAGCGCGACCCACCGTGCAGGGCTCTGGCGTATGAAGAAGAAAGCTGCCATGAGGTCCAACGGCCGCAAGAAGGTGCTCCAGCGCTCCCTCCGCCACCATGTCAAGACCGCGCACCACCTGCGGTGGTGGCGTGTGAGTACCAAGACCAGGCTCCGCCTCCACGACGGGCCCCGGTGAGCACCGTGGGCTGCCGCGCCTTCACCCCCGAGCTACGCAGCATCGTCTGGCCGGGCAAGTTCAAGCTTGACCTGCCTCCACGCTACGACGACACCCTCGACCCTGCGGAGTTCCTGCAGCTCTACGAGATGAGCATCAAGGTGGCCAGCGGCGACGAGAAGGTCATGGCGAATTGGTTTCCCATGGCCCTCAAGGATGGCGCGCGCTCGTGGCTCTTGAATCTGCCCGCAGGATCGATCTCCTCCTAGGGCGAGATGCACGAGCGTTTCGTCGCCAACTTGCAGGGCACGCGCGACCGCCCGCCTACCGCTGGTGACCTGCGGCGCATCAAGCAGCAGCCGGGGGAGACGCTGCAGAAGTACATCCAGCGCTTCAACAGTGTTCGCCTCAAGATCCCCAAGGTCTCCGATGAAGCCATCATCTCAGCGTTCTCTGATGGTGTCCGTGATGTCAAGATGAAGGAGGAGCTCGCCATCCACGAGGACCCGTGTACAGCTCCGGAGATGTTCAACATGGCGACAAAGTGCGCGAGAGCAGAGGAAGGGCGCTTCTCCCTCCTCGAGCTTCTAGCTGCCGACCCGGAGGACAAGAAGGCCATGACCAAGGACGTGAATCGCAAGGGGGCTGTCGTGCTCGCGGCAGAACAAGAGATGAAACGCGGCTGCGACCACCCAGAGTCATCCAAGAGCAGCCGTCCTTTCTGTGTCTTCCACAACGTACACAGCCACAACACCAATGACTGTCAGGAGCTTAGGGCCATTCACGATGGGCGCCTTGGTCGACGCACTGAGTGCAACGACCGGGGCAACGGTCGTGGAGGAGGACGAAGCTCAGGACGCTGGGACGACCGCGGCCCTCGCCGGGAGTGGCGCGACCAGCCTCGTGAGGACCGCTCGCAAGGCTAGCCTCGCGAGGGCGCCTGGAAAGACCAGGCTCGTGATGACCGACCTCAGGGCAATGCCAGCCTCCCTCCGCTGCTGCCACCACCAAGGAGGAACGACGACCACCACCAGGACGAGGGGGCTGGGGGCTTCCAGGAGCCTTGCGCCATCGCCTGCATCTTGGGCCGCGCTCAGGCTCCAGCCTCTCAGCGCATCTTCAAGCAGTTCGCTCGTGAGGTGAACGCGGCCCTCCCCAGGCTCGAGGCACGCACCCGATCAGGTGGTCCAAGTGCACCATCACCTTCAGCTAGTCTGACCAGCTCAAGTGTGCGGAAACTGTCGGTGCCCTCCCGATGCTCTGCTCCCCCGTCATCAACAATGTCCTTGTCACCAAGACCCTCACCGATGGTGGCGCGGGGCTCAATGTCCTTTCCATCGAGATGTTCGACCGCCTCCAACTGCCATATGATCAGCTGCAGCCCACCAAGCCCTTCTCAGGAGTGACCGACGGCTCCACCCCGATAGGGCAGATCCGCCTCCCTGTCACCTTCGGCCAGCGCGACAACTACCGCACCGAGCTCATCGACTTCGATGTCTCCCACATCCGCCTGCTGTACAATGCCATCCTTGGGTATCCGGCCCTAGCCAAGTTCATGGCGGTGACCCACCACGGCTACAACGTCCTCAAGATGCCAGGGAACCGCGACATCATCACGACCGCTTGCGAAGAGAAGGACGCGGTGTGCTCCCTCGAGCGTGCTTACCAAGCCGCGGCGATTGAAGACCCAGACAACGAAGGCGCCATCTACCCTCCTGAGGCAGTCCCAAGAAGAAGAAACAGCTACTCCATCAAGAGCATCAGGAAAGTAGCGTCTCCAGCGGTACCACCTCAGGACCTGCGCCCACGGATGGTGCGCCTCCCTCTCCTGCATAGGAAGGTGCGCCCGGTGCCCTCCTCAGCCTAGGCTCGGGGGCTCTCTTCTGGAGGGCCACAGACCTAGCCAATCTCATGAGGGAGGCGCTCGAGCACCACATGGAGGCATGCTTCATCGCACGCTTCCCTCACAAGGGCACAAGGCACGGGGTGCCAGGTGCTCAGGAGTTCATCACCAAGACGACCGAGGAGCTTCAAGAGGCGAGAGCCATGCGTGGAGACCGCCGCCCACCACCTGGCGCAGCTCCTTGTCCTGGCGAGGACGACGAGCTGCGCGTCTGCGTCAACATCCAAGGGCTCAACAGAGCCGCATCCCAGGAGCGCCTCTAGCCTTCGCGCGTTGGCCGATGCGAGGGTCATCCTCATAGCTACGTTCGCACGCCTTTTGGCTTGCCGAACACGGATGTTACCTTCCAGCGTCGCCTACGGAGCGTTCTGGCGGCTCAGGAGACTAGGCTTCAGGCGGTCCAGACGGAGATGGCGATGGTTCCTCGCGAGCCCCCAGGACTTCCAGAGCCTCCTGAGGTTCTGGACCCAGGCGGCTCGTGAGGAGCAACTCCTCCAGCACGCGTCTCCAGCTGCTTCAACACCCCTCCAGCAATGGTGCCAGGTGACATTTTCTGGTTCATTCAATTGGGGCGCCCCTCGGGCTGCATTATCCCCAGGTCGCATGGGCCTATCCCTGCGACGTGTATCCTTCACATCTTTAAATTTACTCTGTTGGGGGCGCCCCTCGGCCTGCATCATACCCAGGCCGCACGGGTCCGTCCCTGCGGCGTGTATCGTTCTTGCATTTACCTGAACTAGCTTGCCTCCTTCCATGAGTTACTTCACGATTATTATATACCTATCCGATACTTCGATGCCATGAACGACGTATGCCCTTGCAAGCCCGCCCACCACCGCCTCATGATTAAGGACTGGCACGGCGTCTGTGCTCGGGTCTGTCCCTGCAGCGTTGCTAAACCCAAGAGGCTGAGCTCTGGCTTGCGGGCCAGCTCCGGTGTACATCACCTCCCATGGCCCTTGGTGCCTTGTTCTTGCATGAGCTAATCGCAGACGGACGAGCCAGGGCGCCTGACCCGGTGCCTCGCCACCACGGGAGCCGCGCGTCGGCTGTCTTTCTTCAGGATCTTTCGCATGAGAAGACTGGACACGGCGTCTGTGCTCGGGTCCGTCCCTGCAGCGTTGATAAACCCAATGACTGAGCTCTGTCTAGCGGGCGGGCCCCGTTCACGTCACCTCCTGGGGTCGTTGGTGTTTGGCCTTCTCATGTGATCACCTCAGGAGATTCATTCGGCGCAGGTTGTCTAACCATTTCGCAGGACCACCACAGCTGTCAAGAATCAAATTCAGGCGCAACCCGCCTTGAGGTAGGGCCTCGTGAGTCCCACGCTGGCTCACGAGTGCCCAGACACACCTCGTCTAGCCCTGCCATGCAATCCACGTGTCAGGGCGGGGCTGTACACGCCCCGGGGGCTCCACTCAGAGGGAGCCCCCACCCACGCACCAGTGGAAGCAACATGCTCCGTGCTGGTAGTCGACACGGTCGAGGAGCAGCTATGCCCGTGCAAGTGCGGAAGCTCTATGCTCCGTGCTGGTGATAAACAACTGTGGGCGGCCCCATGGCCGCATCAACCTCAGGGAGCCACCAGGCTCAACGTCCAGCCTCATCAAAACACTTTCCCCTCGAGAGAGTCGCGCGAGGGGCTGGGCACGGGGGCTACGCTCGGGTCACACCTGGTGTACGCCGCCCTGCCAGGTCCCCCGGACCTGGTCGTCGCGCGCACCTCCCAAGCGGGACCTAGGCGAGGACAGGTATGGAGGTCTGTTTGTACGTCAAGGGGGACTCCTGAGCATCCGCGACTCAGGAGCCTAACTGGTCACGTAGCCCCTCACCCCTTGGTCTCGTCCTAGTGATCCGGACGACCCAATGGCGGCTGAGGCATGCGCGGGGCCGGGCCCTGCCGACGCAGAACGCTAAGGCCTACTTTCGCATTCTCTTCCCGAGGGTTGTTTGTACGTCAAGGGGGACTCCTGAGCATCGCGACTCAGGAGCCTAACTAGTCACGTAGCCCCTCACCCCTTGGTCTCATCCTGGTGATCCGGACGACCCAACGGTGGCTGAGGCATGCCCGGGGCCGGGCCCTGCCGACGTAGAACACTAAAGCAACGGGAAGGAAATCGCGGAATCCTAACATATTATTACAAGACATATTGTTTCTCCAAATACCAAACATTAGTTTTAACGCCTCTACGAGGCACGGTGCGTGTTGCAGGAGAATAAAAGTGGAAAGCACTGCCAGCAAGCCTTCTCTTCAGCCCTGGGCGTTGCCGTCGCCCACAAGGAGTGCCCCTTCGTCGACAACGTCGCCGTCGCCCGTGGCCATAGGGTCGGCGGCACCATCAGCCGGAGGCGCGGGGTCGATGGCGAGGAACTTCTCCAGCAGGGTCTCCACCCGGTCCTTCACGGCTTCGGCAGCGGCTGTGCAGTGCTCCTCGTCCACGGTCTCAAGCAGAGCCCCAAGGTCGACGCTCGGGTCGTAAAGTTGGAGGTGGCTGAAGACGCGCGTCATAGCTGAAGTGAAGAGCGCACGGGCTTCCCCCTCCACCATGGGGCCGACCCCAGCAGCAACGCCCTCGAGCTCCTCGACAAGCTAGGGGAGCAGCTCGGCGGGGCCTTCCTCAGCAATCACCAATGGCTCCTTCAACCCCCTTCCGTAGAGTTCCCGCAATGCCTTGCGGGACCTCTTCTCAAGGGAATTGAAGGCGGCACGATCGTTGGCAATGATGTTTGCCTTGGCCTCCAGCAGGGCCTTCTCCCCCCCACCTCCTTCTTCAGCTTCTCTAGGCGATCGCGCTCCGCAGCCTGTGCCCGCGCCGACTGCTCCAGTTCGGTGTCATGGCCGGCGACCACGTCTTCTCGAGCCTTCAGCTTCTCCTCCCATGCCTCGCGCTGACGAGCCTTGGTGGCGCGCTCGTTGCGCAGGGTCTCCAGCTCGGCCTCCGCCACCCGGCAGCGCTCCTTGGCAACCTCGGCATCCTTCAACGCCACCTCGCAGGCGGCCACGGCCAGGTCGGCAGCCTGCTTACCCTCCTCAGAGGCTGCCACAGCCTAGCTCCATGCCGCACTCGCGGACACATCGGATCGTAGCAACCCGAGACCAACTCCAGTCACCACGACGCCAGCTGACGGTCAACACCTTGAAGGTCGTCGCAAAGCCGGATCAGCGCGAGAAGGGCGTCCTCCAAAGTATCAGGAGAAGCAGGAGGATCACGGCCAGCAGTGCGACGGAAGGGGAAGAGATGGCGTTGGTACCAAGGCATGCAGGTTAGCAGCAGCAGAAGGGGCCGTGGGCTCCTAAGCCTTCGCGACCTCAGCAAGTGAGCTGGGGGCGGTTGCATCAGGAGCCGGCTTGGCTATGGAGATCGCCTTCTCCTGAGGGCGGGCTCCTGCATCTCGCGAGGATGACCCGGCCGCTGAGGCTCGGGAGCCATCGCCATCCTTCCGCGCCAGAGGTGGCACGGCCGCGCAGGCTGCTGGGTCTCGGAGGTTGCGGTCGCCCCTTCTTCTTCTTCACCACCGACATTGGCCTAACAGTATAAAGGGAGGGCATCAAGAAACTACGGCAAGGACATGAACAAAAGATCAAGGCGGAGCGCTTACTGGTCCATGGCGACGTACTCCCTCACCCTCTTCTGAAGCACCAAGCCAGAAGGCTTCACAGGCCGGGACAACGGCACGCGAGCCCCAGGGGCAGACAAGGGTATGGCGGCCGGACCCGCAGCAGCGCCGGCCGGCGACGAAGCGGAGGCATCGCCTCGGGAGGTCAGCGCTGATCTGCTCTTCTTCAGGACCATGGACTGCGGCTTCTTCGGGGGGTGCCATTGGACCACGTGGTGACCCCGGCGGGGTGCGGCAACTCCCTCACCGGATGCTCGCCGGCCACGTCGTCGTCAAGAATAGTGCGGAGAAGATCTGCCAGGCGCGGAGGAGAAGTCTCCCCCTCCCCCTCCTGGGTCGCCTTCGAGTCCGGCCCCTCCTCCTGGCCGGACTCACCGGAGGACAACACCACCGGGGCTCCAGTGGGCGCCAGCGGCACGAGCCCGCACTCGTTGAAGACGGGCATGGCGACGGCGATCTTCGCCCCATCCGGGCGGCGGTACAGCGGAAGATGAGTATCAAGCGGGTACCCCTGGTCCTCCCCGACCAGGAAGCGGAGGGCCTTGTCAAGCTCTTCACCGGACAAGGCGTCCGGGCACAGGCGGAGGTCGCCTCCCTCGTCCATGAGCTTCCACAAGGGGCGTGAGCATGCCTGGAGCGGAGCCAGGCGCTGTGCTAGAAATTCCTTGACGATCATGGCCCCCGTCAACTTCTCCGCCTTCAGGTCGCCTGGCTTCAAATCGGCTACCATCCTCCCCATCATCTGCTTCGCCTGAGGGTCGGTGAGCTTCGCGCTATTCCATCCCTTGTGAGGCACTGGCATCCCCGTCGGCAGCGCTAGCCGAGGGTAGGAGCACTTGGCATCCATGAGGACCCACCTGTTCCTAAAGCCCCCCACCTTCTTCCCGGCTCTTGAGATTGTGTTGCTCCCGTTGGCCGCGACAAAGTTGGCGCACCTCGAGCACTGGCCCTCCTTGTTCCGGAGGTAGAAGAAATGGCGAAGCAGCACCATGGACGGCATCACCCCCACGAATGCCTCACAGTAAATGGCAAAGATCGATAGGAGGAGGACGGAGTTGGGATGAAGATGGAGGGCATGAAGATTGTAATGGCTAAGGACAGCGTAGAAGAAGTCAGAGAAAGGGGGACCAGCCCCACGAAGACGCTATGCATGAAGAAGGGATAGATGGTACTGCCCAAGGCCTCCAGCTTGGCGGAGCCGGCCCGAAGCACGGTCTCTCCCCCCTCATTTATGTCGCCCGCCGTCACTAGGAGCGCAGCGGTGAGGTTCTTCTCCGAGACCGTGGACGCGCTCAGGGCAGGCTCGAACCAGGAGGGCGAGCGCATGACCTTAGCCTTGTTGGAGGCCATCGGCTGCGGCCTCGGGGAAAAGTTTCGGTGCATCTGGAATCTCTTTGGGCGAGAAGGAGAAGGGGATTTGGAGCAAGACGAAGGAGGGGCAATGAAGGCTCTGTGGCGTGCGCCAGCCCTTTTTGTTAGACAAGAACGGTTGCCGAGGCAACATGGGGAATCGGAGGCGCCCACGTCCCACCAATCGCCACGCGTCAACCGAGGGCGTAGGCAGTTGGGGCCCGTGGCGCTCTGCACTTGCCCTTTGGCTTCGCCTTGAAGCCAAGTTCGAGCGCGCCTTGGGCCCGGGGCTACTATCGGTGTCCTGGGAACGGGGGTGCCCAGAATTGCCTGTCTGCAGCCCGTGGCATGGCTTTGTCAACGGCCTGGTATGGCCCAGCTTCAGCAGCAACAGCTCAAGACCCTCGCGAGGAGCTAAGCCTCGCGAGGCGGACGACACCAAGACCTCCCTGGGGGCAGCCTTGCTAGGCTGGCTCCAGAGGAGCGGAGATATCAATGCAAGGTTGATGCGAAGCATCCTATGGACATCACCATGTCAAGAGTCCGTTCAGCGAGTGACACGTGCGACATCTACTTCACATACACAAAGGTGAATCATCTCCTTTACACGTGCTCACTTGACCCCTTCGAGGATGGTATACTACTTGACACTCCACTCGTGTGCATGCATAGGTATTGTCGGAGCTTCACGGATGACGAGGAGGGGTGCAAGCGCCAAGGAACAACTACACCATCCGCGAGGGAAGCCTGGAAGCGACGACGGAAGAAGACGGAGTTGCTGAAGCTACAGCGGCCGGATATCCGGGCCAGAGGCCGGACATCCGGTGCCTGGGCAGCCACGCAGGAGCTGCCCCAACAGACGGCCAGCTGCATCAGCGGCCGGACATCCGGTGCCAACCCTGGACATCCGACGCCTCCCGACAGCCCGGACATCCGGCATCTCCCCCGGAAATCCGGCAGCGTCGTATCTAAAGAGCAACCGGAGTGCCACTTCAGCCCGGACATCCGGCCGAGACCCCAGACATCCGGCTCGTCCTGAAGCCCCGGACATCCGGCCCCCAGCCCGGACATCCGGCGCCTGCCTGCGCGCATGGACAGGCCCCGAGGCCCATGTATCCCCTTTCCCACTTACCCCTTCGTGGCTTAGACTATAAATAGACCACCCCCTCCTCCATTCTAGGGTTAGCAAAGTGATAGCTCATTTGTATGTGAGCTTTGCTCCTACCTACCTCTACTCTTGAGAGAGAGAGAGAGAGACACCACTCCCATGGAGTTCAAGGCCTCCATGTGAGAAGATCATGCGGGATATATCGTCAAGACCCCGCAAGGGAAGATCCGTCTAGGATATCATCAAGACCTCCTCATGGAGATGAACTTTACCTTGTATCTTTCCTTTTGTTGTTCATGTACCTTGTGGATCTTGTGTGTTTGATTGTCTAGTGGATGTGTGATTCGACTTGTTCTTGAGTGTTTTCCCTTGTGATTTCTCTCCGTTCTTCCCCGTGTTCTTCGTGGGATTCGCTCCAATCGTGAAAGATCGGCCACCTAGGGTTCTACCCTACATCATATTGGCATCAGAGCAAGGTTGATCACGAATTTGGAGCCCCAACCCCTTTGCTTTCTAGCCTAATTTTGTTGTGTTCCTCCCCAATTTCGAGAATCCCCACCAAAAATAGCCCCAAATTTTTTATGACTTGTTGGTGTGATGATGTTTTGTTGATTTTGATCCATGGATTTGCTTGGTTTTGAGTGAATCTAGCATCTCCCCAAGTTTCCCCACCTTCCGTCCATGGAATCTCATCAATTTTGCCCCCGAAATCATCAATTGCCGCCCCAAATCGTGTTTCGAAGTGCAAATCCCGATCTGGAATCGTCAGGCCGGACATCCGGGCCATCGGGCCGGACATCCAGGCCCCAAGTCGGACATCCGGCTCCTGGAGCACAAAATCTACACGGTTCTGGACATCAGCCCCCGGATATCCGGCCCCCACCCTGGATTTCCGACCCCTAGCATTTCAGCCTCCCGTGTTTCACCGTTTTGCCCATAACTTTCACATCCGGAGTCCGATTTTCGCGCTCTTTAGCTCGTTGAGTAGCTATTGACATCCTCTATCCATCTAGATAGGTTTCAACACAATTTGACTCTGTCAAAATTTTGGCAATTTGGCATCTTTGCCTGGGGCTCCCACCATATCATCGGCATAACCACCACCGACTTCCGCAACCTAACCCATTTTGTTCCCCATTCCATTTGTGGTTGTTTGAGTTGTGATTCGAGTCTCTTAAGGTGTTTAGGCTACTTAGGGACGGTTGCTTCTTCATCAACCACCACCATCACTTCCGCATAGGCTTGCCCACCATACACTTCCGCCACCCCAATTTAACCCAATTTTGATTGAGCTTGTTTGAGTTGTGGTTTGTGTCTCCTAAGGTGTTTAGGCTACTTAGGGACCATTGCTTCAACTCCAACACCGTCTATAGCCCATCATACACTTCCGCCACCTTAACCCATTTTGACCGGGTTTCCGCCAATACTTCCGCAATCACCACCACATCCCGCTACCACCATTTTGACATTTGACGTTTGAGATTTTGAGTTCGCGGTTTTTCTGTTTTCTAAGGTGTTTCGGCTAACTAGGAATGGTTCAACATCGAGAACACTGCCACTCATCATCACCACGTGGTCGTCATCGTACAACAGGACGGTAACCTAGACACACCATTGTACATTCTCCCTTGCCATTACATTGTTAACCCCTAGCCCATTTTGCGCTACTTACCTATCGAGACTAGCCATTTGAGTATTGTCGGCAACGTTACTTGTGCACATTAGTGATCTACACCTTCCATTGCATACATACCATATCATCTTGGTATCATATCATCCCTTGTGGCACAAGTTTGTTCCCGTATATACACAATTGCTATCTTGGTTTGTGCATTTCGCATAGTGGTTATCCAAAAAACAATAAGCTTTTAAGCAAAAGAGAAAGAGCAAAGAAGCTTCTAAGCAAGAGCCATAGCATCGTATCATAGTGCATTACAATATATCATACTTGATCATCATGGATCATCTTGTGCTAAAGCACTGGAACATACATACATAGCATACTTGGGATAGAAAGTTTATCCATTTTGCATCTTATAGATTGTGCACAAGTGTCGTATCCGCCTATTGAGAAATCGTGCTAGCATCTCTCTTGAGTTGTGCAACACGAGCGTTTTTCGTGGACTCCACATTTTGTGCTCATTCCTTGGTTGCACGACCCCATTTATCTATCCGTGTGTGTGTTTGCGTGTGCCACATATTGCTATTGGTCTACTTGTTTCACATGCGAATTTGTGAATCTCTTTCAACATTGTTGACTCTTGCTAACATTTTGCATCGAATTTTTGTGCCACTATCCTCACCAAGCTACTCCATAAGCTTTACTTGATAGGTGTGAGTGAACAAGTCCGGTACCAATTCCACTATTCTTTCATTTCACATTGAGTGAAACAAGATACATCCTCAACTTTGGGAAACGGTAACTTGGTATTGTTTATCTCATTTCCTACTCACCTCTACTCGAGTCTTGTGATGGATAGGCAAGGCATTTCACCTTCGGTCTACGACAACAACGACGAGTTTGGTGCCATGAAAAACAACTTGGACGCCAAGATGGATGCTCAAATGGAGGAGATCAAGGCCCTCATCAAGTCCTACAAGAGATCTTCCTCATCTTCGAGAAGACGCTCAAGAGCACATGCCTCCGAGCTACCATCTCCGGCAAGATCACATCAGCATCGACACCACCATCGACAAGAACGTGAAGGTCAAGAGCTCAATGCCAACAACCACTCAACGACTTCACCATCTCCCTTGGCATCTTCGCCAAGCAACTTCAAGGCATCTTCGCCTACGGACAAATGGCATCTTTGCCAACAAGCACCTCAAGACTACACTCAAGAGAAGCTCCCCAAGCTCAAGTCCGCGACTTCCACGAGCTACTATGACCTCGACATCGACCATGAGATTCCTTTCTATGGGACTCTAGAACCCGAGGAGTATCTTGAGTAGGAGCATTTAATGGACGACTACCTCAAGCTACATCAAGTTCCTCCCGAAGATCAAGTGAAGTGCGCCACAAGAAACTTCCACGACTACGCGTACACATGGTGGCTTCACACACCTTCAGAAAGCTACTACATGAGTTGGCCGAAGACAAAGAGAGCTTTGCGGCGAGAGTTCATGCCTCCAACCTACACGGAACAACTTCTACGCCAATTGGAAACACCATCCAAGGATCCAAGTCCATCGACGAGTACTTCAAGGATATGAAGAAAGCCTTGCGACGAGCCGGCGTGGACGACCCCATTTCGATGAAGTTCCACTTCATGATGGGATTGCACAACAACATCTCCAAGACGATCTTCCTCGAGAACTACAAGTCCCTCGACGACAACTACATTGGTGCTCTCAAGGCGGGACAAGAACTCATGAAGGCCAAGGCTTCTCCACCCCAAGCTCACTTTGCAACGACCAAGCTCCATGAGAACGAGCATGAGGCTAGTAACACCACGATGTCCAAGCCCGACAAGCTCCAAGACGATGCTCCCAAGTTCGACTTCACTGCCATCCCTCTTTGTGGCATTGATAGAGCCGAGTATACTTCGACTCTTTTTCAAGACGGTGTGGCGACGACTACGACTATGGAGCCAATCAAGGAACATGCTTTGGAGGCGAGCGACATGGTGACGAGCAAGGATGATGCTTCCATCTTAGGAGGCGAGAGTATTGATATGCCATCTTCGGCCTTCATCCACGGCGACGGCGACGAGATGGTTGAGCATGGGATTTTCCCTTCGACCACGGCGACGTATGATGACTTGAGTGACTTGTGCCACCATATTGAGAGTGAGAGTGATTTCACCACTAGCCCCATATATGATGAATTGCCCCAATTCCCATGTGAGGAGAGCCACAACCCCCACCACTTGAGTGAGATGAGTGACTCTACCATATGTGACTTTGAGTGCACCTACTTTGAGGGAGTGAGTGAACCACCACATAGAGAGAGTGAGGTAGTTGATAGGGCATGTGAGGCTACTATGATTTCTAACAACTTAACCTCTACCTCTATTGTGTCTTCTCATTTGGTGCTAGGTCCCATATATGATGACGCGCCGATTCTCGATGACTTCGTCCTCCCTTTGGACAAGACGATGGCCATGGTGGAATATGATGCACCCCCACATGGTTCCATCACGATGAAGATGACCACCATTTGGTCTTTACCACCTCACCTACACCACTTGAGTGGAATGAGAATGGTAACATAGGTGAAGGTGATTCTCTAGTCCCACTAGTGGACATTCTTGACATCGATTGCTTGAATGATGTTGATCAACCTATTATCATGCTTCATGCTAGTGCGACTTCCCCATGCGATGATTTCCAATTTATGAAGAGTTTGATGATTGCCATGTGGAGTCTATTAGTTGTGATGCCATGTTACATAGGATTTCTTGTGACAATTCTCTAGGTCAGATCATGTTTGACAATCCACTTGACTTGTCATATGCTATGCATGAGATCAAACATACGTCATATTTGCAATCTCATCATAGTGACTATGCATATGCCATTAAAATTAACCCAATTTGCACTTATGGCATAGATGACAAGCCCATGGTTATTGGCGTTTGTTTTTCTTGTGATGATATTGATATGCTCTCTTTGCATCATTTATCTCATATGCCATGCCATGACCACCTAGCTTCAGATATGCATTGTTTTGGGTGTTGCCCATATTCTCCATATGATGTTTCCAATATTGCTCATGAGGAGATCCCCATAGTTTCCTCATACATGTTAGGAAATTTCGATCCATTCCATCCATTGCATGATCCCAATACTTGTGTGCACCATATGATCCCCATGAATAAAAATTCTATTGATGTGCCATATACTTGCATTCTCAATTTGTGTCCCCATCGTGTTATACACAATAACTATTCTTTCATGATGGATGACATGTTCTGATAGAGGCGAGGGTGTCCCGATCTTTCGGTGAGATGATAACTATCGATTTGGTGGAGTCGACTTTGACGATCCGACTATAAACGTGCACGACGTTGCGCCTTAGCAATCGCTAAACCAACTCCGAGAGGTTATTGACCACGCCGGAGCACAATCAACCTGACCACGAAGGTCTATTCCTGCAAGCAATCAAAGAACAAGCAAAAATATGATAAAGCAATCTGAATATTGCGAATATGGCTGAAGTATTGATAAAAGGTGGGGATTCGTAAGCGGTCTTGGTCTGGTCGTTGGACACAAACGAAGTACACGAAGTTGCAATGGCTAACTTTTAACTAAACAAATCCCAAGGAAAAAGATAATAGATGGATCTACTTATATAGGAGCAAGGGGTGGCAGCCAAGGAGGTGGGAGGATGTCCCAAGGTAGCCTAAAACCAACCCTAGGTCGTACAAGGCTCATGGGCCCAAGTGGAGGTGATGCAACACCTTTGGACTTGTTGTTTGACTCGGATTCTGCTGCAGCGTCAGATTGTTTCGTCCATATCTCAACGCTCCGGACGGATTTAAAGGTGAGTCCAATTGGGTTGGAAAGAGGACGAAATCTACTTTCCAACAAAAAAGAATCACCCAATTCGGAGTCCGTATGAAAACGTTGTTGGCATTTTGAGTCAGGTATGTCTGTGCAGTCTGAATCTGAATCCAGAACGTGAGAAACTTGGACTCTGTCTTCTCTTGGCCCAAAAGTGACATGAGAGGACTTTTTAAACAGAACCTAAACTTCTCCTTTTGCCTTATCTTCAAATGTGGATTGTACAAATGTCCCATACACCTGCAATTAGACAAAACACAAAAGTGTATGAAGTATTTTTGTTCTGGATAATATAAATAGATTATTGAATAGTTTGCACTAGAAATCACCTGACAAAATATGCATGTATGCAATATTTTTAGTCGTATCCAAGGTAGGCATGTCATCATCATCCTCCCCTTCTTGAAGACAAAGCCGTCCTTGGCGTTGCTTAATCTGAAATCCGGCTAACAAAAAAGACAAGGTGTACACGTTGTATATGCATATGTCATCCATTTTTACTAATCTCATTTGGTGCACATGTGACACAGTTGATGCGGAGCATCCCAAGGTCATCCCCATGGACCTACCTACGTCTCCCACGACACCACTTGGACCAATGACAAGAGCCCGAGCTAAGGCTATCGAAGATAAGGTGAAGTTGCTCCTTTCCGAACTACCGCTTTCGACACATGAGACATGGCTACTACCTCAAACGGAAACACTATGTGTGATCAGGTACTTGGAGGAGAACCATAGACCTCCTACATCCAACGGACAAGACGGCGAGGACACCAAGCGCGAAGATCAAGAGGAAGAGCCGCCACAGAAGCTACAGGCTCCGGACGACCGGCCCAGCCCGGACGTCCGACCCCTGGAGGTCGCTACAGCCCAAGGAAACCAGGCCTGCCAACGCTACAGCGGCCGGACGACCGACCCAGACCGGACGTCCAACGACTCCCAGGCTCCGGACGTCCGAGCCCTTCCGGAGGACCGACACTATGCCAACAGAACCAAATCTACGGAAATCCGAGGAAGACCGGACGACCGGCGACCGGACGACCGGACGCCCACGGACGTCCGGCACCGTGGCAACAGAAGCTAAATTGCGGACATCTGAAGAACTGCGGACGGCCGGATCCTCGCGAGCCTCCGGACGACCGGCGTCTCCCGGACGTCCGGGCCCTGGCTGTGTCCAGTTACGGGCTGAGGCCCATGTACCCCTTCACTTCGCCCCCCTTTTGCACCTAGACTATAAATAGACCTCTCCTTCCTCCTAGTTAGGGTCATCATTGGTTTAGCTCATATGTGAGATAGAGCATTGCTCATCCATTACGGATCTACTCCACGAGAGAGACCGCGGCCCCTCTACGGAGAAGATCACCTTGGATTCAAGACCCCCTCTTGGGCGGCCCCCATCAAGACCTCCTTACGGAGAAGAACCGGTTACCGTTGTATCGTCCGTTGTTGACTTTGGATCTTGTATCTTACCTTTGTGTTCATCAATCTAGCGCATGTGTGATCTATTCTTGTTGGTTGAGTGATTTCTCTCGTGTTCCCCTCATGTTCATCACGTTCTTCGTAGGGATCCGCTCCTTCCATGAAAGATCGGCCACATAGGGTTCCACCTTACATCATCTTGGTATCTTGAGCCACGTTGATCACGATTTCAGAGCCTCCCCGTTGTGCTTTCTAGCTTGATTTTGTTGTGTTCTTCCCCAATTTCGAAAAATCCCCACCAAAAATAGCCCCACAATATTTTGTGATTTGTTGGTGTGATGAAGTTTTGTTGGATTTGATCCATGGATCTGCTTTGCCTTGAGTGGATCTAGCTTTCCCCATCATTTCCACCCTTTCCATCCACAAAATCACCCAGATTTGACCAATTTCGCCACTCCCACCACGAACCCTAGCAGTTCATCCCGTGCCCGAAATCGCCCAGGCACCGAACGTCCGACCGCCTCCGGACGTCCGACCACCGGATGACCGCAACTCCCCGGACGTCCGTAAAACCCTGACGAAACTGAATTTTCACCGAAATTTTTTCCAACCACCACATCCACTTCCGCATACACATTCCTACACCACCACCACTTCCGTATACCACACCGATAGCTTGTCCGCTATCCACCTTCGACAATTTTGACACGTTTTGGTCTTGGAGATTTTGAGTTGTGGCTCACCGTATCCTTTTGTGTTTCGGCTATCTAGGTACGTTCGACATCGACATCACTACCGCTCATCTTCGCCAAGGACTACTACGAACGACTACACCATTGTGGTATCAATCTCACCTTGGTATCATCTTGGTATCGTGATATCCTCATACTTTCTTGCATTTGCATTGATAACCCCATAGCCTTACTTTTGCGTCACTTACCCATCGAGACTAGCCTTTGAGTATTGCCGGCGACGTGACTTGTGCACATTAGTGATCATACTTACCATAACATACATACCATATCATAGTGGTGCATATCTTGGTATCATCTCTTGTGTCACAAAGTTGTCATCGCATACACAATTGCTACCTTGGTTCGTGAAGCATTGCATGAGAAAAGTTCTCAACAACAAAGAGCCAAACAAGCTTTTAAGCAAAAAGGGAAAGATAAGCAAAGAGCTTATAAGCAAGAACCATAGCATCATACAACATTAAGATTGTCATACTCGATCATCTTGGATCAAAGCATAGGAACATCATACATATAGCATACTTGGGATAGAAGTCGTTGAATTTTTTCTTAGTAGATTGTGCACAAGTTCGTATCCGCCTATTGTGCAATCGTGCTAGCGTCTCTCTAGTGTTGTGTAACAAGAGCATCTTGGTGGATTCCACATTTTGGCTCACCCTTGGTTGCACAACCCCACATTATCTATTTGCGTGTGTGTTTCCGTGTACCATATCTTGCTATTGGTCTACTTGTTGCATTTGCAAATTTGTGAATCTTTTCCAACATTATTGAGTCTCACTTACAATTGCATCAAATTTTGTGCCACCATCCTAACCAAGCTCCACCATAAGCTTTTACTTGTGTAGGTGTGAGAACCGACAAGAATTGGTACCAATTGTGCTATTTCCTTGATACACATTGGAGTGATCTTTGATCCATTTTCAACATCGGTCAAGGTACATTTGGTATTGGTTCTTCTTTTTCTCCCACTCACATATCTTTGTTTGGAATGATGGATAGGCCAAGTACTTCTACCAACCCACTCTTCTTGGAGCAAGACGATGACATGTCATCCTACGTCACCAAGACTCAACTATTTGGTGCACACCGAGCTTTGCATCAAGAACAACTTGCTTTGGGCGATCGCATCAACAATCTCGCCACCGACCTACGACAATCCGAGCAACGTACAAGAGACTACTTCGACACATCCATGAGTTCCCTCAAAGAAGATATCCGAACCATGATGGTCCGCTCTTCTACAACTTCGTCCTCTTCAAGATGGAGCCGCTCTAGTCGTCACTCCGACGACACCCTCTCCGGTTCAAGTACACCGACATCGAATACTCTTCGTCGTGCCGCGCGTCAAGACCGTCAAGCTAACCGCAATCCTCTACACGACACCGACTCTCAAGAGCATCGACATCGTCAAAACCAAGCTGCTTTCGCAGAAGCACAAGAACGGCAACGCCAATGACAACAAGAACAAGAGGAGCGAGCGTGACAACGTCAAGATGCACAAGACGCCGAGGCGCAATGTCAAGAGCAACAACTATGTGAAGCTCAAGCACTTGAGGCACAACGTGCCCTTCAAGATTCAAGTCGTGCCGTAGCCAATCGAGGCCGACAAGCTCGACTACATCAAGAAGCACTTCGCGATGAAGCTCAAGAAAGAATTTACCAAGCACGTGTGCATCGACAAGCTCCTCGTCAAGATAGACAAGCTCCTCCTCAAGTGAGACAAGAACATCAAGTCCATCGAGAGCAAGAAGACAATGGACCCCCTCCTCGCCAAGAGCAACATGAGGTCGACAATCCTCCTCACCAAGAGCAACATGAGGAAGACAACCCTCCTCGCCAAGAGCAACATGAGATTGCCAATCCTCACCGACATGGGCGTCATCATCCCCGACCCCAACACAATGAAGAGCAATGATATGGCAAGCTAAAGTTCACCATGCCCAAGTTTACTAGAAGCAATGACCCCGAAGAGTACATATCATGGGCATTGAAGGTTGACAAAATCTTCCGCTTGCAGAACTACGAAGAAGAGAAGAAGATCGCAATGGCATCCCTCGAATTCCAAGACTACGTCCTCATTTGGTGGCAACAAGTCATTGAGCGCCGAGCGGCAAGAGGTGAACCACCCATCACCAATTGGGCACAAAAGAAGGATGTCATGAGAGCACGATTCGTGCCAAACTACTACAACCGCGACATCTTCAAGAAACTCCAACAACTCAAGCAAGGAACCAAGAGCGTTGAAGAGTACTACAAGGAAATGGAGATTGCCATGATACGAGCCAACGTCAAAGAAGATGATGAGCAAACTATGGCACGTTTCTTGAATGGACTCAATCACCCTATCAAGAAGATTGCCGACTTCCAACCATACTCGAACCTCATCGAGCTAGTGCATCAAGCTACCAAAGCGGAACGGCAAGTACAAGACGACTTCAAGTATGCCAAGTTCTCATCCAAGTCCTATGGCCTCTCCAACAATCAAGCTTCGACGACTCCTCCTACCTCAACCAAGCCATCTACAAGCAACGGCGACAAGTCAAGTTACAAGAAAGCTTTGACAAGCTCAAGTCATCCTCCTACTACAAACAACTTCAAGAAAGCTTTATCATCATCTACTCCAACCGATGAGACCATCAAGACAAGTTCCATCAAATGTTTCACATGCGGAGGCCGAGGCCACAAGTCCTTCGAGTGCACAAACAAGCGCACCATGATCCTCAACGACGACGGAGCATATGATTCAATGAGTGAAGGAGAAATGGAAGCCCTTGAGCAAGTGACCATGCACCGACAAGTGAACAATGAAGAAGAAGATGATCACATCTTTTGTGACGAAGACTCAAGTCCCGCTCTTGTTGTCTCCAAGGTCTTGACTCTTCAACATCAACAAGACGAAGATCAAAGATGCCATATCTTCCACACAAAGGCCGGCATCAATGGACGGTCCGTCAAGGTCATCATCGATGGAGGGAGTTGCCATAACTTGGCAAGTGAAGAACTATGCTCCAAACTCCAATTGGTCAAGATGAAGCACCCGCACCCCTACAAGGTTCAATGGCTAAGCGACACTGGCACCATACAAGTCGAGCATAGAGTACAAGTCTCTTTCAAGATCGGCGCCTATGAAGACACTTTGGAGTGTGATGTCCTTCCGATGACCGTTTGCCACCTCCTTCTTGGACGGCCATGGCAATTTGACCGAGGTGTCATTCACAATGGGCGTACAAATCACTATAGCTTCAAGATGAAAGGGAAAGAGTTTGTGCTACGTCCTATGTCTCCAAGCCAAGTGCTCGCCGACAAGCAAAACACCCATCGTGGAGAGAATAGTGAGAGAGCGAACCACCAAAAAGAGAGTGAGCGCCACAAGCCCAAATTGAGTGCCTCCACGATGAGCGACAAGAAAAACTTAGTCCTATTTGCCACCAAACGTGAGATGAGAGAAGTGTGTGAGAACCCATCCAGTGTCCTACACTATGTCCTATTGTGCAAGGACGAGGCACCAAAAACTAACAACTCTCACGATCTACCTTTTGTGTTATCTTCTTTATTGCAGGAATTCCAAGATGTTTTCCCCGATGAGCTACCTCCGGGTCTACCTCCACTACGAGGCATTGAGCACCGAATCGATCTCATCCCCGGAGCGCCGCTTCCAAACAAAGCTCCCTACCGCGCCAACCCCGAAGAAACCAAAGAAATACAAAGGCAAGTAAACCATCTCATAGACCATGGTCATGTGCGTGAAAGTTTGAGTCCTTGTGCCGTAGCGGTCATTCTTGTGCCAAAACAAGACGGTAGCTTTCGCATGTGTTCCGATTGTAGACCTATTAATGCTATCACCGTTCGTTATAGGTACCCCATTCCACGCCTTGATGATATGCTTGATGAACTTTGCGGTGCCACTATGTTTTCCAAAATTGATCTTAAAAGTGGTTACTATCAACTCTGCATACAAGAGGGTGATGAATGGAAAACCGCTTTCAAAACAAAGTTTGGTCTATATGAGTGGTTAGTCATGCCTATGGGTTTATTGGAAGCACCCGGTACTTTCATGCGTCTTATGCATTACGTGTTTCGCCCTTACATTGGTGAATTCGTTGTTGTCTACTTTGATGATATCCTTGTGTTTAGCAAATCTCTCAAAGAACATGTCACCCACCTTCGCACCGTGCTACAAACTCTTCGAAAAGAGCAACTTTATGCTAATATGGAAAAATGCCTATTTGGTGTTGATAAGCTTGTTTTCTTGGGTTTCGTAGTATCTTTTAAGGGTGTTCATGTTGATGAATCTAAGATCAATGCTATTAAAACTTGGCCCCAACCAACCAATTTGCAACAAGTGCATAGTTTTCTTGGTTTAGCCGGTTTCTACCATAGATTTGTGAAGGATTTTAGCACCATTGCCTCACCTTTGCATGCTTTGAGTAAGAAAAAATGCACCGTTTGTTTGGGGAACATCCCAAGATATCGCTTTCAATGAGCTTAAGAATTTGCTTACTCATGCTCCCGTGCTTGCATTACCCAACTTTGACAAACCTTTCGAAATTCATTGTGATGCTAGTGGTAATGGCATAGGAGGTGTGTTAACACAAGAGAAGCGCCCAATTGCTTATTTTAGTGAGAAACTTTCCAGAGCGCAGCTAAATTATCCCATCTATGACAAAGAGCTATATGCTTTAGTGCGAGTTTTGCATGAATGGGAACATTACCTACGCCCTCATGAGTTCATCATCCATACCGACCATGAAACGCTTAAATACCTTAAGGGTCAAACTAAGTTGAACAAGCGTCATGCTAAATGGAGTGAGTTTATTGAGTCTTTTCCTTATGTCATCAAGTATATTAAAGGTAAGGAAAATGTTGTGGCGGATGCACTTTCCCGTATATGCATGCTTGTTACTCAACTTGAGTTCAATGTCATTGGCTTTGAGCATATAAAAGACTTGTATGAGCATGATCCTACATTTGCTATTCCTTATGCCAAGTGTTTGACGCATACTTCTTGGGATCGATACTACATCAAAGATGGATATCTTATGAGAGCTAACAAACTTTGCATTCCCGAGTCCTCTCTTCGTTTGTTGCTTTTGCAGGAATCTCATGGAGGCGGACTCATGGGACACTTTGGACGCGACAAGACATTTGCTACGCTCTCCAAGAACTACTTTTGGCCCAAGATGTTTCGCGACGCCAATCGCTTCACCAACCGATGCTCTACATGTCGCAAAGCTAAGTCTAAAGCCCAATCTCATGGCCTCTATATGCCACTTCCAATTCCATATCAACCATGGGAAGATATTAGCATGGACTTTGTGCTCGGTTTGCCTAGAACCCGAAATGGCAAGGATTCCGTTTTTGTTGTTGTGGACCGATTCTCCAAAGTGGCTCATTTCATTCCTTGCAACAAGATAGACGATGCTTCACATGTTGCAAATTTGTTTTGTAGGGAAATATTGTGCCTTCATGGAGTGCCAAAGACGATTGTCTCGGATCGCGACGTCAAGTTCTTGAGCTACTTTTGGAAGACCTTGTGCGCCAAGCTCGGAATCAAGCTTTTGTTCTCTTCGGCATACCATCCACAAACCGACGGCCAAACGGAGGTGACGAACCGCACGCTCTCCACTCTACTACGCGTGTTGATAAAGAAGAACATCAAGGAGTGGGAGGAGTGCCTACCTATCGCCGAGTACGCCTACAATCGTGCAAGACATTCGACTACCGGCAAGTCCCCTTTCGAGGTCGTCTATGGCTTCAACCCATTGTCACCTTTGGACATTCTACCTCTACCGCCACAAGAGCGCACAAACATGGACGCGAGCGCCCGAGTCAACTTCCTCAAGAAGATTCATGAAGATACAAGGAACACCCTCGAGCGCCAAGTACAACGACTCGCGACCAAGCTCAACGTCAACAAGCAACCCATGATGTTCAATGTTGGAGACCTTGTGTGGCTACACCTTCGCAAGGATCGCTTCCCCAAGGAACGCAAGTCCAAGCTACTACCCTGAGCGGATGGACCCTTCAAGGTGCTTGCACGCTACAACACCAACGCATACAAGATCGACCTACCACGCGACAAGTACAACGTGAGCGACATCTTCAACATCAAGGATCTTTCGCCCTACCATGGTGATGAAGAATTCGATCCGAAGTCGGATCTTTCCCAAGGGAGGGGAGATGATGCGGAGCATCCCAAGGTCATCCCCATGGACCTACCTACGTCTCCCACGACACCACTTGGACCAATGACAAGAGCCCGAGCTAAGGCTATCGAAGATAAGGTGAACTTGCTCCTTTCCGAACTACCACTTTCGACACATGAGACATGGCTACTACCTCAAACGGAAACACTATGTGTGACCAGGTACTTGGAGGAGAACCATGGACCTCCTACATCCAACGGACAAGACGGCGAGGACACCAAGCGCGAAGATCAAGAGGAAGAGCCGCCACAGAAGCTACATGCTCCAGACGACCGGCCTAGCCCGGACGTCCGACCCTTGGAGGTCGCTATAGCCCAAGGAAACCAGGCCTGCCAACGCTACAGCGGCCGGACGACCGACCCAGACCGGACGTTCGACGACTCCCAGGCTCCGGACGTCCGAGCCCTTCCGGACGACCGACACTACGCCAACAAAACCAAATCTACGGAAATCCGAGGAAGACCGGACGACCGGCGACCGGACGACCGGACGCCCACGGACATCCGGCACCGTGGCAACAGAAGCTAAATTGCGGACATCCGAAGAACTGCGGACGTCCGGACCCCCGCGAGCCTCCGGACGACCGGCGTTTCCCGGACGTCCAGGCCCTGGCTGTGTCCAGTTACGGGCTGAGGCCCATGTACCCCTTCACTTCGCCCCCCTTTTGCACCTAGACTATAAATAGACCTCTCCTTCCTCCTAGTTAGGGTCAGCATTGGTTTAGCTCATATGTGATATAGAGCATTGCTCATCCATTACGGATCTACTCCACGAGAGAGACCGCGGCCCATCTACGTAGAAGATCACCTTGGATTCAAGACCCCCTCTTGGGCGGCACCCATCAAGACCTCCTTACGGAGAAGAACCGGTTACCGTTTGTATCGTCCGTTGTTGACTTGGGATCTTGTATCTTACCTTTGTGTTCATCGATCTAGTGCATGTGTGATCTATTCTTGTTGGTTGAGTGATTTCCCTCGTGTTCCACTTGTGTTTCCCTCGTGTTTCCCCTCGTGTTCATCACGTTCTTCGTAGGGATCCGCTCCTTTCGTGAAAGATCGGCCGCATAGGGTTCCACCCTACATCAACAGTTATACGAGAGCACCCTTCAAAAGTCGTGAAATGTAAAGCCAATATATTATCACAAGAAGTCAAAGTCATGAAAATATTGCAACTCAGTTTGCACATATAAGTGAAGCTCTTATTCATATCAAAAGATTGACAATGCTTATTATTTAACCATCCCAACATTGATGAACCATTACCAAGATTAGAGGTCATATCAAAATGATTAAACATTGGCACAATTATTTTCAAACATATTTGATCCAAATCTGATTTATTCCCTATTTCACTTGGTTCTTTTGCATTGATAGTTAATTCAATGGGTTCACTCAAAATTGTTTGATCACATGGCAAAGTCAAATCATCAACGTAGTCCTCTAAAGTAGCTGGTGTGATCAAAATAGTGGGTAGCTCACTGCATGGTGCACTTAAATTGACAAGACATTCATCATACTCACGTGGAGGAGGAAGATTAATACCTTTGTCATTACCTCTTATGGTCAACTCAGATGATGTAGGCACTCTCGGTGATGACGTGTCACATGGTGGAGGTGATGTAGTCATCACAACAATGGATGTGGTTGTCATAGTATGCCTAGTAGTTGAAGGGACAACCGTATCAACTCTTGGAATGTGCATCTCGCGCTTGTTCTCCTTGTGGGCAACACGTCGTTTTATTTCCTGTTCAGCTTTGCAAGCAAGATGAAACAAATGGTCCATAGGATAACACTCTTCATGAATTAGTATCTCCTGAATGTCACAATTTAATCCTCCCAAAATATATCCATAAAATCTTCTTCACTTTCTTCTAAAGAGGAATGCAGCAAGGTAGTTTGTAAAGTATCATAATATTTCGTTACGGTGTCACTACCTTGTTTTAAATGTTGCAACTCTGTAATCATGTCACGAGTATAATAAGCGGGAACGAATGTATGTCGCATGGCAAGTTTCAAATCATCCCAAGTAGTAGGTATATCATTAGGGTGTAACCGACAATATTCACTCCACCAAACTACAACATAACCAGTGAAAGAACCAACCGCAACCTTAACTTTTTTACGTACATCAAAATTATTGGAAGCAAATATATTATTTATGTCAAACTCCCATTCAATATATAAAGCAGGTCTAAAACGGCCATTAAATGGTCGTACAGAAATATTAACCTGATCATGTGCATTTGTATGTTTGTGCACCTCTCGTGATAGTTGTGGTATTTGCATAGGTGATGGCACATCTCCCACGATCGACAAACCCCATGAATTGACTCTAGATCCTGTCATGATTAGTAGAAACAAGAAAAAAATTCAAGAATAATGTTCCTATGAACTACTAGGATGTGGTGGTAAAGCGCTCACAGTAAAGCAAATATCAATATCTTACAAGTTCTTACCAAGCAGCAGGTGGTGACAGGCAACCAGCGGTGTCAAATAACTCTGAAGATTGTGTAAAGCGATTGCCAGGGGAACGTATGTATACACGATGCAGAAATATGTGGAGCTGGGTTGGCTATATATGGTAGCAAAATATTAGCAATAATCAATTCAGAGATGCAATGTTGAATAAACGCTCAACGACGGTACTGTGCTGGTCCGAGGCTAGACCGGACTAGAGACGCGAGCCTAGAACACTAATGAGGTCACGGCGTAGCACAACTAGCATCAATGAAGGATACTAAGTAGCTCTGGACAGCAAGATATAAGTGAAGATCACAACGGCAGTAAATATAATGATGAAAAACAACTGCCAAGTAGGATATACAACAACTCTCTCTCCAACTTTCCTCTTGAAAAGTTTGAGCCAATTTTCTGATAACTTTTTTCAAAGAATGCTACTAACTCAAGCTTTCCAATGCAAAAAGAATCACTCAATTCCGAATTGATATGAGGAGTCAAAGAATTCTAAAACTGGCCTGAAAACTGGAATAAGCTGTGTCCGCGAACTTCGGAGGGCAAAAAGACCTATTTAGAAGCCGATTTTGAGGTGTCAAATAGTGAACAAGCCTCTGCAACTATTTAGATGCGGCTCATCGCTAGCTTTCATTTGAGTACTCGTGGAGCCAAAACTGACTTCGTATGAGGAAGTTATGCTTGTTTTCCTGAACAGTGCACAAAACAGATTCCAATCCGAATTCAACTACGAGATTGAGTCTAGATAGATCCGATTTTTTTTCTTCTCTCTTTTTTTTCTCGCACTTTTTTTCTTTCTCTCCTTTTTTTCTCTAACTCTTTTTTTTACTCCAAAACAAACTAGATAAGATGCAATTTGGATGAAGCAAAGATGTGAACGATCTGAACTATGATTATGACAATGAACGATGGGTAGCACGTGGTGGAAATTGATAGATGGGTGGTGGACAGCGGAAGGGATAACGATGCAGCGGTGACGTGACTAATGTGAATAGAACTCGAAACTCTAAACTAACTAGACACTAAGACCAACAACTCAACACGACGATGCAAGCGATAATTCAATAATGCAAACAATGAAAAGAGGATTGCAAAGGCTCAGACTGGCTAGGACAAAGGATGAATAGATCTAACTTTTTTTTGTGGCTTTTTCTTGGACAATAGGTAAGAAAATAAATCTAATCTAGGGATAACTGAAAATTCTCACCGAGCAACCTGAAAACTGATACCACTTGATAGAGGCGAGGGTGTCCTGATCTCTCGGTGAGATGATAACTATTGATTTGGTGGAGTCGACTTTGATGATCCGACTACAAACGTGCACGACGTTGCGCCTTAGCAATCGCTAAACCAACTCCGAGAGGTTATTGACCACGCCGGAGCACAATCAACCTGACCACGAAGGTCTATTCCTGCAAGCAATCGGAGAACAAGCAAGAATATGATAAACCAATCTGAATATTGAGAATATGGATGAAGTATTGATAAAAGGTGGGGTTCCGTAAGCGGTCTTGGTCTGGTCGTTGGACACAAACGAAGTACACGAAGTTGCAATGGCTAACTTTTAACTAAACAAATCCCAAGGAGAAAGCTACTAGATGGATCTACTTATATAGGAGCAAGGGGTGGCGGCCAAGGAGGTGGGAGGACGTCCCAAGGCAGCCTAAAACTAATCCTAGGTCGTACAAGGCTCATGGGCCCAAGTGGAGGTGATGCAACACCTTTGGACTTGTTGTTTGACTCGGATTCTGCTGTAGCGTCAGATTGTTTCATCCATATCTCAACGCTCCGGACGAATTTAAAGGTGAATCCAATTGGTTTGGAAAGAAGACGAAATCTACTTTCCAACAAAAAAAGAATCACCCAATTCGGAGTCTGTATGAAAAAGTTGTTGACGTTTTGAGTCAGGTATGTCTGTGTAGTCCGAATCTGAATCCAGAACGTGAGAAACTTGGACTCTATCTTCTCTTGGCCCAAAAGTGATGTGAGAGGGCTTTTTCAACAGAACCTAAACTTCTCCTTTTGCCTTATCTTCATATTTGGATTATACAAATGTCCCATACACCTGCAATTAGACAAAACACAAAAGTGTGTGAAGTATTTTTGTTGTGGATAACATAAATAGATTATTGAATAGTTTGCACTAGAAATCACCTCACAAATATGCATGTATGCAATATTTTTTGTCGTATCCAAGGTAGTCATGTCCTCATCATGTTTTTATACCATGCATCAAATTTCTTTGAGCGATGCTTATCTTGTGCTAACTCCCACGTGCACATACACATCATGATGGATGATGTGTACATTACCACGCACACTATTTCTTTGGTTTGTGTCTCTTTTGTGTAGGTACCCATGAATACTTGTCAACCTCATAATCCCATGAGTTGACAAAACGAGCTCTAGAGGGCAATGATGACTTGGGATCCCATGGATTGTCTTTCCCACCACTCTCTTCGCGCAAAGACTTCGCGCATTTCTTCTACATGGCCCTCACTTGGCTATGAGTTATTGTCCAATACATATTCTATGCCCATCTTGCCATGTTCACTTTGCAAGATATGCCCATTCCTATGCCTTTGCCATGCATTTGTGACCCATGCTTTGCATTACACATGATGATTGATTCTAGTACTTGTATGTGTATTTGCAAGCTTGGTGGAGATATCACTTGTTATTGCCATGTTTGCTTTGTGACACATGCCTATGATTATACTATGATCTTGCTTTGTGTTCGTGCTTGCGATATGTCATGTGCATTGCCTATGCCTATTATTTGCTCACACGACATGATTGACATGATTTCCTCTAGTATGTTGCATCTTCACACTACTAGCTTGCACGACTTGATTACTATGATTGCTTTCCTTGTTGTATCACCGATGATTCATACTTGCTCACTTCACGCAGTTGATGACAACCATCTACATGCTTTGCACATGATTGTTATTGCTTCTTGTCATATATCTCCATATGTTGCCTCTATCATTCTAGATGATTTGACATGTATTGAGTGCAACAATGCTTTTAGTCTTGATAATGAGTTTGCCCCCATAGCATTCTCACATATATTTGGAGATTTTGACATATTCCTTGTGAAGCATGCGTGTCTTACCTCTTTGCACCATATACCTAGTGCCATGAATATAGCCACTGTTGCATCATATTATTCATGCACTTGTGCTTCTAATGGTTATGTGCAAGAGAAGAGAACCATCATGATGGATGATGTGTTTATATACCATGCACATACTTTCTTTGTTTTGTTTTGTGCATGTGTAGGATACTTGGACTTTGTGTCAACTTCCACGTCACATGAGTTGAGAATCCGAGATCTTGAGAGTGAACAACCTTCTACCACGATGATTCTACATCGCACTTGCTTGTGCTTCGGCATTGTGAAGAATGCACAAGGACACGCCTTCAAGGTGACATCTTTATTGAGCATGGATGTTGTGGATCATACTACTTGTGTTGCTTGCACCATGAGACTTATTGTTCATCTTGGACCACTTGATTGCACACATGTTAGAGATCTTGCTTCAACTTGTCATTTTCACCGTTCCATGCATCATGATATATATGCCTTGTGTGTTGCATCCAATTCTTGGATTACTTGCTCCTATCTTATGCTTGGTTGCAACAATGTTGTTTCTTCACATATGCCATGTCCCATTGATTGCTACATGCTCACCTTGATTGCCTCACACATGATTAACAATTGCTCTTTCTATTGTGTTGAGTGCCACACTATATTCACTACACCCTATGCACATTATGCTTGGATTGTCTTGCACTTGACCCATGTGTTTAGACATTTCATTTTATTTGGTGTTGTGAATGATTCCTATGCCTACCATAGACCTTTCATTGAGAAATTTGTGAATGCTCGCTATGACCTTGAGGTAGATGCTTATTCTCTTGTCACACATATTTGCATCACTACCTCACATTTACATGCTTGTCCCCATGATATATTTGCTTGTGCTCCATTGATATGCTTACATGCCATGTCACAATCCTTTGTCACACCATATGCTTTGCATGATGACGACACTTGTTTGGTGAATCACCTCTTGAATGCTTGGTTTTGCACTAAGGCTAACCACTTTTGTTTTTCCAAGTGTTTGTTGTCTTTACTCCTTTTGAAGGAATCACAAGACGGTGCGACATTGGAGAGTGCCCATTTCGAGCTCCATGATGATGAGTACTTGGTGAACGTCCACGTCTACATGGCGAAGCCATCTCTTTCCCATGGTGATTTGGTTTTCGATCCGAGGTCGGATCTTTCCCAAGGTGGGGGGGAGATGATGCGGAGCATCCTATGGACATCACCATGTCAAGAGTCCGTTTGGCGAGTGACACGTGCGACATCTACTTCACATACACAAAGGTGAATCATCTCCTTTACACGTGCTCACTTGACCCCTTCGAGGATGGTATACTACTTGACACTCCACTCATGTGCATGCATAGGTATTGTCGGAGCTTCATGGATGACGAGGAGGAATGCAAGTGCCAAGGAACAACTACACCATCCGCGAGGGAAGCCTGGGAGCAACGACGGAAGAAGACGGAGCTGCTGAAGCTACAGCGGCCGGACATCCGGGCCAGAGGCCGGACATCCGGCACCTGGGCAGCCACGCAGGAGCTGCCCCAACAGACGGGCCAGCTGCATCAGCGGTCGGACATCCGGTGCCAGCCCCGGACATCGGCGCCTCCCGACAGCCCGGACATCCGGCATCTCCCCCGGAAATCCGGCAGCGTCGTATCTGGAGATCAACCGGAGTGCCACTTTAGCCCGGACATCCGGCCGAGACCCCGGACATCCGGCTCGTCCCGAAGCCCCGGACATCCGACCCCCAGCCCGGACATCCAGTGCCTGCCTGCGCGCATGGACAGGGCCCGAGGCCCATGTATCCCCTTTCCCAGTTACCCCTTCGTGGCTTAGACTATAAATAGACCACCCCTCCTCCATTCTAGGGTTAGCAAAGTGATGGCTCATTTGTATGTGAGCTTTGCTCCTACCTACCTCTACTCTTGAGAGAGAGAGAGAGAGAGAGACCACCACTCCCATGGAGTTCAAGACCTCCATGTGAGAAGATCCTGCGGGATATATCGTCAAGACCCCGCAAGGGAAGATCCGTCTAGGATATCATCAAGACCTCCTCATGGAGATGAACTTTACGTTGTATCTTTCCTTTTGTTGTTCATGTACCTTGTGGATCTTGTGTATTTGATTGTCTAGTGGATGTGTGATTGGACTTGTTCTTGAGTGTTCCCCCTTGTGATTTCTCTCTGTTCTTCCCTGTGTTCTTCATGGGATTCGCTCCAATTGTGAAAGATCGGACACCTAGGGTTCTACCCTACATCAAAGGTGCACCTCGCGAGGTTTGCATGACGTGAGCCATGATGACCAAGGCCAGGCGGGCACCAGCGGGCGCAACGTACTAGTTTCCTCTTTGGTGATAAGGAGGCAAGCGCAGGAGCGGGGTCCCGAGGCATCAAGCAAAGGTTTCCATATCAATGCAACGAGACCAAGACCGCCAGGATGGCAGGACGGAGGTCATCGCGGAGCCCACTGCAGCATCACCACCAGAGCCTTTTGCAGGTGAAGACTACTTTTGTCAGGATAACTTGTACTAGTTGTTCCCCTTCAAATTTGGCCGTTGTTGGATCCCTTCCCGCCTAACTTTGGGGAGAGGACCAAGGCAACTATAAATAGGACTTAGCCACCACCATAGCCATCATCTCGAATCAGGGCCATTCTACCCTGACCACCTCACCATCTCATCGAGCTCAAGAACACCTCACCTCCAAAGGTTTTTCATCCACTTTACTAGTTCATCCTCAGCCCCTCGAGGCAATCCACCACAAAGCTGGAGTAGGGTATTACACCGCAAGGTGGCCCGAACCAGGATAAATCCTCTTTGTCTCTTGTTCTTTGGGTTCATCGAGCTAGGCCATTGGGCGGGCAGACTAGGGAGAGAGTGTTCTTCGTGCGCACCCCAGAGTTCGAACCTCTCAAGGGTCTGCGGAGCCCTAAATCCGACAGCGTCCATCCCCCCCGCACGGAGGGCTGCATCAACGAAGCTTGCTGCTTGTGGGCCGCGGGGCCGGTGGCAGCATTGGCTGTGGGCGACGGGGAACGGCGGTGAGTACCATCACGTGCGGGCGCCGTCTGGGCGACGCGGGCGTCCCGGTGCTCAGCACGAACTCGACAAGCGTCAGCCATGGGGACGGCAAAACGATGGCGAATTGACTAGAGGAAGAGAGGCTCCGACACATCCCTACCTGGCACGCCAAATGTGGGATTTCGGGCTCCGCAGACCCTTGATAGATTTGAACTTTGGGGTGCGTGCAAAGAACGCAACCTTCCCAGTCTGCCTACTCGCCGATCTCACGACCTAGCTTGATGAACAGGAAGGAAATGGGATACAACAGTTTACCCAGGTTCAGGCCACCTTGCGGTGTAAAACCCTACTCCCGCTTTGTGGTGGATTGGCCTCGAGGTGGGCTAAGGATGAACTAGTACAGAGGAAGAACTAACTCAGGAGGTGTGTTCTTGTGTGGTGTGAGCTGGAGAGGGTTCAGATGGCTCGATCTGCCTCTACGGTGGTGGTGCTGGTCTACTTATAGTGGCCTTGGTCCTCTTCCCAAATGAAGGCGGGAAGGGATCTCCAGTACATCTTATCCTGACAAAAGTAGTCTTCGCCTGCAAAATCCTCTGGTCATGATGCTGCGGTGGGCTTGGCAGTGACCTCCGTCCCGCCGTCCTGGCGGTCTTGGTCTTGTTGCATGGGAATGGAAACCTTTGGCTGATTCCTCGGGACTCCGCGCCCGCGCTTGCCTCCTTAGCACCAAAGAGGAAACTGTTGTCCTGCGCCCGCCTGGCCTTGGTCTCCACGGCTCACGTCATCCGAACCTCGCGAGGTGAGGCTTGCAAAGAAATCTTCGCTCCTCAGGAGCCAGCCTGAGGAGGCCGCTCCTTCTGGACGTCTTGGTGTTATCCGCCTCGCGAGGCTTGGCCCCTCGTGAGGGTCTTGAGTTGTTGATGCTAAAGGTGGGCCGTATGATGAGGACATCACTAACAAAGTTACACCCACAGCCCCTACTGATACATATAGAGGACCAATTACTAGAGCTCGCGCACGCCAATTAAATTACCAGGTACTTCCGTTTCTTGGTAATGATTCTAATGTTCATGAGAATATGATGCTGCCTAAATTGGATACATTTGTCTTGCTTACAAATGAAGGGCCTAGCTTGGACAAGAAGGATGATCGTTGGAGCAAGATCAAGCATGGAGATGATGGCATGCGCAACGGGAACAACAACGGAGTTACAAGTGATGATTTCAGGACTTTGAAGCCACCATAATGAGTGCGTGAAGCCTTGGAAGAAATATACAAGATGCCACTACATAAATTTCGTCCAGAGGCTATTCTAGGTGCTGCGTCACCTTATTATTGGGTCAGGCCCATGTAATTTTGAAATACTTCAGTATAGGCTATTTTAAGAGTCCGTATGTGTGGGGAAACAAGAGTTAGGGTTGGTTTCGGACCCCTCCTCCAAGGGCCACGAAATCCCCCCCTCTTCCTCCATATATACAGCTCTTAGGGTGTCATTTAGGCTTTGGGTTTTGTTTAGATTAAAGTTCGCCATAGCTGCAACTTCGCGTACTTCGTTTGTGTTCAACGACCAGACAAAGGCGTCACAGAACCCCACCTTGATCAATAAAGCTTTCCTCTTATATTCGCAATATCCAGATTGCAATCTTAGTTTCTTGCTTGTTCTTCGTTTGCCTGCAGGAAACAGACCTTCATGGTCAGGTTGATCGTGCTCCGGCGTGGTCAATAACCTCTCGGAGTTGGTTTAGCAATTGCTAAGGCGCGACATCCTCGCACGTTCGTAGTCGGATCGTCAAAGTCGACTTCCTCCAAAAGGATAGCCACCATCTCATCGAAAGACGGGACACCTTTGCCTCTATCAAGTGGTATCAGATTTCCAGGTTGCTCAGTGAGATTTTACAGTTTTTCATTGTTTAGATCGAGTCTGTTCTTATGCCTACAGTCCACGAAAAAAAGCCAAAAAAATAGGGTTAGTTCATCCTATCCGAACCAATATGAGCCTTTGCATAATCTTTTCTGTATTTGCTTTGTTGAATTTGTGGTTGCATCGTCGTGTCAAGTTGCTGGTCTTAGCGTCTGGTTTCCCTTAGAGTTTTGAGTTTTGTCCACAAGTTGTCACGCAGCCGCCGCACCATCGTCATCGTTCCTACCATATACCACCACCACCAACATATTCCTTACTGCTGCCATATACATCCGCCTGTCCACCACCAATCCGAGTCCACATATACATCTGCCTGTCCACCACCAATCCGAGTCCACATATACATCCGCCTGTCCACCACCAATCCGAGTCCACATATACATCCGCCTGTCCACCACCAATCCGAGTCCATCACCAATCCGAGTCTTTTCATATTAGGTTTGTTTTCGAGATCCATCTAGTTTTCGTTTTGTGTTTCCTTGCCTGAGTAGGTCTCTGGAGACCCCCGGGCAATTTTTAGGCCAAAATTTCGGCGACCAAAAATATTTTTTCCCTATCCTATTTTTAGGTCCCAGGGAGTGTTTCGAGACACTCGCCATCATAGTGATTTTTTGTCGCACTTTTTCGTCGTCGCAACCCTAATTTCCGAAAAAAAATCCAAAACAATTTCGTGCCTATCCTGTTAGTTTGACTTGGGAAGAGTTTTGAGACACTCGCCATTATAGTGATTTTTCGCAAAAAAAAGAGGAGCGCAGAAAAAAGAGGAGCGCAAAAAAAAGGGGAGCGCAAAAAAAGAGCAAAAAAATCAAAGTGTGCTTTTCCCTTGCTTACGTGCAGCGTCGTGTTTTTTTTAGTGTTCTAGGCTCGCGTCTCTAGCACGGTCTAGCCTAGGAACAGCACAGTACCGTCATTGAGTGTTTATTCAACTTTGCATCTATGAATTGATTATTGCTGACCCTTTTTGCTACCATATTATAAGCCTTCCCAGCTCCACATACATCTACGTCGTGCGTTTGACTCTCCCTGGTAATCGCTTTATCCAAGCTTTGAGAGTTTTGACTACATCGGTTGCCGATCACCGCCTGCTGCTGGGTAAGAACTGGTAAGAATTTGAGATTTGTTTGACGGATTTGTGACACCCACCACCACCACCACTTGTTAGTAGTCTGTAGGATCATATTCTTGTGTGTTTTTATTGCTGCTAACCATTCCAGGATCACAAGCCGACGAGATTGACTGGGAGAACTTAACGAACAAGGAGCTTCATGATAAGTTTCAGCAAATGATGACTGAACAGGTGCAAGATGTGCTGAACAATTTTGAAGAGGCCATGGAGAAGATCACTGGCCTTGAGAAGACATTCGAAACAAAGCTCGATAACAGATTTAATGAACTGCTTGCGCGTCTTCCACCGCCTGCTGCACCTGTCGCACCTGTACAACAACAACAACATCGCCTTCCAAATCAAGTGGGACGAGCACAACGCGTTCCCCTTGAGCCTGGTTAAACTTCTGGTGCCGGTGTACCTACTGTTGATGCTTCTGTAGCTCCTGCTGTTACTGTAGAGGTGGAGGACCATTACGAGGATGAGGTTGATCAAAATCAGAACTACGTGCAACCACCAGCACCACCACCACCAGGTCGTCCTCATGCATATCATCGCAACGGTAGGGCTGCACCACCACCTGAAGTACAAGCTCATGACCATCTTCCTAAACTAAAGTTGAATATTCCACCATTTGAGGGTAGATATGTTCCTGATATATATCTTACTTGGGAGTTAGAAACTGAACAATGTTTTACATGTTTACAATATCCTGAGGAGAGACGTGTTCCTGCTGCTGTTTGTGCTTTCACTAGTTTTGCATGTGTTTGGTGGTCTGAACATTGTAGATTATATCCCATTGCAGCTACTTGGGCTGCTTTGAAAACCGCTATGCGTACTCGTTGGGTTCCACCTTATTATCAACATGAATTACTTCAAAAATTGCAACGCTTAAGACAAGGAAAAATTATGTAGAAGAATATTATCAGGAATTACAAACTGACATGATTAGATGTGGTATTGTTGAGGAGAATGAAGCTATGCTTGCACGTTTTATGGGTGGTTTAAATAGAGACATTCAGACCATTCTAGAGTATAAGGAGTATAATAATACCACTCATTTATTCCATCTTGCTTGTAAAGCTAAACGTGAAGTGCAGGATCGACAGGCATTGGCGCGAACTAACTTTTCTGCAGGTCGACTTTCATCATGGACACCACGTGCATCCTCTACTTCCACTGCACCAGCACCTCCATCAGGTGCCACCTCCAACCGTGATACAAGAAAGCAGGCACAACCACCACTATCTTCCAAGAGCACACCTGCCGGGCCTGCACAGAGCTCTTCTTCTTCCATGGCATCCACAGGGCACACAAGTGATATTATTTGTCGTCGTTGTAAGGGAAGAGGACATTATGCGAGAGAATGCAAATCTCAGCGTGTGATGATTGCTATTGAGGATGGTGGGTATGAGTCCGCTAGTGACTATGATGAGGAGGCTTTGGCTCTTATTACACGTGAAGAACACGTTGGAGATGATTCTGATCATGAGACGCAATACATGGCTCCTGAAGACGCTGACAGGTATGAATGTTTAGTTGCTCAACGTGTTTTGAGTGTCCAGGTCACACAAGCTGAGCAAAATCAGAGGCATAATTTGTGCCATACAAAGGGAGTTGTGAAGGAACGTTCTGTTCGCGTCATCATAGATAGAGGGAGCTGTAACTACTTGGCTAGCATGGAGATGGTGGAGAAGCTATCTCTCACCACAAGACCACATCCACATCCTTACTACATCCAATGGTTCAACAACAGCGGCAAGGTTAAGGTAACACGTACTGTTCGTGTGCATTTTAGTATCTCTACATATACTGATTATGATGATTGTGATGTGGTACCCATGCAAGCATGTTCCTTATTACTTGGTAGACCATGGCAATTTGATAAAAATTATGTACACCATGGTAGAAACAATCAGTATACTCTTGTTCATAAGGATAAAAATATTACATTGCTTCCTATGACTCGTGTTCCATTTTGAAAGATGATATTAATAGAGCTAATAAAGCAAAACAAGAGAAAAATAAGAGTGAAAATCAGATTGTGGCAAAAGAATTTGAGCAACAAATGAAACCACATAATAAACCATCTAGTGTTGCTTCTGAAATTAAATTGAAAAGTGCATGTTTACTTGCCACAAAATCTGTTTGCTATGCTTTTGTGTGCAAAGAGGCATTATTTTCATTCGAGGACGTGCCTTCCTCTTTGCCCCTTGCTGTCACTAACATTTTGCAGGAGTTCGCTGACGTCTTTCCACAAGACGTGCCACCGGGATTACCACCTATTCCAGGGATTGAGCATCAAATAGACTTAATTCCCGGTGCATCGCTACCCAACCGTGCACCATACCGTACCAATCCAGAGGAGACAAAGGAGATTATGTGTCAAGTACAGGAGCTGCTCGACAAAGGTTATATACGCGAATATCTTAGTCCTTGTGCTGTTCCTATTATACTTGTGCCTAAAAAGGATGGTACATCGCGTATGTGTGTTGATTGTAGAGGCATTAATAACATTACTATTCGTTATCGTTATCCTATTCCTAGGCTAGATGATATGCTTGATGAATTGAGTGGCTCTACAGTATTTTCCAAAGTTGATTTGCGTAGTGGATACCATCAAATTAGTTTGAAACTGGGAGATGAATGGAAAACAACATTTAAAACTAAGTTTGGTTTATATGAGTGGTTAGTCATGCCTTTTGGGTTAACTAATGCACCTAGTACTTTCATGAGACTAATGAATGAAGTTTTACGTGCTTTCATTGGATGATATGTGGTAGTCTATTTTGATGATATACTGATTTATAGCAAATCTTTGGAAGAACATTTGGAACATTTACGTGCTGTTTTTATTGCTCTACATGATGCACGTTTGTTTGGTAACCTTGGGAAGTGCACCTTTTGCACCGACCGAGTATCTTTTCTTGGCTATGTTGTTACTCCATAGGGAATTGAAGTTGATAAAGACAAGATTGAAGCTATTGAGAGTTGGCCGCAGCCCAAAACGGTCACACAAGTGAGGAGTTTCCTTGGCCTCGCTGGTTTCTATAGGCATTTTGTGAGAGATTTTAGCACCATTGCTGCACCTCTCAACGAGCTTACAAAGAAGGATGTGCCTTTTGTTTGGGGTACCGCACAGGAAGAAGCCTTGACGGTATTGAAAGATAAGTTAACACATGCTCCTTTACTCCAACTTCCTGATTTTAATAAGACTTTTGAGCTTGAATGTGATGCTAGTGGAATTGGATTAGGAGGTGTGTTATTACAAGATGGCAAACCTGTTGCATACTTTTCTGAAAATTTGAGTGGGCCTAGTCTGAACTATTCTACTTATGATAAAGAGTTATATGCTCTTGTTCGGACCTTAGAAACATGGCAACATTATTTATGGCCCAAGGAATTTGTTATACATTCTGATCAAGAATCTTTGAAACACATTAAAAGTCAAGCAAAACTGAACCGTAGACATGCTAAATGGGTTGAATTAATTGAGACTTTCCCTTATGTTATTAAACACAAGAAGGGTAAAGAAAATGTTATTGCTGATGCATTGTCTCATCGCTATACTATGCTTTCACAACTTGACTTTAAAATATTTGGTTTGGATACCATCAAAGATCAATATGTGCATGATGCTGAATCTAAAGATGTCTTGCAGAATTGTAAGGAAGGTAGAACTTGGAACAAGTTCATCGTTAACGCTGGATTTCTGTTTCGTGCTAACAAGCTATGCATTCCAGCTAGCTCCGTTCATCTTTTGTTGTTGCAGGAGGCGCATGGAGGAGGATTAATGGGACACTTTGGCATGAAGAAGACGAAGGATATACTTGCTACACATTTCTTTTGGCCAAAGATGAGACGGGATGTTGAGCGTCTTGTTGCACGCTGCACTACATGTCAAAAAGCTAAGTCACGACTCATTCCTCATGGTTTGTATATGCCTTTACCTATACCTAGTGTTCCTTGAGAGGATATATCTATGGACTTTGTTTTAGGTTTACCTCGAACAAAGAAGGGGAGGGATAGCATATTTGTTGTCGTGGATAGGTTCTCGAAAATGGCACACTTTATAGCATGTCATAAAAGCGATGATGCTGTTAATGTTGCTGATTTGTTCTTTCGTGAAATTATTCGCTTACATGGTGTGCCAAATACTATTGTTTCAGATCGTGATACTAAATTTTTTAGCCACTTTTGGAGATGTTTATTGGCTAAGTTGGGGACTAAACTGCTTTTTAGTACTACATGTCATCCCCAAACTGATGGACAAACTGAAGTAGTCAATAGAACATTGTCTGCCATGCTTAGGGCTGTTTTGAAGAATAACAAGAAAATGTGGGAAGAATGCTTGCCTCATATTGAATTTGCTTATAATCGGTCGCTGCATTCTACTACTAAGATGTGCCCTTTTGAAATTGTGTATGGTTTCCTACCTCGTGCACCTATTGATTTGTTGCCTCTTCCATCTTCGTAGAAGGTTAATTTTGATGCTAAACAACGTGCTGATTTGATCTTAAAGATGCATGAGTTAACTAAGGAAAATATTGAGCGCATGAATGCTAAATATAAACTTGTTGGAGATAAGGGTAGAAAACATGTTGTCTTTGCACCTAGAGATCTTGTTTGGTTACATTTGCATCAGGATAGGTTTCCTAATTTGCGCAAGTCAAAGCTAATGCCACGTGCTGATGGTCCTTTTAAGGTGTTAGAAAAAATAAATGATAATGCATATAAACTTAAGTTGCCCGCAGATTTTGGGGTTAGTCCCGCTTTTAACATTGCAGATTTGAAGCCTTACTTGCGTGAGGAAGATGAGGTTCCGTCGAGGACGACTTCAATTCAAGAAGGGGAGGATGATGAGGACATCACTAACAAAGTTACAACCACAGCCCCTACTGATACATATACAGGACCAATTACTAGAGCTCGCGCACGCCAATTAAATTACCAGGTACTTTCGTTTCTTGGTAATGATTCTAATGTTCATGAGAATATGATGCTGCCTAAATTGGATACATTTGTCTTGCTTACAAATGAAGGGCCTAGCTTGGACAAGAAGGTTGATCGTTGGAGCAAGATCAAGCATGGAGATGATGGCATGTGCAATGGGAACAACAACGGAGTTACAAGTGATGATTTCACGACTTTGAAGCCACCATAATGAGTGCGTGAAGCCTTGGACGAAATATACAAGATGCCACTTCATAAATTTCATCCAGAGGCTATTATAGGTGCTGCGTCACCTTATTATTGGTCAGGCCCATGTAATTTCGAAATACTTGAGTATAGGCTATTTTTAGAGTCCGTATGTGTGGGGAAACAAGAGTTAGGGTTGGTTTCGGACCCCTCCTCCAAGGGCCATGAAATCCCCCCCTCTTCCTCCATATATAAAGCCCTTAGGGCGTCGTTTAGGCTTTGGGTTTTGTTTAGATTAAAGTTCGCCATAGCTGCAACTTCGCATACTTCGTTTGTGTTCAACGACCAGACAAAGGCGTCACAGAACCCCACCTTGATCAATAAAGCCTTCCTCTTATATTCGCAATATCCAGATTGCAATCTTAGTTTCTTGCTTGTTCTTCGTTTGCCTGCAGGAAACAGACCTTCGTGGTCAGGTTGATCGTGCTCCGGCATGGTCAATAACCTCTTGGAGTTGGTTTAGCGATTGCTAAGGCGTGACGTCCTCGCACGTTCGTAGTCGGATCGTCAAAGTCGACTTCCTCCAAAACGATAGCCACCATCTCATCGAAAGACGGGACACCTTTGCCTCTATCACCGTACCAGGCCATCGTCGGAGCCATGCCGTGGGCCGCGGGCAGGCAAGTCTGGGTACCCCGATTCCCAGAACACCAACAGCTTCCATGAGCAGAGCGCAGGGCGGGAGGCGCCAGGCGCTCAGGAGTTCATCGCCAAGGCAACCAAGTAGCTTCAGGAGGCACGAGCCATGCGTGGCGAGCACCACCCCGCATTGCTCAGTGCAGCTGCTGTCCCTGACGAGGGCAGCGAGCTGCGCATCTGCGTCAACATCCCAGGGCTCAACAGGATCGCATCTCAGGAGCTCTTCTGGCTGTCCCACGTTGGCCGGTGCGAGGGTCCCCCTCATAGCTATGTTCGCATGCCTTTTTGTCTGCTGAATAGGGCTGTCGTGCACCAGCGCCACATGCGGGGCGTCCTGGCAGCTCACGAGGCCAGACACAAGGCGATCCTATCGGAGGTGGCGTTGGATCCTCACGACCCTCTCGAGCCTCCGGAGCCTCACGAGGCTCAGGACCCGGAGGACTCATGAGGAGCAACTTCTACAGCACACGTCTTCAGCTACTCCAACACTTCTTCAGCAACGGTGCCAGGTGACACTCTTTGGTTTGTTCAATTTAGGGCGCCCCTCGGGCCGCATCATCCTCGAACCGTCATGGCCAGTCTCGCGGCTGCACCATTTTATTTTATGTACTCCGGACCAGTATGCTGCCTCTGTTACCATGATTATTGGCTTTACCCGGTTGTTTCGTTACCTATGGAACCACCCTTCGCGGCCTCCGCGCGTTGCTAACCTGCCTCTTGCTCATCCTGCGACGAGGGCTACACATGCTGGCATGATGCCTGTGCTCGGGTCTGTCCCTGCAGCGCTGATAAATCTGAGAGATCGTGCTCTGGCTCGCGGCTGCCCCGCGCATGTCACCTCACCAGGTCCTCAACGCCTTCATCTTCTTGCGAAAAGATCAACCATAGGATAGCAAGCATGGATATGTGCTACATCCTCTTCCCCTGACTAACTCGCAGGGACCTCCGGAGTCGGGACTGCAGGCGGCCCCGCCATCCACTCCTCCTCCGTACAATTCGCTTACACGTTAAAGGGGGGTCCTTGAGCATCGCGCCTCAGGGGCTCCTACTGGCTCTCGGACTCTCACCCCCTGGCCTTGATCACGGCATCGCGACCTGGCATACCAGTGGCGGCTGAGCCTCGCTCGAGGGCCGGGACCCGAGTGTTGGGGATCATTGCAGAAATTAAAAAAATTCTACGCATCACCAAGATCAATCTATGGAGTAACTAGCAATGAGAGAGAGGGAAGTGCATCTTCATACCGTTGAAGATCGCGAGACGGAAGCATTACAAGAACGCGGATGAGGGAGTCGTACTCGTAGCGATCCAGATTGCGGTTGATTCCGATCCAAGCACCGAACAACGGCGCCTCCGCGTTCAACACACGTGTAGCCCGGTGACGTCTCCCGCACCTTGATCCAGCAAAGAGGAGGGAGAGGTTGAGGAAGAGGGCTCCAACAGCAGCACGACGGCGTGGTGGTGATGGAGTGGCAGTTCTCCGGCAGGGCTTCGCCAAGCTCACGCGGAGGAGGAGAGGTGTTGGGGAGGGGAGGGGCTGCGCCTTGGATGTGGTGCTGCAGCCCTCCCTCTACCCCTCTGTTTATAGGGAGAAGGGGGAAGGGGGCCGGCCCCTCTAGATGAGATCTAGAGGGAGGGCGGCGACCAAGGGGGAGGGGCGCCCCCTTTAGGGTTCCCCCAAAACATAGGCGCATGGGCCCTAGGGGGGATGGTGCCCAGCCCACTTAGGGGCTGCTTCCCTTCCACCTACAGCCCATAAGGCCCTCCGGGGCAGGTGGACCCTCCCGGTGGACCCCCGGAACCCCTCCGGTGGTCCCGGTACAATACCGGTATACCCCCGAATATTTCCGGTGACCGTATGATGACTTCCCATATATAAATCTTCACCTCCGGATCATTCCGGAACTCCTCGTGACGTCCGTGATCTCATCCGGGACTCCGAACAACATTCGGTAACCACATACAAATCTTCCTTATAACCCTAGCATCATCGAACCTTAAGTGTGTAGACCCTACGGGTTCGGGAATCATGCAGACATGACCGAGACCGCTCTCTAGCCAATAACCAACAGCGGGATCTGGATACCCATGTTGGATCCCACATGTTCCACGATGATCTCATTGGATGAACCACGATGTCGAGGATTCAAGCAATCCCGTATACATTCCCTTTGTCAATCGGTACGTTACTTGCCCGAGATTCGATCGTCGGTATCCCAATACCTCGTTCAATCTCGTTACCGGCAATTCACTTTACTCGTTCCGTAATGCATGATCCCGTGACTAACTACTTAGTCACATTGAGCTCATTATGATGATGCATTACCGAGTGGGCCCAGAGATACCTCTCCATCATACGGAGTGACAAATCCCAGTCTTGATCCGTGCCAACCCAACAGACACTTTTGGAGATACCTGCAGTGCACCTTTATAGCCACCCAGTTATGTTGTGACGTTTGGTACACCCAAAGCATTCCTACGGTATCCGGGAGTTGCACGATCTCATGGTCTAAGGAAATGATACTTGACATTAGAAAAGCTTTAGCAAACGAACTACACGATCTAGTGCTATGCTTAGGATTGGGTCTTGTCCATCACATCATTCTCCTAATGATGTGATCCCGTTATTAATGACATCCAATGTCCATGGTCAGGAAACCGTAACCATCTATTGATCAACGAGCTAGTCAACTAGAGGCTCACTAGGGACACGTTATGGTCTGTGTGTTCACACATGTATTACGATTTCCGGATAACACAATTATAGCATGAACAATAGACAATTATCATGAACAGGGAAATATAATAATAACCATTTTATTATTGCCTCTAGGGCATATTTCCAACAGTCTCCCACTTGCACTAGAGTCAATAATCTAGTTACATTGTGATGAATCATACACCCATAGAGTTCTGGTGTTGATCATGTTTCGCTCGTGGAAGAGGTTTAGTCAACGGATCCGCGACATTCAAATCCGTATGCACTTTACAAATATCTATGTCTCCATTTTGAACATTTTCACGAATGGAGTTGAAGCGACGCTTGATGTGCCTGGTCTTCTTATGAAACCTGGGCTCCTTGGCAAGGGCAATAGCTCCAGTGTTGAAACAGAAGAGAGTCATCGGCCCCGATGCATTGGGAATAACTCCTAGGTCGGCAATGAACTCCTTCATCCAGATTGCTTCATGTGCTGCCTCCGAGGCTGCCATGTACTCCGCTTCACATGTAGATCCCGCCACTACGCTTTGCTTGCAACTGCACCAGCTGACTGCCCCACCATTCAAAATATACACGTATCCGGTTTGTGACTTAGAGTCATCCAGATCTGTGTCGAAGCTAGCATCGACGTAACCCTTTACGACGAGCTCTTCGTCACCTCCATAAATGAGAAACATATCATTAGTCCTTTTCTGGTACTTCAGGATGTTCTTGACCGCTGTCCAGTGTTCCATGCCGGGATTACTTTGGTACGTTCCTACCAAACTTACGGCATGGTTTACATCAGGTTTGGTACACAGCATGGCATACATAATAGACCCTATGGCCGAGGCATAGGGGATGACACTCATCTTTTCTTTATCTTCTGCCGTGGTTGGGCATTGAGCCGTGCTCAATCTCACACCTTGCAATACAGGCAAGAACCCCTTCTTGGACTGATCCATATTGAACTTCTTCAATATCTTATCAAGGTATGTGCTTTGTGAAAGACCTATGAGGCGTCTCGATCTATCTCTATAGATCTTGATGCCTAATATGTAAGCAGCTTCTCCAAGGTCCTTCATTGAAAAACACTTATTCAAGTAGGCCTTTATGCTTTCCAAGAATTCTATATCATTTCCCATCAATAGTATGTCATCCACATATAATATGAGAAATGTTACAAAGCTCCCACTCACTTTCTTGTAAACACAGGCTTCTCCATAAGTCTGTGTAAACCCAAATGCTTTGATCATCTCATCAAAGCGAATGTTCCAACTCCGAGATGCATGCACTAGCCCATAGATTGAGCGTTGGAGCTTGCATACCTTGTCAACATTCTTAGGATCGACAAAACCTTCCGGCTGCATCATATACAATTCTTTCTTAAGGAAGCCGTTAAGGAATGTCGTTTTGACGTCCATTTGCCATATCTCATAATCGTAGAATGCGGCAATTGCTAACATGATTCGGACGGACTTCAGCTTCGCTACGGGTGAGAAGGTCTCATCGTAGTCAACTCCTTGAACTTGTCGATAACCCTTAGCGACAAGTCGAGCTTTATAGATGGTAACATTTCCATCCGCGTCCGTCTTCTTCTTAAAGATCCATTTATTTTCTATTGCTCGCCGATCATCGGGCAAGTCTGTCAAAGTCCATACTTTGTTTTCATACATGGATCCTATCTCAGATTGCATGGCTTCAAGCCATTTGTTGGAATCTGGGCCCGCCATTGCTTCTTCATAGTTCGAAGGTTCACCGTTTTCCAACAACATGATTTCCAGGACAGGGTTGCCGTACCACTCTGGTGCGGAACGTGTCCTTGTGGACCTACGAAGTTTAGTGGTAACTTGATCATGATCGTCATCATTAGCTTCCTCTCTAGTCGGTGCAGGCACCACAGAAACATTTTCTTGTGCTACGCTACTTTCTGGTTCGAGAGGGGTCATCTCATCAAGTTCCACTTTCCTCCCACTTACTTCTTTCGAGAGAAACTCTTTCTCCAGAAAGGACCCGTTCTTGGCAACGAAGATCTTGCCTTCGGATCTGAGGTAGAAGGTATACCCAATGGTTTCCTTCGGGTATCCTATGAAGACGCATTTTTCCGACTTGGGTTCGAGCTTTTCAGGTTGAAGTTTCTTGACATAAGCATCGCCTCCCCAAACTTTCAGAAACGACAGCTTAGGTTTCTTCCCAAACCATAATTCATACGGTGTCGTCTCAATGGATTTCAACGGAGCCCTATTTAAAGTGAATGCGGCAGTCTCTAAAGCATAACCCAAAAATGATAGCGGTAGATCGGTAAGAGACATCATAGATCGCACCATATCCAATAGAGTGCGATTACGACGTTCGGACACACCATTACTCTGAGGTGTTCCAGGCGGCGTGAGTTGTGAAACAATTCCACATTTCCTTAAGTGTGTGCCAAATTCGTGACTCAAATATTCCCCTCCACGATCTGATCGTAAGAACTTTATTTTCCTGTCACGTTGATTCTCAACCTCACTCTAAAATTCCTTGAACTTTTCAAAGGTCTCAGACTTGTGTTTCATTAAGTAGACATACCCATATCTACTCAAGTCATCAGTGAGGGTGAGAACATAACGATAGCCACAGCGAGCCTCAACGCTCATTGGACCGCACACATCAGTATGTATGATTTCCAATAAGTTGGTTGCTCGCTCCATTGTTCCGGAGAACGGAGTCTTGGTCATTTTGCCCATGAGGCATGGTTCGCATGTGTCAAATGATTCATAATCAAGAGACTCCAAAAGTCCATCTGCATGGTGTTTCTTCATGCGTTTGACACCAATGTGACCAAGGCAGCAGTGCCACAAGTATGTGGGACTATCATTATCAACCTTACATTTCTTGGCACTCGCACTATGAATATGTGTAACATCACGTTCGAGATTCATTAAGAATAAACCATTGACCAGCGGGGCATGACCATAAAACATATCTCTCATATAAATAGAACAACCATTATTCTCGGATTTAAATGAGTAGCCATCTCGCATCAAACGAGATCCAGATACAATGTGCATGCTCAAAGGTGGCACTAAATAACAATTATTGAGGTTTAAAACTAATCCCGTAGCTAAATGTAGAGGTAGCATGCCGACGGCGATCACATCGACCTTGGAACCATTCCCGACGCGCATCGTCACCTCGTCCTTCGCCAGTCTCTGCTTATTCCGCAGCTCCTGCTTTGAGTTACAAATATGAGCAACCGCACCGGTATCAAATACCCAGGAGCTACTACGAGCGCTGGTTAGGTACACATCAATAACATGTATATCACATATACCTTTGGTATTGCCGGCCTTCTTATCCGCTAAGTACTTGGGGCAGTTCCACTTCCAGTGACCGTTTCCCTTGCAATAAAAGCACTCAGTCTCAGGTTTGGGTCCATTCTTTGTCTTCTTCCCAGCAGCTTGCTTACCGGGCGCAGCAACTCCCTTGCCGTCTTTCTTGAAGTTCTTCTTACCCTTGCCTTTCTTGAACTTAGTGGTCTTATTCACCATCAACACTTGATGTTCCTTTTTGATATCCACCTCTGCTGATTTCAGCATCGAATATACCTCAGGAATGGTTTTCTCCATCCCCTGCATATTGAAGTTCATCACAAAGCTTTTGTAGCTAGGTGGAAGCGACTGAAGGATTCTGCCAACGACCGCGTCATCCGGGAGATTAACTCCCAGCTGAGACAAGCGGTTGTGCAACCCAGACATTTGAGTATGTGTTCGCTGACGGAACTATTCTCCTCCATCTTACAACTATAGAACTTGTCGGAGACTTCATATATCTCGACCTGGGCATGAGCTTGGAAAACCATTTTCAGCTCTTGGAACATCTCATATGCTCCGTGCTACTCGAAACGCTTTTGAAGCCCCGGTTCTAAGCTGTAAAGCATGCCGCACTGAACCAGGGAGTAATCATCAACACGTGTTTGCCAGGCGTTCATAACATCCTGGTTTGCTGGGACGGGTGCTTCACCTAGCGGTGCTTCAAGGACATATGCTTTCTTGGCAGCTATGAGGATGATCCTCAAGTTCCGGACCCAGTCCGTATAGTTGCTACCATCGTCTTTCAGCTTGGTTTTCTCTAGGAACACGTTGAAGTTGAGGTTGACATTAGCGTGGGCCATTTGATCTACAAGACATATTGTAAAGATTTTAGACTAAGTTCATGATAATTAAGTTCATCTAATCAAATTATTAATGAACTCCCACTCAGACAGACATCCCTCTAGTCATCTAAGTGATACACGATCCGAGTCAACTAGGCCGTGTCCGATCATCACGTGAGACGGACTAGTCATCATCGGTGAACATCTTCATGTTGATCATATCTGCTATACGACTCATGTTCGACCTTTCGGTCTCTTGTGTTCTGAGGCCATGTCTGTACATGCTAGGCTCGTCAAGTCAACCTAAGTGTATTGCGTGTGTAAATCTGGCTTACACCCGTTGTATGCGAACGTTAGAACCTATCAAACTCGATCATCACGTGGTGCTTCGGAACAACGAACCTTCGCAACGGTGCACAGTTAGGGGGAACACTTTCTTGAAATTTTAGTGAGGGATCATCTTATTTATGCTACCGTCGTTCTAAGCAAATAAGATGTAAAAACTGATAAACATCACATGCAATCAAATAGTGACATGATATGGCCAATATCATTTTGCTCCTTTTGATCTCCATCTTCGGGGCGCCATGATCATCATCGTCACCGGCATGACACCATGATCTCCATCATCATGATCTCCATCATCGTGTCTTCATGAAGTTGTCTCGCCAACTATTACTTCTACTACTATGGCTAACGGTTAGCAATAAAGTAAAGTAATTACATGACGTTCCAGTTGACACGCAGGTCATAAATAAATTAAGACAACTCCTATGGCTCCTGCCGGTTGTCATACTCATCAACATGCAAGTCGTGATTCCTATTACAAGAACATGATCAATCTCATACATCACATATATCATTCATCACATCCTTCTGTCCATATCACATCACGTGACACTTGCTGCAAAAACAAGTTGGACGTCCTCTAATTGTTGTTGCAAATTTTTACTTGGCTGCTATAGGTTTCTAGCAAGAATGTTTCTTACCTACGCCAAAACCACAACGTGATATGCCAATTTCTATTTACCCTTCATAAGGACCCTTTTCATCGAATCCGATCCGACTAAAGTGGGAGAGACAGACACCCACGAGCCACCTTATGCAACTAGTGCATGTCAGTCGGTGGAACCTGTCTCACGTAAGCGTACGTGTAAGGTCGGTCCGGGCCGCTTCATCCCACGATGCCGCCGAATCAAGATAAGACTAGTAACAGCAAGTAAATTGACAAAATCGACGCCCACAACAACTTGTGTTCTACTTGTGCATAGAAACTACGCATAGACCTAGCTCATGATGCCACTGTTGGGGATCGTTGCAGAAATTAAAAAAATTCTACGCATCACCAAGATCAATCTATGGAGTAACTAGCAACGAGAGAGAGGGAAGTGCATCTTCATACCGTTGAAGATCGCAAGACGGAAGCGTTACAAGAACGCGGATGAGGGAGTCGTACTCGTAGCGATTCAGATCGCGGTTGATTCCGATCCAAGCGCCGAACAACGGCGCCTCCGCGTTCAACACACGTGCAGCCCGGTGACGTCTCCCGCACCTTGATCCAGCAAGGAGGAGGGAGAGGTTGAGGAAGAGGGCTCCAACAGCAGCACGACGGCGTGCTGGTGATGGAGTGGCAGTTCTCCGGCAGGGCTTTGCCAAGCTCACGCAGAGGAGGAGAGGTGTTGGGGAGGGGAGGGGCTGCGCCTTGGATGTGGTGTTGCAGCCCTCCCTCTACCCCTCTATTTATAGGGAGAAGGGGGAAGGGGGCCGGCCCCTCTAGATGAGATCTAGAGGGGGGCGGCGGCCAAGGGGAGGGGGCTTGCCCCCCAAGCGAGGGGCGCCCCCTTTAGGGTTCCCCCCCAAACCTAGGCGCATGGGCCCTAGGGGGGATGGTGCCCAACCCACTTAGGGGATGGTTCCCTTCCACCTACAGCCCATAAGGCCCTCCGGGGCAGGTGGACCGCCGGAACCCCTCCGATGGTCCCGGTACAATACCGGTATACCCCCGAATATTTCCAGTGACCATATGATGACTTCCCATATATAAATCTTCACCTCCGGAACTCCTCGTGACGTCTGGGATCTCATCCGGGACTCTGAACAACATTCGGTAACCACATAAAAATCTTCCTTATAACCCTAGCGTCATCGAACCTTAAGTGTGTAAACCCTACGGAATCGGGAATCATGCAGACATGACCGAGACCGCTCTCTAGCCAATAACCAACAGCAGGATCTGGATACCCATGTTGGCTCCCACATGTTCCACGATGATCTCATCGGATGAACCACGATGTCGAGGATTCAAGCAATCCCGCATACAATTCCCTTTGTCAATCGTTCCGTTACTTGCCCGAGATTCGATCGTCGGTATCCCAATACCTCGTTCAATCTCGTTACCGGCAAGTCACTTTACTCGTTCTGTAATGCATGATCCCGTGACTAACTACTTAGTCACATTGAGCTCATTATGATGATGCATTACCAAGTGGGCCCAGAGATACCTCTCCGTCATACGGAGTGACAAATCCCAGTCTTGATCCGTGCCAACCCAACAGACACTTTCGGAGATACCTGCAGTGCACCTTTATAGCCACCCAGTTACGTTGTGACGTTTGGTACACCCAAAGCATTCCTATGGTATCCGGGAGTTGCACGATCTCATGGTCTAAGGAAATGATACTTGACATTAGAAAAGCTTTAGCAAACGAACTACACGATCTAGTGCTATGCTTAGGATTGGGTCTTGTCCATCACATCATTCTCGTAATGATGTGATCCTGTTATTAGTGACATCCAATGTCCATAGTCAGGAAACCGTAACCATCTATTGATCAACGAGCTAGTCAACTAGAGGCTCACTAGGGACACGTTATGGTCTATGTGTTCACACATGTATTACGATTTCCGGATAACACAATTATAGCATGAACAATAGACAATTATCATGAACAAGGAAATATAATAATAACCATTTTATTATTGCCTCTAGGGCATATTTCCAACACCGAGGACGTAGAGCACTTAGATGAGCGGGGGAAAGGGTATCAGCGTGAGCCCTACCTGGGAGCATCCCCACCAGGATGCAGTTAGGCGTCGCGCAACAATCGTCTTTGTAACAAGGAACCACCGTGGGTTCGCCAAGATAAGTCACCCCATACGCGCCGGCGCAAACCTCACAGTTCTCACGATTCGGTATTTTTTGGCTCTCGCGACCTCGCTCGGGCAAGGACGTTTCCCTTTTGGCCTTCAGGAAGCCGCTTGCACGCTAAAGGGGACCTCCTGAGCATCGCGCCTCAGGGGCTCTTACCGGACCTCGGGCCACTCACCTACTGGCCTTGACCATGGCATCGCGACCTAGCATACTAGCGACGGCTAAAGCCTGCCCGGGGACTTGATCATGTTAGCGTAGAGTACTAAGCTACAGCGAGAACGAAAGAGAACACCGTGCCAAGGAGGGATACACAATCACAACACCAAACTAGGAATAATAGCGTTAAGGCAAAAGCATTACAGTTTTTTACATACCCCCATGTGGCTCGTCATGTTTCTGCGCAGGGAAAGCAAAAGAAGGGACCCAGAAGAACCCCTGCCTCAGTAGCGTCCCCGACAGCGCCAAGTCGACGCCGCTATCATGCTCCAGGCGCGGCGGGAGCTCGGCGGCTCGTAGCTGTCGTCATCACTGGACTCCGGAGAATCGCTGGATTCCAGAGAGTCATTGCTGCCGCTGGAGGAGCTGCTGGCAAGGCCAAGGGCAAGTTTAGCGCCTGTGGCCGCGCCGCGTAGATCGCCCTTCTCGAGCAGCATTCAGGGCACCGACCGTCCTCGCCGAAGACCTTGAAGAAAAGCGTCGAGGCTCCGTCGTATTCAAAGTGGATGGCGAGGGCCCCCTCCGGGCAGCAGGCGCGGGCGATCTTGCCCCATCCTCGACTCATGAAGACGTCACCCAGGGGGACCACCTCGACCTCCGCTTCGGTGGCTTGGCTGCAGCACCCGGTGTGTTGCACCCACAGCTCGATGGGCCCCCTCGGCGGTATCTCCTCTGCGAAGAACCGTGGGAGCAGGATCCTTGTGCACGGCGGCATTGCCACACACACCACAAACTCGCGCGCTGTGCCTTCAGCATGGGTGCGTGAGCCGGGTGGCCGTTCAGCCACCGCATGTCCTCCTCCGCGACCCCGACCCTCTCGGAGCTAGGCATCTCCCCCATGCCCAGGGCTCTACGCACGGGCGTACATGGGGATCGGGAAGCTCGGCGGAGGCCGCTCGTGCCAAGGCCGCGTCACCTCGGGCCCATCAAAGGCGTCGCCGGAGCAGCCGAGCCTCTTCTTTGGCGGGAGTGGCCCGGGTTCCTCCCGAGGGATTTTCCCCTTCTCCGTCGTGGAAAACCTCCTTATCGGCGCCATAGATTCTTCGGCGAGAGGACGAAAACAAGAAGGAAGACGAAGGAGCAAGCAGCGGGAAGACAGAGATGAGTAGGGGGCTCCGCCCCTCCTCCCATTTATAGCCAGGAGGAGGCCAACCGCCGGCCTTCCACAATCCCAGTAATGATGATCTTTTTTACATGCAGCAGGCTCTAGGCAAGTCAAACGGTTGCCGAGGCAGCATGGGGAAGCGGAGATGCCCACGTCCCATCAAACGCCAGGCGTCGACCGGGTCCGCAGGTGGTAGGGGCCCGTGATGCTTCGCCCTTGCCCTTTGGCTTCGCCTCGAAGCCAAGTCCGAGCGCGCCTTGGGCCCGGGGGCTACTGTCGGCGTTCTGGGAACCGTGGTACCCAGACTTGCGTGCCTGCGGCCCACGGCGTGGCTCCATCGATGGCCTGGTACGACCCATCTTCAACATCAACAAAACAAGACCCTCGCAAGGGGCCAAGCCTCGCGAGGCGGACGACGCCAAGACCTCCAGAAGGAGTGGCCTCCCTAGGCTGGCTCCTGAGGAGCGGAGATTCCTATGCAGGCGCCCACCTCATGAGGTTAAGGTGACACAAGCCATGACGACCAAGGCCAGAGGGGCGCCAGCGGGCGCAGTATAGCAGGTTTCCTCTTCGGTGCTAAAGAGGCAAGTGCAGGCGCGGAGTCCCGAGGAATCAGCCAAAGGTTTCCATTTCTGTGCTACAAGACCAAGACCGCCAGGACGACAGGACGGAGGTCATCGCCGAGCCCACCACGACGTCATGACCAGAAGCTTTGCAGGCGAAGACCACCTTTTGTCAGGATAAGATGTATTAGTTGTCTCCCTTCAAAATTGGCCGTTGTGGGATCCCTTCCCACCATCACTTTGAGGGAAGAGGACCAAGGTCACTATAAATATAGCTTAGCCACTACCATAGAAGGGGACGGATCATCCAGACCATCCACACCCTCACCAGCTCACACAAACACAAGAACACACCTCCTGAGGTTGTTCTTCATCTGTACCAGTTCATCCTTAGCCCATCTCAAGGCTAATCGACCACAAAGCAAGAGTAGGGTATTACACCGCAATGGCCCGAACCTGGGTAAACTGCCGCGTCCCCTTCCTTTCCAGTTCATCGAGCTAGTCCGCGAGATCGACGAGTTGGCAGACTGGGGGATTGAGTTCTTCGCACGCAGCCCAGAGATCGAATCTATCTTGGGTCTGCGAAGCCCTGAATCCAACAATAACCCTGCAAGCTTATATAATCTACAAAGTTCCTCTATAGCAAGCAAGTGCATATCATGATATATTGTCATGTCTCCCACATAAGGATTAGCAGGCAATCTTTCAAAAATACCAAGAGGAATTTAATAGAAAATATTTCAGCAGCTGGGGTCCTCTCTTACCACTTGTGCACGTGACATGGGCATCCCAAACAAGCCTCTCAAAGGATTATTTTAAATAATAGCAAGTGTAAATAATAATCAGCACATATGGTAAAAGTTTCCTTACCAAGAGCGCTACAATCCCCGGCAATGGCACTAGAAAAGAGTCTTGATGACCCACAAGTATAGGGGATCAATCGTAGTCCTTTCTATAAGTAAGAGTATCGAACCCAACGAGGAGCAAAAGGAATTGATAAGCGGTTTTCACCAAGGTTTCACTGCAAGTGCTATCAGATAGGTTTGATAGATAGTTTGATAACAAGATAATTATAGCATTCATTGCCTTGATAAGTGTTATGTGGGCGGATCAGAGCTAATGTCCTTATTTTAATAAATACCTACTTATGATTATACTCTCCATGCAAGCATCCGCAACTACAAGATAATTAGTTACTCCTATAAAGGATGGCGGAGTACCCGCCTCCCATGGCTTTCCGCGGGCTAAGCGAGCCTCCTAGCAGTCATTGGTCGCTGGCTTTCCACGAGAGCCACCCAGTGTCGACGCGAGTCATCTGATCTGCCCCAGTGGTGGAGCTAGCGAATTATCAAAGCCTAGGCACGCTATAGCTAAAATTTGAATAGACATAATTAGAACCAGCACAATCACATAATTTCTCGGTAAATTAGAGAGAATAACTCACCTATTTATCATGTGCTAGTAGTCCTAATTGTTGATAGTATGCTCTTTTTCTAGGGTAAAGCTAAGCTTTATATATCAAAGTTCACATGTAGTAGGATACAACTCGAATAATAGTGATGATTCGGTCAACCAAACATGGCGTCCCAAATCAAGAGAAAGACAGTACTTGGCTAAACTATCGACTCATTGAATCGCATAGTCGTGCGCTTGCCGGCCCTGCTAGCGCGGCTAGTGACGACCCAACGTTCGCTCGACAAACAGAATTGAGTGACCACCTGTGACACCCCTGATGATTAGCTATAGTGAACTCATGATAATGATGCCAAGTCGTCACCGTTTTGCTAAGCTAATTGCCACTTGATAAAAACAAAAGTCAAAATGAAATTTAAATTGCAAGTCAAATTATTGTTTCTCCAAATAGAGAAAAAAATGTTCGAGATGATGAAGATATTCACTGAAAAAATTCATGCATTAACCAACATTTTCAGGTTAAACAAATTATTATACATTTCAAAATAAATTGAAAATTGGTGGACTAACTAAAAATGTTGGCTAATATTTACGTTCTAAATATCAAGTAAAACAAAATTCATTTGGTATTAAATAAAGGTTCAAAACAGAGAGAAATAGGAAAATAGAAAAGATTAAAAGAAAAAGAAGAAAAACCTTGTGTGATACTTGGCCCTAGTGGCCACGGTGCACGCGGCCCAGCCCACCGCCTAGCATTTCCCCTACCTCGAGCTATAGGGGCACAGGATGTGCATGGCGCACATCCACGGAAAATCCTACTCGCCGCTCGTTGCACAAGCTGTCGATGCTTCGCACAAGAGGAGGTGCGAGCGAGCGACCGAGTGGGCCGGCCCGTTTTAGTGTTTCAGCAAACACCGCTTTTTGAGAACCTTCTATGATGTTTCCAGCAGGTTTTTGTTTCCGGTTTTGGGAACCTTCTAGAAGGTTCCTGAACCGGCCTTTTCTTTTTCAGTTTCTTCTTCGTTTTCCTTTTTTCTATTTCTCTTCTTTTTCGTTTTTTCTTTTCTTTTTTCTGCATCTTTCTTTTTTCTTTTTCTTTTTTGTTTTCTAGTTTATTTTCAAATTTTGTTTCCGAATTTCAAAAAATGTTCCTGTTTTTCAAATTTTGTTCACAAATTGAAAAAATGTTCCCCTTTTTCAAAATTTGTTCACAAATTCAGAAAATGTTCCCAGTTTCAAAAAAATTGTTCCAAATTTTCAAAAATTTCCCTGTTTTTCAAAATTTGTTCAAAAATTCAAAAAATGTGCATGGTTTTGAAAATTTGTTCAGAATTTAAAAAATGTTCCCTTTTAAAAAAATACAAATTAAAAAAATGTTCGCATTTTAGAATTCAAAAATTGTTTGGAATTTCAGAAAATGTCCCTTGTTCCAAAATTGTTACAAATTCAAAAATTGTCCGCGTTTTCAAAGATAAAAGGAAATTTTCAAAAAATGTTCCCAATTTTAAAAAGTTCGGAATTTCAAAAAATGTTCGCGTTTGCAAAAAAATAATTACTTTTTGGAAAAATGTTCAAAATAAAAACACGGGCCAAAAAACCGATTCGCTACAGCAAACTGGATCGCTGCAGTACATAGTCACTAGAGTGCGCGGTTCGCTGCAGTACTCCATTCGCTGCATGCGCTGCTCGCTACAATGGGCCGGCCCAGTTGGGGCGTGCGCCTGTGCGTCGGGGTGGCTAGTTGACGCAGAATGCGTCCAATAGGACCTCCCCTCCTCCATGGCGGCATGGCCATGGATCGCCAGCATGTAGCCCCCTTGACCTATAAAAGCATCCCCCGAAAACCCTAGATCAAGCTCTCACATTCCCCCCTCATTTCCCCTTCACCCCATCCTCTCCGGCTCGAATTCGAGCTCGTGAGCACGTGCGGTGACCACTGCCTCTCTATCATCGTCACGACCATCGTCATCTTCGGCATGTGGCAGCACATCCGGCAGGTTTTCTGTGCTCAACCTCTTCCGTTCTGGGCATTGGAGCAAGGCGGGGAGCTCCGTAACCGATGCCATCTTTGTCTTCTTTGTCCGGCCCGCGCTATCTCGCCGCCACCACCACCTCTCCAGACCACCGCGACCCTCCCCGAGCGCGCTGACAGACTCACCGTGAGCTTCTCCTTCGAGTCCCCCGTTTTCCCCATCGTTTTCCTCCCTTACCGCCCCATGCTCCGGTCGCCATGCCCGGAGCTTGCTCTTGGGCGCGTGCTCGCTGCGCTCCCTCTGTGTCCTGTTGCAGCCGTGCTGTCGCCTACAGCCGCCCTTACCCGCGCCCAGCCCTGCTTCCGCCGCACCTCCCCCCCCCCCCCCCCCCCGCCGCACTAGTCGCTGCTCCACGACCTTCTGCACGGGTGCCCTCAGCGCCCGGTGCTGGCCGCCGCTCGCCCTAGCCGCGTCCAAGTTGCGCGCCCCACCAGCACTGTCTGTGGCCTTGCTCTCCTGCTGCCCGCTGCTGCGTTGATGTCGTTACTGCTTCTGCTGCTGCTTGTCGTGCTGCTGCTACGCTACTACTGCTTGTGGTGCCGCTAGCTGCTGTTATATATACTCTGCTGCCCAGCCGTTGTTGCTCTAGTTGCTCCTAGCTGCTGCTACGCTACTGCTGCTTATCGTGCTGGTACTACTGCTCCAGCCGCTACTAATGGCCATTGTCGTGGGAACCGGATCCTCTAACATTCAAAAGGGAATTGATAACCCACAAGTATATGGGATCGCAACAGCTTTCGAGGGTAGAGTATTCAACCCAAATTTATAGATTCGACACAAGGGGAGCCAAAGAATATTTGTAAGTATTAGCAACTGAGTTGTCAATTCAACCACACCTAGAGATTAATTACCTGCAGCAAGGTGATCAGTAGCAAAGTAGTATGATATTTTTGATAATAATAGCAGCAACAGTAACGATAGCAGTGATAGCAGTAGTTTTGTAGCAAGTGCAACAGTAACGATAGCAGTAGTAACTTAGCAAAAACAATATAAGAGAAATTTGTAGGCATTGGATCGGCGATTTGTTGGATGATATTCATCATGTGACAGTCATAACCTAGGACGATATGACACTAGCTCCAGTTCATAAATATAATGTAGGCATGTATTCCGTAAATAGTCATACGTGCTTATGGAAAGAACTTGCATGACATCTTTTGTCCTACCCTCCCGTGGCAGCGGGGTCCTATTGGAAACTAAGGGATATTAAGGCCTCCTTTTAACAGAGAACCGGAACAAAGCATTAACACACAGTGAATACATGAACTCCTCAAACTACGGTCATCACCGGGAGTGGTCCCGACTATTGTCACTCCGGGGTTGCCGGATCATAACACGTAGTAGGTGACTATAACTTGCAAGATCGGATCTATAACATGGATATAATGGTGATAACATGAACGGTTCAGATCTGAAATCATGGCACCTGGGCCCAAAGTGACAAGCATTAAGCATGGCAAAGTCATAGCAACATCAATCTCAGAACATAGTGGATACTAGGGATCAAGCCCTAACAAAACTAACTAGATTACATGATGAATCTCATCCAACTCCTCACCGACTAGCGAGCCTACGAAGGAATTACTCACTCCCGGTGGGGAGCATCATGAAATTGGCGGTGGACAAGGGTTGGTGATGACGAAGATCGAAGATCCCCCTCTCCGGAGCCCCAAACGGACTCCAGATCTGGCCTCCTGATGAAGAACAAGAGGTGACAGCGGCTCCGTCTCATGGATCACGATAATTCTTTCTCCCTGGTTTTGTACTGGAAAAATAGGATTTTATAGCGTCGGTTTCAGGGTCTGCGGGGCCACCGGGTGGGGACAACCCACCTGGGCGCGCCTGGAGGGGGCGCGCCCTGGTGGGTTGTGCCCACCCAGGTGCCCCCCTCCGTTGGTTCTTGGCTCCAGAAATTCTCATATATTGTATAAAAAATCCTCGTAAAGTCTCGTTCCATTCCGAGAACTTTTATTTCTACACCACAAACAACACCATGGTAGTTTTGCTGAAAACAGTGTCAGTCTGGGTTAGTTTCATCCAAATCATGCAAATTAGAGTCCAAAACAAGAGGAAAAGCGTTAGGAAAAGTAGATACTACGGAGACGTATCAACTCCCCCAAGCTTAAACCTTTGCTTGTCCTCAAGGAATTCAGTTGATAAACTGAATGTGGAAAAGAATAACTTTTACGAACTCCTTTGCTCTTGTTTGCATAAATAAGCTTAAACAACACCCAGGTTTTCTGCCAATAATATAACTAACCATGCCGAAAATAACTCTTAACAATTATATTAACTCATATCAATAACATAATCAGCTAGCGAGCAATAATAAGATATCTCAAACAGCAACACATTTTCAAAACAACCATGATATAATATGACAATAGTGGTATCTCGCTAGCCCTTTCTGAGACCGCAAAACATAAATGCAGAGCACCTCCAAAGTTCAAGCAACGACTAAACATTGTAATTCATGGTAGAAAAGATCCAGTCATGATGCACCCAACATTAGCTACACGCAATGCATAAGCATGATGGCAGTGCTCTCAGGTCATGGCGCTTGTTTTAGAAGGTGATGACAGAACATAAAAGTAAATAGATAGTCCCTTCGCAGAGGGAAGCAGTGATTCGCAGAGGTGCCAGAGCTCAAGTTTTTAAAACAGAGGTAAATGAAATTTTGAGAAATGCACCCTTCTTGTTTACTTCACGACCATCGGTTATCTATATCTTGCATGCTAAACACGCTAGTGGCGGTTCCCATACGATAAAGTAAAGGTTATGACTCCGTAGGAGTTTTTGTTTAATTATTTGCAAGCTTTTCTATTTGCAGTTTGGGACTGGGAATCCCTATTACCGCCCTTTTCTCGTGCAATGGCGAGTGAATGAACACTCAACCTGAGAATAACCCGCTTAGCATGGAAGATACTGACTACCTCCTGTCGCTCCATGAACGATCCAGGCACACAAAAAGGATATTTATTTGAAGTTTTTAGAGATGGCACATGCAAATTTACTTAGGATGGCAGGGCAATACCGCATATAGGTAGGTATGGTGGACTCATCTTGGAATAAGGTTTAAGGTTTTTGATGCACAAGCAGAATTCCCACTTAGTACAGACAAAGGCTAGGAAATAGGTTGAGAAGCGGCCAGCTAGAGAGCAACAACGGTCATGAACATGCATTATGCATAAGTAACATTGGACACTAGCATGAGTCGGATATGAACACCATGAACATAAATATCATAGAGGCTATGTTGGTTTTGATTCAACTACATGCATGAACATGTGCCAATTCAAGCCACTCGAACATTTAGAGGAGGATACCATATCATCATACTACATCACAATCATTTTAATGCAATGTTGACATCCAAGATAAATCATTATCCACTCCTAGCTACTTATGCATGGCATGAGAAACTATAATCTATAATTGTCATTTGCAAACATGTTTAATCATAATAGGTTTAATCATGGATACTAGGTTAAACATATTTACAAAAACAGAACAAGTCAAGTTCATACCCGTTTCTCTCTGCCACGACCAATTCATCAATTGTCGTCATTATTGCCTTTCACTTGCACAACCGAACGATATGAAAATAATAATAGTGAAAGAGTGCCATGGACTAAGCTGGAATCTGCAAACATTTTATTCAACAGGAGAAGACAAGGTAAAATAGGCTCTTTGTTAGATCAACAATAATGCATATGAGAGTCACTCAACATTTTCATCGTGGTATTCTCCTCGGTATGACTCAATAAAAAGAAAAGAAATTCAGAGAAACACATTGAAATATTTTTGGAGCTTTTGGTTTTCTTGAATCAAGCAAATAAAAGGGAAAAGCAAAATCGAGAAAAACTATTTACACGGGAAAGCTCCCAACAAGCAAAAGAAGAACAAGGAAATCTTTTTGGGTTTTCTTTTTAGTGCTACAGCTAACTACTCTAGAAAGAAAAATCACCAAGAAGCAGGAAATATTTTTGGATTTTCTCAAAAAAAAATCAAACACACAAGAAGAAAGTGAGAATTTTTTTAACGTGGATAGTAAAATGAAAAGGTGTGGACACCGACAAATGAAATGTGTGAACATGAATGTAATGTCGGTGGAAATACGTACTCCCCCAAGCATAGGCTTTTGTCCTAACTTGGTAATCAGCCAGTAGTTGAAGAAACCATGGGGTCCCATGTCAAACTGTTGAGGAGCGGGCACCTGTGGATCCCACTGCTGAGGCTCCTCCTTTGCTGCAGCCTGGTTGTTTCGGTAGGCGATGATATCCGCAGGCACAATCCTGTATCCAGCCCTGGCAATAGAATCAAACAAAGCAGGTGTAGGCAATGGAATAATATCCCGCGTGTTTTCACTAAAAACCAGATTATAAGGAATAGGAATGTTAGGGTAATCGCTTGCAATAAACTCGTGGTGTTCCATGGCCGCGCTATCTACGTAAACCTCGGGCAAAGGATAATCATGCAGGCGTATCTGAACGTTAAAGTGAGCCGCCAAACGAGTAGCGTAAATACCACCATGTATTTTACCCTTGGATTTATTAATGCGAAGGCGACGTGCCACAGTAGCTCCCAAGCTATAAGTGTTGTCACTGTAAATTGCGCAATGCAAAACAGCAAAATCTGGACCACTGAGTGCACCTACCTTCTCTCTAGCAAGTAAACACTTCGCAATAAATAGAGCAAAGTAGTGCACAGCAGGAAAATGCAAGCCAGCGGCGGTGATACTCGACACCCCTCTCTCATCTCCCACTATGAGAGTATGGTAAAAACCATTAAACTCTGAGGGCCTAGGCTCTACCAAACCACCATCAGAAGGAAGCAAACATATTTCACAAAATTCAGTAAGTGGTATCTGATGGGGTTCAGCATATAAATTAAAATGCACCTCAGGGGGGTTATTCCTAGGAAGAAAATTAAAACTTTGCACAAAGGAGTTTATGAGGAGATGATACTGTTCACATTCAGCTGCGATGAAGTCGGTGAGGCCGGCATTAGCAGCATATTGTGCAAACTCTTGAAGGATTCTGGCCCCTTCCATGAACGGGGTATGCGGCCATTCGCACGGCCGTACTTCCGCCATTCTCCGGGTATGGAGATCACTGTCAGACGACTCCCCAATAACTCCCTTGGAGTTCTTCTTGGAAGCAAACTTCCTAAAGATACTCATCTTTTTCCTATGAACAAAATTCTAAAAAAAATAGTCCACAAAATTTTCTCAACAAAACTTTACAAGATTTATAGAAACTACTCATAGGGATGCATAGAGGCCATAGCAAGCATTCAAACTACTTAGAACTCTAAGAATTCGACATGCAAGCTCATCTACAACAGCACCAAGAGTAGCTAATTATTCAAAATATAAACCACTAAGGCAAAAACTAATTGGACAAACGGAGGAGTCACATACCAAGCAACAATCCCCCGAAACAGTTTCGGAAATGGAGCTTCGAGCAAAGAGATCGAAAAATGTGGGTTTGAGAGCAAGAACACGAGAGAGAGAGAGAGAGAGAGAGAGAGAGAGAGAGCAATGGTGATTTTTTCTAGAGGTAGGTGGTGATGTGGGATGAAGAGATAAGTGAGGGGGCCCACATGGGGACCACAACCCACCAGGGAGCGCCTGGGGGTCCTGGCGCGCCCAGGTGGGTTGTGCCCACCTGGTGCACCTCCCTCTGATGTTATTTGCACCAAAAATTCTTAAATATTCAGAAAAAATCATATTAAATTTTCAGAGCATTCTGAGAACTTATTTTTGGATCATTTTTTATTCACGGTAAATTCAGAAAACAGACAAAACATGGCTTTTTATTTTATTTAACTGATAAAAATAGAAAACAAAAGGTAGGGACAGAAGATAGTGCCTACTAGATTCATCAACTTCATACCTTTCAAACATGATCCATTAATAAGGTTGATCAAGTTTTAAGTCTTATTAACAACCACTTTCGATTAGCATGAAACCAAAGAACTTTCATAAATCACTAAGTTACCTCAACAGGGATATGAATGTACCCAACAATAAGCATTTCATATTTCTTTTTGGCAGTAGGTAGAGGTAGTCGAAAACTTCCAATAGTGACTGCTGGAGATTTTTCAATAACATTAATACCATTCACTTGGAATTGTTTCTTCGGAAAATGCACTGTATGCTCATTACCATTGATATGAAAAGTGACCTTGCTTTTATTCCAATCAATAACAGCCCCTGCAGTATTCAAGAAGGGTCTACCAAGGATAATCGACATGTTGTCGTCCTCGGGCATCTCAAGTATAACAAAGTCAGTCAAAATAGTAGCATTAGCAACAACAACGGGCACATCCTCAGAAATACCGATAGGTATGGCAGTTGATTTGTCAGCCATTTGCAAAGATATTTCAGTAGGTGTGAGTATATTCAAAACAAGTCTTTTATATAAAGAGAAAAGGCATAACACTAACACCAACTCCCAAATCACATAAAGCAGTTTTCACATAATTTCTTTTGATGGAGCAAGGTATAGTTGGTATTCCCGGATCTCCAAGTTTCTTAGGTACTCCATCTTTAAAAGTATAATTAGCAAGCATGGTGGAAATTTCAGTTTTCGGTATTTTTCTCTTATTCGTGATGATGTCTTCCATGTACTTTGCATAAGGAGGCATTTTAAGGATATCAGTCAAGCGAGTATGTAAACAGACTGGCCTCAGCATTTTAGCAAAGCGTTCAAATTCTTCATCATCTTTCTTTTTAGTTGACTTAGGCGTAAAGGGCATAGGTTTTTGAACCCACGGTTCTCTTTCTTTACTGTGTTTTCTAGCAACAAAGTCTCTTTTATCATACCTTTTATTCTTGGGTTGTGGGTTATCAAGATCAACTGATGGTTCTATCTCAACATTGTTGTCTGGTTCTTTATTATTTGTTTGACTGTCTTCATGAACCTCATCATTATCTTTTTCATTATCAAAAGGTGAGTGTTCACTACCAGATTGAGTTTCAGCATCAGAGATAGAAACTTCATTATCATTATCAGAAGGTTTTTCTACTTCAGGTTCACTAGAGGCATGCAAAGTCCTATCATTTTTCTTCTTCTTTTTCTTTTTAGAAGGACTACGTGCACCAGTGGTAGCTCTTTGAGAGTCTTGTTCAATTCTTTTTGGGTGTCCCTCAGGATAAAGTGGTTCCCGAGTCATCCTACCTCCTCTAGTCATTACTTTAACAGCATGATCATTGATATTATTATTCATTTCATCTAACAACTCTCTTTGAGATTTAGCAACTTGTTCTAATTGAGTTTGAACCATAGAAGCATGATTTCCCACACCTCTAACATCATTTGAGATTCTAAATAACAAGTCACTCAAGCGAGCAATCATATCAGAATTGTATTTCAATTGTTTCATAACATTTGCATTGAAGTGATCTTGTTTTATAATGCAATTCTCAAACTCATAAAGGCATTGGCTAGGGTGCATATTGTGAGGAGTATCATTATCATTGAATTTCATTAGAGAATTTACCTCTACCACCTTAGGTGGTGGTGGTGTATCAAGCCCATGTATTTCTTCAATAGGAGGTAAATTTTTGACATCCTCAGGTTTAGTACCTTTTTCCTTCATAGATTTCTTTGCCTCTTGCATATCTTCAGGACTGAGATATAAAATACCCCTCTTCTTTGAAGTGGGTTTTGTAGGTCGTTCAGGAGGAGTCCAATCATCATAATTTTTCAATATGTTATTCAATAATTCTTTAGCTTGCCCAATAGTTTGTTCCTTGAAAACACAACCAGCACAACTATCTAGGAAATCCCTAGAAGCATCAGTTAGTCCATAATAGAACAAGTATTTCATTTTTCTTAAGAGGATGATCAGGCAAAGCATTAAGCAATTGGAGAAGCCTCCCCCAAGCTTGTGGGAGACTCTCTTCTTCAATTTGCGCAAAGTTAAATATTTCCTGTAAGGCAGCTTGTTTCTTATGAGCAGGGAAATATTTTTCAGAGAAGTAATAAATCATATCCTGGGGACTATGCACACAACTAGGAGCAAGAGTATTTTACCAAGCTTTAGCATCACCCTCTAATGAGAACGGAAATAATTTGAGGATATAGTAATAGCGAGTTTTCAAATCATGAGCAAAAAGTGTGGCTATGTCATTCAACTTAGGATTCCTATGTTAAGGACCCCTGGATCACTATTCATGAGTTCTTGGACTCTCAGGACATATTCCAGCACTTCCACCTTCCTTTCTCCAGCCAGGCTTTTGATGATCTGACTATTCTCCAGTCCATGTTGGGTGGTCTCAATAGAACACCTGGGTCCAAGGATATTTGGTTTTGGAAGGGCACTGCCAAGGGATACTCGCCAAAGTTGTTTTACTCACATACTTTTGCATCAGAATCCTTCAACCCTTTGACAGCTTGGATCTGGAAGTCCTCTTGTACATTGAAAATTAAAGTTTTTGCTTGGATGCTTATTATGGACAGGTTGAACACCAAGGACATGGTGGATAGGAGGCATTGGCATTTGGAGGATGGAGTAAACTGTGTCCTTTGTCCTTTGCAGACTAGGGAAACAAGGGATCATCTGTTCTTTAATTGCAACTTTAGTGTCAGAGTGTGGAACTATCTGCAAATTGATTGGTCATCTGGTGACTCCATGGCTCATTTGGTTATTAATGCTAGCAGTAGTTTTAGGAAGCCCTTCTTCACCGAAGTGGTATTCATTGCTTGCTGGAATATCTGGATCATCAGGAACGCTAAGGTCTTCAGGCATGAGAGAGCTAGGTTCAATAAATGGAGAAGTGCATTCATCCATGACATCAGCTTAATGCAATATAGAGTGAAAGCTGCCTACAAAGATGATCTCCTCCGCTGGATTTCATTTCTGCCACCTTGAGGCCAATAGTCTGTATCTCTTAACTTGTTAGTTCTCCTTCTTCCCCTAGCTTACTTTGATTACCTCTTGTAATCCCCCATTATGCTTGTACTGGCTCTCTTTTTATCAATAAAGTTTTGATATGCTGTGGGGGTTTCCCCTACAGTTCCCAGTCAAAAAAACTTAGTAAAATGTGCCACAATAGTTTCAGTTTCATAACCATGAAAAGGATCAGATTCAACCAAAGTAATTAACTCTGGGTCGACAGAGAATTCATAATCCTTATCATCAATAAAGATAGGTGAAGTAGCAAACTTAGGATCACATTTCATTCTAGCATTCAACGATTTTTCTTTATACTTGCATAATAATTTCTCTAGATCATGTCTATCCTTACAAGCAAGAATATCTCTAGTTGCCTCTTCACCCATAACATAACCTTCCGGTACCTTTGGCAATTCATATCTAGGAGGGCTAGTTCTAGTAGGTGTTTCAAGATTTTCAGTTTCAAGCTGATCATCAGTTTCAACAATATCATGATGTCTTACTCTAGCAATTTATTCATCAAGAAATTCACCTAGTGGCACATCATCATCAAGCAAGGTACTAGCATCATCATAAGTATCATTCATAGCGGAAGTAGCATCATCAATAACTTGCGACATATTAGGACTGATAGCATGTGGTGGTGTTGCAAGTTTACTTATAACAGAAGGTGAATATAAAGCGGAGCTGGATGGAAGTTCCTTACCTCCCCTCGTCTTAGAGGGAAAAATCATAGTCTTAGCATCCTTCAGATTCTTCATAGTGACAATTTGATAATAATCCCAAGTGACTCAACAAATATAGCTATGCTGCCCGGCAACGGCGCCAGAAAAAGGTCTTGACAACCCACAAGTATATGGGATCGCAAAAGTTTACGAGGGTAGAGTATTCAACCCAAATTTATAGATTCGACACAAGGGGAGCCAAAGAATATTCGTAAGTATTAGCAGCTGAGTTGTCAATTCAACCACACCTAGAGATTAATTATCTACAGCAAGGTGATCAGTAGCAAAGTAATATGATAATTTTGATAATAATAGCAGCAGCAACAGTAATGGTAGCAGTGATAGCAGTAGTTTTGTAGCAAGTGCAACAGTAACGATAGCAGTAGTAACTTAGGAAAAACAATATAAGAGAAATTCGTAGGCATTGGATCGGCGATTTTTTGGATGATATTCATCATGTGACAGTCATAACCTAGGGCGGTACGGCACTAGCTCCAGTTCATAAATATAATGTAGGCATGTATTCCATAAATAGTCATACATGCTTATGGAAAGAACTTGCATGACATCTTTTGTCCTACTCTCCCGTGGCAGCGGGGTCCTATTGGAAACTAAGGGATATTAAGGCCTCCTTTTAACAGAGAACCGGAGGAAAGCATTAACACTCGGTGAATACATGAACTCCTCAAACTACGGTCATCACCGGGAGTGGTCCCGACTATTGTCACTCCAGGATTGCCGGATCATAACACATAGTAGGTGACTATAACTTGCAAGATTGGATCTAGAACATGGATATAATGGTGATAACATAAACGGTTCAGATCTGAAATCATGGTACCCAGGCCCAAAGTGACAAGCATTAAGCATGGCAAAGTCATAGCAACATCAATCTCAGAACATAGTGGATACTAGGGATCAAGCCCTAACAAAACTAACTAGATTACATGATGAATCTCATCCAACTCCTCGCCGACTAGCGAGCCTACGAAGGAATTACTCACTCCCGGTGAGGAGCATCATGGAATTGGCGATGGAGAAGGGTTGGTGATGACGAAGATCGAAGATCCCCCTCTCCAGAGCCCCAAACGGACTGCAGATCTGGCCTCCTGATGAAGAACAAGAGGTGACAGCGGCTCCATCTCGTGGAACGTGATAATTCTTTCTCCCTGATTTTTTCTAGCAAAATAGGATTTTATAGCGTCGGTTTCAGGGTCTGCTGGGCCACTAGGTGGGGACAACCCACCTGGGCGCACCTGGATAGGGGGCGCACCCTGGTGGGTTGTGCCCACCCATGTGCCCCCCTCCGGTGGTTCTTGGCTCCAGAAATTCTCATATATTGCATAAAAATCCTCGCAAAGTCTCGTTCCATTCCGAGAACTTTTATTTCTGCACAAAAAGAACACCATGGTAGTTCAGCTGAAAATAGCGTCAGTCCGGGTTAGTTTCATCCAATCATGCAAATTAGAGTCCAAAACAAGAGGAAAAGCGTTAGGAAAAGTAGACATGACAGAGACGTATCAGGAAGTCACGGTGCTATAGTGCTAGTCTAATGTAAAATGAAGAAGGAAAGTTAGAGAGTGTTAGTAGGTAGTTAGCATGTTGTTTACTATTGTTATTTATTGTACATATAAATAATTCAAAAATAATTTTATTTCATCATCAATTTGTTTGTATGTAATTACTATAAATGTACACAGTAGATCAGCAATTTATAAGTTAACTTAAGTCATTTTAGCCTTAATCGTATGGATAGAAAGAAGAAAAGTTAGGGTATTGTAGCTTCTCTAACATTCCTTATCAATGCCAGAGGATCCGGTTCCATTGTCGTGGCCATGGCCTAGCACATGTTGTGCGCGTGTGTGTGCAAACCCACCAACAGCTAGCCCATGCAATTAGCTCAGGGGCTAATTACTAGTTAAGTTAACTGCTAGCCAATGAGAGTGCCCCCACTATTAGTCAATCTAGTTTAATTAAAGTCTAGTTAACCATAGACAATGACATATGGACCCGCCTACACTAATCATCCTTTGACCATTCAACCATTGACTGGGTCAACCCACCCCACTGGCCCTGCTAGCATACTCATAGGCTAGAGTAACACTACGTGACAAAAGTATTTACTATTTTATTTTTGAATGAAATAAAATCTAGAAAATTCAGTAAATGATTAAAATTTAAAAATTCATAGAAAATAAAACTTAACCCGGATGAAAATAATTTAGATATGAAAGTTGATCATCAAAATATAACGAATCCAAATATGCCATCCACATATCTGTCACATCCCTCTAGCATAACAAACCTTGAACATTTGCATGTGGATCATCTGCACAAAAAATACCCGGAGCTGGAAAATATTAGCAGATATTTTCCCTCTTATTTTAAAATGCTTACTGATGCATTAGTGTATGTCGTCATCACATTCTAACATGGCATGCATCTGTGTTGCATTTGTATGCCTGTTATTTATCTCTTTCCCCTCTCTCGTCCATTCTTTTCGGTAGACCCTGAGACTGATGTTGACACCAAGTACGATTACGTCGATGACGACCGGTCCTTCTCAATAGATCTTCCATGCAAGCAAAATGCCCTTGATCATTCCGATACTGCCTACTCTTTCCCTCTACTGTTTGCACTAGAGAAGTGTTACTGTTACTACCTTACCGTTTGATCCTATATTGTTGCATAGCATGTCCTTGCTACTTCTGTTGATACTTTTACAGGCGGGATGAGTTATGGGCACTCGGTGTCGTACAATTTCTCCCCAAAGCTTTTCAAACGTCACAGATGAGCGGCATGCATCCAAGTGGTCCGCGTCAGCACCTTCTTTGTATAAAGAGGTGGCCAGGACTGGGTCGGCCGTCCATGCAACATGCAGGAGTGCAAAGGGCAATGGGCCCAAGACCCCTGAGCACTTAGGATGTAGACCGGCGTACTGACCTCTCTGGAGAGCCTAGGTAGGACTACGACGTGTTGATGTTCCGAGGCTAGGCATTACCCAGGAAAGTGTGTCCGTCCAGAGGTGATTGAGCGTATAGGGTAATGTGGTGCACCCCTACAGGGCAGTTTATCTATTCGAATAGTCGTGTCCATGGTAGCAGGACAACTTGGAGTTGTATTCCGACCTCTTACAACTAAAAATGGATAAATGATAAAACACACCCAGATAAGTGACAGATACAACACGGTGATCGCTCTCTCACAAGTAGACTAGGAGAGGATCTCCGGGTAGGATTATTGCAATACGAAGATACTTGTTACAATTCCAGCTACTCTCTGACGTGGCTAGAGACTGCGTCAGTATTTCGCCAAAGAGGAAGGGATGATGAAGCATAGCTACGGTAAGTATTTCCATCAGTTGTGAAACCATGGTATCAATCTAGTAGGAGAACCAAGCCACACTATGTAAACGGTACCTCCAAACAAAGAACAAATACTTGCAACCCGACGCGTAAGAGGGGTTGTCAGTCCCTCCTCGGTAAAAAGATAGATTAATTTGTAGTAGATTGGATAAATATATCTGAATAAAATGCGAAATAAAATAAATAAAGAAAAGGTGCAGAAAGGTATTTTTGGGTTTTTTGTAATAACAGATCTGAAAACAAATACGGCAAAAGATAGATCGGAAAGCAAATATGATAAAATATAGACCCGGGGGTCGCAGATTTCACTAGTGGCTTCTCTCAAGAAAATAGCGCACAGTGGGTAAACAAATTACTGTTGGGCAATTGATAAAAGAACAAATAATTATGACGATATACAAGGCAATGATCATGTATATAGGCATCATGTCCAATATTAGTAGACAAACTCCTGCCTGCATCTACTACTATTACTCCACACATCGACCGCTATCCAGCATGCATCTAGTGTATTAAGTTCATGGAGAAACGGAGTAATGCAATAAGAACGATGACATGATGTAGACAAGATCTATACATGTAGGAATAGATGCCATATTTTTATCCTTAATAGCAACGATACATGCGTGCCTTGCTACCCCTTCTGTCACTGGGTGAGGACACCGCAAGATCGAACCTACCACAAAGCAACTCTTCCTATTGCAAGAAAAATCAATCTAGTTGGCCTAACTAAACCAAAGATTCAGAGAAGAAATACGAGGCTATAAAGATCATGCATATAAGAGAAGAAAAATAAAATAATATTCATTGATAAAAATCTGATCATAAACTCCGAACTTCATCTGATCCCAATAAACACACCGCAAAAAGTCATTACGTCAAATAGATTTCTGAGAGACCATTGTATTAAGAATCAAAAAGAGAGAAGAAGCCATCTAGCTACTGCCTACAGACCCGTAGGTCTATGGTGAACTACTTAGGCATCATCGGAGGAGGCCAATGAGGATGATGAACCCCTCCGTGATCGTGTTCCCCTCCGGCAGAGTGCCGGCAAAGGGCTCTAGATTGGATCTCGTGGTTCTGGAACTTGCAGCAGCTGGAGTTGTGTTTCTTCCACTCCCCTAGGGTTTCTGGAATATTTGGGTATTTATAGAGCTGACAGGCCGTGGAGGAGACCCCCGTGAGCCCCACAACACATCAGGGCGTGCCAGGGGCCTCTGGCGCGCCCTGGTGTCTTGTGGGCCCCATGGGCCTTCCCTCAGGTGCTTCCTTGGCTCCCAAGTTGTCTTCTGGTCCAAAAAAATCTCCAAAAAGTTTCCCTGTGTTTGGACTCCGTTTGATAGAGATATTCTACAAAGTAAAAAAAAGCAAAAAAGCAGCAACTGGCAATGGGCACTATGTCAATAGGTTAGTCCCAAAAATGATATAAAGTTGGTATAAAATGATTGTAAAACATCCAAGAATGATAATATAACAGCATTGAACAATCAAAAATTATTGATATGTTGGAGACGTATCAACATCCCCAAGCTTAATTCCTGCTCGTCCTCGAGTAGGTAAATGATAAAAACAGATTTTTTTAGTGGAATGCTGCCTAACATGTTCATCACATATTGTTTTCTTTTGTAGCATGGACATTTGGACTTTTATATGGTTGAAAGCAATAGTCTATATTTGACATCAAGACTTCAATACTCAAGCATATCAACAAGCAACCATGTCTTTCAAAATACCAACACTAAAGAAAGTTATCCCTAGCCCATCATGCTCAATCATTGATCCATTCACAAAACACACTCGAATATTAGCTACATCCAATGCTCAAGTGTGATTATAGTGCTCCCTAGTTGGTGCTTTATAAGAGAAGATGGAGACTCAAATAAAAAAATTACGCAAAGAAAATAGATAGGCCCTTCGCAGAGGGACGCAGAGATTTGTAGAGGTGCTAGAGCTCAAAGCTTAAATTGAGAGAAAAATATTTTAGGAGGCATCCTTTTCCCGTCAACGAAAATGACCGAGTAGTTCCCAATACTTTCCATGCTAGATACATCATAGGCGGTTCCCAAACATAAAATAAAGTTTATTCCTTTTTTCACAATTCTTTCACAATCCATGGCTAGCCGTATCCACGGGTGCCTTTCATACCAACACTTCCAAGGAATTTATTATTTGACAACGTAAAGTAAAAAAATCATTTTGGGACTGGGCATCCCTATTACCGCCGTACTCTCGTGCAATGACAAGTGAATAAACACTCATCTTGAGAATAACACATCTAGCATGGAAAAATATTGGCCACCCCTGCCGCTTCATGAGCGGTACGGGCACACAAAAAGGAAATTCATTTTTAAAATTAGAGATGGCACATACAAATTTACTTAGAACGGCACAGAAATACCGCATATTGGTAGGCATGGTGGACTCATATGGCAAAACCAGGTTTAAGGATTTTGGATGCACAAGTAGTATTCCCACTTAGTACAAGGAAAGGCTAGCAAATAGATTGACAAGCATCCAACCAAGAAACAAAAATTCACATAAGCGAGCATTGAGCATAACTAACACCGAATAATGCACCACAAGTAGGATGTAATTTCATTGCATAACTATTGACTTTCATGCTTGCATAGGAAATCACAAACCTTAACACCAATATTCTTGCTAAAGCATAATTACTCACCAACATGACTCACATATTACTATCATCATATCTCAAAACTATTACATAGAATCAAGTTTATTTTGTCCAATGACCTTCATGAAAGTTTTTATTATATACCTCTTGAATATCTATCACTTTGGGACTAATTTCATATGTTGCAATTGCTTTTGATAAGCTCAAACAAATTTAAGTGAAGAACATGAGCATAAAAAATTTCATCTCTCAAAATAATATAAGTGAAGCATGAGAGAATTTCTTCAAAAGTTACTAACTCTCAAATAATCTAAGTGAAGTATGAGAGTATTTCTTCAAAAATATTAAAGCACATCATGCTCAAAAAGATATAAGTGAAGCACTAGAGCAATTCCATAGCTCAAAAAACAATTAAGTGAAGCACATAGAGCAGTTCTAACAAATCATAGCATAATCTTGGCTCTCACAAATAGGTGTGTCCAGCAAGAATAATTGTGAAAAACTAAAACGCAAAACAGACAAAGACTCATATATTACAAGACATAACAACCAAAACTCATGATATGTGACGAATAAAAATATAGCTCCAAGTAAAATTATCGATGGTTGTTAGAAGAAAGAGGGGATCCCTTCCGGGGCATCCCCAAGCTTAGTTGCCTGGTTCTCCTTGAATATTAACTTGGGGTGCCATGGGCATCCCCAAGCGTAGGCTCTTTTCACTCATTATTCCTTCTTCCATGTGATCTCACCCAAAACCTTAAAACTTCAATCACACAAAACTTAACAAAACCTTCGTGAGATCCGTTAATATAATAAAGCAAATCACCACTCTAAGTACTATTGCAAGCCCATTCATATTTTATTATTTCATTATACCTACTATATTCTAACTTCTCCATGGCTTATACCCTCCAGTACAATCCATAGATTCATCAAAATAAGCACACAATGCAACAAAAACAGAATCTGTCAAAAATAGAATAGTCTGTTGTAATTTGAACTCTAACCTTACTTCTGTAACTCCAAACATTCTGAAATATTAGGAAAACATAGTCAATTTGTATATCAATCTTGTGTAAAGAAATTAGAATTTTTTGTATCTTCTGTGAATTTAAAAAATTATGTTACTGGATGCAAAAGTTTCTGTTTTTCAACAAGATCAAATCAACTATCACCAAACATGATCCCAAAGGCTTTACTTGGCACAAACACTAACTAAAACATAAAAAACACAATCATAAGAGTATAATAATTGTGTGAACACACAAAAACATAAAGAAAAATAGAAAATTTATTTTATTCCTTGGGTTGCCTCCCAACAAGTGCTATCGTTTCACGCCCCTAGCTAGGTATCAATAATATTGATGATGTTCGCATGAAAGACAAGAATTGAAACACAAAGAGAGCATCATAATACATGTGACAAACACATTTAAGTCTAACATACTTCCATTGCATAGGGATTTTATAAGCAAACAAATAATCAAGACAAAAATATAAAGCATATGCAAGGAAGAAGAAAGAAACAATAGCAATCCCAACATAACGAGAGATAAATTAGTAACATGAAAATTTCTACAACCATATTTTCCCCTCTCATAATAATTACATGTAGGATCATAATCAAATTCAACAATATAGATATCATATAAAATTTTCTCTTCATGATCCACATTCATAAAAGTTTTATAATCTTCCAGGATAGTGGGATTAACATCAGCTAAAGTCATGACCTCTCCAGACCCACTTTCAATATTATTGCAAACATTATTATCAATATCATATTCATCATGAGGCTTAAATAAATTTTCAAGATCATAAGAAGAATCACCCCAATCATGATCATTGCAATAAGTAGTGGGCATATCAAAATTAGCATCCCCAAGCTTGGGGTTTCATATTATTAGCGCAATTAACATTAATAGAATTTATAGTAAAATCATTGCGATCATGCTTTTCATTCTTGGAGCTATCATGAATCACTTCATAATTTTCTTCATCACAATTTTCAGATTCACGAATCTCAAGCAAACCTTCATAAAGATAATCTAGTGCACTCAACTCACTAGCAATTGGTTCATCATGATTGGATCTTTTAAAAAAATTAGCAAGTGGATGGGGATCCATATCAATAGATTTTTTGCAAGTGAAAGATGCAAGCATATAGAAGGCACATGGCAACACAAGCAAACAAAAAGAAGGCAAATAAAAAGGTAAATATTTTTGTGAAGTGGGGGAGATCAAAACGAGAGGCCAATGGCAAATAATGTAAATTGCAAGGAGATGATATTTGTGATTAGGAACCTCATAGATGTTGATGATGTCTCCCCGGCAACGGCGCCAGAAATTCCTTTGACGTGGCTAGAGACTGCGTCGGTATTTCCTCAAAGAGGAAGGGATGATGCAGCACAGCTACGGTAAGTATTTCCCTGAGTTGTGAAACCAAGGTATCAATCTAGTAGGACAACCAAGCAACACTATGTAAATGGTACCTGCACACAAAGAACAAATACTTGCAACCCGACGCGTAAGAGGGGTTGTCCATCCCTCCTTGGTAAAAAGATAGATTAATTTGTAGTAGATTGGATAAATATATCTGAATAAAATGTGAGATAAGATAAATAAATAAAGGTGCAGCAAGGTATTTTTGGGTTTTTGTAATAACAGATCTGAAAACAAATACGGCAAAAGATAGATCGGAAAGCAAATATGATAAAAGATAGACCCCGGGGCCGCAGATTTCACTAATGGCTTCTCTCAAGAAAATAGTGCATGGTGGGTAAACAAATTACTGTTGGGAAATTGAAAGAGGCGAAGGTGTCCCGATGTTTCGATGAGATAGCAATCGTTTTCTCCAGGAGTCGACTTTGACGATCCGACTACGAACGTGCGAAGACGTCGCACCTTAGCACGATCAACCTGACTACAAGGGTCTATTTCCTGCGAGCAAACGAAGAACAAGCAAGAAACTGAGATTGCAATCTAGATATTCGAATAAAAGAGGAAAGCTTAATTAACGAAGGTGGGGTTCTGTGACGCCTTTGTCTAGTCGTTGAACACAAACGAAGTACGCGAAGTTGCAGCTATGGCGAACTTTTAATCTAAACGAAACCCAAAGTCTAAACAATGCCCTAAGGGCTGTATATATGGAGGAATAGGGGGGAATTTCGTGGCCCTTGTGAGAGGGGTCCGAATCCAACCCTAACTCTTGTTTCCTGACACATACGGACTCTAAAAACAGCCTATATTTAAGTATTTTGAAATTACATGGGCCTGGCCCAATAATAAGGTGACGCAGCACCTAGAGTAGCCTCTGGATGAAATTTATGAAGTGGCATCTTGTATATTTCGTACAAGACTTCATGCACTCCTTATGGTGGCTTCAAAGTCCTAAAATCATCACTTGTAACTCCGTTCTTGTTCCCCTTGCGCATGCCATCATCTCCAGGCTTGGTCTTCCTGTAGTGTTCATCCCTCTTATCCATGCCAGGCCCTTCATTTGTAAGCAAAACAAATGTATCCAATTTAGGCAGCATCATATTCTCATGAACATTAGAATCATTACCAAGAAACAAAAGTACCTGCTAATTCAATTGGCGTGCGCGAGCTCTAGTAATTGGTCCAGTATGTATAGCAGCAGGGGCTGTGGTTGTAACAATGGTATTGATGTCCTCATCATCCTCCCCTTCTTGAAATGAAGTCGTCCTTGACGGAAGCTCATCTTCCTCACCCAAATAAGGCTTCAAATCTGCAATGTTAAAAGTGGGACTAACCCCAAAATCTGCAGGCAGCTTGAGTTTATATGCATTATCATTTGTTTTCTCTAACACCTTAAAAGGACCATGAACACGTGGCATTAGCTTTGATTTGCGCAAATTAGGAAACCTATCCTTACGCAAATGTAACCAAACAAGATCTCCAGGTGCAAAGACAACATGTTTTCTACCCTTATCTCCAGCAAGTTTATATTTAGCATTCAACACTCAATGTTATCCTTAGTTAACTCATGCATTTTTAAGATCAATTCAGCACGTTGTTTAGCATCAAAATTAACCTTCTCCGAAGATGGAAGAGGCAACAAATCAATGGGTGCACGAGGTAGGAAACCATACACAATTTCAAAAGGGCACATCTTAGTAGTAGAATGCAACGAACGATTATAAGCAAATTCAATATGAGGCAAGCATTCTTCCCACATTTTCTTATTATTCTTCAAAACAGCCCTAAGCATAGTAGACAATGTTCTACTGACTACTTCAGTTTGACCATCAGCTTTGGGGTGACAAGTAGTACTAAAAGCAGTTTAGTCCCCAACTTAGCCCAGAAACATCTCCAAAAGTGGCTAAGAAATTTAGTATCACGATATGAAACAATAGTATTTGGCACACCATGCAAGCGAATAATTTCACGAAAGAACAAATCAGCAACATTAACAGCATCATTGCTTTTATGACATGGTATAAAGTGTGCCATTTTCGAGAACCTATCCACGACAACAAATATGCTATCCCTCCCCTTCTTTCTTCGAGGTAAACCTAAAACAAAGTCCATATAGATATCCTCCCAAGGAACATTAGGTACAGGCAAAGGCATATATAAACCATGAGGATTGAGTCGTAACTTAGCTTTTTGACATGTAGTGCAGCGAGCAACAAAACGCTCGACATCCCGTCTCATCTTTGGCCAAAAGAAATGTGTAGCAAGTACGTCCTGCGTCTTTTTCACGCCAAAGTGTCCCATTAATCCTCCTCCATGCGCCTCCTGCAACAACAAAAGACGAACAGAGCTAGCTGGAATGCATAGCTTGTTAGCATGGAACACAAAGCCATCATTAATAATGAACTTGTTCCATGTTCTTCCTTCTTTACAATTCTGCATTACATCTTTAAAATCAGCATCATGCACATATTGATCTTTGATGCATTCTTTACCCTTCTTGTGTTTAATGACATAAGGGAATGTCTCAATGAATTCAACCCATTCAGCATGTCTACGATTCAGTTTTGCTTGACTTTTAATGTGTTTCAAAGATTCATGATTAGAATGTATAACAAATTCGCCATAAATAATGTTGCCATGTCTCTAAAGTACGAACAAGAGCATATAATTCTTTATCATAAGTAGAATAATTTTGATTAGGCCCACTCACTTTTTCAGAAAAGTATGCAACAGGTTTGCCATCTTGTAATAATACACCTCCTAATTCAATTCCACTATCATCACATTCAAGCTCAAAAGTCTTATTAAAATCAGGAAGTTGGAGTAAAGGAGCATGTGTCAACTTATCTTTCAATACCGTGAAGGCTTCTTCCTGTGCGGTACCCCAAACAAAAGGCACATCCTTCTTTCTAAGCTCGTTGAGAGGTGCAGCAATGGAAACTCCTCACTTGTGTGACCGTTTTGGGCAGCGGCCAACTCTCAATAGCTTCAATCTTGGCTTTATCAACTTCAATTTCCTGCGGAGTAACAACATAGCCAAGAAAAGATACTCGGTCGGTGGAAAAGGTGCACTTCCCAAGGTTACCAAACAAACGTGCATCACGTAGAGCAATAAAAACAGCACATAAATGTTCCAAATGTTCTTCCAAAGATTTGCTATAAATCAGTATATCATCAGAATAGACTACCACAAATCATCCAATGAAAGCACGTAAAACTTCGTTCATTAGTCTCATGAAAGTACTAGGTGCATTAGTTAACCCAAAAGGCATGTCTAACCACTCATATAATCCAAACTTAGTTTTAAATGTTGTTTTCCATTCATCTCCCAATTTCATACGAATTTGATGGTATCCACTACGCAAATCAACTTTGGAAAATACTGTAGAGCCACTCAATTCATCAAGCATATCATCTAGCCTAGGAATAGGATGACGATAACGAATAGTAATATTATTAATGCCTCTACAATCAACACACATACGCGATGTACCATCCTTTTTCGGCACTAAAATGATAGGAACAGCACAAGGACTAAGGGATTCGCGTATATAACCTTTGTCGAGCAGCTGTTGTACTTGACGCATAATCTCCTTCGTCTCCTCTGGATTGGTACGGTATGGTGCACGGTTGGGTAATGATGCACCGGGAATTAAGTCTATTTTATGCTCACTCCCTCGAATAGGTGGTAATCCGGGTAGCACGTCGTGTGGAAAGACGTCAGCAAACTCCTGCAAATTGTTAGTGACAGCAGGAGGCAAAGAGGAGGGCACGTCCTCGAATGAAAATAATGCCGCTTTGCACACAAAAGCATACCAAACAGATTCGCTAAAATCTAGATCATCAATATCAGATTTGGTGGCAAGTAAACATGCACTTTTCAATTTAATTTCAGAAGCAACACTAGATGGTTTATTATTAGGGTTCATTTGTTGCTCAAATTCTTTTGCCACAATATGATTTTCACTCTTATTTTGCTCTTGTTTTGCTTTATTAGCTCTATTAATATCATCTTTCAAAATGGAATCAGGAGTCATAGGAAGCAAAGTAATATTTTTGTCCTTATGAACAAGAGTATACTGATTGTTTCTACCATGGTGTACAGAATTTTTATCAAATTGCCATGGTCTACCAAGTAATAAGGAACATGCTTGCATAGGTACCACATCACAATCAACATAATCAGCATATGTAGACATACTAAAATGCACACGAACAGTACGTGTTACCTTAACCTTGCCGCTGTTGTTGAACCATTGGATGTAATAAGGATGTGGATGTGGTCTTGTGGTGAGAGATAGCTTCTCCACCGTCTCCATGCTAGCCAAGTTGTTGCAGCTCCCTCCATCTATGATGACGCAAACAGAACGTTCCTTCACAACTCCCTTTGTATGGAACAAATTATGCCTCTGATTTTGCTCGGCTTGTGTAACCTGCACACTCAGAACACGTTGAGCAACTAAACATTCATACCTGGCAGCATCTTCAGTAGCCATGTATTGCGTCTCATGATCAGAATCATCTCCACCGTGTTCTTCATGTGTAATAAGAGCCAAAGTCTCCTCATCATATTCACTGGCGGACTCATACCCACCATCCTCAGTAGCAATCATCACACGCTGAGATTTGCATTCTCTCGCAAAATGTCCTCTTCCCTCACAACGACGACAAATAATATAACTTGTGTGCCCTGTTGATGCCATGGAAGAAGAAGAGCTCTGCGCAGCCCCGGCAGGTGTGCTCTTGGCAGATAGTGGTGGTTGTGCCTGCTTTCTTGTATCACGGCTGGAGGTGGCACCTGATGGAGGTGCTGGTGCAGTGGAAGTAGAGGATGCACGTGGTGTCCATGATGAAGAATGACCTGCAGAAAAGTTAGTTCGCGCCAATGCCTGTCGATCCTGCACTTCACGTTCAGCTTTACAAGCAAGATGGAATAAACAAGTGATATTATTATACTCCTTATACTCTAGAATGGTCTGAATCTCTCTATTTAATCCACCCATAAAACGCGCAAGCATAGCTTCAATCTCCTCAACAATACCACATCTAATCATGCCAGTTTGTAATTCCTGATAATATTCTTCGACAGAATTTTTTCCTTGTCGCAAACGCTGCAATTTTTGAATTAATTCACGTTGATAATATGGTGGAACCCAACGAGTACGCATAGCAGTTTTGAAAGCAGCCCAAGTAGCTGGAATAGGATATAATCTACAATGTTCAGACCACCAAACACATGCAAAGCTAGTGAAAGCACAAACAGCGGCAGGAACACGTCTCTCCTTAGGATATTGTAAACATGTAAATCGTTGTTCAGTTTCTAACTCCCAAGTAAGATATATATCAGGAACATATCTACCCTCAAATGGTGGAATATTCAATTTCAGTTTAGGAAGATGGTCATGATCTCGTACCTGAGGGAGAGCCCTACCATTGTGATTATTTGCATGTGGACGACCTGGTCGTTGTGGTGCTGGTGGTTGCACGTAGTTCTGATTTTGATCAACCTCATCCTCGAAATCTCCCGCATAATCATCCTCCGCATCAGCAGCAGGAGCCATAGAAGTATCAACAGCAGCACCAACAGTTTGGCTAGGCAGAAGAAGGACACGGCTCGCTCGGCGGAGGGCTGTTTTGCGACGTGGAGGTAGTTGTAGTAGTAGTAGTAGTAGTAGTAGTAGTAGTAGTAGTAGTAGTAGTAGTAGTAGTAGTAGTAGTAGTAGTAGTAGTAGTAGTAGTAGTAGTAGTAGTTGTTGTTGTTGTTGTTGTTGTTGTTGCAGAGGTGTGGCAGGTGCAGCCGGTGGTGGAAGACGCGCAAGCAGTTCATTAAATCTGTTATCGAGCTTTGTTTCGAACGTCTTCTCAAGGCCAGTGATTTTCTCCATGGCCTCTTCAAAATTGTTCAGCACATCTTGCACCTCTTCAGTCATCATTTGCTGAAACTTATCATGAAGCTCCTTGTTCGTTAAGTTCTCCCAGTCAATCTCGTCGGCTTGTGATCCTGGCATGGTTAGCAGCAATAGAAACACACAAGAATATGACCTACAGACTACTAGAAAGTGGTGGTGGTGGGTGTCACAAATCCGTCAAGGAAAACCCAAATTCTTACCAGTTCTTACCCAGCAGCAGGCGGTGATCGGCAACCGTTGTAGTCAAAACTCTCAAAGCTTGGATAGAGCGATTACCAGGGAGAGTCAAACGCACGACGTAGATGTATGTGGAGCTGGGAAGGTTTATAATATGGTAGCAAAAAGGGTCAGCAATAATCAATTCAGATATGCAAAGTTGAATAAACGCTCAACGACGGTACTGTGCTAGTCCTAGGCTAGACCGTGCTAGAGACGCGAGCCTAGAACACTAACAAAATCACGGCGCTCCACGTAAACAAGGGAAAAGCACAGTCTAGAATTTTTTTTCGCTCTTTTTTTTGCGCCCCTCTTTTTTTGGCGAAAAATCACTATAATGGCGAGTGTCTCAAAACTCTTCCCAGGTCAAACTAACAGGATGGGCACGAAAATTTTTTGACAATTTTTTTTTCGGAAATCAGGGCAGCAACGACGAAAATGTGCGACAAAAAATCACTATGATGGCGAGTGTCTCAAAACGCTCCGTGGGACCTAAAAATAGGATAGGGAAAATATTTTTGGTCGCCGAAAATTTGGCCTAAAAACTGCCCGGGGTCTCCACTCTTTTTTTCCGAGACCTACTCAGGCAAGGAAACACAAAATGAAAACTAGATGGATCTCGAAAACAAACCTAATATGAAAAGAACTCGGATTGGTGGTGGACAGGCAGATGTATATGTGGACTCGGATTGGTGGTGGATAGGCGGATGTATATGTGGACTCGGATTGGTGGTGGATAGGCGGATGTATATGTGGACTCGGATTGGTGGTGGACAGGCGGATGTATATGTGGACTCGGATTGGTGGTGGACAGGCGGATGTATATGTGGACTCGGATTGGTGGTGGACAGGCGGATGAATATGGCAGCGGTAAGGAATATGTTGGTGGTGGTGGTATATGGTAGGAACGATGACGATGGTGCGGCGGCGGCGTGACAACTTGTGAACAGAACTCGAAACTCTAAGGGAAACCAGACGCTAAGACCAGCAACTTGACACGACAATGCAACCGCAAATTCAACAAAGCAAATACAGAAAAGATTATGCAAAGGCTCAGATTGGTTCGGATAGGATGAACTAACCCTATTTTTTTGGCTTTTTTCGTGGACTATAGGTATGAAGAACAGACTCGATCTAAACTACGAAAAACTGTAAAATCTCACCGAGCAACCTGGAAATCTGATACCACTTGATAGAGGCGAAGGTGTCCCGATGTTTCGATGAGATAGCAATCGTTTTCTGTAGGAGTCGACTTTGACGATCCGACTACGAACGTGCGAAGACGTCGCGCCTTAGCAATCGCTAAACCAACTTCCGAGGGGTTATTGACCACGCCGGAGCACGATCAACCTGACCACGAGGGTCTATTTCCTACGAGCAAACGAAGAACAAGCAAGAAACTGATATTGCAATCTGGATATTGCGAATAAAAGAGGAAAGCTTTATTAATGAAGGTGGGGTTCTGTGACGCCTTTGTCTAGTCGTTGAACACAAACAAAGTACGCGAAGTTGCAGCTATGGCGAACTTTTAATCTAAACAAAACCCAAACTCTAAACGACGCCCTAAGGGCTTTAACTTCATTCTTGTTCCCCTTGCGCATGCCATCATCTCCAGGCTTGGTCTTGCTCCAGTGTTCATCCCTCTTATCCATGCCAGGCCCTTCATTTGTAAGCAAAACAAATGTATCCAATTTAGGCAGTATCATATTCTCATGAACATTAGAATCATTACCAAGAAACGAAAGTACCTGGTAATTCAATTGGCGTGCGCGAGCTCTAGTAATTGGTCCAGTATGTATAGCAGCAGGGGTTGTGGTTGTAACAATGGTATTGATGTCCTCATCAGAAATTGATAGTAGAACAAATAACTATGACGATATCCAAGAAAATGATCATGTATATAGGCATCACGTCCAATATTAGTAGACCGACTCATGCCTGCATCTACTACTATTACTCCGCACATCGACCACTATCCAGCATGCATCTAGTGTATTAAGTTCATGGAGAAATGGAGTAATGCAATAAGAACGATGACATGATGTAGACAAGATCTATTTATGTAGGATTAGATCCCATCTTTTTATCCTTAATAGCAACGATACATGCTTGCCTCGCTACCCCTTCTGTCACTGGGTGAGCACACCGCAAGATCGAACCCATCACAAAGCACCTCTTCCTATTGCAAGAAAAACCAGTCTAGTTGGCCTAACTAAACCAAAGATTCGGAGAAGAAATATGAGGCTATAAATATCATGCATATAAGAAAAGAAAACTCAAATAATATTCATGGATAAAAATCTGATCATAAACTCGAACTTCTTCGGATCCCAACCAACACATCGCAAAAGTCATTACATCAAATAGATCTCTGAGAGACCATTGTATTGAGAATCAAAAAGAGAGAATAAGCCATCTAGCTACTACCTACAGACCCGTAGATCTATGGTGAACTACTCACGCATCATCGGAGTAGCACCAATAAGGATGATGAACCCCTCCGTGATCGTGTTCCCTTCCGGCAGAGTGCCGGAATAGGGCTCTAGATTGGATATCATGGTTCTGGAATTTGCGGCAGCTGTTATTGTGTTTCGTGCACTCCCCTAGGGTTTCTGGAATATTTGAGTATTTATAGAGATGAGAGGCGATGCAGGAGACCCCCATGGGCCCCACAACCCATCAGGGCGCGCCAGGGGCCTCTGGCGTGCCCTGGTGTCTTGTGGGCCCCACGGGCCTCCCCCAGGTGCTTCCTTGGCTCCCAACTTGTCTTCTGGTCCAAAAAAATCTCCAAAAAGTTTTGCTGCGTTTGGACTCCATTTGATAGGGATATTCTTCGAAGTAAAAAACAAGCAAAAAATAGCTACTGACACTGGGCACTATGTCAATAGGTTAGTCCAAAAAATTTATATAAAGTTGCTATAAAATGATTGTAAAACATCCAGGAATGGTAATATATCAGCATGGAACAATAAAAAATTATAGATATGTCGGAGATGTATCACTCTCCTCAACTGCTTCTTCATGGTGGCTACTAGAAGACGTAGTCTTCGATAGGATGAGCTTCTCCCCCCTTATTCTAGCATTCTGCAGTTTAGTCCACAGATACTACCCCATTCATCTGATACCGGTGCATATTGTTGGTGTATAAAACATGGGTGTTTGACACCCTGACTTATGCACAGACAAGTAGAAGTTCCCTTACCATCTAAGGGATTTACCAAGGATTGACCAAGACCAAAGTTGACAAGCTATGAAGAAGATTGTGAAACCAAGAGAACCACTCTTTGAGAGATCAAGGAGCGCATCAAGAAGACCAAGATTCAGGGCTGAAATGACTTGAAGAGAAGAGCAAGACTGAGCATCAGAAACATCCCTTGTCGGCAAGGCCGAGCAAGCAAGGTGAAGGTCCGCCAAAGCTCCATGGCCGACAAGCTCTTGTCAGCCATCAACGCTCCACCTCATCAATTAGCTAGTCACTAATTGATGAGGTGTCGAGCCTGCAAGTGGTTTGGTGGGATCTGTCGGGCACAAGGCAGCTTGCTGGAGAGAAAATTGCCTCTAATGACACCCATCCCATATGCATGTCAAGATAATAGGAGGCGGCTAGGCAAGCCGTGCAGCAGTCCTGCCGGGGCTCCTGCTCCTCAGGACACCTAACAGAGCATTAAATGCTTTGGTCCTAGCCCAGCAAAGGTAGGTATGATAGCACTCTTGATGTCTAATCAATGTGTAATTACCTTTTTGCCATTGTGGTTACCCCTTGAGCTATAAAAGGAGGGCCAGGCAACCTTTACAATGGTTTGAACCCGTTATAACTCCACGCACACTAGCACGTGTAGCTGCCTTCCCCTTGCACCCTACCGGGGAAAAGCGCTCCATGTACTTGTGCTCCCACTTTTTCAATCCACCAAAGCAGGAGTAGGGTGTTACACCTCAAAGGTGGCCCGAACCTAGGTAAAGATCCATGCGTCCTCTGCTAGACCTACTCTTTGTGTTATGTGCATTCCCCTCGCTGAACCACAATGGGGTTGGATTACCCCATAGATCGTCGTTGCACACCGACATCTTTGGCCCGCCAGGTAGGTGGATCACTCGCGTGAACTTGGATAGCAGACGGCGCGTCAATTCCATCGAGCTTCATCACCATCCTCAGCATCCAAGGTGCCCAAGAAGAAGGGATCCGCGATGATGAGACCTTCCACATCCAAGGTTCCTTCCCATGTCTCTACGGGCGGTGCAGGCGGCGCCACCACCCCGGACGATGCGAACGTCGCGGTAGGCACGGCCAGCGCAGGCGACACGGTCGTTGTGCCCACTATGACACGAACTGGCGGTGGAGGCGCTGGGGGCGGTCACCTTCCTCGACCCTCTGGAGAAGACATCAACAATGGTGCAGGCGGCGCGGGCATGCAGCTCCCGCCTCCCCAGCGCACCTGCGAGCGCAGCCACCGGAGTAACACTGTCTGGTCGGGTGCAAACCGAGATCCTCCCGTTGCTGCGACTGTGGCGCGGCGAGGGAAACAATGTCATAACACATGCCACGTCTGTCGCAAGATGGACATGACGTGACTCCAAGCGGCATTGTTGATCATGCACAACAGCGCCCGCACGGCAAAATGTCTGTCAATCAGGCCCAAGATCCTCAGGCGCCTCTCCCACCACGCCAACCTGCTGTCACACCGGCAGTACGACGATGAGATCACAACGACACTCCTGCTGGCGCTGCCAGCAGTCGAGCGATGTCATGTTATTCATGCTCCAACATGTGTTCGACGGCAATGGAGGCGATGGCGCGAGCCCAAATGCTGTTGAACTTTCCTCTAACGGCAGACAAGATGGATGAGTGGAGGGCCACCATCCAAAGTTTTATTGGATTTGCGGAAGCAAATAAATCCCAGTTAGCAGAACCCTCATGGCGCCTGCAAATAGCACCAATTGCTCAAACTGATGGCCATGCTATAGCTCCACGACAACAGCCCCAGCAGCAACGTTAGCAGCCACAGCGAACCCAACAGACTGCCGAGCGCGAAGAAGCGTCGAGGGCTTCTTCAGACCCGTGGATGTGGCAAGATCAGCGACAGGTGCTGCTGGATAGGCGAGCGGAAGACGCCTATACCACCAATCAATGGCGTCAGGAAGCATGCCATCAATCTGACGAGCGTAACGGACCAGTCGTTGACGAGCCAGCGCTTGTTGTTGGCGGGTATCTACCTTACAAGTTTGGGTGCCCTGCTTTCACACGTGAGCTGCGGCAAGCCCGTTGGCCGTCCATTCAGGCGTTCAAACTAGCAGTGCCAGAGAAGGACGATGGCAAGCTAAACCCCGCAGAATTCCTAGGCATTTACACAATTGCTGTGTAAGCTGCCGGAGGAAGGGATAAGAAGATCCTTGCCAATTATTTTCCACCAGTACTCAAACCCAATGTGAGATCTTGGTTGATGAACTTGTTAGAGAACTCCATTTCTTCATGGTCAGATCTATGCAACGAGTTCGTTGGTGCCTTCACTAGGGGCCAGAAAGGCCCCGGACAGCCCAACGATTTACAAGTAATCCCATAGAGAGAAGGAGAAGATATGCGCAAGTATATGTAGAGATTCAACCATGTGCATCGCAGCATACTAGATGTGCACCCTGCAGTTGTGATTGTCGTGTTTCACACAAATGTGCGCAATCGCAAGATGTGGCAGAAGATGAACATACGGCTGCCAAAGACCGTCAACGAGCTTTACACGTTAACAAACAAATGTGCACGTGCTGAGGAGGGAAGAAGGCTCCCCGGGGAAGATGTTGGCGCTGAAGTCGATTTTGAGGACGACGCCGCCGCCACCTGTCACGGGAAACCACGGCCACCTACGGGACCAGGAGGCCCCTTGCTGGTTCGGCAGGGGGGCGACGCATTGCACAAAGAGCAGACGAGCATGGGGCAGCACGACAGAGATCACACAGGCAATTTTACCTAGGTTTGGGCCACCACGAGGCGTAAAACCCTACTCCTGCTTTGGTGGATTGATGGTGGAAAGGTGGTGGCGGAGCGTAGTACACTTTCCCGACAGGGGTTGCCTCGGGGCAGCAGCGACTACGCGCGTATGGAGGTGTGAGTTATCCAACCTTCTAACCCTTTCTCCGGCTGCCATGGGCCTCCTTTTATAGATCAAGGGGTTACCACAGTGGCAAAGTGGTCATTACGCACTTATAAGATAGCAAATAGTGTTATCATACCTAACTCTGCGAGCTGACAGGGTGCATTAAATGCACCTCTTAATGTCACATCGTTGGTTGCCCAGCAAGGCTTGCCGGGCTATCTTGCCAGCTCCGCGCCTGTTTGCTTGACACGTCACAGGATGGGTGTCATCTGTGGGTTTCTCCTGTAGAAAATGGCTGCCATGTGGCGAACGGCTGCCAGTTAATCACTTTGCGGCTTGACACCGCACTAATTGACGATGTGGGTCGTGGTAGAGTAGTTGGTGAGGTGTTTTCGCCTTCGTGAGTCCCGGCAGGCTCTGCCGGGATGCTTCAGTTGTCTACTTCAGGGGGGTGGCCTTGCCCCTTGCCAGGCTCGCCTGCCTGACAAGGGAGGCTTTTCTCTTGACGATATCCTACTTCTCTGGTTTGATCTTGGCCCCTCTAATCTGCATGTTGGTCCTTCGAATCTCTTGAACTCTTGCACTCTGATTTGGGCTGGTGCTTCAATCTTGCTCTTGTGCCTGTGCATAGTCTGGGCAGCAGACCCAGGGTTTGTTGCACCGACAGAAGCCCCCGGGCCTGCCCCGAACGCGCTTTGAAGTGTTGTTGGGGTAGGACCTAATAAGTGCACAGGCGAGGGTTGCTGAAGAGGCCGGTCTCTTGAGGTCTGCTTTGCTTCTTCATTAGCCTTGATTCCGTTCCAGTTTCCAGTTTCCTCGTGCGTCGTGTAAAGCCAATAGTGGTGGGGCTGCTCCAGTAATGGCCCGTGAATGACTTTAATGCATGGGGTAGAAACGGCCAATTCACTCTTCCCACCACGCCCTTATCTCTGGCCACGTATGTTGCACGCATCGCGCGGGGTAGGTAATGGAGGCGTGTGGCGCGGGAGAGCATTGTGGTGAGGGTTCGGTCGTCTTGAATTGGCGTAGGAGGACGGTGGTCACCCGTTGATGGAGTAGCTCCCCCTTGCTCCGCCTATAAAAGGGAGGGGCAGAGTCACTCATCTTCGCACTCCTCCTCTTCTTATCTTCTGCTTCCGCTGGTGATGTCGAAGGGGAGGGCCTGGGGCCAGCCCCCGGGCTCTATTTCGAAGCCTTTCCTGGATATGAAAGGGGGACTCGGGCGGCGCGGCGACAACGCCGGGGGTGGCGACCCCAGCGTGCTTGCCGCTGGGCCGCCCGTGGCCTTGACTTCAGTGGGAGGGGATGTGAATGACACCATGTCGCAGCTCGAGGCGGGCATGGCGCGTGGTAGTCGATTGCTCCCTATTCTTCTTCCCTTCGCGGCATTGGGGAGGAGTCATGGAGGAGATTCGCCGCTAGTAGAGGCGAACCTGACTCCTCCTGGGCGTCGTTCTTCTGCCGTACAAGAGGGCTCTTTGCTCCTGTTCATGTCTTCTGGGCGCATGGTGGCTTCTGATATTAGGGCCGCTGAGGACGACCATGCTCTTTGGGGGGAGTCCCTCAGAGAGCATGGTGTCTGGTACGGCTGCCACGACGGGATCGTCGAACGGTAGCGATACGGGAGGTAGCAGCAACCCACGACGCGCCAAGAATGGGGGCGGCCGTTCTGATGGCTCGTACTAGCCAGTGACTCCGCTACCCCCATCTGGGCTCCCTTCAGCGCCACCGTCCCTCCTGCCCTCCGGTTCCTCCCTCCCATCCAGGGGATGGCGTTGTCTTGATCCTGGGGAGGCGCCGAATCCAAGCCAAGTCCGCCTCTTGCTTCTTTAGTCCCTCCCTGTAATACCCTGAGGGAGATGGACAAGGGCAAAGGCATAACGGGGCACTATCTTTTTTATCTTAAACCTGTCGGCACTTGCCAAATTTTAATTCAAATAATGTAATATCTCGAGTCCGTGTTTGAATCCTGTAATGCTTGTACTTGTATTAGCATATTAATGAAAAAGATGAAACTTGCCGGGAACCCGTGCATGTGTATGTCCATGCAGAGGTGAGATGCCTCTTTAATATAAATAAACGAGTTTTTTCCCAGCAGGCTATCCTGCCGGTACCCTCTTTGTCTGCCGGAGAGCTGCGCCTGCCGAGGAACAGACAGAGGGACCAGCCCCCCGCCAACTCATTTTTACCAAAGGCCACTGCGACCATCCTGACCGAAGCAACGTTCGAGTCATGGATGGGAGCACCTAAGTCGCAAAAGGGTGGCGAGGCTTTCTAATGCACAAGTTATAGCTTACAGAACACTAACGGACAGGAGGTGGAACTTATCTACTTGGTTTGTCAGGGATCGCTGTGCCGGGCAATCTTCTCAACTCCTTGTCGAAGCCAAGTTCTCGGCAGGAACATGCAGCTTCATGTAGATGAGAATGAATGCAGGATGCGATCCTATCTATATGCATATGCAAATGCTCATGCAATGCTTATGCAGTGATCTTGGAATGCTCATGCATGCATGCAATCTTGGTCGGGGGCCCCCCACAGCGCTTCTTTATTTTCTCTTGCACGGGGTCATCGCCCCGGATATGTACAAGGGGTTACATGCAGCTGAGGCAAGGCCTGTACAAAAGGGTGGCTCCCGGGCAGGGCCCAATAGCCGCGCCTTACGGGTAGAACTTGCGGAGATGCTCAATATTCCATGAGTTTTGCAACTGAGTGCCATCTCTGGTCTCCAGACGGACTGCGCCAGGTCTGGTGACTCGTACTACCCGATAAGGGCCTTCCCACTTTGGTGACAACTTGTTTGTACCCTTGGCGGACTAAACACGCCTAAGACAAGGTCACCTTCCTCAAAACACCGGGCATGAACCCTGCGGCTATGATAGCGACGCAGGGCTTGCTGGTAGCATGCAGCACGCATAGCAGCCCGGAGACGGTTCTCCTTGAGTAGCACAGCGTCGTCATGCCGGCGTTGATATTGCGCTACTTCATCGTAGGCAAGCACTCGAGGCGAACCGTAAATGAGTTCCGTGGGGATAACTGCTTCTGCCCCGTAGACTAGGGTTGATGAGGACATCAATACCATTGTTACACCCACAGCCCCTACTGCTATACATACTGGACCAATTACTAGAGCTCGCGCACGCCAATTGAATTACCAGGTACTTTCGTTTCTTGGTAATGATTCTAATGTTCATGAGAATATGATGTTGCCTAAATTGGATACATTTGTTTTGCTTGCAAATGAAGGGCCTGGCATGGATAAGAGGGATGAACACTGGAGCAAAGATGATGGCATGCGTAAGGGGAACAAGAACGGAGTTACAAGTGATGATTTCAGGACTTTGAAGCCACCATAAGGAGTGCATGAAGCCTTGGACGAAATATACAAGATGCCACTTCATAAATTTCGTCCAGAGGCTATTCTAGGTGCTGCGTCACCTTATTATTGGGCCAGGCCCATGTAATTTCGAAATACTTAAGTATAGGCTGTTTTTAGAGTCCGTATGTGTGGGGAAACAAGAGTAAGGGTTGGATTCGGACCCCTCCCACAAGGGCCACGAAATTCGCCCCCTATTCCTCCATATATACAGCCCTTAGGGCATCGTTTCGACATTGGGTTTTGTTTAGATTAAAGTTTGCCATAGCTGCAACTTCGCGTACTTCGTTTGTGTTCAATGACCAGACAAAGGCTTCACAGAACCCCACCTTGATCAATAAAGCTTACCTCTTATATTCGCAATATCCATATTGCATTCTTAGTTTCTTGCTTGTTCTTCGTTTGCCTGTAGGAAACAGACCTTCGTGGTCAGGTTGATCGTGCTCCGGCGTGGTCAATAACCTCTCGGAGTTGGTTTAGCGATTGCTAAGGCGCGACGTCCTCACACGTTCGTAGTCGGATCGTCAAAGTCGACTTCCTCCAAAACGATAGCCACCATCTCATCGAAAGACGGGACACCTTATCCTCTATCAAGTGGTATTAGATTTCCAGGTTGCTCGGTGAGATTTTACAGTTTTTCGTAGTTTAGATCAAGTCTGTTCTTCATACCTATAGTCCAAGAAAAAAGCCAAAAAAATTTAGGGTTAGTTCATCCTATCCGAACCAATCCGAGGCTTTGCATAATCTTTTCTGTATTTGCTTTGTTGAATTTGCGGTTGCATCGTCGTGTCAAGTTGCTGGTCTTAGCGTCTGGTTTCCCTTAGAGTTTCGAGTTCTGTTCACAAGTTGCCACGCCGCCGCCGCACCATCGTCATCGATCCTACCATATACCACCACCACCAACATATTCCTTAATGCTGCCATATACATCCGCCTGTCCACCACCAATCCGAGTCCACATATACATCTGCCTGTCCACCACCAATCCGAGTCCACATATACATCTGCCTGTCCACCACCAATCCGAGTCCACATATACATCTGCTTGTCCACCACCAATCCGAGTTCTTTTCATATTAGGTTTGCTTTCGAGATCCATCTAGTTTTTGTTTTGTGTTTCCTTGCCTGAGTAGGTCTCGGAAAAAAACGAGTCTGGAGACCCCGGGCAGTTTTTAGGCCAAATTTTCGGCGACCAAAAATATTTTTCCCTATCCTATTTTTAAGTCCCATCGAGCGTTTTGAGACACTCGCCATCATAGTGATTTTTTGTCGCACTTTTTCGTCATCGCTGCCCTGATTTCCGAAAAAAATTGTCAAAAAATTTCATGCCCATCCTGTCAGTTTGACCTGGGAAGAGTTTTGAGACACTCACCATTATAGTGATTTTTTGCAAAAAAAAAGAGGAGCGCAAAAAAAGAGCGAATTTTTTTTCCAGAGTGTGCGTTTCCCTCGTTTACATGCAGCGCCGTGATTTTGTTAGTGTTCTAGGCTCGCGTCTCTAGCACGGTCTAGCCTAAGACCAGCACAGTACTGTCGTTGAGCGTTTATTCAACTTTGCATATCTGAATTGATTATTGCTGACCCTTTTTGCTACCATATTATAAGCCTTCCCAGCTCCACATACATCTACGTCGTGCGTTTGACTCTCCCTGGTAATCGCTCTATCCAAGCTTTGAGAGTTTTGACTACAACGGTTGTCGATCACCGCCCGCTGCTGGGTAAGAACTGGTAAGAATTTGAGTTTTGCTTGACGGATTTGTGACACCCACTACCTCCACATGTTAGTAGTCTGTAGGATCGTATTCTTGTGTGTTTCTATTGCTGCTAACCATGCCAGGATCACAAGCCGACAAGATTGACTGGGAGAACTTAACGAACAAGGAGCTTCATGATAAGTTTCAGCAAATGATGACTGAATAGGTGCAAGATGTGCTGAACAATTTTGAAGACGCCATGGAGAAGATCACTAGCCTTGAGAAAAACAGCATTTAAAACTAAGTTTGGATTATATGAGTGGTGAGTCATGCCTTTTGGGTTAACTAATGCACCTAGTACTTTCATGGGACTAATGAACGAAGTTTTACGTGCTTTCATTGGACGATTTGTGGTAGTCTATTTTGATGATATACTGATTTATAGCAAATCCTTGGAAGAACATTTGGAACATTTACATGTTGTTTTTATTGCTCTACGTGATGCACGTTTGTTTGGTAACCTTGGGAAGTGCACCTTTTGCACCGACCGAGTATCTTTTCTTGGCTACGTCGTTACTCCACAGGGAATTGAAGTTGATAAAGCCAAGATTGAAGCTATTGAGAAACGGTCACACAAGTGAGGAGTTATCTTGGCCTCGCTGGATTCTATAGGCGTTTTGTGAGAGATTTCAGCACCATTACTGCACCTCTCAATGAGCTTACAAAGAAGGATGTGCCTTTTGTTTGGGGTACCGCACAGGAAGGAGCCTTCACGGTATTGAACGATAAGTTGACACATGCTCCTTTACTCCAACTTCCTGATTTTAATAAGACTTTTGAGCTTGAATGTGATGCTAGTGGAATTGGATAAGGAGGTGTGTTATTACAAGATGGCAAACCTGTTGCATACTTTTCTGAAAAATTGAGTGGGCCTAGTCTGAATTATTCTACTTATGATAAAGAATTATATGCTCTTGTTTGGACTTTTAGAGACATGGCAACATTATTTGTGGCCCAAAGAATTTGTTATACATTCTGATCATGAATCTTTTAAACACATTAAAAGTCAAGCAAAACTGAATCATCGACATGCTAAATGGGTTGAATTCATTGAGACTTTCCCTTATGTCATTAAACACAAGAAGGGTAAAGAAAATGTTATTGCTGATGCATTGTCTCGTCGCTATACTATGCTTTCACAACTTGACTTCAAAATATTTGGTTTGGAGACCATCAAAGATCAATATGTGCATGATGCTGATTTTAAAGATGTAATGCAGAATTGTAAAGAAGGAAGAACATGGAACAAGTTCATTATTAATGATGGCTTTGTGTTCCGTGCTAACAAGCTATGCATTCCAGCTAGCTCTGTTCATCTTTTGTTATTGCAGGAGGCACATGGAGGAGGATTAATGGGACACTTTGGCGTGAAGAAGACAGAGGACGTACTTGCTACACATTTCTTTTGGCCAAAGATGAGACGGGATGTTGAGCATTTTGTTGCTCGCAGAACTACATGTCAAAAAGCTAAGTCACGACTCAATCCTCATGGTTTATATATGCCTTTGCCTGTACCTACTGTTCCTTGGGAGGATATATCTATGGACTTTGTTTTAGGTTTACCTCGAACAAAGAAGGGGAGGGATAGCATATTTGTTGTCGTGGTTAGGTTCTCGAAAATGGCACACTTTATACCATGTCATAAAAGCGATGATGATGTTAATGTTGCTGATTTGTTCTTTCGTGAAATTATTCGCTTGCATGGTGTGCCAAATATTATTGTTTCAGATTGTGATACTAAATTTCGTAGCCACTTTTGGAGATGTTTATGGGCTAAGTTGGGGACTAAACTACTTTTTAGTACAACTTGTCACCCCCAAACTTATGGTCAAACTGAAGTAGTCCATAGAACATTGTCTACTATGCTTAGGGCTGTTTTAAAGAATAATAAGAAAATATGGGAAGAATGCTTGCCTCATATTGAATTTGCTTATAATCGTGCGTTGCATTCTACTACTAAGATGTGCCCTTTTAAAATTGTGTATGGTTTCCTACCTAGTGCACCCATTGATTTGTTGCCTCTTCCATCTTCGGAGAAGGTTAATTTTGATGCTAAACAACATGCTGAATTGATCTTAAAAATGCATGAGTTAACTAAGGAAAACATTGAGCGTATGAATGCTAAATATAAACTTGCTGGAGATAAGGGTAGAAAATATGTTGTCTTTGCACCTAGAGATCTTGTTTGGTTACATTTGTGTAAGCATAGGTTTCCTAATTTGCACAAATCAAAGCTAATGCCACGTGTTGACGGTCCTTTTAAGGTGCTAGAGAAAATAAATGATAATGCATATAAACTTGAGCTGCCTGCAGATTTTGGGGTTAGTCCCACTTTTAACATTGCAGGTTTGAAGCCTTATTTCGGTGAGGAAGATGAGCTTCCATCGAGGATGACTTCATTTCAAGAAGGGGAGGATGATGAGGACATCAATACCATTGTTACACCCACAGCCCCTGCTGCTATACATACTGGACCAATTACTAGAGCTCGCGCACGCCAATTGAATTACTAGGTACTTTCGTTTCTTGGTAATGATTCTAATGTTCATGAGAATATGATGCTGCCTAAATTGGATACATTTGTTTTGCTTACAAATGAAGGGCCTGGCATGGATAAGAGGGATGAACACTGGAGCAAGACCAAGCCTGGAGATGATGGCATGCGCAAGGGGAATAAGAACAGAGTTACAAGTGATGATTTCAGGACTTTGAAGCCACCATAAGGAGTGCATGAAGCCTTGGACGAAATATACAAGATGCCACTTCATAAATTTCATCCAGAGGCTATTCTAGGTGCCGCGTCACCTTATTATTGGGCCAGGCCCATGTAATTTTGAAATACTTAAGTATAGGCTGTTTTTAGAGTCCGTATGTGTGGGGAAACAAGAGTTAGGGTTGGATTCGGACCCCTCCCACAAGGGCCATGAAATCCCCCCCCCCCTATTCCTCCATATATACAGCCCTTAGGGCGTCGTTTAGACTTTGGGTTTTGTTTAGATTAAAGTTCGCCATAGCTGCAACTTCGCGTACTTCGTTTGTGTTCAACGACCAGACAAAGGCGTCACAGAACCCCACCTTGGTCAATAAAGCTTTCCTCTTATATTCGCAATATCCAGATTGCAATCTTAGTTTCTTGCTTCTTCTTTGTTTGCCTACAGGAAACAGACCTTCGTGGTCAGGTTAATCATGCTCCGGCGTGGTCAATAACCTCTCGGAGTTGGTTTAGCGATTGCTAAGGCGCGACGTCCTTGCACGTTCATAGTTGGATCGTCAAAGTCGACTTCCTCCAAAACGATAGCCACCATCTCATCGAAAGACGGGACACCTTATCCTCTATCAAGGGTGAAGGGAGTCTGCATGGTAGCTCGGTTTGGTGTCGTTCTGAGGGACCAGAGAACTACTGGTAGCTCCTCGATCCACCGCCTGCCGTGCTTCTGCAGCGTCTCAAAAGTTCTTGTCTTGAGTCCACACAACACTTCAGCATTCGCCCTCTCAGCTTGTCCATTGCTCCGGGGGTGTGCCATAGAGGCAAATGTGATCTTGCATCAGAGGGCATGAACATATTGCATGAAGGCGCAGCTCGTGAACTGAGTGCCGTTGTCGGTGATGATCCTTGCCGGAACTCCAAAATGACATACCAATTCTTTCAAGAACTTGATAGCTGACTGAGCCGTCACCTTTCTCACGACAGTCACTTCCGGCCACTTTGTAAACTTGTTGATGGCAACGAACAAGAATTCAAAGCCCCCGATTTCTCGGGGGGAGGGGCCAAGGATATCGAGGCCCCAGACCGGAAATGGCCATGATAGAGGGATTGTTTGAAGAGCTTGGGTAGGCAGGTGTGTTTTCTTGGAATGGAAGTGGCAGGCTTCACATCTCGTGACTAGCTCGACCGCATCTTGGAGGGCTGTGGACCAATAGAATCCTTGCCGGAATGCTTTCCCAACTAATGCCCTTGATCCAATGTGGGAGCCGCACATTCCTCTGTGAATCTCAGCGAGCAGTTCCTTTCCTTCTTCCCGGCAGACACACTTCAATTTCACACTGTTGGGCCTCCTTCCGTACAGAGTATCATCGACAAACTGATACATACTGGCCATCCGGGCTACTTTTTGAGCTTCATCTTGGTCGCCGGGAAGCTCTCGGTTTGGAGGAAGTGGACAATGTGCCTTGCCCACGTTGGAGCCTGGGGCTCAGCAACGAGGACTAGTGGCACCTCCTCTGCTGCGGGAGCACCAGCCTCGTTCGCGGGGTTTGTGGACCCGGCTAGCGGGGGTGGTCCAGCAGGCTATGAGGAGTTGTTTCCGGCAGGGTCTCTGCCGGGAGCGGACGGCTCTACCGGGAGAGGCTTACCGTAGTCCAACTTTCTCCTCTTCTGAGCCATTGTTGCTAGGGATACGGGGGGCTGAGTGAGATGGAGGACAAAAGTCCCTAGTTCCACAGGAAGCTTCTGCGCAGCACACTTAGACAGATGATCAACTATGCTGTTTTCCGCACGGGGTACGTGCTCCGTTTGTAATTCGTCAAAGCGCTCCTCTAATCTCCTCACTTCCTTGACGTATGCCTCCATGAATGGACTTTGATAATCCTTGTTCACTTGTCTCACCACAAGCTGTGAATCTCCACAAATGATCAGCTTCTTAATTCCCAATTCAGCTGCAATCCTAAGCCCGGCAAGGAGCCCTTCATACTCAGCTGTATTGTTGGTTGCTTCTTCCCGGGCAAAATGCATTTGGACGACGTACTTCAAGTGCTCCCCGGAGGGGGCGACAAGAAGCACGCCATCTCCTGCACCTTGTAGGGAAAAACCACCATCAAAATACATAATCCATTCTTGGGGCGATTCCTTGCCGGGCATAACTGTCTCTATCACTTCCTCATCAGGGGTTGGCGTCCATTCTGCAATCAATTCTTCCAACGCCCTGCTCTGAATAGTTGATGTGCTCTCAAACTTCAAACCAAAGCTGGATAACTCCAAAGCCCACTCCACTATTCTGCCGGTAGCCTCAAGGTTTTGGAGTATCCTTTGCAATGGAAAATGAGTAACAACCGTGATCTCATGGGCTTGGAAGTACTAGCGAAGTTTCCTTGAGGCCATAATGAGACCAGAGATCAACGTCTGCATGCCAAAGTCCCTCGATCTAGCCCCCTGTAACAAGGAGCTAACAAAGTACACTAGGCGCTGCACCACTTTCTTCCTTGCCACGTCCTTGGGGTTGCTCTCGTTGTCGTGCTCATTGATGTCCTGATCCTTCTCTGATTCTGTCAGTCTCTGCTCACTTTCTGCCTCATCCACTTCTTGCTGCGATACCAAGGCCGCACTGACCACTTGGTTGGTCGCTGCCAAATATAGCAACAATGGCTCCTGATGTTTGGGAGCAACCAAGGTAGGCACAGACGACAAGTAGGCCTTCAACTCTTGCAAAGCTGCATCTGCTTCTGGGGTCCACTTCATAGGACCGGCCTTCTTCAAAATTTTGAAGATTGGCAGGGCGTGCTCGGCAGACTTGGAGATGAATCTGCTTAGCACTGCAACACATCCTGTCAGACGCCTCACATCCTTAACTGCCCTTGGCACCTGGATCTGCTCGATGGCCTTGATCTTGTCGGGGTTGGCTTCGATCCCGTGATGGGATACAAAGAACCCAAGCATCTTGCCGGAGGGAACACCAAACACACACTTCTCCGGGTTGAGCTTCAGATTGATATTGCGCATATTAGCAAATATCTCCTCTAAATCTTGAACAAGGGTGGCCTTATCCTTGGTCTTGACCACAATATCATCCATATAGGCTTCTATGTTTCTGTGCAACTGTGGCTCAAAACCAATCTGGATTGCCCTTGCAAAAGTGGACTCCGCACTCTTTAATCCGAATGGCATGCGGACAAAGTAGTACGTACCACATGGAGTGATGAACACCGTCTTCTCTTCATCTTCCTTGGACATGAAGATTTGTTGATACCCGGAGTACGCGTCCAGAAAGGAGAGCAAATCACGACCTGAAGTGGAATCCACAATCTGGTCGATGCGCGACAAGGGAAGTGGGTATTTTGGGCAAGCCTTGTTGAGATCTGTGAAATCTATGCAAAGCCTCCACTTCCCATTAGCCTTCCGGACTACCACTAGATTTGCCAACCAAGTGGGGTGCAGTACTCCTCTGATCAACCAGCTGCCTCAGGTTTCTTGATCTCTTCTGCAATGAACTGCTGCCTCTCCAAGGCCTGCTTCCATACTTTCTGCTTGAAAAGGTCTGGCATGTGGGCAGACAGCAAGGTGGTGCTCGATTACCTTCCTGGAAACACCGGGGATATCAGATGGTTGCCAGGGAAACACATCGATATTCGCCCTCAGGAAGGCAACGAGCGTGCTTTCCTATTTGTCATCGAGGGTGGCACTGATAGTGAAAGTACCATCAACGCCAGCCAGCCCTGTCGGGACCTTCTTCACTTGGGGTGCAGCGACCTTGGATCTCTTTCTGTTAGAACACTCCAGCACGTCGTCAACGGGTGCCATTCACTCGGTTGGGGCACGCTTCCCGGACTCTTTGCCGGAGTCTCTACAATCTTTCTTCTTTCCTTTACTTTCCTTGGCGGGAGCTGCCACTGCCGCTGTCTCTGCTGCGACCGCGTCCCGGTACATCTTGTCCACACAAATGATTGCATCCTTCTCATCCGATGGGATGGTGATGACCCCCAGTGGCCCAGGCATCTTCAAGGTGTTGTAGGCATAGTGGGATGCTGCCATGAACTTAGCCAGGGTCGGGCGTCCAAGAATCCCATTGTATGGCGGGGGAGATCAACCACCTCAAACACAATCCTCTCAGTCCGGTAGTTCAGTTCTCCCCAAATGTTACCGGGAACGTGATCTTTCCCTTAGGATGGCTCCTGCTGGGATTAACTCCTTGAAATGTGACGGTAACCTCTAGCTCTTCCTCTCTTATCTGATGCTTGCTGATGACTGCCGGGGAAATCAGATTCAACCCGGCCCCGCCGTCCACCAGCATCTTTGTGACCTCGAGGTTGCGAATTGTTGGAGAGACCAACAATGCCAAACACCCTACTGCAGTAGTACGGCTAGGATGGTCCTCCTCATCAAAGATGATGGGCGTACGAGACCATTTGAGCGGCTTCGGGCCTCTGGCGCTGGTTCCAAGGCATTGACTTCTCGTGCCCACCGTTTGAGCTGGCGGTGAGAGGCGTGCAGAGATGCACCTCCGTCAATGCACAGAGCGTTCGTGGCCTTCTGAAACTCCTGCTCACTGGTTTCCTCTTCATCCCCTCCATCACTCTCATCATCACAGGTTTCCTTCTCTCGACCTCTGGTGGGCTTTCCTTGGTTCCGCAAGGGTTTGCCGGGGCGATTTACTTCACCGCCTCGACCCTTACCGCCAGCAACATTCTGACCTTTTTCCTTACCACGCTTCTCATACTTCGCTCTCTGTTTCTTGACAAGCTGCTCAACCTGATAACACTCTTGAAGGTCATGGCCCTTAGTCCGATGAATCTTGTAGTACGGCCCATCACCTTTCCCGGCTTTCTCGGCAGCGGCGGCTTCCCGGCAGTCAGTGCATACGGCAGCTTCCTTGCCGGGGGCCTCAACTTTGGCCTTCTTGCCGGTACTAGGCGTACCTGATCCTTCAACAATCATCACTACCTTATCTCTTCGCTTCTTACTGCGCTTCTTGCCCTTCTTCTGACTAGTTGATTCATCATCATCTTCTGAATCAACATCGGCGCACTCTTCCTCTCCGGGCAACTTTCTTAACTCCTCCATCCGAGCACACTTATCCACTAATGTGTAAAGCTCCTTCACAGTCTTGGGCAACCACACGTTCATCTTGGAACGAATCCGGCGGTTGCGCACATTAGACTGGAAGGCACCTATTACGGCTACCGGATGGATATTCGGGATATTTCTATGAACTTTGCTGAATCTCTGTAAATACTTACGGAGGGTTTCTCCTTCCTTCTGCTGGAGATGTTGAAATCGCTATCTGTCGGGTTCTTGATGACCGCCAGTGAAGGCGTCAATGAACTCATGGCACAGGTCAGCCCATGATGAAATGGAGTTCTCTGGTAGGTGCATCAGCCAAGACCTCACATTGGACTTGATAGCCAAAGGGAAGTAGTTGGCAAACACCTTCTCATCTCTTCCCCCGACAGCCTGAACAGCGATGGTGTAGATGCTCAGGAACTCTGCTGGGTTCAGCCTCCCGTCGTACTTCTCAGGTATCTCTGGCTTGAACATGCGAACGGACGGCCAACGGACTTGCCGCAACTCGCAACCAACCTCGAAAGGTAGGCACCCACCAACACCGAGCGCAGGCTCGTCAACGTTGAGGCCATCGCACCCGTCGGTCCGGTGGAGATTGTCACGGCGTTGCTCGACGACGATGCACGTGTCTCCTCTCCGCCTACCCTCCGGGGCTCATCGTTGGCCTGGACGTGCTCGAGGGTCAGAAGAGACCATCGAGACATCGTGGGGGTCTTGATTCTGCTGCACTCGTGCTGGCTGCCGTGGCGGGGACTGGACCATGGGGATGGCCCCTTCCGTATGGTCTGCAGCATGAGTAGTTGTTGTCGCTTGGGGAGGTTGTGGCACGCCATTCGTCCATCTGCTCGGCCGCTGGCGGAAACCTCAGCAGCAGCTGAGCTCGCGCCATGGCCTCCGAAGTTGTACTTCGCAGGGATGATGATGAAGTCGATCGTACCGTCACTCGGCTCCTGACGGTGCCAGCGGTGGCAGCACTGTGCCCCTTTTGTTGCTGCGGGGCGACCACCTGAATGTGGCACTCGAGGGCCAGCGGCTCCGTCGGGCGTAGTGGCTTGGTCGGCCCGTCCCAGGGGAGGTGCACGCGCTGCGACCGCACCCGTGGTGGGGGTGGCCGGAGGGCGGCGGTTCATCCCGGTCCGAGCGCCGTTGCTGTGGTTGTGCCCGTCGGTGGGGTAGAGGGGCACAGATGTAGTGACCCCCTCACCCGTACCTTGGGGAGCGTGGCCGCCAGGGTGTTGTTGATGTTGCTCTCCTCTGGTGCCTCCTACTCCTGCGTCGGCTACGGGAGAAGTGGTGACGGCGCCACCTACTCCGGCCACTTCCTCGGCAGCGTCCGCGTCCTCGTGCGCCTCCGCACCCCCCTGCAGTGTTAGAGGTCGCGGGCGGCAGAGCCTTCGAGGTGGATGGGTGAGCCGAAGGACCGGATTTCTTCTTGGACGCCATGGTCGATGGCTTCGTCAAAGATGAAGATGGTGATGAAGTTGACGCGCTACACACGCCTACAGGTTCACGCAAGCGAGCCCCCTACTTGGCGGGCCAAAGATGTTGCGGGAAACCACGGCCACCTATGGGACCAGGAGGCCCCTTGCTGGTTCGGTAGGGGGCGACATGTTGCACAAATAGCAGACGAGTGTGGGGCAGCACGGCAGAGATCACACAGGCAATTTTACCCAGGTTTGGGCCACCGCGAGGCATAAAACCGTACTCCTGCTTTGGTGGATTGATGGTGGAAAGGTGGTGGTGGAGCGTAGTACACTTGCGCGGCAGGGGTTGCCTCGGGGCAGCAGCGACTACGTGCATTTGGGGGTGTGAGTTATCCAACCTTCTAACCCTTTCTACGGTTGCCATGGGCCTCCTTTTATAGATCAAGGGGTTACCACAGTGGCAAAGTGGTCATTACGCACTGATAACATAGCAAGCAGTGTTATCATACCTAACTCAGCGGGTTGACAGGGCGCATTAAATGCACCGCTTAATGTCACATTGTTTGTTGCCCGGCAAGGCTTGCCGGGCTATCTTGCCAGCTCCGCGCATGTTTGCTTGACACGTCGCAGGACAGGTGTCATTTGTGGGTTTCCCCCGTAGAAAATGGCTTCCATGTGGCGAACGGCTGCCACTTAATCACTTTGCGGCTTGACACCGCACTGATTGACGACGTGGGTCGTCGTAGATTAGTTGGTGAGGTGGTTTCGCCTTCTTGAGTCCCGACAGGCTCTGCCGGGATGCTTCGATTGTCTACTTGATAGAGGCAAAGGTGTCCCGTCGTTCGATGAGATGATGGATATCGCTTTGGTGGAAGTCGACTTTGACGATCCGACTACGAACGTGCGACGACGTCGCGCCTTAACAATCGCTAAACCAACTCTGAGAGGTTATTGACCACGCCGGAGCACGATCAACCTGACCACAAAGGTCTATTTCCTGCAAGCAAATGAAGAACAAGCAAGAAACTAAGATTGCAATCTGGATATTGCAAATATAAGATGAAAGCTTTATTGATCAAGGTGGGGTTCTGTGACGTCTTGGTCTGGTCGTTGAACACAAACGAAGTACGCGAAGTTGCAGCTATGGTGAACTTTTAATCTAAACAAAACCCAAAGTCTAAATGATGAGGACATCAATACCATTGTTACACCCATAGCCCCTGCTACTATATATACTAGACCAATTACTAGAGCTTGTGCACGCCAATTAAATTACCAGGTACTTTCATTTCTTGGTAATGATTCTAATGTTCATGAGAATATGATGTTGCCTAAATTGGATACATTTGTTTTGCTTACAAATGAAGGGCCTAGCTTGGAGAAGGATGAACATTGGAGCAAGAACAAGGATGGAGATGATGGCATGCGCAAGGGAAACAAGAACGGAGTTTCAAATGATGATTTCAGGACTTTGAAGCCACCATAATGAGTGCATGAAGCCTTGGACGAAATATACAAGATGCCACTTCATAAATTTCGTCCAGAGGCTATTATAGGTGTTGCGTCACCTTATTTTTGGGCCAGGCCCATGTAATTTCGAAATACTTGATTATAGGTTATTTCTAGAGTCCGTATGTGTGGGGAAAAAGAGTTAGGGTTGGTTTCGGACCCCTCCCTCAAGGTCCACGAAATTCCCCCCTCTTCCTCCATATATACATCCCTTAGGGCGTCGTTTAGACTCTGGGTTTTGTTTAGATTAAAGTTCGCCATAGCTGCAACTTCGCGTACTTCGTTTGTGTTCAACGACCAGACAAAGGCGTCACAGAACCCCACCTTGATCAATAAAGCTTTCCTCTTATACTCGCAATATCCAGATTGCAATCTTAGTTTCTTGCTTGTTCTTCGTTTGCCTCCAGGAAACATACCTTCGTGGTCAGGTTGATCGTGCTCCGGCATGGTCAATAACCTCTCGGAGTTGGTTTAGCGATTGCTAAGGCGCGACGTCCTCGCACGTTCGTAGTTGGATCATCAAAGTCGACTTCATCCAAAACAATAGCCACCATCTCATCGAAAGACGGGACACCTTTGCCTCTATCAAGTGGTATCAGATTTTCAGGTTGCTCGCTGAGATTTTGCAGTTTTTCGTAGTTTTGATCGAGTCTGTTCTTCATACCTATAGTCCACGAAAAAGCCAAAAAAATAGGGTTAGTTCATCCTATCCGAACCAATCTGAGCCTTTGCATAATCTTTTTAGAGTTTTTTTTGCTTTGTTGAATTTGCGGTCTCATCGTCGTGTCGAGTTGCTGGTCTTAGCGTCTAGTCTTTAGAGTTTCGAGTTCTGTTCACAGTTTATCACGCCGCCACCGCACCACCTTCATCACTGCCATATACCACCACCCCACCGTATACATCACCGCTGCCATATTCCACCACCCCACCATCATCGCCGCTGCCATATACCACCACCCCTACCGTATACATCGTCGCTACCATATAGAACCACCAATCCGAGTCCACATATACCACCGCCATATATCACCATCGCGCCAATTCGAGTCCACCTCCACCACAGATTCGCCACCAGTCCGTGCTCCAACGCCCATCATATACCATCATCACCAGTCCGAGTTCCACCAGATTCATCTCTGCCACCAGTCCTAGTCCGAGTCCAGTATTTTTTCCTTTATTTTGGAGTTCCAGATCACGCGATACTATGAGTCGTGACCAAGTCGGACTCCCCAACTTTCGGGTCACCCGTAGAAGAAAAATAGTTCCAGTTTCAAAAAAAATCTAAGTATCGAAAATTCTGGCTAGGCAATTTTTAGACCATTTGTAGACTTTTTCGAAAAAAATTTGTTGCGGAGCAAAAAAAAGAGGAAAAAAAGTGCAAAAAAGTGATAAAAAAAGAAAAAAATTCAGAGTGTGCTCCTCCCTTGTTTACGTGCAGCGCCGTGATTTTGTTAGTGTTCTAGGCTCGCGTCTCTAGTACGTTCTAGCCTAGGACCAGCACAGTACCGTCGTTGAGCGTTTCTTCAACTTTGCATCTCTGAATTGATTATTGTTGACCCTTTTTTTGCTACCATATTATAAGCCTTCCCAGCTCCACACATATCTATGTCGTGTGTTTGACTCTCCCTGGCAATCGCTCTATCCAAGCTTTGAGAGTTTTGACCACAACGGTTGCCAATCACCACCTGCTGCTGGGTAAGGACTGGTAAGAATTTGAGATTTGCTTGACGGATTTGTGACACCACACCACCACCATTTTCTAGTAGTCTGTAGGATCATATTCTTGTGTTTCTATTGCTGCTAACCATGGCAGGACCACAAGCCGACGAGATTGACTGGGACAACATGACAAACAAGGAGTTGCATGATAAATTTCAGCAAATGATGAGTGGCCAGGTGGGGGATGTGCTAAACAGATTTGAAGAGGCCATGGAGAAGTCGTTCGAGACAAAGCTGGATAACAAGTTTAATGAATTTCTCATGCGTCTTCCCCAACCACCACCGGCTGCATTTGTCGCACCTCTGCAACGACAACAACAACGCCCCCTTCCGAATCAGTTCGGACGAGCGAAGCGTGTCCCTATTAAGGATGGCCAAACTTCTGGTGCTGCTGTACCTACCGTTGATGCTTCTTTGGCTCCGGCTCCTGCTGCTGCTGGAGCCGAGGAGGATGATGATTATGCAGGCGATTATGAGGATGAGGTTGATCAAAATAAGAACTACGTGCAACCACCAGCACCAGGCCGCCCACATGCATATAATCGCAATGGTAGGGCTGCACTACAAGCTCAGGTACGAGATCATGACCATCTTCCTAAACTGAAATTGAATATTCCACCATTTGAGGGTAGATATTTTCCTGATATATATCTTACTTGGGAGTTAGAAACAGAACAAGGTTTTACATGTTTACAATATCCCGAGGAGAGACGTGTTGTTGCTGCTGTTTGTGCTTTCACTAGTTTTGCATGTGTTTGGTGGTCTGGACATTGTAGATTATATCCTATTCCAGCTACTTGGGGTGCTTTGAAAACTGATATGCGTACTCGTTGGGTTCCAACATATTATCAACGTGAATTACTTCAAAAATTGCAGCGTTTAAGACAAGGAAAAAATTATGTAGAAGAATATTATCAGGAATTACAAACTGGCATGATTAGATGTGGTATTGTTGAGGAGAATGAAGCTATGCTTGCACGTTTTATGGGTGGATTAAATAGAGAGATTGAGACCATTCTAAAGTATAAGGAGTATAATAATATTACTCGTTTATTCCATCTTGCTTGTAAAGCTGAACGTGAAGTGTAGGATCGACAGGCATTGGCGCGAACTAACTTTTCTGCAGGTCGACCTTCATCATGGACACCACGTGCATCCTCTACTTCCATTGCACCAGCACCTCCATCAGGTGCCACCTCCAGCCGTGATAGAAGAAAGCAAGCACAACCACCACTATCTGCCAAGAGCACACCTGTCGGGCCTGCACGGAGCTCTTCTTCTTCCACTCAAGTTTATATTCATTATCATTTATTTTCTCTAACACCTTAAAAGGACCATCAGCACGTGGCATTAGCTTTGATTTGCGCAAATTAGGAAATCTATCCTAACGCAAATGTAACCAAACAAGATCTCCACGTGCAAACACAACATGTTTTGTACCCTTATCTCCAGCAAGTTAATATTTAGCATTCATATGCTTAATGTTTTCCTTAGTTAACTCATGCATTTTTTAAATCAATTCAGCACGTTGTTTAGCATCAAAATTAACCTTCTCCGAAGATGGAAGAGGCAACAAATGAATAGGTGCGCGAGGTAGGAAACCATACACAATTTCAAAAGGGCACATCTTAGTAGTAGAATGCAATGAACGATTATAAGAAAATTCAATATGAGGCAAGCATTCTTCCCACATTTTCTTATTATTCTTCATAACAGCCCTAAGCATAGTAGACAATGTTCTATTTACTACTTCAGTTTGTCCATCAGTTTGGGGGTGACAAGTAGTACTAAAAAGCAGTTTAGTCCCCAACTTAGCCCATAAGCATCTCCAAAACTGGCTAAGAAATTTAGTATCACAATTTGAAACAATAGTATTTGGCACACCATGCAAGCGAATAATTTCACGAAAGAACAAATCAGCAACATTAACAACATCATCGCTTTTATGACATGGTATAAAGTGTGCCATTTTCGAGAACCTATCCACGACAACAAATATGCTATCCCTCCCCTTCTTTGTTCGAGGTAAACCTAAAACAAAGTCCATAGATATATCCTCCCAAGGAACACTAGGTACAGGCAAAGGCATATATAAACCATGAGGATTGAGTCGTGACTTAGCTTTTTGACATGTACTGCAGCGAGCAACAAAATGCTCAACATCCCGTCTCATCTTTGGCCAAAAGAAATGTGTAGCAAGTATATCCTTCGTCTTCTTCACGCCAAAGTGTCCCATTAGTCCTCCTCCATGCGCCTCCTGCAACAACAAAGACCAAAGGAGCTAGATGGAATGCATAGCTTGTTAGCACGAAACACAAATCCATCGTTAACGATGAATTGTTCCATGTTCTACCTTCTTTACAATTCTGCAATACATCTTTAAATTCAGCACCATGCACATATTGATCTTTGATGGTCTCCAAACCAAATATTTTGAAATCAAGTCGTGAAAGCATAGTATAACGACGAGACAATGCATCAGCAATAACATTTTCTTTACCCTTCTTGTGTTTAATGACATAAGGGTTAGTCTCAATGAATTCAACCCATTTAACATGTCTACGGTTTAGTTTTGCTTGACTTTTAATGTGTTTCAAAGATTCATGATCAGAATGTATAACAAATTCTTTGGGCCATAAAGAATATTGCCATGTTTCTAAGGTCCGAAAAAGAGCATATAATTCTTTATAATATGTAGAATAGTTCAAACTAGGCCCACTCAATTTTTTAGAAAAGTATGCAACAGGTTTGCCATCTTGTAATAACACACCTCCTAATCCAATTCCGCTAGCATCACATTCAAGCTCAAAAGTCTTATTAAAATCAGGAAGTTGGAGTAAAGGAGCATGTGTCAACTTATCTTTCAATACCATGAAGGCTTCTTCCTGTGTGGTACCCCAAACAAAAGGCACATCCTTCTTTATAACCTCATTGAGAGGTGCAGCAATGGTGCTAAAATCTCTCACAAAACGCCTATAGAAACCAGCGAGTCCAAGAAAACTCCTCACTTGGGTGACCGTTTTGGGCTGAGGCCAACTCTCAATAGCTTCAATCTTGGCTTTATCAACTTCAATTCCCTGTGGAGTAACAACATAGGCAAGAAAAGATACTCGGTCGGTGCAAAAGGTCACTTCCCAAGGTTACCAAACAAACGTGCATCACGTAGAGCAATAAAAACAGCACGTAAATGTTCCAAATGTTCTTCCAAAGATTTGCTATAAATCAGTATATCATGAAAATAGACTACCACAAATCGTCCAATGAAAGCATGTAAAACTTCGTTCATTAGTCTTATGAAAGTACTAGGTGCATTAGTTAACCCAAACGGCATGACTAACCACTCATATAAACCAAACTTAGTTTCGCGTATGATGCACGTCGTGGGAGGGATGCAGTAAAGGAGGAAGTGATGGTAGGCATGGCAGTTACCTTTGGCCACCCATGGTCGTAGTTTGTCTTGGCCATGCCCGGTGGCAACCCGTGTGAGTGCTCGCCCCTGGGTTCTATGCGCGAAGTGGGTGCCCACCCGACGGCTAGGTAATAGAGGCAAAGGTGTCCCGATGTTTCAATGAGATAGCTATCATTTTTTTAGGGAATCGACTTAGACGATCCGACTACGAACGTGCGAAGACGTCGTGCCTTAGCAATCGCTAAACCAACTTCCGAGGGGTTATTGACCACGCCGAAGCACGATCAACCTGACCACGAGGGTCTATTTCTTGCGAGCAAACGAAGAACCAGCAAGAAATTGAGATTGCAATCTGGATATTGCGAATATAAGAGGAAAGCTTTATTAATGAAGGTGGGGTTCTGTGGCGCCTTTGTCTGGTCATGGAACACAAACGAAGTACGCGAAGTTGCAGCTATGGCGAACTTTTAATCTAAAAAACCCCAAAGTCTAAACGACGCCCTAAGGGCTCTATATATGGAGGAAGAGGGGGAATTTCGTGGCCCTTGGAGGGGTCCGAAACCAACCCTTACTCTTGTTTCCTCACACATACGGACTCCAAAAACAGCCTATACTTAAGTATTTCGAACTTACATGGGCCTGGCCCAATAATAAGGTGACGCGGCACCTAGAATAGCCTCTGGACGAAATTTATGAAGTGGCATCTTGTATATTTCGTCCAAGGCTTCATGCACTCCCTATGGTGGCTTCAAAGTCCTGAAATCATCACTTGTAACTCCGTTCTTGTTCCCCTTGCGCATGCCATTATCTCCATGCTTGGTCTTGCTCTGGTGTTCATCTCTCTTATCCATGCCAGGCCATTCATTTGTAAGTAAAACAAACGTATCCAATTGAGGCAGCATCATATTCTCATGAACATTAGAATCATTACCAAGAAACGAAAGTACCTGATAATTTAATTAGCGTGCACGAGCTCTAGTAATTGGTCCAGTATATGTAGCAGTAGGTCCTGTGGGTGTAACAATGGTATTGATGTCCTCACCATCCTCCCCTTCTTGACATGAAGTCGTCCTCGACGGAAGCTCATCTTCCTCACCGAAATAAGGCTTCAAATCTGTAATGTTAAAAGTGGGACTAACCCCGAAATCTGTAGGCAGCTCAAGTTTATATGCATTATCATTTATTTTCTCTAACACCTTAAATGGACCATTAGCACGTGGCATTAGCTTTGATTTGCGCAAATCAGGAAATCAGTCCTTATGCAAATGTAACCAAACAAGATCTCCATGTGCAAACACAACATGTTTTCTACCCTTATCTCCAGCAAGTTTATATTTAGCATTCATACGCTCAATGTTTTCCTTAGTTAACTCAAGCATTTTTAAAATCAATTCAGCATGTTGTTTAGCATCAAAATTAACCTTCTCCGAAGATGGAAGAGGCAACAAATCAATAGGTGCACGAGGTAGGAAACCATACACAATTTCAAAAGGGCATATCTTAGTAGTAGAATGCAATGAATGATTATAAGCAAATTCAATATGAGGCAAGCATTCTTCCCACATTTTCTTATTATTCTTCAAAACAGCCCTAAGCATAGTAGACAATGTTCTATTTACTACGTCAGTTTGTCCATCAGTTTGGGGGTGACAAGTAGTACTAAAAAGCAGTTTAGTCCCCATCTTAGCCCATAAACATCTCCAAAAGTGGCTAAGAAATTTAGTATCACGATCTGAAACAATAGTATTTGGCACACCATGCAAGCGAATAATTTCACGAAAGAACAAATCAGCAACATTAACAGCATCATCGCTTTTATGACATGGTATAAAATGTGCCATTTTCGAGAACCTATCCACGGCAACAAATATGCTATCCCTCCCCTTCTTTGTTCGTGGTAAACCTAAAACAAAGTCCATAGATATATCCTCCCAAGGAACACTAGGTACAGGCAAAGGCATATATAAACCATGAGGATTGAGTCGTGACTTAGCTTTTTGACATGTAGTGCAGCGAGCAACAAAACGCTCAACATCCCGTCTCATCTTTGGCCAAAAGAAATGTGTAGCAAGTATATCCTCCGTCTTCTTCACTCCAAAGTGTCCCATTAGTCCTCCTCCATGCGCCTCCTGCAACAACAAAAGACGAACGGAGCTAGCTAGAATGCATAGCTTGTTAGCACGAAACACAAATCCATCGTTAACGACGAACTTGTTCAATGTTCTACCTTCTTTACAATTCTGCAATACATCTTTAAATTCAGCATCATGCACATATTGATCTTTGATGGTCTCCAAACCAAATATTCTAAAGTCATGAAAGCATAGTATAATGACGAGACAATGCATCAACAATAATATTTTCTTTACCCTTCTTGTGCTTAATGACATAAGGGAAAGTCTCAATGAATTCAACCCATTTAGCATGTCTATGGTTCAGTTTTGCTTGACTTTTAATGTGTTTCAAAGATTCATGATCAGAATGTATAGCAAATTCTTTGGGCCATAAATAATGTTGCCATGTTTCTAAGGTCCGAACAAGAGCATATAATTCTTTATCATAAGTAGAATAGTTCAGACTAGGCCCACTCACTTTTTCAGAAAAGTATGCAACAGGTTTTGCCATCTTGTAATAACACACCTCCTAATCCAATTCCACTAGCATCACATTCAAGCTCAAAAGTTTTATTAAAATCAGGAAGTTGGAGTAAAGGAGCATGTGTCAACTTATCTTTCAATACCGTGAAGGCTTCTCCCTGTGCGGTAGCCCAAACAAAAGGCACATCCTTCTTTGTAAGCTCATTGAGAGGTGCGGCAATGGTGCTAAAATCTCTCACAAAACGCCTATAGAAACTAGCGAGTCCAAGAAAACTCCTCACTTGTGTGACTGTTTTGGGCTGCGGCCAACTCTCAATAGCTTCAATCTTGGCTTTATCATCTTCAATTCCCTGTGGAGTAACAACATAGCCAAGAAAAGATACTCGGTCGGTGCAAAAGGTGCACTTCCCAAGGTTACCAAACAAACGTGCATCACGTAGAGCAATAAAAACAGCACGTAAATGTTCCAAATGTTCTTCCAAAGATTTGCTATAAATCAGTATATCATCAAAATAGACTACGACAAATCATCCAATGAAAGCACGTAAAACTTCGTTCATTAGTCTCATGAAAGTACTAGGTGCATTAGTTAACCCAAAAGGCATGACTAACCACTCATATAAACCAAACATAGTTTTAAATGATGTTTTCCATTCATCTCCCTATTTCATACGGATCTGATGGTATCCACTATGCAAATCAACTTTGGAGAATATTGTAGAGCCACTCAATTCATCAAGCATATCATCTACCCTAGGAATAGGATGACGATAACGGATAGTAGTATTATTAATGCCTCTACAATCAACACACATACGCGACGCACCTTCCTTTTTAGGCACTAGTATAATAAGAACAACACAAGGACTAAGAGATTCGCGTATATAACCTCTGTCGAGCAGCTCCTGTTCTTGACGCATAATCTCCTTCGTCTCCTCTGGATTGGTACGGTATGGTGCACGGTTGGGTAGCGATGCACCGGGAATTAAGTCAATTTGATTCCCAATCCCTCGAATAGGTGGTAATCCCGGTGGCACGTCTTGTGGGAAGACGTCAACGAACTCCTGCAAAATGTTAGTGACAGCAGGGGGCAAACAAGAAGGCACGTCCTCGAATGAAAATAATGCCTCTTTGCACACAAAAGCAAAGCAAACAGATTTGCTAAAATCTAGCTCATCAATGTCAGATTTGGTGGCAAGTAAACTGATAACCCACGCAACAGTTTTCGAGGGTAGAGTATTCAACCCAAATTTATTGATTCGGCACAAGGGGAGCCAAAGAATATTCTCAAGTATTAGCAGTTGAGTTGTCAATTCAACCACACCTGGATAACTTAGTATCTGCAGCAAAGTATTTAGTAGCAAAGTAGTATGGAAATAACGGTAACAGTAGCAAAAGTAACGGTAGCAGTTTTGTAGTAATTGTAACAGTGGCAACGGAAAAGTAACTAAGCAAAGAACAATATGTGAAAAGCTCGTAGGCATTGGATCGGTGATGGAGAATTATGCCGGATGCGATTATTCATGCAACAGTTATAACATAGGGTGACACAGAACTAGCTCCAATTCATCAATGTAATGTAGGCATGTATTCCGAATATAGTCATACGTGCTTATGGAAAATAACTTGCATGACATCTTCTGTCCTACCCTCCCGTGGCAGCGGGGTCCTATTGGAAACTAAGGGATATTAAGGCCTCCATTTAATAGAGTACCGGACCAAAGCATTAACACTTAGTGAATACATGAACTCCTCAAACTACGGTCATCACCGGGAGTGGTCCTGATTATTGTCACTTCGGGGTTGCCGGATCATAACACATAGTACGTGACTATTAACTTGCAAAATAGGATCAAGAACTCACATATATTCATGAAAATATAATAGGTTCAGATTTGAAATCATGGCACTCGGGCCCTAGTGACAAGCATTAAGCATAGCAAAGTCATAGCAACATCAATCTCAGAACATAGTGGATACTAGGGATCAAACCCTAACAAAACTAACTCGATCACATGGTAAATCTCATCCAACCCATCACTGTCCAGCAAGCCTACGATGGAATTACTCACGCACGGCGGTGAGCATCATGAAATTGGTGATGGAGGAAGGTTGATGATGACGATGGCGACGGATTCCCCTCTCTGGAGCCCCGAACGGACTCCAGATCAGCCCTCCCGAGAGAGATTAGGGCTTGGCGGCGGCTCTGTATCATAAAATGCGATGAATCCTTCTCCCTGAATTTTTTTTCTCCCCGAACGTGAATATATAGAGTTGGAGTTGAGGTCAGTGGAGCACCATGGGGCCCACGAGGCAGGGGGCGTGCCCAGGGGGGTAGGCACGCCCCCCACCCTCGTGGACAGGGTGTGGGCCCCCTGGCCTTGATTCTTTCACCAGTATTTTTTATTAATTCCAAAAATATTCTTCGTGAAGTTTCAGGTCATTCCGAGAACTTTTATTTCTGCACAAAAATAACACCATGGCAATTCTGCTGAAAACAGCGTCAGTCCGGGTTAGTTCCATTCAAATCATGCAAGTTAGAGTCCAAAACAAGGGCAAAAGTGTTTGGAAAAGTAGATACGATGGAGACATATCATAAACATACACTTTTCAATTTAATTTTAGAAACAACACTAGATGGTTTATTATTAGGCTTCATTTGTTGCTCAAATTCTTTTGCCACAATCTGATTTTCACTCTTATTTTTCTCCTGTTTTGCTTTATTAGCTCTATTAATATCATCTTTCAAAATGGAATCAGGAGTCATAGGAAGCAAAGTAATATTTTTATCCTGATGAACACGAGTATACTGATTGTTTCTACCATGGTGTACAGATTTTTTATCAAATGGCCATGGTCTACCAAGTAATAAGGAACATGCTTGCATAGGTACCACATCACAATCAACATAATCGGCATATGTAGAGATACTAAAATGCACACGAACAGTACGTGTTACCTTAACCTTGCCGCTGTTGTTGAACCATTGGATGTAGTAAGGATGTGGATGTGGTCTTGTGGTGAGAGATAGCTTCTCCACCATTTCCATGCTAGCCAAGTTGTTGCATCTCAATCCATCTATGATGACGCGAACAGAACGTTCCTTCACAACTCCCTTTGTATGGAACAAATTATGCCTTTGATTTTGCTCAGCTTGTGTGATCTGCACACTCAAAACACGTTGAGCAACTAAACATTCATACCTGTCAGCGTCTTCAGGAGCCATGTATTGTGTGTCCTGTTGACGCCATGGAAGAAGAAGAGCTTTGTGCAGGCCCGGCAGGTGTGCTCTTTGTAGATAGTGGTGGTTGTGCCTGCTTTCTTGTATCACGGCTAGAGGTGGCACCTGATGGAGGTGCTGGTGTAGTGGAAGTAGAGGATGCACGTGGTGTCTATGATGAAGGTCGACCTGCAGAAAAGTTAGTTCGCGCCAATGCATGTCGATCCTGCACTTCATGTTCAGCTTTACAAGCAAGATGGAATAAACGAGTGATATTATTATACTCCTTATACTCTAGAATGGTCTGAATCTCTCTATTTAATCCACCCATAAAACGTGCAAGCATAGCTTCATTCTCCTCAACAATACCACATCTAATCATGCCAGTTTGTAATTCCTGATAATATTCTTCTATAGCATTTTTTCCTTATCTTAAACGCTGCAATTTTTGAAGTAATTCACGTTGATAATATGGTGGAACCCAACAAGTACGCATAGCAATTTTCAAAGCAGCCCAAGTAGCTGGAATAGGATATAATCTACAATGTTCAGACCACCAAACACGTGCAAAGCTAGTGAAAGCACAAACAGCAGCAGGAACACATCTCTCCTTAGGATATTGTAAACATTTAAATCGTTCTTCAGTTTCTAACTCCCAAGTAAGATATATATCAGGAACATATCTGCCCTTAAATGGTGGAATATTCAATTGTAGTTTAGGAAGATGGTCATGATCTCGTACCTCAGGTGGTGCAGCCCTACCGTTGCGATGATATGCATGAGGACGAACTGGTGGTGGTGGTGGTGCTGCTGGTGGTTGCACGTAGTTCTGATTTTGATCAACCTCATCCTCGTAATGGTCCTCCACCTCTGCAGTATCAGCAGGAGCTACAGAAGCATCAACAGCAGGTACAGCGGCACCAGAAGTTTGACCAGGTTCAAGGGGAACACGCTGTGCTCATCCCACTTGATTTGGAAGGCGATGTTGTTGGTTTTGTTGTAGAGGTGTAACAGGTGCAGCGGGCGGTGGTTGTGGAAGAAGTGCGAGCAATTCATTAAACTTGTTATCGAGCTTTGTTTCGAATGCCTTCTCAATGCCATCTATCTTCTCCATGGCCTCTTCAAATGTGTTTAGCACATCTTCCACCTGTCCACTCATCATTTGCTGAAACTTATCATGTAACTCTTTGTTCGTCATGTTCTCCCAGTCAGTCTCGTCGGCTTGTGATCCTGCCATGGTTAGCAGCAATAGAAACACACAAGAATATGATCCTACAGACTACTAGGAAGTGGTGTTGGTGTGTCACAAATCCCTCAAGCGAATCTCAAAATCTTACCAGTTCTTACCAAGCAGTAGGTGGTGATCGGCAACCGTTGTATTCAAAACTCTCAAAAGCTTGGATAGAGCGATTGCCAGGGAGAGTCAAACGCACGACGTAGATGTATGTGGAGCTGGGAAGGCTTATAATATGGTAGCAAAAAGGGTCAGCAATAATCAATTCAAAGATGCAAAGTTGAATAAACGCTCAACGACGGTACTGTGCTGGTCCTAGGCTAGACCGTGCTAGAGACGCGAGCCTAGAACACTAACAAAATCACGGCGCTGCACGTAAACAAGGGAAAAGCACACTCTGGAAGAAAAAAACCGCTCTGTTTTTTTGGCGCCCCTTTTTTTACGCTCCTCTTTTTTTTGCGAAAAATCACTATAATGGCGAGTGTCTGAAAACTCTTCCCATGTCAAAATGACAGGATGGGCATGAAATGTTTTTGACTTTTTTGGAAATCAGGGCAACGATGATGAAAAAGTGCAACAAAAAATCACTATGATGGCACATGGCTCAAAAGACTCAGAAAAGCCTAAAAATAGGATAGGGCAAAATATTTTCGGTTGCCGAAATTTTGGCCTAAAAACTACCCGGGGGTCTCCAGACTCTTTTTTTTTCAAAACCTACTCAGGCAAGGAAACACGAAACTGAAATTAGATGGATCTCGAAAACAAACCTAATATGAAAAGAACTCGGATTGGTGATGGATAGGCGGCGTATATGTGGACTCGGATTGGTGATGGACAAGCGGTGGTAGATGGGGACTTGGATTGGTGGCGTGGTATATATGGACTCGGATTTGTGGCAGATATATGGTGGTATATTGTGGCGGCGATGTATCTGGTGTGGTGGTGGTATATGGCAGTGGATAATGAATCTGGTGTGGTGGTGGTATATGGCAGCGGATGATGAATCTGGTGTGGTGGTGGTATATGGCAGGGGATGATGATGGTGCGGCGGCGGCGTGAATACCCGTGAACAGAACTCGAAACTCTAAAAGACTAGACACCAAGACCAGCAACTAGACACGATGATGCAACCGCAAATTCAACAAAGCAAATACAGAAAAGATTATGCAGTGGCTCAGACTGGTTTGGATATGATGAGTAACCCTAAAAAATTTGGCTTTTTCGTGAACTGTAGGTATGAAGAACAGATTCGATCTAAACTATGAAAAACTATAAAATCTCACCGAGCAACCTGGAAATCTGATACCACTTGATAGAGGCGAAGGTGTCCTGATGTTTCGATGAGATAGCTATCGTCTTCTGAGGGAGTCGACCTTGACGATCCGACTACGAACGTGTGAAGACGTCGCGCCTTAGCAATCGCTAAACCAACTTCCGAGGGTTATTTATCATGCCGGAGCATGATCAACCTGACCACGAGGGTCTATTTCCTGCGAGCAAACAAAGAACAAGCAAGAAATTGAGATTGCAATCTGGATATTGCGAATATAAGAGGAAAGCTTTATTAATGAAGGTGGGGTTCTGTGACGCCTTTGTCTGGTCGTTGAACACAAACGAAGTACGCGAAGTTGCAGCTATGGCGAACTTTTAATCTAAACAAAACCCAAAGTCTAAATGATGCCCTAAGGGCTGTATATATGGAGGAAGTGGGGGGAATTTCGTGGCCCTTGGAGGAGGGGTCCGAAACCAACCCTAACTCTTGTTTCCCCACACATACGGACTCTAAAAACAGCCTATACTTAAGTATTTCAAAATTATATGGGCCTGGCTCAATAATAAAGTGACGCAGCACCTAGAATAGCCTTTGGACGAAATTAATGAAGTGGCATCTTGTATATTTCGTCCAAGGCTTCATGCACTCCCTATGGTGGCTTCAAAGTCCTGAAATAATCACTTGTAACTCCGTTCTTGTTCCCCATGTGCATGCCATCATCTCCATGCTTGGTCTTGCTCCAGTGTTCATCTCTCTTATCCATGCCAGGCCCTTCATTTGTAAGCAAAACAAATGTATCCAATTTAGGCAGCATCATATTCTCATGAACATTAGAATCATTACCAAGAAACGAAAGTACCTGATAATTTAATTGGCGTGCACAAGCTCTAGTAATTGGTCCAGTATATGTAGCAATAGGGCATGTGGGTGTAACAATGGTATTGATGTCCTTAGCACTAGGCTTGCTAGAGGGACGCCAAAAATAGACACAAGTCCATGTTATTGAAAAAGCAAAGAAGATCTCAAGGTATAGATATCATCTTGACGAAACCCGTCATCAATCATTGCCGCGTGTCTATGCATCATTTGGACCTAGCCCGAGACTCAGGAGTGCGTGTGGACCAGGACTGGGGGCTCCTGTCGGTGTATAAAACATGGGTGTTTACACCCTGACTTATGCACAGACAAGTAGCAGTTCCTTTACCGGCCAAGGGACATACCAAGGATTGACCAAGACCAAAGTCGGCAAGCTATGAAGAAGATTCCCAAACCAAGAGAACCACTCTTTGAGAGATCAGAGAGCGCATCAAGAAGACCAAGATTCAGGGACTTGAAGAGAAGAGCAAGACTGAGCATTAGAAGCAGCCCCTGCTGGCAAGGTCGAGTCGGCAAGGTGAAGGCCCGGCAAAGCTCCGTGGCTGACAAGCTCTTACCAGCCACCAGCACTCCACCTCATCGATCAGCTAGTCACTAATCGATGAGGTGTCGAGCCTGTAGGTGGTTCGGTGGGATCTTTTGGGCACGTGGCAGCTTGCTGGAGAGAAATTTACCTTTAATCACACACATCCCATAGGCGTGTCAAGATAATAGGAGGTGGCTGGGCAAGCAGTGCAGCAGTCCTGTCGGGGCTCCTCCTCCTCACAACACCTAACAGAGCATTAAATGCTTTTGTCCTAGCGCAACAAAGTTAGGTATGATAGCACTGTTGCAGTCTAATCAATGTGTAATTACCTTTTGCCACTATGGATACCCCTTGAGCTATAAAGGAGGGCCATGGCAACCTTTACAAGGGTTCGAACTCATTCTAACTCCACGCACACTAGCACATGTAGCTGCCTTCCCCTTGCGCCTTGCCGGGGGACAGCGCTCCTTGTACTTGTGCTCCCACTTTTTCAATCCACCAAAGCAGGAGTAGGGTGGCCCGAACCTGGATAAAGATCCATGTGTCCTTTGCTAGACCTGCTCTTTGCACTCTGTGCATTCCCCTCGCTGAACCACAAAGGGGTTGGATTACCCCATAGATCGTCATTGCACACCGACACATATGTAGTGTAGATCTTATGTAAGTCTTGCGGGTACTTTGTATGAGTACTCATGGTTTCTTTGCTACCCCTTTTTTCCTTCAACCTGGATGTTCACAACAGATGATGGCGCCACAGATGGAGGTCCCCCAGTGGAGCCTACTATGTAGAGACCGACGAGCAGGAGTAGTTCGGAGGTCCCAAGCGGGAGGCCTCGCCTTTCGTTGTTTTGCTTAACCTTCTTAAGGAAAACTTGTCTAACTATGTTTGTACTCGGATAATATTTGCTTTGATGACTTCCGTGAATGCTCTCAAGCAGCATCTTGAGGACACGAAAGATCTCATCGCCGCTTGCCACGAGAACTAGTCTCTGCGGCCTGCAGCAACGCATCAAGAAAGTAGAGATCAGCAAGCCAGATCGTTGTCTACGTCTTCCTTCTTCTTTTGCCCTTGTGTATTTCGGGCGTTGCTGCATGTGGCTTTTTTAATAATCTTCCTAAATATGTAAGACAATTATTATCCACGGTCATCGTCCTTATATTCATCAGTCTTGATATAAGTCGCAGTCGATGCTATATAGGTCCGTCGGATCTTACATCAAGATCCATGCAAAACATTCTTTTCAGATTTTCTTTTTTCTCTATTAAATATCAGTCGAGTGAGACATAGCCACGCCATTAAACAGGGGCTCGGGCGCCATTAATGACATTGGGAGAGAGGTGGGCGGCGGATAGATGTCAAAGGGCTCTCCTCCCGATGAGCATGCTTAGGGGTCTGATCGCACGCCACCCGTACTCACATAGCTACCCCGCACGGCACCTCCTAGCCAATAAAAAGGGGACGCGTGGTGGCACATAAATGGTAAATAGAACGCCCACCGTTTCTATAATACTTGTGTTTCTGATTGTAACGGGACAGCACTTGTTCCAAAATGAATTTGTTGATTGTTAATGTGTGCACCTTCGCAAATGGACAAAAAAATTACCACATCATGTTGGTGCCATGTCATGACACCATGCCAAGTTTCATGATTTGCACGCGAGTTTTGGATTTACAGGAATTTCAAAACCAAGTTTCTCGATGTTTCCGACTAAACCAAGACACCCAGATGTTTGAATTCCATTCCCATTTCTTGCATGGGACCTAGAAATTAGCCCAAGTACACATAAATGATTTTTCAACTAACTTTGGCGCTCTAGATCATGTGCTTGTAGTTCAAATTTGAATTATGTGCATTAAATGCTTGGAATTTCAATTAATGTATAAAAAAGGCCAAACGAACCTGGAATAATTCCAAAATTTAGCACGAAACTCCTATTGGTCTAAGCTGCATGTGTAAGAAAATCAAGGCGGGAGAAGGCAGTGTATGTCGTTTCACACACGGAGTTGACACGTTCCCTCTCGGAAGCACGAGCCTTCTTGAGAGAAGCTCCGGTTTGCAAGAAGCTTATACCAAAGCTTGTCCCAATTTGGCCAAAAAGTTTACCACAGCATGTTGGTGCCATGTCATGACACCATGCCAAGTTTCATGATTTTCATGCGTGTTTTGGATTTACAGGAAAAAACCAAGTTTCTCAATATTTTCGGCCGAGCCATGACGCCGAGAGTTTGAATTTCATTCCCATTTCTTGCATGGGACATAGAAATTCACCCAAGGACAAACATGTGACTTTTCAACCAACGTTGGTGCACTATAGCATGTGCTTGTAGTTCAAATTTGAATTATGCACATTAAATGCCCAGAAACTCAATCAATGTATAAAAAGGCCAAACGAACCCGGAATAATTTCAAATTTTAACACAACACTCATATAGTCTATGTTGCCTCTGTAAAAGTAAAGGGGGGAGGCAGCGTATACCGTTTCACGCACAAACGTGACATGTTCCCTCTCGGAACCACGAGTCTTCTTGAGAGAAGCTCCGGTTTGCAAGAAGCTTATACGAAAACTTGTCCCAATTCGGCCAATTTGTTTACCATAGCATGTTGGTGCCATGAAATGACACCATGCCAAGTTTCATGATTTCCAGGCGAGTTTTGAATTTACAGGAATTTAAAAACCCAAGTTTCTCAATGTTACCGGTCGAGCCATGACGCCTAGATGTTTGAATTTCATTCCCATTTCTTGCATGGGACCTAGAAATTCACCCAAGGACACACATGTGATTTTTCAACCAACCTTGGTGCACTAGAGCATGTGCTTGTAGTTCAAATTTGAATTATTCACATTAAATGCCCAGAAACTCAATTAATGCATAAAAAGGGCCAAACAAACCCGGAATAATTCCAAATATTAACACGACACTCATATAGTTCTATATTTGCTCCGTAAAAAATCAAGAGGGGGGCAGCGTATGTCGTTTCGCACACAAAGGTGACACGTTCCCTCTCGAAACCACACGCCTTCTTTAGAGAAGCTCCAATTTGCAAGAAGCTTATACCAAAACTTTTCCCACTTCGGCCAAATTTTTTACCAGAGCATGTTGGTGCCATGAAATGACACCATGCCAAGTTTCATGATTTTCAGGCGAGTTTGGGATTCACAGGAATTTAAAAACCAAGTTTCTCAATGTTTCCGGCCGAGCCACGGCGCCCAGATGTTTGAATTTCATTCCCATTCTTGCATGGGACCTATAAATTCACCTAAAGACACACATGTGATTTTCAACAAACTTAGGTGCACTGGAGCATGTGCTTGTAGTTAAAATTTGAATTATGCACATTAAATGCCTAGAAACTCAATTAATGCACAAAAATGCCAAACGAACCCGGAATAATTCCAAATTTTAACACGACACTCATATAGTTGCACGTTCACTATAGATAAATGTTCTAGCAATTCAAACACCATCCTTTCCCTCTGTAACAGCATTTTGTCTTTCAAAACAGAATGAAAAAATCAGGTATACCGCAAATAGTTTACTAGCAAGAATCGTGTGGGATGTGATATAAAATATCTTGGCACACCGTCTTGTCTGGCTTACGCAGGAAGCTTCGTCGTCTACAGTCCATCGCCCGCGCTTGAACCACACTTGCATGCCAGTTTCTCACGGCACCGAGCGAAATTTTTCTGCCACCGCAAAAATATCTATCTCCCCCCCCACCCCACCAAAAGCCACATTTACATTGTCCCTCCTTGCTTTACAAGTTCAAACCTTCACTGCTACTTACTGGTAGCGCCGCCTCCTCGCCGACGACCCTTCCTCTTGCAGCGCCGCCTCCTCGCCGGCGACCCTTCTTCTTGCTGCGCGGCCTCATCGATGTGGTCAGGTAATCCACACCCCACCCACACCATCCTCCTCCTTCCCCGTCCCACATGCCCCGACCGACGGTGCGACACCTTCCGCCGAAATCACTAGCCGCATCCTCCAATTAAGCATCGCCCACAGCCATTTTACATGCAGTATAACATGGAGCTCAGTAACATCTGGCAACAGAGAAGCAAATCACGGCCGCACGCACGGACAAGGTCGCTATGGCTGCCATGCGTGCCGACCGCCAGATCTTGTAGGAGCACCTCATCTTCGATGCCACCGTTGACACTGCCACGCGGTTGTCTACTTTAAAATACAGTTTGTGTTGTTTTCTGGAGGCCACCGCCAGTGCCTTCTAGTGATTTGTCCTCTGTAATGTTAATATGCAATCTGATATTCTGAAATGTAATGTTCAGTTAACAGTTTGGTCCAACAATTGCTACATTTCGTAGTACTGTTCTCAAGCATTCTTGGTTTCGTTAACTGTCTTATCTTCTAGTATATGTTCTATTCTACAATGTCGTGCTCAGTTAACTGTTTTGGTTCATTTGGTCTTTTGTCCAGTTAATTGTTTGGTTCAATTCTGCAATTTGATTATCATTTGTTGTGGGTACAATTTTGTATTGTTATGCATGTAAGAAATAAATCGAATTTGGCTGTGCTCAATACATATTCTACTGATAGTATGGCAACTCTCAGTTAACCTGATCAAGATCTTCCTTATATGTGTTGCAGGGAAACAATGGGAGACACTGTGGTTTACCATCGAGGTTTGCTCATACAAGGTCCTTTCACTAATAGCACATTATTGTGCAGTTGCAGGAATCATTCTAATATTTAGGTTTCCTACAATTTAGTCTTGCGCATGTACGTCCTGCTGTCAGAGGCTTAGACCCACTATTCGACCCATTTTGCATATGGGGAAATGAGATGTCCATGAATATCAGTCAGGTCAAGAAACTCAGAAAGGTTGTTAGGATAAAATAACTTGTGACGAATAATAGCAAGATCTTTGTTTGCACAATGAAGAAGACATCAGTCAACTATAGGATGGTACTAACTCTTTTACCTTGTTTTTACCCCTTGCGCCATTTCAAAATTTATAACAGCGATTTATGCATATCTTTGTTTTCAGTACTTTTCAAAGCAGTTCACCGATGATTACCTCTCAAACCACCTACATGGTCAAGAGGCGAGGAAGGTATTCATTCAACACCCACGGTACAATATTGAAGTCTTCCTGAAAAGGACGAAGGTTGGGCGGGCAATTATCCATAGCCACTGGCCTAAAGTTGCAAGTACATTCAACATCACTGAAGGCTCAATATTCGCCTTCCGCTTCTGCAGTTTCCCAGATGAGATTCATCTGTCTATTTACCGTGTATGATGCTACTTTTACAAAGGTTTTCGATGTTGCGTGTGAAACTTGGTGATGTTGTGTAATGGTGTAGCTAGCTATATCCCTCTTTTGGTGTAACTGGGTGCTGAAGCTATCTGATGTAATTCGATTATGAAATCATGGTTGCCGCTATACGGATATGAAATATATGGTGTGTTTTATAAGAAATGACAATTTGATTACTAAATGGATTATCAAATAATAGGCTAATTACCCTACTTATTGGGGTTTTCTATTGCAGACGGTTACTCAGACAATACTGTGGGCGATGAACTCAAAGAACCCACACGGTTTCTAGAAAGTAGGCGTGTTGGATCAACTAACAATCACACATGGCTTCCGGCAAAGAATTGCTTGCGTTAGGCCACCATGCACAAACGTTTCCACACACAAAATTATGTGTGATATACATAAAAATGGAAACGTTTTTGTGGGATTCACTGTGTGGGATATACATACGAATGGAAATGATTGGGCTTCGATGCCTCACCCGATCCCACACAAGCTCATCTTGCCCCGCGTGTTTGGCCGGAGGGCCTATCCCCGACGGTTTCTGGGTCGTGTAGGAAGGACCCCCCCTATCGCACACACTCACTAGGCGATGGTTTAAAACTCTGTTGCGGAAAGGGGGTAAAACCCATTTGTATAGCATGTCTCTGCACCAGTGAAAGTATTCTATGGTTTGATAGATTTGCTACCTTCACTCCATATGTATTTCCTAGCACACCAAGCCACTGATTGATTTGTTCGAGGAAGAAGGAGTTCATTCGTAAGAGCTAATTCAGACTTACACATGAACTTTGATATCCTCGATGATGGTTCCCAACCAGAACTCGGTTGCATTTTGTTGTAAGACTTGCATGTGGCCACGATTGTCTTGGGCAGTGTGCTCACATGTGTCTACAATCCAACTCATGTTTCCGATCTTGCTTCCGTAGTTTGTTTCCCGAGATTCTTGCAACGTCATCTCATCGATTTGTGTTGCACCTTTTTCTTCTCAAGCATGCTAAGTCTGAAGAATCCTAACGCCAATCAGATCTGAATCTCAGGCGGATACGATGGTTGGAACATTTTCCCAAGCATTATAACATTGATCTCTATGTAACCTGGTAAGGTGATGTTATGGCTAGCACCCCTGGTCGGAGAACCAAATGTTATAGTTTCTTGTTCAGCAAGGTTAGCCATTCTTCCATGAGGAAACCATATGACTTATTCTAACAGTTCTTCTTGATGAATCCTTTGTGAATCCAAAGTCCGACCTTTACCTGCTGACCATATCGATGCTACCCGAAGCATGACTGTGGTACTCCAAATGTTGATAAGAACATTGGAAGCGCAATGCTAAATGTCTCTTGATCACTTATCCAAACACTGTTGTATGGGTACATATCATGATTCCCCTTGACCATTTTATCTAAATGGTTATGTACTTGATCTCCTATCATGTATATCATGCCATGCTTATCCTTGAGAAGGGTATACTCCTAATACTTGTGTATAAACACATTTTCCTTTCCATTGGACTGTTTAACATTTCTTGTAATTTATATGATCTAAGTAGTAACAATTCCCTGCTTATGTAAACACCTCGGTGTACAATTCTATCAGTAAGACCTTGTTTCTATTGTTGATGACTTTTCGATAACCATCAGTGGACGAGAACTTTGCCGATTGGTCCGCCTCGTTTCAACCAGCAGGAAAATGGTTCTCTTCGTCCCCCGCCCTTGGTACCGACCGTGTTGCCAACATAGCTGACAAACTATTCTCTGGCGAACCTTGTATTGTGATCACACAAGATGCCACCACCCTTCTTATTCATCATGGTGGTATGTATGTTGATCACTTCAATTTTGATCATCATAATGATTCTGAAATACTCGAGTCCCAATTACATATTGGTGCAGTAGCTTTGCCTTCTGTAGCACTTGCGGCTGTAAATTCCAGTTGCCCAGGTGATCGATTACCATTCTTCCTTATGAAAACTCTCTCATTAATTGTGAAGTTTCATGTAAAGGACTATCTATTCCTTGTATCCGAATTTACCCTTGCACTTGGCTTTGTATGCGTTTTTGCGAGCCACCTTCCTTGAGATGATCCATTCCGATATCAGACGCGAGATTCATTCCTCGACACTTCATACCCATCTCACATTTTGCTTTAGGCCTTAAGTGTTTGCCTACTCTAATGAAACTGTTTGTATCTTCTTAAGTCACTCTCGTCATGATTCATGTGTTCCAAAACTCGAGGGATACTTATGTGTTTCATTCATGGGATAAACCCCAAATGATTACCCTTGTAGAATTCCATCGTTGTCGAGTTACCACTTATCCTTTTTATAAGTACGATGAAGATCCTGAAGGAAGAACAACAACTTCGTCATAATGCCCTGATGCAGAGAAATAAAGGCTTGAACGCAGTGAATCGACCTCTTCGGGAAGAGCAACCAAAGACCGAGAAGACTCGTTAGATTTGTAGCTAGACCTTTTTCCCCCTTACTCTACCTCCTAAATCTCGGGACGAGATTTCTTTTAGTGGAGGAGAATTGTGACACCCCTAATGATTAGCTATAGTGAACCCATGATAATGATGCCATGTCATCACCTTTTTGCTAAGCTAATTTCCACTTGATAAAAACAAAAGTCAAAATGAAATTTAAATTGCAAGTCAAATTACTATTTCTCCAAATAGAGAAACAAAAATGTTCAGGATGATGAAAATATTCACTAAAATAATTTCATGAATTAACAACATTTTTTAAAATATTAATATGGCCCTAAAAAATCAAAACATGATCAGCAACATTTAATTGAGCCAATTCGGATTAAATAAATTATTATACATTTCAAAATAAGTTGAACATTGGTGTACTAACTCAAAATGTTGGCTAATATTTACGTGCTAAATATCAAGTAAATCATTTGGTATTAAATAAAGGTGCAAAACAGAGAGAAATAGGAAAACAAAAAAGACTAAAAAAATGAAAAACCTACTGTGCCACTGGGCCCTTGTGGCCACAGTGCACGTGGCCCAGCCCACCGCCTGGCCTTTCTCCTACCTCCAGCTACAGGGGCAAAGGATGTCCGTGGCACACATCCATGGCGCCATGGCCGTGGATCGCCAGCACGTAGCCCCCCTTGACCTATAAAAGCGTCCCCCAAAAACCCTTCCCCCCTCGTTCCCCCTTCACCCCCATCCTTTCTGGCTCGAATTCGAGCTCGTGAGCTCGTGCGGTGACCACTACCTCGCCGTCATCGTCACGGCCACCGTCGTCTCCGGCTTGTGGGAGCACGTCCGACAGGTTTTCCGTGCTCGACATCGTCTGTTCTGGGCATTGGAGCAAGGTGGGGAGCTGCGTAACCGATGCCATCTTCGTCTTCTTCGTCCGGCCATCGCCATCTCGACGCAACCACCACCTCCCCGGACCACCGCGACCCTCCCCGAGCGCGCCGACAGACTCACCGCAAGCTTCTCCTTCGAGTCCCCCGTTTTCCCCATCGTTTCCCTCCCTGTAGACTGTAGCGGCCGCCCCGCGCTTCGGCTGCCGTGCCCGGACCTTGCTCTTGGGCGCGTGCTCGCTGTGCTCCCTCCGTGTCCTGCCGCGGCCATACCATCGCCCGCAGCCGCCCTTACCCAGCCCTGCATCCGCCGCACCTTGCCCCCGGTCGCACTCGCCGCTGCCCCACGGCCTTCTGCATGTGCGCCCGTCGCGCCCAGCGCTGGCCGCCCGCCGCCGCTCGCCCTGGATACGTCCAAGCCGCGCGCCCCGCCAGCGCTGTCCGCGGCCTCTCTCCCCTGCTGCCCGCTGCTGCGTTGATGCCGTTACTACTTCTTCTGCTGCTACTTACCGTGTTGCTGCTTTAGCTGCTACGCTACTACTCCTTCTTGTGCTGCTAGCTGCTGCTATACTCTGCTGCCCAGCCGCCGCTGCTCCTGGCCACTAGCTACTGCTGCTCCAGCCGCTACTAATGGCCATGGTCGAGCACATGCTGTGTGCGTGTGTGTGCAAAGCCACCAACAGCCGGCCCATGCAATTAGCTTAGGGGCTAATTACTCGTTTGGTTAACTACTAGCCAATGATAGTGGCCCCCACTATTTGTAGTTAAGCTAATTTAATTAAAGTCTAGTTAACCATAGACAATGACATATGGGACCCGCCTACACTATTCATCTATCTGACCCGCCGTCAGGGTCATCAGTGAGTCGCCAGACCAGTGAGTCGCCGGTCGTCGGGCGGGTTACCGAGGAAGCGCCAAGTCTCAGCCGGGTCATATATCCGGCCGGGTCATACCACGGGGTATATCCCCGACACTCTCCAATACTCGAAGTGACAAATTTCAATCTCGATCCATTCCAACTCAACAAACACCTTCAGAGATACCTGTAGAGCATATTTATGATCACCCAGTTATGTTGTGACATTTGATAGCACACAAGGTATTCCTCCGGTATCCGGGAGTTGCATGATCTCATGGTCGAAGGAACATGTATTTGACATTCAAGAAAGCAGTAGCAATAAACTGAACGATCATATGCTAAGCTAACGGATGGGTCATGTCCATCATATCATTCTCCTAATGATGTGATCCCGTTATCAAATGATAACACATGTCTATGGTTAGGAAACCTTAACCATCTTTGATCAACGAGCTAGTCTAGTAGAGGCTTACTAGGAACACAGTATTTGTTTATGTATTCACACATGTATTGAAGTTTCCGATCAATACAATTCTAGCATGAATAATAAACCTTTATCATGAATAAGGAAATATAAAATAACAACTCTATTATTGCCTCTAGGGCATATTTCCTTCACATAGTTGTGTCTCTCAGAAACGGAGGAAAAACACAATTTTTTTTGCTTCCATAAGAGGCACGGATTTGGTTACGCGAGAGGCACGGGTTTGCTTCCACGAGAGGCACGGGTTTGCTTCCACGAGAGGCACGTTTGTGCCTCTCAGAAACAAAAAAAGGTCTCTTCTTTTCCTTCTGCGAGAGGTATGGATTTGCTTTCGTGAGAGGGCACGACCATGCCTCTCGGAAACGGAAAAAAATGTGTTTTCTTTTTCTTCCGCGAAAGGCACAGGTCTCCTTCCGCGAGAAGCATGGGTTTGCTTCCGTGAGAGGCAAAGTCATGCCTCTTTCGGAAAGGGAAAACTTGTGCTCCCGGTTCAGGTTTTCCATCCAGCTTTTTCGTCCGGGTTTTTTCCTGGAAAAAAAGTTCGACAAAACCTATCAACATGGGGTCTAGTTTTGAAGATCTCGCTGCAAGAAATCCAACGGTGAAAACAGTTCGAGATTTGGACGCACGGTTTAAGAGATAAAACATTTTGAATAAACGGATCTACGAAAAGAAAAGAAAAACTCTCATGCTGCGACAAGCGGCGCACATGTAGTGCGCCCCTTGTCACAACCTGGGAGGTGGAACTGACATTTGCAAAGAGTGCTCCTTAATTAGTGATTTTGATGATTTTGAGGATTATGAGAGCAGGAAACCTTGCCATATAGTTCAGAAAAAAGCGTTGATCTCGAGCACGTGTCTAGGGTGCCACAAAGGTAGAATCGCCCCTAATCTGCCAGGACGGCTCACACCTGGGGGACGCGGTTGGAAGATCAATCACGGGTGGATCGAGGATGGTGCGCTCGCTCGCTACAGTTGACGCGCGTCGATGACGGGTGGACCGAGTGCGTTTGCTCGGTACAGTCGGCATGCGTGGTGCGAGCGCCTCCAAGCCGTTCATGAAAGTGCGTTAAGTCGACTAGAGGGGGTGAATAGGCGATTTTTACGAATTCTTCACTGAGGAATTTCAGGGAGAGGAAATTCCTAAGAGAAGAACTACTTGCAGCGGAATAAGTACTCAGATGCAAACATAACAGAGCATAAACATGGTCATCATGATGAAATGAAAACAAGCACAGAGTACAGAAAGCGTAAACATAGGATACACAGGATGAAGACAAACAGACTGAAGAAATTGAACTGAGGAAATTGAGAAAGTCTTCAATCAAAGTCTTCGAACAGATATGAACAAGCACACAACACAATAATGAGGAAATGGAAGAGTTGAGGAAATAGAACCAGTAGGCTTGGTGAAGACAATGATTTGGTAGACCAGTTCCAACTGATGTGACAGTTGTACGTCTGGTTGGTGCGGCTAGGTATTTAAACCTAAGGACACCCAGTCCCGGACACACAGTCCTCACCGTATTCTCCTTGAGCTAAGGTCACATAGACCTCGCCCAATCACTCGTGGTAAGTCTTCAGGTGACTTCCAAACCTTCACAAACTCGGTCACTCGGCGATCCACAATTTCCTCTTGGATGCTCTAGACCATGACGCCTAACCGTCTGAAAGATGCACAGTCTTCAAAGGTAACAAGCGTCGGATCCACGCAGGATCAATCTCTTCAGTGATGCTCAATCACTTTGGGTTTGTAGGTGTTTGGGTTTGGGTTTTCCTTGTTGGGGAACGTAGTAATTTCAAAAAAAATCATACGCACACGCAAGATCATGGTGATGCATAGCAACAAGAGGGGAGAGTGTCATCTACATACCCTCGTAGACCATAAGCGGAAGCGTTATGACAATGTGGTTGATGTAGTCGTACGTCTTCACGATCGACCGATCCTCAGTATTGAACGTACGGTACCTCCGCGTTCAGCACACGTTCAGCTCGGTGACGTCCAGCGAACTCACGATCCAGTAGAGCTTCGGGGAAGAGCTTTGTCAGCACGACAGCGTGGTGACCGTGTTGATGAAGTTACCGACGCAGGGCTTCACCTAAGCACCGCTACGATATGACCGAGGTGGATTATGGTGGAGGGGGGCACCGCACACGGCTAAGAGATCAATGATCAATTGTTATCTTGGGGTGCCCCCTGCCCCCGTATATAAAGGAGCTAGGGGGAGGCGGCCGTCCAAGGAGGAGGGCGCGCCAAGGGGGGAGTCCTACTCCCTCCGGGAATAGGACTCCTTCTTTCCTATTAGGAGTAGGAGAAGGGGAAAGGGAAGGAGAGAGGAGGAAGGAAAGGGGGGCGCCCCCCCCCTCCTTGTCCAATTCGGACTAGAGGGGGAGGGGGGCGCGGCCTGCCCTGGCCGCCCCTCCTCTTCTCCACTAAGGCCCAATAGGCCCATTACACTCCCCGGGGGGTTCCGGTAACCCCCCCCCCCCCCCCGGTACTCCAGTATATGTCTGAAACCTCCTGAAACACTTCCGGTGTCCGAACATAGTCGTCCAATATATCGATCTTTACGTCTCGACCTTTTCGAGACTCCTTGTCATGTCTGTGATCATATCCGGGACTCTGAACTACCTTCGGTACATCAAAACACAAAAACTCATAATACCAACCGTCACAGAACTTTAAGCGTGCGGACCCTACGGGTTCGAGAACTATGTAGACATGACCGAGACATGTCTCCGGTCAATAACCAATAGCGGAACCTGGATGCTCATATTGATTCCTACATATTCTACGAAGATCTTTATCGGTCAAACTGTATAACAACATACGTTGTTCCCTTTGTCATCGGTATGTTACTTGCCCGAGATTCGATCGTCGGTATCTCAATACCTAGCTCAATCTCATTACCGGCAAGTCTCTTTACTCGTTCCGTAATGCATCATTCCGCAACTAACTCATTAGTCACTTTGCTTGCAAGGCTTATAGTGATGTGCATTACCGAGAAGGCCCAGAGATACCTCTCCGACAATCGGAGTGACAAATCCTAATCTTGATCTATGCCAACTCTACAAACACCATCGGAGACACCTGTAGAGCACCTTTATAATCACCCAGTTACGTTGTGATGTTTGGTAGCACACAAAGTGTTCCTCCAGTATTCGGGAGTTGCATAATCTCATAGTCATAGGAACATGTATAAGTCATGGAGAAAGCAATAGCAGTAAACTAAATGATCAAGTGCTAAGCTAATGAAATGGGTCAAGTCAATCACATCATTCTCCTAATGATGTGATCCCGTTAATCAAATGACAACTCATGTCCATGGCTAGGAAACTTAACCATCTTTGATTCAATGAGCTAGTCAAGTAGAGGCATACTAGTGACACTCTGTTTGTCTATGTATTCACACATGTACTAAGTTTCTGGTTAATAAAATTCTAGCATGAATAATAAACATTTATCATGACATAAGGAAATATAAATAACAACTTTATTATTGCCTCTAGGGCATATTTCCTTCAGTCTCCCACTTGCACTAGAGTCAATAATCTAGTTCACATCGCTATGTGATTTAACACCAATAGTTCACATCACCATGTGATTAATATCCATAGTTCACATCGCCATGTGGCCAACACTCAAAGGGTTTACTAGAGTCAGTAATCTAGTTCACATCGCCATGTGATTAACACCCAAAGAGTACTAAGGTGTGATCATGTTTTGCTTGTGAGAGAAGTTTAGTCAATGGGTCTGCCAAATTCAGATCCGTATGTATTTTGCAAATTTCTATGTCTACAATGCTCTGCACGGAGCTACTTTAGCTAATTGCTCCCACTTTCAATATGTATCCGGATTGAGACTTAGAGTCATCTGGATCAGTGTCAAAACTTGCATCGGTGTAACCCTTTACGACGAACCGTTTGTCACCTCCATAATCGAGAAACATATCCTAATTCCACTAAGGATAATTTTGACTGTTGTCCAGTGATCTACTCCTAGATCACTATTGTACTCCCTTGCAAAACTCAGTGTAGGGTATACAATAGATCTGGTACACAACATGGCATACTTTATAGAACCTATGGCTGAGGCATAGGGAATGACTTTCATTCTCTCTCTATCTTCTGCCGTGGTCGGGCTTTGAGTCTTACTCAATTTAACACCTTGTAACACAGGCAAGAACTCTTTCTTTGACTGTTCCATTTTGAACTACTTCAAAATCTTGTCAAGGTATGTACTCATTGAAAAAACTTATCAAGCGCCTTGATCTACCTCTATAGATCTTGATGCTCAATATGTAAGCAGCTTCACTGAGGTCTTTCTTTGAAAAACTCCTTTCAAATACTCCTTTATGCTTTCCAGAAAATTCTACATTATTTTTGATCAACAATATGTCATTCACATATACTTATCAGAAATGTTGTAGTACTCCCACTCACTTTCTTGTAAATACAGGCTTCACCGCAAGTTTGTATAAAACTATCTGCTTTGATCAACTCATCAAAGCGTATATTCCAACTCCGAGATGCTTGCACCAGTCCATAGATGGATTGCTGGAGTTTGCACATTTTTGTTAGCACCTTTAGGATCGACAAAACGTTCTAGTTGCATCATATACAACTCTTATTTAAGAAATCCATTAAGGAATGTAGTTTTGACATCCATTTGCCAGATTTCATAAAATGTGGCAATTTGCTAACATGATTCGGACAGACTTAAGCATCGCTACGAGTGAGAAAATCTCATCATATCAACACCTTGAACTTTATCAAAACCTTTTTCGACAAGTCTAGCTTTGTAGATAGTAACACTACTATCAGCGTCCGTCTTCCTCTTGAAGATCCATTTATTTTCTATGGCTTGCCGATCATCGGGCAAGTCAACCAAAGTCCACACTTTGTTCTAATACATGGATCCCATCTCAGATTTCATGGCCTCAAGCCATTTCGCAGAATCTGGGCTCATCATCACTTCCTCATAGTTCGTAGGTTCGTCATGGTCAAGTAACATGACCTCCAGAACAGGATTACTGTACCACTCTGGTGCGGATCTCACTCTGGTTGACCTACGAGGTTCGGTAGTAACTTTATCTGAAGTTACATGATCATCATCATTAGTTTCCTCACTAATTGGTGTAGGAGTCACAGGAACAGATTTCTGTGATGAACTACTTTCCAATAAGGGAGCAGGTACAGTTACCTCATCAAGTTCTACTTTCCTCCCACTCACTTCTTTCGAGAGAAACTCCTTCTCTAGAAAGATCCATTCTTAGCAATGAATGTCTTGCCTTCGGATCTGTGATAGAAGGTGTACCCAACTGCCTCCTTTGGGTATCCTATGAAGACAATTTCTCCGATTTGGGTTTGAGCTTATCAGGATGAAACTTTTTCACATAAACATCAGAACCCCAAACTTTAAGAAACGACAACTTTGATTTCTTGCCAAACCACAGTTCATATGGTGTCGTCTCAGCGGATTTAGATGGTGCCCTATTTAACGTGAATGCAGCTATCTCTAATGCATAACCCCAAAACGATAGTGGTAAATCGGTAAGAGACATCATAGATTGCACCATATATAATAAAGTACGGTTACAATGTTCGGACACACCATTATGCTGTGGTGTTCCAGGTGGCGTGAGTTGCGAAACTATTCCGCATTGTTTCAAATGAAGACCAAACTCGTAACTCAAATATTCTCCTCCACGATCAGATCGTAGAAACTTTATTTTCTTGTTACGATGATTTTCCACTTCACTCTGAAATTCTTTGAACCTTTCAAATGTTTCAGACTTATGTTTCATCAAGTAGATATACCCATATCTGCCCAAATCATCTGTGAAGGTGAGAAAACAATGATACCCGCCACGAGCCTCAACATTCATCGGACCACATACATCGGTATGTATGATTTCCAACAAATCTGTTGCTCGCTCCATAGTTCCGGAGAACGGCGTTTTAGTCATCTTGCCCATGAGGCATGGTTCGCAAGTACCAAGTGACTCATAATCAAGTGATTCCAAAAGTCCATCAGAATGGAGTTTCTTCATGCGCTTTACACCAATATGACCTAAACGGCAGTGCCACAAATAAGTTGCACTATCATTATCAACTCTGCATCTTTTGGATTCAATATTATGAATATGTGTATCACTACTATAGAGATCCAACAAACCATTTTCATTGGGTGTATGACCATAGAAGGTTTTATTCATGTAAACAGAACAACAATTATTCTCTAACTTAAATGAATAACCATATTGCAATAAACATGATCAAATCATATTCATGCTCAACGCAAACACCAAATAACACTTATTTAGGATCACACTAATCCCGACAGTATAGGGAGTGTGCGATGATGATCTTGGAACTACTTCCAACACACATCATCACTTCACCCTTAACTAGTCTCTGTTCATTCTGCAACTTCCGTTTCGAGTTACTAATCTTAGCAACTGAACTAGTATCAAATACTGAGGGGTTGCTATAAATACTAGTAAAGTACACATCAATAACATGTATATCAAATATACCTTTGTTCACTTTGCCATCCTTCTTACCGCCAAATACTTGGGGCAGTTCTGCTTCCAGTGACCAGTCCCTTTGCAGTAGAAGCACTTTAGTCTCAGGCTTAGGTCCAGACTTGGGCTTCTTCACTTGAGCAGTAACTTGCTTGCCGTTCTTCTTGAAGTTCCCCTTCTTCCCTTTGCCCTTTCCTTGAAACTAGTGGTCTTGTCAACCATCAAAACTTGATGTTTTCTTGATTTCTACCTTCGTCGATTTTAGCATCACGAAGAGCTTGGGAATCGTTTCCGTTATCCCTTGCATACTATAGTTCATCATGAAGTTCTAGTAACTTGGTGATAGTGACTAGAGAACTCTGTCAATCACTATCGTATCTGGAAGATTAACTCCCATTTGATTCAAGTGATTGTAGTACTCAGACATTCTGAGCACATGCTCACTAGCTGAGCTATTCTCCTCCATCTTGTAGGCAAAGTACTTGTCAAAGGTCTCATACCTTTCGATTTGGGCATGAGTCTGAAATACTAATTTCAACTCTTGGAACATCTCATATGCTCTGTGGCGTTCAAAACGTCTTTGAAGCCCCGATTCTAAGCCGTAAAGCATGGTGCACTAAACTATCAAGTAGTCATCATATCGAGCTTGCCAAACGTTCATAACGTCTGCATCTGCTCCTGCAATCGGTCTGTCACCTAGCGGTGCATCAAGGACATAATTCTTCTGTGCAGCAATGAGGATAATCCTCAGATCACGGATCCAATCCGCATCATTGCTACTAACATCTTTCAACTTAGTTTTCTCTAGGAACATATCAAAAAATGAAACAGGGGAGCTAAACGCGAGCTATTGATCTACAACATAGATATGCTAATACTACCAGGACTAAGTTCATGATAGATTAAAGTTCAATTAATCATATTACTTAAGAACTCCCACTTAGATAGACATCCCTCTAATCATCTAAGTGATCACGTGATCCATATCAACTAAACCATGTCCGATCATCACGTGAGATGGAGTAGTTTTCAATGGTGAACATCACTATGTTGATCATATCTTCTATATGATTCACGCTCGACCTTTCGGTCTCCAGTGTTCTGAGGCCATATCTGCATATGCTAGGCTCGTCAAGTTTAACCCGAGTATTCTGCGTGTGCAAAACTGGCTTGCACCCGTTGTATGTGAACGTAGAGCTTATCACACCCGATCATCACGTGGTGTCTCAGCATGAAGAACTGTCGCAACGGTGCATACTCAGGGAGAACACTTGTACCTTGAAATTTAGTGAGAGATCATCTTATAATGCTACCATCGAACTAAGCAAAATAAGATGCATAAAGGATAAACATCACATGCAATCAATATAAGTGATATGATATGGCCATCATCATCTTGTGCCTTTGATCTCCATCTCCAAAGCACTATCATGATCACCATCGTCACCGGCGCGACACCTTGATCTCCATCGTAGCATCGTTGTCGTCTCGCCAACTATTGCTTCTACGACTATCGCTACCGCTTAGTGATAAAGTAAAGCAATTACATGGTGATTGCATTTCATACAATAAAGCGACAACCATATGGCTCCTGCCAGTTGCCGATAACTCTGTTACAAAACATGATCATCTCATACAATAAAATTTAGCATCATGTATTGACCATATCACATCACAACATGCTCTGCAAAAACAAGTTAGACGTCCTCTTCTTTGTTGTTGCAAGTTTTGCGTGGCTGCTACGGGCTGGGCAAGAACCATTCTTACCTACGCATCAAAACCACAACGATATTTTGTCAAGTATGTGCCTTTTTAACCTTCACAAGGACCGGGTGTAGCCACACTCCATTCAACTAAAGTTGGAGAAATTGACACCCGCCAGCCACCTGTGTGCGAAACACGTCGGTAGAACCAGTCTCGCGTAAGCGTACGGGTAATGTCGGTCCGGGCCGCTTCATCCAACAATACCGCCGAATCAAAGTATGACATGCTGGTAAGCAGTATGACTAGTATCGCCCACAACTCATTTGTGTTCTACTCGTGCATATAACATCTATGCATAAACCTGGCTCGATGCCACTATTGGTGAACGTAGTAATTTCAAAAAAAATCCTATGCACACGCAAGATCATGGTGATGCATAGCAACGAGAGGGGAGAGTGTCGTCTACGTACCCTCGTACACCGTAAGCGGAAGCGTTATGACAACGCGGTTGATGTACTCGTACGTCTTCACGATCGACCGATCCTCGGTATTGAACGTACGGCACCTCCGCGTTCAGCACACGTTTAGCTCGGTGACGTCCCGCGAACTCACAATCCAGTAGAGCTTCAAGGAAGAGCTTCGTCAGCACGACGGCGTGGTGACGGTGTTGATGAAGTTACCGACGCAAGGCTTCGCCTAAGCACCGCTACGATATGACTGAGGTGGATTATGGTGGAGGGGGGCACCGCACACGGCTAAGAGATCAATGATCAATTGTTATCTTGGGGTGCCCCCTGCCCCCGTATATAAAGGAGCTAGGGGGGAGGCGGCCGGTCAAGGAGGAGGGCGCGCCAAAGGGGGAGTCCTACTCCCACCGGGAGTAGGACTCCTTCTTTCCTAGTAGGAGTAGGAGAAGGCGAAAGGGAAGGAGAGAGGAGGAAGGAAAGCCCCCCCCCCCCCTCCTTGTCCAATTTGGACTAGAGGGGGAGGGGGCACGCGGCCTGCCCTGGCCGCCCCTCCTCTTCTCCACTAAGGCCCAATAGGCCCATTACACTCTCCGGGGGTTCCGGTAACCCCCCGGTACTCCGGTATATGTCCGAAACCTCCCGAAACACTTCCGGTGTCCGAACATAGTCGTCCGATATATCGATCTTTACGTCTCGACCTTTTCAAGACTCCTCGTCATGTCCGTGATCATATCCGGGACTCCGAACTACCTTCGGTACATCAAAACACAAAAACTCATAATACCGATCGTCACAGAACTTTAAGCGTGCGGACCCTACGGGTTCGAGAACTATGTAGACATGACCGAGACATGTCTCCGGTCAATAACCAATAGCGGAACCTGGATGCTCATATTGGTTCCTACATATTCTAAGAAGATCTTTATCGGTCAAACCGCATAACAACATACGTTGTTCCCTTTGTCATCGGTATGTTACTTGCCCGAGATTCGATCGTCGGTATCTCAATACCTAGCTCAATCTCGTTACCGGCAAGTCTCTTTACTCGTTCCGTAATGCATCATTCCGCAACTAACTCATTAGTCACTTTGCTTGCAAGGCTTATAGTGATGTGCATTACCGAGAGGGCCCAGAGATACCTCTCCGACAATCGGAGTGACAAATCCTAATCTCGATCTATGCCAACTCTACAAACACCATCGGAGACACCTGTAGAGCACCTTTATAATCACCCATTTATGTTGTGATGTTTGGTAGCACACAAAGTGTTCCTCCGGTATTCGGGAGTTGCATAATCTCATAGTCATAGGAACATGTATAAGTCATGGAGAAAGCAATAGCAGTAAACTAAACGATCAAGTGCTAAGCTAACGAAATGGGTCAAGTCAATCACATCATTCTCCTAATGATGTGATCCCATTAATCAAATGACAACTCATGTCTATGGCTAGGAAACTTAACCATCTTTGATTCAACGAGCTAGTCAAGTAGAGGCATACTAGTGACACTCTGTTTGTCTATGTATTCACACATGTACTAAGTTTTCGGTTAATACAATTCTAGCATGAATAATAAACATTTATCATGATATAAGGAAATATAAATAACAACTTTATTATTGCCTCTAGGGCATATTTCCTTCATTCCTCACTTGATGGTTTTCGCTCAAAGTCCTCGGAGGATGGGATGCTCTCAAATGACAAGTGTCAGTTTCTCTCGGAGCAGCCAACCAGCTAGTGGTTGTAGGGGGCGGCTATTTATAGCCTAGGGAGCAGCCCGACATGAGAAGACATAAATGCCCTTCAATGATATGACCGTTAGGTGGGTAGATATTTTGGGATAGTTGGCGCGTAGCACAGCAACGGTCGGAAATTTGACTATCAAATTCTTCATGGCTTATCATGTTCCTCACTTGTAGGCAATCCGCACTGGCGAATTCCTAACTCCTCAGTCAGAACAAATTCCTCAGAGACCAGAAGAACTTCATCTCTGTCACTGAAGAAATTGTCTGAACTGCATGAGATTTCCAATGGCTTCACTCAAAAGGATTGGTAGGTGTAGGATTTTGAGTTGAGCATCACATGGAAATTTTTCCTTAGTATTTCCTCGACCCCCTTTAACAGTACGGTGTTTCCTATGACTCAAGAAAGAGAAAATGAAACTACGAAAACAACAGTCTTCATGCTTCATGTTCCTCGAATGAATACCAAGTCTTCATGGTCACACCAATTTCTTCACTTTCAAAGTCTTCAGAAAGTCTTCAGAAATCCAAAGTCCTCAATCGAAGAACTTCATTTTTAGGGGTCGACTTTCTCTGTAAATATCAAATTCCTCATAGATTTATAGACCTGTGTACACTCACAAACGCATCAGTCACTTAACCTATAAGTCTTTAATACACCAAAATCACTAAGGGGCACTAGATGCACTTACAATCTCCCCCTTTTTGGTGACTGATGACAATATAGGTTAAGTTTTCAACGGGGATAAACATATGAAGTGTAAATACTGATATTGAGGAATTTGATTGCAAGATATATAAGAACTCCCCCTGAAGATGTGCATAGTGAGAAATTTGCTTTTGAAGCAATGCAGACTTGAAGAGTAGAATCATGGAGATCTCCCCATATATCTTGCAATGCATACACGCATTTAACATATACTATGAAGAATTTGAAATGCATGATGAAATATGGTGACTGATGTAATTCAGCATGCGTGCATTAACATATATGAGGAATAAGCATGCAGAAGAACACAGCAAAAGTATCAGACCACCATTGAGTTTAAGTTTACAACTCGATCCAGCAAAGTCTTCAAAAGAACGAGAGTTGTAACTTAGCAAAAAAACGCCCATATGGGTAGACCCGCTTGAAGACTAACTCAAATTTCTCCCCCTTTGTCATCGAATGACCAAAAGGATCGAAAAATGAGTACTAACGCCCCTGAAGAATATCATGATGATGAAGGAGCGCCAGCGTTGTTGGGGTCGGTTGTTGTAGTAGGGCTTGCCGCAGTGTCATCCAAATCTTCAAACTCGTCCTTGTCGCGTGATGAAGAATATGAGCTGGCCACCAAGGAGGGAACTTTGACCTTCTTGTATTTCTTCGCTGGTGGCTGAGACCAGTCAAAGTCCTGCTTGAGACCCATTTGCTTCAGATCTTCTTCACCATACAGATGTGACAGAACAGCCCAGGTGCGACCGAAGACTTCATGGAGGTAGTAATGGTTTTTCTTCACTGCATTGTGTGTAGCTGTCATGTTGTGAAGAATAGAACCAAACTGACGCTTAACCCATTTGTGGTTGCGATCGACCTTCTGGTGAAGACTGAGGAGAAGCTCACGATCAGTCATCACCCTTGGAGCTGTGCCTTGAGGATTTTGCTTTGAGGCATTAGCGGCAGAGTCATGAGTGGCAGAGTCATCATTGGTGGAGTAAGATGCAGCTTTGTGGAACTGACCATCCAATGGACGAATGCCTTCATCAATAACAGCAGTGGCCTTGCCCTTTTCATCAGCTGAGGAAAATGTCCGTTTGAGGACTTCAATGGGGGGCAAGTAGCTGAGATGATTTTGAAAATTAGCCTTGTAGTTGAGTGAAGACCTTGTTCTGAGGAATCTCATAATCCAAGGAGCGTAAGGCTTCAACTCAAACGGAGAGAGTGCAACATTTGCCAGAGTCCTCATGAAGAAATCATGGTAGTTGACAGGAATGCCATGCATGATACTGAATAGCAGATTCTTCATGATGCCAACGACTTCTTCATCATTCGAGTCGTGGCCTTTTATTGGACTCAATGTCTTTGACAGAATGCGATAGACAGTTCTAGGCACATACAGCAATTCCTTCACGAGGAATTTGGTCCTTGGGGCTTAACCGGGCTTCAGCGGCTTCATCAACACTTACATGTAGTGAGCGGTAAGTTCAGGTTCATGGTATAGGCAACGAGCGCCTTCAAGGGGAGGACTGACAGGCAGGGCATGAAGCAATTCAGAGGCCAGTGCTTTGAAGTGAGTATTCTCTGTCATCCAGTCCAATACCCAAGAGTTCACATCAGAAGCATCTCCTGTGATGTGCAGTGTTGCATAGAACTAAAGAATTAGCTCTTCATTTCAATCAACAATATCAGTGCAAAAGTTGAGCAGTCCAGCGTCATAAAGAACACTGAGGACTGGCGTGAAGCAAGGCAGTGATTCCATGTCCACGTGAGGAATATGCTCATGGTCGAAGACTTTGTCTTTGTTGAAAAGTAGTGAAGAATAGAAGTTGGCTTGGCTGGCAGTCCAGAAACGCTTCCTTCTAAGACAAGCAGAGTCATATGGGTTATACTCGGTGAAGAACACATGCTCGCCGAAGAAGTCATCAGCCTTGAATTTTTGCTTCTTCGAGAAGGGATCCTTTGGCTTGGGCTGAGGAGTGTCAGTCAATTGCATCACAACCTCAGGAATCGCAATCTCAGGATCCACAGGCTGAGGAATTTCAGTTTCTTCAGTGGCAGCCTGGGTCTTCAATTCTTCATCAACATTAACATCAGCACTAGTGGCTGGAATCTCATCATGAATAGACGGAGTGGGTGAGGTTCTTGAGAGCCCATTTGAACTTCAGTTCGCACTGGGGACTGAGGAATTTGTTGCAAAGGAGTGAACAAAGGAGAATTGGGGTGCTGACTTTCCCAAAAGTCATCGTTCATCACAGGCGTTGTGCACCCAATGTCCACATCCTCATCTTCATCACTCATTTCTTCAACGCCGGCCTCTTCAGCAGTGAACTGAGGCATGGGCGATGAGACAACTGGGGTTGAAAGGATTGCATCCACTTCAATTTCTTCATCCAACTGCTCTGAAGAAGCAGCAGAAGGAATATCTTCATCGGATCCGCTTGGGATCACATATTCTTCATCAAAAGGAACGAGTTCCTTTGATGGCATGCTTGAGACTGGAACAACATCAATCGGATTCTCAAAAGAGCTAGTCAATTTCTTCATCTTCTTCGGAGCTGAAGATTCTGATGAAGTTGATGCTTTCCTTTTCTTCACAGCTGCACACTCCGCAGCCTTGGTCTTCTTCACATCTGATGCAGAGGGAAGAATTGTAATTGGTGTGGGTGCAGGAGGTGCAGAGGAAATTGGTTCAGTTTCTTCAGGCACAACTGATGCAGTTGCCCTGGCATTGTCAGTTTCTTCAGGCACAGCGGTTGAAGCTTCAGCTGGCCTGACTATTTCTTCAGGCACAACACTAGTGGTTGCCCTGGCAGAGTCACCAGCGGCTGGAATGCAGTCACCAGTGGCTGGTACTAGCAGTTTCATCAGCAGCCTGATTTTCATCAGCGGTGCTGGCATGTTCTTCTGTAGGCTGAGCAGATGCCTCAGCCTAAGAAATTTCTTGTTGCGTTGGGGCTGCAACATTGGTAGTGAACTTCTCAGTTATCTTCACAAATCTGACCTTGGCTCCAAGCCAGTCAGCATAGTAGCGATCAAATTCATCACTCAGATTCTTGATCTCTGATTGCAGAGCTACAAGTTCTTCAGGTGAAAGCTTCAAGATGTTTTGCTTCAAAAAGCGCTCTTTCTTGTACTGCGCTTTCTTCACCTTCCTCCCTTGTTCATATTTCCATTTCTCTTCATCAATGAAGGCAGTCAACACATGACTTTGACCAGAAGTGAGGTTCATCTCAGGCAGAGGTGTGTTGGGGTCCTTGTGCCATAAGTCGATGAAGTCGAGGATTAACTTTGGATCCAGCATCAATGGCACATTACTGCCTTTGGCTCTAGCGGCCCTGTGCTGCCTATCTCTGATAATTTCAGTGAGTTCTTCATCATCAGCTTCATCATCATCGGACGGTACTTGGAAGGCGACCTGCTTCTTGTGAGGACTTGGTCGAGAACCTCGTCCAGCAGTGGCCTTAGTCTTCAGCAGAGTGGGGCCTGTTGAGGAATTTGGAGGAGCTGAAGAACTTGCAGAGGCTCCTGAGGCAATAGATATGCCTATTATCCTTTAGCATGAGGCGAGATGCGCAGGTGCTGAGGATTTGGAAGGAGGAGCTGAGGACTTTGGAGGAGCTGGTGCAGCTTGAGGAAATTGCCGTGAGGGCTTTGCTGAGGAGCTGGGCCGTGAGGGCATTGCAGATGAGCTGGGCTGTGAGGACTTTGCTGCAGAACCCATGGGCTTGTGTGTGGGCTTCTTTGGCATGGCCTTTTTAGGCTTGCTAGCAGAGGCCTCAGCAGTGGCAGCGGCAGAATCTTCATTAAATTTCTTCACTTCTTCGTTTGCCATTTTGGCTTCCTTGGGAAATTCCTCACCTCTTCTGATGCTAGAGGGATCAGCAACTTGGCCAGGTGCCAATGGAGGTCTTGGGCATGGAGGGTGTACAGGGAATTTCTTCATGTACTTGGGTGTAACGTAGCGATATTCCCTCCATTCCCGTGCCCATCTCCTCTCTATCTTCTGTATGCGCACCTTGCGCTGATTCTTGGTCTCCTTGCCATGTTTGGCCTCATAAGGAGTGCAATATTCATCATAGACATCCTCAAGGATTTCAAATGTTGTGTTGACTTCCAATTTCTTACCTCCCTTCTGAGGTTTCTTGCCATCTGCCATTTTCTTCAGCTGAGGATTTTGAACTATTGATTTCTTTGAAGAGGTATGCAGCTTTTCTTCGAGGAACGCTGCAAATGAGTTAAGTTGATGAGAACCTAGAGATTCAGCAGCGGACATTTGTACCTGTGAACAGAGTATAGGTGTGAAGAATTTGGAGAGGTCATATGTGTTCTCAAAAGTTTTTGCAAAAAGAACAAGTTTGAGGAATTTGACCATATGAGTCTTGAGGAATTTCACTAAGTGTTCTTTGACTTAGGTTCTAGAGTTGTACAGATTAAAAATCCACACAATTGAGGAATCTTGAAGAAAAATGTTGCTTAGGGAAACAGATCAAGAACAGATGATATGTGAGGTGTTTAGTGTGTGAAGATTTGAAGAATAAACACCTTTTGAAGATTTTGTAGAAAACATCGGAATCAACAAGGGCAGTAAAAGTAACTTTTAATTACCCTTGACGAAGAACACGACGAACTGTGAAGTGTAGATTTAGAAGCTCGTCAGTTCGGATCTTCCACGCCCTAACTTGGCAGAGGAAGACATCTACGGCGGAGTGAAGAAATCCGCAGCCGGCGCGAGTACGACGGCGACGAGGTCGAGGCAGTGAAGCTCTTCCTCACCGGCGACGATGGAAGTAGCGGCGGCGCTAGGGTTTGAGAGCTCGAGCGAGGGAGTGAGGTCGAGCGGAGTAAAAACAAAGTGAGGAAGGGAGGGGGTATTTATAGCCGAAGTGAGAAACTGCTCGCCCGAGGAAATTGGACGAACGTGCCCCTGACCCTTCTCATTCGTGTGACATGTGTCACCCACGTACTGAGAGGTGGCGATCGTGTACGATCATGGGTGAATAGGATAATATATCGTGGAATGTGGAACGGTTTGAGCGGCAAAAGCCGAAAATTCAGATAAGATAAGTTTTAAAGTTTCGTTCGCAAATTCTTCAACTGACAAGGACACAGTGAAGATTTTGAACGAGTTTCAAATAGAACGCACATGAAGAATTTGTGAATAGACTGGGTTGAGTTTAGCATAGAGGGGGAAGAGTCCGATCGCATTCACTTAGCAGAAAAGTCAACTTGAAGAAAGCAATAAGTGAATGCTGTATAGGACATAAACTCATATATATATTGCCAATGAAGAACAACAACGGAAAGAGTGAAGACATTGCAAATTTGAAGAAAATGAACAACTGGGGAATTTTAAAAATGAGGAAAAACTCAAATTGAAGATTTTCAACTTTTGGTGGTGGCGTGACCCACCGTATAAGAATGATGATTTCAGACACCGCGTACAATTGTCGTAGGGTTCTGAGAATCAAATTCTTCGTTAATTTCTTCACACTTAGGTGTTAGTCTTCATTGATTGAAGAAAAACGTTTCTTTGCGTGTTGCACATCTAAGTCATCAATTTTGGATAAGTGTTAGGATGTGTGTCCTTTTCAAAGGACATTCGAAGATTCTAGGATATTTAGCTCACACCTCAACTTGCTAAATCTCTTCTCATCCAAGGGCTTTGTGAAGATATCGGCTAGCCGTTCTTCAGTCTTCACATGCTCAATAGAGATGTCGCCCTTCAACACATGATCACGAAGAAAATGATGACGAATCTGAATGTGCTTTGTCTTCGAGTGCTGAACAGGGTTATGAGCAATCTTGATGGCACTCTCATTGTCACAGTAGAGAGGCACATTCTTCATGTTGACGCCATAGTCCTTGAGGGTTTGCTTCATCCACAACAATTGAGCACAGCAAGAACCAGCAGCAATGTACTCAGCTTCAGCAGTAGACAGTGATACGTAGTTCTGTTTCTTCGAGGACCAACAGACCAAGGATCGTCCGAGGAAATGGCATGTGCCTGATGTTGACTTGCGGTCCACATGATCACCAGCATAGTCAGAGTCTGAATATCCAATGAGATCAAAAGCCGAGCCCTTGGGATACCATAATCCAAGTGTTGGTGTGTGAGCTAGATATCGAAGAATATGCTTCACAGCCTTATGGTGTGATTCCTTTGGTGTAGCTTGAAATCGGGCACACATGCAAACACTAAGCATAATATTTGGCCTAGATGCACATAAATACAATAAAGAACCAATCATGGAGAGGTATACCTTTTGATCGAAGTCAATACCATTTTCATCAGTGCATAGATGCCATTTGTGTGCATAGGGATTTTGACCCCTTTGCAATCTTGCATGCCGAATTTCCTCAGTACAGCCTTGAGGTATTTCTCCTGAGATATGAATATGCCATCGCTCTGTTAACGAATTTGAAGACCTAAGAAGAATTTCAATTCTCCCATCATAGACATTTGATATTCTTCACTCATCATATAGGCAAATTCATCACTGTAACGTTGGTCAGTACAGCCGAAAATGATATCATCAACATATATTTGGCACACAAACAATTCACCATCATAAGATTTAGTGAAAAGAGTTGGGTCAAGTGAACCGTGTTTGAAGCCTTTCTTCATGAGGAATTCCTTCAAAGTATCATACCACGCCCGAGGGGACTGCTTGAGGCCATAGAGGACCTTATTGAGTCTGAAGACTTTGTCAGGATGCTTTGGATCTTCAAAACCTGGGGGTTGAGCAACATATACTTCTTCCTCAAGCTTACCATTGAGGAATGCACTTTTTACATCCATTTGATATAAGATAATATCATGATGGTTAGCATAAGCAAGTAATATGCGAATAGCCTCAAGTCTAGCAACAGGTGCAAAAGTTTCATCGAAATCAATTCCTTCAACCTGTGTGTAGCCTTGAGCTACAAGTCGTGCCTTATTCCTCACCACAAGTCCATTTTCATCTTGCTTGTTGCGGTAGATCCACTTTGTGCCAATGATATTGTGCTTGCGAGGATCTGGACGTTTGACCAGTTCCCAGACGTTGTTGAGCTCGAATTGATATAATTCCTCTTGCATAGCTTGAATCCACTCAGGCTCCAGTAATGCTTCATCTACCTTAGTGGGCTCTGTGATAGAGACGAAAGCAAAGTTCCCACAAAAGTTAGACAAATGTGAAGCTCTTGAGCGTGTGAGAGGACCTGGAAAGTTGATGTCGCTGATGATTTTCTCAATCTGCACTTCATTTACAACGCGAGGATGAGCGGGTTGTCATTGAGGAATTTGATCAGCATTTTCTTCAGCACCATTTTCCTCAGGTGCATCAGCATGACATTCTTCATGTTCTGGAATAACTTCTTTAGCAGATTCTTCAGTAGGAATGACATCCTCAGTAGCCTTGAACTTGATGGATTCCTTAGGTGATTTTTCATCTAGCACAGGAGGTAAGTGCTCTCTTTGCGAGCCATTAGTTTCATCGAGCCGCACATCTACAGTTTGAACAACCTTGTGGTGAACGGTGTTGAAGACTCTGTAGGTGGTGTGAGTCCTTTCCGTAACCAAGTATAAAACATTCATGTGCTTTCAGTGCAAATTTAGAATTGTAATGAGGATCTCTAATCCAACATTTAGCACCGAAGACTTTGAAATAACTCACATTGGGTTTCTTGTCAGTGAGGAGTTCATATGCAGTCTTCTTGAAGAATTTGTGAAGATATACCCTGTTGATGATGTGGCACGCAGTATCAATTGCCTCAATCCAGAAACGACGAGGCGTCTTGTATTCATCAAGCATAGTGCGAGCCATCTCAACAAGAGTTCTGTTCTTGCGCTCCACGACGCCATTCTGCTGAGGAGTCTAAGGAGCAGATAACTCATGAGTAATACCAAGTTCATCAAGATAATCATCAAGACCAGTATTCTTGAACTCAGTTCCATTGTCACTTCTGACGTGCTTGATCTTCACATCAAAGTTGGTTGAAGCCCTCGAGGAAAATCGTTTGAAGACTTCCTGCACTTTATGTTTGTAAGTGACCATATGCACCAATGTGTAACGAGGTAATCATCAACAATAACAAAGCCATATAGAGATGCTTCATTAGTGAAAGCAGAATAATGGTTAGGACCAAAGAGATCCATGTGAAGCAATTCAAATGGTCGAGTGGTAGTCATGATAGTCTTTGCTGGATGCCTGGCCTTGGTCATCTTTCCAGCTTCACAGGCTCCGCACAAGTGATCTTTGAGGAATTTGACATTCTCAATGCCAATGACATGCTTCTTCTTCGCGAGCGTGTGCAAGTTCCTCATGCCAGCATGACCTAGTCGTCGATGCCATAGCCAGCCTTCTGAAGCTTTTGCAAGTAAACATATAGCTGGTTGTGGTCCTGCAGAGAAATCAATAATATACAGATCTCCTCTCCTAAAGCCTTCGAAGACTCTGGAATTGTCAGCTTCCATGATCACAACACAACAGTACTTGCCAAATATAACAACCATATCAAGATCACAAAGCATTGAGACTGACATGAGGTTGTATCCTAAGGACTCGACAAGCATGACTTTGTCCATGTGTCGATCCTTTGAGATCGCAACCTTACCTAGACCCAATACCTTGCTTTTGCCTTTGTTAGCGAAGATGATATGCTTCAGATGCGATGGAGATAAGGGAACATCCATCAATAAATTCTTGTCGCCAATCATGTGATTCGTACATCCACTATCGAGAACTCACTCAGTGGCTTTGGGTAGATCATCCTGCAGATGAATTAGTGCAACTTATGAACTCATATACTTCATCAGTGAAGAATATGATATCAATTTCATCAGATCAATTTCATCAAGCAATAGAGCAGATAAAGCAGTATGAGGACGTGAGAAATGAGGATTCATTTCTTCATGATTAGCCTGCATCCTTTCAGGCATATTCAGGTCTCCAGCAAATTCTTCAGACGTTTAAGTACGTCTGGAGACCTGACCCTGCATAAGAGATTAGTTCTTTTCTTGACCACCCACATCTGAAGGGGTGGCAAAGAGTTCATCATTCTGCGAGCTCCATAAGAGAACGGTGGCATTGAAGTCAGTCCACTTCGTTTCACATAAGAGGAGTTAGGGTAAGCATATGAATAAGCAGAGAAATTCTTCAAGGACTTATGAACATGATGGTTAGAAGAATAATGCTCATATTCATAGCCCTTAAATCTTCCCGTTAGCACGATGATGTTCATATGAGGACTTTGATCCTTTTGAGGAATTTGATCCACGTGAGGAATTTGGTCTGTACGAGGACTTGGATCCACATGAAGAATTTGGTCCATATGAAGAATTTGATCTGGGGTTCCTATTCTTCACAGGTGGTGTCATGATGACATTCACCTGAAGACTTTCAAGGCACCTTTTGGGAACCCAGATTTTCTTCATAGGGGAACCGTTCCTGCAGTTGGTGCCAACATATCTAGCAAATACTTCACCATTCAGATTTTTGAACAGTTTATAGTTGGAGTCAAATGACTCATCAAAAGAATGAGGAGATTCACATGTAAAGCCAGATAGAGTAGAAGGATCTACTGGAGGTCCCTTTGGAGCAACCCATGAGGTTTTGGGATACTGCTCAGGCTTCCAGTAAGTCCCATCAGCATTGAGTTTCCTCTCAAAGGCAATACCCTCTTTCCTAGGGTTCCTGTTAAGGATCTGCTTTTTAAGCACATCACAAAGAGCCTAATGCCCTTTGAGGCTTTTGTACATGCCTGTCATATACAATTCCTTCAGCCCTGCATCATCAGTGATACTAGCAATGTCCTCAGATGAGGAATTAGTGATAGCAGAGACAGGTGAAGAATTTGTAACATTAGAAGCATTTGAACATCCAGGTGAAGAATTAGCAGATTCACGTCCAATGCACTTCAAACATGGAGGAATGAATTCTTCCTAGGCAGCGCTGATTTGTTGAGCAAGTAATGAATCATGCTCCTTTTGAAGATCTTCATAACTCACCCTTAGCTTTTCAAGATCTTGCTTTCTTTGAAGAAATTCATAAGAAAGCTTCTCATGATCAGATAAGAGAGTGTTATGATGATTTTGAAGGGTGTCAAACTTAGATTGAAGTCTCTGAAGACTTTCAGCCAAAGCTTTCGACTGATCCATTTCTTCACCCAACATATCATCGCTCTTATTCAGCATGTATTGAACTTTTTCCAAAGCTCTTTGTTGTTTAGTGGCAAGGGAAGCAAGTTTGACATAACTTGGTCCAAATTCATCACCAGATTCATCATCACTGGACTCGGATAGGTAGCATTTAGTTACCTTAGCACCTTTTGCCATAAGGCATGGTGAAGAGGATGATGATTCTGGTTCGAATGTCATCGCTTTGAGTGATTCCTTGAAATACTCAAACCACGGATCATGACAGGTTCGATGACCTTCATAGACCTCAGAGAGTCGGTCCCAGATGAGCTTCGCATGACTGAGATGCATGATATTCCTGAACTGATTTTGAGACAGACAGGAGCAAATGACGTCCTTCGCCGTGAGGTTGAGTAGAGTGTACTTGCGAATGTCATCAGCTTCCGCCATCTTGCACAGATCGGTAAGACCAATCTCAGTGATGGTCCACAGCTCGCTGTTCATCGCCATGAGGAGCTTCTTCATCATGGCTTTCCACTTGGGATAATCGTGACCGTCAAAGATGGGGCATGACACGGTCTTCATTCCTGTGGTCGACATAACTAAAACTCCAGGCGGTTAAACCAAAATCACACAGAACAAGGGAGTACCTTGCTCTGATACCAATTAAAAGTGCGTTAAGTCGACTAGAGGGGGGTGAATAGGCGATTTTTACGAATTCTTCACTGAGGAATTTCAGGGAGAGAAAATTCCTAAGAGAAGAACTACTTGTAGCGGAATAAGTACTCAGATGCAAACATAACAGAGCATACGCATGGTCATCATGATGAAATGAAAACAAGCACAGAGTACAGAAAGCGTAAACACAGGATACACAGGATGAAGACAAACAGACTGAAGAAATTGAACTGAGGAAATTGAGAAAGTCTTCAGTCAAAGTCTTCGAACAGATATGAACAAGCACACAACACAATAATGAGGAAATGGAAGAGTTGAGGAAATAGAACCAGTAGGCTTGGTGAAGAGAATGATTTGGTAGACCAGTTCCAACTGCTGTGACAGTTATACGTCTGGTTGGAGCGGCTAGGTATTTAAACCTGAGGACACCCAGTCCCGGACACACAGTCCTCACTGTATTCTCCTTGAGCTAAGGTCACACAGACCTCGTCCAATCACTCGTGGTAAGTCTTCAGGTGACTTCCAAACCTTCACAAACTCGGTCACTCGGCGATCCACAATTTCCTCTTGATGCTCTAGAGCATGACGCCTAACCGTCTGGAAGATGCCCAGTCTTCAAAGGTAACAAGTGTCGGATCCACGCAGGATCAATCTCTTCAGTGATGCTCAATCACTTTGGGTTTGTAGGTGTTTGGGTTTGGGTTTTCCTCACTTGATGATTTTCGCTCAAAGTCCTCGGAGGATGGGATGCTCTCAAATGACAAGTGTCAGTTTCTCTCGGAGCAGCCAACCAGCTAGTGGTTGTACAGGCGGCTATTTATAGCCTAGGGAGCAGCCCGACATGATAAGACATAAATGCCCTTCAATGATATGACCGTTAGATGGGTAGATATTTTGGGACAGCTGGCGCGTAGCACAGTAACGGTCAGAAATTTGACTATCAAATTCCTCAGGGCTTATCATGTTCCTCACTTGTAGGCAATCTGCACTAGCGAATTCCTAACTCCTCAGTCAGAACAAATTCCTCAGAGACCAGAAGAACTTCGTCTCTGTCACTGAAGAAACTGACTGAACTGCATGAGATTTCCAATGGCTTCACTCGAAAGGATTGGTAGGTGTAGAATTTTGAGTTGAGCATCACATGGAAATTTTTCCCTAGTATTTTCTCGACCCCCTTTAACAGTACGGTGTTTCCTATGACTCAAGAAAGAGAAAATGAAACTACGAAAACAACAGTCTTCATGCTTCATGTTCCTCAAATGAATACCAAGTCTTCATGGTCACGCCAATTTCTTCAGTTTCAAAGTCTTCAGAAAGTCTTCAGAAATCCAAAGTCTTCAACCGAAGAACTTCATTTTTAGGGGTCGACTTTCTCTGTAAATATCAAACTCCTCATAGACTTATAGACTTGTGTACACTCACAAACGCATCAGTCACTTAATCTATAAGTCTTCAATACACCAAAATCACTAAGGGGGACTAGATGCACTTACAGTTTGTTTCTAGGTGGCATGCATCAGGGGCTTCTCAAGGGCGCTCCAAGCTGTTCGATCTGCCCGAAAGGCTCCGAGACGGGCAAAGCCGTCTGGAACGTCCATGACGAGTGGCACTAAAGTCACTAAGGGGCACTAGATGCACTTACAGTTCATTTCTAGGTGGCGTGCATCAGGGGCTTCTCAAGGGCGCTCCAAGCTGTTCGATCTGCCCGAAAGGCTTCGAGACGGGCAAAGCCGTCTGGAACGTCCATGACGGGTGGGCCGATGGCTCGTCCGGGGCCATCGGCATGCGAGGGACTTCCGTGCTACCCCTGCCCACGAGGGAGAGAGTGGCCGGACACGCTTGTGGTGTGTTCGTGAGATAATTGAATATAGTCCTCGTAGTTGATGGCGATGTCTAACTTGATCATGGTAGTTGTAAAGTGCTTCAATATGGTCCCGGTACAAGAAAATACATGCTTAATACGGTCCCTGAGGTTGAAACAGCAGTCCTAACTCTACGAGTTGTGTACGTATCTCGACAGCAATTCAGGCTCTACGTGTTGTGTACGTATCTCGTATTTCTATAGCTGACGGCCCATTTGTTTGTGGACCGAAAAATAAAACGAAAAAAAGTGCGGCGCAACGCGCGGCGATGACGGGTGAACCGAGTGCGCTCGCTCGGTACAGTCGGCATGCATGGTGCGAGCGCCTCCGAGCCATTTGTTTCTAGGTGGCGTGCATCAGGGGCTTCTCAAGGACGCTCCAAGTTGTTCGATCTGCCCGAAAGACTCTGAGACGGGCAAAGCCGGCTGAAACGTCCATGACGGGTGGGACGATGGGTCGTCCGGGGCAATCGCCAAGCGAGGGACTTCAGCGCTACCCCCACCCACAAGGGAGAGAGTGGCCGGACACGCGTGTGGTGTGTTCGGGAGATAATTACATCTATTGTCCTCATAGTCGATGGCGAGGTCTAACTTGATCCTGGTAGTTGTAAAGTGCTTCAATATGGTCCGGGTACAAGAAAATACGTGCTTAATACGGTCATCGCTATGCGAGCTAGCCACCAGGCCAAGTCCGTGATGTTGTTTAATATCGGGATGCATTGTCTATTATATGCATATCGTTGTCTTTAAAAAATCGTGAATTTATAAAATGTTCATCAGTTTTTTCAAAAAAGCATTCATCGATTCAAAGAATGTTCATGATTGAAAAAATAAAAGTTCGTATCTACAAAGAATGCCCATGATTTTTTTTTAATATTCAAAACAATGTTTTGGAATCAAAAAAAAAAAGATTTCCAATTTTTTTAAAAATGTTCACTGATTCAACAAGATATTCATGAATTCAGAAAATGTTCGTCACAAACAATAAATGTTTCCAAATTTCAAAAGTTGTTTCTGAATTTAAAGAAATGTTATTCCAAAAAAGCATTCATCTATGCAAAAGAAACTTGTTGACAAGTTCCAAAAAACATGTACGCAACTTGGAAAAATGTTCTTGAATTCAAAAAGATTCACGAACTTGTAAAAAAGCTCATGAATTTAGAAAATGTTCGCAACGTGAAAATTATGGTGAACTTTTTTTCAATTAGGTGAACAAATTTTAAATTCGAAAAATGTTCACCCAATTTGTAAAAAATATTTACCGATTTGACTATGTATACCTAAATTGATTTCTTTTCTAAAAAGCCTAAATAGATTTCTTATAGAAAATACTACATATATTAGAAGTGCATCTCCGCACATATAGCACACACATGCTTGGTCGAATACACTGTACATAGTTTGCATAGTTTGATAAAATTCCCAACAACGTTCAGAAAATGTTTATTCCCATTCTAAAAATAAGTGTGACATTAAAAGGAAATACTCACATATTTCCAAATAATGTATGTGAAATTTTCCAAAATGTTTGTACAATGTGAAGAAAAAAGTTTGCATAGTTTACAAATAATGTGTGTGAAAATTTCAAATGTTTATACAATGTAAAAGAAAAGTTTGCATTGTTTGATAAAATTCCCAATAACGATGGGCCAATAAAGTTTTTTGGAACTCGTCAACAAGTTTGTTTAGATAGGCGAACATTTTCTAGAAATTGGGGAACAACTTTTGAAATTCAGAAACATTTTTTGTTTGTGACAAACATTTTATGAATTCATGAATATTTTTTTGAATCAGTAAAAATTTGGAAATCTTTTTAAAAAATTCCAAACATTATTATGAATATTTTGAGAAAATTCATAGACATTTATTGTAGACACGAACTTTTATTTTTGTATGATGAACATTTTTTGAATTGATGAATGTTTTTAAGAAAACTCATGAACTTTTTATAAATTCACAATTTATTAAAAAGACAACTATGTCCATATAATAGGCGATGCATCCCCATATTAAACAAGATAGCAGATTTGGCGTGGTGGCCAGCTCACCCAGCCATGGGGCAGAGCTTGTCAGTCTCGAATCCCCCCAGCGGGAGCGGTGCTTTTTCAACCTCAGAGACCGTATTGAGCACATACTTCTTATGTGTGTGCTTCATGAATTTGACGTTGTGCTGGTGAAGCGCTTGCAAATTGCTTGCGTAGAAGCTCTTTTGATGTCCTGTACATGGAGTTCTCCAAAGCGCCAGTGATGTATTCACATTACAGTGCTGGGGCCAAAGTAAGTAAACTGATAACGTTACAAGCAGGATGCAAACGAAACATTGAATGTGCCGTTACACCTCTGGTTCCAGTGTCACCTACTACCCTTTGCGTTTGTCAACCAAACACCTCCAAATAGTTTCCCTACACATCACATCTCAAGCATCACATCGCAAGGTCCGCCAAAACACAGCATTATAAAAAAGGAAAACACACTCCATCTTCCCCGCACGCCAAAGCAAATAACAATTTTTTAATGAAAAATTCGAACAACACCAGCTACGTGCGTGTCCAACCCTTCTAATAGAGATTAAAATTGGCAAGACACTACAAAATTATCGAGGTTATGCAATTTATTTGGTTCAAAGAAAAACAAGCAACCACGATCACATGTCTCGGGCATCTATAATTCATCAATGTACGAGCCTACAAACACAGAATAAAGAAGAAATTCCTATATTACACAAAATACATGAATGAATTCCATCAGTTGTTCCAATGCAGTCGCGCCACTTACGGGTCTGCTGATATTCTATAAGACGAGTTCTATACTCCGGCAAAAGGCATAACTTCATACATTAAACAACCGACTTGAAGAAATATACAAAACGGATGTATAGTAATGATGCATCATGAGCACGCACATAGGGAAACATGCAGAGCTGAACTGACCATACCTAGCACTATGCTTGTTGGTACCAGTCCATCTGAATTAGGTGGCCCTGATTCAGAGTGCTCCGTCTTACGGCCATCACTGCCTGAACTACGGTCCCCATCATCTTTGGGATGGTCATCAAAACTGTTTCCATCTTCGTGGTCGTTTGAGCTCCCGGAGCTACCATCCCGTGTGAAACCCTGGACTAGATCCGGTCTTGGTTCTACTCCAACTCGCCTTAAGTGTAGCTGCCAGTGTTTTGCAATTTGTTCTTCAAAGTTCCACATTAACAAACAAATGGAAAAGGAAGATAATCAACAATACCTGAAGGTACAAATTGACCTCATCTGGACGTGACAGGAAGGGAAAATCCCCACCAGTCCTCAGTACTGCACGCTTTGCACTTGAGTACCTTTCATTCACTTGGTCCTTCAACTGCCGAGGAACAGCAGAGTAGTCGTTCGTCTGTGCATAGATGTTCACTGAACATAGTTACCGTACAAGGGATGCTGGAGTGTCAAAACTAACAGATAGGAGAAAGAATCAATCTTGGAAGTCCTTGTGAATTGAGGGTTTCAAATGCATAGATTATTATATGGTACACAAGATTAACATGCGTTTTGCGTCGCCGCCGGTTACGCTGCGCCGCACCAGACCTCGCGCTGCTGCACCCCCCGCGATTGGACGTTGGGTGACTTCCTCCAGGCTGCCACCAAGCACCTGAACGCAGCCCTGCCTCCCCCTGGTAGGCGTCCACGGAGGCAACCCCTCAACTTCTCCCCTCGCCATGGGCGCTCCACCACTGCGCCCCCCCCCCCCCCCCCCCTCTCCTCCCCCCAAGAAGGGCGCATATTCAAATCCTGCGCACATTGGGCATCATCGGTACGGGCCAGAAGATCACCCCCGCCGAGATGAAAGCATATGATGGTGTCTTCGCGACACCCCTCCCCCTCGCCGTCATCTCAGCCATCACCGCTCTAGTTGGTCAAGAGATCCCGCATGACCTTGGTGCCATGCCTACCCCTGGCGCCCCTTGTCGACGCTACAGCAACTTAGGCATCACGTTCCCCCCTCCCCCCGTCGATCTAGTTATATGGATCATGGCCTCAAGATCGTTGAACGTGCGCAGCCTCAACTCCCGCGCCTTCCGTTTGAGTATGCGATCTCTCCTTGACACTACGGGGCCGCTATTGTTTGCCTCCAGGAAACGAAAATGGAGTTGATTTGCTCCTCGGTGGTTTTAGAGACTCGCTTCGGAGTTTGAAGAGTATGTGTATCTACCTGCGATCGGCACGCGTGGCGGCATCCTACTCGCTTGGCGGGGCAGGTCCGTATCTATCACAGACCCCAGTTCCCAGTTCACCACGAACGCGATTACCGCCAGGTGCAGACAGGCTCCGGCACTCCATGGTGGATGTCCGTGGTTTACAGACTGCAGGAGGACGACAACAAAATTGCTTTCCTCCAAGAGCTCCGTGACATTCGCCTCGATTGTGCTTGGCCTTGGATGATTTGCGATGACTTCAACCTCATATATCGCGATGAGGACAAGAAAACGGCAATCTCAATCACCGCGTGATGGGCAGGTTCCGGCGCCTAATCAACGACCTAGCACTCAAAGAGGTTTACCTCAATGGCCGGCGCTATACATGGTCAAACGAGCAATCGCCGCCCACCCTTGTCCACCTCGACAGGGTGCTGTGCACTTCGGGTTGGGAGGAATTGCACGGGGAATGCCACCTACGATGCCTCGCGTCGGTAGTGTCGGACCATTGCCCCTTACTCCTGGATTGCGCCCTGATGCCCATCGCTCGCCAGCGTTTCCGGTTTGAGGACTTCTGGTTACGCCTTGACGGCTTCCAGGAGATGGTGAACACTGCTTAGACCTCTGTCCACGACGATGACCCCTTCAAGCGCCTCGTCCTCCGCTTGCAAGCCACTGCCCGTGGCCTGACCAGCTGGAGCTCGCGCTCAGTCGGCTTCGTCAAGCAGAAACTTGCAATCGCTCGGGATATCATATCGCGATTTGACCGCGCCCAGGAGGATCGCGTCCTCACGCCGTAGGAGGACTGGTTGCGCAAGCAGCTTAAGATTGTGCACCTCGGCCTCGCCTCGCTGGAGCGCTCCATTGCCAGGCAGCACACTCACGTCTCGACGCGAATACGAGCTTCTTCCACCGGCAATGTTCCTACCGCCGTCAAAAGAACAGAGTCCACAGCCTTGTCACTGGCAACCGCGTGCTCCTCGACCACACCAACATGGCCGAGGCTGCTTTCCAGCACTACGACGACCTCCTCGGGACTGCTGTTGATCGCGACCACACCATCAACTTCGAGCTCATTGAGCCCAGCAACCTGATCGATTTGGACGCGCCGTTTAGCGAGGGTGAGATCAGGAGCGCTGTGAAGCACCTTCCCACGCGCAAGGTGCCCTATCCCGACGGATTTACCGCGGAGTTCCTCCACGCGTGCTGGAGTATCGTCAAGAGCAACTTCGTTGCAGTGTTCCAGCAGCTCTACGACATGCACGGTCGTGGCTTTCACCACCTGAACCAGGCCCTGCTAACGTTGCTGCCTAAGCGCGCCGACGCCAGTACATTGGGCGACTATCGTCCAATTAGTCTCATTCACTTGGTCGTGAAGATCTTCGCAAAGGTTCGCTCCCTTCGCCTCGCGCCCAAGCTCGACAATTTGGTGAGTCGAAACAAGAACGCGTTCATCCCCGGCCGCTGTCTTCACGACAACCTCGTGCTGGTGAAGCAAACAACGGGCCTCCTGCATCAGTTGGGCGCACACCGAGTTATGCTAAAGCTCGATCTGACCCGCGCATCCGACTCGCTCTCATGGCCCTTCCTCTTTGAGGCCCTTTGCCAGTATGGCTTTGGCGAGAGATTCCTCGAGTGGCTTGCGATCCTGCTCTCCTCGGCCAATACCAGGGTCCTGCTGAACGGCGAGCCGGGGCCCTCGATCTGGAGGCGCTGTGGATTGCGCCAGGGCGACCCCCTCTCGCCGCAACTTTTCTCCCTGGTTGTGGACATCCTTGGGCGGCTGATAAAGCGCGCCATCGACGACGGCATACTACAGCGACTCCACCCTCAACGGCCAATACAGGCAATCTCGCTATACGCCGATGACGTGGTCCTCTTTTGCCAACCATCGCCGGCCGACCTAGCTGCTGTCAAGGGTATTCTGGAAATCTTCAGGAGAGCCTCTGGCCTGCGAATCAACTACGCCAAGAGCTCAGCGACTCTGCTGCACTGCGATCCCAAGGAAGCTGCACCTGTGGTCGAGACACTTGGGTGCCCCATAGTCGAGATGTCCTTCTCCTATCTTGGGATCCCGCTTACGTTGTGACGCCCTACTGCCGCGCGACTCCAGCCCTTAGTGGATCACACTGCTGGCTGCCTCCCCTCCTGGAAAGCCCACCTGATGAACCGCGTCGGCCGTCTCGCCGTTGTCAAATCCGTCATGGGCGCGATACCGATACACCAGCTCCTGGTGTTCACCCCGCCTAAGAAGACTCTCAGACAGCTCAAAAAGATACAGCGAGGTTTTCTCTGGGCTGAACGCGCCGCCGTTCCACGTTAATTGGCGCCGCGTATGTCGCCCCCTGCCCCGGGCGGCCTGGGGGTCGAGGACCTGGAGCGCACTAGACTCGCCCTTAGGCTGCGTTGGCTTTGGTTCTCTCGCACTGACGACACCCGCGCCTGGTCTACTCTTGACATGCAGTTCTCCGCGGAGGAACAGGCCATATTCTTTGCGTCAACCTACATGATGATTGTTGATGGGCTCACTGCCAAATTCTGGGAAGACCGCTGGATTAGTGGGCGTTCGATCAGCGAAATTGCCCCACTCCTATACGCGTGCATCCCCAAGAGGCGCGGAAAGCACAGTACCGTGGTTGAGGGCCTCCATGACCATGGCTGGGCCCGTGACATTTAGGGTATCCTTGGCGTGCACGAGATTGGGCAGTACCTCTTGCTTTGGCAAAAGCACAAGGGCCTCACGCTCACTGAGGAACCCAATCGCCTAATCTGGAAGTGGACCTTGAGCGGCGTCTACACTGCGCAATCCTGCTATCGCGCCTCCTTTGGTTGTGTCCTGCGATGCATGGAAGCTGATCTGGAAATCTTGGGCACCCCCAAAAGTGAAGTTCTTACGCTGGTTGGCGAGCCAGGATCGGTGCTGGACGGCCGACTGCCTCACGCGGCGAGGCCTACAACATCCTCCCCGGTGCCCCCTCTGCGATATAACTCTGGAGACAATCCGTCAGCTATTGCTCGAATGCCCCTTCTCTCGACAGGACTGGCATGAGATATTGGCTTGGTTACAAATGACGACCGGCGCCCAACGAATGAAGCCTCGCTGAAGGATTGGTGGCAGCAAGCAAGGCAAGACACCCCCAAGCCCCTTCGCAAAGGCTTGGCCTCCATCGCCCTCATGCCATGGATGATCTGGAAGCACAGGAACGAGTGTGTTTCGATGACAATCTGCCGTCTATCCACTCCCTCATTAACAAGGTCAGGGAGGAAGCTGCCCTTTGGGCTAGAGCGGGAGCGGCTGGCCTGCGTGCCATTCTGCCCACCTGGGATGTACATTAGTTACTTCCGTGTACTCCCTCCGGTCCTTTTTAGTTCGCATATAAGGTTTGTCTGAAATCAAACCTCGTAAACTTTGACCGAATTTATAGAGAAAAATACCAACATTCAGAATGTGAAAATCAACAACATTAGATGCGTCATGACTTTAGTTTTCATATTGTATAAATTTAGTATTGTAGATATTAATATTTTTTTCATATAAATATGGTCAAACTTTATGAAGCTTGACTTCAGACAATTCTTATACGCGGAGTAAAAAGGACCGGAGGGAGTACTCCGTAACCTACCTCCTAGGAGGACTGTAAACACAAACTCTCTCTTTTCAATGCAATGAAACGCAAGTCTTATGCGTTTTCTCGAAAAAAAGATTAACATGGTTTTCTAAGCATAAGTCACAGAGGTTAGGAACTGATTTATCAATCTTAAATTAACCAAAGACCACAGCAAAAACTCTCACAGGCAATCGTTGGAATGAAGTAAAAATAATTTAGGAAAACTTACATACACTAATCTGTCATGCTACAACTGAGTTAGGTGCTTACATCCATTATTGTGATGAATGAATCAGGTAGCGATAATGACCCAACTGATGCAACATTGACATTTAATATCAACCTTGACGAAAGGTCTTCTCTTGATAATGTCTCTACCTGGCATGCAGAAGTTCGATCTTACCAAATCATAAACTAGGAAAAATAGAAGAGCATCAAGATCCATTACTTTACTTATATTTATAACATGCGTAAGTGTTTGAACGTGATACAACCTGACCCACTACAAAATCCACAGAATCTGCAATGAATGGTTCATGTGGACCATCTCGGATTCCTGTTAAGAGATACCTCTTCAGCAAAAAAGAAGGGGTCCAGCTGACACTGCAATATCACAAAGTAGTTGAGACAGAATAAATGATTATTATCTGCAGTAATGATTTATAGGCAAAATGCAAACATAAAATATTAGCTAATGTTGCATTGAAGAAATCCTTTGAGATTTTATTTTCTTTTCAAAACATGCAGGAGAGCTGCATGTAATTTCATTAAGATACAACACCAAGATAGGCACGACCCATACATCGCCATAGGCATGCCCCAACTATAGAACCAAACGACCCAAGGATTGCCAACCTAAGAATCGGCGATCCGCCACTAGAAGACCGACAAACCCAACCTAAACTAGAACGGCAAGGCAATAGCAAGACAACGTCCACTGTGAGATCCTGAACAACAGCCAGCATAGCAAAGACAACGTCCACTGTGAGCCTGAACAACAGCCAGCAATCACGCCCCATACAGGATTAGAGCATCTCCAATCGCCCCCCCCCCCCCCCCAACAGGCCCCTTTTTTATCACCGGCTCCAAAAAAAAGGCCCCGGTGGGAGTGAGCATATTCAGGGAAATTGGGCAGTGGGGGATAATTTTTACTCCACCTTAGCGGTTAGGGGATGGCTAGGTGCGCTGTAAGGGAGGATAACCGAATTTATCCTCCCTTACGGCCTTCTTTGGGATCGGTTAGAAATGCCCTAAGTGGAGATGGGCCCTGGCCCATACCGGTTCAACAATCCCCCTCAAGATGGATGGTAGATATCTATCAAACCACATCTTGTACAAGCCAAGTTACAGTTCTTTGCTCCCAGTCCCTTTGTCAAGCAATCTGCAATCTGCTGCCTAAAGCTGATATGAGCAAGGCTGATGATCCCAACATCAAGTTTCTCCTTAATGAAGAAGCGATCAATTTCCACATGCTTTGTCCTATCATGTTGAACTGGGTTATTACCAATGCTTATAGCTAACTGATTGTCACACCAAGCCCTAGAGTCCCTTCCTCTGAAGTTTCAACTCGCTCAGTAGGTGCTTTACCCAGAGGATCTCTCTCAGCCCTTGAGATAAGGCTCTATACTCGGCTTTTGGTATTAATCTAGACACAACTATCTGTTTATTGCTTCTCCATGACACCAAATTTCCTCCCACAAAACACAATAGCCAGAAGTTGATCTTCTATCATCTTGACAACTGCCCAATCAGAGTCACTCTAGCCATCCACCTCAAGATGTCCACTCTCCGCAAACCACAACCCTTTACCCGGAGTGCCTTTCAAGTATCTCGGGATTCTGTGCACAGTATCGAGATGCCCACTCCTTTGTTCATGAATGGATCTGCTCACCACACCCACGGCATACGTAATGTCAAGAGATCCAAGGTGTATTTCCGCTGGCACAAAGATATTCCCTTCGCTGTCCGGGCCACTTCAATGCCAACCAAGAAAGTATTTTAAGTTGCCCATATCCTTTACCTCAAACTCCTTGCTCAAACACCCCTTCAATCTCTATTTCCTTCTTATCATCTCCAGTGATGATAATGTAATCCACATAAACTGCAAGAATGGTGATATTTTGATCAGAGTGACTGCAAAACACCACGTGGTCACATTACATTGACCATACCCAAGCCACAGACAACAAGTTTGAACCTATCAAACTATGCCCTCTACGGTTGCTTCAGTCTATACAAAGACTTATTCATCCTGCGTACCTTCCCCGTAGTTTGTTCCATACCAAAACCTGGTGGTATCTCCATGTATACCTCTTCCTGCAAGTCACCATGTAAAAAGGCATTCTTGACATCTAATTTGTGCAATTTCCACCCAAAGTTTGCAGCACACGAAACCAGTATCCTTACTATGTTCATCTTTGCAACAGGAGCAATCTGGCAACCAATCTGGCCTTATACCGTTACACCTTTCTCTCAGGATTTTGCTTCATGGTATAGATCCACTTACAACTCAGTATGTTCTTTTCTGCCGGCAATGTGGTTAGTGTCAACGTTTTGTTTTTCTTCGGTGTTTCCAACTCCTCTATCACCGTTTCATGCCACTTCGGATCTTGCTTTGCAGCCTTCCAATCCTTTGGAATTGTCACTGTTTGTAGAGAGAGACAAAATGCTCTGTAGGAAGGAGACAAAGCCTCATAAGGCACAAAATTGCCAATTTCATGATCATAAAAAACATCCAGCGGTAAAGCCTTCTTTACTGCTTCGCGCACCCCCTTTCGCAGCGCAATAGGCAGTTCCATTGTGTCTGATGAGCTTGCTGTTAAGCTTCATGCACTAGCCAACACAACCAAAAGTCCGAACCGATGGAAAGGGCTAGGCAATCCACATATACACTTCAACACCCCCTCTCACGTGTGACGCGGAAAGTCAACACGTAGATAAGACTCAAAGGTATGGCTCAAGAGGCCTATACGTGGACAAAGGGGGGCAGCAACAATTTTTGGATAAACTGCGACAGCCAGAACTTGAACTCAAGACCTTGGGCTCTGATACCATGTTAAGCTTCATGCACTAGCCAACGCAACCAAACGTCCGAACTGAGGGAAAGGGCTAGGCAACCCACATATACACTTCAACACTTGCATCATTGCATTGTTGCTTCCCTTGCACTAATTGCTCCTCCTGCACATGTGGCTGTTGTCGTGAGTACCAACAGGAATTGTACTCACCATTGGTTGGACCTGAGCCTGCACATCATCATCAGTGTTAGTCCCTCAGAATCACCATGAGTATGAGAGACGACCTTCGCCCCCTCTTGACCACCTTCCAAATCTATGTTTCTCAGAGGGACACCACATTTATACCCCTACTGACTAGAAGCATAGCCCAGAAAAATACATTTCACTGTCCGCGGATCTAACCCCGCTTTAGATGGCCGCCAGGACGCTGATGGCGCACTCCCGCCCGCGGCCTGCCAAGCCCTCCATGGCATGCGCCCACGGGGCCGAACGCCAACATCGACGTCACGTCCACGCAACGCCACGTCGGCTGCTCCGCTCCACGCGCGCAGCCACGCCAAGCTCCACCCGTCGTCGGGTTCCTGCACGCCCCCGTGGATGCCGCTCTCCAAAACAACTCACTCTCCCGAGTTGTTGAATCTCACCTCTCTTCTTTCTATGGCTATGGCGGCTGATGTCTGGTCGGGGGCGCCCGCTGCTAGGTTGTCTTGCTGGAGTGAGAGCTCTCCATGCTCCTTATGCATTTTGCAGATGATGTGTTGCTAGTCGAGGATAGTCGAACGAGGGTTAACAGAAAGTTAGAGCTATGGAGACAGGCTTTGGAATCAAACAGTTTTAGCTTAGTAGAACTAAAACTAAGTAAATGAAGTGTGGTTTCAGTACTACTAGGTACGAGGAGGAGGTCAGACTTGACAGACATGTGGTACCTCAGAAGGACACCTTTTGATATTTGGGGTCAATGTTGCAGAAGGATGGTGATATCGATGAAGATGCAAGTCATCGAATCAAAGCTGAATGGATGAAATGGTGCCAAGCTTCTAACGCTCTGTGAGAAGAGTGCGCCACAAAAGCTTAAAGGCAGATTCTATAGGATGGCGATTCGACATGCAATGTTGTATGGCGCTGAATGTTGGTCAACTAAAAGGTGACATGTCCAACAGTTAGGTCTAGTAGAGATGCGCATGTTGAGATGGATATGTGGCCACACAAGAAAGGATCAGGCTCAAAATGATGATATGCGAGATAGAGTTGGGGTAGCACCGACTCAAGAGAAGCTTGTCCAATATCGTCTGAGATGGTTTGGGAATATAGAACGCAGACTTCCAGAAGCGTCAGTGCATAGCAGACAGTTAAAGTGTGCTGATAATGTAAAGAGAGGTCAGGGTAGACCAAACTTGACATGGGAGGGCTCCGTGAGAGAGCTCTGAAGGACTGGAGTATCACCAAAGAACTAGCCATAGGCCAGGGTGCGTGGAAGTTAGTTATCCAGGTGCCAAAACCATGACTTGGATTTGAGATCTGATGTATTTCAACTCTACCCTACCCCAACTACTTTGGGACAGAAAGGCTTTGTTGTTGTTTTGAAATCTGCAAGTACATTTTTGAAAACTTCAAAAATATAGGGATCAATGTAACTTGGAAATCTGCATGTGACTAAGACTTTATACGTACGAAAGTGTGTAGGCATGTAAACACAATAAAACACTTTCACATGGGCATATCACTAGGTTATAATAAAGCAATCATGTGATCTTACAAAAAAGTTCTTAAAACAGACTACATACAGTGGAGACCATGGCATAGCAGCAGCAAACTTGTGTGTCTCAAGAAAGGTATTTGATAGCACCAAGGACTTTACTCTCCTTGGGCGGTATTGAGCAAATATTTGTGCAAGAAATCCACCAAGAGATGTACCACAGATATGAACCTGCTTCATAAAATGGTTGAATATAAATCAGTACCACTCCATCCATTACTAACTATTACCTCCGTCCCAAAAAGCTTGTTTAGATTTATCTAGATACAGATGTATCTAACACTAGAACGTCTCTAGATACATCCGCATCCAGACAAATCAAAGACAAGCTTTTTGGGATTGAGGGAGTATTTGAGTTAGCTTTCACCTAACTCAAACTTCTCTATATTTACCAAGACCATAAAAAATGTGCTAATATCTACATACAGTATGGAAATATATTTTATCATTAATCCAATGTAACTAATTTGGTGTTGTGGATGTTCATATCTTTTATATGGACGCTACTATGTAGCAGACGCTGCATCTTAGTCTTTCCATGGGGCCATCCAACCTCTCTCTTTCTCTCATACTCCCTCCGTTCCAAAATAGATGACTCAACTTTGTACTAACTTTAGTACAAAGTTAGTACCAAGTTGGGTCATCTATTTTGGAACGGAGGGAGTACAAGCATGGTATCGTATGCATCCAAAACATGACATCAGCAAATATTCTCTGCTTTGACTTTTAATATATTTTAAAGTGCAATACAGAGATGCAGAGAGGCGACGTCAACCAGGACATCTTCGCAGAAGTGGGGAGTACTTCACCACTGTGAATCGCTAATCGGTGTGAGACAAGCCATTTTTAAAATTCCAATTTAGCAATTAATGTAGATGAAGTCAACATGTGGTGGCAGATTCATGCCCTATTGGAAGGCGCGACAAATGTGCATGTGTGTGCCCATTAGATTGTCCAATTTTACAGACTTGGTTAAAACTTAAAAACGTTTGACATGGTACAAAGCTAGAATTTCAAATAATTTGGAACGGAGAAAGTACTTCGCAAGAGTCCCTCAGGGATTAAGCGAATAAAATACGACATGTGCTGTTAATTTGCACAGAATGGGCAATTAAGTTAGAAAACCATGCTACAGCCGTCTCTTAAGGGAATCATAGAAAACTAGTAAGTACAAACTGTACCAACTTCTAATAATCAGAACCACGTGTATTTCAAGAACAAGTAGGAGCAGAACTAATTTAAGTTCACATGTCGATACCCCATGATACCGTGCTTATATTTTTTTTTTATGTACCAATAAAAACTTCAGCAACACTACAAAAATACTCCCTCCGTTCCTAAATATAGGTCTTTCTAGAGATTTCAACAAATGACTACATACGGAGCAAAATGAGTGAATCTACACTCTAAAATATGTCTATATACATCCGTATGTGGTAGTCCATTTGAAATCTCTAAAAAGACTAATATTTAGGAACGGAGGGAGTAATTCAGGATTATAGGTGCAGCAGGCACACACACATGAAGTGAAGATGCATTAGATCCTAGGAAATATGGGTTCGCAATTTTAAGCAAGGCTGGAAATGAAAGAGAGCAACACATTACTAGGCTAACAGCCTCGTAGAAAAGAAAGTATTATAATATTTCCTTACATGATGGATATTCATGGAGTCCAAAAACTTTTCAAAGGAATGAATCCATTCATGGTGATTCCAAACTTGGGGAACATCAATAGATATTACTCGATAACCCTGAAAAAAATGAAGACAAAAATCTTAGGTTGGTCCGATATATGTATCTAACAATTATACATGTGCCAAGCAGAACTAAAGGAGGATTCTGCAATTGTTGACCTCTAATAAAATTCCAAGAAGAGAGAGATGGCTATTCAAATTGGATACACTTAACAGTGCCACCACAATTTGGACGTCATGAAAAGCATGAAAATCTCATAAAACACTAATGTAGCAGAAAGAAATCAAGGCCTCTTGCCCACATTTTGTTGAATTCAAATCGGTGCATTTTTATGTCAATTTCATTTCATGTTGTATATATAGAAGATGAGGAGATCCTTTTCACCAGTGCGTTGAGTTTAAATTATTGATTTAATAAACAGTTGAGCTTTATTTTGCATATTCTCGCCTTGGATATTTTTGGGAATGTATGAGGTATTTTTGGTGTAGTTATAAGTGTCAAAGTTTATCCATGTTGCCAGAAAAAAAAATTGGCCCAGGGTTTGCTTCAATCCTTGCTCCGCCACTGTATGTCAGCATAAGGGTTGCATATCGCATTGTGTATACATTTGCAGGTACATATGAACACTCAAGACAGCTAGCAAAATCAGAAAAGATGTGTGCTGAACTGGCAATGGAATGGGACTCATTCATTCTCATTGTAAGCACCTTCATAGAGAGGGACATTATCTGTTTATAGTATACATCAGCCGTCCCAGCAATTCCTGGGATGCAGATAAGGGGTGGCACAGCCTTGGGGCCAAAATCATAATATCTCCACAATTTTGATCCAATCTACAAAATCCAATAGAAAGAAATAATTTAGAATCTCGCCAACCATAAGAAATGTAGAAACAAGTTTAAAAAAATATATTTTTTGAGCAATACTTTCCCTTTTTTCTTCCAAAAGGCATGAATCACACAGTGTATTTGACTAATCAGATTTAAAACTGGATTGGTAAGATTGTAAAACATACATTTGATTTTGTACTGGATAGGGGACTTGTTAACCAGAACAAAGATTTATGTTGAACGTGTGTATCGAACGAAGCTTCCAATACTTCCCTAGCTTGTGTAGAGGCCATATATGTGTCTATTTGTATGATCACGTGCGCGCCAGTTAAATGGATAGGTAGCCACAGCCAATGAATTAATTTTGTTAGCAAATATGGAACTTGTATTTCCTGGGGGGCGGGGCGGTATATACATGTACAGCTCGTAAATACGCAAGAAACCACTCATACAACAGGGAAAATACATAGGCTATACATGGAACATAATATAACTCTATCACCCCCACCACCCCCCCCCCCCCTTCAAACACAGGGTGGATCCATGACAATGAGTTTGTAAAGATAAAATCCATGTTGCGCTCTAGTATGGGCCTTCGTAAAGAAATCCACCAATTGTAACTCGGAAGGCACATAATGAGAGCAAATACTTAGTCCTCCACACCAGCGCGCACAAAAGAAGCATCAACACCAATATGCTTGGTGTGCTCATGCTTCACAGGGTCACGCGCAATACTGATAACACGCACATGTACACACCAAACTCTTGAAGTAAACACAGTAACCTTTGCCGTCAAAAGGGTCATAGCTCGGAACTCAGCCTCTTCGTAAGGATGTTCCAAAAATAGGAGCATTGAGAGCTGATTCAAGTGCATAGTCCACCGTACGCACTAGTGATGTAGAGTGCTTCAAGTGTGTAGGCCGGGGACATATGAAGCGTGAATGTCCTAATGAGAAGAGAGTATTACTCACAAAAGATGGATACATCAGCTAGTGATGAAGAGAAAGTTGATGACAGATCTAGTGAGAAGTCTGAAGATCTTGAAAAAGAGGCCATGAGTTTTGAAGCTGCTGAATCATATACGTCCTTGATGGTGCAGCGAGTGCAAGAAGACCGTATCGAGGACAAGGGGCAACGCTGGATATTTTTCAGTCTGAGTGCAAAATCAGCGACACCAATTGTAAGTTGATCATCGATGGTGGAAGCTACACCGATGAGGTCAGCAAGGGGTTGGTGGGTTATTTAGGATTACGTGTGTGGAAACACCCACAACCCCACTTAGTCGAGTGGCTGTATAACACTGAAAAGTTAAATGTTGCTCACAAGGTGTGCATCAAATTTTTGGTTGGCAACTATATTGATAGGGTGATATGTGATGTTTTGCCAATTGGATGCATGCCACTTACTGTTGGCAAGGACGTGGCAACATGATCGTGGTGCCACACATCATGGGAGGTCCAACACTTATTCATTTAACGGGAAACGACATGTGCTATAACTGATGTTTGCCAATGATATCAAGGTGGATGCTATTATTTCAGTTCCAAAGAAGGTCCCCAAAGCAACCACGAAACCAAGGACAGCTTTGTTTAAAGAGGGAGGCGATGATGTGGCAACTAGAGCTTCTTCGGCCGCGACACGGACTCAAGAATGTCTCCATGACATAGTGTTGTTTGCTCAAGAGAAGAAAGATGGCAAAGGAATCCTGGGAATTGCACCGTATGCTAAATCTGCTAACACAAATTTGAATGGTGAAATTCCTGTCAAGTTAGTAGTGCTGAGGGAGGTCGTTTTTCTACAATGTTAATCTTTTGATGATGCGTCGCAAGAGCACAGCGAGAGTCGCTACGAGATTGATTTTTGATCTATCTTGTGCTGATTTTGTTACTTTGGTTTCTTACATCTCGCTCGATCCATGGTATTTGTTCGGCTACATCTTCATCTACTTTGCTGCGTCTTCGTTTCGTCAAGTACCGTGAAAGATTGAGACCTTTACATGCGCAAATTTGCATCTCACTTGTTTGTGTTTCATCACGCAGCTAGCAAGCACCAAAGTCATGTAATCCCCTGCTCAGTCATGGGCTAGCTGAAGAGGTCAACGTAGATGCACCCGGAAATGGAGAACCGGAGGCAATAAGCAGTTCACGAAGGCGCGCAGTCTCCTGCTCAGTGACGCAGCTAAAGTAGTCAACGTAGCAGCACCAGGAGAGGAGCAGGCACTGCCACCCGTGGAAGTCGCTAGTCGCTAGAGGAGGCGGTGTAGCACACCCAACGTCGATCCGCAGAAGCCAGTAGAGGAGACAAGGTCACAGGCACGTAAGCACCAAGGGAGGACGTGCGTGCGAGACGGAGTCGGTGTAGCAATGTGCACCAATACTGCCGATGAAAGTCACGGGGGGAATTAGTGTAGAGCGACAATCAGCATCCACGGAGGTTGCGAGAGGACTCGTTGTAGAGCAGCCACCACAGTCTGGGTAAGGCGCCAAAAGGGATGACATCACAAACAAATGAGCACCAAAGACCGAGGAAAGGCACATCGCGAGATGGACTAAGTGTTGGGAACACCAGAAACACCATTGGAAATCACTAGAGGGCGAGCGAGAGACACCATGTCTAATGATATTGTTTTCCCCTCTTTACTTTTCTTACTTCTTTTTTTACAAACTAATCAGCTCGTAGATGGCTTCAAGAAAAGCACTCCAGCCCGATCGCACAGGTCAACCCAAGTGCACGCAGCCAGCCAACCTGGAGGCCACGCTTCCGAGCACACACGCCCAACAGAAAGAACAAGGCTGCGGGAGGCTGAGCAGAGACAAGACAACAAGAGCGAGGCGCCACCAGATAGGGTAGCAGAGTCGGCAGCTAGATGGACGGCAGGCGGTATGAAAGGCAGTGGCCAGGGAGCACGACAGCGGCCGATTTGGGAGCAACGGCGGCCGGTCCTAGAGGAGGGCCCCAGACGAAGCTAGCAGTCGGATGGGGAGCACGATGACAAGGGAGCCCATCAACGGAGCCAGTGGGCTGCAACGAGGGAGAGCCTGGAGAGAAGCGCCATGGCCTGACCTGAGACAAGAGGTGGTGTGTGGTGATCTGGAGACCTGCAATGCAAAAGCGAGCACGATAGAGGGAGAGAAATTGGGATAAAGGGAGAGGAGGCAGCGACGGCCAGCCGAGAGGATGACGACAGCCCAAGAGGAGGCAATGACTGCCAACCAAGAGGGGGGCGGCGGTGCAAGCGTGAGATTGGACTGGAGCACGAGCTGCGCGTGGAAGAAAAAATAACCTAGGCCTTTAATACCATGTCAGGAAATATGCAACTTGTATTTCCTTGGGAGGGCAAGCCGGTATATATATATACATGTGGTAAATATGCAGGAAACCCCTCATACAACGGGGAAAATACACAGGCTATACATGCAACACAATATAACTCTTAACTAATCTCACATTTTGTAAGAATTACGCTCCAGTTAAGCCGCGTAGCCGAGTGCGGTGAGGATAACTGCTAAAAGCATATAAGTAGTAAGCCCACCCAAAAATGAGTGCTCTCTCCTCTGACTTCCCTAGAGCCTCCGGTATCACAGCCGAGACGGCGACGGGTTCTCTACCCATACGGGATGGAGCGACAGCAGTATGGAAATAGGATAAGGTAGCGGCGAGACGAGCCGTTTAAATAGGTGTCAAGTGGAAGTGTAGTGATGCATGTAGCTGAGGCATCCTAACAAACGAACCTTGTTCCTACACGGCTACCAGTGATTCACCACGCAAGTAGTATATAATGGCTATGAGAGGGATATGCAAAAAAAAAACTAAATTACTTGCCTTTACATTTTCGCAACTAGAACCCTAGCATAGCTATCTATCCCGGTCGATTTCCATCTCTTCTGTCGATCTTGACAAGGGTATCAGAGCCTCTCACCCATTATTGGCTCAAATTAGCGAGCAAGGTATGAAGACCGCTCACAATAACCTGCTAAAACCCTACCGCCGCGGATTTGACAGACCGAGGACGATTCAGCAAAGCAACGAAGAAGGGTTGGTGGAACAATGCAAAATCCCACGATTCAAAGTGAGTTACGACGACGGTGACGAAAGGAGCTCTTCGAGGCGATGGAAGAGGAAGTGACTACTCTGGCGGTGGCTAGAAGCAGGAAAGAAAGCCGCACGCGTCGAGGAAGCAGTGCGTGATCATTGGCCCCAAGAGATGGTGCGCCTCCATGGGCAAAAGGATCAACAAGACTCGTTGCTCTCTTTGCACGGTGAGATCTCTAAGCTAATAGAGGTGGTGATGAGCGTTAATTTTAGCAAGTAGCCATCGACTGACTGCAATCCACTCGTGAGTTGAGTTCACTGCATGAACTTCTGAGGTTCACGATCGGTTCGGTCATCACATGTCTTAAGGGCCCAGCGAGTATCTGATGGCCATTCATGAAACCAATTACAGCTCTACTACTGAAACCCACAATATGCCACTCACCCCTTCCAGGTTGTCATGAAGGATACAGTTTGGCAGCCTAAGACCGAGCCACATGTCTCGCCAACCTACACCCAATGTTCACACTCCTATACCACCACTGCAAAACCTAAACCAAACCCCACAGAAGAATAGCCTAACAACAACAAACAACAACACCTTTAGTCCCAAACAAGTTGGGGTAGGCTAGAGGTGAAACCCATAAGATCTCGCGACCAACTCATGGCTCTGGCACATGGATAGCAAGCTTCCACGCACCCCACAGAATAGCCTAAATGCCACTAAATGCCACAACCACAATTTTCTTTACTTCACTCCTACCTAAACAACAGCAGAACTTCTTTGTCCATTCTCCAACTCAAAACCCACAATTTCAGACTACTCCACAACAGAACCAACACTCCCATCGCATGCCTACCACCACATCTACAGCCAAACAACAGCAATCTCAATTACCAGCAACCTTACCTACCTCAAAACTACTATCCAGTAGCACATATTCCTCGAAACACACCAGTATATCACCCACAAGATCCACCCCACCTCTATTGTTACTATCCACAAATTCCTCAGCTACAACATCAATAGCAGCATACCACCAGCCAATCCTCCACCCCCACCCCCTCAACACCATAACCTCCAATTGAGCCCCTTATTTGATCACCCTCTAGAAATTCCCATTTACAATGGAGATGACATAATCACTTGGATCCAGCAATGTGAAAAAATATTTGGGCTATCAGGCATCCAACAAGATCAGTGAGTAAAAGTGTCAGTGCACACATTAGAGAAAAAGCTCAAATATGGTCGGCAGAGGACATATACAGCTGCACTACTTCAGCTGGCATCAATTCTGCAGCTTGCTATGTGACAGATTTCCTGAAGCAGACTGGTATGATGCAATGGACCACTTCCAACATCTAAAGCAAATCAACAGTACGGATAATAACATTGATCAGTTTGAGACTTGGATGCAACTAATGACGAGGGACAATCCCTATTTACCTGAATATTTCTTTGTGCTGAGATTTATCAGTGGCCACAAGGATAATGTGAAACGTATGGTCAAATGTGATAAACCTAACACTGCTCGGTGCATACGAGTCCTCCAGGCAGCTAGAACAAACTCATTTGGCAGCAGCAAAAAGACATGTTCTTGCTGCCACTCAAAAGGGGGCCAGACCCAATCAATTTCAGCAGGGATCAAGGCAAGCACCTGCAAGAGATAACTGACCCAGGGCTCCAAATGACAAAGGTAGAGAACCAAAGAAGTGTTCGTGTTGTCCTAAGAACTGGTTCTATGAGCACAAATGCAAGGGGCTGCAAAGAGCATGAATGCACTCAAAATGCAAGGTCCTTCTGATGATGAGCAAGAGGAACTGGAACAAGAACAACTTCCAGCACAAGAGCAAGAGCAACAACAAATATCCTGTCCCAGTGATAGAAGAGTTATTAGATGAACTACAAGGGGCAGGCCATTATATTAACCAAATTGGACCTCAGATCATGGTACCATCCAATAAGAATGCATCCAGATAATGTCCACAAAACTGCATTCAGAACACATCTAGGGCATTATGAGTATCTTGTAATGCCTTTTGGGCTTACAAATGCACCAGCAACATTCCAAGCCATTATGAACAACATTTTCTCAAAGATACTCAAGGAACATGTACTGGTGTTCTTTGATGACATACGGGTCTATAGCAAAAGCATAAAACAGCGTGCAACTCATCCACACTAAGTTTTGGAAATATTTTGAGAAAGAACGAACTGGTTGTGAAGAAATTAAGCGTGTTTTTGCACAACCTGTTGTTGAATATTTGGGACACATCATTTCCTCTAAGGGGGTAGCTATTGATCCTTCAAAGATAGCTGCAATCATTGCTTGGAAACAACCAACAACCCTCAGTAAACTCAGAAGTTTCTTGGGGATGACTAGCTACTGCAAAAGGTTCATCAGAAATTACAGTTACATCCGCAAGCCTCTCTATGACATGCTCAAAAAAGAAGCTTTTCAGTAGAAGCAGAGCAAACTGCTGCATTTGGATTAGTGAAGACAACAATGACTACTGCACCTGTCTTGGCATTACCTGATTTTTCTCTGCCTTTCACACTACAAGTTGATGCAAGTGGTACTTCTATAGGAGTTGTTCTCATGCAAAAGGGACATCCTGCCTATGTCGGTAAGAGTTTAGGTCTAAATGCAACTGCACAGTCAACATATGAAAATAGGCCATTGCAATTTTGGAAGGCTTGAAAAAGTGGAGACATTACTTCACTGGCAACAAACTGATCATCAAATCAGACCATAGAAGTCTCAAGTTCATGTTCAGTCAGAGATAACTAAAGGGGATACAACACAAACTCATGCTCAAGCTCTTAGGGTATGATTATGCTATTACGTACAAAAAACAAGTAGAAAACAAGGTAGTATCCAAGAAAGACCAAGAAAATGAAGTGATTGTTGTAATGCAATCTCAATGGTAATCTCGGCTTGAGTGAAAGAAGTGGAAGAATCATACAAAACTGACGACAAGTGCTTGAAATTACTACAGGAACTGGTTGTAGCTCCCTCAAGCAAACCAAAATATTCATCTGAAGTTGGTATCCTCAGATACAAAAGAATAATTTATGTGGGCAACTCCAACAACCTCGGGAAACAAATCCTCACTTCTTCCCATTCTTCCATCATTGGAGGGTATTATATTCTTGCAGAAGAGTGACATGTCACAGAATTAAGAAGCTCTTGTATTGGCATGGGTTAGAAGGAGAAATTGAGCAGTTCCTTGCTTAGTGTCCAAATTGTCAGGTTACTAGAGGAGAAACAATTAATTACCCTGGTTCGCTCAACCCACTCAGAATTCCTAGAGGCATGATCCCAAATATCCATGGATTTTATAGAGGGATTGCCTAATCCAAGGGCAAAGATTTTATTCTAGTGGTGGTTGGTCAACTGACAATGTATGCACACTTCCTGCCTTTGGTTCACCCATTCACTGTGCAAACTGTGGCAAAAACTCTTAATGGATAATATCCATAAGCTACATGGTCTGCCTCAGGTGATTGTATCTGATCAAGATAGGATGGATTTCTTCACATCTCTAAATGAAGAACTGAAATTGACCACCACTCATCACCTAGAAACTGACGGACAGCCTGAACCTGAACGTGTAAATCAATGTCTCGAAAGCTACCTCGGTAGCATGGCATTTCAGGAACCCAAGCGTTGGTGTAATCTGCTGCCAGCAGCAGAATGGTGGCACAACACATCATACCACATATCTTTGAAAACTTCTCCATTGAAGGCTCTGTATGGGTATCAGCCACCTCAGATTGCTGAAATGGCAATTCCTTGCACTGTCAGTGAAAAAGCCAGAGCTGCACTAATTGACACAGGAGCTACAATGGCAAAACTGCAGGAAAATCGGGATCATGCTTAGGCCAGAATCAACAAATTCGCAGACCTGAAGCAGACAGAACGCACTTCAACGTGGGAGAGATAGTATACCTTAAACTTCAAGCATACAGAATTACTGCATTTGGTCTCCGTTCCACCTTGACGGTGCAGTCCAAATACTACGGCCCCTTTCACATCCTTCAGAAAGTGGGTGAGATGTCTTATAAATTGCAACATCTGGAGAGCGCTCAAATCCACCAACTGTTTCATGTCAGTCATCTCAAGTAGCACTTGGGCCCCAATGCTCTCCCAAACCCTCAACAGCATATGATTAGCTCTTCCGGCTATCCTTCACAAAAATGCTGCAATGGTGCAATGGCTTGTGCATACCTGGGAGGATGCGCATTCATTCAAAAGGTATTTCCTGCATTTTAGCCTTGAAATCTAATCTCAGGAGGTGCAGTGTCAGGACCCAAATATCCTAGTCTGAACTTTTCAACAGTCAGTCTATTCTCCAGAAGAGTAACAAAGGAACGGGCAAACATTATGTTCCTCGGACGGTTCAGATCCCTCAAATGCAACAGCAGAGAACAATTCCGACAAATTACCTTTCCTGTTCAGTCTCATCTCGGCTTTGTAGTAATTACACTCCAGTTTAAGCTCTAAGTGAGCTACTATTGATTCACCGCACGAGTAGTATATATACTCGGAGCTGGATATGAGAGGGATAAACAGAAAAACCCTAAATTACTTGCCTTCACATTTCCGCAACTAGAACTCTAGCGCAGCTATCTCTCTTTGATCGATCTTCCTCTCTTCTTCCGTCAGGATTTTCCCAAAATTCCCCTACCTATCCACTTCGATCCTGAGAACTATCCACGACCTCAGAACAAAACGGAACCCACTACACGGCCCGTGCTCGAGACCACGGCACCACGCTAAAGTCAGTGCCCGCGTTGGTTGACGGCGAGGCCGGGGAGGGGTTCGGAAAGGCCGGAGCTTACAGAGATCTTGTGGAGCGGGACGACGGACTTGAAGTAGACGTAGTCCCCGGGGGCCGCCGCGCCGCCGCCTAGTCCCGTCATCTCCCTCTCTCACAGCCTCCGACCAGAGCGGCAGCGAGACCGGGGACGGCAAATCGGACAGGCAGAGGGGAAGAGCAAATCGCATCCAGTGGGCTGGCTTTGCGAGTATTCCAGTGGGCACGTGCGTAGTTAGACTGTCCTCTCTCTCTCGGACCCATGAATTTTTATTTCTTACTCCTCGTTCCTAAATATTTGTCTTACAGATTTCAACACATACGGATGTACATAGACATATTTTAGAGTGTAGATTCACTCATTTTGCTCCGTATGTAGTTAGTTGTTGAAATCTTTAAAAAGACAAAATATTTAGAAACAGAGGGAGTAAAATCTAAAAAGTGTGTACGCACTATTCGGGGAGAACGAGCGGCCGACTCTCGATCTCACCCGTATCATCACGCGTGCTTGGCGCTCGCCGCTACGCGACAAGACCCAATGCGGTCCGAACGACCAACCCACTCCCGATTATCCCCCAACCTAACTAGCCGCCACTCCCTCACCCTTCTTGCGTGCATGCGACCATGGCTACCATGGCAGTCGCCGGCGCACCCTCTGCCTAGCCATTCCTGCCGCCGGTACTCTGCATCTTCAGTTGCTGCAGATCACCCCGCAGGTCGCCTCGTTCAAGGTCGGTCACATCGCCGCCCCTGGTCGAATGACCCGCCGCCCCAAGTCAACCAAAACGTCGCGGCGCACAACAGGCTGTTGTGCTGGTGCACCGGTGTGACGCCCTCGATTTAGTCGTACACTAATCATACACGCAAACGTGTACGATCAAGATCAGGGACTCATAGTAAGATATCACAACACAACTCTAGACATAAATTAGAGTCATACAAACTCGTATTACAAGCCAGAGGGCTCGAATACATAAGCTCGAAACAAACGAGTCAGCGAAAGCAACAATATCTGAGTACAGACATAAGTTAAACAAGTTTGCCTTAAGAAGACTAGCATAAAAGTAGTATCGACCGAAAAGGCAAGGCCTCCTGCCTGGGAACCTCCTAACTACTCTTGGTCGTCAGCGGTCTCCACGTAGTAGTAGGCACCTCGGGGTAGTAGTAGTAGTCGTCGGCGGCAGCATCTGGCTCCTGGGATCCGTCATCTGATTGCAACAATCGGGTATAGGGGAAAAGAGGTAGCAAAGCAACCGTGAGTACTCAGCCAAAGTACACATAAGACCTACATCAGATCTAAACTAAGTATGCATCTCTATCAAAGGAATGGGTTGTATCTGTGGACTCAACTGTAGAATGCCAGAAGAGAAAAGGGAAAGCCTAGCCTATCGAAGACTAGCATCTTCAAGCATCTTGCAACATCAGAAGAGATAAGAGTAACATATTATAATAGTTGTAAGTATGTTGTAACATCGCCCAGAGATCACTTCTTTGACTCCCTGCGAGAAAGCAATCCCGGAGCCATCATTTCCATTTCCTGCCTCAGCATCCAGTTCTAATTGTATCGATCGGGATACAACTCCGAGTGTCCGTTACCATGGACATGGCTATTCGAATAGATAATACTTCCCTGTAGGGGTGCACAAACTTACCCAACACGCTCGATCAACTCCGGCCGGACACACCATCGGGTCATGACCGGCCTCGGCCGATCAACACACCGCAGTCCTACCTAGGCTCAACATAGAGGCCAGCACGCCAGTCTACATCCTAAGCGCAGAGGGGTCTTGGGCCCATCGCCCTTTGCACTCCTGCACGTTGCGTGGATGGGCGGGATCAGTCCTGGCAATGTCCTTATACAAGGCAGGTGCTTACGCGGGCCACCCGGGCGCGTGTCGCTCGGTCGCTGACGTCTGAAGAGCTTTCGGCTGGTACATACGATGCGGAGTGCCCATACTTATTCCCCCGTGGTGGTCGGTGCGAAAAGGCCAGAGGCCTACTCAGATCACATATCCAAATCGTTAGTGTCTTGGGAGCGCGCGGGCACCCTTCAGGTCAAACCGACTTCACATCACTCATCACATTTCTCTCGCAGGTACCCCTCGGGGCTGACCCGACTCCATCATGGTTCTGTGGTAAAGTCATAGTAACCGTGTGTCCAAAACAGCAAGGAGGGAACCCGAGGAATCACCCTCGATGAATTCCCGCTCGATGTAACCGTCAAGATGGACTTGGAGGAATCACCCTTGATGGTCCACACTTGAGGGGCTGCACGACAGAGTCATATCGGGAGTGGTGAAGGAGGAACCACCCTCGAAGACCACAACTAATTAGCTACACAACAAAGATCTCATCAAATGTGCTATATGAGGCATCACCCTCGGCACTCGATAGTAGTTGTGCAGAGTTGTACAACTAAGGGGGTGTGATGTGATGTGTCGGGCTCTGGATGTGGATCATGTTGATCGAGTCATCGGTCAACGAGCGGGGCAACTGGGACAAGGTGAGGGGTCACTGGTGGATCACTAACCAACCTACACTAAGTAGTTTAGGATAAACAAGTAAGTTAACAATTGCAAGTTACAAAATCAGGCTATGCATCAGAACAGGATCATACAAAAGCAGTAGCAGTTCTAATGCAAGCATGAGAGGGAAAGAAATGGGCTATATCAGAATGATCAAGAGGGGTTTGCTTTCCTGGTTGCTCTGTAGATGAAAGGAATCTTCGCAAGCGTAGCCGTAGTCGAACACTGAAGCATCAACGGTCTCGGGGTCTACCGGAGAGGAAGGAGGGGAAGAAACAATAAATAACAGGCATACAAAGCAACATAAAGCATGACATGACCGCAAGCTATGGTAAGGGTGACCTAACGCAGTGCTACACGATACCGACGAAGGGGGAAACATCCGGGAAAGTTTTCCCAGTGTTTTGCATTTTTCGGACAGATGAAACGAAGGGGACGGATCCATGTTCGCTAGGTTAGAGGCATGTGACAGGTATGTGGATGGCATATTCGGATTCGTCATGTTTTTCTCAGCAATTTTCATATATAAAATATTTTTATCCGAGTTAAAGATTATTTTATATGAATTTCCAAAGTTTTAATGTTTCTCTGAAATTTCTGTAATTCATTTGATTCGAAATTAAATAGGAGAAACTATGTGTACCTAGCGGTTGTCTAGCCATAGAGGCTGACATGTGGGCCCGTTGACTGTTGAGTCAGTAGGTCAAAGGTCATAGTTGACCAGTCAACATGGCTGGTGGGGTCTACCTGTCATTGACTCGTAGCTACTAGATTTTAATTAAATCTGTTTAATTCATAGGGGACCCACATATCATACTCTACTATTAGTTTAACAGCTTTTTTAATTCACTAACTGGTCAATTGGGGTGGTGGGTCCCCGATGTTAGTGGGTTAGAGAGGGGGGGTTCATTAGCGAGGGGGGGGGTTAGCGAGACCGATGGTTAAACACCGGTGGCTTCTGGCCACGACGGAGGCACGTCGGAGGCGCTACGGGCGCCCGTCGGCAACGCGGCAGGCGACGGAGGACGGCCTGGCTTAGCCAGGCTGTGGCCGAGCGAGGGCGGGCGCGGAGATGGACGCGACGCAGCGGGCGACGGCAGGGTGGTCGGCCACGGCGGGTGGAGGCGGGGCGACTAGCCATGGCGGCGGAGGCGGGCGCCTCGCAGTAGCAGTGACAGTGCACGTGGCAGCAGAGAGCAGCGGCTAGCGCAGTAGCAGCAGCAGAACAAGCAACGGAGCAGCGAAGCAGCAGCGGCAGTAGAAGCAGCAGGCGGTAGTGGGCGGCACGTGAGTTCGGCAAGCACAGGGGCGGGCACGCGCGGGCACATGGGCGCGACCAGGCTGTGGCGGCTCACGCGTGGGGCGCGGCCAGGGGCGATGCAGAGCGTGGCGAGCAGAGCTCCAGCCCTGGCGGTGGGGCTGCGGTATACTGCGACAAATCAAAGCGGGGGAAAGGGGAAACCGACGGAGGGGATCACTACGGGTCCGATGGCGTGCTCGGGGAGGTTGGGGAGGCTCCGGAGAGATCGAATCGCAGGCAAACACCGACGGTACCCGAGGATGAAGATGATGGCAATCCGGCACCGCAGAGGTTCCTGGCTCGAGCCGGAAGTTGCAGACGACGATGCGGTCGACGGTGGAGCTCGTGGACGCATCCCTACGATGCAGGGGTGACAGCGGGCGCGAGAACGACAGGACCATGGCGACGACGGCGGCGGGTGAACTTGCGGAGGTGGATCCAGAGGTAAAGGAAGATGGGGGCACGAGGGGAGGCAAGCTAGGGTTTGGGAGGGGCGTCGGTCGACTTGTAGGCAGGGCAGGGGTGCGGATGGCCGCCGGGAGGCCATCCATGGCCATGGGCGGCTGCACGACAGCCACCGAGTCCCTGATGAATAGAGGTAGAAGAGGGTGTCGGTGGTGGGCTGGGCCGGTCCTGTTTGACTTGAAGCCCAGAAGTGCAGTGCACCTCTGGCCTTCTCTAATTTCATTTTCTGTTTTTTAATCTCTCTTAGTTGCTAAATGTTTTGGTACAAAATTAATTTTTTTAAATATGGGATTTGGCTCAATAAATACCCTGCAATATTTGGCACTGCTATAAAATGGCTGGGGTAATATTTGAAATCATTTGATTTTTGACTAAATGCAAATGGATTAAAGTGGTTGTTTTGGGTACTGGTTTAAATAGGTTAGGGGTAATTTAATACTATATAAAATGTTGGTTTCTACATAATACTTAGTTAGTGATTTTTTGCAAACTAGCGACATTTTGTTTTACTGTTTGGAGAAATAATTTATTGGACTTTATTTTAAATTTGAAATTGAGTTTGGTTTGAAACAACGTGAGGATTATCAACTTAATTATGATGACACAGCATCTTTAGGCATGAGGTTCTTGTAGCACGATTCTCGAGGTGTTACAAATCTCCTCCACTAAAAGAAATCTCGTCCTGAGATTTAAGAGGTGGAGTAAGGGGGGAAGTTCTGGTTACGAAATTCTAACAGATATTCTCGTTCTTAGTTACTCTTCTCGAAGAGGTCGATCCATTACATTGATGTCTTCATTCCTCTATTTTAGGTCATCATGACGAAGTCATCATCCTTTCTTCCGGATCTTCATCGTCCTACGAACGCGATAAGAGGGAAAACTCTAGAAGAACGCATCTCCACAAAGTTGGGCATCTGACGGTGAACTCACGAAAAAAAGACATTAATTATTTCTCAAGTTGTAACTCAGGGCAACCATTGAGAGCAGTATGCGATGGTACAAAAGTTTCAAACGTGTAGGCAATCATTCGATGCCCGAAGTAGAGCGTGAAGGGGGGTTCAGAGCAACGGAATAAGTATTGCGGCTGAAACCAGAATAGATCATCTCTAGGAAGGTGGCTCGTGATCTACATACGAAGCCAAGCGTGAGGTTTTGATCCTATGGAACTGTGGGTTATGGGCCCACCATGTGGTTTAAAAGTAGAAAGGGCGTTGACATCTTGCACGGTCATGATAGCAAGGCATGTCAGGGGATAGCCTGTCAGTCATGTTGGCAACAATCGTTGGTACCAAGGGCGAGGAACGAAGAGAACCATTTTCCTGCTCGTTGAAACGAGGTGGGCCTATAGGCAAAGTTCTTGTCCATCGGTGGTTACCAGAATGTCATCACAATAGTAACATGGTCTTACTGACAAGGTTGTACACCGAGGTGCTACTTAGATCATATAATTCACAAGAAAGGTTAAACAAAACAATGGAGAGGAAAACGTGTTTAAACAAAAGTATTAGGAGTATATCCTTCCCATCCCTGTCAGGACAACAAGTAGATAACCAATTGGGTAAAGGGGCGAGGGAATTCATGATGTTACCCATACAACAGTGCTAGCATAATTGACCAAGAAATATTTAGCATTGCGCTTTAAATGTTTTTGATGATGATCGGAGTACCACATACATGCTTCGGGATAGCATTGACATGGTCATCAGGTAAAGGTCAGACTTTGGATTCACAAAGGATCCATCAGGAACAACTTATAAAATAAGTCATACGATTTCAGCATGGAAAAGATGGGGATGTGGCCGACGGGCTCAACAACAATTCATCGAGGTTCCCATAAATATGGATTTCCACAGTTAAGTGAATAAGGTGATAGCATTGGACACACCATGGTATATAATGAAGTATGTTTGAAGGCAATATCCACAATTAAACATTGATCGAAAGTGCACCTGGAAATCTGGACTAGGTAGCACGATCAGTGTTAGAATGTTGATTCAATAGCCAGCACCCCAAGCATGAAATTATCAATCATTAACTTCAAAGCAATAGGGTTGCTAGAAGTACTTAATCCAGGCATTAACATTCACTTGTTGTTATTCCGGTTATAAACAACACGGGGAGTCGGGGACAAAGAAATGAAAGGAGATGGCAAGAAGTACCACTTGTAACAGAATCCTTAAGAGGTGGCAAAATTCTCACAACATTCTTGACATAAAGGATGGTAATACACCAAGTTAGAACATAACATAAGTTGGATAGCAAGGAACTCAAGGTATAACACAAAACATGAACAAGTTTGTGTTGGAGGGAAGGCGATAGTGTTGCTGATGATAACACAAATTATCGAGGGGCAAGGATGGTATTTCTCAACATGAATTCGATTGATATCCTGGAAGAGCTCAGAATGTTGACGATGACCATGACACATTTGTGTGACGCCCCCGATTCAATCGTACACTAATCATACACGCAAACGTGTACGATCAAGATCAGGGACTCACGGGAAGATATCACAACACAACTCTAAAAATAAATAAGTCATACAAGCATCATAATACAAGCCAGGGTCCTCGAGGGCTCGAATACAAGTGCTCGATCATAGACGAGTCAGCAGAAGCAACAATATCTGAGTACAGACATAAGTAAACAAGTTGCCATAAGATGGCTAGCACAAACTGGGATACAGATCGAAAGAGGCGCAGGCCTCCTGCCTGGGATCCTCCTAGACTACTCCTGGTCGTCGTCAGCGGCCTGCACGTAGTAGTACGCACCTCCAGTGTAGTAGGAGTCGTCGTCGACGGTGGCGTCTGGCTCCTGGGCTCCGACATCTGGTTGCAACAACCAGGTAGAAGGGAAAGGGGGAAAAGAGGGAGAAAAGCAACCGTGAGTACTCATCCAAAGTACTCGCAAGCAAGGAGCTACACTACATATGCATGGTTATCTGTGTAAAGGCCAATATCGATGGACTGAACTGCAGAATGCTAGAATAAGAGGGGGATAGCTAGTCCTGTCGAAGACTACGCTTCTGGCAGCCTCCATCTTGCAGCATGTAGAAGAGAGTAGATGGTAAGTTCACCAAGTATCATCGCATAGCATAATCCTACCCGGCGATCCTCCCCTTGTTGCCCTGTGTGAGAGCGCCGGGTTATATCTGGCACTTGGAAGGTGTGTTTTATTAAGTATCCGGTTCTAGCTGTCATAAGGTCAAGGTACAACTCTGGGTCATCCTTTTACCGAGGGACACAGCTATTCGAATAGATAAACTTCCCTGCAGGGGTGCACCACATAACCCAACACGCTCGATCCCATTTGGCCAGACACACTTTCCTGGGTCATGCCCAGCCTCGGAAGATCAACACGTCGCAGCCCCACCTAGGCACAACAGAGAGGTCAGCACGCCGGTCTAAATCCTATGGCGCAGGGGTCTGGGCCCATCGCCCATTGCACACCTGCATGTTGCGAACGCGGCCGGAAGCAGACCTAGCCTAGCAGGCGTTCCAGTCCAATCCGGCGCGCGCCGCTCAGTCGCTGACGTCACGAAGGCTTCAGCTGATACCACGACGTCGAGTGCCCATAACTGTTCTCGCGTAGTTGGTTAGTGCGTATAGGCCAGTGGCCAGACTCAGATCAAATACCAAGATCTCGTTAAGCGTGTTAAGTATCCGCGAATGCTGACCAGGGCCAGGCCCACCTCTCTCCTAGGTGGTCTCAACCTGCCCTGTCGCTCCGCCACAAAGTAACAGTCGGGGGCCGTCGGGAACCCAGGCCCACCTCTACCAGGATGGAGCCACCTGCCCCTTCAGCCCCCATCTCCGAACAGTATCATAAGTAATGTAACAGTATAAAGTATATAACATATGCCCGAGATCACCTCCCGAAGTGATCACGGCCCAGTAGTATAGCATGGCAGACGGACAAGAGTGTAGGGCCACTGATGGAACACTAGCATCCTATACTAAGCAGCAGGATAGCAGGTAAGGGTACTGTAGCAACAATGACAGGCTATGCAGCAGAATAGGATTAACCGAAAGCAGTAACATGCTACACTAGTCTAATGCAAGCAGTATAGAGAAGAATAGGAGATATCTGGTGATCAAGGGGGGGAGGGTTTGCCTGGTTGCTCTGACAAGAAGGAGGGGTCGTCAACACCGTAGTCGTACTGGGTAGCAGCGGCGTCGGTCTCGGTGTCTAGCGAGAGGAGAGGGGGAAGAAACAATAAATATAATGCAAACATATGCATATCGATGCATGACAGTACAATGAGCGGTGCTAGGTGTGCCCTAACGCGGTAGGAGGCGATACCGACGAAGGGGGGAAACATCCGGAAAAGTATTCCCGGTGTTTCACGTCTTCGGACAGATGAACCGGAGGGAGAAAGTTGCGTGTTTGCTATGCTAGGGATGTGTGGCGGACGAACGAGCTGCGTATCCGGATTCGTCTCGTCGTTCTGAGCAACTTTCATGTACAAAGTATTTTCATCCGAGCTACGGTTTATTTTATATGATTTTCTAAAGTTTTAAATCATTTTTAGAGTTTATTTAATTAATTTAATTCAACCTTATCCAGAATAGTGTTTGCTGACGTCAGTAGTCAACAGGGTGTTGACTGGGTCAAACTGACGTGTGGGACCCACCTGTCATACTCTAATTAATTAACTAATAGTTAATTAGGTTAATTAGTGATTAGATTAATCTAATACAGAATTAACTAAGTTAATTAATTCTTTAATTAATTAATTAATATTTTTATTTATTATTATTTTTAAACCTTTTTTTAAGTTCAGGGGCTGGGCCCCACTTGTCATAGGGCCAAAGGCCTATTGGGTTTGGGCGCTCGGGTGCGGGTGTCACCCGAGCGAGCGCTGGGCGCTAGCGGGCGAACCCGATGGGTGCGGGCGGGGCGTTGCCCGCCATGGCGCTGGGTGAGGCTGTGGCCATGGCGAGGCTCGCCGGCCGGCCACAATAGCGCGGCGAGGGAGCCTCAGCGGGCAGCGGCTGGAGGGCGAGGGGAGGCGCGGTTGCGCCGAGCAGCACGGCAGGAGAGGCCGCGTCGAGGGCGCGGGTGCGTGCGGCGTGCACGCGGCGGAGCAAGGCGGCTAGGCTGCGGGACGCGGGCTCGGCAGGCAGGGCGCGGCAAAGCAGCAGCAGCTCGAGGAGCAGTGCGTGGTCGAGGTGTGCAAGCGCGCCGGTGCGGACGGTGACCTCGTGGCGCTAGCGGGGGGGGGGGGGGGAAGTGGGAGCAGTGAGGGGCCAGCCGTGCTCGGCCGACGGGCGAGCGAGGCGTGGCGTTCGGGGCACGACTCGACGCGTGTATGGGGCGGTGTGCGCGTGCGTGCTGTGGACATGGGTCGCGGCAAGTGCGACCAAGGCGCGAGGGAGGGAAGAGGCTCACATCAAGCCTGTCGTTGTGCATTCGCGTGCTCGGGGAGGGCCTGAGGTAGACAGACGGCGATGATGAGGTCGGGGTCGTCCGGCGAGGCAACACCGGCGACGACGTCGGAACCGCGGCGTCGAGGCGAGGAGGCCGTGGCACGGGTGCAAGAGGGGTCGTCGCCTGCGGGCGGCTCGTCCACCGTAGCCGGGGCGTCGGGCGGCGCGGGGCTCGAACACGGCGCCCTGCGGAGCCAGGGCGGCAGCGAGGCGCAGGGCGGCGGCCCGATCCAGATCGTGGGAGGGGGTGAGAGGATTGGGGAGAAGTGGGAGGGGATTTAGGGTTAGGTGGGGGAGGCCAGCCTAAGTAGGCCAGGGGAGTGGGTGGGTCGGCTTGCTAGTGGCCAGGTGGGTCAAACGGCCCAGTGGGAAAGGTGCCTTGCCCGTGTTTTTATTTTTGATCGTTTTTCTTTTTGCTTCCGTTCATTCATTTCTTTACTGTTTTTACTTTGCTTGTAATTAAAAAAATATGTAGAGGTAGCTCCTAAACTAGTATAACCAAACATACTACAACCACATTAATTCTTAAACAAAATAAAATAGTTATTTTTTTTACAAAACTCAAAAGGCATTTTATTATTTGTTTTTGTTATTGTTTTGTTTATTTTTTAGCATCTAACTATTTTATCAAAATGTGGTTTCTCCACCATAATTACTCATGATTTATTTGACCCGTCTTGAACATTTTAGTTTTAATGTTTGAAAACTTTGATGTTTGCCTTTAATTCAAATTTGAATTTGAGTCGGTTTTTAAACTAACGCGAGATCAACAACAGTAATCGAGGTGATGTGGCATCATTAGCATGGAATTACTGTAGCTTAATTATCCGGGCGTCACAATTTGTCGAGAGGTTTCATGAAGATGCAATCGATCATCGATGACATCGAGCAAAAGGAAGGGTGAAGCGAAAAGTTAGCAGAACCACAGATAAGATTGCAAGCTCGGAATCGAAATCGCCTTTCACGACAACCAACATGATGTTGAAAACTCGATGTAAGCTTAGTGCACTGTTGGAATTGTGTTCCGGGGATGAAGGACATAGGTAGCATGGTCAAGCTTTAGCATGACGATGATGATGTAGTTAATCAACTAGGAATGACATGATCGAGTACAAACTCGTAAGTAATGAAGATTGATAAGAGTTGTTGAATCACAGCGCGGAATCGATTTATTTATGGGTGTCCTCGAGTGACTAACAACTCAAGACCCGTGGAAAAATGGAATAGGTGAGAAATAATAGCTGATGGAGAACTCATAAGAAGTTATGTAGTTCCGTGATATTTTTGAGATACCAGAGTGTAAAACTCGAAGGTAGAATGGAATAGAAACTGAACTGGACCATTGACTTGCGATAGCAGATACTTTAACCTTGTCAAAAATAGACAAGGACTGGAATTGATTCCTTTCAGATATATTGAATAAGGTTAGCATGGTTGGGACCATAACTGCAAGGGATCCAATTTAATGACACCGGAAGCATTATTGAAATGATTAAATATTTTGTAAGAAGCTTCCATGATAAGTTCCACATCGGGTCCATGGCATGAACACAAAGGTTCAAGGTCGACTCCCACTTCTTCAATGCATAACCTTTCATTCACTCCCCGCTTTCAATGAAGTTGTAGTGTTGAAATTTTACTTGGAAAACACCAGAAGAGTATGACTCGTGAAAACTCTCGGGTTCACACGGATTACGGAAGGCATAGGTTCAAACCATAGGGGAATCTTAGGAACATATACCACAAACTTCAGGGGTAGATAGCTCAAGCTCGGAAGCAGAGCATGGTTGACAAAAGCAGGGGATACAATTTACCAAAGGCATTATGTATCAGGGGAAGAACTCAAGGTTTTGAGATTATGCAGGAATGGTGGATAATAATCCAGCAAAGGATCTGGCGGGCCGCAAAGAATTTGATGTGAGTATTGGTGTTCAACCAGAAGAAGAAATAATGCAAAGACATCGGATTATAGAAATATCTGTATAATTTCAAAGTTTAAATACAAAGAAATTACGATTTCCAAATCGGGGGATCGGAAGCAGATGCTCTGATCAAAAGATAAGTAAGTTGAATATGCATAGATCGACAATCAATTAAGGTTTGATTTGCCGAGAACCAGCTCATGCAAGGCAGTAGCTCAAAGGGTTCTCGGAACAACGGAGAGTATTTCAAGGCATCTTGTGATAACAAGAGAAATTGGGAATGAACGTACGAAAGGCAAGTGTATGAAGTTTTACATAAGGATGTATCGGTGGTAGGGAATTGCAACAGCGATGGGCACAAGGGTCTCAGGAAACATCGAAGAGTATCTTCAAAATCTTTTGGTGAATCAAGCCATTGTCTTGAATGAGGGGCTCTCTGGAAGGAAGTGTTTACGAGAACCTAAATTTAGGGTTTAAATCTTTAACCTGAATAGAAGGGAGATCAGAATCCCAGAGTAAAGACGAGGAATAAAAGATCCTAATACCACCCAATTGTGATGTGGGCCCATAAGCCACACAACAATGTTAGTAATAGTTTTCCAAAGACTAGACTCAACTTTGGCCAAGGAGTTAGAAAGGGGGCTACCTACATGCAGTTGGCTATGATACCAACTTGTGACGCCCTCGATTCAATCGTACACTAATCATACACGCAAACGTGTACGATCAAGATCAGGGACTCACGGGAAGATATCACAACACAACTCTTGGCACAAATTAAAGTCATACAAGCTTCATATTACAAGGCAGGGGCCTCGAGGGCTCGAATACATAAGCTCAAATACAAACGAGTCAGCGAAAGCAACAATATTTGAGTACAAACATAAGTTAAACAAGTTTGCCTTAAGAAGGCTAGCACAAAAGTAGCATCGACTGAAAAGGCCTCCTGCCTGGGAGCCTCCTAACTACTCCTGGCCGTCGGCGGTCTCCACGTAGTAGTAGGCACTCTCGGGGTAGTAGTAGTCGGCGGCGGTGGTAGCATCTGGCTCCTTGGATCCGTCATCTGATCGCAACAATCGGGTATAGGGGAAAAGAGGTAGCCAAGCAACCATGAGTACTCATCCAAAGTACTCGCAAGACTTACGTGAGATCTAAACTAAGTATGCATCTGTATCAAAGGAATGGGCTGTATCTGTGGACTGAACTGCGGAATGCCAGAAGAGAAAAGGAAAAGCCTAGCCTATCGAAGACTAGCATCTTCAAGCATCTTGCAGCATCAAAAGAGATAAGAGTAACATATTATAATAGTTGTAAGTATGTTGTATCATAGCCCAGAGATCACTTCCTCGACTCCTTGCGATAAGCAATCCCGGAGCCATCATTCCCATTTCATGCCTCAGCATTCAGTTCTAGTTGTATCGATCCGGACACAACTCCGAGCGTCCGTTACCGTGGACACGACTATTCAAATAGATAATACTTCCCTGTAGGGGTGCACAAACTTACCCAACACTCTCGATCAACTCTGGCCGGACACACCATCAGGTCATGACCGGCCTCGGCCGATCAACACACCGCGGTCCTACCTAGGCTCAATAGAGAGGCCAGCACGCCGGTCTACATCCTAAGCGCGCAGGGGTCTTGGGCCCATCGCCCTTTGCACTCCTGCACGTTGCATGGATGGCCGGGATCAGTCCTAGTAACCTCTTTATACAAGGCAGGTGCTTACGCGGGCTACCCGGGCGCGTGCCGCTCAATCGCGGACGTCCGAAGAGCTTTCAACTGATACATACGATGCAGAGTGCCCATACTTATTCCCGCGTGGTGGTCAGTGCGAAAAGGCCAGAGGCCTACTCGGATCACATATCCAAATCATTAGTGTCTTGGGAGCACGCGGTAACGATCAATGATCCACGATATCCCGTCTCACGGACTTACGGCAAGGGCTAAGAATGCCCGATCCTGCCGTGTAGAAAACTCGCGGGTACCCTCTAGGTCATCCCAACTTCACATCACTCGTCACATTTCTCTCACGAGTACCCCTCGGGGCCGAACCGACTTCATCACGATTCTGTGGTAAATTCATAGTAACCGTGTGTCCAAAACAGCAAGGGGGGAACCCGAGGAATCACCCTCGATGAATTCCCACTCGATGTAACCGTCAAGATGGACTTGGAGGAATAGCTCTCGGTGGTCCACACTTGAGGGGATGCACGACAGAGTCATATCAGGAGTGGTGAAGGAGGAATCACCCTCGAAGACCACGACCGATTAGCTACACTACATAGATCTCATCAGAAGTGCTATACGAGGCATCACCCTCGGCACTCGATAGTAGCGTGGCAAGCAGAGCTCCAGCCCTGGCGGTGGGGCTGCGGTATACTGTGACAAATCAAAGAGGAGGAAATAGGGAACCGACGGAGGGGCTCACTGCGGGTCCGATGGCGTGCTCGGGGAGGTTGGGGAGGCGCCAGAGAGGTCGAATCACAGGCGAACGCCAGCGGTGCCCAAGGATGAAGATGACGGCAATCCGGTGTTGCAGAGGTTCCAGGCTCAAACCGAAGTTCCAGACGACGACGCGGTCGGCGGTGGAGCTCGTGGACGCATCCCTACGGTGCGGGGGTGACAGCGGATGCGAGAATGATGGGGCCATGGCGACGACGATGGCGGGCGAACTCGTGGAGGTGGATCTAGAGGGAGAGGAAGATGGGGGCATGAGGGGAGGTGAGCTAGGGTTCGGGAGGAGTGCGAGTCGACTTGTAGGCGGGGTAGGGGTGCGGATGGCCACCGCGTGGCCATCCATGGTCGTGGGCGGCTACACGACGGCCACCGAGCCCCTGATGAATAGAGGTAGAAGAGGGTGTCGGTGGTGGGCTGGGCCGGTCCTGTTTGACTTAAAGCCCAACACTACAGTGCACCTCTGGCTCTAATTTCCTTTTCTGTTTTTTTAATCTCTCTCAGTTGCTAATTGTTTTGGTGCAAAATGACTTTTGTAAAATATGGGATTTGGCTCAATAAATACCATGCAATATTTGGCACTACTATAAGATGGTTGGGGTAATATTTGAAATCATTTGATTTTTTACTAAATGCAAATGGATTAAAGTGGCAGTCTTGGGCACTGGTTTAAATAGGTTAGAGGTAATTTAATACTATATAAAATGTTGGTTTCTACATGATACTTAGTTAGTGAATTTGTGCAAACCAACGAACATTTTTGTTTTACTGTTTGGAGAAATAATTTATTTGAGTTTATTTTAAATTTGAAATTGAGCTTGGTTTGAAACAATGTGAGGATAGCAACTTAATTATGTTGACATGGCATCTTTAGGCATGAGGTTCATGTAGCACGGTTCTCGGGGTGTTACAAATCTCCTCCACTAAAAGAAATCTCGTTCCGAGATTTGAGAGGTGGAGTAAGGGGGAAAGTTCTGGTTATGAAATTCTAATGGATATTCTCGTTCTAGGTTACTCTTCTCGAAGAGGTCGATCCATTACATTGATGTCTTCATTCCTCTGTTTCAGGTCATCATGCTGAAGTCGACATCCTTTCTTCCGGATCTTCATCGTCCTACGAACGCGATAAGAGGGAAAACTCTAGAAGAAAGCATCTCCACAAAGTTGGGCATCTGACTGTGAACTTAGGGAAAAAGACATGAATTATTTCTCAAGTTGTAACTCAGGGCAATAATTGAGAGCAGTATGCGATGATACAAAAGATTCAAACGAGTAGGTAATCATTCGATGCCCGAAGTAGAGCGTGAAGTATTGCGGCTGAAACCAGAATAGATCATCTCTAGGAAGGTGGCTCGTGATCTACATACGAAGCCAAGCATGAGGAATAACTTTGGAAAGAGGGGTGTACAGGAGAGTCAGGTTTTGATCTTATGGAACTGTGGGTTATGGGCCCACCATGTGGTTTAAAAGTAGAAAGGGCGTTGACGTCTTGCGCGATCATGATAGCAAGGCATGTCAGAGGATAGCCTGTGAGTCATGTTGGCAAAAATCATTGGTACCAAGTGTGAGGGACGAAGAGAACCATTTTCCTGCTCATTGAAATGAGGCGGGCCTATAGGCAAAGTTCTTGTCCATCGGTGGTTACCGGAATGTCATCACAATAGTAACATGGTCTTACTGACAGGGTTGTACACCGAGGTGCTACTTAGATCATATAATTCACAAGAAAGGTTAAACAAAACAATGGAGAGGAAAATGTGTTTAAACACAAGTATCGGGAGTATATCCTTCCCATCCCTGACAGGACAACAAGTAGATAACTGATGTCGCTTGAAGCTACGTCGGTATTTCCCCAAAGAGGAAGGGATGTTGCAGCACAATGACGGTAGGTATTTCCCTCAGATACGAAACCAAGGTTATCGAACCAGTAGGAGAACCAAGCAACACAACGTAAATAGCCCCTGCACATAGATAACAAATCCTCGCAACCCGACGTGTTAAAGGGGTTGTCAATCCCTTCCGGGGTACGGCGCCTCAAGTAGGCAAACGGACGTGAGATAAATTTGTAGTAATTTGATAGATCAAACGCCAAATATAATAAATAAGGATAAATTGCAGCAAGGTATTTTTGTATTTTTGTTTTAATACATCTGAAAATAAATGCAAGGAAAAAGTAGATCGCAAAGGCAAATATATGAGAAAGAGACCCCGGGGCCGTAGGTTTCACTAGTGGCTTCTCTCAAGAAAAATAGCAAACGGTGGGTGAACAAATTACTATTGGGCAATTGATAGAACTTCAAATACTCATGACGATATCCAGGCAATGATCATTATATAGGCATCACGTCCAAGATTAGTAGACCGACTCCTGCTTGCATCTACTACTATTACTCCACACATCGACCGCTATCCGGCATGCATCTAGTGTATTAAGTTCATGGAAAATGGAGTAATGCAATAAGAACGATGAAATGATGTAGATAAGATCTATCTATGTAGAGATAGACCCCATCGTTTTATCCTTAGTAGCAATGATACATACGTGTTGGTTCCCTTTCTGTCACTGGGATCAAGCACCGTAAGATCAAACGCACTACAAAGCACCTCTTCCCATTGCAAGATAAATAGATCAAGTTGGCCAAACAAAACCCAAATATAGGAGAAGAAATACGAGGCTATAAGAGATCATGCATAAAAGAGATCAAAGAAACTCAAATACTTTCATGGATATAAAAAGATAGATATGATCGTAAACTCAAAGTTCATCGATCCCAACAAACACACCACAAAAGAGTTACATCATATGGATCTCCAAGAGACCATTGTATTGAGAATTCAGCGAGAGAGAGGAAGCCATCTAGCTACTAACTATGGACCCGAAGGTCTACAAAGAACTACTAACGCATCATCGGAGAGGCACCAATGGAGGTGGTGAACCCCATCCGAGATGGTGTCTATATTGGATCTATTGGTTCTGGACTCTACGGTGGCTGGATGAATATTTCTTCGATGCCTCTAGGGTTTTTGGAATATTTGGGTATTTATAGAGCAAAGAGGCGGTCCGGGGGGCACCCGAGGTGGGCACAACCCACCAGGACGCGCCTGGGCCTCCTAGCGCGCCCTGGTGGGTTGTGCCCTCCTCGAGGCAGCCCCAGGCGCAGCCAGGGCCCATTATGTTCCTTCTGGTCCAAATAAAATCTCTGAAAAGTTTTGTTGCGTTTGGACTCCGTCTGATATTGATTTCCTGCGATTTAAAAATCATGCAGAAACCAGCAACTGGCACTTGGCACTATGTCCATAGGTTAGTACCAAAAAATGATATAAAATGACTATAAAATGATTATAAAACATCCAAGATTGATAATATAACATCATGGAACAATAAAAAATTATAGATACGTTGGAGACGTATCAGCATCCCCAAGCTTAACTCCTACTCGTCCTCGAGTAGGGAAGTGATAAAAACAAATTTTTTGATGTGGAATGTTGCCTATCATGTCATATCATATTCTTTTCTTTATAGCATGGACATTTGGACTTTTATATTGTTCAAAGCAATAGTCTAGTTTTGACATGACAATTTAAATACTCAAGCATATCAACAAGCAACCATGTCTTTCAAAATATCAACGCTAAAATAAGTTATCCCTAGCCTATCATGCTCAACCATTGGTCCATTCATGAAACACACATGCAGATTAGTTACACCCAATACTTAAGTACGATCATATTGCCTCCTAGTTGGTGCTTTTGTAAGAGAAGATGGAGACTCAAATTCAAAAAAATAAAAATTGCATAAAGTAAAAGAAAGGCCCTTCGCAGAGGGAAGTAGGGATTTGTAGAGGTGCCAAAGCTCAAAGCGAAAAACTTAGAGATAAAAACATTTTGGGAGGTGTATCCATCCCACCAACGAAAATGACTTAGAGTTCCCAACACTTTCCATGCTAGATATATCATAGGCGGTTTCCAAATAGAAAATAAAGTTCATTCCTTCTTCAACCATACTTTCACTTTCCATGGCTAACCGTATCCACGGGTGCCTTCCATACCAACACTTTCCAAGGAATTTATTATTTGACAACATAAAGTAAATTCATTTTTCATTTCGGGACTGGGCATCCCTAATAGCTTTGCCTTACTCTCATGCAATGACAAGTGAGGCATCCCTAATAGCTTTGCCTTACTCTCGTGCAATGACAAGTGAATAAACACTCATCTTGAGAATAACGCATCTAGCATGGAAAATATTAGCCACCCCTCACCGCTCCACGAGTGAAACAAACACACAAAAGAGAAGTTTAATTTGAAAATTAGAGATGGCACATACAAATTTGCTTAGAACGGCAAAAGAATACCGCATATAGGTAGATATAGCGGACTCATGTGGCAAAACTGGTTTAAAGGTTTTTGGATGCACAAGTAGAGATCATACTTAGTGCAAAATGAAGGCTAGCAAAAGATTGAGAAGCGACCAACCAAGAAACGAATAATCTCATAAGCAAGCATTAAGCATAAATAACACTGAATAATGCACCACAAGTAGGATATAATTTCATTGCATGACTATTAACTTTCGTGCTTGCATAGGGAATCACAAACCTTAACACCAATATTCTTACTAAAGCATAATTACTCATCAACATAACTCACATATCACATCATCATATCTCAAAAATATTACTAGGAATCAAGTTTATTTTGTCCAATGATGTTCATGAAAGTTTTTATTATATCCTACTTGGATATCTATCACTTTGGGACTAATTTTCATGTGTTGCTTTTCATAAGCTCAAACAAATATAAGTGAAGATCATGAGCATAAATTTTCTTTCTTTCTCTCAAATTAATTTAAGTGAAGCAAGAGAAAATTTCTTGAAAATTTTACTAACTCTCAAATAAATCTAAGTGAAGCAAGAGAGCATTTCTTCAAAAATAATAAAGCACACCGTGCTCAAAAAGATACAAGTGAAGCACTAGAGCAAGTCCATTGCTCATAAAAATTTAAGTGAAGCATAGAGAGCAATTCTAACAAGTCATGACATAATTTTGGCTCTCTCAAATAGGTGTGTCCAGCAAGGGATCAAGACTTTAAAACACAAAATAAAACAAGCAAAGACTCATATCATACAAGACGCTCCAAGCAAAACACATATCATGTGACGAATAAAAATATAGCTTCGAGTAAAATATCGATGGTCGTTATAAGAAAGAGGGGATGCCACTCGGGGGCATCCCCAAGCTTAGTTGGTTGCTCATTTTTGGATAACAGCTTGGTATGCTAGGGCATCCCCAAGCTTAGGCTCTTCTATCCTTTATTCCTTCATCCATCGTAAGATAACCCAAAACTTGAAAACTTCAATCACACAAAACTCAACAAAACCTTCGTGAGATCCGTTAGTGTAAGAAAGCAAATCACTACTATAAGTACAATTCATATTTTGTTTTTGCATTATATCTACTGTATTCCAACTTTTCTATGGCAAAAACTCATCAAAGAAAACCATAGAGCCATCAAAATAAGCACACAACACAAAGAAAACAGAATCTGTCAAAACAGAACAGTCTGTAGCAATCTGACTATTTTGAAAACTTCTGGAACTCCAAAAATTCTGAAAAATTAGGACGACCTGAGCAATTTGTATATTAATCTTCTGCAAAAAGAATTAGTATTTTATCACGCTCAGGTAAAAAATAAGAATTATTTTCGTGAGCCCAAAAGTTTCTGTTTTTCAGCAAGATCAAACAACTATCACCCAAGAAGATCCTAAAGGCTTACTTGGCACAAACACTAATTAAAACACAAAAAACACAATCATAACAGTATCATAATTGTGCAAACACTCAAAAACATACAGCAAAAAGCAAAAATAAATTTTATTCATTGGGTTGCCTCCCAACAAGCGCTATAGTTTTACGCCCTTAGCTAGGCATAAAGCAAGGATCTAAGTTTTGTCATCTTTGGTTTGGGATCGATAAGATGCCCTCGTGATTGATTCATATGATGGCCTAATTCTTGTTCTAGTAAAGTGTTCCATACCCTTCCGCAAAGGAAATTGGAACTTAATATTGCCTTCTTGCATATCAATCACGGCACCGATAGTGCGTAAAAACGGTCTACCAAGAATAATTGGACAAGACGGGTTGCAATCAATATCAAGAACAATAAAATCTATGGCACATAATTCCTATTTGCAAGAATAATATCATTAATTCTTCCCATAGGCTTTTTAATAGTAGAATCCGCCAAGTGCAAATTTAAAGAACAATGTTCAAGATCGGTAAAACCAAGCACATCACATAAATATTTCAGAATTGTAGAAACACTAGCACCCAAGTCACACAAAGCAAAACATTCATAATTTTTAATCTTGACTTTGATAGTAGGTTCCCACTCATCATGCAATTTTCTAGGAATTGAAACTTCCAATTCCAATTTTTCTTCAAGCTTTCATCATAGCATCGACAATATGTTTAGTAAAAGCTTTATTTTGTTCATAAGCATGGGGTGAATTTATCATGGATTGCAACAAAGAAATACAATCAATCAAAGAGCAACTATCGTAATTAAGGTCTTTGTAATCCAAAAGAGTGGGCGCATCACTAGTTAAAGTTTTGACCTCTTCAAACCCACTTTCATCAATTTTCTCAACAAGATTTTCACCCTCCGAAATATTGTGACGCCTTCTACCTAAAGTTGACTCTTCTCCAGTCCCTTTTTCATCAATCTTAACTTTACTAAACAAGGAATTAATAGAAGAAACACCAATCATTTTAAGATCTTCATCACTTTTACGAAAGAAATCACTAGAAAACGCTTTTTCTAAAAATTCTCTTTTAGCTCTAAGCATAACGGTTCTTTTCTGACTTTCATCCATAGAAACATAAAGAGCTTTAATTGATTCATCTACTTTAGGCACAAAAAATTTCATCTTGAAATTTTCCACATCATGAGCAATTCTATCAACACTTCTAGACAAATCATCAATCTTACTCATCTTTTCTTCTATGGAAGTGTTGAAAACTTTTTGCGTGTTGATAAATTCTTTAATATTGTTCTCAAGATCAGAGGTATTCCTATTATTATTATAAGATTGATTTCCATAGGAATTACCATAATTATTAGAGAAATTACTAGGAAAAGGCCTAGGATTAAAATTACCTCTATAAGCATTGTTGTTGAAATTATTTCGAGAGATAAAATTCACATCTATGGCATCACTATTTTGCTCAATCAAAGTAGACAAAGGCACATCATTAAAATCAATAGGAGCACTTTTACTTGCAACCAATTTTATAAGAGCATAAACTTTTTCACTCAAAGAAGAAATTTCTTCAACCGAATTAACTTTTTTACTAGTAGGAGCTCTTTCGGTATGCCATTGTGAATAATTTGCCATAATATTATCAAGCAATTTGGTGGCTTCACCCAAAGTAATTTCCATAAAAGTCCCACCCACAGCAGAATCTAAAAGATAGAGAAACAAAATTCAACCCTGCATAAAAATTTTGTATGATCATCCAAAGATTTAACCCATGAGTTTGGCAATTCCTTAGCATCATTTTCATCCTTTCCCAAGATTGTGCAACATGCTCATGTTCAAGTTGCTTGAAATTCATGATCTGGTTTCTAAGGGAAATAATTTTTGCGGGAGGAAAATACTTAGTGATAAAAGCATCTTTGCACTTATTCCAAGAATCGATACTATTGCGAGGCAAAGAACAGAACCAAATTTTTGCAGAATCACGCAAAGAAAACGGAAATAATTTCATCTTCACCACATCATTGTCCACACCTTTTTTCTTTTGCATATCGCATAATTCCAGGAAGGTATTAAGATGGGACGCGACATCCTCATTAGGAGTACCGGAAAATTGATCTTTCATAACAAGATTTAGCAAAGCAGTATTAATGTCACAAGACTCCGCACTAGTGGCGGGAGGAGCAATTGGAGTGCCAATAAAATCATTGTTGTTGGTATTTGAGAAATCACATAACTTGGTGTTCTCTTGAGTCATGATGACTACACAACAAGATTGCACTCAAAAACAGATCCGGCAAGAAAACGGTGAACGAAAAAGAGAGGCGAATAAAACGGCAAATTTTTGTGAAGTGGGGGAGAGGAAAACGAGAGGCAAATGGCAAATAATGTAAATTGCAAGGAGATGATATTTGTGATAAGGAACCTGGTATATGTTGAAGATCCTCCCCGGCGACGGCGCCAGAAATTCCTTTTGATGTCGCTTGAAGCTACGTCGGTATTTCCCCAAAGAGGAAGGGATGATGCAACACATCGGCGGTAGGTATTTCCCTCAGATATGAAACCAAGGTTATCGAACCAGTAGGAGAACCAAGCAACACAACGTAAACAGCCCCTGCACACACATAACAAATCCTCGCAACCTGACGTGTTAAAGGGGTTGTCAATCCCTTCCGGGGTACGGCGCCTCAAGTAGGCAAACGAATGTGAGATAAATTTGTAGTAAATTGATAGATCAAACGCCAAATATAATAAATAAGGATAAATTGCAGCAAGATATTTTTATATTTTTGGTTTAATACACCTGAAAATAAATGCAAGGAAAAAGTAGATCGCAAAGGCAAATATATGAGAAAGAGACCCGGGGGCCGTAGGTTTCACTAGTGGCTTCTCTCGAGAAAAATAGCAAACGGTGGGTGAACAAATTACTGTTGAGAAATTGATATAACTTCAAATACTCATGACGATATCCAGGCAATGATCATTATATAGGCATCACGTCCAAGATTAGTAGACCGACTCCTGCCTGCATCTACTACTATTACTCCACACATCAACCGCTATCCAGCATGCATCTAGTGTATTAAGTACATGGAAAAACGGAGTAATGCAATAAGAACGATGACATGATGTAGAGAAGATCTATCTATGTAGAGATAGACCCCATCGTTTTATCCTTAGTAGCAACGATACATACGTGTCGGTTCCCTTTCTGTCACTGGGATCAAGCACCGTAAGATCGAACCCACTACAAAGCATCTCTTCCCATTGCAAGATAAATAGATCAAGTTGGCCGAACAAAACCCAAATATCGGAGAAGAAATACGAGGCTATAAGAGATCATGCATAAAAGAGATCAAAGAAACTCAAATACTTTCATGGGTATGAAAAGATAGATATGATCGTAAACTCAAAGTTCATCGATCCCAACAAACACACCACAAAAGAGTTACATCATATGGATCTCCAAGAGACCATTGTATTGAGAATTCAGCGAGAGAGAGGAAGCCATCTAGCTACTAACTATGGACCCGAAGGTCTACAAAGAACTACTCACGCATCATCGGAGAGGCACCAATGGAGGTGGTGAACCCCATCCGAGATGGTGTCTAGATTGGATCTGGTGGTTCTGGACTCTCCGGCGATTGGATGAATATTTCGTCGATGCCTCTAGGGTTTCTAGATTATTGGGGTATTTATAGAGCAAAGAGGTGGTCCGGGGGCACCCGAGGTGGGCACAACCCACCAGGGCGCGCCTGGGCCTCCTGGCGCGCCCTGGTGGGTTGTGCCCTCCTCGAGGCTCCCCTAGGCGCAGCCAGGGCCCATTACGTTCCTTCTGGTCCAAAAAAATCTCCGTAAAGTTTCCTTGTGTTTGGACTCCGTCTGATATTGATTTAATGCAATGTAAAAAACATGCAGAAAACAACAACTGGCACTTGGCACTATGTAAATAGGTTAGTACCAAAAAATGATATAAAATGATTATAAAACATCCAAGATTGATAATATAACAACATGGAACAATCAAAAATTATAGATACGTTGGAGACGTATAAATAACCAATTGGGTAAAGGGGCGAGGGAATTCATGATGTTACCCATACAGCGGTGCCCAATTTACAACACTAGGTAGTTTGAGTTGATTACAATTCCCTCACGACCAAAAATTCAGACTATGTGGTGTTAAGAAAAAGAATTCAGACTATGAACAGAATACTCTTGTACTAAAGAATACTCTCGTCGGCATACTCGAACACCCGCGACTGTAGAGTGCACACTCTTGCCCGCATAGTTGCAAACACACGACCGTAGAGTTGCACACTCTCGTCATCATAGTGGCGCACGCGTGGCCATGAAGGTGCACACTCTCGTTGGCGTAGTAGCTAACACGCGACGCCTGGAGCTACACACACGCGGCATCATAGTCACACACACAGGACCACAAAGATGCATGTTCTCGTCAGCCTAGTAGTGCACGCACGGTCGTAGAGTTGCACACTCCCGTCGGCGTAGTGGCACATGCACGGCTACGGAGTTGCACACTCCCTTCGGCATAGTCGCACACACACGACCGCATAGTTGCACACTCTCGTTCAAATGGTTGCACACGCACGACCACGGAGTTGCACACTCTCGTCATCAGAGTCGCACATGCGTGGCCACGGAGGCGCACACTCTCATCCTCATAATAGCTCACGCATGACTGTGGGAGTTGCACGCATGTGGTGGTACAGCCGCTCGTTGGGGTTATAGCTCACACATGACCGCAGAGTTGCACACTCTCGTCGGCATAGCCGCATACACGCGGCCGTAGAGTTGCACACACTTGTCCGCATAGTCGCACACGCACAACCATGAAGGTGCACACGCACAATCATGTAGTTGCACACTCCCTCAGCATAGTCGCACACACACGACCGTAGAGTTGCACACTCTCATTCAAATGGTCGCACACGCACGACCACAGAGTTGCACACTCTCGTCCTCGTAGTCGCACATGTGTGGCTACGGTGGTGCACACTCTCATTTTCATAGTAGCTCAAGCACGACTGTGGGAGTTGCACATGCCACCACAGAATTGCACACTCTTGTTGGGGTTGTATCTCCCGCATGACCGCAGAGTTGCACACTCGTCGGCATAGCCGCATACATGCGGCTATAGAGTTGCACATGCTCATCCGCATAGTCGCACACGCACAACCACGAAGGTGCACACGCGTGGTCATAGAGGTGCACACTCTCGTCGGTATAGTAGTGATACATCTCCGTCGTATCTACATTTCCTAACGCTTTTCCTCTTGTTTTGGACTCTAATTTGCATGATTTAAATGAAACGAACCCGGACTGACGTTGTTTTCAGCAGACTACCATGGTGTTGTTTTTCTGCAGAAATAAAAGTTCTCGGATTGGAACGAAACTTTTTGGAGAATTTGTATACAATAAAAGAAAAATACTGGAGCCAAGAACCACCGGAGCGGGGGCCCCTGGGTGAGCACAACCCACTAGGGCGCCCCACCTCAGGCGCGCCCAGGTGGGTTGTGCCCACTTGGTGGCCCCGCAGACCATGAGTCCAACTCCATAAATACCTACTTTTCCAGAAAAAATCAAGGAGGAAGAATTATCTCGTTTCGTGATACGGAGCCGCCACCACCTCCTATTCTTCATCGGGAGGCCAGATCTGGAGTCCGTTTTGGGCTCCAGAGAGGGGGATCTTCGATCTTCATCATCACCAACCCTCCTTCATCGCCAATTCCATGATGCTCCCCACCGGGAGTGAGTAATTCCTTCGTAGGCTCGCTGGTCGGTGAGGAGTTGGATGAGATTCATCATGTAATCGAGTTAGTTTTGTTAGGGCTTGATCCCTAGTATCCACTATGTTCTGAGATTGAAGTTGATATGACTTCGCCATGCTTAATGCTTGTCACTTTGGGCCTGGGTGCCATGATTTCAGATCTGAACCGTTTATGTTATCACCATTATATCTATGTTCTAGATCCGATCTTGCAAGTTATATTCACCTATTACGTGTTATGATCCGTAAACCCCGGAGTGACAGTATTCAGGATACTTTTCGGTGATACCGTAGTTTGAGGAGTTCATGTATTCATTGTGTGTTAATGCTTTGTTCAGGTTCTCTACAAAAGGAGGCCTTAATATCCCTTAGTTTCCATATGGACCCCGCTGCCACAGGAGGGTAGGACAAAAGATGTCATGCAAGTTCTTTCCATAAGCACGTATGACTATTTACGGAATACATGCCTACATTATATTTATGAACTGGAGCTAGTTTTGTATCGCCCTAGGTTATGACTGTTATATGATGAATATCATCCAATGAATTCACCGATCCAATGCCTACGAATTTCTGTTATATTGTTCTTGTTAAGTTACTACTGCTATTTTTTTAGGGCTAACGATAGTGGGAAAGGCTCCCACTGACCTTCCTTTTCTTTTTATTAAGTTGTGTCAAAGGTTATTTGTACAAAACATTTACATGGGGGGGGGTAGAGGGAGCAGAGGGGGTGAAAGGGATAGAGCTAACTACTGGGTTACAAAGATTGCACAAAGCATAGTACGAATGGTACTAGTTTATGTTTTGATCTATGTTCAAGCAAGGCAAAGTCCCTTTTAAACCTAACCAGCCATGAGTCGTGAGATGGAGGTATCCCTCTAAAAACTTTGTCATTGCGTTCCTTCCAAATCCCCCATGCAGCCACAGCAAAAACCTCCATGAACATGGGTTTATTCCAAGCGGCTCTCCCAGCATGTATCATCTGAAGTCTGCAGTCAGACAAGTTACTACTGCTATTGTTCCTTTTACACTTGCTACAAAATCATTGCTATCACCGTTACCGTTACTATTGTCGTTGCTACTACTATCAAAACTATCATATTACTTTGTTGCTGATCATATTGCTGCAGATAATTAATCTCCAGGTGTGGTTGAATTGACAACTCAGCTGCTAATACTTGCAGATATTCTTTGGCTCCCCTTGTGCCGAATCAATAAATTTGGGTTGAATACTCTACCCTCGAAAATTGTTGCCATCCCCTATACTTGTGGGTTATGAAGACCTTTTTCTGGCGCCGTTGTCGGGGAGCATAGCTATATTTGTTGAGTCACTTGGGATTATTATCAATTTATCACTATGAAGAATCTGAAGGATACCAAGACTAAGATATTTCCCTCTAAGACGAGGGGAGGTAAGGAACTGCCATCTAGCTCTGCACTTGATTCACCTTCTATTTTGAGTAGACTTGCAACACCACCACATGCTATTAATTCTGATACGTCGCAAGTTATTGATGATGCTACTTATATGAATGCTACTCATGATGATGCTAGTACCTTGCTTGATGATAATGTGCCACTAGGTGAATTTCTTGATGAACAACTTGCTAGAGCTAAAGTTATCGAGAATGCTGAAACTGATGAAATTATTGAAACCGATGAAGTACTTGAAACTGAAAATCTTTAAACACCTATTAGATCTAGCTCTCCTAGATATGAATTGCCTAAGATACCCGAGGGTTATGTTATGGATGAGGAGACAACTAGAGACTTTCTTGCTTGCAATGATAGAGATGATCTTAAGAAATTATTATGCAAAATGAAGGTGAATCTTTGAATGCTAGAATAAAATGTGATCCTAAGTTTGCTACTTCACCTATCTTTGTTGATGATACGGATTATGAATTCTCTGTCGACCCAGAGTTCATTACTTTGGTTGAATCTCATCCTTTCCATGGATATGAAACTGAAACTAGAACAAGTTGCTAAATCTCAAAGAGAATTGCTTGATGAAATGAACAATAATACCGATGATCATGTTGTTAGGGTAATGACCAGAGGAGGTAGAATGACTCACGAACCACTTTATCCCGAGAGACACCCAGAAAGAATTGAACAAGACTCTCAAAGAATTAACACTGATGCACCTAGTCCTTCTAAAAACAAGAAGAGAAAGAAAAATGATAGGACTTTGCATACCTCTAGTGAACCTGAGATAGAAAAACCTCCTGAAGTAAATAATGATGTTTCTATTTCTGATGTTGAAACTCAATCTGGTAATGAACATTCACCTAGTGAAAGTGAAAAGGATAATGATGACGTTCATGAAGACACTCAACCAAATAATGATAAAGAACCAGATAATGATGTTAAAATAGAACCAACTGTCGATCTTGATAACCCACAACCTAAAAATAGAAGATATGATAAAAGAGATTTTGTGGCTAGGAAACATGGAAGGTAAAGAGAACCATGGGTTCAAAAACCCATGCCCTTTCCACCCAAATCAACTAAGAAGAAAGATGATGAAGAATTTGAACGCTTTGCTGAAATGATTAGGCCAGTCTTTTTGTGTACTCGCTTGACTGATATTTTAAAGATGTCCCCTTATGCAAAATATATGAAAGACATCATCACTAATAAAAGAAAAATACCTGAAACTGAAATCTCCACCATGCTTGCTAATTATTCTTTTAAGGATGGAGTACCTAAAAAACTTGGAGATCCGAGAATACCAACTATACCTTGCTCCATCAAAAGAAACTATGTGAAAACTGCTTTGTGTGATTTCGGAGCTGGTGTTAGTCTTATGCCTTCCTCCTTATATAAAAGACTTGACTTGAATAAACTCACACCTACTGAAATATCTTTGCAAATGGCTGATAAATCAACCGCTATACCTATCGGTATTTATGAGGATGTGCCCGTTGTTGTTGCAAATGTTACCATCTTAACTGACTTTGTTATACCTGAGATGCCCGAGGACGACAACATGTCGATTATCCTTGGTAGACCCTTTTTGAATACTGCAGGGGCTGTTATTGATTGCAATAAAAGCAAGGTCACTTTTCATATCAATGGTAATGAGCATACGGTGCACCTTCCAAAGAAACAATTCCAAGTGAATGGTATAAATGTTATTGAAAAATCTCCGACACTCACTATTGGAAGTTTTCAACTACCTCTACCTACTGCCAAAAAGAAGTATGATATACTTATTGTGGAGGACATGCATATCCCCGTTGAGGTAACTTAGTGTTTTACGAAAGTTCTTCGGTTTCATGCTAATCGAAGGTGGTTGTTAATAAGACTTGATCAACCTTATTAATGGATCATTTTTGAGAGGTATGAAGTTGATGAATTTAGTAGGCACTACGTTCCGTCCTTACCTTTTATTTTCTGTTTTTCTTAGTTAAATAAAATAAAATGCCATGTTTATCTCATTTTCTGGATTTTCCGTGAATAAAAAAATGACCCAAAAATAAAGTTCTCAGAATGTCCTGAAAATTTAATACGATTTTTTCCTAATTATTTCTGAGTTTTTAGTGCAAATAACATCAGAGTGGGTGCACCAGGTGGGCACAACCCACCTGGGCGCGCCAGCAGCCCCAGACGCGCCATGGTGGGTTGTGCCCCCCATGTGGGCCCCCTCACTTATCCCTTTAGCCCATGTCATCACCTACCTCCAAAAAAATTTAACCATTTCTCTCTCTCTCTCTCTCTCGTGTTCTTGCTCTCAAACCCACATATTTCGATCTCTTTGCTCGAAGCTCCGTCTCGAAAACTGTTTTGGGGGATTGCTACTTGGTATGTGACTCCTCCATTGGTCCAATTAGTTTTTGCTTTAGTGGATTATATTTTGAATAATTAGATACTCTTGGTGCTACTGTAGATGAGCTTGCAAGTTGAATTCTTGGATTTCTAAGTAGTTTGAATGCTCAATATAGCTTCTATGCATGCTTATGAGCTATCAATCTTGTGAAGTTTTGTTGACAAAAAATTTGTAGACTAATTTTTTTAGAATTTTGTTCATAGGAATAAGATGAGTTTCTCTAGGAAGTTTGCTTCCAAGAAGAATTCCAAGGGAGTCATTGGGGAATCATCGGATAGTGACCTCCATACTCGGAGAATGGCGGAAGTGCGGCCATGCGAATGGCCGCATAGCCCCTTCATGGATGGACCCGGAATCCGTCAAGAGTTCGCACAATTTGCTGCCAATGCTGGCCTCACCAACTTCATCGCAGTTGAGTGTGAACAATATCACCTCCTTACAAATTCCTTTGTGCAAAGTTTTCATTTCATAAGTAGGAATAACCCCCGTGAGGTGCAGTTTAATTTATATGCTGAAACCCGTCAGATACCACTTACTAAATTTTGTGATATATGCTTGATCCCTTCTCATGGGGAAATAAGAGAGCCTAGGCCTACAAAATTTGAGGGCTTTTATCGTACTCTGTCAGTGGGAGATGAGAGAGGGGTATCGAGTGTCACCGGCACTAGCTTGCGGTTCTCTTATGTGCATTATTTTGCTCTATTCATTACAAAGTGTTTACTTGCTAGAGAGAAGGTTGGTGCACTTAGTGCCCCCGATTTCGCTGTCTTACGCCATGCACTATACGACGATTAACACCTATAGCCTAGGAGCTATTGTTGCACGTCGCCTACACCTTAACAGGATCAAGGGTAAGATTCATGGCGGTATTTATGCTACTTGCCTAGCGAGTCACTTTAACATTCAGATTAGCCAACATGATCATCGTTTACCCAACATCTATTTGGATAACCAAGCGATGAAACATCACCATTTTATTGATATTAATGATTCTACTTGGGAAATATCCGACCTCGGATCGTGATCCTCATCACCATGGAAACGGTTGTCGTGGACGGACTTGTAGTTGGACGAAGTTGAAGACAAGGCGTAATCCAAGTACTCCAAGGTGTCTCCAGAGTGGTATACATGCAGAGCAAACACAAGCGACACTTGGAAATACAATGGTTAGCGCACACAAAGTGTCCATTAAGGAAGTATGAGTCCGTGAGGCAAGATTGTTCGTGACAAAGCACATGAAGCTTAGCAAGATGATATGGAATGAGATGTAAAGCATTCATGGGAGAAAAAGCATTCATTATGCACACTAATGTATTGTGAATATGATCAATGCAACCACGGTGCAAAATGATGTCATAGTGTGATGGTTTATCAAGAGCATGAATATGGCAATGGATGCTCAATATGTGTATGTTATCATGCAACTGATGGTAGGCAATGTGATCATTATGTATGAATATGCCATCAAGAAAGATCACAACAAATTTGCTAAGGAAATGCACAAGCTCATATATCATGGATGACATGGAAATAGATGCAACAAGACAAGCATAATGTGAGTCAATCCATGCATAGGGTGCAAACTTGTGGTGAGTATGATATGTCCAATGAGCATGACATGTGTGAGCACAATCAACAAATATGGAGGTGTTGGTGCAATGTGTCAAAGGAGTGTTGATGTACCAATGCTCGACATCGTGGCATGAGTGGAGGTTCGAAGGTGCATCCAATAAGTCCGAGCGCTTCTCAATGTGAAGGTCCATAGAGCCAATCTCCAATGTCGCTCCTCTGTTAGCGAGATGTATCATGTAGACAACAAGAAGGAGGCAACAATGAAAGAGTGACCCATCCAATATGCGTATTTGAGGATGGCTCAAAGGGAAGGAGTTCACCTTTATGAGAATGTCAAAAATGTTGGTGTCGCACATCGTGTACGCCTTCAGTTAACCAAATTGTCTCATGACGGTATCGCCTTGTGAATCCTTCAAAATGAAAGAACATGACAAACACTCGGAAAAACAAATGAGGTTAGCGGAAATGCAAAACCTATCATTCGTGTGGTAAGATACCCAACAAGTGTATGCATCATGCTCATCATAAGAAAGGACAAGGGAGCATTTCATAGTATGGAGGCATATGATGCGAGAACAACCAAATACAATAGGATCAATCAAACAAGCATGCATCACAAGTAATATGTCCAAGTCTCCACGATCAATAAGCATAGCAAGTTGGTACTCAATACAAGTGGATATGAGGGATGCCACTAATGGAGACAAGATACAATGATCAAGATAAATCATGTGAGAGGCAAGAGCATACATGTCATCAACCAAAGAAAGCGAGTAATAGTGGAACATGGGTGACACAATAAAGCAAGCAATCAGTGATCAAGCTAAGCAAGCTAGTAGTGCAAAGATGCAACATACTAGAGGTAATCATGGCAATCATGTCATGTGTGCAAATAGTGGGCATGAATAATTCACATGACATATCACAAGCATGAAAGCAAGATATGAGGAAGGTATCATCATTGTATTGGCAAGAAGTCCTATGTAAATAGCAATGGAACATCATGACTCTCCCAACACAAGAATCAACAATAGCATGAAGCACAAGGAAAACATGGTAATAGCAACAAGTATCTCCACCAAGCATGCAAATACACATATGAGTAGCATAATGGGGAATCATGTGTAGATGCAAGCAAGAGTCACAATTGCATGGCAAAGACATAGAAATAGGCATAACATGCAAAGTGAACACGATAGTATGGGCATAAGGTAACAAGTGATATATAGCCCATAGCCGTGTAAGAGCCAAGTAGAATAGATGCGTGTAGTCGTTGCGCGAAGAGAACGGTGGGAAGGACAATCCACAGGATCCCAAATCGTCGTTGCTCTCAAGAGCTCGTTTCGTCAACTCTTGGGATTGAGAGGTTGACGAGTATACGTGAGTACCTAGACAAAACAAAGACAAAGGGAAAATTATGTGTGCGTGGTATATGTATACATCATCCATTATGATGCATACATGCATGTGTTGGTTAGTAGAAAATATCCAATGCTCAAATAAATGAGATGCGTGATATATGAACATGTCATCCATCATGATAGGTTTGTTGTTATGTATGACATAATGGAGACTCAAATTGTGTAATGTATCACGAGAAATATGTAGAGCATTGTTATTCATGGAATGCATAGGGTGAAAGCAATCATGGGAAGCATGCAAAGGATGGGATGTATCAAAATCTCCTAATATGTATGAGGAAACTATGGGGGGGGGTCTCCTCATGAGCTTTAATTGAAATATCACATGGAGAATATTGACAACATCCGAACAAAGCATATTTGGTTCTATGTGATCATGGCATGGCATAATAGATGAATTGCACAAATCATGTAAAGGGAGCATGGCAATATCATCACAAGAAAAACAAAATCCAATGACCATCATCTCGTCATCTATGTCATAAGTGCAAATGTGATTTATTTTAATGGGGCATGCATAGTTACTATGTTGAGATTGAAACGATGCAATATGGGAGATCTCACTCATAGCATATGGCAAGTTTAAAGGGTTGTCGAACATGATGTGACCAAAAGAATTTTCACATGATATCCTATGGAGCATAGCATCACAACTAGGCAATTCAACATGCTCATCATCATATTCATCATAAATGGGTGGCATATCAAAGCATGTAGAAGACATAGTATGCAATGAATCCATAAGGTGATCATCATCATGCAAGCAATCATTTGCAAGATAGTCCACTAGTGGGACAAGAGAAGCACTGTCACCTATATTACCTATGGAGCACCACTCATTTGTTATAGGTGAGGTGTCGAAGACGAAGTCGTGGTGATCTTCATCTTGATGGAACCATGTGGGAGGTGCATCATCGTCCACCATGACCATCGTCGTCGTTGGAGGTATGGATTCGTCGAGGGTAGGCATGTCGTCATGTAGGAGACCTAGCACCAAAGAAGAAAACACACTCGGAGTAGAGGTTAAGTTGATAGAAATCATAGTGGCCTCACGTGCCGTGTCAACTACCTCACACTACTAGGGAAAAGCTTATACACAGACGCTTACTAGTAGCGCGAGTTTATACCCCTCGCTATTGCTACTTACTAGTAGCGCTTGTTTTTACCCCTCGCGCGGGTTTTTAACCCTCGCTACTACTAAGTGGTCTCTGCCATGCCCCCCGAAACATTGCCATAGTAGTAGCGAGGGTTATAAACTTGCGCTACTACTTTGTGAATAGCTGTAGCGCAGGTCAGATGCCCATGCTCTACTAGTATATTCCCACGCCACCCACCCCCGATCACCCCACCAACCCTCCCACTCCACCCACCACTGTTTCTCTAAAAAAAAAACACACCCAACCCTCGATCCAGATCCCTTCCACCTCCTCTCTTCTCCCGATTCAACCCTCGTCTCCCTCCCATCCCACGCCGCCGCCGCCGCCCACCACCCCGGCGACCTCCCCACCGGCGATCCCCAGCCTCTCCCTCTCCTTCTCCCCTGCATCCGTCGCCCGCACCTTCCCTCCCAGTCCCAGATCACCCACTCGCTGTCGCTGGTCACCCACTCGCTGGACGCTCCTAGGCTCCTAGGTCACCCACTCCCCCACCCAGCGCCGCCGCGGAGAGGGAATTGGGCGATGGCGATGTCGATGTCGGCGGCCACCCGCGCGATGCGGCGCATCCACGCGCGCCGCACCTCCGCCTCCTGCCTCCTCCGCTCCGCCCGCCCGGACCCCAACCCGGCGGTGCTGCAGGGCCAAGCGCCCGTGCCCCGCTGGTACTGGGGAGCCGCCGCGGGCGCCGATCCGCCGTCGACCCAAGCGCACCTTGGCGTGGCCACAGTGCCGCAGCGACAGGTGTTCGTGGTCGAGCGATTCTGCCAGTACCACAAGATCCTGCCCACTAGGGTTCACTTCCTCGTGCCTGTGCTTTTCTTGTGTTACTAGTGTCCGGCCAGAATTAGTAAGGTGTGATCAACGTGGCCTATAATTAGATTATTAGGAAAAATACTAACTTGAGTCCGACTAGGACTTGTCCTAGCTATCTAGCTGCGTTGGTAGGAGTATAATACCAGGATTAGGAATTTGTAGTCCAAGTCGGTTAATAGGCGAGTCTGATTTGACTAGCCTGTATCCACTGGTGTAGCCTAAATTTGATAAGATGCTTTTAGGCCATAGTGTAGCCTAAACATGCTCCTGCTTGCTCTTGCTAAACATTATATATTTTCGGATGAATTATGATTAAAATTTGTTGCTTTTACACAGTTTGGGGCTGCTCGAGTGGATGCGTGCTAAATCGTAAAAGAAAAGAAGTGAATAACTGAATATGATAGTAGGTGTTGAACATTGCTTTATCCAATGGCGTGTGAGTTGTGTCAAACAAGTATATTATAGCTAGCCCTTATATATAGATATTCCATGTTATTACCACTCTCCAGCTTTGTTCTACAATCTAACATCTAATAATTTCATCATGTAGATGAAACCATCGGAGGTCAAGATGAAAATTGACATGTCCGCGACGTGTCCTCCATCAGCTATGCGGGCACATGCAGACACAGGGCTTGCAAGGCTGAGCACCAGGCGAATACTGGCAGGGAACTAGATGGCGACTAGCAGGGCACGACAGTGCAGCGACCGGCTGCAGGGGAGTAGTGCAACAAGCGAAGGTACAATGGCAGGTTGTGGTGACGGCCAACCGCAGGTGACTGACGATGCTAGAAATAGGCACAACAATGTCAGGTTGTTGCATAATCGAGTAACATACAACTAAATAATTTTGTTTCCCTTTTATCTCAGCGTTTGTATGTAGCTTTGCGTTAAAGCAAGCAAATATAGTAAATGAAAAAAAAACTGTGTTTCAGCGGCACCAAAATAAATCTGCTGTTTACATTAAAAAAATGCGATCGGAGTTGGTAGTTCTTCTTATGATGCCCAAATTGTTATGCAGTGTAATGCAATGGGACCATAAGAAACATCCAAGCTAAAGAGCTTTATATATTGTGATCGGTTAGTCTTAGTTCTTTCTGAAGTTCTTGATTTTTCTTGAACTGAATATATCACCTTGTCTTTGTTTGTTACAGTACAGTGAAGTTGGCAACAAACTACCAAGTCTTCTTCGGATATGTTTTTAATATAAAGAGAGGAATCAAGGCCAATTATTCATGGTGGTAGATAAGTATTTCTGTAGCTAAAGACTAGAGAACTGCAATATAGTCGCACCGGTACTTATTCAGATTAAAACATCATGATTTCTTGGCTCCAGTTTACTATATTATTTACCAATAGTTAGTATGACTACTTCATTTCACAATTAAATAGTGGACAGAAGCTTTTATATAAATTAAATAACACATGCACGCTGCCAGATAACTGCAGTAGTGTCAACTTAATTTGGATGGATTTGAAAGGAAAAACTTCATTCAGGTAACTATAATATTGTCTATAATCATGGATATTAATTTTTGTTGGGCGTATGGTCCTTCTTAAGTAGTACATGGTGCCAATAAAACTTTATTTTGAGCTTCGACTAAAGATCTAGTCATGTCTAATAGAGTTCACAATCTTTACTTTGAAGATCTGTAGCTAGACGTTAGAACTGTTGACATGCAAATAATTAACTAACTGCATGTCGTACTTGAATTACAGGTTTTTTGTTTTCATCACTCCTTTGTTATATGGAAGAAGACTTCATGGTTAGCATTATTTATTATAACACATTCATATAAGATTTTCTTGCCACTATAAGTAGGAAGACTTCACTGTCATCTAACTTTGTCTAGTTAATTTTTGTTATCTGTCTTTGAACCTATAAAATGGGTGATATGTACACTTGTCGTTAACTACATGTGTTTCCTGAACATGTCTAAAGTTTTTATAAGAAATACAGTTCTAAGCTCGGGCAATCGTAGGATGACTAGACACATACTACATATGATTTGAGATGTATATGTATGCAGTTTCACCCTTTGCTAAAAAATGTCCTATACAATGTAGACTTTGTGAAGCCACATGAGCTAGGGGTTGCACCGCAGGAGCATAGCGTGTACAAGTACTGAACATTGAAGATTGCATTGCAGCTCATCAGTATGCCTTCCTTGCAATCTTTGAAGCCAATTAAATTCGGAAGTGTTATTTTTTCTGTACAAGTTTGTATGTGTCAAGTACTTGCTAATTGATGTTTTGAGGGGTGCTCATATACTTACTCGGCAACATGGAAAGTTTTCACATTTGTTCTAGCTGTCTCTATGGGTTAGCGACTTAGCATACATGTTGTAATAAGGTTTCACATTTGCTTCTCTGACAAGTAAGGTCTGTTTTTATTCATAGGTAGAAGATAGCGACAGAGTGCTGCAGGATAATGAGATGTTGAAGCGGCATACTGAATCCATGACACCGAAGTGCAATTGCGGCAGATTATCTCTATCTTTTCTTTTCATTTTTCTTATTATCGAGTGAGAACAGAATGAGGAACTGTGTGATAGTACATACAACAACTGTAGTAAAAAGAAACTTATGTTTGCAATTGTTAATGACATAGATACTTGCATGTTCTTTGAAGTGGTCATTTGTGAGTAGTAATGCATAATGAGGTTTTTTGGCTGATTTATTTCCTTCGGTTTCCGGTTAACCATGAAATAGGAGCCCAACAGTGCTCACTATAGTGTTTACTGGGAACTGTGCATAAAATAGAATTGGTGGATTTTATCTTTTTAATTATAAATTAGTTAGTAGTGGTGTGGGAAAAAACTGCGCGCTGGCACGCTACTACTATTTTGTTAGTAGTGGCGCGGGTACGAAATAGCAGTAGCGTGGGTGGCACATGCTACTACTAACTTTGTTAGTAGTAGCGCGGGTTTAACCCACGCTACTACTAACTATTAGCTGTAGCACGGGTACCCGTGCTGCTAATAGCCATTTTACCCGCGTTGTTAGTAGCCTTTTTTCTAGTAGTGTCACTCGCTAAGTGTTGTGGCTCACGCACTCCCTCAAGGATGCTCTCACTCATATGGTTGGTGGAGTCACTCAAATGGCTCTCAACCTCACATAGGATGTGTGGCATGCTCTCTTGTGTGGGGCTAGTGGTGGTCACACTCATCCTCTCATAGGAAATGCTCTCAATGTCACGTACGATGGAGTCACTCATGTGGTGGTGGCTCTCCTCACATGGCAATTAGGACATCTCGTCATATGTGGGTGTCAGAGAGGTGTAGGTGTAAACGTCTCCAAAGATGAATGCCGTAGGGTGTGGTGAAACATCACCTCGTCCGAGACCAAAGAGAAGGTCTCATGCGCGCTCGCGTAACTTGACTCGGAGTATGAGTCCAATATGGGCGCCGTCTTCATGTTGTTGAAGAGGATCGTGCTCGTCGCCGTGGTCGAAGGGGATGGCCCTTGCTCGACCTTCTTGTTGTTGGAGGCCCATATGATGTGGCACCTTGTAGGTCATCTCCATGGCCGAAGGGAATTTCCCATGCTCGACCGTCTTCCTTAAGGGCTTCCGAAGATGGAAGTGCCGCCCTCGCTTGTAGTTGGTCGCCTTGTAGTTGAAGATGTCGATGTAGGCGAACTCGTGGGAAGTAGGTGAAGATGCCGTACGTCCAAAGGCGAAGATGCCTTGATAGCACTTGGCGAAGATGCCGAAGTGGTTGTTGTAGTCGTAGCGCCGTCTTGGTTGTGGTCGTCTCGCGGTCTTCTCTTTTGCTCATGAAGCTTGGACTTGGCGTGAAGTAGGGCTTGTTGGGACTTGTGCATTTGCGCTTGTGGAGCATCTTTATGATGATGGTGTCGTTGTCGCACTTGAGCTCGTAGTAGATGTCGTTCGTTGTCGTCGTGCACATGTTGCTTGGAGGTGACTTGCCCTTCATGACGATGTGGATCACACACGTGATGGTGGTCGCCATGGAGATGTGGACGTGGACGGCTTGCGCTTGTATCACTTTTGTGCTCCGAAAATGATTGACTTGCTCGCCGTCGCCTTGAGGACGATGAAGGGGAAGAACGGTTGATCAACAAGGTCCGAATCTCCTCCATCCTTGCATCTTCCTCCTCCTTTTGTGCGGAAAGCTTGTTGTCGATGTAGTCCCTTTTCCTTGCTTCGGAGTGACGAATGTCGATGGAGAGGTTGTCGATGCGCTCTCGCAAGGTAGAATGTGCGCCTTGCATTTGTCATTGTAGATCGAAGATTGATGCTTTGGTGATGTATTTGTTCATGCTGTTGTTGTTGTCGAAGACCGGAGATGAAATGCCTTTCCTATCCATCATAAGACTCGAGCAAATATGAATGGAAGAAAGGAGAGAACTATACCAAATGTACCTTGACCGATGTTGAAAATGGATCAATGATCACTCAATGATGTAACAAGGAAATAACACAATTGGTACCGATCTCGTCGATTTCTCACACATACACAAGTAAGGCTTATGGTGGAGCTCGGTGAGGATAGTGACACAAAAATTTAATGCAAAATGTTTGAGTCAATAATGTTGAAAGAGATTCACAAATTCGCAAGTGAAACAAGTAGACCAATAGCAATATGTGGCACACGGAAACGCACACACGGATAGATAAGTGGGGTCGTGCAACCAAGGAATGAGCTCAAAATGTGTAATCCACAGAAAATGCTCTTGTTGCACAACTCTAGAGAGACGCTAGCACGATTGCTCAATAGGCGGATACGACACTTGTGCACAACCTATAGGAGACAAAAATGCAACGACTTCTATCCCAATTATGCTATGTATATATGGTTCCCGATGTTCCTCACAAGGTGATCCAAGATGATCTTATATGTAATGTGGTATGACGCTATGGCTATTGCTTACAAGCTTCTTTGCTCTTTCTCTTTTGCTTAAAAGCTTATTCTTCTTAATTTTTTTTTGTGTATGGCCACTTTGCACAATGCACAAACCAAGATAGCAATTGTGTATATGCGGGAACAAACTTGAGGCACACGAGATGATATGATACCAATATGATATGGTATGTATGCAATGGATGGTGTAGATCACTAATGTGCATAAGGAACGTTGCCGGCAATACTCAAATGGCTAGTCTCGATAGGCAAGTGACGCAATAGGCTAGGGGTTATCAATGCAATGTCAAGAATGTACAATGATGTCGTCGAGGTTACCGTCCGTGATGTACGATGACGACCTCGTGGCGATGATGAGTGGCGGTGTTCTCGATGTCGAACCGTTCCTAATTAGCCCAAACACCTTAGGAAACGGAAAAAAACCGTGAACTCAAAATATCAAATGTCAAATGTCAAATGGTGGTAGCGGAATGCGGTGGTGGTGTTGCGGAAGCTCAATGGGATTGCGGAAATGCAATGATGGATTATGCAAGTAGGCAATGCGGAAGTGGGAGGTTATTGGGTTATGTGAGTCGGAGTTGAAGGTCACCGTCCCTAAGTAGCCGAAACACCTTAGGAGACACAACTCACAACTCAACAAAATTGGGTTAAGTTGGGGTGGTGGATATGTATGGTGGGCAAGCCTATGCGGAAATGGTGGTGGTGGTTGATGAAGAAGCAACCGTCCCTAAGTAGCCGAAACACCTTAGGAGACTCAAATCACAACTCAAACAACCACTAATGCTAAGGTGAACAAAATTGGTTAGGTTGCAAAAGGCTATGGTAGTTTTGCGGAAGTTATGGTGGAGGCCCTAGGCAAAGATGCCAAAGTTTCAAAACTTTGATGGTGTCAAATGATGGAGGTATTATTTTTGTGGGAACGGGGGTGTCAATAGCTTCAAAACGAGCTAAAGAACGTCAAAATCGGAGTTCGGATGAATTAGTTATGTCCGAAACAAAAATCAGCCGAAGTTGATATCTACAGGTAGCGGACGTCCGGTAATGGACGGCTGTCCGGTCGGCTCGGAAATCCGCTGATTTCAGCTCGGGTTAGGGGTTCCGGTCGCCCGGTAAAGGTCGGACGTCCGGTGGTTCCTTGGGCTCCGGACGTCCGTTAAAGCGTCGGTCGTCTGGTGTATCGGGGTCAACGCAGGATTTGAGATCCGGGGCGCGATTTTGGGCGGAAAATGGAGATTCTGGGGTCAAAATTGAGGAGATTTCATGGATGAAAGATGGGGAAACTTGGGGAAATGCTAGATCCACTCGAAACCAAGCAATTCCATGAATCAAATCCAACAAAACTTCATCAAACCAACAAATCACAAAAAAATTGGGGCAATTTTTGGTGGGGATTTTCGAAGTTTTGGTCACTGTAGACTTGGCCTGTAGTCGATCTGGCACGTGGGATCTCCAGGCGTCGGACGTCCGATAAGGACCGGTCGTCCGGTGGCTGTGACTTCCTGTCAGCCCGTTCTCTTGTTCCTCGCACTTGGTGTCCTCGCCATCTTGTCCATGGTCTTCCTCTTTGTTCCTAGTCATGCATAGCACATATATTTGAGGTAGTAGCTATGTCTCACATGTGGAAAGTGATGGTTCGGAGAGGAGCGAGTTCACCTTGCGTCCAATGGCGTATAGTTGAGGTCTCATCTTATGTCCTCTTGGGGCTTGGAGAGTAGACGTAGTGTACATGAGGATGATCGTAGGATGCTCCGCATCACTTCACCTATAGGAAATGGCTGCCATGTGGCGAATGGCTGCCACTTAATCACTTTGCGGCTTGACACCGCACTGATCGACGACGTGGGTCATGGTGGAGTGGTTGGTGAGGTGGTTCTCCCTTCGCGAGCCCCAGCAGGCCTTGCCGGGGTGTCTTGGTTGTCAATTTCTGGGGGTGGCCTCGCCCCTTGCCGGGCTCGCCTGCCTGGCATGGGAGGCTTTTCTCTTGGCGATATCTTGCTTCCTTGGCTCATTCTTGGTCCCTCAGATTTGCATGTTGGTCCCTTGAATCTCTTGGGTTCTTGTACTCTGACTTGGGCTGGTGCTTCAATCTTGCTCTCGTGCCTGTGCACAATCTGGGCAACAGACCCAGGGTTTGTTGCACCGAAAGAAGCCCCTGGGCCTGCCCCGAACGTGTTGCCGAGCATCGTAGGGGAAGGGCCTAATAAGTGCACATGCAAGGGTTGCTGAAGAGGCTGATCTCTTGAGGTCTTCTTTTGCTTCTTCATTAGCCTTGATTCCGGTCCGGTTTCCAGTTTCCCCGCGCGTCGTGTAAAGCCAATAGTGGTGGGGTGATACGTCTCCGTCGTATCTATAATTTTTGATTGTTCCATGCCAATATTATTCAACTTTCATATACTTTTTGGCAACTTTTTATACTATTTTTGGGACTAACATATTGATCTAGTGCCCAGTGCCAGTTCCTGTTTGTTGAATGTTTATGTTTCGCAGAATATCCATATCAAACGGAATCCAAACGGGATAAAAACGGACGGAGCTTATTTTTGGAATATTTGTAAAATTCCGGAAGAAAAATCCACGCGAGACGGTGCCCGAGGTGGGCACGAGGCAGGGGGCGCCCCTGCCCCCCTGGGCGCGCCCCTGACCCTCGTGGGCCACCCGTAAGGTGGTTGATGCCCTTCTTCGGCCGCAAGAAAGCTAATTTTTGGTAAAAAATCACGGCGAAGGTTTCAGTCCAATCGGAGTTACGGATCTCCATATATATACGAAACGGTGAAAGGGGACCGGAGGAGAACACAGAAACAGAGAGAAACAGAGAGACAGATCCAATCTCGGAGGGGCTCTCGCCCCTCCCACGCCATGGAGGCCGAGGACCAGAGGGGAAACCCTTCCCATCTAGGGAGGAGGTCAAGGAAGAAGAAGACGAAGGGCCCCCCTCTCCCCTTCTCTTCCGGTGGCGCCGGAACGCCGCCGTGGCCATCATCATCACCACAATCTTCACCAACAACTTCACCGCCATCATCACCAACTCTTCCCCCCTCTATGCAGCGGTGTAACCTCTCTCTTACCCGCTGTAAATCTACTTAAACATGGTGCTCAACGCTATATATCATTTCCCAATGATGTATGGCTATCCTATGATGTTTGAGTAGATCCGTTTTGTCCTATGGGCTATTTGATGATCAAGATTGGTTTGAGTTGCATGTTTTATTATTGGTGCTGTCCTATGGTGCTCCGTGTCGCGCAATCGTGAGGGATTCCCGCTGTAGGGTTTGCAATATGTTCATGATTTGCTTATGGTGGGTGGCGTGAGTGACAGAAGCACAAACCCGAGTAAGTAGGTTGTTTGCGTATGGGATAAAGGGGACTTGATGCTTTAATGCTATGGTTGGGTTTTACCTTAATGATCTTTAGTAGTTGCGGATGCTTGCTAGAGTTCCAATCATAAGTGCATATGATCAAAGTAGAGAAAGTATGTTAGCTTATGCCTCTCCCTCAAATAAAATTCCAATAATGATTACCGGTCTAGTTATCGATTGCCTAGGGACAAATAACTTTCTCGTAACAAAAATCTCTTTACTAATTTAGTTTTGTCTTTATCTAAACAGCCCCTAGCTTTTATTTACTCGCTCTTTACTTTCTTGCAAACCTATCCAACAACACCTACAAAGTACTTCTAGTTTCATACTTGTTCTAGGTAAAGCGAACGTCAAGCGTGCGTAGAGTTGTATCGGTGGTCGATAGAACTTGAGGGAATATTTGTTCTACCTTTAGCTCCTCGTTGGGTTTGACACTCTTACTTATCGAAAGAGGCTACAATTGATCCCATATACTTGTGGGTTATCAAGACCTTTTTCTGGCGCCGTTGCCGGGGAGCAATAGCGTGGGGTGAATATTCTCGTGTGTGCTTGTTTGCTTTATCACTAAGTAATTTTTATTTGCTGTTCTTAGTTGTTCTCTATCTTTAGTTATGGATATGGAACACGAAATACCAAAAAAATTAGGTGTACTTTCTGCTCATGGAGATGGGGAACCTCCTGAAACCCTCGATGCTGGTTATGTGCAAGATATTATGTACTACTTTAATAATCCCGAGAAAACCCCATTCAATTATGTAATGGGAGTAATGTTGGATCAACGTGAATACTTTAGGAATTATCGCTTGACACAAAAAGGGAAACTATATGGGATCAAATTCATATATTGAAGTGGTATGCTAGGCAACTATGCTTGAGTTATGATTATACTTGTTGCTCTAGGATGAAGGCTCCACACCTTCCCTTTTCATGCAAATTTAATGATAATAAAACCTTAGCTTCTTATGCTAATGGTATATATGATTACTATGATGTGGAACAAATAGAAGAATTTGTTGCTTTTATGGGTGCTTATGAAATTGAATCTATGTTTAAAGAGTTTGAAGATTTTGATGATGCTGTTTATAGACCTGAAAATTTAGCTATCCTCAAATATTGCTATGAGAATTATGAATACAATTCCTATATTAATGCGCTTATTGAGAAAGTCTCCGCTGTCCAAGAAGAGACTAATATTTTGCAGGAATCTATGGAAGAAGAAGTTGATGAAACTGTGAGCTTATTGGATGAAAAAGATGAGGAGAAGAGCGAAGAACAAAAGGAGGAAGAGCGGATTGATCACCCATGCCCACCTTCTAATGAGAGTAACTCTTCAACTCATACATTGTTTAATTCCCCTTCATGCTTACCGAAGGATGACTGCTATGATGACTGTTATGATCCCTTTGATTCTTTTGAAATATCCCTTTTTGATGATGCCTGCTATGATTGTGGCCAATATGCCAATATGAATTATGCTTATGGAGATGAACTTGCTATAGTTCCTTATGTTAAACATGAAATTGTTGCTATTGCACCCACACATGATAGTCCTACTATCTTTTTGAATTCTCCCAACTACACTATATCGGAGAAGTTTGCCCTTATTAAGGATTATATTGATGGGTTGCCTTTTACCATTGCACATGATGATTTTGATAGATATAATATGCATGTGCTTGCTGCTCCTACTTGCAATTATTATGAGAGAGGAACTATATCTCCACCTCTCTATGTTTCCAATGCGATAAAATTGCAAGAAACTATTTATACTATGCATTGGCCTTTACTTTGTGTGCATGAATTGTTCTTTTATGACATGCCGATGCATAGGAAGAGAGTTAGACTTCGTCATTACATGATATATGTTGCTTTGTGCTCACTACTAAATTACAAATCATTGCTAATTAAAATTGGCTTTGATATACCTTGGGATCCGGGTGGATTCAGTACTTGAGCACTATATGCCTAGCTTAATGGCTTTAAAGAAAGCGCTGCTAGGGAGACAACCCAGAAGTTTTAGAGAGTCATTTATTTCTGTTGAGTGCTTTCATATAGTTTTAAAACAACAAAAATAAAGAGGGGAACCAAACACTTTTTCAAAAAGAAAAGCGAAAGTGAGAAAGACGAGCATTGTTGAAGTGGGAGCTAGCCTTGAACTTTGTTCATACTCACGGAAACTTTGTGAATCTTGATTACAGAAACTTTTCAACAAAAATAATTATCCCCTTGTACAATTCCATTGTATTATAAAAATAATGTGCCAAGGTTTGCCTTTAGGATGTTTACAATACTTGTTGGTTTGTACGGTGTAGGACAGAAACTTTGGCTGTAATGCGCGATTTTTAATTTTTTACTGGAACGCCAAATGGTTCTGATTCTTTTTGAACTGTCTTTCTATACAAATTTTTTATTTTTTATAATTTCAGCAGAATTTTTTAAGTATCAGAAGTATGGTTAATATTCAGATTATTACAGACTGTCCTGTTTTAGACAGATTCTGTTTTTGATGCATAGTTTGCTTGTTTTGATGAAACTATCAATTCCTATCAGTGGATTAAGCCATGGAAAAGCTATATTACAGTAGACACAATGCAAAAAAAATATATTAATTTGTTTACAACAGTACTTAGAGTGGTGATTTGCTTTATTATACTAATGGATCTTACCGAGTTTTCTGTTGAAGTTTTGTGTGGATGAAGTGTTCGATGATCGAGAAGGTCTCGATGTGAGAAGAAGGAAGAGAGGCAAGAGCTCAAGCTTGGGGATGACCGAGGCACCCCAAGTAAATATTCAAGGAGACTCAAGCGTCTAAGCTTGGGGATGCCCCGGAAGGCATCCCCTCTTTCTTCAACAAATATCGGTATGTTTTCGGATTCGTTTCATTCATGTGATATGTGCAAATCTTGGAGCGCCTTTTGCATTTAGTTTTCACTTTTCTTTCATGCACCATGCTGGTATGAGATAGTCCTTGGTTGATTTATAGAATGCTCATTGCACTTCACTTATATCTTTTGAGTATGGCTTTATAGAATGCTTCATGTGCTTCACTTATATCATTTGAAGCTTGGATTGCCTGTTTCTCTTTACATAGACAACCGCCATTTGTAGAATGCTCTTTTGCTTCACTTATATTTGTTAGAGCGTGGGCATATATTTTGTAGAAAGAATTAAACTCTCGTGCTTCACTTATATCTATTTAGAGAGATGACAGAAACTGGTCATTCACATGGTTAGTCATAAAACCCTACATAAAACTTGTAGATCACTGAATATGATATGTTTGATTCCTTGCAATAGTTTTGCGATATAAAGGTAGTGATATTAGAGTCGTGCTAGTTGAGTAATTGTGAAATTGAGAAATACTTGTGTTGAGGTTTGCAAGTCCCGTAGCATGCACGTATGGTGAACCGTTATGTAACGAAGTTGGAGCATGAGGTGTTTATTGCTTGTCTTCCTGATGAGTGGCGGTCGGGGACGAGCGATGATCTTTTCCTACCAATCTGTCCCCCTAGGAGCATGCACGTAGTACTTTGTTTCGATAGCTAATAGACTTTTGCAATAAGTATGTGAGTTCTTTATGACTAATGTTGAGTCCATGGATTATACGCACTCTCACCCTTCCATCATTGCTAGCCTCTTCGGTACCGTGCATTGCCCTTTCTCACCTCGAGAGTTGGTGCAAAATTCACCGGTGCATCCAAAGCCCGTGATACGATACGCTCTATCACACACAAACCTCCTTATATCTTCCTCAAAACAGCCACCATACCTACCTATTATGGCATTTTCATAGCCATTCCGAGATATATTGCCATGTAACTTCCATCATCATCATATACATGACTTGAGCATTTATTGTCATATTGCTTTGCATGATCGTAAGATAGCTAGCATGATGTTTTCATGGCTTGTCCGTTTTTTGATGTCATTGCTACGCTAGATCATTGCACATCCCGGTACACCGCCGGAGGCATTCATATAGAGTCATATCTTTGTTCTAGATATCGAGTTGTAATTTTGAGTTGTAAGTAAATAAAAGTGTGATGATCATCATTATTAGAGCATTGCCCCAGTGAGGAAAGGATGATGGAGACTATGATTCCCCCACAAGTCGGGATGAGACTCTGGACGAAAAAAAAATAAACAAAAGAGAGAAAGGCCAAAAAAAAGAGAAGGCCCAAAAAAAGAAGAAAAAGAACAAAAAAATGAGAGAAAAAGAGAGAAGGGGCAGTGTTACTATCCTTTTACCACACTTGTGCTTCAAAGTAGCACGATGTTCTTCATATAGAGAGTCTCTTGAGTTATCACTTTCATATACTAGTGGGAATTTTCATTATAGAACTTGGCTTGTATATTCCAATGATGGGCTTCCTCAAATGCCCTAGGTCTTCATGAGCAAGCAAGTTGGATGCACACCCACTTAGTTTCAGTTTGAGCTTTCATACACTTATAGCTCTAGTGCATTCGTTGCATGGCAATCCCTACTCCTCACGTTGACATCAATTGATGGGCATCTCCATAGCCCGTTGATTAGCCGCGTCGATGTGATACTTTCTCCTTTTTTGTCTTCTCCATATAACCCCCATCATCATATTCTATTCCACCTATAGTGCTATGTCCATGGCTCACGCTCATGTATTGCGTGAAAGTTGAAAAGGTTTGAGAAACGTCAAAAGTATGAAACAATTGCTTGGCTTGTCATAGGGGTTGTGCATGATGTGAATATTTTATGTGGTGAAGATGGAGCATATCCAGACTATATGATTTTGTAGGGATGAGCTTTCTTTGGCTATGTTATTTCAATACGACATAATTGCTTGGTTGGTATGCTTGAAGTATTATTATTTTTATGTCAAATGATAGACTATTGCTTTGAATCACTCGTGTCTTAATATTCATGCTATGATTAGACATATGATCAAGATTATGCTAGGTAGAATTCCACATCAAAAATTATCTTTTTTTTAATCATTTACCTACTCGAGGACGAGCAGGAATTAAGCTTGGGGATGCTGATACGTCTCCGTCGTATCTATAATTTTTGATTGTTCCATGCCAATATTATTCAACTTTCATATACTTTTGGCAACTTTTTATACTATTTTTGGGACTAACATATTGATCCAGTGCCCAGTGCCAGTTCCTGTTTGTTGCATGTTTTATGTTTCGCAGAATATCCATATCAAACGGAATCCAAACGGGATAAAAACGAACGGAGCTTATTTTTGGAATATTTGGAAAATTCCGGAAGAAAAATCCACGCGAGACGGTGCCCGAGGTGGCCACGAGGCAGGGGGCACCCCTGCCCCCTGGGCGCGCCCCTGACCCTCGTGGGCCACCCGTAAGGCGGTTGATGCCCTTCTTCGACCGTAAGAAAGCTAATTTTTGGTAAAAAATCACGGCGAAGGTTTCAGTCCAATCGGAGTTACGGATCTCCATATATATACGAAACGGTGAAAGGGCACCAGAGGAGAACGCAGAAACAGAGAGAAACAGAGAGACAGATCCAATCTCGGAGGGGCTCTCGCCCCTCCCACGCCATGGAGGCCAAGGACCAGAGGGGAAACCCTTCTCCCATCTAGGGAGGAGGTCAAGGAAGAAGAAGACGAAGGGCCCCCCTCTCCCCTTCTCTTCCGGTGGCGCCGGAACGCCGCCGTGGCCATCATCATCACCACAATCTTCACCAACAACTTCACCGCCATCATCACCAACTCTCCCCCCCTCTATGCAGCGGTGTAACCTCTCTATTACCCGCTGTAATCTCTACTTAAACATGGTGCTCAACGCTATATATTATTTCCCAATGATGTATGGCTATCCTATGATGTTTGAGTAGATCCGTTTTGTCCTATGGGCTATTTGATGATCAAGATTGGTTTGAGTTGCATGTTTTATTATTGGTGCTGTCCTATGGTGCTCTCCGTGTCGCGCAATCATGAGGGATTCCCTCTGTAGGGTTTGCAATATGTTCATGATTTGCTTATGGTGGGTGGCGTGAGTGACAGAAGCACAGACCCGAGTAAGTAGGTTGTTTGCGTATGGGATAAAGGGGACTTGATGCTTTAATGCTATGGTTGGGTTTTACCTTAATGATCTTTAGTAGTTGCGAATGCTTGCTAGAGTTCCAATCATAAGTGCATATGATCCAAGTAGAGAAAGTATGTTAGCTTATGCCTCTCCCTCAAATAAAATTCCAATAATGATTACCGGTCTAGTTATCGAATTCCTAGGGACAAATAACTTTCTCGTAACAAAAAGCTCTTTACTAATTTAGTTGTGTCTTTATCTAAACAGCCCCTAGCTTTTATTTACTCGCTCTTTACTTTCTTGCAAACCTATCCAACAACACCTACAAAGTACTTTCAGTTTCATACTTGTTCTAGGTAAAGCGAACGTCAAGCGTGCGTAGAGTTGTATCGGTGGTCGATAGAACTTGAGGGAATATTTGTTCTACCTTTAGCTCCTCGTTGGGTTCGACACTCTTACTTATCGAAAGAGGCTACAATTGATCCCCTATACTTGTGGGTTATCATGGGGCCACTCCAGTAATGGCCCGTGAATGACTTTAACGCACGGGGTAGAAAAGACCAATTCACTCTTCCCACCACGCCCTTATCCTCGGCCACGTATGCTGCATGCATCGCACGGTGTAGGTAACGGAGGCGCGTGGCGCGGGAGAGCATCATGGTGAGGGTCCGACCATCTTGAATTGGTGGAGGAGGACGACGGCCGCCCGTTGATGGAGCTGCTGCCCTCCTCGTCCTGCCTATAAAAGGGAGGGTGGAGGAGGGCGGAGTCATTCATCCCCGCACTTCTCTTCTTATCTTCTGTTTCCGCTGGTGATGTCGAAGGGGAGAGCCTGGGGCCTGCCCCCGGGCTCTTGGTCGAGGCCAACACCGCCACACGGTGGTGCCGATGCTCGGGGAGTGAGTCTGGTCCTTGGTGTGATGAACTTCTTGGTTCCTTTGAGGCTCGGCCGGGAGGCGGGACTGGAGATTGTTGGTAATCCCAGAATTGCCCCTCCTAGAAGTCTTCAGGCTAATGTTAACGAGAGGCGCACCTTCCTGCCCGCCAACGTGGGGAGTGGTGCGCCTTGAGCCCCCTGGCTAACTTGGCCGCTCGCCGTCTTCCCGAGGGGGGTGCCAGACTGGAGTCTCGGCCTCCCTCTGGAACGGGAGGCAGGCCGTCCAGTAGGAGCACGACTGCATCGACGCGTTCGTCTCGTACTGGCGACCTGCGGCCCGTCCGCCTGGCTCTCCCCCTCTTTCCCCGTCATCGTCATCAGTGTCTTCTCGATTGCCGGGGAAAGGCTCGTTCCCCTAGTACTTCCGCCTCCCCCAAGGGGTCTTCTGGCTGGGCGTCGGCGTCCTCCTCTGCCGGTGCCTGTGCTGGAGCCCCCTGCTTAGCCCTGGAGGTGGTGACCAGGGGGCCGTCGAGGTGCTCCGCACATCTTCCTCCTTCGCAGCCTTGCCACTCCCGATCTTGTCAAGCTGTGCTTGCCAGCTCCTGACAAGGACCGGGGTGGCATTGTGCTGGCGCGTCGCCCGTCCCCTTCTCTTCCCACCGCACTACCTGGGACAAGAGGGATAGGGAGAGGAGTTTACGGAACACTTATCTTTTTTCAATCTTAAAACTGCCAGCATTTGCCAAATTTTAATTCAAAAATGTAATCTCTCGAGTCCATGTCTGTGTCCTGTAATGCTTGTACTTGTATTAGCACATTAATGAAAAGACGAGCCTTGCCGGGAACCCGTGCATGTGTATGTCCATGCAGAGGTGGGATGCCTCTTTAATATAAATAAACGAGTTCTCCCCGGCAGGCTATCTTGCCGGTACCCTTCTTGTCTGCTGGAGAACGCGTCTGCCGGGGAACAGATAGAGGGATCAGCCCCCCCGCCAACTCCTTTTCGCCAAAGGCCACTGCGACCATCCTAACCGAAGCAGCGTTCGAGTTATGGATGGGAGCACCTAAGTTCCAAAAGAGAGGCGAGGCTTTCTAATGCACAAGTTATAGCCTTACAGAACACTAATGGACAAGAGGTAGAACTTATTTGTTTAGCTTGCCGGGGATCGCTGTGCCGGGCAATCTTCTCACTCCTTGTCGAAGCCAAGTTCACGGCAGGAACCTGTAACTTCATGTAGATGAGAATGAACGCAGGATGCGATCCTATCTATATGCATATGCAAATGCTCATGAAATGCTTATGCAGTGATCTTGGAATGCTTATGCATGCATGCAATCTTGGTCGGGGCCGCCCCCCCCCACAACGCTTCTTTATTTTCTCTTGCACGGGGTCATCGCCCCGGCTTTGTACAAGGGGTTACATGCAACTGAGGCAAGGCCTGTACAAAAGGGTGGCTGCCGGGCAGGGCCCGACAGCCGCGCCTTATGGGTAGAACTTGCAGAGATGCTCAATATTCCATGAGTTTTGCAACTGAGTGCCATCTCCAGTCTCCAGACGGACTGCGCCAGGTCTGGTGACTCGTACTACCCGGTAAGGGCCTTCCCACTTCGGTGACAACTTATGTGTACCCTTGGAGGACTGAACGCGCCTAAGGACAAGGTCACCTTCCTCAAAACACCGGGCATGAACCCTGCGGCTATGATAGCGACGCATGCCTTGCTGGTAGCATGCAGCACGCGTAGCAGCCCGGAGACGGTTCTCCTCGAGTAGCACAACGTCGCCACGCCGATGCTGATCTTGCGCTACTTCATCGTAGGCAAGCACTCGAGGCGACCCGTAAATGAGTTCCGTGGGGATAACTGCTTCTGCCCCGTAGACCAGGGAGAAGGGAGTCTGCCCGGTAGCTCGGTTTGGTGTCGTTCTGAGGGACCAGAGAACTACCGGCAGCTCCTCGATCCACCGCCTGCCGTGCTTCTGCAGCGTATCAAAAGTTCTCGTCTTGAGTCCTTGTAGCGTTTCAGCGTTCTCCCTCTCAGCTTGTCCATTGCTCCGGGGGTGTGCCACAGAGGCGAATGAGATCTTGCATCCGAGGGCATGAACATATTGCATGAAGACGTGGCTCGTGAACTGGGTGCCATTGTCAGTGACGATCCTTGCCAGAACTCCAAAATGACACACCAATTCTTTCAAGAACTTGATAGCTTGCTGAGCAGCCACCTTTCTCACGGCAGTCACTTCCGGCCACTTTGTAAACTTGTCGATGGCAACGAACAAGAATTCAAAGGCCCCGATTGCTCGGGGAAGGGGCCGAGGATATCGAGCCCCCAGACCGAAAATGGCCATGATAGAGGGATTATTTGAAGAGCTTGGGCAGGCAGGTGTGTTTTCTTGGAATGGAACTGCCAGGCTTCACCTGTCGTGACTAGCTCGACCACATCTTGGAGGGCTGTGGGCCAATAGAATCCTTGTTGGAATGCTTTCCCAACTAATGCCCTTGATCCAATGTGGGAGCCGCACATTCCTCTATGAACCTCACCCAGCAGTTCCTTTCCTTCTTCCCGGTAGACACATTTCAATTTCACACCGTTGGGCCTCCTTCTATACAAAGTGTCATCGAGAAACTGGTACATAGTGGCCCTCCGGGCTACTTTCTCAGCTTCATCTTGGTCGCCGGGAAGCTCTCTAGTTTGGAGGAAGCAGACAATGTGCCTTGCCCAAGTTGGAGCCTGGGGCTCGACAACAAGGACTAGCGGCACCTCCTCGGCTGCAGGAGCACCAGCCTCGTTCGCAGGGTTCGTGGAACGGGCTGGAGGGGGTGGTTCGGCAGGCTGTGAGGAGTTGTTTCCGGCAGGGTCTCTACCGGGAGCGGACGACTCTACCGGGAGAGGCTTACCGTAGTCCAACTTTCTCCTCTTCCAGGCAATTGTTGCTGGGGATATGGAGGGCTGAGTGAGATGGAGAACAAAAGTCCCTGGTTTCATAGGAAGCTTGTGCGCAACACACTTTGACAGATGATAAGCTATGCTATTTTCCACACGGGGTACATGTTCTATTTGCAATCCGTCAAAGCGCTCCTCTAATCTCCTCACTTCCTCGACGTATGCCTCCATCAATGGACTTTGATAATCCTTGTTGACTTGTCTCACCACAAGCTGTGAATCTCCTCAAATGATCAACTTCTTAATTCCCAATTCGGCTGCAATCCTGAGCCCAGCAAGAAGCCCTTCATACTCAGCTGTATTGTTGGTTGCTTCTTCCCAGGAAAAATGCATTTGGACGACGTACTTCAAGTTCTTCCCGGAGGGGGAAACAAGAAGCACGCCAGCTCCTGCACCTTGTAGGGGAAAAGCACCATCAAAATACATAATCCATTCTTGGGTCGATTCCTTGCCGGGGATAACTGTCTCTGTCACTTCCTCGTCAAGGGTTGGTGTCCATTCTGCAACAAACTCTGCCAACGCCCTGCTCTGAATAGTTGATGTTCTCTCAAACTTCAAACCAAAGCTGGATAACTCCAAAGCTCACTCCACTATTCTGCCGGTAGCCTTAGGGACTCGGAGTATCCTTTGCAATGGAAATGAGTAACAACCGTGATCTCATGGGCTTGGAAGTAGTGGCGAAGTTTCCTTGAGGCCATAATGAGACCAAAGATCGACTTCTGCACGCGAGAGTACCTCGATCTAGCCCCCCTGTAACAAGGAGCTGACGAAGTACACTGGACGTTGCACCACTTTCTTGTTTGCCGCGTCCTTGGGGTGGCTCTCGTTGCCGTGCTCATCGCTGTCCTAATCCTTCTCTGACTCTACCGTTTTTTGCTCGCTTTCTGCCTCATCCACTTCTCTGTGTGCTACCAAGGCCACACTGACCACTTGGTTGGTTGCCACCAAGTATAGCAACAACGGCTCCTGGGGGTTTGGAGCAACCAAGGTAGGCACAGAGGACAAGTAGACCTTCAACTCTTGCAAAGCTGCATCTGCTTCTGGGGTCCACTTCATAGGGCCGACCTTCTTGAAAATTTTGAAGAATGACAGGGCGCGCTCGGCAGACTTGGAGATGAATCTGTTTAGCGCGACAACACATCCTATCAGGCGCCTCACATCCTTAACTGTCCTTGGCGCTTGGATCTGCTCGATGGCCTTGATCTTGTCGAGGTTAGCTTCGATCCCGCGATGGGATACAAAGAAACCAAGCAACTTGCCGGAGGGAACACCAAACACACACTTCTCCGGGTTGAGTTTCAGATTGATCTTGCACAGATTATCAAATGTCTCTTCCAAATCCTGAATAAGGGTGGCTTTATCCTTGGTCTTGACCACAGTATCACCCATGTAGGCTTCTACGTTTCTGTGCAACCGTGGCTCAAAACCAATCTGGATTGCCCTTGCAAAAGTGGACCCGACACTCTTTAATCCGAATGGCATGCGGATAAAGCAGTATGTACCACATGGTGTGATGAATGACGTCTTCTCTTCATCTTCCTTGGACATGAAGATTTGGTGATACCCAGAGTACGCGTCCAGAAAGGAGAGCAAATCACAACCTGAAGTGGAGTTCACAATCTGGTCGATGCGCGATAAGGGAAATGGGTCTTTCGAGCAAGTCTTGTTAAGATCTGTGAAATCTATGCAAAGCCTCCACTTCCCGTTAGCCTTCCGGACTACCACTGGATTTGCCAGCCACGTGGGGTGCAATACTCCTCTGACCAAACCAGCTGCCTCAAGTTTCTTGATCTCTTCTGCAATGAACTGTTGCCTCTCCAAGGCCTGCTTCTAGACTTTCTACTTAACAGGCCGGGCATGTGGGCAGACAGCAAGGTCGTGCTCGATTACCTCCCTAGGAACACCGGGGATATCAGATGGTTGCCAAGCAAACACATCGACATTCGCCCGCAGGAAGGCAACGAGCGCGCTTTCCTATTTGTCATCGAGGGGGCGCTGATAGTAAAGGTACCATCAACGCCAGCCAGCCCTGCCGGGACCTTCTTCACTTGGGGTGCAACAACCTTGGATCTCTTGCTGTTAGAACACTCCGGCACGTCATCAACGGGTGCGTGCACGCGGTGGGGGCATGCTTCCTGGACTGTTTCCGGAGTCTCTACAATCTCTCTTCTTTCCTTTACTTCCCTTGGCGGGAGCTGCCGCTGCTGCTACCTCTGCCGCGACCGCGTCCCGGTACATCTTGTCCACACAAATGACTGCATCCTTCTCATCTGATGGGATGGTAATGACTCCCAATGGCCCATGCATGTTCAATGTGTTGTAGGGCATAGTGTGATGCCACCATGAACTTAGCCAGAGCCGGGCGTCCAAGAATTCCATTGTACGACAAGGGGGATCAACCACATCAAACACAATCCTCTCAGTCCGGTAGTTCAGCTCTCCCCCAAACGTTACCGGCAACCTGATATTTCCCTTAGGACGGCTCCTGCAGGGATTAACTCGAAACGTGCCGGTAACCTCTAGCTCTTCTTGTCCTATCTGAAGCTTGTTGATGACTGCCAAGGAGACCAGATTCAACCCAGCCCCGCCGTCCACCAGCATCTCTCTGACCTTGAGGTTGCGGATTATTGGAGGGACCAGCAACGGCAAACATCCTACCGCAGTGGTGCGGCTAGGATGGTCCTCTTCGTCGAAGATGATGGGCGTACGGGACCATTTGAGCGGCTTTCGGGCCTCTGGTGCTAGTTCCACAACATTGACTTCTCGCGCCCACCGCTTGAGCTGGCGGTGAGAAGTGTGCATAGATGCACCTCCGTCAATGCACAAGGTGTCCGTGGCCTTCTGAAACTCCTGCTCACTGGTTTCCTCTTCATCCCTTCCATCACTCTTATCATCACAGGTTTCCTTTCCTCGACCTCTGGCGGGTTTTCCTTGGTTCCGAAAGGGCTTGCCGGGGCGGTTTACTTCACCACTTCGGCCCTTACCGCCAGCAAGGTTCTGACCTTTTTCCTTATCACGCTTCCCATACTCTGCTCTCTGTTTCTTGACAAGCTGCTCAACCTGATAACACTCTTGAAGGTCATGTGGCCCTTGGTCCGATGAATCTTGTAGTACGGCCCATCACCTTTCCCGACTTTCTCGCCAGCAGCAGCTTCCCGGTAGTCAGTGCACACGACAGCTTCCTTGTCGGGGGCCTCAGCTTTGGCCTTCTTGCCGATACTAGGCGTACCAGATCCTTCAACATTCAACACTGCTTTATCTCTTTGCTTCTTACTACGCTTCTTGCTCTTCTTCTGACTAGTTGATTCATCCTCATCCTTTGAATCAACATTGATGCAATCTTCCTCTCTGGGCAGCTTCCTTCCCTCCTCCATCCGAGCACACTTATCCACCAGTGTGTAAAGCTCCTTCACAGTCTTGGGCAACTGCACGTTCATCTTGCAACGGATACGACGGTTGCACACATTGGACTAGAAGGCAACTATTACAGCTGCCGGGTGGATATTTGGGATATTTCTATGAACTTTGCTGAATCTGTGTAAATACTTACGGAGGGTTTCTCCTTCCTTCTGCTAGAGAAGCTGCAAATCGCTGGGCCTGCCGGGTTCCTGATGACCGCCAGTGAAGGCTCCAATGAACTCGTGGGACAGGTCAGCCCATGACGAAATGGAGTTCTCCTGTAGGTGCATCAGCCAAGACCTCACATTGGACTCGAGGGCCAAAGGGAAATAGTTGGCGAACACCTTCTCATCTCTTCCCCCGGCAGCCTGAACAACAATGGTGTAGATGCTCAGGAACTCTCCCGGGTTCAGCCTCCCGTCGTACTTCTCAGGTATCTATGGCTTGAAAGTGCGAACGGACGGCCAACAGACTTTCCGCAGCTCTCGTGTAAAGGCAGGGCAGCCAACCTCGAAAGCTAGGCACCCACCAACACGGAGCATAGGCTCGTCGACGTTAAGGCCGTCGTACCCGTCGGTCCGGCGGAGGTCATCGCGGCGTTGCTCGACGACGCACGCGTCTCCTCTCCTCCTATCCTCCGGGGCTCGACGTTGGCCTGGATGTGCTCGAGGGTCGGAAGAAGCCATCGAGACATCGTCGGGGTCTTGATGCGGCTGCGCTCGCGCTGGCTACCGCGGCAAGGACTGCACCATGGGGATGGCCCCTTCCATACGGTCAGCAGCATGAGCCGTTGCTGTCGCTTGGGGAGGCCGTGGTGGGTCAGCTCGCCGTGAGCCCCCAGCTTCAGCGAAGCCGAGCAGGCTCTGGATGGTGGCACACCATTCGTCCATCCGCTCGGCTGCTGGCGGAAACCTCAACAGCAGTTGAGCCCACGCCATGGCCTCCAAAGCCGTACTTGGCAGGGATGATGATGAAGTCGATCATACCGTTGCTCTGCTCCTGATGGTGCCAGCGGTGGTAGCACTGCGCCCCCGCTGCTGCTACGGGGCGACCACCTGGACGTGGTGCGGCGAAGGCGCTTGACAGCCAGCGGCTCCGTTGGGCGTAGCGGCTTGGTCGGCCCGTCCGGGGGAGGCGCGCGCGCTGCGACCGCACCCGAAGTGGGGGCGGCCGGAGGGCGGCGGTTTGCCCCGGTCCGAGCGCCATTGCTGTGGCTGTGCCCCTCGGTGGGGGAGAGGGGCGCAGATGGAGTGGCTCCCTCACCAGCACCTTGGGAGCGTGGCTGTCGGGGTGCTGTCGATGCTGCTCTCCTCCGGTGCCTCCTGCTCTTGCGTCAGCTGCGGAAGAAGTGGTGACGGCGCCGCCTGCCCCGACCACTACCCCAGCAGCGTCCGTGTCCTCGTGTGCCTCCGCACCCCCTGCAGCGTTGGAGGCCGCGGGCGGCGGGGCCTTCGAGGTGGATGGGTGAGCCGAAGGACCGAGGTTCTTCTTGGGCGCCATGGTCGATGGTGTCGTTGAAGATGAAGATGGTGATGAAGATGACGCGCTGCGCGCGCCTTCAGGTTCGCGCAAGCGTGCCCCTTACCTGGCGGGCGCCAAAGATGTCGCGAGTAACCACGAGCACCTATGGGACCAAGAGGTCCCTTGCTGGTTCGGCAGGGGGACGACGCGTTGCACAAAGAGCAGACGAGCGTGGGGCAGCACATCAGAGATCACACAGGCAGTTTACCCAGGTTCGGGCCGCCATGAGCCGTAAAACCCTACTCCTGCTTTGGTGGATTGATGGTGGAAAAGGTGGTGGCGAGCGCAGTACACTTGCCCAGCAGGGGTTGCCTTGGGGCAGCCGTGACTACGCGTGTATGGGGGTGTGAGTTATCCAACCTTCTAACCCTTTCTACGGTTGCCATGGGCCTCCTTTTATGGATCAAGGGGTAACCACAATGGCAAAGTAGTCATTACACACTGATAAGATAGCAAACAATGCTATCATACCTAACTCTGCGGGCTGACAAGGCGCATTAAATGCGCCGCTTAACGTCACATCGTTGGTTGTCCGGCAAGGCTTGCCGGGCTATCTTGCCAGCTCCGTGCCTGTTCGCTTGACACGTCGCAGGACGGGTGTCATCTGTGGGCTTCTCCTATAGGAAATGGCTGCCATGTGGCGAATGCTGCCACTTAATACTTTGCAGCTTGACACCGCACTGATCGACAATGTGGGTCATGGTCGAGTGGTTGGTGTGGTGGTTCTGCCTTCGCGAGCCTTGGCAGACCTTGCCGGGGTGTCTTGGTTGTCAATTTCTGGGGGTGGCCTCGCCCCTTGCCGGGCTCGCCTGCCCGGCAAGGGAGGCTTTTCTCTTTGTGATATCTTGCTTCCTTGGCTCATTCTTGGTCTCTTTGATCTGCATGTTGGTCCCTTGAATCTCTTGGGTTCTTGTACTCTGACTTGGGCTGGTGCTTCAATCTTGCTCTCGTGCCTGTGCACAGTCTGGGCAACAGACCCAGGGTTTGTTGCACCGACACAGTATTCGGGATACTTTCCGGTGATAACTGTAGTTTGAGGAGTTCATGTATTCACTATGTGTTAATGCTTTGTTCCGGCTCTCTATTAAAAGGAGGCCTTAATATCCCTTAGTTTCCCTATGGACCCCGCTGCCACGGGAGGGTAGGACAAAATATGTCATGCAAGTTCTTTCCATAAGCACGTATGATTATTTACGGAATACATGCCTACACCATATTTATGAACTGGAGCTAGTTTTGTATCGCCCTAGGTTATGACTGTTATATGATGAATATCATCCAACGAATTCACTGATCCAATGCCTACAAATTTCTCTTATATTGTTCTTGTTAAGTTACTACTGTTATTGTTCCTTTTACACTTGCTACAAAATCATTGCTATCACCGTTACCGTTACTATTGCCGTTGCTACTACTATCAAAACTATCATATTACTTTGCTACTGATCATATTGCTGTAGATAATTAATCTCCAGGTGTGGTTGAATTGACAACTCAGCTGCTAATACTTGCAAATATTCTTTGGCTCCCCTTGTGTCAAATCAATAAATTTGGGTTGAATACCCTACCCTCGAAAACTGTTCTGACCCCTACTTGTTGGTTATCAAGTAGCTCATGCATGGTTTTGGGGGTTGTGCACACATGGTGGCAAAGTCGCACAATCACGGCCGCGGGAGTTGCACACACGTGCGACATCAGAGTCGCGCATGTACTGCTGCAGAGTTGCATGCTTTCATTGGTATAGTTGGTCGGGGAAACAGATAAAGTTGCACATCGTGCTAGTTAGTTGGTCAGCACAACACATAAAGTTGCACATCAGCTGGTAGATAGTTGGCAGGAGGCAGAAGTGGCGGAGCCAGCTCACCCGCCCGGGCATGAGCACAAAGGCACCCGACCGGCGGCCATTTGCCCATAGAAAATGCTAATCACTTCATGTTTCGTGCTCTAATTTCTATGGTGACTCTTCAGCAGAGCTCGGGCGGCTGCCCGGGGTCGCCAGGAGGTGGCTCCGTCACTGGGAGGCACAAGCGAAGTTGCACATCACATGCAGGGTAGTTGGGACATGGACACCAACAGTGAAAATGCATATCCACAAGATAGGGAAAAGCTGCACATCCACTGCTAAGCAGTTGTCCGAGGTAGCAAACGAAGTTGCACATCTCATTGGCAAAGTACTTTGGCAGGGTGCAAATAGTGAAAACTACACATCCATGGGGACAGGAGGAAGTTGCACACCGACTACTAGACAGTTGGTTGGAGTAGCAGAGTGGTTGCACATCTCACTATTAGACAGTGAAAGTGCCAACAATGAATATTGCACGTCCATGGGTAGGGGAAAGTTGCACAATGACTATCAGGTACTTGCACATCAACTGCTAGACAGTTGCACCGAACGGGGACTAAATTGCACAGAAAAAGTTCGTCGAAACATAACCATGCAGGGCCTAGTTTTGAAGAGCACGCCATGAGGATTTCTACGGTGAAAATGGATCTTAATTCCGATGTTCGGTTCAAAAGCTATGATTTTTTAGAAAAATGAAAATCTGAACTGAATGGATTTACACATATCCACATTGGCAAAAACTACATGTCCACAAGTTGGGAGAAAGTTGCACATGGACTGTCAACTACTTGCACATCGACTGCTAGACAGTTGCACCAAACAAGGAGTAAGTTGCACACAATTTTTTTGCGAAACATACTCATACGGGATCTAGTTTCGAAGAGCACATGACGAGGATTCCAAAGGCGAAAACGAATCTTAATTTCGACATCCGGTTCAAAAGTTATGGCATTTTATAAATTTTATAACCCAAATTAAATGTGTTCACACTTGTTCACATGCACATCTATTTTGTTTCTTTCCTGTTCATGCTGTTCTTTTCCTAATATGGATTAGGATTCCCTAATATGGATGAAGGGGACAAAATATTTCCATATATGGCCGGCCACTCCGAATGTCTATTGAGCCAAAGACCACTCGCTAGACGCGTCCTTTTTATTTCCGCTTCAAAGATAAATTTGTCATCCTCGGTAACTAGAGTTGGCACGACGATGTTACTCCGTGCCACACGTGTGGCACTTATCATTGTTTTTTTACATCTCGAGGATCCATGAACTGATTGCATGTTTGGTTCGGACATGGGTTTTGGAAAAAGACTGTGCGGAACTGTGAACTAAAAATGAGTTATTTTATAAAATAAACTCAAACTTTTATTCATTAGAAATAACCAATACAACATTTACGAGGGTTGTTATAATTTCATTTCTTTAAACTAATCAGAAGTCAAAGAAAATCTAACTAAACTAGCTAGCTCATGAGCAACTTTATTTGCTTCTCTGTTACAGTGTTCGAATCTAGTAATAATAAAATCACAATCATCAAAAATAGCCACCACTGCACCCGCCGACTGTCCTCCCTCCTTCATGGTATCAATCACGTCTAGATTGTCCGAATTAACAATAAGGCGATCGCATTTGGACCTTTGCACCAACGATAGTCCGAATTTGAGAGACAAGGCTTCAGCCTTTAAGATGTCTACACGATAGTCTATCTTCCCACCCCCCAACAATGAATTTGTCTTTGTCATATCTAAAGACTACCCGATCATACCCCTGAGCGAGTCATAGTCAAAAGAAGCTTCAACATTAAGTTTCACAAAACCCACTAGAGGGCAAGACCAACACCCTTTTCACAGAGGCCTTTGGAGAAGAGGCAGTAATAAAGTTTGCCGGAAGAGCTAGTATCCCCATAGAGATCTAATACACACTCTATGGTATCTCCTTGTGCACCAATTTTCGGCTCTCCAACCATAAATACTAGACTGACACTACTGCAGGATGCTGCTAACGCGACACTATGATCAGAGACCCTTCGACGAAACTGTGTGCGATGCAATAATTGAAACGGTGGTGTAAAAAACGTCAAAAAAGGTGCAAAACGTTTGCGATGCCGGATGCATCGAACACGGTTCAGATTTTAGTTGCGTGTGCGATTCAGGGCATACGGTTCAGTTCAATTAACCGTTTTTGATGAGGAGGAACAAAAGAAACGGGCAGCCAGATGAAGGTGTGTGTGCGATGTACAGCATACGGTTCACTCGGATGAACTGTTTGTGATTAGGCAACACAAAAGAAACGATCAGCCAGATCAAGGTGTTGTGCGATGTACAACATAAAGTTCACTCGGATGAACTGTTTGTGATTAGGCAACACAAAAGAAAAGGTCAACCAGATCAAGGTGTGTGCAATATACGACATGCGGTTCACCCGGATGAACTGTCTACGTTGAGACAAGAGAACAAAAATGGTTCAATATAACAAATACCATAAATATTGCAAGGTTCAAATTCAAAGATTACAACACCCAAATTCAAACATTGCAAGCTGCATCATTTTGGAAAAGGGATCACCCGCTGACAAGTCATGTTTGGGTTTGACACAATGACTTTGAATTTGTTTGCCATATGCTCTTCCAATACGAAGTTTGGCATTTTTGGAGGCACTTCCATTCCGCAGTACCTGCCGGCTCTGATAATCATACCATTGAACTTTCCTAATTAAATGCGTGTTCAACCTCAGTACCCTTAGCACCTTTGCTCTGGCAAGAAAGAACCTGGCGAGTGTAATCTCCGGTAAGGTCCCTCGGTAGGAGTTCAAAGTAATATTTGAGAGATGCAGATCCAGGCATTCGATGTGATTGTCGTTATAAACATTATCCACCTCCGGTCCTATTATTATCTGCAAAAGAAGAGAACGTGTTAGTGCCTACATGCAGTTTTGAACACTGCTACACACCCATTTGGTTTGCAGGATTTATAAAATGCACCAACGTGCCATCTTCAATCCAGCATGATTAACATGGGCATTTGATTACAATCTAGAAACATGTAGCCTTCTTCACAAGAGGTTGGATTGGATGAAAGTTCCCTAAGAAAACTGCTACCTCTTGAGCACTGCGTTTGTTTTCCCTTGAAGAGGAAAGGGTGATGCAGTAAAGTAGCGTAAGTATTTCCCTCAGTTTTTGAGAACCAAGGTATCAATCCAGTAGGAGACCACGCGCGAGTCCCACGCACCTACACAAACAAATAAGAACCTCGCAACCAACGCGATAAAGGGGTTGTCAATCCCTTCACGGTCACTTACGAGAGTGAGATCTGATAGATATGATAAGACAATATTTTTGGTATTTTTATGATAAAGAGTAAAAGTAAAGATTGCAAAAATAAACGGCGCCAAAAATAGCTAAGTGTTGGAAGATTAATATGATGGAAAATAGACCCGGGGGCCATAGGTTTGACTAGTGGCTTCTCTCAAGAGCATAAGTATTACGGTGAGTAAACGAATTACTGTCGAGCAATTGATAGAATTGAGCATAGTTATGAGTATATCTAGGTATGATCATGTATATAGGCATCACGTCCGCGACAAGTAGACCGAAACGATTCTGCATCTACTACTATTACTCCACACATCGACCGCTATCCAGCATGCATCTAGAGTATTAAGTTCATAAGAACAGAGTAATGCTTTAAGTAAGATGACATGATGTAGAGGGATAAACTCATGCAATATGATATAAACCCCATCTTTTTATCCTCGATGGCAACAATACAATACGTGTCGTTTCCCTTTCTGTCACTGGGATCGAGCACCGCAAGATTGAACCCAAAGCTAAGCACTTCTCCCATTGCAAGAAAGATCAATCTAGTAGGCCAAACCAAACTGATAAGTCGAAGAGACTTGCAAAGATAACCAATCATACATAAAATAATTCAGAGGAGATTCAAATATTGTTCATAGATAAACTTGATCATAAACCCACAATTCATCGGATCTCGACAAACACACCGCAAAAGAAGATTACATCGAGTAGATCTCCAAGAAGATCGAGGAGAACTTTGTATTGAGATCCAAAGAGAGAGAAGAAGCCATCTAGCTAATAACTATGGACCCGAAGGTCTGAGGTAAACTACTCACACATCATCGGAGAGGCTATGGTGTTGATGTAGAAGCCCTCCGTGATCAATGCCCCCTCCGGCGGAGCGCTGGAAAAAGGCCCCATGATGGGATCTCACGGGTACAGAAGGTTGCGGCGGTGGAAATAGGGTTTTGGCTTCGTATATGATGTTTCCAGGGTATATGGGTATATATAGGAGGAAGAAGTACGTCGGTGGAGCAACATGGGCCCCACGAGGGTGGAGGGCGCGCCCAGGGGGGTAGGCGCGCCCCCTGCCTCGTGCCTTCCTCGTTGATTACTTTACGTAGACTCCAAGTCCTCTGGATCACGTTTGTTCCGAAAATCACGTTCTCGAAGGTTTCATTCCGTTTAGACTCCGTTTGATACCCTTTTCCTTCGAAACACTGAAATACGCAAAAAACAGCAATTTGGGCTGGGCCTCCGGTTAATAGGTTAGTCCCAAAATAATATAAAAATGTATAATAAAGCCCAATAAACATCTAAAACAGAATATAATATAGCATGGAACAATAAAAAATTATAGATACGTTGGAGACGTATCAAGCATCCCCAAGCTTAATTCCTGCTTGTCCTCGAGTAGGTAAATGATAAAAACAGAATTTTTGATGTGGAATGCTACTTAGCATAATTTTCAATGTAACCCTCTTAATTGTGGTATGAATATTCAGATCCGAAAGATTCAAGATAAAAGTTTAATATTGACATAAAAGTAATAATACTTCAAGCATACTAACTAAGCAATTATGTCTTCTCAAAATAACATGGCCAAAGAAAGTTCATCCCTACAAAATCATATAGTTTGGTCATGCTCCATTTTCGTCACACAAGAATGCTCTCATCATGCACAACCCTGATGACAAGCCAAGCAATTGTTTCATACTTTAGTAATCTCAAACTTTTTCAACTTTCACGCAATACATGAGCGTGAGCCATGGATATAGCACTATGGGTGGAATAGAATATAATGATGGGGGTTATGTGGAGAAGACAAAAAAGGAGAAAGTCTCACATCAACGCGGCTAATCAATGGGCTATGGAGATGCCCATCAATTGATGTTAATGTGAGGAGTAGGGATTGCCATGCAACGGATGCACTAGAGCTATAAATGTATGAAAGCTCAACAAAAGAAACTAAGTGGGTGCGCATCCAACTTGCTTGCTCACGAAGACCTAGGGCATTTGAGGAAGCCCATTGTTGGAATATACAAGCCAAGTTCTATAATGAAAAATTCCCACTAGTATATGAAAGTGACAAAACAAGAGACTATCTATCATAAAGATCATGGTGCTACTTTGAAGCACAAGTATGGAAAAAAGGATAGTAGCATTGCCCCTTTTTATTTTTTATATTTTTTTCTTTTTGGGCCTTTTTTTTTCTTTTGCCTTTTTTTGGGACAATGCTCTATGAATGATGATCATCACACTTCTATTTATTTACAACTCAATGATTACAACTCGATACTAGAACAAAGTATGACTCTATATGAATGCCTCCGGTGGTGTACCGGGATGGGCAATGAATCAAGAGTGACATGTATGAAATAATATGCATGGTGGCTTTGCCACAAATACGATGTCAACTACATGATCATGCAAGGCAATATGACAATGATGAACGTGTCATGATAAACAGAATGGTGGAAAGTTGCATGGCAATATATCTCAGAATGGCTATGGAAATGCCATAATAGGTAGGTATGGTGGCTGTTTTGAGGAAGATATAAGGAGGTTTATGTGTGATAGAGCATATCGTATCACGGGGTTTGGATGCACCGGCGAAGTTTGCACCAACTCTCAAGGTGAGAAAGGGCAATGCACGGTACCGAAGAGGCTAGAGAGTGCATATAATCCATGGACTCAACATTAGTCATAAAGAACTCACATACTTATTGCAAAAATCTACAAGTCATCAAAAACCAAGCATTACACGCATGCTCCTAGGGGGATAGATTGGTAGGAAAAGACCATCGCTCGTCCCCGACCGCCACTCATAAGGAGGACAATCAAAGAACACCTCATGTTTCAAATTTGTTACATAACGTTTACCATACGTGCATGCTACGAGATTTGCAAACTTCAACACAAGTATTTCTCAAATTCACAACTACTCAACTAGCACAACTTTAATATCACTACCTCCATATCTCAAAACAATTATCAAGCATCAAACTTCTCTTAGTACAACACACTCATAAGAAAGTTTTACTAATCTTGAATACCTAGCATATTAGGACTAATTTCACAATTAAAGCAAATTACCATGCTGTTTTGTAGGACTCTCAAAATAATATAAGTGAAGCATGAGAGAACAAAAATTTCTATAAAACAAATCCACCACCGTGCTCTAAAAGATGTAAGTGAAGCACTAGAGCAAAAACTATATAGCTCAAAAGATATAAGTGAAGCACATAGGGTATTCTAATAAATTCCGAATCATGTGTGTCTCTCTCAAAAGTGTATTCAGCGAGGATGATTGTGGTAAACTAAAAAGCAAAGACTCAAATCATACAAGACGCTCCAAGCAAAACACATATCATGTGGTGAATAAAAATATAGCTCCAAGTAAAGTTACCGATGGACGAAGACGAAAGAGGGGATGCCTTCCGGGGCATCCCCAAGCTTTGGCTTTTTGGTGTCCTTAGATTATATTGGGGTGCCATGGGCATCCCCAAGCTTAGGCTCTTGCCACTCCTTGTTCCATAATCCATCAAATCTTTACCCAAAACTTGAAAACTTCACAACACAAAACTCAACAGAAAATCTCGTGAGCTCCGTTAGCGAAAGAAAACAAAACACCACTTCAAGGTACTGTATTGAACTCATTATTTATTTATATTGGTGTTAAACTTACTGTATTCCAACTTTCTATGGTTTATAAACTATTTTATTAGCCATAGATTCATCAAAATAAGCAAACGACACACGAAAAACATAATCTGTCAAAAACAGAACAGTCTGTAGTAATCTGTAACTAACACAAACTTCTGTAACTTCGAAAATTCTACCAAAATAGGAAGACCTGTAAAATTTGTTTATTGATCTACTGCAATTGGAATCAGTATTTTATCACGTTATGGTGATTTTTAACAATTATTTTCGTGAACAGAAAGTTTCTGGAATTTTCAGCAAGATCAAATAACGATCATCCAAGAAGGTCCTATAGGTTTCACTTGGTAGAAACACTAATTAAAACATAAAAACAAATCTAACCAGAGGCTAGATCAAATATTTATTCCTAAACAGAAGCAAAAATCAAAAAAAAAACTAAAAGAAAATTGGGTTGCCTCCCAACTAGCGCTATCGTTTAACGCCCTTAGCTAGGCATAAAAACAAGGATAGATCTAAGTATTGCCATCTTTGGTGGGCAATCCATAAGTGGCTCCCATAATAGATTCATAAGGTAATTTTATTTTATTTCTAGGAAAGTGTTCCATGCCTTTCCTTAATGGAAATTGGAATCTAATATTCCCTTCCTTTATATCAATAATTGCACCAGTCGTTCTAAGGAAAGGTCTATCAAGAATAATAGGACATGAAGGATTGCAATCTATGTCAAGAACAATGAATTCTATGGGCACATAGTTCCTATTTGCAACAATAAGAACATCATTAATTCTTCCCATAGGTTTTTTAATAGTGGAATCCGCAAGGTGCAAGTTTAAAGAACAATCATCAAATTCACGGAATCCTAGCAAATCACACAAAGTTTTGGGAATCGTGGAAACACTAGCACCCAAATCACACAAAGCATAGCATTCATGATCTTTAATTTAATTTTAATAGTAGTTTCCCACTCATCATAAAGTTTTCTAGGGATAGAAACTTCCAACTCAAGTTTTTCTTCATAAGATTGCATCAAAGCATCAACGATATGTTTAGTAAAGCTTTATTTTGACTATAAGCATGAGGAGAATTTAGCACGGATTGCAACAAGGAAATACAATCTATCAAAGAGCAATTATAATAATTAAATTCCTTGAAATCCAAAATAGTGGGTTCATTGATAGCTAAAGTTTGGACTTCTTCAATCCCACTTTTACCAAATTTTGCATCAAGATCTAAAAACTCCGAATTTTTGGAATGCCTTCTAGGTAAAGGTGGCTCATCTTCAATCCCCTCATTATCAAGATTCATATTGCAAAACAAAGATTTAATAGGAGACACATCAATAACTTTTAGATCTTCATCTTTATTCTCATAGAAACTAGAAGAACATGCTTTCACAAAGCAATCTTTCTTAGCACGCATCCTAGCGGTTATTTCTTTGCACTCATCAATGGAAATTCTCATGGCTTTGAGAGACTCATTGATATCATGCTTAGGTGGAATAGATCTAAGTTTCAAAGAATCAACATCAAGAGAAATTCTATCAACGTTCCTAGACAATTCATCAACCTTAAGCAATTTTTCTTCAAGGAAAGCATTGAAATTCTTTTGCAAATTCATAAACTCCTTAACACTAGTCTCAAATTCAGAGGGCATACTATTAAAATTTCCATAAGAATTGTTGTAGGAATTACCATAATTATTAGAGGAATTACTAGGGAACGGCCTAGGATTAAAGTTTCCTCTATACACGTTGTTACCAAAATTATTCCTACCAACAAAATTCACATCCATAGATTCATTATTATTCTCAATCAAAGTAGACAAAGCCATATCATTAGGATCATAAGAAACACTTTTAGTAGCAAATAATTTCATAAGTTCATCCATCTTTCCACTCAAAACATTAATTTCTTCTATCACATGCACTTTTTTATTAGTAGATCTTTCGGTGTGCCATTGAGAATAATTAACCATAATATTGTCTAGGAGTTTAGTAGCTTCTCCTAAAGTGATTTCCATAAAAGTGCCTCCCGCGGCCGAATCTAAAAGATTTCTAGAAGCAAAATTCAATCCGGCATAATTTTTTTGTATAATCATCCAAAGATTCAAACCATGTGTAGGGCAATTACGTATCATTAATTTCATCCTCTCCCAAGCTTGTGCAACATGTTCATGATCAAGTTGCTTAAAATTCATGATATCATTTCTAAGAGAGATGATTTTAGCGGGAGGAAAATACTTAGAGATCGCATCTTTGCACTTATTCCATGAATCAATACTATTTTTAGGCAAAGACGAAAACCAAGCTTTAGCACGATCTCTAAGCGAAAAAGGAAATAGCTTCAATTTAACAATATCATTGTCCACATCTTTCTTCTTTTGCATATCAAACAAATCAACGAAGCTATTCAGATGGGTAGCGGCATCTTCACTAGGAAGGCCGGCGAATTGATCTTTCATGACAAGATTCAACAGAGCAGCATTAATTTCGCAAGATTCAGCATCGGTAAGAGGAGCAATCGGAGTGCTAAGAAAATCATTGTTGTTGGTATTGGTAAAGTCAGACAATTTAGTATTATCTTGAGCCATCGTGACAAGCAAGCAATCCAACACACAAGCAAACAAGAAGCAAGCGAAAAAGAGGCGAATGGAAAAAAAGAGGGCGAATAAAACAGCAAGGGTGAAGTGGGGGAGAGAAAAACGAGAGGCAAATGGCAAATAATGTAATGCGAGGGATAAGAGTTTGTGATGGGTACTTGGTATGTCTTGACTTGTGCGTAGACTCCCAGGCAACGGCGCCAGAAATCCTTCTTGCTACCTCTTGAGCACTGCGTTTGTTTTTCCTTGAAGAGGAAAGGGTGATGCAGTAAAGTAGCATAAGTATTTCCCTCAGTTTTTGAGAACCAAGGTATCAATCCAGTAGGAGACCACGCGCGAGTCCCACGCACCTACACAAACAAATAAGAACCTCGCAACCAACGCGATAAAGGGGTTGTCAATCCCTTCACGGTCACTTACGAGAGTGAGATCTGATAGATATGATAAGATAATATTTTTGGTATTTTTATGATAAAGAGTAAAAGTAAAGATTGCAAAAATAAACGGCGCCAGAAATAGCTAAGTGTTGGAAGATTAATATGATGGAAAATAGACCCTGGGGCCATAGGTTTCACTAGTGGCTTCTCTCAAGAGCATAAGTATTATGGTGGGTAAACGAATTACTGTCGAGCAATTGATAGAATTGAGCATAGTTATGAGAATATCTAGGTATGATCATGTATATAGGCATCACGTCTGCGACAAGTAGACCGAAACGATTTTGCATCTACTACTATTACTCCACACATCGACCGCTATCCAGCATGCATCTAAGAACAGAGCAATGCTTTAAGTAAGATGACATGATGTAGAGGGATAAACTCATGCAATATGATATAAACCCCATCTTTTTATCCTCGATGGCAACAATACAATACGTGTCGTTTCCCTTTCTGTCACTGGGATCGAGCACCACAAGATTTCCCAAAGCTAAGCACTTCTCCCATTGCAAGAAAGATCAATCTAGTAGGCCAAACCAAACTGATAATTTGAAGAGACTTGCAAAGATAACCAATCATACATAAAAGAATTCAGAGGAGATTCAAATATTGTTCATAGATAAACTTGATCATAAACCCACAATTCATCGGATCTCGACAAACACACCGCAAAAGAAGATTACATCGAATAGATCTCCAAGAAGATCGAGGAGAACTTTGTATTGAGATCCAAAGAGAGAGAAGAAGCCATCTAGCTAATAACTATGGACCCGAAGGTCTGAGGTATACTACTCACACATCATCGGAGAGGCTATGGTGTCGATGTAGAAGCCCTCCGTGATCAATGCCCCCTCCGGTGGAGCGCCGGAAAAGGCCCCAAGATGGGATCTCACAGGTACGGAAGGTTGCGGTGGTGGAAATAGGTTTTGGCTCCGTATATGATGTTTCCAGGGTATATGGGTATATATAGGAGGAAGAAGTACGTCGGTGGAGCAACGTGGGCCCCACGAGGATGGAGGGCGCACCCAGGGGGTAGGAGCGTCCCCTGCCTCGTGCCTTCCGCGTTGATTACTTTACGTAGACTCCAAGTCCTCTGGATCACGTTTGTTCCGAAAACCACATTCCCGAAGGTTTCATTCCGTTTGGACTCCGTTTGATATCCTTTTCCTTCGAAAGACTGAAATAGGCAAAAAAACAGCAATTTGGGTTGGGCCTCCGGTTAATAGGCTAGTCCCAAAAATAATATAAAAGTGTAAATAAAGCCCAATAAACATCTAAAACAGAATATAATATAGCATGGAACAATAAAAAATTATAGATACGTTGGAGACGTATCAAAACTAGTACAGATGAATCCAAAGGAGAAAGGCTTATGGACGATTGTAACCATATGAATGAAGCAACCAATATGGGGTGGGGGTGTATGTCCTAAAATCCTCCAAAATTCCTTCAGAAATCGTAGTACATTGTCATTGTAAACTTGGGAAAAGGTGCAAAAAATTGAACTCCCTTATGGTTAACATTTAACAGGAAAGGAATATCACCTCGATATACAGCTTCTTCAGGCACGGAAAGCATCTCAGGCAACTGACAACTTGGTCCAGGTTGGGGCCGACAGATTCTAGTGCCAAGACCTTCACTGTGCCCAGAGTCTGGGTGAAGCTTCGCTAGATGACAGATGAACATACATCTTCAAAACTAGAATTAACGTTGATATCAAGAAGGAGAGGTATATAAGGCGACTGTTGTACCTGAAAGTTGTAGTATTTGACAGACGAGTAGCCCACCACTTTCAATTTCTGCGCAGAAATGACATTGATTCTTGTTGGACCTTGTTGATCAGCTACCAGTAATCTCTCAAGTGAAGGTGTGTCCTGGATGACCATATTGTGGTCCACCTTCTGTGATCTCTCGTTGCAGCACCATCAACTCACATAGGTAGTCCGGAGAGTCCTGGAGGTGATGTGCAAGGTACTCGACCAATTCATCGCCTGAAGACGAAGGAACTCGAGTGCAGTACAGCCGCGGAGCAGGCGCTCCATGTCATCCGTTGGGATGCGGACGGTGACGAGCTCGAGGTGCTTTAGTCATGGTAGAAAAAGAGCGAGCACGTTATTAAGGGGGATGGCAGTTCATGAACTTGGCGAGGCGCAGCATGGGCGCGAAGCGGAGCGCGGACGTTGGCAGCAAGCGCATATGCCCATCATTATAACTTAGCTTCTCGAGCTGATCTATGGCGGGGGATCGGAACCACTCGTCAAGCTTGGCTCGGTCCTTGCCATTGGAACGGAACTTGCCCGTGATAAGGCCTTTGATTGGGCCATCATGACTGCCGAGGATCTAGGAGAATGCATCCAAGCTTTGGCGATAGCCATGGCAGAGCTTGTGGGCGTCGAGGAGGTCGACAGGGGTGCAGAGCTATAGGGGGCGCCACCGCCGGGAAAGGGCGGCTGTCCTCGCCCGATATTTGATTGGGAGGAGGGATATGATGACTATCGACATATCATTGGGGAGGTTGTTGATGAAGTCTAGGCCTGCTGGAGTCGCTTGCGGTTCTTTCTCGACCCGTCTCCACTTGTTGGCAGCCTCGTACTCCACCTCGTCGGCGGCAACGGAAACCTCTGTCTCCATATTCACGCCGTGCTCCGATGCTTCAGCAGCCCCGGCGTCGCCACTCCCTCCAATGGGGCGCTTCGCGGCATCCTCGTACACTGACGGCTTTGAGGACTCAGAGCAGCGTCGAGGATGCGGGCGGAGAGAGAGGAATTGTGTGTGTGGCGAGGATGTGGGGGGTGCGTCCGCTCGGCGGCGCCATTAATATAGACCACTGGGAGCGAGGCCCGGCGGTGGTCCAAGGCTGTCTCGCTTCCCGGTGAGAACGACTGCTTAATCTCTAGTATGAATGAAATCTATGCTTAATTACTGAATTTTAGTTGCAAAAAATAGATAGTGCTATTGATTTTTAGTTGCATATTTTGACAAATCACAGTGTCTCTTGGCTTAGCGCTGAAGTCTGGCTTTAATTTGCATACCGTAATCTGAACCGTTTGCGTTGAAGAGATGCACAGATCCTGCATTGAACAACTTGTACGCTTCCCGGTGAGCCTGCGCACCGGACTGCACTCGCACGCCTCGCGTTCAGTCAAGAAGCTGTCCACATGGTACCTCCTATAGCCATTAAAACCAATACACGTGGCGTCACGTGAATGGTTAACAGAATGCACGCGGTTTGAATTATACAAACGTTTGAGATATTAAAGTGGCAGCTATTTTTTCAAAATGCCTTTGTTGGCTGTCATTATTCGAGTGCGCCTTCTCTCAAAATGGACATGAAAAATACCACAGCATGTCGGGTGCCCTTCCATGATGGCATGCCAAGTTTCATGAATTTCAGACGAGTTTTAGATTTACTAGAATTTAAAAACAAAGTGTCTCAACGTTTTGCCGGCAATCAACAGTGCCCTGGTGTTTGAAATTCATTCCCATTTCTTGCATGCACCCAAGGACACAGATTTGATTTTTCAACCAATTTATATGCACTGGAGCATGTGCATGTAGTTCAAATTTGAATTATGCACATAAATGCATTGAAAACTTAGTTAATGCATAAATATGTCCAAACGAACCCCGAAAAATCACAAAAATTGACACAACACTCCTATTGTTCTATGTTGACACGAGAAAAAATTTGAAAGCAATAAGAGGCAATGGATATCGTTTAGTCCCCAAAGGTGGGATGTTCCCTATCGAAACCATCATGCTTGTTGTGAGAAGCTCTGGTTTGTGAGAAGCATATACCCAAACCTGCCCCAAATGGGACAAAAAATTTACCACGGCATGTTAATGCCGCTCCATGATAGCATGCCAAGTTTCATGAATTTCAGGCGAGTTTTGGATTTACTAGAATTTAAAAACCAGACATCTCAATGTTTTGTAGGCAATTAACGGTGCCCTGGCGTTTGAAATTCATTTCCATTTCTTGCATGGGACCTAAGCATGCACCCAAGGAAACTGATTTGATTTTTCAACCAATTTATATGCACTGGAGCATGTGCATGTAATTCAAATTTGAATTATGCACATAAATGCATTGAAAACTCAGTTAATGCATAAAAATGTCCAAACGAACCCCGAAAAATCACAAAAATAACACAACACTCCTGTTGTTCTATGTTGACACGAGAATTTTTTTGAAAGCAATAAGAGGCAATGGATATCGTTTCGTCCCCAAAGGTGGGGCGTTCCCTACCGAAACCATCATGCTTGTTGTGAGAAGCTCTGGTTTGTGAGAAGCATATACCCAAACCTGCCCCAAATGGGACAAAAAATTTACCACGGCATGTTGACGCCGCTCCATGATAGCATGCCAAGTTTCATGAATTTCAGACGAGTTTTGGATTTACTAGAATTTAAAAACCAGGCATCTCAATGTTTTGCCGGCAATCAACGGTGCCCTGGTGTTTGAAATTCATTCCCATTTCTTGCATGGGACCTAAGCATGCACCCAAGGACACAGATTTGATTTTTCAACCAATTTATATGCACTGGAGCATGTGCATGTTGTTCAAATTTGAATTATGCACATAAATGCATTGAAAACTCACTTAATGCATAAAAATGTCCAAACGAACCCTGAAAAATCACAAAAAATAACACAACACTCCTGTTGTTCTATGTTGACACGAGAACATTTTTGAAAGCAATAAGAGGCAATGGATATCGTTTCGTCCCCAAAGGTGGGGCGTTCCCTACCGAAACCATCATGCTTGTTGTGAGAAGCTCTGATTTGTGAGAAGCATATACCCAAACCTGCCCTAAATGGGACAAAAATTTTACCACGACATGTTGATGCCGCTCCATGATAGCATGCCAAGTTTGATGAATTTCAGACGAGTTTTGGATTTACTAGAATTGAAAAACCAGGTATCTCAATGTTTGCGGTCGAGTGACGGTGGCAGGGTGTTTGACATTCATTCCCATTTCTTGCATGGGACCTAAGCATGCACCCAAGGACAAAAGATTTGTTTTTTCGACCAATTTATATACACTGGAGCATGTGCATGTAGTTCAAATTTGAATTATGCACATAAATGCATTGAAAACTCAATTAATGCATAAAAATGTCCAAACGAACCCTGAATAATTCCAATGCTTTTATGATCATTGCGGATAAAAGGTCTAGCAATTCAAACACCGTCCATGGCCGCTGTGACCCCATTATGTAATTCAAATCAAGACAAGAAATCAAGTAGGTCCCACACATTTTGTTATAACCAACCGTGTGAGATGCTGCACAAAATATCTTGGAGCATCGTCGGAGTATAGTACGCATACGGCTTACGCGAGAAGGTGCGACGGCTATAGTCCACAGCCCGCTCTGAATAAGGGACCGTGTCTGATGACACTTTGCGCGCCAGTTTTTTCGCTGAAGCGATTCCAAAATTTTGGCTTTCGCGGAAATATCTACCTCCTCGCCCCCTCTCCCTTACCAAAAGCCACATTTCCCCTATTTCTGCTTTCCTTTCCAAGTTGAAACCTTCACTCCTTGCTTGCAGCACCGCCTCCTCGTCGGTGACCCTCCTTCACGCTGCTCGGCCTCGTCTATCCAGGCAGGTAATCCACACCCGACCCCCGTACTCCTCCTCCTTCCACATCCCACATGCCCCGACTGCCAGCGCGAGCGCGACACCTTCCACCCAAATCACCGACCCCTCCACCAAATAAGCACGGCCCTAAGCCATGGTGCGCGCAGTATAGCTAGGATCTCAAGGAGCATTTGGCAGCGGAGAAGCAAATCGTGGCTGCACGCGCGGATGAGGTCGTGATAGCTGCCATTCGTGCCGACCCCCAGATCTTGGAGGAGCACCTTGCCATTTGCTAGCTACGCTGGTTAAGCATGCTCGGTTTACCCGTTGTGTGTGCTGCTCCTGCCTTTCCTTCACAAATTCTAGTGAATTGTGCTATCTAATTTTACCATGCAACCTGTTGCTCTAGTGTATATGTTCTATATGTCGTGCAGTGTTGTGCTCACTTATTAACTGTTTTGTTAATTAGTTGTCTTCTTCAGTTAACTGTTTGGTTCGATTCTGCAAATGTGATGTTCAATTCTTCAGGCTGCAATTTTATATTGTCTTCCATGTGAGAAATAAATCGAATTTATCTTTACAAAATACATGAGAAACGAATACAATTGCTATATTTCCAAGTTGTCAAGCATGCTTGGTTTGGTTATACATTGTGCAATCTGGTGCTCAGTTAACGTTTGGTTGATTTTTGTTGTGGTGTTTAGTTAACTGTTTGGTTCAATTCTGCAATGCGATGCTCAATAGTTGTGGGTGCATTCTTGTAGCGACCCGACCCGAATGGATCAAGTCTCTGTGCTTAAGTGTCATCCCTGGATCGGTATGCTGACACACACAGTACTCGAGGATTTATAACAGAGGTAAATCACATGTAAAAAGTAACGTAAATACTATTACCTCAATCCAAAATAGCGGAAGTAACAAGGTTGTGGATTCCCATCAACACCAACGGCAAAGTTGAGTGTAGAAATCGTAACCCTAACGAATCACTTACTCGTCGTAAGATATCCTGCAACATGAAACGTTGCAGCCCGAAAACGGGTCAGCACAATGGAATATGCTGGCAAATTCACACCATAGAGAAATGATGAACAAAGGCTATCACTACATGCATATATGGCTGGTGGAAAAGCTCTATGGTTATAATGTTTTTGCGAAAAGCCAATTTTTCCCTACTTCAAAGGAATAAATTTTATTTAACTATCATGGTGGTTGTGAAACATTGAGATGGTTGACAGCATCTCAATCCCAATTAAGTATCATCATTAACCCAACAATATTAATAAAGTAACATGATGAGATCAACGGGATAATCCAAGAACTAGATACTCAAGTTGTCCATAACCGGGGACACGGCTAATCATGATCAGTTTGTACCCTCTGCAGAGGTTTGTGCACTTTTCCCACAAGACTTGATCTCCTCCGTTGGATTACTCGCACTACATGGTGTTTGAGTAACGGATGACCAAGACACAGTCTTTCAGAAGTGTTTGCACCTTACGTATGGGTAGACCGTTACACCTACTTTCCCCTACATCTGCTAGTCTACCACTGTAAGAGTTCACACAACTTAATCAACTATGCTAGAGCCCATAATAGCTTGCGGCTGCACACGGAAGTTTCTAGCATGAAAAATCTCATGATCCCTTTGAACCTGGGTGGCGGTCCAAAAGAAAAACAGGCAATCCTGGAATACCCAGGTACCTCAATCCACCCAGATGTGAGTTTAAGTTGCCACCTTAAGTAAACCATTAATTAACAATCTCACATCTGTCATGAATTACACTCAAACCCAATCCACGTCTACGAGCATAGCATGGCAATAATAAAAGCAACGTAGAAGTAACTCCCAAGGGTTTGATAGAAAAACAGGTAATAGGTACTACCTCAACTACTTCCCAATACCCACAGTTTATTAGATCCTAATCATGCAATGTGTTTGAAAGAATAGATCTAATGCAATAAAACTGGGTATGAACGGGGTATGATCAAAGTGTTACTTGCCTGCAATGATGATGAAGATGATTCGCACTCAAAACTCTTGATAGATCTATTCGTCTCACTCCGGTCAATCTATCGAGAGCAAGCAATAGTAACCACGCATAAGCAATCACTCAAAAGATCAAAGAAGACGATTCGGAAAATATCAAAACCAAGCAAATAACTCTTGCAACATAAAACAATTTCTAACAGTACCAAAATTGTATGAATTTGGCCTTATCAGAAAGTTTAGGTCAAGAGCTTCGATTTGCAAAAAGAATCAACTCAAACGGAGTTACGGAACTTAAGTTATGAACAAAAGAAGTTTGAATACAAATCTATTTGAATTCAAATTTTAAAACTTTCAAAAACATGTTTAAGTTGTTTTACTGGATAGAGGAGATCATAACGAAGACGTGGGCGTTGGTTTCGTTGGATTTGGACAAACGAGTAAAAATTTGTGACCGTTTGAAAATCAGGGACTAATCTGTAAATAAAATCATCACAAACGGGTCCCTGGCAGAAAACTAAAATAAAAGGAAAAGTCTAAATAGCGAACGCTCGCTAACTAGTTCCAAACAGAGAACGTTCACTGATTAGTAAAACAAAAAAAACAGATCTAGGCTAGGTTTTTTTTAAAAAAAAACTGAACAAAAGAAAATTGAGAAAACCGGGCGGCGGTTTACCGGTTCGCGGCGGTTCGGGCTGATCGGCCGGCGGGTCGGGTCCGGCGAGGTCGGGGCAGTGCCGTGCTCCGGCGACGGTGGTCGGCGACGGCGGCGCGCGGGCAAGGCGAGGGCGGCGAGCTCCGGCGCGGCGGCTCGGGCGCGGGGCAAGGCACGGGCGGCGGCGCAGGCGAGCGGTGGTGGCGCGGGCGGCGGAGCTTCGGCGGATCTCGCCGGCGGCGGCGAGATGCGGGAGGCGCGGCGGCGCGAGCAGAGGGGGAGAGAGAGGGGTCGGGGCCCGGGGCTCCGGCTTTTAAGAGGGGGGGGAGGCGGCACGGTGGCGTGCAGGAGGGGGCAGGGGAGGGGGAGTCCGGCGGGGAGACGCCTCCGGCGAGCCGTGGCGGCGGCGGACTCCCGCCTGGAGTCGGTCGCGCGGGGGTGACGGGCGAGCTGAGCTGGGCCGCGGCCTGGCCTGGGGCTGGGCCGGCCCAGTCGGAGGGGAGGGTTTTTTTAAAAACATTTCTCAGACAAAGAAAATAATAAAATGAAATAATTAAAAAATATTATATAGGCATATAATATATCAAAATTTTCAGAAAAAGATTTCCTACAACGTGGACATTTTTGTAAATTCAAATAAAATCCACACAAATTTTAATAAATCAAACAGTGCTGCTGCCTTATCAAAATCCAATAAAAATCATTTTAAAAATACCAAAATGATTTCAAATTTATTTTTCTCCAATTTTCTGATGTAGGGAATCATTTTACCCTAATTTCTGTATATTTTATTTTTGGAGAAAAATAATTTGAATAAAACTCAAATAACTCCAATATTGAAAAATAATTTCAATGGGACTTTGAATAAATCCTTTGAAACTCCCAACTCATATTTCATTTGTTTTGAAGAAGTCATTTTATCTTCTCTCGTGAAAATCATTGAGTTGCATAAAGTTTCAAAATTGGAAATATTCTCAAATGAAATTCAAATATTTTCAACACCCCTTTTCATTTAAATAAATGGAAGAAGTCATGTCATCTTCTCTCCAGGGTTTTGTGATGAAAAGAATTTGAATTCATGGAGATCATAAAAGCAAAATGAAAGTTTTGGGAAAGTCCTTTTATTCCCTCTCATTTAACTTTCAAAAGATTTCGAATTCCACTCACTTTCAGTCAATCAATCAATCCAATCTATCTGTTTATTATAACATTCCAAAATTTAGAATTTTGGGATGTTACAAACCTACCACCCTTAGAATGAATCTCGTCCTCGAGATTCGGAGAGGCTAGAAAGAAATAGGTTAGGGTTTGGGGGTCTCCTCAAAATCCATCGATCATCTCAGGGGTGTGGGGTGCTACCACCCTTAGAAACATGGTTACTGTTCCATCAAAAACTCATATACTCCATCCATCTTTGACAGTGTCAGTCTTCTCAGATTCCCGGAAAAGTTCCTTCTCTGGCTCTTTGGGTAGCGGCATAACCTTTTCCTCAATTCTTCTGTCCTTTCATCTTGGTAAGGTTATTCCATTACTGGGTCTTCTTAGCTGACGGGTCAGGCGCCAATACTAAACAACTATCGACATCTCCTGGTGGTCAACAAATTACGGTTTCTCCTGCAGGAAATGGGTCTGGGTTGAACCTCACCGTATAACCTACGGTTGGCAACAACTGCCGTGTACAAGGGAAACATTCTTATACCATTCTAAGCTTCAAGCAAGGTTTGGTCGTCGTCTCTCTACTATAGGTAAGTCACTCAGATTTACCATCCCATATAGCAAAGCGAACAATAAGAGTAAGTCGGTATGGTGATCAATCCATCCCGCACCCAAATCATTACCTTGTATATGGTTTAGCGAATCTCGCATTCTAACACTCGGTCATCCTCGCAAGCATTGCAGAATTTCTCTTGTCGACGAACCAAGTTCGGATAAATCCATGGATTCTGCAAGCCAAACAAACATCTATCGTTCCTTCACAACTCTCAGGTTTTGCGTAACTCCTATAAGATCGTCTGTCGATAAAATCGTAACTTCTTCCAGGGTCTTCCCTTCAACAAGAGTGTGCTTGCTTCTTGGCAGGTCCTGGGGCCTGCGGGTTATGGCCCATCTCATCACTTGTAGTTCCTTGATCTTATCATCGAGCAACTGATCATTACTCCAACATCCAACTTCCTAGTATTCTTAAATCCATCCAATTGTACTGTCTTCCTTCCTTCTATTGGCACCAAACTAGGACATGATTACTCAGACTCATCATGGAATTCTATTGATCCATATTTCCAACATCATACCTCCTTTATATCCAATAATAATTTATCTCTTCATCCTCGTGGGATATCCCACATACCGAGATAAAAAAACACTTATACTTATGAAGTCCATACTCCACTTCGTGGAACATCATTATCCTTTCCAGGGTCAAGCGTCCTTACAGGGGAATATTGGCCATCTCTGCATGGCACTTCTTCAACTGGGAAACGTGAAACACATCATGAACTCCTGACAGTCCTTCGGGTGACTCCAACTTGTTGGCCACTTCTCCCATACGCTCCAAAACTCGGTATGGTCCTACAAATCTCGGGGCTAACTTTCCCTTAACTCCAAATAGTTTAACTCCTCGTAGAGGGAACATACGAAGACATGCTCCGTCTCCAATTTCATAGACTACCTCCTTTACATCCAATAATACTCCATACCCTCATATTCTTGGGGTATCCAACATATCAAGATAAAACTCATACTTATTTTGTTCAAAATCCACTTCGTGGAATATCATTACCTTTTTCCAAGGGTCAAGTTTCCTCACAGGGTACTACCACCCTTAAAATGCACAATCTTCCATAGACCATATTGCTCATATCCTCAAAAATGGTCAAAATCTTTCTTCATAGAGTAACAACTCATAAAATCCAAATCAATACCAATGATGCTAACTTTATTGATTCTCAAATTATTACAATCTCCTGCATTCCATTACATTCCTCAATCCGACTCTTCACTAATACAAGAAATGTCCACACTACTACTACGTTTCTCGTTGCACTCAACTATTTATCACAAGTCTTCGTCTCCTTGGGGCATTCTCTGGCAAAGTGTCCTGCTTCATCACAACGAAAACATATTACTTCTGACATATCTCGAGGTTTCCTTGTGATTATATAGCCTCCTGGGGTCCTCATCTTCCCTTTTGGGCAATCACTGAAGTAGTGTCCTGAATTTTTTGCACCTGAAACATGTGATATGACTCAGGTCTCTCTTTGTAGAAATTGGGTTGTTCCTGGGATCCAATCTATTTCTCTTCCTGGACTTTTCCGTTCCAATCAGGGCTTCTATTTCCTGTGGGTCATACTCTACTTCCTCTGTCGGGAATTCTACTAAATCCCCATTCAGACAATTTTGGGAGATGTGTCCTTCTTCTCCACATGAATAGCATGACTTGGTGCAGGGTTTATTTGGTTCTTCTTTGAGTGTGTCCTCCACCTCTTCCTTCATCACAGATTCCTCTAAAATTTCCATGTGGGCTCTTTTCATTGCTTCTTTCTTCGGCTGGATAGTCCTTTGTACCATGGGGTAGATGTGACACTGAGCAGGGTAGTGGGTAGTCCCTTCACACAAGAAACAAGTGATCTGCCGAGTTGGGCATTCTTCAGCTGGGTGGCTTCCTTCACAATTTGGGCATTCATCCTTGTGTTCCTTATGGTTGTGTCCTATTTCTCCACAAGGCTTGTATGCACAAGGTTCCTTCATATCCTTTCCATAAGGCTTCAATTTCTGGGACACAAGACGAGATCTTTGTAGAGTCCACTTAAATTCTTTCCAAGTGGTTACTCCTTTCCATCCATTGATGGTTTGGTACATCCTCCACCAAGTAGCAGCACCTCTTTCAAAACATTGAAGAGCATGCCAGGTCATATCCCTTCCGACTATAGGGTTATTCTTCATGTGATCCTCCATGTTCTGAATCCATCGGTCCATCTCCAATTGACTCATCGGTCCAGAAAATACAAGCTCATCTCCATTCATCCTCTATTGGGTCCATGGGTTTGGGGTGAGATAAGAGAGGTCGCGAGGGATGCACACAATACAAACAAATTTTGAAAAGACAGATTTTTATTGTGGCTGTCGGAAAAACAACAAACAAATGACAGCTCACAAACGTCGCATCTAACGTAGGTATAACAGGGGTTTGATCTTCTAAATGTCAATAAGTCTTCAACGTCGCCAAACTCTTCAAGTCTTGTTCATGTCTCCGATGGCTTCTTCCGATCATGCTTGTCCTTCTCAAGTTCTTTTGCCAAATCATCTCTGTTGACGCGAAGTCTCTCATGACGTCCTTTAATATTTCTGGAGTTGCGCTCCAACTTCTGGGTCTCAACATCCTTGACATGAACCCTGATCCTACTGTCCTTCAGTTCCTAACGAGTCTCCGTTATCTCGAGGTTTTGCTTTCCCAGCTTGGCTACTTTCAACTTCTGGGTCCTGAGTCCTTCATGAAATGCTTACTTGTCGAATACTGCTTCCTGAAGGTTCATCTTAACTTCCTGATGTAATACTCCAGATCCTGGTGATACACCGGTCTAAAGTTAAAACTTCATCTTGCTGAGAGGTGATCCATCAGCTTTCTACCATCCAATCCTTCCATGCATCTGCATGCTTAACTCCGCACAGTGACAATATCATAAGCGGGCGATAACCTCATGGGTATCCGTGTTTCTGCTCTTGTCATTACCATGAGCTATCATTCCATAGTTGATATCTCCTGCCTTAGTGTTTCCTTGACAAAACTCTGAGTTTCTAACTCTCCATGTTTCGGTCTTTCTCCGATACACCTTGCTCTCGAGTATTGACAGCTTCCATAGTCTGCAGGGCTCCATAAGGGTAACCTTCCTAGGTCATACATATCTGGCAATTCTTCAGAGCCTTCAAATTCTCCCAGTCTTTGGAATCTTCAACCGTTGTAGTTTCCATTATCATAATGCACGGTAAAATCCTCTTCATTCCGAATGGTCTTGGTTGTCCGATATCTTGTCCTTCTTGGAGTGGTCTCATCAGTCGAATCTTCGTGTGGTCAAAAGGGGAAAGGGTATGGTCTCACTAAAGGGAATATTTGAATAAGACTCGGAAAAGAAGAGAGGTAAAAGATCTTTTTGAAAAGGAAAGTTTTAGAGAAAATCCTTCCTATGGGCTTGCCAGTTTCTAGGGTCACGTCCTACAGTCAACATGTGCTCTGATACCATCTTGTAGCGACCCGACCCGAATGGATCAAGTCTCTGTGCTTAAGTGTCATCCCTGGATCGGTATGCTGACACACACAGTACTTGAGGATTTATAACAGAGGTAAATCACATGTAAAAAGTAACGTAAATACTATTACCTCAATCCAAAATAGCGGAAGTAACAAGGTTGTGGATTCCCATCAACACCAACGGCAAAGTTGAGTGTAGAAATCGTAACCCTAACGAATCACTTACTCGTCGTAAGATATCCTGCAACATGAAACGTTGCAGCCCGAAAACGGGTCAGCACAATGGAATATGCTGGCAAATTCACACCATAGAGAAATGATGAACAAAGGCTATCACTACATGCATATATGGCTGGTGGAAAAGCTCTATGGTTATAATGTTTTGCGAAAAGCCAATTTTTCCCTACTTCAAAGGAATAAATTTTATTTAACTATCATGGTGGTTGTGAAACATTGAGATGGTTGACAGCATCTCAATCCCAATTAAGTATCATCATTAACCCAACAATATTAATAAAGTAACATGATGAGATCAACGGGATAATCCAAGAACTAGATACTCAAGTTGTCCATAACCGGGGACACGGCTAATCATGATCAGTTTGTACACTCTGCAGAGGTTTGTGCACTTTTCCCACAAGACTTGATCTCCTCCGTTGGATTACTCGCACTACATGGTGTTTGAGTAACGGATGACCAAGACACAGTCTTTCAGAAGTGTTTGCACCTTACGTATGGGTAGACCGTTACACCTACTTTCCCCTACATCTGCTAGTCTACCACTGTAAGAGTTCACACAACTTAATCAACTATGCTAGAGCCCATAATAGCTTGCGGCTGCACACGGAAGTTTCTAGCATGAAAAATCTCATGATCCCTTTGAACCTGGGTGGCGGTCCAAAAGAAAAACAGGCAATCCTGGAATACCCAGGTACATCAATCCACCCAGATGTGAGTTTAAGTTGCCACCTTAAGTAAACCATTAATTAACAATCTCACATCTGTCATGAATTACACTCAAACCCAATCCACGTCTACGAGCATAGCATGGCAATAATAAAAGGAACGTAGAAGTAACTCCCAAGGGTTTGATAGAAAAATAGGTAATAGGTACTACCTCAACTACTTCCCAATACCCACAGTTTATTAGATCCTAATCATGCAATGTGTTTGAAAGAATAGATCTAATGCAATAAAACTGGGTATGAACGGGGTATGATCAAAGTGTTACTTGCCTGCAATGATGATGAAGATGATTCGCACTCAAAACTCTTGATAGATCTATTCGTCTCACTCCGGTCAATCTATCGAGAGCAAGCAATAGTAACCACACATAAGCAATCACTCAGAAGATCAAAGAAGACGATTCGGGAAATATCAAAACCAAGCAAATAACTCTTGCAACATAAACAATTTCTAACAGTACCAAAATTGTATGAATTTGGCCTTATCAGAAAGTTTAGGTCAAGAGCTTCGATTTGCAAAAAGAATCAACTCAAACGGAGTTACGGAACTTAAGTTATGAACAAAAGAAGTTTGAATACAAATCTGTTTGAATTCAAATTTTAAAACTTTCAAAAACATGTTTAAGTTGTTTTACTGGATAGAGGAGATCATAACGAAGACGTGGGCGTTGGTTTCGTTGGATTTGGACAAACGAGTAAAAATTTGTGACCGTTTGAAAATCAGGGACTAATCTGTAAATAAAATCATCACAAACGGGTCCCTGGCAGAAAACTAAAATAAAAGGAAAAGTCTAAATAGCGAACGCTCGCTAACTAGTTCCAAACAGAGAACGTTCACTGATTAGTAAAACAAAAAAAAACAGATCTAGGCTAGGGTTTTTTTTAAAAAAAAACTGAACAAAAGAAAACCGAGAAAACCGGGCGGCGGTTTACCGGTTCGCGGCGGTTCGGGCTGATCGGCCGGCGGGTCGGGTCCGGCGAGGTCGGGGCAGTGCCGTGCTCCGGCGACGGCGGTCGGCGACGGCGGCGCGCGGGCAAGGCGAGGGCGGCGAGCTCCGGCGCGGCGGCTCGGGCGCGGGGCAAGGCACGGGCGGCGGCGCAGGCGAGCGGTGGTGGCGCGGGCGGCGGAGCTTCGGCGGATCTCACCGGCGGCGGCGAGATGCGGGAGGTGCGGCGGCGCGAGCAGAGGGGGAGAGAGAGGGGTCGGGGCCCGGGGCTCCGGCTTTTAAGAGGGGGGGAGGCGGCACGGTGGCGTGCGGGAGGGGGCAGGGGAGGAGGAGTCCGGCGGGGAGACGCCTCCGGCGAGCCGTGGCGGCGGCGGACTCCCGCCTGGAGTCGGTCGCGCGGGGGTGACGGGCGAGCTGAGCTGGGCCGCGGCCTGGCCTGGGGCTGGGCCGGCCCAGTCGGAGGGGAGGGTTTTTTTTAAAACATTTCTCAGACAAAGAAAATAATAAAACGAAATAATTAAAAAATATTATATAGGCATATAATATATCAAATTTTTTAGAAAAAGATTTCCTACAACGTGGACATTTTTGTAAATTCAAATAAAATCCACACAAATTTTAATAAATCAAACAGTGCTGCTGCCTTATCGAAATCCAATAAAAATCATTTTAAAAATACCAAAATGATTTCAAATTTATTTTTCTCCAATTTTCTGATGTAGGGAATCATTTTACCCTAATTTCTGTATATTTTATTTTTGGAGAAAAATAATTTGAATAAAACTCAAATAACTCCAATATTGAAAAATAATTTCAATGGGACTTTGAATAAATCCTTTGAAACTCCCAACTCATATTTCATTTGTTTTGAAGAAGTCATTTTATCTTCTCTCGTGAAAATCATTGAGTTGCATAAAGTTTCAAAATTGGAAATATTCTCAAATGAAATTCAAATATTTTCAACACCCCTTTTCATTTAAATAAATGGAAGAAGTCATGTCATCTTCTCTCCAGGGTTTTGTGATGAAAAGAATTTGAATTCATGGAGATCATAAAAGCAAAATGAAAGTTTTGGGAAAGTCCTTTTATTCCCTCTCATTTAACTTTCAAAAGATTTCGAATTCCACTCACTTTCAGTCAATCAATCAATCCAATCTATCTGTTTATTATAACATTCCAAAATTTAGAATTTTGGGATGTTACAATTCTGTTATTGTATACCATGTGAGGAATAAATTGAATTTGGCTGTAGTAAATACATGAGAAACAAATACAATTGCTACAATTAGTTGTAGTTAACTGTTTGGTTAACTGTCTGATCTTCTATTAGGAGTATGTTATATTGTGCAATGTGGTGCTTAGTTAATGTTGGTTCATTTGTTATGGTGTTTAGTTAACTGCTTGGTTCAATTCTGCAATGCGATGTTCAATTGTTATGGCTGCATTCTGTTATTGTATACCATGTGAGGAATAAATCGAATTTGGCTGCACTTAATACATGAGAAACATATACAAGTGCTATATTTCTTAGTTCTTAATCATGCTTGGTTTGGATAAATGGGTTTTCCATGTGGCTTGAATTAATCTGATGAATCTGCAATGTGCTTATTTTTCATCAACATATTTTACTGATAGCATGCGAACCCTTACTTAACCTGATGACTAACTACCTTATATGTGTTGCAGGGAAACAATGGGAAGCATTGAGGTTTACAAGATGGTACTAACTATTATACCTTGCCTTTTTTTATTCCTTTGCCCCATTGCCAATATAGAGAAGATATTTATGCACATCCTTGTTTTCAGGCTTCACTGATGATTACCTCTCAAACCACCTGTGTGGTCAGGAGGCGAGGAAAGTTTTCATACAACACCCACAGTTCAATATTGAAGTGTTCCTGAAGAGGTCGAAGGATGGACGGTCAATCATCCACAGGCATTGCCCTAAAGTTGCAAAGACCTTCAACATGAATGAAGGCTCAATATTCGCCTTCCCGCTTCAGCAGTTTTCCAGATGAGATGCATCTTTCTATGTACCGTCTATGATGCTAATTTCGAAAGGTTCTAGAGGTTGCATGTGAAACTTGCTGCTGGTGTAGTTGTGTAATGGGGTAGCTGAGTGCTGAAGCTATATCATGTTGTACTCCGATGTATTTCAATTATGAAATCGTGCTTCCTTAATATGGAAATGGAATATATTATGTGCTTAATATGAATGTCAACTATATTAGTAAACGGATTATTAATAATAGGGCAATTAGCCCGCTAATTGGCCAATTAGCTTGTTAATTGGGTTTTCCTATTGCAAACGGTTAATGAGAAAACACCGTGGGCGATGACCTCAGGCAACGCACACAGTTTCTAGGAATAAACTGTGTTGGATCAATGAACAATCACACATGCCATTCTCTTGAAAACTGTTTGCGTTACGCCACCTTGCGCAAAGTTTTTCCTTGGAGTGACTGTGTGGGATGTATATACGAACAGAAACGTTTAGCGGTGACTGACTGTGTGGGATGTACTTACGACCGGAAATTATTTCGCCTGTATAATTGCATTTTTTTGAGCACTACTGTACGTATTTCTGTATTTGAGTGCTCGCCGGTCGCACACGACCTCATTTTGCCGAGCGTGTGTGCCAGGAGGGCATATCCCCAACAGTTTCTGGGTCGTGTGGGAAGGACCCCCCTATCGCCCACACTCACTTGGCGACGGTTCCGAATGCCGTCTCGGAAAGGGGTTAAAAACCGTTTGTTTAGCACCGACGCGTACTAGTGTGAGACTGAGATAGCAATCATTTCATACACATTCAGATGGCCATAATTCACTCCAGTGGGGAAGCTTAAAATTGTTTGGTGGGAGCAACTCTGAAACTACCAATTTTAATGCCCCTAACGCCACTCAAAGATTGTTTATATGCTAATTTCCTGTAAAACATTGCTATAAACTGAGCATTATCTAAATGGTATTTTGCCAAGGAAAAATTTATTTTTGTATTCTAATTTGTAATATTACAAGGGCTAAAATGTTCTTTTGAAGTTGAAGTAGTTTTTGAATTTATGTAGTTCTGCTAAAATTCATTAACATAGTCTTTGCATTTCAATTTACAGAAAATTATTCAAATTAGTACAAAGTTGTGCACATACTTTGATTTCGATAAAAAATTGTCCGCACATTTTCACCCAAGAAAATATCAAATTTGTGACTTGTACATGGATACAAAATTTAAATCAAAGTATAAGCATTTTTCCAAGACTTGTACGTCAGTAGTATTCCTCCTAGACGAGTACATGCGCGGGTCAGGCAGGATTTTCTTCTGAGATGAACACCATCCATGTGATACACAAATTGATGCAAATTGCATCTAATAGACCAATGTCCGGGTAACATCCCGGGTTCTCTCATTAAGGACACATCTACAAGCACTTGATTATTCGTGAAGAAATTTGTATAATATAAAATACAGCTTCATAACAATATACTAAAGGAGGATAGTTTTTTGGAACCATTCCGTACACAAACAACTAACAAAACTAGAGGAGGCTCCAAAACTTGTGTGTAGAAAAGGGCCAACACCTTATATATATACATACATACATATCAACACCTCATATATATATATAGGTTGGAGAGGAGAAGGGGCAGCCAAGAGGAGGGGAAGGACTCCCCTCCCCTTGCGCCAACCAAAGAGGGAAGGGGGAGTCCTTCACCCATCCCACACTACAAAAAATACACTTCCGTGATGATATGTGTTTGTCACAGTAGGTCAAGTTTTCTGTCATGCATGTACATCCATGACAATTTTATGACATAATCAAGATAGTCATACCTGTGCTGTTGTAGAAGTGTTCCATGACATTACCAAAATTATCATCATGGAAGTATCCACTTCCATGACGATAAATGGCGTGTCATGGAAGTGTTTTCGTCAAGGGTAACCGACACATGGCATCCACCGTAACGGGTCGCCGTGAAGCTACCGGGTCCGGTTTTGGATCCGATAACCCATTAACAGCCCGGACCAATAGGGATTTTCCACGTGTAAAATTCTCATTGGCCAGAGGAAACACGTGTTGGCTCACCGTTGGGATAGATGTCATCCACTCATTGGACATGAGGCGCCTATGATACGTCGACATGTGGCACGGCCCAATAGAGGCCCATTTCGGTGAAAAGGCCAGCCATTTGACTTGGTCAAAAGGTAACAGCCCGGCCCACGAAAAGCCTGTTAACGGCCTGTTCGTATATATCCCATTTACGGCCCGCTAACTCACGACTCGTTACGGCCTATCGGAATTAAGGCCGGTAGCTTCATCTGGGCCGTCCAATATGATTCTAGCCCATTGTAACTTCCGTCCCATGTATGGCCCATGATGTCTTTTGGCCCATATGAGGCCCTTTGCAACTCTTGGCCCATTAATGGCCCGTGGTGAATCTGGCCCTTAATAAACAGTGTACCACTTTATACCCATTAACAACCCATTATTCCATTGGGCCATTTCCAACCCGTGTTATCTTTCGGCCTTCTCATGGCCCATTTATTCTTGGGCTCATTTCCAGCATTCCGTTACTTACGGCCTGTTACTGGCCTTTTCTGCTTGTGGGCTAAATTCAGCCCGTGGTTACAATCGGCCCGTTTGCAGCCTGTTAATCCGTTCAGCCGTTTTTATAGCATCATCAAATACGCCGATTAACGACGGCCCGTTATGGTCGGCCCATGAACGGACGATTGCAACTCTAGCCCGTTTAGGCCCATAATGCGGTCTGTTATTGGCCCATGTTTGCCCGATCGATCATACGGCCCGTAGAAGGCCCATTGATGCTACGGCCCATAGAAGGCCCATTGATTCTACAGCCCTTAGAAGGCCCATAGTTTCTACGGCCCGTAGGAGGCCCATGGTAACTATAGTAAATATGTAGCCCATGGTTATTGTGGCCTAGTTTTAAAAAATAGGTTACCGCGGCCACTAGCAAACCGCGGAAAAAGAACTGCACTAACTACAAGCAAACAAATAAACAAGACAACAAGGAAATAAATAAGCAAGCAACTTACGCTAGGCTATCACGGCTATTACACATATTACATCCACTGGGCATCAAAGTTCGCCACCAGTGCAAATATAGGGAACAAAGCAGCATATCATGTACACTGGTTGTCAAAGTTGGCGACCAGTGCAAATAAACGCCGCAACAAAACAAGTCCAAAACTGAAACCACTTTAGAAGAGCTCAAGAAACAATGTCCTGGGTACCCATAATGCTTTCAAGATGGTTAGCAACCTTATTAACTTTCTCTTGTTTGGCGCTTAAATTCTCCAGCGCTTGCTGTTGCACCAGAAAGTATGCATCTGAATTATGCAGGGACTTCCTCAGTCCTTCAGCTTCCTGTTGTAGGACATCTGATCGATGTATTTCAACTTGAAGTTGAGACTCAAGAAGACGAAATGATTGAGGCAGCGAGTTCGAAGAGCTTGTGCCAGCGGTAGTGGCCAGTAACTCGAACACTACATCAAGACATGACTTTTGGGTTGTCTCACTGTCGTCAAGATAGTTTTTATCAGCTTTCTTGGAGACCAACATGGATGTCTCACTATCTTGAACCTTATCTGCATTACTTCCTTTACCGCTGCATAACGGGGTACTATTCTCCAATATTTTGTCCGCATTCTAAAAGAGAAACAAGCAGACACATCACAGGTTTACCATGTTGTATATGAAACTCATTTTGGTAAATCACTTCAGTACTAAAGTGGACAGGATAACAACATGAAACAAACACATATCTATGTACCATGGTCACTTTATGGTCTATATCATTCTAGTTTTTGTTGCCAAATCAAGACATAGACACAGTTCAAATAATATTTGTTCAAGACAAAGCAGAATAGAAAGAATATAAGTGTGCGAAACTACAGAGCAATAACAACACTTGTAATGTGCATGACATGAGAACATAACTGCGTATTCAATTGAAACTGAAATCAACATAGAGAAAGTTACAACAACAAACCAGTTAAAGAAACAGGTTTAAAACATACCTGTTGCGCCATTGGAGTTTCAGTTCCATCCTTCAAATTTGAAAATAGTTGGTATGAGTAAATACAGTGATGCAAGAGCAAAGGAGTATGAACCATAGCTACAGAACCTGACCTGAGAACAATTCTTCGTCTGCTTTAAGCGTTGAGTTGAGGTTCGGAGTGGTGGTCCTCGTGCTTTGGGCAGTGCAGTTCCCTTACTGACTGCTCGTGTTTGGGTGCTCTCTGGTGGAGATAGTGTTGTGTCAACTGGAACTGGGTTACTATCTGCTGGGGTTGGGGTTAGAAGGGGTGTAGCTGGTTCTCTATCCAACTGGGTAGGGGTACAATCTGTGAGAGTCTGGGTTATGTGTGGTGGGGCTGGTTCTTGGGCAAGTACAACCGTGGTTCTATCTGCATCAACTGGTAGCACTATCTTTTCTGAAGACCGTGTTGTTACTCCCTTAGATACTGCCATCACCCTCTCCAAATCAAATGGCTGATAAACAAGAAAATTAATTGAATATACAGACATTGTATGATAGACAGGTGCAATGGATAGTGGGGAATGAAAGAGGGCATGAAATAATTCACATTTATGTTGTCTAACCAAACATGATAGCATGACACAATTTCACATATACACACACAATAATAGGATAGGAATGCATGTGCAAAACAGAGAATTTAAAAACAAAGGATTTCTGCCAATCTAGGTGTTTGGTTCACAAGAATTGGAAGATCACATGATGCAAAGAAGCATGGTGAGATTAAGTCAAACCACAAGAAAATGTATGGTCATAATGCTATTATGCTACTACCTCTTAGTCTTGTGTTTCATGAATAGGAATTTGAAAAGGAGGACAAGTGGATATTAAAATTCCTACGGTTTTTTATTTCAAGGAGACACTAAAGGAACAAATCCTACAGTTTTCCTTTGCTCCATTCCTCCGAATCAAATGCATGAATACTAGTACCATAGGAAGCTTTCCAATTCCTATGTTTTTCCTTCAGTTTTCCTTTCAAGCACTGGCGATTCTGGTAGGCAGGCATGAGCAGGGAAAAGCCTACACTCAAAAAATGTTTCTGTGCTACTTCTACTACTTTGGACCCAGGCCACTGCCCTACTAGCTCAACTCCCAGGCCCACATACAAATGCACAACTCAAACACGCAGAGATAAATAATGATGGCGTTCAAGGGAGTCCATCACGGATAGCTAAGTTGCCTAGTACCTCACTACTTGTCATATAGCCGGAGAAACTAATCGTATTTCACGTTACTACGTGTGCTCAGTGGACAATATATATGTGACGCCCCCAATTCAATCGTACACTAATCATACATGCAAACGTGTACGATCAAGATCAGGGACTCACGGGAAGATATCACAACACAACTCTAAAAATAAGATAAGTCATACAAGCATCATAATACAAGCCAGGGGCCTCGAGGGCTCGAATACAAGTGCTCGATCACAGTAGCGTCAGCGGAAGTAACAATATCTGAGTACAGACATAAGTTAAACAAGTTTGCCTTAAGAAGGCTAGCACAAAAGTAGGATACAGATCGAAAGAGGCGCAGGCCTCCTGCCTGGGATCCTCCTAAACTACTCCTGGTCGTCATCATCGGCCTGCACATAGTAGTAGGCACCTCCGGTGTAGTAGGAGTCATCGTCGACGGTGGCGTCTGGCTCCTGGGCTCCAACATCTGGTTGTGACAACCGAGGGAAAGGAAAGGGGGAAAACAGGGAGAAAAGCAACCGTGAGTACTCATCCAAAGTACTCGCAAGCAAGGATCTACACTACATATGCATGGATATCTGTGTGAAGGGGCAATATCGGTGGACTGAACTGCAGAATGCCAGAATAACAGGGGGATAGCTAGTCCTGTCGAAGATTACGCTTCTGGCAGCCTCCATCTTGCAGCATGTACAACAGAGTAGATGGTAAGTTCACCAAGTATCATCGCATAGCATAATCCTACCCGGTGATCCTCCCCTCGTTGCCCTGTGTGAGAGCGATCACCGTGTTATATCTGGCACTTGGAAGGGTGTGTTTTATTAAGTATCCGGTTCTAGTTGTCATAAGGTCAAGGTGCAACTCTGGGTCGTCCTGTTACCGAGGATCACGGCTATCCGAATAGATAAACTTCCCTGCAGGGGTGCACCACGTTACCCAACACGCTTGATCCCCTTTGGCCGGACACACTTTCCTGGGTCATGCCCGGCCTCGGATGATCAGCGCGTCGCAGCCCCACCTAGGCACAACAGAGAGGTCAGCACGCCGGTCTAAATCCTATGCGCGCAGGGGTCTGGGCCCATCGCCCATTGCACACCTGCATGTTGCGTGGACGGCCAGAGAGCAGACCTAGCAACCTCCATTTGAAAGTAAGTTGCGTTACGCGGTCCAACCCGACGCGCGCCGCTCAGTCGCTGACGTCATGAAGGCTTCGGCTGATACCACGACTTCGAGTGCCCATAACTGTTCCCGCGTAGTTGGTTAGTGCGTATAGGCCAGTGGCCAGACTCAGATCAAATACCAAGATCTCGTTAAGCGTGTTATTTTGAAGTAACCGCGGACGCCGACCAGGGCCAGGCCCACCTCTCTCCTAGGTGGTCTCAACCTGCCTTGTCGCTCCGCCACAAAGCAACAGTCGGGGGCCGTCGGGAACTCAGGCCCACCACTACCTGGATGGAGCCACCTGTACTTTCAGCCCCCACATCGGAATCACATGCGGGCACTCTACGAGCCGACCCGACTTTAGTCACCACCTGTATAGTATGTATGTATATATGTATATACCCGTGATCACCTCCCGGGTGATCACGGCCCGATAGTATAGCATGGCAGACGGACAAGAATGTAGGGCCACTGATGAAGTACTAGCAACTTATACTAAGCATTTAGGATTGCAGGTTAGGGTAACAACTATAGCAACAATGACAGGCTATGCAGCAGAATAGGATTAACCGAAAGCAGTAACATGATACACTACTCTAATGCAAGCAGTAGAGAGAAGTAATAGGCGATATCTGGTGATCAAGGGGGGGCTTGCCTGGTTGCTCTGGCAAGAAGGAGGGGTCGTCAACACCGTAGTCGTACTGGGTAGCAGCGGCGTCGGTCTCGGTGTCTAGCGAGAGAAGAGGGGGAATAAATAATAAATATAATGCAAACATATGCATGCCGATGCATGACATGACAATGAGCAGTGCTAGGTGCACCCTAACGCAGTGCTAGGTGATACCGGAAAAGGGGGAAAACATCCGGGAAAGTATTCCCGGTGTTTCCCGCTTTCAGACAGACGGACCGAAGGGGGAAAGTTCCATGTTCACTATGCTAGGGATGTGTGGCTGACAAACGGACTACATATTCGGATTCGTCTCGTCGTTCTGAGCAACTTTCTTGTACAAACTATTTTCATCCGAGCTACGGTTTATTTTATATTAGTTTTAAAAGGAATTTATCATTTTCTAGAATTAACAGAATTAATTTAATTCTAAAATGCATTTATGACATCAGCATGACGTCAGCGGCCAACAGAGGCGTTGATTGGGTCGCTGACGTGTGGGTCCCGCATGTCATTGACTGTTTATTTAATTAACAGTAGTTAATTAGGTTAATTAAACACAATTAATTAAGTTAATTAATTAATTAACATTTTATTTATTTATTTATATATTTTTAATTCCTATTTTTAACATTCTGGGCGTGGGCCCCCCGTGTCATAGGCCCCAGGGGGCCAAACGGGCGCGTGGGTGCTAACGGGCGCAGGGCGCGGGCGCCGCCCGAATGCAGGGGCGCCGATGTGCGGGCGGCCGCCGTGGGCGATGGCCACGGCGGGGCGTAGGAGCAGAGACGGGGCAGACGGCGCACGCTGAGTACGCGGGACGAGGGAGAGAGGAGGCCGGGGCCTCACCGCGGGGCTGTAGGGCATGGGCAGCGGGGGTCGAGGAGGAGGACGGAGACGAGGCGACGCAGGGGAGGAGATCCGGCGAGGAAGCGGTCCGGCGAGGCGGCGAGGTCTTCAACAGGCGGTGGTGGCGCATGACAACGGCATCGATGAAGGGAAGTGCCGGGCTCGTTGCCCCTTCCTGATCCAGATCGGGTCAGTGAAGAGGAGCGAGAGGGGAGGCGAGCCAGAGACGGCCGGCGAGGAGGAGGCCTGGCGACGCCGGCGAGCGATGGGCGAGCGGGTGATCTAGCGGCAACGATGGGGTCGATGGGGACGATCCCTTCCCCGATCCAGATGGGATCAGGAGGTGGGGGCTGACGAGGGGGAGTGGGGTGACTGGGGGTTAGGGTTTCGGTAGTGTGTGTGTGTGTGGGGGGGGGGGGTTATACAGGAGCGTTGCTGGGCCAGCCTGGCGACCTGGTGGCCTGCTGGGCCGAGGCCCAGTGGGGGGGGGGTTCTTTTGTTTTGTTTTGTTTTTTATTACTTTTATTTACTTTACCATTTTCTATTTCTTTTAGTTGCTGCTTATTCTAGCGTTAACAATATACCAAAGTGGCACCTAAATTGATGTTACCAATTATGCCACTGCCACATTAATTTTCTACTCAAACTCACATAGTTTTGTAATTATTTATTATTCAAAAGTATTTAAATAATAGTTTTTGCTACTGTTTTATTCATCTTATAGTATTTAAACAATTTATAAAGGTGTGGTTTCTCCACCATAATTACCTATGCAATATTTGATTCACTCCGAACATTTTAGTTTTAATATTTGAAAACTTTTATTCTTTGCTTTATTTTGGATTTGAATTGGTTTTGATCTAACACAAGATTAGCAATAGTAATCAAAGTGATGTGACATCATTAGCAGAGAATTACTGTAGCTTAATTATCCGGGCGTCACAATATATATATGACATGTAGAGTAAAAAAGCATGCAACAAGTGTACAACCTCTTTGGCGAAGCCATGTCGATCTCAGCGTGTGTAACATCCCAAATTTTTAATTTGGAATGTTATACATAGGTCATTCATGCATATCATATTTTATTGCTTTTCGTTTTGCGATCCTCGAAATTCTAAGCAACTCAAGGACCCTCGGAGAGAGTTGGGGATTTCACCGTTTTCATATTTGAATTTTATCAAATATTCAAACAAGGATCATTTTGGTTTTAATTCATTTTTCTCTCTGAAAATATTTCATATCAGAATATATGAGAGGAGATAATATGACTTCTCCAAAATAAATGAAATATTGGAGGAAAAATATTAAAATCAAATATACATATTTTATTTTGGTTTTATCGCTATTTTATTTGAACTAGGAAAAATATGCGTTTTTCAAATTTGCATTAGAGGCTGAAATAAATGTTCACTTTGTCCGCAATATTATTAGAGGACCGCTAAAATTTATTTCAAGATTTTTGGAGTCCGTTTAGTAATTCTTTCGTTTGTCTTTCCGCGTTAGGATTTTCTTAAAAAAAACGCAACCGACTTACCGGGCCGTGTCCGACCTGGACACTGCGCCCGGGCGGCTTTATAAGCCGAGGCCCACGACTCCCCGAAGCCCAAGTCACGCCGCCGCCGCCCAAACCCTAGCGCCGCCCCGACGCCGCCGCTGCGCCGCCGCCGCCTCGCGTCGCGCCGCCGCCGCCTCGCCGCGCCGCCGCCGCCCTTATCCGCTGCCTCGCAGCGCCACCGCTGCCCCGATTCGCCGCCGCCGACCCCGCCGGACCTCGCCGAGGTAGCCGCCCGCCGCCGCCGGTTTTCGTTAGAAAACCGTTCGGTTTTTCTTTCGAAACCCTAGATTCGGTTTTTTAGTTAGATCGGTTTTTATTCGGTTTTTCCCAGTTTAGTTAAATAGCGGAAGTTCGTCCGTACGTTCGTTTTAACGAACGCCGTTCATCCGTTAGTCACAGATAGCGAACGTTCGTTCGTTAGCTTGTTCGTCAGTTTTTCTTTTTCCAGGGTTTTTCCGCGATTATGTTCGATCATGATTTCTGCCCAGATTTTCGTTTTAGTTTATCTTTTCGCTCGTTTATCGGAATCAGGCGATTCAAGCGCCTAGATCTTCGTCTCAAAACCCTCTTTCTGTTTAACCAATTTGAACAAGATTTTGATACAGTAAAATTTGACTTTAGTCCAGATTAGTAATCAGATCTTGTTTCTTTCGTGGTTTGAGTTCATTGCTCCGTTTGATTTGATTCTTTTTGCAAACCGGAGTTCTTTAGTTGAACTTTCTGGTTAGATCTTCTTATTTGAGATTTAACCGTGCATCTTTGCTTGATTGATTATGTATGCTATTGTTTGTTTGCGATAGAATTCCCGGAGTGCGAAGCGTGCTACTACGAGTCTTTAGGATTTGCAGATCGTCAGCAAGGCAAGTAACACATTGATCATACTCTTTTCATACCCAGTTTTATGTATTAGTTTCAACCCTCAAACATTGCATGATTAGGATGTGATTAACTTGTGGGTATTGGGAAGTAGATGATGAGGTAGAACCTATTACCTCTTTTATTATCAAACCCTTGGGAGTTACTTCTAAGTTATGCTTATATTGCCATGCTATGCTCGTAGACGTGGTTTGGGTTTGAGAGATCCATGACAGATGTGAGTATTTAATTAATGGTTCAATTAAGGTGGCAACTTTAATACACATCTGGGTGGATTGTTGGTTTTGGGCACCTGGGGTTATACTAGTGTTGTCCTAGGAGATCCCGGGGTTATACCGTGTGATCCTCCTACGGTCCGCCACCCAGGCTCAAAGGGATCATAAGATTATTCATGCTAGAAACTTCCGTGTGCAGCCACAAGCTATTATGGGCTGTAGCATAGTTGAGTAGGTTGCATGACCTCTTCCAGTGGTAGGCTAGCAGATATAGGGGATGTAGGTTAGTACTGTCTACCCGGGGTTAGAGTTAATGCTTCTGAAAGACTGTGTCTCGGTCATCCGTTTCTCAAACACCATGTAGTGCGAGAAATCAAACGGAGGAGATTGAGTCTTGTGGGGAAAAGTGCGCAAACCTATGCAGAGTGTATGAACTAATCATGGTTAGCCGTGTCCCCGATTATGGACATCTTGAGTATCTGGTTCTTGGATTATCATATGGATCTCATCACTCCAAATTAATTTTGTTGGTTGTTAATTAATTTTAACTGGGATTGAGATGGGGGTACCATTCTCAATGTTTCAACTACCATGATAGTTAAATAAAATATATTCCTTTGTTGTAGGAAAAAATTGACTTTTCGCAAAACATAGTAACCATACAGCCTCCACCAGCCATTTATGCATGTAGTGATAGCATTTATTCTGTTCATTACTCTACTGTGTTACTATGCCAGCATATTCCATGTGCTGACCCGTTTTCGGGCTGCAACGTATCATGTTGCAGACTTTTCAGACGAGGAGTAAGGTTCGCTAGGCCGTTGTCGTGCACTCAGCTATGCCGTTGGAGTTGGTGGACTCACTTCATCTTCCAAGCCTTCCGCTGTTATCGTATTAGATGCCCTTAAGCCATATTTATTGTAATAAGTTCTCATTTGATACATTCGATGTAATAAGTGTGTGATTGCTACTCTGTAAAAATCCTTCGAGTATTGTGTGTGTCAGCATTACCGATCCAGGGATGACACTTATGCACAAAGACTTGACCGTCTGAGGTCGGGTCGCTACAAGATGGTATCAGAGCACACGCTGAATGTAGGACACGACCACTAAGATGAGCCATATGTCACTCTTCTCTACTCATTTCTGACTTCTCTCCATTTTCTACTCTTTAGGATGGCAGACTCGAGGAACAAGTTTGCACAACTAGATGAAGACACACCCTTTGGACGACACTTGAAGGAAGTCACTAGGTACCTGAACATCGGAATACCAAGCTTCACCGGAACCTACACCGCTACTTTACCAGAAGAGGAGCGCTGGATGATTCGAGTTCAAGTTCCAGGAAGGACGTTCACGCCAGTCACTGAGCCCATAGAGTTTTCCTTTGATGCACCAACCTAGAGTCTAGGCAAAAGCATGACAGCCCACATTACTATGGGACGTATTGGAGAAGTCTACAAGCAGGAGCTGAAGGACACTATTTACCAGATATGTGGGCGCCGAGATGAGCAATGGGAAATGATTAGCACCAGGAAGGACAGGTCCATTGTCGCTTTCATCCAGGAGTTAAACCAGCACATTCGACGCCAAGAGAACCAGATGTGCGCAAGCATGATAGATTTGAAGAAGGCTATGACCAGGAACATGGAGCTAGAGGAGGAACTCAAGTCTACACGTGACGGATACGAGGAGGAAATCACCATACTTTTGGAGAAGAATGACGACCTGATAAAGAAGATCAGAGTGTTCATGGGAGATCCCGCGCCAGGAGGAGAAGATGACGATTCCACTTGTCCGGAGAAGTACATCATCATCGACGACACCGACTACGACCCCGACAGTAGTGATGATGACTATGAAGATGAAGCTGGAGCAGATATCATGGAGTCTTCCACCGATCAAAATTTCTAGTAGACCACCATATGATCAAGTAGTATTCCCCCATGTATATAGTATAGTCTGAGCACTGTAACGATAGTTAGATCGATTGTATGCCCTTGCTTGATTGATTGAGTGATATGATATGATTGTGTTTGTCTCATGTGCATATGGGTAGTGCTTTCTCACTAGACCTCATTCTATTCTAATATCTTCCCTCTAAACCCATCAGATGGCTCCGAGACATGATACCAGATTTGTCTTCCCACCGGAGCTCACTCAGTTGATCCAGCAGCAGAATGCCTTGATGCAGTTGTTAGTTCAGAACCAAGGCAACAACAACAACAAAAACCCACCGCCACCACCTTCAGTTGACAACCTAGCCCGTTTTCTGAGGTTGCAGCCGCCGGTGTTTTCCAGTAGCAACGAGCCAATAGTTGTGAATGACTGGCTACGCAGGATTGGAAGGGAGTTAACCACCGCAGGTTGCACAGATGCTGAGAAGGTGTGTTTTTCCGCACATCAATTGGATGGACCAGCAGCCTCATGGTGGGAGAATTACACAACCACTTTCCCTATAGCCAATGTCACTTGGGTTCAGTTTCAGCAAGCATTCCGCACAGCCCATGTCTCAACTGGAGCTATGAGCATGAAGAAGCGTGAGTTTCGCAACTTACGCCAGGGAAATCGTACTATGGCTCAGTACGTAGATGAGTTTAGTAAGCTATCTCGTTATGCCCCAGATGATGTGGCCACAGATGCCGCGAAACAGGAGAAGTTTATGGAAGGGCTGAATGATGAGATGAGTATGCAGTTGATGGTGTCAACATTCAACAACTACCAGAAGTTGGTAGATAAGGCTCTTATGATTGAAGGGAAGCAGCAGCAGATTGAGAGCCGCAAGAGGAAGTATGGGCAAGGGAAGTACAATTCAGGAGCGTCACAAAAGCCTCGTTTTACCCCGAACTCGGGAGGATTTACCCATAACCATGGGGGCCACACCCATAATGGAGGAAGTTCTCATAACCACAATGGCCCAAAGAATGGGAATGGGAATGGAGCAAGCAGCAATCAGAACCGCTCTAACCCAGCCACACCCGCCAAGAAGGACCAGAGTCACGTTACCTGTTTCAAGTGCGGGAAGACCGGGCACTATGCCAATGATTGTCCGGAATTGAAGAACGGAAATGGCAATGGAAGCGCTGGGAAGAAGACCAACCCTTTCAACAGAGGACAAATGAACCACGTGAACGTGGAGGAGGTCGAAGAGCAGCCTGATGCAGTTACCGGTAAGTTTTTGGTTAAGTCATTTACCGCCCTTGTTTTATTTGATACTGGTGCATCGCATTCATACATTTCATGGGGATTTGTGGACAAGTTTAAGTTACCCACCGTAGCCCTTAGGACACCCTTGCTAGTGAGCTCACCCGGTGCAGAGTATATGGCCAGCCGATGGTGCGACCGGTTACCCTTAACCATTGGCAACCATGTTTTCCCCTTAGACCTCATAATTTTGGAGTCACAAGGATTGGATGTGATACTGGGAATGGATTGGTTATCGAAGTATGGAGGAAATATTGACTGTGCTAGTAGGTCAATTCTACTCACTACCCCGGAGGGAAAAAGGATTAAGTATGTATCCAGGCATGCACCTAGGAGGACTCAAGTAAATTCTCTCACGGGAGTTGTTCAGGAGGAAGTGCCTGTAGTAAAGGATTACCCAGATGTATTCCCAGAGGAGTTACCAGGTATGCCGCCAGATCGAGACATCGAGTTTTTAATAGGGCTGTTGCCAGGCACCGGACCGATATCGAAGAGACCATACCGGATGCCCGCAAATGATCTGGAGGAGATTAAGAAGCAGATTAAGGAGTTATTGGAGAAAGGTTACATTCGACAAAGTTCATCACCATGGGGAGCCCCAGTGCTCTTGGTCGAGAAGAAAGATGGATCGTTAAGGATGGTTGTTGACTATCATGCGTTGAATGAGGTGACGATCAAGAACAAGTACCCACTGCCAATGATCAATGATTTGTTTGACCAGTTGCAAGGAGCTAAAGTCTTTTCGAAGATCGATTTGCGATCAGGATACCATCAGCTGAAGATTCGAGAAAAGGATATACCTAAGACAGCTTTTACCACGAGGTATGGGTTATATGAGTATACGGTTGTCATTCGGATTGACTAATGCCCCTGCCTATTTCATGAGTATGATGAACAAGGTGTTCATGGAGTTCTTGGATAAGTTTGTTGTGGTGTTCATTGATGATATGTTGGTATACTCAAAGAATGAAGAGGAACACAAGGAGCATTTGCGTTTAGTTCTCGAGAAGCTCAGGGAACACCAGTTGTATGCCAAGTTCAGCAAATGCAAGTTTTGGTTGAAGGAAGTTGGATTTCTTGGACATGTTATATCAGGAGAGGGTATAGCAGTGGATCCTACCAAGGTCCAGTCTGTCACGAGTGGTTGGCACCCACTTCAGTTGGAGAGATCCGCAGTTTTCTGGGACTCGCGGGATACTACCAGAGATTTATTGAGAATTTTTCCAAGATTGCAAAGCCTATGACGGCATTGTTGAAGAAGGACACCAAGTTCCATTGGACTGAAGAATGAGAAGCAAGTTTCCAGGAGTTGAAGAAACGTTTGACAACAGCCCCAGTGCTAATCCTGCCGGATATACGCAAGGACTTCCAAGTGTATTGCGACGCCTCACGCTCAGGACTTGGAGGAGTACTTATGCAAGATGGAAGAGTTGTTTCATATGCCTCACGACAACTTCGACCGCATGAGTTGAATTATGCCACGCATGATTTGGAATTAGCAGCCGTAGTGCATGCGCTAAAGACCTGGAGACATTTTCTTATTGGAAACCGTTGTGATGTGTACACGGATCATAAGAGTTTGAAGTACATTTTCACACAGAAGGAGCTGAACCTCAGGCAGAGGAGATGGTTGGAGCTTATAAAGGATTATGATATGAAGCTGCACTATCATCCAGGAAAGGCCAATGTCGTAGCTAACGCTTTGAGCCGGAAGGGTTATGTCAATACCCTCATAAGCGGAGGAATGCCAAAGGAGTTAGCGGAGGATCTAAGGGATCTACGTTTGGAGATAGTTCCTAAAGGTTTTGTTGCAGCATTAGAGGTTCAGTCAACATTATTGGGAAAGATTCGTGAAGCTCAGAAGGATGACAAGGAGATTGCTGAAATAAAGGAGAAAATGAGCAAAGGAAAATCCAAAGGTTTTCGTGAGGATGAGCACGATACCTTGTGGTTTGAGGACCGCATTTATGTGCCCAATAATGCAGAGATCAGGAAGTTGATACTTCAAGAAGCTCATGACTCGCCATACTCGATACACCCCGGAAACACCAAGATGTATCTGGATCTGAAGGAGCGTTTCTGGTGGACCGGTATGAAGAAGGATATTGCCGAGTATGTAGCCGTATGTGATGTATGTCAGAGAGTGAAGGCAGAACATCAGAAGCCAGCAGGATTACTGCAGCCTATGCCGATACCCGAATGGAAGTGGGATAAGCTTGGCATGGATTTTATAACCGGATTACCCAGGACCCGATCGGGATATGATTATATCTGGGTAGTAGTGGATCGCTTGACCAAGGTAGCTCACTTTATCCAGTGAAAACCACCTATACCAGTGCGAAGTTGGCCAAGATATACATGACCAGGATCGTATGTCTGCATGGAGTTCCGAGGACCATCGTATCAGATAGAGGAACACATTTTACTTCAAAGTTTTGGCATCAGTTGCACTAGACTTTGGGTACCAGGCTGGAGTTCAGCACAACTTTTCACCCACAGACAGATGGACAGACTGAGAGAGTCAATCAGATTCTGGAGGACTTGTTGAGAGCTTGTGCGCTAGATTATGGATCTAGTTGGGATGATAATTTGCCATACACGGAGTTCTCGTACAACAACAGCTACCAGGCCAGTTTGAAGATGGCACCGTTTGAAGCCCTGTATGGAAGAAGATGCCGAACCCCGTTGATGTGGGATGAAGTTGGAGACCGTCAGTTGTTTGGACCGGATTTGATTAAAGAGTCAGAAGAGAAGGTTAAGCTGATTCGAGATAGACTGAAGGTAGCTCAGTCCAGGCAGAAGAGTTATGCCGATTCAAAATGCAAGGAGGTTGTCTATGAAATCGGAGATAGAGCATATCTCCGTGTGTCTCCTCTACGAGGAGTTAAGCGTTTTGGAGTTAAGGGAAAGTTAGCCCTGAGATTTGTAGGACCGTACCGTGTTTTGGAACGCATGGGAGAGGTTGCCTACAAGTTGGAGTTACCCGAAGGACTGTCAGGAGTTCATGATGTGTTTCACGTTTCCCAGTTGAAGAAGTGCCATGCAGAGATGGCTGATATTCCTTTGAGAGATACAGTGCCCCTGGAAGCAATTCAGTTGGACAGTGATTGGACATATGAGGAGAAACAAGTCAAGATTCTCGAATTTGCCAGCCGAGTTACTCGCAGCAAGGTTATCAAGTTTTGCAAAGTTCAGTGGAGCCACCATACCGAGGATGAAGCCACCTGGGAAAGAGAGGATGATCTACGCAAGGACCACCCACACCTATTTTCTAGCCAACCCGAATCTCGAGGACGAGATTCATCTTAAGGGGGGTAGGTTTGTAACATCCCAAATTTTCAATTTGGAATGTTATACATAGGTCATTCATGCATATCATATTTTATTGCTTTTCGTTTCGCGATCCTCGAAATTCTAAGCAACTCAAGGACCCTCGGAGAGAGTTGGGGATTTCACCGTTTTCATATTTGAATTTTATCAAATATTGAAACAAGGATCATTTTGGTTTTAATTAATTTTTACTCCGAAAATATTTCATATCAGAATATATGAGAGGAGATAATATTACTTCTCCAAAATAAATGAAATATTGGAGGAAAAATATTAAAATCAAATATATATTTTTTATTTGGGTGTTATCGCTATTTTATTTGAATTAGGAAAAATATGCATTTTTCAAAATTGCATCAGAGGCTCAAATAAATGTTCACTTTGTCCGCAATATTATTAGAGGACCGTGAAAATTTATTTCAGGATTTTTGGAGTCCGCTTACTATTTATTTTGTTTATTTTTCTGCGTCAGGATTTAAAAAAAATGCAACCGACTTACCGGGCCGTGTCCGACCTGGACACTGCGCCCGGGCGGCTTTATAAGCCGAGACCCGCGACTCCTCGAGGCCCAAGTCACATCGCCGCCTCCCAAACCCTAGCGCCGCGCCGCCGCCGCCTCGCAGTGCCGCCGCCGCCCCGATCCGCCGCCTCGCAGCCGCCTCGCAGCGTCGCCACCGCCGACCCCGCCAGACCTCGCCGAGGTAGCCGCCCGCCGCCGTTTAGTTTTTCTTTCAAAACCCTAGATTCATTTTTTAGTTAGATCGGTTTTTATTCAGGTTTTCCCGGTTTAGTTAAATAGCGGACGTTCATCTGTACGTTCGTTTTAACGAACGCCATTCAGCCGTTAGTCACAGACAGCGAACGTTCATTCGTTAGCCTGTTCGTCAGTTTTTCTTTTTCCAGGGTTTTTCCGCGATTATTTTCGATCGCGATTTCTGCCCTGATTTTCATTTTAGTTTATCTTTTCGCTCGTTTATCGGAATCAGGCGATTTAAGCGCCTAGATCTTCGTCTCGAAACCCTCTTTCTGTTTAACCAACTCGAACAAGATTTTGATACAGTAAAATTTGACTTTAGTCCAGATTAGTAATCGGATCTTGTTTCTTTCGTGGTTTGAGTTTCGTTGCTCCGTTTGATTTGATTCTTTTTACAAACCGGAGTTCTTCAGTTGAACTTTCTGGTTAGATCTTCTTATTTGAGATTTACCCGTGCATATTTGCTTGATTGATTATGTATGCTATTGTTTGTTTGCGATAGAATTCCCAGAGTGCGAAGTGTGCTACTACGAGTCTTTAGGATTTGCAGATCGTCAGCAAGGCAAGTAACACATTGATCATACTCTTTTCATACCCAGTTTTTATGCATTAGTTTCAACCCTCAAACATTGCATGATTAGGATGTGATTAACTTGTGGGTATTGGGAAGTAGATGATGAGGTAGAACCTATTACCTTTTTTATTATCAAACCCTTGGGAGTTACTTCTACGTTATGCTTATATTGCCATGCTATGCTCGTAGACGTGGTTTGGGTTTGAGAGATCCACGACATATGTGAGTATTTAATTAATGGTTCAATTAAGGTGGCAACTTTAATACACATCTGGGTGGATTGTTGGTTTTGGGCACCTGGGGTTATACCAGTGTTGTCCTAGGAGATCCCGGGGTTATACCATGTGATCCTCCTACGGTCCGCCACCCAGGCTCAAAGGGATCATAAGATTATTCATGCTAGAAACTTCCGTGTGCAGCCACAAGCTATTATGGGCTGTAGCATAGTTGAGTAGGTTGCATGACCTCTTCCAGTGGTAGGCTAGCAGATGTAGGGGATGTAGGTTGGTACTGTCTACCCGGGTTTAGAGTTAATGCTTCTGAAAGACTGTGTCTCGGTCATCCGTTTCTCAAACACCATGTAATGCAAGAAATCAAACGGAGGAGATCGAGTCTTGTGGGGAAAAGTGCGCAAACCTCTGCAGAGTGTATAAACTAATCATGGTTAGCCGTGTCCCCGGTTATGGACATCTTGAGTATCTGGTTCTTGGATTATCATATGGATCTCGTCACTCTAAATTAATTTTGTTGGGTTGTTAATTACTTTTAATTGGGACTGAGATGGGGGTACCATTCTCAATGTTTCAACTACCATGATAGTTAAATAAAATATATTCCTTTGTTGTGGGGAAAAATTGGTTTTTCGTAAAACATATTAACCATACAGCCTCCACCAGCCATTTATGCATGTAGTGATAGCATTTATTCTGTTCATTACTGTACTGTGTTACTATGCCAGCATATTCCATGTGCTGACCCGTTTTCGGGCTGCAACGTATCATGTTCCAGACTTTTCAGACGAGGAATAAGGTTTGCTAGGCCGTTGTCATGCACTCAGCTATGCCGTTGGAGTTGATGGACTCACTTTATCTTCCAAGCCTTCCGCTGTTATCGTATTAGATGGCCTTAAGCCATATTTATTGTAATAAGTTCTCTTTTGAGACATTCGATGTAATAAGTGTGTGATTGCTACTATGTTATAAATCCTTCGAGTACTGTGTGTGTCAGCATTACCGATCCAGGGATGACACTTATGCACAGAGACTTGACCGTCTGAGGTCGGGTCGCTACAACGTGATTGGGTTGGTCGGTGATGATGCTCTAGCTGATTTGGCTGTCGTAGGAGGGGAAGAAGATCTTAGGCGTCTGGAGATGGAGCCCGGGGTACTGCTCCGCTGTGATGGAGGGTTTCGTCATTGGAGCAGCTCCGGTGAGTTGTACAACGGCGAGGCTGAAGCAGGACAAGAGAGACAACATTAACCTGAGTGGAATTCTAATATCATCTCCAATAGATGACGTAAAATACATAACCACAAAGTGCTAGATGTAAAATACATCAGCCGCTCATCTCTGAACTTAACTGTCAAAACTGAATTTAACTGTGGAAACTGAATTTTGCTGTCGAAACTGAATTTACTGTGGAAACTGAACGCACTAGTAGCAGAAAAGCAGTAGCAGCAGCAGCACCCGAAGCAGTAGTGCGTGCGAGAGCCGGGGCTGCTGATCGTGTCACAGCATCTCGGGTAGCACCGGAGGGGCTCGAGGGAGAGCAGGATCTACTGCTCGTGCAGCAGCAGCGCGCGCAAGAGTAGAGCAGCAGCTGCGCACGCAAGAGTAGAGCAGCAGCGCAAGCAAGAGCAAGAGCGGGAGCAGCATCGCAAGTAAGAGCAAGAGCGAGAGCAGCAGCGCGAGCAATAGCAAGAGCAAACCAGGCAGGGGACCGAGAGCAAGAGCAGAGCAGCAGCGCGAGTGAGAGGCAAAGAAGCAGCAGCTCCTACTGATGTGGACATCGCCATCGAGGGAGCGACGCCGTGGAGAAAGTGGCCGGCGACGCCGCCGTGGATGGAGCCCCGCCATGTCGGCTCAGGACCGAGCGCTGGCAGCACCATGAGATCGAATCAAGAAGAAAATGCGATGATTAGTGTACAACGTCTTTGGTGGCGCCGATTAGGCCTCAGCTTCATCTGAGGAAATGGTGATGATGCTGCTCTTCCGGTGGTGTAGGTGAAGACGACGGTGTGGGAATGGAGGTGGCGTGAAAGACGAGGGGAACATCGGGGAAGCTCCTTGGAGGTGGAGGACAGGATGGTTGAACCGCCGGGACGACGAGATCGACGACGGATCCTCATCTGGTACGGTGGATGAGGGACATCGAGGTGTTGCTGTGGACGACGTCGCCGGGGAAGAGGCTCCGGCTATGTGGCGGACGGAGGAGGGTGTAGGGCTTCGCGGGTTTTCGCGGCCTCGGTGTACAAATGGGTGGGCGGATGGGATGGGAGGGGGAAACCATGGCTTAGGGACACGCTTGTCTGAAATGTGAGGTAAGTTATGAAAGTTCCCCCGCCGATTTGAGCTAGGCAGTTCTTTCGGTTCAGGGGTATCACGGGCATTTCGTGTGTTGGGATTTCGCAGGAGGTGGGAGTTTTCGCGCGCGTTGTAATTTTGGGATAGCAAGGCGCGGGTTGAGATGAAGGGAGTTTTCGAAGCACAACAAGACAAAGATATATCTTAAATATTTCGGGGTAAGGTGTGGGTTGAAATTTCTGGACAAGCCTAACGTGTACTGTACCAAATTAATTCACACTTCCATCGACAAAAAAACAAAAAGAAATCAATTCGCACCACACAGGAGAGTCTAGTCCCGTGTACTGTACCAAATCAGTTCGCACTAGAAATGCCATTCAAAACTTTGAATTCATGTTATGTTCAATTAAAATATTTCGCTACGTGTATAATGCATGCAACCTGCTACTCAAATGAACATTTTAGTGCATTCCAAACGTATATACTATCGCTTCAATATGACTAAATTTGAATTCGTTTCTCTATTTGAATAGGATCTACAATCATAATTGTTGTGAAGTTAAACCATTTGAATTCGTTTCTATATTTTAGTAAGATCTACAATCATCATTATTGTCAAGTTAAACCATCGTTTGTGTATTATCTTCACAACACACCACATGATTACTGTCGAGTTAGATAGGAACTATGTGTACTGGCGAACTCGATTTTTTGAATCCACTTTATGTTGATTTCAAATCACAATACATTTCAAGCTCTAGCTAGATCTTCATAATCTAAACCATGTCTCATATGTATAATGTGTTTATCACATAATGTATGGTGCCCCGGCCCCTGCACCTACAAGTATTTAGATGTGAGTTGCAAACGCCACACATTACCACAAATTCAAATAAAATGTGAGATTGTTCGATATATAGTATGGTTTAGATTGTTCAATATTTAGTTGTGAGCTGAAAACGCCACACATTATCACAAATTCAAATAAAATGTGAGATTGTTCGATGTACAGTATGGTTTAGATTGTTCGATATTTAGCTGTGAGTTGTGAACACCACGCATTATCACCTTATGGTATAACATGTCCAAAACCACACACCATGCGTATCACCGCTATATTCATGCATGCATATGTTTATAACACTATGATCTCCTATTCAAATATATGAATCCACTTTCATATCGAATTATGATCTTTGTTAGTCTCTTACACCCACACAATCCTCTAACCTTTGTAGCTAGCACTAACTTTCTCTCGTGCATGCACACGCCCTCCATGCCCCCTCCCTCAGCATTCTATCCATCACGCACATTCACTTTTTTCTTTAGGTCGTTCTCCCATGGTCTCCACAACTCCTTTCTGACACACACTGATCGATAAACCTCTCTAGCGATGTTTGCCTACAACATACACACGCACCATCCATCTCCTCCTTTCTGTGTCCATGCCTCGTGTCTCTCATACGGTCGCACACACGTGTAAACTCTCGCCCCTCTTTTCATCGATCTCACAATCTCACACTCCTCCCCTATCTATCTAGTAGGCCTCTCGCACCACCTCCTAGATCCATTCTCTCTGTCTATCCGTCTCGCTAGGCCTTATTTGGCTCTAACAAATGGATGTACACCGACCGATCTCCTGCTATACATATAGCTAGCTAGGTCATTATAACTCGTTTCCCCATGCGTCGATCGATCTACCTCATTAGTTATGTCTCTCCCTTCCTTCGACAAACAACAATTGATCTATCGATCTAGTTAGTTCTGCTTACCAACCACATGGTCCCCCTTCATCCTCCATGCATGCGTCCCGACACATCTATCACGGACACGCACACACAGAAACACATCCCCACTCTTATTGATAATATTGCAGTTCTACCCTCAGTTTGTCTAGTAGGCCTCTCCCACCATCTTCGAGAAGCAACTCCATCACCCATCCAGCACTCTACCCCTCTCCCTCCCTCTCTCTCTCTCTCTCTCTCTCTCTCTCTCCTCTCTATCTCTCTGTCCCAACCTATTTCCCGCCCTTCACTTATGTATGGATGTCGACCAATCTCCCTCAAGACATAGCTGGGTCTCTCCTTCTCAACACATATACGAGTCGATCTACCTCTCTAGTTAGGTCTCTGCCTCCCCCCCACACACCGATACATCGAGCACTCTAGTCATGTCTCCCTGCCACACACAAACTTGCCCTGTGCCCTCTGACGTTCCGGTAGGTCAGTCGCCCTATATCTTTGACTTGCACACACACAATTTCGATGGCTCTCTTCATCGATCTCGCACCCACCCGCTTGATCCTCTCTTTGACTCTATCAATATCTATGACCCCTCCCTCTCTTCTCGTGGATCGCCCCCTCTATATATGATATAGATAGGCCTCTATTTCACACACATTGCATGTGCCAAATTTTTGTTTGAGATATCACCGACACATATTCCCACAAATACATTCATGAAATCACACCCCCAACAAAAAACACTCACGAACGCACACGCCATCTGTCTAGGTTTGTATCTCTCCCTCACACACACACGTAGGTGGGGGACGTGCATGAAGAGAAGAGGTGCACGCATGGCGCACGTACTCCCGTCTCTTTCCCGAATCCTCTTTCCCAACCACACCCGCGCGGGTACACGGTGGAGCTCATTTCTGTACGAAAAGGCAGCCCACGTGGTAAGTTGACACGTGTATGGGTTGTCCACTTGATGGAGGATCGTGTACCACGGGTGAACAAACAAATTGCGACTTGACGCGTTATGTTAAAAAAGAGGCAAACCATGTGGGGCCTACCTTAGAGGCAAGGCTCTATACACTGTAGATGCTCTGTACGTATTACTTTTGATGTGTCCCGTCAACTCACAGAACGAGGAGAAGCTTGCTTAGTACGCCGTCTCCCCCGCCCACGAGTGCGGTGGCTCGCAGGACGAGGTGAAGCTTGCTTACTACGCCTTACGCCCGCTCCCTCGCCCACGCGCGCGGTGGCTCGCAGGACGAGGAGAAATTTTTACTACTCCCTCCGTTTACTCCTCGTCCCTACCTTGGTTAGAGAGATTATCATATTGTTTGAAATATATGTCTTTTAGTAGATTTCAATAAGAACTACTAGTACATACTCCAAACACTTATGTATATAGACGTATTTTAGAGTGTAGATTCACTCATTTTGCTCCGTATGTAGTCCATACTGAAACAGACGTAATACTAGTACGCACTCTCCCTCGCCCACGTGGTGGACGTGCAACAATTCATTCGGTCTCAGATAGCCAGAATGATATATACTGCAGTACCATTATTGCTCGACTTCCCGAACAGGCGAAGAGCTAAGCGCAAGGTTAATATTTTGGAGATGCCAAGCCCAAGGTTTATAGGAGAACGAGTAGTAGTAGTACTAGTAGTACGTACCAGTGGTATGTACTATATGAGGAAGAAGGCAACAAGATGTATGTTTTGCGTGACAGTCTCTTCTTACAGGACGTGCTAGACCTAGTGGACCTCATTGTTGCAATGGAGGTACTCTCTATCATAGATGACACGATTCAGAGTGGTGGGCAGCAGGCATAATTCAGAGCTGCTTAGTCTTAAACCCCATGAAGAAGTCCCATCAAAAGGAATAGCCATCCTCTACATGTGCTCCTATGTAAAATGAGTAAATGAGACAAAAGGAGAAAGAGATAAAGTAAAAAAAATCACCAGCCTTAGATCTAGCCCTATTGTATCAGTGAATGATATTTCTACGTTGTGATTCACATGGCTATATTATTAACCATGCTACCGAGGTAGAAGTGAATTTTTATTTATTTGCGGAGGTAGCAGCAGATGGATATTCAACGAGGAGTGAAATGATGGCTGCTTCCTCGGTCAAACATAGAGAAAGGTGGGCCTCATGATTTGACGGCTTATTAGTCAATATTACTGCCTATACTCTTTGCCCATATATAATAACCGCGTGGTACAGTAGTGGGCTATACTTTTAATAACCATGCTCGAAGAGAAGAGGTGCACGCACCCACACACGTAGTACTAGTAGCACTCTTTGCATCTTTTGCGTCTTCCCCAACCACACACATGACACGGTGGAGCTCATTCAGTAAGATGATGCAACCCACGTGATAATTTGACGCGTCTAGTAGTAGTTACTCACTTATAAATAATGGAGGGTTGGGAACCACGAATGAAATGTGCCGCGTCATTTATAAATAAAGTTTTTTTTCTTTAGTGGCACATACACAATATAAATAGGTTCATATGGAGAGAAAGGAAACCGCTCCACTATATACATAGCCAGGACGAGCCTACACGGTTGCTTGCTGGGGTTGCTCTCTTCACACTCTCTCGCACAAAACGAGTGTGGCCACATCTCTAACATCCGGGCGGATCATGTCCGCCGGGGGAAGGGGTGGATGCTTTGTGTAGATGCAGTCGCCGTCGCCGACGGTGAAAACCCAATGTTGGCACGTCCCGATCAGGGGTCCCCACCGTTCTCTCTCACAAAGCCGGTGAGGTTGCCTTCGTCCCTTTCTCACTGCCGCGACGTGGGCAGTTGCGGCCTCCCGCGGCCCTCGTCTAGGTTGAGCTACATCCCGACATCCCTCAGGTACAACTTCCTTACAGCTGGCTTGCACCACTGCCCCAGCTGCCCACATCGCTCCATGTGGATATTTCTCTACTTCTTTGCCCCGCAGATACCTCTATTGGCTTCTACCGTATTTGTGATGAGTTTATATCTCATCAACTAGTCCCAGTAATCTTATTCTAATCACGCTTCTTCAATTTCTTTGCCACAGGGATGCTCATCTCGATTTTGGTGAAACTGCACAAAATGATCCGATGGTCAAAGGGTTGCGAACTTCATTTCTTCGGAAGCTTCAATGTTGCCAGCAAATTAAAGCCTCGTTAGGGTTTAGGGTTCAAGGGCTACATGGATCTTTTTTTCTTTAGCTGTCTCTGTTCCAAAATAAGTGTCAACTTTAGTAGTAGTACAACTTTGTACTAAAGTTTGCATAAAGTTGAGACACTCATTTTGGGACGGAGGGAGTACATATTGGCTATGATATGTCAATCATTTAGATGCAATAGCATGCATGTTAGTCTCCTTTGTATTTGATGAAATGTTGTAATGGGGCAACCTTGGACGCAAGATACATGAAACAGAAGCTGGAAGCTTCATAGCATTGTACAAATTCATCTCGCTAAGAAATTACAGTACTTACTATACTACTATGTAAAGAGTTAGGTGTCGCACGGTGTCCAGAAAATATGGTGATAGTGTGAGGTGGGCCATGTAATCACTGAGCCTGCATGTTTTCACTGCTTCCGCACTCCTCCGCTGTAAGAATGGAGAAAATTGTAATCTAGTACCTCCTTTCGCCGAAGCGTGGGACGTCCAGAAGTCGTACCACCTCAGTAATAATGACCAATGAACCATCAAATCACATAGAACCAACAGTAAGTTGGACGAACAAAGCAACCATCACTCTTGAATCCGTTTCTCCCTTCAACGTAGGCGCCAGTGAGAGGTCGCGTCTGCTCTGCCCGGGCATGAATGCGGCACCGATTCTTTGGAGCGGCGCTGACCGTTTCGGGCGGGAAGCGCGTACAGGCGATGGAGGGGCTTTGGGTGGACCAGCCTGGTTAGGAGTGGGCGTGGCAGCTGTCCCGACCGGATGCCCGGAAACGAGAGGATGCACCGACTCTCACGGCTAAATCGTACACTACACACCATCTCTCTGTAGGAGTAGGTCGATGTGTCGCTCTCTCTAACATACACATGCTGTTAAACAGACACACACACGCACACATGCACACGCACACACTGGTTCATAGAATGGGAATATCGTGCGAGTGCGAAGCCACAGGAAGTGAGATACACATGGGGTATGAACAAGAAGAGAAGAGGTGACGAATATATCATTAAACCTGGACTGAGGAGTAGTACTCCCTCCGTCTAGGTGTTAAGTCATCTTACAAAAATCAGATATTCCCAAAATGTTTAGGCGTCGACCATTAACTTCGCATCTCAATCCCCTCCTAGCCTCATTGCTAGAAAGCGTTGTTACTTACTCTGCCTTGTTATCTCCCCTGGAAGCCCAATGCATGGAGCGCAACTACGTGTTGATCAGTCAAGAAATCAAAGTCGGCTTGCATGCGAGTTAATACGTGGCCCTGCATGGTAGCTAAAATGACATATCTTAATTTTTGTGATTAATTGTTGCGTTTAGAGATAGAAATCAGGGCTTTGATTGGAAGAAGGACCGGTCAAGTTTCTCCTTCTCGTCCAATCTGCTTGCACCTTGGTCCCGCTGCACCTTCTAATGTGACTTACACCTAGACGGAGGGAGTAGTACGAGATACGGTGGCACACTAACTTAGTCGAATACAAGTGCCCAAATTTTTTGGAAGAGAGCAAAGTGTACAAACTAAATAATTAAAAGAGTAAAATGCACAGTTGGTCATTGAACTTATCGTATAAGTTCACTTTGGCCACTGTACTCAAGAGTACGGTCGATACTGTCACTATATATGTGATGAGGTGATTATATGGTCACTTCGAGATCGTATAGCTATGTATTCATCCATTTTGACCAGTCAAAGAATCCTCCTGGCGCCTTGTCAGATCAGTTTTCTCTCTCTGTCATGTGGGTCCTACCTGTCATTGGGTGGAAGAAAGAAGTTGAACAAAAATAAAAATATGCACGGGGGCGTGGTTCGAACCCTAGACCTCACGCTTTATACGGGCAAACAGGCTAACCAGCTACACCAACCTCCAGTTGTGATTAACTAGTGGAAAATATAGTTTTATACCTTTAGTAGCGGCACACGCATGCAGCGCGCAGCTTGCAGTGCATGCACACACACTAGCACGGATTCAAGTCGCATGCTGACCTCTATTGCCGCAAGTTCATGCAGTACCTCGCCTGTTGTCCGCCGTTCCCGTTGTTGACCCTTCCACCTGAGGTTGTCGACCTGTTGCTCTACCACTACGCCAAGTCCGAGCTCTCGCTGCTTGTGGCACAACGCATACGAACTCCATCTGCGTGAGATGACATGGCCATGAATGATGATTGTTGGGGAACGTAGTATTTCAAAAATTTCCTACGATCACGCAAGATCTATCTAGGAGAAGCATAGGAATGAGCGGGGAGAGTGTGTCCACGTACCCTCGTAGACCGAAAGCGGAAGCGTTAAGTAACGCGGTTGATGTAGTCGAACATCTTCGCGATCCAACCGATCTAGTACTGAACGCACGACACCTCCGCGATCTGCACATGTTCAGCTCAGTGATGTTCCTCGAACTCTAGATCCAGCTGAGGCCGAGGGAGAGTTCTATCAGCACGATGACGTGGTGACGGTGATGATGAAGTTACCGGCGCAGGGCTTCGCCTAAGCACTACGACGATATGACCGAGGTGGTAAACTGTGGAGGGGGCACTGCACACGGCTAAAGATCAACTTGTGTTTCTTTGGGGTGCCCCTCTCCCACATATATAAAGGAGGGGGGAAGAGGAGGCCGGCCCTAGAGGGGGCGCGCCAAAAGGGGGAGTCCTACTTGGACTCTTGGTCCAAGTAGGATTCAACCCCCCCTTTCCTATTCCAACTAGGAGAAGGAAGGGAAGGAGGAAGAGGGGAGAAGGAAGGAGGGGGGCGCCGCCCCCTCCTAGTCCAATTCGGACCAGCCCATGAGGGCACGTGCGGCCACCCCTTGAGGCCCTTCTCTCCTTTCCCGTATGGCCCATTAAGGCCCACTACTTCCCCGGCGAATTCCCGTAACTCTCCGGTACTCCGAAAAATAACCGAATCACTCGGAACCTTTCCGATGTCCGAGTATAGCCTTCCAATATATCAATATTTACCTCTCGACCATTTCGAGACTCCTTGTCGCGTCCGTGATCTCATCCGGGACTCCGAACAACCTTCGGTCATCAAATCATAAACCCATAATACAAATCATCATCGAACGTTAAGCGTGCGGACCCTACGAGTTCGAGAACTATGTAGACATGACCGAGACACATCTTCGGTCAATAACCAATAGAGGAACCTGGATGCTCATATTGGTTCCGACATATTCTACGAAGATCTTTATCGGTCAAACCGCATAACAACATACGTTGTTCCCTTTGTCATCGGTATGTTACTTGCCCGAGATTCGATCGCCGGTATCATCATACCTAGTTCAATCTCGTTACCGGCAAGTCTCTTTACTCGTTCCGTAATGCATCATCCCGCAACTAACTCATTAGTCACATTGCTTGCAAGGCTTATAGTGATATGCATTACCGAGAGGGCCCAGAGATACCTCTCCGATACTTGGAGTGACAAATCCTAATCTCGATCTATGCCAACCCAACAAATACTTTCGGAGACACCTGTAGAGCATCTTTATAATCACCCTGTTATGTTGTGACATTTGATAGCACACAAGGTGTTCCTCCGATATTCGGGAGTTGCATAATCTCATAGTCAGAGGAACATGTATAAGTCATGAAGAAAGCAATAGCAATAAAACTCAACAATCATAATGCTAAGCTAATGGATGGGTCTTGTCCATCACATCATTCTCTAATGATGTGATCCCGTTGATCAAATGACAACAGATGTCTATGGTCTGGAAACATAACCATCTTTGATTAACGAGCTAGTCAAGTAGAGGCATACTAGGGATACTCTGTTTTGTCTATGTATTCACACATGTACTAAGTTTCCAGTTAATACAATTCTAGCATGAATAATAAACATTTATCATGATAGAAGGAAATATAAATAACAACTTTATTATGGCCTCTAGGGCGTATTTCCTTCAGTCTCCCACTTGCGCTAGAGTCAATAATCTAGGTCACATCGCCATGTGATTTAACACCAATAGTTCACATCACCATGTGATTAGTTCACATCGCCATGTGAGTAATACCCAAAGGGTTTTACTAGAGTCAATAATCTAGTTCACATCACTATGTGATTAACACCCAAAGAGTACTAAGGTGTGATCACGTTTTTCTTGTGAGAGAAGCTTAGTCAATGGGTCTGTCACATTGAGAGCCGTATGTATTTTGCAAATTTTCTATGTCTACAATGCTCTGCATGGAGCTACTCTAGCTAATTGCTCCCACTTTCAATATGTATCCAGATTGAGACTCAGAGTCATCTGGATCTGTGTAAAATCTTGCATCGGCATAACTCTTTATGACGAACTCTTTATCACCTCCATAACCGAGAAATATCTCCTTAGTCTTCTGAGGATAATTTTGACCGCTGTCCATTAATCTACTCCTGGATCACTATTGTACCTCCTTGCCAAACTCATGGCAAGGTACACAATAGGTTTGGTACATAGCATAGCATACTTTATAGAACCTATGGCTGAGGCATAGGGAATGACTTTCATTCTCTTTCTATTTTCTGCCGTGGTCGTGTTTTGAGTCTTACTCAACTTTACACCTTGCAATACAGGCAAGAACTCCTTCTTTGACTGTTCCATTTTGAACTACTTCAAAAATCTTGTCAAGGTATGTACTCATTGAAAAATCTTATTAAGCATCTTGATCTATCTCTATAGATCTTGATGCCCAATATGTAAGCAGCTTCACCGAGGTCTTTCTTTGAAAAACTCCTTTCAAACACTCCTTTATGCTTTCCAGAAAATTCTACATCATTTCCGATCAACAATATGTCTTTCACATATACTTATCAGAAAGGTTGTAGTGCTCCCAGTCACTTTCTTGTAAATACAGGCTTCACCGCAAGTCTATATAAAACTCTATGCTTTGATCAACTCATCAAAGCGTATATTCCTATTCCGAGAGGCTTGCACCAGTCCATAGATGGATCGCTGAAGCTTGCACACTTTGTTAGCACCTTTAGGATTGCAAAACCTTCTTGTTGTATCATATACAACTCTTTCAAGAAACCCATTAAGGAATGTAGTTTTGACGTCCATTTGACAGATTTCATAAAATGTGGCAATTGCTAACATGATTCGGACAGAGTTAAGCAATGCTACAAGTGAGAAAATCTCATCGTAGTCAACACCTTGAACTTGTCGAAAACTTTTTTGCGACAATTCGAGCTTTGTAGATATTAACACTACTATCAGCATTCGTCTTCCTCTTGAAGATCCATTTATTCTCAATGGCTTGCCGATCATCGAGCAAGTCAACCAAAGTCCATACTTTGTTCTCATACATGGATCCCATCTCAGATTTCATGGCCTCAAGCCATTTTGCGGAATCTGGGCTCATCATCGCTTCCTCATAGTTCGTAGGTTCATCATGGTCTATTAACATGACTTCCAGAACAAGATTACCGTACCACTCTGGTGCGGATCGTATTTTGGTTGACCCACGAGGTTCGGTAGTAACTTGATCTAAAGTTTCATGATCATCATCATTAACTTCCTCACTAATTGGTGTAGGCATCACTGGAACTGATTTCAGTGATGAGCTACTTTCCAATTCAAGAGAAGGTACAATTACATCATCAAGTTCTACTTTCCTCCCACTCACTTCTTTCGAGAGAAACTTCTTCTCTAGAAAGGATCCACTCTTAGCAACAAAGATCTTGCCTTCGGACCTGTGATAGGAGGTGTACCCAACAGTTTCTTTTGGGTATCCTATGAAGACACACGTCTCCGATTTGGGTTTGAGCTTATCAGGCTGAAACTTCTTCACATAAGCATAGCAACCCCAAACTTTAAGAAACGACAGCTTACGTTTCTTGCCAAACCATAGTTTATACGGTGTTGTCTCAACGGATTTAGATGGTGCCCTATTTAACGTGAATGCAGCTGTCTCTAATGCATAACCCCAAAATGATAGTGGTAAATCGGTAAGAGACATCATAGATCGCACCATATCTAATAAAGTGCGGTTACGACGTTCGGACACACCATTACGCTGTGGTGTTCCAGGTGGCGTGAGTTGCGAAACTATTCCACATTGTTTCAAATGAAGACCAAACTCGTAACTCAAATATTCACCTCTACGATCAGATTGTAGAAACTTTATTTTCTTGTTACGATGATTTTCCACTTCACTATGAAATTCTTTGAACTTTTCAAATGTTTCAGACTTATGTTTCATCAAGTAGATATATCCATATCTGCTCAAATCATCCGTGAAGGTCAGAAAATAACGATACCTGCCGCGAGCCTCAACACTCATCGGACCGCATACATCAGTATGTATTATTTCCAACAAGTCTATTGCTCGCTCCATTGTTCCGAAGAACGGAGTCTTAGTCATCTTGCCCATGAGGCATTGTTCGCAAGCATCAAGTGATTCCAAAAGCCCATCAACATGGAGTTTCTTCATGCGCTTTATACCAATATGACCTAAACGGTAGTGCCACAAATAAGTTGCACTATCATTATTAAACTTATATCTTTTGGCATCAATATTATGTGTATCACTGTGATCGAGATTCAGTAAACTATTTACATTGGATGTAAGACCATAGAAGGTTTTATTCATGTAAACAGAACAACAATTATGCTCCGACTTAAATGAATAACCGTATCGCAATAAACATGATCCAATCATATTTATGCTCAACACAAACAACAAATAACATTTATTTAGTTCCAATACTAATCCCGAAGGAAAAAGGGAGTGTGCGATGGTGATCTTATCAACCTTGGAATCACTTCCAACACACAGCATCACCTCGCCCTTAACTAGTCTCTGTTTATTTTTCAACTCCCGTTTTGAGTTACTACTCTTAGCAACTGAACCAGTATCAAATACCGAGGGGTTGCTATAAACACTAGTAAAGTACACATCAATAACATGTATATCAAATATACCTTTGTTCACTTTGCCATCCTTCTTATCCGCCAAGTATCTAGGGCAGTTCCACTTCCAGTGACCATTTCCTTTGCAGTAGAAGCACTCAGTTTCAGGCTTGGTCTAGCTTTGGGCTTCTTCATGGGAGTGGCAACTTGCTTGCCATTCTTCTTGAAGTTCCCTTTCTTTCCCTTGACCTTTTACTTGAAACTAGTGGTCTTGTCAACCATCAACACTTGATGCTTTTCTTGATTTCTACCTTCGCCGATTCAGCATCGCGAAGAGCTCAGTGAATCATTTTCGTCATCCCTTGCATATTATAGTTCATCACGAAGTTCCAGTAACTTGGTGAGAACTCTGTCAATCACTATCATATCTGGAAGATTAACTCCCACTTGATTCAAGCGATTGTAGTACTCAGACATTCTGAGCACATGCTCACTGGTTGATCTATTCTCCTCCATCTTGTAGGCAAAGTACTTGTCAGAGGTCTCATACCTCTCGACTCGGGCATGAGTTTGTAATACCAATTTCAGCTCTTGGAACATCTTATATGCTCCGTAGCATTCAAAACGTTTTTGAAGTCCCGGTTCTAAGCCGTAAAGCATGGCGCACTAAACTATCAAGTAGTTATCATACCGAGGTTGCCAAATGTTCATAATGTCTGCATCTGCTCCTGCAATAGGTCCGTCACCTAGCGGTGCATCAAGGACATAATTCTTTTGTGTAGCAATGAGGATAATCCTCAGATCACGGACCTAGTCTGCATCATTGCTACTATCATCTTTCAACATAGTTTATCTCTAGGAACATATAAAAAATAAACGGGGAGCTACATCGCGAGCTATTGATCTACAACATAGTTATGCAAATACTATCAGGACTAAGTTCATGATAAATTAAAGTTCAATTAATCATATTACTTAAGAACTCCCACTTAGATAGACATCCCTCTAGTCATCTAAATGATCACATGATCCATATCAACTAAACCATGTCCGATCATCACGTGAGATGGAGAAGTTTTCAATGGTGAACATCACTATGTTGATCATATCTACTATATGATTCACGCTCGACCTTTCGGTCTCAGTGTTCCGAGGCCATATCTGCATATGCCAGGCTCGTCAAGTTTAACCCGAGTATTCTGCATGTGCAAAACTGGCTTGCACCCGTTGTATGTGACCGTAGAGCTTATCACACCCGATCATCACGTGGTGTCTCGGCACGAAGAACTGTTGCAACAGTGCATACTCAGGGAGAACACTTATACCTTGAAATTTTAGTAAGGGATCATCTCATAATGCTACCGCCGTACTAAGCAAAATAATATGGATAAAAGATAAACATCATATGCAATCAAAATATGTGACATGATATGGCCATCATCATCTTGTGCTTTTGATCTCCATCTCCAAAGTACCATCATGATCTCTATCGTCACCGACATGACACCATGGTCTCCATCATCTTAATCTTTATCAACGTGTTGTCACATGGTCGTCTCGCCAACTATTGCTTTTGCAACTATTGCTATCGCATAGCGATAAAGTAAAGCAATTATATGGCGCTTGCATCTTATGTAATGAAGAGACAACCATAAGGCTCCTGCCAGTTGCCGATGACTTTAACAAAACATGATCATCTCATACAACAATTTATATATCATCACATCTTGACCATATCACATCACAGCAAGCCCTGCAAAAGCAAGTTAGACGTCCTCTACTTTGTTGTTTGCAAGTTTTACGTGGCCGCTACGGGCTTAGCAAGAACCATTCTTACCTACGCATCAAAAACCACAATGATTTTTCGTCAAGTGTGCTGTTTTAACCTTCAACAAGGACCGGGCATAGTCACACTCGATTCAACTAAAGTTGGAGAAACAGACACCCACTAGCCACATGTGTGCGAAGCACGGCGGTAAAACCTGTCTCATGAACGCGGTCATGTAATGTCGGTATGGGCCGCTTCATCCAACAATACCGCTGAATCAAAGTATGACATGCTGGTAAGCAGTATGACTATTATTGCCCACACCTCTTTGTGTTCTACTCGTGCATATAACATCTACGCATAGACCTGGCTCGGATGCCACTGTTGGGGAACGTAGTATTTCAAAAATTTCCTATGATCACGCAAGATCTATCTAGGAGAAGCATAGCAACGAGCAGGGAGAGTGTGTCCACGTACCCTCGTAGACCGAAAGCGGAAGCGTTAAGTAACGCGGTTGATGTAGTCGAACGTCTTCGTGATCCAACCGATCTAGTACCGAATGCACGACACCTCCGTGATCTGCACACGTTCAGCTCGGTGACGTCCCTCAGACTCTAGATCCAGCTGAGACCGAGGGAGAGTTCCGTCAGCACGACGCCGTGGTGACGGTGATGATGAAGTTACCGGCGCAGGGCTTCGCCTAAGCACTACGACGCTATGACCGAGGTGGAAAACTGTGGAGGGGGGCACCGCACACGGCTAAAGATCAACTTGTGTGTCTTTGGGGTGCCCCTCTCCCACGTATATAAAGGAGGGGGGAAGAGGAGGCTGGCCCTAGAGGGGGCGCGCCAAAAGGGGGAGTCCTACTTGGACTCCCGGTCCAAGTAGGATTCGTCCCCCCCTTTCCTATTCCAACTAGGAGAAGGAAGGGAAGGAGGAAGAGGGGAGAAGGAAGGAGGGGGGGCGCCGCCCCCTCCTAGTCCAATTCGGACCCGCCCATGGGGGGGCGCGCGGCCACCCCTTGAGGCCCTTCTCTCCTTTCCCGTATGGCCCATTAAGGCCCACTACTTCCCCGGCGAATTCCCGTAACTCTCCGGTACTCCGAAAAATACCCGAATCACTCGGAACCTTTCCGATGTCCGAATATAGCCTTCCAATATATCGATCTTTACCTCTCGACCATTTCGAGACTCCTTGTCGCGTCCGTGATCTCATCCGGGACTCCAAACAACCTTCGGTCATCAAATCACATAAACTCATAATACAAATCGTCATCGAACGTTAAGCGTGCAGACCCTACGGATTCGAGAACTATATAGACATGACCGAGACACATCTCCGTCAATAACCAATAGCGGAACCTGGATGCTCATGTTGGTTCCTACATATTCTATGAAGATCTTTATCGGTCAAACCGCATAACAACATACGTTGTTCCCTTTGTCATCGGTATGTTACTTGCCCGAGATTCGATCGTCGGTATCATCATACCTAGTTCAATCTCGTTACCGGCAAGTCTCTTTACTCGTTCCGTAATGCATCATCCCGCAACTAACTCATTAGTCACATTGCTTGCAAGGCTTATAGTGATATGCATTACCGAGAGGGCCCAGAGATACCTCTCCGATACTTGGAGTGACAAATCCTAATCTCAATCTATGCCAACCCAACAAATACTTTCGGAGACACCTATAGAGCATCTTTATAATCACCCAGTTATGTTGTGACATTTGATAGCACACAAGGTGTTCCTATGGTATTCGGGAGTTGCATAATCTCATAGTCAGAGGAACATGTATAAGTCATGAAGAAAGCAATAGCAATAAAACTCAACGATCATAATGCTAAGCTAACGGATGGGTCTTGTCCATCACATCATTCTCTAATGATGTGATCCCGTTGATCAAATGACAACACATGTCTATGGTCAGGAAACATAACCATCTTTAATTAACAAGCTAGTCAAGTAGAGGCATACTAGGGACACTCTGTTTTGTCTATGTATTCACACATGTACTAAGTTTCCGGTTAATACAATTCTAGCTTGAATAATAAACATTTATCATGATATAAGGAAATATAAATAACAACTTTATTATTGCCTCTAGGGCATATTTCCTTCAATGATTATGATGACACCCACACTAGGTCGCTCTACTCAGCTTGTGCGCACGATTGCCGTGCGGCTGCCGAAGTACGACTCTGCGGCCTCAACTTCATCGCCAGTTGCCGGTGTGTGCGTGCCGTGTGCTAACTAGTGTGTGTCTGCCCACTGCATGCTAGTGTGCGAGTGCATGCATGCGTATTGTGTGCATGTTATAATAAGGATTCACTTAAAATAGTAGGTGAGCGAACAGAGGGATCAATTGGACAGTGTTCACGAGCAGTAGCGAGATGTGTGAGGTAAGATACACCGCTGGCGCTTTTAATTTTTCTTATTAATTTGTTCGTTGCAACCTTTGACTGGTGGGACCCAACATACTACGTGGAGAGAGGTAAGGTGACTAAGGCTGCATTAATTCTGTACTACCAACACTGCTTTAAATCCCAAAAGACCTTACCACCAAAGCCACATGACACGATTATGATTTAAATCCCAAGGACTCTCACGCAAAAAAACACGGCATGCTTCTCACATGAATGCAGGAATGTATAAAAGGTTATTTTCCTCTCGTTAATCATAACGTGAGGGTGGTGTAGCTGGTTAGCCTGCTCGCCCATCAAACCTGAGGTCTCGGGTTCGATAACCGCACTTGAGCATAATTTTATTTTTGTTCAACTTCCTTCTTCCACCCAATGACAGGTAAGCCCCGCATGACAGAGAGAGAAAGTGATATGGGGCGGTGCCAGGAGGATTCTTTGACTGGTCAAAATGGATGGATACGGAGCTATACGATCTCGCAGTGACCGTATAATCACCTCATCACGTATATAGTGACCGTATTGACCGTAGTCTTGAGTACAGTGACCAAAGTGAACTTAGCAATACGCCCTAGTTTCTTAGCACCCACTGTAACCCTTAGTACATACGGTGGCACACTGACTTAGGCCGAATACAAGTGCCCAAAATATTTAAAATTGGAGGATGGTGCAGCCCACCTTTCCAATATTTTGACCGTGTGTGGTTCAGTTGTTGTTCACTTCGGAGGGTCGTGTACCACACGTGAATGTTGGTAAGCACGATCGGGAGGCGTGCAACGTTGATTGCGAGTTGACTCCTTCGAGCGTTAAATTTTCTTCACGTATTAGCATTGCCCTTAGTATTTTTCTTCACTACGTTAAATAAAGAGTTCAGTTTCGTGCACAATTTAAAACGATTTTTATGGAGAGAAAGAAAAGAACTCCATCTATATACGCTGCAGCCTCGGCGCTTGTTTTCTAGGGTTTGCACTCTTCACACTCTCACTCCACTATATATATACACGCTGGAGGCTCAGCGCTGGTGGTTGCTCTCTTCACACTCTCTCACCCTCTCCAGATCTAAACAAGACTTCGTTGGCCTCTCTCTCTCTCTCTCTCTCTCTCTCTCTCTCTCTCTCCCTCACTGCTGGTCAAAGAGCCGGTAGGATCCGTCCGCCGGGAAGGGAAGGAGGCTTAATGCTGTCGCCGTCGGCGAGGGAGGGAATCCACTACCGGCACAGCTATTCTCTTTCACCCAGTGGCGGCGCGGGAGGGCCTCCGACCCCTTCTTCCTTGTTGCCGTACATAGTGTGGGCAGATTGGCCTCCGGCCGCCCACTGAGCCACACCCCGAGAACCTTAAGGTATAATTTACTTATTCCACATGCATTGCTCTAGCTACATGTGGGCTTTTTCCACTTCTGCACTCGAATCTAGGTGTTGGATCAAACAGGAAAGTAGTGGGGAAAGTTGTATAGCATGAATCTAGGACATGGTTCAAAGAGGAAAGGAAGGGGGGAAAGTAGTGGGGAAAGTTGTATAGCATGAATCTAGGACGTGGTTCAAAGAGGAAATGAAGGGGGGAAAGTAGTACAGACTGGCTATCTAGCACCTACATTGGTCGAAAAGGGAAAACAATGACAAACGCAGTACACACATCTGTAATGAAATGATCTTTTTGTTTTGGGGGACAAGGCTATAGAGTTTGAGCAGGACTAGATTTGCTACCCTCACATAGGCAAAGGTGTCTAAAGATAACAAAACTGGGACCAACACAAATATGCTCCTTGGTTGTTTGTTCTTTGTTGCAATAGACTGTGCATCACCCCTTTATACATCGGTAGATGCACATGGTGCTGGTGCGTCCATTGTCCCGTGCAACTCTTTAGCTGTTGTTAATCTAAGGCCCTGTTTGGTTAAAAAGTCCTAGGACTTTTTTTAGTCCCAACTAAAAAGTCCCTAGTCCCTACCTGCTTGGTTCCAGGGACTAAACATGTACTAGAGGTTATTAAATGACATGCTAAAACACCATGTTAACCCTAGTAATGAACTAATAGAGATAAGGTGCAATGCGGGGCAGGGGAAACTGTTGGAAAAAGTCCCAAAAAGACTCTCCCTCAGGGTCTTTTTTCTTTAGTCCCAAATGCCCACTTTTAGTCCCTAAAAGTCCCTCTTGTTTGGTTTAGATGGGACTGCAAGGGACTTTTTTAGTCCCTACACCAAAAAGTCCCTGTAAATAGACACCCTCTAATAATGCTGCTGGAAAATTGAAGCAATGCCACAGTTAAAAGCAAATTACATGTTTAATTAATTTTATTGTTAATATAATCTCTCTGTTAATATGAATCAATGCCACTGTTTGAGAAATGCTACTGTCTTGCTTTCTTTCCCATTTATATAAGTTAGATGCTTCTTTTCGTTGGCTTCTGTATCATCCACCGTTATTGACCACTAGTTGTTTCCTTTGCACCTCTGTGTAAATAGGGTTATCTACTTCACCTCGTTGCTATTGTGACCTTTTGTTGCACGGCACAAAACACTTTTGTGTTAAGAGTGTTTTGTGCAGTTCAACCAAAATGTCACACCGACAACGTTGCTTGATTGATTGATCTTAGTGGAACCACACAAGAGGAGATCTGACTTCCTATCCGTGTTGGCAAATTTGGTTCAGATCTTCTTCTTGTGAGTTGATTGAATTTCGCGGCATGAGAGGTTAGTACTAGCCTTCTTTCACATGATTGTGCAGTGTGCTTTCATATGTTGTGCTACTTATACGGTAATGTTGCTTGCTTTTAGTGAACTACACAAATGGAGACAAGACTTCCAATCTGTATGTGCACCGTAATATCCAATTGAGGTAAGATAAGGATATTTCACAACTGTTGGTCTGTATTTTGCCACTTTCATCAGAAAATTAATGTCGTTATTTAGTGCTATACTTGTGCTCCCTAATTGACATGCCAAATCTTACATTGAAGGCGAAGCTTGTCTATTACTGAACCAAGTGATGAAGGGGAAGAACAAGCGGAACAAAAACAAAAATCAACTCCTGGTGCTGTAATGAAGCACTGGAACTGTGATGACACAAGTAATGATATAGTTTTGCATCTTAATTTATTACTATGGCTGGAACGATTAATTGTTTTGCCACTGATTTGATGCCACTCTTAATGTAATATGTAATTATCTCTACTTGTGCAAACAGGGATCTTCTTTGAAAATAACATATATTTTAGTGAAACTGCACAAGAAGATGTTGGAAACATTAAACTAATCGAGGAGTATATAGTAAGCATGGCAACCACAGTAGATAACAACAGATGGTTCCGGAGAAGTGCTTGCTCTGTATGCTCTACATGATAAGCCTCCTGACAAAGGTTGGTACTCGCCCACGGATTTCATCCATATGATTGAGCTTTGTCATCTCTATTGGTGTTGTGCTACTGCTTAGATTTCGTCATGAGAAAGTGGTATTGTCCTTGAGAAGTGCTTCATCTGTGCTGTTTTAAATATTTCCTTTCCTTTTTTTCGAGAAAACAGGGATTCTAGCATTTAGTTGTCCTCTTGTCTTTGCACAATAGGATCATCCTCCTCTGAAGAAGAATATGGAGTACGTGAAGTGCCTAGTTCCGATTATGCCAGGGTAAAGAAGCCAACCCTCTCTTCTTAAGAAGGGAGCAGTTGAAGGATGGTTACATTATTGCCCACAAGAACAAACTAACTTCAGCTCAGAAGGACTCACGGGTCTCCATCTTTGTTGCTGTGATGGCCAATACAATGTTGTGTTAGGATTCCTTACGGTGAGTTCCATTTTTTTAATGTGTGCTCTGCATGGATCATGTAGGTTGCCTGTTTAAACTGTCAATTCATAGTACAATTTTCTTTATACTAATCACTTTTTTGTATTTGTGCAAACAGGGGTGCTCAGCTTGATTTCAATGGGAACTGCACAAAATGTTCATGAACACATCGAATCATTTATTTCCACCACAAGAAAGGAGGTGCCGACATGTTCAAGGCATTGCAACATATAAAGGCGAAATCATACAAGCTACGCGTGAATTTGGTTGATTTTGGTGGAACTGCACAAAAAGAACAGTTGGTTTATTTAGCACGAGGTGCCATGTCAATGTCCGAATTGATGGCAAACCCTGCCCATTCCACAATCGTAGGCATTTGATATTTTGGAATGGGAAAACCTTGTCAAATTTTGCTCATTGATGTACGCAAAACAACACGCATTTGACATTTTGGAATGGGACAACCTTGTCAAATTTTGCTCATTGATGTTAGCAAGAAGACATGCGTTTGATATTTTCGAACGGGACGCCCTTTGCTGTCAGCAGCATCGATTGATTTTTCTTATTCTTTAGTTGTGAAGTAAATATTGGCTCTGACATGTGAATCGCTGAGATGCATAATCATCGATTGTTTTGAATGTTCTCTATGAATTGCCAGACCTGTGTGTTTGATTGCAATGTACATGAACGCTAAAAAGCTGCTCAAACTCTTTGTACTCCCTCTGTTCCTTTTTACTTTGCATATTAGATTTCTTTGAAGTTAGTTGATTTTACATTGTGAATGTTCATACTTTTTTCTATAAGATTGGTCAAAGTAGAGATACTTTGACTTCAGACAAAACTTCTTTGCAGACTAAAAAGGACCGGAGGGAGTACATGCGAAACTGCTGCAAACAAGGTGATCACCTTGGGGATAATGCTAGTACGTATTGTTTTGCATGTTCATCCAATGCCAGTGATACAAGAATTCGAACTAATCGAACTAAATTCATTCATACACGGTCGGATTTCATATAAACATGCTGGATTTCATTACATTTCATACATTCTTCAACTAAAAAGGGGCGCACTGGAGGTATAATTAATTAACCGAAGCTACCCACCCGTGTCTGGCTGAACCGAACAGAAGCTTCTTCTCCAGCGCAGCTCTCCGACTCCACGTCGCCGCCAGGAAGCTAATCGGCCGTCAATGGTCAACCCATCTAGCTTGGCTTCAACCGGAGGGTAGCAGCGGTGGCCTTACTTGGACCCGAGCGGCGGCGACCTACCGTGTTATACTCTTCCTCGATTTCCATGTGGCGCGGCCTCGGTGGCAGCGGGGCGGGGCCTCGACGGAGTCGGCGATGTCCTCTGTCTTGTTGCCGGCGGGGCGCGCCTCGGCGGAGCCGGTGGTGTCCTCTGCCTCCTTGTTGGCACGGCGGGGCCTCGACGGAGCCGGCATTGTCCTCCGCCTCGTCCTCGGTCTCACCAAACAGCGCCTCGCCCGCTTCATCGCCCTCTTTGTAGGCGGCCGCAACCTCCGCCACCCGCATGCAGTACCGCCAGCGCGCGAGGCGACTCTCGCGGGCGGAGCGGTACGAGTCGAGCAGCGCCTCCTGCTCCGCTCGCTCCACGTCGATCTGCTCCTCCGCCTGCAGGTGCTCCTGGAGGAGATGGTGGTTGTAGGCGGCGTCGGCCTGCGCCTCCCGGAACTGCTCCTGACGCTTCTGCCTCACCATGTCCATGTATTGGGCACGTGCCTCGCAGATGGTCATAGTGCAATGCACCGGCGAGGATGGCGCGGAGGAGGGGGTTGGCACCGGATCGTCGACTACCTTATTCTCCATTCGGACGTCGTCGTCCTCTGGCTGCCTACCGGCCAGCCAGTCGGCAGCAATGGCTGCCATCTCCTTGTGGTCCGTCGACTGCCCGTCCCGAAGAGCGCTGGAGCGCGAGGAAGCCATGGTGGGCAGTAGTGGTGTGGACAGGAGAAAGGGAACGGAGGCGGATGAGGGCGGCTATGGCCGGCGCATCAGTTTATATAGCAATGGTGGGCGGCGGAGGGATGGACGGGTGGCGCCGGAGTAGCCGCCTCGGAAACCGCATATCATTAATGTGGGCGGCAAACGGATAGACGGACGACACTTGTGTCATTTGAACGCGGAGCAATCGCCTACATCGGGAAGCGGCGCGGGCGGCACTGACCGTTTCGTGCGAAAAGCACGCGCGGGCGAGGGAGGCGGTCTGGGTGGGCCAGGGCGGTCAGACTCGTGCTTGGAAGCGGGTCGGTCCAGCAGCCGGACATGCTGGCTCAGCAGCAAGCTCGCCGAGCTGAGCGACGACAATCAGACGATGGACGTAGCTTCCGACCAGGAGCCGGCGCCACTGTCCAAGCCGGTTCATGCCGTGTTCACCATAGAGGAGGTGCGGCCGCACTTCGACGCCCTAATGGCGGAAGAGCTACCAGCGCAGGAGGACCTGTGCTGCCACCTCCATCTCCTCAACGAGCACCGACAAACAAGCAAACGACAATGCCGTCGCAGAATGTGGCCCTATGATCCTGGATTCCTGAATGAGCAGCGGGCGCTGTATCTCAAACAATCCATAGGGCCCGCGAGGCCCTCTCTGTCGTCCTTCGAGTTGTTGCGCTCGTCGTAGCGCCACCGTCTTGTGTTGTCAACATGGTCAACGGGCATGAGGAATGAGGAGATGACTTTACTTGGAGAGGATGACAGTGGGGACCCACCAGGGCCATAGCCGCATGTACCCAAGTGCCTCCTTATTATATACAACTATATTTTTTTGCTTCCTCCTGGTTTCCTGACATCACGGTCCCACACCATTGTCAACCTATGTAGTCAATAAACGAGAGAATTGCACAAGGAGCAGCCGAAGCTGGGACCAAGCAGCTCGAGCAGTATTTGTGTTTTTGAGGTGTGAGCACTGCAGAGTTTTTCTTGAGCGATGTTTTTGTTGTTGTTCAGAGGAGAGCAGGGTATTAACTGGGCGGGTTGTGGCCCGTCTAGCCCAGGCCAGATATCTTGCCCAGATATTAATTTTATTAAGCTGAAATGGCTCGCCCAACTATACTGTTTTTTGAGGAATACCCAGGCAAGGTCAACTTGTTATTCTTCACCCCGCTGGGCTGCAAATATTTCCTAGGAGGGATGCATTAGGCTTAACAAGAAAAATGGGCTTTAAGAAATAATAAATGGGACGTAACTATAAAAACTGGGTAGTAAGTATAAAAAAATGCACCAAACATGTAATTAGTTTTAAAAAATATTATTTTTGGATTTTGAAAATTTTAATTGCATTAATTGTTGCGCGCGCAATATTTTGTTGGATTTTTACGTAATACAAATTTATTTTGAAATTATATTTAATCTGACTAGAAATTTCGGGATAAAAATATTTCGGATCCCAACAAAATGTGGGAAATTTTATTGAATTCTGTTTTGAGCGGTTGGTTGAAATTATTAATCGTTGTCCTAGCTAGAAAATGGGATGTACTTTTAACAAACTGTAAATGGGCTGTAGTAAATTCCATTAGAATTCAAAAATGGGCTGTACATTCTTACAAATCGCAAATGGGCTATATGTTCTCTGCCACACACTTGTGGGCCTACTAAGTTGACGCGTCCCCTAAAAAAACTAAGTTGATGCGTATGCAAGGCTTTGTCAACTTATAGTCAACACACGGTTCTAACAGCAATGGGCATTGGATGTCCATCCAACGGATGCATGCTTCTTCTTCAATCTCGGATATTCTTGCTTCAGCCGCACAAAAAATGATTCCTCCCCCTGACATCTGGGGCGCACCGTTTCGGAGGCTAACCTGTGGGCCTACTAAGTTGACACGTACCAAGGGCTTTGTCAACTTAGTTAATATAAACGATTCTAGCTGCAGTGACCATACGATATCCATCCAACGGCCGTCGTGCTTCTTCAACCTCTGGTCTTCTTGCTCCAGCCGCCCAAACCAGCATCGGCCGTGCCGCCTGCTCCTGCCTCCCGTGTCCGGATATGCTACCACCGCTGGCCATGCCATCCCTATATACTCACCCACACCTCCTGTTATTCTCCGGCGACGGCAGCCTCACACTGCAGCCGAAGCAGTCAACCCACGTAGTCCCCTCCGCGTGGGCATCCACTGCCACATCTTCCCCGGATCTGCATCGTTCCCTTCCTAGGCCTCGCCATCGTCCACCGCCTTGGTGCTCTCGGCGCAGCATGGTCAACGTGGTCAATGAAGGACAACCATCGGAAGAGGACTTTAGGCGGTGAGGCTGACAGCTGGACCCACCAGCTACATCTTCGGACACAAGGAAGTGCCTCCTTATTACTCGCAAAATAAAAAATATTCCTCCCCCTAACAGCTGGGACCGACCAACTATATCTTCGCACGCAAGGAAGTGCGTCCTTATCCTCCCTGACCGCTGGGACCCACCTGGTCAAAGCATACATACCATTGTCTGTCTGGTCGCGAACGTGTACGTACATACTAGTCGATCGGTCTCTCTACAAGTATGTACCGTGGCCGAGTAATTAGCGGCACGTGTCGTTGTAGAGCACCCGACATAGCAGTTCACGCAGTCCCATCTAAGTCCTATACACGTACATACAGCCAGAGGGCAAAAAATACGGCCACGTACGTACATACGGGCGGGGTCTCAAGCGCGTACTCGCGCATATATACGGACGGCCAGGGCTTGTGTACATGGAGAGGCAGCCGACGGCAGCAACGGCGTCCTGTAGCGAACCAGCTGGTTCGGAATGGAGAAACAACGTCCTGTGCATCGGGAGGTAATCGACTGGGTCGGAATGCATCCTGTTTAACAGGAGCCAACCGGCTTGGACGAAACAGCCGAAACGGGGTATGGCATACCGCATAACGGAGGAAACAACCTTCTGTTCAACCGGCCACGGTCGAAACAGGATCCTGTTCATCGGGAGGGGTCTGGCGTACCGCAAAACGGAGGAAACAGACTTGTGTTGGAGCGCTTACGGTCGAAACCGGGTCCTGTTCATCCACCGTCTACTGCCTCGCTCCAGCCTCCACGGGCTACTATTCATCCACCGTCGACCTCCTCCACCCTCCACGGGCTACTGTTCATCCACGACTACTGCTCCTCCAGCCTCCACCGGCTGCTGTTCATAAAGCCTCCACGAGGTCCTGTTCATCCACCCCCAACCGACTGGGGTGTGGCGGCCTCCTCGGGGTCCTGTTCATCCAGCGGTAACGGCCTACTACCACGGGGTCGTGTTCATCCAACCCCCACCAGGAACTGTTCATCCACAGACAACCAACCGGCTCGACTCACCACGTCTCGACTCGTTCTACATACCGCACACACGGTAGCAACGGTCACTGTTCATCGAGAGGCAACCCAACACCGGCTGGCTACGTCTCGCACGGGGGCTCGATCGGCTTCAGTAAGCAGCAGCAGTGATCTATCGCTCGGGTTCAGTTAGCAGCAGCAACGAAGGAATTGCTCGGGTTCAGTCAGCAGCGAGTGAATCGCTCGGGTTCAGTTAACAGCTAAGGGATCGATCGCTCGGGTTCAGTAACGTGCGATTGCTCTGGGTTCAGTTAGCCAACACCTCACACACACGCGCGCACACGAGAGAAACGCGCAAACCACAGTGCATCGCTCGGCCCCGACCACACACCGTAACTGGGAACTCTACGATATTTCCTCTCCCTCGCTTCTACCATGATTTTTTCCGTCATGGATGGCCCAAAGAATGTCATGCAACCGCGTCTCTGGCCCGCCTAGGATGAAAAGCCCATTTTCTGTCATGATTTTTTGTCATAGAAGTACGAGCCCACCACATCTATGATGATACCGGGTTTTGTCACAATTATCGTCATAGAAGTGCCATAAGCATGACCGATTTTTTTCGTTCGACCCAAAATGTCACGGATGTGCCTTTTTTTTGTAGTGCCAATTCAGCCTCCCACTATGGGAAGGGGGCGCCTCCCCCTATTAGGCCTTAGTAGCCCAATTCTTCCTCCACCTCTTGGCCTTTTAAGGCCCGTTGATATTTAAATTAATATAAGGACTTCTAATTATTATTAGACACTTTCATATATAATTTAACATCACCAGAAACATTTTCCACCTATATATTAATTATCGAGAATACATAGTATTGCCCGATAAACTCCGAAACCCTTCCGGTGACTCCGACGCTTTCGGATCCTCTCGAAACTATTCTGAATATAAATGAAACAATTCCAAAAATATATTCTCATCACTCCCGCCCTACTAACACTCGGCAGATTGTGATTGCCTTAAGCTTGTCACCTTGTAGGTTCGGTAACTCATGGACATGAACAAAATCGTTCGTTCAATGACCGATTGCGGGACCGCAGACATCCATATCGATCAATGTGAGCAGATGAATGATATTAGAGTGAGACTTTGGTTATCATGTGATTTTCCCTTTGCTTCTGATACTTCACAAAACCCAGGATGCATTGGTATCCTCCTGAGTCATCACATGCTCACTATACCATTATCCTCATTACCGGTTTTATTCTTCTTTCTCGTTGTCGTGTTTTGGCATCCCCGTGACGAAATCACATGTGTCTGGCTAGATGATGATGGATGTCGTCACACTGAGAGGGCCCTAAGAATATCTCTCAATCACCGGAGGAGCAAATCCCACTCTCGAGCTATCTAGTCCTCTACGAAACTTCCCGATGAGCCTATAAGTTGCCATTATGATCACCGTTTTACACGTGACGTTTGAGCTACCCCAAAGTCCACCATATGGTAAGAAGTGACTACAATACTCTCATGGCCTAAGGAGCAAAATCACATGTTAACACTCCGTGTTATTATAATTAATTATAGACGATATTAACTCAATTCATAACAGCCAAGATCGGGTCGATTCAATATGATCGTTCTTCCAACGCCATAATGTCAATGTTGTTTTAGGATTATCGTACACTTAACGATATCCTAAGATCCTAAAAACATGATCACTGATGTCGCTTGAACTACGTCAGTATTTCCCCAAAGAGGAAGGGATGATGCAGTACAACTACGGTAGGTATTTCCCTTAGTTATGAAACCAAGGTATCAATCCAGTAGGAGAACCAAGCAACACTATGTAAACGGTACCTGCCCATAAAGAACAAATACTTGCAACCTGACACGTAAGAGGGGTTGTCAATCCCTCCACGGTAAAAAGATAGATTGATTTGTGGTAGATTGGATAAATAGCTCTCGATAAAACGCGAAATAAAATAAGTAATAAAAAAGTGCAGAAAGGTATTTTTGGGTTTTTGGAATAATAGATCTGAAAATAAAAGTGGCAAATAATAGATCGGAAAGCAAATATGATAAAGAATAGACCCGGGGGCCGTAGATTTCAGTAGTGGCTTCTCTCAAGAAATAGCACACGGTGGGTAAACAAATTACTGTTGGGCAATTGATAGAAGATTGAATAATTATGACGATATCCAAGGCAATGATCAATATATAGGTATCACGTCCAACATTAGTAGACCGACTCCTGCCTGCATCTACTACTATTACTCCACACATCGACCGCTGTCCAGCATGCATCTAGTGTATTAAGTTCATGGAGAAATTGAGTAATGCAATAAGAACGATGACATGACGTAGATGAGATCTATTCATGTAGGAATAGCCCCCATCTTGTTATCCTTAATAGCAACAATACATGTGTATCTTGCTGCCTCTTCTATCACCGGGAAAGAACACCGCACGATCGAACCCATCACAAAGCACCTCTTCCCATGGCAAGAAAAATCGATCTAGTTGGCCTAGCTAAACCAAAGATTCGAAGAATAAAAACGAGGCTATAAATAATCATGTATATAAGAGATCAAAAGAAGACTCAAATAATATTCATGGATATAGATCAGATCATAAACTCAAGGTTCATAGGATCCCAACAAACACACCGCAAAAAGAGTTACATCCAATAGATCTCCAAGAGACCATTGTATTGAGAATCAAATGAGAGAGAGGAAGCCATCTAGCTACTGCCTATGGACCTGTAGGTCTATGATGAACTACTCACGCATCATCGGAGAGGCAACAATGAGGATGATGAACCCCACTATGATGGTGTTTAGATTGGATCTTGTTGGGGATATTACTACCAGGCGTAAACCGGCCAGGAGGGGCCGGGTTATCCTTATACTGAGTTATTATATTTGAAGCCCATGAAGATAGAGATGATGGCCCTTTATGAAGGCCCAGGGCCCAAAGGTGGATTAAGGCCTATAGACATATACCGACATTAATATGTAAACTTGTGTTGTAAGATAGAAAGAACAGAGACCGAGCCGGACACGTTTATGAGCCGGCCTCGGAACCCTGTAAACCGGCGGGCGTCAACCCATGTATATAAGGGGACAACCCGGCGGTGGTTTAAGGACAACAGACAACAACTCGAGACCCAGGCAAAGCGTATTCGCTCCCTGGTCATCGAAACCCAAGCAATCCCACAACAACTGGATCGTAGGCTTTTACCTTCACCGCAAGGGGCCGAACCAGTATAAACTCTCTGCGTCTCTTGACCGCTTTAACCCCTTTAAGCTAACTCGTCGCGATGGCTCCACGACTAAGTCCTTTCTCTAGGACATTTGCCATGACAAAACCACGACACTTGGCGCCCACCGTGGGGCTCGAACCCACGACCACAAATTTTCTGTCACACTGCAGATCTGAAATTATTAAGCCAAACTGTGAAACTTGTTTCTCCTTCACTTAGACATTTTAGATCTGTACCTTCTATTCCAGAACTGGCGGTTTAATCATAGAAAAATGATAGTCCGGTAGGTACCATTAGTCCCCTGTTGAACCGCCAAGCCGCTTTATCTTTGTACATCTCCCATGTTCGATTCCGGTTTAACAATGTGTACATATTTCTGTCTTCTTATGCTCTTGCACCGCTTTATATTTGTCTATCATAAACTTTAAACCGGCAATAATCATGTTTCAGCTTTCCGTTGAAATGGCCAAGCAATTTTACGCTTGTAACCGGGTTCCTTCCCGGGTTACAGAAGCACAATTAGAAGGATGCGTCGCAACTGGCGCTTTAGCGAAGAAAGAAATTATCCAGTGGAGGGTCCCCGGTCTAGAAAATCTTCCTGAGCCCAAGGATGGAGAGGTAGTCGTATTTGTTGATCACCTGAGCCGAGGGTTTAGCCCTCCCGGATCAAAGTTCTTCCGAGATGTACTTGCTAGCTTTCAACTCCGTCCTCAAGACATTGGCCCAAATTCTGTGTCCAATGTTTGCCATTTTCAAGTATTTTGCGAGGCTTATCTTCAAGAGGAACCCACAGTTGAACTATTCAGGGATTTCTTCTACTTAAATCATCGTACAGAGTTTACAGACGGGCCCAACACTGAACTTGGCGGCATGGCGATTCAAAAGAGGAAAGATGTCGGCTTCCCTCATGCCAAGCTTCACAGCCACCCCAAGGACTGGAATCGGACTTGGTTCTATTGCAAAGACACATCTCCAACTGACGAAAATCCTCTGCCGGGTTACACGCCCTTTTTCATGGTTTATGGAGCGGAGGCGGTTCTTCCTAGTGACATCCGCCATGCTTCACCTCGTGTGGCGGCATATGTCGAAGCTGACAATGAGAAGGCACAGCAAGAGGCACTCGACCTGTTAGATGAGGAGCGAGACATCGCAGCAGCCCGTTCGGCGATTTATCAGCAAGATCTGCGGCGTTATCACAGTCGCCGGGTTAGAACCAGAACCTTTCAAGAGGGCGATCTGGTGCTCTGACTCACCCAGGATCAGACGGATATGCACAAGTTATCTCCGCCTTGGGAAGGACCCTTTGTGGTCAGCAAGAATCTGCATAACGGGTCATACTACCTTATAGATGTTCGAGAGCACAAAGACCCACGTAAATCGGAGGAGGAGACCCACCGGCCGTGGAATATCGCTCATCTTCGGCCTTACTATACTTGAGCCACAGGCTCTGCTCATGTACATAGTTATGACAATGTATATATTATGATCAATATAATAAACCGGAGCTCAGCTAAAGCGGGGTATCTGTTGTTTTCTTATATCATGTGTGGTTACATGGGGGCTTCTGTTCATAAAGCGGCGTCCGGTTTACACCTTGATTCAGCTTATTAAGCTTTATATACAAATCACTTGGGGGCTTGGTCGTGTTCGAACCATAGTCACACCTCTTGATCGGCTCAAAGCCAAATTATTCTAGGGACAAAGAGAGTGTTGCAAAAGAACAACTCAAACATAGGCACCCACTGAGCACAGCTCAAAATATTGCTTGGGGATTCTTTGCTATCGAAAATGAACATAGAATCTACACTTGTAATAGGCTATCAAGCCACGGCTTGGAAGCCTGGTGTATACACCTAAAACCCCGGGTTAGCCTGCCTTTTTTAAGTAAGTCACTCCGTCCAGGTAAACCTGGTATGACCCGTCGAACTATGACAAGTCAATCTATAAGAGACCCTGAACTTTTCAAAGTTAAAATGACGATTGGTTAAGGATTGAGGACCATCTTAAAAGGCTTTGTGAAATGGTTTAACTCAGTGGCCTGGCAGCCCATGAAAAGCCTCAAATTTGGGGCCTGGCAGCCCGTGAAAAGCCTCGACTACAAGTTTTCATTTGATTTTTGCCAAGTTTTTCTCTCTTTTGATAAGACTTATGACTTTTTTCATAAACCGGTGTTCATCAACCCGGCTAGGCTGTCAACTACGTGTTGTCAGTACGTAATCAGTTATAATCCGGAGACTATCAGCCCGGTCTGGTTTTGACTATAAGTCGCCAGAATTGAATATGGATAAATCGGTGTTCGTTAACCCGGAATGGTTTTATTATAAACCGACATCATCCGACAAGAGTTGTTGTTACTCTAGATTCGGGTTAATACCCTCATTACAATAGTTGGTCAGCCAACATTATGATTCAAGGTTTCAGGTATCAATTATTTTCATATTTGATTATCTTTTCACAAAGCCTTGATTATAAATCCTGGCTATATATCTGGGCATCATAACCCGTCCGGCGGTAAACCGCCAGGACGCTATGAACTTCTTATGTGCAGGAATAGCTTGAGAAAATCGCTACGGATTTTGAACATAATACATCTTAAGCATGGCGGATTAATAAGTGTCAGTCACAAATAAATATGCACGAAGGCATAACAGACCAAGTGTTTTAACTAGCCTATTACAAGGCGTTTCAGTGCCCAAAAGGATAATTGTTTCTCAATAAGAATTGCAGCACGTAGAAGACTAAACCGGCCTCCGGATCATGATTCGTCTCCAGTGTGACCTGACGGATGCGGATCATCTTGCACCGGTTCATCCTCCTCGTCTCTACCCAGTGGCTGGAAGTCAATAGTTGTCCAGTCGATCCCAGTTAGGGCTTGGAACACAGCTTCATCGCTTATAAGGGTGGACAGTTCAATGTCAGGGGCATATGTATGCTTACGGATTGGCGGGATGAGATTTTGAACCTCTGGAGTTGGTGCAGCAACCCGTTTGTTGTGGACGTCATAACTCGCCTGATAATGTGAAAGATCAGCTTCTTCAGCTAATTGGCAAGCCAGTGGACGTACTTCCCGGTTTATGGCTCGGAGGTCCTCATTTCCGAATTCTGATCCATCTTCTTTTAAGCTTGGATAGCCTTTCTGACATCCTCCGGATCAAGGTGAGGCACCCAGGCCTTTGCCTGGGTTAGTGCGGTCAGAGCACCAGCCCTTGCAGCAGATCTCTTTAGTTCTTCTACCCGGGCAGGCAGCATAGACAACCTTTCTAAGGTATCCTTGATTAACGTTGGGGGCGGTTTATTGTGAGAAGCAGTACAGATGATTCGTTGTGCGCCGGTATACAACTGCTCTATCAGAGTGTAGGCAGCCTTCAACTTCTTCTGTACGTCAGAGCCCAGATGACCAATGCGAGATTATAGGCATCAGTAAACCGGCAACATATGGATGATATGTTAAAAATAAAGCAAGGATGTTTACCGAACACAGCAGCAGTCATGGCATGTATCTGCCGCTTTACGCCAGTCAGCTCATCTACCACCGGTTTAAGAGAGGCTTCGGCATCTTCGGCTCTTTTTTGTAAAGCGGATTTTTCTGTGTCCCAATCCGTCCGCTCTTTGTTGAAACTCTCCTTCAGTTTTTCCATAGCGGCTAAAGCGTCGGACAGCTCATCCTTGCCTTTGGAGGTTTCGGCTTGCTGAGACTTGATGTTTTCTTGCAGATCAGCGGTTTGAGCTTCCTTTTTGCTCAGCTCAGCCTATAAGAGACAAACGTATAATGAGTTGATAGTACATATTTGAAGTACCAAGCACATAACAAGTTATGCACCTGATACTTGGGGGCTAATGCATATTTGCTCTGGGTTAGAAAATTCTGCAAAAGTCCCAAGCACAATACAAGTATTGCTCTTGGCACTTGGGGGCTAATGTATGTTTGTTCAAAGTGACATTGTGGGTTTTCTTCTACACAGTCCCGGATCATCTTCATAAGTTAAACCGGCCCTCAGAGACTAAGCATGCAACATTGAGATATTATAAAGTCCCGTTTCAGATTGTTATCATAAACCGTCACTTGGGGGCTACTGGAGTTGATAAATTGCAATTGTACATAAGAGAAAAGCAGTTATGTAGTTACCTCATATCGCTCCTTCATCAAGTTTACCAAACCGGCATCATAGTCGCGGCTGGTGTACAGTCGGTTCAAAAAGCCAGAGTGAATGTCTTGAGCATTGAGATGGGCATAGCTTGACAAATCGGCGTTCCATTTGCCTTTGCCAATAGCAGAAAGCTCGTCCTTGGCAGTACGCTTTGATAAAGCGACAGGATTGCTAGGAGTTGTGTGGCCAATGCCAGTAATCATGATATCATCCTCTTTATCATCAGCGGCCTTTACTGGAGTTGGCGGTTTGTCAGTATCCTTAGCTGGACTGACCGGTTTATCATCAGTTCGGACAGGTCTGGTTGGCTTGTCAGCATGGCTTGTGGTGTCCACTTCTACTTGTTCAGCAAAGAGGTCATGGTCTTGAGGCGGCGGATCATTAAGCATGGCGTCAGCATTGGTTGCTTCCGGATCTGGAGTCTTTTCTGGTTCAACAACCACATTATCGTCAGCCGGTTTAGTTAACCGAGCTTTCTTGCTGGGTCTTGGCTTGGCACTGAGAAGAGACACATATAAAAGTTCAATATATTGTGTCAAGCATAATGCATTGAAAATAAAATTAAAGGCATGACTCACCCAGGAACTGTTTTGAGGGGTGGAAGCTTTGTGGCTGATGACTCACCAGAAGATGAGTGGGAAGTACCCTGATAATTTGAATCAGACGGGTTAAGAGGCTGACGGAAACAACCCGCCTTAGGGCAAGAAGTGTCAAGAGTATAAGAGACCTCTGATCAGCGTTTCCGAACCGGAGTATTCGGTAAACCGGCGGAGGTAACTACCTGACCGCTGTGCCGGGTTGTGCGGCGAGCTTCGTGTTGCTGCGTCTTCAAAAGAAAGTTTGGGTCCAAGTAAGCAAGGGGGTGAGAAAATTTTACTTTCCGGTTTGCTCGGCGGATTTTCGAGGTTGGCAGAGGATCTGAATCGGAGGAAAGGATAATTACCTCTACATCATCGGCTTGGCTGCCTTCAGCGTCATCCTGATAATAGTCATTGTCAATGAGGTGTATGAAAAATGAACCAAGGGAGTCAAGTACTACTTCTGAGTCCAGATTAGCTAAGTCAGCATCAGCATCTAGTTTAGAAGATGCAGTCGTCTTGTTCTTGGCAGGTTTCTTGGTAACCTTGGTCTTCGGACGAAGCGGCTTTGCCGGTTTGTCTTGTGGTTTTGCCGGTTTATGCTGTGGCTTCTTCTTCCAGAACGGATCATCGCCCTGTAAAAAATGGATGAAATTTTGAGAAAATATTTGAAAGAAGCAAATTAGAGCAAAAAGCTATGTGATCCTTACAGCGGGCGGTTTATTGGAAACGCAGAAAGGGCTCAATCTGGTTTGGCTACAGACAGCCTCCGTTTCATTCAGGATCTTCTTCACAACTTTAGTAACTTCAGCATCTGTAAGCTGAATATTAACATGTCGCTGAGGATCCGTCAAGCTCCCTGTGTACTCACACATTAAACCGGGGCGCCGACTTAAGGGCAGAATGCTCCAGGTTATCCAGCAACGGGCGAAATCAACACTTGTTAATCCGTTCGCCATAAAAACTCTGAGCTTTGACAGTTGTGGTGCATAGTTGACTCTTTCCTTCGCAGTTAGCCTCTGAGGAAGGGGATGTGTATTGCTAAGACGATGAGGACGGTAACCCAGCAGAAGATTTTCGTCAGTTGGAGATGTATCTTTGCAATAGAACCAAGTTTGATTCCAGGGGGTGGCTGTGAAGCTTGGCATGAGGGAAGCCGACATCTTTCCTCTTTTGAATCGCCATGCCGCCAAGTTCAGTGTTGGGCCCGTCTGTAAACTCTGTACGACGATTTAAGTAGAAGAAATCCCTGAACAGTTCAACTGTGGGTTCCTCTTGAAGATAAGCCTCGCAAAATACTTGAAAATGGCAACATTGGACACAGAATTTGGGCCAATGTCTTGAGGACGGAGTTGAAAGCTAGCAAGTACATCTCGAAAGAACTTTGATCCGGGAGGGCTAAACCCTCGGCTCAGGTGATCAACAAATACGACTACCTCTCCATCCTTGGGCTCAGGAAGATTTTCTAGACCGGGGACCCTCCACTGGATAATTTCTTTCTTCGCTAAAGCGCCAGTTGCGACGCATCCTTCTAATTATGCTTCCGTAACCCGGGAAGGAACCCAGTTACAAGCGTAAAATTGCTTGGCCATTTCAACGGAAAGCTGAAACATGATTATTACCGGTTTAAAGTTTATGATAGACAAATATAAAGCGGTGCAAGAGCATAAGAAGACAGAAATATGTACACATTGTTAAACCGGAATCGAACATGGGAGATGTACAAAGATAAAGCGGCTTGGCGGTTCAACAGGGGACTAATGGTACCTACCTGACTATCATTTTTCTATGATTAAACCGCCAGTTCTGGAATAGAAGGTACAGATCTAAAATGTCTAAGTGAAGGAGAAACAAGTTTCACAGTTTGGCTTAATAATTTCAGATCTGCAGTGTGACAGAAAACTAGAAAAAATTCAGACCTAGTTTCAAGTGCTTGAACAGTTCAGCACGATCAGATGAGTTTCGTATAAAGGAGAAGATCTGATAAGGGAAAAGGGGATTATGGCTACGGCCGCATAAGAAGTATCAGATCTAGCTAGTCATTTGTGCTAATAAGAAAAACAGGGAAGAACGATGGTGGAGTATTAATAGACTCCGATGAACACTGAAACCCTAATGGTGGATCTAGAGCGAGGAAAAGAAGAACTCACTGAGGATGAGGGAACAACGGAGGAGCGCCACGCTTCTCTGGTCCGGTCAGTTTGATGCAGCGGCTGTTGTTGAGGTGAAAACGAAGGTCAACGGCAGCGGTAGAGCTCCAATGGTCGGGCGGCGCAAGGAAGAAGATGATGCAAAGAGGCACGGGGGGGGGGGGGGGATGGAAAGACCCCCTGACCCTATTTATGAAGGAAAAAGGATAAGTGTCAAGCACGAAAATCGAGGAGCCCAAAATTTGGATGTGAGGCGGAGCTGTCGCCTCGATTGTCGGAGGCTCATTAATAAAGGTGATGTCATGGCGGTTTATCAAGATCCTAGAAGATGACGTCATGGCGATTTACAAGACTTACGTGAAGGTGCTGAAGAGGAAATTTTCTCAAGTATTGAGGATTGACATGAACCAGTTAAAATCAATCTGGGGCCTAATGTTGGGGATATTACTACGAGGCGTAAACTGGCCAGGAGAGGCCAGGTTATCCTTATACTGAGTTATTATATTTGAAGCCCATGAAGATAAAGATGATGGTGCTTTATGAAGGCCCAGGGCCCAAAGGCGGATTAAGGCCTATAGACATATACCGACATTAATATGTAAACTTGTGTTGTAAGATAGAAAGAATAGAGACCGAGCCGGACACGTTTATGAGCCGGCCTCGGAACCCTGTAAACCGGCAACCCATATATATAAGGGGACGACCTGGCGGTGGTTTAAGGACAACAGACAACAACTCGAGACCCAGGCAAAGCGTATTCGCTCCCTGGTCATCGAAACCCAAGCAATCCCACAACAACTGGATCGTAGGCTTTTACCTTCACCGTAAGGGGCCGAACCAGTATAAACTCTCTGCGTCTCTTGACCACTTTAACCCCTTTAAGCTAACCGGTCGCGATGGCTCCACGACTAAGTCCTTTCTCTAGGACATCTGCCGTGACAAAACCACGACAGATCTCGTGGTTCTAGAACTTGCGGCGGCTGTAATTGTGTTTCATTGACTCCCCTAGGGTTTCTAGAACATTTGGGCATCTATAGGGCGAAGAGGTAGTGTAGGAGGCCACCGAGGTGGGCACAACCCACCTGGGCGTGCCCTAGTGGGTTGTTCTCCCCTCGGAGCCCCCTCTGGTACTTCTTTGGCCCATCAGGTGTCTTCTGGCCCAGAAAAATTCTCCAAAATTTTCGTTGCGTTTGGACTCCGTTTGGTATCGATTTTCTGCGAAGTAAAAAACAGGAACTGGCACTGGGCACTATGTCAATAGATTAGTCCCAAAAAATGATATAAAGTTGCTATAAAATGATTGTAAAACATCCAAGAATGATAATATAACAGCATGGTACAATGAAAAATTATAGATACATTGGAGTCGTATCAGCATCCCCAAGCTTAATTCCTACTCGTCCTCGAGTAGGTAAATGATAAAACATAATTTTTGATGTGGAATGCTGCCTAACATGTTCATCACATATTCTTTTCCTTAAATAGCATGGACATTTGGACTTTATATGGTTCAAAGCAATAGTCTAGTTTTGGCATGAAGATTTCAATAGTCAAGCATATCAATAAGCAACCATGTCTTTCAAAATATCAACACTAAAGAAAGTTATCCCTAGCCCATCATGCTCAACCATTAATCCATTCATGAAACACACTCGCATATTAGCTACATCAAATGCTCAAGTACGATCCTAGTGCCCCTTAGTTGGTGCTTTATAAGAGAAGATGGAGACTCAAAATAAAAATAAAAAGTGCATAAAGTAAATAGATAGGCCCTTCGCAGAGGGAAGTAGGGATTTGTAGAGGTGCCAGAGCTCAAAGCTTAAATTGAGAGATAAAATTTTTGAGAGGCATACTTTTCCCGTCAACGAAAACGACCGAGTAATTCCCAACACTTTCCATGCTAGATATATCCTAGGCGGTTCCCAAACAGAAAATAAATTTTATTCCTTTTTCCACCATTCTTTTACAATCCATGGCTAGCCGTATCCACGGGTGCCTTCCATACCAACACTTTCCAAGGAATTTATTATTTGACAACAAAAAGTAATTTTCTTTTTCATTTCGGGACTGGGCATCCCTATTACCGCCGTACTCTCGTGCAATGACAACTGAATAAACGCTCATCTAGAGGATAACACATCTAGCATCGAAAATATTGGCACCCCTGCCGCTTCATGAGCGGACGAGCACCCCAAAAGGAAAAACTATTTGGAAAATTAGAGATGGCACATACAAATTTGCTTAGAACGGCACGGGAATACCGCATATAGGTAGGTATGGCGAACTCATATGGCAAAACTAGGTTTATGGATTTTGGATGCACAAGTACTATTTCTACTTAGTACAAGTGGAGGCTAGCAAATAGATTGAGAAGCAACCAACCAAGAAACGAAAAATCACATAAGCGAGCATTAAGCATAACTAACACCGAATAATGCACCACAAGTAGGATGTAATTTCATTGCATAACTATTAACTTTCGTGCTTGCATATGGAATCACAAACCTTAACACCAATATTCTTACTAAAGCATAGTTTCTCACCAACATGACTCACATATCATTATCATCATATCGAAAAACTATTACAAGGAGTCAAGTTTATTTTGTCCAATGATCTTCATGGAATTTTTTATTATATCCCTCTTGAATATCTATAACTTTGGAACCAATTTCATATGTTGCTTCTGACAAGCTAAAATAAATCTAAGTGAAGAACATGAGCATAAAATTTTTCATCTCTCAAAATAATATAAGTGAAGCATGAGAGAATTTCTTTAAAAAATTACTAACTCTCAAATAAATCTAAGTGAAGCATAAGAGCATTTCTTCAAAAGTATTTAAAGCACACCGTGCTAAAAAAGATACAAGTGACGCACTAGAGCAATTCCATAGCTCAAAAAATTTAAGTAAAGCATAAAGAGAAATTCTAACAAATCATATTGTAAGTGCATCTAGTGCCACCCCTAGTTGGTTTTGGAGTATTGACGACAAACTTGGTTGAGGGACTAATGTGTTTGTGAGAATTGCAAGATAACACAGGTAGTAGTCCCACATTGATTTGGTTTACCTACCAGAGATGACCCCTAAAAATGTGTGAAGACATTGAAGACAATGGTGGTCTGTGAAGAGATTCACATTGAAGACTATGCCATGAGAAGACATCACATGAAGACTATGGAGTGCGAAGACATAGTTGTTCGTAGTTTCCTTTTCCTCTTTGTTGAGAAATAGGAACCACCGCACTGTTAAGTGGGGTCCAAGTGAACAAAGTCAGAGTGACTAAAGTGATGCTCAACCAAATCCTATGTCTTCGAGCGAAGACAATGAGAGCAAATCTTATCCAGAGCTGGATGAGTCAGCTTTACTTGTAGCCCAAGTCAAGCTGCGCGTGTGTTTGAAATCTGACCGTTATACACTTAGTGACCCAGGGTCATTTTGGACAAATCCGGTCGGGTTGCCTCCTGGCTATAAATAGCCCACCCCCTACACCATAAATTGGTGGCTGCTCAGAGTTAGTGCATGACTTTTGTCGTTTGAGAGCAACCCACCTCCTAAGCATTTGAGAGAAAGATCCTTGCGAGGACAAAGCCCAAAACACCCAGAGCCAAAGAGTGTTACGTATCACTGAAGTCTTTCTGTCCGCGTGATCTGAAGACTTGTTTCACTTGAGGACTGTGAATCCTCCAGCCGGTTAGGCGTCGCGTTCTGAGCATCCAAGAGTCATTGTGGATTGCCGGTGAACGAAGTCTGTGAAGGTTTGGAAGTCTACCTTGAAGACTTACCAGAGTGATTGGGCGAGGACTAAGTGTTCTTACGTGGTCTTCTGAGTTGAATCTCAGCTTTGCTAACCAGACGTACAGTTGTCACAGCAACTGGAACTAGTCCAACAAATCCTTGTCCTCACCAAGCAACTGGTTCTATCTCTTCCCTCTCCTTACTTACAGTTTGTCTTCGTGAAGTCATTGCCTGCTTGCATGATCTGATTGACTCCATTGTTTGAAGACTGTTGTTGTTTGGCTTCATACTATCTTCCATCCTGATCCATACTACCTAGCTGCTAATAGTCTTCGTGCTTTCACTTCATTGCTTACTTGACTATGGCTTGTCTAGTGTAGTCTACCTTCCGCTGCATATCAATAGGTTCATTTACATTGTTTGTCTTCAAAGCCCCCATGTTTTGAAGACTTTCATAAAAATCGCCTATTCACCCCCCTCTAGTCGATAACTAGCACTTTCAATTGGTATCAGAGCAAGGTGCCCCCTTGTTCTGTGTGATTCGGTTTAACCACCTGGAGTTTTAGCTATGTCGACTGCAGGGATAATCAAAGTCTCCGCTGCGTGCCCTGTCTTCGATGGCACTGATTACCCCTACTGGAAGAATAAGATGCGCATGCATCTTGAAGCCATTGATGTCGACCTCTGGTATGCCGTCAAGAACGGCGTTCCCAAGACAGGTGAAGGTGTCACCCTTGCTGATGTCAAGAAGTTCATTCAACTGGATTCTACTGCCAAGAATATCATCTGTGGTCATCTGACCAAAGGACAGTATGGTCGTGTGAGTGCTCTGGAAACTTCGAAGCTAGTCTGGGACTGGCTCTCCAAGGTCAACGAAGGCGTCTCAACCCAGAGATACTCAAGGATCAGTGTTCTTCGCAACATCTTCAACCGCTTCAAGAGAAATGACAATGAAAATGTCCAGCTCACATTTGATCGCCTCACTGACATCACAAATGAACTTCATGCACTCGGCGCCACTGAGATCACCAAGCATGAAATCGTCATAACACTTCTGAGATCGCTTGACAGCTCATTCGACACCCTGGCCCTGATGATTCAAGAACACCCTGACTTCAAGACTCTCGATCCGTCTGACATACTTGAGAGGCTCAACACACATGAGTTCCAACAATCTGAGAAAAGAGATATCTATGGTCCCAACTATGGCCGAACTCGCGCTTTGAAGGCAAAGGTTGCTTCCTCTTCTGAAGAAAAATCTGATAGCTGCTCCGAGGATCCTGAAGACATTGGAAAGGAGCTTGCCATGCTTGTGAAGAAGTTCCAGAAGTTCACCAAGAAGAAAGGCTTCAGAAAGTCTTCAAGATCAAGCTCAAGAAATGATGAAGCTTCCACTCGCGATCACAAGAACAGAACATGCCACAAGTGCAAGAAACCTTGTCACTACATCTCTGAGTGTCCATAGTGGGACAATGAGACCAAAAAGAAGAAGAAGAGCAAGGAATATGATTCTGATGACAAGAAGAAGAAGAAATCCTCAAAGTCTTCTTCCAAGTCTTCGTCCAAGTATTCATCATATAAGAAAAGCTCATCTGGCAAGGCTCGTGCTTTTGTTGGCAAGGAGATGGATTCAGAGGAGGAGTCTGCTTCTGAGGAGGCAGAGGTGCAGTCTGAGGAGGAGTCCGACTCTGGCATTGCAAGTCTAGCTCTAGCTACAGCCTACATTGCCAAGTCCATCTTCAACACTGAAGACAATGGCTCCGTCACCAATGCTGATGCTAATGACAAGGACACCTCTGCTCCCACCTACTGCTTCATGGCACGCGGTGCCAAGGTAAACTCACACGATGCTTACTTTCAAACATCAAGTGAAGATGACTCTGAATGTGAATCTAAACCTAGCTACAAAACACTTGCTAAAATTGCAACTGAACAACAGAATGCCATGGAACATATTAAAAAATTGCTAGACAAAAGCGATGACCTATTGGACGCGGAAATGACCCGATCTCAGTCCTTAATTGAAGACATCAAAAATCTTCATGTTAAGTATGAGGAACTTGAAAGTCGTCATGAAACGCTCTCAACAACTCATGAAAAGCTTTCCTATGATTATCTTCAAAGGAAGCAAGAACTTGAGAACTTGAGAACGGCTCATGAAGATCTTCAAAAATAGAATGAGTCACTCCGCGCTCAACAGATCAGTTCCGCTCAGGAAGGATTTGAACCACCATGTTTAAAATGCCTTGAGCGTGATAACGCTACCTCTGTTGCTGAATGTTCTACTGCTGCTACTGTAGCAATATCTTCAACTGCTGATGTGGTAACTAACCCCTCTACTGAGCATGCCACTACTATTGCTGATGAGAATGCCAGTTTGAAGACATTGCTTGAGACAGGGATGTACAAAAGTCTCAAAGGGCATCAAACACTATGTGATGTCCTCAAAAAGCAGATTCTGAACCGAAACCCTAGGAAAGAGGGTGTTGGGTTCGAGAGGAAAATGAATGTTGATGGTTCCTACTGGAAGCCTGAGCAGTACCCCAAAACCACATGGGTTGCTGCAAAGGGACCTTCAGTGGATCCATCCACCTTATCTGGCTTCACTTGTGCTAACCCGATTATCATTGATGAATCCTTTGATGCAAACTATAAACTGTTTAAGAATCAGAATGGTGAAGTGCATGCCAGGTATATTGGTACTAACTGCAGGAATGGGCCACCTATGAAGAAGATCTGGGTACCCAAAAGCTGTCTTGAGAATCTTCCTGTGAATGTCATCATGACACCACCTGGGAAGAAGACAAACCCCAGACCAAAGGCTTCATATGGTCCAAAGGCTTCATACAGACAGAGGACTCACCAGAGTCACCCGAACACCAATGTTTTGCAGGGAAATCATACTCACACTTATGAATATGAGCGTGTTTCATGAAACCGCTATGTTCATAAGACCAAGAACTATTCTGCTTATCCATATGAGTATTATTCACCTCCTGCAAGGCTATTTGCTAGGGCTCCAAAGCCGAAGTTCTTAGATGCTGCACTTAGACTCATTGCTTCGAAGCCACCCCTGAAAATGTGGGTGGTTAAGAAAAATTAACTTTCTCTTGCAGGGAAAGGTCTCCAGCCAGAAATCAAAGGCGTCTGATGCTATTGCTGGGGACCTAAAACATCTTGTAGGGCGCAAGATAAAATTCCCAAATGGTCTTACTATGTATTTTGCTCCAGATTTCCTTGACAGTCATCCTCTCTACCCTAACCAGGATCTGAACTTTGATAATATGCTTGTCCGTCAAATGTTTATGCTTCACATTTCCCTTGGTGAAGCCTATCCCCCTAAGTGCACTGTAGGGTACGATACCAAAGGCTTCTGAGTGGATTATGGACAGTGGATGCACTAACCACATGACTGGTGATCGAAGTCTTCTCATGGACTCAACCTTACGTTCATCTGACAAGAGTCACATCATATTTGCTGACACTGGTAAAAGCAAGGTATTGGGTCTAGGTAGAGTTGCAATCTCAAAGGATCAGCACATGGATAAAGTGATGCTTGTTGAATCCCTTGGTTTCAACTTAATGTCTGTCTCAATGCTTTGTGATTTGAACATGATTGTGATATTTGGAAAATATCGTTCCCTTGTGCTTATGGAGTCTGACAAATCTCTAGTCTTTGAAGGGCATCGAAAAGACGATTTGTACATGGTGGATTTCTCAGCAGGACCACAGATGGTCGTATGTCTTCTAACAAAAGCTTTAGAGTGCTGGCTCTGGCATTGGAGGCTAGGGCATGCTGGCATGAGGAACTTGTACACACTCGCGAAGAAGAAACATGTCGTATGCATCGAGGGCGTCAAGTTCAAGAAGGATCATCTGTGTGGTGCCTGCGAAGCTGGGAAGATGACTAGGGCCAAGCATCCCTCGAAGACAATCATGACTACATCCCAACCCTTCGAGCTGCTTCACATGGACTTATTTGGGCCTACTCACTACTCTACTCTTACTACCACTGCTTGCCTATATGGCTTCGTCATTGTTGATGATTATTCAAGATACACCTAGGTGCATATAATCCTTTACAAGAATGAAGTGTAGGATGTCTTCAGACGCTTCTCCAATCGTGCCATGACAAACTATGGCATCAAGATCAAGCACATCAGAACTGACAATGGCACAGAGTTCAAGAACACTTGCCTCGACACTTATCTTGATACATTGGGCATCACTCACGTGTTCTCAGCTCCATACACACCTCAGCAGAATGCCATCATGGAGCGCAAGAACAGAACACTCATTGAGATGGCTCCGATGATGCTTGATGAGTACAAAACTACAAGGAAGTTCTGGCCTAAAGCTATTGATACTGCATACCACGTCATCAACCATGTTTATCTTCACAAGCTTCTAAAGAAGACATCCTATGGGCTTCTAACTGGTAAGAAGACAAACGTCAGTTACTTCAGAGTATTTGGTGCTAGGTGCTGGATCAAGGATCCACATCACACTTCAAAATTTGCACCGAAAGCACATGAAGGTTTTATGCTTGGTTACGGAAAGGATTTGCACTCTTACAGAGTCTTCAACCTCTTTCACTATAAAGTGGTTGAAACTGTGGATGTGTGGTTCGATGAGACTAACGGCTCGCAAAGAGAGCACCTACCAAATGTGCTAGATGAAGTCCCTCCTAGTGAATCGATTAAGCTTATGGGTACTGGAGAAATCATACCTTCAGAGGCACATGCTGAGGAGGAACTTATTATTTCTGCGCCTAACCAACCTGAAGACACTGCTCAACCTAAAGCCAATGCTGAAGAAGAAGACATGGTCAGCAAGGGCAAAATCTTCGTCCAGTTCATCCTCGTGTTGCAAATGAAGTACAGATTGAGAAAATAATTGATAGCATCAATGCACCTGGTCCACTCACTCGTTCAAAAGCAACATAGCTAGCAAATTTCTGTGGGCACTTTGCATTTCTCTCTTTATCTGAACCCAAGAAAGTTGCTGAAGCCTTCACGGAACCTGAATGGATTCAAGCTATGCAAGAAGAGCTTCAATAGTTTGAGCTGAACAATGTGTGGGAATTAGCCAAGCGTCCTGACCCTAGCAAGCACAATATCATTGGCACCAAATGGATCTATCGCAACAAACAAGATGAGCATGGTCAAGTTGTCAGAAACAAGGCTCGTCTCGCTGCTCAAGGATACTCTCAAGTTGAAAGGATTGACTTCGATGAAACATTTGCTCCGGTGTCTAGGCTTGAAGCCATTCGCATACTGCTAGCCTATGCCAACCATCACAACATCCTCCTGTACCAAATGGATGTGAAGAGTGCTTTTCTGAATGGCAAGATTGAAGAAGGAGTGTATGTTGCACAACCACCTGGCTTTGAAGATCCAAAACATCCTGATATGGTATACAAGCTCAACAAGGCACTGTATGGCCTCAAACAAGCACCTCGTGCTTGGTATGACACACTCAAAGACTTCCTGAAGAGCAAAGGCTTCAAACCTGGTTCCCTGGATCCCACTCTCTTCACGAAGACATACGATGGTGAACTGTTTGTGTGCCAGATCTATGTGGATATCATTATCTTCTGCTGCACTGACAAAAGATACAGTGATGAGTTTGGGCACATGATGCAAGAGCAATATCAGATGTCCATGATGGGTGAGCTGAAGTTCTTCCTTGGTCTTCCAATCCGTCAACAGAGCAACAACATCTTCGTATCTCAAGAGAAATACCTCAAAGATTGCCTGAAGAAGTTTGGAATGCAAGACTGCAAAGGGTACACGACGCCAATGCCAACCAAAGGTCAATTGGGTCCCGACGACAATGGTAAAGAGTTAGATCGCGGGTTTTGAGGCTATCAGCAGCGCGGGCAGCCGCGCTACTACTACAACGCTACAACTAACTGTTACTATTGACTATATCAACAGCGCTTTTCCGGAACGCGGTACTATTAATTAGCTGTAGTGATTTCCTAGCCCCGCGCTACTGCTATATCTTTCATCATTTCCCCTGGCTTCCTACCCCATTTCAGCTTCAATAAATTGCAATTTCTAGATACTAGGTACTACTAGATATCAATTTCATAAAGCATTATAGGTACTAGGTAGTACTCCCTCGGTTTCAAATTACTCGTCGTGGTTTTAGTTCAAATTTGAACTAAAACCACGATGAGTAATTTGGAACGGAGGGAGTACTAGATAACAATTTCATATATACTCAACATGCATCCTCAAGCAGTACTAGGTGATATCGACGACGATCATCATATGTAGTTCTAGATGATATCGACGACGATCATCATATGTAGTTCTACATGATATCGATGACGATCATCATATGTAGTTCTAGATGATATAGCCACACACACATATGTAGTTCTAGATGATATCGACGACGATCATCATGCTCAAGCCTGGGCGGTGGGTGTTCCTGATAGTAATTAGTATGGCCTGTCCAACACAAAGATTCTTGCCAACGAGGAATCTCTTCCACCCAACCGAGTTTAAGTGTGTGCGACCGCCTGTGTCCATGCGGTAAGTACAGGTGGTGACGGAGCCCCTTGCGGTAAGGCGTAGTCCTGCTGAGCCTTCTTCATCAGGCTCGATACCACAACTCACAGATAGGTTCTTTGGCAATTTCTGAATAAGAAAAACATATCAATTAATAAATAGCCTCGCACATACTCCTGCAAATATATTTCTATTAAGTATAGATTTCTACACTATCAAAAGACACAGTACTACACATTTGTACTAATTAAGCATTAATTCTACTAATAAGTATATATGGATTATCTACACTATTAATAGTTCCTTGGATTCTACACTAATAAGCATGTGATCAGACTCTACACTAAAGCATATCATCGACTAGATTCCACACAGCATATCATTGGACTCTACACTAAGCATATCATCGGATTCACTAAGCATATCATCGGATAATTTCCATTTGTAAGTATAACAATAAAGCATATATATATATATCATCAAATTACTACAGTCAGTATAACATAACATTTCATGCCGATCGACCATGGTACTTGTCAGGCGGGTCACGAATGGCACCCCGACAAAGTCATCACGTGGCGGAATTATGTCCCATAGGTTGCACACCTCCTCCTCGCTCAGCCTCATTCTTTGAGCTACGATGGCTTCATGAAGTGGGTTCTCATCATCTTGATCGAGTGGGTCCTCATTAGCTGCATCATCTTCATCATCTTCCACCAGGTTACTATAAATGACAGCCAGCTTGGGTCTTTTTGCTCTGAAGGAGAAGCTGATCAATTCACCACCAGTAAGACGCATGCGGGCGAGGAAACGGGCCCATCCATCTCCTCCAATCCGCGACATATTGCGTCCTTTCTCGACCTCCATAGTGTACGCCCCCCAGGAGCCTCAAATGTCGCAGTGTCTCCTGTCAGCTTGTTGAGTTTCAACCTCACATTGCATGGGACGATCTGTGTAAAAAAAAGCAAAATGACACAATGCAGTAATGCCAACACTAAAAATAAAATAGTTGTTACATTTCATCTAATTTCTTACTGCCGCATGACGAAAACTCGGCTGGAAGTAGATACCGAACAGCTTGCCAGTTGCAAGGCTGCTAGCGCACCTTGGCTTGCACAGTCGACATGGTGGTGGTGGCGCCATTTTCCTAAAGCAATATGAGCAAAGGATTAACGATCCACTTCACAGGAAAGAAAAATAGTATCATGTGATATTTTTGGTTCTTCTTCAGTTATATTTTCATAGTGGAACCCGATCCCAAAGAGTAAACAACAAGCTCTCAATTAACTTACTAACACCTTATATAAATCAGCCAACAAGACTCACAACCAACAAGTTCTCAATTAGCTTACTAACGCCTTCTAGAATATCTCTAGATGAAGAGATTCTTCCGTGAGAAGCAATTTGATGGACAATTATAATCCTAAGATCTAGTAACATACAAGATGACAAGGTATCACATACGAACGCATTTCAGTGGCACCTATTTCCGAAAAACTATTTGGCCCCTACCAAAGGTATAATCCTAAGATCTTTAATAAGTTATCTACCAAATCAAGGTACCACCTACCAAGACACATTTCATCTAATTTGGCCCCTATTGCCTAAGATAACTGATTAAAAAAACAAGTGGCCAATTTAATTGGGATTAACTTAGCACTTGCAAACTAAATACTTGTATCAAAACCAATATCTAGTAGATCACGGTACCACCTACCAAAGCATTTCAACTAAATTGGCACCTACATTTTGCAAAAAATAACTTATTACAGAAAAACAAAAGCATCTAGTTATCCATATGAAATTCGTAAGCCCTCGCTGCATCTAGGTAGGGCAGCCCTCGGGGGGTGCTGTCGAGGAGGGGGATGGCATGGTGACCTCGGTCGGGGGTGCTGACGAGGGGAAGGTCTGTGACTTTCCTACGAGAGGGGGCGATGACAGCGGCCGGCGAGGGGATCGAGGACGGTCGACCAAAGGCGCTCGGCCAGAGCTCGCGGGCAGCGACAGAGTGGGTGGCGAGAGGGTGGAGGAGCAGCGGAGGGGCGGCGAGAGGGGGGGAGGAGCATTACCTGCGGCGGCGGTGGCGGAGGAGAAACCCTAACCGCAGCTGCCGGCGTCGGGCGGTGGGGGATGATTGAGAGATGAGCGTGCGGGGGGGGGGGGGGGCATGTGTTTTGTTTTGCTTTAGCAATAGCACGGGTACAGGGAGCGCGCTACTGCTAAGCCCAATATCAGTAGCGCTTTGTCCTGAAAAAATGCTACTGCTAAGTCTAAGAATGTAAAAACATCAAAAATATACATTGGTCATCATTGATCTTTTTGTGTAGAATCTAAATAGTCAACATGAATCCTCACCGTACCTGTATAGGCACAGGCGAGGATTCATATTGCAGCCACAAATCCTACACATATAGTTCAATGAAGACCAAGTGCTCTAGATAGTTTGAGAAGTAACATATTTAAGGTGGTAAACACCTTGTTCGCTTAGCAGGATGAGACTAAACTTAATTAGTTACAAGGGGGGTGATACTTAGCAGCTGCGAGTTTTGAAGAAAAACGCTGCTACTAAGTACTTTAGCAGTAGCGCGTCCAGGAGAAGGGCGCTACTACTATATCTAGCCTGGAGGCAACGCCGTGGCAATTATAGTAGTAGCCCTTGTTTCACCTAGAGCGCTACTGCTACTGGGCTATTAGTAGCGCGGTTTCCTGGAGCTCGCTACTGCTAATTAGCAGTAGCGTTTGTTTTTAAACCACGCTGCTGCTAAGATTCTATGTATAAGGTTTTCCCTAGTAGTGTAAAGCGCTCCATGATTGGTTCTTTACTCTATTTATGTGCATCTAGGCCAGATATCATGCTTAGCGTTTGCATGTGTGCCCGATTCCAAGCGGCACCAAAGGAATCGCATCACTTAGCTGTGAAGCGAATTCTTCGATATTTGGCTTACACCCCAACACTAGGATTATGGTATCCAAAGGGCTTAGAGTTTGATCTAGTTGGATTCTCAGATGTTGATTATGCTGGTGACAAGGTTGATCGCAAGTCCACATCAGGCACATGTCACTTTCTTGGACGATCTCTTGTATGTTGGTCTTCAAAGAAGCAGAACTGTGTGACTCTCTCCACTACTGAATCTGAATACATTGCTGCTGGATCTTGCTGCGCTCAGCTTCTATGGATGAAGCAAACTCTCAAGGACCATGGCATCCATCTGAAGCAAGTGCCACTCTACTGCGACAATGAAAGCGCCGTCAAGATTGCCAACAACCCAGTTCAGCACTCAAAGACAAAGCACATTCAGATCCGTCATCACTTTCTCAGAGATCATGTCATGAAGGAAGATATTGATATCATTCATGTCAACACAGAAGAGCAATTGGCAAATATCTTCACAAAGCCCTTGGATGAGAAAAGGTTTTGCAAGTCGCGGTGTGAGCTAAATATCTTAGAATCCCCGAATGTCATGTGATTGGACACACATCCTAACGCTTATGCATGTTGATGACTTAGATGTGCAACACACGAAGTAAAGTATATCTTCAATCAATGAAGACATACACTCTAAGTGTGAATACATTAATGCGGAGTTTGACTTCGGAGCGCCACGATAGTTGTGCGCCGTGTCTGGTTCTAATACTTCCTATATGGTGGGTAACGCCACCACCAAATTCTTGTTTGAAGTGTTTCATCTGGCGTCACATTTGCAAAGTCTTCGCATTTGGTTTGTCTTCAACATTGATTTGACTTCATGTTTATCTTCGCAATGTTGAATTGGTCTCACACTGATATATACATATATTTGTGTTCTGTCCTCTACAGCATTCACTTATAGCTATGTCTTCATGTTTGAATATTTTGATCTAAGTGAATGTGATCGGACCCTAACCCCCCTTCTATGCTTCTACCTCAGATTCTATCTATCTAAATCATATGCATTCTATTGAATCTGTCGAATGTCTTCTCTTCGTCCTTGTCAGCAGAAGATATAGAGACAAAAGTTGAATCTGTTTTAATGCTAGATCCTTATTGCCTGAAACCCGAAGAAGCCGAACGACCACCCGACAGTCTAGGCGTGCGTGGGAACATGGCACAACTTCCAATGTGTTGCATGCGTTCCACGTGTCCTTCAGACGTGAACCGCCAGGGGCACCTGCGTAATTACGCTGTGCTGTCCCTTTCCTTATAAATACACAACTCACCGCGGTCATTATTTCTTCTTCCACCTCGCCACCTTGCACAAACCCTAGCGCCTCCGCTAGCTCGCGTCGACGCCGGAGACGAAGCGCTTAGCTGCCGCAACCTCTTCGACGCCGTCCTCACGCCGGCCGCGGACCTCGTCCTCTCCGCCGCTGCTGTAGGTGTCTTCCGCCGCCAAGTTAGGGCGCGGAAGATTGAACTGCTCGGCCTCCCTCTCAACTTCGTCTAGCAGTTCGTCGTGCGGTAATTTAATCTTACTTTTCACTGCCTTTTTGATCCATCAGATCCATCCACTTCAACCAAAAGTGGTTTCTTAACTTCCAAAACTGGATCTGTCTTCTTCTGCATCTCATATCTTGCAAAGTATATTCACTTATGCTTCACAACTAGTTAGATTCCTCACTTGTACTTATTCTTGGATTCGTACAAATCTGGAACCAACTCTCATCAAATAAGTGAATGTCTTCGCGCTATGAGGTCAATGTCTTCAAACTGATTTATCTTCAAAATCTTCTGAGAATGCATATAACCTCTTCCCTTCTCTCGCACCTCTAATGCCGTCACAGGTACATGTCCGTGGGAGAATCCCTTGGTTCTCATAGTCTGCATTCATTTGCAGAGTTCTTACAGTGTCACATTTACTCACCCGAAGCCAGTTCCTGTCTGACCAGCAAATGGAAGCCATTCACAGTTTTGAAGCCTTTCAGTTTGAATATAATGGCCACTGAGAAGTCAGCAAGAAAGGGCGGCAGACAGCGCCGTGGGGATACAGCCAAGGATTTGCCACCAGATATTTTTGAAATGTACAAGATAGATGTTGGAAATATGCCCTAGAGGCAATAATAAAATGGTTATTATTATATTTCCTTGTTCATGATAATTGTCTATTGTTCATGCTATAATTGTGTTATCCGGAAATCATAATACATGTGTGAACACATAGACCACAACATGTCCCTGGTGAGCCTCTAGTTGACTAGCTCGTTGATCAACAGATAGTCATGGTTTCCTGACTATGGACATTGGATGTCATTGATAACGGGATCACATCATTGGGAGAATGATGTGATGGACAAGACCCAATCCTAAGCATAGCACAAAAGATCGTGTAGTTCGTTTGCTAGAGCTTTTCCAATGTCAAGTATCATTTCCTTAGACCATGAGATCGTGCAACTCCCGGATACCGTAGGAGTGCTTTGGGTGTACCAAACGTCACAACGTAACTGGGTGACTATAAAGGTGCACTACGGGTATCTCCGAAAGTGTCTGTTGGGTTGGCACGGATCGAGACTGGGATTTGTCACTCCGTATGACGGAGAGGTATCTCTGGGCCCACTCGGTAATGCATCATCATAATGAGCTCAATGTGACTAAGGAGTTAGCCACGGGATCATGCATTACGGTACGAGTAAAGTGACTTGCCGGTAACGAGATTGAACAAGGTATTGGGATACCGACGATCGAATCTTGGGCAAGTAACGTACCGATTGACAAAGGGAATTGTATACGGGATTGATTGAATCCTCGACATCGTGGTTCATCCGATGAGATCATCGTGGAACATGTAGGAGCCAACATGGGTATCCAGATCCCGCTGTTGGTTATTGACCGGAGAGGCATCTCGGTCATGTCTGCATGTCTCCCGAACCCGTAGGGTCTACACACTTAAGGTTCGGTTACGCTAGGGTTGTAGAGATATTAGTATGCGGAAACCCGAAATTTGTTAGGAGTCCCGGATGAGATCCCGGACGTCACGAGGAGTTCCGGAATGGTCCGGAGGTGAAGAATTATATATAGGAAGTCCATTTTCGGGTACCGGGAAAGTTTCGGGGGTTATCGGTATTGTACCGGGACCACCGGAAGGGTCCCGGGGGTCCACCGGGTGGGGCCACCTGTCTCGGAGGGCCCCATGGGCTGAAGTGGGAGGGGAACCAGCCCCTAGTGGGCTGGGGCGCCCCCTTTGGGCCTCCCCCTGCGCCTAGGGTTGGAAACCCTAGGGGTGGGGGGCGCCCCACTTGGCTTGGGGGGCAAGCCGCCCCCCTTGGCCGCCCCCCCCCCTCAGATGGGATCTCCAGGGGGCCGGCGCCCCCCCAGGACCCCTATATATAGTGGGGGGGGGAGGGAGGGCAGCAGTACCCTAGCCCCTGGCGCCTCCCTCTACCTCCCGTGACACCTCTCCCTCCCGCTTGCGCTTGGCGAAGCCCTGCCGGGATCCCCGCTACTTCCACCACCACGCCGTCGTGCTGCTGGATCTCCGTCAACCTCTCCTTCCCCCTTGCTGGATCAAGAAGGAGGAGACGTCGCTGCTCTGTATGTGTGTTGAATGCGGAGGTGCCGTCCGTTCGGCGCTCGGTCATCGGTGATTTGAATCACGACGAGTACGACTCCATCAACCCCGTTCACTTGAACGCTTCCGCTCGCGATCTACAAGGGTATGTAGATGCACTCCTTCCTTCTCGTTGCTAGTAAACTCCATAGATGGATCTTGGTGATGCGTAGAAAATTTTAAATTTCTGCAACGATCCCCAAAAGTGGCATCATGAGCCAGGCCTATGCGTAGTTACTATGCACGAGTAGAACACAAAGCAGTTGTGGGCGTAGATGTTGTCAATTTTTCTTGCCACTACTAGTCTTATCTTGTTTCGGCGGTATTGTGGGATGGAGCGGCCCGGACCGACCTTACACGTACGCTTACGTGAGACAGGTTCCACCGACTGACATGCACTAGTTGCATAAGGTGGCTAGCGGGTGTCTGTCTCTCCCGCTTTAGTCGGAACGGATTTGATGAAAAGGGTCCTTATGAAGGGTAAATAGAAATTGGCATATCACGCTGTGGTTTTACGTAGGTAAGAAACGTTCTTGCTAGAAACCTATAGAAGCCACGTAAAAACTTGCAACAACAATTAGAGGACGTCTAACTTGTTTTTGCAGCATATGCCTTGTGATGTGATATGGCCAAAAGGATGTGATGAATGAGATATATGTGATGTGTGAGATTGATCATGTTCTTGTAATAGGAATCACGACTTGCATGTCGATGAGTATGACAACCGGCAGGAGCCATAGGAGTTGTCTTTATTTTTTGTATGACCTGCGTGTCATTGAATAACGCCATGTAAATTACTTTACTTTATTGCTAAACACGTTAGCCATAGAAGTAGAAGTAATCGTTGGCGTGACAACTTCATGAAGACACGATGATGGAGATCATGGTGTCATGCCGGTGACGAATATGATCATGGCGCCCCAAAGATGGAGATCAAAGGAGCAAAATGATATTGGCCATATCATGTCACTATTTGATTGCATGTGATGTTTATCATGTTTTCCATCTTATTTGCTTAGAACGACGGTAGTAAGTAAGATGATCCCTTATAATAATTTCAAGAAAGTGTTCCCCCTAACTGTGCACTGTTGCGAAGGTTCGTTGTTTCGAAGCACCACGTGATGATCGGGTGTGATAGATTCTAACGTTCGCATACAACGGGTGTTGACGAGCCTAGCATGTACAGACATGGCCTCGAAACACACGCAATACACTTAGGTTGACTTGACGAGCCTAGCATGTACAGACATGGCCTCGGAACACGGAAGACCGAAAGGTCGAGCATGACTCGTATAGAAGATACGATCAACATGGAGATGTTCACCGATCTTGACTAGTCCGTCTCACGTGATGATCGGACACGGCCTAGTTGACTCGGATCATGTTTCACTTAGATGACTAGAGGGATGTCTATCTGAGTGGGAGTTCATTGAATAATTTGATTAGATGAACTTAATTATCATGAACTTAGTCTAAAATCTCTACAATATGTCTTGTAGATCAAATGGCCCACGTTGCCCTCAACTTCAACGCGTTCCTAGAGAAAACCAAGCTGAAAGATGATGGCAGCAACTATACGGACTGGGTCCGGAACCTGAGGATCATCCTCATAGCTGCCAAGAAAGATTATGTCCTAGAAGCACCGCTAGGTGAAGCACCCATCCCAGAGAACCAAGACGTTATGAACGCTTGGCAATCACGTGCTGATGATTACTCCCTCGTTCAGTGCGGCATGCTTTACAGCTTAGAACCGGGGCTCCAAAAGCGTTTTGAGAAACATGGAGCATATGAGATGTTCGAAGAGCTGAAAATGGTTTTCCAAGCTCATGCCCGGGTCGAGAGATATGAAGTCTCCGATAAGTTCTTCAGTTGTAAAATGGAGGAAAATAGTTCTGTCAGTGAGCACATACTCAAAATGTCTGGGTTACACAACCGCTTGTCTCAGCTGGGAGTTAATCTCCCGGATGACGCGGTCATTGACAAAATCCTTCAGTCGCTTCCACCAAGCTACAAGAGCTTTGTGATGAACTTCAATATGCAGGGGATGGAAAAGACCATTCCTGAGGTATATTCAATGCTGAAATCAGCGGAGGTGGAGATCAAAAAGGAACATCAAGTGTTGATGGTGAATAAAACCACTAAGTTCAAGAAAGGCAAGGGTAAGAAGAACTTCAAGAAGGACGCAAGGGAGTTGCCGCGCCCGGTAAGCCAGTTGCCGGGAAGAAGTCGAAGAATGGACCCAAGCCTGAGACTGAGTGCTTTTATTGCAAGGGAAGTGGTCACTGGAAGCGGAACTGCCCCAAATACTTAGCGGACAAGAAGGCCGGCAACACCAAAGGTATATGTGATATACATGTAATTGATGTGTACCTTACCAGTACTCGTAGTAGCTCCTGGGTATTTGATACCGGTGCGGTTGCTCATATTTGTAACTCAAAACAGGAGCTGCGGAATAAGCGGAGACTGGCGAAGGACGAGGTGACGATGCGCGTCGGGAATGGTTCCAAGGTCGATGTGATCGCCGTCGGCACGCTACCTCTGCATTTACCTACGGGATTAGTTTTAAACCTCAATAATTGTTATTTAGTGCCAGCTTTGAGCATGAACATTGTATCAGGATCTCGTTTAATTCGAGATGGCTACTCATTTAAATCCGAGAATAATGGTTGTTCTACTTATATGAGAGATATGTTTTATGGTCATGCCCTGCCGGTCAATGGTTTATTCTTAATGAATCTCGAACGTGATGTTACACATATTCATAGTGTGAATACCAAAAGGTGTAAAGTTGATAACGAGAGTCCCACATACTTGTGGCACTGCCGCCTTGGTCACATTGGTGTCAAGCGCATGAAGAAGCTCCATGCAGATGGACTTTTGGAGTCTCTTGATTATGAATCATTTGACACGTGCGAACCATGCCTCATGGGTAAGATGACCAAGACTCCGTTCTCCGGAACAATGGAGCGAGCAACCATCTTATTGGAAATCATACATACCGATGTGTGCGGTCCAATGAGTGTTGAGGCTCGCGGTGGCTATCGTTATGTTCTCACTCTCACTGATGACTTAAGTAGATATGGGTATGTCTACCTAATGAAACACAAGTCTGAGACCTTTGAAAAGTTCAAGGAATTTCAGAGTGAGGTTGAGAATCAACGTGACAGGAAAATAAAGTTCCTACGATCAGATTGTGGAGGGGAATATTTAAGTCACGAATTTGGTACGCACTTAAGGAAATGTGGAATCGTTTCACAACTCACGCCGCCTGGAACACCTCAGCGAAATGGTGTGTCCGAACGTCGTAATCGCACTCTATTGGATATGGTGCGATCTATGATGTCTCTTACCGATCTACCGCTCTCATTTTGGGGCTATGCTTTAGAGACTGCCGCATTCACTTTAAATAGGGCTCCGTCGAAATCCGTTGAGACGACACCGTATGAATTATGGTTTGGGAAGAAACCTAAGCTGTCGTTTCTAAAAGTTTGGGGATGCGATGCTTATGTCAAGAAACTTCAACCTGAAAAGCTCGAACCCAAGTCAGAAAAATGCGTCTTCATAAGATACCCTAAGGAAACCATTGGGTATACCTTCTACCTCAGATCCGAAGGAAAAATCTTTGTTGCCAAGAACGGGTCCTTTCTAGAGAAAGTATTTCTCTCGAAAGAAGTGAGTGGGAGGAAAGTGGAACTTGATGAGGTGATAGTCACCCCTTCCGAACCGGAGAGTAGCGCAGCGCGGGAAGATGTTCCTGTGGTGCCTACATCGACTGGGGAGGAAGTTAATGATGATGATCATGAAGCTTCGGATCAAGTTACTGCTGAACTTCGTAGGTCCACAAGGACACGTTCCGGACCAGAGTGGTACGGCGACCCTGTCCTAGAAATCATGTTGTTAGACAACGGTGAACCTTCGAACTATGAAGAAGCGATGGCGGGCCCGGATTCCAACAAATGGCTTGAAGCCATGCAATCCGAGATAGGATCCATGTATGAAAACGAAGTATGGACTTTGACTGACTTTCCCGATGATCGGCGGGCCATAGAAAATAAATGGATCTTTAAGAAGAAGACAGACGCGGATGGTAACGTGACCATCTATAAGGCTCAACTTGTCGCTAAGGGTTATCGACAAGTTCAAGGGGTTGACTACGATGAGACTTTCTCACCCGTAGCGAAGCTGAAGTCCGTCCGAATCATGTTAGCAATTGCCGCATTCTATGATTATGAGATATGTCAAATGGACGTGAAAACGGCATTCCTTAACGGCTTTCTTAAGGAAGAATTGTATATGATGCAGCCGGAAGGTTTTGTCGATCCTAAGAATGCTAACAAGGTATGCAAGCTCCAGCGCTCCATCTATGGGCTGGTGCAAGCATCTCGGAGTTGGAACATTCGATTTGATGAGATGATCAAAGCGTTTGGGTTTACACAGACTTATGGAGAAGCCTGTGTTTACAAGAAAGTGAGTGGGAGCTCTGTAGCATTTCTCTTATTATATGTGGATGACATACTATTGATGGGAAATGATATAGAATTCTTGGAAAGTATAAAGGCCTATTTGAATAAGTGTTTTTCAATGAAGGACCTTGGAGAAGCTGCTTATATATTAGGCATCAAGATCTATAGAGATAGATCAAGACGCCTCATTGGTCTTTCACAGAGTACGTACCTTGACAAGATATTGAAGAAGTTCAATATGGATCAGTCCAAGAAGGGGTTCTTGCCTGTATTGCAAGGTGTGCAATTGAGCACGGCTCAATGCCCGACCACGGCAGAAGATAGAGAAAAGATGAGTATCATCCCCTATGCCTCGGCCATAGGGTCTATTATGTATGCCATGCTGTGTACCAGACCTGATGTAAACCTTGCCGTAAGTTTGGTAGGAAGGCACCAAAGTAATCCCGGCATGGAACACTGGACAGCGGTCAAGAATATCCCGAAGTACCTGAAAAGGACTAAGGATATGTTTCTCGTTTATGGAGGTGACGAAGAGCTCGTCGTAAAGGGTTACGTCGATGCTAGCTTCGACACAGATCTGGATGACTCTAAGTCACAAACCGGATACGTGTATGTTTTGAATGGAGGAGCAGTAAGCTGGTGCAGTTGCAAGCAAAGCGTCGTGGCGGGATCTACATGTGAAGCGGAGTACATGGCGGCCTCAGAGGCAGCGCAAGAAGCAATCTGGATGAAGGAGTTCATTACCGACCTAGGGGTGATTCCCAATGCGTCAGGCCCGATGACTCTCTTCTGTGACAACACTGGAGCTATTGCCCTTGCCAAGGAGCCCAGGTTTCACAGGAAGACCAGGCATATCAAGCGTCGCTTCAACTCCATTCGTGAAAGTGTTCAGAATGGAGACATAGATATTTGTAAAGTACATACGGACCTGAATGTAGCAGATCCGTTGACTAAACCTCTCCCTAGAGCAAAACATGATCAACACCAGAACTCTATGGGTGTTCGATTCATCACAATGTAACTAGATTATTGACTCTAGTGCAAGTGGGCGACTGTTGGAAATATGCCCTAGAGGCAATAATAAATGGTTATTATTATATTTCCTTGTTCATGATAATTGTCTATTGTTCATGCTATAATTGTGTTATCCGGAAATCATAATACATGTGTGAACACATAGACCACAACATGTCCCTGGTGAGCCTCTAGTTGACTAGCTCGTTGATCAACAGATAGTCATGGTTTCCTGACTATGGACATTGGATGTCATTGATAACGGGATCACATCATTGGGAGAATGATGTGATGGACAAGACCCAATCCTAAGCATAGCACAAAAGATCGTGTAGTTCGTTTGCTAGAGCTTTTCCAATGTCAAGTATCATTTCCTTAGACCATGAGATCGTGCAACTCCCGGATACCGTAGGAGTGCCTTGGGTGTACCAAACGTCACAACGTAACTGGGTGACTATAAAGGTGCACTACGGGTATCTCCGAAAGTGTCTGTTGGGTTGGCACGGATCGAGACTGGGATTTTTCACTCCGTATGACGGAGAGGTATCTCTGGGCCCACTCGGTAATGCATCATCATAATGAGCTCAATGTGACTAAGGAGTTAGCCACGGGATCATGCATTACGGTACGAGTAAAGTGACTTGCCGGTAACGAGATTGAACAAGGTATTGGGATACCGACGATCGAATCTCGGGCAAGTAACGTACCGATTGACAAAGGGAATTGTATACGGGATTGATTGAGTCCTCGACATCATGGTTCATCCGATGAGATCATCGTTGAACATGTAGGAGCCAACATGGGTATCCAGATCCCGCTGTTGGTTATTGACTGGAGAGGCGTCTCGGTCATGTCTGCATGTCTCCCGAACCCGTAGGGTCTACACACTTAAGGTTCGGTGACGCTAGGGTTGTAGAGATATTAGTATGCGGAAACCCGAAAGTTGTTCGGAGCCCCAGATGAGATCCCGGACGTCACGAGGAGTTCCGGAATGGTCCGGAGGTGAAGAATTATATATAGGAAGTCCAGTTTCGGCTACCGGGAAAGTTTCGGGGGTTATCGGTATTGTACCGAGACCACCGGAAGGGTCCCGGGGGTCCACCGGGTGGGGCCACCTATCCCGGAGGGCCCCATGGGCTGAAGTGGGAGGGGAACCAGCCCCTAGTGGGCTGGGGCGCCCCCCTTGGGCCCCCCTGCGCCTAGGGTTGGAAACCCTAGGGGTGGGGGGCGCCCCACTTGGCTTGGGGGGCAAGCCACCCCCCTTGGCCGCCCCCCCCCTCAGATGGGATCTCCTGGGGGCCGGCGCTCCCCAGGACCCCTATATATAGTGGGGGGGGAGGAAGGGCAGCAGTACCCTAGCCCCTGGCGCCTCCCTCTCCCTCCCGCGACACCTCTCCCTCCCGCTTGCGCTTGGCGAAGCCCTGCCGGGATCCCCGCTACTTCCACCACCACGCCGTCGTGCTGCTGGATCTCCGTCAACCTCTCCTTCCCCCTTGCTGGATCAAGAAGGAGGAGACGTCGCTGCTCCGTACGTGTGTTGAACGCGGAGGTGCCATCCGTTCGGCGCTCGGTCATCGGTGATTTGAATCACGACGAGTACGACTCCATCAACCCCGTTCACTTGAACGCTTCCGCTCGCGATCTACAAGGGTTTGTAGATGCACTCCTTCCTTCTCATTGCTAGTAAACTCCATAGATGGATCTTGGTGATGCGTAGAAAATTTTAAATTTCTGCAACGATTCCCAACACAAGATAGATCATGAGAGAATTACAATCAGCGCATGACTCGAATCCAATGGATTCGAAGATATTGGGCAGAGGAATGGTTCAAGTACAGATTTGTCACTGCTGAGTATGCTGAAAAGAACGCCATCAAGCGACCATGGGGAGCTATTGTATACCGAGGTCTCCTGCCCAAGTCCCAGTCTGAAGCCATTGCTCAAGGCTTCTACCCTTGCATGGTCCGTGGACCGCAGCCAGACAATGCCGACCCATCATCTTTGCTATGGTGTCATGAAGACAATCTCTTCAAGTGCAATTTCCAGTTTGCAAAGGAGTCTGCGGCAAAGAACAAGAAAGCATTTGGACTCGACTTCAACCCTGGTCCATCTTCTCCAAGGGCTGATGGCACCTGAGATGCCAATCCTAATGTCATCGGCCCCGTCTATAACCTCGATGGCCTTCTTACCCACATAGCTGTTTAGGGGGCCGCCGTGGAGCACTCAGCTGATGACACAGATTCTGATGAAGCACCAGCTCCTCCTAAGCCGTAGAAGCAGAAGAAATCAAAGGCTTCAAAGCCCTCTGCCGCACCAAAAGCTTCGCGTGCGAAGCCATTGGCCACTGCACCTCCTGAAGCCAGTGTGCAATCTAAAGATCTCTCTCGTGTCTCCAAGAAGACAGAGAAGTCCAAGAAGAAGAAGAAGCTCATCAAGAGTTCTGCGCAAGAACTGACCCCTGCTGCCGTTCTGTGGAATGAGAATGCCACCATTGATCTATCCAGTGATGAAGATCTTGGTGATGATGCCCTTGAGCTTCTAATCAAGAGCAAGCAAGAGGCGGAGATCTTCAATGATCTGGCCCTCTTTGATGTAGATATTCTGAACAATTTCATTGATGAGTGGTTTGACAACCCAAGCCTCAGCATTGATGATCTCCAGCTACCAATTGACATCAGTGTCACCTTCCATGGAGCCATTGCAGATGAATTGGCCTTGGCTCAGAAGATCGTCGAGCTGAAGAACAAAATTGATTATGAAAAGGCTCAATTCAAGAAGATCATGGCCCAGCTCAGCGTAGCAGATGTTCAAAGCTTCAAGGAGACGCTGCATGAGCTCAAAGAGAAGTTTCACAAGAAACGTGAGGAAGCCAAAGGTTCAAGAGAGCGGATGAAATACTCCGCTGCTAAATGTGTTCAAGCTCACAATGAGGCAGAGAAGCGCAAGGCACTTGGGCGTCCCGGCATTGACCCCAAGATGGCTGCCAAACAGAAGAAGAAGCCTGCTGTGGCCCAAGCTGAAGCATCAAGGCAGGAAGCACCTCGCATTGTCTTCCCTACCAGCATGACAGGCTTGAAGCCTAAGGTCCCCTCAGCAGCTTCAGAACTAAAAAAGACAAGGGCAGCTGAAGCCGAAGCCAAGAAGCGCATGCACCTGCATACTTCTGATGATGCTCCATCAAAGAAGAAATTAAAGAAGTCTTCGAAGAAAGATCGTGCTGCGGCCTCTGAGCCACTTGTTGTCGAGCCCATCTCTGTTGCTCGTCTTGCCTCCACCAACCAAGAGCATCAACTTGTAGTTCACGAGCCTGCTTTCACAGAGGCTCCTGAAGATGAAGAAGTTCCAGCTGTCGACCCCATCACAGCTGAAGACATTGGTCATGATGAGAATGTAGAAGATGATGAAGTCCTTCCTCAGATCAAGCACCAACTGGTATCATCGCCTATTCTCACGAACAACGAACTCATCAGCATTGGTCGTCCTTTGATGCCAATTGCTCAGGATGCTTCGTGGGCTGATCGCCCTCAACAAGAGACCCCAAGTAATGATGACACACCCAGTACTCCACCACCTCAAGTCACCACTCCGGTGCTTGATGACGACTACATGGTCCAGACCACTCCATCACCACAAGCGTCGCCCGCATTCCACAGGCTTCGCAAAGGCCCTAGGCCCCAAGTCGCCATGTCAAGCATTCCGGAAGGGGAAGCGCCTCAAAACTCAGTAGCACGTCAAGTGTTTCCTGAAGCCACCCCTACCGTGAATGTCTCTGAGTCCAAAGCAAAAGCTGCTGAAGACATTCTGGCTGCATCAGCCGATGACCATCAAGGACCTCGAGAAGAAGAAGAAGAAAGAGTTGCCACACCCCCTGTCACTCAAGAAGTTGTTCTCGAGGATAACGTGTCTATGCCCAACCCTCCTGCTACTGAAGCGAAGGTTGAAAACATTGAGGTGGCCACAAAAAACACTACTGAAGCCAATGACGTTGTCATGGCTGAAGACATTGTGGCGCCTGAAGCTAATGTTGCGCCTGAAGCTAGTGTGCAACCTGAAGCCACAGTCAATGCCGGAGCTACTATTCCACCCCCATGGCCTCACACTATTGAGTAGGCATATGATCGCGGCCAACTTGTCACTGTCCGATGGCCTGTTCTGGTTCCTCCTCCTGCTCCCAGACCACAATATGATTATCATGTGGAGCAAAGGCCTCAGGTCCAGAAGCAAAAGCCTAGACTGCCAAGGTTTCTCGGTGCTACAACATCGCCAGGATCGTTCAATGTAAACAGCTTCAGGGCACACAACACGTTCTTTGACAGTGCCAAGAACCCTTACTCCAAGCCAAAGATATCATCTGATTGCTTCTGGCGCTATCAGCAGTGCAGTTATTACTCATGTGTATTATACAATCAAGGGCGCATCTTTCCACACATGCGTCTGGATTGTGAAGCCATTGCTGGTCTGCCCTGCTTGGAAGAAGCTCCAGACTATTTCAGAGATGCTGGCCTTCTGCAGTTCGTCACTTCTGCAGTTCGTCACTGACAAAGAGCGTTGGAATGAAGAGCTTCTGCTGCAGTTCTATGCCACTCTTCACATTCGTGGCTACAACAGGGATCCAAAGACTTGGGTCCTTGAGTGGATGACAGGTGATGTGCACCATGAAGCCAAAGCTCAAGATATCATCGAGCTTACTTCCCTGCCCACTCCAGGTGAGCTCTATGAACCTGGTTGTCAGCTACACAGGAATGCACTGGAGAGTATATTTCAGAAGCCTGAGCCAAACATGAGTCAGATGCTCAGCATGATGAAGCCATTGCCACAAGACGTAGAATATCCCAAGGAATTCTTTGTCGAGGACCTCGAGTATCTGCCCCATACCATTTATCACATTGTGAGGCGAACTCTATGGCCTGTCAAGGGACATTCTCTTGCAGCCAAACTTGAAGGCTCCATGAAGACTTTGGTGTTCTATATTCTCAATGGCATCAGCTTCAATGCTCAAGATTTCTTCATCATGCAACTTGCTGCATCTGGAATTGATTTATTTGGCTTAAAGTTTTATGCTCCATGGGTGATGCGCTTAATCAAGCTTCACTCTTCTGCCAACTATCAGCCCTCAGCGAACAACCATCTTATCTTCTTGCCTGAGGTTGATATATCTATGGAAGCCATCTACCCTGAGCCTGCCAAGGAGCCACTTTATCTTCATAATGTTGATCGCCAAAGCTTCTCGCAACCAATTGAGGGAGTTCTTGCTGCAACTCGTGTCTATCCTCTGGCTGGAAATACACGTGCACCTCATCGTGCAACAACCGAAGCCACTGAAAGCACCATTGCTCAAAGACCTCGAAAGCGATGTCGTGTCCTCAATGACCGAGAGCTTCTTGTGGCCTTACATCATAAACAGGATAGACACCACGACTGGCTAAAGCGTCAGATGCAGAGCCTCTTGGTGGACGTTAATCGCATTCGCAATCTTGCCACCAAGAACGCATTCGTATCACATGAAGCATGTCGGAGGTCGCGGAAGAGTCTGACATTGCTATGCTCAGAAGACGATCTTCGTGAAGATGGCTTCACAGAGCGCTTGAAATTTGATTCCACGCCTCCCCGGACTGCCGTCTTGCGTCGAACTCCTTCCATAGAAGACTTTGACTATTCACCTTCGGCTGCAACTGTTGTTGCGAGAGTCGTCGATGACGAAGATGATGCCACTTCACCAACCATGACTTCGCCGCATCTCGACACTTCACCAGGCCCCTCTGCACCACCGAACTCCAACGTCGACCCTACACCTTCATCTACTCCTGATGGGAACGAGTAGATGCTCTATGTCTTCAAACCTTTTTGGTCATCACTGACAAAAGGGGGACAAGCATATGAGTTGATAGTCTTCAAGCGGGTCCATATGGGTGGTTGCTATATTTTTTGCCAAGTGGTTACAACTCTCGTTTTTGATACATTTGGTTCTTTTGGTTGTAACACTTAAACTCGATGGTCGTCTGCTATGTTTTCTGCTACTCTGTGATGCGATGATAAATTCCGCATGAAGTCATTCCACAGACGTCCATTTTTCATTATGCATGTCATTATCTTCGCTATATCTGTATATGCATGATGAATTGTCTTCATAGGTTGAAAAGGATCTCCACAAGTAAAACCTGCCATGTGCATTTGCATTCAAGAGCAAACTACTTATATGCACATCTTCAGGGGGAGCCTTTTGCTACTTATGAAGACAATGCCTTAAATCCTTAAACTTTCACATACTTTTATCCCCATTGAAAACTTCAACCAGTTTGTCATCAATCACCAAAAAGGGGGAGATTGTAAGTGCATCTAGTGTCACCCCTAGTTGGTTTTGGAGTATTGACGACAAACTTGGTTGAGGGACTAATGTGTTTGTGAGAATTGCAGGATAACACAGGTAGTAGTCCCACAGTGATTCGGTTTACCTACCAGAGATGACCCCTAAAAATGTGTGAGGACATTGAAGACAATGGTGGTCTGTGAAGAGATTCACATTGAAGACTATGACATGAGAAGACTCGCATGAAGACTATGGAGTGCGAAGACATAGTTGTTTCGTAGTTTCCTTTTCCTATGTGTTGAGTCATAGGAACCACCACACTGTTAAGTGGGGTCCAAGTGAACAAAGTCAGAGTGACTAAAGTGATGCTCAACCAAATCCTATGTCTTCGAGCGAAGACAATGAGAGCAAATCTTATCCAGAGCTAGATGAGTCAGCTTTACTTGTAGCCCAAGTCAAGCTGCCGCGTGTGTTTGAAATCTGACCGTTAGACACGTGTCAGTTCCTTAGTGACCCAGGGTCATTTCGGACAAATCCGTTCGGGTTGCCTCTTGGCTATAAATAGCCCACCCCCTACACCATAAATTGGTGGCTGCTTAGAGTTAGTGCACAGCTTTTGTCGTTTGAGAGCAACCCACCTCCGAAGAATTTGAGAGAAAGATCCTTGCGAGGACAAAACCCAAAACACCCAGAGCCAAAGAGTGTTAGGCATCACTGAAGTCTTTCTGTCCGCGTGATCTGAAGACTTGTTACACTTGAGGACTGTGAATCCTCCAGCCGGTTAGGCATCGCGTTCTGAGCATCCAAGGGTCATTGTGGATTGCCGGTGAACAAAGTCTGTGAAGGTTTGGAAGTCTACCTTGAAGACTTACCAGAGTGATTGGGCGAGGACTAAGTGTTCTTAGCTCAAGGGGAATAAGGTGAGGACGCAGTCTTCTGAGTTGAATCTCAGCCTCCCTAACCAGACGTACAGTTGTCATAGCACCTGGAACTGGTCCAACAAATCCTTGTCCTCACCAAGCAACTGGTTCTATCTCTTCCCTCTCCTTACTTACAGTTTTTCTTCGTGAAGTCATTGCCTGCTTGCATGATCTGATTGACATCACTGTGTGAAGACTGTTGTTGTTTGGCTTCATACTTTCTTCCATCCCGATCCATACTACCTAGCTGCTAATAGTCTTCGTGCTTTCACTTCATTGCTTACTTGACTATGGCTTGTCTAGTGTAGTCTACCTTCCGCTGCATATCAATAGGTTCATTTATATTGTTTGTCTTCAAAGCCCCCGTGTTTTGAAGACTTTCATAAAAATCGCCTATTCACCCCCCTCTAGTCGATAACTAGCACTTTCACATAGCATAATTTTGGCTGTCTCAAATAGGTGTGTCCAGTAAGGATAGATGACACAAACTAAAAAGCAAAACAAGCAAAGACTCATATAATAAAAGGCGCTCCAAGAAAAACTCATGATATGTGACGAATAAAAATATAGCTCCAAGTAAAATACCGATGGTCGTTAGGGCATCCCCAAGCTTAGTTGCTTGTTTCTCCTTGAATAGTAACTTGGGGTGCCATGGGGCATACCCAAGCTTAGGCTCTTCTCACTCCTTATTCCTTCATCCATTGTGATCTCACCCAAAACTTGAAAACTTCAATCACACAAAACTCAACAAAACCTTCATGAGATCCGTTAGTATAAGAAAGCAAATCACCACTCTAAGTATTGTTGCAAACCCATTCATATTTTATTTTTGCATTATATCTACTGTATTCTAACTTTACCATGGCTTATACCCCCCGATACAACCCATAGATTCATCAAAATAAGCACACAACGCAAAGAAAACAAAATCTGTCAAAAACAGAACAGTCTGTAGTAATCTGAAAACTTTGTATACTTCTATAACTCAAAAAATTCTGAAACATTAGGACAACATAGGCAATTTGTATATCGAACTTGTGTAAAAATTCAGAATTTTTCGTCGCTTCTGTGATTTTTTTAAAAATTTGCTACTGGACGCAAAAGTTTCTATTTTCCAACAAGATCAAATCAACTATCACCCAACATGATCCCAAAGGCTTTACTTTGCACAAAAACTAATTAAAACATAAAAAACACAATAACAACAGACGCATAATTGTGCAAATACTCAAGAACAGAAAGAAAAAGGCAGAACTAAAATTTATTCATTGGGTTGTCTCCCAACAAGCGCTATCGTTTTATGCCCCTAGCTAGGCATAATGCATAGATTCAAGGATTATCATCTTTAGTTTTTGCTACCTTGGTAAGGGCTTTCTCAAAGCCGGGAGGCTCTTTATGTTGGGAAACGTAGCATGCAATTTCAAAAAATTTCCTACGCTCACGCAAGATCTATCTAGGAGATGCATACCAACGAGAGGGGGAGAGTGTATCTACATACCCTCATACACCGAAAGCGGAACCGTTTAACAACGCAGTTGATGTAGTCGAACTTCTTCTCGTTCCAACCGATCAAGCAATGAACATACGACACCTCCGAGTTTTGCACACGTTCAGCTCGATGACGTCCCTCGAACTCTTGATCCAGCAAAGTGTCGAGGGAGAGTTCCGTCAGCACGACGGTGTGGTGACGGTGATGGTGGAGTGATCCGTGCAGGGCTTCACCTAAGCACTACGTGGATATGACCGGAGGCGTAAACTATGGAGGGGGGCGCCGCACACGGCTAAAAATTGTTGGTGTGTGTTCTAGGCGCCCATCCCCATGTATATATAGGTGGGAGGGGGAGGGGGCCAGCCTAGGGGCACCCCAAGTAGGTGGAGTCCTACTTGGGGCCTTGTCCAATTTGCCCCCTTCACCATATCCACCGGAGGGGGAAGGAAAGAGAAGGGAGGAGGGAAGGAAGGGGGAGGCTGAATCCCACCCCTTCATTCTCTCTTCCCCTCTTTCCCTTTCCCTCAGGTGCGGCCCATATGGGGGGCGCAGCAGCCCCTGCTGGCTGCTGCGTTTCCCCTCTTGGCCCATTAGGCCCATATCTTTGCCGGGGGTGCCCGAAACCCCTTCCGGTGACCCGATATGTACCCGGTACCCTCTAGAACACTTCCGGTGTTTGAATACCATCGTCCTATATATCAATCTTTACCTCTCGACCATTTCAAGACTCATCGTCATGTCCGTGATCTCATCCGGGACTTCGAACAACACTCGGTCACCAAATCACATAACTCATATAATACAAAATCGTCATAGAACGTTAAGCATGCGGACCCTACGGGTTCGAGAACTATGTAGACATGACCGACACACCTCTCCGGTCAATAACCAATAGCGGAACCTGGATGCTCATATTTGTTCCTACATATTTGTAGCGACCAGGCCTCAAATGGCCTGTGCTGCTGTGCACCAGTGTCATCCCTGGATCAGTAATGCTGACACACACAGTACAAATGGAGGATTTATAACAGAGTAGCAATCACACACTTATTACATCGAATATCTCCAAAGAGATTAAGTATGATAAACATGGCTTAAGGCCATCTAATAACGATAACAGCGGAAGACTTGGAAGAATAGTGAGTCCATCAACTCCAGCGGCATCACTGAGTATAAGACCACGACCTAAGGCACCTTACTCGTCGTCTGAAAAGTCTGCAACATGAAACGTTGCAGCCCGGAAACGGGTCAGCACATAGGATATGCTGGCAAAGCAACACATAGAGAGCAATGAACAATGATAAGGCTATACTATATGCATATATGGCTGGTGGAAAGGCTCTATGGTTACAGTTTTTGCGAAAAGCCAATTTTATCCTACTGCAAAGGAATAAATTTTATTTAACTATCATGGTGGTTGAAACATTGAGAAGGTACCTCCAACTCAATCCCAATTAAGTAACATCATTAACCCAACAAAATTAATTATAAGTATCACGGTGATGAGATTCAAATGATAATCCAGGTACTAGATACTCAAGTTGTCCATAACCGGGGACACGGCTAATCATGATCAGTTTGTACACTCTGCAGAGGTTTGTGCACTTTTCCCCACAAGACTCGATCGCCTCCGCTTGGTTCTCGCACTACCTGATGTTTGAGGAACGGATGACCGAGACATAGTCTTTCAGAAACAGTCACTCTCTACTCTGGATGGACCGGTACACCTACTTTCCCCTACATCTGCTAGTCCACCTCTTCAAGAGATCCTGTAACCTACTCAGCTATGCTAGAGCCCATAATAGCTTGCGGCTGCACACGGAAGTTTCTAGCATGAATAATCTTATGATCCCTTTGAGCCTGGGTGGCGGACCTTATACATACAGACAACACTGGGTTCTCCAGGTGCCTCAATCCACCCAGATGTGAGTTTTTAGTTGCCACCTTAAGTTAAACCATTATTAACAATCTCACATCTGTCATGAATGTCTCTCAAACCCAATCCACGTCTACGAGCATAGCATGGCAATAAGAATAGCAACGTAGAAGTAACTTCCAAGGGTTTGATAGAAAACAGGTAATAGGTACTACCTCAACTACTTCCCAATACCCACAGTTCAATTAGATCCTAATCATGCAATGTGTTTGAGGAAATAGATCTAATGCAATAAAGCTGGGTATGAACGGGGTATGATCAAAGTGTTACTTGCCTTGCTGATGATCCGCAAAACCTAGCGAGTCGAAGTAACAAGCGGCACACTCCGGGTACTCTATCGCAAACAAACAAGCATACAATCAGTACTCATCTAATGCACAGGTAAAACTCGAAAGAAAGATCCAACCAGAAAGTTCAACTTAAGAACTCCGGTTTGCAAAAAGAATCAACTCGAAAGAAACAACGAAAGTCAAACGGCGAAAGAAAGAAACTTCGTTTGCTAATCTGGATCTAGGTCAAATTTTACTGTAGCAAAAACTTGTTTGAGTAGATTAAACGGAAAGAGAATTTCGAGACGAAACTCTAGGCGCTTGAATCACCTGATTCCGATAAACGGGCGAGAAGTTAAACAGATTCGAAAATTCGATCGGAAATCGAATCTAAGAAAATAACGAGAAAAATCCGACGAAAAAGAAAAACTGACGAACGGTTAAATAACGGACGTTCGTTAACAGAGAAAAACCGATGAACGCGTTCGTTAAAACAAACGGTTCGGTGAACGCTCGTGAAATAAGAAAACCGAAAAAAAAACCGATCTAGGTTTTTTTTAAACAAAAGGTTTTTTTTAAATAAGTTCCGCGGAAAATATTGCATAGAAAAATAAATAAAAATCAGAAAAATATGAAATAAATTTTCCCTGTCTAGTTAGAAAATCTAGAATAGGGTGAACATTTTTAAAATCAAAATAAATATTTTGAAAACATGCATATTTTTAAATGCAATAAAAATTGCAAATAAAATCCAAATAATGATTTTTAACATTTTTCCTCCAGTATTTCAATATTTTGGAGAAGTCATATTTTCTCCTCTCGTTTATTTAAAATGAAATATTTTTCCGGAGAGAAAAATAATTAAAAATCCAAATCCTCGTTTGAAAAATCAAATAAGAAAATTCGAGAAAATCCCCAACTCTCTCCGAGGGTCCTTGAGTTGCTTAGGATTTATCGAGGATTTGTCAAAATGCAACAAAACATGATATGCAAATGATGATGTATGTATAACATTCCAAATTGAAAATTTGGGATGTTACAAACCTACCCCCCTTAAGATGAATCTCGCCCTCGAGATTCGGGTTGGCTAGAAAATAGGTGGGAGTGGTTTTTCCGTAGATCTTCCTCTCGCTCCCAGGTGGCCTCATCTTCTGTGTGGTGACTCCACTGAACTTTGCAAAACTTGATAACCTTGCTGCGGGTAACTCGGCTGGCATACTCGAGAATCTTAACTGGCTTCTCCTCATAGGTCAAATCACTTTCCAACTGAATCGCTTCCAGTGGCATAGTATCTCTCAGTGGTATCTCAGCCATCTCTGCGTGGCACTTCTTCAACTGCGAAACATGGAATACATCATGAACTTCAGACAATCCTTCGGGCAATTCCAGCTTATAGGCAACTTCTCCCATACGTTCCAGCACTCTGTATGGTCCGATAAAACGAGGCGCTAACTTTCCCTTAACTCCAAAGCGCTTTACTCCTCGTAGTGGTGATACTCGAAGATACACTCTGTCTCCGATTTCGTGAACTGTCTCCTTGCGTTTAGAATCAGCATAACTCTTCTGCCTGGACTGGGCTACCTTGAGCCTATCGCGAATCAACTTCACTTTCTGTTCAGACTCCTTAATCAAATCTGGTCCAAACAACTGACGGTCTCCAACTTCGTCCCACAACAATGGTGTTCTACACCTCCTTTCGTACAAAGCTTCGAAAGGGGCCCTCTTCAAACTGGTTTGATAACTGTTGTTATAAGAAAACTCCGCATATGGCAAATTGTCGTCCCAACTTGATCCATAATCTAGCGCACATGCTCTCAACATGTCCTCCAAAATCTGGTTGACTCTCTCGGTCTGTCCATCTGTCTGCGGGTGAAATGCCGTACTAAATTCCAGCCTAGTTCCCAATGTTTCATGTAGCTGCTTCCAAAACTTCGAGGTGAATTGGGTTCCTCTGTCTGATACAATGGTCCTCGGAATTCCATGCAAACATACTATCCTGGTCATGTATATCTTTGCCAACTTAGCACTGGTGTAAGTGGTCTTCACTGGAATGAAATGAGCCACTTTCGTCAAACGGTCGACTACAACCCATATCGAGTCATAGCCTGAACGGGTCCTGGGTAATCCCGTAATAAAATCCATGCCTATTTTATCCCACTTCCATTCGGGTATCGGCAATGGTTGTAGCAATCCTGCTGGCTTCTGATGCTCTGCCTTCACTCTCTGACATACATCACAAACTGCTACAAACTCCGCAATATCCTTCTTCATTCCGGTCCACCAGAAAGTATTCTTCAAATCCAAATACATCTTGGTATTCCCTGGGTGAATCGAGTATGGTGAATCATGGGCTTCTTGCAAAATCAACTTCCTGATCTCCGGATCATTTGGCACATATACGCGGTCCTCGAACCATAAGGTATCGTGCTCATCCTCACGAAATCCCTTGGCTTTTCCTTTGCTCATCTTCTCCTTTATCTCTTCAATCTCCTTGTCTGTCTTCTGAGCTTCTCTGATCCTTTCCATCAAGGTAGACTGAATCTCCAATGTCGCTAAATAGCCTCTAGGGACTATCTCCAAGCATAGCGCACGTATGTCCTCGGCTAACTCCTGAGGTAACTCTCCTGTCATGAGGGTGTTGACATGACTCTTGCGGCTCAACGCGTCTGCTACTACGTTAGCCTTTCCGGGGTGATAATGCAATCTCATATCATAGTCTTTGATGAGCTCCAACCATCTCCTCTGTCTGAGGTTTAACTCCTTCTGCGTGAAAATGTACTTCAAACTCTTGTGATCCGTGTACACCTCACAATGGTTTCCGATGAGAAAATGTCTCCATGTCTTCAATGCATGCACCACGGCTGCTAATTCCAAATCATGCGTAGCATAATTCTTCTCATGGGGTTTAAGTTGTCGTGAAGCATACGAAACAACTCTTCCTTCCTGCATAAGCACTGCTCCAAGTCCTCGACGAGAAGCGTCGCAATAAACTTCATAGTCCTTGCGTTGATCTGGCAGAATCAACACGGGTGAGGTAACCAATCGTTGCTTCAACTCCTGGAAACTAGCTTCACATTCCTCAGTCCAATTAAATTTGGTGTCCTTCTTCAATAGCTCAGTCCAATTAAATCTCCGGTAGTATCCTGCGAGTCCAAGAAAACTCCGGATTTCTCCAACTGTAGTGGGCGATTCCCAACTTGTCACTGTGTCAACCTTGGCAGGGTCTACTGCTATTCCTTCTCCAGAAATAACATGTCCAAGGAATCCAACTTCCTTCAACCAAAACTCACATTTGCTGAACTTGGCATATAACTGATGTTCTCTGAGCTTCTCAAGTACCAATCGTAAATGCTCCTCATGCTCTTCTTCATCCTATTACTGCATCAGGCTGAGCTTCAATCTCCTCCACGCTCACGTGGTTCACATGTCCTTTGTTGAACAGGTTCGGCTTCTTCCCAGAGCTTCCATTGCCGTTTCCATTTTGGGCTTCGGGACAATCAGTTGCATAATGTCCCGTCTTCTGGCACTTGAAACAAGTAATGTGACTTAGATCTCTCTTGGTTGGGGTAGATGGGTTGGTGCAGTTCTGTCCGTTTCCTCCTCCATTCCCATTACCATTCTTGGAGCCATTATGGTTGTGCGAACTACCTCCTCCATGGGTATGCTGAAACTGTCCTCCCGGCTTCGGGGTAAATCGTGGCTTCTGCTGGGCTCCAGAATTATACTTCCCTTGTCCATACTTCCTCTTGCGGTTTTCAATCTGCTGTTGCTTCCCTTCTATCATGAGAGCTCTATCTACCAGCTCTTGGTAGTTGTTGAAAGTTGCTACCATCAACTGCATACTCAGCTCATCATTCAATCCTTCCAGAAACTTCTCCTGCTTGGTTGCATCCGTAGCAACGTCATCTGGTGCATAACGTGCTAACTTACTGAAATCTTCCACATACTGGCCTATGGTACGTCCTCCTTGGCGTAGGTTGTGAAACTCACGCTTCTTCATAGCCATAGCTCCTACTGAAACATGAGCTGTACGGAAAGCTTGCTGAAACTGGTCCCATGTGACAGTGTCAATAGGGTGCGTGGCTGTATAATTCTCCCACCATGATGCTGCGGGTCCATCAAGCTGATGTGCGGCAAAACGCACTCTTTCCGCATCTGTGCATCCTGCAGTGGTTAACTCCCTTCCAACTTTGCGGAGCCAATCATCTGCAACAATCGGCTCGGTGCTACTGGAAAACACCAGCGGGTTTAGCCTTAAGAAACGGGCTAAGTGGTCAACAGGTGGTGGTGGCGGTGGGTTGTTGTTGTTGCCTTGGTTCTGAACTAACACTTGCATCAGGGCATTCTGTTGCTGAATCAACTGGGTGATCTCTGGCGGGAAAACAAATCCGGGGTCGCGTCTCGGAGGCATCTGATAGGTTTAGAAAAGATGAGAATTAAGAATAGAATGAGGTCTAGAGAGAAAACACTACCCATATGCTCATGAGACAAATTCAATCAATATCACTCAATCAATCCAAACAAGGCAAAACAATCGATCTAACTAGCGTTACAAAGTGCTTGAGCTATACTACTAAATGGGGGAAAAACTACTACTGATATGGTAGTCTACTAAAAATTCTGATCCATTGAAGACTCCATGATGTCTGCTCCAGCTTCATCAACCCATTCCTCTTCACTTGGTTCCGAGTCGGTGTCGTCGATGATGATGTAGTTATCCGGACAAGTGCATTCGTCGACTTCTGCTTTTGGCACTGGATTTCCCACGAATGCTCCAATCTTATTCTCCAGGTCGTCAATCTTCCCGACTAGTGCATTGATTTCTTCCAAATAGTCTTCGCGTGTAGTCTTGAGTTCTTCTTGGAGTTCCTTGATCTTCGTGAATGCCTTCTTCAGTTCTTCCTTGTCCGTGCACATCTGGTTCTCCTGGCGTCGAATATGTTGGTTCTGCTCCTGGATGAAAGCTGCAATTGATCCATCCTTCTTGGTCTTGATCATCTCCCATTGCGCGTCTCGACGTCCACAAATTTGATCAATTGTATCCTTAAGCTCCTGGTGATAGACTTCTCCAATGCATCCCATGGCGATATGTGCGGCCATGCTCTTCCCTAAACTCCAAGTTGGTGCTTCGAAAACCAATCTCATGGGTTCCGTAATTGGCGCAAACATTCTTCCTGGAATGATAACTTGAATCTTCCAGCTCTCCTCTTCAGGTAATGTAGCGTTGTAGGTTCCGGTGACGCTTGGTATTCCTATGTTCAAGTACTTGGTGACTTCCTTCAAATGTCGTCCAAATGGCGTGTCTTCATCTGGTTGCATGAACTTGCTCCTTGCATTCGCCATTCCTAAAAGAGTAGAAAGTGGAGAGGAGTCAGAAATGAGAAGAGAGAAGTTTTCTAGGGCTTAAGCTTAGTGGTCGTGTCCTATAGTCAGCGTGTGCTCTGATACCAACTTTGTAGCGACCAGGCCTCAAATGGCCTGTGCTGCTGTGCACCAGTGTCATCCCTGGATCAGTAATGCTGACACGCATAGTACAAATGGAGGATTTATAACAGAGTAGCAATCACACACTTATTACGTTGAATATATCCAAAGAGATTAAGTATGATAAACATGGCTTAAGGCCATCTAATAACGATAACAGCGGAAGACTTGGAAGAATAGTGAGTCCATCAACTCCAGCGGCATCACTGAGTACAAGACCACGAACTAAGGCACCTTACTCGTCGTCTGAAAAGTCTGCAACATGAAACGTTGCAGCCCGGAAACGGGTCAGCACATAGAATATGCTGGCAAAGCAACACATAGAGAGCAATGAACAATGATAAGGCTATACTATATGCATATATGGCTGGTGGAAAGGCTCTATGGTTACAGTTTTTGCGAAAAGCCAATTTTATCCTACTGCAAAGGAATACATTTTATTTAACTATCATGGTGGTTGAAACATTGAGAAGGTACCCCCAACTCAATCCCAATTAAGTAACATCATTAACCCAACAAAATTAATTATAAGTATCACGGTGATGAGATTCAAATGATAATCCAGGTACTAGATACTCAAGTTGTCCATAACCGGGGACACGACTAATCATGATCAGTTTGTACACTCTGCAAAGGTTTGTGCACTTTTCCCCACAAGACTCGATCACCTCCGCCTGGTTCTCACACTACCTGATGTTTGAGAAACGGATGACCGAGACACAGTCTTTCAGAAACAGTCACTCTCTACTCTGGATGGACCGGTACACCTACTTTCCCCTACATCTGCTAGTCCACCTCTTCAAGAGATCCTGTAACCTACTCAGCTATGCTAGAGCCCATAATAGCTTGCGGCTGCACACGGAAGTTTCTAGCATGAATAATCTTATGATCCCTTTGAGCCTGGGTGGCGGACCTTATACATACAGACAACACTGGGTTCTCCAGGTGCCTCAATCCACCCAGATGTGAGTTTTTAGTTGCCACCTTAAGTTAAACCATTATTAACAATCTCACATCTGTCATGAATGTCTCTCAAACCCAATCCACGTCTACGAGCATAGCATGGCAATAAGAATAGCAACGTAGAAGTAACTCCCAAGGGTTTGATAGAAAACAGGTAATAGGTACTACCTCAACTACTTCCCAATACCCACAGTTCAATTAGATCCTAATCATGCAATGTGTTTGAGGAAATAGATCTAATGCAATAAAGCTGGGTATGAACGGGGTATGATCAAAGTGTTACTTGCCTTGCTGATGATCCGCAAAACCTAGCGAGTCGAAGTAACAAGCGGCACACTCCGGGTACTCTATCGCAAACAAACAAGCATACAATCAGTACTCATCTAATGCACAGGTAAAACTCGAAAGAAAGATCCAACCAGAAAGTTCAACTTAAGAACTCCGGTTTGCAAAAAGAATCAACTCGAAAGAAACAACGAAAGTCAAACGGCGAAAGAAAGAAACTTCGTTTGCTAATCTGGATCTAGGTCAAATTTTACTGTAGCAAAAACTTGTTTGAGTAGATTAAACGGAAAGAGAATTTCGAGACGAAACTCTAGGCGCTTGAATCACCTGATTCCGATAAACGGGCGAGAAGTTAAACAGATTCGAAAATTCGATCGGAAATCGAATCTAAGAAAATAACGAGAAAAATCCGACGAAAAAGAAAAACTGACGAACAGTTAAATAACGGACGTTCGTTAACAGAGAAAAACCGGTGAACGCGTTCGTTAAAACAAACGGTTCGGTGAACGCTCGTGAAATAAGAAAACCGAAAAAAAACCGATCTAGGTTTTTTTTAAACAAAAGGTTTTTTTTAAATAAGTTCCGCGGAAAATATTGCGTAGAAAAATAAATAAAAATCAGAAAAATATGAAATAAATTTTCCCTGTCTAGTTAGAAAATCTAGAATAGGGTGAACATTTTTAAAATCAAAATAAATATTTTGAAAACATGCATATTTTTAAATGCAATAAAAATTGCAAATAAAATCCAAATAATGATTTTTAACATTTTTCCTCCAGTATTTCAATATTTTGGAGAAGTCATATTTTCTCCTCTCGTTTATTTAAAATGAAATATTTTTCCGGAGAGAAAAATAATTAAAAATCCAAATCCTCGTTTGAAAAATCAAATAAGAAAATTCGAGAAAATCCCCAACTCTCTCCGAGGGTCCTTGAGTTGCTTAGGATTTATCGAGGATTTGTCAAAATGCAACAAAACATGATATGCAAATGATGATGTATGTATAACATTCCAAATTGAAAATTTGGGATGTTACAATATTCTATGAAGATCTTTATCGGTCGAAGCGTAATGACAACATATGTTATTCCCTTTGTCATCGGTATGTTACTTGCCCGAGATTCGGTTGTCGGTATCGTCATACCTAGTTCAATCTCGTTACCGACAAGTCTCTTTACTCATTGCATAATACATCATCCCGCAACTAACTCATTAGTCACATTGCTTGCAAGGCTTCTTATGATGTGTATTACCGAGAGGGCCCAGAGATACCTCTCCGATACTCGGAGTGACAAATCCTAATCTCGATCTATGCTAACCCAACAAACACCTTCGGAGATACCTGTAGAGCATCTTTATAATCACCTAGTTATGTTGTGACGTTTGATAGCACACAAGGTATTCCTCCAGTATCCGGGAGTTGCATAATCTCATAGTCAAAGGAATATGTATTTGACATGAAGAAAGCAATAGCAATAAAACTGAATGATCAATATGCTAAGCTAACGGATGGGTCTTGTCCATCACATCATACTCCTAATGATGTGACCTCGTTCATCAAATGACAACACATGTCTATGGTTAGGAAACTTAATCATCTTTGATTAACGAGCTAGTCTAGTAGAGGCTTACTAGGGACACGGTTTTTGTCTATGTATCCACACATGTATCAAGTTCTGATAGAGGCGAAGGTGTCCCGATGTTTCGATGAGATGTTGGCTATCGTTTTCTGTGGGAGTCGACCTTGACAATCTGACTACCAGCGTGCGAGACGTCGCGCTGTAGCAATCGCTAAACCAACTTCCGGGGGTTATGACCATGCCGGAGCACGATCAACCTGACCATGAGGGTCTATTTCCTGTGAGTAAACGAACAACAAGCAAGAACTGAGATTGCAATCTGGATATTCCGAATAAAAGAGGAAAGCTTTATTAATGAAGGTGGGGTTCTGTGACGCCTTTGTCTGGTCGTTGAACACAAACGAAGTATGCGAAGTTGCAGCTATGGCAAACTTTTAATCTAAACAAAACCCAAAGTCTAAACGATGCCCTAAGGGCTGTATATATGGAGGAAGAGGGGGGAATTTCGTGGCCCTTGGAGGAGGGGGTCCGAAACCAACCCTAACTCTTGTTTCCCCACACATACGGAGTCTAAAAATAGCCTATATTCAAGTATTTCGAAATTACATGGGCATGGCCCAATAAAAAGGTGATGCAGCACCTAGAATAGCCTTTGGACGAATATTATGAAGTGGCATCTTGTATATTTCGTCCAAGGCTTCATGCACTCATTATGGTGGCTTCAAAGTCCTGAAATCATCACTTGAAACTCCGTTCTTGTTTCCCTTGCACATGCCATCAACTCCATGCTTGTTCTTGCTCCAATGTTCATCCTTCTCCAAGCTAGGCCCTTCATTTGTAAGCAAAACAAATGTATCCAATTTAGGCAGCATCATATTCTCATGAACATTAGAATCATTACCAAGAAATGAAAGTACCTGGTAATTTAATTGGCGTGTGCGAGCTCTAGTAATCAGTCCAGTATGTATAGCAACAGGGGTTGTGGGTGTAACAATGGTATTGACGTCCTCATCATCCTCCCCTTCTTGAAATGAAGTCGTCCTCGATGGAAGCTCACCTTCCTCACCCAAATAAGGCTTCAAATATGCAATGTTAAATGTGGGACTAACCCCAAAATCTGCAGGTAGCTCAAGTTTATATGCATTATCATTTATTTTCTTTAACACCTTAAAAGGACCATCAACACGTGGCATTAGCTTTGATTTGCGCAAATCAGGAAATCTATCCTTACGCAAATGTAACCAAACAAGATCTCCAGGTGCAAACACAATATGTTTTCTACCCTTATCTCCAGCAAGTTTATATTTAGCATTCATACGCTCAATGTATTCCTTAGTTAACTCATGCATTTTTAAGATCAATTCTGCACGTTGTTTAGCATCAAAATTAACCTTCTCCGAAGATGGAAGAGGTAACAAATCAATAGGTGCACGAGGTAGGAAACCATACACAATTTCAAAAGGGCACATCTTAGTAGTAGAATGCAATGAACGATTATAAGCAAATTCAATATGAGGCAAGCATTCTTCCCACATTTTCTTATTATTCTTCAAAACAGCCCTAAGCATACTAGACAATGTTCTATTGACTACTTCAGTTTGTCCATCAGTTTGGGGGTGACAAGTAGTACTAAAAAGCAGTTTAGTCCCCAACTTAGCCCATAAACATCTCCAAAAGTGGCTAAGAAATTTAGTATCACAATCTGAAACAATAGTATTTGGCACACCATGCAAGCGAATAATTTCACGAAAGAACAAATCGGCAACATTAACAACATCATCGCTTTTATGACACGGTATAAAGTGTGCCATTTTCGAGAATCTATCCACGACAACAAATATGCTATCCCTCCCCTTCTTTGTTCGAGGTAAACCTAAAACAAAGTCCATAGATATATCCTCCCAAGGAACACTAGGTACATGCAAAGGCATATATAAACCATGAGGATTGAGTCGTGACTTAGCTTTTTGACATGTAGTGCAGCGAGCAACAAAACGCTCAACATCCCGTCTCATCTTTGGCCAAAAGAAATGTGTAGCAAGTACGTCCTCCATCTTCTTCATGCCAAAGTGTCCCATTAGTCCTCCTCCATGCGCCTCCTGCAACAACAAAAGATGAACGGAGCTAGCTGGAATGCATAGCTTGTTAGCACGGAACACAAATCCATCATTAACGACGAACTTGTTCCACGTTCTTCCTTCTTTACAATTTTGCATTACATCTTTAAAATCAGCATCATGCACATATTGATCTTTGATGGTCTCCAAACCAAATACTTTGAAGTCAAGTTTGAAAGTATAGTATAGCGACGAGACAATGCATCAGCAATAACATTTTCTTTACCCTTCTTGTGTTTAATAACAGCTCAATGAATTCAACCCATTTAGCATGTCTACGATTCAGTTTAGCTTGACTTTTAATATGTTTCAAAGATTCATGATCAGAATGTATAACAAATTCTTTGGGCCATAAATAATGTTGCCATGTCTCTAAAGTCCGAACAAGAGCATATAATTCTTTATCATAAGTAGAATAATTCAGACTAGGCCCACTCAATTTTTCAGAAAAGTATGCAACAGGTTTGCCATCTTGTAATGACGCACCTCCTAATCTAATTCCACTAGCGTCACATTCAAGCTCAAAAGTCTTATTAAAATCAGGAAGTTGGAGTAAAGGAGCATGTGTCAACTTATCTTTCAATACCGTGAAGGCTTCTTCTTGTGCGGTACCCCAAACAAAAGGCACATCCTTCTTTGTAAGCTCATTGACAGGTGCAGCAATGGTGCTGAAATATCTCACAAAACGCCTATAGAATCCAGCGAGGCCAAGAAAACTCCTCACTTGTGTGACTGTTTTGGGCTGCGGCCAACTCTCAATAGCTTCAATCTTGGCTTTATCAACTTCAATTCCCTGTGGAGTAACAGCATAGCCAAGAAAAGATACTCGGTTGGTGCAAAAGGTGCACTTCCCAAGGTTACCAAACAAACGTGCATCCCGTAGAGCAATAAAAACAGTACGTAAATGTTCCAAATGTTCTTCCAAAGATTTGCTATAAATCAGTATATCATCAAAATAGACTACCACAAATCGTCCAATGAAAGCACGTAAAACTTCGTTCATTAGTCTCATGAAAGTACTAGGTGCATTAGTTAACCCAAAAGGCATGACTAACCACTCATATAATCCAAACTTAGTTTTAAAATGTTGTTTTCCATTCATCTCCCAATTTCATACGAATTTGATGGTATCCACTACGCAAATCAACTTTGGAGAATATTGTAGAGCCACTCAATTCATCAAGCATATCATCTAGCCTAGGAATAGGATGACGATAACGAATAGTAATATTATTAATGCCTCTACAATCAACACACATACGCGACGTACCATCCTTTTTAGGCACTAGTATAATAGGAACAGCACAAGGACTAAGAGATTTGCGTATATAACCTTTGTCGAGCAACTCCTGTACTTGACTCATAATCTCCTTCGTCTCCTCTGGATTGGTACGGTATGGTGCACGGTTGGGTAGCGATGCACCGATAATTAAGTCAATTTGATGCTCAATCCCTCGAATAGGTGGTAATCCCGGTGGCACGTCTTGTGGAAAGACGTCAGCGAACTCCTGCAAAATGTTAGTGACAGCAGGGGGCAAAGAGGAAGGCACGTCCTCGAATGAAAATAATGCCTCTTTGCACACAAAAGCATAGCAAACATATTTGCTGAAATCTAGCTCATCAATATCAGATTTTGTGGCAAGTAAACATGCACTTTTCAATTTAATTTCATAAGCAACACTAGATGGTTTATTATTAGGTTTCATTTGTTGCTCAAATTCTTTTGCCACAATCTAATTTTCACTCTTATTTTTCTCCTGTTTTGCTTTATTACCTCTATTAATATCATCTTTCAAAATGGAATCAGGAGTCATAAGCAGCAAATTAATATTTTTATCCTTATGAACAAGAGTATACTGATTGTTTCTACCATGGTGTACAAATTTTTTATCAAATTGCCATGGTCTACCAAGTAATAAACATGCTTGCATGGGTACCACATCGCAATCAACATAATCAGGAATATGTAGAGATACTAAAATACACACGAACAGTACGTGTTACCTTAACCTTGCCGCTACTGTTGAACCATTGGATGTAGTAAGGATGTGGATGTGGTCTTGTGGTGAGAGATAGCTTCTCCACCATCTCCATGCTAGCCAAGTTGTTGCAGCTCCCTCCATCTATGATGACGCGAACAAACGTTCCTTCACAACTCCCTTTGTAACAAATTAGGCCTCTGATTTTGCTCAGCTTGTGTGACCTGCACACTCAAAACACGTTGAGAAACTAAACATTCATACCTGTCAGCGTCTTCAGGAGCCATGTATTGCGTCTCATGATTAGAATCATCTTCACCGTGTTCTTCACGTGTAATAAGAGCCAAAGTCTCCTCATCATAGTCACTAGCGGACTCATACCCACCATCCTCAGTAGCAATCATCACACGCTGAGATTTGCATTCTCTCGCATAATGACCTCGTCCCTTACAACGACGACAAATAATATCACTTGTGTGCCCTGTGGAGTCCATGGAAGAAGAACTCTGTGCAAGCACAATAGGTGTGCTCTTGGCAGATAGTGGTGGTTGTGCCTGCTTCCTTGTATCACGTCTGGAGGTGGCAGCTGATGGAGGTGTCGGTGCAGTAGAATGTGTGGAAGTAGAGGATGCACGCGGTGTCCATGATGAAGGTCGACCTGCAGAAAAATTAGTCCGCACCAATGCCTATCGATCCTTCACTTCACGTTCAACTTTACAAGCAAGATGGAATAAACGAGTGATATTATTGTACTCCTTATACTCTAGAATGGTCTGAATCTCTCTATTTAATCCACCCATAAAACGTGCAAGCATAGCTTCATTATCCTCAACAATTCCACATCTAATCATTCCAGTTTGTAATTCCTGATAATATTCTTCTACAGAATTTTTTCCTTGTCTTAAACGCTGCAATTTTTGAAGTAATTCACATTGATAATGTGGTGGAACCCAACTGTAACATCCCAAATTTTCAATTTGGAATGTTATACAATAGATCATCATTGCATATCATATTTTATTGCATTTTTGGTTTGATCCTATAAATTCTACGCAACTCAAGGATCCACGGAGAGAGTTGGGGATTTCGTTATTTTCATATTTGGGTTTTCTCAAATTTTCAAAATAGGATCATTTGATTTTATTTATTTTATCTTCAATTATTTCATTTATAAAAATAAGAGAGAGGGAATAAAACGACTTTCCCAAAAATAAGAAATATTGAGGATCTAATAAAAAAATCAAATCTAATTTTATTTCGAGTTTTGCTATTTTATTTGAATTTAGGAAAATTGCACGTTTTTTAAAATTGCATTTTAGGGCCAAGAAAATGTTCATCTTGTTCTAAATATTTTATTTAGACGGTGAAAAATTTATTTTGGCATTTTTAGAATTTTATTTTATTTTCTAAAAATTTCTCAGTTTCGGCGGAATTGTTTAAAAAAAACTCCCGCGCGCCCGACTGGGCCGAAGCCCAGCCGAACCAGGCCGGCCCGCCCGCGCCACCGCCTCCCGCCGCCGTCTCCGGATCGGAGACCGCCGCCGCCGCCCGAGTCCGGGAGGAGCACGCCTCCCGAGGCGCCCCCTTCCCCAAGCCGCGCTGCCCCCTCCTTAAATAGCCGCTGCCGCCGCCCCTCACCCCGCCACCGAACCCGCAGCCCCGCCGCCGGAACCCGCCCCGCCGCCGGAGCCGCACCATTGCCAAGCCGCCCCGCCGCCGCCGGGAAAGCCCCCGCCGCCGACGCCTGCAACCCCGCCGCCCCACGCCGCCTCCCTTCGCCCCGCCGGAGCCGCCGGACTTCGCCGAAGCCCTGAGCCGAGGTAGCCGCCCGCCAGAAAACCGATTCGGTTTTTTAGAAAACCCTAGGTTTTTTTAGATCGGTTTTGTTTTTTTTCCGGTTTTCTTATTTAGCGAGCGTTCGCTCGTTCGTTCGTTTTAATGAACGCGTTCATCGTTTAGTTACAGTTAACGAACGTCTGTTCGTTAAACTGTTCGTCAGTTTTTCTTTTTCTCGGATTTTCTGCAATTATTCCTGATCGCGATTTCCGATCTGTTTTTCGTTTTGGTTTAACTTTTCGCTCGTTTGTTGGAATCAGGCGATTCAAGCGCCTAGAGTTTCGTCTCGAAACCCTCTTTCTGTTTAACAAACTCAAACAAGTTTTTGCTACTGTAAAATTTGACTTAGGTCCAGACTAGTAAACGAAGCTTGTTTCTTTCGCCGTTTGACATTCGTTGCTTCGTTTGATTTGATTCTTTTTGCAAACCGGAGTTCTTAAGTTGAACTTTCTGGTTAGATCTCTTATTGGAGTTTTACCTGTGCATTAGACCAGTACTTATTGTATGCTTGTTTGTTTGCGATAGAGTACCCGGAGTGCGCCGCTTGCTACTTCGAATCCCTAGGTTTCACGGATCATCAGCAAGGCAAGTAACACTTTGATCATACCTCTTTTCATACCTAGTTTTATTGCATTAGATCAATCCTCAAACAATTGCATGATTAGGATCTGATTAAATTGTGGGTTGGGAAGTAGCTGATGAGGTAGAACCTATTGCCCTGTTTATTACCAAACCCTTGGGAGTTACTTCTACGTTTGCTTATATTGCTATGCTATGCTAGTAGACGTGGATTGGGTGAGTGTATCCATGACAGATGTGAGATTGTTAATTAATGGTTCAATTTAAGGTGGCTACTTAAACACACATCTGGGTGGACTGAGGCACCCGGGTATTCCAGCGATTGCCTGTTTTTTATGGACCGCCACCCAGGCTCAAAGGGATCATGAGATTATTCATGCTAGAAACTTCCGTGTGCAGCCACAAGCTATTATGGGCTCTAGCATAGTTGATTAAGTTGTGTGAACTCTTACAGTGGTAGACTAGCAGATGTAGGGGTTGTAGGTGGTACTCTCTACCCGATCGTAAGGTGCAAACGCTTCTGAAAGACTATGTCTCGGTCATCCGTTTCTCAAACATCATGTAGTGCGAGAATCCCAGCGGAGGAGATCGAGTCTTGTGGGGAAAAGTGCGCAAACCTCTGCAGAGTGTATAAACTAATCATGGTTAGCCGTGTCCCCGGTTATGGACAACTTGAGTATCTAGTACTTGGATTATCATGTGAATCTCATCATGTTACTTTAATTAATTTTGTTGGGATTAATGTTGAAACTTAATTGGGATTGAGATGGTGTCACCCATTCTCAATGTTTAACAACCACCATGATAGTTAAATAAAATTTATTCCTTTGCAGTAGGGAAAAATTGGCTTTTCGCAAAACTGTAACCATAGAGCTTTCCAGCAGCCAAATATGCATGTAGTATAGCGTTATTCTGTTCATTACTCTCTGTGTGTTACATTGCCAGCATATTCCATGTGCTGACCCGTTTTCGGGCTGCAACCTTTCATGTTGCAGACTTTTCAGACGACGAGTAAGGTGCCTTAGGTCGTGGTTCTATACTCAGTGATGCCGTTGTGTGGGGACCCCGACTCATAAGTCATGATCACCGAATGCACGTGTATAGTGATCCCAGAGATCAATGCTCACTGAACACACAGAAGCTGTATAACAAGAGTCTTACATCCATACATACCGCCTTACATAAATTATGACCATTATGGTCAAGTCTTGAGTATAACTTTGCAGCGGAAATCTTCGTCGATAACTTGGTCCCATGCCATCTGCCTTAACCCTACAGGCATTCTGACTGGGAAGCGTCCTAGCTCGCATGTTCGTCACCGAAGTATTCTTCATCATATCCTGTTCTTTCATGCCTGGCCAATAAAATAACCAGTGGCAAGCCAATGAGTACTTTGAATGTACTCGCAAGCAACCCATGTTTTGGTTCAAGGCACAATAATGCATGATATAGGTAAATTTTTGCAGAAAGCTTGTTTTGAGTGCTATGACATGTTCAACAACTTGCATAACATGCATCATGAGAATTCAAGTAACCCTGAGGACAGGTTACAGAAATCAACATAAATGGAGTGGGCACCAACCCAACTCAATCATGTCAAGTCCTTTGACTTGACCCAAGTAGTTCTTTCCATTCATCCATACACACTCACCAGGTTTCGTAAACATGTGGACGTAGCCCAAGAGCGGTTACCCAATTGTCCTTGACCGTGGACACGGCTATTCAAATAGTTTTACACTCTGCAGAGGTTGCACACTTTACCAACAAGATCCGGGGAACTTTCGTGTCATCCACGACCCGCGGTACCTCTAGTACCCGGGGTAAGCACCCGATCACCACCTTTCCCTAGACGATACTAACATGGAGTCCACTCGATTGGTAGTAACCCCCGTGCCCAACATTTCACATCTTGCAATTGTGGAGCCTCGCTCCCATATTTATCACATACCACTGGCACAGGGTACCAACGGTGTGTCCGGTGCCCCATAAAAATGTTCTTGGCCGCCCTACCTGGCACGACCCCGTCCCGAGAGAGCGCACCAAAAACTCTCCCATCACTAGTAATACGGGCTCCAAGCTAGTATCGGCCTAGGTAATCAGTAATGCCCTTTCCCATATAAGGGTAGAGTGGTTGCGCATGTAAGGTTGGAATAACGGTCGCAACTTAAACCAATCCGTCTTTGAAACCACACTCACATATCCTTCTCCGGTACACCACTTCTTTGTCAAGTGGTTACCTAGCTCAACATCTCTCTCGGGCATTAGTGGCACCCGACGGGGTTTTCAAAAAAAGTCTTTGGGAGCATACTTGCCTCCATCACCATGCATATACCCGTCCCATTTGCGTAGCATCTACTTTAGCATCCTATCTACTCCCACCCGCATAACCCTCATAGGAAGGTAGGGTCATGCACAATGCAAGTATCAACAAGGAAGCAACAAAGGCAACCCACCGAAGTGGTTACCATATCATCATGATTCCGATGCAACAATAGTAAAGTGCTATATGACGTGCATAAAAAGGGTTTCATGGACATGGTCAAAGGGCTGCTTGCCTGGTTCATCAGAGTCCTGAGATCTTCTGGTCCTTCTCCAAGTACTCCGTCTACTTCGTCAACTAACGTCGAAACAATCATAATAAGCAACACAACAAGGCAGAAAATAAAAGTGCTCTAAAAATATGGATTTGACTTTTCTAGGACTTCCCTGGTCATATGAAAAATAACCAGGGTGGTTTCATTGGAATTGGATTAGTTAATATTTCTGAACATTTCAATATGATGGAATCAAGGGGTTTATGGATTTGCAAGAAGTGTACAGAAATATATTTTTGAAAGATGAGCAAAGGCACCCATTTAGCAAATCATGATTTTAGAAGCATCTGGGAGTTGGTTTCACTGGATTTGGAGTTCAATTGAATTTGCTATGAATTTGCAAAGTTGACAAATATGAAGAAATGGCTCATTATTTTATGTGGGACAGAAAGTATTAAGAAAAATGTTCATAAGCTAAGTTATGAACTTAGAAGCATCTAGGAATTTGAATCATGGCATTTGGATCAAATTTGAGCCCTCTGTGATTTTCTAAATTTTATGACAGAAATGGAAAAATGGTATTTGATAATTATTTGTGAAAGAAATATTTCTGGAAAAATGTGCAAATAGCACCTTGAGATAGGGCATGAATTTAGAAACTACTAGAAATTTGAATCATCAAATTTGGAGTTTATTTGAATTATTTATGGATTTATGAAGTTGACTGGAAAAAGAAAAAGGAAATAAGGCTTTAACCTTATCCTGCGCACGGGCGACAGATAGACCGTGGGCCGGCCCAGTGGCTCGGCTGCGCGGGCAAAGGTGGTGATGTCGTAGGCGGCTTCACAGGGGTGCGCCTTCGCGCAGGGGAGGCGGATCCAGCCGAAGCCGTTTCCACTTAAACGGTCGGGCCCGCCTGCTGGGTCGCTGACGCGCGGGGCCCAGCAGCAGGCCGTCTTCAACCTCCCGCGAGCGCTCCGGCCGCGGGGAGGACCGGCTCCCGCCGGTGATTGCCGGCGCTACAGAGCATCTCCAGCGACGCTCCGCCCACCAGCGTGCTCAGGAGGCCACGCCGCACCCATCCATGTGCTTCACGCATGCCGGGGAGGGCCGTAGCGGCGATGGCCTGGATGGCCGCGGAGGAGGCTGTCGGCGAGGTTTGGCACAGCGAGGCAGGCACGGGGAGGGGAAATGGAGTGTGGGGCGAGTCGGCGGTGGTGGTGAGGGGGCTCTGGAGTGGCTAGGGAGAGAAGAGAGGCTCGGGATAGCCCGAATTTAGCACGGGGCCGGCGGCGGTTCTCCGTCCATGGGGGGATATGGAGGGTGCGAGGAGGGAAGTGGGTCGGTCCAGGGGGTGCACGGGAGGGAGAGAAAGCTAAAGGAGTAGAGAGGGGGCTCGGGGGTGGCTTTAAATAGAAGGGGGCGAGGTGCACCGTGGGCGGGTGCGCCGGCGAGGTCGTTGCCGTTGCTAGGGGTCACGGGGGCTCGCGTGTGCGTGTCCGGGGCATTTGTAGAGATGGTCTACAGCCAGGGGAAGGGAGAGAAGGAGCGGGGAGAGCTCCGGGTGGAGCCATGAGCTCGCACGCGCATTGGCAGCCTTGCGCGGCTCTGGGCACGCGCGGCATGGGCAGGATAGAGAGGGGAAAGAGGGGGCCAGCATGGTGGTGTGTTGCGGACGTCGAGGCACCTCGACTGGCGCAAGGGGGAGGCTCGAGGTGGTCGGGGGATGCGGCGTCAACGGTCGGGAGCATGCTGACATGCTCCAGAGCGCGCAAATGGCCGGCACCCGCGGCTTTTTCTCGCGTCCTCACGCGCCCACTTGTGTCTGGCAGCTGCAAGGGGGAGTAAACAATGTGGCAATGGCATTGGATGCCCTGGGAATCCACTGGAGGGGAGAGGGAGTTGAGAGAGAGTGGAAATGCTGCTGCCCAGAGAAGAAAAGTGGATCCCTTCCCCCCTTCATCATTGCCTCTCGAGCAGGGAAGCACACCAGAGGTAGAGGGGAACTAGTAGGGGTGGTGGTAAAAAGTAGAACTCATGGGGATTAGTGGAAGTGGTCAAATTGGTGTTTTTAGAAAAATGGCAGAAGGTGTTTGTTGTTGATTTGGGAAATAAGATGAACTCCTCTTGTCATAAGGCTTGACAGGGCCAAATAGCATGAGAAAACAAGTGGTTCCACCAAGATTGAGTCCATTTGGGAAAAGTTGCCAATGCAACTTTTGTAAACCCTAGAAATCAACAGAAATGGACTTTTCAAGATTTAGTCATGCAAAGCTATTCTCCATGATGCACCACTTAGTGTAGTGTCATCATTTGAGGTTCTGAACATGTCCACAAAAGTTGAGATCAAAAGGAGAAAGTTGCCAATGTAAAGTTGTTCAAATTTTGTTCTGGACAGAGAGGGTTTTGGGGCACTTTGATCAAGATAACATTCTCTCCAACTTGTGCCATTTGGTCTAGATGCATTATTACACCATTTGAGCACGTGCACCAAGTTTGAGAGCATTTGGACATGTTTGACAGTGCAAAGTTGTTCAAACTTGAAAAAGGACAGAAGTGGTTTTGAGAGGATTTCATGGGGTTATACTATTCTCCATGACATGAGACTTGGCAAGATCATCAAGCATGTCATATGTGACATGATAGAATTTTCTTGGAATTTTTGGGGAATATTTCCTTTGTAAATATTTCAAAAGCTTGAAATATCCAGAAAGGGTTTTTGAGGGATTTGACCAATATTTTGAACATGACCATGTGTTGAAACTCTTATATATGGACAATATATGTCCACTGAGTTTCCCTAGGTTTTTCCCAAATATTTTTAAAGCATTAAAATAATTTTAACCTATTAATGACCATTTCTGGACTTAAGAAAAACCATTAAATAAAATAGGAAAATAACTTTTAAAATTATAATTTTGTGGTTTCTGGGTGTCCTATATCTAATAGGAGTTAAATATATTTTTGGAAATATTTTTACTGCCCTTAATTAAGTACTTGCAGTGCAAATCTCAATTCAGAGGTTTTTGGAAAACTAATTTTTGAAAATACTATTTGGCCAAATTATTTTTGTAAGAAATTATTTTTATGTTCTATACACATGGCATGATCATTGGGAAAGGTTTTTGGATCAAGGAGAAGGAGTATAGGAGTTGGAGAATTTATTTGATTTTTAGAGCACTTGCAAACAACAGTCAAACATTCAATCAAAGCAAAGACAAAACACTCAAAAGTTTTTGTCAAACCACATTTTATCATGATTCCTTAGCTTAAGTGTTCTGGCATGAAAATCAGGGTGTGACACGTTGGAGTTGATGGACTCGCTTATCTTCCAAGTCTTCCGCTGTTATCGTTTTTAGATGGCCTTAACCCATATTTATTGTATTAAGTTCTCTTTTGAGACATTCGAGGTAATAAGTGTGTGATTGCTACTCTGTTATAAATCCTTCGAGTATTGTGCGTGTCAGCATTACTGATCCAGGGATGACACTGATGCACAGAGACTTGACCGTCTGCGGTCTGGTCGCTACAAGATGGTATCAGAGCCAGGTTGACTGTAGGACACGACCACTAAGCTTAAACCCTAGATCACTATTCTCTTCTCATTTCTGACTCCTCTGCATTTTCCACTCTTTTAGGATGGCGGATGCCAGGAACAAGTTCATGCAACCAGATGAAGATACACCCTTTGGACGCCACTTGAAGGAAGTCACTAGATACCTGAACATCGGAATACCAAGCTTCACCGGAACCTACAACGCCACACTACCAGAAGAGAAGAGTTGGATGATTCAAGTTCAAGTTCCAGGAAGGACGTTCATGCCCGTCACCGAGCCCATAGAGTTTTCCTTTGATGCACCAACCTGGAGTCTCGGAAAGAGCATGGTAGCCCACATCACCATGGGATGCATTGGAGAAGTTTACCACAAGGAGCTTAAGGATACCATTTACCAGATTTGTGGGCACCGAGATGAGCAATGGGAGATGATCAGTACCAAGAAGGATAGATCAATTGCAGCTTTCATCCAGGAGTTAAACCAACACATTCGTCGCCAGGAGAACCAAATGTGCACATGCATGATAGATCTGAAGAAGGCATTGACCAAGATCACGGAGTTGGAGGAAGAACTCAAGTCTACGCGCGATGGATATGAGGAGGAGATCGCCACGTTGTTGGAGAAGAATGACGACCCGATAAAGAAGATCGGAGTATTCATGGGAGACCCAGCACCAGGAGGAGAAGACGATGATTGCGCTTGCCCGGATAACTACATCATCATCAACGACACCGACTCAGACCCCAGTGAAGATGACTTTGTTGATGAAGCTGGAGCATATATCATGGAGTCTTCGACCGATCAAAATTTCTAGTAGACCACCATAATCAGTAGTAGTATTCCCCCATGTATATAGTATAGTCCGAGCACTTTGTGACGATAGTTAGATCGATTGTATGCCTTGTTTGAATTGATTTGAGTGATATTGATTGTGTTTGTCTCATGTGCATATGGGTAGTGTTTTCTCTCTAGACCTCATTCTATTCTAAATTCTCATCTTTTCTAAACCCATCAGATGCCTCCGAGACGCGACACTGGATTTGTCCCACCGGAGATCACTCAGTTGATTCAGCAGCAGAATGTCTTGATGCAAGCACTAGTACAGAACCAAGGCAGCAACAACAACAACAACAACCCACCACCACCACCACCTGTTGATCATTTGACCCGTTTCTTGAGGCTAAATCCGCCGGTGTATTCCAATAGCACCGAGCCGATTGTTGCAGATGATTGGCTCCGCAAAGTTGGAAGGGAGTTGACCACTGCAGGATGCACAGATGCGGAGAGAGTGCGTTTTGCCGCACATCAGCTTGATGGACCCGCAACATCATGGTGGGAGAATTACACAGCCACTCACCCCATCGACACTGTCACATGGGACCAGTTTCAGCAAGCTTTCCGTACTGCCCATGTTTCAGCAGGAGCTATGACCATGAAGAAGCGTGAGTTTCGCAACTTACTCCAAGGAGGACCCACCGTAGGCCAGTATGTGGAGGACTTTAGTAAGTTAGCACGTTATGCCCTAGATGACGTTGCTACAGATGCAACCAAGCAGGAGAAGTTTCTGGAAGGGATGAATGATGAGCTGAGCATGCAGTTGGTGGTAGCAACCTTCAACAACTACCAGGAGTTGGTAGATAGAGCTCTCATGATTGAAGGGAAGCAGCAGCAGATTGAAAGCCGCAAGAGGAAGTATGGACAAGGGAAGTACAATTCTGGAGCTCATCAGAAGCCATGTTTTACCCCAAATTCGGGAGGACCTTTTCAGCATACCCATGGAGCAGGAGGTTCGCACAACCATAGTGGACCCAAGAATAGTAATGGGAATGGAGGAAGCAACAGACAGAACCGTACCAACCCATCGACCCCAGCTAAGAGAGATCTGAGCCAAGTCACTTGCTACAAGTGCCAGAAGACTGGACATTATGCTAATGAGTGTCCTGAAGCTAAGAATGGAAATGGCGATGGAAGCTCTGGGAAGAAGCCCAACCCTTTCAACAAAGGACATGTGAACCACGTTAGCATGGAGGAGGTTGAAGCCCAACCAGATGCAGTAATAGGTAAGTTTTTGGTTAAGTCATTTAGTGCACTCGTTCTTTTTGATACTGGTGCATCGCATTCATACATATCAAGGGGATTTGTGGATAAGTATAAATTGCCAACCCAAGCCCTTAGGTCACCCATGTTAGTAACCTCGCCAGGAGCAGAGTATATGGCTAGTCTATGGTGTGATAGGTTTCCATTAAGGATTGGTAACTACGTGTTTCCCTCGGACCTAATAGTATTGGAATCGCAAGGACTGGATGTGATATTAGGCATGGATTGGTTATCGAAGTATGAAGGGAACATTGAATGCGCTAGTAAGTCGATTTTGCTTACCACCCCAGAAGGAAGAAGGATCAAGTATGTATCCCGGCATGTGCCGAAGAGGACTCAGGTGAATTCTTTATCAGGAGTTGTACAGGAGGAAGTACCAGTGGTGAAGGATTTCCCTGACGTATTTCCAGAGGAGTTGCCAGGCATGCCACCGGATAGAGGCATTGAGTTTTTGATTGAGCTTTTGCCAGGCATAGGGCCAATATCTAAGAGACCGTACAGTATGCCCGCAAAGGATTTGGAGGAGATTAAGAAGCAGATTAAGGAGTTGCTGGATAAAGGCTATATTCGCCCACGTTCTTCACCTTGGGGATTGCCAGTGCTTCTAGTGGACAAGAAGGATGGATCATTAAGGATGGTTGTTGATTATCGAGGACTGAATGAAGTGACTATTAAAAACAAGTACCCACTGCCGATGATCAATGATCTGTTTGACCGCTTACAAGGATAAGGTATTTTCCAAGATCGATCTGCGGCCAGGATACCATCAGTTGAAGATTCGAGAGCAGGATATACCTAAGACGGCTTTTACCACTAGGTATGGGCTGTACGAGTATCCTGTTATGTCTTTGGTCTGACTAACGCACCTGCCTATTTCATGAACCTGATGAACAAGGTGTTTATGGAGTTTTTGGATAAGTTTGTCGTGGTGTTCATTGATGATATTTTGGTCTACTCCAAGAATGAAGAGGAGCAGAAGGAACATTTGCGTTTGGTACTTGAGAAGCTCAGAGAACATCAGTTATACGCCAAGTTCAGCAAATGTGAGTTTTGATTGAAGGAAGTTGGATTCCTCGGACATGTTATATCCGGAGAAGGAATAGCAGTAGACCCCACCAAAGTCGACACTGTGACAAACTGGGAATCACCCACATCAGTTGGAGAGATCCGGAGTTTTCTTGGACTTGCAGGATACTACCGGAGATTCATTGAGAATTTCTCGAGGATTGCTAAGCCCATGACGGAGCTATTGAAGAAGGACACCAAGTTCAACTGGACTGAGGAATGTGAAGCTAGTTTCCAAGAGTTGAAGAAACGTTTGGTTACATCACCAGTGTTGATTCTGCCAGATCGGCGCAAGGATTATGAAGTATACTGCAACGCTTCTCGTCGAGGACTTGGAGCAGTGCTTATGCAGGAAGGAAGAGTTGTTTCATTTGCTTCACGACAGCTTAAACCCCATGAGATGAATTACGCTACGCATGATTTGGAGTTAGCAGCCGTAGTACATGCATTGAAGACATGGAGACATTTTCTCATCGGAAACCACTGTGAGGTGTACACGGATCACAAGAGTTTGAAATACAACTTCACGCAGAAGGAGTTGAATCTCAGGCAAAGGAGATGGTTGGAGCTCATAAAGGATTATGATATGAGATTGCATTATCACCCCAGAAAGGCTAACATAGTAGCAGATGCGTTGAGCCGCAAGAGCCATGTCAACACACTCATGACCGGAGAGTTACCGAAGGAATTAGCCGAGGATCTTCGCGAGCTATGTTTGGAAATAGTTCCGAGAGGCTATGTTGCAGCATTGGAGATACAGTCTACTCTGATGGATAAGATCAGAGAAGCTCAGAAGACAGACAAGGAGATTGCCGGAATAAAGGAAAGGATGAGCAAAGAAAAAGCCAAGGGATTTCGTGAGGACGAGCACGATACCTTATGGTTTGAGGTCCGCGTTTATGTGCCTAATGACCCGGAGATCAGGAAGTTGATTCTGCAGGAGGCTCATGACTCGTCGTATTCGATTCACCCAGGAAATACCAAGATGTATTTGGATTTGAAGGATACTTTCTGGTGGACCGGAATGAAGAAGGATATTGCGGAGTATGTAGCAGTTTGTGATGTATGTCAGAGAGTGAAGGCAGAGCATCAGAAGCCAGCAGGATTGCTACAGCCATTGCCGATACCCGAATGGAAGTGGGATAAACTAGGCATGGATTTTATCACGGGCTTGCCCAGGACTCGTTCAGGCTATGACTCAATATGGGTTGTAGTCGATCGTTTGACGAAGGTAGCTCATTTCATCCCAGTGAAGACCACTTACACCAGTGCTAAGTTGGCAAAGATATGCATGAACAGAATCGTATGTCTGCATGGAGTTCCGAGGAGCATTGTATCAGATAGAGGAACCCAGTTTACCTCAAAGTTCTGGTATCAGTTACATGAAACTTTGCGTACCAGGCTAGAATTCAGTACAACCTTTCATCCATAGACAGATGGACAGACCGAGAGAGTCAATCAGATTTTGGAGGACATGCCGAGAGCTTGTGCGTTAGATTATGGATCTAGTTGGGACGATAACTTGCCTTATGCAGAGTTCTCTTACAACAACAGTTATCAATCTAGTTTGAAGATGGCCCCTTTCGAAGCTATGTACGGAAGGAGGTGTAGAACACCATTGTTATGGGACGAAGTTGGAGACTGCCAGTTGTTTGGACCAGATTTGATTAAGGAGTCTGAACAGAAGGTGAAGTTGATTCGCGATAGGCTCAAGGTAGCCCAATCCAGACAGAAGAGCTATGTGGATTCAAAATGTAAGGAGACAGTTTACGAAATCGGAGACAGAGTTTATCTTCGTGTATCTCCACTTCGGGGAGTTAAGCGCTTTGGAGTTAAGGGAAAGTTAGCGCCACATTTTGTAGGATCATACAAAGTTTTGGAGCATATGGGAGAAGTTGCTTACAAGTTGGAATTACCCAAAGGATTGTCAGGAGTTCACGATGTGTTCCACGTTTCCCAGTTGAAGAAGTGCCACGCAGAGATGGCTGATATACCGCTGAGAGATACAGTGCCACTGGAAGCGATTCAGTTGGATAGTGATTTGACTTATGAGGAGAAACCAGTCAAGATTCTTGAGTATGCCAGCCGAGTCACCCGCAGCAAGGTTATCAAGTTTCGCAAAGTTCAGTGGAGCCACCATACCAAGGATGAAGCCACCTGGGAGCGAGAGGAAGATCTACGGAAGGACCACCCTCACCTATTTTCTAGCCAACCCGAATCTCGAGGGCGAGATTCATCTTAAGGGGGGTAGGTTTGTAACATCCCAAATTTTCAATTTGGAATGTTATACAATAGATCATCATTGCATATCATATTTTATTGCATTTTTGGTTTGATCCTAGAAATTCTACGCAACTCAAGGACCCACGGCGAGAGTTGGGGATTTCGTTATTTTCATATTTGGGTTTTCTCAAATTTTGAAAATAGGATTATTTGATTTGATTTATTTTATCTTCAATTATTTCATTTATAAAAATAAGAGAGAGGGAATAAAATGACTTTCCCCAAAATAAGAAATATTGAGGATTTAATAAAAAAATCAAATCTTATTTTATTTGGAGTTTTGCTATTTTATTTGAATTTAGGAAAATTGCACGTTTTTCAAAATTACATTTTAGGGCCAAGAAAATGTTCATCTTGTTCTAAATATTTTATTTAGATGGTGAAAAATTTATTTTGGCATTTTTAGAATTTTATTTTATTTTCTAAAATATTTCTCAGTTTCGGCGGAATTGTTTAAAAAAACTCCCGCGCGCCCGACTGGGCCGAAGCCCACCGAACCAGGCTGGCCCGCCCGCGCCACCTCCTCCCGACGCCGTCTCCGGATCGGAGACCGCCGCCGCCACCCGACTCCGGGAGGAGCATGCCTCCCGAGGCGCCCCCTCCCCCAAGCCGCCCCCTCCTTAAATAGCCGCCGCCGCCCCTCACCCCGCCACCGAACCAGCAGCCCCGCCGCCGGAACCCGCCCTGCCGCCGGAGCCGCACCACCGCCGAGCCGCCCCGCCGCCCAAGGTCACCGCCGCCGCCGGGAAAGCCGCCGCCGCCGACGCCCGCAGCCCCGCCGCCCCACGCCGCCTCCCGTCGCCCCGCCGGAGCCGCCGGACTTCGCCGGAGCCCCGAGCCGAGGTAGCCGCCCGCCGCCTGGTTTTCTGAAGAAAACCAATTCGGTTTTTTTAGAAAACCCTAGGTTTTTTTAGATCGGTTTTGTTTTTTTTTTTTGGTTTTCTTATTTAGCGAGCGTTCGCTCGTTCGTTCGTTTTAACGAACGCGTTCATCGTTTAGTTACAGTTAACGAACGTCCGTTCGTTAAACTGTTCGTCAGTTTTTCTTTTTCTCGGATTTTCCGCGATTATTTCTGATCGCGATTTCTGATGTGTTTTTCGTTTTGGTTTAACTTTTCGCTCGTTTGTCGGAATCAGGCGATTCAAGTGCCTAGAGTTTCGTCTCAAAACCCCCTTTCTGTTTTAACCAACTCAAACACGTTTTTGCTACTATAAAATTTGACTTAGGTCCAGATTAGTAAACGAACCTTGTTTTTTCGCCGTTTGACTTTCGTTGCTTCGTTTGATTTGATTCTTTTTGCAAACCGGAGTTCTTAAGTTGAACTTTCTGGTTAGATCTCTTATTTGAGTTTTACCTGTGCATTAGACGAGTACTTATTGTATGCTTGTTTGTTTGCGATAGAGTACCCGGAGTGCGCCGCTTGCTACTTCGAATCCCTAGGTTTCACGGATCATCAGCAAGACAAGTAACACTTTGATCATACCTCTTTTCATACCCAGTTTTATTGCATTAGATCAATCCTCAAACAATTGCATGATTAGGATCTGATTAAATTGTGGGTTGGGAAGTAGCTGATGAGGTAGAACCTATTGCCCTGTTTATTACCAAACCCTTGGGAGTTACTTCTACGTTTGCTTATATTGCTATGCTATGCTAGTAGACGTGGATTGGGTGAGTGTATCCATGACAGATGTGAGATTGTTAATTAATGGTTCAATTTAAGGTGGCTACTTAAACACACATCTGGGTGGATTGAGGCACCTGGGTATTCCAGCGATTGCCTGTTTTTTTATGGACCGCCACCCAGGCTCAAAGGGATCATGGGATTATTCATGCTAGAAACTTCCGTGTGCAGCCACAAGCTATTATGGGCTCTAGCATAGTTGATTAAGTTGTGTGAACTCTTACAGTGGTAGACTAGCAGATGTAGGGGTTGTAGGTAGTACTGTCTACCCGATCGTAAGGTGCAAATGTTTCTGAAAGACTATGTCTCGGTCATCCGTTTCTCAAACATCATGTAGTGCGAGAATCCCAACGGAGGAGATCGAGTCTTGTGGGGAAAAGTGCGCAAACCTCTGCAGATTGTATAAACTAATCATGGTTAGTCGTATCCCCGGTTATGGACAACTTGAGTATCTAGTACTTGGATTATCATGTGAATCTCATCATGTTACTTTAATTAATTTTGTTGGGATTCATGTTGAAACTTAATTGGGATTGAGATGGTGTCACCCATTCTCAATGTTTAGCAACCACCATGATAGTTAAATAGAATTTATTCCTTTGTAGTAGGGAAAAATTGACTTTTCGCAAAACTGTAACCATAGAGTTTTCCACCAGTCAAATATGCATGTAGTATAGCATTATTCTGTTCATTACTCTCTATGTGTTACATTGCCAGCATATTCCATGTGCTGACCCGTTTTCGGGCTGCAACCTTTCATGTTGCAGACTTTTCAGACGACGAGTAAGGTGCCTTAGGTTGTGGTTCTATACTCAGTGATGCCGTTGGAGTTGATGGACTCGCTTATCTTCCAAGTCTTCCGCTGTTATCGTTTTTAGATGGCCTTAAGCCATATTTATTGAATTAAGTTCTCTTTTGAGACATTCGAGGTAATAAGTGTGTGATTGCTACTCTGTTATAAATCCTTCGAGTACTGTGTGTGTTAGCATTACTGATCCAGGGATGGCACTAATGCACAGAGACTTGACCGTCTGAGGTCTGGTCGCTACACCAACGAGTACGCATAGCAGTTTTCAAAGAAACCCAAGTAGCTGGAATAGGATATAATATACAATGTTCAGACCACCAAACACATGCAAAACTAGTGAAAGCACAAACAACAACAGGAACATGTCTCTCCTCAGGTTATTGTAAACATGTAAAACGTTGTTCAGTTTCTAACTCCCAAATAAGATATATATCAGGAACATATCTACCCTCAAATGGTGGAATATTCAATTTTAGTTTAGCAAAATGGTCATGATCTCGTACCTCAGGTGGTGCTGCAGCCCTACCATTACGATTATACGCCTGAGGTCGACCTGCTGGTGGTGGTGCTGGTGGTTGCACATAGTTTTGATTTTGATCAACCTCATCCTCATAATAGTCCTCCACCTCTGCAGTAGCAGCAGGAGCTATAGAAGCATCAACTGTAACATCCGAATTTTCAATTTGGATTTTATACATAGGGCATCATATGCATATCATATTTTATTTGCATTTTGGTTGTGATCCTAGAAATCTTAAGCAACTCAAGGACCCAAGGAGAGAGTTGTGGATTTCATTTATTTTCATATTTGAATTTTCTCAAATTTGAAAAGAGGATCAATTTGGTTTTAATATTATTCTTTCCAATTATTTCCAATATTAAAAATAAAAAGAGAGAAGATAATATGACTTCTTCAAAAGAGAGGAATATTGGGGAAGTAATTTTAAATCAAATAAATATTTTATTTGGATTTTATTTGCTATTTTATTCGAATTAGAAAAAATATGCATTTTTCAAAATTGCATTTTAGGCCAGAACAATGTTCACTTTGTTCTAAATATTTTATTTAGACGGCGAACATTGTTTTTGACATTTTTAGAATTTTTTTATATTTTATTAGGATTTTTGTTCGGGCGAAATTTTATTTAAAAAAAATCTTTTCCCGCCCGACTAGGCCGAAGCCCAGCCGAGCAGGCCGGCCCACTCCCGAGCCACCGCCTTCCTCCCGCCGTGCGAGGCACGGACGCCGAGGGGAGTTCGAGCGGGACTCCGCCTCGCGCCGCCCCTTCCCCAAGGCGCCACCACCTCCCTCTTTATAAGTAGCCCACCCCGCCGCCTCCTCGCCACCCCCCCGCCCGCAGCCACTGCCGCCGCCGCAAGCCCGCGCCGCCGCCGCTTCTTGCCGCCGCCGCCGCCTGCTGCCGCCGCACGCTGCCTCACCGGATCTCGCCGTCGCCGACCCGCCGGTTTATTGTTGAACCAATAAAACCGCCGAACCGCCGCCCGATTTTTTTAGGTTTTTCGTTAGATCGGTTTTTTTCGAGTTCGCTAATTAGCGAACGTTCACTCGAACGTCACTGTTAGCGAACGTTTTCGCCCGTTTGTCCCTGATAGCGAACGTTCGTTCGTTAGGGGTTTTCTTTTTATTTTATTTTCGGCCAGGGACCTATCCACGATTATTTTTATCGCAGATTAGCCCCTCATCTTCAAACCCTCGCAACTTTTTGCTCGTTTATCCAAATCCAGTGAAACCAACGCCAAAATCTTCGTCTCGAACCCCTCTTTCCAGAGAATCAACTTGAACATGGTTTTGACAATTTAAAATTTGGTTTCAAGCAGATTTTTATTCAAACTTCTTTTGATCATAGTTTGAGTTTCGTAGCTCCGATTTGATTGATTCTTTTTGCAAATTAAAGCTCTTCAGTTGAACTTTCAGTTTGGATCCTTTATGTTGAATTTTACCCTTACATCTTATGCTTGAGTGCTTATGTATGCTATTGTTTGTTTGCGATAGAGTTTCCGGAGTGCGAAGCGTGCTACTACGAGTCACTAGGGTTTTCAGATCGTCAGCAAGGCAAGCAAAAGTTTGATCATACCCCTTTATTACCCAGTTTTTATGCATTAGTCTCAACCCTCAAACATTGCATGGTTAGGATCTGATTAACATGCGGGTACTGGGAAGTAGTTGATGATGGTAGAACCTATTGCCCTTTATTTCAAACCTTGGGAGTTACTTCTACATTATGCTTATACTGCTATGCTATGCTCGTAGACGTGGTTTGGTTTGAGTGATCCATGACAGGTGTGAGAGTTGATAATTAATGGTTAACTTAAGGTGGCTACTTTAATACACATCTGGGTGGATTGGTTGCGGGCACGTGGAGAATCCAGTGTTGTCTTAGGATATCCCGGAGTACCCGTGTGATCATCCTATGGTTCGCCACCCAGGCTCAAAGGGATCATGAGATTATTCATGCTGGAAACTTCCGTGTGCAGCCAAAAGCCATTATGGGCTCTAGCATAGTTGAGTATGTTGCGTGACCTCTTTCAGTGGTAGGCTAGCAGATGTAGGGGATGTAGGTGGTACTGTCTACCCAGAGTAAAGAGTTAATGCTTCTGAAAGACTGTGTCTCGGTCATCCGTTTCTCAAACACCATGTAGTGCGAGAAATCCAATGGAGGAGATCGAGTCTTGTGGGGAAAAGTGCGCAAACCTCTGCAGAGTGTATAAACTAATCATGGTTAGCCGTGTCCCCAGTTATGTACATCTTGAGTATCTGGTACTTGAATTATTGATTTGATCTCATCACTTTTTAATTAATTTGCTGGGTTGTTAATATTGTTTAATTAGGATTGAGTTAGAGGAACCTTCTCAATGTTTAACAACCAACTTTGTAGTTAAATAAAATATATTCCTTTGTTGTAGGGAAAAATTGGCTTTATGCAAAATAAACTTAGCAGCCTCCACCAGCCATATATGCATGTAGTGATAGCTGTTATCCTGTTCATTGCTCTACAATGTTATTTTTGCCAGCATATTCCATGTGCTGACCCGTTTCGGGCTGCAACGTATTATGTTGCAGACTTTTCAGACGAAGAGTAAAGGTGCGCTAGGTCGTTGTCGTGCACTCAGCTATGCCGTTGGAGTTGATGGACTCATTTACCTTCGAAGCTTCCGTTGTTATCTTATTTAGATGGCCTTCAGCCATATTATTGTATTAGTTCTCTTTTGATACATTCGATGTAATAAGTGTGTGATTGAACTATGTTATAAATCCTTAAAGTACTGTGTGTGTCAGCATTACCGATCCAGGGATGACACTTATACATAGAGATTTGACCGCCTGAGGTCGGATTGCTACATCAACAGCAGTAGCAGCGGCACCAGAATTCTGTCCTAGCTCAAGAGGAACATGGCCCGCTCGGCGGAGGACTGTTTCACGACGTGGAGGTGGGTGTTATTGTTTTTGTTGCAATGGTGCAGGAGAGGCCTCTGATGGTTGTGGTAGACGCGTGTCACAACCCTAGTCAGTAGATGCATTAGAGTGTATGCATCATGTCTACTTTACTCAGAAAGTTGAAATGGGGATGACAGAACCCCCAGCACCCCCCTTAAACCAACTAGGGTTTACTAAAATCTTTTTCAAAGAACCTGAAATGCCCTTCTAAAATGTTCATCATCTTTGCCTTGGTCTAGAACCTCTCACAAAAATGGTGCACACTTTTCTAGGACATCATAAGGTCACTGGATTAAATCATATGTTATTTGCATTTGGACATTTAAATGCTATAAAATATTTTAAATGTCCAAATAATCATAAACTAAAATGTTTACTGTTGGATATACTCTAAACAGTACCCATGAGTAGTTTCATGATTTTGAGAATGTCTAGGTATTTTTAATAAAGCCCCTAAGCTACAGAAGAAATAGAAAACTGAAACAATAGAAAAGAGAGAGGGAGAAAACACTTACCTGGCGCTCACCTGGCAGCCCATCTGGCTGGCCCAGCCCACCTGGGCTCCTTGTCGCCTTCCTCCTCGCGCCAGTAGGCGAGGGCGTGTGGCCACCGCGCGCCGGCACGTGCCCGAGCCACCTCCTGCTTCCGCCGCTTCTGGAGCCAGCCCCAAGTGCCACGCACTCCCCCTCGCCCCCTACACCTCTCCTCTCTCCCCCTGGACCCCAACCCCTCCTCTGCTCCCCTCTCGCGCGCACCACCGAGCGGAGCTCGTCGCCACCGTCGCCGTTCACCATGGCCACCGCCTCCCCCTCGCCTCACTGACCTATCCACGAGCCCCGCCACCGTCTCCTACGCCATCTGCACCGATCCAAGCAACGCCGGAAGCTCCGAATCACCGTCCCGCGCCGTCTTCTTCAACCTCGGTCCGCCGAGATCGCCATCGCCACCCCGCTTGCTCCGGACCGTCTCCGAGCTCGCCAACCTCCTCGTCCGAGTCGCCGTGAGCCTCTGACCCCGTCCATCCCTCTCTTCTTCCCCGTAGGCCGCTGTAGCCACCGGACCGCCTACGCCCGAACCCGCCGCCGCCTGCGCTCACCGCCGACGCGACTCCGGCGACCAAATGGTCCGCCCGACCCGTCCAACCCACTCACCGCATCGCGTAGGCCCCCGCTAGCGCCTCAGCTCGTTAGCTCGCGCGCCACAGCAGCTAACCCGTGGCCACCCGAACTCCAGCGGCCGCAACCAAGCTCGCCGCCGTCGACTCCGGCCACCCCAGGACCGGAGACCGCCACCATCCGATGCGCCATTGCGCCAGCTCTCCGTAGGGCCAAAGGGCGCACCGAACGGTGCACCGTAGGCGAAACCCGAGCCCCTCCAGTGTGCCTCCGCCGCGTTTTTGGTCGCCGCCGGCGTAACTCCGGTGACGCTGTCATTAGCCACTAATGACCCAGCTAACTAACCCCCTCTCTCATTGACTATGGGCCCCACACCTTAATTAACCCCGGGATTTATTCCCTGTTTAGTTTAGGTTAATATAGCCGGCCCCACATGTCATTTTGACCATGCCACATCAACGTTGACCCGGACCCACTAGTCAGCCTCTCTCCCTGCCCTGTTACACTGACGTGCGGGACCCCCTGGTCAGGTTTGACCTGGACCGTCCCCGTTGACTGCTGACGTCACCTTGACGCACTACTGACGCAATAAAGCATTTACTGGATTTATTCTTATACAGGAAATTCCAGAAAATGCCCAAAACTTCTAAAAATCATAGAAATTAATTGTCACTCCAAATGCAAAGATTTATATATGAAAAATGATCAGAAAAATTCAATCTTTCCATCTGTAATGGTTTCATGCATGTCAGAACACTTTAACCTTGCTGTTTAAGTGAAACAAGCTAATGCATTAATATGACTTCATATCATGGGCTTTCATTTGAATCTTTGATTCAAATGGACTCAAACCAACCTATTTTAGAATGCATTAGCCAACACACACCCATATTGCCATGTCATAGCATGCATCATATTGTTGCGTATTGCCATGTGATGATTGTGTTCCGATGTGTCTTTCGTGGTAGGTTCTGCCTCCGAGGATACCCACGAATATCCGACTGAAGGGCAGTGTCCCACTACCACTCCATCAGGCAAGCAAAACCCCCTTGTTCATTCCGATACAATCCCACTCTCTCGCTCCTGCTCTCTTTTACTGCATTAGGACAACATCGATTCAACTGTTACATGCTGCGGTAGCTGAACCCCTTTTCCTCTGCATGACCCGTCATTGCCACAGTAAATAGATGAAACCCACGAGCATGAGTAGGAGTTGTTTGAGCCTTGATGTGCCTACTCATTCATGTTTGTTGTCATGCCTGCTACTACTTAGAGTTGAGTCGGGTCCGACTCATCAGGGATGAATTGGAATGTGGTGAACATGTCCTACTGTTGAGAGCTAAGTGTGTGAACACGATTTGGTAAAGGTAGCGGTGAGAGGTCATGTAGGAGTACATGGTGGGTTGTCTCACTGAAACTGTCCTCAGGAACTGAGTTCTGTGTTTGTGATCCATGAACAGCTACTACCACACATTGGGATCCTTAATTGACTCTCTCGGCTTCTTAACCACCCTTGTCCTCTGTCCAGGAGTTGCAAGTAGTTTCTGGTGTTTGTAGTATGCTGGAGGCCGTGCACAGCGCTGACCCGAGGGGTGGGCTGTGATGCGGTAGGCACGTGGCCGGGTATGCCGGCCGCCCGTTTGGTGTCGCGGAACCCTGTACACATTGTTCGGGGCCGTATGTGGAAACCTCGGCCGGACTCCCTACGGATGGAACCTGAATAGGCGATAAACCTGGACTAGAGACTTGAGTGTTTAGGTAGGCCGTGGCCGACACCCTCGTTGGGCTTTCGCTTGAAGGTTGCCGACTACATGTCGTGTAAACGGCGGTAAGTGGTGAGAGCGTGTGTGAAGAAGTACACCCCTGCAGGGTTATAAATGATCTATTCGAATAGCCGCGTCCGCGGTAAAGGACTTCTGGGTTCCCTGTATAGTTCCTTCGGGGAAATGTCACGCGGTGACATCCGGAGTCCTGCCTAGCCTGCTATAGCCCGGTTCACCGGAGTCCTGTTAGCCCAGTGCTACAGCCCGGATTCGCACGCTGCTGACCGACATGCTCGATGTTGATTCATGTATGCCTGTCCCCGTAAGTTAGTGGCACTTTGGGTTCACGACTAGTCATGTCGGCCCGGGTTCTCTGTCATATGGATGCTAGCGACACTATCATATACGTGAGCCAAAAGGTGCAAACGGGCCCGGGCCATGGTAAGGCGACACCTGTGGGAATACCGTGCGTGAGGCCTCAAAGTGATATGAGGTGTTACCGGCTAGATCGATGTGACTTGGAATCGGGGTCCTGACAGCTTTGGTATCAGCGCCTGACTGCCTGTAGGATTACCAAGCCAAACTGGTCGAAGTTGAGTCTAGAAATGCTTTAGTTATATAAGGGAATTGGTTGTGGATGGGAACGTAAGGCTCTTTTTACTCCTTTACCTTATGCCCTTCTGATCTGAGTCAACCTCTTCTTTTCTATGGGGATTAAGAACTAGGCTTCTCATCTTTCTATCAGGATCACGTGTTACTAATCCGTAGACTTGTAAGATTGATGGATTCAAGTCTCAGTTCAGTTTCTAGTACCTCCATGTGTGAACAGTTGGTCTCGGAACCTTGATATTGTGATGTTGAGTGGTTATGCCACCATTTTGCATGATGTCTCAAATCTTCTTGAGCATTTACAACTGTTATGCTCTCTGAGTCATCCTAGGTTTCTAAATAGTCTGATGCATTTGCAAATCCCTTCTTTCTGTTCTGGATGTTCCTTTGGGCTAGATTAAGCACACTAATCAGTGAGTTGAGGTACTCTATTGCCTCGACATATATGTTGGAGCTACTATTATGACCCTAGGTGTCTTAGAGGATCACCTAGTAATCTAGCAATGCCTTGTATCCCCAGTGTGATGATTCTGGCCATTATTCTCGAAAGCATCTCGTGATCTTATTAGTTAGTAGCTATTCTTTCCTGGGTTCTTGAACCCAAGAATCACTCTACCTACTTCATGTTGATAGTGTTGCTAGTTCCTTTAGGATATTAGTAACCTTTGCGATAGACCTCGATATCCATGGTATTTTCCTCTTCCAAATACCATGAACTACTTATGGCAGAAGTTCCTCGTTGAACCGAATGATCACAACCAGAGTGCTCTTGATGAGTTCTCGATTCTATGTTGTGACTCTGCCAGTTCTACCTTTCTGCATGGGTTATCCGGAAGAAATATGTTGAGCTCATTCGACATGCTAATCGATGCATCCACAACTCAGAAAATCGTGTGTTCCTTTGAGTTGTTCCCATTGTAGTTGTATTCCGATCCCCGTCTATCAGTTGATAGTTAGGAGTAGTTGTGCACTCGTGCTCATCGATGCCTTTTACCCTTGTGGTCCGTCAAGCCATTCTATTCCGGAATGACTAGGAGAAACAAACTCCAGTACCTCATCCATCTCTGGGATTGGGTCAAAGCAGTTGTATTCCGCAGATCAAAATGCCAATCCAGCTTTTGTTCTGTTCTACCTTGGAATGTTGCCTCCTTATGTCAGGATTGTCATGAGAATTGCACCACCTCTTATGAATTCTTGACACAGTGATACTTCTCGCCATCATCATCCGCTCCTCGGTTCCGTGTTGTTGCAACTGTAATACCGACAAGTGAACCGTGATGTGTGAAATCAATACTCCTAGCAACTAGTTGCTTGGTAGTAAATGGACAATATTCTCATTCTTAGCGTGTTGGTTATTGATTCATCATTCTAAGATAGATTATGCTACCTAGTCCTTATTTGTGGTGCACTCCTCGACCAATAAGTTAGGATTATTCAATCCCTTGCTTATTTGATCATATCGTCTTGCTCTGAAAAGCAAGATTGTTCTTGGGCTTAGTAACATATCGGTGGTTCGTGATGTTCCGAATATCTTCTCGGAAGTATTACCAGGTTGTCACCTGACCGCTATGTTGAGTTCGTGATCATGTTGGTTTTCCTCCAAACCACCCATTCTCCAAGAATCTGTGTTGGATACCCCTGAGCTAGTTGGTTAAGCCAAACAACAACTTGGACAGTTGGAAGATAAAAGCTTGTCTGACTTAGTTCATATTAAGGGATATGTTTGTGTGTGTGTGTTGAAGAAAGATGACATCTCCATCGATTGGTCCCCGTGATCAGTTGTTGGATCTATTGCCTTGTCAAAACTTTGACTTGAGTATGGGCTATCGTTAAGTCAAATCAGAACCAATGATGTTCGTAATGTTGTCTTACTCGTGGTTGATCCCTCGAGCATACACCATTACATCTTTTGGTCTGACCAATGCTATCACCGTGTTCACATGATGGTGGAATTCCAGTGATATGGAAATTCCGATGAGTTGTTGTTGAGCCCATCAACAGCATTTTGTCTCCTCCATGATTCATGTTGAACATCAGCCTAGTGTTGGAAACTTTGTAAGCAATGCCTTCGTGTTCCGTTCATGAAGCTTATGCTTGGATGGAAGAAGTGACTTCTTCGAATTCATGTGCATTTGGTGCAAGTTGCCGTCGTGAGTTCGAGAAAGATTGTTTTTGTTTCCTCTAGTACCATCCCAAGTCAGTTATGCATGTGCGAATGTATTCAATGGTTTGGTAGATTAATTACCTCCACTCCATATGTATTCCTTAGCACACCAAGCCACTGATTGACTTGTTCAAGGAAAAGAAGTCTATGCTTGGGATCTAATCCATGGACTTGCATAAAGACATCAAAATCCTTGATGATGGTTCCTGACCAGAACTCGATAGTGTTCTATTATAAGACTACTATGTGGTCATTCTTGTCTTGGACAACATGCTAACATGTATGTAGCAGAACCAGCTCATGTTTTGGAGCTTGCTATCGTAGTTCATATCCCGAGAATCTCGCAACATCATCTTATCGATTTGTGTTGCAAACTTTCTTTTCGGACATGCTGAGTTTGAAGTATCCTATCACCAATCGGATCTGAATCTCAGGCAGATATGATGGTTGGAACATTCCCAACAATTGCATTCTGTTCCCAGCTTGCACCGCCATTATGCCAATTTCCCATGGCCTGCCCCTCTCAGCAGTTGCTGTCCAAGATCATCTTCCAAAGTGGACCTACCATGGATCCCATCCATTTCTGATGATAAGCAAAATCATCCATTGCGTTGCCTTCAACAAGGTAGTCCACATCATCCATTCTAGTCCGAGTATGTCATTATTTTGAACTCCTTCAAATGATCGATGGTGATTGCCTTAGGCTGGTATAAAGAGTCTCAGTGATCTCTATGTCAGAAGTAATTCTTTCTGCCACTTAAGGGAATAATTCTATGAGTCACCTTCCCTAAGGTGCCCCGTTATGGTATCATAGAAACTCAACTCCCCGCTACGTTGGCAACCGTTCACCACCCTCTTAGGTGTGGAATTGTTGCCTACTAGTGAACCTTTGTCATGTGTTTCACTCCATCCCTCTGGACGTATGCTTCGTGTCTCAGCTCGAGAGTTATTTCAGCGTCTCGCTCCATGAGTTGATCCTGAGTTGTTCGATCTTCGATAAGATCGATCCTTCTAGAGTTTTCTCTTTCCTCTCATTGTCATGTTAGTTGGAGTTCTCGGGGCAAGACATCGAGACAATGATGGTGATAGAATCAACGTTCTTATGAAGTGCCACCTGGATCATGAAGATTGTGTTAGTTTGCGTTCCCCCTTCATCTTTCCCTACGCTTGAATCTCGGGACGAGATTCTTGTTTAGTGGGGGTGAGTTGTCACAACCCTAGTCAGTAGATGCATTAGAGTGTATGCATCATGTCTACTTTACTCAGAAAGTCGAAATGGGGATGACAGAACCCCCAGCACCCCCCTTAAACCAACTAGGGTTTACTAAAATCTTTTTCAAAGAACCTGAAATGCCCTTCTAAAATGTTCGTCATCTTTGCCTTGGTCTAGAACCTCTGACAAAAATGGTGCACACTTTTCTAGGACATCATAAGGTCACTGGATTAAATCATATGTTATTTGCATTTGGACATTTAAATGCTATAAAATATTTTAAATGTCCAAATAATCATAAACTAAAATGTTTACTGTTGGATATACTCTAAACAGTAGCCATGAGTAGTTTCATGATTTTGAGAATGTCTAGGTATTTTTAATAAAGCCCTGAAGCTACAGAAGAAATAGAAAACTGAAACAATAGAAAAGAGAGAGGGAGAAAACACTTACCTTGCGCTCACCTGGCAGCCCATCTGGCTGGCCCAGCCCACCTGGGCTCCTTGTCTCCTTCCTCCTCGCGCCAGTAGGCGAGGGCGTGTGGCCACCGCGCGCCGGCACGCGCCCGAGCCACATCCTGCTTCCGCCGCTTCTGGAGCCAGCCCCGAGTGCCACGCACTCCCCCTCGCCCCCTGCACCTCTCCTCTCTCCCCCTGGACCCCAACCCCTCCACTGCTCCCCTCTCGCGCGCACCACCGAGCGGAGCTCGGCGCCACCGTCGCCGTTCACCATGGCCACCGCCTCCCCCTCGCCTCACTGACCTATCCACGAGCCCCGCCATCATATCCTACGCCTTCTGCATCGATCCAAGCAACGTCGGAAGCCCCGAATCGCTGTCCCGTGCCATCTTCTTCAACCTCGGTCCGCCGAGATCGCCATCGCCACCCCGCTTGCTCCGGACCGTCTCCGAGCTCGCCGACCTCCTCGTCCGACTCGCCGTGAGCCTCTGACCCCATCCATCCCTCTCTTCTTCCCCGTAGGCCGCTGTAGCCACCGGACCGCCTACGCCGGAACCCGCCAACGCCTGCGCTCACCGCCGACGCGACTCCGGCGACCAAATGGTCTGCCGGACGGGTCCAACCCACTCACCGCATCACGTAGGCCCCCGCTAGCACCTCAGCTCGCTAGCTCGCGCGCCGCAGCAGCTAACCCGTGGCCACCCGAACTCCGGCGGCCGCAACCGAGCTCGCCGCCGTCGACTCTGGCCACCCCAGGAGACCACCACCATCCGATGCGCCATTGCGCCAGCTCTCCGTAGGGCCAAAGGGCGCACCGAACGGTGCATCGTAGGCGAAACCCGAGCCCCTCCAGTGTGCCTCCGCCGCCGCCGGCGTAACTCCGGTGACGCTGACGTGGCGCTCTCATTAGCCACTAATGACCCATCTAACTAACCCCTCTCTCACTGACTATGGGCCCCACGCCTTAATTAACCCCGAGATTTATTCCCTGTTTAGTTTAGGATAATATAGCCGACCCACATGTCATTTTGACCATGCCACGTCAACGTTGACCCGGACCCACTGGCCAGCCTCTCTCCCTGCCCTGTTACACTGACGTGCGGGACCCACTGGTCAGGTTGGACCTGGACCATCCCCGTTGACTGCTGACGTCACCCTGACGCACTGCTGATGCAATAAAGCATTTACTGGATTTATTCTTATACAGGAAATTCCAGAAAATGCCCAAAACTTCTAAAAATCATAGAAATTAATCTGTAACTCCAAATGCAAAGATTTATATATGAAAAATGATCAGAAAATCCAATCTTTCCATCTGTAATGGTTTGATGCATGTCAGAACACTTTAACCTTGCTGTTTAAGTGAAACAAGCTAATGCATTAATATGACTTCATATCATGGGCTTTCATTTGAATCTTTGATTCAAATGGACCCATACCAACCTGTTTTAGAATGCATTAGCCAAAACACACCCATATTGCCATGTCATAGCATGCATCATATTGTTGCATATTGCCATGTGATGATTGTGTTGCGATGTGCCTTTCGTGGTAGGTTCTGCCTCCGAGGATACCCACGAATATCCGACTGAAGGACAGTATCCCACTACCACTCCATCAGGAAAGCAAAACCCGCTTGTTCATTCCGATACAATCCCACTCTCTCGCTCCTGCTCTCTTTTACTGCATTAGGACAACATCGATTCAACTGTTACATGCTGCGGTAGCTGAACCCCTTTTCCTCTGCATGACCTGTCATTGCCACAGTAAATAGATGAAACCCACTAGCATGAGTAGGAGTTGTTTGAGCCTTGATGTGCCTACTCATTCATGTTTGTTGTCATGCCTGCTACTGTTTAGAGTTGAGTCGGGTCTGACTCATCGGGGATGAATTGGGATGTGGTGAACATGTCCTACTGTTGAGAGCTAAGTGTGTGAACACGATTTGGTAAAGGTAGCGGTGAGAGGCCATGTAGGAGTACATGGTGGGTTGTCTCATTGAAACCGTCCTCATGAACTGAGTTCCGTGTTTGTGATCCATGAACAGCTACTACCACACATTGGGATCCTTAATTGACTCTCTCAGCTTCTTAACCACCCTTGTCCTCTGTCCATGAGTTGCAAGTAGTTTCTGGTGTTTGTAGTATGCTGGAGGCTGTGCGCAGCGCTGACCCGAGGGGTGGGCTGTGATGCGGTAGGCACGTGGCCGGGTATTCCGGGCGCCCGTTTGGTGTCGCGGATCCTTGTACACATCGTTCGGGGCCGTATGTGGAAACATCGGCCGAACTCCCTGCGGATGGAACCTGAATAAGCGATAAACCTGGACTAGAGACTTGAGTGTTTAGGTAGGCCGTGGCCGACACCCTCGTTGGGCTTCCACTTGAAGGTTGTCGAGTACATGTTGTGTAAACGGCGGTAAGTGGTGAGAGCGTGTGTGAAGAAGTACACCCTTGCAGGGTTATAAATGATCTATTCAAATAGCCGCGTCCGCGGTAAAGGACTTCTGGGTTGCTTGTACAGTTCATAGACAAGTGAAAGTGGATACACTAGAATACGCAAGTGCTATGGATGGCGTTCTCGTAGGGAGACGGGAGCGGATCCATAGTGGTGTATTGTTATGGTGAATATGTGGACTCGTGTGCGCCACCTCAAAATAGTTACTTGCAGTCATAGTTTAGGATAGCCACTGAGTCAAAGCTGGCTTGCTGCAGTCAAACTCCACCACCCCCTTTGTTGATACTGATGCATATGTAGCTAGTTCTGATGTAAGTCTTGTTGGGTACATTTGTACTCACGTTTGCCTATTTTATGTTTTGCAGAGAGACGTCAGTCTTGCTAGTAGTTCCGCGTGGACTTCGACGTTCTTGTTACCTCAGCTACGATCTTATACCCTTGGGAGGGTCTTGTAGATAGTCAGGCTTCTCAGCCTTTTTCATTTATAGTTGTCTGTACTCAGACATGTCTATGCTTCCGCTCGATACTTGTATGCTCTGTATGTTGGGTCATGAGACCATGATTGTAATACTTGGCTCCTCGGAGCCTAATGAATAAATACTTGAGTCGTAGAGTTATGTTGTGATGCCATGTTGTATTTACACATATCGAGCATATTGCGTGTATGATTGAAATGCTTGGTATGTGTGGGATCCGACAACCTAGTTGTTTATCCTTGGTAGCCTCTCTTATGGGGAAATGTAGTCTTGTGCATCCATGAGCCATAGTAGTCCGCTACAGCCCGGTTCACCGGAGTCCTGCTAGCCCAACACTACTACTCCGGAACACTTGACTGGCCGACATGTGATTCACTTCGTTCATGTGTCTGTCCTTCAGGGAAATGTCACGCAGTGACATCCAGAGTCCTGCCTAGCCTGCTACAGCCCGGTTCACCAGAGTTCTGTTAGCCCAGTGCTACAGCCCGGATTCGCACGCTGTTGACCGACATGCTCGATTTTGATTCATGTATGCCTGTCCCCGTAAGTTAGTGCCACTTTGGGGTCACGACTAGTCATATCGGCCCGGGTTCTCTGTCATATGGATGCTAGCGACACTATCATATACGTGAGCCAAAAGGCGCAAATGGTCCCGGGCCATGGTAAGGCGACACCCGTGGGAATACCGTGCGTAAGGCCGCAAAGTGATATGAGGTGTTACCGGCTAGATCGATGTGACTTGGAATCGGGGTCCTGACAACGCGCGAGTACTTCATCAAACTTGGCGTCCAACTTGGTGTCAATTGTCTTCTCAATATCATCAATCCTCTCCAGTGCCTTTCCAAAACTGGCCATCACGTCTTCCACCTGCTGACCTAACATTTGCTGAAATTTGTCATGAAGCTCTTTCTTCGTCATGTTCTCCCAGTCAATCTCGTCGGCTTGTGATCCTGCCATGGTTAGCAGCAATAGAAACACACAAGAATATGATCCTACAGACTACTAGAAAGTGGCGGTGGTGGGGTGTCACAAATCCGTCAGAAAATCTCATATTCTTACCAGTTCTTACCCAAGCAGCAGGCGGTGATTGGCAAGCGTTGTAGTCAAAACTCTCAAATCTTGGATAGAGCGATTACTAGGGAGAGTCAAACACACGACGTAGATGGATGTGGAGCTAGGAAGGCTTATAATATGGTAGCAAAAAAAAAGGTCAGCAATAATCAATTCAGAGATGCAAAGTTGAATAAACGCTCAACGGCGGTACAGTACTAGTCCTAGGCTAGACCGTGCTAGAGACGCGAGCCTAGAACACTAACAAAATCACGGCGCTGGACGCAAACAAGGGAAAAGCATACTCTGGAATTTTTTTCGCTCTATTTTTTTGCGCTCCTCTTTTTTTTGCGAAAAATCACTATAATGGAAAGTGTCTCAAAACTCTTCCCAGGTCAAAATGACAGGATGGGCACACAATTTTTTGACTATCTTTTTTTTCAGAAATCAAGGCAGCGACGAAGAAAAAGTGCGACAAGAAATCACTAGGATGGCACGTGGCTCAAAAGACTCAGAAAAGCCTAAAAATAGGATAGGGAAAAAAATTCGGTCACCGAAATTTTGGACTAAAAACTGCCCGGGGTCTCCAGACTCGTTTTTTTCCGAGACCTACTCAGGCAAGGAAACACGAATCAGAAATTAGATGGATCCCGCAAACAAACCTAATATGAAAAGAACTCGGATGGTGGTGGATATATGGTTGTAGGATATGGCAGCGGTGGTGGTATATGGATATGGATTGGTGGTGGTATATGGATACGGATTGGTGGTATTATATGGATACGAATTCAGAGCGGTGGAGGATAAGTGGTGGTGGTAGATGGCAGGGGCGATGATGATGGTGCGGTGGCGGCATGACAACTTATGACCATAACTCGAAACTCTAAAAGACTAGACGCTAAGACCAGCAACTTGACACGATAATGCAACCGCAAATTCAACAAAGGAAAATACTGAAAAGACTATGCAAAGGCTCAGACTTGTTCGGATAGGATGAACTAACCCTATTTTTTTGGCTTTTTCGTGGACTATAGGTATGAAGAACAGACTCGATCTAAACTACGAAAAATTGTAAAATCTCACTGAGCAACCTGGAAATCTGATACCACTTGATAGAGGCGAAGGCACCCCGATGTTTAGATGAGATGTTGGCTATCGTTTTCTGTGGGAGTCGACCTTGACGATCCGACTACGAGCGTGCGAGACGTCGCGCCTTAGCAATCGCTAAACCAACTTCCGAGGGTTATTGACCACGCCGAAGCACGATCAGCCTGACCACGAGAGTCTATTTCCTGCGAGGAAACAAAGAACAAGCAAGAAACTGAGATTGCAATCTGGATATTGCGAATAAAAGAGGAAAGCTTTATTAATGAAGGTGGGGTTCTGTGACGCCTTTGTATGGTCGTTGAACACAAACGAAGTACGCGAAGTTGCAGCTATGGCGAACTTTTAATCTAAACAAAACCCAAAGTCTAAATGATGCCCTAAGGGCTGTATATATGGAGGAAGAGGGGGGAGTTTCGTGGCCCTTGGAGGAGGGGTCCGAAACCAACCCTAACCTTGTGTCCCCACACATACAGACTCTAAAAATAGCCTATATTCAAGTATTTCGAAATTACATGGGCCTGGTCCAATAAAAAGGTGACACATCACCTAGAATAGCCTCTAGACGAATATTATGAAGTGGCATCTTGTATATTTCGTCCAAGGCTTCATGCACTCATTATGGTGGCTTCAAAGTCCTGAAATCATCACTTGAAATTCCGTTCTTCTTTCCCTTGCGCATGCCATCAACTCCATGCTTGTTCTTGCTCCAATGTTCATCCTTCGCCAAGCTAGGCCCTTCATTTGTAAGCAAAACAAATGTATCCAATTTAGGCAGCATCATATTCTCATGAACATTAGAATCATTACCAAGAAACAAAAGTGCCTAGTAATTTAATTGGCGTGCGCGAGCTCTAGTAATCGGTCCAGTATGTATAGCAGCAAGGGCTGTGGGTGTAACAATGGTATTGATGTCCTCATCAAGTTCCCGGTTAATACAATTCTAGCATGAATAATAAACATTTATCATGAGATAAGGAAATATAAAATAACAACTTTATTATTTCCTCTAGGGCATATTTCCTTCAGTCTCCCACTTGCACTAGAGTCAATAATCTAGTTCACCTCGCCATGTGATTTAACACCAATAATTCACATCTTTATGTGATTAACACCCATAGTTCACATCGCCATGTGACCAACACCCAAAGGGTTTAGTAGAGTCAATAATCTAGTTCACATTGCTATGTGATTAACACCCAAATAGTGTGATCATGTTTTGCTTGTGAGAGAAGTTTAGTCAACGGGTCTGCCACATTCAGATCCGTATGTATTTTGCAAATTTCTATGTCTACAATGCTCTGCATGGAGCTACTCGAGCTAATTGCTCCCACTTTGAATACGTATCTAGATTGAGACTTAGAGTCATCTAGATCAGTGTCAAAGCTTGCATCGATGTAACTCTTTAGGATGAACTCTTTATCACCTCCATAACCGATAACATTTCCTTAGTCCTCATTAGGTACCTAAGGATAATTTTGACCGCTGTCCAGTGATCTACTCCTAGCTCACTATTGTACCCCCTTGCCAAACTCATGGTAAGGTATACAATAGGTCTGGTACATAGCATGGCATACTTTATAGAACCTATGGATGAGGCATAGGGAATGACTTTCATTCTCTCTCTATCTTCTGTCGTGGTCGGGTTTTGAGTCTTTACTCAACTTCACACCTTACAATACAGACAAGAACTCCTTGTTTGACTGATCCATTTGAACTCCTTCAAAATCTTGTCAAGGTATGCACTCATTGAAAATCCTATCAAGCGTCTTGATCTATCTCTATAGATCTTGATGCCTATATGTAAGCAGCTTCACCGAGGTCTTTCATTAAAAAATTCTTATTCAAGTATCCTTTTATGCTATCCATACATTCTATATCATTTCCAACCAACAATATGTCATCGACATATAATATCAGAAATGCTACAGAGCTCCCACTCACTTTCTTGTAAATACAGGCTTCACCATAAGTCTGTATAAAACCATATGCTTTGATCACCTTATCAAAGCGTATATTCCGACTCCGAGATGCTTGCACCAGTCCATAGATGGATCGCTGGAGTTTGCACACTTTGTTAGCACCTTTAAGATCGACAAAACCTTTTGGTTGCATCACATACAACTCTTCTTTAAGAAATCCATTAAGGAATGTAGTTTTGACATCCATTTGCCAGATTTCATAAAATGCGACAATTACTAACATGATTCGGACAGACTTAAGCATCGCTAGGAGTGAGAAAATATCATCGTAGTCAACACGCTGAACTTGTCAGAAACCTTTTGCGACAAGTCGAGCTTTGTAGATAGTAACACTACCATCAGTGTCCGTCTTCCTCTTGAAGATCCATTTATTCTCAATGGCTTGCCGATCATTGGGCAAGTCCACCAAAGTCCACACTTTGTTCTCATACATGGATCCTATCTCAGATTTCATGGCCTCAAGCCATCTATCGGAATCTAGGCTCATCATTGCTTCTTCATAGTTTGTAGGTTCATCATGGTCTAGTAACATGACTTCCAGAATAGGATTACCGTGCTCTGGTTGACCTACGAGGTTCGGTAGTAACTTGATCTGAAGTTTGATGATCATTATCTTCCTCTCTAGTTGGTGTAGGCATCACGGGAATGGTTTTCTATGATGAGCTACCTTCCAATTCGAGAGAAGATACAATTACCTCATCAAGTTCTACTTTCCTCCCACTCACTTCTTCCGAGAGAAACTCCTTCTCTAGAAAGGATCCATTCTTAAAGATCTTGCCTTCGGATCTGTGATAGAAGGTGTACCCAACAGTTTCTTTTGGGTATCCTATGAAGACACACTTCTCCTATTTGGGTTCGAGCTTATCAGGCTGAAGCTTTTTCACATAAGCATCGCAACCCCAAACTTTAAACAACGACAGCTTAGGTTTCTTGCAAAACCACAGTTCATACGGTGTCGTCTCTACGGATTTAGATGGTGCCCTATTTAAGGCGATGCAGCTGTCTCTAATGCATAACCCCAAAACGATAGTGGTAAATCGATAAGAGACATCATAGATCGCACCATATCTAATAAAGTACAGTTACGACGTTCGGACACACCATTACGCTGTGGTGTTGTAGGTGGCGTGAGTTGTGAAACTATTCCACATTGTTTTAAATGAAGGCCAAACTCGTAACTCAAATATTCGCCTCCGCAATCAGATCATAGAAACTTTATTTTCTTGTTACGATGATTCTCTACTTCACTCTGAAATTCTTTGAACTTTTCAAATGTTTCAGACTTGTGTTCCATCAAGTAGATTGTAACGCCCACGATGCGGCTATATCTCCCACGTGTCGAGGCACGACTTAGAGGCATAACCGCATAGTGGTTTTGTCGCAAGAAGGGTCATCTTCACACAATCCCATGTAACGAACAAGAATGGGATAAAGAGTTGGCTTACAATCGCCACTTCACACAATACATAAATATAATTCATACATCGTCCAAAATACACACATAGACCGACTACGGTCAAGATCCAAATGAAAATAAGATAACCCCAAATGCTAGATCCCCGATCGTCCCAACTGGGCTCCACTACTGATCATCAGGAAAAGACACATAGTAAGGACCACGTTCCTCGTCGAACTCCCACTTGAGATCGATTCCATCATCTACACTGGCATCGTCGGCACCTGCAACTGTTTTGGTAGAATCTGTGAGTCACGAGGACTCAACAATCTCACACCCGCGAGATCAAGACTATTTAAGCTTATAGGAAAGGATGGTGTAATGAGGTGGAGCTGCAGCGGCAATAAGCATATATAGTGGCTAACATACGCAAGAGAGAGCGAGAAGAGAAGCAACGGAACGGTCGCCATCTAGCAATGACCAAGAAGTGATCCTGAACTCCTACTTACGTCATTCATAACTCAAACCGTGTTCACTTCCCGGACTCCGCCGAGAAGAGACCATCACGGCTACACATGCAGTTGATGTATTTTAATTGGGTCAAGTGACAAGTTCTCTACAACCGGACATTAACAAATTCCCATCTGCCTCATAACCGCAGGCACGGCTTTCGAAAGATAAAACCCTATAGGGGTGTCCCAACTTAGCCCATCATGAGCTCTCACGGTCAACGAAGGATAAACCTTCTCTCGGAAAGACCCGATCAGTCTCGGAATCCCGGTCTACAAGACATCTCGACAATGGTAAAACAAGACCAGCAAAGCCACCCGAATGTGCCGACAAATCCCGATAGGAGCTGCACATATCTCGTTCTCAGGGCACACCGGATGGGCAAGACGTCGGGTTGGCATAGACCCTGGTTGCCCAGGGGGCGCCGGACATCGCCCAGTTTGGGCCAACACTCGAAGGAGCACTGGCCCGGAGGTTTAAAATAAAGATGACCCTCGGGCTCGCGAAAACACGGGGGAAAAGGCTTAGGTGGCAAATGGTAAAACCAAGGTTGGGCCTTGCTGGAGGAGTTTTATTCAAGGCGAACTGTCAAGGGGGTCCCATAAATCACCCGACCGCGTAAGGAACGCAAACTCAAGGAACATAATACCGGTATGACAGAAACTAGGGCGGCAAAAGTGGAACAAAACACCAGGCATAAGGCCGAGCCTCCCACCCTTTACCAAATATATAGATGCATTAATTAAATAAGAGATATTGTGATATCCCAACATATCCATGTTCCAACATGGAACAAACTTCAACTTCACCTGCAACTAGCAACGCTATAAGAAGGGCTGAGCAAAAGCGGTAACTTAGCCAAACAACGGTTTGCTAGGAAAGGATGGTTAGAGGCTGACATGGCAATATGGGAGGCATGATATAGAAAGTGATAGGTAGCGCAGCAAGGCAATAGAGAGAATAGCTAGCAAAGCAAATATAGAAGTGATTTCGAGGGGTGGTCATCTTGCCTGCAAGGTTCTCAGAGTTGTCGAAAGCTTGATCCTCGTAAGCGTACTCAACAGGTTCCTCGTTCACGAACTCGTCTCCCGGATCTAGCCAAGACAAGAACACAAGCAACGGAACCACAATCAATCACGAGAAATGCACAAGCAACATGATGCAAAACATGTATGATATGCGAGATATGATATGCGATGCATATGCGTGCTCCGGAAGAAAAATGATGAACAAGGCAGTAACTTGGAAAACCAAGCATGCCACTGGAAAGATGAGATGATTTCGGTCGAAATCGATATAAAGATCACCGGAAACGGATGCACGGTTTGCAAATGGCAAGCAAAACATGAATGACACGAATCTGCGATTAACAGCAAGATAGCACTTAAAATACAACAAGTAGCAATGCTACAGCACTCCAACATAGCAACAAAGCATATGGCAGTAATCTACAGGTGATGCTTGACAAAAGATGAACACTGATCTACGGCTAGATCACAACATAACTAGCTCAAACAAGCATGGCAAAAGTGCAAAAGATAACAGGTTCACAGACTTGGTGAAATTACTGGACATGGCAGAAAACAGCATCAGGTAGCAATGTTCAGAGCATGAAATCAACATGCTACAGGAACTTAACATGGCAAAACAATACATGGCAGTATTCTACTAAACTCATATGACAAAAGTCCCTTACTGACCATAAGCCAAAAAGGACCAGAAGATATGATGGCAAGCATGTAAACATAGCAAGTTCCGTTAACAGGTTTCAGACTAGGCAGAAAACAGAGCATGGCAGAAACAATAATATGATGGCCTCTTGGTGAGCTTGATGCACTCACCACAAAGCAATGCGTGAAAAAACAAGCATACCTACAGCAATGTGGCATGTTTATGAAGCTATCCATGGCAAGAACAAAAGCATAGCATGTATGGAACAACTACAACAAGCTTGGCAAAATTGCATATCATGTTAAGAATCTGCCAGAAATATTTTATAGCAAAAGTAGAGCAAGATTGAGTCATGCTATGGCACTCCATAATTACAAACAAGGGCGGGAATGAATCAATTACAACAATATCTACAAAACACCCTTACTGAACATCTCCAAAATATGCATGGATCTCTCTGTAGCATCACATTTACATGGCAACAAAATAACAGCAGACAAAGACTTGGAGAAATCACTGTCCCTGAAATCAGAAACATTACGGAGCCTAGTTTGCATTCTTGTGCTAGTCACCACAGAGATCACAAAAATACATGGCATACACCCTTGGAAAGATGGCATGGCATACAACAAAACACATCTAGATCTCATGCCCATAAGATGCACAGATTAAATGATACAAAAATAACAAATCCCCAAGTTCTGCTAAGAACCAGCAGATAACAGCAAGTAGCACTCTTGCAACAGAGATTTTGGCATCAATATGGCCTCTAATGAACATGTTGCAATTGAACAAAATGAAGAGCATCACGAGGCGAACAATTTGACATATTATACGCACGAAACGGAGCTATATGCAGAAAGTTATGCAATGATGAACAAGGGCACATGCTGTAGAATTCTCAGGACTTGGAGGAATATTAGGGTTCGGGAAAAGTCAACGCATGAGTTCACCCAGATCGGATCGGGGCCGAGGCCGAGTGACGCTCGCCGGAGCTAGGGCGACGGGGCGGAGGAGGAGGCGGTGGCCGGCCGGAGGGGAGAGGGGCGGCGCCGTGCGACGGGAGGCGGCGGCGGCGCGGCGAGGAGGCGGCGGACGCCGGCGAGTGGCGGGAGGCAAGGCGGCGAGCGGCCGTGGCGGCGGCGCGGGGCGGCGGCGCAGGCAGGCGGCGGCGCGGGCGGCGTACGGGCCGGCGGGCCCGCGGCGGGCCGGCGCGGTGGAGGCAGCCGGGCGCTGACGTGGCGGCGTCCGGTTCGCCGGGCGCAGCGGCGGGGAGGTGTCCGGCGCGGACCGGACACGTCCGGCGGCGGAGAGGGAGCGGGGCTAGGGTTGGACTGCGAGCGTTTTTCGGGAGAGATGTATATTTATAGGTAGAGGGAGCTAGGAGAGTCCAAATGAGGTGCGGTTTTCGCCCACGCGATCATGATCGAACGACCTAGAGCATGGAAGAGAGTTTGGTGGGTTTTGGGCTATTTAGAGGGGGTTTTGCTGCAACGCACAAATGAACTTTGCGGTTACCCGGTTAACCGTTGGAGTACCAAACGACCTCCAAATGGAACGAAACTTGACCGGTGGTCTACCGGTAGTATACCAAGGCCACTTGACAAGCCTCGGTCCATTCCGAGAATGTTTGACACCCGCTCATGAAAGAAAACAAGAGGGGTGCACCGGAGGAGATAGGAGCGCCGGATTGCAAAATGGACAACGGGGAAAATGCTCGGATGCATGAGACGAACACGTATGCAAATGCAATGCACATGATGACATGATATGAAATGCATGACAAAACAAAATGCAAAACGAAAGACAAAACCCGACCACGGAGGGAATATCATAACACATAGCCGAAAATGGCAAGAGTTGGAGTTACAAATATGGAAAGTTACATGCGGGGTGTTACATAGATATGCCATATCTACTTAAATCATCTGTGAAGGTCAGAAAATAATGATACCCGCCGGAACCTCAACACTCATTGGACCGCATACATCGGTATGTATTATTGCAATAAGTCATTGGCTCACTTCATTGTTCCGGAGAATGGAATTTTAGTCATTTAGCCCATGAGGCATGGTTCACAAGTATCAAATGATTCATAATCAAGTGATTCCAAAAGTCCATCTGCTACTATCATCTTTCAATTTATTTTTCTCTAGGAACATATCAAAAGTAAACGGGGAGCTACATCGTGAGCTATTTATCCACAACATAATTTGCAAATACTATCGGGACTAAGGTCATGATAAATTAGGTTCAATTAATCAAATTACTCAAGAACTCCCACTTAGATAGACATCCCTAAGGTCATCTAAATGATACATTATCCAAATCAACTAAACTATTTCCGATCATCACATGAGATGGAGTAGTCATCAATGGTGAACATCTCTATGTTGCTCATATCTACTATATGATTCACGTTCGACCTTTCGGTCTCCAGTGTTCCGAGGCCATGTCTGTACATGCTAGGCTCGTCAAGTTTAACCCGCGTATTCCGCATGTTCAAAACTGTCTTGCACCCGTTGTATGTGAACGAAGAGCCTATCACACCCGATCATCATGTGGTGTCGCAGCACGACGAACTGTCGCAATGGTGCATACTCAGGGAGAACACTTATACCTTGAAACTTTGTTAAGGGATCATCCTATAATGATACCGCCGTACTAAGCAAAATAAGAGGCATAAAAGATAAACATCACATGCAATTGTTGTCTACTACGCAACCTTCTTCTTGTAGACGTTGTTGGGCCTCCAAGTGCAGAGGTTTGTAGGACAGTAGCAAATTTCCCTCAAGTGGATGACCTAAGGTTTATCAATCTGTGGGAGGCGTAGGATGAAGATGGTCTCTCCCAAACAACCCTGCAACCAAATAACAAAGAGTCTCTGGTGTCCCCAACACACCCAATACAATGGTAAATTGTATAGGTGCACTAGTTGGGCGAAGAGATGGTGATACAAGTGCAATATGGATGATAGATATGGGTTTTTGTAATCTGAAAATATAAAACAGCAAGGTTACTAATGATAAAAGTGAGCACGAACGATATTGCAATGCTAGGAAACAAGGCCTAGGGTTCATACTTTCACCAGTGTAAGTTCTCTCAACAATAATAACATAATTGGATCATATAACTATCCCTCAACATGCAACAAAGAGTCATTCCAAAGTCACTAATAGCGGAGAACAAATGAAGAGATTATTGTAGGGTACGAAACCACCTCAAAGTTATTCCTTCGGATCGATCTATTCAAGAGTTCGTACTAGAATAACACCTTAAGACACATATCAACCAAAACCCTAATGTCACCTAGATACTCCAATGTCACCTCAAGTATCCGTGAGTATGATTATACGATATGCATCACACAATCTCAGATTCATCTATTCAACCAACACAAAAGAACTTCAAAGAGTGCCCCAAAGTTTCTACCGGAGAGTCAAGACGAAAACGTGTGCCAACCTGATGCGGAGGATCCCTCGACTACCCCCACCGACACTCCATCACCACCACAAAGAACCAAGAGGGCCAATGACAAGAGCACATGCACGCAACATCGAGAACGAGGTCCATTCTATCCTCTTCGAGTTCCTTTCGGATTCACATGAGAATTGGGTTCTACCTCAAAGAGACTCGCTATGCATTCTCAGGCATCAAGAAGATGATCGTGAGAAGGAAAAGAAGGAGACTCGAGCATCCACAGAGCAAGGGAGAGGAGAGGAGAACGAGAAGAATGAAGAAGGGAGCAAGGAGGCGAAACCCCCTGGACACCCCGAGTGCCCAGCCCCCCCCCCCCCCCCCAACACCGGGTGCCCGGTCCCCCTCCCCTAGGCGCTGCTACGCCTGCCCCGGGTGCCCGGTCACTTGGGCTCGAGGTGCCCAGGCCCCTTGCCCAGCCGCCTGCCACCTCCGGGTGCTTGGGACTTGGGCCCCTGAGTGCCCGGCCCTTGCTCCGCCAGCCGCTGGGTGCCACCCCCGGGTGCCTGGCCACGCCCCAGCCAGTCTCCAGCTGCACCCCTGGGTGCCCGGGCCTTGGGCCCCCGGGTGCCCAGCCTCTCCCAGCCGCCCTGAGTAGGCTGGGTGCCCGGCCCCAGGTGCCCCGGGTGCCCGGACCCCTCTGGTCCTGCCGCGTGTGTTGGGCCTTTTGGTCCATGTATTCCCCCTCTCTCATCTTGTTTCGTCCCTAAACTATATAAGGTCATCCCCTAGGTCTTTTGGAGGGTAAGAAAAGTATTTTAGAACACCAAAGAGAGCTTTGCTCCTTGTATCCTCCTCCTCTTGGAGATCAAGACCCCTCTTTGGGAAGAATCCTTGGGATTATCAAGCCCTCCTCTTGGAGGAGATCAAGATCAAGACCTCACCTAGTGGGAAGAACTTACCTAGTGCTATTTTCCTTGAATTGTTCATGTAATCTTGTGGATCTCATGTATGCTACTCTAGTGGATGTGATATTTGGATTTGTTTGAGTGATTTGTTCCTTGTGTTCTTGAGTGTTCTTCGTCTTTTCTCCCTCCAAGTGTGAAAAGATCCCCTCTAGGGTTTCACCCTACAACATCATGGTATCATGAGCAAGGTTGATTCACATCTTGGAGACCCATCCCCCCATTTACTGGCTTGATTTTGTTGTTTTTCGTCCAAATTAGAAAATTGCCCACAAAAATAGCCCCAAATTTTTTTCTTGCATTTTGTTGGATCTTGTGAGATTTGGTTGTTTTGGTCCATGGATTTGATGTTTGGCAAGTGGATTTAGCCCCTCCCCAACAATCCCCACCCTTCCCACCACGAAATCCTCCGAATTTTGCATTTCCCCAAAATTTTCCGCCCAAATCGGAGACCACCGGGTGCCCGCACCTCGAACCATCGGGCACCCGCACCCCAGGCCACTTTCCCCTGACCGCCCCCCCCCCCAAATCAGCCCACTACCAACACCGTTTTGGCCATAATTTCCACCTCCCAAATCCGTTTTTCGTGTTCTTTGGCTTGTTTGGAAGCTCTTGACACCCCTCATCCACATATATCATTACCACCACCATTAGCCTCCATCCAAAAATCATCACAAAAACACCCACCTTCCGCATTTGACCGATTTTGAGTTGCGGTTTTGTTTCCTAAGGTGTTTCGGCTACTTAGGAACGTGTGACATCGACATCACCGCCATTCATCATCACCTCGGAGTCATCTTCACCGCTAACCGTAAGAAAGGACGGTAACCTCGACGACACTTACTCCTTGCCTTTGCTTTTGCATTGATAGCCCGAGCCTTTTGCATTGCTTACCCATCAAGACTAGCGAGTTGAGAATTGCCGGGCCACGCTATTGTGCACCGTAGTGATCTTGTTATCATCTTAGTGCCATAAGTCTCTCCCGTGCATATCTTTCATACTTGTCTCATGTCATACTTGGCTCGAGCATCAAGCATAGTGAAAAAACAAGCTTTTAAGCAAAAAGAGGAGACACAAGAGTGATAAGCAATAGCATTGAGCCATTTTGCATATCATCTTGGTCATCGCGTACATAGCATAGTCGGGATTGAAGACGACACGTTTCTCTTATAGGTTGGTGCACATGCGTATCTCGCCCATTTGAGCAATCGAGCTAGCGTCTCTCTAGCATTCGCACAACAAGAGCATTCTCCGTGGTTGCACATTTTGAGCTCACCCCTTGGTTGTGCGGATCCCATCTATCTTCCGTGTGTGTGTTCCTAGTGATATCCTTGGCTTTGATCTATTTGCTTTACTTGCATTTTTGTGAACCTTCTCAACCTTATCGATATCTTGACTAATATTTGCTTGAAATTTTCCACCATCCTAACCGAGCTACTCCATAAGCCTTTTACTTGTAGGTGTGAGAAACAAACCCGGTTCCAATTCTACTATTGTGTCATTACATTGAGTGACACTTGTTACATCCTCAATCCTCGAAAAAGGTAACTTCGTTATTGTTCTCTCTCTTTCCTACTCACCCCACTTGGTTATGATGGATAGGCCAAGTTCGTCGGCGAACCCGCTTTTCATGGAGCAAGATGGTGATAACGGCTTCGTCACCAAGAACCACTTCTTCATCGCGCAAAGAGCTCTCCATCAAGAAAATGAGGCCTTGGGTGAATGCCTCGACCGACTCGCCGCCGACGTTCGTCAAGCGGAAGCAAGGAACTGCAACTACATCGATGACAAGTTCACTACACAAATGGAAGAGCTCCGCAACATGATCGTGCGACGCCCGCCTTCCTCGTCTACTTCAACAAGACGGCGCCACTCAAGCCACCGCTCAAGTCGACACTCTTCGGACTACTCATCTTATGATACAAGTCCTCCCCGAGCTCGAGCCCCTCAACGTGATGCTCCCCAAGATCACCATTCTCAAGAAAATCCATTCCATGGCAATGGCTTACAAGACCGAGTTCGAGCACGTGAAAGGGCGCGACAACAAGCGCAACTACCAAGGGAGCAAGAGCAAATGCCTCCACAAGTGCTCGACAACAAACTCAAGACGAAGACGCCATCCGTCAAGACCAAGAGGAACGAGCGCGCCTACACCAAGAGGAGCAAGATGCCGAAGCACTTCGACAACAACAACTACGGCGAGAAGTTCAAGCTCAAGCGGCCCTAGACGCACTCCGAGATTCCACACGGGACGTTGCCCAACACGATCGGCAAGCACGTGAACAAGATGAAGCTCTTCGTCGAGAGATACAAGAAGAAGCCGCGAGATGCGAAGAGCAACAAGAAAGGCACAACCAAGCGCATATCCCTCGTCCTCCTCCATGCCAAGAGCGACATCTCGAGGAATGAGCATTTGAGGACCTTCCTCCACGACAAGAGCGATATCAAAACCGCTACTTCGATGAAGAACTCCGCTACGGCAAACTCAAGTTCACCATGCCCAAGTTCTCCGGAAGCAATGATCCCGAAGAGTATCTCTCATGGGCCTTGAAGGTGGACAAGATATTCCATCTTCACAACTACGACGAGGAAAGGAAGATCTCCATGGCCTCCCTCAAGTTTCAAGACTACGTCCTCATTTGGTGGGAACAAGTGATCGAGCGACGACATACAAGAGGCGAACCACCAATCACAGCTTGGACGGAAATGAAGGATCTCATGAGAGCTCGCTTCGTGCCTACACACTACACCCGTGATCTCTTCAAGAAGTTGCAACTCCTCAAACAAGGCACGAGACGGTGGAAGAATACTACCAAGAAATGGAGATTGCCATGATACGAGCCAACGTCAAGGAAGACGACGAGCAAACAATGGCACGCTTCTTGAACGGCCTCAATCACCCAATCAAGCGGATTGCCGACTTCCAACCATACTCAAACCTTCTCGAGCTAGTTCATCAAGCGACCAGGGCCGAGCGACAAGTCCAAGATGACTTCAAATACGCCAAGTACTCGTCCAAGACCTACGGCTCCTACTCTCAAGCTCCCGCGCCTTCGGCACCTCCTACCTCAACTAGAGCATCACCAAGTACCGGCGATAAGTCAAGTTCCAAGCAAGTTACGCCTTCCTCGACTCATTCCCCAGCAAGCACCTACAAATCCAAGACTCCCTCATCTTCGGCGCCACCAAACGACCCCGTCAAGACAAGTTCTTTCAAGTGCTTCACATGTGGTGGCCGAGGACACAAGTCCTTCGAATGCACCAACAAGAGAATGATGATCTTCAACGATGATGGCACATACGACTCGATGAGTGAACAAGAAATGGAAGCCATTGAGCACGTGGCCATGCACCGGCGCGTGAACGAAGATGAAGATGACCAAGTGTTTTGCTACAATGATTCAAGTCCCTCTCTCGTGGTCTCCAAGGTCTTGACGCTCCAACACCATCAAGATGAAGACCAACGGTGCCACATCTTCCAGACAAAGGCCAGCATCAACGGGCGTTCCGTGAAGGTCATCATCGACGGAGGAAGTCGTCACAACTTGGCAAGCGACGAGCTATGTTCCAAACTCCAATTGGTCAAGAAGAAGCACCCTCGTCCCTACAAGGTGCAATGGATAAGCGACTCCGGCACTATTCAAGTGGAGCATACGGTGCAAGTTTCTTTCAAGATCGGCGCCTACTGTAACATCCCAAATTTTCATTTTGGTATGTTATACATAGATCATCATTTCATATCATATTTTATTGCATTTTGACAAATCCTCGATAAATCCTAAGCAACTCAAGGACCCTCGGAGAGAGTTGGGGATTTTCTCGAATTTTCATATTTGATTTTCATCAAATAATAAGACGAGGATTTTGGTTTTAATTATTTTCTCTCCGGAAAAATATTTCTTTAAACAAAATATATGAGAGGAGAAAATATGACTTCTCCAAAACAATTGAAATACTGGAGGAAAAATGTTAAAATCATTTATTGGAATATATTCGGATTTTATTTGCAATTTTTATTGCATTAAAAATATTGCATGTTTTCAAAATATTTATTTTGTGTTAAAAAATGTTCACCCTATTCTAGATTATCTAACTAGACGGGGAAAATTTATTATATTTTTCTGACTTTTATTTATTTTTCTACGAATTTTTCCGCGGAACGTATTAAAAAAAACGCGCGCGCCCGCCGGGCCGAGCCCAGCCGCGCCAGGCCGCCGGCCCACCCCGCGCCTCTCTCCTTTCCGTGCACGGGACGCCGCCGCGCCGTGTCCTCCATGGACACGGGACCGAGCCGCCGCCGGAGCTTGCCCCCTCCTCCAAGCCGAGCTCCCCCCCCCTTTATATACCGAGCTCCCCCCTCTTCTCTCTCTCACCCCGCCGCCGCCCGCCTTGCCCGCCGCCGCCGCCGGAGTTGAGCACGGGAGCCGCCGCCGCCGCCGTTGCCGCCGCCCCCTCGCCGCCCCTCGCCCTCCCCGAGCACCCCGCACCCCGCCGCCCTCGCCGCCCCTCGCCCTCCCCGAGCACCCCGCACCCCGCCGCCCTCGCCGCCATCGCCGGAGCCTCGCCGGAGCCCCGCCGGAGCCGCCCCCGACGAGGTACTGCCTCGCCTCGTTCGTTGCCGGTTTTTGTTAAAAAAACCCTTCGTTTTAAAAAAAAACCCTAGATCGGTTTTTTTCGGTTTTATTATTTTGCGAGCGTTCACCGAACCGTTCGTTTTAACGAACGCGTTCGTTGATTTTTCTCTGTTAACGAACGTTCGTTCTTTAACCGTTCGCCCGTTTTTCTTTTTCGTCGGATTTTTCCGTTATTTTCTCAGATTCGATTTCTGATCGAATCTTCGTTTCTGTTTAACTTCTCGCTCGTTTATCGGAATCAGGTGATTCAAGCGCCTAGAGTTTCGTCTCGAAATTCTCTTTCCGTTTAACCTACTCAAACAAGTTTTTGCGATAGTAAAATTTGACCTAGATCCAGATTAGTAAACGAAGCTTGTTTCTTTCGCAGTTTGACTTTCGTTGCTTCTTTCGAGTTGATTCTTTTTGCAAACCGGAGTTCTTAAGTTGAACTTTCTGGTTGGATCTTTCATTCGAGTTTTACCTGTGCATTAGATGAGTACTGATTGTATGCTTGTTTGTTTGTGATAGAGTACCCGGAGTGTGCCGCTTGTTACTTCGAATCGCTAGGTTTTGCGGATCATCAGCAAGGCAAGTAACACTTTGATCATATACCTTCCATACCCAGTTTTTATTGCATTAGATCTATTCCTCAAACAATTGCATGATTAGGATCTAATTAAATTGTGGGTATTGGGAAGTAGTTGAGGTAGTGCCTATTACCTGTTTTACTTTCAAACCCTTGGGAGTTACTTCTACGTTTGCTATTATATTGCCATGCTATGCTCGTAGACGTGGATTGGGTTTGAGAGATTTCCATGACAGATGTGAGATTGTTAATTAATGGTTTACTTAAGGTGGCAACTAAAATTCACATCTGGGTGGATTGAGGTACCTGGGTATTCCAGGATTGCCTGTTTTTCTTTTGGACCGCCACCCAGGTTCAAAGGGATCATAAGATTATTCATGCTAGAAACTTCCGTGTGCAGCCGCAAGCTATTATGGGCTCTAGCATAGTTGATTAAGTTGTGTGAACTCTTACAGTGGTAGACTAGCAGATGTAGGGGAAAGTAGGTGTAACTGTCTACCCATACGTAAGGTGCAAACACTTCTGAAAGACTGTCTCGGTCATCCGTTTCTCAAACACCATGTAGTGCGAGAAATCCAACGGAGGAGATCGAGTCTTGTGGGGAAAAGTGCACAAACCTCTGCAGAGTGTACAAACTAATCATGGTTAGCCGTGTCCCCGGTTATGGACAACTTGAGTATCTAGTACTTGGATTATCATGTGAATCTCATCACTATGTTACTTCTAATTAACTTTGTTGGGTTATTGATGACATTTAATTGGGATTGAGATGCTGTCAACCATCTCAATGTTTCACAACCACCATGATAGTTAAATAAAAATTATTCCTTTGAAGTAGGATAAAATTGGCTTTTCGCAAAACTGTAACCATAGAGCTTTCCACCAGCCATATATGCATGTAGTATAGCATTATTATTGTTCATTATTCTCTATGTGTTACATTGCCAGCATATTCTATGTGCTGACCCGTTTTCTGGCTGCAACGTTTCATGTTGCAGACTTTTCAGACGACGAGTAAGGTGCCTTAGGTCGTGGTCTTATACTCAGTGATGCCGCTGGAGTTGATGGACTCACTTATCTTCCAAGTCTTCCGCTGTTATCGTTATTAGATGGCCTTAAGCCATATTTATCATACTTATTCTCTTTGGAGATATTCGATGTAATAAGTGTGTGATTGCTACTCTGTTATAAATCCTCCATTTGTACTGTGCGTGTCAGCATTACTGATCCAGGGATGGCACTGGTGCACAGCAGCACAGACCATTTGAGGTCTGGTCGCTACAAAGTTGGTATCAGAGCACACGCTGACTGTAGGACACGACCACTAAGCTTAAGCCCTAGAAAGCTTCTCTCTTCTCATTTCTGACCCCTCTTCACTTTCTACTCTTTTAGGAATGGCGAATGCAAGGAGCAAGTTCATGCAACCAGATGAAGACACGCCGTTTGGTCGACACTTGAAGGAAGTCACCAAGTACTTGAACATAGGAACACCATGCATCACCGGAACCTACAACGCCACATTACCCGAAGAGGAGAGCTGGAAGATTCAAGTTCTCATTCCAGGAAGGATGGTTTGTGCCATAAGATTGGTTTTCGAAGCACCAACTTGGAGTTTAGGGAAGAGCATGGCCGCACACATCGCCATGGGACGCATTGGAGAAGTCTATCACTAGGAGCTTAAGGATACAATTTATCAAATTTGTGGATGCCGAGACGCGCAATGGGAGATGATCAGAACCAAGAAGGATGGATCAATTGCAGCTTTCATCCAGGAGCAAAACCAACATATTCGTCGCCAGGAGAACCAGATGTGCACGGACAAGGAAGAACTGAAGAAGGCATTAACCAAGATCAAGGAGCTCCAATAAGAACTCAAAGCTACACGCGAAGATTATTTGGAGGAAATCAACGCACTAGTAGGGAAGAATGACGACCTGGAGAAGAAGATTGGAGTATTCATGGGAAATCCAGTGTCAAAAGCAGAAGTCGACGAATGCACTTGTCCGGATAACTACATCATCATCGACGACACCAACTCGGAACCAAGTGAAGATGATTGGGTTGATAAAGCCGGAGCAGACATCATGGAGTCTTCAACGGATTAGAATTATTTTATTAGACCACCATATCAGTAGTAGTTTTCCCCCATTTAATAGTATAGTTCAAGCACTCTGTAACGCTAGTTAGATCGATTGTTTTGCCTTGTTTGAATTGATTGAGTGATATTGATTGAATTTGTCTCATGAGCATATGGGTAGTGTTTTCTCTCTAGACCTCATTCTATTCTTAACTCTCATCTTTTCTAAACCTATCAGATGCCTCCGAGACGCGATACCGGATTTGTTTTCCCACCAGAGATCACCCAGTTGATTCAGCAACAGAATGCCCTGATGCAAGTGTTAGTGCAGAACCAAGGCAACAACAACAACAACAACAACAACCCACCGCCACCACCACCTGTTGATCACTTAGCCCGTTTCTTAAGGCTAAACCCGCCGGTGTTTTCCAGTAGCACCGAGCCGATTGTTGCAGATGATTGGCTCCGCAAAGTTGGAAGGGAGTTGACCACTGCAGGATGCACAGATGCGGAAAGAGTGCGTTTTGCCGCACATCAGCTTGATGGACCCGCAGCATCATGGTGGGAGAATTATACAGCCACGCACCCTATTGACACTGTCACATGGGACCAGTTTCAGCAAGCTTTCCGTACAGCTCATGTTTCAGCAGGAGCTATGGCCATGAAGAAGCGTGAGTTTCGCAACCTACGCCAAGGAGGACGCACAGTAGGCCAGTATGTTGAGGAATTCAGTAAGTTAGCACGTTATGCACCAGATGACGTTGCTACAGATGCAGCCAAGCAGGAGAAGTTTTTGGAAGGACTGAATGATGAGCTGAGTATGCAGTTGATGGTAGCAACCTTCAACAACTACCAGGAGATGGTAGATAGAGCTCTCATGATTGAAGGAAAGCAACAGCAGATTGAAAACTGTAAGAGGAAGTATGGACAAGGGAAGTATAACTCAGGAGCTCAGCAGAAGCCACGATTTACCCCGAAGCCGGGAGGACAGTTTCAGCATACCCATGGAGGAGGTAGTTCGCACAACCATAATGGCTCTAAAAATGGTAATGGGAATGGAGGAAGCAACGGACAGAACCGCACCAACCCATCTACCCCAGCCAAGAGGGACCTGAGTCAAGTCACTTGCTTTAAGTGCCAGAAGAATGGACATTATGCCAATGAATGTCCTGAAGCCCAAAATGGAAATGGCAATGGAAGCTCTGGGAAGAAGCCGAACCCGTTCAACAAAGGGCATGTGAACCACGTGAGCGTGGAGGAGGTTGAAGCTCAGCCTGATGCAGTAATACGTAAGTTTTTGGTTAAGTCATTTACTGCAACCGTTCTTTTTGATACTGGTGCATCGCATTCATACATATCAAGGGGATTTGTGAATAAGTTTAAGCTGTCCACCAAAGTTCTCAGAACCCCTATGTTAGTAACCTCGCCAGGAGCAGAGTATATGGCAACCCAAGGATGTTTTCAGATACCATTGGCCATTGGTAGGCATGTTTTCCGCTCAGACCTCATTGTTTTGGAATCGCAAGGTTTGGATGTGATTTTTGGAATGGATTGGCTATCGTTGTATGGAGGAAACATCGGTTGTGCCAGCAAGACGATTTTGCTTACCACCCCGGAAGGAAAAAGGATTAAGTATGTATCCCGGCATATGCCGAAGAGGACTCAAGTAAATTCCTTATCAGGAGTTGTACAGGAGGAAGTACCAGTGGTGAAGGATTATCCGGATGTATTTCCAGAAGAGTTGCCAGGCATGCCACCAGATAGAGACATTGAGTTCTTGATTGAACTTTTGCCAGGCACAGGGCCAATATCTAAGAGACCGTACAGGATGCCCACAAAGGATTTGGAGGAAATTAAGAAGCAGATCAAGGAGTTACTGGATAAAGGCTATATTCGCCCAAGTTCGTCACCTTGGGGATCACCAGTACTTCTAGTGGAGAAGAAAGATGGATCGCTGAGGATGGTTGTTGATTACCGTGGATTGAATGAAGTGACCATCAAAAACAAGTACCCACTGCCGATGATCAATGATTTGTTTGACCGCCTACAAGGAGCTAAAGTATTTTCCAAGATCGATCTACGATCAGGATACCATCAGTTAAAGATTCGAGAGCAGGATATACCCAAGACGGCATTTACCACCAGATATGGATTGTATGAGTATACCGTTATGTCATTTGGTCTGACTAACGCACCTGCCTATTTCATGAACCTGATGAACAAAGTGTTTATGGAATTTCTGGATAAGTTCGTCGTGGTGTTCATTCATGATATTTTAATCTTTTCCAAGGATGAGGAAGAGCATGAGGAGCATCTACGATTGGTACTTGAGAAGCTCAGAGAACATTAGTTATATGCCAAGTTCAGCAATTGTGAATTTTGGCTGAAGGAAGTTGGATTCCTTGGACATGTTATTTCTGGAGAAGGAATAGCAGTGGACCCTGCCAAGGTTGACACAGTGACAAGTTGGGAATCACCCACGACAGTTGGAGAAATCCGGAGTTTTCTTGGACTTGCAGGATACTACCGGAGATTCATCGAGAATTTCTCGAAGATTGCTAAGCCCATGACTGAGCTATTGAAGAAGGACACCAATTTCAATTGGACTGAGGAATGTGAAGCTAGTTTCCAAGAGTTGAAGGAACGATTGGTTACATCACCAGTGTTGATTCTGCCAGATCAACGCAAGGATTATGAAGTTTATTGCGACGCTTCTCGTCGAGGACTTGGAGCAGTGCTTATGCAGGAAGGAAGAGTTGTGTCATATGCTTCACGACAACTCAAACCTCATGAGAAGAATTATGCTACGCATGACTTGGAGTTAGCAGCCGTGGTGCATGCGTTGAAGACATGGAGACATTTTCTCATCGGAAACCATTGTGAGGTGTACACGGATCACAAGAGTTTGAAGTATATTTTCACGCAGAAGGAGTTAAACCTCAGACAGAGGAGATGGTTGGAGCTCATTAAGGATTATGATATGAGATTGCATTATCACCCTAGAAAGGCTAACGTAGTAGCAGACGCGTTGAGCCGCAAGAGTCATGTCAACACCCTCATGACAGGAGAGTTACCTCAGGAGTTAGCCGAGGACCTTCGCGAGCTATGTTTGGAAATAGTCCCAAGAGGCTATTTAGCAACATTGGAGATTCAGTCTACCTTGATGGAAAGGATCAGAGAAGCTCAAAAGACAGACAAGGAGATTGAAGAGATAAAGGAGAAGATGAGCAAAGGTAAAGCCAAGGGATTTCGTGAGGATGAGCACGATACCTTATGGTTTGAGGACCGCGTATATGTGCCAAATGATCCGGAGATCAGGAAGTTGATTTTGCAAGAAGCCCATGATTCACCGTACTTGATTCACCCAGGGAACACCAAGATGTATTTGGATTTGAAGAATACTCTCTGGTGGACCGGAATGAAGAAGGATATTGCAGAATATGTAGCAGTTTGTGATGTGTGTCAGAGAGTGAAGGCAGAGCATCAGAAGCCAGCAGGATTGCTACAACCATTGCCGATACCCGAATGGAAGTGGGATAAAATAGGCATGGATTTTATCACGGGATTACCCAGGACTCGTTCAGGCTATGACTCAATATGGGTTGTAGTCGACCGTTTGACAAAAGTGGCTCATTTCATTCCAGTAAAGACCACTTACACAAGTGCTAAGTTGGCAAAGATATACATGACCAGGATTGTATGTTTGCATGGAGTTCCGAGGACCATTGTATCAGACAGAGGAACCCAATTTAACTCGAAGTTTTGGAAGCAGTTACATGAAACATTGGGAACCAGGCTGGAATTTAGTACAGCTTTTCACCCGCAGACAGATGGACAGACCGAGAGAGTCAACCAGATTTTGGAGGACATGTTGAGAGCATGTGCACTATATTATGGATCTAGTTGGGACGATAATTTGCCATATGTGGAGTTTTCTTATAACAACAGTTATCAAACCAGTTTGAAGATGGCCCCTTTCGAAGCCTTGTACGGAAGGAGGTGTAGAACACCGTTGTTATGGGACGAAGTTGGAGACCATCAGTTGTTTGGACCAGATCTGATTAAGGAGTCTGAACAGAAAGTGAGGTTGATTCGCGATAGGCTCAAGGTAGCCCAGTCCAGGCAGAAGAGTTATGCTGATTCTAAACGAAAAGAGACAGTTTACGAAGTCGGAGACCGAGTGTATCTTCGAGTATCACCACTTCGAGGAGTGAAGCGCTTTGGAGTTAAGGGAAAGTTAGCGCCCCGTTTTATCGGACCATACAGAGTTGTGGAATGTATGGGAGAGGTTGCCTACAAGCTAGAATTGCCCGAAGGATTGTCTGGAGTTCATGATGTATTTCACGTTTCCCAGTTGAAGAAGTGCCACGCAGAGATGGCTGAGGTACCACTGAGAGATACTGTGCCACTGGAAGCGATTCAGCTGGAAAATGATTTGACCTATGAGGAGAAACCAGTTAAGATTCTTGAATATGCCAGCCGAGTTACCCGCAGCAAGGTTATCAAGTTTTGCAAAGTCCAGTGGAGTCACCACACGGAGGATGAAGCCACCTGGGAGCGAGAGGAAGATCTACGGAAGGACCACTCTCACCTGTTTTCTAGCCAACCCGAATCTCGAGGGCGAGATTCATCTTAAGGGGGGTAGGTTTGTAACATCCCAAATTTTCAATTTGGTATGTTATACATAGATCATCATTTCATATCATATTTTATTGCATTTTGGCAAATCCTCGATAAATCCTAAGCAACTCAAGGACCCTCGGAGAGAGTTGGGGATTTTCTCGAATTTTCATATTTGATTTTCATCAAATAATAAGACGAGGATTTTGGTTTTAATTATTTTCTCTCCGGAAAAATATTTCTTTAAACAAAATATATGAGAGGAGAAAATATGACTTCTCCAAAACAATTGAAATACTGGAGGAAAAATGTTAAAATCATTTATTGGAATTTATTCGGATTTTATTTGCAATTTTTATTGCATTAAAAATATTGCATGTTTTCAAAGTATTTATTTTGTGTTAAAAAAATGTTCACCCTATTCTAGATTTTCTAACAAGACGGGAAAAATTTATTTTATATTTTTCTGACTTTTATTTATTTTTCTACGAATTTTTCCGCGGAACGTATTTAAAAAAAAAACGCGCGCGCCCGCCGGGCCGAGCCCAGCCGCGCCAGGCCGCCGGCCCACCCCGCGCCTCTCTCCTCTCCGCGCACGGGACGCCGCCGCGCCGTGTCCTCCATGGACACGGGACCGAGCCGCCGCCGGAGCTTGCCCCCTCCTCCAAGCCGAGCTCCCCCTCCCTCTTCTCTCTCTCACCCCGCCGCCGCCCGCCTTGCCCGCCGCCGCCGCTGCCGCCGCCCCCTCGCCGCCCCTCGCCCTCCCCGAGCACCCCGCACCCCGCCCCCTCGCCGCCCCTCGCCCTCCCCGAGCACCCCGCACCCCGCCGCCCTCGCCGGAGCCTCGCCGGAGCCCCGCCAGAGCCGCCCCCGATGAGGTACTGCCTCGCCTCGTTCGTTGCCGGTTTTTGTTAAAAAAAACCCCTTCGTTTTAAAAAAAACCCTAGATCGGTTTTTTTTCGGTTTTATTATTTTGCGAGCGTTCACCGAACCGTTCGTTTTAACGAACGCGTTCGTCGATTTTTCTCTGTTAACGAACGTCCTTTCTTTAACCGTTCGTCCGTTTTTCTTTTTCGTCGGATTTTTCCGTTATTTTCTCAGATTCGATTTCTGATCGAATCTTCGTTTCTGTTTAACTTCTCGCTCGTTTATCGAAATCAGGCGATTCAAGCGCCTAGAGTTTCGTCTCGAAATTCTCTTTCCGTTTAACCTACTCAAACAAGTTTTTGCTACAGTAAAATTTGACCTAGATCCAGATTAGTAAACGAAGCTTGTTTCTTTCGCAGTTTGACTTTCGTTGCTTCTTTCGAGTTGATTCTTTTTGCAAACCGGAGTTCTTAAGTTGAACTTTCTGGTTGGATCTTTCATTCGAGTTTTACCTGTGCATTAGATGAGTACTGATTGTATGCTTGTTTGTTTGTGATAGAGTACCCGGAGTGTGCCGCTTGTTACTTCGAATCGCTAGGTTTTGCGGATCATCAGCAAGGCAAGTAACACTTTGATCATATACCTTCCATACCCAGTTTTTATTGCATTAGATCTATTCCTCAAACAATTGCATGATTAGGATCTAATTAAATTGTGGGTATTGGGAAGTAGTTGAGGTAGTGCCTATTACCTGTTTTACTTTCAAACCCTTGGGAGTTACTTCTACGTTTGCTATTATATTGCCATGCTATGCTCGTAGACGTGGATTGGGTTTGAGAGATTTCCATGACAGATGTGAGATTGTTAATTAATGGTTTACTTAAGGTGGCAACTAAAATTCACATCTGGGTGGATTGAGGTACCTGGGTATTCCAGGATTGCCTGTTTTTCTTTTGGACCGCCACCCAGGTTCAAAGGGATCATAAGATTATTCATGCTAGAAACTTCCGTGTGCAGCCGCAAGCTATTATGGGCTCTAGCATAGTTGATTAAGTTGTGTGAACTCTTACAGTGGTAGACTAGCAGATGTAGGGGAAAGTAGGTGTAACTGTCTACCCATACGTAAGGTGCAAACACTTCTGAAAGACTGTCTCGGTCATCCGTTTCTCAAACACCACGTAGTGCGAGAAATCCAACGGAGGAGATCGAGTCTTGTGGGGAAAAGTGCACAAACCTCTGTAGAGTGTACAAACTAATCATGGTTAGCCGTGTCCCCGGTTATGGACAACTTGAGTATCTAGTACTTGGATTATCATGTGAATCTCATCACTATGTTACTTCTAATTAACTTTGTTGGGTTATTGATGACATTTAATTGGGATTGAGATGCTGTCAACCATCTCAATGTTTCACAACCACCATGATAGTTAAATAAAAATTATTCCTTTGAAGTAGGATAAAATTGGCTTTTCGCAAAACTGTAACCATAGAGCTTTCCACCAGCCATATATGCATGTAGTATAGCATTATTATTGTTCATTATTCTCTATGTGTTACATTGCCAGCATATTCTATGTGCTGACCCGTTTTCGGGCTGCAACGTTTCATGTTGCAGACTTTTCAGACGACGAGTAAGGTGCCTTAGGTCGTGGTCTTATACTCAGTGATGCCGCTGGAGTTGATGGACTCACTTATCTTCCAAGTCTTCCGCTGTTATCGTTATTAGATGGCCTTAAGCCATATTTATCATACTTATTCTCTTTGGAGATATTCGATGTAATAAGTGTGTGATTGCTACTCTGTTATAAATCCTCCATTTGTACTGTGCGTGTCAGCATTACTGATCCAGGGATGGCATTGGTGCACAGCAGCACAGACCATTTGAGGTCTGGTCGCTACAAAGTTGGTATCAGAGCACACGCTGACTGTAGGACACGACCACTAAGCTTAAGCCCTAGAAAGCTTCTCTCTTCTCATTTCTGACCCCTCTTCACTTTCTACTCTTTTAGGAATGGCGAATGCAAGGAGCAAGTTCATGCAACCAGATGAAGACACGCCGTTTGGTCGACACTTGAAGGAAGTCACCAAGTACTTGAACATAGGAACACCATGCATCACCGGAACCTACAACGCCACATTACCCGAAGAGGAGAGCTGGAAGATTCAAGTTCTCATTCCAGGAAGGATGGTTTGTGCCATAAGATTGGTTTTCGAAGCACCAACTTGGAGTTTAGGGAAGAGCATGGCCGCACACATCGCCATGGGACGCATTGGAGAAGTCTATCACTAGGAGCTTAAGGATACAATTTATCAAATTTGTGGATGCCGAGACGCGCAATGGGAGATGATCAGAACCAAGAAGGATGGATCAATTGCAGCTTTCATCCAGGAGCAAAACCAACATATTCGTCGCCAGGAGAACCAGATGTGCACGGACAAGGAAGAACTGAAGAAGGCATTAACCAAGATCAAGGAGCTCCAAGAAGAACTCAAAGCTACACGCGAAGATTATTTGGAGGAAATCAACGCACTAGTAGGGAAGAATGACGACCTGGAGAAGAAGATTGGAGTATTCATGGGAAATCCAGTGTCAAAAGCAGAAGTCGACGAATGCACTTGTCCGGATAACTACATCATCATCGACGACACCAACTCGGAACCAAGTGAAGATGACTGGGTTGATAAAGCCGGAGCAGACATCATGGAGTCTTCAACGGATTAGAATTATTTTATTAGACCACCATATCAGTAGTAGTTTTCCCCCATTTAATAGTATAGTTCAAGCACTCTGTAACGCTAGTTAGATCGATTGTTTTGCCTTGTTTGAATTGATTGAGTGATATTGATTGAATTTGTCTCATGAGCATATGGGTAGTGTTTTCTCTCTAGACCTCATTCTATTCTTAACTCTCATCTTTTCTAAACCTATCAGATGCCTCCGAGACGCGATACCGGATTTGTTTTCCCACCAGAGATCACCCAGTTGATTCAGCAACAGAATGCCCTGATGCAAGTGTTAGTGCAGAACCAAGGCAACAACAACAACAACAACAACAACCCACCGCCACCACCACCTGTTGATCACTTAGCCCGTTTCTTAAGGCTAAGCCCGCCGGTGTTTTCCAGTAGCACCGAGCCGATTGTTGCAGATGATTGGCTCCGCAAAGTTGGAAGGGAGTTGACCACTGCAGGATGCACAGATGCGGAAAGAGTGCGTTTTGCCGCACATCAGCTTGATGGACCCGCAGCATCATGGTGGGAGAATTATACAGCCACGCACCCTATTGACACTATCACATGGGACCAGTTTCAGCAAGCTTTCCGTACAGCTCATGTTTCAGCAGGAGCTATGGCCATGAAGAAGCGTGAGTTTCGCAACCTACGCCAAGGAGGACGCACAGTAGGCCAGTATGTTGAGGAATTCAGTAAGTTAGCACGTTATGCACCAGATGACGTTGCTACAGATGCAGCCAAGCAGGAGAAGTTTTTGGAAGGACTGAATGATGAGCTGAGTATGCAGTTGATGGTAGCAACCTTCAACAACTACCAGGAGATGGTAGATAGAGCTCTCATGATTGAAGGAAAGCAACAGCAGATTGAAAACCGTAAGAGGAAGTATGGACAAGGGAAGTATAACTCAGGAGCTCAGCAGAAGCCACGATTTACCCCGAAGCCGGGAGGACAGTTTCAGCATACCCATGGAGGAGGTAGTTCGCACAACCATAATGGCTCTAAAAATGGTAATGGGAATGGAGGAAGCAACGGACAGAACCGCACCAACCCATCTACCCCAGCCAAGAGGGACCTGAGTCAAGTCACTTGCTTTAAGTGCCAGAAGAATGGACATTATGCCAATGAATGTCCTGAAGCCCAAAATGGAAATGGCAATGGAAGCTCTGGGAAGAAGCCGAACCCGTTCAACAAAGGGCATGTGAACCACGTGAGCGTGGAGGAGGTTGAAGCTCAGCCTGATGCAGTAATACGTAAGTTTTTGGTTAAGTCATTTACTGCAACCGTTCTTTTCGATACTGGTGCATCGCATTCATACATATCAAGGGGATTTGTGAATAAGTTTAAGCTGTCCACCAAAGTTCTCAGAACCCCTATGTTAGTAACCTCGCCAGGAGCAGAGTATATGGCAACCCAAGGATGTTTTCAGATACCATTGGCCATTGGTAGGCATGTTTTCTGCTCAGACCTCATTGTTTTGGAATCGCAAGGTTTGGATGTGATTTTTGGAATGGATTGGCTATCGTTGTATGGAGGAAACATCGGTTGTGCCAGCAAGACGATTTTGCTTACCACCCCGGAAGGAAAAAGGATTAAGTATGTATCCCGGCATATGCCGAAGAGGACTCAAGTAAATTCCTTATCAGGAGTTGTACAGGAGGAAGTACCAGTGGTGAAGGATTATCCGGATGTATTTCTAGAAGAGTTGCCAGGCATGCCACCAGATAGAGACATTGAGTTCTTGATTGAACTTTTGCCAGGCACAGGGCCAATATCTAAGAGACCGTACAGGATGCCCACAAAGGATTTGGAGGAAATTAAGAAGCAGATCAAGGAGTTACTGGATAAAGGCTATATTCGCCCAAGTTCGTCACCTTGGGGATCACCAGTACTTCTAGTGGAGAAGAAAGATGGATCGCTGAGGATGGTTGTTGATTACCGTGGATTGAATGAAGTGACCATCAAAAACAAGTACCCACTGCCGATGATCAATGATTTGTTTGACCGCCTACAAGGAGCTAAAGTATTTTCCAAGATCGATCTACGATCAGGATACCATCAGTTAAAGATTCGAGAGCAGGATATACCCAAGACGGCATTTACCACCAGATATGGATTGTATGAGTATACCGTTATGTCATTTGGTCTGACTAACGCACCTGCCTATTTCATGAACCTGATGAACAAAGTGTTTATGGAATTTCTGGATAAGTTCGTCGTGGTGTTCATTCATGATATTTTAATCTTTTCCAAGGATGAGGAAGAGCATGAGGAGCATCTACGATTGGTACTTGAGAAGCTCAGAGAACATTAGTTATATGCCAAGTTCAGCAATTGTGAATTTTGGCTGAAGGAAGTTGGATTCCTTGGACATGTTATTTCTGGAGAAGGAATAGCAGTGGACCCTGCCAAGGTTGACACAGTGACAAGTTGGGAATCACCCACGACAGTTGGAGAAATCCGGAGTTTTCTTGGACTTGCAGGATACTACCGGAGATTCATCGAGAATTTCTCGAAGATTGCTAAGCCCATGACTGAGCTATTGAAGAAGGACACCAATTTCAATTGGACTGAGGAATGTGAAGCTAGTTTCCAAGAGTTGAAGGAACGATTGGTTACATCACCAGTGTTGATTCTGCCAGATCAACGCAAGGATTATGAAGTTTATTGCGACGCTTCTCGTCGAGGACTTGGAGCAGTGCTTATGCAGGAAGGAAGAGTTGTGTCATATGCTTCACGACAACTCAAACCTCATGAGAAGAATTATGCTACGCATGACTTGGAGTTAGCAGCCGTGGTGCATGCGTTGAAGACATGGAGACATTTTCTCATCGGAAACCATTGTGAGGTGTACACGGATCACAAGAGTTTGAAGTATATTTTCACGCAGAAGGAGTTAAACCTCAGACAGAGGAGATGGTTGGAGCTCATTAAGGATTATGATATGAGATTGCATTATCACCCTAGAAAGGCTAACGTAGTAGCAGACGCGTTGAGCCGCAAGAGTCATGTCAACACCCTCATGACAGGAGAGTTACCTCAGGAGTTAGCCGAGGACCTTCGCGAGCTATGTTTGGAAATAGTCCCAAGAGGCTATTTAGCAACATTGGAGATTCAGTCTACCTTGATGGAAAGGATCAGAGAAGCTCAAAAGACAGACAAGGAGATTGAAGAGATAAAGGAGAAGATGAGCAAAGGTAAAGCCAAGGGATTTCGTGAGGATGAGCACGATACCTTATGGTTTGAGGACCGCGTATATGTGCCAAATGATCCGGAGATCAGGAAGTTGATTTTGCAAGAAGCCCATGATTCACCGTACTTGATTCACCCAGGGAACACCAAGATGTATTTGGATTTGAAGAATACTCTCTGGTGGACCGGAATGAAGAAGGATATTGCAGAATATGTAGCAGTTTGTGATGTGTGTCAGAGAGTGAAGGCAGAGCATCAGAAGCCAGCAGGATTGCTACAACCATTGCCGATACCCGAATGGAAGTGGGATAAAATAGGCATGGATTTTATCACGGGATTACCCAGGACTCGTTCAGGCTATGACTCAATATGGGTTGTAGTCGACCGTTTGACAAAAGTGGCTCATTTCATTCCAGTAAAGACCACTTACACAAGTGCTAAGTTGGCAAAGATATACATGACCAGGATTGTATGTTTGCATGGAGTTCCGAGGACCATTGTATCAGACAGAGGAACCCAATTTAACTCGAAGTTTTGGAAGCAGTTACATGAAACATTGGGAACCAGGCTGGAATTTAGTACAGCTTTTCACCCGCAGACAGATGGACAGACCGAGAGAGTCAACCAGATTTTGGAGGACATGTTGAGAGCATGTGCACTATATTATGGATCTAGTTGGGACGATAATTTGCCATATGTGGAGTTTTCTTATAACAACAGTTATCAAACCAGTTTGAAGATGGCCCCTTTCGAAGCCTTGTACGGAAGGAGGTGTAGAACACCGTTGTTATGGGACGAAGTTGGAGACCATCAGTTGTTTGGACCAGATCTGATTAAGGAGTCTGAACAGAAAGTGAGGTTGATTCGCGATAGGCTCAAGGTAGCCCAGTCCAGGCAGAAGAGTTATGCTGATTCTAAACGAAAAGAGACAGTTTACGAAGTCGGAGACCGAGTGTATCTTCGAGTATCACCACTTCGAGGAGTGAAGCGCTTTGGAGTTAAGGGAAAGTTAGCGCCCCGTTTTATCGGACCATACAGAGTTGTGGAATGTATGGGAGAGGTTGCCTACAAGCTAGAATTGCCCGAAGGATTGTCTGGAGTTCATGATGTATTTCACGTTTCCCAGTTGAAGAAGTGCCACGCAGAGATGGCTGAGGTACCACTGAGAGATACTGTGCCACTGGAAGCGATTCAGCTGGAAAATGATTTGACCTATGAGGAGAAACCAGTTAAGATTCTTGAATATGCCAGCCGAGTTACCCGCAGCAAGGTTATCAAGTTTTGCAAAGTCCAGTGGAGTCACCACACGGAGGATGAAGCCACCTGGGAGCGAGAGGAAGATCAACGGAAGGACCACTCTCACCTGTTTTCTAGCCAACCCGAATCTCGAGGGCGAGATTCATCTTAAGGGGGGTAGGTTTGTAACATCCCAAATTTTCAATTTGGTATGTTATACATAGATCATCATTTCATATCATATTTTATTGCATTTTGGCAAATCCTCGATAAATCCTAAGCAACTCAAGGACCCTCGGAGAGAGTTGGGGATTTTCTCGAATTTTCATATTTGATTTTCATCAAATAATAAGACGAGGATTTTGGTTTTAATTATTTTCTCTCCGGAAAAATATTTCTTTAAACAAAATATATGAGAGGAGAAAATATGACTTCTCCAAAACAATTGAAATACTGGAGGAAAAATGTTAAAATCATTTATTGGAATTTATTCGGATTTTATTTGCAATTTTTATTGCATTAAAAATATTGCATGTTTTCAAAGTATTTATTTTGTGTTAAAAAATGTTCACCCTATTCTAGATTTTCTAACTAGACGGGAAAAATTTATTTTATATTTTTCTGACTTTTATTTATTTTTCTACGAATTTTTCCGCGGAACGTATTTAAAAAAAAAACGCGCGCGCCCGCCGGGCCGAGCCCAGCCGCGCCAGGCCGCCGGCCCACCCCGCGCCTCTCTCCTCTCCGCGCACGGGACGCCGCCGCGCCGTGTCCTCCATGGACACGGGACCGAGCCGCCGCCGGAGCTTGCCCCCTCCTCCAAGCCGAGCTCCCCCTCCCTCTTCTCTCTCTCACCCCGCCGCCGCCCGCCTTGCCCGCCGCCGCCGCTGCCGCCGCCCCCTCGCCGCCCCTCGCCCTCCCCGAGCACCCCGCACCCCGCCCCCTCGCCGCCCCTCGCCCTCCCCGAGCACCCCGCACCCCGCCGCCCTCGCCGGAGCCTCGCCGGAGCCCCGCCAGAGCCGCCCCCGATGAGGTACTGCCTCGCCTCGTTCGTTGCCGGTTTTTGTTAAAAAAACCCTTCGTTTTAAAAAAAACCCTAGATCGGTTTTTTTTCGGTTTTATTATTTTGCGAGCGTTCACCGAACCGTTCGTTTTAACGAACGCGTTCGTCGATTTTTCTCTGTTAACGAACGTCCTTTCTTTAACCGTTCGTCCGTTTTTCTTTTTCGTCGGATTTTTCCGTTATTTTCTCAGATTCGATTTCTGATCGAATCTTCGTTTCTGTTTAACTTCTCGCTCGTTTATCGAAATCAGGCGATTCAAGCGCCTAGAGTTTCGTCTCGAAATTCTCTTTCCGTTTAACCTACTCAAACAAGTTTTTGCTACAGTAAAATTTGACCTAGATCCAGATTAGTAAACGAAGCTTGTTTCTTTCGCAGTTTGACTTTCGTTGCTTCTTTCGAGTTGATTCTTTTTGCAAACCGGAGTTCTTAAGTTGAACTTTCTGGTTGGATCTTTCATTCGAGTTTTACCTGTGCATTAGATGAGTACTGATTGTATGCTTGTTTGTTTGCGATAGAGTACCCGGAGTGTGCCGCTTGTTACTTCGAATCGCTAGGTTTTGCGGATCATCAGCAAGGCAAGTAACACTTTGATCATATACCTTCCATACCCAGTTTTTATTGCATTAGATCTATTCCTCAAACAATTGCATGATTAGGATCTAATTAAATTGTGGGTATTGGGAAGTAGTTGAGGTAGTGCCTATTACCTGTTTTACTTTCAAACCCTTGGGAGTTACTTCTACGTTTGCTATTATATTGCCATGCTATGCTCGTAGACGTGGATTGGGTTTGAGAGATTTCCATGACAGATGTGAGATTGTTAATTAATGGTTTACTTAAGGTGGCAACTAAAATTCACATCTGGGTGGATTGAGGTACCTGGGTATTCCAGGATTGCCTGTTTTTCTTTTGGACCGCCACCCAGGTTCAAAGGGATCATAAGATTATTCATGCTAGAAACTTCCGTGTGCAGCCGCAAGCTATTATGGGCTCTAGCATAGTTGATTAAGTTGTGTGAACTCTTACAGTGGTAGACTAGCAGATGTAGGGGAAAGTAGGTGTAACTGTCTACCCATACGTAAGGTGCAAACACTTCTGAAAGACTGTCTCGGTCATCCGTTTCTCAAACACCATGTAGTGCGAGAAATCCAACGGAGGAGATCGAGTCTTGTGGGGAAAAGTGCACAAACCTCTGCAGAGTGTACAAACTAATCATGGTTAGCCGTGTCCCCGGTTATGGACAACTTGAGTATCTAGTACTTGGATTATCATGTGAATCTCATCACTATGTTACTTCTAATTAACTTTGTTGGGTTATTGATGACATTTAATTGGGATTGAGATGCTGTCAACCATCTCAATGTTTCACAACCACCATGATAATTAAATAAAAATTATTCCTTTGAAGTAGGATAAAATTGGCTTTTCGCAAAACTGTAACCATAGAGCTTTCCACCAGCCATATATGCATGTAGTATAGCATTATTATTGTTCATTATTCTCTATGTGTTACATTGCCAGCATATTCTATGTGCTGACCCGTTTTCGGGCTGCAACGTTTCATGTTGCAGACTTTTCAGAGGACGAGTAAGGTGCCTTAGGTCGTGGTCTTATACTCAGTGATGCCGCTGGAGTTGATGGACTCACTTATCTTCCAAGTCTTCCGCTGTTATCGTTCTTAGATGGCCTTAAGCCATATTTATCATACTTATTCTCTTTGGAGATATTCGATGTAATAAGTGTGTGATTGCTACTCTGTTATAAATCCTCCATTTGTACTGTGCGTGTCAGCATTACTGATCCAGGGATGACACTGGTGCAGAGCAGCACAAACCATTTGAGGTCTGGTCGCTACACCTACGAGGACACCTTGGAGTGTGATGTAGTTCCTATGTCGGTGTGCCACCTACTCTTGGGACGACCTTGGCAATTTGACTATGGAGTCATCCACAACGGACGAACCAACTACTATAGCTTCAAGATGAAAGGCAGGAAATATGTGCTTCGACCAATGTCACCAAGCCAAGTGATCGCCGATAAGAAAGCATCCACCCATCATGGAGATCCTAGTGAGAGAGTGATCCACCAAAAAGAAAGTGAGAGCCACAAGCCAAAATTGAGCGCCTCTTCGCCAAGAGAGAAAAACTTAGTCCTTCTAGCCACAAAAAGAGAGATGAGAGAAGTGTGTGAGAACCCATCGAGTGTCATCCACTTTGTTCTCCGATGCAAAGATGAGGTGGCAAACACTAACACTCCTAATCCTCTTCCTCTAGTGTTTTCTAACTTGTTGTAGGAATTCGAGGATGTCTTCCCCGATGAGCTACCTCCCGGTCTTCCTCCTCTACGTGGCATTGAACATAGGATCGACCTCATCACCCGAGCACCTCTTCCGAACAAGGGTCCCTACCGCGTCAACCCCGAAGAAACTAAGGAGATACAATGGCAAGTACAACAACTCATCGACAACGGCCATGTACGTGAAAGCTTAAGCCCTTGTGTCGTTCTGGTTATACTTGTGCCCAAGCAAGATGGTAGTTTTCGCATGTGCTCCGATTGTAGACCCATCAATGCTATCACCGTTCCTTATAGGCATCCCATTCCTCACCAAGATGATATGCTAGATGAGCTTAGCGGTGCCACCATTTTCTCAAAAATTGATCTTAAAAGTGGCTATTATCAAATCCGCATACAAGAAGGTGATGAATGGAAAACCGCTTTCAAAACCAAATTTGGCTTGTACGAGTGGTTGGTTATGCCTATGGGTTTATCGGAAGCTCCCGGTACTTTCATGCGTCTTATGCATTTTGTGCTTCGTCCTTACATTGGAGTTTTTGTTGTGGTCTACTTCGATGACATACTTGTTTTTAGCAAATCCATCAAAGATAATCTAAAACATGTTCGGGCTGTTTTGCAAACTCTTCGCAAGGAACGTCTCAATGCAAACATGAAAAAGTGCACTTTTGGTGTGGACAAGCTTGTTTTCTTGGGTTTCGTTGTTTCCTCAAAGGGTGTCCATGTTGATGAGTCTAAAATTGAAGCAATTAAAACTTGGCCACAACCCACCAATTTGCAACAAGTGCGTAGTTTTCTTGGCCTTGCGGGTTTCTATCGTCTCTTTGTGAAAGATTTTAGCACTATTACCGCACCGTTGCATGCCTTGAGTAAGAAAAATGCTCCTTTTGTTTGGGGACCTTTGCAATCAACCGCTTTTGATGAGCTCAAATCTTTGCTTACTCATGCTCCGATTCTTGCTTTGCCCAACTTTGACAAAACTTTTGAGGTTCATTGTGATGTGAGTGGTAATGGAATTGGTGGAGTTTTGATGCAAGAAAAGCAAGCTATTGCATATTTTAGTGAAAAACTCTCCGGTGCTCAACTTAACTACCCCATATATGATAAAGAATTGTATGCTTTAGTGCGTGTGTTGCATACATGGAACATTATCTTAGACTGCATGAGTTTGTCATACATACCGATCATGAGACACTTAAGTACCTTAAAGGCCAAACCAAGTTGAGTAAATGACATGCTAAATGGAGTGAATTTATTGAATCTTTCCCCTATGTGATCAAGTACATTAAGGGCAAAGAGAATGTTGTGGCGGATGCCTTTTCCCGCAAATGCATGTTACTTACTCAACTTGAATTGAATGTTGTTGGATTTGATCATATCAAAGATTTATATGAGCATGATGTGACTTCTGCTACTCCTTATGCTAAGTGTGTGACGCATACTTCTTGGGAAAGATATTATATCAAAGATGGTTATCTTATGAGAGCTAACAAACTATGCATTCCCGAGTCTTCTCTTCGTTTGTTACTTTTGCAAGAGGCTCATTGAGGTGGACTGATGGGACACTTCGGACGCGACAAGACTTATGCCACGCTCTCCAAGAACTATTTTTGGCCCAAGATGTTTCGCGATTTCGCCCGTTTCACCAACCAGTGCTCTACATGTTGCAAAGCTAAGTCACAATCTCAATCCCATGGTTTACATATGCCTTTACCTACTCCACATCAACCTCGGGAAGATATTAGCATGGATTTTGTGCTTGGATTACCTAGGACTCAAAATGGCAAGGACTCCATATTTGTTGTTGTGGACCATTTCTCTAAAATGGCTCATTTTATCCCATGCAATAAGATAGACGATGCTTCACATGTTGCCAATCTCTTTTGTAGGGAAATCTTGAGGTTGCACGGTGTGCCAAAGACAATTGTGTCGGATCGAGACGTCAAGTTCTTAAGCTACTTTTGGAAGACGCTATGCGCCAAGCTCGGAATCAAGCTACTCTTCTCCACGGCGTACCACCCTCAAACCGATGGCCAAACGGAAGTCACCAACCGGACGCTTGCAACTCTCCTACGCGTGTTGATAAAGAAGAACATCAAGGAGTGGGAGGAGTGCCTACCCATCGTCGAGTACGCCTACAACCGCGCAAGACATTCTACAACCGGCAAGTCCCCCTTCGAGGTTGTCTACGGCTTCAACCCTTTGTCTCCATTGGAAATTCTCCCTCTACCGCTTCAAGAATGAGCAAACATGGACGCAAGCGCAAGAGCCACCTACCTCAAGAAGATGCATGAAGAAACACGTTCCACGATCGAGCGCCAAGTACAATGACTAGCCTCCAAGCTCAACATCAACAAGTCTCCGATGGTGTTCCAACCGGGTGATCAAGTATGGATACATCTCCGCAAGGACCGCTTCCCCAAGGAACACAAGTCCAAGCTACTCCCGAGAGCCGACGGACCATTCAAGGTGCTAGCACGCTACAACGACAATGCCTACAAGGTCGACATCCCACAAGACAAGTACAACGTAAGCGACATCTTCAATGTCAAAGACTTGGCCAAGTACCATGGTGATGAAGAGCACGATCCATGGACGGATCTCTCCCAAGGGGGGGGGAGATGATGCGGAGCATCCCTCGACTACCCGCACCGACACTCCATCACCACCACAAGCACCAAGAGGGCCAATGACAAGAGCACGTGCACGCAACATCGAGAACGAGGTCCATTCTATCCTCTTCGAGTTCCTTTCGGATTCACATGAGAATTGGGTTCTACCTCAAAGAGACTCGCTATGCATTCTTAGGCATCAAGAAGATGATCGTGAGAAGGAAAAGAAGGAGACTCGAGCATCCACAGAGCAAGGGAGAGGAGAGGAGAACAAGAAGAATGAAGAAGGGAGCAAGGAGGCGAAACCCCCTGGACTCCCCGGGTGCTCGCCCCCCCCCCCAACACCGGGTGCCCGGTCCCCCTCACCTGGGCGCTGCTACGCCTGCCCCGGGTGCCCGGTCACTTGGGCTCCGGGTGCCCGGGCCCCTCGCCCAGCCACCTGCCACCTCCGGGTGCCTGGGACATGGGCCCCCGGGTGCCCGGCCCTTGCTCCGCCAGATGCTGGGTGCCACCCCCGGGTGCCCGGGCTTGAGGACCCCGGGTGCCGGGCCATGCCCCAGCCGGTCTCCAGCTGCACCCCCGAGTGCCCAGGCCTTGGGCCCCCGGGTGCCCGGCCTCTCCCAGCCGCCCCCTGAGTAGGCCGGGTGCCCGGCCCGAGGTGCCCCGGGTGCCCGGACCCCTCTGGTCCTGCCGCGTGTGTTGGGCCTTTTGGTCCATGTACCCCCCCTCTCATCTTGTTTCGTCCCTAAACTATATAAGGTCATCCCTTGGGTCTTTTGGAGGGTAAGCAAAGTATTTGAGAACACCAAAGAGAGCTTTGCTCCTTGTATCCTCCTCCTCTTGGAGATCAAGACCCCTCTTTGGGAAGAATCCTTGGGATTATCAAGCCCTCCTCTTGGAGGAGATCAAGATCAAGACCTCACCTAGTGGGAAGAACTTACCTAGTGCTATTTTCCTTGAACTGTTCATGTAATCTTGTGGATCTCATGTATGCTACTCTAGTGGATGTGATATTTGGGTTTGTTTGAGTGATTTGTTCCTTGTGTTCTTGAGTGTTCTTCCTCTTTTCCCCCTCCAAGTGTGAAAAGATCCCCTCTAGGGTTTCACCCTACAACACAACCCCTATGCATAAGTTTACAATGTTATGGAACCCACAAGTTGATCACCAAAACATACATCAAGTAGATCACGTGAATATCCCATTGTCACCATAGATAAGCACATGCAAGACATACATAAAGTTTTCTCAAATCCTTAAAGACTCAATCCGACCAGATCACTTCAAAGGGAAAACTCAATCCATTAACAGAGAGTAGAGGGGGAGAAACATCTAAGATCCAATTATAATAGCAAAGCTCACGGTACATCAAGATCGTACCACCTCAAGAACACGAGAGAGAGAGATCAAACACATAGCTACTGGTACATACCCTCGGCCCCGAGGGTGAACTACTCCCTCCTCGTCATGGAGAGCGCCGGGATGATGAAGATGGCCACCGGTGAGGGATCCCACCCTCCGGCAGGGTGCCGGAACAGGGTCCGGATTGGTTTTTGGTGGCTACAGAGGCTTGCGGCGGCGGAACTCCCGATCTAGGTTATGTTCAGGGGGTTTCTGTATATATAAGAGGTTTTGGCATGGGGAACAAGTCAGGGGGGTCTCCGAGGTGGCCACGAGGTAGGGGCGCGCCCAGGGGGGTAGGGCGCACCCCCACCCTCGTGGGTGCCTCGGGACTCCTCTGGCCCATCTCCGGTGCTCCGTGGGCTTCTTCTGGTACAAAAATAATCTCCGTCAATTTTCAGGTCAATTGGACTCCGTTTGGTTTTCCTTTTCTGCGATACTCAAAAACAAGGAAAAAACAGAAACTGGCACTGGGCTCTAGGTTAATAGGTTAGTCCCCAAAATCATATAAAATAGCATATAAATGCATATAAAACATACTAGATGGATAATATAATAGCATGGGACAATAAAAAATTATAGATACGTTGGAGACGTATCAAGCATCCCCAAGCTTAATTCCTGCTCGTCCTCGAGTGGGTAAATGATAAAAGCAGAATTTTTGATGTGGAATGCTACCTAACATATTTATCAATGTAATCTTCTTTATTGTGGCAAGAATATTCAGATCCATAAGATTCAAAACAAAAGTTTAATATTGACATGAAAACAATAATACTTCAAGCATACTAACAAAGCAATCATGTCTTCTCAAAATAACATGGCCAAAGCAAGCTATCCCTACAAAATCATATAGTCCAGCTATGCTCTATCTTCATCACACAAAATATTTAAATCATGCACAACCCCGATGACAAGCCAAGCAATTGTTTCATACTTTTGATGTTCTCAAACTTTTTCAATCTTCACGCAATACATGAGTGTGAGCCATGAACATAGCACTATAGGTGGAATAGAATGGTGGTTGTGGAGAAGACAAAAAGGGAGAAGATAGTCTCACATCAACTAGGCGTATCAATGGGCTATGGAGATGCCCATCAATAGATATCAATTTGAGTGAGTAGGGATTGCCATGCAACGGATGCACTAGAGCTATAAGTGTATGAAAGCTCAAAAAGAAACTAAGTGGGTGTGCATCCAACTCGCTTGCTCATGAAGACCTAGGGCATTTTGAGGAAGCCCATCATTGGGATATACAAGCCAAGTTCTATAATGAAAGATTCCCACTAGTATATGAAAGTGACAACATAGGAGACTCTCTATCATGAAGATCATGGTGCTACTTTGAAGCACAAGTGTGGTAAAAGGATAAACATTGTCCCTTCTCTCTTTTTCTCTCATTTTTTATTTTTTTGTTTGGGCCTTTTTCTCTTTTTTTCTTTTCGTCCAGAGTCTCATCCCGACTTGTGGGGGAATCATAGTCTCCATCATTCTTTCCTCACTTGGGACAATGCTCTAATAATGATGATCATCACACTTTTATTTACTTACAACTCAAGAATTACAACTCAATACTTAGAACGAATATGACTTTATGTGAATGCCTCCGGCGGTGTACCGGGATGTGCAATGAATCAAGAGTGACATGTATGAAAGAATTATAAAGGTGGCTTTGCCACAAATACGATGTCAACTACATGATCATGCAAAGCAATATGACAATGATGAAGCGTCTCATAGTAAACAGAACGGTGGAAAGTTGCATGGCAATATATCTCGGAATGGCTACAGAAATGCCATAATAGGTAGGTATGGTGGCTGCTTTGAGGAAGGTAATGCTGGGTGTATGGTATCGGCGAAAGTTGCGCGACATAAGAGAGGCTAGCAATGGTGGAAGGGTGAGAGTGCGTATAATCCATGGACTCAACATTAGTCATAAAGAACTCACATACTTATTGCAAAAATCTATTAGTTATCGAAACGAAGTACTACGCGCATAGGGGGATAGATTGGTAGGAAAAAACCATCACTCGTCCCCGACCGCCACTCATAAGGAAGACAATCAATAAATAAATCATGCTCCGACTTCATCACATAACGGTTCACCATACGTGCATGCTACGGGAATCACAAACTTTAACACAAGTATCTCTCAAATTCACAACTACTCAACTAGCATGGCTCTAATAGCACCATCTTCATATCTCAAAACAATCATAAGGAATCAAACTTCTCATAGTATTCAATGCACTTTATATGAAAGTTTTTATTATATCCCTCTTGGATGCCCATCATATTAGGACTAAATTCATAACCAAAGCAAATTACCATGCTGATTAAGACTCTCAAAATAATATAAGTGAAGCATGAGAGTTCATATATTTCTTCAAAATAAAACCACCGTCGTGCTCTGAAAAGATATAAGTGAAGCACTAGAGCAAATGACAAACTACTCCGAAAGATATAAGTGAAGATCAATGAGTAGTCGAATAATTATGCAACTATGTGAAGACTCTCTAACATTTAATAATTTCAGATCTTGGTATTTTATTCAAACAGAAATCAAAACAAAATAAAATAAAATGACGCTCCAAGCAAAACACATATCATGTGGTGAATACAAATATAGCTCCAAGTAAAGTTACCGATGAACGAAGACGAAAGAGGGGATGCCATCCGGGGCATCCCCAAGCTTAGGCTCTTGGTTGTCCTTGAATATTACCTTGGGATGCCTTGGGATCCCCAAGCTTAGGCTCTTGCCACTCCTTATTCCATAGTCCATCAAATCTTTACCCAAAACTTGAAAACTTCACAACACAAAACTCAACAGAAAACTCGTAAGCTCCGTTAGTATAAGAAAATAAATCACCACTTAGGTACTGTTGTGAACTCATTCTAAATTCATATTGGTGTAATATCTACTGTATTCCAACTTCTCTATGGTTCATACCCTCCGATACTACTCATAGATTCATCAAAATAAGCAAACAACACAATGAAAACAGAATCTGTCAAAAACAGAACAGTCTGTAGTAATCTGTATCAAACGTATACTTATGGAACTCCAAAAATTCTGAAATAAATTGGTGGACCTGAGGAATTTGTCTATTAATAATATTCAAAAAGAATCAACCTAAAATCACTCTCCAGTAAAACATGGCAGCTAATCTCGTGAGAGCTAAAGTTTCTGTTTTTTACAGCAAGATCATAAAGACTTCATCCAGGTCTTCCCAAAGGTTCTACTTGGCACAAACACTAATTAAAACATAAAAACACATCTAAAAAGAGGCTAGATGAATTATTTATTACTAAAAGGAGCAAAAGCAAAGAACAAAAATAAAATTGGGTTGCCTCCCAACAAGCGCTAATGTTTAACGCCCCTAGCTAGGCATGATGATTTCAATGATGCTCACATAAAGGATAAAAATTGAAACATAAAGAGAGCATCATGAAGAATATGACTAGCATATTTAAGTCTAACCCACTTCCTATGCAAGGGATTTTGTGAGTAAACAACTTATGGGAACAATCAACGAGCATAGGAAAGCAAAACAATCATAGCTTCAAAAATTTAAGCACATAGAGAGGAAACTTGATATTATTGCAATTCCTACAAGCATATATTACTCCCTCATAATAATTTTCAGCAGCATCATGAATGAATTCAACAATATAACCATCACATAAAGCATTCTTTTCATGATCTACAAGCATAGAATTTTTATTACTCTCCACATAAGCGAATTTCTTCTCGTGAATAATAGTGGGAGCAAACTCAACAAAATAATTATCATGTGAGGCATAATCCAATTGAAAACTAAAATAATGATGACAAGTTTCATGGTTATCATTATTCTCAATAGAATACAAGTCATCACAATAATCATCATAGATAGCAACTTTATTCTCATAATCAATTGGAACCTCTTCCGAAATACTGGATTCATCACTAAATAAAGTCATGCCCTCTCCAAATCCACTTTCATAATTATCATAAGATTCAACACCCTCCAAAATAGTGGGATCATTACTTCCTAAAGTTGACACTCTTCCAAACCCACTTTCATTAATATAATCATCATAAATAGGAGGCATGCTTTCATCATAATAAATATTCTCATCAAAACTTGGCGGACTAAACATATCATCTTCATCAAAATAACATCCCCAAGCTTGTGGCTTTGCATATCATTAGCATCATGGGTATTCAAAGAATTCATACAAACGACATTGCAATCATGCTCATCATTCACATATTTTATGCCAAGCATTCTATGTAATTCTTCCTCTAGCACTTGAGCACAATTATTGGAATCCTTACTTTCACAAAAGACATTAAAAAGATGAAGCATATGAGGCACTCTCAATTCCATTTTTTTTTTGTAGTTTTCTTTTATAAACTAAACTAGTGATAAAACAAGAAAAAAAGATTCGATTGCAAGATCTAAAGATATACCTTCAAGCACTCACGTCCCAGCAACGGCGCCAAAAAAAGAGCTTGATGTCTACTACGCAACCTTCTTCTTGTAGACATTGTTGGGCCTCCAAGTGCAGAGGTTTGTAGGACAGTAGCAAATTTCCCTCAAGTGGATGACCTACGGTTTATCAATCCGTGGGAGGCATAGGATGAAGATGGTCTCTCTCAAACAACCCTGCAACCAAATAACAAAGAGTCTCTTGTGTCCCCAACACACCCAATACAATGGTAAATTGTATAGGTGCACTAGTTCGGCGAAGAGATGGTGATACAAGTGCAATATGGATAATAGATATGGGTTTTTGTAATATGAAAATATAAAAACAGCAAGGTTACTAATGATAAAAGTGAGCACAAACGATATTGCAATGCTAGGAAACAAGGCCTAGGGTTCATACTTTCACTAGTGTAAGTTCTCTCAACAATAATAACATAGTTGGATCATATAACTATCCCTCAACATGCAACAAAGAGTCACTCCAAAGTCACTAATAGTGGAGAACAAATGAATAGATTATTGTAGGGTATGAAACCACCTCAAAGTTATTCTTTCGGATCGATCTATTCAAGAGTTCGTACTAGAATAACACCTGACACATATCAAACAAAACCCTAATGTCACCTAGATACTCCAATGTCACCTCAAGTATCCGTGAGTGTGATTATACGATATGCATCACACAATCTCAGATTCATCTATTCAACCAACACAAAGAACTTCAAAGAGTGCCCCAAAGTTTCTACCGGAGAGTCAAGACGAAAATGTGTGCCAACCCCTATGCATAAGTTCATAATATTACGGAACCCGCAAGTTGATCACCAAAACATACATCAAGTAGATCACGTGAATATACCACTGTCACCATAGATAAGCACATGCAAGACATACATAAAGTATTCTAAAATCCTTAAAGACTCAATCCGACAAGATCACTTCAAAGGGAAAACTCAATCCATTACAAGAGAGTAGAGGGGGAGAAACATCATAAGATCCAATTATAATAGCAAAGCTCGCGATACATCAAGATCGTACCACCTCAAGAACACGAGAGAGAGAGAGATCAAACACATAGCTACTGGTACATACCCTCAACCCCGAGGGTGAACTACTCCCTCCTCGTCATGGAGAGCGCCGGGAAGATGAAGATGGCCACCGGTGAGGGATACCCCCCTCCGGCAGGGTGCCAGAACATGGCTCCGATTGGTTTTTGGTGGCTACAGAGGCTTGCGGCGGCGGAACTCCCAATCTAGGTTATGTTCTGGGGGTTTCTGTATATATAAGAGGTTTTGGCGTCGGGAACAAGTCAGGGGGGTCTCCGAGGCGGCCACGAGGTAGGGGGCGCGCCCAGGGGGTAGGGCGCGCCCCCACCCTCGTGGGTGCCTCGGGACTCCTCTAGCCCATCTCCGGTGCTCCGTGGGCTTCTTCTGGTCCAAAAATAATCTCCGTCAATTTTCAGGTCAATTGGACTCCGTTTGGTTTTCCTTTTCTGCGATACTCAAAAACAAGGAAAAAACAGAAACTGGCACTGGGCTCTAGGTTAATAGGTTAGTCCCAAAAATCATATATAATAGCATATAAATGCATATAAAACATACTAGATGGATAATATAATAGCATGGAACAATAAAAAAATTATAGATACGTTGGAGACGTATCAAGCATAGTGACATGATATGGCCATCATCATCTTGTGCCTTTGATCTCCATCTTCAAAGCACCATCATGATCTCCATCGTCACCGGTTGACACCTTGATCTCCATCGTAGCATCGTGGTCGTCTCGCCAACTATTGCTTCTTCAACTATCGCTAACGCATATTTATAAAGTAAAGCAATTACATGGCGTTTGCATTTTATACAATAAAGCGACAACCATAAGGCTCCTGCCAGTTGCTGGTAACTTTTACAAAACATGATCATCTCATACAACAACGTATATCACATCATATCTTGACCATATCACATCACAACATGCCTGCAAAAACAAGTTAGACGTCCTCTACTTTGTTGTTGCAAGTTTTACGTGGCTGCTACGGGCTTCTAGCAAGAGCCGTTCTTACCTACGCATCAAAACCACAAAAGTGATTTATCAAGTTTGTTGTTTTAACCTTCAACAAGGGCCGGCCGCAGTCAAATTCGATTCAACTAAAGTTGGAGAAACAGGCACCTGCCAGCCACCTTTATGCAAAACTAGTTGCATGTCTGTCAGTGGAACCGGTCTCATGAACATGGTCATGTAAGGTTGGTCTAGGCCGCTTCATCCTACAATACCGCTGAATCAAAATAAGACATTGGTGGTAAGCAGTATGACGATCACCACCCACAGCTCTTTGTGTTCTACTCGTGCATATCATCTACGCATAGACCTGGCTCGGATGCCACTGTTGGGAAACGTAGCATGCAATTTGAAAAAAAATCCTACGCTCATGCAACATCTATCTTGGAGATGCATAGCAACGAGAGGGGGAGAGTGTGTCTACGTACCCTCATAGACCGAAAGCCGAAGCGTTTGGCAAGGTGGTTGATCTAGTCGAACTTCTTCTTGTTCTGACCGATCAAGCACCGAACGTACGACATCTCCGAGTTCTACACATGTTCACCTTGATGACGTCCCTCGAACTCTTGATCCAGCAAAGTGTCGAGGGAGAGTTCCATCAGCATGACGGCGCAGTGACGGTGATGGTGAAGTGATCCACGCAGGGCTTCGCCTAAGCACTACGTGAATATGACCGGAGGCATAAAGTGTGGAGGGGGCTCCGCACACGGCTAACAATTGTTGGTGTGTGTTCTAGGCGCCCCCTCCCCATGTATATATAGGTGGGAGGGGGAGGGGCAGCCTTGGGGCGCCCCAAGTAGGAGGAATCCTACTTGGGGCCTTGTCCAATTCGCCCCCCCCTTTACCATATCCACCGGAGGGGGAAGCAAAGAGAAGGAAGGGGGAGGCCGAATCCCTCCCCTTCCTTCTCTCTTTCCCTTTCCCTCAGGTGCGGCCCATATGGGGGGTGCAGCAGCCCCTGCTGGCTGCTGCGTTTCCCCTGTTGGCCCATCAGGCCCATATCTTTGCAGGGGGTGCCCGGAACCCCTTCCGGTGACCTGATATGTACCCGGTACCCTCCAGAACACTTCCTGTGTCCGATTACTATCGTCGTATATATCAATATTTACCTCTCAACCATTTTGAGACTCCTCGTCATGTTCATGATCTCATCTGGGACTCCGAACAACATTCGGTCACTAAATCATATAATACAAAATCGTCATCGAACGTTAAGCGTGCGGACCCTGCGGGTTTGAGAACTATGTAGACATGACCGAGACACCTCTTCGGTCAATAACCAATAGCGGAACCTGGATGCTCGTATTGGTTCCTACATATTCTATGAAGATCTTTATCGGTCGAACCGTAATGATAACATACGGTATTCCCTTTGTCATTGGTATGTTACTTGCCCGAGATTCGATCGTCGGTATCTTCATACCTAGTACAATCTCGTTACCAGCAAGTCTCTTTACTAGTTCCGTAATGCATCATCTCGCAAATAAATCATTAGTCACATTGGTTGCAAGGCTTCTTATGATGTGTATTACCGAGAGGGCCTAGAGATACCTTTCCGATACTCAGAGTAACAAATCCTAATCTCGATCTATGCTAACCTAACAAACACCTTCAGAGAGACCTGTAGAGCATCTTTATAATCACCTAGTTACGTTGTGACGTTTGATAGCACACAAGGTATTCCTCCAGTATCCGGGAGTTGCATAATCTCTTAGTCGAAGGAATATGTATTTGACATGAAGAAAGCAATAGCAATAAAATTGAATGATCAATATGCTAAGCTAACGGATGGGTCTTGTCCATCATTCTCCTAATGATGTGAACCCGTTCATCAAATGACAACACATGTCCATATTTAGGAAACTTAACCATCTTTGATTAACGAGCTAGTCTAGTAGAGGCTTACTAGGGACACGGTGTTTTGTCTATGTATCCACACATATATCAAGTTTTCGGTTAATACAATTCTAGCATGAATAATGAACATTTATCATGATATAAGTAAATATAAAATAACAAATTTATTATTGCCTCTAGGGCATATTTCCTTCACTTTACGCTTCCCCAAATTCTCAGGAAAAGAAACCATCTTGAGATCTAAAATATCCAACCTCTTATTGCAAAGAGTAATCAAAGTGTTCATGCGGTTCTAGTTTCCACTAATATGTTTGAGAGGTTCATTATATTTTTGTAACTCAACCATATGTTTATGCAAATCTCTCATTTTTTCTAAAATTTGAACGCCTTCTTGTGTAAAACAAAAACCCTTTTTGGTTGGTGGAACTCCCAAAATTCCCTTTAGGATTTCATAAGCAGCATTGGCATCAAGCTCAATAAAATTCCCTTTTGTGGCAAAATCCAAGAGTTTTCTATGCTGCAAAGTCAACCCTATATAAAAGTTGCAAAGCAAAATTTTAGCGCCCCCTTCAGATTACAGATGTGATAGGATTCCATTAACCTATACAAAACATCTTTCAAAATTTCTCCTTGTTTCTGCTTGAAGTATAGAACTTCAAAATCTGGTGACAAAGGAGGGGTAATCCTACTAGTCATGGCAACGAAGTAGGTAACGAGAATGCAAAAAAAAAAGAGATAGATCTGATGAGAAAACAGTGAACGAAAAAGAAGGCGAATAAAACCGCAAATTTTTGTGAAGTGGGGGAGATCAAAACGAGAGGCAAATGGCAAATAATGTAAATTGCAAGGAGATGAGATTTGTGATTAGGAACCTGATAGATGTTGATGATGTCTCCCGGCAACCGCGCTAGAAATTCCTTTTGATGTCGCTTGAAGTACGTCGGTATTTCCCCAAAGAGGAAGGGATGATGTAGTACAACTACGGTTGGTATTTTGATTAGTTAGGAAACCAAGGCATCAATCCAGTAGGAGAACCAAGAAACACTATGTAAAAGGTATCTGCACACAAAGAACAAATACTTGCAACCCGAAGCGTAAGAGGGGTTGTCAATCCCTCCACGGTAAAAAGATAGATTGATTTGTGGTAGATTGGATAAATATCTCTCGATAAAACATGAAATAAAATAAGTAATAAAAAAGTGCAGCAAGGTATTTTTGGGTTTTTGGAATAATAGATCGGAAAATAAAAGTGACAAATAATAGATCGGAAAGCAAATATGATAAAGAATAGACCAGGGGGACGTAGATTTCACTAGTGGCTTCTCTCAAGAAATAGCACACGGTGGGTAAACAATATACTATTGGGCAATTGATAGAAGATAAAATAATTATGACAATACCCAAGGCAATGATCAATATATAGGCATCACGTCCGTGATTAGTAGACCGACTCCTGCCTGCATCTACTACTATTACTCCATACATAGACTGCTATCCAGCATGCATCTAGTGTATTAAGTTCATGGAGAAACGGAGGAATGCAATAAGAATGATGACATGATGTAGACGAGATCTATTCATGTAGGAATAGCCCCCATCTTGTTATCCTTAATAGCAATGATACATGCGTGTCTTGCTGCCTCTTCTTTCACTGGGAAAGAACACCACACGATCGGACCCATCACAAAGCACCTCTTCCCATGGCATGAAAAATCGATCTAGTTGGCCTAACTAGACCAAAGATTTGAAGAAGAAATACGAGGCTATAAATAATCATCAATATAAGAGATCAAAAGAAGACTCAGATAATATTCATGGACATAGATCTGATCATAAAATCAAGGTTCATCGGATCCCAACAAACACACCGCAAAAAGAGTTACATCAAATAGATCTCCAAGAGACCATTGTATTGAGAATCAAAAGAGAGAGAGGAAGCCATCTAGCTACTGCCTATGGACCCGTAGGTCTATGATGAACTACTCACACATCATTGGAGAGGCACCAATGAGGATGATGAACCCCTCCGTGATGGTGTTTAGATTGGATCTCGTGGTTCTGGAACTTACGCCTGCTAGAATTGTGTTTTGTCGACTCCCCTAGTGTTTTTGGAATATATGGAGATTTATAGGGTGAAGAGGCGGCGCAGGAGCCACCGAGGTGGGCACAACCCACCTGGGCATGCCCTGGTGGGTTGTTCTCCCCTCGGAGCCCCCCTCTGGCACTTCTTTGGCCCATCAGGTGTCTTCTGGCCCAGAAAAATTCTCCAAAAAGTTTCACTGCGTTTGGACTCCGTTTGGTATTGTTTTTCTGCGAAGTAAAAAACAAGCAAAAACAGCAACTGGAACTGGGCACTATGTCAATAGGTTAGTCCCAAAAAATGATGTAAAGTTGCTATAAAATGATTGTAAAACATCTAAAATGATAATATAACAACATGGAACAAACACAAATTATAGATACGTTGGAGACGTATCAATCACCAACAACACTTGAGATAGTCCTAGAGGCAAGATGAGGAACCTTTTATTTAACTATTTATTATTCCACACGTGCATATGAGTTTTCAACTGAATTGCATATTCCAGGATCATACCAGTTATAGCATATAATATAAAGTCTTTAATTATGAATATGAAAATATAATAATACAATATTATTGCCTCTAGGGCATATTTCCAACAGTCTCCCATTTGCACTAGAGTCAATATTCTAGTTGCATGCTTTTCTAGCATCCACGGCTATCTGGTGTTGCTCATGCTTTGCTAATGGTAGAGCCTTTCACTACTAGGGAAAAGTCTAGTAGTAGCGCGGGTTTAATGCCTACTAGTAGCGCGAGAAACCGCGCTACTAGTAAGGCGCTACAGCTATTCCTTAGCAGTAGCACGTGCGGCACACGCTACTGCTAAGACATAGCCGCAGCGCGTGTTTATTCCAGTGATACTGCTAATCTAACTAGTAGTAGCGTTTTTCCTGTCCATCGCTACTAGTATTCTGTTTTTCATTTTTTTATTTTTAATGTATTTATACGCCGTTATACAAATTTTGGTACACTATCAATTATGAGGTTGTTATATCATTATGTTCATAACAGTGTCGGAAATGAAGGTGTATTAGGTTCAAGTGGAGGCAACATGTGGTGCATGCCGAAAGTATACTACTAATCCAAACTTGATGTAGTTTGGACTAGTAGTACTTTCGATGTGCACCACATGTTGCCTCCACTTGAATCTAATCCGCCAACACAAGCTATGTAATCATCATCATAGTCATTACCACCAACACTAGCTATTTAATCATCATAGTCATAGTGTAGCACATCATCATCTTCAAACTCATTCTAGCTAGCTAATGACCACCAACACTAGCTACGGTAGCTATCTAATCACCACCAACACTAGCTAATAATAATCATCATAGTCATTACCACCAACACTAGCTATTTAATCATCATAGTCATAGTGTAGCACATCATCATCTTCAAACTCATTCTAACTAGCTAATCACTCCTACTGCTCTCTCTCGGGTAAAATAGCATAAAACATGTGTAGCACTCCTGCTTCATCATATTGGAGCATGCAGACGAACCTGTCTCCTAATTGTGGGCTGTGCTTCTGATTGTTGCCCCCTTGTACTTCTCTGTGATCCTTCACAATTTTGCTCCAGTCTTTGACTATTAAGACTTCCTCGCTTTGAGAAATCCTTAATGCACTAAAGTGCAACGTAGGATGTCCTGGCCGTAAACTAACCATTCTCATGCGACCTTTAGTCTCGATCCAATGAGGCACAACATTCATCGGGAGTCCCTGTTGAAGAACATCACAGTAACATACTTAGCAATGAAGTTTAGCTTAAAAATAATGTATGCAAAAGATGCACTGAGGACAAATAGTAAAAATCTTACCATCTTTCCTACATAGATGTGACCGTAGTTCAATACGAACACTATTGGTCGCACGTTTTGAGTACTAAGATTTTTAAGTCCAGGAAAATAATTTGTCTTGATAGCATCAAGATCCTGAAGCCATGAAACATAATGACCTATCTCCTTGCAGTTTAGTTCAGCCCCGGGACAGTGGACAGTCATGTCTACCAAGCGCCGGACATGTTTGCTTGAATGGAAATAAGTTGTCAATAGAAATTAGTTGTCAACTATTTTTGAATAAACAGTATCCAATACATAAATATGGTTGAGAAACTCACATAGTGGTAGAACTGGAGGCGTCTGCACATCGACCCAGATGTCTCTATTACCTTCAATATCATCTTCCGGACGAATATCAAAGGTGATAACCATATCAGGCTCAAATGCATAAGCCTTGCATAGTGCTTGCCAAGTTTCGCATTCAAAATAGGTGTAGGTGTCTGCATTGTATAATTTTGCGTCGAAAGTATAACCATGCTCGGTCTTCAAGTAAACTCTCTTTACCTCCATAGTTTTCATAGGACTGAAACCTATCTTATCCAAAAACTCTTGCATGGCAGGGGATACACTAGTAGAATAGTAAAAAAATTAAATTATAAGTTGAAGCAAATGAAGCAGAAATCATGCTTAATTATGAAAAAAAGACTTGTCGTTGTGACTTACTGTATCCACTTCGAAGGTCTCATCCAGCTTGATGTTGAAGCGCCTATCATCAACTAGGAAGATTCTGTCGCACAGGCCGCGCTCATCTTCGCAGTATTCGCAAATACCGAAATCCTTTTTGTTGTCAGACATTTGCTATGTTCATAGTTGAAACATTAATTGAAAATCGATCGAAGGCAACTAGCAGGAAACTCAACACACAAATCCGGGGCACTCGATATTTCCTACATATTCTAGCACAAGTCATGCTTAAATTCATGAAAAAATCCGGCATGACCTTTGCTAAAATAGGACATATCGAGCGCATGAAATTTGCCAGAACGGAAATGAATCAACACTCCGGCAAAACATAGGTCACTCATAAATGAATCAACATTTCACACATGAGCATAAACTGGTGCTCATTGCATTTCAATGGTTCAATATTGACAAAATCATTTCAATATATCTTATAATCTGAACATTTCATTTGGTTAAGAAGCATAACTAAATACCCTAGTTCTACTCTATTCAACACCGAGGAGTGGAGAAGGAGGAGGTGGACTTTTAGCTCACCGACTCGGGTGTAGAGGAAGTAGAGGAAGCTCGAATGACGATCACTCCAAGGAGACACGACTCTACAAAGCCTACATATTCCACCGAGTAAAATTTTAATTAGATCATCAAATCTCATATAGCATTCTTTGATGACAAAGAGATAATGACATAAATTCAACTAGTTCTATTAATTCAACTAAGCACTTACTAAAAATAAACTAGTTCTATTAATTTTATTACTAAAAATAAACTAGTTCTATAGTAAAATTTTAATTAGATCATCAAATCTCATATACCTAAATTTTCTTACTAAAAACAAACTAGTTCTATTAATTTAACTAGTTCAACTAAGCACGTACCATAAATAAAAATAATTTATTTTCTTACTAATTCAACTAAGCACTTACTAATTCAACTAAGAACAGTAATAAAATTTTAACTAGTTGGGAGGGAGGAGGGAGGATGGGGCGGGCTGGAGGAGGAGGGAGGGGCAGTGGGAGGAGGAGGGAGGGTCGGTGGGAGGAGGGAGGAGAGAGGAGGAGGGGGAGGAGGGCTGCCGGCGGAGGGCTTGGCCGGAGGAGGAGGGAGGAGGGATGTGGGGGCAGGCCAGAGGAGGAGGAGGAGGGGAGGAGGGAGGAGGGCTGCCGGCGGAGGGCTTGGCCAAAGGAGGAGGGAGGAGGGGGCGGCCTGAGGAGGAGGGAGGGGCGCGGTAGGGAGGAGGGAGGAGACAGGAGGAGGAGGGAGGAGGAGGGAAGGAGGGACTACCTCAGTGGAGGAGGAGCAGGAGCGTCGGCGGTGGCGGGCGACGACGGTGGTCAGGGAACGGCAGCGGCGGCGGACGACGGGGGGTGCGGGGGAGAGTGAGAGTGGAGCGGGAGAGTGGGGGCGGACGGTTGGGGAAGATAGGATGGCCTTTACCAGTAGCGCGCTTTGAGACAAAGCGCTACCGCTAAGCAACATAGCAATAGTGCTCTTCAAGCAAAAAGGCGCTACTGCTAAGGCTAAGCATGTAAAAACAAAAACAAAAATACATTGGTCATCAATGACCTTTTTGTGTAGAATCAAAATTTTCAATAGGAATCTTGCCCGGTTTAAGAACCGGTGAAGATCCCTATTGCGGAATAGAGATCCTACACATAGAGTTCAATGAAGACCAAGTGGTTGTGATGGTTTGAGAAATAACGTATTTAAGGTGGTAACCACCCTGTTCGCGGAGCGAGGTGGGACTAAACTTAATTAGAGACTAAACTTAGCAGTAGCGATTGTGGGAGAAAAGCGTTGCTGCTAAGTTCGTTGTCAGTAGCGCGTTTGCAAAACCGGCGCTACTACTATACCTAGTCTGGTGGCTACGTCGTGGCAATTGTAGTAGTAGCGTTGTTTTCACCTAGCGCGCTACTGCTACGCGGCTAGCAGTAGCGCGGTTTATTTCCGCGCGCTACTGCTAAGTAGCAGTAGCGCCTTGTTTTAAACCGCGCTGCTGGTAAGATTCTGTGTATAAGCTTTTCCCTAGTAGTGTTTGTCACTAGACTTGATGCTCTTCAAATCCCAATGTTGTTTGTGTCAGTAATATCTGGTTTTTCTTGTGTAATTCATATATTAGTTTTGCGGTAACACTATATATCTATATAGTCCATTTTTATAGTAACACTATATCTCCATATAGTCTATTAACTATATTTGTATATAGTTAATATCGTTTGGAATTTACACCATAGTTTATCAATAACTTCTATTGATCCAAATTATATTATATTGAAGACTCTCAAGCCTTAATCTATATCATTCATAAAATCCACAATTACGTTCATTTTCTGAAACTATTTAAAAAATGTATAGCCCGATAGTTTATTTATATCAGCCATGAAGTTGTCTAGTGTAACCTTTACAAAAAATAATTTGTGTAACGATTTACACCAATATCTTCATCTCCTCCAAGGATAGAAACCTTTGTCTAACTGAGGTACTTAATCTTTTAAGTAATCACCCTAGTGAACTGATACGTCCATTTTGCATCATATTTTTATGTTGATATGTATTGCATTATGGGCTGTTACTTCACATTATGGTACAATACTTATGCCTTTTCTCTCTTATTTTACAAGATTTACATGAAGAGGGAGAATGCCGGCAGCTGGAATTCTGGACCGAAAAGGAGCAAATCTAAGATACCTATTCTGCACAACTCCAATGTCTGGAAACTTTATGGAGAATTGTTCTGGAATATATAAAAAATATAGGGTAAAGAAACAATAGAAGGGGACCCACCAGGTGGCCACATGCCTGGGAGGCGCGCCCTATTCCCCAGGGCGCGCCTCCCGAGCTTGTGGGCCCCCTGGCCAGCCCCCGGTGTTCATCTTCTGCTATATTAAAGGTTTTGACCTGAAAAAAAATCATAACAAAGCTTTCAGGATGGAGCGCCGCCGTCTCGAGGCAGAACCTGGGCAGAAGCATTCTAGGGTTCCAGCAGAGCAATTATGCCGGGGAAACTTCCCTCCCGCAGGGCGAAATCGAAGCCATCGTCACCACCAATGATCCTCTCACCAGGGGAAGGTCAATCTTAATAAACATCTTCACCAGCACCATCTCCTCTCAAACCCTAGTTCATCTCTTGTATTCAATCTTTGTCTCAAAACTTCAGATTGATACCTGTGGGTTGCTAGTAGTGTTGATTACTCTTTGTAGTTGATGCTAGTTGGTTTATTTGGTGGAGGATCATATGTTCAGATCCTTAATGATATTCAATACCCCTCTGATCTCATGAGCATGCTTTGTGAGTAGTTACGTTTGTTCCTGAGGACATGTGAGAAGTCTTGTTATAAGTAATCATGTGAATTTGGTATTCTTTCGATATTTTGATGAGATGTATGTTGTGTTTCCTCTAGTGGAGTTATGTGAATGTCGACCACATGACACTTCACCATGATTTGGGCCTAGGGGAAGGCACTGGGAAGTAACAAGTAGATGATGGGTTGCTAGAGTGACAAAAGCTTAAGCCCTAGTTTATGCGTTGTTTCGTAAGGGGCTGATATGGATCCACATGTTTCATGCTATGGTTAGATTTATCTTAATTCTTATTTTGTAGTTGCGGATGCTCGTGAGAGGGGTTAATAATAAGTGATAGGCTTGTCCAAGTAAGGACAACACCCAAGCACCGGTCCACCCACATATCAAATTATCAAAGTAACGAATGCGAATTATATGAGCATGATGAAAACTAATTTGACGATAATTCCCATGTGTCCCCGGGAGCGCTTTGCTTTATATAAGAGTTCATCTAGGCTTATCCTTTGCTATCAAAAGTATTGGCCCACCTTGCTGCACCTTTGCTAAACTTGTTACTTGTTACCCGTTACGAATTATCTTACTACCAAACTATCTGTTACCGATAATTTCAGTGCTTGTAGAGAATACCTTGCTGAAAACTGCTTGTAATTTCCTTCTTCTCCTCATTGGGTTCGACACTCTTAATTATCAAAAGGACTACGATTGATCCCCTATACTTGTGGGTCATCAAGAATCTTTTCTGGCGCCGTTGCCGGGGAGTGAAGCACCTTTGGTGAGTGGAATCTGGTAAGGAAAAATTTATATTACTTGCTGAAATTTATTTTTACTTGTCACTATGGAAAATGATCCTTTGAGGGGCTTGTTTGGGGTATCTTCATCCCGACCGGAAGAACAAAGAGTTGTCCCTCAACCTACTGCACCTACTGAAAATATTTATTACGAAATTCCTTCGGGTATGATAGAGAAACTGCTAGCTAATCCTTATGCAGGAGATGGAACACTACATCTTGATATGCATCTAATCTATGTGGATGAAGTTTGTGGATTATTTAAGGTTGCAGGTTTACCCAAAGATGAAGTCAAGAGGAGGTCTTCCCTTTATCTTTGAAGGGAAATGCATTGACATGGTATAGGCTATGTGATGATACTGGAGCTTGGAATAACAACTGAATGAAATTGGAATTACATCAAAAGTTTTATCCTATGCATGTGGTTCATCGTGACCGGAATTATATATATAAATTTTTGGCCTCATGAAGGAGAAAGTACCTCTCAAGCTTGGGGGAGGCTTAAGTCAGTGTTATATTCATGCCCCAGAGTTATACAAGAACACCTACACCCTCTAAACAAATTAAAGTTGAACCAAATGTTGCTATGGTTAAAGATCTCTTGGTTGAAAATATTGATGGGCATGTTATTTACTTCTGTGATGAAGCCACTAGAATTGCTAAACCCGATGAAAAACATAAGCATAGACATGTTGTTGGCATGCCTGTTGTCTCTGTTAAAATAGGAGATCATTGTTATCATGGCTTATGTGATTTGGGTGCTAGTGTGAGTGCAATCCCGTTTACTTTATATCAAGAAATTATGAATGATATTGCACCTGCTGAAATAGAAGATATTGATGTTACTATTAAACTTGCTAATAGAGATGCTATCACACCACTCGGGATTGTTAGAGATGTTAAAGTCTTGTGTGGGAAAATAAAATACCCTACTGATTTTCTAGTTCTGGGTTCCCCACAAGATGATTTTTGTCCCATTATATTTGGTAGACCTTTCCTAAACACTGTTAATGCTAAGATACATTGTGAGAGAGAAACTGTTAGTGTAAGTTTTGGTGATGTGTCTCATGAGTTTAATTTCTCCAAATTCTGTAGACAACCTCGTGATAAAGAATTACCTAGTAAAGATTAAATTATTGGTCTTGCTTCTATTTCCATGCCTCCTACTGATCCGTTAGAAAAATATTTGCTAGACCATGAGAATTACATGCATATGAATGAAAGAAATGAAATAGATGAGATATTTTTTAAACAAATGCATGTTTGAAACATAATATGCCTGTTGAGGCTCTTGGAGACCCTCTTCCACCAAGAGTGATCCCGTGTTTGATATTAAACAATTGCCTGATATTTGAAATATGCTTATCTTGATGAAAAGAAAAAATATTATCATGTTATTATTAGTGCTAACATTTTAGAGCATGAAGAGAAGAGATTGTTGAAAACTCTGAGGAAGCACCGTGCCGCTATTGGATATACTCTTAATGATCTTAAGGGCATTAGTCCCACTCTATGTCAGCATAAAATTAATATGAAACCTGATGCTAAACTAGTTGTTGATCACCAGAGAAGGTTAAATCCTAAGATGAAGGAAGTGGTAAGAAATGAAATATTAAAGCTAATAGAAGCAGGTATAATCTATCCTATTGCTGATAGTAGATGGATAAGTCCTGTTCATTGTGTCCCAAAAAAGGGTGGTATTATTGTTGTTCCTAATGATAAAAATGAACTTATCCCACAAAGAATCATCACATGTTATAGAATGGTAATCAATTTTAGAAAACTAAACAAAGCTACTAGGAAAGACTATTATCATTTACCTTTTATTGATCGAATCCTAGAAAGACTATCAAAACATACACACTTATGCTTTCTAGATGGATACTCTGGTTTTTCCCAAATACCTGTGTCACAAGAGGATCAAGAAAAAATACTTTTACATGCCCTTTTGGTACATTTGCTTATAGACATATGACTTTTGGTTTATGTAATGCACCCGCTACCTTTCAAAGATGTATGACCGCTATATTCTCTGACTTTTGTGAAAAGATTGTTGAGGTTTTCATGGACGATTTTTCCGTATACGGAACTTCTTTTGATGATTTCTTAAGTAACCTTGATCGAGTTTTGCGGAGATGTGAAGAAACTAATCTTGTCTTGAATTGGGAGAAGTGTCACTTTATGGTTAATGAGGGTATTGTCTTGGGGCATAAAATCTCCGAAAGAGGTATTGAAGTTGATAAAGCTAAAGTTGATGCAATTGAGAAAATCTCATGTCCTAAAGATATCAAAGGTATAAGAAGCTTCCTTGGTCATGTTGGTCTCTATAGGAGATTTATTGAAGACTTCTCTAAAATTTCTAGGCCTCCCCAATCTCTTACAAAAAGATGCTTGATGCGGCTTGAAGCAACGTCGGTATTTCCCCAAAGAGGAAGGGATGATGCAGCACATCAGGGTTAGGTATTTCCTCAGTTATGAGACCAAGGTTATCGAACCAGTAGGAGAACCAAGCAACACAACGTAAACAACACCTGCACACAAATGACAAATACTCGCAACCTGACGTGTAAAAGGGGTTGTCAATCCCTTTCGGGTACGGCGCCCAAGATAGGCAAACGGACATCAATAAATTGTAGCAAGGTATTTTTGTATTTTTGGTTTAATATATCTGAAAATAAAAGCAAGGGAAAATAGATCGCAAAGGCAAATAATATGAGAAAGAGACCCGGGGGCCATAGGTTTCACTAGTGACTTCTCTCGAGAAAAAATAGCAAACGGTGGGTAAACAAATTACTGTTGGGAAATTGATAGAACTTCAAATAATCATGACGATATCCAAGCAATGATCATTATATAGGCATCACGTCCAAGATTAGTAGACCGACTCCTGCATGCATCTACTACTATTACTCCACACATCGACCGCTATCCAGCATGCATCTAGTGTATTAAGTTCATGGGGAAACGGAGTAATGCAATAAGAACGATGACATGATGTAGACAAGATCTATTTATGTAGAAATAGACCCCATCGTTTTATCCTTAGTAGCAAGGATACATACGTGTCGGTTCCCCTTCTGTCATGGGGATCAAGCACCGTAAGATCGAACCCACTACAAAGCACCTCTTCCCATTGCAAGATAAATAGATCAAGTTGGCCAAACTAAACCCAAATATCAGAGAAGAAATACGAGGCTATAAGCTACCAAGCATATAAGAGATCAAAGAAACTCAAATAACTTTCATGGATATAAAAAAGATAGATCTGATCATAAACTCAAAGTTCATCCGATCCCAACAAACACACCGCAAAAAGAGTTACATCATATGGATCTCCAAGAGACCATTGTATTGAGAATCAAACGAGAGAGGAATCCATCTAGCTACTAACTACGAACCCGAAGGTCTACAAAGAACTACTCACGCATCATCGGAGAGGCACTAATGGAAGTGGTAAACCCCTCCGTGATGGTGTCTAGATTGGATCTGGTGGTTCTGGACTCTGCGGTGGCTGGAATTGATTTTCGTCGACTCCCCTAGGGTTTCTTGAATATTGGGATATTTATAGAGTAAAGAGGCGGTTCAGGGGGCACCCGAGGTGGGCACAACCCACCTGGGCGCGCCTAGGCCCCCAGGCGCGCCCTGGTGGGTTGTGCCCCCTCGGAGCACCTCCCAGGTGCTTCTTCGACCCACTGGATGTCTTCTGGTCCAAAAAAATCTCCAAAAAGTTTCGCTGCGTTTGGACTCCGTTTGGTATTGATTTCCTCGATGTAAAAAACATGCAGAAAACAACTACTGGCACTTGGCACTATGTCAATAGGTTAGTACCAAAAAATGATATAAAATGACTATAAAATGATTATAAAACATCCAAGATTGATAATATAACAGCATGGAACAATAAAAAATTATAGATACGTTGGAGACGTATCAACATCCCCAAGCTTAATTCATGCTCGTCCTCGAGTAGGTAAATGATAAAAACAGAATTTTTGATGTGGAATGCTGCCTAACATGTCATATCATATTCTTTTCTTTATAGCATGGACATTTGGACTTTTATATTGTTCAAAGCAAGAGTCTAGTTTTGACATGATAACTTAAATACTCAAGCATATCAACAAGCAACCATGTCTTTCAAAATATCAATGCTAAAATAAGTTATCCCTAGCCCATCATGCTCAATCATTGATCCATTCATGAAATACACTCACATATTAGCTACACCCAATGCTCAAGTACGATCATTGTGCCTCCTAGTTGGTGCTTTTATAAGAGAAGATGGAGACTCAAATTCAAAAATAAAAATTGCATAAAGTAAAAGAAAGGCCCTTCGCGGAGGGAAGTATGGATTTATAGAGGTGCCAAAGGTCAAAGTGAAAATTTTAGAGGTAAAAACATTTTGGGAGGTGTGCCTTTCCCACCAACGAAAATGACTTAGAGTTCCCAACACTTTCCATGCTAGATATATCATAGGCGGTTCCCAAACAGAAATTAAAGTTTATTCCTTTTTCAACCATACTTTCACTTTCCATGGCTAACAGTATCCACGGGTGCCGTCCATACCAACACTTTCCATGGAATTTATTATTTGACAACATAAAGTAAATTCATTTTCATTTCGGGACTGGGCATACCCAATACCTTTGCCTTACTCTCGTGCAATGAAAAGTGAATAAACACTCATCGTGAGAATAACACATCTAGCATGGAAAATATTAGCCACCCCTCACCACCTCGCGAGCGGTACGTGCACACAAAAGAGAAATTTATTTTGAAAATTAGAGATGACACATACAAATTTTCTTAGAACGGCAGAAGAGTACCGCATATTGGTAGATATAGTGGACTCATGTGGCAAAACTGGTTTAAAGGGTTTTGGATGCACAAGTAGTGATCATACTTAGTGCAAAATGAAGGCTAGCAAAAGATTGAGAAGCGACCAACCAAGAAACGAATAATCTCATAAGCAAGCATTAAGCATAATTTACACCGAATAATGCACCACAAGTAGGATATAGTTTCATTGCATAATTATTGACTTTCGTGCTTGCATAGGGAATCACAAACCTTAACACCAATATTCTTACTAAAGCTTAATTACTCATCAACATGACTCACATATCACATCATCATATCTCAAAAATATTACTAAGAATCAAGTTTATTTTGTTCAATGATCTTCATGAAAGTTTTTATTATATCCTTCTTGTATATCTATCACTCTGGGACTAATTTTCATGTGTTGCTTTTGATAAGCTCATACAAATATAAGTGAAGATCATGAGCATTTTTTTCTTTCCCTCAAATTAATTTAAATGAAGCAAGAGAGAACTTCTTGAAAATTTTACTAACTCTCAAATAAATCTAAGTGAAGCAAGAGAGCATTTCTTCAAAAATAGTAAAGCACACCGTGCTCAAAAAGATACAAGTGAAGCAGTAGAGCAAATCCATAGCTCATAAAAATTTAAGTGAACCATAGAGAGCAATTTTAACAAGTCATGGCATAATTTTGGCTCTCTCAAATAGGTGTGTCCATCAAGGAATCAAGACTTAAAACAGAAAATAAAACAAGCAAAGACTCATATCATACAAGACGCTCCAAGCAAATCACATAGTATGTGACGAATAAAAATATAGCTTTGAGTAATATACCGATGGTCGTTAGAAGAAAGAGGGGATGCCACTCGGGGCATCCCCAAGCTTAGTTGCTTGCCCTCTTTTGGATAATAGCTTGGAATGCCGGGGCATCCCCAAGCTTAGGCTCTTGTTACTTGTTATTCCTTCATCCAGCGTAAGAAACCCAAAACTTGAAAACTTCAATCACACAAAACTCAAACAAAACCTTCGTGAGATCCGTTAGTATAAGAAAGTAAATCACTATTATAAGTACTGTAGCAAACCAATTCATATTTTGTTCTTGCATTATATCTACTGTATTCCAACTTTTCTATGGCAAAAACCCATCAAAGAAAACCATAGAATCAGCAAAACAAGCACACAACGCAAAGAAAACAAAATCTGTCAAAAACAGAATAGTCTATAGTAATCTGAATATTTTGAATACTTATTAAACTCCAAAAATTCTGAAAAAAGTTGGACCAAGTGATAAATTTGTATAATAATCTTCTGCAAAAAGAATTGGCATTTATCACACTCTGGTAAAAAATAAGAATTGTTTTCGTGAGCGCAAAAAAATTTGTTTTTCAGCAAGATCAAACAACTATCACCCAAGAAGATCCTAAAGGCTTTACTTGGCACAAACACTAATTAAAACACAAAAAACACAATCATAACAGTATCATAATTGTGCTAACACTCAAGAATAGAAAGCAAAAAGCAAAAAATAAATAAATTATTCATTGGGTTGCCTCCCAACAAGCGCTATAGTTTTACGCCCCTAGCTAGGCATAAAGCAAGGATCTATGTTTTGTCATCTTTGTTCTTAATTTCCTCAAGGGTGTTCTTGTCATGAGGTTTTGTAAAGACAACATAAAACATATTATCCATAGAAACCTTAGCATTAATAAGTTGGTTTTCATCATATCCCCTTTGATTTCCCGCAACAATCCAAGAGTGATGTTGATTAATATTATTGAAAACTTGTTGCATTATATCTAAAACGGGGACTTATTTTTTAAGATTCTCATTAAATATTTTATTATCCCCAAGAAAATGCCTTAGCGCATAATCACTATTGTAAAGAATTTCATCTATCATGGGCTTTTCATGATTCATACCAAAAAAATCAAAGATTTCCCTAGCTTCCCGTATTATGTAGTCAAATTCATTCATAAGAACGAGAGTGGCCAACTTTTTAGCTTTAGGATTCTTTATAACGGGAAACTCAAAAAAATCTTTGCGAAGTAGGATGAGTACGGATAAATTTGCTTTCAAGTTTCAGAACTATTGCTGAGATAGCAGCCGTGTAAGATATAGTAGTTCTAAGTATATGAGCATCATCAAGACTTAGATTTCCAACACAATTGAAAAATTCTTAGATACATTCTTTTCCCATAACATTCACTTGCCCCAAGATAAAATTTTTAGCATCCAGAGTGCCCGTATGTCCCATCTTAGAAGTTAGGCCATCATCTGTTGGTGCCATACCGAAATCACTCATGATTGCAAGCAAAGGATAGATCAGACGAGAAAACGACGAACGAAAAAGAGGGCGAATAAAACGGCAATTTTTTTGTCAAGTGGGGGAGAGGAAAACACGAGGAAAATGGCAAATAATGTAAATTGTGAGGAGATGAGATTTGTGATTAGGAACCTGGTATATGTTGAAGATCCTCCCCGGCAACGACGCCAGAAATTCCTTTTGATGCGGCTTGAAGCTACATCGGTATTTCCCCAAAGAGGAAGGGATGATGCAGCACAGCAGCGGTAGGTATTTCCCTCAGTTATGAGACCAAGGTTATCGAACCAGTAGGAGAACCAAGCAACACAACGTAAACAGCACCTGCACACAAATAACAAATACTCGCAACTCGACGTGTAAAAAGGGTTGTCAATTCCTTTCAGGTACGGCGCCCAAGATAGGCAAACAAACATGAATAAATTGTAGTAGATTGATAGATCGAACGCCAAATAAAATAAATAGGAATAAATTGCAGCAAGGTATTTTTGTATTTTTGGTTTAATAGATCTGAAAATAAAAGCAAGGGAAAATAGATCGCAAAGGAAAATAATATGAGAAAGAGACCTGGGGGCCGTAGGTTTCACTAGTGGCTTCTCTCGAGAAAAATAGCAAACGGTGGGTAAACAAATTACTGTTGGGCAATTGATAGAACTTCAAATAATCGTGACGATATCTAGGCAATGGTCATTATATAGGCATCACGTCCAAGATTAGTAGACCGACTCCTGGTTGCATCTAGTACTATTACTCCACACATCGACCGGTATCCAGCATGCATCTAGTGTATTAAGTTCATGGAGAAACGGAGTAATGCAATAAGAACGATGACATGATGTAGACAAGATCTATTTATGTAGAAATAGACCCCATCGTTTTATCCTTAGTACCAACGATACATACGTGTAGGTTCCCCTTTTGTCACTGGTATCAAGCACCGTAAGATCGAACCCACTACAACACACCTCTACCCATTACAAGATAAATAGATCAAGTTGGCCAAACAAAACCCAAATATCGAAGAACAAATATGAGGCTATAAGCAATCATGCATATAAGAGATCAAAGAAACTCAAATAACTTTCATGGATATAAAAAAGATAGATCTGATCATAAACTCAAAGTTCATCCGATCCCAACAACCACACCGCAAAAAGAGTTACATCATATTGATCTCCAAGAGACCATTGTATTGAGAATCAAACGAGAGAGAGGAAGCCATCTAGCGACTAACTACGGACCCGAAGGTCTACAAAAAACTACTCACGCATCATCGGAGAGGCACCAATGGAAGTGGTGAACCCCTCCATGATGGTGTCTAAATTGGATCTAGCGGTTCTTGGCGGGGGAAAAGACACCTATGGGATCCCAGAGAATCTCTTCTATGGTTGGCGGGGCGTGGATCTGCGCGAAGAGCAGGTCTAGCGATCAGCGCGAGGGGATCTTTACCCAGGTTCGGGCCGCAAACGATGCGTAAAACCCTAGTCCTTCTTGTGCTGTGTTTATTTGGTGTTCTTGACCTCTTGAACTAGCTGTGGTGCATGCCTAGTCAGAAAAAGTCTGAATCTATCCACGGTTCGCCTCGGGCCTCCTTTTATATGTCAAAGGGGTCGCCATAGTGGCACACAGGAGGTGGAAAGTATCTACAATGCACAAGTTTATCGCATGGCTCCATAGGACAAACGCATTTAATGCGCTGCCTACGTGCCCTCTTGCTTTATCGGGGGCGGCAACAGAGCTCGTCTCGTCCGTCGCTGCCTCACCCTACTTCGACGCGCGTCCAAGCTAACGAGGCATGCAGCGCCATGCTGGCTGGCTGGTTGCTGTGCTGGTGGTGACAGGGTCTTCACGAAGATCTGCATGCCACCACGCAGGTGCTTGACTAGTTGGCCTAGAAGCTGCATGCCGCCATGCAATCGCTTGACTAGTTGGCCTAGAAGCTGCATTCTACCACGCAAGTGCTTTCCTAGTTGGCGGGCTAGTTGCCGCGTCGACACGGCCGCGGGGCAGTGAAATGTTGGCGGGTGCGGGCCTAGCCGTGGCCCCGCAGATGTCCCCGGCAAGGGTCTTGCTGGGGTCTCACAGGCGTCCCCGGCAAGGATCTTGCAGGGGGCCTTCGGCCGTCATCGGCAAGGATCTTGCCGAGGGTCATCGTCTGTCCCCAGCACGGATCTTGCTTGGGGTCTTCGTCTTCTGGTTTCTATCTAGACTCGCAGGCCTTTGGTCTTCACAAAGATCTGCATACCACCACAGGCGCCCCTGAGTCTTGGCCTCGATGTTGTCGATGGTGTCAGAGTTCTCAGGCTCAAGGGTGGCGGCCTTGCTGGTGTTGGGCAAGTCGCCCGGGCAAGGCTCTTGCCGGGGCTACGTAGGCCGCCCCAGCAAGGGCCTTGCCGGGGGAAGTCCATCTTGCCCCTTTGCTCTTCGCGCCTCTGGCTTGAGTACTGCCTTGGCAGTCTCGTACCTTTGCTTCTTCTGCCTCACCAACCACGGCCGCAGGCGTGGCTACGACTATCCGTGCACAAGTAAAAGGGGTACAAAAAGGCCCCTACTTTTGTACACCGACAGGAGCCCCCGGGCCTGGGCCACACATAAGCGCGAAGCGTTGTTGGGCCAGGCCCAGAATGGTGCGCGGGTACGCGTGGCAGAGTTTTATCCTCCTCAGTCGCCAGTTGCGCTTCCCCACGACCCGCATTGAGTGTGTGACATGGGGGTCGTGCGTGGCACGGTCGCAGCGCGCTTGCGTCACCCTGCGGTGAATAGTCAGAGGCAGCCCGTGTCTTCCCCATAAAAAAGAGGAAGCCGCAGGGGCGCGACTCATTTACAAAGTGGACTCGGGTCGCAGCCTTCATGGCGCCCGCGTCCCACGATCACGTGGCAGGAAACAGTCGTCCCACTTGTCATCTTAATTCCGGACCGCCCACCACGTGTCCCCCATGCCTCGGGGAGGGTAGGTGGCGGATACGGAGGGCACGGGCCTTAACGCCGAGGAAGGAAGCCGGGCGTTGCTGATTGGAGCAGCGGGTCGGTCCTGATTCCCTACGCCTCTGGCAGCCGGATTGGTCGAGTGGGGCAGCCGCCCTTAGGTTGGGGGGCCGAGCCCCGGCCCTGCCCCTCTATAAAAAGGGAAGAGGGACAGCATCCTCCTGCATTCATCTCCTTCCTACTTGGCCCCTTTCTTCCACTCACCATGGTGAGAGGGCATGCCGGCGCTCCAATGGAGGCGACGAGGGCTTCTGCTCGACAGCGTGTCCCCCCTCCTCCGGAGCTCATGGCGGCGGAGCCCGCTGTGAGAGGAAGAGGGAGGGGGCGAGGCTGAGGCCGCCATGGCGCTCGGGGGAGAGGAGGACGGGGCAGCACACCGGCCGCGCTTCCGCCAGCGGCCCACCCAATGGAGGGCCACGTCGGAGACCAGCCCCGTGAGTTCTTCATCAGGCTGTACAAGCCAGTGTGCGGTCACCACCGCCTCCCCACCCCGTTCGCTCGGGGAATGGAGCTCGACCCGCCACAGGCCTTGAGGCTGCACATGAGGGGCTGCGGGAACGGCGGCATGCGGGTCTACGTCGACTTCCCCGCCCCTCACGTCATGTATCTCCGCCGTGGGTGGAAGACCTTTGCCTGTGCCCATAGCCTATCGAAGGGGCACGTCCTCCAGTTCAAATTAATGGAGAACGGCCTGCTTCCATCAAGGTCTTCGGGCACTTGGGAACCCGCTTAGGGTGCTGCATGGAGAGCTCCACCGACAACGAAACTTCCTCCTCGGGCGATACTGATAAGGAGGACAGCAACAGCAACGACGAGGGTAGCGGGTGGGAGGACGCCGATTCCGACTCGGGCTGACCATCGGCGGCAGCACCATCATCTGCATCGCCCTCCTCCCTCGGCGACGTGCCTTGCCGAGGGTCATCCTCGCCATGCTCTCCATCGGCGCGTTCCCCGTCGCCCCTTCTTTGCCTTCACCTGCCGCACCTGGGAGGAAAGGGGCAAGAATGGAGATGGCGAGGCACTTATCTTTCTTTTAGCTTGTACGCACTTGCCAAATCTTAATTTCTAAATAATGTAATCTCTCGAGCCCATGCCTGTGTCCCATAACATTCGTACTTGTATCAGCATGTCAATGAAAAAGACCAGCCTTGCCAGGAACCCGTGCATGTATACGTCCTTGCAGAGGTGTAACGCTTCCTTAATGCAAATAAACGAGTCCTCCCGGCAAGCTGTCCTGCCGGTGCCCTCTGTGCCTGACGGAGAACCACATCTGCCGGGTTTCAGACAAAGGGTCCAGCCCCTCGTCAATCTCTTTTTAGCTAGGGCTACTACGACCATTCCGACCGAAGCAGCGTTCGGGCCAGGGATGGGAGCACCCTAGTTTAAAAGAGAGTGGCGATGTTTTCTAATGCACAAGTCATAGGTTACGAACATGAATGGGCAAGAGGTAAACTTTATCTGTTCGGTTTGCCAGTGATTGCCGTTGGGCAGTCTTCCCAACTTCTTGCCGGAGCCGGGTGCTTGGCGGGGTCAAGCGTCCTTACCGCGGCTGGAAAGAAGAGAGGGCAGGAGCATGGAACCTTGGCAGTCCATTAACATTTGTTGGAATCAAAAAGCAGTACAATATCCTGGACAAGCATGCATATACGTATACACATAAACATGGAAATCAACGGGAAACTGTACATACTAAAGGGTTTTCTTTCCCTGACTGCGCACAGGGTCTGCGCCTGGCTTTGTACATAGGGTTACGTGCCTTGCCAGCAAGGCTAGTACAAAAGGGCATTGTCGGGGCTCCCGGCAACCACGCCTTAGGGGTAAAACTTGCGACGATGTTCAATATTCCAGGAATTGCTCACCGAAATGCCATCCTCGGTCTCCAGGCGGACTGCGCCGGGCCTGGTGACTCATATTACCCGATAAGGGCCTTCCCACTTTGGCGTCAACTTGTTTGAACTCTTGGCGGATTAGATTCGCCGAAGAACAAGGTCGCCTTCCTCAAGGCTTCGGGCGTGAACCTTGCGGGTATGGTAGCGGCGCAAGGCTTGCGGGTAGCGAGCGGCTCGCACAACAGCCTGAAGACGATCTTCCTCAAGCAGCGTCACATCATCTTGGCGCAACTGCTCTTGCTCAAGCTCATCATAAGCGAGCAATCGAGGTGACCCGTATATGAGTTCCGTGGGGAGAACTGCTTCTGCCCCGTATACCAGGGCAAAGGGTGTCTGGCCAGTGGCTCGATTTGGTGTCGTTCTAATCGACCAAAGAACCGTTGGTAACTCATCAATCCAGCGCCTTCCGCACTTGTGTAGCCTGCCAAAAGTTCTGGTCTGGAGGCCTCGCAACACTTCGGCATTCGCCCTCTCAGCCTGGCCGTTACTTCTGGGATTAGCAACAGAAGCAAAACAAACCTTGCCGCCGAGGTCTTGGATATACTGCATGAAGGTGCAGCTCGTGAACTGCGTGCCGTTGTCGGTGATGACTCTATTCGGCACACCAAAATGGCAGACTAGTCCCTTGAAGAACTTAACGGCTGATTGTGATGTCACCTTTCTCACCGGTTCCACTTCCGGCCACTTTGTGAACTTGTCGATCGCGACGTACAAGTACTCAAAGCCCCGACGGCACGGGGAAAGGGGCCCAGTATGTCGAGCCCCTAGACCGAAAATGGCCAGGAAAGAGGGATTGATTGACGGGCTTGGGCTGGCTGATGAAGCTTCTTTGAATGGAACTGGTACGCTTCACACTTGGTTACTAGTGCAGTTGCATCCTGGAGAGCGGTGTGCTAGAAGAAACCTTGCCGGAACGCTTTGCCGGCAAGGGCTCTTGACCCTATGTGGGAGCCACACATGCCTCCACGTATCTCTGCCAACAGCTTCAGTCCGTCCTCCTGAGGAATGCACTTCACTTTGACGCTGTTCGGTCTCCTTCTGTATAGGGCGTCATCCACAAACTGGTACATGCTGGACTGTCGGGCTACTTTCTCTGCCTCTTCCTGTTCCTCAGGGAGTTCCCCTATTTGGAGGAAACGGACGGTGCGCTGCGCCCATGCCGGAGCCTAGGGCTCGACGGCAAGGACCAAAGGCTCATCTTCGGCCATAGGGGCAGCTGCCTCTACGGTCAAGGCTTGGGGCCCTGCCGGAGGTTGCTGCTCCCCGGCAAGATTGGGGTACCCGGCAACTTCCTTGCCGGCGGCTCCTGGGAGCTTAGCGGGAAAGTACTTGCCGAGACCCACCTTCCTTCGCTTGTTCTGTCCTACTGAGGGCTCAACAGATGGCTGGGTTAATTGAATCACAAAGGTACCTGGTTCCACAGGCAACTTGAGGGCAGCGCGTTTCGATAGGTCATCGGCAATGTTGTTCTCTGCTCGGGGAACATGCTCTGCTTGTAGACCGTCAAAACGCTCCTCCAACTTCCTCACCCCATCCACATAGGCCTCCATCAACGGGCTCTGGTAATCCTTGTTAACTTGCTTGACGACAAGCTGTGAATCACCCTTGACGATGAGCTTCCTGATTCTAAGGTCTGCCGCGATCCTGAGGCCAGCAAGCAATCCCTCATACTCTGCAGTGTTGTTCGTCGATTTTTCCCGGGGAAAGTGCATCTGGTCTACGTACTTGAGGCGCTCTCCGGTGGGTGCGAGGAGTAGCACGCCGGCCCTAGCACCTTGCAGCGAGAAAGCTTCATCAAAGTACATAATCCAATCATGACTCGTCTCCTTGCCGGGAAGGGTAGTTTCTTGAATTTCATCATCAGGCATTGAGGTCCATTCTGCTATGAATTCTGCCAAGGCTCAACTCTTGATTGTTGGTACTTTCAAACTTGAGGCCAAAGCTTGACAGTTCCAACGCCCACTCCACAATCCTCCCGGTTGCATACGGGTTGTGCAAGTTTCATTGCAAAGGGAGGCGGGTGACGACGGTGATCTCATGTGCTTGGAAATAGTCACGCAGCTTTCTCGAGGCCATAAGGAGGCCGAAAAGTAGCTTCTCTATACCAGAATATTCTGATCTAGCCCCTGCAAGAGGGAACTGGCAAAATAAACCGGGTGCTGCATCACCTTCTTCTTCTGTTCGACTTCTCCCACTTGCACAGACTTTGTCTCGCTGGGACTGGGCTCTGCCGGGAGTTCCGCCTTGCCGGCATCAGGCCTTGCCGGGGAGAGCTCTAGCACATCACCCGACAGCTCCGCCGCTACCGCTGCTTCTTCCTCAAATTCTCACTGTACCACCAGCGCATCACTGATCACTTGATTCGTTGCCGCCAGATATAGCAGCAATGGCTCCTGCGGTTTAGACGCGACTAGTATTGGCGTGGAGAGGTACCTCTTCCAATCTTGCAGCGCTGCCTATGCCTCCGGAGTCCATTTTATTAGACCCGCCTTTTCAAAACTTTGAAAAAGGGGAGGGCGAGCTCAACAGATTTGGAGATGAACCTACTTAGAGCGGCAACGCCAGCGAGCCTACAGACGTCTTTGACCCGTCTTGGCTCCTCAATCTGCTCAATCGCTTTGATCTTGTCAGGATTCGCTTCGATTCCGTGTTGAGACACCAAGAACCCAAGAAGTTTGTCGGACGGGACACCGAACACACACTTCTCTAGGTAGAGCTTGAGGTTGATCTTGTGCAGATTGGCAAATGTTTCTTCCAGATCCTGCACGAGCGTGGCCTTTCCTTGGTTTTGACCCCTATATCATCCATATAAGCTTCTATATTTCTATGCAGCCGGGGCTCAAAACCAATTTGGACTGCTCGGGTAAATGTTGAACCAGCGCTTTTCAACCCGAAAGGCATCCGCACAAAACAGTATGTACCACATGCGGTGATAAACGCAGTCTTTTCTTCATCTTCCTTCATCATGAAGATCTGGTGGTATCCTGAGTAGGCTTCGAGGAACGGCAGCAGGTCACACCAGGCAGTGGAGTCCACTATCTGGTTAATGCATGGCAGAGGGAAAGGATCCTCTGGACAAGCTTTATTGATATCTGTATAGTCAATACACAGCCTCCATTTCCCATTTTCCTTACGCACCACCACTGGATTGGCCAACCACGTGGTGTGGAGCACTCCTCTGACCAATCCTACCGCCACCAACTTCCTGATCTCCTCGATGATGAACTCTTGTCGCTCCAAAGCTTGCTTCCCGACCTTCTACTTGACGGACCGCACATGGGGACAGATAGCAAGGTGGTGCTCAATCACCTCCCTGGGAATGCCGGGGATGTCGGATGCTTGCCATGCAAACACATCGACATTCGCCCGCGGGAAGGCGACGAGCGCGCTTTCCTATTTGCTGTCAAGGGTGGAGCTTATGGTAAAAGCTCCACCTGTGGCATCCTCCCTGACTGGGACCTGCTTGGTTTCTGGTGGGGCCGCCTTGGACCTCTTGCTCCCGCTGGCCGAACTCTCTGGCACGTCCCCAACAGGAACGCGGCGCTCCGAAGAGGCGCGTTTGCCGGAGGGGGTGCTGGAGTCCATGCTGGAAGAGGCCTTGCCGGCAGGGGCAGAGGCCTTGCCGGTTTTCTTCCCTCCTGGGGTCTCAGCGGCAGGAACGAGTGCCTTGGCGGCAGCCGCTGCAACTGCCTCCCGGTAAAGCTCGTTGGCGCAGATGAGCGCGTCTTTCCTATCGGAGGAGACGGTGATGATGCTCATTGGCCCGGGCATCTTCAATGTGTTGTAGGCGTAATGTGATGCCGCCATAAAATTGGCCAGCGCTGGGCAGCCGAGGATCCCATTATAGCGCAAGGGGATCTTGGGAACATCAAAAACAATCTTCTCCGTCCTATGGTTCAGCTCGCCCCCAAATGCGGGCAACGTGATCTTACCCTTCGGCTGACTCCCCCCCCCCCCGGTTGACCCCTTGAAACGTGCCCGTCTCCTCGAGATCTCCATCGGGGATTTGCAGCCTCTCGATCACGGCGGGCGAGATCCAGTTCAGACCGGCCCCACCGTCAACTAGCACTTTCGTCACCTTGAGGTTGCGTATTGTTGGTGAAACCAACAACGGCAAACACCCGACTTCAGTCGTGCGATCAGGGTGATCCTTGGTGTCAAAATGATAGGCGTGGTGGACCACTTCAGTGGCCTTTGGGCATCGAACGATGGCTCCGCCGCAGTGACTTCACGCGCCCACTGCTTCAGTTGGCGGTGAGAGGTGTGCAACGAGGCGCCACCGTCGACGCACATGGCCTCCATAGCTTTCTATAACTCATGCTCGCCGGACTTGTCGTCCTCATCATGATCATTGTCTCCCTCCTTCTTGTCGCGGCCCCGGCCGGGCCTCTCTTATTGATTATCTTTGTCGCGACGACCTCCTCGACCGCCACGCTTCTTGTCGGACGCCTCAGCACCATCCTGGCCCTTCTCCTTTTTGCACCTCTCATTCTCAGCTTTCTGCTTCTCTGCAAGTAGCTCAACCTGCCGGCAATTCTGGAGGTCATGGCCCTTGGTGCGATGGATCTTGCAGTACTGCTTGTCGGAGCCTCCCGGCTTGTCGGCAGCCAACAAGGCCCGACAGGCGGCGCACCCGGCAACTTCCTTGCCGGGGTCGTCAACCTTGGCCTTCTTGGCTGCGCCGGGGTCACCGGATCCCTCGACGACAAGCACAGTCTTGCCCTTACGCTTCCTATTGCGGCGTCGACCCTTCTTTGCCGGGGCGACGGTGTCTTCGTCTGTGGAGTCGGTTTCCGTGGCAGCATCTTCGCCGGGGTACTTCCTCCCTTCTTCAGGTCGAGCACATCTATCGGCCAGAACATAAAGCTCGGCTACATCCTTAGCCTTGTTCATCGCCAGCTCCTCACGCGTCTTGCGGTTGCACACATTTTGATGGAATGCACTAATGACGGCGGCGGGATGAACATCTGGGATGTTGTACTGCACACGGCTGAACCTTTGTATGTACTTGCGCAGGGTTTCGCCGTCCTTCTAGGGGATGACATGCAAATCACTTACTTGGCCAGGAGCTTGGTGGCCTCCGGTAAAGGCGCCAACAAACTCGTGGCACAGATCCGAGCAAGAAGAAATGGAATCCACCGGTAGGTGCATCAACCATGACATGACGTTGGGCTTAAGTGCCAACGGGAAGTAGTTGGCAAGCACCTTGTCATCGCGAGGCCCGGCAGCTTGCATCGCGATAGTGTAGATGCTGAGGAACTCCGACGGGTGAGTCTTGCCGTTGTACTTTTCCCCGACCTCGGGCTTGAACGTGTGGTGGGTGGGCCACTGGAACTGCCACAGCTCACTGGTAAAGGCTGGACAACCCACCTCGTAAGGTAGGTCACCGGAACCCCTCGGCGCTGGGCGGTCCATAATGGGCCCCGCACGCCTATCTGACTGACGGCACGCTTCCCGCCACAGCTCAATAGTTGTCCGAGTGTCTTCTTGAGCTCGCTCCCGAAGAACTTGATGTTGGTCGCGGCGGGCTCGCGGGTCAGGCGATGCTGTGGAAACGTTGTCGCAGGCGTCGGCCCGGCGAGCTAGCGGCTACTGGTGCTAATGTGGGGGAGGAGAGTTCACCATGGTCGCATCATCTTCGGTCCTTCCACCACTGGCGTGCATTGGCTCGACAGAGCGCCGGCACGATGGTCCTGCTGGTCGCGGTTCATCTTTATTGGCGAAGCTGATGAGGCTCCGAATGGTGGCTCTCCACTCGTCGAGCTTCTCCACAGCAGGAGGGAAGTCGAGGAGCAGTTGCACGCGTGCCAATGCTTCTGCTGGCGTGGGTGGCGGCGAAAGCTGCATGGATCGTGACGCGCTTTGACTTCTAACCACGTTAGAAGGAGCTCTATCACGGTCTCGCGGTCGCGCACCGTTTTCGCCAGCGTCCGGGCGCGCATGCTGGCCCGGTGCATCTCGAGAGTGACTCAAAGGGCTCTTCCCGCGGCGGCGGCCGGGGGCACCGACATCACAGTATTGCTCGTCATGCGCGGCCTGGGAAGACCGCGGCGCGAGCGCCGACTGGGGCATCCTGGAGGTCGCCGCGCCGCCCGTGGGCAGCACGGCTCCACACCTGGACCCAGCGGCGTGTGGCTCGTCGTCTTGGGCGCAAACGACGCCGCTCGCCTGGCTCCGATTGCCAGAGTGTCGTGGATGCTCGCGGGCCACGCCTCCGCCACCATCCGCGGCTGCCTCGTCGCCCGCCCGCGCTGGTACGGGCGGTCCGACTCCAGACAATCCGATCGCTGTGATCCCCTTTTTCTTGGGGGCCATGGCGATGATGAAGTCGATGCGCTAACTTCTAGACCAGATTTTTCACAGCCTCAGCGCTCCCTACCTGGCACGCCAAAGATGTCGGGGGAAACGACACCTATGGGATCCCAGAGAATCCCTTCTACGGTTCGCGGGGCGTGGATCTGCGCAAAGAGTAGGTCTAGCCATCAGCGCGAGGGGATTTTTACCCACGTTCGGGCCGCAAACGATGCGTAAAACCCTAGTCATGCTTGCGTTGTCTTTATTTGGTGTTCTTGAGCTCTTGAACTAGCTGCGGTGCATGCCCAGTACAAAAAAGTCCGAATCCTTCCACAGTACGCCTCGGGCCTCCTTTTATATGTCAAAGGGGTCGCCACAGTGGCACACAGGAGGTGGAAAGTATCTATAGTGTACAAGTTTATCGCCTGGCATTGTAGGACAAACACATTTGATGCCTACGTGCCCTCTTGCTTTATCGGGGGCGGCAACAGAGCTCGTCTCGTCCGTCGCCGCCTCACCCTACTTCGGCGCACGTCCAAGCTGACGAGGCATGCATCACCATGCTGGCTGGCTGGTTGCTGTGCTGGTGCGATGACAGGGTCTTCACGAAGATCTGCATGCCACCACGCAGGTCCTTGACTAGTTGGCCTAGAAGCTGCATGCCGGCACGCAAGCGCTTGACTAGTTGGCCTAGAATCTGCATGCTGCCACGCACGCGCTTGCCTAGTTAGCGGGCTGGTTGCCGCATCGGCATGGCCGCGGGGCAGCGAAACATTGGCGGGTGCGGGCCTAGACATGGCCCCGCGGATGTCCCTAGCAAGGGTCTTGCCGGGATCTCGTAGGCGTCCCCGGTAAGGATCTTGCTGGGGGTCTTCGTCTTCTGGTTTCTATCTAGACTCGCAGGTCTTTAGTCTTTAGAAAGATCTGCATGCCACCACGCAGGCGCCCCTGAGTCTTTGCCTCGATGTTGTCGATGGTGTCAGAGTTCTCAGGCTCAAGGGTGGCGGCCTTGCTGGTGGTTGGCAAGTCGCCCGGCAAGGCTCTTGCCCGGGCTACGTAGGCCGCTCCGGCAAGGGCCTTGTCGGGGGAAGTCCATCTTGCCCCTTTGCTCTTCGCGCCTCTGGCTTGAGTACTGCCTTGGCAGTCTCGTACCTTTGGTTCTTCTGGCTCGCCAGGCACGGCCGCAGGCGTGGTTACGACTGTCCGTGCACAAGTAAAAGGGGTACAGAAAGGCCCCTACTTTTGTACACCGACAGATCTGGACTCTGCAGCGGCTGGAATTGATTTTCGTCGACTCCCCTAGGGTTTCTGGAATATTGGGGTATTTATAGAGTAAAGAGGCGGTTCAGGGGGTACCCAAGGTGGGCACAACCCACCTGGGCTCCTAGATGCGCCCTGGTGGGTTGTGCCCCCCTCGGAGTACCCCCAGGTGCTTCTTCAGCCCACTAGATGTCTTCTGGTAAAAAAAATCTCAAAAAAGTTTCGCTGCGTTTGGACTCCGTTTGGTATTGATTTCCTGCGATGTAAAAAACATGCAGAAAACAGCAACTGGCACTGGGCACTATGTCAATAGGTTAGTACCAAAAATGATATAAAATGACTATAAAATGATTATAAAACATCCAATATTGATAATATAACAGCATGCAACAATCAAAAATTATAGATTCGTTGGAGACGTATCAATGTTCCATTTGTTTTTTATGATGATTGTGTAGAAGCATTTGAAATAATTAAGAAAGCCTTAATCTATGCACCTATTGTTCAACCACCTGACTGGAACCTACCCTTTGAAATTATGTGTGTTGCTAGTGATTATGCTGTTGGTGTTGTTCTAGGACAGTTGATAAGAAATTAAATGTTATCCATTATGCTAGTAAAACTCTAGACAGTGCTCAAAGAAATTATGCTACCACTGAAAAAGAATTTTTAGCAGTTGTGTCCGCTTGTGATAAATTTAGATCTTACATTGTTGATTCTAAAGTAATTGTTCACACTGATCATGTTGCTATTAAGTACCTTATGAAAAAGAAAGATGCTAAACCTATTCTCATGAGGCGGGTCCTCTTGCTACAAGAATTTGATTTACATATTACTAATAGGAGAGGAGCTAAGAACCCCGTAGCAGACAACTTGTCTAGGTTAGAAAATATTCTTGATGACCCATTATCTATTGATGATAGTTTTCCTGATGAACAACTAGCTGTCATAAATGCTTCTTGTAGTACTCCATGGTATGCAGACTATGCTAATTATACTGTTGCTAAATTTATACCACCTAGTTTCACGTACCAACAAAAGAATTTTTTTCTATGATTTAATTAAGACATTACTTCTGGGATGACCCACACCTTTATAAAGAAGGAGTAGATGGTGTTATTAGACATTGTGTACCTGAGCATGAACAGGAATAGATCCTATGCAAGTGTCACTCCGAGGCTTATAGAGGACACCATGCAGGAGACAAAACTGCACACAAGGTATTACAATCTGGTTTTTATTGGCCTATTCTTGAAAGTGTGTTATATCGACTAGAGGGGGGTGAATATGCGATTTTTATGAATTCTTCACTGAGGAATTTGCCGGTGAGGAAATTCCTTAGCGAAGAACTACTTGCAGCGGAACAAGTACTCAAAAGTAAGCATAACAGAATACAAGCATGGTTATCATGATGAAATGAAGACAAGCACAGAGTACAGAAAGCGTAATCACAGGATAACACATGATGAAGACAAAAAGACTGAAGAAATTGAACTGAGGAAATTGAGAAAGTCTTCAGTCAAAGCTCTTCCTCACCGGCGACGATGAAGTAGCGGCGGCACTAGGGTTTGAGAAGCTCGAGCTGGAGAGAGGTCGAGCGGAGTAAAGGAAGTGAGGAAGGGGAAGGGGGGTATTTATAGCCACCGTGAAAAACTGTTCGCCTGAAGAATTTGGACGAACGTGCCCCTGACCCTTCTCATTCGCTTGACATGTGTCACCCACGTACTGAGAAGTGGAGATCGTGTTAGATCGTGGGTGAATAGATAAGTATTTCGTGGGATGCGGAACGGTTTGAGCGGCAAAGCCGAAAATTTGGATAAGATAAGTTAAAAGTTTCGTTCGCAAATTCTTCAGCTGACAAGGACACGGTGAAGATTTTGAACGAGTTTCAAATAGAACGCACATGAAGAATTTGTGAATAGATTGGGTTGAGTTTAGCATAGAGGGGGTAGGGTCCGATCACATTTACTTAGCGGAAAAAGCAACTTGAAGAATTAGCCATAAGTGAATGCTGTAGAGGACATAAACATATATATATATATAGCCAATGAAGAAAAACGACGGAAACGGTGAAGACAATGCAAAGTTGAAGAAAATGAACAACCGAGGAATTTTAAAAACTGAGGAAAAACTCAAATTGAAGATTTTCAACTTTGGTGGTGGCGCGACCCACCGTATAAGAATGATGATTTCAGACACCGCGTACAATTGTCGTAGGGTTCTAAGAATCAAATTCTTCATTAATTTCTTCACACTTAGAGTGTTATTCTTCATTGATTGAAGAAACACGTTTCTTCATGTGTTGCACATCTAAGTTATCAATTTTGCATAAGTGTTAGGATGAGTGTCCTTTTCAAAGAACATTCGAAGATTCTAAGATATTTAGCTCACACCACAACTTGCTAAATCTCTTCTCATCCAAGGGCTTTGTGAAGATATCGGCTAGCTGTTCTTCAGTCTTCACATGCTCAATAGAAATGTCGCCCTTCACCACATGATCACGAAGAAAATGATGACGAATCTGAATGTGCTTTGTCTTCGAGTGCTGAACTGGGTTGTGAGCAATCTTGATGGCACTCTCATTGTCACAGAAGAGAGGCACATTCTTCACGTTGACACCATAGTCCTTGAGAGTTTGCTTCATCCACAGCAATTGAGCACAGCAATAACCAGCAGCAATGTACTCAGCTTCAGCAGTAGACAGTGATACGCAGTTCTGTTTCTTCGAGGACCAACAGACCAAAGATCGTCCGAGGAAATGACATGTACCAGATGTTGACTTGCGGTCCACACGATCACCAGCATAGTCAGAGTCAGAATATCCAATGATATCAAAAGCCGAGCCCTTGGGGGTACCATAATCCAACTGTTGGTGTGTGAGCTAGATATCGAAGAATATGCTTCACAGCCTTATGGTGTGATTCCTTCGGTGTAGCTTGAAATCGGGCACACATGCAAACACTAAGCATAATATCTGGCCTAGATGCACATAAATACAATAAAGAACCAATCATGGAGCGGTATACCTTTTGATCGAAGTCAAAACCATTTTCATCAGTGCACAGATGGCCATTTGTGGGCATCGTAATTTTGACGCCTTTGCAATCTTGCATGCCGAATTTCCTCAGTACATCCTTGAGGTATTTCTACTGAGATATGAATATGCCATTGCGCTGTTGACGAATTTGAAGACCTAAGAAGAATTTCAATTCTCCCAGCATAGACATTTGATATTCTTCACTCATCATATAGACAAATTCCTCACTATAACGTTGGTCAGTACAGCCAAAGATAATATCATCAACATATATTTGGCACACAAACAATTCACCATCATAAGATTTAGTGAAAAGAGTAGGGTCGAGTGAACCGGGTTTGAAGCCTTTCTTCATGAGGAATTCCTTCAAAGTATCATACCATGCCCGAGGGGCCTGCTTGAGGCCATAGAGGGCCTTATTGAGTGTGAAGACTTTGTCAGGATGCTTTGGATCTTCAAAACCTGGGGGTTGAGCAACATATACTTCTTCCTCGAGCTTACCATTGAGGAATGCAATTTTCAAATCCATTTGATATAAAGTGATATCATGATGGTTAGCATAAGCAAGTAATATGCGAATAGCCTCAAGTCTAGCAACAGGTGCAAAAGTTTCATCGAAATCAATTCCTTCAACCTGTGTGTAGCCTTGAGCTACAAGTCGTGCCTTATTCCTGACCACAAGGCCATTTTCATCTTGCTTGTTGCGGTAGATCCACTTTGTGCCAATGATATTGTGCTTGCGAGGATCTGGACGTTTAACCAGTTCCCAGACGTTGTTGAGCTCGAATTGATGTAATTCTTCTTGCATGGCCTGAATCCACTCAGGCTCCAGAAATGCTTCATCTACCTTAGTGGGCTCTGTGATAGAGACAAAAGCATAATGCCCACAAAAGTTAGATAAATGTGAAGCTTTTGAGCGTGTGAGAGGACTTGGTGCTTCAATGTCATCGATGATCTTTTCAACTTGCAATTCTTTTGCAACGCGAGGATGAGCTGGTTGTCGTCGAGGAATTTGATCAGTATTTTTCTTCAGCACCATTTTCTTCAGCATTTTCTTCAGGTGCATTAGCTCGACGTTCTTCACGTTCTGGAATGAATTCTTCAGTAGATTCTTTGGTAGGAATGACATCCTCAGTAGCCTTGAACTTGATAGTTTCCTCAGGTGCTGGTTCATCTATCACAGAGGGTAGGTGCTCTCTTTGCGAGCCATTAATTTCATCGAACCGCACATCTACAGTTTCAACAACCTTGTGAAGAACGTTGTTGAAGACTCTGTAGGTGTGCGAGTCCTTTCCGTAACCAAGCATAAAACCTTCATGTGCTTTCGGTACAAATTTAGCATTGTGATGAGGATCTCTAATCCAACATTTAGCACCGAAGACTTTGAAATAACTCACATTGGGTTTCTTGTTAGTGAGGAGTTCATAGGCAGTCTTCTTGAAGAATTTGTGAAGATATACCCTGTTGATGATGTGGCACGCAGTATAAATTGCCTCAATCCAGAAGTGACGAGGCGTCTTGTACTCATCAAGCATAGTGCGAGCCATCTCAACAAGAGTTCTGTTCTTGCGCTCCACGACGCCATTCTGCTGAGGAGTGTAAGGAGCAGATAACTCATGAGTAATACCAAGTTCATCAAGATAGTCATCAAGACCAGAATTCTTGAACTCAGTTCCATTGTCACTTCTGATGTGCTTGATTTTCACACCGAAGTTGGTTGAAGCCCTCGAGGACAATCGTTTGAAGACTTCCTGCACTTAATGTTTGTAAGTGACAATATGTACCCAAGTGTAACGACAGTAATCATCAACAATAACAAAGCCATAGAGAGATGTATCATTTGTGACTGCTGAGTAATGGTTAGGACCGAAGAGATCCATATGAAGCAATTCAAATGGTCGAGTAGTGGTCATGATAGTCTTTGCTGGATGCTTAGCCTTGGTCATCTTTCCAGCTTCACAGGCTCTGCATAAGTGATCCTTGAGGAATTTGACATTCTCAATGCCAATGACGTACTTCTTCTTCGCAAGCGTGTGCAAATTCCTCATGCCTGCATGACCAAGTCGTCGATGCCATAGCCAGCCTTCTGAAGCTTTTGCAAGTAGGCACACGGCTGGTTGCGGTCCTGTAGAGAAATCAACAATATACAAGTCTCCTCTCCTAAAGCCTTCGAAGACTTTGGAATTGTCAGCTTCCATAACCACAACACAGCGATACTTGCCAAAGACAACAACCATATCAAGATCACAAAGCATTGAGACAGACACAAGGTTGTATCCTAAGGACTCGACAAGCATGACTTTGTCCATGTGTCGATCCTTTGTGATCGCAACCTTACCTAGACCCAATATCTGACTTTTGCCTTTGTCAGCGAAGATGATATGCTTCAGATGCGATGGTGATAAGGGAGCATCCATCAATAGATTCTTGTCACCAGTCATGTGATTTGTACATCCACTATCGAGGACCCACTCAGTGGCTTTGGGTTGATCATCCTTGGCACCCTTTGCAATGAAGCAATAGGTGGGAGCGTAGTCATCATTGCCGTCATCAGCCTTGTTGGTGAAGCCATTTTCTTCAGAGTTGAAGATAGACTTGCTGACGAATGCAGTAGCGAGAGCTAGACTAGCTACTCCAGACTCGGACTCCTCAGATGCCTCCTCCTCCTCATGTTCCTCAGATTCAGCTTCAGAGTCCATTTCCTTGCCAATGAATGCCGAGCCTTCTTGGAGCTGCTCTTCTTGTGAGATGAAGACTTTGAGGATTTTGATGATGAAGATTTTGAGGATTTCTTCTTTTTCTTCGCATCATTAGAACTGTAATCCTTGTATTTCTTCTTCTTTGATTCCTTTTCCCACTGAGGACAATCTTGAATGTAGTGTCCAGGTTTCTTGCATTTGTGATAAAGCCTCTTCTTGTAGTCACTAGATGAGGAATCATTGCCCCTTGAGGATCTTCCAAAGCGACCACGTCTTGAGAACTTTTGAATTTCTTCACGGGCAGTGCTAGTTCCTGGCTCAGTTCTTCAGGATCACCAAGGTTGCTGCCAGAGTCTTCATCTTCAAACTCAGAAACTGCCTTGGCCTTCAGTGCACGTGATCTACCATAGCTCGAACCATAGAGGTCTCTCTTTTCAGCAAGCTGGAACTCATGAGTATTTAGCCTTTCGAGGATATCAGCGGGATCAAGTGACTTGTAATCAGCATGTTCTTGTATCATCAATGCCAGAGTATCAAATGAGGAATCAAGCGATCTCAACAATTTCCTCACCACCTCATGGTCGGTGATGTCAATGGCACCAAGCGCTTGAAGCTCATTTGAGATGTCAGTGAGGCGATCGAAGGTTTTTTGAACATTTTCATTGTCGAGTCTTTTGAAGCGGTTGAAGAGATTGCGAAGAACATCAACTCAAGAATCACGCTGAGTTGAGACTCCTTCATTCACTTTGGACAGCCTATCCCAGATAAGCTTAGCAGTTTCCAAAGCACTCACTCTTCCATACTGTCCTTTGCTCAGATGGCCACATATGATATTCTTCGCTTGAGAATCGAGTTGCTTGAATCTCTTCACATCGGTAGCGTTCAGTGAGGGTGAGACAGAGGGAACACCATTTTCCACAACATACCAGAGATCGTTATCAATTGCCTCAAGATGCATTCGCATCTTATTCTTCCAGTAGGGGTAGTCCGTCCCATCGAAGGTAGGACACCCAGCAGAGACCTTGATCATACCTGTGGTCGACATAACTAAAACTCCAGGCGGTTATACCAAAATCACACAGAACAAGGGAGTACCTTGCTCTGATACCAATTGAAAGTGCGTTATATCGACTAGAGGGGGGTGAATAGGCGATTTTTATGAATTCTTCACTGAGGAATTTGCCGGTAAGGAAATTCCTTAGCGAAGAACTACTTGCAGCGGAATAAGTACTCAAAAGTAAGCATAACAGAATACAAGCATGGTTATCATGATGAAATGAAGACAAGCACAGAGTACAGAAAGCGTAGTCACAGGATAACATAGGATGAAGACAAACAGACTGAAGAAATTGAACTGAGGAAATTGAGAAAGTCTTCAGTCAAAGTCTTCAAACACAGATATGACAAGCACACAACACAGTAATGAGGAAATGAAAGAGTTGAGGAAATAGAACCAGTAAGCTTGGTGAAGACAATGATTTGGTAGACCAAATCCAACTGTTGTCTCAGTTGTACATCTGGTTAGGGCGGCTAGGTATTTAAACCTGAGGACACACAGTCCCGGACACCCAGTCCTGAACACGCAGTCCAGGACACTTAGTCATCACCGTATTCCCCTTGAGCTAAGGTCACACAGACCTCGCCCAATCACTCGTGGTAAGTCTTCAGGTGACTTCCGAACCTTCACAAACTCGGTCACTCGGCGATCCACAATTCCTCTTGGATGCTCTAGACCATGACGCCTAACCGTCTGGAAGAAGCATAGTCTTCAAAGGTAACAAGCATCGGATCCACGCAGGATCAATCTCTTCAGTGATGCTCAATCACTTTGGGTTTGTAGGTGTTTGGGTTTGGGTTTTCCTCACTCGATGATTTTCGCTCAAAGTCCTCGGAGGATGGGATGCTCTCAAATGACAAATGTCAGTTTCTCTCGGAGCAGCCAACCAGCTAGTGGTTGTAGGGGGCGGCTATTTATAGCCTAGGGAGCAGCCCGACATGATAAGACATAAATGCCCTTCAATGATATGACTGTTAGGTGGATAAGATATTTTGGGACAGCTGGCGCGTAGCACAGCAACGGTCGGAAATTTGAGTATCAAATTCCTCAGGGCTATCATGTTCCTCACTGTGTAGGCAATCCGCACCAGCGAATTCCTAACTCCTCAGTCAGAACAAATTCCTCAGAGACCAGAAGAATTTCGTCTCTGTCACCGAAGAATATGACTGAACTGTATGAGATTTCCAATGGCTTCACTCGAAGGGATTGGTAGGTGTAGGATTTTGAGTTGAGCATCACATGGAAATTTTTCCTTAATATTTCCTCGACCCCCTTTAACAGTACGGTGTTTCCTATGACTCAAGAAAGAGAAAATGAAACTACAAAAACAAAAGTCTTCATGCTTCATGTTCCTCAAATGAATACCAAGTCTTCAAGGTCACACCAATTTCTTCACTTTCAAAGTCTTCAGAAAGTCTTCAGAAATCCAAAGTCTTCAGTCGAAGAACTTCATTTTTAGGGGTCGACTTTCTCTGTAAATATCAAACTCTTCATAGACTTATATACCTGTGTACACTCATAAACGCATTAGTCCCTTAACCTATAAGTCTTCAATACACAAAAATCACTAAGGGGCACTAGATGCAGTTACAATTCTTTTCAAAGATGCTCGTATGTTTGTCTTGTCTTGTGATGAATGGCAAAGAATTGGTAATATCAGTAGATGTTAGGAAATGCCTATGAATTATTCACTTGTTATTGAACCATTTGATGTTTGGGGATTTGATTATATGGGACATTTTCCTTCCTCTAATGGGTACACACATATTTTGGTTGCTGTTGATTATGTTACTAAGTGGGTAGAAGCTATCCCAACAAGTAGTGCTGATCATAACACATCCATTAAAATGCTTAAAGAAGATATTTTTCTGAGGTTTGGAGTCCCTAAATATTTAGCGACTGATGGTGGTTCACACTTTATTCATGGTGCTTTCCGCAAATTGCTTGCTAAGTACGATGTTAACCATAGAATTGCATCTCCGTATCACCCTCAGTCTAGTGGCCAAGTAGAATTAAGTAATAGGGAAATAAAACTGATCTTGCAAAAAACTGTTTATAGATCTAGGAAGAATTGGTCTAAGAAACCTGATGATGCATTATGGGCTTATAGAACTGCTTATAACAATCCTATGGGTATGTCTCCATATAAAATGGTTTATGAAAAAGCATGTCACTTACCTCTCAAATTAGAACACAAAGCTTATTGGATAATTAAAGAGCTCAATTATGATTTCAAACTTGCCGGTGAAAAGAGGTTATTTGACATTAGCTCACTTGATGAATGGAGAACCCAAGCCTATCAAAATGCCAAATTTTTTAAAGAGAAAGCAAAAAGATGGCATGATAAAAGAATACAAAAGCAGGGATTTAATGTAGGTGACCATGTCTTGTTATACAATTCTCGTTTAAGATTTCTTGCAGGAAAACTTCTCTCTATGTGGAAAGGACCTTACGTTATCGAAGAAATTTATCATTCCGGTGCTATCAAGATTAACAACGCCGAAGGCAATAACCCAAAGGTGGTAAATGGACAAAGAATCAAACATTATATCTCAGGTACGCCTATAAATGTTGAGACCAACATTATTCCTTCCATAACACCGGAGGAGTACATAAAGGAAACCTTCCAGAACGCTCCAGAACCCTGAAATGGAATAGGTATGTGATATGGTAAATAAACCGACTCCAAAAGCTTTCCAAAGGCAATTTTACTCAGCTTTGGAATGTTTAAAAAATTAGAAAAATAAGTAGTCCGAAGAGCGCACAAGCAGGCGACAAGCCTGGTGTTGGGGATATACCCCCACGGTGTGACCCGCCCGGGAGGGGCCGGGTTACACCGTTGGCAACTCAGAGATAAGGTCTAGGTAGGCCCAAGAAACCACACATATAACTCGGAGGGCGACTTACGCGGTGAAGAGCCAGAGGCCCAAGCCCAGAAGATGGTGCGAGACCCGGCGCTGTAAGCCGCCCAACGATGACTTGCCTAGTAAGTCAAGGGGACTTAGAACCCAGGACGTCATGTATTATGACCCGACCCGAAATCTTGTAAGCCCAGGGCCTCGACCTGTGTATATAAAGGCGAGACCCTGCGGCGGGTTAACTCAAGTTACAATCAATCGAGAGCTAGGTTAAGTGATGTAGGGTGGAACCCTATACGGCTGATCTTTCACAAAAGGAGCGGATCCCAACTATTAACACGAAGAACACGAGGGGAAACACGAGGGAAAACATGAGGGAATCACTCAAACCAACAAGATTAGGTCACACATATGCTAGATCCGAGTACACATAGAGATCACACGGTCCAAATCCAACAAGAGACGATACATAGGGTAACCAGTTCTTCTCCATGAGGAGGTCTTGAGGTCTTCCTGTTAGGGGTCTTGAATCCAAGTGGATCTTCTCCGAAGAGGTGTCGGTCCCTCGCGATGGAGTAGATCTGGATGGATGAGCGAGGCTCTATCTCACATATGATCTATCACAACACTAACCCTAGAAAGAGGTAGGAGGAGGAGTATATATAGTCTAGGTGGGCTAAGGGGTACATTACACTGTGCGCAGACAGGGGAGGCCGGATGTCCGGGCCTTCACGAGGTGTTGGATGTCTGGGCTAGCGCCGGATGTCCGGGCGGTCGGGGCTGGCCTTGACGCTCTCTGGATAGGCGGGGTCCGAATGTCCAGGCGGGGGGCCGGATGTCCAGCGGTTCGGGAAGAGCCGGATGTCCGGGCCTCTGGCCGGATATCCGGGCTGACGAGGTTCAGCTTCGGGTGTGTTCGGTGATGGGCGCCGGATTTTCGGGCGGGGCCGGATGTCCGGGCTGAGGCCGGATGTCTGGGGCTACGACTTGGCCGCTGGCCCGTTGCTACAGGCGACACCTCCAGGGGCCAGATGTCCGGGGTCATGGCCGGATGTCGAGGACCTGGGAGCTGTTCTTGACTCCTCCCGTTTGTTCTCTTCTTCCGTGAACTTGGGGACTTGTCCGTCTTCATGTGCATCTTCGAGAGGGTCCTCATGGTACCTGATCATGCACAACATTCCGGACATAGGTAGTAGCCATGTCTCAAGTGGATCATATGTGATATCGCTAAGGAAGGAAGTCACCTCGGTCTCGAGAGCTTTAGCTCTAGCTCATGTCATAGGTCCTCTTGGCACTTGGTGAGACGATGGTAGGTCCATGGGGATGACCATAGGATGCTCCACATCATCTCCCCTCCCTTGGGAAAGATCTGACCTCGGATCGAAATCTTCATCACCATGGTAGGGAGAGAGATCTTTGACGTTGAAGATGTCGCTCATGGCGTACTTGTCTCGTGGCATGTCGATCTTATAGGCGTTGTTGTTGTAGCGTGCAAGCACCTTGAAGGGTCCATCGGCTCGTGGTAGAAGTTTGGACTTGCGTTCGTTGGGGAAGCGGTCCTTGCGAAGGTGTAGCCACACAAGATCTCCTATGTTGAATATCATGGGTTGCTTGCTGACGTTGAGCTTGGTCGCGAGTCGTTGTACTTGGCGCTCGATGGTGTGCATTGTATCTTCATGCATCTTCTTGAGGTAGTTGATTCGATCAGTCGCGTCCATGTTGGTGCCTCTTGTAGTGGTAGAGGGAGAATGTCCAATGGGGACAACGGGTTGAAACCGTAGACGACCTCGAAGGGGGACTTGCCGGTAGTCGAATGTCTTGCGCGGTTGTAGGCGTACTCGGCGATGGGTAAGCACTCCTCCCACTCCTTGATGTTCTTCTTGATTAACACGCGAAGAAGAGTGGAGAGCGTGCGGTTCGTCACCTCCATTTGGCCGTCAGTTTGTGGATGGTATGCCATGGAGAATAGTAGCTTGATTCCGAGCATTGCACATAAGGTCTTCCAAAAGTAACTCAAGAACTTGACGTCGCGTTCCGAGACAATCGTCTTTGGCACTCCATGTAAGCGCAAGATTTCCCTACAAAAAAGATTTGCAATATGTGAAGCATCGTCTATCTTGTTGCATGGTATGAAATGTGCCATTTTAGAGAATCGGTCCACAACAGACGGAATCCTTTCCCTTTCTAGTTCTAGGCAAACCAAGGACAAAATCCATGCTAATATCTTCCCACGGTTGATATGGATTGGAAGGGGCATGTAAAGGCCATGGGATTGAGCTTTATACTTAGCTTTGCGACATGCAGAGCACCAGTTGGTGAAACAGAAGACGTCGTGGAACATCTTGGGCCAAAAGTAGTTCTTGGAGAGTGTAGCAAATGTCTTGTCGCGTACAAAGTGTCCCATTAGTCCTCCGCTATGAGATTCTTGCAAAAGCAACAAACAAAGAGAAGACTCCGGGATGCATAGTTTGTTAGCTCTCATAAGATAACCATCTTTGATGTAATAGCGTGCCCAAGATGTATGCGTCAAACATTTGGCATATGGAATAGCAAAAGTAGTATCATGTGCATACAAGTCTTTTATGTGCTCCAAACCAATGACATCCAACTCAAGTTTGGTGACAAGCATGCATATGCGGGAAAGAGCGTCCGCCACAACAATTCCCTTACCTTTAATATACTTGATGACATAAGGAAAAGACTCAATGAACTCACTCCATTTAGCATGATGCTTGTTCAACTTAGTTTGACCCTTAAGGTATTTAAGCGTTTCATGGTCGGTATGGATGACAAATTCATGAGGGCGAAGATAATGTTCCCATTCATACAAAACTCACACTAAAGCATATAGCTCTTTGTCATAGATGGGGTAATTGAGTTGCGCTCCGGAAAGTTTCTCACTATAGTAAGCTATGGAGCGCTTCTCTTGCATTAACACACCTCCTATACCATTACCACTAGCATCGCAATGAATTTCAAATGGTTTGTCAAAGTTGGGTAATGCAAGCACGGGAGCATGAGTATGCAAATTCTTAAGCTCATTGAATGCGCTATCTTGAGATGGTCCCCAAATAAAGGGTGCATTCTTATTACTCAAAGCATGTTAAGGAGACACAATAGTGCTAAAGTCCTTCACAAATCTATGGTAGAAACCGGCTAAACCAAGGAAGCTACGCACTTGTTGCAAGTTGGTTGGTTGGGGCCAAGTTTTAATAGCATTGATCTTAGATTCATCAACATGAACACCCTTACAAGATACAACAAAACCCAAGAAAACAAGCTTATCAACACCAAAAAGGCATTTGTCCATATTAGCATAAAGGCGCTCTTTCTTGAGGGTTTTCAATACGGTCCGAAGATGGGTGACATGATCTTTGAGGGATTTGATAAACACAAGAATATCATCGAAGTAGACCACAACAAACACACCAATATAGGGTCGAAGAACAAAATGCATTAGTCGCATGAATGTACCGGGTGCTTCGGTTAAACCCATTGGCATAACAAGCTATTCATATAAGCCAAATTTGGTCTTAAATGCGGTTTTCCATTCATCACCTTCTTGGATGCGTATTTGATAGTAGTCACTTTTAAGATCATTTTAGAGAAAATTGTGGCTCCTCTAAGCTCATCTAGCATATTATCTAGGCGTGGAATAGGGTAACGATAACGCACGGTAATAGCATTGATAGGATGACAATTGGAACACATGCGAAATGTACCATCTTTCTTGGGAACAAGGATTACCGGGACGACACAAGGGCTCAAACTTTCTCGTAAATGGCCATTGTCGATGAGTTGTTGTACTTCCCATTAGATCTCCTTAGTTTCCTCGGGTTAACACGGTAGGGAGCCTTGTTCGGAATGGGTGCTTTGGGGATGAGGTCGATTCCGTGTTCGATGCCTCGTAGAGGGGGTAGTCCCAGAGGTAGCTCATCGGGGAAAACGTCTTGGAATTCCTACAATAGAGAAGATAACACTAAAGGTAGATTGTCAGAGGTGTTAGCTTTTGGTGCCTCGTCCTTGCACAAAAGGACATAGTGCATGACACTTGATGGTTTCTGACATACTTCTTTCATCTCACGTTTTGTGGCAAATAGGAGTAAGTTCTTGTGGTCGCTCATCGTGGAGGCACTCGATTTTGGCTTGTGGCGCTCACTCTCTTTTTGGTGGTTCGCTCTCTCACTATTCTCTCCATGTTGGGTGGCTTGCTTGTCGGCGATCACTTGGATTGGAGACATAGGTCATATTACATACTCCTTTCCTTTCATCTTGAAGCTATAGTGGTTTGTACGCCCGTTGTGGACGACTCCTCGGTCAAATTGCCATGGCCGTCCAAGAAGGAGGTGGCAAACGGACATCGGAACGACATCACACTCCAAGGTGTCTTCATAAGCTCCGATCTTGAAGGAAACTTGTACCATATGCTCGACTTGGATAGTGCCGGAGTCGCTTAGCCATTGAACCTTGTAGGGGTGCGGGTGCTTCATCTTGACCAATTGGAGCTTGGAGCATAGTTCTTCACTTGCTAGGTTATGGCAACTCCCTCCATCGATGATGACCTTGACGGACCTTCCATTGATGCCGGCCTTGGTGTAGAAAATACGGCATCTTTGGTCTTTGTCTTGTAGATGTTGAAGAGTCAAGACCTTGGAGACAACCAGAGCGGGGCTCGAATCTTCATCACAAAAGACTTGATCATCTTCATCCTCGTTCACTTGCCGGTGCATGGCCACTTGCTCAAGGGCTTCCATTTCTCCTTCACTGTAGCGACCAGACCTCAAATGGCCTGTGCTGCTGTGCACCAGTGTCATCCCTGGATCAGTAATGCTGACACGCACAATACAAATGGAGGATTTATAACAGAGTAGCAATCACACACTTATTACATCGAATATCTCCAAAGAGATTAAGTATAATAAACATGGCTTAAGGCCATCTAATAACGATAACAGCGGAAGACTTGGAAGATAAGTGAGTCCATCAACTCCAGCGGCATCACTGAGTATAAGACCACGACCTAAGGCACCTTACTCGTCGTCTGAAAAGTCTGCAACATGAAACGTTGCAGCCCGAAAACGGGTCAGCTCATAGAATATGCTGGCAAAGCAACACATAGAGAGCAATGAACAATGATAAGGCTATACTATATGCATATATGGCTGGTGGAAAGCTCTATGGTTACAGTTTTGCGAAAAGCCAATTTTATCCTACTGCAAAGGAATAAATTTTTATTTAACTATCATGGTGGTTGAAACATTGAGAAGGTACCTCCAACTCAATCCCAATTAAGTAACATCATTAACCCAACAAAATTAATTATAAGTATCACGGTGATGAGATTCAAATGATAATCCAGGTACTAGATACTCAAGTTGTCCATAACCGGGGACACGGCTAATCATGATCAGTTTGTACACTCTGCAGAGGTTTGTGCACTTTTCCCCACAAGACTCGATCGCCTCCGCTTGATTCTCGCACTACATGATGTTTGAGAAACGGATGACCGAGACACAGTCTTTCAGAAACAGTCACTCTCTACTCTGGATGGACCGGTACACCTACTTTCCCCTACATCTGCTAGTCCACCTCTTCAAGAGATCCTGTAACCTACTCAGCTATGCTAGAGCCCATAATAGCTTGCGGCTGCACACGGAAGTTTCTAGCATGAACAATCTTATGATCCCTTTGAGCCTGGGTGGCGGACCTTATACATACAGACAACACTGGGTTCTCCAGGTGTCTCAATCCACCCAGATGTGAGTTTTAGTTGCCACCTTAAGTTGAACCATTATTAAACACTCACATCTGTCATGAATATCTCTCAAACCCAATCCACGTCTACGAGCATAGCATGGCAATGAGAATAGCAACGTAGAAGTAACTCCCGAGGGTTTGATATATGAAATAGGTAATAGGTACTACCTCAACTACTTCCCAATACCCACAGTTTAATTAGATCCTAATCATGCAATGTGTTTGAGGAAATAGATCTAATGCAATAAAACTGGGTATGAACGGGGTATGATCAAAGTGTTACTTGCCTTGCTGATGATCCGCAAAACCTAATGAGTCGAAGTAACAAGCGGCACACTCCGGGTACTCTATCGCAACAAAGAAGCACACAATCAGTACTCATCTAATGCACAGGTAAAACTCGAAAGAAAGATCCAACCAGAAAGTTCAACTTAAGAACTCCGGTTTGCAAAAAGAATCAACTCGAAAGAAGCAACGAAAGTCAAACGGCGAAAGAAAGAAACTTCGTTTGCTAATCTGGATCTAGGTCAAATTTTACTGTAGCAAAAACTTGTTTGATTAGGTTAAACGGAAAGAGAATTTCGAGACGAAACTCTAGGCGCTTGAATCGCCTGATTCCGATAAACGAGCGAGAAGTTAAACAGATTCGAAATTTCGATCAGAAATCGAATCTCAGAAATAACGAGAAAATCCGTCGAAAAAGAAAAACGGACGAACGGTTAAATAACGGACGTTCGTTAACAGAGAAAAACCGACGAACGCGTTCGTTAAAACGAACGGTTCGGTGAACGCTCGTGAAATAAGAAAACCGAAAAAAAACCGATCTAGGGTTTTTTTTTTAAAAACAAAAGTTTTTTTTTCAGAAAAACCGGTCAACGCGAACACGGGCAGTACCTCGACGGGGCTCGCTCCGGCGAGGGCTCCGGCGGGCGGGGTCGGCGGCGGGGAATGCGGGGCTCGGGGGCGGCGGCTCCGGCGGGCGAGGGGCGGGGCTCCGGTGGGCGGGCGGCGAGGCAAAGGCGGCGGCGGCAGCGGGATGCGGCGGCGGCGGCTGGCGATGCGGGCGGCGGCGGTGGCTCGGGTGAGGAGAAACGGAGGGGGGGCGGGGTATATATGGAGGGGGGCTAGAGGCTTGGGGGAGGGGGCACCGAGGCGGCGGCGGGCTCCGTGGCGTGGCCGGACTCCGGCGGCGTCGTGGGGAAGAAGGAGAGCGCGGGCGGGCTCGGTTGGGCTCGGCCCAGCCGGCGCGGCGCGGTATTTTTTTAATAAGTTCCGCGGGAAAAATTGCGTAGAAAAATAAATAAAAATCAGCAAAATATGAAATAAATTTTCCCTGTCTTGTTAGAAAATCTAGAATAGGGTGAACATTTTTAAAATCAAAAATAAATATTTTGAAAACATGCATATTTTTAAATGCAATAAAAATTGCAAATAAAATCCAATAAATTCCAATAATGTTTTTAACATTTTTCCTCCAGTATTTCAATTGTTTTGGAGAAGTCATATTTTCTCCTCTCATTTATTTAAAGATGAAATATTTTCCGGAGAGAAAAATAATTAAAATCCCAATCCTCGTTTGAAAAATCAAATAAGAAAATTTGAGAAAATCCCCAACTCTCTCCGAGGGTCCTTGAGTTGCTTAGGATTTATCGAGGATTTTTCAAAATGCAACAAAACATGATATGCAAATGATGATCTATGTATAACATTCCAAATTGAAAATTTGGGATGTTACATTCACTCATGGAGTCATAGGTTCCATCGTCGTTGAGGATCATGGTGTGCTTGTTTGTACACTCGAAAGACTTGTGGCATCGGACCCGCATGTGAAGCATTTGAAGGAACTTGTCTTGATGGTCTCATCGGTTGGGGTAGATGATGATGAAGCTCTCGGCTTGAAGTTGCTTGTAGTAGGCGGACGACTTGAGGTTGTCGAAGTTTTCTTGGAACTTGACTTGTCGTCGTTGCTTGTAGATGGCTTGTTTGTGGTAGAAGGTGTTGGAGTCGTTGAAGCTTGGTTGTTGGAGAAGCCATAGGACTTGGATGAGAACTTGGCGTACTTGAAGTCATCTTGCACTTGACGTTCCGATTTGGTAGCTTGATGCACTAGCTCGATGAGCTTCGAGTATGGTTGGAAGCCGTCTATCTTCTTGATAGGATGATTGAGTCCATTCAAGAAACGTGCCATAGTTTGCTCATCATCTTCCGTGACATTGGCTCATATCATGGAAATCTCCATTTCCTTGTAGTACTCTTCAACACTCTTGGTTCCTTGCTTGAGGAGTTGGAGTTTCTTGAAGAGGTCGCGGTTGTAGTAGGTCGGTATGAAACGTGCTCTCATGACATCCTTCATTTGCGCCCAAGTTGTGATGGGTGGTTCACCTCTTGCCGCTCGGTGCTCAATGACTTATTCCCACCAAACGAGGACGTAGTCTTGGAACTCAAGGGATGCCATCGCGATCTTCTTCTCTTCCTCATAGTTGTGCAAACAGAAGATTTTGTCAACCTTCAATGCCCATGAAAGGTACTCTTCAGGATCATTGCTTCCGGAGAACTTGGGCATGGTGAACTTTAGCTTGCCATAACATTGCTCTTAATTGTGTTGGGGTCAGGGATTATGACGTCCTTACCGAGGAGGATTGTCTCCCTCAACTTGCTCTTGTGTTGGAGGATTTCCATTATCTTCTTGCTTGTGTTGAACTTGATGTTCTTGTCGAGCTTGTGGAGGAGCTTGTTGAGCTTGACGATTCACGCGAGCTTGATATATTCGTTCTTGAACTTTATCGCGAAGTGCTTCTTGTTTCTCACGGGCTTGGCGGTTGCGCGTGGCTACGGCTCGACTTGAATGTCGGAGGGCATGTTGCGCCTCAAGTGCTTGAGCTTCACGTAGTTGTTGTTCTTGGCGTTGTGCCTCGGCATCTTGTGCATCTTGGTGTTGTCATGCATGCTCTTCCTCTTCTTGTTGTCGTTGACGTTGTCGTTCTTGTGCTTGCATGAAGGTATCTTGGTTTTGACGGTGTCGATGTTCTTGCGCGCGAGCTTTCTCTTGAGAGTCGTTGTCGTGTAGAGGATTGCGGTTTGCTTGACGATCTTGACGCACGGCACGACGAAGAGTGTTCGATGTCGGGGTACTTGAGCCGGAGATAGTGTCGTAGGAGTGTCGACTCGAGCGGCTCCGTCTTGAGTAGGACGAAGTGGTAGAAGAGCAGTTGACCAACAAGGCACGAATCTCGTCCATTGTTGCGTCATTCTCTTGTTTGTGTTCGTCAAGCTTGTTGTCGAAGTAGTCTCATGTATGTTGCTCGGAGAGCCACAAGTCGGTGGCGAGATGGTCGATGCGGTCACACATTGATTGTGGCACTTGATGCAAAGCTCGTTGTGCACCAAAGAGGTGGCTCTTTGATGAGGACATCAATAACATTGTTACACCCACAGCCCCTACTGCTACATATACTGGACCAATTACTAGAGCTCGCGCACGCCAATTAAATTATCAGGTACTTTCGTTTCTTGGTAATGATTCTAATGTTCATGAGAATATGATGCTGCCTAAATTGGATACATTTGTTTTGCTTACAAATGAAGGGCCTGGCATGGAGAAGAGGGATGAACACTGGAGCAAGACCAAGCCTGGAGATTATGGCATGTGCAAGGGGAACAAGAACGGAGTTACAAGTGATGATTTCAGGACTTTGAAGCCACCATAAGGAGTGCATGAAGCCTTGGACGAAATATACAAGATGCCACTTCATAAATTTCGTCCAGAGGCTATTCTTGGTGCTGCGTCACCTTATTATTGGGCCAGGCCCATGTAATTTCGAAATACTTAAGTATAGGCTGTTTTTAGAATCCGTATGTGTGGGGAAACAAGAGTTAGGGTTGGTTTCGGACCCCTCCCTCAAGGCCCACGAAATTCCCCCCTCTTCCTCCATATATACAGCCCTTAGGGCATCGTTTAGACTTTGGGTTTTGTTTAGACTAAAAGTTCGCCATAGCTGCAACTTCGTGTACTTCGTTTGTGTTCAACGACCAGACAAAGGCGTCACAGAACCCCACCTTCATTAATAAAGCTTTCCTCTTATAATCGCAATATCCAGATTGCAATCTCAGTTACTTGCTTGTTCTTCGTTTGCTCGCAGGTAACAAACCCTCGTGGTCAGGTTGATTGTGCTCCGGCGTGGTCAATAACCCCTCGAAAGTTGGTTTAGCGATTGCTAAGGCGCGACGTCTCGCATGTTCGTAGTCGGATCGTCAAGGTCGACTCCCACAGAAAACGATAGTCACCATCTCATCGAAACATCGGGACACCTACGCCTCTATCAAGTGGTATCAGATTTTCAGGTTGCTCGGTGAGATTTTACAGTTTTTCGTAGTTTAGATCGAGTCTGTTCTTCATACCAACAGTCCACGAAAAAGCCAAAAAAAATTAGGGTTAGTTCATCATATCCGAACCAGTTTGAGCCCTTGCATAGTCTTTTTCAGTATTTTGCTTTGTTGAATTTGTGGTTGCATCGTCGTGCCAAGTTGCTGGTCTTAGCGTCTGGTTTCCCTTAGAGTTTCGAGTTCTGTTCACAAGTTGTCACGCCGCCGCCGCACCATCGTCATCGTTCCTACCATATACCACCACCACCAACATATTCCTTACCGCTGCCATATACATCCGCCTGTCCACCACCAATCCGAGTCCACATATACATCTGCCTGTCCACCACCAATCCGAGTCCACATATACATCCGCCTGTCCACCACCAATCCGAGTCCATATATACATGTGCATGTCCACCACCAATCCAATTTCTTTTCATATTAGGTTTGTTTCCGAGATCCATCTAGTTTTCGTTTTGTGTTTCCTTTCCCGAGTAGGTCTCGAAAAAAAAGTTGAGTAGCTCCACATATACATCCTTCATTTGCGCCCAAGTTGTGATGGGTGGTTCACCTCTTGCCGCTCGATGCTCAATGACTTATTCCCACCAAATGAGGACGTAGTCTTAGAACTCAAGGGATGCCATCGCGATCTTCTTCTCTTCCTCATAGTTCTACAAACGGAAGATTTTGTCAACCTTCAATGCCCTTGAAAGGTACTCTTCGGGATCATTGCTTCCGGAGAACTTGGGCATGGTGAACTTTAACTTGCCATAACATTGCTCTTAATTGTGTTGGGGTCGGGGATGATGACGTCCTTGAAGAGGAGGATTGTCTCCCTCAACTTGCTCTTGTCTTTGAGAATTTCCATTATCTTCTTGCTCGTGTTGAACTTGATGTTCTTGTCGAGCTTGTGGAGGAGCTTGTTGAGCTTGACGATTCACGCGAGCTTGATATATTCGTTCTTGAACTTTATCGCGAAGTGCTTCTTGTTTCTCACGGGCTTGGCGGTTGCGCGTGGCTACGGCTCGACTTGAATGTCGGAGGGCATGTTGCGCCTCAAGTGCTTGAGCTTCACGTAGTTGTTGTTCTTGGCGTTGTGCCTCGGCATCTTGTGCATCTTGGTGTTGTCATGCATGCTCTTCCTCTTCTTGTTGTCGTTGACGTTGTCGTTCTTGTGCTTGCGTGAAGGTATCTTGGTTTTGACGGTGTCGATGTTCTTGCGCGCGAGCTTGCTCTTGAGAGTCGTTGTTGTGTAGAGGATTGTGGTTTGCTTGACGATCTTGACGCACGGCACGACGAAGAGTGTTCGATGTTGGGGTACTTGAGCCGGAGATAGTGTTGTAGGAGTGTCGAGTCGAGCGGCTCCGTCTTGAGTAGGACGAAGTGGTAGAAGAGCGGTTGAGCAACAAGGCACGAACCTCGTCCATTGTTGCGTCATTCTCTTGTTTGTGTTCGTCAAGCTTGTTGTCGAAGTAGTCTCATTTATGTTGCTCGGAGAGCCGCAAGTCGGCGGCGAGATGGTCGATGCGGTCACTCATTGCTTGTTGCTCTTGATGCAAAGCTCGTTGTGCACCAAAGAGGTGGCTCTTTGATGAGGAGATCAATAACATTGTTACACCCACAGCCCCTACTGCTACATATACTGGACCAATTACTAGAGATCGCGCACGCCAATTAAATTATCAGGTACTTTCGTTTCTTGGTAATGATTCTAATGTTCATGAGAATATGATGCTGCCTAAATTGGATACATTTGTTTTGCTTACAAATGAAGGGCCTGGCATGGAGAAGAGGGATGAACACTGGAGCAAGACCAAGCCTGGAGATGATGGCATGCGCAAGGGGAACAAGAACGGAGTTACATGTGATGATTTCAGGACTTTGAAGCCACCATAAGTTGTGCATGAAGCCTTGGACGAAATATACAAGATGCCACTTCATAAATTTCGTCCAGAGGCTATTCTAGGTGCTACGTCACCTTATTATTGGGCCAGGCCCATGTAATTTTGAAATACTTAAGTATAGGCTATTTTTAGAGTCCGTATGTGTGGGGAAACAAGAGTTAGGGTTGGTTTCGACCCCTCCCTCAAGGCCCACGAAATTCCCCCCTATTCCTCCATATATACAGCCCTTAGGGCATCATTTAGACTTTGGGTTTTGTTTAGACTAAAAGTTCGCCATAGCTGCAACTTCGCGTACTTCGTTTGTGTTCAACGACCAGACAAAGGCGTCACAGAACCCCACCTTCATTAATAAATCTTTCCTCTTATAATCGCAATATCCAGATTGCAATATCAGTTACTTGCTTGTTCTTCGTTTGCCCGCAGGAAACAAACCCTCGTGGTCAGGTTGATTGTGCTCCGGCGTGGTCAATAACCCCTCGAAAGTTGGTTTAGCGATTGCTAAGGCGTGACGTCTTGCATGTTCGTAGTCGGATCGTCAAGGTCGACTCCCACAGAAAACGATAGTCACCATCTCATCGAAACATCGGGACACCTACGCCTCTATCAAGTGGTATCAGATTTTCAGGTTGCTCGGTGAGATTTTACAGTTTTTCGTAGTTTACATCGAGTCTGTTCTTCATACCAAGTCCACGAAAAAGCCACAAAAAAATTAGGGTTAGTTCATCATATCCGAACCAGTCTGAGCCTTTGCATAGTCTTTTCAGTATTTTGCTTTGTTGAATTTGTGGTTGCATCGTCGTGTCAAGTTGCTGGTCTTAGCGTCTGGTTTCCCTTAGAGTTTCGAGTTCTATTCACAAGTTGTCACGCCGCCACCGCACCATCGTCATCGTTCCTACCATATACCACCACCACCAACATATTCCTTACCGCTGCCATATACATCCGCCTGTCCACCACCAATCCGAGTCCACATATACATCTGCCTGTCCACCACCAATCCGAGTCCACATATACATCCGCCTGTCCACCACCAATCCGAGTCCACATATACATCCGCCTGTCCAGCACCAATCCGAGTCCATATATACATCCGCCTGTCCACCACCAATCCGAGTTCTTTTCATATTAGGTTTGTTTTCGAGATCCATCTAGTTTTCATTTTGTGTTTCGTTGCCTAAGTAGGTCTTGAAAAAAAAGGAGTCTGGAGACCCCCGGGCAGTTTTTAGGCCAAAATTTCGGCGACCGAAAATATTTTTTCCCTATCCTATTTTTAGGCTTTTCTGAGTCTTTTGAGCCACGTGCCATCATAGTGATTTTTTGTCGCACTTTTTCGTCGTCGCTGCCCTGATTTCCGAAAAAATAGTCACAAAAATTCGTGCCCATCCTGTCATTTTGACCTGGGAAGAGTTTTGAGACACTCGCCATTATAGTGATTTTTTCGCAAAAAAAAGTGAGCAAAAAAAAGAGCGCCAAAAAAACAGAGCGAATTTTTTTCCAGAGTGTGCTTTTTCCTTGTTTACGTGCAGCGCCGTGATTTTGTTAGTGTTCTAGGCTCGCGTCTCTAGCACGGTCTAGCCTAGGACCAGCACAGTACCGTCGTTGAGCGTTTATTCAACTTTGCATCTCTGAATTGATTATTGCTGACCCTTTTTGCTACCATATTATAAGCCTTCCCAGCTCCACATACATCTACATCATGTGTTTGACTCTCCCTGGTAATCGCTCTATCCAAGCCTTGAGAGTTTTGACTACATCAGTGCCGATCACCGCCTGCTGCTGGGTAAGAACTGGTAAGAATTTGGGATTTGCTTGACGGATTTGTGACACCCACCACCACCACCACTTGTTAGTAGTCTGTAGGATCATATTCTTGTGTGTTTCTATTCCTTCTAACCATGCCAGGATCACAAGCCGATGAGATTGACTGGGAGAACTTAACGAACAAGGAGCTTCATGATAAGTTTCAGCAAATGATGGCTGAACAGGTGCAAGATGTGCTGAACAATTTTGAAGAGGCCATGGAGAAGATCACTGGCCATGAGAAGACGTTCGAAACAAAGCTCGATAACAGATTTAATGAACTGCTTGCACGTCTACCACCACCGGCTGCACCTGCCACACCTCTGCAACAACAACAACGACTACCTCCACGTCGCGAAACAGCCCTCCGCCGAGCGAGCCGTGTCCTTCTTTAGCCTGGCCAAACTGTTGTTGCTGCTATTAATACTTCTGTGGCTCCTGCTGCTGATGCGGAGGATGATTATGCGGGAGATTACGAGGATGAGGTTGATCAAAATCAGAACTACGTGCAACCACCAGCACCACCACCACCAGGTCGTCCACATGCAAATAATCACAATGGTAGGGCTCTCCCTCAGGTACGAGATCATGACCATCTTCCTAAACTGAAATTGAATATTCCACCATTTTAGGGTAGATATGTTCCTGATATATATCTTACTTGGGAGTTAGAAACCGAACAACGTTTTACATGTTTAGAATATCCCGAGGAGAGACGTGTTGCTGCTGCACTTTGTGCTTTCACTAGTTTTGCTTGTGTGTGGTGGTCTGAACATCGTAAATTATATCCGAATAATATTCCAACTACTTGGGCTGCTTTGAAAACTGCTATGTGTACTCGTTGGGTTCCACCATATTATCAACGTGAATTACTTCAAAAATTGCAGTGTTTAAGACAAGGAAAAAATTCTGTAGAGGAATATTATCAGGAATTACAAACTGGCATGATTAGATGTGGTATTGTTGAGGATAATGAAGCTGTGCTTGCATGTTTTATGGGTGGATTAAATAGAGAGATTCTGACCATTCTAGAGTATAAGGAGTATAATAATATCACTCGTTTATTCCATCTTGCTTGTAAAGCTGAATGTGAAGTGCAGGACCGACAAGCATTGGCGCGAGCTAACTTTTCTGCAGGCCGACCTTTGTCATGGACGCCACATGCATCCTCTACTTCCACTGCACCATGACCTCCATCAGGTGCCACCTCCAACCGTGATACAAGAAAGCAGGCACAACCACCACTATCTACCAAGAGCACACCTGTCGGGCCTACACAGAGCTCTTCTTCTTCCATGGCATCAATAGGGCACACAAGTGATATTATCTGTCGTCGTTGTAAGGGAAGAGGTCATTATGTGCGAGAATGCAAATCTCAGCGTGTGATGATTACTACTGAGGATGGTGGGTATGAGTCCGCTAGTGACTATGATGAGGAGACTTTGGCTCTTATTACACGTGAAGAACACGGTGGAGATGATTCTGATCATGAGACGCAATACATGGCTCCTGAAGATGCTGACAGGTATGAATGTTTGGTTGCTCAACGTGTTTTGAGTGTGCACGTTACACAAGCTGAGCAAAATCAGAGGCATAATTTGTTCCATACAAAGGGAGTTGTGAAGGAACGTTCTATTCACGTCATCATAGATGGAGGGCGCTGCAACAACTTGGCTAGCATGGAGATGGTGGAGAAGCTATCTCTCACCACAAGACCACATCCACATCCTACTACATCCAATGGTTCAACAATAGCGGCAAGGTTAAGGTAACACGTACTGTTCGTGTGCATTTTAGTATCTCTACATATGCTGATTATGTTGATTGTGATGTGGTACCCATGCAAGCATGTTCCTTATTACTTGGTAGACCATGGCAATTTGATAAAAATTATGTACACCATGGTAGAAACAATCAGTATACTCTTGTTCATAAGGATAAAAATATTACTTTGCTTCCTATGACTCCTGATTCCATTTTGAAAGATGATATTAATAGAGCTAATAAAGCAAAACAGGAGAAAGATAAGAGTGAAAATCAGATTGTGGCAAAAGAATTTGAGCAACAAATGAAGCCTAATAATAAACCATCTAGTGTTGCTTCTGAAATTAAATTGAAAAGTGCATGTTTACTTGCCACCAAATCTGATATTGATGAGCTAGATTTTAGCAAATCTGTTTGCTATGCTTTTGTGTGCAAAGAGGCATTATTTTCATTCAAGGACGTGCCTTCCTCTTTGCCCCCTGCTGTCACTAACATTTTGCAGGAGTTCGCTGATGTCTTCCCACAAGACGTGCCACCGGGATTACCACCTATTCGAGGGATTGAGCATAAAATTGACTTAATTCCCGGTGCATCGCTACCCAACCGTGCACCATACCGTACCAATCCAGAGGAGACGAAGGAGATTATGCGTCAAGTACAGGAGCTGCTCGACAAAGGTTATATACGCGAATCTCTTAGTCCTTGTGATGTTCCTATCATACTAGTGCCTAAAAAGGATGGCACATCGCGTATGTGTGTTGATTGTAGAGGCATTAATAATATTACTATTCGTTATCGTCATCCTATTCCTAGGCTACATGATATGCTTGATGAATTGAGTGGCTCTACAATATTCTCCAAAGTTGATTTGCGTAGTGGATACCATCAAATTCGTATGAATTTGGGAATGAATGGAAAACAACATTTAAAACTAAGTTTGGTTTATATGAGTGGTTAGTCATGCCTTTTGGGTTAACTAATGCACCTAGTACTTTCATGAGACTAATGAACAAAGTTTTACGTGCTTTCATTGGATGATTTGTGGTAGTCTATTTTGATGATATACTGATTTATAGCAAATCTTTGGAAGAACATTTGGAACATTTACGTGCTATTTTTATTGCTCTACGTGATGCACGTTTGTTTGGTAACCTTGGGAAGTGCACCTTTTGCACCGACCGAGTAGCTTTTCTTGGCTATGTTGTTACTCCACAGGGAATTGAAGTTGATAAAGCCAAGATTGAAGCTATTGAGAGTTGGCCGCAGCCCAAAACGGTCACACAAGTGAGGAGTTTACTTGGACTCGCTGGTTGCTATAGGCGTTTTGTGAGAGATTTTAGCACCATTGCTGCACCTCTCAATGAGCTTACAAAGAAGGATGTGCCTTTTGTTTGGGGTACCGCACAGGAAGAAGCCTTCACGGTATTGAAAGATAAGTTGACACATGCTCCTTTATTCCAACTTCCTGATTTTAATAAGACTTTTGAGCTTGAATGTGATGCTAGTGGAATTGGATTAGGAGGTGTGTTATTACAAGATGGCAAACCTGTTGCATACTTTTCTGAAAAATTGAGTGGGCCTAGTTTGAACTATTCTACTTATGATAAAGAATTATATGCTCTTGTTCGGACCTTATAAACATGGCAACATTATTTATGGCCCAAAGAATTTGTTATACATTCTGATCATGAATCTTTGAAACACATTAAAAGTCAAGCAAAACTGAACCGTAGACATGCTAAATGGGTTGAATTCATTAGGACTTTCCCTTATGTCATTAAACACAAGAAGGGTAAATAAAATGTTATTGCTGATGCATTGTTTCGTCGCTATACTATGCTTTCACAACTTGACTTTAAAATATTTGGTTTGGAGACCATCAAAGATAAATATGTGCATGATGCTGAATTTAAAGATGTATTACAGAATTCTAAAGAAGATAGAACATGGAACGAGTTCGTCGTTAACGATGGATTTTTGTTTCGTGCTAACAAGCTATGCATTCCAGCTAGCTCCGTTCGTCTTTTGTTGTTGTAGGAGGCGCATGGAGGAGGACTAATGGGACACTTTGGCGTGAAGAAGACGGAGGATATACTTGCTACACATTTCTTTTGGCCAAAGATGAGACGGGATGTTGAGCGTATTGTTGCTCGCTGCACTACATGTCAAAAAGCTAAGTCATGACTCAATCCTCATGGTTTATATATGCCTTTGCCAGTACCTAGTGTTCCTTGGGAGGATATATCTATGAACTTTGTTTTAGGTTTACCTTGAACAAAGAAGGGGAGGGATAGCATATTTGTTGTCGTGGATAGGTTCTCGAAAATGGCACACTTTATACCATGTCATAAAAGCGATGATGCTCTTAATGTTGCTGATTTGTTCTTTCGTGAAATTATTCGCTTGCATGGTGTGCCAAATACTATTGTTTCTGATCGTGATACTAAATTTCTTAGCCACTTTTGGAGATGTTTATGGGCTAAGTTGGGGACTAAACTGCTTTTTAGTACTACTTGTCATCCCCAAATAGATGGTCAAACTGAAGTAGTCAATAGAACATTGTCTACTATGCTTAGGGCTGTTTTGAAGAATAATAAGAAAATGTGGGAAGAATGCTTGCCTCATATTGAATTTGCTTTAATCGTTCGTTGCATTCTACTACTAAGATGTGCCCTTTTGAAGTTGTGTATGGTTTCCTACCTCGTGTACCTATTGATTTGTTGCCTCTCCCATCTCCGGAGAAGGTTAATTTTGATGCTAAACAATGTGCTGATTTGATCTTAAAATGCATGAGTTAACTAAGGAAAACATTGAGCGTATGAATGCTAAATATAAACTTGTTGGAGATAAGGGTAGAAAACATGTTGTCTTTGCACCTGGAGATCTTGTTTGGTTACATTTGCGTAAGGATAGGTTTACTAATTTGCGCAAATCAAAGTTAATGCCATGTGTTGATGGTCCTTTTAAGGTGTTAGAGAAAATAAATGATAATGCATATAAGCTGGAGCTGCCTGCAGATTTTGGGGTTAGTCCCACTTTTAACATTGCAGATTTGAAGCCTTATTTGGGTGAGGAAGATGAGCTTCCGTCGAGGACGACTTCATTTCAAGAAGGGGAGGATGATGAGGACATCAATAACATTGTTACACCCACAGCCCCTACTGCTACATATACCGGACCAATTACTAGAGCTCGCGCACGCCAATTAAATTATCAGGTACTTTCGTTTCTTGGTAATGATTCTAATGTTCATGAGAATATGATGCTGCCTAAATTGGATACATTTGTTTTGCTTACAAATGAAGGGCCTGGCATGGAGAAGAGGGATGAACACTGGAGCAAGACCAAGCCTGGTGATGATGGCATGCGCAAGGGGAACAAGAACGGAGTTACAAGTGATGATTTCAGGACTTTGAAGCCACAATAAGGAGATGAAGCCTTGGACGAAATATACAAGATGCCACTTTGTAAATTTCGTCCAAAGGCTATTCTAGGTGCTGCGTCACCTTATTATTGGGCTAGGCCCATGTAATTTCGAAATACTTAAGTATAGGCTGTTTTTAGAGTCCCTATGTATGGGGAAACAAGATTTAGGGTTGGTTTCGGACCCCTCCCTCAAGGGCCATGAAATTCCACCCTCTTCCTCCATATACACAGCCCTTAGGGCGTCGTTTAGACTTTGGGTTTTGTTTAGACAAAATTTCGCCATAGCTGCAACTTCGCGTACTTCGTTTGTGTTCAACGACCAGACAAAGGCGTCACAGAACCCCACCTTCATTAGTAAAGCTTTCCTCTTATAATCGCAATATCCAGATTGCAATCTCAGTTACTTGCTTGTTCTTCGTTTGCTCGCAGGAAACAGACCCTCGTGGTCAGGTTGATTGTGCTCCGGCGTGGTCAATAACCCCTCGAAAGTTAGTTTAGCGATTGCTAAGGTGCGACGTCTCGCATGTTCGTAGTCGGATCGTCAAGGTCGACTCCCACAGAAAACGATAGTCACCGTCTCATCGAAACATCGGGACACCTACGCCTCTATCTCTCTTTGTCACGTAGGAGGACATGTCGTCGTCTTGCTCAATGAAGAGTGGGTTGGTAGAAGTACTTGGCCCATCCACCATTCCAAGCAAATATGTGAGTGGGGGAAAGAGAAGAACTTATACCAAATGTACCTTGACCGATGTTGAAGATGGATCAATGATCACTCAAATGTGTAACAAGGAAATATCACAATTAGTACCAATTCTTGTCGGGTTCTCACACCTACACAAGTAAAAGCTTATAGTGGAGCTTGGTTAGGATGGTGGCACAAAATTTGATGCAATTATTAGTGAGCCTCAATAATTTTGGAAAAGATTCACAAATTTGCAAATGCAACAAGTAGACCAATAGCAAGATATGGTACAGAGAAACACACATGCAAATAGATAAGTGGGGTCGTGCAACCAAGGAATGGGCCAAAATGTGGAATCCACGAAAATGCTCTTGTTGCACAACACTAGAAAGACGCTAGCATGATTGCACAATAGGCGGATACAAAAACTTGTGCACAACCTACTAAGCAAGATGATCGAGTATGACAATCTTAATGTAGTATGATGCTATGGTTCTTGCTTTGTGACGCCCCTGATTCAATCGTACACTAATCATGCACGCAAACGGGTACGATCAAGATCAGGGACTCACGGGAAGATATCACAACACAACTCTACAAACATAAATAAGTCATACAAGCATCATAATACAAGCCAGGGGCCTCGAGGGCTCGAATACAAGTGCTCGATCATAGACGAGTCAGCGGAAGCAACAATATCTGAGTACAGACATAAGTTTAAACAAGTTTGCCTTAAGAAGGCTAGCACAAACTGGGATACAGATTGAAAGAGGCGCAGGCGACCTGCCTGGGATCCTCCTAAACTACTCCTGGTCGTCGTCAGCGGCCTGCACGTAGTAGTAGGCACCTCCAGTGTAGTAGGAGTCGTCGTCGACGGTGGCGTCTGGCTCCTGGGCTCCGGCATCTGGTTGCGACAAAGCAGGTAGAAGGGAAAGGGGGAAAGAGGGAGAAAACCAACCGTGAGTACTCATCCAAAGTACTCGCAAGCAAGGAGATACACTACATATGCATGGGTATATGTGTAAAGGGCCATACCGGTAGACTGAACTGCAGAATGCCAGAATAAGAGGGGGATAGCTAATCCTGTCGAAGACTACGCTTTAGGCCACCTCCATCTTGCAGCATGTAGAAGAGAGTAGATGGTAAGTTCACCAAGTAGCATCGCATAGCATAAACCTACCCGGCGATTCCCTCCTCGTCGCCTTGTTAGAGAGCGATCACCGGGTTATATCTGGCACATGGAAGGGTGTCATTTATTAAGTATCCGGTTCTAGCTGTCATAGGGTCAAGGTACAACTCCAAGTCGTCCTGTTACCGAAGATCACGACTATTCGAATAAATAAACTTCCCTGCAGGGGTGCACCACATAACCCAACACGCTCGATCCCATTTGGCCGGACACACTTTCCTGGGTCATGCCCGGCCTCGGAAGATCAACACGTCGCAGCCCCACCTAGGCACAACAGAGAGGTCAGCACGCCAATCTAAATCCTATGGCGCAGGGGTCTGGGCCCATCGCCCATTGCACACCTGCATGTTGCGTGGGCGGCCGGAAGCAGACCTAGCCTAGCAGGCGTTCCAGTCCAATCCGGCGCGCGCTGCTCAGTCGCTGACGTCACGAAGGCTTTGGCTGATACCACGACGTCGAGTGCCCATAACTGTTCCCGTGTAGTTGGTTAGTGCGTATAGGCCAGTGGCCAGACTCAGATCAAATACCAAGATCTCGTTAAGCGTGTTATTATGAAGTAACCGCGAACGCCGACCAGGGCCAGGCCCACCTCTCACCTAGGTGGTCTCAACTTGCCCTGTCGCTCTGCCACAAAGTAATAGTCGGGGGCCGTCGGGAACCCAGGCCCACCTCTACCCGGATGGAGCCACCTGCCCCTTCAGCCCCCATCTCCGAACAGTATCATAAGTAATGTAACGGTATAAAGTATATAGCATGGCAGAAGGACAAGAGTGTAGGGCCACTGATGGAACACTAGCACGTAAGGGTAACAACGGTAGCAACAATGATAGGCTATGCAGCAGAATAGGATTAACCGAAAGCAGTAACATGCTACGCTACTCTAATGCAAGCAGTATAGAGAAGGAATAGGCGATATCTAGTGATCAAGGGGGGGGGCTTGCCTGGTTGCTCTGGCAAGGAGGGGCCATCTTCGATGTAGTCGAACACACGAACATCGGCAGCGGTCTCGGAGTCTACCAAAAAGAAGTAACGAAGAGGGAGCACAATAAATAATAGAGCAATCAAATGCAACACAAAGCAAGACATGACAAACGCGGTGCCAGTGTGATCTAACGCAGGGATAGGTGATACTGGCGAAAGGGGAAAACATCTGGGAAAGTATTCCCGGTGTTCAGGGTTTTCGGATAGATGAACCGGAGGGGAAAAGTTGCGTGTTTTCTGTGCTATGGATGTGTGGCGGACAAACGGGCTGCGTATCCGGATTCGTCTCGTCGTTCTGAGCAACTTTCATGTACAAAGTATTTTCATGCGAGTTACAGATTATTTTATATGATTTTTCTAAGTTTAAATGATTTTCTGAATTTCCGGGATTTATTTTAATTCGAAAATAAAAGAGAAATTGCTATGGGTACACATAAGTGTACCCAGAAGTGGTGCGCATGAGACTGACATGTGGGCCCAGTCAACTGCCCAGTCAGCAGTTGACTGGGTCAACATTGACTGGTCAAGGGGGCTCTCGGGTCCCACCTGTCAGGCTGTCACTCACTGGGACTGCCCAGTCAGCAGTTTTACTGATCAAAAGACCAGTGGGACCCATGTGTCAGTGAGACATTTCAATTAACAAATTTATGTTATGTTAATTAGTGTTATTAGCTGTGGGGCCCAGCAGTCTGTACCATAGTGTTTAAAAGCTTAATTAATTTAACAGATTAGATGGGGGGGGCACATGTCATTGACTTCAATACTTTTGAACATGCTTTTAAATGAAATGGGTCCACATGTCATTTTCAGTTATTCAAATAAATGGTTTTATTAGGTTCTAATTAGGTGGTTAGGGGAATGGTTAAACCGGGCAGGCCCACACGTCAGTGGGTCAACCCACTGTTAGAACGTGCGTGCGCGCATGCGTGCCCGTTGGTGAGTTCAGAGAACGGCAGCGCGCACGGTGCCGGCGGCTCCGGCAACCAAAAGGGGCAGCCCCGGGTGCCAAACGGATAAGCGCGAGGCGCCGCGTCAAGACGTGCCTTCATCTGGAGCTAGGAGCGGCTGAAACAACTCTGGGGCGAGGCGGCGACTACAGCGGAGCTAGCGGCAAACGGCGCTGGAGGGCACGGGGAAGAGGGGGAAAAGGCCGTGGATGGCCGGAGGCTCACAGCGGGAGCGGCAGAGTGCTCGATGGAGCCAGAGGAGGTCGGGGCCGAGCGGATCGACGACGAGGTTAGCGGCGCCGTCCGACGGTGTCGGAGGAGGGGGGTGCCGGTCGACGAGGGGACTCCGGTGAGGGGAGCAACGCGAGGGAGGCCAGATCCGCGACGGGGCCTCCGGGATCCATCCCTCTCCGGCGATGAGTGGCTTGGTGCGATATGGACGCGAAGAACCAGGCGACGGCGGCCATGGCAGGAGCTCCAGCGCGGCGGTGTCGCGAGGACAGTGGGGCAGAGGCGGTGATTAGGGCTTGCCGGCGGCGCGACCGGAGCGGCTCGAGGTGGCGGCAAAGGGCAAGGAAGAGCTCGGGCGCCAGATGGTGGGGGCGTGCGGGAGGTCTCCCTCCTATGGGTGGCGGCGCGCATGCGAGACGAGGGGCGAGTGGGGGTGTGGGTAGGTTAGGTCACGGGGGGAGTGGGGTTAAGCTGGGGAGGTGAGGGTGCTAGCTGGGCCGGTCTGGTTAGCCCAGAGGCCAGCTGGGCCGTGGCCCAGTGTGGGGGGGGGGGTTCTCCTTTTAGTTATTTTTTTGGTGTTTGTTTTAATTTTGCATTTATGTTTTCTTTTTAGTACTAATAGCATTCAGTTTTGTAAAATTATAAGACCAATACCTAAATTGAGTTTGCAAATTAGCCCACTGCCACAATATATTTTAGTACTTAAAATATTCAATTCGCATTTTTATAAATTTGAAAAATGGCATTTATAATAGGTTTAGCTGTTGTTTTATTTGTTTTAATGCATTTGAATACTTTACAGAAGCGTGGTTTCTTCACCAATATTTAGTATGGATTCTTTGTCACAAACTGAACATTTTAGTCTTAATGTTTCCAAACTTTTGTTGTTTGCCTTTACTTTGAATTCGAATTTCGAATCGGTTTTGATCTAACGCGAGATTAACAACAGTAACCGAGGGGACGTGGCATCATTAGTAGAGGGTTACTGTAGCTTAATTATCCGGGCGTCACATGCTTATAAGCTCTTTGCTTATCTTTCCCTTTTGCTTAAACGCTTTGTTTGGCTCTTTGTCTCTTAAGCTCTTTTCTCATGCAAAACTTCACAAACCACAGTAGCAATTGTGTATGCGATGACAACTTTGTGACACAAAAGATGATACCAAGATATGTACCAAGATGATATGGCAAGTATGCAATGTAAAGTATGACCACTAATGTGCACAAGTGACATTGCCGGCAATACTCAAAGGCTAGTCTCGATAGGTAAGATACGCAAAATTGGGCTATGGTGGTTATCAATGCAATGGCAAGAATGTATGATGATATCACGATACCAAGATGAGGTTACCATTGATGTTGGTTGTAAGTAAGCAAGAGCGGTTGACAGTGTTGATGAGGAGTCCGTTGCGAAGATGAGCGGCGGTGATGTTGATGTCGAACCATACCTAAATAGCCGAAACACAATAGGACATGGGAACCACAACTCAAATTCTCAAAGCAAAACCTGTCAAAATTGTCGGAATTGGTAGTTGGTAAGCGATGGTGGTGTTTGCGGAAAGCGGTGGTGCTATGCGGAAGTGATGGTGGTATGTGGAAGTGTACGTGGGCACCGGAGCAAAATTTGGCGAGATTTAGGCGGGAAACGGGGTGGTGGATGGAACAGATGATGTCAGGGGCCGGATGTCCGGGCTTGATGGCCGGATGTCCGGGATGGCCGGATGTCCGGCGGTCGGGCCGGATGTCCGGGCGCTGGATCCATGGACGAACTCGAAGAACTCCACGTGGAAGAGGCAAATTCGGGGCAAAATTCCGGGGATTTTGTGGATGGAAATTGGGGAAAAGATGGGGGAAAGCTAGATCTACCTGCAACACACGAAATCCGTGGATCAAATCCAACAAAACTTCATCACACCAACAAATCACAAAAAAATTGGGGGGCTATTTTTGTGGGAAATTTTCGAATTTGGGACACAATCAACAAAACTAGGCTAGAAAACAAAGAGGGGGGCTCCGAAATCGTGATCAACGTGGCTCATGATACCAAGATGATGTAGGGTGGAACCCTATACGTCCGATCTTTCACGAAAGGAGAGGATCCCAACTATGAACACGAAGAACACAAGGGGAACCATGAGGGAGAACATGAGAGAATCGCTCAAACCAACAAGATTAGGTCACACATATGCTAGATCCGAGTACACATAGAGATCAGACGGTCCAAATCCAACAAGAGATGATACATAGGGTAACTGGTTCTCCGTGAGGAGGTCTTGAGGTCTTCCCGTTAGGGGTCTTGAATCCAAGTGGATCTTCTCCGAAGAGGTGTCGGTCCCTCGCGATGGAGTAGATCCGGATGGATAAGTGAGGCTCTATCTCACATTTGAGCTATCACAGCGCTAACCCTAGAAAGAGGGAGGAGGAGGAGTATCTATAGTCTATGTAGGAGAAGGAGTAGATGGGCCTCGGGCCCTTACACTGTGCGCAGACAGGGGAGGCCGGATGTCCGGGCGTTCACAATGTGCCGGATGTCCGGGCTGGCGCCGGATGTCCGGGCGGTCGGGGCTGGCCTTGACGCTCTCTGGATAGGCGGGGTCCAGATGTCCGGGCTGGGGGCCGGATGTTCGGCGGTTTGGGAAGAGCCGGATGTCCGGGCCTCTGGCCGGATATCCAGGCTGACGTGGTTCTGCTTCGGGTGCGTTAGGTGATGGGCGCCGGATTTCCGGGCGGGGGGCCGGATGTCCGGGCTATCGGGCCGGATGTCCGGGCCCTATAGACTTGGCCGCTGGTCCGTTACTGCAGGCGACACCTACAGGGGCCAGATGTCCGGGGTCATGGCCGGACGTCCGAGACATGGGAGCTGTTCTTGACTCCTTTTGTTTGTTCTCTTCTTCTGTGAACTTGGGGACTTGTCCGTCTTCACGTGCATCTTTGGGAGGGTGCTCTTGGTACCTGATCATGCACAAAATTCCGGACTTAGGTAGTAGCCATGTCTCGAGTGGATCATATGTGATATCGCTAAGGAAGGAAGTGACCTCGGTCTCGAGAGCTTTAGCTCTAGCTCGTGTCATAGGTCCTCTTGGCACTTGGTGAGATGATGGTAGGTCCATGGGGATGACGGATGCTCCGCATCAATACAACACAAAGCAGGATGTAGGCTTTTACCTCGTTGGTGAGGGGCCAAACCTGGGTAAACTCGTGTCTCTCGTCCCGCTCAACCCCTTTAAGCTAACCTACGTTGCGATGGCTCCACACCTAAGTCCTTTGACAAGGGCATCTGCCGTGAAAAAACCACGACAGTTGGCGCTCACCATGGGGCCAGCGCATGGTGATTTTGAGTTCTTGAAGGGCTCTTTCCCAGGGATTGAGGGGTACGCCGTTGGCAGGATGACTAAGAGTCGCCGCGACAAGCTTTACATCGACGACGCTGGCTGGGGCCCCGAGGCCGACTCAATCGAGTACGGGCACCAGGTCCCCTTTAGTGGAATCCACGTCTACGTCGGCAAGATCGGCGAATCTGAGCCTGTGCCGGACACCTCCACCGACCTCTTCGAGTCGGCTCGGCGCACGCAACCCGCCTAGTTTCAACCTGCCCGATTTCAACCCGGCCGGAAGTGAGGCTTCGTTGGTTTCACGCAAGGCTTGGAGCTTGCGGAAAATTCCGCATCTGGTGGAGAGACTCTCGTCTACTAATATGATGAGTCCTCAACCGAAGAGATGGAATTAATCTATCAGCTTCAAGATGGCGGGCTTGGGGGCTCTTCCGATGGCAATAGTATTCTGGACCCCTATGAGCCGCCGAGCAGGGCTGCTATCTTCATGGCTGGCACATGGCCGACCTTAAATTCATCAATAGCTGCAGCTATGCCATCTGGATCGTCTGCGGCTACGGCGGCTAGGGCTGGCGGCTCAGAGAGACCGCCGGCTCAAGTCTTGTCATATCTCTTGGACAATTTGACAACCTTGTTGGCAACTGAGGTGACTGTCGGTGTCAAAACCGGCGGATCTCAGGTAGGGGGTCCCGAACTGTGCGTCTAAGGCGGATGGTAACAGGAGGCGGGGGACACGATGTTTACCCAGGTTCGGGCACTCTCGATGGAGGTAATACCCTACTTCCTACTTGATTGATCTTGATGATATGAGTATTACAAGAGTTGATCTACCACGAGATCGTAGAGGCTAAACCCTAGAAGCTAGCCTATGGTATGATTGTTGTTGTCCTACGGACTAAACCCTCCAGTTTATATAGACACCGGAGGGGGCTTGGGTTGCAGAAAGTCGGTTACAAGGGAGGATATCTACATATCCGTATTGCCAAGCTTGCCTTCCACGCCAAGGAGAGTCCCATCCGGACACGGGACGAAGTCGTCAATCATGTATCTTCATAGTCCAATAGTCTGGCTAAAGGATATAATCCGGCTGTCCGAGGACCCCCTAATCCAGGACTCCCTCAGTAGCCCCTGAACCAGGCTTCAATGACGATGAGTCCGCCGCGCAGATTGTCTTCGGCATTGCAAGGCGGGTTCCTCCTCCGAATATTCCATAGAAGATTTTGAACACAAGGATAGTGTCCGACTCTGCAAAACAAATTCCACATACCACCGTAGAGAGAATAATATTTCCACAAATCTAATCTGCTGACACATTCGGCAGCATGACATCACACCACAGCTCGGTCATTATTCGAACCGTTTTTCTCAACCAGCCACTACACATATTGCGAGGCGGTTTTCTTGGCACGTCTTGTCGAAGCAGAGATCGTGTCCCCTTATCACGGGATTCTCATCAATACGGGTGTGGGTAACCCAACCGCGCCATCAATTACGGCGCTTGGGGAATAAGCGGTTTTACCAGGCAAGTGGGGAGGCGTAGAATCCCTGCTGCCTTTATAAGGGGATAAGGACTCCCTTTCGCACCCACGCTTTCTCCTTCCCGGTCCATTCCCCTCCGCTCAAGCTCCAGCGCCCAAGCGTTCATCTTCTCTGCCCACAAAGGCCTTCCGAAAATGTCCGGATCCGGAGCAGGAGGCAAATGGATGGCCTCTACCGTCCGGGAGAAGGATATCAAAAAGCTTCGGGAGGCCGGGTATCTGACCAAGAAAATCAGCCATCGTCTCCCGACGGCGGGACAGATCGTCCCTACCCCGGAACCCCACGAGAGGGTTGTATTACTCCCTCACTTTGTCCGCGGGCTAGGGTTTCCCCTCCACCGGTTCGTTCGCGGCATCATGTATTATTATGGGATCGGTCTTCACGATCTGTCCCCTAATTCCTTCCTCAACATCTCGACATTCATTGTCGTGTGCGAGGCTTTTCTCCGCATCTCGCCACATTTTGGCTTATGGCTGAAGATTTTTAATGTGAAGCCCAAGGTAGTGGGCGGCGAGCACGCCGAGTGCGGGGGCGCTATGGTGAGCAAGATGCCCAATGTTATATGGCCAACGGGCACCTTTAACGATTCCGTCAAGGAGTGGCAACAGCAGTGGTTTTACATCACCGAGTCGCGCGGCACGGAATGGGCCGCTAGGGCCGCTACTCCCGAGTTTCGATCCGGTGCCCCCCTGCGGCTCACATCCTGGGTCAAGAAGGACCTGAACTGGTGCTCGTCCGACGAATTGTCAGTGCTCCAGACGCGCGTTAGAGATATGGGAGACAAGAATATTGAACTCGTCAATGTGATCCAGGTGATGTTAGTTCGCCGGATCTTGCCTTGTCAACACCAGACTTGCAATCTATGGGAATTCGATCCGGCCAAGCACCAAACCTTGCGAGAGCTTTTCGGCTCCTCGCATAAAGACATCTGAAAGGTGCTTTTCAAGTCCAGCAAATCATGGCCGGACTCCGCCGAAGACCGCGGGTACCAACTATCCCGCCCTGCAAGTTCGGTAAGTAATCGTACTTTTTGTCCACATAACCCAAGGGAAGCGCTTAATGTGTTTTCCATAATTCTCCTAGGGCTGGACGAAGAAGGCGGAGCGGATCCATTGTCCGGCCCCGCTGCCCGAAGAACCGGCCGCCCCACTTCTGACGAAGATGCTGGTCCCGGTGCCTTACAAGGTGCCGAAGAAGACGGCCGAGAAGGGGGCCAAGAAGACCCGGGTCGGCCTTCGAAACCGCGGCACTTCGGATACAATATCCGAAGGCTCTGATGCCCGTTCCACCTCCGAAGAGACGAGGAGGAGGAAGAAGATGAATCCCCTGCGGGGGAAAGAAAGAAGAGGACGGCCTCCACACACTTGGAGGCCGAGTCGCCCAAAAGGGGAAAAGCTACTCTTCCGGAGGAGTCCGCTGCCGCCACCGACAGCGGCCCGGCGTGGGACCCCAGGGCCCATCCCCTGGTGAACCCGTGAGTATATACAGTCCGAACATGCTTATGCGTCCAGACTCATCATGGCATAATATTTTAACCTGAGCCATATGTTTTGTAGTCCGGCGAGGTCCCGTACCGAACAATCCTCATCACAGGATTCGCTGAGCTCGGATGCTATGGAAAGCGGGACGCCCCCGAAGGCCCCTTCCTTCAAACAGGTGAATACCACCGAGGCTTCGTCCTAGAGGGACCCCGGCCAAGGAGGAGAGGGAAAGACCGTGAAGGCGGCGCTTGGAGGTCAAACTTCAGGGGCCGAACTGATGGGGGAGCAGATTCCTGTGGGAGTATACGGCGGGGGCCATCTTGAATTCGGCTCCCAGCCGGATGCAGTTCCGGAGACCAATACGGCTCCAGAATCAAGCAGGCAGCCTCTCTCAGCTGGAGGGGGTATACCGGCAACCTCTGTCCAACCAGAGGCGTCGGATGCTTCGTTGGTGGCGCTGAAGGGTGCCTCCATCGTCGATGAACACCGTGCCCTTATGGGTGCGGTGATTGAGTAGATTCAGTCTGCTGAGAGTGGACTGAATGGAGCCTGTATTGGCCTTATAAAAGGTTTTGAGGTATGTTTTTCGAAGAGTGTCATAGTATGGATAGTAGCCCCTGATACGCTGTTCGGTGAAAGAAGAAACCGGACAGAGGATCAAATTTATGTTCACAGGAAGACTCATTGAATGACATCTTTTTCTCTTCTGTTATAAGCAGGTGTCTGGAGCGGCTGCCGCCTCCCATACTGTGGAAGTCTCCGGACTGAATCAAAGTCTAGAGCGGGCCAAAGAAGAACTTGGCCAGTTGAAAATGCAGTTGGGAGATAAACAGGGTGTGCACAAGTCTTGTTCGCGTTTAGTGCGATCAAATTTCCAGTATTATAGAATATGCTCCCTGATTATCTCTAGGGATGAGGACCAAAGTCGAGGCTCTTAAGAAGGTTGTGGCCAAGGCCGAGGAAAAGGCAGCCGCAGAGCAGGCCCTTCGTGAGAAGTACGAGGCTAGGGTTATTAAAGCTGAGCAGGAACTGCAATAGGCCGTGAAGAAATGCGAGACCTTGGAGCAGAGTTTAACGGAGAAAGAATCCGAACTCACCAAGGCGCATCAGGCCGCGAGCGATGCCCGGGGGGAAACCCAAAGCGCCCTGCAGGGGATCCAAGAGGCGAGGAAGATCGCGGCGGGTAAGGCTTTTTCCTTGCAAAGCAAGTTTTTGAGGAGAAGATTATGTTTCTGATTTTGAATTCAGATTTCTCCAGGGGTGTTTGCGGAGCTGCCCCGCAGCATAGCGGATGCCGCCCAATTCTACCGGGCCGAAGAAAGGAACACTGCGGATAAGCTCTTCTGGTCGCAGTATTTGGCACCGAATTATCTGGTGCCTTTTGCCGATCAACTGAAACAGCTGATCGAATTGCATAAGGCGACGGAACTAGCCATGAAGGATTTGATTATCCGGCTATGGCCCGTTGAGCCGATTCCAAGCAACTACTTCGGGTTCGTGAAGCGGCTTGTAAGCGCTTGCCCCCGACTTGATGTCATCAAGAGGTCGGTCTGCATAGAGGGTGCGCGAATGGCCTTCGCCCGCGCAAAGGTGCACTGGGGGAAGATGGATGCTGAGAAGCTGATGACCGAAGGGCCGCCAGAGGGGAAGGAGCACCGCAAGCCAGAATTATATTATGAAAATGTCCTTAAAGGATCCTACCTTGCAGCGGAGCTATGTACCAAGGACATTATATTTCCATGAATGCGAATCATGTCATCCTTTGTAAATGTCTGAACAGGGTCATTTATACTATTTATTTCCTGTTATATAAAAGTTTACCCTCCTGTGCGGCCGTTTTATATGTTAAACCTGAGAGTTGGCCAGTCCTCGACTTCTGCCCCCACGTTAGAAGTACGGGGGTGTTCGGGATAAACCTAAGCACTCTTTATCCCAGTTTTGGGTCCTTCGAAGGAGGTGCTCAGCACAATGAACCAGGCAATCGGACTATAGGGCTTTATCACTCTCACTTAGCCATAGGAGCTTTAGTAAGGTAGGCGCAGCCCCTGGTGTTCGGAATACTATACTGGGGGCTCTATAAGCACCTGATCGGAGAAAAAACCGATCCATCGCACGCTGCATTGGTTATGGCATTATGCGGGAGAAATCCTTAAAGATTTTATGACCTCTCGAACAGCTGACCAGCTCTCGCCGTATCATGACAGTCAGTTTTCGGCTTTCTCTACTGAGGTGCTCGTCCGGAAGAACCGGGACACAATCGCAGTAGTTCTCCCAGTGCTACCTTAGCCGATATAGCGGAACGTAAGGTACCAAAACATGGGAGCCTGGCAAATCCAACTATTGACCCAAGACATGATTCGGAGCTGATGCATATAATGCTATAAGTTCAGGGTGTCGAACTTCCACGAAGGTGTTCGGACTTTATTGCCGTACTGTGGGTAAAACGAAGCCCCTGGCACGTTTAAAGGCATATCGCGGTGTACGGATGCCACTCGACAAAAGAGGTTTAAATAAGAAATGACAGCAGAGAAGCGTCATACAAATCCAAATATTTTATTTGAATAGTGCGTCGGTGCGTATAAGACAGGTAATAATGGAAAAGAAATATGACTGTGGCACCTGCTGAGACCAGGGAGGACGAAGCTGCGTGCGGATCCGGAGTATATTCGGATGGTCATCACGGGGAACATCTAAGGATTCCCTCGCGCGTTCGGGCTGCCTCCATATTGCCCGTCCTGGTCGACGCAAAGGTGAGCCTGCAAATGAAATGTAAGAAATGTTTGTGTGCCGGAGAGCGGTTGAGCCGCTGTATGTGGCCTATCTTGGCCTTCGCCAGAGTGTTTAATTGAGCTCAGGATGAGCCGGGCTATGCTGCCACGAAGTAGTTCGAAGTCCTTTGGCGGTATCCGGGAGCTTGGCCGTCGACTCAAGGTTCGGCTGCAAGGTGCTGCTCATTGCTTCTGCTATTAAGGCAGCGGTGTACTTGTTGCTGCCGGAGGAAAGGTTGGCCTTGCCCTTAACCGTGATGACGCGCGCGGACCGGGCATCTTGAGCTTACGGTAGGCGTAATGTGGCACCGCGTTAAATCGAGCAAACATGGTTCGTCCGAGCAGTGCCTGATAATCACTGCGGAAGGGGACGATTTCGAAGGTTAACTCTTCGGTGCGGTAATTGTCTGGTAATCCAAAGACTACCTCGAGGGCAATGGAGCCTGTATAACTGGCTTCCACACCTGGTATAATGCCTTTGAAAGTGGCTGTAGTGGGTTTGATCATCGAATGATCGATGCCCATCTTGCGCACTGTGTCCTGATAAAGCAGGTTTAGACTGCTGCCTCCGTCCATAAGGACTCGTGTGAGGTGGAACCCATTAATTATTGGGTCAAGGACTAGTGCGGCTGGATTGCCCTGACTGGCGTTGACCGGACGATCTGTGTGGTTGAAGGTGACCGGCCCTAGTTTATATTGTGGGACGACTGGTTCCATTAAGTCGGCATCCCTAGGGGTGTGTGTCGGGTCCGGTTTGGGGATTTGGGTGGTGTTTACCACGTTCACCATTTGGATTTGCGGGGGAAATTTCTTTTGCCCTCCTGTGTTCGGTGATCTGGGCTCTTCGTCGCCAACATCGCTTTGAGACCCCCCTTTATTGTTTTTGGCGCCTGCCCTACCGACTTGTTTGAAGACCCAGCATTCTCTGTTAGTATGGGTGGCTGACGTCCCTGGGGTGCCATGAATTTGGCATTGACAATTGAGTATGCGGTCCAGACTAGACGGAACCGAACTGTTATTTTATGGGGCCCTTTCCGCTGACCGGACTTTGAGCCACTAAACCCGGCATTAACTGCCGTATCTTCGGCATTTTCACCATGTTTGCGGCGTTTGTGTTTGTTGCGTCGTGATTTGCCGTTGCTATCCCTGGCCCCTGATGAGCCAGGTTTGCTTGATGTGTTGTTACTACGAGCCAACCAGCTATCTTCGCCCGCACAAAAGCGGGTCATAAGTGTTGTGAGGGCTGCCATGGATTTTGGCTTCTCTTGACCGAGGTGCCGGGCGAGCCACTCGTCACGGATGTTATGCTTAAATGCCACTAAGGCCTCTGCATCCGGACAGTCAACAATTTGGTTCTTCTTAGTTAGGAACCGGGTCCAGAATTTCCTAGCCAATTCCCCTGGCTGCTGATTTATATGACTTAAATCGTCAGCATCTGGCGGTCTCACATAAGTGCCCTGGAAATTGTCCAGGAATGCATCTGCGAGGCTCTCCCAACTTCCGATGGAGTTTGCCGGCAAGCTATTCAGCCAATGCCGAGCCGGCCCTTTGAGTTTTAGCGGGAGGTACTTGATGGCGTGTAGATCGTCCCTGCGGGCCATGTGAATGTGGAGGAAGAAATCTTCTATCCATACCGCGGGGTCTGTAGTACCATCATATGATTCAATGTTCAAGGGTTTAAACCCTTCTGGGAATTCATGATCCATTACTTCATCGGTGAAGCATAGGGGGTGTGCGGCGCCTCTGTGTCGGGCTATGTCACGATGCAGTTCATATGAGTCTTGTCTGTTGTATTCGGCCCCGCCGGACTTGCTTTTAGTGTATCCGGCGTGACAATCACCGTCACGCGTTGGGGCGCGACCCCGTGATCCGTAGATCGATCTTGTATGCCCTGCTTTGTTTTCCAATACGTCTCACAGGTCCCGCGTGTTGCCCCGGGTCTTGGTGTTTATGTTGGTCTGGCGACGGGGTGCGGGCTGGACTTCGGGCTGATATGCCCCTCTGTCTCGGCCACGAGGTGGCCGATCAGCCACATCATACGCTGGTAATGTAGGTTTTAATGCTTCCTCCTCGAGTTGGGGTAGCAACCTGCGCTTTGGGTAACTCTTGGTTGGGCGTTCGAGTTCGTATTCCTCGGCCGCCAGGACTTCAGTCCATCTATCCGCTAACAGATCTTGATCAGCTTGAAGCTGTTGTTGCTTTTTCTTCAGGCTGTTTGCTGTGGCTATAAGCCGGCGCTTGAAGCGCTCCTGCTCGACGGGATCCTTAGGCACGATAAATTCTTCGTCGCCGAGGCTCACCTCGTCTTCGGAGAAAGGCATGTAATTGCCATCCTCTGATTCTCCGTCTGCTGCCTGTTCAGGAGGACTAGCTTGTTCATCCTCCTGCTCGAGGTCTGGCTGGAGGGGATTATCGTCATCTTCGGCACTATCCGGAGCGTGATTGTCTCTTGTGCCGGTATCGCTGCTTTTTCTATGGCGGGACTTAGAGTGGCGCCGCTGACGTCGGTGCTTGGATTGCTTCTTGGAGGGGTTATCCTCCGCTGTCTTATCGCCATCGCCTTCTTTGGGGGTGTACACCATGTATATGTCATATGATGAGGTGGCAGTCCAGCGCCTTGTGGGCGGTGGTTCTTGTTCGTCTCCTGCATCGTCGTCCATACCGTCGATGTCTTCGGAGCTGAAGTCGAGCATGTCGGTTAAATCATCGACAGTTGCTACTAAGTGGGTGGTGGGTGGGGAGCGAATTTCTTCGTTGTCCGCAACCCATTCTAGCCGGACATAGTTCGGCCAAGGGTCTCCTGACAGGGAGAGAGACCTCAACGAGTTTAGCACGTCGCCGAAGGGCAAGTGCTGAAAGATATCCGCGGAGGTAAACTCCATGATCGGTGCCCAATCGGATTCGATAGGCACGGACGCAGGCGGCTCGGGGCCCATGGCCGGGGACGAATCCAACTGTTCAGCAACACGGGTCTCGTAGGAGGTGAAGTGTGCGGTCTTCGAGGCGGGGTCCATCCACCCATCCTCAGATGGCGCAATTTGTTCCGGATTGAGGGCCGGAGTAGTTGCAGGTGTGATCTCCCGAACACTGTCCGACGGCAGAGCTAAGTCATGCTCGTCGTGATTTGTGCGGCGCACCTGACATGGGCTCGAACCCGTCGAACATCAAGTCTCCGCGGATGTCGGTAGTATAATTCAAGTTTTCCAAACCTGACCTGATGGTCAGGGGCGTAGCTATCGATCTGCTCCAGATGGCCAAGCGAGTTGGCCCGCAGTACGAAGCCGCCGAATGCCAAGATCTGTCCGGGGAGGAAAACCTCACCCTGGATCGCATCGTTGCCGATGATCAAAGGAGCCATCAAGCCCTGTGGTGACGGCACAGTGGAACTCTCAATGAAAGCACCAATGTCGGTGTCAAAAACGGCGGATCTCGGGTAGGGGGTCCCGAACTGTGCGTCTAAGGCGGATGGTAACAGGAGGCGGGGGACACGATGTTTACCCAGGTTCGGGCCCTCTCGATGGATGTAATACCCTACTTCCTGCTTGATTGATCTTGATGATATGAGTATTACAAGAGTTGATCTACCATGAGATCGTAGAGGCTAAACCCTAGAAGCTAGCCTATGGTATGATTGTTTTTGTCCTACGGACTAAACCCTCTGGTTTATATAGACACCAGAGGGGGCTAGGGTTACACAGAGTTGGTTACAAGGGAGGAGATCTACATATCCGTATTGCCAAGCTTGCCTTCCACGCCAAGGAGAGTCCCATCCGGACACGGACGAAGTCTTCAATCTCGTATCTTCATAGTCCAACAGTCCGGCTAAAGGATATAATCCGGTTGTCCGAGGACCCCCTAATCCAGGACTCCCTCAGTGACTGCGGCGAATCAAGCAGAACACAATGCAGAGATGGTGAAGATTCAGGCGGAGATCACTAAGGCCTAGGAGGATGTCAACGAAGAGAATGCAAGGATGGCAACGAAACAGGCTCAGATTGCAGCCGAGTTGGAGCATGTAAAGGCATAAGCTTGGTGTTTAAGCCTAGATCAGAATGCCTCTAATGCAGTTCTTCGTAGAAGGCACCAGACTCTCCTGCCTTTGCAGTATGATCCCATGAACATGTTTAACACACCGGGGGCGGGGACAAGCACTCCTGATGCAAGGGCGAATCCTTAGTTGAACCCCGATGTGCCCCGAAGCCCGGTGCCGGCTCAACCTTCTCAGTCTGAGACAGCACGGTGGGAGGAGCGGATACCTCACCCACCCCAAAATCAAACAACGCCTCAACATTTCTTGACACCACCACTTGGGCAAATTTCTAACCTGTCGGATAACGTGTTAGCGGCGGCAACACGGCTGGTGGCTATTCCGATCGAGGGCGAGTCACTAGCTGCGGTGGAAACCTGAAACGCCGCCGAGCTCCTTCAAACGGCTATTGCGCAGCAGGAGGGTTATTCATATAGTCGCGATCGTGTTCATTCGACCCCATGCCCAAGTCGGAGTTATAGCCGGCGCATTGAGTCGCCGACAGTTTCCTGTAGCGAATGACATCGAAAGCCGCCGCCGCCCCGTGGTGATAACCCGCCACGAGATGATAATTTGCTAGTCAACGCTCAAGCGATTGTGGATGAAGCCAGAGCTCATCGTGAGGCAGAGGCGGCGACTCAGCAGGGGGCTTATCAGCAGCCTCTGATGACCCCTTCAGCTTCGGTAGGGGTTGGGATGATTTCCAGGACAGTTGGAGTGCCATGTTTAGTACTGGCCCTGCGTAATGTGCGTTTGCCCAAGGATTTCAAGGGCCCTTGTAAGGTGCCTAATTACACAACTGATCTCCCATCTAAAGGCTGGATTGAGAGTTATGAATTGGCCATGGAGATGTTGGATGTCAATGCATGATGCGGTCTGTGCTAAGTATTTCACTATGATGTTGGATGGACCGGCTCGTACATGGTTAAAAAGCTTGCCTGCCAATTCCATCAACTCATGGGTAGAGTTGAAAGTGCGTTTCATAAAAAAATTCAAGGAACATGAAAGCAACCTCTGACGATTATTGATCTGGATAACTGTGTGCAGCGTGAGGATGAGTCGGCCCACCATTGGGTCCGGCGGGTCTCGACTATTATTCACTGATTGGATAGCATTGCGGTGGGTCAAGCGGTGCTGGTCTTGGAGAAGAACTGTCACTTTACCCTCCTTAAGCAGAAGCTTGGGCGGCTTAAGCGTTATTGTAATGATATGGGTGAGCTCATGGCGGCTCTCATTAAGTATGTAGACTCTGATAATACCAAGGACCCTGAATCTGATGATGAGAAGTCCAATAAGGGTAAGAAGAGTAACAATGATAAGGGTCAGCAACAGAATGTGGCAGGAAATAATGGCAACAACCAGGGTAACGGTGGTAAGCACAGGCACCCCAATGGCGGGTCAAATCTGGTAGCTAACACCAATGCCGGATATAAGGGCCAGCGCCACAATGGTAACGGGAAGCCGTCGTACGGCAAGGGAAAGCCTTTTAATCTTGAGGCAGCGCTTAACAACCCGTGTCCAAAGCACAGTTTTCCTGACAAGCCATCCACGCATGCTTGGAAGGATTGCTGGATTATGCGGGAGTTCAGGAATAATGGGCCGCCCGACGGGTCAGGATCCGGCTCACAAGGACCCGGCTTTGGTGGCGGCGGCTCAAACTCTGGCTATCAAGATCAGGGCAACCAGGGTGGTTATAATCAATAGTCTGGTCATGGTAACCATCAGCAAGGGAATCAGTCAGGATACCATAGCAATCCAAAGCAGCTCAATGGTGGCCAGTACCATGTTTTCACCACGAGTCTTTGCAAACAAGATCAGAAGGTTCATAAGCAGGCGGTTCATGCGACAGAGCCCGCTGTTCCACAGTGTTTGAGATGGTCTGAGCACCCGATATTGTGGAGCAGGGCGGATCACCCGCCATGGGTTGACAACCCGGGTCACTTAGCCCTTGTGGTAGCCCCTCAAGTTGGTGGTTATAAGTTTACCGAAGTGCTTATGGACGGTGGCAGTAGCACTAACATCCTGTATTATGACACCTTTCGTCAGATGAATTTAACTGACAAGGATCTTAAGCCGTCTTCCACAGTCTTCCATGGTGTGGTGCCTGGTAAGTCGGCGTATCTTGTTGGAAAGATTGCCTTGGAAGTAGCCTTTGGTGATGATTATGATTATACAGCAGACACATTGTGGTTTGAAGTGGTCAAAATCAAGAGTCCATACCATGCGTTATTCAGACGACTGGCTTATGCTAGGTTTATGGCTCGCCCTTGCTATATCTACTTACAACTCAAAATGCCTGGGTGAAAGGGCACAATTATGATCCATGGTGATCGGAAAGTCGCCCTGGAATGTGAGGAAGGAGACGCGGCTTATGCAGAATCGGCTTGTGCTACCGAAGAGCTTAATTTTTACGAGGATAATATTGACCCGGCTGATATGACCCCTTTGAAGAAGCCCACCACTAGGCAAGACCCTTTATTAAAGTTTAAGTCGGTTGATGATATTAAACAGGTTGATTTTGTCCCTGGCGACTCATCTCAGCAGTTCACAGTGCGTGCTAATATGGATCCTAAATAGGAAAGCACACACATCGAGTTCATCCGTGAGAATCGGGACATCTTTGCATGGAAACCTTCTGACATGCCGGGTGTTCCAAGAGAATTCGCTCAGCACACTCTTAATGTGGATCCTAAGTTTAAGCCGGTTAAACAATTCCTCCGTCGTTTCAATGAAGAGCGACGTAAGGCTATTGGAGAAGAGGTAGCCCGACTCTTAGCGGCTGGGTTTATAATTGAAGTTTTTCACTCTGAGTGGTTGGCTAACCCTGTGCTTGTACTCAAGAAGAACGACACATGGCGTATGTGTGTCGACTACACAGATCTCAACAAAGCTTGTCCAGCTGACCCGTTTGCTCTCCCCCGTATCGACCAGATTATTGATGCAACGGCTGGTTGTGAGAGTTTATGTTTCCTGGATGCTTATTCTGGTTATCATCAGATCAAGATGGCGGTTAAAGACCAAGAGCAGACGTCTTTAATCACACCTTTTGGGGCTTTCTGCTATCTCTCTATGCCTTTTGGGCTTAAAAGTGCTCAGGCGACTTATCAGCGCTGTGTTCAAAATTGTCTTTACAGTCAGATTGGGTGTAATGTTCATGCTTATGTTGATGATATCGTGGTCAAATCTAGGAACAAGGAGACTCTCCTGGATGATTTGAAAGAAACTTTTGACAATCTCTGGGTTTACAAGATGATGCTTAACCCGGCCAAGTGTGTTTTTGGCGTACCTGCAGGCAAGTTGCTGGGTTTTCTGGTTTCAGAAAGGGGCATTGAGGCTAACCCAGAAAAGATTAAGGCCATCACTTCGCTTGCTAAGCCGGCGTGTGTCAATGACATCCAGCGCCTGGCGGGTCGCATCACGACTTTGAGCTGGTTTATAAGTCGCTTTGGAGAGAAGGCGATTCCTTTATATGAGATGATGAAGTCGGATTACTTTGTCTGGTGTGATGCTGCCAATGCGGCGTTTTAGGCGCTCAAGAAACAGTTGGCTGAGCCGTCCGTCCTCGCTGCACCCATTGAAAAAGAGCCTTTGCTCCTGTATGTGGCGGCTAATAATAAAGCAGTCAACATGGCAGTTGTTGTGGAGCGCAAGGAGGCGGGTAAGGAGTACCCAGTTCAGTGGCCGGCTTACTATATCAACGAGGTTTTAACTGAATCCAAGCAAAGATACCCACATTGGCAGAAACTCGTGTTTGGGGTGTTCATGGTGAGTCCCAAATTGAAACATTATTTCCTTGGTCATCCTATTACTATGGTCAGCTCTGCTCCTTTAGGAGATATTATTCAAAATATGGAGGCTACATGCCGGGTTGCTAAGTGGGCAATCAAACTTGGACCTCACGGTTTGAAGTATGTGCCAAGACCAACCATCAAGTCTCAGGCTTTGGTGGATTTCATAAATGACTGGACCAAGTTGCAGACACCTGAGGAGAAGCCTGACAACACATATTGGACAATCCACTTTGACCGGTCCAGGCATTAAGAGGGCTTGGGGAGTGGAGTTATTTTGATACAACACGAGGTGACAAATTTTGTTATGTTCTTAAGGCTAATGTTTCCTTCTACTAACGATGCAACTGAGTATGAAGCTGTACTCCATGGCCTTCGTATGGCTAAAGAGATGAATTTAAGCCGGGTCAGGTGCCTGGGCGACTCAGACCTTGGCTTAGCAAGTCTCAGGCAAGTGGGACTCTAAAGACCCGCTCATGGCGGCTTACTGCCGGGCGGTTGACAATATTTGTTGTAGGGTGGAACCCTAGATGGAGATCTTTCACGAATTGGAGGGGAAATCCCCAAGAACACGAAGAACACGAAGAACACAAGAGAGGGAAAACACTCAAATTGACTAGATCCGATCACACATCTGCTAGATCCAAGAACACACAAGAGGCCACAATGATCCAAGAACAACAAAGGAAAGATACAAGGTACTAGTTCATCCCAATCCTATGAGGAGAGAGGTCTTGATGATCCTATGATGGGGATCCTTCCCAAGTTGGGTGCTTGATATCCACTAGGGATCTTCTCCTAGGAGGTCTTGATCTCCTAGAGGAGTGGGTACAAGGAGCAAAGCTCACATAATCATCTCATATTCTTTGCTTCCCTAGAAAGGAGGTGGAGGTGGTCTATTTATAGTCTAAGCCACGAAGGGGTAAGTGGGAGAGGGATACAAGGCCAAAGGCCCGCGGCTGCGCACAGGCCGAGCGGTAATACTGGATCTCGGGCGGTAGTACCGCTTGTAAGCAGTAGTGCCGCTTGGACTGGGCGGTAGTACCGGACCCAGTTCGCTCGAGCACAGGAGTTTGTCGGGTTGAGCATCAGTACAGTGGACGTTCAGTGGTAGTACCGCTTGGATGGTCTTAGCGGTAGTACCGCTTGTAGGCGGTAGTACCGCTCGTGCCAGGTCTTCTTCCTCCTTCTCTTCCATGCTTCTCTTGCGGATGGTGTAGACGTACACTTGCGCTCGCACTCCTCCTCGACATCCGTGATGTTCCGACAATACCTATGCATGCACATGGAAGGAGTGTCAAGTAGCATACCATCCTTGAAGGGGTCAAGTGAACACGCGTAAAGGAGATGATTCACCGTTGTGTATGTGAAGTAGATGTCGCACGTGTCGCTTGCCAAACAGACTCTTGACATGGTGATGTCCGTAGGTTTCTCTGCATCATCCCCTCCCCCTTGGGAATGATCCGACCTCGGATCGAAAACCAAATAACCATGGGAAAGAGATGGCGTCGTCGTGTAGGAGTGGACGCTCACCAAGTACTTGTCATCTTGAAGCTCGAAATGGGCACTCTCCAATGTCGCACCGTCATGGGATTCCTTCAAAAGGAGCAAGGACAACAAACACTTGGAAAAACAAATGTGGTTAGCGTTAGTGCAAAACCAAGCATTCAAGCGGTGATTCACCCAACAAATGTCGGCATCATGCAAAGCATATGGTGTGACAAGGGATTGTGTCATGGCATGTGAGCATATGAATTGAGCACAAGCAAAGATATCATGGGGACTAGCATGTAAATGTGAGGTAGATATACGAATATGTTTGACAAGAGAATAAACATCTACCTCAAGTTCATAGCAAGCATTCACAAATTGCTCAATGAAAGGTCTATGGTAGCCATAAGAATCGTTCAGAACACCAAATAAAATGAAGTGTCTAAACACATGGGTCAAGTGCAAGACAATCCGAGCATAACGTGCATAGGGTGTAGTGAAGATAGTATGGCACTCAACACAATAGAAAGAGCAATTGTTCATCATGTGTGAGGCAATCAAGTCAATCATGTGACAAGCAATGGGACATTGCATATGTGAAGAAGTGACATTGTTGCAACCGAACATATGATAGGAGCAAGTAATCCAAGAGTTGGAAGCAACACACAAGGCATATATATCATGAGGCATGGGAATGTTGAAATGGCAAGCAAGATCTCTAACATGTGCGCAATCAAGTATTCCAAGATGACCAAAAAGTCTAATGGAGCAAGCAACACAAGTAGTATGATCCATAATATCCAAGCTCGTGGTTTGGGGGTTCTCAAAAGAGAATGATATCACCTTGAAAGCATGTCCTTGTGCGTCCTTCACAATGCCGAAACACAAGCAAAAGCGGTGTAGAAGCGCGTCGTGGTAGAATGTATGTGGCTCACTCTCAAGATCTCGAATGGTCAACTCACGTGACGTGGAAGTCGACACAAAGTCCAAGTATCCTACACATGCACACAATAAAGCAAAGAATGTATGTGCATGGTAGATAAACACATCATGCATTATGATGGTTCTCTTCTCTTGCACATAACCATTAGAAGCACAAGTGCATGAATAATATGATGCAACAATGGCAATATTCATATCACTAAGTATATGGTGCAAAGAGGTAAGACAAGCATGCTTCACAAGAAATATGTCAAAATCTCCACATATATGTGAGAATGCTATGGGGGCAAACTCATTATCAAGACTAAAGGCATAGTTGCACTCAATATATGGCAAATCATCTAGCATGAGAAAGGCAACATATGGAGATATATGAGAAGAAGCAATAACAAGCATGTGCAAAACATGTAGATGGTTGTCATCAACCGCATGAAAGTAGCAAGTATGGATCATCGGAGATGCAGCATAAGCAAGCATAGTAATCAAGTCATGCAAGCTAGTAGTGCGAAGATGCAACATACTAGAGAAAATCATGGCAATCATGTCATGTGAGCAAATAAGAGGCATAGACAATGCATATGACATGTCGCAAGCACGAACACAAAGCAAGATCATAGTATCATCATAGGCATGGGGCACAAAGCAAACATGGCAATAACAAGTGATATCTCCACCAAGCTTGCAAATACACATACAAGTACTAGAATCAATCATCATGTGTAATGCAAAGCATGGGTCACAAATGCATGACAAAGGCATAGGAATGAGCATATCATGCAAAGTGAACATGGCAATATGGGCATATAATAGGTAATGGACAATAACCCATAGCCAACAGAGGGTGATGTAGAAGAAATGCGCGAAGCCTTTGCGCGAAGAGAGCGGTGGGAAGGACAATCCATGGGATCCCAAGTCATCGTTGCTCTCTAGAGCTCGTTTTGTCAACTCATGGGATTGTGAGGTTGACAAGTAAGCATGGGTACCTACACAACAAATACACAAGCGAAAGAAATTGTGTGTGTGGTAAATGTACACATCATCCATCATGATGTGTATGTGAGTGCTAGCACAAGATAAGCATCGCTCAAAGAAATTTGATGCATGGTATAAGAACATGTCATCCATCATGAAAGAATAATTATTGTGTATAACACGATGGGGACACAAATTGATAATGCAATTATATGGCACATCAATAGCATGTTTATTCATGGGAAGCATATTGTGCGCACAAGTATGAGGATAATGTAATGGATGGGATGAATCAAAATCTCCTAATAGGTATGAGGAAACTATGGGGGTCTCCTCATGAGCAATAGTGTAAACATCATATTGAGAATATTAACAACATCCTAAACAATGCATATCCGAAGCTAGGTGGTCATGGCATGGCATATGAGATAAATAATGCGAAGGGAGCATATCAATATCATCACAAGAAAAACAAATGCCAATAACCAAGGGCTTGTCATCTATGCCATATGTGCAAATTGGGTTTATGTTGATGGCATATGCATAGTCACTACAATGAGATTGCAAATATGACATATTGTTGATCTCATGCATAGCATATGACAAGTCAAGCAGATTTTCAAACATGATGTGACCAAGAGAATTATCACAATAAATCCTATATAACATGGCATCACAACTAATAGACTCCACATGGCGATCATCAAACTCATCATAAATGGGTAAATCATCGCATGGGGAAGTCGAACTAGCATGAAGCATGACAATAGGTGGATCAACATCATGCAAGCAATCAAAGTCGAGAATTGCCACTAGTGGGACTAGAGCATCACCTTCACCTATATTACCTTGTTCATTCCACTCAAGTGGTGCAGGTGAGGTGGCAAAGACCAAATGGTGGTCATCATCTACATCTTGATGGAACCATGTGGGGGGGTGCATCATATTCCACCATGTCCATCGTCTTGTCCAAAGGAAGGACGAAGTTGTCGCGAATCTACGCGTCATCATATATGGGACCTAACACCAAATGAGAAGACACAATAGAGGGAGAGGTCAAGTTGTTAGAAATGCAAATGGCCTCACGTGCCCTATCAACTTCCTCACTCTCTCTATGTGGTGGTGGCTCACTCACTCCCTCAAGGTAGGTGCACTCAGAGTCACATATGGTGGAGTCACTCATCTCACTCAAGTGGTGGGGGTTGTGGCTCTCCTCACATGGGAATTGTGGCAACTCATCATATATGGGGCTAGTGGTGAAGTCACTCTCACCCTCCATATGGTGGCACAAGTCACTCAAGTCATCATACATCGTCGTGGTCGAAGGGAAAATCCCATGCTCAACCATCTTGTCGTCGTCGCCGTGGATGAAGGCCGAAGATGGGACATCATCACTCTCGTCGTGGATGAAGGCCGAAGATGGCACATCACCACTCTCATCATGGATGAAGGCCGAAGATGGCACATCATCACTCTCGTCGCCAACTGTGGAAGCATCATCATGGAGCTCAAAGGGCTTGGACATCTCGGTGGTACTAGCCTCATGCTCGACGTCATGGAGCTTGGTCATCACGAAGTGCGCTTGGGGTGGAGAAGCGTTGGCCTTCATGAGTTCTTGTTCCGCCTTGAGAGCACCAATGTAGTTGTCGTCAAGGGACTTGTAGTTCTCGAGAAAGATAGTCTTGGAGATGTCGTTGTGCAATCCCATCATGAAGTGGAACTTCATCGAAATGGGGTCATCCACGCCGGCTCGTCGCAAGGCAATCTTCATCTCCTTGAAGTACTCGTCGATGGACTTGGATCCTTGGATGGTGTTCTCCAATTGGCGTAGAAGTTGTTTCGTGTAGCTTGGAGGCACGAACTCTTGCCGCATAGCTCTCTTCGTCTTGGGCCAACTCATGTCGTAGGTCTCCGAAGGTGCGTGAAGCCACCATTTGGACGCGTAGTCGTGGAAGTTTCTTGTGGCGCACTTCACTTGATCTTCGGGAGGAACTTGATGTCGCTTGAGGTAGTCGTCCATCAAGCGCTCCCACTCGAGATACTCCTCGGGTTCTAGAGTTCCATAGAAAGGAATCTCATGGTCGATGTTGAGGTTGTAGTAGCTCGTGGAAGTCGCGGACTTGAGCTTGCAGAGCTTCTCTTGAGTGTAGTCTTGAGGTGCTTGTTGGCGAAGATGCCGTATGTCCGTAGGCAAAGATGCCTTGAAGTCGCTTGGCGAAGATGCCAAGGGAGATGGTGAATTCGTTGAGCAGTTGTTGGTGTAGAGCTCTTGACCTTTACGTTCTTGTCGTTGGTGGTGTCGATGCTGATGTGACCTTGCCGGAGATGGTAGCTCGGAAGCATGTGTACTTGAGCGTCTTCTCGAAGATGATGAAGATCTCTTGTAGGACTTGATGAGGGCCTTGAGCTCCTCCATTTGAGCATCCATCTTGGCGTCCAAATTGTTCTTGATGGCATCGAATTCGTCGTTGTCGTGGAAGACCGGAGATGAAATGCCTTGCCTATCCATCACAAGACTCGAGAAAATGTAAGTGGAAGAAAGGAAAGAACTAGACCAAATGTACCTTTCCAATGTTGAAGATGGATCAATGATCACTCAATAATGTATCGAGGAAATAGCACAATTGGTACCGGATCTTGTCAATTCTCACACCTACACCAGTAAGGCTTATGGTGGAGCTCGGTGAGGATAGTGGCACAAAAATTTGATGCAAAATGTTAGCAAGAGTCAATAATGTTGGAAAAGATTCACAAATTCGCAAGTGAAACAAGTAGACCAATAGCAATATGGGTGGCACACGGAAACACACACATGGATAGATAAATGGGGTCGTGCAACCAAGGAATGAGCACAAAATGTGGAATCCACGGAAAACGCTCGTGTTGCACAACTCAAGAGAGACGCTAGCACGATTGCTCAATAGGCGGATACGACACTTGTGCATAACCTATAAGATGCAAAATGGATAAATTTTCTATCCCAAGTATGCTATGTGTATGATGTTCCGGTGTTTCGCACACAATGATCCAAGATGATCAATATGGTAGTATGGTATACAATGTGGCGATGCTATGGCTCTTGCTTACAAGCTTCTTTGCTCTCTTTTCCTTTTGGTTAAAAGCTTTTTTATATGGCCACTTATGCGAAATGCACAAACCAAGATAGCAATTGTGTATATGCAGGAACAATCTTGTGACACAAGGGATGATATGATGATACCGAGATGATACCAATATGATATGGTATGTATGCAATGGAAGGTACGGATCACTAATGTGCACAAGTAACGTTGACGGCAATACTCAAAGGCTAGTCTCGATAGGCAAGTGACGCAAAATGGGCTAAGGGGTTAACAATGTAATGGCAAGAATGTACAATGAAGGGATGCCACGATACCAAGATGATATAGAGGTTACCGTTCTTGCTTACGGTTAGGTTGTCAAAAAGGTGAAGTGGTCGATGTCGAAGATGACCTCGTGGCGATGATGAGTGGTGGTGTTCTTGATGTGGATACAAGGATGATGTAGACCCGTCCCTAAGTAGCCGAAACACCTTAGGAAACGGTAAAAACCGCAAACTCAAAATCTGCAAAGGCAAATGTCAAATGGTGGTAACGGAATGCATTGGTGGCTCCGGAGTTGGCAATGCGGAAGTGGTGGTGGTGGGTGATGACGAAGTGACCGTCCCTAAGTAGCCAAAACCCCTTAGGAGACTCAAGTCACCACTCAAGCAACCACAAATTCTAGAAGGAGCAAAAATTGGGTTAGGTTGCGGAAAGCTATGGTAGTTTGGCGGATGATATGGTGGATGGCCTATGCAAAGATGCCAAAATGCCAAATTTTTGATGGAGTCCAATGGTGATGGAACCTATCTAGATGGATGGGGGTGTCAATAGCTACTCAACGAGCTAAAGAACGTCAAAATCGGACTCCGGGAGCGAAAGTTATGGCCGAAATGGTGAAACTCGGAACGTTGAAACTGGGAGGGGCGGAAGTACCGCTTGGGAGGGCGGTAGTACCGCTTGTAAGCGGTAGTACCGCTCGTGTCGGGATTTTTCGGCAGTTTTGGGCTGAAACTAGGCTGGGCGGAAGTACCGCTCGGTAGGGCTGTAGTTCCGCTTATAGGCGGTAGTACCGCTTGGCGGGCGGTAGTACCGCTCGTGTCGGGATTCTTCGCAGATCGAATCGGGGTGCGATTTTGGGGCGGAGATGGATGATTTTGGTGGCAAAATTTGACGAATTTCGTGGATGGAAGGTGGGGAAACATGGGGAGATCCTAGATCCACTCGAAACCAAGCAAATCCATGGATCAAATCCAACAAAACTTCATCAAACCAACAAATCACAAAAAAAGTTGCGGCTATTTTTGGTGGGGATTTTTGAAATTTGGGAAGAACACAACAAAATTAGGCTAGAAAACAAAGAGGGGAGGCTCCGAAATCGTGATCAACGTGGCTCATGATACCAAGATGTTGTAGGGTGGAACCCTAGATGGAGATCTTTCACGAATTGGAGGGGAAATCACCAAGAACACAAAGAACACGAAGAACACAAGAGAGGGAAAACACTCAAATTGACTAGATCCAATCACACATATGCTAGATCCAAGAACACACAAGAGGTCACAATGATCCAAGAACAACAAAGGAAAGATACAAGGTACTAGTTCATCCCAATCCTATGAGGAGAGAGGTCTTGATGATCCTATGATGGGGATCCTTCCCAAGTTGGGGGCTTGATATCCACTAGGGATCTTTGAAGAAAATATGCCCTACAGGCAATAATAAAGTATTATATATTTCCTTATATCATGATAAATGTTTATTATTCATGCTAGAATTGTATTAACCGGAAACATAATACATGTGTGAATACATAGACAAACAGAGTGTCACTAGTATGCCTCTACTTGACTAGCTCGTTAATCAAAGATGGTTATGTTTCCTAGCCATAGACATGAGTTGTCATTTGATTAACGGGATCACCTCATTAGGAGAATGACGTGATTGACATGACCCATTCCGTTAGCTTAGCACCCGATCGTTTAGTATGTTTTATTGCTTTCTTCATGACTTATACATGTTCCTATGACTATGAGATTATGCATCTCCCGTTTACCGGAGGAACACTTTGTGTGCTACCAAATGTCACAACGTAACTGGATGATTATAAAGGTGCTCTACAGGTGTCTCCAAAGGTACTTGTTGGGTTGGCGTATTTCGAGATTAGGATTTGTCACTCCGATTGTCGGAGAGGTATCTCTGGGCCCACTCGATAATGCACATCACTATAAGCCTTGCAAGCATTGTGACTAATGAGTTAGTTGCAGGATGATGTATTACGGAACGAGTAAAGAGACTTGCCGGTAACGAGATTGAACTAGGTATCGAGATACCGACGATCGAATCTCGGGCAAGTAACATACCGATGACAAAGGGAACGACGTATGTTGTTATGCGGTCTGACCGATAAAGATCTTCGTAGAATATGTGGGAGCCAATATGGGCATCCAGGTCCCGCTATTGGTTATTGACCGGAGAGGTGTCTCGGTCATGTCTACATAGTTCTCGAACCCAAAGGGTCCGCACGCTTAAAGTTACGATGACAGTTTTATTATGAGTTTATGTATGTTGATGAACCGAAGGAGTTCGGAGTCCCGGATGAGATCGAGGACATGACGAGGAGTCTCGAAATGGTCGAGACGTAAAGATCGATATATTGGACGACTATATTCGGACTTCGGAAAGGTTCCGAGTGATTCGGATATTTTTCGGAGTACCGGAGAGTTACGGGAATACGTATTGGGCCTTATTGGGCCATACGGGAAAGAAGGAAAAGGGCCTCAAGGGTGGCCGCACCCCTCCCCTTGGTCTGGTCCGAATTGGACTAGGGAAGGGGGGCGCTCCCTTCCTTCCTTCTCTTTTTCCCTTCCTCTTTTCCTATTCCATATGGGAGGTGGAATCCTACTAGGACTAGGGAGTCGTAGTAGGACTCCACACTTGGTGCGCCCCCTCCTAGGGCCGGCCTCCTCCTCCCTTACTCCTTTATATACGGGGGCAGGGGGCACCCCATGGACACACTTTGATATACGATATTTTAGCCGTGTGCGGTGCCCCCCTCCACCAGATTACACCTCGATAATACCGTCGCGGAGCTTAGGCGAAGCCCTGCGTCGGTGGAACATCATCATCGTCACCACGCCGTCGTGCTGACAAAACTCTCCCTCAACACTCGGCTGGATCGGAGTTCGAGGGACGTCATCGAGCTGAACGTGTGTAGAACTTCGGAGGTGCCGTACGTTCGGTACTTGATCGGTCGGATCGTGAAGACGTACGACTACATCAACCGCGTTGTGATAACGCTTCCGCTGTCGGTCTACGAGGGTACGTGGACAACACTCTCCCCTCTCGTTGCTATGCATCACCATGATCTTGCGTGTGCGTAGGAATTTTTTTGAAATTACTACGTTCCCCAACAATCTTCTTCTAGGAGGTCTTGATCTCCTAGAGGAGTGGGTACAAGGAGCAAAGCTCACATAATCATCTCATATCCTTTGCTTCCCTAGAAAGGAGGTGGAGGTGGTCTATTTATAGTCTAAGCCACGAAGGGGTAAGTGGGAGAGGGATACAAGGCCAAAGGCCCGCGGCTGTGCACAGGCCGAGTGGTAGTACCGGATCTCGAGTGGTAGTGCCGCTTGGACTGGGCAGTAGTACCGGACCCGGGTCGCTCGAGCACAGGAGTTTGTCGGGTTGAGCGTCAGTAGAGTGGACGTTCGGCGGTAGTACCGCTTGGATGGTCTTAGCGGTAGTACCGCTTGTAGGCGGTAGTACCGCTCATTCCAGGTCTTCTTCCTGCTTCTCTTCCATGCTTCTCTCGCGGATGGTGTAGACGTACACTTGCGCTCGCACTCCTCCTCGACATTCGTGATGTTCCGACAATACCTATGCATGCACACGGAAGGAGTGTCAAGTAGCATACCATCCTTGAAGGGGTCAAGCGAACACGCGTAAAGGAGATGATTCACCTTTGTGTATGTGAAGTAGATGTCGCACGTGTCGCTTGCCGAACAGACTCTTGACATGGTGATGTCCGTAGGATGCTCCGCATCAATATTGCTGGTCACTTTACGGGTTATCAGGTGGATCACCTTGATCGACGGAAGAATGAGGCAGCTAATGCATTGTCCAGGCTTGGGTCTCAACGTAAGCCGGTGCCTCCTAATGTGTTCCTTGATGTACTACACAATCCTTCCCTCAAGTTACCGTCCCAAGAAGACCTTGTTGTCCCTGACCTAGAGGCGCAGTTGGTGGCGGCTCTTCATGCTATTCCAGATTGGACTTTACCTTATCTGGCTTATATGACCCAGGGCGAGTTACCTGAGGATAAAACTTTGGCAAGGCAAATAACCAGGAGGTCTAAGTCTATGACTATCATCAACAGCGAGTTACACCGCTGCAGTGTGACAGGCGTGTTCCAACGTTGTGTTTCTCCTGAGGAGGGTCGTGAAATCTGACGAGAGATTCATGAAGGAGATTGTGGTGATCATGCCGGCTCAAAATCTCTGGTGGCTAAAGCATTTTTTCATGGTTTTATTGGTTAATGGCTCATGCTGATGCAAAAGATATCGTTAGCAAGTGTGATGGATGTCAAAATTTATCCAGACAAGCTCAGGTGCCGGCTCAGGAATTGCGTATGATCCCAATAACTTGGCCGTTTGCAGTCTAGGGGCTTGATATGGTTGGGCCGTTCAAGAGATCTAAAGATAAGAATACCCACCTTTCGGTGGTGGTACCAAGTGGATGGAAGCAGAGACGGTTAGCAATTGTGAGGCGGCTACTGCTGTTCAGTTCATCGAAAAGCTGATTTTCCGTTTTGGTTATCCCCATAGTATCAACATGGATAACGGCACCAATCATTCTAAGGGTGCTATGAAGGAGTTCTGTCAATGAGAGCATATTCGTATTGACGTGTCTTTAGTGGCTCATCCACAGTCCAATGGTCAAGCAGAACAGGCCAAGAAACTTTGAGAGGCATCAAGTCCCGGCTTATGGTACCTTCAGTGCTTTGGAGTATTAATACCACTCCCAATAGGTCAACAGGCTATACGCCTTTCTTCATGGTCTATGGTGTAGAGGCGGTTCTCCCAAGTGATATCCGTCATGACTCGCCTATAGTGGCGGCTTATCTTGAAGCTGATAATGAGACGACACGTCAGAACACACTTGATACTTTGGATGAAGAGTGTGACCTTGCGGCGGCTCGTTCGGCGATATATCAACAAGACCTACATCGCTATCATAGCCGCAGAGTTCAAAGCCGGACCTTTCAGGAGTGTGACTTAGTGCTCCGTTTGATTCAAGATCAGACAGGGATGCATAAGCTTTCGCTTCCTTGGGAAGGGACTTTTGTGATCAGTAAATATCTCAACAATGGATCTTACTACCTCGTTGACATATGAGAGAACAAAGCTTCCCGCACATCTGAGAAGGAGACCAACAGGACGTGGAACATTGCTCATCTTTAGCCTTACTACACTTGAGTCATAGGCTCTCATCATTGTATATAACCTCATTGATGTACATACTTTTTATATAATAAAGACGACATCCCCAATTCGGGGCCTCTGTTGTTTCATCTCAAATCTTTGGAGCATGAGTCATTATTGGTTACTCATAAGATCACTCGGGGCTTCCTGCTCTATGAGCATAGCGTATAACCCTCTTGATCGGCTTTTATGCCATGTTTGATCACTTGGGGGCTTCCTGCTCTATGAGCATAGCGTATAACCCTCTTGATCAGCTTTTATGCCATGTTTGATCACTTGGGGGCTTCCTGCTCTATGAGCATAGCGTATAACCCTCTTGATAGGCTTTTATGCTATGTTATGGGTCGTTTGGGGGCTTCCTACTCAATGAGTATAGCGTATAACCCATTTTGACCGGCTTTCATGCCATGACTAGGTTAAACCTGCCTGTTTGCAACTTGCTACTCCGCCAGGTGACCCGCCGTACTCTTGAGAGTTAATCTTTTAAAGACCATGAACTCGTCAAGGTTAAAACTGCGGATTATGTCATGTGAGAACCGGCTTACAGTGAGGTAGGATAAACCTACCTGTCTGCTGTAGTCTCTCCGCTATGTGGCCCGTTCGTACTAATAACAGTTAATCTTTCAATAAGACCCTGAACTAGTTAAGGTATAAACGACGGATTTATGTCACGTGAGACCCGGCTTACAAGATTACAGGCTTTTTATGCCAAGCTTCTCTGAAGCACCAAATTGAGTTTTTTTTCCAAAATCTATCTATTTTGGTCGTGCTTGATAAGCCGGCTTAACAAATATTTGAGTTATGCATAATCCACATCTCTGTGTTGCAGAAACCCTTTACAGAAGTTGCCGGGTCATACCGATCCGGGTTATATCGTTCTATATTGGGTTTATTAAGGCTATAAGCCGCCCAAGTGATTTTTCATAAGCTGGATATGACTATAAGCCGCCCTGGATTGTTGGGTTATTTAACTCGCCCTGGCATGTGATTTTAAGTCGCTAGTACAAGACATGATTGGATCTTGCACAGCTTACATGACAAGCCTTCAAAGAGATTATGATGCAATTGAAGGAGTAAATATAAGACAAGAGCAAAGAGATTCCATTGCAGAAACATAGTTCTAAAAGCATGCACGAAGGCATGGCAGAGCAGATAAGCGGTTTTTCAGCTACCTATTACAAGGATTCAGCTGAGCCCAGAATATTTGTAACTAAGTAGTTTTGGAGTTAACATTACTCCGTTAAGCCGGCGTCAGCACCATCAGGGTTCTGCCCTGGCGGGTTGTTCTTATCTTGCTGCCTTGAGCTTGAAGCCCCCAGATCATCCTATGTCGGCTCTTCGTCGATGGCCATCTGGAGATTGGCCGAGGTCCAATATATGCCGGTTAAAGCCTCAAATGTGGCCTCATCGTTAAGCACAACTGAAGGATCAAAATCAGGGGGAAAGGTATGCTTACACCTTGGTGGAATGAGACTTATAACATCATGTGATGTCGGCTTGATATTGGCGTTTTTATCTCCATAAGACGGCTGGTACTTGTTCTGATCCAACTCTTTTGTAAGTTGGCATGCCAAGGGCTGCATCTCTCTAACGCATTTGTTGAAGTCTTCTTCTTCAAAGATTGACCCGTCATCTTTGAACTCTGGGCATTCGATAGCAATCTCTTCCGGGTCAAGCTCTAATTGCCAAGCTTTGGCCCGGCTCAGAGCAACAATGGCTCCGGCATGGGCGGCTGATAATTTAACTTCCTCAATTTGAGCCGGCCTCGATGAGAGAAGATCTAGGACAGTCTTGATAAGAGTTGGAGGTTTTTTCCCACTTGACAAAGCTACAAGGCTGTGTAGTGTTCCAGTATATAATTTTCAGTCAATGAATAAGACGCCTTCAATTTGAGCAGCATGTTCTGACCAAGACTGGCGCTTCTGGGGCATGTTCAATTTTTTGCACGAGAGTCGCTAGGCGGGTTGAAGATTATATATTATGAATCGCCAGGCGGGTTAAAGAAATATCTAAATAGATGAGGAGTTGTATATTAATCTTAGCAAAGATGGCGACTGACATTTGAGAGATATGTTGCTTCAAGCTGGCTAATTCTTCGGTTACCGGTTTAAGCTCAGCCTCAACATCTTCTGCTCTTTTTTGCAGTGCAGCGTTGTTGGTTTCCCAGGCGGCTTTCAGCATCAAAACCCGCCTTGATTTTTTCAATTTCTTCCAATGAAGTTTTCAGCTTTGACTCGGCCTTGTAAGTTTCTGCTTGCTGTAGTTCTATATTCTTCTTTAAGTCGCTAAGCTGCGACTCTTTCACATTCAAGGCTGCCCGAAATACAATATTGAGGCAACGGTTATAACACAAGGAGCATGTTTTTGTGATACAGTTAATCAAGTACCAAGCACATTGCAGGCAATATACTTGGCACTTGGGGGCTAATGTAGGTCATTTCAATCTCTATTAGGACCCGGCTCATCTTATCAAAGTTAAGTCGGCCCTTGGGGGATACATATTTGGTTCTACAGTCATTAAGACCCGACTCATCTTATCAAAGTTAAGCCGGTCCTTAGGGGCTACAAATTTGGTTCTACAGTCATTAATACCGGCTCATCTTATCAAAGTTAAGCCGACCCTTGGGGGCTACATATTTTGGTTCTGTAAAGTCATTAAAGACCCGACTCATCTTATCAAAGTTAAGCCGGCCCTTGGTTAATCTCAGTATTCATTGGCTCATAGACGACAGCGTTAGTTTGTGGTGCCGGATCATTGGCAAGGTCTTCAGGATTTTGGATTGATGCCACGGAGTAGGTGGTCTGTGAAAACCAAAACTTCACCCTCTTGGGGCTAAGGGGGAAATTTGGAGCCTGGAACCCGCCAGTGGATGACCTCTTTGCCAGATAAAACCCCCATGGTCACATAATCAATGAGTGTGTCCTCTCTGACTTTGGAGGCAATCCAGTCACAACAGGTGGGTGCTTTAGTCATGATGAGCCGGAATAACAGGCTGTGACCGAAGAGTAAGGTGTAAGGATGTGGCGAGTGAAAAATACAATGGTAAGCTGCCTAAATGATTATACGACGATTCAGCGATGATGAGAAAGCTATAGTTTAAAGACTACATATTATGATGCACCATTAAAGGAATTATGAGCGGCCCTAGCCATGGAGTGGAGTAATTATCAGGTTATGAGAGGATGGCGGGTTAAGTTATGAAGGTATGAGCTGGCAGCATGTCGGCGGGTTAAGTGAAAAAGTATCTTTGAAATTCTTGTTGGGTTACAAAACCATTATTAAGTCGCCCGAACAATGAAGGGCGCGTCAATTACCTAAAGATCCAAGTTTGTTGAAATTTTGCTAAGTACTGGACAAACAAGTTTTGCAGATTGCAGCTGAAATTACAGATCTACGACAGTTCGGAAAAAGGGGCATAATTGTAAAACCTAGAACATGGCCACAGAAGAAGTAGTGCGTTTGGTATTGATTCACAGGAAGAAGGGATCTATTCAAGATATGAGATAAGGCTAAAAGTGCTACCACACTACTTCTGACTTGTTTTTGGATTAAGGTGTGACTTCTAGGCAGGGCATGGATGAATATGGACGAACGCCGACGAACTATCAAGAACTGACATGACCTAATGTGGATCTGAGAAAGAAGAAGGACGTTACCTGATGATTCAGGTGAAGAGCAGATGGGTGCCGCAGTTTTCTAGTCCGAACAGGATGATGCAGCGGCCTCCATGGAATGGTCGGGTGCAGTTCAGCGGCGGCGGCGGAGCTCCAGCGACGATGGACGATGCAAGGAAGAAGTAGAAGAGGGGGCGACAGGGGTAAAAGTGAAAAAGAATACCACCTGTGCCTATTTATGAGGAAAAGTTGGTGAAACAGGGAAATGGCATGCACGAAAATCGAGGAGGCGTCATGATTATCTTGACGGAGGAGGCGCCTCGATTCTTGGATAGCTAGTTAATGCAAAAAGATCCATAGTGATGTCATAAGTTTTTTCTGGATTTATTTCAAATGACGTCATGGCGGGTTACAAGGATCCGTTCAAGGTTAAGCATTGGAAGGAATCAAAGAAGACTCGCCAACTAGAAACAGTGAAGATTGACATGAACAAGTTCAAATCAATCTAGGGCCTAATGTTGGGGATATAACCCCACGGTGTGACCTGCCCTGGAGGGGGCGGTTTACACTATTGGTGACTCAGAGATAAGGCCTAAGTAGGCCCAAGAAACCAGATATATAACCCGGAGGGCGACTTACACGGTGAAGAGCCGGAGGCCCAAGCCCAGAAGATGGTGTGAGACCCAGCGTTGTAAGCCACCCAACGATGACTTGCCTAGTAAGGCAAGGTGACTTAGAACCAGGGACGGTCATGTATTATGACCCGACCCAGACTCTTGTAAGCCCAGGGCCTCGACTTGTGTATATGAAGGCGAGACCCTGGGGTGGGTTAACTCAAGTTACAATCAATCGAGAGCTAGGTTAAGCGATCCCGCTCCCTTTTAATCGATACTCCATCAATACAACACAAAGTAGGACGTGGGCTTTTACCTCGTTGGTGAGGCCAAACCTGGGTAAACTCGTGTCTCTCGTCCTGCTCAACCCCTTTAAGCTAACGTACGTTGCGATGGCTCCACACCTAAGTCCTTTCACAAGGGCATCTTCCATGACAAAACCACGACACCTAGGGGCGCGCCCTACCCCCCTGGGCACGCCTCCCGAGTTTGTGGCCACCTTGTGTGCCCTCCGGACTCCGTTTTCTCCCAGATTACTTGTTTTGCACAGTAAAAATTGATACGTCTCCAATGTATCTATAATTTTTTATTGTTCCATGCTATTATATTATCTATCTTGGATGTTTTATATGCATGTATATGCTATTTTATATGATTTTTGGGACTAACCTATTAACCTAGAGCCCAGTGCCAGTTTCTATTTTTTTCCTTGTTTTTGAGTTTCGCTGTCCCGGGAAACCACGACCACTATGGGACCAGAAGTTGCTGGTTCTGCAGGGGGCGTCGCGTTGCACAAAGAGCAGACGAGCGTGTGGCAGCATGGCAGAGATCACGCAGGCATTTTTACCCAGGTTCGGGCCGCCACGAGGCGTAAAACCCTACTTCTGCTTTGGTGGATTTATGGTGGAAAGGTGGTGGAAGAGCGTAATACACTTGCCTAGCAAGGGTTGCCTCGGGGCGGCAGTGGCTACGCGCGTATGGGTGTGAGTTATCCAACCTTCTAACCCTGTCTACGGTTGCCATGGGCCTCCTTTTATAGATCAAGGGGTTACCACAATGGTAAAGTAATCATTATGCACTGATAAGATAGCAAACAGTGCTATCATACCTAACTCTGCGGGCTGACAGGGCGCATTAAATGCACCGCTCAACGTCACATCGTTGGTTGCCCGACAAGGCTTGCCGGGCTATCTTGCCAGCTCCACGCCTGCTCGCTTGACACATCGCAGGATGGGTGTCATCTACGGGTATTTCTTGTAGGGAGAGGCTGCCATGTGGTGCATGGATGCCACTTAGCCACTTCACGGCTTGACACCGCACTTATTGAAGACGTGAGTCGTGGCAGAGTAGTTGGTGAGGTGGCTTTGCCTTCGCGTGTCCCGGCAGGCCCTATCGGGACGTCTTGGGCGCCTTCTTCTATGGGTGGCCTCGCCCTTTGCCGAGCTCGCCTGCCCGGCAAAGGAGGCCCTTCTCGTGATGGTATCTTGCCTCCCTAGCTTGATCTTGGTCCCTCTGACCTGCATGTTGGTCCTTTGGAGATCTTGGTTTCTTGGATTCTGGCTTGGGTTCGTGCTTTGATCTTGTTCCCGTGCATGTGCACAGTCTGGGAAACAGACCCAGGGTTTGTTGCACTGACAGAAGCCCCTGGGCCTGCCCCGAACGCGCTACAGAGCGTCGTCGAGGTAGGGCCTAATAAGTGCGCAGGTGCTGAAAACGCTGGTGATGTAGGGTGGAACCCTATACGGCCGATCTTTCACGAAAGGAGCGGATCCCAACTAAGAACACGAAGAACACGAGGGGAAACACGAGGGTAAACACAAGAGAATCACTCAAACCAACAAGATATAGTCACACATATGCTAGATCCTCCGAACACAAGAGGAGATACAAGATCCACGATCAACAAAGGACGATACAAAGGTAACCGGTTCTTCACCTATAGGAGGTCTTGATGGGGCCACCCAAGAGGGGGTCTTGAATCCAAGGGGGATCTTCTCCGTAGAGGGGCCGCGGTCTCTCTCAAGGAGTAGATCCGCATGGATGAGCAAAGCTCTATCTCACATATGAACTAAACCAATGCTAACCCTAGAAAGAGGGAGGACGAGGAGTATATATAGTCTAGGTGGGCGAAGGGGTACATGGGCCTCGGTCCTTTACTGTGCGCAGACAGATGGGGCCGGATGTCTGGGCGTCCGGTCGGATGTCCGGGCCTTTGTGAGGAGCCGGATGTCCGGGGCTGGGGCCGGATGTCCGGGCTGATGGGAGCTTCTCTTCTATTCTCTGGACGGAGCTTGTCCGGATGTCCGGGCATTGGGGTCGGATATCCGGCGGCTCGGGACGGGCCGGATGTCCGGGCTGGGGGTCTGGATGTCCGGGCTGGCGGGGTCGGCCTCGGTGCTCTCTGGATAAAGGGTGCCAAATTTCCAGGCTTCTGGCCGGATTTCCGGGCTGGGCCGGATGTCCGGGGCCTGTAGGTGCTTGGTGGCTGGGATGCTGCTGTAGTGGATGCCTCCAGCGGCCGGATGCCCGGGTCCTGGAGCTGCCTTCTTCTCCTTCCGGCGTTGCTCTTCATCCGTGGACTTGGCGACTTGTCCGTCTTCACGAGCATCTTCAGGGGGGGTCCTCTTGACACCTAATGATAGAGGCGAAGGTGTCCCGATGTTTCGATGAGATGGTGACTATCGTTTTCTGTGGGAGTCGACCTTGACGATCCGACTACGAACGTGCGAGACATCGCGCCTTAGCAATCGCTAAACCAACTTCCGAGGGGTTATTGACCACGCCGGAGCACGATCAACCTGACCACGAGGGTCTGTTTCTTGCGAGCAAACGAAGAACAAGCAAGAAACTGACATTGCAATCTGGCTATTGCGAATATAAGAGGAAAGCTTTATTAATGAAGGTGGGGTTCTGTGACGCCTTTGTTTGGTCGTTGAACACAAACGAAGTACGCGAACTTGCAGCTATGGCGAACTTTTAGTTTAAACAAAACCCAAAGCCTAAACGACGCCCTAAGGGCTGTGTATATGGAGGAAGAGGGGGGGGATTTTGTGGCCCTTGGAGGAGGGGTCCGAAACCAACCCTAACTCTTGTTTCCCCACACATACGGACTCTAAAAACAGCCTATACTCAAGTATTTCGAAATTACATGGGCCTGGCCCAATAATAAGGTGACGCATCACCTATAATAGCCTCTGGACGAAATTTATGAAGTGGCATCTTGTATATTTCGTCCAAGGCTTCACGCACTCATTATGGTGGCTTCAAAGTCCTGAAATCATCACTTGTAACCCCGTTGTTGTTCCCCTTGCGCATGCCATCATCTCCATGCTTGATCTTGCTCCAATGATCATCCTTATTGCCCAAACTAGGCCCTTCATTTGTAAGCAAGACAAATGTATCCAATTTAGGCAGCATCATATTCTCATGAACATTAAAATCATTACCAAGAAACGAAAGTACCTGGTAATTAATTGGCGTGCGCGAGCTCTAGTAATTGGTCTTGTATATGTATCAGTAGGGGTTGTGGGTGTAACTTTGTTAGTGATGTCCTCATCACCTAATCATGCACAATGTCTCGGACTTAGGTAGTAGCCATGTCTCGAGTGGATCATATGTGATATCACTAAGGAAGGAAGTCACCTCATTCTCGAGAGCTCTAGCTCGTGCTCGTGTCATAGGTCCTCTTGGCTCTTGATGAGACGATGGTAGGTCCATGGGGATGAACGTAGGATGCTCCTCATCATCTCCCCTCCCTTGGGAAAGATCCGACCTCAGATTGAAATCTTCATCACCATGGTATGGGGAGAGATCTTTCACGTTGAAGATGTTGCTCAGGAAGTACTTGTCGCGTGGGATGTCGATCTTGTATGTGTTGTTGTTGTAGCGTGCAAGCACCTTGAAGGGTCCATCGGCTCGTGGTAGGAATTTGGACTTGCGTTCATTGGGGAAGCGGTCCTTGCGAAGGTGTAGCCACACAAGATTGCCAATGGTTAATATCATGGGTTTCTTGTTGACGTTGAGGTTGGTCGCGAGTCGTTGTACTTGGCGCTCGATGGTGTGCCTTGTATCTTCATGCATCTTCTTGAGGTAGTTGACTCGGGCACTCGCGTCCATATTTGTGCGCTCTTGTAGTGGTAGAGGAAGAATGTCCAATGGTGACAATGGGTTGAAGCCATAAACGACCTCGAAGGGGGACTTGTCGGTAGTCTTATGTCTTGCACGGTTGTAGGCGTACTCGGCGATAGGTAGGCACTCCTCCCACTCCTTGATGTTCTTCTTTATCAACACGCATAGTAGAGTGGAGAGCGTGCAGTTCGTCACCTCCGTTTGGCCGTCGGTTTGTGGATGGTATGCCGTGGAGAATAGTAGCTTGATTCCGAGCTTGGCGCATAAGGTGTTCCAAAAGTAACTCAAGAACTTGACATCGCGGTCCGAGACAATCGTCTTTGGCACTCCATGTAGGCGCAAGATTTCCCTACAAAATAAATTTGCAACATGTGAAGCATCGTCTATCTTGTTGCATGTTATGAAATGTGCCATTTTAGAGAATCGGTCCACAACAACAAACACAGAATCCTTGCCATTTCTAGTTCTAGGCAAACCAAGGACAAAAACCATGCTAATATCTTCCCATATTTGGTACGGAATTGGAAGCGGCATATAGAGTCCATGAGATTGAGCTTTATACTTAGCTTTGCGACATGTGGAGCATCGGTTGGTGAAGCAGTTGACGTCGTGAAACATCTTGGGCCAAAAATAGTTCATCGAGAGCGTAGCAAATGTCTTGTCGCGTCCAAAGTGTCCCATTAGTCCTCCTCCATGAGATTCTTGCAAAAGCAACAAATGAAGAGAAGACTCGGGGATGCAAAGTTTGTTAGCTCTCATAAGATAGTCATCTTTGATGTAATAGCGTTCCCAAGATGTATGCGTCAAACACTTGGCATAAGGAATAGCAAAAGTAGGATCATTCGCATACAAGTCTTTTATGTGATCAAAGCCAATGACATTCAATTTAAGTTTAGTAACAAGCATGCATATACGTGAAAGTGCATCCGCCACAACATTTTCCTTACCTTTAATATACTTGATGACATAAGGAAATGACTTAATGAACTCACTCCACTTAGCATGACGCTTGTCCAACTTAGTTTGACCCTTAAGGTATTTAAGCGTTTCATGATCGGTATGGATGATAAATTCATGAGGGCGAAGGTAATGTTCCCATTCATGCAAAACTCGCACTAAAGCATATAGCTCTTTGTCATAGATGGGGTAATTGAGTTGCGCTCTTGAGAGTTTCTCACTAAAGTATGCTATGGGGCGCTTCTCTTGCGATGACACACCTCCTATGCCATTACCGCTAGCATCGCAATGAATTTCAAAAGGTTTGTCAAAGTTGGGTAATGCAAGCACGGGAGCATGAGTAAGCAAATTATTAAGCTCATTGAATGCGCTATCTTGCGATGGTCCCCAAACAAAGGGTGCATTCTTCTTGCTTAAAGCATGTAAAGGAGATGCAATAGTGCTAAAATCCTTGACAAATCTACGGTAGAAACCGGCTAAACCAAGGAAACTACGCACTTGTTGCAAATTGGTAGGTTGGGGCCAAGTTTTAATAGGATTGATCTTAGGTTCATCAACATGAACACCCTTAGAAGATACTACAAAACCCAAGAAAACAAGCTTATCAACACCAAAAAGGCATTTGTCCATATTAGCATAGAGACGCTATTTTTGAAGAGTTTGTAACACGGTGCGAAGGTGGGTGACATGATCTTTGAGAGATTTGCTAAAAACAAGGATATCATTGAAGTAGACCACAACAAACTCACCAATGTAAGGGCGAAACACATAATGCATAAGACGCATGAAAGTACCGGGTGCTTCCGATAAACCCATAGGCATGACTAACCACTCATACAAACCAAACTTTGTTTTGAAAGCAGTTTTCCATTCATCACCCTCTTGTATGCGTATTTGATAGTAACCACTTTTGAGATCAATTTTGGAAAAAAATAGTGGCACCGCTAAGTTCATCGAGCATATCATCAAGGCGTGGAATGGGGTACCTATAGCGAGCGGTGATAGCATTGATAGGTCTACAATCGGAACACATGCGAAAGGTACCGTCTCTTTTTGGTACAAGAATGACCGGTACGGCACAAGGTCTCAAACTTTCACGCACATGTCCATTGTCAATGAGATGTTTTACTTGCCTTTGTATTTCTTTGGTTTCTTTGGGGTTGACTCGGTAGGGAGACCTGTTTGGAAGTGGTGCTCCGGGTATGAGGTCGATGCGGTGCTCAATGCCTCGTAGTGGAGGTAGACCCGGAGGTAGCTCGTCGGGGAAAACATCTTGGAATTCCTGCAATAGAGAAGATAACACCAAAGGTAGATTGTCAGAGGTGTTAGTTTTTGGTGCCTCGTCCTTGCAAAAGAGGACATAGTGCATAACACTTTATGGGTTCTCACACACTTCTCTCATCTCACGTTTGGTGGCAAATAGGACTAAGTTCTTCTTATCGCTCATCATGGAGGCACTCAAATTTGGCTTGTGGCCCTCACTCTCTTTTTGGTGGTTCGCACTCTCACTATTCTCTCCACGATGGGTGGATTGCTTGTCGGTGATAACTTGGCTTGGAGACCTAGGTCGTAGCACATACTCCTTTCCTTTCATCTTGAAGCTATAGTGATTTGTACGCCCGTTGTGAATGACACCTCGGTCAAATTGCCATGGCCGTCCAAGAAGGAGGTGGCAAACGGTCATTGGAATGACATCTGATGTCTACTACACAACCTTCTTCTTGTAGATGTTGTTGGGGCCTCCAACTGCACAGGTTTGTAGGACAGTAGCAAATTTCCCTCAATTGGATGACCTAAGGTTTATCAATCCGTGGGAAGCGTAGGATGAAGATGGTCTCTCTCAAACAACCCTACAACCAAATAACAAAGAGTCTCTTGTGTCCCCAACACACCCAATACAATGGTAAAATGTATAGGTGCACTAGTTCGACGAAGAGATGGTGATACAAGTGCAATATGGATGGTAGATATAGGTTTTTGTAATCTGAAAATATAAAAACAGCAAGGTAACTAATGATAAAAGTGAGCGAAAACGGTATTCCAGTGCTAGGAAACAAGGCCTAGGGTTCATACTTTCACTAGTGCAAGTTCTCTCAACAATAATAACATAATTGGATCACATAACTATCCCTCAACATGCAACAAAGAGTCACTCCAAAGTCACTAAGAGCGGAGAACAAACGAAGAGATTATTGTAGGGTACAAAACCACCTCAAAGTTATTCTTTCTGATCAATCTATTCATGAGTCCGTAGTAAAATAACACGAAGCTATTCTTTCCGTTCGATCTATCATAGAGTTCGTACTAGAATAACACCTTAAGACACAAATCAACCAAAACCCTAATGTTACCTAGATACTCCAATGTCACCTCAAGTATCCGTGGGTATGATTATATGATATGCATCACACAATCTCAGATTCATCTATTCAACCAACACAAAGTACTTCAAAGAGTGCCCCAAAGTTTCTACTGGAGAGTCAAGATGAAAACGTGTGCCAACCCCTATGCATAAGTTCACAAGGTCACTGAACTCGCAAGTTGATCACCAAAACATACATCAAGTAGATCACGTGAATATCCCATTGTCACCACACATAAGCACGGCAAGACATACATCAAGTGTTCTCAAATCCTTAAAGACTCAATCCGATAAGATAACTTCAAAGGGAAAACTCAATCCATTACAAGAGAGTAGAGGGGGAGAAACATCATAAGATCCAACTATAATGGCAAAGCTCGCGATACAACAAGATCGTATCACCTCAAGAACACGAGAGAGAGAGAGAGAGATCAAACACATAGCTACTGGTACATACCCTCAGCCCCGAGGGTGAACTACTCCCTCCTCGTCATGGAGAGCGCCGGGATGATGAAGATGGCCACCGGTGAGGGTTCCCCCCTCCAGCAGGGTGCCGGAACAGGGTCCCGATTGGTTTTTGGTGGCTACAGAGGCTTGCGGCGGCGGAACTCCCGATCTATTATGTTCCCCGAAGGTTTTAGGGTATATGGGAATATATAGGCGAAAGAAGTCGGTAAGGGGAGCCACAAGGGGCCCACGAGGGTGGAGGGCGTGCCCAGGGGGTGGGCGCGCCCCCCTGCCTCGTGCTCTCCTCGTTGATCCCCTGACGTGCACTCCAAGTCTCCCATATTGCTTTCTTTCCAAAAATAACTTTTCCAAAGGTTTCATTCCGTTTGGACTCCGTTTGATATTCCTTTTCTGTGAAACACTGAAACAAGGGAAAAATAGAAACTGGCACTGGGCTCTGGGTCAATAGGTTAGTCCCAAAAGTAATATAAAAGTGCATAGTAAAGCCCATAAAACATCCAAGATGGATAATATAATAGCATGGATACTTCATAAATTATAGATACATTGGAGACGTATGAAGGAAATATGCCCTAGAGGCAATAATAAAGTATTACTTATTTCCTTATATCATGATAAATGTTTATTATTCATGCTAGAATTCTATTAACCGGAAACATAATACATGTGTGAATACATAGACAAACAGTGTGTCACTAGTATGCCTCTACTTGACTAGCTCGTTAATCAAAGATTGTTATGTTTCCTAGCCATAGACATGAGTTGTCATTTGATTAACGGGATCACCTCATTAGGAGAATGACGTGATTGACTTGACCCATTCCGTTAGCTTAGCACCCGATCGTTTAGTATGTTGCTATTGCTTTCTTCATGACTTATACATGTTCCTATGACTATGAGATTATGCAACTCCCGTTTACCGGAGGAACACTTTGTGTGCTACCAAACATCACAACGTAAATGGGTGATTATAAAGGTGCTCTACAGGTGTCTCCAAAGGTACTTGTTGGGTTGGCGTATTTCGAGATTAGGATTTGTCACTCCGATTGTCGGAGAGGTATCTCTGGGCCCACTCAGTAATGCACATCAGTATAAGCCTTGCAAGCATTGTGACTAATGAGTTAGTTGCGGGATGATGTATTACGAAACGAGTAAAGAGACTTGCCGGTAACGAGATTGAACTAGGTATCGAGATACCGACGATCGAATCTCGGGCAAGTAACATACCGATGACAAAGGGAACAACGTATGTTGTTATGCGGTCTGACCGATAAAGATCTTCGTAGAATATGTAGGAACCAATATGAGCATCCAGGTTCCGCTATTTGTTATTGAGCGGAGAGGTATCTCGGTATGTCTACATAGTTCACAAACCCATAGGGTCCGCACGCTTAAAGTTACGATGACAGTTATATTATGAGTTTATATGTTTTGATGTACCGAAGGTTGTTCGGAGTCTCGGATATGATCACGGACATGACGAGGAGTCTCAAAATGGTCGAGACATAAAGACTGATATATTGGACGACTATATTCGGACACCGGAATTGTTCCGGAGAAGTTTCGGATAAAACCGGAGTGCCGGAGGGGTTACCGGAACCCCCCGGGGAAGTATTCTGCCTTACTGGGCCTTGAGGGGAGAGAGAGGGCAGCAGCCAGGAGGTGGCGCGCCCCCTCCCATGAGGAGTCCGAATTGGACTAGGGGAGGGGGGCGCAGCCCCTCTTTCCCTCTCCCTCTCCCTCTCTTTCCTTCCCCCCTCTCTTCCTAGTTGGACTAGGAAAGGGGAGTCCTACTCCTACTAGGAGGAGGACTCCCCCCTCTCCTTGGCGCGCCCAAAGGCAGCCGGCCTCCCCCTTGCTCCTTTATATACGGGGGCAGGGGCACCTCTAGACACACTTGATATACGATATTTTAGCCGTGTGCGGTGCCCCCCTCCACCATATTACACCTCGATAATACCGTTGCGGAGCTTAGGCGAAGCCCTGCGTCGGTGGAACATCATCATCGTCACCACGCCGTCGTGCTGACGAAACTCTCCCTCAACACTCGGCTGGATCGGAGTTCGAGGGACGTCATCGAGCTGAACGTGTGCTGAACTCGGAGGTGCCGTGCGTTCGGTACTTGATCGGTCGGATCGTGAAGACGTACGACTACATCAACTGCGTTGTGATAACGCTTCCGCTGTCGGTCTACGAGGGTACATGGACAACACTCTCCCCTCTCGTTGCTATGCATCACCATGATCTTGCGTGTGCGTAGGAAATTTTTTGAAATTACTACGTTCCCCAACAACGTATCAGCATCCCCAAGCTTAATTCCTGCTCGTCCTCGAGTAGGTAAATGATAAAAGAAATAATTTATGAAGTGTGAATGCTAGCAGGTGCATAAGTTTGATCAATGATAATTTCAATCACCTTTTCTAGCATCATTATATGTCATAACAGTAGCTCATATCATAAAACTTTGCACGATCAAGTAACAAACTATTCACATGTTAAAGTATAGATCATAAACTTTCTTGAAAACTAACAAACCGTGTTATTAGTCATCAAACAATTACAATACATCTTATTTTCAGGAAGAGTCTATGTCAGAGCTTTGATTCCGCAAACTTCACATACTCAACTATCATTTAGTCTTCCATGATTGCTACCACTGAAAGCATATTTTTAGAACAAATAGTATTCATCAAACACAGAGAAAGATAGGGGCTTAATGTTTCGCCTCCCAACCTTTTACCTCAAGGGTAATGTCAACAATAATAATTCATGCTCAAATATATTTGAATGGCCATATATGCTTAGATCTTTACATCACATGATGCTTGCCAACTAAAGAGTAGGTTGGAATGAGAAGGAATACTACTGACTCTTGCATAAAAGTAAAAGATAGGCCCTTCGCAGAGGGAAGCAGGGATTTGCAGAGGTGCCAGAGCTCGAAGCAAAAACAGAGATGAAAATAATTTTGAGAGGTATGCTTTCATTGTCAACAAACAACCAAGAGTTCCCAATATCTTCCATGCTAGATACATTATAGGCGGTTCAAACGCAGAAAGGTAAAGTTTCTACTCCCCCTCCACCAACATTCACACTCCATGGCTTGTCCGAAACAACGGGTGCCGTCCAACTATCAACACTCCTGGGGGAGTTTTGTTTAAATTATTTGCGAATTTGTTTTTGATCTTTTGATCATAGGACTGGGCATCCCAGTTACCAGCCATTTTCTCATGAATGATGAGCGGAGTCCACTCATCGTGAGAATAACCCACCTAGCATGGAAGATACTAACAACCCCTAGTCGCTACATGAGCGATTCGGGCATACAAAACAGATTATTATTTGAAGGTTTGGAGTTTGGCACATGCAAATTTACTTGGAACAGCAGGTAAATACCGCATATAGGTAGATATGGTGGACACTCATGGAAGAAACTTGGTTCAAGGAATTTGGATGCACAATCAGTACTCCCGCTTAGTACAGATATTTTGGCTAGCAAAGAATTCTAAATAGCAAGCACCACATGTTAGAGGATCCATAACAATATAACTTCTATACAAATATACCCAAGCATAACTCATTATGTTGTCTTCCTTGTCCAACTTCAACTAATTTGCTCAGGTTTGAAAATAATTAATGGGGCTCACAATCATAGAAGATGTCCAAGATAGTATTATATGTGAAATCTCTCTTCCTTCAATATTCTTTCATGAATTGTTCAAGTGACCAATACAATGTTTGCTAACCTTCAATAAATCTACCACCTCTACTTCTTATATGTGAAGGCATTACTCCCCATGGGAAAGGCATATGAAACATATATAATTTCAGATTTATGACATTCAAATCATTCAACCATTTACTCATAGGATATAAGTGAAGCACACGAGTAAATGACAAACTACTCCAAAAATATATAAGTGAAGATCAATGAGTAGTTAAATAATTATGTAGCTATGTGAAGACTCTCTCTCATTTAAGAATTTCAGATCTTGGTATTTTATTCAAACAGCAAGCAAAGCTAAAGAAAATAAAATGACGCTCCAAGCAAAACACATATCATGTGGTGAATAAAAATATAGCTCCAAGTAAATTTACCGATGAACGAAGATGAAAGAGGGGATGCCATCCGGGGCATCCCCAAGCTTAGGATTTTGGTTGTCCTTGAATATTACCTTGGGGTGCCTTGGGCATCCCCAAGCTTAGGCTCTTGCCACTCCTTATTCCATAGTCCATCGAATCTTTACCCAAAACTTGAAAACTTCACAACACAAAACTCAATAGAAAACTCGTAAGCTCCGTTAGCGAAAGAAAACAAAACACCACTTAAAGGTACTGTAATGAACTCATTCTTTATTTCTATTGATGTTAAATCTACTGTGTTCCAACTTCTCTATGGTTTATAAACTATTTTACTAGCCATAGATTCATCAAAATAAGCAAACAACACACGAAAAACAGAATCTGTCAAAAACAGAACAGTCTGTAGTAATCTGTAACTAACGCAAACTTCTGGAACTCAAACAATTCTACCAAAATAGGACAACCTAGATAATTTGATTATTGATCTGATTAAATTGGAATCAGTATTTTATCATGTTCTGGTGATTTTAAAGAATTGTTTTCGTGAGCAGAAAGTTTCTGTCTTTTTCAGCAAGATCAAATAATTATCATCCAAGAAGATCCTATAAGTCTTACTTGGCACAAACACTAATTAAAACATAAAACCACATCTAAACAGAATCTAGATGGATTATTTATTACTAAACAGAACCAAAAAGCAAGAAAATAAAATAAAATTGGGTTGCCTCCCAACAAGCGCTATCGTTTAACGCCCCTAGCTAGGCATGATGATTTCAATGATGCTCGCATAAAAGATAAGAATTGAAACATAAAGAGAGCATCATGAAGAATATGACTAGCACATTTAAGTCTAGCCCACTTCCTATGCATAGGGATTTTGTGAGCAAACAACTTATGGGAACAAGAATCAACTTGCATAGGAAGGTAAAACAAGCATAACTTCAAGATTTTAAGCACATAGAGAGGAAACTTGATATTATTGCAATTCCTACAAGCATAAATTCCTCCCTCATAATAATTTTCAGTAGCATCATGAATGAATTCAACAATATAACCAGCACCTAAAGCATTCTTTTCATGATCTACCTGCATAGAAATTTTACTACTCTCCACATAAGCAAATTTCTTCTCATTCGGAATAGTGGGAGTATCATAAGAGACTTGAATACTATAAATTGTTTCCACATTAAAAGAGTAATGTTCAGAAAAAGGGTAATCATAATCATGACAAGTTCTATAAATATAATCATCACTACTCTTTATAGCATAAGTTTCATCACAATAATCATCATAAGTAGCAACTTTGTTCTCATCATAATCAATTGAAACCTCTTCCAAGATAGTGGACTCATCACTAAATAAAGTCATGACCTCTCCAAATCCACTTTCATAAATATTATAAGATTCAACATCCTCCAAAATAGTGGGATAATTAATTCCTAAAGTTGACACTCTTCCAAACCCACTTTCATCACTATAATCATCATAGGTAGAAGGCATGCTATCATCATAACAACTTTGCATCTCAAAACTTGGGAAGCTAAAAATATCATCTTCATTAAACGTAGCATCCCCAAGCTTGGGACAAACATTAATTGCAACAAATATATTCTCAAAAACATCATCTTCATCAAAGCTAGCATCCCCAAGCTTGCGCCTTTTCATATCATAAGCATAATCACTCTGATCATTAATAGTATGAATAGCACCAATAGTATAGCAATTATCATCATCACAATGAGTAATAGGAGCAACATCATTTGGGAGAGATACCTTTCTACCTTTGCTTCTCCATTTTTTCTTTTTCTTCTTCACATCATGTGCGGGTTTATCCCTCTTTTTTGAGCTCCTTATTGATGAGATTGGTTGAATAGAAAGCTCCTCCTCGTTACCTGATTCATCATAAGTGTCGGAGTAATTGGACACGGGTATCCCGAAGACGGCAAGACAATATTTCAAGACATCGGGGCTAGCAAAGCCCCTCAGTCCGACTGCCCGGCCGCTCCTGCCGGCTCCCCGTCCGACTGCTCCACCCGGCCGGCTGCCCGGCCGGCTGCCAGCTGACCGACTGCGCCGACCAGCCGGCTGCCGACTGCAGTCCGACTCGACACCGACAAGACACCGACGAGACGGTCGTACCCGAGCACTATTCACGTGTCACCCCAGCCATCATGTATAGTGTCACTTGTCCCCTAGCACTATTTATGAAGTGACCTAGGGGACAAGCATGACATGCACCATGCCTTGCTCCCATACCTCCACATAGCTTACATAGTAAGCTAGCCTCACACTATAAAAGGAGGCACACATCCATCCATCCATGGGATGGACACACACACAAGCAAGCTAACTAGCAAGAGAGCTAGCTAGCCATCCATCCATCCATCCCCACGGGCAAGCATGCCCAAGCACACACATACGGCCATGCTCATGGTCGACCACTAAAGCATGCTTTGTGCATGCATATATGGAGCCAGATGCCCATGGCACTGCCCCCAGAGACAGCTCTAGGAGCATTTTGTACTGCCCGATGTACACCCTAGATATATATACTCAGACATGCAGGAGTAGGGGTATTATCTCTCCGGAGAGCCACGAACCTGGGTAAACTAGCGCGTGCTACTCGCATACCCGCTCCCGGTCCTATCAGCAGCAGTCTTACCCTCACACAAAGCCCTTGTGGCATCTGTCGACTCACACCCCCCCCCCCCCGTGAGAATACCACGACAGTTGGCGCCCACCGTGGGTCGGTACTACTACTATGCTACTGCGCTGCTGCTGGTTTCGTAGTCCGGGCGGGACCATCTTCGTCTTCACCGCCGCGGCGTCGCGCCGTCTCTCCGATAGCGGTCGGGGGCTCGACATCGACATGCTCCCGGCATGGCCGTGAGGGGCGGCGCGTCCTCGTCGTCGGCCACGCCTTCTTCACACGGCATCGCCTCCGCTCTGCTCCACCCCGGCCTCGGGTCCCTTCGCGTACGCCCTCGCGGCTCCGCCCCGCGGCCGGCTCCCGCCCCCAGGCCCGCAGCACGGCTCCCCGTCGGGGCATCGCCCCCGCACTTCCTCTACTCGCTGTTTCGACCAGCTCCGTGCGCCCGCATGCTGCTGTGCCCAGGCGACCTCGCCAGCGCCGTCGTCCGTCGCCGCGGCTCCGCCCGCGCCTGGCGTTCCTGCCACTGGACGACGTCTGTGGGCTGGCCGCTCCCCTGCAACTTCACTGGTGCGCCTCGCCCTCGCGGCCGCCAGAACCAGTTGCGTCGGCTACGCTGGCCGCCTTCCGCCCGAGCTGGCTCCGCGCCTGGCGCCGTCTCGGCCCTCGGCCGTCCGGGTGGGGGGCCGGCCCTGTTCCCGAAGCTCCCGCCTGGCCGCCTTCCGCCCGAGCTGGCTCCGCGCCTGGCGCCGTCTCGGCCCTCGGCCGTCCGGGTGGGGGGACGGCCCTGTCCCCGAAGCTCCCGCCGGGTCGCCTCCACCCGCCGCCTGCGTCGGCTCGGCTCCGCCCGCGCGCCGGCTCCGCGTCCGCCCGGCCTCGTCCCGCTCCCAGCGCTTGGGCCGACTCCCCTCCGCCTGGTCCCGCCGTCCGGTTCCCCGGCTGGCTCCTCCTCTGGCCGGCTTCGCCCGCCCGCCTGCTGGCACATCTGCGCCCCCGTCGCCGATTTCCCGTGACGCCGGCCTCCCATGTCGCCGCCGCCTTCGTCCTCTCACGCCGCGCACGGCACATCCCTCCGCCGCCTTGTGCCGGCCAGGGCCGGCTCCTGCGCCGCCCGCCGGATCCCGCCCCCGACGTCGCCCGTGTCTGGCCGACTCCTCGCTCGACCGGCCGGCTATCGCGCGCCCGTTGGCCGGGTCGCCGCTCCCAGCCGGCGTCCGCCTTCACACCCGGCCGCCCCCGCGGGCCGGCTCCGCTTGCTCGCCGCCCCCCCACATCGCCCCGACTCTGTCCGCGCCGCCGGGTCCCCTCGACGGCCGGTGTCCGCCTCGGCGTCCGCGCTGGCCGCCCGCCGGCTCGCCACTCCGTCCGGCCCCGGCCGGCTGGGCCTCTGCTCCGCTCGCCTGGCCGGCTCCGCCCCGCGCCGACTGGCCGGATCCACCCGGCACCCGCGCGTCGGCCGCCTCTGCCTACATCCGGCTGCTCAAGCACAGAAAAGAAAAGAAAGAGAGAGAGAGAGAGAAAGGGCCGAGTGCCCAATCCGGCTGGGGAGAAAGTCAAAGGGCCGACTGCCCATGGCCAAAAAAGAGAGAGAGAGAGAGAAAGAAGTCGGTTGGGACAAAGAGAAGAAAAGAAACACCCGTCCGGATGATTCGTCCGCCTGCTTCGCCATTCGGAAGGTCAGTCGTGACCCACGCTGTCGGCAATGCCAAGCCGGCTGGTCTGCCTCCTGCTCCGACGGCTACACCCAGCGGGTGCGCTGACGCGCCCCCGCGAGGAGAGAACACAAGGTAGTCGCCGGGAGATCCGGCCTGACTGCTCAGCAGTCGGCCCGAATCTCGGGGGCTACACCCAGCGGGTGCGCTGACGCGCCCCCGCGAGGAAAGAAGACAAAATAGCTACCAGAAGATCCGGCCCGACTGCTCAGCAGTCGGCCCGAATCTCGGGGGCTACACCCAGTGGGTGCGCTGGCGCGCCCCCACGGAAGATTGCAGACGATAGAAGAGTTTCGTCCGGCTCCCAGCAGCCAGCAAAAGAAGAAACGAGCGCTGCAAGTTACCTCGCCGCCTCGCCGGTCGAGCCTGACCGGCCGGGACCCCTTCGAGCACCCGGGGGCTCGAAGGCCACACCCAGCGGGTGCGCCGGCGCGCTCCGCGCGTGCCGTGCCGCGCCGGCTATCTTTGATAACCTCTGCCGCGACTACATGAAAATCAATGTGAGCTCCTCACCCGCATATTTTTTCACCGCGAGAGCACGGATAACCTCGAGCGATGCTCGGGGGCTATCTCCGCATTTTATTACAGTTGCATCACTGTTCGCCCCGGTGCCAGCCAGAGCTGGGCCGGGGGCTGGCCGCTTGGCCTGAGACGTTAGTTCCCGCAGACGGCTTAGTAGCGTGCGCGGTATGAAAAGCCCACTCTTAGTCACAGACCGCAGAGCGGCTGTCCGACTGGCAAGAGTGAACGCTGGAGGCCACCCACGCGAAAAACGTCCGGGAAGAAAAACGCTTCGGGCGACCCGACCGTTTTCTTTATGAGTATCTACTCGGTTAAATTCGCTCCCAGAGTCTGAGTATTGTACACTCCACTCCGCGGCCCACTCTCAGCCACAGACCGCTGAGCGGCTGTCCGGCAAGCAAGAGCACAAGCCAAAGAGCAGAGGGAACATGAAAAAGATTGAAGGGGGCTCGGACGAAACCGAGTCGGCACCCTCTGCATAAAACTTACAATGCTAAAAGCAAACATTTGATATATCTGCGTGGACTAACTTCGTCCTTTTTATGATCATTTCCATGAACACTCGCGAAAAAACCTCCGCCCAACTTTGCCAAGTTGCCCGGAGGCTTGGGGGCTACTGTCGGAGTAATTGGACACGGGTATCCCGAAGACGGCAAGACAATATTTCAAGACATCGGGGCTAGCAAAGCCCCTCAGTCCGACTGCCCGGCCGCTCCTGCCGGCTCCCCGTCCGACTGCTCCACCCGGCCGGCTGCCCGGCCGGCTGCCAGCTGATCGACTGCGCTGACCAGCCGGCTGCCGACTGCAGCCCGACTCGACACCGACAAGACACCAACGAGACGGTCGTACCCGAGCACTATTCACGTGTCACCCCAGCCATCATGTATAGTGTCACTTGTCCCCTAGCACTATTTATGAAGTGACCTAGGGGACAAGCATGACATGCACCATGCCTTGCTCCCATACCTCCACATAGCTTACATAGTAAGCTAGCCTCACACTATAAAAGGAGGCACACATCCATCCATCCATGGGATGGACACACACACAAGCAAGCTAACTAGCAAGAGAGCTAGCTAGCCATCCATCCATCCATCCCCACGGGCAAGCATGCCCAAGCACACACATACGGCCATGCTCATGGCCGGCCACTAAAGCATGCTTTGTGCATGCATATATGGAGCCAGATGCCCATGGCACTGCCCCAGAGACAGCTCTAGGAGCATTTTGTACTGCCCGATGTACACCCGAGATATATATACTCAGACATGCAGGAGTAGGGGTATTATCTCTCCGGAGAGCCCCGAACCTGGGTAAACTAGCGCGTGCTACTCGCATACCCGCTCCCGGTCCTATCAGCAGCAGTCTTACCCTCACACAAAGCCCTTGTGGCATCTGTCGACTCACACCCCCCCCCCCCGTGAGAATACCACGACAATAAGAAATAATAGGAGGATATTGAGAAGTCTCTTCCCTTTCATTAGTATTCTCTTCATCTTCTATTTGTTTTCTTTTCTTTATGTAGTTGGCAATATAAGGATTTTCAATGCAATTCACCGCACAATACATATAAATTTATTCTAGATTAAAATCAAGAAGTTTATCACGGGCAAATACTGGAAGATAGTTAGTTATATGTTTCATTTCTTCATAACCCATAAGCAAACTAAGTTCATTATGATGTGCAAGGGAAATCAAGTCATCACAATTTTTGGACACGATTAGATCATGAAACAATTTGCATCGGATAGTTAAATGACCATGTTCATTGCAAAGTTCACAAGTACGGCTAAGAAAATTTAAATTTTCAGCACAAACATCTAGCCTTTCTTGCAACCATTTAGTTTCTAAGTACTTATGCCTCTTACAAAATCTATCTTCCCTTTTTGGTATGTATTTGCAAACTCTATGCACTCCACAAAAATCGACATGCTTATAAGAGATATTTTCATCATGACTAGTGCAATCATCATTAGTACCATGGATATTCAAGGAGTTCATACTAACAACATTGCAATCATGCTCATCATTCAAAGATTTAGTGCCAAACATTTTAATGCATACTTCTTCTAACACTTTGGCACAATTTTCCTTTCCATCATACTCACAAAAGATATTAAAAAGATGAAGCGTATGAGATAAACTCAATTCCATTTTTTATAGTTTTCTTTTATAAACTAAACTAGTGATGAAACAAGAAACAAAAAGATTCGATTGCAAGATCTAAAGATACACCTTCAAGCACTCACCTCCCCGGCAACGGCGCCAGAAAAGAACTTAGTTGACGGGGTGTGAGTGCCGCTTACCTAGCCTCCCTGGCAACGGCGCCAGAAAAGTGCTTGATGTCTACTACACAACCTTCTTCTTGTAGACGTTGTTGGGGCCTCCAAGTGCAGAGGTTTGTAGGACAGTAGCAAATTTCCCTCAAGTGGATGACCTAAGGTTTATCAATCCGTGGGAGGCGTAGGATGAAGATGGTCTCTCTCGAAAAACCCTGCAACCAAATAACAAAGAGTCTCTTGTGTCCCCAACACACCCAATACGATGGTAAATTGTATAGGTGCACTAGTTCGGCGAACAGATGGTGATACAAGTGCAATATGGATGGTAGATATAGGTTTTTGTAATCTGAAAATATAAAAACAGCAAGGTAACTAATGATAAAAGTGAGCGAAAACGGTATTGCAATGCTAGGAAACAAGGCCTAGGGTTCATACTTTCACTAGTGCAAGTTCTCTCAACAATAATAACATAATTGGATCACATAACTATCCCTCAACATGCAACAAAGAGTCACTCCAAAGTCACTAAGAGCGGAGAACAAACGAAGAGATTATTGTAGGGCACGAAACCACCTCAAAGTTATTCTTTCTGATCAATCTATTCAAGAGTCCGTAGTAAAATAACACGAAGCTATTCTTTCCGTTCGATCTATCATAGAGTTCATACTAGAATAACACCTTAAGACACAAATCAACCAAAACCCTAATGTCACCTAGATATTCCAATGTCACCTCAAGTATCCGTGGGTATGATTATATGATATGCATCACACAATCTCAGATTCATCCATTCAACCAACACAAAGTACTTCAAAGAGTGCCCCAAAGTTTCTACTGGAGAGTCAAGACGAAAACGTGTGCCAACCCCTATGCATAAGTTCACAAGGTCACTGAACCCGCAAGTTGATCACCAAAACATACATCAAGTAGATCACGTGAATATCCCATTGTCACCACACATAAGCACGGCAAGACATACATCAAGTGTTCTCAAATCCTTAAAGACTCAATCCAATAAGATAACTTCAAAGGGAAAACTCAATCCATTACAAGAGAGTAGAGGGGGAGAAACATCATAAGATCCAACTATAAAAGCAAAGCTCGCGATACATCAAGATCGTATCACCTCAAGAACATGAGAGAGAGAGAGATCAAACACATAGCTACTGGTATATACCCTCAGCCCCGAGGGTGAACTACTCCCTCCTCGTCATGGAGAGCGCCGGGATGATGAAGATAGCCACCGGTGAGGGTTCCCCCCTCTGGCAGGGTGCCGGAACAGGGTCCCGATTGGTTTTTGGTGGCTACAGAGCCTTGCGGCGGCGGAACTCCCGATCTATTCTGTTCCCCGAAGGTTTTAGGGTTTATGGGAATATATAGGCGAAAGAAGTCGGTAAGGGGAGCCACGAGGGGCCCACGAGGGTGGAGGGCGCGCCCAGGGGGGTGGGCGCCCCCCCTGCCTCGTGCTCTCCTTGTTGATCCCCTGACGTGCACTCCAAGTCTCCCGTATTGCTTTCTTTCCAAAAATAACTTTTCTGAAGGTTTCATTCCGTTTGGACTCCGTTTGATATTCCTTTTCTTCGAAACACTGAAACAAGGGAAAAACAGAAACTGGCACTGGGCTCTGGGTCAATAGGTTAGTCCCAAAAGTAATATAAAAGTGCATAGTAAAGCCCATAGAACATCCAAGATGGATAATATAATAGCATGAATACTTCATAAATTATAGATACGTTGGAGACGTATCAACATCACACTCCAAAGTGTCTTCGTAAGCTCCGATCTTGAAAGAAACTTGTACCCTATGCTCGACTTGCATAGTGCCGGAGTCGCTTAGCCATTGAACCTTGTAGGGGTGCGGGTGCTTCATCTTGACCAATTGGATCTTGGAGCATAGTTCTTCACTTTCTAGGTTATGGCAACTCCCTCCATCGATGATGACCTTGACGGACCATCCATTGATGCCGGCCTTGGTGTGGAAGATATGGCATCTTCGATCTTCGTCTTGTTGATGTTTAAGACTCAAGACCTTGGAGACAACGAGAGCAGGGCTCGAATCTTCGTCACAAAAGACTTGATCATCTTCATCTTCGTTCTCGCGCCGGTGCATGGCCACTTGCTCAAGGGCTTCCATCTCCTCTGCACTCATGGAGTCATAGGTTCTGTCGTCGTTGAGTATCATGGTGCACTTGTTTGTACACTCAAAGGACTTGTGGCCTCGGCCGCCGCATGTGAAGCATTTGAAGGAACTTGTCTTGATGGTCTCATCGGTTGGGGTAGATGATGATGAAGCTTTCGGCTTGAAGTTGCTTGAAGTAGGAGGACGACTTGAGGTTGTCGAAGTTTTCTTGTAACTTGACTTGTCGCTGTTGCTTGTAGATGACTTGGCTGAGGTAGAAGGTGTTGGAGTCGTTGAAGCTTGATTGTTGGAGAAGCCATAGGACTTGGATGAGAACTTGGCATATTTGAAGTCATCTTGCACTTGACGTTCCGCTTTGGTAGCTTGATGCACTAGCTCGATGAGGTTCGAGTATGGTTGGAAATCGGCGATCTTCTTGATAGGGTGATTGAGTCCATTCAAGAAACGTGCCATTTTTTGCTCATCATCTTCCATGACATTGGCTCGTATCATGGCAATCTCCATTTCCTTGTAGTACTCTTGAACGCTCTTTGTTCATTGCTTGAGGAGTTAGAGTTTCTTGAAGAGGTCACGGTTGTAGTAGTTAGGCACAAAACGTGCTCTCATGACATCCTTCATTTGCGCCCAAGTAGTGATGGGTGGTTCACCTCTTGCCACTCGGTGCTCAATGACTTGTTCCCACCAAATGAGGATGTAGTCTTGAAACTCAAGGGATGCCATCGCGATCTTCTTCTCTTCTTCATAGTTGTGCAAGCGGAAGATTTTGTCAACCTTCAATGCCCATGATATGTACTCTTCGGGGTCATTGCTTCCGGTGAACTTGGGCATGGTGAACTTTAGCTTGCCGTATCATTTCACTTCATTGTGTTGGGGTCGAGGATGATGACGCCCATGTCGTTGAGGGTTGTCGACCTCATGCTGCTCTTGTCTTGGAGGATTTCCATTGTCTTCATGTTCTTGGCGAACTTGAGGTTCTTATCAAGCTTGAGGAGGCGCTTGTCGATCTTGACGAGGAGCTTGACGTTGCACACGTGATTGATAAATCCGCTCTTAAACTTCATCACGAAGCGCTTCTTTATGCTCACGAGCTTGTTGGCCTCTGTTGGCTACAGCTCGACTTGAATCACGAAGGGTACGTTGCGCCTCAAGTGCTTGAGCTTCACGTAGTTGTTATTCTTGATGTTGTGCCTCGGCATCTTGTGCATCTTGGTGTTCTCGCGCTCGTTCCTCTTCTTCACGTTGGCGTTGACGTTGCCGTTCTTGTGCTTGCGCAAATGTAGCTTGGTTCTGACGGTGTCGATATTCTTGCGCACGTGCTTGCTCTTGAGAGTCAATGTCGTGAAGAGGATTGCGGTTGGCTGGACGGTCTTGACGCGCGGCTCGGCGAAGAGTGTTTGATGTCGGTGTACTTGAGCCGGAGATAGTGTCATCGGAGTGTCAACTCGAGCAGCTCCGTCTTGAGTAGGACAAAGTGGTAGAAGAGCGGTTGACCAACAAGGCACGAATCTCGTCCATTCTGGCGTCATTCTCGTGCTTGTGTTCGTCGAGCTTGTTGTCGAAGTAGTCTCTTGTACGTTGCTCGGAGAGTTGCAAGTCCGTGGCGAGGTTGTCGATGCGGTCGCTCATTGCTAGTTGCTCTTCATGCAAAGCTCATTGTGTACCAAAAAGGTGTAGCTTGGTGACGTAGTTGTTTGGGTGGTCGTCTTGCTCAAGGAAGAGTGGGTTGGTAGAAGTACTTGGCCTATCCATCATTCCAAACAAAAATATGTGAGTGGGAGAAAGAGAAGAACTTATACCAAATGTACCTTGACCGATGTTGAAGATGGATCAATGATCACTCCAATGTGTAACAAGGAAATAGCATAATTGGTACCAATGCTTGGTGGTATCTCACACCTACACAAGTAAAAGCTTATAGTGGAGCTCGGTTAGGATGGTGGCACAAAATTTGATGCAATTGTAAGTGAGACTCAATAATGTTGGAAAAGATTCGCAAATTTGCAAATGCAACAAGTAGACCAATAGCAAGATATGGTACACGGAAACACACACACAAATAGATAAGTGGGGTCATGCAACCAAAGAATGAGCAAAAATGTGGAATCCACGAAAATGCTCTTGTTGCACAATACTAGAGAGACGCTAGCACGATTGCACAATAGGCGGATACGGAACTTGTGCGCAACCTACTAAGCAAAAATGCAACGACTTCTATCCCAAGTATGCTATATGTATGGTCTTCCGATGATATGATCCAAGATGATCGAGTATGACAATCTTAATGTAGTATGATGCTATGGTTCTTGCTAATAAGCTCTTTGCTTATATTTCCCTTTTTCTTAAAAGCTTGTTTGGCTCATTGTATTTGAGCTCTTTTCTCATGCAATGCTTCACGAACCAAGATAGCAATTGAGTATATGCGATGACAACTTTGTGACACAAGAGATGATACCGAGATATGCACCACGATGATATGGTATGTATGCTATGGGAAGTATGATCACTAATGTGCACAAGTTACGTTGCCGGCAATACTCAAAGGCTAGTCTCGATGGGTAAGCGACGCAAAAGTAAGGATATGGGGTTATCAATGCAATTGCAAGAAAGTATGATGATATCACGATACCAAGATGAGGTTACCGTTGTTTCTCACGGTATGGTGTCAAAATGGTGGAGTTGTCGTTGTTGATGACGAGTCCGTGGCGAAGATGAGTGGCGGTGATATCAATGTCGAACCGTACATAGATAGCCGAAACACAATAGGACACGGGAACCACAACTCAAATTCTGAAAGCAAAAACATGTCAAAATTGGCAGAATTGGTAGTGGGTAAGCGGTGGTGGTGTATGCAGAAAACGGTGGTGCTATGCGGAAGTGATGGTGGTATGCGGAAGTGGAAGTGGGCATGAGATCAAAATTTGACGAAAGTTAGGCGAGAAACGAAGCGGTGGATGGAAGTGATGCTATCAGGGGCCGGATGTGCGGGCTTGCGGGCCGGATGTCTGGGATGGCCGGATGTCCGGGCTCTTGATCCGTGGATGAACTCGAGGAACTCCGTGTGGAGAGGTCAAATATGGGGCAAAAATTCAGAAGATTTTGTGGATGGAAATTGGGGAAAAGATGGGGAAAAGCTAGATCTACCTGCAACACACGAAATCCACGGATCATATTCAACAAAACTTCATCACACCAACAAATCACAAAAAAATTGGGGCTATTTTTGTGGGGAATTTTCGAATTAGGGAGAAAATCAACAAAACAAGGCTAGAAAACAAAGAGGGAGGGCTCTGAAATCATGATCAACGTGGCTCATGATACCAAGATGATGTAGGGTGGAACTCTATACAGCCGATCTTTCACGAAAGGAGTGGATCCCAACTAAGAACACGAGGGGAAACACGAGGGAAAACACAAGAGAATCACTCAAACCAACAAGATATAGTCACACATATGCTAGATCCTCGGAACACAAGAGGAGATACAAGATCCACGATCAAAAAAGGACGATACAAAGGTAACCAGTTCTTCTCCTAGAGGAGGTCTTGATGAGGCCACCCAAGAGGGGGTCTTGAATCCAAGGGGGATCTTCTCCGTAGAGGGGTCGCGGTCTCTCTCAAGGATTAGATCCGTATGGATGAGCAAAGTTCTATCTCACATATGAGCTAAACCAATGTTAACCCTAGAAAGAGGGAGGAGTATATATAGTCTAGGTGGGCGAAGGGGTACATGGGCCTCGGCCCTTTACTGTGCGCAGACAGATGGGGCGGGATGTCCGGGCGTCGGGCCGGATGTCCGGGCCTTCATGAGCAGCCGGATGTCCGGGGCTGGGGTCGGATGTCTGGGCTGACGGGAGCTTCTCTTCTATTCTCTGGACGGAGCTTGTCCGGATGTCCAGCGGCTCGTGACAGGCCGGATGTCCGGGATGGGGGTCCAGATGTCCGGGCTGGCGGGGTCAGCCTTGGTGCTCTCTGGATAGAGGGTGCCAGATTTCTGGGCTTCTGGCCGGATTTTTGGGCTGGGCCGGATGTCCGGGCTGGGGGTCGATGTCCGTGGCATGTAGGTGCTTGGTGGCTGGGATGCTGCTGTAGTGGATGTCTCCAGCGGCCGGATGTCCGCGTCCTGGAGCTGCCTTCTTCTCCTTCCGACGTTCCTCTTCATCCATGGACTTTGCAACTTGTCCGTCTTCACGAGCATCTTCGGGGGGGGGGTCCTCTTGACACCTAATCATGCACAACATCTCGGACTTAGGTAGTGGCCATGTCTCGAGTGGATCATATGTGATGTCACTAAGGAAGGAAGTCACCTCGTTCTTGAGAGCTCTAGCTCGTGCTCGTGTCATAGGTCCTCTTGGCTCTTGATGAGACGATGGTAGGTCCATGGGGATGACCGTAGGATGCTCCGCATCAGCTGGTCTCTTGAGGTCTTCTTTGCTTCTTCATTAACCTTGATTCCGGGGCAGTTTACGGTTTCTCCGCGCGTCGTGTAAAGCCAATAGTGGTGGGGCCGCTCCCGTAATGGCCCGTGAATGACTTTAACGCACGGGGTAGAACTTGTCAATTCACCCTTCCCACCACACCCTTATCCTTAGCCACGTATGCTACATGCATCGCGCGGGGTAGGTAACGGAGGCGCGTGGCGTGGGAGAGCATCAACGCATGGGCCCGGTCATCTTGAATTGGCGGAGGAGGATGGTGGCTGCCCGTTGAGGGAGCGGCTCCCCTCCCCGGTCCGCCTATAAAAGGAGGGGTGGAGGAGGGCAGAGTCATCTACCCTCGCATTCTTCCTCTTCTGTCTTCTGCTTCTACTGGTTATGTTAGGAAAAAGAGCCTGGGGCCATGCCCCGGGCTCCATCTTGAAATCTTTCCTGGATCTGAAAAGGGGACTCGGGCGGCGCGGCGACAACGCCGGGGTGGCAACTCTGGCGTGCTCACCACCGGGCCGCCTGTGGCCTCAACTTCAGTGGGAGGGGATGCAAACGACACCATGTCGTGGCTCGAGGCGGGCATGGCACGTGGTAGTCGATCGCTCCCCATTCTTCTTCCCTTCGCGGCGCTGGGGAGGAGTCACGGAAGAGATTCGTCGCCAGTAGAGGCGAACCTGACTCCTCCTAGGCCCCGTCTTCTTGCCGCGCAGGTGGGCTCCTTGCTCTCATACACATCCCCGAGACATGCAGTGACTTCTAACGCCAGGGATCTGGGGACGACCATGCTCTCTATGGGAAGATCCAGAGAGCATGGTGTCCGACGTGATGGCCGTGCCGAGGTCTACGGGTGGTAGTGATGCGGACGACAGCGGCGACCCACGACGCGTCAAGAACTGGGACGACCGTTCTGACGAGTCGTGTGTGCCGGTGACTCCGTGCCTCCCATCTGGTCCTCCGGCAGCGTCACCATCCACGCCTGCCCTCCGGGTTCTCCCTCCTTGCTGGGGAGCGGCGCCATCCTAATCCTGGGGAGGTGCCGAATCCCAGCTGTGCCCGCCTCCGGCCTCTTCGACCTCTTCCTGTAGGAGATCGACAGGGGCAAAGGCATTACGTGGCACTTATCTTTTTTCAATCTTAAACCTACCGGCACTTGCCAAATTTTAATTCAAATAATGTAATTTCTTGAGTCCGTGTTTGCATTTTGTAATACTTGTACTTGTATCAGCATATTAATGAGAAAGATGAACCTTGCCGGGAACCCGTGCATGTGTATGTCCATGCAGAGGTGAGATGCCTCTTTAATGTACATAAACGAGTCTTCCCCGGTAGGCTATCCTTCCGGCACCCTTTTTGTCTGCCGGAGAGCTACATCTGCCGGGTAACAGACAAAGGGACCAGCCCCCCGCCAACTTCTTTTTACTGAAGGCCACTACGACCATCCCGTCCGAAGCAACGTTCGAGTCAGGGATCGGAGCACCTAAGTCCCAAAAGAGTGGCGAGGTTTTCTTATGCACAAGTTATAGCTTACAGAACACTAACGGACAGGAGGTAGAACTTATCTGTTTGGCTTGCCGGGGATCGCAGTGCCGGGCAATCTTCTCAACTCCTTGTCAAAGCCAAGTTCACGGCAGGAACCTGCAGCTTCATGTAGATGAGTATGAATGCAAGATGCGACCCTATCTATATGCATATGCAAATGCTCATGAAATGCTTATGCAGTGATCTTGGAATGCTCATGCATGCAATCTTGGTCGGGGGCCCCCACAGTGCTTCTTTATTTTCTCTTGCACATGGTCATCGCCCTGGCTTTGTACAAGGGTTTACATGCAACTGAGGCAAGGCCTGTACAAAAAGGTGGCTGCTAACTTGCGGAGATGCTCAATATGCCATGAGTTTTGCAACTGAATGCCATCTCCGGTCTCCAGACAGACTGCTCCAGCAATGGTGACTCGTACTACCCGGTAAGGGCCTTCCCACTTTGGTGACAACTTGTTTGTAGCCTTGGCAGATTGAACGTGCCTAAGGACAAGGTCACCTTCCTCAAAACACCGGGCGTGCACCCTGCGGCTATGATAGCGATGCAGGGCTTGCTGATACCATGCAGCATGCATAGCAGCCCAGAGACGGTTCTCCTCGAGTAGCACAGCGTTGCCACGCCGGTGCTGATCTTGCGCTACTTCATCGTAGGCAAGCACTCGAGGCGACCCATAAATGAGTTCCGTGGGATAACTGCTTGTGCCCCGTAGACCAGGGAGAAGGGAGTCTGCCCGGTAGCTCGGTTTGGTGTCGTTCTGAGGGACCAGAGGACTATCGGCAGCTCCTCAATCCACCGCCAGCCGTGCTTCTGCAGCGTATCAAAGGTTCTTGTTTTGAGTCCATGCAGCACTTTAGTGTTCGCCCTCTCAGCTTGTCCATTGCTCCGGTGGTGTGCCACAGAGGCAAATGAGATCTTGCATCCGAGGGCATGAACTTATTGCATGAAGGCGCGGCTCGTGAACTCGGTGTCGTTGTTGGTAATGATCCTTGCCGGAACTCCAAAATGACACACCAATTCTTTCAAGAACTTGATAGCTGACTGAGCAGTCACCTTTCTCACGGTAATCACTTCTGGAAACTTTGTAAACTTGTTGATAGCAATGAACAAGAATTCAAAGCCCCAGATTGCTCGGGGGAAGGGGCCGAGGATATTGAGCCCCAGACCGAAAATGGCCATGATAAAGGGATTGTTTGAAGAGCTTGGGCAGGCAGGTGGATTTTCTTGGAATGGAACTAGCAGGCTTCACACTTGGTGACTAGCTCAACCGCATCTTGGAGGGCTGTGGGCCAATAGAATCCTTGCCGGAATGCTTTCCCAACTAATGCCCTTGATCCAATGTTGGAGCCGCACATGCCTTTGTGTATCTCAGCCAGTAGTTCCTTTCCTTGTCCCGGCAGACGCACTTCAATTTCACACCGTTGGGCCTCCTTCTATACAGAGTGTCATCGACAAACTGATACATACTGTCCCTCTGGGCTACTTTTTCAGCTTCATCTTGGTCGCCGAGAAGCTCTCCGGTTTGAAGGAAGTGGACAATGTGCCTTGCCCAAGTTGGAGCCTGGGGCTCAGCAACGAGGACTAGCGGCACCTCCTCTGCTGCGAGAGTACATGCCTCATTCGCGGGGTCCATGGGCCCGGCTGGAGAGTGTGGTCCGGCAGGCTACGAGGAGTTGTTTCCGAAAGGGTCTCTCCTAGGAGCGAATGGCTCTACCGGGAGAGGCTTACCGAAGTCCAACTTTCTCCTTTTCCGGGCCATTGTTGCTGGGGAGACGGAGAGGATTACCAAAGTCTCTGGTTCCACAGGAAGCTTCTCCGCAGCACACTTTGACAGATGATCAGCTATGCTATTTTCCGCACGGGGTATGTGCTCTGTTTGCAATATGTCAAAGCGCTCCTCCACTCTCCTCACTTCCTTGACGTATGCCTCCATCAATGGACTTCGGTAATCCTTGTTAACTTGTCTCACCACAAGCGGTGAATCTCCTCGAATGATCAGCTTCTTAATTCCCAATTCAGTGCAATTCTGAGCCCGGCAAGGAGCCTTTCATACTCTGCCGTGTTGTTGGTTGCTTCTTCCTGGGCAAAATGCATTTGGACGATGTACTTCAAGTGCTCCCGGGAGGGGGCGGCAAGAAGCACGCCAGCTCCTGCACCTTGTAGGGAAAAAGCACCATCAAAACACATAATCCATTCTTGGGGCGATTCCTTGCCGGGGATAACTGTCTCTGTCACTTCCTCATCAGGGGTCGGCGTCCATTCTGCAATAAACTCTGCCAATGCCATGCTCTGAATAGTCAACGTGCTCTCAAACTTCAAACCAAAACTGGATAACTCCAAAGCCCACTCCACTATTCTGCCGGTAGCCTCAGGGTTTCGGAGTATCCTTTGCAACGGGAAACGAGTGACAACCATGATCTCATGGGCTTGGAAGTAGTGGCGCAGTTTCCTTGAGGCCATGATGAGACCAAAAATCAACTTTTGCATGCCATAGTACCTCGATCTAGCCCCCTGTAACAAGGAGCTGACAAAGTACACTGGGCGTTGCACCACTTTCTTCCTTGCCACGTCCTTGGGGTTGCTTTCATTGCCATGCTCATTGCTGTCCTGATCCTTCTCTGATTCTGCCGGTCCCTACCCACTCTCTACCTCATCCACTTCTCGCTGCTTTACCAAGGCTGCACTAACAACTTGGTTGGTTGTCGCTAAGTACAACAGCAATGGCTCCTAGGGTTTGGGAGCAACCAAGGTAGGCACGGAGGACAAGTAGGCCTTCAACTCTTGCAAAGCTGCATGTGCTTTCGGGGTCCACTTCATGGGCCCTGCCTTCTTCAAAATTTGAAGAATGGCAGGGCGCGCTCGGCAGATTTGGAGATAAATCTGCTTAGTGCGGCAACGCATCCTGTCAAACGCCTCACATGCTTAACTGTCCTTGGTGCTTGGATCTGCTCGATGGCTTTGATCTTGTCGGGGTTGGCCTTGATCCTGCGATGGGACATGAAGAACCCAAGCAACTTGCTGGAGGGAACACCAAATACACTCTTCTCTGGGTTGAGCTTCAAATTGATCTTGCGCAGATTAGCAAATGTCTCCTCCAAATCATGAATAAGGATGGCCTTATCCTTGGTCTGGACCACAATATCATCCATATAGGCTTCTATGTTTCTGTGCAGCTATGGCTCAAAACCAATCTGGACTACCCTTGGGAAAGTGGACCCGGCACTCTTTGATATGAATGGCATGCGGACAAAGTAGTATGTACCACATGGAGTGATGAATGACTTCTTCTCTTCATCTTCCTTGGACATGAAGATTTGGTGATACCCAAAATATGCGTCCAAAAAGGAGAGAAAATCACAATTTGAAGTGGAATCCACAATCTGATCGATACGCGGCAAGGGAAATGGGTCCTTCGGGCAAGCCTTGCTGAGATCCGAGTGGGATGCAGCACTCCAGACTACCACTGGATTTGCCAACCACGTGGGATGCAGCACTCCTTTGACCAAACCAGTTGCCTCAAGTTTCTTGATCTCTTCTGCAATGAACTGCTGCCTCTCCAAGGCCTGCTTCCGGACTTTCTACTTGACAGGTCGGGCATGTGGGCAGACATCAAGGTGGTGCTCGATTACCTCCCTAGGAACACCGGGGATATGAGATGGTTGCCAGGCAAATAAATCAATATTCGCCCGCAGGAAGGCAACGAGCGCGCTTTCCTATTTGTCATCAAGGGTGGCGCTGATAGTGAAAGTACCATCAACGCCAGCCAGCCCTGTCGGGACCTTCTTCACTTGGGGTGCAGCGACCTTGGATCTCTTGCTGTTGGAACGCTCCGGCACGTCGTTAACGGGTGCCGTGCACTCAGTGGGGGCATGCTTCCTGGACTCTTTGCCGGAGTCCCGACAATCCCTCTTTTTTCCTTTATTTTCCTTACCGGGAGCTGCTGCTGCCTCTGCCGTGACCGCGTCCCGGTACATCTTGTCCACACAAATGATTGCATCCTTCTCATCTGATGGGATGGTGATGACTCCCAGTGGCCCGGGCAACTTCAAGGTGTTGTACGCATAGTGGGATGCCGCCATGAACTTAGCCAGGGCCGGGCATCCAAGAATTCCATTGTACGGCAGGGGGAGATCGACCACGTCAAACACAATCGTCTCAGTCCGGTAATTAGTTCTCCCCCAAACGTTACCAACAATGTTATCTTCCCCTTAGGATGGCTCCTGCCGGGATTAACTCCTTGAAACATGCCGGTAAACTCTAGCTCTTCCTCTGCTATCTAAAGCATGCTAATAACTGCTGAGGAAATCAGATTCAACCCGGCCCTGCCGTCCACTAATGTTGCTTGAAGCTACGTCGGTATTTCCCCAAAGAGGAAGGGATGATGCAGCACAGTGGCGGTAGGTATTTCCCTTAGATATGAAACCAAGGTTATCGAACCAGTAGGAGAATCAAGCAACACAACGTAAACAGCCCCTGCACACAGATAACAAATCCTCGCAACCCGACGTGTAAAAGGGGTTGTCAATCCCTTTCGGGTAGCGGCGCCCCAGATGGGAAACGGACGTGAAATAAAATTGTGGTAGATTGATAGATCGAACGCCAAATAAAATAAATAAGAATAAATTGCAGCAAGGTATTTTTGTATTTTTGGGTTAATAGATCTGAAAATAAATGCAAGGAAAAAGTATATCCCAAAGGCAAATATATGAGAAAGAGACCTGGGGGCCGTAGGTTTCACTAGTGGCTTCTCTCGAGAAAAATAGCAAACGGTGGGTGAACAAATTACTGTTGGGAAATTCATAGAACTTCAAATACTCATGACGATATCCAGGCAATGATCATTACATAGGCATCACGTCCAAGATTAGTAGACTGACTCCTGCCTGCATCTACTACTATTACTCTACACATCGACCGCTATCCAGCATGCATCTAGTGTATTAAGTTCATGGAAAAACGGAGTAATGCAATAAGAACGATGACATGATGTAGACAAGATCTATCTATGTAGAGATAGACCCTATCATTTTATCCTTAGTAGCAACGACACATACGTGTCGGTTCCCTTTCTGTCACTGTGATCAAGCACCGTAAGATAGAACCCACTACAAAGCACCTCTTCCCATTGCAAGATAAATAGATCATGTTGGCCAAACAAAACCCAAATATCGGAGAAGAAATACGAGGCTATAAGCAATCATGCATAAAAGATATCAAAGAAACTCAAATACTTTCATGGATATAAAAAGAAAGATCTGATCATAAACTCAAAGTTCATCGATCCCAACAAACACACCGCAAAAGAGTTACATCATATGGATCTCCAAGAGGCCATTGTATTGAGAATTCAGAGAGAGAGAGAGAGATGAAGCCATCTAGCTACTAACTACGGACCCAAAGGTCTACAAAGAACTACTCACGCATCATCGGAGAGGCACCAATGGAGGTGGTGAACCCCATCCGAGATGGTGTCTAGATTGGATCTGGTGGTTCTGGACTCTGCGGCGGCTGCATGAATATTTCGTCGACTCCCCTAGGGTTTTGGGAATGTTGGGGTATTTATAGAGCAAAGAGGCGGTCCGGGGGGCACGCTTGGGCCTCCTGGCGCGCCCTGGTGGGTTGTGCTCTCCTTGGAGCACCCCCCCAGGCGTAGCCAGGGCCCATTATGTTCCTTCTGGTCCAAAAAAATCTCCGTAAAGTTTCGTTGCGTTTGGACTCCGTTTGATATTGATTTCCTGCGATGTAAAAAATATGGATAAAACAACAACTGGCACTTGGCACTATGTCAATAGGTTAGTACCCAAAAAAGATATAAAATGACTATAAAATGATTATAAAACATCCAAGATTGATAATATAACAACATGGAACAATCAAAAACTATAGATACGTTGGAGACGTATGAGCATCCCCAAGCTTAACTCCTACTCGTCGTCGAGTAGGGAAGTGATAAAAATAGAATTTTTGATGTGGAATGCTACCTAACATGTCATATCATATTCTTTTCTTTATAGCATGGACATTTGGACTTTTATATTGTTCAAAGCAATAGTCTAGTTTTGCCATGATAATTTCAATGCTCAAGCATATCAACAAGCAACCATGTCTTTCAAAATATCAACGCTAAAATAAGTTATCCCTAGCCCATCATGCTCAACCATTGTTCCATTCATGAAACACACTCGCATATTAGTTACACCTAATACTTAAGTACAATCATATTGCCTCCAAGTTGGTGCTTTTATAAGAGAAGATGGAGACTCAAATTCAATATTTTTTTGCATAAAGTAAAAGAAAGGCCCTTCGCCGAGGGAAGTAGGGATTTGTAGAGGTGCCAGAGCTCAAAGCGAAAAACTTAGAGATAAAAACATTTTGGGAGGTGTATCCATCCCACCAGCAAAAACGACTTAGAGTTCCCAACACTTTCCATGCTAGATATATCATAGGAGGTTCCCAAACAAACAATAAAGTTTATTCCTTTTTCCACCATACTTTCACTTTCCATGGCTAACCGTATCCATGGGTGCCTTCCATACCAACACTTTCCAAGGAATTTATCATTTGACAACATAAAGTAAATTCATTTTTCATTTCGGGACTGGGCATCCCTAATACCTTTGCCTTACTCTCGTGCAATGACAAGTGAATAAACACTCATCGTGAGAATAACACATCTAGCATGGAAAATATTATCCACCCCTCACCGCTCCACAGCGAAGTGAACACACAGAAGAGAAGTTTATTTTGAAAATTAGAGATGGCACATGCAAATTTGCTTAGAACGACAAATGAATACCGCATATAGGTAGATATAGTGGACTCATGTGGCAAAACTAGTTTAAAGGTTTTTGGATGCACAAGTAGAGATCATACTTAGTGCAAAATGAAGGCTAGCAAAAGATTGAGAAGCGACCAACCAAGAAATGGATAATCTCATAAGCAAGCATTAAGCATAAATAACACCGAATAATGCACCACAAGTAGGATATAATTTCATTGCATGACTATTGACTTTCGTACTTTCATAGGGAATCACAAACCTTAACACCAATATTCTTACTAAATCATAATTACTCATCAACATAACTCACATATCACATCATCATATCTCAAAACTATTACTAAGAATCAAGTTTATTTTCATGTGTTGCTTTTCATAAGCTCAAACAAATATAAGTGAAGATCATGAGCATAATATTTTTTTTCTTTCTCTCAAATTAATTTAAGTGAAGCAAGAGAGAATTTCTTGAAAATTTTACTAACTCCCAGATAAATCTAAGTGAAGCAAGAGAGCATTTCTTCAAAAATACTAAGCACACCATGCTCAAAAAGATATAAGTGAAGCACTAGAGCAAGTCCATAGCTCATAAAAATTTAAGTGAAGCATAGAGAGCAATTCTAAAAAGTCATGACATAATTTTGGCTCTCTCAAATAGGTGTGTCCAGCAAGGGATCGGGACTTAAAACACAAAATAAAACAAGCAAAGACTCATATCATACAAGACGCTCCAAGCAAAACACATATTATGTGACGAATAAAAATATAGCTTCGAGTAAAATATCGATGGTCGTTAGAAGAAAGAGGGGATGCCACTCGGGGGCATCCCCAAGCTTAGTTGGTTGCTAATTTTTGGATAATAGCTTGGGATGCCGGGGCATCCCTAAGCTTAGGCTCTTCTACTCCTTATTCCTTCTCCTTCTGTCCTGACTGAACATGTAGTCTTTCTGGTATGAAAATGGAAGGATGGTGCATTGCTCTATATGTTATTGTCCATATATCTGTCTGTGGGTGAGCTCACAGAAGGGTGGTAGAGTACACGTCAAAGATAAAATCATCCGAAACTCGTTTTTTCAACCGAGATCCGGCCCCCGAAATATTGTCGACGCCGACAAAGATGGTGATGGACGCGCACCAAGTTTAGTTGTGACTATTTGGCGGTGATGGAGCTCAAATGGAGTACGTATGGCCAAATTGTGGTCCTTGTGTGGATACAACATCGGGGGATGGCCCGTTAATTCAACTTTCAGGGTATGTTGATAGCGCCGACGATCCATCTTGCACCATTTGGGATGCCCTATAATTTTTTGTGTGCATGAACATAATGAGGAAGAGCTATTATGTACTTTATCATTTAAGAATAATGCATCTGCTGGTGAAAAGCAAGGGTGATAGCTGAGTGGGCGATAGACCATGTAAAGCATGAAATCTTGGGTTTCGATGCAACGAAGAGCCTCCTCCTTTCGTCCTGACTGAACCCTAGTCTTTCTGGTTTGAAAATGGAAGGATGGTGCATTGCCCTATATGTTATTGTCAATATATCTGTCCGTAGGTGAGCTCACAGAATGGTGGTAGAGTAAACGTCAATGATAAAATCATCCAAAACTCTGTTTCTCAACCTGGATCCGGCCCACGAAATGTTGTCAACGCCGATGAAGTGGGTGATGGATGCCTACCACATTTAGTTGTGACAGTTTTGGCGAGTGATGGAGCTCAAATGGAGCTCGTATCGCCAAATTGTGGTCCTTTTGTGGATATAATATCGGGGGACGACCCGTGAATTAAACTTTCAGGGTAAGTTGATCGCGCCGACGAGCCATCTTGCACCATCCAGGATGCCCTATATTTTTTTTGTGCATAAACATAATGAGGAAGAGTTGTTTTGTACTTTATTAGTTAAGAATAATGCATCCGTTGGTGAAAAAGTGAGGGTGGTAGCGGGGTTGGCGAGTGACCATGTAAAACATGAATTCTTGGGTTTCTATGCAACGGAGAGCCTCCTCCTTCTGTCCTGGTGGAACATGTAGTCCTTATGGTTTGAAAATGGAAGGGTGGTGCATTGCTCTATATGTTATTGTCCTTATATCTATCCGTGGACGAGCTCACAGAAGGGTGCTAGAGTACACGTCAAAGATAAAATCATCCGAAACTTGGTTTTTCAACCTAGACCCGCCCCCAAAATGTTGTCGACGCCGACAAAGATGGTGATGGACGCGCACCAAGATTAGTTGTGACTGTTTTGGCGGGTGATGGAGCTCAAATGGAGTACGTATGGCCAAATTGTGGTCCTTGTGTAGATACAACATCGGGGGACGGCCCGTGAATTCTACTTTCAGGGTAAGTTGATAGCGCCGACGATCCATCTTGCACCATTTGGGATGCCCTATAATTTTTCGTGTGCATGAACATAATGAGGAAAAGCTGTTATGTACTTTATCATTTAAGAAAAATGCATCTGCCGGTGCAAAGCGAGGGTGGTACTTGAGTGGGCGATAGACCATGTAAAGCATGAAATCTTGGGTTTCGATGCAACGAAGAGCCTCCTCCTTCTGTCCTGACTGAACCTGTAGTCTTTCTGGTTTGAAAATGGAAGGATACTGCATTGCCCTACATGTTATTGTCCATATATGTGTCCGTGGGTGAGCTCACAAAACGGTGGTAGAGTACACGTCAAAGATAAAATCATCCAAAACTCTTCAACCTGGATCAGGCCCCCGAAATGTTGTCGACGCCAATGAGGGTGATGGGCGCCTGACACATTTAGTTTTGACCATTTTGGCCAGTGATGGAGCTCAAATAGAGCTCACATGGCCAAATTGTGGTCCTTTGTGGATATAACATCGGGGGACGGCCCCTGAATTAAACTTTCAGGGTAAGTTGATCGCGCCGACGAGCCATCTTGCACCATTCGGGTGCCCTATAATTTTTCGTGTGCATAAACATAATGAGGAAGAGTTGTTTTGTACTTTATTAGTTAAGAATAATGCATCCGTTGGTGAAAAAGTGAGGGTGGTAGCGTTCTTGGCGACAGACCATGTAAAGCATGAATTCTTGGGTTTCGATGCAGCGGAGAGCCTCCTCCTTCTGTCCTGACTGAACATCTAGTATTTCTGGTTTGAAAATGGAAGGATGTGGCATTGCTCTATATGTTATTGTCCATATATCTGTCCGTGCGCGAGCTCACAGAAGGGTTGTAGAGTACACGTCAAAGATAAAATCATCCGAAACTCGGTTTTTCAACCTGGATCTGGCCCCTGAAATGTTGTCGACACCGACAAAGAGGGTGATGGAAGCGCACCACATTTTGTTGTGAACATTTTGTCGGGTGATGGAGCTCAAGTGGAGTATGTATGGCCAAATTGTGGTTCTTGTGTGGATACAACATCGGGGGACAGCCCAAGAATTCAACTTTAAGGGTAAGTTGATAGCGTCGACGAGCCATCTTGCACCATTCGGGATGCCCTATTTTCGTGTGCATAAACATAATGAGGAAGAGCTGTTATGTACTTTATCATTTAAGAATACTGCATCTGCTGGTGAAAAGCGAGGGTGGTAGCTGAGCGGGCGATAGACCATGCAAAGAATGAAATCTTGGGTTTCGATGCAATGAAGAGCCTCCTCCTTCTGTCCTGACTGAACATGTAGTCTTTCTGGTTTGAAAATGGAAGGATGGTGCATTGCTCTATATTTTATTGTCCATATATTTATCCGTAGGTGAGCTCACGGAAGGGTGGTAGACTACACGTCAAAGATAAAATCATCCGAAACTCGTTTTTTCAACATGGATCCGGCCCTCGAAATGTTGTCGACGCCGACAAAGATGGTGATGGACGCACACCTAGTTGTGACCGTTTGGCGGGTGATGGAGCTCGTATGGCCAAATTGTGGTCCTTGTGTGGATACAACATCGGGGGACGACCCGTGAATTAAACTTTCAGAGTAAGTTGGTCGCGCCGACGAGCCATCTTGCACCATTCGGGATGCCCTATAATTTTTCATGTGCATAAACATAATGAGGAAGAGCTATTTTCTACTTTATCAGTTAAGAATAATGCATCTGTTGGAGAAAAAGTGAGGGTGGTAGCGGGGTTGGCGACAGACCATGTAAAGCATGAATTCTTGGGTTTCGATGCAACGGAGAGCTCCCTCCTTCTGTCCTGACTGAACACGTAGTCTTTCTGGTTTGAAAATGGAAGGATGGTGCATTGCTCTATATGTTAATATATCTATCCATGGCCGAGCTCAAGGAAGGGTGGTAGAGTACACGTCAAAGATAAAATCATCCTAAACTCAGTTTTTCAACCTGGATCCGGCCCCCGAAATGTTGTCGACGCCGACAAAGAGGGTGATGGACACGCACCTCATTTAGTTGTGACCGTTTTGGCAGGTGATGGAGCTCAACTGGAGTACGTATGGCCAAATTGTGATCCTTGTGTAGATACAACATCGGGGGACGGCCCGTGAATTCATCTTTCAGGGTAAGTTGATAGTGCCGACGAGCCATCTTGCACCATTCGGGATGCCCTATAATTTTTCGTGTGCATAAATATAATGAGGAAGAGCTATTATGTACTTCATCATTTAAGAATAATGCATCTACTGGTGAAAAGCGAGGGTGGTAGCTGAGCGGGCGATAGATCATGTAAAGCATGAAATCCTGGGTTTCGATGCAACGAATAGCTTCCTCCTTCTGTCCTGACTGAACCTATAGTCTTTCTGGTTTGAAAATGGAAGGATGGTGCATTGCCCTATATGTTATTGTCCATATATTTGTCCGTGGGTGAGCTCACAGAACGGTGGTAGAGTACACATCAAAGATAAAATGATCCAAAACTCCGTTTTTCAACCTGGACCAGGCCCCCACAATGTTGTCGACGCCGATGAAGAGGGTGAAGGACGCCTACCACATTTAGTTGTGACCATTTTGGCCAGTGAGGGAGCTCAAATGGAGCTCTTATGGCCAAATTGTGGTCCTTTTCTGGATATAACATCGGGGGACGGCCCATGAATTAAACTTTCAGGGTAAATTAATCGCGCCGACGAGCCATCTTGCACCATTCGGGATGCCCTATAATTTTTCATGTGCATAAACATAATGAGAAAGAGTTGTTTTGTACTTTATCAGTTAAGAATAATGCATCTGTTGGTGAAAAACTGAGGGTGGTAGCGGGGTTGGGGACAGACCATGTAAAGCATGAATTCTTGGGTTTCGATGCAGCGAAGAGCCTCCTCCTTTTGTCCTGACTGAACATGTAGTCTTTCTGGTTTGAAAATGGAAGGATGTGGCATTGCTCTATATGTTATTGTCCATATATCTGTCCGTGCGCGAGCTCACAGAAGGGTTGTAGAGTACACGTCAAAGATAAAATCATCTGAAACTCGGCTTTTCAACCTGGATCCAGCCCCCAAAATGTTGTCGACGCCGACAAAGAGGGTGATGGAAGCGCACCACGTTTTGTTGTGAACGTTTTGGCGGGTGATGGAGCTCAAATCTAGTATGTCTGGCCAAATTGTGGTCCTTGTGTGGATACAACATCGGGGGACAGCCCGTGAATTCAACTTTCAGGGTAAGTTGATAGCGCCGACGAGCCATCTTGCACCATTCGGGTTACCCTATAATTTTTCGTGTGCATAAACATAATGAGGAAGAGTTGTTATGTACTTTATCATTTAAGAATAATGCACTGCTGGTGAAAAGTGAGGGTGGTAGCTGAGCGGGCGATAGACCATGCAAAGCATGAAATCTTGGGTTTCGATGCAATGAAGAGCCTCCTCCTTCTGTCCTCACTGAACCTGTAGTCTTTCTGGTTTGAAAATGCAAGGTTGGTGTGTTGCTCTATATGTTATTGTCCATATATTTGTCCGTAGGTGAGCTCACAGAAGGGTGGTAGAGTACACGTCAAAGATAAAATCATCCAAAACTCAGTTTTTCAACCTGGATTAGGCCCCCGGAATGTTGTCGACGCCGACAAAGAGGGCGATGGACGTGTACCATGTTTAGTTGTGACCGTTTTGGCCAGTGATGGAGCTCAAATGGAGCTCGCATGGCCAAATTGTGATCCTTTTGTGGATATAACATCGGGGGACGACCCGTGAATTAAACTTTCAGGGTAAGTTGGTCGCGCCGACGAGCCATCTTGCACCATTCGGGATGCCCTATAAATGTTCGTGTGCATAAACATAATGAGGAAGAGCTGTTTTGTACTTTATTAGTTAAGAATAATGCATCTGTTGATGAAAAAGTGAGGGTGGTAGTGGGGTTGGCGAGAGACCATGTAAAGCATGAATTCTTGGGTTTCGATGCAACGAAGAGCCTCCCCCTTCTGTCCTGACTGAACATGTAGTCTTTCTGGTTTGAAAATGGAAGGATGGTGTATTGCTCTATATGTTATTGTCCATATATCTGTCCGTGGGCGAGCTCACAGAAGGGTGGTAGAGTACACGTCAAAGATAAAATCATCCGAAACTCGGTTTTTCGACCTGGATCCGGCCCCCGAAATGTTGTCGACGCCAACAAAGAGGGTGATTGATAGAGGCGAGGGTGTCCCGATCTTTCGAATGATAACTATCAATTTGGTGAAGTCGACTTTGACGATTCGACTACAAACATGCACGACGTTGCGCCTTAGCAACCGCTAAACCAATCTCCTGAGGTTACTGACGATGCCGGAAGCACGATCAGCCTGACCACGAAGGTCTATTCCAGCAAGCAATCGAAGAACGAGCAAGAATATGATAAAGCAATCTGAATATTGCAAATATATATGAAGTATTGATAATGGCGGGGATCCGTAAGCGGTCTTGGTCTGGTCGTTGGACACAAACGAAGTACACGAAGTTGCAATGGCTAACTTTTAACTAAACAAATCCCAAGGAAAAAGCTACTAGATGGATCTACTTATATAGGAGCAAGGGGTGGCGGCCAAGGAGGTGGGAGGACGTCCCAAGGCAGCCTAAAACCAACCCTAGGTCGTACAAGGCTCATGGGCCCAAGTGGAGGTGATGCAACACCTTTGGACTTGTTGTTTGACTCGGATTCTGCTGCAGCATCAGATTGTTTCGTCCATATCTCAACGCTCCGGACGAATTTAAAGGTGAATCCAATTGGGTTGGAAAGAGGACGAAATCTACTTTCTAACAAAAACAGAATCACCCAATTCGGAGTCCGTATGAAAACGTTGTTGGCGTTTTGAGTCAGGTATGTCTGTGCAGTCCGAATCTGAATCCAGAACGTGAGAGACTTGGACTCTATCTTCTCTTGGCCCAAAAGTGACGTGAGAGGACTATTTGAACAGAACCTAAACTTCTCCTTTTCCCCTATCTTCATATGTGGATTGTACAAATGTCCCATACACCTGCAATTAGACAAAACACAAAAGTGTGTGAAGTATTTTTGTTCTGGATAACATAAATAGATTATTGAATAGTTTGCAGTAGAAATCACCTGACAAATATGCATGTATGCAATATTTTTGGTCGTATCCAAGGTAGTCATGTCCTCATCATCTTGATAGAGGCGAGGGTGTCCTGATCTTTCCATGAGATGATAACTATCGATTTGCTGGAGTCGACTTTGACGATCCGACTACAAACGTGCACGACGTTGCGCCTTAGCAATCGCTAAACCAATCTCCTGAGGTTACTGACGATGCCGAAAGCACGATCAGCCTGACCACGAAGGTCTATTCCTGCACGCAATCGAAGAACAAGCAAGAAACTAAGATTGCAATTTGGATATTGCGAATATAATAGGAAAGCTTTATTGATCTAGGTAGGGTTCTGTGACGCCTTTGTCTGGTCGTTGAACACAAACGAAGTACGCGAAATTGCATCTATGGCGAACTTTTAATCTAAACAAAATCCAAGGAAAAAGCTACTAGATGGTTATACTTATATAGGAGCAAGGGGTGGCGGCCAAGGAGGTGGGAGGACGTCCCAAGGCAGGCTAAAACCAACCCTAGGTCGTACAAGGCTCATGGGCCCAAGAGAAGGTGATGCAACACCTTTGGACTTGTTGTTTGACTCAGATTCTGCTGCAGCATCAGATTGTTTCGTCCATATCTCAATTCTCCGGACGAATTTAAAGGTGAATCCAATTGGGTTGGAAAGAGGACGAAATCTACTTTCCAACAAAAAAAGAATCACCCAATTCGGAGTCCGTATGAGAAAGTTGTTGGCGTTTTGAGTCAGGTATGTTTGTGTAGTCCGAATCTGAATCCAGAACGTGAGAGACTTGGACTCTATCTTCTCTTGGCCCAAAAGTGACGTGAGAGGACTATTTGAATAGAACCTAAACTTCTCCTTTTCCCCTATCTTCATATGTGGATTGTACAAATGTCCCATACACCTGCAATTAGACAAAACACAAAAGTGTGTGAAGTATTTTTGTTCTGGATAACATAAATAGATTATTGAATAGTTTGCACTAGAAATCACCTGACAAATATGCATGTATGCAATATTTTTGGTCGTATTCAAGGTAGTCATGTCCTCATCTTCCTTCTCTTCTTGAAAATAAAGCCGTCCTCGGCGTTGCTTAATCTGAAATGTGGCTAACAAAAGAGACAAGGTGTACATGTTGTATATGTATATGTCATCCATTTTTACTTCCCGTGGATTTTGCACATATGACACATGTATACATGAGTATCTTTCATAGTTAATAAAATATAAAGCCAAAATATTATCACAAGAAGTAGAAGGCATGAAATTATTGCAACTCAGTTTGCACATATAAGTGAAGCTCTTATTCATATGAAAAGATTGACAATATTCATCATTAAACCATCCCAACATTGGTGAATAAACCTTACTTGCATCAAATTTACATGCCACGACATGCTTAAATAAACAAACATGCAATAAGTCATTTGACACCGAATCATCACCAAGATTAGAGGTCATATCAAAATGATTAAACATTGGTTCTTTTGCATCAACAGTTACTTCATTGGGTGCACTCAAAATTATTGGTATTTTAGTTGTTTGATCACATGAAGCATTCATGACAGTAACATGATTCTCTAAAATAGGTGATGCGCTCAAATCAACAGGTAACTCAACACATGATGTATTCAAGTTAACTAGGCATGCATCATTCTCATGTGAAGTTATATCATCAATACCTTTACAGTTAACTTGTCGCAAAGATGTAGCTGATGTAGGTACGGATGATGGCAATGTACCATACTCTTGAGATGATGTCGCGCTCACAATCTGAGGTGTGGCTGCTCTAGTAGGTGCAACGGTGGAGGAACCAAGCGGTGGTGGTGAGCAAGAACTAGAATAGTAGTTGTTGTAGTCGCCCAATGCATCCTCCTGTAACTGTTTCTCAAAGGTACAAGCACGAACATACATACCAGTAATGCAACGAGGAATATACTAAAATCGTGCCTAGATATCATGGTTCAAACCACCAAAAAATCTATTCATTGTATCATCCTCAGATTCTTCTATGTCACAATGATGCATATAAGATTTGAACTCTTGGTAGTAAGCATGAACAGTGTTGTTGCCTTGTTTAAATTGTTCAAATTTGTGACGCAATTCGCGACGATAGTAAGGAGGGAAAAATTGTTGTCTCATTACATCTTTCAAATCTTTCCAAGTTGTGGGTTGGTTATCAATGTTTTTCTTACAATGCACACTCCACCAAACAGAAGCAAAACCAGTAAATGCTCTAGTGGCAGCTCGTACTCGCTCAAGTTCAGAAAAGTCATGGTGACTAAAAACTTGTTCTACTTCAAGCTCCCAAGCTAGATAAATAGCAGGATTAAATCTACCCTCAAATGACGGTAAAGAGATAACCTGACCATGTGCTTGTGTGTGTTGTCCCAACTCTCGTGATGGTGAAGATGTGTCCGTCGTCCAAGAACTTCTATCTCCGGAACCTGTCATGATTAGTAGAAACAAGAAACGAAATTCGAGAATAATGTTCCTATGAACTACTAGGATGTGGTTGTAAAGTGCTCACAGTAAAGCAAATATCAATATCTTACAAGTTCTTACCATGCGGCAGGTGGTGACAGGCAACCGGCGGTGTCAAATAACTCTGAAGATTGTGTAAAGCGATTGATAGGGGAGGGTACGTATACACGGTGTAGAAATATGTGGAGCTGGGTTGGCTATATATGGTAGCAAAAGATTAGCAATAATCAATTCAGAGATGCAATGTTGAATAAACGCTCAACGACGGTACTGTGCTGGTCCTAGGCTAGATCGGACTAGAGATGCGAGCCTAGAACACTAATGAGGTCACGGCGTAGCACAACTAGCATCGACAAAGGATACTAAGTAGCTCTGGACAGCAAGATATAAGTGAAGATCACAACGGCAGTAAACATAATGATGAAAAACAACTGCCAAGCAGGATATACAACAACTTCCTCTCCAACTTTCCTCTGGAAAAGTTTGTGCCAATTTTTTTTGATAATTTTCCTCAAGAAAGGTACTGGCTCGAGCTTTCAAACGCAACAGGAATCACTCAATTCCGAGTTGATATGAGGAGTCAAACAATTCTAAAACTGGCCTGAAAAACTGGAATAAGCTGTGTTCGCGAACTTCGGAGGGCAAAAAGACCTATTTAGAAGCTGATTTTGAGGTGCCAAATATTAAACTAGCTTCTGCAACTATTTAGATGCGGCTCATCGCTAGCTTTCATTTAAGTACTCGTGGAGCCAAAACGGACTTCGTATGAGGAAGTTATGCCTGTTTTACTGAACAGTGCGCAAAACAGATTCCAATCCGAATTCAACTACGAGATTGAGTCTAGATAGATCCGAATTTTGTTTTTTTTCTCTCTTTTTTCCTTTTTCTTTCTCTTTTTTTTCTCTGACTTTTTTTTACTTTTTTCTCTCTTTTTTTCTCCTAAACAAACTAGATAAGATGCAGATTGGAGCAAGCGAAGATGTGAACGATCTCAACTATGATAATGACAATAAACGGTGGGTAGCACGTGGTGGAAATTGATGGATGGGTGGTGGACAGCGGAAGGGATAATGATGCAGCAGCGGCGTGACTACTGTGAACAGAACTCGAAACTCTAAACGAACTAGACACTAAGACCAGCAACTCGACACGACGATGCAACCGATAATTCAATAATGCAAACAATGAAAAGAAAATTGCAAAGGCTCAGACTGGTTTGGACAAAGGATAAATAGATCTAACTTTTTGTGGCTTTTTCTTGGACAGTAGGTAAGAAAATAAATCTAATCTAGGGAAAGCTGGAAATTCTCACCGAGCAACCTGAAAACTGATACCACTTGATAGAGGCGAGGGTGTCCCGATCTTTCGATGAGATGATAACTATCGATTTGGTGGAGTCGACTTTGACGATCCGACTACAAACGTGCACGACGTTGCGCCTTAGCAATCGCTAAACCAATCTCCTGAGGTTACTGACGATGCCGAAAGCACGATTAGCCTGACCACAAAGTTCTATTCCTGCAAGCAATCAAAGAACGAGCAAGAATATGATAAAGCAATCTGAATATTGCGAATATATATGAAGTATTGATAATGGTGGGGATCCGTAAGCGGTCTTGGTCTGGTGGTTGGACACAAAGGAAGTACACGATGTTGCAATGGCTAACTTTTAACTAAACAAATCCCAAGGAAAAAGCTACTAGATGGATCTACTTATATAGGAGCAAGGGGTGGCGGCCAAGGAGGTGGGAGGACGTCCCAAGGAAGCCTAAAACCAACCCTAGGTCGTACAAGGCTCATGGGCCCAAGTGGAGGTGATGCAACACCTTTGGACTTGTTGTTTGACTCGGATTCTGCTGCAGCATCAGATTGTTTCGTCCATATCTCAATGCTCCGGACGAATTTAAAGGTGAATCCAATTGGGTTGGAAAGAGGACGAAATCTACTTTCCAACAAAAAAAGAATCACCCAATTCGGAGTCCGTATGAAAAAGTTGTTGGCGTTTTGAGTCAGGTATGTCTGTGCAGTCCGAATCTGAATCCAGAACATGAGAGACTTGGACTCTATCTTCTCTTGGCCCAAAAGTGACGTGAGAGGACTTTTTGAACAGAACCTAAACTTCTCCTTTTCCCCTATCTTCATATGTGGATTGTACAAATGTCCCATACACCTGCAATTAGACAAAACACAAAAGTGTGTGAAGTATTTTTGTTCTGGATAACATAAATAGATTATTGAATAGTTTGCACTAGAAATCACCTGACATATATGCATGTATGCAATATTTTTGGTCGTATCCAAGGTAGTCATGTCCTCATATGTGATGGACACACACCACGTTTAGTTGTGACCGTTTTGGTGGGTGATGCTGAAATGGACTACGTATGGCCAAATTGCGGTCCTTGTGTGGATACAACATCGGGGGACGGTCCGTGAATTCAACTTTCAGGGTAAGTTGATAGCGCCAACGAGCCATCTTGCACCCTTCGGGATGCCCTATAATTTTTCGTGTGTATAAATATAATGAGGAAGAGCTGTTATGTACTTCATCATTTAAGAATAATGCATCTGCTGGTGAAAAGCGAGGGTGGTAGCTGAGCGGGCAATAGATCATGTAAAGCATGAAATCCTGGGTTTCGATGCAATGAAGAGCCTCCTCCTTCTGTCCTGACTAAACCTATAGTCTTTCTGGTTTGAAAATGGAAGGATGGTGCATTGCCCTATATTTTATTGTCCATATATCTGTCCGTGTGTGAGCTCACAGAACGGTGGTAGAGTACACGTCAAAGATAAAATCATCCAAAACTCCGTTTTTCAACCTGGACCAGCCCCCCACAATGTTGTCGACGCCGATGAAGAGGGTGATGGACGCCTAGCACATTTAGTTGTGACCGTTTTGGCCAGTGATGGAGCTGAAATGGAGCTCGTATGGCCAAATTGTGGTCCTTTTGTGGATATAACATCGGGGGACGGCCCGTGAATTAAACTTTCAGGGTAAGTTGATCGCGCCGACGAGCCATCTTGCACCATTCGGGATGCCCTATAATTTCTCGTGTGCATAAACATAATGAGGAAGAGCTGTTTTGTACTTTATCCGTTAAGAATAATGCATCTGTTGGTGAAAAAGTGAGGGTGGTAGCGGGGTTGGCGACAGACCATGTAAAGCATGAATTCTTGGATTTCCATGCAACAAAGAGCCTCTTCCTTCTGTCCTGACTAAACATGTAGTCTTTCTGGTTTGAATATGGAAGGATGGTGTGTTGATCTATATATTATTGCGCGAGCTCACAGAAGGGTTGTAGAGTACACGTCAAAGATAAAATCATCCGAAACTCGGTTTTTCAACTGGATTCGGCCCTCGAAATGTTGTCGACGCCGACAAAGAGGTTGATGGACGCACTCCACATTTAGTTGTGACCGTTTTGGCGGGTGATGGAGCTCAAATGGAGTACGTATTGGGGGACGGCCCGTGAATTCAACTTTCAGGGTAAGTTGATAGCGCCGACGAGCCATCTTGCACCATTCGGGATGCCCTATAATTTATTGTCGGCATAAACTTAATGAGGTAGAGCTGTTATGTACTTTACCATTTAAGAATAATGCATTTGATGGTGAAAAGCGAGGGTGGTAGCTGAGCGGGCGATAGACCATGTAAACCATGAAATCTTGGGTTTCAATGCAACAAAGAGCCTCCTCCTTCTGTCCTGACTGAACCTGTAGTATTTCTAGTTTGAAAATGGAAGGACGATGCATTGCCCTTTATGTTATTGTCCTTATATCTGTTTGTGGGTGAGCTCGTAGAAGGGTGGTAGCGTACACATCAAAGATAAAATGATCCGAAACTCGGTTTTTCAACCTAGGTCAGGCCCCCGAAATGTAGTCGACGTCAACGAAGAGGGTAATGGATGCGTCCACGTTTAGTTGTGATCATTTTGGCGGGTGATAGAGCTCAAATGGAGTTTGTATGGCCAGATTGTGGTCCTTTTGTGGATACAACACTGATGTACGACGCGTGAATTCAACTTTCAGGGTAAGTTGACCGCGCCGACGAGCCATCTTGCACCATTTGGGATGCCCTATAATTTTTTGTGTGCACAAACATAATGAGGAAGGACTGTTATGTACTTTATTATTTAAGAATAATGCATCTGCTGGTGAAAAGCGAGGGTGGTAGCTAAGCGAGCGATAGACCATGGAAAGCATGAAATCTTTGGTTTCAAAGCAACAAAGAGCCTCCTCCTTTTGTCCTGACTGAACGTGTAGTCTTTCTAGTTTGAAAATGGAAGGATGGTGCATTGCCCTATATGTTATTGTCCATATATTTGTCTGTGGGTGAGCTCACAGAAGGGTGGTAGAGTACACGTCAAAGATAAAATCATCCGAAACTCCGTTTTTCAACCTGGATTAGGCTCCCGAAATGTTGTCGACGCCGACAAACAGGGTGATGGATGCGTACCATGTTTAGTTGTGACCATTTTGGCTAGTGATAGAGCTCAAATGGAGTTCGCATGGCCAAATTGTGGACCTTTTGTGGATACAACATCGGGGGACGGACCGTGAATACAACTTTCAAGGTAAGTTGGTAGCGCCGACGAGCCATCTTGCACCATTCTGGATGCCCTATATTTTTTGTGTTCACAAACATAGTGGGGAAGGGCTGTTATGTACTTTATCATTTTAGATTAATGCATCTTCTGGTGAAAAGTGAGGGTGGTAGCGGGGCGGGCGATAGATCATGTAAAGCATGAATTCTTGGGTTTCGATGCAACGAAGATCCTCCTCCTTCTGTCCTGACTGAACATGTAGTCTTTCTGGTTTGAAAATGGAAGGATGGTGCATTGCTCTATATGTTATTGTCCATATATTTGTCCATGGGTGACCTCACAGAGTGGTGGTAGAGTACACGTCAAAGATAAAATCATCCAAAACTCGGGTTTTCAACCTGGATCAGGCCCCGAAATGTTCTGTCTTGACTGAACATGTAGTCTTTCTGGTTTGAAAATGGAAGGATGGTGCATTGCTCTATATGTTATTGTCCATATATCTGTCCGTGGGTGAGCTCACAGAGTGGTGGTAGAGTACACGTCAAAGATAAAATCATCCAAAACTCGGGTTTTCAACCTGGATTTGGCCTCGAAATGTTGTCGACGCCGATGAAGAGGGTGATATGTCTCTTTGTTTCACTGAGATTAAGCACCGCAAGATCGAACCCATCACTAAGCACCTCTTACCAAGGCAAGAAAAATCAATCTAGTTGGCCAAACCAAACCAAAATTTTGGAGACGATTACGAGGATGTAACAATGATGCATTAAAGAGTTCAACAAAGACACAAATAATATTCATGGATAGAACTGATCATAAACCCACAATTCATCGGATCCCAACAAACACACCGCAAAAAGTTATTACATCAAATAGATCTCCAAGAACATCGAGGAGAACATTGTATTGAAGATCAAAAAGCGAGAAGAAGCCATCTAGCTACTAGTTACGGACCCGTAGGTCTGTGATAAACTACTCAAGCATCATCGGAGGGGCAACAAGGATGATGACGAACCCCTCCGTGATTGTTGCCCCTCCTGCAGAGTGCCCGAAAAGGCCTCTAGATTGGATCTCGTGGTTTGGGAACTTGCAGCGGCGGAAACTATATTCTCTCGACTCCCCTAGGGTTTTTCGGATTTTAGAGTATTTATAGAGGTGGATGTTGACGGAGATGGTTCCCGTGGGCCTCTAGCGCACCCTGGTGCCTAGTGATCCCCACGGGACTCCTCCTGTGCACTTCTTTGGCTTCCTGGGTGTCGTCTGGGCAGAAAAAAATCTCCAAAAAGTTTCACTGTGTTGGGACTCCGTTTGATATGGATATTCTGCGAAGTAAAAAACAGGCAAAAAACAGCAACTGGCACTGGGCACTAAGTCAATAGTTAGTCCCAAAAAATGATATAAAGTTGCTAGTAAATGAATATAAAACATTCAAGATTGATAATATAACAACATGAAACAATCAAAAAGTATAGATATGTTGGAGACGTATCAGGGTGGCGGCAGAGTATGATGACCGCACTATAGTAGAGAGAGTTGCGCGTCGGTGGACGCAAGCGCACGAGAGTAGAGAGAGGTGTGCGGCGGCCGGCGGCAGTTGCGGTGGATGAGCGTGCGAGAGGTGGGAGAAGAGGGGAACAGATTAGGTATGTTTCTAAACTACGCTTACGGGCACGTGTTTTCGGTTAACATGCAGCGGGCAATACGTGGCACACGCCACTCCAAACATTAGGTACGATGGGCGGGCAGGGCCACCCGCCAGCCCAAAGCCTACGTACGTAAAATCTATCTTTCACAAATATTCGTTGCGTAAAAATACAGCAGCGCACTTTGACAACTTTTGGACTTGATTTTTTCATGTGTAATATATGCCATCAGAGGCCCCGTGCCACAATTCGACAAATTTTGGAGTTGGTTTTCTATTTTTGCGGCATTAACTTACTTTTCAACAAGTAAAAAAAGGAAAAACAAACTTCGGTCGTGCTAACGAGGTTAGAAAATTTGAAACTTTCCATGGCATCATCATTGAACACCTGTATGGTGTGATAAAAATTAGAGATCATTACGACAAAAACTTATGCACACCATGCACAAACAAGGCACTCTCCCGCCAAGTGTAAGGGTTTTGAAACGACCACCTCACTCACACAACTCAATTTTTAAATATATTTTGGACTTGGAATTTTTTTTCATGTATAATATACGCCATCAGAAGCCCCGTGCTACAATTTGACATCATTTGGAGTTGGTTTGCTATTTTCGCGGCATTAACTGAATTTTGGCAAGCAAAAAAGACAAAACAAACTTTGGCCATGCTAAGGACGTTGGAAATGTTTGAAACTTTCCATGGCGTCTTCATTGACACTGCTGCAGGATGCTGCTAACGCGACACTACGATCAGAGATCCTTTGATGAAGCTGTGTGCGATGCATTAATCGCGAACAGTGATGTAAAAAACATCAAAAAAGATACAAAACGTTTGCGGTGAAGGATACATCAAACACGGTTCAGATTTTAGTTGCGTGTGTGATGCGGGGCATACGGTTTAGTTCGATTAACTGTATGTGATGAGGCAGAACAAACGAAACGGGCAGCCAGATGAAGGCGTGTGCGATATACGGCATATAGTTCACTCGGATAAACCATTTGTAATGAGGCGGAACAACATAAACGGGCAGCCAGATGAAGGTGTGTGTGATATATGGCGTACAGTTCACTCAGATGAACTGTTTGTGATTAGGCAACACAAAAGAAATGGCCAGCCAGCTCAAGGTGTGTGTGATATACGGCATACGGTTCACTCGGATGAACTGTTTTCGATTAGGCAAGACAACAGAAATGGTTCAGCCAGATCAAGGTGTGTGCAATGGAGGGCATACAGTTCATTCTGATAAACTGTTTGTGTTCAGCCAAGAGAACGGAAATGTTTCACATAAACAAGATGTGTGTAATACGCGGCAAACATCCAATTACATTGGTGGCTAGTACACACATGACATTTCCACACACCAAAGTAAACTATTACATGCATAATTAACTAGGATAAATGGTCATCTGTTCATCATCTACTTCTTGTGACGCTTGCTGCCACTGCTCTACTAGGATAAACGGAATAGTATTCCTTACTATGAATAGTGTGCTCTGTTGGGCACACACGTATATGGATCGTAGCCTTGGGCGAGCAAAATGCCCGCGCGCATCGTGCTAGCTCGATGTTCCTTCTATGCTAAGTTTCCATTAATCGATGGCGTTTGATGAACACGTCGCTGTTTCCCGCCATTTCCTCACTGGTTTCCCGCCATCCAGCAATATTGCACATAAACCTAGGCAGCGTGCGACGCACCGAGGTAACAAGTGCAGCCTGTAGCACATCCACCTTTTCCAAGCATGCCAACCAACCAAAGCGTTGCCTCTGCCATCAACCTCGTCGATGAGGAAAACAAGAAGGCGCCACGACCCGTCGAGGCCGAGGCGCTCCCCGGCAATGCGATGGACTACGCTGCGCGTCATCGCCAGGGTTGAGCAGACCCTTGGCGCATGGCACTTCAGGGCTGCGGATCAATATAGGCATGTCAGCGCCGAGAGGCTGCATCTTGTCGCACAACATGATCGATGGAGTGCCGCAGAGCAAGCTAGGCGCGCCTGCGCCAATAGGCTGTGCTCGCCGCACGGTGAGAGCGTTGGAGTGCCGCAGAGCGTGAGGCGCGGCGCGCCCCACAGCAAGAGCGGATCCATCGGCGCTTGCCTGCCGTCGACAGGGCATCGCAGCTGGGTACACGTCCCGTTAGTACCCGCATTCCTCGCCAGGAGTGGGCGGAGGCCCTCCGCGCCATACTTGCACCAGAGGCCGGCAGCGCCGTAGTTACACCGGACGCCCGCCGCGCCGTTTGCATTGGTTGCGCCGTTCGCCTTGCTCGCGGCCCGCTCAATGCTAATGCGCTGGTCGCTAGGCTCGACCGCCTCCTTGGCCCAGGTGTCCACCTGGGCGCAGTAGAGGAACATGGTCGTCGCATCCTCGAGCTGGTGATCTCTGATGAAATAGCCAACTTGGAGCTCGGGATCGCGCTCCAGATGTACCACGAGCGTGTCGACCACTTGGACAAACACCTGCACGCGTTCAGGCAGAGAGAAGAGCTACCATAGGCAAGGGCTGCTGGTCATGGTCTCATGGATGCGTTTTATATTATTGAGTCGTTTCGACGTGGATCGCTATGTATTCATAGCAATCATAATATTGCTCTGTTTATTGATCAGTTTCAATGTGTGTACTCTGCTCTCCATTCTTATATGTTCTATTTCAATGTGTCTATATATGTGGATGATAATAGCTAGATAAAAATTAGTATACAAAAACTGATAGAAAATGGAATTCATAATATATATTAATTGTTCATTAGTTCATCGCAGAATATATATAATATCATCACATATACGTGATGATACTTAACTACTAGGTACAATGCATAAAATTGAAAATGAACAATACTAAAACTAATAATCCCTCCTGGGGGCAGTATTCTGGCAGCCCCTCGCCAGTAGCTCCCTGGTGCGCGGCGTCTTCCTAGCGCGGAGGCAGTACTCCACCTCCTCCACCTCACAGCGCTTGACATACGATCTGCCTCTTGCTGACGGACAAGCGCGAACGATCTTGCCATTTCATTGGGTTCTCACCGGAGCTCCTCGTCGGTGCACACTGGAGCTTATCGGCCCACCTCGACGTAGCGACGAGGCGCCTACCGCCTTTGACCTTCCTCGCGAAGTACCCGTCTTCGTACACCTCCTCCGCACAGCGACGCGCCCGCCCCGAAAGCGCCACCGCCTCCTTTTTCCAGGCGACTTCACGGGCTTCATAGGCCGCCTGGTACCTGGCTTCCTCCTCCGCCATCTCCATCTTGAACTCCACTTGCCTGGCTTTCTCAGCCGGCGGCAGTGACTTCCATAACAATGATTGTACTGGCCCCAAAACCACTCCAAAGTTGGGGGGTCCGGCGCAACCTCGTCCAGCGGCGCGTAGGGGTCCTCCTTGTCGCTTCTATTTGACTGAGCGTCCTCGGGGGGCGACGCCTCCTCGTCGGCGCGTGGGCAGATCGGCGGCGCCAAGTCCGAAATTTGAGAGAGAGAGAGAGAGAGAGAGAGAGAGAGAGAGGGCGAGCGAGGGGAGGATGTAGATGCGAATGCAGGCGGGACGACGTGAGCAAGGTAGTATTTATTGGCGGCCGGAATCTAGATCGACGGGAATAGTACACATGCCGGTCGCCGGAATTTACGAGTACTGTAGTATGAATTACACACGATTCCTGCAGCAAAAGTCGTGTGTGAATTTAATAGCTGACGGTTTCCAATACAAAACCGTGTGTGATTAATAACCCGCGCTGCTCACCTTCCAAATCTCGAGGCGCGAAATAGAGTGACAATCGTGTGGGGGGCGGTTGTCTTGCCAGATCTTTACATTTTATTTTCTGAACACCAAATATTTACATCGTCTGATGATTTTTTTAATTTTTTTGGAATTTAAATGCCATGGCACTCCATGCATATGTCCTGCCGTGACACCAATATGTTTGAAAATTCATTCCAATATACTGCACATGGAATTAACTCGCACACAAGTACACAAATATATTTTTCTCAAACCGTTATGATTAGCCGCTGCATGTAGATGTAGTTCAAATTTTGATTACGGTCATTAAATGACTTGAAAATCACTTAAATGTCTTAAAACGGTCAAATGACCCCTGGAATTTTCCAAATTTTGACATGATAGTTGTATTAGTGCACGTTAACTGTAGAATTTTTTTGAAGCCCATAAGAGGAAGCTATTGCCCGTTCGTAATCAAACGTGCATTGTTCCCTCTTGAAACCACGAGCCTTCTAGTAAGTTGCTCCGGTTTGTGAGGGTGTGGATCCAAACTTTCGTCAAACATGCCAATTTTTTTACCACATCATCTTGGTGGCATGACATTACATCAAGCAAGGTTTCATGTGTTTCTGATCATTTCCTTAATTTTTTTGGAATTTGAATGGCATGGCGCTCCATGGATGTGTGTCTAGGTCGTGCCACCAATATGTGTGAAATTCCTTCCAATTAACTGCACATGGAATTAACTCGCACACAAGTACACAAAAATATGATTTTTCAAACCGTTATGGTTAGCCGTTGCATGTAGATGTAGTTCAAATTTGAATTATGGTCATTAAATGGCTAAAAAATCACTTAAATGTCTTTAAAAGGTTAAATGACCCCTAGAATTTTCCAAAATTTTCACATGACAGTTGTATTAGTGCATGTTAAATGTAGAAAACAATTCGAAGGCCATAAGAGGAAGCTACCTCATGTTCGTCATCAAACATGCATTGTTCCCTCTCGGAACCACGAGCCTTCTAGTGAGTTGATCCGTCTTGTGAGGCGTGTGTGTCCAAACTTTTGTCACACAGGCCAATTTTTTTACCACATCATCTTGGTGGCATGACACTACATCAAGCGAGGTTTCATGTTTTTCTGCTCATTTTTATGTTTTTGGAATTTAAATGCCATGGCACTCCATGCATATGTCCATGCCGTGACACCAAATGCTTGAAAATTCCTTCTAATTTACTGCGCATGGAATTAACTCGCACACAAGTACACAAATATGGCTTTTCAAACCGTTATGGTTAACTGTTGCACGTAGATGTAGTTCAGATTTGATTTACGGTCATTAAATGGCTAGGAAATCACTTACATGTCTTTAAAAGGTCAAATGACCCCTAGAATTTTCCAAATTTTCACATGACAGTTGTATTAGTGCACGCTAAATGTAGAAAAGTTTTGAAGGGCATAAGAGGAAGCTATCTCCCATTTGTCGTCAGACATGCATTGTTCCCTCCCGGAACCATGAGCCTTCTAGTGAGTTGCTCAAGTTTGTGAGGGGTGTGTGTCCAAACTTTCGTCAAACATACCAAATGTTTTACCACATCATCTTGGTGGCATGACATTACATCAAGCAAGGTTTCATGTGTTTCTGATCTTTTTTCAATTTTTTGGAATTTAAATGCCATTGGCACTCCATGCACGTGTCCAGGGCGTGAGACCAGTATGTTTGAAAATTCCTTCCAATTTACTGCACATGGAATTAACTCGCACAAAAGTACACAAATATGATTTTTCAAACCATTATTGTTAGCCGTTGCATGTAGATGTAGTTCAAATTTGGATTACGGTCATGAAATGGCTAGAAAACCACTTAAATGTCTTAAAAGGTCAAATGACCCCTAAAATTTTCCAAATTTTGACATGATAGTTGTATTAGTGCACGTTAACTGTAGAATTTTTTTGAAGCCCGTAGGAGGAAGCTATCGCCCGTTCGTCATCAAACATGCATTTTTCCCACTTGGAACCACGATCCTTCTAGTGAGTTGCTTCGGTTTGTGAGGGGTGTGTGTCCAAACTTTCATCAAACATGCCAAATATTTTACCACATCATCTTGCTGGCATGACATTACATCAAGCAAGGTTTCATGTGTTTCTGATCTTTTTTTATTTTTTGGAATTTAAATGCCATGGCGCTCCATGCTTCATTGTGTCATAGCCGTGAGACTAATATGTTTGAAAATTCCTTCCAATTTACTGCACATGGAATTAACTTGCACACAAGTACACAAATATGACTTTTCAAACCGTTATGGTTAGCTGTTGCTTGTACATGTAGTTCAAATTTGAATTACGGTCATTTAATGGCTAGAAAATCACTTAAATGTCTTAAAAGGTCAAATGACCCCAGAAATTTTCCAAATTTTGACATGACAGTTGTATTAGTACTACAAATTTTCTTTTACATTTAAAACATGATCCGTTGCCACTTTACTCCAAATTCATCTTTCATAGCTAATAAAAATAGCAACAACATCACACACGGTTTTTTGTAGGAACAGTTTGCGACGAAAATTCGTGGGTCTATTTAAGTCTTCCTCCTTAAGCTTCGTCGGCTCGTCTGCTCCAATGCCGACAACCCTCGAATCCACAAATCTGAATCCCCATACCTGAAACCCCTTCTTGCAAAGATGACGCCGTCGAGACGCTTCGTGAAGGCCCGTACGGTGGTCGCGTCCTCCCCGAGCGTCGCCGCCTGCGCCGAGAGCGCGGCCGCATCCGCCGAGAAGGCATCTGCGCCAGTCATCAGGGCAGCTGCAGGAGCCGAGATAGCTGCAGCTGCTGCTGCGATGGCGATTGCGGCTGCAATCGCCGAGAGCGCTCGAGCTGCCGTCTGTGCCGGCGATGTCACCCCGGCCCAGGACGAGGCCATTCACGCCAAGATCGAGGATGCGCACGCCAAGATATTCGAGGCCACCTCGGAATCCAGCATGCAACCGATGTCTGAAAAGGCGGCAGTGGCCATGGAGCACCTGCTTCGTCATGAGATCGCCGAGCGGGAGCTGGAGATGAAGGAGGCGCGGAGATCAAGGAGTGCTGGAGGAGGAGTTGCGCGTGGCCGAGGTCGAGGTTGAGAAGAGTTTGCCCGTCGAGGAATTGACGGTGGAGTACCAACACGAGCTCTGGCACAGCCACTACTACGAGTACTACAACCTTGAGGGCGGCACCGAGGACGAGGACGAGGACGCGGCTGACTTCAGCAGGGGGGACGCGGAGTCCACCAACGGTGGCATGTCGCCAGGACAAGTCATCGACGTCTCATCTCACACCGGCGATGCATAGGCCGGCGCGGCAACGGCTTTGTTAAAATTATACGTACTTAGGCTTTGTTTTTAATGCTGGTCTTTTGTTATAGCAATGTTTAGGTCAACTGGCTCTGTTTAATTGCTAAAATTGCTCGATTCAGTAAGTGTGGTATGTGTGCTGTATGCTCTTTTGTGTGCCCAATTAGCAAGCGATGTTAAATTATGCAATGACGTGGATGAGGACAGTACCTGGGGAAATTCCCACAAAAAATTGAATTATCAAACTCACCCCATGCGCGTAAAGCAGAAGAATCGTTTGCGATGCACACAATCGTTCAAAGTGAATGGTGTCCGGCGGCACCGCACGCAAAGTTTCCCTCCACATTTCGAATGTTTTGGCCTACCGCCGAAATGTCTACCCCTGCCCCCCTTCCCCACGCCCTTTTCTCCCCGACCACAAGTCACATTTCCCCTCTTTCCTCCTTCCTTCCTTCCTAAGCTATAGCCTCCTCGCTTTCTTACACGCTCTCACCGTCTCGCATCCTACCGCAGGGGTCGCCATGCTCTTCTTCTGTGACCTCTCCAGCGGTTCCTCCTCCTTCGACGACGACTCCTTCACCACCCGGGTATGCCTCTCTTCTCTCTCTCGGGCTATGACTTGGAATGAAGGATTTTAACCCGGCGGTCGATTTGAGTCATTTCTTCCTCTTATAGCTCCCTAGGACCATCAGTTCCAACGAATGGAGCTGGGTGGCTGTCGGTGTACAAAAGTAGGTGCCTTTCTGTACCCCTTTACTTGTGCACGGGCAGTCGTAGCCGCACATATGGCCACGCTTGACAAAGCAGAGGAAGCAAAGATACAAGGATGCCGAGGCAGCACTCAAGCCAGAAGCATAAAGAGTAAAGGGACAAGATGGGCTTCCCTCGACAACAGCCTTGCCGGGGCGGCCTACGTAGCCCCGGCAAGAGTCTTGCCGGCGCAACCTGCCCAACACCAGCAAGGCCACCACTCTTGAGCCTGAGAGCTCTGGCACCATCAACACCGTCAAGGACAAGACTCAGGAGTGTCTTGCATAGTGGCATGTAGATCTTTGTGTGGACCAAAGACCTACAAAACTAGATGAGAACCAGAAGACGAAGACCCCCGGCAAGATCCTTGTTGGGGACACCCACGAGACCCCGGCAAGACCCTTGCCGGGGACATCTGTCGGGCCGAGGCCCGCACTTGCCAGAGTTTCGTTGCCCCGCACCCGTTCCGACGTGGCGGCCAGCCTAACAACTAGGCGAGCGCCTGCGTGGAAGCATGCAGCTTCTAGGCCAACTAGCCAAGCACGTGCGTGGTGGCATGCAGATCTTCGTGAAGACCCTGCCACCGCACCAGCACCGCAGCCAGCCTCCCAGCGTGGCGCTGCATGCCTCATCACCTTGGATGCGCGTCGAAGCAAGGTGAGGCAATGATAGACGGGACGAGCTTCTTTGCCGTTCCCGATAAAGCAAGAGGACACATAGGCGGCGCATTAAATGCGTTTGTCCTATGATGTCAGGAGATAAACTTGTACACTGTACACACTTTCCACCTCCTGTGTGTCACTGTGGCAACCCCTTTGACAAATAAAAGGAGGCCCGAGGCGTACTGAGGGAGGATTTAGACTTTTTAGACTGGGGATGCACCGTAGTTAGTTCAAGAGCTCAAGAACACTAAATACACACAAAGCAGGACTAGGGCTTTACGCATCGTTTGCGGCCCAAGCATGTACCCCTTTACTTGTGCACGGGCAGTCGTAGCCGCACCTATGGCCATGCTTGACAAAGCAGAGGAAGCAAAGATACAAGGCTGCCGAGGCAGCACTCAAGCCAGAAGCATAAAGAGCGAAGGGACAAGATGGGCTTCCCCCGGCAAGAGCCTTGCCGTGTTGGCCTACGTAGCCCCGGCAAGAGTCTTGCCGGGGCAACCTGCCCAACACCAGCAAGGCCACCACCCTTGAGCCTGAGAGCTCTGGAACCATCGACAGCGTCAAGGACAAGACTCAGGGGTGCCTTGCGTAGTGGCATGCAGATCTTTGTATGGACCAAAGGCCTGCAAAACTAGATGAGAACCAGAAGACGAAGACCCTGATAGAGGCAAAGGTGTCCCGTCTTTCGATTGGATGGTGGCTATCATTTTGGAGGAAGTCGACTTTGACAATCCGACTACGAACGTGCGAGGACGTCGCGCCTTAGCAATCGCTAAACCAACTCTGAGAGGTTATTGACCACGCCGGAGCACGATCAAGCTGACCACGAAGGTCTATTTCCTGCAGGCAAACGAAGAACAAGCAAGAAACTAAGATTGCAATCTGGATATTGCGAATATAAGAGGAAAGCTTTATTGATCAAGGTGGGTTTCTGTGACACCTTTGTCTGGTCGTTGAACACAAACGAAGTACGTGAAGTTGCAGCTATGGCGAACTTTAATCTAAACAAAACCCAAAGTCTAAACGATGCCCTAAGGGTTGTATATATGGAGGAAGAGGTGGGGAATTTCGTCGCCCTTCAGGGAGGGGTCCGAAACCAACCCTAACTTTTGTTTCCCCACACATACGGACTCTAAAAATAGCCTATACTTTAAGTACTTCGAAATTACATGGGCCTGGCCTAATAATAAGGTGACGCAGCACCTAGAATAGCCTCTGGACAACATTTATGAAGTGGCATCTTGTATATTTCGTCCAAGGCTTCATGCACTCCTCATGGTGGCTTCAAAGTCCTGAAATCATCACTTGTAACTCCGTTCTTGTTCCGCTTGCGCATGCCATCATCTCCAGGCTTGGTCTTGCTCCAGTGTTCATCCCTCTTATGCATGCCAGGCCCTTCATTTGTAAGCAAAACAAATGTATCCAATTTAGGCAGCATCATATTCTCATGAACATTAGAATCATTACCAAGAAACGAAGTACCTGATAATTTAATTGGCGTGCGCGAGCTCTAGTAATTGGTCCAGTATATGTAGTAGTAGGGGCCGTGGGTGTAAAAATGGTATTGATGTCCTCATCATCCTCCCCTTCTTGAAATGAAGTCATCCTCAACGGAAGCTCATCTTCCTCACCCAAGTAAGGATTCAAATCTGCAATGTTAAAAGTGGGACTAACCCAAAAATCTGAAGGCAGCTCAAGTTTAAATGCATTATCATTTATTTTCTCTAACACCTTAAAAGGACCATCAACACGTGGCATTAGCTTTGATTTGCACAAATCAGGAAATTTATCCTTACGCAAATGTAACCAAACAAGATCTCCAGGTGCGAACACAACATGCTTTCTACCCTTATCTCCAGCAAGTTTATATTTAGCATTCATACGCTCAATGTTTTCCTAAGTTAACTCATGCATTTTTAAAATTAATTCAGCATGTTATTTAGCATCAAAATTTACCTTCTCCGAAGATGGAAGAGGCAACAAATCAATAGGTGCATGAGGGAGGAAACCATACACAATTTCAAAAGGGCACATCTAAGTCGTAGAATGCAATGAACGATTATAAGCAAATTCATATGAGGCAAGCATTCTTCCCACATTTTCTTATTATTCTTCAAAACAGCCCTAGGCATAGTAGACAATGTTCTATTGACTACTTCAGTTTGTCCATCAATTTGAGCATGACATGTAGTACTAAAAAGCAGTTTAGTCCCCAACTTAGCCCATAAACATCTCCAAAAGTGGCTAAGAAATTTAGTATCACGATCTAAAACAATAGTATTTGGCACACCATCCAAGCGAATAATTTCACGAAAGAATAAATCAGCAACATTAACAGCATCATCGCTTTTATGACATGGTATAAAGTGTGCCATTTTCGAGAAACTATCCACGACAACAAATATGCTATCCCTCTCCTTCTTTGTTTGAGGTAAACCTAAAAGAAAGTGCATAGATATATCCTCCCAAGGAACACGAGGTACAGGCAAAGGCATATATAAACCATGAGGATTGAGTCGTGACTTAGCTTTTTGACATGTAGTGCAGCGAGCAACAAAACGCTCAACATCCCGTCTGATCTTTGGCCAAAAGAAATGTCTAGCAAGTATATCCTCCATCTTCTTCACGCCAAAGTGTCCCATTAATCCTCCTCCATGCGCCTCCTGCAACAACAAAAGACGAACGGAGCTAGTTGGAATGCAAAGCTTGTTAGCATGAAACACAAATCCATCGTTAACGACGAACTTGTTCCATGTTCTTCCTTCTTTACAATTCTGCAATACATCTTTAAATTCAGCATCATGTAAATATTGATCTTTGATGGTCTCCAAACCAAATATTTTAAAGTCAAGTTGTGAAAGCATAGTATAACGACGAGACAATGCATCAGCAATAACATTTTCTTTACCCTTCTTGTGTTTAATGACATAAGGGAATGTCTCAATGAATTCAACCCATTTAGCATGTCTATGATTCAGTTTGTCTTGACTTTTAATATGTTTCAAAGATTCATGATCAGAATGTATAACAAATTCTTTGGGCCATAAATAATGTTGCCATGTTTCTAAAGTACCAACAAAAGCATATAATTGTTTGTCATAAGTAGAATAGTTCAGACTAGGCCCACTCAATTTTTCAGAAAAGTCTGCAACAGGTTTGCCATCTTGTATTCCACTAGTATCACATTCAAGCTCAAAAGTCTTACTAAAATCAGGAAGTTGGAGTAAAGGAGCATGTGTCAACTTATCTTTCAATACCGTGAAGGCTTCTTCCTGTGCGGTACCCCAAACAAAAGGCACATCCTTCTTTGTAAGCTCGTTGAGAGGTGCAGCAATGGTGCTGAAATCTCTCACAAAATGCCTATAGAAACCAGCCAGGCCAAGGAAACTCCTCATTTGTGTGACCGTTTTGGGCTGCGGCCAACTCTCGGTAGCTTCAATCTTGGCTTTATCAACTTCAATTCCCTGTGGAGTAACAACATAGCCAAGAAAAGATACTCGGTCGGTGCAAAAGGTGCACTTTCCAAGGTTACCAAACAAATGTGCATCACGTAGAGCAATAGAAATAGCACATAAATGTCCCAAATGTTCCTCCAAAGATTTACTATAAATCAGTATATCATTAAAATAGACTACCACAAATCGTCCAATGAAAGCACGTAAAACTTCGTTAATTAATCTCATCAAAGTACTAGGTGCATTAGTTAACCCAAAAGGCATGACTAACCACTCATATAAACCAAACTTAGTTTTAAATGCAGTTTTCCATTCATCTCCCAATTTCATACGAATTTGATGGTATCCACTACGCAAATCAACTTTGGAGAAAATTGTAGAGCCACTCAATTCATCAAGCATATCATCTAGCCTAGGAATAGGATGACGATAACGAATAGTAATATTATTAATGCCTCTACAATCAACACACATACGCGATGTACCATCCTTTTTCGGCACTAGTATGATAGGAACAACACAAGGACTAAGAGATTCGCGTATATAACCTTTGTCGAGGAGCTCCTGTACTTGACGCATAATCTCCTTCGTCTCCTCTGGATTGGTATGGTATGGTGCACGGTTGGGTAGCGATGCACCGGGAATTAAGTCAACCTGATGCTCAATCCCTCGAATAGGTGGTAATCCCGGTGGCACGTCTTTTGGAAAGACGTCAGTGACCTCCTGCAAAATGTTAGTAACAGCACGAGGCAAAGAGGAAGGCACGTCCTCGAATGAAAATAATGCCTCTTTGCACACAAAAAGCATATCAAATAGATTTGCTAAAATCTAGCTCATCAATATCAGATTTGGTGGCACGTAAACATGCACTTTTCAAGTTAATTTCAGAAGCAACACTAGATGGTTTATTATCAGGCTTCATTTGTTGCTCAAATTCTTTTGCCACAATCTGATTTTCACTCTTATTTTTCTCCTGTTTTGCTTTATTAGCTCTATGAATATCATCTTTCAAAATGGAATCAGGAGACATAGGAAGAAAGTAATATGTTTATCCTTATGAACAAGAGTATACTGATTGTTTCTACCATGGTGTACATAATTTTTATCAAATTGTCATGGTCTACCAAGTAATAAGGAACATGCTTGCATAGGTACCACATCACAATCAACATAATCAGCATATGTAGAGATACTAAAATGCACACGAACAGTACATGTTACCTTAACCTTGCCGCTGTTGTTGAACCATTGGATATAATAAGGATGCGGATGTGGCCTTGTGGTGAGAGATAGATTCTCCTCCATCTCCATGCTAGCCAAGTTGTTTCAGCTCCCTCCATCTATAATGACGCAAACAGAACGTTCCTTCACAACTCCCTTTGTATGGAACAAATTATGCCTCTGATTTTGCTCAGCTTGTGTAACCTGCACACTCAAAACACGTTGAGAAACTAAACATTTGTACCTGTCAGCATCTTCGGGAGCCTTGTATGCGTCTCATGTTCAGAATCATCTCCATCGTGTTCTTCACATGTAATAAGATCAAAGTCTCCTCATCATAGTCACTAGTGGACTGATACCCACCATCCTCAGTAGCAACCATCACACGCTGAGATTTGCATTCTCTTGCATAATGACCTCTTCCCTTACAACGACGACAAATAATATCACTTGTGTGCCCTGTTGATGCCATGGAAGAAGAACTCTGTACAGGCCCGACAGGTGTGCTCTTGGTAGATAGTGGTGGTTGTGCCTGCTTTCTTTTATCACGAATGGAGGTGGCAGCTGATGGATGTAGCGATGCAGTAGAATGTGTGGAAGTAGAGGATGCACCGGTGTCCATGAAGAAGGTCGACCTGCAGAAAAGTTAGTTCGTGCCAATGCCTATCGATCCTGCACTTCACATTTAGCTTTACAAGCAAGATGGAATAAACAAGTGATATTATTATACTCCTTATACTCTAGAATGGTCTGAATCTCTCTATTTAATCCACCCATAAAACGTGCAAGCATAGCTTCATTATCCTCAACAATACCTCATCTAATCATGCAAGTTTGTAATTCCTGATAATATTCCTCTACAGAATTTTTTCCTTGTCTTAAACGCTGCAATTTTTGAAGTAATTCACATTGATAATATGGTGGAACCCAACGAGTACGCATAGCAGTTTCCAAAGCAGCTCAAGTAGTTGGAATATTATTCAGATATAATGTACGATGTTCAGACCACCACACACAAGCAAAACTAGTGAAAGCACAAAGTGTAGCAGCACACGTCTCTCCTCGGGATATTCTAAACATGTAAAACGTTGTTCGGTTTCTAACTCCCAAGTAAGATATATATCAGGAACATATCTACCCTCAAATGGTGGAATATTCAATTTCAGTTTAGGGAGATGGTCATGATCTCATACCTGAGGGGGTGGTGCAGCCCAACCATTGCGATTATTTGCATGTGGATGACCTGGTGGTTGTGGTGCTGGTGGTTGCACGTAGTTCTAATTTCGATCAACCTCATCCTCGTAATCTCCCGCATAATCCTCCTCCTCCTCATTAGCAGAAGGAGCCAAAGAAGTATCAACAGCAGCACCAACGGTTTGGCCAGGCTCAAGAGGGACACGGCTCGCTCGGCGGAGGGTTGTTTCGCAACGTGGAGGTAGTCGTTGTTGTTGTTGTTGTTGTTGTTGTTGTGGCAGAGGTCCGGCAGGTGCAGCCGGTGGTGGGTGTGGAAGACGCGCAAGCACTTCATTAAATTTTTTATCGAGCTTTGTTTCGAACGTCTTCTCAAAGCCAGTTATCTTATCCATTGCCTTTTCAAAATTGTTTAGCACATCTTGCACTTGTTCAGTCATCATTTGCTGAAATTTATCATGCAATTTCTTATTCGTCATGTTCTCCCAGTCAGTCTCATCGACTTGTGATCCTGCCATGGTTAGCAGCAATAGAAACACACAAGAATATGATCCTACAGACTACTAGAAAATGGTGGTGGTGGGGCGTCACAAATCCGTCAAGCAAATCTCAAATTCTTACCAGTTCTTACCAAGCAGCAGGTGGTGATCGGCAACCGTTGTAGTCAAAACTCTCAAAGCTTGGATAGAGCGATTACCAGGGAGAGTCAAACGCACGACGTAGATGTATGTGGAGCTGGGAAGGCTTATAATATGGTAGCAAAAAGGGTCAGCAATAATCAATTCAGAGATGCAAAGTTGAATAAACGCTCAACGACCTTACTGTGCTGGTCCTAGGCTAGACCGTACTAGAAACGCGAGCCTAGAACCCGAACAAAATCACGGCGCGACATGTAAACAAGGGAAAAGCACTCTGAATTTTTTTTGCTCTTTTTTTTGCGAAAAATCACTATAATGGCGAGTGTCTCAAAACACTTCCCAAGTCAAACTAACAGGATAGGCACGAAATTTTTTTGACAATTTTTTTCCGGAAATCATGGAGGCAACGACGAAAAAGTGCGACAAAAAATCACTATGATGGGGAGTGTCTCAAATCGCTCCGTGGGACCTACAAATAGGATAGGGAAAAATATTTTTGGTCGCCGAAAGTTTGGCCTAAAAACTGCCCGGGGGTCTCCAGACTCTTTTTTTTCGAAGCCTACTCAGGCAAGGAAACACGAAACGGAAAATAAAAGTAAACGTTTTTTTTTTCGAAACCTACTCAGGCAAGGAAACACGAAACGGAAACTAGATGGATCTCGAAAACAAACCTAATATGAAAAGACTCGGATTGGTGATGGACAGGCAGATGTATATGTGGACTCAGATTGGTGGTGGACTGGTAGATGTATATGTGCACTCGGATTGGTGGTGGACAGGCGGATGTATATGTGGACTCGGATTGGTGGTGGACAGGCGGGTGTATATGGCAGCGGTAAGGAATATGTTGGTGCGGCGGCGGCGTGACAACTTGTGAACAGAACTCGAAACTCTAAAGAACTAGACGCTAAGACCAGCAACTTGAGACGACGATGCAACCGCAAATTCAACAAAGCAAATATAGAAAAGATTATGCAAAGGCTCAGATTGGTTCGGATAGGATGAACTAGCCGTAAATTTCTTTTGTGTGGATTTTTCGTGGACTGTAGGTATGAAGAACAGACTCGATCTAAACTACGAAAAACTGTAAAATCTCATTGAGCAACCTGGAAATCGGATACCACTTGATAGAGGCAAAGGTGTCTCGTCTTTCGATGAGATGGTGGCTATTGTTTTGGAGGAAGTCGACTTTGACGATCCGACTACGAACGTGCGAGGACGTTGCGCCTTAGCAATCGCTAAACCAACTCCGAGAGGTTATTGACCACGCCGGAGCATGATCAACCTGACCACGAAGGTCTGTTTCCTGTAGGCAAACAAAGAACAAGCAAGAAACTAAGGTTGCAATCTAGATATTGTGAATATAATAGGAAAGCTTTATTGATCAAGGTGGAGTTCTGTGACGCCTTTGTCTGGTCGTTAAACACAAACGAAGTACGCGAAGTTGCAGCTATGGCGAACTTTAATCTAAACAAAACCCAAAGTCTAAACGACGCCCTAAGGGCTGTATATATGGAGTAAGAGGGGGGGATTTCTTGGCCCTTGAGGGAGGGGTCCGAAACCAAACCTAACTCTTGTTTCCCCACACATACGGACTCTAAAAACAGCCTATACTTAAGTATTTCGAAATTACATGGGCCTGGCCCAATAATAAGGTGACGCAGCAGCTAGAATAGCTGGACGAAATTTTATGAAGTGGCATCTTGTATATTTCGTCCAAGGCTTCATGCACTCCTTATGTTGGCTTCAAAGTCCTGAAATCATCACTTGTAACTACGTTCTTGTTCCGCTTGCGCATGCCATCATCTCCAGGCTTGGTCTTGCTCTAGTGTTCATCCCTCTTATTCATGCCAGGCCCTTCATTTGTAAGCAAAACAAATGTATCTAATTTAGGCAGCATCATATTCTCATGAACATTAGAATCATTACCAAGAAACGCAAGTATTTGATAATTTACTCTAGTAGTTGGTCCAGTATATGTAGCAGTAGGGGTTGTGGGTGTCACAATGGTATGGATGTCCTCATCAGACCCCCGGCAAGATCCATGCCGGGGAGGCCCACGAGACTCTGACAAGACCCTTGCCGGGGACATCTGCGGGGCCGAGGCCAGGCCGGCACTTGCGAGAGTTTCGCTGCCCCGCACCCGTTACGATGTGGCGGCCAGCCCGCCAACAAGGCGAGCGCCTGCATGGCATCCTGTAGCTTCTGGGCCAACTAGCCAAGCACCTGCATGGTGGCATGCAGATCTTCGTGAAGACCCTGCCATCGCACCTGCTCAGCAGCCAGCCACCCAGCATGGCGCTGCATGCCTCGTCACCTTGGATGCGCGTCGAAGTAAGGCGAGGCGGTGATAAACGGGACGAGCTTCTTTGCCGTCCCCGATAAAGCAAGAGGACACATAGGCGCCGTATTAAATGTGTTTGTCCTATGATGTCAGGAGATAAACTTGTACACTGTACACACTTTCCACCTCCTGTGTGCCACTGTGGCAACCCCTTTGACATATAAAAGGAGGCCCGAGGCGTACTGAGGGAGGATTCAGACTTTTTGGACTGGGCTTGCACCGCAGCTAGTGCAAGAGCTCAAGAACACTAAATACACACAAAGTAGGACTAGGGTTTTACGCATCGTTTGCAGCCTGAACCTGGGTAAAAATTCCCCCGTGTTGATCTTCTCGACCCGCTCTTTGCGCAGCCCCACGCCCCGCCAACCGTAGTAGGGATTCACTGTGATCCCATAGGTGTCGCTCCTGAGCCCCGACATCTTTGGCGCGCCAGGTAGGGGGCGCTGATGATGTGAAAATCCGGTTTTGAAGTCAATTCATCGACTCCGTCATCGCAATGGCTCCCAAGAAGAAGGCGATCACAGCGATCGGCTCGTCTGGGGCCGAACCACCCATCCCAGCGTGGGCGGGCGATGGAGCGGTCATGGATGGTGGCGGAGGCGTGGCCTGTGAGCATCCACGACACCCTGGCAATCAGAGCCAGGCGAGCGGCATCGTGCGTGCTCGAGACGACGAGCCACGCGCCGCTGGGCCCGGGGGCGGGGCTGTGCAGCCCACGGGCGGCACGGTGACCTCCTGGACGCCCCAGCCGGCGCCCGCGCTGCGACCTTCCCCGGCCGCGCGTGATGAGCAACTCCGCGATGTTGGTGCCTCTGGACACCGCCGCGGGAAGAGCCCTCTACGTCACTCTCAAGACGCACAGGGCCGGCATGCACGCCCAGACGCTGATAGGAATGGCGCGCGACAACGAGACCATGATAGAGCTCCTTCTAACATGGTTAGAAGTCGGAGCGCGTCACGGTCCATGCAGCTTTTGTCGCCACCCACACCAGCGGAAGCGTTGGCACGCGTGCAACTACTCCTCGACTTCCCTCCAGCAGCGGAGAAGCTCGACGAGTGGAGGGCCACCATTCCAAGCCTCATCAGCTTCGCCAACAAAGATGAGCCGCGCCCAGCGGGACCCTCGTGCTGGCGTTCTGTCGAGCCGGTACATACCGGCGGTGGGAGGACCGGAGACGCTGCGACGACGATGCACTCTCCTCCCCCACGGTCGCGACAGCAGCCACCGGCTCGCTGGGCCGACGCCCGCGGGAACATTTCTACGGCGTCGTCCGACCCGCGAGCCCGCTGCGACCAACGTCAAGTCTTTCGGGAGCGAGCTCAGGAAGACGCTCGGACCACTATCAAGCGGCGGCGGGACGCGCGCCATCAGTCAGATAGGAGCACGGGACCCACTATGGACTGCCCAGCGACGGGTGGTGCAGGTTACTTACCTTACAAGGTGGGTTGTCCAGCCTTTACCCGTGAGCTGTGGCAGTTCCAGTGGCCCACCCACCGCACGTTCAAGCCTGAGGTCGGAGAGAAATACAACGGCAAGACTCACCCGTCGGAGTTCCTCAGCATCTACACCATCGCGATGCAAGCTGCCGGGGCTCGCGACGATAAGGTGCTTGCCAATTATTTCCCGTTGGCACTCAAGCCCAACGTCATGTCATGGTTGATGCACCTTGCAGTGGATTCCATCTGTTCTTGGTCGGATCTGTGCCACGAGTTTGTTGGCGCATTTACCAGTCGCCACCAAGCTCCTGGCCAGGCGAGTGATTTGCATGTCATCCCCCAGAAGGACGGCGAGTCCCTGCGCAAGTACATACAAAGGTTCAGCTGTGTGCAGTACAACATCATAGATGTTCATCCCACTGCTGTCATCAGTGCATTCCATCAGAATGTGCGCAACCGCAAGATGCGCAAGGAGCTGGCGAGGAACAAGGTTAAGGATGTAGCCGAGCTATATGTTCTGGCCGATAAGTGCGCTCGGGCTGAAGAAGGAAGGAAGTACCCCGGCAAAGATGCCGGCGCGGAAACTGACTCCACAGACGAAGACGCCTGTCGGTGTGGAACGACACCTATGGGATCACAAGAATCCCTACTACGGTTGCCGGGGGGCAGGGTTGTGCGGAGAGCAGGGCTAGTAGACAGCACAAGGATCATTTACCCAGGTTCGGGCCGCGAGGATGCGTAAAACCGTAGTCCTGCTTTGGTGGGTGTATTTATGAGAGTTCTTGAGCTCTCGAACTAGCTGTGGTCAGTGCGTGGTTCGAAAGAGCCGAATCCTTCTCCAGTATGCCATGGGCCTCCTTTTATAGTTGAAAGGGGCTGCCACAGTGACACACAGGAGGTGGAAAGGCGTACAGTGTCCTGAGCTTATCGCTCGTATTACAGGACAAGACGCATTTAATGCGTAGCTTAGGTGTCCCCATGCTTTATTGGGGACGGGGGCGAGGCCCGTCCCGTCCGTCGCCGCTCCTCCTCGCCTTGACACGCGCCCTGGCCAGTGAGGTGCGTGGTGCCATGTAGGCAGGCAGGCAGCTGAGGTGGCGCAGTGGCGGAGCCTTCACGAAGATCTGCATGCCACCACACAGGCGCTCGATGAGTTGGCCTGGGAGTTGCATGTTGCCACGCACGTGCCCGCCCAGCTGGTTGGGCTAGCAGCTGCATGTGAACGGTGGTGGAAGCTTGGTTGGCGCGGGCCTGGCGGTGGCCCCGCTGGCGTCCTTGGCGAGGGCCTCGTCGGGTGGCCCGGCAAGGGTCTTGCCGTGGCGCGTTGTCGTCCCCGGCAAGGATCTTGCCGGGGGTCTGGTGGCCTTCGTCGGCAAGGATCTTGCCGAGGATCGTCGTCTTCTAATCCTCGCCTGATCTTGAATATGTCTTCACAAAGATCTGCATGCCACCACAGAGATGCCTTCCCGAGCCCTGGCCCCACGTCGATGATGACGTTGGGGACCGTGGGCTTAAGGGTGGCTTGCTCTGTTGGTGTGGGGCGAGCTGTCCCGGCAAGGACCTTGCCGGGGCCGCTGAGGCTGCTCGGCAAGGGTCTTGCCGGGGGAACCTGCTTCGTCCCTCTGCTCTTTGTGGTCTTGGCCTTGGCGTTGCTTTGATTGTCTTGGGCTTCGGTCTTACCTTGGCTCACCTCCCCTGTTCTGCTTGGTGTGGTCATGGGCGCGGCTCCGACTGCCCGTGCACAGGTAAAGGGGTACAAAAGCGTGCCCCTATTTTCGTACACCGACAGGAGCCCCCGGGCCTGGGCCACACATAAGCGCGACACGTTGTTGGGCCAGGCCCAAAACAGTGCGCGGGCAGGTGGGGGCGGTTTTGACCGTGGTAAGACTCTTCGTGCGCTCCGCTTCCCACGACCCGCGCGCGCGGCTTGGCGTGGAGGGGCGTGCGTGACGTGGGCGGCATGCGTGGGGCGGTTTCCACATGCATGCGTCACATCGCAGTAAATGGGCAGCGCGCCTCGCGGCTTCCCCATAAAAAGGGATAACCGTGGGCGCACTGGTCCTTTTACCCTCCGTGCAACCCCAATCTCGGAGACCTCCGCCTGCCCCTCCCTTCTTCTTCAAGCTTCGTTCTTGCTTGCCGCCGTTGTGCCCCCGCCACCCTCGGTCTTGCCCTTCTCCCCCAGCCGTCATGGCGCCAAAATCCGCTGAAAAGTGCGCTGGCGGTGCAGCGGACGCAGTCCGCCTTCTTCCCCTCGACAGTCGACGTGCTCGAGCTTCGGGAATCCTTCAGACCCTTGTGGGGAGTGAATACGAGGGGGGAGAATTCGGGGCATCCGGCCACGCGTGTCATCCCCGCCGACTGCGCCGAGGCTGCCCCAAATCGGTACCCCTTCTTTGTTGATTATATTTCTTGTGGGCTCTGTCCTCCCTTCTTCGATTTCTTCAGCGACATCATGCACACCTTTGGCCTCCGCCTCCTGGATTTTACTCCGAATGCGGTGGCATGCATGGCCCTTTTCGCGCACCTTTGCGAAGGCTTTGCCGGGGTGCACCCCAACACGGCGCTCTTCCGCCATTACTTCTTCCCTCGGATCCAAACAGGAGGCGCCATTTCGGGGTGCATCGCCTAGATCCCAAAATCCAAGGGAGCGTACCCGGACGGTGCCATGAAGGAGAGGTGGGAGGAATGGCGGGGCCGGTGGTGCTGGATCGAAGAGAAGGACCCGCCGGCGTTCTGCAGAGTTCGCCAGGCGCCGCCGGTTCGCGGAAGCGATTGGAGCGACGTCGACACCGACGACGGAAAGCTCATGGTTGCCACCACCAGGATTCTCCGGCTTACCCAGGTCAGGCTCACCCTTGAGATGATCTGGGCGGACTTCATCCGTCGCCGGATCGCTCCTCTGCATAACAAGGGGAGGCCAGCCTTGCTCTTCACGAACCCCACCGACATCATGCGGCTCAGCCCCGGCCTCGACCACAACTTCACAGTGATGGGACACGCCCATTTCTGCCAACGGATCTTCCAGCTCGACGTGGGCCGTGATGGCGAGGTCGAGCAGACTGGCAAGGTCGCGAGGGCCGCCGCGAAGGCCGGCAAGGTCCTCAAGGGGCCTCTGTTCAATCTGCCAGTGGGGGTGGTCCCGTTGTGTAACAACTCGCGTCGGTCCGAGATCATTGCCATGATGCCGGACTGCAACGCGCATGGCCCCGACCCGAGCTGGAAGGAGCCGGAGGACGCCAAAGTGCACCAGTTCTTTGACACCCTGCATGAGGGGTATGTCAATGCCGATGCCGAGCGGATGCTTGTCCAGGAGACCACCCAGGCGGAGATGGACTACATCGCCACCAGCGCGAAGGAGGCACAACTTGCCAGGGAGGCCGGAAGTGCCCGCGGTGTGGAGGAAAAGGCCACGAAGGCTGCGGAGGAGGAGGAGCTCGCCCGATGGGCGGCGGCCACCGGGGGAGCCAGCAGCGCCGGCAACGAGGCTCCTCTGGTTGAAGACGTGACCGGCGAGTTGTCGTCGGAGGAGGTCGAGACCACAGGCCCGACGCCAGCTATGGGGAGAGGGCGAGTCCTGCGGTGGGCCAGTTCCGGCGAGCCGGTCCGTCCTGGCAGGGCTGCGCGGTCATAGCTGACCTTGGAGGGGTCCGGGCGCCACACGAGGGCAGCGGCGGCGAAGAAGCCGACGAAGGTCGCGGTGAAGAAGAAGACGGCCGTCCCTTCTCCATCTACGCGTGTCCGGACTCCACCTCCTTCTCCTCCTCCGGCGGATGTCGACACGGGGTCACTTTTGATTATGGATCCCTCAGCCCGAGGACGAAGAGGAAAACAACAGAGGAGGAGGCGGACGACGAGTGTATCTGGTTCTTTTCCGTTATCTCTGCCTCCTCAATCTGCGTTGCTCGTCTTAACATGCCTTCATGTTTGTAGGGATGTGGAGACACTGGCCCAGAGGGTGAAGAGGGCCAAGGTCTTGGCGGGTGGCCAGCCCCCAGTTGGTACTTCGGGGGCGCCATTGGTGGTGTTGAGCAACCCGGACAGCAGCCCCCGGCAGAGCCCCCGGCGTAAGTTCATCACTCTTCCCCCTGTCGACATGTGTTTGGGGCATGACACTTTTGGCGCTGACCTTGCCAGGTATGCAGGAGGAGAGCAGCAGCAGGAGGAGCCACAGAGGGCTACTCCCAACATGCCGCTCCCGTCGACCACGCCGCCCCGAGGGGCGTCCCCGGCGAGGCCGCCAGGCACCGGGCCCACGCACATGGAGGAGGAGGAGGAGGACTTGGGCGCCGGTGGCTTTGCCTTGACGCCGAATGTTGGCGGGGAGGGGACTTCCGTTTCCCAGCCGGGTACTGGCACAGGTAAATCATTCGCCGTTCGTCCCTGCTTCCTTTTCCTTCTGGCCCTTGGTCCTGGCCTTGCCTCACCCCCTTTTTCGGCGTCCAGATTCCTCCTCGGTGAACCTAGAGGACATGGATGCCGTCATCGAGGGCGTCGCCAAGGCTGCCGAGGCAGACACCGAGAAGATCGCCACCGAGGAGGCCGCTAGGGGCGTTGCCGAGGAGGCCGGCAAGGGGCCTGCTGAAGGGGCCGGCGAGGCCGCCGCCGAGGAGGAGGAGGTGGCCGGTGACCAACCTTCCTCTTCTGCTGATTCCGGCTCCGGCAAGTACCTGAGGGTGAGCGACAACTTGTTCGTCCACCTTCCAGGCGCGTCGAGCACCAGGACACCCGTGGAGGGGGAGGTGTTCGACGACGAAGTGCTTGCCACTGCCGGGCTTGAAGTCGTCGACGAGCCGATTGTTGGTGGCGACAGTTCGCAGGAAGAGCGGCTCCTCCACGCCATGGGCGCCAGCTTCCGGAAGCTCCAGGCGTGGAGGAGAAGGCGGAGGCGGACCTCCAGGAGCGCGTTCCCGAGACGCAAGACTGGTTCCGCGATGCCCACAAGGAGCTCAAGGCCGCTCAGGGCGAGCTAGCCAAGCGCGACATGGAGCTCACCATGAAGCTCGCCGACGTCAAGAAAGCTCAAGAGACGGCGAGGAACTTGGCCGCGGCCGCCGAAGCTGCCCGGACCCAGCACGAGGCCGCGCTGAACTCCCAGGAGGAGGACCTCGCTGCGCGCGAGGGAAAGCTTGCCGCCATGCTTCGCGACAAGGAAGTAGAGGTGGAGAAGCTTGTCTTGCAGCGGACCAGTGAGCTATAGCAGAGGCACAAAGAGGCACTCAATGCCCAAGCCCAGGTCTACGCCGGCAAGATGGAGGAGCTTGAGGCGGAGCGCGACGGGCTGAAGGAGCAGGCCCTGAAGCTATCCCAGGAGAAGGACATGCTCAACAGTGCCCTGACAGAGGCACAGGGCGCGATCGTCAGCAAGGCTGGGGAGCTCTCCGAGGCCAACAACTCCATCAAGGACCTCAAGCTGAAGCTGGAGGGTCTCGAGAAGGTGCTGGAGGAGGCCAAGACCTGAGAGGGGACCCTGGCCAAGGAGCGGGAAGCTGAGAAGCAGTTGCGGGAGAACGAGGGCCTCAACTTAGCGGATCACGTGGCGGGCGAGAACCGTTGGCTCGATCGCCTCGCCACCGTCGCCAACCAGGCCGCCGCGCAGCTGGCCATCATGGGGATGCCGGATGTGAGGTATGTCCCGGAGCGGAGCGTGAGCGCCAATTGCAGCCTGACCATGTTCTTCGAAAAGGTCGTCGGCGCTCTGGAGCGGCTCCATGCCAACCGGGCGGCCTCACTGGCCGACGAGTCCCGGAGGTTCTGCCAGGGAGCCATGACCAAGGTTCTCACCAAGGTGGCGCACTGGTACCCCGACCTCGACTTCGACGCCACGCTGGAGAGCTTGCCGGAGGGTACTGACCTCGCACCGCTCATAGAGCGCATCAAGCCCATCATCAGCCGAGTCGGCGGAATTCAGAGGGTGGGGGGCCAGCGCCGGGATTAGGCATCCCATTCTTTATCGCTGCTGCAGGTTCACAACCAAGACAATTGCTATCTCTAGTTAGAACCGCAGCAACAATTCGATGTAATATAACTCTGCAACACTTTTGGTATTATGCATGTTATTTTCCTGTTCGATTTTTCCTTGTATGTCTGCCCTACGTAACTGGGTAGGCTTTGCCGGCGCGTAAACCTAGGGCGGCGTCTTGGGGACAGATCCCCATTGGCCTGCCGGGTGTGCTTGCTGCCGGGCAAACCACCTTACCGCCCTTAGCGCGGCCGCCCGAACTGTCGAGTTTGACTCGAGTCAGAGTCAGGAGCGTTGCCAGGTGCGGAAGGCTACCCCGCCACTCTCGACGCGGCAGCTTTGAGCTGTTGAGCGGACTCGAAACAGAACAAAGGCGTTGCCAATTGCGGGGGGTCCCTTTGCGTGCAGGTTTCCCATACATAGGCCAGATCTCCGAGGACGATAACCTCAAGTGTAAAAGGAAATAACCCAAGGCTCTGAATGACTCAGCTTTTCTGTTGCCGAGCCGGCGTCGTTCCTCCAGCCGCCTTCTTCTCAGAAACCGAAAGCGATGAAGAACCGCTAGGCTAACTACTAGACCAGATTCTCACAATTGCGCCCCCTACCTGGCGCGCCAAAGATGTCGGTGTGGAACGACACCTATGGGATCACAAGAATCCCTACTATGGTTGCCGGGGCGCAGGGTTGCGAGGAGAGCAGGGCTAGTAGACAGCACAAGGATCGTTTACCCAGGTTCGGGCCGAGGGGATGCGTAAAACCCTAGTCCTGCTTTGGTGGGTGTATTTCTAAGAGTTCTTGAGCTCTCGAACTAGTTGTGGTCAGTGCGTGGTTCGAAAGAGCCGAATCCTTCTCCAGTATGCCATGGGCCTCCTTTTATAGTTGAAAGGGGCTGCCACAGTGACACACAGGAGGTGGAAAGGCGTATAGTGTCCTGAGCTTATCGCTCGTATTACAGGACAAGACGCATTTAATGCGTAGCTTAGGTGTCCCCATGCTTTATTGGGGACGGGGGCGAGGCCCGTCCCGTCCGTCGCCGCTCCTCCTCGCCTTGACACGTGCCCTGGCCAGTGAGGTGCGTGGTACCATGTAGGCAGGCAGGCTGCTGAGGTGGCGCAGTGGCGGAGCCTTCACGAAGATCTGCATGCCGCCACGCAGGCGCTCGATGAGTTGGCCTGGGAGTTGCATGTTGCCATGCAGGTGCCCGCCCAGCTGGTTGGGCTGGCAGCTGCATGTGAACGGTGGTGGAAGCTTGGTTGGCGCGGGCCTGGCGGTGGCCCCGCTGGCGTCCTTGGCGAGGGCCTCGCCGGGTGGCCCGGCAAGGGTCTTGCCGTGGCGCGTTGTCGTCCCCGGCAAGGATCTTGCCGGGGGTCTGGTGGCCTTCCTCGGCAAGGATCTTGCCGAGGATCGTCATCTTCTAATCCTCGTCTGATCTTGATATGTCTTCACAAAGATCTGCATGCCACCACAGAGATGCCTTCCCGAGCCCTGGCCCCACGTCGATGATGGCATTGGGGACCGTGGGCTCAAGGGTGGCTTGCTCTGTTGGTGTGGGGCGAGCTGTCCCGGCAAGGACCTTGCCGGGGCCGCTTAGGCTGCCCGGCAAGGGTCTTGCCGGGGGAACCTGCTTCGTCCCTCTGCTCTTTGTGGTCTTGGCCTTGGCGTTGCTTTGATTGTCTTGGGCTTCGGTCTTACCTTGGCTCACCTCCCCTGTTCTGCTTGGTGTGGTCGTGGGCGCGGCTCCGACTGCCCGTGCACAGGTAAAGGGGTACAAAAGCGTGCCCCTATTTTTGTACACCGACAATGCCGCCGCCCTGGCAAAGAAGGGCCGACACCACAGCAGAAAGCGTAAGGGCAAGACCGTGCTTGCCGTCGAGGGATCCGGCGACCCCGGCGCCACCAAGAAGGCCAAGGTTGACGACCCCAGGAAGGAAGTCGCCGGGTGTGCCGGCTGCCGGGCCTTGGCGGCTGCCAACAAGCCACGAATCTCCGACAAGAAGTACTGCAAGATCCATCACACAAAGGTCCATGACCTCCAGAACTGCCGGCAAGTTGAGCTACTTGCAGAGAAGCAGAAAGCTGAATATGAGAAGCGCGACAAGGAGAAGGGCCAGGATGGTGCTGAGGGGTCTGGTAAGAAGCGTGGCGGTCGAGGAGGCCGCCGCGACAAGGATAATCAACAAGAGAGGCCCGCTCGGGGCCGTGACAAGAAGGAGGAAGATGATGATCATGATGAGGACGATGAGTCCGGTGAGCACGAATTCCAGAAAGCTACGGAGGCCATGTGCGTCGAAGGTGGCGCCTCGCTGCACACTCTCACCGCCAACTGAAGTAGTGGGCGCGTGAGGTCACTGCGGCGGAGCCATCGTTCGACGCCCAAAGACCACTGAAGTGGTCCAGCACATCTATTATTGTTGACACCGAGGATCACCCTGACCGCACAACTGCGGTCGGGTGTTTGCCATTGTTGGTTTCCCCAACAATATGCAACCTCAAGGTGACAAAGATACTAGTTGACGGTGCGGCCGGTCTGAACTTGATCTCGCCTGCTGTGATCGACAGGCTGCAAATCCCCAACGGGAGATCTCCAGGAGACGGGCACGTTTCAAGGGGTCAACCCGTGGAGGAGTCAGCCGAAGGGCAAAGTCACGTTGCCCGTCACATTTGGGGGCGAGCTGAACTATCGGACGGAGAAGATCGTTTTTGATGTGGCCAAGATCCCCTTGCCCTATAATGGGATCCTCGGCCGCCCAGCGCTGGCCAAGTTTATGGCGGCATCACATTACGCTTACAATACGTTGAAGATGCCCGGGCCGGTGAGCATCATCACCGTCCCCTCCAACAAGAAGGATGCGCTCATCTGCGCCGATCAACTCTACCAAGGCACTTGCTCCTGCCACCGAGGCCCGGGGAGGGAAGAAAACCAGCAAGGCCTCTGTCTTTGCCAGCAAGGCCCCTTCCGGCAAGACTTCCGACCCCGGTAAGGACTCCTGCACCTCCTCTGGCAAACGCGCCTCTTCGGAGAGCCGCGTTACCGTTGAGGACATGCCAGAGAGCTCCGCCAGCAGGAGCAAGAGGTCCAAGGCGGCCCCGCCAGAAACCAAGAAGGTGCCCGTCAAGGAGGATGGCATGGGTTGAGCTTTTACCATAAGCTCCACCCTCGACAGCAAATAGGAAAGCGCACTCGTCGCCTTCCTGCGGGCGAATGTCGACGTGTTTGGATGGCAAGCATCCGACATCCTCGGCGTTCCTAGGGAGGTGATTGAGCACCACCTTGCTGTCTGTCCTCATGCGCGGCCTGTCAAGCAGAAGGTCAGAAAGCAAGCTTTGGAGCGACAAGAGTTCATCATCGAAGAGATCAGGAAGTTGGAAGCGGCAGGCTTGGTCAGAGGAGTGCTCCACCCCACGTGGTTGGCCAATCCAGTGGTAGTGCGTAAGGCAAATGGGAAGTGAAGGCTGTTTATTGACTACACAGATATCAATAAGGCCTCTCCAAAGGATCCTTTCCCTTTGCCACGCATCGACCAGATAGTGCACTCCACTGCCGGGTGTGATCTGCTGTCATTCCTCAACGCCTACTCAGGATACCACCAGATCTTCATGATGAAGGAAGACGAAGAAAAGACAGTGTTCATCACCCCATGTGGTACGTACTGTTTTGTACGGATGCCTTTCGGGTTGAAAAGCGCTAGTTCGACATTTGCCCGAGCAGTCCAAATTGGTTTTGAGCCGCAGCTGCATGGATATATGGAAGCTTATATGGATGATATAGTGGTCAAGACCAAGGACAAGGCCACACTCGTGCAGGATCTAGAGGAAACATTTGCAAACCTGCGCAAGATCAACCTCAAGCTCAATCCAGAGAAGTGCGTATTCGGCGTCCCGTCCGGCAAGCTTCTTGGTTTCTTTGTGTCTCAACGCAGAATCGAAGCAAACCCCGACAAGATCAGAGCGATTGAGCAGATTGAGGCGCCAAGACGGGTCAAGGACATCCGTAGGCTCACCGGCTGCGTTGCTGCTCTAAGTAGGTTCATCTCCAAATCTGCTGAGTGCGCCCTCCCCTTTTTCAAAGTTTTGAAAAAGGCGGGTCCTATGAAATGGACTCCGGAGGCAGAGGCAGCGCTGCAAGATCTGAAGAAGTACCTCTCCTCCATGCCAACACTAGTCGCGCCTAAGCCACAAGAGCCGTTGTTGCTGTATCTAGCAACAACGAATCAAGTGGCCAGTGCTGCGCTAGTGGCACAAAGGGAGCTTGAGGAAGAAATAGCGGCAGCGGCCGAGCTGTCGGATGATGGGCCGGGGCATTCCCCGGCACGGCTTGATGCCGGCAAGGTGGGACCCCCGGCAAGGCCCGATCCCGGCAAGACAGAGTTTGCGCAAGTAGGCGAAGACAAACAAAAGAAGAAGGTGGTGCAGCACTCGGTTTATTTTGTCAGTTCCCTTTTGCAGGGGGCTAGGTCAAGATATTCTGGCATGCAGAAGCTACTTTTCGGCCTCCTCATGGCCTCGAGAAGCTGCATCACTATTTCCAAGCACATGAGATCACCGTCGTCACCCGCCTCCCTTTGCAACGAATCTTGCACAACACAGATGTGACTGGGAGGATTGTGGAGTGGGCGTTGGAGCTGTCGAGCTTTGGCATCAAGTTTGAAAGTACTTCAACGATCAAGAGCCAAGCCTTGGCAGAGTTCATAGCAGAATGGACCGCGACGCCCGACGAAGAGATTCAAGAGACCAACCTTCCCGGCAAGGAGACGTGCCGCGATTGGATTATGTACTTTGATGGAGCTTTCTCACTACAAGGTGCTGGTGCCGGCGTGCTACTCGTCACACCCACCGGAGAGCGCCTCAAGTACGTAGTCCAGATGCACTTTCCCCGGGAAAAATCAATGAACAACATGGCGGAGTACGAGGGATTGCTTGCCGGCCTCAGGATCGCGACAGACCTCGGAATCAGGAAGCTCATCATCAGAGGTGATTCGCAGCTCGTCGTCAAGCAAGTTAACAAGGATTACCAGAGCCCGTTGATGGAGGCCTATGTGGATGAAGTGAGGAAGTTGGAAGAGCGTTTTGACGGTTTACAAGCAGAGCATGTTCCTCGAGTAGAGAACAACATTGCCGACGACCTGTCGAAACGCGCTGCCCTCAAGTTGCCTGTGGAACAAGGTACCTTTGTGCTTCAATTAACTCAGCCATCCGTTGAGCCATCGGCAGGAAAGAACAAGCGAAGAAAGGCAGGCCCCGGCAAATACTTTCCTGCCGAGCTCCCAGGAGCCGCCGGCAAGGAAGTTGCCGGGTACCCCAAGCTTGCCGAGGGGCAACAACCTCCGGCAGGGCCCCAGGCCCTGACCGTAGAGGCAGCTGCCCCTACAACCGAAGATGAGCCTTTAGTCCTCACCGTCGAGCCCCAGGCTCCGGCATGGGCGCAGCGCACCGTTCGTTTCCTCCAAACAGGGGAACTCCCCGAGGAACAGGAAGAAGCAGAAAAAGTAGCCCGTCGGTCCAGCATGTACCAATTTGTGGATGATACCCTATACAGAAGGAGACCGAACGGTGTGAAATTGAAGTGCATTCCTCAGGAGGACGGTCTGGAGCTGTTGGCAGAGATACATGGAGGCATATATGGCACTCATATAGGATCAAGGGCCCTTGCCGGCAAGGCATTCCGGCAAGGTTCCTTTTGGCCCACTGCCCTCCAGGATGCAACTGCACTAGTAACCAAGTGTGAGGCATGTCAGTTCCATTCAAAGAAGCTCCATCAGCCAGCTTAAGCTCTTCAGACGATCCCTCTCTCCTGGCCATTTTTGGTCTGGGGGCTCGACATACTGGGCCCCTTTCCCCATGTTGTCGGGGGCTTTGAGTACTTGTATGTTGCCATCGACAAGTTCACAAAGTGGCCAGAAGTGGAACCAATGAGAAAGGTGACAGCACAATCAGCCGTCAAGTTCTTCAAGGGACTAGTCTGCCATTTTGGTGTGCCGAATAGAGTCATCACCGACAACGACACGCAGTTCACAAGCCGCACCTTTATGCAGTATATCCAGGACTTCGGCAGCAAGGTTTGTTTTGCTTCTGTTGCTCATCCCAGAAGTAACGGCCAGGCTGAGACGGCAAACGCAGAGGTGTTGCGACACCTCAAGACGAGGACTTTTGACAAGCTACACAAGTGCGGAAGGCGCTGGATTGATGAGTTGCCAACGGTTCTTTGGTCGATCAGAACGACGCCAAATCGAGCCACTGGCCAGACACCCTTTGCCCTGGTATACGGGGCAGAAGCAGTTCTCCACACGGAACTCATATACGGGTCACCTCGAGTGCTCGCTTATGATGAGCATGAGCAAGAGCAGTTCCGCCAAGATGATGCGATGCTCCTTGAGGAAGATCGTCTTCGGGCTGCTGTGCGAGCCGCTCGCTACCAGCAAGCCTTGCGCCGCTACCATAGCCGCAAGGTTCGTGCCCGAAGCTTTGAGGAAGGCGACCTTGTTCTTCGGCGAGTTCAATCCGCCAAGAATTCCAACAAATTGACGCCAAAGTGGGAAGGCCCTTATCGGGTAATACGAGTCACCAGACCCGGCGCAATCCGCCTGGAGACCGAAGACGGTATTCCAGTGAGCAACTCCTGGAACATCGAACATTTTTGCAACTTTTACCCATAAGGCGCGATTGCCAGGCCCCCCGGCAGACCACTTTTTGTACAAGCCTTGCCAGCAAGGCATGTAACCCTTTGTACAAAGCCAAGCGCAGACCCTGAGCAACAGATGAATAAATGAAGCGCTGGCGCCCTAAGATTTAGCATGCATGCTAGGTTGAGTCTCCCTCTCTGGTAGGGTTGATAGTGCTTAGCGCCTACTAACCCCTAGCATAGAGGTCGAGTGCTTGTCTTCTGTCTCTTCCAGTCATTTTTGGATCGCAGGCTGCACAGGCGCTTCTGCAAAACCGTTTGGAGGAAAGAAGACGGACCGACACCCCCGACCCCGGCAAGCCAAGGTTGCCGGGGGCTGCAGATTCAGATAAGTCTTTTCTCCCCCGCAGTGCGTTTCCGTATGAAACTTGAACATACGAACCTTCGTTCATTCCTATGCCACCGTGCTCCCTCCTTCCTATGCCCGAAATCCCTTCCAGGCTAGAATTTGGTTGTAGTTGCGGTGGAAGGGAAACAAACGAAGGGCCCGATCCTACTTTGCCCCTACTCCCGCCAAGGGCGTGGGTATAATCATGGTATAAAGCGGGAGGACGGCAAGGTTTGTTGCCGGGCGACGTTGTTTGCTTAAAATAACAAGGACTCGCTCCTTAGTGTGGGCCTCGCTCACGCACAAAAGAACCCAGCAAACACCCTTTTTCATTAATACGTTGATTAAACAAGTATAATTCATACGGAACGTAAACATGAGCAAGGGGTTACAAAGTCTAAATTCGACAAGTGCCCACAGGCTTAAGATTTGAAAGAAAAGATAAGGTGCCCATAATCCCTTTCTTGTCCCACTCCTCAGGAAGCGGATCGGGATAGCAGGGGGGTAAAAGGAGTGCCTAGGCGAGGTACGAAGAGCATAAGACACAAGGAGAACGTCCCAGCAACCGCCCAAAAGAGGGCTGGTGATGACGGTGCCGGGGAAGAAGCCAGAAGATGAGGCAGCGGGCCGGCAATACGAGACGAAGGCGTCGATGCCATCATACTCTGACTTGACGGCCCGCCACCCGCCTTCTTCGTCTTCTCCGGCCTTCCAGCGCCAGCCGCCGGAAGCGACGGCCCCGAGAAGTTCAAGGAGCTGGCTCGAGGAGCCGCCGCCAAGAACTACCCCCCGGCAAATCGTGCAGATGGTGCTGCTGCCGGTGCCGCCTAGGGACGGGGCGTCTGACGTCTAGTCAGACCCGTCCCCGTCGTCCTCCCCATCGGCCCCCTCTTTGTCGCTGTCGCTCTAGGAGGAGCTCTCCTCGTCGGTCGAGCTCTCTGCGCAGCACTCTAACCTGTGTCCCGAGCGCCCGAAGACCTTAACGGAGAGCATGTCGCTCTCCACTAATTTGAAGTGGAGAACGAGCCCCTTCATCAAGCAGTGGGCGCGTGCGAAGGTTTTCCAACCCCGACGAAGGAGCATTACATGAGGGACAGGGAACCTTGTGTTCGCCCATATGTCGCCATTGCAACACCCCTTCATGTGAAGCCTCAGCCTCTGCGGCTGGTTGATCTCCAGCACCCTCACAAACGCCTCGGGGAGGCAAAGGCGGCTACGCGGCGGCTCGTGCAACTGCAAGATGAACTCCAGCGCCATGTCCCCGACGTGGCCAGTCGACCAAGCGGGAGGGGATGGCGGCGGAGATGGTGACGTCGCAGGTGTCCCCCTTCCGCGCCCACCTCTGCCTCGACCGCCTCGCCGACCGTGACCCTGTCCGACGCCTCCACCTTGGGTGTCTGGCTCTTCCTTAGCTGCCGTGGCTCTCTGATGAGAGGAAGATCTAGTTGCCTCCGCAAAAGGACGGCCACGACCGCGCCCTCTCGGCATGGTGGTGGATGGAGAATGGAGGTGACGCGAGGAGATGCCTCTCCTCCTCCTCCCGAGTCCCCTTTTTATAGGCAAGCAGGGAAGGCTGAAGAATGGCTCTACGCCTCTGAAGAGCCCTCTCAAATCCGGCTCATTAAAGCCGTTGGCAACGAGCAAGGTCATCGACCACCCTCCCCGCGCCAATCAAAGGCGCATGGGTATCGGCCATGGCGCGCCATCCCATATCCCACGCATCCGTCACCTACCCCGCGCCATGCATGCGGTGTACGTGGCAAAAAAGGCGGGCGTGGTGGGAAACGTGGAACGGCGGCTCCAAGATTGAGGAAGGCGAGGAGAGTAAATGAGCAGCAGCCCTACAGTTTTCCCTTTTTTATGGGGAAGACACATGCCGCCTCTTTACTATTCACCGTGGGGTGATGCAAGCATGTTGCGGTCATTCCATGCACGACCCCCACGTCACGCACTCAATGCGGGTCATGGGGAAGCGCCACTGGCGAAGGGATTAATGTGGCTAACACCCTGCCATGCGTGCCCGCGCACCGTTCTAGGCCTGGCCCAACAACGCTCTGCGCTTATGTGTGGCCCAGGCCCGGGGGCTCCTGTCGGTGTATTAAAGAAGGGGCCTTTCTGTACCCCTTTACTTGTGCATGGGCAGTCGTAGCCGCACCTATGGCCACGCTTGACAAAGGAGAGGAAGCAAAGATACAAGGCTGCCGAGGCAGCACTCAAGCCAGAAGCATAAAGAGCAAAGGGACAAGATGGGCTTCCCCGGCAAGAGCCTTGCCGGGGCGGCCTACATAGCCCCGACAAGAGTCTTGCCGGGGCAACCTGCCCAACACCAGCAAGGCCACCACCCTTGAGCCTGAGAGCTCTGGCACCATCGACAGCGTCAAGGACAAGAATCAGGGGTGCCTTGCATAGTGGCATGCAGATCTTTGTATGGACCAAAGGCCTGCAAAACTAGATGAGAACCAGGAGACGAAGAGCCCGGCAAGATCCTTGCCGGGGACGCCCACGAGACCTCGGCAAGGCCCTTGCCGGGGCCCCGGCAAAACCCTTGCCGGGACATCTTCGGGGCTGAGGCCAGGCTCGCACTTGCCAGAGTTTCGCTGCCCCGCACCCATTTCGACGTGGCGGCCAGCCCGCCAACTAGGGGAGCGCCTGCGTGGCAATATGCAGCTTCTGGGCCAACTAGTCAAGCACCTGCGTGGTGGCAGGCAGATCTTCGTGAAGACCCTGCCACCGCACCGGCTCAGCAGCCAGCCACCTAGCATGGCGCTGCATGCCTCGTCACCTTGGACGCGCGTCGAAGCAAGGCGAGGTGGTGATAGACGGGACGAGCTTATTTGCCGTCCCCGATAAAGCAAGAGGACACATAGGCGCCGCATTAAATGCGTTTGTCCTATGATGTCAGGAGATAAACTTGTACACTGTACACACTTTCCACCTCCTGTGTGCCACTGTGGCAACCCCTTTGACATATAAAAGGAGGCCCGAGGCGTACTGAGGGAGGATTCAGACTTTTTGGACTGGGCATGCACCGCAGCTAGTTCAAGAGCTCAAGAACACTAAATACACACAAAGCAGGACTAGGGTTTTACGCATCGTTTGTGGCCCGAACCTGGGTAAAAATCCCCCCGTGTTGATCTTCTCGACCCACTCTTTGCGCAGCCCCACGCCCTGCCAACCGTAGTAGGGATTCCCTGTGATCCCATAGGTGTCGCTCCTGAGCCCCGACAGTGGCTGAAGATCTGTCTGCTTGTTTTCACCATCAATCTCCATCCGTGAAGCTAGTTGCGTTTGAATATGTGGATAGTGGGTGGAAGTTTCTGGCATATGCAGTGAAGGTTAGCCCCACTTTCTTTGTTACAAATCATTTGTTAGATGTGATTCAGACATTGTCACTGTGCTATGTTATTCTGGATGTTAAGACAATGTCACAGTTTGTACCTAGTATCTAAAAATGTTGCTATCTCATTAGCGGTGCCATTAGAAAATTATTTGGCACCGCTTCAGCAGTTTGTGCAGCCAACTTTGGTCCACACATCTGAGCAACCAAGCCGTAAAATACTAAATCTTTATGGCACGAAGGAACTGGGCATCAGAGCAACTAGGTGCTCTGGAGCCTGGGTCCCTGATTTTTTCCTCTGCATCGGCTCGCGAGTGCAGGGCACCGGTGCCAAATGTAGCAACAGTTGTCTTGACACCGATTTTGGCATACATAGTGAACGACCTTAGTGCAATTAGTTATATGTTACTAAATTTGTGCATGTACACACCTGTTAGTATCAATTTGATGTCATCCAAACACTGTCGCTATGCTGTTGGAGTTATAATTAGCTTCCTCGTAAAATCACTACACCACAACACTACATCCCCAACAACCAGGTTGGTGGGGAATAATTAATGAAATTGAAATTATTAACTAGAGGGCAAATGAAAATAAAGAAACAACTTTGCTGACCATGATATATTTTTATCTAGGCGGAAGAGTCATCTTAATATTTATCTAGTCTTATATAGGTTTCGGTATATTGAAATATAAACATAAAAAAGACGATAGAGGATAGGCTCATTGCTTAAAAAAGATATGGAAATAGCTATAAAAAAGGAGCGTGAGAGCCAAATGAATCGAAAGATTCATGTTTGGTTCGGGAAGAGATCATAAAAGTTGTAAACTTACAAAATAATCTACTTTCATTAAAAGATTTATTAGATAATCGAAAACAGAGGATCTTGAGTATTATTTGAAATTCAGAAGAATTGCGTAGAGGGACCATTGAGCAACTCGAAAAATCTTGGATTCGATTACAGAAAGTCAAACTAGAAGCGGATGAGTATCGAATGAATGGATACTCTGAGATAGAACGAGAAAAATCAAATTTGATTAATGCTACTTCTATTAGTTTGGAACAATTGGAAAAGTCTAAAAACGAAACCCTTTATTTTGAAAAACAACGGGCAATGAATCAAGTCCGATAGCGGGTTTTCCAACAGGCCGTACAAGGAGCTCTAGGAACTCTGAATAGTTGTTTGAATACCGAGTTACATTTCCGTACGATTCGTGCTAATATTAGCATTCTCGGGTCCCTGGATGGAAGAGATAATTAAATTAATTAGGCCTTGAACTTCTACTTTCGTTTAGAATTTAGGCATTATTTTTCCCCTTGCTTCCAAAAAAGAGTCAAGAAACACTAATGGCAACCCTTCGAGTCGACGAAATTCATAAAATTCTCCGCGAACATATTGAACAATATAATAGGAAAGTAGGGATTGAGAATATAGGTTGCGTAGTTCAAGTGGAGGATGGGATTGCTCGTATTATAGGTCTTGGTGAAATAATGTCAGGTGAATTAGTCGAATTTGCAGAAGGTACTAGGGGTATTGCTCTGAATTTGGAATCCAAAAATGTTGGGATTGTATTAATGGGCGATAGGTTGATGATACAAGAGGGAAGTTTTGTAAAAGCAATAGGAATAATTGCTCAGATACCCGTGAGTGAGGCTTACTTGGGTGATGTTGTAAATGCTCTGGCTAAACCTATTGATGGGAAAGGGGAAATTATAGCTTCCGAATCTCGCGGAATTGAATCTCCTGCTACAAGTATAATTTCCATGCGTTCTGTATACGAACCTTTTCAAACAGGGCTTATTGCTATCGATTCGATGATCCCTATAGGGCGCGGTCAGCGAGAGTTAATTATTGGGGACAGACAGATTGGCAAAACAGTAGTAGCCACAGATACAATTCTCAATCAAGAAGGGCAAGGTGTAATATGTGTTTATGTAGCTATCGGTCAAAGAGCATCCTCCGTAGCTCAAGTAGTAACTACTTTCCATCAGGCGGGGGCCATGGAATACACTATTGTAGTAGCTGAAATGGCGGATTCACCTGCTACATTACCATACCTCGCTCCTTATACGGGAGCAGCCCTGGCTGAGTATTTTATGTACCACGAATGGCATACTTTAATAATTTATGATGATCTCTCCAAACAGGCACAAGCTTATCGCCAAATGTCCCTTCTATTAAGAAGACCTCCTGGCCGTGAGGCTAATCCAGGGGATGTTTTTTATTTGCATTCACGCCTTTTAGAAAGAGCCGCTAAATTAAATTCTCTTTTAGGTGAAGGAAGTATGATTGCTTTACCAATAGTTGAGACTCAATCTGGAGACGTTTCCGCCTATATTCCTACTAATGTAATCTCCATTACAGATGGACAAATATTCTTATCTGTGGATCTATTCAATGCCGGAATTCCACCCGCTATTAATGTGGGTATTTCTGTTTCCAGAGTAGGATCTGCGGCTTGAATTAAAGCCATGAAACAAGTAGCTGGCAAATCAAAATTGGAACTAGCTCAATTCGCAGAGTTACAAGCCTTTGCACAATTCGCCTCTGCTCTCGATAAAACAAGTCAGAATCAATTGGCAAGGGGTCGACGATTAAGGGAATTGCTTAAACAATCCCAAGCAAATCCTCTCCCAGTGGAAGAGCAGATAACTACTATTTATACCGGAACAAGAGGATATCTTGATTCGTTAGAAATTGAACGGTAAATAAATTTCTGGATGAGTTACGTAAACATCTAAAAGATACTAAACCTCAATTCCAAGAAATTATATCTTCTAGCAAGACACTCACCGAGCAAGCGGAAATCCTTTTGAAGGAAGCTATTCAGGAACAGCTGGAACGGTGTTCTCTTCAGTAACAAATAAATTTTGCATGTCTACTCTTGTTAGTAGAATAGGAATCGTTGAGAAAGATTTTTCATTTGAATCATGCAAAAAAGTTTTCTTTGTTTTTAGTTTAGTATAGTTATTTTTAGTTTAGTATAGTTATTTAAATAATAGATAGAAATAAGATTGCGTCCAATAGGATTTGAACCTATACCAAAGGTTTAGAAGACCTCTGTCCTATCCATTACACAATGGACGCTTTTCTTTCATATTTTATTCTTTCGTTTATTTGTTTTCTTCTTCTGAGAAAAAACTGTTAGACCAAAACTCTTTTAGGAAATCAAAAAATCCAGATACAAATGCATGATGTATATACTATATCATGCATATATCATAAAGAAGGAATATGGAGCCGGTAGTGGGAATCGAACCCGCAGCCCCAAGGTTATGAGCCTTATGAGCTACCAAACTGCTCTATGCTCTTAAACTAAAGAGGGGTAACTAGTGGATAAAGAGGGTTGGATACGCCCCTCTACCAGTACCTATACAAATAGAATAGGCCATTTATACAGAATGGTAAAGAGGGCTCCTCTATGATTATCAATTCCAGAAATCCATACAAATACGAAAGGGTATTTTATCCTTACGAACTGGATCGTGTTGCACCCGGTAACAAACAATCATAAACCATTTCCTGAAGTACGTGTCCGGATAGCCCAAAATGTCAATAGTTAGCTCTAGGTCTTCCAGTCAAAAAACAACGTCGATGAAGGCGTGTAGATGCACTATTACGCGGTAGGGATTGCAATTTTTCTCATATTTTCGTTTTTTCACTCAAACTCAAGGGAGAAACTTTGCTTCTTATCTTTTTTTAAAGATTGATGAATCAAATGATATTTCTATTCTAATTTCTGCCGCTTCTTCTCCCTCTGAATCAAACTTTTTTTTTGCCATAATGTGTCATTGCTATTATTAACAAGTATACGGTTCTAATCCTAGATGGAAAAATAAATGGAAAAAGAAATCTAAAAAGGCAGATCCTCCCTCTCTATCAAGAGTAATGAACTAGGTGCTGATACAGTACAAAAAACAAACTAAATTAACCAAACTTGCCTGATGTTGAGGCAATCAAGAAAGCTGCATAAGTGAATATATGACCCACGGAAAAGTGAGCTAATCCAACCAATCTTGCTTGCAGAATGGAAAGAGCCACGAGCTTATCTCTCCAGCGAATTAAATTAGCTAAAGGTGTGCGTTCATGAGCCCATGCTAAAGTCTCAATTAATTCCTGCCAATACCCCTGCCAGGAAATTAAGAATATAAATCCAGTAGCCCAAACAAGATGTCCAAATAAGAACATCCACGCCAATACCGATAAACTATTCATCCCAAAAGGATTTTATCCATTGATAAGTTGTGAAGAGTTTAACCATAGGTAATCTCTTAACCATCCGATCAAATAAGTGGAGGATTCATTAAATTGTGAAACGTTGCCCTGCCATAATGTGATATGTTTCCAATGCCAATAAAAACTAACCCACCCAATGTATTTAACATCCAGAAAACTGCCAAATAAAATGCGTCACAAGCAGAAATATCACAAGTACCGCCACGCCCTGGGCCGTCACAAGGAAAACTATATCCAAAATCCTTTTTATCCAGCATCAATTTGGAACCGCGTGCATCTAAAGCGCCCTTTACTAAAATCAATGTAGTTGTATGCAAACCTAGAGCAATAGCATGATGAACCAAGAAATCCCCAGGTCCTATTGTTAAGAAAAGAGAATTACTATTCTCATTAACAGCATTCAACCATCCGGGCTACCATAGGCTTCGACCCGCATTGAAAGTGGGGCCATTCGTTGAAGATAAGAGTATATCGAACCCATATGTCGTCTTGCCATGAGCAGATTGTATCCATTGGGCAAATATAGGTTCGATCAAGATTTGCTTTTCTGGATTACCAAAAGCAAGCATGGCGTCGTTATGAACATAAAGGCCCAAGGTATGGAATCCTAGAAAGAGGCTAGCCCAACTTAAATGAGACATGATAGCTTCTTTATGGTCTAACATTCTTGCCAATACATTATCCTCATTCTGTTCCGAATTGTAATCCCTAATGAAAAAATAGCTCCATGAGCAAAAGCCCCTGTCATGATGAACCCTGCAATATATTGGTGATGAGTATATAAAGCAGCTTGAGTAGTAAAGTCTTGTGCTATGAATGCATAAGGAGGTAAAGAGTACATATGTTGAGCTACTAAGGAAGTAATAACCCCTAAAGAAGCTAGAGCAAGACCTAACTGAAAATGAATCGAATTGTTGATTGTGTCATAAAGGCCCTTATGCCCACGCCCTAATCAACCCCCCAGAGGAGTATGCTTCTAAAAGATCTTCAATACTGTGCCCAATTCCGAAGTTAGTTCGATACATGTGACCGGCAATGAGAGGAATAAATGCAATAGCTAAATGATGGTGAGCCATATCGGTCAGCCACAAACTTTGTGTTTGTGGATGGAATCCCCCAAGAAGAGTTAGAATGGTGGTTCCCGCTCCTTGAGCGGTACCAAATAAATGATTACTCGAATCAGGGTTTTGGGCATAAAGATTCCATTGACCCGTCAAAAGGGGTCCCAACCCCTGGGGATAGGGTAATACATCTAAGAAATTATTCCATCGAACGTACTCCCCCTGGATGCGGGAATAGGAACATGAACTAAATGTCCTGTCCAAGCCAAAGAACTTACCCCGAAAAGTCCTGACAAATGATGATTGAGACGAGATTCCGCGTTTTTGAACCACGAAAGGTTTGGTTTCCATTTGGGTTGTAGATGTAACCAACCCGCTATTAAGGACAGCATAGAAAGAAATAATAAAAAAGAGCTCCTGTATAAAGATCCTCATTGGTGCGTAATCCTATTGTATACCACCACTGATACACTCCAGAATAAGCAATATTCACCGGACCAGCAGCACCTCCTCGAGTAAAGGCTTCCACAGCGGGTTGACCAAAATGAGGATCCCAAATCGCATGAGCAATAGGTCTTACGTGTAAAGGATCCTGTATCCATGATTCAAAATTTCCTTGCCAAGCTACATGAAACAGATTTCCGGACGTCCATAGAAAGATTATTGCTAATTTCCCAAAGTGAGGAGCAAAAATGTTCTGATAAAGACATTCTTTAGTAATATCATCATGACTTTCGAAATCATGTGCGGTAGCAATACCAAACCAAATACGATGAGTAGTGGGGTCCTGAGCTAAGCCTTGGCTAAACCTGGGAAATCTTAATTCCATAATGCCTTTCAAATCCTCCTGGCCACTATCCTACTGCAATAATTCTCGCTAAGAAGAATGCCCATGTCATGGCAATTCCACCCAGAAGGTAATGGGTTACTCCTACAGTGCGTCCTTGTATAATGCTCAAGGCTCTAGGCTGAGTAGCAGGAGCAACTTTTAATTTGTTATGAGCCCAAACGATAGATTCAATGAGTTCTTGCCAATAACCATGGCCGCTGAATAAAAACATTAAACTGAAGGCCCAGACAAAATGAGCACCTAAGAAAAAAAGACCATATGCAGATAACGAAGAACCATAAGACTGAATGACTTGCGATGCCTGTGCCCACAAGAAATCTCGAAGCCACCCATTAATCGTAATGGAACTCTAGGCAAAGTTTCCCCTGTAATATGAGTTACCACCCCTTGATCACTTATAGTACCCCAAACATCCGACTGCATTTTCCAACTGAAATGGAAAATGACTACCGAAATTGCATTGTACATCCAGAATAAACCTAAGAAAACATGATCCCAGGCGGATACTTGACATGTTCCCCCTCGGCCAGGCCAATCGCAAGGAAAGCGAAAACCTAGATTTGCTTTATCAGGTATCAAACGGGAACTCTGAACAAATAAAACACCTTTCAAAAGTATTAATACAGTCACATGTATGGTAAATGCATGAATGTGATGGACTAAAAAAATCTGCGGTTCCTAATGGAATAGGTAACAAAGCCACTTTGCCACCTACTGCTACTAACTCACCGCCTCCCCATGTTAAGCTAGTACTTGTTGTTGCACCAGGAGCTATTACGCCAGGCGAAGTAGCATGGATATTTTGTACCCATTGAGCAAAGATAGGTTGTAATTGTATGGCAGTATCCGAAAACATATCTTGTGGACGGCCTAAAGCACTCATGGTATCATTATGAGCCAAAACTGTGAAAACCTAGAAATATACATACCCAGTTAAGGTGGGATATGATTGCATCGCGGTGTCTAAGGACGCGATCTAATAGATCGTTGTATCGAGTAGTTGGATCATAGTCTCTTACCATAAAAATTGCTGCATGTGCAGCAGCACCGACTATTAGAAATCCGCCAATCCACATGTGGTGTGTGAACAAGGAAAGTTGTGTACCATAGTCAGTAGCTAGGTATGGATAGGGAGGCATAGAATACATATGATGAGCTACAACAATTGTTGTAGAGCCTAGCATAGCTAGGTGAAGAGATAATTGAGCATGCCATGACGTTGTTAAGATTTCATAAAGACCCTTATGGCCTTGTCCTGTAAATGGGCCCTTGTGAGCCTCCAAAATATCTTTAAGTCCATGGCCAATACCCCAATTGGTCCTATACATATGACCTGCGATTAGGAAAAGAATATCAATAGCTAAATGATGGTGTGCAATATTGGTCAGCCAAAGACCACCAGTTACTGGATCTAGTCCTCCGCGAAAAGTCAGAAATTCTGCGTATTTGGACCAATTTAAAGTGAAAAAAGGGGTTGCTCTTTCGGCAAAACTAGGATAAAGTTGAGCCAAAAGGTCCCGATTCAAGATAAATTCATGAGGAAGTGGTATCTCTTTAGGATCCACCCCAGCGTCAAGAAATTGGTTAATTGGTAAAGATACATGAATTTGGTGCCCCGCCCAAGAAAGAGACCCAAGTCCTAATAATCCCGCTAAGTGGTGATTCAACATGGATTCTACATCTTGGAACCAGGCAAATTTGGGAGCGGCTTTGTGATAATGGAACCAACCAGCAAAAGCATTAACGCTGCAAAAATCAATGCACCAATTGCAGTACAATAGAGTTGTAATTCACTAGTTATTCCAGATGCTCGCCAAAGCTGAAAAAAACCAGAGGTTATTTGGATTCCTCGGAAACCCCCGCCTACATCACCATTCAATATTTCTTGCCCTACTATAGGCCAAACTACCTGAGCACTGGGTCCAATGTGAGTAGGATCACTTAGCCATGCTTCATAATTGAAAAAACGGGCGCCATGAAAGTACATGCCACTCAACCAAAGAAAGATAATGGAAAGTTGCCCGAAATGAGCACTAAAGACTTTTCGAGAAATATCCTCCAAATCACCAGTATGACTATCGAAATCGTGAGCATCAGCATGTAGGTTCCAGATCCAAGTGGTAGTATCAGGGCCCTTAGCTAGTGTGCTTGAGAAATGGCTGGGTCGGGCCCATTCCTCAAAAGATGTTTTTACAGGATCCCTATCCACAACAATTTTTACTTCTGGTTCCGGCGAACGAATAATCATTAAGTCCTCCTCTTTCCGGACATACAAAGAGACCTGCCAACTGTCTTTTTAGTCAATCTTTGAAAGATACATATTTTGAAAGATAGATTTTGAAAGATAGATTTTGAAAGATAGATATTGTGATTAGTTCTTTTCTTTACTATCTACCATCCTTCTATTTTTCTAGTTATTCACTGGAGCAATTATATATTGAAGTCAATCCGAGGCAAGTGTTTGGGTCTATTATGACATAAAGATTAGGTGCCTAACGAACATTGTTTATCTTGAAAAACAAATATTTCTCGACGTAAGAAAAAAATATTTTTTATTTTTATTTTAAGAAACTAGTGTATTTTTTGAGGGCATAAGCTCCTATCTATATCTACTTTCCTTGAGCATAATATAGGGTTTTTTATTTGATTCTAAATTCCAAGATAACTCATTAGAATTATTAATAAGATGGTCCTAATATATTAGCAATATTTAGATTGCCCCCTCTTTTTATTCACTTTATTACTTCTATTCTAGACCCTATCCCTATGGTTTATTCCTATGAAATATCATATAAAATAGAAGAGAAGGTATAAGAAATGGATATAATGAAATTCTTGATTCGATCTTACGACCTAATTTATTTGATTAATGGATCAACAACCAAACCACCCATTTTGTGAAAAAGAAGTAGCATGGTCTTATTCAAATTCAAAGTGCTTCGTAGTCTTCAACCAGTTCTGTGCTTCAATATAATTTCCCGGAGTAAGCGCTATAGCTTGTTTCCAATATTCAGCAGCTTGATCAAACCAAGCTTCCGCAATTTCCGAATCACCCTATAGAATGGCATGTTCTCCTCGGTCGGAATAGGAAGTTCCTTCCCTTAGAACCGAACTTGAGAGTTTCCTACCTCATACGGCTCAGAAATTGCTATCTGAATTTCCCCTATCTTAACTGAATTCGATTTATCAAAAATCGATCCAATTTGTTCTTGGGTTAAGCAGAAGAAATTAATTACCTAAGTTTCAAACCCTAATTTTTATCAATAATCAGTTTGGTCTTTTTTTCCACCTTCAGAAGAATGAAGCATAGATAGATATAGAGCCTTCGTTCAAATTTTCTGAAAGGTAACTATCCCGGTTTCATATATGAAATCTATAGAATCCTTGACTTTTTTCCATATGAAAGAAAAAAGAACTTACTATCTTTGGGATCTGATACTACACCGCTTCTTAATCCCTTAGTGGATCGACTCTATTACATAAGCGGATTCCTAAATTTTGCCCCATATCATGGGATAAGTAAGCAACATTTTTAGTTGTATCGACCTAGTCGCTCACTAATTGATCTTTACGGTGCTTTCTCTATCAATTTGAGAAACTTTATCCATAGCGTAGTAGTATAGGCCATACTTTCTTCGTTTTTGGATTCTCGTGAAGTGTCCTTCCTTCCTACAGCTGATAGGGAAAAATCATTGTTTTTACGATCCCTATGTAGAAAGCCCTTTTTTCTAGTATTTACTAGAAAATTTGATCCTCTTTTTTTCTTTCTATAGTGGAGATAGTCGCACGTAATGACAGATCACGGCCATATTATTAAAAGCTTGCGGTAAGAAGGGGTTTCATTATAGTGCCTGGAAATAGTATTCCAAAGCCTTTGTATGCTCTCCATTACTTGTGTGTATAAGGCCTATGTTATAGAGTATATAACTTCGATCATAGGGATCGATTTCTAGTCGCGTAGCTTCATAATAATTTTGCAAAGCTTCTGCATAATTTCCTTCGGATTGAGCCAACATCCGTTACGGTCGTTCATTCTATTCAAAAAATCTCCGTTCCAAAACCGTACATGTGGTTTTCATCTCATACGGCTCCTCCCTTCTGTACATAATAGTACTTAGCGAAATAGTCTACAGAATCAGAATAGAATTAGTCCCGTCTCATTATGAACCGAAAGGGGCTGGTATTTTTCCAGGAAATCTCTAGCCAACCTTCCCACAAGAGGTTTTTCTTAACACCAATGAATTATAAATGCTAGAGGAAAACGATAGCTCCAATAATTTCTTTGTTCTCAACGCCTCCTATTTAGAGGAATTAGCTACTTCAACGATATTTGATGGTTATAGGGGTATCCAAAGTACTAACCTGATGGTTCTTTGTTATCCCAACCATTCTTCGCAGCCCTGATACCGATCAGGAAAGGGGTAATTTCTAACAAAGTTTTTCTCTTGTTGATTCCTATTTCTAGGTGTAGTGCTTTTCTCCCCTATGCTGCCTACGGATACTAATAGAGTAGGATTGTCCTGTAATCCATACCATACCATATCCTGTAGGTGTAACCTTTCGCTCAATACTCAAATCTACAATTGAAGTATCCGAAGCCGCATCAATCAAGGATACACGACGGAAGGAATTGTTAGTTCGCCTCACCTTCCCGAAGCGTGGGTTTGTTTGATTTACAAATTTGGTTCTCTCTATGCCAACCCCTTCTCTTTTTCGTAAGACTGAGGTATAGGTAGGGCTAAAAAAAGCAAAAATAACGAGTCAAATCGCACCATCTCTATAATAAGTAAATGCCTTTTTTCTCCTGAGGCTGTCGGAATTATTTGCAATAAAATATTGGCTACAATTGAGGAGGTCTTATCAATGAAATTTCCATTTACACGGGATCTAGGCATAATTCCCAACCCATTCTATATAGAATTGTTTTCATTCCTTCACAAAATAACATAAAAACAAACACATTCGATTCTTATAATTATAAATAGATTGATCCATATGATCTACTCTAAATCCATATGCTTTAAATGGATAAGAGAGATATGGATTTTCCGCTCAGCTCAAATTGTATCCTTTTCCTTCTGCTTGGACACGAAGAGATATGAAATATTTGACAAAGACTGGATTTCATTCCACTTTCTATTTCTGAACAACAACTTATGTTATCAACTATTTCGTGTTTTCAAAGTTATTAATTGTCTCATACCCTATTTTTGATTTCGATAGTATGGTGTAGCGTATCTTATGCAAACGGAATTCTAAGGTTTCTTTATTTTATTATGCAATAAGAAGAATTCTTCCATTTTCTTTTTCTTTAGTTGTGGAAAAACCCAAATTAAAACTTTTATTTTATAGCGAGCGCAATTTCTAGTAAAAAATCCTATATCCTTCCACTTAGATCAATAGGAATTTTTCCAAGAGAACTATGGAACCCCCGAGTGGTTGCGGTTGCAGTTGTACCTGTACTGCAGGAATAAGAAAACTCGCTATTCACTCAGTTTATTTTCCATAATAAGTTATGTAGGAGAGATGGCCGAGCGATTCAAGGCGTAGCATTGGAACTGCTATGAGGACTTTTGTTTACCGAGGGTTCGAATCCCTCTCTTTCCGTTTTTCTTAATTCATCAACATTAAGGATCACAATGTATCAAATCAAATAACAAGTTTTTCCAGCAATAATATAATATCTTATATTATCTTATTTTGATTTAATGGAAATTAGAAATTCTCTATACCAAATTACTATGGTATATGAAATACACATAGAGGAAAAAAGAAAAAAGGATCCAAATCCTAGGGTTAATCAATTTTAGCTAGTTGATGGGAAAATGCGAATTAATGGTAATGGTCTTATGGCGATTTAGTTCGGGGAAAGAGGAAGGGGAAGAAAATTCTATGAGCCTTTCCTTTTTTTCGTTAAGTTCAAGTCTGACGAGAGTAATATTCTACAACTAACAACTCATTTATTTTGAGACCGACCCACTTCCTATCTAGGATTTTATTTACTAGTCCTTTATATTCCAACGTGTCAATCACCAAATGCTTTGGCAATTTCCCCGGGTCCGATGAAGCAATATAATTTTGAACCAGACCTTTTGATCTTTGGTTATCTTTCGTAGTAATAATATCTTGGGGTTTGCAATGAAAACTTGGTATATTGACTATACGACCATTAACTAAAATATGTCTATGGTTGACTAATTGGCGGGCCCCAGGAATGGTTGAAGCCATACCCAATCGAAAAAGGATATTATCCAAACGCATTTCAAGTAATTGTAGTAAAACCTGGCCTGTTGACCTTGCTTTTCCAGCGATATGTACATATCTAAGTAATAGTCGTTCTGTCAGACCATAATGAAAACGCAACTTTTGTTTTTCTTGAAGACGAATACGATATTGCTCCTTTTTCCTAGAATTGATTTTTTTTAAGATTACTTTCAGATTTAGGTGTTTTTCTAGTGAGTCCTGGTAAAGCTCCCCGACGGCGTATTTTTTTAAACGAGGTCCTAGATAACGGGACATGAAGACTCCTTTTTTATTTTATTGAAATTTCATTTTACACAATTAATTTCATTGTATTTACATTACAGAATACATCGAAATTAAAACTGAATTAAACTACAGGATAAACAGAGCAAAATCAACTAAAGTACCCAAACAAATGGAATTTCATAAAAATCTTTATTTTTTGTATATATATTATTTATTTTATTGTTTTTTTCTAGCAAAATTGTAAGGTAAAAAACATAAAAGATCCTGGATTCTCCATTTAATTCGGAAAAAAAGAGATTCTTGTTCATAGAACATCGATAGAGAAAAAAAAAGCCGACTATCGGATTTGAACCGATGACCCTCGCATTACAAATGCGATGCTCTAACCTCTGAGCTAAGTGGGCTTACATAACGGAAATAGTGTAATAAATAGAAATAGGTATTGTCGGGGATATGCCCCGCGGCGTAACCCGGCCGGACTTGGTGACTCACTAATGACCTGCCCTGACTGGACGAATACTAAGTGACCCGCCCGAGCCTGGCGACTCATGGGTGACCCGGCGAGCGGGTAAGAGGAATGACAAGACCCGATGGCCCAGAAGGTGGTTTATGGAAGGCCGGCTCATGTTATGGTGGGTCGGTTTATGAGGAAAGCACAAGGAATATTCTCTTACAAAGGAAGCAAGACTAGGACTCCACTTGTAATAGAGTAATCTTAATCCAACTAGGACTAGTCATGTAAACCGCCCCTTCAACATATATAAGGAGGGGCAGGGCTCCCCAAAGAGGGACGAGCAAGAAGAAACAATCTCTAGGGCTAGACACAAAGAGCCGGTTTACCTGCGATTCTCTCGTGATGATAATGAGACCTAGCCACAAACAGCATGTAGGGTTGTTACCGGATGATATTTCCCGGGGCCCAAAGCTGTCTAAACCCTTGTCTTGTGTTGCGTCTCTCGATTCCGCTCAACCCCTCTCAAGCTAACACATAGATGCGTTGGCCTCATGGCTAGGTCCTCACACTAGAACATCTGCCGTGACAAAACCACGACAGTTGGCGCCCACCGTGGGGCCTGAGCGCGGTGGTGTTGAGTTCTTGAAGGGATTTCATCTAGGGTTCAAGGAGTTCGTGTTTGGCCGGATGAAGAAGAGCCAGCGTAAAGCAATCATATGGGATAACCCGGCCAGGGATGACCTTGGACGAGAGCTAATTAGGTTCGGAGCTAGTAGTACGAGGTTTGAATTGAGGAGATTAGGGCGGCATCGGGTGCAGTCGCCAGCCTGAGAATCAATAAAGACTGAAGGGAGCAAGATCCGTCTAAACCGCCTGGCTGCAAGTTTCGCCGAGATCAAACAAGATTTTTTCAGCTACTGCTAAGCAGAAGCAATAACACCGAGCCGTACTAGAGTTGGATTCGGTCCCATGCCCGTATTGAGTACTCAAGCGGGACGATACATACGAGATTGATAAAAAAGGGTGGGCGCTTTGTCGCGAGCGGTTGGTTAAAATAGATTGATTTGACAGCGGACAGGAGGCTTCGATCTGAATAGAGTAAATAGCAATTATTTCAGCGATGACCAGTGGTTGTATGAGGACAGCGACAGCAAAAAAGTAAGGAGCGGCGGCTGTGAATCTGCTATAATTGCTGTCGCCTACGACAAAAAATAAGCTACAGGAACAGACGCCCAAGGCACCTGAAAAAGAAAAAAGGAAAAAAATGTTCAAGGCGTGTGTCCGCTAACTCCGTTTGGTGGTGCACGTACATGCAAGGAAAGTCAAACCAACCAAAAGGGGTACTAGTATTCATTACTACTTGGAAAGCTACTAGTACATACACGGATTCTTAGATGATTTACAAGAAAAAGGATCCATCATAGGAAGATGATAACGGGAAGCTGGCACCTCTGAGACGCCACGGCTGCACTCCGTTGCTACCTATGATCAAACCGGACCCGAATTAGTCACCTATTGAGCCGCCCCTCACTAGCGTGTCGAGCTACTACCGCGTCCGCACCGTCGAACCCGAACAGATGATCAATTCTTGTTGCAGTCATTTGTCGTCAAGGCTGACGGGAATTGTGCTACGCTGTCGTCGCTGGAGCCTTGCCACCTTGGCCAAACTGCTATCAACATCCAAAAAATACCAGGTGCTATTTATCCTATTGTAAGCACGTATTAATTCATCCGAGCAAAACTACTTTGCCTTGTTGTGTTTTATATGCAGGAGAATTATTCGTCACAAAGTTGCATTATACCGCGGAGATGGAGGCGTGCCAACATCATTCGGCACGGGTGGTCGTCCTTACTCAACGGACTCCTGCACCGGCTTACAACGCCATGGCTGGCTCGCCCGTCCGCACTGCCTTACAACGCCACGGGCGACTCGCCCATCCGCTCTCGCAGCCGGTTCACGCGTCCGCACCGGCTTACAACGCGGAGGACAGCTTGCTCGCCCGCACCGGCTTATAACGCCTTGGCCGACTCATCTGTCTACTCCTGCGGCCGACTCAGCCGTGATTGATTTCAGCGTCACCATGGATCATCAACTCCGCGGTGGATAATTTCCGGCCTAACATATCAGGTGATATCCATCTAAGGTCTATTTTATTAGCGCATATTATTTTTGTCAAGGAACAATTACTCTGGCTTGTGATGTTTTTGAGGCAGGACAATTGTTCACTACATCAACATGATGTGGCTAACTCGCCCGTCCATGCCGGCTTATAACACCGCGGCCGACTCAGCTATCTGTGCTGCCTCTGAAGCCGCGGTCGTCTTTGCTGTCCGTTTCTCGCGGCCCGGTCTACATCAACACACCGGGCCGCACCTGTCTGCATGAGCTGTTTATTGAGTATGAGCAAGTCACAGCTTGGGTAGCCCGGTTTTTTCTTTCAACAAATTGGAGGCAAATTATCATATACTATCAACCGTCATCTGCACTGGATGGCTCAATGGGCAGGCGCACAAGTCACCGCCACTACAGTTTGGATAACTTCAAATAGCCACTTGGAAGGAACCATTGGCCGGGGTGTTGACACGGCTCATACAGATCATTTATAACCCACCGCAGTCACCTCAACCTTCTGTGGATTCACATCGCGCTATCAACACCAATGATATACACCTTCTGCTATGGTCAAATACGGAGAATCTCAAGACAACTCCTCGAGTCGTCTTATGACTCGGGGGCTACGATGACATGACTCAACAAATCTTGCTAGTTTCAGCAAATTCAAGAACCCAGGACGTTGAAGGGGAAGATAACTCGGTCCTGGAGGCTGCTGCCATATTGATGGAAAATTAAAGGCCATCAAAAAATTTCCGGCTTAAAAAGTATATGACAATTACAAAATCCCGGCTCAATGAAGAAGTTCCGGGTCATCAGAAAGGATTCTGGTTCAAAATCCGGTTCAAGAGATGTCTCCCTCCTATAAAGCGTTGAAGCTCTCAAATATCCGGTTTACAACCCGGATCAATGGAAATCTATCTCCCACAAAGCTCTGAAGCTCTCAAATCCAGTTTAAGAATTTCCGGTTCAAAAAGAATTAATCTCTCGCAAGTTCGAGTTTAAAGGCCGTCAGAAAGGTTTCGGCTGAAAATGAAGATTCCGGCTTAAAATCCGGTTCAAGGGAAAGATGTCGCCCACAAAGCTTTGAAGCTCTCAATATCCGGTTTAACATCGGTTCAAGACGAAATATCTCTCGCAAAGTTAGAGTTCTCAGAAAATCAACAGGGGCCAAAGAGAGTCTGTTGCAAAGCACAACTCAAACATAGGCGCCCATTGAGCACAGCTCAAAATATTGCTCGGGGGCTCTTTGCTTCTACAAGAACAAAGAGTCTATAACCTTGTAATAGGCTATAAAAGCCAGGCTTGGACGCCAGGTGTATTCACCTAAAACCCCGGGTTATCCTGCCTTTTAAAGTAAGTCACTCTGCCCAGGTAATCCTGGTAAGACCCGTCGAACGTTTGACAAGTCAATCTTATACAGACCGTGAACTTGTCATAGTTAAAATGACGATTGGTTAACGTGAGGTCCATCTTATAAGGCTTTGTAAAATGGTTTAACTCAGTGGCCTGGCAGCCCATGAAAAGCCTCGAATTCTTGCATGTTTTTTCTTTTGAAGTCTTTCTTTTGGCGGTTTATTTTGATGAGGTTTATGTTAATCCGGTGTTTACTGACCCGGTCTGGCTTTTGGCTACAAGTCGCGAGTACAAATTTAAAAGATAACCGGTGTCTATTGACCGGGTTTGGCTTTCGACTATAAGCCATCAGTACACGCTCTGCTACAATCCGGTGTTTATTGACCCGGCCTGGTTTTTGACTATAAGTCGCTAGCATGAGATAAGATAATATCCGGTGTTTATTAACCCGGCCTGGCTTTCGACTGTAAGTCGCCAGTATATATTTGGATGGCGCCATTGGAATCATGCGCTTATAAATCATTGGGTTATATTATTCACATCTTTAATAGCCATCATGGCTGGATTTTTATTATGGTTATCAATAACCAGTATTATGTTGGAGGTTTTCAAAGTTGCTTCAGTGCAATGGCTATTATTTTATCAATGGATATAATTTATTCTACAATGAAGGAATAGTCCCGAGTCGCTGCAGGCTTACGACCCGGCACTTGGGGGCTACATTATTCAAGTAGAGATTACATCAAATATGCAAGTGCCATGTCACTGCCAGCATGCACCATGGCACTTGGGGGCTAATGCAAAGTCATTTTTTGCTCACCTTATTGAAGACCCGACTCATCACATTGTAATGAGCCGGCCCTTGGGGGCTACCAATTGCTCCTATCAACAATTCAAGGTACACAAGTCTTAATCCATTATATTGAAGGGTCCGCTATTCAGTTGGTAAAGCACAAAGCTCTTAACCTTGTGGACGTGGGTTCAAGCCCCATGATGGGGGTTACATCATAAGATGTTCTTTTCAAAAGAAGTATATATAAAGTCCCAGCTCAATATTATCTTACTGAGCCGACCCTTGGGGGCTACACGTTATTGTTCAAGTCTACATGATTATATTTATAAAGTCCCTGCTCATTACTGCATAATGACCCGGCCCTTGGAGGCTACACTGGTTGAAGTTTTTATGAGTATAAGGCAATTACAAGTCCCAGGTTGCTGCAAGCATGACAACCCGACACTTGGGGGCTACAGGTAATATGGATATAAGGGAGAAAAATCTTCAAATTCTCAGTTTTGTGTAAACCAGATTGACCCGGTGTCTGCAACAATTATGACCCGGTGTAAGCAACAATTATGACCCGGTGCCATCAATATTTACAAACTGGCAGTTTTGGCAATGATAAACCGGCAAGTCCCACATCTTCAAGCCGGCTGAATATCAGATGAGTATTTCAAGACCAATATTTTTTAAGCCGGCGCTTTGGAAGCTGACTCAAGTGGATTCTTTATTTACAATATTTCTTCTATAAGCAAATTGATTATGAAGCTGGTCTATTGACCCGGATTTTCTAGAAGGAAATGATAAGAACTTAAGGATGATCAGGTTCCGGCTTACAAGAATATTTAACCCGGAGCACAACCTGTCAAATTTGTTTTTGAGTTATTTTGCAGGATCAGTTTAACATGGATAAATCCAAATTAAACTGCGGGCTAATGTCGGGGATATACCCCGCGGTGTAACCTGCCGGATGTATGACCCGGCTGGAGTGTGGCGACTCACTGGTGACCCGCCCGAAGCTTGGCGATTCACAGATAACCCGCCCGATCTTGGCGACTCATTAGTAACCCGGCGGGCAGGTCAGATGGACAACAAGGCCCAAAGCCCAGAAGGCCGGTTCACGTTATGATGGGCCGGATTAAGAGGAAAGGGATGACGAATATATCCTTTACGAGGAAGCAAGACCCGAACTTGTATTCAAATTGTAAGAGAAGATAGACTAGTCCTAATCTTACTAGGACTCTACATGTAACCCACCCCTTCAACTTATATAAGGAGGGGCAGGGCTCCTCAAAGAGGGACAAGCAAGAAGAAACAATCTCTAGGGCTAGACACAAAGAGCCGGCTTACCGGCGACTCTCTCATGGGCATAATGAGATCTAGCCACAAACAACATGTAGGGCTATTACCGGATGATGTTTCCGTGGGTCCGAAGCTGTCTAAATCCTTGTCTTGTGTTGCGTCTCTCGATTTCGCTCAACCCCTCTCAAGCTACTACAAAGATGTGTTGGCCTCACGACTAAGTCCTCACACTAGGACATCTGCCGTGACAATTCCACGACAGGTATAGTATAGGAAATCCATAAAATCTCAGATATTAGTTATTAATCATAGCTATTAACTAGTTCTAAATTTGAAGTTATACTTATAAAAATAAAAAAATACTAAAACTTCTTAAAGATAAAGTTAGCTTGATATGCTTAACTATAGGATGTTAAAAAATAAAATTATAGAATTTACTGGTATTTTCATTCGATCATTATAGACTTTATTATTTGTTAATAATTTGAGGATTAATATTTCACTAAGGGGAACATAGAGTCAGAGTAAATAAAATTGCTAATTCTGATCAGAAAAAAAGAATAAATATCAAGCGTTATAGTATAATTTTGAATACTATAAAAAAGTAAGACGGGAGGTGGGGGAGATAAAAACTTTTGGATATACTGATTCGGATTGAATTGCAAATACATCAAGGATAGAATCAATTCAATTCTGAATTGCAATAAGCACGCGAGGTCTCTCAAATAGAGTCGAACTGAACTGCTAGACTACGTTGAGTGATGAACTCAATGATTCAAAAAAAACTAAGAGATGGATGAAATTAAACAAGGAATCCTGGTCTCAAAGAAGAGGGAAATGGGGATATGGCGAAATCGGTAGACGCTACGGACTTGATTGTATTGAGCCTTGGTATGGAAATCTGCTAAGTGGTAACTTCCAAATTCTGAGAAACCCTGGAATTAAAAAAAAGGCAATCCTGAGCCAAATCCGTGTTTTGAGAAAACAAGGAATTCTCAAACTAGAATACAAAGGAAAAGGATAGGTGCAGAGACTCAATGGAAGCTGTTCTAACGAATCGAGTTAATTACGTTGCGTTGTTAGTGGAATTCCTTCTAATTCTAAATTAGAGAAAGAGGGATTTTATACCTTATACATTTAATAAACACGTATAGATACTGACATAGCAAATGATTAATCACAGAACTCATATTATATTAAAATTATAATATAGTCTCTTTATCTTTTTTTAAATGAAATTAGAAATGATAATGATTATGAAATAAAAAACTCATATCATAATTTTTTTTCATTATTGTGAATCCACTCCAATCGAATATTGAATAATCAAATTCTTCAATTCAAATTCAAAGTTTTCGAGATCTTTAAAAAAGTAGATTAATCGGACGAGGACAAAGAGAGAGTCCCATTCTACATGTCAATACTGACAACAATGAAATTTCTAGTAAAAGGAAAATCCGTCGACTTTATAAGTTGTGAGGGTCCAAGTCCCTCTATCCCCAAATCCTCTTTTATTCCCTAACTATACTATATTATTATTATTTATCCTCTTTATTCTTTTTATCAATGGGTTTAAGATTCATTAACTTTCTCATTCTACTCTTGCACAAAGGAATGTGAGGAGAACTCAATGGATCTTATCCTATTCATTGAATAGATTTCTTTTTTATTAGAGTATCGGCAAGAAATCTTGGTTATTCACTCTATTTTTAAGTTTTATTTAAGTAAGCTGTCAGGACCCTGATTCCAAGTCACATCGATCTAGCCGGTAACACCTCATATCACTTTGCGGCCTCACGCACGGTATTCCCACGTGTGTCGCCTTACGATGGCCCAGGACCGTTTGCGCCTTTTGGCTCACGTATATGATAGTGTCGCTAGCATCCATATGACAGAGAACCTGGGCCGACATGACTAGTCGTGAACCCAAAGTGGCACTAACATACGGGGACAGGCATACATGAATCAACATCGAGCATGTCGGTCAGCAGCGTGCGAATCCGGGCTGTAGCACTGGGCTAACAGGACTCCGGTGAACCGGGCTGTAGCAGGCTAGGCAGGACTCCGGATGTCACCGCGTGACATTTCCCCGAATGGACAGACACAGGAACAAAGTGAATCACATGCCGGCCAGTCAAGTGTTCCGGAGCAGTAGTGCTGGGCTAGCAGGACTCCGGTGAACCGGGCTGTAGCGTACTACTATGGCTCATGGAAGCACAAGACTACATTTCCCCATAAGAGAGGCTACCAAGGATAAACAACTAGGTTGTCGGATCCCACACATACCAAGCATTTTAATCATACACACAATATGCTCGATATGTGTAAATACAACATGGCATCACAACATAACTCTACGACTCAAGTATTTATTCATTAGGCTCCGAGGAGCCAAGTATTACAAACATGGGTCTCATGACCCCAGCATACAGAGCATACAAGCAACAAGCACATGCGGAAGCTTAACTTGTCTGAGTACAGACAACTACAAATGAAGAAGGCTGAGAAGCCTGACTATCTACAAGACCCTGCCGAGGGCACAAGATCGTAGCTGAGGTAACAAGCTAAATGTCGAACTCCACGCGGAACTACTAGCGAGACTAACGTCTCTCTGCAAAAACATAAAATAGGAAAACATGAGTACAAATGTACCCAGCAAGACTTACATCAGAACTAACTACATATGCATCGGTATCAACAAAGGGGGTAGTGGAGTTTAACTGCAGCAAGCCAGCTTTGACTCAGTGGCTAACCTGAACTACGACTGCAAGCAACTCTTTTGAGGTGGCGCACACGAGTCCACATATTCACCATATCAATACACCACTATGGATCCGCTCCCGTCTACCTACGAGAACGCCATCCATAGCACTCACGCTTATCTTGCGAGTTTTAGAGTATCCACTTCAAGTTATCTATGAACTGTATAGGCAACCCAGAAGTCCTTTACCGCGGACACGGCTATTCGAATAGATGATGTTAACCCTGCAGGGGTGTACTTCTTAACACACACGCTCCCACCACTTATCGCCGTTTACATGACATGTACTCGGCAACCTTCAAGCCGAAGCCCAACGAGGGTGTCGGCCACGGCCTACCTAAACACTCAAGTCTCTAGTCCAGGTTTATCGCCTATTCAGGTTCCATCCGCAGGGAGTCCGGCCGAGGTTTCCACATACGACCCCGAACAATGTGTACAGGGTTCCGAGACACCAAACGGGCGCCCGGCATGCCCGGCCAGGTGCCTACCGCATCAGAGCCCACCCCTCGGGTCAGCGCTGCGCACGGCCTCCAGCATACTACAAACACCAGAAACTACTTGCAACTCCTGGACAGAGGACAAGGGTGGTTAAGAAGCCGAGAGAGTCAATTAAGGATCCCAATGTGTGGTAGTAGCTGTTCATGGATCACAAACACAGAACTCAGTTCCTGAGGACGGTTTCAATGAGACAACCCACCATGTACTCCTACATGGCCTCTCACCGCTACCTTTACCAAATCGTGTTCACACACTTAGTTCACACACAGTAGGACATGTTCACCACATTCCAATTCATCCCCGATGAATCGGGCCTGACTCAACTCTAAGCAGTAGCAGGCATGACAAACAAGCATGAATGAGTAGGCACATCAGGGCTCAAACAACTCCTACTCATGCTAGTGGGTTTCATCTATTTACTGTGGCAATGACAGGTCATGCAGAGGAAAAGGGGTTCAACTACCGCAGCATGTAACGGTTGAATCGTTGTTGTCCTAATGCAGTAAAAGAGAGCAGGAGCGAGAGAGTGGGATTGTATCGGAATGAACAAGGGGGGTTTTTCTTGCCTGATGGAGTGGTAGTAGGATACTTCCCTTCGGTCGGATAATTGAGGGTATCCTCGGAGGCAGAACCTACCACGAAAGATACATCGAACACAATCAACACATGACGATATGCAACAATATGATGCATGCTATGACATGGCAATATGAATGTGTTTTGGGCTAATGCAAGCTAGAACAGATTGAAATGAGTCCATTTGAACCAAAGATTCAAATGCAAACCCATTTTATGAAGTCATATTAGTGCATTAACTTGTTTCACCTAAACAGCAAGGTTAAAGTGTTCTATCATGCATGAAACCAGTACATATGGAAAGATTGGATTTTTATGATCATTTTTCATATATAAGCTATTTCATTCTGAGTTATGGTTGAATTTCTATGAATTTTAGAAGTTAGCACTATTTTCTGGAATTTCCTGAATAAGAATAAATCCAGAAAATGCATTACTGCGTCAGCATGACGTCACTGTGATGTCAGCGGTCAACAGGCGCGGTCCAGGTCAAACCTGACCAGCGGGGTCCACTGGTCAGTCACACAGTGCTGTCTAGGTCACCGACAGGTGGGGTCAGGTCAACAGCCACGTCAGCAAGTCAACGCTGACGTGTGGGGTCGGTCAACCGGTGACGTGGCCAGGTCAAACTGACCTGTGGGCCCTGCGGTGTTAGTTTAGTCTATACAAAACTAAACCGTGGTTAATTAGGAAGTGGGGCCCGTCTGTAAGTGGCTCTAGGATTAATTAGCGATGTCATTAGCTGCAAATGATGGGACCACGTCGACCTCGCCGGAGTTCAGCCGGCGGCGACCACAGAACACGGCGGGGCACGTCGGATTTGCGCTAGAGGCATCGGGTTAGCGCGCTGGGGGCACCAGGGCATAGCCCTTGCTCGCCCGCGTCAAGAAAAGGCGGAGTTGGGCGCGGGGGTCGCCGGAATCAACGCCGGCGACGAGGTTTGCGGCGGCCGTGGTTCGGTCAAGCTCGGAATCGGCGTTGTGGTGCACGGTGGGTCGAGCGGTGGGGTGCTTCGTGCTCCTGCAGACATGCTGAGCACGGTGACGCGCTCAGGCTCGAGCTGCAGTGGCTGCAACGACGACGGCGACATGGCCGGCGGCAGGGGAAGCTCGGCCACGGCGGTTACGGACGCTGGAGGTCGCAAACGGCGAAGATAACGAGGGGGGAAAAGACAGCGAGCTCACATCGGTCATGTAGACAAGCTCAGCGGGCTCGGGGACGCCCTGCGTGCGGCGAATCAACGACGGCGATCACCGGACAGAGACGAGGAAGATGGCGATGATGGCGGCTCCACAGGGCCTCCGCGTTAGCTTTCTTCGATGGAGAGGCGTGGTGCCAGGTGGCGGAGGTGCTGGATTGATCGGGGAGGCAAGGCATCAGCGGTGGGCGCGGCAGCAACAAGCGGCAGCGACGGTGGCGCTCGGGTTCGGGCGAGAGAGAGGGAGGAGAGGGGAGGAGGGCCTCGGGGAAGAGTGAGAGGAGTCGGGGGTGTGTGTCGACGTCCCGGGCGTCCAGAGCGACGTCGGGGAGAGGGCGGGAAGCAGGAGGTGGCCGAGGCGCGTGGCCGCGCGCAAGGGGCACACGCTCGGCGTCCTTCTGTCCCAAGGAAGGGGACGACTGGCACGGCCAGATGGACTGGGCCGTGCTGGGCCAGACCAGTGAGCGCCAGGTCAGTTCTCTCTCTCTCTATCAATAATTTGTTCTGCTTTTCTATTTTTGTTATTTTGTTTTGATTTAGTTTATAGCCCAAATCATTTTAATAAATCCTGGAAATAATTGTGGGCATTAAATGAATTATTATAGAGGCCCTTAACTATTTTCAGAATTGTTCGAGCATTTAAAAAAATTAATAGTATTTAAATGCCCCAATTCAAATACAATATGGGTTATTCAAAAATCTAGAATGGCCTAAAAATATTGGCATCATCTTTGGTAGAGGTTTTCACCTTTATCAAAAATCATGAACATTTTCGAAGGGCATTTTGGGTTCATTGAAAATATTGTTTATTTGAACCTAGTTGAATTCATTTAGTGATAGGGTTTCAACATCCCCATTTCAAGTTTCTCTTGGCAATAAACATGATGACATGATGAGCAAGCAAAGTCAAACAAGAGCTGATCTGAGGCTGTGACATAAACCATGCACAATGCATAGGAATACCCCCCCCCCCCCATTTTCAAATTTGAAATTTAAAATACTTCAATTAATTTTTAGTCCTTTTAATTGACATAGATACAAATACTCTACTAGGACGATGCACAAGAAAAGGTCAGGATAGCTCAGTTGGTAGAGCAGAGGACTGAAAATCCTCGTGTCACCAGTTCAAATCTGGTTCCTGGCACAGAAAAAAAAAGATCCACCGAATAGGTATTGATCCAAATACCTCGAGATGGATTGTGATACATATTCATTAATAATATTTATTCATCTAAGTGGATAAATCTATAATATAAATATAGAGGCACTTCTTTTTCTTTTTAAAGAAGTTTTAAAATATATCTTTTCTTTATGATAAAGAAGGGGGTGAGATTCCCCTTTATTTTTTTGCGTTTCTTAATTTTGTATTCCGCTATTCCCATGAATATTTTTTAGTCTTGCTTATCTTTATCTTATCTTATTTTCCTAGTTGTGCTAAGTAATGTGCGCGGTACAAAGTTCCTGGTAGAGAACTTCATTGAGTCATCCTATTTTTTTGTTCATATGAAGGAAATTAATATGCGATTTTCAAAATAGGGGAATCCAAATGAAACCCTTTTTTTGCTCAGTCTATCTGGAATGCTTTTGTATAATTAGGAATTAATTATAAATTGGTATTCCGTTTCATCTAGGAAAAGAACCTAAAAATATTCCTTGACTTGAATAAAATCTGGAGTTGTGTTGTATAAGTGAGCATGAATTTCTTATCATTCAATGAGCATCTTGTATTTCATAAAAATTGGGGGTTATATAGTCCTTACGTAAGGGCCAGCCTATCCAACTTCCAGGCATTAGGATACGTTTAAGGCGCGGGTGATTATCATAAGATATTCCCACCATATCATAAGATTCGCGTTCTTGAAAATCGGCACTTCTCCAAATCCAGAAGACAGACGGAATTCTAGGATTATCCTTTTGGGAAAAGACTTTTATGCAGACTTCTTCTGGATTATCTATACCATATTGTATTCTCGTAAGATGATACACGCTAGCTAAAGATCCACCGGGTGCTACATCATAAGCACATTGGGAGCGTATATAATTGTAACCATATACATATAAAATGATAGCAATGGAATCCCAATCCCCTGCTTTTATTTGTAAAGTCTCTATTCCTCGGTGATCAAAGATCAAAGATCTATGAACCACCTCATGTTTGACTAGCCAATTAGATAACCAACCCTGCTGCATTGTCTTCATCTCTCCCTGTTTGTATAAATATTTCACATTTCGGATGCAAGTTTGAAAGATTGCCCTGCTTTTTATTTTTCTACACAAAAGAGCCCCCCTCCTAATTCACTAATTTGTAGGAAGGTACTGAACTTTTGGATTTGAAAAAAGTTTCAGAGGATATATCTAATGTAGATGGTGATTGATAGAGCAATTCTTGCTCATAAGTTCCTGTGTGAGTACTGCGCCTAACATAAAGCTTGTGACTGGTAGTAAAACATTTATTTTTATTTTGAGATAGAGTTCGATCCTCAACTATTTCTCGCGATATCTTCTTACGAAGTTTTGTTAGGGCATCTATAACTGCCTCCGGTTTAGGTGGGCAGCCCGGCAAGTAGACATCCACAGGAATTAACTTATCAACTCCCCGAACAGTACTATAGGAATCCGTACTAAACATTCCCCCTGTAATAGTATAGGCTCCCATAGCAATGACGTATTTTGGTTCAGGCATTTGCTCGTATAATCTCACTAAAGAGGGATCCATTTTCATTGTTACCGTACCGGCTATTAAAATTAGGTCTGCTTGCCTAGGACTTAATCTTGGTACCAATCCATAACGATCAAAGTCAAATCGTGAGCCTATTAATGAAGCAAATTCAATGAAACAACAACTGGTACCGTATAGAAGGGGCCATAAACTAGAGAGTCTTGACCAATTCGAAAGATCATTTGGCGTAGTTGAAATAACAGAATTGGAACTTGTTTGGTCAAGTAAGGGAAACTCAATCAAATTCATAACTGTCTCAATAGAATCTTTTCCTTCTTTTTTTTGTCTAAATATTCAGTTAAGACCATTCCAAGGCTACTTTTCGCCATCCATAAACTAAACCAACAACTAAGATAAGCACGAAAATAAAAGCTTCGATAAAAACAGATACACCCAATACGTCAAAACTCATTACCCAAGGGTATAGAAAGACGGTTTCCACATCAAAAACAACAAAAACGAGCGCAAACATATAATAGCATATTCGGAATTGTACCCAAGCCCCTCCCATGGGTTCTATACCCGATTCATAACTAGAAAGCTTCTCTGGTCCTTCACTAACCCGGGCTAAAAGTCCTGAAATTGAAAATGCCAAAATAGGAATAAGGCTTTCTATTATTAGAAATGTCCAAAAAATATCATATTCGTGAAGCAGAAACATAATGTACTCCCATTAATGTGGAATAGGCGGAACTTAAATTAGTCAATTCAATTTAGCATTGTCAATTTATCCAGAACTTCTCTCTTTTCCTCGGTGAAACAAGAATCTTTTTTGTTCAAACAAAAGCGCTTAGTTTAGCCTTTGTTTCCTCTGTGCTGCATCTTCTTTAAAGATTCATCCAATGGAATCCCAACTCCCTTTCTTTTGGATTTCCATTCTATTTAGATATGGTGTATGTAGATCTAATTCTTGTATAAAGAAAACTTTCTCGTTTCACTTTGTCTCGCTTTCTCTAGAATCTCTAGAAAAAAGAATAGCTCTATCCTTTATTTAATATTTAATAATAAAATAATAAGAGACTATTAAATAAAAATGAGAATACTACTAAATTAGAACCTAATTAAGATAGTAGGACTAATCTATGCAGTATAATTAATGAGAAGTAATACTATAAAATAAAAATAAAGAACTCTATTTCAGAACTATGAGACAGAATATTCTGTTTTCTTTTTTTACTCTTTACTTTATTTTTTCTATTTCTTTATTTTTTCTATTTAAAGTTGATCAATTTACATAATGTATCTATAAACAAAGTAATAAATATACTTCAAACAAAGTAGGAATTCGCAAAATTGATAAAATCATTGCAGTTATTATAGGGAAGTCTAGAGGTATCCTATTTGAAGGAGGACGGGATTCAAATCAGGGAAAGGATCCTTTCTTCTATTGATCTGATAGAAATTCGTTTTTCTTTTCCTGTCTGTATGATTTTGATTTTCGATGAATGAGCCTTTGGTAATGTAATGCTTTATCTCTATTCTATGTCGCAGGCGCCTATCCAGTCTATAAACAAATACTAATGAGAAAATGAAAACTCTACTAAAGTAAAGAAAACATAGGATAGAGATCCTAAAATCTAAAAAAGGGCATATTCGGGCTATACGGTTTCGAACTGTAGACCTTCTTGGTAAAACAGATCAAACGGATTATTATCGAAATGATTTGAACTGTTTCAAAGACCCAACATGCATTTTTTTGCATTGGGCTTTTTCATAAACTGATTTAAAGATTAGTTAGTCCACCATAGTTTTTCTTTACGGAAAGATAATGAGATGGCTCCCTGTGCTCTGATTGATTTTTTGTATTATGATCTATCTAGGAGCAATACCAAAGTGTTTAAAAGGAGGATTACCTTGACTTAGGTCTGCCTCCGGTCTAAATTAAATCAACATAAGTGAAATGGAGTCTCTATCGTTCCACTGCAAGAGTTAACTATGAGACTTCATACAGCTTAAAGTTCATAGAACCAAAAGAAGTTTTTTGGAGGCCCTTATCCTCATTACGCCTAGCATTTAGTGGGCTGGATATTTACCTTATCAACTAGCAAATCCATAAGGGTTCTATTTGATTAGGCACCTGAATTGGCACCTGAATCAGACTGAACCGACTGTTTGTCAGGCTACTGTTCTCCTATTCTCTCGAATCTATGAAGTAAGACATTGATTTTGCAATAAGATCGATTATGTTCATTGCATAATAAGCTCCTTTGAAAAGCATTGGCGCACGTGTAAACGAGTTGCTCTACCGAACTGAGCTATAACCCTTATCAGAGATATCTTAACATATAGATAATTTTTGTCAAGATGAATATTTTCTAATGCCAGAGGATACCCCTTTGATCTGTATCTGTTTAGTATTTAGTTTAGTATTTAGTATATAACAGACCAATAACAGAGCGGTATTGCTTAGAAAAGGGATTCAATATATAATCGATCGAAGTAATGGGTCTTCCTTTGTGGTGATAAATTGCCTACTTAACTCAGTGGTTAGAGTATTGCTTTCATACGGCGGGAGTCATTGGTTCAAATGCAATAGTAGGTAAGTAGGTAGAAAAATTACTAGATAGCATTGGACTTACTTCGCTTCGCTATCTAATAACTTTTTCTACCCTCTTCCCTTTTTCTTTGTATCAACTATAAACCACTGGATTGTCTTCAATTGGATGGGGGAATCCAATTGACAGCCTCGATTCGTATCCTAGCTCGTCTGAGAGCGAGCTTCGCTTCAACCAAATCTTTCGTACCCTCAGCTTTACTCAACTTAGCTTCGGCTATTTCAAGTGCCTTCTGAGCTTCTTCCGAATCAATATCACTACCCAGTTCCGCATCATTTCCTAAAATGATGATCTCATTATTAACTATTCTCGCAAAACCGCTCCACAGAACCGCTGTTAACCATTGGTCGTTGAGGAGGCGTATTCTCAAAGGACCCATATCTACTGCTATGTTAATGGGGGCGTGGTTTGGTAAGACGCCAATTTGGCCACTATTAGTGGATAAAATGTTTTCTTTCACTTCACAATCCCAAATAATTCGCTTAGGAGTCAGTACATAAAGATTTAATTTTATTTCTGCAATTTGTTCAACTCTTCTAAGGTTATAGCTTTCGTGCTAGCTTTATCGATGTTACCCACCAAATAAACAACCTGTTCAGGTAGGCCGTCTAATTCTCCGGAAAGTATTAGTTGAAATCCCCTAATAGTTTCCGCAAGAGCAACATACTTTCCTGGAGAACCAGTAAAAACTTCTGCCACAAAGAACGGTTGTGATAAGAAACGCTCAATTTTTCTTGCTCTTGCTACAGTTAAATGATCCTCTTCCGATAATTCATCCAAGCCAAGAATTGCGATAATGTCCTGAAGTTCTTTGTAACGTTGTAAACTTTCCTTAACTCTTTGCGCAGTTTCATAATGTTCGTTGCCAACGATCAGAGGCTGTAACATAGTCGAGGTTGAATCTAAAGGATCTACTGCTGTATAAATACCCTTGGAAGCTAATCCTCTGGAAAGTACGGTAGTAGCATCCAAATGTGCAAATGTTGTGGCAGGGGCAGGGTCGGTCAAATCGTGTGCAGGTACATAAACTTCTTGAATCAAAGTTATAGATCCCTTTTCAGTAGAAACAATTCTTTCTTGCAAAGAACCCATTTCTGTACTAAGAGTAGGTTGATAACCCACTGCGGAGGGCATTCTCCCAAATAAAGCGGATACCTCTGATCCTGCTTGAACAAAACGAAAGATATTATCGATAAATAAAAGCACGTCTTGCTTATTAACATCTCGAAAATATTCCGCCATAGTTAGGGCAGTTAAACCAACTCTCATACGAGCTCCCGGTGGTTCATTCATTTGGCCATAGACTAGAGCTACCTTTGATTCCTCAATATTTTTTTCATTAATTACACCGGATTCCTTCATTGGACGTGCCCCTTATGATTCTAGATAGGGTATGTCCACACGGGAAAACCCTTATTGAGTACCTTTGATTCCTCAACTTCTCCCAACAGACAGTCGGTCGGAAAAAACTATTGCCGACCGACCAACCTTGTCTGTTGGGGAAAGTCCACATGGGAAAACCCTTTCCCGACCGACATAGCTTTCCCGACCGACTGCTTGATGGCTATGGGATATCTTTCCCGACCGACTGCTTGATGGCTATGGGATATCTTTCCCGACCGACAACCTGTTGGGCCTACCATGGGCCTTTCCCGACCAACACTCTGTTAGGGCAGCAGCGGGCCTTTCCTGACTGACTATTGGACAGGGTATTCTTTCCCAACCAACATTCTTTTGGGCCTAGCATTAGGCTTTCCCAACTGACTATCAGACGTCGTTTGTTTTGCCGGCCAACAATCAGATGGGTTTTCTTTTTCCGAACAACAGTTCATCAACATTTTGTTTAGCCAACCACAACTTTAATTAACATATGGTACTGATTGTCACATACATATAGTTCATGTGTTCTAATCATAATCACCCAAACACCATATGTCAGTCTCAAATCGGGAGCACCAAACATTTTTTATTCCATTAACTAATTGGCACATACACTTCAACATACCGAGAAACCATACATCAGGTTTACAAAAGGACAGCTAAAAGATGCAAGTATGAGACATCAGTTGTACAAAATGAAAGCTAAAACATCTAGTTGACGTGGATCGTTGGCTTCATGGTTCCTTGTGAGTGTAGTCCCTTTTGCTTCCTACAAAAGTTAATCAATTCTCAATTATAATACACTATAAGAAACTATACTACAGTACCAAAATGCCAACATAGAGGATCATCGCATTCTCAAAAATATAAATAGTGATAAATACAGACAATTCAATAATCATGTGTTAACACTAACGTTGATCCTCGGTTGAGATTGTTCGCACTAATCTTTATATTTTGTATCTGCATACTTAGTTTCCTTTCGTTATGCATGTAACATAGATGGTCTAGGAGTATCTAGTCATTAAAGCTTAAATAGAGTGCACGGAGGAGGCGAGATACCGGGCTGCCGTGCGATGCGGCGAGCATGGTGAGATGCCAATGGCGGCGTGAAGCCGCGGTGCTGTGTGATGCAGCACGCCAGGTGAAGCGGCAAGGCACTTGACGACTGGAATAGCTAGAGGAGAATAGGCAAGTTTGTTTGTTTGTTAGCTACATGGCCACTGACCAGGTGTGTGGCCGTTGAGTGGAGCTGCGCAAGTGGACATGCATGCATGTAGGGATTACTTAGTGCATCGAGTTAGTTGTGCGAGTGGGAGTGAGTTAGTGCCCAGACGTGGTGTTAGTGGCCGGATGTGGCGCCTGAGTGGTGCATGAAGGTCAGCTCCCTATGTATATATAAGTTACAATTAAAAAAGAGAAAAGAGGCAGAGAGAGCTTGGGTTGAATAAATAATTTCACATCAACTTAATTCAAAAGGATCAATCTAATATAGTAGGCATATTAAGAAGCTGCATTAGGTCGCGATGAACATCATTCCTATCCACAGCAAGAGATTTGAATGTGCACAAACCTTAACAAATGATGTCCGGTCATCGGCTCGCCAGACCAGGATGTGCGCCACTCAAAATTCCTGAACAATAGTGGTTGCTAATCAACTGAAAAGAGGAGAAAAGAGGATTCAGGCTAACCAGCTGAAGCAGGATAAAAGATGCACCAAAACAAGCTAGAAACGATGCGCACACGTCAGCATGCATCCTTACAGAAGGGGCACGTAGGAAGATATCTTTATAATATGTTATGCATGTAGGGATAATCATCATTCGAGTAGAGTCAGCATTACACTTCTGCAACTTCTAAAGCAATAATGACATTATATATTACATCACCTCTATGAAATTTACTGGTGCTGAGCAAAAAAGGATATTGAGAGATTTCTTTTTACCAAAACGAATAAGAGAAAAGAATGGCGCTGAACTAAACAAAGGGAAGTGACCATAAGTTGAGTAATATTGTTAAAAACAACAATCAACAATACTCATTGGATAATATTTAAATTACATGGTCGAATAAGATCTCCTTATCTCGATGAATCTCAAACTGGGATTTCGATATCTCAATAAATCTGAGATTCGGAGTTTCTAAAAGCCGCAATAATGCTTTACAAATTAGAGCTTACCTAAAATTAAAGAATATCTTGCCCAGAAGCCGAGGTAGTGTGACGCCCGGATAATTAGATCACAGAAATTCCTTGCTAAAGATGCCACATCACCTCTGTCACTCGAGTTAATCTCGGGTTAGTTCAAAACCGATTCAAATTCAAAATTAAATTAAAGGCAAACAACAATAGTTTTCAAACTATAAAACTAAAATGTTCGAGTCGTGCCAAAAAAATGCACGGGTAATTGTGGTGAAGAAACCCCACTTTTATAAAATGTTTTAATACTCTAAATTAGTTAAAACAGTGATGAAACAATTACCAAAAATGCTTTTAAAGTAAAAAACAAATGCAAAATACTTTATTTAATGTGCCAAAATATTTGGGGCAGAGACCTATTTACTAGCACTAATTTAGGTGTGCTTTTATATTTTATAACACTTAAATAAAAAGTACTAGAAAAGAAATAAAATAACTACAAAAAAGGGGCACCCCCCGGCCCAACTCGGCCACGGCCCGACTGGCCGCGCACCCTGACAGCCCAGCTCCCTCCCCCGGCCCGCCGAACCCCTACAACCCCCTGGGGCGACCAAACCCTAACCCCCCACGCGCCCCACTCCTCCCCCGATTCCCCTTTCCCCCTCGTCTCCTCCCTTTGCCCCCGATCCAGATCGGGCACGGCCCCGCCGCCCACCACTGACCTCGTCGCCGAACCCCGACACTGCCCGGCGCTGCCCCGTCGTCGCCGGCGCCCGCCTCCTCAACCCGGCTCCCCGTCCTCGACCTCTTCTCCGCTCCCGGACGCCAACGCCGTTCGCCGTCCCCGCCTCTCCCTCGTCGGCCGGCGTCGTCCTCCGCACACCCCCACCGTTGCTGGCCGCCCATGCCGCCGGCGCCGTCCTCGCTGCGCGCCTTCCTTGGCCCCGCACGGCCGTGGCCGGCGCCTCTCGGCGCATGTGCGTGCTCGCCGGAGCCAATCGGCCTCACCTCGTCGCCGACTCGTCGTCCTCGTCCCCGTCGCCCTCCCCACGCCCCATTGCCCCGAACCCTACGGCCCCCCTGTGAGCCTCCGCCCCTCTTCTTCTCTCCCCTGCCCCCGTATGCATGCACGCGCTCACGGCCGGGGTCTCCTCCCCGTGGCTCCGCTGTCGGCGCCGGCCCCGCGCTCGCCGTCCTCGCCGGCCCCGCGAGCGCACACCCCTGCGCCCCCTCGGGCACGCGTCCGTTCGGGCGCTCGCCCGCTGCCCAGTGTCCGCTCGGGTGACGCCCGCACCCGAGCCGTGCCCGCTATGGCCTATGGGCCACTGCCAAACGAGGCCCACTGCCCAGAACTTTTTAAAAAAGGAATTAAAAAATATAATAATTAAAATATTTAACCAATTAATTAACTTAATTAATCCTATTTAGATTTAACTAATCACCTAATTAAACTAATCAATTCTGTTTAACTAAACTCTATCAATGACAGTGGGACCCATGGGTCAGTTTGACCGGTCAACGGTCAGATTTGACCTGCTGACGTCATGGTGATGTCATGCTGACATCACCTTTCACTATTCTGGATAATGTTTGATTTAAATAATTACATAAATTTCAAAAATGCCTAAAACTTTGATAAATCATAGAAAATAATCCGTAGCTCGGATGAAAATATTTTGTACATGAAAGTTGCTCAGAACGACGAGATGAATCCGGATACGTGGCCCATTCGTCCGCCACACATCCCTAGCATAGCGAACACGCAACTTTCGCCCTCCGGTTCATCTGTCCGAAAACGCGAAACACCGGGGATACTTTCCCGGATGTTTTCCCCTTTCGTCGGTATCACCTACTACCGCATTAGGGCACACCTAACACCGCTCATTGTCATGGCAATGCATCGTCATGCTTATGTTTGCATTGTATTTACTGTTTCCTCCCCCTCTTCTCTCTGTTAGACTACGAGACCGACGCTGCTGCTGCCCAGTTCGACTACGTTGTTGACGACCCCTCCTTCTTGCCAGAGCAACCAGGCAAGCCCCCCCCACCCTTGATCACCAGACATCGCCTATTCTTCTCTATACTGCTTGCATTAGAGTAGTGTAGCATGTTACTGCTTTCGGTTAATCCTATTTTACTGCATAGCCTGTCATTGTTACTATAGTTGTTACCCTTATCTGCTATCCTACTGCTTAGTATAGGATGCTAGTGTTCCATCAGTGGCCCTACACTCTTGTCCGTCTGCCATGCTATACTACTGGGCGGTGATCACTTCGGGAGGTGATCACGGGTATATACTATATACTTTATATACATGACACATGTGGTGACTAAAGTCGGGTCGGCTCGTTGCGTACCCGCAAGTGATTCTGATGAGGGGGCTGAAAGGACAGGTGGCTCCATCCCGGTAGAGGTGGGCCTGGGTTCCTGACGGCCCCCGACTGTTACTTTGTGGCGGAGCGACAGGGCAGGTTGAGACCGCCTAGGAGAGAGGTGGGCCTGGCCCTAGTCGGCGTTCGCGGTTACTTTAAAATAACATGCTTAACGAGATCTTGGTATTTGATCTGAGTCTGGCCATTTGATCTATACGCACTAACCAACTACGCGGGAACAGTTATGGGCACTCGACATCGTGGTATCAGCCGAAGCCTTCGTGATGTCAGCGACTGAGCGGCGAGCGTCGGATTGGACTGGAACGCCTGCTAGGCTAGGTCTGCTTCCGGCCACGTTCGCAACGTGCAGGTGTGCAATGGGCGATGGGCCCAGACCCCTGCGCCATAGGATTTAGACTGGCGTGCTGACCTCTCTGTTGTGCCTAGGTGGGGCTGCGACGTGTTGATCTTCCGAGGCCGGGCATGACCCAGGAAAGTGTGTCCAGCCAAATGGGATCGAGCGTGTTGGGTTATGTGGTGCACCCCTGCAGGGAAGTTTATCTATTCGAATAGCCATGTCCCTCGGTAAAAGAACGACCCGGAGTTGTACCTTGACCTTATGACAACTAGAACCGGATACTTAATAAAACACACCCTTCCAAGTGCTAGATACAACCCGGTGATCGCTCTCTAACAGGGCGACGAGGAGGGGATCGTCGGGTAGGATTATGCTATGCGATGCTACTTGGTGAACTTACCATCTATTCTCTTCTACATGCTGCAAGATGGAGGTGGCCTGAAGCGTAGTCTTCGACAGGATTAGCTATCCCCCTCTTATTCTGGCATTCTGCAGTTCAGTCCACCGATATGGCCCTTTACACATATACCCATGCATATGTAGTGTAGCTCCTTGTTTGCGAGTACTTTGGATGAGTACTCACGGTTGCTTTTCTACCTCTTTTCCCCCTTTCCCTTCTACCTGGTTTTCGCAACCAGATGCTGGAGTCCAGGAGCTAGAGATCCCGAGGATGATTCTACGTGGAGTCCGGCTTCGAGGAGTAGTTAGGAGGTCCCAGGCAGGAGGCCTTGCCTTTTCGATCGTTGCTACTTTTGTGCTAGCCTTCTTAAGGCAATCTTGTTTAACTTATGTCTGTACTCAGATATTACTGCTTCCACTGACTCTTGTGTTTTCGAGCTTATGTATTCGAGCCTTCGAGGCCCTTGGCTTGTAATATAAAGCTTGTTTTATTTTAATTTGTGTGTAGAGTTGTGCTGTGATATCTTCCTGGTGAGGACATCAATACCATTGTTACACCCACAGCCCCTGCTGCTATACATACTGGACCAATTACTAGAGCTCGCGCACGCCAATTAAATTACCAGGTACTTTCGTTTCTTGGTAATGATTCTAATGTTCATGAGAATATGATGATGCCTAAATTGGATACATTTGTTTTGCTTACAAATGAAGGGCCTAGCTTTGAGAAGGATGAACATTGGAGCAAGAACAAGCATGGAGATGATGGCATGCGCATGGGGGACAAGAACGGAGTTACAAGTGATGATTTCAGGACGTTGAAGCCACCATAATGCGTGCATGAAGCCTTGGACGAAATATACAAGATGCTACTTCATAACTTTCGTCCAGAGGCTATTTTAGGTGCTGCGTCACCTTATTATTGGGCCAGGCCCATGTAATTTCGAAATACTTGAGTATAGGCTATTTTTAGAGTCCGTATGTGTGGGGAAACAAGAGATAGGGTTGGTTTTGGACCCCTTCCCCAAGGGCCACGAAATTTCCCCCTCTTCCTCCATATATACAGCCCTTAGGGCGTCGTTTAGACTTTGGGTTTTGTTTAAATTAAAAGTTCGCCATAGCTGCAACTTCGCGTACTTCGTTTGTGTTCAACGACCAGACAAAGGCGTCACAGAACCCCACCTTGATCAATAAAGCTTTCATCTTATATTCGCAATATCCAGATTGCAACCTCAGTTTCTTGCTTGTTCTTCATTTGCTCGCAGGAAACAGACCCTCGTGGTCAGGTTGATCGTGCTCCAGCGTGGTCAATAACCTCTCGGAGTTGGTTTAGCGATTGCTAAGGCGCGACGTCCTCGCACGTTCGTAGTCGGATCGTCAAAGTCGACTTCCATCAAAGCGATATCCATCATCTCATCGAAAGACGAGACACCTTTGCCTCTATCAAGTGGTATCCGATTTCCAGGTTGCTCGGTGAGATTTTACAGTTTTTCGTAGTTTAGATCGAGTCTATTCTTCATACCTACAGTCCACGAAAAAGCCACAAAAAATTAGGGTTAGTTCAGTATATCCGAACCAATATGAGCCTTGGCATAATCTTTTTAGGGTTTTTGCTTTGTTGAATTTGCGGTTGCATCGTCGTGTCAAGTTGCTGGTCTTAGAGTCTAGTCTTTTAGAGTTTCGAGTTCTGGTCATAAGTTGTCACGCCGCCGCCGCACCATCATCATCGCCTTGCCATCTACCACTATTGCTTATCCGCCACTGCTCTGAATCCGTATCCATATACCACCACCAATCCGTATCCATATACCACCACCGATCCGTATCCATATACCACCACCGCTACCATATACCACCACCGCTGCCATATCCTACCACCATATATCCACCACCAATCCGAGTTCTTTTCATATTCGGTTTGTTTTAGAGATCCATCTATTTTCCGTTTCGTGTTTCCTTGCCTGAGTAGGTCTCGGAAAAAAAAAAGTCTGGAGACCCCCGGGCAGTTTTTAGGCCAAAATTTCGGCAACCAAAAATATTTTTTCCCTATCCTATTTTTAGGTCCCGGGGAGTGTCTTGAGACACTCGCCATCATAATGATTTTTTATCGCACTTTTTTGTCGTCGCTGCCCTGATTTCCGAAAAAAAAATAGTCAAAAAAATTTTGTGCCCATCATGTCAGTTTGACCTGGGAAGAGTTTTGAGACACTCGCCATAATAGTGATTTTTCGCAAAAAAAAGAGCAAAAAAAAAGAGAAAAAAATCCAGAGTGTGCTTTTCCCTTGTTTACGTGCATCGCCGTGATTTTGTTAGTGCTCTAGGCTCGCGTCTCTAGCACGGTCTAGCCTAGGACCAGCACAGTACCGTCGTTGAGCGTTTATTCAATTTTGCATCTCTGAATTGATTATTGCTGACCATTTTTGCTACCATATTATAAGCCTTCCCAGCTCCACATACATCTACATCGTGCGTTTGACTCTCCCTGGTAATCGCTCTATCCAAGCTTTGAGAGTTTTGACTACAACGGTTGCCGATCACCACCTGCTGCTGGGTAAGAACTGGTAAGAATTTGAGATTCGCTTGAAGGTTTTGTGACACACCACCATCACCACCACTTCCTAGTAGTCTGCAGGATCATATTCTTTTGTGTTTCTATTGCTGCTAACTATGGCAGGATCACAAGCCGATGAGACTGATTGGGAGAACATGACAAACAAGGAGTTGCATGATAAATTTCAGCAAATGATGAGTGGCCAGGTGGGAGATGTGCTAAACAGATTTGAAGAGGCTATGGAGAAGATAGATGCCGTGGAGAAGTCGTTCGAGACAAAGCTGGATAACAAGTTTACTGAATTACTCAAGCGTCTTCCCCAACCACCACCGGCTGCACATGTCCCACCACTACAACAACAACAACAACCACATCTCCAACGCCGCCTTCCAAATCAACTGGGACGAGCACAGCGCGTTCCAATTGAGACTGGTCAAAATTCGGGTGCCGCTGCACCTACTGTTGATGCTTCTTTGGTTCCTGCTACTATGGCGGCTGAGGAGGATGACGATTATGCGGGCGATTATGAGGATAAGGTTGATCAAAATCAGAACTACGTGCAGCCACCAACACCACCACCAGCAGGTCGACCTCAGGTATATATTCGCAACGGTAGGCCGGCACCACCACCTCAGGTACGAGATCATGACCATCTCCCTAAACTGAAATTGAATATTCCACCATTTGAGGGTAGATATGTTCCTGATATATATCTTACTTGGGAGTTAGAAACTGAACAACGATTTACATGTTTACAATATCCTGAGGAGAGACGTGTTCCTGCTACCGTTTGTGCTTTCACTAGCTTTGCATGTGTTTGGTGGTCTGAACATTGTAGATTATATCCTGTTCCAGCTACTTGGGCTGCTTTGAAAACTGCTATGCGTACTCGTTGGGTTCCACCATATTATCAACGTGAATTACTTCAAAAATTACAGCGCTTAAGACAAGGGAAAAATTCTGTAGAAGAATATTATCAGGAATTACAAACTGGCATGATTAGATGTGGTATTGTTGAGGAGAATGAAGCTATGCTTGCACGTTTTACGGGTGGATTAAATAAAGAGATTCAGACCATTCTAGAGTATAAGGATTATAATAATATCACTCGTTTATTCCATCTTGCTTTAAAGCTGAACGTGAAGTGCAGGATCGACAGCCATTGGCGCGAACTAACTTTTCTGCAGGTCGACCTTCATCATGGACACCGCGTGCATCTTCTACTTCCACTGCACCAGCACCTCCATCAGGTTCCACCTCCAGCCGTGATACAATAAAGCAGGCACAACCACCACTGTCTGCCAAGAGTGCACCTGCCGGGCCTGCACAGAGCTCTTCTTCTTCCATGGCATCGACAGGGCACACAAGTGATATTATTTGTCGTCGTTGTAAGGGAAGAGGACATTATGCGAGCGAATGCAAATCTCAGCGAGTAATGATTGCTACTGAGGATGGTGGGTATGAGTCCGCTAGTGACTATGATGAGGAGACTTTGGCTCTTATTACACGTGAAGAACATGGTGGAGATGATTCTGAAAATGAGACGCAATACATGGCTCCTGAAGACGCTGACAGGTATGAATGTTTAGTTGCTCAACGTGTTTTGAGTGTGCAGGTCACACAAGCAGAGCAAAATCAGAGGCATAATTTGTTCCATACAAAGGGAGTTGTGAAGGAACGTTCTGTTCGCGTCATCATAGATGGAGGGAGCTGTAACAACTTGGCTAGCATGGAGATGGTGGAGAAGCTATCTCTCACCACAAGACCACATCCACATCCTTACTACATCCAATGGTTCAACAACAGCGGCAAGGTTAAGGTAACACGTACTGTTCGTGTGCATTTTAGTATCTCTACATATGCTGATTATGTTGATTGTGATGTGGTACCCATGCAAGCATGTTCCTTATTACTTGGTAGACCATGGCAATTTGATAAAAATTTTGTACACCATGGTAGAAACAATCAGTATACTCTTGTTCATAAGGATAAAAATATTACTTTGCTTCCTATGATTCCTGATTCCATTTTGAAAGATGACATTAATAGAGCTAATAAAGCAAAACAGGAGAAAAATAAGAGTGAAAATCAGATTGTGGCAAAAGAATTTGAGCAACAAATGAAACCTAATAATAAACCATCTAGTGTTGTTTCTGAAATTAAATTGAAAAGTGCATGTTTACTTGCCACAAAATCTGATATTGATGAGCTAGATTTCAGCAAATCTGTTTGCTATGCTTTTGTGTGCAAAGAGGCATTATTTTCATTCGAGGACGTGCCTTCCTCTTTGCCCCCTGCTGTCACTAACATTTTGCAGGAGTTCGGTGACGTCTTCCTACAAGACGTGCCACCGGGATTACCACCTATTCGAGGGATTGAGCATCAAATTGACTTAATTCCCGATGCATCGCTACCCAACCGTGCACCATACCGTACCAATCCAGAGGAGACGAAGGAGATTATGCGTCAAGTACAGGAGCTGCTCGACAAAGGTTATATACGCGAATCTCTTAGTCCTTGTGCTGTTCCTATTATACTAGTGCCTAAAAAGGATGGTACGTCGCGTATGTGTGTTGATTGTAGAGGCATTAATAATATTACTATTCGTTATCGTCATCCTATTCCTAGGCTAGATGATATGCTTGATGAATTGAGTGGCTCTACAATATTCTCCAAAGTTGATTTGCGTAGTGGATACCATCAAATTCGTATGAAATTGGGAGATGAATGGAAAACTGCATTTAAAACTAAGTTTGGTTTATATGAGTGGTTAGTCATGCCTTTTGGGTTAACTAATGCACCTAGTACTTTCATGAGACTAATGAACGAAGTTTTACGTGCTTTCATTGCACGATTTGTGGTAGTCTATTTTCATGATATACTGATTTATAGCAAATCTTTGGAAGAACATTTGGAACATTTACGTGCTGTTTTTATTGCTCTACGTGATGCACGTTTGTTTGGTAACCTTGGGAAGTGCACCTTTTGCACCGACCGAGTATCTTTTCTTGGCTATGTTGTTACTCCACAGGGAATTGAAGTTGATAAAGCCAAGATTGAAGCTATTGAGAGTTGGCCGCAGCCCAAAACGGTCACACAAGTGCGGAGTTTTCTTGGACTCGCTGGTTTCTATAGGCGTTTTGTGAGAGATTTTAGCACCATTGCTGCACCTCTCAACGAGCTTACAAAGAAGGATGTGCCTTTTGTTTGGGGTACCGCACAGGAAGAAGCCTTCACGGTATTGAAAGATAAGTTGACACATTCTCCTTTACTCCAACTTCCTGATTTTAATAAGACTTTTGAGCTTGAATGTGATGCTAGTGGAATTGGATTAGGAGGTGTGTTATTACAAGATGGTAAACCTGTTGCATACTTTTCTGAAAAATTGAGTGGGCCTAGTCTGAATTATTCTACTTATGATAAAGAACTATATGCTCTTGTTCGGACTTTAGAAACATGGCAACATTATTTATGGCCCAAAGAATTTGTTATACATTCTAATCATGAATCCTTGAAACATATTAAAAGTCAAGCTAAACTGAATCGTAGACATGCTAAATGGGTTGAATTCATTGAAACTTTCCCTTATGTCATTAAACACAAGAAGGGTAAAGAAAATGTTATTGCTGATGCATTGTCCCGTCGCTATACTATGCTTTCACAACTTGACCTTAAAATATTTGGTTTGGAGACCATCAAAGATCAATATGTGCATGATGCTGATTTTAAAGATGTTTTGCAGAATTGTAAAGAAGGAAGAACCTGGAACAAGTTTGTCGTTAATGATGGATTTGTGTTCCGTGCAAACAAGCTATGCATTCCAGCTAGCTCTCTTCGTCTTTTGTTGTTGCAGGAGGCGCATGGAGGAGGATTAATGGGACACTTTGGCGTGAAGAAGACGGAGGACGTACTTGCTACACATTTCTTTTGGCCAAAGATGAGACAGGATGTTGAGCGTTTTGTTGCTCGCTGCACTACATGTCAAAAAGCTAAGTCACGACTCAATCCTCATGGTTTATATATGCCTTTGCCTGTACCTAGTGTTCCTTGGGAGGATATATCTATGGACTTTGTTTTAGGTTTATCTCGAACAAAGAAGGGGAGGGATAGCATATTTGTTGTCGTGGATGGATTCTCAAAAATGGCACACTTTATACCATGTCATAAAAGCGATGATGCTGTTAATGTTGCTGATTTGTTCTTCCGTGAAATTATTCATTTGCATGGTGTGCCAAATACTATTGTTTCATATCGTGATACTAAATTTCTTAGCCACTTTTGGAGATGTTTATGGGCTAAGTTGGGGACTAAACTGCTTTTTAGTACTACTTGTCACCCCCAAACTGATGGACAAACTGAAGTAGTCAATAGAACATTGTCTACTATGCTTAGGGCTGTTTTGAAGAATAATAAGAAAATGTGGGAAGAATGCTTGCCTCATATTTAGTTTACTTATAATCGTTCATTGCATTCTACTACTAAGATGTGCCCTTTTGAAATTGTGTATGGTTTCCTACCTCGTGCACCTATTGATTTGTTGCCTCTTCCATCTTCGGAGAAGGTTAATTCTGATGCTAAACAACGTGCTGAATTGATCTTAAAAATGCATGAGTTAACTAAGGAAAACATTGAGCGTATGAATGCTAAATATAAACTTGCTGGAGATAAGGGTAGAAAACATGTTGTGTTTGCACCTGGAGATCTTGTTTGGTTACATTTGCGTAAGGATAGATTTCCTGATTTGCGCAAATCAAAGCTAATGCCACGTGCTGATGGTCCTTTTAAGGTGTTAGAGAAAATAAATGATAATGCATATAAACTTGAGCTGCCTGCAGATTTTGGGGTTAGTCCCACTTTTAACATTGCAGATTTGAAGCCTTATTTGGGTGAGGGAGATGAGCTTCCGTCGAGGACAACTTCATTTCAAGAAGGGGAGGATGATGAGGACATCAATACCATTGTTACACCCACAGCCCCTGCTGCTATACATACTGGACCAATTACTAGAGCTCGCGCACGCCAATTAAATTACCAGGTACTTTCGTTTCTTGGTAATGATTCTAATGTTCATGAGAATATGATGCTGCCTAAATTGGATACATTTGTTTTGCTTACAAATGAAGGGCCTAGCTTTGAGAAGGATGAACATTGGAGCAAGAACAAGCATGGAGATGATGGCATGCGCATGGGGGACAAGAGCGGAGTTACAAGTGATGATTTCAGGACGTTGAAGCCACCATAATGCGTGCATGAAGCCTTGGACGAAATATACAAGATGATACTTCATAACTTTCATCCAGAGGCTATTTTAGGTGCTGCGTCACCTTATTATTGGGCCAGGCCCATGTAATTTCGAAATACTTGAGTATAGGCTATTTTTAGAGTCCGTATGTGTGGGGAAACAAGAGATAGGGTTGGTTTCGGACCCCTTCCCCAAGGGCCACGAAATTTCCCCCTCTTCCTCCATATATACAGCCCTTAGGGCGTCGTTTAGACTTTGGGTTTTGTTTAGATTAAAAGTTCGTCATAGCTGCAACTTCGCGTACTTCGTTCGTGTTCAACGACCAGACAAAGGCGTCACAGAACCCCACCTTGATCAATAAAGCTTTCATCTTATATTCGCAATATCCATATTGCAACCTCAGTTTCTTGCTTGTTCTTCGTTTGCTCGCAGGAAACAGACCCTCGTGGTCAGGTTGATCGTGCTCCGGCGTGGTCAATAACCTCTCGGAGTTGGTTTAGCGATTGCTAAGGCGTGACGTCCTCGCACGTTCATAGTCGGATCGTCAAAGTCGACTTCCATTAAAGCGATATCCATCATCTCATCGAAAGACGGGACACATTTGCCTCTATCACTTCCCGTGAGTCCCTGATCTTGATCGTACACGTTTGTGTGCATGATTAGTGTACGATTGAATCGGGGGCGTCACAGGTAGGGACTCATTGAGTATGAGTACGACAATAAACTGCATACCGTATGCTAGCTGTAATCTTGGTTGAAAGTTTTGAGAGCCAATTCTGAAGGCATCAGACTGTCAGCACCTTCAACATATCATGTAATATGAATACCAGTTTTGTGTAAATCATGTAATAACATTAAACATCAATGTTGAATTTACACAACCATACTGTTAGCAACAAAGGCATGAATGAAACAAAAAGAATGTGGCCTATCTAATTATAGTAGGAAGAGAAACATAAATCCATATTCTCCTTGCAATGTGGCTTATCTAATAAAACTACGAAGAGAAAAATAAATCTATGTTCTCCCAGCATTCTATGGTGCATGTTTTGCCCTGTTTGTGAGCAGAAGAATATGCAGGCTACTGTGAAAGTCAAGTTGTGCCTAACAATCAACATTCCAAGTTTCAGATAGGATATGAACCAAGAAAATACTGATTTTCTATAGAGACATCACAGTTGTGGTGATTTCCGCGAAGAGGTGCAACCTGTTGGCGGCGTCTGATGGCTTGGGCTCCGAGTACAGCACCGCTGCGGCAGTCTCCCACTCCGTCGAAGTGTATGGGATGCAAAGAAGAATCCTGGGAAAATATGGGATACATGAACTATTCTGGAAGTTACAGAACTACTGAAGAAAATTTAAAGAGAAAATAAAACTGTAAAATCTATAGAAGCATGACTGTATAAATACAAACTGCTAGATATGTACTTTATCTTCATTCCAGAAAAACCGAACTAAGTTTAATATAGTCCTATGTTTGCCAGAATTCTACAATGCTTAAATAAATTTCTGAAACATTAGTATGATTATTTGGAATTTTTGTGGAACCTGAAGCTAGTTCTCAGGGTTGTCCCTCGCCTCAAAGCACAGATATGTGGATACGTTTTTCTATATATAAAGTAATGAATTTTCATATGATGAATACCCTTGTATTGACCTTCAGGCACACATAGCATAATTTGATAGTCTGGCAAAGGTTCAAACATCACAAATTACAACTCACAACCTCTAAAGTTCACAAATCGATCACAACCAGTTCATAAAAATAGTAGCTATTAAGGTTTCCTTCAACACCACTGAAAGGAATACCTGTAGCATAGATTTTTTTTTCAATAATAGCATCAAGCTAGTTCTTCTCAAGTTCTCATATCCAGAAATCACATGAGATTTAGCTCTTAGACTGCGTTGCCGGCTACCCCATTAGCAGATAGAGCCCCTGTTTTTTATGCTCTGCTTGAGTTGGAGCTCACATCCAAAACGCTGCTTGCTGGATAGAAGTACTATCCCAAGTCATGGTAGATCTTAACAGAAAAGGGAAAAGCAAATAAATCAACGATTGCAGTCAACGGCCACCCGGGGAGAGGGAGAGGAGAGTGAAAAGAACACTCACCACCCGGGGAGGGGAAGCACCAGCAGTCAACGGCCAGATCCTTCTTCAAATGAACCGGCGAGCGCAGATCGGAGGAAGCCCATGGCGTGGCGGTGGTGGTGGCGGCCCCTGGGTGACGACTGACGAGCGAGGGTGCGAGTGCTCTCTCTCGCAGGTGACCCACCTCTCCCTCCCTCTCTCAATCCCGGATCTCAGAGGGATGGTGACGTGCACCACTGCGCCTCGGCCTCTCCCCGAACTCCAGCGCACAAGGTAGGGCGGCCTAAGCAGTGGAGGTGCAAGAGGATGAAGGAGACAGGTGACGGCGTGCTGGAGACAGTGGGTGGTCGGCAGCGTGCGGGCTGCTAGCTAGTAGGCGGCGGCGGAGGGAGTGCGTGAGAGGATTTAGGTTTGGGGGATTTGGATTTGGTCGTGGCTCCTGCTGAAGGCCAAATGGGAAAAATAGGAAGGAGGCTTGGCGCTAAGTTTTTGGCCCATGTGCGCGCAAATGCGGCCGACCCAATTGGTAATGAACAGTCAGTCGGCATTAATCGCCGACCAACAGTCTGATGGAGATACGGGCTTTCCCGACCAATAGTCCAACGTGAAACATTGCAGTATTGCCGACCGTTAGTTGGACACTATAGATCAGTATTACCGACCAACATTTAGATAGAAGTTTTCCCGACCAACAGCCTGTTGGTAAAATTCTCTTTTCCCAACACACATCAGTAGAGAAATCTAGTGCGTGGTGTAGTGAATGTTCAATTTGTTATTTATAGTACAAGACTAAGAACTTGTAGCATTGTTACAGTTAATTATAGCTTCTAATGTTTCAGAATTTGGTTGTTGTCTCAGTAGCAGTTAATTCATTTGCACATTGATCTTTTTGAGAAGATATGTCATGATTAACCTGCTTCTTCAGTTTTTCAAAATATGTATTTGATTATTTTCTATGTTGCTACAAACCCATTCCCCTACAATTGTTACTGATTTAGTTTTAAATATTATAGGATGAATGGAAGTGTTCTTACCTGGAGTGGGTTGATTATGAGTGGCCACAGTCTTTGAAGATCTGCCTAGCAAAGCTCTGGATCACGTATGAGGAAGAGAACAGAGATAGGCTTAGAGAAAGTGTTCTCAACGCTGAAGAATATTTCAAGATGTGGAAAAAAAAGAGCAAGATGGAGAATGAGCTCAGATGTTTTAAATTAGACTTTGCTAAGGTGGTGTTGGCGAAGGAGGAGGCACTTTCTAGGTTGGTGAGTGCAAAACAGGTTCTTACTGAACTGAAAGCAGAGGTTGAGAAGACAAACCTGGCTGATCATGCATCGATCGATTAGGGAAATGAATATATTGTTCTAATGTTGTTCTTATGTAGGTGAACTGGCTATATGCTCTGCCTCCGTTAACCTTTTGCTTTTATTCAACTACATCACACACCATTTGATGAAGAAAACCGTATGGCATTGGGCTATCACACACGAGGCTATACGAATGAAAACGTACATCTTGGATGGGCTGTGTGGGATGTACATACAAACGGAAACGTACTTCTTGGATTGACTGTGTGGGGTGTACATACGAACGGAAACGTATTCCTTGGATTGACTGTGTGGAATATACATACAAACGGGGACGTTTGTCTGTGACTGACTGTGTGGCATGTACTTACGACCGAAACTGATTGGGTCTGTATAATTGTATTTGATCGCTCGCCCCTCCCACATGATCTCATTTTGCCCAGCATGTGTGACCGGAGGGCCTATCCCCGACGGCTTCTAGGTCTTGTGGGAAGGACCCTGATGTGGAGCATCCTATGATCATCCCCATGGACCTATCATCGTCTCATCAAGAGCCAAGAGGACCCATGACACGAGCACGAGCTAGAGCTCTCGAGAACGAGGTGACTTTCTTCCTTAGTGATATCACATATGATCCACTCGAGACATGGCTACTACCTAAGTCCAATATGCTATGCATGATCAGGTGTCAAGAGGACCCTCACGAAGATGCCCATGAAGACGGACAAGCCGCCAAGTCCATGGATGAAGAGAACCAACGGAAAGGGCAAGGTCACCTTCCAGGCCCCAGACATCCGGCCCCTGAGGATGCCAACAACAGCAGCAGCCCAGCCGTCGAAGTGCTACACGGCCCGGACATCCGGCTCCTCCCGAAAGCCCGGAAATCCGGCCCCTTCGCCGGACATCCGACCCCGCCTATCTAGAGACTACAGAAGTTTGCACCGCCAGCCCGGACATCCGGCCCCTCCTGAAGCCCCGGACATCCGGCCCGACGCCCGGACATCCGGCTCCGTCTGTCTGCGCACAGTAAAGGGTCGAAGCCCATGTACCTCTTCGCCCCCATAGACTATATATACTCCATCCCCTTCCTCTTTCTAGGGTTAGCAAAGGATTAGCTCATATGTGAGATAGAGCTTTGCTCATCCATTACGGATCTACTCCACGAGAGAGACCGCGGCCCCTCTACGGAGAAGATCACCTTGGATTCAAGACCCCCTCTTGGGTGGCCCCCATCAAGACCTCCTCACGAAGAAGAACCGGTTACCTCTTGTGTCGTCCTTTGTTGGATTTGGATCTTGTATCTTACCTTTGTGTTCATCGATCTAGCACATGTGTGATCTATTCTTGTTGGTTGAGTGATTTCTCCCGTGTTCCTCTCGTGTTCCCCTCGTGTTTCCCCTCGTGTTCATCACGTTCTTCGTAGGGATCCACTCCTTTCGTGAAAGATCGGCCACCTAGGGTTCCACCCTACATCATCTTGGTATCATGAGCCACGTTGATCACGATTTCGGAGCCCCCTCTCTTTGATTTCTAGCTTGATTTTGTTGTTTTTCGTCCTAATCCGAAAATTGCCCCACAAAAATAGCCCCAATTTTTCTTTGTGATTTGTTGGTGTGATGAAGTTTTGTTGGATTTGATCCGCGGATTTCGTGTGTTGCAGGTAGATCTAGCTTTTCCCCATCTTTTTCTAAATTCCATCCACAAAATCTTCCAAATTTTGCCCCGGATTTGACCTCTCCACGCGGTGTTCTTCGAGTTCGTCCACGGATCCCGAGCCCGGACATCCGGCCCCTGACAGCAAAATTTCCATCCTCCACTCCGCTTACCGCCTAACTTTCGTCCAACTTTGTTCCGGAGCCCACATACACTTCCGCATACCATCACCACTTCCGCATAGCACCACCATAGCCTTTCCCGCTACCAACTCCGACAATTTTGACCCGTTTTGCTTTGAGAATTTGAGTTGTGGTTTTCGTGTCCTATTGTGTTTCGGCTATCTAGGTACGGTTTGGCATCAACATCACCACCGCTCATCTTCGCCAAGGACTACTACGAACGGCTACATCACTTTGGTATCACTTTCACTTGCTATCATCTTGGTATCGTGATATCATCATACTCTCTTGCATTTGCATTGATAACCCCATGGCCTTACTTTTGCGTAGCTTACCCATCAAGACTAGCCTTTGAGTATTGCCGGCAACGTGACTTGTGCACATTAGTGATCATACTTTCCATAGCTTACATACCATCATCGTGTTGCATATCTTGGTATCATCTCTTGTGTCACAAAGTTGTCTTCGCATACACAATTGCTATCTTGGTTCGTCAAGCATTGCATGAGAAAAGAGCTCAAACAACAAAGAGCCAAACAAGCTTTTAAGCAAAAGAAGGAAGATAAGCAAAGAGCTTATAAGCAAGAACCATAGCATCATACAACATTAAGATTGTCATACTCGATCATCTTGGATCAAAAGCATAGAAACATCATACATATAGCATACTTGGGATAGAAGTCGTTGCATTTTTGCTTAGTAGGTTGTGCACAAGTTTGTATCCGCCTATTGTGCAATCGTGCTAGCGTCTCTCTAGTGTTGTGCAACACGAGCATCTTGGTGGATTCCACATTTTGGCTCATCCTTGGTTGCCCAACCCCACTTATCTATTTGCGTGTGTGTTTCCGTGTACCATATCTAGCTATTGGTCTACTTGTTGCATTTACAAGTCGCTAATCTTTTCCAACATTATTGAGTCTCACTTACAATTGCATCAAATTTTTGTGCCACCATCCTAACCAAGCCCCACCATAAGCTTTTACTTGTGTAGGTGTCAGAACCGACAATAATTGGTACCAATTGTGCTATTTCTTTGCTACACATTGGAGTGATCTTTGATCCATTTTCAACATCGGTCAAGGTACATTTGGTATTGGTTCTTCTCTTTCTCCCACTCACATATCTTTGTTTGGAATGATGGATAGGCCAAGTACTTCTACCAACCCACTCTTCTTGGAGCAAGACGACGACATGTCATCCTACGTCACCAAGACCCAACTATTTGGTGCACATCGGGCTTTGCATCAAGAACAACTTGCTTTGGGCGACCGCATCGACAATCTCGCCACCGACCTACGACAATCCGAGCAACGTACAAGAGACTACTTCGACACATCCATGAGTTCCATCAAAGAAGATATCCGAACCATGATGGTCCGCTCTTCTACAACTTCGTCCTCGTCAAGACGGAGCCGCTCAAGTCGTCACTCCGAAGACACCCTCTCCGGTTCAAGTACACCGACATCGAACACTCTTCGTCGTGCCGCGCGTCAAGACCGTCAAGCTAATCGCAATCCTCTACACGACACCGACTCTCAAGAGCATCGACATCGTCAAAACCAAGCTGCTTTCGCACAAGCACAAGAACGGCAACGCCAAAGACAACAAGAACAAGAGGAGCGAGCGCGACAACATCAAGATGCACAAGACGCCGAGGCGCAACGTCAAGAACAACAAATACGTGAAGCTCAAGCACTTGAGGCGCAACGTGCCCTTCAAGATTCAAGTCGTGCCGTAGCCAATCGAGGCCGACAAGCTCGACTACATCAAGAAGCACTTCGCGACGAAGCTCAAGAAAGGATTTACCAAGCACGTGTGCATCGACAAGCTCCTCGTCAAGATAGACAAGCTCCTACTCAAGCGAGACAAGAACGTCAAGTCCATCGAGAGCACGAAAACAATGGACCCCCTCCTCGCCAAGAGAAACATGAGGTCGACAACCCTCCTCGCCAAGAGCAACATGAGGAAGACAACCCTCCTCGCCAAGAGCAACATGAGATTGTCAATCCTCACCGACACTGGCGTCATCATCCCCGACCCCAACACAATGAAGAGCAATGATATGGCAAGCTAAAGTTCACCATGCCCAAGTTTACCGGAAGCAATGACCCCGAAGAATACATATCATGGGCATTGAATGTTGACAAAATCTTCCGCTTGCACAACTACGAAGAAGAGAAGAAGATCGCAATGGCATCCCTCGAATTCCAAGACTACGTCCTCATTTGGTGGGAACAAGTCATTGAGCGCCAAGCGGCAAGAGGTGAACCACCCATCACCACTTGGGCACAAATGAAGGATGTCATGAGAGCACGATTCGTGCCAAACTACTACAACCGCGACCTCTTCAAGAAACTCCAACAACTCAAGCAAGGAACCAAGAGCGTTGAAGAATACTACAAGGAAATGGAGATTGCCATGATACGAGCCAATGTCAAAGAAGATGATGAGCAAACTATGGCGCGTTTCTTGAATGGACTCAATCACCCTATCAAGAAGATTGCCGACTTCCAACCATACTCGAACCTCATCGAGCTAGTGCATCAAGCTACGAAAGTGGAACGGCAAGTACAAGACGACTTCAAGTATGCCAAGTTATCATCCAAGTCCTATGGCCTCTCCAATAATCAAGTTTCGACGACTCCCACTACAAGCAACGGCGACAAGTCAAGTTACAAGAAAGCTTCGACAAGCTCAAGTCGTCCTCCTACTACAAGCAACTTCAAGCCGAAAGCTTCATCATCATCTACTCCAACGCTTAGACCATAAAGACAAGTTCCATCAAATGTTTCACATGCGGAGGCCGAGGCCACAAGTCCTTCGAGTGCACAAACAAGCGCACCATGATCCTCAACGACGACGGAACCTATGACTCCATGAGTGAAGGAGAAATGGAAGCCCTTGAGCAAGTGGCCATGCACCGACAAGTGAACAATGAAGAAGAAGATGGTCACATCTTTTGTGACGAAGACTCAAGTCCCGCTCTTGTTGTCTCCAAGGTCTTGACTCTTCAACATCAACAAGACGAAGATCAAAGATGCCATATCTTCCACACAAAGGCCGGCATCAATGGACGATCCGTCAAGGTCATCATCGGTAGAGGGAGTTGCCATAACTTAGCAAGTGAAGAACTATGCTCCAAACTCCAATTGGTCAAGATGAAGCACCCTCACCCCTACAAGGTTCAATGGCTAAGCGACACCGGCACCATCCAAGTCGAGCATAGAGTACAAGTCTCTTTCAAGATCGGCGCCTATGAAGACACTTTGGAGTGTGATGTCCTTCCGATGACCGTGTGCCACCTCCTTCTTGGACGGCCATGGCAATTTGACCGATCATTCACAATGGGCGTACAAATCACTATAGCTTCAAGATGAAAGGGAAAGAGTTTGTGTTACGTACTATGTCTCCAAGCCAAGTGCTCGCCGACAAGCAGAACACCCATCGTGGAGAGAATAGTGAGAGAGCGAACCACCAAAAAGAGAGTGAGCGCCACAAGCCCAAATTGAGTGCCTCCACGATGAGCGACAAGAAAACCTTAGTTCTCTTTGCCACCAAACGTGAGATGAGAGAAGTGTGTGAGAACCCATCAAGTGTCCTACACTATGTCCTATTGTGCAAGGACGAGGCACCAAAAACTAACAACTCTCACAATCTTCCTCTAGTGTTATCTTCTTTATTGCAGGAATTCCAAGATGTTTTCCCCGATGAGCTACCTCCGGGTCTACCTCCACTACGAGGCATTGAGCACCGAATTGATCTCATCCCCGGAGCGCTGCTTCCAAACAAAGCTCCCTACCACGTCAACCCCGAAGAAACCAAATAAATACAAATGCAAGTAAAGCATCTCATAGACCATGGTCATGTGCGTGAAAGTTTGAGTCCTTGTGCCGTACCGGTCATTCTTGTGCCAAAACGAGACGGTAGCATTCGCATGTGTTCCGATTGTAGACCTATCAATGCTATTAAAACTTGGCCCCAACCAACCAATTTGCAACAAGTGCGTAGTTTTCCTGGTTTAGCCGGTTTCTACCGTAGATTTGTGAAGGATTTTAGCACCATCGCTTCACCTTTGCATGCTTTGAGTAAGAAAAATGCACCATTTGTTTGGGGACCATCCCAAGATATCACTTTCAATGAGCTTAAGAATTTGCTTACTCATGCCCCCGTGCTTGCATTACCCAACTTTGACAAAACTTTTGAAATTTATTGCGATGCTAGTGGTAATGGCATAGGAGGTGTGTTAACTCAAGAGAAGCGCCCCATTGCATACTTTAGTGAGAAACTCTCCGGAGCGCAACTCAATTACCCCATCTATGACAAAGAGCTATATGCTTTAGTGCGAGTTTTGCATGAATGGCAACATTACCTACGCCCTCATGAGTTCATCATCCATACCGACCATGAAACGCTTAAATATCTTAAGGGTCAAACTAAGTTGAACAAGCGTCATGCTAAGTGGAGTGAGTTCATTGAGTCTTTTCCTTATGTCATCAAGTATATTAACGGTAAGGAAAATGTTGTGGCGGATGCGCTTTCCCGTATATGCATGCTTGTTACTCAACTTGAGTTAAATGTCATTGGCTTTGAGCATATAAAAGACTTGTATGAGCATGATCCTACATTTGCTATTCCTTATGCCAAGTGTTTGACGCATACTTCTTGGGATCGATACTACATCAAAGATGGATATCTTATGAGAGCTAACAAACTTTGCATTCCCAAGTCCTCTCTTCGCTTGTTGCTTTTGCAGGAATCTCATGGAGGCGGACTCATGGGACACTTTGGACGCGACAAGACATTTGCTACGCTCTCCAAGAACTACTTTTGGCCCAAGATGTTTCGCGACATCAATCGCTTCACCAACCGATGCTCTACATGTCGCAAAGCTAAGTCTAAAGCCCACTCTCATGGCCTCTATATGCCACTTCCAATTCCATATCAACCATGGGAAGATATTAGCATGGACTTTGTGCTTGGTTTACCTAGAACTAGAAATGGCAAGGATTCCGTTTTTGTTGTTGTGGACCGATTCTCCAAAATGGCTCATTTCATTCCTTGCAATAAGATAGATGATGCTTCACATGTTGCAAATTTATTTTGTAGGGAAATCTTGCGCTTTCATGGAGTGCCAAAGACGATTGTCTTGGACCGCGACGTCAAGTTCTTGAGTTACTTTTGGAAGACCTTGTGCGCCAAGCTCGGAATCAAGCTTTTGTTCTCTTCGGCATACCATCCACAAACCGACGGCCAAACGGAGGTGGCGAACCGCACGCTCTCCAGTACACTACGCGTGTTGATAAAGAAGAACATCAAGGAGTGGGAGGAGTGCCTACCTATCACCGAGTACGCCTACAACCATGCAAGACATTCGACTACCAGCAAGTCCCCCTTCGAGGTCGTCTATGGCTTCAACCCATTGTCACCATTGGACATTCTACCTCTACCGCTACAAGAGCGCACAAACATGGACGCGAGTGCCCGAGTCAACTTCCTCAAGAAGATGCATGAAGATACAATGAACACCATCGAACGCCAAGTACAACGACTCGCGACCAAGCTCAACGTCAACAAGCATCCCATGATGTTCAATGTTGGAGATCTTGTGTGGCTACACCTTCGCAAGGATCGCTTCCCCAATGAACGCAAGTCCTAGCTACTACCCCGAGCCGATGGACCCTTCAAGGTGCTTGCACGCTACAACAACAACGCATACAAGATCAACATCCCACGCGACAAGTACTCCGTGAGCGACATCTTCAACATCGAAGATCTCTCCCCGTACCATGGTGATGAGGATTTCGATCCGAGGTCGGATCTTTCCCAAGGGAGGGGAGATGATGCGGAGCATCCTACGATCATCCCCATGGACCTATCATCGTCTCATGAAGAGCCAAGAGGACCCATGACACGAGCACGAGCTAGATCTCTCGAGAACGAGGTGACTTCCTTCCTTAGTGATATCACATATGATCCACTCGAGACATGGCTACTACCTAAGTCCGATATGCTATGCATGATCAGGTGTCAAGAGCACCCTCACGAAGATGCACGTGAAGACGGACAAGCCGCCAAGTCCATGGATGAAGAGAACCAACGGAAACGGGCAAGTTCACCTTCTAGGCCCCGGACATCCGGCCAAGGCCCCGGACATCCGGCCCCTGAGGATGCCAACAACAGCAGCAGCCCAGCCGTCGAAGTGCTACAGGGCCCGGACATCCGGCCCCATGCCCAGGACATCCGGCTCCTCCCGAAAGCCCGGAAATCCGGCCCTTCGCCGGACATCCGACCCCGCCTATCTACAGACTACAGAAGTTTACACCGCCAGCCCGTACATCCGGTCCCCAGCCCGGACATCCGGCCCCTCCTGAAGCCCCAGACATCCGGCCCGACGCCCGGACATCCGGCTCCGTCTGTCTGCGCACAGTAAAGGGCCGAAGCCCATGTACCTCTTCGCCCTCCTAGACTATATATACTCCATCCCCTTCCTCTTTCTAGGGTTAGAAAAGGATTAGCTCATATGGAGATAGAGCTTTGCTCATCCATTACGGATCTACTCCACGAGAGAGACCGTGGCCCCTCTATGGAGAAGATCACCTTGGATTCAAGACCCCCTCTTGGGTGTCCCCCATCAAGACCTCCTCACGGATAAGAACCGGTTACCTCTTGTATCGTCCTTTGTTGGATTTGGATCTTGTATCTTACCTTTGTGTTCACCGATCTAGCACATGTGTGATCTATTCTTGTTGGTTGAGTGATTTCTCTCGTGTTCCTCTCGTGTTTCCCCTCGTGTTCATCACGTTCTTCGTAGGGATCCGCTCTTTTCGTGAAAGATCGGCCACCTAGGGTTCCACCCTACATCTGACCCCCTATAGCCCACACTCACTAGCCGATGGTTAAAAATGGCATCGCGGAAAGGGGTTAAAAACCATTTGTATAGCAGCTAGTTGTACCAACGCCATGTGGTATTTCTACTTATCGCCCTTCCCAGCCCAGAAGAACTGGGATTGGTACTTTGCAATTTCCTGATGGACGGATTCATTAAGACTATAGAATCCCATGAGGCACATTAGCAGGCAAATCATGGATGAGTTGATCAAGACCACTCTAGCCGCCTTAGAGAGCCAGCGCCCTTGCTATGGTTGGACCCGATGTAGAACCTTGCTCACCAAGGGGTGTAGCTCCTTCTCCAGGATACAGGAGTCACTAATCGGCATACCGAGATAGGTGGTCAGAAATGATAGAGGCAAGGGTCCCGATCTTTCAATGAGATGATAACTATCGATTTGGTGGAGACGACTTTGACGATCCGACTATAAACGTGCACAATATTGCTCCTTAGCAATCGCTAAACTAACTCTGAGAGGTTATTGAACACGCCGGAGCATGATCAACCAGACCACAAAGGTCTATTCCTGCAAGCAATCGAAGAACAAGCAAGAATATGATTAAGCAATCTGAATATTCCGAATATGGATGAAGTATTGATAAAAGTGGGGTTTCATAAGCAGTCTTGGTCTGGTCGTTGGACATAAAAGAAGTACATGAAGTTGCGGAGATGGATTTAACTAATAAAACCCCAGTCTAAATGATGCCTTAAGGGCTATATTTATAGGGGAAAAGAGAGGGGATTTCGTCCACCCTTGGCAATGTGGGACTAAAATACCTCCTGATTCGTTTCCCCTACAATATGGACTCTAAAAACAGCCTATGAAGTAGTATTTCAAAATTACATGGGCCTGGCCCAAAAAATAAGGTGGCGCAGCACCAATAATAATCTATGGACAAAATTTATAAAATTCCATCTTGTATATTTTGTCCATCTTCTTGTATGTCATCATGGTGGCTTCAAAGTGCGAAAATCTCCACTACAAACTCCGCTCTTGTTCTCTTCGCACGCGCCTTCGTCTTCATGCTTGATCATGCTCCAATGTTCATCCCTCTTGTCCATGCTAGGCCCTTCATTGTAAGCAACAAAAATGCATCGAAGTTAGGCAACATCATATTCTCATGAACTTTAGAAACTTTACCAAGAAACGAAAGTACCTGATAATATAACTGGCATGCGCGATCTATAATAAAAGTTTGGCAATGCTGATCATTAAACCATCCCAACCTTGATGAACCATCACCAAGATTAGATGTCATATCAAAAAGAGTAAACATTGGCATAATTATTTTCAAACATATTTGATCCAAATCTGATTTATTCCCTGATTCACATGGTTGTTTAGCATCAATATTTAAGTTAATGGGTTCACTAAAAATTGTTTGATCACATGGCAAACTCAAATCACCACCATAGTCCTCTAAAATCGCTGGTGTGATCAAAGTAGTGGGTAGCTCATCGCATGGTGCATTTAAATCGACAAGACATTCATCATACTCATGTGAAGGTGGAAGATCGGTACGTTTGTCATTACCTCTTATGATCAACTCTGATGACATAAGCACTATCGGAGGTGATGTGTCACATGGTGTAGGTGATGTAGTCCTCACAACAAAGGATGTGGTTGTCATATTATGCCTAGTAGTTGAAGGAACAACCGTATCATCTCTTGGAATGTGCACCTTGCGCTTATTCTCCTTCTCGACAACATGCCATTTTATTTCCTCTTGAGCTTTGCAAGCAAGACGAAAAAACCGGTCCATAGGATAACACTCTTCATGAATTAGTATCTCCTGGAGATCACGGTTTAATCCTCCCCAAAATCTATCCATAAAATCATCTTCACTTTCATCTAACAAGGAGTGCAACAAGGTAGTCCGTAAATCATCATAATATGTTGTTACAGTATCACTACCTTGTTTTAAATGTTGTAGTTTTTTAATCATTCCACGAGTATAAGAAACATCGACAAATCTATTTCTCATGACAAGTTTTAAATCATCCCAAGTAGTAGGTATATAATCAGGGTGTAACCGACAATATTCCGTCCACCAAACAGTAGCAAAACCAGTGAATGTACCAACCGCTGCCTTAACTTTTTTATGTTCAGAAAAATTATGGGAAGCAAATATAGCATCTATTTTGAACTCCCATTCAATATATAAATCATGCTTAAAACACTCACAGTATAGCAAAAAATCAAAGTCTTTCAAGTTCTTACCATGCAGCAGGTGGTGACCGGCAACCAGCGTGTCAAATAATTCTCAGAGTTGATAAAGCGATTGCTAGGTGAACGTATGTATGCACGGTGTAGAAATATGTGGAACTAGTTGGCTTTTGAATATGTGGAGAAAAATGCTACAACCACGCTAACTAATGCAAGCTAAAAATTCGCTCAAAGTGGTCGAGTGCTGATCCTAGGCTAGACCGTATTAGATACGCGAGCCTAAGACCAATGTAATTCACGTACGGTGGCAACCAAGTACTCAAGTTGCGACAAAAAATATGAGCGACGTAGCAACAAGCCAAATGAGCACTACTACTAGTATGTATGATATCTCCAAATATTTGGTATGTGGCTGATCTACCTTTTTCTTTTGTTTCTGCCTCAATGTCTTTCTCCCTCACGTGTCAACTTCTCTCGGTTTTTTCATCCAAAGTCCAAACATGGAAACAACCAACTCTTCCTGATTGACGTGCATCTTTCTTTTTAAATACTCATCACCTTCCAAAACAAACAACTCACGAGGGATTACTTCAAAAAATGCAACAGATTTGTTTTTTTTTCTATCTCTCTTCTTTTTTCCCTCTTCTATCCAAACAATCTAGTAGCATGTCCAAACTCAAGAGGGCAACTGTTTTTTTTTTTTATCAAAACACGTTCCAACAAACTAGGAAAAAATATGGGTCAAGTCATGTTGCAAAAACTGATGTGGGCACTTCCTTTTTTCTCATTCTATGTCCTTCTGATCCAAAGCTCCAAACATGGCGAACTAGGAAGAAACAACTGGTATATTTGTTTTGGAAACCGAATCAACTCAACTTCCTCAAAATAATAATAGCCACGTCATTCTCTCCTACTTTTGCATCTCCGAACCAAGTACTACTCCTATTTCGTGGGAAACAATGCTATGTTTTTTTATGGTCAAACTTTACCACGAAATTTGAAGCCTTTTCAAAATATCAGCCTTTTTTCCTCAAATCACCAGAAAATCAAGTCAAACACCATGTACTGCTTTTTTCGTTTGGAAACCCAAACCGAATCTTCCTTCAAATCTGCCCAACAAGATCACGTCGGATTTAATACCTCGAGATCTCACTCAACAGACAACCGGCCTTGTTTTTCTATATCCAAAACTTGCCTATTTTTCTGCAACCTTGGCTGCTCCTATTCTTCTTTGATTTTTTTATCCTTAATTTTCGCCAAGGAAACTTCCAGAACGTGGAAACTACCAACCGAATCAGCCAACTAGTATTACTTTTTTTTCAAACGTGATGATTAAGGCAACATCCACGTGCACTTTCCTTCGCCTCTTATTTTTACCAATCAGATTTCCCTTTATCTCTCTTTCTCTTTGATTCCTTTCCAAAATTAAACAACCAACATGGGAGGTAATCACGTCCCAAATCCTAACCAATCTTCAATGATCACATGACATGCAATATTCCAAAACGCAGTCCTTATTCTGAGGAAACTGTGGAAACTGCGCCAAACTTAACTTCTTTATCAAAAAAAGTTACTCAAATGATAACGCCCACACGTATGGCATGAAGCAACATGGCTCAAACGCCCCCATTACCCTTCATTTTGCCACGTCAAAACAGATAACATCAGCGAGAATCTTTTTGGTTTTCGGCTATGACGCCCGGATAATTAAGCTACAGTAAACCTCTGCTAATGTACCAAGTCATCACATTACTGTTGCTAATCCTCACTTGATCCAAGTCACTGTTCAATTTCAAATTCAAATCTAAAGCCAAAAATTCAAATTTGTCAAACTTCAAAACTAAAATGTTTGAAGTGTGGAAAATAATCCGTGGATATTTTTCATGTTAGAACCAACCTCTTCTGATTTCCCAAAATGGCCCTGGGAATTAAATTTTGGTGCAGGAACAAATAAATTGGCCTTTTCAGTTTCTAAAAATGGTTAGACAACTCCTTTTGACTCCATACTTTTTGTTCCATCTCATATATTGTGTTAGATTTATGTGCCAAGTTTTGTTCAAAACAAAACTCATTTGGTACAAAAAGAAAATGCAAAAGAAAAAGAGAAAATGGAAAACAAAAAAGAAAAGGAGAGGACCTAACCTACTGGACCCTTGGCCCATTAAGCTAAAACCGGCCCAGCCACCCTCACTCGTCCTCTCCCTCTCGCTACAAGAGACGGGGGGAGGCGTGGCAGCCATCCGCCGGCGATGGCCGTGCGTGGCGACCATCCACCCCGTGCCCCCGCCTACAAGACCCCCCCCCCTCGACCCTCTCGACCCTAGCCCCTGATATTTCCCCCTCTCCCTCTCGCGCTTCTCCTCTGGACCTCGTGCCCGAGCTGCCGTCGATGCGCCACCGCCGTTCCCATAGCCGGAGCCGTCCCCGACCCGCGAGGATATGCTTTAGAGCTTCGTCGGCCTCATCTGCATCTCCTACAACATCCGGTTCGAGCTGAAGCCCTCCACAACCTCGCCATGTAGTCGTCTTCCCCGCCACGACCACAGCGCCATCGCCGTCGATCTCCACCACTGGCGCCTCCCCGCGGTTCCGAGCACGTCCACGACCTCCCTCACAGTGAGCGGCGTCCATCCCCCCTCCTTGCCCCTTTGATTTGTTGCCGTAGCCGTCATCCCCGAACACAACGGAGCTCTCCTATACGCGTACGCGTATGTGTGTGTCGCGCTGCCGCTCCTTGCCAATGCTGCTTTGCACTGCTGCCGCATCCGGCTACTGTCATGCTGCGCCGCCCTTGCTCGCTCTACACGCGCGCCCCGACGGCGCTGCCGCTCCCCGCGCCCATCTGCAGCCACCTCCGCCCGTGCCCACGCATGGCCTCGTTGCCGCCTGCAGCTGCTCCTCTCTCCTGCCGTCATCGTTGAACTGTTGTTATGCCCGCTGTTTGCTAGGTGCTGTTGCTTTGACGCCGCTGCTGCTGCTCATGCTGCTGCTACTGCTCATGCCATGGCTACTGCTCTACTAGTTATTGCGGCTGAGCTATTGGTTTGCCGCTGCTGCGTGCTGGGCATGGCAATGCCGTGGCACAGCCACTGGATGTGAGCCGCCCCTATTAGATGGAAAAAATTATATGAGACCAGGTCTCATGGGCTAGCACGTGCGACCCACCCTGATGGATGACACGTGGCATTCACAAATCATAAAGCATCTAATCTCTCCCCCCCTGATTTCAAGTGGGGATGGGGTAGATGCGTTGTGATTTGTAAATGCCATGTGTCATCCATCAGGGTGGGTCTCACCTGCTAGCCCGTGAGACCCGGTCTCATATAATTCTTTTCCCTATTAGATTAGCTCTAGTCAACAATTAGATAGATTAGTTATTATTTAAATTAGTTGCTAATCTATGACAAGTGGACCCCCCAGGCTACTTAATCTATTTAACTAGAATAGTTTAGTTGCTTCCTATGACATGTGGGCCATGCCCTTCCCTTTTGACCAGTCAAATTGACTTAGTCAATTCGGATTAAATAAATACTGAGATTTTCAGAATATTGTTTAATCTTTGAAAAATCATAGTAAATAATCTGTAGCTCGGATGAAAATATTTTGTACATGAAAGTTGCTCAGAACGACGAGACGAATCCGATTACGCTCTCCGTTCATCATAGCAAGCATACAACCTTTCCCCTCCGATTCGTCTGTCCGAAAATGCCTAACTCCGGGAAAACTTTCCTGGATGTTATCCCCCTTCGCCGATATCGTGTAGCTTTGCGTTAGAGCATCCCTAACGCTGCTTATTGCCTGTCATGCATCTGTTTGCTCTGTATTTACAGTTTCTTCCCCCTCTTCTCTCCGGTAAACCCCGAGACCGCTGTTGATGCCGCTGTGTTCGACTACGTCGCCGACGACCCTTCTTCCCTTTCAGCGGAGCTTCCAGGCAAGCCCCCCTTTGATCATCCCGATATCGCCCATTCCATTCTCTCATGCTTGCATTAGATTTTGCTACTGTAATTGGTTGCTCCTATTCTGATGCATAGCCTGCTTTTGTAACCTGCTCATTGTACCTTACCCGCTTAACCTGAACTGCTTAGTATAGGTTGGTTAGTGATCCATCTATGACCCCCACCTTGTCCTTGTTGCCCCTGCTTCATCATCGACGACTCGATCAACGTGATCGACGACCAGAGCCCGACACCTCACATCACATCACGCCCATTTTGTTGCTCGACTCTGCAGAGCTACTATCGAGTGCCGAGGGTGAGACCTCACAACGCACTCCCGATGACAACTCTGTAGTCTAGCTATTTGGTCATGGTTAATGAGGGTGGTTCCTCCTTCACCACTCCCGATACGGCTCTGTCGTGCAACCCTTCAAGTGTGAACCTCGAGGGTGGTTCCTCTTACGTTCACCTTGATGATTACATTGAGTGGAATTCACCGGGAGTGATTCCTCGGGTTTCCGCCTTGATGTTTGGACACATGGTTACCCGGACTTTACTTGAGACCATTGTTGAAGTCGGGTCGGCCCTGAGGGGTACCCGCGAGTTCATGTGAAAGTCGGGCGGGCCCGTGGAGCACCCGCGAGTTTTCTACATGGCACGGCTGGGCAGTCTGGGCCCTTGCCGTAAGTCCATGAGACGGGGCGACGGGGTCACATTATCGTGAGTCTCTGCTCGTCTCCGTGAGCCTCCAATGAACTAACGGGTTTGGGTATTTGTTCTGAGTTGGCCTCTGGCCTTTACGCACTAACCACCACTCAACAATAGTTACGGGCCTCGACGTCGCAGTATCAGCCGAAGCTTTGTCAGACGTCCAATTCAGCATGGCCGCATGGTCGGATCGCGCCGACCATCCGAGGTGGCGCTGGTATTCACCCTGCGCGCAATGACCCGGAGTGCAATTGGCGATGGGCCCAAGACCCCGGGGCACTTAGGATGTAGACCGGCGGGGACCTCTCTGCTGAGCCTAGGTAGGGCTGCGACGTGTTGATATTCCGAGGCCGGGCATTGACCCTAGAAAGGTGTGTCCGGCCAGAGTGATCGAGCGTGTTGGGTAACGTGGTGCACCCCTGCAGGGAAGATATATATTCGAATACCGTGTACACAGTAATGGACGTTCAGACTTGTATCCGGATCTTATATAACTAGAAATGGATACTTGAGATATGTGGCTCCAGGATTGCTTTCTTGTAGGGAGTCGAGGAAGGATCTCTGGGCGTTAATGCTACAACATGTTTGTTAAATATAAACTGCTATTCTTTACTCTTTTACATGATGCAAGATGCTTGGAGCAGCTTGAAGATGCTAGTCTTCGATAGGCTAGGCCTTCCCCTCTATTCTGGCATTCTGCAATTCAGTCCACAGATATAGCCCTTCCATTAGATACCAATGCATATTTAGTATAGATCTGATGCTTGCGAGTACTTTGGATGAGTACTCACGGTTGCTTTGCTACCCCTTTTCCCCCTTCCTTCTTCTTTCTGGTTGATGCAACCAGATGGTGGATCCCTGGAGTCAGATGCCACTGCTGATGGATGCTACTACGTGGAGACCGCCGACGATCAGGAGTAGTGAGGAGGTCCCAGGCAGGAGGCCTTGCCTCTTCGATCGTGTTGCTTTTGTGCTAGCCTTCTTAAGGCATCCTTGTCTAACTTTATGTCTGTACTCAGATATTGTTGCTTCCGCCGACCCTTGTGTATCGAGCTATGTATTCGAGCCCTCGAGGCCCCTGGCTTGTAACATGAAGCTTGTATTTTTTTCAATTTGTGTCTAGAGTTGTGTTGTGATATCTTCCCGTGAGTCCCTAATCTTGATCATACACATTTGCGTGTATGATTAGTGTACGGTTGAATCGGGGGCGTCACATCCGCTTAAAAATGTTTTATCTCCTAATTAAAAAATTCAATTAAAATTCCGTGTTCACCATTAAATCCGTCTCAACAAGATCTTCCAAACTAGATCCCATGTTGATATGTTTCGATGCTTTTTTTTGGCCAAAAGTTGCAATGATGTTTACACTGTAGTTGCCATGTGGCAATTTTAGTTTATAGATCATGTCAATTTTAGTATTTTGACCATGGCAATTCCAGTATTTTCACCATGGAATTTATTTTTTTATGAACCAGGGCAATTTTAAGTGCATGTATCATCGCAATTTTAGTTTATGGTTCATGGCAAGTCTAGTTTCTTAATCCCCATTTTATAATATGTCAAAATTTACTTTTAAAGGTAGAAGAACAAATAGGTAAAACATATCATGGCAACTTCAATGTAAACACCATAGCAATTCATGTGCAATAGACATGGCAACTTTTAACCCCAAAAAATGTCGTCGAAACATATTGATATGAGATCTAGTTTCGAAGATCTCGTCGCGATGGATTTAATGGTGAAAATGAATCTTTAATCGGATTTTTCATTTAAGAGATAAATCATTTTAGAAATTGGAAATCCAAAAAGATTCCCACATGCATGCATGCATGCGGTGACATGGAAAATCTGTGTGTTATAGGGCGTGTGGGCGGGTGTTGCTCCCAACACATGTGTGGGCATTATCAGCATCCAAAAATTAACGTATCTGATTTCCCCTTTCTCCGTTTTCTTTCTCCAATTTCCAAATGTGGCAACTATGTTGCTCTGGCATACAAACTAGGGAAAAATCCTCGCAAAAAACAAACTATGGAAAATCAATAGACGGATTTGCCTTGCAAACCGAATAGATTTTTCCCCTACAAGCTTTCCTTGTACAAAACCGAATCCAAACAGTCATATCTATTTTTGTAATATCCTTCTCAACTACTCACGTGAACTCTTTCTTTGGATATCTTTCCTCTTTTATTATCTCTCAAATTTTTCGAGATGGCAACGAACAACAATGGCGGATGGATAGTTGATAGAGGCGAGGGTGTCTCGATGTTTCGATCAGATAGCTATCGTTTTCTGTGGGAGTCGACCTTGACGATCTGACTACGAACGTGCGAGACGTCGCGCCTTAGCAATCGCTAAACCAACTTCCGAGGGGTTAATGAGCACGCCGGAGCACGATCAACCTGACCACGAGGGTCTATTTCCTGCAAGCAAACGAAGAACAAGCAAGAAACTGAGATTGCAATCTGGATATTGCGAAAATATAAGATGAAAGCTTTATTGATCAAGGTGGGGTTCTGTGACGTCTTGGTCTGGTCGTTGAACACAAACGAAGTACGCTAAGTTGCAGCTATGGCGAACTTTTAATCTAAACAAAACCCAAAGTCTAAACGATGCCCTAAGGGTTGTATATATGGAGGAATAGGGGGGATTTCGTGGCCCTTGGAGGAGGGGTCCGAAACCAACCCTATCTCTTGTTTCCCCACACATACGGACTCTAAAAACATCCTATACTCAAGTATTTCGAAATTACATGGGCCTGGTCCAATAATAAGGCAACGCAGCACCTATAATAGCCTCTAGACGAAATTTAGGAAGTGGCATGTTGTATATTTCGTCCAAGCCTTCATGCACTCATTATGGTGGCTTCAAAGTCCTGAAATCATCAATTCAAACTTCCTTCTTGTTCCCATTGTGCATGCCATCATGTCCATGCTTGAACTTGCTCCAAGGTTCATCTTTCTTGTCCACGCTAGGCCCTTCATTTGTAAGCAAAACAAATGTATTCAATTTAGGCAGCATCATATTCTCATGAACATTAAAATCTTTACCAAGAAACGGAAGTACCTGGTAATTCAATTGGTGTGTGCGAGCTCTAGTAATTGATCCAGTATGTATAGCAGCAGGGGCTCTGGGTGTAACAATTTTATTGATGTCCTCATCATCCTCCCCTTCTTGAAATGAATTCGTCCCCGACGGAAGCTCATCTTCCTCACCCAAATAAGGCTTCAAATCTGCAACGTTAAAAGTGGGACTAACCCCAAAATTTGCAGCCAGCTCAAGTTTATATGCATTATCATTTATTTTCTCTAACACCTTAAAAGGACCATCAGCATGTGGCATTAGCTTTGATTTGTGAAAATAAGGAAATCTATCCTTACGCAAACGTAACCAAACAAGATCTCCAGGTGCAAACACATGTTTTCTACCTTTATCTCCAGCAAGTTGAAGGAAATATGCCCTAGAGGCAATAATAAAGTTGTTATTTATATTTCCTTATATCATGATAAACGTTTATTATTCATGCTAGAATTGTATTAACCGGAAACTTAGTACATGTGTGAATACATAGACAAAACAGAGTGTCCCTAGTATGCCTCTACTTGGCTAGCTCGTTAATCAAAGATGGTTAAGTTTTCTGACCATAGACATGTGGTGTCATTTGATGAACGGGATCACATCATTAGAGAATAATGTGATGGACAAGACCCATCAGTTAGCTTAGCATTATGATCGCTCAGTTTTATTGCTATTGCTTTCTTCATGACTTATACACTACTGGAATCAGCTAATTTGCCATCTGCCAGCTCTTTGCCGTCTGCTAGCTGACGGCAAAGAAGCTCTTTGCCATCAGCTACACGTAAGCGGACGGTAAAGAAAAGGCTGACGGCAAAGAAGCTCTTTGCCATCAGCCACCTCTTTGCCGTCCGCCAGCAGATGGCAAAGAATCTTTGCCGTCCGCTGGCAGACGGCAAAGAGTGTGGTGGCCCCCACCCCCCGCTCGTTTGAAAAAATCTTAACGGCCCACCTCTTTGCCGTCCGCTAGCAGACGGCAAAGAGGCAAAAAGGCGGACGGCAAAGGCTGGCTGACGGCAAAGAGGGCACTTGCCTAACGGCAGGTACCCCCCCGCCCGTTACTCACTTCGTCCTCGCGCGCCCTTCTCCTCCGACCCCGCCGCCGCCGCCGCCCCGTCGCCCCGCCACCCCGGCTCCCCGCCGCCCCACCGCCCCGTCGCCCCCCCCCGCCCCGGCCCCCCGCCGCCCCACGCCCCCCGCCGCCTCCTCCACCGCCCCGCCCCGGCCTCCCGCCGCCCGGCCCCCCCGCCGCCCCGCCTCCTCCACCGCCCCTCCCCGGCCCCCCGCCGCCCCGCCTCCTCCACCGCCCCGCCCCGGCCCCCCGTCGCCGGCCCCTCCCCGACCCGTCGCCGCCCCCCACGGTGAGCCCCTCGATCCCATTTTTTTCTGTTTTTTTTGTTTTTTTCCTGTTTAGATAAGGTTTTTTAGTTTAAGTTTTTTCAGTTTAGAATTAATTAGTGTAGGTTATTTAGTTTAATTAGTTTAGGTTTAATTAGTTTAAATAGTTTAGTTTTAATTAGTTTAGGTTTTTAGTTTAGGTTTAGGTTAAGTAGAAGGGGGAAGAAGAAGAAGAAGAAGAAGAAGAAGAAGAGGAGGAGGAGGAGGAGGAGGAGGAGGAGGAGAAGAAGAAGAAGAAGAAGAAGAAGAAGAAGAAGAAGAAGAAGAAGAAGAAGAAGAAGAAGAAGAAGAAGAAGAAGAAGAAGAAGAAGAGGAGGAGGAGAAGGAGGAGGAGGAGGAGGAGGAGGAGGAGGAGGAGAAGAAGAAGAAGAAGAAGAAGAAGAAGAAGAAGAAGAAGAAGAAGAAGAAGAAGAAGAAGAAGAAGAAGAAGAAGAAGAAGAAGAAGAAGAAGAAGAAGAAGAAGAAGAAGAAGAAGAAGAGGAGGAGGAGGAGGAGGAGGAGGAGGAGAAACAAGAAGAAGAAGAAGAAGACGGGGGATGAGAAGAAGTAGAAGAATGAGAAGAAGTAGAAGTAGTAGAAGAATGAGAAGACCCCCTGACCCCCCAACCCCGACACCACACCCCGACACCACACCCCGACCCTGAGCCTGACCCGACACCCCGACCCCGACACCGACACGGCACCCCGACCCCGATCCGGCACCCCGACCCAACACCCCGACCCCGACACGGCACCCTGAGACCGACACGACACCCCGACCCCGACAGGGCACCCCGAGACCGACACGACACCCCGACCCCCGACACGACACCCCCGACACCCCGACCCCGAGACCCCGACCCCGACCCCGACCCCGAGCCTGACCCGACACCCCGACCCCGACACCGACACGGCACCCCGACCCCGACCCGGCACCCCGACCCGACACCCGGACCCCGAGACCCCGACCCCGACACGGCACCCCGAGACCGACACGACACCCCGACCCCCGACACCTCCCGAAAAGGTGTTCTTTGGCTTTCCAGAAGCCGACGGGGTCATATATTTGTGAATTATTAGTTAGGTCATATATCTTTCGATTTTGTTATGAAAAACATCATATATAATTGTGTTGATCGGGTAGTTTTAAATGTGCAGTTGTTTCATCGCTGCGAGGTTTGGTGTTCGACGACCTCGCCGTGCGTTTGACGAGCTCTGCCCCTTCGTTCGTGGGTGAGCACAAATGACATGTCCTCCTCCCCCATTAATTATTTGATCTATTCCGATGAAACTTGATAGCTAGATATATATGTGTCTTGAATCATCAGTATGCGTAACCAATATGTGTCTCCCGTTCGAAAGCGTCATAGTTATAAATATGCATGCATTTGCATATTTATAACCTTGATTCTTTCGAATTGTCCAACGCTATCCATGGACAGCTCGAGTATGTTTAGATTGGGTTCGTTTTCCCATATGCTTTGCTCCGGATCCGACGCATAAATTTCGTCAGTGCCTCCCCTGTTGTTCTCCGGGTACACATCCTCTCTGTTTATTGCAGAGACGTGTATCAGGAGAACAGCGGGGAGGTGCTGCCGAAATTTTGCGTAGGATCCGGGGCATAGCATGGGAAAGTGAACCCAATCTAAACATACTCGGGTGGGATTAGGACCTATCATTACCTATTAGAGTGTAGGTTGCATGGACGTAATAAAATTGACAAAGTAGATCAACTGATGAATACATACATGCTGAATTATATATATATATATATTTGTTGTGTGTCTAGTAGCTCTGAAAGTCAAGATGAGTGATCGTGCGTGGATGTACACCGGTCACACTGGTCAGAACAAATGGAGCACTGAATGGTTCACAAAAACCAAGGGGTTTGTGGGAGCCGCATTTGCAAATGGCCAGAGGAAAACCTGGTGCCCCTGTTTACGGTGCGGCAATTGGGAAAAGAGGACAGAGGCTGAAATGGGCAAACACCTGCAGAAGAGTGGTTTTACGCCCGATTAATGGTGTGGACATTTCATGGTGAGTCTGCCCAACGTGACCGAGCTGAGGTGGATCGTCGTCGCACCGACGAGCATGGTACCGGGATGGAAAACATGGTGCAAGACTTTGATGATGCTCGGGATTCGGACGAGGAGATGGAGGAATCTGCAAAGGCCTTCAATGAAATGTTGGAGTCTTCAAAACGTCCGCTCCATGAGCACACTGAGCTTTGTCAGTTGGATGCCATCTCACAAGTAATGGCTCTGAAGGCTCAGTTCAACTTGGGCAGAGAATGCTACGATGCAATGATGACAGTATTTGGACGCTTTCTACCCAAAGGCCATGTAATGCCTGCAAACCTGTACCAGTCGGACAAAATCCTCCGTGCACTGAAGATGCCCTATGATAAGATACATGCCTGTGAGAAAGGATGTGTCTTGTTTAGGCTTGACTATGCGGACTTGAACTATTGTCCCATTTGCAAGTCTTCCAGGTATGTTGTGGTAGACAACGGTATGGGTGAGAAGACACAGACCAAAATCCCCGTTAGTGTTCTTCGGTATATGCCAATTGTACCAAGACTTCAACGTCTTTTCATGGTCGAAGAGACGGCCAGACAGATGACATGGCACAAAACGGGCAAAAGAACCGAACTAGCCAGTGTTTGCATAATCCGAAGCCTCGGTACAATGCTGACGACCCTAAAAAGGGTGGATCCAACCTCAGCCTATTCAAAGGGAATCTCGCACCAGCCAGTGTTTCAAATCCAGTATCTTTGGATAACGAACAATGGCGGACCATTTCGTTGTATATCTTCAACAACCTGATAGAAGTGCGGCCGTACATCGAGTAAGTTCTCGGTACATAGTTTCGCAACTTCTATTTCCTTTGAACTGCTCTTATTCCTGGATATTTCATACAGTCGATACGTCGCCTTATTCTCGTATGGAGCGGTGATCCAAAAGGATTCTGTCAAAGAGTATGAGCTTCTCGCAAAGCAAGGAGGCGGCTATCCCGGTTTCATCTCTTGGTTCAAACAAACGGTAATTTCTATTAGACTTGTAGGCTAATTTGTAGGCGGCTATCCCGGTTTCATTCGCTAATTTGTGCGTAATGCAACAATCCTTTCATATTAAACTTGTAGGCTAATTCAGAGTCTATGGATGCCGAATTGAGACAAGTCGCTAATGGTTTTTACTATAAGGTTCGTTCATTTGACAAATACGACATCAACGGGTATCGCTTTCGTACCTATGGCAAAGAGCTATCTATGGCCGACCGAAAGTCTACAAATTGTTGTGTATCTGCTATCGGCGAAGGAGGTACCGAGTATTATGGGAGAGTTGAAGCAATTTATGAACTTCTATTCTATGGTGAAAACCCACCGAATGTCGTAGTCTTCAAATGTTATTGGTTTCAGCCGAAGGAGACTAGAAGGACTCATGAACATATAGGGCTAGTTGAAATCAACCAAAGCACCCATTTAGATGTTCCTGATGTCTATATTACGGCTCAACAGGCGACCCAAGTATTCTATCTACCGTGGGCCTGCCAAACTAATCCAAATCTGAAAGGTTGGGATGTCGTTTATGAAGTGCCGCCACGTGCTAGACTATCTCCCCCAAAGGAAGAGGATTATGAACCTCACATTAACCCAGACACATATGAAGGAGAATTCTTCCAAGAGACACGTCTTTCCAAAAAGCGTTTCAAGAACCGCTATACTTCACCCCAAAACATTGAAGTAGACAGCGACAGTGAATCCGACATCACCCCAGAGGAGGAACAAGAAGAGCCGGAACAAGAAGAGGTTACTGCTGCGGATGACCTGTCATTGCTTCACCGATTACGTCAAGGTGGCCTTGCACATGTTGATGCCACTGAACCCTATGAGCCCGTCATTGATTATAGTGATGATGATGATTATGCATTTATTGATGATACTGATCGAGATTATTAGTAGTGTCAGGTATTAAATTTTTTAATGTTGTACTTGATGATGATACACTTAAGTGATACACATATTATTATTCATGTCGGTCTTTTTTTTATGTTGTACTAATTTCGTTTACTGTTTGTCATGGCAGGTGTTGAAAGATGGTGGGCGCTGGTCGGGAGCGCGCCAAGGCCCGTTCTTCGTCGGCGCGTGGTCTGAGGTCTTCGATTCCAGACGTACCTCTCCGCCGAGCGTTGCTGGACAGTATGTCCACACCGCCGGGCCCTTCTTCGTCGACCGCGGTGCCCAGCAGGGGACAAGGTAGGAAGAGAGGAGGTGGGGCACGTGGTCGCGGGAGAGGAGGTAGGGTGACTGCTAGGGCACCTTCCTCGCCGCCACCCCCAGCTGTTTCACCCGAGCACGTGACTGCTAGGGTGGACTCGTCCGAGGAGGAGGCTACACGGACTCCGGTCCACGAGCCTCCGGTCCACGGGTCTTGGGCCCATGAGCCTCGGGTCGACTGGCCTTCGGCCCACGAGAGTTCGGCCCACGAGACCCCGGAGGAGCACACGTCCGGATGGGGTACCTGGCCGGATCAGCCCGAGGAGCCGAGTGGCCATGCTGGTGATGGCGGGGAGCCGACTGATCTTGAGGAGGAGGGTGGCACCGTGTACCAGCGTGGTGCTACACGGCTCCCGTCCGTGCCGGCGACCCACGAGCAGAGGTGGTTGATCTTCCCTGATGGGGAGAGGTACGTAAGTGCATTTAATATTTTTGTACCTTCTGCATTCACGTTTCTTCAAATAACTAATGCGTTGGCCTTGTCATGCTGCAGGGGTTGGGACCACCATCATAGTGTCCGCCGGCCCAAATCCGTCCTTGGAGTTCTTTGCCGGCAAAACTTCCCGGGGTTTGTCACGTTGCCTGGTGAGGGTCGGCTTCCAGAGCTTGGGTTGAGCTGGGAGCACTACGTGGCTGCCCCGGCCCCGCCGGATGTCATTATCGACGGTGTCTTGTGCGACACGAGGGCAGACATGGTGATCAGGACGTTCTGGGTAATTTCTCCTTTACACATTTCAAAATCTTCAACTAGCTAGTTATTAATTGTACTAATCAATATTGTCTCATTTGATTGCAGACATTCTACAGGTGTGAGGAGGGATACGAGGAGGACAGCGCAAATGTTATCCAGAACGTCTGCAAGCGCCTACTCCAGAACTTACGGCACGAGGCTCGGGTGCAGGCTGTTCGAGACTACTACGCCTTGCGTGGTATCAAGAAGACCAAGCCGGCGTGCCGCGATAAGTTCCTGAGTAAGGAGCAGTACATGAAGGTAATTCTTAAGGCCTTCTACTTAAGTTCCTTCATTTAGTAATTCTTAGCCGTAGCGCTCAAGTTTCTATTTGCTAACTTAGGCGCCTCCGAGATGGTGTGCGGATCGGATGGATTGTTGGGAGGTGTTGGTCGATGAGTGGTGCTCACAAGAATGGCTAGCCCTCCACAACCAGGCCAAGGACAAACGTGCCCAAATGGAAGGTGTGCCACACCATCAAGGCAGCTCCAACTTATATCAGTTCGGGCGCAACTGGGTATGTGGTTTGCTATATGATTCATGCAATTCATTCATCATGCTAGCTTGAGACCTTTAATTACTAATTTTCATTGTTTCTCTCTTTCAGGCACGCCACAATAAGGCGGATAAGGTGCCAGAGGTGTATGACCTGTATGCCATGGCCCACACTGGCTCTTTCAAGAAAGTCAAGGCTTTCTCTCAGTCTGACCTCGATGATGCAAACAACTTCACCAACATCTCCTCCCACAACAAGCTCGTGAGATATAGAGATGAGGGGAAGGCGAGGAAAGGGGAGGACTTTAACCCGAGCCAGGGTCCCATTGATCCAGAGCTGGTGATGATATCTGGTGGCGGGAGGTCCCATGGCTCCATATCCATTGGAGATGGACCTATCCGTTGTCCTAGCACTCTCCCGGAGATCAAGGCGCGCCAGTCCAGCTCCGCTCCTGAGATAAGGCCTCGTGAAAGGCCAGTGCAACTCGCCATCAAGGTTAGTGATACGTACTCAGTTATCTTTCTCCATTACATTGTGTGCGCTTCCATCAATGATTACAAATGGTCATGTGAGTGGTGTTGCAGGCTGCTATACAGACTGAGAGAGATAGAACGGAGAAACTTCTGGCGGAGGCGGCGGAGAGGCAGCGAGAGATGGAGGAGAGGACGAGAAAGATGATGGAGGAGGAGAGGGCACGGAATGACATGCAGGCAAGGGCCAGGTACGAGCTCCTTGTGGTAAGTTTCTTCTGCAGATTACTTGCTAGTCTTAACATTTGAGTCTCATTACTAACTAGTATGACTCTGTTCTGAAAACCAAATGTGCAGTCTGTGTGCGAGAAGTCCGGTCAGCCCGCTCCGCCGATGCCAGTGATTGCTCCTGGGAGCACGGTGAGTTTAGTTTGAATGAACATTACTTGGTAGTCTTAACATTTGAGTGTCGTAATGCTAACGAGACATTGGAAATGATCTTTGGTGCAGCTTAACTCCAGAAACGCATCGCACGATCCTTCTCCAGGTAGCGGCACTAGCCACCCTACACCTCCCTGATCACGGTAAGTTTCTCTAGTGTTTTGCTTAACAAATGCATAAAGACCTAGAATTAGCTTTATTTCCTCCTATATGCTTACCATAATGACCTAGAGTTAGCTTATTTTCCTCCAAAATGACCCATTTTACCTAGGTTAGCTTATAAATGATGCAGTTCATCCAAGTTAGCTCAAAAATGACCCCTTTTACGTAGATTAGCTCCTAAATGATCCATTTTACCTACGTTAGCTTTAAAATGGTGCATTTCACCTACGTTAACTCCAAAATGACCCATCTTACCTAGGTTATCTCATAAACGATCCATTTCAACTAATTTAGCTCATAAACGATCCATTTGACCTAAGTGAGCTAAAAAACGATCCATTTCACCTAAATTAGCTCTTAAATGATCCATTTCACCTAAGTTAGCTGAAAAAGATCCATTTCAACTAAATTAGCTCAAAAATGATCCATTTCAACAAAGTTAGCTCAAAACCGATCCATTTCAACAAAGTTAGCTCAAAAACGATCCATGTGACCTAAGTGAGCTAAAAAACGATCCATTTCACCTTAGTTACCTCAAAAACGATCCATTTCACCTTAGTTACCTAAAAAACGATCCATTTCTAACTTTCTTATTTTGCAGATTTCATTATGTGCTGGATGGAGTGCTTGTTCTACTCTTCTTCTTCTTGTCTTCTCATTCTTGTCTTCTCATTCTAGTCACCTTAGCTATGGAGTGCTTCTTTATGTATGGATGGAACTTCTTTATGTATGAAATGATGGATGGAACTTGTTTATGTATGAAATGATGGATGGAACTTGTTTATGTATGAAATGATGTATGAACTTGTTTATGTGATGAATGCCTGTGAAATATATCTATATGTCATATATATTTTCTGTGCAAATTGTGGGATTTAACAAAAAACAGAAAAAACAGACAATATGCAGGCTCTTTGCCGTCTGCCACCGACGGCAAAGAGCTCTTTGCCGTCTGCCGCAGACGGCAAAGAAGCCACGTGGCAGCCAACTGTGCTTCCTGGGAGACGACCCATTTGGTCAGTTTGCCTACAGTGGCAAACGGCAAAGACTTTGCCGTCCGTGGCAGACGGCAAAGAACCTGCACTTTGCCATCAGTGGCAGACGGCAAAGAACCTGCCATCTAGTGACGTGTAGATGACATCATAAGGCGGATGGCAAAGACCAGAGAAATTTTGCCGTCTGCGGCGGACGGCAAAGGTCTGCCGGTAGCCACTTAACGGACTGACAGCGCAATTATTGCCGTCCACCCTCTTTGCCGTCCGCCGCAGACGGCAAAGGCTCTTTGCCGTCCGCCGCCAGGAAGCAGACGGCAAAGCAGCTGTTTACCGTAGCCTTCTTTGCCGGAGCCTTTTGCCGTCCGCGGCTGACGGCAAAGGTCTTTGCCGTCTGCCTTTCGAGCCTTTGCCCTCCGCCGTGGCAGACGGCAAAGTAGCTGTTTCCTGTAGTGATACATATTCCTCTGACTATGAGATTATGCAACTCATGAATACCAGAGGAACACCTTGTGTGCTATCAAACGTCACAACGTAACTGGGTGATTATAAAGATGCTCTACATGTGTCTCCGAAGGTGTTTGTTGGGTTGGCATAGATCAAGATTAGGATTTGTCACTCTGTGTATCGGAGAGGTATCTCTGGGCCCTCTCGGTAATGCACATCACTATAAGCCTTTCAAGCAATGTGACTAATGAGTTAGTTGTGGGATGATGCATTACGAAACGAGTAAAGAGACTTGCCGGTAATGAGATTGAACTAGGTATGATGATACCGACGATCGAATCTCGGGCAAGTAACATACCGATGACAAATGGAATGACGTATGTTGTTATGCGTTTTGACCGATAAAGATCTTCGTAGAATATGTAGGAACCAATATGAGCATCTAGGTTCCGCTATTGATTATTGACCGGAGATGTGTCTCGGTCATGTCTACATAGTTCTCGAACCTGTAGGCTCCGCACGCTTAACGTTCGATGACGATTTGTATTATGAGTTGTGTGTTTTGGTGACCGAAGTTTCTTCGGATTCCCGGATGAGATCACAGACATGATGAGGAGTCTCGAAATGGTCAAGAGGTAAAGATTGATATATTGGAAGCTTATATACAGACACCGGAATGGTTCCGAAGAGGTTCAGGGATTTATCGGAGTACCGGGAGGCTACCGGAACCCCCGGGAAAGTTAATGGGCCTCATGGGCCATAGTGGAGAGAGGGAGGAAGGCCACAGGAGAAGGCGCGCGCCTCCCCCCTGCCCAATCCGAATTGGACATGGGGTGGGGGCACGCCCCCCCCCCCTTTCCTTCTCCCTCTCCCGCCTTTCCCATTTCCCCTCTCCGTTGGAAGGAAGGGGGGCGAATCCTACTAGGAGTGGAGTCCTAGTAGGACTCCCCCCATGGCGCGCCACCCCTAGGGCCGGCCACCTCCTCCTCCCCTCCTTTATATACGGGGGCGGGGGGCACCCCAAAGGCACATCAATTGTTCTCTTAGCCGTGTGCGGTGCCCCCTCCATAGTTTACTCCTCCGGTCATAGCGTCGTAGTGCTTAGGCGAAGCCCTGCGCGGATCACATCACCATCACCATCACCACGCCGTCGTGCTAACGGAACTCTCCCTCGACCCTCTGCTGGATGAAGAGTTCGAGGAACATCATCGAGCTTAACGTGTGCTGAACACGGAGGCGCCGTACGTTCGGTACTTTGATCAGTTGGATCGTGAAGACGTTCGACTACATCAACAACATTAACCTAACGCTTCCGCTTTCGGTCTATGAGGGTACGTGGACACAATCTCCCTGTCTCGTTGCTATGCATATCCTAGATAGATTATGCGTGATCGTAGGAACTTTTTTGAAATTGCATTCTACGTTCCGCAACAGTGGCATCCGAGCCAGGTTTATGCGTAGATGATATGCACGAGTAGAACACAATGAGTTATGGGCGATAATAGTCATAGTGCTTACCACCAACATCTTATTTTGATTCGGCGGTATTGTTGGATGAAGCGGCCCGGACAAACATTACATGACCACGTTCATGAGACCGGCTCTACCGACGTGCTTCGCACACAGTTGGCTGGCGGGTGTCTGTTTCTCCAACTTTAGTTGAATCGAATTTGACTACGGTCGGTCCTTGTGGAAGGTTAAAACAGCACACTTGACGAAAAATTGTTGTGGTTTTGATGCGTAGGTAAGAACGGTTCTTGCTAGAAGCCCGTAGAAGCCACGTAAAACTTGCAACAACAAAGTGGAGGACGTCTAACTTGTTTTTGCCAGGCATGTTGTGATGTGATATGGTCAAGACGTGATGAGATATAAATTGTTGTATGAGATGATCATGTTTTGTAAAAGTTATCGGCAACTGGCAGGAGCCTTATGGTTGTCGCTTTATTGTATGAAATGCAACCGCCATGTAATTGCTTTACTTTATCACTAAGCGTTAGCGATAGTCGTAGAAGCAATAGTTGGCGAGACGGCAATGACACTACGATGGAGATCAAGGTGTCAAGCTGGTGACGATGGAGATCATAATGGTCCTTTGGAGATGGAGATCAAAGGCACAAGATGATGATGGCCATATCATGTCACATATTTTGATTGCATGTGATGTTTATCCTTTATGCATCTTATTTTGCTTAGTATGGCGGTAGCATTATAAGATGACCCCTCACTAAATTTCAAGGTACAAGTGTTCTCCCTGAGTATGCACCGTTGCTACAGTTCGTCGTGGCGAGACACCATGTGATGATCGGGTGTGATAAGCTCTACGTTCACATACAGCGGGTGCAAGCCAGTTTTGCACGTGCAGAATACTCGGGTTAAACTTGACGAGCCTAGCATATGCAGATATGGCCTCGGAACACTGAGACCAAAAGGTCGAACATGAATCATATAGTAGATATGATCAACATAGTGATGTTTGCCATTGAAAACTACTCCATCTCACGTGATGATCGGACATGGTTTAGTTGATATGGATCACGTGATCATTTAGATGACTAGAGGGATGTCAATGTAAGTGGGAGTTCTTAAGTAATATGATTAATTGAACTTTATTTTATCATGAACTTAGTACCTGATAGTTTTTGCATATCTATGTTGTTGTAAATCAATGGCCCGTGCTACCATTCCCTTGAATTTTAATGCGTTCCTAGAGAAAGCTAAGTTGAAAGATGATGGTCGCAACTACACGGACTGGGTCCGTAACTTTAGGATTATCCTCATTGTTGCACAGAAGAATTACGTCCTGGAAGCACCGCTAGGTGCAAGACCCGCTGCGGGAGCAACTCTGGACGTTATGAACGTGTGGCAGAGCAAAGCTGTTGACTACTCGATAGTTCAGTCTCCATGCTTTACGGCTTAGAATCGGGAATTCAAAGACATTTTGAACGTCATGGAGCATATGAGATGTTCCAGGAGTTGAAGTTAATATTTCAAGCACATGCCTGAGTTGAGGATATGAAGTCTCCAACAAGTTCTATAGCTACAAGATGGAGGAGAATAGTTCTGTCAGTGAACATATACTCAAAAATGTCTAGGTATCATAATCACTTAACTCAGCTCGGAGTTAATCTTCCTGATGATAGTCATTGACAAAGTTCTTCAATCACTGCCACCAAGCTATAAAGGCTTTGTGATGAACTATAATATGCAAGGGATGGAAAATACAATTCCCGAGCTCTTCACGATGCTAAAGGCTGCGGAGGTAGAAACCAAGAAGGAGCATCAAGTGTTGATGGTTAACAAGACCACTATTTTAAAGAAAAAGGGCAAAGGGAAGAAGGGGAACTTCAAGAGGAATAGCAAGCAAGTTGCTACTCCCGAGAAGAAGCCCAAGCCTGGACCTAAGCCTGAAACTGAGTGCTTCTACTGCAAAGCGACTGGTCACTGGAAGCGGAACTGCCCCAAGTATTTGGTGGATAAGAAGGATGGCAAAGTGAAAGGTATATTTGATATACATGTTATTGATGTGTACCTTACTAATGCTCGTAGTAGCGCCTGGGTATTTGATACTGGTTCTGTTGCTCATATTTGCAACCCGAAACAGGGGCTACAGATTAAACAAAGATTGGCTAAGGATGAGGTGACGATGCGCGTGGGATCTTGTTTCAAAGTCGATGTGATCGCCGTCGGCACGCTACCTCTACATCTACCTTCGGGATTACTTTTAGACCTGAATAATTGTTATTTGGTGCCAGCGTTGACCATGAACATTATATCTGGATCTTGTTTGATGCGAGACAGTTATTCATTTAAATCCGAGAATAATGGTTGTTCTATTTATATGAGTAATATCTTTTATGGTCATGCACCCTTGATGAGTGGTCTATTTTTGTTGAATCTCGATTGTAGTGATACACATATTCATAATATTGAAGCCAAAAGATGCAAAGTTAATAATGATAGTGCAACTTATTTGTGGCACTGCCGTTTAGGTCATATTGGTCTAAAGCGCATGAAGAAACTCCATGCTGATGGGCTTTTGGAATCACTTGATGCTTGCGAACCATGTGTCATGGGCAAGATGACTAAGACTCCGTTCTCCGGAACAATGGAGCGAGCAACTGACTTATTGAAATAATACATACTGATGTATGCAGTCCGATGAGTGTTGAGGCTCGCGGCGGGTATAGTTATTTTCTAACCCTCACAGATGATTTGAGAAGATATGGGTATATCTACTAAATGAAGCATAAGTATGAAACATTTGAAAAGTTCAAAGAATTTCAGAGTGAAGTAGAAAATCATCGTAATAATAAAATAAATTTTCCACGATCCGATCGTGGAGGTGAATATTTGAGTTATGAGTTTGGTCTTCATTTGAAACAATGTGGTATAGTTTCGCAACTCACGCCACCTGGAACACCACAGCGTAATGGTGTGTCTGAACGTCGTAACCGTACTTTATTAGAAATGGTGCGATCTATGATGTCTCTTACCGATTTACCACTATCATTTTGGGGTTATGCTTTAGAGACGGCTGCATTCACATTAAATAGGGCACCATCTAAATCCGTTGAGATGACACCATATGAACTGAGGTTTGTCAAGAAACCTAAGCTGTCGTTTCTTCAAGTTTGGGGCTGCGATGCTTATGTGAAAAAGCTTCAACCTGATAAGCTCGAACGCAAATTGGAGAAATGTGTCTTCATACGATACCCAAAGGAAACTGTTGGGTACACCTTCTATCACAGATCCGAAGGCAAGATATTCGTTGCTAAGAATGGATCCTTTCTAGAGAAGGAGTTTCTCTCGAAAGAAGTGAGTGGGAGGAAAGTAGGACTTGATGAGGTGATTGTACCTTCTCCCGAATTGGAAAGTAGTTCATCACATAAATCAGTTCCAGTGATTCCTACACCAATTAGTGAGGAAGCTAATGATGATGATCATGAAACTTCAGATCAAGTTACTACCGAACCTTGTAGGTCAACCAGAATACGGTCCGCACCAGAGTGGTACGGTAATCCTGTTCTGGAAGTCATGTTACTAGACCATGACGAACCTACGAACTATGTGGAAGTGATGATGAGCCCAGATTCCGCGAAATGGCTTGAGGCCATGAAATATGAGATGGGATCCATGTATGACAACAAAGTGTGGACTTTGGTTGACTTGCCCGATGATCGGCAAACCATAGAGAATAAATGGATCTTCAAGAAGAAGACTGACGCTGACGGTAATGTTACTGTCTACAAAGCTCGACTTGTTGCAAAAGGTTTTCGACAAGTTCAAGGAGTTGACTACGATGAGACCTTCTCATCCGTAGCAATGCTTAAGTCTGTCCGAATCATGTTAACAATTGCCGCATTTTATGATTATGAAATTTGGCAAATGGATGTCAAAACTGCAATCCTTAATGGATATCTTAAAGAAGAGTTGTATATGATGCAACCAGAAGGTTTTGTCGATCCTAAAGGTGCTAACAAAGTGTGCAAGCTCCAGCGATCCATTTATGGACTGGTGCAAGCCTCTCGGAGTTGGAATATACGCTTTGATAGTGTGATCAAAGCATATGGTTTTATACAGACTTTTTGAGAAACCTGTATTTACAAGAAAGTGAGTGGGAGCTCTGTAGCCTTTCTAATATTATATGTGGATGACATATTGTTTATTGGAAATAATATAGAATTTCTAGATAGCATAAAAGGATACTTGAATAATAATTTTTCAATGAAAGACCTCGGTGAAGCCGCTTATATATTGGGCATCAAGATCTATAGAGATAGATCAAGACGCTTAATTGGACTTTCACAAAGCACATACCTTGATAAAATTTTGAAGTTCAAAATGGATCAGTCAAAGAAAGGGTTCTTGCCTGTGTTACAAGGTGTGAAGTTGAGTCAGACTCAATGCCCGACCACTGCAGAAGATAGAGAGAAAATGAAAGTCATTCCCTATGCCTCAGCCATAGGTTCTATCATGTATGCAATGCTGTGTACCAGACCTGATGTATGCCTTGCTATAAGTTTAGCAGGGAGGTACAAAGTAATCCAGGAGTGGATCACTGGACAACGTCAAGAACATCTTGAAATACCTGAAAAGGACTAAGGACATGTTTCTCGTTTATGGAGGTGACAAAGAGCTTGTCGTAAATGGTTACGTCAATGCAAGCTTTGACACTGATCCAGATGACTCTAAGTCACAAACCGGATACGTATTTATATTGAATGGTGGAGCTGTCAGTTGGTGCAGTTCCAAGAAGAGCGTCGTGGCGGGATCTATGTGTGAAGCGGAGTACATAGCTGCTTCGGAAGCAGAAAATGATGGAGTCTGGATGAAGGAGTTCATATCCCATCTAGGTGTAATACCTAGTGCATCGGATCCAATGAAAATCTTTTGTGACAATACTGGAGCAATTGCCTTGGCGAAGGAATCCAGATTTCACAAGAGAACCAAACACATCAAGAGACGCTTCAATTCCATCCGCGATCAAGTCAAGGAGGGACACATAGAGATTTGCAAAATACATACAGATCTGAATGTTGCAGAACCGTTGACTAAGCCTCTTCCACGAGCAAAACATGATCAGCATCAAGACTCCATGGCTGTTAGAATCATTACTATGTAGTCTATATTATTGACTCTAGTGCAAGTGGGAGATTGAACGAAATATGCCCTAGAGGCAATAATAAAGTTGTTATTTATATTTCCTTATATCATGATAAATGTTTATTATTCATGATAGAATTGTATTAACCGGAAACTTAGTACATGTGTGAATACATAGACAAAACAGAGTGTCCCTAGTATGCCTCTACTTGACTAGTTCATTAATAAAAGATGGTTAAGTTTCCTGACCATAGACATGTGTTGTCATTTGATGAACGGGATCACATCATTAGAGAATGATGTGATGGACAAGACCCATCCGTTAGCTTAGCATTATGATTGTTTAGTTTTATTGCTATTGCTTTCTTCACGACTTATACATATTCCTCTGACTATGAGATTATGCAACTCCCGAATACCGGAGGAACACCTTATGTGCTATCAAATGTCACAACGTAACTTGGTGATTATAAAGATGCCCTACAGTTGTCTCCGAAGGTGTTTGTTGGGTTGGCATAGATCAAGATTAGGATTTGTCACTCCGTGTACCAGAGAGGTATCTCTGGGCCCTCTCGGTAATGCACATCACTATAAGCCTTGCAAGCAATGTGACTAATGATTTAGTTGCGGGATGGTGCATTACAGAACGAGTAAAGAGACTTGCCGGTAACGAGATTGAACTAGGTAGGATGATACCGACGATCGAATCTCGGGCAAGTAACATACCGATGACAAATGGAATGACGTATGTTGTTATGCGGTTTGACCGATAAAGATCTTCGTAGAATTTGTAGGAACCAATATGAGCATCCAGGTTCCGCTATTGGTTATTGACCGAAGATGTGTGTCGGTCATGTCTACATAGTTCTCGAACCCGCAGGTTCCGCACGCTAAACGTTCGATGACGATTTGTATTATGAGTTGTGTGTTTTGGTGACCGAAGTTTGTTCGGAGTCCCGGATGAGATCACGGACATGACGAGGAGTCTCAAAATGGTCGAGAGGTAAAGATTGATATGTTGGAAGGTTATATACGGACACCAGAATGGTTCCGAAGAGGTTCGGGGATTTATCAGAGAACCGGGAGGCTACCGGAACCCCCCGGGAAAATTAATGGGCCTCATGGGCCCTAGTGGAGAGAGGGAGGAAGGCCACACGAGGAGGCGCGCGCCTCCCCGTGCCCAATCCGAATTGGACAAGAGGTGGGGGCGCGGCCCCCCTTTCCTTCTCCCTCTCCCCCTTTCCCCTTTCCCCTCTCCGTTGGAAGGAAGGGGGGTGGGGGCGAATACTACTAGGAGTGGAGTCCTAGTAGGACTGCCCCTCATGGCGCGCCACCCCTAGGGCCGGCCACCTCCTCCTCCCCTCTTTTATATACGGGGGCGGGGGCCACCGCAAAGGCACATCAATTGTTCTCTTAGCCGTGTGCGGTGCCCCCTCCACAGTTTACTCCTCCGGCCATAGCGTCGTAGTGCTTAGGCGAAGCCCTGCGCGGATCACATCACCATCATCGTCACCATGTCGTCGTGCTGACAGAACTCTCCCTCGACCCTCTGCTGGATCAAGAGTTCGAGGGACGTCATCGGGCTGAACATGTGCTAAACACGGAGGTGTCGTACGTTCGGTACTTGGATCAGTTGGATCGTGAAGACGTTCGACTACATCAACCGCGTTAACCTAACACTTCCGCTTTCGGTCTACGAGGGTACGTGGACACACTCTCCCTTTCTTGTTGCTATGCATCTCCTAGATAGATCTTCGTGATCGTAGGAATTTTTTTGAAATTGCATGCTACGTTCCCCAACACAAGTTTAAATTTAACATTCATACGCTCAATGTTTTCCTTAGTTAACTCATGCATTTTTAAGATCAATTCAACACGTTGTTTAGCATCAAAATTAACCTTCTCCGAAGATGGAAGAGGCAACAAATCAATAGGTGCATCAGGGAGGAAACCATACACAATTTCAAAAGGGCACATCTTAGTAGTAGAATGGAGCGAACGATTATAAGAAAATTCAATATGAGGCAAGCATTCTTCCCACACTTTCATGGTATTCTTCAAAACAGCCCTAAGCATGGTAGACAATGTCCTATTGAGTACTTCAGTTTGTCCATCAGTTTGGGGGTGACATGTTGTACTAAAAAGTAGTTTAGTACCTAACTTAGCCCATAAACATCTCCAAAAGTGGCTAAGAAACTTAGTATCACGATCTAAAACAATAGTATTTGGCACACCATGCAAGCGAATAATTTCACGAAAGAATAAATCAGCAACATTAGGAGCATCATCGCTTTTATGACATGGTATGAAGTGTGCCATTTTCAAAAATCTATCCACGACAACAAATATGCTATCCCTCCCCTTCTTTGCTCGAGGTAATCCTAAAACAAAATCCATAGATATTTCCTGCCACGGAACACCAGGTACAGGCAAAGGCATATATAAACCATGAGGATTGAGTCATGACTTAGCTTTTTGACATGTAATGCAGCGAGCAACGAAACGCTCAACATCCCGTCTCATCTTTGGCCAAAAGAAATGTGTAGCAAGTATATCCTCCGTCTTCGTCACGCCAAAGTGTCCCATTAATCCTCCTCCATGCGCCTCCTGCAACAACAAAAGACGAACGGAGCTAGCTGGAATGCATAGCTTGTTAGCACAAAACACAAATCCATCGTTAACGACGAACTTGTTCCATGTTCTCCCTTCTTTATAATTCTGCAATACATCTGTAAATTCAGCATCATGCACATATTGATCTTTGATGGTCTCCAAACCAAATATTTTAAAGGCAAGTTGTGAAAGCATAGTATAATGATGAGACAATGCATCAGCAATAGCATTTTCTTTACGCTTCTTGTGTTTAATGACATAAGGGAAAGTCTCAATGAATTCAACCCATTTAGCATGTCTACGATTCAGTTTTGCTTGACTTTTAATGTGTTTCAAAGATTCATGATCAAAATGTATAACAAATTCTTTGGGCCATAAATAATGTTGCCACGTTTCTAAGGTCCGAACAAGAGCATATAATTCTTTATCATAAGTAGAATAGTTCAGACTAGGCCCACTCAATTTTTCAGAAAAGTATGCAACAGGTTTTTCATCTTATAATAACACACCTCCTAATCCAATTCCACTAGCGTCACATTCAACCTCAAAAGTCTTAGTAAAATCAGGAAGTTGGGGTAAAGGAGCATGTGTCAACTTATCTTTCAATACCGTGAAGGCTTCTTCCTGTGCGGTACCCCAAACAAAAGGCACATCCTTCTTTGTAAGCTCATTGAGAGGTGCAGCAATGGTGCTGAAATCTCTCACAAAATGCCTATAGAATCCAGCGAGGCCAAGAAAACTCCTCACTTGTGTGACTGTTTCGGGCTGCGACCAACTCTCAATAGCTTCAATCTTGGCTTTATCAACATCAATTCCCTATGGAGTAACAAAATAGCCAAGAAAAGATACTCGGTCGGTGCAAAAGGTGCACTTCCCAAGTGATGAGGACATCAATACAATTGTTACACCCACAGCCCCTGCTACTATACATACTGGACCGAGTACTAGAGCTCGCGAACAATTAAATTACAAGGTACTTTTGTTTCTTGGTAATGATTCTAATGTTCATGAGAATATGATGCTGCCTAAATTGGATACATTTTTTTCTTACAAATAAAGGGCCTAGCTTGGAGAAGGATGAACATTGGAGCAAGAACAAGCATGGAGTTGATGGCATGCGTAAGGGAAACAAGAACGGAGTTTAAAGTGATGATTTCAGGACTTTGAAGCCACCATAATGAGTGCATGAAGCCTTGGACGAAATATACAAGATGCCACTTCATAATTTTTGTCCAGAGGCTATTCTAGGTGATGCGTCACCTTATTATTGGGCCAGGCCCATGTAATTTCGAAATACTTGAATATAGGCTATTTTTAGAGTCCGTATGTGTGGGGAAACAAGAGTTAGGGTTGGTTTCGGACCCCTCCTCCAAGGGCCACGAAATTCCCCACCTCTTCCTCCATATATACAGCCCTTAGGGCATCATTTAGACTTTGGGTTTTGTTTAGATTAAAAGTTCGCCATAGCTTCAATTTCGCGTACATCGTTTGTGTTCAACGACCAGACAAAGGCGTCATAGAACCTCACCTTCATTAATAAAGCTTTCCTCTTATATTTGCAATATCCATATTGCAATCTCAGTTTCTTGCTTGTTCTTCGTTTGCTCGCGGAAAACAGACCCTCGTGGTCAGGTTGATCGTGCTTCGGCGTGGTCAATAACCCCTCGGAAGTTGGTTTAGAAATTGCTAAGGCGCGACGTCTGGCCCGTTCGTAGTCGGATCGTCAAGGTCGACTCCCAGAGAAAACGATAGCCACCATCTCATCAAAACATCGGGACACCTACGCCTCTATCAAGTGGTATCAAATTTCCAGGTTGCTCGGTGAGATTTTACAGTTTTCCGTAGTTTAGATCGACTCTGTTCTTCATACCTATATTCCAAGAAAAAGCCAAAAAAAATTAGGGTTAGTTCATCCTATCCGAACCAGTCTGAGCCTTTGCATAATCTTTTTAGGCTTTTTGCTTTCTTGAATTTGCGGTTGCATCGTCGTGTCTAGTTGCTGGTCTAAGCGTCTAGTCTTTTAGAGTTTCGAGTTCTGGTCATAAGTTGTCACGTCGCCGCCGCACCACCATCATCGCCCCTGCCATCTACCACCACCATTTATCCGCCACTGATCCGTATCTGTATCCATATACCACCACCAATCTGTATCCATATACCACCACCGATCCATATCCATATACCACCACCGCTGCCATATCCTACCACCATATATCCACCACCAATCCGAGTTCCTTTCATATTAGGTTTGTTTTCGAGATCCATCTAATTTCCGATTCGTGTTTCGTTGCCTGAGTAGGTTTCAGAAAAAAAAACATTCGGCGACCCCCGGGCAGTTTTTAGGCCAAAATTTCGGTGATCGAAAATATGTTTTCCCTACCCAATGTTTAGGCTTTTCTGAGTCTTTTGAGACACTCGCCATCATAGTGATTTTTTGTCACAGCTTTTCGTCGTCGCTGCCCTGATTTCCGAGAAAAATTATCAAATTTTTTTGCGCCCATCCTATCATTTTGACCTCGGAAGAGTTTTGAGACACTCGCCATTATAGTGATTTTTCGCAAAAAAAAGAGAAGCGGAAAAAAAGAGCACAGAAAAAACAGAGCGAATTTTTTTTCAGAGTGTGCTTTTCCCTTATTTATGTGCAGCGTCGAGATTTTGTTAGTGTTCTAGGCTCGCGTCTCTAGCATGATCTAGCCTAGGACCAGCACAGTACCGTCGTTGAGCGTTTATTCAACTTTGCATCTCTGAATTGATTATTGCTATTCTTTTTGCTACCATATTATAAGCATTCCTAGCTCCACATGAATCTACGTCGTGCATTTGACTCTCTCTGGTAATCACTCTATCCAAGTTTTGAGAGTTTTGACTACAGCAGTTGCCAATCAACTCTGCTACTGGGTAAGAACTGGTAAGAATTTGAGATTTGCTTGACGGATTTGTGACACCCACCACCACCACTTGCTAGTAGTCTGCAGGATCATATTCTTATGTGTTTCTATTGCTGCTAACCATGGCAGGATCACAAGCCGACGAGATTGACTGGGAGAACTTGATGAACAAGGAGCTTGATGATAAGTTCCAGCAAATGATGAGTGGATAGGTGCAAGATGTGCTAAAACTGATTTGAAGAGGCCATGGAGAAGATAGATAGCATGGAGAAGACATTTGAAACAAAGCTCGATAACAAGTTTACCAAATTGCTTTCGCGTTTTCCACCACCACCGCCGGCTGCACCTGTCGCACCTCTACAACAACAACAACAACAACATCGCCTTCCAAATCAAGTGGGACGAGCACTGTGCGTTCCCCTTGAGCCTAGTCAAAATTCTGGTGCCGCTGTTGATGCTTCTGTAGCTCCTGCTGCTACTGCAGAGGTGGAGGACCATTACGAGGATGAGGTTGATCAAAATCAGAACTACGTGCAACCACCAGCACCACCACCACCAGGTCATCCTCATGCATATCATCCCAACGGTAGGGCTGCACCACCACCTGAGGTACGAGATCATGACCATCTTCCTAAACTAAAAATGAATATTCCACCATTTGAGGGAAGACATGTTCCTGATATATATCTTACTTGGGAGTTAGAAACTGAACAACGTTTTACATGTTTACAATATCCTGAGGAGCGACGTGTATTCCTGCTGCTGTTTGTGCTTTCACTAGTTTTGCATGTGTTTGGTGGTCTGAACATTGTAGATTATATCCTATTCCAGCTACTTTGGCTGCTTTGAAAATTGATATGCGTACTCGCTGGGTTCCACCATACTATCAATGTGAATTGATTCAAAAATTGCAGCGTTTGAGACAAGGAAAAAGTTTTGTAGAAGAATATTATCAGGAATTGCAACCTGGTATGATTAGATGTGGTATTGTTGAGGATAATGAAGCTATGCTTGCACGTTTTATGGGTGGATTAATTAAAGATATTCAGACCATTCTAGAGTATAAGGAATACAATAATATCACTCGTTTATTCCATCTTGCTTGCAAAGTTGAACGTGAAGTGCAGAATCGACAGGCATTGGCACGGACTAACTTTTCTGTAGGTCGACCTTCATCATGGACACCGCGTGCATCATCTACTTCCACACGTTCTGCTACACCAGCACCTCCGTCAGCTGTCACCTCCAGTCATGATACAAGAAAGCAGGCACAAGCACCACTATCTGCCAATAGCACACCTTCTGGGCCTGCACAGAGCTCTTCTTCATCCATGGCATCAACATGGTAAACACATGATATTATTTGTCGTCGTTGCAAGGGTGGAGGTCATTATGCGGGAGAATGCCCATCTAAACGTGTGATGATTGTTACTGAGGATGGTAGGTATGAGTCTGCTAGTGACTATGATGAGGAGACATTGGCTCTTAATACAAGTGAAGAACACGGTGGAGATGATTCTGATCATGAGACGCAATACATGGCTGCTGAAGATGCTGACAGGTATGAATGTTTTGTTGCACAACGTGTTTTGACTGTGCAGGTTACACAAGCTGAGCAAAATCAGAGGCATAATTTGATCCATACAAAGGGAGTTGTGAAATAACGTTCTATTCGCGTCATCATAGATGGAAGGAGCTGTAACAACTTGGCTAGCATGGAGATGGTGGAGAAGCTATCTCTCACCACAAGACCACATCCACATCCTTACTACATCCAATGGTTCAACAACAGTGGTAAGGTTAAGGTAACACGTACTGTTCGTGTGCATTTTAGTATCTCTACATATGCTGATTATGTTGATTGTGATGTGGTACCCATGCAAGCATGTTCCTTATTACTTGGTAGACCATGGCAATTTGATAAAAAAAATTGTACACCATGGTAAAAACAATTAGTATACTCTTGTTCATAAGGATAAAAATATTACTTTGCTTCCTATGACCCCTGATTCCATTTTGAAAGATGATATTAATAGAGCTAATAAACCAAAAAGGGAGAAAAATAAGAGTGAAAATCAGATTGTGGCAAAAGAATTTGAGCAACAAATGAAACCTAATAATAAACCATGTAACAGCCTCGTTTTTGGCCCTTTTCTTTTTCTTTTGATTTATTTGGTTTTTGCTCTGTTTTTCTTTTTGGAGTGGTTCTGTGGCCTTGCCACCTGGGAAATCATCCTCATTCCCCCTCCCAAGTGGTTCATAATTCTCAAAACCTTGCCAAGATCATGCCACTTCACTCCTTGACCAAACCCTAAAATCTTTTTCGAGGGAATATTCCTTTTTCTAATAAAGGGATAACCCTATCTACCCTAGGTTGTGAAGCAACCTATATTTCTGTCACTCCCAAAAATACCAATTAATTCTCATAATTTCTTTGGGTCATATGTTGCTCAAATATGCCAAAACTTTCCTGCCCTAGCCCAAGAATAATTCCCAATAATTATTCTTCATTTCTGTCCAGTGTGGCTTTCTGTGAAGGAAGTGCCACCTACCCTTTCCTGATTGCTCCCAAAACTTTTAGGCATTCTCATATGTCCAAATCATTGCCTCATGCCAAAATTCAACTTTATTTGCCTAGCCAATCTTCCACAGCAATTTTTCAAACTTTCTGTCAGACAAAAGGCATTGTGAAGGAAGTACTAGCTAGGAGTTTCCAAATGACTTGAAATTTTGCACACTCCTTAATGTGCTCATATCATCACACTCCTCCAAATTTCAGCCCCATCCAATCATCTATGTGAGCAGAGGGTCCAATATTTGATTCTGTTAATATTTTCAGGTTGTGAAGCAAGTATATTTTATATTGCTTAATTAATTCTGAGAAATTACCAGATTGTGTTCCTGCCCAAATAACATCTCTCCACAAAATTTGGGACCAATTCATGAAGCCAATATTTCTCTAGGATTTTTGCAAGTTTTTGGATAGAGAGAATAGCTGTGAAGGAAGTACCATTTTGGTGAATCCAATTGGTATGAAATTTTCACAGCACCTTTATCTGTCCAAATCACTAAGCCTTGCCAAATTTCGGCTCAAATGGCTTCTCCATCTGAGTGCACCTTCCTGATCAAGTTTCTGGACCATAATGTGAGTTACAAAGCAACTATATTAGTTTGTGCTCCATTATGCTCCAAAACCTCCAGGATCATAGTCCTTCCGTGGTTAATCATCCCAGACAACACCATTTGACCCAATCAGTTTCCTGTTGATCAGCAGTGCTCTGCCAAGTTTGATGCAGTAAACTTCAGAGCTTAGTTACCATTTAACCATAGCACCCCAGATCAAGCCATGGCGTCATAAATGCTCCATCTTGGAAGGACATAACACTAGACACCATTTACCTGCCTCTTGTGACCTCCCTGTGCCTTGTCCCGTGGTGACCGCGTAGCTGGCATGCCCATTTACGTGCTCTGTGCGAAGTGGCCGCGTCCAGGCGTCGTTTGCACTTTGGCCTCTCCTCCCCTCGTCGTCTTTGCGCGTGTGAGCATGTACAGCGTCTTCACCTCATCGTCGTCGTTCCCCTGGACCCCTATCCCCCTCCGGTAGCTTCCTCACCGCCGCAAGCCGCCGCGTGCCCACGGGCGAACAGTGGCGGTTTGGCTCTGTTCGTCGCCGCCGACATCCTCCCCATGCTCCGTTGGCCTCCTCTGCCCCGTGAGACCCTCCACTGCTCCTCCTCCGTCGCCTACCATCGAGCTCGCGTGCGTGCACACCCGTCCGCGGTGCCGGCCACGCATCCGCGGCGATGCCAGCGCGACACCACCCTGCTCCGGCTATATAAAGCCACCCCGGTGTCGTTTCCCTTCACCATCGACCTCAACTCGCTCCTCTAGTCCTCCCTAGTGCCTTGCCCGAGCCTCGGAGCCTCTCCTCTCCATCCATTGCCACCACGGCCACCGGACTCCTCCGGCTAAATCCACTCGAGCCCAAGCCCCTCCCCTTCTTATGCAACCACCAGATCTCCACCAAAACTCCGGCAGACCTCCCCCACCCCTCGCCCGACCGCCGGAGGCCCGCAGCCCTCTGCCCAAGTATGGTTGTAGCTGCCGTCCGCCACGGTGTCTGCTCCGCTCAACTCTGAGCTCCTCGGCGGCTGCGTCACCCATGGACGGGACCGTCTCGTCCACCTGAATACGCCGGTAGGCCGGGCATCGCCAATGGTGGCCCGTGTCGCCGGCAATCGCCGCCCCTCTCCTCTTCCTAGCGCGTGCGAGAGGAGGGAGATGACGCCGCCCCTGCCAGTAGGCCAGGCGGGCCCCACCACCATGAGCGACCCCACCTGCCAACCACCCAGCCCGTTGACTTGGACCTAGTGACGTGGGTAAGTGAAAGCGCATTCGCGCGGGTACGTTTTCTGGTTCTGAAGACGCATTTCAGTGCGGTTTAGGCCAGAAATGTGATTTCCTATTCCGGAAAGCGTATTTGGCTAAATGCGTTTTCTCTTTTTCCAGTCAGGGACTTATTTGTGGATTAATATTTGTAGAAAGGTCCCTGGCAGAAAACACCTCATATCTTTTTACCCGTAACTCCAAATGAGGTGAATCCAAAGCCCACTTCTTCGTATCATCGAGCCCGTTTTGTTGGTATCATTTTCACCATGTGTTAACATTCTGAAAATGACCATTTTGCCCTTGCGCTTAATCTGCCCCTTCGAGAGAGAACATTTTCCGGCGATTCATTCCGCGAGCTTCTCGCACTTTGTCCCGGTGATTTCTTCCACCCTAGGCAAGCCACACCCTCCATTTGCATGATTGCAATGCAGTGACATGGTTTAAATTATTTAAACTTATTTAAAATATTGCTTTAGCTACATGTGATCTTATTCATGGCATTTCTTGGAGTATTATTTTGATCTTGCTGTTGCCTTGATATTTTCTTGGAGTTCTAGGACATATATTTTGAAGATTATGTGGATGACATGTTGCCTTTGGATTCTTAGTGGCTATTATGATTATTTTTCTTGGTGGTTGTGGGTATGATATTTAGGAGTATTACTTTGGATGTCATGTTGCCTTTGGATTATTAGTGGCTAGTATTATGTTCAGGATGCTAGTTGATATTATGTTTTGGAGTATGATAACGGAGATGATGTTTACATGTGGATCTTAGCTGGATAGCTTGTTCTTAATATTTGAGAAGTAGTTGTATCGTTCTTGGATTCGTCATGATAGTAGTGTTATGATATCCTTGGAGTATCTTGGTATGATGTTATGATGCTTGGATTATTTGTTTGATATGCTATGATTTGGATTATAGGTTGATAGATGGTATCAGAGTATCAGTTAGCACAGTTATATTTTTGGGGTTAAATTCCGTCATTAAGTTGGTCAGGTGCCACCGAACCGGGCTTTTCCAGTGCAACCATATTTGCCTTTATGGGAAGGCCCTAATGCGATGCTATTGTCATGCCTCTCGCCGGTGCCTCCAACGAGGGAAGGTTATGCGTGGGCGCTACCCTGATCAGGTAGGATGGCATAAGCCTTATGTGCCCATTGTTGTGATTGGTATACCTTTCTCCCCGTTTGGGACCGTTTTTTTTGCCACGACGGTGGCCGTTGGTGCCTTTGGTAGGCATGGGGCCACCCAGGACTAAACCCAAAGGGGGTGTTGGTCGGAGTGGCTGGGAGAGTGTCATGGCAGTAGATCGGTTTTGTCGGAATGCCATTGGTCCACCCGAATGGGAGTGCGAGGCCATGGATTCCGTGGTGTGGGTAAAGTGCACTACCTCTGCAGAGAGTGTGTGTGTTGAATCTATCGATAGCCGCGTCCTCGGTCATGGGCATGGGTTCGTACTAGATCACACCGTTCGATCAACACTCACATGACGGAATGACTTACAGGTGATTTATATGTTGATATATTGAGCAGTACAGTTTGGCAGGATGTTGATGATGATGTTGGTATGATCTTGAGGATCATCATTCAGTTTGTGATGTGGTCACGAGGTGATCATGTGGATGTTCCGTTTGTGATCCGTGAATGATCACTATTTGGTTTTGATCACGAGGTGATCGAAATGGTATATTGCTTGGCCGGTTAGTCAAGAATGAGATGGTTGTTGGAGAATTGAGATGTTGGTTTTCAGTATGATAGTAGTTTCATACCATGCTTAGTAGTTGCTTCATCATAGTAGTTGTTAATTTAATTAACCTGTTTAATGCTATGTGATTGTCTTACCTTGATGTTTATGGTTGTTGTGAGCTTGCAAGTACATTCAATGTACTGACCTGGCGTGTCATGCCAGATTGCAGGTGATGTCATGATTGCTTGATTGCTTGTCGAGGTTGCCGTGCGTGCGAGCTAGATCGTGTCCCAGCCAGAGTCCCTGCGGAGTGGAGTTCACCACCTTCGTCGTTGTTCCGTTGCTAGAAGTATTCCGCTACTACGAGTTGTTCCGCTGCTAGCATAGAGCAAGTGTAGTATCGCAGGTGAAGTGTCGCCGTGCTGATATGCTTCTTTGTAACATAGGACTAGTGTATTTATTATCCTTTGTAATAAGAGCTGATTTGTTCTATGTCAAGGAGTGTCGTATTCCAGAGACTTCTCCTCGATCTCTGGGATAGAAGGGCATTCCGATTTCTCTGAACCGGGGTGCCACAGGCTTGGTATCAGAGCAGGTCTGGCTGTAGGACGCCTTACTTTGCGCAAGCGGTAGAAACCGGTAGTAATCGGTAGTATAGTCTACCTTGTTTGTTGGATTTGGTTGCTGCATTTGTTTGTTGCATAAAATGCATACAGCCTTATTATTTGTTGCTAACGGTTTATCTGGTGAGTGTAGCTGGCATCGGTTCGGATCCACTACAGCTCAGCTTTTGCATTTCTCTAGTTTTCTTTTCTTGCTCGTTCTTCGGTGTTTGGTGTCATTTCTGTCCCAGCAGAGTGATGCCAAGTGATCCCGACACTGTTTGCAAGAATGGTGCTCAGGTATCTCGCCGATATCCTCCTTTCAGCCCCACCTATCGTTTCAGTGATGGACATGCTTCTATCCTGAATCGCTCTTTCATTTTGTCGTGTTGTCAACCCTTAATGATCTTAGTTATCAAGAAAGGGCAATGTCAGCAGCCTCAGTTTTTTCCCCGCTATCCTATTTCTTAGACAAGTGCGGATCTTTTTCCGTCCACTTGATAATAATGTGGTTGCGACCTTCGTGTCCCACTACATGATTACCGAGTGCATCCTCGCCTCCGAGCTAGTCCAGGTTGCTACCTGGCTAAGCTAGCACTTGGTGTAGCGCTGTTTACATCAATTCTTCCACACATTTATTCGTCCTCGTGCACACCATCACAGCATGCTAGATCGTAGAACCGGAGATCCCGCAAGATTTGTGTGCTTAAGTAGGCATGCATATTGTGTGACTAGCAGTACTATGTGACTTTGTTTGAGTGTGTAGTGATTGTTGTTGTGTGCTTTTGTTTAGTTGAGTTTTCTTTTGCTTATTTCTTTTTGGGCCCCGGTGTTACATTATTTTTCCCCTATAAAGAGTTGCTCATCAACCAACACCGGATTTGAAGAAGCAATAAGGGTTTGGAATATTTGGAAGAAGCTCAGCTAAACAGTATGGTCTGCCCAGTCAACTTCATTATAGCGTTAATATCTGCTCAGAATACCAATGGCGTATTGGATTGACTATTAGCCTCAAGTCTACATCAGTACGAAATCCTCACAGCAGTAATAATCAAGTCAGCAGCAAGACAAGTCAGGTGCAAGCTCAACGGTATATTTTCAGTCAAAGGTATGGATCACATACAAAATTTTGGCTTAGCAATCCATGATGCTTGAAATATGTTATCATCCGAAATAAAGTCAGAATGTGATATGCTCAAGGAAGATAGTCAAACAAATTTTCTCATGCAAATAATCAGCCATAAAAAATTATAGGCGTGTGTGTAGATTTCAGTCTGCATATTAGTATGAAGCTTTGGATGTAAGAAACTCAGTCTTCTTCCACACGTTATCGGAAGAAATTTATGCTGGAAGGCTCCTCAATTTTCCTCAACATGATATGTGAACAATTTCCGGTCCAAGATACCCGGTCTTTCTTAGCAAGATACCTCGGTAAAAGCTTCTGACAAACGAAAATGAATTTTTCTCAACAAGCAAACCCGAGGAGAAGCTTCTCAAGTACGGAACTTAGGCTTCTCCAGCACAATAATCAGTCCAAGCTTCGTGTGTAAGCTATAGAGCCTTCTTCTGCATGATACCCAGACAAAAGATTTGAGCAGAAGTTTACAAGTCTTCCTCAGCAAGCTACTCGGATGGCTTCTCATGTAAGCCATTCAGTCTGCATCAGTATCACACTAATGCACCGTCCCCAGAGATTAGATGACGAGTTGGCAATATTTGACAGTGCAGTTCAAGGATCAGACTTGCAATAATTCTTGTCAGAGGTGCAATTTAGTCAAAACATATGCCTACCTTAAGAATCAAGTGTTTGGTTGCATATGATTCTTATATATGGTGAGCATGCATCCCCAGTCATATCAGTCACTCATACGAGATGCGGCAAGGATCCAGTAGATATACCTAAGGAAAGTAAGGATCCCACAACCCACGAGTCAGGCAAAGGAAAATAAGGAGAGATGCATCTCATGAATTACAAGGATCGACAAGATCTGGGGATGACATCACAGAATCAACAGTCTTGACAATGGTCATCAAGGTCATTCTTCCCGCAACTGAAAAGGAGATGTCCTAAAACCATGTCCCCTTCCTGTATGATTGGCCTCAGCAACGAACTCCGTACAGCTACAAACCCCGGGTATGTGTCATATGTGTGCGAACCCAGGTCAGAAAACGGGCACAAGGAATAATGCCAAAAATATTGCACTACCCACATCCATGACCATACGGAGAATCAAGGAAATGTGTGGCCAAGTTATTTCAGTAAGGTATCCTAACAAACAAAATCATGACCGTTAAAGGGTGAGACTGACAGCAAAGGTATGATGATTTTTGCACGACCATCAGGGTCCGGATACCCAAATCAGTTGGAGGCCGTAATTCCATATGGATCCACAAAGGCATACCCTCGGCGGCCTACTATGTTTTTACAAGGATTTCATATCCTGCTGACCGCTTGGAATGGTTAGTGTGGAAAAATCCAAATGGGTATACCGACAAAATGAGAAAATCAAAAGCCGAACAATCAACTCAGACCCGGTATACTCACCGACGGAATCAAGTACACGGTCAGTCTGTCAGTAAAAGCATTTGTCCGGCAGTCCCCTGTTAGGCCAGTCTCAAGATGTAAATATTTGAGGTATGCCATAGCTATAAGTCCATACCCTTGCATATTGCTCACGACAAAAGGCAGTCGAATCTTTGGTACATATCTCATGCTCGAGCCAAAGAAATAAATCAAAATAAATCAGTGCCACCTGTGAGCAGTCTGATCCCGTCAGAAGATGGCCATGATTAATTCTCAGCATTTATTGAAACCAGAAGGCCTGCATTTATTTGAAGCAACCCCATGAGAGAAGTAAAAAGATTTTCATGACAAAAGGAAAATTTATGCTCAGATTCATTGGATATCACCGCAGATATGAGGGAATCAATGTCAGCAAGAGGAATTGATATAGGAGCAAAAACCTGACAGAATTTGGAAAAGGTGAAGCAAACCACCACAGCGCAAGCTAAGTTGATCATCTGAAATTCTCAGGGGAACAATAAGTAAAGGAAAAAGGATACCCGAGCTGGAAACGGTGTCCTCAAGTCATACTTGTTCCCTGAGCAACCAAATCTCGAGGACGAGATTTCTTTAAGGGGGTAAGAGTTGTAACAGCCTGGTTTTTGGCCCTTTTCTTTTGATTTATTTGGTTTTTGCTCGGTTTTTCTTTTTGGAGTGGTTCTGTGGCCATGCCACCTGGGAAATCATCCTCATTCCCCCTCCCAAGTGGCTCATAATTCTCAAAACCTTGCCAAGATCATGCCACTTCACTCCTTGACCAAACCCTAAAATCTTTTTCTAGGGAATATTCCTTTTTCTAATAAAGGAATAACCCTATCTGCCCTAGGTTGTGAAGCAACCTATATTTCTGTCACTCCCAAAAGTCCCAATTAATTCTCATAATTTTGTTGGGTTATATGTTGCTCAAATATGCCCAAACTTTCCTGCCCCAGCTCAAGAATACTTCCCCAATAATTATTCTTCATTTCTGTCCAGTGTGGCTTTCTGTGAAGGAAGTGCCACCTACCCTTTCCTGATTGCTCCCAAACCTTTTGGGCATTCTCTTATGTCCAAATCATTGCCTCATGCCAAAATTCAAGTTTATTTGCTTAGCCAATCTTCCTCAGCAATTTTTCAAACTTTCTATCAGATAGAAGACATTGTGAAGGAAGTACTAGCTAGGAGTTTCCAAATGACTTGAAATTTTGCACAGTCCTTAATGTGCTCATATCATCACACTCCTCCAAATTTTAGCCCAATCCAACCATCTATATGAGCACAGGGTCCAATATTTGATTCTGTTAATATTTTCAGGTTGTGAAGCAAGTATATTTTATATTGCTTCATTAATTCTGAGAAATTACCAGATTGTGCTCCTGCCCAGATAACATATCTCCACCAAATTTGGACCAATTCATCAAGCCAATATTTCTCTAGGATTTTTGCAAGTTTCTGGACAGAGAGAATAGCTGTGAAGGAAGTACCATTTTGGTGAATCCAATTGGTATGAAATTTTTACAGCACCTTTATCTGTCCAAATCACTAAGCCTTGCCAAATTTCAGCTCAAATGGCTTCTCCATGTGAGTGCACCTTCCTGATCAAGTTTCTGGACCATTGTCGGTGTAGAAAAGTAGGGGCTCTCCTTTTGACCCCTTTACTTGTGCACGGGCAGTCAGAGCCACGCGCTGCGGCCACACTTGTCAGGGCAAAGGAGGAAAACCGGAGATAAGCCAAAGCACAAGACAACCAAGACAACGCTAAGATCAGAGACACAAAGAGCAAGAGGGCGAGGTGGACTCCCCTGGCAAGATCCTTGCCGGGGCGGCCTTCGCGGCCCCGGCAAGAGCCTTGCCGGGGCAACTTGCCCAAACACCAGCAGAGCGAGCCACCCTCGAGCCCAAAAGGTTCCAAACGCTGCCAACAACTGTACTGGAACTAGGGCTCGGGAGGCACCTCCGTGGTGGCATGCAGGTCTTCGTCAAGATCATAAATATCCAAGATCAGGTGAGGATTAGAAGACGGCGACCCTCGGCGGGATCCTAGCCGAGGGAACCCACAAGTCCCCCGGCAAGCGCCTTGCCGGGGACGACCGCAATGCCACGGCAAGACCCTTGTCGGGCCCCTGGCAAGGCCCTTGCCAAGGACATCAGCGGGGCCACAGCCAGGCCCGCGTCGACCAAGACTCCACCGCCGTTCGCATGCAGCTGCCAGCCCGACCAGCTGGGCAGGCACCTGCGTGGCAACATGCGGCTCCCAGACCAACTCAGCAAGCACCTGCGTGGTGGCAAGCAGATCTTCGTGAAGACCCTACCACCGCGCCACCTCAGCTGCCTGCCTGCCTACATGGCGCCACATGCATCGCTGGCCTGGGCACGTGTCGAAGTAAGGCGAGGCAGCGACGGACGGGACGGGCCTCGTTCCCATCCCTGATAAAGCTAAGGGACACCTAAGTGATGCATTAAATGCGTCTTGTCCTGTAATACAGGCGATAAGCTCGCAACACTGTATACCTTTCCACCTCCTGTGTGCCACTATGGCAACCCCTTTTGCCTATAAAAGGAGGCCCGAGGTGACCAGGAGAGGGATTCGGCTCTTTTGGGCAAGTTACGCCCCGTAGCTAGCTCAAGAACACAAGAACACTCAATCCATCCACCAAAGCAAGACTAGTGTATTACGCATCCTCGCGGCCCGAACCTGGGTAAATGATCTATGTGCTTCCTGTTAGACCTGCTCTTCTCGCGACCCCGCGCCCGCCAACCGTAGAAGGGATTCCAGTGATCCCATAGGTGTCGTTTCCACCGACATCTTCGGCGCGCCAGGCAAGGGGCGCAGTTGTGAGAATCTGATCTAGCAGTTAGCCTAGCGGTTCTTCATCGCCATGGCTCCCAAGAAGAAGACGATCAGGGCGATCGGCTCATCGGGAGCCGAACGGCCTGTGCCAGTGCGGACGAGCAGCGGGCCAGTCGCAGAAGGAACCCGAGCCGCAGCCCGCGAGCACCAGCATCGCTCTGGCAGTCAGAGCCTGGCGAGCGGCGTCGTTCGTACGCAAGACGGCGGGCCACACGCCACAAAATCCAGAGACGGAGCTGGGCCCCCCGCAGGTGGCGCGGGGCCCTCCGGGGTCGCCGCCGTGCCACCCACGGGCGGTGCGACGACCTCCAGGACGCCCACCCCGGCGCCCATAGTGCGCTCTTCCCATGGGTGCGCGACGAGCGGCGTCACCACGCCGGTGACCCTGGACACCGCCGTGGGAAGAGCCCCGTGCACCTTCCGCAGGACGAAGGAGCCCAGCATGCCCGCCAAAGCGCTGGTGAAAATGGCACGCAGCCGCCGGGCCATGATAGAGCTCCTTCTAACGTGGTTAGAAGTTGAAGCGCGCCACGGTCCATGCAGCTTTCGCCACCACCCACGCCAGCAGAAGATTTGGCGCGCGCGCAGCTGCTCCTCGACTTCCCTCCTGCTGCGGAGAAGCTCGACAAGTGGAGAGCCACCATCCGGAGCCTCGTCGCCATCGCCAACAAAGACGGGCCACGGGATGCAGGCCCTCGGGCCGGCGCTCCGTCGAGCCACCACACGCCAGCGTTAGAAGGACCGGGGGAGCTGCAGCCACAGTGCACTCTCCTCCCCCACGCCAGCTGCCGTCGGTGCTGGTCCGTTGTGACGACGCTGGTGATAACATTTCCATAGCGTCGTCCGACCCACGGACCCACCGCGATCAACGCCAAGTTCTTCGGGAGCGAGCCCTATGAAGACGCTCAAACCACCATCGAGCGCCGGCGCGATACACGCCACCAGTCGGATAAGCAGGCGGGACCCGCTATGGGCCACCCAGCACCGGGGGGCTCCGGCGGCCTACCTTACGAGGTGGGTTGCCCAGCCTTTACCCATGAGCTGCGGCAGTTCCAGTGGCCGTCCCACCGCACGTTCAAACCCGACGTCGGCGAGAAGTACAACGGCAAGACCCATCCGTCAGAGTTCCTCAGCATCTACACCATCGCGATGCAAGCTGCTGGAGCTCGTGACAACAAGGTGCTTGCCAATTACTTCCCGTTGGCACTGAAGCCCAACGTCATGTCTTGGTTGATGCACTTGCCGGCGGATTCCATTTCTTCTTGGTCGGATCTGTGCCATGAGTTTGTTGGTGCCTTCACCGGAGGCCACCAAGCTCATGGCCAGGCCAGTGATTTGCATATCATTCCCCAGAAGGAAGGGGAAACCCTGCGCAAGTACATCCAGAGGTTCAGCCGGGTGCAGTACAACATCCCCGATGTTCATCCCGCTGTCGGTGTCAAAACCGGCGGATCTCGGGTAGGGGGTCCCGAACTGTGCGTCTAAGGCGGATGGTAACAGGAGGCGGGGGACACGATGTTTACCCAGGTTCGGTCCCTCTCGATGGAGGTAATACCCTACTTCCTGCTTGATTGATCTTGATGATATGAGTATTACAAGAGTTGATCTACCACGAGATCGTAGAGGCTAAACCCTAGAAGCTAGCCTATGGTATGATTGTTGTTGCCCTACGGACTAAACCCTTCGGTTTATATAGACACCGGAGGGGGCTAGGGTTACACAGAGTCGGTTACAAGGGAGGAGATCTACATATCCGTATTGCCAAGCTTGCCTTCCACGCCAAGGAGAGTCCCATCCGGACACGGGACGAAGTCTTCAATCTTGTATCTTCATAGTCCAATAGTCTGGCTAAAGTATATAGTCCGGTCATCCGAGGACCCCCCTAATCCAGGACTCCCTCAGTAGCCCCTGAACCGGGCTTCAGTGACGATGAGTCTGGCGCGCAGATTGTCTTCGGCATTGCAAAGCGGGTTCTTCTCCAAATTCTAAGTACCTGTTGAGTAGTGTCCGGCTTCCCATAAATGTTGCGCTCCTTGGCTTCCGTGCCAAATAATGGCTATCTTCCATGTGTCGAGCGAATGCGATAAGCCAGGGCATTTTTAAATTTGCCACCCTAGCCATGTGAGTAAACCGTCTATTAAAGAGACGGGGATTCTTAGATCCAGATCACACCACCCTCCCACAGCGAGTATCCATCGAAGCGCGCCTGGAAAAATCCATTCCAACATGGCCGGCCATCGCAGCTCCTCCTCTCGCTCCCGTAGCCCTAAGCCCGACGATTGGAAGAGGTGTTCCGTCCCTCACAGCCAATTAGTAAAGTTACAGACCCAGGGATTTCTCCCGCCAGCGTATATGGTTCCCGTTCGAGCCGGGCTCGCCACCTATAATGGCGGGGAGCAAGCAGAGAGCTCCGCCAACCCATCCAAGGGGGAGCGGGTATGCCTTGTCCCTTATTTACTAAGGGGACTTGGATTCCCAATCCATCCGTTCCTCCGCGGGCTCCTGGAGTTCTACGGCCTCCAGTTGCATAACTTTACCCCCGCTTCCATCCTACACATCGCTGGCTATGTCGCCCTTTGCGAGCTGTTTCTGGGCTGCGAAGCTCATTTTGAGCTATGGCGGAGGCTATTCTGCCTCATGCCCTGTACACAGAAGGGGTCACTATATCAAGTGGGTGGAGCCAAAATATGGCGCACCACCGGTACCGGATACCTGTCCGGTACACCGAAGAAGACGTCCGAAGACTGGCCTTCGGAGTGGTTTTATATGGAGGACGTCCCCCTTCCAGATCTTATTCGGATGGTCCTTCCTGAGTTCGACAACGCCCCTTTGAAGAAACGCCACAGCTGGTGCCCTCGGAGCCCCCAGGAGGAAGATAACGGGGAAGTCCTTTACCTGATGGGCCGGATAGATATGCTGGCCAAATCAGGATTGACAATAACCGAGGTTATGTCCATATGCATAATGCGGGGGGTGCAGCCACTTCAATATCGGGGACAACCCATGTGGCACTTCAATGGGGAAGACGATGCCACCCTCTGCGGTCGTAAAGGTCCGGACTCTGTCGCTGCCCTAGCGAAGATACTGTCCAATTTGTATAAAGGAGAAGAAGAGGAGTTTGCCCGTATCAAGCCACGGGATGGATTCTCCATGTACAACCCACCAAGCTGGGTGAGCTGCTACTTTCTACTCTAGTCCTTTCCGCACTCTTTGTCATAAGTATTTACCTTGTTATTTCATAACAGGAACTGCGAAAAGCCGTGAGGGAGGTCCACAGCCCGTCTCCACAACCAGAGGACCATGACTGGGCCCTTGACCCCGGACTTGAGGAAGATCCGGACACATTTGTGGAGCTTATCGACAAAATGTTCTATCAGTTGAGCCATGACGGTACCTTGGTGGCTATCATAGCCGATTATCCTGGACTACTCCCCGCCTCGCATGTAAGTAAAACCGAGGCCCTAACTTCCAAGAAGAATCCCTTTTTCTGCACTTCACCTACCGCACACATATGGTGTTTTACAGGGAAGGCCCTCGGGACGCCATGCCGAACCCGCAGTGACTCGCCAACAAGGGGCACCGAAGCCGGGTAGGCTTAAAAGGAAGGCGGTCAGGACTGAGACGTCGTCGCAGAGGTACGAAAGAGAACCCCGCTCCGCGTGGTCGTCTTTTGAAATATAATAACGCCCATGTTTCCTGGTAGGAAAAACGCTCGCTGGACTATATCCGGAGAGGTTGCCGGTCACGCCTCCACCAGTCGAGCTCCAGAGCCGTACATAGAGGCGGATGCTAACATGGGGCCAACGCCGGATGTCCCTCCTACAGAGGATGCAGATAGGCTATCCGCTACAAATTCCGAAGTGGAGAGCGCCATGAATCACAGGCGTCGCCGGGCCGTACTCCGTGATGCTTGTTTCTCCCAAGAGGCGTTCGATGCCTTCAACTCAGGAGACCCGTACATCCGATCTGCTCAAAATGGTCTCGCTAGAGCCACGGACCAGTATGTGAAAGATATACAGGTAAGGAAATCTAATAATTATGTATATCAGTAGCCCCTGAGACTTGAAGCAGTTGGCACAACTGATTTAAGGATCATTGTTTGCATAGGTTCTTACGGAGAAGAATACCCAGTTGTCTCTAGAGCTGGAGGAGTGCAAAGCCCAGCTTCAGGCCGCAGTTGCCGCGGTGAAGGAGTCTGAGAAGGCCCCGTCTGGTCATGCTTGTTTTCATTGCAAAGAATGTCATGTACCAGGTATTATGCGGCATGCGTGCAAATCTAACAATAGATTGTGCAGATGATCCCGGAGTGAATCCGGATGAGCAACATGCTCTACGACAGCTAAAGGCTGGCGAGCGCGTGCTTAGGCAAGTTAGGCGGGAGAAAAACGATCTCCAAGACGCCAATATCTAGCTGGGCGTGGAACTGAAAGATGTTCGAGCCCAGCTTGCTGACTCCGTGAAGGAGAATAAGCGGCTTCGACGCGGCATTTTCAGTAAGTGCTTGAACGAACTTTTAGAGAGTTCGGCGAAGAAGCCGGCTAACAGAGTTATGTCTGTAGGTATGCTGACGGGTCGTCCCGCGGAGGAGATGCCCGGGTCTGCGGGTGATCTTCTGCCAGAGCTCTCCCAACTGCACGAACAAGTTCGGCAAGTGATGCAGGGTATTACCCAAGCCTTGTGGCCGTCTGCCTCCCTGCCAAGAGGCATGGGGGAGCTTATAGAGAAGCTCAAGGGAGCGCGACGGCGCTTCCGATTATGGAAGATATCGGCCTGCCGACAAGGTGCGAGGGAAGCCTGGGCCATGGTGAAGACGCGATATACCAAGGCTGACCCGAACCACATGGCCGAGGTCGGACCTGTGGGGCCTGATGGGAAAGAGATCCCCGTCAGTTTGGTGTATGACCAAGTAGAATTAGCCGCAAAGTATTCCCAACAGGATTGTAGGCTAGACAGCCTGTTGGACGGTATAGAAGAAGAATTTAGTCAGTCTAAGTGACTGTGTACTTCAAGTGACATGTATTGTCCCTAGCCGGATTGTAAATCATTTGTCATGGCGGACCTTTTCGCTTCGACCTCTGGACCCGACAGTCCGGAGTGTATCCGAGTACCCACTCAGTTATGTAGAAACCGGGGTATGCGCGGAAACCAGGCGTAGGGGTCATAAGCGCTTGAACAGACAAGTACCTAACTAGCTATGTTATATTACATGGATAGTAAGAAACATCTTCCAGGGAGAATAGTTCCGTTAAGGGTTCCTTTCCCTGGGTACGCATGCCCTAATGTGCATGTCCGAGCTGCGAAATGAGACGCTGGATATAAACATCTGGGGGCATGTATTTACAATAAGTAAAGGTCGTCTTTTGTTCACCGACCGAGTATTCCCTTAAGAACGCTAGCTTTCGGCTTCACCCAGTGTGAGGTACACATCCGGCTGACCCGGCAGTAACAATCGCAGATGTGCTCCCCTTATGCCCTAGCCGAATTAACGGGAACGTAGGGCATAAAAACAAGAGCCAGGCAACCCAGCTTGGCCAAAACATAAGTCATATCGATGCATATAATGGCGAAAAAAGGTCCATGTGGAAGAATAACACATGTGTGGGGCATAGAGCCCGGAAAATAGTTATATTAAGCTTCTGTATAAGAAGCCCCCAGGTATCATGAGCGCGGCTAGCGCGTCAAGATTGTGTAGTCAAGACACATTTTAGCCTTTTAAGGCCTTGAAGAAAAAAGGGGAAGAAAGAAAGAAAAGACAGATAATGCATATACAAAAAATTGACAGAGGTAAGGAGACGAACACCGAGTCCGGCGCTAGGCATAGAACCTTCGGAGCCTGGCTGCATTCCATGGGTTTGGCTCGAGTCGATTGTCCGATGCATCCCGCATACGGTACGCTCCACCGATCAGAACTTGGTCAATAACGAAGGGACCTTCCCATTTGGGCTTGAGCTTGTTCTTTTTCTTCTCCGGTAGGCATAGAACGAGTTCGCCAACATTATAAGTTTTGGCCCGTACTTCTCTGCTCTGATATCTTCGAACCTGTTGCTGAAAGAATGTGGAACGGGCTTTTTTCACGTCACGCTCCTCCTCCAGGGCGTCCAAACTGTCTTGTTGATCAAGCTCGGCTTCTTTCTCTTCATACATGCGCACTCGAGGTGAGTCATGAATTATGTCACAGGGCAGTACCGCCTCTGTGTCGTACACCATAAAAAACGGTGTGTATCCGGTAGTGCGATTCGGCGTGGTCCGCAGCCCCCATAGTACGGAGTCGAGCTGCTCTACCCAGTGCGTATTGGATTCCTTCAAGGATCGCACTAATCTGGGTTTTATGCCGCTCATGATAAGACCGTTTGCTCGTTCGACTAGACCGATAGTTTGCGGGTGATAGACAGAAGCATAATCGAGCTTGATGCCCATGTTGATGCACCAAAGTTTTACCTCATCGGCTGTAAAGTTCGAGCCATTATCGGTGATGATGCTGTGGGGGACGCCATAACGGTGTACGACCCCGGATATGAAGACTATCACTGGTCTAGATTTGGCCGTTTTAACTGGTTTCGCTTCTATCCATTTGGTGAATTTATCCACCATGACCAATAAGTATTCTTTCTTATGGCTCCCCCCTTTAAGGGGTCCGACCATATCCAGCCCCTAGACCGCAAAGGGCCAAGTAATGGGGATTGTTTGGAGAGCAGTAGGCCATATGGCTTTGGTTTGCAAAAAGCTGGCAACCAACGCAACGTTGAACAAGGTCCTGTGCGTCTGCTCAGGCCGTCGGCCAGTAGAAACCTGTACGGAAGGCCTTGCTTACAAGGGCCCGAGCTGCGGCATGGTGGCCGCCAAGTCCAGCATGAATTTCTACCAAAAGTTGCCGCCCTTCTTCTTCGGAGATGCACCTTTGAAGGACTCCGGTAGCGCTTTTCTTATAAAGCTCTCCCTCGTGGACCTTATAGGCTTTAGACCGCCGCACAATGCAGCGCGCCTCGTTTGGGTCTTCGGGTAGTTCCTACCTAGTTAGGTAGGCCAGGAATGGTTCTGTCCACCGGGCGATGACAGCCATTATTACGTGGGCGGAAGGTGTTATTTCGGTGGCAGAGCCTCCAATTATGTCAGAGTGTTCGGTATCTGTCGTTGTGGCCGGGTCCGGACTATTATTACCGGTTTCCCCTTCCCATACCACGGATGGCCTAAACAGCCTTTCCAAGAAGATATTAGGTGGGACGGGGTCGCGCTTAGCGCCGATGCGGGCGAGGACATCCGCTGCCTGATTGTTTTCCCGAGCCACATGGTGGAATTCAAGCCCCTCGAATCGAGCTGACATTCTGAGGACGGTGTTGCGATAAGCCACCATTTTTGGATCCTTGGCGTCGAAGTCTCCATTTATTTGAGATATTGCGAGGTTCGAGTCCCCACGCACCTCCAGGCGTTGAATGCCCATGGAGACTGCCATCCAGAGACCATGTAACAGGGCCTCGTATTCTGCCGCGTTGTTAGAATCTGTGTATAGAATTTGGAGTACGTATTGGACCGTATCTCCGGTGGGGGACGTCAGGACGACGCCGGCCCCTAGACCAGCCAGCATTTTAGAGCCGTCAAAGTGCATAATCCAGTTGGAGTACGCGCCATACTCTTTAAGGAGTTCGGCTTCTGTCCATTCGGTGACGAAATCAGCCAGGACTTGTGACTTAATGGCTCGCCGTGGTTTGTATATTATGTCGAACGGGAGGAGCTCAATAGCCCATTTAGCAATCCGGCCCGTGGCCTCGCGGTTGTTTATTATATCGTTGAGTGGCACTTCAGAGGCCACCGTAATTGAACACTCTTGAAAGTAGTGTCGCATTTTCCGAGATGCCATGAAGACCGCATATGTTATCTTTTCATAATGTGGGTACCGTGATTTGCATGGAGTGAGGACGGTGGATACATAGTATACCGGCTTTTGAAGCAGGAACTTATGTCCGTCCATCTCTCGTTCGACGACGAGCACTGCGCTTACAACTTGGTGTGTTGCCGCTATATATAGCAGCATTGGTTTGCCGACGTTAGGTGCGGCCAAGATTGGGTTCGTGGCCAAAACGGCTTTTATTTCTTCTAATCCGGCCATGGCCGCATCCGTCCACTCAAAGTGTTCGGTGCATCGCAGGAGGCGATAAAGGGGTAGTGCATTTTCTCCTAATCGGGAGATAAAGCGGCTTAAAGCAGCCATGCATCCAGTCAGTTTCTGGATTTGCTTAAGGTCTGTTGGTATAGCCAACTGAGACAGAGCTCGGATTTTAGCCGGGTTTGCTTCGATTCCTCTATTAGAGACGATGAAGCCTAAGAGCTTTCCGGCGGGCACGCCGAAGACGCATTTTTTCGGATTAAGCTTGATGTCGTATGTTCGGAGATTATCGAACGTGAGCCTCAAGTCGTCTATTAAGGATTCGACGTGTTTGGTTTTAATGACCACATCGTCTACGTATGCCTCGACTGTTTTGCCAATATGTGTCTCCAAGCATGTCTGAATCATGCGTTGATAGGTTGCACCGGCGTTTTTGAGCCCGAAAGGCATGGTGTTAAAACAAAAGGGGCCGTATGGAGTGATAGATGCCGTTGCGGCTTGATCGGACTCCGCCATCTTAATTTGGTGGTATCCAGAGTATGCGTCGAGGAAACACAATGAGCCGTGTCCTGCGGTAGCGTCGATAATTTGATCGATGCGAGGGAGGGGGGAGGGATCCTTCGGGCAAGCCTTATGAAGGTCCTTGAAGTCGACGCATAGGCGCCAGGATTTGTCCTTCTTTGGTACCATCACCAGGTTTGCTAGCCAGTCCGGATGTTTTATTTCCCGAATGAATCTGGCCTCCAGTAACTTGGCTAGCTCCTCTCCCATAGCTTGTCGCTTAGGCTCAGAGAAGCGCCGAAGAGTTTGCTTGACCGGCTTGAATCCCTTTAGGATGTTAAGGCTATGCTCGGCCAGCCTGCGTGGGATTCCTGGCATGTCTGAAGGATGCCAGGCGAAGATGTCCCAATTCTCGCGCAAGAACTCCCGTAGTGCGGCGTCTACTGTGGGGTTTAACTATGCCCCGATGGATGCTGTTTTTGTAGGGTCCGTTGGATGGACTTGGAATTTGACTATTTGATCTGCTGGTTTAAAAGAGGTGGACTTGGATCTTTTATGGAGTATCACGTCGTCCCTGTCCACTGTGGAGCGCAGCGCAGTTAATTCCTCGGCCGCGAGGGCTTCGGATAACGCCTCGAGGGCCAGTGCGGCCGTTTTATTTTTGGCGCGGAGTGCTATGTCCGGATCACTAGCTAGAGTGATGATTCCATTGGGTCCGGGCATTTTGAGCTTCATGTACCCGTAATGGGGTATAGCTTGGAAGATCGTGAATGCCTCCCGCCCTAGAAGGGTGTGGTATCCGCTATTGAACGGGGCACTTGGAATGTGATTTCTTCGGACCTATAATTCTCCGGCGTGCCGAATACCACATCTAGTGTGATTTTGCCAGCACATCGTGCCTCCCGACTAGGGATGATTCCTCTGAAGGTCGTGCTGCTTTGCTCAATGCGGCTTCTGTCTATTTCCATTTTTCGAAGGGTCTCCTCATAGATGAGGTGTAGTCCGCTGCCGCCGTCCATGAGCACTTTAGTAAGCCGGAAGCCGTCCACAATTGGACTAAGGACTAGGGCGGCTGGTGCTCGCTTACGCCTATTATTTGAGGCGAAGGTCTCGAAGACTGCCAATATTGTATTGTTGTTCTCCATGGGATGGTGCTCTGCGGTATTGTTGATGAGGATATCCTCACCGCTCTTGGCCACCTGCCGGAGTACCAACATGCTCTAAGGTTGTGTGTTGGTATGGTATCCGCTGTACTGTGAATTTTGCATGGCCCGTTGAGCCATCCCTTCAGTACGGTTCCACGCCCTGTAGTGGGCTTTTGTTTCTTTGTAATTGGATCGGGTGATTTATGAGAGTACACCCTTTTAATTCAGACGGGGGTTTTAGTGAGAGCCGGAGGATCCCAGAATTTTGTTTGGGTTTTCCAGGCGCTTTCCATCGCACAGTACTTCTGTACTATGGCCGCCAAGTCAGCGAAGTGTGCTATGTCACGGCGACTTATGGCGTTGAGGATTCCCTTGTCCGCGCAATTTTTGCAAAAGAATGAAATTGCGTCTTCCTCGCGACAGTCCCTGACCTTGCTCATTACAAGGAGGAATCTGGCCCAATAGTGATGTACTGTTTCTTGGGGCTCTTGTCTAATGTGGGAAAGATCACTTATGTCTGGGTGGGTGGGTAGATTTAGGTCCGAACCCTGACCCGATCTGAGACCCGGGAACGGCGGAGTTTCCGATTTTGAAAGTTCGGGTTCCGGTTTGTTGCCCAATAGGTCTGGCCCGCTGTCTAATTCTAGGTTCAGAGCTTGGGTATCCGGCTTAGAGAGCTCGAGAATCCGAACATAGCTTGTCCTCAAGATAGAGGAAGAATCGCTGCGTTGCTCCTCCACCACCGCTATCCGATGGGTGATCAGCGGAGAGTTAATCTCCCTTTGGTCGGGTGTAAGCCCGATCCGATCATAGTCCGTAGCGACTCCCAAGGCGGCGATGCGATCCAAGAGCTCATTCAAAGAAGAGAGCTCCATTGGATCCATCTGCTCGGCGAATTCCGAGCCGACGTGGAGACTGTTTTTGATGACCCGAGAAGTCATCGTCGGCGCAGCGGCCGAGCGGGCGGTCATGACGAAGCCGCCTAGTCGGAGAGTTTATGCCTACAGCCAGGGCTCAGCTAGAGGTAATGTTGTCCTTGACAACTAGACGGGCCATCCCTCCTTATGATGACGGCACAGTGGAACTCTCAATGAAAGCACCAATGTCGGTGTCAAAACCGGCGGATCTCGGGTAGGGGGTCCCGAACTATGCGTCTAAGGAGGATGGTAACAGGAGGTGGGGGACACGATGTTTACCCAGGTTCGGGCCCTCTCGATGGAGGTAATACCTTACTTCCTCCTTGATTGATCTTGATGATATGAGTATTACAAGAGTTGATCAACCACGAGATCGTAGAGGCTAAACCCTAGAAGCTAGCCTATGGTATGATTGTTGTTGTCCTATATACTAAACCCTCCGGTTTATATAGACACCGGAGGGGGCTAGGGTTACACAGAGTCGGTTACAAGGGAGGAGATCTACATATCCGTATTGCCAAGCTTGCCTTCCACGCCAAGGAGAGTCCCATCCGGACACGGGACGAAGTCTTCAATCTTGTATCTTCATAGTCCAACAGTCCGGCTAAAGTATATAGTCCGGCCGTCCGAGGACCCCCTAATCCAGGACTCCCTCACCCGCCGCCGTGATTAGCGCGTTCCATCAGAACGTGCACAACCGCAAGATGCGCGAAGAGCTGGCGATGAACAAGGTCAAGGATGTGGCCGAACTTTATGTTCTAGCCGACAGATGCGCCCGGGGCGAAGAGGGAAGGAAGTACCCCGGCGAGGACGCCGGCGCAGAAACCGACTCCACGGACGAAGACACCGCCGCCCCGACAAAGAAGGGCCGGCGCCGCAACAGGAAACACAAGGATAAGACCGTGCTTGCCCTTGAGGGATCCGAGGACGTCGGCGCTGCCAAGAAGGCCAAGGCAGACGACCCCGGCAAGGAAATAGCCGGGTGAGCCGTCTGCCGGGCCTTGGCGGCTGCCGACAAGCCAGGGGGCTCCGACAAGCACCAAGGGCCACGACCTCCGGAACTGCCGGCAAGTCGAGCTGCTTATTGAGAAGCAAAAAGCTGAGTATGAGAGGCGGGACAAGGAGAAGGGCCAAGATGGTGCCGAGGGATCCGGCAAGAAGCGTGGCGGCCAAGGAGGTCGCCGCGACAAGGATAACCAACAAGAGAGGCCCGCTCGGGGCCGCGACAAGAAGCAGGAAGACGATGATCATGACGAAGACGACGAGTCCGGCGAGCATGAGTTCCAGAAGGCTATAGAGGCCATGTGCGTCGATGGTGGGGCCTCGGTGCATACCTCTCACCGCCAGCTCAAGCAGTGGGCGCGTGAGATCACAGCAGCGGAGCCATCGTTCGATGCTCAGAAGCCGCTGAAGTGGTCCAGCACGCCTATCATCTTTGACGCCGAGGACCACCCTGATCGCACAACTGCGGTCGGGTGCTTGCCATTGTTGGTCTCACAAACGGTACGCAACCTCAAGGTGAACAAGAGGCTGTAAATTCCTGATGGAGACCTCGAGGAAACGGGCACGTTTCAAGGGGTCAATCCGGGAAGGAGTCAGCCGAAGGGGAAGGTCACGCTGCCCGTGACATTTGGAGGCGAGTTGAATTACAGGACGGAAAGGATTGTCTTCGACGTAGCCAAGATCCCCTTGCCCTAACACGGGATCCTCGGCCGCCCGGCACTAGCCAAGTTCATGGCGGCGTCGCATTACGCCTACAACACGCTGAAGATGCCTGGGCCGATGACCATCATCACCGTCCCGTGTGACAAGAAGGATGCGCTGATCTGCGCCGACCTGCTCTACCGGGAAGCAGGTGCAGCAGCTGCCGCCAGGGCACTTGCTCATGCCGTTGAAGCCCCGGGAGGGAAGAAGAAGCCCGGCAAGACCTCTCGCACCCACTCCGGCAAGCGCACCTCATCAGAGTGTTGTGCTACCGTCGAGGACGTGCTAGAGAGCTCCACCGGTAAGAGCAAGAAATCCAGAGCTGCACCACCAGAGACCAAGAGGGTGTCCGTCAAGGAGGATGGCACGGGAGGGGCTTTCACCATAAGCTCCACCCTCAAATAGGAAAGCGCGCTCGTCACTTTCCTGCGGGCGAATGTCGATGTGTTTGCATGGCAAGCATCTGACATCCCCGGTGTTCCCAGGGAAGTGATTGAGCACCATCTTGCTGTCTGCCCCCACGCGCGACCCGTCAAGCAGAAGGTCAGGAAGCAAGCTTTGGAACGACAGGAGTTCATCACAAAGGAGATCAGGAAATTGGAAGCGGCAGGTTTGGTGAGAGGAGTGCTCCATCCGACGTGGTTGGCCAATCCGGTGGTGGTGCGCAAGGAAAATGGGAAGTGGAGGCTGTGTATTGACTACACAGATATCAATAAGGCTTGTCCTAAGGACCCCGTCCCGTTGCCGCGCATCAACCAGATTGTTGACTCAACAGCCGGGTGTGATCTGTTGTCATTCCTCGACGCCTACTCGGGCTACCACCAGATCTTCATGACAAGACAAGATGAAGAGAAGACAACATTTATCACCCCATGTGGTACGTATTGCTTTTTACGGATGCCTTTTGGGTTGAAGAGTGCTGGCTCGACATTCGCAAGGGCGGTCCAGATCGGTTTTGAGCCCCAGCTACATAGAAATATGGAAGTTTATATGGATGACATAGTGGTCAAAACCAAGGACAAGGCGACCCTTGTACAAGACTTAGAAGAGACATTTGCCAACCTACGCAAGATCAACCTCAAGCTGAACCCTGAGAAGTGTGTCTTTGGCGTTCCGTCTGGAAAACTTCTCAGGTTCTTTGTGTCACAGCATGGGATCGAGGCAAACCCGGACAACATCAAGGCTATTGAGCAAATTGAGGCACCCAAGCAGATCAAGGATGTGCGCCGGCTCACTGGCTGTGTTGCCGCCATGAGCAGATTCATCTCCAAGTCCGCTAAGCGTGCCCTTCCCTTTTTCAAAATCTTGAAGAAGGAAGGCCCAATGGAGTGGACCCCAGAGGCCGAGGCAGCGTTGCAGGATCTGAAGAAATACCTTTCCTCTACGCCAATACTGGTTGCGCCTAAACCACAAGAGCCGTTGCTGCTGTGTCTGGCGGCAACGAATCAAGTGGTCAGCGCCGCACTAGTGGCGCAGAGGGAGGTCGACGAGGAGGCAGTGGCAACGGCACGACCGGCGGATGGCAAGTCAGAGATTCCCCCGGCAGGGCCTGGTGCCGGCAAGGCAAGGCCTCCGGCAGAGTCTGACGCCATTGGGACAGGGCCCGTGCAGCCAAGTGAAGTGGTGCAGAAGAAGAAGATGATGCAGCACCCGGTTTACTTTGTCAGCTCCCTCTTGGAGGGGGCTAGGTCAAGGTACTCCAGTGTGCAGAAATTGCTCTTCGGCCTCCTTATGGCCTCGAGGAAGCTGCGTCATTACTTCCAAGCCCACGAGATCACCGTCGTCACCCGCCTCCCGTTGCAACGGATACTGCACAACCCAGATGCAACCGGAAGGATTGTGGAGTGGGCCTTGGAGTTGTCAAGCTTTGGGTTGAAGTTTGAAAGTACTTCGATAATCCGGAGTAGAGTCTTAGAGGAGTTCATTGCAGAATGGACCTCAACGCCCGACGAAGAAATCCAGGAGACCGCTCTCCCCGGCAAGGAAGTGAATCGCGACTGGATCATGTACTTTGATGGGGCTTTATCACTGCAAGGCGCCGGTGCCGGTGTGCTGCTTGTCGCACCCATCGGAGAGCACCTCAAGTATGTGATCCAGATGCACTTCCCCAGGGAGTGTTGGGGAACGTAGCAATAATTCAAAAAAATTCCTACGTGTCACCAAGATCAATCTAGGAGATGCTAGCAATGAGAGATAGGGAGTGCATCTTCATACCATTGAAGATTGCTAAGCGGAAGCGTTACAAGAACGCGGTTGATGGAGTCGTACTCGCGGCGATTCAAATCACGGAAGATCCGATCTAGCACCAAACGGACGGCGCCTCCACGTTCAACACACGTACAGCCCGGGGACGTCTCCTCCTTCTTGATCCAGCAAGGGGAGAGGAGAAGTTGAGGGAGAACTCCAGCAGCACGACGGCGTGGTGGCGATGGAGCTCGTGGTTCTCCGGCAGAGCTTCGCTAAGTACTACGGAGGAGGAGGAGGAGTTGGAGGAGGAGAGGGCTGCGCCAGGGGAAGGGGTGCGGTTGCCCTCTCTCTCCCTCACTATATATAGGGGGGAGGGGGTGGAGGAGGCACCCTAGGGTTCCCTAGGGGAGGGGCGGCGGCCACAAGGGAAACCCTAGATGGGTTTGGGCGTCCCCACCCCTAGGAAACTTGCCCCCCTAGCCGGGAGGGGTGGCTGCCCTAGGGGAGGCGCCCCCACCTCTCCAAGTTACGTGAGAGGGGTTGGGAGGGGCACACAGCCCCTTAGTGGGCTGGTGTGCCCCTTCCCCTTGGCCCATAAGGCCCCCCAACGCTTGCCGGGGCCTCCGAAACACCTTTCGGTCACGCTGGTCGTCACCCGGTACACCCAGAACAATTCCGGACTCCAATACCCTTCGTCCAATATATCGATCTTCACCTCCGGATCACTCCGGAGTTCCTCGTCACGTCCGGGATCTCATTCGGGACTCCGAACAACCTTCGGTAACCACATACTATTTCCCATAACAACTCTAGCGTCACCGAACCTTAAGTGTGTAGACCCTACGGGTTTGGGAACCATGCAGACATGACCGAGACACCTCTCCGGCCAATAACCAATAGCAGGATCTGGATACCCATATTGGCTCCCACATGTTCCATGATGATCTCATCGGATGAACCATAATGTTGGGGATTCAATCAATCCCGTATACAATTCCCTTTGTCTATCGGTATGTTACTTGCCCGAGATTCGATCATCGGTATCCCTATACCTTGTTCAATCTCGTTACCGGCAAGCCTCTTTACTCGTTCCGTAATGCATGATCCCGTGACTAACTCCCTAGTCACACTGAGCTCATTATGATGATGCATTACCGAGTGGGCCCAGAGATACCTCTCCGTCATACGGAGTGACAAATCCCAGTCTCGATTCGTGCCAACTCAATAGATACTTTCGGAGCTACCTGTAGTGCACCTTTATAGTCACCCAGTTACGTTGTGACGTTTGATACACCCAAAGCATTCCTACGGTATCTGGGAGTTGCACAATCTCATGGTCTAAGGAAACGATACTTGACATTAGAAAAGCCCTAGCAAAACAAACTACATGATCTTGTGCTATGCTTAGGATTGGGTCTTGTCCACCACATCATTCTCCTAATGATGTGATCCCGTTATCAACGACATCCAATGTCCATGGTCAGGAAATCATGACCATCTATTGATCAACGAGCTAGTCAACTAGAGGCTTACTAGGGACATATTATGATCTATGTATTCACACATGTATTACGGTTTCCGGTTAATACAATTATAGCATGAACAGTAGACAATTATCATGAACAAGGAAATATAATAATAACCATTTCATTATTGCCTCTAGGGCATATTTCCAATAGGGAGATGTCCACAAACAACACTGCTAAGTACGAGGGGCTACTTGCCGGTCTCAGGATCGCGGCAGACCTCGGGGTGAAGAAGCTCATCGTCAGGGGTGATTCGCAGCTTGTCGTCAGACAAGTCAACAAAGATTATTAGAGTCCGTTGATGGAGGCCTACGTAGATGAGGTGAGGAAGCTGGAGGAGCGCTTCGACGGTATACAAGCGGAGCACGTTCCCCGAGCGGAGAACGACATTGCTGACTACCTGTCAAAGCACGCTGCATTCAAGCTACCTTTGGAACCAGGTACCTTTTTGCTTCGGCTAACTCAACCATCCGTCGAACCATCAACGGAGCAGAACAAGCGGAGGAAATCAGGCCCCGGCAAGTACTTTCCCGCCGAGCCCCCAGGGGCCGCCGGCAAGGGTATTGCCGCAGATTCTAAGCCTGCCAAAGGGCAGCTGGCTCCGGCAGGGCGCCAAGCCCTGGCCGTAGAGACGGCTGCCCCCATGGTGGAAGAGATGCCTTTGGTCCTTGTCGTCGAGCCCCAGGCTCCGGCATGGGCACAACATACCGTCCTCTTCCTCCAGACAGGGGAACTTCCTGAGGAGCAGGAAAAAGCGAGAAAAGTAGCCCGTCGGTCTGCCTTGTACTAGTTCGTCGATGACGTCCTGTACAGAAAAAGACCGAACGATGTGAAATTGAAGTGCATCCCCCGAAAGGAAGGACTGGAGCTGTTGGCAGAGCTACATGGAGGCATATGTGGCTCCCACATAGGGTCGAGGGCCCTTGCTGGCACGGCATTCTGGCAAGGCTTCTTCTGGCCCACCGCCTTCCAGGATGCGACGGCACTAGTAACCAGGTGTGAAGCGTGCCAGTTCCATTCGAAGAAGCTTCATCAGCCAGCTCAAGCCCTTCAAACAATCCCTCTCTCCTCGCCGTTTTCGGTTTGGGGGCTCGACATACTGGGCCCTTTCCCTCGCGTTGTCGGGGGCTTTGAGTACTTGTACGTCGCAATTGACAAGTTCACAAAGTGGCCGGAGGTGGAGGCAGTGAGGAAGGTTACCGCACAGTCAGCCGTCAAGTTCTTCAAAGGGCTAGTTTGCCGTTTTGGTGTACCAAACAGAATCATCACCGACAACGGCGCGCAGTTCACAAGCCACACCTTCATGCAATACATCCAAGACCTCGGCAGCAAGGTCTGTTTTGCTTCCGTGGCACACCCGCGGAGCAACGGCCAGGCGGAGAGGGCAAATGCTGAAGTATTGCGAGGCCTGAGAATGAAGACTTTTGACAGGCTGCACAAGAGCGGAAGGCACTGGATTGAAGAGTTGCCGGCGGTTCTTTGGTCGATCAGGACGATGCCAAATCGAGCCACCGGCCAGACACCCTTTGCCCTAGTATATGGGGCAGAAGCAGTTCTCCCCACGGAACTCATATACGGGTCACCTCGAGTGCTCGCTTATGACGAGCTTGAGCAAGAGTAATTGCAGCAAGATGACGCAATGCTCCTTGAGGAAGATCATCTTCGGGCGGCTGTGAGAGCAGAGCGCTACCAGCAAGCCTTGCGCCGCTACCATAGCCGCAAGGTTCATGCCCGAAGCTTTGAGGAAGGCGACCTTGTTCTTCGGCGCGTTCAGTTGGCCAGGAATTCCAACAAGTTGCCACCGAAATGGGAAGGCCCTTATCGGGTAATACGAGTCACCAGGCCCGGCGCAGTCCGCCTGGAGACCGAAGATGTTGTCCCAGTGAGCAACTCCTAGAACATCGAGCATCTTCGCATGTTTTACCCATAAGGCGCGGCTTGCCGGGCCTCCCGGCAAGCCACCTTTTGTACAAGCTTTGCCGACAAGGCATGTAACCCTCTGTACAAAGCCAGGCGCAGACCCTGAGCATAAATAAATGAAGCGTTGGTGCCCTAAGTTATAGCATGCATGCTCGGTTAAGTCTCTCCCTCGGTTAGGGTTGATAGTGCTTAGCGGCGACTAACCCCTAGCCTAGAGGCCGAGTGTGCGTCTTTCTGTTCTCTTTGGTTCGCAGGGCACGTGGACACTTCTGCTGAGCCGCCTGGGAAAAAGAGAACGAACTGGCGCTCCGGCCCCGGCAGGCAAAGACTGCTGGGGGCTGAAGATACAAGGATCCAACCACGGCAAGCCAAGGTTGCCGGGGGCTGCGGATTCAGATAAGTCTTTCATCCCCCTGTTATGCATTTCCGTATAGAACTGGGACATGTGAAACCTCGTTTACATTCTCAAGACCACCGTGCTCCCCCTTTCCTGTACCCAGGAGCTACCTCCTGGGTCCGAATTTGGTTGCAGACGCGGTGGCCAGGAAATACACGAGGGGCCTAACCCTACTTCACCCCTGCCTCCGCCAAGAGCGCGAGAATGGTCGACTCAAGTGGGGGGACGGCAAGGCCTGTTGCCGGGCGACAATGTTTATCTTAGAAATAATAATGATTCGTCCTTGGCATGGGCCTCGCTCATGCACAAAGAACCCGGCAAACACCCTTTTTCATTAAAAACGTCCCATACAGGTACAGTTCGTACGGAATAAAAAAAACATGAGCAAGGGGATTACAAGTTTTAAATCTAACAAGTGCACGCAGGCTTACAAACTAAAAAGAGATGAGAGGTCTGTAATCCCTTTCTTGTCCCTCTCCTCAGAAGGTGAAACAAGACAGCGGGAGGGAGAAAGGAGCGCCTAGGCGAGGTGCGAGAGGCAGAAGGCACAAAGAGAGCATCCCGATGCCGGCGGACGAGCTAGAAGATGAGGCAACGGCCCGACAATACACGACGAAGGCGTCGGTGCCCGCATACTCCGAGTTGACGGCCGCCGCCCACCTTCTTCGCCTTCTCCAGCCCTCCTATGCCAGCCTCCCAAGGAGGCGATGGGGAACGCGCCGATGGAGAGCTTGACGAGGAAGGCCCTCGGCAGGGCGCGTGGCCGAGGGAGGGGCGGTGCGGTCAGTCGGAGTCGGGATCGGCGTCCTGCCACTCGACTCTCTCGTCGTCGCTGTCGCTGTCCTCCACGTCACTCCCGCTCGAGGAGGAATCTTCATCGTCGGAGGAGCTCTCCACGCAGCACTTTAGACGAGTTCCAAGATCTCCAAAGACCTTGACGGAGAGCAGGCCGCCATGCATTAACTTGAAGTAGAGGACGAGCCCCGCCGTCAGGCTATGGATGCGAGCGAACGTCTTCCATCCACGACGGAGGTACATGACGTGAGGAGCGGGGAAGTCGACGTCGACCCGCGTGCCGCCGCTCTCACAGCCCCTCATGTGCAGCCTGAGGGTCTGCGGCGGATTGAGCTCCATCTCCTCAGCGAAAGGGGTGGGGAGGCGGAGACGACGACGCGGTGGCCGGCGCAGCCTGATGAAGAACTCGTGGGGCTGGTCCCCGACGTAGCCCTCCATCGCGGGAGGCATCGCTGGCAGAGGCACGGCCATCGTGCCGCCTCGTCCCCCTCTCCCCCGACCGCCGCGGCGACCCCGGCCTCGCCCCTCCCCCTTCCTCTCGTAGCCGGCTCCGCTGCCGCGAGCTCACGGGAAGGAGGAACGCGCTGTCGAGCGGCGACCCTCGCCCCCACCGCCGAAGGACCCGCGCCCCCTCTCGCCATGACGGGTGGAAGGAAGGAGCGGAAGTGGAAGACGATGGATGCTGGGAGAATGTGGAGGTGACATCCCCCTCCCCCTCCTTATAAAGAGGCGGGGTCGAGGCGCGGCCGCCCCACTCGGCTAATCCGGCCATCGGAGGCGCAGGGAATCAGGACCGACCCGCTGCCCCAATCAGCGACGTCCTGGTTTCCTGCCCCCACCGCCTGCCACCTGCATGGAGGACACGTGGTGAGCGAGCAGAATTGAGGGGACGGGTGAGACGACCGTTCCCCGCCCCGTGATCATGGGGCGTGGGCGCCTTGAAGACCGCGACCCGAGTCCACCCAGTAAATGAGCCGCGCTTCCACGCCTCCCTCTTTTTATGGGGAAGGCGCGAGCCGCCTCTTTACTGCGATGTGACGCATGCGTGCGGGAACCACCCCACGCATGACCCCACGCATGACCCCCACCCCACGCATGCGTGCGTCGCGCTTAGGTGTGGCCCAGGCCCGGGGGCTCCTGTCGGTGTACAAAAGTAGGGGCTCTCCTTTTGACCCCTTTACTTGTGCTCGGGCAGTCAGAGCCACGCGTCGTGGCCACACTTGGCAGGGCAAAGGAGGGAAGCCGGAGATAAGCCGACGCACAAGACAACCAAGACAACGCCAAGATCAGAGACACAAAGAGCAAGAGGGCGAGGTGGACTCCCCCAGCAAGATCCTTGCCGGGGCGGCCTCCGCGGCCCCGGCAAGAGCCTTGCCGGGGCAACTTGCCCAAACACCAGCAGAGCGAGCCCCCTTGAGCCCAAAAGGTTCCAAACGCTGCCAACAACTGTACTGGAACTAGGGCTCGGGAGGCATCTCCGTGGTGGCATGCAGATCTTCGTCAAGATCATAAATATCCAAGATTAGGTGAGGATTAGAAAACGGCGACCCTCGCGGGATCCTAGCCGAGGGAATCCACAAGACCCCCGACAAGCGCCTTGCCGGGGACGACCGCAACGCCACGGCAAGACCCTTGTCGGGCCCCCGGCAAGGCCCTTTCCGAGGACATCAGCGGGGCCACAGCCAGGCCCACGTCGACCAAGACTCCACCGCCGTTCGCATGCAGCTGCTAGCCCGACCAGCTGGGCAGGCACCTGCGTGGCAACATGCGGCTCCCAGGCCAACTCAGCAAGCACCTGCGTGGTGGCATGCAGATCTTCGTGAAGACCCTACCACCGCGCCACCTCAGCTGCCTGCCTGCCTACATGGCACCACATGCATCGCTGGCCTGGGCGCGTGTCGAAGCAAGGCGAGGCGGCGATGGACGGGACGGGCCTCGTTCCCATCCCCGATAAAGCTAAGGGACACCTAAGCGATGCATTAAATGCGTCTTGTCCTGTAATACGGACGATAAGCTCGCAACACTATAGACCTTTCCACCTCCTGTGTGCCACTGTGGCAACCCCTATTGCCTATAAAAGGAGGCCCGAGGCAACCAGGAGAGGGATTCGGCTCTTTTGGGCAAGTTACACCCCGTAGCTAGCTCAAGAACACAAGAACACCCAATCCATCCACCAAAGCAGGACTAGGGTATTATGCATCCTCGTGGCTCGAACCTGGGTAAACGATCTGTGTGCTTCCTGTTAGACCTGCTCTTCTCACGACCCCGCGCCCGCCAACCGTAGAAGGGATTCCAGTGATCCCATAGGTGTCGTTTCCACCGACAACCATAATGTGAGTTACAAAGAAACTATATTAATTTGTGCTGCATTATGCTCCAAAACCTCCAAGATCATTGTCCTTCCGTGGTTAATCATCAGAGACAACACCATTTGACCCAATCAGTTTCCTATTGATCAGCAGTGCCCTGCCAAGTTTGATGTCGTAAACTTTAGAGCTTAGTTACCATTTAACCATAGCACCCCAGATCAAGCCATGGCGTCATAAATGCTCCATCTTGGACCATTTACCTGCCTCTTGTGACCTCCCTGTACCTTGTTCCATGGTGACCGCGTAGCTGGCATGCCCATTTACGCGTTCTGTGCCCAGTGGCCGCGTCCAGGCGTCGTTTGCGCTTTGGCCTCTCCTCCCCTCGTCGTCTTCGCACATGTGAGCATGTCTAGCGTCTTCACCTCGTCGTCGCCATTCCCCTGGACCCCTCTCCCCCTCCGGCAGCTTCCTCACTGACGCAAGCCGCCGCGTGCCCACGGGCGAACAGTGGCGGGTTGGCTCTGTTCATCGTCGTCATCATCCTCTCCGTGCTCCGTTGGCCTCCTCTGCCTCGTGAGACCCTCCACTGCTCCTCCTCCGTCGCCTACCGTCGAGCTCGCGTGCGTGCACACGCGTCCGCGGTGATGCCAGCGCGACACCACCCTACTCCAGCTATATAAAGCCACCTGGTGCCGTTTCCCTTCATCATCGACCTCGACTCGCTCCTCTAGTCCTCCCTAGTGCCTTGCCCGAGCCTCGGAGCCTCTTCTCTCTGTCCATTGCCGCCACGGCCACCGGACTCCTCTGGCTAAATCCACTCGAGCCCAAGCCCATCCCCTTCTTCTGCGACCACCAGATCTCCACCAGAACTCCGGCAGACCTCCCCCAGCCCTCGCCCGACCGCCGGAGGCCCGCAGCCCTCTGCCCAAGTATGGTCGTAGCCGTCGTCCATCGCGGTGGCTGCTCCGCTCAACTCCGAGCTCCTCGGCGGCTGCGCCACCTAGGGACGGAACCGTCTCGTCCTCCTGAACACGCCGGTAGGCCGGGCATCGCCAATGGTGGCCCGTGTCACCGGCAGTCGCCGTTGGGAGCCGCCCCTCTCCTCTGCCTGGTGCGGGCGAGAGGAGGGAAGGTTATGCGCGGGCGCTACCCTGATCAGGTAGGACGGCATAAGCCTGGTGTGCCCGTTGTTGTGATTGGTATACCTTTGTCCCCGTTTGGGACCATTTTTGTTTTGCCATGACAGTGGCCGTTGGTACCTTTGGTAGGCACGGGGCCACCCAGGACTGAACCCAAAGGGGGTGTTGGTCGGAGTGGCTGGGAGAGTGTCATGGCAGTAGATTGGTTTTTTCGGAATGTTGTTGGTCCACCCGAATGGGAGTGTGAGGCCATGGATTCCGTGGTGTGGGTAAAGTGCGCTACCTCTCCAGTGTGTGTGTGTGTGTGTGTGTTGAATCTATCGATAGCCGCGTCCCCAGTCATGGGCATGGGTTCGTACTAGGTCACACCGTTCGATCAACACTCACATGACGGAATGACTTATAGGTGATTTATATGTTGATATATTGAGCAGTACAGTTTGGCAGGATGTTGCTGATGATGTTGGGATGATCTTGAGGATGATCATTCAGTTTGTGATGTGGTCATGAGGTGATCATGTGGATGTTCCGTTTGTGATCCGTGAATATCACCGTTTGATTTTGATCACGAGGTGATCGAAATGGTATATTGCTTGGCCGGTTAGTCAAGAATGAGATGGTTGTTGGAGAATTGAGATGTTGGTTTATCAGTATGATAGTAGTTTCATACCATGCTTAGTAGTTGCTTCATCATAGTAGTTGTTAATTTAATTAACCTGTTTAATGTTATGTGATTGTCTTGCCTTGATGTTTATGGTTGTTGTGAGCTTGCAAGTACATTCAACGTACTGACCTTGCGTGTCACGTCAGATTGCAGGTGATGTCATGATTGCTTGATTGCTTGTCGAGGTTGCCGTGCGTGCGAGCTAGATTGTGTCCCAGCAAGAGTCCCTGAAAAGTGGAGTTCACCACCTTCGTCGTTGTTCTGCTGCTAGAAGTATTCCACTGGTACGAGTTGTTCCGCTGCCAGCATAGAGCAAGTGTGGTATCGCAGGCGAAGTGTCGCCGTGCTGATGTTCTTCTTTGTAACATCGGACTCGTGTATTTATTATCCTTTGTAATAAGAGCTGATTTGTTCTATGTCAAGCAGTGCCGTATTCCAGAGACTTCTCCTCGATCTCTGGGCTGGAATACGGGGTGTTCCGGTTTCTCTGAGCTGGTTGCCACAAACCATCTAGTGTTGCTTCTGAAATTAAATTGAAAAGTGCATGTTTACTTGCCACAAAATCTGATATTGATGAGCTAGATTTCAGCAAATCTGTTTGCTATGCTTTTGTGTCCAAAGAGGCATTATTTTCATTCGAAGACGTGCCTTCCTCTTTGCCCCCTGCTGTCACTAACATTTTGTAGGAGTTCACTGACGTCTTTCCACAAGACGTGCCACCGGGATTACCACCTATTCGTGGGATTGAGCATCAAATTGACTTAATTCCCGGTGCATCGCTACCCTACCGTGCACTATACCGTACCAATCCAGAGGAGACGAAGAAGATTATTCGTCAAGTACAGGAGCTGCTCGACAAAGGTTATATACGCGAATCTCTTAGTCCTTGTGTTGTTCCTATTATACTAGTGCCAAAAAAGGATGGTACGTCGTGTATGTGTGTTGATTGTAGAGGCATTAATAATATTACTATTCGTTATCGTCATCCTATTCCTAGGCTAAATGATATGCTTGATGAATTCAGTGCCTCTACAATATTCTCCAAAGTTGATTTGCATAGTGGATACCATCAAATTTGTATGAAATTGGGAGATGAATGGAAAAGAGCATTTAAAACTAACTTTGGTTTATATGAGTGGTTAGTCATGCCTTTTGGGTTAACTAATGCACCTAGTAATTTCATGAGACTAATGAACGAAGTTTTACGTGCTTTCATTGGACGATTTGTGGTAGTCTATTTTTATGATATACTGATTTATAGCAAATCTTTGGAAGAACATTTGGAACATTTGCATGCTATTTTTATTGCTCTACGTGATGCACGTTTGTTTGATAACCTTGGGAAGTGCACCTTTTGCACCGACCGAGTATATTTTCTTTTCTATGTTGTTACTCCACAGGGAATTGAAGGTGATAAAGCCAAGATTGAAGCATTGAGAGTTGGCCGCAGCCCAAAACAATCACACAAGTGAGGAGTTTTCTTGGACTCGCTGGTTTCTATAGGCGTTTTGTGAGAGATTTTAGCACCATTGTTGCACCTCACAATGAGCTTACAAAGAAGGATGTGCCTTTTGTTTGCGGTACCACACAGGAAGAAGCCTTCACGGTATTGAAAGATAAGTTGACACATGCTCCTTTACTCCAACTTCCTGATTTTAATAAGACTTTTGAGCTTGAATGTGATGCTAGTGGAATTGGATTAGGAGGTGTGTTATTACAAGATGGCAAACCTGTTGCATACTTTTTTGAGAAGTTGAGTGGGCCTAGTCTGAACTATTCTACTTATGATAAAGAACTATATGCTCTTGTTCGGACCTTAGAAACATGGCAACATTATTTATGGCCCAAAGAATTTGTTATACATTCTGATCATGAATCTTTGAAACATATTAAAAGTCAAGCAAAACAGAACCGTAGACATGCTAAATGGGTTGAATTCAATGAGACTTTCCCTTATGTCATTAAACACAAGAAGTGTAAAGAAAATGTTATGCTGATGCATTGTCTCGTCGTTATACTATGCTTTCACAACTTGACTTTAAAATATATGGTTTGGAGACCATCAAAGATCAATATGTGCATGATGCTGAATTTAAAGATGTATTGCAGAATTGTAAAGAAGGTAGAACATGGAACAAGTTCGTTGTTAATGATGGATTTGTGTTTCATGCTAACAAGCTATGCATTCCAGCTAGCTCCGTTCATCTTTTGTTGTTGCAGGAGGCGCATGGAGGAGGATTAATGGGGCACTTTGGCATGAAGAAGACGGAGGATATAGTTGCTACACATTTCTTTTGGCCAAAGATGAGACGGGACATTGAGCGTTTTGTTGCTCGCTGCAATACATGTCAAAAAGCTAAGTCACGACTAAATCCTCATGGTTTATATATGCCTCTGCCTGTACCTAGTGTTCCTTGGGAGGATATATCTATGGACTTTATTTAGGTTTACCTCAAACAAAGAAGGGGAGGGATAGCATATTTGTTGTCGTGGATAGGTTCTCGAAAATGGCACACTTTATACCATGTCATAAAAGCGATGATGTTGTTAATGTTGCTGATTTGTTCTTTAATGAAATTATTTGCTTGCATGGTGTGCCAAATACTATTGTTTCAAATCATGACACTAAATTTCTTAGCCACTTTTGGAGATGTTTATGGTCTAAGTTGGGGACTAAACTGTTTTTTAGTACTACTTGTTACCCCCAAACTGATGGATAAACTGAAGTAATCAATAGAACATTGTCTACTATGCTTAGGGCTGTTTTTAAGAATAATAAGAAATTGTGGGAAGAATGCTTGCCTCATATTGAATTTGCTTATAATCGTTCGTTGCATTCTACTACTAAAATGTGCCCTTTTGAAATTTTGTATGGTTTCCTACCTCATGCACTATTGATTTGTTGCCTCTTCCATCTTCGGAGAAGGTTAATTTTGATGCTAAACAACGTGCAAAATTGATCTTAAAATGCATGAGTTAACTAAGGAAACATTGAGCGTATAAATGCTAAATATAAACTTGCTGGAGATAAGAGTAGAAAACATATTGTGTTTGCACCTGGAGATGTTGTTTGGTTACATTTGCGTAAGGATAGATTTCCTGATTTGCACAAATCAAAGCTAATGCCACGTGCTGATGGTCCTTTTAAGGTGTTAGAGAAAATAAATGATAATGCATATAATCTTGAGCTACCTGCAGATTTTAGGGTTAGTCCCACTTTTAACATTGCAGATTTGAAGCCTTATTTGTGTGAGGAAGATGAGCTTCCGTCGAGGATGACTTCATTTCAAGAAGGGGAGGATGATGAGGACATCAATCCATTGTTACACCCAGAGCGCCTGCTACTATGCATACTGGACCGATTACTAGAGCTCGCGCATGCCAATTAAATTACCACGTACTTTGATTTCTTGGTAATGATTCTAATGTTCATGAGAATATGATGCTGCCTAAATTGGATACATTTGTTTTGCTTACAAATGAAGGGCCTAGCTTGGAGAAGGATGAACATTGGAGCAAGAACAAGCATGGAGTTGATGGCATGCGCAAGGGAAACAAGAATGGAGTTTCAAGTGATGATTTCAGGACTTTGAAGACACCATAATGAGTGCACGAAGCCTTGGACGAAATATACAAGATGCCACTTCATAATTTTCGTCCAGAGGCTATATTAGGTGCTGCGTCACCTTATTAATGGGCTAGGCCCATGTAATTTTGAAATACTTGAATATAGGCTGTTTTTAGAGTCCGTATGTGTGGGGAAACAAGAGTTAGGGTTGGTTTTGGACCCCTCCTCCAAGGGCCACGAAATTCCCCCCTCTTCCTCCATATATACAGCCCTTAGGGCATCGTTTAGACTTTGGGTTTTGTTTAGATTAAAAGTTCGCCATAGCTGCAACTTTGCGTACTTCGTTTGTGTTCAACGACCAGACAAAGGCGTCATAGAACCCCACCTTCATTAATAAAGCTTTCCTCCTATATTTGCAATATCTAGATTGCAATCTCAGTTTCTTGCTTGTTCTTCGTTTGCTCGCAGGAAACAGACCCTCGTGGTCAGCTAGATCGTGTTCCGACGTGGTCAATAACCCCTCAGAAGTTGGTTTAGCGATTGCTAAGGCGCGACTTCTCGCACATTCGTAGTCGGATCGTCAAGGTCAACTCCCACAGAAAACGATAGCCACCATCTCATCGAAACATTGGGACACCTTCGCCTCTATCAGCAAGGTTACCAAACAAACGTGCATCATGTAGAGCATAAAAACAACGCGTAAATGTTCCAAATGATCCTCCAAATATCTGCTATAAATCAGTATATCATCAAAATAGACTACCATAAATCGTCCAATGAGAGCACATAAAACTTCGTTCATTAATCTCATGAAAGTACTAGGTGCATTAGTTAACCCAAAAGGCATGACTAACCACTCATATAATCCAAACTTAGTTTTAAATGTTGTTTCCATTCATCATACAAATTTGATTGTATCCACAACGCAAATCAATTTTTGGAGAATATTGTAGAGCCACTCAATTTATCAAGCATATCATCTAGCCTAGGAATAGGATGACGATAACGAATAATAATATTATTAATGCCTCTATAATTAACACACATACACGACGTACCATCCTTTTTTGGCACTAGTATAATAGGAACAGCACAAGGACTAAGAGATTCGCGTATATAACCTTTGTCGAGCAACTCCTGTACTTGACGCATAATCTTCTTCATCTCCTCTAGATTGGTACGGTATGGTACATGGTTGGGTAGTGATGCACCGGGAATTAAGTCAATCTGATGCTCAATCCCTCAAATAGGTGGTAATCCGGTGGCACGTCTTGTGGAAAGACGTCAGCAAACTCCTACAAAATGTTAGTGACAGCAGGAGGCAAAGAGGAAGGCACATCCTCGAATGAAAATAATGCCTCTTTGCACACAAAAGCATAGCAAACATATTTGCTGCAATCTAGACCATCAATATCAGATTTGGTGGCAAGTAAACATCCACTTTTCAATTTAATTACAGAAGCAACACTAGAGGCGAGGGTGTCCCGATGTTTCGATGACATAGCTATCATTTTCTGTGGGAATCGACCTTGACGATCCGACTACGAACGTGCGAGACGCTGCGCCTTAGCAATCGCTAAACCAACTTCCGAGGGGTTATTGACCACGCCGGAGCACGATCAACCAGACCACGAGGGTCTATTTCCTGCAAGCAAACGAAGAACCAACAAGAAACTGAGATTGCAATATGGATATTGCGAATATAAGATGAAAGCTTTATTGGTCAAGGTGGGGTATTGTGATGTCTTGGTTTGGTCGTTGAACACAAACGATGAGAGCGAAGTTGCAGCTATGGCAAACTTTTAATCTAAACAAAACCCGAAGTCTAAACGGTGCCCTAAGGGCTGTATATATGGAGGAAGAGGGGGGATTTCGTGGCCCTTGGAGGAGGGACCAAAACCAACCCTATCTTTGTTTCCCCACACATACGGACTCTAAAAACAACCTATACTCAAGTATTTCCAAATTACATGGGTCTGGCCCAATAATAAGGCGACGCAACACATATAATAGCCTCTGGACGAAATTTAGGAAGTGGCATCTTGTATATTTCGTCCAAACCTTCATGCACTAATTATGGTGGCTTCAAAGTCCTAAAATCATCACTTGAAACTTCCTTCTTGTTCCACTTGCGCATGCCATCATGTCCATGCTTGAACTTGCTCCAAGGTTCATCTTTCTTGTCCAAGCTAGGCCCTTCATTTGTAAGCAAAACAAATGTATCCAATTTAGGCAGCTTCATATTCTCATGAACATTAGAATCTTTACCAAGAAACGAAAGTACCTTGTAATTCAATTGGCGTGCGCGAGCTCTAGTAATTGGTCCAGTATGTATAGCAGCAGGGGCTGTGGGTGTAACAATGGTATTGACGTCCTCATCAATAGTGGTGATGGCAGAGAACAAAATAAGTGGCAACGGAATATGGCAAAGAAGTGGATGATAGTGTTTGCGGATGCGGCGTGAACGAAACGTGACTAGAACTTGAAACTCTAAAAGGCTAGACACTAAAACCAGCAAATCGACACACAATGTAACCGAAAAATCAACAATGCAATAACTAAGTGGTAATGGCAAAAAGGCTCAGACTGTCTGGGAAACGAATAAACTAATCTAACTTTTTTGTGGCTTTTTCTAGGACTCTAGGTATGGAGAACACATGCAATCTAGACTATGAAAAACTTGGAAGTCTCACCGAGCAGCCTTAAAACTGCTACCACTTGATAGAGGCGAGGATCCCGATCTTTCGATGAGATGATAACTATCGATTTGGTGGAGACGACTTTGACGATCCGACTACAAACGTGCACGATGTTGCGCCTTAGCAATCGCTAAACCAACTCCGAGAGGTTATCGAACACGCCGGAGCATGATCAACCGGACCACGAAGATCTATTCGTGCAAGCAATAAAAGAATAAGCAAGAATATGATTAAGCAATCTGAATATTGCGAATATGGATGAAGTATTGATGAAAGTGGGGTTTCATAAGCGGTCTTGGTCTGGTCGTTGGACACAAAAGAAGTGCATGAAGTTGCAACGATGGCTAACTTTTAACTAAATAAAACCCCAGTCTAAATGATGCCTTAAGGGCTATATTTATAGGGGAAAAGAGAGGGGACTTCATCCACCCTTATCAATGTGGGACTAAAATACCTCCCGATTCGTTTCCCCTATAATATGGACTCTAAAAACAGCCTATGAAGTAGTATTTCAAAATTACATGGGCCTGGACCAAAAATAAGGTGGCGCAACACCAATAATAAGCTATGGACGAAATTTATAAAAGGCCATCTTGTATATTTCGTCCATCTTCTTGTATGTCATCATGCTGGCTTCAAAGTGCGGAAATCTCCACTACAAACTCCATTCTTGTTCTCTTCGCACGCGCCTTCGTCTTCATGCTTGATCATGCTCTAATGTCCATCCTTCTTGTCCATGCTAGGCCCTTCAATTCTAAGCAACAAAAATGTATCGAAGTTAGGCAGCATCATATTCTCATGAACTTTAGAAACATTACCAAGAAACGAAAGTACCTGATAATATAACTGGCATGCGCGATCTATACTAATCGATCCAATAGGTATAGTAGTAGGGGTTGTGGGTGTAACGATGGGCTCCATGTCCTCATCAGAAAATGACCCGAGGCGACAATTAATTTGGTTAGCTATGCAGTGTGACTCCCCATCGAGTACCCGAGCACCATAACTTCGCTCTTGGAGAAGTTTATTGTCAATCTCGACATTTCCTGGAAATAGAGGAGGAGGAACTTCAGATGTTGAATGTCCTCATTCGAGCCTTCTACCATCAGGATCGTGTCATCTGCATACTGAAGGTGGGTGAGTCCCCCACCCGAAATGAGATGGGGACAGACACCCCGGATGTGTTCGGCTGTTTTAGCTAAGTCTAGAATGGCCGCAAGCACGTCGACCACAAGGTTAAATAAAAATGGGGACAAGGGGTCCCCCTGTCGCACCCCTTGCGATGTGTGGAAATATGGGCCCACCTCTCCATTGATGTTAATCGTCGTGCGTCAGCTAGAGACTAATTGCATGACATGCGTGATCCAGTGGCGACTGAAGCCCCGCTTCTCCAACACTTCTCGGAGGAATGACCAATGTACTATGTCATATGCTTTATGGAAGTCAATCTTAAAGAAAACCGCACAAAGGCATTTCCTCTTGACTCATGGATGACCTCATGGAGTACAAGTATCCAGTCCAAGATAAACTGGCCCTTAATAAACGCTATCTGGTTAGGGTGGAATATCCGAGGAGCAAGCAGGGCTGCCCTAGTAGCATACCCTTCGGCAAGAATCCGAAAGATCACATTGATAACCGTGATCGGTTAGAATTGCAGGATGTCAGCAGTCCCCTGTACTTTTGGGATTAGGGAGATAATCTTGTAGTTCAGGCGTGATATGTCCAATGTGCCTCTCACAATTTTGAGGAACAGCGCCATGACATCCCCTTCATGGTAGGCCAAAACAGTTGAAAAAAGCGGACCAACAAACCATCTGGGCCTGGAGCCGAAGCGAGGTTCATTGATTTTATGAAGGTCTTGACCTCCGCTTCCTCGAAAGGACCTAGAAGGGCATTATTCTCGTCAGGGGACACCCGTTGGTGGTCGGACCAAATATTATCTGCTAGGGCAATGCCCCTGTAGGATGTTCGGCGAATAATGCCCTGTAGAAACTGTCCATATGACACTGGAGTTCATCCGGGTCTTTGAGCATCCTATCACCATCGCACAAGAGGGGGATGGTGCATCCCTACGGCGGCCATTAGCAATCGCCTGGAAGTAGGCCGTGTTAGCATCGCCAAAGAGTATCCAGTTCATGGATCCCCGTTGTCGCCAGTAGGCCTCTTCCTTGGTATAAATGTCTATCAGAGTGTCCTCGAGGCTATAACCTAAGCGTCCATTCATCCGGGGATAAACCAATGCCATCGGTAGGCAAGTCTAGAGCCTGGATTTCCGCAAGGAGGATGCCCTTCTGGACCTTGAGGTCATGGCCCACATTGGTACCCCAACCGTTCACGAATTGCCAGGAGCGTTTGTCAAGGTGGTGCCATTCATCCATGACTGACATACAACGATGCGGTTCGGCTCGGGCCGCCACCCAATGCTCCTTCACTGTAGACATAAAACCCGGTTGGCGAAGCCAGAAGGTTTCAAACCGGAAGCGAGACAGTTTCCTAGGACGATCATCCTGCGATGAGAGTAGGAGGGAACATGATTGCAGCCAATCCGCGTGATGGCCTGTAGGGTGGCCAGTGGAAAGCACAGTTCCCACTCTAGGGACATGAACACCCAATCTTGGACACTTATGGTGGGGGCAACCTGTCTATTGGTCTAGGTAAATCTCGCACCCACTTTGTCTAGCTCCCGAAGGCCAAGGTCTGCAATCCAATCATTGAACCGCTGCATACCCGATACTCAACACGGGAGGATCCGCCTAGTTGTGTCCCTGCTGCTATGCCGGACTGCCGATAGGCCGCCCGACCTTTCCCGTGGGGCACCTGATGGAGAGTGTCACATCATGCATGGCCATGCAGCCACTGTTGGGGTGTACAACTGGATGCTCCAGTTTGGCCGGCATGTCCACCTGACGGACGCCTGCGATGCAGTCTATCTGTTTTCTTTTTCTTTTTTTTGTCTATCAACAGACTACACCTCCATATTGCTCAGTTAGGACATCTTCAAGGCGGACCCGAAAACGTCCTGCAATCGTCCGGACCACACTGTTCCACGGAAGCCATCCAACGCCGACCTGTGTCCGTCCGCGGGGTGGTCCGACTGCTATTTCCCCTGCAAACCGGAGAAAAAAGTGGGGGAGGTCTGCGGGAGTCCGGACAGCTCCCAAGCCCGCTTTTGGCTGCCCTAGCCCACCAAAAAAGCCCTTCCCTTCCCACGTGCGTTCCCGCCAGGCGCCAGCTACCCGCATTAATGCCGCTACAAAGCATCGCTCCACATTGAAGACGGTTTATGGCGGGTACAATCTCTCATAGCCTCCGCCATTGAAGCAGTGCGTCGGTCGAGGGCGCCGCCCACTGTATGCCCTGCTGAACACGCCTCCTTGCCGCATTCACACGCCTCCATTAACCCCACATGGAAGCCAAGAAGCCTACTCCGGCCACATTTTCGTTCAGTAGCGGGCCGACATTAAACGCAACACTGACTAAGCTCCTCCCGTCCGCCCAATATTTAAAACGAGGGAAGACGCTGGGCAAGAACCACACCCCTCCGCCACTCCCCCAATCTCCTCCTTCACCACTCTTCAGATGGCTTACGAAGAGTAGTTCTACGACATAGAAGCCGGCCGGGTGGCCCGCCGAGCCCGCCAGATACGAGCGAGGCAGCTCGCTGCTCTTACCCCTCCTCCCCCGCCTCACCCGGTGGAGCAAGTTGCCGGCCCAAGCCGTTGTGTGGTTCAGAAACTCTTCACTCCAGGCCCACTCGACGAGGAGTGGCGAGTTGCTCCACGCCGGCACGGTGAGGAGCACGGCAGCACGAGCATCATCGCTGTTGTCAACTACCGCACCTCCCGTGCGTATGATGGCGCCTCTCGTGCATGCGACCGCACCTCCCGTGCCTGCGACTGCGCCATGCAGGCAGAGGCAGAAACCGGGTGCGTGGGGAGCAACGAGTCGGTGGCCGGCGCCTCTGTTTCGTCCACCATCATCGAGGAGAAGTAGAACGTGGGAGTCCGCCACCGCTTGGGTCCCATGAAGGCCACCGCCTAGGCGGCACCGGCACACACAGCTGATGTCTTGCCTGTTTCTTCTCTTTTGAGGACTTCTGTCGATCCCACATGGGCTTCACGGAAGTGGAGGCATAGCCTTCCCCTCCCGCTGAAGCATCAGCCGAGGGTTCCACTCTGATGAGCTATTGGAAAGTGAGTCGTCCTTTGTGCTGAAGAATATACCTCCGGGGCTCCCGGTAGTATGGTGATCGGGCTGCCGGACATGAGGAAGACAAAAGGATCCGCGGACGACAATTTAGATTAGGTATTAATTATACCTTCAGAGTCGGACTAGCACCGTTGATGTAAATGTACTGAAATGCGTCATGTTTATATGAAAATTTGGCTTTTTTATATGAAATCCGTCATGTTTATGTGAAACCTGGTCGTGTTTGCATGAATTTATTTTGGTTGGTTTGAGCTGTTGTGAAAATGTATGCGGCTAGCATTGGTGGTTGCCTCCCGCATACCTGTCCGCGGACTGGTCCCCCTATCCACGAACGGGCGCGAGAGGTTTTTTGCGGGTTGCCCTTGGAGATACCCTTACATCTAGCATCTTCTTCCGCATTTGCGCGATGGTAGAAGGCGGGGATGGAATGCCGCCGTTTCATGGAGATGAATGACTGTCGTTTAGGGCGATTAGGGGGTGACGTGGCCTCACCAGAGGCCAGGAAAATCAGCTAGTGACGCCTCCTATTCCTATAAATAGGTCGTAGTGACAAAAATATGGGGCTTCCCCTGCAACCTCGCACCATCTTAACCCCATTTACCCCAGCCGTCAACGACGACACCTCCCGCTACATGGCCTGCGGTTTAAGTGTGTCCATAGACTCCTATGATATTTCCCGTTTACATGCATCCACAAAGCTCGAACATCCCTCCTATGATAGTTGCATGCTGGGGTGGGACTTTTCCCGTGCATTGTTGCGTGTTGAGATGGGATGGTTGCATGTTGAGACAAATATGTTAGTGGGATCACATATTTAGTTATGCTAGATAATAGTTCTGTATATTCTTACCATATATGGATCATAGGGGGCCTAGTAGGACACTTTAATGGATTGATTTGTTGCTGAAAAAATAGAAAATAAAAAGAGATGATTGGAAGACTTGCATGTGTTTAATGATGTGACGGGTCTACAGACCATGCAATTGATATCATCAAAATTGCACCGAGTCAACTCATCTCATGAATTAGCTATCGAAACATATCAATTTCACATATATGCCATCGGTTTAGCGACATGCCCCCCATCTCAACGCCGCCACATATAACATTTACACGTAATCTGAGTCTAGAATCAACTAGCATTGCTGCGATACCACTATTGTGGTACAAGGTAGGCTATGCTAGTGCAAAAATATTCCACCCCGCACCACCTGTGATCATGATGTAGGTACGGTCTCACACGATTACCATTTGATATGTTAACCCATAATGGAAGTAAAGTTGACAATGGTGGTTGATGTAGTTGTAGCCATATGTCTCCTCCCCTTCAGTCGTTGATCAATTCTTGTTTGACCATCATGGGTGCAATGCCTCCGAGGTGTATCCACCTATAAATGAATGGCTCAAATATGAACTAATAGTTTTCATGTTGCAAGCCTCGGAAGGAGACCATTGTGCTGGTTGGAGGGTTCCTCCTAACCTTGAGTGCATCCCTAAACTGGTTATTCCACTTGTGACCAAAATTAATGCACTCCTCCTTATATGACTTCCCCCGAAGGGATCAACAATTACGATCATGCAGGCTACAATTCTTGTAATGTATTTGACCTTATCCAAAGGGATTATGAATCCATATGTGTGTGACCCCACGAGTTCATGAGGACATGTCATTGGAAGTGACCCTAGTAACTCTTACTCAACCTGGTAGTTGAGTAACTCCTTACTCACACGAATCAGTTGCTTCTCTGGCGCCAAGTTCATAAACTAGAACTTGGCCAACTAGAACTAATCTAATAACTGGCCGCGACCTCTAGCAAGACATGCTAGTTCCTAATTTCCATGAAGTCATTTTGACGAACCTCTCAATATGTCATATACAAAATATTCTTGAGTCACAACATATTTTGTTGAACACAATGCAGTCGCATGTCATCTTTGTTGGGTGGCTGCAACCTCTCTTGTCGACCTATGAATAATCCATGGTGAGGGTAACTCTTAACCTTAACCGTATGGTAATGCAATCCTTGATCAGATATGTCAAGAGGACCCGAATAAATCTCACCAATTCAGAAGGGAAAGGTCATGCCTTAATCGACCATGCCTTGCAATGTGCTTCACAACATACCGAGAAGATACCTTTATAACTACCTAGTAAAGGAGTAGTGTTTGGCAACCCCTAATCAAGTCGATCGTCTTCTGAAGGATCATGAGACAACGTTTACTTTGAGGACATGTCATATACATTTAGCTCGAAACTAATAAATGATAAACAACTCGACGCATCTTGAAAATGTAAATTCTAGCTATAAGTTCCCAACTCAAGCTACATCCATGAGAACGCCACAGAGCAATCCCTTCAAGAACTTGATAGCCATCCATGAGGCGCGACATGTGAATTGGGTTTGAACATATTGCAACTCTGTCTGAGTGTAGCCATCAATTGATAGACATAGTAGTCTATGGTGGTACTCCCCTTCTGTTGGGGAACGTAGTAATTTCAAAAAAATTCCTACGCACACGCAAGATCATGGTGATGCATAGCAACGAGAGGGGAGAGTGTTGTCCACGTACCCTCGAAGACCGAAAGCGGAAGCGTTAGCACAACGCGGTTGATGTAGTCGTACGTCTTCACGATCCGACCGATCAAGTACCGAACGCACGGCATCTCCGAGTTCAGCACACGTTCATCCCGATGACGTCCCTCGAACTCCGATCCAGCCGAGTGTTGAGGGAGAGTTTCGTCAGCACGACGGCGTGGTGACGATGATGATGTTCTACCAACGCAGGGCTTCGCCTAAGCACCGCTACAGTATTATCGAGGTGGACTATGGTGGAGGGGGACCCCGCACATGGCTAAAACATCAAACGATCAATTGTTGTGTCTCTAGGGTGCCCCCTGCCCCCGTATATAAAGGAGCAAGGGGGAGAGGTGCGGCCAGCCAGGAGGGGTGTGCCAGGAGGAGTCCTACTCCCACCGGGAGTAGGACTCCCTCCCTTTTCCTTGTTGGACTAGGAGTGGAGGGGGAAAGAGGAGGGAGAGAGGAAGGAAAGGGGGGCGCCGCCCCCCTTTCCTTGTCCTATTCGGACTAGGGGCGAGGGGCCCGCGGCCCTGCCCTGGCCGCCTCTCCTCTCTTCCACTAAGGCCCACTATGGCCCATTAAGCCCCCGGGGGGTTCCGGTAACCTCCCGGTACTCCGGTAAAATCCCGATTTCACCCGGAACACTTCCGATATCCAAACATAGGCTTCCAATATATCAATCTTCATGTCTCGACCATTTCGAGACTCCTCGTCATGTTCGTGATCACATCCAGGACTCCGAACAACCTTCGGTACATCAAAACATATAAACTCATAATATAACTGTCATTGAAACTATAAGGGTGCGGACCCTACGGGTTCGAGAACTATGTAGACATGACCGAGACACGTCTCCGGTCAATAACCAATAGCAGAACCAGGATGCTCATATTGGCTCCCACATATTCTACGAAGATCTTTATCGGTCAGACGCATAACAACATATGTTGTTCCCTTTGTCATCGGTATGTTACTTGCCCGAGATTCGATCGTCGGTATCTCAATACCTAGTTCAATCTCGTTACCGGCAAGTCTCTTTACTCGTTCCGTAATACATCATCCCGCAACAAACTCATTAGTTGTAATGCTTGCAAGGCTTAAGTGATGTGCATTACCGAGAGGGCCCAGAGATACCTCTCCAACAATCGGAGTGACAAATCCTAATCTCGAAATACGCCAACCCAACAAGTACCTTCGGAGACACCTGTAGAGCACCTTTATAATCACCCAGTTACGTTGTGACGTTTGGTAGCACACAAAGTGTTCCTCCGGTAAACGGGAGTTGCATAACTCATAGTCATAGGAACATGTATAAGTCATGAAGAAAGCAATAGCAACATACTAAACGATCGAGTGCTAAGCTAACGGAATGGGTCAAGTCAATCACATCATTCTCCTAATGATGATCCCGTTAATCAAATGACAACCCATGTCAATGGCTAGGAAACTTAACCATCTTTGATCAACGAGCTAGTCAAGTAGAGGCATACTAGTGACACTCTGTTTGTCTATGTATTCACACATGTATTATGTTTCCGGTTAATACAATTCTAGCATGAATAATAAACATTTATCATGATATAAGGAAATAAATAATAACTTTATTATTGCCTCTAGGGCATATTTCCTTCAGTCTCCCACTTGCACTAGAGTCAATAATCTAGATTACACAGTAATGATTCTAACACCCATGGAGCCTTGGTGCTGATCATGTTTTGCTCGTGGAAGAGGCTTAGTCAACGGGTCTGCAACATTCAGATCCGTATGTATCTTGCAAATTTCTATGTCTCCCACCTGGACTAAATCCCGGATGGAATTGAAGCGTCTCTTGATGTGCTTGGTTCTCTTGTGAAATCTGGATTCCTTCGCCAAGGCAATTGCACCAGTATTGTCACAAAAGATTTTCATTGGACCCGATGCACTAGGTATGACACCTAGATCAGATATGAACTCCTTCATCCATACTCCTTCATTTGCTGCTTCCGAAACAGCTATGTATTCCGCTTCACACGTAGATCCCGCAATGACGCTTTGTTTAGAACTGCACCAACTGACAGCTCCACCGTTCAATGTAAACACGTATCCGGTTTGCGATTTAGAATCGTCCGGATCAGTGTCAAAGCTTGCATCAACGTAACCATTTACGATGAGCTCTTTGAAACCTCCATAAACGAGAAACATACCCTTAGTCCTTTTCAGGTATTTCAGGATGTTCTTGACCGCTGTCCAATGATCCACTCCTGGATTACTTTGGTACCTCCCTGCTAGACTTATAGCAAGGCACACATCAGGTCTGGTACACAGCATTGCATACATGATAGAGCCTATGGCTGAAGCATAGGGAACATCTTTCATCTTCTCTCTATCTTCTGCAGTGGTCGGGCATTGAGTCTTATTCAACTTCACACCTTGTAACACAGGCAAGAACCCTTTCTTTGCTTGATCCATTTTGAACTTCTTCAAAAATTTGTCAAGGTATGTGCTTTGTGAAAGTCCAATTAAGCGTCTTGATCTATCTCTATAGATCTTGATGCCCAATATATACGCAGCTTCACCGAGGTCTTTCATTGAAAAAGTCTTATTCAAGTATCCCTTTATGCTATCCAGAAATTCTATATCATTTCCAATCAGCAATATGTCATCCACATATAATATCAGAAATGCTACAGAGCTCCCACTCACTTTCTTGTAAATACAGGCTTCTCCAAAAGTCAGTACAAAACCAAATGCTTTGATTACACTATCAAAGCGTTTATTCCAACTCCGAGAGGCTTGCACCAGTCCATAAATGGATCGTTGGAGCTTGCACACTTTGTTAGCTCCCTTTGGATCGACAAAACCTTCCGGTTGCATCATATACAACTCTTCTTCCAGAAATCCATTCAGGAATGCAGTTTTGACATCCATTTGCCAAATTTCATAATCATAAAATGCGGCAATTGCTAACATGATTCGGACAGACTTAAGCATCGCTACGGGTGAGAAGGTCTCATCGTAGTCAATCCCTTGAACTTGTCGAAAACCTTTTGCAACAAGTCGAGCTTTATAGACAGTAACATTACCGTCAGTGTCTGTCTTCTTCTTGAAGATCCATTTATTCTCAATTGCTTGCCGATCATCGGGCAAGTCAACCAAAGTCCACACTTTGTTCTCATACATGGCTCCCATCTCAGATTTCATGGCCTCAAGCCATTTTGCGGAATCTGGGCTCACCATCGCTTCTTCATAGTTCGTAGGTTCGTCATGGTCTAGTAACATAACCTCCAGAAGAGGATTACCATACCACTCTGGTGCGGATCTTACTCTGGTTGACCTACGAGGTTCAGTAATAACTTGATCTGAAGTTCCATGATCATCATCATTAACTTCCTCACTAATTGGTATAGGCATCGCAGAAACTGGTTTCTGCGATGAACTACTTTCCAATAAGGGAGCAGGTACAATTACCTCATCAAGTTCTACTTTCCTCCCACTCACTTCTTTCGAGAGAAACTCCTTCTCCAGAAAAATTCTGAATTTAGCAACAAAAGTCTTGCCTTCGGATCTGTGATAGAAGGTGTACCCAACAGTCTCCTTTGGGTATCCTATGAAGACACATTTCTCCGATTTGGGTTCGAGCTTATCAGTTTGAAGCTTTTTCACATAAGCATCGCAGCCCCAAACTTTAAGAAACGACAACTTTGGTTTCTTGCCAAAACACAGTTCATAAGGCGTCGTCTCAACGGATTTTGATGGTGCCCTATTTAACGTGAATGCGGCCGTCTCTAAAGCATAACCCCAAAATGATAGCGGTAAATCAGTAAGAGACATCATAGATCGCACCATATCTAGAAAGTACGATTATGACGTTCGGACACACCATTACGCTGTGGTGTTCCGGGTGGCATGAGTTGCGAAACTATTCCGCATTGTTTCAAATGAAGACCAAACTCATAACTCAAATATTCTCCTCCACGATCAGATCGTAGAAACTTTATTTTCTTGTTACGATGATTTTCAACTTCACTCTGAAATTATTTGAACTTTTCAAATGTTTCAGACTTATGTTTCATTAAGTAGATATACCCATATCTGCTTAAATCATCTGTGAAGGTGAGAAAATAACGATATCCGCCACGAGCCTCAACATTCATCGGACCACATACATCCGTATGTATGATTTCCAACAAATCTGTTGCTCTCTCCATAGTTCTGGAGAACGGTGTTTTGGTCATCTTGCCCATGAGGCACGGTTCGCAAGTACCAAGTGATTCATAATCAAGTGGTTCCAAAAGTCCATCAGTATGGAGTTTCTTCATGCGCTTTACACCGATATGACCTAAACAGCAGTGCCACAAATAAGTTGCACTATCATTATCAACTCTGCATCTTTTGGCTTCAATACTATGAATATGTGTATCACCACTATCGAGATTCAACAAAAATAGACCACTCTTCAAGGGTGCATGACCATAAAAGATATTACTCATATAAATAGAACAACCATTATTCTCTGATTTAAATGAATAACCGTCTCGCATCAAACAAGATCCAGATATAATGTTCATGCTTAACGCTGGCACGAAATAACAATTATTTAGGTATAAAACTAATCCCGAAGGTAGATGTAGAGATAGCGTGCCGACCGCGATCACATCGACTTTGGAACCATTTCCCACGCGCATCGTCACCTCGTCCTTAGCCAATCTTCGCTTAATCCGTAGCCCCTGCTTCGAGTTGCAAATATTAGCAACAGAACCAGTATCAAATACCGAGGTGCTACTGCGAGCATTAGTAAGGTACACATCAATAACATGTATATCACATATACCTTTGTTCACCTTGCCATCCTTCTTATCCGCCAAATACTTGGGGCAGTTCCGCTTCCAATGACCAGTCTGCTTGCAGTAGAAGCACTCAGTCTCAGGCTTAGGTCCAGACTTGGGTTTCTTCTCCTGAACAGCAACTTGCTTGCTGTTCTTCTTGAAGTTCCCCTTCTTCTTCCCTTTGCCCTTTTTCTTGAAACTAGTGGTCTTATTGACCATCAACACTTGATGCTCCTTTTTGATTTCTACCTCCGCAACCTTTAGCATTGCGAAGAGCTCGGGAATCGTCTTATCCATCCCTTGCATGTTATAGTTCATCACGAAGCTCTTGTAGCTTGGTGGCAGTGATTGAAGAATTCTTTCAATGACGCTATCATCTGGAAGATTAACTCCCAGTTGAATCAAGTGATTGTTATACCCAGACATTTTGAGTACATGCTCACTAACAGAACTATTCTCTTCCATCTTGCAGCTGTAGAACTTATTGGAGACTTCATATCTCTCAATCCGGGCATTTGCTTGAAATATTAACTTCAACTCCTGGAACATCTCATATGCTCCATGATGTTCAAAACGTCGTTGAAGACCCGGTTCTAGGCCGTAAAGCATGGCACACTGAACTATCGAGTAGTCATCAGCTTTGCTCTGCCAGACGTTCATAACATCTGGTGTTGCTCTGGCAGCAGGTCTGGCACCCAGCGGTGCTTCCAGGACGTGACTCTTCTGTGCAGCAATGAGGATAATCCTCAAGTTACGGACCCAGTCCGTGTAATTGCTACCATCATCTTTCAACTTTGCTTTCTCAAGGAACGCATTAAAATTCAACGGAACAACAGCACGGGCCATCTATCTACAATCAACATAGACAAGCAAGATACTATCAGGTACTAAGTTCATCATAAATTTAAGTTCAATTAATCATATTACTTAAGAACTCCCACTTAGATAGACATCCCTCTAATCCTCTAAGTGATCACGTGATCCATATCAACTAAACCATGTCCGATCATCACGTGAGATGGAGTAGTTTCAACGGTGAACATCACTATGTTGATCATATCTACTATATGATTCACGCTCGACCTTTCGGTCTCCGTGTTCCGAGGCCATATCTGTTATATGCTAGGCTCGTCAAGCTTAACCTGAGTATTCCGCATGTGCAACTGTTTTGCACCCATTGTATTTGAACGTAGAGCCTATCACACCCGATCATCACGAGGTGTCTCAGCACGAAGAACTTTTGCAACGGTGCATACTCAGGGAGAACACTTATACTTTGATAATTTAGTGAGGGATCATCTTATAATGCTACCGTCAATCAAAGCAAGATAAGATGCATAAAAGATAAACATCATATGCAATCAATATAAGTGATATGATATGGCCATCATCATCTTGTGCTTGTGATCTCCATCTCCGAAGCACCATCATGATCACCATCGTCACCGGCGCGACACCTTGATCTCCATCGTAGCATCGTTGTCGTCTCGCCAATCTTATGCTTATACGACTATCGCTACCGCTTAGTGATAAAGTAAAGCATTACAGGGCGATTGCATTGCATACAATAAAGCGACAACCATATGGCTCCTGCCAGTTGCCGATAACTCGGTTACAAAACATGATCATCTCATACAATAAAATTTAGCATCATGTCTTGACCATATCACATCACAACATGCCCTGCAAAAACAAGTTAGACGTCCTCTACTTTGTTGTTGCAAGTTTTACGTGGCTGCTACGGGCTTAGCAAGAACTGTTCTCACCTACGCATCAAAACCACAACGATAGTTTGTCAAGTTGGTGTTGTTTTAACCTTCGCAAGGACCGGGCGTAGCCACACTCGGTTCAACTAAAGTTGGAGAAACTGACACCCGCCAGCAACCTCTGTGCAAAGCATGTCGGAAGAACCAGTCTCGCGTAAGCGTACGTGTAATGTCGGTCCGGGCCGCTTCATCCAACAATACCGCCGAACCAAAGTATGACATGCTGGTAAGCAGTATGACTTATATCGCCCACAACTCACTTGTGTTCTACTCGTGCATATAACATCAACGCATAAAACCTGGCTCGGATGCCACTATTGGGGAACGTAGTAATTTCAAAAAAAATCCTACGCACACGCGAGATCATGGTGATGCATGGCAATGAGAGGGGAGAGTGTTGTCCACGTACCCTCATAGACCGAAAGCGGAAGCGTTAGCACAACGCGGTTGATGTAGTCGTACGTCTTCACGATCCGACCGATCAAGTACCGAACGCACGGCACCTCCGAGTTCAGCACACGTTCAGCCCGATGACGTCCCTCGAACTCTGACCCAGTCGAGTGTTGAGGGAGAGTTTCGTCAGCACGACGGCGTGGTGACAATGATGATGTTCTACCGACGCAGGGCTTCGCCTAAGCACCGCTACAGTATTATCGAGATGGACTATGGTGGAGGGGGGCACCGCACACGGCTAAAAGATCAAACGATCAATTGTTGTGTCTCTAGGGTGCCCCCTGCCCCCATATATAAAGGAGCAAGGGGGAGAGGTGCGGCCGTCCAGGAGGGGCGCGCCAGGAGGAGTCCTACTCCCACCGGGAGTAGTACTCCCTCCCTTTTCCTTGTTGGACTAGGAGTGGAGGGGGAAAGAGAAGGGAGAGAGGAAGGAAAGGGGGGCGCCGCCCCCCTCTCCTTGTCCTATTCGGACTAGGGGGGAGGGGTGCGCGGCCCTGCCCTGGCCGCCTCTCCTCTCTTCCACTAAGGCCCACTATGGCCCATTAAGCCCCCGGGGGGTTCCGGTAACCTCCCGGTACTCCGGTAAAATCCCGATTTCACCCGGAACACTTCCGATATCCAAACATAGGCTTCCAATATATCAATCTTCATGTCTCGACCATTTCGAGACTCCTCGTCATGTCCGTGATCACATCCGGGACTCCGAACAACTTTTGGTACATCAAAACATATAAACTCATAATATAACTGTCATCGAAACTTTAAGCGTGCGGACCCTACGAGTTCGAGAACTATGTAGACATGACCAAGACACGTCTCCGGTCAATAACCAATAGCGGAACCAGGATGCTCATATTGGCTCCCACATATTCTACGAAGATCTTTATCGGTCAGACCGCATAACAACATATGTTGTTCCCTTTGTCATCGATATGTTACTTGCCCGAGATTCGATCGTCGGTATCTCAATACCTAGTTCAATCTCGTTACCGGCAAGTCTCTTTACTCGTTCCGTAATACATCATCCCGCAACAAACTCATTAGTTGCAATGCTTGCAAGGCTTAAGTGATGTGCATTACCGAGAGGGCCCAGAGATACCTCTCCGACAATCGGAGTGACAAATCCTAATCTCAAAATACGCCAACCCAACAAGTACCTTCGGAGACACCTGTAGAGCACCTTTATAATTACCCAGTTACGTTGTGACGTTTGGTAGCACACAAAGTGTTCCTCCGGTAAACGGGAGTTGCATAATCTCATAGTCATAGGAACATGTATAAGTCATGAAGAAAGCAATAGCAACATACTAAACGATCGAGTGCTAAGCTAACGGAATGGGTCAAGTCAATCACATCATTCTCCTAATGATGTGATCCCGTTAATCAAATGACAACCCATGTCAATGGCTAGGAAACTTAACCATCTTTGATCAACGAGCTAGTCAAGTAGAGGCATACTAGTGACACTCTGTTTGTCTATGTATTCACACATGTATTATGTTTCCGGTTAATACAATTCTAGCATGAATAATAAACATTTGTCATGATATAAGGAAATAAATAATAACTTTATTATTGCCTCTAGGGCATATTTCCTTCACCTTCCCCGCATCCTCCATGACTAGGGACATTAGGATATTTTCATACAACTCAAAGCTCGCACAACGGATCACATATTTATTGCTCGAAGTCAAGACAATATCCGTGGACGACTGGATAATAGATTACAAACACATAGGATTACAATCATCAAATGATTGAATCTACGCCCTATTTTTAGCATGATCGACATGAGTTGTCCGTCCTGGTCACAGTTCTCACCAGTTGCTCAAACTCTAGCTATTCTCAACTCCCTTTGACCATGACGATGCCCTCCTCCCCTCCAGCCGCACCTGTCACTCTCCTCACCTCAAACCACTTTCGTACTTGCTCTTATTGCGATGTGAAATAGCTCATTGGTGAGCTATAACAAGTGCTTCTTCTCGCAACTTTGATATGTTCAAGAGAAGTACCTCCTTCGAGTCACAATTCTTTGATTCCTCCCCCACGACCTTGCTCATATAGTTCTTGTGGAGCTTGAGATGGTTTCCCTCGATGCGGCCACATAGGACAAGGTGCTTGGCACCAAAGGCCAGTCATGCACTATTGTGCCTTTCTCACCCAGGAGATGAGCACTTAGGTGAGCTATGTCAATGGGTCTACACTATCGATGAGTAATACCTGCTCCTGGGGATGTGCTTAGTGTTGGGGCCTCCCATGGACACAATTTTACAAGATGTGATAGACACATGTTAATTCAAGTGAATAGTGCTCGGGGGGCAACAATGGTCAATGGAGGATGATGAGAGCGAGTTATCATGGGACTCTGACTGGCTAATTGAAATATTGTTCTTTTTTAGGCCATCGTTCGTACTTATGCTTTGGATGGTGGTAAGGGAGGATTGCCAATCGATTTACGCTAGAAATTATATTTCATGCGGATTTGGATGGAGTCTATTGCACGGCAAAATTGGCTTATCTCACATTTTTCGTTGGACTAACAAAGATACCAGATACTAATAATCTTTGGAACATGCAAGCGCCACTCAAGTGGATTTAGGTAGCTAGAGATGTGAGATAACGTGTTCCTCATTCTAAGATTTTGAACATGGAGACATATCTAAGAGGAATGAGTCAAATTTGGATCTTTTATGGAGGTGGAAAGATATCGAACATTCTATAACTCTCGCATGTATGTGATATGTCATGTAATTTTGATTGAATACAGCCCAAACATTATTTGTTTTGAAGTTATACTAAGAAACTATGTTAGATTTATAGATTAAAATCATTGTAGCGTGTGCATGCTTGGATTCACTAACATGGTTTAATATGTTTACTGTTGCTTCGACAGACATTGGGAATACCTCACGCTCTTACTTCAGTTATGTGGCTCTGTGGTCCTATTGCTGGATTAATTGTAAGTAACTATGACAATGGATCTTGTAGAACAAGGAGTTATGTTTTGATTTCCATACGATAACTCTCTAACAACTTAAGAGAGGAAAATCTGCACACCCGGTGCTTCTTTTTTTGTTATACTTTGCACTGTGGTCTATAAAGCAATAAATTCATGGTGCAACTTCATGAATATTTATTAAAAGAATAAGAAGTGACGTAAAGTGCACATCACTTTCATTCATCATTTGAGCAAACCACTTGATTTTTCCAATTCATTCAGGGGTTGGCGTATTTCCTATGAGTTTATTGTGAAGCATATATTTCAAATTAATACATGCATCATATGTTCATGAAGGTGCAACCATGTGTGGGTCTCTCTAGTGACAAGTGTGGTTCGCCACTAGGGAGGCAGAGACCGTTTATCCTCTCGGGATGCATCGTCATCTCCATATCGGTGAGTACCATGCAATCACACCTCTTTTGATGACATACACCATCAACCTGTTATGAACAATCACTAATGTGTTGCAACACTCATCTGTGTGACCCCGTAGGTTATAATTGTTGGGTTCTCCTCGGACATCGGGTACGCACTCGGGGACACGAAGGAGGATTGCAAGTAAGCTAAAACTTTAATTTCAGGCATATAGTAGCAAAGTAAAGAATCTTAGTAAATCTAACGCCAAGTTGACGAGAGATTTGTACAGAGATTACACTGGGCCTCGGTACCGTGCGGCTGCTGCCTTCATTTTGGGCTTCTGGCTGCTCGACTTCTCCAATAACACAGTGCAAGTGAGTGTGTGCATGCTTGGTCAAGAGCGTATCGACATATTTCATAGTTAACTTTGGTAGTCTAGACTAGAAAAAAATATTGCTTTCACTCAAAAAACACAAAAATTGTTACGAAGAATCATTAGAGAAAACGGCAATTCTTCATACTTATAGAAAATAATAATCCTGTCAAGCAATACCCAAGGAGATTCTATGTAAGCCATCCATTAACACTTGAGATATGTGCAGAAATTTCAACACATTCCATTTGTTGCATTTTCATAAAACATTGAGTCAAATCATATCCACTCTCCTCCTTACACACGTCATGTCATGCATCCACCCAACATCATGCCTCTGCCCACATGAATAATTCAAATTTGAATACCTCTCTGCCACCGTGTGAATTTTTTTTGTATTTAACTAACATTTGTTTGACATTGCTGATAATAATGAAATATTTTCAATTAAGCTATGGTTAATAATTGTGATAACATAAATATGGGAAAACATCAACAAACCTAATGTGCCAAGTCAATACGAACTGCGACAGGTACGTTATAATCCCCAAGTGTGAGGAATTGTTGTAGCACTTTCCAAAGATAAAAGTGGTTAGTATGGAGTGTCGGATACACAAGGAGCTGAAGGTAAGATCAACATTCCCCCATCTCCTATGTGTCACTGATACAACCCTATGTAAACCGAGCATGTGTTTTATCTAGAAACAAGAAATAAACCTAACAGTAGGCAATCAACATGGGTACAAAGAGGTAGCTTTGTAAGGCAACGGAGACCATAAACGTAAAAGTAGGTGCTGCCTAAGTAATGATGCAATACAATAAAAATAGCGAGCGTGGAATAATGGTGGTAGGGTGTGCGGAATAGTCCCGGCAATGAGCTAAGTTACTAAACTGGTCATCTTCGCAAGTTTATATGTGGGAGAGGTCTCTACTAGCATGTCATCCCTTACTCAGAATTTATGCACTTCTGATTGGAACTATTAGCAAGCATCCACAACTACTAACAAGTTCATTAAGGTAAAACCCAACCATAGCAGTAAGATATATTGGTCCCCCTTCAATCATGTATGTATAAATTTATATGGTCCGGCGAGGTTTCTGTCGCTCCTGCCCCCATATGCATAGTCCAATGAACATACAACTAACCCTATGGCATGATCTGCATGTGAGCTCATATGATGCGCACCAAAGGACAGTAACATAACAACACGCAACTCAAACCAAACATGGAAATTGACCAATTCACCCAAAGGACAACAAGAATCTACTCAAACATAATAGTGATGACACAAATAATTGGGTAATAATTCATAGCACTAAAACACCATGTCAAGTAGGGGATTCCGGCGGGTTCTCGTAGAGTGGGTAGCAAAAAAGAGGTGAGGAAGGTGATGGAGATGTTGTTGAAGACGGCGATGTTGATCAACACGATCGCCACGATGATGGTTCCCCTAACGACACTCCAGGGCCACCAGGAGAGAGAGGTTGAGAGCCCCCCCCCCTTCAAATTCTTCCTCCATGGCATGCCCCTAGATGGGAGAGGTTCTCACCTCTGTTCCTTGTCCAACATGGCTCTCAGAGGGGTGAGAGCCCCTCTGATATTGGATCTCTTCTCTATATCTCTTTGTTTTTGCTACTATTTTCTAGCCAAATACCATTCCTTTTATAGTCGGAGGTCGGTAAATCCGACCGGACGGGATTCGAGGGATTTTTTTCTCCATAAAAATAACTTACTTGTGGATAAAAAAAGGGCTCTAACTGACATCCACAACCCCCACATGGGCCCATGGCATGACTAGGGGGTAGGCACACCACCTGGTCGTGTGGGGCCCTCGGGCACCGTCTTGCGTTGATTCCTTGGCCCAAAAATAACATATATTCCAGAAAAAATCATAGTAAATCACTGGCGTATTTTGAACTTCCTAAATATTGATTTTCTATGAAAGAAAAAATATGCAGAAAACAACAACTTGCACTAGGCACTAGATAATAGGTTAGTCTAGAAAAATAATATAAAAGTGCAGCAAAACCTGAAAGCCATATATAATTGATGTTAATATAGCATGAATAATTCAAATAAATTAGATACGTTGGAAACATATCAGCATCCCCAAGCTTAATCCGTGCTCGTCCTCGAGTAGGTAGATGATAACAAGAATACTTTTTAAAGTGTGAATGCAAGGATATATAAAACCTTTGATCACATAGGCAATAATAATTCTAAAAACAAGTAACATCATTCCATTAAGTTCAACATATAATAAAGTGGTAATGAAGTATCTCGTTAATATTTTAGAATATATTGCAAACATAAAGCAACCAATGAAGTATATATGATGACTAGGTACCGCAATTTGAACATAACCATCATACTTATACAATGCACAATGAATTGCTATTATGAGAATGCATACAAAGCTAAGAGTGATGACCATACTCAATACCTAGTGCCGCAAGAAAAAGAAGATGGAATTGGCTCAACAATAAAAGTAAAAAAGATAGGCCCTTCACATAGAGAGGAGCAGAGATCAACATGCGCCATAACTCATTTGTTTAAAACAGAGATAATTTTTTTGAGATGTGTACTTTTCCTATCAAGGTTTAGCAACAAAAGTTTCCATTATCTTCCATACTAAACACATTAAGAGCGGTACCATGCATCAACACTCCTCCTCCACCATAACCAACACAAACCATGGCTAGTTGAATCCATGGGTGCCTGCCAACTTTCAACTTTTCTGGAGGAGTGCCTTTTTCAAAAATATATTATTGGGATTAGGCATCCCTATACAAGCTATCTCATAAACTTAACAAGAAGAATAAACTCCCGACCTAAGTAAAACACACTTAGTACGGAAGATAGTGACTACCCCCACCGCTCCATGAGTTTTACAAGCACACAAAATAGAAGTTTATTTGAAAGTTTAGAGGTGGCCTTGCAAATTTACTTGGAATGGCAGTGAAATACCATCTATATGTAGGTACGGTGGACACTTTGTGTCCTAAACTTGTTTCAAGGATTGGATGCACAAGCGGTGATTCCTCTTAGTACAGGAAAAGGCTAGCAAAAGATAGTGGGCAACCACTTTACCAAGCACAAAACCCTTAATCATTCATTCTCTAACAATAACATTATTGAGGAAATATAATCATGATGATAACCTTCAAACCTTGACGGCCCGCCACGCGCCTTCTTCGTCTTCTCCGGCCTTCCAGCGCCAGCCGCTGAAAGCGACGACCCCGAGAAGTTCAAGGAGCTGGCTCGAGGAGCCGCCGCCAAGAACTACCCCCCCCCCTCCCCGGCAAATCATGCAGATGGTGCTGCTGCCGGCGTCGCCTAGGGACGGGGTGTCCGACGTCTAGTCAGACCCGTCCCCGTCGTCCTCCCCACCGGTCCCCTCCTCGTCGCCGTCGCTCGAGGAGGAGCTCTCGTCGTCGGTCGAGCTCTGTACGCAGCACCCTAACCTGTGTCCCGAGTGCCCGAAGACCATAACGGAGAGCAGGTCGCTCCCCACTAATTTGAAGTGGAGAACGTGCCCCTTCATCAAGCAATGGGCGCGTGCGAAGGTTTTCCAACCCCGACGAAGGAGCATTACATGAGGGACGGGGAACCTTGTGTTCGCCCATATGTCGCCATTGCAACGCCCCTTCATGTGAAGCCTCAGCCTCGGCGGCTGGTCGATCTCCAGCACCCTCGCGAACGCCTCGGGGAGGCGAAGGCGGCTACGTGGCGGCTCGCGCAACTGCAAGATGAACTCCAGCATCGTGTCCCCGACGTGGCCGCTCAACGAAGCGGGAGGAGATGGTGGTGGAGATGGTGATGTCGCAGGTGTCCCCCTTCCGCGCCCACCTCTGCCTCGACCGCCTCGCCGACCGCGACCCTGTCCGATGCTTCCACCTTGGGGGTCTGTCTCTTCCTTAGCCGCCGTGGCTCTCTGATGAGAGGAAGATCTAGTCGCCTCCGCAGAAGGACGGCCGCGGCCGCGCCCTCTCGGCATGGTGGTGGATGGAGAATGGAGGTGATGCGAGGAGATGCCTCTCCTCCTCCTCCTGAGTCCCCTTTTTATAGCCAAGCAGGGAAGGCTGAAGAATGGCTCTACGCCTCTAAAGAGCCCTCTCAAATCCGGCTCATTAAAGTCGTTGGCAACGAGCGACGTCATCAACCACCCTCCCCGCGCCAATCAAAGGCGCATGGGTATCGGCCATGGCGCGCCTTCCCATATCCCACGCATCCATCACCTACCCCGTGCCATGCATGCGGCGTACATGGCGAAAAAGGCGGGCGTGGTGGGAAACGTGGAACGGCGGCTCCAAGATTGAGGAAGGCGAGGAGAGTAAATGAGCAGCAGCCCTACAGTTTTCCCTTTTTATGGGGAAGACACAGGCCGCCTCTTTACTATTCACCGCGGGGTGACGCAAGCATGCTGCGGTCATTCCATGCACGACCCCCACGTCAGGCACTCAATGCGGGTCGTGGGGAAGCGCAACTGGTGAAGGGATTAATGCGGCTAACACTCTGCCACGCGTGCCCGCGCACCGTTTTGGGCCTGGTCCAACAATGCTCTGCGCTTATGTGTGGCCCAGGCCCGGGGCTCCTGTCAGTGTATAAAAGTAGGGGCCTTTCTATACCCCTTTACTTGTGCACGGGCAGTCGTAGCCGCACCTATGGCCACGCTTGACAAAGCAGAGGAAGCAAAGATACAAGGCTGCCGAGGCAGCACTAGAGCCAGAAGCATAAAGAGCAAAGGGACAAGATGGGCTTCCCCTGGCAAGAGCCTTGCCGGGGTGGCCTACGTAGCCCCGGCAAGAGTCTTGCCGGGGCAACCTGCCCAACACCAGCAAGGCCACCACCCTTGAGCCTGAGAGCTCTGGCACCATCGACAGCGTCAAGGCAAGACTCAGGGGTGCCTTGTGTAGTGGCATGCAGATCTTTGTATGGACCAAAGGCGTGCAAAACTAGATGAGAACCAGGAGACGAAGACCCCCGGCAAGATCCTTGCCGGGGACGCCCACGAGACCCCGGCAAGGCCCTTGCTGGGGACATCTGCGGGGCCGAGGCCAGGCCCGCACTTGCCAGAGTTTCGCTGCCCCGCACCCGTTCCGACGTGGTGGCCAACCCGCCAACTAGGCGAGCGCCTGCGTGGCAATATGCAGCTTCTGGGCCAACTAGCCAAGCACCTGCGTGGTGGCATGCAGATCTTCGTGAAGACCCTGCCACCGCACCAGCTCAGCATCCAGCCACCTAGCGTGGCGCTGCATGCCTCGTCACCTTGGACGCGCGTCAAAGCAAGGCGAGGTGGTGATAGACGGGACGAGCTTCTTTGCCGTCCCCGATAAAGCAAGAGGACACATAGGCGGCGCATTAAATGCGTTTGTCCTATGATGTCAGGAGATAAACTTGTACACTGTACACACTTTCCACCTCCTGTGTGCCACTGTGGCAACCCCTTTGACATATAAAAGGAGGCCCGAGGCATACCGAGGGAGGATTCGGACTTTTTGGACTGGGCATGCACCGCAGCTAGTTCAAGAGCTCAAGAACACTAAATACACACAAAGCAGGACTAGGGTTTTACGCATCGTTTGTGGTCTGAACCTGGGTAAAAATCCCCCCGTGTTGATCTTCTCAACCCGCTCGTTGCGCAGCCCCACGCCCTGCCAACCGTAGTAGGGATTCCCTGTGATCCCGACAGTGGCTAAAGATCTGTCTGCTCATTGTCACCATCAATCTCCATGCGTTAAGCTAGTTGCGTTTGAATATGTGGATAGTGGGTGGAAGTTTCTGGCATATGCAGTGAAGGTTAGCCCCACTTTCTTTGTTACAAATCATTTGTTAGATGTGATTCAGACACTATCACTGTGCTGTGTTATTTTGGATGTTAAGACAATGTCACAGTTTGTACCTAGTATCTAAAAATGTTGCTATCTCATTAGCGGTGCCATTAGAAAATTATTTGGCACTGCTTCAGCAGTTTGTGCAGCCAACTTTGGTCCACACATCCGAGCAGCCAAGCCGTAAAATACTAAATCTTTATGGCACGAAGGAACTGGGCATCGGAGCAACTAGGTGCTTCGGAGTCCGGGTCCCTGATTTTTTCCTCTGCATCGGCTCGCCAGTGCAGGGCACCGGTGCCAAATGTAGCAACAGTTGTCTTGACACCGATTTTGGCATACATAGTGGACGACCTTAGTGCAATTAGTTATATGTTACTAAATTTGTGCATGTACACACTTGTTAGTATCAATTTGATGTCATCCAAACACTGTCGCTATGCTGTTGGAGTTACAATTAGCTTCCTCATAAAATCACTACACCACAACACTACATGCCCAACAACGAGGTTGGTGGGGAAAACAACTTCTTCCAACAGATAGTCGGTCAGGAAAAACTATTGCCGACCGACCAACCTTGTCTGTTGGGGAAAGTCCACACGGGAAAACCCTTTCCCGACCGACATAGCTTTCCCGACCGACTTCTTGACGGCTATGGAATATCTTTCCCGACCGATTGCTTGATGGCTATGGGATATCTTTCCCGACCGACAGCCTGTTGGGCCTAGCAAGGGCCTTTCCCGACCAACAATCTGTTAGGGCAGCAGCGGGCCTTTCCTGACTGACTATTGGACAGGGTATTCTTTTCCAACCAACATTATGTTGGGCCTAGCATTAGGCTTTCCCAACTGACTATCAGACGGCGTTTGTTTTGCCGACCAACAATCAGATGGGGTTTTCTTTTGTCGAACAACAGTTCATCAACATTTTTTTTAGCCAACCACAACTTTAATTAACATATGGTACTGATTGTCACATACATATATGTTGTAGGGTGGAACCCTGGATGGAGATCTTTCACGAATTGGAGGGGAAATCCCCAAGAACACGAAGAACACAAGAGAGGGAAAACACTCAAATTGACTAGATCCAGTCACACATATGCTAGATCCAAGAACATACAAGAGTTCACAATGATTCAAGAACAACACAGGAAAGATACACGGTACTAGTTCATCCCAATCCTATGAGGAGAGAGGTCTTGATGATCCTATGATGGGGATCTTGCCCTAGATGGGGGCTTGAATCCACTAGGCGATCTACTCCATAGGAGGTCCTGAACTCCAATGGAGTGGTCTCTCTCTCACAAGAGGAGATACAAGGAGCAAAGCTCACCAAATCATGTCATATACTTTTCTATCCTCTAAATGAGCTAGGTGGGAGGTACTTATAGTCTAGGGACGAAATAGAGGGAGAGGGGGATACAAAGGTCCAAAATGACCCTGAAAACGCACACACTCTCGGAGGGGTCCGGGCACCCGGGGTAAAGGGGTCCGGGCACCCGGACCGGTCAGAAGCCGGCGCAAGGAGGGGGGGCCGGGCACCCAAGTGTTAACCACCCGGGCACCCGGGGCGGCGGCTGGCTCCAGGCGCGGAGGGCCGGGCACCCGGGGCGGCCAGGCGGGCGGCTCATGGGGGCCGGGCACCCGGGGTTGGTGGCCCGAGCACCCGGACTGGGCCGAGCGGCCTCCAGCAGCGGGCCGGGCACCCGGGGTCGGCTGGGCACCTCCCAGGGAGGGGCCGGGCACCCGGGGCCGAAGTGTCCGGGCACCCGGGGTGTCCAGGGCCTCCGCGTCCTCCTTCTCGTGTTTCCTTCTTCCATCTTCTTCCCGAGAGACTTCATGCGTGCTTGAATCTTCGGGTGGACTTGGTGATCCCTCCATGCTTCCTCGCGGTCCTCTCCGAAGTACCTAAGAATGCACAACGTTTCCATTTGAGGTAGGACCCGACTCTCATATGAAACCGAATGAAGTTTGAAGAGGAAGGAGTCAACCTCGGTTACGGTGGCACGTGCGTGTGCTCTTGTCATCGGTCTTCTCCGTCCTTGCGGTGGTGGTGTGACGTCCATGGTGATGGTCGAGGGATGCTCCGCATCATGCCCCCCCCCCTTGGGAGAGATCCGTCCATGGATCGTGATCATCATCACCATGAGAAAGAGAGTGCGTCACCAAGGACTCATCATCTCCAAGCTCGAAATGGGCACTCTCCAATGTCGCACCGTCTTGTGATTCCTTCAAAAGGAGCAAGAACAACAAACACTTGGAAAAATGAATGTGGTTAGTCTTAGTGCAACACCAAGCATTCAAGAGGTGATTCACCAAACAAGTGTCGTCATCAAGCATAGCATATGGTGTGACAATGGATTGTGACATGTCATGCAAGCACATAAATTGAGCGAAGTCAAGGACATCATGGAAACAAGCATGTAAATGGGAGGTAGCGATGCAAATATGTGTGTCAAGAGAATAAGCATCTACCTCAAGCTCATAGAAAGCATGCATAAGACTCTCGATGAACGGTCTATGGTAGGCATAAGAGTCATTCACAACACCAAATAAGAGAAGATGTCTAAACACATGGAGTAAGTGCAAGACAATCCAAGCATAAAGTGCATATGGTGTAGTGAAAATCGTGTGGCACTCAACACAATAGAAAGAGCAATTGTTCATCATGTGTGAGGCAATCAAATCAATCATGTGACAAGCAATGGTACATGGCATATGTGAAGTAATGACATTGTTGCAACCAAACGTATGATAGGAGCAAGTAATCCAAGAATTGGATGCAACATGAGAAAGCATAGAAATCACGTCGTGCAAACTAGTGGAGCGAAGATGCAACACACTAGAGGAAATCATGGCAATCATGTCATGTGAGCAAATAATAGACATAGGCAATGCACATGGCATATCACAAGCACGATTACAAAGCAATATATCATCATAGGAATGGATCACAAAGGAAACATGGCAAGAATAAGCAATATCTCCACCAAGCTTGCAAATACACATACAAGTAGTAGAATCAATCATCATGTGTAATGCAAAGCATGGGTCACAAATGCATGGCAAAGGCATAGGAATGAGCATATCATGCAAAGTGAACATGGCAATATGGGCATATAATATGTAATGGACAATAAACCATAGCCAAGTGAGTGCCAAGTAGAAGAAATGCGCGAAGTCTTTGCGCGAAGAGAGCGGTGGGAAAGGAAATCCATGGGATCCCAAGTCATCATTGCTCTCTAGAGCTCGTTTTGTCAACTCGTGGGAATTTGAGGTTGACAAGTATTCATGTGTACCTACGCAAAAGAGACACAAACCAAAGAAATTGTGTTCGTGGTAAATGTACACATCATCCATCACGATGTGTATGTGCATGTGTGAGTTAGCACAAGATAATCATCGCTCAAAAAAATTTGATGCATGGTATAAGAACATGTCATCCATCATGAAAGAATAATTATTGTGTATAACACTATGGGGACACAAATTGAGAATGCAAGTATATGGCACATCACTAGCATGTTTATTCATGGGGAGCATATTGTGCACACAAGTAGTGGGATCATGCAATGGATAGGATGAATCAAAATCTCCTAAAATGTATGAGGAAATTATGGGGGTCTCCTCATGAGCATTAATGGAAACATCACATGGAGAATATTGACAGCATCCAAAACAATGCATATTTGGAACAATCTGATCATGGCATGGCATAGTAGATGAATTGCGCAAATCATGTAAAGGAAGCATGGCAATATCATCGCATGAAAAACAAATGCCAATAACCATGGGCTTGTCATCTATGCCATATGTGCAAATTGGGTTAATTTTAATGGCATATGCATAGTCACTATGAAGAGATTGCAAATATGACATATTGTTGATCGCATGCATAGCATATGACAAGTCAACGGATTTTCAAACATGATGTGACCAAGAGAATTATCACAAGAAATCCTATGTAACATGGCATCACAACTAATAGACTCCACATGGCAATCATCAAACTCATCATAAATGGGCAATAAATCATCACATGGGGAAGTCGAACTAGCATGAAGCATGGTAATAGGTGGATCAACATCATGCAAGCAATCAATGTTTAGAATGTCCACTAGTGGGACTAGAGCATCACCTTCACCTATATTATCTTGTTCATTCCACTCAAGTGGTGTAGTTGAGGTGGAAAATACCAAATGGTGGTCATCATCTTCATCTTGATGGAACCATGTGGGGGGTGCATCATATTCCACCATGGCCATCGTCTTGTCCATAGGAAGGACGAAGTCGTCGCGGATCGGCGCATCATCATATATGGGACCTAGCACCAAATGAGAAGACATAACAGAGGTAGAGGTCAAGTTGTTAGAAATGCAAATGGCCTCACGAGCCCTATCAACTTCCTCACTCTCTCTATGTGGTGGTGGCTCACTCACGCCCTCAAGATAGGTGCACTCAATGTCACATATGGTGGAGTCACTCATCTCACTCAAGTGGTGGGGGTTGTGGCTCTCCTCACATGGGAATTGTGGCAACTCATCATATATGGGGCTAGTGGTGAAGTCACACTCACTCTCCATATGGTGGCACAAGTCACTCAAGTCATCATACATCGCCGTGGTCGAAGGGAAAATCCCATGCTCAACCATCTCATTGTCGTCGCCGTGGATGAAGGCCGAAGATGGCACATCGTCGCTCTCCTCCATGACCGAAGGGAAAATCCCATGCTCGATCATCTCGTCACCGTCGCCGTGGCGGAAGGCCGATGTAGGCATACTCGTCGGAGGTAGGCGAAGATGCCATACGTCCAAAGGCGAAGATGCCTTGATGACACTTGGTGAAGATGCCGAAGTGGTCGTAGTAGTCGTAGCTCCGTCTTGGTGGTGCTTGTCTCGCGGTCTTCTCTTGTGCTCATGAAGTTTGGCCGTAGCTTGATGTAGAACTTTTTGGGACTTGTAGGTGTACGCATCGCGAGCATCTTCATCTTGATGGTGTTATAGTGCTTGAGCTCGATGACGTTCCGAAGATTGGCCATTTGAGCGTCGCCGCCTTGAAGATGACGAAGGGGAAGAAGACTTGTAGTTGTCCACCATGTCTCGTACTTGATCCCTTTGTTCGGCCAACTTGGTGTCGAGGTAGTCCCTTATCCTTGCTTCGTTTTGGCGAATGTCGATGGCGAGTCGCTCAATGCCTTGCATTGCTCGTTGTAGTCCGAAGATGGATGTTTTGGTGATGTAGTTGTTCGCGTTGTCGTTGTCGTGGAAGACCAGAGATGAAATGCCTTGCCTATCCATCACAAGACTCGAGCAAATGTAAGTGGAAGAAAGGAAAGAACTAGACCAATGTACCTTATCCAATGTTGAAGATGGATCAATGATCACTCAATAATGTAACAAGGAAATAGCACAATTGGTACCGGATCTTGTCAATTCTCACACCTACACACGTAAGGCTTATGGTGGAGCTCGGTGAGGATAGTGGCACAAAAATTTTATGCAAAATGTTAGCAAGAGTCAATAATGTTGGAAAAGATTCACAAATTCGCAAGTGAAACAAGTAGACCAATAGCAATATGTGGCACACGGAAACACACACATGGATAGATAAATGGGTTCGTGCAACCAAGGAATGAGCACAAAATGTGGAATCCACGGAAAACGCTCGTGTTGCACAACTCAAGAGAGACGCTAGCACGATTTCTCAATAGGCGGATACGACACTTGTGTACAACCTAGAAGATGCAAAATGTATCAACTTTCTATCCCAAGTATGCTATGTGTATGATGTTCCCGGTGTTTCGCACACAATGATCCAAGATGATCAATATGGTAGTATGGTATGCAATGTGGCGATGCTATGGCTCTTGCTTACAAGCTCTTTGCTCTGTTTTCCTTTTTGCTTAAAAGCCTATTCTCTCTTTTTTTTGATATGGGCACTATGCGACATGCACAAACCAAGATAGCAATTTTGTATATGCGAGAACAATCTTGTGACACAAGTGATGATATGATGATACCAATATGATATGGTATGTATGCAATGGAAGGTACGGATCACTAATGTGCACAAGTAACGTTGCCGGCAATACTCAATGGCTAGTCTCGATAGGCAACTGACGCAAAATGGGCTAATGGGTTAACAATGTAATGGCAAGAATATACAATGATGGGATACCACGATACCAAGGTGATATAGAGGTTACCGTTCTTGCTTACGGTTAGGGTGTCAAAATGGTGAAGTGGTCGATGTCGAAGACGACCTCGTGGCGATGATGAGTGGCGGTGTTCTTGATGTAGATACCAAGATCATATAGACCCGTCCCTAAGTAGCCGAAACACCTTAGGAAACGGTAAAAACCGCAAACTCAAAATCTCCAAAGGCAAATGTCAAATGGTGGTAGCGGAATGCCTTGGTGGTTCCGGAGTTAGCAATGCGGAAGTGGTGATGGTGGTTGATGATGAAGCGACCGTCCCTAAGTAGCCGAAACACCTTAGGAGACTCAAGTCACCACTCAAGCAACCACAAATGCTATAAGGAGCAAAAAATTGGGTAAGGTTGTCGAAAGCTATGGTGGTTTGGCGGATGATATGGTGGATGGCCTATGCAAAGAAGCCAAAATGCCAAAATTTTGATGGAGTCAAATGGTGGTAAAACCAAGATGAGAAGCTCGGGCACGTCGCTAGCTTTTCAACGAGCCAAAGAACACCCAAATCGGAGTTCGGGAGTGAAAGTTATGAGTGAAAACGTAAAGTGCACGCGGCTGATTCTGGGGGGTGCAGGTGCCCGGGGTTTGGGGGTGCGAGCACCCAGGGTGGTCAGCGAGGTTGGGCTGGAGAAGAGGCCCGGGGGTCCGGGTTCCCGGGGGCAAGAGGTGCGGGCACCCGGGGTGGTCCGGGGCAAACAGCACGAGGTGCAGGTGCCCGGGGGCTCGGGGTGCGGGCACCCGGGGTGGTCAACGGAGATGCGCGGGGGGTCCGGGTGCCTGGGGGTGTCAGATTTGGGTGGATAATCATGGAAAAATGGAAGAAATTGGTGGATTTCGTGGAGGGAAAGGTGGAGATGGATGGGGGAAGGCTAGATCCACTTGAAACCAAGCAAATCCATGGATCAAATCCAACAAAATCTCATCAAACGAACAAATCACAAAAAAATTGAGGCTATTTTTGGTGGGGAAATTTTCAAAATTAGGATGAAATCACACAAAACAAGGCTAGAAAACGGTGGGGGGGGGGGGCTCCAAATTCGTGATAAACGTGGCTCATGATACCAAGATGTTGTAGGGTGAACCCTAGATGGAGATCTTTCACGAATTGGAGGGGAAATCCCCAAGAACACGAAGAACACAAGAGAGGGAAAACACTCAAATTGACTAGATCCAATCACACATATGTTAGATCCAAGAACATACCAGAGTTCACAATGATTCAAGAACAACAAAGGAAATATACAATGATTCAAGAACAACAAAGGAAAGATACACGGTACTAGTTCATCCCAATTCTATGAGGAGAGAGGTCTTGATGATCCTATGATGGGGATCTTTCCCTAGATGGGGGCTTGAATCCACTAGGGGATCTTCTCCATAGGAGGCCTTGAACTCCAATGGAGTGGTCTCTCTCTCACAAGAGGAGATACAAGGAGCAAAGCTCACTAAATCATGTCATATACTTTTCTATCCTCTAAATGAGCTAGGTGGGAGGTACTTATAGTTTAGGGACGAAATAGAGGGAGAGGGAGATACAAAGGTCCAAAATGACCCTGAAAACGCACACACTCTCAGAGGGGTCCGGGCACCCGGGGTAAAGGGGTCCAGGCACCCGGACCGGTCAGAGACCGGCGCAAGGAGGGGGGCCAGGCACCCAGGTGTTAACCACCCGGGCACTCGGGGCGGCGGCTGGCTCCAGGCGCGGAGGGCCGGGCACCCGGGGCCGAACGGCCGGGCACCCGGGGTTGGTGGCCCGGGCACCCGGACTGGGCCGAGCGGCCTCCAGCGGCGGGCCGGGCACCCGGGGTCGGCTGGGCAGCTCCCAGGGAGGGGCCGGGCACCCGGGGTGTCCAGGGCCTCCGTGCCCTCCTTCGTGTTTCCTTCTTCCATCTTCTCCTTCCCGAGAGACTTCGTGCGTGCTTGAATCTTCGGGTGGACTTGGTGATCCCTCCATGCTTCCTCGCGGTCCTCTCCGAAGTACCTAAGAATGCACAACGTTTCCATTTGAGGTAGGACCCGACTCTCATATGAAACCGAATGAAGTTTGAAGAGGAAGGAGTCAACCTCGGTTTCGGTGGCACGTGCGTGTGCTCTTGTCATCGGTCTTCTCCGTCCTTGCGGTGGTGATGTGACGTCCATGGTGATGGTCGAGGGATGCTCCGCATCAATATAGTTCATGTGTTCTAAGCATAATCACCCAAACACCATATGTCAGTCTCAAATCGGGAGCACCAAACATTTTTTATTCCATTAACTAATTGGCACATACACTTCAATCTGTTCTAAACAAAACCACCGAGAAACCATACATCAGGTTTACAAAAGGACAACCAAAAGATGCAAGTATCAGACATCAGTTGTACAAAATGAAAGCTAAAACATCTAGTTGACGTGGATCGTTGACTTCATGGTTCCTTGTGAGTGTAGTCCTTTTTGCTTCCTACAAAAGTTAATCAATTCTCAATTATAATACACTATAAGAAACTATACTACAGTACCAAAATGCCAACATACAGGATCATCGCATTCTCAAAAATATAAATAGTGATAAATACAGACAATTCAATAATCATGTGTTAACACTAACGTTGATACTCGGTTGAGATTGTTCGCACTAATCTTTGTATTTTGTATCTACATACTTAGTTTGCTTTCGTTATGCATGTAACATAGATGGTCTAGGAGTATCTAGTCATTAAAGCTTAAATCGAGTGCACGGAGGAGGCGAGATACCGGGCTGCCATGCGATGCGGCGAGCATGGTGAGATGCCAACGGCGGCGTGAAGCCGCGGTGCTATGTGATGCAGCACGCCGGGTGAAGCGGCAAGGCGCTTGATGACTGGAATAGCTAGAGGAGAATAGGCAAGTTAGTTTGTTTGTTAGCTACATGGCCGCTGACCAGGTGTGTGGCCGTTGAGTGGAGCTGCGCAAGTGGACATTCATGCATGGAGGGATTACTTAGTGCATCGAGTTAGTTGTGTGAGTTGGAGTGAGTTAGTGCCCAGACGTGATGTTAGTGGCCGGATGTTGTGCCTGAGTGGTGCATGAAGGTCAGCTCCCTATGTATATATAAGTTACAATGAAAAAAGAGAAAAGAGGCGGAGAGAGCTTGGATTGAATAAATAATTTTACATCAACTTAATTCAAAAGGATCAATCTAATGTAGTACGCATATTAAGAAGCTGCATCAGTTCGCGATGAACATCATTCCTATCCACAGCTAGAGATTTGAATGTGCACAGACCTTAACAAATGATGTCCGGTCATCGGCTCGCCAGACCAGGATGTGCGCCACTCAAAATTCCTGAACAATAGTGGTTGCTAATCAACTGAAACAGGAGAAAAGAGGATTCAGGCTAACCAGCTGAAGCAGGATAAAAGATGCACCAAAACAAGCTAGAAACGATGCGCACACATCAGCATGCATCCTTACAGAAGGGGCACGTAGGAAGATATCTTTATAATATGTTATGCATGTAGGGATAATCATCATTCGAGTAGAGTCAGCATTACACTTCTGCAACTTCTAAAGTAATAATGACATTATATATTACATCACCTCTATGAAATTTACTGGTGCTGAGCAAAAAAGGATATTGAGAGATTTCTTTTACCAAAACGAATAAGAGAAAAGAATGGTGCTGAACTAAACAAAGGGAAGTGACCATAAGTTGAGTAATATTGTTAAAAACGACAATCAACAATACTCATTGGAATAATATTTAAATTACATGGTCGAATAAGATCTCCTTATCTCGATGAATCTCAAACTGGGATTTCGATATCTCAATAAATCTGAGATTCGGAGTTTCTAAAAGCCACAATAATGCTTTACAAATTAGAGCTTACCTAAAATTAAAGAATATCTTGCCCAGAAGCCGAGGTAGGGACTCATTGAGTATGAGTACGACAATAAACTAGAAACTGTATGCTAGCTCTAATCTTGGTTGAAAGTTTTGAGAGCCAATTCTGAAGGCATCAGACTGTCAGCACGTTCAACATCAGACTGTCAGACTCATTGAGTATGAATACCAGTTTTGTGTAAATCATGTAATAACATTAAACATCAATGTTGAATTTACACAAGCATACTGTTAGCAACAAAGGCATGAATGAAACAAAAAGGATGTGGCCTATCTAATAATAGTAGGAAGAGCAACATAAATCCATATTCTCCTTGCAATGTGGCTTATCTAATAAAACTATGAAGAGCAAAATAAATCTATGTTCTCCCAGCATTTTATGGTGCATGTTTTGCCCTGTTTGTGAGCAGAAGAATATGCAGGCTACTGTGAAAGTCAAGTTGTTCCTAACAATCAACATTCCAAGTTTTAGATAGGATATGAACCAAGAAAATACTGATTTTCTATAGAGACATCACAGTTGTGGTGATTTCCGCGAAGAGGTGCAACCTGTCGGCGGCGTCTGATGGCTTGGGCTTCGAGTCCAGCACCGCTGCGGCAGCCTCCACTCCGTCTAAGTGTATGGGATGCAAAGAAGAATCCTGGGAAAATATGGGATACATGAACTATTCTGGAAGTTACAGAACTACTGAAGAAAATTTAAAGAGAAAATAAAACTGTAAAATCTATAGAAGCATGACTGTATAAATACAAACTGCTAGATATGTACTTTATCTTCATTCCAGAAAAACTGAACTAAGTTTAATATAGTCCTATGTTTGCAGAATTCTACAATGCTTAAATAAAATTCTGAAACATTAGTATGATTATTTGGACTTTTTGTGGAACCTGAAGCTAGTTCTCAGGGTTGTCCCTCGTCTCAAAGCACAGATATGTGGATACGTTTTTCTATATATAAAGTAATGAATTTTCATATGGTGAATACCCTTGTATTGACCTTCAGGCACACATAGCATAATTTGATAGTCTGGCAAAGGTTCAAACATCACAAATTACAACTCACAAGCTCTAAAGTTCACAAATCTATCACAACCAGTTCATAAAAATAGTAGCTATTAAGGTTTCCTTCAACACCACTGAAAGGAATACCTGTAGCATAGATTTTTTTTTCAATAATAGCATCAAGCTAGTTCTTCTCAAGTTCTCATATCCAGAAATCACATGAGATTTAGCTCTTAGACTGCGTTGCCGGCTACCCCATTAGCAGATAGAGCCCCTGTTTTTTGTGCTCTGCTTGAGCTGGAGCTCACATCCAAAACGCTGCTTGCTGGATAGAAGTACTATCCCAAGTAATGGTAGATCTGAACGGAAAAGGGAAAAGCAAATAAATCAACTAACGCCAGCACAGATTGGGGATGGGTGGAGAGGGAGAGGAGAGTGAAAAGAACAATCACCGCCCGGGGAGGGGAAGCACCAGCAGTCAACGGCCAGATCCTTCTTCAGATGAACCGGCGAGCGCAGATCGGAGGAAGCCCATGGCGTGGCGGTGGTGGTGGCGGCCCCTGGGTGACGACTGACGAGCGAGGGTGCGAGTGCTCTCTCGTAGGTGACCCACCTCTACCTCCCTCTCTCAGCCCCAGATCTCAGAGGGATGGCGACGTCCACCACCGCGCCTCGGCCTCTCCCCGAACTCCAGCGCACGAGGTAGGGGGGCCTAAGCAGTGGGGGTGCAGGAGGATGAAGGAGACAGGTGACGGCATGCTGGAGACGTGGGTGGTCGGCGGCGTGCGGGCTGCTAGCTAGCGGGCGGCGACGGAGGGAGTGCGTGAGAGGATTTAGGTTTGGGGGATTTGGATTTGGTCATGGCACATGTTGAAGGCCGAATGGAAAAAATAGGAAGGAGGCTTGGCGCTAAGTTTTTGGCCCATGCGCGCGCAAATGCGGGCCGACCCAATTGGTAATGAACACTCGGTCGGCATTAATCGCCGACCAACAGTCTGATCGAGATACGGGCTTTCCCGACCCATAGTCCAACGTGAAACATTGAAGTATGGCCTACCGTTAGTTGGACACTATACATCAGTATTACCGACCAACAGTTAGATAGAAGTTTTTTCGGCCAACAGTCTATTGGTAAAATTGTCTTTTCCCAACACACATCAATAGGGAAATCTAGTGCGTGGTGTAGTGAATGTTCAATTTGTTATTTATAGTACAAGACTAAGAACTTGTAGCGTTGTTACAGTTAATTATAGCTTCAATGTTTCAGAATTTGGTTGTTGTCTCAGTAGCAATTAATTTATTTGCACATTGATCTTTTTGAGAAGATATGTCATGATTAATCTGTTTCTTCAGTTTTTCAAAATATGTATTTGGTTATTTTCTATGTTGCTAGAAACCCATTCCCCTACAATCGTTACTGATTTAGTTTTAAATATTATAGGATGAATGGAAGTGTTCTTACTTGGAGTGGGTTGATCAAGAGTGGCCACAGTCTTTGAAGATGTGCCTGGCAAAGCTTTGGATCACGTATGAGGAAGAGAACAAAGATAGGCTTAGAGAAAGTGTTCTCAACACTGAAGAATATTTCAAGATGTGGCAAAAAAAGAGCAAGATGGAGAATGAGCTCAGATGTTTTAAATTAGACTTTGCTAAGATGGTGTTGGCAAAGGAGGAGGCACTTTCCAGGTTGGTGAGTGCAAAACAGGGTTCTTACTGAACTGAAAGTAGAGGTGGAGAAGACAAATCTGGCTGATCATGCATCGATCGATTAGGGAAATGAATATATTGTCCTAATATTGTTCTTATGTAGGTGAACTGGCTATATGCTCTGCCTCCGTTAACCTTTTGCTTTTATTCAACTACATCACACACCATTTGATGAAGAAAACTGTATGGCATTGGGCTATCACACGCGAGGGCTATACGAACGGAAACATACTTCTTCGATGGGCTGTGTGGGATGTACATACGAACGGAAACGTACTTCTTAGATTGACTGTGTGGGGTGTACATACGAACGGAAATGTATTCCTTGGATTGACTGTGTGGAATATACATACAAACGGGAACGTTTGTCTGTGACTGACTGTGTGGCATGTACTTACGACCGAAACCGATTGGGTCTGTATAATTGTATTTGATCGCTCGCCCCTCGCACATGATCTCATTTTGCCCGGCGTGTGTGACCGGAGGGCCTATCCCCGATGGTTTCTTGGTCGTGTTGGAAGGACCCCCAATGGCCCACACTCACTAGGCAATGGTTAAAAATGGCATCGCGGAAAGGGGTTAAAAACCGTTTGTATAGCAGCTAGCTGTACCAACGCCATGTGGTATTTCTACTTATCGCCCTTCCCAGCCCAGAAGAACCGGGATTGGTACTTTGCAATTTCCTGATGGACGGATTCATTAAGACTATAGAATCTCATGAGGTACATTAGCAGGCAAATCATGGATGAGTTGATCAAGACCACTCTAGCCACCTTAGAGAGCCAGCGCCCTTGCCATGGTTGGACCCGATGTAGAACCTTGCTCACCAAGGGGCATAGCTCCTTCTCCAGGATACAAGAGTCACTAATCGGCATACCGAGATAGGTGGTCCGAAATGATAGAGGCAAGGGTCCCGATTTTTCAATGAGATGATAACTATCGATTTGGTGGAGACGACTTTGACGATCCGACTACAAACATGCACAACATTGCTCCTTAGCAATCGCTAAACCAACTCCGAGAGGTTATGGAACACGCCGGAGCATGATCAACCAGACCACAAAGGTCTATTCCTGCAAGCAATCGAAGAACAAGCAAGAATATGATTAAGCAATCTGAATATTGCGAATATGGATGAAGTATTGATAAAAGTGGGGTTTCATAAGCAGTCTTGGTCTGGTCGTTGGACATAAAGGAAGTACATGAAGTTGCGGCAATGGATAACTTTAAACTAAATAAAACCCCAGTCTAAACGATGCCTTAAGGGCTATATTTATAGGGGAAAAGAGAGGGCATTTCGTCCACCCTTGACAATGTGGGACTAAAATACCTCCTGATTCGTTTCCCCTACAATATGGACTCTAAAAACAGCCTATGAAGTAGTATTTCAAAATTACATGGGCCTGGCCCAAAAAATAAGGTGGCGCAGCACCAATAATAATCTATGGACAAAATTTATAAAGTTCCATCTTGTGTATTTTGTCCATCTTCTTGTATGTCATCATGGTGGCTTCAAAGTGCGAAAATCTCCACTACAAACTCCGTTCTTGTCCTCTTCGCACGCGCCTTCGTTTTCATGCTTGATCATGCTCCAATGTTCATCCTTCTTGCCCATGCTAGGCCCTTCATTGTAAGCAACAAAAATGTATCGAAGTTAGGCAACGTCATATTCTCATGAACTTTAGAAACATTACCAAAAAATAAAAGTACCTGATAATATAACTGGCATGCGCAATCTATAAGAAAAGTTTGGCAATGCTCATCATTAAACCATCCCAACCTTGATGAACCATCACCAAGATTAGAGGTCATATCAAAATGAGTAAACATTGGCATAATTATTTTCAAATGTATTTGATCCAAATCTGATTTATTCCCTGATTCACATGGTTCTTTCGCATCAATATTTAAGTTAATGGGTTCACTAAAAGTTGTTTGATCACATGGCAAACTTAAATCATCACCATAGTCCTCTAAAATCGCTGGTGTGATCAAAGTAGTGGGTAGCTCATCGCATGGTGCATTTAAATCGACAAGACATTCATCATACTCATGTGAAGGTGGAAGATCGGTACGTTTGTCATTACCTCTTATGATCAACTCTGATGACATAAGCACTATCGGAGGTGATGTGTCACATGGTGTAGGTGATGTAGTCCTCACAACAAAGGATGTGGTTGTCATATTACGCCTAGTAGTTGAAGGAACAACCGTATCATCTCTTGGAATGTGCACCTTGCGCTTATTCTCCTTGTCGACAACATGCCATTTTATTTCCTCTTGAGCTTTGCAAGCAAGACGAAACAAACGGTCCATAGGATAACACTCTTCATGAATTAGTATCTCCTGAAGATCACGGTTTAATCCTCCCCAAAATCTATCCATAAAATCATCTTCACTTTCATCTAATAAGGAGTGCAACAAGGTAGTCCGTAAATCATCATAATATGTTATTACAGTGTCACTATCTTGTTTTAAATGTTGTAGTTTTTTAATCATTCCACGAGTATAAGAAACATCGACAAATCTATTTCTCATGACAAGTTTTAAATCATCCCAAGTTGTAGGTATATGATCAGGGTGTAACCGACAATATTCAATCCACCAAACAGTAGCAAAACCAGTGAATGTACCAACCGCTGCCTTAACTTTTTTATGTTCAGAAAAATTATGGGAAGCAAATATAGCATCTATTTTGAACTCCCATTCAATATATAAATCAGGCTTAAAACACTCACAGTATAGCAAAAAATCAAAGTCTTACAAGTTCTTACCATGCATCAGGTGGTGACCGGCAACCAGTGGTGTCAAATAATTCTCAGAGTTGATGAAGCGATTGCTAGGTGAACGTATGTATGCACGGTGTAGAAATATGTGAAACTAGTTGGCTTTTTAATATGTGGAGAAAAATGCTACAACCATGCTAATTCATGCAAGCTAAAAATTCGCTCAAAGTGGTTGAGTGCTGGTCCTAGGCTAGACCGTATTAGAGACGCGAGCCTAAGACACAAATGAAATTCACGTGCGGTGGCAACCAAGTACTCAAGTTGCGACAAAAAATATGAGCGACGTAGCAACAAGCCAAACGAGCACTACTACTAGTATGTATGATATCTCCAAATATTTGGTATGTGGTTGATCTCTCTTTTCTTTTGTTTCTGCCTCAATGTCTTTCTCCCTCACGTATCAACTTCTCTCTGTTTTTTCATCCAAAGTCCAAACATGGAAACAACCAACTCTTCCTGATTGACGTGCATCTTTCTTTTTAAATACTCATCACCTTCCAATCACAAACAACTCACGAGGGATTATTTCAAAAAATGAAACAGATTTGTTCTTTTTTTCCTTCTATCTCTCTTGTCTTTTCCCTCTTCTATCCAAACAATCTAGTAGCATGTCCGAACTCAAGAGGGCAACTGTTTTTTTATCAAAACACGTCCAACAAACTAGGCAAAAATATGGGTCAAGTCATGTTGCAAAAACTGATGTGGGCACTTCCTTTTTCTCATTCTATGTCCTTCTGATCCAAAGCTCCAAACGTGGCGAACTAGGACGAAACACATGGTATATTTGTTTTGGAAACCGAATCAAACTCAACTTCCTCAAAATAATAATAGCCACGTCATTCTCACCTACTTTTGCATCTCCGAACCAAGTACTACTCCTATTTTGTGGGAAACAATGCTATGTTTTTTTATGGTCAAACTTTACCACGAAATTTGAAGCCTTTCCAAAATATCAGCCTTTCCGCTCAACTTTGAGCTCCTCGGCGGCTGCGTCACCCAGGGACGGGACCGTGTCGTCCTCCTGAACACGCCGGTAGGCCGGGCATCGCCAATGGTGGCCCGTGTCGCCGGCTATCACCATCGGGAGCTGCCCCTCTCCTCTGCCTGGCGCGGGCGAGAGGAGGGAGATGACGCCGCCCCTGCCAGCTGGCCAGGCGGGCCCCAACACCATGAGCGACCCCACCTGCCAGCCACCCAACCCGTTGACTTGGACCCGGTGACGTGGGTAAGTGAAAGCGCATTCATGCGGGTACGTTTTCTGGTTCTGAAGACGCATTTCAGTGTGGTTTAGGCCAGAAATGCGCTTTCCTATTCTGGTAAGCGTATTTGGCTAAATGCGTTTTCTCTTTTTCCAGTCAGGGACTTATTTGTGGATTAATATTTGTAGAAAGGTCCCTCGCAGAAAACACCTCATATCTTTTTACCCGTAACTCCAAATGAGGTGAATCCAAGGCCCACTTCTTCGTCTCGTCAAGCCCGTTCTATTGGTATCATTTTCACCATGTGTTAGCATTCTGAAAATGACCATTTTGCCCTTGCGCTTAATCAGCCCCTCCGAGAGAGAACATTTTCCGGCGATTCATTCCGCGAGCTTCTCGCACTTTGTCCCGGTGATTTCTTCCACCCCAGGCAAGCCACACCCTCCATTTGCATGATTGCAATGCAATGACATGGTTTAAATTATTTAAACTTATTTAAAATATTGCTTTAGCTACATGTGATCTTATTCATGGCATTTCTCGGAGTATTATTTTGATCTTGCTGTTGCCATGATATTTGCTTGGAGTTCTAGGACATATATTTTTGAAGATTATGTGGATGAAATGTTGCCTTTGGATTCTTAGTGGCTATTATGATTATTTTTCCTGGTGGTTGTGGATATGATATTTAGGAGCATTACTTTGGATGTCATGTTGCCTTTGGATTATTAGTGGCTAGTATTATGTTCAGGATGCTAGTTGATATTATGTTTTGGAGTATGATTTCGGAGATGATGTTTACATGTGGATCTTAGCTGGATAGCTTGTTCTTGATATTTGAGAAGTAGTAGTAACGTTCTTGGATTCGTCATGATAGTAGTGTTATGATATCCTCGGAGTATCTTGGTATGATGTTATGATGCTTGGATTATTTATTTGATATGCTATGACTTGGATTATAGGTTGATAGAAGGTATCGGAGTATCAGTTAGCACAGTTATATTTTTGGGGTTAAATTCCGTCATTAAGTTGGTCAGGTGCCACCCAACAGGGCTTTTCTAGTGCAACCACATTTGCCTTTATGGGAAGGCCCTAATGCGATGCTATTGTCATGCCTCTCGCTGGTGCCTCCAACGAGGGAGGGTTATGCGCGGGCGCTACCCTAATCAGGTAGGATGGCATAAGCCTTGTGTGCCCGTTGTTGTGATTGGTATACCTTTCTCCCCGTTCGGGACCGTTTTTGTTTTGCCACGACGGTGGCCGTTGGTGCCTTTGGTAGGCACGGGGCCACCCAGGACTGAACCCAAAGGGGGTGTTGGTCGGAGTGGCTGGGAGAGTGTCATGGCAGTAGATCGGTTTTGTCGGAATGCCGTTGGTCCACCCGAATGGGAGTGAGAGGCCATGGATTCCGTGGTGTGGGTAAAGTGCACTGCCTCTGCAGAGTGTGTGTGTGTTGAATCTATCGATAGCCGCATCCTCGATCATGGGCATGGGTTCGTACTAGGTCACACCGTTCGATCAACACTCACATGACGGAATGACTTATAGGTGATTTATATGTTGATATATTGAGCAGTACAGTTTGGAAGGATGTTGATGATGATGTTGGGATGATCTTGAGGATGATCATTCATTTTGTGATGTGGTCACGAGGTGATCATGTGGATGTTCCGTTTGTGATCCGTGAATGATCACTGTTTGTTTTTGATCACGAGGTGATCGAAATGGTATATTGCTTGGACGGTTAGTCAAGAATGAGATGGTTGTTGGAGAATTGAGATGTTGGTTTTCAGTATGATAGTAGTTTCATACCATGCTTAGTAGTTGCTTCATCATAGAAGTTGTTAATTTAATTAACCTATTTAATGCTATGTGATTGTCTTGCCTTGATGTTTATGGTTGTTGTGAGCTTGCAAGTACATTCAATGTACTGACCTGGCGTGTCATGCCAGATTGCAGGTGATGTCATGATTGCTTGATTGCTTGTCGAGGTTGCCGTGCGTGCAAGCTAGATTGTGTCCCAGCCAGAGTCCCTGCGGAGTGGAGTTCACCACCTTCGTCGTTGTTCCGCTGCTAGAAGTATTCCGCTGGTACGAGTTGTTCCACTTCTAGCATAGAGCAAGTGTAGTATCGCAGGCGAAGTGTCGTCGTGCTGATGTGCTTCTTTGTAACATCGGACTCATGTATTTATTATCCTTTGTAATAAGAGATGATTTGTTCTATGTCAAGCAGTGCCGTATTCCAGAGACTTCTCCCCGATCTCTGGGCTGGAATACGGGGCGTTCCGGTTTCTCTGAGCTGGTTGCCACAAACCATCTAGTGTTGCTTCTGAAATTAAATTGAAAAGTGCATGTTTACTTGCCACAAAATCTGATATTGATGTGCTAGATTTCAGCAAATCTGTTTGCTATGCTTTTGTGTGCAAAGAGGAATTATTTTTATTCGAGGACGTGCCTTCCTCTTTGCCCCCTGCTGTCACTAACATTTTGTAGGAGTTTGCTAATGTCTTTCCACAAGACTTGCCACCAAGATTACCACCTATTCGTGGGATTGAGCATCAAATTGACTTAATTCCCGGTGCATCGCTACCCAACCGTGCACCATACGGTACCAATCCAGAGGAGATGAAGGAGATTATGCGTCAAGTAAAGGAGTTGCTCGACAAAGGTTATATACGTGAATCTCTTAGTCCTTGTGCTGTTCCTATTATACTAGTGCCGAAAAAGGATGGTATGTCGTGTATGTGTGTTGATTGTGGAGGCATTAATGATATTACTATTCGTTATCATCATCCTATTCCTAGGCTAGATGATATGCTTGATGAATTAAGTGCCTCTACAATATTCTCCAAAGTTGATTTGCATAGTGGATACCATCAAATTTGTATGGAATTGGGAGATGAATGGAAAATAACATTTAAAACTAAGTTTGGTTTATATGAGTGGTTAGTCATGCCTCTTGGGTTAACTAATGCACCTAGAAATTTCATGATACTAATGAACGAAGTTTTATGTGCTTTCATTGGACGATTTGTGGTAGTCTATTTTGATGATATACTGATTTATAGCAAATCTTCGGAAGAACATTTGAAACATCTACGTGCTATTTTTATTGCTCTACGTGATGCACGTTTGTTTGGTAACCTTGGGAAGTGCACCTTTTGCACCGACCGAGTATATTTTGTTTGCTATGTTGTTACTCCACAGGGAATTGAAGTTGATAAAGCCAAGATTGAAGCATTGAGAGTTGGCCGCAGCCCAAAACGGTCACACAAGTGAGGAGTTTTCTTGGACTCGTCGGTTTCCATAGGCATTTTGTGAGAGATTTTAGCACCATTGTTGCACCTCTCAATGAGATTACAAAGAAGGATGTGCCTTTTGTTTGGGGTACCGCACAGGAAGAAGCCTTCACGGTATTGAAAGATAAGTTGACACATGCTCCTTCACTCCAACTTCCTGATTTTAATAAGACTTTTGAGCTTGAATGTGATGCTAGTGGAATTGGATTAGGAGGTGTGTTATTACAAGATGGCAAACCTGTTGCATACTTTTTTGAAAAATTGAGTGGGCCTAGTCTGAACTATTCTACTTATGATAAAGAATTATATGCTCTTGTACGGACCTTAGAAACATGGCAACATTATTTATGGCCCAAAGAATTTGTTATACATTCTGATCATGAATCTTTGAAACATATTAAAAGTCAAGCAAAACAGAACCGTAGACATGCTAAATGGGTTGAATTCATTGAGACTTTCGCTTATGTCATTAAACCCAAGAAGGGTAAAGAAAATGTAATTGCTGATGCATTGTCTCGTCGCTATACTATGCTTTCACACTTGACCTTAAAATATTTGGTTTGGAGACCATCAAAGATCAATATGTGCATGATGCTGAATTTAAAGATGTATTGCAGAATTGTAAAGAAGGTAGAACATGGAACAAGTTCGTCGTTAATGATGGATTTGTGTTTCGTGCTAACAAGCTATGCATTCCAGCTAGCTCCGTTCATCTTTTGTTGTTGCGGGAGGCGCATGGAGGAGGATTAATGGGGCACTTTGGCGTGAATAAGACGGAGGATATACTTGCTACACATTTCTTTTGGCCAAAGATGTGACGGGACGTTGAGCGTTTTGTTGCTCGCTGCACTCCATGTCAAAAAGCTAAGTCATGACTCAATCCTCATGGTTTATATATGCCTTTGCCTCTACCTAGTGTTCCTTGGGAGGATATATCTATGGACTTTATTTAGGTTTACCTCGAACAAAGGAGGGGAGGTATATCATATTTGTTGTCGTGGATAGGTTCTCGAAAATGGCACACTTTATACCATGTCATCAAAGCGATGATGCTGTTATTGTTGCTGATTTGTTCTTTCGTGAAATTATTCGCTTGCATGGTGTGCCAAATACTATTGTTTCAGATCATGATACTAAATTTCTTAGCCACTTTTGGAGATGTTTATGGTCTAAGTTGGGGACTAAACTACTTTTTAGTACTACTTTTCACCCCCAAACTGATGGACAAACTGAAGTAGTCAATAGAACATTGTCTACTATGCTTAGGGCTGTTTTGAAGAATAATAAGAAATTGTGGGAAGAATGCTTGCCTCATATTGAATTTGCTTATAATTGTTTGTTGCATTATACTACTAAGATGTGCCCTTTTGAAATTGTGTATGGTTTCCTACCTCGTGCACCTATTGATTTGTTGCCTCTTCCATCTTCGGAGAAGGTTAATTTTGATGCTAAACAATGTGCAGAATTGATCTTAAAAATGCATGAGTTAACTAAGGAAAACATTGAGCGTATGAATGCTAAATATAAACTTGCTGGAGATAAGGGTAGAAAACATATTGTGTTTGCACCTGGAGATCTTGTTTGGTTACATTTGTGTAAGGATAGATTTCCTGATTTGCGCAAATCAAAGCTAATGCCACGTACTGATGGTCCTTTTAAGGTGTTAGAGAAAATAAATGATAATGCATATAAACTTGAGCTACCTACAGATTTTAGGGTTATTCCCACTTTTAACATTGTAGATTTGAAGCCTTATTTGGGTGAGGAAGACGAGCTTTCGTCGAGGACGACTTCATTTCAAGAAGGGGAGGATGATGAGGACATCAATACCATTGTTACACCCACATCGCCTGCTACTATGCATACTGGACCGATTACTAGAGCTCGCGCACGCCAATTAAATTACCAGGTACTTTCATTTCTTGGTAATGATTCTAATGTTCATGAGAATATGATGCTGCCTAAATTGGATACATTTGTTTTGCTTACAAATGAAGGGCCTAGCTTGGAGAAGGATGAACATTGGAGCAAGAACAAGCATGGAGTTGATGGCATGCGCAAGGGAAACAAGAATGGAGTTTCAAGTGATGGTTTCAGGACTTTGAAGACACCATAACGAGTGCACGAAGCCTTGGACGAAATATATAGGATGCCACTTCATAATTTTCGTCCAAAGGCTATTCTAGGTGCCGCGTCACCTTATTAATGGGCCAGGCCCATGTAATTTTGAAATACTTGAATATAGGCTGTTTTTAGAGTCCGTGTGTGTGGGGAAACAAGAGTTAGGGTTGGTTTCGGACCCCTCCTCCAAGGGCCACGAAATTACCCCTCTTCCTCCATATATACAACCCTTAGGGCATCATTTAGACTTTGGGTTTTGTTTAGATTAAAAGTTCCCCATAGCTGCAACTTCGTGTACTTCGTTTGTGTTCAATGACCAAACAAAGGCGTCACAGAACCCCACCTTCATTAATAAAGCTTTCCTCTTATATTTGCAATATCCAGATTGCAATCTCAGTTTCTTGCTTGTTCTTTGTTTGCTCACAGGAAACAGACCCTCGTGGTCAGGTTGATCGTGTTCCGGCGTGGTCAATAACCCCTCGGAAGTTGGTTTAGCGATTGCTAAGGCGCGACGTCTTGCACATTTGTAGTCGGATCGTCAAGGTCGACTCCCACAAAAAACGATAGCCACCATCTCATCGAATCATCGGGACACCTTCGCCTCTATCAGCAAGGTTGCCAAACAAACGTGCATCATGTAGAGCAATAAAAACAACATGTAAATGTTCCAAATGTTCCTCCAAATATCTGCTATAAATCAGTATATCATCAAAATGGACTACCACAAATCGTCCAATGAAAGCACATAAAACTTCGTTCATTAATCTCATGAAAGTACTAGGTGCATTAGTTAACCCAAAAGGCATGACTAACCACTCATATAATCCAAACTTAGTTTTAAATGTTGTTTTCCATTCATCATCCAAATTCATAGAAATTTGATGATATCCACTACGCAAATCAACTTCGGAGAATATTGTAGAGCCACTCAATTCATCACGCATATCATCAAGCCTAGGAATAGGATGACGATAACGAATAGTAATTATTAATGCCTCTACAATCAACACACATACACTACGTACCATCCTTTTTTGGCACTAGTATAATAGGAACAGCACAAGGACTAAGAGATTCGCGTATATAACCTTTGTCGAGCAACTCCTTTACTTGACACATAATCTCCTTCATCTCCTCTGGATTGGTACGGTATGGTACACGGTTGGGTAGTGATGCACCGGGAATTAAGTCAATCTGATGCTCAATCCCTCGAATAGGTGGTAATCCGGTGGCAAGTCTTGTGGAAAGACGTCAGCAAACTCCTACAAAATGTTAGTGACAGCAGGAGGCAAAGAGGAAGGCACATCCTCAAATAAAAATAATGCGTCTTTGCACACAAAAGCATAGCAAACATATTTGCTGCAATCTAGATCATCAATATCAGATTTGGTGGCAAGTAAACATCCACTTTTCAATTTCATTACAGAAGCAACACTAGATGGTTTATTATTAGGTCTCATTTGTTGCTCAAATTCTTTTGCCACTATCTGATTTTACTCTTATTTTGCTCCTGTTTTGCTTTACTAGCTCGATTAATATCATCTTTCAAAATGGAATCAGGAGTATAGGAAGCAAAGTAATATGTTTATCCTTATGAACAAGAGTATAGTGATTGTTTCTATCATGGTGTACAAATTTTTTATCGAATTGCCATGGTCTACCAAGTAATAAGGAACATGCTTGCATGGGTACCACAACACAATCAACAAAATCAGCATATGTAGCAATACTAAAATGCACATGAACAGTACGTGTTACCTTAAAGTTGCCGCTATTGTTGAACCATTGGATGTAGTAAGGATGTGGATGTGGTCTTGTGGTGAGAGAGAGCTTCTGCACCATCTGCATGCTAGCCAAGTTGTTGCAGCTCCCTCCATCTATGATGACGCGGACAGAACGTTCCTTCACAACTCCCTTTGTATGGAACAAATTAGGCCTCTGATTTTGCTTAGCTTGTCTAACCTGCACACTCAAAACACGTTGAGCAACTAAACTTTCATACCTGTCAGCATCTTCAGCAGCAATGTATTGCGTCTCATGACCAGAATCATCTCCACCGTGTTCTTCACTTGTAATAAGAGCCAAAGTCTCCTCATCATAGTCACTAGCGGACTAATACCCACCATCCTCAGTAGCAATCATCACATGCTTGGATGGGCATTCTCACGCATAATGACCTCCACCCTTGCAACAACGACAAGTAATATCATGTGTTTGCCCTGTTGATGCCATCGATGAACAAGAGCTCTATGCGGGACCGGAAGGTGTACTCCTGGCAGATGGTGGTGGTGGTGCATGTTTTCTTGTATCTCGGTTTGAATTGGCGGATGAAGTCAGTGGTGCTGCAGTAGGACGTGTTGGAGTTGAGGATGTACGTGGTGTCCATGATGAAGATCGACCTGCAAAAAAATAAGTTCGCGCCAATGCCTGTCGATCCTGCACTCCACCTTCAGCTTTGCAAGCAAGATGGAATAAACGAGTGATATTATTATATTCCTTATACTCTAGAATGGTCGGAATATCTTTATTTAATCCAGCCATAAAACATGCAAGCATAGCTTCATTATCCTCAACAATACCACATCTAATCATTCCAGTTTGTAATTCCTGATATTAGTCCTCTACAGAATTTTTTCCTTGTCTCAAACGCTGCAGTTTTTGAAGTAATTCACGTTGAAAATATGGTGGAACCCAACGAGTACGCATAGCAGTTTTCAAAGGAGCCCAAGTAGTAGGGATATTATCATGATATAATCTACAATGTTTAGACCACCAAACATAAGCAAAACTAATGAATTCACAAACAGCAGCAGCAACACGTCTATCCTCAGGATACCGTAAGCATGTGAAGCGTTGTTCAGTTTCTAACTCCTAAGTAGGATATACATCAGGAATGTATCTACCCTCAAACGGTGGGATATTCAATTTTAGTTTAGGAATATGGTCATAATCTCGTACCTGAGGTGGTACTGGAGCCCTACCGTTGCGATTATATGCATGAGGTCGACCTGGTGGTGGTGTTGGTGGTTGCACGTAGTTCTGATTTTGATCAACCTCATCCCCGTAACAGTCCTCCACCTCTGCAGTAGCAGCAGGAGCTATAGAAGCATCAACAGTAGTAGCAGCAGCACCAGAATGTTGTCCTGGCTCAAGAGAAACACGGCCCGCTCGGTAGAGGGCTGTTTCACGACGTGGAGGTGGTTGTTGTTGTTGTAATGGTTTAGCAGATGCAGGTGGTGGTTGTGGAAGACGCGTAAGGAGTTCATCGAACTTGGCGTCCAACTTGGTGTCAATTGTCTTCTCAACGTCATCAATCCTCTCCGGCGCCTTTCCAAAGCTGGCCATGACGTCTTCCACCTGTTGACTCAACATTTGCTGAAATTTATCATGAAGCTCCTTCTTCGTCATGTTCTCCTAGTCAATCTCGTCGCTTGTGGTCCTGCCATGGTTAGCAGCAATAGAAACACACAAGAATATGATCCTACAGACTACTAGAAAGTGGCAGTGTGTCACAAATCTGTCAAGCAAATCTCAAATTCTTACCAGTTCTTACCCAGCAACAGGTGGTGATCGGTAACTGTTGTAGTCATAACTCTCAAAGCTTGGATAGAGCGATTACTAGGGAGAGTCAAACACATGACGTAGATGTATGTGGAGCTGGGAAGGCTTAGAATATGGTAGCAAAAAGGGTCAACAATAATCAATTCACAGAAGCAAAGTTGAAAAAATGCTCAACGAGGGTACTGTGCTGGTCCTAGGCTAGACCGTGCTAGAGAGGCGAGCCTAGAACACCAACAAAATCATGGCGCTGCACGTAAACAAGGGAGGAGCACGCTCTGAATTTTTTCCTTGTTTTTCTCTTTTTTTGGCACTTTTTTCCTCTCCTTTTTTTGCTCCGCAACAATTTTTTTCCGAAGAAGCCTACAAATGGTCTAAAAACTGCCTAGCCAGATTTTCCAGACTTAGTTTTTTTTAAACTGGAACTATTTTTCTTCTGCGGGTGGCACGAAAGTTGTGGAATCCGACTTGGTCATGACTCGGAGTTTGGCGTGATCTGGAAATCAACAACAAAGAAACAAATACTGGACTCGGACTAGGACTGGTGGCGAGTTGAATCTGATGGAAACTCGGACTGGTGGCGGATATATGTAGGGCGGTGGAACACATACTGGTGGTGGCTCTGTGATGGAGGTGGACTCGGATTATCGTGATGGCGGTGGATATGTGGTATATGTCAATGGTGATGATGGTGGTGGTATATGGTAGCGGTGATGACGATGGTGGTATATGGCAGCGGTGATGACGATGGTGCGGTGGCGGCATGACAACCTGTGAACAGAACTCAAAACTCTAAGGGACTAGACGCTAAGACCAGCAACTCGACACGATGATGCAACCGGAAATTCAACAAAACAAAACTCTAAAAAGACTATGCAAAGGCTCAGATTGGTTCGGATATGATGAACTAACCCTAATTTTTTTTGGCTTTTTCGTGGACTATAGGTATGAAGAACAGACTCGATCTACACTACAAAAAACAGGAAAATCTCACCGAGCAACCTGGGAATCTAATACCACTTGATAGAGGCGAGGGTGTCCCGATGTTTCGATGAGATAGCTATCGTTTTCTGTGAGATTCAATCTTGAGGATCCGACTACGAACATCCGAGACGCTGCGCCTTAGCAATCGCTAAACCAACTTCCGAGGGGTTATTGACCACGCCGGAGCACGATCAACCTGACCACGAGGGTCTATTTCCTTCAAGCAAATGAAGAACCAACAAGAAACTGAGATTGCAATCTGGATATTGCGAATATAAGATGAAAGCTTTATTGGTCAAGGTGGGGTTCTGTGATGTCTTGGTTTGGTCGTTGAACACAAACGATGTACGCGAAGTTGCAGCTATGGCAAACTTTTAATCTAAACAAAACCCAAAGTCTAAACGGTGCCCTAAGGGCTGTATATATGGAGGAAGAGGGGGGATTTCGTGGCCCTTGGAGGAGGGACCAAAACCAACCCTATCTCTTGTTTCCCCACACATACGGACTCTAAAAAGAGCCTATACTCAAGTATTTCCAAATTACATGGGCCTGGCCCAATAATAAGGCGACGCAACACATATAATAGCCTCTGAAAGAAATTTAGGAAGTGGCATCTTGTATACTTCTTCCAAACCTTCATGCACTAATTATGGTGGCTTCAAAGTCCTGAAATCATCACTTGAAACTTCCTTCTTGTTCCCCTTGCGCATGCCATCATGTCCATGCTTGAACTTGCTCCAAGGCTCATCTTTCTTGTCCAAGCTAGGCCCTTCATTTGTAAGCAAAACAAATGTATCCAATTTAGGCAGCATCATATTCTCATGAATATTAGAATCTTTACCAAGAAACGAAAGTACCTTGTAATTCAATTGGCGTGCACGAGCTCTAGTAATTGGTCTAGTATGTATAGCAGCAGGGGATGTGGGTGTACCAATGGTATTGATGTCCTCATCAATAGTGGTGATGGCGGAGAACAAAATAAGTGGCAACAGAATATGACAAAGAAGTGGATGACAGTGTTTGCGGATGCGGCGTGAACGAAACGTGACTAGAACTCAAAACTCTAAAAGGCTAGACACTAAAACTAGCAAATCAACACACAATGTAACCGAAAAATCAATAATGCAATAACTAAGTGGTAATGGCGAAAAGGCTCAGACTGTCTGGGAAACGAATAAACTAATCTAACTTTTTTTGTGGCTTTTTGAAAGAACATGCGGTGCCCCCATGTTTGGTTTTGGTAATTGATGACAATCTCTATGGACTAATGGTTGCCTTGAGTTATATTTGAAGGATTTGTCCATAGGCATTTCTTGAAGTCCATGTGTTGGTTTCAAGGAGTTTATGTGGTGACCAAGGTGTTATTAAGGAATTATCCAAAGATTGGTCATGTGAGAGTTGAGCTTATTGCAAGCATGTCTTGGAGAAGAAGATTGTGTGATCATTCATGTATATCTTCAAGACATCATCCAAATGAAGAGAGTTGAAAAGATTCAAGGTTGATCAAGACTAAGTCAAGAGTGAATCAACTTGATCAACTCACAAAGCGTAGAAGATGTACCGAGAGGGATCAAGCGATCCCATGGTGTGGTAAGCATTGTCAATTACGCTTTGTGTACTAACCCATGATCTTCGTGAGAGTTCTTTGTGGGGTTAGGTTGCGGTGTGCAAGTTCAAGTGAAGCATCATGAAGAGATCAAATGCTTGAAGCTTGCCGTCCATTGTGGTGACAATGGACTTGTGAAGATGTGCGGAAGAGTGGCTCACCCATAGTGGAGTATGGGGGAGCAATCAACTAGTCTTCATCGAGCCAACACAACCAAGAAAGGTGGTCCAACTTGAGGGAGTCAAGATCATCATCATCTAGCTCAAGTGGACCATGTGCAAGGAAAAGGTTTGCCCTTGACAGGTTTTCTATTTTACCGGTCTCATGATGGTAGTTAGGAGACCGGGTTATAGGATCGATTGCCGTACTATCAAGGGGGGCTCTCGATGAGTAGCTTGATCGTATCATTCGTAGAGAGCTCAAACCATTGCATCCTTGCATCATCTTTATTGGTTCTTGTTTGGTTCTTTTCTTTGTGAGTTTTGGAGCTTATGGTCATCTTGATGATAAGCTCGAGTTCATCGAAAACGGAGTTCACTCGCATCTTCTATGATGTTTTCGATGTTGGAGGTTATGCCGGTTCTTCTCGGTTGGAGGTTTCACTCCTCTATTTGTTGGCATACCTCCCCTGCCTCTTCTTACTATAACCAGTCGCTATTTTGATGCTACTCGTCTTCCTCTATCGAACAAGCTTGAGTTTGCTCAATTCGGAGCTCACATGCAGAAGTTATGGCAGTTTTGGTCCCAGCGGTAGTACCGCGGGCCGGAGCGGTAGTACCGCTTGGGTGCTACAAGCGGTAGTACCGCTCCAGAGCGGTAGTACCGCTGGTAGCCCCCAGCCGTAGTACCGCTGCGGTCTCGTACTAGTACCGCCTCGATTCGAGGGGTCTTTTTCGTGTCGGGTTTTACGGTACTAGCCGCGGCAGTGGGGGCCGTAGTACCGCTCGTTTGCGGTAGTACCACCCTGCCACCGCGGTAGTACCGCTCTGGGCCCAGCGGCAGTACCACGAGGGGGAGCGGTAGTACCGCTTATAGGGGCAAGCGGTAGTACCGCTGGCCAAGCGGTAGTACCGCTCTCTGCGGGGCTGAAGTGAGGGTAACGGTTGGATTGTTCCCCCCACTATATAAGGAGGTCTTCTTCCCCAATGAACGTTATCCTTTGAGCTCGTGTTCTTCCCCCATTGTTGACCTTCTTCGAGCTTGCTAACTCTCACTCCCTCCATGGATTCTTGCTAGTTTTTGAGGGAAAAGAGCGAGGAGATCTAGATCCACATTTCCACCAATCACTTTCTCCTCTATGTGAGGGGAACCCATTGGATCTAGATCTTGGAGTTCTTGGTGTTCTCCTTCTTGTTCTTCCTCTCATTTTCCTCCCTAGCATTAGTTGCTTCGGTGGGATTTGAGAGAGAAGGACTTGGGCACTCCGTGTGCCCTTGCCATTGCATTTGGTGCATCAGTTTGAGTTCTCCACGGTGATACGTGGAAGTTACAAGTTGAGAAGCTTATTACTCTTGGGTGCTTGGTGCCCTTGAGCTTGTTCCTCTTGGGTGCTTGGGCGCCCTAGACGGTTGGTGGTGTTCGGAGCTCAATCATTGTGGTGTAAAGCTCCGGGCAAGCGTCGGGGTCTCCAATTAGGTTGTGGAGATCGCCCCGAGCAATTTGACGGGTTCCGGTGACCGCCCCCAAGGGTTGCCAAAGTGTATGGGTTCGGTGACCGCCCCCAAGGGTTGCCATTTGTACGGGTTCGGTGACCGCCCTCAAGGGTCCCTTAGTGGAATCACGACATCTTGCATTGTGCGAGGGCGTGAGGAGATTACGGTGGCCCTAGTGGCTTCTTGGGGAGCATTGTGCCTCCACACCGCTCCAAACGGAGATTAGCATCCGCAAGGGTGTGAACTTCGGGATACATCGTCGTCTCCGCGTGTCTCGGTTATCTCTTACCCGAACCCTTTACTTATGCACTTTACTTTGTGATAGCCATATTGTTTCTTGTCATATATCTTGCTATCACTTAGTTGTTTATCTTGCTTAGCATAAGTTGTTGGTGCACATAGGTGAGCCTAGTTGTTGTAGGTTTTGTGCTTGTCAAATTAACCGCTAGGTTTATTCCGCATTTGTTCAAGCCTAAACCGTAATTATTTTAAAGCGCCTATTCACCCCCCCTCTAGGCGACATCCACGATCTTTCACTTTTTCTAGGACTCTAGGTATGGAGAACACATGCAATCTAGACTATGAAAAGTCTCACTGAGCAGCCTTAAAACTGCTACCACTTGATAGAGGCGAGGGTACCGATCTTTCGACGAGATGATAACTATCGATTTGGTGGAGACGACTTTGACGATCCGACTACAAACGTGCACGATGTTGCGCCTTAGCAATCGCTAAACCAACTCCGAGAGGTTATTGAACACGTCGGAGCATGATCAACCCGACCACGAAGATCTATTCGTGCAAGCATTCAAAGAATAAGCAAGAATATGATTAAGCAATCTGAATATTGCGAATATGGATGAAGTATTGATAAAAGTGGGGTTTCATAAGCGGTCTTGGTCTGGTCGTTGGACACAAAAGAAGTACATGAAGTTGCAACGATGGCTAACTTTTAACTAAATAAAACCCCAGTCTAAATGATGCCTTAAGGGCTATATTTATAGGGGAAAAGAGAGGGAATTTCATCCACCCTTATCAATGTGGGACTAAAATACCTCCTGATTCGTTTCCCCTATAATATGGACTCTAAAAACAGCCTAAATGCTCCATGTCCTCATCAGGAAATGACCCGAGGCGACAATTAATTAGGTTAGCTATGTAGTGTGACTCCCCATGGAGTACCCGAGCACCATCACTTCCCTCTTGGAGAAGTTTATTGTCAATCTCGACATTTCCTGGAAACAGAGGAGGAGGAACTTTAGATGCTGAATGTCCTCATTCGAGCCTTCCACCATCAGGATCGCGTCGTCTGCATACTGAAGGTGGGTGAGTCCCCCACCCGAAATGAGATGGGGACAGACACCCCGGATGTGTTCGGCCGTTTTAGCTAAGTATAGAATGGTCGCAAGCGCGTCGACCACAAGGTTAAATAAAAATGGGGACAAGGGGTCCCCCTTTCGCACCCCTTGCGATGTGTGGAAATATGGGCCCACCTCTCCATTGATGTTAATCGTCGTGCATCAGCTAGAGACTAATTGCATGACATGCGTGATCCAGTGGCGGCTGAAGCCCCGTTCTCCAACACTTCTCGGAGGAATGACCAATGTACTATGTCATATGCTTTATGGAAGTCAATCTAAAAGAAAACCGCACAAAGGCATTTCCTCTTGACTCATGGATGACCTCGTGGAGTACAAGTATCCAGTCCAAGATAAACCGACCCTTAATAAACGTTGTCTGGTTAGGGTGGAATATCCGAGGAGCAAGCAGGGCTGCCCTAGTAGCATACCCTTCGGCAAGAATCCGAAAGATCGCATTGATAACCGTGATCAGTCAGAATTGCAGGATGTCGGCAGTCCCCTGTACTTTTGGATTAGGGAGATAATCTCGTAGTTCAGGCGTGATATGTCCAATGTGCCTCTCGCAAATTCGAGGAACAGCGCCATGACATCCCCTTCATGGCAGGCCAAAACAGTTGAAAAAAGCGGACCAACAAACCATCTGGGCCTGGAGCCGAAGCAAGGTTCATTGATTTTATGAAGGTCTTGACCTCCTCTTCCTCGAACGGACCTAGAAGGGCATTATTCTCGTCAGGGGACACCCGTTCGTGGCCGACCCAAATATTATCTGCTAGGGCAATGCCCCTGTAGGATGTTCGGCGAATAACGCCTGTAGAAACTGTCCACATGACGCTGGAGTTCATCCAGGTCTTTGAGCATCCTATCACCATCGCACAAGAGGGGGATGGTGCATCCCTACGGCGGCCATTAGCAATCGCCTGAAAGTAGGCCGTGTTAGCATCGCCAAAGAGTATCCAGTTCATGGATCCCCGTTGTCGCTAGTAGGCCTCTTCCTTGGTATAAATGTCCATCAGAGTGTCCTCGAGGCTATAACCTAAGCGTCCATTCATCCGGGGATAGACCAATGCCATCGGTAGGCAAGTCTAGAGCCTGGATTTTCGCAAGGAGGATGCCCTTCTGGACCTTGAGGTCATGGCCCACATTGGTGCCCCAACCCTTCATGAATTGCCAGGAGCGTTTGTCAAGGTGGTGCCATTCATCCATGACCGACATACAACGATGTGGTTCGGCTCGGGCCGCCACCCAATGCTCCTTCACTGTAGACATAAAACCCGGTTGGCGAAGCCAGAAGGTTTCAAACCGGAAGCGAGGCAGTTTCCTAGGCCGCTCATCCTGCGATGAGAGTAGGAGGGAACATGATTGGAGCCAATCCGCGTGATGGCCTGTAGGGTGGCCAGTGGAAAGCGCAGTTCCCACTCTGGGGACATGAACACCCAATCTTGGACACTTATGGTGGGGGCAACCTGTCTATTGGTCTAGGTAAATCTCGCACCCACTTTGTCTAGCTCCCGAAGGCCAAGGTCTGCAATCCAATCATTGAACCGCTGCATACCCGATACTCAACACGGGAGGATCTGCCTAGCTGCGTCCCTGCTGCTATGCCGAACTGCCGATAGGCCGCCCGACCTTTCCTACGGGGCACCTGATGGAGAGTGTCACATCATGCATGGCCATGCAGCCACTGTTGGGGTGTACAACTGGATGCTCCAGTTTGGCCGGCATGTCCGCGTGACGGACGCCTGCGATGCAGTCTATCTTTTTCTCTTTCTTCTTTTGTCTATCTACGGACTACACCTCCATGCTGCTCAGTTAGGACATCTTCAAGGCGGGCCCGTAAACGTCCCGCAATCGTCCGGACCTCACTGTTCCACGGAAGCCATCCAACGCCGACCTGTGTCCGTCCGCGGGGTGGTCCGACTGCTATTTCTCCTGCAAACCGGAGACTAAAGTGGGGGAGGTCTGCGGGAGTCCAGACAGTTCCCAAGCCTGCTTTTGGCTGCCCTGGCCCACCAAAAAAAACCTTCCCTTCCCACGCGTGTTCCCGCCCGGCGCCAGCTACCCGCATTAATGCCGCTACAGAGCATCGCTCCACATTGAAGACGGTTTATGGCGGGCGCAATCTCTCATAGCCTCCGCCATTGAAGTAGTGCGTCGGCCGAGGGCGCCGCCCACTGTATGCCCTGCTGAACATGCCTCCTCGCCGCATTCACACGCCTCCATTAACCCCACATGGAAGCCAAGAAGCCTACTCCGGCCACATTTCCGTTCAGTAGCGGGCCGACATTAAACGGAACACCGACTAAGCTCCTCCCGTCCGCCCTATATTTAAAACGAGGGAAGACGCCGGGCAAGAACCACACCCCTCCGCCACTCCCCCAATCTCCTCCTTCACCACTCTTCAGATGGCTTACGAAGAGTAGTTCTCCGACATAGAAGCCGGCTGGGTGGCCCGCCGAGCCCGCCAGATACGAGCGAGGCAGCTCACTGCACTTACCCCCCGCCTCACCCGATGGAGCAAGTTGCCGGCCCAAGCCGTTGTGTGGTTCAGAAACTCTTCGCTCCAGGCCCACTCGACGGGGAGTGGCGAGTTGCTCCACGCCGGCACGGTGAGGAGCACGGTGGCACGAGCATCATCGCTATTGTCAACGACCGCACCTCCCGTGCGTATGATGGCGCCTCTCATGCATGTGACCGCGCCTCCCATGCCTGCGACTGCGCCATGCAGGCAGAGGCAGAAACCGGGTGCGCGGGGAGCAACGAGTCGGTGGCCGGCTCCTCTGTTTTGTCCACCATCATCGAGGAGAAGTAGAACATGGGAGTCCGCCACCGCTTGGGTCCCATGAAGGCCACCGCTTAGGCGGCACCGGCGCACACAACTGATGTCTTTCCCGTTTCTTCTCTTTTGAGGACTTCAGTCGATCCCACATGGGCTTCACGGAAGCGGAGGCGCAGCCTTCCCCTCCCGCTGAAGCATCAGCCGGGGGTTCCAGTCTGATGAGCTATGGGAAAGTGAGTCGTCCTTTGCGCTGAAGAATATACCTCTGGGGCTCCCGGTAGTCTGGTGATCGGGCCGCCGGACATGAGGAAGACAAAGGGATCCGCGGACGACAATTTAGATTAGGTATTAATTATATCTTCAGAGTCGGACTAGCACCGTTGATGTAAATGTACTGAAATGCGTCTTGTTTATATGAAAATTCAGCTTTTTTATATGAAATCTGTCATGTTTATGTGAAACCTGGTCGTGTTTGCATGAATTTATTTTGGTTGGTTTGAGCTGTTGTGAAAATGTATGCGGCCAGCATTGGTGGTTGCCTCCCGCATACGTGTCCGCGGACTGGTCCCCCTATCCGCGAACGGGCACGAGAAGTTTTTTACGGGTTGCCCTTGGAGATACCCTTACATCTAGCATCTTCTTCCGCATTTGCACGGTAGTAGAAGGCGGGGATGGAATGCCGCCGTTTCATGGAGACGAATGACTGTCATTTAGGGCGATTTGGGGGTGACGTGGCCTCACCACAGGTCAGGAAAATCAGCTAGTGAGGCCTCCTATTCCTATAAATAGGTCGTAGTGACAAAAATATGTGGCTTCCCCTGAAACCTCGCACCATCTTAACCCCATTTACCCTAGCCGTCAACGACGACACCTCCCGCTACATGGCCCGCAGTTTAAGTGTGTCCATAGACTCGTATGATATTTCCCGTTTACATGCATCCACAAAGCTCGAACATCCCTTCCTACCTCCGCGTCTCCTTCAAATCTAGAATTTCTACAGGACCCTCTCTCTTTTGGCTAGCTAGTTAGATATCGATCAGGATGGTAGACCACATGGAGCTCTCTGTGGAGAGCAGCGGCGGTGGCAGGCCCCCGCCTACGCCCCAGATCAGCCTTGTGGGACTGTTCCTCGCGTGCATGGTCGCCGGCGGTGTGCAGTACGGCTGGGCGCTGCAACTCTCCCTCCTCACCCCTTACGTCCAGGTATTTAAACGTGTGTGTACTCGGGCGTGTTTTTCTCCAAGAGTGTGTATTGTTGTTGTGAAAATAAGCAATCTTTTAAATGTAAATATTTTGTACCGGGGTTTCTATGATGGTTATTGTGTTATCCTATTTGAGAGTGTTGAGTTTGTTTTTTTCGGGCTGTTGAGTTTTCTTATTCATTTTTTAGGGGAGAAAACAGAGAGGAAACTAGGTGATACCCAGTGCGTGGCTGCGGGGATCAGTTGCAATATATTTAATAATATTTGGTTGCATGAAACAATTTTTTTGATCAATAATATGTTAGCTGAAATTGATAATATACTTTAATATGCCTAGTCCATAATTTTTATCGAATATAACTAACAAAATTAAAAGGTAGAAAATTAACCAACATTTCATGCATAGTTGCATGCTAGGGTGGGACTTACCGGAAAAGGCTTTCGCCCCGCTTTATATATAAAGCAAAGATCCACATCATCCAATACAAATGCACGCCAACACCACACACATCCAAGGCAGGATACAAAAGCACTGAGCGCAGCAACACCATCCCTAGCACACTACCACGAAGAGATGAAGCCGCATATAACGAACCGTGGACTCCAAGGCGGTGCCTTCAGGAAGGATACGACACCGGAGCGCCGCCACCGCCCGATCCGAGGATCAGAGTTTCCCCCGGAGCCGCACGACGGGCGGTGAGAGCCGCGACGACGCCTTCAAGAAGGGAACGAGTTTCGCCGTCGCCGGTCAGTCCGAAGAAAGAGCAGGTTTTCACCCCGGCCAACACTCACCGCCGCCGAACGCTACACCCCGGCAACCACGCCGCCCACACGGCCATGGTCACCGGGCAGCGCCAAGACACGGGCTTTGCCCAAGAGCACCGTGCACCGCCACCAGGGCCGCCGCCCAGGCATCCAAGACCTTGACACCACCGCACCGGAGACCCGCCGCTACCCCAACCAAAGAGACGAGCAAAAAAGGATCCGACTTTGCACCCCTGGCCCACCCCCAGCATCGAGACCCAACAGATCGGCCAACACTGGCATCCATCGACCCATCCTGCAGCCCGGAGCGCGAGACGAGATCGGTCCTGCAGCACCGTGGGGCGGGGACGACGTCAGTTCTGCTGCACCGTGCGCGAGACGAGCTCGGTCCGGCGGCACTGTGCACGAGACGAGCGATGAACCGTAGCTGGGAAAGGGCCAGCCCTTTGAAGGGAGAAGCGACCGAGCGCCGAGGAGATGGAGTGAAGGCCGAAACGGTCCGATCGCAGACAAGCCGACGCCGGAGAAGCTAGCCGCCGCCGCAAGCAGATCCGCCAAGCCACCATGGAACCGCCACGACACCGGGAGTCCATCACCGCCGGACCTCCACACGTCGCCGCCCACGGCCGGAGCAACGACCACGCCCGGCCGCTGCCCTACCCGCGTCGCCCGGCGAGCTCATCGCGCCGGAGTCGCTGGGCACGCACCACCGCCACCACGCGCCGCCGCCGACCCCCACCGCCAGATCCGGCTGGATCCAGCAGGGGCCGACCGCGCGCCACCTCCCGAGATGGGAGCGCCGCAGCCGCCCCGCCACGCACGAGACCCAGGGCACCGGCGCGCCGCCACCAGCCGGCTGCCCCGCGAGCCCGCCGCCGAGCCGCTAAACCCCGCGAAGTCCAGCACCGCAGCTCGAGGAAGCCACCCCGCGCCGGCGTCCCACGAGCAGGGGGGAGAGGGGCCCCGCCGCCGCCGCGCCCACCGGGCTTTGCCTGACGGAGCTCACCGGCGACGGCGGGGGGGAGGGGAGGAAGGAGGGACCGAGGCGCAGCAGGAGCGGTTCCCCCCGGCGCGCGAGGGCGCACCGCGGGGGGTGGGGGGAGGAGAGGGTGATAGAGGCAAAGGTGTCCCGTCTTTCGATGAGATGATGAATATCGCTTTGATGGAAGTCGACTTTGACGATCCGACTACGAACGTGCGAGGACGTCGCGCCTTAGCAATCGCTAAACCAACTCCGAGAGGTTATCGACCACGCCGGAGCACGATCAACCTGACCACGAGGGTCTGTTTCCTGCGAGCAAACGAAGAACAGGCAAGAAACTGAGATTGCAATCTGGATATTGCGAATATAAGATGAAAGCTTTATTGATCAAGGTGGGGTTCTGTGACGCCTTTGTCTGGTCGCTGAACACAAACGAAGTACGCGAAGTTGCAGCTATGGCGAACTTTTAATCTAAACAAAACCCAAAGTCTAAACGACGCCCTAAGGGCTGTATATATGGAGGAAGAGGGGGGGAATTTCGTGGCCCTTGAGGAAGGGGTCCGAAACCAACCCTATCTCTTGTTTTCCCACACATACGGACTCTAAAAACAGCCTATACTTATGTATTTCGAAATTACATGGGCCTGGCCCAATAATAAGGTGACGCAGCACCTAGAATAGCCTCTGGACGAAAGTTATGAAGTAGCATCTTGTATATTTCGTCCAAGGCTTCATGCACGCATTATGGTGGCTTCAACGTCCTGAAATCATCACTTGTAACTCCGTTCTTGTTCCCCATGCGCATGCCATCATCTCCATGCTTGTTCTTGCTCCAATGTTCATCCTTCTCAAAGCTAGGCCCTTCATTTGTAAGCAAAACAAATGTATCCAATTTAGGCAGCATCATATTCTCATGAACATTAGAATCATTAGCAAGAAACGAAAGTACCTGGTAATTTAATTGGCGTGCGCGAGCTCTAGTAATTGGTCCAGTATGTATAGCAGCAGGGACTGTGGGTGTAATAATTGTATTGATGTCCTCATCAGAGGGGGAGGGGGAGGGGGTGGGGGAGCGGGGAGAGCCTGGAGGTGCTCGCCTGGCGGTCGACGGCGGCGGAGGCAGGCGAGGAGGCCGGCGGCGGCGGGAGGGGAACCCTAGCGGGGGAGAGAGCGGGGGAGGCTTGGTTGCTACTAGTGGACTGACTCCTCTCCAATGCTTTTGATCTTCATTTTGGTTTATCGGGGTGGGACTTTTCCCGTGCATTGTTGCGTGTTGAGATGGGATGGTTGCATGTTGAGACAAATATGTTAGTGGGATCACATATTTAGTTATGCTAGATAATAGTTCTGTATATTCTTACCATATATGAATCTTAGGGGGCCTAGTAGGACAATTTAAGGGATTGATTTGTTGCTGAAAAAATAGACAGAAGAGATGATTGGAAGACTTGCATGTGTTTAATGATGTGACGGGTCTACAGACCATGCAATTGATATCATCAAAATTGCACCGAGTCAACTCATCTCATGAATTAGCTATCGAAACATATCAATTTCACAGATATGCCATCGGTTTAGCGACATGCCCCCATCTCAACGCGGCCACATATAACATTTACACGTAATCTGAGTCTAGAATCAACCAGCATTGCTGCGATACCACTATTGCGGTACAAGGTAGGCTATGCTGGTGCAAAAAATATTCCACCCCGCACCACCTGTGATCATGATGTAGGTACGGTCTCACACGAGTACCATTTGATATGTTAACCCATGATGGAAGTAAAGTTGCAATGGTCGTTGATGTAGTTGTAGCCATATGTCTCCTCCCCTTCAGTCGTTGATCAATTCTTATTTGACATCATGGGTGCAATGCCTCCGAGGTGTATCCACCTATAAATGAATGGCTCAAATATGAACTAATAGTTTTCATGTCGCAAGCCTCGGAAGGAGACCGTTGTGCTGGTTGGAGGGTTCCTCCTAACCTTGAGTGCATCCCTAAACTGGTTATTCCACTTGTGACCAAAATTAATGCACTCCTCCTTATATGACTTCCCCCAAAGGGATCAACAATTACGATCATGCAGGCTACAATTCTTGTAATGTATTTGACCTTATCCAAAGGGATTATGAATCCATATGTGTGTGACCCCACGAGTTCATGAGGACATGTCATTGGAAGTGACCCTAGTAACTCTTACTCAAGCTGGTAGTTGAGTAACTCCTTACTCACATGAATCAGTTGCTTCTCTGGCGCCAAGTTCATAAACTAGAACTTGGCCAACTAGAACTAATCTAATAACTGGCTGCGACCTCTAGCAAGACGTGCTAGTTCCTAATTTCCATGAAGTCATTCTGACGAACCTCTCAATATGTCATATACGAAATATTCTTGAGTCACAACATATTTTGTTGAACACAATGCAGTAGCATGTCATCTTTGTTGGGTGGCTGCAACCTCTCTTGTCGACCTATGAACTAATCCATGGTGAGGGTAACTCTTAACCTTAACCGTATGGCAATGCAATCCTTGATCAGATATGTCAAGAGGACCCAAATAAATCTCACCAATTTAGAAGGGAAAGGTCATGCCTTAATCGACCATGCCTTGCAATATGCTTCACAACATACCCGGAAGATACCTTTATAACTACCTAGTAAAGGAGTAGTGTTTGGCAACCCCTAATCAAGTCGATCGTCTTCCGAAGGATCATGAGACAACGTTTACTTTGAGGACATGTCATATGCATTTAGCTCGAAACTAATAAATGATAAACAACTCGACGCATCTTGAAAATGTAAATTCTAGCTATGAGTTCCCAACTCAAGCTACATCCATGAGAACGCCACAGAGCAATCCCTTCAAGAACTTGATAGCCATCCATGAGGCGCGACATGTGAATTGGGTTTGAACGTATTGCAACTCTATTTGAGTGTAGCCATCAATTGATAGACATAGTAGTCTATGGTGGTACTCCCCTTCCCCACATCCTCCATGACTAGGGACATTAGGATATTTTCATACAACTCAAAGCTCCCACAACGGATCACATATTTATTGCTCGAAGTCAAGACAATATTCGTGGACGACTGGATAATATATTACAAACACATAGGATTACAATCATCAAATGATTGCATCTACGCCTTATTTTTAGCATGATCGACATGAGTTGTCCGTCCTGGTCACAGTTCTCACCAGTTGCTCACACTCTAGCTATTCTCAACTCCCTTTGACCATGACGATGCCCTCCTCCCCTCCAGCCGCACCTGTCACTCTCCTCACCTCAAACCACTTCCGTACTTGCTCTTATTGCGATGTGAAATAGCTCATTGGTGAGTTGTAACAAGTGCTTCTTCTTCGCAACTACGATACGTTCAAGAGAAGTACCTCCTTCGAGTCACAATTCTTTGATTCCTCCCCCCGACCTTGCTCATATAGTTCTTGTGGAGCTTGAGATGGTTTCCCTCGATGCGGCCACGTAGGACAAGGTGCTTGGCACCAAAGGCCACTCATGCACTATTATGCCTCTCTCACCCAGGGGATGAGCACTTAGGTGAGCTATGTCAATGGGTCTACACTGTCAATGAGTAATACCTGCTCATGGGGATGTGCTTAGTGTTGGGGCCTCCCATGGACACAATTTTACAAGGTGTGATAGACACATGTTAATTCAAGTGAATAGTGCTCGGGGGGCAACAATGGTCAATGGAGGATGATGAGAGCGAGTTATCATGGGACTGTGACAGGCTAATTAAAATATTGTTCTTTTTTAGGCCGTCGTTCGTACTTATGCTTTGGATGGTGGTAAGGGAGGAATGCCAATCGATTTACACTAGAAATTATATTTCATGCGGATTTGGATGGAGTCTATTGCATGGCAAAATTGGCTTATCTCACATTTTTCGTTGGACTAACAAAGATACCAGATACTAATAATCTTTGGAACATGCAAGCGCCACTCAAGTGGATTTAGGTAGCTAGAGAAGTGAGATAACGTGTTCCTCATTCTAAGATTTTGAACATGGAGCCATATCTAAGAGGAATTAGTCAAATTTGGATCTTTTATGGAGGTGGAAAGATATCGAACATTCTATAACTCTCGCATGTATGTGATATGTTGTGTAATTTTGATTGAATACAGCCCAAACATTGTTTATTTTGAAGTTATACTAAGAAACTATGTTAGATTTATAGATTAAAATCATTGTAGCGTGTGCATGCTTGGATTCACTAATATGGTTTAATATGTTTACCGTTGCTTCGACAGACATTGGGAATACCTCACGCTCTTACTTCGGTTATGTGGCTCTGTGGTCCTATTGCTGGATTAATTGTAAGTAACTATGACAATGGATCTTGTAGAACAAGGAGTTATGTTTTGATTTCCATAAGATAACTCTCTAACAACTTAAGAGACGAAAACCTGCACACCTGGTGCTTCTTTTTTTGTTATACTTTGAACCGTGGTCTATAAAGCAATAAATTCATGGTGCAACTTCATGAATATTTATTAAAAGAATAAGAAGTGACGTAAAGTGCACATCACTTTCATTCATCATTTGAGCAAACCACTTGATTTTTCCAATTCATTCAGGGGTTGGCGTATTTCCTATGAGTTTATTGTGAAGCATATATTTCAAATTAATGCATGCATCATATGTTCATGAAGGTGCAACCATGTGTGGGTCTCTCTAGTGACAAGTGCAGTTCGCCACTAGGGAGGCGGAGACCGTTTATCCTCTCGGGATGCATCGTCATCTCCATATCGGTGAGTACCATGCAATCACACCTCTTTTGATGACATACACCATCAACCTGTTATGAACAATCACTAATGTGTTGCAACACTCATCTGTGTGACCCCGTAGGTTATAATTGTTGGGTTCTCCTCGGACATCGGGTACGCACTCGGGGACACGAAGGAGGATTGCAAGTAAGCTAAAACTTTAATTTCAGGCATATAGTAGCAAAGTAAAGAATCTTAGTAAATCTAACGCCAAGTTGACGAGAGATTTGTACAGAGATTACACTGGGCCTCGGTACCGTGCGGCTGCTGCCTTCATTTTGGGCTTCTGGCTGCTCGACTTCTCCAATAACACAGTGCAAGTGAGTGTGTGCATGCTTGGTCAAGAGTGTATCGACATATTTCATAGTTAATTTTGGTAGTCTAGACTAGAAAAAATATTGCTTTCACTCAAAAAACACAAAAATTGTTACGAAGAATCATTAGAGAAAATGGCAATTCTTCATACTTACAGAAAATAATAATCGTGTCAAGCAATACCCAAGGAGATTCTATGTAAGCCATCCATTAACTCTTGAGATATGTGTAGAAATTTCAACACATTCCATTTGTTGCATTTTCATAAAACATTGAGTCAAATCATATCCACTCTCCTCCTTACACACGTCATGTCATGCATCCACCCAACATCATGCCTCTGCCCACATGAATAATTCAAATTTGAATACCTCTCTGTCTCCGTGTGAAAATTGTTTGTATTTAACTAACATTTGTTTGACATTGCTGATAATAATGAAATATTTTCAATTAAGCTATGGTTAATAATTGTGATAACATAAATATGGGAAAACATCAACAAACCTAATGTGCCAAGTCAATACGAACTGCGATAGGTACGTTATAATCCCCAAGTGTGAGGAATTGTTGTAGCACTTTCCAAAGATAAAAGTGGTTAGTATGGAGTGTCGGATACACAAGGAGCTGAAGGTAAGATCAATATTCCCCCATCTCCTATCTGTCACTGATACAACCCTATGTAAACCGAGCATGTGTTTTATCTAGAAACAAGAAATAAACGTAAAAGTAGGCAATCAACGTGGGTACAAAGAGGTAGCTTTGTAAGGCAACGAAGACCATAAACGTAAAAGTAGGTGCTGCCTAAGTAATGATGCAATACAATAAAAATAGCGAGCGTGGAATAATGGTGGTAGGTGTGCGGAATTGTCCCGGCAATGAGCTAAGTTACTAAACTGGTCATCTTCACAAGTTTATATGTGGGAGAGGTCTCTACTAGCATGCCATCCCTTACTCGGAATTTATGCACTTCTGACTGGAACTATTAGCAAGCATCCACAACTACTAACAAGTTCATTAAGGTAAAACCCAACCATAGCAGTAAGATATATTGGTCCCCCTTCAATCATGTATGTATAAATTTATATGGTCCGGCGAGGTTTCTGTCGCTCCTGCCCCCATATGCATAGTCCAATGAACATACAACTAACCCTATGGCATGATCTGCATGTGAACTCATATGATGCGCACCAAAGGACAGTAACATAACAACAAGCAACTCAAACCAAACATGGAAATTGACCAATTCACCCAAAGGACAACAAGAATCTACTCAAACATAATAGTGATGACACAAATAATTGGGTAATAATTCATAGCACTAAAACACCATGTCAAGTGGGGGATTCCGGCGGGTTCTCATAGAGTGGACAGCTAAAAAGAGGTGAGGAAGGTGATGGAGATGTTGTTGAAGATGGCGATGTTGATCAACACGATTGCCACGATGATGGTTCCCCTAACGACACTCCAGCGCCACCAGGAGAGAGAGGTTGAGAGCCCCCCTTCAAATTCTTCCTCCATGGCATGCCCCTAGATGGGAGAGGTTCTCACCTCTGTTCCTTGTCCACCATGGCTCCCAGAGGGGTGAGAGCCCCTCCGATATTGGATCTCATCTCTATATCTCTTTGTTTTTCGCTACTATTTTCTAGCCAAACACAATTTCTTTTATAGTCGGAGGTCGGTAACTCCGACCGGACGGGAATTCGAGGGATTTTTTTCTCCTTAAAATTAGCTTTCTTGTGGATAAAAAAGGGCTCTAACTGACATCCACAACCCCCACACGGGCCCATGGCATGACTAGGGGGTAGGCACACCACCTGGTCGTGTGGGGCCCTCGGGCACCGTCTTGCGTTGATTCCTTCGCCCAAAAATAACATATATTCCAGAAAAATTCATAGTAAATCACCGGGGTATTTTGAACCTAAATATTGATTTTCTATGAAAGAAAAAATATGCAAAAAACAACAACTTGCACTAGGCACTAGATGATAGGTTAGTCCAGAAAAATAATATAGAAGTGCAGCAAAACCTGAAAGTCATATATAATTGATGTTAATATAGCATGAATACTTCAAATAAATTAGATACGTTGGAAACGTATCAGCATCCCCAAGCTTAATCTGTGCTCGTCCTCGAGTAGGTAGATGATAACAAGAATAATTTTTAGAGTGTGAATGCAAGGATAGATAAAACCTTTGATCACATAGGCAATGATAATTCTGAAAACAAGTAACATCATTCCATTAAGTTCAACATATAATAAAGTGGTAATGAAGTATCTCATTAATATTTTAGGATCATACTGCAAACATAGAGCAACCAATGAAGTATATATGATGACTAGGTACCGCAATTTGAACATAACCATCATACTTATACATTGCACAATGAATTACTATTATGAGAATGCATTCAAAGCTAAGAGTGATGACCATACTCAATACCTAGTGCCGCAAGAAAAAGAAGATGGAATTGGCCCAACAATAAAAGTAAAAAAGATAGGCCCTTCACAGAGAGAGGAGCAGAGATCAACATGCGCCAGAACTCATTTGTTTAAAACAGGGATAATTTTTTTGAGATGTGTACTTTTCCAGTCAAGGTTTAGCAACAAAAGTTTCCATTATCTTCCATACTAAACACATTAAGAGTAGTTACCATGCATCAACACTCCTCCTCCACCATAACCAACACAGACCATGGCTAGTTGAATCCATGGGTGCCTGCCAACTTTCAACTTTTCTGGAGGAGTGCCTTTTTCAAAAATATATTATTGGGATTAGGCATCCCTATACAAGCTATCTCATAAACATAACAACCAGAATAAACTCCCGACCTAAGTAAAACACACTTAGTACGGAAGATAGTGACTACCCCCACCGCTCCATGAGTTTTACGAGCACACAAAATAGAAGTTTATTTGAAAGTTTAGAGGTGGCCTTGCAAATTTACTTGAAATGGCATTGAAATACCATCTATATGTAGGTACGGTGGACACTTTGTGGCATAAACTTGTTTCAAGGATTGGATGCACAAGCGGTGATTCCTCTTAGTACAGGAAAAGGCTAGCAAAAGACAGTGGGCAACCACTTTACCAAGCACAAAAACCTTAATCATTCATTCTCTAACAATAACATTATTGAGGAAATATAATCATGATGATAACCTTCAAACCTTGAATACCTCCAAGGCTGAACCACTTTACCAAGAACAAAAACATTAATCATTCATTCTCTAATAGTAAACATGTGCCAAGCCAATCATCTGTCCTTCATTGGGAGATACTTATCACCACAACATAATATGTTCAACTTATTGCAACTAATGCTCTTTGTCATTATAATATAACTCTCTTGCTTGATTAAAGATATGCACTATCATAATCTCACTTCTATTTTAATGAATTAAACAGAGGATGCATGTTTACTTCTCAATATGCATATCATAAATGAGACACATGACATTCAATTCATTCTTAAATTTTACTATAAAGCTATAAGTGAAGCACAAGAGTAAATGATCATACTTATTCAATGAGGGATTCTCCAAGGTAGTGGGATCAATACTAATGACTAAAGTTTGACCTCTTCCACCCCACTTCCAATAATAATGTAATCCACATGAATTGTGTCAACCTCCTAAATAGTGACATCAATACTATCTAAAGTTGACCTGTTCAAAGCCACTTTCAATGATAATTTTATCCATACTTTAAAAGATATAAGTGAAGTTCGTGGAGAATTCTACAAATAACATAAATATAGAGAGACCAATATCCAAGCTCAAAAGATATAAGTGAAGCACACAAAGCATTCTATAAAGCCAAACTCAAAAGATTTAAGTGACGCACAAATAAAGCCATACTCAAGAGATATAATAAGTGAACTGCATGGATTATTCTATAAATAAACCAAAACCAAAACAAATCATACCCCAACCAACATAGTGTAAATTTATTCAAAATAAAAAGAAAAATGATACTCTAATACTCTGCACATATCATGTGAACAAATAAAAATATAGGCTCAACCGAGACATACCTTTAGTTGTTCAAAAGGATGAAGGGGATGTCAAAGCATCCCCGAGCTTGGAGTTTGAGATCTCTTAAAAATATTTCTCGGGGATCCCTCGGGCATCCCCAATCTTCAGATCTTGCATCTCTCCAACTTTCTCTTGTATCGCTATCTCCCGTGAGTATTAAAATTTTCATCGATAGAAAATTCAACAGAACTCGTGAGATGGATTAGTATACATAAAAATAAATCACAAAATCATCTACTGTCAAGACAAGTTGAATAATTATTTTTAAACATTAGCTACTATATACTATCATTTCCATAATTTATATCCCCCAATATACACCATGAAAATTTAGAATAAGCGGATAAAAAAACTATAACAACAATCTGTCTAAACCAAATAGTCTGTAGTAACTAATTCTAAACATATACTTCTGAAGCTCCAAAAATTGTGAAAGATTAGGAAGTAATAGATTTTTAATTACAATACTGTACAAAAATTTCATAGCACGCTCTAGGAAAATATATTAATTTAATTACGACAACAAAACTTTCTGTTTCTGTAGAGCACTCACCAAACATGCAATTTAAATATCCTATAGGCAAACCTTGGCACTTCACTCTTATGGTACAGTGTTTAATACATGGGGATAGTTATTTTTATGAGAAACTTCCATGAAGAGCTTTACATTATTTCCACGAGCATGAACAAAGTGTTCAAGGTCAACCCTCACATCTTCAATGCACAACTTTTCAACCACTTATCTTTTTGAAAAAAGTTTTCATTTCCCCTCTTAATTTTTGTTTTGTTTTTGAAAAAAATGGCACACAAAATAAGAACAAGACTCTATAAAACTTCCGGGTTGTCTCCGAGGCAGCGCTTTCATTAAAGCCGTTAAGCAACGCATAAAGCTACAAGTAATTTATTTATTTTGCATTTTTAAATTTTACCCACAAATAAAGAAAGAAAACAAGAACACGAATAAAAAACTAAGTGATAAAAGCAAACAAACATACACAATAATTTCCATCCTACGCTATTGCCCCTGGCAACGGCGCCAGAAAGAGCTTGATAATCCCCAAGTGCAAGGAATTGTCGTAGCACTTTCCAAAGATGGAAATGTGGTAAGTATGGAGTGTCAAACCCACAAGGAGCTAATGGTAAGATCAATATGTCCTCAGTCCCTATCTGCCACTAATACAATCCAACATACACTTACCTTTTGCTTTATCTAGAAACAAGAAATAAAACTGCAAAATGGGTATAAATAGGTAGCTTTGCAAGGTAACGAAGAACATAAATAGAAAAGTAGGTGTTGACTGAGTAATGATACAATATAATACAAATAGCGAGTATGGAATAGTGGTGGTATGGCGTTGGGATTGTGTATGGAAAGATCAAAGCCTCGCGGTACACATAAAGAGATCTACCCACTACCCTTGTGCATGCGAACGAACAAGAGATGCTGATGCCAGCTACACCGTGCTTTCTTTCCAAACGACCTAACGTTTCGAGGATAATTAGGAATGGTTGTATCCATGCGTCGGGCGCATATAAAAAAGTAAAAGAAAACATGGATGGGGAGAAAGAAACCGTTATTTACTGCCAGCATGTACAAGGTGCCACTTACAATAAACTGCCAAATTATTACGAAGTGCCACACATATACAAAGTGCCAAATTATGACGAAGTGCCACACATATACAAAGTGCCAAATGATTACAAAGTGCCTAAAAATTTACACGAAGTGCCAAATATTACAAACTACTTGTCAATTCACACGAAGATCGCTACACATACATTATGTTGTTAAGTTCTACTTGATCAATCATTAAGTTGTAATGGGTCAACCACTAAGTTACAACAGGAGAAAATACATCGTAATGTGCAGTCAATGTTCTACTACGGGGATGTGGAGGAGGGGAGCCCACCAATTTCTTGATTCAGAGCCCCTCGTGGTGGTGGAGGTGGACGGCCGGTGTCCCCGGCGTCAACCAACTTGAGCTCACCGATCAGATCTAGTGAAGAGAAACCAAGACAGACATGGAAAGAACCCAAGTGATGGCGACACATGGCATCATAGAGCGCATAAATAAATCAATGTTTTGCCAGCCAGATCCTGTCCAGGAGTAGGAGGCTCCTGCTCGACATTCGAGGAGAGGTGGGGAAGACCTCATGGCCAACGTGTCATTTGGCTAGGCCAGAGGCTCATCGCTAGATCCCACCTTAGAGGGAGGTCGTTGGTGTCGATTATTTACTATAGTGAGGAGGGTAGGGGATATGTTTTGGTTGTCCTCGCCGTCCTGGGATGGGGATAGGCATGACGATGATGTGCCATAGTGAGCTTGACAAATTCTGATGGTTCTTGTCTAGATCTGGACTCCTTGCGTCTTCCTCGTTACCCATGGTGAGGATCCTATTGTGACCACAGAAGGAGCACGTCGACCTCCTCCTTTCCATGGGTTCATGCACCCCTTCTACCTCCACCCATGATCTAGTTTGATAGAGCACATCTCCTTCCAGGAAGAGGTGTGGTGGAGGCGAGGGGAGAGGTGGTGTCGTCAGCTGCTTGGGGGAGTGGTGGTTGGATCTGGTTGGTAGGGGCGAGAGGGGAGGTGAGGTTGGCTGGAGAGGAGAGTAGCAATATTTTGGGAGGAGAGTGGAATTGTGTGGAGGGTGTGACCGAAAGTGTAGGTTGATTTAAGGATGCTCTGGGGAGAGGCGGGCATTATGGACCCGCACCTGTCTGTGAGGTGCCTATTCTCTCTCTCTCTCTCTCTCCCTCTCTCTCTCTCTCTCTCTCTCTCTCTCTCTCTGGGTTTTCTACTAGTTTAGCTACCCGGATCATGAGGTGGGGTGAAAAGTTGGATTGCATCTCCATGGGTACACTAACATAGCACATATTTCATTGACAAGCACTTATTCAGCAAGCACTTTGAACTGCAACAGAGAAACCACAAAATTCCAATAGTGAAAACTTATAAACTTGATGTGGCTTTTGGTATAGTTGTTGAGAAAATTGTCAAATTGTTTGCCAAAATCATGCGTAAAATATATCAGTGGAAAGTTATGGATTAGGTGACACTTTTTTATGTAACACACTTTGTAAGCTTCGTTGCGGTCTAATAGCAATTTGGAAAACAGAGTTTTTCCCGTCAAGTGACATCGATAGTATTTTTTAGACTTTTTATCGTTAGCGAGAATGATGTAGATGATATATTGTTGGAAAGATGTCTAAGAGGAAAAAACTAGACGTCGTTCTCCTAGTTTCTTACGGTTTAAGAGCTGTTAAAAAAACTAGATGTCGTTTTTTGGCGCAGTCCAAATTGACAAGTGAACTGCATCAAATGGGCAAATGAACTGAGCTGGCTAATAGAAGTCGGCTGAGTGCAGTTCAATGAACTCAAAGCGAAATTTTCAGTGCCAACAAGTGAACTACCGGAAATATTTCCCACGCCAGGATGTTAACTTCCCGGATAGAAGCGAACCCTGAAACATCGAAGCGATCTGCAAGTTTTTCTACATCCTTTTTCCCTATGTTCTGGGTTCCATGGCATGAGAGCAGCAAACTGCATAAGTGTTTTTCCACAATTATTTTAAAGAGAGAACCAAAGAACTTATTATAATAAACTACTTCTAGTTTCTTAGCAATTTATGAACAAGTCCCTAACTTTTCACAAATGACCCCTGAAAACTCAAAGATAGTTATTGTTCCCCTATGGAGCAATGTGGCACACCAAAGCCCGTGCATGCGCGTGGAAAAATGCCTGCCATATGCTGGAGAACTATAGTACCATGCCGCACGCCGATGACAAAATCCTAGTTGGCCTCCACCATACACTGGTTGAGCCTTGGATCGGTGCTGGAATCAAAGGGCGGGGAAGAGCATGGATGACATGGGGCAAGCCACAAGGGTGGCCCGATCTTCATGAATTTTAGGTGTATTTGCGGAACAACACAAGGAAATGGAGAAAATCATGAGGAATGACAAAATAATCAAGGAAAACACATGGGTAACTAGTGATTCCAAGGTGACACCCTCTTGTAATCTTATATCCACACCACAGGGTTCATATTGTTTCTTACAAATTCATTGGAGAAGCAAACAACAGGGTGGAAGATTCTTCCCCAAGTCATAAGACATGGATGGCTTGAAGTCCATGGAACAAACCTTCTCCACAAGTGGAGGTCTTGAACTCCAAACGAGTCTTCACTGCAAAGGGTGGCCTTGTACTGTATGAGGAGTCATCGTCACAAGGAGACTTCCCACAAGGGGAGGTACATGAGCTAAGCTATAATGTATTGTCATTTCTTAGCTAAACATAATCTAGGATGGGGATGGGTATATGTAGGTCCACCCATGAAGGGGTAAATGAAGACGAAAAGATACATAGGCAAGTCACCCAAAAGTTGCGCATGAAGTAGTTATATGGGGTCCTCCTGGCTGGTATAACCGGTCAGTGGGGCGAGTGTTGGCCAGGCAGTGGAGGTAGGTGGCATGCTCCAAGGGTTTACACCGGGGTAAGTGTCTGGCATAATTGGGACAAACATCAGGTTTTCTCCGGTTCCTGCTAGTGTAACCGGGCCGGCTGTGCTTGTTATATCGGCCACTTGGATGTGGCCATCCTTCCCCATCTTTCACCACGTGAGTGTCTTGGTGTTTCTTCCTCCTCTCCCCATTCTTCCGTTGCAAATGGTGTGAGCTCTCTCTTGTGCATGTCCTCCTCCATTGCACAATTGTCACTAGGCAACGTATATGTGCAAATGAAGGAGGATCAAGTATTATACCATCCATGCGAGAATCAATTAGACACGAATAAAAGGCAGAATTCACCTTAGTAGATGTGATGCATGTGTCCCTTAGCGATGGAGACAAAGCCATGGTGATAATTGTAGGATGTGATTTGTCATCTCATTCGTCACACCCTTCAAGAGGAGTCTTCCTCTACTTAAAACATCATCACCATAGAGAAGGGATAGATCAGAGTTGCCACAAAAATGGAACATGTCACACCATGTACTAAAGGCCTACACATGCACAAAACAATGAAAATAATGTGCCTTCATGGTTAAAAAATGTGTCATCCATCAATACCCATCTCTTCTCTTGTGCATACCATTAGCAAGAAATATGGTTGATGAATATATGGTGTATTTATGCATATGTCATAGAAATGACATGCATGGTGTAAATAAGGAAAACAAGCATGCTTCACATGTAACATGTACAAATATGTACTTATATATGTGAAAGCTATGGGGGCCTTAGTTCAAGAATAAAAGCAATGTCACACCCAACACATAGAATATAGCAAGTATTCAACATGATGGTGGCAACAATGGAAATTATTAGACAACTTTCAAAACAAAGCATGTGAAAAGCATGGAAATGGTTGCCATCAACACTATGGAAAGAGCAATTATTCAACATAGGAATTAAGTTAAATTTGATTTGTGCAAAGACATAGTTGCCATTTCCATAGGGTTGATTTGTGAAAGCTATGGGGGCCATAGGTGCTAAGGATATATCTTGAATATGTGATTTCGGATACCTTAAGCATAGCACAAGACAAATTCATGGGACTATCAAGCATGATATGACATATGGGATTGACATAAGATATCACATGCAGAACGCTATCACAACTACCCGACATCATATATTGTCACCTTACTCATCATAAATAGGTGGCAAATTGAAGCACGCAGAAGCAAAAATATGGTGTGCCATAAAAATATGAGCATTATTATCATGCAAGTTGTCCAAGTCCAGTAGCAGGATAAACACATCATCAAGACCCATTGTACCTTTGTGTTCCCGCTCATGTGTAGCAAGTGTTGTAGTAGAAAAGAACATATTGTGTCCAAGTTCAACATTTTGATGGTAAAATGTGTGTGTGTGGGGGGGGTGTGGTATTGTTCCACTATGGCCATTGTCTTGCCCATTGGAGAGAAGGACTTGTCGAGGATTGGGGAGCCATCGAGTACGGGACCATGCACCAAGTAAGAAGACACAATAGGAGTAGAGGTTAAGTTGTGAGATTGGTAAATGGCCCCGATCAAAATGCGTAGGTGACTAAAAGAAAACAATAAAAAATAGGCTAGGTCTAAAGGTTTTCACCTGCAGCTGTGAACTTGCACCCGAGATCCTATCTAGATAATCAACATGGCACTGGTAAACATTGTTACATATATCTTGTCAAAGTATTGTTATGGGAGATGTGTCCAAATAACCTGCGACCAAGTACCTCTGAATTGTGATTCTATTGTCCAACAAAGGCCCTTCCAACACATGGGGTTACCTTAGTTATTAAGGGACAAGCAGAGCAATACATTGTGCATTTAATGATTGCACCTTATCTACCCGTAGAGACTATCTTTCAGCTACAAAGCTAATCTTATTGCCACAGACGTTCATCATAGCCTTCCATTCTTCTCTACCCTAAGCCTCTCCTTGTTAAATCTTCGGTATCTTGTGTATCAGTAAGCCCTAGGATCGAGGAAGGGACAATATGATTGTCTAGCACACAGAGATAATGTTAACTCAAAGTAAACCAACGATACCTTAATGCATGTACATGGGGCTACGAGGCTATGGCTCCCCCTTAGCCCTTGGGGACTACTCATACAATGCAAATAAATCACATGCAATAGACATTATAAAGATTTCTACTTAGGGATGAATGAGTATAAGTCATACAATGTTGATCATGTTATACACTCGATTACAAGTATGATGGCTAGTGGAGATAAAGGCTATGGTGGTGGTGATGGCTATGGAGTGGTGGTGGGTGATGTAGATCGGAATGAGTTGGTAACTCTGATGAATGGTCAGTCGTCTTATTGGTGGCTCTCATTTGGTGAACGTTTCCTATCCTTTATAATGCAGACGGGATGAATAGGGTTTCAAAGTGCCTCCGATGCAAATCATCCTATAGCCCCTTTACTGATGTTGTCATGCATCACATCATGGAGGCGGTGGCATGCGATACGAGTAGTATCACAAGCGTGGAGGCTTGTAGGACATGACATCTTATTGCCTTCTTTTGTGGACACTGTTGTGTTGCTCCTTTTGATGGGCATAAGTTGTGATGTCCTACAAGAGGAAAGGCATCTATAGCACTTTCGTGATAAGTTGAGTGTCGAATCCATAGGCAGTAGAATGGAAGGCACTACTAACCTCAAAATTATGTTATTACCAACGTAGTTTCGTACACACCCAAAGCAGAGTTTGGAAATAGACTACTCTATAAGTTACTAGGAAAAAGAATAAAAAGGAGTTTCGATAAACTACGAATGGAAATGTAAAAAAGTAGGGTGTTCTCGAGGGTTCCAGTGTCATCGCTACAAATATGATCCATGCAACAAGTGTGAAGCATAGCTCTCTATCATATCACTAGGCCACTCTTTATATATCGAAGTGGGCGGTTCCCGGTACAGATATGCTCTACTCAAAGTAGACTTCATATCACATAGGCCACCACCATAGTTTCCCCATGCTGATTATCACTACGGTTCTTAAGGGTTTCCCCGTGGACGCAGCCCGATGCGAGTTTCCCTGTTACTCCCCTACCAACTGTAGAAGGACAAGAAAGAAGCTTTTACTGTTTCCTCACATTACCTCAACATCCGAATCTAAAAGAACAAAAGTAATTTGCTTCATGGGCAATCACAGCATAATGCAAGAGAGGCCTCCTCTCAACATTCGTGAAGGCTACTAACTCAAAGATAAACCTAAGATATTGGATCACTTGAAGGAATCTAATTCTAGTCATAAACTGTTCATCCATATCCCCAAAAATAAGTACGACTACTTAAACATGTAAAGGGAAAAGAGAGGGTCAAGTTACAAGCCGGCATTGAGCCAGTGAAATGAGAAGGCATGGCGGTGTTGGTGAAGATAGTGCTGATGGTGATGGTGCCGGCAGCATTGGTGATGAAGGAAGTGTCGGTGGAGGCGGCGTGGTGGAGATGGCACCGGGCCAAAGGCTTCTGCATGCAGTGGCAGAGCCTCCTCCTCCTTTTCTTGATCTTGTCCATTCTTCCATGAAGGTGTTGTTGGTGCAACAATGGAGGTGATGGAGATTGATCTTGGATGAATAATGGATGATGGCGGTGGCTATGGTTGGAGAAGTATTTTTAAGGGCTCTCCCAAAGCCTCCTCCATAGATGTAGCCTTTCTTCTTTGATCTAAGGGCTCTATATGAGCCTAATACTCTCCCAAACCCTTCCTTATTAGCCAGGGATCACGTAATAACCAACGGGAACAAAATCGATGAAGAATCATGTCTAGAGAGGCATCTTTTGGAGCTATCTCGGCCTGGTACAAGCAGTGGTACGGCCAGGTTTGATCATACCAAAGGCCGTCGAATCCAGAAACTTTTACATCCAAACTCTATTTTCAATGTTATTTGGCTCATTGCAAGAACAACGTCGATGCACCTGTGGTATTAGATCTTAATTTGGAGCACTTTGGAAATAATTTCAATTTTGACCTTCTGAAATGCCTAAGTCTGGTGCTCGCAATCCTCTGTATTAAACCCATCTTTGGCCTTTTCATCATGCTTGGTCCTAGGTTGCTGTAAGACACCTTTAGACACAACAAAACAAAGGAAACTGACAAAAACTAAAGAAAAACACAAACTATGCAATGCTCACAATGAGAACAATGAAAACTTGTAATCATGAATAATGGACATATATTTGATTCAATGGAACATGATATATGCAGAGAACATGCAACAAATGAGCTCTAAAAATCATAAAATATAGAGCCAGCAAACTCCCCACACTTATACCTTTTTCGTCCTCGAGTAAGAAGGTTGACTACCTAAGCTTTGCCAACTCTAAAGCTTACGCTGAAACCAAAACCAAAGAGTGAATCCATGCTCATTGTGCGAGCATGCAAAAATTAACTAGCGAGGGAGTGATACATGATATCTCCTTAGTTCCATTGCCATGGAGGTCGAGAAAGATGAAATATTTCTATGGAGTCCAAATTCCCATAGCCCAAGGTTTAGAGAGAAGGTTAAATTATGTTATGAATAATGCAATGCCCATCATGGACAAAAGAAACTATGGATTATCAATCACTTCAAAAGCACCAACCCTAGGCATACCAGGTATAATTGGAAGATCGTCCATCTGCATTAGTCAACTATTCAACTGCATATGCAGAGATTTGCGCAAGCCTATGCCTCGCACTTAATGGGAAATACAAAATTGTTGGGGTTTTAAGAATTCAAAAACATAGGAAGTCTTTCATCAACACAACTAGCCATTAGGAAGGCATTACGATCGTTGTTGATGCGACTATGCGAGGAGTAGGCCATGCAACTAGGATGCAAACAGAGCTATGAATACGTGAAATCTCCCCTACGGACTAAGTGGGGGTGCATCCAACTTGCTTCCTCGTGAACACCTTTAGCATTGGAGGAAACTTGTCATCAGAATAAAACATGTAGCTTATGAAACTTTCTAATATAAAATGCATGAAGTGGTGCTACTTTGAAGCATAAGTGTATACTAAAAAGTGAAATGGTGTTGCTCCTTTTCTCATCATCACCCTTTTTTGTAGCACCTCTATGGTGCATCTCTTATTTGGTAGAAGCAACACCTTACAATGATGATGAACACACTTTTCTACTGACACACTTAAACTAAATGTAATCATACCTCAATATCAAAACATGAGAGAAACTCTGTACAAATGACTCAGGTTGTGTACCAGGATATGCAATGATTCGGCGTAGCATAGACATAAAAAATGGACAAGCCATAAAAATATCATGCTAGCCATACTACGGTCATGCAAGGCAAATCAAAATAAATAATATGTCTCTAGTCATGTAATGTAATATGATGGTAGTGCAAGGCGATATACTCTGAATGCCTATAAAAATGCCATGATAGCTAGGTATGGTGGCTGTTTTGAGGCGATGTAGGGTTTATGTGTAGGAGAACAAGAGAAAGTCCTCCCATAGGTTTGTATGTACCAGAGAAGTATGAGCCAGGTCTCAATATGAGAGTGGGCAATGCTCGGTACCAAAGAAGCTAGCAATAAAATATGAACATAAATGCAAAGGCTTCAAACTCGCTTTAGTCATAAAGAAGGCAGACACTACACAAGAGCATCACCGTATCATGTTGCATAACAATCAAAATCTAAGTACTCCAAGGGGGTAGATTGGCGGGGGATACCATTGCACATCCCAGATCAACCAAAGTCGTTGCGTTTATCAGCAAAACCCTCTACAACATTCAGTCGCTAATCAAGCCACAACTAGAGTCCCCAACTTATGTAATTAGGTGAGAGAAAGGCAAGAATTTAAACGACTCCTTTATTATTTTTGATAAAAAGAACATGGCAATGTCTTTCAGTAAATATTCATATTTCCTCGCGCTGAATAAAATGAATGCAGAGAAGCATGTCAAAACAAGGGGACACACAATTGCACAAGAACTTCATGATAAAGAGCATTGCACGAAAAGTAACTTCCCCACGCTTAAAACTTTGCAATGACAAACTAGGGAAAATTTATGAAATTAAAAAAGAAAATACAATTATCAAAAGAGAGCGTGACGTGGTTACCTCCCCAAGCTTATGATTAAGCAAGAGTTAGAGACTTTTACTGTTGGGCCGCATATGACCTCTCCTTTAATAGACGTGGACCTTGCTTCAATGGATCTCCAAGTTGTGGTCCAGTGGCTGCTCCCGATAGAACCTATTGGAAAGACTAAAAACAAGGTATTTTTATGCTTTTGGGGTTTTTCATTTTTTTATAGCACAAAGGATTACTGTCACAACTAAGTTCGTTATCCTAAGCACCATGCATAAATCGATAAACTAAGTCTAGGAGTAATATGTACCCCTAGATTTGGATGAAGTATGTGTGTGACAAGATAACAAACATGAGTGTGCAGCTCCTAAGTGCCTAATAAAAACATAGATCCTCACTTAAAGTGAGAAACTCGATACTAAGCAACTTTTATGAATGAGGTTCGTATTAAAAACATTATCGGGCGCTTGTGGTTGAAGTTCGTCAAATTAAAGCACCAGAGCGGCATGTGCGGATCTTTTATACAGTTGGCACCAAAATGTACATGACAGCACATAAGGTTCAAGCCCGTGCGAAAATAACACACAAAGAAAATCACTGACTCAATATACGAATGTAGTTCATATATCCAATCAAGAAAAATAAATAAACGGGAAAATTTGCTACAGGGAATTACTACCTCCGTATTAAAATATAAGAAGTTTTGGTTGGTCATTTTAGCCTACCAAAATGTCTTATATTTTGATACGGACTGATTAATTTTGAAGGACCTACGGAGTTAATTGATGCAAATTAGAAAGCAAATGATCCGTTAGAAAACACATTAGCGACCTAAGATGTGGAAAACAATTCAATTGGAGGTATTTATTGCCTCGTACGAGCACGCTTGGTTGTACGGTCGGTTGTAGTTTGCTCTAGAAGTTCAGTCCTTAGTGACGCCCTTTGGTACGACTGGAGGTACGAGCGTGAGCGCTCATACCGTTCGTCGTCTTGAAAAATCTTGACTTTTTGTTAGTCGGGTTTGACGTCAGGTACGAGCACGAGCTAATACGTGGCTAGTTTTTATCATGTCGTGATATCCAACTACAACATGAAAAGTTCCTAATTTCCATTTTCTCCTATTTATGAGAAATATAGTAGGAATGCATACGCTAATAACATGCTTACACCCTACTATCTATATCCCTATGAACGCACGCACTTACACCCTACTATCTATATCTACTAATAAAGTAAGGTACGTTTCTCCATTTTTTTATCCGTTCACCATCGAAAATACTTTTTTTGCATCCGAGGTGGTACTAAATTTTTTGTGTCCATCTGCTAGAAAACAAAACAGAAGAGTTTTGTCTAGAATTTCGTACGTGGGCCGCACGCGCTAAAGCCCAGAAAAGCTACACATTTATATCCTGCGCACGCTGCTGGGGAATCTTATTTGTTGCACTGAGCGACATATAGTTGGAGATTCCAATCTGTGGCCCAATGTTGGGCCAGCCCATTTCCTTTTTTCTTTCTTCCTTTTCTATTTTTTATTTTCTCTTTGAAGTTATATTTTCCTTTTCCCATAAATTCATTTTTTTAATTTTCACAAATTTCTTTTTTATAATAATTTTCGTTAAATCTTTGAATTTCTAAATTTGTCCCATTTAAAAAGCAATCCAAAAAAATTCGAGATTTGCAAAATAAATACCATTTTAAAAATAATAGAAGTTCTAAAAATATTATTTTTATTGAAATATTCACAATTTCAAAATAATGTTCATGACAAAAAAACATTTTTGAAAATGGTTTTGAATGTTTAAAACATGTTTCCATTTTAAAAAATTGTTCACAAATTCGAAAAATGTCCGTGTCTCTGCCTTAAAAATGGTCATGTTTTCAAAAAAAATTGTGAATTTTAAAAAATCTTCCAATTTCAAGTTTTTTTCCTTTTTCCAGAAATTAGTGCTTTTTCAAAAAAATGCTCGTTTGTTTAAAAAAAATCTGGAGGTCACCACAACCTCGACAAGGAGGTGGACCTGAAGGAAAAAAAAAGGCACGAGATGGGTAGTGGCCGCCACTCGGACCAACCCCACTACTATAAACATCTCGTGGGCAAACATGACCCACGAGAAGACCACAGCTCTCCGCTCTGTCGCGCCACTATTGTGGAGAACATTTTGATGGACACATCAATTATCTCTCCCGATGCTTCTCGCAAAAAAAATATCTCCCGTTGCAACGCACGGGCATATGTGCTAGTGAGTACCTACGAGAAGTTGAGACGACACGTATTGAGATTGACAAACTCACCACAACCACCTTGTAATCAACAAGTGTCTCATAGCACTGAAAGAATAGCATTGGAAAGACCAAAATAACTTCAAAAAACATGCAATCACCCGTGATAAAATCTAGACCCGAAGCAGACTAGTTCCATCACAAGTAACATAACCATCTAAGATATGCTTAGTTCGCTTATTAATCCTAGTTTTGGCGATGACATAGGTAGGGATTTTGCATCACTTTATAAAGGTTTTATTTTGCATCATCATGTGTTTGCCGGACCTTTGGGCCTCATCGCCAAACTGAAACCTCAGAAGTATGTGGTCTGTCACCCCCGTAGAGATGCCTGTAATATGAATGGTAGTGGTTGTGCACAACAATGGTGCAGCTGTAAGTCTATAATACCTTCCAGTTCAAAAATATTTTGTATTAGCTTCATTAATTGTAGCTCATAGAATCAAGCACAACTTGATTTGATTGTCTATACAAAACTGGACATTTCAATCACATACTAAGTAGCTAATTGCCGGTGTGTTGCAATGAAGCCACACATATTCCAGCGGTTCGATACCAATCGTGTCTGAAATATACCTTACACCCACAAATGTAAGATTTGGTTTGATATGAGTATGAGAAGTTGAAAGAAATATTTTTGTAAGATTCTATTGTATTTGAGTATGAGTGGGCGAAGGCAGGAAAGTTTTGATTTAGTTTAGGTTTTGGTAATGTTTGATTTGATTTCAGTATGGGTAGGGGAACACATGGAATATTTTTATTTAGTTGAGGTTTTGGTAAGATTTAATTTAATTTAGGTACATGCGGTGGAACAAAAAGTGAATTTTGATTTAGTTGAGGTTTTGACAAGATTTTATTTTGTTTGATTGAGTTAATACATGACATGGGAGGGATGGCATACATGATGAAGAATCAAATGAGGAAGGGGCAGGGGTCGAGGCGAATATACAACATACAACTCCCCTTTAATTGCTGAGATATGCAAGTCAGGGAATTTCCCACTTCCGAAAAGAATCCTCCTTTGGCTAGAGTTGTATTAGATCATGCAGAGTGGTTTATTAGACAATTTTATCTTAAGCGTGCTACATAATCTCGACAAGACAATAAACAATTATGTACAGTGAATGATCCATTAGTCTTATCTCAGGTAAGTAAATGCGAGAGAAATTATGTTAAGACATCATCCTTTAATTAAGAAAAGAAAAACTTTTTTTAATGATTTCTCTCTTCCACCTCAACATTTACCATACATGGCAATTCTAAAACAAATCATTGTACAATCCTGATCTCGAAATAACAAGAACAAATGGGGGACTCCAAAAGATTGCATCCTTGAAGAAATACATGGTGCAAATAGTAATGTGATTTAGAATTTCTATTCCCACTTATATAAAGAAGGTTGAGATCAGCCACCGAGCTGCAAGCAGATATTTAACTTCTTTTATTCGTGAGGTCGAGGGATTGACTAACACAACTGAATCATATCTATATTTTATATAGACACAATTTTACCATATAGGAGGAAGTTTTTCTATCGTAGCTTATCACATAGTACTAGTTAAGATTTTGTGAGGTTTCTACTGTGTAAAAGTTTTCAAAAATCTGGGAAAATACTGGAATAATACACCCATAATATAAGATGATCTAACGGAGTGATTGAAAAAATACAACTATGTGTGCTTTGGACTAAATAAATAAATAATTAAGTATATATTTATGCAGCAGTGAGCTGAAATGATTGTTTTTTTGTTGGTAGCACGTAAACGCATATTTTCACAATCACACCGTTGGGTCACCTTATAACATTGGTGTGATGTTCCACTAGTTATTTCGAGTTTGGGATTGTACAATGATTTATGCGTTATTTTTCACCGGCATTGTTGCATGTGTGGTCAATTTTTCACCTTATATAGATTTATTGTTTCTATCATAGCTAACCTGGAAAAGATTGACCATACATGCAACAATGCGTGTGAAAAATATTAAGATGTTCATATTTCATAAATATTTTACATCTTGCTCAAATATTAAACAACCAATTGCGGCAATAATTTGCGGGGTATATTGTCTAATTTGTAAAGTTTGAACGAAAGCCCGAACCACTGAAACTTGGTCTCAGTTCCATGATAAATATGCTCCTTGACGTCTTTTTATCTGTGTCTTCTTTTGTCTAGGGTCCAGCACGCGCGTTGATGGCCGATTTATCAGGTATATAACGAGCATCGCCCTGCTTGGTTCGGTCATCCAGCTTATGTTCTTCCCACGCATCTAAGAAAAATTTATGCGATCGATCACCAACATGTTTAGTTTTTTTGCCGAAAACATGTTTGGATTTGACAAGTGCATACCCGCTTCGCACGCAGCCTTCCTCTGGTGGCCACTCCTGTTCCCATGTCCAACAGTCCCTTCTCGCGCCCCGGTGCCCCTCCTTGCCTCCATGGATTATCCCTCCTCCCCCGACGCTGGCCACTCCTGAGCGCTATGCCGGTTAGACGCGAGGCCCGCTTCCTCCGCCAGCCCCGTGTAGGCACTCTACAACGACAAGGTCACAATCCCCTGAGTCGCTCCAGTGAACGCCCCCGCTACGGCCCTTGTTCCGAGATCCACCGTGTCTCGCCAATGGAGGAGCCTACGGATGACGCGAGAACTGGGAGACCTTGTGCAACCGCCAACCACGAAGGTGGCGCCATCGCCGCCAGGCCTCGACTGGCACCCCTCCTCCGAGCATGTCTCCTGATGCGAGAACCTGCTCTAAGTGCCTCTACTCTGGCCACCCCCCGCTCGGAGTGCCTTCGAGACTGGGGCTGCAAGTATTGTGGCTTCTATGGCCACATTTCACATGTGTGTGCTCCCTCCCTCCCACGCCTTCGCACCAGCACCACACTGCCGGCGAAGTGCCCGCATCCTAGCTCCCGAGGGTCCTAGGCTTCCAGTGTGCCACCCCTAGTGCCGACTGCATCCCACTCGTTCCCCATCATGCCTACCATGTCCTCCCACCCTCCCCCACAGCGTCGGTGGCTTCATACTCTCGGTAGGTGGTGGCCCTGTTTGGGCACCACTCTCTCCACCCCACGAGCTCGATGTGCTATCTCCCTGCTTGGTTGAGATGGAGGTGGCCAAGGTTGGTCTGCAGCGTGTGCTCCTAGCCACTATGACTGGGTACTGTAGTTGCGCCGTCCACATCGATGTTGAGGAGGACCTCCAGATGCGATATGGCCTAATCGCAGATGAGTTCTCCCTTCATAGTCACTGTCTCGAGGACTTCGACTTTCGCTTTGGCTTCGAGAGACTCGCGCCAACGTTGCTGTCGTCAACCTCCACACACCATGCTGCTAGCTTCTTTCCACCCTTGGAGTCCATCCGTTGGTGCTGAGCCTGTATGCTCATCAAGATCACCAGCGTGCGAGACCATGCATAGTTTTGGTCCTTGGCTGATATGCTGCTTACCCCATTCTACCTGATCGAGGACCTCGTGCCCAAGACCAGCGATGGCCTTCTGTCTATCGGCATGGATGGCGAACCATGATGGCATCCCTCGCTTGTTGGAACTACTTCTTCAGGTGCCCGACGGTGTGCCCCTATATGTCGCCCTAGATGGTGTCGACAATTTCACCATGCCCACGACGTGTTCCCCAGTGTCTATCCATGTCCCACTGCCCCTGGATGAGGCTCCAAGCCCAGGATCCCCACCATGCCTAGACGTGTGGCCTCACCGCCACCCTCTAGTGATTCCCCTCCCCAGAGCTGCTGGAGAGGTGGTGGACGCCGCCACCCGCCTTGCCGCAAATGGCATTGGGTCTTGAGACCATACCCCACTGCCCCTCCGCTTTGTAAGCCCCACCTCCATCAAATCTCTTTTCACCTTTGGAAAAGTCGACTGAGGCTCATATGACGAAGATCTGCCAAGCGTGGAAGCTGATTAGGTCCGGCCTGCAATTCAAACTCCGCCTGATGTGCCTCCCAGCATAGCTCTCTCTCTCTCTCTAAAGTTGCGGCCCCACAACATCACCCTCTTCTTCCTCTTGAGCGTGACAGAGACTATTTGAAGCCTTGGAGGTGGCGAGCCTACTGGTGTGGCCTACACCACCTCTTCTGCTACCAGACAAATTGGCACTGTCACTCATGTGCTTACAGCTACCAGATAAGGCCCCACTGACGCGGCTGATCTTGCCATTGCCTCCTTGTCGGCCACCACTAACGCTCCAGAGCATTCGCTAGTGGACCAGGGTTCCAGTGATTCGTGATCACCCGCTGAGGAAGATTCTCCAACCCTTGCACTCCACCAATGCTCCAACTGTTGACCTCGGTGTGCTGGGCATAGGCCGCACCACTGAGGCGACCCCTCCCACTCGATGGATCCCGAGGCGCCCAATCCTGACCCAGCCGACTAGCCATGCTTGGATGCACCACTGCATCGGTGTGTCCCATCCACGGATCCCACGAACCCCCAAATGGCATGTGTTGGGTCCACAGACGATCCCGTGCAACGTCGTCCCCGCCCTATGTCCACGCTCGTGAGCCAAGACCCTTGCATCCAGCCTGCCATACAGACCTACCAGGTTTCTGTGCAAACTGTGGTTGAGCTGATTCTTTTTACTCCAGCCCCACAATGCCAACATGTTGTCCCACTTGATTTCATGTCACGCCATAGCAGTAGAGTTGCCAAGGCTAACTAGGGTTTTGGGTCGGAAACCAAGGTCAAATGCGTGCTCCATCGATAGACGATCTCCTAGAAAATCATGGAGAAATATGCAAAAAAATAGAGCGGCCTTTGGCGAGCGATGTGGTGCAGGCGTTCGCTGATTTTTATGGGGTATGAAATACCTAGGAACATAAAAAAAATCCTAGTCGACTAGGCCGTCGCATAAAGGACTCTGCCCAGCTGGTCGCAGTGTGATTATGTGCCTCTAGCCTCCTCCCCTAGAAACGTAATCCTCAACTGCTCGGCCAAACATATCACCATCCGAAGTGTGATTGCCACTTCCTCCCCTTGTATTGTCTGTCCAGGAAACAAAATTTGCTTCGATATCTCCTCCCACTGTCTATGAGTCCCTTGACACTGCCTTCCATAATTTTCATTTCCTCCTGCCGACGACACATGGGGTGGGATCTTGATAGACTGGCAGAGCACGATTATATTCTTATCCAATCCATCCATTGTTGATCATCACGTCACCTCTTTGGTCTCACCATGATCTAGAGATGGGCATTGTTGGCTGACTAGTGTTTACGGGCCCCAGGATGACTCTTGCAAGCTCAAGTTCCTTTCCGAGCTTCAATATCTACACATGACCATGTCCGTCCCCTGATGATAGGAGGTGACCTCGACATGATTCTTAATGTCCAGGACAAAAATAACAGCCACCTTAAACGGCGTATGATGCACCATTTTCAGTGATTTGTCGCTGACATAGAGCTCCGAGATTTGTATCTTCATGGCCCCCGCTACATTGGTCCAACGAGAAAATAACCCAACTCTCATGCGCAATGACCAGGTGCTCTGTACTATCAGTTGGGAAACTCTACCTCAACTACATGCTCAGCGGTCTCGCCTCTGCAGGATCCGATGACTGTCCTCTCATTATCGACTACTCCCGGTGCTCCAAAAACTCGTGACGTTTTCGCTTCAAAAGAATCTAGCCAAACCTTGACGCATTACCCCAGGTTGTCTCCGAGGCCTGCAACTCGGTCCCTGCCGACCCCTACCTACGTCTCTACCAGGTTGATCGTGCCTGTGTGACACCTTCAAGGTTGGAGCATGGGCAACTTAGGCAATATCGTGCTGCATCTCCAACTTTCTCGTGAGATTATTCCACACCTTGATGCCTCCCAGGACACGTGCCCACTCATGCCCATTGAGTCATGGCTACGTCGGAAGCTCCATTGCACCACAATTATCCCTGGAGTGCTCCATTGCACGACGACACACCGTTGCACTTGGCTCCAAGAAGGCGAATCTAATACTACTTTCTTCAAAATCCATGCAGCACATCAACAACACAAAAACCGCATCCATGAGCTCTACGTGTACAACCACATTGTCACCGACGAACGTGACCCTGCCAAATGCCACCTTTGAGCACTTGTCCTCCATATTTGCCTCATTGGAAACTCGATATTTCATAATCAACCTCGGCCTCATCGACGACTACAACTTTGACTTACACGACCTCGGCCGGCCCTTCTCCAAGTATGATATTTGGGACACCATCAAGAAGCTCCCCGGCGTAAAATCACCACGCGTGGAAGGTTTCACCATTGAATTCATGTGATCTTGCTGGGATATCATCAAGATTGGTTTTTGTGAGGCCATTGGAAAGCTGCGCATACAACCGCAATGGGCAGGGTTTCCAAAATATCAACTAGGCCTTGCTCATGCTCTTGCCCAATAAACCGGATGCATCCACGCGCTTCGAGTATCACCCCATCAGCTTGATCGACCTCTTCGCCAAGATATTTGCCAAGGTCCTCTCCCTACGCCTTGTTCCAAGACTCGGGCAGATCTATCCACCAACCAGAGCGCCTTCGTGGTTGGGCATTCCGAGCACGACAATTTTCTGTTGGTCCAAAAGACAGCCCACCAGCCCACCAGCAAAAATCCCCACATGCCCTGCTCAAGCTCGACATTGCCTGTGTGTTTGATTCTGCCTCATGGTCATTCCTCCTGCAAACCCTCTAGCACTTGGGTTTTATTTCACGATGGTGTGCATGGATGTCATCCTCATCTCCTCGGCTTTCCACGAGGATCTTGATCAATGGCACCAGGACCTCTGGAGCCCCATGGATGCAGACTGCGCGAGGGTGTTCCCTTGTCCCCCAGGCTATTCGCCCTCGTTATTGATACTCTCAACTCCCTTCTCCAACACGCGTTGAGCAAAATAATTCTCCGGTGCCTTACCACTCGGTAGACCTCCTCGAGCATCTCCCTTTTCATGGACGATGAGGTTGCCTTCAGCCATCTTGACCAAGCCAAGCTCAAGACCATCCAAGATCTACTATTGGTCTTCGGGTATGCCACGGGCTTGCGCACTAAGTTTGCTAAAGTGCTCCATTAGCCTGATCCAGTGCACCAACAAGACCGTGACAACAATGGGCATCGTCCTTTCCTGCCCGGTAGCCCCATTCCCTATTACCTATCTAGGACTCCCACTTTCTGTCCTCAAAGTGCACCACATTGCCCTCAAGCCGCTGGTGAACAAGATCTACAAAAAGCTCAGTACCTGGCGAGCTTCCCTCCTCTCCCATAGCGAGCAGATTGCTCTTGTTCACAGGGTCCTCAATGTCATGCCGCTTGACCTCCTCCTATACATGGCGCTTAGTCCACTGATCCTCAAGCTGGTCACTAAGGCTATCTGATATTTCCTTTGGCATGGGCAAAAGGAGGCCCGTTCTGGCAGCTGCCTTGTCAGCTAGCCATGAGTGTGCAGCCCCATCGAGCTCCGTGGATTAGGCATCCGTGGCCTCCACCGTACTGGCATCTCCCGAGTGTGATGGCTTTGGCTTCATGCTACATATCCTCACAACCTTGGCACCACCTGCACCCCCCAGCGAGCCTGAGGTGCGACAAATTTTTCGCGCATCCACTACCTGGACCCTTGGGGACAACACATGTCGCTTTTGTAGCGCTCGTTGGTTAGATGGCCACTCCATCGCCGAGCTTATGCCCGATCTAGCGAATTTGGGGGTCTTGGAATCTCAATGTATTTTTTATTATGTCCGAGATGCTTTGTACTTCTACTTAACTTTGATAATAGATATGGATCATTTTCGCAAAAAAAAGAAACTATGCAAGCGTTGCCTTATATGTGACCCCCGCTCGACTCTCCTGGATACAAGACATCAACGGCGGCATGGGCCCTGCCGCAATGATCTAGTACATTGACATCTGGCGACGTGCCTACACCCTCTCCCACATGCCTGATTGCATCTGTTGGAAGTGGAAAGAGAATGCTACATACACTGCCAAGTCATGCTACCTCACCTTATTTCAAGATTCCACTACGACACCCCACTAGCGACTAACCTGGAAATCATGTTCTCCACTGAGCATCAAGTTCTTCCTCTGGCTTGTGAGCTTGGACCAATGTTGGATGGTAGAGAGGCTTACACGACGCGGCCTGCCCCACATATCAGATTGCACCCTTTGCGACCAAGGAGATGAGAGCATGAACCACCTCTCTCAGTATGCATCACCTCTCACATTGTCTGGCACATGATCTTCTCCTTGTGCCGCCTCACCATAGTACCACTTGATGGCACCACGGGTTTCTTGGACTGGTGGTCAGCTGCCAGCCACACGTCGACGGCTAGCCTACAGAAGCGCACAAGCTCCCTCATTTCACTTCAGCATGGATAATTTGGAAACACCGCAACACTTGCGTCTTCAAGGGCGCCCACTCATATCACTCTCTCATCACCGAGTAGATCAAAGATGACGCACGCGCTTAGGCCATGGCGGGCGCCAAAGGACTAAGACATGATCTTACCTGTATCCTGAACCTCCGTAGGGCCTGAGCAACCCCTCCTTCTTCTGATCCCCGCATCCCTGGTCATGTCTTCCTGTGTACACTTTGTACTTTTAAACCTTCTATCAATAGAAAGATACGCAACCCACGTATTCGCGAAAAAGTAAAGGAAAAATTCATGTATCCGTCGATCCAGGAGATGTAGCAGGGTGCGGCATCCGGGTGAGGGCTTGCTAGGACCTCACCGGTGGGGGAAAGATGCAGATATTTGGCGTCGCTTGCAAAAGAGTGGCAAGATGTTGACGGTTTGGTTGCAGGATGTGGGGGTTCGTCGATGTAAGACGCTGATGGGCTATAGAAGGATGGTCAGGGCAGGGAGGGGGGGGGGGGGGGGGGGGGGGGGGGGAGGATTGGCCCGGCTGGGCGGAGAATCAGCACACAGGCACACAGATGGCGGCGGCATGCAGTTAGGCCGGCTCAAGTTGACGGCTCGACAGAAGCCAGGAGGAAGAAGAAACAGTAGCTGTGGAAGGAAGAAGAAGAAACTGGAGCCGTTGGATTTGGATCCAATGGTTATGGAAAAATCGACTGCTTTCCTGACTTATAGTTGCTCCGTAAGGAATACATCATTCATCTTCCTTTAATTCTGAAACTGAGTACTCGAGTATGCAGGTAAACATGGCCCGAGTGCAGCCAACGCGATCTTCGTCTCTTGGATGGCTATCGGAAACGTCCTGGGATACTCCTCTGGCTCCACCGACAAATGGCACGAGTAAGTGCCGATCATCATGTGCATATACCTTGATCCAGTAGCGGTGCGGCGAATTGAAGGTTATTTTGATGCGTACCTGCACAGGTGGTTTCCCGCCCTCCAAACAAGAGCTTGCTGCGAAGCTTGCGCGAACCTCAAGGCCGCCTTCTTGGTCGCAGTGGTGAGCACGGAGCGGCTAATCAAGCGCGCAACCTCAAGGAACTGCACGTCTATTTCATTAGGTGTTCCTAATAATTCGGATCTCATTTGCATGTCGCGCGTCTTGATTTACAGATATTCCTTGGTTTTTCGACGGCGGTAACAATGATCTTTGCAAAAGAGACGCCGTTGAACCCTGAGGTGGCGAAGCAGGGCGAGGGGGAGGCGACGGGCCCGCTGGCTGTATTCAAGGGCCTAAAGAACCTGCCGGCCGGCATGCCACAGGTGCTCATCGTGACCGGCCTCACGTGGCTGTCATGGTTCCCCTTCATCCTCTTCGACACCGACTGGATGGGCCGCGAGATATACCATGGCAGGCCGGACGGGAGCCCCGCGGAGATCGCCGCCTTCCAGGAGGGCGTCCGGCAGGGTGCCTTCGGCCTGCTGCTCAACTCTGTACTTCTCGGGATAAGCTCCTTCATGATCGAGCCCATGTGTCGGAAGCTCGGAGCAAGAACCGTGTGGATCGCTAGTCAGGTCCTCGTGTGCATCGCAATGGCGCTGGTCGCCATCCTCGGCGCATGGTCGCTGGGCGACTTCGGCGGCAACGTGCAAGACGCCGCGGCAACGGAAAAGGGCCTGAAGACATCAGCCCTCGTCCTTTTCGTCTTCCTCGGCCTTCCCTTTGCAGTAAGCAGCATACATTGATAATGACATCGTTAAAACTTAAAGCAGCTCCGATCAATTAATTGTCTCTGATGGCTAGTTTCGCGCCCAATGCCTGCAGGTTCTATGCAGTGTCCCGTTCGCCATGACGGCACAGCTTGCCGCGAGCAAAGGTGGTGGACAAGGTGAGCTAGCTGCTGTGAACTGATCGTGAACTTTGAACAGTGTCCAACTCCAATAATTATATTTGTGCGGCAGGACTGTGCACGGGGATCCTGAACATCTCCATCGTGACGCCCCAGATGATCGTCGCCATCGGCGCTGGGCCGTGGGACGAGCTGTTTGGGAAGGGAAACATCCCGGCGTTCGCCCTCGCCTCTGTGTTCGCCTTCGCCTCAGCCGTCGCCGGGACAATCATGTTGCCCAAGATGTCAAAGAGCAGCTTCCGGTCCGTAAGCATGGGCGGAGGACACTGATAACAGGCACCTGAAATTTTTCATGCGCTCAGTTGAATCTGCAGCCGTCCATTCCCATAGTTCGTGATTCGTACGTGGGGTGTGTTTGAGCTGTAGTTGACTGACACAACTTTCATTTTCAGTGGATTTTGTTCAACGGAATGGGCCTCAGCCCCTTAGTTTTAGGTTAGTGAGTTATGCATTAGCCAGGTAGTAGTCCATTTGTGTTTTAGTTGATGCTTGTTGTAGCTTGGGTCACTATTTCTCTTGTTTTCTTGTTAAATTCCTCTTCACTTTTATAGCAATTGTGATGGCCATTTTAGAGTTTCGTGTTCGTTTTGATTTGTTTTCATGATCCAAGTGCTCCGAGAATTATTTTTCTTTAGTATATACCAGCCGTTTTCCCTCTTTGTGTATGTCGCTATTTTTTTCTGCGTCCGCAAAAAAATCGTCCAAGTGATTCTTGTGTATAGTTGTATGTGCCAGTCTTTTTTCTCTCTTCGTGCCACTATTCGTTTGTACGTGCACACAGTGCACAGGCAATATCAATATGAGATGCAATTCTTTTTTTTTTTGCGGGGAATATGAGATGCAATTCAACTGTGAGGTGTTTGTATATGCACGTTCCGAGGCAATACTATCGACATGACTAAGACAATGAATCTCCCACGTACACACGCAAGTAGTACTATGTAATATGTGTGCAAATTATTTTGGAGTCTTAGAAACTGCATTGTTATATGCTTCTTCTTGCATATTGTGAAAGGGTGCAATTTTTCTCTTTTAATTTGTTGACATCATTTTATTTTTTATTTTCTTTCTTTATTTAGGGTAAAGAAATGTCTTGATTCATTCTTCCCAGTAAAACTTTAGAGTTTAATTATGTTTTAGTTTTTGTTTTATATACAATTTTTATTACCAGATCCTGCGTTTTAATTTTGTGATTCATTTAAGGTAGTACCATCAGCATGAGTAAGAGAATGAATCTCCGATGTACACACACAAATACTATGTAATATGTGTGCAAATTATATTGGATTCCAAAACATCACACCGTTATTTATTTCTTCTTGCATATTGTCAAAAGATGCAATTTTCTCTTCAAGTGTTGTCATCATTTTTTTTATTTCTTTATTTAGGTTAATAGAAATGCCTTTATTAATTCTTCCTAAGAAAAAAAATTAAAGTTTTCTTTTGTTTCATTTTTATTACTAGACCCTACGTTTTTATTTTGTGATTGATAGAGGCAAAGGTGTCCCGTCTTTCGATGAGATGGTGGCTATCGTTTTGGAGGAAGTCGACTTTGACGATCCGACTACGAACGTGCAAGGACGTCGTGCCTTAGCAATCGCTAAACCAACTCCGAGAGGTTATTGACCACGCCGAAGCACGATCAACCTGACCACGAAGGTCTGTTTCCTGCAGGCAAACGAAGAACAGGCAAGAAACAAAGATTGCAATCTGGATATTGCGAATATAAGAGGAAAGCTTTATTGATCAAGGTCGAATATAAGAGGAAAGCTTTATTGATCAAGGTGGGGTTCTGTGACGCCTTTGTTTGGTCGTTGAACACAAACGAAGTACGCAGAGTTGCAGCTATGGCGAACTTTAATCTAAACAAAACCCAAAGTCTAAACGACGCCCTAAGGGCTGTATATATGGAGGAAGAGGGGGGAATTTCGTGGCCCTTGAGGGAGGGGTCCGAAACCAACCCTAACTCTTGTTTCCCCACACATACGGACTCTAAAAACAGCCTATACTTATGTATTTCGAAATTATATGGGCCTGGCCCAATAATAAGGTGACGCAGCACCTAGAGTAGCCTCTGGACGAAATTTATGAAGTGGCATCTTGTATATTTCATCCAAGGCTTCATGCACTCCTTATGGTGGCTTCAAAGTCCTGAAATCATCACTTGTAACTCTGTTCTTATTCCGCTTGCGCATGCCATCATCTCCAGGCTTGGTCTTGCTCCAGTGTCCATCCCTCTTATCCATGCCAGACCCTTCATTTGTAAGCAAAACAAATGTATCCAATTTAGGCAGCATCATATTCTAAAGAACATTAGAATCATTACCAAGAAATGGAAGTACCTGATAATTTAATTGGTGTGCACGACCTCTAGTAATTGGTCCAGTATATGTAGCAGTAGGGGCTGTGGGTGTAATAATGGTATTGATGTCCTCATCAGCCTCCCCTTCTTGAAATGAAGTCGTCCTCGACGGAAGCTCATCTTTCTCACCCAAATAAGGCTTCAAATCTGCAATGTTAAAAGTGGGACTAACCCCAAAATCTGCAGGCAACTCAAGTTTATATGCATTATCATTTATTTTCTCTAACAGTTTAAAAGGACCATCAGCACGTGGCATTAGCTTTGATTTGCGCAAATCACGAAATCTATCCTTACGCAAATATAACCAAATAAGATCTCCAGGTGCGAACACAACATGTTTTCTACCCTTATCTCCAGCAAGTTTATATTTAGCATTCATACGCTCAAATGTTTTCCTTAGTTAACTCATGCATTTTTAAAATCAATTCAACACGTTGTTTAGCATCAAAATTAACCTTCTCCGAAGATGGAAGAGGCAACAAATCAATGGGTGCACGAGGTAGGAAACCATACACAATTTCAAAAGGGCACATCTTAGTAGTAGAATGCAACGAACGATTATAAGCAAATTCAACATGAGGCAAGCATTGTTCCCACATTTTCTTATTATTCTTCAAAACAACCCTAAGCATAGTAGACAATGTTCTATTGACTACTTCAGTTTGTCCATCAGTTTGGGGGTGACAAGTAGTACTAAAAAGCAGTTTAGTCCCAAACTTAGCCAATAAACATCTTCAAAAGTGGCTAAGAAATTTAGTATCACGATATGAAACAATAGTATTTGGCACACCATGCAAGCGAATAATTTCACGAAGGAACAAATGAGCAACATTAACAGCATCATCGCTTTTATGACATGGTATAAAGTGTGCCATTTTCGAGAATCTATCCACGACAACAAATATGCTAGCCCTCCCCTTCTTTGTTCGAGGTAAACCTAAAACAAAGTCCATAGATATATCCTCCCAAGGAACACTAGGTACAGCAAAGGCATATATAAACCATGAGGATTGAGTCATGACTTAGCTTTTGGACATGTAGTGCAGCAAGCAACAAAACGCTCAACATCCCGTCTCATCTTTGGTCAAAAGAAATGTGTAGCAAGTACGTCCTCCATCTTCTTCACCCCAAAGTGTCCCATTAATCCTCCTCCATGCGCCTCCTGCAACAAAAAAAGACGAACAGAGCTAGCTGGAATGCATAGCTTTTAGCACGGAACACAAAGCCATCAGTAATAACAAACTTGTTCCACGTTCTTCCTTCTTTACAATTATGCATTACATCTTTAAAATCAGCATCATGCACATATTGATCTTTGATGGTCTCCAAACCAAATATTTTAAAGTCAAGTTGTGAAAGCATAGTATAGCGACGAGACAATGCATCAGCAATAACATTTTCTTTACCCTTCTTGTGTTTAATGACATAAGGGAAAGTCTCAATGAATTCAACCCATTTAGCATGTCTATGATTCAGTTTAGCTTGACTTTTAATATGTTTCAAAGATTCATGATCAAAATGTATAACAAATTCTTTGGGCCATAAATAATGTTGCCATGTCTCTAAAGTCCGAACAAGAGCATATAATTATTTATCATAAGTAGAATAATTAAGACTAGGCCCACTCAATTTTTCAGAAAAGTATGCAACAGGTTTACCATCTTGTAATAACACACCTCCTAATCCAATTCCACTAGCATCACATTCAAGCTCAAAAGTCTTATTAAAATCAGGAAGTTGGAGTAAAGGAGCATGTGTCAACTTATCTTTCAATACCGTGAAGGCTTCTTCCTGTGCGGTACCCCAAACAAAAGGCACATCCTTCTTTGTAAGCTCATTGAGAGGTGCAGCAATGATGCTAAAATCTCTCATAAAACGCCTATAGAAACCAGCGAGTCCAAGAAAACTCTTCACTTGTGTGACCGTTTTGGGCTGCGGCCAACTCTCAATAGCTTCAATCTTGGCTTTATCAACTTCAATTCCCTGTGGAGTAACAACATAGCCAAGAAAAGATACTCGGTCGGTGCAAAAGGTGCACTTCCCAAGGTTACCAAACAAACGTGCATCACATAGAGCAATAAAAACAACACGTAAATGTTCCAAATGTTCTTCCAAAAATTTGCTATAAATCAGTATATCATCAAAATAAACTACCATAAATCGTCCAATGAAAGCACGTAAAACTTCGTTCATTAGTCTCATGAAAGTACTAGGCGCATTAGTTAACCCAAAAGGCATGACTAACCACTCATATAAACCAAACTTAGTTTTAAATGTTGTTTTCCATTCATCTCCCAATTTCATACGAATTTGATGGTATCCACTACGCAAATCAACTTTGGAGAATATTGTAGAGCCACTCAATTCATCAAGCATATCATCTAGCTTAGGAATAGGATGACGATAAGGAATAATAATATTATTAATGCCTCTACAATCAATACACATACGCGACGTACCATCCTTTTTAGGCACTAGTATAATAGGAACATCACAAGTACTAAGAGATTCACGTATATAACCTTTGTCGAGCAGCTCCTGTACTTGACGCATAATCTTCTTCGTCTCCTCTGGATTGGTACGGTATGGTGCACGGTTGGGTAGCGATGCACCGGGAATTAAGTCAATTTGATGCTCAATCCCTCGAATAGGTGGTAATCCCGGTGGCACGTCTTGTGGGAAGAAGTCAGCGAACTCCTGCAAAATGTTAGTGATAGCAGGGGGGCAAAGAGGAAGGCACGTCCTCGAATGAAAATAATGCCTCTTTGCACACAAAAGCATAGCAAACAGATTTGCTAAAATTTAGCTCATCAATATCAGATTTGGTGGCAAGTAAACATGCACTTTTCAATTTAATTTCAGAAGCAACACTAGATGGTTTATTATTAGGCTTCATTTGTTGCTCAAATTATTTTGCCACAATCTAATTTTCACTCTTATTTTTCTCCTGTTTTGCTTTATTAGCTCTATTAATATCATCTTTCAAAATGGAATCAGGAGTCATAGGAAGCAAAGTAATATTTCTATCCTTATGAACAAGAGTATACTGATTGTTTCTACCATGGTGTACATAATTTTTATCAAATTGCCATGGTCTACCAAGTAATAAGGAACATGCTTGCATGGTACCACATCACAATAAACATAATCAGCATATGTAGAGATACTAAAATGCACACGAACAATACGTGTTACCTTAACCTTGCCGCTGTTGTTGAACCATTGGATGTAGTAAGGATGTGGATGTGGTCTTGTGGTGAGAGATAGCTTCTCCACCATCTCCATGCTAGCCAAGTTGTTGCAGCTCCCTCCATCTATGATGACGCAAATAGAACGTTCCTTCATAACTCCCTTTGTATGGAACAAATTATGCCTCTGATTTTGCTCAGCTTGTGTAACCTGCACACTCAAAACACGTTGAGCAACTAAACATTCATACCTGTCAGCATCTTCTGGAGCCATGTATTGCGTCTCATGATCAGAATCATCTCCATCGTGTTCTTCACGTGTAATAAGAGCCAAAGTCTCCTCATCATAGTCAGTAGCGGACTCATACCCACCATCCTCAGTAGCAATCATCACACGCTGAGATTTGCATTCCCTCGCATAATGACCTCTTCCCTTACAACGATGACAAATAATATCACTTGTGTGCCCTGTTGATGCCATGGAAGAAGAAGAACTCTGTGCAGGCCCGGCAGGTGTGCTCTTGGCAGATAGTGGTGGTTCTGCCTGCTTTCTTGTATCACGGTTGGAGGTGGCACCTGATGGAGGTGATGGTGCAGTGGAAGTAGAGGATGCACGTGGTGTCCATGATGAAGGTCGACCTGCAGAAAAGTTAGTTCGCGCCAATGCCTGTCGAGCCTGCACTTCACGTTCAGCTTTACAAGCAAGATGGAATAAATGAGTGATATTATTATACTCTAGAATGGTCTGAATCTCTCTATTTAATCCACCCATAAAACGTGCAAGCATAGCTTCATTATCCTCAATAATACCACATCTAATCATGCCAGTCTGTAATTCCTGATAATATTCCTCTACAGATTTTTTTCTTGTCTTAAATGCTGCAATTTTTTAAGTAATTCACGTTGATAATATGGTGGAACCCAACGAGTACGCATAGCAGTTTTCAAAGCAGCCCAAGTAGTTGGCATATTATTCGGATATAATCTATGATGTTCAGACCACCACACACAAGCAAAACTAGTGAAAGCACAAAGTGCAGCAGCAACACGTCTCTCCTCGGGATATTCTAAACATGTAAAACGTTGTTCAGTTTTTAACTCCCAAGTAAGATATATATCAGGAACATATCTACCCTCAAATGGTGGGATATTCAATTTTAGTTTAAGAAGATGATCATGATCTCGTACCTGAGCTGGTAATGCAGCCCTACCATTGCGATTATTTGCATGTGGACGACCGGGTGCTGGTGGTTGCATGTAGTTCTAAATTTGATCAACCTCATCCTCGTAATCTCTCGCATAATCATCCTCCTCCTCATCGGCAGCTGGATCCACAGAAGTATCAACAGCAACACCAACAGTTTGGCCAGGCTCAAGAGGGACACGGCTCGCTCGGCGGAGGGCTGTTTCGCGACGTGGAGGTAGTCGTTGTTGTTGTTCTTGTGGCAGAGGTGCGGCAGGTGCAGCCGGTGGGGGTTGTGGAAGACGCGCAAGAACTTCATTAAATTTGTTATCGAGCTTTGTTTCATACGTCTTCTCAAAGCCAGTTATCTTATCCATGGCCTCTTCAAAATTGTTCAGCACATCTTGCACCCGTTCAGTCATCATTTGCTGAAATTTATCATGCAACTCCTTATTCGTCATGTTCTCCCAGTCAGTCTCATTGACTTGTGATCCTGCCATGGTTAGCAGCAATAGAAACACACAAGAATATGATCCTACAGACTACTAGAAAATGGTGGTGGTGGGGCGTCACAAATCCGTCAAGCAAATCTCAAATTCTTACCAGTTCTTACCAAGCAGCAGGTGGTGATCGGCAACCGTTGTAGTCAGGGCAGGATAGGCAACCCAAGTCAAACTAATAGGATAGGCACGGAATTTTTTTGACAAATTTTTTGTTTGGAAATCTGGGCAGCGACGACGAAAAAGTGCGACAAAAAATCACTATGATGGCGAGTGTCTCAAAACGCTCTGTGGGACCTAAAAATAGGATAGGGAAAATATTTTTGGTCGCCAAAATTTTGGCCTAAAAACTGCCCGGGGATCTCCAGACTTTTTTTCTTTTTTTTTCGAAACCTACTCAGGCAAGGAAACACGAAACGGATGGATCTCGAAAACAAACCTAATATGAAAAGACTCGGATTGGTGGTGGACAAGTAGATGTATATGTGGACTCGGATTGGTGGTGGACAGGCGGATGTATATGGCAGCGGTAAGGAATATGTTGATGCGGTGGCGGCGTGACAACTTGTGAACAGAACTTGAAACTCTAAAGAACCAGACGCTAAGACCAGCAACTTGACACGGCGATGCAACCGCAAATTCAACAAAGCAAATACAGAAAATATTATGCAAAGGCTTAGATTGGTTTGGATAGGATGAACTAGCCCTATTTTGTGTGTGTGGCTTTTTCGTGGACTGTAGGTAAGAAGAACAGACTCGATCTAAACTATGAAAAACTGTAAAATCTCATTGAGCAACCTGAAAATCTGATACCACTTGATAGAAGCAAAGGTGTCCCGTCTTTCGATGAGATGGTGGCTATCGTTTGGAGGAAGTCGACTTTGACGATCCGACTACGAACGTGCGAGGACGTCGCGCGTTAGCAATCGCTAAATCAACTCCGAGAGGTTATTGACCACGCCAGAGCACGATCAAACTAACCACGAAGGTCTGTTTCCTGTAGGCAAACGAAGAACAGGCAAGAAACTAAGATTGCAATCTGGATATTGTGAATATAAGAGGAAAGCTTTATTGATCAAGGTGGGGTTCTGTGACGCCTTTGTTTGGTCGTTGAACACAAACGAAGTATGCAGAGTTGCAGCTATGACGAACTTTAATCTAAACAAAACCCAAAGTCTAAACGACGCCCTAAGGGCTGTATATATGGTGGAAGAGGGGGGAATTTCGTGGCCCTTGAGGGAGGGGTCCGAAACCAACCCTAACTCTTGTTTCCCCACACATACGGACTCTAAAAACAGCCTATACTTAAGTATTTCGAAATTACATGGGCCTGACCCAATAATAAGGTGACGCAACACCTAGAATAGCCTCTGGACGAAATTTATGAAGTGGCATCTTGTATATATCGTCCAAGGCTTCATGCACTCCTTATGGTGGCTTCAAAGTCCGGAAATCATCACTTGTAACTCCGTTCTTGTTCCACTTGCGCATGCCATCATCTCCAGGCTTGGTCTTGCTCCAGTGTTCATCCCTCTTATCCATGCCAGGCCCTTCATTTGTAAGCAAAACAAATGTATCCAATTTAGGCAGCATCATATTCTCATGAACATTAGAATCATTACCAAGAAACGAAAGTACCTGATAATTTAATTGGCGTGCGCGAGCTCTAGTAATTAGTCCAGTATATGTAGCAGTAGGGGCTGTGGGTGTAACAATGGTATTGATGTCCTCATCAGTGATCATTTAGGGTGATACCATCGGCATGAGTAAGACAATTTATCTCCAAGGTACACACCCAAGTACTATGTAATATGTGTGCAAAATTGATATGACCAAAGTGGCACCCAAGATACCCTTAAGTACTATCACCACACAATTTGATTCAGACTATGGTGCTAAGAATGATAGTGCAGCTAGTGAGAGCAGACTCAGTATGATACCACAAAAAATGCATCTGGGAACAGATGGAAAGTTGCGAGTATTATGCGGTCCAAGGATAAAAGAAAAAAATAAAGATGTGCAAACGCTTAGAGTTCACTACAACATTATTTAACCAATGAAGAGCAAGGAACCAGAACCAGAAGGGGTGCAACCCAGGTTCAGAACTCCACCAGGATGTATCAGGATCGGTACAGTTTCAGTTGCCAAACAAGGAGTCCATGTTGCATGTAATCTGAAGATGCATGCATGCGTACAAGATTTTTAACTAGAATATTTTATTAACAGGTTTCCTAGATACTACTACTAGTTACGGCTTGATTGTTTAGTTACTTTTTGAGTTAAATACATCGGAGGTGCCTAAACTTGTCCTATGCGGTCAGTTTGGTGCCTAAAGTTATAAAATACATGAAACTGGTGCTCAAACTTGTCCGGTCGTGCAAATACGGTGCCTTCATCCGTATTCCAACGTACGTGTTGTCCGCGTGGCGTATGTGCCCGCTCATGAGGAATTATTTTACAGAAAGCAACCTCGAATTTTATTTAATCATGTAGGAAAGTTTTGAAGTATACGATATGCAAGATAAAAATAAAGTGGAAAAAAACACAGAGGAGTTTCGAACGAGGCACCTCCTGGTTAACTACCGGCAAGATCTAGCCATGCAGCTCAACTTTGCTTTCCATCAGAATATTAGCAAGAAAGCTATTGTAGACTGATTGACGCGTTTATGCATCATTTATTTATTATTTATTACCAATGTTTATTTTTTATTTTTTCCAAGTTCATGTTTAGTTTTATGACACACAATTTTTCCCATATAAAAATACAATAATTACCAATATTAAATTACTTTGTATTTTCAAATCTTTCTTCTTCTTTTGTTATCGTGTACTTTGAAGAGGTAAACTGAACTTTTTCAAAATTTTATGCTGATTTAAATAGTTCAACCCATATTAAATACTATTGTGTAAATTCATATATCTTCATTCTGCACCAGAAGCACACACAATTATTGTGTATCTTCACTCTATTTCTAGAATACCCAATTATTAAAAATTTGACAACTTTGTATTTTGAAACTATTCAACATGTATTAAAAATCATTTTCTAATAATATTAAATTCTACAAATGTATCCAAACATGTCAACCATGTTTGTAGAAATATAAGGATATTCAAAACAATTTTAATAAGCGTTGAACATTTTCTAAAAACATGTTGTGCCTTTTGTAAAATACACATTGTCATTTTTAATACATGACAAAGATTTTTCAAAAACACTTATAGTTTGTTAATACCTGTGAAACATTTTCCCAAAATATGTTGAACATTTTTCAAATGGACTAAAACTTTCTTCTAAGTTTATGGCAGTTTGTAATATTTTTCAAACATTTATTTTTTTCAAATAGTAAAAAAATTATAAACACGAACTTGAAAAAGTAAAAATAAAACTTTTGTGGACCCATACGAGCAGCATATAGAAACAAAATCGCTTGAAGAGGTACATAGCGATCACAACGGATTTTTGGAGCACGGTGGCCGCTGAGCACATTTTTTGAAAGGGTAAAAACCGTCACTTAAAAGTTACCATTTATTTATTTTTCAACAAAAAACATATGCATGTGCTATAAGTGACTGTCAAATTTCGTCTAAAATGATGTTATATTATACCCTGCAATAAAGACAAAAATCCGGCGAAAAAAAGAGCTGTTTTTTTTGCATGTATTTGTCTTTTTCGTATCTCTCACATACAAGTACAGATTTTGATGAAATTTCACACGATATATTACACTTGTATATGTGCACATATAAAAAATTCGGGATTTTTTGCACTGTAAAAATCCGTTTCTTTGAAGTTCAAAAAAGGGCACAATATGCCCGTGCTGCAAAGTTACAAAAAAGGCGAGACCACAGAGGCAAGCGCCCCCTGTATATTTTTATAGAAGAATTACCTTTTACGTAACAACGCAATATGTACAGTTCGACTTCATGATTGTCTATTCAGCAGAGTTTGGCGTGGTGGACTCACACATTTTCTTTAGTTTTTGTCTGTCATACGCTTATACCGACAAGGTTTTTCTTACGTGATTAAATTAAATATGAGGGGCTTCCTGCAAAAACAATCTCAAGCGTAGGCCACCTAGCACCTTCCCCGCTCTCTGCCACTGACATGTGGGGTTGTCACGCCACGTGGGCAGAGCATACGCCCAGATACGGAGGGAGGCACCGTATTTGCACAGACGGACAAGTTCAAGCATCAATTTCGTGTATTTTACAACTTTAGGCACCAAACTGACCGTGGAGAACAAGTTGAGGCACCCCTAGTGTATTTATCTCTTACTTTTTATTTGGTTTACTTTCATAGTCCAAGTCTGGCACGGTTTGTTTAATTAGGCAAGATATTTTGGTTAGTGGCGTCGCATTGATTCTTTCCTTGAAGGAACATGGGCTGGCTATTTAACGGCCAGGCTACGACCATTGTACAGATGAGTTTTGAGTTTTCGTGAGTTATAAAAAAAGTCAGAAAATGCCCATGTTTGGGGCGATCCAATCTTGAGTATTTTATGTGATTATCCTTCGAGAGAATCTATTAGCATCGAAGGATTGATCATCGCATCGACGCCAACGTGCTGATCCAAGGGGATCATTATCTTTGTTCGTGTACTGATCGTGCACGCGTAGAGATTGCTATTGGAGGTTGCGAGGTGGAACACGGGGAAAGAACTGTTGATCTTGCATCGTCGTGAAAGGTCGGGCTGTGTACACGTACGAATTAGCGTGTCGCTAGCTTGTGCCTCATCAAGTGGAATTCAGAGCTAAGGTGAGTCACGGCGATTCAGTTTGCAATATTGTCTACGGAGGCGAGTATGGAGGTGTTGAGCAGGAACATATTGATGGAGGAGGAGGGCATCGGTGAGGTTGTTCTTTTTCGCACACGTTGCGTCGTGAAGAAACGGTGTGTCAATTTGACGATCGATGAAGGTTCTGCGGTCAACATGGTGAGCATCGAGGTGGTGGACAAATTGGGACTAAATATGGCACCTCTGGAAAGACCGTACACGCTGAAGTGGTTCAAAGGTGAAATAAAAATTACGCATCGGATTTTGCTAATTTTTGATTTGGAAAATATTGTTGTGCGGATTATGTTTGTCCTGTGCCCATGGTGTCATGCCATATGCTACTTGGAAATCCATGGTGCAAGCGCGTCGGAGCTGTTCGGAATGCCAAGAAAAATACTTACTCGCTATCATGGAAGGGCCAATGAGTTTGTTTTACTCCAATGCCAACAGATGTATTTGTTTCAGATTGGAAAAGTCGTTTGTTGAAAAGAAGAGATGAGCAAGAAGAAATAAAGGGAAAAAATGATGGACCGATAGAGGGGTTGAATCTTTTGGTGGAGAAGGTGAAAGATGATTGTGTTGCAAAGGGACATTGGTGGAGTGTTTTTAAACACAGTGCATGATCAAGGACCGTGCATCTAAGATGATAATTGATGGCGGCAGTTTTACTAACGCCATTAGCGAAGATCTCGTGCAAGAATTGGGTTTATTCATGTGGCGGCACCCGCAACCGCACCACGTGGAGTGGCTATATAACTTTGGGAAATTAAAAATTCACATAAGGTACGTGTGACATTTGTTGTTGGAGATTATGTTGACAAGATGGATTGTGATGTCATCCCGATGAATGGATGTCAGTTACTATTAGGAAGACCATGGCAATATGATCATGATGCCGTGCATGCGGGAAAATCCAATACATAAACATTCATGCATGATGGAAGGTTGCGCATGCTAAAACCAATGGTGGACAAGTCAATCAATATAGAGATACAAATTCCAAAGAAGGCAATGCAGAAAATTGACATGAAATAAGGGACGGTTTTGTTTTAAGGGCGAGAGGATGATATGACCAAAGTGGCACCCAAAATACCCTTAAGTACTATCGCCACACAATTTGATTCAGACTATGGTGCTAAGAATCATAGTGCAGCTTGTCAGAGCAGACTCGGTGTGATACCACAAAAAATGCATCGAGGAACAGATGGAAAGTTACGAGTATTATGCGGTCCAAGAATAAAAGATAAAAATAAAGATGTGCAAGTGCTTGGAATTCACTACAAGATTATTCAACCAATGAAGAGTAAGGAACCAGAACCTGAAGAGGTGCAACCCACGTTCAGAACTCCACCAGGATGTATCAGAATCGGTGCAATTTCAGTTGCCGTAATCTGAAGATGCATGCATGCGTACAGGATTTTTAATTAGAATATTTTATTAAGAGATTTCCTAGATACTACTACTAGTTACGGCTTGATTGGTTAGTTACTTTTCATTTGGTTCCCTTTCATAGTCCAAGTCTGGCACGGTTTGTTTAATAGGCAAGATATTTGGTTAGTGGCATCGCATTGATTCCTTCCTTGAAGGAACGTGGGCTGGCTATTTAACGGCCAGGCTACGGCCATTGTACAGATGAGTTTTGAGTTTTTGTGAGTTATAGAAAAAGTCAGAAAACGCCCATGTTTGGGGCGATCCAATCTTGAGTATTTTCTGTGATTATCCTTCGAGGAAATCTATTAGCAACGAAGGGTTGATCATCACATCGACGCCTACGTGCTGATCCAATGGGATCATTATCTTTGTTTGTGTACTGATTGTGCACGGGTAGAGATTGTTATTGGAGGTTGCGAGGTGAAACACGGGAAAGAACTGCTGATCTTGCATCGCCATGAAAGGTTGGGACGTCTACACGCACGAATTAGCGTCTCGCTAGTTTGTGCCTCATCAAAAATATACCGGAGTCCAAAAAATCACACTATTATATGATTATCCTTGCATAGTGTGAAAAAGATGCAATTTTCTCTTTAAGTTGTTGTCATCATTTTTTATTTTTTGTTTCTTTCTTCATTTGGGGTAATAGAAATGCATTTGTTCATTCTTCCTAAGAAACTTTCAAAAATTAATTTTGGTTTCATTTTTACTTTATATTTATTTTTTATTATCAGATTCTACGTTTTTATTTTGTAGTTCATTTAGGGTAATACCATCGGCATGAGTAAGAAAATTTATCTTCAACGTACACGCACAAGTACTATAATATGTGTGCAAATTATACCGGAGTCCAAAAAATGCACTATTATATGACTATCCTTGTATATTGTTAAAAGGTGCAATTTTCTGTGTAAGTTTTGTCCCTTTTTATTTTTCATTAGGGTAATACCAATAACTTTAATTCATTCTTCCATACAGAACTTTTGTTTTTAATTTTTTTGGTTTTCTTTAACTTTTATTTTTAGTTACCATCTTGTGGTTTTTATTCATTTAGGTAATACCAATGGCATGAGTAAGATAATTAATCTCTGACGTACACATGCAAGTGCTATGTAATAGGTGTGCAAATTATACTGGAGTCAAAAAAATTGCACTATTATGTTTCTTGCAATGAAAAAGTGCCATTCATGTGCAAAATCGTGTGCAGGTTTTCTCTTTTATTTTTCATTTTCCTTTTTTATTAGGAAGTACCAATGCCTTTCATTCATTCTTCCTTAGAAAACTTTAATTTTATATTTTGTTAAATTTTAATTTATTTTAGATTTTTTTTACCAAATCCTAATTTTTTATGATTCTGATTAAAATATTTAGCATGAACATTGCTAAATATAGACTAGATCCATATACTAATCTTTCTATAATTACTATGTATGCGTGAAAGCAAACATACATGTCAAAGCAAAGCATATATACATGGTAACTGATATAGTACAATGCTTTCCACGTATAGTGTATGTGCATGCATAATGGAGTTATTCCAGCCTGTATAGTAGATAATATCTGCTCTCCATGCAAGAAAAAAAAGATAATATCTACTCTAGTATTGTAGCTGTAGATTAGTGTATGCGCTTTTGCATGTACAGTGTAGTACTAATCGGTACTGGTACGCAGCAGCGGCCATGCAGTTATTGGAACCCATAGTCCCATATGCTTAATGCTTAGAGCATTTAGACCGGACCTACAAATTGCCCTCAAACACCCGGGCGGGCTAATTAGTCACAAAATATTCGAGCCAGTCGGACACCTCAAACGCCCGGGCTGACCAGCACCTCTAATATGCAGCCCAAATATAGAATGGATATGAGGTCCCTGGACGTGTCTGTCATGTAGAATGACGATGGGTCCCATGTGAAATCGTCCGGAAACCCGGCAGTACGACGGATGCCTCCCTCGTTGCCGCGAGGTGAACGTCGTGTGGCGCCGCTCTGGCTCGCCGTCCAAGGCCAAATCCAGCTATTTAAGTCGGCCGGTGTTCCCCATCCCTAGCCCATCCACCTCTTCTCTCTCTGTGTCGCCACCCGAGCCCGTGCGCCTCCTCTTCCCCGCTCTCCCACGCTCTCCAGCATTGCCATGGTCCAGCAGAAGATCAGCACATACACTATGCCGACACCGGAGCGCCGCGGGCAGATCTCGGAGGAGATCCAGGCTAGGCGCACCGCCTGCATCGCTGCCGGGCTGCCTCCGGAGTTGCTGGAGCCGGAGGAGGAGGAGGAGGAAGAGCAACTGCCGGAGCCGATGGAGGTGGCGAATTTGGAGGAGGACGAGGCGGAGCAGCCTGCTCCGGGTTCACCATGGAGGAGGCGGAGGTGGAGTTCACCGTCACCCAATCCATGGAGATGACGGAGCAGCAGCAGGCGGCGACTGACACGATCTTCGCCGAACTCGATGTCGGGATAGAGGAGGGGGCTGGAGCGAAGCAGCCGGATGCGCCGGAGGAGCTAGAGCTGCAACTGCCGCCCACGTACCTGGAGCCGGACACAGAGATAGTCGACATCTTCGACGGGGAGTAGCTAGGTGAACTACGTAGTATGTATGTTTTTTTTCCTTTGCATGCTTTTGTATATACTAGTGGACCCGTTGCGTCAAATGACGCAGAGGCACGCTAAATCCATGTGTGCGACAAATATGTACGTATTTCACAAATACAATAAAACCATGAGTTCACTTGCAATTTTTTCATATAACTCACTTTAGAATATCTTAAATATAGTATATGAATATACTAAAAATAATAAAGTAGAGTATATACTACCACATGGTAGTATATGAGAAATGGGTGTAGCTACACCCGGTAGTAGGACGCATTTTCCCTATATATATATATATATATATATATATATATATATATATATATATATATATATATATATATATAAAGTTGATAGTAGAAAATACATGCTACCATGTTTGCAGAGACATGTTGCATCCAATGACGCAAAGGCACGCTAAATCCATGTGTGCGATGAAAGAAATATCCATGGTTTGATCCCCTTGAATAGGAAACATGGTGGACTGTTGTCTACAAATATATATATATATATATATATATATATATATAGATATATATATATATATATATATATATATATATATATATATATATATATATATATATATATATATATATATATATAGACACACACACATATTTTAATTTAATAGTATGAAATACATGGTACTATGTTTGCAGAGATCCATTTAACATGATGTTCGCAGATGGCACGGAGACCCACTAACACCATGTGTGCTTTGAAAAAAAATGCATGCATCAATAGACTTGTCAATGGGCAAGCATGTATGACAACTTAAACATCAGAAGCAAGCACGGTGAACAAAATTACCCGTTGCGCCTGTCGAGGAAACGACACCTATGGGATCTCCTGGATCCCTTCTACGGTTGGCCGGGAAAAGGAGTGCACAAAGAGCAGATCTAACAATCAACGCGAGGGATTTTTATGCAGGTTCGGGCCGCTGAGAAGCGTAAAACTCTAGTCTTGTTTGTAGTGTATTTCCATGTTCTTGAGCTTCGGCTCGTTGCTACGCATGCAAATTGGGCCGGAAAGTCCAAAAAGTCCCTTCCTGCATTGCCCTGGGCCTCCTTTTATACCAAGGGGCTACCACAGTGGCGTGCAGGCACACAGGAGGTGTAAAGTGCTACAGTGCACGTGCTTATCACTGACGTCTTAGGACAAACGCATTAAATGCGCTGCTTACGTGCCCTCTAACTTTAATGGGGACGGAAACAGAGCCCGCCCCATCCGTCGCTGCCTCACCCCGTCTTGACACGCATCCAGGATGACGAGGCATGCAACGCCAAGCTGACTGGCTAGCCGCTGCGCTGGAGCGGTGGTAGGATCTTCACGAAGAACTGCATGCCGCCACGCAGGTGCTTGCCTGGTTGGCAGGGCGGTGGAGTCTTGTCATGCACGAGCCTCGCCGTGGCCTTGCAAACGTCCCCGGCAAGAACCTTGCTGGGAACTTTGCCTTCTGGTCTTCACAAAGATTTGCATGCCACCACGCAAGCGCCCCTGGATCTTGGTCTTGACATTCTCGATGGTGTCAGAGCTCTCAACCTCAAGGGTGGTGGTCTTGTCAGTGCTTCGCAAGCCGTCCCGGCAAGGATCTTGTCGGGGCTTCGCGAGCCGTCCCAACAAGGATCTTGCCGAGGGTCCAGCTTCTCTTCTGCTCTCTGATTACTGGCTTGGACGCCGTCTTGGCCGTCTTGTATTTTGCCCCCAGCTGCCCCCGTCAAACCTTGCCGCGGGTGCGGCTGCAACTGCCCGTGCACAAGGAAGGGGTACCAAAGGGCCCAAACTTTAGTACACCGACGGGAGCCCCCGGGACTGGGCATACACGAGTGAGAAGCGTCGTTGGGCCAGGCCCAAATAGTGCATGGGCACGCGTGGCACGGGGTGAGGGAGTCCTGGATTAGGGGGTCCTCGGGCGTCCGGACTATGGTACGTCGGCCGGACTGATGGGCTGTGAAGATACAAGACCGAAGACTATCTCCCGTGTCCGGATAGGACTCTCCTTGGCGTGGAAGGGAAGCCTGGCATCCTGATATGAAGATTCCTTTCTCTGTAACCGACTTTGTACAACCCTAGTTCCCTCCGGTGTCTATATAAACCGGAGGGCTTAGTCCGTAGGGACAGAGAATAAGACTCATAGTCATACAGGCTAGACTCTTAGGGTTTTAGCCATTACGATCTCGAGGTAGATCAACTCTTGTAATACTCATATTTATCAAGATCAATCAAGCAGGAAGTAGGGTATTACCTCCATAGAGAGGGCCCGAACCTGGGTAAACATCGTGTCCCCTGTCTCCTGTTACCATCGACCTTAGACGCACAGTTCGGGACCCCCTACCCGAGATCTGCCGGTTTTGACACCGACATTGGTGCTTTCATTGAGAGTTCCATTGTGTCGTCGTCAAGAGGTTTGATGGCCCTGTCAATCATCTACAACAACGCTGTTCAGGGAAAATCCTTCCTCCCCGGACAGATCTTCGTATTCGGCGGCTTCGCGCGGGCCAACTCGCTTGGTCATCTAGAGCAGATCGATAGCTACGCCCCTGGCCATCAGGTCAGATTCGGAAGCTTGAACTATGTCGCGGACATCCACGGAGACTTGATATTCGACGGATTCGAGACCGCGGCAGTAGTCGCTCCCTTTCACCATGATGGACATGACTTAAATCTGTCATCGAACCATACCCAGGAGATAGCGCCTGCAACTGCTCCGGCTCTAGATCCGGAGCAGATCATGCCATCCGAGGACAGGAGGCTTAACCCTGCCACGGAGGCCACAGACTCAGCGGCGTTGGAGCCGCACACAGACCCAACCTCAAGTGAGATCTGCGTTACCGGAACCTCGGACACGTTTCCGGCTGCAGGTTCTGAAGCATGTGCGTCCGCGCATGACGAGCCTGATCGGGCGACGATCGTCGAATTCAGCTCCGCGGACATCTTCCGGCACTCGCCTTTAGGCAACGTGCTAAACTCATTAAAAACACTCTCCTTAGCGGGGAACTCATAGCCGCATTATATCCGGTTCGAACTGGAGGCTGATGACGGAGAATTTTGTTTCCCACCCCCGCCCACTTAATAGCCGCGTCGACCACATTGACCACGCCGCGTCGAGAGCACCAGGGCGGTGGATGACGGCGAGGCCTAGGAAGGGGACGACGCGGAGCCGGGGAAGACGCGGCAGTGGATGCCCATGCATAGAGGAGTATGAGGGTTCACTGGTTCGCTGCGGTGCGAGGCTGCCGTCGCCGCAGAATAACAGGGGGTGTGGGTGAGTAGAGGGATGGCCTGGCCAGCGGTGGGAGTAGTAGGGGGCGGTGAGGCCTCCGCCGCATCGCAGTCGGCCACGGGAGGCAGGAGCACGAGGCACGACCGGCGCTGGTTTGGGCGGCTGGAGCAAGAAGACCAGAGGTTGAAGAAGCACTACGGCCGTTGGATGGACATCGTACGGTCACTGGAGCTAGAATCGTGCATATTGACTAAGTTGACAAAGCCCTCCGTCCCCGTCAACTTAGTAGGCCCACAAGTCAGCCTGCCACTATACTGGGTCCCAGCTAGCAGGGGGAGTATTCATTTTTTTGTGCGTAATAAGGAGGCACTTCCTTGCGTGTGAAGATATAGCTGGTGGGTCCAAACTGTCAGCGGCGGTAACTTTTTTTCGCAAAATACAGAGGCCCTTTCGGTGGGTCCCAGATATCAGGTGGAGGAATTATTATTTTTCGCATAATAAGGAGGCATTTCCTTGCGTGCGGCCGTGGACCCAGCTGTCAGCCTCTCCACGTACAGTCCACTTCAGATGCATGTCGGTCGTTGACCATGTTGACCAGACCGCGCCGAGAGCACCAGGGCGGTGGACGACGGCGAGGCCTAGGAAGGGAACGACATGGAGGCAGGGAAGACTCGGCAGTTGTTTCCCACGCGGAGGGGAGTACGACTGTACGAGGGTTTACTGGTTCGTCTGCCGTCGCCGGAGAATAACAGCAGGTGTGGGTGAGTAGAGGGATGGCTAGGCCAGCGATGGGAGTACGGTGGGGCGGTGAGGCCTGCGCGGCAGCACAGCCGGCCGCGGGGAGGAGAGAGCAGGCAATCCCGCCGGCGCTTGTTTGAGTGGCTGGAGCAGGAAGAGCAGAGATTGAAGAAGCACGACGGCCGTTGGATGGACATCCAACACTCACTGCTTGTGCGTCAACCTTTTTTTAGGAAAGCCTCAAATCTGTGGAAAACATCATACAACCCATCTGCCATTATTTCTAATAATTTACAGCCCGTTTGCTAATTTTTAAGGTTTGTTTTTGGAGCCCATATTCTTTTTGTTAGCATTACAGCCCATATTGTGGCCACGGTTAAAAAATTATATGAAATTTTGCATATTTCGGTGCGGTCCGAACTGTTTTTAATCCCGAAATTTCGAGTCACATTCAAACTGATTTAAAAAATAAATGTATATCAATATAAAATCCAACAAATTGTCCACGCATAAAAATCAATGCAATTTAAAATCTCGAAATGAAAAAAGGAAATTTGAAACTAATTGCTGGTTTGATGTGTTTAAAAAATGTATAGCCCATTTCTCATTACTAATAGGCCATTTTCTCGGCCAGCCGAATGAAGCTCTTCTCGTCTTGAAAGATTTGCAGCCCAACAGGCCTGACAAAGCGACTTACTTGGCAAATCACAAAAAAACTGGGCTGTGGCCGTGGACCCAGCTGCGGCCATGGACCCAGCTGTCAGCCTCTCCACGTACAGTACTCTTTCGATGGAAGTCGGTCGTTGACCACATTGACCACGCCGCGCCGAGAGCACCAAGGCGGTGGACGACAGCGAGGCCTAGCAAGGGGACGACGCAGAGCCGGGGAAGACGCGGCAGTGGATGCCCACGCGGATAGGAGTACGAGGGTTCACTGGTTCGGCTGCGGTGTGAGGCTGCCATCACCGCAGAATAACAGGGGGTGTGGGTGAGTGGAGGGATGGCCTGCCAGCGATGGGAGTAGTATGGGGGCGGTGAGGCCTCCGCGGCAGCACAGCCGGCCACAGGAGGCAGGAGCAGGCGGCACGACCGGCGCTGCTTTGGGCGGCTGGAGCAAGAAGACCAGAGGTTGAAGAAGCACTAAGGCCGTTGGATGGACATCGTACGGTCACTGGAGCTAGAATCGTTCATATTGACTAAGTTGACAAAGCCCTCCGTCCCTGTCAACTTAGTAGGCCCACAAGTCAGCCTCCCACTGTGGTGGGTCCCAGCTGGCAGGGGGGTATTCATTTTTTTGTGCGCAATAAGGAGGCACTTCCTTGCGTGCGAAAATATAGTTGGTGGGTCCGACCAGTCAGTGGAGGGAATGTTTTTTTCGCGAAATACAGAGGCCCTTCCGACGGGTCCAGATGTCAAGTGGAGGAATCATTATGTTGTGCGTAATAAGGAGGCATTTCCTTGTGTGCGGCCGTGGACCCAACTGTCAGCCTCTCCACGTACAGTCCACTTCCGATGGATGTCGTTCATTGACCACGTTGACCACGCCACGCCGAGAGCACCAGGGCGGTGGACGACGGCGAGGCCTACGAAGGGAACGACACGGAGCCGGGGAAGACACGGCAGTGGCTGCCCACGCGATGGAGAGTACGAGGGTTGACTGGTTCGGCTGCCGTCGCCGGAAAATAACAGAAGGTGTGGGTGAGTAGAGGGATAGACAGGCCAGGGATGCGAGTATATGATGGGGCCGTGAGGCTTGCCCGGCAGCACAGCTGGCCACAGGAGGCGGGAGCAGGCGGTTCCGACGGCGCTGGTTTGGGCGGCTGGGGCAGGAAGATCAGAGACTGAAGAAGCACGATTGCCGTTAGATTGACATGTAACAGCTGATGCTGGTAGAGTCGATTGTTGACTAAGTTTCTTTTTTGATAAACCTTGTGTACGCATGAACTTAGTAGGCCCACAAGTCAGCCTCCAAATCTGTGGCAGACAACATAGAGCCCATTTGCTATTTTTAATAATTTGCAGCCCATTTGCTAATTCTTAAGTAATTTATTACAAGCCATTTTCTGCCCAGGACCACGGTCAAAAAGTTCAACCTTATTTTGCATATTTTGGTGGAGTCTGAACTTTTGTAATCCCGAAATGATAAACATTTTTTTAAGAACTTATTGATTTGCCAAAAAAATCATTTTGTTTTTGTAAGCAAATAAGACGTGGGACAATTGAGTTGGTTTAAGGGAAAACCAGTGGTAAAAAAAAATCAGCGCTGGGAGGGAAAACAACAACAAAAATAAGGATGTAAATATGAAAAGGGAATTTTATGTATTTTCAGTATAATGATACGTGTATATGAACTAGTAAAACTATAGGTAGAGATTAGAAAACTGATGTAGGGCATGCGTTTCAAGAGGAAAATAGAACTGGGTTGTGTGTTTGATTTAGTAAAAAAACTGCCTGCGGATGTTGTAAGACAAAATATAACTAACGCTGGCGGGCCGAAGGCCAGTAGATACCTGCTGGATCTTTGTGCCCCGTTGTCGTCATGGGCTGGGCCTGTTAAAAACAAAACCAAGCCTGGGCAGTTTACAGCCCAGTTGAAACTTGCTCGACCTGAAAAAACAATATACGTGCTCAATAAACGAGAGAATTCTGCAAGTACAGACTGATAACTGGGATGCAGCAAGGATATTGTTTTTTCATCGTGATAATAAGAGCATGCACTTGTTTCGAAAAATTTGGAGAACTGGGAATTCGAACGGCAGGTGCTTATGCTACCCATCAAATAAAAATCAGGTGCCTGAAAACTCGTTTTGAAACAAATGATTCAACTTTATATCCACGTCGACCCTCGGCATGATGGTTGGAAGCAAATGCCAAGTTCATACCAAAAGATCGTTAACAACAATACCAACTTGTGGATGACAAGGTAGTACAAGTACCAATACCAAACTAACTTATAATCTTTTTACTCCTGGCCCTAGTGTTCATCTGGTAGAAAATCTTGCAGAGGACCAGCTCCCAGGTCCCCGAGGTGGTACTGGTGCATCACCCAGTTGGTCCTCTGCTGGTCGAAGTTCTTGTTGGTGTGCAGCACCAGAACCTTTTTGCTGCCCGTCTGCCGGCCGTTGACCATCACCAGCAAGGTATTGCCGGTGTTGTGCCACATCGCGTGCATGCCGCACTCCGACTGTATCTTGCGACGTGTCCACGTGCCTCTTTTGAACGCCCTGGAATTGCGCTGAAAGAAATGCTTGCTTAGGCCACTCAGTGTGATACCTGCAGTATTGTCGAATACATGTTTTAGTGTACGTAGTTGACATTTTCATAACATCTTTGGCATGTTGCAGTCACTTGTTTCAATTTTTATTAACTGTCAAATTGTAATTGCTTCACCAGGTTTGCGTCTAAAAAGAAAAATAGAGCTATAAACAAAGGAATATGTTTGTGCAAGTAGACGGCCGATCGGTGTCTTACCTGGAAGTTTCTCAGGATGGGTGTAGCATATGCCGTGCTCGTTGTCGATGGTTGGTATGAACAAATCGATGAGAGGGTGAGATCTCGTGCTGTCAGCACTCACTTTGGCCTCAAGGTGCTCGATCAGCTCCTGATCCGTGGGATGGAACTTGACGCCAGCCGGCAGCACCGGCCAATCCTTCTTCGACTTGCATGGGTTAATTCTAGTTATATGGTACTCAATGTATGATCAATCGACTGTTTTAAGTGAATGATGAAAGATTTCGACAGATAAGTGGTACTCCGAATCTGAAGTCCAGAATACCCGAACACGTCGCCGGGATTCTTGTGTCACCTCACGCGCAGCGTGTTGTCACATCAATTCAATGTGTGGACATGATGAATAATTTGACCGATGTATACTAGTACTGCTACTGTACCACTTACTAGTCGTATTTAGTGTCACATTTTAACCATAGGTTTAACTAACAAGTACGCACTTGAAACCTAAGTGATATATATATATACTACACAACATTTCCATCATCATTATCAGTACATCCTGCGCAGGTGAGTTAGGATGCACTTGATCCCAGAAAGGTATCTATCCATCAAACCAGAGGAGTGCTTCAAACTAACAACAGTACATAATATCCAACAAAAGAGGGTCGTGCTACAGCAGCAGAATGCATGGCTCAGTCTACATATTAGTATGAATCAAGTTGTGCATATTTGCTGTTGGTATGAACCACATCGCCGCATGTCGGGTTTGCAAAAGCCATCCATCGCATGGAAGCTTGATGATGTAGGGTGGAACCCTATACGGCCGATCTTTCATGAAAGGAGCATATCCCGCATGAACACGAAGAACACGAGGGGAAAAACACAAGGGAATCACGAGGGAAACACGAGAGAAATCACTCAACCAACAAGAATAGATCACACATGTGCTAGATCCATGCACACAAAGGGAGATAGACGATCCAAAGCCAACAAGGGACGATACATAGGTAACCGGTTCTTCTCCGTGAGGAGGTCTTGATGGGGCCACCCAAGAGGGGGTCTTGAATCCGCTTGGAAGGATCTTCTCCGAGGAGGCGCGATCTCCGAGGAGAAGGTAACCAAGTGGATGAGCAAAGCTCTCACACAAACATGAGCTAATCCTTTGCTGACCCTAGCTAGGAGGAGGGAGAGGTCTATTTATAGTCTAGGTGCCAAAGAGGGGCGGAGTGAAGGGGTACATGGGCCTCAGCCCGCAACTGGACACAGCCAGGGGTCGGACGTCCGTAAGGTTCCGGACATCCGGAGGTTCGTGGGCATCCGGTCGTCCGGGGTTCCTCGGACTTCCGTAAATTCGGTTCTGTCGGGGAAGTGTCGGTCGTCCGGAGGGGCTCGTTCGTTCGGAGCCTGGTAGTTGTCGGTCGTCCGGGCTGGGCCGGTCGTCCGGAGCCTGTAGCTTTCGGTGGCCTGCGTTCCTTGGGCTGGCGTGACCTTCAGGTGCAGGATGTCTGGTGGCTGTAGCTTCCGAGGCAGCCTTTCTTCTTGTCCTCCGCACTTGGTGTCCTTGCCGTCTTGTCCATTGGATGTAGATGTTCCGTGGCTTTCCTCCAAGTACCTGAGCACACATAGTGTTTCCGTTTAGGTAGTAGCCATGTCTCATGTGTCGAAAGTGAAGGTTCGGAGAGGAGCGAGTCACCTTGTGTCCAATGCCGTATGTTCGAGGTCTCGTCATATGTCCTCTTGGGGTTTGGAGAGTAGTCAGATTGTACATGGGGATGAACGTGGGATGCTCCGCATCATCTCCCCCCCCCTTGGAAAAGATCTAACCTCGGATCATGATCCTCATCACCATGGAAATGGTAGTCGTGGACGGACTTGTAGTTGGACGAAGTTGAAGGCATTGCGCAATCCAAGTATTCCAAGGTGTCTCTGGTATGTGGTACTTGCAAAATGAGCAAACACAAAGTACACTTGGAAATGCAATGGTTAGCGCACACAAAGTGTCCATCATAGAAGAATTAGTCCGTGCGGCAAGATTGTTCATGACAAAATGCATGAAGCTTATCGAGATGATCTAGAATGATATGCAAACATTCATGGGGTAATTAGCATGGTGCACAAAGCGAAAAATTCTACCATTGTGCAAAATGATGTCATAATGGGACGGTTTATCAAAAGCATGAACATGATAATTGGTGCTCAATGTGGCTATGTGATCATGCAATTGATGGTGGGCAATATGATCATGATGTAAGAATATGCCATCAAGGAAGATCACAACAAATTTGCTAAGGAAATGCACAAGCTCATATATCATGGATGACATGGGAATACAACATGCAACAAAACAATCATAATGTGAGTCAATCCATGCATAAGATGCAAATTTGTTATGGGTACGATATGTCCATCGAGCATGACATATGGGAACACAATCAATAAATATGTATGTGTTGGTGCAATGTGTCAAAGGAGTGTTGGTGTACCAATGCGCGATGTCGTGGCATGAGTGGAGGTTCGAAGGTGCATCCAAGAAGTCCGAGCGCTCCTCAATGTAAAGGTCCATAGAGCCAATCTCCAATGTCGCTCCTCCGTTCGCGGGATGTATCATGTATGCAACAAGAAGGAAACAACAATGAAAGAATGACCCATCCAATATGCATATTTGAGGATGGCTCAAATGGAAGGAATTCACCTTTAGGAGTTTCTCAAGGATGTTGGAGTTGCGCATCACGTATGCCTTCACATGACCAAGTTGTCTCTTGATGGTACCGCCTTGTGAATCCTTGAAAACGAAAGAACATAGCAAACACTCGAAAAAACAAATGAGGTTAGCGGAAGTGCAAAACCTATCATTTGTGTGGTAAGATACCCAACAAGTGTATGCATCATGCTCATCATAAGAAAGGACAAGGGAGCATTCCATAGTATGGAGGCATATGATGCGAGAACAACCAAATACAATAGGCTTAAACAAACAAGCATGCATCACAAGTAAAGTGTCCAAGTCTCCAAGATCAATAAGCATAGCAAGTTGGCACTCAATACAAGGTGATATGAGAGATGCAACTAATGGAGACAAGCGACAATGATCAAGATATATCATGTGAGAGGCATGAACATATATGTCATCAACCCAAGAAAGCGAGTAAGAAAGGAACATGGGTGATGCAACAAAGCAAGCAATCATAGCGATCAAGTGGTGTGAGCTAGTAGTGCGAAGATGCAACATACTAGAGGTAATCATGGCAATCATGTCACGTTTGCAAATAGTGGGCATATATGATGCACATGAAATATCACAAGCATGAAGGCAAGATATGAACAAAATATCATCAATGTATTGGCGAGAGGTCATATGTAAATAGCAATGGGACATCATGACTCTCCCAACACAACAAGCATCAATAGCGTGGGGCACAAAGAAATCATGGCAATAACTACTAGGATCTCCACCAAGCATGAGAATACACATAGAAGTAGTATAATGGTGAATCATATGTAAGAGCAAGCAAGGGTCACAATTGCATGGAAAAGGCATGGAAAGAGGCATAGCATGCAAAGTGAACACGAGAAAATGAGCATAACGTAACAAGTAATAAATAGCCCATAGCCGAAAAGATGCGCGTAGTGCTTGCGCGAAGGGAATGGTGGTAAGGACAGTCCACGGGATCCCAAATCATCGTTGCTCTCGAGAGCTCGTTTCGTCAACTCATGGGTTTGTGAGGTTGACGGTTGTTCATATGTACCTACACAAAACAAAAACAAGGGGAAAATTGTGTGTGCGTGGTAAATGTACACATCATCCATCATGATGCATACGTGCATGCGTTGGTTAGCACAAAATATCCAATGCTCAAATAAATGAGATGCGTGATATAGAAACATGTCATCCATCATGAGAGGTTTGTTGTCATGTATAACATAATGGAGACTCAAAGGATGTAATGCATCACTCGCAATATCTAGAGCATTGTGAGGAATGGTATGCATATGGTGCACACAAGGGATGTAATCATGTGATGCACAATAATTTTCATGGCATGGCATATGAGATGAATTGCACAAATTTTTCAAAGGAACCATAGCAATATCATCGCAAGAGAAACAAAAGCCAGTGACCATCATCTCGTCATCTATGCCATAAGTGCAAATGGGATTTATTTTAATGGGGCATGGGTAGTTACTATGTTGAGATTGAAATGATGCAATATGGGAGATCTCACTCATAGCATATGACAAGTTCAATGGGTTGTCAAACATGACGTGCCCAATAGAATTTTCACATGATATCCTATGGAGCATAGCATCACAACTAGGCAACTCAACATGCTCATCATCATATTCATCATAAATTGGTAAATCATGACATGAAGAAGTCGCACTAGCATGAAGCATGGGAATAGGTGGATCAACATCATGCAAGAAATCATCGGTGAGATAGTCCACTAGTGGGACAAGAGAAGAACCATTATCTATTTTACCTTTGGAGCGTCGCTCATGTGTTGTAGGTGAGGTTGCAACTTGATGGTACCATGTGGGGGGTGCATCTTCTTCCACCATGGCATCGTCTTCTCCATTAGAGGTATGGACTCGTCGAGGATAGGCAGGTTGTCATGTAGGAGACCTAGCACCAAAGAACAAAACACACTCGGAGTAGAGGTTAAGTTGTTAGAAATCATAGTGGCCTCACGTGCCCTCTCAACTACCTCACTCACTAAGTGTTGTGGCTCACTCACTCACTCAAGGATGCTATCACTCATATGGTTGGTGGAGTCACTCAAACGGCTCTCAACCTCACATAGGATGTGTGGCATGCTCTCAAGTGTGGGACTAGTGGTGGTCACACTCATCCTCTCATAGGAAATGCACTCAATGTCACATATGGTGGAGTCACTCATATCACTCATAGGTTGGTGGCTCTCCTCACATGGCAATTGGGACATCTCATTATATATGGGTGTCGGAGAGATGTTGGTGCAAACGTCTCCATGCTCAATCATGTCGTAGTCGTAACCATGGATGAAGGCCGAAGATGGCACAACATCACTCTCCTCTAAGACCAAAGATAAGGTCTCATGTGCGCTCGCGTAGCTTGACTCGGAGTATGAGTCCAATATGGGCACCGTCTTCATGTTGTTGAAGAGGTTCGTGCTCGTCGCCATGGTCGAAGGGGATGGCCCTAGCTCGACCTTCTTGTCACCGTCTTGTTGTTGGAGGCCCATATGATGTGGCACCTCGTAGCTTGTCTCCATGACCGAAGGGAATTTCCCATGCTCGGCCATCTTCTTTGAGGGACTTCCGAAGATGGAAGTGTCGCCCTCCCTCGTAGGTTGTCGCCTTGTTGTTGAAGATGTCGATGTAGGCGAACTCACGGGAAGTAGGCGAAGATGCCGTACGTCCAAAGGCGAAGATGCCTTGAGAACACTTGGCGAAGATGCCGAAGTGGTTGGTGTAGCCGTAGCTCCGTCTTGGTGGTGCTCGTCTCGCGGTCTTCTCTTGTGCTCATGAAGTTTGGACTTGGCGTGAAGTAGAGCTTGTTGGGACTTGTACATTTGCGCTTGGCGAGCATCTTCATGATGATGTTGTCGTTGTCGTACTTGAGCTCGTAGTAGATGTCGTTCGTCGTCCTCGTGCACATGATGCTTGGAGGTGACTTTCCCTTCATGACGATGTGGATCACGAACGTGATGGTGGTCGCCATGGAGATGTGGACGTGGACGACTTGAGCTTGCATCGCTTGGGCGTTCCCAAGATGATCGACTTGGTCGCCGCTGCCTTGAAGATGACGAATTGGAAGTAGACTTGATCAAGGCCCGAATCTCCTCCATCCTTGCATCTTGCTCATCTTTTCGTGCGAAAAGCTTGTTGTCGATGTAGTCCCTTTTCCTTGCTTCGGAGTGATGAATGCCGATGGAGAGTTTCTCGATGCGCTCTTGCAAGGTAGAATGTGCGGATTTCGATGCTCGTTGTAGTTTGAAGATGGACGCTTTGGTGATGTAGTTGTTCACGCCGTCGTTGTTGTCGAAGACCGGAGATGAAATGCCTTGCCTATCCATCACAAGACTCGAGCAAATATGAGTGGGAGAAAGAGAAGAACTATACCAAATGTACCTTGACCGATGTTGAAGATGGATCAATGATCACTCAATAATGTAACAAGGAAATAGCACAATTGGTACCGATCTCGTCGATTTCTCCCAACTACACAAATAAGGCTTATGGTGGAGCTCGGTGAGGATAGTGGCACAAAAATTTGATGCAAAATGTTAGCAAGAGTCAATAATGTTGAAAGAGATTCACAAATTCACAAGTGCAACATGTAGACCAATAGCAATGGGTGGCACGCGGAAACACACACACACACAGATAGATAAACGGGGTCATGCAACCAAGGAATGAGCTCAAAATGTGGAATCCACGGAAAACGCTCATGTTGCACAACTCAAGAGAGACGCTAGCACGATTGCTCAATAGGCGGATACGACACTTGTGCACAACCTATAAGATGCAAAATGGATAAACTTTCTATCCCAAGTATGCTATGTATGTATGGTTCCCGATGTTTCTCAAGATGATCCAAGATGACAATCTTATGCAATATGGTAGGATGCTATGGCTATTGCTCACAAGCTTCTTTGCTCTTTCTCTTTTGCTTAAAAGCTTATTCTTTTTGTTGTATGGCCACTTTTGCACAATGCACAAACCAAGATAGCAATATAGTATATGCGGGAACAAACTTGTGACACAAGAGATGATATGATGATACCAAGATGATATGGTATATATGCAATGGAAGGTGTAGATCACTAATGTGCACAAGTAATGTTGCCGGCAATACTCAAATGGCTAGTCTTGATAGGCAAGTGACGCAAAATAGGCTAGGGGTTATCAATGCAATGGCAAGGGAATATACAATGAAGGGATACCAAGATGATATGGAGGTTACCGTCCGTGGCGATGATGAGTGGCGGTGTTCTTGATGTACATACCAAGATGATGGAGACTCGTCGCTAAGTAGCCGAAACACCTTAGGAAAGGAAAAACCGCGAACTCAAAATCTCAAAGGCAAATGTCAAATGGTGGTAGTGGGATGCGATGGTGGTTTGCACTTGACAATGCGGAAGTGGAATGATGGGTTATGCGAGTCAATGTTGAAGTGACCGTCCCTAAGTAGCCGAAACACCTTAGGAGACGCAAGCCACAACTCAAACAAGCTCAAACAAATTCGGGTTAAGTTGGGGCGGCGGAAGTGTATGGTGGGCAAGCCTATGCGGAAGTGATGGTGGTGGTTGATGAAGAAGCAACCATCCCTAAGTAGCCGAAACACCTTAGGAGACTTAAATCACTACTTAAGCAACCACATATGCAATGGGGAACAAAATGGGTGAGGTTGCGGAAGTCGGTGGTGGCTATGCGGATGATGTGGTGGAAGCCCTAGGAAAAGATGCCAAAGTTGTCAAACTTTGATGGAGTCAAATGATGTTGGTGGTATTTTTATGGGAAGGGGGATGTCAAGAGCTTCAAAACGAGCTAAAGAACGTCAAAATCGGAGTTCGGATGAATGAGTTATGGACAAAACAAAATCAGCCGAAGTCTGAAACTACAGGTTACAGACGTCTTAAAAGGACGGATGTCCGGTCGCCGGACCTCCGGTCGGGCTCGGAAATCCGTAAATTCTGTTCTATTGGGTTGTTCCGGTCGTCCGGTGGATGACGGCCGTCCGGTGCTTCGTGGGGGGTCCGGACGTCCGTAAAACGCCGGTCGTCCGGTGTATCGGGGTCAACGCGGGATTTGAGATCCGGGGCGCGATTTTGGGCGGAATTTCGGGATTTTGGGCTCCAAATTGAGGAGATTTTGTGGATGAAAGATGGGGAAATGCTAGATTCACTCGAAACCAAGCAAATCCATGGATCAAAATCAACAAAACTTCATCATACCAACAAATCACAAAAAAAATTGGGGCTATTTTTGGTGGGGATTTTCGAATTTGGGGAAGAACACAACAAAATCAAGCTAGAAAACAAAGAGGGGAGGCTCCGAAATCGTGATCAACCTGGCTCATGATACCAAGATGATGTAGGGTAGAGCCCTATACGGCCGATCTTTCACGAAAGGAGCGGATCCCGCATGAACACGAAGAACACGAGGGGGGAAACACAAGGGAATCACATGAGGGAAACACGAGAGAAATCACTCAACCAACAAGAATAGATCACACATGCGCTTGATCCATGAACACAAAGGGAGATACACGATCCAAAGTCAACAAGGGATGATACATAGGTAACCGGTTCTTCTCCGTGAGGAGGTCTTGATGGGGCCACCCAAGAGGGGGTCTTGAATCCGCTTGGAAGGATCTTCTCCGAGGAGGCGCGATCTCCGAGGAGAAGGTAACCAAGTGGATGAGCAAAGCTCTCACACAAACATGAGCTAATCCTTTGCTGACCCTAGCTAGGAGGAGGGAGAGGTCTATTTATAGTCTAGGTGCCAAAGAGGGGCGAAGTGAAGGGGTACATGGGCCTCAGCCCGCAACTGGACACAGCCAGGGGTCAGACGTCCGTAAGGTTTCGGACGTCCGGAGGTTCGTGGGCGTCCGGTCGTTCGGGGTTCCTCGGACTTCCGTAAATTTGGTTCTGTCGGGGAAGTGTCGGTCGTCCGGAGCCTGGTAGTTGTCGGTCATCCGGGCTGGGCCGGTCGTCCGGAGCCTGTAGCTTTCGATGGCCTGCGTTTCTTGGGCTGGCGTGACCTTCAGGTGCCGGACGTCCGGTGGCTGTAGCTTCCGAGGTAGCCTTTCTTCTTGTCCTACGCACTTGGTGTCCTTGCCGTCTTGTCCATTGGATGTAGATGTTCCGTGGCTTTCCTCCAAGTACCTGAGCACACATAGTGTTTCCGTTTGAGGTAGTAGCCATGTCTCATGTGTCGAAAGTGAAGGTTCGGAGAGGAGCGAGTTCACCTTGTGTCCAATGGCGTATGTTCGAGGTCTCATCATATGTCCTCTTGGGGTTTGGAGAGTAGTCGGAGTGTACATGGGGATGAACGTGGGATGGTCCACATCACTTGATGCCTTTCACACACGGAAGATTATCTGGCAACAAGCTGTGTCGACGAATCTCTGGATATGGTGATTCATGAAACCCATGGTATGATGTGTAAACACAGTCCCCCCTGGCGAATGGAAGTTGCATAGCACGGTATTCATCGCCGATGATATGATCGATGATTGGTTGGATGATCGGATAATTTAGCCCGAGGAACATGAAGTGGTTGCCGAGGCTGTAAACCCGCCTCCAGTTGAATACGCCTGGCCCAACGGAGCTGGGATCTTTCTCGAACACGAAGCAGCCATAGCCATCAATGTCACGAACGCGCCAGGCATTGTACTGCATGTGGTTTGATGAAATGGTTTGGTCAATTTGGTACGTGCAAATGAGCATCAAATGACCACTGTCAGCTGAACGAGCGATAAACCACCACCCATCGGCTGGTATGATTCCAGGTCCTGGAATCCTGAAGGCCAGCGCATTTGCGTCTGCTGCAACAATTCAAATTGGAGACCAAAAGGACAAAAATAAACAATCATGTTCAGAGTATGTGTGGAATTAAGATTATTATAACAGTGACACATATCATAGACCGAGAATTGCAATGCCGTGGTCATAATCATACGCCAAGTTAAAAAAAAAGCCAATGGCTTTCATATTCTAGCAATATATCATGGTTCAAACATCATGTAACAATGAGAGGAAAACATATATGACAGGGCCTACTCATATTCTACCATAGCACTTACTATAGTTATCATATCAACTCTAAGCAATAACATGCGTTGTTATAAAAATCCTGGAAATGAGAGTAACATATAGCAATCATGAGGTTATACTCATAATATCTATTCTAACAATCATTAGATACCAATTCTTCTCATATCAACTCTAACAATAACATGTGTGGTCATAAAAATCTAGGAACTGAGAGGAACATATAGCAATGATGTGGTTATAGACATACTATATATTCTAAATTTGTAACAATGAACAGGCAGTCGTATTCTTAAGGTAAAGATGAGATGAGATAGAACAATTCCACGACGATAGATTCCACCAGTATAGGCAGCCAATCTGTGCGTCGACCGCATAAACGATGCCATCGTGCACTATAGCATCAGACAGAACTGTTGGGTGAAGAGGATCGACGATGAGCCATAACCATGTATGGCGACCGGATTCCAGATAGACTAATCCCATGTTGAACACGGCAATGAGCTTGTAATCCATGTAGTCTTCTGATGGTGTGGGCACTTCGCAGATTACAACCTTCAGCAAACAGAGGTCGAGCCAAAAGCTCGACGCGTCTCGTGCGTAGTAGGCAGGAGTGTCCGGCGGGCCGCGAGGCTCGATGGCGGCGGTATCCAAAGATGGAAGGGTGATCTCTCGCTGTGTGTAGATATCCACAAGACGCCACGGACTACCGGATTGGTGGATGAGGACGATCCAGTTGGCCTTCATGCCCGCCCAGTAGTGGCCGCGCATGAAGGACAGGTGGACGGGTAGTGGTAGCATGTCGAGGGGCACCACGGCAACCTCCGTAGGATCGTCAAGTCGGTGTCTGGGCCACCTGCGAGGATCAGGCATCGGCAAGCAGGGTGTCTTGAAAAGAGCCGGCCGGTTGCAGACGAGTAGGCAGTACAAAGACACCGATCATGCGGCTAGACGGACGGTGCTGAGTAGGTCCATACGATTATAGATCTGCTCCAAGAGAACATCGGAGAGGGAATTCCAATCGCGGCTCTGCGTGTCAGTCGGTTCTGCCATTGGGGTTTTCAGTGCCTGCGAGCCAGCGAGGAAGTGGATTCGGGCGGGCGAGCGAAGAAGCTTCTCCTCGTGTGGCCGAGCAGTGAGCGGGGGGATATGGTACGCGCGAGCTACCAAGGAAGATAGCGCGGGCGGGCGAGCAGTGAGCGGGGGGAAATGGTGTGCGGTCGACGATGGGGAAGAGAGGAGGAAGAAGAAGAGAGGAGGAAGAAGAGTGGAAGACGGGGAAAAAAGTGCATTAAATCTCAATTCTACTACTACTACCAGGATATACCGTCCTTCGGAGTGTAAATAGTTACACCGATGACATGTGGGTCTACCACAAGAGGGCCCATATGTCAGTTAATGGAGGACAGAAGCATGCTCTACTGGCAAACATGATGGCAGTACTGGGTAAGGCTCATTTAGTAACACCAACACGCTAGTTCAGCTTATTAATTAAGTGTCCCATCTGCTGCAGTGTGTATTGTCACTTCACTACGAAGACTAGTTGAATAGTTCTCTCTGACCGAGATGGGGAATAATGGATCGCGAAGACTTCCTTTCTACATTATCCCTATGCCTCTACGCTCACTTCACTCATTTTGCTCCGTACGTAGTCACTTGTTGAAATCTCTAGAAAGACAAATACTCCGTATTTGGGAACAGAGGGAGGATTTTACTCCGTATTTGGGAACAGAGGGAGGATTTTACTCCGTATTTGGGAACAGAGGGAGTATCACCATATGGAGGGAACAGAGGAAGCTTGAAATATGAACATGTCAATGGGAGGGAGTAAGCCCCATGCATGCAACATGCAACACTCACACGTACACATGGACGCACACAACACTCACGCACCCATGCGGCACACAGCACACGACGCAACACACACGCTCACGCTTAAGTGCTCAACCTACTCCCTACGTCCGTGAAAGACTGTACATTTAGAGATTTACACATTGACCAGGGCATAACTAACGCCCAAAAGTAGCAGACTTATGTGTGCATGCGACGATTGAGAGAAGAAGATTAAATGAAGGTCTTTGCATGCTGTAATTAAGGATAGACATGTAGCCTATACCTAGAGCACAAGTTGGTGCATTAGTCAATCAATATCGATTTAGATTAAAGGCTAAATGCATTGGAAGTGTAGATGTACTACACTCTTTGTTTTTAGCTGTTTTCTTTGCTCTGCCAACTGACAGGTGGGACCCAGAAACCAGGTGACAATTTAACCAGTCAACAAAGTGCCACGTCGACTATGTGGCCGGTTAGTAGGGTGCAATACGGTGCTCTACGATGAGCTAGTGATCGTATAATCACCGCAAAACTATATATAGTGACCGTAAAGAGCGTATTGTTACATACGTTGACTGCCAGTGTATTTTTCTCGTTTCAAATTAAGCCATATTAACCGGAAAGGACGCAGTATGGACTAGTACTAGTACTGCTTTGATGTGTCCCATCAACTCACCGAACGAGGAGAAGCTTGCATACTACGCCTCTCCCTCGCCCACGCGTGCGGTGGTTCGCAGGACGAGGAGAGGGTTTTGACTACAGCGCCCTCTCCCTCTCCCTCTCCCTCGCCCTCGCCCTCGCGGAGGACGTGCAGCAGTTCAATCGGTGTCAGATTGCCAGAAGCATAATGTGCATTATAGTATCATCATTGTTGGACCTTCCGAAGAGCCAAGTGCAATGTTCACACGAGTACGAACTGTTGAACCTCCCGAAGAGGCAAAGAGCCAAGCGCAAGGTTTTATAGGAGTTGTTGTCCTAGTAGGAGCGTACTATAACTATAGCGAACGATGCTACTGTATGATGCCGCCACATCATGTATATCCAAAGCCGTGCCACCTTTTTTTTCTTCTCAAAGGGCGTGTTGGAGCCCGTGCAACAACCAAACAAGTTGCACGTACACATAACACATTTACTAGTAATAAATTTTAAAGAACAAATGCCAGTATGCGACACAAGTTCATCTCCAATTCATGTGATAAATTTGTGCACAACTAGTCTACATATATTCACAGCGCTACCGTTCACAATTTACCGTACTCCACTTACACATTATAGATGGGCTACATGTCCTCCTCCAGGTTTCAGTCCCAGGTGTTCTTCATGGATGGCACGATCCATAGCAGTGGGCAACGAGAATTATTGTCGCAGCTTTCTAGTCCGGTTCCACATGATGGAGACTCATCCAAGCTGAAGCGGCATAAATCAGGGATAGCGTGTCCCAGCATGTCGTTCATCCGGTGGTGCGCACTGAAGACACAACCATGCTTCATGAACGGCAGGCCTTTCGTGTCGTGCACGAAAGGTGGCATCCGCTTCACAATGGGGTAGCTATCCCCAATGGAAAGCGAGTACTCTCCAAGAGTGTTCCTCGGCACCCACGTAGCATCACGGGGGTCGAACTCGGCGCCGTTCATCTGGTACACGCGGCATCTCAGATCTGGACACATGGTGACGTACATAGTCAAGGTCCATGCATAATAATGTTGTGCTCAAATATGGCGGTCAGTAATACTGTGCAGCAAATAGTACTACTCTGGTATAGAGGAAGTAAAATAACCGGCTTATTATATATAGCCACTCTTGGCTACATGGATGAGATAGTAAGACATGGAAAAACAAAAATGGTGGCAGCTAGTGGGTTCAAGTCTTCAAGGGCCTAGCTAGCTATACGCGTCCTCCAAGGTAAAAAGTACTCCTACTAGTACGCAAGTAGAGTACTAGTACAACAATGAAAGAGAAGGCGAGAAGGTTAAAAAATGGAATACCTGGGTAGATGGTGAAGGTCCGATCGTGGTAGATTGTGTGACCATGTTGCACATCAGTGGTACCATGGGTAACGACTGCTAAGATAGTTGATCCCAATATGCCAAAGTCAGCTACAAGGTTCCAGGTTAGACCGAATCGCGGATGCAAATGCACATCCAGGATCGGCGATCTTATTTTGATCGCGGGATGACTGGTCCCTGCAAAATAATGGAGTACCGTTAGGGATGCAAATGATGGTTTGTGCATTCCTTTTGTAATCTCCCGTACCGTAGGATGGCAACCATATGAAACAAGTCCCCTGGCTTGTCACCGCGAAGATGCGGCCTAGATGGCGCACGGCGTCTTCGAACGTGTAGGGGTACAAATCTGCCGCCGCCAACATACGCCAGCCTCTGCGGTTACTGCCTCTTGCATTGATGGCAATCCTTATGTCGAACACCGCGATGAGATAGTAATCGTCGTAGCTGCGTTGCTTTGTCGGCGGGTCTGCAATTTCTATCTTCTTCAATCTCATGTAGGCGTCACCATACGTATTCAAGCCCAGCCAGTCCGGAAGGCCGATCCCAATGGTGGAGAAGGGGTCTACCAGAATGGCCGCACTGCTGTGGATGTTGTCCAAAATGATGGTGGTATCCGGCCGGAGGTATGCAAGCCAATCTTCGTTGGCACCGACCCAGACCTATATATAAGACGGTGGGCAGCGGAGAAATTACGAGATGGAAATGGAATAACTAAGTACTACATGATCAAACTCCATTACTGACCTGCTCATCGGACAAAATCCGACTACCTCTCAACGTCGGCAACTCTAGCGGAATCAACGTGCAACCATGGCCAGGGAGCAGTGGACTGTTCGAAGGATTGTGTCATAGAAGAACCTTCTCCTCGAGGACGCATGGAAGACCAACAAGCATGGCCTTTTCCCAAGCCATTTTAAGCACCGTCTTGAAAAAGTTGGTGCAGGAAGCACCGAGTCTTGCGGCGGTGAGGACGTCGGAGCGGCGTGTGATTTCTCCCAGAGGATCGTCGTCCAAGGGCTCCCAGCCCCGACGAGGAGGAGAACCGCCTGGCGAATCCATGGGAGCAGCAACGAACTGCCTTCTCTTCGGGGGGAGGGGAACTGGCGAGGAGGAGATAAGAGCGTAGTAACCGCAGGGCCTCGTCCCTTCCAACTGTAGATTGTTCCCTAGCGAAGGGGTGAGGCTATTATTTACTACTAGTACTAGCATCATGGGACGTTATGGGATTGCATTATACTGTAAATAATAGCACTAGTAAATTTTTTTTGGCACTAGCTAGTAGTTTTTGGCGTGGATTAAGAAATTTTGCCTATGTTTTTGCTATTTTTTGTACACGCCAACTAGTGTCGAAAAACGTCTTACATTATGTGACGGAGTACGTACTCGTACTGTAGCAGTACTAGTACTACTTTCTCAACTAGTAGTGCGATGTACTGTACTTCTAGTATAGTGCACCAGTTTTGAACTCTTGAATCTTAGGGCCAGGGAGCTACAGTTGTAAGTGGAGGGTACTACTGTTCTCTAGAACCATCGCTGTACTATCAATGCAGGGAAAGTACACCTGCGTAGTGGCCTAGTGGGTACTCTCGGTGCTCTATTCAGCCGCTCCTCTCACGTAGCTGGCCTACTCAGCCGCTCCTCTCACGCACACACTAGCAGCCTGTTTATCAGCGATGGTTACTGCGGGGGCAGAACATTTGAGTTATTTGATACAGCGAGACTAGGATTTTCGCTTCCATTTGTGGTGGTGTAATGGATCTCGTTGAACTTTGTTAGTAGTTCCTTCTTTATGAATGAGATGAAGCAAAGCTTTTGCCTCCGTTTCAAAAAAACACGTCAAGAGGAATTTCTTTTATAGTAGAGCCGATAATGGAGTGAAGTCCATGCGTGCAACGCCACAAGCTACAGAGTAGTAGTAGAGCACTTTATGTACAGAGCCATATTCCACAGTTCCCAATGCCCCGCCAGGCTTTTCCGGCTCCTCGGGCTTAATTGGGAGGCGCTAGTTTAAATATGCTACTAGCTGATGAGGAAGCTGCAAGCGAGGTGCGGCTAGGGCGAGCACGCGAGCCACGAGATGCTGGGAAGGAAAACCCGTTCACGTGGCTAGGCTATCCAGTGCACCCAGATTGTGGTGCCGCACGTCCGTTTGACTTCAAAACTCAAACTACCCGTGTAAAATATTGGCTCGCAGCGAAGTTACTATTTAAAAAAAAGGCCGCCGTGCGTTCGGCCGGGATCGAACCCACAAAACGAGGTATACACTCCCGCGACCACTAGTAGTACTCGTTGGATACAACGCAACCTAGAATCGCCTTTTGTCACTAGTAGTACATTGTTCCTTACAAGAAACCCCTAATAATGCAAGAAACCACTAATAATGCCAAGAAACTACTACCACTTGCATAAGTGGCATACTTAAGATAAGACTACCTTATCAACCATTGTACATGCTCTTACCAACCAGCCCTACCAAGAAACGACTACTCTACAATGTGCCGTTATAGGCACGTTTCAACACATGGCCCTGTTTGGATACATTTGTTGTCAATCTAACCCTGCCATCCAAACACCACTTTGGTTAGAGTTAGTTCAGGGTTAGAATCCAACCTCTGACTTAGAGTATCCAAACAGGGCCCATGTCGCCCATTAAGTCAACGCCTTCTATTCGACCGGGCGTTATGACTTGTGGGACCTACATGTCAGTCTGCACAAAAATCCCCGAGTGACCTCCTACCTCCGGCCCGTCCACCTAGTCATCCTCGGGCATGGGACGCAGCTACCGCCGCCGGCAGAAGGCGAGGTCAAAACCGCCGGCGGTGCGGAGCCCATCTTGCGGCAGCCCGGATGCCAGCTCTGTCCGGCGCTCGCGGCCGCTAGCTAGCCAAGATAGCTCCGTCCAGCTGCTTGTCTGCAAGGTTTGCTAGCTAGATTGGCACGGCGGCGCGGCGACTTGGTCGCGCGCGCCGTGCTAAGTCCAGCCATCTGGCTCGAGGGAAGGCTAGTGCGGCGGCTTGCTCGCTCGTGAGTCACGCTCGGGCCAGCCTGCCAACCCGTGCGGAGGCCAGCGCGGCGTCCGGTCCATCCGGCGGAGCGGCGACCAACTCGCTCATCACCGGCGCAACCGACGAACACGCATCAGTACTGTTTGAAGTAATGTTCAGGAAAAATAATGGTTTGAGGGGGAATAACAGGATAGAAGGTCAGATGTGGGTCCCTCGTGTCAACGGTCAAACAAAATGTGTTGGTTTAAGCTGCCTCGTCAGCAGGGACGTGTGGGCCAACCCTGTCATAAATGGGTTTAAACTAACCTAATCGGTAGGTAGTAGTGTTTGGCGTGGATTAAGAAATTTTGGGTATGTTTTTGCTATTTTTTGTACAATAGATTCTTCCTAGGGCTGGTTGAAAGTGGTAGTTTTTTGTTAAATACTCTACATATTGTAAGTAGGAGTGAAAGTTAAGCTTTGGAACCCAATAAGCAAGGCTAGTTACATAGTGCATATGTGTACATGATTGAAAGTAAATATCAACCATGAGTGACTAATATCTTGATGGAAAACTCGAAAATATGGAATACTAGGGAAAAAATTGCATGGTTGGCAATACTAGCAATGTTCATGTGCGTTGCAACGAATCATAATTAGAATAATACTTATTCACAAACTTGATACAAAAAACTCTAATTTTGATATACATATATCACTAGAGTTATATTATGTTTCAATTAGAATATATTCCTTGGGCTGTTTTGGTGAGGCCAGGGAGGGATGTGGTTGGTTTTAAGATACTAATTATGGGTTTTTCTGCAAATTGGTAGACAAGTGGTATGTTTGTGAGAAAAGGCAACAACTTACCTCACAGTCGTTAGATGTAGATCTAATGGTCACAAACGACGGATGGCAGACACACTATGATAACCAACTTAGTCTTCTGTAGGAGTACTAGCAAGATCCGTGCATTGCACGGAACATCAAGATGCATTTTTTTTATAAAAACACTCGTTGTGATTGACCCATGCGGGAGTAATCCCATGTGTAAAAACTAATGACATCTCGAGAAATAGGAGATAAGGTGAAGAGGAGTGGGGCGTGGTGGTGATTGGTGGTCGGACTGAGCGGAGGCATGGGGATTGACGACGCCGGCAGCGGCCACTAGGCCTGTTTGTTCCAGAGGCTTCCTTTCTTAATTGCTCAACAATGAGGTTGTTGGAGATAAGGATGAACGAGGGAAGGCCTTGTCTGCAAATGTGGAGAGGGGTGCGGGTATCTTTTAGTTTAATTTCCATCAGTCAGATATAGATCAGACGGTCTATATAGCAAGATGGCACGCGTACCATCATCACCAACTCAGTTTTTTATAAGAGAATAAATATAAGTATGGAGATACAAACGTATTATCGATACTTGTTTCCTTAAACTAGCATCTACATTCTATTCAACGCCTCAGCATGTGAGGCCTTAGCACAATGACTTCTCGACTGTGTAAAACAAAGGTTTTCCTGTCGCCGATAAGGAGGGGGTGACGGCGGCACGCCTTTTGGCTTGCTCTAGTCCTAGTAGTCATACTAGGTGGTCTAAGCACGTGTAGATTTATTCTTTTTCACGTCTCGTGTTCGCCGTACTGCCACGACTGTTGATGAATAGATGGTAAGTTATTCACGGGGAAACCCTTGTTGAGCGTGTTTGCGAGAGAGAGAGACAGTGTGCGTGTGTGATATGTCTAGAGACTGAGGCAATGATAACAGATTCTTTGTGTCTATGTGTGTGGAGGATAGAGAGAGACATGTACATGGGGCTTTGTGTTGTGTAACGTGGAGACACATATACATAATTAGAGAGTGAGTGTGCGAGATACACATGCGGACATGGGGAGAGATGAGGATCCAGATTAATGGGTGTTTGTGCGTGTCTGTGTGTGTTTGTGCGCACGTTTGTGTGTGAAAGGGAGTGTGTGTATGTGGAGTAGAGAGACCACTAATGATGTAAACCTAGTATAAGGGAAGGGGGAATGGTGTGACATGTGTAGTAGCGGGATAACATGGGTGCGGGCGGGGGGAGCAGACTATTTGGAAGAGACATCGATTGTGTGTGGGAGAGGGGTGTGAGAGCGAGAGAGAGAGAGAGCTAGCGACAGAGAGAGAGAGAGAGAGAGAGAGAGAGAGGAAGAGAGGGGCGAGAGAGGGGGCGTTTGTGTCCATAAATGGCGTATAGATAGGGAGACAATTTTGATGTTGTTTGAAATTGGCCTATGTACGGAGACGCAAGGGAAGCGAATCATCGTGTGTGTGATAGGGACTTCATGAGAGATCTAGAATAGATGGTGTAGAGAACATTGTGCGAGATCGAGAACAATGATACATTAGGGAGCTATGGAAAGAGTCACGACATATATGTATACAGGGAGGAGCTGGGGCGGGTCCGCATGTGGGAGAGATAGAAAGAGGAGAGTGGTGCACAAGGAGACAAAGTGTGCTTGTTTTGCAGTGGGGGTGGTGTGTGAGGTGAGTGTGCGAGAACCACATAACTAGGGAGATAGACGTTTGGGGGCGACGTTTTGTGTGTATGGGAAAGATACACTCTACATAGTGCGTGTGCTTGGGAAAGAGAGATGCCGGGAGACCTAGCTAGCTAGAGAGTGGGGGAAGAGATGTGTGCATGCCTAAGAGACAAAGTGATAGAGACCTATATTGGGGTCCGGACTTTAGAAGAGAGAGGGGTGTTAATGTGCTCGTGTGTTGGTGTTTGGGGGAGAGAACGACTTCTCTCTGTGTGTGTGTGTGGGGGGGGGGGGGCGACGAGGGGGGGGGGGGTGGGCGACGAGGGGGGGTTGGCTTCAGATAAAGAGTGAGGTGTCTATATTTGAGGGACTTTAGCGTAATTGAGATATACATGGTCAATAGTGTGTGCACTCAAGGTTGATCAATTTGTTTCACAGTTTGGACTATGAGATAACGATACTTTTGAACATGCGTGATATACTTTGATGTACCAGAATTACAAACCTAAGATTGGAATTTTGGAATTCGACTCCATCATTAGCTTTTGTAATTCATTTAAACGGACGTACATTTTTAAGCCGGGATTTCGTGATTTCAAATTCATATATCAAACCTAGAGATATACACATACGGACATGTTCAAACTTTATAATCATCCACTTTATTCATACACATACACATTTTTGCTTTTGTCATCATATTTAGGATAAACACATTTGGAATTTCATTTGAATTGGACCATATGATGGTATTTGCTTGTAGTAGCTCAATGATCCATATTTGAATTGAATGGACAATCTAAGTTTCGAGTTGGAGACATTGATTTTCAAAACTTGCACTTTTTTTGCGTGCAAAACAAACAAATTCTCGGCCATGATATCATAGTCGGCCGTACAAGAGCAGACTATAATTTCAGGTGCCAAAAGCTTTCAAACTTCCTGCTCACATGGAAATATCTCGCACCCGAAAGTTTAGCCCTGCGATATTCCTATTTTACCCCCGTCACATGAATGGAAAAGGGCTGCTTTGGTAACTCCATTGTTTTCCCCTCTTTGCCCCCAACATTCTTCCCAGAGCCCCTCCCCTTCCCCTCCCCGACCCCCCCCAACCATGGCAAGCCGCCGAATCTAGTCCTCCGCCGTAGCGGTGGACCTCACACCCCGACGGATCTACCTTCCGCACCTTGGAACCCCCAACTGCCAACTCACCACTTCACCGGAGTCGCTTCTGCGACTGGCTTGTACACCGCTCCAGATCTCCTTGACCGCCATCATGGTCCACCGCACCGGATCTGCTTAACCGGTGCCCTCGTCCACCACAGTGTAGGGCCTTCACTGACTTCCTCGTCCGTCCCTTCGCTGGCCCTTCATACAATCCCTCGTCCGCCGCAACAGATCCGCCTCACCGAAAGAACTGTACAACGCGCCCGCCAAAGCCTTCGTCCACTGCACCGGACCCGCTCCACGGATGCCATATTCAACTCCACCGGCCCTGCTTTACCGACGCCGCAGCCTCATCAGGTTATTTCGATCTGTACTCCTTCGGTTTTTCTCTTTATCGTGCAACTGTTCACTTACCACAGATGAGCTTTCTTGTATGTCGACAGGCGCCGCAACCGTAGCACCAGAGCCGCTTTAGCGATGGCGACAGTCGGCCCAAACTCAACCGCAACACGAGCACCATCGACGATCCTTAGCTACCAAGTATGCCAACGATGCCCATACGCCGCCGAGAATCAGGTACTATTATCCAATGGCCGGTGCCTACGTTCACTTTCTTAGCATAAGCACCGCACCTTTGAATTTCTTCAGGGCATCATTCAGTTTTTCATGAGATGCGTTATTCTGCTTGCAGCTGTAGGGCCATACTTCTGGCAGTGAACATGTTACATGTGCTAAATGACATACCAGTGCACATATAGTTAATATGCTTTAATTTTGTCCTAAGTATTACTGTACTTCCTAGATATCACTGCCTACTATTTTACTTCTTGCTTGCTATATTTATGATAATGGTGTTGTTCTGATGCCACCTGTTGGTTCCATCAGACTGCTTCATGGTCTCTATGCTTAATTACACATCAGCAAACTAGCATGTGGTTCCGCTGGTTTTTGTTCGTTTTACCCTACATTTTCTTATGCTAGCTATTACATCACCGCTACGAGCCTCTGTTCATTAATTTTGTGTGTGTTCTTGATCTTCCCAAGTTGCATGACTAATCTGATGCTTCTATTAATTATGGAGCTGCCAACCCCATCAAGCAAAATATTTGTTCTTTTGGGGCTGGCACCTCGAACAAGCATAAAAATAGAGGGAAGCAGATATATTGTCGTGTATGCACACACCCTTCTTTCATTAGTTTAGATGAACCATTGATGATCAATTCGAACCAGTGCATGCGATTAAAATTAATTTTACCTAAATAGAGGGTGCAGAATAAACTACAACAAGTAGATTTGCAACCACGGGATGCTGACGATATCTTCAAAGAACATTGCAACAGCAGCGAGGCTTCACAGCAACATATGGTAAGCCAGTGTGTTTTAGTACATGTGAAATGTAATGCGTGTGGGCTGCTTTCTTGGCTTGTGCCCTCAACCTGTAATCCTACAGACTAACAAATAGTTCAGTTGTCTGCTTTGCTGTATTGCTTGATTCGATTGCTTGTTTATTACTTGTTACGCTATACCTGAGTTGGCCAATATGTCAGCAGTGCCTGCTGTACTATCGTAAAGAAATGCATGCCTAGTTCATTTGAGTCCTTAACTTTTCCTCTGAACTTCATCACAAGACCGTCTTCGTAGTTTATATGAGGCCACACTGTTAAGTGCTTTCTTAGATTATTTCAACTGCTTAGATGCCTTGGCAACTTAAATATAGCGGTGGTACACTCCCTTTCAACTAGGGATGTCAACTAGGCCCCGTTTAATCCCGATTAAAGTCCACTAGTGGTATGATAGTTCAAAAGAGTTTTTGTTTTTTGAAGAAAATGAACCAGGGAGCTAGCAAAAACTAACTAGATGGGACTGGCTGATGTCTTTTATTTGCCACTTACATCCCTAGTTTCATCTTACCATTTTAGTTTCTTTTCGGCTGATGCTGCTTCGAACCATTTAAATATAGCTTGCCATGCTCGGCAATAATTCGTATGTCGTTTACCATGTAAGCTTACTGCCTGGATCATACGATAACTTTCTCTTACTTATGTCCAGTGGAAACCTTTCAGGATGCCGTTCACACTAGGACACAATGTACAACCCCAGAATCTATTTGTGGAAGTAGTGCGCCATCCATGTTACTAGATGGTAGCAGTTCGGAGGCAACACCACCGGAGAGCAGTTTGAACACATATATTATAGTTCTTGAGGCTCTACTAGAGGCAGAAAGAGATGGTGTGGCTGCCATGAACGAGGTAATCTCGATCTTGAAGCTGGAAATTATGCAATTAGCTGCACGCATTATGCAAGCAACCCAAGAATTGGAGGAAGTAAGAATGTTGCATTTGAAGACGGAGGAGGTCCTGCTGCTTCTGCTATCTGAAGCCCAGGGTAATCCCAGTTCTTCTTTAGATAGCAGTTGAAATTGTCATTAGATTATTGTACTTGCATGTTGTGTCATGTCTCTGAATGGATTATGTTGTAAGACCCACCATGTTGTCCATGTGTTGTAATGATCCTTTTTTTAGGCGAGGTAATCCTCAGTACTTGTATGATTGACATAAGGTGAACTGTTTTTCATGTGAGCATATTGTATTCGATGAAATAACTGTTTGACTCAAAGTGTATCCAACCTACTGAATTCGAAGATCACGACATTTCTAAATCATAATCATATATAAAGGTGGAATAAATCTTTGTTGTGGTTTTGAAGAAATAAATAACAAACCGTAGAATTATCTGTGGATATTCGTAATCGAATAAAAATTGGATTTGGATTTAGTTGCCAGGGCTGAGGGCAAACGTGAATGCTAATTCTCCCAAGTTTTGAACGAAGCGGCTAAACACCCACTATCATTTGTGGGCTGCCCGAAGCAAGTGTTTGTGAGATGGAAATTACTGTCTACCCCTGACACTTGACATCCTTATCGACCGGATTTACACTGCTGTCGATAGGGGTAGACTAGTAACTTCAATCAGACGTGACATGACGGCCTCTGAGCCCATTCAGACATGGTGGGCGCCAAACTTGGGCGGCAAAACACATTTGATTCAAGCTCGTTCGAAAGACATGTGTCTCTCCCTCCATTTCCCCATTCATCCACGGTGGGCGGCAAAACAAACTCTCCTCGTCCGAAATCGATGTAGGCTAATATTTTAAATAGGGGCAGATGTGTAACTTCCCTCAGATGTGACACAACCGCCCTACCTGTTAGCCCCGTTCATACACCGTGGGCGCCAACCGTGGGCGGCAAAACATCCTCTCCTCGCCCGAAATCGTTATCGACAAATATTTGGGAGATGCGAGATTACCGTCCTATCCCCAACCGACGTGATGTCCAAAATTTTAAACGGGGGATAAGTTCGTAACTTTCCCACATTTCAGACAAGCGCATCCCAAAGTTTGAGATCCCCCCTCCCCCTCCATTTCCCCATTCATACACCGTCGGCGCCACGACAACCTCCCCACTGCGGCCAGCCTCCTCCGTCCGCCACCCTATCCTCCACCTTGCCGGAGCCGCTACCCCTACCCCGGCATCCACTTCAAGAGATGGACGTCTCTCATCCACGGCACCGGACCAGGATCCTTTCATCGCGCCATCTCGCTTCATTGGCGCCGTCGTCCACTTTGCCGTTGCCGCTCCTACAACCGCCTCGTCCACGGCAACAGGATTTATCCCCCGACCTGGCCGTCTGCCATCTAAAGTCTTCTTCCCCGCCGCCGACAGCCATCGCACCCGCAGCACCCTCAACGTATCAGCAGGGGCCTACACGGCGTCGCAAGAGAGGTGGTACTCTTCCATATGTGCTTAAGTTATTGATCTCACCCGGAAAATAGATCTTAAATTGTTTATTGTACTTTTCTTGTCCGTACCAAATCATAGTGGCTAGTTGAATGCAAACATTGGTTGCGAAGTAGCTTTGTCCGGTTTGCACCTTCAGATCCGCCATGTCACGGTCACTATACTCATAAAGCTTATGGTTTCCCCCCTTTATATTCACTACCATCATCGTAGGTGCTTCACTGCTTCGTGTCGTGCTAGCACTGCTCCTCAAGACCTCAACCCATCAAGCGAAACAACATGCCACTCATAATTCCAAAGCTTACGTGTTGAAATACGAATCTGATATGATGCTCATATTATGAAAATAGAGAACGTTTAATTGGTCACCTAATGTTCCTATATTCGTTTCGAAAAGCATGTGCGCCACCCACTGGTCCAGCTAGTTCCACTTTCCTGATTTTACTCTTGATGCTTAGGGTTTTCCCCTTTTATCTACTCTACTATGATCTGCGCAGGTGCTTTCTGTCATACTAGCATTACTCTACCCTTCAAGCTAAACAACACAACACTCAAAATTCCAAAGCTTAGTTGTTCAAATATGATTGTGATATGATACTAATATTAGTTAACAGACACATTTAATTGGTTAGCTAAAGGTCCCACTTGAGTTATCAAATGCATGTCGCGACATCTAGAGAGACAGCAAAATTGCATTTCTTTGTCACTTGTTGACTGTACTTTCTTTTCCATACCAAATCTTAGTTGTTATTTCAAAGCAAATATCGGTTGCTAACTACCCTTTGCGCGTTTGCAGCTTCAGATCTGCCATCCCACTGCCACGGTCAACACTATACTCATCATGCTTACGGTTTCCCCATTTTATGATGACCACGATCAGCCTACGTGGTTCGTGTCGTAATAACACTGCTCCACCCATCGAGCTAAACAAGCTTAGTTGTACAAATTCAAATATGATATTATGCTGATATTAGTAAAACAGAGAGATGTTTAATTGGTCAGCTAAATGTTCCAACTATAGTTTCGAAATGCATGTGAGCCACATATGGAGAGACCGGAAGGAATAGTATTTCTCTGTGCGCTCTGGTTCATCATGGGTGGCCAACCAACATTTTATAGAAAGACTTGTAATATCTTCAATCTGCTTGCTCTTCTGCTCTTCTTTAAGATGATCCTCTTCTCTTGCGGTCGACTGGTGAGGTCGAGTTATTCTCCCTTAGTATATTTTGAATCTGTCAGGTCAGGTCGACTTGTTCTTCTTTACTATATGTTGAAGCTGTCATCTGCGAAGTATCATCACTTCTGGAGCTCTCATATTTTGAGTAGTAGGCCACATTATATTAATGCACACACCAAATTACAGCATGCATGGCACCTCTTAGAAGAATTGCAGAGATAGAACAAAGGGGTTTACAGGGAGGAAGTATTGGATTAGAATCACTTCTGCATTACAAAGATAATCTCACTTGTTTTTATGTTTTCATGCTTGCCAAGTATTGAACATTATCAAAATGAATATGAGAATGGGCGCACGAGAGGAATATTGCGGAACAATCCACCGGCTCACAAACTTGGCATGGTGGAGGATGGCCTATCTTATTCACCCATCAAGGTGCATGCTCTAACTTGGCAAGGTTGTATTGGTCGCACATATTTTGCATCTGACCTCTTGCATTACTTCTACTTTGTTACACCATCTGCTTAGTTTAAGCATCATATATGAGTACATGCCATACCTATCCATTTTTTGTACCTATTCCATGTGTCGTCATACTATGTTTTTCCAGTCAAATGTTGTTCTTTCATAATAGATGTCCAAAAGGAAGAGGGTGATTGCAGATCCTCAAGGAGTACAAACTAGGTATTTGGAAAAGGTAGTGATACCTGTTAAATCAGATAGATCAGCAGCCATAGAAAACACATGCCCAACTATAACAGACTTTACCCCTACTCCAGTGGCCAAACCCCTATTAGAACTGCTGACAGCCCAGCGTCAGGTACTGTCTATGATATCAATTCAAAATTTGAACTCCTAAATTTCTGCATGTGCCTTACCTTCTCTCTTGTATGAAAACTAATTTCAAATGAATCTCCTTGCTCAAAGGATCATAGGATCTCACGACAATACTGGGCGCTGCATTGCTCTTGTCAGTACCTCTTGCCCTTTGTCTGCAGACTTACACTCATTGCTGTTTGATTATGTAGCATCACTGTAAATGTTCGCTTCTTTATCCTCCCTTTGCTTGAAATTATAAGATCTATATTCACTCTTAGATAAATGTAGAATTAACACAATGGTTATGAAGTTTTGGATTGCTCATGTAAGTACCTGTTGTCAGGTACTCCCTCTGTATCGAATTAATTGTTGATCAATTGGATGTATTTAGAACTTAATAGTGCTAGATACATCCATTTGAGCGACAACTAATAACGGACGGTGGTGGTATTAATGTACATGCATCGCGAGATAGTTGATTGTCTAGCATTACTCAGCATCTTATCTGCCCTGCCCTCCACTTTCTCCAAATTATCATATCTACATTTACTCTTACCAAAATGTTGAATAAAGCCAATGCCACTGCACACGTTGATGTCTGCATTCCTTTTGTCAGTACCTTTTGCCTTGTAACACTGCACTTAATTAATTGCTATTTGATTATGTATCATTAGTCTGCACTTGAGCTTCATTATCCTCTATTTCTTCCAATATTATTTGATCTATATTTACTCTTTGCAAAATGTAGAATAATGGCAACGCTTATAAAGAATTTTCTTTGGGGAATTTATTGAATTATCTTTCCATCAACATGGAGAAGGGATTTGTCCAGCCTGTCGGATGTGGGGTTCCGGCAAACCCTTAAGGTTCGAACTCTGGGGTGCGCGTGAAGTCTTTCCCTCTTACCGATCCACGCCCTAGCTCACCAAGATCTCGCGGACGAACTCGACGGACTCGCAACACAGAAAGACACGGGATTTATACTGGTTCGGGCCACCGTTGTGGTGTAATACCCTACTCCAGTGTGGTGGTGGTGGATTGCCTCTTGGGATGATGATGAACAGTACAAGGGGAAGAATAGCCTCCTAAGGTTGAGGTGTTCTTGTGCTTGCCTAACTTGTGTGAGTGAGGGCTCGATCAGATCAGATCCAGCCGAGGTTAGCCCCTACCGTGGTGGCTAGTTCTACTTATATAGGCCCTGGTCCTCTTCCCAAATATTGAGCGGGAAAGGAGCCAACAACGGCGGGCAAATTTGAAGGGGGATAGCCAGTACAAGCTATCCTGACAAAAGTGGTTTTCGCCTGCGAAAGGCTCTAGTGGTGACGCCGTCTTGGGCTCCACGATGACCTCCGTCTTGCCGTCCTTCTGGTCTTGGTCTCGTTGCACCGATATGGCAACCTTTGCCTAATGCCTCGGTACTCCTCGCTTGCGCTGACCTCCTTAGCACCAAAGAGGAAACAAGGACGCTGCGCGCGCTGGAGCCCGCCTGGTGCCGATCGTCATGGCTCACGTCACGAGAGCCTCGTGAGGTTTGCCTCGCCTTGATATCTCTGCTCCTCGTGAGCCCGCCTGGCTAGGCCACTCCTGAGGAGGTCTTGCGTCGTCGCCTCGCGAAGGTTGGCCCCTCGCGAGGGTCTTGAATGCTTTGTTGATGAAGATGGGCTGTACGGCCCGCTGGCTTAGCCACGCCGTGGGCCGCAGGCAGGCAAGTCTGGGGACCCCCCTTCCCAGAACGCCGACAGTAGCCCCCGGGCCCAAGGTGCGCTCGGGCTTGGCTTCGCGGCGAAGCCAAGGGTCAAGTACGAAGCGCCACGGGCCCCAAAAGCCTGCGACCTCGGTTGACGCGTGGCGGTTGATTGGACGTGGGCGCCTTCGCTTCCCCACGCTGCCCTTGAATCCGCCTGGCTATGCGGCCCCCGCATCTCACACGGTCATTCTTCCTTTGCCCACGCCTGGCTCCTCCAATCTCCCTGCTTCCTTGAGGCCCTGCTTTGCCCTTCCAATCTGACTTGCGCTCCGCCTGCATCATCGCCATGGCGCCGAAACAGGCTGAAAAGGGGAAGAAACCTCTGTCTTTGCCAACTGCACCTCTATCCTTTGAGCCTGCGCTCGGCCGGCCTCGGGTGCTCAACGACAAGGCCAGACAAGGTGCGCCCCATGCTTGCCTCCAGTTTCAACGAGTGGGGAGAGATGGTGGCTTGGCCCGCATCTCGCACTCGCATGGCACGGGCAGCCACTGAGGTCCCGATCTTCATAGATGCCCTCTGGGCTGGCCTGATTCCTCTCTTCTCCGCCTTCTTCAACGCGGTGCTCAAGCATTATCAGATCCACATGCTTCATCTCGACCCTCAATCTGTGACCCTTCTTGCTGTCTTCGCCTTCTTGTGCGAGGCCATGGTGGGCATCGCTCCTTCCGTGGCCCTCCTCCGCCATTTCTTCTCATTGCATCTGACCGGTCCCCGGCAGAGCTCGGGGTGCGTGGGCTTCCAAGCCGTGGCCGCGACAGCGGGCACGGGGATTGACTTCGAGCTTCCTTCATCCACGAGAGAGTTCCGTACATGATGGGTGTTTGTTGACGCCGGCGTGCTCAACCCTCTGCTCCATGTTCCGGCGGGGCCTGCTGTTCCAAACTCCGGCTGGGGCCATCAGAAGCTCACGAGCCCCCGCCTTGCCCCCGTCTGGGCCAGGCTGAGGAGGTTGAAGGACCACAGCGTGACTGCTCTTTTATGGCGCCGTTGCCGGGGAGTGAAGCGCCTTTGGTAGGTGGAATTTGGTAAGGAAAAAATTTATATAGTGTGCTGAAATTTACTGTCACTTGTTACTATTGAAAGTAATCCTCTGAGGGGCTTGTTCGGGGTATCTTCACCCCGACCAGTAGAGCAAAGAGTTGCTCCTCAACCTACTGAACCTACTGAAAATGAAAATGTCTACTTTGAAATTCCTTCGGGTATGATAGAAAAACTGCTAGCTAATCCTTTTGCAGGAGACGGAACAATGCATCCTGATGAGCACCTAATATATGTGGATGAAGTTTGTGGATTATTTAAGCTTGTAGGTGTGCCTGATGATGTTATTAAGAAGAAGGTCTTCCCTTTATCTTTGAAGGGAGATACATTGACATGGTATAGGCTATGTGATGATATGGGATCATGGAACTACAAACGATTGAAATTTGAATTTCATCAGAAGTTTTATCCTATGCATCTTGTTCATCGTGATCGCAATTATATATATAATTTTTGGCCTCACGAAGGAGAAAGCATCGCTCAAGCTTGGGGGAGGCTTAAATCAATGTTATATTCATGCCCCAATCATGAGCTCTCAAGAGAAATGATTATTCAAAATTTTTATGCTCGGCTTTCTGATAACAATCGCACCATGCTCGATACTTCTTGTGCTGGCTCTTTTATGATGAAGACTATTGAATTCAAAGGGGATTTATTGGAAAGAATTAAACGCAACTCTGAAGATTGGGATCTCGACGAAGGTAAGGAGTCAGGTATGACACCTAAGTTTGATTGTGTTAAATCTTTTATGGATACCGATGTTTTTCGTAAATTTAGCACTAAATATGGACTTGACTCTGAGATAGTAGTTTCTTTCTATGAATCCTTTGCTACTCATGTTGATTTCCCTAAGGAAAAGTGGTTTAAATATCATCCTCCCATAGAAGTAAAAGTAGCTGCACCTATTAAAGTTGAAGAAAAGACTATCACTTACAGTGATCCTATTGTTCCTACTGCTTATGTTGAGAAACCACCTTTTCCTGTTAGGATAAAAGATCATGCTAAAGCTTCAACTGTGGTGCGTAAAAGCAATATTAGAACCTATACACCTCCTGAGCAAGTTAAAGTTGAACCTAATATTGCTATTGTTAAAGATCTCTTGGCTGATAATATTGATGGGCATGTTATTTGTTTCTGTGATGACACTGCTAGAATTGCTAAACCTTGTGCTAAAGATAAACATAGACCTGTGGTAGGCATGCCTGTTATTTCTGTTAAAATAGGAGATCATTGTTACCATGGTGTAACATCCCAAAATTTCAATTTGGAATGTTATACATTAGATCATCATTGCATAGCATATTTTATTGCATTTTGGCAAACCCTCGAAAATCCTAAGCAACTCAAGGACCCTCGGAGAGAGTTGGGGATTTTTCGCGGTTTTCATATTTGATTTTTATCAAATAATGAAACGAGGATTTTTGGTTTAATTTATTTTCTCTTCAAAAAATATTTCATATTAAAATAAATGAGAGGAGAAAATATGACTTCTTCAAAATAATTGAAATATTGGAGGAAAAATATTAAAATCAAATATTTGATTTTATTCGGATTTTAATTGCATTAGAAAAATTGCACGTTTTCAAAACTGTATTTTTGGGCCAAGAAAATGTTCATCTCGTTCTAATTATTTTAATTAGACGGCGAAAATTTGTTTTGGCATTTTGGATTTTTATTTATTTTTCTATGATTTTTTTAGGTTCGGCGAAATTACTTTAAAAAAAACTCGCGAAGCGCGCCGACTGGGCCGAAACCCAGCCGACGGCCCAGCCCAGCCCCGCGCCTCGTCTCCCTCCTGGAGATCGAGACGGAGACCGCCGCCGCCCCGAGTCCCGCTCGTCGCCGCCGTCCCTTGCCCCTCCCCCAAGGCAGCACCCCCCTCCTTAAATACTCCCCCCGCCGCCCCTTTTCTCACCCCGCCCCGACCCGAAGCCGCCCCGCCGCCGAGAGGACCCGCCGGAGCAGGAGCCCGACGTCGCCGCCTCGGGAAGCCCCGTACGCCGCCGCCCTCGTCGCCCCTCGCCGCCCCCGACGACGCCCGAGCCCCGCCGCCCTCGCCGCCCTCTCCCGAACCCGCCGGAGCCCACCGGAATACCTCGCCGGAGGTATAACCACAGCCGCCGCCGCCGTGCCGGTTTTTTTTAAAACCGTTCGGTTTATTTTTTCGAAACCCTAGATTTATTTTTTATATAGATCGGTTTATTTTTTTCTTTTTCTTCGGTTTAGTTAGTTAGTGAACGTTCACCGATCCGTTTGTTTTAACGAACGTGTTCGTCGGTTTGTCGCAGCTAATGAACGTCCGTTCGTTTAACTGTTCGTCAGTTTTCTTTTTCATCGGATTTTCCGTGATTATTCCCGAACGCGATTTCTGATCAGATTTTCATTCTGGTTTACCTTTTAGCTCGTTTATCGGAATCAGGCGATTGAAGCGCTTAGTGTTTCGTCTCAAAATTCTCTTTCCGTTTAACCTATTCAAACAAGTTTTTGCTACAGTAAAATTTGACTTAGATCCAGATTAGTAAACGAAGCTTGTTTCTTTCGCCGTTTGACTTTCGTTGGTTGGTTTATTCGATTCTTTTTGCAAACCGGAGTTCTTAAGTTGAACTTTCTGGTTAGATCTTTATTTGAGTTTTACCTGTGCATTAGATGAGTGCTTATTGTATGCTTGTTTGTTTGCGATAGAGTACCCGGAGTGCGCCGCTTGCTACTTCGAATCTCTAAGTTTCACGGATCATCAGCAAGGCAAGTAACACTTTGATCATACCTCTTTTACTACCCAGTTTTATTGCATTAGACCATTCCTCAAACATGGCATCATTAGGATCTAATTAAATTGTGGGTATTGGGAAGTAGATGAGGTAGTACCTATTGCCCTGTTTATTATCAAACTTTGGGAGTTACTTCTACGTTTGCTCATATTGCTATGCTATGCTAGTAGACGTGGATTGGGTTTGAGTGTTACCATGACAGATGTGAGATTATTAATTAATGGTTAACCCTAAGGTGGCAACTAAAACTCACATCTGGGTGGATTGAGGTACCTGGGTATTCCAGGATTGCCTGTTTTCTTTTGGATCGCCACCCAGGTTCAAAGGGATCATGAGATTATTCATGCTAGAAACTTCCGTGTGCAGCCGCAAGCTATTATGAGCTCTAGCATAGTTGAGTAGGTTGTGTGAGCTCTTGAAGAGGTAGACTAGCAGATGTAGGGGATGTAGGTGGTACTGTCTACCCGGAGTAGAAAGTTAACGCTTCTGAAAGACTGTGTCTCGGTCATCTGTTTCTCAAACACCATGAAGTGCGAGAATCCCAGCGGAGGAGATCGAGTCTTGTGGGGAAAAGTGCACAAACCTCTGCAGAGTGTATAAACTAATCATGGTTAGCCGTGTCCCCGGTTATGGACATCTTGAGTATCTAGTACTTGGATTATCATGTGAATCTCATCATGTTACTTTAATTAATTTTCTTGGGTTAATGATGATACTTAATTGGGATTGAGGATGCTGTCAACCATTCTCAATGTTTAACAACCACCATGATAGTTAAATAAAATTTATTCCTTTGCAGTAGGGAAAAATTGGCCTTTTGCAAAACTGTAACCATAGAGCCTTCTACCAGCCATATATGCATGTAGTATAGCATTATTATGTTCATTACTCTCTATGTGTTACATTGCCAGCATATTCCATGTGCTGACCCGTTTTCGGGCTGCAACGTTTCATGTTGCAGACTTTTCAGACGACGATTAAGGTGCCTTAGGTCGTGGTCTTATACTCAGTGATGCCGTTGGAGTTGATGGACTCACTTATCTTCCAAGTCTTCCGCTGTTATCGTTTTAGATGGCCTTAAGCCATATTTGTCATACTTATTTCTCTCTTGAGATACTCGTTGTAATAAGTGTGTGATTGCTACTCTGTTATAAATCCTCCATTTGTATTGTGCGTGTCAGCATTACTGATCCAGGGATGACACTGGTGCACGGTAGATCAGACTGTTTGAGGTCTGGTCGCTACACATGGCTTATGTGACATGGGTGCTAGTGCTAGTGCAATACCTATTGACTTATACAAAGAAATTATGCATGATATTGCACCTGCTGAGTTAGAAGATATTGATGTCACAATTAAACTTGCCAATAGAGATACTATTTCACCAATTGGGATTATTAGAGATGTTGAAGTCTTGTGTGGGAAAACTAAATATCCTGCTGATTTTCTTGTTCTTGGTTCCCCACATGATAGCTTTTGTCCCATTATATTTGGTAGACCCTTCTTAAACACTGTTAATGCTAAGATAGACTGCGAAAAGGATGTTGTCACTATTGGTCTAGGTGATATGTCTCATGATTTTAATTTCTCTAAATTTCGTAGACAACACCGTGAAGAGGAATTTCCTAGTAAAGATGAAATTATTGGTCTTGCTTCTATTGCCGTACCTCCTAGTGATCCTTTAGAACAATATTTGCTAGACCACGAAAATGATATGTTTATGAATGAAAGAAGGGAAATAGATGAAGTATTCTTTAAACAGGAACCCATCCCAAAACACAATTTTCCTGTTGAAATCCTAGGGGATCCTCCTCCACCCAAGGGTGATCCCGTGTTTGAGCTTAAACCGTTACCTGATACTCTTAAATATGCTTATCTTGATGAGAAAAAGATATATCCTGTTATTATTAGTGCTAACCTTTCAGAGCATGAAGAAGAGAGATTATTGAAAACTCTGAAGAAGCACCACGCTGCTATTGGATATACTCTTGATGATCTTAAGGGCATTAGCCCCACTCTATGCCAACACAAAATAAATTTGGAGAAAGATGCCAAACCAGTTCGTGATCACCAACGACGGCTGAATCCTAAGATGAAAGAAGTGGTAAGAAAGGAAATACTAAAGCTTCTTCAGGCAGGTATTATTTATCCCGTTGTTGATAGTCAGTGGGTAAGTCCTGTCCATTGTGTCCCTAAAAAGGGAGGTATTATCGTCGTTCCTAATGATAGAGATGAATTGATCCCGCAAAGAATTATTACAGGTTATAGGATGGTAATTGATTTCCGCAAATTAAATAAGGCTACTAAAAAAGATCATTACCCCCTACCTTTTATTGATCAAATGCTAGAAAGATTATCCAAACATACACATTTTTTCTTTCTAGATGGTTACTCTAGTTTCTCTCAAATACCCGCGTCAGCCGATGATCAATCAAAGACCACTTTTACTTGCCCTTTCGGTACTTTTGCTTATAGATGTATGCCTTTTGGTTTATGTAATGCACCTGCTACCTTTCAAAGATGCATGATGGCTATATTCTCTGACTTTTTTGAAAAGATTTGTGAGGTTTTCATGGACGATTTTTTCCGTCTATGGATCCTCTTTTGATGATTGCTTGAGCAACCTTGATCGAGTTTTGCAGAGATGTGAAGAAACTAATCTTGTCTTGAATTGAGAAAAGTGCCACTTTATGGTTAATGAAGGTATTGTCTTGGGGCATAAAATTTCTGAAAGAGGCATTGAAGTTGATAAAGCTAAAGTCGATGCTATTGAAAATATGCCATGTCCCAAGGACATCAAAGGTATAAGAAGTTTCCTTGGTCATGCCAGTTTTTATAGGAGGTTCATTAAGGACTTCTCAAAAATCTCTCGGCCTCTGACTAATTTATTAAAAAAGATATACCATTTGTCTTTGATGATGATTGTGTAGAAGCATTTGAAATACTTAAGAAAGCATTGATCTCCGCACCTATTGTCCAGCCACCTGATTGGAATTTACCCTTTGAAATTATGTGTGATGCTAGTGATTATGCTGTAGGTGCTGTTCTAGGGCAAAGAGTTGATAAGAAATTAAATGTTATTCAATATGCTAGTAAAACTCTAGACAATGCTCAGAGAAATTATGCTACTACTGAAAAAGAATTCTTAGCAGTTGTATTTGCTTGTGATAAGTTCAGACCTTATATTGTTGATTCTAAAGTAACTATTCACACTGATCATGCTGCTATTAAATATCTTATGGAAAAGAAAGATGCTAAACCTAGACTTATTAGATGGGTTCTCTTGCTGCAAGAATTTGATTTGCATATTATTGATAGAAAGGGAGCTGAGAACCCCATTGCAGACAACTTGTCTAGGTTAGAAAATGTTCTTGATGACCCACTACCTATTGATGATAGCTTTCCTGCTGAACAACTAAATGTCATAAATGCTTCTTGTACTACTCCATGGTATGCTGATTATGCTAATTACATTGTTGCTAAGTTTATACCACCTAGTTTCACATACCAGCAAAAGAAAAAGTTTTTCTATGATTTAAGACATTACTTTTGGGATGACCCACATCTTTATAAAGAAGGAGTAGATGGTGTTATTAGACGTTGTGTACCTGAGCATGAACAGGAACAGATCCTACGCAAGTGTCACTCCGAAGCTTATGGAGGACACCACGCTGGAGATAGAACTGCACATAGGGTATTGCAATCCGGTTTTTATTGGCCTACTCTCTTCAAGGATGCCCGTAAGTTTGTCTTATCTTGTGATGAATGTCAAAGAATTGGTAATATTAGTAGACGTCAAGAAATGCCTATGAATTATTCACTTGTTATTGAACCATTTGATGTTTGGGGCTTTGACTATATGGGACCGTTTCCTGCCTCTAATGGATATACACATATTTTAGTTGGTGTTGATTACGTTACTAAGTGGGTAGAAGCTATTCCAACTAGTAGTGCTGATCATAACACCTCTATTAAGATGCTTAAAGAAGTTATTTTTCCGAGGTTTGGAGTACCTAGATATTTAATGACTGATGGTGGTTCACATTTTATTCATGGTGCTTTCCATAAAATGCTTGCTAAGTATGATGTTAATCATAGAATTGCATCTCCTTATCACCCACACTCTAGTGGTCAAGTAGAATTGAGTAATAGAGAACTCAAATTAATTTTGCAAAAGACTGTTAATAGATCTAGAAAGAATTGGTCCAAGAAACTGGATGATGCATTATGGGCCTATAGAACTGCATATAAAAATCCTATGGGCATGTCTCCGTATAAAATGGTTTATGGATAAGCATGTCACTTACCTCTCGAACTAGAACATAAGGCATATTGGGCTATTAAAGAGCACAACTATGGTTTCAAACTTTCCGGTGAGAAGAGGTTATTTGACATTAGCTCACTTGATGAATGGAGAACCCAAGCCTATAAGAATGCCAAGTTGTTTAAAGAAAAAGTTAAAAGATGGTATGACAAAAGAATACAAAAGCGTGAGTTCAATGTAGGTGATTATGTATTGCTATACAACTCTCGTTTAAGATTTTTTGCAGGGAAACTTCTCCCTAAATGGGAAGGTCCTTACGTTATCGAGGAGGTCTATCGTTCCGGTGCCATAAAAATCAACAACTTCGAGGGCACAAATCCGAAGGTGGTGAACGGTCAAAGAATTAAACATTATATCTCAGGTAATCCTATAAATGTTGAAACCAATGTTATTGAAACCGTAACCCCGGAGGAATACATAAGGGCCACTTTCCAGAACATTTTGGACTCCGAAAAGGAATAGGTATGTGGTACGGTAAGTAAACCGACTGCAAATCTGTTCTAATGGCAATTTTTCTCCGTTTTGGAATATTTAGAAAAATAGAAAAATAAGAAGCAGTCCGGGAAGGACACGAGGGCTCCACGAGGGTGGAGGGCGCGCCCCCTGCCTCGTGGGCACCTCGTGCGCTCTCCGGACTCCGTTTTCTTGCACGATACGTATTTCGGTCGGTAAAAATTCATTATATAATCTCCCGAAGGTTTTGACTCCTATATCACGCAAATATCCTCTGTTCTTGTTTCGAGCTGTTTTTCTGACAGATCTAGATCATCATGACGTCTCCAAGTGCCCCCAAGGACAAGTTCTTCGAGAGGGTCATCAACCCCTACCTCGTGGAGGTGCTGCAACACCATCAAACCATTGATATGCATGAGGGGGTGCTGCACATCCGCGATGTTGAGGGACTGAGGAAGACTGGAAGCGTGGAGACAAGGCTCGAGGCAATGGAGCAACAAGTTTTCAAGTGCCAGGAGATGGTGGAGCGTGGACTTGACTCCAATCACATGATGATCGCGGAGTTCACCAAGAACCACAAGCTGGATGCCAAGGACATTGGGGAGGCCATCTTCAAGCTCCATGAGAAAATCGAGCACCTCCAAGCCCAAATCTATGACCTACAAAACCAAAACTGTGAGTGTGAATATAGATTCAAGAGAATGAGTTTGGCTGCAGATTTGAGGATCCCGGAGACTCGATCATCCTTCTATCATGGTGAGCCCATGCCTTGGAAGATGGACGACAAGCCTACTTCATCAACAACCCCATCACCACCACTTCTGAGGAAGGAGACATAATCACATGGGTATGGGCACTCCCCTTGGCAACTGCCAAGCTTGGGGGAGGTGCCCCGGTATCGTATCACCATCACACTCCTATCTTTACCTTTTTCTTAGTTTGATCCTTTTTAGTATTATCTTGATCTAGTAGAATAAAAGTTTTGGTATGATCTAGTTTTGAGTTTTGCTTTATGATCCCTCTATGTAATCGAGTCCGTGAGCTATATATAATAAAGATTAGTGTTGAGTCAAGGGCTTGATTATCTTGCTATGATCTTGAGTGAATAAAAGGAAAGAGAAAAGAATAAAAAGAAACAAAGAGATCATATTGATTTTATGGAGAGTAATCACTGCACATAGAAAGAGAATGATGATTAAAAGTTGTTGAGAGTTGAAAAACATAGTTTTGGTCATCGTTGCAATTAATAGGAAGTAATAAAGAAAGAGAGGTTTCACATATAAATATACTATCTTGGACATCTTTTATAATTGTGAGCACTCATTAAAATATGACATGCTAAAGAGTTGATGTTGGACAAGGAAGACAACGTAATGGGTTATGTTTTCTTATATCTGAAATAAAGTATATTGTCATGGATCATCCAACATGTTGAGCTTGCCTTTCCACCTCATGCTAGCCAAATTCTTTGTATCAAGTAGAGATACTACTTGTGCTTCCAAATAACCTTAAACCCAGTTTTGCCATGAGAGTCCACCATATCTACCTATAGATTGAGTAAGATCCTTCAAGTAAGTTGTCATCGGTGCAAGCAATAAAAATTGCTCTCTAAATATGTATGATTGATTGGTGTGGAGGAAATAAGCTTTATACGATCTTGTGATGTGGAAGAAATAAAAGCGACGGACTGCATAATAAAGGTCTATATCACAAGTGGCAATACAAAGTGATGTTCTTTCGCATTAAGATTTTGTGCATCCAACTCTGAAAGCGCATGGCAACCTCTGCTTCCCTCTGCGAAGGGCCTATATTTTACTTTTATCTTCTACCTTATGCAAAAGTCATGGTGATCTTCACCTTTCCTTTTTACATTTTATCCTTTGGCAAGCACAGTGTGTTGGAAAGATCCTGATACATATATCTAATTGGATGTAAGTTAGCATGAATTATTAATGTTGACATTACCCTTGAGGTAAAAGGTTGGGAGGCGAAACTATAAGCCCCTCTCTTTCTCTGTGTCCGATTAAAACTCCGTAACCACAAGTATTGCGTGAGTGTTAGCAATTGTGAAAGACTAAATGATAGTTGAGTATGTGGACTTACTAAAAAGCTCTAACATAGACTCTTTCTGATGTTATGATAAATTGCAATTGCTTGAATGACTGAGATTATAGTTTGTTGGTTCTCAATAAAGTTTCTGATTCATACTTTGCATTGTGAATAGATTATTACTTAAGCATAAGAAATCATATGACATTATCCATATATGTTGCTGTTATGAGAATAATCATGATGCCCTCATGTCCGTATTTTATTTTATCGACACCTCTACCTCTAAATATGTGGACATATTTATCGTTATCGGCTTCCGCTTGAGGACAAGCGAGGTCTAAGCTTGGGGGAGTTGATACGTCCATTTTGCATCATGCTTTTTTATCGAAATTTATTGTATTATAGGGTGTTAGCACACATTATGTCACAATACTTATGCCTATTCTCTCTTATTTTACAAGGTTTACATAAGGAGGGAGAATGCCGGCAGCTGGAATTCTGGGCTGGAAAAGGAGCAAATATTAGAGACCTATTCTACACAACTCCAAAAGTCCTGAAACTCCATGAAAGTTATTTTTGGAAATAATAAAAAATACTAAGCGGAAGAAATACCAGAGGGGGCCCACACCCTGGCCACGAGGGTGGGGGGCGCGCCCCCTGCCTCGTGGGCCCCCTGTTGGCCCTCTGGTGCCCATCTTCTGCTATATGAAGTATTTCGTCCGGAGAAAAATCATAAGCAAGCTTTCAGGACGAGACTCCGCCGCCATGAGGCGGAACCTTGGCGGAACCAATCTAGGGCTCCGGCGGAGCTGTTCTGCCGGGGACACTTCCCTCCGGGAGGGGGAAATCATCGCCATCGTCATCACCAACGCTCCTCTCATCGGGAGGGGGCCAATCTCCATCAACATCTTCACCAGCACCATCTCTCTCAAACCCTAGTTCATCTCTTGTATCCAATTCTTGTCTCTAAGTCTGGGATTGGTACATGTAGGTTGCTAGTAGTGTTGATTACTCCTTGTAGTTGATGCTAGTTGGTTTATTTGGTGGAAGATCATATGTTCAGATCCTATATGCATATTAATCCCCTCTGATTATGAACATGAATATGCTTTGTGAGTAGTTACGTTTGTTCCTGAGGACATGAGAGAAGTCTTGTTATTAGTAGTCATGTGAATTTGGTATTCGTTTGATATTTTGATGAGATGTATGTTGTCTCTCCTCTAGTGGTGTTATGTGAACGTCGACTACATGACACTTCACCATTATTTGGGCCTAGAGGAAGGCATTGAGAAGTAATAAGTAGATGATGGGTTGCTAGAGTGACAGAAGCTCAAACCCTAGTTTATGCGTTGCTTCGTAAGGGGCTGATTTGGATCCACTTGTTTCATGCTATGGTTAGGTTTACCTTAGTACTTCTTTTGTAGTTGCGGATGCTTGCAATAGGGGTTAATCATAAGTGGGATGCTTGTTCAAGTAAGAACAGCACCCAAGCACCGGTCCACCCACATATCAAATTATCAAAGTACCGAACGCGAATCATATGAACGTGATGAAAACTAGCTTGACGATAATTCCCATGTGTCCTCGGGAGCGCTTTTCTCTATATAAGAGTTTGTTCAGGCTTGTCCTTTGCTACAAAAAGGATTGGGCCACCTTGCTGCACTTTATTTACTTTTGTTACTTGTTGCTCGTTACAAATTATCTTATCACAAAACTATCTGTTACCTATTATTTCAGTGCTTGCAGAGAATACCATGCTGAAAACCGCTTATCATTTCCTTCTGCTCCTCGTTGGGTTCGACACTCTTACTTATCGAAAGGACTACAATAGATGCCCTATACTTGTGGGTCATCAACTGTGCCTATGGTGGTGAAGGAGTTCGTCAAGCGTCGAGTCACTCCGCTTCAGCGCCACTCTCGCCCGATGTGGGACTTGCTCAGCAGCCAGGACCATATGAGGTGTCAGGAGAAGGGGCTTCCTCTTGCGACGCGGTAAACGGTGGTCACGATCCTATCGGGTGTCCCTCTGCTGGACGACATGCCCAGGAATAGCTGCTTGTTGTACCGCTGCGAGAACAAATCCGCATTTGCCGCGAGCATGCCTTCCTTTGATGAGTGGGGGCTGCGTCCAATCGGCCTGGTGGGGTCTCGCGAGAACCCCGTCGAGGTGGTTCCCTTCCTCGCCGCCGGTGCCGAGCTTGCCCCAGGTGAGGGTGCAGGAGGGCGAGCTCCGACGGGGGCCGGTGGCTCGAGTGCTGAGGAGGACATGCTGAGTGGTGATCCTGGAGCGTCGTCTTCGAGCGCTACCAACCCCTCTCCTGAGGCGTCAGTTGCTGAGGAGACGCGGCGTGCGGCTTCCGTAGCCAAGGCTGCAGGAGCCTCGGGAGGTTGTGGTGAGGCGGCGTCCGACTGTTCACCGCAGTCGGGAACCCTAGAAGCGGTTCCTCCGAGCTATTCCTCAGCCTCGCCCCGCGCTGGCCGCCATGTCCAGCGCTTCGGTCGGCTTTGCGTGGACTTCGAGGAGCTCCGCAAGAGGAGTGGATCCCCGAGCGGCAACAACATCTTTGGGCCACTGAAGCGAAGGAAGTACATCGCCGTCGACGTGTAAGTACCGTACCGCTGTGGCTTCTTATGTGTTGTTTCCATTTCCTGACGCCAGTTCTTCAGGGCTCCTTCCGTCGAGGCGGCTACGCCTTATGAGAAGCGGCTCCTCCTTCCTCAACTCCCCAATCGGCCTTGAGCGCCCCGGGTCCGCTTGGAGCCCCTGGAGCAGGGTTGTTTGAAGGAGCGCTCTTGCCTTCACGACGCGCTGAACCCGTGGCTTGGTTGCCCCTCCCCCATGGTCTGGCGTGGAGCTTGGCGGGCGTGCCCAAGACCCCTCCTTTGGTCATGGACAGTAGCTGGTTGGCTTCGGTCTTCGGTTCCTCTTCAAGCAGCGAGCCCCGATTGGCTTGGGCTCCTCGCGAGGACTGGTTGACGTCAGGTGCAGCGCCGGCCCCCAGCCCCCTGCCGGGAGGTGGTGCGCCGCTTGGCGCCCCGCCCGCAGCCCCCGAGGTGGAGGACGAGGTGGACTTTGTGTCCGAGCTCGAGCGCGGGCGAAGCGTAGTTCGTCACGAGCTCTTCCAGGAGGCGATGGGCGCGATGAGCCGACTTGGTGAAGAGCTCGCGGGTGTCGACTCGCGCCTTGAGGCTGAAGTTCTCCAGTTGGTGGAGGATTGGCGCAAGCTGAGGGTGGCTATCAACCTCAGCCGCTACCAGCGTGATCTTGGCAATGCGAAGGCTGAGGCGTCCCTCAAGGTTTCCCGCGAGGCTCGCGAGGCTGACAGCCGTCGCGAGGCTGGAGAGAAGCACGCGTGGGAGCTCCAGGCTTGGAGTGCGTCCCTTGAGCAGAAGGTGGAGGCGCGCAGAGCCGCTCTTGCATCGCTGAGGGGGACGCCCGCGGAGGAAGAGGAGGTCCGGAAGCGCGAGGAGGCGCTGGCCCTGGAGGCCATGGAGCGCGGCCTCGAGCTTGAACAATTGGAGATGAGGGAACGTCAAGTTATCCAAGCAGAAGATGCTGTCGGGGTTTGTGAGGCCAGGGTTCAGGAGGAGGTGGACCGCAGGGCGGCCGAGGTTCGCGCAAAACTGGATGGAAGGTATGACTTGAAGTTGAAGCTCGCAGGTACGGAGGGTGCGGGCAGGGCTGCTGCCCTCAGGCCCAGGTTGGACGAGGCTGAGAGGCGTGCGGAGGCCACGGCTGCCGCCCTGGTCATGGCGCAGGCGGACTTGGCCTCCGCCCGCGCCGAGCTGCTTTCTCTTCGGAAGCGGGTCGATGACGCCGAGGCCGTCACACGGCAAAACAGGGAGGAAGTACTCCAACGTCGGACGTTGGAGCGCAAGCATGCTCCTATGCTTCAGGATCTCCGGAACAGGGCCAACACCGCCCTGGGCTACATCTGCGACGAGAATGCTCCTGCCCCCCACTCGAATGACTATGCCAGCCACCTGACCTTCTTTACCGACGTGGTGACGCGCCTGGAAGCCCGGTCTGACAGGGCTCGCCGGCTCGTGGAGGAGAGAAGTCGGGGCCTGCTCGGGCGCGTGTTCTCCCGTGTCTTCTGCCACCTCAGGAACACCTTCCCCGACTTCGACTTCGACGCCACCATTGCCCCCGTACCGCAGGCCGTCCGGGGCGATCTGGCGCGGTGGGTGGAGGACAACGTGGACGCGCTGGTCAGAGCCTTTGCCTCTGACGACGACGCGGTGGTGGTCGCCGCAGACGAGGGCGACGTGGTCGATGACGACGACGGAGGCGTCGCCGAAGGCGGTGATGGTGCCGGCGAAGACGACGCGAGTGACGCGTCCGAGGGCGATGTAGCGAGTGACATATCTGGTTGATCCCATGTCCCCCTGTCGTTTTACCCTGTAGGCAAAAACTCGGGCGTGGCCCTTGGAAAACTTGTAAGAGCATTTTAAGAGGGGGAGCCCCTCATGTAAGCAGGTTGCAGCCTTTACTTTCCTATGCAGTATTGAATCTGTGCCCTCGTGGACTCATGAGTCCGGGGCGAGTTCCCCGTCACGGTTTACCTTAGTCAGCGCCAGCCTCGAGCTGGGTCACGCGGCTACGAGTTTCTGAGAATCCTGCGGAGCTTGTTGACCTATCAGAAGGGGCCCCGTAAGAGGCAAGCGCCAGTTGCAGCGTTAGCGCACTCTCGGCGCGCGTGTGCTTCGCACAGTCCCGCTCGCGAGGGGCTCGTGAGGGGAAGGCGAATGATATGAGTCCCAGACAAAACAAGATCCAGAAAGCAGGAAACTGCTCGAACGAGAAAAGGCACCCCTCGCACGCATCGATAAAAACTCGGCTTCAACTTAAATCCATATCCAGAAAGCAAAGCTACAGAAAGAGAGATCCAAAGCAAAAGGCCGCGTCCGGCACCTAGTCTAGTCTTCTGGTCTTCAATTCTTCTCACCAGCGCGGAGCTAAGTGCTGCCACTAGGCATGGGAGGGAGCCCCAGGGCCTGAGGCCGGCGCTCCTGAGACTCCAGGGCGTGTACAGCCCCAACTCATTATTACGTGAGAGTGTCACGGGCGGCGAGCTTCACAGGCGCTGGGCCTTCTTCATAGGTAGGGGCCTTGCTTCATATCGCCTGACGAGGGCTCCGCCTTGCGCCACCCTTGACCTCCTTTGAGCCGACCGGCTACCAGGATGACACAAAAGAGGGAAAGGGGACGCCAGCGGCGCCCTCGGCGACCACGGGTCCTCTGCCGGGGGAAGGGTTGTCGAAGCCTCCCCGGCAGAGGGCCTACCTCCGGACGTCACTCAGCTTCGCGCGGCGTGGGGAGGGGGCTTGCTCCTGGCTCCCTCCGTGCAGCCCCCAGTGTGTTTCCCCCAGCGGAAAGGATGCTGCTGCGCCGGTGCCGTCGACCGACGCCGTGACCTGATTCACTTGTGGCCCATGGCTAGCGTAAGCCTGCTCCTGAGAGATTAGTGGTACCCTGTAGTTGTCGTTGCCGGTGCGGTTGTTGTGGTTCCCCGTCTGTTCTTGGAAGGCTTCCACTTCTAGCGTCCCTTCTTCCCAATCTTCTCCGAGGAACGAGTTGGGGTCGTCTTCTGGAGCGTACTCCTGGTCCATCATGCGGGGCACGTAAGCTTCCGGGGCCGTTACCCCGAACACCTCGCCGTAGTGCCCCACACTCACGTTGCCCGGCCCAGCGTGGCGTCCTGAGGATGATAGCACGGCATTCCACTTGGGCCATGGGAGGCAACGCTTGTGCCCATGCTTGTTGCGGGCAGTATGGGGGCGGCGGAGCCCCCGGCGCCGCCGGCCGCGCTGGTGTTGACGAAGCCCCCATGCACGCCCGACGGCGCGTGGTTGCGGCGAGGCCCGCCATGAGTCCCCGTAACGGCATGAGAAGGGAGCCGATAGCAGAAAGGCGGCGCTCCCGAGGCCGCCGCGTCCAGCAGCACAGCAACGCATTCCAGCAGCGCATCCCGGCCGCTCTCCATCAGCCGGCACCGCAGCAGCTCCCTTGCCACGGTGAGTGCTGCCCGCATGTTTGCCTGCTCTCGCTGCAAGTGCAGTGCCGTTGCCGCGGCGTGGCTTGCTGCCCTTACAGCGGCTCGTACCTGTCGTGGAGTGAGGGTGGACGACACCTGGCCGCGCCGCCCACGCCCCGCAGCGTTGGATGACGCCCGCACCGCCTGGAGCGTGGGGTCGAGGTCTTCATGAGCGGGTGTCGTCGCCCGGGCCGGCCAGGCTGCCCAGCGGTCGGAGTCAGCTCTTGGGTCGCCGGACATCTTGATCGTGGAGCGTCGGCAAGTCGATCGTCGAGGAAGAAGCTCCGGCGCACCCCTACCTGGCGTGCCAAATGTCGGATGTGGGGTTCCGGCAAACCCTTAAGGTTCGAACTCTAGGGTGCGCGCGAAGTCTTTCCCTCTTACCGATCCACGCCCTAGCTCACCAAGATCTCGCGGACGAACTCGACGGACTCGCAACACAGAAAGACACGGGATTTATACTGGTTCGGGCCACCGTTGTGGTGTAATACCCTACTCCAGTGTGGTGGTGGTGGATTGCCTCTTGGGCTGATGATGAACAGTACAAGGGGAAGAACAGCCTCCTGAGATTGAGGTGTTCTTGTGCTTGCCGAACTTGTGTGAGTGAGGGCTCGATCAGATCAGATCCAGCCGAGGTTAGCCCCTACCGTGTTGGCTAGTTCTACTTATATAGGCCCTGGTCCTCTTCCCAAATATTGAGCGGGAAGGGAGCCAACAACGGCGGGCAAATTTGAAGTGGGACAGCCAGTACAAGCTATCCTGACAAAAGTGGTCTTCGCCTGCGAAAGGCTCTGGTGGTGACGCCGTCTTGGGCTCCACGATGACCTCCGTCTTGCTGTCCTTCTGGTATTGGTCTTGTTGCACCGATATGGCAACCTTTGCCTGATGCCTCGGTACTCCTCGCGTGCGCTGGCCTCCTTAGCACCAAAGAGGAAACAAGGACGCTGCGCGCGCTCGCGCCCGCCTGGCGCCCGCCTGGTGCCCATCGTCATGGCTCACGTCACGAGAGCCTCGTGAGGTTTGCCTCGCCTTGATATCTCCGCTCCTCGTGAGCCCGCCTGGCTAGGCCACTCCTGAGGAGGTCTTGCATCGTCCGCCTCGTGAAGCTTGGCCCCTCGCGAGGGTCTTGAATGCTTTGTTGATGAAGATGGGCTGTACGGCCCGCTGGCTTAGCCACGCCGTGGGCCGCAGGCAGGCAAGTCTAGGGACCCCCGTTCCCAGAACGCCGACACAGCCCGTGTTAACATGTAATGTAAGTTCATCCTTCTCAAGCCTTCAAACTTTATTCTAGTATAGATTTGGATAGGCATCATTTCCTCCACTGCTGTTTACATCTGATTGGATGTTTGCAACAACTACCAGTTTTAAATTGTAGTTGTAAAAACATGTTCCTTATGCGGAACAGATCCATTTATTTGCTTATATAATTGTGAAACCTGTTACGTGTCTCCTTGTTTCTCTTTCAGAGTCGTATCTCTTATGCCAGGCAGAACTTTAGGAAAGATAGTGAGCCAAACCATCTTGAGGACAGCGAGATGACCCCAAGGTCCTGTCTTGATGAAGACAGTGAGTTGAAGCTACTCACCAGCAGGTGTGAGACAACCTCTGTGCAGTCGCTGCCTCAATCAGTTCGACTTCTTCAGTCTCAACTTAAAGCGGAAAGGCTTGCTTCAGCTCAGGTCCGCCTTGAAGTCAAAGATGTAATGAAGATGTCAGGGGACTGCCTTGCGCACTATGGTGCCATATAGCTAGGGATGAAGCATCTATCGTTGACACAACTGAGGTCTCATCAGCTTGTTCGGCTACTTGCGGGGCCCGAGCTTGCCAGGTCTAGTGCCTTCTGAAGTGCTCTCAGTTTTGTATTTTCTTTTGTCGGCACGTTTATATGCACTGGTGGCGACCTTTGATGCCCAGTGTATGTAATCCGCGGTCATGTTGCACTTTATTATCACCGCTAGTGAACTTTGATTCCCAGTGGATGTAATATGCCGTGATTTCTTTATTGTATAGTCTAGGTTTATTCTTTGGTCGGTATGCTGTAATTTAGGCCGGAAGGTTCAGTGGATATCAGTGTTGTCGGTCTTCAGGCCGGCCCGTTACTCATATGGGCCAATACGTGGGCCTATAATCATCTTGGGCCATTAGTAGATCTAAACCTATAGTAGTTTCCCGCCATTAACAGGCCATGGGCTACATATTTACTGTAGTGACACTGGGCTTCCTACGGGCCGTAGAAACAATGGGCCTTCTACGGTCCGTAGAAACAATGGGCCTTCTACGGGCCGTAGAAACAATGGGCCTTCTACGGGCCGTATCATCAATGGGCCTTAGACGGGCCGTATGATCGGTTGGCCAAACATGGGCCAAAAATAGACCGCATTATGGCCGTAAACGGGCTAGAGTTGGAGTCGTCCGTTCATGGGCCAACCATATCAGGCCGTCGTTAATAGGCCGTATTTGATGACGCTATGAAAACGGCCCAACGTATTAACGGGCCACAAACGGGCCGACTGTAACCACGGGCTGAATTTGGCCCACAAGCAGAAAATGGCAGTAACGGGCCAGAAGTAACCGAATGCTGGAAATGAGCCCAAGAATAAATGGGCCCTGAGAAGGCCGAAAGATAACATGGATTGCAAATGGCCCAATGGATTAATGGGCCGTTAATGGGTATAAAGTGATACACTGTTCATTACGGGCCAGTTTCACCACGGGCCGTTAATGGGCCAAGAGTTACAAAGGGCCTCATATGGGCCGAAAGACGTCATGGGCCATACATGGGCCGGAACTTAAAATGGGCTGGAATCATATTGGATGGCCCAGATGACGCTACAGGGCCTAATTCGGATAGGTCGTAACGGGCCCTGGGTTAGCGGGCTGTAAATGGGCTATATGCGAACAGGCCGTTAACAGGCTTTCCGTGGGCCGGCCCGCCACCTTTTGACCAAGTCAAACGGGCCGGCCTTTTCACAGGAATGGGCCTCTGTTCGACCGTGCCACGTGTCGGCATATCATAGGCGCCTTCAGTCCAATGAGTGGATGACATCTGTCCCAACGGTGAGCCTACACATGTTTCCTCCAGCCAATGATGATTTTACACGTGGAAAATCCCCATCGGTCGGGGCTGTTAGCGGGTTATCGGATCCAAAACCGGACCCGATAGCTTAACGGCGTTCTGTTACGGTGGATGCCACGTATCGGTCACCCTTGACGAAAGCACTTCTGTGATGCGCGATTTATCATCATGGAAGTGGACACTTCCGTGATGATAATTTTGGTAATGTCATGGAACACTTCTACGACAGCACAGGTATGACTATCTTGATTCTGTCATAAAATTGTCATGGATGTACATGCATGACAAAAAACGCGACCTACTGTGACAAACACGTATCATCACGGAAGTGTATTTTTTTGTAGTGTTAACGGCCACTCTACCTGTCTTCAGGACCCGCACGCAGCTCTCCCTTGGTTGTGGCATGTTAAATAGCCCGATTTCTTATTGCACAACTTGTAGAAATACGCTTTGACGCATCAATCAAACTATAAGGGGAACAGCTTGCGGCCTAACTTTTGCGGCACTAGCTTACTACCTTTTTTCCTTTTTTGATAATCTTCTCAAGTTGCACCCGTACACTTTGGTACGCTTTAATCTGCCAGGGGCTTCATTGCGACCCATAATATGACAACAAAGTCCGGACACTTTTTACAATACAGTTCGGCACCCCGAATTTAGCATTATATGCATTGGCTCCGAATCATGTCTTTGGTCAATAGTTGGGTTGCCCGGCTCCTGTGCTTACTACCTTACGTTCCACTATATCGGCTAGGGTAGTAAAGGGAGAACTACTGCGATTGTGTCCTGGTTTATCCGGATGAGCACCTCAGTAGAGAAAGCCGAAAACTGACTGTCATGATGCGGCGAGAGCCGGTCAGCTCTTCGGAGGTTTCAAATCTTTAGCGATTTTTTCCGCATTGTGCGACGAATCGGCTCTTACCCAATCAGGTGTTTACAGTACCCTAGTTCGGATACTAGGGGCTGCGCCTAAATATTTATTGTAGAACTCCTATGGCTAATTGAGGGTGATAAAGCCACATAGTCTGATTGCCTAGTTCGTTGCGCTAAACACCTCCTTCAAGGACCAAACAAATTGGATCAAGAGTGTTTAGATTCCATCCCGAACACCCTCGTACTACCTACGTGGGGGCTGAAGCCGATGACTGGCCATCTCTCAAAATTTAATAAACACGGCCGCACAGGAGGTAAAATATTAAACAAACATTAAATTACATAACGACTTTGTTTCATCATACAAGGCAAAGACAACAGGAATGTATTCATTCGAAGATAATGTCTTGCGCAGATTGCGTCGCCACAATACGAGACCCCTCCAGGACGTGTTCAAAATAACGCCCGGGCGTGCAGTGCTCCTTGCCCTCAGGTGGTCTCTCCGTCGCAAGCTTGACGGTGTTCATCTTCGCCCACTGCACCTTGATGCGAGCGAAGGCCATGCGCGCGCCCTCGATGCAGACCGACCTCTTGATGACGTTCAGCCGAGGGCAGGCATTCACCAGCCGCTTCACAAGCCCGAAGTAGCTGCTGGGTATAGCTTCGGCAGGCCACATCCGGATTATTAAGTCCTTCATGGCCAGTTCGGCCACCCTATGCAGCTCGACCAGCTGTTTTAGCTGATCGCTAAAGGGCATTGGATGTTCTGGCGCAAGATATTGCAAACAGAATAGTTTCTCCGTTGAGCTCCCTTCTTCGGCTCAGAAGAACTCCGCAGCATCAGAAACACTGCGCGGCAGATCCGCAAACGCCCCTGGAGAAGTCCAAATCCGGGTTAGTAAGAAATACCTTTTCTCCACATACTTGCTTTGCATACTAAATGCCTTACCCGCCGCAATTTTCTTGGCCTCTTGGATCTCCTGGAGGGCGCCCTGGGCTTCAACCCGGGCCTCTTCCACGCTTTGGTGAGCCTTGGCGAGTTCGGACTCTTGAGCCGAAACATCGCGCTCCAAGGTCTCGCATTTCTTCACGGCATCCTGGAGCTCTTGCTGGACCTCATCAAGCCTGTCCTCGTGCTTCTCACGGGCGGCTCGTTCCTTGGCAGCTTTCTCCTTGGCCTCGGCCAGGGCCTTTTTAAGGACCTCGACCTCGGTCGCCGCTCCTACAAATATCATGGCACTACGGTCAACACACATCATTCATTCTTTCCGAATATACAGCAAGTCACAACACACCTTGCTTGTCCTCCAGCTGCCTTTTTACAAGGCTGAGCTCTTCTTCGGTCTGCTCCAACCTCTGCTTTAGTCTGGAGACCTCTGCAGCATGAGAGGTTGCGGCCAGCAATGACACCTCCTTATTGACATAAGACATATTTAGTTAGTTCCCTGCAAAAATTACTTGATCCTCTCTCCGGTTTTTCTTTCCGAAACCCGAACAGTGTCTCAGGGGCTACTGTGTATACTAGGATTTTCTCTTTCGCGTTGTTTACCTCAAAACCTGTCAGCAGGCTGCTGCAGGCTTCGGTCAGTCTGCTCTTGACGGACTGAACCCTCTCAACCACCATACCCATAAGGATACGGTGTTCATCCACAATGGAAGTGCCCCGTAGCGCTTCCAGCAGATTATCCGGTGCCTCTGGTTGGACAGAGGTCACCGGCCGGATAGGCACACCTCCTTCTCTCGAAGGAGGCTGCTCGCTGGATTCCGGAGCCGTATAGGTCTCCGAAACTGTATTCGGCTGGGGTCCGAACTAAACATGGCCCCCATCGCCAGTCTCCATGGAGATTTGCTCCCCCATGTGTCTAGCGACCGAGGTTTCGCCCTCCGGCGCCTCCCGACGGCCTCCTGAACCTCCTCCTGGCCTGGGAAGGTCCTTCGGGGCAGCACCTCAGCATCGCCCTTGGCCTTGGGATAGTGAGCGGCCGACGGTAACTCGCTGGCCATCGCCTTTGAATCCAGTGAACCTCCTGATGAGGATCGCAGGGAGCTGTCATGGGCCGGACTGCAATAGCATAATTTAAGATGTTAATACCATGAAGTGGAAGGGCCGGATACATGGACGTATACGGGTTTTTAGTACTCACGACTCGGCCAGGGGCTTGCTTCGGGGGCGTCGCTCTGGGCTACTTTCGACATCCCACGCAGAGTTTTCTGCGAGGGAGCTCTTCCCCCTCTTGGACGCCTCCGCCTCCAGGTTCGTGGAGGCCGCCCTCTTTTTCCTTCCCCCCTCAGGGGGAGAATTTCTCTCCTCCTCCTCATCGTCGCTCTCGGCGGTGGAGGACGGAGTCTCGTCGTCTTCGGACGTCACATCCGAAGCACCCTTGCGACGAGGGCCACTTTTGGCCCCCTTGGCCTTCTTCTCCAGCGCCTTGTAGGGCACCAGAACCAGCGTCTTTGCCAAGGGTGGGATGGCTGGTTCCTCAGGCAGCGGAGCCGAACACCGAATCCACTCCGCCTTCTTCGTCCAGCCCTGAAGGATGAATGGTGAAGCTTAAGTATCTCCACTGAACAAGCAAGTAAAGGATGCATCTTGAAACGGGAAAAAACTTACCGGACTGGCGGGATGGGCTAGGGCACGCCCACGGTCCTCGGTCGTCGCCGGAGGAATCTCCTTACCCGTGAAAAGCACCTTCCAGATGTCCTCGTGCGTGGTTCCGAAGAACTGTTGCAAAGTCCGGTGCTTGGCTGGATCAAACTCCCATAAATGGCAAGTACGGCTCTGGCATGGAAGGATCCGGTGAACTAGCATCCCCTGGATCACGTTGACAAGCTTGATGTTCTTGTCCACCATGCTCTAAATACGCATTTGTAGCACTATCAGCTCGTCTGACGAAGGCCAATTCAGGCCCTTCTCTAGCCAGGAGGTGAGCCGCATTGGGGCACCGGCTTGAATTCGGGAGCCGCGGCCCAGGTGGCATTGCGAGGCTCTGTGATGTAGAACCATAGTTTCTGCCACTCCTTGACAGTCTCCATGAAGGTACCTTTGGGCCATGTGACGTTGGGCATCTTGCTCACCATGGCGCCTCCGCACTCTGCATGTTGACCGTCCACCACCTTCGGCTTCACGTTGAATATCTTGAGCCACAGTCTGAAGTGGGGAGGAATGCGGAGGAAGGCCTCGCACACGACAATAAATGCCGAGATGTTGAGGAAGGAGTTTGGGGCTAGATCGTGGAAATCTAGCCCGTAATAGAACATGAGTCCGCGGAGGAAAGGGTGGAGAGGAAACCCTAGCCTGCGGACGAAATGGGGGATGAACACCACCCTTTCATTGGGCTTCGGGGTGGGGACGATTTGCCCCTTGGCCGAAAGCCGGTGGGCGATTTCTTTCGCCAGATACCCGGCCTCCTGAAGATTGGTGATGTCCTTCTCCTTACTGGAGGAGGCCATCCACTTGCCTTGTGCTCTAGATCCGGACATGATTCAGTGCTTTCTTGAGACGAAAAAGGTGAGGACTTGGGCACTGGAGCTCGAGAATGGAGGGACAGAGAGAGGGAGAAGGCGTGGGTGAAAGAAGGGAATTCTTACCTCCTTATAAAGGCCGTGAATATCAAGCGCCCCCACTCGCCTTAAAACTCGCCTGTTCCCAAGGGCTGTGCAAACGACACGGTTGGATTACCCATGCCTGTATTGATGAGAATCCCGCAATAAGGGGACACGATCTCTGCTTTGACAAGACGTGCCAATGAGACCGCGTCTCGAAGCGGCAGGCCAAAAAACGGTTCGAAATAATGACCGAGTGGTGATGTGGTGTCGCATTACGAAAAAGTTGTCAGCGGATTAGACTCGTGAAATATTATACTCTCTGCGGTTGTGTGTGGGATTTTTTTTGCAGAGCCGGACACATTTGTTGCGTCCGAAGGCTGTGTTGGAGTATTCGGAGAAGGAACCTGCCTTGCAATGCCGAAGACAATTTGCGCGCCGGATACCTCGTCATTGAAGCCTGGTTTAGGGGCTACTGAGGGAGTCCTGGATTAGGGGGTCTTCGGGCGTCCGGACTATGGTACGTGGGCCGGACTGATGGGCCGTGAAGATACAAGACCGAAGACTATCTCGCGTGTCCGGATAGGACTCTCCTTGGTGTGGAAGGCAAGCTTGGCGTCCTGATATGAAGATTCCTTTCTCTATAACCGACTTTGTACAACCCTAGTTCCCTCCGGTGTCTATATAAACCGGAGGGCTTAGTCCGTGGGGACAGAGAATAAGACTCATAGTCATACAGGCTAGACTCTTAGGGTTTTAGCCATTACGATCTCGAGGTAGATCAACTCTTGTAATACCCATATTTATCAAGATCAATCAAGCAGGAAGTAGGGTATTACCTCCATAGAGAGGGCCCAAACCTGGGTAAACATCGTGTCTCCTGTCTCCTGTTACCATCGACCTTAGAGGCACAGTTCGGGACCCCCTACCCGAGATCCGCCAGTTTTGACACCGACAGGGGTAACTGCTGTAATAATCTCGTCTGTTGCGCTTCCCCACGATCCGCATTGAGTGCGCGACATGGGGGTCGTGCACGGAACGGTCGCAGCACGCCTGCGAAAACGCCTTCACATCAAACAGTAAAGAGGCAGCCCCGCGCCTTCCCCATAAAAAGAGGAATCCGCAGGGGTGCTGCTCATTTACCCCCTTCGCCCATTCCAATCTAGGAATCGCCGTCTTCTTCTTCTTCCTCGAGCCCAAACCAAAGCTTCCTCCTCCGTCCGCCGCCGCCGCGCCCTCACCGCTCTCGGTCCCCCGCCCTCCCTCGGCTGCTATGGTGCCCAAAACGAGCAAGGGCAAGGGAGCATCCAAGAAGAGCGTGGGGGAAGTGGTGCCGGAGAGCGAGCTGGTGAAGATGCGGAAGGAGCACGTCATCTTCGCTCCAACGCTCGACGCGCGTGCGCTCAAGGACCGATACCTGTGCATGTGGGGGAGAGAGACGACACAGCACCCGGCCACCATGTCATCCCAGCTTCTTGCACCAAGCCCGCCCCAGATAAATTCCCTTTCTTTGTCGATTACTTCTACTGCGGACTCTGCCCCCCATTTTCGGATTTCTTCATCGACATCATGCGCACCTTCGGATTCCACCTCTTGGACTTCACGCCGAATGCCGTGGCGTGCATGGCCACCTTTGCCCACCTCTGCGAGAACTTTGCCGGGGTCGTCCCCAACATGGCGCTCTTCCGCCACTACTTCGTCCCCCGCATCCAGCCTGGAGGGGCCCTTTCTGGCTGCATCACCTAGATCCCGAGGGCCTTGATGAAGAAGACGTACCCAGATGGGACCCATAAGGAGAAGTGGGATGAATGGCAGGGCAAGTGGTGTTGGATTGTGGAATAGGACCCGCTGCCATTCTGTATGCCCCGGCAGACGAAACTGATCTGCGGCGGCAACTGGCGCGACCTCGACCCTCAAGACGGGAAGCTCACAGTTGCAACCACTAGGATCCTTCGCCTCAAGGACACCGGTCTCACAATCGAGATGATTGGGGCCGACTTCCTCCACCGCCACATCGCCCCTCTTCAGAACAAGGGGTGGCCAGCTTGGGAGTATCGGAATGCGGCGGACATCATGAGGCTGCGCCCCGGCCTGAAAAACACCTCGACAGTGATGCAGCATGCGGCTCTCTGGCAAAAGTTGTTCGACCTCAAGGCCGACAAGCTGCTCAGGTTGCCGGCGGGTGTGATCCCTTTGTGCAACAACTCCCCTCTGACCTCCATCATTGCCATGATGCCGGTGTTCAACGCCCATGGCCTTGACCAGACCTGGCCCGAGCCAGACACAGAGTAGGTGCAAAAGTTTTTTGACAACTTGTCGAAGAGGGCCATCCGGGAAGAAACGCAACTCATCTGCCCCACCACTGATGAGGAGGTGGCGTACATTGCCAGCAGGGCGGAAGAGGCAGCCCTTGCCAAGGAGGCCGGCAGCGTTGGCTTCCGGGGAGAAGAGGCCGATGTAGAAGAAGACTTTGCCGGGCGGGAGGAGCCTGCCGGGGAGCAGAGTGGCACCGTTGCCGGGGGCCCTTCTGCCGAGGAGATAGCCGAAGAGGTGGCTGATGAGGCTGATGAGGAGGAGCCGCATGAGGAGCCCCCAGTCCCGGGGAAGAAGAAGTGTTTTCTTCGGTGGGTTGGCTCCGTCAAGCCAGCCCAGCAGGCCTCCTTGCACGAAGAGGTCCGCGTCAAGGGGGCGGCCGGCAAGGCCGCACAGCGGCAAGAGGCCCAGCCGCAACCTATGCGCCAGACGAGGCGCACGGCTGTGGCAGCAAGGGAAGCAGCGGCCGTCGCCACCGCCACGGCAAAGCGGCCAGGTCTTCATCTTCACCCCCTCGTACGGACACCATACCAGAGGCCGACTTTGGCCTCTCTTCTTTTAGCCCGAGGAGGGAGAGGAGCCGAAAGAAGAAGACAAGTAAGCGCCTCACTGATTTCTTCATCTCCCGAGTCCCTGTTTTGCTACCTTATCTGATTTGATCTGGCCCTGACTTGTTCCCGCAGAGACACGGAAACGCTGGCACAGAGGATGCGAAGAAGGCCAAGACCTCAGCGGGCGACGAGCCCCCGGCAGGCACCTCTGGTGCGCCAGAGACAATCACGATCAGCGCAGATCCCAGCCCACAACACAGCCCCAAACCTAGCCCCCAGCGTGAGCCCGTTACTCACTTCCTGCTAGCGAGCATCGAGGTGTGTATCTTTACTGCTAACCTTGCCGGGTTTGCAGGAGAAGAGCGGCAACAGGAGGGGCCGCTGAGGGCCACCCCCGACATACCTCCTCCATCAACCACACCGCCCAGGGAGGGATCCCCGGCAAGGGCTTCCACCGATGAGCCCATGTGCGTGGAGGAGGAGCCGACGAGCATAGGCGCCGGCAGCTCCATTCTGGCAACGAGTGTTGCCGGCGAGGGAACTACCCCTCTACAGCTCGTCACAGGTAAGCCGCCTGCTTCCTGGCTTTTGCCACCTTTCCAGTTTGATCTTTTTCTCTTTTTTGTTTGCTTTGAGCTTCAATCTTGGTTTCATCTTGTTTCTCCTCCTTGGCTTCCACATCCCCCTTTGGTGGATCAGATGGATGTCGATGCCACCAGCGAGGAGACCGCCAAGGATGCTGCCGCCGAGGCCGCCAAAGTCACTGCCGACGAGGCCGCCAAGGACGTGCGTGAAAAGGTCGCCAAGGGGTCTGCCGGGGAGGCTGGCAAGGAGACCGGTGACCGTACTGACGACATCCCTGCCGCAGGGGCGCCTGGCACTACATCGGTCCCGGAGTCCTCAGCTGTCGGGGAGACGGTGGTCGAAGTCCAACTGTCAACTTCCGAGGCCCCCACCTTGAGTAGATACCTGAAGGTAGGCGACGATCTGTTCGTCAGCATCCCGGGGACGGCAAGCACCGGAGCACCTACCGAGGGGGAGGTTTTTGACGAAGAATTCATTGCCGCCGCCGGGCTCAAGGTCGTTGACGAGCCGAGTGCCAGTAGCAGCAGTTCCAAGGAAGACCAGCTCCTCCAAGCCATGAGCAGCAACTTTCAGAAGCTCCAGGTGCTGCACCGTGCCCGCAAAGAGAAGCTGGACTCCAGGGCGACGGTTGTCGACGCGGCAGAGGCAGACTTCCAGAAGCACGTCGAGCAGATGCAGGTCTGGTTTGTCGCGGCCCGACAGGAGCTAAAGACTAGCCAGGAGTAGTTATGCCATCATTTGAACGAGCTCCTCCTGAAGCAGTCCGACATTGAGAAGGCCCAAGAGGAGGCTGCTGCACAGGCTGCCAAGGATGACGCCCAACTCAGGGAGCGCCGTTTCTTGCTCGACGCTCAAGAAGAGGACCTTGCCGCTCGCGAAGAGGCACTTGCCGCCAAGATCCACGGCAAGGATGAAGAAATCAAAAAACTTGTCGCACAGCGGACCCAAGAGCTGGAGCCAAAGCATAAGGACACACTCGATGCTCTGGTCCTGGATCATGCCAGCAAGTTGAAGGAAGCCGTCGATGCCGCCAAATCCGCAGAGGCCACCAAGAACGAGCTGGCTGGGAAGGTGGAGAAGATGGAGGTGGAGCTGGAGAAGCACAACAAGGAGGTCTCGTCACTCAAGAGCGACAGAGGCAAAACTGCCTACACCTTGGCGGAGTTGCAGGTCATCATATCTGAGAAGACCAAGCAGATCTCTGCCGCCAACGACTCCGTTGCCGATCTGAAGATGAAGCTGACGACACTGGAGGAGTCCCTTGAAGGCAACAGGGCTCGTGAGAAGACCCTGGCTAAGGACCTCCAGGAGGAGAAGCAACTGCTTGAGAGTGTCGCTGCCACCTACAACGACTATGTGGAAGGCGTGAGGATCTAGACTGAGTGCCTCATCGACGTTGCGGAGAGGCTCACCACGAGGAGAGAGTGACGCCGAGCGCCAGGCTAACCATGTTCTTCGAGGCCGTCCTCGACGCCCTGCAGCTGCTCCACTCCACCTGAGCAACCCAGTTGGCCAACGAATCCCGCAAGCTCTGCCGGGGCGTCGTACTCAAGGTGCTCACCAAGGTGGCATACAGGAACCCTGGCCTCAACCTCACCAACATGCTAGACAGCTTGCCGGAGGATGCAAATCGCAAGGCGCTTGAAGAGCTCATCGCACCCATCGCCGACTTAGTCGACCAAGTCAAGAGGGTGGAAGGCCAGCGCTGGGACTAGCCGCTTCGCTTCTTCTTGCCGCCATGAATTCGTGCCCAAGACGCTTTATCTTAAGTCAGAACTGCGGCAACCATTGATGTAATATAACTTGCTGTGTTTCGGATTGAATGCATGATATCTTCCTCGTCTGATCTCTCTTTGTATGGCATACACCCTACGCTTTGTTGGGAAAAAGCTTGCCGGTGTGCGCACCCTTGCCGCGAGCGCTTTGAGGACGGATCCTTAGCAGCCTGCTGGGGGTGCCGCCGCCGGCAAGGCACCTTGCCGTTCTTAGCGCAGCCACTTGAACCGTTGAGCAGACTCGAAATAGAGCAAGGGCGCAACCAATCCCGACAAAGTTCCCTCGCGTGCAGGTTTTCCATACAAGAACCTAAACTATTCGAGGAAAATAACCTTACATTTAAAAGAAATTCACTCAAGGTTTCGTGACTTAGCTTTTCGCTGCCGTGTTCTATGGAAAGAGCAGCGGCTCTCTGAAAGACCTCATTGATCTTAAATTGGATTTGGAAGATGCCGCTCCGAACATCGCCTGTTGGTGTCCACACTCTCTATCCCCCGGCAAACTTGTATGCGAGGGAACCTTCTATCCTTGGAGAAAAAGAAAGAAGAGAAAATAGAGACATGGAACCTTGGCGGTTCATCAGTACTTGCTGGAAGCAAACGTAGTACAATATCCTGGATAAGCATGCATATATATAAACATGGAAATCAACAAGAAATGCACATATTTAACTTATTTAACTGCGCACAGGGTTTGCGCCTGGCTCTGTACATAGGGTTATATGCCTTGCCGGCAAGGCTAGTACAAAAGTGGGTTGCCGGGACTCCCCTCATGGGTAAAACTTGCGAAGATGTTCGATATTCTAGGAGTTGCTCACTGGAATGCCATCTTCAGTCTCCAGGCAGACTGCGCCGGGCCTGGTGACTCGTATTACCCGATAAGGGCCTTCCCACTTTGCCGTCAACTTGTTGGAATTCTTGGCCGACTGAACGGACCGAAGAACAAGGTCGCCTTCGTCAAGGCTTTGGGCGTGAACCTTGTAGCTATGGTAGCGGTGCAAGGCTTGCTGGTAACGCGCAGCTCGCACAGCAGCCTGAAGACGATCTTCCTCAAGGAGCGTAGCATCATCTTGCTGCAACTGCTCTTGCTCAAGCTCATCATAAGCGAGCACTCGAGGTGACCCGTGTATGAGTTTTGTGGGGAGAACCGCTTCTGCCCCATACACCAGGGAGAAGGGCGTCTGGCCGGTGGCTCGATTCGGTGTCGTCCTGATTGACCAAAGAATCGCTGACAACTCATCAATCCAGCGTCTTCCGCACTTGTGCAGCCTGTCAAAATTCCTTGTTTTGAGGCCCCGCAGCACTTCAGCATTTGCCCTTTCTACCTAGCCGTTGCTTTTTGGATGAGCAACAGAAGCAAAACAGATTTTGCTGTCGAGGTCCTGGATATATTGCATGAAGGTGCGGCTTGTGAACTGTGTGCCGTTGTCGGTGATGACTCTGTTTGGCACACCAAAACGGCAAACTAGTCGCTTGAAGAACTTGACAGCTGATTGTGTTGTCACCTTCCTCACTGCTTCCACTTCCGTCCACTTTGTGAACTTGTCGATCACAACGTACAAGTACTCAAAGCCCCCGATAGCACGGGGGATAGGGCCCAGTATGTCGAGCCCCAAGACTGAAAATGGCCAGGAGAGAGGGATCGTTTGAAGAGCTTGAGCTGGCTGATGGAGTTTCTTTCAATGGAACTGACACGCTTCACACTTGGTTACTAGTGCAGTTGCATCCTGGAGGGCAGTGGGCCAAAAGAAACCTTGCCGGAATGCCTTGCCGGCAAGAGCCCTTGATCCTATGTGAGAGCCACATCTGCCTCCATGTATCTCTGCCAGCAGCTCCAGTCCGTCCTCCCGAGGAATGCACTTCAATTTCACGTTGTTCGGTCTTTTTCTGTATAGGACATCGTCCACAAATTGGTACATGTTAGACCGACGGGCTACTTTCACTGCTTCTTCCTGTTCCTCAGGGAGTTCCCCCATTTGGAGGAACTGAACGACGTGTTGTGCCCATGTTGGAGCCTGAGGCTCGTCGGCGAGGACTAAAGGCACATTCTCTGCCATGGGAGCAGTTGTCTCTACGGCAAGGGCTTGAGGCCCTGCCGGAGCTGTCGCTCCCCGGCAAGCTTGGCGTCCCCAACAACTTCCTTGCCCGCAGCTCCTGGGAGCTCAGCGGGAAAGTAATTGCCAGGGCATGACTTCCTTCGCTTATTCTGTTCTGCCGATGGTTCAATGAATGCCTGAGTTAATTGGAGCACAAAGGTCCCTGGTTCCACAGGTAACTTGAGGGCAGCACGTTTTGACAGGTTGTCAGCAATGCTGTTCTCTGCTCGAGGAACATACTCTGCTTCTACACCATCAAAACGCTCCTCAAACTTCCTCACTTCATCTATGTAAGCTTCCATCAACGGGCTCTGATAATCCTTGTTAACTTGCTTGACGACAAGCTGTGAATCACCTCTAACGATGAGCTTCCTGATTCCAAGGTCTGCCGCGATCCTGAGACCGGCAAGCAGTCCCTTGTACTCCGCAGTGTTGTTTGTCGACCTCTCCCGGGGAAAGTGCATCTGGACTACGTACTTGAGGTGCTCTCCGGTGGGTGCGGCAAGCAGCACACCAGCATCGGCGCGTTGCAGCGAGAAAGCCCCATCAAAGTACATAATCTAATCACGGCTAGTTTCCTTGCCCGGGAGAGTGGTCTCTTGAATTTCTTCGTCAGGCGTTGAGGTCCATTCTGCAATGAACTCTGCCAAGGCTCTGCTCTGAATTGTCAAAGTGCTTTCAAACCTTAGACCAATGCTTGATAGTTCCAATGCCCACTCCACAATCCTTCTGGTTGCATCTGGGTTATGCAAGATCCATTGCAACGGGAAGCGAGTGATGACGGTGATCTCATGTGCTTGAGAATAGTGACGCAGCTTCCTCGAAGCCACAAGGAGGCCGAAGAGCAACTTCTGCACACCAGAGTATCTTGATCTAGCCCCCTGCAAGAGGGAGCTGACAAAATAAACTGGTTGCTACATCATCTTCTTCTGTATCACTTCGCTTGCTTGCACCGATCCTGCCTCGCCGGCACCAGACTCTGCCCTGCCGGGACCAGACTCTGCCGAGGGTCTTGCCTTGCCGGCACCAGACCCTGCCGGGGAGAGTTCTGGCTCATCATCCGACAGTCTCGCCGCCGCCACTGCTTCTTCATCAACTTCCCTCTGCGCCACTAGCGCAACACTGACCACTTGATTCGTTGCCGCTAAATATAGCAACAACATCTCTTGCGGTCTAGGCGCGACTAGTATTGGCGTAGAGGAGAGGTACCTCTTCAAATCTTGCAGCGCTGCCTCCGCTTCCGGAGTCCATTTCATTGGACCTGCCATTTTTAAAATCTTGAAAAAGGGCAGGGCGCGCTCAGCAGATTTGCAGATGAACCTACTTAAAGCAGCAACGCAGCCAGCAAGCCGACGCACATCTTTGACTCGTCTTGGTGCTTCAATCATCTCAATCACCTTGATCTTGTCAGGATTTGCTTCGATCCCACGCTGAGACACAAAGAACCTGAGAAGTTTGCCGGATGGGACACCAAACACACACTTCTCAGGGTTGAGCTTGAGGTTGATCTTGCGCAAGTTTGCAAATGTTTCTTCCAAATCTTGCACGAGTGTTGCCTTGTCCTTGGTTTTGACCACTATGTCATCCATGTAAGCTTCCATATTTCTATGGAGCTGGGGCTCAAAACCAATCTGAACCGCTCTTGCAAACGTCGAACCAATACTTTTCAACCCGAAAGGCATTCGTATAAAACAATACGTACCACATGGGGTGATAAACGCGGTCTTCTCTTCATCTTCCTTCGTCATGAAGATTTGGTGGTATCCTGAGTAGGCGTCAAGGAAAGACAACAAGTCGCACCCGGCAGTGGAGTCCACGATCTGGTCGATGCACGGCAAAGGGAAAGGATCCTTTGGACAAGCCTTATTGATATTTGTATGTCAGGGAAACGACACCTATGGGATCTCGTGGATCCCTTCTACGGTTGGCCGGGAAAAGGAGTGCACAAAGAGCAGATCTAACGATCAACGCGAGGGATTTTTACCCAAGTTCGGGCCGCTGAGAAGCGTAAAACCCTAGTCCTGCTTGTAGTGTATTTCCGTGTTCTTGAGCTTCGGCTCATTGCTTGATGTCTACTACAAAACCTTCTTCTTGTAGACGTTGTTGGGCCTCCAAGTGCAGAGGTTTGTAGGACAGTAGCAAATTTCCCTCAAGTGGATGACCTAAGGTTTATCAATCCGTGGGAGGCGTAGGATGAAGATGGCCTCTCTCAAACAACCCTGCAACCAAATAACAAAGAGTTATTGTGTCCCCAACACACCCAATACAATGGTAAATTGTATAGGTGCACTAGTTCGGCGAAGATATGGTGATACAAGTGCAATATGGATGATAGATATGAGTATTTGTAATCTGAAAATATAAAAACAGCAAGGTAACTAATGATAAAAGTGAACGTAAACGGTATTGCAATGCGTTGAAACAAGGACTAGGGTTCATACTTTCACTAGTGCAAGTTCTCTCAACAATAATAACATAATTGGATCATATAACTATCTCTCAACATGCAACAAAGAGTCACTCCAAAGTCACTAATAGCGGAGAACAAACGAAGAGATTATTGTAGGGTATGAAACCACCTCAAAGTTATCCTTTCTAATCGATCTATTCAAGAGTCCGTAGTAAAATAACACGAAGCTATTCTTTCCGTTCGATCTATCATAGAGTTCATACTAGAATAACACCTTAAGATACAAATCACCTAGATACTCCAATGTCACCTCAAGTATCCGCGGGCATGATTATATGATATGCATCACACAATCTCAGATTCATCTATTCAAACCAACACAAAGAACTTCAAAGAGTGCCCCAAAGTTTCTACCGGAGAGTCAAGACAAAAACGTGTGCCAACCCCTATGCATAGGTTCATGGGCGGAACCCGCAAGTTGGTCACCAAAACGTACATCAAGTGGATCACATGATATCCCATTGTCACCACAGATAAGCACGATAAGACATACATCAAGTGATCTCAAATCCTTAAAAGACTCAATCCAATAAGATAACTTCAAAGGGAAAACTCAATCCATTACAAGAGAGTAGAGGGGGAGAAACGTCATAAGATCCAACTATAATAGCAAAGCTCGCGATACATCAAGATCGTGTCACCTCAAGAACACGAGAGAGAGATCAAACACATAGCTACTGGTACATACCCTCAGCCCCGAGGGTGAACTATTCCCTCCTCGTCATGGAGAGCGCCGGCATGATGAAGATGGCCACCGGTGAGGGATCCCCCCTCCGGCAGGGTGCCGGAACAGGGTCCCGATTAGTTTTTGGTGGCTACAGAGGCTTGCGGCGGCGGAACTCCCGATCTATTCTGTTCCCCGATGGTTTTAGGGTATATGGATATATATAGGCGAAAGAAGTCGGTCAGGGAAGCCACGAGGGGCCCACGAGGGTGGAGGGCGCGCCCCCCTGCCTCGTGCCTTCCTAGTTGCTTCCCTTACGTGCACTCCAAGTCCCCTGGATTGCTTCCGTTCCAAAAATAACTCTCCCGAAGGTTTCATTCCGTTTGGACTCCGTTTGATATTCCTTTTCTGCGAAACACTGAAACAAGGGAAAAAAACAGAAACTGGCACTGGGCTCTGGGTTAATAAGTTAGTCCCAAAAATAATATAAAAGTGCATAGTAAAGCCCATTAAACATCCAAGATGGATAATATAATAGAATGAATACTTCATAAATTATAGATACGTTGGAGACGTATAAGCATCCCCAAGCTTAATTCATGTTCGTCCTCGAGTAGGTAAATGATAAAAGAAAGAATTTATGAAGTGTGAATGCTAGCAGGTGCACAAGTTTGACTAATGATAATTTCAATCACCTTTACTAGCATCATTATATGTCATAACAGTAGCTTATCTCATAAAACTTTTCATGATCAAGTAACAAACTATTCACATGTTAAAGTATAGATCATAAACCTTCTTAAAAACTAACAAACCGTGTTATTAGTCATCAAACAATTACAATTCATCTTATTTTCAGGAAGAGTCTATGTCAGAGCTTTGATTTAGCAAACTCCACATACTCAACTATCATTTAGTCTTTCACAATTGCTAACACTCACGCGGTATTTATGGGTTCAAAGTTTTAATCAGACACAGAGAAAGATAGGGGCTTATAGATACGCCTCCCAACCTTTTACCTCAAGGGTAATGTCAACAATAATAGCTCATGATGCCTTACATCCAATTGGATATATATATATATATATCAGAATCTTTCCAACATGAAGTGCTTGCCAAAGGATAAAATGAAAAAAAGGAAAGGTGAAGATCACCATGACTCTTGCATAAAAGTAAAAGATACGCCCTTCGCAAAGGGAAGCAGAGGTTGCCATGCTCTCTCATAGTTGGATGCACAAAATCTTAATGCGAGGGAACATCACTTTATATTGCCACTTGTGATAGGGGCCTTTATTATGCAGTCCGTCGCTTTTATTGCTTCCATATCACAAGATCGTATAAAGCTTATTTTCTCCACACTAAAAGATCATACATATTTAGAGAGCAATTTTTATTGCATGCACCGATGACAACTTACTTGTAGGATCTTACTCAATCCATAGGTAGGTATGGTGGACTCTCATGGCAATACTGGTTTAAGGGATGTTTGGAAGCACAAGTAGTATCTCTACTTGGTGCAAAGAATTTGGCTAGCATGAGGGGGAAAGGCAAGCTCAACGTGTTGGGCGATCCATGACAATATACTTTATTTCGGATAAGAAAACATAACCCATTACATTGTCTTCCTTGTCCAACATCAACCTTTTAGCATATCATATTTTAATGAGTGCTCACAATTACAAAAGATGTCCAAGATAGTATATTTATATGTGAAATCTCTCTTCCTTCAATATTCTTTCATGAATTGTTCAAGTGACCAATACAATGTTTGCTAACCTTCAGTAAATTTACCACCTATACTTCTTATATGTAAAGTCATTACTCCCCATGGGATAAACATATGAAACATATATAATTTCAGATTTATGATATTCAATTCATTCAACCATTTACTCATAGGATATAAGTGAAGCACACGAGTAAATGACAAACTACTCCAAAAAGATATAAATGAAGATTAATGAGTAGTTAAATAATTATTTAGCTATGTGAGGACTCTCTCTCATTCAATAATTTCAGATCTAGATATTTTATTCAAACAACAAGCAAAACAAAATAAAATAAATTGATGCTCCAAGCAAAACACATATCATGTGGTGAATAAAAATATAGCTCCAAGTAAAGTTACCGATGAACGAAGACGAAAGAGGGGATGCCTTCCGGGGCATCCCCAAGCTTAGACGCTTGGTTATCCTTGAATATTACCATGGGGTGCCTTGGGAATCCCCAAGCTTAGGCTGTTGCCACTCCTTATTCCATAGTACATCGAATCTTTACCCAAAACTTGAAAACTTCACAACACAAAACTTAACAGAAAATCTCGTGAGCTCCGTTAGCGAAAGAAAACAAAACACCAATTCAAGGTACTGTAGTGAACTCATTCTTTATTTATATTGGTGTTAAACCTACTGTATTCCAACTTCTCTATGGTTTATAAACTATTTTACTAGCCATAGATTCATCAAAATAAGCAAACAACACATAGAAAACAGAATCTATCAAAAACAGAACAGTCTGTAGTAATCTGTATCAAACGTATACTTCTGGAACCCCAAAAATTCTAAAATAAATTGGTGGACCTGAGGAATTTGTCTAGTAATCATCTTCAAAAATAATCAACTAAATATCACTCTCCACTAAAACGTTTTAGCTAATCTCGTGAGCGCTAAAGTTTCTGTTTTTTACAGCATGATCATAAAGACTTCACCCAAGTCTTCCCAAAGGTTCTACTTGGCACAAACACTAATCAAAACACAAAACCACATCTGAACATAAGCTATATGGATTATTTATTTCTAAACAGAACCAAAAATCAAGAAACTAAAATAAAATTGGGTTGCCTCCCAACAAGCGCTAACGTTTAACGCCCCTAGCTAGGCATGATGATTTCAATGATGCTCGCATAAAAGATAAGAATTGAAACATAAAGAGGGCATCATGAAGAATATGACTAGCACATTTAAGTCTAACCCACTTCCTATGCATAGGGATTTTGTGAGCAAACAACTTATGGGAACAAGAATCAACTTGCATAGGAAGGTAAAACAAGCATAACTTCAAGATTTTAAGCACATAGAGAGGAAACTTGATATTATTGCAATTCCTACAAGCATACATTCCTCCCTCATAATAATTTTCAGTAGCATCATGAATGAATTCAATAATATAACCAGCACCTAAAGCATTCTTTTCATGATCTACTTGCATAGGAATTTTACTACTCTCCACATAAGCAAAATTCTTCTCATTCGGAATAGTGGGAGTATCATAAGAGACTTGAATACTATAAATTGTTTCCACATTAAAAGAGTAATGTTCAGAAAAAGGGTAATCATAATCATGACAAGTTTTATAAATATAATCACCACTACTTTTTATAGCATAAGTTTCATCACAATAATCATCATAAGTACCAACTTTCTTCTCCTCATAATCGATTGAAATCTCTTCCAAGATAGTTGACTCATCACTAAATAAAGTCATGACCTCTCCAAATCCACTTTCATAAATATTATAAGATTAAACATCCTCCAAAATGTGGGATCATTACTTCCTAAATTTGAAACTCTTCCAAACCCACTTTCATCAATATAATCATCATAAGTAGGAGGCATGCTATCATCATTATAAATTTGCATATCAAAACTTGGGAGACTAAAAACATCATCTTCATTAAACATAGCATCCCCAAGCTTGGGACAAATATTAATTTCAGCAAATATATTCTCAAATATGTCATCCTCATCAAACATAGCTTCCCCAAGCTTGGGCCTTTTCATATCATAAGCATAATCATTCTCATCATTAATAGTATGGATAGCACCAATAGTATAGCAATTATCATCATCACAATGAGTAGTAGGAGCAACATCATTTGGGAGGGATACCTTTTTACCTTTGCTTCTCCGTTTTTTCTTTTTCTTATTCACATCATGTGCGGGTTTATCCCTCTTTTTTGAGCTCCTTATTGATGAGATTGGTTGAATAGAAAGCTCCTCCTCGTTACCTGATTCATCATAAGAAATAATAGGAGGATATTGGGAAGTCTTTTCCCTTTCATTAGTATTATCTTCATCTTCTATTTGTTTTCTTTTCTTTATGTAATTGGCAATATAAGGATTTTCAATGCAATTCACCGCACATACATATAAATTTCTTCTAGATCAATATCGAGGAATTTCTCGAGGTTATATTCTGGAATAATCTTAGTTTGACATTTCATTTCTTCATAACCCAAAAGCAAACTAAGTTCACTATAATGTGCAAGGGAAATCAAGTCATCACAATTTTTGGACATGATTCGATTATGAAACAATTTGCATTTGATATTTAAATGACCATGTTCATTGCAAAGTTCACAAGTATGGCTAAGAAATTTTAAATTTTCAGCACTAACATTTAGCCTTTCTTGTAACCATTTAGTTTCTAAATGCTTATGCCTCTTGTAATATCTATCTTCCCTATTTGGTGTGTACTTGCAAACCCAATGCACTCTATAAAAATTGACATGTTTATAGGAGACATTTTCATCATAACTAGTGCAATCATCATTAGTACGATGGATATTTAAGGAGTTCATACTAACAACATTGCAATCATGCTCATCATTCAAAGATTTAGTGCCAAACATTTTAATGCATTCTTCTTCTAACACCTCGGCACAATTTTCCTTCCCATCATACTCACGAAAGATATTAAAAAGATGAAGCGAATAAGGTAAACTCAATTCCATTTTCTTGTAGTTTTCTTTTATAAACTAAACTAGTGATAAAACAAGAAACTAAAAGATTCGATTGCAAGATCTAAAGATATACCTTCAAGCACTCACCTCCCCGGCAACGACGCCAAAAAAGAGCTTGATGTCTACTACACAACCTTCTTCTTGTAGACGTTGTTGGGCCTCCAAGTGCAGAGGTTTGTAGGACAGTAGAAAATTTCCCTCAAGTGGATGACCTAAGGTTTATCAATCCGTGGGAGGCGTAGAATGAAGATGGCCTCACTCAAACAACCCTGCAACCAAATAACAAAGAGTCTATTGTGTCCCCAACACACCCAATACAATGGTAAATTGTATAGGTGCACTAGTTCGGCGAAGAGATGGTGATACAAGTGCAATATGGATGATAGATATGAGTATTTGTAATCTGAAAATATAAAAACAGCAAGGTAACTAATGATAAAAGTGAACGTAAACGGTATTGCAATGCGTTGAAACAAGGACTAGGGTTCATACTTTCACTAGTGCAAGTTCTCTCAACAATAATAACATAATTGGATCATATAACTATCTCTCAACATGCAACAAAGAGTCACTCCAAAGTCACTAATAGCGGAGAACAAACGAAGAGATTATTGTAGGGTATGAAACCACCTCAAAGTTATCATTTCTAATCGATCTATTCAAGAGTCCGTAGTAAAATAACACGAAGCTATTCTTTCCGTTCGATCTATCATAGAGTTCATACTAGAATAACACCTTAAGATACAAATCAACCAAAACCCTAATGTCACCTAGATACTCCAATGTCACCTCAAGTATCCGCGGGCATGATTATACGATATGCATCACACAATCTCAGATTCATCTATTCAAACCAACACAAAGAGCTTCAAAGAGTGCCCCAAAGTTTCTGCTGGAGAGTCAAGACAAAAACGTGTGCCAACCCCTATGCATAGGTTCATGGGCGGAACCCGCAAGTTGATCACCAAAACATACATCAAGTGGATCACGTGATATCCCATCGTCACCACAGATAAGCATGGCAAGACATACGTCAAGTGTTCTCAAATCCTTAAAAGACTCAATCCGATAAGATAACTTCAAAGGGAAAACTCAATCCATTAAAAGAGATTAGAGGTGGAGAAACACCATAAGATCCAACTATAATAGCAAAGCTCGCGATACATCAAGATTGTATCACCTCAAGAACCCGAGAGAGAGAGAGAGAGATCAAACACATAGCTACTGGTACATACCCTCAGCCCCGAGGGTGAACTACTCCCTCCTCATCATGGAGAGCGCCGAGATGATGAAGATGGCCACCGGCGAGGGATCCCCCCTCCGGCAGGGTGCCGGAACAGGGTCCCGATTGGTTTTTGGTGGCTACAGAGGCTTGCGGCGGTGGAACTCCCGATCTATTCTGTTCCCCGATGGTTTTAGGGTATATGGATATATATAGGCGAAAGAAGTCGGTCAGGGAAGCCACGAGGGGCCCACGAGGGTGGAGGGCGCGCCCAGGGGGTGGGCGCGCCCCCTGCCTCGTGCCTTCCTCGTTGCTTCCCTTATGTGCACTCCAAGTCCCCTGGATTGCTTCCGTTCCAAAAATAACTCTGCCGAAGGTTTCATTCCGTTTGGACTCCGTTTGATATTCCTTTTCTGCGAAACACTGAAACAAGGGAAAAAACAAAAACTGGCACTGGGCTCTGGGTTAATAAGTTAGTCCCAAAAATAATATAAAAGTGCATAGTAAAGCCCATTAAACATCCAAGATGGATAATATAATAGCATGAATACTTCATAAATTATAGATACGTTGGAGACGTATCATTGCTACGCATGCAAACTGGGCCAGAAAGTCCAAAAAATCCCTTCCTGCATCGCCCTGGGCCTCCTTTTATACCAAGGGGCTACCACAGTGGCGTGCAGGCACACAGGAGGTGTAAAGTGCTACAATGCACGTGCTTATCACTGACGTCTTAGGACAAACGCATTAAATGCGCTGCTTACGTGCCCTCTAACTTTATTGGGGACAGAAACAGAGCCCGTTCCGTCTGTCGCCGCCTCACCCCATCTTAACACGCATCCAGGATGATGAGGCATGCAACGCCAAGCTGACTGGCTAGCCGCTGCGCTGGAGCGGTGGCAGGATCTTCACGAAGATCTGCATGCCGCCACGCAGGTGCTTTCCTGGTTGGCAGGGCAGTGGAGCCTTGTCGTGCGCAAGCCTCGTCTTGACCATGCAATAGTCCCCTGCAATAATCTTGCTGGGGCCTCGCAAACGTCCCCAGCAAGAACCTTGCTGGGAGCTTTGCCATCTGGTCTTCACAAAGATCTGCATGCCACCACGCATGCGCCCCTGGGTCTTGGTCTTGACATTGTCGATGGTGTCAGAGCTCTCAACCTCAAGGGTGGTGGTCTTATCAGTGCTTCGCAAGCCGTCCCAACAAGGATCTTGCCGGGGCTTTGGGAGCCGTCCCGGCAAGGATCTTGCCGACAATGATCTTGCTGGGGGTCCAGCTTGTGTTCTGCTCTCTGATTACTGGCTTGGACGCCGTCTTGGTCGTCTTGTATTTTGCCCCCAGCTGCCCCCGTCAACCCTTGCCGCGGGTGCGGCTGCAACTGCCCGTGCAGAAGGAAGGGGTACCAAAGGGCCCAGTCTTTAGTACACCGACAGCGCCAAATGGCACAAGTTCCCAGTTCAAACCCAATTATCTACAAAAAAATGTTTTCTAATGTAGTAATTGTTTGTATCTTTGTAATTCTTAAAGATAATAATGATTCTTTTAAAATATGTAATGTCATTTTCAGCCTACTAACATCAAGATATAGTAAGGCGAGAGAAACTATGATTGTAATTATCTTCTCCATATTCAAACGGTTGAGAACTTGAAGCAAAATGGAGTGTAAGCCCAATTAAACTAAAACTTGAAGCCATTATTTTTCTCAACTAGGGGTATATGATCTTGACTTTGTACAGAGAATTATTTTCATATCAAAGCCTTTATTTGGTGATAAAGTTTCTCCCTTAATACTCCTCCGTCACTCAATGCACGACGTTTTTGCAAGCTATCATTTACTCAAAGGATATCCCAGAACCTATGGAATAAAATTGAGTGAAGAACCTTTTCTTAGAGCAAGAGTGTCATGGCCCAAAACCTTCGTGGTTGCATGAATGAAACTTAAGTGTTGTTTAGCGCCTACAGCTCCTAAAGGATCTCCCATGAACAGGGGACAAATTAACAAAACAGCTAACAATGCTGGTGCCAAGACTCGACAAACAAAATTCCACATGCTCAGGATCTTGACATCAATCGCCTCAGGTGGCCCACCCTGTCACCGCTTCATTAATCCTTTGTTTTTCAGTGCTGCTTAGCTAGGAAACTTCCAGCAGTTGCGGGATGGAGTTGAAGGGCCGAGCCCAAGATCAGCTTCATCGAGTATGTAACTGTACTTTTTAGTCAGTAGTAGGATGAATGAACTCACTATGTATGCAAGTAGAAAATAGGACAAATATTGTCATACCTCATCCATTGGCAGGGGTATCGCCGATCTGAACCTGACTATAAAACGTACCAACATGTAAAGGAAGGATTATAGAAAAATTAAGAGAAGCAGATGCCAAGTAGAGAAAAAAAGCATGTATCTTAGTCAGCTCGACATACACTACCAGTATCAAACAATTCTAGTTCTCTAAAGGTGTATGTACAGAGAAATTTAGCCAGACAACTTGCCCATAAGCATGAGCTCCCACATGCTGAAATCATTGATTATTTCTAAATGGCCAACAACAAATTAGATACATATGGGAAGACAAAGCTTCAGAAATTTCTTACTATGTATTACAAAGGTAAAAGGCTAGCAGTAACACTGACAAGTATTCAAGTGTAAGATAAAGTGTAAGAATTAAAGGCATTTACATGGACTACCATTAGCTCATAGGCAAGGTCTGCTGCTAATGGATCGCCACTAAGTACTTGAAGTTACTATGCAGTCTGCAATGAAAGAACTTCATTATAAACATATGTTCCTAGCCTGGTCCTTTCTTTGAAAAGAGAAGCAAAAAAGGATTATGCAATAGACACACTAAACACCAAGGCGATGAAAAATATTCACTGTTGTACCTCATATTTTTCGACTACACATCTAAACTGGCCCTAAAAAATATATTACAGATAATGAAAAAAACTTCTTAAGGCACTCACAGGTTATGATTCTGCCAACCTACCATTTTCTCTCATTCTGTAAAATGACCATGTCAACACTAAGTTATATGAAGCTACAAAGAGATAATAATAAGAGCGACATTGATGAAAACTCAAACCACAATGTACGTCGTGGTAGTACCGCCTTTGTTCTAATAAAATCATACTATAATGATTTGCGTATAGAAAATTATATACATCTACCTGACCTATGTTATAATAGCATTATATATATGCTTCACTCAGTGTGCGTATATTTTTTAGAATGTAAATCTTCCCATATTTTGAGAAACCATTTCAGGATTGCAAGGAACAGTTTTGCAAGGAACAACATTGGAAGTAAATCACAGACATATATCTACTAAAAACCAGTGTTGTTTCCTCCCTGCTCATTTTGATTTGCTGCTAGTATCCAAGTGACAAAGAGTTGTATGGTCAGTGGCATTTGGTTAGCCACTGACCCACAGCTTGTTTAGTTCTCTAATCTAAACCCTCTCAGTAGTATACTCATCCAGAGGTACACCACAGCTCCAACTTGAGCAAATGAAACTGAACTTATGCTTAAATGACGGAATGAGACAAAAACTATTAGGAGGCTATAGAACATGAAAGCACACACAGAAAGCAGAGCAGCAAGACAGGCAAGGATCACAACAGCAAACCTTGACGAGGTCCAACGAGCAGAATGGAAACGCGGCAACGAGCTAAACGAAGATTCTGCACGAAATCAGCAAGATGGAACAACCTGTAAAATAGAAAGGGAAATAATCAGTATAGAACAACGGCATGCAACTATATAGGATCTATAATAAACAAACCAACTGTACCGAAAGACAAAAGATCACACGACATTGTGAAATAATCAGTCCATAAAGATCATTAGTACATAAGAGATCAGAACACGGGAGAAAGCAACGACCACTGAAAGCACACTCTGCCTGTGCTGCAATGGTATTCCAAAACAGGTGCAACGATGGAAACAAAAGTGTTCATCCATTCCAACGCAAACAGCAAAACAAGCAACAAAATAGAAGCAAAACAAAAAGACACATCGCCTTCAAACATCACTATTTTACAAAAGTATCAGCATCATCGTATCCTCATACAAGCCGCGGAAACCGACACCGCGAACCATGCACAACCAACGCAAGATGAAAACACACGACATCATTCATCGAGCAACCCTCGCGCATTTCATCAAACACCTAACAGGCATGCACCCATAGAGAAGCAGAGCAGGCTGGACAGCAAGGACGGAACGACCCACGCTCCTACGAAGGAGCCAACGCGAAAGTCAAGGAAGCTGCGCACGAAGGGAGCAAATGGAAACAGACGAGATCAGTAAATCGTACAAACAACAGCAGGAAAGAACCGGAGGAGCAGACTAGAAAGAATCTTAACCAACAGCACCAATGGAGGAATAGATGGCCATGGTGCAGAGCCGGAGGGCAGGGCGTTCGAACGGGACGAAGCGAGGCGACGTAGAGAGTGCGCAGCGAGTGGGTGAAGCGAGCGTGCACAGAATGAGAAGGAGGAGAAGAAGACAAGGGGGAAATCGAAGAGAAAAAAGGCCCTTGGCGAGTCACTACTAAGAAATAGCTTATACACATAACCTTAGCAGCAACACGGTTTAAAAAGAGGCGCTACTGCTAATTAGTAGTAGCACTTTCTAGTTTCGAGCGTTACTAGTAGATTTTTAGCAGTAGCACGTTCTGGCAAACCGCACTGCTGTTATGGCCAGCCCGGGCCGAGGTGCCCATCCCCACTTAGCAGTAGCGCCTGTCATGGACCTGCGGTACAACTATTGACTTTAGTAGTAGCGTTGGACCTAAAAATGCGTTACTACTAAGCCCAGGACCTCTCAGTCTCCCCTCCTCACTCTCCATCTCCACTCTCTCTCCCACCCTCGTCGGCGGCCTGCCCCCGAACTGCTCCGGCCGCCCCCCCGGCCCGTGCCCGCCCTCCTCCATCGCCGTCGCCGCCTCCTTCCTCGTCAGTAAGCCGCCTCCCTCCTCCCTCCTCCTACTCTCTCCTTTCTCCTCCCTCCTTCCTCCTCGGTCGGCCGCCCTCCTCCTCCTCTCTCTCTCCTCCCTCCCTCCCTCCATCCTCATCTGGGCACCATCCTCCCTCCTCCTCCTCTCTCTCTCCTCCCTCCCTCCCTCCTCCCTCCTACCTCCCTCCATCCTTCCTCCCTCTGTTCTGGTAGAATGAGGCTTTTTTAATGTTTTTCAAATACAATAGAATGTAGAATGTAAATTTTTAGTAAATGTAGGGGTTATAAGATATTTAGCATTGTAGATTATTTGAATAGAATAGAAAATTTTCAATAGTGTAGAGTATTTGAATGGAATAGAATATTTTTAGTAATGTAGGGGCAAAACAACGAAATACCTTTAAAAATTTAGTATTAATTTAGGTTATTTGAATATAATAGAATACAAAAAAATTAGTAATGGTTTCTATGGTTCAAGAAGTAGACAGTAGGTAAAAAAACCAGGGAATTTTTCTAGGGTTTAGGGTTTCACTAAACCCTAAAATGAGGATAATAATGTTTTTGTTTATATTTTGTTTTTGCAGAAATCAAGGACCCTGCACCATCCCTGCTGTCGTCCCCGTCACCGACCTCCTCCCACCTCGAGGTGAGACCAGCCAAATCCCCATGTCGATGATGATGTAGATGTTTTGATAGATGTATTAGAGTAGTAGATGAGTAGTTGTGACAATTTCCATGGAATAGAAAATTTTCAATGTAGGTCTTTCAAATATGATGGACATTTAGACATGTGTTATGTAGTGTTGTGTGCAACAACTGCCTGCCCAAGTGGCCTATATTTGCAGGGAACACCTCAGAGTGGCCTATGTTTTGCTGGAGTGTTGATTAATTTTCATTCCGGCAAATTTCAGGCGCACGATATATGTCCTTTTTAGCAAAGGTCATGCCAGATTTTTCCGTGAATTTTGGCATGACTTGTCCTAGAATATGTAGAAAATATCGAGTGGCCCAGATTTTCTAGAAAGATAATTAAATGACATTTCGGGTTGACTTTAAGTCTGTCAGGACTCCACCATATATAAGAGAAGAAGAATGCCGACTGTTGTCGTGGGGTCGTTCTTCCTCTTTTTTCTCGTGATAGACCTTTTGGTAATGCACGGGAAGGAAGAGAAGAACGGCCATCACCGATGGTCGCAAAATGTCAGAGAGGAATCAGTGAGGGAGAGTCTCCACCATATATGAGAGGACGAAGAATCCCGACTGTTGTCATGGGGGTCGCTTCTCCTTCGCTCCCGTGTGCTAGACATCTTGGTGTAATGCACTCAGGCACGAAGGGAGGAGGGACCATCACCGACGGTCGAATATATACACCATGTGAGCTGAGAGTTTTCAAGAAAAGGCTCGACAGACCGATAGTCAATCCGTGATGAATAATAATGATCTAATTTAGTTTTTGTAGTACATATATTGAATTTTAGAATTTTAATCTTTGAATTATGAACATAGGAAATGTGTGACGACGACGATAGGATACTGGAGTGCGACTACTACGGCGAGGATCGGGGTCTATGCGACAGGCCTCACCTAGTAGACAGTCAGCTCTTCAGTATTAAGCTTGGCGAGACCTTCGATGTTGACACGCACTGGTGCAGAGACCTGCTATACAAACGGTTTTTGACCCCTTTCCGCGACGGCGGTTGGAACCATCGCCAAGTGAGTGTGGGTGTTAGGGGGGTCCTTCCCACACGACCCAGAAACCGTCGGGGATAGGCCCTCCTGGCACACAGGGTGGGGCAAAAGGAGCTCGTGTGCGATCTGGCGAGGCATCGAAACCCATTTTTTCTGTTCGTATGTACATCCCACACGGTGAATCCCAGAAAAACATTTCCGTTCGTATGTATATCACACACAGTTTTTTGTGTGGAAACGTTTGTGCAAGGTGGCCTAACGCAAACAGTTCTCTGCTGGAAGCCATGTGTGATTGTTAGTTGATCGAACACGCTTACTTTCTAGAAACCGTGTGGGTTGTTTGAGTTCATCGCCCACGATGCTGTCTGAGTAACCGTCTGCAATAGAAAACCGCAATAAGCAGGGTAATTAGCCTATTATTGATAATCCATGTATTAATCAAATTGATATTTCTTTTGAAACACACCAGATACTTCATATTCATAAAACGGTAACCAGGATTTCATAATCGAATTACATCAGATAGCTTCGGCACTCAGCTACGCCATTACACAACAGCACCAAGTTTCACATGCAACATCGAAAACCTTTGGAAAGTAGCATCATACACGGTAAATAGACAGATGAATCTCATTTGGGAAACTGCAGAAGGGGAAGGCAAATATTGAGCATTTAGTGATGTTGAATGTCCTTGCAACTTTAGGCCAGTGGCTATGGATAATTGCCCGCCCAACCTTCGTCCTCTTTAGGAAGACTTCAATATTGTACGTGGGTGTTGAATGAATACCTTCCTCGCCTCTTGACCATGCAGGTGGTTTGAGAGGTAATCATTGGTGAACTGCTTTGAAAAGTAATGAAAACAAAGATATGCATAAATCGCTGTTATAAATTTTGAAATGGCGCAAGGGGTAAAAACAAGGTAAAAGAGTTAGTATCATCCTATAGTTGACTGATGTCTTCTTCAGTGTGCAAACAAAGATCTTGATGTTATTCGTCGCAAGTTTTTCATCCTAACAATCTTTCTGAGTTTCTTGACTTGACTGATATTCATGGACATCTCATTTCCCCAGTGGGTCTAAGCCTCTGACAGCAAGACCTACATGTGCAAGACCAAATTCTAAGAAACCTAAATATTAGAATGATTCCTGCAACTGCACAATAATGTGCTATTAGCGAAAGGACCATGCATGAGCAAACCTTGATGGTAAACCACAGTGTCTCCCATGGTTTCCCTGCAACACACATAAGGAAGATCTTGATCAGGTTAACTGAGAGTTGCCATACTATCAGTAGAATATGTATTGAGTACAGCCAAATTCGATTAATTTCTCACATGCATAACAATACAAAATTGTACCCACGACAAATGAAAATCAAGTTGCATAATTTAACGAAACAGTTAAATGGACAGCAGACCAAATGAACCAAAACAGTTAACTGAGCATGACATTGCTGAATAGAAACATGTACTAGATGATAAGACAGTTAAAAAACAAAGAATGCTTGATAACAGTACTACGGAATGTAGCAATTGTTGGACCAAACTGTTAACTGGACATTACATTTCAGAGGACCAAACTGTTAACTGAACATTACATTTCAGAGGACCAAACTATTAATGTACATCAGATTGCATATTAACATTACCAAGGACAAATCACTAGAAGGCACTAGCGGTGGCCTCGAGAAAACAGCATGAACTGTATTTTCAAGTAGACAACCATGTGGCGGTGTCGACGGTGGCCTCAAAGACGAGGTGCTCCTCCAAGATCCAGCGGTCGGCACGCATGGCAGCCATAGCGACCTCATGCGCGTGTGCGGCGGCGATTTGCTTCTCCGCTGCCAGATGCTACTGAGCTCCATGTTATACTGCGTGCAAAATGGCTGTGGGCGGCGCTTAATTGGAGGCGGGGACAATGATTTTGGCGGAAGGTGTCGCACCGTCGGTCGGGGCATGTGGGACAGGGAAGGAGGAGGATGGTGTGGGTGGGGTGTGGATTACCTGACCATATCGACGAGGCCGCGTAGCAAGAAGAAGGGTCGGCGGCGAGGAGGCCGCGCAGCAAGAAGAAGGGTCACCGGCGAGGAGGCGGCGCTGCAAAAAGAAGGGTCGCCGGCGAGGAGGCAGCGCTACAAGAAGAAGGGTAGCTGGCGGGGAGGCGGCGCTGCAAGAAGAAGGGTCGCCGGTGAGGAGCCCGAGCTACCAGTAAGTAGCAATGAAGGTTTGAACTTGGAAAGCAAGGAGGAACAGTGGAAATGTGGCTTTTGGTGTGAGGGAGGGGGCGAGGAGATAGATATTTCCACGGTGGCAGAAAAATTTCGCTCGGTGCCGCGAGAAACTAGCGCGCAAGTGTGGTTCAAGCACGGGCGGTGGACTGTAGACGACAAAGCTTCCTGCGTAAGCTAGACAAGACGGTGCGCTAAGATATTTTATATCGCATCCCACACGATTCTTTCTAGTAAACTATTTGTGGTATACCTGATTTTTTTCATTATGTTTTGAAAGACAAAATGGTGTTACAGAGGGAAGGATGGTGTTTGAATTGCTAGAACATTTATGTACAGTGAACATGCAACTACATGAGTGTCGTGTTTAAATTTGGAATTATTCCGGGTTCGTTTGGCATTTTTATGCATTAATTAAGTTTCTAGGCATTTAATGTGCATAATTCAAATTTGAACTACAAGCACATCCTCCAGTGCACCAAAGTTTGTTCAAAAATCACATTTGTGTCTTTGGGTGAAATTATAGGTCCCACGCATGAAATTCAAACATCTAGGCGTCGTGGCTCGGCCGGAAAGATTGAGAAACTTGGTTTTTTAATTCATGTAAATCCAAAACACGCGTGAAAATCATGAAACTTGGCATGGTGTCATGACATGGCACCAACATGCTGTGGTAATTTTTTTTGCCGAATTGGCGGCCACTGCCTAGGCCGCAAAAGTTTCTGAACTCAATTGGAAGCTTCAGGTGGCAGGTGAGGAAATCGACCGCGTTAATAAGCGGTTCGACGAAACACAAGGTATGCATACGATGTTAAAAACTTAGGTGTATATCAGAATTGATATGTATATGTAGAAGTTAACTTATGTAAAGCTTTGATTATGAGAATAGTTGGCGCAGCCGAGGTCAAAACCCTCAAAGGCGCCCTCGCCCAGGCCAAGATACAGTGGCTGCAGAACTGAAGACCGAGCAGGCTGCCCGCTGCCAACACGAAGCTCGGGTGGCCTAAGTCGAGCAAGAGGTGAAGGATGCCATCAGCAAATGCGAGACTCTGGAGGAGAAGACTTCGGCCCAGTCGTCCGAACTTGCCAAGGCTCTCCATGAGGCCAAAGAGGTGCGGATCGAGTCCCGGAGTGCTCGGGAAGAGATCCGTTAGGCAGATAGCGGCTGGTAAGGCCTTTCGTTTGCAGAGTATTTTTGGAGGTCAAAGATATGCTTTGCTCACTCGAGTGTGGAGTTCTCAAGACGTGTTTGCGGATCTTCCGAGGAGTGCCACCGATGCCGCACAGTTCTTCCGAGCCCAGGAGGGAACTCGACCGAGAAGTTGTTCTGGTCGCAATTTCTTGTGCTGGAGCACCCGACGCCTCTGAACGACCAGTTGAAGCAGCTGATGGAGCTGCATAGGGTGGCAGGCTTGGGCATGAAGGATCTAATAGTCTAGCTTTGGCCGTCCGAGCCAATTCCCAGTAGCTACTTCAGTTTGGTGAAGCGGCTCGTCGACGCGCGGCCTCGGATTGATGCTGTGAAGCGCTCGGCCTGCATAGAGGGTGCCCGGATGGCCTTCGCCCGCATCAAGATGCAATGGGCAAAGATGAAGGCCACAGAAGCGGCAACCGCAGGGCCGCCCGAAGGCAAAGATCATCGGAAGCCGGAGAGGTACTTTGACGACGTCCTAGAAGGGGCCCGAATAGTAGAGGGCCAATGTTCTAAGGACGTAATATTTGATTAGATGTGTTCGGGTTGTAATAACTATGTTATGAACCCATGCTTGTAATATATCTATGTTTGCGCCTTTTGTTTCAAGCGATTTTTCCTCCCGTGCAGCCGTTTATTTCTGAAAGTTGCCAGTCGTCGGCTTCAGCCCCCACGTAGATGCTATGGGGGTGTTCGGCGTATTGTGTGGCCACACTTTATCCAACGTATTGGTCCGTAAAGGAGGTGTCCACGACGTGAACCAGGCAATCAGGCTATGCGGCTTTATTACTTTCACTTACCCATAGGAGTTTGACTGTGGAGCTAAGTACTAGCCCCTGGTGCGTGTGCGGCAATCCGGACTATGGTGCCTTTTCCACGTGGCTGGACGAAGACCAGCCCCTCATATAACACGGAGTGAATCACTAACGATTTGTAGTATAAGACTAAGTCGCCGAATCGCCGACCAGCTCCCGCTTATCATGACAGTCAGTTTTCGGCTTTCTCTACTGAGGTACTTGACCGAACGAACAAGAAATACAATCGCAGTAGTTCTCCGGTGTTAAGACCGGACTAAAGCACATGTGGCAGTCTAAAGTAGGGAGGGAATACAGATGACAATATAAAATAAACGAGTACCAAACAAAAGTGGTGATCAACTGCTTATTTTATGCCCTGAGTAATATGTCGAGACATGTTATTACAGATAATGCCATAAATCCGAGGCCATTTTACATGCCAAAAGTTTACACAAGGGAAAGGTTTATACATGGCTTAAAAAATAGTGGTTCGAAGATCCCAATGATGCCTTGCTGCACGTCCGCGCCGCTTGTCCTTGGTGAGAAATCCTTTGAGAGGAGTAGTCGATGGTCGTCTGCAAGAAAGAGGGACCTAGAAAAGAGCCCCTATATACAACCATGGAGTAGGTAGGTTTTTAACGAACCTGCAGTTGGAAAAAAATTAAAGTTCGAATAGGGTCAAGCCGTACTATGGACCTTTTCCGCAGAGTGCCTCCGGCGCTGCCCAAGATATTTTAAGTGCGTAGCTATGTACGCGTGGTACGTATGTCGCAACCTTATGGGGCAGTCAGCGGAGGCTGAACTGCTATTCAAGCTCGCGATCCCCCAAGCTGCCATACTGTAATGCAGATCGGACTCTCTTAGCAGTGTCCTGGGTCTTGATGACCGATGAGCTATTTGGCTTGATGAGGTCGCCTTGTACCTCGGCTGCTAGGGCCGCGGTGTGCTCCTCTGTGCGGAGGGAGCGCTCCATATTTCCATTTACTGTGATGACACCAAGTGGTTCGGGCATTTTGAGCTTCAAATAAGCATAGTGCGGGACTGCAGTGAAGCGGGCGAAAGCAGTTCGCCCAAGCAGTGCATGATAACCACTACGAAAAGCGACGATGTCGAAGATCAAGTCCTCACTTCGAAAGTTGTCTAGAGAGCCGAATACTACTTCTAGTGTTAAGGAACCCATGCAACGGGCCTCCACGCCGGGTATCACTCCTTTAAAGGTAGTGTTACTAGGCTTGATTCTTAACGGGTCGATGCCCAACTTACGGACAGTATCTTGATAGATCAAGTTGAGGTTGCTGCCGCCGTCCATAAGGACTCTAGTGAGATGGTATCCGTCGATGATAGGATAGAGCATCAGGGTCATCGAACCTCCGTGACGGATACTGGTTGGGTGGTCCCTGCAATCAAAGGTGATCGGACAAGCCGACCATTGTTGAATTTTGGGGCGACAGGCGCTACGGCGTAGACGTCCCTTAATGCACACTTGCCCTCCTTCTTGGGGATTTGGGTGACATATATCATGTTCACCTTTTTCACCTCAGGGGGGAACTTCTTGTGTCCCCCAGTGTTCGGAGGGCGAGGGTCATCATCGTCCTCGCTTTGAGGTCCCTTCCCCTTATGTTCGGTGTTTAATTTACCGACCTGTTTAAAAACCCAGCAATTTCTGTTGGTGTGGTTGGCAGGCTTGTCAGGGGCGCCATGGATCTGGCAAGGCCTATCCAGTATTTTGTCTAAATTAGATGGACCGTCTCTATTTCCTTTGAACGGCTTCTTCCGCTGACCGGGTTTAGAGCCACTGAATCCGGCGTTTACTGCCGTATCCTCTGTTTCTTCGTTGTGCCGACGCTTGTTTTTGCTGCGTCGTGGCCTTCCATTGCCATCCCTGGCCTCGGAGGTGCCGGGGTCGCTGGCATTGTTGCTTCTACGAGCTAACCAGCTATTTTCGCCCGCAGAGAAGGGGATCATAAGTGCGGTAAGAGTTGCCATAGTCTTCGGCATTTCTGACCGAGGTGTCGGGCGAGCCATTCGTCATGGACGCTGTGCTTAAATGCCGCTAAGGCTTCATTGTCCGGACAGTCGACGATTTGGTTCTTTTTAATTCAGAACAGAGTCCAAAGTTTGCGGGCTGACTCTCCGGGTTGCTGGACTATGTGACTTAGGTCATCAGCGTCCGATGGCCGGACATAAGTGCCTTGAAAGTTGTCCCGAAAAGCGTCCTCTAAGTCCTCCCAGCTGCCAATGGAGTTCTCTGGGACGCTATTCAACCACTGCCGTGCTGGTCCTTTTAGCTTTAGAGGGAGGTATTTAATGGCGTGGAGATCATCTCCACGAGCCATGTGGATGTGGAGAAGGAAATCTTCAATCCATACACTGGGATATGTCGTTCCATCGTATGGCTCGATGTTTACAGGTTTAAACCCTTCCAGAAACTGGTGCTGCATTACCTCATCCATAAAGCACATGGGGTGCACGGCACCTCTATACCGGGCAACATCGCGACGGAGTTCGGATGACATCCGAGTTCGGGGCTGACCCCGGACTTGGTTATGTTTGTCTTGCCAGACCTGATAGTCGTCATCTCGTGTTGGAGCACGTCCTCTTGATCCATAGATTGATCTTGTTTGGCCGGCTCTATTGGTTAGGTCCTGACATAGGTCGTACGTGTAGCCCGGAGCCGCCGTCTCCTTGCCTCAATGGCGAGGGGGCGCGGGCTGGTACTCAGCGTGATTGGCCATTTTGTCCCATCCACGTGGTGGTCGGTCTGGTTGATCGGCATGATTGTATCTTGATAGTATGGGCTCAAAGGCCTCCTCATCGAATTGTGGCAGTAGCCTGTGCTTGGGATAACTTTTAGTTTGGCGCTGCAGACCGTATCCTTCTTCAGCGGCTAGGACCTTGGTCCATCTGTCATTGAGCGTATCCTGTTCGGCTTGAATCTGCTGCTGTTTCTTTTCCAGGCTCCGTGCAGTGGCGATGAGCCGTCACTTGAAGCGTTCTTGTTCGAGGGTTCCTCTGGCATGATGAAATCTTCGTTACCGAGGCTAACATCCTCTTCGGAGGCCGGTAAATAGTTACTATCTTCCGAATCCTCGCGATCGTCAAGTTCGTCGGGTTTGACTTGTCCCTCCTCCCACTCGTCCTGCTCGAGCGCAGGCTCAACGGGGTGGTCGGAGTCTTCAATGTTATCTGGAGTGTCATTATCTCAGGTGCCGGTATTGCTTTCCCTCACTCGACGCGATCGAGAGCGGCCCCGCTGACGTCGGCATTTGGGTGGTTCATCGACGGGCTTATCCTCATCTAGGTCTTGAGTGCCATCATCGTCCTTCTTCTCAAGCGTGTCCACCATGTATACTTCGTAAGTAGAAGTGGTCGTCCAACGCCCAGTGATGGGTGGGTTTTGACCTAGTTCGGCAGCGACATTGTCGTCCATGCCATCGATGTCTTTGGAGCCGTAGTCTAGCATGTCGGTTAGGTCCTCGACAGTGGCTATTAAGTGGGTGATGGGTGGGATGTAAAATTCCCTGCTCTCAGCCCCTAGTTCAAGCTGGGCGTAGTTTGGAGGTGATACTTCCATGATGGCAAGAGATCGCATTAGGTCCAGTGTTTCGTTTAAGAGCGAAAGCTGGACAGGCATCTGAAGATCCGTGGGGCTAGGTTCGGTAATAACCACTTGACCGAGCCCGACAGACGTAGACCTTGAAAGTTCAGAGTTAACGTCTATAGGCGAATCTGGTTTCCCGATGACGGGGAGAGTCCAGTTTGACTCTGGGTCAACTGACGGTATGATCGCATCTGAGTCTCCGTCTAGAAGCTCCACAATGGGAGAGAGTCCATCGGGGTTTATCCTCCCATCCTCGGATGAAGTGATCCGCCTCGGATCTAAGGCTGAGGCGGGCATAAGCGTTGACCCCTGAACATCTATAAGCGCCTCCTTCATGTGGGTGGAGAGCGGCGGCGGAGGCTGACAACCCTTTGAAGATCAAGTCTCCTCGGATATCGGCGATGTAGTTCAAGCTTCCAAAACTGATTTGGTGACCCGGGGCGTAGCTGTCGATCTGCTCGAGGTGACCGATCGAGTTGGCACGTAGCACGAAGCCACCAAACACAAAGAGTTGACCAAGGAGAAAAGTCTCCCTGGAAATAGCATCACCGTCGATGACAAGGCGAGCCATCGATCCTTCTGTCAACGACACAATAGAACTCTCAATGGAAGCACCAATGTCGGTGTCAAAACCGGCAGATCTCGGGTAGGGGGTCCCATGTTGTGCGTCTCGGGATGGATGGTAACAAGGGACAGTAGCGACACGATGTTTACCCAGGTTCGGGCCCTCTTGATGGAGGTAAAACCCTACATCCTGCTTGATTATATTCTGAGTGTATGAGGATTACAAGAGTTGATCTACCTCGAGATCATAATGGCTAAACCCTAGCTGTCTAGCCTATGATTATTCTGATAGCCTCTATTGACTAACCCCTCTGGTTTATATACACACAGAGGGGCCTAGGGTTGTACAGAGTCGGTTCATAGCGGAAGGAAATAACATATCCGGACACCAAACTTGCCATCCACGCATATAGGAGTCCTACCCAGACACGCGGGAAAGTCTTCTGCTTTTATCCTCACGGGCCATCAGTCTGGCCCATATCAAATAGTACGGACACCCGAGGACCCCCTAATGCAGGACTCCCTACTTTTCGATTTCGCTACTAAAGGGAATTTTATTGAAATTGATCCCAACACTGCTTATGAAATAATAGAAGGAATAGTAGGAATATTTCCCCCACAAAAGGGACTACATCAAACTCAAGAGGGAACACAAGTTTGAGAAACTTTGTGAAGTAACGAAAATTTTGCAAAAACCTCTTGATGCCCTCAAAAATGTTAGTGGAAACCTCCACCGCATGAATATGTTGATCACTCTTTGTAATAAGCGGTTGGATGCTCTAGATATAAAGATTTCTGATTATGAGGAGATACGCAAAGAACCTCCTGGATTTGAGCATAACTCCATTAAAAAGATGAAGACCAAAGATGACAATACCTAGATCTATTTGTGTTTTTATGCCTAGCTAGGGGCGTTAAACAATAGCGCTTGTTGGGAGGCAAGCCAATTTATTTTTGTTTTTGCTTTTTAGGTTCTGTTTTGTAATAAAATAATTCATCTAGCCTCTGGTTAGATGTGGTTTTGTGTTTTAACTAGTGTTTGTGCCAAGTAAGACCTTTGGGATGGCTTACGGTGATAGTTGATTTGATCTTGCTGAAAAACAGAAACTTTTGCGCCCAGGAAAATAATTTTTGTTTTTTACAGAAGCGTGATAAAATACTGATTCTTTTTGCAGAATATTAATAAAAAAATTGTTTAGGTTGGAGTTACAGAAGTATTCGAGAGTTACAGATTGCTACAGACTATTCTGTTTTTGACAGATTCTGTTTTCTATGTGTTGTTTGCTTATTTTGATGATTATATGGGTAGTATCAGGGGGTATGAACCGTAGAAAAGTTGGAATACAGTACATATTACACCAATATAAATAAAGAATGAGTTCACAACAGTACCAAAAGTGGTGATTTATTTTCGTATACTAACGGAGCTTATGAGATTTTCTGTTGAGTTTTGTGTTGTGAAGTTTTCAAATTTTGGGTAAGGATTTGATGGACTATGGAATAAGGAGTGGCAAGAGCCTAAGCTTGGGGATGACCAAGGCACCCCAAGGTAATATTCAAGGACAACCAAGAGCCTAAGCTTGGGGATGCCCTGGAAGGCATCCCCTCTTTCATCTTCGTCTATCGGTAACTTTACTTGAGGCTATATTTTTATTCACCACATGATATGTGTTTTGCTTGGAGCGTCTTGTATGATTTGAGTCTTTTCTTTTTAGTTTGCCTCAATCATCCTTTCTTTACACACCTTTTGACAGGGACACGCATGAATCGTCATTTATTAGAATACTCTATGTGCTTCACTTTTATCTTTTGAGCTAGGCAATTTTGCTCTAGTGCTTCACTTATATCTTTTTAGAGCACGGCGGTGGTTTTATTTTATAGAAATGATTGAACTCTCATGATTCACTTATATTATTTTGAGAGTCTTTAAACAGCATGGTAATTTGCTTTGGTTATAAATTTAGTCCTAATATGATAGGCATCCAAGAGGGATATAATAAAAACTTTCATATAAAGTGCATTGAATACTATGAGAAGTTTGATTCCTTATGATTGTTTTGAGATATACAGATGGTGATATTAGAGTCATGCTAGTGAGTAGTTGTGAATTTGAGAAATACTTGTGTTAAGGTTTGTGTGTCCCGTATCATGCACGTATGGTGAACCGTTATGTAATGAAGTTGGAGCATGAGATATTTTTTGATTCTCTTCCTTATGAGTGGCGGTCTGGGATGAGCGATGGTCTTTTCCTACCAATCTATCCCCCTAGGAGCAGGCGCGTAGTACTTTGTTTTGATGACTAATAGATTTTTGCAATAAGTATGTGAGTTCTTTATGACTAATGTTGAGTCCATGATTATACGCACTCTCACCCTTCCACCATTGCTAGCCTCTCTAGTGCCGCGCAACTTTCGCCCGTACCATACACCCACCATATACCTTCCTCAAAACAACCACCATACATACCTATTATGGCATTTCCATAGCCATTCCGAGATATATTGCCATGCAACTTTCCATTGTTCCATTTATTATGACACACATCATCATTGTCATATTGCTTTGCATGATCATGTAGTTGACATTGTATTTGTGGCAAAGCCACCTTTCTTCATTTTTTATACATGTCACTCTTGAGTCATTGCACATCCCGGTACACCGCCGGAGGCATTCATATAGAGTCATATTTTGTTCTAGTATCGAGTTGTAATTCTTGAGTTGTAAGTAAATAGAAGTGTGATGATCTTCATTTTTAGAGCATTGTCCCATGTGAGGAAAAAAAAGACAAAGGCCGAAAAAAGAGAAGGCCCAAAAAAATGAGAGAAAAAAGAGAAGGGGCAATGTTACTATCCTTTTTCCACACTTGTGCTTCAAAGTAGCACCATGATCTTCATGATAGAGAGTCTCCTATGTTGTCACTTTCATATGCGTGGGAATTTTTCATTGTAGAACTTGTTTTGTATATACCAATGATGGGTTTCCTCAAATTGCCCTAGGTCTTCATGAGCAAGCAAGTTGGATGCACACCGACTTAGTTTTCTTTTTGAGCTTTCATAAACTTATAGCTCTAGTGCATCCGTTGCATGGCAATCCCTACTCACTCACATTGATATCTATTGATGGGCATCTCCATAGCCTGTTGATACGCCTAGTTGATGTGAGACTATCTCCCTCTTTTTGTCTTCTCCACAACCGCCACATTCTATTCCACCTATAGTGCTATATCCATGGCTCACGCTCATGTATTGTATGAAAGTTGAAAAAGTTTGAGAACATCAAAAGTATGAAACAATTGCTTGGCATTTCATCGGGGTTGTGCATGATTTGAATATTTTGTGTGATGAAGATGGAGCATAGCCAGACTATATGATTTTGTAGGGATAAGCTTTCTTTGGCCATGTTATTTTCAGAAGACATAATTGCCTTGTTAGTATTCTTGAAGTATTATTGTTTTTATGTCAATATTGAACTTTTATTTTGAATCTTATTTATCTGAACATTCATGCGACAATAAAGAAAAATTACATGGATAGATGTTTTAGGTGGCATTCCACATCAAAAATTCTGTTTTTATCATTTACCTACTCGAGGATGAGCGGGAATTAAGCTTGGGGATGCTTGATACGTCTCCAACGTATCTATAATTTTTTATTGTTCCATGCTATTATATTATTTGTTTTGGATGTTTTATATGCATTAATATGCTATTTTATATTATTTTTGGGACTAACCTATTAACCTAGAGCCCAGTGCCAGTTTCTGTTTTTTTCCTTGTTTTAGAGTTTGGCAGAAAAGGAATACCAAACGAGGTCCAAACGGAATGAAACCTTCGCGATGATTTTTCTTGGACCAGAAGACAACTAGGAGACTTGGAGATGAAGTCGAAGGAGCCACGAGGCGGCCACAAGGACGGAGGGCGCCCCCCCTTGTGGGCCCCCTGACCCTCTTGACCTAATTCTTTTGCCTATATATTCACATATATTCCCAAACCACCTTGGGCATCCACGAAAAGACTTTTCCACCGCCGCAACCTTCTGTACCCATGAGATCCCATCTACGGACCTCTTCCGGCACCCTGCCGGAGGGGGATTCGATCACGGAGGGCTTCTATATCAACTCTATTGCCCTTCTGATGAAGCGTGAGTAGTTTACCACAGACCTACGGGTCCATAGCTAGTAGATAGATGGCTTCTTCTCTCTCTCTTTGATTCTCAATACCATGTTATCCTCGATGTTCTTGGAGATCTATCCGATGTAATACTTTTTTGTGGTGTGCTTGTCAAGATCCGATGAATTGTGTATTTATGATCAGCTTATCTATGAATATTATTTGAATCTTCTCGGAATTCTTTAACGCATGATTTGATATCTTTGTAATTCTCTTCGAACTATCGGTTTGGTTTGGCCGACTAGATTCATTTCTCTTGCAATGGGAGAAGTGCTTAGCTTTGGGTTCAATCTTGCGGTGTCCTTTCCCAGTGACAGTAGGGGCAGCAAGGCACGTATTGTATTGTTGCCATCAAGGATAAAAAGATGGGGTTTTCATCATATTGCTTCAGTTAATTCCTCTACACCATGTCATCTTACTTAATGCGTTACTCCATTCTTTACGAACTTAATACTCTAGATGCATGCTGGATAGCGGTCGATGTGTGGAGTAATAGTAGTAGATGCAGAATTGTTTCCGTCTACTTGACACGGACGTTGATAGAGCAAAGGTGTACCGTCTTTCGATGAGATGGTGGCTATCATTTTTGATGGAAGTAGACTTTGACGATCCGACTACGAACCTGCGAGGACGTCGCGTCTTAGCAATCGCTAAACCAACTCCGAGAGGTTATTGAGCACACCAGAGCATGATCAACCTGACCACGAGGGTCTATTTCTTGCAAGCAAACGAAGAACAAGCAAGAAACTAAGATTTGCAATCAGGGTATTGTGAATAAGAGGAAAGCTTTATTGATCAAGGTGGGGTTCTGTGACTTCTTGGTCTTGTCGTTGAACACAAACGAAGTACGCGAAGTTGTAGCTATGGCGAACCTTTAATCTAAATAAAACCCAAAGTCTAAACGATGCCCTCAGGGTTGTATATATGGAGGAAGAGGGGGGAATTTCGTGGCGGGGTCCAAAACCAACCCTAACTCTTGTTTCCCCACACATACAGACTCTAAAAGCCGCCTATACTTGACTTTTTCGAAATTACATATGCCTGGCCCAAAAATAAGGTGACGCGGCACCTATAATAGTCTCTAGACGAAATTTATGAAGTAGCATCTTGTATATTTCGTCCAAGGCTTCATGCACTCATTATGGTGGCTTCAAAGTCCTGAAATCATCACTTGTAACTCTGTTCTTGTTCCCCTTGTGCATGCCATAATCTCCATGCTTAATCTTGCTCCAATGTGCATCCCTCTTGTCCAAGCTAGGCCCTTCATTTGTAAGCAAGATAAATGTATCCAATTTAGGCAGCATCATATTCTCATGAACATTAGAATCATTACCAAGAAACAAAAGTACTTGATAATTTAATTGGCGTGCGCGAGCTCTAGTAATTGGTCCAGTATGTATAGCAGCAGGGGCTGTGGGTGTAACAATGGTATTTATGTCCTCATCATCCTCCCCTTCTTGAAATGAAGTCGTGCTCGACGGAAGCTCATCTTCCTCACCCAAATAAGGCTTCAAATCTGCAGTGTTAAAAGTGGGACTAACCCCAAAATCTGCAGGCAACTCAAGTTTATATGCATTATCATTTATTTTCTCTAACACCTTAAAAGGACCATCAGCACGTGGCATTAGCTTTGGTTTGCGCAAATTAGGAAATCTATCCTTACGCAAATGTAACCAAACAAGATCTCCAGGTGCAAACACAACATGTTTTCTACCCTTATCTCCAGCAAGTTTAGATTTAGCATTCATGCGCCTAATGTTCTCCTTAGTTAATTCATGCATTTTTAAGATCAATTCATCATGTTGTTTAGCATTAAAATTAACCTTCTCCGAACATGGAAGAGGCAACAAATCAATAGGTGCATGAGGAAGGAAACCATACACAATTTCAAAAGGGCACATCTTAGTAGTAGAATGCAATGAACGATCATAAGCAAATTCAATATGAGGCAAGCATTCTTCCCACATTTTCTTATTATTCTTCAAAACAGCCTAACCATAGTAGACAATGTTCTATTTACTACTTCAGTTTGTCTATCAGTTTGGGGGTGACAAGTAGTACTAAAAAGCAGTTTAGTCCCCAACTTAGCCCATAAACATCTCCAAAAGTGGTAAGAAATTTAGTATCACAATCTGAAACAATAGTATTTGGCACACCATGCAAGCGAATAATTTCACGAACGAACAAATCAGCAACATTAACAGGATCATCGCCTTTATGACATGGTATAAAGTGTGCCATTTTCGAGAACCTATCCACGACAACAAATATGCTATCCCTCTCCTTCTTTGTTCGAGGTAAACCTGAAACAAAGTCCATAGATATATCCTCCCAAGGAACACTAGGTACAGGCAAAGGCATATATAAATCATGAGGATTGAGTCGGGACTTAGCTTTTTGACATGTAGTGCAGTGAGCAACAAAACGCTCAACATCCCGTCTCATCTTTGGCCAAAAGAAATGTGTAGCAAGTATATCCTCCGTCTTCTTCACGCCATAGTGTCCCATTAGTCCTCCTCCATGCGCCTCCTGCAGCAACAAAAGGCGAACAGAGCTAGCTGGAATGCATAGCTTGTTAGCACGAAACACAAATCCATCGTTAACGACGAACTTGTTCCATGTTCTACTATCTTTACAATTCTTTAATACATCTTTTAATTCAGCATCATGCACATATTGATCTTTGATGGTCTCCAAACCAAATATTTTAAAGTCAAGTTGTGAAAGCATAGTATAACGACGAGACAATGCATCAGCAATAACATTTTCTTTACCCTTCTTGTGTTTAATGACATAAGGGAAAGTCTCAATGAAGTCAACCCATTTAGCATGTCTACAGTTCAGTTTTGCTTGACTTTTAATGTGTTTCAAAGATTCATGATCAGAATGTATAACAAATTCTTTTGGCCATAAATAATGTTGCCATGTTTCTAAGGTCTGAACAAGAGAATATAATTCTTTATCATAAGTAGAATAGTTCAGACTAGGCCCACTCAGTTTTTCGTAAAAGTATGCAACAGGTTTGCCATCTTGTAATAACACACCTCCTAATCCAATTCCACTAGCATCACATTCAAGCTGAAAGTCTTATTAAAATCAGGAAGTTGGAGTAAAGGAGCATGTGTCAATTTATCTTTCTATACCGTGAAGGCTTCTTCCTGTGCGGCACCCCAAACAAAAGGCACATCTTTCTTTGTAAGCTCACTGAGAGGTGCAGCAATGGTGCTAAAATCTCTCACAAAACGCCTATAGAAACCAGCGAGTCCAAGAAAACTCCTCACTTGTGTGACCGTTTTGGGCTGCGGCCAACTCTCAATAGCTTCAATCTTGGCTTTATCAACTTCAATTCCCTGTGGAGTAACAACATAGCCAAGAAAAGATACTCGGTCGGTGCAAAAGGTGCACTTCCCAAGGTTACCAAACAAATGTGCATCACGTAGAGCAATAAAAACATCACATAAATGTTCCAAATGTTCTTCCAAAGATTTGCTATAAATCAGTATATCATCAAAATAGACTACCACAAATCGTCCAATGAAAGAACGTAAAACTCCGTTCATTAGTATCATGAAAGTACTATGTGCATTAGATAACCCAAAGGTAGGACTAACCACACATATAAACCAAACTTAGTTTTAAATGCTGTTTTCCATTCAGCTCCCAATTTCATACGAATTTGATGGTATCCACTACGCAAATCAACTTTGCAGAATATTGTAGAGCCACTCAATTCATCAAGCATATCATCTAGCGTAGGAATAGGATGACGATAACGAATAGTAATATTATTAATGCCTCTACAATCAACACACATATGCGACGTACCATCCTTTTTAGGCACTAGTATAATAGGAACAACACAAGGACTAAGAGATTCACATATATAACCTTTGTCGAGCAGCTCGTGTACTTGACGCATAGTCTCTTTCGCCTCCTCTGGATTGGTACGGTATGGTGCACGGTTGGGTAGCGATGCACCGGGAATTAAGTCAATTTAATGCTCAATCCCTCGAATAGGTGGTAATCCTGGTGGCACATCTTGTGGGAAAACGTCAGCGAACTCCTGCAAAATGTTAGTGACAGCAGGGGGCAAAGAGGAAGGTACGTCCTCGAATGAAAATAATGCCTCTTTGCACACAAAAGCATAGGAAACAGATTTGCTAAAATCTAGCTCGTCAATATCAGATTTGGTGGCAAGTAAACATGCACTTTCCAATTTAATTTCAGAAACAACACTAGATGGTTTATTATTAGGCTTCATTTGTTGCTCAAATTCTTTTGCCACAATCTGATTTTTACTCTTATTTTTCTCCTGTTTTGCTTTACTAGCTCTATTAACATCATCTTTCAAAATGGAATCGGGAGTCATAGGAAGCAAAGTAATATTTTTATCCTTATGAACAAGAGTATACTGATTGTTTCTACCATGGTGTACATATATTTTTATCAAATTGCCATGGTCTACCAAGTAATAATTAACACGCTTGCATAGGTACCACATCACAATCAACATAATCAGCATATGTAGAGATACTAAAATGCACACGAACAGCACATGTTACTTTAACCTTGCCGCTGTTGTTGAACCATTGGATGTAGTAAGGATGTGGATGTGGTCTTTTGGTGAGAGATAGCTTCTCCACCATCTCCATGCTAGCCAAGTTGTTGCAGCTCCCTCCATCTATGATGACATGAACAGAATGTTCCTTCACAACTCCCTTTGTACGAAACAAATCATGCCTTCGATTTTTCTCAGCTTGTGTGACCTGCACACTCAGAACACGTTGAGCAACTAAACATTCATACCTGTCAGCGTCTTCAGGAGCCATGTATTGTGTCTCATGATCAGAATCATCTCCACTGTGTTCTTCACGTGTAATAAGAGCCAAAGTCTCCTCATCATAGTCACTAGCGGACTCATACCCACCATCCTCAGTAGCAATCATCACACGCTGAGATTTGCATTCTCTCGCATAATGACCTCTTCCCTTACAACGACGACAAATAATATCACTTGTGTGCCCTGTTGATGCCATGGAAGAAGAAGAGCTCTGTGCAGGCCTGGCAGGTGTGCTCTTGGCAGATAGTGGTGGTTGTGCCTGCTTTCCTATATCACGGCTGGAGGTGGCACCTGATGGAGTGATAGAGGCGAAGGTGTCCCGATGTTTCGATGAGATAGCAATCGTTTTCTGTGGGAGTTGACTTTGACGATCCGACTACGAACGTGCGAAGACGTCGCGCCTTAGCAATCGCTAAACCAACTTCCGATGGTTATTGACCATGCCGGAGCACGATCAACCTGACCACGAGGGTCTATTTTCTGCGAGCAAACGAAGAACAAGCAAGAAACTGAGATTGCAATCTGGATATTGCGAATAAAAGAGGAAAGTTTTATTAATGAAGGTGGGGTTCTGTGACGCCTTTGTCTGGTCGTTGAACACAAACGAAGTACGCGAAGTTGTAGCTATGGCGAACTTTTAGTCTAAACAAAACCCAAAGTCTAACCGATGCCCTAAGGGCTGTATATATGGAGGAGAGAGGGGGAATTTCGTGGCCCTTGGAGGAGGGGTCCGAAACCAACCCTAACTCTTGTTTCCCCACACATACGGACTCTAAAAACTGCCTATAATGAAGTATTTCGAAATTACATGGGCCTGGCCCAAAAATAAGGTGACACAGCACCTAGAATAGGCTCTGGAAGAAATTTATGAAGTGGCATCTTGTATATTTCGTCCAAGGCTTCATGCACTCATTATGGTGGCTTCCAAGTCCTGGAATCATCACTTGTAACTCCGTTCTTGTTTCCCTTGCGCATGCCATCATCTCCATGCTTGAACTTGCTCCAAGGTTCATCTTTCTTGTCCAAGCTAGGCCCTTCATTTGTAAGCAAAACAAATGTATCCAATTTAGGCAGCATCATATTCTCATGAACATTAGAATCGCTACCAAGAAACGAAACTACCTGATAATTCAATTGGCGTGCGCGAGCTCTAGTAATTGGTCCAGTATGTATAGCAGCAGGGGCTGTGGGTGTAACAATGGTACTGATGTCCTCATCATGGAGGCACTGGTGCAGTGGAACTAGAGGATGCACGTGGTGTCCATGATGAAGGTCGACCTGCAGAAAAGTTAGTTCGCTCCAATGCTTGTCGATCCTGCACTTCACGTTCATCTTTACAAGCAAGATGGAATAAACGAGTGATATTATTATACTCCTTATACTCTACAATGGTCAGAATCTCTCTATTTAATCCACCCATAAAACATGCAAACATAGCTTCATTCTCCTCAACAATACCACATCTAATCATGCCAGTTTGTAATTCCTGATAATATTGTTCTACAGAATTTTTCCCTTGTCTTAAACGCTGCAATTTTTGAAGTAATTCACATTGATAATATGGTGGAACCCATCGAGTACACATAGCAATTTTCAAAGCAGCCCAAGTAGCTGGAATAGGATATAATCTACAATGTTCAGACCAAACACATGCAAAGCTAGTGAAAGCACAAACAACAGCAGGAACACGTCTCTCCTCAGGATATTGTAAACATGTAAATCGTTGTTCAGTTTCTAACTCCCATGTAAGATATATATCAGGAACATATCGACCCTCAAATGGTGGAATATTCAATTTTAGTTTAGGAAGATGGTCATGATCTCGTACCTCAGGTGGTGCAGCCCTACCGTTGCGATGATATGCATGAGGACGACCTGGTGGTGGTGGTGCTGGTGGTTGAATGTAGTTCTGATTTTGATCAACCTCATCGTCGTAATGGTGCTCCACCTCTACAGTAGCAGCAGGAGCTACAGAAGCATCAACAGTAGGTACAGCGGCACCAGAAGTTTGACCAGGCTCAAGGGGAACGCGCTATGCTCATCCCACTTGATTAGGAAGGCGATGTTGTTGTTGTAGAGGTGTGACAGGTGCAGCAGGTGGTGGTTGTGGAAGACGCGCGAGCAATTCATTAAACTTGTTATCGAGCTTTGTTTCGAACGCCTTCTCAATTGCATCTATCTTCTCCATGGCCTCTTCAAATCTATTTAGCACATCTTCCACCTGTCCACTCATGTTGGTGTACAAAAGTAGGGGCCTTCCGGACCCATTTACTTGTGCATGGGCAATTGTAGCCGCACCTGCGACCACGCTTGGCGGGGCAGAGGAAGCAAGGAACAAGGCTACCAGAGCTGCGCTGAGGCCAGAGGCGCGAAGAGCGAAGGGGCAAGGTGGGTTTCCCCCGGCAAGAGCCTTGCCGGGGACGACCTAGGCTGCCCTGGCAAGGGCCTTGCCTGGGCAGCTTACCCAACACCAGCGGGACCGCGACCCTTGAGCCTGAGAGTTCCGACACCATCGACAACATTGGAACCAAGGCTCGGGAGGCACCTGCATGGTGGCATGCAGATCTTTGTGAAGACTGAAGGCCTGCAAGACCAGATAAGAACCAGAAGACGACGGCCCCCTGGCAAGACCCTTGCCGGGGACGCTCACAAGACCCCGGTAAGACCCTGCCGGGGCCCCGGCAAGACCCTTGTCGGGGACATCTATGGGGCCACAACCAGGCCCGCACTTACCAAGGTTTCGCTACCACGTGGCCGTCGCGACGCAGCAGCCAGCCTGCCAACTAGGCACGCACCTACGTGGCAGCATGTAGCTGCTAGGCCAACCAGGCAAGCACCTGCGTGGTGGCATGCGTATCTTCGTGAAGACCCTGCCACCGCACCAGCGCAGCAGCCAGCCAGCCAGCGTGGCGCTGCATGCCTCGTCAGCTTGGACGCGCGTCGAAGTGAGGCGAGGCGGCGACGGACGAGACAAGCTTCCTTGCCGTCCGCGATAAAGCAAGAGGACACGTCGGCAGCACATTTAATGCATTTTGTCCCACGATGTCAGAGATAAACTTGTACACTGTAGACACTTTCCACCTCCTATGTGCCGGTATGGCACCCCTTTGACATATAAAAGGAGGCCCGAGGCGTACTGAGGAAGGGTTCGGACTTTTTGGGCTAGGCAGGCACCACAGCTAGTTCAAGATCTCAGGAACACCAAATATACACCAAAGCAGGACTAGGGTATTACGCATCACTTGCGGCCCGAACCTGGATAAAATTCCCCACTTTGTTCTTCTAAACCCGCTCTTTTTATAGCCCCGCGCCCTGGCAACCGTAGTAGGGATTCTCGGTGATCTCATAGGTGTCGTTCTTGAACCCCAACATCCTTGGCGCACCAGGTAGGGGGCGCAAGCTGTGAATAATCCGGTTTTGAAGCCAACTTACCAACTTCATCATCGCCTTGGCCCCCAAGAAGAAGGGGATCACAGCGATCGGGTCGTCCGGAGCCGGCCCGTCTGCACCAGCGCGGGCGGGCGACGGGGTTGTCGCGGGTGGTGCCAGAGGCACGGCCCGCGAGCATCCACGACACTCTGGCAATCGGGGCCAGGCAAGCGGCGTCGTTCGGGGCCAAGACGACGAGCCACCCGCCGCTGGCTCCGGAGGCGGGGCCGTGCTACCCACGGGCGGAGCGGCAACTTCTATGATGCCCCAGTCGGCGCCCGCGCCGCGACCTTCCCAAGCCGCGCGCGATGAGCAACACCGTGACAACGGTGCCCCTGGGCGCCGCCGCGGGAAGAGCCCTTTGCGTCATTCTCAGGACACATCGGGCCGGCGTGTACGCCTGGACTTAGGCGGGAGCGGTGCGCGACCGCGAGACCGTGATAGAGCTCCTTCTAACATGGTTAGAAGTCGAAGCGCATCACGGTCCACGCAGCTTTCACCACCTCCCGCGCCAGCGGAAGCGTTCGCGCGCGTGCAGCTGCTCCTCGACTTCCCTCCTGTTGCGGAGAAGCTCGACGAGTGGAGAGCCACCATTCGGAGCCTCATCAGCTTCGCCAACAAAGATGAACCGCGACCAGCGGGACCCTCGTGTCGGCGCTCCATAGAGCCGGCACACACCGATGGTGGGAGGACCGGAGGCGCTGCAACCACGGTGCACGCTCCTCCGCCACGCCAACAACAGCAGCCGCCGGCTCGTCGGGCCGATGCATGTGAAGATGTTTCCACAGCGTCGTCCGACCCACGAGCCCGCCGCGACCAACGTCAAGTTCTTTGGGAGCGAGCCCAGGAGGATGCTCGGACCACCATCGAGCGGCGCCGGGAAGCGCGTTACCAGTCAGATAGGCGTGCGGGGCCCTCTATGGACCACCTAGCACTGGGGGGTTCCGGCGACCTACCCTACGATGTGGGTTGTCCGGCCTTTACCCGTGAGATGCGGCAGTTCCAGTGGCCCTCCCACCGCATGTTCAAGCCTGATGTTGCGGAGAAGTACAACGACAAGCCTCACCTGTCGGAATTCCTCAGCATCTACACTATCGCGATGCAAGCCGCCGGGGCTCGCGACGACAAGGTGCTTGCCAATTACTTCCCGTTGGCACTTAAGCCCAACATCATGTCATCGTTGATGCACTTGCCAGTGGATTCCATCTCTTGCTGGTTGGACCTGTGGCACGAGTTTGTTGGCGCCTTTGCCGGAGGCCACCAAGCTCCTGGCCAGGCAAGTGATTTGCATGTCATCCCCCAGAAGGATGGCAAGAATCTGCGCAAATACATCTAAAGGTTCAGCCGCGTGCAGTACAACATCCCAGATGTTCACCCCGCCGCCGTCATCAGTGCGTTTCATCAGAACATGCGCAACCGCAAGATGCGTGAAGAGCTGGCGATGAACAAGGTCAAGGATGTAGCCGAGCTTTATGTTTTGGCTGACAGATGCGCTCGGGCTGAAGAAGGAAGGAAGTACCCCGGCGAGGACGGCGGTGCGGAAACTGACTCCATAGATGAAGACGCCGCTGTCCCAGCAAAGAAGGGCCGACGCCGCAATAGGAAGCGTAAAGGCAAGACCGTGATTGCCGTTGAGGTATCCGGCGACCCCGTCGCCGCCAAGAAGGCCAAGGCAGACGACCTCGGCAAGGAAGTTGCCGGGTGTGCCGCCTGCCGGGCCTTGGCGGCTGCCGACAAGCCAGGAGCCTCCGACAAGCAGTACTGCAAGATCCATCGCACCAAGGGCCATGACCTCCAGAACTGCCGACAGGTTGAGCTGCTTGTGGAGAAGCAGAAAGCTGAATATGAAAGGCGGGACAAGGAGAAGGGTCAGGATGGCGCTGAGGGGTCCGGCAAGAAGCGCGGCGGCCAGGGGGTCGCCGCGGCAACGATAACCAACAAGAGAGGTGACAAGAAGGAGGAGGATGATGATCATGGTGAGGATGACGAGTCCGGCGAGCATGAGTTCCAGAAAGCCACGGAGGCCATGTGCGTCGATGGTGGCGCTTCGTTGCACACCTCTCACCGGAGGCTGAAGCAGTGGGCGTGTGAGGTCACTACGGCAGAGCCATTGTTCGATGCCCAGAAGCCACTGAAGTGGTCCAGCACACCTATCATTTTTTACACCGAGGATCACCCTGACCGCACAACTGCGGTCGGGTGCCTGCCATTGTTTGTTTCACCAACAATACGCAACCTCAAGGTGACCAAAGTGCTAGTTGATGGTGGGGCCGGTCTGAACTTGATCTCACCCACTGTGATCAAGAAGCTACAAATCCCCGATGGAGATCTCGAGGAAACGGGCACGTTTCAAGGGGTCAACCCAGGGAGGAGTCAGCCAAAGGGTAAAATCACGTTGCCCATTACTTTTGGGGGCGAGCTGAACTATAGAACAGAAAAGATCGTCTTTGATGTCGCCGAGATCCCTTTGCCCACAATGGGATCCTCGGCCGCCCAACGCTGGCCAAGTTCATGGCAGCGTCACATTACGCCTACAACACGTTGAAGATGCCCGGGCCACTGAGCATCCTCACCATTCCCTCTAGAAAGAAGGACGCGCTCATCTGCGCCAACCAGCTCTACCGGGAGGCAGTTGCAGCAACCGCCACTGTTGTCCCAGGGGAGAAGAAGACTGGCAAGAGCTCTTCCGGCAAGACCTCCTGTACCCACTCCGGCAAACGCGCCTCTTCGAAGTGCAGCGCTCCCGTTGAGGACATGCCAGAGAGCTCCACCGGCAAGAGCAAGAAATCCAAGGCAGCACCACCAGAGACCAAGAAGGTGCCCGTCAAGGAGGACGGCATGGGCGGAGCTTTTACTATAAGCTCCACCCTTGACAGCAAATAGGAAAGCGCGCTTGTCGCCTTCTTGCGGGTGAATGTCGACGTGTTTGCATGGCAAGCATCCGACATCCCCGGCGTTCCCAGGGAGGTGATTGAGCACCATCTTGCTGCCTGTCCTCATGCGCGGCCTGTCAAGCAGAAGGTCAGGAAGCAAGCTTTGGAACGGCAAGAGTTCATCATCGAAGAGATCAGGAAGTTGGAGGCAGCAGGCTTGGTCAGAGGAGTGCTCCACCCCACGTGGTTGGCCAATCCAGTGGTGGTGCGTAAGGCAAATGGGAAGTGGAGGCTGTGTATTGATTACACAGACATCAATAAGGCGTGTCCAAAGGATCCCTTCCCTTTACCACGCATTGACCAGATAGTGGGCTCCACTGTCGGGTGTGACCTGCTATCATTCCTTGACGCCTATTCAGGATACCATCAAATCTTCATGATGAAGGAAGACGAAGAAAAGACCGCATTCATCACCCCATGTGGTACGTACTATTTTGTACGAATGCCTTTCGGGTTGAAGAGCGCTGGCTCGACGTTTGACCGAGCGGTCCAAATTGGTTTTGAACCCCAGCTACATAGAAATATGGAAGCTTATATGGATGATATAGTGGTCAAAACCAAGGATAGGGCCACACTCGTACAAGATCTAGAAGAAACATTTGCGAATCTGCGCAAGCTCAACCTCAAGCTCAACCCAGAGAAGTGTGTGTTCGGTGTCCCATCCAGCAAGCTTCTTGGGTTCTTTGTGTCTCAACACGGGATCGAAGCAAATCCCGACAAGATCAAAGCAATTGAGCAGATTAAGGCGCCAAGGCGGGTCAAAGACGTCCATAGGCTCGCCGGGTACGTTGCTGCCCTGAGTAGGTTCATCTCGAAATCTGCTGAGCGCGCCCTCCCCTTTTTCAAAGTTTTGAAAAAGGCGGGTCCAATGAAATGGACTCTGGAGGCAGAGGCAGCACTGCAAGATTTGAAGAGGTACCTCTCCTCAATGCCAATACTAGTCGCGCCAAAGCCACAGGAGCCGTTGTTGCTATATCTAGCGGCGACAAATCAAGTTGTTAGTGCTGCGTTGGTGGCACAGAGGGCAGTTGAGGAAGAAGAAGCAGTAGCAGCGGAGCCGTCGGATGATGGGCCGGGGCTCTCCCCAGCAGGGCTGGATGCCAGCAAGGCGGAACCCCCGGCAAGCCCCGGTCCCGGCAAGACAGGGCCATCGCAGATGGGTGAAGTTGAGCAAAAGAAGAAGGTGGTGCAGCATCCGGTTTATTTCGTCAGTTCCCTCTTGCAGGGGGCTAGATCGAGATATTCTGGTGTGCAGAAGCTGCTTTTCAGCCTCCTTATGGCCTCGAGAAAGTGGCGCCACTATTTCCAAGCACATGAGATCATTGTCGTCACCCGTCTCCCTTTGCAACGAATCTTGCACAACCCAGATGCAACTGGGAGGATTGTGGAATGGGCATTGGAGCTGTCAAGCTTTGGCCTCAAGTTTGAAAGTACTTCGACAATCAAGAGCCGAGCCTTGGCAGAATTCATAGCAGAATGGACCTCCACTACAGGAATCAGCTAATTTGCCGTCCGCCAAGGCGGACGGCAAAGGCACCGACGGCGGACGGCAAAGGACTTTGCCGTCTGCCGCGGACGGAAAAATGCACCGGCAAAGAAAGGATCGGTAAAGAGCTTCTTTGCCGTCTGCTTTCCGAAGCGGACGACAAAGGGGCCTTTGCCATCAGCGGCGGACGGCAAAGAAACCCGACGGCAATAAATTCGCCGTTAGTCCGTTGGGTGGCTAACGACAGTGTTTGCCGTCCGCGGCTGACGGCAAATAGCATCAGGCCTTTGCCGTCCGCCTGATGACGTCAGTTGGACGTCACTGCCCAGCAAGTCTTTGCCGTCCACCGCTGTAGCCAAAGGCTTTGCCGTCCGCCACTGTAGGCAAACTGACCAAATGGGTCAGCTCCCAGGAAGTACAGTTGGCTGCCACGTGGCATGTTTGCCGTCTGTCGCGGACGGCAAAGAGTCCATTGCCGTCGGTGGCTGACGGCAAAGAGCCTGCATTGGCTCTTTTTCTGTTTTTTTGAATCCAACAATTTTCACAGCAATTATATATGACATATATAGATATATTTCACAGGGTTATTTCACAGCAAACATATAACATATCTAGCAAATAAGTTTCATCGTACATACATATATAGTTCCATCCATTCATACATAGCAAGTTGCACATACACATTGTTCCATCATAGCAAGCTAAGAATACTAGAAGAGAATGAAAGAAAAAACAAGCACTCCATCATAGCAAGCTAGCTTCCGTGAAGTGAATGAGATCTGCAAAATGGCAAATAAGAAAGTTAGAAAAAAGGTGACTAGAAGAAGAAGTATATGTCATTTATGAGATAACTTAGGTGAAATGGATCATTTATGAGCTAACTTAGGTGAAATGGATCATTTATGAGCTAACTTAGGTGAAATGGATCGTTTATGAGCTAACTAAGGTGAAATGGATCGTTTATGAGCTAACTAAGGTGAAATGGATCATTTTAGAGCTAACCTAGGTGAAATGGATCGTTTATGAGCTAACTTAGGTGAAATGGATCATTTATGAGCTAACTTAGGTGAAATGGACCGTTTATGAGCTAACTAAGGTGAAATGGATCGTTAATGGGCTAACTAAGGTGAAGTGGATCATTTTAGAGCTAACCTAGGTGAAATGGATCGTTTATGAGCTAACTTAGCTGAAATGGATCATTTATGAGCTAACTTAGGTGAAATGGATCGTTTATGAGCTAACTAAGGTGAAATGGATCGTTTATGAGCTAACTAAGGTGAAGTGGATCATTTTAGAGCTAACCTAGTTGAAATGGATCGTTTATGAGCTAACTTAGGTGAAATGGATCATTTATGAGCTAACTTAGGTGAAATGGATAATTTATGAGCTAACTTAGGTGAAATGGATCATTTATGAGCTAACTTAGGTGAAATGGATCGTTTATGAGCTAACTAAGGTGAAATGGATCGTTTATGAGCTAACTAAGGTGAAATGGATCGTTTATGAGCTAACTAAGGTGAAATGGATCGTTTATGAGCTAACTAAGGTGAAATGGATCATTTATGAGCTAACTTAGTTGAAATGGATCGTTTATGAGCTAACCTAGGTAAGATGCATCATTTTAGAGCTAACCTAGGTAAGATGGGTCATTTTGGAGCTAACCTAGGTAAAATGAGTCATTTTAGAGCTAACTTGGGTAAAATGGATCGTTTATGAGCTAACTAAGCTAATTATGCCATTTTTGACATAAATAAGCTAAGTACATGTCATTTTGGAGGAAACAAAGCTAAGTATAGATCGTTTTAGAGCTAACTTCGGTAAAATGGATGGTTTTGGAGGTCAGTAAGCTTATTAAGTCATTTTGGAGGAAATAAAGCTAAGTCTAGGTCTTTATGCATTTGTTAAGCAAAACACTAGAGAAACTTACCGTGATCATGGAGGTGTAGGAGCGGGCTACTAATAATCTCGATCACTATCATCAATAAATGCATAATCATCATCATCACTATCATCAATGACGTGCTCATAGGGTTCAGCGGCATCAAAATGTGGAAGACCACCTTGATGTAATTGATCAAGCATTGACAGGTCATCCGCAGCAGTAACCTCTTCTTGTTCCGGCTCTTCTTGTTCCTCCTCTGGGGTGATGCCGGATTCATTGTCGCTGTCTACTTCAATGTTTTGGGGTGAAGTATAGCGGTTCTTGAAACGTTTTTTGGAAAGACGTGTCTCTTGGAAGAGTTCTCCTTCATATGTGTCTGGGTTAATGTGAGGTTCATAATCCTCTTCCTTTGGGGGAGATAGTCTAGCATGTGGGGGCACTTCATAAACGACATCCCAACCTTTCAGATTTGGATTAGTTTGGCAGGCCCACGGTAGATAGAATACTTGGGTCGCCTGTTGAGCCGTAATATAGACATCAGGAACATCTAAATGGGTGCTTTGTTTGATTTCAACTAGCCCTATATGTTCATGAGTACTTCTAGTCTCCTTCGGTTGAAACCAATAACATTTGAAGAGTACGACATTCGGTGGGTTGTCACCATAGAATAGAAGTTCATAAATTGCTTCAACTCTCCCATAATACTCGGTACCTCCTTTGCCGATAGCAGATACACAACAATTTGTAGACTTTCGGTCGGCCATAGATAGCTCTTTGCCATAGGTACGAAAGCGATACCCGTTGATGTCGTATTTGTCAAATGAACGGACCTTATAGTCAAAACCATTAGCGACTTGTCTCAATTCGGCATCCATAGACTCTGAATTAGCCTAAATGTTTAATACGAACGGATTGTTGCATTAGGCAGAAATTAGCAAATGAAATGAAATGGTCTAATAGAAATTACCGTTTGTTTGAACCAAGAGATGAAACCGGGATAGCCGCCTCCTTGCTTTGCGAGAAGCTCATACTCTTCGACGGAATCCTTTTGGATTACCGCTCCATACGAGAATATGGCGACGTATCGATTGTATGAAATATCCAGGAATAAGAGCAGTTCAAAGGAAATAGAAGTTGCGAAACAATGTACCGAGAACTTTCTCGATGTTCGGCCGCACTTCTGTCAGGTTGTTAAAGATATACAACGTAATGGTCCGCCATTCTTCGTTATCCAAAGATACTGGTTTCGAACCACTGGCTGGTGCGAGATTCCCTTTGAATAGGCTGAGGTTGGATCCACCCTTTTGAGGTTCGTCAGCATTGTACCGAGGCTTCAGATTATGCAAATGATGATTTTTGGCTTCGTAGTGTGCTGTCACGAAGTTTGCCGCCACCTCAATGATGAATGCCTCGGCCATTGATGCTTCAATTCTACGTTTATTTTTACATTTTTGTCGAAGCGTCTTCTGCATCCTCTCAGTTGGGTAGCACCAACGATTTTGCACGGGCCCCCCCAATCTTGCCTCGGTCGGGAGATGCAAAATCAAATGCTGCATTGGATTAAAGAAGCCCGATGGAAAGATCTTCTCTAACTTGCAGATCAACTCCGGCGCCAACTCTTCCATTTCTTCTAGCACGCCAGGCGATAGTTCTTTCGCACAAAGAACACGGAAGAAATAGCTGAGTTCTGCCAGTACTAGCCATTCATCCTCAGGGATGAAGCCACGCAACATCACCCGCATTACCCGCTCAATCCATATGTGCCAATCATGACTCTTGAGACCAAATATTTTCAATTTATCAAGATTCGCTCCCCTCTTTAGATTCGTTGCATACCCATCAGGGAACATCAACTGCTGTTGCACCCACAAGATAATTTCCCTCATAGTTGGCCTTCCAAGATTGAACCATGCCTTTGGCTTCGTCCAGTTCTGCTTTCCTTTCGGTTCTTTCATGTTTTGTAACGGCCTATCACATAGCGCCTCCAGATCGACTCTAACCTTAGTATTATCCTTTGACTTCCCATCTATGCCGAACAATGTACCAAAAAGTGCCTCGGCGATATTCTTCTCAGTGTGCATCACGTCGATGTTGTGTGGGCAAAGGAGGTCTTTGAAGTAAGGCATATCCCATAAGCATGTCTTGTGAGTCCAGGCGTGTTTAGAATTATACCCCTTGAAGTACCCTGGACGCTCTGGATCTGGCTTGAGAGCGTTTAACTGATCCAGGGTCTGTTGGCCAGTCAACGCAGGTGGTGCAGAGTTTGTGACAACTCTACCTCTGATGAAGTTCTTCTTGTCTTTCCTGAACTTATGGCGAGGATCCAAGAACTGTCTATGCATGTCGAAGCAAGAAAACTTGTGACCGGCCTGAAGCCAACGAATCTCAAGAGCTCCCTTGCATGTGGGGCACGGGAATCTTCCATGCACACACCAGCCAATGAATAGCGCATACGCCGGCAAGTCATGCGTCGAGTACATGTACCAGACACGCATTATGAAGTTCCGTTTGCTATAGGCGTCGTATGTCTTGAACCCATTATCCCAGGCTTCTTGCAATTCATCCTTAAGCAGCTGCATGTACACATTCATATTTTCCCCCGGATAGTTGGGCCCTGAATTATCAACGTCAGGAAAATGTTCTTTCTTTGCATAATCTGTCCGAGGGGGGGGGGATTGAGTGGAAAGACAAATACGGGCCAACAACTGTATTGGGTTGCCATCAGACCAAACACACTGAACCCATCCGTGCTGACGCCGACTCGAGGATGCCTCGGATCTGCTGCTTTGTCATCATGTAATTCATCAAACTTCTTCCACGCAACACCATCCGATGTGTGTACCATCATCAGATTCCCATCTGCATCTAGTTCGGTTCTTTTGCCCGTTTTGTGCCATGTCATCTGTCTGGCCGTCTCTTCAACCATGAAAAGACGTTGAAGTCTTGGTACGATTGGCATATACCGAAGAACACTAATAGGGATTTTGGTCTGTGTCTTCTCACCCATACCGTTGTCTACCACAACATACCTGGAAGACTTGCAAATGGGACAATAGTTCAAGTCCGCATATTCAAGCCTAAATAAGGCACATCCTTTCTCACATGCATGTATCTTCTCATAGGGCATCTTCAGTGCACGGAGGATTTTGTCCGACTGGTACAGGTTTGCAGGCATTACATGGCCTTTGGGTAGAAAGCGTCCAAATACTGTCATAATTGCGTGGTAGCATTCTCTGCCCAAGTTGAACTGAGCCTTCAGAGCCATTACTTGTGAGATGGCATCCAACTGACAAAGCTCAGTGTGCTCATGGATCGGACGTTTTGAAGACTCCAACATTTCATTGAAGGCCTTTGCAGATTCCTCCATCTCCATATTCTTCTTTTCTGACGGCAACTTAACAAACGCAGGGGCTTGTCACTTCATTGAAACCAACATTTCATTGAAACCAATGAACGCAGAGGCGGAGCTCGTCAAACGCACGGGGAGGTCGTCAAACACCACACCCTCGCAGCGACGAAACAACTGCACATTTGAATCCACCCGATAAACACAAATATGTATGATGTATTGCATAACAAAATCGAAAAATATACAACCTAACTCATAATTCACAAATATATGACCCCGCCGGCCTCTGGAAGGCCAAAGAGCACCTTCTACATATTCTTCTTTTCTTCTTCTTCTTCTTCTTCTTCTTCTTCTTCTTCTTCTTCTTCTTCTTCTTCTTCTTCTTCTTCTTCTTCTTCTCCTACACCTACACTTTCTTCTTCTTCTTCTTCTTCTTCTTCTTCTTCTTCTTCTTCTTCTTCTTCTTCTTCTTCTTCTTCTTCTTCTTCTTCTTCTTCTTCTTCTTCTTCTTCTTCTTCTTCTCCCCTCCTCTTCTTCTCCTACACTTTCTTCTTCTTCTTCTTCTTCTTCTCCCCTCCTCTTCTTCTCCTACACTTTCTTCTTCTTCTTCTTCTTCTTCTTCTTCTTCTTCTTCTTCTTCTTCTTCTTCTTCTTCTTCTTCTTCTTCTTCTTCTTCTTCTTCTTCTTCTTCTTCTTCTTCTTCTTCTTCTTCTTCTTCTTCTTCTTCTTCTTCTTCTTCTTCTTCTTCTTCTTCTTCTTCTTCTTCTTCTTCTTCTTCTTCTTCTTCTTCTTCTTCTTCTTCTTCTTCTTCTTCTCCCCTCTTCTTCTTCTTCTTCTTCTTCTTCCCCTTCTACATATTCTTCTTTTCTTCTTCTTCTTTTTTCATCTTTTTTCTACTTCTTTTAATTATATGACTAATTACTTAAAACCCATGCACTAAATCTAACACTAACACATATATATCTAGCACTAAACCTAACACTAACAATTAAACAGCAAAAAAAAGAAAAAAAGAAAAATAACTCACCGGACCCGACGGGGGCCGGGGCTTCGCAACGGAAGGGTGGCGGTGGCGACGAGGGCGATGGGGGAGGGGCGGTGGAGCTCATCAGGGGGAGGGGTGGTGAGCGGCGGCCCCGAGCCGGCAGGGAGGCGGGGGCGATGGGGCCGCGGTGGCGGGTGGCGGGGGCGGCGGCGACGCCGGGGTGGTGGGGCAGCGGGGTGGTGGGGCGACGGCACGGGGTGGGGGCGGCAGCGGGTGGCGGCGGGTGGCGGGGGCGGCGGCAGGTGATGGGGGCGGCTGGTGGGGGTGGCGGCGGGTGGCGGGGGCGGCGGCAGGTGGTGGGGGCGGCGGCGGGTGGTGGGGGCGGCGGCAGGTGGTGGGGGCCGCGACGGGCGGCGGCGTGGTGGCTCGGGGAGGAGAGAGGAGAGAAACAGAGAGAGATGGAACCAGGGCGGGGTGGGTCTCGCCGTTAGTTAGGTTAGTTCTTTCCCGTCCGCCAAACCTTTGCCGTCAGCTTTTCTTTCTCTTTGCCGTCCGCTAGCTGACGGCAAAGAGGGGGGCCGTTAAGTTTTTTTAATCAGCTCGTTAGTGGGGACCACTACTCTCTTTGCTGTCCGCTAGCTGACGACAAAGAGTAGGCTGATGGCAAAGACCGTTCTTTGCCATCAGCCAGTTCATTGCCGTCCGTTTTCTGTAAGCGGACGGCAAAGGCTTGGCTGACGGCAAATTAGCTAATTCCAGTAGTGCTCGATGCCCGACGAAGAGCTTCAAGAGACAACCCTCCTCGGCAAGGAGGCGTGCCGTGACTGGATTATGTACTTTGATGGGGCTTTCTCACTACAAGGTGCTGGTGCCGGCGTGCTACTAATCGCACCCACTGGAGAGCGCCTCAAGTATGTAGTCCAGATACACTTTCCCTGGGAAAAATCAACAAACAATACGACAGAGCACGAGGGATTGCTTGCCGGTCTCAGGATCGCGGCAGACCTCGGAATCAGGAAGCTCATCATTAGGGGTGATTCGCAGGTCGTCGTCAAGCAAGTTAACAAACATTACCAGAGCCCATTGATGGAGGCCTATGTGGATGAAGTGAGGAAGTTGGAGGAGCATTTTGACGGGCTGCAAGCAGAGCATGTTCCCCGAGAAGAGAACTGCATCGCCGACGACCTGTCAAAGCGCGCTGCCCTCAAGTTGCCTATGGAACCAGGTACCTTTGTGCTTCAATTAACTCAGCCACCCATTGAGCCATCAGCAGGGCAAAACAAGTGAAGGAAGGTAGGCCCCGGCAAGTACTTTCCCGCCAAGCTCCCAGGAGCCGCCGACAAGGACGTTGCCCGGTGCCCCAAGCTTGCCGGAGAGAGGCAACCTCCGGCAGAGCCTCAAGCCCTGACCGTAGAGGCGGCTGCCCTCACGGCCGAAGATGAGCCCTTAGTCCTTGCCGTCGAGCCCCAGGTTCCGGCATGGGCACAACACACCGTCAGTTTCCTCCAAATAGGGGAACTCGCGGAGGAACTGGAAGAAGCAGGGAAAGTAGCCCGTCGGTCCATCATATACCAGTTTGTGGATGATGCCCTATACAGAAGGAGATCGAACGACGTGAGATTGAAGTGCATTCCTCGGGAGGACGGACAGGAGCTGTTGGCACAGATACATGGAGGCATGTGTGGCTCCCACATAGGGTCGAGGGCCCTTGCCGGCAAAGCGTTCCGGCAAGGTTTCTTCTGGCCCACCGCCCTCCAGGATGCAACTGCACTAGTAACAAAGTGTGAAGCATGCCAGTTCCAATCGAAGAAGCTCCATCAACCAGCTCAAGCTCTTCAGACAATCCCTCTTTCCTGGCCATTTTCGGTCTGGGGGCTTGACATACTGGGCCCCTTTCCCCGTGCTGTCGGGTGCTTTGAGTACTTGTACGTCGGAATCGACAAGTCCACGAAGTGGCCGGAAGTGGAGCCGGTGAGAAAGGTGACAGCATAGTCAGCCATCAAGTTCTTCAAGGGGCTAGTCTGCCGTTTTGGTGTGCCGAACAGAGTCATCACCGACAACGGCGTGCAGTTCATAAGCCGCGCCTTCAAGCAGTATAACCAAGACCTCGGCAGCAAGGTTTGTTTTGCTTCTGTGGCTCATCCCAGAAGTAACGGCCAGGCTGAGAGGGCAAACACAGAATTGTTGCGGGGCCTCAAGACAAGGACTTTTGACAAGCTACACAAGTGCGGAAGACGCTGGATTCATGAGTTGCCAACGGTTCTTTGGTCGATCAGGACGACGCCAAATCGAGCCACTGGCCAAACACCCTTTGCCCTGGTATACGGGGCAGAAGCAGTTGTCCCCAGAGAACTCATATACGGGTCACCTCGAGTGCATGCTTATGATGAGCTTGAGCAAGAGCAGTTGCGCCAAGATGATGTGACGCTCCTTGAGGAAGATCGTCTTCGGGCTATTGTGTGAGCTGCTCGCTACCAGCAAGCCTTGCGCCACTACCATAGCTGCAAGGTTCATGCCCGAAGCCTTGAGGAAGGTGACCTTGTTCTTCGGCGAGTTCAATCTGCCAAGAATTCCAACAAGTTGACGCCGAAGTGGGAAGGCCCTTATCGGGTAATACGAGTCACCAGGCCCGGCGCAGTCCGCCTGAAGACCGAAGATGGGATTCCAGTGAGGAACTCCTGGAACATCGAACATCTTCGCAAGTTCTACCCACAAGGCGCGGTTGCCGGGCCTCCCGGTAGACCACTTTTTGTACAAGCCTTGCCGGCAAGGGATGTAACCCTTTGTAAAAAGCCAGGCGCAGACCCTAATCAATAGATAAATAAATGAAGCGCTGGAGCCCTAGAAATTAGCAAGCATGCTAGGTTGAGTCTCTCTCTCTGAGTTAGGGTTGATAGTGCTTGGCGGCGGCTAACCCCTAGCATAGAGGTCGAGTCATGTCTTTCTGTCTCTTCCAGTCCGTTCTTGGTTCGCAGGCTGCATAGGTGTTTCTGCAGAGCCGTTTGGAGGAAAGAAGGCAGATCGACACCCCCGACCCCGGCAAGCCAAGGTTGCCGAGGGCTGCGAATTCAGATAAGTTTTATTTCCCCCGCCATGCGTTTCCGTATGAAACTTGAACGTACGAGACCTCGATCATTCCTATACCACCGTGCTCCATCCTTCCTATGCCTAAAATCGCTTTCTGGCTGGAATATGGTTGTAGTTGCGGTGGAAGGGAAACGAGCGAGGGGCCTAATCCCGCTCTGTCCCTACCTCCGCCAAGGGCGTGAGTGTGGCCGGGCTGTAAAGCGGGAGGACGGCAAGGCTTGTTGCCCGGTGACGTTGTTTGCTTAAAAAGCACAAGGACTCGGTCCTTGGTGTGGGCCTCGCTCACGCACAAAAGAGCCCGGCAAACCCCCTTTTCATTAATATGTTGATCAAGCAAGTACAATTCATACGGAATGTAAACATGAGCAAGGGGTTAGAAGGTCTAAATTTGACAAGTGCCCGCAGGCTTAAAATCTAAAAAAAGATAAGTTGCCGGTAATCCCTTTCTTGTCCCTCTCCTCAGGAAGCGGATCAGGACAAACAGGAGGGCAAAAGGAGCACCTAGGTGAGGTATGAGCAGCAGAAGACACCAAGAGAAGGCTTGTGATGACGGTGCCGGGGAAGAAGCCGAAAGATGAGGCAGCAGGCCGGCAATACGCGATGAAGGCGTCGGTGCCATCGTACTCCGAGTTGACGGCCCGCCACCCGACTTCTTCGTCTTCTCCGGCCCTCCAATGCCAGCCACCAGAAGCAGCGGCCCCAAGAAGTTCAAGGAGCCGGCTCGAGGAGCCGCCGCCAAGAACTGCCCTGCCCCCGGTAGATGGTCCTGTCGGGGAAAGGCCGGGTGCAGATGGTGTTGCTGCCGGCATCGCCTAGGGACGGGGCGTCCGATGCCTAGTCAGACCCATCCACGTCGTCTTCCCTGCTGGTCCTCTCCCTGTCGCCGTCGCTCGAGGAGGAGCTCTCGTCGTCGGTCGAGCTCTCCACGCAGCACCCTAGCCTGTGTCCCGGGCGCCCGAAGACCTTGACGGAGAGCAGGTCGCTCTCCACTAACTTGAAGAGGAGAATGTGCCCCTTCATCAAGCAATGGGCGCGTGCGAAGGTTTTCTAGCCCCGACGAAGGAGCATTACATGAGGGAAGGGGAACCTTGTGGTCACCCACATGTCGCCATTGCAACACCCCTTCATGTGAAGCCTTAGCCTCGGCGGCTGGTCGATCTCTAGCACCCTCGCAAACGCCTCGGGAAGGCGAAGGCGGCTACACGACGGCTCGCGCAGTTGCAGGATGAACTCCAGCGCCGTGTCCCCGACATGGCCGCTCGACGAAGCAGAAGGAGACAGAGGCGGAGATGGCGATGACGCGGGTGTCCTCCTGCCGCGCCTGCCTCTGCCTCGAGCGCCTCGCCGACCGCGGCCCCGTCCGGTGCCTCCACCTCGAGTGTGGCCTTAGCCTTGGGCGGCTGGCTCTTCCTTGACCGCCGCGGCTCTCTGGCGGGAGGAAGACCTGGTCGCCTCCGCGGAAGAACGGCCACGACCAAACGCTCTCGCCATGGCAGTGGATAGAGAATGGAGGCGAAGGGAAGACGCGAGAAGATGCCTCCCCTCCTCCTCCTGAGTCCCTTTTTATATAGCCGGGCAGGGAAGGCTAAAAGACCAACTCTACGCCTCTGAAGAGCCCGTTCAAGTCCGGCACATTAAGTTGGTAAGCGAGGCCATCAACCGCCCTCCTTGCCCATTCAAAGGCGCATAGATACCAGCCATAGTGTGCCTTCCCATATCCCGCGCGTCTGTCACCTACCCCGTGCTGTGCATGCGGTGTACGTGGCGAAAGGGGCGGGCGTAGTGGGAAACGTGGAACGGCGGTTCCAAGGCTGGGAGAGTAAATGACCAGCGGCCCTGCAGTTTTCCCTCTTTTATGGGGAAGACGCAAGCCGCCTCTTTACTATTCACCACGGGATGACGCGAGCTTGCTGCGGTCATTCCACGCACGACCTCTCACGTCACGCATTTAACGCGGTTCATGGGGAAGCGCAACTGGCGAAGGAGTTACCGCAGTAAAACTCTGCCACGCGTTCCCGCGCACCATTATGGGCCTGGCCCAACAACGCTCTGCGCTTATGTGTGGCCCAGGCCCAGGGGCTCCTGTCGGTGTACAAAAGTAGGGGCCTTCTGTACCCCTTTACTTGTGCACGGGCAGTTGTAGCCACACCTGCGGCCACGCTTGGCGGGTGATAACCCACAAGTATAGGGGATCACAACAGTTTTCGAGAGTAGAGTATTCAACCAAAATTTATTGATTCGACACAAGGGGAGCCAAAGAATATTCTCAAGTATTAGCGGTTGGGTTGTCAATTCAACCACACCTGGATAACTTAATATCTGCACCAAAGTATTTAGTAGCAAAGTAGTATGATAGTAGCGGTAACGGTAGCAAAAGTAACAGTGATAGTTTTGTAGTGATTGTAACAGTGGCAACGGAAAAGTAAATAAGCGAAGAACAATATGTGAAAAGCTCGTAGGCATTGGATCGGTGATGGAGAATTATGCCGGATGCGATTATTCATGCAACAGTTATAACATAGGGTGACACAGAACTAGCTCCGGTTCATCAATGTAATGTAGGCATGTATTCCGAATATAGTCATACGTGCTTATGGAAAAGAACTTGCATGACATCTTTTGTCCAACCCTCCCGTGGCAGCGGGGTCCTATTGGAAACTAAGGGATATTAAGGCCTCCTTTTAATAGAGTACCGGACCAAAGCATTAACACATAGTGAATACATGAACTCCTCAAACTACGGTCATCACCGGGAGTGGTCCCGATTATTGTCACTTCAGGGTTGCCGGATCATAACACATAGTAGGTGACTATTGACTTGCAAGATAGAATCTAGAACTCACATATATTCATGAAAACATAATAGATTCAGATCTGAAATCATGGCACTCGGGCCCTAGTGACAAGCATTAAGCATAGCAAAGTCATAGCAACATCAATCTCAGAACATAGTGGATACTAAGGATCAAACCCTAACAAAACTAACTCGATTACATGATAAATCTCATCCAACCCATCAGCGTCCAGCAAGCCTACGATGGAATTACTCACGCACGGCGGTGAGCATCATGAAATTGGTGATGGAGGATGGTTGATGATAACGATGGCGAAGGATTCCCCTCTCCGAAGCCCCGAACGGACTCCAGATCAGCCCTCCCGAGAGAGATTAGGGCTTGGCGGTGGCTCCGTATCGTAAAACGCGATGAATCCTTCTCTCTGATTTTTTTCTCCCGAACGTGAATATATAGAGTTGGAGTTGAGGTCGGTGGAGCACCAGGGGTCCCACGAGGCAGGGCGCGCGCCCAGGTGGCAGGTGCGCCCCCACCCTCGTGGACAGGGTGTGGGCCCCCTGGCCTTGATTCTTTCGCCAGTATTTTTTATTATTTCCAAAAATAATCTCCGTGAAGTTTCAGGTCATTCCGAGAACTTTTGTTTCTCCACAAAAATAACACCATGACAATTCTGTTGAAAACAGCGTCAGTCCGGGTTAGTTCCATTCAAATCATGCAAGTTAGAGTCCAAAACAAGGGCAAAAGTGTTTGGAAAAGTAGATACGACGGAGACGTATCAACTCCCCCAAGCTTAAACCTTTGCTTGTCCTCAAGCAATTCAGTTGATAAACTGAAAGTGATAAAGAAAAACTTTTACAAACTCTGTTTGCTCTTGTTGTTGTAAATATGTAAAGCCAGCATTCAAGTTTTCAGCAAAGATTATGACTAACCATATTCACAATAACACTTAAGTCTGATGTTTACTCATGTCAATGGCATAATCAACTAGCGAGCAATAATAATAAATCTCGGATGACAACACTTTCTCAAAACAATTATGATATGATATAACAAAATGGTATCTCGCTAGCCCTTTCTGAGACCGCAAAACATAAATGCAGAGCACCTTTAAAGATCAAGGACTGACTAAACATTGTAATTCATGGTAAAAGAGATCCAGTCATAGTCATACTCAACATAAATTAATAGTAATGGATGCAAATGACAGTAGTGCTCTCCAACTGGTGCTTTTTAATAAGAGGGTGATGACTCAACATAAAAGTAAATAGATAGGCCCTTCGCAGAGGGAAGCAGGGATTTTTAGAGGTGCTAGAGCTCGATTTTTGAAATAGAGATAAATAATATTTTGAGTGGTATACATTCATTGTCAACATAACAACCGAGAGATCTCGATATCTTCCATGTTACACACTTTATAGGCGGTTCCCAAACAGAATGGTAAAGTTTATACTCCCCCTCCACCAACAAGCATCAATCCATGGCTTGCTCGAAACAACGAGTGCCTCCAACTAACAAGAGTCCCGGGGGAGTTTTGTTTGCAATTATTTCAATTTGATTTGCATAAAGCATGGGACTGGGCATCCCGGTGACCAGCCATTTTCTCGTGAGTGAGGAGCGGAGTCCACTCCTCTTGAGAATAACCCGCCTAGCATGGAAGATACAGACAACCCTAGTTGATACATGAGCTATTCGAGCATACAAAGCAGAATTTCATTTGAAGGTTTAGAGTTTGGCACATACAAATTTACTTGGAACGGCAGGTAGATACCGCATATAGGAGGGTATAGTGGACTCATATGAAATAACTTTGGGGTTTAAGGGATTGGATGCACAAGCAGTATTTCCGCTTAGTACAAGTGAATGCTAGAAAAAGACTGGGGAAGCGACCAGCTAGAGAGCGACAACAGTCATGAAACATGCATTAAAATTAATAAACATTGAGTGCAAGCATGAGTAGGATATAATCCACCATGAACATAAATATCGTGAAGGCTATGTTGATTTGTTTCAACTACATGTGTGAACATGTGCCAAGTCGAGTCACTCGAATCATTCAAAGGAGGATACCACCCTACTATACCACATCACAACCATTTTAATAGCATGTTGGCACGCAAGATAAACCATTATAAACTCCTAGCTAATTAAGCATGGCATAAGAAACTATAATCTCTAATTGTCATTGCAAATATGTTTATTCATAATAGGCTGAATCAGGAACGATGAACTAATCATATTTACAAAAACAAGAGAGGTCGAGTTCATACCAGCTTCTCTCATCTCAATCAGGTCATCATATCTCGTCACTATTGCCTTTCACTTGCACGACCGAACGATGTGTTTAATAATAATAGTGCACGTGCATTGGACTAAGCTGGAATCTGCAGGCATTCAATTCAAGAGAGAAGACAAGGTAATATGGGCTCTCGGTTAAATCAACAATAATGCATATAAGAGCCACTTCAACATTTTCATTATGGTCTTCTCTTATCGACCCCCAAAAAACAAGATAAGAAATAAAACTATTTACACGGGAAAGCTCCCAACAAGCAAAAGAAGAACATGAAATCTTTTAGGGTTTTCTTTTTAATTAATTACTACTACAGCATGAAAAGTAAACTAGCTAGAGGCTACAACCAAATTTTTATTATTATTTTTTTCTTAAGGTTTATCAAACACACAAGAAGAAAGCATAAAAAGGAAAATAAACAAGCATGGATATTACAGTGAAAAAGTATGAGCACCGACAACTAGCATGAGTGTGTGAACATAAATGTAATGTTGGTGAGAAATACGTACTCCCCCAAGCTTAGGCTTCTGGCCTAAGTTGGTCTATTGCCACGGCTGGCCTGGCGGATATCCAAAGTTATAGTTGGGGTCGTACTGAGATGCAGTGGCTATTGCATCGTGGGCTGCAGCTTGGAGGCGAGCTGTCTCAGTCCTCCTCTCGTACTCGTTCGCCTCCTCCCTGGTTATAACATGTCTCCCTTTTGCATATGCCTCAAATTCCTCCTTGATTCTTGCTCGAACCATAAAGTCCTCTGACGGCCATTCACAGGCCCACACTTGAGCTTCCCTCGGTGGTTCATCATCCGCATCGCGTATTGTGAGCCTGGGTCCTTGCTTCCTTGAAGGACCACCTTGGTACATTTTCCTAAACATATTTCTTCCTCTGAAAAATTTCTGAAAATTTTAGTAACTCAAAATAAAAGTGAACCAAACTCAACAAAATTGATAGCAACTACTCCCACAAGTTCCTAGAGACTATATCATGCATTAGAACTACTTGGGACCATATAAATTTTACATGCAAGCTCAAGAACAGGGTCACCTAAGCAGCAAAAATTTGCAATAAGTAAAGCACTAGAACAAAAACTAATTGGACCATTGGAGGAGTTACATACCAAAGAACAATCCCCCTAAGAAATTTTGTGAGTGGAGCTTTGAGCAAGGAGATCGAAAATCGCAGTAAAATGAGCTAGAACTCATGCTTGAGCTGGTTGGTGATTTTTTTGGGAGGAAGAAGGAGTGTGTGGTGGCTGGAATAACTGGAGGGGAGCCACCATGGGCCCATGAGGCAGGAGGCGCGCCGAGGGGGGTGGGCGCGCCCTGGACCCTCGTGGCCAGGTGCTTGTTCCCCTGCTGTGTTCTCAGTGCCAGATATTCTCAAATATTCCAGAAAAAATCATATTTCAATTTCGGAGCATTTGGAGAACTTTTATTTTCGGGGTATTTTTTATTGCACGGATAATTCAGAAAACAGGCAGAAAGTACTATTTTTACTTTATTTAATCTAAATAACAGAAAGTTAAAGGAGGGTACAGAAGGTTGTGCTTTCTAACTTCATCCATCTCATGTTCATCAAAAGGAATCCACTAACAAGGTTGATCAAGTCTAGTTAACAAACTCATTCCGAATAACATGGAACCGGAGAAATTTCTAATAGCACTAGGTTACCTCAACGGGGATATGCACGTCCCCAATAATAAGAATATCATATTTCTTCTTGACAGTAGGTAGAGGAAATTCAAAACCCCCAAAAATAATCGATGGAATTTTTTCAATAGAGTTGATACTTCCTCGGAAAGTGTACCGTATGCTCATTACCATTGACATGAAAAGTGACATTGCCTTTGTTGCAATCAATAACAGCCCCTGCAGTATTCAAAAAGGGTCTTCCAAGAATAATGGACATACTATCGTCCTCGGGAATATCAAGAATAACAAAGTTCGTTAAAATAGTGACATTTGCAACCACAACAGGCACGTCCTCACAAATACCGACAGGTATAGCAGTTGATTTATCGGCCATTTGCAAAGATATTTCAGTAGGTGTCAACTTATTCAAATCAAGCCTATGATATAAAGAGAGAGGCATAACACTAACACCGGCTCCAATATCACATAAAGCGGTTTTAACATAGTTTCTTTTAATGGAGCATGGTATAGTTGGTACTCCTGGATCTCCTAGTTTCTTTGGTATTCCACCCTTAAAAGTATAATTAGCAAGCATGGTGGAAATTTCAGCTTCCGGTATCTTTCTTTTATTTGTAACAATATCCCTCATGTACTTGGCATAAGGATTCATTTTAATCATATCAGTAAAACGCATACGCAAAAAGATAGGTCTAATCATTTCAGCAAAGCGCTCAAAATCCTCATCATCCTTTTTCTTGGATGGGTTAGGAGGAAAAGGCATGGGTTTCTGAACCCATGGCTCTCTTTCTTTAGCGTGCTTCCTAGCAACAAAGTCTCTCTTATCATAACGTTGATTCTTTGATTGTGGGTTATCAAGATCAACAGCAGGTTCAATCTCTACATCATTGTCATTGCTAGGTTGGGCATCAACATGAACATCATCATTAACATTATCACTAGGTTCATGTTCATTACCAGATTGTGTTTCAGCATCAGAAATAGAAATATCATTGGGATTCTCAGGCGTGTCAATAACAGGTTCACTAGAAGCATGCAAAGTCCTATCATTTTTCTTTTTCTTCTTTTTAGACGGACTAGGTGCATCAACATTACTCTGAGAATCTTGCTCAATTCTCTTAGGGTGAGCCTCAGGATACAAAGGTTCCCGAGTCACTTTACCTCCTCTAGTTGCAACTCTAACAGCAAAGTCATTATTCTTATTATTTAATTCATTAAGCAACTCATTCTGAGCTTTAAGTACTTGTTCTACTTGAGTGGTAACCATAGAAGCATGTTTACTAATGAGTTTAAGTTCACCTTTAACTCTAGACATATAATCACTCAAGTGCTCAATCATATAAGCATTGTGTTTTAATTGTCTACCGAAATAAGCATTGAAATCTTCTTGCTTAACCATAAAATTATCAAACTCATCTAAGCATTGGCTAGGAAACTTAGTAGGAGGGATTTCAGCTTTACCATATCTATAGAGAGAATTTACCTTTACTACCTGTGTCGGGTTATCAACACCATGTATTTCTTCAATAGGTGGTAAATTAAGACCATGTATTTCTTCAACAGGAGGTAAATTCTTAACATCTTCAGCTTTTATACCTTTTTCTTTCATGGATTTGTTTGCCTCTTGCATATCTTCAGGACTGAGAAATAGAACACCCCTTTTCTTCGGAGTTGGCTTAGGAGTTAGTTCAGGGAGTGTCCAATTGTTTTCATTCATCAACATATTATTCAATAGAATTTAGCTTCATCAACAGTCCTTTCCCTGAAAACACAACCAGCACAACTATCCAGGTGGTCTCTGGAAGCGTCGGTTAGTCCATTATAAAAGATATCAAGTATTTCATTTTTCTTGAGAGGATGATCAGGCAAAGCATTAAGTAATTGGAGAAGCCTAGTGGGACAGTATTATCAAGCATAGAAGTAGTTTCATCATAAGTATCATGCAAAGCAGAAGTGGCATCATCAATAACATGCGACATATCAGAATTAACAGCGGAAGCAGGTTTGGGTGTCGCAAGCTTACTCAAAATAGAAGGTGAATCAAGTGCAGAGCTAGATGGCAGTTCCTTACCTCCCCTCGTAGTTGAGGGATAACTTTTGGTTTTCTCGTCTTTCAAGTTCCTCATAGTGACCAGCAGATATAAATCCCAAGTGACTCAAAGAATAGAGCTATGCTCCCCGGCAACGGCGCCAGAAAATAGTCTTGATAACCCACAAGTATAGGGGATCGCAACAGTTTTCGAGGGTAGAGTATTCAACCCAAATTTATTGATTCGACACAAGGGGAGCCAAAGAATATTCTCAAGTATTAGCAGTTGAGTTGTCAATTGAACCACACCTGGATAACTTAATATCTGCAGCAAAGTATTTAGTAGCAAAGTAGTATGATAGTAGCGGTAACAGTAGCAAAAGTAAAAGTGATAGTTTTGTAGTGATTGTAACAATGGCAACGGAAAAGTAAATAAGCGAAGAACAATATGTGAAAAGCTTGTAGGCATTGATCGGTGATGGAGAATTATGCCGGATGCGATTATTCATGCAACAGTTATAACATAGGGTGACACAGAACTAGCTCCAATTCATCAATGTAATGTAGGCATGTATTCCGAATATAGTCATACATGCTTATGGAAAAGAACTTGCATGACATCTTTTGTCCTACCCTCCCGTGGCAGCGGGGTCCTATTGGAAACTAAGGGATATTAAGGCCTCCTTTTAAGAGAGTACCGGACCAAAGCATTAACACATAGTGAATACATGAACTCCTCAAACTACGGTCATCACAGGGAGTGGTCCCGATTATTGTTACTTCGGGGTTGCCGGATCATAACACATGGTAGGTAACTATTGACTTGCAAGATTGGATCTAGAACTCACATATATTCATGAAAACATAATAGGTTCAGATCTGAAATCATGGCACTCGGGCCCTAGTGATAAGCATTAAGCATAGCAAAGTCATAGCAACATCAATCTCAGAACATAGTGGATACTAGGGATCAAACCCTAACAAAACTAACTCGATTACATGATAAATCTCATCCAACCCATCACCGTCTAGCAAGCCTACGATGGAATTACTCACGCACGGCGGTGAGCATCATGAAATTGGTGATGGAGGATGGTTGATGATGACAATGGCGACGGATTCCCCTCTCGGGAGCCCCGAACGGACTCCAGATCAGCCCTCCCGAGAGAGATTAGGGCTTGGCGGCAGCTCCGTATCGTAAAACGCGATGAATCCTTCTCTCTGATTTTTTTCTCCCGAACGTGAATATATAGAGTTGGAGTTGAGGTCGGTGGAGCAACAGGGGGCCCACGAGGCAGGGGGCGCGCCCCCCACCCTCGTGGACAGGGGGCGCGCCCCCACCCTCGTGGACAGGGTGTGGGACCCCTGGCCTTGATTCTTTTGCCAGTATTTTTTATTATTTCGAAAAATAATCTCTGTGAAGTTTCAGGTCATTCCGAGAACTTTTGTTTCTGCACAAAAATAACACCATGGCAATTCTGCTGAAAACAGCGACAGTCCGGGTTAGTTCCATTGAAATCATGCAAGTTAGAGTCCAAAACAAGGGCGAAAGTGTTTGGAAAAGTATATACGACGGAGACGTATCTGCGGGGCAGAGGAAGCAAGGAACAAGGCTACTAGAGCTGCGCTGAGGCCAGAGGCGCAAAGAGCGAAGGGGCACGGTGGGTTCCCCCCGGCAAGAGCCTTGCCGAGGACGACCTACGCTACCCCGGCAAGGGCCTTGCCGGGGCAGCTTACCCAACACCAGCGGGACCGCCACCCTTGAGCCTGAGAGTTCCGACAGCATCGACAACATTGGAACCAAGGCTCAGGAGGCGCCTACATGGTGTCATGCAGATCTTTGTGAAGACTGAAGGCCTGCAAGACCAGATAAGAACCAGAAGACGAAGGCCCCCCGGCAAAACCCTTGCCGGGGACGCTCACAAGACCCCGGCAAGACCCTTGCCGGGGTCATCTACGGGGCCACAACCAGGCCCGCACCTACCAAGGTTTCACTGCCACGTGACTGTCCCGACGCAGCAGCCAGCCTGCCAACTAGGCACGCACCTATGTGGCAGAATGCAGCTCCTAGGCCAACCAAGAAAGCACCTGCGTGGTGGCATGCAGATCTTTGTGAAGACCCTACCACCGCACCAGCCAGCCAGCCAGCGTGGCGCTGCATGCCTTGTCAGCTTGGACGCGCGTCGAAGCGAGGCGAGGCGGCGACAGACGAGACAAGCTTCCTTGCCATCCCCGATAAAGCAAGAGGGCATGTCGGCAGCGCATTTAATGCATTTTGTCCCATGATGTCAGAGATAAACTTGTACACTTTAGACACTTTCCACCTCCTCTGTGCCGCCGTGGCAGCCCCTTTGACATATAAAAGGAGGCCCAAGGCGTACTGAGGAAGGATTCGGACTGTTTGGGCTAGGCAGGCACCGCAGCTAGTTGAAGATCTCATGAACACAAAATATACACCAAGCAGGACTAGGGTATTACGCATTACTTATGGCCTGAACCTGGATAAAATTCCCCCGCGTTGTTCTTCTAAACCCGCTCTTTTTATAGCCCGCGCCCCGGCAACCGTAGTAGGGTTTCTCTGTGATCCCATAGGTGTCGTTCTTGAACCCCGGCAACTCATCATTTGCAGAAACTTATCATGTAACTCTTTGTTCGTCATGTTCTCCCAGCAGTCTTGTCGGCTTGTGATCCTGCCATGGTTAGCAGCAATAGAAACACACAAGAATATGATCCTACAGACTACTAGGAAGTGGTACTAGTGTGTCACAAATCCGTCAAGCGAATCTCAAAATCCTACTAGTTCTTACCAAGCAGCAGGTGGTGATCGACAATCGTTGTAGTCAAAACTCTCAAAAGCTTGGATAGAGCGATTGCCAGGGAGAATCAAATGCACGACGTAGATGTATGTGGAGCTAGGAAGGCTTATAATGTGGAGCAATAATCAATTCAGAGATGCAAAGTTGAATAAATGCTCAACGACGGTACTGTGCTGGTCCTAGGCTAGACCGTAGTAGAGATGCGAGCCTGGAACACTAACGAAATCACATCGCGACACAGAACAAGGGAAAAGCACACTCTGGAAAAAAATCACTCTTTTTTTGCGCTCTTTTTTTTGCGCTCCTCTTTTTTTGCGAAAAATCACAATAATGGCGAGTGTCTCAAAACTCTTCCCAAGTCAAATTGACAGGATAGGCACGAAATTTTTTTGACTATTTTTTGGAAATCAGGGCAGCGACAGCGAAAAAGTGCGACAAAAAATCACTATGATGGCAAAGACTCAGAAAAGCCTAAAAACAGGATAGGGAAAAAATATTTTTGATCATCAAATTTTGGCCCGGGGGTCTCCAGACTCTGTTTTTTTTCGAAACCTACTCATGCAAGGAAACACGAATCGGAAATTAGATGGATCTCGAAAACAAAACTAATATGAAAGGAACTCGGATTGGTGGTGGATATATGGTGGTAGGATATGGCAGCGGTGGTGGTATATGGATACGGATCGGTGGTGGTATATGGATACGGATTCAGAGCGGTGGCAGATAAGCGGTGGTGGTAGATGGCAGGGGCGATGATGATGGTGCGGTGGCGGCGTGACGACTTATGACCAGAACTCAAAAATCTAAAAGACTAGACGCTAAGACCAGCAACTTGACACCACAATGCAACCGCAGATTCAACAAAGCAAAATACTGAAAAGACTCTGCAAAGGCTCAGACTGGTTCGGATCGGATGAACTAACCCTAATTTTTTTTGGCTCTTCGTGGACTATAGGTATGAAGAACAGACTCGATCTAAACTACGAAAAACTGTAAAATCTCACCGAGCAACCTGGGAATCTGATACCACTTGATAGAGGCAAAGGTGTCCTGTCTTTCGATGAGATGGTGGCTATTGTTTTTGGTGGAGTAGACTTTGACGATCCGACTATGAACGTGCGAGGACGTCGCACCATAGCAATCGCTAAACCAACTCCGGGAGGTTATTGACCACACCGGAGCACGATCAACCTGACCACGAGGGTCTATTTCCTGCAAGCAAACAAAGAACAAGCAAGAAACTAAGATTTGTAATCAGGATATTGCGAATATAAGAGGAAAGCTTTATTGATCAAGGTGGGGTTCTGTGATGTCTTGGTCTGGTCGTTGAACACAAACGAAGTACGCGAAGTTGCAGCTACGACGAACTTTTAATCTAAACAAAACCCAAAGTCTAAACGATGCCCTAAGGGCTGTATATATGGAGGAAGAGCGGGGAATTTCATGGCCCTTGGGGGAGGGGTACGAAACCAACACTAACTCTTGTTTCCCCACACATGCAGACTCTAAAAACAGCCTATACTTGACTATTTCGAAATTACATGGGCCTGGCCCAAAATAAGGTGACACATCACCTATAATAGCCTCTGGACGAAATTTATGAAGTAGCATCTTGTGTATTTCGTCCAAGGCTTCATGCACTCATTATGGTGGCTTCAAAGTCCTGAAATCATCACTTGTATCTCTGTTCTTGTTCCCCGTGCGCATGCCATCATCTCCATGCTTAATCTTGCTCCAATGTTCATCCCTCTTGTCCAAGCTAGGCCCTTCATTTGTAAGCAAGACAAATGTATCCAATTTAGGCAACATCATATTCTCATGAACATTAGAATCATTACCAAAAACCGAAAGTACCTGATAATTTGTTTGGCGTGCGCGAGCTCTAGTAATTGGTACAGTATGTATAGCAGCAAGGGCTGTGGGTGTAACAATGGTATTGATGTCCTCATCAGACGTGATGCCTATATTCACGATCATTGCCTTAGATATCGTCATAACTTTGCGCTTTTCTATCAATTACTTAGCAGTAATTTGTTCACCCACCGTATTATTTGCTATCTTGAGAGAAGCCTCTAGTGAAACCTATGGCCCCCGGGTCTATTTTTCCATCATATAAGTTTCTATTTTCCATCATATTAGTTTCCGATCATCTATTTTGCAATATTTTACCTTCCGATCTATAAACCAAAAATACCAAAAATATATACTTTATCGTTTATCTATCTCTATCACATCTCACTTTTGCAAGTAACCGTGAAGGGATTGACAACCCCTTTATCGCGTTGGGTGCAAGTTGTTTGATTGTTTGTGCAGGTATTAGGTGATTTATGCATTGTCTCCTACTAGATTGATATCTTGGTTCTCAAACTGAGGGAAATACTTATCTCTACTTTGCTGCATCACCCTTTCCTCTTGATGGGAAAAACCAACGCAAGCTCAAGAAGTAGCACATATGATGATTTGATTTTCGTAAGATGAGACATAGGCACGTTTCCCAAGGTTAATAGAGTTGGATTAATGCCAAGCTGTGGTAGGTGGCTGATGAGAGGAGGACAGTGGGCAAATGCATTAGTAAGTGTCGTGTGCTACTCTACACGTAGTATTGTTGTAGCAGCTCAAAATCATCTCTCATAGATTGTCTATCTTAAAAGTCCAAAACTTTTCCTTGTCTTAAAAAATAAATTTATGGGGGATTAACTTTTTTCCCATCTAACAAACCCCTATAACTTAATCACAAAACTGACATTTGGTTCATTCATCGAACACTTGGCCTGCAAGCAACGCCTTTCAGACACATTAAGCTAAACTAGATGATACCCACAAGTTGCAGCGGTAATCTTCTTACAAGACGTCACATCCCAATTTTTCACAAAATTTGGATGTGCATTTAGAAGCATTTTGTGACTCCCGAATAATTAGGCTATAGTAATCCCATGTTAATAGTGCCAAGTCATCACAATTACTATTGCTAATCTCGCTTTGATCCAAAAGCAATTCAATTTCAAATTCAAATTATCAGTGAATTAATAAAATTCTCAAACATGAAAACTAAAGTGTTCGAAATGTGGCAAATAATTCATAGTTAATATTGGTGGAGAAGCCAACATTTTAAAAAGTGTTTAATTGTCCTAAAATAAATAAAACAATGGTAAAATAATTAATTAAATGCCTTTTTAAGAGTTGTAAAAATGTAAACTATTTTTTGTTTGTGTACCAAACACTTTGTGGTAGTAGAGTAAACTAAAACATTAATTTAGGGACTAGGATTATGTTTTCTAAAATTAAAATAAAATAAAACAGTAAAAGTAAGTAAAATAAAAAAAACCAAAAAAACAGAAAAAACAAAAGAACCCCCTGGTCCAACTGAGCCTCGGCCCAGCCGGCCCACCCGCACCTCCTGGTCTATATGGCCACCCAACACCTAACCCTAGCCGACACCCGCCCCCCACTTCCCCCTCGTCCACCTCTCCTTCCCCCCGATCTTTATTGGGGGCAACCGCTCCCCGACGCCGCGTAGCCATCCCCATCGCCCCTTGCTAGAACCCCACGAGCCTTGCCGCCCCGCTCCCCGGCAACGCTCCTGAGCCGCGCCCCCTCCTGTCCTCTCTTTCCCCCAGTCACCACGCCCGTCCGCCGCACCGCGCGCGCACGCGCACACTGTCTCGGCCCCCTGTTTCCTCGTGCTCGCCTTCGCCTCGCTGCAACCGCTTGGCTCCGCCGCCGCAGCTGCCACGTTCGCCGCCCGCCTCTGCTTCTCCGCCCTGCTGGCCACCACCGCGGCCCGCATCGCCGCGCCCCCACCCCCTGCTTACCTGCTGCTGCCCATCCCCATAGTGTCGTGCCACTGGGCACCGCAGCCAGTATGCGTCGCCCGCCCGCCCCGGCCACACTCTGACCTCGCCTGGCCCTCACCTCGCCTCTGCCACCGCGCCTTTACCCTGGCCCGCAGCCACATGCACCGGCACTCGCCCGCTGCAGCCTCCCGCCGTCGTCTGCGGCCGCAATCCCGCCCGCCTGCCTGGCACCCGCGCGCCCCGGGGCTCCGCTTCGCCTCCGCCCCGCTCCGCGCCCTGCGCCCGTTGATACGTCTCCAACGTATCTATAATTTTGATTGTTCCATGCTATTATAGTATCTGTCTTGGATGTTTTATATGCATTAATATGCTATTTTATATTCTTTTGGGACTAACCTATTAACCTAGAGCCCAGTGCTAGTTTTTGTTTTTTCCTTGTTTTGCGTTTCGCAGAAAAGGAATACCAAACGGAGTGCAAACGGAATAAAAATTTCGCGATGATTTTTCTTGGACCAGAAGACACCCAGGAGACCTGGAGTGCAAGTCAGAAGATCCACGAGGCGGCCATAAGGGTGGAGGGCGCGCCCCCTGCCTTGTGGGCCCCTCATGAGTCCCCTAACCTAATTCTTTCGCCTATATATTCACATATATTCCCAAACCACCAGAAGTATCCACGAAAACACATCTCCATAGCCGCAACCTTCTGCTCCCATGAGATCCCATCTAGGGGCCTTTTTTGGCATCCTGCCGGAGGGGCATTCGATCACGGAGGGCTTCTACATCAACTCTATTGCCCTTCTGATGAAGCGTGAGAAGTTTACCATAGACCTACAGGTCCATGGCTAGTAGCTGGATGGCTTCTTCTCTCTCCTTGATTTTCAATACCATGTTCTCCTCGATGTTCTTGGAGATCTATCCGATGTAATCTTTTTTGCGGTGTGTTTGTCGAGATCCGGTGAATTGTGGATTTATGATCAGCTTATCTATGAATATTATTTGAATCTTCTCTGAATTCTTTATGCATGATTTGATATCGTTGTAATTCTCTTCGAATTATCGGTTTTGTTTGGCCAACTAGATTGGTTTTTCTTGCAATGTGATGAAGAAATCAATACCATTGTTACACCCATAACCCCTGCTACTATAAATACTGGACCGATTACTAGAGCTCGCGCACGCCAATTAAATTACCTGGTACTTTTGTTTCTTGGTAATGATTCTAATGTTCATGAGAATATGATGCTGCCTAAATTGGATACATTTGTTTTGCTTACAAATGAAGGGCCTAGCTTGGAGAAGGATGAAAATTGGAGCAAGAGCAAGCACAGAGTTGATGGTATGCGCAAGGGAAACAAGAACGGAGTTTCAAGTGATGATTTCAAGACTTTGAAGCCACCATAATGAGTGCACGAAGCCTTGGACGAAATATACAAGATGCCACTTCATAATTTTCGTCCAGAGGCTATTCTACGTGCTGCGTCACCTTATTATTCGGCCAGGCCCATGTAATTTCGAAGTACTTGAATATAGGTTGTTTTTAGCTTCCGTATGTGTGGGGAAACAAGAGTTAGGGTTGGTTTCGGACCCCTCCTCCAAGGGCCACGAAATTCCCCCCCTCTTCCTCCATATATACAGCCCTTAGGGCATTGTTTAGACTTTGGTTTTTGTTTAGATTAAAAGTTCACCATAGCTGCAACTTCGCGTACTTCGTTTGTGTTCAACGACCAGACAAAGGCGTCACAGAACCCGACCTTCATTAATAAAGCTTTCCTCTTATATTCGCAATATCTAGATTGCAATCTCACTTTCTTGCTTGTTCTTCGTTTGCCCGCAGGAAACAGAACTTTGTGGTCAGGTTGATCGTGCTCCGGCATGGTCAATAACCCCTCGGAAGTTGGTTTAGCGATTGCTAAGGCGAGACGTCTCGCACGTTCGTAGTCGGATCATCAAGGTCGACTCCCACAGAAAACGATAGCCACCATCTCATCGAAACATCGGGACACCTTCGCCTCTATCAAGTGGTATCATATTTCCAGGTTGCTCGGTGAGATTTTACAGTTTTTCGTAGTTTAGATCGAGTCTGTTCTTCATACCTAGAGTCCACGAAAAAGCCACAAAAAATAGGGTTAGTTCATCATATCCGAACCAATCTGAGCCTTTGCTTAATCTTTTTAGGATTTTGCTTTTTTGAATTTGCGGTTGCATCGTCGTGTCTAGTTGCTGGTCATAGCGTCTAGTCCTTTAGAGTTTCAAGTTCTATCACAGTTTGTCACGCCGCCGCCGCACCATCTTCATCGTTGCTGCCATATCCCACCACCGCTGCCATATACCACCACCACTGCCATATCCCACCAACGCTGACATATACCACCGTTCCGTATCCATATACCACCGCCGCTGCCATATACCACCACCGATTCGTATCCATATACCACCACCGATCCTTATCCATATACCACCACCGCTACCATATACCACCACCGTTGCCATATCCTACCACCATATCTCCACCACCAATCTGAGTTCCTTTCATATTAGGTTTGTTTTTAAGATCCATCTATTTTTTGATTCGTGTTTCCTTGACTGAGTAGGTTTCAGAAAAAAAACAGAGGCTGGAGACCCCCGGGCAGGTTTTAGGCCAAAATTTTGAGGACCGAAAATATTTTTTCCCTATCCTTTTTTTAGGCTTTTCTGAGTCTTTTGAGACGCTCGCCATCATACTGATTTTTTGTCGCCCTTTTTCGTCGTCGCTACCCTGATTTCCGAAAAAAAATTAGTCAAAAAAATTTCGCTCCTATCTTGTCAATTTGACTTGGGAAGAGTTTTGAGACACTCGCCATTATTGTGATTTTTCGCAAAAAAAGAGGAGCGCAAAAAAAGACCGCAAAAAAAGAGCGATATTTTTCCAGAGTGGGCTTTTCCCTTGTTTCTGTGCCGCGCCGTGATTTTGTTAGTGTTCTAGGCTCGCGTCTCTACTACGGTCTAGCCTAGGACCAGCACAGTACCGTCGTTGAGCGTTTATTCAACTTTGCATCTCTGAATTCATTATTGCTGCCCCTTGTTGCTACCATATTATAAGCCTTCCCGGCTCCACATACATCTACGTCGTGCGTTTGACTCTCCCTGGCAATCGCTCTATCCAAGCTTTTGAGAGTTTTGACTACAACGGTTGCTTATCATCACCTGCTGCTTGCTAAGAACTGGTAAGCTTTTGAGATTCGCTTGACAGATTTGTGACACACCAGCACCACTTCCTAGTAGTCTGTAGGATCATGTTCTTGTGTGTTTCTATTGCTGCTAACCATGGCAGGATCACAAGCCGACGAGACTGACTGGGAGAACATGACGAACAAAGAGTTACAGGATAAGTTTCAACAAATGATGAGTGGACGGGTGGAAGATGTGCTAAACAGATTTGAAGAGCCATGGAGAAGATAGATGGCATTGAGAAGGCATTCGAAACAAAGCTCGATAACAAGTTTAATGAATTGCTCGTACGTCTTCCACAACCACCGCCCGCTGCACCTGTCGCACCTCTACAACAACAACATCGCCTTCCAAATCAAGTGGGATGAGGACAACGCATTCCCCTTGAGCCTGGTCAAACTTCTGGTGCCGCTGTACCTACTGTTGATGCTTCTGTAGCTCCTGCTGCTACTGCAGAGGTGGAGGACCATTACGAGGATGAGGTTGATCAAAATCAGAACTACGTGCAACCACCAACACCACCACCACCAAGTCGTCCTCATGCATATCATCGCAACGGTAAGGCTGCACCACCTGAGGTACGAGATCATGACCATCTTCCTAAACTAAAATTGAATATTCCACCATTTGAGGGTAGATATGTTCCTGATATATATCTAACTTGGGAGTTAGAAACTGAACAACGATTTACATGTTTACAATATCCTGAGGAGAGACGTGTTCCTGCTGCTGTTTGTGCTTTCACTAGCTTTGCATGTGTTTGGTGGTCTGAACATTGTAGATTATATCCTATTCCAGCTACTTGGGATGCTTCGAAAATTGCTATGCGAACTCGCTGGGTTCCACCATACTATCAACGTGAATCGCTTCAAAAATTGCAGCGTTTGATACAAGGATTTTTTTTGTAGAAGAACATTATCAGGAATTACAAACTGGTATGATTAGATGTGGTATTGTTGAGGATAATGATGCTATGCTTGCACGTTTTATGGGTGGATTAAATAAAGAGATTCAGACCATTCTAGAGCATAAGGAATATAATAATATCACTCATTTATTCCATCATGCTTGCAAAGCTGAAACGTGAAGTGCAGGATCGACAGGCATTGGCGCGAACTAACTTTTCTGCAGGTCGACCTTCATCATGGACACCGCGTGCATCCTCTACTTCCACACGTTCTGCTACACCAGCACCTCCGTCAGCTGCCACCTCCAACCGTGATACAAGAAAGCAGGCACAACCACCACTATCTGCCAAGAGCACACCTTTTGGGCCTGCACAGAACTCTTCTTCATCCGTGGCATCAACAGGGCGAACACATGATATTATTTGTCGTCATTGCAAGGGTGGAGGTCATTATGCGAGAGAATGCCCATCTAAACGTGTGATGATTCTTACCGAGGATGGTGGGTATGAGTCCGCTAGTGACTATGATGAGGAGACTTTGGCTCTTATTACAAGTGAAGAACACGGTGGAGATGATTCTGATCATGAGATGCAATACATGGCTACTGAAGATGCTGACAGGTATGAATGTTTAGTTGCTCAACGTGTTTTGAGTGTGCAGGTTACACAAGTTGAGAAAAATCAGAGGCATAATTTGTTCCATACAAAGGGAGTTGTGAAGGAACGTTCTATTCGCGTCATTATAGATGGAGGGAGCTGTAACAACTTGGCTAGCATGGAGATGGTGGAGAAGCTATCTCTCACCGCAAGACCACATCCACATCCTTACTACATCCAATGGTTCAATAAAAGCAGCAAGGTTAAGGTAACACGTACTGCTCGTGTGCATTTTAGTATCTCTACATATGCTGATTATGTTGATTGTGATGAGGTACCAACGCAAGCATGTTCCTTATTACTTGGTAGACCATGGCAATTTGATAAAAATTCTGTACACCATGGTAGAAACAATCAGTATACTCTTGTTCATAAGGATAAAAATATTACTTTGCTTCCTGTGACTCCTGATTCCATTTTGAAAGATGATATTAATAGAGCTAATAAAGCAAAACATGAGAAAAATAAGAGTGAAAATCAGATTGTGGCAAAAGAATTTGAGCAACAAATGAAACCTAATAATAAACCATCTAGTGTTGCTTCTGAAATTAAATTGAAAAGTTCATGTTTACTTGCCACAAAATCTGATATTGATGAGCTAGATTTCAGCAAATCTGTTTGCTATGCTTTTGTGTGCAAAGAGGCATTATTTTCATTCGAGGACGTGCCTTCCTCTTTGCCCCTACTGTCACTAACATTTTGCAGGAGTTCACTGACGTATTTCCACAAGACGTGACATCGGGATTACCACCTATTCGAGGGATTGAGCATCAGATTGACTTAATTCCCGGTGCATCGCTATCCAACCGTGCACCATACCGTACCAATCCAAAGGAGACAAAGTAGATTATGCGTCAAGTACAGGAGCTGCTCGACAAAGGTAATATATGCGAATCACTTAGTCCTTGTGCTGTTCCTATTATACTAGTGCCTAAAAAGGATGGTAGTTCGCGTATGTGTGTTGATTGTAGACGCATTAATAATATTACTATTCATTATCATCATCCTATTCCTAGGCTAGATGATATGCTTGATGAATTGAGTGGCTCTACAATATTCTCCAAAGTTGATTTGCGTAGTGGATACCATCAAATTCGTATGGAATTGGGAGATGAATGGAAAACAACATTTAAAACTAAGTTTGGTTTATATGAGTGGTTAGTCATGCCTTTTGGGTTAACTAATGCACCTAGTACTTTCATGAGACTAATGAACAAGTTTTACGTGCTTTCATTGGACGATTTGTGGTAGTCTATTTTGATGATATACTGATTTATAGCAAATCTTTGGAAGAACATTTGGAACATTTACGTGCTGTTTTTATTGCTCTACGTGATGCACGTTTGTTTGGTAACCTTGGGAAGTGCACCTTTTGCACCGACTGAGTATCTTTTCTTGGCTATGTTGTTACTCCATAGGGAATTGAAGTTTATAAAGCCAAGATTGAAGCTATTGAGAGTTGGCCGCAGCCTAAAACGGTCACACAAGTGAGGAGTTTTCTCGGACTCGCTGGTTTCTATAGGCGATTTGTGAGAGATTTTAGCACCATTGCTGCACCTCTCAATGAGTTTACAAAGAAGGATGTGCCTTTTGATTGGGGTACCACACAGGAAGAAGCCTTCACGGTATTGAAAGATAAGTTGAGACATGCTCCTTTACTCCAACTTTCTGATTTTAATAAGACTTTTGAGCTTGAATGTGATGCTAGTGGAATTGGATTAGGAGGTGTGCTATTACAAGATGGCAAACATGTTGCATACTTTTCTGAAAAATTGAGTGGGCCTAGTCTGAACTATTCTACTTATGATAAAGAATTATATGCTCTTGTTCGGACCTTAGAAACATGGAAACATTATTTATTTCCCAAAGAATTTGTTATACATTCTGATCATGAATCTTTGAAACATATTAAAAGTCAAGCAAAACTGAACCATAGACATGCTAAATGGGTTGAATTCATTGGGACTTTCCCTTATGTCATTAAACACAAGAAGGGTAAATAAAATGTTAATGCTGATGCATTGTCTCGTCGTTATACTATGCTTTCACAACTTGACTATAAAATATTTGGTTTGGAGACCATCAAAGATCAATATGTGCATGATGCTAAATTTAAAGATGCATTAAGGAATTGTAAAGAAGGTAGAACATGGAACAAGTTCGTCATTAATGATGGATTTGTGTTTCATGCTAACAAGCTATGCATTCCAGCTAGCTCTGTTCGTCTTTTGTTGTTGCAGTAGGCTCATGGCGGAGGATTAATGGGGCACTTTGGCGTGAAGAAGACGGAGGATATACTTGCTACACATTTCTTTTGGCCAAAGATGAGACAGGATGTTGAGCGTTTTGTTGCTCGCTGCACTGCATGTCGAAAAGCTAAGTCATGACTCAATCCTCATGGTTTATATATGCCTTTGCCTGTACCTAGTGTTCCCTAGGAGGATATATCTATGGACTTTGTTTTAGGTTTACCTCTAACAAAGAAGGGGATGGATAGCATATTTGTTGTCGTGGATAGGTTCTCGAAAATGGCACACTTTATACCATGTCATAAAAGCGATGATGCTGTTAATGTTGTTGATTTGTTCTTTCGTGAAATTATTCACTTGCATGGTGTGACAAATACCATTGTTTCAAATCGTGATACTAAATTTCTTAGCCACTTTTGGAGATGTTTATGGGCTAAGTTGGGGACTAAACTGCATTTTAGTACTAATTGTCACCCCCAAACTGATGGACAAACTAAAGTAGTCAATAGAACATTGTCTACTATGTTTAGGGCTATTTTGAAGAATAATAAGAAAATGTGAGAAGAATGCTTGCCTCATATTGAATTTGCTTATAATCGTTCGTTGCATTCCACTACTAAGATGTGCCCTTTTGAAATTGTGTATGGTTTCCGACCTCGTGCACCTATTAAATTGTTGCCTCTTCCATCTTCGGAGAAGGTTAATTTTGATGCTAAACAACATGCATAATTGATCTTAAAAATGCATGAGTTAACTAAGGAAAACATTGTGCGTATGAATGCTAAATATAAACTTGCTGGAGATAAGGGTAGAAAACATATTGTGTTTGCACCTGGAGATCTTGTTTGGTTACATTTGCGTAAGGATAGATTTCCTGATTTTTGCAAATCAAAGCTAATGCCACGTGTTGATGGTCCTTTTAAGGTGTTAGAGAAAATAAATGATAATGCATATAAACTTGAGCTACCTGTAGATTTTGGGGTTAGTACCACTTTTAACATTGCAGATTTGAAGCCTTATTTGGGTGAGGAAGATGAGCTTCCGTTGAGGACGACTTCATTTAAAGAAGGGGAGGATGATGAGGACATCAATACCATTGTTACACCTGTAGCACCTGCTACTATACATACTAGACCGATTACTAGAGCTCGCGCACGCCAATTAAATTACGAGGTACTTTCGTTTCTTGGTAATGATTCTAATGTTCATGAGAATATGATGCTGCCTAAATTGGATACATTTGTTTTGCTTACAAATGAAGGGCGTAGCTTGGAGAAGGACGAACATTGGAGCAAGAGCAAGCATGGAGTTGATGGCATGCGCAAGGGAAACAAGAACGGAGTTTCAGTTGATGATTTCAGGACTTTGAAACCACCATAATGAGTGCACGAAGCCTTGGATGAAATATACAAGATGCCACTTCATAATTTTCGTCCAAAGGCTATTCGAGGTGCTGCGTCACCTTATTATTGGGCCAGGCCCATGTAATTTCTAAATACTTGAATATAGGTTGTTTTTAGAGTCCGTATGTGTCGGGAAACAAGAGTTAGGGTTGGTTTCGGACCCCTCCTCCAAGGGCCACGAAATTCCCCCCTCTTCCTCCATATATATAACCCTTAGGGCATCATTTAGACTCTGGGTTTTGTTTAGATTAGAACTTCGCCATAGCTACAACTTCGCGTCCTTCGTTTGTGTTCAACGACCAGACAAAGGCATCACAGAACTCCACCTTCATTAATAAAGCTTTCCTATTAAATTCGCAATATCCAGATTGCAATCTCAGTATCTTGCATGATCTTCGTTTGCCCGCAGGAAACATACCTTCATGGTAAGGTTGATCGTGCTCCGGCGTGGTCAATAACCCCTCGGAAGTTGGTTTAGCGATTGCTAAGGCGCGACGTCTCGCACGTTCGTAGTCGGATCGTCAAGGTCGACTCCCACAGAAAATGATAGCCACCTTCTCATCGAAACATCGGGAGACCTACAGCTCTATCAGATAGGCGGCGCAAAGCAGTAGGGGTGAAATCCGGTGCCGTTTGGAGCGCGACCTACGCCCGCCGCCAACAACCGTCGAGCTTAGGGTGCAGAGTTGTGGAGGAGTCCGCGGCGAGTGAGTGGGGACGAAGTGGGTGAGGTTTTTTTCCTTTTGCATGTGTGAGTGAACACACACAGTTCGCAGAGGCGACAGAGATGAATCGTGTGCGACAGTAAATCACCGAGATTGAATGGGAATCCAAGTTTCCTTTGTCCTTCATCCATGAGTTTTTTTCTCCGATGAACATAAACCCTGCTAATCACCGTGTTCAAATTTGACACTTTTCCGGGTTCATTTACAATATTTAGGGGATTATGTGCATTTTGTAGGCATTAGTGCACATAATTCAAATTCAAACAATCGGTGCATGAAAGGGTGCACACGAACGGTCTAGAAAAACCATACTCGTGGTATTTCATAATTTCTCAAGCCTTTTACCAGGAATGAGCAGAGATTTCAATGGAATGCATGGCAATAGTCAACCACAAACGCATCATTACTGGGTTATCAACTATAGAACAATGAAATATGTCCTTGAAAAACATGACGCATGGCATGGTGCCATGGTATGGCCTCACCGTGCCCTGGTTAAAAGCTGAGAAGGTTTGATTTATGTCATCATGCACGCCCTTCATAAATCAAACCATCACCGAGGAATTTCAATGCTTTCGAGAGGGAAATCACCAAGATTGAAGGGGAATCCAAATTTCCGTCCTAGTTTGTCATTCAGTTTTTTTCCAACAATCAGCATACTGCCTCAAATGCAACGTGTTCAAATTTGACATTTTTCCAAACTCATTTACCATATTTAGGGGATTATGTGCATTTTCTAGGCATTAATTATGCACATAATTCAAATTCGAACAATCAGTGCATGAAAAGGTGCACAAGAATGGTCTGGAAAACCATGCTCGTGCTATTTAGTACATTCTCATGCCTTTTACAAGGAATGGGCAGATATTTCAAGGAAATGTGTGGCAATAGTCAACCATAAACGCGTTGTTTACTGGGTTAACAACTATAAAAAATGAAATACATGCTTGAAAAACATGACGCCTGGTGTGGTGCCATGGTATGATCTCACCGTGCCCTGGTAAAAATGTCATCATGCACGCCTTTCATAAAACAAACCATCACCGAGGAAGTTTCATGGTTTCGAGGGGGAAATCACCAAGATTGAAGGGGATCCAAATTTCCTTTGTCCTTTGTCCACGAGTTTTTCTATGATTAACATACAACCTGCAAATCACCGTGTTCAAATTTGGCACTTTCCTGGGTTCATTTGCCATATTTAGGGGATTATGTGCATTTCCTAGGCATTAATGCACATAATTCAAGTTCAAACAACCGGTGCATGAAAGGGTCCACAAGAATGGCTTGGAAAACCATGCTCGTGCCATTTCGTAAATTCTCATGCCTTTTACAAGGAATGAATAGATATTTCGATGAAATGTGTGGCAATAGTCAACCACAAATGTTTGTTTGTTGGGTTTTCAACTATAGAAAAAATGAAATAAATGCTTAAAAAACATGAAGCCTGGCATGGTGCCAAGGTATGACCTCACCATGCCCTGGTAAAAATTTGAGAAGGTTTGGTTTATGTCGTCATGCACGCCCTTCATAAATCGAACCATCACCGAGGAAGTTCTATGCTTTCGAGAGGGAAATCCCCAAGATTGAAGGGGAATCCAAATTTCCGTCCTAGTTTGTCATTCAGTTTTTTCCCAACGATCAACATACCACCTCAAATGCAACATGTTCAAATTTGACATTTTTTCGGGCTCATTTACCATATTTAGGGGAGTATGTGCATTTTCTAGGAATTAATGGACATAATTCAAATTCGAACAATCGGTGCATGAAAAGGTGCACAAGAACGGTCTAGAAAACCATGCTCGTGTTATTTAGTACATTCTCATGCCTTTTACAAGGAATGGGCAGATATTTCAAGGAAATGTGAGGCAATAGTCAACCATAAACGCATCGTTTACTGGGTTAACAACTATACAAAAAAATGAAACACATGGTTGGAAAACATTACGCCGGGCGTGGTGCCATGGTATGGCCTCACCATGCTCTAGTAAAAATTGGAGAATGTTTTCCTTATGTCATGACGCATGCCTTTCATAAATCGAACCATCACCGAGGAAGTTTCATGGTTTCAAGGGGGAAATCACCAAGATTGAAGGGGGATCCCAATTTCCTTTGTCCTTTGCCCACGAGATTTTTTCTATGATGAACATACAACCTGCAAATCACCGTGTTCAAATTTGGCACTTTTCCGGGTTCATTTGCCATATTTAGGGGATTATGTGCATTTCCTAGGCATTAATGCACATAATTCAAGTTCAAACAATCGGTGCATGAAAGGGTGCACAAGAATGGCCTGGAAAACCATACTCGTGCCATTTACTAAATTCTCATGCCTTTTACAAGGAAGGGGTAGATATTTCGATGAAATGTGTGGCAATAGTCAACCACAAACGTTTGTTTATTGGGTTTTCAACTATAGAAAAAATGAAATAAATGCTTGATAAACATGACGCCTGGCATGGTGTGCCATGGTATGACCTTACCATGCACTGGTAAAAATTAGAGAAGGTTTGGCTTATGTCGTCATGCACAGCTTCAGAAATCGAACCATCACCAAAGAAGTTCCACACTTCCGAGAGGGAAATCACCAATATTGAAGGGGAATCCATATTTTCTTCCTTCTTTGCCCTGGAGTTTTTTTTTCTACGACGAACATACACCCTGCAAATCACTGTGTTCAAATTTGGCCTTTTTCCGGGCTCATTTACCATATTTAGGGGATTATGTGCATTTTCTAGGCATTTAGCGGATATAAATCCAATCCAGCTACAGGTGCACGGGTGTGATGTGAGGGACGTGGATTGCCGTTAGATCGCGGCGCATCCTACGGTGCACACGTGCGATCCGCGTGGCTGGGGTTCCATCCAATCATAACGCAACACACAATAGGATCAGCGCACACTGTTTCCGGATGCGATGGAGATGAACCGTGTGCGATAATGAATGAGCAAACTTGTAAGGGAAGCCAAATTTCTGTTGTCGTTTGTCGTTGAGCTCTTGAATACCACCGCACTGTACGGCTGCCCGGCCCCTCCGTCCCAGAGCTCTCTCCAGGTGTCGTCCATGGCACCGCGGCGCACAGTAACTGGTAAAGAAGCGATGGCATCCCGCCGGGCCGCGTTCCTCGCGGCGCGCGACCGCACACATGGTAAGGAAGCGATGGCATCTCGCCACGCCGAGTTCATCGCCGCCGCCGGCGAGACAGTTACATGGGCGGACTTTGAGGCTGCCATGGCCGAAAGGGTGGTGGATCTAGAGGCGTCCAAAGCCGCACAGAAGGAGTGGAAAAGGCAGAAAGCAGTCAAGAAAAGAGAGTCCCGCCGCCACAAGAGAAAAGAGGACGCACGCCGTGGTGAGGAGAGCTTGGCGGAGATCGAAGCACGGTGGGCTGCCGCCTACAAGGCCGAGAAGGAGAACGCTGGCGTCTGGCCAGCATTCCCCGATGGCAGCATGTGAGAAGTAGTTTAGGTTTGTAATATTAGAGCACATTACCAGTAGTACTTTAAGTTTGTAGTATTAACGTACAATGTCGGTAAGAGCATCCTTTGAGGGATTTGAGCGTTGATTAGCATGTGTGCCCATGTGCGTTCCTTTGCATTAATCATTAGAAGATCACAAAACACACGGTTTCTAAGCCATACCCGTCTGCGTTTTTTGCGTTAATGACCCATAAGTCAGTTACCTGTGCGATGTTTCCTAATAAACCAGGCGTACCATTGACCAAAAAAATCAAGTACACGTGTACATTTTTCTGGAGACGGGATCTGCCAACTTTCTTTTTTGCTCGCACATGAGTATTTTACGCGCTTTGTATGTGTTGTGTGTTTCCCCCGCCCAAGTTTCAAGTTTCGCAGCGAAATTTTCGTTAGACGCGTGATTTCAGAATATATTCCTCCAACCACATCCCCACCCTTAGTATCCCCTGTGATGGAGGCAAAGGTGTCCCGTCTTTCGATGAGATGGTAGCTATCATTTTGGAGGAAGTCGACTTTGACGATCCGACTACGAACGTGCGAGGACGTCGCGCCTTAGCAATCGCTAAACCAACTCCGAGAGGTTATTGACCACGCCGGAGCACGATCAACCTGACCACGAAGGTCTGTTTCCTGCAGGCAAATGAAGAACAAGCAAGAAACTAAGATTGCAATCTGGATATTGCGAATATATGAGGAAAGCTTTATTGATCAAGGTGGGGTTCTGTGACGCCTTTGTCTAGTCGTTGAACACAAACGAAGTACGCGAAGTTGCAGCTATGGCGAACTTTAATCTAAGCAAAACCCAAAGTCTAAACGACGCCCTAAGGGCTGTATATATGGAGGAATTGGGGGGAATTTCGTGGCCCTTGTGGGAGGGGTTCGAATCCAACCCTAACTATTGTTTCCCCACACATACGGACTCTAAAAATAGCCTATACTTAAGTATTTCGAAATTACATGGGCCTGGCCCAATAATAAGGTGACGAAGCACCTAGAATAGCCTCTTGACAAAATTTATGAAGTGGCATCTTGTATATTTCGTCCAAGGCTTCATGCACTCCTTATAGTGGCTTCAAAGTCATGAAATTATCACTTGTAACTCCGTTCTTGTTCCCCTTGCGCATGCCATCATCTCCAGGCTTGGTCTTGCTCCAGTGTTCATCCCTCTTGTCCATGCCAAGCCCTTCATTTGTAAGCAAAACAAATGTATCCAATTTAGGCAGCATCATATTCTCATGAACATTAGAATCATTACCAAGAAACGAAAGTACCTGGTAATTCAATTGGCGTGCGCGAGCTCTAGTAATTGGTCCAGTATGTATAGCAGCAGGGGCTGTGGGTGTAACAATGGTATTGCTGTCCTCATCACCCCCCCTCGCGCCTCCCCTATACCGGCATCTCAAACCGCTGCCGCCCCAACCACAACTTCAACCACATCTCCGTTCTGCTCGGATCCAGTCAGGTAACGCACCGATCTCTATCACGGCCCCGGCCTGATTGCTTAAATGGTGCCTGCGAAACATCCTCATGCCTCCAAATCCCCACCCCCAGGAGCTGATGGCGGTCCATGGCGCGATGGACGCTGTGCGTGTTGACCGGAGGAACACCTCGCCTCCGCCGCCACCGCCGACATGGTGCAGGCTCTGGCCCAGATGAAGTCCCCCAGCGACTACCCCCCCAGGACTTAACAGGTAAGATCTGGCCAGCTAAATCTTACCAATACCACTTGCAACGGTTATGATTTGTACGATTGATGTATTAAGCATGTTCGTGCCTTGTTTATTTCAGTACTGCACACTGTGTGATGTTCAAATATTACCGTGTCCAGCTCAATTTCAGCAATACCAGCAACAAACTTACAATACATGACTCAGGATATCACTAGAGATGCTGCTCATTTGCTATTTTTAGTGGATGCTAACCCTGTTGTACTTAACATGACTGTCCATGTACTTACGCAGGGTCATAATGGCCGATGCTTTTGTTTGCCGTCGAGGTGAGATGCATCCCATGTCTTACAGTATTTCACATAATTTGTACAGTTGCAGTTTAACTTCTACCATTTACTGGTTGCCTGTAGGTACACATGTCAGTGGCACTGATCCATGCTTCGACCCGGAGGAACAGCTCGCCTCCGCCGTCACTGACTTTGGGCGGGCTCTGGCCAAGATGAAGTGCCCCAGCAACTACCTCTCAGGACTTACCAAGTATGTACTCACCAGTTCAATCTTACCAATACCAGTTGCAATTAATGGATATGTTCTGTACGGTCGATGTATTAAGCATTTTCTAGTAAACATGCCGAACACGTTTTTGCTACTTTCCCTACCTTTTTATAGACATCTGGGCCATTCTCTGCTCTGGCAGCGCCTGCCTTGTGATGTTTAACTATGCCAATTGCATTTTATCAGTACGAATTTCAATGTCTATTAAGCCTATTGCAATTAACAGTTGAGTCCATTTTTAAACAGTTGTATTTCAATGGCTACAAACTTACAAAACATGACTTAGGATGTTGTTAAGCCTGTTGCAATTAACAGTTGTATCCATTTTTTAATCTGTCCATTTGCTACCATGCTACTCTCTGCAATGAAGATATACTAGAGATGCTGCCCATTTGCTAGTTTAGGTGGATGCTAACCCTGTTCTACTTAACGTGCCTGTCCATGTACTTACGCAGGGTCATAACGGCCGATGCTATTGTTTGCCGTCAAGGTTAGCTGTATCCCATGTCTTACAGTATTTCACATCATTTGTGCAATTGCAGTTTAACTTCTACCATTTACTGGTTGCTTGTAGGTACACATGTGATGCAGAGCATCCCGAGCTCATCCGCAACGACACTCCATCACCACCACAAGCACCGAGGGGACCAATGACAAGAGCACGTGCATGTAACATCGAGAACGAGGTCACTTCTTTCCTCTCCGAGTTTCGTTCGGTTTCACATGAGAATGAGATTCTACCTCAAACCGATACGCTATGCATTCTTACGTACATCGGAGATCATCGTGAGGAAGCAAGGATGAAGACCCAAGCATCCACGGAGCAAGAGAAGGAAGGAGAGGTCGAGAAGAACGAAGGAGAGAAGCTCCTGGACACCTTGGGTACCTAGACGGAAGGACCCCGGGTGCCCGGACTCGAAGACGAGGGGAGGACCAAACCCCCTGGACACCCCAGGTACCCGGCCATCTCGGCTTCAGGTGCCCGGCCACTACCTGGGCTGCGCCCCAGCCGGCCCCGGGTGCCCGGCCCCAAGGGCTCGGGTGCCCGGCCCCCTACTGGGCCTTGCCCAGCCCACCCCAGGTGCCCGGCCCGCAGCCTGGGCCACGCCCAACTCCGCCCCAGGTGCCCGGGCCCTAAACCCCGGGTGCCCGGCCGGCACCGCCCCAGCCACCTGGCGGCCACCCCGGGTGCTCGCACCTTGGACCTCCGGGTGCCCGGTCCTCCTACTTCCAGCGACCCTGACCGGTCCGGGTACCCGGCCGGTTACACCCCGGGTGCCCGGTCCTCCTACTTCCAGCGACCCTGACCGGTCCGGGTACCCGGCGGTTACACCCCGGGTGCCCGGACCCCTCCGGAACAGCCCGCGTGTTTTTGGTCCCTTGATCCTTGTACCACTCTCTTCCTCTTGTTGCGTCCCTAGCCTTTAAGTACTGACCCCCGAGATCTTTGGAAGGATGACAAAGTATTTAGAACACAAAGAGAGAGCTTTGCTCATCTTCCTCCTCTAGGAGATCTAGACCTCCTCTTGGAGATCAAGCCCTCCTCTTGGAGAAGATCCTCTTGGATGCAACACCTCACCTAGTGGGAAGAACTTTTACCCTAGTGCTATTTTCCTTGAATTGTTCATATAGTCTTGTGGATCTCATGTAAGCTACTCTAGTGGATGTGATATTTGGGTTTGTTTGAGTGATTTGTTCCTTGTGTTCTTGAGTGTTCTTCCTCTTCCCCCCTCCAAGTGTGAAAAGATCCCCTCTAGGGTTTCACCCAACAAAAACATGTCAGTGGCACTGATCCACGCTTCGACCCGGAGGAATAGCTCGCCTCCACCACCGCTGACTTTGGGCGGGCTCTGGCCAAGATGAAGTGCCCCAGCAACTACCTCTTAGGACTTACCAAGTATGTACTCACCAGTTCAATCTTACCAATACCAGTTGCAATTAATGGCTATGTTTTGTATAGTCGATGTAAGCATGTTGTAGTAAACATGCCTAACACGTTTTAGCTATTTTCCCTACCTTTTTATAGACAACTGGGCCATTATCTGCTCTGGCAGCACCAGCCATGTGATGTTTAACTCTGCCAATTGCATTTTTATCAGTACCGGTTTCAATGGCCATTTAGCCTGTTGCAATTAACAGTTGTATCCATTTTTAAAGAGTTGTAAATCATCACCAAGATTGGAAGTCATATCAAAATGATTAAACATTGGCACAATTATTTTCAAATGTATTAGATCCAAATCAAAGTTATCCCCTGATTCACATGGTTCTTTCGCATCAACAGTTAGTTCAATGGGTGCACTCAAAATTGTTGTTATAGCATTCATTTGATCACCTGGCGAAGTCAAATCATAAACATAGTCCTCTAAAATAGGTGGTGTGATCAAAGTAGTGGGTATTGACAAGACATAACATTCATTTCATCATCACATGGTCCATTTAAATTGACAAGACATTCATCATACTCATGTAGAGGTGGAAGATCAGTACCTTTGTCATTACCTCTTATGACCAACTCTGATGATGTAGGCACTCTCGGAGGTGGTGTGTCACATGGTGGAGGTGATGTAGTCCTCACAACAATGGATGTGGTTGTCATAGTACTCCTAGTAGTTGAAGGAAAAATCGTATCATCTCTTGGAATGTGCTCCTTGCGCTTATTCTCCTTGTGGACAACACGCTGTTTTATTTCCTATTCAGCTTTGCAAGCAAGAAGAAACAAATGGTCCATAGGATAACACTCTTCACGAATTAGTGTCTCCTGAATATCACAGTTTAATCCTCCCCAAAATCTATCCATAAAATCATCTTCACTTTCCTCTAACAAGGAGTGCAACAAGGTAGTTCGTAAATCATCATAATATGTTGTTACAGTGTTACTACCTTGTTTTAAATGTTGTAGTTTTTTAATCATGCCATGAGTATAATAAACATCAACAAATCTATCTTTCATGACAAGTTTTAAATCATCCCAAGTAGTAGGTACATAATCAGGGTATAACCGACAATGTTCACTCCACCATACAGTAGCAAAACCAGTGAAAGTACCAACTGCAACCTTAACTTTTTTACTTTCAGAAAAATCATGGGAAGCAAAAATAGCATTTATTTTGAACTCCCATTCAATATATAAATCAGGCTTAAAACGACCACTAAAAGGTGGCAGGTAAACAAGAACTTGATTGATTATCCGCATTCTGATGTCTTTGCGCCACTTGTGACGGTGGTTGTATTTTCGGAGGTGGTGGCACGTCTCCCACGATTGATGAAGCCTGTCGGGGCTCAGGAGCGATACCTATGGGATCACAGGGAATCCCTACTACGGCTGGCGGGGCGTGGGGCTGCGCAAAGAGCGGGTCGAGAAGCTCAGCACGGGGGGATTTTTACCCAGGTTCGGGGCGCAAACGATGCGTAAAACCCTAGTCCTGCTTTGTGCGTATTTAGTGTTCTTGAGCTCTTGAACTAGCTGCGGTGCATGCCCAGTCCAAAAAGTCCGAATCCTCCCTCAGTACTCATCGGGCCTCCTTTTATATGTCAAAGGGGTTGCCACAGTGGCACACAGGAGGTGGAAAGTGTGTACAGTGTACAAGTTTATCTCCTGACATCATAGGACAAACGCATTTAATGCGCCGCCTATATGTCGTCTTGCATTATCGGGGACGGCAAAGAAGCTCGTCCCGTCTATCGCTGCCTCGCCTTGCTTCGACGCGCGTCCAAGGTGATGAGGCATGCAGCGCCACGCTGGCTGGCTGGCTGCTGAGCTGGTGCGGTGGCAGGGTCTTCACGAAGATCTGCATGCCACCACGCAGGTGTTTGGCTAGTTGGCCTAGAAGCTGCATGCTGCCATGCAGGCGCTCGCCTAGTTGGCGGGCTAGCAGCCACGTCAGCACGGGTGCGGGGCAGCAAAACTCTAGCAAGTGCGGGCCGGGCCTCGACCCCGCACATGTCCCCGTCAAGGGTCTTGCCGGGGTCTCGTGGGCATCCCCGGCAAGGATCTTGCCGAGGGTCTTCGTCTTTTGGTTCTCATCTAGTTTTGCAGGCCTTTGGTCCATACAAAGATCTGCATGCCACTATGCAAGGCACCCGTGAGTCTTGCACTTGACGCTGTCGATGGTGCCAGAGCTCTCAGGCCCAAGGGTGGTGGCCTTGCTGGTGTTGGGCTGGTTGCCCCAGAAAGACTCTTGCCGGGGCTACGTAGGCCTTGCCGGGGTCGGGCCTTGCCGGCGGTCCCACCTTGTCGGCATCAGGCCGTGCCAGGGAATGCCCCGACCCGTCATCTAACAGCTCGGCTGCTGCCGCTGTTTCTTCCTCAAGCTCCCTCTGCGCCACTAGCGCAGCACTGACCACTTGATTCATTGCCGCTAGATACAGCATCAACGGCTCTTGTGGCTTAGGCGCGACAGCTACGTAGGCCGCCCCAGCAAGGCTCTTGCCGGGGGAAGCCCATCTTGTCCCTTTGCTCTTTATGCTTCCGGCTTGAGTGCTGCCTCGGTAGCCTTGTATCTTTGCTTCCTCTGCTTCGCCAGGGGTGGCCGCGGGTGTGGCTATGACTGCCCCTATTTTTGTACACTGACAAAGCCCGTGAATTGACTCTGGATCCTGTCATGATTAGTAGAAACAAGAAATAAAATCCAAAAATAATGTTCCTATGAACTAATGGGATGTGGTGGTAAAACACTCACAGTATAGCAAATATCAAAGTCTTACAAGTTCTTACCATGCAGCAGGTGGTGACCGGCAACCAGTGGTGTCAAAGAACTCCAAAAGTTGGGTAAAGGGATTGCCAAGTGAATGTATGTATGCACGATGTAGAATTATGTGGAGCTGGGTTGGCTGTATATATGTGGGGGGAAATGCTACAACCCCGTTAGTTCATGCAAGCTGAAAATTCGCTCAAAGTGGTCGAGTGCTGGTCCTAGGCTAGACTGTACTAGAGACGCGAGCCTAAGACACCGACGAAATTCACGCATTGACTCGAACCGGGGATTTCTTCTTTTACTGAGCACTGGATCAAAGGAATAGGCACACAAAAATAGCAGTGCTAGTAAACCGTGTCACTTTTTTTTAATCAGAAAAGTTGCCTTGTTCCATGTGGACCAAACACACTCAAACTCTAGCTGATGGAACCAAGCACCACTCGTGTTCTTCTTTTAGTAATATATAGATGCTGCCAACACCACACGTTGGTACAAGTCTCCTTCAACACACCTTTTTTTCACAGCCAAGTACGGGCACAACAAAGTGCTATGTTTTTCTTTTCTCCAAAGTCTAAACATGGACAACAACCCCACTCTTTCTCTTTATACTTCCAAAACGTGCATGCACAACCGAACACGATTCTTTTTTTTATCTTTCACGTGTTGCACCTAGTTAGGAAAAACTTCAAAGCCCAAAATCTGGTTAGAAACATCCCTGATGTTAAGGAGGCGCTTTCCTTTTAAACCTCACAACAGATAAGGGTTGTTCCTTTTAGTTTCCTTGAGAATCCAATCTTGCCAAACAAACAAACGTAATCCTACTGGTACGTATCTTCTCTGTGATTCTGTTCTTGTTTTTTTGTCTCCTGCCTTCTTTATCTCCAAAACATCAGGGATTAACCAAACAAATCAACGCTTGCCTCTTATGTCTGGCCAATCCCTTGTTTCCTTCTATCTCTTGCTTTCCTTTCTATAAATACGTGGAATCTACTTTCTTAAACACCACGTACTTCTCTCTCTCTTTCTCCTTGTTTGCCATGAAAAAGCACAAAACCCAAAGCAAAAACAGATCAGTGCACTTTTCTTTTTACTTTCCTTGCTTTCCACATAGTACCAAATAAACATTTTGACTATTTTCTTTTCTCTCCGCAAAAAAAAATCAAGCGTTCAACCATTCCTTGTATACCTTTTTTTCTTTCCTTTTTTTTGCTCTCCCAAACGCACCTGACTTTCCAAAACAACAGAATTACTTCTCCGCAACAAACCTTCAAAACAAAGGACACGCCGATCTTGTGTATAGATTTTTTTAATGCCAACGGTGGGTGGGCGATTCTGATTCCCTTCCAAACTCTGGCTCGTCTTTCCTTCTTTCTCTCTCTCACGCTGGATCAATGAATCGAAAAGAAGCAAGTCTTTCAAAAAAGAAAAACATATCGGTAAACACTTTTCTTGCTTTATCTCTTTCCTTTTTTCACTCAATTTCCAGAAATGTGATGTGCTGATAGAGGTAAAGGTGTCCCGTCTTTCGATGAGATGGTAGCTATCGTTTTGGAGGAAGTCGACTTTGACGATCCGACTACGAACGTGCGAGGACGTCGTGCCTTAGCAATCGCTAAACCAACTCCGAGAGGTTATTGACCACGCCGGAGCACGATCAACCTGACCACGAAGGTCTGTTTCCTGCAGGCAAATGAAGAACAAGCAAGAAACTAAGATTGCAATCTGGATATTGCGAATATAAGAGAAAAGCTTTATTGATCAAGGTGGGGTTCTTTGACGCCATTGTCTGGTCGTTGAACACAAACGAAGTATGCGAAGTTGCAGCTATGGAGAAATTTAATCTAAACAAAACTCAAAGTCTAAACGATGCCCTAAGGGCTGCATATATGGAGGAGAGGGGGGGGGGGATTTCGTGGCCCTTGGAGGAGGGGTCCGAAACCAACCCTAACTCTTGTTTCCCCACACATACGGACTCTAAAAACCGCCTATAATCAAGTATTTCGAAATTACATGGGCCTGGCCCAAAAATCAGGTGATGCAGCACCTAGAATAGCCTCTGGACGAAATTTATGAAGTGGCATGTTGTATATTTCGTCCAAGACTTCATGCACTCATTATGGTGGCTTCAAAGTCCTGGAATCATCACTTGTAACTCCGTTCTTGTTCCCCTTGTGCATGCCATCATCTCCATGCTTGAAATTGCTCCAAGGTTCATCTTTCTTGTCCAAGCTAGGCCCTTCATTTGTAAGCAAAACAAATGTATCCAATTTAGGCAGCATCATATTCTCATGAACATTGGAATCATTACCAAGAAACGAAAGTACCTGATAATTCAATTGGCATGCGCGAGCTCTAATAATTGGTCCAGTATGTATAGCAGCAGGGGCTATGGGTGTAACGATGGTATTGATGTCCTCATCATCCTCCCCTTCTTGAAATGAAGTCGTCCTCGACGAAAGCTCATCTTCGACACCCAAATAAGGCTTCAAATCTGCAATGTTAAAAGTGGGACTAACCCCGAAATCTCCAGGCAGCTCATGTTTATATGCATTATCATTTATTTTCTCTAACACCTTAAAAGGACCATCAACACGTGGCATTAGCTTTGATTTGCGCAAATCAGAAAATCTATCCTTACGCAAATGTAACCAAACAAGATCTCCAGGTGCGAACACAACATGTTTTCTACCCTTATCTCCAGCAAGTTTATATCTAGCATTCATACGCTCAATGTTTTCCTTAGTTAACTCATGCATTCTTAAAATCAATTCAGCACATTGTTTAGCATCAAAATTAACCTTCTCCGAAGATGGAAGAGGCAACAAATCAATAGGTGCACGAGGTAGGAAACCATACACAATTTCAAAAGGGCACATCTTAGTAGTAGAATGCAATGAACGATTATAAGCAAATTCAATATGAGGCAAGCATTCTTCCCACATTTTCTTGTTATTCTTCAAAACAACCCTAAGCATGGTAGACAATATTCTATTAACTACTTCAGTTTGTCCATCAGTTTGGGGATGACATGTAGTACTAAAAAGCAGTTTAGTCCCCAACTTAGCCCATAAACATCTCCAAAAGTGGCTACGAAATTTAGTATCACGATCTGAAACAATAGTATTTGGCACACCATGCAAGCGAATAATTTCACGAAAGAACAAATCAGCAACATTGACAGCATCATCGCTTTTATGACATGGTTTAAAGTGTACCATTTTCGAGAATCTATCCACGACAACAAATATGCTATCCCTCCCCTTCTTTGTTCGAGGTAAACCTAAATCAAAGTCCATAGATATATCCTCCCAAGGAACACTAGGTACAGGCAAAGGCATATATAAACCATGAGGATTGAGTCGTGACTTAGCTTTTTGACATGTAGTGCAGCGAGCAACAAAACGCTCAACATCCCGTCTCATCTTTGGCCAAAAGAAATGTGTAGCAAGTACATCCTTCGTCTTCTTCATGCCAAAGTGTCCCATTAATCCTCCTCCATGCGCCTCCTGCAACAACAAATGACGAAGAGAGCTAGCGGAATGCATAGCTTGTTAGCACGGAAACACAAAGCCATCATTAATAACGAACTTGTTCCATGTTCTTCCTTCTTTACAATTCTGCATTACATCTTTAAAATCAGCATCATACAAATATTGATCTTTGATGGTCTCCAAACCAAATATTTTGAAGTCAAGTTGTGAAAGCATAGTATAGCGACGAGACAATGCATCAGCAATAACATTTTCTTTACCCTTCTTGTGTTTAATGACATCAGGGAAAGTCTCAATGAATTCAACCCATTTAGCATGTCTACGGTTCAGTTTTTCTTGACTTTTAATGTGTTTCAAAGATTCATGATTAGAATGTATAACAAATTCTTTGGGCCATAAATAATGTTGCCATGTCTCTAAAGTCCGAACAAGAGCATATAATTCTTTATCATAAGTAGAATAATTCAGACTAGGCGCACTCAATTTTTCAGAAAAGTATGCAACAGGTTTGCCATCTTGTAATAACACACCTCCTAATCCAATTCCACTAGCATCACATTCAAGCTCAAAAGTCTTATTAAAATCAGGAAGTTGGAGTAAAGGAGCATGTGTCAACTTATCGTTCAATACTGTGAAGGCTTCTTCCTATGCGGTACCCCAAACAAAAGGCACATCCTTATTTGTAATCTCGTTGAGAGGTGCAGCAATGGTGCTGAAATCTCTCACAAAACGCCTATAGAACCCAGCGAGGCCAAGAAAACTCCTCACTTGTGTGACCGTTTTGGGCTGCGGCCAACTCGCAATAGCTTCAATCTTGCCTTTATCAACTTCAATTCCCTGTGGAGTAACAACATAGCCAAGAAAAGATACTCGGTCAGTGCAAAAGGTGCACTTCCCAAGGTTACCAAACAAACGTGCATCACATAGAGCAATAAAAACAACACGTAAATTTTCCAAATGTTCTTCCAAAGATTTACAATAAATCAGTATATCATCAAAATAGACTACCACAAATCGTCCAATGAAAGCACGTAAAACTTCGTTCATTAGTCTCATGAAAGTACTAGGTGCATTAGTTAACCCAAAAGGCATGACTAACCACTCATATAATGCAAACTTAGTTTTAAATGTTGTTTTCCATTCATCTCCCAATTTCATACGAATTTGGTGGTATCCACTACGCAAATCATCTTTGGAGAATATTGTAGAGCCACTCAATTCATCAAGCATATCATCTAGACTAGGAATAGGATGGCGATAACGAATAGTAATATTATTAATGCCTCTACAATCAACGCACATACGCGACGTACCATCCTTTTTCGGCAATAAATGATAGGAACAGCCCAAGGACTAAGGGATTCGCGTATATAACCTTTCTCGAGTAGCTCTTGTACTTGACGCATAATCTCCTTCGTCTCCTCTGGATTGGTACGGTATGGTGCACGGTTGGGTAATGATGCACTGGGAATTAAGTCAATTTGATGCTCAATCCCTCGAGTAGGTGGTAATCCCGGTGGCACGTCTTGTGGAAAGACGTCAGCGAACTCCTGCAAAATGTTAGTGACAGCAGGAGGCAAAGAGGAAGGCACGTCCTCGAATGAAAATAATGCCTCTTTGCACACAAAAGCATAGCAAACAGATTTGCTAAAATCTAGATCATCAATATCAAATTTTGTGGCAAGTAAACATGCACTTTTCAATTTAATTTCAGAAGCAACACTAGATGGTTTATTATTAGGCTTCATTTGTTGCTAAAATTCTTTTGCCACAATCTGATTTTCACTCTTATTTTGCTCCTGTTTTGCTTTATTAGCTCTATTAATATCATCTTTCAAAATGGAATCAGGAGTCATAGGAAGCAAAGTAATATTTTTGTCCTTATGAACAAGAGTATACTGATTGTTTCTACCATGGTGTGCAGAATTTTTATCAAATTGCCATGGTGTACCAAGTAATAAGGAACATGCTTGCATAGGTACCACATCACAATCAACATAATCAGCATATGTAGAGATACTAAAATGCACACGAACAGTACGTGTTACCTTAACCTTGCCGCTGTTGTTGAACCATTGGATGTAGTAAGGATGTGGATGTGGTCTTGTAGTGAGAGATAGCTTCTCCACCATCTCCATGCTAGCCAAGTTGTTGCAGCTCCCTCCATCTATGATGACGCGAACAAAACGGTCCTTCACAACTCCCTTTGTATGGAACAAATTATGCCTCCGATTTTGCTCAGCTTGTGTGACCTGCACACTCAAAACACGTTGAGCAACTAAACATTCATACCTGTCAGCATCTTCAGCAGCCATGTATTGCGTCTCATGATCAGAATCATCTCCACCGTGTTCTTCATGTGTAATGAGAACCAAAGTCTCCTCATCATAGTCACTGGCGGACTCATACCCACCATCCTCAGAAGCAATCATCACACGCTGAGATTTGCATTCTCTCGCAAAATTTCCTCTTCCCTTACAACGATGACAAATAATATCACTTGTGTGCCATGTTGATGCCATGGAAGAAGAAGAGCTCTGCGCAGCCCCGGCAGGTGTGCTCTTGGCAGATAGTGGTGGTTGTGCCTGCTTTCTTGTATCACGGCTGGAGGTGTCACTTGATGGAGGTGCTGGTGCAGTGGAAGTAGAAGATGCATGTGGTGTCCATGATGAAGATCGACCTGCAGAAAAGTTAGTTCGCGCCAATGCCTGTCGATCCTGCACTTCACGTTCAGCTTTACAAGCAAGATGGAATAAATGAGTGATATTATTATACTCTAGAATGGTCTGAATCTCTCTATTTAGTCCACCCATAAAACGCGCAAGCATAGCTTCATTCTCCTCAACAATATTACATCTAATCATGCCAGTTTCTAATTCCTGATAATATTCTTCAACAGAATTTTTCCCTTGTCTCAAACGCTGCAATTTTTGAATTAATTCACGTTGATAATATGGTGGAACCCAACGAGTACGCATAGCAGTTTTCAAAGCAGCCCAAGTAGCTAGAATAGGATATAATCTACAATGTTCAGACCACCAAACACATGCAAAGCTAGTGAAAGCACAAACAGCAGCAGGAACACGTCTCTCCTCAGGATGTTGTAAACATATAAATCGTTGTTCAGTTTCTAACTCCCAAGTAAGATATATATCAGAAACATATCTACCCTCAAATGGTGGAATATTCAATTTCAGTTTAGGAAGATGGTCATGATCTCGTACCTGAGGGAGAGCCCTACCATTGTGATTATTTGCATGTGGACGACCTGGTGGTTGTGGTGCTGGTGGTTGCACGTAGTTCTGATTTTGATCAACCTCATCCTCGTAATCTCCTGCATAATCATCCTCCGCATGAGCCACAGAAGTATCAACAGCAGCACCAACAGTTTGGCCAGGCTGAAGAAGGACACGGCTCGCTCGGCGGAGGGCTGTTTCGCGACGTGGAGGTAGTAGTAGTAGTTGTTGTTGCAGAGGTGCGGCAGGTGCAGCCGGTGGTGGAAGACGCGCAAGCAGTTCATTAAATCTGTTATCGAGCTTTGTTTCGAATGTCTTTTCAAGGCCAGTGATCTTCTCCATGGCCTCTTCAAAATTGTTCAGCACATCTTGCACCTGTTCAGTCATCATTTGCTGAAACTTATCATGAAGCTCCATGTTCGTTAAGTTCTCCCATTCAATCTCGTCGGCTTGTGATCCTAGCATGGTTAGCAGTAATAGAAACACACAAGAATATGATCCTACAGACTACTAACGAGTGGTGCTGGTGGGTGTCACAAATCCGTCAAGCAAAACTCATATTCTTACCAGTTCTTACCCAGCAGCAGGCGGTGATCGGCAACCGTTGTAGTCAAAACTCTCAAAGCTTGGATAGAGCGATTACCAGGGAGAGTCAAACGCACGACGTAGATGTATGTGGAGCTGGGAAGGCTTATAATATGGTAGCAAAAAGGGTCAGCAATAATCAATTCAGATATGCAAAGTTGAATAAACGCTCAACGATGGTACTGTGCTGGTCCTAGGCTAGACCGTGCTAGAGACGCGAGCCTAGAACACTAACAAATCACGACGCTGCACGTGAACAATGGAAAAGCACACTCTGGAAAAAAAATTCGCTCTGTTTTTTTGGCGCTCCTCTTTTTTTTTGCGAAAACTCTTCGCAGGTCAAACTGATAGGATGGGCACGAAAAAAAATTTGACAATTTTTTTTCGGAAATCAGGGCAGCGACGACGAAAAAATGCGACAAAAAATCACTATGATGGTGAGTGTCTCAAAACGCTCCGTGGGACCTAAAACTAGGATAGGGAAAAAATATTTTTGGTCGCCGAAATTTTGGCCTAAGAACTGCCCGGGGGTCTCCAGACTTTTTTTCCGAGACCTACTCAGGCAAGGAAACACAAAACGAAAACTAGATGGATCTCGAAAACAAACCTAATATGAAAAGAACTCGGATTGGTGGTGAACAAGCAGATGTATATGTGGACTCGGATTGGTGGTGGATAGGCGGATGTATATGTGGACTCGGATTGGTGATGGACAGGTAGATGTATATGTGGACTCGGGTTGGTGGTGGACAGGCGGATGTATATGGCAGCGGTAAGGAATATGCTGGTGGTGGTGGTATATGGTAGGAACGATGACGATGGTGCGGCGGCGGCGTGACAACTTGTGAACAGAACTCGAAACTCTAAGGGAAACCAGACGCTAAGACCAGCAACTTGACACGACGATGCAACCGCAAATTCAACAAAGCAAATACAGAAAAGAATATGCAAAGGCTCAGATTGGTTCGGATAGGATGAACTAACCCTAAATTTTTTTGGCTTTTTTCGTGGACTATAGGTATGAAGAACAGACTCGATCTAAACTACGAAAAACTATAAAATCTCACGAGCAACCTGGAAATCTGATACCACTTGATAGAGGCAAAGGTGTCCCGTCTTTCGATGAGATGGTAACTATCGTTTTGGAGTAAGTCGACTTTGATGATCCGACTACGAACGTGCGAGGACGTCGCGCCTTAGCAATCGCTAAACCAACTCCGAGAGGTTATTGACCACGCTGGAGCACGATCAACCTGAGCACGAAGGTCTGTTTCCTGCAGGCAAATGAAGAACAAGCAAGAAACTAAGATTGCAATCTGGATATTGCGAATATAAGAGGAAAGCTTTATTGATCAAGGTGGGGTTCTGTGACGCCTTTGTCTGGTCGTTGAACACAAACGAAGTACGCGAAGTTGCAGCTATGGCGAACTTTAATCTAAACAAAACCCAAAGTCTAAACGATGCCCTAAGGGCTATATATATGGAGGAGAGAGGGGGGGGGGATTTCGTGACCCTTGGAGGAGGGGTCCGAAACCAACCCTAACTCTTGTTTCCCCACACATACGGACTCTAAAAACTGCCTATAATCAAGTATTTCAAAATTACATGGGCCTGGCCCAAAAATAAGGTGACGCAGCATCTAGAATAGCCTCTGGACGAAATTTATGAAGTGGCATCTTGTATATTTCGTCCAAGACTTCATGCACTCATTATGGTGGCTTCAAAGCCCTGGAATCATCACTTGTAACTCTGTTCTTGTTCCCCTTGCGCATGCCATCATCTCCATGCTTGAACTTGCTCCAAGGTTCATCTTTCTTGTCCAAGCTAGGCCCTTCATTTGTAAGCAAAACAAATGTATCCAATTTAGGCAGCATCATATTCTCATGAGCGTTGGAATCATTACCAAGAAAGGAAAGTACCTGATAATTCAATTGGCGTGCGCGAGCTCTAGTAATTGGTCCAGTATGTATAGCAGCAGGGGCTGTGGGTGTAACAATGGTATTGATATCCTCATCATGTGCTAAGACTCCAACCCTAACATGCTTTTCTTCTTATTCTCGCTGCAAATCCTATCCAAACTCCCAGTACACCTTTTACTTGAATCCCAAACCGAACCAGTGTTTTTTTCTCTCTCCAGAACAGCAAGCGTGCCAATCAAATTTGCCAAGATCACAACTTGCAGACCAAGAACCACGGATCAGATTTCTTTTTTTAGTTTACTTCCATGGAACAAAAGTTATAATGGATGATGACGAAGGTAAGAAAAATATATGAGAGGATGGCAATGAAAAGAAGGACGAACGAATGGCAGTGGTGGAGAACAACAACAAAAATGGCAGTGGAATATGACAATGAGGTGGATAACTGTGTTTGCGGAGGCGGCGTGAACAAAACGTGACTAGAACTCGAAACTCTAAAAGACTAACACCAAACCAGCAACTTGACACACGATGCAACCGAAAATTCAACAATGCAAAAACAAAGTGGTAATGGCGAAAGGCTCACACTTTCTGGGGCACAGATGAACTAATCTAACTTTTTTGTGGCTTTTTCTTGGACTCTAGGTATGAAGAGCAGATGCAATTTAGACTATGAAAAACTGAAAATTTTCTCACCGAGCAACCTGAAAACTGATACCACTTGATAGAGGCGGGGCTGTCCCGATCTTTCGATGAGATGATAACTATCGATTTGGTGGAGTCGACTTTGACGATCCGACTACAAACGTGCACGACGTTGCGCCTTAGCAATCGCTAAACCAACTCCGAGAGGTTATTGACCACGCCAGAGCACAATGAACCTGACCACGAAGGTCTATTCTTGCATGCAATAAAAGAACAAGCAAGAATATGATAATGCAATCTGAATATTGCGAATATAGATGAAGTATTGATAAAGGTGGGGATCCGAAAAGCGGTCTTGGTCTGGTCGTTGGACACAAACGAAGTACACGAAGTTGCAATGGCTAACTTTTAACTAAACAAATCCCAAGTCTAAAGGATGCCTTAAGGGCTGTGTTTATAGGGCAAAAAGAGAGGGGATTTTGTCCACCCTTGGCAAGGTGGGACTAAAACACCTCTTGAGTCGTTTTCCCTATAATGCGGACTCTAAAAGTAGCCTATGAAGTAGTATTTCGAAATTACATGGGCCTGGCCCACAAATAAGGTGGCGCGGCACCCATAATAAGCTATGGACGAAATTTATAAAAGGCCATCTTGTATATTCCGTCCATCTTCTTGTATGTCATTATGGTGGCTTCAAAGAGCGGAAATCTACACTACAAACTCCATTCTTGTTCTCTTCGCATGCGCCTTCGTCTTCATGCTTGATAATGCTCCAATGTTCATCCTTCTTGTCAATGCTAGGCCCTTCAACTGTAAGCAACAAAAATGTATCAAAGTTAGGCAGCATCATATTCTAATGAACTTTGGAAACATTAGCAAGAATTGAAAGTACCTGATAATATAACTGGCGTGCGTGATCTAAACTAATCGATCCAATAGGTATAGTAGTAGGGGCTGTGGGTGTAACTATGGCCTCCATGTCCTCATCGGTTCAATATTGTGGTGTCCTTTCCCAGTGACAGTAGGGGCAGCAAGGCACGTATTGTATTATTGCCATCGAGGATAAAATGATGGGGTTTACATCATATTGCTTGAGTTTATTCCTCTACATCATGTCATCTTACTTAATGCGTTACTCTGTTCTTCATGAACTTAATACTCTAGATGCAGGCAGGAGTCGATCGATGTGTGGAGTAATAGTAGTAGATGCAGAATCGTTTCGGTCGACTTGACACGGATGTGATGCCTATATTTCATAATCATTGCCTTAGATATCGTCATAATTTTGCACTTTTCTATCAATTGCTCGACAGTAATTTGTACCCACCGTATTATTTGCTATCCTGAGAGAAGCCTCTAGTGAAACCTATGGCCCCCGGGTCTATTTTCCATCATATAAGTTTCCGATCTACTATTTTCCATCATATATGTTTCCGATCTACTATTTTGCAATCTTTTACTTTCCGATCTATAAACCAAAAGTACCAAAAATATTTACTTTACCTTTTGTTTAGTTTCATCTATCTCTATCAGATCTCACTTTTGCAAGTAACCGTGAAGGGATTGACATCCCCTTTATCGCGTTGGGTGCAAGTTGTTTGATTGTTTGTGCAGGTATTGGTCATTTGTGTGTTGTCTCCTACTGGATTGAAACCTTGATTCTCTAACTGAGGGAAATACTTATCCCTACTTTGCTGCATCACCCTTTCCTCTTCAAGGGAAAACCAACGCAAGCTCCAGAAGTAGCAGGCAGAATTTCTGGCACCGTTGCCGGGGAGATCTACGTCAAGTCGAGACATACCAAGTACCCATCATAAACTCTCATCTCTTGCATTACATTATTCGCCATTTGCCTCTCGTTTTCCTCTCCCCCACTTCTAAAATGATTTTCGAAAAGATATGCCTTTTTCTTCGCCCTTCTTTCGTTCGTCTTTTCGTTTGCCCTTATGTCTTACTTGGTTTGTTTGCTCGTTTGCTTGGTATAATTGTGTGTTTATTGAAAATCAGAAGCAAAGGTTTATGGTTTCATCCACTTTCTAATCTTTTTAAGAGATCTAATTATGATGAACCAATTGCTAGTGAGTTGAGTGCACTACATTATCTTTATGAAGTTTTTCTTGAAATCTGTGAATTTGAAAATTGTGATGAAGTGCTTTATGAAGTGATTCACGATAAATCTTCGAATGAAAAGCATGATTAAAATGATGTCATTATAAATTCTATAAATGTCAATTATGTTAATGATATGCAAAACCCTAAGCTTGGGGATGCTAATTTTGCTATGTCTACTACTTGTTGTAATGATCATGATTGGGGTGATTCTTCTTACGATCTTGAAAATTTATTTAAGCCCCATAATGAATATGATATTGATAATAATGTTTGCAATAATACTGAAAGTGGGTTTGGAAGAGTGTCAACTTTAGATCCCACATATTTGGATAATGTTTAATCTTATGAAGTTTTTGATAAAAGTGGGTTCAGAGAGGTCATGACTTTATTTTATGATAATCCCACTATTTTGGAAGAGTGTCAACTTTGCATGCATGTGGATCATGTAGAGTATATGTTATGTGATAGCTATATTGTTGAATTTGAATATGATCCTACATGTAATTATTATGAGAGAGGAAAATATGGTTGTAGAAATTTTCATGTCACTAAATTACCTCTCGTTACGTTGAGATTGCTATTGTTTCTTTCTTGTTCCTTGCATATGCTAGTTTTTGCTTACCTTGATAATTTGTTTACCTATAAGATGCCTATGCATAGGAAGTATGTTAGACTTAGATGTGTTTTTCACATGCTACATGATGCTCTTTTCGTGTTTCAATTGTTATCTTTCATGGGAGCATCATTGAAATCTCAATGGCTAGCAAAAGGCTTTAAAGAAAAGCGCTTGTAGGGAGACAACCCAATGTTTTGTTTTTGAATAAATAATTCATCTATCCTCTGGTTAGATGTAGTTTTGTGTTTTAGTTAGTGTTTGTGCCAAGTAAGACCTTTGGGATGGCTTACAGTGATAGTTGATCTGATCTTGCTGAAAAACAGAAACTTTTGCACTCAGGAAAACAATTCTCGTTTTCAACAGAAGCGTGATAAAATACTGATTCTTTTTGCAAAAGATTAAGAAACACATTACTCATGTTGTCCTAATTTTTCAGAATTTTTGGAGTCACATATGTATTCGAGAGTTACAGATTAATACAGATTGTTCTGTTTTTGACAGATTCTGTTTTCTTTATGTTGTTTGCTTATTTGGATGAATCTATGGGTAGTATCGGGGGGTATGAACCATGGAAAAGTTGGAAAACATTAGATATTACACCAATATAAATAAATAATGAGTTCACAACAGTACCAAAAGTGGTGATTATTTTCTTATACTAACGGAGCTTATGAGATTTTCTGTTGTGAAGTTTTCAAGTTTTGGGTAAGGATTTGATGAACTATGGAATAAGGAGTGGCAAGAACCTAAGCTTGGGGATGACCAAGGCACACCAAGGTAATATTCACGGACAACCAAGAGCCTAAGCTTTGGGATGCCCCAGAAGGCATCCCCTCTTTCGTCTTCGTCTATCGGTAACTTTACTTGAGGCTATAGTTTTATTCACCACATGATATGTGTTTGCTTGGAGCGTCTTGTATGATATGATTCTTTGCTTTTTAGTTTTCCACAATAATCCTTGCTGTACACACCTTTTGAGAGGGACACACATGAATCGTGATTTATTAGAATACTCTATGTGCTTCACTTATATCTTTTGAGCTAGGCAATTTTGCTCCAGTGCTTCACTTATATCTTTTTAGAGCACGACAGTGGTTTTATTTTATAGAAATTATTGAACTCTCATGCTTCACTTATATTATTTTGAGAGTCTCTAAATAGCATGGTGATTTGCTTTGGTTATAAATTTAGTCCTAATATGATAGACGTCCAAGAGGGGTATAATAAAAACTTTAATATAAAGTGCATTGAATACTATGAGAAGTTTGATTCCTTATGATTGTTTGAGATAGAAAGATGGTGATATTAGAGTCATGCTAGTGAGTAATTGTGGATTGTAGAAATACTTGTGTTAAAGTTTGTGATTCCCGTAGCATGCACGTATGGTGAACCGTTATGTCATGAATTCGGAGCATGATTTATTTATTGATTGTCTTCCTTATGAGTGGCCATCGGGGATGAGCGATGGTCTTTTCCTACCAATATATCCCCTTAGGAGCATGCGTGTAGTACTTCGTTTCGATAACTAATCGATTTTTGCAATAAGTATGTGAGTTCTTCATGACTAATGTTGAGTCCATGGATTTTACGCACTCTCACCCTTCCACCATTGCTAGCCTCTCTAGTACTGCGGAACTTACGCCGGTACCATACACCCACCATATACCTTCCTCAAAACAGCCACCACACCTACCTATTAAGGCATTTCCATAGCCATTCCGAGATATATTGCCATGCAACTTTCCACCTTCCGTTTATTATGACACGCTTCATCATTGTCATATTCCTTTGCATGATCATGTAGTTGACATCGTATTTGCGGCAAAGTCACCATTCATAATTCTTTCATACATGTCACTCTTGATTCATTGCACATACCAGTACACTGCCGGAGGCATTCATATAGAGTCATATTTTGTTCTAAATATCGAGTTGTAATTCTTGAGTTGTAAGTAAATAAAAGTGTGATGATCTTCACTATTAGAGCATTGTCTCATGTAAGGAAAGGATGATGGAGACTATGATTCCCCCACAAGCCGGGATGAGACTCTGGACGAAAGAAAAGAGGCACTAAAAAGAGAAGGCCCAAAATAAAAAAATGAGAGAAAAGAGAGAAGGGGCAATGTTACTACCCTTTTACCACACTTGTGCTTGAAAGTAGCACCATGATCTTCATGATAGAGAGTCTCCTATGTTGTCCCTTTCATATACTAGTGGGAATTTTTCTTCATAGAACTTGGCTTGTATATTCCAATGATGGGCTTCCTCAAATTGCCATAGGTCTTCGTGAGCAAGCGAGTTGGATGCACACCCACTTAGTTTTTTTTGAGCTTTCATTGCATGGCAATCTGATGCAGAGCATCCTATGGACATCACCATGTCAAGAGTCCGTTCGGCGAGTGACACGTGCGACATCTACTTCACATACACAAAGGTGAATCATCTCCTTTACACGTGCTCACTTGACACCTTCGAGCATGGTATACTACTTGACACTCCACTCGTGTGCATGCATAGGTATTGTCGGAACACTACGGATGACGAGGAGGAGTGCAAGCGCCAAGCAACAACTACACCATCTGCGAGGGAAGAGTGGAAGCGACGACGGAACAAGACGGAGCTGCTGAAGCAACAGCGCCCGGACATCCGGGCCAAAGGCCGGACATCGGCGCCTGGGCAGCCACGCAAGAGCTGCCCCAACAGACGACCTACGACATCAGCGGCCGGACATCCGGCCCGTGTGCCCGGACATCCGGCGCCCCGCCAACTCCCGGACATCCGGCCTCTCCCCCGGAAATCCAGGATCGACAATAGAACGCACCAGAAGTTTGGCCACTTCAGCCCGGACATCCAGCCCGAGCCCCGGACATCCGGCGCCTCCTGAAGCCCCGGACATCCGGCCCCCAGCCCGGACATCGGGCACCTGCGCGTGCACAGCCGGGCCAGAGGCCCATGTATCCCCTCCTCACTTACCCCTTCATGGCCTTAGACTATATATACTCCTCCACCTCCTCCTAGTTAGGGTTAGCAAAGGATTAGCTCATTTGAGATAGAGCTTTGCTCATCCATACGGATCTACTCCACGAGAGAGACCGCGGCCACTCTATGAAGAAGACCCCCCTTGGATTCAAGACCGCTCACGGGAAGATCCCCTCGTGGATTCAAGACCTCCTCATGGAGATGAACCTTACCTTGTATCTTTCCCTTTGTTGTTCATGTACCTTGTGGATCTTGTGTGTTTGATTGTCTAGTGGATGTGTGATTGGACTTGTTCTTGAGTGTTTCCCCTTGTGATTTATCTCCGTTCTTCCCCGTGTTCATCGTGTTCTTCGAGGGAATCCGCTCCTTTTGTGAAAGATCGGCCGTATAGGGTTCCACCCTACATCATCTTCGTATCATGAGCCACGTTGATAATGATTTCGGAGCCTCCCCGTTGTGTTTTCTAGCCTAGTTTTGTTGATTTTGTCCCAAATTCGAAAATTCCCCACAAAAATAGCCCCAAATTTTATTTATGATTTGTTGGTTTGATGATGTTTTATTGATTTTGATTCATGGATTTGCTTGGTTTCGAGTGGATCTGGCATTTCCCCAAGTTTCCCAACCTTCCATCCACGAAATCTCTCCAATTTTGCCCTTGAAATCATCAATTTCCGCCGCAAATCGAGTTTCGAAGTCCAAATCCCGATCTGGAATCGTCGGGCGGAAATTCGGGCCTCAGGACGGACATCCGGGCCCCAAGCCGGACATCCGGCTCCTAGAGCACAAAATCGCGCAAGTTTCTGGACATCAGGTCCCGGATATCCCGTCCCGACCCCGGATGTCCGACCCCTGGAGCATCAACCTCCCGTGTTTCACCGTTATGACCGTAACTTTCACATCCGTAGTCCGATTTTCGTGTTCTTTAGCTCGTTGAGTAGCTATTGACATCCTCTATCCATCTAGATAGGTTACATCACCATTTGACTCCATCAAAGTTTTGGCACTTCGGCATCTTTGCCTAGGGCTTCCACCATAAATTCCGCATAAACACTACCAACTTCCGCAACCTAACACATTTTGTTCCCCTTAGCATTTGTGGTTGTTTGAGTTGTGAGTCGAGTCTCCTAAGGTGTTTCGGATACTTAGGGACGATTGCTTCTTCATCAACCACCACCATAACTTCCGCATAGGCTTTCCCACCTTACACTTCCGCCACCCCAACTTAACCCAATTTCGTTTGTGTTGTGAGTTGTGTCTCACTACAAAAAAAGACACATCCGTGACATTTTGGGCCGAATGAAATTTTTTGTATCATACTTATGACACTTCTATGACGATAATTGTGAAAAAAGCCGGTATCATCATAAATGTGGTGGGCTCCTACTTCTATGACAGAAAATCATGACAGAAAATGGGTTTTTCATCCTGGGTAGGCCGGAGACGCAGCTGCATGACATTATTTGGGCCGTCCATGACGGAAAAACCCGTGGTAGAAGCAAGGGCGAGGAAAATATCGGGGAGTTCCCGGTTACGGTGGTTGGTCGGGGGGAGAGCGATGCGCGTTTCTCTCGTACGTACGCGCGTGTGTGCGAGGCATTGGGCTCTAACTGAACCCGAGCGAGGCATTGGGCTCTAACGGAACCCGAGCGATTGCACTACAGGCTATGCGTTACTGAACCCGAGCGACCGATCGATGGCTGTTAACTGAACCCGATTAAGCGATTCCGTCGCTACCGCTGCAAACAGTGAGCGTTGTTGGGGGGTTTGGATGAACAGTTCCCGGTGGGGGTTGAATGATGAGGACATCAATACCATTGTTACACCCACATCCCCTGCTGCTATACATACTGTACCAATTACTAGAGCTCTTGCACGCCAATTAAATTATCAGGTACTTTCGTTTCTTGGTAATGATTCTAATGTTCATGAGAATATGATGCTACCTAAATTGGATAAATTTGTTTTGCTTACAAATGAAGGGCCTGTCATGGATAAGAGGGATGAACACTGGAGCAAGACCAAGCATGGAGATGATGGCATTTGTGAGGGGAACAAGAACGGAGTTACAAGTGATGATTTCATGATTTGAAGCCACAATAATGAGTGCATGAAGCCTTGGACGAAATATACAAGATGCCACTTCATAATATTCGTCCATAGGCTATTCTAGCTGCCGCGTCACCTTATTATTGGGCCAGGCCCATGTAATTTCGATATACATAAGTATAGGCTGTTTTTAGAGTCCGTATGTGTGGGGAAACAAGAGATAGGGTTGGTTTCGGACGCCTTCCCCAAGGGCCACGAAATTCCTCCTCTCTTCCTCCATATATACAACCCTTAATTAGGGCACCATTTAGACTTTGGGATTTTTTTAGTTAAAAGTTAGCCATTGCAACTTCGTGTACTTCATTTGTGTCCAACGACCAGACCAAGACCGCTTACGGATCCCAATCTTTATCAATACTTCATCTATATTCGCAATATTCAGATTGCATTATCATATTCTTGCTTGTTCTTCGATTGCGTGCCGGAATAGACCTTCGTGGTCAGGTTGATCATGCTCCAGTGTGGTCAATAACCTCGCGGAGTTGGTTTAGCGATTGCTAAGGTGCAACGTCATGCACGTTTGTAGTCGGATCGTCAAAGTCGTCTCCACCAAATCGATAGTTATCATCTCATCGAAAGATCGGACGCCCTCGCATCTATCAAGTGGTATCAGATTTCCACGTTACTCGGTGAGATTTTACAGTCTTTCGTAGTTTAGATCGAGTTTGTTCTTCATACCTATAGTCCACGAAAAACCCAAAAAAATTTAGGGTTAGTTCATCCTATCCGAACCAGTCTGAGCCTTTGCATAGTCTTTTCAGTATTTTGCTTTGTTGAATTTGCGGTTGCATCGCCGTGTCAAGTTGCTGGTCTTAGCGTCTGGTTTCCCTTAGAGTTTCGAGTTGTGTTCACAAGTTGTCTCGCCGCCGCCGCACCATCGTCATCGTTCCTACCATATACCACCACCACCGACATATTCCTTACTGCTGCCATATACATCCGCCTGTCCACCACCAATCCGAGTCCACATATACATCTACCTGTCCACCACCAATCTGAGTCCACATATACATCCGCCTGTCCACCACCAATCTGAGTCCACATATACATCTACCTGTCCACCACCAATCCGAGTTCTTTTCATATTAGGTTTGTTTTCGAGATCCATCTAGTTTTCGTTTTGTGTTTCCTTGCCTGAGTAGTTCTCGAAAAAAAGTCTGGAGACCCCCGGGCAGTTTTTAGGCCAAAATTTCGGCGACCAAAAATATTTTTTCCCTATCCTATTTTTAGGTCCCACGGAGCGTTTTGAGACACTCGCCATCATAGTGATTTTTTGTCGCACTTTTTCGTCGTCGCTGCCCTGATTACCGAAAAAAAAATTGTTAATTTTTTTTCGTGCCCATCCTGTCATTTTGACCTGGGAAGAGTTTTGAGACACTCGCCATCATAGTGCTTTTTCGCAAAAAGAAAGGAGCGCCAAAAAAACAGAGCGAAAAAAAATTCCAGAGTGTGCTTTTCCCTTGTTTACGTGCAGTGCCGTGATTTTGTTCGTGTTCTAGGCTCGCGTCTCTAGTACGGTCTAGCCTAGGACCAGCACAGTACCGTCGTTGAGCGTTTATTCAACTTTGCATCTCTGAATTGATTATTGCTGACCCTTTTTGTTACTATATTATAAGCCTTCCCAGCTCCACATATATCTACGTCGTGCTTTTGACTCTCCCTGGTAATCGCTCTATATAAGCTTTGAGAGTTTTGACTACAACGGTTGCCGATCACCGCCTGCTGCTGGGTAAGAACTGGTAAGAATTTGATATTTGCTTGACGGATTTGTGACACCCACCACCACTACCACTTGTTAGTAGTCTGTAGGATCATATTCTTGTGTGTTTCTATTAGGATCATATTCTTGTGTGTTTCTATTGCTACTCACCATGCCAGGATCACAAGCCGACGAGATTGACTGGGAGAACTTAACGAACAAGGAGCTTCATGATAAGTTTCAGCAAATGATGACTGAACAGGTGCAAGATGTGCTGAACAATTTTGAAGAGGCCATGGAGAAGATCACTGGCCTTGAGAAGATGTTCGAAACAAAGCTCGATAATAGATTTAATGAACTGCTTGCGCGTCTTCCACCACCGGCTGCACCTGCCGCACCTCTGCAACAACAACAACAACAACGACGACTACCTCCATGTCGCGAAACAGCCCTCCGCTGAGCGAGCCGTGTCCTTCTTTAGCCTGGCCAAACTGTTGGTGCTGCTGTTGATACTTCTATGGATCCTACTGCTGATGCGGTGGAGGATGATTATGCGGGAGATTACGAGGATGAGGTTGATCAAAATCAGAACTACGTGCAACCAACAGCACCACAACCGCCAGGTCGTCCACATGCAAATAATCACAATGGTAGGGCTCTCCCTCAGGTACGAGATCATGACCATCTTCCTAAACTGAAATTAAATATTCAACCATTTGAGGGTAGATATGTTCCTGATATATATCTTACTTGGGAGCTAGAAACCGAACAACGTTTTACATCTTTAGAATATCCCGAGGAGAGACATGTTGCTGCTGCACTTTGTGCTTTCACTAGTTTTGCTTGTGTGTGGTGGTCTAAACATCGTAGATATATCCGAATAATATTCCTTCGTCATGGACACCACATGCATCCTCTACTTCCACTGCACCATCACCTCCATCAGGTGCCACCTCCAACCGTGATACAAGAAAGCATGCACAACCACCACTATTTGCCAGGAGCACACCTGCCGGGCCTGCACAGAGTTCTTATTCTTCCATGGCATCAACAGGGCACACAAGTGATATTATTTTTCGTTGTTGTAAGGGAACAGGTCATTATGCGAGAGAATGCAAATCTCAGCGTGTGATGATATCTACTGAGGATGGTGGGTATGAGTCTGCTAGTGACTATGATGAGGAGACTTTGGCTCTTATTACACGTGAAGAACACGATGGAGATGATTCTGAACATGAGACGCAATACATGGCTCCTGAATATGCTGACAGGTATGAATGTTTAGTTGCTCAACATGTTTTGAGTGTGCAGGTTACACAAGCTGAGCAAAATCAGAGGCATAATTTGTTTCATACAAAGGGAGTTGTGAAGGAACGTTCTGTTCACGTCATCATAGATGGAGGGAGCTGCAACAACTTGGCTAGCATGGAGATGGTGGAGAAGCTATCTCTCACCACAAGACCACATCTACATCCTTATTACATCGAATGGTTCAACAACAGCGGCAAGGTTAAGGTAACACGTACTGTTCGTGTGCATTTTAGTATCTCTACATATGCTGATAATGTTGATTGTGATGTGGTACCTGTGCAAGCATGTTCCTTGTTACTTGGTAGACCATGGCAATTTGATAAAAATTCTGTACACCTTGGTAGAAACAATCAGTATACTCTTGTTCATAAGGATAAAAATATTACTCTGCTTCCTATGATTCCTGATTCCATTTTGAAAGATGATATTAATAGAGCTAATAAAGCAAAACAGGAGAAAAATAAGAGTGAAAATGAGATTGTGGCAAAAGAATTTGAGCAACAAATGAAGCCTCATAATAAACCATCTAGTGTTGCTTCTGAAATTAAATTGAAAAGTGCATGTTTACTTGCCACCAAATCTGGCATTATTTTCATTCGAGGACGTGCCTTCCTCTTTGCCCCCTGCTGTCACTAACATTTTGCAGGAGTTCGCTGACGTCTTCCCACAAGACGTGCCACCGGGATTACCACCTATTCGAGGGATTGAGCATCAAATGGACTTAATTCCCGGTGCATCGCTACCCAACCGTGCACCATACCGTACCAATCCAGAGGAGACGAAGGAGATTATGCGTCAAGTACAGGAGCTGCTCGACAAAGGTTATATACGCGAATCTCTTAGTCCTTGTGCTGTTCCTATTATACTAGTGCCTAAGAAGGATGGTACGTCACGTATGTGTGTTGATTGTAGAGGCATTAATAATATTACTATTCGTTATCGTCATCCTATTCCTAGGCTAGATGATATGCTTGATGAATTGAGTGGCTCTACAATTTTCTCCAAAGTTGATTTGCGTAGTGGATACCATCAAATTCGTATGAAATTGGGAGATGAATGGAAAACAACATTTAAAGCAAAGTTTGGTTTATATGAGTGGTTAGTCATGCCTTTTGGGTTAACTAATGCACCTAGTACTTTCATGAGACTAATGAACAAAGTTTTACGTGCTCTCATTGGACGATTTGTGGTAGTCTATTTTGATGATATACTGATTTATAGCAAATCTTTGGAAGAACATTTGGAACATTTACGTGCTGTTTTTATTGCTGTACGTGATGCACGTTTGTTTGGTAACCTTGGGAAGTGCACCTTTTGCACCAACCGAGTATCTTTTCTTGGCTATGTTGTTACTCCACAGGGAATTGAAGTTGATAAAGCCAAGATTGAAGCTATTGAGAGTTGGCCGCAGCCCAAAACGGTCACACAAGTGAGGAGTTTTCTTGGCCTCGCTGGGTTCTATAGGCGTTTTGTGAGAGATTTCAGCACCATTGCTGCACCTCTCAACGAGCTTACAAAGAAGGATGTGCCTTTTGTTTGGGGTACCGCACAGGAAGAAGCCTTCACAGTATTGAAAGATAAGTTGACACATGCTCCTTTACTCCAACTTCCTGATTTTAATAAGACTTTTGAGCTTGAATGTGATGCTAGTGGAATTGGATTAGGAGGTGTGTTATTACAAGATGGCAAACCTGTTGCATACTTTTCTGAAAAATTGAGTGCGCCTAGTCTGAATTATTCTACTTATGATAAAGAATTCTATGCTGTTGTTCAGACTTTAGAGACATGGCAACATTATTTATGGCCCAAAGAATTTGTTGTACATTCTGATCATGAATCTTTGAAACGTATTAAAAGTCAACCTAAACTGAATCGTAGACATGCTAAATGGGTTGAATTCCTTGAGACTTTCCCTTATGTCATTAGACACAAGAAGGGTAAAGAAAATGTTATTGCTGATGCATTGTCTCGTCGTTATACTATGCTTTCACAACTTGACTTCAAAATATTTTGTTTGGAGACCATCAAAGATCAATATGTGCATGATGCTGATTTTAAAGATGTAATGCATAATTGTAAAGAAGGAAGAACATGGAACAAGTTCGTTATTAATGATGGCTTTGTGTTCCGTGCTAACAAGCTATGCATTCCAGCTAGCTCTGTTCGTCATTTGTTGTTGAAGGAGGCGCATGGAGGAGGATTAATGGGACACTTTGGCGTGAAGAAGACAGAGGATGTACTTGCTACACATTTCTTTTGGCCAAAGATGAGACGGGATGTTGAGCGTTTTGTTGCTCGCTGCACTACATGTCAAAAAGCTAAGTCACGACTCAATCCTCATGGTTTATATATGCCTTTGCCTGTACCTAGTGTTCCTTGGGAGGATATATCTATGGACTTTGTTTTAGGTTTACCTCGAACAAAGAAGGGGAGGGATAGCATATTTGTTGTCGTGGATAGATTCTCGAAAATGGCACACTTTATACCATGTCATAAAAGCGAGGATGCTGTCAATGTTGCTGATTTGTTCTTTCGTGAAATTATTCGCTTGCATGGTGTGCCAAATACTATTGTTTCATATCGTGATACTAAATTTCTTAGCCACTTTTGGAGATGTTTATGGGCTAAGTAGGGGACTAAACTGCCTTTTAGTACTACATGTCATCCCCAAACTGATGGACAAACTGAAGTAGTCAATAGAACATTGTCTACCATGCTTAGGGCTGTTTTGAAAAATAACAAGAAAATGTGGGAAGAATGCTTGCCTCATATTGAATTAGCTTATAATCGTTCATTGCATTCTACTACTAAGATGTGCCCTTTTGGAATTGTGTATGGTTTCCTACCTCGTGCACCTATTGATTTGTTGCCTCTTCCATCTTCGGAGAAGGTTAATTTTGATGCTAAACAACGTGCTGAATTGATTTTAAAAATTCATGAGTTAACTAAGGAAAACATTGAGCGTATGAATGCTAGATATAAACTTGCTGGAGATAAGGGTAGAAAACATGTTGTGTTCGCACCTGGAGATCTTGTTTGGTTACATTTGCGTAAGGATAGATTTCCTGATTTGCGCAAATCAAAGCTAATGCCATGTGCTGATGGTCCTTTTAAGGTGTTAGAGAAAATAAATGATAATGCATATAAACTTGAGCTGCCTGCAGATTTTGGGGTTAGTCCCACTTTTAACATTGCAGATTTGAAGCCTTATTCGGGTGAGGAAGGTGAGCTTCCGTCGAGGACGACTTCATTTCAAGAAGGGGAGGATGATGAGGACATCAATACCATTGTTACACCCACAGCCCCTGGTGCTATACATACTGTACCAATTACTAGAGCTCGCGCACGCCAATTAAATTATCAGGTACTTTTGTTTCTTGGTAATGATTCTAATGTTCATGAGAATATGATGCTGCCTAAATTGGATACATTTGTTTTGCTTACAAATGAAGGGCCTGTCATGGATAAGAGGGATGAACACTGGAGCAAGACCAAGCATGGAGATGATGGCATGCGCGAGGGGAACAAGAACGGAGTTACAAGTGATGATTTCAGGACTTTGAAGCCACCATAATGAGTGCATGAAGCCTTGGACGAAATATACAAGATGTCACTTCATAATATTCGTCCATAGGCTATTCTAGGTGCTGCGTCACCTTATTATTGGGCCAGGCCCATGTAATTTCGAAATACATAAGTATAGGCTGTTTTTAGAGTCCGTATGTGTGGGGAAACAAGAGATAGGGTTGGTTTCGGACCCCTTCCCCAAGGGCCATGAAATTCCCCCTCTCTTCCTCCATATATACAGCCCTTAGGGCACCGTTTAGAGTTTGGGATTTGTTTAGTTATAAGTTAGCCATTGCAACTTCGTGTACTTCGTTTGTGTCCAACGACCAGACCAAGACCGCTTACGGATCCCCATCTTTATCAATACTTCATCTATATTCGCAATATTCAGATTGCATTATAATATTCTTGCTTGTTCTTCGATTGCATGCAGGAATAGACCTTCGTGGTCAGGTTGATCGTGCTCCGGTGTGGTCAATAACCTCGCGGAGTTGGTTTAGCGATTGCTAAGGCACAACGTCGTGCACGTTTGTTGTCGGATCGTCAAAGTCGTCTCCTCCAAATCGATAGTTATCATCTCATCGAAAGATCGGACGCCCTCGCCTCTATCATTGGATGAACAGGAACCCATGGTAGTAGAGGCCGTTCCGCTGGATGAACAGTACCCCGATCGATCGAGCCTGTGGATGAACAGGACCCCGTGGAGGGCTGGATGAACAGGACCCCCTGGAGGGCTAGTTGAACAGTAGCCGGTGGAGGGCTGGTTGAACAGTAGCCGGTGGAGGGTTGGATGAACAGTAGCCCGTGGAGGGGTGGTTGAACAGGACCCCCCGTGGAGAGGGCTGGTTGAACAGTAGCCGGTGGAGGAGCGCACGGTGGAGGCTGGATGAACAGGAGCCCGTGGATGAACGATCACAGGTGGAGGCTGGAGGAGGTCGATGGTGGATGAACAGTAGCCCATGGAGGCTGGAGGAGGTCGAAGGTGGAGATTAACAGTATCCCGTGGAGTCCTGTTTTGCGGTACGCCACACCCCTCCCGATGAACATGACCCCCGTTTCGACCGTAGCGCTCCAACACAAGTATGTTTCCTCCGTTTTGCGGTACGCAACACCCCTCCCGATCAACAGGACCCTGTTTCGACCGTAGGAGGTCCGTTTCCTCCATTTTGCGGTACGCCAGACCCCTCCCGATGAACAGGATCCCGTTTCCACCGTGGCCGGTCGAACACAAGGCCGTTTCCACCGTTCTGCGGTACGCCAGGCCTCGTTTCCATCGCCTGTTACGTCCAAGCCGGTTGGCTCCCGACGAACAGCACGCGTTCCGTTGCCTCCTGATGAACATGATGCATTCCGTTGCCTCTCCATGAACACGACGACGACGCAGTTTCTCCGTTCCGACCCAGCGATGTACAATAGCACTGGCCGTACATATGCACGAGTAGGCGTTCGAGACCCCGCCCATATGTACGTAGGTGGCCGTATTTACTTTCTTGCATCCTGGCCGCTGTACGTACGTGTACATGCTACGTGCGCACTTCTACTACCACACGTGCACGCCTCTACTACCACACGTGCCCTTCCTTACCTGGCCACGGTTCATCGCCGCAGCCTGTAGACAGGCCGATTGACTAGTATGTACGTACACGTTCGTGACCAGAATGACAACGCTACGTACGCTTCGGCCGGGTGGGTCCCGACTGTCAGGCACTTCCTTGCGTGCGAAGATGTAGCTGGTGGGTCCCAGCAGTCAGGGGGGCGAATCATTTTTTTGCCCGTAATATGGACGCACTTCCTTGCGTGCGAAGATGTAGCTGCTGGGTCCCAGCAGTCAGGGGGGAAACGTTTTTTTTTCATGAAATACGGTGGCCCGTCCAGTGGGTCCCTGCTGTCAGGTGGAGGAATCATTATTTTCCGCGTAATAAGGAGGCATTTCCTTGCTGCGGCCGTGGACCCAGCTGTCAGCCTCTCCATGTACAGTACTCTTCCGTTGGAAGTCATTCGTTGACCACATTGACCACGCCGCGCCGAGAGCACCAGGGCGGTGGACGACGGCGAGGCCTAGGAAGGGGACGACGCGGAGCCGGGGAAGACGCGACAGTGGATGCCCACGCGGAGGGGAGTACATGGGTTGACTCTTCGGCTGTGGTGTGAGGTTGCCGCCGCTGGAGAATAACAGGAGGTGTGGGTGAGTATAGAGGGATGGCATGGCCCGGGAGGCAGGAGCAGGCGGCACAGCCGACGCTTGTTTGGGCGGCTGGAGCAAGAAGACCAGAGGTTGAAGAAGCACTACGGCCGTTGGATGTTCATCGTACGGTCACTGGAGCTAAAATCATTCATATTTACTAAGTTGACAAAGCCCTCCATCCCCGTCATCTTAGTAGGCCCACAAGTAAGCCTCCCATATGGTGGGTCCCTCCTAGCAGGGGTATTCATTTTTTTGTGCGTAATAAGGAAGCACTTCCTTGCGTGCGAAGATATAGCTGGCGGGTCTGAGCTGTCAGTGGCGGGAACATTTTTTTCACGAAATACAGAGGCCCTTTCGGTTGGTCCCAGATGTCAGGTGCAGGAATCATTATTTTGCGCGTAATAAGGAGGCATTTCCTTGTGTGCGGCTGTGGACCCAGCTGTCAGCCTCTCCACGTATAGTCCACGTCCGATGGATGTCGTTCGTTAACCATGTTGACCACACCGCGCCGAGAGCACCAGTGCGGTGGACGACGACGAGGCCTAGGAGGGGACGACGCGGAGCCGGGGAAGACGCGGCAGTGGATGCCCACGCGGAGAGGAGTATGAGGGTTCACTGGTTCGGCTGCGGTGTGAGGCTGCTGTCGCCACAAAATAACAGGGGGTGTGGGTGAGTAGAGGGATGGCCTGGCCAGTGGTGGGAGTAGTAGGGGGCGGTGAGGCCTCTGTGGCAGCACAACCGGCCACGGGAGGCAGGAGCAGGCGACATGACCGGTGCTGCTTTGGGCGGCTGGAGCAAGAAGACCAGAGGTTGAAGAAGCACGACGGCCGTTGGATGGACATCGTACGATCACTGCAGCTAGAATCGTTTATAATGACTAAGTTGACAAAGCCCTTGGTACGCGTCAACTTAGTAGGCCCACAGGTCAGCCTCCAAAACGGTGCGCCCCAGATGTCAAGGGGAGGAATCATTTTTTGGGCGGCTAAAGCTAGAATATCCGAGACTGAAGAAGAAGCACGACATCCGTTGGATGGACATCCAACGGCCACTGCTGCTAGAACCGTGTGTTGACTATAAGTTGACAAAGCCTTGCATACGCGTCAACTTACTTTTTTAGGGGACGCGTCAACTTAGTAGGCCCACAAGTATGTGGCAGAGAACTTATATCCCATTTGCGATTTGTAAGAATGTACAACCCTTTTTTGAATTCTAATGGAATTTACTACAGCCCATTTACAGTTTGTTAAAAGTATAGCCAATTTTCTAGCAAGGACAATGATTAATAATTTCAACCAACCGTTCAACACAAGATTCAAAAAAAATCCCACATTTTGATGGGATACAAACTATTTTTATCCCGAAATTTCTAGTTAAATTAAATACAATTTCAATATAAATTTGGATTACGTAAAAATCCAACGAAACATTGCGCGCACAACAATTAATGAAATTAAAATTATCAAATTCCAAAAATAATATTTTATAAACTAATTACGTGTTTGGTGCATTTTTTTGATAGTTACTGCCCAGTTTTTACAATTACACCCCATTTAATATTTATTAAAGCCCATTTTCCTGTTAAGCCTAATGCATCCCTCCTAGGAAAGATTTGCTCCCCAGCGGGGCAGGGAATAACAAGTTGACCTTGCCTGGGTATTCCTAAAAAAAGTATAGCTGGGCTAGCCATTTTCAGCTTGAAAAAAATTAATATCTGGCCTGGGTTAGACGGGCCACAACCCGCCCAGTTAATACCCTGCTCTCCTCTGAACAACAATGAAAACATCGCTCAAGAAAAACTCTGCAGTGCTCACACCTCAAAAACACAAATACTACTCGAGCTGCTTGGTCCCAGCTGTCGGCCGTTCCTTATGCAATTCTCTCATTTATTGACTACATAGGTTGACAATGGTGTGGGACCGTGATGTCAGGAAACCAGGAGGAAGCAAAAAAATATAGACGCACTTGCGTACGTACGGCTATGGCCCTAGTGGGTCCCTACTATCATCCAGTCAAAATAAAGTCATCTCCTGAATCCTCATGTTCGTTGACCATGTTGACAATGCTCGGCGCCACGGCGAGCGCAACAACTCGAAGGTCAACGGAGAGGGCCTCACGGGCCCTACGGATGGTCTTATACAGCGTCCGCTGCTCATTCAGGAAGCCAGGATCATCGGACACCTATGAGCATCTTCGAGAGACTGAGACGGCATGAAATGGTAAGGCCGCGCTTGGGAGCTCTGGTTTATTTCACACCTGTATTAAGATACAAGTGTAATTTACTCGTCATCAGAAACAACGCGCAAAATACAGGCGTAATGAAACCGAGGGCCCGAGGTCTGTAGGTAAAACCGGCGGGTTATGCGTGTAATATGAGAGACTAGTGTATATGTTACTAGTCGAAATCGACCAACCAAGCGCTTCGCCCGAGACCATCTGCTTTCATTTACAAGCGTCAGTTTTACAAGCGGTTTTGGTTGGAAAACGACGATCCAATCACGGCCTAAGATGATGAGTTTGTCGGAAGATCATATGGTTTCACCTCTAACCTACTCGAGTTGTCGTATAGGCTATGAATGAAACATAAGACAATGAACTTCTTAAGCACAAAAACAACAGAAGAGGATGATCTTCTTAACATGCAAATCACGGGCATTAGATCAACATGCAAAACAATATGAAGCATTATTCTCAGGAGGCATGGTGAATAGCTCGTGATGCCGCATGCCACAGCATTCCAAGCTCAACTTTGCAATCAATCTCACAAGTCCTGGCATTACATAGAAAACATTCAGAACAAACTCTTAAAATACCTTACATAAGTCAACATTCATGTGACTATGCATCTCAGCAGAGTAAATATTTACTTAGAACTGATGACAGGAATAGGAAAGAACGATCAACGTTTCTCACAGCAAAGGGCATCCCACTTAAAAATATCAAATGCATGTCTTCTGGCTAACATCAATGAGCAAAAATTGACAAGGTTTTCTTCCAATATGTTAAACTAATGTCTTCTTGCTAACATCAATGATTAAACTTTGACAAGCTTTTCCCACTTAAAATATGTAATGCCTATGATTGTGGAACGGGCAGGGTTTGTCATCAGTTTGTCATCTGATAGTCCGGTGGCTCAAGGTGACAACGAATGATTAGAGAACCATTCAATGTATTGTGCATGATGAAGTATTATGGAGGACACGGACCATCTGAACATTTTGTGCAGTTCCACTAAAATCAAGCTGAGAATCCCTGTGGATTTCATATTTATATGCTGCCAGAAAACAAAGACACATCAGCACACACATGAATATTGGCCCCAGTGTCAACCCACCAATCGGTGGACTAACAAACTGAAAGTACGGTAAAAAGATTACCATCCCCAGATGCCCCATCATTGTTGCTTAGAGTGACATTGACAGACTTGGAGTCCTATCCTGGCTTCTTGGTACTTGTTTGCCCAGTGTTCCTCCGAACCACAAGTAAAGCAGCCATCTCTCTTTTTGTCTTTCTTCTTACCCTTCTTAATGGCCGACGCTAGCAGCACCATTCAAACATATAGTCCGGTGGCTCAAGGAGACGACGAATGATTAGAGAACCATTCAATGTATTGTGCATGATGAAGTATTATGGAGGACACAAACCATCTGGACATTTTATGCAGTTCCACTAAAATCAAGTTGAGCATCCCTGTGGATATCATTTTTATATGCTGCAAGAAAACAAAGACATATCAGCACACACATGAATATTGGCCGTGGTGTCAACCCACCAATCAGTGGACTAACAAACTGAAAGTACGGTAAACAGATTACCATACCCAGATGCCCCATCATTGTTGCTTAGAATGACATTGACAGATTTGGAGTCCTGTCCTGGCTCTTGTACTTGTTTGGGCACTTTTGCCCAGTGCACTTCACGTGTTGTAGAGTTTCCTATGCTCTCTGCAGACTAGTCATGTCACCAGCGTCTACTAATACTCTGTAAAGCTTCTCGATCATTCTTGGTGTAATGTAGCGCAAACAGTGTCTGCTTCTTTCTGCAAAGTGGTAAGACCAACTGGACCCACTAATGCAGCTGTTTGCCTTAGACACATTGACTCCTTTTGTGCAGTTCAACTAAAATCAAAGTCGGAATAAAACCGAGCTTTAATTTTGATATCCTTGTAAGCAACAATAGGTATAAGGGAAACAATTACTGAGAAATAACGGTTGTTGACTTGTACTCCCAGAAGAAAAACATCTACTGATCAACCTTATCTTAATGGGAAAAAAAGCAGGAGAGTAGCAATTCTCAATCAGTGTGATTCGTTCATATTAACCGAGACATTATCTTAACAATGCCTTGTCTCAACATGTATAAAGAACAACAAAGCAGAAAAGTATCATTCCTAAAACAATGCGACTGATTCATTTTAACAGAGACATTATCTTAACAATACCTTGGTTAAACATGTAGAAAGAACTACAAAGCAGGATAGTACCATTTGTAAAACACTGTAACTGATATATAATAACAGAGACATTATTTGAACAATACATTTCTTAAACATGTACTCCGGCCAATCCCTAACAGAAATGGTACTCCCGCCGATCCCTAACAAGTGTTGCAGTTTTGAACTAAGATTTAGTAGTTAATTCTGAGGAAAGTCGGTACTGACCTTTCAAAACCAAGATTTGAAACAACTCATGAGGAGGATCTCAAAGAGATCTCAACACATATATGGAAATCCGGTCTCATTTTGTGCAGTTCCACCAAAATTAAGCGAAGCAAAATGTCGCAATAGCAACAAGTTGAATAGACATCCCTGTTTTAACATAGGCAAAAAAAGGAATCAATTACTGGCCAATAAATGAGGATGAAACATGCGGCCACAAAAATGGTAATCCCGCCAATCCCTAACAAGTGTGCAGTTTTGAACTAAGATTCAGTAGTTAATTCTGAGAGAGGCATTGCTTAATTTTAGCAGCGGCATTAGATTAACAAAAAGCATAAACAGTTCCAGGGGAGAGTGGGCGCAACAACAACATGTGCTTCCATCTACTTATAAAGGGGGTGATGCAGAGTTTGTTGTAACAAAGCAACACGCATCATGTCTGGGTTGGTCCCATTTCTTTCACTACTTAATGGGAAAAGACAGCAATACAATAGCTTCAATTCAACATTTATTTAAAACAGTACCAATACAAGTAGCACAACATCTCAAAACACACTACACGATCATGTGGATGAAGGCAAGTACCAACCTGTCATGACGCACACAAGATCACGTACGAATCTGCCAACACGAATAGGAAATCCAATCTTGTTTTGTGCAGTTGCACTGAAATCAAGCAAAGTCGCCGGTGTGACATTTAAGTTTGCTATAGCAACAAGTTGAATAGATATCCCTGATTTAACAGAGGAAAAAAAGGAAACAATTACTGCCAATAAAGGAGGATGAAACATGCGGCCACAAAAAGAAGCATCTACCTTATCTTGATGGAAAACAAAGTATAGGACAGTAGCATTTCTAAAATGGTTGCATTGCTTCATATTAACAGAGAAATTCTCTTAAAACAGCTCAGTAGTTAATTCTGAGAGTGGCATTGCTTAATTTTACCATCAGCATTAGATTGAGAAAAATCATAAATAGTTCTAGGGGAGAGTGGGCGCAACAACACCATGTGCTTCCATCTACTTATAAAGGGGGTGATGCAGAGTTTGTTGTCACAAAGCAACAAGCATCATGTCTGGGTTGGTACCATTTTTGTTCACCACTTAATGGGAAAAGAGAGCAATACAATAGCTTCAATTCAACATTTATTTAAAACAGTACCAATACAAGTAGCACAGCATCTCAAAACACACTACACGATCATGTGGATGAAGTCAAGTACCAACTTGTCATGACGCACACAAGATCACCTACGAATCTGCCAACACGAATAGGAAATCCAATCTCGTTTTGTGCAGTTGCGCTGAAATCAAGCAAATTCGCCGGTGTGACGTTTAAGTTTGCTAGGCAACAAGTTGAATAGATATCCCTATTTTAACAGAGGCAAAAAAGGAAACAATTACTGGCCAATAAAGGAGGATGAAGCAAACGGCGACCAAAAGATGCATCTATCTTATCTTGATGGAGAACAAAGTAGGACAGGAGCATTTCTAAAACGGTTGCATTGAGTCATATTAACAGAGACATCCTCTTAAAACAACATTCGTTAAGAATGTAATTTACTTTTAACAGTGGCATTGCTTCAATTTTCCAGCAGCATTCTTAGATTAACAACAACAAAATAGTTGTATGGGACATGACATGGGACATGGGACATGGGAGCACCATGTGCGTCCACACGTATAAATGGGTGATGCAAAGTATGTAGCCAAGCAACATATCTGCGTTGGTCCCATATTTGTTCTCTTTGATACTTTTTCCTATGCGAGGGCAGCAAATCTAGTCCTGCACAAACTACCCGACCCCCCAGTTGCTTTCCCTTTTCAACAAAGAGTTCAGTTCCTTATAGATGTGTGTACTGGGTAACCCCCTTTTTCCCTTTCAACCAACAAAGCGGCTGGATAGCTAGTCTATACTACTTTCCCTCCCTCCTTTCCTCATTGAATCGCGTCCTAGATTCATGTTGCACCCCACCACACCCTTCTTTCCTCTTTGAACCACGACCTAGATTCGACTATAGAATCAAAAAAGATCCGTATGCAGCTAGAGCAATGACGGTTTCAAAGAAACATATACCTTAGGGTCGTCGGGATGTGGCAAGGCGTGCGGCGGGAGGCCGGATCTGCCCACACTACGTACGACAGCGAGGAAGAAGGGGTCGGTGGCCCTCCCGCATAGGCGCTGGGTGAAAGAGAAAATTGCAGCCGGCAGTGGATTGCCTCCCTCGCCGAAGGCGACAGAGTGAACGCTGCAACTCCTCCCCTTCCCGGTGTAACGGGATCCGGACGCCTCCTTCGCCAGCTGTGAGGGGGGGTGAGAGAGACAGAGGCCACAATGCAATCTTGTTTAGATCTGGTGAAGAGGGTGAGAGACTGTGAATATAGCAAACCCTAGCAAAGGAACGCTGAGCCTCCAGCGTGTATATATATGTAGTGCGTTGAGAGTGTGGAGAGTGCAAACCCTAGCGAACAAGCACTGAGGCTCCAGCTTATATAGTGTACTACATATATACTGTATTACTGACTGAGCTCCGGTGCCTTAACTGCACCTGCCTTTGGCTGTATGACAGGTGGGCCAGCCACATTTTGGGCCCACCTATCATGCACCCAAAGGCAGGTGCACTAAGTCAATGAAGTTGTGTCCATATAGTACTCGTGTATACTACTAATATATAGCGGAGTGGTTTTCTTATCTCTCCATAACAATCGTTTTAAATTGTGTAAGTACGAAATGAAACTCTTTATTATTTAGGGGATGTTTGGTTCTAGGCCTAGGAATGCCACTATAACATCCCAAATTTTCAATTTGGAATGTTATACATAGACCATCATTGCATATCATGTTTTGTTGCATTTTGACAAATCCTCGATAATCCTAAGCAACTCAAGGACCCTCGGAGAGAGTTGGGGATTTTCTCGAATTTTCAAATCTGATTTTTCAAACGAGGATTTTGGTTTTAATTATTTTTCTCTCCGGAAAAATATTTCATTTTAAAATAAACGAGAGGAGAAAATATGACTTATCCAAAACACTTGAAATACTGGAGGAAAAATGTTAAAATCATTATTTGAAATTTATTTGGATTTTATTTGCAATTTTTATTGCATTAAAAATATTGCATGTTTTCAAAATATTTATTTTTGATTATAAAAATGTTCATCCTATTCTAGATTTTCTAACTAGACGGGGAAAATTTATTTCATATTTTTATGATTTTTATTTATTTTTCTACGCAATATTTTCCGCGGATCTTTAAAAAAAAACAACGCCCGCGCGCCGACTGGGCCAAAGGCCCAGCCGACAGCCCGCCTCGCGCCTTCCTCTTCCCGCACGGGAGCTCACCGCCGGAGTCCGTCTCGGGCACGGGAGCTGCCGCCGCCTCGGGTGCCCCCTTGCCCAAGCCGCCGCACACCCCCCCCCCCTCCTTAAATACCGCGCGCCCCCCCTCTTTCCTCACCTCGAGCCGCCGCCGGAGCCCCTCATCGCCGCCGCCGCAACACACCCCGCCGCCGCCGCCGTTTGCCCCGCCGCCGCCGCCGGGAGCCGCCGGAGCCGCCACCCCGCACCCCCGAGCCCCGCCCCCGCCGGAGCCCCTCGCCGGAGCCCGCCGTCGAGGTACCGCCGCTGCCCCGATTCCCGTCATTGCCGGTTTTCTGTAAAAAAAACCCTTCGTTTAAAAAAAAACCTAGATCGGTTTTTTCGGTTTTATTATTTTACGAGCGTTCACCGAACCGTTCGTTTTAACGAAACGCGTTCGTCGGTTTTTCTCTGTTAACGAACGTCTGTTATTTAACCGTTCGTCCGTTTTTCTTTTTCGTCGGATTTTCTCGTTATTTTCTCAGATTCGATTTCTGATCGAATCTTCGATTCTGTTTAACTTCTCGCTCGTTTATCGGAATCAGGCGATTCAAGCGCCTAGAGTTTCGTCTCGAAATTCTCTTTCCGTTTAACCTACTCAAACAAGTTTTTGCTACAGTAAAATTTGACCTAGATCCAGATTAGCAAACGAAGTTTCTTTCTTTCGCCATTTGACTTTCGTTGCTTCTTTCGAGTTGATTCTTTTTGCAAACCGGAGTTCTTAAGTTGAACTTTCTGGTTGGGTCTTTCATTCGAGTTTTACCTGTGCATTAGATGAGTACTGATTGTATGCTTGTTTGTTTGCGATAGAGTACCCGGAGTGTGCCGCTTGTTACTTCGACTCGCTAGGTTTTGCGGATCATCAGCAAGGCAAGTAACACCTTGATCATATTCCGTTCATACCCAGTTTTTGTTGCATTAGATCTGTTTTCCTCACACATTGCATGATTAGGATCTAAATAAACTGTGGGTATTGGGAAGTAGTTGAGGTAGTACCTATTACCTGTTTTACTTTATCAAACCCTTGGGAGTTACTTCTACGTTGCTATTATTGCCATGCTATGCTCGTAGACATGGATTGGTTTGAGAGATATTCATGACAGACGTGAGATTGTTAATAATGGTTCAACTTAAGGTGGCAACTAAAACTCACATCTGGGTGGATTGAGGCACCTGGAGAACCCAGTGTTGTCTGTATGTATAAGGTCCGCCACCCAGGCTCAAAGGGATCATAAGATTATTCATGCTAGAAACTTCCGTGTGCAGCCACAAGCTATTATGGGCTCTAGCATAGCTGAGTAGGTTACATGATCTCTTGAAGAGGTGGACTAGCAGATGTAGGGGAAAGTAGGTGTACCGGTCCATCCAGAGTAAAGAGTGATTGTTTCTGAAAGACTGTGTCTCGGTCATCCGTTTCTCAAACATCATGTAGTGCGAGAATCAAGCGGAGGCGATCGAGTCTTGTGGGGAAAGTGCACAAACCTCTGCAGAGTGTACAAACTAATCATGATTAGCCGTGTCCCCGGTTATGGACAACTTGAGTATCTAGTACCTGGATTATCATTTGAATCTCATCACCGTGATACTTATAATTAATTTTGTTGGGTTAATGATGATACTTAATTGGGATTGAGTTGGAGGTACCTTCTCAATGTTTCAACCACCATGATAGTTAAATAAAATTTATTTCCTTTGAAGTAGGATAAAATTGGCTGTTCGCAAAAACTGTAACCATAGAGCTTTCCACCAGCCATATATGCATATAGTATAGCATTATTATTGTTCATTGTTCTCTATGTGTTACATTGCTAGCATATTCTATGTGCTGACCCCTTTTCGGGCTGCAACGTTTCATGTTGCAGACTTTTCAGACGACGAGTAAGGTGCCTTAGATCGTGGTCTTATACTCAGTGATGCCGCTGGAGTTGATGGACTCACTTATCTTCCAAGTCTTCCGCTGTTATCGTTATTAGATGGCCTTAAGCCATATTTTCATACTTAAACTCTTCGGAGTCATTCGATGTAATAAGTGTGTGATTGCTACTCTGTTATAAATCCTCCATTTGTACTGTGCGTGTCAGCATTACTGATCCAGGGATGACACTGGTGCACAGCAGCACATGCCATTTGAGGTCTGGTCGCTACAGCCACATTTTGCCACACAAATTTTGCCAAACTTACCTAAGGTTATGTAACGCCCACGATGCGGCTATATCTCCCACTTGTCGAGGCACGAGTTAGAGGCATAACCGCATTGTAGGTATTGTCGCAAGAAGGGTCATCTTCACACAATCCCATGTAATGAACAAGAATGGGATAACGAGAGTTGGCTTACAATCGCCACTTCACACAATACATAAATTAATTCATACATCATCCAAAATCTACACATAGACCGACTACGGTCAAATCCAAATGAAAATAAGATAACCCCAAATGCTAGATCCCCGATCATCCCAACTGGGCTCCACTACTGATCATCAGGAAACGAAACATAGTAACGACCACGTTCCTCGTCGAACTCCCACTTGAGCTCGGTTGCGTCACCTGCACTGGGATCGTCGGCACCTGCAACTGTTTTGGTAGAATCTGTGAGTCACGAGGACTCAACAATCTCACACCCGCGAGATCAAGACTATATAAGCTTGTAGGAAAGGATGGGGTAATGAGGTGGAGCTGCAGCAAGCACTAAGCATATATGGTGGCTAACATACGCGAATAAGAGCGAGAAGAGGAGCAACGCAACGGTCGCGAAGCTAGAAATGATCAAGAAGTGATCCTGGAACTACTTACGTTCATACATAACCCAGACCGTGTTCACTTCCCGGACTCCGCCGAAAAGAGACCATCACGGCTACACACACGGTTGATGTATTTTAATTAAGTCAAGTGTCAAGTTCTCTACAACCGGACATTAACAAATTCCCATCTGCCTCATAACCGCGGGCATGGCTTTCGAAAGATAATACCCTGCAGGGGTGTCCCAACTTAGCCCATTATAAGCTCTCATGGTCAATGAAGGATAAACCTTCTCCCGGGAAGACCCGATCAGTCTCGGAATCCCGGTTTACAAGACATTTCGACAATGGTAAAACAAGTCCAGCAAAGCCGCCCGAATGTGCCGACAAATCCCGATAGGAGCTGCACATATCTCGTTTTCAGGGCACATCGGATGAGCAGTCCGTACAACTAAAACGAGGCCTCAAGTTTCCCCGAGGTGGCGCTGCAAAGGGCTCTAGTTTGGACCAGCACTCAGAGGAACACTGGCCCGGGGGTTTAAATAAAGATGACCCTCGGGCTCGCGAAAACCCAAGGGAAAAAGGCTTAGGTAGGCAAATGTAAAACCAAGGTTGGGCCTTGCTGGAAGAGTTTTATTCAAGGCGAACTGTCGAAGGGGGTCCCATAAATCGCCCAACCGCGTAAGGAACGCAAACTCAAGGAACATAACACCGGTATGACGGAAACTAGGGCGGCAAGAGTGGAACAAAACACCAGGCATAAGGCCGAGCCTTCCACCCTTTACCAAATATATAGATGCATTAATTAAATAAGAGATATTGTGATATTCCAAAATATCCATGTTCCAACATGGAACCAACTTCAACTTCACCTGCAACTAGCAACGCTATAAGAAGGGCTGAGCAAAAGTGATAACTTTGCCAAACAACGGTTTGCTAGGAAAGGATGGTTAGAGGCTTGTCATGGCAATATGGGAGGCATGACATAGCAAGTGGTAGGTAGCGCAGCATAGCAATAGAGCGAACAACTAGCAAAACAAAGATAGAAGTGATTTCGAGGGTATGGTCATCTTGCCTGCAAGGTTCTCAGAGTTGTCGAAAGCTTGATCCTCGTAAGCGTACTCAACAGGTTCCTCGTTCACGAACTCGTCTCCCGGCTCTACCCACAGCAAGAACACAAGCAATGGAACCACAATCAATCACGGGAAATGCACAAGCAACATGATGCAATACATGCATGATATGCGAGATGTGATATGCGATGCATATGCGTGCTCCGGAAGAAAAAGGATGAACGAGGCATAAACTTGGCAAACCAAGTATGCCACTGAAAAGATGAGATGATTTCGGTCGAAATTGATATAAAGTTCACCGGAAACGGATGCACGGTTTGCAAATGGCAAGCAAAACAAGGATGACACAATTCTGCGATTAACAGCATGATAGCACTTAGAATACATCAAGTAACTATGCTACAGCACCCCAACATAGCAACAAAACATATGGCAGTAATCTACAAGAGATTCTTGACAAAAGATGAACACTGAGCTATGGCTAGATCACAAAATAACAGGTTCAAACAAGCATGGCAAAAGTGCAAAAGATATCAGCTTCACAGACGGTGAAAATACTGAACATGGCTGAACCAGCATCAGATAGCAATGTTCAGAGCAAGCAAAACACATGCTAGGGGAACTTATCATAGAAGAAAAAGACATGGAATGAATCTACTAAATGCATAGAACAAAAGTCCCTTACTGACCATGAGCCAAAAAGGAACAGAAGATAAGATGGCACCCATGTAGACATAGCAAGTTTCGATAACAGATTTCAGACGGCAGAAAACAGAGCATGGCATTAACAGAAATATGAAGGCATCTTTTTGAGCTGGATTCACTCATTACCAAGCAATGCATGACAAAACAAGCATAACTACAGCAAGATGGCATGTTCATGAAGCTACCCATGGCAAGAGCAAGTTCATAGCATGTATGGATCAACTACAACAACCTTGGCAAAATTGAATATCATGTTAACATTCTGCGAGGAACATTTTATAACAAAAGTAGAGCAAGATTGAGACATGCTAGAGCACTCCATAATTGCAAACAGGGGAATGGATGGATAGAGCACAACTATATCTCCAAAACATCCTTACTAAACATACTCAAAAGAAGCATGGATCTCACTGTAGACACATGGATACATGGCATCAAAATAACAGCAGGTAAAGGACTTAACAAAATCCTAAGTCCCTGAATACAGAAACATCACGAAGCCTAGTTTGCATGGTTGTGCTAGTCACCACATAGATCACAAAAATACATGGCATACACATCTGTAAAGATGGCATGGCATATATCAAAACACCTGTAGAGCTCATGCCCATAAGATGCACACATCAAATGCAACAAAAATAACAAAACATCAAGTTCTGATAAGTAACAGCAGTAAACATCATATAGCACTCTTGCACCAGAGATATGGGCATCAAGATGAACCGAAACGAGCATGGCACAATGGAACAAAATTAAGAGCATCTCGTGATAAACATTTCGATATATCATGCACGCAAAACGGAGCAGAATACATGAAGTTATGATCACTCAAACATGCACACATGAGATGATATACCGGGGACTTGGCAGATTTTCGAAGTCAACCTCGGGCTTTCAGATCTGGGCACGAAGAACGAGGATCGCCGGAGGTCTTGCCGGAGACGAAGGAGAGGCGACGGAGGGCGAGGTCGGCGACCCGGAGGCGGGGCGGCACCGGAGTGGCGCGGCGGCGAGGGACACGCGGGCGCGGTCCCGCGGGCGGCGGGGCTGCGGCGGAGCAGGCGCGGAGGCGGCGGCCGGCGACGAATCGGCGGCGGGGCGCGGACGAGCGGGCGGCGAAGCAGACGCGCGGGCTCGGGGGGCGCGGCGCCGGCGGGAGTGGAGGAGGCGGCGTGGGGCGCGGGCCCGGCGTGGCCTGGTTCGGCCCAGGGCGGGCTGGATATGGGCCTCGGGCGGCGGCGGCGATGTGGGCGTGGGGAGGGTGACGTGGCGCGACCTGATAGGCTGCTGGCGGCGGCGCGGACGTGTCCGGTGGCGGGGTGGACGCGTTCGGCGGCGGGAGGAGGAAGAGGCTAGGGTTTGGACGCGAAAATGGACGGGGGAGGCTCACATATATATAGCTAGAGGGAGCTAGGAGACTCCAAATGGAGTGCGGTTTTCGCCCATACGATCATGATCGAATGACCGAGAGCATGGAGGGGACTTAGATGGGTTATTGGGCTGTTTGAAGGGGTGTTGGGCTGCAACACACCAAAGGCCTTTGCGGTTACCCGGTTAACCGTTGGAGCATCAAACGACCTCCAAATGGAACGAAACTTGACAGGTGGTCTACCGGTGGTGTACCAAGGCCACTTGGCAAGACTCGGTCCATTCCGAGAACGTTTAACACCCGCTCATGAAAAGAGACAAGAGGGGCGCGCCGGTGCATGTGGGAGTGTCGGATTGCAAAACGGACAACGGGGAAAAAGCTCGGATGCATGACACGAACACGTATGCAAATGAGATGCACATGATGACATGATATGAGATGCATGACATGAACAAAATGCAAAACGAAAAAACAAAACCCGACCACGAAGGGAATATCATAACACATAGCCGAAAATGGCAAGAGTTGGAGTTACAAATATGGAAAGTTACATCCGGGGTGTTACAACACTCCACCACTACGAGAGGATCTCGTCCCGAGATCTAGGACTGAAAAAACTCCGGATATTTGGAACGGAGGTGGTCCTCACGTGCCCAGGTGGCTTCTCAGTCGGATTGGTGTGACCACTTCACTTTCAGGAATTTGATTGACTTGTTGCGAGTCTTGCGCTCAGTTTCCTCAAGAATAGCAACGGGGTGCTCATGATAAGACAGATCTTCTTGGAGGTCAATCTCTTCGAAGTTGATGGTGCGCTCAGGAGTCTTGAAGCACTTGCGAAGCTATGACACGTGGAACACATCGTGCACGTTCGCGAAATTGGAGGGAAGCTCAAGTTGATAGGCGAGGTCGCCTCTTTTGCCAATGATCTTGAAAGGACCCACGTATCTAGGGGCAAGCTTCCCTTTGATACCGAAGCGACGAGTGCCTTTCATTAGAGAGACGCAGAGGTAGACATGGTCTCCGATCTCGAAAGCCAAGTCACGGTGCTTGCTATCATAGTAACTCTTCTGGCGCGATTGCGCGGCTTTGAGATTTTCACGGATGACTTTACACATTTCTTCAGCCTCTGTGATTAAGTCATTGCCAAGAAGTTGGCGTTCACCAGTCTCTGACCAATTGAGAGGAATACGGCACTTTCTGCCATATAGAATCTCGAATGGGGCCTTGCCCGAACTCGCTTGGAAGCTGTTGTTGTAGGAGAACTCGGCATATGGGAGGCAATCTTCCCACTTCATGCCAAAGGAGATGACACCAGCCCTGAGCATATCTTCAAGGATTTGATTGACTCGCTCGACTTGGCCACTAGTTTGAGGATGGAAAGCTGTGCTGAAGCAAATGTTGGTGCCCATGGCCTTCTGGAAGGAGTCCCAGAACTTAGAAGTGAAGATGCTTCCACGATCTGAAGAAATCAATTGTGGAATGTCGTGCAAGGAGACAATCCTGGAGGAACCTATGAAGTTCGACAAATCCTCACTGTGGTATGTTTCTTCTCTTTAATCAAGCTCGAGGAAGGAAGAACCACGTGGTGGAGGACAGTGAGGCGGAACAACAATGGCCATCCAATTTTGTGCAGTTCCACTAAAACTGAGGAAGACATGCGCGGGTATGGAGATACACATCGCTGTTTGCAAAAATATAAAAAAGCGATATAGTGTTGTTACTTTGTTTTGGCAGTGGTACAAAATTAACAACGACATCTCAATTGTAAATAAGAATTAATGAAAAGTACACCAACAAACAGAAGCATCATGATTATCTTGATGGGAACTAAACCAGGATACCCGAGAAAAAAACATTTCTTCATTTAACCAGTGATAGTATTAGATTAGCAGCAGCAATAGGAGCATATGGAAAATGACCGCACAACCACCATGTACTTTTTCTCGAAACAACATGTATACCTCCACCGAGGCATAAATCAGGACAACTTTTCGAGTGGCATTTCCTCTATAATAGTAGGTGATGTTGGACCAGCCGACGAACCCTAGCTACTATACATGGGGAGCTGGGGAGTAGTCGCATAGAAGAAAACCCGCATGCAGCAACCTGGGGAGCTGGACCAGTACAAGCAGTTATACCTCAAGTGGGCGAGATGTCGCTTAGGCGGGCGGGCGGGATCTGCCCACACGACGGCAGCGAACAAGGACCTTCGTCCGTGCTAGCGCCGGCTCCGAGAGGACGGTGCGCATAGGCTTCCTCCATCGCCGACGGCGACAACGTCAACGCTGCACCTCCTCACCTCCCGCAGCGGACGGGATTCGGCTGGATCTGTGACCACCGGTGAGGAGAGAGATAGAGTGGACACTGTCATCTTGTTTTGATATGGAGAGGGTGAGAGAGCGAGATGGGAGAAACCCTATCAAACAAGAGGCTATATATACAATGGAGTAAAAAATCTCTCCATGGCAGTGGTTTTAAATAGAATACGCGCATTCTCGGAAAAAAGAAACGAACACTGGCGGACAATTTTTGAACGTACCAAGAAACAAAACTCGATCAAAAACACACCCCCGCTTCCAGGTCGCGAGAGTCGTCGCGCACACACACACAGACATAGACATGCATCTGAGGATGGCTGGGTAAAACTGAATATGGATGGTTCCTTCTTGCCAGAGAATGGAACTGCTGGTAGAGGCATGATACTAACGGATCATGGGGGTGCTATAATTTTCTCTTCATGTAGAAGCTTGTGTTATTGCGCGAACGCACTGGAATCAGAATTGTTGGCCATCAAAGAGGGTTTGTCGCTCGCATTGCAGTGGAGTAATCTTTTTTTTTGACCCACACACCGTATTTCTATGGTAAATTATATTAATATAATAAAGTACATGGGGAGTCTAAGCTCCAAATATCAATATCAAGACCGACTGCCTTGAAGCTACAAATATGGTGAGGATTAGGAATGAAGATCTTGATAGATCTCGGTTTGGTTTTTTGGTGCATGAGATTAGATCGCTCATGGCACTCCGAAATACTTGTATTGCTCATGTTCGACGAAACAACAACATTGTCAGTCATACTTTAGGTCATTATGATAGCACTAGTGGCCGTATCGCTGTTTGGCTAGGTTCAGGCCCTGATGGCATTGTCGAACTTTGTAACTCCGAGTGTAGCCTGGCTACGTGAGTAATACAAGTTTGTTCTCGCAAAAAAAAGACATAGACATGAACATCCGTGTTTACGTAAAATTCCATCTCCATCTCCAACCATATTTGTCCAACTGGCACATTATTTACGTTGTTAATTATATACGCAACAATATTAACGTACAACATCTCTTGTTTGCGGGTGTCCGGACCACTGCCATGCCCTCTCCTGACCAACCTGAACCCTCTTCATCACCCGCGCGTGCTTCCCGCCTGAAACGGTCAGTGCCACATTCATGCCCGGCCAGAGCGGACGCGACCTCTACTGGCGCGGGCATTGAAGCGGCGCGCCGGCCGAGAGAGCGTCGCCCACGCCACTTCCCGGTGCACGCGACTGCTCCACGTTCAAAGGTCGCAATAGCCGGCCACAACATGCATGTAAAAAGTTCTTGGGAGTCCGTGCTACAGCTAGCTGTCCTCCCCCAACTCGTCAATCTCTTCCAGTAGTGCTAGTACTCCATGGCGCGATCCATCAACAAGCAGGCGGGCAAGTTATCGTATACTCGGTTTGCGGTGAGTGGCATGCCGAGCGACCATGTGGGGTGGAGCCGTGGAGGAGGGTGAGACACGAACGCGACAGACATGATTTAAACGTTGGTTTTGCTCGATGGCGCGATCCAACGAAATGAAACGTTGGTTTCTCTCCGTTTCCATTTTTTCTCCGGAAAAACGGAAACTTTCCACTCCATTTCCATTCCTACTCCAAGGTTGCCCCATTACAACGTTCCATCAAATACAAAGGAAAACTAACACGCATGCTGATGCATCTCAATGATTCACAGATCATAACAAATTTTTACTTCACAACTAAAGACAAAAGTTGTGAGAGCGTGTACAAAAGAAAAACTACTGATGGGGTCACTACGACTTAAACCCTAAACCCTAAACAAGATTTAATTTACTGGCTAGGTAGAACCTGTCGAAAGAAAGACGGCTGACACCCTCGGGTCATACGATGCTTTTGTGCGGTTCCACTAAAATTGAGCTGAGCATCCCTGATGGCAAAGATATTGAAGAAGTGTGATTAGAATAATAGTACTGGCACTAGTTCATGAGACATAAACTCGTCACAAATAGAAGCCGGTAGAAGTAGAGAAAGATTGACATGGAGATGGAGCTACGTGGGGAGCTTCGTCAGTGGAGCAAGCCGACTCCAAAAGGAAGATGTAGTACTACCTGGGACGTCAGGCTGTAGCTAGAAGGGCGGTTGGGACGCACCGACTGTGGGTTTTCTCCCTCGCCGATGCCGACCACGTCTACACAGAACATTGTCCGAGCACACGACAGAACACACACGGTCACGCTCAAGTGCTCAACCTACACGTGCATGCACACACATACTCAGCCAGGGTGAGCTAGTGACCGTATATACATCGATAAATGTATATATTCAGCGCAATGAGCGTATTATGAAGTCCACTAACCGTATTTTTACAAATATACAGTGATAGATAGTGTATTTATCTCGTTTGAAATTAAGCCATATTAACCGGAAAGGAGGCAGTATGGACTAGCATTACTTTGCTGTGTCCCGTCAACTTGCCAAACGAGAAGAAGCTTACGCGCGGTGGCTCGTAGGACATGGAGAAACTTTTGACTAATGCGAGCTCTCCCTCGCTCAGGCGATGGATGTGCAACAGTTAATTCGGTGTCAGATTGGCAAAAGCATACACTATACTAGTACTAGTATTATTGTTCGACTTCCCGAAGAGGCGAACAGCCAAGCGCAAAGTTTACTAGTACTAGTACTACTACTATAAAGATATGCACTATACTATACTAGGAACCGGATGGAGGAGCGTCTGCACTCTTATTATATTATAAAAATGTGATAAAGCAATCTTCAACACATTTGGTTCTCTTCGAGGGTTCTCGCATGTGATAATGGAAGTTGATTGCATGGAACACTCGCCACAATTCTCGCTTAATTCTGGCTCAGATCCTTTTACAAATAGGAGCGCTCGGTAATATTTCCTCTTTTTTTGTTATTCAGCATGTAAACAGGTCAGCAAACCTGGCGGCGCATCTTTGTGCGAACCATGCTTGCTGCACTTTGAATGTGTCCGAGAGCTAGCATGATGAAACACCTCGCTTCCTTCTTCTTTTTTTGCGGGGTACCTCGCTTCCTAGTGACCAGTCTCTTGGCTGATCGTCCTAAGAATGCTTATATATGAATAAAGCTCTCTCATTTACCCGCAAAAAAGATTAAGCCATATTAACCGGAAAGGAGGGAGTATGGACTAGCACTACTTTTTGGTGTGTCCCATCAACTCGCAGAACGAGGAGAAGCTTGCAGGACAAGGTGAAGCTCGCTTACGCCTTTTGACTAATGCAACCTACCCTCGCCCACGCGGTGGACATGCAGCAGTTCATTCGGTGTCAGATTGCCACAGGCATACACTGTAGTACCCAACATGCGGAGTACCATCATTGTTCGACTTCACGAAGAGGCGAAGAGCCAAGCGCAAGGTTTATAGTTGTATGAGTACTACTACTACTACTACTGCTACTACTACTACTAGAACCTCATGGTGGAGCGTCTCTACTCTTATTTTAATCTCCGATAAACTACACATTTATTCGGGAGAAGGGCAGAAAATGGCAGCCCAATGGTAGTGTTAAAAAACATCGAACATGTAATGATGATATTGATCAACCATGCTCGAATATATCTTGGCCTCCGTGCGAGCCCGTCTGTGTGTTCTCGCTCCTTGTCTCTCTCAAGGAACGGCGGGTTGGCAATTTTGCCATCAATTGAGATCAGTTTGCTCACACTCTGGTCCCACATGTCAGTGATATGCCAAGAGGAAGTGCATTGACCGACTGGCCATACGCGTACTTGGTTTTACACCTTCAGGCCATGCTTGGAATGGTTGTATTTCAATACGGAGGTGTATAACTTACTCCTGTAAGTTACTGGCCGCTGTGCAAATTCCAGCCGGAACTAAAACGATGGGCGCAGGTGTTTATTTTTTACAAGTGTATTCAAAAGAGAAACGGTGATCCAAACAGGGCCTCATTCTACTCCTCCCTCCATCACAGTTTACAGGGCGCACTTCATTGCATTTCTCTCCATGCATTTCCACCACCAGAGAGACTTTAGAGCGTATTGATGGTTGCTTCTTCCAAGCAACTTATAGTGGGAAAGGTGGGGTTTATGATTTGACTGCTCATTACTACTCACTATCAGTGCGGCGCAACAACCGGGCTGAATCTCCCATGCGCTTGTGCACTACTCCCTCCATTCTTAAATATACTACGGAGTATTTGTCTTTCTTGAGATTTCAACGAGTGACTACATACGAAGCAAACTAAGTGAATCTACACTCTAAAATATGTCCATTTGAAATTTGTAAAAAGACAAATATTTAGGAACGGAGGAAGTATAATTTTGTGCATGGAACATGGACCCGGATGCTGAAGAGGTTTCTGGAAATGCTATCAAGATTCCAGCATTTTTTACATAATTGACGTACTATACAAATAATTTTCCAGCGACATGAAATTGTACAATGCTCTGAGCTTTCAGCTTTTGTTTCGTGTGTCTTGCCATCGATGCTCTTTCAGAAACAATAAAAAACTAACTTCCTTGCTAATGCATCTCAATGATTAGCAGATCAGAGCTAATATTTACATCACAACTGAAGACAAAGTTGTGAGAAGGTGTTAAATTAAAATTGATCCATGCTTTCATTGGCAGGAATGTCCCCCCAGCTCTGTCTAAATCAACAAGGCATGTTGGGAAAAAAAAGTAGCTGTCTGGAGCATGCAACATTCCGATCATTTTGTGCAGTTCAACTAAAATAGAGCTGAGCGTCCCTGTTCCAAAGATATTAAGTGTGATTACGATAATAGAGGACTGCTGATGGAACAATACACACACAAATAGACGGTCACCTTTGCAGTCTCTCTTAAGACTAACTAGTTGGAGAAGATTAAGCAAATAGTTGGAGAAGATTAGGCTCGGAGTTGGATGAGGAGGATAGAGCAAAACCAATCTCCCTTTGTGCAGTCGCACTGAAATGTAGACGTTGCCTGTGTGACCTTTTAGTACAACTACACAAAACACTCTTAAGCAAAAAGTGATTTGTGCAGTTCACCAAAAGGTCGCAATAGCAACGAGGTGAAATGGATAGCCCTGTTTGCAAAAAAGAGGTAGAAAGGAAACAATTACTGGCCAATAACAGTTGATGACACATGCGATGACAAAAAAGAAGCATATTCCATGTCCTAAGGGTAGATAACAACCCGGTTGTGTTTGTCTAAAATGGTGTGAGGACGAGATTGCAATATGGAAAGTACGCCGGACGAGCTACGTTTTGGGCAAAGAACTATGTTAGATCCACATGCAGGATTTTCCACATGCAGCGACGTGGGAAGACGGGCAGTAGAGCAAGGCCGGAGGGGATGCCTCGGGGTCGTCGGGATGTAACTAGGTGAGCGGCGGCGGGCGGGATCTGCCCATACAGCGGCAGCGAGCAGGTGGCGTAGGCCCTACCACGCCGGAGCTTGGTCAGAGAGAACGGCGGGTACCGTAGATCGGGACGTCCTGCCTCCTCGCCGTCGAACGGAGAAACGATGCACATCCTCCCTTTCTGCCGGTGGACGGGATGTGGCCGGATCAGTGATGAAGGGTGGGAGAGAGAGAGAGAGGCCACCGCCGCCTTGTGTGAGATACTCTGAAGAGAGACAAACCCAGGCAGGCAGGCTCCATCGTATATAGTGGAGCGGACTACCTTTTTCTCCATAGAAATCGTTTTATAATCTGTGTGCATGCCATTAAGCGATATAAATTTATTTAAAAATAACGCGCCAATGTATCAACTCGACCTGTGTTTCGCGCACGCGTGGTACACGACCTCCGTAGGTAAACAACCGCTACACGCATTCAAATTAGCACGTGGGCTGCCATTTCATACAGAAATGAGCTCCACCGTGTACCCGCGCGGGTGTGGCTGGGCTCGAAGCGTGAGTACGTGCACCTATTTTCTTCGTGTACGTACACCACCTACGTGGGGATGTGTGAGAGAGATACAAATGTAGAGAGATATATTGTGTAGGTTCGTGAGTGTTTTTTTGGGGGGGTGTCAATCAAAAAATGTAACATATGCAATGTGTGTGAAAATAGAGACCTGGATATATCATATATATAGAGGGGGCGATCACGAGAAGAGAGTGGAGGTATCATCGGCTTGAGGTATCCATAGAATCGAAGAGAGGGATGATGTGTGTGTGTGTGTGTGCGCGCGCGCGCGATTGATAAAGGGTGGCTGGCCTACTGGAACGTGAGAGGGGACATGTGCAGTTTGTCTCTATGGCATGGATACCTACCTAAAGCGCTCGACTATCGGTGTGTGGTGGGGGAAGGCCTTATTAACTATAGAGGTACAATGGCTGGTATATGTGTGGAGGAGGAGAGTGGCCTACCTTATGTATTAAGGGAGATCGATCGGCATCCATGCATATGTGTGGGAGAGGAATAAGGTTGGGAGAGAGACCGAGCTAGAGTGTTGAAGGGGGTGGTAGTGGAGTTGCTTCTAACAAATAGTGGGAGAGGCTTGCTAGACAAACGGAGGGCACACCTGCAATATCAATAAGAGAGGGAATGGATGCCTGTCTGTGCGCGTGCGTGTGAGAGACGGGTCAGGAGGCATGGACGAATGATGAGGGGGGACGATATGGTTGTGGTAAGCAGACATAACTACATAGGAAGATCAATCGTCCTTTGTCAGAGAAAGGAGAGACATAACTTGTGAGGTACGTCGCTCGATGGGTGGGGGTAAAATAGTTAAAGTCGACCTAGGTATATGTAGGGAGATCGATCGGTATACATGCATGTATGTGTTAGAAGCAAATTAGGCCAGGGGAGAAGGATAGAGAGAGAGGGATGCATCTAAGAGCTGGTGCGAGAGGCATACTATATCGACGGGGAAGGAGTGTGCGAGTACGAGATCGATGAAAAGAGTGGTGGGAGTGAGGCATGGACGGTGAGAAGAGAAGAGGGGAAGCTTGTGTTTGTGGTAGACACACCTGGCTGGAGAGGCATATCAATTGATGTGTGCCATAAAGAAGTAGCTGAGGGGCCTACACACACCGTGGTTGAATGACCTAAAGTGAAAAGACGAATTTGCGCGATGAAGCTAGAGAATGCTGAGGGAGGGTGAGAGGGATGCGGGCGTGTGCATGCACGAGAGAAAGTTAGCGCTAGCTACAAAGATAAGAGGATTGTGTGGGTGTGAAAGACGAATTGAGATCATAATTCATTATAAAAAGTGAATTCGGATATTTGAAGAATTTATCAGTGTTTTAAACCGACGCATGCATGAATATATATAACGGTGATACACATGGTGTGGTTATGAACATGTTATACTACATATAATATATTTTATCTCTGCTCTTATAAAAAACAGAGTTGTTGATGATGGTGTGCCTGCGATCTTGCAATATAGGCCGTTCGATTTATATCTGAAGGATAGGAAGGAAACTGTGGCAATTTTGAAAAAATATACCCACACCCCTCTCCATATTTGCAAATAAGGCCTCCCCTTGATCATGTTGATGTTCCGTGGAACGCATGGGCATCTTGGTAGTACTACATATAATATATAGAACATTGATTATAATTTGGGCTAATGTGTGGCTTTTGCAGCTCAGGGCTAAATACTTGTCATAATGTAGGGGGCGGGGCACTATACTTTGTGTGATAAACACGGTGTACGTATGGAACATGGTTTAGATTATGAATATATAGTTAGTACATCAAATGTACTATTATTTGGAATCAACATCTAGTGTATTCAAAAGATTGAATTCGAGTTCATATAGTACACATAGTTCATATCTATCTCTATAGTAATCATGTGGTGTGTTGTTAAGGTAATACACGAATGATGGTTGAAGTTGGCAACAATCATGATTGTAGATTCTTATTGAAATAGAGAAACGAATTCAAATTCAGTTCGAATTGCAGCGGTAGTATAAACATTTGGAATGCACTAAAATGTTGGTATGAGTAGGTTACATGCATTATACAGCCAGCGAAAAACTTTAATTGGACATAACATGGATTCATACTCTCTCTTTGTGTAGCTTTGAATAGCATTTGTATAGTAAAACGGGACAAGACTCCCTCTTTGTGTGGTCTGAATAGTTTTTATTTTTTTCATTTTTTTTCGTTGAGGGAAGTGCGAATTGATTTGGTACGTACAGGTACAATATTACACGTTAGGCTTGTCCCTAAAATTCAACCCGCGCCTTGTTATATCCCGAAAATTCTGATATCGTGCTCCCAAAACTGGCGCCTTCACAACCCGCGCCTTGCTATCCCGAAATTACAACGCGCGCGAAAACTCCCTCCAGCTGCCAAATCCTGACATGCGAAATCCCCTTTCTAACCCTGAGCCGAAAGGGCCGCTCGTTCAAATCGGTGGGGATACTTTTGTAACACACCCTACATTTTGGACAAGCGCGTCCCTAAGTCATGGCTCCCCCTTCCATCGCCTCCTTTTCGCCATTCGAAATCTGGCCACCATAACCTCTCTCCTCCAGCCGGGAAACCCCACCCTCGTCCGTCCGCCACCTCACCGCTGCCCAGCCGGAGCCTCTTCCCCGACGACGTCGTCCACCGAACAGCTCAACGTCCCTCATCCGCCTCCCGGGATGAGGATCCGTCGTCCATCCCGTCGTCCCGCTGCTTTAGCCGCCCCGTCCTCCACCTCCAAGAAGCTGCTCCGACGACCACCTCGTCTATCGCGGCTGCTCCATCCCCACAGCGCTGCCTTAACCTGCTCAATCGAAACCGCAGCATCCTCACCGACTCCTCAAACGAAGCCGAGGCCTACTCGGCGCCACCAAAGAGGTTGTACACTCACCGCATCGCACCTTCTCCTTAACTCGACCTCCCGGTGCCGACGGTGCTCCATCCCGCACCCCCATGGAGCGGCTACTTCGAAGCCGGCGCCGCAGGCGACATCTCCACGGCGGCCCTCCCCAGTGCGAGGCCCCTTCGATGGTGGCGTCCATACCCGCCGGATCTGCTGCTGCTGCTCCTGCTGTCACTCGGTCGCTTGCGCTGCTGCTGCTGCCCGGGCTCTCGCTCGCTCGCTCGCGCTGCTGCTCTCCCCCTCGCTCGTGCTGCTGCTCTGCTCCGATTTAGCTACACTTTAGTCGACTGGATCGACTTTTGGGTCAGTCGATTTTCAGGGGGTGGTGGGTCTCGCTGGAGTTAAGGAAGAACCACCCGCAGCGGGGAGGGGGGCTCGCCAGAGAGGTACCCCACTATCTATCTTAGGGTTCTAGGTGGGGTGCTGCTCGCCGGCAGTTGTGGGGCGCGGTGGTGGGGCGGTGGCATGGGGATCGCCGAAGAAAAAGCTTGGCACGCGGGGGGGGGGGGACTAGAGGGCTGGCCGAGGCGGCGGCGGACCGACGGTGGGGGACCGGTGGTGGGGAGTTGTTTCAGGGCGGCGAGGCGGCGGCGGACCGGCGGTGGGTAGTTGTTTCAGGGCGGCGAGGCGGCGGTGGGGAGTTGTTTCGGGGCGGCGAGGGGGCGCAGGGTTCGGCTGGTGGTGGCTGGCGGCGAGGGGGGGTGCAGGTTGAAGATGAACTGCAGACCCTCCCTAAATTATCCCATGTGAAGTGCCTCTCTGCTACCATTGCGTTCAGTTTCGACAGTAATATTCAGATTCCACAGTAAATTTCAGATTCAACAGTTAAGTTCAGACTCAACAGTTTTTACCTCATCTGTTGTAGTCAGGTGGTTTTTGGTGATGTAAATTTTACATCTATCACTTTTTGGTAATGCATTTTACATCATCTATTGGGGATGCTATTAGAATCCCACTTGAGATTAACAATGTATGCCTTGTGCTGCTTCAGCCTTGACGTCTTACGGCTCACCGGAGCTGCTCCAAGGATGGAACGATCCATCACAACAGAGCAGTGCCCTGGACGCCGTCTACAGATTCCTCAAATCTTCCTCCACACCTCCGACAGCCACCTCTGCCTCAACTTCTTCAGCGACCAACCCAATTATGCTGAGGTTGACACGGCTACGGCAAAGAGGTTGTACACTTGTCGCATCACTTATTACTCTACATTCATGTCGATCCATTAGGGCTATTGTGGTTCAATGAAAAAACATAGCAATAGGAAATTTTCCTATGGCACTCTACTATTCAATTATTCATGCATTTTGTTGAAAGGAATGGAGCAAAACATCCACATGGACCTACTTTTAAAATCCTATGCATGAAAACAAGACCAAGTGCATTAGTGGCAGAATAACATTCTAACTGTACACGCTTTCATATGGTTTCACTTTATTTTGGCCATGTTTCTTTGCATTCCTCTGCTCCTCCTTTTCCTGTGAACCAAACACCCAAGTTGACAGAAATCCTGTGTTCACAAATGCTCTGTTTCCCATGTTCATTCCTATCCTACTCCGGTGTTTTTCCTCCTATCCCTGCATTTTTAGAATCATGCAAGTCGAATGAGCCCTTACAGAATTATGTCAGTTACAGGTAGGTGTCGAAGAAAAATTTGTGTGGTTTGTCCTGCTCCTGCCGCAACGTCGTTCACCTCACCTGAGCTGCTCCATCGACAGAAGCATCCACCAAACCAGACATCATGACTCATGACCGTCTTTCACCGCCTCGGATCTCCTTCCCTGCCGCCGGCACCCACCGCAACGGCATCACCATCATCGACTCAACAGATGAACCTGAGGAGTACACGGGTCCACAAGAGAGGTCGCACTCTTTTGTTTCTGCTTATGTTATGCATTGCTTAATATTACCTGCTACTTTATTGTCCTGTTAACCTCTTAGACTCCAAGTCAGGTCCAAATTGATGTTCGAACTTGAGTTCTAAATTAGTTGTGGGGCACATATCGAGGCAGCAATGAATAGTATCTCTGTCTAATATCTGGTTCACCTAGGGTATGCCTATGTTGTTCATCTTGGGTGGCAAACAAATAGTAAAGCAATCATCATCTGTTTTTTATTAAATTAAAGCAATCATCAGCCTGCTATCATTATTTTTTGGATCCATCCACTGGTTGTTACCATTACTCTAGATTGTTACCATTACTCTAGATTGCTGCATGCTCTCCTTACATAATCTCACTATATTTTTTTGTATGCATGTCAGATATTGTACACAGTCACGATGAACATGTAGAGAAAAAGAGAAGAGTTTTGTGCAGCAATACAATGTCATGCAGACATCGCTCCATGGTAGGTTCAATGGCAAACCCTCCCCCCCTCTCCAGATTGTAATCCTGAGGAAGATATATGTTATCAGGCGGATTCAGACGTAGCTGACCACTCCTATTTACCCCCCAAGGTGTTTGCTCTAACTTGGCATGATGATGTTAGTCATATCATGCATATGTTGCCTTGTAGTGCCTACTTTCGACATCATATATGTCATCTACTTAGTTTAGACATGTTCTGTAATGCCACCTGTTTAGTTTCAATATCATATATGGGAATTATGCAATGCCATCCTGTTTAACCAGGCATCATATATTTGAATGATATCTAGCCCATCCTTTTCGTCATTAAATTTCCATTTGTCGACAATATTTGTACATTAAACTACTCTTCCTGTGAATCAGCCATTTGAGTGGGTGATGGAAAAATCTGGAGTGAAAACAAGGCCTTCAGAGCAGACAGTGCTACCTGTCGAAGCAGATCTCTTGCTGGGTCCCGATAGCTCCTCAGAGATGGATTCAGATACAGATGACCAGTCCTATTCCCCCACCGAGGCGTATGCTCTAACTTGGCATGGTTCTACTGCTCATATCATGCATATGGTGTCTTGCATTGCATAGTTTAGACATCATATACACAATATTGAACACCATGTTCTCAGTTCAGACATCATATATGCGAATGCCCTCCACTTAGCATATAAATCACATATGTGAATTAAATCATGCGATCCTGGTTACTTAGATAACATGTATGTGAATTATGTCATGTGGTCTTGTTTTGTTAGTCATCATATCTTTGAATTATGTTATGCTATGCTATCCAGTTTAGATAGACATCATATATGTGAAATTATGTCATGCTATCCGTTTTAGTTAAACAATATACATGTCAATTATTTAGTGCCCTCTTTTTTCCACACTATCTATTGCATCTGTCTCTCATACAATGTCTGTACATTCAATTATGTTTCCTGTTTATCAGCCATTTGAATTGGAGCGGGTGATGGCAGTATCTAGCGGAGTAAAAACACGGTCTTCAAATAAAAGAGTGCTACCTCTTGGTGGAGATAGCACCCCGGTAGTACATGCACGAGAACCAGCCCCACCACACATAACCCAGACTCTCGCAGATTTTACCCCTACTGTGATGGACAGAGAACCAGCTTCACCCAATCTAATCCTATGTGCGTATCTTCCCATCATGGAAATATTATATTGAAGATGAAGGAAAATGCCAGTTGCAGGTGTTTGTCCAGGAGTTATGTCTAAGTAATGTTATTCATGGCAATTACTTTGCTTTGTCCCATACATTCTACCTCCATGATGGTTATAATGCAGCAAATTTTCCCATTTTTCTCTATAGAGAAGGACCGATTTGGAAACTCGGGATGAGGTAACCTGTGCTAATACCTCTGCTATCTTCAAGAATGCTTGGTGGCAGTATCGGAATTACCTGAAGAAAACATACTTCACTGGCAAAGAAACTCATCAAATTCCCTTACGTTCTCCTAAGACACATTTACTGGACGATGACTGGGAATGCCTTGTTCTTTACTGGTCCCGAACCAAGAATGTGGTAAGGTCTATGAGCTCATTTTATTTTAAGTACTATATGCTTGCGTCTTACTGTACTCTGTTCATGTAGAACAAGTGCTTAAACCTAAAGAACAACTATTCTCATTTAAGATTCCATTGCTATTGTGCATACTGATTTGCTCTTGTATCACTGTATTTACTCATACAAACTTATTTTTAAATTGAACTATCCAATGGAAACTCCAATGGCACAACAGGTATGTTTACGCGTGTTTCTTTAACAGGTTTGCTCTTATAAATAGCTCTGTTGATTTCAATTTCAATTGTGTATACAGTTGACTACTCATATCATGCACATTACTAGCATCATAACAGGGCCAATAGTGTTGTTGTACATGTAGACCCGTGGTACCCATCTGAAATCTTGTTGTGCCGTTTAGTTTCCCACGCTTTGTATTCTTTCAGTGCTGCTTTCTCTTGAACTGATATGATTTGAACCATGTCTCTATTTTGATTTGGCAAGACAATGCAGTGACCATAGGACATAGATATATGTTTTTTGATGCTTTTATAATGTACTACTTGGCAATAGAAGACTTGGTAGTTTAATCTTGTCCACCTTACTAATGAACTGGTTCACCGAAATGAGTTTCATATACTAGTACATGCTAAAACTGTTATGTGTCTGCTTGTTTCTTCTTTTAGAATGCTGACAGAATATTGGGGAAGAGTGCCTTATTAAGCAATGATAATGGAAGTAATGCAGATAAGGTGCAGGATCGTGAAATATCCTTGTTGGTCTCCAACAAAGCTGATAAAACAGCTAAGGAAAACCATCTTGAAGACAGTGAGGCAACCCCAAAGTCCTGTCTTGGTTTACTGTTCGAGTTACTGGCCACTACCGCTTGCACAAGCTATTCAAACTCACTGTGTGAATCAGTTCGGTTTCTTGAGTCTCAACTACAAGCTGAAAGACATCAATCAGCTATGCTGCGACAAGAAGCGGAAGGACTGCGGAAGTCCCTGGAGCATTCAGATGCATACTTTCTGGTGCAACAGCAAGCGTTGGAGGATTTTAGCGCCAAACAGGACAAAGCTAATAAGCTTGCTAAGCTTATTGCCAGCATGGTGGATACCCAGGATAACGTTTCTTGAGCTCTTCTGAAGTTGTTTCAGTTATGGACTTGTTTTGCTGCTGCGTTTTTTTGCTGGTGGCCAATTTTGATGGCCAGTGTATGTAATATGCTGCTTTGTTCCCTATATTTGCACTGGTGGCGAACTTTGATGCCCAATGGATGTAATATGTGCAATAGCTGTAATAGGCTAGCGTTAGTTTCTTTCTTATTTATTTCCTTATTGTCTTGTTTAGTTGTTTTCTTGTAGTCACTACAGTTCCTTTTCCGTGTTTTTTAGTGGCCACAATAACCTAGTTTTGGTAACTAGGCCACAATAATCATGGCAACACACGGACTGTTGTAACCATGGGCCTCCTGCGGGGCATAGGATCCGTGGGCCTTCTACAGGCCATAGGATCCATGGGCCTTTTACGGGCCGTATGATCCATGGACTTTCTACGGGCCGTATGATCCATGGGCCTTCTACGGGCCGTAGGATCCATCGGCCTTCTATGGGCCGTATAATCATTTCGCCAAACATGGGCCATACTATTCATGGACCATAACGGTCCGTTAAAAGGCCATATTTGATAACTCTATGAAAACAGCCCAGCGGGTTAACGGGCCACAAACGGGCCGCATGTAACCACGGGCTGTATTTGCCCCACAAACGGAACAGGCCAGTAACGGACCATATCTAACCGAATTCTAGAAATGAGCCCAAGAATAAATGGGCCCTTAGAAGGCCGAAAGTTAACACGGGCTGGAAACGGCTGACGGAATAATGGGCCATTAATGGGTATAAAGCGATACACTGTTTTTTTGACTATAAACAGTAGGGTAAAACCCCACTGCAAGATACACTGTTCATTATGGGCCAGTTTCATCCCGGGCCTTTAATGGGCCGAGAGTTACAAAGGGCCTCATATGGGCCGAAAGACATCACGGGCCATACATGGGCCGGAAGTTACAACGGGCTGGAATCATATTGGACGGCCCGGATGAAGCTACTGGGCTTAATTCCGATAGGCCGTAACGGGCCGGTAGTAAGCGGGCCGTAAATGGGCTATACACGAACAGGTCGTTAACAGGCCTTCCATGGGCCGGCCCGTTACTTTTTGACCAAGTCAAACGGGCCGGCCTTTTCACCAGAATGGGCCTCTGTTGGGCCGTGCCACATGTCGACGTATCATAGGCGCCTCCTGTCCAATGAGTGGATGACATCTGTCCGAACGTTGAGCCGACGCGTGTTTCCTCCGGCCAATGAGAATTTTACACGTGGAAAATTCCCATTGGTCCGGGCTGTTAACTGGTTATCGGATCCAAAACCGGACCCGATAGCTTAACGGCGTCCCGTTACGGTGGATGCCACGTGTCGGTCACCCTTGACGAAAGCACTTCTATGACGCGCGATTTATCGTCATGGAAGTGGACACTTCCGTGATGATAATTTCGGTAATGTCATGGAACACTTCTACGACAGCACAGGTATGACTATCTTGATTCTATCATAAATTTGTCATGGATGTACATGCATGACAAAAAATGTGACCTACTGTGACAAACACGTATCATCACGGAAGTGTATTTTTTTGTAGTGTCTCCTAAGGTGTTTCGGCTACTTCGGGACCGTGCTTCCAACTCCGACACCGTGTATAGTCCACCACCTTACCCTCCACTTCCGCATTGCGTACTCCAAACCCCATCATTTCATTTTCGCAATCCCTTTGAGCTTCCGCAAAACCTCCGCCGCATTCCCACTACCACCATTTTGACATTTGACGTTTGAGATCTTGAGTTCGCGGTTTTTCCGTTTCCTAAGGTGCTTCGGCTACTTAGGGACGAGTCTCCATCATCTTGGTATCTACATCAAGAACACCGCCACTCATCATCGCCTCGGACGGTAACCTCCATATCATCTTGGTATCGTGGTATCCCTCCATTGTACATTCCCTTGCAATTGCATTGTTAACCCCTAGCCCATTTTGCGTCACTTGCCTATCGAGACTAGCCATTTGAGTATTGTCGGCAAAGTTACTTGTGCACATTAGTGATCATTGATCTACACCATCCATTTCATACATACCATATCATATTGGTATCATCATATCATCTCTTGTGTCACAAGATTGTTCCCGCATATATACATTTGCTATCTTGGTTTGTGCATTTGGCAGAGTGGCTATCCAAAAAAACAATAAGCTTTTAAGCAAAGAAAAAGAGTCAACAAAGAGCTTGTAAGCAAGTGCCATAGCATGATACCACATTGCATATAAGATTGCATATCCGATCATCTTGGATCATCTTGAGATAAACACCGGGAACCATACATACATAGCATACTTGGGATAGAAGTTGATACATTTTGCATATCATAGGTTGTGCACAAGTGTCGTATCCGCCTATAGAGCAATTGTGTTAGCGTCTCTCTTGAGTTGTGCAACACGAGCGTTTTCCGTGGATTCCACATTTTGAGCTCATTCCTGGGTTGCACGACCCCATTTATCTATCCGTGTGTGTGTGTTTCCGTGTGCCATTCTTTGCTATTGGTCTACTTGTTTCACTTGCGAATTTGTGAATCTCTTTCAACATTATTGAATCTTGCTAACATTTCGCATCAAATTTTTGTGCCACTATCCTCACCAAGCTACTCCATAAGCTTTACTTGATAGGTGTGAGTGAACAAGTCTGGTACCAATTCCACTATTCTTTCATCTCACATTGACTGAAATGGAATACATCCTCAACTTTGGAAAAGGTAACTTGGTATTGTTTATCTCATTTCCTACTCACCTTTACTCGAGTCTTCTGATGGATAGGCAAGGCATTTCACCTTCGGTCTACAACAACAACGACGAGTTCGATGCCACGAAAAACTCCACCGACGCCAAGATGCAAGCTCAAATGGAGGAGATCAAAGCCCTCATCAAGTCCTACAAGCGATCTTCCTCATCTTCGAGAAGACGCTGAACTACACATGCTTCCGAGCTACCATCTCCGGTAAGGTCACATCGGCATCGACACCATCACCAACAAGAACGTGAAGGTCAAGAGCTCAACACCAATAATCGCTCAACGACTTCACCATCTCCCTTGGCATCTTCGCCAAGCGACTTCAAGGCATCTTCGCCTACGGACATACGGCATCTTCGCCTACAAGCACCTCAAGACTACACTCAAGAGAAGCTCCCCAAGCTCAAGTCCGCGACTTCCATGAGCTACTACGACCTCGACACCGACCACAAGATTCCTTTCTATGGGACTCAAGAACCCGAGGAGTATCTCGAGTGGGAGCGCCTAATGGACGACTACCTCAAGCTACATCAAGTTCCTCCTGAAGTTCAAGTGAAGTGCGCCACAAGAAACTTCTACGGTTACGCGTACACATGGTGGCTTCAAACACCTTCAAAAGGCTATGACATGAGTGGGCCCAAGATGAAGAGAGCTTTGCGACGACAGTTCGTGCCTCCAACCTACACGGAACAACTTCTACGCCAATTGGGGAACACCATCCAAGGATCCATGTCCATCGACGAGTACTTCAAGGAGATCAAGAAATCCTTGCGACGAGCCGGCGTGGACGACCCCATTTCGATGAAGTTCTACTTCATGATGGGATTGAACAACGACATCTCCAAGACTATCTTCCTCGAGAACTACAAGTCCTTCGACGACAACTACATTGGTGCTCTCAAGGCGGAACAAGAACTCATGAAGGCCAAGGCTTCTCCACCCCAAGCACACTTCGCAGCGACCAAGCTCTATGACTACAAGCATGAGGATAGTACCACCAAGATGTCCAAGCCCGACGAGCTCCAAGACGATCTTCCCAAGTTTGACTTCACCGCCATCCCTCTTTGTGGCATTGATGATGCCGAGTCTACTTCGACCCTTTTTCAAGATGTTGCGGCGACGACTACGACTACGGAGACCATCAATGACCAAGCTTTGGAGGCGAGCGACATGGTAGCGAGCAAGGATGATGCTTCCATCTTAGGAGATGAGAGTGATGATGTGCCATCTTCGGCCTTCATCCACGACGACAATGACGAGACGGTTGAGCATGGGATTTTCCCTTCGACCACGACGACATATGATGACTTGAGTGACTTGTGCCACCATATTGAGAGTGAGAGTGACTTCACCACTAGCCCCATATATGATGTGTTGCCCCAATTCCCATGTGAGGAGAGCCACAACCCCCACCACTTGAGTGATATGAGTGACTCCACCATATGTGACTTTGAGTGCACCTACTTTGAGGGAGTGAGTCAACCACCACATAGAGAGAGTGAGGTAGTTGATAGGGCATGTGAGGCCACTATGATTTCTAACGACTTAACCTCTACCTCTATTGTGTCTTCTCATTTGGTGCTAGGTCCCATATATGATGATGCGCCGATACATGATGACTTCGTCCTTCCTTTGGACAAGACGATGGCCATGGTGGAATACGATGCACCCCCACATGGTTCCATCAAGATGAAGATGAGCACCATTTGGTTTTTACCACTTCACCTACACCACTTGAGTGGAATGAACAAGGTCACATAGGTGAAGGTGATGCTCTAGTCCCACTAGTGGACATTCTTAACATTGATTGCTTGCATGATGTTGATCAACCTATTACCATGATTCATGCCAGTGCGCCTTCCCCATGCGATGATTTACCCATTTATGATGAGTATGATGATTGCCATCTGGATCTATTAGTTGTGATGCCATGTTACATAGGATTTCTTGTGACAATTCTTTAGGTCACATCATGTTTGACAATCCGCTTGACTTGTCATATGCTATGCATGAGATCAATCATATGTCATATTGGCAATCTCTTCGTAGTGACTATGCATATGCCATTAAAATTAACCCAATTTGCACATATGGCATAGATGACAAGCCCATGGTTATTGGCATTTGTTTCTCTTGTGATGATTTCGACATGCTCCCTTTGCATCATTTATCTCATATGCCATGCCATGACCACCTAACTTCGGATATGCATTGTTTTGGATGTTGTCCATTTTCCCCATATGATGTTTCCAATATTTCTCATGAGGAGACCCCCATGGTTTCCTCATCCATGTTAGGAGATTTTGATTCATCCTATCCATTGCATGATCCTCGTAATTATGTGCACCATATGCTCCCCATGAATGAAAATGCTATTGATGTGCCATATACTTGTATGCTAAATTTGTGTCCCCATCGTGTCATACATAATAACTATTCTTTCATGATGGATGACATGTTCTTATACCATGCATCAAATTTCTTTGAGCGATGCTTATCTTGTGCTAACTCACATGTGCACATACACATCATGAAGGATGATGTGTACATTTACCACGCGCAAAATTTCTTTGGTTTGTGTCTCTTTTGTGTAGGTACCCATGAATACTTGTCAACCTCGCAATCCCACGAGTTGACAAAACGAGCTCTAGAGAGCAATGATGACCTGGGATCCCATGGATTGTCTTTCCCACCGCTCTCTTCGCGCAAAGACTTCGCGCATTTATTCTACATGGCCCTCACTTGGCTATGGGTTATTGTCCATTACATATTTTATGCCCATCTTGCCATGTTCACTTTGCATGACATGCTTATTCATATGCTTTTGCCATGCATTTGTGACCCATGCTTTGCATTGCACATGATGATTGATTCTACTACTTGTATGTGTATTTGCAAGCTTGGTGGAGATATAACTTGTCATTGCCATGTTTGCTTTGTGCCCCATGCCTATGATGATACTACGATCATGCTTTGTGTTCGTGCTTGCGATATGTCATGTGCATTGCCTATGCCTATTATTTCCTCACATGACATGATTGCCATGATTTCCTCTAGTATGTTGCATCTTCGCACTACTAGCTTGCACGACTTAATTACTATGATTGCTTGCCTTGTTGCATCACCAATGATTCATACTTGCTCATTTCTTGCGGTTGATGACAACCATCTACATGCTTTGCACATGATTGTTATTGATTCTTGTCATATATCTCCATATGTTGCCTCTCTCATGCTAGATGATTTGCCATATATTGAGTGCAACAATGTAGCATTCTCATATATATTTCGAGATTTTGACATATTCCTTGTGAAGCATGCTTGTCTTACCTCTTTGCATCATATACCTAGTGCCATGAATATAGCCATTGTTGCATCATAATTTTCATGCACTTGTGCTTCTAATGGTTATGTGCAAGAGAAGAGAACCATCATGATGGATGATGTGTTTATCTACCATACGCATACATTCTTTGCTTTCTTTTGTGCATCTATAGGATACTTGGACTTTGTGTCGACTTCCGCTTCACGTGAGTTGACCATCGAGCTCTTGAGAGCGAGCCTCATACATTCGACCATGACTCGCTTCTACACCACCTTTCCTACCACTTCGGCATTGTGAAGAATGCACAAGGACACGCCTTCAGGGTGACATCTTTCTTGAGCATGGATATTGCGGATCATACACTACAAAAAAAAGACACATCCGTGACATTTTGGGCCGAACGAATTTTTTTTCTGTCATACATATGACACTTCTATGATGATAATTGTGACAAAACCCGGTATCATCATAGATGTGGTGGGCTCCTACTTCTATGACAAAAAATCATGACAGAAAATGGGCTTCTCATCCTGGGCGGGCCGGAGACGCAGCTGCATGACATTCTTTGGGCCGTCCATGACGGAAAAAACCGTGGTAGAAGCGAGGGGGAGGAAAATTTCGGGGAGTTCCCGGTTACGGTGGGAGGTCGGGGGCCGAGCGATGCGCGTTTCTCTCGTACACGTACTCGCGTGTGTGCGAGGCGTTGGCTCTAACTGAACCCGAGCGAGGCGTTGGGCTCTAACTGAACCCGAGCGACTGCACTGCAGGCTACGCGTTACTTAACCCGAGCGATCGATCGATGGCTGTTAACTGAACCCGATCGAGCGATTCCTTCGCTACTGCTGCTAACTGAAGCCGATCGATTGGATGAATAGTGAGCGTTGCGGGGGGGGGTTGGATGAACAGTGAGCGGTGGCGTTGCCTCTGGATGAACAGGACCCCGTGGTGTGGGGGGCTGGATGAACAGTAGACGGTGGAGGGGTGCCCGTGGAGGGGTGGTTGAACAGGACCCCGTGGTGTGGAGGGCTGGATGAATAGTAGACGGTGGAGGGGTGCCCGTGGAGGGGTGGTTGAACAGTAGCCGGTGGAGTAGCGCGTGGTGGAGGCTGGATGAACAGGAGCCCGTGGAGGCTGGAGGAGGTCGACGGTAGCCCGTGGAGGCTGCAGGAGGTCGACAGTGGAGATGAACAGTATCCCATGGAGTCCCGTTTTGCGGTACGCCACACCCCTCCCGATCAACAGGACCCCCGTTTCGACCGTAGCGCTCCAACACAAGTCCATTTCCTCCGTTTTGCGGTACGCCACGCCCGTCCCGATCAACAGGACCCCCGTTTCGACCGTAGGAGCTCCGTTTCCTCCGTTTTGCGGTACGCCAGACCCCTCCCGATGAACAGGATCCCGTTTCGAACGTGGCCGGTCGAACACAAGGCCGTTTCCTCCGTTTTGCGGTATGCCAAGCCTCGTTTCCATCGCCTGTTCCGTCCAAGCCCTCCCGATGAACACGACCACGCATTCCGTTCCGACCCAGCCGGTTGGCTCCCACGCGTTCCGTTGCCTCCCGATGAACACGACGCATTCCGTTGCCTCCCCATGAACACGACGCATTCCATTGCCTCCCCATGAACACGACGACGACATTGTTTCTCCGTTCCGACCCAGCCATGTACACGAGCCCTGGCCGTACGTATGCGCGAGTAGGCGTTCGAGACCCTGCCCATATGTACGTACGTGTCCGTATTTTCTTTCTTGCACCCTGGCCGCTGTACGTACGTGCACATGCTACGTGCGCGCCTCTACTTCGACACGTACGCGCCTCTACTACGACACGTGCGCGCCTCTACATCGACCAGTATAAATGTACGTACATGTTCGCGACCAGAATGACAATGCTACGTACGCTTCGACTAGGTGGGTCCCGACTGTCAGGCACTTCCTTGCCTGCGAAGATGTAGCTGGTGGGTCCCAGCAGTCAGGGGGGCGAATCATTTTGTTTTTTTGCCCGGACGCACTTCCTTGCGTGCGAAGGTGTAGCTGCTGGGTCCCAGCAGTCAGGGGGGAATCGTTTTGTTTTTTTTTTGCCCGGACGCACTTCCTTGCATGCGAAGATGTAGCTGGTGGGTCCTAGCAGTCAGGGGGCGAATCGTTTTTTTTGGACGCACTTCCTTGCGTGCGAAGATGTAGCTGGTGGGTCCCAGCAGTTAGGGGGGCGAATCTTTTTTTCGGACGCACTTCCTTGCGTGCGAAGATGTAGCTGCTGGGTCCCAGCAGTCAGGGGGAAACATTTTTTCGCGAAATACGGTGGCCCGTCCAGTGGGTCCCAGCTGTCAGGTGGAGGAATAATTATTTTGCACGTAATAAGGAGGCACTTCCTTGCTGCGGCCGTGGACCCAGCTGTCAGCCTCTCCACGTACAGTCCACGTCCGATGGAAGCCATTCCTTGACCACGTTGACCACGCCGCGCCGAGAGCACCAGGGCGGTGGACGACGGCGAGGCCTGGGAAGGGGACGGCGTGGAGCCGGGGAAGACGTGGCAGTGGATGCCCACGCATAGAGGAGTATGAGGGTTCACTCGTTCGGCTGCGGTGTGAGGCTGCCGTCGCCGCAGAATAACAGGGGTTGTGGGTGCGTAGAGGGATGGCCTGGCCAGCGGTGGGAGTAGTAGGGGCGGTGAGGCCTCCGCGGCATCACAGCCGGCCACGGGCGGCAGGAGCAGGCGGCACGACCGGCGCTGCTTTGGGCGGCTGGAGCAAGAAGACCAGAGGTTGAAGAAGCACTACGGCCGTTCAATGGACATCGTACGGTCACTGGAGCTAGAATCGTTCATATATTGACTAAAGTTGACAAAGGCCTCCGTCCCAGTCAACTTAGTAGGCCCACAAGTCAGCCTCCCACCAAGGTGGGTCCCAGCTAGCAGGGGGTATTCATTTTTTTGTGCGTAATAAGGAGGCACTTCCGGTGGGTCCGAGTTGACAGCGGGGGGAACGTTTTTTTCGCGAAATACGGTGGCCCGTCCTGTGGGTCCCAATAGTCAGGGGAAACAGTTTTTTTCGCAAAATACTGGTGGCCCGTCCGGTGGGTCCCTGCTGTCAGGTGGAGGAATAATTATTTTCCGCGTAATAAGGAGGCACTTCCTTGCGGCTGCCGAGGACCCAACATTCAGCCTCTCCACGTACAGTACTCTTCCGATGGAAGTCGGTCGTTGACCACATTTACCACGCCGTGCCGAGAGCACCACGGCGGTGGACGACGGCTAGGCCTAGGAAGGGGACGACGCGGAGCCGGGGAAGACGCGGCAGTGGAAGCCCGCGCGGAGAGGACTACGAGGGTTCACCGGTTCGGCTGCGGTGTGAGGCTACCGTCGCCGTAGAATAACAGGGGGTGTGGGTGAGTAGAGGGATGCCTTGGCCAGCGGTGGGAGTAGTAGGGGGCGCTGAGGCCTGCGCGGCAGCACAGCCGGCCACGGGAGGCGGGAGTAAGCGGTCCTGCCGCCGCTGCTTTGGTGGCTGGAGCAAGAAGATCAGAGATTGAAGAAACACGACGGCCGTTGGATTGACATCCAACGGTTATGTCTGCTAGAATCGTTTGTTGACGTATATAATAACTAAAAAAATCTTGCATACGCGTCAACTAAACAGGCCCACAACTCAGACCACTCCCTCTTTTTTTAATAATTTATATATAGCTCATGGCAACTTCTTATGCAATTTATTGCAGTCGTTTTTTTGGTTGGCCAGGGCCAATTTCGCATATTTCTGTGGGTTCCAAACTATTTTTAATATCGAAATGTCAAGCTAGGTTTAAAGTACTTTGAAGATATATTTAAATTAGGTTAATGCCCAGTGAAATAGGAATCTGAAAATGTGAAAAAAATCAGAAATTATAAAGTAGTTGCCAATTTGTCGTCTGTTTTTATATTTACAACCCATTTCATATTACTTTCCAGATTTGCAGGCGTCTTGAAAGAGTTGCAGCCCATCAGGGCGTAGAAAAATAAGTAGGCCTGGATTGGGTATTCTTCAGAAAAAATAAACTGGGCTCATTTTCACAAAGAAAAAATAGCTGGGATGGTCACATGGTGAACATAAAATATAAGCCTGGGCTAGACGGGCCACAGCCCAGTTCAAACCCTGCTCCGTCTCAACAATACCAAACAAAAAAAATACTGCTCAAGTAGCTACGTCCCAGGTGTCAGTCGATCTTGTGCTGTTCTCTTGTCTGTTGACTATATACGCTCACAATGTCGTGGGTCCCAGATGTCAGGAAAACACTAGGAGGAAGCATTTTATTTTTCCATACGCTGACGTGGTGGGCCCCTACTGTCATCCTCTCCACGTACTTTTGCCAATTCCTGTTGTTTGTTGACCATGTTGACAACGCGAGAGGGCGGCGCCGCGGCGAGCGCACCAAAGCTCGTGGAGGACGTCGGCGTTAACGATTTAGGAGACGGTGGGGCGGCAATGCGTGCACTGAGGTGTAGCCAGCCGTGGGAGGCGGAAGCAGGTGGCCCCGCCGGCGCTGGTTTGGTTTTGGCGGCTGGAGGAAGACAGGACGGAAGAAACACGACAGACTATAAAAGCAGCAGGAGTACTTAACAACCTTAACTGAAACCAGCAGGGGCACTTAACAACCAAAGCTGAAAGCAGTATGAGTACTTATACAGGTTCAACCGTACAAACCATGCCTCGAACAGTGCTACTTTGCCTACAGTTAACCAAGGGTGAGACCGCCAAGCCCCAGGACAAGGCCCAGGCGCCACCCCGCGCATCCACAACCTTCTGAAAGCGGCTTCATCTCGCAACGTGGTCAATAAACAGGATATTCGCTTTAGAGCCATGGAAAAGCATGAACATAATCTTTTGTCCTATTCTCCAAGATGGATGGGCCTTCATTATTTGAGACCACCCATGAATAAGTATCTTTTCACCTCCAAGGGGAATTGAGTAGGTCGACATAAACATCATGTTGTGACCAAGCGCAAGTCTGACCCGACCATGGTCAGGCATCTGTATAGGAACAATAGAACTCGGCAGTTCCTGTTTTAAGAAGATCACAGCTGTAAAACTGTGTATAAGCAATAGTTTATGAACAACATATATAACAGAAAACAGCTCGTACCATAAGTTTCTCGACACAGTTGGACCTGTTCAACGAGTGCAGCAGTGGCACACATATCCCACATGGCCTTCCACCATTGAAATGCCCCACAAGGACGTCAAGACGATCAATAAAGTGTAGGAACTTGTGGATGTCGATCCAGTCAACTTCAGTGCCATTAGTAACAACCGAGTTATTACAGAGTAACAAACGAGCAGACTGCTTAACTCTAAAAAAACCTACACGTGCCACCAATTATAAGAAAATATTAGTTAGAAGTAGCATCTTCGTGAGAGATTCGTTGCTACTTCTAAAGTTAAATTGTGATTAGTTAGACAGAATACGTGGATTAAGAAGTAATCGAGGCAACAAGCAAGAACCAGATTCAAAACTAACATGGATGAACAATTGGAACGACGTCGGGGTGGAAGATCGCAGTGAAGATGAGACCAGGTTCTGCTATTTCCATCAACATTCGTGCGCCAACTTTCAGTCCGTAACACTTGAGAAAGTTTATCCAAGTTCAGCCTAAAAAAGCAGCGATCTTCTTGGTTCATGAACCCAACTCGGAACTTATATCCATGGCTTGTCTTCACTGTGACCATTAAACTAGTGTATTCAGTTATGGCAAGGCCGAGCATCTTGAGTACATGTGTTCTCGCAGAGCAAATAATACACTGCAGGAAAAATAATATGAGAACACAGCATGTTCAAAAAAACCACACCCTCTCGGATAGAAAAGAGGATTCTAGGAACATACTGTGCGCGTTTCAAAATGTTGTGTTAGGATGAGAAGGAACAAGTGTGGCATCTCGCCAAGGGCACAGAAACCTGTAGGGTACTCGCACTTTGGGCACTGCAAATGAAACACACTAGATTCAGTAGGAAGAAAAATGCATCAACGGCGGCGGCTGCCATCCTAGGATTACCTGCGACCAAGGGACTTGGATTTATCGGGGCCTGGTTCTCCATGAGAAAACCCTATGCAATCGCCGAGAGGGGGTTTTCTCTGAACAAGCAGATGAGGGAGAAGGGGATTCAGACCCAGTGAAATATTGCCGCTTCGTCTGTCCAGCTTACTGCTAAAGCTGGAAAGGGGGGTTGTGATTTGACGGCTCATTGGGCATTACTGCGGCGCTACGACCGGGATGTGTCTACGGTGAAGTTGTGCACTCTAATTTGTACATATGGCACGTGGACCCCGTTGCCGGTTGCCCCACATATCAGCGAAAGGAAGTAGAAAGACAAGAGTAACTAGTTACACATACATATATTTTTTGACAGAGAGATACTCCCTCTGTAAAGAAATATACAAATCTTTTATATCACAGGCTCACCTTGCCGAGAAATATACTCCCTCTGCAACGCACGGGCATTATGGGGGTTCAGCTGAGAATATAATACTCGGATAGGCTCACGGTTCTGGACTTTGGGCCGCAGGCCGACCCTGCATGTTTGGGGGCCCATGTGTTCTACCTCAGCGCTTTTCATATTGCAAGCGATCGGTACGGCGCTGGTTTTAGATGATGTCGCAAGGCGAATACACAAAATTGAATAAAGCACGGCAGTTGTTGGAATGAAATTGAACGACAGTTCCTAACCAGCAATCAGAGTTGCAATTCTATCAACGATATACCATGTAATAAATAATACTATCGTACTACTTATACACACAGGACACTTGTTTCACCATGCCAGATTATTACATCAAAATCTCTCGGAGGATAGATCAGTTCGGCAGTTGCGTGCTGCTACTGAAGAATTTCAAAGTTGATTTGGACCAGCTCTCCTTGCCGAGAAAGTTCGATTTTGACATCATCCCCTACCGCAAGATATGATTTAGATTTGAACCTTGACCATCCTTTAGCATCAATCATCATGCGACCATCCTTTGTACTTACGGTATATTGAGCAGGTTCATTCACACCAAGGCTGCGCATGGTAAGAGAAACTTGGCCACGGTCGCCCGGATTGTTGAATGACTCCCTCGTTGCTCTAGGAATTCTCTGTTTGCAAACAAGAAGACATACCCAAACAGTTAGATCAACACAGTGAATCTTGTGAAACAACATGGAAAGAAAAAAGAACGAAGCACTTGGGCGGCCAATGCTTACCAAGAAGGTGGACATGTCGGTTTTTGTAAGGACTTTGGTATATGAAGTGCGAACTGCAGCCCAGTCTGTTGCCGGTGCAACTGCACGGGCCGGAGCAGATGCAAGTGCAAGTGTTGGTGCAGGTGCCGAAGCCGCTGCTGCTGCTGGAGATGGTGCTCCTTGTAGAGCTGGTGCCGGTGTCGGAGCAGGTGCCGGTGTCGATGACCGATCCTCCGGCAGATCAGACTGATCCGCTGACGCGGTCGGTGCCCAATCCTCAGCTGGATCAGACTGAGCTGCCGCCGCTGTCAGTGCTAGAGCAACTGCCGGTGCTCGATCTGTGCAAGACAGCGGCGATCGTGTCTGGTCTGCTATGATCAGCTTTCTAACTTGACTCGGATCCGTGACCGTGATCCAGTTTTTTTCTTCATTTCTTTTAAACGCGAGAAGGACTAATTGTGGCGTTTTTGTTAAACCAAACTGCAGTTCATCATAGGGATTCAGCTTGTACTCAGACAACAGACTGATCCAATTTTTCCAGTAATATAAGTGATGGACAGTGCCTTCGTTACTGACATGACATAAGAAGTGAAACCTGCAAAAATAGCCATCGTAGAGCAAACCAAACGGTTTATTCTGTGATGAATGTCACATGGAAAAACCTACATCGTAAAATTGCAGGAAAAGAAAGAAAACATGACATTAAATCAATAGGATTTAGACAGTAAATCAATAAGATTTACTTGATGTGACACGAGTGAATCCTTACCAGGAAATCACTATGTTGAAGTACTAAATAGAAGATTGATCGTCCAACTACGCGTGGCATGCAGGGGCCCCGCCTACTCCCACAAGCAGGACAGTCCAAAGGTCGTGACAAATCGTATGGACCGAACATCCATGGGACTGGAAATCCTGGTGGGTGCGATAAACCCTGCAATGCATACAGATATTGGAGTGTAACCATAATTGATAAACCGTCCTCAGAAAAAATATGATCTGGATACTTCAAAATATACAGACTGAACTGAGTGGACAGACATTAACATAGACCGTTCACACACCAAAAGCGCCAGTACTAATAAACAATACAGGGTTCACAAACACAAATCAAGTACTGAACAATAGTACTTACTACAGACAAGCAAAGTTGCACTAACTAAACTCTGCAGACTATTTCTTGCCACCGACCTACGGGATGAACCCCGCATAACTGACTAGTCCATGGACTTCGTGTGAGATGTCTACATGCACCATCACCATCTTGTCAACCTTGGAGAACCTAACAGAGTGGTCTTTCCACTCATAAACATGGTGATGAAGACAGGCCGCATCAGATTTGTTGGGAAGCTTTACAAGAACCACACCCTTCGTAATCGAAGGCACAGCCAGGAAATTGTTGTGGTCAAGTACAGCCTCGAGAACACACCTGACAACAATGCTACAGGAAAACACTAGTTCAGGGCACGTGGCGACAAGGACACAGTAGCTGGATAGTTCAGCAGTAGAACTCATCATCAGGTCTTCCAGTTCACATGGCATGACTTTGAGAACTTCATCTCCACCGCGGACCTGGTTCTAATTCAAACAGAAACCATATTTTACTACTACCTCCGTTCAGAAATATAAGATGATTTTCGATATTATACTCCATATATGACTACATATACGCACAGAAATGAGTGAACAAAGACACTAGAACATGTCTTCAAAGGCATGAGAGCAGAGGGATTACATGCAATATGCATAACACAAGTTACTGGGGCAAATATACCCTCTTAAAAGGTAGCATTGATGTTCATAAAGTACTCCCTCCGTCCCAAAATTCTTGTCTTAGATTTGTCTAGATACGGATGTATCAAGTCACATTTTAGTATTACATACATTCGTATCTAGACAAATCTAAGACAAGAAATTTGGGACAGAGGGAGTAGTTGAAAGTAATCTATAAGAAATCAGTGTCAACCTCTTGCATGTTTTGGTCAAAAGAGGAATTTAGAACCGTCATTTTGCACACTAAAATCACATGCAAGATCACCCAGAAAGTTGTACTACCAGTACTAGTACTGCGTGTTAGATGAAAAAACACGATCAAGATCGAGAAAAAGATCGTCAACAAGAGACATTACCTGGACTTGCTTAATGAGGGATCCCGGAGAGGGGGGCTTGGACAGGGCGATGGCTTTGAGCTTGTCTGTGGTAGTCTCGGCGGGGTGCTTGCACTTCTTCGTACCATGAGCCTCGACGGTTTTGGCCAGAGCCATAGACATCACGTCGGCCGGTGCTCCAGCATCCATCCAAGAGAGGAAGCTGAGAGAGAAGAGTGAAAGGAGGAACGAGATGAGGGAGAAGCGAAGCGAGTGGGGGTTTTCTTCAAGAGAGGAAGCTGAGAGAGAAGAGTGAAATGATGGTTGCTTCGTCCGTCCAACTTACTGCTGGAAAGGAGGGGGTTTTGTGATTTGACGGCTCATTGGGCATTACTGCGGCGGTTTGATTGGGGTAGTCTACCGTCACTCTACTACGGAGTAATTTAGTGCATGGCTGGAGGACCCAGGTGCTAGCTGTCCCACACGTCAGCGAAAGTGAGTAATTTAGTGCATGGCTGGAGGAGGATCCGCACGGTAGAGCATGTCCATTGTTTTTCTGAAGAAGAAAAAAATGATCACAACAAGCGTTTCCACTCTTACGACGGAGGAGTGCGAAACACGGCAGCCACTTGAACATACACAGTGCTCCTACTACTAGGCATGTGCAGTGGTTCATACATCAGTACTACACAATCTTGTTGCTAGTGTAGTAAGATATGACGATAACAAATGATGTTGTGCGCATGTCAACTACTCCTATATGTAACATAGTACCGCTTTTTCGACTCTCCGGCCGAGAATGAACGGTGAGATCAATGTTAACAGAACTAGGTCCACAGTGCACGGAGAGTATAGTGCTACAGTACTCCACGAAACATGAACCATATGAAGCACGAATAGTGTTAGGCAGGGTGTATGAAGGGTGCACGGGACGGGAGCAAAAGTTCCCTTCTCGACCCACTTTTGGGTGTTTGGCAGAGTGCATGAAGGGTGCATGAGTCCACACTAGTAGGTTGACAAAAATACACGAAGAGGAAATAACTATATTGAGATGAGAATGCAACCAAACACACCCACACGCTTTGTGCTACAGTGACTGATCTGCACCGTCTGAGTTTGATCCAACGGTCATGTTGCGCCGAGACATGGACATGCCCATGCAGAGGGCGCCTAAACACCACCGAAGTCCCTCTGCTTCTCGAGGCGCACGATGTTGGTGATGCAGGGTGCAACCGCCCACAGAGCCCGCTCCCGGTCAACGGGAGCCAGCTCGTCAAAGACGGCGTCCAATGGCACGAATGGATTCCGGTGATGGAGCCCTGAAAGGATTCGCCCGGCAACGACGATGGCAGCCCGCAACCCCTCCTTGTCCAGCTCAGCCCCCACCATCGCGCGGAGACGGCTTAGCTCCTCGGAGATATAGGTGAAGAAGGAGACCAGGTCAGGAAGCCGCAGCTCGTTGAAGTCGACCGGGTGGTCGAACGGGTTTAGCCCGACGGCCGACATCGTCACGCTGGCACGACGGTAGGCATCGCGCAGCCGCAACACGTGCATGGCAACTTGGTTCACCAAGTGGCTGAGGCGATCCTGGACCTCGTCACGATCGGCCCGCTCGCGCTCCAGCCGGCTCCCCTGACGGCCTATCGTATCTCCCGCTTTCTGCAGCAACGCCGCCGACGCCTCGAGCATCTTTGTGGTGGACGCCTGCCGGTTTCGAAGCTCCGTGAACTCCCGCACATAACGGAGGAGCATGGCACTCCTCTCCTCCTTGAGCTCACGGAGCTCCACGTCTTTGGCCCGGAGCTCCGCATCCTTGGCATGGAGCTCCTGTGTCTGGCGCCTAACCTCGGACTCCGTGATCTGCTGCGCCGCCATGGCACCAGGTAGAAGCAATGGGGAGAGGAAGCAAAGGGGGCAAAACGGCTGAAAGGCAATGCAATGTACGGGAAGGCGGAGGGAGCGGGGTATCTTTTGGTTTTCACCACGGTAAAACACCAGTCGACGACTTGTCACATCATGGAGTAGTGGGTTTTTACAGGCGGAGTCATCGTGACTAATTGCTTCCGCGCCTGCTCCCGTTAATCAAAAAATTAAAAATCCTGCCGTGCCTGCTCCCGTCAATCAAAAAATTAAAAATCCTGCCACACCCAAACACCAGAGCAACGCCGCGGTGGATATTTAAATTTACCTGCCGGCAAATAGATAAAAAAGGGGTGAAAAAACAAATGTGGCGGCGGCCTAGCTAATTGGTCGAACTAGCCCAACTAGCTGGCCACCGTGCTTCACTGATGTACTCGGCGGGAAAGGTGGTCTTTCATGATTTGACCACTCATTTACTTGCTTCGGCGCTACGACCGAGGAGGACCCAGAAAACGCACGGTAGGGCATCCCATGTCAGGAAGAATATATGCGTGCACCACCCGGGAGGACCCCGAAACCGTGCGGTAGGGTGTGCCATGTCTCGGGACGGAGGAAAAATGTGCGTGTAAAACTATAGTACCTATGGTTCGACCTCGGGACCCAGCCAGTCGGTCGAAAACACCCCACTAGCCACACAGCTTCATCATGCAAACGTGCCACGGAGGATAGATGTGGTTAGCTCCGTCTCGACCAGCCACAACGTCTCTTGTTCTAGGCGATTCTTCTATTTCCAATCTTTTTTTAGTTGTAATAACACCACGGCAAGCTAGCGCCGCTCTTCGTGTGTGCCCGTGCAAAGGTTAGATGATGGAGAGAAGAGAGATTGAGATCGCAGACCTGGGACCCACCAGTAAGTGAGACAACGGTCATGCACGTGTTGACGAGGCACTCCCTCTACTGTACTCAACGCAAGTACTGTATAAAACCAAGTAATGGGACAAAGCCAACAACCGTTCGTTTTTTCAGGCTATCGACTTAAGCTTTGTAGTCCAGGTTGCCAGTTCGAATCTCGTCTTTCAGAGTTGTTAGTTTTAGGTCCAAATTTGATTAATGACAAGTGGGACCCCCGTGTGTTGTTCCGATATTTCAGTGTAGGATGGTTTTTTTGAACAAACACTTTGCGCGGTTAGACAAGTCACGACACGAGTTACACGTATTTTGCAAGTTTACGAACAAAAATGACAGCGGCATAGAATACCACATCCACCCCGCAGCTTAGATACTATGGTGATATGAGTTTTTACACCGTTGGAAGTGAGATCCAATGGCTTGGGAGTAGTCTTTGTAATTATGCACAATTTCCAAACTCTCCAAAGGTTTTTCTGCAAATAAAACATTCAGGCCTCGTGTGTGCCACTGCATCTTCGATCCAACGGCTCCCCGGTGCTCATATTAGGTGCTCCCCGTAGCTTAATTACCCTCTACGGTGATATGAGCATCTAGGTCGTATGATCAGTGATCAGATGGCACATGCGTAGTACTTGTACTTTCTGCGCATTTCCCAAACTCTATCAGCCGTATATTGCAAAAACATTCAAACCTCCTACTATGGACCGTTAGATCTTAGTGAACTCGTATCACCATAGAATCTATGGTGCGGGAGCACCTCATACTCTCCCGTGCGAGAAAACATAAGGTGCTATCGCAGCTTGGATGCTACAGTGATACGATCTTGGAGGTCGTTTGATCTGAGATCCAATGGCATCTGAGTGGTCTTTGTGCTTGCAAGCAGTGGCCGAACTCTTTTGGGGCTTTTCTGCAAAAAACCATTCAAACCACCGAGGAGGTGTTGGGTCACAAATCCAACGCCTCTGAAGAGCTTGTATCACCAAAGCATCTATGGTGTGGTAGCACATGATATTCTTACATACAGGAGAATATGATGTCCTCCTTCATCTTAGATGCTACGGTGATACGAGCTTCGAGGTCGTTGGATATGGATCAAAGGGCATCTAAGTAGTGTTTGTACAAATTGTGTGCAATTCTCAAACTCATCAAGGTTTCCTGCAAAAATATTAAGACACATCATGTGAGCTGCTATATCTCAGATCTACAAGCTCCAAGCAACTCGTATCGGCATATAGCATCTAAGGTATGGGGGCACATGATATTCTCCCGGGGAGGAGGGGTGGGGGGTGCACAACCAATCGGTGGTTGGGAGGGTGGGGACAAATATATTCTAAACAACCCTAAACAGAGCTCCACAATTTTATCTAAGGTCGAGGGGTTGACCCCCGACAATCATAGCTCCGCCTAAACACAACATTTGCATGTACCGTAGTACTAGACTTAATATTCATGTTTCAGTTTCATTTTCATTTTAAATATTGAACTGAGGACCATGGATGTCTTACATTTTACTCCCTTCGTTCCTAAATATTAGTCTTTTTAGAGGCTTCAAATGGACTGGCACATACGGATGTATATAGACATATTTTAGAGTCTAGATTCACTCATTTTGCTCCGTATGTAGTCACTTGTTGAACTCTCTAAAAGACTAATATTTAGGAATAGAAGGAGTATTTTTGAATTCGTGTCAAACATGCATGGTTTGGAAAAATAGATGCACTATACTTATTGGATTGTTGTTGTGTTCATGCATGTGTGTCTCTCTCTGTGTGTGTGTGGTCATATGCTTGATACATACAAAGTTTTCTCACCTCCATATTGTTAATCTTTTAAATTTGAATTTGCATTGGAAAACTTACTAGGGATACCATGAAATGTGAAATCCACGTTGAGATCACTATATCACAAACTCACTCTAATTCAACAACTCGTCATAAATCAATTACCACGTTGAGATTAGTATTTGCAAGGAAAATATGAGTATTGTAATACACATAGATTCGTTCGGCAATTTAAAAGGTTCCTTTCGTATTCTCGAATGGTAGGACCCAACGGCGTACCAGCCAGACCTTGGCTCGTGTTGATCCTAAAAAAACCGGGCTCGTGTCCTTCAGTGGCATGCGTGGTACGCACATTAGGCAACCCCAACCAGACGAGCCTCGGTGTTTCAAGTCGAAATATCTGGCGGCCAGAATTCCAGCCCTAGGAAATTCCCCTCATGTTCCCGGTCCATAACGGAGGGATGCTTTAGTAACTAGACAACGATACCTACCGTGCCGAGCACGGTTCAATTCCCTCGGTCGCCGCTCGTCAAGGTCACCCGTCAACTGCATTGCCTAGTACTACTACTACGACACCAGGATGAGCACAGAATTGAGCCCGTTTGTTCGTGCCTAGTACTTGAGTTAATATATCAGTCAATGCACTGGTACGGAGGGATTATCCTTTTACTCTGCATATATAACTTGTCTGAAGTCTAACTAAGAAAAATGTTTGACCAAATCCTTTCTTAAGAAATACAACAAGACAGATGTAGGGCTTGAAAATTTATTGCATGATGCAGGTTATGATATTGTTTCGAATCCTGGATCTTAAATTTCAGAAAATCCAAAAGTGAGCATAAATTCTTGAAACTAAGCATGGTCACGTGATATGGCACAAATATTACTTCGTAAGTTTTTTCTTCAATTTGAGACAAGATGCTTATGACATGTTGCACAAATGAAGAGCCAAGGTATTTTGGAACAAAGACCTGTCACGTTAAGGCGAACGCTTTCACTATTGAAATCGTGGGCGTTTACGTGCCGCCACGAGTCCCCGCTTCTCATCGGCAGGTGCCGTCCGAGCAAGCGTGTGAGTCCACGGGAGGTGTGCGAGCAGATAGCTGCGCCGGCTGTCAGGGAGGCGTGCGAGCAGACCGTTGTGCAGGCTCACCGGGAGGCGAGCCCTTTGACCAGGCTCCGCCGCCCACCGTCGTCCCAACTGCTCCCACTTTTAATGTCGCCGGCGCCGCAGTTTAAAATCAACCCCGCACTACCCGGTATCGCTACAATCCTCTCTCTTCCTCTCCGATTCTCCTGTCGTCTACCTCCAACTAGCCTGACCTAAACGTACGCCATGCCGCATCCCGATGGTCTGCCCTTAGTGTTCCAGTTTCCTGAGGAAGACACCCAGCCGGAGTCTCAAGAACATAAGGCGCTTTGGGACGAGCTTGAACTGGCCTTGCGGGAAGACGCCGCGCCTGTCCCTGCTCCTATTCCGGCTCCCGTCGCCCCGACTGCGCCAGCGCCCATCCCAGTGGCATTGATGGGCTGGGAGCCACACATTGTCGCTGAGCTTGATCCCACGGGGTTCCACGAGGTCCCCGCCGACTTTCACGCGCCCGTGCACCTGCCAGCGCATGCGCCTGCGCGTGCCCTAACGCGCACGCCCGTGCTGGTGCCCGTGCACCTGCCAGCGCATGCGCCTGCGCGTGCACTGACGCACGCGCCCGTGCCGGTGCCCATGCACACAAATGTCTCCGCCGCGCCGTTGACAGCGCCTGTCCCCGCGCGGGTGCCAGTGCCCCCCTCAGCGGCATGGATGGCCGCCGTCGACCGCTTCCTTGCACCAACGCCAGTCGCCTCCTCCCGCCAGTTGACTCGCTCCGAAGTCCAGAACATTTTGGCCTTCCTTGAAGCTAGGCCAACGAACAGGAGTACGCCAACAACGGCGCAAGACGCCGCCGTCGCCGTCGGTCAGTGGCCCGACGACACACAGAGCACGGCAGAGGAGCCGCTTCCCACCGCGAGACGCCCCCGCCGCCGCCGCGTAATCTAAATTTGCCATGAACAACGTTCGGATTGCCATGCTTAAAATCCGAACGTTTATCATTTCCGTTTATTTTATATCGATCGTCGTATAATTTAAAGTCGGAGTCAGACTGAACGAAATGTATGGTTTGATCGATTGAATGTTCTGCTAGAGCCGTATCAAATTAAATATAAAACGTCATCAAGCCACATGTATTCCTTGTCATCCAACGACCTAGACTGCTTCAATGTCGAGCGCTCAACATGTTTAGCGTGCAGTTAATTCCATGCCAAAAATAGTGCTAATCACATGACAACACGCAAAAAATATCCTAGTAGTTAATATCCGCATGCTCTTAATATACTTCCAAATTAACGTGCATTGCACATACACACTGACTAGTGCTGCTAGTACGTGAAAATGGTGCCGTGACTTGTGAACGCATCCAGATATGGTCAACGGCAACATCGCCCGCGAGTTCTTCCTGTTTGCCCGTGCGTCTAAACGCAGAAGGGGAGGAGAGAGAGAGAGCACACATGGAACCCACCAGTAAGTGAAGGCGAATAGTACTAAAAATAATATTACATGTTATCCATTAATTAGGCTGTAGTAATATAAAAACATTATGTGAACAAAGGGGGTACAACAAACATTGCTATTCTACGTATGTTGCCTATTGACATGCGGCTTGAAGGCCCGGTCGCATGTTCGATCCTCGTCCTTTATTTTTTAATTTGTATATGGGTCCAAATTTGTTTCATGACATGTGGGCCCCTCGGTGTGTAGTTTGTAGCACTTTAATTTGTGGGTCGAAATTTGTTCCATTCCAAGTGGACTATTGGTGTGTAGTTTTGTAGCTTATTTATAATAATTAAAGAGAACAACATAGTTTTTTCAATAATACCATGTTGCGACATTGAAGGCGAGAAAGGACGTGCGAGAGAGCGATGACCGAGCCAGAGGGAAATCAACTAGGGGAGTTGTGTGGGTTGGAACGGTGTTTGGAGTAGTTGTGGGCCGAATGCTACGAAAATATAATCTAAACCGACCGGAATAAATGCCTACACAAATTAATCCAAGGTTGGAGTGCCCCTCGCAATGTAATAGCTCCGGCTTTGCAAGGGATGGAGAGGTAGTAGCTTCAACGCCTGGAAGATACGGTGTGAGAAAGCGAGGTCAATCGAGAGACATATAGATAGAGAGACGAAGTGAGTATGGTCCGACATTCATTGAACAAATATATATGCTCTGGAGAGATATTGTCCGATTGAGCTTTTTGGCAAGGGTGAGGGCTGTAAGATAGAGCTTGAGAGATGATCCAGTCACAGACGTGTAGATATATTTTGTGCGTGGGAGGAAGCAAGGTCAACCGATCACATAGGGTCGCCGTGCGATCGAAAGAGTGAGACGGGTTGGAGAGAGTGACCTAGATAGACGATGTGCGTGAGAGAGTATACAATGTGAATAGGTCGAATTAGGCTCAAACATGGTGATATATCGTTTTTGTCCGAGAAAGAGCGAGGTCAATCGAGACATACGGAGAGAGAGAGAGAGAGATTGAGTGAGCATGGCCCACCATGAGGTCGAAAGAGTGGCGGCGGCTTGGATGGACTGACCTAGATAGACAATCTACGTGAGAGAGTATAGAGTGTGTCGATCGAGGCCCGAACAGGGAGATATATCATTTGTGTGTGAAAGAAAACGAGTCTCAGATAAAGAGAGCGAGATTGAGCGAGTGTGGCCCGCCGTGCGGAAGAAAGAGTGAGACAATCTCGAGGGAGTGACCTAGATATACAACGTGCATGCGTGCGCACGAGAGGTTGGGGGGGCTAGATAGGCAATGCATGTATTTAGCGTGAGAGGGTGAGAGGGAGAGGGGGAGAGAGAGAGCTCGGCATGGGGTGCAATGGCGGGTGTGTGAGGTAAATACATTTGGTAACAGAGTGGAAAAAGGGGTTGTGTAGTTGAGAGACTTAGAGATCGAAACATGGAGAGAAAGAATGAACGTGTGTTGGAAACCGATAGCTTCCTAAGGTGGTTAGGAGAGGAAGATTGACCGATATAGGAAGTATGTAGCGTTTGTGCGGGGGGGGGGGGGTTAAAACAACATTTGAATGTACATAGTACGAGACTTAATATTGATGTTTCAATTCGGTGTACATTGTAAGATTTGAACCGAGGACCAGGCATACGGGTAATTATTTCGAATTCGTGCCATACTAAGTTTCGAAAAGTTGACATTGACTCAGTTTGTTGTGCTATTTTAGTGAATCCATCCAAAAGTTTTCTCACTACCATGGTGTTCATCATATACATATGAATTTGTATTAAAAAAGTAGTGTGGATACAGTGAAATGCGAAATCCACGTTAGAATTGGAGATCGCTATGTGACACACACTCTAATTCAAATAACTAACTACGTGCCACACACTATAATTCAAATAACTAATTATGTGACACACACTCTAATCAACGTTAGCGTGGGTACCGTTTCGATTTTTTTTCAAATAACTCCTCATTAATTAATTTATAGTACTCCCTCTGTCCACTTTTATAAGACCTTGAAGACATTTCAGACAATGTGCAAAACAGTTCATTTTAAGTTGTCTGAAACGACTTACAAAAGTGAATGGATGGAGTATCTCGTTTCTAATGACTAATTATTGCAAGGAAAACACGGGCATGGTAATACATACAGATTCGTTTGCAAATGAAAGAAAATTCGTTTGCATTCTCAAATGTAGGCGCACCAGGCAGACCAGGGTCGTGTCGGGGTGGACGCTGCTTCGATGCCTTAAAGGCAACTGCCTTTGGGTCACTGACATGTGGGCCAGCCACCTGTTGGGCCCACATGTCATGGACACAAAGGCAGGTGCCTTAAGGCACAGAAGCATAGTCCTGTCAGGGTGGTCGCGTGTGTCGGACGGACGCGTAGCACCCAGCCACCCACCCCCCTCCCCTCCAAAAAAAGGACGACGACAATATAAGTTCGCGCTTCCACGTTTCGGATTGAAATATCTGGCAGCCCCAATTGCAGCCCTGCAAAATCTCTCTTCTCCACCATCCCCTTCCGCGCCCAGATTGCTCAAATCCCTAATTCGCCGCCAACCCTCGAATCGCCCCTCATCTCGTCTCTTTCCCCACCGTTCCCCACCTCTGTGCCGGACGACGACGACGAAGAGGACGGTCGCGCTTCACCACCGCACTGGAGCTACCTCATCTACGCCCTCGTCCACCGCACAAGGTGGTCCACCGACAACGTCGGCCGCCGCAACCGACGTGCCTCACAGACACTGAGTTCCACCGCATCAGGTGCGCTTCACCGACGCCGTCTCCCAGCTCACCGGGGCTACTTCACCGAGCACATCATCGCACCTCCGCCCCTTGAGGCCGTTGGGGCTTCACCAACGGTCTCGTCCACCGCATCATAGCGCTCCGTTGCCACTCAAGATTTGCATCCGTGCGCGGCCAGCCAACGCCGGCGCATCACCCTCAACGGCTCTGAAGTGACCCGCACTCTAGCTAGGCGAGCATGCCCAAATGCCGGCCCGAACTAGGTATCCACACATCACTCCCTTGTGCACTGTCCGACGGTGTTTGGATATCCTTTCACTGCTCTCTTAGCTTACACGCCTATGCAACTCTGACTTTAACTCTTATTTCTTCTGGAGATATCATCTGAAACAGGCAAATCCATTTTTAGCAAAGCATGACGGCGCTACGGGATCTGGTACACATCCTGCACACCCGTATAACCTTGTAAGTATCTGTCCTCCGGTACAACATCAAGGTCGATTCCTCTTATTTGATCAACCATTCGCCGTGTCAAAAATGCAGAGGGGGGTGCAAGGAGCACAAGGCCTGCACATCCAAGCAAGTGGTAACATGGACTTGTACATGGAACATCCCAAGCGCAAGCAGAGCTGCAGTGAGCCTCTACAACGAGCTAGTGTAAGTCCCTGCATTTCATTTAATTTGTACTGGCATTCGTGTATGATTTGTGTGCAGTGGCTGATCCACGAATTCAAGTTACTAGGGGCGAACATTTAACTTAAAAAATACGAAGGCACGTGCACTCCGGAAATCAACATAACTTGAGAAATGTCCAGCTACATGCACTTTGAAAACCAACTAATGATCCAAAGTAGTTCAGATTATAAACACTAAATGATGCAAGCACCAAAAAACACAAAATGCAACATGGTGTACAAGGACAACAAACATGGTATGTACCTGCTTGAATTATTCGTTCTCTGGCTGAAAATATCGAAGTGTAATTGCACGTATACCAGTGCGCAAACTGCATATCAATATATCTATCCTGCACAAGTATGCCAATAGTTTGAAACAACAGATTAGAAAAGTATTTATGCTATGTTGTCATGATACGGGGACTTTCTGGTAGATGGCCTCGATGTTTCCTCAAACTATGAAAATGCACTATAATTTGCTTGTCATCAATGCCTACAAATCTCTGTCTCTCTCAACATAGTAGATCATCATTAGACACTAAATCCTTCAACGAGCTTGCAAAATGCTTGCATTAGATCCCTCATTAGACACTATATGTTCATCACCAGGAGCATGTAAAATGTTTGCATCAAATCCTTCATTAGCAGTCTGTTCATTAGACACTTCAGGCTCAAGAACAACATGAGCTTCTATGTTTGCACCGGAAACTTGATTAGATACATCAGATTCAGTCAGTTCAGTATTGATTGGGGGAGTTATAAAATAAGTAGAAATTCGTTTCATTTTCTCATAGATTCCCTACATACAAGCAGTTTTACAACACCGTCAGGTTTAACTATTGGCCAGAAATTGAAGAGTTGAATTAGATATAATCAGGGATGTGATGTACCTGCTCGTTGCGCATGCTACTCTTGCAAGCTGCAACTGTCCGTTTGTGCAAGCTCGATGCCATGCCCGTGCTGCCGCCGCTGCCTCCCACGCAGGCTACACCCAGGGTTGGATCTTCATCTTCTTGTCCTTCCGTTCGCTTGAAGCCCAGCAACCGCCCTCCAACGAGGGCGCGAGGAAGTGTTGTGTCGGTCTGTCCAGCGGCGGCTAGGTTAGGAGCGAACCAGACTAGAGGCTGGAGCGAATGAATTGGGAATTTTCCTGCTGTCGATCGATATGGGAGGCGCTCGTTTGGGCCGCGATCCTGCTATAGGGCCTGCCTTGCACTTATGTTATTGGCCCATCCAAATTGAAACATTTTTCTTCATTTTTTACATTGCCTGCTCGTGCGTTGGGACGAACAAAACTGGTGTGGGCCAACCTGGACGACTCAAACTAGGTGCACACTTTCCAGCCACCTGAGGCGGCCGCCCATACCAGCCCCTATGGTGGTGTCGCCCCTTTTTGCGTGTATGATTGGATAGTGAAAAATATTCCAGTGGTGCTTTTGATTTACCCACAGAATGGTTGAATTGCTTGTTTCTATGAACTGAGTTCGCCAATAATGTGAAGGATGCCAGTCTTTTCATCCTATTGTAGATTGCTTAGATCTCGATATGCCAAAAGTAATCGCATGAAATAGACAGTAAAAGCCAGTGTGATGTGTTTGGCTACAACTAGTCTGACTACATGTCCTCATATAACATATCAAGGATGCACCATCTTACCAGATTAACCATTCGACTTACCCATGCAGTGTGGGAAGAAAGAAGTATTGGGACTACGTATCCAAGCAATTGATGCCATGGACTCCTTCGTACAACCTTTTAAGTGAAAAAGGAGTTGCAGTGTGCCTGTACAAAGAACTAGCGTAAGTTCAGTTACCTGCTTCTCGGAATTTTAGTTAGCCACATATTGCAAAATTGTTCAATTACGTTGCTTGGCTTAATTTAGTTTGCTACTGATTACATAATGGCACAGCCTGTTAATCATATTGTAGACTGCGCCTATCTATGTGTTTGATACTTACTGTTAAGAATTACCTGTTTGCCTTAACTTAAATATCTACTTGTTTGTTTAACTGCTTTGCTGCTGCAACAGCGGGTTACAATGATGTTAATAACTACTTTTCAGCATCCAACTGAAACTCTTTAATTCCTTGTTTGTTTAACTGGTTTGCTGTTATAACTCCCAGTTGAGATGTTTTGCTAAGTTCAACTTTTCTGAATCCAATCGGAACTTTAATGGCAAAACAGGTTAGCCCAAGATCAAAGAGCGAGGTCCCCATGGACGTTGCATCATCCCACAGCAGTGGCACCGGCCCAATCGTGCATTATGAATTGCCAACTGCTGATGCTCTAGAGGCTAAACTAGTGGTAGAAAGAGATTCTGCTTCTGCACTTAGAGATGAAGTTGACATGTTGAGGAAGCAAACAGCACAATCACAAGCAGTACTCAAGACAACCATTAAATATTTGGTGGATTTCAAAACGAAGCAAGCTGAGACTGACCAGATTGTTAAGGTCCTGAAGGAAAAAAGGAAATTAAATTCCTACTTGGTAAATCATAGGTGAAATGTTCTTTCCATAGTTGAATAACCTTTGTGTTGTCTGTTCATGTAATCAATCAAACCATTTGTTTTAGAGATCAGGTAATAATTGTTTTTTTTGTTTTTTGGTTTGTAATTTAATTTGAGCACAAGTCTGTATTAATTGATAAGACTCAGAGACATTTCATTTGGATTGCTGTGCCACACCTACAAATATGCCAATCGGGCTGAATGTGCATTCAGCAATAGTAGTAGTATAGATGGACCATAAGTGGCACGCATCGGAAAGGGCCAAGATGCTGGCGAAAAAAAGGATGTTGTTGTAGCCAAAAAAAAGTACAGCGGCCTGGCTTATGTATGTTAGTTGATATTATTTATCCATATACTCTATAAGTGTTTATATGTTTGTTAGTTCTGTACATTCTTGGTTGATTAACTCGGTATTTGAATCTTGATACATCGCTTGTGTACATATCTAAATGGGAGTACACATTATGCTGCGTGTGACATTTGAGTTGGACATGAAGTGTTCCAAATATTCGAATTCACCTTAAACTGGATTCTAGTTTCTGAATTTGAGTATCGGCATTTGTAAACCATATTCATATATGACAGTGGAATACATCTTTGTCGTCCTTTTGAAGATATATAAAAACACATAGAATGATTTATAAAGATTCATATAGGAATACAAAATGGATTCGAATTTAGTTGCCAGGGTAAACGTGGATGCTTATTGTCCCAAAATTCGAAAGAAGCAGCAAAATGTCCACTCCCACGTCGGCTGCCCGAAGCCAAGTGTTTGGGAGATGGAAATTACTGTCTACCCATTACACGGACAATCCATCGGCCCGATTTCCACTGCTCTAAATAGGGGTAGGTTAGTAACTTCAATTAGACGTGACACGACCGCCTCTGAGCCCATTCCAACACGGTGGGCGTCAAACATGGGTGGCAAAACTCATTTGATTCAAGCTCGTCCAAAAGACCTCTGTTTCTCCCTCCATTCCCCATTCATACACGGTAGGCGGCAAAACAAACTCGACTCGGCCAAAATCGATGTAGGCAAACATTTTCAATAGGGGTAGGTTTGTAACTTCACTCAGACGTGACACAACCGCCCTACCTGTCAGCCCCGTTCATACACTGTGGGCGCAAACCATGGGCGCCAACCACCCTCTCCTCGCCCGAAATCGCTCTCGGCAAATATTGGCGAGATGCGAGATTACTGTCCTATCCCCAACCGACGAGACGTCCAAATTTTAAACGGGGGCTAAGTTCGTAACTTTCCCATATTTCAGACAGGCGCGTCCCAAAAACATGGTTCCCCGTACCTCTCCCTCCATTTTCCCATTCATACACCGTCCGCGCTAGAACACCCCATCCCCACACCAGCCTCCGTCCGCCACCCCATCCATCGCCGCCGTCCTCCACCACTTCCATCGCCACCGTCCTCCACCATGCCGGAGCACCTACCAAGACCGCGTCGTCCACTGCTAGAGATGGACGTTTCTCATCCATGGCGGCGGACCAATAGCCTTGCATCGCGTCCTCTCGCTTCATCGGCGTCGTCGTCCTCTTTGCCGGGGCCGCTCACACGACCTTCTCTTCCACCGCAACGGGACTTATCCCCCGATGCACCCGTCTACTGTCGCAGATCTGCTTCAACGCCACCGACAGCCATCGCACCCCTGATGCCTACACGGCGCCGCAAGAGAGGTGGTACTTCATATCTCCTCAACTTTTTGATCTCAACCAGAAAATAGATCTTAACTTGGTTACTCTACTTTCTTTTCAGCTCTTAGAATTTAGTTCTTAGTTCGAAGCAAACAATGGATGCAAAATATCATTTCTCCGGTTTGCAGCTTCAAATCTACCATGGCACAGCCATAATACGGTTTAATTGATCATGCTTAGGGTTTAATTGATCATGTTGGTTCCGTGGTGGTTTCTTTAATAGAAATTGGAGGGGTAACCCTCTTTTGCTAAAAAATATGCTTAGAGTTTCCCCCTTTTATGATCACTATACGACCAGAATACGTGCTTCGTGTCATAATAACACTGCTCCACCCATCAAGCTAAACAAAGTTGTTTAATTGGTCAGCTAAATGTTCCTAAATTAGTTTCGAAAATGCATGTTCACCGCTCGGGTGTGTATCTCTACAGGGTGCCCACGGTGGGCCAGCCCACCCTGGGATTTTGGGTCGTCCCAGGCGCCGATTCCCCTCTCTTCTGCTGCGCGCTTCCGATCTCTACTCGCCCCCAGCCGCCTGCCTCGCCGGCGACTTGCCGTCCCCGGACGGCATGACTCTAGGAGGAGATGCCAGACTAACAGGAGGCCAGGAGCCGCTCGCCCAACAGCGTCACCACTGCCCGGGCGCGCCGCCGTGCCTACCTTCCCAGTCCGTTCAGGGCTCAGGCGTGCAGCACCCACCAAGCCAACCCGATTTATCCTGAGATACATCCTCAACACTCAGCAGCCACTCCTCATCACCCGTTTTCTAATTGATTCATTACTCATTAGGCAGGACTGTCATTAGGGTTTGTTGTGTGCTCAGTGCTACCTACACTTAATGGTTCAGATGTATTTCGGTAATCTTTAGTACCTCTAAAGTTCACAGGGTTTTCAAAATTCCGGCCCTCGGAACAGAAACTAGTCATTTTGGATTGTTGGTCGTAGTGACATTGACCCAGATTACTACTGCAAGCCAGGTTTGTTGACAATTTCACTTGTCTTTCTTACTCATTCGATATAATATCCAATTATTCACCTTCGATTAGTTGCAAACAATAAGTGCTAGACAAACTTCTTCATTCAGATTTTGGACGGTCTCTTACTGCAGTTACAATTCTGCATACTTGTCCTAGTAAGCTCACAAGTAAATGATTGATTCACTACATCTATGCTTGCCTTGTCATATTTGTTGTCAATATTCTTTTAGGGTGGACCACCCTGTTTCTAAATACTGGAACCATAGACATGAGTGAATAGTATTTCTCTATGTGATCTCTTCCATCATGTGTGGGTAACGAACACTGCATTGTATAGAAAGAAAGTGTCATTTCCAGCTTTTACATAGGTTTCGATCTTTTACATGGAATACAACCTGCCTACTTGCTTTGTGTCGCACTACCAACACTCCACCCTTGAAGCTAAACATTACGCCACTCATAATTGCTTAGTTTATTTGTTCAAATACGAATTTCATATGATTCTAATGTTCCTACTTCAGTTTTGAAATGTGTGCCTGCCTGTTATAGAGACATAAGGGGTTTGTATTTCTGTGTGTGGTCTGGTGAGCACGGTTGGCGAGGTGAACTTTGCATATGTAGGGGTTTATAGGGAGACACTCTCCGAGTTGAATCCGGAATGCATTCCATAGATAATCTGACTACTTTTTATGTTTTCATGAATCTCAGATTCTGAACAGCATCATAATGATTATGAGCTTGCGCGCATGAAAAGAATAAAGCAGAACAATGCCATGGCTGTCAAACTTGGCATTAAGGGACTGAAATCAAGTCTGGATGCAATGCAATGCAAACGCTCTCCACCTACAGATTCATGCTCAGAATATGATCCTAACAGTGATTCTGAGCTAGAGGGAGACCTAAGTTAATGTAGCTCCCTAGTGGAGGAGTCAGAGGAAGATGCCCTATCTTATTCACCCATCAAGGTACTTGCTCTAACTTTCCAAGGTTACATTGCTCGCACATATCTTGCAACTGATGCTTTGCATTGCTTCTACTTTGTTGAACTGCCATTAGCTTAGTTTACACATTGTGTATGTGAATACGCCCTGCCTATCCATTTTCAGTACATATTCCATCTGTCATCATACCATATTTATCCATTCAAATGCTGTTCTTGTGTATCAGACGTTCAAAAGGAAGAGGGCGATTGCTGATCGTGGAGGAGCACAAGCAAAGTATTTGGAAAAGGTAGTGGCACCTGATAAATCAAATAGCCCATTAGGTGTAGTTGCAATATCACCTGACCCACAAAATACCCCAACTCTAGCAGACTCTAGCCCTACTACACTGGTCATTTCTGATGCCCCAACTCAGCAGACCCCAACTGCAGCAAACAGTATGATTATGCCAGTCCACATAGCACCAGCTATACGACGCAAAACCCCCATTCCAGCAAAGAGTACACCAAATCCAGTTGCCAAATCCCTTTTCGAACCAGAGAGAGCCCCAATTGCAGCAAATAGGAGCCCTGTTCCATTTCTTCCCAGTTTAGAAGACGAAGCTTATGTTGTTGTCAGGAGCTTTGTGCGCATCTTTCCTTCATGGAAAGATTATATCGCAGACACAGAACAATTTCCAGTCTTCCTTCGCAACTTATGCGTAAGTAATGTACTAATGTTATTCATGGTCATTACTGCATATGTTTCTGCTGACAGAAGACACAAGATTTCATTCTTTTAAATAGGCGAGGAGCAAACTGGATTGTGATGACGAGCAAGGGTTGGTTGCGCTTTTCAAGCACTCGTTGATGAAGTATCGTTCCTACCTGAGGCAAGCGCACTTCGATGGCAAGCCTCTGAACGAAATTTCTGTAAAGTCTCCGGTGCTACATTTATCCGACGGTGACTGGAATAATCTTGTTACACATTGGTCTCGGCTGCAGCGTAAGGTACTGTCTATGATATCACATCACAATTTGAACTACATTTCTGCATTTGCCTTAATGTCTCACTTGTACGAAAACTGTTAGCAGAAGAACATTCGTTCTCAAGGGACCACAGAATCTCGCAACTATACTACACACTGCATTGCTCTTGTGAGTACCTCTTGCCCTATATGACCATACTTACTTTCATAGTTGTTTGATTATGTAGCATCACTGCACATGTTAGCCTCGTAATCGTCCATTTGGTGGACATTATAAGATCTGTATGGACTCTTACATAAATTTAGAATCAACCCAATGCTTTTGAAGAGGTAGCTCTGCAGTCCTCTTGTAAGGACTGAATGTGGTCTATCACTGTACTTATATTAACAGCTACTCCCTCCGTCCCATAATATAAGAACGTTTTGTACAGTACACCAGTGTTCAAAACACTCTTGTATTATGGGAAGAGGGATTGGTTCATTTTGTAGCATTCTGCATCTTATCTCCCTCGCCCACCATTTACTAAAAAAGAGCAGATCTATATTTAATCTTACCAACAAGTAGAATACACAGACAATGCCAGTGCAGAAGTGTAGCCCATTGCTCTTGTCAGTACATTTTGTCCTGTAACGCTTGTACTTCCAGGGATTGGTAGTTGATTATGTAGCATCAATCTGCATCTTATCTTCATTATCCTCTATCCCTTCCAGTATTATCATATCTATAATTACTCTCTACAAAATGTAGAGTACAGGCAATGCTTATGAAGAAGATTCTGTGCTGAAATTCTTGAGTTATCCTTCCCTTGACATGGAGAAGGGCATTATAAAGCCGGTGTTAACTGTTAATGTAAGTCAGTCCTTCTAAAGCCTTTATCCTCAACTGCTGTTTAATTTGCTCATACTCCCTATCGTTTACTACTGTTTAGTTTGCTGTTTCTACCAAAATGCATGTTCGTAAGAACCGTAAGTTCTAAGTTTTACTTGTAAAACCAAATTCCTTATTCATACCATGCACATTACTTAATACTCTCTATATGTATGCTTGTTTTTGTGGATCTATAATCCAGTGTGTGGTGAAGCAGCCCACGTTTGCACCTTGTCATCTCCTGTTTTATCTTACTGATGTGGCTAATGATATGAACAACATGCCATGCACATTATCCAAAATAGATACAATGATTTTCTTTGCCCTTCATCTATGCTTGTTATGTTGACATGGTAATCCAGTAGTGTGGTGAAGCTCCCCGCATTATGAACAATGCCAAATTATGCTATTGATATTTTGAACTTACTCTTTATTTTCTAATTTGAAATTGGATAGAATTGACAGAACAGTTATCATCTTTGTTTATACACGTGCAAAACCTGTCATCTCTCTGCTTTGTTTCAGCGTGATATGCCTGATGGCATGCACAAGTCTGCTGAAGGCTGTGAGACAAACCCAACATATATTGCAGCAAAGAAGGCAAAACATCTTGAAGATAGCGAGACAACCCCAAAGTCTTGTCTTGATGCAGTGTTCAAGTTACTTGAGACTAACAGTCAGACAAGCTCACAGAATTCGTAGTCCGAATCAGTTCGACTTCTTCAGTCGCAAGTTCTAGCAGAAAGGCATTCTGCAACTCAACTTCGACTTGAAGTCCTATCTCTAAGAAAGATTGCGGAGAACACCAATGAGAACCTCATCGCTAAACAGCTACACCTGGAAGCTATGACCGACATGCTAGGCCGGTCTCACAGCCTTGCTCAGCAGCTTGCGCAGCAGTTCCCCCACAAGGCTAACCTTTCTTGAACTGTCTTGGAAATGGTCTCGGTTCAGTATTATTTTGTTACGCTGCAATGGTGCCCAGTTTTTGTAATCTGCTTCTTCGTTGCACTTTATGATCACTGGTGGCGAACTTTGATGCCCAGTGGATGTAATATACCTTAAATCCTTTATTGTATAGTGTAGGTTTATTCTTAGTTACTATGTCGTAATTTCTTTATTGTATAGAGTAGGTTTGTTCTTAATTCCTACTAGTTACTACCATCATTCGCTATCTAAAAAAATCAGATGTAGTCGACCGGACCGAAACATTCGACTCTAACGGGCCAGGTTTTTAGCGGGCCACAATTGGGCCGGCCTGCGTCTTTCTTGGGCCTGAATGATTGGGGCCTTCACACATTGCGCCAGGCCCAAACTTACACCGGCCTATATTTTAGTTGGGCCTTTTATCGACCCAGCGCTTAGTTTGGCCCAGGTAGCGTTGGGCCATTAACAGGCTGAATATTGTACTGGCCTGTTACGGCCGAGATGAAACCACGGGCCTTTAGCAGGCCAAAATGCATGTTGGGCCTCAATTTTCACTAGTCGTCGACGGGCCTTCAGCAGGCCGAAATGTAGACCAGGCCATTTTGGGCCCAGTTAGCTCACGGGCCGTTACCAGGCCGAAACATATCTCGGGCCTTAGTTGGCCCACTGATATCATGGGCCTTTAAGAGGCCGAAAGCTTAGCACAGGCATCAACGGGCCGAATTACGCGACAGGCCTTTAACAGGCCCAAAGTCAGGTTGGGCTTAACTGTTGCCACCTTTAGCACGGGCCGTTAGTGGGCCCGATGTCCCGTCGGACCATATATGGCCCATGGGCAGCACAGGCCATTCCCAGGCCGAAAGTCACGCCGGGCTGAAATGGGCCCATGTCTACATCAGGCCTCTAACAGGCCGAAAGTCACTAGGCTGTAGTTGGGCCCAAATATTCGGCGAACAATTAACGGGCTAGATCTGGCTTCGGGCCGCAAATGGGCCCAAATATCGGGCGAACAATTAACGTGCCAGATCTGGCTTCGGGCCATAAATGGGCCCAAATGTTGGGCGAACAATTAACGGGCCAGATCTGGCTTCGGGCCGTAAATGGGCCTTTATTAAGCAGGCCGTTATTGGGCTGGCCCACTAGTACCTGATTAAGTTCTACGGGCCTTTGACTGGACCGGCCTTTTTAACCTATATGGGCCTCTGTTGGGCCCAACCACGTGTCGACGTATCATAGGCATGTCTCCTCCAATGGACGGGCGACATCTGGCCCACTGACGAGCTGACAGGTGTTCCCTTCGGCCAATCAGAATTTTACACGTGGAAATTTCCCATTGGTCAGGGCTGTTAACGGGTTATCAGATCCAAAATCCAACCCGATGCTTAACGGCGTTCCGTTACGGTGGATACCCCGTGTCGGTCACCCTTGACGAAAGCACTTCTGTGACGCGCGATTTATCGTCATGGAAGTGGACACTTCCGTGATGATAATTTTGGAAATGTCATGGAACACTTCTACAACAGAATAGGTATGACTATCTTGATTCTGTCATAAATTTGTCATGGATGTACATGCATGACAGAAAACGCGACCTACTGTGACAAACATGTATCATAACGGAAGTGTATTTTTTTGTAGTGATACTACTTGTGTTGCTTGCACCATGAGACTTATTGTTCATCTTGGACCACTTGATTGCACACTTGTTAGAGATCTTGCTTCGACTTGTCACTTTCACCGTCCCATGCATCATGATATATATGCCTTGTGTGTTGCATCCAATTCTTGGATTACTTGCTCCTCTCATATGTTTGGTTGCAACAATGTCATCACTTCACATATGCCATGTCCCATTGATTGCTACATGCTTGCCTTGATTGCCTCACACATGATGAACAATTGCTCTTTCCATTGTGTTGAGTGCTACACGATATTCACTACACCCCATGCACATTATGCTTGGATTGTCTTGCACTTGACCCATGTGTTTAGACAATTCATTTTATTTGGTGTTGTGAATGATTCATATGCCTACCATAGACCTTTCATTGAGCAATTTGTGAATGCTTGCTTTGACTTTCGGGTAGATGCTTATTCTCTTGACACACATATTTGCATCACTACCTCACATTTACATGCTTGTCCCCATGATATCTTTGCTTGTGCTCGATTGATATACTTATATGCCATGTCACAATCCTTTGTCACACCATATGCTTTGCACGATGACGACACTTGTTTGGTGACTCACCTCTTGAATGGTTGGTCTTGCACTAAAGCTAACCACATTTGTTTTTCCAAGTGTTTGTTGTCCTTACTCCTTTTGAAGGAATCACAAGACGATGGGACATTGGAGAGTGCCCATTTCGAGCTTCAAGATGACAAGTACTTGGTGAACGTCCACTTCTACACGGCAAAGCCATCTCTTTCCCATGGTGATTTGGTTTTAGATCCGCGGTCGGATCTTTCCCAAGGGAGGGGAGATGATGCGGAGCATCCTATGGGCATCACCATGTCACGAGTCCGTTCGACGAGTGACACGCGCGACATCTACTTCACATACACAAAGGTGAATCATCTCCTTTACACATGCTCACTTGACACCTTCGAGGATGGTATACTACTTGGCACTCCACTCGTGTGCATGCATAGGTATTGTCGGAACACTACGGACGAGGAGGAGGAGTGCAAGCGCCAAGGAACAACTACACCATCTGCGAGGGAAGCCTGGAAGCGACGACGGAAGAAGATGGAGCTGCTGAAGCTACAGCGGCCGGACATCCGGGCCAGAGGCCGGACATCCGGCGTCTGGGCAGCCGCGCAAGAGCTGCCCCAATAGACGGCCAACGGCATCAGCAGCCGGACATCCAGCCTGTGTGCCCGGACATTAGGCACCCCGCCAAAGCCCGGACATCCGGCCTCTCCCCCGGAAATCCGGCATCGACGACAGAATGCACTAGAAGTTTGGCCACTTCAGCCCGGATATCCGGCCCGAGCCCCGGACATCCGGCGCCTCCTGATGCCCCGGACATCCGGCCCCAGCCCGGACATCCGGCACCTGCGCGTGCACATCCGGGCCAGAGGCCCATGTATCCCCTCCTCACTTACCCCTTCGTGGCCTTAGACTATATATACTCCTCCACCTCCTCTTAGTTAGGGTTAGCAAAGATTAGCTCATTTGAGATAGAGCTTTGCTCATCCATACGGATCTACTCCACGAGAGAGACAGCGGCCCCTCTATGGAGAAGATCCCCCTTGGATTCAAGACCCCTCACGGGAAGATCCCCTCGTGGATTCAAGACCTCCTCATGGAGATGAACCTTACCTTGTATCTTTCCCTTTGTTGTTCATGTACCTTGTGGATCTTGTGTGTTTGATTGTCTAGTGGATGTGTGATTGGACTTGTTCTTGAGTGTTTCCCCTTGTGATTTCTCTCCATTCTTCCCCATGTTCATCGTGTTCTTCGAGGGAATCCGCTCCTTTCGTGAAAGATCGACCGTATAGGGTTCCACCCTACATCACAATCCCTACTCACTCGCATTGATATCTAATGATGGGCATCTCCATAGCTCGTTGATAAACCTAGTTGTTGTGAGACTATCTCCTTCTTTTTGTCTTCTCCACAACCACCATATTCTATTCCACCTATAGTGTTATGTCCTTGGCTCACGCTCATGGATTGCGTGAAAGTTTAAAAAGTTTGAGAACATCAAAAGTATGAAACAATTGCTTGGCTTGTCATCGGGGTTGTGCAAGATTTGAATATTTTGTGTGATGAAGATGGAGCATAGCCAGACTATATGATTTTGTAGGGATAAGCTTTCTTTGGCCATGTTATTTTGAGAAGACATAATTGCCTTGTTAGTATGCTTGAAGTATTATTGTTTTTATGTCAATATTAAACTTTTGTTTTGAATCTTATGGATCTGAACATTCATGCCACAATAAAGAAAAATTACATGGATAAATATGTTAGGTAGCATTCCACATCAAACATTCTGTTTTTATCATTTACCTACTCGAGGACGAGCATGAATTAAGCTTGGGGATGCTTGATACGTCTCCAATGTATTTATAATTTTTTATTGTTCCATGCTATTATATTATCTGTTTTGGATGTTTTATATGCATTAATATGCTATTTTATATTATTTTTTGGAGTAACCTATTAACCTAGAGCCTAGTGCCAGAGTTTGTTTTTTTTGTTGTTTTGAGTTTCGCAGAAAAGGAATACCAAACGGAATAAAACCTTTGCGATGATTTTTCTTGGACCAGAAGATACCCAGGAGACTTGGAGTGCAAGTTAGGAGAGCCACGAGGCGACCACAAGGGTGGAGGGCGCGCCTAGGGGGTAGGGCGCGCCCCCTTGACATGTGGGACTATTGTATCCCCTGACCTTATTCTTTTGCATTTATATTCACATATATTCCCAAACCACCAGAAGTATCCACGAAAACACTTTTCTACCGCCGCAACCTTCTTTTCCTGTGAGATCCCATCTAGGGGCCTTTTTCGGCATCCTGTCGGAAGGGGATTCGATCATGGAGGGCTTCGACATCAACTCTATTGCCCTTCCGATGAAGTGTGAGTAGTTTACCACAGACCTACGGGTCCATAGCTAGTAGCTAGATGACTTCTTCTCTCTCTTTGATTCTCAATACCATGTTCTCCTCGATGTTCTTGGAGATCTATCCAATGTAATCTTCTTTTGCGGTGCGTTTGTCGACATCCGATGAATTGTGGATTTATGATCAGCTTATCTATGAATATTATTTGAATCTTCTCTGAATTATTTTATGCATGATTTGATATCTTTGTAATTCTCGTCGAATTATCGGTTTGGTTTGGCCAACTTGATTGGTTTTTCTCGCAATGGGAGAAGTGCTTAGCTTTGGGTTCAATCTTGCGGTGTCCTTTCCCAGTGACAGTAGGGGCAACAAGGCACGTATTGTATTCCTTTCCCATCGAGGATAAAAAGATGGGGTTTACATCATATTGCTTGAGTTTATTCCTCTACATCATGTCATCTTACTTAATGCGTTACTCTGTTCTTCATGAACTTAATACTCTAGATGCAGGCAGGAGTCGACCGATGTGTGGAGTAATAGTAGTTGATGCAGAATCGTTTCGGTCTACTTTACATGGACGTGATGCCTATATTTCATAATCACTGCCTTAGATATCGTCATAACTTTGCGCTTTTCTAACAATTGCTCGACAGTAATTTGTTCACCCACCGTATTATTTGCTATCTTGAGAGAAGCCTCTAGTGAAACCTATGGCCCCCGGGTCTATTTTCCATCATATAAGTTTCCGATCTACTATTTTCCATCATATATGTTTCCGATCTACTATTTTGCAATCTTTTACTTTCCGATCTATAAACCAAAAATACCAAAAATATTTACTTTACCTTTTGTTTAGTTTCATCCATCTCTATCAGATCTCACTTTTGCAAGTAACCGTGAAGGGATTGACAACGCCTTTATCGTGTTGGGTGCAAGTTGTTTGATTGTTTGTGCAGGTATTGGTGATTTGTGTGTTGTCTCCTACTAGATTGATACCTTGGTTCTCTAACTGAGGGAAATACTTATCTCTACTTTGCTGCATCATCCTTTCCTCTTCAAGGGAAAAACCAACGCAAGCTCAAGAAGTAGCACCCGTTAGCCAGCGCCCGCCCCGCTTGGCCTCCTGGGCCACTTCCATGCGGGGCCCAACCTCCTGTGAACAAAAACATAATATAAAAGAAAATAAAAATAAAAAATTAATCAATTAGTTAATTAATGAACTAATTAACTTAATTAATTTTGCTTGATTGACCTAATTACCTAATTAAACTAATGAAACCGTTAGTTAGTCTAATGTGAGAATGACAAACGGGCCCCACTGCCCTGTTTGACTAGTCAACAACACTGTTGACTGCTAACGTCATGCTGACGCAATAAATGAATTTTGAATTAAATTAAATCTGTTAATTCCAGAAATTGATTAAAACTTTGAAAATTAATATGAAATAATCCAATCTCGGATGAAAATGCTTTATACATGAAAGTTGCTCAGAAAAATAAGATGAATCCGGATATGCCTTCCGTTTGTCTGTCACATGCCCCTAGCATAGCGAACATGGAACCGTCCCCCTCTGTTTCATCTGTCCGGAAAGTCCCTAACACTGGGAATACTTTCCCGGATGTTTTCTCCCTTCGCCAGTATCACCTAGTACCACGTTAGGTCACACCTAGCACCGCTTATTGCCATGTCATGCATCATGATGCGTCCGCTAATTGTTTCTTCCTCCTCTTCTCTTCGGTAGACTTTGAGACTAACACTGCTGCTCCCGACTTCGACTACACTCCTGACAACCACTCCTTCTCAGCAGAGCTTCCAGGCAAGCAAACCCCCCTTGATCATTCTGATACCGCCTACTCTTTCCTTCTACTGCTTGCATTAGAGTAGAGCTATTGTTCCAGTCATTTCGGTTGATCCTATACTGCTGCATAGTCTGTCCTTGCTACTGTTGTTGATACACTTACCTGCAATCCTAAATGCTTAGTATAGGATGCTAGTATTCCATCAGTGGCCCTACATTCTTGTCCGTCTGCCATGCTATACTATCGGGTCGTGATCCCTCCAGGAGATGATCACAGGTATATATACAGTATACTACTATACATGATACAATGTGGTGACTAAAGTCGGGTCGGCTTATAGAGTACCTGCGAGTGATTCACGGACTGGGGGCTGAAAAGACATGTTTCCCGATGGCACCCTAAGTGGATCTTTGTGGTGGAGCGACAGGGTAGGTTGAGACACCAAGAAGAGATGTGGGCGCTGATCCCTGGTCGTTGCTTGTGGTTGTTTCATAATAACACGCTTAACGAGATTGCATATTTGATCAGAGTTGGTCTTTTTGCCTATACGCACTAACCAACTACACGGGGACAGTTATGGGCACTCCGCGTCGTATGTATCAGTCGAAGCTCTTCAGACATCAGCGACTGAGTGGCACGTGCCGGGTTGGACTGGTTAAGCCTACACTTGTATAAGGAGGCTAGGTGTGCTCACCGGCCACATTTGCAACGTGCAGGAGTGCCAAGGGCGATGGGCCCAAGACCCCTGTGCGCTTAGGGTGTAGACCGGCGTGCTGGCCTCTCTGTTGAGCCTAGGTGGGGCTACGATGTGTTGATCTTCCGAGGCCAGACATTACCTAGGAAAGTGTGTTCGGCCAGAGTGATCGAGCTTGTTGGGAAATGTGTTGCACCCCTGCAGGGAAGTTGATCTATTCGAATAGCTGTGTCCACGGTAACATGATGCTTGGAGTTGTATTCTGACATCTTACAACTAGAACCGGATACTTAATAAAACACACCCAGATGAGTTCCAAATACAATCCAGTGATCGCTCTCCCACAGGGCGACAAGGAGATGATTGTTGGGTAGGTTTATGCTATACGATGACACCTGATACTATACAAGCGTAGTCTTCGATAGGACTAGCTTCTCCCCCTCTTATTCTGGTATTTTGAAGTTTACCCCATAGATACTACCCCTTTTATTGATACTAATGCATATGTAGTATAGATCTAACGTCAGTCTTGCGAGTACTTTGGATGAGTGCTCACAGTTCCTTTGCCACTTCTTTTTCCCCTATACCCGGTTGCTGCGATCAGATGTCGGAGCCCCGGAGCCAGATTCCACCGTCGACGACTACTACTACACCGAGGGTGCCTACTACTATGTGCAGGCCGTGGATGACCAGGAGTAGTTAGGAGGCTCCCACGTAGGAGTTCTTGCCCTATCAATCTGTATCCCTACTTGTGCTAGCCATCTTATGGAAACTTGTTTAACTTATGTCTGTACTCAGATATTGTTCCTTCCGCTGACTCGTTTATGATCGAGCTTATGTATTCGGGCCCTCGAGGCCCCTGGCTTGTAATATGAAGCTTGTATGACTTTAATTTGTGTCTAGAGTTGTATTGTGATATCTTCCCGTGAGTCCCTGATCTTGATCGTACACATTTGCGTGTATGATTAGTGTACTATTGAATACGGGGCGTCACGCATTTGCATCCATGATTTCCTTGGATATTTGGTTTTTTAGACAAACATGACCAATTCCTAAACCCTAAATAATTTAGAGTTTAACAAATGGCTATGGGTGTTTCTCTGAATAAAAGTTTTATCAAAACAATGCATAAGGGCAGGAATTATTTTTGTAAGATTATTATTTCGCTTATTTTGTTGAGTAGCCATGATTTGAAAATAGTTTAAATATGGGAAATTTAAACTATAAGTAAAACCTGGAAAAATAATAAAAACATAAAACATAAACTAAAAGAAAATACTTTGCAAAAGGAGCCAATTGTAGTTAACAAAAATAGTTTATTCAAAATCCACAGTATCATACAACTAGGAATATTCCAAAGTGAATTTAAGGCAAGTACGCAGCTGGGGGGATCACATTCATATTTGGATTGAATTTACAAGAAGACGGAAGAGAAAGAAAAAGAAAGAAAGAAATAAACGGCTCAACCAGACAACCAGGCCAACTATGGCCCAACTAGCGAGCCGAGCCCACGCCATGCCTGCACTCTCTTTTCTCTCTCTCACTGGCAGGTAGGACCCCACCCGTCAGGGTCACCCCTAACCTGTCGCAACTGCTGCCCGACGCACGCGCCCATGTCACCCACGAGCCAACGCACCCACGATCCCCCACTTGCGCTCTTTGTGCAAGCAAATGGTTGTGGCCATGCCCGTTAAATACCCCTTGACCCCCTCATCATGTCGCTTGATAGGTTCATTTTGCATCATGATTCCAACTGTTATTTATAGTGTTGTTAACCAATATAACACTTTGTGGACCAATTCTAATGCCTTTTCTAGCTTAATATGCAAGATTTACATGAAGAGGGAGATTGCTGGCAGCTGGAATTTGATACGTCTCCATTGTATCTACTTTTCCTAACGATTTTGCTCTTGTTTTGGACTCTAATTTGCATGATTTGAATGAAACTAACCCGGACTGACGCCGTTTTCAGCAGAACTACCATGGTGTTGTTTTTGTGCAGAAACAAAAGTTCTTGGAATTGGAGGAAATTTTTTGGATAATTATTTTGGAATAAAAGAAAAATACTAGAACCAAGACTCACCCGAGGGGGGGCAATTGCGCACTAGGCACCACGGCGCGCCACCCCCTCTGAAGCGCCCTGGTGGGTAGTGGGGCCCACGAGGCTCCGCTGACCCTAATCTCGGTCCTATAAATTCCTATTTTCTGAGACAAAAATCGGAGAGGAAGTTTCATCGCATTTTACGATACGGAGCCGCCACCACCTCCTGTTTTTCATCGAGAGGCCAGATCTAGAGTCTGTTCAGGGCTCCAAAGATGGGGATCTGTCGCCTTCGTCATCATCAACCATCCTCCATCACCAATTTCATGATGCTCAACGTCGAGAGTGAGTAATTCCTTCATAGCTTGCTGGATGGTGATGGGTTGCATGAGATTCATCATGTAATCGAGTTTGTTTTGTTAGGGCTTGATCCCTAGTATCCACTATGTTCTGAGATTGATGTTGCTATGACTTTGCTATGCTTAATGCTTGTCACTAGGGCCTGAGTGCCATGATTTCAGATCTAAACTTTTTATGTTTTCACCAATATATTTGTGTTTTGGATCCTACCATGCAAGTTATATGCACCTATTACATGTTATGATCCGCATACCCCAAGGAGACAACAATTGGGATTCTTTATGATGATTACCGTAATTTGAGGAGTTCATGTATTCACTTTTGAGGCCTTAATATCCCTTAGTTTCTTTATGGACCCCACTGCCACGAGAGGGTAGGACAAAAGATGTCATGCAAGTCCTTTTCCGTAAGCACGTATGACTATTTACGGAATACATGCCTACATTAGAATGATGAGCTGGAGCTAGTTCTGTGTCACCCTAGGTTATGGTTGTTATATGATGAATGTTATCCAACGTTATCAGCGATCCAATGCCTACGAGATTTTCACATATTGTTCTTGCTAAGTCACTATGGTTGCTACTACTCTTATAATTGCTACAAAACTGCTGCTACCACTGTTACTGTTACTACTACTACTATTGTTGTGGATGTATCACGGCAGATGCCCTTGTGAAAGGACTTAGGTGTGGAGCCATCACAACGTAGGTTAGCTTGAAGGGTGTAACACCCCCAGTGTCATGCTACAGTAATCCCCTGTTAATGGTGCCAGGTCACCATGCTTACTGAGCTAATTATCACTTGATGAAAAATCAAAGTCAAATTCAAATTATGAGTGAAATTCAAAATTTCTCAAACATGAAAACTAAAATGTTCATCATGTGCCAAATAATCCATAACTAATATTGGTGGTGAACCAACATTTTTGCAAAATGTTTAAGTGGCCTAAACTACTTAAAACAGTGGCTAAAACAATAGATTAAATGCCTTTTAAATTATAAAAGTGGCAAACTATTTTAAAAGCCTCCCAAACTTTTGTGGCAGGGCTCAATTTTTCCTAGTACTTGTTTTGTCCACCTCCACATATTTGCAAAGTCATTTGGTGGCTTATTTAAATGCAAATGGAGGCTGTTTAAAGAAAACAGTATTAAAAAAAGGATAAAGATAAAAGGAATTCCCCTGCCCCCGGGCCTTACCACCGAACTGGCCCAGTGGCCCGCCCCCTCCTCGGTCGCCTTCTCCTGTTCCTCGAGTCACGTCGCTACAGGAGGCTCGTCGCCGCCCGACCACCTCGCCGGCAACACTGCGGGTGGATAAGAGCCTCCCCTCCGGCTCCTCGAGTCCTCCCCCACCTACCTCCACCCACTCCCCCACTCGCCTGCCCTCCTCCCAGATCCATCAGGCGCTCACTTCCTCTCCCCCTCGTTCCCCATCGACGCCCGAGCACCATCGCCGCCGTTCTCCGTCGTCCACGCGACCACTGCGCCCCATCCGTCTCTCCGTCTCGTCCTCTCGGCTCGCAGATGTTGGCCACTTCTTCCTCAACCACGTACGAGGGACGAGGAGCCCTGCATCATTGGCAAGCTGCCTTCTTCCTCCTCGGATCCCGACACACCGCCGCTGCCGATCCGCTCCGCTCTGCTGCTCCTAACCTGTCGAGGGCTTTTCTTAGCCGCTCGGTGAGCATTCCCCTCTCTTCCGGCCGCCCGCCTTTCACCGTAGCTTGCGGTCGATGCCGCCGAGCCATTGCCGGAGCTTTGCTCCGCTGTTGAACTAGTCGTTGGCGCTGTGGTAGCTGTCGTCGTCACCCGAGCCCACCGCCGTGCTCAGGGCACTTCTGTGGTGCGGCCGAGCCTCTTAAATCGCTCGCGCACGCGCCGTTTCACCGATTCCGAAGATCGACCAAGAGCGCCGCCGCCCGTAGCCGCCGTCACTGCCCTTGTACTGCTACTACTATTGCGCACCGCTGCTATTGCTGCTCCGCGCGTGCACTCGCAGCTCCCTGGCCACGCCCTCGCCGTCCCGACGTAGAGCTCTGCCACAGCCGCGCTGCTCTCTGCTTGCTGCTCCGCCCCCTGCTACTGCTTGCTGCCACTAGCCACAGCCGTTGCAGCGCTCGCCTCCAGCCGTCACCGCTGTCGCGACCGGCGCCCACCCTCGCGCCCTTGCCGCGACCTCGCCAAGCACCAGCACCACCTGCGCCTGTACGCGTGCATCGCAGCCGACATTAGCCGCTGCAAGACCTCGTCGCCGGCGCCCTGGCTGGCCACCCCTGACCCCCTGCGACCGCCACAATGGATGCGCGACGTCGCCAGCTTCCCAACGCCGCCTCGCACGCAAAGAATGGGTCACCGTAGCGATTTTCTGGCCAACTCCGGCGAGGAGCCGCCACGAGAGGGTCGTCGGAGCGACTCCGGCGTCGCCTGCCGACCTGTCCGTCACGCAGCCCTCCCTGTGTCGCTGCCATCGGGCCCCACGGGCCCCAGTTGACCGGGTTGACCCAGTCAACTGCTAACTGGGCAGCCCCAGCCACTGACGTGTGGGCCCCACCGCTTAATCCTCTAATTAAAATGTTTTAATAATTAAAACTAATTAGTTTAGCTAATTAGTCTATGACAGGTGGGGCCTTCCTGCTAAATAACTTTGTTTAGTTAGTTTTAAACATCTATTAGTCCATTGTCTATGACAGGTGGGACCCACTGGTCAGTTTGACCTTGTCAGCCGTCCTATTGACTGCTGACGTCACTGTGATGTCATGCTGGCATAGTAATTCATTTCTGATAATTTATTTAATTCCAGAAAATGTTTAAACCTTTAGAAATTCGTGGTAAGTAAACCATAGCTCGGATGAAAATGTTTTCTATATGAAAGTTGCTCAGAATAATCCAATGAATCCGAACACGCGGTCCGTTCATCTGTCACACACCCCTAGAATGCTGAACATGGAACCGTCCCCTCTCTTTCAATTGTCCGGAATCCGTCCAACGCCGGGAAAACATCCCCGGATGTATTCCCTCTCCGCCTGCAACGTGTAGTCCTGCGTTAGATCAACCCTAACACAGCGTATTACCATGTTATGCTTTATGATGCTTTGTTTGCTTTATACTTATTGTTTCTTCCCCCTCTTCTCTCCGGTAGACCCCGAGACCGATGCTGCTCCTGTGACCGACTACGTCTCCGACGCCCCTCCTTCCTTTTCAGCAGAGCTTCCAGGCAAGCCCCCCCTTTGATCATCCCGATATCGCCCATTCCATTCTCTCATGCCTCCATTAGATTTTGCTACTATAATTGTTTGCTCCTATTCTGATGCATAGCCTGCTTTTGTAACCTGCTTATCATTACCTACCTGCTTATCCTAAACTGCTTAGTATAGGTTGGTTAGTGATCCATCAGTGACCCCCACCTTGTCCTTGTTGCCCCTGCTTCATCATTGAAGACCCGATCAACGGGATCGAAGACCAGGCGCCGGCACCGCACATCACTTTCCCCTTAGTTGCTCGACACTACTGGGTTACTATCGAGTGCCGAGGGTGAGACCTCATTAGCACTTCTAATGTTAACCCTGTAGTGTAGCTATTCGATCGTGGTCATCGAGGGTGATTCCACCTTAACCACTTCCGATACGACTCTGTCGTGCAACCCCTCAAGTGTGAACCTCGAGGGTGGGTCCTCTTACGTTCACCTTGATGATTACATTGAGTCGAATCCGTCAAGGGTGATTCCTCAGGTTTTCCCCTTGGTGTTAGACACACGGTTACTATGGTTACTATGACTTTACACTGAACCATGTTACTAAAGACGGGTCGGCCCTGAGGGGTACCCGCGCGAGCATATTTGCGAGTGATGAGGAGTCGGGTTGACCTGGAGGGTGCCCGCGAGATAATTACGAGGCGTGGCCGGGCATTCTTAGCCCTTGTCGCAAGTCCTCGAGACGGGGCGATGGGGTCACATCTTTCGTGAGTCTCTGCTTGTTACCGCGCGTTCCTAATCCACTACGATTTGGATATTTGATCCGAGGGGCCTCTGGCCTGATAGCACTAACCATCACGTGGGCATAGTATGGGTGTTCTGCGTAGTATACATCAGCTGAAGCTTAATAGACGTCAGCGACTGAGCGGCGCGCGCCGGGTTGGACTGGTAAGCTCCGGCCTTTTTTTAAGGAGGTAGCTAGGTCTGCTCACCGGCCGCCCACGCAATGTGCAGGAGTTCCCGGGGCGATGGCCCATGACCCCTAGGGGCATAGGTTTAGTCCGACGTGCTGACCTCTCTATTAAGCCTAGGTCGGGTTGCGGCGTATTGTTTGGCCGAGGCCGGGCATGACCCAGGAAAGTGTGTCCTGATGAAGCTATGTACCTAGGGTAGGGTCATAGGCCTGGCCCAGACACCCTCCCCTAGGACATCGCCCTAAAGTTAGAAGCATTCAAGGTATAGCATCATCCACTCGACTAGAAGCATTCCACTCGGAAGATCCAATGTCACTCGACCGACGTAGGAAACACTCGACCGACAGAAGGTCTAAAGTCACTCTGCACAGCAACGGTCGGACATTTACTTTGTAGACTTAATGGAAATTTATGTCACTTTATTACTAGCGTTACCAGTAACGCCATCTCTTTATGTACCTTAAACCCATTGTAACGTGGGCTGGCTGGGGTCTTGGCGCACTCTATATAAGCCACCCCGTCCACTGGCACAAGGGTTCGCATCCCCTATAACTCGAGACACATATAATCTAGTCGACGGCCTCCGGGCACCGAGACGTAGGGCTGTTACTTCCACTGCGAAGGGCCTGATCTCGTAAACCTTGTGTGTACAACTTCACCATAGCTGAGATCTTGCCTCCTCATATCTACGTCCCATTCTACTGTCAGTCTTAGATCCACGACAGTTGGCGCCCACCTTGGGGCAGGTATCTTTAGCGACTTTTTGGTGAAGTTGCAATTTTTCCGATTCCCATCATCATGCTTTCCGGCAGTGGCTTGGCTGAGGGTCGCGAGATCCATCTCGGCGCGCTCGTCTTCGTTGCCGATGACTCCGCCTGGCTTCAGGAAGCTCCTCTCGACGTTGAGGCGCTCCCCATCCGCGGGGCGACGCACTTTCGCGCGTGCGTCCGCGGCGTCCTTCTCCGGCAGCCATCGACCCAGTATCGGTCGGCTCCCGTGGTGTCCTTGCTCCCCGCTGTTTGCCGGTGCAAGCAAGACGGTCGGCCGTGGCTTCAGCGGTGGGTGAGACACGCGGTGGCCCGTCAGTCGGCCACCCCAGAAGTCATGGCAATCGAGCCCGACGAAACTCTCTACAGCCTGTTCGACTGGCTCCATCCAGACGCATCCGAGTGCGGTAGCAGCGATCCCGCGGCTGAAGTCTTGATGGTCAACGGATCACGTAGTCCTCCTGGCTTCCCCCGCGACGATAAGAAAGTGAAAGATCAAGACAGAAATGGTGTGTTGGATCTACCATGCCACATTCACACTAAGAAGGATGAAGAAGGTAATCTGATTTATCCTAAACATACCACTCGATAGTGTTGGGTTCTGATCCAGCAGTTCCGAGAAAAGCAACCCAATGAGAAGGAAATGGAGTTGAACAAGGACGAGGATAAGGAAGAAGATGATGATGGTTTTCCAAACGTCAATTCCACTCTGATGATTTTTGCTGATGTTGAGAGCAAAAGTCCACTAAAAGTTATCAACAGAGAAGTGAACATGGTTGCTCTGGCAACACCCAGTTATTTGAAGTGGTCCCAGACTGCCATCACGTTCGACCAGTCTGATCACCCAGCACGTATAGCCACCCCTGGGAGGCAAGCGTTGGTGGTCCACCCAGTTGTTGAAGGCACTCGACTGACCAAAGTGCTAATGGATGGTGGTAGCGGCCTGAATATCCTTTATGCTAAAACCTTGAAGGGGATGGGCATTTCGATGTCCAAGCTTAGTGAAAGCAATATGAGTTTCCATGGCGTTATCCCTGGAAAGAAAGCCGAATCACTCGGTCAGATTGCCCTTGACGTGGTTTTCGGTGATTCCAAGAATTACCGCAAGGAAAATTTGACATTTGAACTAGTGGATTTCCAGAGTGCTTATCATGCTATTCTGGGTAGGCCTGCTTATGCACATTTTATGGCTCGACCATGTTACGTGTACCTTAAATTGAAGATGCCTGGTCCCAGAGGAGTGATCACAATCACTGGCAATCGGCAGAAGGCAGAAGAGTGCTTCCAGAAGGGCTCAAAAATCACCGATGCACAAATGGCAGCAGTCGAAATGCAAGAATACCGGAAGAATGCAGATCCGAGTGATTTGTTGCGAGCCAAGAAGCCTGCCACAGATTCTGCATTTCAGTCGTCTGGTGAAACGAAGTCGATTCATATTCACCTGACCGATCCTAATGCTGCTCCTACTCATATCTCAACATCACTCGATAGTAAATAGGAAAAAGCGCTCATCCAGTTCTTCTGTGAGAACTGGGACATCTTTGCATGGAAACCTTCTGACATGCCGAGTATACCCAGGGGACTGGCTGAGCACCGTTTGCGAGTCAACCCGAAAGTGAAACCGGTCAAGGAACATCTTCGACGGTCCGCCGTACAGAAGAGAAAAGCAATTGGCGAAGAAGTGGCTCGCTGAGTTCATCCGAGAGATTCACCACTCCGAGTGGCTCACCAATGTTGTCATGGTCCCCAAGAAGGATGACTCACTTCGCATGTGCATTGACTTCAAGCATATCAATCGGGCCTGCCCGAAAGATCATTTTCCTCTCCCCCGCATCGACCAAATCGTCGATTCGACTGGCGGGGTGTGAGCGTTTGTCTTTTCTGGACGCATATTCCGGGTATCATCAGATCCGACTGTATGGATCCGATGAGATAAAAATGGCTTTCATCACTCCATTCAGGTGCTTTTGTTTTGTCACCATGCCATTTGGTCTCAAGAACGCTGGTGCCACATTTATGAGGATGATTCAGAAGTGTCTGCTCACTCAAATCAGTCGGAATGTGGAAGCATATATGGATGACATTGTGGTCAAGTCGCGTAAAGGTTTTTTAACATCCCAAATTTCCAATTTGGTATGTTATACATAGATCATCATTGCATATCATGTTTTATTGCATTTTGACAAATCCTCGATAAATCCTAAGCAACTCAAGGACCCTCGGAGAGAGTTGGGGATTTTCTCGAATTTTCATATTCGATTTTTCAAACGAGGATTGGGATTTTAATTATTTTTCTCTCCGGAAAACTATTTCATTCTTAAAATAAACGAGAGGAGAAAATATGACTTCTCCAAAACAATTGAAATACTGGAGGAAAAATGTTAAGATCATTATTTGAAATTTATTTGGATTTTATTTGTAATTTTTATTGCATTTAAAAATATGCATGCTTTCAAAATATTTATTTTTGATTTTAAAAATGTTCACCCTAATCTAGATTTTCTAACTAGACGGGAAAAATTTATTTCATATTTTTCTGATTTTTATTTATGTTTCTACGCATTTTTCTTCGCGGGACTTATTTAAAAAAACGCCCGCGCGCCGACTGGGCCAAAGGCCCAGCCGACGGCCCAACCCCGCCGCCCGTCGTCTCCGTCCCGGAGACGGGATCGCCGCCGGTGTCCGCCCCGGCTACGCCGCCGCCCGGCGTGGCCCCTCCTCCAAGCACCCCCCCTCATATATACCCCCCTCGCCTCCTCTCTCTCACCCGCCGCCGCCCGCCCTGCACCCGCCGCCGCCGCTGCCGCGCGCGCCGCCCCGCCGTGCCGCCTCGCGCCGCCGCCGCTCGCTGAGCCCCACGCCGCCGCCGCCTTGCGCCGCCGCCGCCGCCCTCGCCGCCCCTCGCCGGAGCCCCGCCGGAGCTCTACCCCGACGAGGTAGTCCTCGCCCCGTTGACCGGTTTTTTCTTTTAAAAAAAAACCCTTCGTTTAAAAAAAAACCTAGATCGTTTTTTTTTCGGTTTTCTTATTTTATGAGCGTTCACCGAACCGTTCGTTTCAACGAACGCGTTCGTCGGTTTTTCTCTGTTAACGAACGTCCGTTCTTTAACCGTTCGTCCATTTTTCTTTTTCGGCGGATTTTTCTCGTTATTTTCTCAGATTCGATTTCTGATCGAATCTTCGTTTCTGTTTGACTTCTCGCTCGTTTGTCGGAATCAGGTGATTCAAGCGCCTAGAGTTTCGTCTCGAAATTCTCTTTCCGTTTAACCTACTCAAACAAGTTTTTGCTACAGTAAAATTTGACCTAGATCCAGATTAGCAAACGAAGTTTCTTTCTTCCGCCGTTTGACTTTCGTTGCTTCTTTCGAGTTGATTCTTTTTGCAAACCGGAGTTCTTAAGTTGAACTTTCTGGTTGGATCTTTCATTCGAGTTTTACCTGTGCATTAGTTGAGTACTGATTGTATGCTTGTTTGTTTGCGATAGAGTACCCGGAGTGTGCCGCTTGTTACTTCGAATCGCTAGGTTTTGCGGATCATCAGCAAGGCAAGTAACACTTTGATCATACCCCGTTCATACCCAGTTTTATTGCATTAGATCTATTCCTTCAAACACATTGCATGATTAGGATCTAATAAACTGTGGGTATTGGGAAGTAGTTGAGGTAGTACCTATTACCTGTTTTTCTATCAAACCCTTGGGAGTTACTTCTACGTTGCTTTTATTATTGCCATGCTATGCTCGTAGACGTGGATTGGGTTTGAGTGAAATTCATGACAGATGTGAGATTGTTAATTAATGGTTTACTTAAGGTGGCAACTTAAACTCACATCTGGGTGGATTGAGGTACCTGGGTATTCCAGGATTGCCTGTTTTTCTTTTGGACCGCCACCCAGGTTCAAAGGGATCATGAGATTTTTCATGCTAGAAACTTCCGTGTGCAGCTGCAAGCTATTATGGGCTCTAGCATAGTTGATTAAGTTGTGTGAACTCTTACAGTGGTAGACTAGCAGATGTAGGGGAAAGTAGGTGTAACGGTCTACCCATACATAAGGTGCAAACACTTCTGAAAGACTGTGTCTTGGTCATCCGTTACTCAAACACCATGTAGTGCGAGTAATCCAACGGAGGAGATCAAGTCTTGTGGGAAAAGTGCACAAACCTCTGCAGAGTGTACAAACTGATCATGATTAGCCGTGTCCCCGGTTATGGACAACTTGAGTATCTAGTACTTGGATTATCATGTGAATCTCAACACTATGTTACTTCTAATTAATTTTGTTGGGTTATTGGTGACTTTTTAATTGGGATTGAGATGCTGTCAACCATCTCAATGTTTCACAACCACCATGATAGTTAAATAAAATTTATTCCTTTGAAGTAGGATAAAATTTGCTTTTCGCAAAAATGTAACCATAGAGCTTTCCACCAGCCACATATGCATGTAGTATAGCATTATTATTGTTCATTGCTCTCTATGTGCTACATTGCCAGCATATTCTATGTGCTGGCCCGTTTTCGGGCTGCAACGTTTCATGTTGCAGACTTTTCAGACGACGAGTAAGGTGCCTTAGGTCGTGGTCTTATACTCAGTGATGCCGCTGGAGTTGATGGACTCACTTATCTTCCAAGTCTTCCGCTGTTATCGTTATTAGATGGCCTTAAGCCATGTTTATTATACTTAGTCTCTATGGAGATATCCGATGTAATAAGTGTGTGATTGCTACTCTGTTATAAATCCTCCATTTGTACTGTGCGTGTCAGCATTACTGATCCAGGGATGACACTGGTGCACAGCAGCACAGGCCATTTGAGGTATGGTCGCTACAAAGTTGGTATCAGAGCACACGCTGACTATAGGACACGACCACTAAGCTTAAGCCCTAGAAAGCTTCTCTGTTCTCATTTCTGACTCCTCTCCACTTTCTACTCTTTTAGGAATGGCGAATGCAAGGAGCAAGTTCATGCAACCAGATGAAGACACGCCGTTTGGACGACATTTGAAGGAAGTCACCAAGTACTTGAATATAGGAATACCAAGCGTCACCGGAACCTACAACGCCACATTACCTGAAGAGGAGAGCTGGAAGATTCAAGTTATCATTCCAGGAAGGACGTTCGCACCAATTACGGAACCCATGAGATTGGTTTTCGAAGCACCAACTTGGAGTTTAGGGAAGAGCATGGCCACACACATCGCCATGGGACGCATTGGAGAAGTCTACCACCAGGAGCTTAAGGATACGATTTATCAAATTTGTGGACGTCGAGACGCGCAATGGGAGATGATCAAGACCAAGAAGGATGGATCAATTGCAGCTTTCATCCAGGAACAGAACCAACATATTCGTCGCCAGGAGAACCAGATGTGCACGGACAAGGAAGAACTAAAGAAGGCATTTACGAAGATCAAGGAACTCCAAGAAGAACTCAAGACTACACGCGAAGATTATTTGGAGGAAATCAACGCACTTGTCGGGAAGATTGACGATCTGGAGAAGAAGATTGGAGCATCCGTGGGAAATCCAGTACCAGAAGCAGAAGTCGACGAATGCACTTGTCCGGATAACTACATCATCATCGACGACACCGACTCGGAACCAAGTGAAGACAAATGGATTGATGAAGCTGGAGCAGACATCATGGAGTCTTCAACGGATCAGAATTTTTAGTAGACCACCATACCAGTAGTAGTTTTACCTCCATTCAGTACTATAGTTCAAGCACTTTGTAACGCTAGTTAGATCGATTGTTTTGTCTTGTTTGGATTGATTGAGTGATATTGATTGAATTTGTCTCATGAGCATATGGGTAGTGTTTTCTCTCTAGACCTCATTCTATTCTTAATTCTCATCTTTTCTAAACCCATCAGATGCCTCCGAGACGCGACACCGAATTTGTTTTCCCGCTAGAGATCACCCAGTTGATTCAGCACCAGAATGCCCTGATGCAAGTGTTAGTTCAGAACCAAGGCAACAACAACAGCAACAACCCACCACCACCACCACCTGTTGATCACTTAGCCCGTTTCCTAAGAATGACGAGCTGAGTATGCAGTTGATGGTAGCAACCTTCAACAACTACCAGGAGCTGGTAGATAGAGCTCTCATGATTGAAGGGAAGCAACAACAGATTGAAAACCGTAAGAGGAAGTATGGACAAGGGAAGTATAACTCTGGAGCCCAGCAAAAGCCACGTTTTACCCCGAAGCCGGGAGGACAGTTTCAGCATACCCATGGAGGAGGTAGTTCGCACAACAATAATGGCTCCAAAAATGGTAATGGGAATGGAGGAAGCAACGGACAGAACCGCACCAACCCATCTACCCCAGCCAAGAGGGACCTGAGCCAAGTCACTTGTTTTAAGTGCCAGAAGAATAGACATTATGCCAACGAATGTCCCGAAGCCCAAAATGGAAATGGCAATGGAAGCTCTGGGAAAAAGCCGAACCCGTTCAACAAAGGACATGTGAACCACGTGAGTGTGGAGGAGGTTGAAGCTCAGCCTGATGCAGTAATAGGTAAGTTTTTGGTTAAGTCATTTACTGCAACTGTTCTTTTCGATACTGGTGCATCGCATTCATACATATCAAGGGGATTCGTGAATAAGTTTAAGATGTCCACCAAAGTTCTCAGAAACCCTATGTTAGTAACCTCGCCAGGAGCAGAGTATATGGCCACCCAAGGATGTTTTCAGATACCATTGGCCATTGGTAGGCATGTTTTCCCCTCAGACCTCATTGTTTTGGAATCGCAAGGTTTGGATGTGATTCTGGGAATGGATTGGCTATCGTTGTATGGAGGAAACATCGATTGTGCCAGCAAGACGATTTTGCTTACCACCCCAGAAGGAAAATGGATCAAGTATGTATCCAGGCATATGCCGAAGAGGACTCAAGTGAATTCCTTATCAGGAGTTGTACAGGAGGAAGTACCAGTGGTGAAGGATTATCCGGATGTATTTCCAGAAGAGTTGCCAGGCATGCCACCGGATAGAGACATTGAGTTCTTGATTGAACTTTTGCCAGGGACCGGGCCAATATCTAAGAGACCGTACAGGATGCCCGCTAAGGATTTGGAGGAAATTAAGAAGCAGATCAAGGAGTTACTGGATAAAGGCTATATTCGCCCAAGTTCGTCACCTTGGGGATCACCAGTACTTCTAGTGGAGAAGAAAGATGGATCACTAAGGATGGTTGTTGATTACCGAGGATTGAATGAAGTGACCATCAAAAACAAGTACCCACAGCCAATGATAAATGATTTGTTTGACCGCCTGCAAGGAGCTAAAGTATTTTCCAAGATCGATCTACGATCAGGATACCATCAGTTAAAGATTCGAGAGCAGGATATACCCAAGACGGCATTTACCACCAGATATGGATTGTATGAGTATACCGTTATGTCATTTGGACTGACTAACGCACCTGCCTATTTCATGAACCTGATGAACAAAGTATTTATGGAGTTTTTGGATAAGTTCGTCGTGGTATTCATTGATGATATTTTAATCTTTTCCAAGGATGAGGAAGAGCATGAGGAGCATTTGCGATTGGTACTTGAGAAGCTCAGAGAACATCAGTTATATGCCAAGTTCAGCAAATGTGAGTTTTGGTTGAAGGAAGTTGGATTCCTTGGACATGTTATTTCCGGAGAAGGAATAGCAGTAGACCCTGCCAAGGTTGACACAGTGACAAGTTGGGAATCACCCACGACAGTTGGAGAAATCCGGAGTTTTCTTGGACTTGCAGGATACTACCGGAGATTCATCGAGAATTTCTCGAAGATTGCTAAGCCCATGACTGAGCTATTGAAGAAGGACACCAAATTCAATTGGACTAAGGAATGTGAAGCTAGTTTCCAAGAGTTGAAGAAACGATTGGTTACATCACCAGTGTTGATTCTGCCAGATCAACGCAAGGACTATGAAGTTTATTGCGACGCTTCTCGTCGAGGACTTGGAGCAGTGCTTATGCAGGAAGGAAGAGTTGTTTCGTATGCTTCACGACAACTTAAACCCCATGAGAAGAATTATGCTACACATGATTTGGAATTAGCAGCCGTGGTGCATGCATTGAAGACATGGAGACATTTTCTCATCGGAAACCATTGTGAGGTGTATACGGATCACAAGAGTTTGAAGTATATTTTCACGCAGAAGGAGTTAAATCTCAGATAGAGGAGATGGTTGGAGCTCATCAAGGATTATGATATGAGATTGCATTATCACCCTGGAAAGGCTAACGTAGTAGCAGATGCGTTAAGCCGCAAGAGTCATGTCAACACCCTCATGACAGGAGAGTTACCTCAGGAGTTAGCCGAGGACCTACGCGAGCTATGTTTGGAGATAGTCCCGAGAGGCTATTTAGCGACATTGGAGATTCAGTCTACCTTGATGGAAAGGATCAGAGAAGCTCAGAAGTCAGACAAGAAGATTAAAGAGATAAAGGAGAAGATGAGCAAAGGAAAAGCCAAGGGATTTCGTGAGGATGAGCACGATACTTTATGGTTTGAGGACCGCGTATATGTGCCAAATGATCCGGAGATCAGAAAGTTGATTTTGCAAGAAGCCCATGATTCACCGTACTCGATTCACCCAGGGAATACCAAGATGTATTTGGATTTGAAGAATACTTTCTGGTGGACCGGAATGAAGAAGGATATTGCGGAGTATGTAGCAGTTTGTGATGTATGTCAGAGAGTGAAGGCAGAGCATCAGAAGCCAGCAGGATTGCTACAACCATTGCCGATACCCGAATGGAAGTGGGATAAAATAGGCATGGATTTTATCACAGGATTACCCAGGACTCGTTCAGGCTATGACTCGATATGGGTTGTAGTCGACCGTTTGACGAAAGTGGCTCATTTCATTCCAGTGAAGACCACTTACACCAGTGCTAAGTTGGCAAAGATATACATGACCAGGATCGTATGTTTGCATGGAGTTCCGAGGACCATTGTATCAGACAGAGGAACCCAATTTACCTCGAAGTTTTGGAAGCAGTTACATGAAACATTGGGAACCAGGCTGGAATTTAGTACAGCTTTCCACCCACAGACAGATGGACAGACCGAGAGAGTCAACCAGATTTTGGAAGACATGTTGAGAGCATGTGCACTAGATTATGGATCTAGTTGGGACGACAATTTGCCATATGCGGAGTTTTCATATAACAACAGTTATCAAACCAATTTGAAGATGGCCCCTTTCGAAGCTTTGTACGGAAGGAGGTGTAGAACACCGTTGCTATGGGACGAAGTTGGAGACCGTCAGTTGTTTGGACCAGATTTGATTAAGGAGTCTGAACAGAAAGTAAGGTTGATTCGCGATAGGCTCAAGGTAGCCCAGTCCAGGCAGAAGAGTTATGCTGATTCTAAACGAAAAGAGACAGTTCACGAAGTCGGAGACCGAGTGTATCTTCGAGTATCACCCCTTCGAGGAGTGAAGCGCTTTGGAGTTAAGGGAAAGTTAGCGCCCCGTTTTATCGGACCATACAGAGTGTTGGAACGTATGGGAGAAGTTGCTTACAAGCTGGAATTGCCCGAAGGATTGTCTGAAGTACATGATGTATTTCTTGTTTCGCAATTGAAGAAGTGCCACGCAGAGATGGCTGAGATACCACTAAGAGATACTGTGCCACTGGAAGCGATTCAGTTGGAAAGTGATTTGACTTATGAGGAGAAACCGGTTAAGATTCTCGAGTATGCCAGCCGAGTTACCCGCAGCAAGGTTATCAAGTTTTGCAAAGTTCAGTGGAGTCACCACACGGAAGATGAGGCCACCTGGGAGCGAGAGGAAGATCTACGGAAAAACCACTCCCACCTGTTTTCTAGCCAACCTGAATCTCGAGGGCGAGATTCATCTTAAGGGGGGTAGGTTTGTAACATCCCAAATTTCCAATTTGGTATGTTATACATAGATCATCATTGCATATCATGTTTTATTGCATTTTGACAAATCCTCGATAAATCCTAAGCAACTCAAGGACCCTCGGAGAGAGTTGGGGATTTTCTCGAATTTTCATATTCGATTTTTCAAACGAGGATTGGGATTTTAATTATTTTTCTCTCCGGAAAACTATTTCATTCTTAAAATAAACGAGAGGAGAAAATATGACTTCTCCAAAACAATTGAAATACTGGAGGAAAAATGTTAAGATCATTATTTGAAATTTATTTGGATTTTATTTGTAATTTTTATTGCATTTAAAAATATGCATGCTTTCAAAATATTTATTTTTGATTTTAAAAATGTTCACCCTATTCTAGATTTTCTAACAAGACGGGAAAAATATATTTCATATTTTTCTGATTTTTATTTATGTTTCTACGCATTTTTCTTCGCGGGACTTATTTTTTTTTAAAAAAAAAGAACGCCCGCGCGCCGACTGGGCCAAAGGCCCAGCCGACGGCCCAACCCCGCCGCCCGTCGTCTCCGTCCCGGAGACGGGATCGCCGCCGGTGTCCGCCCCGGCTACGCCGCCGCCCGGCTTGGCCCCTCCTCCAAGCACCCCCCTCATATATACCCCCCCTCGCCTCCTCTCTCTCACCCGCCGCTGCCCGCCCCGCACCCGCCGCCGCCGCTGCCGCGCGCGCCGCCCCGCCGTGCCGCCTCGCGCCGCCGCCGCTCGCTGAGCCCCGCGTCGCCGCCGCCTTGCGCCGCCGCTGCCGCCCCCGAGCCCGAGCCCCGCCGCCCTCGCCGCCCCTCGCCGGAGCCCCGCCGGAGCTCTACCCCGACGAGGTAGTCCTCGCCCCGTTGACCGGTTTTTTTTTTAAAAAACCCTTCGTTTAAAAAAAACCTAGATCGGTTTTTTTTCGGTTTTCTTATTTTACGAGCGTTCACCGAACCGTTCGTTTCAACGAACGCGTTCGTCGGTTTTTCTCTGTTAACGAACGTCCGTTCTTTAACCGTTCGTCCGTTTTTCTTTTTCGGCGGATTTTTCTCGTTATTTTCTCAGATTCGATTTCTGATCGAATCTTCGTTTCTGTTTAACTTCTCGCTCGTTTATCGGAATCAGGTGATTCAAGCGCCTAGAGTTTCGTCTCGAAATTCTCTTTCCGTTTAACCTACTCAAACAAGTTTTTGCTACAGTAAAATTTGACCTAGATCCAGATTAGCAAACGAAGTTTCTTTCTTCCGCCGTTTGACTTTCGTTGCTTCTTTCGAGTTGATTCTTTTTGCAAACCGGAGTTCTTAAGTTGAACTTTCTGGTTGGATCTTTCATTCGAGTTTTACCTGTGCATTAGTTGAGTACTGATTGTATGCTTGTTTGTTTGCGATAGAGTACCCGGAGTGTGCCGCTTGTTACTTCGAATCGCTAGGTTTTGCGGATCATCAGCAAGGCAAGTAACACTTTGATCATACCCCGTTCATACCCAGTTTTATTGCATTAGATCTATTCCTTCAAACACATTGCATGATTAGGATCTAATAAACTGTGGGTATTGGGAAGTAGTTGAGGTAGTACCTATTACCTGTTTTTCTATCAAACCCTTGGGAGTTACTTCTACGTTGCTTTTATTATTGCCATGCTATGCTCGTAGACGTGGATTGGGTTTGAGTGAAATTCATGACAGATGTGAGATTGTTAATTAATGGTTTACTTAAGGTGGCAACTTAAACTCACATCTGGGTGGATTGAGGTACCTGGGTATTCCAGGATTGCCTGTTTTTCTTTTGGACCGCCACCCAGGTTCAAAGGGATCATGAGATTTTTCATGCTAGAAACTTCCGTGTGCAGCTGCAAGCTATTATGGGCTCTAGCATAGTTGATTAAGTTGTGTGAACTCTTACAGTGGTAGACTAGCAGATGTAGGGGAAAGTAGGTGTAACGGTCTACCCATACATAAGGTGCAAACACTTCTGAAAGACTGTGTCTTGGTCATCCGTTACTCAAACACCATGTAGTGCGAGTAATCCAACGGAGGAGATCAAGTCTTGTGGGAAAAGTGCACAAACCTCTGCAGAGTGTACAAACTGATCATGATTAGCCGTGTCCCCGGTTATGGACAACTTGAGTATCTAGTACTTGGATTATCATGTGAATCTCAACACTATGTTACTTCTAATTAATTTTGTTGGGTTATTGGTGACTTTTTAATTGGGATTGAGATGCTGTCAACCATCTCAATGTTTCACAACCACCATGATAGTTAAATAAAATTTATTCCTTTGAAGTAGGATAAAATTTGCTTTTCGCAAAAATGTAACCATAGAGCTTTCCACCAGCCACATATGCATGTAGTATAGCATTATTATTGTTCATTGCTCTCTATGTGCTACATTGCCAGCATATTCTATGTGCTGACCCGTTTTCGGGCTGCAACGTTTCATGTTGCAGACTTTTCAGACGACGAGTAAGGTGCCTTAGGTCGTGGTCTTATACTCAGTGATGCCGCTGGAGTTGATGGACTCACTTATCTTCCAAGTCTTCCGCTGTTATCATTATTAGATGGCCTTAAGCCATGTTTATTATACTTAGTCTCTATGGAGATATCCGATGTAATAAGTGTGTGATTGCTACTCTGTTATAAATCCTCCATTTGTACTGTGCGTGTCAGCATTACTGATCCAGGGATGACACTGGTGCACAGCAGCACAGGCCATTTGAGGTCTGGTCGCTACAGGTTTCGACCTGCTGACTGACCTCGTCGAAACCTTTGCCAACCTGAGAAGATATGATATCAAGCTTAATCCGTCAAAATGCACATTCGGAGTTCTAGGAGGAAAGTTACTCGGTTTTCTCGTTTCTGAACGAGGGATCGACGCGAACCCAGAAAAAGTTGGGGCCATACTCCGGATGAAATGCCCTGTGCGTGTGCATGACGTGCAAAAGCTTACTGGTTGTTTGGCCGCCTTGAGTCGATTCATTCCTCACCTCGGTGAAAAGGCATTGCCTCTTTACCGATTGATGAAGAAATCTGACAAGTGTGAGTGGACTCCTGAAGCTGATGCAGCGTTTGCAGACCTCAAAGCCCTGCTTTCCACCCAGCCCGTGCTCGCTGCCCCGATCAGCAAAGAGCCTTTACTGCTTTATATTGCAACCACTGGACAAGTTGTCAGTACAGTACTCACGGTCGAGCGGGAAGAAGAAGGAAAAGCCTATAAAGTTTAGCGCCCAGTATACTATGTTTCTGAAGTCCTGACTCCATCCAAGCAAAGACATCCGCATTATCAGAAGCTTGTCTATGGAATTTACATGACCACGAAGAAGGTTTCGCATTATTTCTCTGACCACTCCATTACAGTCGTCAGCGACGCACCATTGTCAGAAATTCTGAACAACAGAGATGCAACTGGTCGAGTGGCAAAGTGGGCGATTGAACTCCTTCCCTTGGATATCCAGTTTGAGGCAAAGAAAGCTATCAAGTCCCAAGCAATAGCAGATTTCCTCGCCGAGTGGGTCGAACAGCAATTGCCGACTCAGATTCACTCGGAGCATTGGACCATGTTCTTTGATGGATCCAAGATGCTGAATGGTTCCGGTGCTGGGGTGGTATTGGTATCCCCCGAGGTGACAAGCTCAGCTATGTTCTACAGATTCATTTTGACTCCTCTAACAATGAAGCTGAATATGAAGCACTTTTGTACGGGCTGCGTATGGCCATTTCACTCGGCGTCCGTCGCCTCATGGTCTACGGCAACTCGGATTTGGTGGTTAATCAAGTAATGAAGGAGTGGGATGTCAGAAGCCCGGCTATGACTAGTTACTGTAATGCAGTGAGAAAATTGGAAAAGAAGTGAGGGGTTAGAGCTCCATGATATACCCCGACTAAAAAATCAAGCAGCTGATGATTTGGCAAAGATAGGTTCCAAGAGGGAGGCCATTCCCAGCAATGTGTTTTTGGAACATATTCATACACCTTTAGTTCAGGAAGATCCTTTCACTGAAGAACCACCACAACCAAAGAGTGCCACTGATCCGACTGAAGTTGAAGTCCCAGCCGTGGTCGACTTGATCATGGAAGTTTTGGTCATCACTCCCGACTGGACAATGCCATACATCGCATACATTCTTAGGAAGGAACTCCCAGAGGATGAAGAAGAGGCTCGACAGATCGTCCGTCGATCCAAAGCCTTTACTGTGATAAGAGGACAGCTGTTCAGAGAAAGTGTAACTGGAGTCAGCCAGAAATGCATAACACCAGAAGAAGGTCGAGTGATCCTCAACGACATCCACTCGGGGACCTGTGGTCACCATGCCTCCTCTCGGACCATTGTGGCCAAAGCATACCGAGCGGGATTTTATTGGCCACGAGCGAATTAAATGGCGAAAGAAATAGTCGACAAATGTGAAGGTTGCCAGTTTTACTCCAACATGTCTCACAAGCCTGCATCAGCCCTGAAGACCAATCCACTCGTCTGGCCCTTTGCTGTTTGGGGATTCCATATGGTTGGGCCTCTGAGGACTGGTAGGAGCGGCTTCACTCATGTGCTCGTGGCAGTCGACAAGTTTACTAAATGGATTGAAGCCAAGCCTATCAAAAATCTTGAAGCCAGTACTGCTGTCAGCTTCATCAGAGAGTTAAGATTCAGATATGGTGTTCCGCACAGCATCATCACTGACAATGGGTCGAACTTCGATTCTGATGAGTACAGAGCCTTCTGCGCTTCCCAAGGCACTCGAGTCGACTATGCTTCAGTCGCCCATCCCCAGTCGAATGGACAAGCAGAAAGAGCAAACGGATTGATTCTCAAAGGACTGAAACCCCGATTGATGCGTGATCTCAAGCATGCAGCAGGTGCCTGGGTCGATGAACTTCCATCAGTGCTTTGGGGATTGAGGACAACTCCTAATCGGTCGACTGGCCGAACTCCATTCTTCTTGGTCTATGGAGCTGAAGCTGTACTTCCGAGTGACTTGCTTCACAATGCACCCCGAGTCGTGCTTTTCTCAGAAGATGAAGCGGAACAGGCTCGGCAAGACGCAGTTGATCTCCTGGAAGAGGAAAGAGATATGGCCCTGATCTGGTCGACCATTTATCAGCAATACCTCCATCGATTCCACACCAGAAATGTGAGGGGTCGAGCATTTCAAGAGGGAGACTTGGTTCTTTGAGTGGATCAGCAGAAACCACACAAACTCACTCCTGCTTGGGAAGGCCCCTTCATTGTCACTAGAGTGCTCCACAACGGAGCATACCACCTTTACAATGTCGAGCACAAGAAAGACGAGCCACGCGCTTGGAATGCGGAGCTGCTCCGCCCCTTTTACACTTAAGCATTCAGACTATTGAGATGTAATAAGAAATACCTTCTAGTTTGATTATCAAAGACACAGTTTTACAGTCTCCTATATGATTGTTGTTCCTTTTTTATATGTTCTAAATACCCCAGTGGGTGCCTTAGATGCGAATCCGCTTCGCCTAAGTTCGAAAAAAATCCTGCCGAGTAGAGAGCAAGCCTCTCACTCGGAGCCTTAGATGCGAATCCGCTTCGCCTAAGTTTGAAAAATCCTACCGAGTGGTGAGCAACCCTCTCACTCGAGGGCTTAGCTGCAGTCCAGTACTCGCCTAAGTTTGAAAAATCCTACCGAGTGGTGAGCAACCCTCTCACTCGGGGGCTTAGCTGCAGTCCAGTACTCGCCTAAGTTTGGAAAATCCTACCGAGTGGTGAGCAACCCTCTCACTCGGGGGCTTAGCTCCAGTCCAGTACTCGCCTAAGTCTGAAAAATCCCACCGAGTGGTGAGCAATCCCCTCACTCGGGGGCTTAGCTGCAGTCCAGTACTCGCCTAAGTTTGAAAAATCCTACCGAGTGGTGAGAAATCCTCTCACGTGGGGGCTTAGCTGCAGTCCAGTACTCGCCTAAGTTTGAAAAATCCTACCGAGTAGTGAGCAATCCTCTCACGTGGGGCTTAGGTGCAGTCCAGTACTCGCCTAAGTTTGAAAAATCCCATCGAGTGGTGAGCAATCCTCTCACTCGGGGGCTTAGCTGCAGTCTAGTACTCGCCTAAGTTTGAAAAATCCTATCAAGTGGTGAGCAATCCTCTCACTCGGGGGCTTAGTTGCAGTCCAGTACTCGCCTAAGTTTGGAAAATCCTACCGAGTGGTGAGCAACCCTCTCACTCGGGGGCTTAGCTGCAGTCCAGTACTCACCTAAGTTTGGAAAATCCTACCGAGTGGTGAGCAACCCTCTCACTCGGGGGCTTAGCTGCAGTCCAGTACTCGCCTAAGCCTGAAAAATCCCACCGAGTGGTGAGCAATCCTCTCACTCAGGGGCTTAGCTGCAGTCCAGTACTCGCCTAAGTTTGAAAAATCCTATCGAGTGGTGAGAAATCCTCTCACTTGGGGGCCTAGCTGCAGTCCAGTACTCGCCTAAGTTTGAAAAATCCTACCGAGTCGTGAGCAATCCTCTCACGTGGGGGCTTAGCTGCAGTCCAGTACTTGCCTAAGTTTGAAAAATCCCACCGAGTGGTGAGCAATCCTCTCACTCGGGGGCTTAGCTGCAGTCCAATACTCGCCTAAGTTTGAAAAATCCTACCGAGTGGTGAGTAATCCTCTCACTCGGGGGCTTAGCTGCAGTCCAGTACTCGCCTAAGTTTGAAAAATCCCACCGAGTGGTGAGCAATCCTCTCACTCGGGGGCTTAGCTGCAGTCCAGTACTCGCCTAAGTTTGAAAAATCCTACCGAGTGGTGAGCAATCCTCTCACTCGGGGGCTTAGTTGCAGTCCAGTACTCGCCTAAGTTTGAAAAATCCTACCGAGTGGTGAGCAGTCCTCTCACTTGGGGGCTTAGCTGCAGGCCAGTACTCGCCTAAGTGTGAAAAATCCCACCGAGTGGTGAGCAATCCTCTCACTCGGGGGCTTAGCTGCAGTCCAGTACTTGCCTAAGTTTGAAAAATCCCACCGTGTGGTGAGCAATCCTCTCACTCGGGGGCTTAACTGCAGTCCAGCACTCGCCTAAGTTTGAAAAATCTTACCGAGTGGTGAGCAATCGTCTCACTCGAGTGCTTAGCTGCAGTCCAGTACTTGCCTAAGTTTGTAAAATCTTACCAAGTGGTGAGCAATCCTCTCACTCGAAGACTTAGCTGCAGTCCAGTACTCGCCTAAGTATAAAAGACGTTCCGAGTGAGAACTGATCTTCTCGCTCGGGGACTTGGCCACACGCTCCATCCCGATCCGTAAGGACGACGAGGTGTACGTCGACTGCGACCTTCTCCTCAGAGCTGCGCCATAAATACAACGTGCGCTCCATCCTGATCCGCAAGGACGACGAGGTGCAGGTCGACTACAACCTTCTCCTCAGAGCTGCGCCATAAGTACAATGTGCGCTCCATCCTGACCCGCAAGGACGACGAGGTGCAGGTCGACTGCAGCCTTCTCCTCATAGTTGCGCCGTAAGTACGACGTGTGCTCCATCCTGATCCGCAAGGACGACGAGGTGCAGGTCGACTACAACCTTCTCCTCAGAGCTGTGCCATAAGTACAATGTGCGCTCCATCCTGATCTGCAAGGATGACGAGGTGCAGGTCGACTGCAACCTTCTCCTTAGAGCTGTGCCATAAGTACAACATGCGCTCCACCTGATTAGCAAGGACGACGAGGTGCAGGTCGACTGCAACCTTCTCCTCAGAGCTGCATCACAAGTACAAAGATTATTCCGAGTGAAGAGCAAGTCCCACTCAAAGACAAACACAAGCATATTCAAAGATAAACCAAGTTCAGATAAATCCTAGGGTTCCAGACCACGGATCAAAGTACTCCGGCGTCAGGCCCGAAGGAGTTTAACGGTTACAAAATCACTCGGCATTCCGAGGCAAATTTAAGGTGAGGCATAAAGTTTGTTCACTCCGCAAGAGGAGGGCTAGCAGGCTCGACGAACTCGTCCAGATCAATTCCGTCAGCAATCCGAGTGGCAGCAGCAATGAAAGTTTCCATGAAGAATTGGAAGTCGTGCCTTTTGGTATTGGCAACCTTGATCGCCGCCAGCTTCTCTTCTTGGGCTTCCTTGCAGTGGACACGAACAAGCGACAGAGCCACGTCAGCACCACATCGGGCAGAAGATTTCTTCCATTCTTGCACTCGACCAGGGATCTCATTGAGTCGAGTCATCAGAGACTCAAGGTCATTTTGAAGCATCGCCCCTGGCCAGAGTGCTGTGTCGATGCGCGACACCGCGACCTTCAGACGAGCAAGATAGTCGACAACACCAGCAACATGGGATTCCAGTCGGAGCACATTCATGGCAGCTTCGTCCTTCACAGGAGAGAGGATTGGGTCCAAGCTTGTCTCGACTCGCCCAGTTTCGTCCTCGAAGTTCTGGCAAAATTCTGCAACAACAATGAGTCAATGGTTGTATATTGAGTCGACAGCAACAAGCCAGTCGGACAAAGGAAAGCACCTTCAAGCATGATGAACAGCTTCTTGGCAAGCCCTCCTAGATAGTTCTCCAGATCGTCCCGCTTGCTAGCAATGCCTTCCATCTTTTCAGTCAGATTGCTCTTGTGCTTCCTCAGACGAGTCGCCTACTTGTTGGCTTCATCAAGAGCAGTTTTCAGCTTGGCATTCTCTTCCTCCAGTTTGCCGACTGAAGCTAGCTTCTGGTCAGCGAGTGCAGTTTTCTCTTCAGCTGCTTTCCGCGCGGCTGCAAGGTCCAGATCCTTCTGTGCCAGAGCTTGGTTCAACGTTTCTGAAAGAAATAACGCTCGGTTCAGAAAAAGCAAATAACACCCGGTTCAGGAACAGATCAGTCGACAAGTTTTTCATACCAACGGCTTCATCCTTGGCCTTCTGCAAGCTTGTCTTGGCTAGCTCCAGATCGAGGTTGAGCTGAATCTGCTTCTGCTCCAGGTCAGCAAAACGAGCTCCAAGTTCGCAAGATTTCTGTAATCAAAGGACGGTCAGTCGACAGAGCAATAGAGTGATAAATTCAACAAGTTCTAATACTACTGCCGAATCAAACATCCAATAGTAGTCTCGGGGACTACACCCAGTGGGTGCACTTAGCGTGCCCCCACTGGTCCAGTTTCCACTCGACATGGTCTGTCCAGACTGAGTGTAAAAAAGGGGGGTTTATTCTCAGACCGTAGTCGACTGCCGGCAGTCGACCACGGTCCCGGGGACTACACCCAGTGGGTGCACTTAGCGTGCCCCCACTAGTTCAAGTTCCACTCGACATGGTCCGTCCAGGCCGAGTGAGAAAATTCCGATTCTCCGACCACAGTCGACTGCCCGCAGTCAACTACGCAGTCAACTATGGTCTTGGGGACTACACCAAGTGGGCGCACTCAGCGTGCCCCCATTAGATCGAAGACCGAATCGACAACAACGTAGTTGACTCAAGATGCAAATTTACTAAGTGGCAAGTCAAAACACCCAGTGGGTGTACAAATGCAAAACGCAGACTGATGGAAAGATTCCTCAAGGAAAGTTTTCAGGTAGCATATCCTAATAGAACAAGCGACAAGCTAAAGGGTCAGTCGGTGATCAACCAACCTGGACATTGCTCTGAAGTGCTGAGCTGGCATCGTAAGCAGCTTGGCTGGCCTCTCGGACCACCTTCATCCGCTCCATCATGATGCCCGCTTGGCGTATAGCCTCCTTGGCAGCACCCACTTGGTCTTCTGGGACTTGATGTGCAGTAAAGAGTGAAGGTGGATCGGCTGGAGTCTGCGCAGTCGACGCCGAGGGTTGGGCACTCGATAACGGTACGGCGAAAGTCACAGAAGTCCGATCGGCGTCGCCGGCTTCCTGGATCACCGGTCCCGTCACCGGCGTCGACTGAGGTGCCTTGTCGGTTAACGTCTTCCTGTTTCCTCTTCCCCTAGGCCTTAGCAGCACATCCTCGTTGTCGTCTGGAAGATCAATGACATTGGGAGGAGTTGCGAAAAGGATCAATCTCCAGAATTCAGTCGACCAACAAAACGGTCGAGAAAGTAAAGACAAGATTATGAGAGTCGTACCCGGATTAGAGGTGACTGCATCCTCCATTTCCTCGTCTTCATTCCTATAAGCAGAAGTCCCGGAGGTAGCAGCACTGCAAATCTCAAGATTCAGTCGGTCATGTCTACTGAAATGAGTCGACCAAAGTTCAAATTCATACCAAACCTAGAAATCAAGCCCAACTATTACCCGCAAGCATGGGAATGGCCACTTTGATCTTGGGCAAAGCCTTCCGTGGTTTTGACGGTGTAGCTTTTGGTTGCTTCGGGGCCTTCTCAGTCGGAGCTGGGGAAGATGTCCGAGGACGCTTTGATGACTGCCCGGTCTGCGCAGCCGGTTTGCCACGGATACTTGCCAGGTCGTGAGTTTGTTTTGATCGCCTTTCGGTGCGACGGGGTGAGTCGACTTCTTCATCGTCATCAGACTCGTCGCTTTTGTCGTCTTCTCCTCCATCAGATTGCCACTCGCCGCTCTCGCCTCCACTCGCCTCCCCTTCCGGATCCTGCTCCTACTCTCCGTTGGGCATCGAGTACATCTCAGTCAGGGCCTGAAAGACAACAAGTAAAACAAAAATCAGTCAGCTGCCAACAAGCAATTACATGATAAATCAAGAAAACAATCGGCAGTTTAGAGTTGGACCTTGTCTGGTTCATACGAATTGTCGAGTGGAGGGATCCTCCTGGACCCCCTGGGGTTATCCTTGTTGCCAGTGATACCCCTCAACCACCGCTCCACTGTATCCTCGTCGACTTCCTCTGGATGGATCCGAGTGGTATCATCTATGCCCGAATACATCCACATCGGATGGTCACGAGCTTAAAGCAGCTGAATGCGTCGTCTGAGGAAGACCTCCAACAGATCCATGCTGGTCACGCCATCACGAACAAGCTGGACCACTCGCTCGACCAGCACCTTCACCTCCACTTTCTCCTCCGGGGTCACTTTCAAGGCGGAAGGCTTCTCGACTCGAGCCATGGAAAAGGGGGGAAGTCCAGTCGACTGGCCTGGAGTCGGCTGGTCTTTGCAGTAGAACCAGGTTGACTGCCACCCTCTGACTGACTCGGGAAGAATCATGGCTGGGAAAGTGCTTTTACCTCTCATTTGGATCCCAAGACCCCCACACATCTGGATCACGTGCGTCCTCTCGTCACTCGGATTGGCCGTCTTAACCGACTGAGAATGGAATGTGAAAATGTGTTTGAAGAGACCCCAGTGTGGTCGACAACCCAGGAAATTCTCGCACATGGACACGAACGCAGCAAGATACACGATGGTGTTGGGGGAAAAGTGATGAAGTTGCGCTCCAAAGAAGTTCAGAAACCCCGGAAGAAAGGATGGGGAGGCAAAGAAAAACTGCGGTCCACATGAGTGGCGAGGAGAACACACTCACCCTCCTGCGGCCGCGCCTCGGTTTCGTCCTCCAGGAGCCACCCTGATCTGTGGGGAATCAGTCCCCCTCGACCAGATCGTCGATGCCGTCCTGCCGGATCGTCGACCGAATCCAATCGCCCTGGATCTAGCCGCGAGGCAAGCCAGACCGCGACGAGGTTCCGCCCCGGCTGGTCTTCTACCCCTTCGCCTTCGCCGTCGCCTTCTTCGGGCGCTCCAAGGCCACCCTCTTCTCCTTCCCATTTGCAGTGGGTGGAGCTCGAGCAGGGCGGCGGCGCCGAGAGCAGAGGTGGATGCGGTGGAGAAAACAGAGGAGAAAGGGGAAGAATAGGAACGCACTGTGCAAAAAACCCCAACCCGGCGCCTTATATAGGGTCATTTCTGAGTGACTGACCCGTGGGCCCTAGAGATCCTGTCAAATCCCGCAACAGCTGCGCGCGTAGTACGTGGCAAAAAAGGTGGCGCGGGGATCGAGGCGCCTCTGCCTAATCTTCTCCGGTTGCCGTGGCCTCCTCCGCCCCGCGCGCTTCCCGAAATTCGAATCCCATAAGATCCGCAAGCAGCTGAGCAACCTGTCAGACGGAAGATTTTTTTCAATACCAACACTCGAAGCTTTTTCAGTAAAAGTTCACTCGGCAAACTACGAATGGATCAAGGCGACTGAAAAAGAAGTTGAAGTCACCGTGTCGTTCGTTGATCCCATCAAGACGCTCCCGAAGCGCAAAAATTGAGTCGGAAGTATTTTCAACTCCTTCTCCACTCGAACCCTGAACCATTCGGGGGCTAATGATGAAGCTATGTACCTAGGGTAGGGTCATAGGCCTGGCGTAGACACCCTCCCCTAGGACATCGCCCTAAATTTAGAAGCATTCAAGGTATAGCATCATCCACTCGACCAGAGGCATTCCTCTCGGAAGATCCAATGTCACTCGACCAACGCAGGAAACACTCGACGGATAGAATGTCTAAAGTCACTCTGCATAGCAACGGTCTGACATTTACTTTGTAGATTTAATGGACATTTATGTCACTTTATTACTAGCGTTACCAGTAACGCCATCTCTTTATGTACCTTAAACCCCTTGTAACGTGGGCTGGCTAGGGTCTTGGTGCACTCTATATAAGTCACCCCCCTCCACTGGCACAAGGGTTCGCACCCCCTGTAACTCAACACACATATAATCCAGTCGACCGCCTCCGGGCACCAAGACATAGGGCTATTACTTCCACTATGAAGGGCCTGAACTCGTAAACCTTGTGTGTACAACTTCACCATAGCTGAGATCTTGCCTCCTCATATCTACCCCCATTCTACTGTTAGTCTTAGATCCACGACATGTCCGGCCGGAGTTAATCGAGCGTGGTGGGTAAGTTGGTGCACCCCTGCATGGAAGAAAACATCTATCGATAGCCTGTCCTACGGTAACGGACATTCGGAGTTGTATCCCGATTGATACAACTAGAACTGGATACGTGAGATGAGAGATGGATATGAGAAATGGATAGTATGGCTCTGGGATTGCTTTCTCACAGGGAGTCGAGAAAGGATCTCTGGCCGAGGTTGATAACACTACTACTACTTTACTTTATGCTACTCTTATCTCTTCTGATGCTGCAAGATGCTTGGAGCTGTTTGAAGATGTTGAAGATGCTAGTCTTCGATAGGCTAGGCTTTCCCCCTCTTCTGGCATTCTACAGTTCAGTCCAGAGATACAACCCTTTTCATTGATACCGATGCATATGTAGTGTAGATCCTTGCTTACGAATACTTTGGATGAGTACTCACGGTTGCTTTGCTCCCCTTTTTCCACCTCTTTCCATTCTTCCCGGATGCTGCAACCAGATGGTGGAGACCAGGATCCAGACGCCACCTTCGTCGATGACTGCTACTACATTGAGGGTGCCTACTACTACCTGGAGGCCGCCGATGACCAGGAGTAGTTAGGAGGCTCCCAGACAGGAGGCCTTGCCTTTTCGATCGATGTTGCTTTTATGCTAGCCTTCTTAAGGCAAATTTGTCTAACTTATGTCTGTACTCAGATAATGTTGCTTCCGCTGACTCGTTTGTTTTCGAGCTTATGTATTCAAGCCCTCGAGGCCCCTGGCTTGTAATATAAAGCTTGTATTATTTTAATTTGTGTCTAGAGTTGTGTTGTGATATCTTCCCGTGAGTCCCTGATCTTGATCGTACACATTTGCGTGTATGATTAGTGTACGATTGAATCGGGGCCGTCACAAAGGGGTTGAATGGGACAAAGGACACAAGGAGTTACCCAGGTTCGGCCCCTCTCAACCAGGTAAAAGCCTACGTCCTACTTCTAGTTGTATTGCTTGAGTTTCGATTACAACGGAGCGAATACGTTTGACCTAGCTTTTGATTGATTGTTTCTTGAGTTAACCCGCCGCCGAGGCTCGCCTTTATATACACAGGTCGAAGCCCGGCGGCTTACAAGAGTCCGAACAGGATCACACAACGTGACCAGCCCGGTTTCTAAATTGCCTTATCTTAACAGACAAGCCACCATATGGCGGTTCAGACCTCCGGGTCATGGGCTTTCGCTAGGCCCACTCCTATGAGCCGCCATCTTCACACTTCATCTTCTTAGGGCTACTTGGGCCTTCTTCATGTTAAGTCGCCAACGGTGTAACCCAGCCCCTCCTGGGCGGATCACACCTCAGAGCTATATCTTCATGCCAATCTTCAATCTTCATTCAGCAACTCCTTTGAATTTTCTTAACTCTTAACCTAAAAAGCTTTATATAACCCGCCATAACAGAGAGATGACGTCACGTTATAAATTCCAGAAAAAACCTTATGGCATCACAACGGATCTTTGCATTAATCCTTCATTCCAAGAATCGAGGCACTTTTGTTATTAAGATAATGATCATGCCTCCTCGATTTCCGCGCCTGCCATTTACTGTTCACTTTTTCCCTTATAAATATCCGGGGGCCCTTTCTCTTCTTCTTCCTTGTGCAACCGAAGCCTCAGGAGCTCCGCTGCTGTAGTCGACTTCCACAACAACTTCGACTTGGCCGCTGCATCAACCTGGTTCTGTCCAAAAAACGCAGAACCCCTCCGCTATTCATCAGCATCGCCAGGTATTCGTCTTCCCTTGCTTTCAATCTACATTAGGGTTTTCTCCGTTCATCCGTGTTCGTCGGCGTTCATCACGCTTGCCGGTAGTTCTTCCAATACACTGCTTGTTTGGATCTCAATAAAACATAAAAACCATGTGGCAGCAACTTTTAGTAACTGCCTTTCATCGTAGATCCATTCCTTTATTACAAGATTCATCTTTCAACAAATTAGTTCGTCCTCCATGTTTTAGGTTTAAGAATAACTTTTCTTTTCTGAACTGTCATAGATCCATGAATATAACTGCTATCTGGGAAATCTGTTTACGCAACACTTAGCGGAATTTCTAGCACTTTCATCTTCATAAATTGCTGACCCGCCGTACCACACACGGTGGCTTATATTAACTTCTTATAACCGGCCAGCTCGAGGCCGACTTAAAACTTGAAAACAGCTCTGCGCTGCAATATAGTATTTACTGTATTTATTTCCTGCTCACAGCTTTGTTACCTCCGGCTCACCATGACTAAGACACCCGTAACTTGCGATTGGACCCCTTCCCAAGTTACTGAAGAAACCCTCAATGAGTATGTGTCCATGGGTGTTTTACCTGCCAAAGAAGTTATTCATTGGCGGGTTCCTGGTCCTGAATGCCCCCCTGAACCTCAAGAAGGTGAAGTCATAGTTTTCACAGATCATCTGCTCCGCACCTTTTTCTCGCCCGGCTCAAAGTTCTTTCGAGATGTTTTATGCTTTTATAACCTTCATCCTAAAGATATTGGTCCCAATTCTGTCTCCAATATATGCAATTTTCAAGTTTTCTGTGAGGCATACCTTGGCGAAGAACCCTCTATAGATCTGTTCAGAGATCATTATTACATTAACCGCCAAACTGAGATGCTCGATGGGCTTAGCTATGAACTTGGAATTGTTTCAATCCAAAGGCGGAGAGATGTGACCTTTCCAGCAGCCGCCCTGCCGAGTCATCCCAAGGACTGGAATTTCACTTGGTTCTATTGCAAAGACACCTCCCCAAAAGGAGAAAATCGCCTTCCGGGTTACCGTCCACATCATCTTCCTACCATTGGCCCACTGCCAGGCTGGATGACTGCTATAGAACATGGTCTTTATTCTTCCAGCTTTTCAAAGATCCGAGCCTTCATTGCAAATGGCTTAACTGGAGTCGACCTTGTTCACTGCTGGGTTTCGTGGATAATTCTGCCTTTAAGCCCCCGCTCCGGGTTAATGCGCGAATATACTAGAAATACCATGGATCCATTGCGTTACAATTCCACGGAGCTGTCTGAAAAGGAGATCAACGAGGCTGTCAAAATGCTCCTTGGCAAGTCATGGGCAAATTGCAGCAAGACGGGCCTTGCCCCTTATTATACTCTTACCCGCAACCAGCTGTAAGTATCCTTTACTCATTGTTTATTTGTCGATTTTCCTGGTTTCCATCTCAGTGTTTATATATATCCAGGCCGACTCTCCTTTTTGGAAAAGGAAGGTACAAACCACTACTACTCCCTCAAAAAGAACCAAAACTACTGGTCGCGTCCCGGGTCGTCCCAAGAAGCCTACAACACAAGAACAACTTGCACTGGATGACTCAGAGGTAGAACTTGGTTCACTTGGTATTTTCTTTATGCAACTTATTGGTGCTAATTCTCCTCAGGAGGAAAGGGAGACAAGCCAAGCGGACGGCGCTATTGTAATTCCTGTCTCCTCCGACTCAGTAATTTTACCAAGAGAGAAAATGCGGCGGGTTTTCAGAAAAGTACGGTTTTCCCATCCTCTTGCTCACATAGATCCAAAATTTCTTTTGAAGAAACAGCAGCACGAGTCTAGGCGGCACACTCGAAACAGCGACCAAGAAGAGCTTATGACCGGCTTACCCAACACGCAGGTTCACAAGCGTCGTCACGAGGTGCCTCATAGTCCTACCTCTTCTCTTTCACAAGCCGGCCTTATACGTCAACCGCCTAATTCATCTGACTCGGCATATCAGGATACTTCCCATTCTTCTAGCTACTCAAACGGCTCACAACTCCCCACATTTGTGGTTAACCCGGCGTGAGTATTATTGTTTGAAAAAAATTATATTATTCTTACATGCCTATCAAACTGAATAATCTTCCTGGCATGGCTAAGGCAAAGACGGGCAAGAAACAAAAATCTGGCCCTTTAAAGATTTTTGAAACTTCTGAACAAGAGAATCCGACACCAAAGGCTGGTGAAGCTCAAACCCAGGGCTTGAAGATCCTAAAATTTGGCATGACAACCAACCTCCTCAAGCTGATCTTGTCAATCCTGACTTGTGTTGTAGGGTGAAACTCTAGAGGGGATCTTTTCACACTTGGAGGGGGAAAAGAGGAAGAACACTCGAGAACACAAGGCACAAATCACTCAAACAAACCCAAATATCACATCCACTAGAGTAGTATACATGAGATCCACAAGATTACATGAACAATTCAAGGAAAATAGCACTAGGGTAATGGTTCTTCCCAATAGGTGAGGTCTTGCATCCAAGAGGATCTTCTCCAAGAGGAGGGCTTGATCTCCAAGAGGAGCTTCTCCAAGAGGAGGTCTAGATCTCCTAGAGGAGGAAGATGAGCAAAGCCCTCTCTTTGTGTTCTAAATACTTTGCTAACCCCCCAAACAAGCTAGTAGATGGGTACTTATAGTCTAGGGACAAAATAAGAGAGGAGAGGGGATACAAGGTCAAAGACCCAAAGAGGCACGTAGGCTCTCGGAGGGTTCCGGGCACCCGGTGCCAAGGGGGCCAGGCACCCGGACCGGTCAGGCACTTGGCGGAGGAGAGACCGGGCACCCGGGGGTCCAAGGCCCGGGCACCCGGTGTAGGAGCTGGCGGCTGGGCGGCTGGGGCCGGGCACCCGGGGCCCCCATGTCCGGGCACCCGGCCGTGAGCTGGAGCAAGCGCGGGAGGGGCCGGGCACCCGGGGTTGGCGGGGACAAGGCCCAGGTCCTGGCCGGGCACCCTGGGTGGCTAGGGGCCGTTCCAGGGCGCGGTCGAAGGCCCGGGCACCCGAGGGCTGCGCAGTGCGGGTGCCCGGAGTGTCCAGGGCCACCTTTCCTTGGTACTTCTCATGTTTTCCTTCGTCCTTCTTCTCTGTAGGTGCTCGGGTCTCTGTCTTGGTCTCATCATGGTCATTTCCTTCGTACCTAAAGATGCATAACATTTCTGTTTGAGGTAGGACCCAACTCTCATGTGAATTAGAATGAAGCTCGAAGAGGAAGGAGTTCACTTCGTTCTCGATGGCGTGTGCACGTGCTCTTGTCATTGGCCGTCTCGGTGCTTGTGGTGGTGATGGAGTGTCGGTGCGGATGGACGAGGGATGCTCTGCATCATCTCCCCCCCCCCCTTGGGGGAGATCATTCCATGGATTATGCTCTTGATCACCATGGTACTTGGCCAAGTCTTTGACGTTGAAGATGTCGCTTAAGTTGTACTTGTCACGTGGGATGTCGACCTTGTAGGCGTTGTCGTTGTAGCGTGCGAGCACCTTGAATGGTCCATCGGCTCTCGGGAGTAGCTTGGACTTGTGTTCCTTGGGGAAGCGGTCCTTGCGGAGATGTACCCATACTTGATCACCCGGTTGGAACACCATCGGAGACTTGTGGATGTTGAGCGTGGAGGCGAGTCGTTGTACTTGGCGCTCGATCGTGGAACGTGTTTCTTCATGCATGTTCTTGAGGTAGGTGGCTCTTGCACTAGCGTCCATGTTTGCTCGTTCTTGAAGCGGTAGAGGAAGGATATCCAAGGGCGACAATGGGTTGAAAGCGTAGACAACCTCGAAGGGGGACTTGCCTGTGGTTGAGTGTCTTGCTCGGTTGTAGGCGTACTCGGCGATGGGTAAGCACTCCTCCCAGTCCTTGATGTTCTTCTTTATCAACAGGCGTAGGAGGGTGGCGAGGGTCCGGTTGGGGACTTCAGTTTGGCCATCGGTTTGAGGGTGATATGCCGTGGAGAAGAGTAGCTTGATTCCAAGCTTGGCGCATAACGTCTTCCAAAAGTAGCTTAGGAACTTGGCGTCTCGGTCCGACACAATTGTCTTTGGCACACCATGCAACCTCAATATTTCGCTACAAAAGAGATTTGCAACATGTTGATAGAGGCAAAGGTGTCCCGTCTTTTGATGAGATGGTGGCTATCGTTATGGAGGAAGTCGACTTTGATGAACCGACTACGAACGTGCGAGGACATCGCGCCTTAGCAATCGCTAAACCAACTCCGAGAGGTTATTGACCACGCCGGAGTACGATCAACCTGACCACGAAGGTCTGTTTCCTGCAGGCAAACGAAGAACAAGCAAGAAACTAAGATTGCAATCTAGATATTGCGAATATAAGAGGAAAGCTTTATTGATCAAGGTGGGGTTCTGTGACGCCTTTGTCTGGTCGTTGAACACAAACGAAGTACGTGAAGTTGCAGCTATGGCGAACTTTAATCTAAACAAAACCCAAAGTCTAAATGGTGCCCTAAGGGCAGTATATATAGAGGAAGAGGGGGAATTTCATGGCCCTTGGGGAAGGGGTCCGAAACCAACCCTATCTCTTGTTTCCTAACACATACGGACTCTAAAACAGCCTATACTTATGTATTTCGAAATTACATGGTCCTGGCCCAATAATAAGGTGACACAGCACCTAGAATAGCCTCTGGACGAAATTTATGAAGTGGCATCTTGTATATTTCGTCCAAGGCTTCGTGCACTCATTATGGTGGCTTCAAAGTCCTGAAATCATCACTTGTAACTCCGTTCTTGTTCCCCTTGCGCATGCCATCCTCTCCATGCCTGGTCTTGCTCTAGTGTTCATCCCTCCTATCCATGACAGGCCCTTCATTTGTAAGCAAAACAAATGTATCCAATTTAGGCAGCATCATATTCTCATGAACATTAGAATCATTACCAAGAAACGAAAGTACCTGAAAATTTAATTGGTGTGCGCGAGCTCTAGTAATTGGTCCAGTCTATGTAGCAGCAGGGGCTGTGGGTGTAACAATGGTATTGATGTCCTCATCATCCTCCCCTTCTTGAAATGAAGTCGTCCTCGATGGAAGCTCATCTTCCTCACCCAAATAGGGCTTCAAATCTGCAACGTTAAAAGTGGGACTAACCCCAAAATCTGCAGGCAGCTCAAGTTTATATGCATTATCATTTATTTTCTCTAACACCTTAAATGGACCATCAGCACGTGGCATTAGCTTTGATTTGTGCAAATTCGGAAATCTATCCTTACGCAAATGTAACCAAACAAGATCTCCAGGTGCAAAGACAACACGTTTTCTACCCTTATCTCCAGCAAGTTTATATTTAGCATTCATACGCTCAATGTTTTCCTTAGTTAACTCATGCATTTTTAAGATCAATTCAGCACGTTGTTTGGCATCAAAATTAACCTTCTCCGAAGATGGAAGAGGCAATAAATCAATGGGTGCACGAGGTAGGAAACCATACACAATTTCAAAAGGGCACATCTTAGTAGTAGAATGCAATGAACGATTATAAGCAAATTCAATATGAGGCAAGCATTCTGCCCACATTTTCTTATTATTCTTCAAAACATCCCTAAGCATTGTAGACAATGTTCTATTGACTACTTCAGTTTGACCATCAGTTTGGGGGTGACAAGTAGTACTAAAAAGCAGTTTAGTCCCCAACTTAGCCCATAAACATCTCCAAAAGTGGCTAAGAAATTTACTATCACGATCTGAAACAATAGTATTTGGCACACCATGCAAGCGAATAATTTCACGAAAGAACAAATCAGCAACATTAACAGCATCATCGCTCTTATGACATGGTATAAAGTGTGCCATTTTCGAGAATCTATCCACGACAACAAATATGCTATCCCTCCCCTTCTTTGTTCGAGGTAAACCTAAAACAAAGTCCATAGATATGTCCTCCCAATGAACACTAGGTACAGGCAAAGGCATATATAAACCATGAGGATTGAGTCGTGACTTAGCTTTTTCACATGTAGTGCAGTGAGCAACAAAACGCTCAACATCCCGTCTCATCTTTGGCCAAAAGAAATGTGTAGCAAGTACGTCCCCCGTCTTCTTCATGCCAAAATGTCCCATTAATCCTCCTCCATGCGCCTCCTGCAACAACAAAAGACGAATAGAGCTAGCTAGAATGCATAGCTTGTTAGCACAGAACACAAAGCCATCATTAATAACGAACTTGTTCCATGTTCTTCCTTCTTTACAATTCTGCATTACATCTTTAAAATCAGCATCATGCACATATTGATCTTTGATGGTCTCCAAACCAAATATTTTGAAGTCAAGTTGTGAAAGCATAGTATAGCGACGAGACAATGCATCAGCAATAACATTTTCTTTACCCTTCTTGTGTTTAATGACATCAGGAAAAGTCTCAATGAATTCAACCCATTTAGCATGTCTACGATTTAGTTTAGCTTGACTTTTAATATGTTTCAAAGATTCATGATCAGAATATATAACAAATTCTTTGGGCCATAAATAATGTTGCCATGTCTCTAAAGTCCGAACAAGAGCATATAATTCTTTATCATAAGTAGAACAATTCAGACTAGGCCCACTCAATTTTTCAGAAAAGTATGCAACAGGTTTGCGATCTTGTAATAACACACCTCCTAATCCAGTTCCACTAGCATCACATTCAAGCTCAAAGTCTTACTAAAATCAGGAAGTTGGAGTAAAGGAGCCTGTGTCAACTTATATTTCAATACTGTGAACGCTTCTTCCTGTGCGGTACCCCAAACAAAAGGCACATCCTTGTTTGTAAGCTCATTGAGAGGTGCAGCAATGGTTCTAAAATCCCTCACAAAATGCCTATAGAAACCAGCGAGTCCAAGAAAACTCCTCACTTGTGTGACCGTTTTGGGCTGCGGCCAACTCTCAATAGCTTCAATCTTGGCTTTATCAACTTCAATTCCCTGTGGAGTAACAACATAGCCAAGAAAAGATACTCGGTCGATGCAAAAGGTGCACTTCCCAAGGTTACCAAACAAACGTGCATCACGTAGAGCAATAAAAACAGCACGTAAATGTTCCAAATGTTCTTCCAAAGATTTGCTATAAATTAGTATATCATCAAAATAGACTACCACAAATCGTCCAATGAAAGCACGTAAAACTTTGTTCATTAGTCTCATGAAAGTACTAGGTGCAATTGTTAACCCAAAAGGCATGACTAACCACTCATATAAACCAAACTTAGTTTTAAATGTTGTTTTCCATTCATCTCCCAATTTCATACGAATTTGATGGTATCCACTACGCAAATCAACTTTGGAGAATATTGTAGAGCCACTCAATTCATCAAGCATATCATCTTGCCTAGGAATAGGATGACAATAACAAGTACTAATATTATTAATGCCTCTACAATCAACACACATACGCGACGTACCATCCTTTTTAGGCACTAGTATAATAGGAACAGCACAAGGACTAAGAGATTCGCGTATATAACCTTTGTCGAGCAACTCCTGTACTTGACGCATAATCTCCTTCGTCTCCTCTGGATTGCTACGGTATGGCGCACGGTTGGGTAGCGATGCATCGGGAATTAAGTCAATTTGATGCTCAATCCCTCGAATAGGTGGTAATCCCCGTGGCACGTCTTGTGGGAAGACGTCAGCGAACTCCTGCAAAATGTTAGTGAAAGCAGGCGGCAAAGAGGAAGGCACGTCCTCCAATGAAAATAATGCCTCTTTGCACACAAAAGCATAGCAAATAGATTTGCTAAAATCTAGCTCATCAATATCAGATTTGGTGGCAAGTAAACATGCACTTTTCAATTTAATTTTAGAAGCAATACTAGATGGTTTATTATTGGGCTTCATTTGTTGCTCAAATTCTTTTGCCACTGTCTGATTTTCACTCTTATTTTTCTCCTGTTTTGCTTTAGTAGCTCTATTAATATCATCTTTCAAAATGGAATCAGGAGTCATAGGAAGCAAAGTAATATTTTTATCCTTATGAACAAGCGTATACTGATTGTTTCTACCATGGTGTACAGATTTTTTATCAAATTGCCATGGTCTACCAAGTAATAAGGAACATGCTTGCATAGGTACCACATCACAATCAACATAATCAGCATATGTAGAGATACTAAAGTGCACATGAACAGTACGCATTACCTTAACCTTGCCGCTGTTGTTGAACCATTGGATGTAGTAAGGATGTGGATGTGGTCTTGTGGTGAGAGATTGATGAGGACATCAATACCATTGTTACACCCACAACCCCTACTGTTACATATAATGGACCAATTACTAGAGCTCGCGCACGCCAATTAAATTACCAGGTACTTTCGTTTCTTGGTAATGATTCTAATGTTCATGAGAAAATGATGCTGCCTAAATTGGATACTTTTGTTTTGCTTACAAATGAAGGGCCTGGCTTGGAGAAGGATGAACATTGGAGCAAGAACAAGCATGGAGTTGATGGCATGCGCAAGGGGAACAAGAACGGAGTTACCAGTGATGATTTCAGGACTTTGAAGCCACCATAAGGAGTGAATGAAGCCTTGGACGAAATATACAAGATGCCACTTCATAAATTTCTTCCAGAGGCTATTCTAGGTGCTGCGTCACCTTATTATTGGGCTAGGCCCATGTAATTTTGAAATACATAAGTATAGGCTTTTTTAGAGTCCGTATGTGTGGGGAAACAAGAGATAGGGTTGGTTTCGGACCCCTTCTCCAAGGGCCACGAAATTCCCCCCTCTTCCTCCATATATACAGCCCTTAGGGCACCGTTTAGACTTTGGGTTTTGTTTAGATTAAAAGTTCGCCATAGCTGCAACTTCGCGTACTTCGTTTGTGTTCAACGACCAGACAAACGCGTCACAGAACCCCACCTTGATCAATAAAGCTTTCATCTTATATTCGCAATATCCAGATTGCAATCTCAGTTTCTTGCTTGTTCTTCGTTTGCTCGCAGGAAACAGACCCTCGTGGTCAGGTTGATCGTGCTCCGGCGTGGTCAATAACCTCTCGGAGTTGGTTTAGCGATTGCTAAGGCGCGACGTCCTTGCACGTTCGTAGTCGGATCGTCAAAGTCGACTTCCATCAAAGCGATATCCATCATCTCATCGAAAGACGGGACACCTTTGCCTCTATCAGAGATAGCTTCTCCACCATCTCCATGCTAGCCAAGTTGTTGCAGTTCCCTCCATCTATGATGACGTGAATAGAACGTTCCTTCACAACTCCCTTTGTATGGAACAAATTATGCCTCTGATTTTGCTCAACTTGTGTAACCTGCACACTCAAAACACGTTGAGCAACTAAACATTCATACCTGTCAGCATCTTCAGGAGCCATGTATTGCGTCTCATGATCAGAATCATCTCCACCATGTTCTTCACGTGTAATAAGAGCCAAAGTCTCCTCATCATGGTCACTAGCGGACTCATACCCACCATCCTCAGTAGCAATCATCACACGCCGAGATTTGCATTCTCTCGCATAATGACCTCTTCCCTTACAACGACGACAAATAACATCACTTGTGTGCCCTGTTGATGCCATGGAAGAAGAAGAGCTCTGTGCAGGCCCGGCAGGTGTGCTCTTGGCAGATAGTGGTCGTTGTGCCTTCTTTCTTGTATCACGGTTGGAGGTGGCACCTGATGGAGGTGATGGTGCAGTGGAAGTAGAGGATGCACGTGGTGTCCATGATGAAGGTCGACCTGCAGAAAAGTTAGTTCACGCCAATGCCTGTCGATCCTGCACTTCACGTTCAGCTTTACAAGCAAGATGGAATAAACGAGTGATATTATTATACTCCTTATACTCTAGAATGGTCTGAATCTCTCTATTTAATCCACCCATAAAACGTGCAAGCATAGCTTCATTATCCTCAACAATACCACATCTAATCATGCCAGTTTGTAATTCCTGATAATATTCCTCTACACATTTTTTTCCTTGTCTTAAACGCTGCAATTTTTGAAGTAATTCACATTGATAATATGGTGGAACCCAACGAGTACGCATAGCAGTTTTCAAAGCAGCCCAGGTAGTTGGAATATTATTCGGATATAATCTACGATGTTCAGACCACCACACACAAGCAAAACTAGGGAAAAGCACACTCTGGAAAAAAAGCACAAAGTGCAGCAGCAACACGTCTCTCCTCGGGATATTCTAAACATGTAAAACGTTGTTCGGTTTCTAACTCCCAAGTAAGATATATATCGGGAACATATCTACCCTCAAATGGTGGAATATTCAATTTCAGTTTAGGAAGATGGTCATGATCTCGTACCTGAGGGAGAGCCCTACCATTATGATTATTTGCATGTGGATGACCTGGTGGTTGTGGTGCTGGTGGTTGCACGTAGTTCTGATTTTGGTCAACCTCATCCTCGTAATCTCCCGCATAATCATCCTCCTCCTCATTAGCAGCAGGAGCCACAAAAGTATCAACAGCAGCACCAACAGTTTGGCCAGGCTGTAGAGGGACACGGCTCACTTGGCGGAGGGCTGTTTCGCGACATGGAGGTAGTCGTTGTTGTTGTTGTTGTTGTTGTTGTTGTTGTTGTTGTTGTTGTTGTTTTTGTTGTTTTTGTTGTTGTTGTTGTTGTTGTTGTTGTTGTTGTTGTTGTTGTTGCTGTTGTTGCAGAGGTGCGGCAGGTGCGGCCGGTGGTGGAAGACGTGCAAGCAGTTCATTAAATCTGTTATCGAGCTTTGTTTCGAACGTCTTCTCAAGGCCAGTGATCTTGTCCATGGCCTCTTCAAAATTGTTCAGCACATCTTGCACCTCTTCAGTCATCATTTGCTGAAACTTATCATGAAGCTCCTTGTTTGTTAAGTTCTCCCAGTCAATCTCGTTGGCTTGTGATCCTGGCATGGTTAGCAGCAATAGAAACACACAAGAATATGATCCTACAGACTACTAACAAGTGGTGGTGGTGGTGGGTGTCACAAATCCGTCAAGCAAATCTCAAATTCTTACCAGTTCTTACCCAGCAGCAGGCGGTGATCGGCAACCGTTGTAGTCAAAACTCCCAAAGCTTGGATACAGAGATTACCAGGGAGAGTCAAACGCACGACGTAGATGTATGTGGAGCTAGGAAGGCTTATAATATGGTAGCAAAAAGGGTCAGCAATAATCAATTAAGAGATGGAAAGTTGAATAAACGCTCAACGACGGTACTGTGCTGGTCCTAGGCTAGACCGTGCTAGAGACGGGAGGCTAGAACGCTAACAAGATCACGGCGCTGCACGTAAACAAGGGAAAAGCACACTCTGGAAAAAAAATCGCTCTGTTTTTTTTGGCGCTTTTTTTTTGCGCTCCTCTTTTTTTTGCGAAAAATCACTATAATGGTGAGTGTCTCAAAACTCTTGCCAGGTCAAACTGACAGGATGGACACGGAATTTTTTTGACTATTTTTTCGAAAATCAGGGCAGCGGCGACCAAATAGTGCGACAAAAACCACTATGATGGCGAGTGTCTCAAAAGACTCAGAAAAGCCTAAAAATAGGATTGGGAAAAAATATATTCGGTCGCCGAAATTTTGGCCTAAAAACTGCCCGGGGGTCTCCAGACACGAATTGGAAATTAGATGGATCTCGAAAACAAACCTAATATGAAAGGAACTCGGATTGGTGGTGGATATATGATGGTAAGATATGGCAGCGGTGGTGGTATATGGATATGGATTGGTGGTATATGGCTACGGATTGGTGGTGGTATATGGATACAGATCGATGGCCGATAAGCGGTGGTGGTAGATGGCAGGATAGATGACGATGGTGCGGCGGCGGCGTGACAACTTGTGAACAGAACTCGAAACTCTAAGGGAAACTAGATGCTAAGACCAGCAACTTGACACGACGATGCAACCGCAAATTCAACAAAGGAAAATACTGAAAAGACTATGCAAAGGCTCAGACTGGTTCGGATATGATGAACTAACCCTAATTTTTTTGTGGCTTTTTTCGTGGACTGTAGGTATGAAGAACAGACTCGATCTAAATTACGAAAAACTGTAAATCTCACCGAGCAACCTAGAAATCTGATACCACTTGATAGAGGCAAAGGTGTCCCGTCTTTCGATGAGATGGTGGCTATTGTTCTGGAGGAAGTCGACTTTGACGATCCGACTACGAATGTGCGAGGACGTTGCGCCTTAGTAATCGCTAAACCAACTCCGAGAGGCTATTGACCATGCCGAAGCACGATCAACCTAACCTCGAAGGTCTGTTTCCTGTAGGCAAACGAAGAACAAGCAAGAAACTGAGATTGCAATCTGGATATTGCGAATATAAGAGGAAAGCTTTATTGATCAAGGTGGGGTTCTGTGATGCCTTTGTCTGGTCGTTGAACACAAACGAAGTACGTGAAGTTGCAGCTATGGCGAACTTTAATCTAAACAAAACCCAAAGTCTAAACGGTGCCCTAAGGGCAGTATATATAGAGGAAGAGGGGGAATTTCGTGGCCCTTGGGGAAGGGGTCCGAAACCAACCCTATCTCTTGTTTCCCGACACATACGGACTCTAAAGACAACCTATACTTATCTATTTCAAAATTACATGGGCCTGGCCCAATAATAAGGTGATGCAGCACCTAGAATAGCCTCTGGACGAAATTTATGAAGTGGCATCTTGTATATTTCTTCCAAGGCTTCATGCACTCATTTTGGTGGCTTCAAAGTCCTAAAATCATCACTTGTAACTCTGTTCTTGTTCCCCTTGAGCAGGCCATCCTCTCCATGCCTGGTCTTGCTCCAGTGTTCATCCCTCTTATCCATGCCAGGCCCTTCATTTGTAAGCGAAAAAATGTATCCAATTTAGGCAGCATCATATTGTCATGAACATTAGAATCATTACCAAGAAACGGAAGTACCTGAAAATTTAATTGGTGTGCGCGAGCTCTAGTAATTGGTCCAGTATATGTAGCAGTAGGGGTTGTGGGTGTAACAATGGTATTGATGTCCTCATCACATGTGAAGCATCATCTATCTTATTGCATAGGATTAAATGAGCCATTTTAGAGAATCGGTCCACTACAACAAATACAGAGTCCTTGCCATTTTGGTCCTAGGTAAGCCAAGCGCAAAATCCATGCCAATATCTTCCCAATGTTGATGTGGAATAGGTAAAGGCATATGTAAACCATGGGATTGAGATTGTGACTTAGCTTTGCAACATGTAGAGCACCGGTTGGTGAAGCGGGCGACATCGCGAAACATCTTGGGCCCAAAATTGTTCTTGGAGAGCGTTGCAAAAGTCTTGTCGCGTGCAAAGTGTCCCATGAGTCCACCTCCATGAGCCTCTTGCAAAAGTAACAAACGAAGAGAAGACTCGGGAATGCATAGTTTGTTAGCTCTCATAAGATAACCATCTTTTATATAGTATCGTTCCCAAGAGGTATGCGTCACACACTTAGCATAAGGAGTAGCAAAAGTCACATCATGCTCATACAAATCTTTGATATGATCAAATCCGATAACATTCAATTCAAGTTGAGTAAGTAACATGCATTTGCGGGAAAGGGCGTCCGCCACAACATTCTCTTTGCCCTTAATGTACTTGATCACATAGGGGAAAGATTCAATAAATTCACTCCATTTAGCATGTCGTTTATTCAACTTGGTTTGACCTTTAAGGTACTTAAGTGTCTCATGATCGGTATGTATGACAAACTCATGCGGTCTAAGGTAATGCTCCCAAACATGCAACACACACTAAAGCATACAATTCTTTGTCATAGATGGGATAGTTAAGTTGAGCACCGGAGAGTTTTTCACTAAAATATGCAATAGCTCACTTTTCTTGCATCAAAACTCCACCAGTTCCATTACCACTTGCATCACAATGAACCTCAAAAGTTTTGTCAAAGTTGGGCAAAGCAAGAATCAGAGCATGAGTAAGCAAGGATTTGAACTCATCAAAAGCGGTGGATTGCAAAGGTCCCAAAACAAAAGGAGCATTTTTCTTACTCAAGGCATGCCACGGTGTGGCAATAGTGCTAAAGTCTTTCACAAAGAGACAATAGAAACCCGCAAGGCCAAGAAAACTACGCACATGTTGCAAATTAGTGGGTTGTGGCCAAGTTTTAATTGCTTCAATTTTAGACTCATCAACATGGACAAAGAAACAACGAAACCCAAGAATACAAGCTTGTCAACACCAAACGTGCACTTTTTCATGTTGGCATAGAGACGTTCCTTGCGAAGGGTTTGCAACACGGCCCTAACATGATTCACATGATCTTTGCTGGATTTGCTAAAATAAGTATCTCATTGAAATAGACCACAACTAACACTCCAATGTAAGGACGTAGCACAAAATGTATAAGTCGCATGAAAGTACCGGGAGCTTCCGGTAAACCCATAGGCATAACTAACCACTCGTACAAGCCAAATTTAGTTCTGAAAGAGGTTTTCCATTCATCACCTTCTTGTATGCGGATTTGATAATAGCCACTTTTAAGATCATTTTTTTAGAAAATGGAGGCACCGCTAAGCTCATCTAGCATATCATCAAGGTGAGGAATGGGATGCCTATAACGAACGGTGATAGCATTGATGGGTCTACAATCGGAGCACATGCTAAAACTACCATCTTTCTTGGGCACAAGTATAACCAGAACGGCACAAGGGCTTAAGCTTTCACGTACATGGCCGTTGTTGATGAGTTGTTGCACTTGTCGTTGGATCTCCTTAGTTTCTTCGGGGTTGACGCGGTAGGGAGCCTTGTTCGGAAGAGGTGCTCCGGGGATGAGGTCGATCCTATGTTCAATACCACGTAGAGGAGGGAGACTGGGAGGTAGCTCATCGGGAAAGACATCCTCGAATTCCTGCAACAAGTTAGAAAACACTAGAGCAAGAGGATTAGGAGTGTTAGTTGTTGCCACCTCATCTTTGCAAAGTAGGACAAAGTTGATGACACTTGATGGGTTCTCACACACTTCTCTCATCTCTCTTTTTGTGGCTAGGAGGACTAAGTTTTTCTCTCTTGGTGAAGAGTCGCTCAATTTTGGCTTGTGGCGCTCACTTTCTTTTTGGTGGTTCACTCTCTCACTAGTATCTCCATGATGGGTGGATGCTTGCTTGTCGGCGATCACTTGGCTTGGTGAAATTGGTCGAAGCACATACTCTTTGCCCTTCATCTTGAAGCTATAGTGGTTGGTTCTTCCGTTGTGGATGACTCCGCGGTTGAATTGCCAAGGTCGTCCCAAGAGAAGATGGCACACGGTCATAGGAACTACATCACACACCAAGGTGTCCTCGTAGGTGCCGATCTTCAAAGAAGCTTGCACCGTATGCTCCACTTGAATAGTGCCAGAGTCGCTTAGCCATTGCACCTTGTAGGGACGAGGGTGCTTCTTCTTGACCAATTGTAGCTTGGAACATAGCTCTTCACTTGCCAAGTTGTGACAACTTCCTCCGTTGATGATGACCTTCACGGAACGCCCGTTGATGTCGGCCTTGGCGTGGAAGATGTGGCATCATTGGTCTTCATCTTGATGGTGTTGGAGCGTCAAGACCTTGGAGACCACGAGAGAGGGACTTGAATCATTGTCACAAAAAACTTGATCATCTTCATCTTCGTTCACGCGCCGGTGCATGGCCACGTGCTCAAGGGATTCCATTTCTTCTTCACTCATCGAGTCATATGTGCCATCATCGTTGAAGATCATGGTCCGCTTGTTGGTGCATTCAAAGGACTTGTGTCCTCAGCCACCACATGTGAAGCACTTGAAAGAACTTTTCTTGACGGGGTCATTCGATGGCGCCGAAGATGAGGGAGTTTTGGATTGGTAGGTGCTTGCCGGAGGACGAGTCAATGAAGACGTAGCTTTCTTTGAACTTGACTTGTCGCCGGTACTTGGTGATTCTCTAGTTGAGGTAGGAGTTGCCGAAGTCGCGGGAGCTTGAGAGTAGGAGCCATAGGTCTTGGACGAGTACTTGGCGTATTTGAAGTCATCTTGCACTTGACGCTCGGCCTTGGTCGCTTGATGAACTAGCTCGAGAAGGTTTGAATATGGTTGGAAGTCGGCAATCCGCTTGATTGGGTGGTTGAGGCCGTTCAAGAAGCGTGCGATTGTTTGTTCGTCGTCTTCCTTTACTTTGTATCGTATCATGGCAATCTCCATTTCTTGGTAGTATTCTTCCACCGTCTTCGTGCCTTGCTTGAGGAGTTGCAACTTCTTGATCACGGGTGTAGTGTGTAGGCATGAAGAGAGCTCTCATGACATCCTTCATGTCCGCCCAAGTTGTGATTGGTGGCTCGCCTCTAGTTTGTTGTCGCTCGATCACTTGTTACCACCAAATGAGGACGTAGTCTTGGAACTTGAGAGACGCCATGGCGATCTTCTTTTCCTCGTCGTGAAGATGGAATATCTTGTCCACCTTGAAGGCCCATGAGAGATATTCTTCGGGATCATTGCTTCTGGAGAACTTTGGCATGGTAAACTTGAGCTTGCCGTAGCAGAGTTCTTCATCATAGTGGCGGTTTTGATGTTGCTCTTCACAAGGAGGAAGGTCCTCAAATGCTCGGTTCTCGTGATGCTGCTCTTGTTGCGGAGGAGGACGAGGCATGTGTGTTTGGTTTCTTCGTTCTTGTTGCTCTTCAAGTCAAGTGGCTTCTTCTTGTCATGCTTGGCGAAGTGCATCTTTTTGTTCATGGACTTGGCGGTTGCGCTCTTCGACGACTCTAGTGGCCTCGTTGAGTGTTCTTTGAGCTTCGAGTTCTTGAGCTTCACGTTCGAGGGCTTGTGCTTGACAACGCTCTTGTGCTTGTCGAATTGCATCACCGTCTTGAGATGGTTGACGTTGCACTTGAGGAGGTATTTGCTCTTGCTCCATTTATTCTTGCGCTTGTTGTCGCGCCCTTTCACGTGCTCGGACTCGGTCTTGTAAGCCATTGCCATGGAATGGATTTTCTTGAGCTTGGCAATCTCGAGGGTCATCACGTCGAGGGGCTCGGGCTCGTGGAGGACTTGCTTCATAAGAGGAGTAGTCCAAAGATTGCCGACTTGAGCGACGGCTTGAGTGGCACTGTCTTGATAACGAGGATGAGGAAGACGGGCCCCGCACGATCATGTTGCGGAGTTCCTCCATTTGTGTAGTGAACTTTTCGTCGATGTAGTCGTGGTTCCTTGTTTCCGATTGACGAAGGTCGGAGGCGAGTTGCTCCAAGCGTTCACCCAATGCTTCGCTTTCTTGATGTAGAGCTCGTTGCACGATGAAGAAGTGGTTTTTGGTGACGTAGCCAGGATCAACACCTTGCTCCTCGAAAAGTGGGTTCGCCGACGAAGTTGGCCTATCCATCATAACCAAGTGGGGTGAGTAGTAAAATGAGAGAACAATACCGAAGTTACCTTTTCCGGGGATTGAGGATGTAACAAGTGTCACTCGATGTAATGCCACAATAGTAGAATTAGAACCGGGTTTGTTTCTCACACCTACAAGTAAAAGGCTTATGGAGTAGCTCGGTTAGGATGGTGGCAAAATTTCAGGCAAATGTTAGTCAAGATATCGATAAGGTTGAGAAGGTTCACAAAAATGCAAGTAAAGCAAATAGATCAAACCCAAGAAAATCACTAGGAACACACACACGGAAGATAGATGGGATCCGCACAACCAAGGGGTGAGCTCAAAATGTGCAACCACGGAAAATGCTCATGTTGTGCGAATGCTAGAGAGACGCTAGCTCGATTGCTCAAATGGGCAAGATACGCTTGTGCACCAACCTATGAGAGAAACGTGCCATCTACAATCCCAACAATGCTATGTATGCGGTGACCAAGATGATGTGACTATGCAGAATGGCTCAATGCTATTGCTTACAAGCTCTTTGTTTCTCCTTATTTGCTTAAAAGCTTTTTTTCACTATGCTTGATGCTCGAGCCAAATATGATATGAGACTAGTAAGATATGCACGGGAGAGACTTATGGCATAAAGATGATAACAAGATCACTACGGTGCACAATAGTGTGGCCCGGCAGTTCTCAACTTGCTAGTCTCGATGGGTAAGCTACGCAAAATGGCTCGGGTTATCAATGCAAAAGCAAAGGTGAGTGTCGTCGAGGTTGCCATCCTTTCTTACGGTTAGCGGTGACAACGGTCATGAATGTTCGCGAAGATGACTCCGAGGCGATGATGAATGGCCGTGAAGTCGATGTCACACGTTCCTAAGTAGCCGAAACACCTTAGGAAACAAAAACCGCAACTTAGAATCGGTTAAATGCGGAAGGTGGGTGTTTTTGTGATGATTTTTGGATGGCGGCGAATGGTGGTGGTAATGATATATGTGGATGGGGAATGTCACGAGCTTCCAAACGAGCTAAAGAACACACAAAACGGACTTGGGAGTTGGAAGTTATGGTCAAATTGGTGGTGTAGCTGGGCTGATTCGGGGGGGTGCAAGCACCCGGGGGTGGGAGGTGCGGGTGCCTGGGGTGGTCAGGGGGAAATGGCCCGGGGGTGCGGGTGCCCGGTGGTTCGAGGTGCGAGCACTCAGTGGTTGCTGATTTGGGCGGAAAATTTTGGGTATTGGGAAAATTTGGAGGACTTCATCGTGGGAAGGGTGGGGAATGTTGGGGAGGGGCTAGATCCACTTGCCAAACATCAAATCCATGGACCAAAACAACCAAATCTCACAAGATCCAACAAATTGCAAGAAAAAAATTGGGGGCTATTTTTGTGGGGATTTTTGAATTTGGACGAAAAACAACAAAATCAAGCTAGCAAATGGGGGGATGGGACTCCAAGATGTGAATCAACCTTGCTCATGATACCAAGATGTTGTAGGGTGAAACCCTAGAGGGGGTCTTTTCACACTTGGAGGGGGAAAAGAGGAAGAACACTCAAGAACACAAGGCACAAATTACTCAAACAAACCCAAATATCACATCCACGAGAGTAGCATACATAAGATCCACAAGATTACATGAACAATTCAAGGAAAATAGCACTAGGGTAAAGGTTCTTCCCACTAGGTGAGGTCTTGCATCCAAGAGGATCTTCTCCAAGAGGAGGGCTTGATCTCCAAGAGGAGCTTCTCCAAGAGGAGGTCTAGATCTCCTAGAGGAGGAAGATGAGCAAAGCCCTCTCTTTCTGTTCTAAATACTTTGCTAACCGCCCAAACAAGCTAGTAGATGGGTACTTATAGTCTAGGGACGGAATAAGAGAGGAGAGGGGATACAAGGTCAAAGACCCAAAGAGGCACGCAGGCTCTCGGAGGGGTCCGGGCACCCGGTGCCAAGGGGGCCGGGCACCCGGATCGGTCAGGCACTTGGCGGAGGAGGGACCGAGCACCCGGGGGTCCAGGGCCCGGGCATGCGGTGTAGGCGCTGGTGGCTGGGCGGCTGGGGCCGGGCACCCGGGGCCCCCATGTCCGGGCACCCGGCCGGGAGCTGGTGGCAAGCGCGGGAGGGGCCGGGCACCCAGGGCTGGCTGGGATAAGGCCCGGGTCCTGGCCGGGCACCTGGGGCCATATTGGTCGGGCACCCGGGGTGGCCAGGGGCCATTCCAGGGCACGGTCGAAGGCCCGGGCACTCGGGGGCTGCGGGTGCCCGGAGTGTCCAGGGCCACCTTTCCTTGGTAGTTCTCGTGGTTTCGTTTCTCCTTCGCTGTAGGTGCTCGGGTCTCCGTCTTGGTCTCATCATGGTCGTTTCCTTCGTACCTAAAGATGCATAACATTTCCGTTTGAGGTAGGACCCAACTCTCATGTGAATTAGAATGAAGCTTGAAGAGGAAGGAGTTCACCTCGTTCTCGATGGCGCGTGCACGTGCTCTTGTCATTGGCCCTCTCGGTGCTTGTGGTGGTGAAGGAGTGTCGGTGCGGATGGATGAGGGATACTCCGCATCAACTTGGCTACAGATGTTAACGATGACTCGGCACCAATCAAGGCCCGCCAAGTCCTAAGTCGCCTTCTCCTGTCAAACATTCAGACAAGCCATCAGCTGAAGATCATATTGAAGTGGTAGTCATTACTGGAATAGCTTATCAGCCGCCTGGCATCTCCACAACACTGGCTAAACATTCCACCAAGGAAGAATCAAGCCCATTAGACAAAGATAAGCCCAAGATTGATCTGGAAAACTATTTGAAGCTGAATGCTGATGAATTGTACTCTGGCTATCTGAGCCGGCTCCACACAAGCTGCGATCTGGAGGCCAGTTTGGTCAACATGATGCGACAGAAGTATGATGTATGAAATCACCTCCTCCTTTAAATTTATGCATATACACATATACTTATCCAGGCCCCCAAGTCTTTATCATTGACTATGCGTAAGACTTGTAGCAACATATAAATTTAAACTTTTAGGTCGTGACCTCTTTAAAGCCGGCTTACTTAAACCATATTAACCATGCTGTGACCAAAAAGTCTCTCAAAATAATCTACTAGAACCCTCAAGGGCTGGCTTATCATAGAAGGATTAGCATGGTCTTCCATATAATTTGTAAAAATGTCGGTCGTAGCCCCCAAGGGACGGTTTATCATGGAAAAGATGAGCCGGGTCTATTGTATTAAGCTTAAACTATTATCCATAACCCTCAAGGTCCGGCTTATACTGCAAAGACAAGTCGGGTCTTATACACCAATTTATTCAGAAGATCTTCACCACGCATTAGCCCTCAAGTGACAAGTATATTGCTTGCAATGTGCTTGAGACTTTAAAATACTCCTCATATCCATGCTGAATAATATTTATTGTCTTAATTTCTTAAAGCATCAAGAAATTGAGACACATAAAGCTGAGAACAAGTTGGCACTTAGCTTAGAAGAAAATAAAAAGCTCAAGGCTAATTTTAACACTGAAAGAACCGCGTGGGAGCAAGAAAAAACGTCATTGTTGCAACGGGCAGAAGCCGCCAAGTCTTCCCTGAAGAATACCACTACGGAGCTGTCTGGCTTAATGCAACAAATTTCATAGATGACATCTGCTATCTTTGGTAAGCAATACTTAAGTTGTTAACCTTTCAGAAAAATTTTATTCTGACTTGCCTGGCAACTCATATCTATTTTTAACCACAGGCCCCAGGAGCTCCAATCTTGGCCAAGATATCATCGTAAAGCTGAAAGTCGTGTACGCCCTATATCCAATGGCAAACAGCCGCCGACGTTCATCAAGGATGTGCTAGCCAAACAGTCCATAATGCCCAAGAAACTGGAAGAAATAAAACTTTCATCCTCCCGCTCTGGCGAAAGCACGACAAGTAGAATTAGACCAGGAAGAGATGGCCACCGGCTGTCCAGGCTTGGAAGAGGATGGGTCTCCTTTTGATCAGGCAGATTTTGCGAGGTGCGTAAACGATATGCGTCCCTTGGCATGCAAGATGGCTGCAGAAATTGACTTGTCTAGATACCAGCCGGCATATAACATGGAAAACGCGAAGGTCAAGGCGCCGTGGATCTCACTCCTCCAACGCGTAAGCATACTTTTGCCCCTGATGTTGATCCATCCCTGATTATCAATGATGACGCTATATTTGAAGCCTTCACTAGCATCGACTGGACATCACCTGACCTCCAGATGGGAGAAGAAGAAGAGCCAGAGCGGGATGACCCCGAGTCCTCAACCCGCCGTGATGAAGATAACTGATACCAAGCGGTCTTAAATCAAGGCATAAACACCCTGTGCTGAAAAACACTTTGCTTCAATTATATAGGTCCATGGTGGCCTTGTAATAGGCTAGATTTGAAAACAATGATCTGTCATGCCATCGTGCACGCTAGCTTTAACTGCTTTAACTGCCAATTCGATATTTTATGATGCGCCGCTGAACTTTCCGATAATATCATCATCTATGTGGGTCAGATCAATATTTTCATATTTTCCTGCACACAAGTTAAACAACATATACCCTGGCGGTTTAAGCCAGGGCGGGTAATAAAACCCAATATAATAGTCTTTGAAGAATTTGATAGAAAGACTAGAAGAAAGGCTATTTAAGCCGAAACACTCTGGCGACTTAAAGTCTAAAGCCAGGGCAGGTTGTAAACCCCAATACATTCATACCATTACAGAAAGACATACCTGTAGATTGACACCATGGTGATGTTTTGATAATTATAACCGTAGGCATGAAATATCATGATTTTGATTGCTCAAGGCAAAATATCCTGGCGACTTAGAATCCACTATCAAGGCGGGTTACCAAACCCAATATGCTCAGTTATGAGTCATATATTCAAGGCTGCATGGCCTGAATTATACCAAACGCACTTGAGCAGAAAAATGCTTCAATGAACACAAATCCAAAATATTCAGAAGAAAAGAAATTCAGAAAAAATCAAGTGCTTTCATAGGCCGCACAGCCTTAAAATTCAAGTGCTTTCATGGGATGCACAACCTCTAAATTCAAGTGTTTTCATAGGCCGCACAGCCTTAGTGTTATCCTCGCTCACTGTAAGGCGCCCCTCACATGACAAACCGTCGTTTTAACCTTAACGAGTTCAGGGTCTTAAAAAAGATTGACTGTTAAGAGTACGGCGGGTCATTCAGGATTACCTGGCGGAGTAGCATCTTGCAAACAGGGAGGAGAAACTCAGGATTCGGCATCCACGCCTGGTCAAGATGGTAAGAAAGCTGAACCTGTTGGGTTGGAAGCCCTCAAGTGACCTTATGAACAAATAGTAAAGACTCAGATGCTTAGAAATGAAATGACAGAGGCCCCGAATTATCAGGGATGTCGGCTATATTATATTGATCATAATACATACATTGGTAAAAGTATGTACAATGACAAGAGCCGGTGGCTTCAAGTGTAATAAGGCCGAAGATGAGCAATGTTCCAAGGCCGGCGGGTCTCCTCCTCCGACTTGCGCGATTCCTTGTGTTCTCGTATATCAATGAGGTAGTATGACCTGTTCTTCAGGTTCTTGCTAACCACAAAGGGTCCTTCCCAAGGTGGGGATAGCTTATGCATATCTGTATGATCTTGGATTAACCGAAGTACCAAGTCGCCTTCTTGAAAGGTTCTCGTCTTGACTCTGTGGCTATGGTAGCGATGCAGGTCTTGCTGATATATTGCTGAACGAGCCACCGCCAGGTCACGCTCCTCATATAACACATCAAGTGCATCTTGACGTGTTATCTCATTAGCAGACTCAACATAAGCCGCCACACGAGGCGAGTCATGATGGATATCGCTTGGAAGAACCGCCTTTGTCCCATAGACCATGAAGAAAGGCGTATAGCATGTTGACCTGTTGGGGCTGGTGTTGATACTCCAAAGTACCGAGGGTAATTCCTTGACCCAGCAACCCCGCGTTCTCTGTGAAGGAACCATAAGCCGAGGCTTTATGCCTCTCAAAATTTCCTGATTAGCCCTCTCAGCTTGACATTAGACTGTGGATGAGCTACCGAGGAAACATCAAGACAGATATGTTCTTGTTGACAGAATTCTCTCATAGCACCCTTAGACAGATTAGTGCCATTATCAGTTATGATAGTATGAGGGTAACCAAAATGGAAGATTACTTTCTTTATAAATTGAACCGTGGTTGCAGCATCACACTTGCTGACCGGCTATGCGTCAACCCACTTGGTAAATTTATCAACCGCCACCAGGAGGTGGGTTTTCTTGTCTTTAGACCTCTTGAAAGGTCCAACCATATCAAGCCCCCAGACTGCAAATGGCCAAGTAATAGGAATCATCCTCAATTCTTGATCCTGCACATGAGCCCATCGAGAAAATTTCTGACAGCCATCACATTTACTAACAAGATCCTCTGCATCAGCATGAGCCGTCAACCAATAAAATCCATGACGAAAAGCTTTAGCCACCAGAGATTTAGAGCCGGCGTGATGACCACAATCACCTTCATGGATTTCCCTTAAAATCTCATGGCCCTCTTCAGGAGAAACACAACGCTGGAGCACGCTCGTAACACTGCATCGGTGTAGCTCGCCATTGACAATGGTCATCGACTTAGACCGTCGGGTTATCTGCCTAGCCAAAGTTTCATCGTTAGGTAACTTGCCCCGGGTCATATAAGCCAAGTAAGAACTGTCGAATCAGGAATCGTGGAGAGCTGCCACCAACTGTGCCTCCGGGTCAGGAATAGCAAGATCATCTTCGGATGGCAACTTGACTGAAGAATTATGTAATACATCAAGAAAAATGTTAGGGGGCACCAGCTTACGCTGAGACCCGAGCTAGCTCAAAGCATTAGACGCCTCATTCTTCCTGCGATCAATAGGCTCCACCTGATAACCTTTGAAATGACCAGCAATATTATCAACCTCCCGACGATAAGCCGCCATGTGTCGGTGTACAAAAAGAGGGGTGCGTTTTTGTACCCCTATACCTGTGCACGGGCAGTCGGAGCCGCGCCTACGGTCACGCCAAGCAGAACAGGGGAGGTGAGCCAAGGTAAGATCGAAGCCCAAGATAATCAGAGCAACGCTAAGGCCGAGACCACAAGGAGCAGAGGGACGAAGCAGGCTCCCCCGGCAAGACCCTTGCCGGGGCAGCCTCAGCAGCCCCGGCAAGATCCTTGCCGGGACAGCTCGCCCCACACCAACAGAGCGGGCCACCCTTGAGCCCACGGTCTCCAACATCACGCTGGGCCAGGGATCGAGAGGCACCTCCGTGGTGGCATGCAGATCTTTGTGAAGACATATTCAAGATCAGATGAGGATTAGAAGACGACGATCCTCGGCAAGATCCTTGCCGAGGAAGGCCACCAGACCCCCGGCAAGGCCCTTGCCGGGGACGACAGCGCGCCACGGCAAGACCCTTGCCGGGCCACCCGGCAAGGCCCTCACCAAGCACGCCAGCAGGGTCACCGCCAGGCCCACGCCAACCAAGCTTCCACCGCCGTTCACATGCAGCTGCCAGACCCAACCAGCTGGGCGGGCACCTGCGTGGCAACATGCAGCTCCCAGGCTAACTCATCGAGCGTCTGCGTGGCGGCATGCAGATCTTCATGAAGGCTCCACCACTGCACCACCTCAGCTGCCTGCCTGCCTACATGGCACCACGCGACTCACTGGCCAGGGCGCATGTCAAAGCGAGGAGGAGCAGCGACGGACGGGACGGGCGTCGCCCCCGTCCCCAATAAAGCGAGGGGACACCTAAGCTACGCATTAAATGCGTCTTGTCCTGTAATATGAGCGATAAGCTCAGGGCACTGTATGCCTTTCCACCTCCTATGTGCCACTGTGGCAGCCCCTTCCGACTATAAAAGGAGGCCCATGGCATACTGGAGAAGGATTCGGCTCTTTCGAACCACGCACTGACCACAGCTAGTTCGAGAGCTCAAGAACTCTCTGAAATACACCCACCAAAGCAGGACTAGGGTTTTACGCATCCTCGCGGCCCGAACCAGGGTAAATGATCCTTGTGATGTCTACTAGCCCTGCTCTTCTCGCAGCCCCGCGCCCCGGCAACCGTAGTAGGGATTCTTGTGATCCCATAGGTGTTGTTCCACACCGACACCATGAAAGGGTCTTTAGAATCCCAAGTGCCTGAAACTTGCTGAGCCACCAAATCTGAGTCGGCGAAGCACCTGATCCAGCTTAAATTAATATCTTTAGCCATCCGAAGGCCATGGAGCAGGGCCTCATATGCCGCTGCATTGTTAGTGCAAGGAAACATCAACCTTAAAACATAGCAAAATTTGTCACCTTGTGGGGAAGTCAAAATAACTCCAGCCCCCGAGCCTTTCAACTGCCTGGACCCATCAAAGTGAATCGTCCAATATATGTTATCCGGCTTCTCCTCGGGCGTCTGTAATTCTGTCCAGTCATTAATAAAATCCACAAGAGCCTGAGACTTAATAGGCGTTCTCGGCATATACTTCAAACCATGAGGTCCAAGCTCGATGGCCCACTTGGCCACCCGGCCTGTTGCTTCTCTGTTCTGGATAATATCTCCCAAAGGGGCGGAGCTAACCACAGTAATGGGATGACCAAGAAAATAATGCTTCAGCTTGCGACTAGCCATGAACACCCCATATACTTGCTTCTGCCAATGTGGTATCGCTGTTTGGACTCAATTAACATCTCATTGACATAGTAAGCCGGCATCTGGACTGGGTACTCCTTACCCGTCTCCATTCTTTCCACTACAACCGCCACACTGACAGCTCTGCTGTTAGCCGCCACGTATAAAAGGAAAGGTTCTTTCTCAATGGGAGCTGCAAGGCCGGCGGCTCGGCGAGCTGTTTCTTGAGAGCTTCAAATGCCTCATTAGCCGCATCACTCCAAACGAAGTGGTATGGTTTCTTCATCATTTGGTATAAAGGAATTGCCTTCTCTCCCAGGTGGCTTATGAACCGGCTCAAAGCGGTGATATGACCCGCCAAACGCTGAACGTCATTGATACACGCCAGCTTAGCCAATGAAGTAATAACCTTGATCTTCTCCGGGATAGCTTCGATACCTCTCTCGGAGACCAGAAAACCCAAAAGCTTGCCTACAGGTACACTAAAAACACATTTGGCCGGGTTAAGCATCATCTTGTAGAACTGGAGATTGTCAAAGGTCTCCTTCAAATCATCCAACTGAGTCTCTTTGATGCGGAGCATCCTACAGTCATCCCCATGGAACTACCATCATCTCATCAAGAGCCAAGAGGACCAATGACACAAGCACGAGCTAGAGCTCTCGAGAACGAGGTGACTTCCTTCCTTAGTGATATCACATATGATCCACTCGAGACATGGATACTACCTAAGTCCGAGATGTTGTGCATGATTAGGTGTCAAGAGGACCCTTCCGAAGATGCTCGTGAAGACAGACAAGCCGCCAAGTTCATGGATCAGAAGAACCAACGGTAGGAGTCAAGTATGTGGCAGCCCGGCTCAGAGAAACCGGAACGCCCCGTATTCCAGCCCAGAAATCGAGGAGAAGTCTTCTGGAATACGGCACTGCTTAGCATAGAACAAATAAGCTCTTTATTGCAATCTATTGGGGTACAAGGGGATTACATCGGCATGGCGACACTACGCCTGCCACGGTTGCTCTATGCAAGCAGCAGAACAACACGACGCAGCGGAATGACTACTGGTAGCGGAAAAGCAACGAAGGTGGTGAACTCCACTCCGCAGGGACTCTGGCTGGAACGCTTATCCTAGCTCGCAAACAAGGAATCCACGACAAACAAGCAATCATATCCGGCATGACCTGCAAGCTGGCATGACACGCCAGGTCAATACATTGAATGTACTTGCAAGCTCACAGCAACCAAAGCAATCAAGACAAACAACAGCATGCCAATTACAGGTTAACAAGGATTAACATGATACTATCAGATCAATCATAGCATGAACAAGATGATACAGCTAGAACAATACGAGCATGGCATGAACATATGAACAAGATAATACTAGCATGCAACATGATGAACTATCATGCACCAACTTACTCTGTTCGGGTTACATCGTAACCATCACATGTATCACTTACCATCACGGACATCACACGATCATCTCAGGATCCAATCAAGCTTGGTATTAACAATACCGTAGTAATCATACATGACCACAAGGAGCTTGACCTTTACCCTTGACTCTCGCATAACACCCCAAATATCCAACGAGTCGGTATCCATGATACCACCGTGATCCTCTCACGATCACCTAAGTATCAACCAACTTCTTTCATCATCGAACCGGGGTCCTTATCCGCAGGCGCGGCTATCGATAGATTTAACACACACACTCTCTGCAGAGGTTAGCACACTGTACCCACACCACGGAACCTGTGGTCTCGCACTTCCATACGTGCGGACACGGCGTTCCGACAAAACCGATCTACTGCCATGACACCCTCCCGGCCACTCCGACCAACTCCCCTTTGGGCTAAGTCCTGGGTGGCCCCGTGCCTACCAAAGGCACTAACAGCCACCATCGTGGCAAAACAGTCCCAACCTTTGACAAGGATCCATACTCAACAATGGGCACACAAGGCTTATGCTATCCTACCTAATCATGGTAGCGCCCACGCATAACCTTCCCTCGCGGGAGGCACCGGTGAGAGGCATGACAATAGACCCAGTTAGGACCCCCCCCCCCATAGGGTAAGCGTGGTTGCACTGGTCAGATCGATATGGTGGCACCATGACTCAGCCAACAGTTGTTCAAGTTCAATTTAATCTAGTTAAACTTGAATGCAATATGTTGAGCCATGACAAAAATAATAGGATGCAACTACAATGCATGAACGTGATATCAAACATAAGCAGGGGGTGTATCATAATCAACGAGCATAGCAACAACATGTAAATATTTATCCAGATGAGCATGGCATACTGACGAGCATGAATATCACAACTAGCACACTACCGATAGCATGACATGACCATTAGCATCAATAATAAATACCATGCAATAGCATAACGATAAAACTACCATGCAAGTATTTAATCAACTGGATGCAAAGAAACATGCATAATGGCGGTACTCGGAACAGACGACAGTCATGCACCGAAGACCATCACAAACATGTACTACTACCAAACATGGTCCATAAGAAAGTAATACTAGCATGACGAACAAAATAGCAGAGTGCAAGAAAACATATCATGACGGTAAACACCGATCCATAAGAATAACCGAAATACCGACAGGAATAGCAAAACAATCAAACAGTTATTAAAGATTCAAGTTGGAAACCAATGCTTCTGCATGGCTATCATGCAAATGGTGGTTGTGGCTTTCCTGGGGATGGAGAAAGCTCCGGGAAGAAGTGCGGAATGACCGCGGAAGGAATCGCCGGAAAGGGTACTATCTCGGAGGGGGCTGATTGGGCAAGGGCAAAATGGTCATTTTCAGAATGTTGAAGCCTAGTGAAAATGGTGAGAATAGAACGGGCTCGACGAAACAAAGACGTGGGCGTTGGTTTCACCTCGTTTGGAGTTACGGTTGACAAGATGTGAAGGGTTGAAGTTCAGGGACCATTCTGCAAGAATATCACCACAAATAGGTCCCTGAGTGGATAAGGCAAAGGCGCAAAATTAGAAATACACTTTCTGACTAAGAAAACGAATTCAGGGCTGAAACAGAGGGAAATACGCTTACAATAAAAGAAAACTGAGTGCTTTTATTGCAAGGGAAGTGGTCACTGGAAGCGGAACTGCCCCAAATATTTAGCGGACAAGAAGAAGGCCGGCAACACCCAAGGTATATGTGATATACAAGTAATTGATGTGTACCTTACCAGTACTCGTAGTAGCTCTTGGGTATTTGATACCGGTGCGGTTGCTCATATTTGTAACTCAAAGCAGGAACTACGGAATAAACGGAGACTGGCAAAGGACGAGGTGACGATGCGCGTCGGGAATGGTTCCAAGGTCGATGTGATCGCCGTTGGCACGCTACCTCTGCATCTACCCACGGGATTAGTTTTAAACCTCAGTAATTGTTATTTAGTGCCAGCTTTGAGCATGAACATTGTATCTGGATCTCGTTTAATTCGAGATGGCTACTCATTTAAATCTGAGAATAATGGTTGTTCTATTTATTTGAGAGATATGTTTTATGGTCATGCCCCGCTGGTCAATGGTTTATTTTTGATGAATCTCGAACGTGATGTTACACATATTCATAGTGTGAATACCAAAAGATGTAAAGTTGATAACGATAGTCCCACATACTTGTGGCACTGCCGCCTTGGTCACATTGGTGTCAAGCGCATGAAGAAGCTCCATGCAGATGGACTTTTGGAGTCAATTGATTACGAATCATTTGACACGTGCAAACCATGCCTCATGGGTAAGATGACCAAGACTCCGTTCTCCGGAACAATGGAGCGAGCAACCAACTTATTGGAAATCATACATACCGATGTGTGTGGTCCAATGAGTGTTGAGGCTCGCGGAGGATATCGTTATGTTCTCACTCTCACTGATGATTTAAGTAGATATGGGTATGTCTACCTAATGAAACACAAGTCTGAAACCTCTGAAAAGTTCAAAGAATTTCAGAGTGAGGTCGAGAATCAACGTGACAGAAAGATAAAATTCTTACGATCAGATCGTGGTGGAGAATATTTAAGTCACGAATTTGGTACACACTTAAGGAAATGTGGAATAGTTTCACAACTCACGCCGCCTGGAACACCTCAGAGAAATGGTGTGTCCGAACGTCGTAATCGCACTCTATTGGATATGGTGCGATCTATGATGTCTCTTACCGATTTACCGCTCTCATTTTGGGGTTATGCTTTAGAGACTGCCGCATTCACTTTAAATAGGGCACCGTCTAAATCCGTTGAGACGACACCGTATGAATTATGGTTTGGGAAGAAACCTAAGCTGTCGTTTCTAAAAGTTTGGGGATGCGATGCTTATGTCAAGAAACTTCAACCTGAAAAGCTCGAACCCAAATCGGAAAAATGCGTCTTCATAGGATACCCTAAGGAAACTATTGGGTATACCTTCTACCTCAGATCCGAAGGCAAGATCTTCGTTGCCAAGAACGGGTCCTTTCTAGAGAAGGAGTTTCTCTCGAAAGAATTGAGTGGGAGGAAAGTGGAACTTGATGAGGTGATAGTCACCCCTTCCGAACCGGAAAGTAGCGCAGCGCGGGAAAATGTTCCTGTGGTGCCTACACCGACTGGGGAGGAAGTTAATGATGATGATCATGAAACTTCAGATCAAGTTACTGAACTTCGTAGGTCCACAAGGACACGTTCCGCACCAGAGTGGTACGGCAACCCTGTCCTGGAAATCATGTTGTTAGACAACGGTGAACCTTCGAACTATGAAGAAGCGATGGCGGGCCCGGATTCCGACAAATGGCTAGAAGCCATGAAATCTGAGATAGAATCCATGTATGAAAACAAAGTATGGACTTTGACTGACTTGCCCGATGAGCGGCGAGCCATAGAAAACAAATGGATCTTTAAGAAGAAGACGGACGCAGATGGTAATGTGACCATCTACAAAGCTCGACTTGTCGCTAAGGGTTATCGACAAGTTCAATGGGTTGACTATGATGAGACTTTCTCACCCGTAGCGAAGCTGAAGTCCGTCCGAATCATGTTAGCAATTGCCGCATACTATGATTATGAGATATGGCAGATGGACGTCAAAACGGCATTCCTTAACGGCTTCCTTAAGGAAGAGTTGTATATGATGCAGCCGGAAGGTTTTGTCGATCCTAAGAATGCTAACAAAGTATGCAAGCTCCAACGCTCAATCTATGGGCTGGTGCAAGCATCTCGGAGTTGGAACATTCGCTTTGATGAGATGATCAAAGCGTTTGGGTTTACACAGACTTATGGAGAAGCCTGTGTTTACAAGAAAGTGAGTGGGAGCTCTGTAGCATTTCTCATATTATATGTGGATGACATACTATTGATGGGAAATGATATAGAATTCTTGGAAAGTATAAAGGCCTATTTGAATAAGTGTTTTTCAATGAAGGACCTTGGAGAAGCTGCTTATATATTAGGCATCAAAATCTATAGAGATAGATCAAGACGCCTCATTGGTCTTTCACAGAGTACTTACCTTGACAAAATATTGAAGAAGTTCAATATGGATCAGTCCAAGAAGGGGTTCTTGCCTGTATTGCATGGTGTGCAATTGAGCACGGCTCAATTCCCGACCACGGCACAAGATATAGAAGAGATGAGTGTCATCCCCTATGCCTCGGCCATAGGGTCTATTATGTATGCCATGCTGTGTACCAGACCTGATGTAAACCTTGCCGTAAGTTTGGTAGGAAGGTACCAAAGTAATCCCGGCAAGGAACACTGGACAGCGGACAAGAATATCCTGAAGTACCTGAAGAGGGCTAAGGATATGTTTCTCATTTATGGAGGTGACGAAGAGCTCGTCGTAAAGGGTTACGTCGACGCTAGCTTCGGCACAGATCTGGATGACTCGAAGTCACAGACCGGATACGTGTATATTTTGAATAGAGGAGCAGTAAGCTGGTGCAGTTGCAAGCAAAGCGTCGTGGCGGGATCTACATGTGAAGCGGAGTACATGGCAGCCTCAGAGGCAGCACAGGAAGCAGTCTGGATGAAGGAGTTCATTACCGACCTAGGGGTGATTCCCAATGCGTCGGGCCCAATGACTCTCTTCTGTGACAACACTGGAGCTATTGCCCTTGCGAAGGAGCCCAGGTTTCACAGGAAGACCAGGCATATCAAGCGTCGCTTCAACTCCATTCGTGAAAGTGTTCAAAATGGAGACATAGATATTTGTAAAGTACACACGGACCTAAATGTAGCAGATCCGTTGACTAAACCTCTCCCTAGGGCAAAACATGATGAACACCAGGACGCAATGGGTGTTCGATTCATCACAATGTAACTAGATTATTGACTCTAGTGCAAGTGGGAGACTGTTGGAAATATGCCCTAGAGGCAATAATAAATGGTTATTATTATATTTCTTTGTTCATGGTAATTGTCTATTATTCATGCTATAATTGTATTGTCCGGAAATCGTGATACATGTGTGAATACATAGACCACAACCTGTCCCTAGTAAGCCTCTAGTTGACTAGCTCGTTGATCAACAGATAGTCACGGTTTCCTGACTATGGACATTGGATGTCATTGATAACGGGATCACATCATTAGGAGAATGATGTGATGGACAAGACCCAATCCTAAGCATAGCATAAAAGATCGTGTAGTTTCGTTTGCTAGAGCTTTTCCAATGTCAAGTATCTTTTCCTTAGACCATGAGATCGTGCAACTCCCGGATACCGTAGGAGTGCTTTGGGTGTGCCAAACGTCACAACGTAACTGGGTGACTATAAAGGTGCACTACGGGTATCTCCGAAAGTGTCTGTTGGGTTGGCACGGATCGAGACTGGGATTTGTCACTCCGTATGACGGAGAGGTATCTCTGGGCCCACTCGGTAATGCATCATCATAATGAGCTCAATGTGACTAAGGCGTTAGTCACGGGATCATGCATTGCGGTACGAGTAAAGAGACTTGCCGGTAACGAGATTGAACAAGGTATTGGGATACCGACGATCGAATCTCGGGCAAGTAACATACCGATTGACAAAGGGAATTGTATACGGGATTGATTGAATCCTCGACACCGTGGTTCATCCGATGAGATCATCGTGGAACATGTGGGAGCCAACATGGGTATCCAGATCCCGCTGTTGGTTATTGACCGGAGAGGCGTCTCGGTCATGTCTGCATGTCTCCCGAACCCGTAGGGTCTACACACTTAAGGTCCGGTGACGCTAGGGTTGTAGAGATATATGTATGCGGAAACCCAAAAGTTGTTCGGAGTCCCGGATGAGATCCCGGACGTCACGAGAGGTTCCAGAATGGTCCGGAGGTGAAGAATTATATATAGGAAGTCCAGTTTCGGCCACCGGGAAAGTTTCGGGGGTTATCGGTATTGTACCGGGATCACCGGAAGGGTCCCGGGGGTCCACCGGGTGGGGCCACCTGTCCCGGAGGGTCCCGTGGGCTGAAAGTGGAAGGGAACCAGCCCCTAGTGGGCTGGGGCGCCCCCCTTGGGCCTCCCCCCATGCGCCTAGGGTTGGGAACCCTAGGGGGGTTCCCCCTTGCCTTGGGGGGCAAGGCACCCCTTCCCCCCCACTTGGCCGCCGCCCCCCCCCCTTGGATCTGATCTCCAGGGCCGGCACCCCCCCCAGGGGGCCTATATAAAGGGGGGGAGGGAGGGCAGCACACAACAGCCTTGGGCGCCTCCCTCCTCCCCTGCAACACCTCTCTCTCTCTCGTAGAAGCTCGGCGAAGCCCTGCACGAGACCCGCTACACCCACCACCACGCCGTCGTGCTGCTGGATCTCCATCAACCTCTCCTTCCCCCTTGCTGGATCAAGAAGGAGGAGACGTCGCTGCACCGTACGTGTGTTGAACGCGGAGGTGCCGTCCGTTCGGCACTCGGTCATCGGTGATTTGGATCACGGCGAGTACGACTCCGTCATCCACGTTCATTGGAACGCTTCCGCTCGCGATCTACAAGGGTATGTAGATGCACTCCCTTCCCCTCGTTGCTAGTATACTCCATAGATGCATCTTGGTGAACGTAGGAAAATTTTAAAATTATGCTACGATTCCCAACAGTGGTATCAGAGCCAGGCCTATGCGTAGTTACTATGCACGAGTAGAACACAAAGCAGTTGTGGGCGTTGAGTTTGCCCATTCTTCTTGCCGCTACTAGTCGTTTCTTGTTTCGGCGGCATTGTAGGATGAAGCGGCCCGGACCGACCTTACACGTACGCTTACGTGAGACTGGTTCCACCGACTGACATGCACTAGTTGCATAAGGTGGCTAGCGGGTGTCTGTCTCTCCTACTTTAGTCGGAACAGATTCGATGAAAAGGGTCCTTATGAAGGGTAAATAGAAATTGGCAAATCACGTTGTGGTTATACGTAGGTAAGAAACGTTCTTGCTAGAAACCTACAAACCACGTAAAAACTTGCAACAACAATTAGAGGACGTCTAACTTGTTTTTGCATCAAGTGCTATGTGATGTGATATGGCCAGAAGATGTGATGAATGATATATGTGATGTATGAGATTGATCATATTCTTGTAATAGGAATCACGACTTGCATGTCGATGAGTATGACAACCGGCAGGAGCCATAGGAGTTGTCTTTATTATTTTGTATGACCTGCGTGCCATTAAATAAACGCCATGTAAATTACTTTACTTTATTGCTAAACGCGTTAGCCATAGAAGTAGAAGTAATCGTTGGCGTGACGACTTCATGAAGACACAATGATGCAGATCATGATGATGGAGATCATGGTGTCATGCCGGTGACGAAGATGATCATGGTGCCCCGAAGATGGAGATCAAAGGAGCATGATGATATTGGCCATATCATGTCACTATTTGATTGCATGTGATGTTTATCATGTTTTTGCATCTTATTTGCTTAGAACGACGGTAGCAAGTAGGATGATCCCTTATAATAATTTCAAGAAAGTGTTCACCCTAACTGTGCACCGTTGCGAAGGTTCGTTGTTTCGAAGCACCACGTGATGATCGGGTGTGATAGATTCTAACGTTCGAATACAACGGGTGTTGACGAGCCTAGCATGTACAGACATGGCCTCGGAACACACGCAATACACTTAGGTTCACTTGACGAGCCTAGCATGTACAGACATGGCCTCGGAACACGGAGGACCGAAAGGTCGAGCATGAGTCGTATAGAAGATACGATCAACATGGAGATGTTCACCGATCTTGACTAGTCCGTCTCACGTGATGATCGGACACGGCCTAGTCAAATTCGGATCATGTTTCACTTAGATGACTAGAGGGATGTCTATCTGAGTGGGAGTTCATTAAATAATTTGATTATATGAACTTAATTATCATGAACTTAGTCTAAATCTTTACACTATGTATTGTAGATCAAATGGCCCACGTTGTCCTCAATTTCAACGCGTTCCTAGAGAAAACCAAGCTGAAAGATGATGGTAGCAACTATACGGACTGGGTCCGGAATATGAGGATCATCCTCATAGCAGCCAAGAAAGATTATGTCTTAGAAGCACCGCTAGGTGAAGCACCAATCCCTGAGAACCAAGACGTTATGAACGCTTGGCAGCAGCGTGCTGATGATTACTCCCTCGTTCAGTGCGGCATGCTTTACAGCTTAGAACCGGGTCTCCAAAAGCGTTTTGAGAAACATGGAGCATATGAGATGTTCGAGGAGCTGAAACTGGTTTTTCAAGCTCATGCCCGGGTCGAGAGATATGATGTCTCCGACAAGTTCTTCAGCTGTAAAATGGAGGAGAACAGTTCTGTTAGTGAGCACATACTCAGAATGTCTGGGTTGCACAACCGCTTGTCTCAGCTGGGAGTTAATCTCCCGGATGACGCGGTCATTGACAGAATCCTCCAGTCGCTTCCACCAAGCTACAAGAGCTTTGTGATGAACTACAATATGCAGGGGATGGAAAAGACCATTCCCGAGGTATATTCAGTGCTGAAATCAGCTGAGGTAGAGATCAGAAAAGAACATCAAGTGTTGATGGTGAATAAAACCACTAAGTTCAAGAAGGGCAAGGGTAAGAAGAACTTCAAGAAGGACAGCAAGGGAGTTGCCGCGCCCGGTAAACCAGTTACCGGGAAGAAGTCAAAGAATGGACCCAAACCCGAGACTGAGTGCTTTTATTGCAAGGGAAGTGGTCACTGGAAGCGGAACTGCCCCAAATATTTAGCGGACAAGAAGAAGGCTGGTAACACCCAAGGTATATGTGATATACAAGTAATTGATGTGTACCTTACCAGTACTCGTAGTAGCTCTTGGGTATTTGATACCGGTGCGGTTGCTCATATTTGTAACTCAAAGCAGGAACTACGGAATAAACGGAGACTGGCAAAGGACGAGGTGACGATGCGCGTCGGGAATGGTTCCAAGGTCGATGTGATCGCCGTTGGCACGCTACCTCTGCATCTACCCACGGGATTAGTTTTAAACCTCAATAATTGTTATTTAGTGCCAGCTTTGAGCATGAACATTGTATCTGGATCTCGTTTAATTCGAGATGGCTACTCATTTAAATCTGAGAATAATGGTTGTTCTATTTATTTGAGAGATATGTTTTATGGTCATGCCCAGCTGGTCAATGGTTTATTTTTGATGAATCTCGAACGTGATGTTACACATATTCATAGTGTGAATACCAAAAGATGTAAAGTTGATAACGATAGTCCCACATACTTGTGGCACTGCCGCCTTGGTCACATTGGTGTCAAGCGCATGAAGAAGCTCCATGCAGATGGACTTTTGGAGTCTCTTGATTACGAATCATTTGACACGTGCGAACCATGCCTCATGGGTAAGATGACCAAGACTCCGTTCTCCGGAACAATGGAGCGAGCAACCAACTTATTGGAAATCATACATACCGATGTGTGTGGTCCAATGAGTGTTGAGGCTCGCGGAGGATATCGTTATGTTCTCACTCTCACTGATGATTTAAGTAGATATGGGTATGTCTACCTAATGAAACACAAGTCTGAAACCTTTGAAAAGTTCAAAGAATTTCAGAGTGAGGTCGAGAATCAACGTGACAGAAAGATAAAATTCTTACGATCAGATCGTGGTGGAGAATATTTAAGTCACGAATTTGGTACACACTTAAGGAAATGTGGAATAGTTTCACAACTCACGCCGCCTGGAACACCTCAGAGAAATGGTGTGTCCGAACGTCGTAATCGCACTCTATTGGATATGGTGCGATCTATGATGTCTCTTACCGATTTACCGCTCTCATTTTGGGGTTATGCTTTAGAGACTGCCGCATTCACTTTAAATAGGGCACCGTCTAAATCCGTTGAGACGACACCGTATGAATTATGGTTTGGGAAGAAACCTAAGCTGTCGTTTCTAAAAGTTTGGGGATGCGATGCTTATGTCAAGAAACTTCAACCTGAAAAGCTCGAACCCAAATCGGAAAAATGCGTCTTCATAGGATACCCTAAGGAAACTATTGGGTATACCTTCTACCTCAGATCCGAAGGCAAGATCTTCGTTGCCAAGAACGGGTCCTTTCTAGAGAAGGAGTTTCTCTCGAAAGAATTGAGTGGGAGGAAAGTGGAACTTGATGAGGTGATAGTCACCCCTTCCGAACCGGAAAGTAGCGCAGCGCGGGAAAATGTTCCTGTGGTGCCTACACCGACTGGGGAGGAAGTTAATGATGATGATCATGAAACTTCAGATCAAGTTACTGAACTTCGTAGGTCCACAAGGACACGTTCCGCACCAGAGTGGTACGGCAACCCTGTCCTGGAAATCATGTTGTTAGACAACGGTGAACCTTCGAACTATGAAGAAGCGATGGCGGGCCCGGATTCCGACAAATGGCTAGAAGCCATGAAATCTGAGATAGAATCCATGTATGAAAACAAAGTATGGACTTTGACTGACTTGCCCGATGAGCGGCGAGCCATAGAAAACAAATGGATCTTTAAGAAGAAGACGGACGCAGATGGTAATGTGACCATCTACAAAGCTCGACTTGTCGCTAAGGGTTATCGACAAGTTCAATGGGTTGACTATGATGAGACTTTCTCACCCGTAGCGAAGCTGAAGTCCGTCCGAATCATGTTAGCAATTGCCGCATACTATGATTATGAGATATGGCAGATGGACGTCAAAACAGCATTCCTTAACGGCTTCCTTAAGGAAGAGTTGTATATGATGCAGCCGGAAGGTTTTGTCGATCCTAAGAATGCTAACAAAGTATGCAAGCTCCAACGCTCAATCTATGGGCTGGTGCAAGCATCTCGGAGTTGGAACATTCGCTTTGATGAGATGATCAAAGCGTTTGGGTTTACACAGACTTATGGAGAAGCCTGTGTTTACAAGAAAGTGAGTGGGAGCTCTGTAGCATTTCTCATATTATATGTGGATGACATACTATTGATGGGAAATGATATAGAATTCTTGGAAAGTATAAAGGCCTATTTGAATAAGTGTTTTTCAATGAAGGACCTTGGAGAAGCTGCTTATATATTAGGCATCAAAATCTATAGAGATAGATCAAGACGCCTCATTGGTCTTTCACAGAGTACATACCTTGACAAAATATTGAAGAAGTTCAATATGGATCAGTCCAAGAAGGGGTTCTTGCCTGTATTGCATGGTGTGCAATTGAGCACGGCTCAATTCCCGACCACGGCACAAGATATAGAAGAGATGAGTGTCATCCCCTATGCCTCGGCCATAGGGTCTATTATGTATGCCATGCTGTGTACCAGACCTGATGTAAACCTTGCCGTAAGTTTGGTAGGAAGGTACCAAAGTAATCCCGGCAAGGAACACTGGACAGCGGACAAGAATATCCTGAAGTACCTGAAGAGGACTAAGGATATGTTTCTCGTTTATGGAGGTGACGAAGAGCTCGTCGTAAAGGGTTACGTCGACGCTAGCTTCGACACAGATCTGGATGACTCGAAGTCACAGACCGGATACGTGTATATTTTGAATAGAGGAGCAGTAAGCTGGTGCAGTTGCAAGCAAAGCGTCGTGGCGGGATCTACATGTGAAGCGGAGTACATGGCAGCCTCAGAGGCAGCACAGGAAGCAGTCTGGATGAAGGAGTTCATTACCGACCTAGGGGTGATTCCCAATGCGTCAGGCCCAATGACTCTCTTCTGTGACAACACTGGAGCTATTGCCCTTGCGAAGGAGCCCAGGTTTCACAGGAAGACCAGGCATATCAAGCGTTGCTTCAACTCCATTCGTGAAAGTGTTCAAAATGGAGACATAGATATTTGTAAAGTACACACGGACCTGAATGTAGCAGATCCGTTGACTAAACCTCTCCCTAGGGCAAAACATGATCAACACCAGGACGCAATGGGTGTTCGATTCATCACAATGTAACTAGATTATTGACTCTAGTGCAAGTGGGAGACTGTTGGAAATATGCCCTAGAGGCAATAATAAATGGTTATTATTATATTTCTTTGTTCATGGTAATTGTCTATTATTCATGCTATAATTGTATTGTCCGGAAATCGTGATACATGTGTGAATACATAGACCACAACCTGTCCCTAGTAAGCCTCTAGTTGACTAGCTCGTTGATCAACAGATAGTCACGGTTTCCTGACTATGGACATTGGATGTCATTGATAACGGGATCACATCATTAGGAGAATGATGTGATGGACAAGACCCAATCCTAAGCATAGCATAAAAGATCGTGTAGTTTCGTTTGCTAGAGCTTTTCCAATGTCAAGTATCTTTTCCTTAGACCATGAGATCGTGCAACTCCCGGATATCGTAGGAGTGCTTTGGGTGTGCCAAACGTCACAACGTAACTGGGTGACTATAAAGGTGCACTACGGGTATCTCCGAAAGTGTCTGTTGGGTTGGCACGGATCGAGACTGGGATTTGTCACTCCGTATGACGGAGAGGTATCTCTGGGCCCACTCGGTAATGCATCATCATAATGAGCTCAATGTGACTAAGGCGTTAGTCACGGGATCATGCATTGCGGTACGAGTAAAGAGACTTGCCGGTAACGAGATTGAACAAGGTATTGGGATACCGACGATCGAATCTCGGGCAAGTAACATACCGATTGACAAAGGGAATTGTATACGGGATTGATTGAATCCTCGACACCGTGGTTCATCCGATGAGATCATCGTGGAACATGTGGGAGCCAACATGGGTATCCAGATCCCGCTGTTGGTTATTGACCGGAGAGGCGTCTCGGTCATGTCTGCATGTCTCCCGAACCCGTAGGGTCTACACACTTAAGGTCCGGTGACGCTAGGGTTGTAGAGATATATGTATGCGGAAACCCGAAAGTTGTTCGGAGTCCCAGATGAGATCCCGGACGTCACGAGAGGTTCCGGAATGGTCCGGAGGTGAAGAATTATATATAGGAAGTCCAGTTTCGGCCACCGGGAAAGTTTCGGGGGTTATCGGTATTGTACCGGGACCACCGGAAGGGTCCCGGGGGTCCACCGGGTGGGGCCACCTGTCCCGGAGGGTCCCGTGGGCTGAAAGTGGAAGGGAACCAGCCCCTAGTGGGCTGGGGCGCCCCCCTTGGGCCTCCCCCCATGCGCCTAGGGTTGGGAACCCTAGGGGGGTTCTCCCTTGCCTTGGGGGGCAAGGCACCCCTCCCCCCCCACTTGGCCGCCCCCCCCCTTGGATCTGATCTCCAGGGCCGGCGCCCCCCAGGGGGCCTATATAAAGGGGGGGAGGGAGGGCAGCACACAACAGCCTTGGGCGCCTCCCTCCTCCCCTGCAACACCTCTCTCTCTCTCGTAGAAGCTCGGCGAAGCCCTGCACGAGACCCGCTACACCCACCACCACGCCGTCGTGCTGCTGGATCTCCATCAACCTCTCCTTCCCCCTTGCTGGATCAAGAAGGAGGAGACGTCGCTGCACCGTACGTGTGTTGAACACGGAGGTGCCGTCCGTTCGGCACTCGGTCATCGGTGATTTGGATCACAGCGAGTACGACTCCGTCATCCACGTTCATTGGAACGCTTCCGCTCGCGATCTACAAGGGTATGTAGATGCACTCCCTTCCCCTCGTTGCTAGTATACTCCATAGATGCATCTTGGTGAACGTAGGAAAATTTTAAAATTATGCTACGATTCCCAACAAAATGAGCTTAAGTTTGGTGGAGGGCTATGATTTTATGATATGAAGGACCATGCAAAAGTGCATCTCATTTGGATATGCCTAGCTTGTACCTCCTTCACAAAGTTTCTTTCTGGACAGAAACTTTGGAAAATCATAATTAAATGACTACTAGGCAATTGAGGTTGCATTTTGGCATGTGGCAATGATATGGACAGGAAAAGGTGTCCAAGGAGTTTGAGGTCAATTGGGCAAAGGAAAATAGCACTTGCTTCACAATGTGCCATTTACGGCAGAATAGGAAATGAATTATTTGAGCATGATGATAAACATGGCAAATGAAATGTTTTGCCATATTTGAGGAATATATGACCCAAACAATTTATGAGAATTATTTGGGAATTTTAGGAGTGATGGAAATATAGGTTGCTTCACAACCTAGGGCAAAAAGGATGATTCCTTTAATAGAAAAGGAATATTCCCAATAAAAAGAATATTGGGATTGGGGCTTGGATGGAAATGATATGATCTAGGGAAGGATTTGAGGATGACAAGCCACTCTGGAAATAAAGAAGAGGTCATCTTCTTCAGTTTCTAGACCACAAAGCCACGGAAAAAGAAAACTCAAGCAAAAACCTCAGAAAATCAAATGAAATCTCGCCCTCGAGATTTGGTTGCTCCAGGAACAAGTATGAACATACTGCCTTAAGGAAACCGTTTCCAACTCGGGTATCCTTTTTCATTTGTTGATTGTTCCCATTAAATTCTTCATCTCACTGACCTGACTGGCTTTGGGGTTGCTTGCTTCACTGTATCCATATCCTGACAGATCTTAACTCACATGTTCTGCTTATACTGGATCCAATTCTGTTCATAGCTGCTGACTGATCTGAGATTACCATGACTGAAATATCTGCCTGTCTCACAAATCCGAGAGTGACTTCCAATGGTTGTGTCTGTACTGACAACTGTCCATGAATTGGTGATCTGATTTGTCCTGATGAACACCCAAGCTCTGACTCCTTGCATTGGGTTTCTCCATTAAATGCAGGTCCTTCAGGTTCCAAACAGTGAGTTGCGGCATATCCGTTTTTCTGACAGATTCTGACTTACCGCAGGAATTTCTGACCCATCCTGACTGGCTCCACTGTCTTGAATCTTAGCTTCATACCAAATATTTGATTGTCGCCTGTCGTTGCCAGCATAAGGGGTATGGCCTTATATGATAGTATCCGCAGACTTAACTGACTGTGAATCTCGTGAAAGAATTTTGTCCATGACAGGCTATCCATTGAGGCTTCACATAAGTGAGGGCACATGCTCCCAGACTGTTATTCACCATCCAAAACCGAGCAGACCCTTTTGGTGAGTATCCATGGCGATCCATACTGACTCAGACTGTCCGGGGTATCTGCACCATTTGAATTATCCAACAATTATCAGTCTGGCTCCTTCATCTTGCCTGGATCCTTGGGTGAAGGAGCGGGGTCATATTGCTTCTTCGTGTGACCATAGGTTCTGTCGGGTGCAATATTCTGACAGTTGTACTCTTGTCCGCATCTTCTGACATGGTAATCCATTAAATGGCGGGTTCAACACTTCTCAAGTTCTGACCGTAGGAAAATGATCATCCAAACCCTTGCAAGAAATCGGCAAATAAATCAATAGCCACCAGAACGGTCTTTACAACTCAAATCTGGGACATTACTGAAATAACTCAACCACGGCTCAGGACGGCTGAAAAGCAACTCAGAACATGAGACTGGGTTGATAAGAAGAAAGTGGCAGCTCCCTAAAATAGCCAAAAGCAGCTATAGGGCTACTGTCACAAAAAGAAACTCAACAGCTGTATGAGACGGCAGAAAAGCAGCTCAGAACTCATGACAGTCGTTGAAGAGAGAAATAAAAATCGGCATCCACCCCGGATAGCTAAAAACAGCTCAGATCAAAGGCATGGTGTCGGCACTGAAGAAAAGGAGACAAGGGCTCATCAAGATCATCTTCCAGGTTCACTAGTACTTGTACAGAGCTCAGTGTTGTCGTCAATCCTCATAGTCCTTTGTCACACTGAGGTGTATATCTGGCTTCCTTCACATATGTCTGAGAATCTGATTCCCGAGGCAGACTTGTGTTCTGACTGATTCTTGCTTCTGACCAACTGTGGCGGATCTGATTCTGGCATCTGTTGTCAATTCACATTGTACTATCTTGCACCGGTGCCGTACTGAGGACGATTGGATGGCTTATGCTGAAAACCATCAAGAGTATCTTGTTGAGGAAGACTGGGCTTCGTGCTGAAACAGGAATTGCTGGACCATCCTCCTTTCTGAGTATGTGGCACATCCTTGCTTTCTTCCAAGCATATCATGTTTCAAAATCATCCTCCACGAAGAATCAAACCTTGTTTCTGAACCATACCTTTGACTGAAATTGCACTGTTGGTCTTGCACATAGCTTATCTTCTTGCTGATCTGATCATTTCTGTCATGAAGAGTGCACTCTGAGGCAAACTTGATTATCCGTATCACGATCAGATATCCCCAGATCTCAATGCAGTCGGCTGAGAATTCCATACTAATGCAAACTTGATACTGTCAGTCCATCCAGGATTTCTTTCGCATTCAGACAAGGTATTCCAATTTCATTGCAGTCTGTTGATAACTTCATTCCATTTATTTGAGCTTCCAAGTATTTGAATTCCTTGCTGATTCTTCAGGGCCAGTGTTGGTTGACGAGCAACTTTAATGAGGGGAAAATAATGCCACACCGAAGGCCCAAAGAAAGAAGCAAAAGAAACGACTAAAACAAAAGCACACAAGCATACAATTAATATAAATAATCAAGCAACATCACATATTACCGCTACTCACACAATAATATGCATGCATACCTAAGCACACAAATCTCGCGGAAACTCCGGTATTACGGTCTAATATGCTGTGACGGTGTGCACGAAAGTGAGATCCATGTGTGGAAAGGGTTGGTGTAACCAAGGCTATACCAAGCGCTGGCTGAACACCGGCTGGATCTGGATGGATACAGAAGCGAGGACGGACTTGGCGATCATGCAACGAGACACAGAAGTCACAACTACATCATCATCAAGCGTACGAAAGGGAATCGTACATGTCCAAAGAATGGGATGATGAGGCAATATAGGGGAGGAAAAGCAAGGCTTGATGGCATTGCCCTTTTCTGATAACAAGTATCAGTGAGGGTTGCCAAAGGGACGAGATGGATGGCACGATTCGGGATAGAGACGAGTCTATCATCGAAACGATATGGGTGAGTGGCGGAAACATATCAACACGATATCCGAGGATAACTCCTGCAAATGGTGTCTGGAACACTTGGTACCAGGGCATCACTCTGCTGGGACAGAGATGACGCCGAACACCGAAAAGCAGGCATGCTGGGAAGGAGGGTGCAGGTAGTGGATCAAAAACGATGCCACCTACACTCACAAGATTAACCGTTAGCGACAACAAAATGATCTATATGCATGCTATGCAACAAACAAATGCAGCAATCAAGTGCAATAAACCAACGGGGCTCTATACTACCGCATTCTAACGTTCGCGCGGGCTAGGGAGTCCTATAGCCAGACCTGCTCTGATACCAAACCTGTGGCACCCTGGCTCAGAGAAACCGGAACGCCCCGTATTCCAGCCTAGAAATCGAGGAGAAGTCTTCTGGAATACGGCACTGCTTAGCATAGAACAAATCAGCTCTTTATTGCAATCTATTGGGGTACAAGGGGATTACATCGGCACGGCGACACTACGCCTGCCACGATTGCTCTATGCAAGCAGTAGAGCAGCACGACGCAGCGGAATGACTACTGGTAGCGGAAAAGCTACGACGGTGGTGAACTCCACTCTGCAGGGACTCTGGCTGGAACGCTTATCCTAGCTCGCAAACAAGGAATCCACGACAAACAAGCAATCATATCCGGCATGACCTGCAAGCTGGCATGACACGCCAGGTCAGTACATTGAATGTACTTGCAAGCTCACAGCAACCAAAGCAATCAAGACAAACAATAGCATGGCAATTACAGGTTAACAAGGATTAACATGATACTGTCAGATCAATCATAGCATGAACAAGATGATACAGCTAGAACAATACGAGCATGGCATGAACATATGAACAAGATAATACTAGCATGCAACATGATGAACTATCGTGCACCAACTTACTCTGTTCGGGTTACATCGTAACCATCACATGTATCACTTACCATCACGGACATCACACGATCATCTCAGGATCCAATAAAGCTTGGTATTAACAATACCGTAGTAATCATACATGACCATAGGGAGCTTGACCTTTACCCTTGACTCTCGCATAACACCCCAAATATCCAACGAGTCGGTATCCATGATACCATAGTGATCCTCTCACGATCACCTAAGTATCAACCAACTTCTTTCATCATCGGACCTGGGTTGTCATTAAGCAAATTATTATTACTGTTGACCCACAGTGTGACCGACACGAACTGGGCCCTTATCCGCGGGCGCGACTATCGATAGATTTAACACACACACTCTGCAGAGGTTAGCACACTGTACCCACACCACGGAACCCGTGGTCTCGCACTCCCATACGTGCGGACACGGCGTTCCGACAAAACCGATCTACTGCCATGACACCCTCCCGGCCACTCCGACCAACTCCCCTTTGGGCTAAGTCCTGGGTGGCCCCGTGCCTACCAAAGGCACGAACGGCCACCGTCGTGGCAAAACAGTACCAACCTGGGACAAGGATCCATACTCAACAATGGGCACACAAGGCTTATGCGATCCTACCTGATCATGGTAGCGCCCACGCATAACCTTCCCTCGCGGGAGGCACCGGTGAGAGGCATGACAATAGACCCAGTTAGGACCCCCCCCCCATAGGGTAAGTGTGGTTGCACTGGTCAGATCGATATGGTGGCACCATGACTCAGCCAACAGTTGTTCAAGTTCAATTTAATCTAGTTAAACTTGAATGCAATATGCTGAGCCATGACAAAAATAATAGGATGCAACTACAATGCATGAACGTGATATCAAACATAAGCAGGGGGTGTATCATAATCAACGAGCATAGCAAAAACATGTAAACATTTATCCAGATGAGCATGGCATACTGACGAGCATGAATATCACAACTAGCACACTACCCATAGCATGACATGACCATTAGCATCAATAATAAATATCATGCAATATCATAACGATAAAACTACCATGCAAGTATTTAATCAACTAGATGCAAAGAAACATGCATAACGGCGGTACTCGGAACAGACGACAGTCATGCACCAAAGACCATCACCAACATGTACTAGTACCAAACATGGTCCATAAGAAAGTAATACTAGCATGACGAACAAAATAGCAGAGTGCAAGAAAACATATCATGACGGTAAACACCGATCCATAAGAATAACCGAAATACCGACAGTAATAGCAAAACAATCAACCGGTTATTAAAGATTCAAGTTGGAAACCAATGCTTCTGCATGGCTATCATGCAAATGGTGGTTGTGGCTTGCCTGGGGATGGAGAAGGCTCCGGGAAGAAGTGTGGAATGACCGCGGAAGGAATTGCCGAAAAGGGTACTCTCTCGGAGGGGGCTGATTGGGGAAAGGGCAAAATGGTCATTTTCAGAATGTTGAAGCCTAGTGAAAATGGTGAGAACAGAACGGTCTCGACGAGACGAAGACGTGGGCGTTGGTTTCACCTCGTTTGGAGTTACGGTTGAAAAGATGTGAAGGTTTGAAGTTCAGGGACCATTCTGCAAGAATATCACCACAAAATAGGTCCGTGAGTGGATAAGGCAGAGGCGCAAAATTATAAATACGCTTTCTGATCAAGAAAACGCATGCTGGGCTGAAACAGAGGGAAATACGCTTTCAGTAAAAGAAAACGTACTTAGGGATGAAGCAGAGGGAGAATACGCTTTCGTGTGGGAGAGACGTCTTCTACAGAATAAGCCTCCACTTAACCCAGTCAGCAGAGGCGGGACCGGGCCTAGAGTCGCTGACGTGCGGGTCCCGCGGGTGGGGCCCGTCACTTATCCATGTCAGCTTGGCGGGGTCAACACGGGGCCGGCGGCTAGCTCACTGACGTGCGGGGCCCGCGGCCAGCTGGCAGCCAGGGTCGTGGGCGTCGTCTTCCTCATCTCCTTCCCGACGTCGCTCGACGGAGGCAGAGGGAGGAGCGTGGCGCCGGCGCCCGTCCGGCCGGCTCCGGCCACCGTTCGGAGCGCTCGGACCACCCACGCATAGAGGAGACCGAGGCGAACCCGTCCCCGTAGGGCACAGACGCCGTGGAGGCTGGGGAGGAGCAGGACACCAGACGCGGCGGAGGAGGGCTTCGGGTGGAGTTGGGTTATGGGGCTGCGGGGCACTCCGGCGAGGGGCAAGTAGGTGGGGAGGATCAGGGGGTCGAGGGGACTCCCCTGGTGAAGGAATGAGGGAGGGAGGGGGCCGGCTTCGAGCTAATTTAGGAGGGAGGCCGCGGCAGACACGGCGGCCATGGGGGAGACCGAGAGCTCCTCGAGGTCAGGCTAGAGGTGGGGAGGGCCTAGAGGAGTGCGTTGGGGAGGCAGGTGTGCTCGGGAGGGGTCGGGGCTGGCTTAAATAGCCGTGGCAAGGCGGTTCGAGCTCGGGTGCCACCGCGGACGCGTGTCCGGCGCCGCGGACGCATGTGCTTGCGGCCAAGCTCGAACGGCGACGAGGGGGAAGTGGACGAGGGTCACGGAGACGAGAGGGGCTCGGGGACAAGAGAGGGAAGGAGCCACGGCGCCATTAGTGCCTTGTCGGCACTGTGTGCCCGTGGACGCGCGGCGACAAGCACCGACGGAGAAGCGGACGGAGGGGGAGCTGGCTCCAGGGGAACGGCGACAACGCGGGCTAGCTGTTGGACACGACGAGGCGCGCGAAGACGACGAGAGGAGGAGGGGCCCGAAGCAAACGATGCTCAGCTTGCGTCCATTGTTGCCAGAGCGCGTGCAAACGACGCGGTCACCACTTTGACCGGCAAGGAGGGGACGCAAGAGGCAGAGAAACGTTGTCTAGTGTTTAGTCATTTCATACTATAGGCCGAGGGAGGTGATGGGTCGCGCAGAAGTGCCAAGGAGAGATGTGAGTGATCGCCTGAAGTTTGCTGTATCAAGTTTGGACGAGCACTGCTGATCAACAGGAATTTGATTGAGTCAAACAGAGTTGTGTGGGTTGTTGAACTATGGAGGGACTACGATCCTGGAAAAGTTGAGGTGATTTGGACGAATGCTTAATATAGTTGCTTCACAACTGCCTAAATTGGACCAGAATAGAAATCATGATGATGCACTCAAATGGTGAAGCCATTTGAGCTGAACTTGGGCAGGGCAGAGTTATTTGGTCATATGAAGATGCTGAAAAAGGTTTCACACCATTTGGATAAACCAAAATGGTAGTTCCTTCACAAACATCCCCACTGACTAGAAACTTGCAGAAATTCAAGAGGGTAAATGGCTAAATGGTTTGAGCCACAACTGGGCGGAGGGAGTTTATATGGATAGAAGAAGGCCTAGAAAAATTTACATCCATAATGAAGCAAGATAAAGTATACTTTCGTCACAAACTGAATTTTTGGACAGAATCAAAGATTTGAAGCTGTGCTCACATGGAGGCATTAAATGAGCTCAACTTTGGTGGAGGGCTATGATTTGATGATATGAAGGAGCATGCAAAAGTGCATCTCATAGTGATATGCCTAGCTTGTACCTCCTTCACAAAGTTTCTTTCTGGATAGAAACTTTGGAAAATCATAATTAAATGACTAATAGGCAAATGAGGTTGCATTTTGGCATTTGGCAATTATATGGACAGGAAAAGGTGTCCAAGGAGTTTGAGGTCAATTGGGCAAAGGAAAATAGCACTTGCTTCACAATGTGCCATTTAGGGCAGAATAGGAAATGAATTATTTGAGCATGATGATAAACATGGCAAATGAAATGTTTTGCCATATTTGAGGAAGATATGACCCAAAAAATTTATGAGAATTATTTGGGAATTTTAGGAGTGATAGAAATATAGGTTGCTTCACAACCTAGGGCGAAAAGGATGATTCCTTTAATAGAAAAGGAATATTCCCAATAAAAAGAATATTGGGATTGGGGCTAGGATGGAAATGATATGATCTAGGGAAGGATTTGAGGATAACAAGCCACTCTGGAAATAAAGAAGAGGTCATCTTCTTCAGTTTCCAAACCACAAAGCCACGGAAAAAGAAAACTCAAGCAAAAACCTCAGAAAATCAAATGAAAAAGAAAGGGCCAAAAATCAGGCTGTGACAAAGTACAGCTCCCCGAACCCGGACATCTGGCCAGGACTCCGCACATCCGGCCCCTGGAGGCGTCACCAGCATCAAGGAGCCAGCGGCCAAGTCTACAGGGCCCGGACATCCAGCGAGCAGCCCGGACATCCGGCCTTCGGCCCGGAAATCGGGCCTTCTCCCCAGACATCCGGACAAGCCTATCTAGAGGACAGAAGAAATGACACTTCAGCCCGGACATCCGGCCCGTCCCGAGCTCCCGGACATCTGGCCCCTCGCCCGAACATCCGGACCCCGCCTATCCAGAGAGCATCTAGGCCAACATCGACCGCCCGGACATCCGGCGCCAGCCGGCCCGACGCCCGAACATCCGGCCTCCCCTGTCTGTGCACAGTGTAAGGGCCTGAGGCCCGTGTACCCCTTGGCCCACATAGACTATATATACTGTTCCTCCTCCCTCTTTCTAGGGTTAGCATTGGTTTAGCTCATATGTGAGATAGAGCTTTGCTCATCCATTACGGATCTACTCTACAGGAGAGACCGCGGCCCCTCTACGGAGAAGAACCCCTTGGATTCAAGACCCCCTCTTGGGTGGCCCCATCAAGACCTCCTCTCGGAGAAGAACCGGTTACCTTTGTATCGTCCTTTGTTGATCGTGGATCTTGTATCTCCTCTGGTGTTCTGAGGATCTATCACATGTGTGACTTAATCTTCTTGGTTTGAGTGATTTCTCTTGTGTTTTCCCTCGTGTTTCCCGTCGTGTTCTTCGTGTTCTTAGTTGGGATCCGCTCCTTTCATGAAAGATCGGCCGATTAGGGTTCCACCCTACATCATCTTGGTATCATGAGCCACGTTGATCACGATTTCGGAGCCCCCCTCTTTGTTTTCTAGCCTAGTTTTGTTGATTTCGTTCCTAATTCGAAAATTGCCCCACAAAAATAGCCCCAATTTTTTTGTGAATTGTTGGTGTGATGATGTTTTGTTGGATTTGATCCGCGGATTTCGTGTGTTGCAGGTACATCTAGCTTTTCCCCATCTTTTCCCCAATTTTCATCCACAAAAATCTCCCGAATTTTACCCCGGATTTGCCTCTTCCACACGGAGTTCTTCGAGTTCGTCCACGGATCCAGAGCCCGGACATCCGGCCCGACAGCCCGGACATCCGGCCATCCAGCCCAGATATCCGGCCCCGGACAGCAGCACTTCCATCCACCACTCCTTTTTTCCGCCTAACTTTCGTCAAATTTTGACCCGGTGCCCACTTCCACTTCCGCATCCCACCACCACTTCCATATAGCACCACCCTAGCCTTCCCGCTACCACCTCTGACAATTTTGACACATTTTGCTTTGAGAATTTGAGTTGCGGTTAACCGTATCCTATTGTGTTTCGGCTATTTAGGTACGGTTCGACATCAACATCACCGCCGCTCATCTTCGCCACGGATTCGTCATCAACAACGACAACTCTACCATTTTGATACCATGCCGTGAGAAACAACGGTAACCTCATCTTGGTATCGTGATATCATTCTACATTCTTGCCATTGCATTGATAACCCCATAGCCTTACTTTTGCGTCACTTACCCATCAAGACTAGCCTTTGAGTATTGCCGGCAACGTAACTTGTGCACATTAGTGATCATACTTCCCATAGCATACATACCATATCCTCGTGGTGCATATCTTCGTATCCTCGGTTAAATTTCCATTAAGGAAAGCCGTTTTGACATCCATCTGCCATATTTCATAGTCGAAATATGCCGCTATAGCAAGAATGATCCGAATTGATTTAGGTATCGCTACCGGTGAGTAAGTCTCATCGTAGTCAACTCCTTGAACTTGTCGATAACCTTTAGCAACAAGTCGAGCCTTATGGACTGTGACATTTCCGTCCATATCAGTTTTCTTCTTAATGATCCACTTGCACTCAATGGCTCGAACGCCATCTGGCAGATCAACCAAGTTCCAAACTTGATTGTCATCCATGGACTTTAATTCAGATCTCATGGCCTCAAGCCATAACTTGGAATCAGGGCTCTCCATCGCTTCCGCATACGTAGTCGGCTCGTTGTTCTCCAAGAACAACACATTGCAGTCATGCAAATTGCGTAACCTTTCCGACCTCCGTGGAACCGGTGTCGACTCCACTACGGGTTCCCTGACTAACTCCGGTGTGACAGTATCACCTACCGGAATGTCCCCGTGTGGTTCTCGAATTTCTTATAGTCGGACCGTCCTCCCACTAGCCTTCCGATTGAGAAACTCTTTCTCAAGGAAAACTCCACGTCGAGCGACAAACACTTTGCCCTCTTCACGGTTGTAGAAGTAATATCCCAAGGTTTCCCTTGGATATCCCATGAATATGCACTTGTCCGATTTGGGTGTGAGCTTATCCGACTAGAGTCGCTTGACATATGCTTCACATCCCCAAATTTTCAGAAAAGACAAACTGTGACTCTTCGCAGTCCATATCTCATGTGGTGTCTTATCTACGGACTTAGATGGTACTCTGTTTAGTGTGAAAGCTGCAGTTTCTAGAGCATATCCCCAAAATGACAAGGGTAGATCTGACTGACTCATCATCGATTGGACCATGTCCAATAGGGTCCGATTCCTCCGTTCTGACACACCATTTCTCTGCGGCGTACCTGGAGGAGTCAGTTGTGGAACTATTCGACGATTCTTCAGATGATCATCAAACTCCTGGCTCATATACTCACCGCCACAATCAGATCGTAGAAGTTTGATTTTCTTGCCGATTTGATTTTCCACTTCGTTCTGAAACTCCTTGAAATTTTCAAAAGTTTCTGACTTGTGCCTCATCAAGTAGACATATCCATATCTACTCAAGTCGTCGGTGAAAGTCACGAAGTATTGGAAACCACCACTGGCTGCCGTGCTCATTGGTCCACATACATCACTATGTATAAGTTCCAACAACTCGGACGCCCTCCCACAACTCTTTGCAAAAGGAGTCTTAGTCATCTTGCCGAGTAGGCAAGACTCGCATGTCTCGAATGATTCAAACTCAAACGAAGTTAGAATTCCATCATCATGGAGCTTCTTCATGCGCTTTTGACTAATGTGTCCTAGTTGACAATGCCAGATGTAAGTCGGATTTATCTTATTAGGCTTATGCCTCTTGACATTTATGTTATAGACTGATTCACCTTCAAGATCTAGGATAAATAACCCATTTACAACGGGTGGAAAGCCATGAAACATATTATTCAAGTAAATAGAACAACCATTGTCCTTAATACTGAATTCATAACCTTGTCTCATCAAACATGAGGCAGAAATAATGTTTCGACTCAAAGCAGGAACATAATAACAATTATCAAGTTCCATTACAAATCCTGAAGGTAAATTAAGTTGCATAGTGCCGACGGCCAATGCAGCAACTCTTGCTTTATTCCCGACGCGAATGTCAACTTCTCCACTTGCGACATTCCTAGTTCTGCTTAGCCCCTGCATCGAGTTGCATATGTGAACAACCGATCCGGTATCATATACCCAAGAGCTACTAGAAACATCAGCAAGATAAATGTCTATAACATATACAACAAGTGTACCTGAAGAAGAAGTCATACTTCCAGTCTTCTTGCCCTTCTCAGCAAGCCACTTGCTACAGTTCCTTTTCCAGTGTCCGGGTTCCTTGCAATGAAAGCAAATACTCCCCGAAGCCGTCCCTGACTTAGGCGCAGCGGCAGTAGTTGGAGTTGCCTCCTTCTCTTTGCCCTTTGCCTTAGCCTTTTTCTTGGACCAGCTCTTCTTGAACTTAGCCGAGTTCTGCACCATCAACACTTGACGATGTGTACCTTTCTTGATATCCTGCTCTGCCACTTTGAGCATCCCATGCAATTCAGTGAGCTTCTTTTCCATCCCATGCATATGGTAGTTCGAGATGAACGGCCCATAGCTGTCCGGAAGAGAACCCAGAATTGTATCTGTGGACAACTCATCCCCAAGTGGGAAGCCCAGCCTATCCAGAGCTTGCATGTACCCGATCATCTTGATCACAGGCAGGCTCAGTGGATCACCCTCTTTCAGCTTACAATCCATCAAGGATCGCCAGACGTTGAACCTTTCGGTCCTAGCCTGCATTTGAAACATGCTCTTAAGGTTCTCGATCATATCGAAAGCCTCAATATTTTCGAACTGCTGCTGCAGATCGGGCTCCATAGAAGCCAGCATGAGACAGCCGATCTCGCTTGATTCATCAACGAGTTTCTGGTAGGCATTTCTGGCTGTGGCATTAGCATTATCGGCAGGTTCCTCTGGAAGAGGATTCTCTAGAACTTGTTCCTTTTTCTCATGCCTAAGAACAATTCTCAGGTTTCTATACCAGGTGGTAAAGTTTGTTCCATTCAATTTATCTTTTTCCAGGATTGATTTCAACGCAAAAGGGGTAACTTGAGCAGGTGGTGCCATTGATCTACAACAGAAATATGCAAAACACTAAGACATGTATTCATGAAGAGTAATTCATATTAAACATTTTAATAAGATCATTACTCCCACTAAAATCAACATCCCTCGGTTGATACTTAGTGATTCAAGATCCAAGATCAACATGTCAACTAGTGAGCTTTTGCATCACCGCTAGAGGACAAGATCACTCGGTAAGCAACTCTTGCTAATCGTATCTCCATACGACTCTTGTTGTTGAGGATATATCATGCCTCGCCAACTCCTATGTCTCGTAGCCCAAAACTATTTTGATAGCCACGACAAGTCAACCAATGCTCCGCGTCTAAGTGTCCGACACAAACCCATCACTTCAAGGAGATCTAGTGGCACCCTAATTTCATAGGCCCGCCACTAAATATACTTGACATGTGAAGGTGCAGAAATTGGGGAGGCATTTGTACTTGACATTCTTTGGGGGATCACCCTACTTAAAACATCTACCATGCAAAAGGAAGGGTGCATAAAAGGGATAAACATTCACAGGCAGTTTATGTATGTGTGATATGGTATAGCCCCTTTTCACAGCGCGTGGTGATCTCCATCTCCACGTGCGCAGTCTGCCCATGCATGGTTGTCCTCGTGGTGATCTCCATCTCCATCTCCACGACATGGTGTCAACCGCCAAGTGTTACATAAGATACTATGCTATTAAAAACTAATAGCTACTAAAAGTAAATTACATTACATGGCTTCTCATGTTGACACGCAGGTCATTAATACAATAATGGGACAACCATATGGCTCCTACCGGTTGCCGCACTCATGACACACAGGTCATGAAGCAATAATATACAAGCAACATACATGGGCTATACCAAATCACAGTCATTCCCTGCAAAAACGAGTCAAACGTTCTACTGCCGAAGATAAAACCTCCTGAAACTCTATCTTCCAAGCGGATTTTGGCCTAGCCAGAGGCGCCGAAATTCTGTTCTAGAATTTCACCGCTAATCCAACTTTTCGTTAGCTTCAGTTTGACAGGTCGTGGAGCAAAATCGGAGTTCGTATGCAAAAGTTATAGCCGTTTTACCGAGACCGCTCCAACAGATTTCAGCACCGTGGAAATCACATTTCCAAGGTGTTGATCTATGTTCTGATTCGATCAATCTCATTGATCTTCGCGTGCTGCATCCGGATTTACGTTCCACTATCTACCCCGATGGCGGACAACCGACCGATAGGGGTAAGTCGTGTCATGACCTCTGCATCACGATCACGGAAACAAGATCACGAAGCCAACCTTCAACACTGACATGCGCGACCGATCTCATCGACCCACACCTGAACCGATCTACATATCTCATATGCATATCATCGAATCTATTACCACACAGCGGAGGATCTGATACCACTGTTGGAACACACGGTACGCTACAATAGCGCCAAATAAAATTTTCTACCGCGCACCCAAGATCATGCTGCTGGAAATAGATCACGGGATCGGGTTTACCACTAGACGCGCAGTCACCACAGCGGAAGTAGAGTTGGTGATGCGTGTAGCCGATCTCCCGGGCCGTCTCCTCCTCGCGTTGCCGATCTTCCACGAACAGCGAAGACCCGTGAACGGCGATCTCCCGCGAACGGCACCTCGCGGTTCCCTCGAACGGTTCGTCCAAGCACCGCAGATGCGATGCCTCCAAGGTATCCACACGTACGGGGGGCAGCGTCGAGCGGCGGACTGCTAGGTCCGGTCGCGCGGCATGGGCGTGGGGAGTGGCGGTGGCTAACCAGGGTTCAATCCGATCAACCCTAAGTGGTTTGCCCACTCCACTTTATATAGACCTCCGAGGTGGGCTCAACACTTGGGCCCACTAGGAGTCCACATCCATTTTCCACTCAGATCCAATCCAAATGGGCTGCAGCCCCTTAAGTGTGCGACCCTATAGGTTCACGTACACATGGACACGACTAGAGTCGATAGTTGGTAGCGGCTCCTAGCAGAACGTGCCAACTCCCATGTGGGCGTAAAGTCATTTGACGAACCTCAACAATGTGGCATATGCAACATTTCTTTTGCCTCACGATATTTGTTGTCAAGCTCAAGGCGAGTACTTGTCACCCTTGTGTTAGCTCGACCTCTCTTCTCGAAACCATGATACAGATTCCCGAACTGGGTTAACACTTAACCCAAGTCGCACGGCCATGCTTTCCATATCTGATCACTCGAGAGGGCCCAGAGAATATCTCTCCAAATAGGAGGGGCAAATTCCATCTTGGTCAACCATGTCCCGCGGCATGTCTCACGACTCACCTGAAAGCAACCTTTATAACTACCCAGTTACGGAGTAGCATTTGATAGACCCTAAGTGAGTCGATCCTCATCCCGAGAACATGCGAGGACCTCAGGTCTAGGACATGGCATAGACATTGCACTTGAGACTAACATATGACTATATCTCGCTGCGTCTCAAAGTGGGTCTGTCTGGCTCAGTGATCTCCATCCCCAAGCCCATACTATCGGTTTAGCATCTCCATGCACATGACTTGTGAAACATAGTCATCAACCGAGTCGTATACTAGTCAAGGATATGTGTCCGCATAACCTTATCAACTAGGGACCATTAAAACAATCATCATACAATACATAGTTCCACAAACAAGTCACATACTTATTGATACATATCATTGATGATGTTCAAGGACAATACAAAGGACTCATGAATACAGATGGAAATATCATCATCACACGATTGCCTCTAGGGCATATCTCCAACATGTTGAAGATGATGAAGTCCTTCCTCAGATCGAGCACAACGTAGTATCATCGCCTATTCTTACGAACAGCGAACTCATCAGCATTGGTCGTCCATTGACGCCAATTGCTCAGGATGACTCATGGGCTGATCACCCTCAAGACTCCCCCCGTCAAGCAGAAACACCAGTTACTCGCCCAACTCAAGTCACCACTCCGGTGGTTGAAGATGTAGACTTTGTGGCCCAACCAACTCCATCTCCACAAGCGTCGCCAGCGTTTCGCAAGCTTCGCAAAGGACCAAGGCCACAGGTCACTCTGTCAGGTGTTCCAGAAGGAGAAGAGCACCAATCCGTTTCACGCCAAGTCTTTCCTGAAGCCTCTCCAACTGTGAACAACCCCGAGACTGAAGCCAATATGGCTGAAGATATTCCGGCTGCATTAGCCGATGACCAAGAAGAGCCAAGAGAAGAAGAACGTGTTGCTACACCCCCAACCAACCAAGTTGTTCTCGAGGAGAACGTGTCTGACCCTCCAGCTCCTCAAGTGGAGGTTAACAACATTGAGGCGACCACCAACACCAACCCTGAAGCCAATGACGTTGTCATGGCTGGCGCTAATGTGGCGCCTGAAGCTAATGTGGTGCCTGAAGTGATTGCCCCTGAAGCCAATGCTGCACCTGAAACACTTATCCCACCTAAAGCTATTGTGCAGCTTGAACCTCATGTCAATGAAAATGTTGATGCAAATGTGCCCCTTCCAAGGCCTTATACCGTTGCACTGGCATTTGACCGTGGTCAGCCTCTCATGGTTCGATGGCCTATTCTGGTGCCTCCGCCTGCTGCTGGTCCACAATTTGACTATCATGTCGAGCACAGGCCTCAGGTCCAGAAGCCTAAGCCAAGACTGCCCAGGTTTCCAGGTACTGCCACTTCACCAGGGTCTTCAATGCAAATGGCTTCATTGCGCACAACACTTTCTTTGATAGCACCAAGAACCCCTATTCCAAGCCAAGGATTTCATCAGATCGGTTCTCGAGCTATCAGCAGCGCAGTTATTATTCTTGTGTTCTGTATGATCAAGGGCGCATCTTTCCTCATATGGGTCTTGACTGCGAAGCCATTGCTGGATTGCCATGCCTTGAAGAAGCCCTTGACTGCTTCCGTGACGCTGGCTTGCTGAACTTTGTAACTGATAAGGAGCATTGGAATGAAGAGCTTCTACTGCAATTCTATGCCACCCTCCACATTCGCGGCTACAACAGGGATCCAAAGACTTGGGTCCTTGAGTGGATGACAGGCAATGTCCATCATGAAGCCAAAGCTCTTGATATCATTGAGCTAACTGGCCTGCCCACTCCAGGTGAACTATATGAACCTGGTTGTCAGAATCACCGCAATGCATTAGAGAGCATCTTTCAGAAGCCAGAGCCCAACATGAGCCAAATGCTGAGCATGATGAAGCCTCTGCCACATGACGCTGATTACCCAAAGGAGTTCTTTGTCGAAGACGTCGAGTATCTGCCCCGCACTATTTATCATATTATCAGGCGAACTCTATGGCCTATCAAAGGACATTCTTCAGCAGAAAAACTTGAAGGTGCAATGAAGACTTTGGTCTTTTATATCTTCAATGGCATCAGCTTCAATGCTCAAGACTTCTTTATCAGGCAGTTGGCTGCATCAGGCTCTGATCTCTTTGGACTGAAGTTTTACGCTCCATGGGTCATGCGCCTCATCAAGCTACACTCAGCTGTCAACTATCAGCCCTCTGCTCGCAACCATCTGATCTTTCTGCCAGAGGTTGATATGTTAGTTGAAGCCATATACCCAGAGCCTGCCAAGGAGCCTGTTTGTCTTCACAATGCTGATCATCAAAGCTTCATGCAACCCATTGAAGGAGTTTAGGCCGTCTCTCGTGTTTATCCTTTGGCTGGCAATACATGCTTACCTCACCGTGCTCCCACTGAAGCTACTGAAAGCACTATTTCTCAAAGGCCTCAGAAGCGATCTCGTGTTCTCAATGACCGAGAATTTCTCGTTGCCCTGCATCAGAAACAGGATGAGCATCACTTCTGGCTGAAGCGTCAGATGCAAAGCCTCTTGGTGGACGTCAATCGCATTCGCAATCTTGCCACCAAGAATGCCTTTGGCACACATGAAACCTATCGGAGGTCATGGAAGAGTTTGACATTGCTGAGTGCTGAAGCAGATCTTCAAGACGATGGCTTCACTAAAAGATTCAAGTTTGGCACCACTCCCCCAAGGAATGCTGTCCTGCGTCGAACTCCCTCTCTTGAAGACTCTGATTATTCCTCCTCCGCTGCAACGGTGAATGCCAGAGTGATAGATGATCAAGATGATGCTACTTCACCACCTCCAACTTCAGCGCGTGTCGACACTGCTCCAAGTTCTTCTGCACCGCCAAACCCCGACGCCGACCCTGCAGCTTCTCCTACTCCTTCTGGGAACGAGTAGAGGCTCTATGTCTTCAAACCTTTTTGGTCCTTACTGACAAAAGGGGGAGAAGCATATGAGTTGATAGTCTTCAAACGGGTCCTCATGGGCGGTTGCTTTATATTTTGCTTAGTGTTTACAACTCTCGCTTTTGATACATTTGGTTCTTTGAGTTGTAACACTTAAACTTGATGGTCGTCTGCTACGTTTTCTGCTATTCTGTGATGCGATGATAAATTCCGCATGTGTGATGATAAATTCCGCACTTAGTCATTTTGCAGACGTCCATTTTTCATTATGCATGTCATTATCTTTGTTATATCAAATCATGCATGATGAATTGCCTTCATAAGTTGAAGAGGATCTCCACAAGTACAACCTGCCATGTGCATTTGCATTCCAAAAGCAAATTACTCATATGCACATCTTCAGGGGGAGCCTTTCGCTACTTATGAAGACAATACCTTTATCCTTTACAATTTCGCATACTTTTATCCCCGTTGAAAACTTCAACCAGTTTGTCATCAATCACCAAAAAGGGGGAGATTGTAAGTGCATCTAGTGCCACCCTTAGTTGGTTTTGGAGTATTGACGACAAACCTGGTTGAGGGACTAATGTGTTTGTGAGAATTGCGGGATAACACAGGTAGTAGTCCCTCATTGATTCGGTTTTCCTACCGGAGATGACCCCTAAAAATGTATGAAGACATTGAAGACAATGGTGGTATGTGAAGATATTCACATTGAAGACTATGACAAGAGAAGGCATTGCGTGAAGACTATGGAGCGCGAAGACTTAGTTGTTTCATTGTTTCCTTTTCTTCTTTGTTGAGTCGTAGGAACCACCGTACTGTTAAGTGGGGTCCTAGTGAACAAAGTCAGAGTGACTGAAGTGATGCTCAACCAAATCCTATGTCTTCGAGTGAAGACAATGAGAGCAAATCTTATCCAGAGCTGGATGAGTCAGCTTTACTTGTAGCCCAAGTAAAGTTGCCGCGTGTGTTTGAAATCTGACCGTTGGAACACGTGTCAGTTCCTTAGTGACCCAGGGTCATTTCGGACAAATCAGGTCGGGTTGCCTAGTGGCTATAAATAGCCCACCCCCTACACCATAAATTGGTGGCTGCTCAGAGTTAGTGCACGGCTTTTGTCGTTTGAGAGCAACCCACCCCCGAAGCTTTTGAGAGAGAGAGAAATCCTTGCGAGGACAAAGCCCAAACACCCAGAGCCAAAGAGTGTTAGGCATCACTGAAGTCTTTCTGTCTGCGTGACCTGAAGACTTGTTACACTTGAGGCCTGTGAATCCTCCAGCCGGTTAGGCGTCGCGTTCTGAGCATCCAGGAGTCATTGTGGATCGCCGGTGAACGAAGTCTGTGAAGGTTTGGAAGTCTACCTTGAAGACTTACCAGAGTGATTGGGCGAGGACTGGGTGTCCTTAGCTCAAGGGGAATAAGGTGAAGACGCGGTCTTCTGAGTTGAATCTCAGCCTCCCTAACCAGATGTACAGTTGTCACCGCAACTGGAACTGGTCCAACAAATCCTGTGTCCTCACCAAGTGACTGGTTCTATCCTCTCCCTCTCTTTACTTACAGTTTGTCTTCATGAAGTCATTGCCTGCTTGCACTACCTGTTTGACTTCACTTTATGACTACTATTGCTGTTTGGCTTCATACTATCTTCCATCCTGATCTTTACTACCTAGCTGCTATTACTCTTCGTGCTTTCACTTCATTGAATACTTGACTATGGCTTGCTTAGTGTAGTCTACCTTCCGCTGCATATCAATAGGATCATTTTTATTATTTGTCTTCAAAACTATCATGTTTTGAAGACTTTCATAAAAATCGCCTATTCACCCCCCCTCTAGTCGATAACTAGTACTTTCACCCACTTTCGCACCGTGCTACAAACTCTTCGAAAAGAGCGCCTCTATGCTAATATGTACAAATGACTTTTTGGTGTTGATAAGCTTGTTTTCTTGGGTTTTATAGTATCTTCTAAGGGTGTTCATGTTGATGAATCCAAGATCAGTGCTATTAAAACTTGGCCCCAACCAACCAATTTGCAACAAGTGCGTAGTTTCCTTGGTTTAGCTGGTTTCTACCATAGATTTATGAAGGATTTTAGCACTATTGCATCTCCTTTACATGCTTTGAGCAAGAAGAATGCACCCTTTGTTTGGGGACCATCGCAAGATAGCGCATTTAATGAGCTTAAGAATTTGCTTACTCATGGTCCCGTGCTTGCGTTACCCAACTTTGACAAACCCTTTGAAATTCATTGCGATGCTAGTGGTAATGGCATAGGAGGTGTGTTAATGCAAGAGAAGCGCCCCATAACATACTTTAGTGAGAAACTCTCCAGAGTGCAACTCAATTACCCCATCTATGACAAAGAGCTATATGCTTTAGTGCGAGTTTTGCATGAATGGGAACATTACCTTCGCCCTCATGAATTTATCATCCATACCGATCATGAAACGCTTAAATACCTTAAGGGTCAAACTAAGTTGAACAAGCGTCATGCTAAGTGGAGTGAGTTCATTGAGTCATTTCCTTATGTCATCAAGTATATCAAAGGAAAGGAAAATGTTGTGGCGGATGCACTTTCCCGTATATGCATGCTTGTTACTCAACTTGAATTGAATGTCATTGGCTTTGAGCACATAAAAGACTTGTATGCGAATGATCCTACTTTTGCTATTCCTTATGCCAAGTGTTTGACGCATACATCTTGGGAACACTATTACATCAAAGATGATTATCTTATGAGAGCTAACAAACTTTGCATCCCCGAGTCTTCTCTTCATTTGTTACTTTTGCAGGAAGCTCATAGAGGACTCATGGGACACTTTGGACGCGACAAGACATTTGCTACGGTCTCCAAGAACTATTTTTGGCCAAAGATGTTTCGCGACGTCAACCGCTTCACCAACCAATGCTCTACATGTCACAAAGCTAAGTCTAAAGCTCAATCTCATGGACTCTATATGCCTCTTCCAATTCCGTACCAACCATGGGAAGATATTAGCATGGATTTTGTCCTTGGTTTGCCTAGAACTAGAAATGGCAAGGATTCCGTGTTTGTTGTTGTGGACCGATTCTCTAAAATGGCACATTTCATACCATGCAATAAGATAGACGATGCTTCGCATGTTGCAAATTTATTTTGTAGGGAAATCTTGCGCCTACATGGAGTGCCAAAGACGATTTTCTTGGACCGCGACGTCAAGTTCTTGAGTTACTTTTGGAAGACCTTATGTGCCAAGCTCGGAATCAAGCTACTATTCTCCACGGCATACCATCCACAAACTGACGGCCAAACGGAGGTGACGAACCGTACGCTCACCACTCTACTACGCATGTTGGTAAAGAAGAACATCAAGGAGTGGGAGGAGTGCCTACCTATCGTCAAGTACGCCTACAACCGTGCAAGACATAAGACTACCGGCAAGTCCCCCTTCGAGGTCGTCTATGGCTTCAACCCATTGTCACCATTGGACATTCTTCCTCTACCTATACAAGAGCACACAAATATGGACGCGAGTGCCCGAGTCAACTACCTCAAGAAGATGCATGAAGATACAAGGCACACCATCTAGCGCCAAGTACAACGACTCGCGACCAAGCACAACATCAACAAGCAACCCATGATATTCAACATTGGAGATCTTGTGTGGCTACACCTTCGCAAGGACCACTTCCCCAATGAACGCAAGTCCAAACTTCTACCACGAGCCGATGGACCCTTCAAGGTGCTTGCACGCTACAACAACAATGCCAACAAGATGGACATCGCACGCGACAAGTACTCCATGAGTGACATCTTCAACGTCAAAGATCTCTCCCCGTACCATGGTGATGAAGATTTCGATCCGAGGTCGGATCTTTCCCAAGGGAGGGGAGATGATGCGGAGCATCCTACGTTCATCCCCATGGACCTACCATCGCCTCATCAAGAGCCAAGAGGACCTATGACACGAGCACGAGCTAGATCTCTCGAGAATGAGGTGACTTCTTCCTTAGTGATATCACATATGATCCACTCGAGACATGGCTACTACCTACGTCCGAGATGTTGTGCATGATTAGGTGTCAAGAGGACCCTTCCGAAGATGCTCGTGAAGACGGACAAGCTGCCAAGTTCATGGATGAGAAGAACCAACGGAAGGAGTCAAGTACAACTCCCAGGACCCGGACATCCGGCCAGGACCCCGGAAATCCGGCCCATGGAGGCGTCACCAGCATCAAGGAGCCACCGGCCAAGTCTATAGGGCCCGGACATCCGGCGACCAGCCCGGACATCCGGCCTCCGGCCCGGAATCTGGCCTTCTCCCCGGACATCCGGACAAGCCTATCTAGAGGACAGAAGAAATGACACTTCAGCCCGGACATCCGGCCTGTCCCGAGCTCCCGGACATCCGGCCCCTCGCCCGGACATCCGGACCCCGCCTATCCAGAGAGCATCCAGGCTAGCATCGACCACCCGGACATCCGGCGCTAGCCCGGACATCCGGCACCTCGCGAAGGCAGGACATCCGGCCTGACGCCCGGACATCCGGCCTTCCCTGTCTGCACACAGTGTAAGGGCCTGAGGGCCGTGTACCCCTTCGCCCACATAGACTATATATACTCCTCCTCCCTCTTTCTAGGGTTAGCATTGGTTTAGCTCATATGTGAGATAGAGCTTTGCTCATCCATTATGGATCTACTCCACGAGAGAGACCGCGGCCCCTCTACAGAGAAGATCCCCTTGGATTCAAGACCCCCTCTTGGGTGGCCCCATCAAGACCTCCTCTCGGAGAAGAACCGATTACCTTTGTATCGTCCTTTGTTGATCGTGGATCTTGCATCTCCTCTTGTGTTCCGAGGATCTAGCACATGTGTGACTTAATCTTCTTGGTTTGAGTGATTTCTCTTGTGTTTTCCCTCATGTTTCCCCTCGTGTTCTTCGTGTTCTTAGTTGGGATCTGCTCCTTTCGTGAAAGATCAGCCAAATAGGGTCCACCCTACATCACTCTTTCTTCCTAGATTTTACAACAATATCATCCACATAAGCATGAACATTGCATCCAATCTGATTATGAAGACAGTTCTGGACACAACGTTGATAAGTTGCCTGTAGACGCTTGAGCCCAAAAGGCATAGAAACATAAGAAAAAGCTCCAAAAGGTGTGATAAAAGCCGTCTTCTCTTGATCTTTAACTGCCATCTTAATCTGATGATAACCAGAATAAGCATCCAGGAAGCTCAAACATTCACAACCCGTCGTAGCATCTATAATCTGATCAATGCGGGGAAGGGCAAAAGGATCAGCTGACAGGCCTTATCGAGGTTTGTATAATCCACACACATGCGCCAAGTACCATTCTTCTGAAGTACTAGCACCGGGTTAGCCAACCACTCCCGGTGAAAAACCTCAACTATGAACCCGGCCGCTAAGAGCCGGGCAACCTCTTCTCCAATGGCCTTATGTCTCTCTTCATTAAAATTGCGTAGGAATTACTTGACTAGCTTAAAATTAGGATCAATACTGAGAGTGTTCTCAGTGAGTTCTCTCGGTAGACCCGCATATCTGAAGGCTTCCATGCAAAGATGTCCCATTCTCACGGATGAACTAAATGAGCACACTTTCCTATTTCGAATCCATATTAGCGCTGATAGGGAATTGCTGAGATGAATCGCCAGGTACAAAATTAAACTGTTTGGTATCATCCACCAACTTAAACTTCAATAAAGGGTCTTGCTCTGTGGTTGGCTTCTTTAAAGGGGTCATGTCCGCCGGGTCAACATTATCCTGGTAGAACTTAAGTTCCTCCGTGGCACAGGCGGACTCGGCATAAGCAGCATCACCTTCTTCACATTCCAAGGCAATCTTTCTATTGCCATGGACTGTAATGGTACCCTTACGTCTTGGCATCTTAAGTTGTAGATATACATAACACGTCCGTGCCATAAACTTGGCATAAGCCGGCAATCCAAACGAAGCATGATAATGGCTTTTAATTTTAACCACCTCAAACCAGAATGTCTCTGCCTTGTAATCATAGTCATCGCCAAAAGCCACTTCTAAGGCAATCTTACCAACTGGGTATGCCGACTTACCAGGTACCACGTCGTGAAAGACTGTAGAAGACGGCTTAAGATCTTTGTCAGTCAAATTCATACAACGAAAGGTATCATAATAAAGGACGTTGATGCTGCTGCGTCCATCCATGAGTACCTTAGTGAATTTATAACCCCCAAATTGAGGGGCTACCACCAATGCCAATTTACCCGGATTGTCAACCCGGGGCAGGTGATCCTCATGACTCCATACAATTGGTTGTTCTGACCACCACAAATATCGAGGCACCGCCGGCTCGACGGCATTGACCACACGTTTATGAACATTCTGATCTCGCTTGCAAAGGCTTGTGGTGAAAACATGATACTGGCCACTGTTAAGTTGTTTTGGATTACTCTGATATCCTGACTTATGTTGCTGGTTACTCTGACCGGGCTGCTGATTATAACCACTCTAATTACCTTGTCCTTGATATCCAGAATTTGAGCCGCCACCCCCAAAGTCGAGCACGTGTGAGACGAGTCCTGACCCGCCGTGCGGGCCATTATTGTTATTATGATTCTGGTGATAGCCAGAATTCTTGTATTCATAATAAAGCAATCCTTCCACAAGTGAGTTGATGGTCTATCCGGGAAACTATGCTTTGGGCAAGGTTCATTCAACATCGCCTCCAGGGTGAATTTCGGCCCTCCAAACTGCGGCTTACCCTTACGACACTGATTATTACGTTGTGTATTGTTGTTAGCCACAAGGTCTGACCTACCATCGGGTTGCCTGCGTTAACCGTTGTTGCCCTGATTGTGTCCTGCCATATTCTGTTGCTGACCCTTACCATTCTTTTTTGCTTTGTTAGATTTTTCCTCATCGGACCCCGGCTCCTGAGTGGGATCAGAGTCAGCATACTTGATGAGAGCCGCCATGAGCTCCCCCATATCATTGCAATGACGTTTAAACCGCCCCAATTTCTGCTTGAGAGGTATGAAGTGGCAATTCTTCTCTAGAATCAACACAGCATAGCCGGCATTGATGCTATTCGATGAGTGGATAATAGTTGAAACCCGGCGAACCCAATGGTGGGCCGACTCATTCTCTCGCTGGACACAAGCGTCCAGAGCAATAATCGACAAGGGATGCTTGCATGTATCTTTGAAATTATGAATAAAATGCACCTTCAACTCAGCCCAAGAATTGATGTAGTTGGCAGGCAGCCCTGTCAACCAGGTTCGAGCTGGCCCATCCAACATCATGGTTAAGTATTTGGCTCATACTACATCGCTGACATCCAATATCTCCATGGCCATTTTGTAGTTCTCAATCCAAGCCTTGGTTGGGAGATCTATGCTGTAATTAGGCACCTTACGAGGGCCCTTAAAATGTTTGGGGAGGCGCTCATTACGTAGAGCCGGCGCTAGATATGGCACACCCACCATCCTGGAAGTCATCCCAGCCTCCACAGACGCTGAAGAGTTTCTCTACAGCTGCTGATGAGCCGCTAACTGAGCCACCAGTTTTCCCTCATGACGTGCTCTCGCCTGATCCCTAAGGTCCTGAACATTGTTATCATCACGGGCGGGGTATACCCATGAGGCGGGTTACGACGCCGCTCGCTGCTGGAAACTGCCAGTGACTCAATGTGCCGGCTGTAACTTCGACTCTGGCATGGAGTTGAATGAATTCCCTCGCGGCTGTATGTGTAAGCCGCCTACTGAGCTATAGCCGTCTGAAGAAGTTCCACAACATTCCGGGTCTCTGTCGCAGCTGGAGACTCGCCTTCAACTGGAGGAGCCGCCAACCGTGAAGCCCCAGCAATCATGTTATCCAGCGGGTTGGAATAATGACCCAAAGGTGTTGGTACGCGCCGAGGCAGGGTCAGATCAAAACGAGGCGGGTCTGGCATATGAGGTCGAGCCACTGTGCCCGTCATGGGCACCTCAGCACCCCGGATCACACCGGGCGGGTTCTGGTTCCTCCTCCGGGTGTATTAAAAAGGTTCTGCCCCTCAACTACGAAGGTAAACGGGTCCGGTGCATCCTCCGAAGGACAACATTTGATGCATTTTGATCTAGACTTAAGTGGAAAGCCTCGGCCCTTATTCCCTGCGTTTCGGCTTCTAAGGCGGCTCGCTCTTTGGCCATCCTGACATTCTCTCCCTTAAGGTCCTCTACGGCCTTGGTCACCGCATCCAATAGCTTTGCAACATCTTCTTTTTGTTGTTCCCGATTCGTTGGAGTCACCTCCGCGGCTAACAGAGTCACCAAAGCATCCAAGAGTTCGGATAGGACTTGAGCCGGCGGACGCGCAGAGTCGCTCGCTCCAGCTGTTGCAGCGGCAGTTGAGCCGGACGTCATGGCCCCAGTAGTTGAAGATTGTAGCACCGGTTGTGTGCCAGCCATAAAAATTGCAGCCCTGCTTGGCAGCTCATAGGGCTCCGAAATACTATCACCGTCGGAATAGCCCCCAAGCCCGCCACCCTGAAGTTGGTAGATTGACCATGTTTCGCCGTTTGAGGACTCATCACCTAAATAGATGGTCGTGTCTCCACCAGACATAGATCCTTCCTCAAGGTCCGTCCCATGAACAAAGCCAACGATAGCGCGCTTCCGACCGAGTTGAGTCCTGGCGGGTCGTGTGCACTGAGCCATCTCAATGACGTCGGTGCAGGAGAGCGGCTCAGGCTCTGACTCGCCAATCTTGCTGATGAAGACATGAATTCCACTGAAGGGGACTAGGTACCCGTACTCAATTGAGTCGGCCTCGGGGCCCCAGCCAGCATCGTCGATGTAGATCTTGCCGCAGCGACTCTTAGTCATCCGGCACACGGCATATCCCTTGATCCCTGAGAAACTGCCCTTCAAGAACTTGAAACCACTGTGATCTGGCCCCACGGTGGGCGCCAACTATCTTGCATTTAACACGGCAGATGCCCTTGTGAACGGACTTAGGTGTGGAGCCATCGCAACATAGGTTAGCTTGAAGGGGTTGAATGGGACAAAGGACACAAGGAGTTTGCCCAGATTCGGCCCCTCTCAACGAGGTAAAAGCCTACGTCCTGCTTCTAGTTGTATTATTTGAGTTTCGGTTACAAGGGAGTGAATACGCTTGACCTAGCTTTCGATTGATTGTTTCTTGAGTTAACCCGCCGGCGGGTCTCGCCTTTATATACACAGGTCGAAGCCTGACGGCTTACAAGAGTCCGAACTGGATCACACAATGTGACCAGCCCGGTTTCTAAATTGCTTTATCTTAACAGACAAGCCACCATATGGTGCTTCACACGTAAGGTCTTGGGCTTTCGCCAGGCCCAGTCCTATGAGCCGCCATCTTCACACTTCATCTTCTTAGGCCTACTTGGGCCTTCTTCATGTTAAGCCACCAATGGTGTAACCCGGTCCCTCCTAGGCGGGTCACACCTCGGAGCTATATCCTCAACAACTAACATTGCTACTGCTATCAAACTATCATACTACTATGCTACTAATCACTCTGCTGTAGATATTTAGTCTCCAAGTGTGGTTGAATTGACAACTCAGCTGCTAATACTTACAAATATTCTTTGGCTCCCCTTGTGTCGAATCATTAAATTTGGGTTGAGTACTCTACCCTCAAAAATTGTTGCGATCCCCTATACTTGTGGGTTATCAAGACCTTTTCTGGCGCCGTTGCCGGGGAGCATAGCTATATCTGTTAAGTCACTTGGGATTTATATCTGTTGATCACTATGAAGAATCTTAAGGATGATAGAACCAAGATCGTTCCATCTAAGACGACGGGAGGTAAGGAACTGCCATCTAGCTCTGCACTTGATTCACCGTCTGTTTTAAGTAAGCTTGAACTCCACAACCTGCTATTAATTTGGATATGTCGCAAGTAATTGATGATGCTACTTATGCTATGAATGATTCTTATGATGATGTTAGTACCTTTCTTGATAAGACTGTGCCACTAGGTGAATTTCTAGATGAACAACTTGCTAGAGCTAAACAAATTGAGAATGCTGAAAACAATGAAATTACTGAAACTGGTGAAATTATTGAAACTGAGAAGTATGATTCACCTCTTGGAACTAGTGCCCCTAGATATGAATTGCCTGAGATACTTAAGGGTTATGTTATGGATGGAGAGGTTGCTAGGTATTTTCTTTCTTGTAAGGATAGAGATGATCTTAAGAAATTATTATGCATGTTGGAAGAAAAATCTTTGAATGCTAGAATGAAATATGATCCTAAGTTTGCTACTTTGCCTATCTTTATTACTGATAAGGATTATGAATTCTCTATCGACCCAGAGTTAATTACTTTAGTTGAACCTGATCCTTTCCATGGCTATGAAACTGAAGCTGTTGTGGCACATCTTACTAAATTAAATGATATAGCTACCCTATTTGTTGATGATGAAATTTTTTGCTATTACTGTATTCTCAAGTTATTTCCATTCTCGTTAAAGGGTGATGCTAAGATATGGTACAATACTCTTGCTCCTGGTTATGTGCGTAGTCCCCATGATATGATTTATTACTTCTCTAAAAAATATTTTCCAGATCATAAGAAACAAGCTGCCTTACAGGAAATATTTAAATTTGTGCAAATTGAAGAAGAGAGTCTCCCACAAGCTTGGGGGAGGCTTCTCCAGTTACTTAATGCTTTGCCTGATCATCCTCTCAAGAAAAATGAAATACTTGATATCTTCTATAATGGACTAACTGATGCTTCCAGGGACTTCCTAGATAGTTGTGCTAGTTGTGTTTTCAAGGAACGAACTGTTGAACAAGCTAATGAATTATTGAATAATCATGATGATTGGACCCTTCCTGAACCACCGCCTAAACCCACTCCGAAGAAGAGGGGTATTTTATTTCTCAGTCCTGAAGATATGCAAGAGGCAAAGAATGTATGACGGAAAAAGGTATTAAAGTTGAAGGTGTTAAGAATTTACTGCCTATTGAAGAAATATATGGCCTTAACACACCACCACAGGTGGCAGAGGTAAATTCTCTTATAAAGTTTGATCAAGGTGACATTCCTTATAATGAATCGCCTAGTGATGAATATGATAATTACATTATTAAGCAAGATCATTTCAATGCAGATGTTTTGAAACAGTTAAAACGAAATGCTGATAACACTTGAGTGACTTGTTGTCTAGAATTGTTAATGATGTAAAAAGTGTTAGTAAACATGCCTCTATGGTTCAAACTCAGTTAGAACAGGTTGCTAAATCTCAAAGTGAGTTGCTCAATGCAATGAATAATAATATGAATGATCATGCTGTAAAAGTAATGACTAGAGGAGGTAAAATGACTCAGGAGCCACCTTATCCTAAAGGTCACCCTAAAAGAATTGAACAAGACTCTCAAAGAATTAATGCTGATGCACCTAGTCCTACTAAAAAGAAAAAATAAAAATAAAAATGATAGGACTTTGCATACTTCTAGTGAACCTGGGGTAGAAAAACCTTCTGAAAATAATGATGTCTCTATCTCTCATGCTGAAACTCAATCTAGTAATGAACATTTTACCTAGTGATAACGAAAATGAAAATGATGATGTTCATGAAGAAGCTCAACCAGATAATGATAAAGAACCTGACAATGATGTTGAAATAGAACCTGCTGTTGATCTTGATAACCCACCTTCTAAAAATAAACATTATGATAAAAGAGACTTTATTGCTAGAAAACATGGTAAAGAAAGAGAACCACGGGTTCAGAAACCCATGCCCTTTCTACCTAAACCATCTAAGAAAAAGGATGAGGAAGAATTTGATCGCTTTGCTGAAATGCTTAGGCTAGTCTTTTTGCGTACTCGTTTGACTGATATTTTAAAGATGGCCCCTTATGCTAAATACATGAAAGATATTGTCACTTATAAAAGGAAAATACCTGAAGCTGAAATCTCCACCATGCTTGCTAATTATCCTTTTAAGGATGGAGTACCTAAGAAACTAGGAGATCCAGAAATACCAACTATACCATGTTCCATTAAAAGAAGTTATGTCAAAACTGCCTTATGTGATTTGGGAGCTGGTGTTAGTGTTATGCCTTTCTCTTTATACAAAAGACTTGATTTGAATAAACTCACACCTACTGAAATATCATTGCAAATGGCTGACAAATCAACTGCCATACCTATCGGTATTTGTGAGGATTTGCCTATTGTCGTTGCAAATGTTACTATATTAACAGATTTTGTTATACTTGAGATGCCCGAGTACGAAAACATGTCGATTACCCTTGGTAGACCCTTTATGAATACTGCATGGGCTATTATTGATTGCAATAAAAGCAAAGTCACTTTTCATATCAATGGTAATGAGCATACGGTGCACTTTCAGAAGAAACTGTTTCAAGTGGAAGGTATTAGTGTTATTGAAAAGACTCTGACAATTACTATTGGAAGTTGTCAACTCCCTCTTCCTACTTCAAAATAGAAATATAAAATACTTATTGTTGGGGATATGGATATCCCCATTGAGGTAATGTAGTGGTTTACGAAAATTCTACGGGATCATGCTAATCGAAAGTGGTTGTTAATAAGACTTGATCAACCTTATTAATGGATTTTTTTAGAGGCATGTGGTCGATGAATTTAGTAAGCACGACCTTCTGTACTCACTTTTTGTTTTCTGTTATTTTTAGTTAAATACAATAAAATGCCCATGTTTATCCCGTTTTCTGAATTATCCATGCAATAAGAAAGTGGTCAGAATGTTATGAAACTTTAGCATGATTTTTTTCTGAATATTTGGGAGTTTCTGGCACCCAAAACATCACAGGGGGTGCCCTAGGTGCCCACTAGGCACCAGGGTGCGCCACACCTACCTGGCGGGCCCTGGTGGGTAGTGGTCCCAACAAGGCCCCCTTCACTTATTCTCGTAGATCACTTCATCACCTACCTCCAGAAAAAATCCATGTAGCTCTCTCTCTCTCTCTCTCGTGTTCTTGCTCCCAAACCCAGGAATTTCGATCTCTTTGCTCGGAGCTCCGTTTCCGAAACTATTTTGGGGGATTGCTACTTGGTATGTGACTCATCCATTGCTCAAATTAGTTTTTGTTCTAGTGGTATATATTTGAGTAATTAGCTACTCTTGGTGTGCTGTAAATGAGCTTTGCATTTTGAATTCTTTGAGTTCCAATAGTTTGAATGCTTGATATAGCCTCTAGAGATCCCTATGAGTAGTTGCTATCAATCATGTTAAGTTTTATTGATATTATTTTGTGACCCAAAAATTCCAGAAAATTGTTCGCAGATAAAATGCACCTCTTTAGGAGTTCTTCAAGGCGGAGGTCCTCGGAGGCATCATCGAGTGAGAGCTGGATACGACAGGCCTATGTTGAATCGACGGGAAGCTCGGTACGGGATACCGACACCAGATCGTGCTTATGGCCGTGTGACGAGTTCATGATAGGTGTGTGTATTAAATAAGAATTTGATCAGTATGTTCAAAACACTGAGCTCGCTTCCTTCATCGCAGATAAGTGCACTCAGCATTACAACTTTACTGGATCGTCCGCTAAAAAGTTGAAGTATCATTCTCGTGAATTTAGAGTCTCATTTTGCCTTTATGATAGAACCTTTAGTATTATATTAGAAGAATTTTGTCCAGTCATTAATAAAATCCATAGGAGCATGAGACTTAATAGCCGTTCTCGGCATATACTTCAAACCATGAGGTCCAAGCTCGATGGCCCACTTGGCCACCCGGCCTATTGCTTCTCTATTCTGAATAATATCTCCCAAAGGGGCGGAGCTGACCACAGTAATGGGATGACCAAGAAAATAATGCTTCAGCTTGCGACTGGCCATGAACATGCCATATACTAGCTTCTGCCAATGTGGGTATCGCTGTTTAGACTCAATTAACATCTCACTAACATAGTAAGCCAACCTCTGGACTGGGTACTCCTTACCCGTCTCCTTTCTTTCCACTACAACCGCCACATTGACAGCTCTGCTGTTAGCCGCCACGTATAAAAGCAAAGGTTCTTTCTCAATGGGAGCAGCAAGGACGGCGGCTCAGCGAGCTGTTTCTTGAGTGCTTCAAATGCCTCATTAGCCGCATCACTCCAAACGAAGTGGTCTATTTTCTTCATCATCTGGTATAAAGGAATTGCCTTTTCTCCCAGGCGGCTTATGAACCGGCTCAAAGCGGCGATACGACCCACCAAATGTTGAACGTCATTGATACACGCTGGCTTAGCCAATGAAGTAATAACCTTGATCTTCTCCGGGTTAGCTTCGATACCTTCCTCGCAGACCAGAAAACCCAAAAGCTTGCTTGCAGGTACACCAAAAACACATTTGGCTAGGTTAAGCATCATCTTGTATACACGGAGATTGTCAAAGGTCTCTTTCAAATCATCCAATAGAGTCTCTTTCTTCCTGGATTTTACAACAATATCATCCACATAAGCATGAACATTGTGTCCAATCTGATTATGAAGACAGTTCTGGACACAACGTTGATAAGTTGCCTGCGCACTCTTGACCCCAAAAGGCATAGAAACATAATAGAAAGCTCCAAAAGTGTGATAAAAGCCATCTTCTCTTGATCTTTAACTGCCATCTTAATCTGATGATAACCAGGATAAGCATCCAGGAAGCTCAAACGCTCACAACCCGCCGTAGCATCTATAATCTGATCAATGCGGGGAAGGGCAAAAGGATCAGCTGGACAAGCCTTATCGAGGTCTGTATAATCCCCACACATGCGCCAAGTACCATTCTTCTTAGGTACTAGCACCGGGTTAGCCAACCACTCCGGGTGAAAAACTTCCATTACGAACCCAGCCGCTAAGAGCCGGGCCACCTCTTCTCCAATGGCCTTACATCGCTCTTCATTAAAATGGTGAAGGAAATTCTTGGCCGGCTTAAACTTAGGATCAATATTGAGAGTGTGCTCAATGAGTTCTCTCGGTACACCCGGCATATCTGAAGGCTTCCATGCAAAGATGTCCCGATTCTCACGGATGAACTCAATGAGCATGCTTTCCTATTTTGAATCCATATTAGCGCTGATAGTGAATTGCTGAGATGAATGGCCAGGTACAAAATCAACATGTTTGGTATCATCCGCCGACTTAAACTTCAATAAAGGGTCTTGCTCTGTGGTTGGCTTCTTTAAGTTCCTCCGTGGCACACACGTTCTCAGCATAACCAACATCACCTTCTTCACATTCCAAAGCAATCTTTCTATTGCCATGGACTCTAATGGTACCCTTACGTCCTAACATCTTAAGCAGTAGATATACATAACACGTCCGTGCCATAAACTTCGCATAAGCCGGCAGTCCAAACAAAGCATGATAATGGCTTTTAATTTTAACCACCTCAAACCACAGTGTCTCTGCCCTGTAATCATAGTCATCGCCAAAAGCCACTTCTAAGGCAATGTTACCAACTGGCTATGCCGACTTACTAGGTACCATGCCGTGAAAGACTGTAGAAGATGGCTTAAGATCTTTGTTAGTCAAATTCATACGGCAAAAGGTATCATAGTAAAGGATGTTGATGCTGCTGCCTCCATCCATGAGTACCTTAGTGAATTTATAACCCCCAACTTGAGGGGCTACCACCAATGCCAACTGACCCAGATTGTCAACCCAGGGTGGGTAATCCTCACGACTCCATAAAATTGGTTGTTCTGACCACCGCAAATAACGAGGCACCGCCGGCTCAACGGCATTGACCGCATGTTTATGAACCTTCTGATCTCGCTTGCTAAGGCTTGTGGTGAAAACATGATACCGACCACTGTTAAGCTGTTTTGGATTACTCTGATATCCTCACTTCTGTTGCTGGTTACTCTAACCGGGCTGCTGATTATAACCACTCTGATTACCTTGTCCTTGATATCCATAATTTGAGCCGCCACCCCCAAAGCTGGGCCTGTGTGAGCCGGATCCTGACCTGCCGTGTGGGCCATTCTTGTTATTATGATTCCGGTGATAGCCAGAATTCTTGTATTCCTTCATAATAAAGCAATCCTTCCACAAGGGAGTTGATGGTTTTTTCCGGGAAACTATGTTTTGGGCAAGGTTCATTCAACATGGCCTCCAGGTTGAATTTCAGCCCTCCAAACTGTGGCTTACCCTTACGACGCTGATTATTATGTTGTGTATTGGTGTTAGCCACAAGGTCTGAGCTGCCATCGGGTTGCCTGCATTTACCGTTGTTGCCCTGATTGTGTCTTGCCGTATTCTGTTGCTGACCCTTACAATTCTTTTTTGCTTTGTTAGATATTTCCTCATCGGACCCCGGTCCCGGGTGGGATCAGAGTCAGCATACTTGATGAGAGCCGCCATGAGCTCCCCCATATCATTGCAATGACGTTTAAGCCGCCCAAATTTCTGCTTGAGAGGTATGAAGTGGAAATTCTTCTCTAGAATCAGCACAGCAGAGCCGGCGTTGATGCTATCAGATGATTGGATAATAGCTGAAACCCGGCGAACCTAATGGTGGGCCGACTCATTCTCTCGCTGGACATAAGCGTCCAGATCAATAATTGACAAGGGCTGCTTGCATGTATCTTTGAAATTCTAAATAAAATGTGCCTTCAACTCAGCCCACGAATTGATGGAGTTGGCAGGCAACCCTTTCAACCAGGTTCGAGCTGGCCCATCCAACATCATGGTGAAGTATTTGGCGCATACTGCATCGCTGACATCCAACATCTCCATGGCCAGTTCGTAGCTCTCAATCCAAGCCTCGGTTGGGAGATCTGCGGTGTAATTAGCCACCTTATGAGGGCCCTTAAAATCTTTGGGGAGGCACTCATTACGTAGAGCCGGCGCTATACATGGCACACACACCGTCCTGGAAGTCATCCCAGCCTCCACAGACGCCGAAGGGTTTCGCTGAAGCTGCTGATGAGCCGATAACTGAGCCATCGGTTCTGCCTCTTGATGTGCTCTCGCATGATCCCTAAGTGCCTGAACATTGTTATCATCACGGGCAGGTTATTCCCATGAGGCAGGTTACGACGCCGCTCGATGCTGGAAACTGCCGGCGACTCAATGTGTCGGCTGTAGCTTCGACTCTGGCATGGAATTGAATGAATTCGCTTGCGGATGTATCTGTAAGCCGCCTGCTGAGCTACAGCCGTGTGAAGAAGTTCCACAACATTCCGGGTCTCTATCGTAGCTGGAGACCCGCCTTCAACTGGAAGAGCCGCCAGCTATGAAGCCCCAACAATCATGTTATCCAGCAAGTTGGAATAATGACCCGAAGGTGTTGGAACGCGCTGAGGCGGGCTCAGATCCAAATGAGGCGGGTTTGGCATACGAGGTCGAGCCGCCGTGCCCGTCATGGGCACCTCAGCAGCCCGGATCACACCGGGCGGGTTCCCGTTCCTGCTCCGGGTGTATTAAGAAGGTTCTGCCCCTCAAACTGCGAAGGGAAATGGGTCTGGTGCTTCCTCCGAAAGTCCAGACTTCAGCGGAAAGCCTCGGCCCTTATTCGCTGCGTCTCGGCTTCTAAGGCAGCTCGCTCTGTGGCCATCCTGACATTCTCTGCCACAAGGCCCTCTCGGGCCTTGGTCACCTCATCCCGTAGTTTCGCAACATCTGCTTTATGCCTTTCCTGATTCGCTGGAGTCACCTCGACGGCTAACAGAGTCGCCAATGCATCCAAGAGTTCGGATAGGACTTGAGCCGGCGGACACACAGAGCCGCTCGCTCCAGCCATTGCAGTGGCAGTTGAGCCGGACATCATGGACGCAACAGTTGAAGATTGTAGCACCGGTTGTGTGCCAGCCATAAAAATTGCAGCCCTGCTTGGCGGCTCATAGGGCTCCGGAATACTGTCGCCGTCGGAATAGCCCCCAAGCCCGCCGTCCGGAAGTTGATAGATTGACTATGTTTCGCCGTTTGAGGACTCATCACCTAATAGATGGCCGTCTCTCCACCAGACATAGATCCTTCCTCAAAATCTGTCCCATGAACAACTCAACGAAAGCGCGCTTCCGACTGGGTTGAGCCCTGGTGGGTCATGCGTGCTGAGCCGTCTCAACGACGTCAGTGCAGCAGACCGGCTTAGGCTCTGACTCACCGATCTTGCCGATGAAGACGTGAATTCCACCGAAGGGGACCCGGTACCCATACTCAATTGAGTCGGCCTCGGGGTCCCAGCCAGCATCATCGATGTAGATCTTGCCACGGCAACTCTTGGTCATCCGGCCCACGGCGTATCCCTTGATCCCTGAGAAGCTGCCCTTCAAGAACTCGAAACCACTATGCTCTGGCCCCATGGTTGGCGCCAACTGTCGTGCATTTAATGCGGCAGATGCCCTTGTGAAAGGACTTAGGTGTGGAGCCATCACAATGTAGGTTAGCTTGAAGGGGTTGAACGGGACAAAGGACACAAGGAGTTTACCCAGGTTCGGCCCCTCTCAACGAGGAAAAAGCCTACATACTGCTTCTAGTTGTATTGCTTGAGTTTTGATTATAAGGGAGCGAATACGCTTGACCTAGCTTTCGATTGATTGTTTCTTGAGTTAACCCGCCGCCTAGTCTCGCCTTTATATACACACGTCAAAGCCCGACGGCTTACAAGAGTCCGAACCGAATCACACAACGTGACCAGCCCGGTTTCTAAATTGCCTTATCTTAATAGACAAGCCACCATATGGCGGTTCACGCGTACGGGTCTTGGGCTTTCACCAGGCCCACTCCTATGAGCCGCCATCTTCACACTTCATCTTCTTAGGACTACATTAGCCTTCTTCATGTTAAGCCACCAACGGTGCCACCCGACCCCTCCTAGGCGGGTCACACCTCAGAGCTATATCCTCAACAACTATCATTGCTACTGCTATCAAACTATCATAATACTATGCTACTGATCACTCTGCCACAGATATTTAGTCTCCAAGTGTGGTTGAATTGATAACTCAGCTGCTCATACTTACAAATATTCATTGGCTCCCCTTGTGTCAAATCAATAAATTTGGGTTGAATACTCTACCCTCGAAAATTGTTGCGATCCCCTATACTTGTGGGTTATCAAGACCTTTTCTGGCGCCGTTGCCGCAGAGCATAGCTATATTTGTTAAGTCACTTGGGATTTATATCTGTTGATCACTATGAAGAATCTTAAGGATGATAGAATCTAAGACGAGGGGAGGTAAGGAATTGCCATCTAGCTCTGCACTTGATTCACCATCGGTTTTAAGTAAGCTTGAATTCCACAACCTTCTATAAATTCGGATATGTCGCAAGTAATTGATGATGCTACTTCTACGATGAATGATGCTTATGATGATGTTAGTACCTTGCTTGATAAGACTGTGCCACTAGGTGAATTTCTTGATGAACAACTTGCTAGAGCTAAAGAAATCGAGAATGCTGAAAACAATGAAATTACTGAAACTGGTGAAATTATTGAAACTAAGAAGTATGATTCACCTCTTGGAACTAGTGCCCCTAGATATGAATTGCTTGAGATACTTAAGGGTTACGTTATGGATCGAGAGGTTGCTAGGGATTTTCTTTCGTGTAAGGATAGAGATGATCTTAAGAAATTATTATGCATGTTGGAAGCAAAATCTTTGAATGCTAGAATGAAATATGATCCTAAGTTTGCTACTTCACCTATCTATATTACTGATAAGGATTATGAATTCTCTGTCGACCCAAAGTTAATTACTTTGATTGAACCTGATCCTTTCCATGGCTATGAAACTGAAGCTGTTGTGGCACATCTTACTAAATTAAATGATACGGCCACCCTATTTGCTGATGATGAAAAAGTTTGCTATTACTATATTCTCAAGTTATTTCCTTTCTCGTCAAAGGGTGATGCTAAGATATGGTACAATACTCTTGCTCCTGGTTGTGTGCGTAGTCCCGATGATATGATTTATTACTTTTCTAAAAAATATTTTCCAACTCATAAGAAACAAGCTGCTTTACAGGAAATATTTAGCTTTGTGCAAATTGAAGAAGAGAGTCTCCCACAAGCTTGGAGGAGGCTTCTCTAATTACTTAATGCTTTGCCTGATCATCCTCTCAAGAAAAATGAAATGCTTGATATCTTCTATAATGGACTAATTGATGCTTCCAGGGATTTCCTAGATAGTTGTGGTGGTTGTGTTTTCAAGGAACGAACTGTTGAACAAGCTGAGGAATTATTGAATAATCATGATGATTGGACACTTTCTGAACCACCGCCTAAACCCACTCCGAAGAAGACGGGTATTTTATTTCTCAGTCCTGAAGATATGCAAGAGGCAAAGAATGTATGACGGAGAAAGGTATTAAAGTTGAAGATGTTACGAATTTATCGCCTATTAAAGAAATATATGGTCTTGACACACCACCACAGGTGGTAGAGGTAAATTCTCTTATAAAGTTTGATGAAGGTGACATTCCTTATAATAAATCGCCTAGTGATGAATATGATAATTACATTATTAAGCAAGATCATTTCAATGCAAATGTTATGAAACAGTTAAAACGAAATGCTGATAACACTTGAGTCATTTGTTGTCTAGAATTGTTAATGATGTCAAAGGTGTTAGTAAACATGCCTCTATGGTTCAAACTCAGTTAGACAAGTTGCTAAATCTCAAAGTGAGTTGCCAAGTGAAATGAATAATAATATGAATGATCATGCTGTAAGAGTAATGACTAGAGGAGGTAAAATGACTCAGGAGCCACTTTATCCTAAAGGTCACCCTAAAAGAATTGAACAAGACTCTCAAAGAATTAATGCTGATGCACCTAGTCCTACTAAAAAGAAAAAAGAAAAAGAAAAATGATAGGACTTTGCATACTTCTAGTGAACCTGGGGAAGAAAAACCTTCCGAAAACAATGATGTCTCTATCTCTCATGCTAAAACTCAATCTAGTAATGAACATTTTACCTAGTGATAACGAAAACGAAAATGATGATGTTCATGAAGATGCTCAACCAGATAATGATAAAGAACCTGACAATGATGTTGAAATAGAACCTGTTGTTGATCTTGATAACCCACCTTCTAAAAATAAACGTTATGATAAAAGAGACTTTATTGCAAGAAAACTTGGTAAAGAAAGAGAACCACGGGTTCAGAAACCCATGCCCTTTCCACCTAAACCATGTAAGAAAAAGGATGAGGAAGCATTTGAATGCTTTGCTGAAATGCTTAGGCTAGTCTTTTTGCGTACTCGTTTGACTGATATTTTAAAGATGGCCCATGATGTTAAATACATGAAAGATATTGTCACTAATAAAAGGAAAATATCTGAAGCTGAAATCTCCACCATGCTTGCTAATTATCCTTGTAAGGATGGAGTACCTAAGAAACTAGGAGATCCAGAAATACCAACTATACCATGCTCCATTAAAAGAAGTTATGTCAAAACTGCCTTATGTGATTAAGGAGCCGGTGCTAGTGTTATGCCTTTCTATTTATACAAAAGACTTGATTTGAATAAACGCACATCTACTGAAATATCATTGCAAATGGCTGACAAATCAACTACCATACCTATCGGTATTTGTGAGGATTTGCCCGTTGCCGTTGCAAATGTTACTATCTCAACAGACTTTGTTATACTTGAGATGCCCGAGGACGAAAACATGTCGATTATCCTTGGTAAACCCTTTTTGAATACTGCAGGGGCTATTATTGATTGTTATAAAAGCAAAGTCACTTTTCATATCAATGGTAATGAGCATATGGTGCATGTTCCGAAGAAAAAGTTTCAAGTGAATGATATTAGTGTTATTGAAAAGACTCTGACACTTACTATTGGAAGTTGCCAACTCTCTCTTCCTACTGCCAAAAAGAAATATAAAATACTTATTGTTGGGGATATGCATATCCCCGTTGAGGTAACGTAGTGGTTTACGAAAATTCTTCGGGTTCATGCTAATCGAAAGTGGTTGTTAATAAGACTTGATCAACCTTATTAATGGATTATTTTCGAGAGGCATGTGGTCGATGAATTTAGTAAGCACAACCTTCTATACTCACTTTTTTGATTTCTGTTATTTTTAGTTAAATACAATAAAATGCCCATGTTTATCTAGTTTTCTGAATTATCCGTGCAATAAAAAAGTGATCAAAATGCTATGAAATTTAGCATGATTTTTTTTCTGAATATTTGGGAATTTATGGCACTGAAAACATCACAGATGGTGCCCTAGGTGCCCACTAGGCACCAGGGTGCGCCACACCCACCTGGCGGGCCTTGGTGGGTAGTGGGCCCAACAAGGCCCTCCTTACTTATTCTCGTAGCTCACTTCATAACCTACCTCTAGAAAAAAAAACCTGTAGCTCTCTCTCTCTCTCTCATGTTCTTGCTCCCAAACCCAGGAATTTCAATCTCTTTGCTCGGAGTTTCGTTTCCGAAACTGTTTTGGGGGATTGCTACTTGGTATGTGACTCCTCCATTGCTCAAATTAGTTTTTGTTCTAGTGGTTTATATTTTGAGTAATTAGCTACTCTTGGTGTGCTGTAAATGAGCTTGCATGTTGAATTCTTTGAGTTCCAATAGTTTGAAGGCTTGATATCGCCTCTAGACATCCATATGAGTAGTTGCTATCAATCTTGTGAAGTTTTATTGATATTATTTTGTGACCCAAAAATTCCAGAAAATTGTTCGCAGATAAAATGCACCTCCTTAGGAGTTCTTTGAGGCGGAGGTCCTCGGAGGCATCATCGAGTGAGAGCTCGATACGACAGGCCTATGTTGAATCGACAGCAAGCTCGGCCCTGGATACCGACACCAGATCATGCTTATGGCCATGTGACGAGTTCATGGTACGTGTGTGCATTAAAGAAGAATTTGATCAGTATGTTCAAAACACTGAGCTCGCTCCCTTCATCGCAGATAAGTGCACTCAGCATTACAACCTTACTGGATCGTCCACTAAAAAGTTGAAGTATCATTCTCGTGAATTTAGAGTCTCATTTTGCCTTTATGATAGAACCTTTAGTATTCTATAGACGAATTATGTCATGCATGAAAAATTCCATATTGGGGCTCGCTAGACGAACCACCAAAATCTAAGTATGAAATGTTCCTGAGTAGCCTCTGTTGTGGTGAGGATAGGGGGGTTACACAAGGTAGAATAAAAAGTATACAATTTCCCTCCATCTGTTACTTTGCACTCTTTAATGGCAAATGCATCATAGGTAAACAAGACTGCAACACACTTTGTGCCCTAGATTTGAGCCTTATCCATACTGCTTTAACCGGCATTAAATGTTATAATCTGATGACCCACCAGTATAGGGATCGCAACAGTTTTCGAGGGTAGAGTATTCAATCCAAATTTATTGATTCGACACAAGGGGAGCCAAAGAATATTCTCAAGTATTAACAGCTGAGTTGTCAATTCCACACCTGAAAGGCTTAATATCTGCAGCAAAATATTTAGTAGCAAAGTAGTATGGAAGTAACGGTAACGGTGGCAAAAGTAACAGTAGCAGTTTTGTAGCAATCGTAATAGTGTCAACGGCAAAGTAACTTAGCAAAGATCAATATGAAACAAACTCGTAGGCAATGTATCAACAATGGACAATTATGTTGGATGGCATTGATCATGCAACAGTTATAAACTAGGGTGACACAGAACTAGCTCCAATTCATCAACATAATGTAGGCTTGTATTTCGAATATAGTCATACGTGCTTATGGAAAAGAACTTGCATGACATCTTTTGTCCTTCCCTCCTGTGGCAGCAGGGTCCTAATGGAAACTAAGGGATATTAAGGCCTCCTTGTAATAGAGAACCAGGCCAAAGCATTAGCACTTAGTGAATACATGAACTCCTCAAACTACGGTCATCACCGGGAAGTGTCCCGACTATTGTCACTCCGGGGTTGCCGGATCATAACACGTAGTAGGTGACTATAACTTGCAAGATAGGATCAAGAACACAAATATATTCATTAAAACATAATAGGTTCAGATGTGAAATCATGGCACTCGGGCCCTAGTGACAAGCATTAAGCATAGCAAAGTCATAGCAACATCAATCTTAGAACATAGTGGATACTAGGGATCAAACCCTAACAAAACTAACCCGATTACATGGTAAATCTCATCCAACCCATCACCGTCCAGCAAGCCTATGATGGTATTACTCACGCACGGCAGTGAGCATCATGAAATTGGTGAAGGAGGATGGTTGCTGCTGATGATGGCGACAATTTCCCCTCTCTGGAGCCCAAAACGGACTCCAGATCTTCCCGCCCAAGGAAGAACACGAGGTGGCGGTGGCTCCGTATCATAAAACGCGATGAATCCTTCTCTCTGATTTTTTTTTCTCCCTGAACGTCAATATATGGAGTTGGAATTGAGGTCGGTGGAGGTCCAGGGACCCACAAGGCAGGGGGCGCCCTCCACCTTTGTGGACAGCCGGTGGGTCCCCTTCTGTTGATTCTTTCGCCAATATTTTTTATTTATTCCAAAAATATTCTCCGTGAAGTTTCAGGTCATTCCAAGAAATTTTATTTCTGCAAAAAAATAACACCAAGGCAATTCTGCTGAAAACAGCGTCAGTTTGGGTTAGTTCCATTCAAATCATGCAAATTAGAGTCCAAAACAAGGGCAAAAGAGTTTGGAAAAGTAGATACGATGGAGACGTATCAACTCCCACAAGCTAAACCCATTTCTTGTCCTCAAGCAATTTAGTTGACAAACTGAAAGTTATAAAGAAAAACTTTAACAAACTCTGTTTGACCTTGTTGTTGCAAATATGTAAAGCCAGCATTCAAGTTTTCAGCAAAGATTATGAACTAACCATATTCACAATAATATTTAGGTCTCACATTTACTCATATCAATGGCATAATCAACTAGCGAGTAATAATAATAAATCTCGGATGAAAACACTTTCTCAAAACAATCATGATATGGTATAACAAGATGGTATCTCGCTAGCCCTTTCTGAGACCGCAAAACATAAATGCAGAGCACCCCTGAAGATCAAGGACTGACTAGACATTGTAATTCATGGCAAAAGAGATCCAGTCACAGTCATGATCAATATCAATTAATAACAATGCATACAAATGACAGTGGTGCTCTCTAACTGGTGCTTTTTATAAGAGGATGATGACCCAGCAATAAAAGTAAATAGATAGGCCCTTCGCAGAGGGAAGCAGGGATTTGCAGAGGTGCCAGAGCTCGAGTTTTTGAAATAGAGATGAGTAATATTTGAGCGGCATGCTTTCATTGTCAACATAACAACCAAGAGATCTCGCAATTTATATTGAGCAATATAAGCCATAGAAACTAGAAAACAAGCAAACTATGCGTTGAAAACAGAATCTGTCAAAAACAGAACAGTCTGTAATGATCTGAACAACAACCATACTTCTGCTACTTCAAAAATTCTGAAACATTAGGAAAACCTAGGAAATTTGTATATCAATCTTGTGTAAAACAATTCAGATCAAAATCACGCTTTTGTGATTTTTTTAAATTCTGGCAATGAGAGTGAAAGTTTCTTTTTCTCAGCAAGATCAAATCAACTACCACCATAGATCATCCCAAAGGTCTTACTTGGCACTTTATCGAAACAAAAGCTGTAAAACATGATTACTATAGTAGAATAATCATGAGAACAAACAAAAACAGTAGGGGTAAATATTGGGTTGTCTCCCAACAAGCGCTTTTCTTTAATGCCTTTTTTAGCTAGGCATAATATTTTAATGATACTCTTCCAAGCCCTATTTCGATGATAGTCTTATTCATACTCCAAAAGATATAAGTGAAGTTCATGGAGCATTCTACATTAATATAGATTTACCAACATACAAGCTCAAAATATATAAGTGAAGCACACGAAGCATTCTATAAAGCCATACTCAAAAGATTTAAGTGAAGCACAAAGAGCATTCTATAAAGCCATACTCAAAAGACTTAAGTGAAGCACAAAGAGCATTCTACAAGGCCATACTCAAAAGATTTAAGTGAAGCACAAAGAGCATTCTACAAATCAATGAACGGCTATCTCGTACTAGCATTGAGCATATAGGAAAAGAAAAGATAAATAAACACAAAAGACGTATATCATGTGAACAAAACAAAAACCGAGGTATATCGATAATTGTTGAAGAAGAAAGATGGGATGCCAACTGGGGCATCCCCAAGCTTAGATGCTTGAGTATGCTTGAAAATTTTACTTGGGCTGCCTTGGGAATCCCCAAGCTTAAACTCTTGCCTCTCCTTATTCTTCTCATATCGATAACTCCTCGATCTTCGAACACTTCATCCACATGAAACTTAACAAAAAACCTTGTGAGATCCGTTAGTATAATAAAGTCAATCACTACCTTTAGGTACTGTTATTAAATCATTCCAATTTCATATTAGCAATATATCTACTGTATTCCAACTTCACCATGGTTCATAACCCCGATACAACCCATAGATTCATCAAAATAAGCGAACAACACATAGAAAACAGAATCTGTCAAAAACAGGACAGTCTGTAGCAATCTAGAACTTTCATATAATTCTGTAACTTCAAAAACTCTAAACAATTAGGACAATCTAACCAATTTGCATAGCACTACTGTGTACAAATTTCAAGATTTTATCATGCTCCAGTAAAAAATGTAAATTCAGTTACTACAGCAAAAGTTTCTGTTTTTGCACCGCACACACCGAACAAGCAATTTAAACATCCTAAAGCTAAACCTTGGTACATTTTTTTTAATAAAATGGATAAATACAAGGGCATAATTATTTTTGAGAAACTTCCACGAAAATTTCTACATTGTTTCCATGAGCATGAACACAAGTGTTCAAGGTCGACCCTCACTTCTCCAATGCACAACCTTCCAAACACTTCTCTTTTTGAAAAAGTTTTTAGGCATAAGAGGCAAGTAATCTTTTTGTGTTTTGCATTATTTAAATATTTTTTGTTTGTCTCACCCACAACTAAACAAAAAGAAAAGGGAAATTTTTTTTACTTAGTGAACAAAGCAAACAAGCATACACGAGAATATCAACCCCATGATATTGCTCCCCGGCAACGGCGCCAGAAAAGAGCTTGATAATCCCCAAGTGCAAGGAATCATCGTAGCAATTTCCAAAGGTGGAAGTGATACGTATGGAGTGTTGAACCCACACAGAGCTAAAGGCAAGATCAATATTCTCTCGAGTCCTATCTGCCACTGATACGACTCTGCGTACACCGAACGTTTGCTTTCATCTAGAAACGAGAAATAAAACTATGGTGTGGGTATGAAGAGGATAACTTTGCATGATATCAAAGAATTAAAATATAAAAGTAGGTGTTGTTAATATAAAGTTAGAATATATTATAAATATATTACAAATAGCGAGTGTGGAATAATGATGGATCAGTGTGCCGAATTATCCTAGGCAATTGTTAATAAGATGCGTGGTCGTTATTGCAATTTTATACGAGGGAGAGGCATAAGCTAACATACTTTCTCTCCTTGGATCATATGCACTTATGATTGGAACTCTAGCAAGCATCCGCAACTACTAAAGATCATTAAGGTAAAACCCAACCATAGCATTAAAGTATCAAGTCCCCTTTATCCCATACGCAACAACCCCCTTACTCGGGTTTATGCTTCTGTCACTCAAGCAACCCACTATAAGAGAATCATGAACGTATTGCAACACCCTACAACGGGAATCCTTCACGTGTGCATGGTTTGGAAGGCACCATAGGACAGCACCAAAATAAAAAATACAACTCAAACTAATCTAGATCATCAATCAACCCAAAAGACAAAAGAATTCTACTCAAAACATCATGGGATGGCAACACATCATTGGATCATAATATGTGGCATAAAGCACCATGTTCAAGTAGGGGATTACAGTGGGGTGCGGGAGAGTGGACTGCGTAAAAGTGATGAGGAAGGTGATGAAGACGGTGATGTTGATGAAGACGATCACCGCGGCGATGGTTCCCCCGGCAGCACTCCGGCGCCACCAAGAGAGAGGGGGAGAGAGTCTCCCCCTTGTGCTTCCTCCTCCATGGCCTCCCCCTAGATGGGGAGAGGTTCTCCCTCTGGTCCTTGGCCTCCAAGGCGATGATGGCCCCCTCTGGGATACTCGTCCATGGCCTCCGGTGATGATGGCCCCCTCCGGCAGGGTGCCGGAGAGGGCCTAGATTGATTTTTCGTGGCTACAGACACTTGCGGCGGCGGAACTCCTGATCTAGATTTATTTGTTGGGTTTTTGGTATTTATAGGAATTTTTGGCATCGGTCTCACATCAAGGGCGTCCACGAGGTAGCGACAAGGTAGTAGCTCCATCCCGGGGGGTTAGGGCGCACCCCCTACCTTGTCGTCGCCTCGGGACTCTTTTGGTCTAAATCTTGTGCTTCGGGGTTCTCTTTTGGTCCATAAAAATCACCGTAAATTTTCAGCCCATTCCGAGAACTTCTATTTCTGCAGAAAAAACGAGACCGCGGTAGTTCTGCTGAAAACAGCGTCAGTCTGGGTTAGTTCTAATCAAATCATACATAAACCATATAAAATTGTTGCAAACATGGCATGAATACTTCATAAATTATAGATACATTGGAGATGTATCAGCACTCCGGTTACCGGCCATTTTCTCATGAATGATGAGCGGAGTCCACTCATCGTGAGAATAACCCACCTAGCATGGAAGATACTGATAGCCCCAGTCGCTACATGAGCGATTCAGGCGTACAAAACAGATTATCATTTGAAGGTTTAGAGTTTGGCAGATGCAAATTTACTTGGAACGGCAGGTAAATACCGCATATAGGTAGGTATGGTGGACTCATATGGAACAACTTTGGGTTTATGGAAGTGGATGCACAAGTAGTATTCCCGCTTAGTACAAGTGAAGGCTAGCAAGAGATTGAGGAGCGACCAACTAGAGAGCGACAACAGGCATAAACATGCATTGAGATTAAGCATCATTGAGTGCAAGCATGAGTAGGATATAAATCACCATGAACATAAATATCGTGGAGGCTATATTGGTTTTGTTTCAACTACATGCGTGAACATGTGGCAAGTCAAGCCACTTGAATCATTCAAAGGAGGATACCATCCTATCATACTACATCACAACCATTTTAAAAACATGTTGGAACGCAAGGTAAACCATTATAAACTCCTAGCTAATTAAGCATGGCATGAGTAACTATAATCCATAATTGTCATTGCAAACATGTTTCATTCATAATGGGCTGAATCAAGAATGATGAAGTAATGATATTTACAAAAACAAGATAGGTCAAGTTCATACCAGCTTTTCCTTATCTCAATCATTTCATCATATATCGTCATTATTGCCTTTCACTTGCACGACCGAACGGTGTGGATAGTAATAATAGCGCACGTGCATTGGACTAAGCTGGAATCTGCAAACATTTATTCAAAGGACAAGCCAGGTAATATTGGCTCTTTGTTAGATCAACAATAATGCATCTGAGAGCCACTCAATATTTTCATTGTGGTCTTCTCCTCTCGACACCCAAAGAAAAGAAAAGAATTTCAAAGAAACACACTGAAATGTTTTTGGAGTTTTTGTTTTTCTGAAGAAGGTAAAACAAGAACGAGAAAAACTATTTACACGGGAAAGCTCCCAACAAGCAAAAGAAGAACAAGAAATCTTTTTGGGTTTTCTTTAAATACTACAACTAAATGAACATGGAAAGGAAATAAGCTACAACTATTTTTTGTTTTTCTTAATTTTTTTCAAACACACAAGAAGAAAGCTGGAAAAAGAAATAAACTAGCATGGAAAATACAATGAAAGAGTATGAACACCGACATCAGAAATGAGTGTGTGAACATGAATGTAATGTCGGTGAGAAATACGTTGTGATGCCCCCGATTTGACCGTACACTAATCATGCACGCAAATGTGTACGACCAAGATCAGGGACTCACGGGAAGATATCACAACACAACTCTAAACATAAATTAAAATAATACAAGCTTCATATTACAAGCCAGGGGCCTCGAGGGCTCGAATACATAGCTCGATACACAAGACTCAGCGGAAGCAACAATATCTGAGTACAGACATAAGTTAGACAAGTTTTGCCTTAAGAAGGCTAGCACAAACATCAACGATCGAAGAGGCAAGGCCTCTTGCCTGGGACCTCCTAACTACTCCTGGTCGTCGAGGGGCTCCATGTAGAAGTATCCGTCGGCGGTGGCATCTGGCTCCAGAGATCCCCCAACTGGTTGCATCAACCGGAAAGAAGAAAGAAGGGGGAAAAGGGGTTGCAAAGCAACCGTGAGTACTCATCTAAAGTACTCGCAAGCATCAGATCTAAACTAAGTATGCATTGGTATCAAATGGAAGGGTTGTATTTGTGGACTGAACTGCAGAAAGCCAGAATAGAGGGGAAGGCCTAGCCTATCGAAGACTAGCACCTTCAAGTAGCTCCAAGCATCTTGCAGCATGTAGAAGAGTAAAGAATAGTAGTTTATAATTAACAAGCATGTTGTAGAATTAATGTCCAGAGATCCTTCCTCGACTCCCTGCGAGGAAGCAATCCCGGGGCCACATATCCATCACATATCAAGTATCCATTTCTAGTTGTATAAGATTAGGATACAAGTCTGAACGTCCATTACCGAGGACACTGTATTTGAATATATATCTTCCCTGCATGGGTGCACCATGTTACCCAACACGCTCGGTTACTCTGCCCGAACACACTTTTCTGGGGTCAATGCCCGGCCTCGGAAGATCAACACGTCGCAGCCCTAACTAGGCTCAGCAGAGAGGTCCCCGCCGGTCTACATCCTAAGCGCCCTGGGGTCTTGGGCCCATCGCCCGTTGCACTCCGGGTCGTTGCGCGCAGGGTGGATACCAGCACCGCCTCGGATGGCCAACACGATCCGACCGTGCCGCCATGCTGAACTGGACGTATTTCAAAGCTTCGGCTGATACTGCGACGTCGAGGCCCATAACTATTCTCGCATGGTGGTCAGTGCGTAAAGGCCAAAGGCCAACTCAGAACAAATACCCAAACCTGTTAGTGCATTATTAAAAGAAGTGACGGCTGTCGGGACAAGTCCGGAGCTATCACCCCCTCCTGGGTGATACCGCTAAACAACCAGCCGCCGCCGTAACAACTCCTCGGGTGCTCTCCGGGCCCGCCCGGCTTTCACAACGGTCTCAAGTAAAGTCAAGGTAACCGTGTGTCCAGACATCAAGGGGAAAACCCGAGGAATCACCACCGGAGGATTCCACTCGATGTGATCATCAAGGTGAACGTAAGAGGATCCACCCTCGAGGTTCACACTTGAGGTGTTGCACGACAGAGCCGTATCAGAAGTTGTTAAGGAGGAAATCACCCTCGATGACCACGACCGAATAGCTACACTACAGATATCTCATCAGGAGTGATGTATGAGGTTCCACCCTCGGCACTTGATGGTAACTCTGCAGAGTCGAGCAACAAAAAGGGGCGTGATGTGATGTGAGGTGTCGGGCTCTGGTCGTCGATCACGTTGATCGAGTCGTCGATGATGAAGCAGGGGCAACAAGGGCAAGGTGGGGGTCACTGATGGATCACTAACCAACCTATACTAAGCAGTTTAGGATAAGCAGGTAAGGTACAATAGCAGGTTACAAAAGCAGGCTATGCATCAGAATAGGAGCAATCAATTACAGTAGCAAAATCTGATGCAAGCATGAGAGAATGGAATGGGCGATATCGGGATGATCAAAAGGGGGGCTTGCCTAGAAGCTCCGCTGAAAGGGAAGAAGGGTCGTCGTCGACGTAGTCGATCACAGGGGCATCAGCAGCGGTCTCGGGGTCTACCGGAGAGAAGAGGGGGAAGAAACAGTAAATATAATGCAAACAGATGCAACACAGATGCATGACGGCGGTAACACGCAAGGCTACGGGTGTTCTAACGCGGTGCTACACGATACCGACGAAGGGGGATAACATCCGGGAAAGTTTTCCCGAAGTTAGGCATTTTCAGACAAATGAAACGGAGGGGGACGGTTGCATGTTCGCTATGATAGGGGCGTGTGACAGATGAACGGAGAGCGTATTCTGATTTGTCTCGTCATTCTGAGCAACTTTGATGCATAAAACTTTTTCATCCGAGTTACGGATTATTTTCTACGATTTTCTAAAGTTTTAGCAATATTTTCTGGAATTTCTTATTAAATCGAAAATAATAGCAAAATACTATGTGTACACAGCGAAGTGTACACAGCAGGGGCTACCGAAGCTGACATGTGGGACCTGTTGACTGAGTTGACCTAGTCAACAGGGAAGGTGGGGTCCAGGTGTCATTGACTAGCTGTTGTTTCTTTTAACTAAATTGATTTAGATAGGAGGGACCCACATGTCATTTGCTAGAATACTAGTTAGTATTAAACTAATCATGGTCTAATTAAACCCCACACACACACAACACGTAATTCACTATGCTAGGGGTTAATCATGTTCTATGTTATCAGAAGATAGCATTTTGCGATTTTTGTAGGATTTAATCCACTCATTATCTAAAGCAGGTCCAATGGAACAAAATGAAGCTGGTTACGTCTACTTTCCGTTGATATCATTTTTACCCTGTTAGGACTTGTCTTATCGCTGATTAGGTAATGTTTAGAGGGCTAGACATTGTAGAAATACAAAAGCTAGCTAGTGTAGCTACAGTACTAGAATTAGTAGTATATGCAGAGCATTGGCAGTGGCGTGGCGTTGGCACGGTTGGCAGCGGGCGACGAGCGGCGCCAGCCATGGCAGCGAGAGTCAGCAGCAAGCAGCGGTAGCACGCGGCGATGGTGACGTGCAGCGCGGCAGACGCGGGCGGGCTCTGCGGCGGGCGGGGCGCACAGACGAAGGTGAGGCGCGGCCGCAGGTAGCAGCCGTAGCAGAAGCAACAACGGCAGCGACACTCGGGCGTGGACGAGCGGGCGTGGCGAAGGGCAGCCACGCGAGCAGGGGCGGCCGAAGGGAGCAGGCGGGCGTGTGAACACGGACGCGGTCGGGTGGACGCTGGCGCGGCACGGGCAGACGCGCGGGCGCGCGTGGTCTGGCAGGGTGCGGTGCTCGGCGGGGCAAGCGGGGATGGGTGCGGCGTGGACCAGATGTGAGGCAACGCGGGCAGGGGAGATGGGGCAGGGCTCGTGCGAGCGCGTACAGGACCTCGGGCAGCACGACTGCGTGCTTGGGCAAGCTTGTCGGCGAGCATGACCACGGCTATGGGCACGACGACGGCGGCGGGTACGACCACAGCGGGAACAGCGGCTACGGGCGTGGAGAGAAGCGGGGTAGTGAGGGGAGAGGGAGAGGAGCTCTCGGGAGGCTCAAGAAAGGCCGGCGATAGGTTAGTAGCAGCAGAGTGGCCAGAATCGACAGAGTTCGCCGACGACCCGAGGCGGAGGAAGGCTGAGGACGGGGAGGCAGCGGGTGCCCCGGTGGCTTTCGGCCCGAGCTCGCCCACGTAGTTGAAGTAGGCGACGAAGGCGGTGCCCCCGGCGCGGTCTCCAGCAGCGGCGACGGCTACGCCGGCGACGCGTCGATGGCAGAGCTCAGGAAGGAGGGGATCTGAGGAGGGGAGAAAGAGAGGGAGGGGGAGGGGCACGCTAGGGTTCGGGCACTGGGGAGGGGCGCCGGCTTAAGTAGGCGCCGAGGGGCGGCGGATGGGCGCCACGGCGACAGGGGCGCACCATGGCCGGGCGATGAGCGCCACGACCCCCCCAGCCTCCCTGTAGTAGGAAGGAGGCAAGTGGGGAGGGGCCTTCTGGGTTTCCCACTTGCCTGATGGGCCAAAAGCTCAGGGGGGTTTCTCCCTTTTTATTTTATCTTTGTGTTTCTGTTTTATCTTTTTATTTATTTTCTTTTTACTGTTTTATTTATTTTATGTAAGCTTCACATTATTTTAGTTTAGTTAAAATACAAAAGTAGTTTCTAAATTAGTACTACCATTTATGCCTCTGCCACAAAAGGTTTCACACTTAAATAAAATAGTTTAACATTTTTGAAATTATAAAATGCATTCAATTAATTGTTTTAGCTACTGTTTTAATTATTATGGAACATTTTTACACAAGTGTTGGGTCACCATATAATTAGTTATGGAATATTTGCCACACTTTGAACATTTTATTTTGCATGTTTGAGAAAATTGAATTTTGGGCTTTAATTTGAATTTGAGTTTGAACTAAGATTTGGATCAAGCGAGGATTAGCAACAGTAACGCGATGACATGGCACCATTAACATGGGATTACTGTAGCTTAATTATTCGGGCGTCACATACGTACTCCCCCAAGCTTAGGCTTTTGGCCTAAGTTGGTCTAGGGCAACGACTAGCCCAGATTGTATCCGAAATATTAGTTGGGGTTGTACTGTGCTGCGGCAGCTACCGCTTGGCGAGCTGCTTCCTGGAGGTGGGCGGCCTCCGCTGCCCTCTCGTACTCCTTCGTCTCCTCTCTAGTTATAAAATATCTCCCATTTACCTGAAAGTTAAAGAAGGCAGGAGGAGGAAGGGTAATATGGACAGCACGGCGTCTGTCAAAGATTAGTCGGTACTGGAGGGACTGTTCGTTCCCCTCAAGAAATTGGTAGCGTACATAGCATTATAATCTAGAAAAGCAGGTGGCAACTCAATGTCATTCCCTCTTATGGGTACACCAAGATAATTTGCTAAACGAGTTGCATAAATCCCACCAAATAAATCTCCATCTTTAGCATTAAGATGTAACCTCCTTGCAATAATGGCCCCCAAGTTATAACGCTTATCACCTAACACCGCACACATGAGGACACTAAGATCTGGAACGCAAAGGTGGCAATGCTCATGCTTACCATTAATGCATCTACCTATAAAGAGAGCAAAATAATGTATGGCAGGAAAGTGAATGCTCCCTATGGTAGCTTGTGTGATATTTCTAATTTCTTCCACAGTGATGCTAGCAAGGAAATCATTGTATTCAGCTCTGTGAGGCTCACTAAGAAGGCCCCATTGTGGGATTTTGTAAGCATTATTAAAATCCTCAAGGTCCATGGTATATGATTCAGGTATTGCGCTTAGATGAAAATTCAAACCTCCGCACAAAGGAATCGGTGAGGTAATAGTATTGTCGGCACTTATCTGACACGAAGTCCTCAAGGCCGGCATTTTGTACGTATCATTCTCATCCTTGCAACCTGCATCAACCATGAATTCATTCGACGGCCATTCACAAGGCCGCACTTGAGCTTCCTTGGTGGTTCAAGGTCCGGCTCACGTACCGCGAGCCTCGGTGCTTGCTTCCTCGAAGAACCACCTTGGTATATTTTCCTAGACATTTTTCTTCCTCTCAAAAATTTCGAAAATTTTTTGTCACTCAAAATAGATGTGAACCAAACTCAACAAGATTGATAACAACTACTCCTACAAGTGTCTAGAAGCTATATCATGCATCAAAACTACTTTGGACCATATAAATTTGACATGCAGGCTCAAGAACAAGGTCACCACAACAGCAAAAATTGCAATAAATAAAGCACCAGAACAAAAACTAATTGGACCATTGGAGGAGTCACATACCGAAGAACAATGCCCCAAAACAGCTTTGCAAATGGAGCTTTGCACAAGGAGATCGAAAATGGCAGCAAGATGAGCAAGAACACGGGTTTGAGTTACGTGATGATTTTTTCTGGAGGAAGACGAAGTGGATGGGTGCTGGAATAGGTGAGGGGGCCTACGTGGGACCCACAAGGCAGGGGGCGCGCCCAGGGGGTAAGGCGCGCCCTCCACCCTTATGGCCCACTGGTGCATCCCCCTGATGCAGGTTCAGTGCCAGAAATTCTCAAATATTCTAAAAAAATCATACTAAGTTTTCAGGGCAGTTGGAGAACTTTTATTTTCGGGACATTTTTTATTGCACGGATAATTCAGAAAACCACAGAACATACTTTTTTGCTTTATTTAATCGAAATAACAAAAAGTAAAAGGTGGGTACAGAAAGTTGTGACTTCTAAATTTATCCATCACATGCTCATCAAAAGAATCCATTAACAAGGTTGATCAAGTCTTATTAACAAACTTCTTCCGAATGACATGAAACCGAAGAATTTTTTAATAACACTAGGTTACCTCAATAGGGATATGCATGTCCCCAACAATAAGAATATCATATTTATTTTTTACTGTAGGAAGAGGGAATTCAAAACCTGCAATAGTAATAGTTGAAATTTTTCTGATAGATTTGGTACTATGAACTTGAGGTTGTTTCTTCGGAAAGTGTATTGTATGCTCATTAGCATTAACATGAAAAGTGGCATTGCCTTTGTTGCAATCAATAACAGCCCCTGTAGTATTCAAAAAGGGTCTACCAAGGATGATCGACATACAGTCGTCCTCGGGAATATCAAGAATAACAAAGTCCATTAAGATAGTAACGTTTGCAACCTCAACAGGCACATCCTCACAAATACCGATGGGTATAGCAGTTGATTTATCGGCCATTTGCAAAGAGATTTCAGTAGGTGTCAACTTATTCAATTCAATTCTATGATATAAAGAGAAATGCATAACACTAACACCGGCTCCAAGATCACATAAAGCAGTTTTAACATTGTTTCTTTTAATGGAGCATGGTATAGTAGGTACTCCTTGATCTCCTAGTTTCTTTGGTATTCCACATTTAAAAGTATAATTAGCAAGCATGGTGGAAATTTCAGCTTCCGGTATCTTTCTTTTATATGTAACAATATACTTAGCATAAGGGGACATTTTCAGCATATCAGTCAAACGCATACGCAAAAAGATAGGTCTAATCATTTCAGCTTAGCGCTCAAAATCATCATCATCCTTTTTCATGGATGGTTTAGGAGGAAAGGTCATGGGTTTCTGAACCCAAGGTTCTCTTTCTTTACCATGCTTCCTAGCAACTAAGTCTCTCTTATCATAAAGTTGATTCTTTGATTGTGGGTTATCAAGATCAACAGCAGGTTCAATCTCTACATCATTATCATTACTAGGTTGTGTATCAACATGAACATCATCATTAGCATTATCATTAGGTTCATGTTCATCACCAGATTGTGTCTCAGCATCAGAAATAGAAATATCATTAGGATTCTCAGGTGGATCCACAACAGGTTCACTAGAAGCATGCATAGTCCTATCAGTTTTCTTTTTCTTTTTATTACTAGGACTAGGTGCATCAGAATTAATTCTCTGAGAATCTTTCTGCACTCTCTTAGGATGGCCCTCAGGATACAAACGATCATGGGTCATCTTACCACCTCTAGTCATAACCCTAACAACATTATCATTATTTTTAATGTTCAACTCATTAAGCAAATCATCCTGTGCCTTAAGTACTTGTTCTACTTGAGTTGTAACCATGGAAGCATGTTTACTAATAAGCTTAAGATCATTAATAGTTCTACTCATATAATCACCCAAGTGGTCAAGCATGTAACATTACGTGTCAATTGTCTACTAACATAAGCATTGAAGTTTTCTTGTTTAACAATGAAATTATCAAACTCATCCAAGCATTGACTAGCAAACTTATTATGAGGAATATCACCTTCATCACATCTATAGAGAGATTTTACCTCTACTACCTATGTTGGGTTATCAAGACTATATATTTCTTCAATAGGTGGTATGTTCTTAACATATTCAGCTTTAATACCTTTTTCTTTCATAGATTTCTTTGCCTCTTGCATATCTTTGTGACTGAGAAATAGAATACCTCTCTTCTTCGGAGTTGGATTAGGAGTTGGTTCAGGAAGTGTCCAATCATTATCATTACTCAATATATTATTCAATAGCAATTCAGCTTGCTCAACAGTTCGTTCCCTGAAAACACAACCAGCACAACTATCCACGTGGTCTCTGGAAGCATAGGTTAGTCCATTATAAAATATATCAAGTATTTCATTTTCTTGAGCGGATGATCAGGCAAGGCATTAAGTAATTGGAGAAGCCCCCCCAAGCTTGTGGGAGACTCTCTTCTTCAATTTGCACAAAGTTAAATATTTCCTTTAAAGCAGCTTGTTTCTTATGAGTAGGAAAATATTTTTTAGAGAAGTAGTAAATCATATCCTGCGGACTACGCACACAACCAGGAGCAAGATAATTAAACCATAACTTAGCATCGCCCTTTAATGAGAAAGGAAACAATTTAAGAATATAGTAATAGCAATTTTTTTCCTCATGAGCAAATAGGGTGGCTATATCATTCAATTTAGTAAGATGTGCCACAACAGTTTCAGATTCATAACCATAGAAAGGATCAGATTCAACCAAAGTAATTAACTCAGGATCGACAGAGAATTCCTAATCCTTATCAGTAACAAAGATAGGTGAAGTAGGAAATTTAGGATCATATTGCATTCTAGCATTCAAAGATTTTTCTTTCAGCTTAGCTAAAAGTTTCTTAAGATCATCTCTATCATTGCAAGCAAAAAGTATCTAAAAGTTTCTTCATCCATAATATAACCCTCAGGTACAACAGGCAATTCATATCTAGGGGGAGAATCATAATCTTCAGTTTCAATAATATCATCAGTTTCAGTTATTTCATTCTCTCTAACCCTAGCAAGTTGTTCATCAAGAAATTCAGCTAGTGGCACAGTATTATCAAGAAAAGAAGTAGTATCATCATAAGCATCATGCATAACAGAAGTGGCATCATCAAGAACATGCGACATATCGAAATCCATAGCATGTGTAGGTGTTGCACGCTTACTTAAAACAGAAGGTGAATCAAGTGCAGATCTAGATGGCAGTTCCTTACCTCCCCTCGTAGTTGAGGGAAAAATCTTGGTTCTTTGATCTTTCAAATTCCACATAGTGATCAACAGATATAAATCCCAAGTGACTGAGAGAATAGAGCTATGCTCCCCGGCAACGGCGCTAGAAAAAGGTCTTGATAACCCACAAGTATAGGAGATCGCAACAGTTTTCGAGGGTAGAGTCAACCCAAATTTATTGATTCGACACAAGGGGATCCAAAGAATATTCTCAAGTATTAGCAGTGGAGTTGTCAATTCAACCACACCTGAAAGACTTAATATCTGCAGCAAAATATTTAGTAGCAAAGTAGTATGGAAGTAACGGTAACGGTGGCAAAAGTAACAGTAGCGGTTTTGTAGCAATCATAACAGTGGCAACGGCAAAGTAACTTAGCAAAGATCAACATGAAAGGAACTCGTAGGCATTGGATCAATGATGGATAGTCGGATGCCATTCGTCATGCAACATTTATAACCTAGGGTGACATAGAACTAGCTCCAATTCATCAATATAATGTAGGCATGTATTCCGAATATGGTCATACGTGCTTATGGAAAAGAACTTGCATGACATCTTTTGTCCTACCCTCCTGTGGCAGCAGGGTCCTAATGGAAACTAAGGGATATTAAGGCCTCCTTTTAATAGAGAACCGGACCAAAGCATTAGCACTTAGTGAATACATGAACTCCTCAAACTACGGTCATCACAGGGAAGTGTCCCGACTATTGTCACTCCAGGGTTGCCGGATCATAACATGTAGTAGGTGACTATAACTTGCAAGATAGGATCAAGAACACGAATATATTCATGAAAACATAATAGGTTCAGATCTGAAATCATGGCACCCGGGCCCTAGTGACAAGCATTAAGCATAGCAAAGTCATAGCAACATCAATCTTCGAACATAGTGGATACTAGGGATCAAACCCTAACAAAACTAACTCGATTACATGGTAAATCTCATCCAACCCATCACCGTCCCGCAAGCCTACAATGGGATTACTCATGCACGGCGGTGAGCATAATGAAATTGGTGATGGAGGATGGTTGATGATGATGATAGCGACGATTTCCCCCTCCGGAGCCTAAAACGGACTCCACATCTGCCCTCCCGAGGAAGAACAGGAGGTGGCAGTGGCTCCGTATTGTAAAACATGATGAATCCTTCTCTCTGATTTGTCCCCTCGAACGTGAATATATGTAGTTCGAGTTGAGGTCGGTGGAGGTCCACGGGACCCACAAGGCAGGGGCGTGCCCTAGGGGGGCGCCCTCCACTCTTGTGGACAGCCGGCGGGTCCCCTTTGGTTGATTCTTTCGCCAATATTTTTTACTTATTCCAAAAATATTCTCCATGAAGTTTCAGTTCATTCCGAGAACTTCTATTTCTGCACAAAATAACACCAAGGCAATTCTGCTGAAAACAGCATCAGTCCAGGTTAGTTCCATTCAAATCACGCAAATTAGAGTGCAAAACAAGGGCAAAAGAGTTTCGAAAAGTAATCTTAGAGAAATCATTGCACAGAGGCTGCAACGTAATGCAGATAGTGGTCATTTATATGGAGGAATTTATGCCTCCAGCTTAGCTGCAAGGCTAAGAGTTTCACCTTTGTCGAATGATCCTGTTTTGCCCAATAGATATTTAGACTTTGATGCAATGGAACGTCATAAGTTCATTAAGCTTGGAGCCACAAGCAACAATTGTAACTTGATGTTCAATAAAAATCCTATTGTACCTGTTATTTTGTCGGCACCTGCTCTCTTTGATTACCAGGGAAAAGGAAGGTATTACATTTATGAGAGGGAGCACGTGAGTATAACGCAGCAGTAGAAGCTACCCATCGAGCTGAGGAGGCTGCGCCCAGAGCCTCCACGAGCTATCATTTTTACTATTATCCAAGCCAGGGATGGTGATCACCAAGCTAGGCGAAAGCCTAAGCTTGGGGGAGTACGTATTTCCCACCGACATTACATTCATGTTCACACATTTCATTCTAGTAGTTGGTGTTCACACTTTTTAATTGTATAATCCATGTTATTTTATTTTCTTGCTTTCTTCTTGTGTGTTTAAATTAGTTGCAGTATTTAAAGGAAACCCACAAAGATTTCCCATTTCTTCTTTTTCTTCTTGGGAGCTTTCCCGTGTAAATAGTTTTTCTCGTTTTTGTTTTCCCTTCTTTAATTTGCTTCTTCCAAGAAAAATTAAAAACTCCAAAAATATTTTAGTGTGTTTTTCTGAAATTCTTTTGTTTTTCCGAGTCGTACTAAAGAGAAGACCACAATGAAAATGTTGAATGGCTCTCATATGCACTATCGTTGATCTAATAAAGAGCCCAAATTATTTTGTCTTCTCCTTTAAATAAAATGTTTGCAGATTCCATCTTAGTCCATGGCACTCTTGCACTATTATTATTTTCATATTATTTTGTCATGCAAGTGAAAGGCAATAATGATGATATATGATGAAGTGATAGAGGCAAGGAAAGGCGGGTATGAACTCTTCTTGTTTTTGTTTTTGTAAATATGTTTAACTCAGTATCCATGATTCAACATATTATGATTAAACATGTTTATGATGACAATTAGAGATAATAGTTGCTCATGCCATGCTTAAGTAGCTAGGAGTGGATAATTATTTATCTTGGGTGTCAACATGCATTAAAATGGTTGTGATGTAGTATGATGATATGGTATCCTCCACTCAACGTTTCGAGTGGCTTGACTTGGCACATGTTCATGCATATAGTTGATTCCAAGCCAACATAGCCTCCACGATATTTATGTTCATGGTGTTTATATCCTACTCATGCTAGTACTCAATGTTAATTATTCATAATGCATGATCATGACCGTTTTCGCTCTCTAGCTAGTTGCTTCTCAACCTAATTGCTAGCCTTCACCTGTACTAAGCGGGAATATTGCTTATGCATACAAATCCTTAAACAAAAGTTATTCCAGATGAGTCCACTATATCTACCAATATGCGGTATTACCCTGCCGTTCCAAGTAAATTTGCATGTGCCACCTCCAAAAATTCAAATGAACATCTGTTTTGTGTGCCCATACCGCTCATGGAGTGACAGGGGGTGGTCAGTATCTTGCATGCTAAGCGGGTTATTCTCATGATGAGTGTTTATGAACTCGCCCTTGCACGAGAGGGGCAGATAGTCGGGATGCCCGGTCCCATGATAAAAATTTGCAAATAATTAAACAAAACTCCCCTGAACTATTGTTGGTATGGAGGGCACCTGAGGATTCAGCTAGCCATGGCTTGTGCTTGTTGGTGGAGAGGGAGTAAACTTTACTTTTACTGCTTGGGAACTGCCGCTAGTTTGTTTAGCATGGAAGATATTGAAAACTCTTGGTCGTAACGTTGACAACAAAGGTATACCTCTCAAAATCATATTTACCTCTTATTTAAACTTTGAGATCTCGCACCTCTGCAAATCCCTACTTCCCTCTGCGAAGGGCCTATCTATTTACTTTTATGTTATTTTTCTTTTATTATTGAGTCGTCACCTTCTCAAGGACCAGTCCTGAGACCACTAGTGTCATCCTCATGCATTATGTATAGTTAATGTTGAGTGCACCATGATTGGATCTCTTCTACCATGAATTACAATGTTTAGTCGCTGCTTGAACTTTGGAGGTGCTGCATTTATGTTTTGCGGTCTTAGAAAGGGCTAGCAAGATACCATTATTGTCATATTATATCATGATTGTTTTGACAAAGTGTTGGCATTAGAGATATTTTATTATTGCTCGCTAGTTGATTATGCCATTGACATGACTAATATAATTTCTAAGAGTTATCTTCTGCATGGTTAGTCATGATCTTTGCTGAAAACCTGGGTATTATTTAAGCATATATATAAACACAAGAACAAAAGATTTCGTAATTTTTTTGTCACTTTCAGTTTGTCAACTGAATTGCTTGAGGACAAGCAATGGGTTAAGCTTGGGGAGTTGATACGTCCCTGTCGTATCTACTTTTCCTAATGCTTTTGCTCTTGTTTTGGGCTCTAATTTGGATAATTTGGATGAAACTAACCCGGACAGACGTTGTTTTTAGCAGAACTACCTTCATGTCATTTTTGTGTAGAAATAAAAGTTCTCGGAGTTGGACGATAATTTTTGGAGAATTATTTTGGAATAAAAGAAAAATACTAGAACCAAGACCCACTAGAGGGGGGGCCCAGCTACCCACTAGGCACCAGGGCGCACCACCCCCTCTGGCTCGCCCTGGTGGATAGTGGGGCCCACGAGGCTCCGCTGACCATAATCTCGGTCCTATAAATTCCTGTTTTCCGAGAAAAAATTGAGAGGAAGTTTCATCGCATTTCACGATACGGAGCCGCCACCACCTCATGTTCTTCATCGGGAGGCCAGATCTGGAGTCCACTCAAGGCTCCGGAGAGGTGGGTCTACCATCTTCGTCATCATCAACCATCCTCCATCACCAAATTCATGATGCTCACTACCGGGAGTGAGTAATTCCTTCGTAGGCTTGCTGGACGGTGATGGGTTGGATGAGATTCATCATGTAGTCGAGTTAGTTTGTTAGGGCTTGATCCCTAGTTTCCATTATGTTCTGAGATTGTGATATGTCTCTAATGTATCTATAATTTATGAAGTATTCATGCCATGTTTACAAAAAATATACAGATTTGGTATTATTTGATTAGAACTAACCCGGACTGACGGTGTTTTCGGCAGAACCACCGTGGTGTCATTTTTTGTGCAGAAATAGAAGTTCTCAGTATGGGCTGAAAATTTAAGTTGATTTTTTATGGACCAAAAGAGACCCCCGAAGCACCGGAGCTGGGCCAGGAAGTGATCGAGGTGGCCACAAGCCACCAGGGCGCGCCCCTGTGGCTTGTGGGTCCCTCAGGCACTCCCTTGAAGTGAGACCGACGCCAAAAATTCTTATAAATGCCAAAACCCCCGAAAAGAACCCTAGATCGAATGTTCCGCCGCCGCAAGCTCTCTAGCAGCGAAAAATCAATCTACGCCCTCTTCGGCACCCTGTTGGAGGGGGCCATCATCACCGGAGGCCATGGAGGAGGAAGCCGGAGGGGGCCGTCATCACCATGGAGGCCAAGGACCAGACGGAGAACCTCTCCGCATCTAGGTGGAGGCCCTCTCCCCCTCTCTCTCAGTGGAGACCCTCTCCCCCTCTCTCTCAGTGGCACCGGAGTGCCGCTGGGGGAACCATCGCCGCGGTGATCATCTTCATCAGCATCACCATCTTGATCACCTTCGTCATCTCTTTTAAGCGGTCCACTCTCCCGCACCCCGCTGTAATCCCCTACTTGAACATGGTGCTTTATGCCACATATTATGATCCAATGATGTGTGGCCATCCTATGATGTTTTGAGTAGTTTCTTTTGTCTTTTGTGTTGATTAATGATCTCGATTGATTTGAGTTGTATGTTTTAATTTTTTGCTATCCTATGGTGCCTTCCATGCCCCGCACACGTGAAGGATTCCCGTTGTAGGGTGTTGCAATACGTTCATGATTCACTTATAGTGGGTTGCTAGAGTGGCAGAAGCTTAAACCCGAGTAAGGGGGTTGTTGCATATGGGATAAAGGGGACTTCATAATTTAATGCTATGTTTGGGTTTTACCTTAATGATCTTTAGTAGCCGTGGATGCTTGCTAGAGTTCCAATCATAAGTGTATATGATCCAAGTAGAGAAAGTATGTTAGCTTATGCCTCTCCCTCATATAAAATTGCAATAAGGATTACTGATCTTGTTAACAATTTCCTAGGATAATTCCGCACACCGATCCATCATTATTCCACACTCATTATTTGTAATATATTCTAATATATTCTAACATTATGTTAACAACACCTATTTTTATATTTTAGTTCTCCGATACCATGCGAAGCTATCCTCTTCATACTCACAACATAGTTTTATTTCTCGTTTCTAGTTGCAAGCAAACGGTCGGTGTACGTAGAGTCGTATCAGTGACAGATAGGACTTGAGAGAATATTGATCTTACCATTATCTCTTTGTGGGTTTGACACTAATACTTATCACTTCCACCTTTGGAAATTGCTACGATGATTCCTTGCACTTGGGGATTATCAAGCTCTTTCCTAGCGTTGTTGTCGGGGAGCAATAGCATGGGGTTGATATTCTCGTGTTTGCTTGTTTGCTTTCTTCACTAAGTAGATTTTGTTTCCCTTTTGTTTTTCTTTTCTTTTGTTGTGGGTCAAACAAAGAAAAAAAATTAAGAACACAAAATACAAAAAAAATTACTTGCCTCTTATGCCTAAAAACTTTTTTAAAAAGAGGATTGGAAGGTTATGCATTGGAGAAGTGAGAGTCGACCTTGAACACTTGTGTTCATGCTCATGGAAACAATGTAGAATTTTTCATGGAAGTTTCTCAAAAATAATTATCCCCTTGTATATATCCATTGTGTTATAAAAATAATGTGCAATGATTTGGCTTTAAGATGATTAGATTGCTTGTTTGCTTTATGCGGTGCAAAAACATAAACTTCGTCTGTAGTGCGTGAATTTACATTTTTACCTGGAACGTCAAAAGCTTCTAATTTTTTTACATAGTACTGTTATAAAAATTGTTTATTTTGTCCTAACGTTTCAGAATTGTTTGAGCTACAAAAGTATACGAAGTTTTCAGATTGCTACAGACTGTCCTGTTTTTGACAGATTCTGTTTTCTATGTGTTGTTCGCTTATTTTGATGAATATATGGGTTGTATCGGGGGGTATGAACCATGGTGAAGTTAGAATACAGTAGATATAATGCTAATATGAAATTGGTATGAGTTTACAACAGTACCTAAAAGTAGCGATTTGCTTTATTATAGTAACGGATCTCACAAGGTTTTTTGTTAAGTTTTGTGTGGATGAAGTGTTCGAAGATTGAGGAGTTATTGATATGAGAAAAACAAGGAGAGGAAAGACTTCAAGCTTGGGGATGCCCAAGGCACCCCAATTAATTATTTCAAGGATACTCAAGCATCTAAGCTTGGAGATGCCCCGGTTGGCATCCCATCTTTCTTCTTCAACAATTATCAGTATACCTTCGTTTTTGTTTTGTTCACATGATATGTTTCTTTTGTGTTTATTGTTATTTTCCTTTATGCACCTTGCTAGTATGAGATAGTCCTTCATGGCTTTATTGAATGCTCTTTGTTCTTCATTTAAATCTTTTGAGTATGGCTTTATAGAATGCTCTTTGTGCTTCACTTAAATCTTTTAAGTATGACTTTATAGAATGCTCTTTGTGCTTCACTTAAATCTTTTGAGTATGGCTTTATAGAATGCTTCGTGTGCTTCACTTATATATTTTGAGCTTGGATTTTGGTCGATCTATATTAATTGTATAATGCTCTATGAACTTCACTTATATCTTTTAGAGTATGAATAAAATTATCATCGAAATTGGGCTTTGAAGAGTATCATTAAAATATCACTATTTAGCTAAAAAGCTTTAAAGAAAAATGCTTGTTGGGAGACAACCCAACATTTATGCCTACTATTTTTTTGTTTTCACATGATTAAGCTACTATAGTAATCATGTTTTGTAACTTTTGTTTCAATAAAGTGCCAAGTAAAGCCTTTGGGGTAGTGTGGATGATAATTGACTTGATTCTGTGCAAAAACAGAAACTTTTGTGCCCAGTAACAGGATTGTTGAACATACTGGAGCGTCGAAAAATTCTGAAATTTTTATAGTTGATGGATATACAAATTTCCTATGTTTTCCTAATTTTTCAGAATATTTGGAGTAACAAAATTATGGTTGTTGTTCAGATCATTACAGATTGTTCTGTTTTTGACAGATTCGGTTTTCAATGCATAGTTTACTTGTTTTCTAGTTTCTATGGCTTATATTGCTCAATATAAACTATAGAAATGGTATGGTACAGTAGGCATTGTGTGAGAACAATTATGACTCTTATCTTGACAGTAACAAAGTGAATGATTTGTCTTTATCATACTAACCTATCTCACGAAGTTCCGTTAAGTTTTGGGTGAGATATCGATATGAGGAGAATAAGGAGTGGAAATACCCTAAGCTTGGGGATGCCCAAGGCACCACAAGGTAATGTTTAAGGAAGACTCAAGCGTCTAAGCTTGGGGATGCCCCGGAAGGCATCCCCTCTTTCATCTTCAAAACTATCGGTATACCTTACTTGGAGCTATATTTTTATTCTTCACATGATATGTGTTTTGCTTGGAGCGTATTTTCATTTTACTAGTTGTTTGAATAAAATCATTGCATCTGAAATCTTGAATGAGAGAGAGAGGCCTCACATGGCCATTTAACTACTTGACTACTCATTGATCTTCACCTATATATTTTGGAGTAGATTGTCATTTACTCCCGTGCTTCACTTATATCCTATGAGTAAAATGGTTGAATGAATTGAATATCATAAATATGAAGTTATATATGTTTCATATGCTTATCCCATGGGGAGTAATGACTTCACATATAAGAAGTATAGGTGGTAAAATTTATTGGAAGTTAGCAAACACAACATTGGTCACTTGAACAATTCATGGAAGAATATTGAAGGAAGAGAGATTTCACATATAAATATACTATCTTGGACATCTTCTATGATTGTGAGCCCCATTAATTATTTTCAAACATGAGCAAAATTAGTTGAAGTTGGAGAAGGAAGACAACATAATGAGTTATGTTTCGGTATATTTGTATAGAAGTTATATTGCTATGGATCCTCCAACAGGTGGTGCTTGCTTATGATCTTTTGCTAGCCAAAACTTTGTACTAAGTGGAGATACTAATTGTGCATCCAAAACCCTTAAACCTAGTTTCTTGCCATGAGTGTCCACCATATCTACCTATGATTGAATAAGATCCTTCAAGTAAGTTGTCGTCGGCGCAAAAAGCAGTAACAATTGCTCCTAAATATGTATGATCTTTTATTATAAGGGAAAATAAGCGTTGTACGAACTTGTGATGGTAAAGAAATAAAAGCAACGGACTGCATAATAAAGGTTGCTATCACAAGGGACAATACAACGTGACGTACCTTTGCATGAAGGGTTTGCACATCCAAAATTAAAAATTGCATGACAACCTCTGCTTCCCTCTGCGAAGGGCATATCTTTTACTTTCATGTATTTACTTTTATGCAAGAGTCAATAGTATTCCTTCTTATTTCAACCTCAAATATCCTTTAGTTGGCAAGCATCATGTGGTGGGGAAAGATCCAAGCATATATGGCCATTCAAATATATTTTGTTGGAGATCGTTGCAGAAATTTAAAAAATTTCTACGCATCACCAAGATCAATCTATGGAGTCATCTAGAAACGAGAGAGAGGGGAGTGCATCTACATACCCTTGTAGATCACGCGCGGAAGCGTTCAAGAGAACGGGGTTGATGGAGTCATACTCGTCGTGATCCTAGCGCCGAACGGACGGCACCTCCGTGTTCAACACACGTACGGAGCGGGGACGTCTCCTCCTTCTTGATCCAGCAAGGGGGGAGGAGAAGTTGATGGAGATCCAGCAGCACGACGGCGTGGTGGTGGAAGTAGCGGGATCCCGGCAGGGCTTTGCCAAGCGCAAGCGGGGAGGAAGAGGTGTCACGGGAGGGAGGGAGGCGCCAGGGCTTGGGGTGCTGCTCCCATGCACCGCCCCACTATATATAGGGGTGGAGGGGGCTGGTTTCTTGCCCTCCAAGTCCATTGGGGCGTTGGCAAAGGTGGGGGAAAGAAATCCCATCATTTCCCTTCCCCACCGATTGTTATCCCCCTTTTTTAGGGATCTTGATCTTATCCCTTCGGGATACGATCTTATTCCTTCTAAGGTGGGATCTTGGTGCGCCTTGACCAGGGGTGTGGGGCCTTGCCCCCACTACCCACGTTCATGTGGGTCCCTCCATGCAGGTGGGCCCCACTTCAAAACCTTCTAGAACCTTCCCGGTACAATACCGAAAAATCCCGAACATTTTCCGGTGGCCAAAATAGGACTTCCCATATATAAATCTTTACCTCCGGACCATTCCGGAACTCCTCGTGACGTCCGGGATCTCATCCGGGACTCCGAACAACTTTCGGTTAACCGCATACTAATATCTCTACAACTCTAGCGTCACCGAACCTTAAGTGTGTAGACCCTACGGATTCGGGAGACATGCAGACATGACCGAGACGACTCTCCGGTCAATAACCAACAGCGGGATCTGGATACCCATGTTGGCTCCCACATGTTCCACGATGATCTCATCGGATGAACCACGATGTCGAGGATTCAATCAATCCCGTATACAATTCCCTTTGTCAATCGGTACGTTACTTGCTCGAGATTCGATCGTCGGTATCCCAATACCTTGTTCAATCTCGTTACCGGCAAGTCACTTTACTCGTACCGTAATGCATGATCCCGTGACCAAACACTTGGTCACATTGAGCTCATTATGATGATGCATTATCGAGTGGGCCCAGAGATACCTCTCCGTCATACGGAGTGACAAATCCCAGTCTCGATTCGTGCCAACCAAACAGACACTTTCGGAGATACCCGTAGTGCACCTTTATAGCCACCCAGTTACGTTGTGACGTTTGGCACACCCAAAGCACTCCTATGGTATCCGGGAGTTGCACAATCTCATGGTCTAAGGAAATGATACTTGACATTTGGAAAAGCTCTAGCAAACGAACTACACGATCTTGTGCTATGCTTAGGATTGGGTCTTGTCCATCACATCATTCTCCTAATGATGTGATCCCGTTATCAATGACATCCAATGTCCATAGTCAGGAAACCATGACTATCTGTTGATCAATGAGCTAGTCAACTAGAGGCTCACTAGGGACATGTTGTGGTCTATGTATTCACACATGTATTACGATTTCCGGATAACACAATTATAGCATGAACAATAGACAATTATCATGAACGAGGAAATATAATAATAGCCATTTTATTATTGCCTCTAGGGCATATTTCCAATAGTCTCCCACTTGCACTAGAGTCAATAATCTAGTTACATTGTGATGAATCGAACACCCATAGAGTTCTGTTGTTGATCATGTTTTGCTCTAGGGAGAGGTTTAGTCAATGGATCTGCTACATTCAGGTCCGTATGTACTTTACAAATATCTATGTCTCCATTTTTAACATTTTCACGAATGGAGTTGAAGTGACGCTTGATATGCCTGGTCTTCATGTGAAACCTGGGCTCCTTGGCAAGGGCAATAGCTCCAGTGTTGTCACAGAAGAGAGTCATCGGGCCCGACGCATTGGGAATAACTCCTAGGTCGGCAATGAACTCCTTCACTCAGATTGCTTCTTGTGCTGCCTCTGAGGCCGCCATGTATTCCGCTTCACATGTAGATCCCGCCACAACGCTTTGCTTGCAACTGCACCAGCTTACTGCCCCACCATTCAAAATATACACGTATCCGGTTTGTGACTTAGAGTCATCCAGATCTGTGTCGAAGCTAGCATCGACGTAACCCTTTACGACGAGCTCTTCGTCACCTCCATAAACGAGAAACATATCCTTAGTCCTCTTCAGGTACTTCAGGATATTCTTGACCGCTGTCCAGTGTTCCATGCCGGGATTACTTTGGTACCTTCCTACCAAACTTACGGCAAGGTTTACATCAGGTCTGGTACACAGCATGGCATACATAATAGACCCTATGGCCGAGGCATAGGGGACGACACTCATCTTTTCTCTATCTTCTGCCGTGGTCGGGCATTGAGCCGTGCTCAATTGCACACCTTGCAATACAGGCAAGAACCCCTTCTTGGACTGATCCATATTGAACTTCTTCAATATCTTGTCAAGGTACGTACTTTGTGAAAGACCAATGAGGCGTCTTGATCTATCTCTATAGATCTTGATGCCTAATATATAAGCAGCTTCCCCAAGGTCCTTCATTGAAAAACACTTGTTCAAGTAGGCCTTTATGCTTCCCAAGAATTCTATATCATTTCCCATCAACAGTATGTCATCCACATATAATATGAGAAATGCTACAGAGCTCCCACTCACTTTCTTGTAAACACAGGCTTCTCCATAAGTCTGTGTAAACCCAAACGCTTTGATCATCTCATCAAATTGAATGTTCCAAGTCCGAGATGCTTGCACCAGCCCATAGATGGAGCGCTTGAGCTTGCATACCTTGTTAGTATTCTTAGGATCGACAAAACCTTCCGGCTGCATCATATACAATTCTTCCTTAAGAAAGCCGTTAAGGAATGCCGTTTTGACGTCCATTTGCCATATCTCATAATCATAGTATGCGGCAATTGCTAACATGATTCGGACGGACTTCAGCTTCGCTACGGGTGAGAAAGTCTCATCGTAGTCAACCCCTTGAACTTGTCGATAACCCTTAGCGACAAGTCGAGCTTTATAGATGGTAACATTACCATCCGCGTCCTCTTCTTCTTAAAGATCCATTTGTTTTCTATCGCTCGCTGATCATCGGGCAAGTCTGTCAAAGTCCACACTTTGTTTTCATACATGGATCCTATCTCGGATTGCATGGCTTCAAGCCATTTGTTGGAATCTGGGCCCGCCATTGCTTCTTCATAGTTCGAAGGTTCACCGTTGTCTAACAACATGATTTCTAGGACAGGGTTGCCATACCACTCTGGTGTGGAACGTGTCCTCGTGGACCTACGAAGTTCAGTAGTAACTTGACCCGAAGTACCTTGATCATGATCATTAGCTTCCTCTCTAGTCAGTGCAGGAACCACAGGAACATCTTCGTGAGCTGTGCTACTTTCCGGTTCAAGAGGTAGTACTTCATCAAGTTCCACTTTCCTCCCACTTACTTCTTTCGAGAGAAACTCTTTCTCCAGAAAGGACCCGTTCTTGGCAACAAAGATCTTGCCTTCGGATCTGAGGTAGAAGGTATACCCAATGGTTTCCTTAGGGTATCCTTTGAAGACGCATTTTTCCGACTTGGGTTCGAGCTTTTCAGGTTGAAGTTTCTTGACATAAGCATCGCATCCCCAAACTTTTAGAAATGACAGCTTAGGTTTCTTCCCAAACCATAATTCATATGGTGTCGTCTCAACGGATTTCGACGGAGCCCTATTTAAAGTGAATGCGGCAGTCTCTAAAGCATAGCCCCAAAATGAGAGCGGTAGGTTGGTAAGAGACATCATAGATCGCACCATATCCAATAGAGTGCGATTACGACGTTCGGACACACCATTTCGCTGAGGTGTTCCAGGCGGCGTGAGTTGTGAAACTATTCCATATTTCCTTAAGTGTGTGCCAAATTCGTGACTCAAATATTCCCCTCCACGATCTGATCGTAAGAACTTTATTTTCCTGTCACGTTGATTCTCAACCTCACTCTGAAATTCCTTGAACTTTTCAAAGGTCTCAGACTCGTGTTTCATTAGGTAGACATACCCATATCTACTCAAGTCATCAGTGAGAGTGAGAACATAACAATAGCCACCGCGAGCCTCAACACTCATTGGACCGCACACATCAGTATGTATGATTTCCAATAAGTTGGTTGCTCGCTTCATTGTTCCGGAGAACGGAGTTTTGGTCATCTTACCCATGAGGCATGGTTCGCACGTGTCAAATGATTCATAATCAAGAGACTCCAAAAGTCCATCTGCATGGAGCTTCTTCATGCGTTTGACACCAATGTGACCAAGACGGCAGTGCCAAAAGTAGGTGGGACTATCATTATCGACCTTACATCTTTTGGTATTCACACTATGAATATGTGTAACACTACGTTCGAGATTCATTAAGAATAAACCATTAACCAGCGGGGCATGACCATGAAACATATCTCTCATATAAATAGAACAACCATTATTCTCGGATTTAAATGAGTAGCCATCTCGAATTAAACGAGATCCTGATACAATGTTCATGCTCAAAGCTGGCACTAAATAACAATTATTGAGGTTTAAAACTAATCCCGTAGGTAAATGTAGAGGTAGCGTGCCGACGGCGATCACATCGACCTTGGAACCATTCCCGACACGCATCATCACCTCGTCCTTTGCTAGTCTCCATTTATTCCGCAGCTCCTGCTTTGAGTTACAAATATGAGCAACCGCACCGGTATCAAATACCCAGGAGCTACTACGAGTGCTGGTAAGGTACACATCAATAACATGTATATCACATATACCTTTGGTGTTGCCGGCCTTCTTGTCCGCTAAGTACTTGGGGCAGTTCCGCTTCCAGTGACCACTTCCCTTGCAATAAAAGCACTCAGTCTCAGGCTTGGGTCCATTCTTTGGCTTCTTCCCGGCAACTGGCTTATCGGGCGCGGCAACTCCCTTGCCGTCCTTCTTGAAGTTCTTCTTACCCTTGCCTTTCTTGAACTTAGTGGTTTTATTCACCATCAACACTTGATGTTCCTTTTTGATCTCCACCTCCGCTGATTTCAGCATTGAATATACCTCAGGAATGGTCTTTTCCATCCCCTGCATATTGAAGTTCATCAGAAAGCTCTTGTAGCTCGGTGGAAGCGACTGAAGGATTCTGTCAATGACCGCGTCATCCGGGAGATTAACTCCCAGTTGAGTCAAGCGGTTGTGTAACCCAGACATTTTGAGTATGTGCTCACTGACAGAACTATTTTCCTCCATCTTACAACTGAAGAACTTGTTGGAGACTTCATATCTCTCGACCCGGGCATGAGCTTGGAAAACCATTTTCAGCTCTTCGAACATCTCATATGCTCCGTGTTGCTCAAAACGCTTTTGGAGCCCCGGTTCTAAGCTGTAAAGCATGCCGCACTAAACGAGGGAGTAATCACCAGCACGCTGCTGCCAAGCGTTCATAACGTCTTGGTTCTCTGGGATGGGTGCATCACCTAGCGGTGCTTCTAGGACATAATCTTTCTTGGCAGCTATGAGGATGATCCTCAGGTTCTGGACCCAGTCCGTATAGTTGCTGCCATCATCTTTCAGCTTGGTTTTCTCTAGGAACGCGTTGAAGTTGAGGGCAACATTAGCGTGGGCCATTTGATCTACAAGACATATTGTAAAGATTTTAGACTAAGTTCATGATAATTAAGTTCATCTAATCAAATTATTCAATGAACTCTCACTTAGATAGACATCCCTCTAGTCATCTAAGTGAAACATGATCCGAGTCAACTAGGCCGTGTCCGATCATCACGTGAGACAGACTAGTCAACATCGGTGAACATCTTCATGTTGATCGTATCTTCTATATGACTCATGCTCGACCTTTCGGTCTCTTGTGTTCCGAGGCCATGTCTGTACATGCTAGGCTCGTCAACTCAACCTAAGTGTTTTGCATGTGTAAATCTGTCTTACACCCGTTGTATGTGAACGTTAGAATCTATCACACCCGATCATCACGTGGTGCTTCGAAACAATGGACTTTCGCAACGACGCACAGTTGGGGGAACACTTTCTTGAAATTATAATAAGGGATCATCTTACTTACTACCGTCGTACTAAGCAAATAAGAAGCAAAATATGATAAACATCACATGCAATCAAATAGTGACATGATATGGCCAGTATCATATTGCTCCTTTGATATCCATCTTCGGGGCGCCATGATCATCTTCGTCACCGGCATGACACCATGATCTCCATCATCGTGTCTTCATGAAGTTGTCACGCCAACGATTACTTCTACTTCTATGGCTAACGTGTTTAGCAATAAAGTAAAGTAATTTACATGGCGTTATTCAATGACACGCAGGTCATACAAAAATAAAGACAACTCCAATGGCTCCTGCCGGTTGTCATACTCATCGACATGCAAGTCGTGATTCCTATTACAAGAAAATGATCAATCTCATACATCACATATATTTCATTCATCACATCCTTTTGGCCATATCACATCACAAGGCATATGCTGCAAAAACAAGTTAGACGTCCTCTAATTGTTGTTGCATGTTTTTTACGTGGCTTCTATAGGTTTCTAGCAAGAACGTTTCTTACCTACGTAAAACCACAACGTGATATGCCAATTTCTATTTACCCTTCATAAGGACCCTTTTCATCGAATCCGATCCGACTAAAGTGGGAGAGACAGACACCCGCTAGCTACCTTATGCAACTAGTGCATGTCAGTCGGTGGAACCTGTCTCACGTAAGCGTACGTGTAAGGTCGGTCCGGGCCGCTTCATCCCACGATGTCGCCGAATCAAGATAAGACTAGTAACGACGAGTAAATTGACAATATCGACACTCACAACTGCTTTGTGTTCTACTCGTGCATAGAAACTACGCATAGACCTAGCTCATGATGCCGCTGTTGGAGATCGTTGCAGAAATTAAAAAAAATTCTACGCATCACCAAGATCAATCTATGGAGTCATCTAGCAACGAGAGAGAGGGGGGTGCATATACATACCCTTGTAGATCACGTGAGGAAGCGTTCAAGTGAACGGGGTTGATGGAGTCGTACTCGTCGTGATCCAAATCACCGATGATCCTAGCGCCGAACGGACGGCACCTCCGCGTTCAACACACATACGGAGCGGGGACGTCTCCTCCTTCTTGATCCAGCAAGGGGGGAGGAGAAGTTGATGGAGATCCAGCAGCACGACGGCGTGGTGGTGGAAGTAGCGGGATCCCGACAGGGCTTTGCCAAGCGCAAGCAGGGAGGAAGACGTGTCACGGGAGGGAGGGAGGCGCCAGGGCTTGGGGTGCTGCTCCCATGCGCCTCCCCACTATATATAGGGGCGGAGGGGGCTGGTTTCTTGCCTTCCAAGTCCATTGGGGCGTTGGCAAAGGTGGGGGAAAGAAATCCCATCATTTCCCTTCCCCACCGATTGTTATCCCCCTTTTTTAGGGATCTTGATCTTATCCCTTCGGGATATGATCCTATTCCTTCTAAGGTGGGATTTTGGTGCGCCTTGACCAGGGGTGTGGGGCCTTGCCCCCACTACCCACGTTCATGTGGGTCCCCCCATGCAGGTGGGCCCCACTTCGGAACCTTCTAGAACCTTCACGGTACAATACCGAAAAATCCCGAACATTTTCCGGTGGCCAAAATAGGACTTCCCATATGTAAATCTTTACCTCTGGACCATTCCGGAACTCCTCGTGATGTCCGGGATCTCATCCGGGACTCCGGACAACTTTCGGCTAACCGCATACTAATATCTCTACAACTCTAGCGTCACCAAACCTTAAGTGTGTAGACCCTACAGGTTCGGGAGACATGCAGACATGACCGAGACGACTCTCCGGTCAATAACCAACAGCGGGATCTGGATACCCATGTTGGCTCCCACATGTTCCATGATGATCTCATTGGATGAACCACGATGTCGAGGATTCAATCAATCCCGTATACAATTCCCTTTGTCAATCGGTACGTTACTTGCCCGAGATTCGATCGTCGGTATCCCAATACCTTGTTCAATCTCGTTACCGGCAAGTCACTTTACTTGTACCGTAATGCATGATCCCGTGACCAAACACTTGGTCACATTGAGCTCATTATGATGATGCATTACCGAGTGGGCCCAGAGATACCTCTCCGTCATACGGAGTGACAAATCCCAGTCTCGATTCGTGCCAACCCAACAGACACTTTCGGAGATACCCGTAGTGCACCTTTATAGCCACCCAGTTACGTTGTGACGTTTGGCACACCCAAAGCACTCCTATGGTATCCGGGAGTTGCACAATCTCATGGTATAAGGAAATGATACTTGACATCTGGAAAAGCTCTAGCAAACGAACTACACGATCTTGTGCTATGCTTAGGATTGGGTCTTGTCCATCACATCATTCTCCTAATGATGTGATCCCGTTATCAATGACATCCAATGTCCATAGTCAGGAAACCATGACTATCTGTTGATCAACGAGCTAGTCAACTAGAGGCTCACTAGGGACATGTTGTGGTCTATGTATTTACACATGTATTATGATTTCCGGATAACACAATTATGGCGTGAACAATAGACAATTATCATGAAGGAGGAAATATAATAATAACCATTTTATTATTGACTCTAGGGCATATTTCCAACATACTTGATCATGAATTATTATTGTTGACAATTCTCTATATGATAAATAAGTTGGGAGGTGAAATATTAAGACCCTATCTTCCCTGTGTTTGACGGATGCTATTTTTTTCTAAAAATATGCTTTGAGTGTTAACAAGCATGGAAGACTATATGATAGTTGAGTATGTGGAATTTGCTAAATCAAAGCTCTTACATAGACCCTTCCTGAAAATAAGATGAATTGCAATTTCTGGTGGCTGGAAACATAGTTTGTTAGTTTTCAAGAGAGTTTATGGTCCATACTTTAACATGTGAATAGTTTGCTACTTGATCATGAGATGTTTTATGAGATGAGCTACTGTTTATGATAAAGAATGATGCTAGAAAAAGTGATTGAAATTATCATTTATCAAATTTATACACTATGCTAGCATTCACACTTCATAAATTATTTCTTTTATCATTTACCTAGTCGAGGACGAGCAGGAATTAAGGTTGGGGATGTTGATACGTCTCCAATGTATCTATAATTTATGAAGTATTTATGCCATGTTTACAACAATTTTATATGGTTTTGGTATGATTTGATTAGAACTAACCCGGACTGACGCTGTTTTCAACCGAACTACCGTGGTGTCGTTTTTGTGCAGAAATAAAAGTTCTCGGAATGGGCTGAAAATTTACGGTGATTCTTTATGGACCAAAAGAGACCCCTGAAGCACCGGAGCTGGGCCAGGAGGTGACCGAGGTGGCCACAAGCCACCAGGGCGTGCCCCTGTGGCATGTGGGCCACTCGAGCACTCCCTTGACGTGAGACCGACGCCAATTTTTTTTATAAATGCCAAAACCCCCGAAAAAAGCCCTAGATCGGAAGTTCCGCCGCCGCAAACCTCTGTAGCCACAAAAAATCAATCTAGGCCCTCTCTGGCACCCTGTTGGAGGGGGCATCATCACCGGAGGCCATGGAGGAGGAAGCTGGAGGGGGCCATCATCACCGGAGGCCATGGAGGAGGAAGCTGGAGGGGGTCATCATCACCGTGGAGGCCAAGGACCAGAGGGAGAACCTCTCCCCATCTAGGGAGGCCCTTGAGGAGGAAGCACAAGGGGGAGAACCTCTCCCCCTCTCTTTCGGTGGCGTTGGAGTGCCGCCGGGGGAACCATCACCGCGGTGATCGTTTTGATCAACATCACCATCTTCATCACCTTCCTCATCTCTTTTAAGCGGTCAACTCTCCTGCGCCCCGCTGTAATCCCCGACTTGAACATGGTGCTTTATGCCACATATTATGATCCAATGATGTGTTGCCATCCTATGATGTTTTGAGTAGTTTCTTTTGTCTTTGGGGTTGATTGGTGATCTAGATTGGTTTGAGTTGTATGTTTTTTGGTGTTGTCCTATGCTGCCTTACGTGCCACGCACACGTGAAGGATTCCCGTTGTAGGGTGTTGCAATGCATTCATGATTCGCTTATAGTGGGTTGCTAGAGTGACAGAAGATTAAACCCGAGTAAGGGGGTTGTTTCCTATGGGATAAAGGGGACTTGATACTTTAATGCTATGGTTGGGTTTTACCTTAATGATCTTTAGTAGTTGCTGATGCTTGCCAGACTTCCAATCATAAGTGCATATGATCCAAGTAGAGAAAGTATGTTAGCTTATGCCTCTCCCACATATAAAATTGCAATAAGGATTATCGATCTTGCTAACAATTGCATAGGATAATTCCGCACACCGATCCATCATTATTCCACACTCGCTATTTGTAATATATTATAATATATTCTAACATAACAACACCTATTTTTATATTGTAGTTCTCCGATATCATGCAAAGCTATCCTCTTCATACCCACAACGTAGTTTTATTTCTCGTTTCTAGTTGGAAGCAAACATTCAGTGTACGTAGAGTCGTATCAGTGGCAGATAGGACTTGAGAGAATATTGATCTTACCTTTAGCTCCTTGTGGGTTCGACACTCCTTACTTACCACTTCCACCTTTGGAAATTGCTACGATGATTCATTACACTTGGGGATTATCAGATTGATGTTGCTATGACTTTGCTATGCTTAATGCTTTTCACTAGGGCCCGAGTGCCATGATTTCAGATCTAAACCGTTTATGTTTTCACAAATTTATTTGTGTTCTAGATCCTACCATGCAAGTTATTTGCACCTATTACGTGTTATGATCCGCATACCCCGAAGTGACAACAATTGGGATTCTTTTCGGTGATTACCGTGATTTGAGGAGTTCATGTATTCACTGTGTGTTAATGCTTTGTTCCAGTTCTCTATTAAAAGGAGGCCTTAATATCCCTTAGTTTCCTTAAGGACCCCGCTGCCATGGGAGGGTAGGACAAAAGATGGCATGCAAGTTCTTTTCCATAAGCATGTATGACTATTAACGGAATTCATGCCTACATTACATTGATGAGCTGTTGCTAGTTCTGTGTCGCCCTAGGTTATGACTATTATATGATGAACATTATCCAACGTTATCATCGATCTAATGCCTACGAGCTTTTCACATATTGTTTGCTATGTCACAACTGTTGCTACTACTATTATAATTGCTACAAAACTGCTGCTACCACTATTACTTTTACTACTACTATCAGTGCTACTGCTATCAAACTATCATACTCTGTGCTACTGATCACTCTGCTGTAGATATTTAGTCTCCAGGTGTGGTTGAATTGACAACTCAGCTGCTAATACTTACAAATATTCTTTGGCTCCCCTTGTGTCGAATCAATAAATTTTGGTTGAATACTCTACCCTCGAAAAAGGTTGTGATCCCCTATACTTGTGGGTTATCAGAATTCCAGACCTAAAAAAGCTATGTCGAGATACCTATTCTGCACATCTCCGAATGAGCTGAAATATCACGGAGATTTACTTTTGAATAAATAAAAAATATATGAGAAAAGAAATACCAGAGGGAGCCACCCAAGTGCCCACGAGGCACCAGGGCCTGGTGGCTTGTGGGGCCCCTGCCCAGCCTCCGGTGCCCATCTTCTGGTATATAAGCCCATTTTCCCTATAAAAATTGAGGAGAAGACTTTCAGGATGGAGCGCCATTGTTATGAGGCGGAACTTGGGCACGAGCACTTTTGCTCTCCGGTGGAGCGATTCTGCCAGTGATACTTCCCTCCGGCACCATCTCATCACCAACAACCCTCCCATTGTGGGAGGACCAATCCTCATCAACATCTTCACTAACACCATCTCATATCAAACCCTAGTTCATTTCTTGTATTCAATCTTTGTATCAAAACCGCAGATTGGTACTTGTAGGTTGCTAGTAGTGTTGATTACATCTTTTAGTTGATGCTAGTTGGTTTATTTGGTGGAACATTATATGTTCAGATCTATTATGCAATTCAATACCCCTCTTATCTTGGACATGAATATGATTTGTGAGTAGTTCCTTTTGTTCTTGAGGACATGGGAGAAGTCTTGTCATAAGTAATCATGTGAGTTTGGTATTCGTTTGGTATTTTGATGATATGTATGTAATTGTTTCCCCTAGTCGTGTTATGTGAACATCGACTACATGACACTTCACCACATTTGTGAAGGAAATATGCCCTAGAGGCAATAATAAAGTATTATTTATTTCCTTATATCATGATAAATGTTTATTATTCATGCTAGAATTGTATTAACCGGAAACATAATACATGTGTGAATACATAGACAAACAGTGTGTCACTAGTATGCCTCTACTTGGCTAGCTCGTTAATCAAAGATGGTTATGTTTCCTAGCCATAGACATGAGTTGTAATTTGATTAACGGGATCACCTCATTAGGAGAATGACGTGATTGACTTGACCCATTCCGTTAGCTTAGCACCCGATCGTTTAGTATGTTGCTATTGCTTTCTTCATGACTTATACATGTTCCTATGACTATGAGATTATGCAACTCCCGTTTACCGGAGGAACACTTTGTGTGCTACCAAACGTCACAACGTAAATGGGTGATTATAAAGGTGCTCTACATGTGTCTCCAAAGGTACTTGTTGGGTTGGCGTATTTCGAGATTAGGATTTGTCACTCCGATTGTCGGAGAGGTATCTCTGGGCCCACTCAGTAATGCACATCACTATAAGCCTTGCAAGCATTATGACTAATGAGTTAGTTGCGGGATGATTTATTAATGAACGAGTAAAGAGACTTGCCGGTAACGAGATTGAACTAGGTATCGAGATACCGACGATCGAATCTCGGGCAATTAACATACCGATGACAAAGGGAACAACGTATGTTGTTATGCGGTCTGACCGATAAAGATCTTCATAGAATATGTAGGAACCAATATGAGCATCCAGGTTCCGCTATTGGTTATTGACCGGAGAGGTGTCTCGGTCATGTCTACATAGTTCTCGAACCCGTAGGGTCCGCACGCTTAAAGTTACGATGACAGTTATATTATGAGTTTATATGTTTTGATGTACTGAAGGTTGTTTGGAGTCCCGGATGTGATCACGGACATGACGAGGAGTCTCGAAATGGTCGAGACATAAAGATTGATATATTGGACGACTATATTCGGACACCGGAAGTGTTCCGGAGAAGTTTCGGATAAAACCGGAGTGCCGGAGGGGTTACCGGAACCCCCCGAGGAAGTATTGGGCCTTAGTGGGCCTTGAGGGGAGAGAGAGGGCAGCAGCCAGGAGGTGGCGTGCCCCCTCCCATGAGGAGTCCAAATTGGACTAGGGGAGGGGGGCGCAGCCCCTCTTTCCCTCTCCCTCTCCCTCTCTTCCTTCCCCCCTCTCTTCCTAGTTGGACTAGGAAAGGGGAGTCCTACTCCTACTAGGAGGAGGACTCCCCCCCTCTCCTTGGCGCGCCCAAAGGCAGCTGGCCTCCCCCTTGCTCCTTTATATACAGGGGCAGGTGGGCACCTCTAGACACACTTGATAGACGATATTTTAGCCGTGTGCGGTGCCCCCTCCACCATATTACACCTCGATAATACCGTTGCGGAGCTTAGGCGAAGCCCTGCGTCGGTGGAACATCATCATCGTCACCACGCCGTTGTGCTGATGAAACTCTCCCTCAACACTCGGCTGGATTGGAGTTCGAGGGACGTCATCGAGCTGAACGTGTGCTGAACTCGGAGGTGTCGTGCGTTCGGTACTTGATCGGTCGGATCGTGAAGACGTACGACTACATCAACCGTGTTGTGATAACGCTTCCGCTGTCGTTCTACGAGGGTACGTGGACAACACTCTCCCCTCTCGTTGCTATGCATCACCATGATCTTGCGTGTGCGTAGGAATTTTTTTGAAATTACTACGTTCCCCAATAGTGGCATCCGAGCCTGGTTTTATGCGTTGATGCTATGCACGAGTAGAACACAAGTGAGTTGTGGGCGATATAAGTCATACTGCTTACCAGCATGTCATACTTTGGTTCAGCGGTATTGTGAGATGAAGCGGCCCGGACCGACATTACGCGTACGCTTACGCGAGATTGGTTTCACTGTTGCGAGCACTCGTTGCTTAAAGGTGACTGGCGGGTGTCTGTCTCTCTCACTTTAGTTGAACTGAGTGTGGCTACGCCCGGTCCTTGCGAAGGTTAAAACAGCACCAACTTGACAAACTATCGTTGTGGTTTTGATGCGTAGGTAAGAACGGTTCTTGCTAAGCCCGTAGCAGCCACGTAAAACTTGCAACAACAAAGTAGAGGACGTCTAACTTGTTTTTGCAAGGCATGTTGTGATGTGATATGGTCAAGACATGATGCTATATTTTATTGTATGAGATGATCATGTTTTGTAACCGAGTTATCGGCAACTGGCAGGAGCCATATGGTTGTCGCTTTATTGTATGCAATGCAATCGCCATGTAATTGTTTTACTTTATCACTAAGTGGTAGCGATAGTCGTAAAAGCAATAAGTTGGCGAGACGACAACGATACTATGATGGAGATCAAGGTGTCATGCCGGTGACGATGGTGATCATGACGGTGCTTCGGAGATGGAGATCACAAGCACAAGATGATGATGGCCATATCATATCACTTATATTGATTGCATGTGATGTTAATCTTTTATGCATCTTATCTTGCTTTGATTGACGGTAGCATTATAAGATGATCTCTCACTAAAATTTCAAGATAAAAGTGTTCTCCCTGAGTATGCACCGTTGCAAAAGTTCTTCGTGCTGAGACACCACGTGATGATCGGGTGTGATAGGCTCTACGTTCAAATACAACAGGTGCAAAACAGTTGCACACGCGGAATACTCAGGTTAAACTTGACGAGCCTAGCATATGCAGATATGGCCTCGGGACACGGAGACCGAAAGGTCGAGCGTGAATCATATAGTAGATATGATGAACATTGTGATGTTCACCATTGAAACTACTCCATCTCACGTGATGATCGGACATGGTTTAGTTGATTTGGATCACGTAATCACTTAGATGATGAGAGGGATGTCTATCTAAGTGGGAGTTCTTAAGTAATATGATTAATTGAACTTGAATTTATCATGAACTTAGTACCTGATAGTATCTTGCTTGTCTATGTTAATTGTAGATAAATGGCCCGTCCTGTTGTTCCGTTGAATTTTAATGCGTTCGTTGAGAAAGCTAAGTTGAAAGATGATGGTAGCAATTACACGGACTGGGTCCGTAACTTGAGGATTATCCTCATTGCTGCACAGAAGAATTACGTCCTGGAAGCACCGCTAGGTGCCAGTCCTCCTGCAAGAGCAACACCAGAAGTTATGAACGTCTGGCAGAGCAAAGCTGATGACTACTCAATAGTTCAGTGTGCCATGCTTTACGGCTTAGAACCGGGTCTTCAACGACGTTTTGAATGTCATGGAGCATATGAGATGTTCGAGGAGTTGAAGTTAATATTTCAAGCAAATGCCCGGATTGAGAGATATGAAGTCTCCAGTAAGTTCTATAGCTGCAAGATGGAAGAGAATAGTTCTGTCAGTGAGCATATACTCAAAATGTCTGAGTATAATAATCACTTGATTCAACTGGGAGTTAATCTTCCGGATGATAGCGTCATTGACAGAATTCTTCAATCACTGCCACCAAGCTACAAGAGCTTCGTGATGAACTATAACATCCAAGGGATGAATAAGACAATTCCCGAGCTCTTCGCAATGCTAAAGGCAGCGGAGGTAGAAATCAAAAAGGAGCATCAAGTGTTGATGGTCAGTAAAACCACTAGTTTCAAGAAAAAGGGCAAAGGGAAGAAGAAGGGGAACTTCAAGAAGAACAGCAAGCAAGTTGCTGTTCAGGAGAAGAAACCCAAGTCTGGACCTAAGCCTGAAACCGAGTGCTTCTACTGCAAGCAGACTGGTCACTGGAAGCGGAACTGCCCCAAGTATTTGGCGGATAAGAAGGATGGCAAGGTTAACAAAGGTATATGTGATATACATGTTATTGATGTGTACCTTACTAATGCTCGCAGTAGCACCTGGGTATTTGATACTGGTTCTGTTGCTAATATTTGCAACTCGAAACAGGGGCTACGGATTAAGCGAAATTGGCTAAGGACGAGGTGACGATGCGCGTGGGAAATGGTTCCAAAGTCGATGTGATCGCCGTCGGCATGCTACCTCTACATCTACCTTCGGGATTAGTATTAGACCTAAATAATTGTTATTTGGTGCCAGCGTTGAGCATGAACATTATATCTGGATCTTGTTTGATGCGAGATGGTTATTCATTTAAATAAGAGAATAATGGTTGTTCTATTTATATGAATAATATCTTTTATGGTCATGCACCCTTGAAGAATGGTCTATTTTTAATGAATCTCGATAGTAGTGACACACATATTCATAATGTTGAAGCCAAAAGATGCAGAGTTGATAATGACAGTGCAACTTATTTGTGGCACTGTCGTTTAGGTCATATCGGTGTAAAGCGCATGAAGAAACTCCATACTGATGGACTTTTGGAATCACTTGATTATGAATCACTTGGTACTTGCAAACCGTGCCTCATGGGCAAGATGACTAAAACACCATTCTCCAGAACTATGGAGAGAGCAATAGATTTATTGGAAATCATACATACAGATGTATGTGGTCCGATGAATATTGAGGCTCGTGGCAGATATCGTTATTTTCTCACCTTCACAGATGATTTGAGCAGATATGGGTATATCTACTTAATGAAGCATAAGTCTGAAACCTTTGAAAAGTTCAAAGAATTTCAGAGTGAAGTTGAAAATCATCGTAACAAGAAAATAAAGTTTCTACGATCATATCGTGGAGGAGAATATTTAAGTTACGAGTTTGGCTTACATTTGAAACAATGCGGAATAGTTTCGCAACTCACGCCACCCGGAACACCACAGCGTAATGGTGTGTCCGAACGTCGTAATCGTACTTTATTAGATATGGTGCGATCTATGATGTCTCTTACTGATTTACCGCTATCATTTTGGGGTTATGCTTTAGAGACGGCTGCATTCACTCTAAATAGGACACCATCCAAATCCGTTGAGACGACGCCTTATGAACTATGGTTTGGCAAGAAACCAAAGTTGTCGTATCTTAAAGTTTGGGGTTGCGATGCTTATGTGAAGAAACTTCAACCTGATATGCTCGAACCTAAATCGGAGAAATGTGTCTTCATAGGATACCCAAAGGAGACTGTTGGGTACACCTTCTATCACAGATCTGAAGGCAAGATATTCGTTGCTAAGAATGGATCCTTTCTAGAGAAGGAGCTTCTCTCGAAAGAAGTGAGTGGGAGGAAAGTAGAACTTGATGAGGTAACTGTACCTGCTCCCTTATTGGAAAGTAGATCATCACAGAAATCAGTTTCTGCGACACCTACACCAATTAGTGAGGAAGTTAATGATGATGATCATGAAACTTCAGATCAAGTTATTACTGAACCTCGTAGGTCAACTAGATCAAGATCCGCACCAGAGTGGTACGGTAATCCTGTTTTGGAGGTTATGTTACTAGACCATGACGAACCTACGAACTATGAAGAAGCGATGGTGAGCCCAGATTCCGCAAAATGGCTTGAAGCCATGAAATCCGAGATGGGATCCATGTATGAGAACAAAGTATGGACTTTGGTTGACTTGCCCGATGGTCGGCAAGCCATTGAAAATAAATGGATCTTCAAGAAGAAGACTGACGCTGATGGTAATGTTACTGTCTATAAAGCTCGACTTGTTGCGAAAGGTTTTCGACAAGTTCAAGGGATTGACTACGATGAGACCTTCTCACCCGTAGCGATGCTTAAGTCTGTCCGAATCATGTTAGCAACTGCCGCATTTTATGATTATGAAATTTGGCAAATGGATGTCAAAACTGCATTCCTGAATGGATTTCTGGAAGAAGAGTTGTATATGATGCAACCGGAAGGTTTTGTCGATCCAAAGGGAGCTAACAAAGTGTGCAAGCTCCAGCGATCCATTTATGGACTGGTGCAAGCCTCTCGGAGTTGGAATAAACGCTTTGATAGTGTGATCAAAGCATTTGGTTTTATACAGACTTTTGGAGAAGCCTGTATTTACAAGAAAGTGAGTGGGAGCTCAGTAGCATTTCTGATATTATATGTGGATGACATATTGCTGATTGGAAATGATATAGAATTTCTGGATAGCATAAAGGGATACTTGAATAAGAGTTTTTCAATGAAAGACCTCGGTGAAGCTGCATATATATTAGGCATTAAGATCTATAGAGATAGATCAAGACGCTTAATTGGACTTTCACAAAGCACATACCTTGACAAAGTTTTGAAGAAGTTCAAAATGGATCAAGCAAAGAAAGGGTTCTTGCCTGTACTACAAGGTGTGAGATTGAGTAAGACTCAATGCCCGACCACTCCAGAAGATAGAGAGAAGATGAAAGATGTTCCCTATGCTTCAGCCATAGGCTCTATCATGTATGCAATGCTGTGTACCAGACCTGATGTGTGCCTTGCTATAAGTTTAGCAGGGAGGTACCAAAGTAATCCAGGAGTGGATCACTGGACAGCGGTCAAGAACATCCTGAAATACCTGAAAAGGACTAAGGATATGTTTCTCGTTTATGGAGGTGACAAAGAGCTCATCGTAAGTGGTTACGTTGATGCAAGCTTTGACACTAATCCGGACGATTCTAAATCGCAAACCGGATATGTATTTACATTGAACAGTGGAGCTGTCAGTTGGTGCAGTTCTAAGCAAAGTGTCGTGGCGGGATCTACGTGTGAAGCGGAGTACATAGCTGCTTCGGAAGCAGCAAATGAAGGAGTCTGGATGAAGGAGTTCATATCCGATCTAGGTGTCGTACCTAGTGCATCGGGACCAATGAAAATCTTTTGTGACAATACTGGTGCAATTGCCTTAGCAAAGGAATCCAGATTTCACAAGAGAACCAAGCACATCAAAAGACGCTTCAATTCTATCCGGGATTTAGTCCAGGTGGGAGACATAGAAATTTGCAAGATACATACGGATCTGAATGTTGCAGACCCGTTGACTAAGCCTCTTCCACGAGCAAAACATGATCAGCACCAAGACTCCATGGGTGTAAGAATCATTACTGTGTAATCCAGATTATTGACTCTAGTGCAAGTGGGAGACTGAAGGAAATATGCCCTAGAGGCAATAATAAAGTATTATTTATTTCCTTATATCATGATAAATGTTTATTATTCATGCTAGAATTGTATTAACCGGAAACATAATACATGTGTGAATACATAGACAAACAGTGTGTCACTAGTATGCCTCTACTTGACTAGCTCGTTAATCAAAGATGGTTATGTTTCCTAGCCATAGACATGAGTTGTCATTTGATTAACGGGATCACCTCATTAGGAGAATGACGTGATTGACTTGACCCATTCCGTTAGCTTAGCACCCGATCGTTTAGTATGTTGCTATTGCTTTCTTCATGACTTATACATGTTCCTATGACTATGAGATTATGCAACTCCCGTTTACCGGAGGAACACTTTGTGTGCTACCAAACGTCACAACATAAATGGGTGATTATAAAGGTGCTCTACATGTGTCTCCAAAGGTACTTGTTGGGTTGGCGTATTTCGAGATTAGGATTTGTCACTCCGATTGTCGGAGAGGTATCTCTGGGCCCACTCAGTAATGCACATCACTATAAGCCTTGCAAGCATTATGACTAATGAGTTAGTTGCGGGATGATTTATTAATGAACGAGTAAAGAGACTTGCCGGTAACGAGATTGAACTAGGTATCGAGATACCGACGATCGAATCTCGGGCAATTAACATACCGATGACAAAGGGAACAACGTATGTTGTTATGCGGTCTGACCGATAAAGATCTTCGTAGAATATGTAGGAACCAATATGAGCATCCAGGTTCCGCTATTGGTTATTGACCGGAGAGGTGTCTCGGTCATGTCTACATAGTTCTCGAACCCGTAGGGTCCGCACGCTTAAAGTTACGATGACAGTTATATTATTAGTTTATATGTTTTGATGTACCGAAGGTTGTTCGGAGTCCCGGATGTGATCACGGACATGACGAGGAGTCTCGAAATGGTTGAGACATAAAGATTGATATATTGGGCGACTATATTCGGACACCGGAAGTGTTCCGGAGAAGTTTCGGATAAAACCGGAGTGCCGGAGCGGTTACCGGAACCCCCCGGGGAAGTATTGGGCCTTAGTGGGCCATGAGGGGAGAGAGAGGGCAGCAGCCAGGAGGTGGCGCACCCCCTCCCATGAGGAGTCCGAATTGGACTAGGGGAGGGGGGCGCAGCCCCTCTTTCCCTCTCCCTCTCCCTCTCTTTCCTTCCCCCCTCTCTTCCTAGTTGGACTAGGAAAGGGGAGTCCTACTCCTACTAGGAGGAGGACTCCCCCCCTCTCCTTGGCGCGCCCAAAGGCAGACGGCCTCCCCCTTGCTCCTTTATATATGGGGGCAGGGGGCACCTCTAGACAAACTTGATATATGATATTTTAGCCGTGTGCGGTGCCCCCCCCCCACCATATTACACCTCGATAATACCGTTGCGGAGCTTAGGCGAAGCCCTGCGTCGGTGGAACATCATCATCGTCACCACACCGTCGTGCTGACGAAACTCTCCCTCAACACTCGGCTGAATCGGAGTTTGAGGGACGTCATCGAGCTGAACGTGTGCTGAACTCGGAGGTGCCGTGCGTTCGGTATTTGATCGGTCGGATCGTGAAGACGTACGACTACATCAACCGCGTTGTGATAACGCTTCCGCTGTCGGTCTACGAGGGTACGTGGACAACACTCTCCCCTCTCGTTGCTATGCATCACCATGATCTTGCGTGTGCGTAGGAATTTTTTTGAAATTACTACGTTCCCCAACAATTTGGGCCTAAGGGAATGCATTGTGGAGTAGTTATTAGATGATGGGTTGCTAGAGTGATAGAAGCTTAAACCCCAGTTTATGCGCTATTCCGTAAGGGGCTGATTCGGATCCATATGTTTAATGCTACGGTTAGATTTATCTTAATTCTTCTTCCTTAGTTGCGGATGCTTGTGAGAGAGGTTAATCATAAGTGGGAAGCTTTTTCAAGTAAGAATAGCACCCAAGCACCGCTCCACCCACATATCAAATTATCAAAGTAGCGAACGCAAATCAAACAAACATGATTGAAGTGAATAGATGAAATTCCCGTGTGCCCTCAAGAATGCTTGCTTATTATAAGAGACGGTTCCGGCCTGTCCTTTGCAACAAAAAGGATCGGTCTACCTTGTTATATCTTAGTTACTTTTGTTACTTGTCACTTGTTACAAACTATCTCTCTATCAAACTACTCATTACCGATAATTTCTGTGCTTGCAGAAAATACCTTGCTGAAAACCGCTTGTCATTTCCTTCTGCTCATCATTGGGTTTGACACTCTTACTTGTCGAAAGGACTAAGATTGATCCTATACTTGTGGGTATCAAGACTCTTTTCTGGTGCCGTTGCCGGGGAGTGAATTGCCTTTGGTGAGTGGAATTTGGTAAGGAAATATTTATATTGGGTGCTGAAATTTGCTGCTACTTGTTACTATGGAAGACAATCCTTTGAGGGGTTTGTTAGGGGTATATTCACCTTGACAGGAAGCACAAAGAGTTTCTCCTCAACCTACTTCCCCTACTGAAAATTTTTATTATGAGTTTCCTTCAGTTATGATAGAGAAATCGCTAGCTAATCCTTATGCAGGAGATGGAACAATACATCCTGATATGCATCTAATCTATGTGGATGAACTTTGCGGATTATTTAAGCTTGCAGGTTTACCCAGAGATGAAGTTAAGAAGAATATTTTCCCTTTATGTTTGAAGGGAAAGGCATTGACATGATGTAGGCTATGTGATGATACTGGAGCGTGGGATTGGAACCGATTGAGATTGGAATTTCATCAAAAGTTTTATCCTATGCATCTGGCTCATCATGATCAAAATTATATATATAATTTTTGGCCTCGTGAAGGATAAAGCATTGCTCAAGCTTGGGGGAGGCTTAAGTACATGATGTACACAAGCCCCAATCATGAGCTCACAAGAGAAATTATGTTATAGAATTTTTATGCTCGTCTTTCTCATAATGATCAAACCATGCTCGATTCTTCTTCGACTGGTCCTTTTATGAAGAAAACTATTGAATTTAGATGGGATCTTCTGGAAAGAATTAAATGCAACTCTAAAGATTGGAAAATAGACAAAGGTAACGAGTCAGGTATAATACTTGAGTTCGATTGTGTTAAAATCTTTTAGGGATACCGATGCTTTTCATAGGTTTGGCACTAAATATGGACTTGACTCCGAGATATAGCTTCCTTTTGTGAATCATTTGCTACTCATGTTGATCCCTGAGGAGAAGTGGTTTAAATATCGTCCACCTATTAAAGAAAAGAATGAGGACCTATTATAGTTAAAGATGAAACTATCATTTACAATGTAGATCCAGTTGTGCCTACCGCTTATATCGAGAAACCACCTTTACCATTTAGGATAAAGGAACATGCTAAAGTTTCAACGGTGGTTAACAAAAGTAACATTAGAGCACCTAGACCCTCTGAACAAAGTAATGTTGAACCTATTGTTGCTATGGTGAAATATCTCCTGGTCGATAATATATATGGGCATGTTATTTACTTTTGCGGTGAAGCCGCTAGAATTGCTAAACCCGGCCCTAAAGAAAAGAATAAACATGTCGTTGGCATGCCTGTTGTCTCTAATAAAATACAGATCATTGTTATCATGGCTTATGGGATTTGGGTGCTAGTGTGACTGCTATTCCGTTTACCTTATATCAAGAAATTATGAATGATATCGCACGTGTTGAGATAGAAGATATTGATGTTACTATTAAGCTTGCTAATAGAGATACTACTTCACCATTGGGGTTGTTAGGGATGTTGAAGCCTTGTGTGGGAAAATAAAATACCCTACTGACTTTCGAGTTCTTGGTTCTCCACAAGATGATTTTTGTCCCATTATATTTGGTAGACCTTTGTTGAGCATCGTTAATGCTAAGATTGATTGCACTAAAGAAATTGTCAATGTTAACTTTGGTGATGTGTCTCATGAGTTTAATTTATTTAAATTCTATAGACAACCTCATGATAAAGAATTGCCTAGTAAAGATGAAATTATTGGTCTTGATTCTATTATCGTACCTCCTGCTGATCTGTTAGAACAATATTTGTTAGACCATGAAAATGATATGCATATGAATGAAAGAAATGGAATAGATAAGATGTTCTTTGATCAACCACCTGACCTGAAACATTATTTGCCTGTTAAAACTCTTGGAGGTCCTCCTCCACCCAAAGGTGATCCAGTGTTTGAACTAAAACAATTAATACATTGAAATATGCTTATCTTGATGAAAAGAAGATATATCATGTTATTATTAGTGCTAACCTTTCAGAGCATAAAGAAAAGAGATTACTAAAAACTCTGAAGAAGCATTGTGCCGCTATTGGATCTTAAGGGAATTTGTCCCACTCTACGTTAGCACAAGATTAATATGGAACCTGATACTAAACCAGTCGTTGATCACCAACGAGATTAAATCCTAAGATGAAGGATATGGTATGAAGTGAAATATTAAAGCTTCTGGAAGCAGGTATAATTTATCCCATAGCTTATAGTAGATGGGTAAGTCTCATTCATTGTGTTCCTATTAAAGGGGGCATTACCGTTGTTCCCAATGATAAAAATGAACTCGTTCCACAAAGAACTGTTACTGGTTATGGGATGGTAATTGATTTTAGAAAATTAAACAAAGCTACTAGAAAAGATCATTACCCCTTGGATTTTATAGATCAAATGTTAGAAAGCTATCTAAGCACACACACTTTTGTTTTTTTATGGATATTCTGGTTTCTCTCAAATACATGTATCACCGGAAGATCAAGAGAAAACCACTTTTACTTTCCCTTTTGGAACCTATGCTTACATACGTATGCCTTTTGGTTTATGTAATGCACCTGCCACCTTTCAAAGGTGTATGACTGCTATATTCTCTTATTTTTGTGAAAAGATTGTTGAGGTTTTCCTGGATGATTTCTCCGTTTATGGGACTTCTTTTGATGATTGCTTAACCAACCTTGATCGAGTTTTGCAGAGATATGAAGAAACTAATCTTGTCTTGAATTGGGAGAAGTGCCACTTTATGGTAAATGAAGGTATTGTCTTGGGATATAAAATCTCCGAAAGAGGTATTGAAGTAGACAAAGCTAAAGTTGATGCAATTGAGAAAGTGCCTTGTCCTAAAGATATTAAAGGTATAAGAAGTTTCCTTGGTCATGCAGGGTTTTATAGAAGGTTTATCAAAGACTTCGCTAAAATTTCTAGGCCTCTTACCAATCTCTTGCAAAAAGCTGTTCCATTTGTTTTTTATGATGATTGTGTAGAAGCCTTTGAAACACTTAAGAAAGCCTTAACCTCTGCACCTATTGTTCAAGCACCTTATTGGAACTTTCCTTTTGAAATATGTGTGATGCCAGTGATTATGCTGTTGGTGTTGTTCTAGGACAAAGAGTTGATAAGAAATTAAATGCTATCCCTTATGCCAGTAAAACTCTAGACATTGCTCAAAGAAATTATGCTACTATCGGGAAAGAAATTTTAGCAGTTGTGTTTGCGTGTGATAAATTCAGATCTTACATACTTGATTAAAAAGTAATTGTTCACACCAATCATGATGCTATTAAATATCTTGTGGAAAAGAAAGATGCTAAACCTAGACTCATTAGGTGGGTTCTATTGCTACAAGAATTTGATTTGCATTTTACTGATAGGAAGGGAGCTGAGAATCCCATAGCTGTAATCTATCTAGATTAGAAAATATTCTTGATGACCCACTACCGATTAATGATATTTTTCTTGATGAACAACTAGCTGTTATAAATGCTTCTCATAATACTCCTTAGTGTGTAGACTATGCTAATTACATCGTTGCTAAATTTATACCACCTTGTTTCACATACCAACAAAAGAAAAAGTTTTTCTTTCATTTAAGACATTACTTCTCGGATGACCCACAACTTTATAAAGAAGGAGTAGATTGTATTATTAGACGTTGTATACCACAACATGAACAGGAACAAATCCTACGGAAGTTTCATTCCGAGGCTTGCGGAGGACACCATGCTGGAGACAGAACTGCACATAAGGTAATACAATCTGGTTTTTATTGGCCTACCACTAGTACAGTGAGCTTCTATACAAACAGTTTTTAACCCCTTTCCGCGATGAAAGTTTAAACCATCGCCTAGTGAATGTGGGCGATAGGGGGGTCCTTCCCACACGACCCAGAAACTGTCGAGGATAGGCCCTCCGGTCACACACGCTGGGCAAAATGAGATTGTGTGCGACGGGCGAGCGATCAAATACAATTATACATGCCCAATCGATTCCGGTCGTATGTACATCCCACATAGTCAGTCACAGACAAACGTTTCTGTTTATATGTACAATCCACACAGTTAATCCAAGAAATATGTTTTCGTTCGTATGTACATCCCACACAGTCAATCCAAGAAGTACATTTCCGTTCGTACATCCCACACGGTCAATCCAGGGAAAATGTTTCCGTTCGTATATACATCCCAGATAGTTTTATGTATAGCCTCGTGTGTGATAGGTTTAATGATTACACACGCTCTACCTCCCTTAACCGTTTGCTTTTATTCAACTACATCACACACGATTTGATGAAGAAAGTTGTATGGCATTGGGCTATCCATCACAACCGCTTTTACTGCTAGAACCGTTTGCAAAGTTCCATGACCCATTTAGCAGATTTATTAGTTTACAATTAATAATTCTAGTATTACGCAAATTCACATTTCATATCGAACAATTGTTTGCCAATTTCATATCAGGCACATAAATATATTTTAACATCACAGTACGATAGCTACCTGAAAATAACACAATACAACATATAGCTAGTTCACCTTCATAAGAACAATATATTCATTCCCCTAATCAACTGATGCATGATGAGCCAGGTTCGTCTTCTCCACCTCAGCTTTCAGTTCAGTAAGAACTTGTTTTGCACTGACCAACTGGGAAAGTGCCTCCTCCTTCGCCAACACCATCTTAGCAAAGTCTAATTTAAAAAAATCTAAGCTCATTCTCCATCTTCCTCTTTTTTCCCGCATCTTCAAATATTCTTCAGCGTTGACAACACTTTCTCTAAGCCTATCTCTGTTCTCTTCCTCATATATGCTTCAGAGCATTGCTAGGCATATCTTCAAAGACTGTGGACACTCTTGATGAACCCACTCCAGGTAAGAATACTTCCGTTCATCCTATAATATTTAAAACTAAATCAGTAACAATTGTAGGGGAAGTGGGTTTCTAGCAACATAGAAAATCACCAAATACATGTTTTAAAAAACTGAAGAAATAAGTTAATTATGACATATCTTATACAAAAATCAATGTGCAAATGAATTAATTGCTACTGAGACAACAACGAAATTCAGAAACGTAAGAAGCTATAATTAACTGCAACAACTCTACAAGTTCTTAGTCATGTCCTATAAATAACAAATTGACATTTTATGAGGAAGCTAAATATAACTGGAACAGCATAGTGACATTGTTTGGATGACATCAAATTTACACTAACAAGTGTGTAATTGCACAAATTTAGTAGCATATAACTAATAGCACAAAGGCCGTCCACTATGTATGCCAAAACCGGTGTCAAGACAACTGTTGCTACATTTGGCACCAGTGCCCTACACTAGCGAGCTAATGCAGAGGAGAAAATCAGGGAACCGGACTCCGGAGCACCTAGTTGCTGTGATGCCCAGTTCCTTTGTGCAATAAAGATTTAGTATTTTACTGCTTGGCTGCTCGGATGTGTGGACCAAAGTTGGTTGCACAAACTGCTGAATCGGTGCCAAATAATTTTCTAATGGCACCGCTAATGAGATGGCAACATTTTTAGATACTAGGTAGAAAATGTTACATTGTCTTAATCACATCCAGGATAACATAACACAATGACAGTGTCTGAATCACATCTAACAAATGATTTGTAACAATGAAAGTGGGGCTAACCTTCTTTGCACATGCCAGAAACTTCCTCCCACTGTCCACGAATTCGAACGCAACTAACTTCTGGCATGGAGATTGATGTTGACAATGAGCAGGCAGATCTTCAGCCACCCCGCTCCATTTGTTGAAACTGGTGGTCCTAGGGAGCTACAAGAGGAAGAAATGACTCAAATCGACCGCTGGGTTAAAATCCTTCATTCCAAATCATAACCCAAGAGGGAGAAGACATGCATACCCTGGTGGTGAAAGAGTTGTCATCGTCGGAGGAACCGCTGGAGAGGTCATTGAAGAAGACCATGGCGACCGCGGTGGTTGGATGCGAGGTGGCTAGAGTGAGGAAGCAAGCGAGGAAGCGGCTATAGTTTCGGAAGGAAGGAGGGAACAGAGGAAACGTGACTTGTGGTCGGGGAGAAAAGGGGGTGGGGAGGGGGTTAGATATTTCGGTGGTAGGCCAAAAAATTCGAAAGGTGGAGGGAAACTTTGCGTGCGGTGTCGCCGGACACCATTCACTTTGAGCAAATGTGTGCATCGCAAATGATTCTTCGGCTTTAGCACATGGGATGAGTTTGATCATTCATGTTTTGCTGGAAATTTTCCTGGGTACTTTCCTCATCCATGTCATTGCATAATTGCACATCGCTTGCTAATTTGGGCACACAAAAGAGCCTATAGCACACAGACCACACTTACTAAACCAAGCAATTTTAGTAATCAAACAGAGCCAGTTGACCTAGACATTGCTCTAACAAAAGACCATCATTATAAACAAAGCCTAAGTACCCATAATTTTAACAAAGCCGCCGTCGCGCCAACCTATGCCTCGCAGGTGTAAGATGAGACATCGATGACTTGTCCTGGCGACATGCCGCCGTTGGTGGACTCCGTGTCCCTCCGGTTGAAGTCGACCGCGTCCTTATCCTCATCCTCGTCCTCGGTGCCGCCCTCAAGGTCGAATTACTCGCAGTAGTGGTTGCACCAGAGATCGCGTTGGTACTCTGATACGTCTCCAATGTATCTATAATTTATGTAGTACTCATGCCATGCTTACAAAAATTTTATATGGTTTTGGTATGATTTGATTAGAACTAATTCGGACTGACTATGTTTTCAGCAGAACTACCGTGGTGCCTTTTTTGTGTAGAAATAAAAGTTCTCAGATGGGCTAAAAATTTACGGTGATTTTTTATGGACCAAAAGAGACCCCCGAAGCACCGGAGTTGGGCCAGAAGAGTCCCGAGGTGGCGGCAAGGGTGGAGGGCGCACCCACCCCCTAGGGCGCGCCCCCTTGCTTGCCGCTGCCTCGTAGACCCCCCTGACATGAAACTGACGCCAAAAATTCCTATAAATCCAAAAAAACCCAGAAAGAAACCTAGATCGGGAGTTCCGCCGCCGCAAGCCTCTATAGCCACGAAAAACTAATCTAGAACCCGTTACGGCACCCTGCTAGAGGGGGAAACCATCACCGGTGGCCATCTTCATCATACCGGCGGTCTCCATGACGACGAGCGAGTAGTTCACCCTCGGGGCTGATGGTATGTACTAATAGCTATGTGTTTGATCTCTCTCTCTCTCTCTCGTGTTCTTGATATGGCATAATCTTGATGTACTGCGAGCTCTGTTATTATAGTTGAATCATATGGTGTTTTTTCCCCTCTACCTTCTTGTGATTAATTCAATTTTACCTTTGAGGTTTCATTATTATCGGATAGAATACTATTATGGATTTGAGAACACTTGACGTATGTCTTGCGTGGGATATCCGTGGTGACAATGGGGTGTTCAATTGATTCACTTGATATATGTTTTGGCACTCAACTCGCGGATTCCTGAGCTGACATTAGGGTAATCTATGCATATGGGTTGATGCATGTTTTCGTCCTTGTTTCTTCGATAGGAATCTTGGGGCACTCTTTGAGGTTCTTTGTGTTGGATTGAATATTATGAATCTAAAGTTGTTTGATGCATATCGTATAATTGACCCATGGATACTTGTGGTGACATTGGAGTATCTAGGTGACATTAGGGTTGATTGATGTGTGTCATATGGTGTTATTTTACTACAAACTCTAGTGTTGTTTGTGACACTTATAGGAATAGCTCAACGGATTGATCGGATAGAATAACTTTGAGGTGGTTTTGTACCCTACAAGCAATTTCATCTTATGTTCTCCGCCATAGGAACTTTGGAGTGACTTTTGTCCCATGTTGAGGGATTGCCATATGATCTAATTATGTTATCATTGTTGAGAGAACTTGCACTAGTGAAATTATGAACCCTAGGCCTTGTTTTCAAGCATTGCAATACCATTTTCGCTCACTTTTACCACTTGCTACCTTGCTGTTTTTATATTTTCAGATTGCAAAAACCTATATCTACCATCCATATTACACTTGTATCACCCTCTCTCCGCCGAACTAGTGCACCTATACAATTTACCATTGTATTGGGTGTGTTGGGGACACAAGAGATTCTTTGTTATTTGGTTGCAGGGTTGTTTGAGAGAGACCATCTTCATCCTATGCCTCCCATGGATTGATAAACCTTAGGTCATCCACTTGAGGGAAATTTGCTACCGTCCTACAAAACCCTGTGCTTGGAGGCAAAACACGAGTCTACAAGAAGAAGGTTGCTTAATAGACATCAAGCTCTTTTCTAGCGCCATTGCCGGGGAGGTTAGTACTTGAAGGTATATCTTTAGATTTTGCAACCGAATCTTTTAGTTTCTTGTTTTATCACTACTTTAGTCTATAAGATAAAACTACAAAAAATGGAATTGAGGTTTGTAACATCCCAAATTTTCAATTTGGTATGTTATACATAGATCATCATTGCATATCATATTTTATTGCATTTTGACAAATCCTCGATAAATCCTAAGCAACTCAAGGACCCTCGGAGAGAGTTGGGGATTTTCTCGAATTTTCATATTTGATTTTCATCAAATAATAAGACGAGGATTTTGGTTTTAATTATTTTCTCTCCGGAAAAATATTTCCTTAAACAAAATATATGAGAGGAGAAAATATGACTTCTCCAAAACAATTGAAATACTGGAGGAAAAATGTTAAAATCATTTATTGGAATTTATTCGGATTTTATTTGCAATTTTTATTGCATTAAAAATATTGCATGTTTTCAAAATATTTATTTTGTGTTAAAAAAATGTTCACCCTATTCTAGATTTTCTAACTAGACGGGGAAAATTTATTTTCTATTTTTCTGAATTTTATTTATTATTCTATGAATTTTTCCGCGGAACGTATTTAAAAAAAAACGCGCGCGCCCGCCGGGCCGAGCCCAGCCGCGCCAGGCCGCCGGCCCACCCCGCGCCTCTCTCCTCTCCGCGCACGGGACGCCGCCGCGCCGTGTCCTCCATGGACACGGGACCGAGCCGCCGCCGGAGCTTGCCCCCTCCTCCAAGCCGAGCCCTCCCCCCTTTATATACCCGCGCCCCCATCTTCTCTCTCTCACCCCGCCGCCGCCTGCCTTGCCCGCCGCCGCCGCCCGCACGGGAGCCGCCGCCGCCGCCGTTGCCGCCGCCCCCTCGCCGCCCCTCGCCCTCCCCGAGCACCCCGCACCCCGCCACCCTCGCCGCCCTCGCCGGAGCCCCGCCGGAGCTGGCCCCGACGAGGTACTGCCTCGCCTCGTTCGTTGCCGGTTTTTGTTTAAAAAAACCCTTCGTTTTAAAAAAAACCCTAGATCGGTTTTTTTTTGTTTTATTATTTCGCGAGCGTTCACCGAACCGTTCGTCGGTTTTTCTCTGTTAACGAACTTCCGTTCTTTAACCGTTCGTCCGTTTTTCTTTTTCGTCGGAGTTTTCCGCTATTTTTCTCAGATTCGATTTCTGATCGAATCTTCGTTTCTGTTTAACTTCTCGCTCGTTTATCGGAATCAGGCGATTCAAGCGCCTAGAGTTTCGTCTCGAAATTGTCTTTCCGTTTAACCTACTCAAACAAGTTTTTGCTACAGTAAAATTTGACCTAGATCCAGATTAGTAAACGAAGCTTGTTTCTTTCGCAGTTTGACTTTCGTTGCTTCTTACGAGTTGATTCTTTTTGCAAACCGGAGTTCTTAAGTTGAACTTTCTGGTTGGATCTTTCATTCGAGTTTTACCTATGCATTAGATGAGTACTGATTGTATGCTTGTTTGTTTGCGATAGAGTACCCGGAGTGTGCCGCTTGTTACTTCGAATCGCTAGGTTTTGCGGATCATCAGCAAGGCAAGTAACACTTTGATCATATACCTTCCATACCCAGTTTTTATTGCATTAGATCTATTCCTCAAACAATTGCATGATTAGGATCTAATTAAATGGTGGGTATTGGGAAGTAGTTGAGGTAGTGCCTATTACCTGTTTTACTTTCAAACCCTTGGGAGTTACTTCTACGTTTGCTATTATATTGCCATGCTATGCTCGTAGACATGGATTGGGTTTGAGAGATTTCCATGACAGATGTGAGATTGTTAATTAATGGTTTACTTAAGGTGGCAACTAAAACTCCCATCTGGGTGGATTGAGGTACCTGGGTATTCCGGGATTGCCTGTTTTTCTTTTGGACCGCCACCCAGGTTCAAAGGGATCATGAGATTATTCATGCTAGAAACTTCCGTGTGCAGCCACAAGCTATTATGGGCTCTAGCATAGTTGATTAAGTTGTGTGAACTCTTACAGTGGTAGACTAGCAGATGTAGGGGAAAGAAGGTGTAACTGTCTACCCATACGTAAGGTGCAAACACTTCTGAAAGACTGTGTCTCGGTCATCCGTTTCTCAAACACCATGTAGTGCGAGAAATCCAACGGAGGAGATCGAGTCTTGTGGGGAAAAGTGCACAAACCTCTGCAGAGTGTACAAACTAATCATGGTTAGCCGTGTCCCCGGTTATGGACAACTTGAGTATCTAGTACTTGGATTATCATGTGAATCTCATCACTATGTTACTTCTAATTAACTTTGTTGGGTTATTGATGACATTTAATTGGGATTGAGATGCTGTCAACCATCTCAATGTTTCACAACCACCATGATAGTTAAATAAAATTTATTCCTTTGAAGTAGGATAAAATTGGCTTTTCGCAAAACTGTAACCATAGAGCTTTCCACCAGCCATATATGCATGTAGTATATCATTATTATTGTTCATTATTCTCTATGTGTTACATTGCCAGCATATTCTATGTGCTGACCCGTTTTCGGGCTGCAACGTTTCATGTTGCAGACTTTTCAGACGACGAGTAAGGTGCCTTAGGTCGTGGTCTTATACTCAGTGATGCCGCTGGAGTTGATGGACTCACTTATCTTCCAAGTCTTCCGCTGTTATCGTTATTAGATGGCCTTAAGCCATATTTATCATACTTATTCTCTTTGGAGATATTCGATGTAATAAGTGTGTGATTGCTACTCTGTTATAAATCCTCCATTTGTACTGTGCGTGTCAGCATTACTGATCCAGGGATGACACTGGTGCACAGCAGCACAGACCATTTGAGGTCTGGTCGCTACAAAGTTGGTATCAGAGCACACGTTGACTGTAGGACACGACCACTAAGCTTAAGCCCTAGAAAGCTTCTCTCTTCTCATTTCTGACCCCTCTCCACTTTCTACTCTTTTAGGAATGGCGAATGCAAGGAGCAAGTTCATGCAACCAGATGAAGACACGCCGTTTGGTCGACACTTGAAGGAAGTCACCAAGTACTTGAACATAGGAATACCAAGCATCACCGGAACCTACAACGCCACATTACCCGAAGAGGAGAGCTGGAAGATTCAAGTTCTCATTCCAGGAAGGATGTTTTGTGCCATAAGATTGGTTTTCGAAGCACCAACTTGGAGTTTAGGGAAGAGCATGGCCGCACACATCGCCATGGGACGCATTGGAGAAGTCTATCACCAGGAGCTTAAGGATACAATTTATCAAATTTGTGGACGCCGAGACGCGCAATGGGAGATGATCAGAACCAAGAAGGATGGATCAATGGCAGCTTTCATCCAGGAGCAAACCAACATATTCGTCGCCAGGAGAACCAGATGTGCACGGACAAGGAAGAACTGAAGAAGGCATTAACCAAGATCAAGGAGCTCCAAGAAGAACTCAAAGCTACACGCGAAGATTATTTGGAGGAAATCAACGCACTAGTAGGGAAGAATGACGACCTGGAGAAGAAGATTGGAGTATTCATGGGAAATCCAGTGTCAAAAGCAGAAGCCGACGAATGCACTTGTCCGGATAACTACATCATCATCGACGACACTTACTCGGAACCAAGTGAAGATGACTGGGTTGATGAAGCCGGAGCAGACATCATGGAGTCTTCAACAGATTAGAATTATTTTATTAGACCACCATATCAGTAGTAGTTTTCCCCCATTTAATAGTATAGTTCAAGCACTTTGTAACGTTAGTTGGATCGATTGTTTTGCCTTGTTTGAATTGATTGAGTGATATTGATTGATTTTGTCTCATGAGCATATGGGTAGTGTTTTCTCTCTAGACCTCATTCTATTCTTAACTCTCATCTTTTCTAACCTATCAGATGCCTCCGAGACGCGACACCGGATTTGTTTTCCCACCAGAGATCACCCAGTTGATTCAGCAACAGAATGCCCTGATGCAAGTGTTAGTGTAGAACCAAGGCAACAACAACAACAACAACAACAACAACCCACCGCCACCACCACCTGTTGATCACTTAGCCCGTTTCTTAAGGCTAAACCCGCCGGTGTTTTCCAGTAGCACCGAGCCGATTGTTGCAGATGATTGGCTCCGCAAGTTGGAAGGGAGTTGACCACTGCAGGATGCACAGATGCGGAAAGAGTGCGTTTTGCCGCACATCAGCTTGATGGACCCGCAGCATCATGGTGGGAGAATTATACAGCCACGCACCCTATTAACACTGTCACATGGGACCAGTTTCAGCAAGCTTTCCGTACAGCTCATGTTTCAGCAGGAGCTATGGCCATGAAGAAGCGTGAGTTTCACAACCTACGCCAAGGAGGACGCACCGTAGGCCAGTATGTTGAGGAATTCAGTAAGTTAGCACGTTATGCACCAGATGACGTTGCTACAGATGCAGCCAAGCAGGAGAAGTTTTTGGAAGGACTGAATGATGAGCTGAGTATGCAGTTGATGGTAGCAACCTTCAACAACTACCAGGAGCTGGTAGATAGAGCTCTCATGATTGAAGGAAAGCAACAGCAGATTGATACCCGTAAGAGGAAGTATGGACAAGGGAAGTATAACTCAGGAGCTCAGCAGAAGCCACGATTTACCCCGAAGCCGGGAGGACAGTTTCAGCATACCCATGGAGGAGGTAGTTCGCACAACCATAATGGCTCTAAAAATGGTAATGGGAATGGAGGAAGCAACGGACAGAACCGCACCAACCCATCTACCCCAGCCAAGAGGGACCTGAGTCAAGTCACTTGCTTTAAGTGCCAGAAGAATGGACATTATGCCAATGAATGTCCTGAAGCCCAAAATGGAAATGGCAATGGAAGCTCTGGGAAGAAGCCGAACCCGTTCAACAAAGGGCATGTGAACCACGTGAGCGTGGAGGAGGTTGAAGCTCAGCCTGATGCAGTAATAGGTAAGTTTTTGGTTAAGTCATTTACTGCAACCGTTCTTTTCGATACTGGTGCATCGCATTCATACATATCAAGGGGATTTGTGAATAAGTTTAAGCTGTCCACCAAAGTTCTCAGAACCCCTATGTTAGTAACCTCGCCAGGAGCAGAGTATATGGCAACCCAAGGATGTTTTCAGATACCATTGGCCATTGGTAGGCATGTTTTCCCCTCAAACCTCATTGTTTTGGAATCGCAAGGTTGGGATGTGATTTTGGGAATGGATTGGCTATCGTTGTATGGAGGAAACATCGATTGTGCCAGCAAGACGATTTTGCTTACCACACTGGAAGGAAAAAGGATTAAGTATGTATCCCGGCATATGCCGAAGAGGACTCAAGTAAATTCCTTATCAGGAGTTGTACCGGAGGAAGTACCAGTGGTGAAGGATTATCCGGATGTATTTCCAGAAGAGTTGCCAGGCATGCCACCAGATAGAGACATTGAGTTCTTGATTGAACTTTTGCCAGGCACAGGGCCAATATCGAAGAGACCGTACAGGATGCCCGCAAAGGATTTGGAGGAAATTAAGAAGCAGATCAAGGAGTTACTGGATAAAGGCTATATTCGCCCAAGTTCGTCACCTTGGGGATCACCAGTACTTCTAGTGGAGAAGAAAGATGGATCGCTGAGGATGGTTGTTGATTACCGAGGATTGAATGAAGTGACCATCAAAAACAAGTACCCACTGCCGATGATCAATGATTTGTTTGAGCGCCTACAAGGAGCTAAAGTATTTTCCAAGATCGATCTACGATCAGGATACCATCAGTTAAAGATTCGAGAGCAGGATATACCCAAGACGACATTTACCACCAGATATGGATTGTATGAGTATACCGTTATGTCATTTGGTCTGACTAACGCACCTGCCTATTTCATGAACCTGAAGAACAAAGTGTTTATGGAATTTCTGGATAAGTTCGTCGTGGTGTTCATTGATGATATTTTAATCTTTTCCAAGGATGAGGAAGAGCATGAGGAGCATCTACGATTGGTACTTGAGAAGCTCAGAGAACATCAGTTATATGCCAAGTTCAGCAAATGTGAATTTTGGCTGAAGGAAGTTGGATTCCTTGGACATGTTATTTCTGGAGAAGGAATAGCAGTGGACCCTGCAAAGGTTGACACAGTGACAAGTTGGGAATCACCCACGACAGTTGGAGAAATCCGGAGTTTTCTTGGACTTGCAGGATACTACCGGAGACTCATCGAGAATTTCTCGAAGATTGCTAAGCCCATGACTGAGCTATTGAAGAAGGACACCAAGTTCAATTGGACTAAGGAATGTGAAGCTAGTTTCCAAGAGTTGAAGGAACGATTGGTTACATCACCAGTGTTGATTCTGCCAGATCAACGCAAGGATTATGAAGTTTATTGCGACGCTTCTCGTCGAGGACTTGGAGCAGTGCTTATGCAGGAAGGAAGAGTTGTGTCATATGCTTCACGACAACTTAAACCCCATGAGAAGAATTATGCTACGCATGACTTGGAGTTAGCAGCCGTGGTGCATGCGTTGAAGACATGGAGACATTTTCTCATCGGAAACCATTGTGAGGTGTACACGGATCACAAGAGTTTGAATTATATTTTCACGCAGAAGGAGTTAAATCTCAGACAGAGGAGATGGTTGGAGCTCATTAAGGATTATGATATGAGATTGCATTATCACCCTGGAAAGGCTAACATAGTAGCAGACGCGTTGAGCCGCAAGAGTCATGTCAACACCCTCATGACAGGAGAGTTACCTCAGGAGTTAGCCGAGGACCTTCACGAGCTATGTTTGGAAATAGTCCCAAGAGGCTATTTAGCAACATTGGAGATTCAGTCTACCTTGATGGAAATGATCAGAGAAGCTCAAAAGACAGACAAGGAGATTGAAGAGATAAAGGAGAAGATGAGCAAAGGTAAAGCCAAGGGATTTCGTGAGGATGAGCACGATACCTTATGGTTTGAGGACCACGTATATGTGCCAAATGATCCGGAGATCAGGAAGTTGATTTTGCAAGAAGCCCATGATTCACCGTACTCGATTTACCCAGGGAATACCAAGATGTATTTGGATTTGAAGAATACTTTCTGGTGGACCGGAATGAAGAAGGATATTGCAGAATATGTAGCAGTTTGTGATGTGTGTCAGAGAGTGAAGGCAGAGCATCAGAAGCCAGCAGGATTGCTACAACCGTTGCCAATACCTGAATGGAAGTGGGATAAAATAGGCATGGATTTTATCACAGGATTACCCAGGACTCGTTCAGGCTATGACTCAATATGGGTTGTAGTCGACCGTTTGACGAAAGTGGCTCATTTCATTCCAGTAAAGACCACTTACACCAGTGCTAAGTTGGCAAAGATATACATGACCAGGATCGTATGTTTGCATGGAGTTCCGAGGACCATTGTATCAGACAGAGGAACCCAATTTACCTCGAAGTTTTGGAAGCAGTTACATGAAACATTGGGAACCAGGCTGGAATTTAGTACAGCTTTTCACCCGCAGACAGATGGACAGACCGAGAGAGTCAACCAGATTTTGGAGGACATGTTGAGAGCATGTGCACTAGATTATGGATCTAGTTGGGACGATAATTTGCCATATGCGGAGTTTTCTTATAACAACAGTTATCAAACCAGTTTGAAGATGGCCCCTTTCGAAGCCTTGTATGGAAGGAGGTGTAGAACACCGTTGTTATGGGACGAAGTTGGAGACCGTCAGTTGTTTGGACCAGATCTGATTAAGGAGTATGAACCGAAAGTGAGGTTGATTCGCGATAGGCTCAAGGTAGCCCAGTCCAGGCAGAAGAGTTATGCTGATTCTAAACGAAAAGAGACAGTTTACGAAGTCGGAGACCGAGTGTATCTTCGAGTATCACCACTTCGAGGAGTGAAGCGCTTTGGAGTTAAGGGAAAGTTAGCGCCCCGTTTTATCGGACCATACAGAGTTGTGGAACGTATGGGAGAGGTTGCCTACAAGCTGGAATTGCCCGAAGGATTGTCTGGAGTTCATGATGTATTTCACGTTTCTCAGTTGAAGAAGTGCCACGCAGAGATGGCTGAGATACCGCTGAGAGATACTGTGCCACTGGAAGCAATTCAGCTGGAAAGTGATTTGACCTATGAGGAGAAACCAGTTAAGATTCTTGAGTATGCCAGCCGAGTTACCCGCAGCACGGTTATCAAGTTTTGCAAAGTCCAGCGGAGTCACCACACGGAGGATGAAGCCACCTGGGAGCGAGAGGAAGATCTACGGAAGGACCACTCTCACTTGTTTTCTAGCCAACCCGAATCTCGAGGGCGAGATTCATCTTAAGGGGGGTAGGTTTGTAACATCCCAAATTTTCAATTTGGTATGTTATACATAGATCATCATTGCATATCATATTTTATTGCATTTTGACAAATCCTCGATAAATCCTAAGCAACTCAAGGACCCTCGGAGAGAGTTGGGGATTTTCTCGAATTTTCATATTTGATTTTCATCAAATAATAAGACGAGGATTTTGGTTTTAATTATTTTCTCTCCGGAAAAATATTTCCTTAAACAAAATATATGAGAGGAGAAAATATGACTTCTCCAAAACAATTGAAATACTGGAGGAAAAATGTTAAAATCATTTATTGGAATTTATTCGGAATTTATTTGCAATTTTTATTGCATTAAAAATATTGCATGTTTTCAAAATATTTATTTTGTGTGAAAAAATGTTCACCCTATTCTAGATTTTCTAATTAGACGGGGAAAATTTATTTTACATTTTTCTGACTTTTATTTATTTTTCTACGAATTTTTCCGCGGAACGTATTTAAAAAAAAACGTGCGCGCCCGCCAGGCCGCCGGCCCACCCCGCGCCTCTCTCCTCTCCGCGCACGGGACGCCGCCGCGCCGTGTCCTCCATGGACACGGGACCGAGCCGCCGCCGGAGCTTGCCCCCTCCTCCAAGCCGAGCCCTCCCCCCCTTTATATACCCGCGCCCCCCTCTTCTCTCTCTCACCCCGCCGCCGCCTGCCTTCCCCGCCGCCGCCGCCCGCACGGGAGCCGCCTCCGCCGCCGTTGCCGCCGCCCCCCCGCAGCCCCTCGCCCTCCCCGAGCACCCCGCACCCCGCCGACCTCGCCGCCCTCGCCGGAGCCCCGCCGGAGCCGCCCCCGACGAGGTACTGCCTCGCCTCGTTCGTTGCCGGTTTTTGTTAAAAAAACCCTTCATTTTAAAAAAACCCTAGATCGGTTTTTTTTCGGTTTTATTATTTTGCGAGCGTTCACCGAACCGTTCATTTTAACGAACGCGTTCGTCGGTTTTTCTTTGTTAACGAACGTCCGTTCTTTAACCGTTCGTCCGTTTTTCTTTTTCGTCGGAGTTTTCCGCTATTTTTCTCAGATTCGATTTCTGATCGAGTCTTCGTTTCTATTTAACTTCTCGCTCGTTTATCGGAATCAGGCGATTCAAGCGCCTAGAGTTTCGTCTCGAAATTCTCTTTCCGTTTAACCTACTCAAACAAGTTTTTGCTACAGTAAAATTTGACCTAGATCCAGATTAGTAAACGAAGCTTGTTTCTTTCGCAGTTTGACTTCCGTTGCTTCTTTCGCGTTGATTCTTTTTGCAAACCGGAGTTCTTAAGTTGAACTTTCTGGTTGGATCTTTCATTCGAGTTTTACCTATGCATTAGATGAGTACTGATTGTATGCTTGTTTTTTTGCGATAGAGTACCCGGAGTGTGCCGCTTGTTACTTCGAATCGCTAGGTTTTGCGGATCATCAGCAAGGCAAGTAACACTTTGATCATATACCTTCCATACCCAGTTTTTATTGCATTAGATCTATTCCTCAAACAATTGCATGATTAGGATCTAATTAAATTGTGGGTATTGGGAAGTAGTTGAGGTAGTGCCTATTACCTGTTTTACTTTCAAACCCTTGGGAGTTACTTCTACGTTTGCTATTATATTGCCATGCTATGCTCGTAGACGTGGATTGGGTTTGAGAGATTTCCATGACAGATGTGAGATTGTTAATTAATGGTTTACTTAAGGTGGCAACTAAAACTCACATCTGGGTGGATTGAGGTACCTGGGTATTCTGGGATTGCCTGTTTTTCTTTTGGACCGCCACCCAGGTTCAAAGGGATCATGAGATTATTCATGCTAGAAACTTCCGTGTGCAGCCGCAAGCTATTATGGGCTCTAGCATAGTTGATTAAGTTGTGTGAACTCTTACAGTGGTAGACTAGCAGATGTAGGGGAAAGTAGGTGTAACTGTTTACCCATACGTAAGGTGCAAACACTTCTGAAAGACTGTGTCTCGATCATCCGTTTCTCAAACACCATGTAGTGCGAGAAATCCAACGGAGGAGATCGAGTCTTGTGGGGAAAAGTGCACAAACCTCTGCAGAGTGTACAAACTAATCATGGTTAGCCGTGTCCCCGGTTATGGACAACTTGAGTATCTAGTACTTGGATTATCATGTGAATCTCATCACTATGTTACTTCTAATTAACTTTGTTGGGTTATTGATGACATTTAATTGGGATTGAGATGCTGTCAACCATCTCAATGTTTCACAACCACCATGATAGTTAAATAAAATTTATTCCTTTGAAGTAGGATAAAATTGGCTTTTCGCAAAACTGTAACCATAGAGCTTTCCACCAGCCATATATGCATGTAGTATAGCATTATTATTGTTCATTATTCTCTATGTGTTACATTGCCAGCATATTCTATGTGCTGACCCGTTTTCGGGCTGCAACGTTTCATGTTGCAGACTTTTCAGACGACGAGTAAGGTGCCTTAGGTCGTGGTCTTATACTCAGTGATGCCGCTGGAGTTGATGGACTCACTTATCTTCCAAGTCTTCCGCTGTTATCGTTATTAGATGGCCTTAAGCCATATTTATCATACTTATTCTCTTTGGAGATATTCGATGTAATAAGTGTGTGATTGCTACTCTGTTATAAATCCTCCATTTGTACTGTGCGTGTCAGCATTACTGATCCAGGGATGACACTGGTGCACAGCAGCACAGACCATTTGAGGTCTGGTCGCTACAAGGTTTCCTCATATGCTTCATCTTTTTAATGTCTTTCGTGGAAATGATGGAAAGGAAAATTGTGCTCAAATGTTAGAAGAAGAAGTTCTTAAAATCTTTGGCATAAAATCTTTGAATGATGAGCATGATTGCAATGTTGTTAGTATGAATTCTTTTAATATCCATGATGCTAATGATATGCAAAGCCATAAGCTTAGGGATGCTATGTTTAATGAAGATGATATTTTTAGTCCCCCAAGTTTTGACGTGCAAATTTATTATGATGATAGCATGCCTCCTATTTATGATGTTTATATTGATGAAAGCGGGTTTGGAAGAGTGTCAACTTTAGATAATAATTATCCCACTATTTTGGAGGGTGTTGAATCTTATAATATTTATGAAAGTGGATTTGGAGAGGTCATGACTTTATTTAGTGATGATTCCACTATTTCGGAAGAGGTTCCAATTGATTATGAGAAGAAAGTTGCTATCTATGATGATTATTGTGAAGGAATGTATGCTATAAAGAATATTGATAACCATGAAACTTGTCATCATGATTTTAATTTTCAATTGGATTATGCCTTGCATGTTACTTATTTTGTTGAGTTTGCTCCCACTACTATCCATGAGAATAAGTTTGCCTATGTGGAGAGTAATAAAATTTCTATGCTTGTGCATCATGAAAATAATGCTTTATGTGATAGTTATATTGTTGAATTCATTCATGATGCTATTGAAATTTTTTATGATAGGAACATATGCTTTTACATATTGCAATAATATCAAGTTTCCTCTCTATGTGTTGAAAATCTTGAAGTTATGCTCGTTTTGTCTTCATATGCTAGTTGATTCTTGTTCCCATAAATTGTTTACTCACAAAATCCCTATGCATAGGTGGCAGGTTAGACTTAAATGTGCTAGTCATGTGCTTCATGATGCTCTTTTTGTGTTTCAATTCTTATCTTCTATGTGAGCATTTTCTAAATCATCATGCCTAGCTAGAAAGGCATTAAAGAAAAGCGCTTGTTGGGACTTGGGAGACAACCCAATATTTACCCCTACTATTTTTATGAGTTCACATGATTAGTCTACTTTAGTAATCATGTTTTGAAGCTTTTATTTCAATAAAGTGCCAAGTAAGACCTTTGGGATAGTCTATGGTGATAGTTGATTTGATCTTGCTGAAAAACAGAAACTTTTGCGCTCATTGCCAGAATTTAGGAATTAATAGGAGCGTGATTTTGATCTGAATTTTTTACACAAGATTGATATACAAATTTCCCAGATTTTCCTTATTTTTCAGAACTTTTGGAGTTATAGAAGTATACGAAGTTTCCAGATTACTACAGACTGTACTGTTTTTGACAGATTCTGTTTTTATTGTGTTGTTTGCTTATTTTGATGAATCTATGGGTAGTATCGGTGGGTATGAACCATGGAGAAGTTGGAATACAGTAGATATAACACCAATATAAATTTAGAATGAGTTCACAACAGTACCCAAGTGGTGATTTGCATTATTATACTAACAGAGCTTACGAGTTTTCTGTTGAGTTTTCCGTTGTGAAGTTTTCAAGTTTTGGGTGAAGTTTTGATGGACTATGGAATAAGGAGTGGCAAGAGCCTAAGCTTGGGGATGCCCAAGGCACCCAAGGTAATATCCAAGGACAACCAAGAGCCTAAGCTTGAGGATGCCCCGGAAGGCATCCCCTCTTTCATCTCCAATCCATCGGTAAATTTACTTGAGGCTATATTTTTATTCACCACATGATATGTGTTTTGCTTGGAGCGTCATTTTATTTTATTAGGATTTACTTGTTGTTATTTAGAGTAATGATTTGCATCTTTTAGTTCAATAAAAAGGTCAAGTGTAGCCTATACCATGCTTATTTTGCAAGTCTACATATTATTGTTTTGAAAATAGGAAAGTTTTCTATCATTGTCTGAATATTTGTGAATAGTCAGAACATGATAAAATCTTGAAATTTTTACACGATGAGTAACAACAAATTTTCTACAGTGTGTTAATTTTTCAGAATCAACCTGGGGCCTAATGTTGTGGATATAGCTCCTAGGTGTGACCCACCCAGGAGGGGCCGGGTTACACCGTTAGCGGCTTAACATGAAGAGGGTCCAAGGAGGCCCAAGGAGAAGTACGAAGACGACGGCTCTTGGAGGCAGGCCTGTGTAACGCCGACGATGCGGCTATATCTCCCACGTGTCGAGGCATGACTTAGAGGCATAACCGCATTGTGGTTTTGTCGCAAGAAGGGTCATCTTCACACAATCCCATGTAATGAACAAGAATGGGATAAAGAGTTGGCTTACAATCGCCACTTCACACAATACATAAATAAATCATACATTATTCAAGATACACACATAGGTCCGACTACGGAACCAAAAGAAAAGAAGACAACCCAACTGCCAGATCCTTGATCGTCCGAACTGGGCACCACTACTGATCAACATGAAAAGAAACAACACAACGAACAAGACCTTCATCGAGCTCCCACTTGAGCTCAGTTGCGTCACCTGCACTGGTATCGTCGGCACCTGCAACTATTTTGGAAGTATCTGTGAGTCACGAGGACTCAGCAATCTCACACCCGCGAGATCAAGACTATTTAAGCTTATAGGAAAGGATGGGGTAGTGAGGTGGAGCTGCAGCAAGCACTAAGCATATATGGTGGCTAACATACGCAAATGAGAGCGAGAAGAGAAGCAACGGAACGGTCGTGAACTACCAATGATCAAGAAGTGATCCTGAACTCCTACTTACGTCAAACATAACCCAGAAACCGTGTTCACTTCCCAGACTCCGCCGAGAAGAGACCATCACGGCTACACACGCGGTTGATGTATTTTAAATAAGTCGAGTGTCAAGTTCTCTACAACCGGACATTAACAAATTCCCATCTGCCACATAACCGCGGGCACGGCTTTCGAAAGATAAAACCCTGCAGGGGTGTCCCAACTTAGCCCATCATAAGCTCTCACGGTCAACGAAGGATAAACCTTCTCCCGGAAAGACCCGATAAGTCTCGGAATCCCGGTTTACAAGACATTTCGACAATGCTAAAACAAGACCAGCAAAGCCACCCGAATGTGCCGACAAATCCCGATAGGAGCTGCACATATCTCGTTCTTAGGGCACACCGAATAAGCGAAGCGTACAGGTACCAACATAACCCAAGTTGCCAAGGGACGGTCCCGCACGGTGCTCTAGTTTGGACCAGCACTCAGAGGAACACTGGCCCGGGGGTTAAAATAAGATGACCCTTGAGTCTGCAGAACCCAAGGGAAAAAGGCTTAGGTAGGCAAATGGTAAAACCAAGGTTGGGCCTTGCTGGAGGAGTTTTATTCAAAGCGAACTATCAAGGGGGTCCCATAAATCACCCAACCGCGTAAGGAACGCAAAATCAAGGAACATAACACCGGTATGACGAAAACTAGGGCGGCAAGAGTGGAACAAAACACCAGGCATAAGGCCGAGCCTTCCACCCTTTACCAAGTATATAGATGCATTAATTAAGATAAGAGATATTGTGATATCCCAACATATCCATGTTCCAACATGGAACAAACTTAAACTTCACCTGCAACTAGCAACGCTATAAGAGGGGCTGAGCAAAAGCGGTAACATAGCCAAACAACGGTTTGCTAGGAAGGGTGACAAAGGTTAGAGGTTCATGGCAATTTGGGAGGCTTAATAAGCAAGTGGTAGGTAGCGCGGCATAGCAATAGAGCAAACAACTAGCAAGCAAAGATAGAAGTGATTTCGAGGGTATGGTCATCTTGCCTGAGATCCCGCTAGGAAGAAGAGCGAGTCCATGAAGAAGACATACAGATGTAGTCGAACGAATCCTCACAACTCCGGAACGAAACCGAAGCTAATGAGAGAAGCAACCCGGAAAGAAACAAACAACATAGTGAACAACCACCACATACACATGGCATGATGCACAATCAAGTATGATGCATGTCCGGTTTAATGAGGCATGGCATGGCAAAGTGCAACAAACAACACTACAAATTAAGTGGAGCTCAATATGTAACGAGTTGCATATTGACGAAACACCACATCAATTATTTAGTTCTCTTTCGTTTATGTACCCAACAATATTAAATGTTGATTAACATGGCAAGAGGTGAAGCATAAGTAAACTAACTATTTAAGCAAGTTAAATGAGGCCGGAAATAATAAACAACAATTCCGGAAAATCCTCATGTCCATATTTTAGATTTGGTACTGTTCTGCCTAAAACCATATTTTTAATGATGTTAAACAGCAAAATAAAGTGTACCATGTTAAACTAGGCATTTTTCTACCCCATTTGCATATAAAGTTTATTAAAATCCGAGCTACGGTTATTTAGTTATGAAATAAATCATTTGAACATATTATTCGAGCAAAATTAATCAAACAACATTTAAAACAATTTTAACATGGGTGAAAGTGGCATATAATTAAACTACACAAAATTCTAAGCATTTTACATTTTTGAATTATTTACATACGATGCATGGTTGATTAGTTATTAAATGCATGAACAGCAAGGGTTTTTCTGCAAAACTGTAAATCCTCGGATAATTAATAAAATCGCCGGAGGAAAAAAAAAACAAGAACTGGGCCGAATCTAACTGGCCCAACAGTGCAACAGGTTTGGGTGGCTGCTCACATCGGGCTCTCGGGCCGGAAGCGGAGAGGCGGCTGGGCCTTCCAGGAGCTAGGTGCGGCAGGGGAGGTCAACGCGCGCGGACATGCGGTCGTCCTCCTGCTCGAAGCAGAGGATGCAGGGGCGAGGCCGGACTTGAGGACGGGGACGGCGAGGCGAGGTGGAACGGATCCAGGTGGAGGCGACCAGGAACAGGGCGCGGGCGCGGATCCGACGGAGACAAGCTTGAGGCGTCGGCCATGGGAGCTCCAAGGAGGGCGGTGGCTGTTGCTGTTTCCTGAAGAAGGAAAAGACAGAGAGAGGATTCAGAGAGGGAAAAGATGAAGGGAAGCAGAGAGAAGGCGAGCAGGAGAAGGACGGGAGGAGGAGGCACGACAACCTGGAGACGAACAGGGCTCGAGCGTTGCCTCCCTGGCACGAGATGCAGAGGAGGTCAGCCAGCAGATGGGAGCGAGGGAAAATCCCCGGATCCGACGAGGGAAAGGGCCGAGACTGGCCTAAACGGGTCGGGGAAGTGCCGAACTTGCCCGAGATGGTGGTGGAGCAAGGATGAGGCGGCACTGGCAGCTCACACGGGCATCCATGGCGCGGGACGCGGGGCGGCGAAGGAGCAGGAGGCTGACGAGGTCCCGTACGGGCGGCTTCGCGGATCCATCGGGGACGAACGGGTGACGGCGCGCACGGGGAGGCGGCTGCTGCTCGGAGGCTCGGCGAGGGGTGGATTGGCTGCTCGGGGTCCTGTTGGTGGGTGGAGGAACGAGGAGAAGGGGATCCCGAGGTGGATCGAGAGGAGATGGATCCAAGGAAGAGGATCGGTGGTGGCTGGTTGGCTCGATGGATCCTGAGGGGTATTTGGTAGAGAGTGGCGGCGGGCAGGAGGGTGGATGGGACATCTCCCTAGAAGTTAGGGTTTTTCCATATTTAGATTAGGGGTCTTTATATAGGGAAAGAAAGGGGTACATCTGATTAAAATTGGACGGCTGAGAAAATATAGTTTAGGAAGTCCAATGAAGAAAATGGTGATGTTTTGTAGATGTTTGGGGATGATCCGAATCCAACGGTAAGAACAAACCGGGTCGGGTACGGGACAACTTTCGGATGCGCGGGAGGGGATCGCGGGCTGACGAGAGAGGTTAGTTGGTTTGGCAAGAGGGAACCGAAAACACGGTTGGTCTCGGAACGGTCAACGAAGACAAGGGGGAACGCGGCAACTACGAATAATTGCAAATTTTAAAACAAGACGGCAACGGAGTGCCGATGCAATGCGAATGATGCGATGATGAATGCAACAAACAAATAAAACACACGCCGAACACGAAATATATGGAAGGCGTCTAGAGCGTCGGTCTCGGGGCATTACAACACTCCACCACTACAAGAGGATCTCGTCCCGAGATCTAGGATGGCACCGGAGAAAAACGGAAGAGGAAGAGAAGAGGTAAAACTAATTGCTTCTTTGACAAACGAGTGAAACCAAATAACCTTGAGAGGTCGCAAAGCTTGAAGAAATGACACGACAGAGGTGAACAAAATTGAGAAGACTCCGGTAGAAAAGAGAGACAAGGAACACCATGAGAACCTTGAGGTTAAGTGACACAATAGATATTTAAAACCACTCCGATTAAAACAAGATAGGGAAGGGATAAGAATGATATAATTTGGGCAGCACTCCGACTGTAAATGGAAGGAATTGAACATGATCTTGACAAGATGAGAGGATACTCGATGAAATTAACAACACATTTTCTCCAAGACTAATGAAAGAATGGCACAAGGGGTAAGAAAGATTTCAGACAGCACTCCGGTTGAGGAAGGAGACAAAACTTGACAGAATGGGAAGTACTTGAAAAGAGGGCACGACACTCCGGTTAAATGGATAAGAAAGGAAAAATTACATGATCTTGACAAAACAAGATGATTGGTCGAAGAGAGCAACATCACAAAACCTCCGGAAACAATGCATGATAGTTAGATAGTTGGAGTGAATAGAACAAAGAGTGAAACCAACATCTCCTACCATAATTGAATTTTAAGGAGCATCCTTACGAAGTAGGATTGAACAGAGTTGTTGGAAAAATCAACAACGGAAGAACAAGCTTGTTGTGGGCTTAAGGAAAACATCTCAAAAACTTGAGGTGAAATTCTGCCACTAACGGAAAACAATAGATTGGATTGATATGAACAAGGAGACGCGAAACTTATTTCGCCGGAGGATAAATGAAGAACTTGGGTCATTTATGAGCACCATAAATAGCAAAAATCCTTAGGGAAAGCTTTAGCTGAAACATGACACAAGATAAATCCAACGAAGAGATTGGTGGATTAAAAATATCTCATTCTTGACAACATGTGAATCATGGAACGCGAACTCAAACTGTCAAGAATGGCATAACACCACCTCAAAAGATAAGAGAGAAAGAATTGCACTTCGGAATGCAAGATGAAGAATACTTGAACTCCTCAAAACAAACATGTGTGGAACACCATGTTAATTTTTTGAGTATAGCCTGGCGGATCTTAACTCCGAGAGAAATCTTGAAGAACAATTGAAGAATGAAAGGAATCCTTGACGAATCACCATGTAGAGCCTCCATGAAGAACTCCGGTAAAAAAAGAATGATCAAACGAAATGGAAAGTAGAAAAGAACCCCGGGAGAAACCTTGCAATGATTAGATGAAGCTTTGAAATGATATAATTGAAATAACTTGGATCTCCGGAAAGAAAAGATGAACAACTTTGAACCGAAAATTTGATATGATGAACAACTCCGGAAAGAAGAAATTAGATCACTTGGATGAAACAATAATAAGAATTATGTTATGCGTATCCTTCACCAATATAAATTGATGACAATCAACGGATTTGGCATACTACTTATTCTCGTAGAAAGGATTAAGATAGATATTGCGCAAACTTGTGAAGGTCTTCATCGAACCACCGGTAGGATTGAAACAACGAATAAATTGATATGATAACGAAGGGAGAGAAAATCTTGAACGAACCACCGCGAGAATTGAAAAAGAACGAAGTAAAGGGGTGAGTCACCGGTAAGAATTAGAGAACGAATGAAGACACTTGAGGGAATTTGATACACGATCACGAAGAGATCACGAGCTGATTAGAGAATACATGAACGATGCACTGGAAGAATATGGAGATGAACGAAGAGACATCAATTTAGACTAATTGGAGAACGAGGCCGAAAACTTAGAACGAAGAAATCTTCTGAAATGATGGCCTTTGAATGAACAAGAAATGAAAACAACTCTGAAATGCTCCGGATGGGTAAGAAAAGAAATGCGCGATTGGAAACAATTATGAGAGGATGGCATAAGCTAGAACTATGAATCTTCAAGAGAACGGACCAAGATTTAGGAGAAATTCTTCTTCGGTCTTCAAATGTTGAGAATGATGATGAGAAACACCATCAAGAATTATTGAGGCACTCCGGAATGAAAATTGGAAAGGTTGAACCAACGACGAAAAGAATTTAAAAGATCTTGGAGAAAGACAAGACTGATGATAATTCATTCTTACGTCAAACTTCGAAAAGAATTTAGGAATAGCTCCGAAAAGAATTAGAAGAGTCAGGTAAGATCCTAGAAAAAGACCTGTGGGTTAGGGCCCACTAAAAGATACACCGTTGAAATGATTTAAAAGAGAGATCGCAATAGTTGAATTAAATGGCTTGAATGAGATAGCATCCTCAAAAGAACTTGAATGAATTGAGAATGGAAACTTGAATCTTCTGAGATATCTTCATCACTCCGGAACAATTGAATAGCGAGAAGTGGAAGATTAAGAGGTGCACCGATACGAGAAAAACATTTGAAACGAGGAAAAGATATGATCGACAAAGCTTGAATTTAATCCACCGGAGAAGAATACAAGAATGAAGAATGATGAACTTGAAGTTTCGTGAGCATCTTCATGGAAAATCATCGGATAAGAACATTGAAAGAAAAGAATGAAGAGACTTTGCATCAATAAAAGGATACTTGATTAAGAAATCTGAGTCCTTGAAGAAAAAGGGTGGGAGGGTGGGAAAACAAAGGCAACTTGGGTCGGATGAAACGAACACCATTGAGAAAAATCTTAGAATTGATCTTGCGAGTGTTGGAATGACTGGATGCACTTGGAGAGAAACACGCCGGTTGGAAGGAATTAACATGACGACCTCGATGATCAAGAAGGATTATCATCCACATAGAAATATGAGAACATCACGTAGAATAAGGTATGGAATCAACACTTGTCATTGAAGCAACTCGAATACCACAAATAAAACAAAACAAGGGATTTGGCTTGCAGAATAAGCCGGAACAAACATATGATAGAGATTTCGTCCGAAGTTTTTGTGGTGGGGCCCACACGGGCTCAATCGTACAGCACCATCATGTACAAGGCAGTGCACATGACATACGAAGCGTCCCCGAGTCGGCATAGCCAAGGACTCATTAAGACACTACGAGACCACTGTAAAACCAACCGTGTACAGGCGGACCACTAGACGTCGAACCCCAATCTCATATCATGCGTCTGTTGGAAAGATATCCTAAGAGCTACTTGAATTCCCACTTATAAACTCCCGAAACTTTCTGGTTATGCAATCTGGTGTTGGGGATACAGGGGACACAAAATATATCACCCAAACTAACAATACCTAGATCCAGCTGTATCCATCCGTCAACAACATAACCAAGAAACCTTCGGAAATCGTTTACCTCAACCTTCGAAAAGCATCCGTTATACTAGTTATGGCAATACTCCCGAACTCCCGCCCAGTACTAGGTGGCGTCGAGGTGATCTCACCAACAACTGCATAAAAGAGATTTCGATGTCGGCGAAACTCAGGTATTCCAGAACTGCAACGATAAAGTTGTGACGACAACACCTCGGAGCTCAACTCCCCAGGACACTGCCACAACCCCTAAATGTCAGGAGGCACCAAGAACAATGTTGTCGTCACAAAACCATCGGAACGATTCCAAGATACCCGCGTGATCCTAAATTTTTTTTAAGTGAAATTTGAGGAGAGAAAAGTCAAAACTTCTACGTCTGGAGGCCTCACCAGAGTGACGAAGGGAATGAGGAGTAAAAAGAATCCTACTCTCCGATATATATAATCCTAAGACTCAAAACATTTTTGTTCTAGACTCAACAACGCCAGCGATTCGATCAAGCAGGGGGCTCCTAAGTCGGGCCTGGCTCTGATTACCAACTTGTAACGCCCACGATGCGGCTATATCTCCCACGTGTCGAGGCACGACTTAGAGGCATAACCGCATTGTGGTTTTGTTGCAAGAAGGGTCATCTTCACACAATCCCATGTAATGAACAAGAATGGGATAAAGAGTTGGCTTACAATCGCCACTTCACACAATACATAAATAAATCATACATTATTCAAGATACACACATAGGTCCGACTACGGAACCAAAAGAAAAGAAAACAACCCAACTGCCAGATCCTTGATCGTCCCAACTGGGCACCACTACTGATCAACATGAAAAGAAACAACACAACGAACAAGACCCTCATTGAGCTCCCACTTGAGCTCAGTTGCATCACCTGCACTGGTATCGTCGGCACCTGCAACTGTTTTGGAAGTATCTATGAGTCACGAGGACTCAGCAATCTCACACCCGCGAGATCAAGACTATTTAAGCTTATAGGAAAGGATGGGGTAGTGAGGTGGAGCTGCAGCAAGCACTAAGCATATATGGTGGCTAACATACGCAAATGAGAGGGAGAAGAGAAGCAACGGAACGGTCGTGAACTACCAATGATCAAGAAGTGATCCTGAACTCCTACTTACGTCAAACATAACCCAGAAACCGTGTTCACTTCCCGGACTCCGCCGAGAAGAGACCATCACGGCTACACACGCGGTTGATGTATTTTAAATAAGTCGAGTGTCAAGTTCTCTACAACCGGACATTAACAAATTCCCATCTGCCACATAACCGCGGGCACGGCTTTCGAAAGATAAAACCCTGCAGGGGTGTCCCAACTTAGCCCATCATAAGCTCTCACGGTCAACGAAGGATAAACCTTCTCCCAGAAAGACCCGATCAGCCTCGGAATCCCGGTTTACAAGACATTTCGACAATGCTAAAACAAGACCAGCAAAGCCACCCGAATGTGCCGACAAATCCCGATAGGAGCTGCACATATCTCGTTCTCAGGGCACACCGGATAAGCGAAGCGTACAGGTACCAACATAACCCAAGTTGCCAAGGGACGGTCCCGCACGGTGCTCTAGTTTGGACCAGCACTCAGAGGAACACTGGCCCGGGGGTTAAAATAAGATGACCCTTGAGTCTGCAGAACCCAAGGGAAAAAGGCTTAGGTAGGCAAATGGTAAAACCAAGGTTGGGCCTTGCTGGAGGAGTTTTATTCAAAGCGAACTGTCAAGGGGTTCCCATAAATCACCCAACCGTGTAAGGAACGCAAAATCAAGGAACATAACACCGGTATGACGGAAACTAGGGCGGCAAGAGTGGAACAAAACACCAGGCATAAGGCCGAGCCTTCCACCCTTTACCAAGTATATATATGCATTAATTAAGATAAGAGATATTGTGATATCCCAACATATCCATGTTCCAACATGGAACAAATTTAAACTTCACCTGCAACTAGCAACGCTATAAGAGGGGCTGAGCAAAAGCGGTAACATAGCAGAACAACGGTTTGCTAGGAAGGGTGACAAAGGTTAGAGGTTCATGGCAATTTGGGAGGCTTAATAAGAAAGTGGTAGGTAGCGCGGCATAGCAATAGAGCGAACAACTAGCAAGCAAAGATAGAAGTGATTTCGAGGGTATGGTCATCTTGCCTGAGATCCCGCTAGGAAGAAGAGCGAGTCCATGAAGAAGACATACGGATGTAGTCGAACGAATCCTCACAACTCCGGAACGAAACCGAAGCTAACGAGAGAAGCAACCCGAAAAGAAACAAACAACATAGTGAAGAACCACCACATACACATGGCATGATGCACAATCAAGTATGATGCATGTCCGGTTTAATGAGGCATGGCATGGCAAAGTGCAACAAACAACACTACAAATTAAGTGGAGCTCAATATGCAACGAGTTGCATATTGACGAAACACCACATCAATTATTTAGTTCTCTCTCGTTTATGTACCCAACAATATTAAATGTTGATTAACATGGCAAGAGGTGAAGCATAAGTAAACTAACTATTTAAGCAAGTTAAATGAGGCCGGAAATAATAAACAACAATTCCGGAAAATCCTCATGTCCATATTTTAGATTTGGTACTGTTCGGCCTAAATCCATATTTTTAATGATGTTAAACAGCAAAATAAAGTGTACCATGTTAATCTAGGCATTTTTGTACCCCATTTGCATATAAAGTTTATTAAAATCCGAGCTACGGTTATTTAGTTATGAAATAAATCATTTTAACATATTATTCGAGCAAAATTAATCGAACAACATTTTAAACAATTTTAACATGGGTGAAAGTGGCATATAATTAAACTACACAAAATACTAAGCATTTTACATGTTTGAATTATTTACATATGATGCATGGTTGATTAGTTATTAAATGCATGAACAGCAAGGGTTTTTCTGCAAAACTGTAAATCCTCGGATAATTACTAAAATCGCCAGAGGAAAAAAAACAAGAACTGGGCCGAATCTAAGTGGCCCAACAGTGCAACAGGTTTGGGTGGCTGCTCACATCGGGCTCTCGGGCCGGAAGCGGAGAGGCGGCTGGGCCTTCCAGGAGCTAGGCGCGGCAGGGGAGGTCAACGCGCGCGGACATGCGGTCGTCCTCCTGCTCGAAGCAGAGGATGCAGGGGGCGATGACCACGGCCGGACTTGAGGACGGGGACGGCGAGGCGAGGTGGAACGGATCCAGGTGGAGGCGACCAGGAACAGGGCGCGGGCGCGGATCCGACGGAGACAAGCTTGAGGCGTCGGCCATGGGAGCTCCAAGGAGGGTGGTGGCTGTTGCTGTTTCCTGAAGAAGGAAAAGACAGAGAGAGGATTCAGAGAGGGAAAAGATCACTACTAGGAAAAGGCCTACTAATGGCGCACCTAATTTGGCCATTAATGGCGCATTAGTGGTGCGCCATTAGTAGCACGCCATTAGTATATTTTACTAATGGCGCACCACTGGTGCGCCATTAGTATCTGGTATACTAATGGCGCACCCCAGATGCGCCATTAGTATATACAACAGTGCGCCATTAGTATGCCTCCCAGGGGGCCATCTATACCCAGGTGCTTTGGCATACTAATGGCGCACAACAACTGGATGCACCATTTGTAACTTCGGCATACTAATGGCGCACTATTTAGTGATGCGCCATTAGTATCCTCTGGCATACTAATGGCGCACTATGATGTGATGCGCCATTAGTATGAATATTAGGTTTTTTTTTAATTTTTTAATTTTTTGTTTTTTGCACAGGTTACAAAATGTATAATTGGACAAAATATAGACAGCACACATCAACAACAGATTCATCGAATACAATAGAAGATTAGTCTCTGAATACAATTCATCATTTTAGTCTCCGAATACAATTTATCATATTAGTCTCCGAATTGAAAAGACCGAACAAAGATAGAACATTATATTACAAGTCTCGAGACCGCGAGTTTGTCTTCACATTACAAGTCGATATCGATCATCTAAACTACCATCACATAGAAGAGAGCTGCGGTCATCACGATGAAACTCGTCTTCATCCGGTTCCTCCAACGCTCCCTCCCCTCTCCCGCTAGATAGTGGGAGTATCTAGATTCGGCCTCGGCCCTAGTGGCGTACCCTTTGTAACTGTTACCGCTGAATCGGTGAACCTGTCTCCGACACTCCTCCCAGTCGTCGTAGACTCCGGGAACCTTACCCTTGTACACGACATACCACGGCATCGCTATGCAGTAGCCAAACGAAACGTTAGTGCCAATTCACAGACAATACATAAGCAATATATAAGTATGCAACAGAACGATCGGAAGAGAAAAGCAAGACATTAATAGCATCGATTACATCTAAGTTGAAGGACTCTCGAAACCAAAGAGACATACTACAAGTTCATTAAAGTTTAATTACAACATGAGCCAATCGATGTTTCAGAACTAGACACAGCATCACTACTTTCGACTCGACTCAAGGGACCGGAGCGTGGATGAAGCCGCCGTCTATCGTGGGAGTCATGAAACAACGGGCGTTGTCAGCCTGCATTTGTAGGATTGTGTCGATGTCACTGTTGGACGGTTGATTTCTGAGGTAGAACTGCCCCGAGGTACGAAGGACATCTTGATGGATGATTTCCGCAAACTCCGACTGGATGCGAAAGAATTCTTGTCTGATGTCCGCGTCCTGGATTGCCGACACACTCGCGGCCCAATCTTTGAGTCTACTCGGTAGCAGTAGTTGATGATGGTCCCGTACGATCGCCCGCATGTGATGGATGGCGTAGTAGGCACCCTTCTGACCGCCAGGCGGCTGCTTGACGCAACAGAACGTCGTATTGTGGGAGAACACGTGCTTGCCGTACTTACGAATAGGCCTGGTGAAGGTGCCTCCAGATTTGACGTAGCCGGGGAGAACATCATCAAGAACCTTCTTGACATTTGTGTAGTCTACGTTCGACTGACGGTCCGGGTCGAAATACGTGGCCATGGAATATTTGGGGCTTAGGAGGATGAGCATGCAATGTGTGTCACTGCAGAAAACACGGAATGTTAAAAGAAAAACGATCGAAATCTAAGAATTCATATGTTACGGGGCGGTTGAGGGGAGGACTTACTCGGGAAAGTAAGGCACGAGGAAGTTGTCCTTATCTTGGTTTGCCAGAATGACGCCTTCGAGGTAAGAACTCGCGACTTGCCGGTCCCCAGCGCTACCCAAGATCTTGGCACGCATGTAGAAGGGGTCGACTATCACGATGTCCGGGGTCTTGTCGCGAATGATCCGCATCTCCATACTCAGCGAAAATAGCCGAACGAAGGTGTAGTGCAGCGGATGAAGGTTCAACATAGCGTGGATGTCATCAAACCGCAGGACGATCGTACCCCCGATGGAGTTATCCACAAAGCCCTTGCCCTCTGGCACCTTGGCCGCGAAAACCGGGTATGCCACATCCTTCTCTCGGAGACGCCGCTTCTCCAAAGAAAGAACACTGTCATGCAGACTCCGCATAGCACCGGTTGCAGCATCGAGCATATTTCTCGGTAGCATCGGCCTACCCGCCACATGCACCCTCCTCGAGATATCCGCAGTTGAAGGTGGCCCGTCCTGAGCACGGATCGTACTCGGTGCCGGCTGGCCCGCACCCTTGTTAGTCTTTCTTTTGCGTGCCTTCTTCTTGATCTCCTGTAATGGGACCGAGTTCTGCTCACAGACCGCCTTCTTGAGTGTGTTGGGGATGATCATATTTCGCACCTCGCCTATCTGAGGCTCGGTGAAGTCGGCAGCTGGAGGCGTCTCCTGAGAGCTGAACTGCAGACGACACCTGTTGCAACTTGGCTTCTCCGCGGTACCAGCTAGATCGCACACGTCTTTTGTTGGGTTGGGTTCTTGAGAAGGAGGCCCCATGAAGTCGCCACCGTCCCCATGATCGGCAAAGTACTGATCGACGTTGGCAAATGTATCGTCGTCGTCGTTCTGATCCTGTGCCATATGCATGTTTGGATCCAGTGGCATAGGGATGTCCGGCACCGTTGCGGCGGTCTTGCCATGGGGCCGATTTGGCGCCGGCGCGACTGGCGGTGTTGTCTTTGGGGTGGTGTCCCCCGCCCCCAAACGAATCTGGCTCTTCGGCCAAAGCAGGGGCCAGCTCAGGCAGGCGCTGAGGTTCATCACGTCATCATCGTCGGCCCCGATGGGTCGAATCGGAGGTAACACCTCGTCGCAGCCTGGCAGCACCCGAACCAGTTGAACCCTAAACAAGTTGGGTGGCATCTGGGTACCGTGGAACAAGGGGTTGCCCGGTTGAACGATTTTGCCCTTGGCGACATCGACCAACTCGTTGTTCACGAAGTGCAGGAGAGTGCACGGAACATCGGCGGCGCCCTGCGAAAACATGTAGGGCGTTAGGGATGCCCAATCAAAGGCAAGGAGATGAAGTCCTCGGCCGAGAGAGGCTTAATTAGTTAATGTGATGATGGCGTCGAGCTCGGCTAATGTCGAGGCACCGCCAACGGCGAGCGTGCAGTTGACAGAGGGGCCGCTTGCTGCAGAGGTGCCGGCCGGCGTACACCCGGGTGCATTAAGCTCCCGTGCCGGCGTCGGAGACACCAATGGCCCCGCCATCGCGTTCTGCGAGTTGCTGGCCGTGAAGCTAGGAATCGGGGGCGGCCCCTGTTGGCCGCCCGCAATCCACGCACTAATCCCCTGGATCAAGGTAGGCACAATGGCGGTGATCGTCGCTCCGAGTTGTTGTTGCACTTGCTCTTGGACAATCTCCGGAATCCGCGCCACCTGTGCCCTGAGTTCTTGAACCTCGCGCGCCTGGCTTTCCGAGCTGGTCTTTTTCTCCTTTCGCCCAGCAGTGTCATAGTATGACGACCATTTTGTCGACAAGCCTTTGCCGGCCACACGACCAGCTGACGTCGGCTTACTGAGCTTATCCTTGTTCTTCATTACATTCAACGCCCTATTTAGAGTGGTGTCCCAAGGGTTGCTCTTAGTCGACCCCGCGCTACTGCTTTCAGTCGCCTGCGGAAGGAATGTGAACCATTTAGAAATTTGGCTTCATTAATTAGAATGCAACCATATGGAGCTAATTACGAGGGGGTGTATTCCTTACCAGAACAAGCTCAAGTGCCCTGGTCTTCGGATCCGTGGTAAGCTCCTTTGTTTTCGGGTCCTTCTTGTACCGGGCCCTGACAAAGTTCCTGGTCTGCTTGTCACCGTATTTATCGAAGAGGGGCGGTAGGCCTTGCTCGGCACGGTCCGCCTCCTCCTTGTCCCATATAGGCTCCGCCACTCTGTAACCGCCGGGACCGAGTGTGTGTTCCCCTAAGTTCAGCTCCCGCATTTCTTTCCCCCACTTACTTGATTCGGAGTTTGCAGTGCTCGAGCAATTGATCTTGAAGTCGTTGTAGTCATCTTCGGTGATCGAAGGATTTTCTCCTTGATCTTCTCATAACTCTCACCTTTCTCGATCATTCTCTTCACATTGCTTTTCCAAGTAGACAGGGCCTTGCTCATCTTCGTGAGGGCAACATTGTTCACTTTATTCCCTTTGAGGCTTGTGTTTTCAAATTCAGCGGGGAACTTGTATCGTTCGTGCAGCTTCGTGAAGAGGAGGTTGCGCAAATTCCCTCGGTCAGGATGCCTCAGGTTCTCGGTGTTGATCGAGACGGTGCTCCGGAGAATGCACCCGAGCTGAAGTGAGTACCCCTTGACTATTCGTTCGGGCGCCGTTGGATTCCCGTCGGAGTCCACTTCAGTAACTTCCTCCTTGAGGGTGCGGAGCACGGTCGGGCGCCGGTCCTTCCGTTGCCTCTTCGGTTGGCTGCCATCTGTGCGTGCGCCGCCATCATCAGTGGTGGCATCCTCGGCGGCACCATCGGTGGTGGCATCAGTGGGGTCATCCTCGGTGGTACCATCAGTGGTCTCAGGATCGGTGGGGAAGGCGGCGTCCTCATACAAGTGAGGTTGTTCCTCCATCTCCTGGGACAGCTTCCAGAATGGCTTGACGCTCGAACCCCCGGCCTCATCGTTGTTGGCCATGTTTCTCTCTAAATAGGAACAAAGTTTGGTCAAAAAGTTGGTTATTGTCAAGGAACAAGATCATGGTCTCATCATTTAGGGTTTGTCGACACCGAGGCATCCTAAAAGCTAAGCTTTTATCATTGAGGGTTTTTCGACGCCGAGGCACCCTAAAAGCCTAAGCTTTCATCATTTCGGTTTTTATCGACACCGAGGCACCCTAAAAGCCATGCATTAGTCACAAGTACGCCGGGGCACTTGATCCTACTTAATTAACTACTAAGATACCCTGGCCCATGCATTAGTCACAAGTACCCCATATGTCCTATTTTTAGCAAAGTCATGCTAAAATTCACGGAAAATTTCAGCATGACCTTTGCTGAAAATAGGACATATGGAGTACCCGAATTTGCCGGAACGGAAGTTAATCGACATTCCGGCAAACTCAAGGGCCTCTCGGGTGGACAAGGCAAAAAAGGCCTCCATCACAACATGGAAAATACATTGGCATGTGAAGAGGTGAAACAATATATGCATCTCCAAGTAGTATCATTCAACATTTTGGACAAAACACTACACTTGAAAACTCCCCAACCACAATGAATAAGTGTAATGAGCTGAATATGCATGCACGCTCCGCCTTTTGTATTGGGATTTGTCACTAAAAAGACGCAGAGTTTGAAATTTGAACCAAGTAAAGCAAAGAGGGAACCAATCATATATACTTGCTAGCTCGCCAATATGAATACTCTACTTCAAGATAGTTGGCCAATATGATCATTCCAGGTAACTTAGTTCCATTTTTTTCTCAATGTCTATTTAATAACATCTCAGAGAAAGAACACTTGACATGGTACTTTTTTGAACTGCGGATTATTCTAAGTACAGCCAAAGACAGCCCAAAGAACTAGGCCACCACCCTAACCATCCTATACAACTAGGCCACCACCCTAACCATCATTTTTCTTTTCTATACATCTTCTTGACCATCTACTACAATTGATACATCCTATCAAGAATGGTACACATCACCATATATTGCAAAGATGTACTGGTCAACAGCAATTTTAACAAGATGTACTGGACAGCAGCAAATTGAGCAAAAAAATGTACTGGACAGCAGTATATACAGGGGGAGAGGAAGAGGGGTTGGTACCTTGGGAGAGGAGGGTGTGCTTGGCTCTGCCGCCGTGCCTGAGTAGCAAGCACCTACGCCCCTGCCTTGTTCCACTTGTATCCTGCAGATCGAGAGAGGATGAGATGAATCAGATCAGTTGCTCATGCTTTTTACAAATTGTAGCTACTGTTTTTATACCTAAACAAAATTGCCCTAGCCATATTTGCTACTGTTTTTATACCTAATTTTTTGCTACTATTTTTTTAATTTGCTACTGCTTTTTTTATTTGCTACTATTTTTATACCTAAACAAAATTTCCCTAGCTGCTACTCTTTTTTTATTTGCTACTGTTTTTATACCTAATTTTTTTACTACTGTTTTTAAAATTGCTACTATTCTTTTAAAATTGCTACTGTTTTTTATACCTAAACAAAATGGTGCTAGATTTGGGGTTTGAATCGGAGGATTGTTTGGAGTGAGTGAGATGTGGGAGCATATTTGAAGGTGATGGGGTGGAAGAAAGGAAGCAGGGGAGGGGTGGGGAGTGAGTCCTTCCTTCCTTGGTGGTAGAGCAACAGCCAGCCAGACCACCTATACCCAAGCTAACCACACCACACACATACACACATACAAATATATTCTCCGACTCCCCTTGCACAACACAAAGATAGATAGATACTCCTAGATTAGATTATTTCCATGGTGATGATGCTTATGCTGATGCTGATGATGCAGAGAGAGAGAGGGACAGAGACAGAGAAGAATATGAAGAGGAGGAGGAGGAAGAAGATCACAGCTCCCTTTACGTGAGCACAATGCCTACTGGAGAGGAGAGGAGTAGCAGTACCCCACACCTTTTCCTGCTCCCCTGTTTGCTTGCTTGCCACTTTACACTCGTTTGCATTGCACTACACACTCATCCTCTGCTTGCTCATCACCAACACCCCACTCTTCACATTGCTAGCTACCTGATCATCATCATCACACTCTCCACTCTCCAAATGCAATTCCAAGTGCAATGTGGTAGTACTACTACCACTATTCAGCAATTCAAAATCAAAATCAAAATCTTGCAAAGGGGAATCATCAAATCAAATTAACTGTTGGCAGCATAAGAACAGGGCAACACTGCTTTGCTTCATCTAAAATTCTTGGCAGCTACCCTTCATGATTTTCCTCTTTAACATTCATATATATATACATATTCATAACAATATCAGCTATTCTTGTATTTTTTCACTATAGTAGCTACTACAGATTTTTATGATGGTTCATTTTCACCAATATCTAGCTGCACTTCAACAGTAGACTATGTGATAATTTGTAAGAGTTTACAGCAACTGGGCAACAGACGGTTCCAAAAAAAGTGCACTACAGGGTTACTGAAACAAATTTATGCTGCATTATGGAAGTAATCTGTGTGGGGAGCAATTGCAGGCGCATTTGGATAAGGCATGATGCATCCAATTGACTGCCAGAATACAAAGCTTCAGAGTCAAACCCTACACCCTAAAATTTACAAAGGGGAAGGAGGAGGCCGGAGGGGGAGGGAGAGGTGGGGGCAGTACCTGAGGAGGCGGAGGAGGCCGGAGGGGACAAGGAGGAGGTCGGAGCGGCGCGGCAGTGGCGCGGACGAGGAGGAGGGCGAGGACGAGGGCGATGGGGCGGCGGCGTCGGGAGATTAGAGGGGAAGGGGATCGAGGGCGACGTCGAGGGGCGAGGAGGAGGTCGGGGCAGCGGCGTCGGGAGAGGAGAGGGGAAGGGGCAGCGGCGTCGGGGCGTCGGGGCAGAGACGAGGACGACGGGGCGGCGTTGAGGCGGCGGGGCAGCGGCGTCGGGAGAGGAGAGGGGAAGGGGATCGAGGGCGAGGGCGAGGGAGAGAGAGGGGATAGGTTTGGGCCGGGGATAGGCGAGGGCGAGGGCACAATACTAATGGCGCACCACCCCTCGGTGCGCCATAAGTACATCCATACTAATGGCGCACCTCACCCTGGTGCGCCATTAGTATTTTTTTTTGATTTCTGCTCGAGCCAACAGGTTATCTTCCACCTGACCTGGTCCACACCAAGTTCCCTCTACTAGCTCGACTGGTCAGCAGCCAGTTCTCACACCAGGAGGTCCTGGGTTCGATTCCCAGGCTCCACAATTTTATTTATGCATTTAAAATGCTGTTTGATATTTATTTGTGTTTAAATATGTTCAAACTTGTTTAAATCATAATAGTAATATTTTTTTATAAGACAGTAATAATTATTTAAAAAATATCATCAAACAGTAATGCCGGTGGAGCGGGGGAGGGTGCGCGGGGTGCGGGGGGCCGGTGGACCGGGGGTGCTCGGCGGCGAGGGGGACCGGATCTGGCGAGGTGGGATAGCGATCGAGATGGAGGGGGGTCGAGATCGAGTGTCCATGAAATTTAAAAATATTCATGATAGTTCAAAAAGTGCCCATGAAATACAATCGAGAAATGAAGGCTACGATTTAAATACAATCGATCTTAGCTAGCTATCTGTTCACAATCTTCTTGCCCTTCTTTTTCGCAAATGGAGTTCTTCTGTGGAACGGACGTCCTTTAGGTAGGGTGGTCCTGCTTCTTCTTGTGGTGTATGCTGCTACTTCATCATCGTCGTCATGTTCGATTCTCGGGTCGCCGTACTTGTCGAAGTCTTGCTCATTGGCTACTCCATCCATTCCGATGATCTTCCTTTTGCCTCTCCTCACGACAACACGACTGGGCTTCGACGGGTCGGTAATGAAGAAGCATTGGTCCACTTGGGAAGCCAGTACCCATGGCTCATTTTTCGCGGTGACGTTTGCGCCTGCGGTCTTGGATTTGGCTTCGGGTATAACCATGGTGGTGAAATACCGGTCTTCTTTTAGGACGCTCTTGGCCCATCTGACACGGAACATCGGGACCTTCTCTCCAGCGTAGCTCAGCTCCCAGATCTCCTCGATCCTTCCGTAGTATCTGTCCTTGTCGTTACCGGTGTAGGATTCCATCGTTACCCCGGAGTTCTGATAACCATCGCTCTTCATGTCCTTGGCCTCGGTGTAGAATGTGTAGCCGTTGATATCGTACGCCTCATAGGTCATCAGGTTGTGCTCGGCGCCCTGTGACAAGGCGAATATGAGTTGTTCTTCCACGGAAGAATCCTCATGTAAAGGGTACGACAGAAGCTTCTGCTTGAACCAACGCGTGAAACATGAGTTGTGCTCTTTGAGTATATCTCCGTCCGTCCTCTGTTGGCCTCGGTCATTGTACGTCTTCTTAATAAAGGTTTTGTGCTCTACCACCCAAGGATCGACCACGTCTATGTGTTGTAGCGCGACTAGGTTTGCTCTTTCAAAGTCGGCGAGTCGACCCTCGAAGTCGACATGCATTTCGCGGCGACCCTCACGGTGACCCCATCCAGCGAGCCTGCCGAGGTGCCTGTTGACGGGCAGACCAACGGGGTTCTCGATGCCTAGATAATTCGTGCAGTAGGAGATGCACTCTTCGGTCAGAAAGCCCCTGGCTATGCTTCCCTCTGGACGTGACATGTTGCGAACGTATCCTTTGATGACACCATTCATCCTTTCGAACGGCATCATGCTGTGCAGAAACATCGGCCCGAGTTGGATGATATCGTCCATGATATGGACCAGCAGATGCACCATAACGTCGAAGAATGCGGGCGGGAAGTACATCTCAAGCTCGCATAGTATCACCACGATCTCTTCCTGTAGCCTTCTGAGTTGCCTCACGCCAACAGACTTCCGAGAGATGACGTCGAAAAAGTTGCATAGGCCAAATAGCGTTTCACGGACGTGTGCGTCCATGATCCCACGGATTGCAACTGGAAGTATCTGCGTCATCAGCACGTGACAGTCGTGAGACTTCATCCCGCTGAACTTCAGCTTCGCTAGGTCTAGGTATCTGCTTATCTTCCCCGCGTAACCGTAAGGAAGTTTTACTCCTACGAGGCAGGTGAAAAACTGCTCGATCTCCTCCTGACTTAGAGTGAAGCACGCGGGAGGGTAGTCATTTCCGGTCTTCTTGGCCTTTTTGCCTTTGCGACGACTTTCCGTGTCCTGCTTCGCCTCATCATCATCATCATATATAGCGTGAAGCTCCTGCCTGATGCCCATTGATTTCAAGTCTGCCCTTGCTTTCGGCCCATCTTTGGTCCTCTCTGGCATGTTGAGCAGGGTACCAAGCAGACTCTCGCACACGTTCTTCGTGATATGCATGACATCAAGGCTGTGAGGTACACGGTGGATCTTCCAGTACGGCAAGTCCCAGAAAACAGACCTCGTTTTCCATACCTTCAACAGCGGCTCTGGCGCCTTTCGCTTATTTCCCGGCTCTGGCGCCTTTTGCTTCTTTCCCGGCAGTGGGCAGTCTTTCCAATTTTTCAACAGCTCGTCTATTTCCTCGCCGCTCCTTGTACGCGGGCGTCCTCGGGGTTCGGTTTCACCATCGAATAGATCCTTGCGTTTTCTCCACGGGTCATCGTCGCGAAGCCACCTTCGATGTCCCATGAACACGGTTTTCGAAGACCCGGGATCTCTATCTAGCTGGCGATACGTTGTGTCATCCATGCACCTGACGCATCCAGAAAATCCGTGGACCACCTGCCCCGCGACATATCCGTAACCGAGATAGTCGTGCACCGTCGTGAGCAGCGCGGCTCTCATAGGGAAATATTCTTTCTCTGCGGCGTCCCACGTATTGGCTGGCGTTTTCCACATCGTGTCAAGCTCCTCTTTCAGCAGCCCCAGATACAGATTGATGTCGTTCCCTGGTTGTTTCGGTCCTTCGATTAGCATACTCATGTGAATGTACTTCCTCTTCATGCACAACCAGGGGGGAAGGTTGTACATCCACACAAACACAGGCCAGGTGCTATGTGTGCTTCTCTGGCTGCCAAACGGATTGACTCCATCGGTGCTCGCGCCCAGCACGATGTTCCTTGGATCGTTCCCAAATTCTAGGTCTTCGAAGTTCAACGCTTGCCACTGGCTCGCATCCTTAGGGTGACTCAGCATCTTGTCTTCTTTATCTATCTCCGGATCATTTGCGTCATCTTCTCGCTTCTTCTCCTCCCTATCCGCGTGCCAACGCAGGAGCTTTGCTACCTTAGGGTCCGCGAAATACCGCTGTAGACGAGGAGTGATCGGAAAGTACCACACCACTTTTCGAGGAGCTTTCTTCCTCTTCTTGTATCGAGTGACGCCGCACACCGGACATATGGTAGACTCCGCGTGCTCGTCCCGATAAATGATGCAATTGTTCATGCACACATGGTATTTCACGTGCGGTAAATCCAGAGGACACACGATTTTCTTCGCCTCCTCCAAACTGGTCGGGCACTTGTTCCCCTTGGGAAGACGTTCGTGCCAGAATGACATGTTCTCGTCGAAGCATGCGTCGGTCATTTTGTGTTTTACCTTCATCTCCAGAGCCATGAGCGTTACTTTCAGGCGGGTATCCTCGGGCCTGCATCCTTCATACAATGGAGTAACCGCGTCTAACTCAAGTTGATCCATCTTGGCTTTCTCTCGGGCGGCAGCTCTTGCGTTATCCGTCTGCTTGAGAAGCAGCTCTTGAATATGAGGGTCCTGCACCCAGCCCATCAATGGTCCAGCGTCGTCTGCTCCGCCGGCATCATCATCTTCATGATCATGTCCGTCGTCTGCTCCGGCATCTTCCTCATCATCATGTCCTGCATCTTCTACATGATGACTGTGTACAGCATCACCGTCGTGATCATCTCCTGGGGATTCTTCGTCTTCTCGCCCGCCCGAGCCGCGGTGGTTGTCTTGCTGCCCTTCCTCATTTCTTGCCCGCCCCCCATGGACGACTTCGTAGTCATCTTCATCACCTTGCCACCGATAGCCATCCATGAAACCACGCAAGAGCAGGTGGTCCCGCACCTGCCAGGATTCCGGGTCCGCAATAAGGCTCTTCAGCTTGCATCTTCGACACGGACATCTTATCTCCGTCTCGTTCTTTTGAAGCGTCTCGGCCTTCGCGGACCTCAAAAACCTATTCACGATGCCTTCAGTCATCATGCGGACCATGGTCGCCTGCGGGGTAGAGCAAAACGATATTTTAGAACCAAGAAAAAATTTGGCATGACTTTCCCTAAAAATAGGACCAAAAAGAATGCTTAATGCCAAAATTCTCGCCAAAACGGAAATGAATCAACATTCCGGCAAAATATTGGAAACTATCGCATTTCAAATACCGGTACACCTGCAAACACAAACACATATGCAACACCACAAACATATGCAACACCACGAACATACATAGATCTAGCTAGGCCATAAAAAGTGCATGTGCACATTGTTGTAGGGAGAACAACATAAATATAGCTTCCCCCCTTACTTACCTATCAAAACAAGGTAATTTAACCACTTAAATTGAATGAATCTATGATGGAAATGAGGTGAAAAAGAGGAGGCACCCGAGACAAGGAGGAGGTGGAGAGAATGAAGTGGGGAGAAAGTGAGTGTGGGTAGGAGAGGCTGTCCAAAATATCTTGTTGCTGCCCACTTACTAATGGCGCACCAATTCTAAATGCGCCATTAGTAATCCAGGTTACTAATGGCGCACCTTCTGGTGGTGCGCCATTAGTATGTTTGGACAGGCGCACTAGTTAAAAAAAATTTATACTAATGGCGCACCCTGGGCCAGGTGCGCCATTACTAGTTACAACTAGTAATGGCGCACTGTGTCTGGATGCGCCATTAGTATGTTTGGACAGGCGCACTAGTTAAAAAAAAATTATACTAATGGCGCACCCTGGGACAGGTGCGCCATTACTAGTTACAACTAGTAATGGCGCACTATGTCTGGATGCGCCATTAGTATGTTTGGACAGGCGCACTAGTTAAAAAAAAATTTGATACTAATGGCGCACCCTGGGCCAGGTGCGCCATTACTAGTTACAACTAGTAATGGCGCACTGTGTCTGGATGCGCCATTAGTATGTTTGGACAGGCGCACTAGTTAAAAAAAATGATACTAATGGCGCACCCTGCGCCTGGTGCGCCATTAGTAGTTTCAACTCTAATGGCGTATCAGAAGGTGGTGCGCCATTAGTATATACTAATGGCGCACCGCTTGTCTGGTGCGCCATTAGTGTCAATCCCATCTATAGCCCTTTTTCTAGTAGTGGATGAAGGGAAGCAGAGAGAAGGCGAGCAGGAGAAGGACGGGAGGAGGAGGCATGACGACCTAGAGACGAACAGGGCTCGAGCGTTGCCTCCCTGGCACGAGATGCAGAGGAGGTCAGCCAGCAGATGGGAGCGAGGGAAAATCCCCGGATCCGACGAGGGAAAGGGCCGGGACTGGCCTGAACGGGTCGGGGAAGTGCCGAACTTGCCTGAGATGGTGGTGGAGCAAGGACGAGGCGGCACTGGAAGCTCGCACGGGCGTCCATGGCGCGGGACGCGGGGCAGCGAAGGAGCAGGAGGCTGACAAGGTCCCGTACGGGCGGCTTCGCGGATCCATCGGGGACGAACGGGTGACGGCGCGCACGGGGAGGCGGCTGCTGCTCGGAGGCTCGGCGAGGGGTGGATTGGCTGCTCGGGGTCCTGTTGGTGGGTGGAGGAACGAGGAGAAGGGGATCCCGAGGTGGATCGAGAGGAGATGGATCCAAGGAAGAGGATCGGTGGTGGCTGGTTGGCTCGATGGATCCCGAGGGGGATTTGGTAGAGAGTGGCGGCGGGCAGGAGGATGGATGGGACATCTCCCTAGAAGTTAGGGTTTGTCCATATTTAGATTAGGGGTCTTTATATAGGGAAAGAAAGGGGTACATCTGATTAAAATCGGACGGCTGAGAAAATATAGTTTAGGAAGTCCAATGAAGAAAATGGTGATGTTTTGTAGATGTTTGGGGATGATCCGAATCCAACGGTAACAACAACCCGGGTCGGGTACGGGACAACTTTCGGACGCGCGGGAGGGGATCGCGGGCTGACGAGAGAGGTTAGTTGGTTTGGCATGAGGGAACCGAAAACACGGTTGGTCTCGGAACGGTCAACAAAGACAAGGGGGAACGCGGCAACTACGAACGAATGCAAATTTTAAAACAAGATGGCAACGGAGTGCCGATGCAATGCGAATGATGCGATGATGAATGCAACAAACAAATAAAACACACGCCGAACACGAAATATATGGAAGGCGTCTGGAGCGTCGGTCTCGGGGCGTTACAACACTCCACCACTACAAGAGGATCTCGTCCTGAGATCTAGGATGGCACCGGAGAAAAACGGAAGAGGAAGAGAAGAGGTAAAACTAATTGCTTCTTTGACAAACGAGTGAAACCAAAGAACCTTGAGAGGTCGCAAAGCTTGAAGAAATGACACGACAGAGGTGAACAAAATTGAGAAGACTCCGGTAGAAAAGAGAGACAAGGAACACCATGAGAACCTTGAGGTTAAGTGACACAATAGATATTTAAAACCACTCCGGTTAAAACAAGATAGGGAAGGGATAAGAATGATATAATTTGGGCAGCACTCCGACTGTAAATGGAAGGAATTGAACATGATCTTGACAAGATGAGAGGATACTCGATGAAATTAACAACACATTTTCTCCGGAACTAATGAAAGAATGGCACAAGGGGTAAGAAAGATTTCAGACAGCACTCCGGTTGAGGAAGGAGACAAAACTTGACAGAATGGGAAGAACTTGAAAAGAGGGCACGACACTCCGATTAAACGGATAAGAAAGGAAAAATTACATGATCTTGACAAAACAAGATGATTGGTCGAAGAGAGCAACATCACAAAACCTCCGGAAACAATGCATGATAGTTAGATAGTTGGAGTGAATAGAACAAAGAGTGAAACCAACATCTCCTACCATAATTGAATTTTAAGGAGCATCCTTACGAAGTAGGATTGAACGGAGTTGTTGGAAAAATCAACAACGAAAGAACAAGCTTGTTGTGGGCTTAAGGAAAACATCTCAAAAACTTGAGGTGAAATTCTGCCACTAACGGAAAACAATAGATTGGATTGATATGAACAAGGAGACGAGAAACTTATTTCGCCGGGAGGATAAATGAAGAACTTGGGTCATTTATGAGCACCATAAATAGCAAAAATCCTTAGGGAAAGCTTTAGGTGAAACATGACACAAGATAAATCCAACGAAGAGATTGGTGGATTTAAAATATCTCATTCTTGACAACATGTGAATCATGAAACGCGAACTCAAACTGTCAAGAATGACATAACACCACCTCAAAAGATAAGAGAGAAAGAATTGCACTTCGGAATGCAAGATGAAGAATACTTGAACTCCTCAAAAAAATATGTGTTGAACACCATGTTAATTTTTTGAGTATAGCCTGGCGGATCTTAACTCGAGAGAAATCTTGAAGAACAATTGAAGAATGAAAGGAATCCTTGAGGAATCACCATGTAGAGCCTCCATGAAGAACTCCGGTAAAAAAAGAATGATCAAACGAAATGGAAAGTAGAAAAGAACCCCGGGAGAAACCTTGCAATGATTAGATGAAGCTTTGAAATGATATAATTGAAATAACTTGGATCTCCGGAAAGAAAAGATGAACAACTTTGAACCAAAAATTTGATATGATGAACAACTCCGGAAAGAAGAAATTAGATCACTTGGATGAAACAATAATAAGAATTATGTTATGCGTATCCTTCACCAATATAAATTGATGACAATCAACGGATTTGGCATACTACTTATTCTCGTAGAAAGGATTAAGATAGATATTGCACAAACTTGTGAAGGTCTTCATCGAACCACCGGTAGGATTGAAACAACGAATAAATTGATATGATAACGAAGGGAGAGAAAATCTTGAACGAACCACCGCGAGAATTGAAAAAGAACGAAGTAAAGGGGTGAGTCACCGGTAAGAATTAGAGAACGAATGAAGACACTTGAGGGAATTTGATACACGAGAACGAAGAGATCACGAGCTGATTAGAGAATACATGAACGATGCACCGGAAGAATATGGAGATGAACGAAGAGACATCAATTTAGACTAATTGGAGAACGAGGCTGAAAACTTAGAACGAAGAAATCTTCTGAAATGATGGCCTTTGAATGATCAAGAAATGAAAACAACTCTGAAATGCTCCGGATGGGTAAGAAAAGAAATGCGCGATTGGAAACAATTATGAGAGGATGGCATAAGCTAGAACTATGAATCTTCAAGAGAACGGACCAAGATTTAGGAGAAATTCTTCTTCGGTCTTCAAATGTTGAGAATGACGATGAGAAACACCATCAAGAATTATTGAGGCACTCCGGAATGAACATTGGAAAGGTTGAACCAACGACGAAAAGAATTTAAAAGATCTTGGAGAAAGACAAGACTGATGATAATTCATTCTTACGTCAAACTTCGAAAAGAATTTAGGAATAGCTCCGAAAAGAATTAGAAGAGTCAGGTAAGATCCTGGAAAAAGACCTGTGGGTTAGGGCCCACTAAAAGATACACCGTTGAAATGATTTAAAAGAGAGATCGCACTAGTTGAATTAAATGGCTTGAATGAGATAGCATCCTCAAAAGAACTTGAGTGAATTGAGAATGGAAACTTGAATCTTCTGAGATATCTTCATCACTCCGGAACAATTGAATAGCGAGAAGTGGAAGATTAAGAAGTGCACCGATACGAGAAAAACATTTGAAACGAGGAAAAGATATGATCGACAAAGCTTGAATTTAATCCACCGGAGAAGAATACAAGAATGAAGAATGATGAACTTGAAGTTTCGTGAGCATCTTCATGGAAAATCACCGGATAAGAACATTGAAAGAAAAGAATGAAGAGACTTTGCATCAATAAAAGTATACTTGATTAAGAAATCTGAGTCCTTGAAGAAAAAGGGTGGGAGGGTGGGAAAACAAAGGCAACTTGGGTCGGATGAAACGAACACCGTTGAGAAAAAGCTTAGAATTGATCTTGCGAATGTTCGAATGACTGGATGCACTTGGAGAGAAACACGCCGGTTGGAAGGAATTAACATGACGACCTCGATGATCAAGAAGGATTATCATCCACATAGAAATATGAGAACACCACTTAGAATAAGGTATGGAATCAACACTTGTTATTGAAGCAACTCGAATACCACAAATAAAACAAAACAAGGGATTTGGCTTGCACAATAAGCCGAAACAAACATATGATAGAGATTTCGTCCGAAGTTTTTGTGGTGGGGCCCACATAGGCTCAATCGTACAGCACCATCATGTACAAGGCAGTGCACATGACATACGAAGCGTCCCCGAGTCGGCATAGCCAAGGACTCATTAAGACACTACGAGACCACTGTAAAACCAACCGTGTACAGGCGGACCACTAGACGTCGAACCCCAATCTCATATCATGCGTCTGTTGGAAAGATATCCTAAGAGCTACTTGAATTCCCACTTATAAACTCCCGAAACTTTCTGGTTATGCAATCTGGTGTTGGGGATACAGGGGACACAAATATATCACCCAAACTAACAATACCTAGATCCAGCTATATCCATCCGTCAACACATAACCAAGAAACCTTCGGAAATCGTTTACCTCAACCTTCGAAAAGCATCCGTTATACTAGTTATGGCAATACTCCCGAACTCCTGCCCCCGTACTGGGTGGCGTCGAGGTGATCTTACCAACAACTGCATAAAAGAGATTTCGATGTCGGCGAAACTCAGGTATTCCAGAACTGCAACGATAAAATTGTGACGACAACACCTCGGAGCTCAACTCCCCAGGACACTGCCACAACCCCTAAATGTCAGGAGGCACCAAGAACAATGTTCTCGTCACAAAACCATCGGAACGATTCCAAGATACCCGCATGATCCTAAATTTTTTTAAGTGAAATTTGAGGAGAGAAAAGTCAAAACTTCTACGTCAGGAGGCCTCACCAGAGCGACGAAGGGACTGAGGAGTAAAAAGAATCCTACTCTCCGATATATATAATCCTAAGACTCAAAACATTTTTGTTCTAGACTCAACAACGCCAGCGATTCGATCAAGCAGGGGGCTCCTAAGTCGGGCCTGGCTCTGATTACCAACTTGTAACGCCCACGATGCGGCTATATCTCCCACGTGTCGAGGCACGACTTAGAGGCATAACCGCATTGTGGTTTTGTCGCAAGAAGGGTCATCTTCACACAATCCCATGTAATGAACAAGAATGGGATAAAGAGTTGGCTTACAATCGCCACTTCACACAATACATAAATAAATCATACATTATTCAAGATACACACATAGGTCCGACTACGGAACCAAAGGAAAAGAAGACAACCCAACTGCCAGATCCTTGATCGTCCCAACTGGGCACCACTACTGATCAACATGAAAAGAAACAACACAACGAACAAGACCTTCATCGAGCTCCCACTTGAGCTCAGTTGCGTCACCTGCACTGGTATCGTCGGCACCTGCAACTGTTTTGGAAGTATCTGTGAGTCACGAGGACTCAGCAATCTCACACCCGCGAGATCAAGACTATTTAAGCTTATAGGAAAGGATGGGGTAGTGAGGTGGAGCTGCAGCAAGCACTAAGCATATATGATGGCTAACATACGCAAATGAGAGCGAGAAGAGAAGCAACGGAACGGTCGTGAACTAGCAATGATCAAGAAGTGATCCTGAACTCCTACTTACGTCAAACATAACCCAGAAACCGTCTTCACTTCCCGGACTCCGCCGAGAAGAGACCATCACGGCTACACACGCGGTTGATGTATTTTAAATAAGTCGAGTGTCAAGTTCTCTACAACCAGACATTAACAAATTCCCATCTGCCACATAACCACGGGCACGGCTTTCGAAAGATAAAACCCTGCAGGGGTGTCCCAACTTAGCCCATCATAAGCTCTCACGGTCAACGAAGGATAAACCTTCTCCCGGAAAGACCCGATCAGTCTCGGAATCCCGGTTTACAAGACATTTCGACAATGGTAAAACAAGACCAGCAAAGCCACCCGAATGTGCCGACAAATCCTGATAGGAGCTACACATATCTCGTTCTCAGGGCACACCGGATAAGCGAAGCATACAGGTACCAACATAACCCAAGTTGCCAAGGGACGGTCCCGCACGGTGCTCTAGTTTGGACCAGCACTCAGAGGAACACTGGCCCGGGAGTTAAAATAAGATGACCCTTGAGTCTGCAGAACCCAAGGGAAAAAGGCTTAGGTAGGCAAATGGTAAAACCAAGGTTGGGCCTTGCTGGAGGAGTTTTATTCAAAGCGAACTGTCAAGGGGGTCCCATAAATCACCCAACCGCGTAAGGAACGCAAAATCAAGGAACATAACACCGGTATGACGGAAACTAGGGCGGCAAGAGTGGAACAAAACACCAGGCATAAGGCCGAGCCTTCCACCCTTTACCAAGTATATAGATGCATTAATTAATATAAGAGATATTGTGATATCCCAACATATCCATGTTCCAACATGGAACAAACTTAAACTTCACCTGCAACTAGCAACGCTATAAGAGGGGCTGAGCAAAAGCGGTAACATAGCCAAACAACGGTTTGCTAGGAAGGGTGACCAAGGTTAGAGGTTCATGGCAATTTGGGAGGCTTAATAAGCAAGTGGTAGGTAGCGCGGCATAGCAATAGAGCGAACAACTAGCAAGCAAAGATAGAAGTGATTTCGAGGGTATGGTCATCTTGCCTGAGATCCCGCTAGGAAGAAGAGCGTGTCCATGAGAAGACATACGGATGTAGTCAAACGAATTCTCACAACTCCGGAACGAAACCGAAGCTAACGAGAGAAGCAACCCGGAAAGAAACAAACAACATAGTGAACAACCACCACATACACATGGCATGATGCACAATCAAGTATGATGCATGTCCGGTTTAATGAGGCATGGCATGGCAAAGTGCAACAAACAACACTACAAATTAAGTGGAGCTCAATATGCAATAATTATTTAGTTCTCTCTCGTTTATGTACCCAATAATATTAAATGTTGATTAACATGGCAAGAGGTGAAGCATAAGTAAACTAACTATTTAAGCAAGTTAAATGAGGCCGGAAATAATAAACAACAATTCCGGAAAATCCTCATGTCCATATTTTAGATTTGGTACTGTTCTGCCTAAAACCATATTTTTAATGATGTTAAACAGCAAAATAAAGTGTACCATGTTAAACTAGGCATTTTTCTACCCCATTTGCATATAAAGTTTATTAAAATCCGAGCTACGGTTATTTAGTTATGAAATAAATCATTTTAACATATTATTCGAGCAAAATTAATCAAACAACATTTTAAACAATTTTAACATGGGTGAAAGTGGCATATAATTAAACTACACAAAATTCTAAGCATTTTACATGTTTGAATTATTTACATATGACGCATGGCTGATTAGTTATTAAATGCATGAACAACAAGGGTTTTTCTGCAAAACTGTAAATCCTCGGATAATTACTAAAATCGCCGGAGGAAAAAAAACAAGAACTGGGCCGAATATAACTGGCCCAACAGTGCAACAGGTTTGGGTGGCTGCTCACATCGGGCTCTCGGGCCGGAAGCGGAGAGGCGGCTGGGCCTTCCAGGAGCTAGGCGCGGCAGGGGAGGTCAACGCGCGCGGACATGTGGTCGTCCTCCTGCTCGAAGCAGAGGATGCAGGGGGCGATGACCACAGCCGGACTTGAGGACGGGGACGGCGAGGCGAGGTGGAACGGATCCAGGTGGAGGCGACCAGGAACAGGGCGCGGGCGCGGATCCGACGGAGACAAGCTTGAGGCGTCGGCCATGGGAGCTCCAAGGAGGGCGGTGGCTGTTGCTGTTTCCTGAAGAAGGAAAAGACAGAGAGAGGATTCAGAGAGGGAAAAGATGAAGGGAAGCAGAGAGAAGGCGAGCAGGAGAAGGACGGGAGGAAGAGGCACGACGACCTGGAGACGAACAGGGCTCGAGCGTTGCCTCCCTGGCACGAGATGCAGAGGAGGTCAGCCAGCAGATGGGAGCGAGGGAAAATCCCCGGATCCGACGAGGGAAAGGGCTGGGACTGGCCTGAACGGGTCAGGGAAGTGCCGAACTTGCCCGAGATGGTGGTGGAGCAAGGACGAGGCGACACTGGAAGCTCGCACGGGCGTCCATGGCGCGGGACGCGGGGCGGCGAAGGAGCAGGAGGCTGACGAGGTCCCGTACGGGCGGCTTCGCGGATCCATCAGGGACGAACGGGTGACGGCGCGCATGGGGAGGCGGCTGCTGCTCGGAGGCTCGGCGAGGGGTGGATTGGCTGCTCGGGGTCCTGTTGGTGGGTGGAGGAACGAGGAGAAGGGGATCCCGAGGTGGATCGAGAGGAGATGGATCCAAGGAAGAGGATCGGTGGTGGCTGGTTGGCTTGATGGATCCCGAGGGGGATTTGGCAGAGAGTGGCGGCGGGCAGGAGGATGGATGGGACATCTCCCTAGAAGTTAGGGTTTGTCCATATTTAGATTAGGGGTCTTTATATAGGGAAAGAAAGGGGTACATCTGACTAAAATCGGACGGCTGAGAAAATATAGTTTAGGAAGTCCAATGAAGAAAACGGTGATGTTTTGTAGATGTTTGGGGATGATTCGAATCCAACGGTAACAACAAACCGGGTCGGGTACGGGACAACTTTCGGACGCGCGGGAGGGGATCGCGGGCTGACGAGAGAGGTTAGTTGGTTTGGCAAGAGGGAACCGAAAACACGGTTGGTCTCGGAACGGTCAACGAAGACAAGGGGGAACGCGGCAACTACGAACGAATGCAAATTTTAAAACAAGACGGCAACGGAGTGCCGATGCAATGCGAATGATGCGATGATGAATGCAACAAACAAATAAAACACACGCCGAACACGAAATATATGGAAGGCGTCTGGAGCGTCGGTCTCGGGGCGTTACAGCCTGGTAAAGGCCCAATATCTGGGCCTGTGAACCGCCATATGAAGACTTGTTCTGTAAGATATGATTAGTTAGAAACCGAGCCGGTCACGTTGTGTGAGCCAGCCGGGACTCTGTAAGCCTCCGGATCTCTACCTGTGTTTATAAAGGTGAGACCCGGTGGCGGGCTAACTCAAGAAACAAGAAATTTAGAACTAGGTCAAGCGTATTCTCTCCCTTATAATCGAAACTCAAGAAATACAACTAAAAGTAGGACATAGGCTTTTACCTCATTGTGAGGGGCCGAACCTGGGTAAACTCTTTGTGTCCTTTGTCCCGTTCAACCCCTTCAAGCTAACCTAGTGCGATGGCTCCACACCTAAGTCCTTTCACTGCCATGACAAATCCATGACAGGTTCTTTATTTTCTTCTTTAATAGGTGGTTGATATGTAAACTAATTCTCCTTAGGGAGATCAACATGAGTAGCAAATGATTCACAAAAGGAGGCTACTATCTCAGAGTCAAGTCCATATTTAGTGCTAAAGTTTTGAAAAGCATCGGTATTCATAAAAGATTTAACACAATCATACTTAAGCTTAATACCTGACTCTTTACCTTCGTCGAGTTCCCAATCTTCAGAGTTGCGTTTAATTCTTTCTAAAAGATCCCATCTGAATTCAATAGTCTTCTTCATAAAGGAACCAGTACAAGAAGTATCGAGCATGGATCGATCATCATGAGAAAGCCGAGCATAAAAATTCTAAATAATAATTTCTCTTGAGAGCTCATGATTGGGGCATGAACATAACATTGACTTAAGCGTCCCCCAAGCTAGAGCGATACTTTCGCCTTCACGAGGCCAAAAATTACATATGTAATTCCAATCACGATGAACTAGATGCATAGGACAAAAATTTGGTGAAATTCCAATTTCAATCGATTCCAATTCCAAGATCCAATATCATCGCATAGCCTATACCTTTCCAATGATTTTCCCTACAAAGATAAAGGGAAAACCTTCTTCTTAGCTTCATCTCCGTGTAAACCCCAAATATGGTGAAGTGTCATGTAGTCGACATTCACATGACACCACTAAGGGAATCACAACATACATACCATCAAAATATCGAACACATATAAAATTCACATGATTACTTCCAACAAGATTTCTCCCGTGACCTCAAGAACAAAAGTAACTACTCACAAATGATAATCATGCTCAAGATTAGAGGGGTATTAAATAGCATAATGGATCTGAACATATAATATTCCACCAAATAAACTATATAGTAATCAACTACAAGATATAATCAACACTACTAGTCACCCACAAGTACCAATCTATAGTTCCGGTACAAAGATTGAACACAAGAGATGAAATAGGGTTTGAGAGGAGATGGTGTTGTTGAAGATGTTGATGGAGGTTGCCCTCCCCAAGATGGGAGAGTTGTTGGTGATGATGACGATGATGATTTCCCCCTTCGGGAGGGAAGTTCCCCGGGCGGAATCGCTTCGCCGGAGGGCAAAAGTGCTCCTGCCCAAGTTCCGCCTCAAGACGGCGGCGTTTCGTCCCCAAAGTCCTGTCTTTATTTTTTCTAGGTCAAAATAACTTATATACCAGAAGAGGGGCACCGGAGGTGGGCCCAGGGCGCGCCTGGGCCTCCTGGCGCGCCCAGGTGGGTTATGCTCACCTGGTGGCCCCCCTCTGGTACTTATTGGCTCCAATATTTCTTATATCAAAATTCTTCGTAAAGTTTAAGCTCATTTGGAGTTGTGCAGAATAGGTAGCCTGATGTAGCCCTTTCAGGTCCAGAATTCCAGCTGCCGGTATTCTCCTTCTTTGTGAGTACCTTGCATATTATGAGAGCGAAGGCATTAGAAATACTCCAAAAAGCATTATTATACATAAAAACAATAAATAACAGTAGGTAAACATGATGCAAAATGGACGTATCACTCGCCGAACTCCGTTGGAGCGCCGCTAGACATCCCCTCTCTATGTGTCGTCGTGGGTGTGCTTGTTGTGTTGTGGGGCGCAATCGAAAGGTTGAAGAGACTAAGGTTATAATGGCCGCGGGAATTAAAGGGGAAGCTGGATGTCCTGGAATATCGGCATGCCCGGATGGCAGTTCTAATTTGCAGCGCGTAACTCCATTGTGTCGCACGTAACTGCATCGTGTGGCGACGCGCGCGGCGCAACCGCATGCATATGGGGCCCCGACGTGATCGTCCGCAGCCCAACTACTGGCAGAGCGCGCAGGGAGGGACGCGAGCAGAGCGCTCCGCAGGCGCCTCAATGGCGAGCAACCATATATATGCATATAGCAGTTGAACACGCAAGGAATAGCTGTCCACAAGCCGAGCGCGCCGTGGGACGCGAGCAGAGGCCGGCACAGTGATACATGGCAAATAATTTGAACTGTGCGAGCGATGTCGGAGACATCAAGCACGAATCATATTAGAGTTGCGTGTGCGATACGTGGCATACAGTTGACCCGTCCGAGCTGTTTGTGATGGAATAAGCCGTATGTGTTGTGGGCAAACGCTTGTTCGTATATAACCATTTGCGATTGATGAATTCATCACCGATGGGTTACCTAGTGTGGAATGTGTGCGATGTGATATGCTCTAAATAGTGCAAGGTTACCTAGACCAAATTAAACACCCAATTACCTTATATAAAAAATACCATAAATATTCCAAGGTTCAAATTCCAGCATTACAATTTCCAAATTCAAAGATTACAAGGTTCAAACTGATATTAGAAATGAAATTCATCTCATTCAGCTGCAAACGCCCGTGCTGATCAGCTGAACCAGGATATAAGAGAGGTTCAAACTAAAAATTAAAATAGTAAGGCCGCTTTCCAAACCTCGTCATTTCCACAAAGGGACCAGCCGCTGACAAGTCATGTATGGGTTTGACACAGTGATTTTCAATTACTCTGTCATATGCTCTTCCAATACGAAGTTTAGCTTTTTTGGAGCCTCTTCCAGTCTATAGTAGCTGCCGGCTCTGATCAACAAACCATTCATCTTTCCTAATTAAATGCGTATTCAACCTCAGTACCTTCAGCACCATTGCTCTGGCAAGAAAGAACCTGGTGAATGTAATCTCCGGTAAGGTCCCTCGGTAGGAGTTCAAAGTAATATTTGAGAGATGCAGATCAGGCATTCGATGTGATTGTCGTTATAAACATTATCCACCTCCGGGCCTATTATTATCTGCAAAAGAAGAGAATATGTTATTGCCTACATGCAGTTTGAACACTACTACAAGCCTATTTGGTTTGCAGGATTTGTAAAATGCACCATTGTGCCATCTTCGATCTGACATGATTAACATGGGCATTTGATTACAATCTAGAAAAATATAGCCTTCTTCACAAGAGGTTGGATTGGATGAAAAGATCTCTAAGAAAACTAGTACAAATGAATCCAAAGGAGAAATGCAGATAGATTATAACCATATGAATCAAGAAACCAATATGGGGTGGGGGTGTATGTCCTGAAATCCTCCAAAATTCCTTCAGAAATCGTAGTACATTGTCATTGGAAACTTGGGAAAAGGTCCAAAAAATTGAACTCCCTTATGGTTAACATTTAACAAGAAAGGAACATCACCTCAATATACAGCTTCTTCAGGCATGGAAAGCATCTCAGGAAACTGGCAACTTCATCCAGGTTGGGGCCGGCAGATTCTAGTGCCAAGACCTTCACTGTGCCCAGAATCCGAGTGAAGCTTTGCTAGATGATAGACCAACATACATCTACAAAACTAGAAATTATGTTGATATCAATAAGGAGAGGTAGAAGGTGATTGTTGTACCTAAAATTAGTAGTATTTGACAGTTGAGTAGCCCACCACTGTCAATTTCGGTGTAGAAATGACATTGATTCTTGGGGGACCTTGTTGATCAACTACAAGTAATCTCTCAAGTGAAGGTGTGTCCTCAATGACCATATTGTGGTCCACCTTTTATGATCTCTCATTGCAGCACCAGCAACACACATAAATAGTCTGGAGAGCCCTGGAGGTGATGTGGAAGCTACTCGACCAATTCATCGCCTAAAGATGAAGGAACTCGAGTGCAGTACAACCGCGGAGCAGGCGCTCCATGTCATCCTTTGGGATGTAGACGACAATGAGCTCGAGGTGCTTCAGTCGTGGTAGAAAAAGAGCGGGCACGTCATTAAGGGGGAATGGTAGTTCATGAACTTGGCGAGGCACAGCATGGGCGCAAAGCGGAGTGCGGACGTTGGCAGCAACCGCATATGCCCATCATTAAAACTGAGCTCCTCGAATTGATCTAGGGCGGGGGATCGGAACCACTCGTCAAGCTTGGCTCGGTCCTTGCCATTGGAAAGGAACTTGCCCGTGATAAGCCCTTTGATTGGGCCATGGTGACTGCCGAGGATCTGGGAGAACGCATCCAAAGCTTTTGTGATAGCCATGGCCGAGCTCGTGGGCGTCGAGGAGGTCGAGAGGGGTGGTGAGCCATAAGAACACGGTTAGTTCGGTTAGTTCGCTCTTGGTGGCCTGAACCCCTTATGAGCAGGCTGCTGCAGGCTTCGGTTAGTTTGCTCTTGGCGGCCTAAACCCTTTCAATTACCGTGCCCATAAGAACACGGTGCTCATCCACAATGGAAGCGCCTTGCAACGCTTCCAGCAGATTATCCGGTGCCCCTGGTTGGACAGGGGTCACTGGCGGAATAGGCATACCCCCATCTTTCGAAGGAGGTTGCACGCTGGATTCCAGAGCCGTATCGGTCTCCGGAATCGTATTCGGGTGAGGGCCGAACTGAATACGACCCTCATCACCTATCTCCATGGGGATTTTCTCCCCCTGGTGTCCGGCGACGGAGGTTTCGCCTTCCGGCGCCTCCTGAACCTCCCCCTGGCCTGGGAAGGTCCTTCGGGACAGCACGTCGGTGTCGCCCTTGGCCTTGGGAGAATAAGCGGCCGGCGGTGAATCGCTGGCCATCGCCCTCGAGTCCAGCGAACCCCTTGATGAGGATCGCCGGGAGCTGTTATGGGCCGGACTACAATGGCATAATTAACCATATCAATACAATGAAGAGGGGAGGCCGGATATATGGACATATATGAGTTTTGACACTTACGATACAGCCGGGGGCTTGGGTCGGGGGCGTCGCTCCGGACTGCTATCGACATCCAACACGGAGTTATCCGCAAGGGAGCCCTTCCCCTTCTTGGACGTCTCCGCCTCCAGATTCATGGAGGCTGCCTTCTTCTTCTTTCCCTCATCAGGGGAGGGTTTTTCTCCTCTTCCTCTTCGTCATCTCGTCCTCAGCGGCGGAGGAAAGGGTCTCTTCGTCTTTGGACATCATGTCCGAAGCACCCTTGCGACGGGGGCCACCTTTGGTCCCCTTGGCCTTCTTCTTGGCCTTCTTTTCCGGCGGCCGATAAGGCGCTGGAACCAGCTTCTTCGCCAGGAGCGGGATGACTGGCTCTTCGGGCAGCGGAGCCGAACTCTGGATCCGCTCTGCTCTCTCCGTCGACACCTAAAACAATATAGCAAATGATTAGGCATCCTCCTTGAACAGACAAGTAGAAGGTGCGCCTTGAGAAAAGGAGAACTTACCGCATTGGCGGGATGAGTGTGATCATGCCCACGGTCCGAATCTATGACCGGCGGCTTCTCGTTGCCCTTGAAGAGCAACTTCCAGGCATCTTCGTGAGTAGTTCCGAAGAGCTCCCCCTCAGGGTCTGGTGCTTCTCCGGATCGAGTTCCCATATAGGGAAGCTTCGGCTTTGGCATGGGAGAATCCGGCGAACCAGCATCACCTGGATCACATCGACGAGCTTGATGTTTTTGTCCACCATACTCTGAATGCGCGTTTGCAGCGCTATCAGCTCGTCTGACGCAGACCAGTTGGGGCCCTTCTCCGTCCAGGAGGTGAGCCGCATTGGGGCTCCGGCCTTGAATTCGGGAGCCGCCGCCCAAGTGGCGCCGCGTGGCTCTGTGATGTAGAACCACTTCTTCTGCCACTCCTTGACAGTCTCCACAAAAGTGCCTATGGGCCAAGTGACATTGGGCATCTTGCTCACCATGGCGCCTCCGCACTCCGCGTGCTGACCATCCACCACCTTCGGCTTCACGTTGAAGATCTTAAGCCATAGGCCGAAGTGGGGCTGGATGCGGAGGAAGGCCTCGCACAGGACAATGAATGCCGAGATGTTGAGGAAGGAGTTTGAGGCTAGATCATGGAAATCTAGCCCGTAATAGTACATCAGTCCGCGGACGAAAGGGTGAAGCGGAAACCCCAGTCCACGGACGAAGTGAGGGAGGAAAACTACCCTCTCAGTAGGCTTCAGGGTGGGGATGACTTTCCCCTTGGTGGGCAGACGGTGGGCGATTCCTTTCGCGAGATACCCGGCCGCCCGAAGCTGGGTGATGCCCTTCTCCTTGACGGAGCAGACCATCCACTTGCCTTGGCCTCTGGATCCAGACATGATTGAGTGCTTCCTTGAGGAGGAGAAGATGGGAACTTGGGCGCTGGAGCTCGAGAATGGAACGGTAGAGAGGAAGAGAAGGCGTGGGTGAAGAAAGGGAATCCTTATCTCCTTATAAAGGCAGTGAATATTGAAGGCCTCCCCACTCGCCTTAAAACTCGCCTGTTCCCAAGGGCTGTGTAAACAACACAGTTGGGTTACCCATGCCCGTATTGATGAGAATCCCGCAATAAGGGACACGATCTCTGCTTCGACAAGACGTGCCAATGGCAACCGCGTCTTGAAACATTGAGCGGCAGACGAAAAACGGTTCAAAATTATGACCGGGCGGACGTGATGTCATGTTGCAAAAAGTTGTGAGCGGATTGGACTCGTGGAATATTATACTCTCTACAGCTGTGTGTGTGGTACTTGTGTAGCAGATTCGGACACGTTCGTTGCATCTGAAGACTATCTTGGGAGTACTCGGGAAGGAGAACCCGCCTTGCAATGCCGAAGACAATCTGCGCGCCGGATACCTCGTCATTGGAGCCTAGTACAGGGGCTACTGAGGGAGTCCTGGACTAAGGGGTCCTCGGGCGTCCGACCTGTTAGTCATGGGCCGGACTGATGGGCTGTGAAGATGTGAAGACCGAAGACTCTACCCGTGTCCGGATGGGACTCTCCTTGGCGTGGAAGGTAAGCTTGGCGAATCAAATATGAATATTCCTTTCTCTGTAACCGACTTTGTACAACCCAGATCCCCCTCCGGTGTCTATATAAACCGGAGGGCTTAGTCCGGATAGAGATATTCATTACCATAGTCATACAGGCTAGACTTCTAGGGTTTAGCCATCACGATCGCGTGGTAGATCAATTCTTGTAATACTCATATTCATCAAGATCAATCAAGCAGGAAGTAGGGTATTACCTCCATAGAGAGGGCCCGAACCTGGGTAAACATTGTGTCCCCCGTCTCCTGTTACCAACATCCTTAGACGCACAGTTCGGGACCCCCTACCCGAGATCCGCTGGTTTTGACACCGACAGGGGGCGCCACCGCCGGGAAAGGGCGGTTGTCCTCGCACCATATTTGATTGGGAGGAGGGATATGATGACTGTCAACATATCATCGGGGAGGCTGCTCACGAAGTCTAGGCCTGCTCGAGTCGCTTGCGGTCCTTTCTCGACCCGCCTCTACTTGTTGGCAGCCTCGTTCTCCACCTCGTCAGCGGCGACGGAAACCTCTATCTCCATATTCACGGCGTGCTTCGGTGCTTCGACAACACCGGCGTCGCCACTCCCTCCGATGGGGCGCTTCGGCGGCATCCTTATACACTGACGGCTTTGAGGACTGAGAGCGGCGTCGAGGATGCGGACGGAGAGAGAGGATTGTCTGTGTGGCGAGTGATGAGGACATGACTACCTTGGATACGACAAAAAATATTGCATACATGTATATTTGTGAGATGATTTCTAATGCAAACTATGCAATAATTTATTTATGTCATCCAGGACAAAGATACTTCACAAACTTTTGTGTGATGTTTAATTGCAGGTGTATGGGATGTTTGTACAATCCACATATGAAGATAAGGGAAAAAGAGAAGTTTTGGTGTGTTGACACCAGATTTTGGCACGGCCAAGAACTTAATTAAGAAAGCCTCAAATGGACAAGTGCTCAAAGTGAGAAAATTCTGTATCGTCAAAAGGATAAACTTTCATATTTGGGCCATAGCTATCCTCATCTCTAAGGCCGAAGTTGTGTTTGAAGTACTCAAATTTTTTATTCAAAACACTATTCGGCCTATTACGCCCTAAGATGGCCTCATATGAGAAAAGTTTCTACACGGATTGTCTTCGTCTCGTCGAAACGATCGATTTTGATATAAAAATGTTTAAATCGGAGTTTGTATGCAAAAGTTAGAGTCAAAACGGTGTGATGCATAAGTTTGCCCCGGAAGTTCCGGGCAAAACTTCCGGGGAGGTTTCGACCTAAACAGAAAGTTCGCACGCGGTTCTCCCCGAAAACTGGAATTTCAACATTATTTGCAGATTTGCGGGCCATAATTCAATCTCAAGATGACCTCGGATGAAAAAGTGATGAACTGAAGATTTTTTCACCATTGCAAGATCTACAACGTTGCTTTTTGGACCATCGCGATCCGAGGCCATGTGCGACCTGCAGGAGCTGTACAAGTGGGCCACTTGATGTAATTTTAGCCCGGAAGTTCCGGGCTGACTGGAAGTTCCGGCCCTCGTAGTCCGAGTTAGGTTAACTTTTGATGTTTTGGACGGGATTTGAGTCCTTTTCTTGTACGGGAGTCCAGCCGCCTCATATATATGTAAGGGGTGACGGCCGATTGAACAACACACAATCGATCTATCAATATATCATCTTTTTACCTTTACCTTTATCTCTCTCCCTTGTTTTTATTCTTCCTCGTTCTTCGTTCTTTCTTCGTTTGCAGGGCGGCGAACCTCGAGGCCCTAGGGGCGATCAGGTCGACCTAGGGCAGCCCATAGCCGCCGCGCGCCCAGATGGGTCCCTCCCGGGCGTGTGGGGTTTCGGTTATACAAAAGCGCCCACCGGATTGTCTTGTGTACCACGCTTCCGGGCGGGTCTCCTTCGACGTGAGCTGCGGTGCATCACCCCCGGCGTCGAGGGTACACGGTGATGTGTTCCTATGCGAACACACTTTTTGGCGACTCCGCTAGGGACGAAGGTTTGAACGGTCTCTGACCCGTTCTTGCTACGAAGAGTCGTCATCAAGTTGCTGCAATCTACAAAGGTAACATGAATACCCAATCCCCCTTTGTAGATGCAAATAATCCATATGTTGTTGCTGGATCACCTAATGAGCATAATGTATCGGCTAGCCCTAGTTTTATCAATCATGCATCTAATTATGCGCAAGGGCCGATGCAAAGCAATCTTCATGCTTCAAATTCTTATGATTTTAGCAACGTACAACATATGTATCCAAACTCTCATGCATCGGCTACCCGACAAATCCATATGCCGATGAACAACATGATGGGTTTGGTTAATCAATTTGAAACACCTCATATTAAAATTTCCAATAGCATACAATAAAGTGTTTCACCTTTTTATTCATCAGCAAATAATTTGCAATATGTGAATGCAACCTTGCCGATGGATGGGAGAATTGGCCATGCTACTACTAGATATTCGGCCAGTTACTCTCAACCATCATATGCTACACCTCATGTTAGTAATTTTTCAGCACCGTATGCAACCGTAGATGTCCATAATTCGGCCCTGCATCTTCATAGCCGAATAAGTGATCATCATACATGAACACATGTGCCGTCATCAAATACTGTAGCATATAATGCATGCTCTACACAATTCAAGAATTTCGGCAACACTCATGAATCATTGCCGAAAGAATCTGAAAGTATTGCGGAGCAATCCCTTCCAGAAGCGGTTGTGGCTGCATTAAAAAAGAGCTTGGCACAAAACAAGAGAATTAGTGCTCTTTGCCTAGAACAATATGAAAAGGGGTTGTTTCCTGATTATGCTGCAATAAAGGCTAGAGTTTTGCAGGAAGATGAAACTTCATCAATTCGTAGTATTGGTGAGAGAGCATATGGTTATACAACAATGCATATACCTCCACCTAGTACCGCAGCATATTATACACCCCCTACACAATTGCAAAATTTCAGCAACACTAACACTTCATTGCCGAAAGGTCCTAAAAGCATTGGGGGGCAAACTAATCTAGAGCGGGCTGAAATTGAGAGGGGAGTTAAAGCTTTGCGCGATAGGGTGAAAGTACTTCGCAAAGTGAGAATTGATAGGGAATTAGCTCAAAGAAAAGAAGCCTTGCCAATTGATATAACCGGTGAAAAGAATGATGATTCGGAAACTAAAAGTGCTTCGGTTGAAAAAGCTGAATCAAGTAGTATATATTCCGAATCCATCAAATCCAAAGAGGCAAACATTGTTGAGAAAGGGCATGGAAAGTATAGCAAGACAACCATACTTGATTTTTCTGAAGTTAATGGAACCTACTTCCTGCCCTATGAGTTTCATGGCATAGAAATTGACGAGTTTCAAGGACAAGAACAAGTAGCCGAACAAAGTTCGGTTGAAAAAGATCTTCAAATTTATGATGCACGGAATCAAGAGGAAAATTGTGACGCGGTGTTGGGAAGCCATCCAAAAACAAAGCACAATATTATTCATGCCATGCAATCATCATGCTCTCCCAACATATTTGAAGAGGTATGTCTAGTAAGTAATTTACCTATTTTCATATTTGGTCACAACTTTATTGTTGATGCGTATATTAGAAAAATTCTCATAAGTAATTTTCAAAGACCAATGAAGAAGGGTAATTTACTTATTAGCAATAAAATTGTTACTAAGCATGTCGGTCAATATATTGTACCATTCAAAGAGACTGATAGTGACTTATTACTGCGGCCAAAGCATTTCCCATTGCTTTATTTAAAGTTCATATCTAATTGGGTAGCTTTGCTTGCTTCATACTTGGCTTACGCATGGTCTCAATTGAGACGTGTATGTTCTAACTACTTTGATTTCAGAAATTTCAAGCCAAGGTTAAAATCTTTTGGGAAAACTGATGCTAGTATATTTTCTTATTTAAGGACATCGGAAAAAGAATGTGAAAGAGAATTCATAGTTGAATGGGAAGATGCCAAATCTGAACCATTCGTTTGCTTAACTCCAAAGCCGTTCTCACAACAAGATCGGCTAGAAAACAAAAGGTATACCTTTAATTCAAACATGTGTGACCAAATCTTTGCTTTGTTGTTGAAAAATAATTACTTTAGAATTCTTGATCACCATGTCGAGCCATCTATCCAAGGACGAATGTATTGTAAGTTGCATGATTCGCCCAAGCATAATTTTGAGGACTGCCACATGTTTTGTCAAATAGTTAAATCAGCCATTGAAAAAGGATGATTGAAATTTGTTCAAACACCAAAGGATGACCAGTCTATTCCGATTGGTCTTGATGGCAAAAAGTTTTTGCATCGGCTACTTCAAGTCGATCCATCTAAAGAGAAGGTAAAAACTGCAGTTGATGGGATCAAGCTTTCAAGTAAAGAAGTAGTTGAAGATCACAATGAACATGAACTTGAGGGTGAGAATTCCATCGAAGCTACAATGAAGACGCTAAGGACTGGGGGGCAACAAGGAAATCCAATGATCGATGAAAGCAAACCAAAAGGAAACAAAGGCCGAAATAAGCGCAAGTGTAAGAGATCAAAAATCACCTTCGCTGAACTATTGGATAAATATCAAAAGAAGAGTGAAGAGAAGAATACTTATCGGCCAAATCATGCAAAGAAACCAAGATCACCCCCAAGGCGCAAACATGAGGATCGGTATTGGCAAAGTGAGCATTTTAATGCAACATATTCATATTCTTATTTTGGGTCGCCAGTGCCAATGCCGTGGATGCATCCCTATGCTCATGTAGATCCATATCCATCATGGGACAGGTATGATAGAAGGGCACACTCTCCATCTTATTTTAGACCATCTAACCAATATTATGCATCTCCGAGAAGATCAACATTTGAACAATCATATGTTAAAGACCGTTTCAATCATAAGGAATCGGTCCGGAGCTCAAAGAAGAAGAAAGAGGTGGTCAAACAAGTGTACCGTGTTAAAAGAGATGGTCGTAAGAGTGCTACTTCACAATTGATGTCAAATGAAAAGGAGCCAATTAAGGTGTTGACATTGGCTACTAAAGGCAATGAGACGAAACAACTAATTATCGAGAGTCAAAGTGCCAAATCTAAAGAAAAGAAGTTGAGAGTGCACAAGGTAAAACAAGAATTGCCATTGCTTCAAACAAAATCACAGCCGGGGTGCCCACTCGGCTTATCGTATTGGCGAAAGAAGGAATTACAAAAACTTAGTGCACAAGAGCTGAAAAAGAAGAACATGGCATGGGTTCCCAAGAGGAGCAGTCAAAATAAAAATGATGTGCAACCTTCTATTGCAACAACTGTTACAAAAGTGAAGAAAGAGAAGAATGAAAGCAACAAACAATTAAGCGGAAGGTGCGCATCACAACATCAAAATCTTCGGTTAGCACATCATCCATATTCTTCAACCATACCATTCATGCCTTTGCCATGGAATTCATCCATAGGTATGATCAATTACCCTCCATGGATTTATTTTGATCCATGGATGCAACATAATTTTCTATATCATGATAGGGTATTACCAAATCACTATACATTTGGTCAGTTACATTTTTGTTACTAATACAAAGGGGCCAAAATATTTTATTGCTATTTCATTTGTTTATTTCGTCTATACATACTTTCGTGGGTGAATTCTACATGGACCTCATGGTAATGGCTGATATTTATCTATCGCCCTAAGAATATGTCAAAGCATGGCCAATGTAGTATCCTAACATCGTCCTTAGTTCAATTGGAGACCAAAACAAAGTACATGTTCATTGATATTGTCCTAGTCTTTCTAGTACCATGGAGGTTATTTTTTATGGTTAAAGTTGTAGCAATGGCCAAGGTGTTGGTATTGTTTATATATCTCCTTATGGTGCTATTTTGTGAAGCCTCATGCCACTTAAAATATTTATGCACAAATGATCAAAGCCTAATATGCATTGTTATTCGGATTGGAGCTTTTCCTTGCTATAGGTGCTATACATATTGATGCTTTCGATGATTCGTTATTAGTAGTGCAACAAATATCCAAGGGTTATCAATGTTTTGACGAATCACTTATAGTTTATCTTTTGGTATGTCTAGATGCAAGATTTACCTTGGGTTGCTTTAAAATTGTTCATATATCTAGACATGACAATTCGAAAGAGTTGGCAGAGCAAGCATCCGGCTACTATGTTAACCATGGTGTATTGCACATCTATCAATAGCCGATGCTTATTCTTGCCAACATAGGTAAGGCCGAATTGGAGCTCACCACCTCGACCACTAATGAAACTTTTATGCAGATGAAGTAAGGATTGAAGGAAGTTCATTCTTAATTATCTGCAAAATCCTAGCGAAAGGGAGAAAAATATGGTTCGGAGGATGGTTTTGGTCTATGGAACCTTATCACCGGATTGTTATAGAAGCTGAGAAGTTTTCACCCAAGTTTGCATCAAGAGGTTGAAACAAGCAATGGCCGATATATACTTATATCGTCCTAAGAACATGCAAAATGGCCGATGGAATGTTGACATCGTCCTTTGAAAAAGCATCGTGCAAGTTATTTTTCGGCACACAAGTTTGCCGAAAAACAGGGGGGCATGTGTTGACACCAGATTTTGGCATAGCCAAGAACTTAATTAAGAAGTTCTCAAATGGACAAGTTCTCAAAGTGAGAAAGTTCCGTATCGTCAAAAGGAGAAACTTTCATATTTGGGCCATAGCCATCCAGTCTCATCTCTAAGGCCAAAGTTGTGTTTGAAGTACTCAAATTTTATATTCAGAACACTATTCGGCCTATTACGCCCAAAAGATGGCCTAATATGAGAAAAGTTTCTACACGGATTGTCTTCGTCTCGTCGAAAAGATCGATTTTGATATAAAAAACGTCTAAATCGAAGTTTGTATGCAAAAGTTAGAGCCAAAATGGTGTGCTGCATAAGTTTGCCCCGGAAGTTCCGGGCAAAACTTCCGGCGAGGTTCCGGCCTAAACAGAAAGTTGCACGCGGTTCTCCCCGAAAACTTGAATTTTAACATTATTTGCAGATTTGCGGGCCATAATTCAATCTCAAGATGACCTCGGATAAAAAAGTGATGAACTGACGAGTTTTTCTCCATTGCAAGATCTACAACTTTGCGTTTTGGACCATCGCGATCCGAGGCTATGTGCGACCCGCAGGAGCTGTACAAGTGGGCTACTTGATGTAATTTTAGCCCGGAAGTTCCGGGCTGACCGGAAGTTCCGGCCCTCGTAGTCCGAGTTAGGTTAACTTTTGATATTTTGGACGGGATCTGAGTCCTTTTCTTGTACGGGAAGTCCAGCCGCCTCATATATATGTAAGGAGTGACGGCCGATTGAACAACACACAATCGATTTATCAATATATCATCTTTTTACCTTTATTTTTATCTCTCTCCCTTGTTCTTCTTCTTCCTCGTTCTTCGTTTGCAGGGCGGCGAACCTCGAGGCCCTAGGGGCGATCAGGTCGACCTAGGGCAGCCCATAGCCGCCGCGCGCCCAGACGGGGTCCCTCCCGGGCGTGTGGGGTTTGTGGTATACAAAAGCGCCCGCCGGATTGTCTTGCGTACCGCGCTTCCGGGCGGGTCTCCTTCGACGTGAGCTGCGGTGCATCACCCCGGCGTCGAGGGTACACGGTGACGTGTTCGTGTGCGAACAAGGTGCTGTTCAAAAAGTCTTCTCACGTCACTTTTGGGCCAAGAGAAGATAGAGTCCAAGTCTCTCACGTTCTGGATTCAGATTCGGACTGCACAGACATACCTAATTCAAAACGCCAATAACTCTTTCATACGGACTCCGAATTGCGTGATTTTTTGTTGGAAAGTAGATTTCATGAACTTTTCAAACCAATTGGAATCACTTTAAAATTCGTCCAGAGAGTTGAGTTATCGACGAAACAATCTTACGCTGCAGTAGAATCCGAGTCAAACAACAAGTCCAAAGGTGTTGCATCACCTCCACTTGGGCCCATGAGCCTTGTACGACCCAGGGTTAGTTTTAGGCTGCCTTTGGACGTCCTCCCACCTCCTTGGCCGCCACCCCTTGCTCCTATATAAGTAGATCCTTCTACTAGCTTTTTCCTTGGGTTTTGTTTAGTTAAAAGTTAGCCATTGCAACTTCGTGTACTTCGTTTGTGTCCAACGACCAGACCAAGACCGCTTTCGGATCCCCACCTTTATCAATACTTCATCTATATTCACAATATTCAGATTGCATTATCATATTCTTGCTTGTTCTTTGATTGCGTGCAGGAATAGACCTTCGTGGTCAGGCTGATCGTGTTTCTAGCATCGTCAGTAACCTCGGGAGATTGGTTTAGCGATTGCTAAGGCACAATGTCGTGCATCTTTGTAGTCGGATCGATAAAGTCGTCTCCACCAAATCGATAGTTATCATCTCACCGAAATATCGGGACCCTCGCCTCTATCAACCTTGTTGTACCAGTGTTGATGATGAAGTAACCGTCCCTAAGTAGTCAAAACACCTTAGAAGACTCAAATCACAACTCCAACAACCACAAATGCAATGGGAACTATAATGAGTTAGGTTGCAGAAAACTATGGTGGTATTGCGGATGATATGGTGCAGGGCCTAGGCATAGATGCCAAAATTCGAGAACTTTGATGGAATCAATTGATGGTTGAAGTATTTTTTGTGGGATGGGGATGTCAATAGCTACAAAAGAGCTAAAGAATGTCAAAATTGGACTCCAGATGAATTAGTTATGGCCAAAACAGTTTTCGGAGGTGGACTGAAACTGAGGGGGTGCAGGCACCAGGAGTTAGGGAGGTGCAGGCGCCCGGGCTGGTCAGACACATGGCAAAAAAATCGCCCGAGGGTCCGGGTGCCCAGGGAAAAGGGGTCCGGGCAACTGGGGGGCAGACACTTGCGTGGAAATGTCCCGGGGGTCCGAGTGCCCGGGGTAAAGGGTTCCGGGTAGGCCGAGAAACCATAATTTTGAGTGAAATTTTCAAATCTCGAACTAGGGGCGGAAGAACTTGATTTCAACCTCCAAATTGGATGGGTAAAAAAATGGGGCTAGAGAATGCCAGGGGGTAGATCCATTTGCCAAACACTAGATCCACGGATCAAAATCAAGAAAAATACACAAGAACCAACAAAATGCCAAAAAAATGGTATGGCTCTTTTTTGGTGGGGATTTTTGAATTGGGACAAAAAGCAACAAAATTTAGGCTAGAAAATGAAGGGGGACTCCAAATTCGTGTCAACCATGGCTCTGATCCAAGATGTTGAAGGGTGGAGACCCTAAATGGTGATCTTTCCCGAATTGGAGGATGGTTCCACGAAGAACACGGGGAAGAACACGAAGAAATCACAAGAGGAACACTAAAGAACAAGTCCAATCGCACATCCACTAGACTCAAATCCACACAAGATCCACAAAGGTACATGAACAACAAAGGGAACAAAGATACAAGGTAGAGTTCATACCAAATCCAAGAGGAGATGAGGTCTTGATGGTCTAGATAGATCCTTCCCTAGATGGGGTCTTGATATCCATGAGGGCTAGATGAGCAAAGCTCTCTCTAGATCATATCCAATACTTTGCTAACCTAAATCTGAGCTAGGAGAAGACTACTTATAGTCTAGGGAAGGTTTAGGGGAAATGCGGGTACAAGGGTCATTTGACCCTAAGTGCACGCAGGCACATTTCTGGATGTCCGGGCACCCGGGGTCGCCTGGGAGGACAAGGCCGGGCACCCGGGGCTAAGGGGCCGGGCACTCGGAGGGTGAAGGCCTGGGCATCGGGGTGGTTAGAGGCATCATGCCCCACATGGCCAGCCAGTGTGGGCACCCAGGGGTGGATGGTCCGGGCACTCGGGGTGTCAAGAGTGCCTTCGGTTTTTCTCGTCTTGGGGTCCCTCCTTCTCCATGGGGCTCCCTGTGTACTTGGAGATCCCTCCTTGCTTCTTCATGGCCTTCTCCATGATACCTAGTCATGCACAAAGTCTCTGCTTGAGGTAGAAACCATTTCTCGTATGAATCCAAAGGGAGCTCGAAGAGGAAAGAGGTAACCTCGATTTCGAAGGCACGTGCACGACCTCTCGTCATCGGTCCACTTGGCGTTCGTGTTGATGAAGGAATGTCCATAGGGATAACTGTATCATGCTCCGCATCACATTCCTTCTTAGGGCATCTTCAAGGCGGACCCGCATACCTACTGCATCCGTCCAAACTGCGCTGTCGGGACTGCGAAGCCATCGAAGGCCAACTTGTATCGGCCCGCGGGGCGGTCTAGATGTGATTTCTCCTGCAAATTGGCGACAAAGTGGGGGGAGGTTTACGGGAGTCTGGACATCCGAAACATAGGACTCAGACACCCCTGGCCCAGCCAATCCCCCTCCCAGTCCCATTTCCTTCAACTCCACCCCTTCTCCCCCTTGCTTTGCATCCGCACCCTCCACCTCCTCCGCTGCTGCTGCTACTTGTGAGCTGCGTTGGGATTTCCCTGAAGAGGAGGGGATGATGCAATATAGTAGAGATAAGTATTTTTTTGACTATAAACAGTAGGGTAAAAACCCCACTGCAATTTCTATTAACAAAGTATCCAGGTACAAAGCAGAAAACTAAACTAAACTAAACTAAGCTAAACTAAAAAGCAAAATATACAACAAAGGGGCTTGAGGGGAGCCCCTAAGAAAAGAAGAAAAGTAAAACGAAGAAACTTCAAGAGGACAACACAGTGTCCAACCAGGTATTGAATGCATCTTCATATTTCTTCTTGATTCTGTGTGAGAGCAGTTTCATCTCTGCCAAGTAAATGTGTTTCCAGCCTTGAAAGGAGGGTTGTATGTTCTCAAAAATCTTGTTGTTTCTAGTAATCCAGATGGCCCATGATCCCAGGATGATAATTTCCATGAAGAAAGGAACCCTTAATTTATGTCTCAAATCTTGGTAAGCCTCAAGAACAGACAAGTTTTGAGATCTTTGAGGACATATGAAATCCCAGCATCTCAAGGAAAATTGGCAACCCGAAAAAAGATGATGTGAGGTTTCCTCTTGCTGACAGTTCAAAACTGCACAGTTGTACTCCTCCAGAATGAATGTTTTTCTTCTCAGCAGGTTTCTTGTATTCAGCCTATCATGCAAGAGCATCCAGAAGAGCATTTTGTGCTTAGGTTCACATGAGGATTTCCAAATCCAAGCAAAATGAGGTGGAACTTGCTTGACACCTATGAGCACCTTATACGCTTTTGAAGAATTGAAGACATTGTTGCCCCAAATATAACTCCAAGTATTAGTCATGTCTTGATATTCTGATTGCCTTAAAGCATGACATTTGTCTTCTAACTGAAGAAATTGTTGATGTGCTTGAATTGAAAGGGGCAAATGAAAGAGGTCTTCAAGATATTCTGTGTGAACCACTTGCTGCAGTGTCATTGAGGTATTCTGAACAAAAGAGAATAAGTGTGGATATTCCTGTTGTAAAATTGCATTACTCCACAAATCAGTCCAGAACAGGGCACTTCTTCCATCCCCTAAGTTACATCTGGCCATAGCTTTGTATTGATCATTTAGTTGGAGAATAGATTTCCACCAAAATGATCCTACCAATTCTTCTCCTAGAAGTTTATTGTCCTGGTAGTATGACTCCCAAATGAGGTTAACCCAAGGTATATCATGCCTGTTGTAGAATTTATGGAGATTTTTCATTAATAAAGCTTTATTTTGGGAAAAATATCCATAACTCCAAGTCCTCCCTACACCTTTGGCCTACAAACAATGGTCCAAGTAACAGAACCTGGTTTGTGATCCTCCATGTCAGAACCTCTCCAAAGACAGTGTCTCAAGTATTTGATCACTTGGTGCTTGATAGTCACTGGAACATCCAGACAAGCCATGAAAAATATTGGCAAGGATGCCAGAACTGATTTGACTAGTTGTAATCTTCCAGCACTTGTCATAAATGTGGCCAAACCAGCAAGCCTTTTTGCTACTCTCTGGACCATTGGCATGCATTGCTCCACACTGGGCTTATTTAATCCTAGTGGGAGCCCCAGATATGTGAATGGAAATTCTCCTCTTTGGCAGTTTAAAGTGTTAGTAAATATCTCGACCCTTTCCTCATGAATGTTAATAGGTACCATTATAGATTTCTGATAATTGACCTTTAGCCCCGTGGCAGTTGCAAATGTGTTTAGAAGAGCTTTAAGGCAGAAAAGTTCTCTGGCATCAGCTTTCATAATCAGTAGTGTATCATCTGCATTCTGTACTATTGGGAAATCAGGGCATGAGTTTATTTGGAGAGGGGCAGTGATAAGTCCTAGATCTCTTGTTGTGTTTAGGATGTACTGAAGTAAGTCTGCAGCTAGCACAAATAGAAGTGGTGAAAGGGGGTCTCCCTGCCTGACTCCCCTTTTGTAGTAAAATCTCTTACCTGGTACCCCATTTAACATCACAGCAGAGGAAGCAGAGTTGAACAGAATTTGAATCCAAGAGATCCATCTTTCACCAAAACCTTTTGCTCTCAAAATGTCTATTATTGCTTGATGCTCAATAGTGTCAAAAGCTTTTTCAAAATCTAATTTTAATACAAGCAGTTCCTTCCTTGATTTGTAACATTGGTGCAAATACTCATAGGACCACCCCAAATAATCTTGGATCACCCTGTCTTTTAAGAAACCATACTGGTTAATGTGAATCAGTTGCAGGATTACTTTTTGCAGCCTATTTGCCAACAGTTTGGTGATAAGCTTGAAAACACCATTTAGTAGAGATATAGGTCTGAAATCATTAGGAGACATAGGAACCTCTTTCTTTGGAACCAGAGTGATGTAAGAGGTATTCATGCTTTCTAATGAAATGTTGCTTGCATGAAAAGCATGAATGAGATTCTTAACATCCTCACCAATAATGTCCCAACAAGATTTAATGAACTCATTGTTGAAGCCATCTCGGCCAAGTGATTTATCATGTGGCAGCTCTTTCACAATCTGGTTGATCTCCTCATCAGATAATGGCTTTTCTAAATCTTGGAAAATCTCTGGATTGTTGTGTTGACCCAATAAACTTTGTAGATCAAAATGCATGGTGTGCCCCTCTGATTGTCCCAGTCTCTTCTTAAAAGCTTCCCAAAGAATTCCAGCTTTGCCTGCATGATCTGAAATTTCCACATTATCCTCATTTCTCAGTATAGCAATTTTATTATGTCTAAAGTTGATGGAAGCTTTTGTGTGAAAGAATTTTGTGTTTTCATCACCAAACTTGACTCCTTTTATCTTTCCTCTCTGTTTCCAATAGATCTTTTGATTGTTGAGAATGGTCAACAAGTGTTCTTTTAACAGATTTTTGCAATTCCATTCAAATGTACTGAGCATTCTGAATTCTTCAAAGAAGTCCAGCAAGTATATGCATTCATTAAGTTCAGCAATTTGCTTCCTCAGACATGGCATGTCTTTGATCCACAACTTGATGCTCCTTCTGAGATGTTTCAGTTTTGCATTAATGATTTTAGTAGGCTCAGTAAAGCCAACAGGAATATCCCAAGCACTTTTAACTATCTCCTTGAAAGATGTGTGTCTCAAGCAGTAATTTTCAAACCTGAATACTTTTGATCTAGGGATGGAAGTCCCCACTTTGATCATGCAGGGAAGATGGTCTGAAATGGGCCTAGCAAGTGGTAGAGCAGTTGTATCAGGATATGAGGTCATCCAGGCAGCAGAAGTAAAGAACCAGTCTAGTTTTTCCAGCAAAGGATTTTCTTACATATTGCTCCAGATGAACTGTCTACCTTTTAAAGGCAACTCAACTAGCCCCAAATTGCTGATGGCTTCATTAAAGAGAAGCATCTAATTAATATCACCACCAGGTTAAAGATATAAGTATTTCCCTCAGTTATGAAACCAAGGTTATCAACCTAGTAGGAGAATCACGCAATAACTAGTTTGCAGCACCTGCACACAAAAATAACAAATCCTCTCACCCAACGCAAACAAGGGGTTGTCAATCCCTTGGCGGTTATTTTCAAGATCAAATTGTATGGTTATAGATAGATAGATCGAACAAAAATACAAAATAAAATAAATAAAGTAAAAGTGCAGCAAGGTATTTTTAGGATTTTTAATATATGATAAAGGTAGACCCTGGGGCATAGTTTTCATTAGAGGCTTCTCTATTGAAAATAGCATATGGTGGGTAAACAAATTACTGTTGGGTAATTGATAGAAAAGCAAATAATCATGACGATATCCAAGGCAATGATCATGTATATAGGCATCACGTCCGAGACAAGTAGACTGAAACGATTCTGCATCTACTACTATTACTCCACACATCGACCGCTATCCAGCATGCATCTAGAGTATTAAGTTCATAAAGCACGGAGTAACGCGTTAAGCAAGATGACATGATGTAGACAAAGTAAACTCAGGCATGAACAAACCCCATATTTTTACCCTTAATAGCAACGATACAATACGTGTCATGTCCCCTTCTGTCACTGGGATTGAGCAACGCAAGATCGAACCCATTACAAAGCACCTCTCCCATTGCAAGTTAAATCAATCTAGTTGCCCAAACCAAGTCAATAGATGGGAGAGAAATATGAAGCTATAACAATCATGCATAAAAGAGTTCAGAGAAAACTCAAATAATATTCATGGATAATCTGATCATAAACTCACAATTCATCGGATCCCAACAAACACATCAAAAAAAAGTGATTACATTGGATAGAACTCCAGGAACATCGAGGAGAACATTGTATTGATGATCAAATAGAGAGAAGAAGCCATCTAGCTACTACCTATGTACCCGTAGGTCTGTGGTAAACTACTCACGCGTCATCGAAAGGGCAGCAAGGATGATGTAGAGCCCCTCTATGATCGAATCCCCCTCCGGCAGAGTGCCGGAAAAGGCCTCCAGATGGGATCTCTCGAGAACGAGAATTTGCGGTGGCGGAAAAAGTATTTCGTGGACTCCTCTGTTGGTTTTCCAATTTTACAGAATTTATAGAGGCAAAGTTAGGTCAAACGGAGCTACGTGGACCCCACAAGCCACCAAGGTGGGCCCTACCCCCTAGGTGCGCCATGGTGCCTCGTGGGCCACTGCTCCATCTTCTTGTCCCCTCCCAAAGCTTCCAGGGTCTCTTATGTCCAGAAAAAATCTCCAAAAAGTTTCTTGGCATTTGGAATTGTTTGGTACTGATATTCTGAAAACCAGAAAAGAGGCAAAAGACAGCAACTGGCACTGGGCACTAAGTTAATAGGTTAGTCCCCAAAAAATGATATATAATTGCTTGTAAGTGTATATAAAATATCCAAGATTGATACTATAATAGCATGGAACAAACAAAATTTATAGATACGTTGTAGACATATCAGTTGTTGTTCGTCTCCGGCCGCCACAGAGGCATTGCGGGACGTCCACAACCAGCACCAATGCGCCGCTCGTCGTTCTTATGGAGCTTTCCACCCTAGAGCCGTTTGTACCCAGGTACAGTCTGCCCCTGTTGATGACCTCCATGGCGGACACCATGCCCGATAGGTGTTCGCTCAAATGCCATGAGATTATTTTCAAGTGATATGTCGTTTTTATGCCACATATCACAAACGCAACTCTCATCTGAATCGTGTTTGATGTCTGCGCCATCGAAAACTGTCCGTATCATTTTTATGGTTTTTTACACCACTGTTTGCGATTAATGCATCACACACAGTTTCGTCGAAGGGTCTCTGATTGTACTATCGCATTAGGACCATCCTGTAGTCATGATAAGTGAAGCAAAAGAGTTTAATTCCTTCTACAAAAGACCATGCTCTAATAAATACTCCCTCTGTCCCGTAATATAAGACGTTATTCGATACTAGTGTAGTGTCAAAAAATGTCTTACATTATGGGACGGAGGGAGTATAAGTGAAGCAAAAGAGCATCCTACAAATAACGGTTTTCTATGTGTAGAGAAACATGCATCCAAACTTCAAATGATATAAGTGAAGCACATGAAGCATTCTATAAAGCCATACTCAAAAGATATAAGTGCAATGCAAAAGAGCAATTCTATAAATCAACCAAGGACTATGTCATACCAGCATGGTGCATCACTAAAACAAAAATAAATAAGCACACGACGCTCCAAGAATTTACGCACATCATGTGAACAAAACAAAAATCGAGGCATACCGATAATTGTCGAAGAAAGATGGGATACCTTCCGGGGCATCCCCAAGCTTAGACGCTTGAGTCTCCTTGAATATTTACTTGGGGTGGCTTGGGCATCCCCAATCTTGAACTCTATCCTCTCCTAATTCTTCTCATATCGATACCTCCTCGATCTTCGAACACTTCATCCACAAAAAACATAACCGAACTTTTTATTAGAGGGGTTAGTACATATAACATGAAATCCCATCATGTCCTGCTAAAACATTATTGTATAATTATAATCAAACATTACGCATTGTATGCTATCACAATTCTATGGCCCCCAAGTTAATGGGGCTCAAGAATATCTCAAACATAAGCAAATAAAGCAACTATGACAGCAATCTGTGAACACAGGATAGCCTGTAAAGATGCAGATGGTACATATACTTATGTAACTAAAAGAATGCTGAAAATTTAGGAAATAGTAATCAATTTATATATCAGTTCTGTGTAAAAATTTCAGAATTTTTGCACGTTCCAGTAAATTATGAAATTTAAGCACTACAACAAAAGTTTCCATTTTTTCACAGCACACACCAAACAAGTAATTCAAACATCCTTAAGGTAAATCTTGGCACATTATTTTAATAATATAATGGATTTGTACAAGGGGATAATTATTTTTGTGAGAAACTTTCATGAAAAATTCTACATTGTTTCCATGAGCATGAACACAAGTGTTTAAGGTCGACCCTCACTTCTCCAATGCATAACCTTCCAATCGCTTCTTTTTTTGCAAAAGTTTTTAGGTTCCCCTCAATATTTTTGCTTCAAATCTTTTTAAAAGCACACAACAGGATAAAATGACTCTCTAAAACTTCTGGGTTTTCTCTCAGGCAGCGCTTTCTTTCAAGCCATTAAGCTAGGCATAAAGTGCTCAAGTAATCGATCCACCCGGATCCCAAGGTATATGAAAGCCAATTTTAATTAACAATGATTGGTAATTTGGTAGTGAGCACAAAGAAACATATATCACATAATGTCAAAGTCTAACTCTCTTCCTATGCATTGGCATGTCATAAAAGAACAATTCATGCATGCAAAGTAAAGGCCGATACATAGCATAAGAAGATTCTTGTAATTTTTTGGAAACATAAAGAGGCGGAGATGTAGTTCCTCTCTCATAACAATTGCAAGTAGGAGCAGCAGGCACATGCATATTATATTCATCAAAATCATCATGTGTAATGATAGAACACAACCCATCAATATAATCCTTAATAAGTGCAAACCTCTCCGATAAAGTGTAGTTGGGAGAATTCATAAAGATAATAGGACTATCATGTGTTGGTGCAATAGAAACAATTTCATGTTTAACATAAGGAACTATAGCAAGTTCATCTTCATAAGCATAATTGAAATTGGCATCTTGGCCACAAGCACGGCAAGCATCAAGTTCATCAAGAAGAGATATTGCAAACGAACCCAAGAGATCATAGCATTAATCCTTAGGTAAGCATGAAGGGAAATTAAACATTGTATGAGTTGAAGAGTTACTCTCATTAGAAGGTGCGCATGGGTAGCTAATCCTATCTTCCTCCTTTTGTTCTTCACTCTCCTCATCATAATTTTCATCTAATGAGCTCAAAGTTTCAGCAATTTCTTCTTCCATAGATTTTTGCAAAATATTATTCTCTTCTTGGACAGCGGAGTCTTTCTCAACAAATTCATCATTACGAGCATTGTATTTATAAGTAGATCATGATTGGCGCGTGTTGCTGCACCTGTCTATGTTCGCAAGGAAATGATAGGAATTTCCATGAAAAAGGATCCTTAGTGTCTTTCTTTGCATGCATGCAAAGGACAATGTAAATGTAAACGAGACAATGCATGCAAATGAGACAATGTGTTGCTGCGTACGATGGATAGAATATTTTGCTAAATTTGTAATGTAAATGAGAAAATGCATGCAACTTAAAAATTGTGTCCTTAGTGTCTTTCTTTGCGACTCTAGTTCATATCCTCCTTTAGTGCTAAGGAAATTAATTTGAAGGAAAATACGCTTCTACTTTGATGGAAATCAAGTTTAACTTCGATAGTGATGTATACCAAGAAAAGTGATGTAGGGTAGATTCCTAGATGCCCGATCTTTCATGAAATGGAGGGGATCCCGCATCCACTAGACATCCACTAGGGGAAACGAGAGGAACACTCAAGAATAAGTCCACTCACACATCCACTAGACAATCAAACACACAAGATCCACAAGGTACATGAACAACAAAGGGAAAGATACAAGGTAAAGTTCACCTCCAAGAGGAGGTCTTGAGGGGGGGTCCTCCCGTGAGGGGTCTTGATGATATCCCGCAGGATCTTCTCACATGGAGGTCTTGAAATCCATGGGAGTGGTAGTATCTCTCTCTCCCTCTGAAGAGTAGAGGTAGCTAGGAGCAAAGCTCACACACAAATGAGCTATCATACCCTAAAAATGGGTAGGAGGAGGTCTATTTATAGTCTAGGCCACGAAGGGGTAAGTGAGGGGGCGGAATGGGTACATGGGCCTCGGCACGAAACGTTGCACGCAGGCAAGGCCCGGATGATCCGGATGGGGGTCTGGATGATCCGGACATCGTCTGGATTATCCGGGAGGGAGCCCGGATGATCCGGCTTCACAGGAGGCCTTCGGGTGTCTTCGGTTACGAGTTATCCGGACAATCCGGGAGAGGGTCCGGATGATCCAGCTGAGCCCGGATGATCCGGACGGTGGTCTAGACGTCAGGCCTGGCTCCAGCAGCCGCTCCATCTTCTTCTCCTCCTTTCTTCTGTCTTCTCTTCCATGCCTCCCTCGCGGATGATGTAGACGTACACTTGCACTCGCACTCCTCCTCGACATCTATGAAGTTCCGACAATACATATGCATGCACAAGGAGGAGTGTCAAGTAGTATACCATCCTCGAAGGGGTCAAGTGAACACATGTAAAGGAGGTGATTCACCTTTATGTGTGTGAAGTAGATGTCGCACGTGTCACTTGCCAAATGGACTCTTGACATGGTGATGTCCCTAGGATGCTCCGCCTCATCCCCTCCCCCTTGGGAAAGATCCGACCTCGAATCGAAAACCAAATCACCATGGGAAAAGAGATGGCGTCGCCGTGTAGAAGTGGACAATCACCAAGTACTCGTCATCTTGAAGCTTGAAATGGGCTCTCTCCAATGTCGCACCGTCTAGTGATTCCTTCAAAAGGAGCAAAGAGAACAAACGCCTGGAAAAACAAATGTGGTTAACGTTGGTGCAAAACCAAGCATTCACGCGATGGTTCACCCAACAAGTGTCGTCATGAAGCATAGCATATGGTGTGACAAAGGATTGTGACATGACATGTAAATATATGAATTGAGCACAATCAAGGACATAATGGAAACAAGTATGCAAATTGGAGGTAGAGATGCAAATATGTTTGACAATTGAACAAGCATCTACCTCAAGGTCATAGCAAGTATGCATAAAGCACTCAATAAACGGTCTACGTTAGGCATAGGAAGCATTCACCACACCAAAAAAATGAAGTGTCTAAACACATGAGTCAAGTGCAAGACAATCCAAGCATAATGTGCATAGGGTGTAGTGAAAATAGTGTGGCACTCAACACAATAGAAAGAGCAATCGTTCAACATGTGTGAGGCAATCAAGGCAAGCATGTCCTTGTGCATCCTTCACAATGCCGAAGCACAAGCAAGTGCGATGTAGAAACGAGTCGGTCGCAAGTGGTTCGCTCTCAAGAGCTCGAATGGTCAACTCACGTGAAGTGGAAGTCGACACAAAGTCCAAGTATCCTACACATGCACAAAACAAAACAAAGGGCGTATGCGCATGGTAGATAAACACATCATCCATCATGATGGTTCTCATCTTTTGCACATAACCATTAGAAGCACAAGTGCATGAATAATATGATGCGACAATGGCGATATACATGGCACTAGGTATATGGTGCAAAGAAGTAAGACAAGCATGTTTCACAAGAAATATGTCAAAATCTCCAAATATATGTGAGAATGCTATGGGGGCCATCTCATTAGAAAGACTAAAATCATTGTTGCACTCAATACATGGAAAAGTATCTAGCATGAGAGAGGCAACATATTGAGATATATGACAAGAAGCAATAACAATCATGTGCAAAGCATGTAGATGGTTGTCATCAACCGCATGAAACGAGCAAGTATGAATCATCGATGATGCAACAAGGCAAGCAATCATAGTAATCAAGTCATGCAAGCTAGTAGTGCGAAGATGCAACATACTAGAGGAAATCATGGCAATCATGTCACGTGAGCAAATAATAGGCATAGGCAATGCACATGACATATCGCAAGCACGAACACAAAGCAAGATCATGGTACCATCATAGGAATGGTTCATAAATGGAACATGGAAATAACAAGCAATATCTCTATCAAGCTTGCAAATACATATACACGTACTAGAATCAATCACCATGTGTAATGCAAAGCATTGGTCACAAGTGCATGGCAAAGGCATAGTAATGAGCATATCATGCAAAGTGAACAGGGCAAGATGGCCATATAATATGTAATGGACAATAACCCATAGCCAAGTGAGGCCCATGTAGAAGAAATGTGTGAAGTCTTTGCGCGAAGAGAGTGGTGGGAAATACAATCCATGGGATCCCAAGTCATCGTTGCTCTCTAGAGCTCATTTTGTCAACTCATGGGATTGTGAGGTTGACAAGTATTCATGGGTACCTACACAAAAGAGACACAAACCGAAGAAATTGTGTGCATGGTAAATGAACACATCATCCATCATGATGTGTATGTGCACGTGAGAGTTAGCACAAGATAAGCATTGCTGAAAGAAATTTGATGCATGGTATATGAACATGTCATTCATCATGAAAGAATAGTTATTGTGTATGACACGATGGGGACACAAATTGAGAATGCAAGTATATGGCACATCAATAGCATGTTTATTCATGGGAGCATATTGTGCACACAAGTATTGGGACCATGCAATGGATGGGATGAATCAAAATATCCTAAAATGTATGAGGAAACTATGGGGGTCTCCTCATGAGCAATATTGGAAACATCATATGGAGAAAATGGGCAACATCCAAAACAATGCATATCCGAAGCTAGGTGGTCATGGCATGGCATGGCATATGAGATAAATGATGCAAAGGGAGCATATCAATATCATCACAAGAAAAACAAATGCCAATAACCGTGGGCTTGTCATCTATGCCATATGTGCAAATTTGGTTTATTTTAATGGCATATGCATAGTTACTAAGAAGAGATTGCAAATATGACAAGTCAAGCGGATTGTCAAACATGATGTGACCTAAAGAATTGTCACAAGAAATCCTATGTAGCATGGCATCACAACTAATAGACTCGACATGAGAATCATCATACTCATCATAAATGGGCAAGAAATCATCACATAAGGAAATCATACTAGCATGAAGCATGGTAATAGGTGGATCAACATCATGCAAGCAATCAATGTCAAGATAGTCCGCTAGTGGGACAATAGAACCACCTTCACCTATGTTACCTTTGTCATTCCACTCATGTGGCGTAGGTGAGGTGGCAAAGACCAAATGGTGGTCATCATCATCAACTTGATGGAACCGTGTGGGGGGTGCATCATATTCCACCATGGCCATCATCTTGTCCAAGGGAAGGACGAAGTCATCAAGGATCGACCCGTCATCATATATGGTACCTAGCACCAAATGAGAAGACACAATAGAGGTAGAGGTTAAGTTGTTAGAAATCATAGTGGCCTCACATGCCCTATCAACTATCACACTCTCTCTATGTGGTGGCTCACTCGCTCCCTCAAAATATGTGCACTCAAAATCACATATGGTGGAGTCACTCATCTCACTCAAGTGGTGGGGGTTGTGGCTCTCCTCACATGGGAATTGGGGCAACACATCATATATGGGGCTAGTGGTGAAGTCACTCTCACTCTCAATATGGTGGCACAATTCACTCAAGTCATCATACGTCGTCGTGGTCGAAGAGAAAATCCCATGCTCAACCATCTCGTCGTCGTCACCGTGGATGAAGGCCGAAGATGGCAAATCATCACACTACTGGAATTAGCTTATTTGACGTCTACCAGTTCTTTGTCGTCTGCTGGCTGGCGGCAAAGAAGGTCTTTGCCGTCTGCTTCAGGAAAACGGATGGCAAAGAACTGGCTGATGGCAAAGAAGGTCTTTGCCATCAGCCTGTTCTTTGCCGAGAGCTGGCCCCACTAAACGAGCTAATTGGAAAAAAACTTAACGGCCCCCCTCTTTGCTGTTTGCTAGCAGACGGCAAAGAGGAAACAAAGCAGACGGCAAAGGGTGGGCGGACGGCAAAGATGTGACCTAACTAACGGCCGAGCCCCACCCCGCCGTTGCCCCACCTCCTCTATCCCTATCCCCTCTCTCTCTGCCCCACCTCTCTCTCTCCCGCTCGTCTCTCCTCCCGCGAGAAGCTACGCCGGCCAATTCCGGCGAGCTTCGGCGGGATTCGACGACGCCCGCCCCACAGCCGAGAGCCTCCCGACCCCGTGCCGCTGCGCCACCTCGCCTCCGCCCGCCGGTGCGCGTTGCCACCTCACCATTTCCCCTCACCCTTGTCTCCCTCGCTCAGATCCGCCGCTGCCGCCTCCTCCGCCAAGCCCGCCGCCCCCAAGGTCCGATCTTCCGCGTCCCTTCCCCTTCCTTCCCCGGCCCCGATCCTCTGTTTCTTTTCTTTTCTTGTCTGATCTCCTTTTTTATGTTGGATTTGGAAGCGCATGCGAGGTCCATGGACGACATCGACGACGACGATGATGAGGACGAGGAGGAGGGGGAGGACGACCAGGACATGCGCGACCCCACCCCCGAGCCCGACAAGCTCGACGAGGACATCATCGAGTCCGACCTCGAGCTCGACCACGACGGCGTCGTCCACCCCGACCACGACGACGCGCCACAGAACGTCCCCTGCTCTGTTCACCCCCCATCTCTGTTTCCTTGTTTCCATCGTCGTTCTGCTCTACTCTGCTAGTCTAGATTCGCGGTCAACTCGCATCACAGCAAGCACTAGTTATCTCTCCTGTTCTTGGCCCCTTCGGGGGTTCATAGTGGACTGACCGGATGCAGGAAATGTGCCAACTTCCTCTGGCGAAACCCTGCTGCCTTGCCCTAGATGTCTAAATTGTTGCCTTTTAGCCCAAGATTATGTTGTTTTCTTCTCTAACTTGACACACACCACTGTCCTGCTCCAATCTAGCTCTTTTATTACCACCTGCAACCAAGGATGTTCTTTTTTTCTTCTTTACTTAATGATGATGATTCGTCAATCCTCACTGCCATCTTACTGTTCTAGTCTAGTTGTTCATAACCATCTCAGCCTAGCTGTTTATGACCATGATACCTTGTTCCACATTGTTGTTACCTGACACAGCCTAGGATTATACTGCTTTCTTGTCCACAAGTCCATTGATATCTTGCACAAGCAGACTGCTCTCAAGGTTGGTTCTTCATAATAACTTGTCTATCAACGTGCTTCTTCTGCTTCTAGAGGTTAATTAATTGTTCTGCCAAGCAGACTGCTCTCAAGGGCTTGTGCTTATCTTGTGTGTCAACGTTCTTGTTCTGCTTCTAGCACTGGGTCTGTGCCTTCTATTGAGGAAGCCGACTGGCAGACTGCTGCCATCACTAAATCCCTAACGCTGGGTCCGTGTTAACTCCATTTGATTGTCAAATTGCTTAGATAACTCAATTTGATTGTGCTCATGGTGATTCTGGCATGCTATATTTTTCATTGCGGTGAATGGTATTCTCTTTTCCCACATAGCATGATTTCCCCTTTTGCAACCCAGTGATTTTCCTATTTATGAGTTTTTAGGTCCTTTGAATCAATTAGGCCCTTGGTCATTTCTTGAACTCAATCAGTAACTCATTTATGGAAAAAACTTGACGATGTGTGTACCTGTGTGTTCTATTCTGTTTTGAAGTGGATAACATTGCCCCGTGTTTCACTTGGAAATAACTTATGTTTGTTGAATAATAGGAATTTATGCACCATTTCTATTTGTTCATAACTCTTAAACTAGCACTGCTCTCCTTAAAATTTCTAATCAGGGTGACTGCTGTTTTGTGCTCCACAGATACAACGGTCCAGCAAGCTGCTATGGTGGTCAAGTGTGTGCTGCCTAGGAAAATAGATATTTAGTTTTAGGTCATTTCTTGTAATTTCAGATATGGAGTGCTTGTCTTTAGTTTTTGTTTTTACTTTGTGAAACTTGCTACCTATGGATGAAACTGTGTAATATTGATGAAACTATGTATATGTATGGATGAAACTTGCTACTATTGGTAACATGTGTTGGATATCCTATATTGGTCATATATATATATATATATATGTGTGTGTGTGTGTGTGTGTGTGTGTGTGTGTGTGTGTGTTTGATTTTCTGTGAAAATGAATGGATATAAGAAGAAACAGAATTAATGCCTATTTGGTCTCTTTGCCATCTGCCAGCAGATGGCAAAGAGCCTGCACTCTTTGCCGTTAGACGCCTAACGGACTAACAGCGAATTTATTGCCGTCGGCTTTCTTTGCCGTCCGCCGCTGATGGCAAAGGCCCCTTTGCCGTCCGCTTCAGAAAGCAGACGGCAAAGAAGCTCTTTACCGTAGCCTACTTTGCCGGAGCCTTTTGCCGTCCGCGGCAGACGGCAAAGGCCTTTGTCGTCCGCCATCCTTGCCTTTGCCGTCTGCCATGGCAGACGGCAAAGTAGTTGATTCATGTAGTGTCACTCTCGTCTCCAAAAATGGAAGCATCATCCTTGCTCGTCACCATGTCATTCGCCTCCAATGCTTGGTCCTCAAATGGCTCCATAGTCGTAGTCGCCGTCGCACCATCTTGAAAAAGAGTCAAAGTAGACTCGGCATCATCAATACCACAGAGGGATGGCGGTGAAGTCGAACTTGGGAGCATCGTCTTGGAGCTCGTCAGGCTTGGACATCTTGGTGGTACTATCCTCATGCTCGCCTTCTTTGAGCTTGGTCTTCGAGAAGTGTGCTTGGGGTGGAGAAGCCTTGGGCTTCATGAGTTCTTGTTCCGCCTTGAGAGCAGCAATGTAGTAGTCGTCGAGGTACTTGTAGTTCTCGAGGAAGATAGTCTTAGAGATGTCGTTGTGCAATCCCATCATGAAGTGGAACTTCACCGAATTGGGGTCGTCAATGCCGGCTCATCGCAAGGCATTCTTCATCTCCTTGAAGTATGCGTCGATGGACTCGGATCATTGGATGGTGTTCTCCAGTTGGCGTAGAAGTTGTTCCGTGTAGGTTGGAGGCACGAAATCTCACCGCATAGCTCTCTTCGTCCAACTCATTCGTAGCTCTCCGAAGGTGTGTGAAGCCACCATGTTGACACGTAGTTGTGGAAGTTCGTTGTGGCGCACTTCACTTTACCTTCGGGAGGAACTTGATGTAGCTTGAGGTAGTCGTCCATTAGGCGATCCCACTGGAGATACTCCTCGGGTTCTTGAGTCCCATAGAAAGGAATCTCTTGGTCGGTGTCGAGCTCGTAGTAGCTCATGGAAGTCGCGGACTTGAGCTTGGGGAGCTTCTCTTGAGCGTAGTCTTGGGGTGCTTGTTGGAGAAGATGTCGTATGTCCGTAGGTGAAAATGCCTTGAAGTCGCTTGGCGAAGATGCCAATGGAGATGGTGAATTCGTTGAGCGGTTGTTGGTGCTGAGCTCTTGACCTTCACGTTCTTGTCGGTGGTGGGGTCGATGCCGATGTGATCTTGCCGAAGATGGTAGCTCGGAAGGATGTGCACGTGAGCGTCTTCTCGAAGATGAGGAAGATCTCTTGTAGGACTTGATGAGGGCCTTGATCTCTTCCATTTGAGCATCCATCTTGGTCTCAAAGTTGTTGTTCATGGCATCGAACTCGTCGTTGTTGTTGTAGACCGATGGAGGTGTGCTTTGCCTATCCATCACGAGACTCGAGCAAATGTGAGTAGGAAATGAGATAAACAATACCAAGTTACCTTTTCCCAAAGTTGAGGATGTATCTCGTTTTCACTCAATGTGAAATGAAAGAATAGTGGAATTGGTACCGGACTTGTTCACTCCCACCTATCAAGTAAAGCTTATGGAGTAGCTTGGTTAGGATAGTGGCACAAAAATTTGATGCAAAATGTTAGCAAGAGTCAATAATGTTGAAAGAGATTCACAAATTCGCAAGTGAAACAAGTAGACCAATAGCAATGAATGGCACACGGGAACACACACGGATAGATAAAATGGGGTCGTGCAACCAAGGAATGAGCACAAAATGTGTAATCCATGGAAAACGCTCACGTTGCACCACTCAAGAGAGACGCTAACACAATTGCTCAATAGGCAGATACAACACTTGTGCGCAACCTATAAGATGCAAAGATATATCAACTTTCTATCCCAAGTATGCATGTATGTATGGTTCCCGGTGTTTCTCAAGATGATCCAAGATGACAATCTTATATGCAATGTGCTTTGATGCTATGGCTATGGCTTACAAGCTTCTTTGCTCACTCTTTGCTTAAAAGCTTAGTCTTTTTTATATGGCCACAATGCACAAACCAAGATAGCAATTGTGTATATGCGGGAACAAACTTGTGACACAAGGGATGATATGATACCAATATGATATGGTATGTATGCAATGGAAGGTGTAGATCGATGATCACTAATATGCACAAGTAATGTTGCCGCCAATACTCAAAGGCTAGTCTCGATAGGCAAGTGACGCAAAATGGGCTATGGGTTATTAATGCAATTGCAAGGGTAATATACAATGGTGTACTCGAGGTTACCGTTAATGTTTTGGCATGTGTACATAAGGACGGATAATGATGAAGTGGTCAATGTCTATGACGACCATGGGTAGATGATGAGTGGCGGTGTTCTCGATGTCGAACCGTTCCTAATTAGCTGAAACACCTTAGGAAACGGAAAAACCACAACTCAAAATCTCAAACGTCATATGTCAAATGGTGGTAGCGGAATGCGGCGGTGGTTTTGTGGAAGCTCAATGGGATTGCGGAAATGCAATGATGGGTTTTGGAGTACGCAAGGAAGAAGTGGAGGTTATGGTGGTGCACTATACACGGTGTCAGAGTTGAAGTCACCGTCCCTAAGTAGCCGAAACACCTTAGGAGACACAAACCACAGCTCGGACAAGCTCAAACAAAATTGGGTTAAGTTGAGGTGGCGGAAGTGTATGGTGGGCAAGCCTATGCCGAAGTTATGGTGGTGGTGGTTGATGAAGAAGCAACCTTCCCTAAGTAGCCGAAATACCTTAGGAGACTCCAATCACAACTCAAACAACCACAAATTCAAAGGGGATCAAAATGGGTTAGGTTGCAGAAGGCTATGGTCATAATGCGGATGATATGGTGGTGGCCCTAGGCAAAGATGCCAAAGTTCCAAAACTTTGATGGTGTCAACTGATGGTGGAGGTATTTTTGTGGGAAGGGGGATGTCAAGATCTTCAAAATGAGCTAAAGAACATCAAAATCGGACTCCGGATGAATCAGTGATGGCCGAAACAAGAATTCAGCCTCTCAGTTTCAGGGTTACCCGGACATCCGGGAGTAGGTACGGATGATCCGGGTTCGTCAACCGGATTTCTGTCATGTGGGGTGTCCGGACATCCGAGAGATGGTCCAGCTGATACGGGTGGATCCGGATGATCCGGGAGTGCTTCCGGATGATCCGGGTAGGTCAATCCGCTCGGGATTTGCTCTCAAGCACGCGATTTTGGGGCGGAAATTGATGATTTTGGGGTCAAAATTGATGAGATTTTATGGATGGAAGGTGGGGAAAATTGGGGAGGTGCTAGATCCACTCGAAACCAAGCAAATCCATGGATCAAAATCAACAAAATATCATCGAACCAACATATCACAAAAAAAATTGGGGCTACTTTTGGTGGGGATTTTCGAATATAGGATGAAATCAAGCAAAACAAGGCTAGAAAAAGAGGGGTAGGGGCTCCAAATTCGTGATGAACCTTGCTCTGATCCAAGATGATGTCGGGTAGAACCCTAGATGCCCGGTCTTTCACGAAATGGAGGGGATCCCATGAAGAACACGAGGGGAAACACGAGGGGAAATGAGAGGAACACTCAAGAACAAGTCCAATCACACATCCACTAGACAATCAAACACACAAGATCCACAAGGTACATGAACAACAAAGGTAAAGTTCATCTCCAAGAGGAGGTCTTGAGGAGGGGTCCTCCCGTGAGGGGTCTTGATGATATCCCGTAGGATCTTCTCACATGGAGGTCTTGAACTCCATGGGAGTGGTAGTCTCTCTCTCTCTCTCTCTCAAGAGTACAGGTAGGTAGGAGCAAAGCTCACATACAAATGAGCTATCATATTTGCTAACCCTAAAAATGGGGAGGAGAAGGTCTATTTACAGTCTAGGCCACGAAGGGGTAAGTGAGGGGGCGGAATGGGTACATGGGCCTCGGCCCGAAACGTTGCACACGGGCAAGGCCCGGATGATCCGCATGGGGTTCTGGATGATCCGGCCGTCGTCCGGATGATCCGGGAGGGGCCCAGAAGATCCGGCTTCACATGAGGCCTTCGGGTGTCTTCGGTTGCGAGTTATCCGGACGATCCGGGAGAGGGTCTGGATGATCCGGCTGAGCCCGGATGATCCGGACGGCGGTCCGGATGTCCAGCCTGGCTCTAGCAGCCACTGCGTCTTCTTCTTCTTCCCCTTTCTTCCGTCTTCTCTTCCATGCCTCCCACGGATGGTGTAGACGTATACTTGCGCTCGCACTCCTCCTCGACATCCGTGAAGTTCCGAAAATACCTATGCATGCACACGGGAGGAGTGTCAAGTAGTATACCATCCTCGAAGGGGTCTAGTGAACACGTGTAAAGAAGATGATTCACCTTTATGTGTGTGAAGTAGATGTCGCACGTGTCACTTGCCAAATGGACTCTTGACATGGTGATGTCCGTAGGATGCTCCGCATAAAAAAGGCAGCCTATTGGGAAATCATTAATTACTAACCTCATGTGGAAACCAGCAAGGAGGACAGTAATGCCAAATACATCAGAAACACATTAAAAACAGCAGATCAAAGCAGGAAAAGCACTACAACACGATTATTGTGTTTCCTTGGCTTAACATGTATTGGTCCCAAGCCTTTTAATCTCTAACTGTTCTTATGTCCCTTTTAATCTTCTAGTTGGAGGGCCAATTCCACTATACAAAGAAAAATGTTGTGAATTGAAGGATAACTAACATAACATGTACCCTTTCAAATAAATCTAACATACCGTGTACACATTCCAAGCTAATCGATATTATTATCATTCGGGTAAATATGATGTCATAGACGCTAGTTCCAGTACCTTGTAATGGATTCCTCCCCACCGATATTGAAGCTACAATTGAAACAAGAAAATAAAACCAAAGTGGTCGTTTCAAGCTTAACGGAACTAAACAAGTGGATGTTTTAACATTCTCTGAAACTCGCATAGTTGAGCTGGCATATAGTCTGGAAACATTATCTAACAGCAAGATGATCAAAGTTCAATCCCACTTTCATTGGTGACACCCATTATCTTTAGTGCATATAAACTAATATGCTACTCAGCACTGTACAGAGTAATAGACTACTTGCCATTTCAGAATTCTCAAAGAAATAAGTGCATTGCAAATAATCTTCATTTGTGATTTCGTGTCATCTCATGTGGAGAGAGGTTACTTGACCTTTTTTCTCAAGTCCTCTAAGCACAGAAGCAACCTCATTTCACGCAAATAATCTTGCTTTCAAAAGAGAAAAATTGTAATAAGCCATTGACTTGCCATGTGATTCATAAGTTATTACAGCTAACATTACACACAACCAAACAAAGACACATGCAACAAACAATGCTAGTAGAGGTTTCAGATCAAGCCATACACAGATTGAAGAATCTGATAACTGAAGAGGTGTATAGAGAGCTCACCAGCGACCAACCATTGGATGTTTTTGTGCGCGAGGTCATATAGAGGAATGTGAGGGTTGTCGTTCTAGGGTGGGGCTGCTGAAGTCGACATACACGATGCTGATCTTGGATGTGTAGCCAGACATCCACTCCTTGTCGAGGAGAGACCATGCAAAGTATCCAAGAACATTGGCATCACCATTCATGGCTTTCTTCAGCTGGCTGAAGTAACGCTGGTAGTACCGAACCCTTCTGGCATCCCACAAGTAGTAATTGCAGGTGAGGTTCCCTGGTTGATCCATTCCTGGCAACATGATGACTACATTAGTATATGTGCATGACAAGAAGATTGAGAGGCATGAAACAAAACAAAGAGATCTGGACCTCTAGCACCGTTTTCAGTTATGACAATCGCTGGTTTTCCATACATTTGCCTGATGCAGTGCACACATCAATACACCTCCTCAGGACGATATAAAGCCATTTAGAATTTGCCTGTAATAATTCACAAACCAAAAAAGAGGTATTCATGCACTTGTGCTTCTAATGGTTTTGTGCAAAAGAATATAACCATCATGATGGATGATGTGTTTATATACCGTGCGCATACGTTCTTTGCTTTCTTTTGTGCATGTGTAGGATACTTTGACTTCGTGTCAACTTCCACGTCATGTGAGTTGACAATCCGAGCTCTTGAGAGTGAACCACCTTCTACCATGACGATTCTACATTGCACTTGCTTGTGCTTCGGCATTGTGAAGGACGCACAAGGACACGCCTTCAAGGTGACACCTTTCTTGAGCATGGATATTGTGGATCATACTACTTGTGTTGCTTGCACCATGAGACTTATTGGTCATCTTGGACCACTTGATTGCACACATGTTAGATATCTTGCTTCGACTTGTCATTTTCACATTTCCATGCCTCGTGACTTATATACCTTGTGTGTTGCATTCCATTCCTGGATTACTTGCTCCTATAATATGCTTGGTTGCAACAATGTCATTTATTCACATATGCCATGCCCCATTGATTACTACATGCTTGCCTTGATTGCCTCACACATGATGAACAATTGCTCTTTCTATTGTGTTGAGTGCCACACTATATTCACTACACCCCATGCACGTTATGCTTGGATTCTCTTGCACTTGACCCATGTGTTTAGACACTTCATTTTCTTTGGTGTTGTGAATGATTCTTATGCCTACCATAGACCTTTCATTGAGCGCTTTGTGAATGCTTGCTATGAACTTGAGGTAGATGCTTATTATCTTGACACTCATATTTGCATCGCTACCTCGCATTTGCATATTTGTCTCCACGATATCTTTGCTTGTGCTCGATTGATATGCTTTCCTCCCATGTCACACCCTATGCTATGCTTGATGACGACACTTGTTTGGTGAATCACCTCTTGAATGCTTGGTTTTGCACTAAGGCTAACCACATTTGTTTTTCCAAGTGTTTGTTGTCCTTACTCCTTTTGAAGGAATCACAAGATGGTGCGACATTGGAGAGTGCCCATTTCGAGCTTCAAGATGACAAGTACTTGGTGAATGTCCACTTCTACATGGCGAAGCCATCTCTTTCCCATTGTGATTTGGTTTTCGATCTGAGGTCGGATCTTTCCCAAGGGGGGGGGGGAGATGATGCGGAGCATCTTATGGACATCACCATGTCAAGAGTCCGTTCGGCGAGTGACATGTGTGACATCTACTTCACATACACAAAGGTGAATCATCTCCTTTACACGTGCTCACTTGACCCCTTCAAGGATGGTATACTACTTGACACCCCTCTCGTGTGCATGCATAGGTATTGTCGGAGCTTCACAGACGAAGAGCAGGAGTGCAAGCGCCAAGGAACAACTACACCATCCGCGAGGGAAGCATGGAATCGAAGACAGAAGAAGACAGAGCTACTGAAGCTGCAGCGGCCGGACATCCGGCGCTTGTGCAGCCGCCCAGCTACTACACCAATAGTCGGCCGAACAAGCTTCAGCGGCCGGACATGCGGCTCTAGCCCCGGACATCCAGCGCCTCCCGACAGCCCGTGCATCCGGCATCTCCCCCGGAGATCCGAGAACAACGTATCTAGAGAGCAATCGGAGTGTCACTTCAGCCTGGACATCCGGCTCATCCCAAAGCCCCGGACATCCAGCCCCCAGCCCAGACGTCCGGCACCTGCGCGTGCCTAACCGGGCCAAAGGCCCATGTATCCCCCCTCTCACTTAACCCTTCGTGGGCTAGCACTGTATATACTCCTCCACCTCCTCCTATTTAGGGTTAGCAAATGTGATAGCTCATTTAGAGATAGAGCTTTGCTCATCCATCCGGATCTACTCCACCGAGAGAGACCGCGGCCTCTACGGAGAACATCCATCTTGGATTCAAGACCCCGTAAGGGAAGATCCGTCTAGGATATCATCAAGACCTCCTCAAGGAGATGAACTTTACCTTGTATCTTTCCTTTTGTTGTTCATGTACCTTGTGGATCTTGTGTGTTTGATTGTCTAGTGGAGGTGTGATTGGACTTTTTCTTGAGTGTTTCCCCTTGTGATTTCTCCCCATTCTTCCCCGTGTTCTTCGAGGGAATCCACTCCAATCGTGAAAGATCGACCTACACCGGGTTAGCCCCGCATCAACTATCCATCTATTATCAACAAAACTGTATCCAATGTAAGCGTCATTGATATTAACCTTTTATCTAAAACTCTTTGCCAAATCACATCCAGGGGAAAAAATTAGTCACGCCAGATCCTGCACAGAAAGTAGCACTGTCCTTTGTTCAGTGTATTTTGATCATTAAAATTCAGTATCAGACATAAATGGTTGGCACTGCAGGTTTAAATAAAATGCAGAGAAAGGATGAGCATACGGACCTTGCCGCCGTTGTAGGCTATGGTGGTGAGCTGCTGCCTGATTCTTGCCGTTTAGTTGCTGGATTCCATTTCAAAAAGGCAACAGAGTTACAGATCGCTCACACAAGAATCACCGCACATGTATCTGATCCATTCGAATAGAGCCAGCGACGAAGTTCGAGGGGTCGTCTTGCAGCGCCAAGAATGTAGAGGAGGGATGATGCGGATCATCCCTCGTTTATCCCCATGGACGTCCCATAACCACCTCAAGCACGAAGAGTAGCAATGACAAGAGTCCGCGCACGCGTCATCGAAACCGAGGTTAACTCTTTCCTCTTCGAACTTCATTCGGATTCACATGAGAGTAGGCTTCTACCTCAAATGGATACATTGTGCATTCTTAGGTACCAAGGAGAAGACCGTGAGGAGGCATGGAGGGATCACCAAGTCCACATGGAGCCCCAAGGAGAAGAAGGAACTCCCAGACGCGGAACACCGGAGGCCTCGGACCACCCCGGGTGCCCAGCCTCCTTTGCCCCGGGCGCCCGGACCCCGGCCCCAAAGGGCGCGGCCCCTCTGTCCACCCTGGGTGCCCACACCTCGACCACCGGGTGCCCGACCCCCTCCCAGGCACCACCCTGGTTGCCTGGTCTTCTACTCCCCGACGACGCCAGGTGTCCGAACCACTTTACTCCGGGTGCCCGGACTACACCGAAAGTGCATGCGTGCATCTTGGGCTAAATGACCCTTGTACCCCCATTTTCCTCTTATTTCGTCCCTATACTATAAGTACTCTTCCCATAACTCATTAGAGAGGATAACAAAGTATTTGATAGACAAAGAGAGAGCTTTGCTCATCTTCCTCCTTTTGGAGATCTAGACCTCATCTTGAAGAAGCTCCCTTGGAGATCAAGCCCTCCTCTTCGAGAAGCTCCTATTGGAGATCAAGCCCTCCTCTTGAAGAAGGATCCCCATCATAGGATCATCAAGACCCCTTTCCTCATAGGATTGGGATGAACTACTTATGCGGAGCACCCTTCCATCATCCCCATGGACTCTACACCAACACATCAAGCCCCACATGGACCAATGACAAGAGCTCAAGCACGCACAATGGAAACCGAGTTGAACTCCTTCCTACTTGACTTGCATATGAACGCGAATGAGATTTGGTTGCTACCTCACCAAAATACCCTATGAATCATTAGGTACGAAGAGGGACCCCTCCAAGCAGCTGAGGAACATTACCAAGTACAAGGAGAACCACCCCAAGGATGCACGAAGGAGGAAGGAGCCAAACAACAGCAGGACAAAAGGTCCCAGGCGACCCCGTGCGCACGGGCCCCCGAGACCCCGTGCCCACGGGCTACACAGGGAGCTATGGCTGTAGCACCCATGCACACGGGCGTGTACCGTGCGCACGGGACCCACGTGCGCATGGGCCTCCCAGGATGGTCGGCTCAGATTGCCTCTTCGCCCTCCCTTTCGTCTGCTTCGACCCCAAGGGTATATAAGTCATACCTAGGACCATGTTTAGGGTTAGCAAAGTATTAGATGAGATATTTGTGAGTTTGCTCCTTCTACCACCTCCATTGGAGATCAAGGCCTCTTAGGAGAGGATCCACTTGTGGATTTCAAGACCTCCATCTTGGAGAAGACTACCATCATCAAGACCTCATCTCCTAGGAGTGGGAAGAACTCTACCATTGTATCTTTCCTTTGATTGTGTTTGTGACCTGTGGATCTTGTGTTGCTACTCTAGTGGGTGTGTGATCGAGTATTGTTGGAGTGAATTCCTCTTTGTGATTTCTTGGTGTTCATCCTCTTTCCCCTCCAAGTGTGAAAAGATCCATCTTAGGGTTTCACCCTACAACATCCACGAGGGAAGCCTGGAAGCGACGACCAAAGAAGACGGAGCTGCTGAAGCTATAGCGGCCGGACATCTGGGCCAAGGGCCGGACATTCGGCGCCTGTGCAGCCGCCCAACAGCTGCACCAACAGAATGCTGAACAAGCTTCAGCAGCCGGACATCCGGCGCCAGCTCCGGACATCCGGCATCCCTCCCGGAAATTCGGCATCCCCTATCCAGATGTAACATCCCAAAATTTCAATTTGGAATGTTATACATTAGATCATCATTGCATATCATATTTTATTGCATTTTGGTTTGATCCTAGAAATTCTACGCAACTCAAGGACCCACGGAGAGAGTTGGGGGTTTCATTATTTTCATATTCGAGTTTTTCTCGAATTTTGAAAAGAGGATCATTTGATTTTAATTATTTTCTCTTTGAATATTTCTTTTATAAAAATAAAAGAGAGAGGATAAAATGACTTCCTCAAAATAAAGAAATATCGGAGATTTAATGTTAAAATCAAATAAGATTTTTATTCGGAGTTTTATCGCTATTTTATTTGAATTAGGAAAACAATGCATTTTTCAAAATTGCATATTAGGCCCAAATAAATGTACACCTCGTCCGGCTTATTTTTAGAGCACGGGGAAAATTTATTTCGGGATTTTTGGAGTCCGTTTAGTACTTCTTTTCTTTCTTTTTCTGCATGACGGAATTATTAAAAAAAAAAGAAGCTGACTCCGTGCCGTACCCGAGCGGGACTCCGCCGGGGGGGGGGCTCTATAAGCCGCGCCACCCGAGCCCCACAGCCCACCAGCCCACCGCCGCCGAACCCTAGCCGCCGCCTGCGCCGCGCGCCGCCACCTGCCGCCCCACGCCGCCGCACCGCCGCCGCCGTCGTCTCGCCGGATCCGCCGGAGGTAGCCGCCGCTGCCTCGGTTTTCGCGAGAAAACCGAACGTTTTTTTTCGAAACCCTAGATCTGTTTTTTAGATCCGGTTAGGTTTATTTTTTCGGTTTAGTTATTTAGCGAACACCCGTTCGTACGTTCGTTTTTACGAACGGTTTTGACCGTTTAGCCCCAGACAGCGAACGTTCGTTCGTTAGCCTGTTCGTCAGTTTTTCTTTTTCTCAGATTTTCCGTGATTATTTTCGATCGCGATTTCTGATCCGATTTTCGTTTTAGTTTATCTTTTTGCTCGTTTATCGGAACAGGCGATTCAAGCGCCTAGAGTTTCGTCTCGAAGCCCTCTTTCTGTTTAACAAACTTGAACAAGATTTTGCTACTGTAAAATTTGACTTTAGTCCAGATTAGTAAACGAAGCTTGTTTCTTTCGTCGTTTGAGTTTTGTTGCTTCGTTTGATTGGATTCTTTTTGCAAACCGGAGTTCTTAAGTTGAACTTTCTAGTTAGATCTCTTATTTGAGTTTTACCCGTGCCCTTGCTTGATTTCTTATTGTATGCTTGTTTGTTTGCGATAGAGTACCCGGAGTGCGAAGCGTGCTACTACGAGTCTCTAGGTTTCGCGGATCATCAGCAAGACAAGTAACACTTTGATCATACCACTTTACTACCCAGTTTTATTGCATTAGATCAATCCTCAAACAATTCCATGGTTAGGATCTGATTTAAATTGTGGGTTGGGAAGTAGTTGAGGTAGTACCTATTCACCTGTTTATTATCCAACCTTTGGGAGTTACTTCTACGTCGCTTATACTGCTATGCTATGCTCGTAGACGTGGATTGGGTTTGAGTGTATTCATGACAGTTGTGAGTATTGTTAATTAATGGTTAACTTAAGGTGGCAACTTTAATACACATCTGGGTGGACTGAGGCACCTGGGGAATCCAGTGATTGCCTGTATTTTTGGAAATCCTGAGGTACCATGTGATTTTTCCTATGGACTGCCACCCAGGCTCAAAGGTATCATGACATTATTCATGCTAGAAACTTTTGTGTGCAGCCACAAGCCATTATGGGCTCTGGCATAGTTGAGTATATTGTGTGACCTCTTTCAGTGGTAGACTAGCAGATGTAGGTGGTACGGTCTACCCATCGAAAGAGTTAATGCTTCTGAAAGACTGTGTCTCGGTCATCCATTTCTCAAACACCTTGTAGTGCGAGAAATCCAATGGGGGAGATCGAGTCTTGTGGGGAAAAGTGCCCAAACCTCTGCAGAGTGTACAAACTAATCATGGTTAGCCGTGTCCCCGGTTATGGACATCTTAAGTGTCTGGTTCTTGGATTATCATGTGGATCTCATCACTCTTAGTTATAAAATTTGATTGGGATATTATTTACCTTTTTAATTCGGATTGAGATGGGGTTTACCATTCTCAATGTGTAACAGAGTTAAATAAAGTTTATTCCTTTGTTGTAGGGAAAAATTGGCTTTTCGCAAAACATATTAACCATACAGCCTCCACCAGCCATATATGCATGTAGTGATAGCATTATTCTGTTCATTACTCTTTTGTGTTACATTGCCAGCATATTCCCTGTGTTGACCCGTTTTCGGTCTGCAACGTATCATGTTGCAGACTTTTCAGAAGACGAGTACGGAGCCTTAGGTCGTGATCTTTCACTCAGTGATGCCGTTGGAGTTGATGGACTCACTTCATCTTCCAAGCCTTCCGCTGTTATCGTATTAGATGGCCTTAAGCCATATTTATTGTAATAAGCTCTCTTTTGAGGCATTTGATGTAATAAGTGTGTGATTGCTACTCTGTTATAAATCCTTCAAGTACTGTGCGTGTCAGCATTACCGATCCAGGGATGACACTGATGCACAGAGATCAGACTGTTTGAGGTCTGGTCGCTACAAGATGGTATCAGAGCACACGCTGACTGTAGGACACGACCACTAAGCTAAAGCCCTAGATCACTACTCTCTTCTCATTTCTGACTCCTCTCCATTTTCCACTCTTTAGGATGGCGGATGCAAGGATCAAGTTCACGCAACCGGATGAAGACACCCCTTTTGGACGCCACTTGAAGGAAGTTACTAGGTACTTGAACATTGGAATACCAAGCTTGACAGGGACTTACAATGCCACTTTACCAGAAGAGGAGCGCTGGATGATTCAGATTCAAGTTCAAGTTCGAGGAAGGACATTCACGCCAGTCACTAAGCCCATAGAGTTTTCCTTTGATGCACCAACCTGGAGTCTAGGAAAGAGTATGGCAGCCCACATCACCATGGGACGCATTGGAGAAGTTTACCACAAGGATCCCAAGGATACTATCTACCAGATTTGTGGGCGCCGAGATGAGCAATGGTAGATGATCAGCACCAGGAAGGATAGATCGATTGCAGCTTTCATCCAGGAGTTGAACCAGCACATTCGACGCCAGGAGAACCAGATGTGCGCAGGCATGACATATTTGAAGAACGCGATGACAAGGATCACGGAACTGGAGGAAGAACTCAAGGCTACACGCGAAGATTATGAGGAGGAAATTGTCTTACTAGTGGAGAAGAATAACGACCTGATAAAGAAGATCGGAGTTTTCATGGGAGACCCCGCGCCAGGAGGAGAAGATGACGATTCCACTTGCCCGGAGAACTACATCATCATCGACGACACCGACTCGGATCCCGATGATAGCGATGATGACTATGTTGATGAAGCTGGAGCAGATATCATGGAGTCTTCGACCGATCAATTTTTCTAGTCGACCACCATATCAGTAGTAGTATTCCACCATGTATATAGTATAGTCCGAGCACTTTTGTAACGATAGTTCTAGACCGATTGTATGCCCTTGTTTGATTTGATTGAGTGATATGTTTGTGTTTGTCTCATGTGCATATGGGTAGTGTTCCCCCCTAGACCTCATTCTACTCTGTTTTCTCATCTTTTCTAAACCCAGCAGATGCCTCCGAGACACGACAATGGATTTGCTTTCCCACCGGAGCTCACTCAGTTGATCCAGTAGCAGAATGCATTGATGCAGATACTAGTCCAGAATCAGAACCAGGGGAACAACAACAACAACCCACCACCACCACCAGTTGATCACTTAGCCCGTTTTCTTAGGCTGAATCTGCTGGTGTTCTCTAGTAGCATCGAGCCGATTGTTGCAGATGATTGGCTCCGCAAGATTGAAAGGGAGTTGACTACTGCATGATCCACAGATGCGGAGAGAGTGCGTTTTGCCACACATCAGCTAGATGGACCCGCAACATCATGGTGGGAGAATTTCATAGTCACTTACCCCATTGACACTGTGACATGGGACCAGTTCCAGCAAGCTTTTCGTACTGCCCATGTTTCAGCAGGAGTTATGGCCATGAAGAAGCGTGAGTTTCGCAATTTACGCCAAGGAGGGCGCACTGTTGGCCAGTATGTGGATGACTTTAGTAAGCTAGCACGTTATGCCCTGGATGACGTTGCTACAGATGCAGCTAAGAAGGAGAAGTTTCTGGAAGGACTGAATGATGAGCTGAGCATGCAGTTGATGGTGGCAAATTTTAATAACTACCAGGAGTTGGTGGATAGAGATCTCATGCTTGAAGGGAAACAACAGCAGATTGACAGCCGCAAGAGGAAGTACGGACAAGGGAAGTATAATTCTGGAGCTCAGCAGAGACCCCGTTTCACCCCGAACTCGGGAGGACTTGTTCATAACCATGGAGGCCACACTCATAATGGAGGAAGTTCGCACAACCATAGTGGCCCCAAGAATGGTAATGATAATGGAGGAAGCAGCGGACAGAACTTTTCCAACCCGGCAACACCCGCCAAGAAAGATCTAAGCCACGTTACATGGTACAAGTGCCAGAAGACCGGACATTACGCCAATGAGTGTCCTGAAGCTAAGAATGGAAACGACAATGGAAGCTTTGGGAAGAAGCCCAACCCTTTCACCAGGGGACTAGTGAACCACGTTAACGTGGAGGAGGTTGAAGCCCAGCCAGATGCAGTAATAGGTAAGTTTTTGGTTAAGTCATTTACTGCAGTCGTACTTTTTGATACTGGTGCACCACATTCATACATATCAAGGGGATTTGTGGATAAGTTTAAGCTGCCAACCCAAGCCCTTAGGTCACCCATGTTAGTAACCTCGCCAGGAGCAGAGTATATGGCCAGCCTATGGTGTGATCGGTTACCATTAAGGATTGGTAACTACCTGTTCCCCTCAGACCTAATAGTATTGGAGTCACAAGGATTGGATGTGATATTAGGCATGGATTGGTTATCGAAGTATGGAGGGAACATTGACTGCGCCAGTAAGTCGATCGTACTCACCACCCCAGAAGGAAGAAGGACCAAGTATGTATCCCGTCATGTGCCGAATAGGACTAAAGTAAATTCCTTATCAGGAGTTGTACAGGAGGAAGTACCAGTGCTGAAGGATTTTCCAGATGTATTTCCAGAAGAGTTGCTAGGCATGCCACTGGATAGAGACATTGAGTTTTTGATTGAGCTTTTGCCAGGCACATGGCAATTATCTAAGAGACCGTACAGAATGCCTGCAAAGGATTTGGAGGAAATTAAGCAGCAGATTAAGGAGTTACTGGATAAAGGTTATATTCGCCCAAGTTCGTCACCTTGGGGATCCCGAGTACTTCTAGTGGAGAAGAAGGATGGATCGTTAAGGATGGTTGTTGATTATCGAGGATTGAATGAGGTGACGATCAAGAACAAGTACCCACTGCCGATGATCAATGATTTGTTTGACCAGCTGCAAGGAGCTAAGGTGTTTTCCATGATCGATCTGCAATCAGGGTACCACCAGCTGAATATTCGAGAGTAGGATATACCTAAGACAGCTTTTACCACGAGGTATGGGCTATACGAGTATACCGTTATGTCATTTGGTCTGACTAACACACCTGCCTATTTTATGAACATGATGAACAACGTGTTTATGGAGTTTTTGGATAAGTTCGTCGTGGTGTTCATTGATGATATTCTGGTCTACTCGAAGAATGAAGAAGAACATAAAGAGCATTTGCGTTTAGTACTTGGGAAGCTCAGAGAACATCAGCTATACGCCAAATTCAGCAAGTGTGAGTTTTGGTTGAAGGAAGTTGGATTCCTTGGACATGTTATATCCGGAGAAGGAATAGCGGTAGACCCCACCAAAGTTGTCACTGTGACAAATTGGGAGTCACCCACGTCAGTTGGTGAGATCCGGAGTTTTCTTAGACTCGCAGGATACTACCGGAGGTTCATTGAAAATTTCTCAAAGATTACAAAGCCTATGACGGAGTTTTTAAAGAAGGACACCAAGTTCAAATGGACTGAGGAATGTGAGGCCAGTTTTCAGGAGTTGAAGAAATGTTTGGTTACATCACCGGTGTTGATTCTGCCAGATCAACGCAAGGATTACGAAGTGTATTGCGATGCTTCTCATCGAGGACTTGGAGCCGTACTTATGCAGGAGGGAAGAGTTGTTTCATATGCCTCACGACAGCTTAAACCCCATGAGTTAAATTATGCTACGCATGATTTGGAGTTAGTAGCCGTGGTGCATGCGTTGAAGACTTGGAGACATTTTCTCATCGGAAACCATTGTGAGGTATACACGGATCACAAGAGTTTGAAGTATATCTTCACGCAGAAGGAGATGAATCTCAGGCAGAGGAGATGGTTAGAACTCATTAAGGATTATGATATGAGGTTGCATTATCATCCCGGAAAGGCTAACGTAGTAGCCGATGCGTTGAGCCGCAAAAGTCATGTCAATACACTCATGACCGGAGAGTTACCCAAGGAGTTGGCAGATGACCTTCGCGAGCTATGTTTGGAGATAGTTCCGAGAGGCTATGTAGCCGCATTGGAGATTCAGTCTACTTTGATGGACAAGATCAGAGCAGCTCAGAAGACGGACAAGGAGATTGCCGAAATAAAGGAAAGAATGAGTAAAGGAAAGGCTAAAGGATTTCGTGAGGATGAGCACGATACCTTATGGTTTGAGGACCGCTTATATGTGCCAAATGATCAGGAGATCAGGAAGTTGATTTTGCAAGAGGCCCATGATTCGCCATATTCGATTCACCCAAGAAATACTAAGATGTATCTGGATTTGAAGGATAGTTTCTGGTGGACCGGAATGAAGAAGGATATTGCAGAGTATGTAGCAGTTTGTGATGTATGTCAGAGAGTGAAGGCCGAGCATCAGAAGCCAGCAGGATTGCTACAACCATTGCCGATACCCGAATGGAAGTGGGATAAGCTAGGCATGGATTTTATTACGGGATTACCCAGGACTCGTTCAGGCTATGACTCGATATGGGTTGTAGTCGATCGTTTGATGAAAGTAGCTCACTTCATCCCAGTGAAGACCACTTACACCAGTGCTAAGTTGGCAAAGATATACATGACTAGGATCGCATGTCTACATGGAGTTCCGAGGACAATTGTATCAGATAGAGGAACCCAGTTACCTCAAAGTTTTGGAATCAGTTGCATGAAACTTTGGGAACCAGGCTAGAGTTCAGTACAGCTTTTCACCCGCAGACAGATGGACACACTGAGAGAGTCAATCTAATTCTGGAGGACATGTTGAGAGCTTGTGCGCTAGACTAGGGATCTAGTTGGGACGATAATTTGCCATATGAAGAGTTCTCTTATAACAACAGTTATCAAGCCAGTTTGAAGATGGCCCCTTTCGAAGCACTGTACGGAAGGAGGTGCAGAACACCGTTGTTGTGGGACGAAGTTGGAGACCGACAGTTGTTTGGACCAGATTTGATTAAAGAGTCTGAAGAGAGGGTTAAGCTGATTCGCAATAGACTCAAGGTAGCCCAGTCCAGGCAGAAGAGATGCGAATTCAAAACGCAAGGAGACAGTTTACGAAGTTGCAGACAGAGTGTATCTTCATGTATCCCCAGTTCGAGGAGTGAAGAGCTTTGGAGTTAAGGGAAATTTAGCACCACGTTTTGTGGGACCATAAAAAGTTTTGGAACATATGGGAGAAGTTGCTTACAAGTTGGAATTGCCCGAAGGATTGTCAGGAGTTCACGATGTGTTCCACGTTTCTCAGTTGAAGAAGTGCCACGCAGAGATGGCTGATATTCCTCTGAGGGATACAGTGCCGCTGGAAGCGATATAGTTGGATAGCGATTTGACCTACGAGGAGAAGCCAGTCAGGATTCTCGAGTTTGCCAGCCGAGTTACACGCAGCAAGGTTATCAAATTTTGCAAAGTTCAGTGGAGCCACCATACCGAGGATGAAGCCACCTGGGAACAAGAGGAAGACCTACAGAAAGATCACCCACACCTATTTTCTAGCCAACCCGAATCTCGAGGGCGAGATTCATCTTATGGGGGGTAGGTTTGCAAAATCCCAAATTTTCAATTTGGAACGTTATACATTAGATCATCATTGCATATCATATTTTGCATTTTGGTTTGATCCTAGAAATTCTACGCAACTCAAGGACCCACGGAGAGAGTTGGGGGTTTCATTATTTTCATATTTGAGTTTTTCTTGAATTTTGAAAAGAGGATCGTTTGATTTTAATTATTTTCTCTTTGAATATTTCTTTTATAAAAATAAAAGAGAGAGGATAAAATGACTTCCTCAAAATAAAGAAATATCGGAGATTTAATGTTAAAATCAAATAAGATTTTTATTCGGAGTTTTATCGCTATTTTACTTGAATTAGGAAAAAATGTGTTTTTGCATATTAGGCCCAAATAAATGTTCACCTTGTCCGGCCTATTTTTAGAGGACGGGGAAAATTTATTTCGGAATTTTTGGAGTCCCTTTAGTACTTCTTTTCTTTCTTTTTCTGCATGATGGAATTATTTAAAAAAATAGAAACCGACTCCGGGCCGTACCCGAGCGGGACTCCGCCCCGGGGGGGGGCTTTATAAGCCGCGCCACCCGAGCCCCGCAGCCCACCAGCCCACCGCCGCCGAACCCTAGCCGCCGTCGAACCCTAGCCGCCGCCCGCGCCAGCCCGCCGCCGCCGCCACTCGCCGCCGCCCCACGCCGCCGCACCGGAGCCGCACCGCCGCCGCTGCCGTCTCGCCGGATCCGCTGGAGGTAGCCGCCGCCGCCTTGGTTTTCGCGAGAAAACCGAACGGTTTTTTTTAAACCCTAGATCCGTTCTTTTAGATCCGGTTCGGTTTATTTTTTCGGTTTACTTATTTAGCGAATGCCCGTTTGTACATTCGTTTTTACGAACGGTTTTCACCGTTTAGCCGCAGACAGGGAACGTTCGTTCGTTAGCCTGTTCGTCAGTTTTTCTTTTTCTCAGATTTTCCGTGATTATTTTCGATCGCGATTTCTGATCCGATTTTCGTTTTAGTTTATCTTTTTGCTCGTTTATCGGAACAGGCGATTCAAGCGCCTAGAGTTTCGTCTCGAAGCCCTCTTTCTGTTTAACAAACTTGAACAAGATTTTGCTACTGTAAAATTTGACTTTAGTCCAGATTAGTAAACGAAGCTTGTTTCTTTCGTCGTTTGAGTTTTGTTGCTCCGTTTGATTGGATTCTTTTTGCAAACCGGAGTTCTTAAGTTGAACTTTCTGGTTAGATCTCTTATTTGAGTTTTACCCGTGCCCTTGCTTGATTTCTTATTGTATGCTTGTTTGTTTGCGATAGAGTACCCGGAGTGCGAAGCGTGCTACTACGAGTCTCTAGGTTTCGCGGATCATCAGCAAGACAAGTAACACTTTGATCATACCACTTTACTACCCAGTTTTATTGCATTAGATCAATCCCCAAACAATTCCATGGTTAGGATCTGATTTAAATTGTGGGTTGGGAAGTAGTTGAGGTAGTACCTATTCACCTGTTTATTATCCAACCTTTGGGAGTTACTTCTACGTCGCTTATACTGCTATGCTATGCTCGTAGACGTGGATTGGGTTTGAGTGTATTCATGACAGTTGTGAGTATTGTTAATTAATGGTTAACTTAAGGTGGCAACTTTAATACACATCTGGGTGGACTGAGGCACCTGGGGAATCCAGTGATTGCCTGTATTTTTGGAAATCCTGAGGTACCATGTGATTTTTCCTATGGACTGCCACCCAGGCTCAAAGGGATCATGACATTATTCATGCTAGAAACTTTTGTGTGCAGCCACAAGCCATTATGGGCTCTGGCATAGTTGAGTATATTGTGTGACCTCTTTCAGTGGTAGACTAGCAGATGTAGGTGGTACGGTCTACCCATCGAAAGAGTTAATGCTTCTGAAAGACTGTGTCTCGGTCATCCGTTTCTCAAACACCTTGTAGTGCGAGAAATCCAACGGGGGAGATCGAGTCTTGTGGGGAAAAGTGCGCAAACCTCTGCAGAGTGTACAAACTAATCATGGTTAGCCATGTCCCCGGTTATGGACATCTTGAGTGTCTGGTTCTTGGATTATCATGTGGATCTCATCACCCTTAGTTATAAAATTTGATTGGGATATTATTTACATTTTTAATTCGGATTGAGATGGGGTTTACCATTCTCAATGTTTAACACCCACCATGATAGTTAAATAAAGTTTATTCCTTTGTTGTAGGGGAAAATTGGCTTTTCGCAAAACATATTAACCATACAGCCTCCACCAGCTATATATGCATGTAGTGATAGCATTATTCTATTCATTACTCTTTTGTGTTACATTGCCATCATATTCCATGTGCTGACCCGTTTTCGGCTGCAACGTATCATGTTGCAGACTTTTCAGACGACGAGTAAGGAGCCTTAGGTCGTGATCTTTCACTCAGTGATGCCGTTGGAGTTGATAGACTCACTTTATCTTCCAAGCCTTCCGCTGTTATCGTATTAGATGGCCTTAAGCCATACTTATTGTAATAAGCTCTCTTTTGAGGCATTCGATGTAATAATTTTGTGATTGCTACTCTGTTATAAATCCTTCAAGTACTGTGCGTGTCAGCATTACCGATCCAGGGATGACACGGATGCACAGAGATCAGACTGTTTGAGGTCTGATTGCTACACCAGAGAAGGACTGGAACGACCACCGCCAGGCCGGACATCCGGATAGTGCCCCGGACATCCGGCGCCCCACGAACGGCCGGACATCCGCCCCCAGCCCGGACATCCGGCTCTTGGCTGCGCGCATGGACAGGGTCCGAGGCCATGTATCCCCTTTCCCGCTTACCCATTCGTGGCTTAGACTATAAATAGACCACCCCCTCCTCCATTCTTGGGTTAGCAAAGTGATAGCTCATTTGTATGTGAGCTTTGCTCCTACCTACCCCTACTCTTGAGAGGGAGAGAGAGAGAGAGACCACCACTCCCATGGAGTTCAAGACCTCCATGTGAGAAGATCCTGCGGGATATATCGTTAAGACCCCGCAAGGGAAGATCCGTCTAGGATATCATCAAGACGTCCTCATGGAGATGAACTTTACCTTGTATCTTTCCTTTTGTTGTTCATGTCCCTTGTGGATCTTGTGTGTTTGATTGTCTAGTGGATGTGTGATTGGGCTTGTTCTTGAGTGTTTCCCCTTGTGACTTCTCTCCATTCTTCCCCGTGTTCTTCGTGTTCTTCGTGAGATTCGCTCCAATCATGAAAGATCGGCCATCTAGGGTTCCACCCTACATCAGCACCATACCGCGTCAACCCCGAAGAAACCAAAGAAATACAAAGGCAAGTCCAACATCTCATAGACCATGGACATGTGCATGAAAGTTTGAGTTCTTGTGCCATACCGGTCATTCTTGTGCCAAAATGAGATGGTAGCTTTCGCATGTGTTCCGATTGTAGACCTATGAATGCTATCACCGTTCGCTATAGGCATCCCATTCCTCGCCTCGATGAGATGTTAGATGGGCTTAGTGGTCCCACTATTTTCTCAAAAATTGATCTTAAATGTGGTTACTATCAAACCCGCATACAAGAGGGTGATGAAAGGAAAACCGCTTTCAAAACAAAGTTTGGTTTGTATGAGTGGTTAGTTATGTCTATGGGTTTATCGGAAGCACCCGGTACTTTCATGTGTCTTATGCATATGTGCTCCGTCCTTACATTGGTGTGTTTGTTGTGGTCTACTCTGACGACATTCCTATGTTTAGCAAATCCCTCAAAGAGCATGTGAATCATATTAGCGTCGTTTTGCAAATGCTTAGAAAAGAACATCTCTATGCTAATATGGATAAATGCACTTTTGGTGTTGACAAGATCATTTTCTTGGGCTTTGTTATGTCTTCCAAGGGAGTTCATGTAGATGAGTCTAAAATTGAAGCAATTAAAACTTGGCCCCATCCCACTAATTTGCAACAAGTGCGTCGTTTCGTTGGTAGCAGGTTTTTATCGTCACTTTGTGAAAGACTTTAGCACTATTGCCGCACCGTTACATGCTTTGAGTAAGAAAAATGCACCTTTTGTTTGGGGACCATCTCAATCTACCGCATTTGATGAGCTCAAATCTTTGCTTACACATGCCCCAATTCTTGCATTACCCGATTTCAACAAAACTTTTGAGGTTCATTGTGATGCTAGCGGTCATGGAATTGGTGGAGTTTTGATGCAAGAAAAGTGAGTCGTAGCATATTTTAGTGAAAAACTTTCCGGTGCTCAACTTAACTATCCTATATATGACAAATAATTGTATGCTTTAGTGCGAGTATTACATGTTTGGGAGCATTATCTTCGCCCACATGAATTTGTCATACATACCGATCATGAGACACTTAAGTATCTAAAAGGTCAAACTAAGTTGAATAAATGGCATGCTAAATGGAGTGAATTTATTGAGTCTTTTCCTTATGTGATCAAGTTCTTTAAGGGCAATGAAAATGTTGTGTCGGCTGCTCTTTCCCGCATATGCATGCTTGTTACTCAACTAGAGTTGAATGTTATTGGCTTTGAGCATATTAAAGATCTTTATGCGAATGATCCTTCTTTTGCACTTCCTTATGCCAAATGTCCTACTCACACTTGTTGGGAGAACTTTTATCTCAAAGATGGCTACCTTATGTGTGTTAACAAACTTTGTATACCCGAGTCTTCTCTTCATTTGTTTCTTTTGCAAGAGGCTCAAGGAGGTGGACTCATGGGACATTTTGGATGCGACAAGACCTTCGCCACACTCTCCTTCAAGTACTTTTGGCCAAAGATGTTCTGTGACATGGCACGCTTCACCAACAAATGCTCTACATGTCGTAAAGCTAAGTCCAAAGCCCAGTCTCATGGTTTACATATGCCACTTCCAATTCCATATCAACCATGGGAGGATATTAGTATGGATTTTGTGCTTGGTTTGCCTAGAACTCGCAATGGAAAGGATTCCATCTTTGTTGTTGTGGACCGATTCTAAAAAATGGCACATCTTATACCATGCAACAAGATAGACGATGCTTCACATGTTACTAATCTTTTTAGGGAAATCTTGAGGTTGCATTGAGTGCCGAGGACCATTGTGTCGGATCGGGACATCAAGTTCTTAAGCTACTTTTGGAAGACCATTTGCGCCAAGCTCGGCATCAAGGTTTTATTCTCAACGGCCTATCATCCTCAAACCGATGGCCAAATGGAAGTCACCAACCGGACGCTATCTACTCTCCTACGCGTGTTGATCAAGAGAACATCAAGGAGTGGGAGGAGTGTTTATCCATCGCCGAGTACGCCTACAATCGAGCTCGACACACTTCTACTCGCAAGTCCCCTTCGAGGTTGTTTACGGCTTCAACCCATTGTCCCCTTTGGACATTCTACCTCTTCTGCTCCAAGAACGCGCAAACATGGATGCAAGTGCAAGGGCAAGTTTTCTCAAGAAGATGCATGAAGATACAAGGGCAATTATCGAGTGTCAAGTACACCACATCTCCACCAAGCTCAACATCAAGAAGAAACCAATGGTGTGCCAACCGGGGGATCTCGTATGGCTTCATCTTCGCAAAGACCGCTTCCCCAACGAGCCCAAGTCAAAGCTACTACCACGAGCCGACGGAGCTTTCAAGGTGCTAGCATGCTACAACGACAATGCTTACAAGATTGACATCCCATGCGCCAAGTACAACGTAAGCGACATCTTCAACGTCAAAGACTTGGCCAAGTACCATGGTGATGAAGATCATGATCCATGGACGGATCTCTCCCAAGGGGGGGGGGGATTATGCGGAGAACCCTTCCATCATCCCCATGGACTCTACACCAACACATCAAGCCCCACATGGACCTATGATAAGAGCTCAAGCACGCGCAATGGAAACTGAGGTGAACTCCTTCCTACTTGACTTGAACATGAACGCGAATGAGATTTGGTTGCTACCTCACCAAAATACCCAATGCATCATTAGGTACGAATAGGGACCCCTCCAAGCAGCTGACAAACATTACCAAGTACAAGGAGACCACCCCCAGGCCACACGAAGGAGGAAGGAGCCAAACAGCAGCAGGACAGAAGGTCCCGGGCGACCCCGTGCGCACGGGCCCCCGAGACCCCGTGCCCACAGGCTATAAGGGGAGCTACGGCTGTAGCACCCCGTGCGCACGGACCTCCCAGGATGGCCGGCTGAGATTTCCTCTTCGCCCTCCCTTTCGTCTACTTTGACCCCAAGGCTATATAAGTCGTACCTAGGACCATGTTTAGGGTTAGCAAAGTATTAGATAAGATATATGTGAGCTTTGCTCCTTCTACCACCTGCATTGGAGATCAAGGCCTCTAAGGAGAGGATCACACTTGTGGATTTCAAGACCTCCATCTTGGAGAAGACTACCATCATCAAGACCTCATCTCCTAGGACTGGGAAGAACTCTACCATTGTATCTTTCCTTTGATTGTGTTTGTGACTTGTGGATCTTGTGTTGCTACTCTAGTGGATGTGTAATCGGGTATTGTTGGAGTAAATTCCTCTTTGTGATTTCTTGGTGTTCATTCTCTTTCCCCTCCATGTGTGAAAAGATCCATCTTAGGGTTTCACCCTGCAACATCTAGTTACCTCTTGTATCTTCTTGTGTTGGATTTGGACCTTTGTATCTCTCTGATGTGATTGGATCTAGCACATGTGTGACTGGATGAAGTCAATTTGAGTGTTCCTCTTGTTTTCCCCCTTTGTGTTCGTCTTGTTCTTGGGGATTTCCCCTCCAATTCATGAAAGATCTCCGTCTAGGGTTCCATCCTACAACATCTTGGTATCATGAGCCATGGTTTCTCATGAAATTGGAGCCCCCCTTCTTGTTCTCTAGCCAAATTTTGTTGTGTTCTTCCCCAATTCGACAATTCCCCAGCAAAAATAGCCCCATTTTTTTGTGTTTTGTTGGATTTGATCCATGGTTTCAAGTGGATCTAGCCTTCCCCAATCCATCTCCACCTTTCCCACCACGAAATCCACCAATTTCTTCCATTTTCCCCCAAATTTCCGCCCAAATCCGTGACCCCCGGGCACCCGAACCTCAAACCCCGGGCACCCGGAGCCCCCGGGCAAGTTCCGCCCAACCCCGCTGACCACCCCGGGTGCCCGCACCGCTTACCCCTGGGCCACCTTTTCCGCCCAACCCCGCTGACCACCCCGGGTGCCCGCACCTCCGACCCCTGGGTACCCGCACCACCCAGAATCAGCCCACCAACAAAACCGTTTCGGCCATAACTTTCACTCCCGAAGTCCGATTTTGACGTTCTTTAGCTCGTTGAGTAGCTATTGACATCCCCCATCCATCTAGATAGGTTACAACATCATTTGAATCCATCAAAATTTTGGCATTTTGGCATCTTTGCCTAGGCCATCCACCAAATCATCCGCAAAACCATGTGTAACATCCCAAATTTTAAATTTGGAATGTTTTAAAATTATTAGCTAAGCATTTATGCATTTTGTTTGAATTGAGTGGCATTTGGTAATTTCAGAGGCAATTTTATTTGACTTTGAATTCAAATTGGCATTTGAAATTTATTTCAAAAAAATCCCTCGTGAATACTTGTGCAAAATTATGAGAGGAGCTAACATGACGCTCCAAAATGTCAGACGAAATTAATGCCAAAAGTTTTGAATTCAAATTTGAGTTTTATTTTGAATTTTCAAAATATATTTTTATAAAGTTTTTAGTTTGCCTCTGAAAAATAGTTCATTCTATAGCTTATGTTTTTCTGAAAATTTTGATATATATATATATGTCCTATAAAAAAGTATATTTTATTCCTCTATATATTTTTTTTCTCTCTCTTATTTCAAATAGAAAGGGAAACCCCGAGCTGGCCAGGCCAACCGGCTCAGCCAGCAGCGCCCAGGCCCACCAGCGCGCCCAGCCAGCCGAGCCGGCCAGACAAGAGCCGCGTCCGCACCCGACCCCTTTCCGATCGGCCGCCCGATCGATCTCCCCCTCTCTCTTCCTCACTGACCCACGGGGCGCGCCCCTATTCTTTCCCTTCATCCACGCCACGCCACACCGGAGCACGCCCAGAGCGCCGCCGCACTCCGATCTTCCAGGTATCGCGATCCCGAGTCGCGCCTGCTCCACGAAGATGGCCTATAAAAGGCCAAGCTCCTCCTCTCTCGCACCCCCTAAAACCCACCATAGCCGCCGCCAACTCCGAACCAATCTCGTCACAGCCGCCGTCGTCCCCCGCCGTTTGCGACGCCGGTGAGCACCACCTCGACCCCCCCCCTTTCCATCCACACATCGCCCTCGACCAGGCGCACCCCGTTGACACCTTTTCTTCGCCCAGGAACCGCCGACGACGTCATCCTGAGCATCGCCATCGAAGCCGCGGGCACCCGAGCCGCGCCGTCGACGTCCCACTCGCCTCAGCTGCTCCCGAGCTCCACCAACACCACCTCCAAGTCGCCCTCACCGAAACGCGCCTCCCCTACACCCTCACCGACGCTGGAGACCGCCGCAGACCCCGGCCCGCTCGAAGCCGACCGTCGCCATCCTCTGTTCATCGTCGGTTACCGCCACTATAAGCCGCCACCTGCCCTCCCGTCCGATCTACAACCAACGGACTAGATTAGAACTGGCAAAGGGTTAGGTTTATTTGTAGTAGACCGGTTTTATTTTCGGTTAATTTGGGATTTAGATCTAGCCAGTTTATGAGTACTTTTTTAAGAGCCGATGCGTTTTAGTTATATTGCGCCAAGCATAATATAGTTACAGCTCACACCCCACTAGGCCCATTAGCGCCCGTCCTTTTTTTTTCTGTTATTTTAGTTTCTGTTTTTAAAACAGAATAGTTCTGTTTTTTATAAAATTCATATATCCTAAGTTATTTAGAGTTTTTGATTGAATTTTGCATTAGATTGTAAATTTTGTGAACTTCCTGTATATATCAGTTTTTTACATGTTTGAAGTTTTAAAAATTTATTTGCATGAATTTTGATCAAACCACCGTTTTTGCAATAACTAGAGCTAGGATTAATATTTTTAGGCGATTCTTTTTGCTACTGTTTTATTGTGATCTTAGCTATCAGTAGGTTTAGTTTGGTTAGTTTTAGAATTTATCAAAAATATTTTATCTTGAAAACAGTACTCCCTCCGTTCGTTGATATAAGGTGTATAGATTTTTGAGAAAAAAATCTGAAATATAAGGTGTATTGCGTTGCAGCAGTCGTTTGGATAATTTTTGTAGGGATTTGATTACATTTCCTTATATCATGCAAGCTCCTCTATTCTCTCATGTCAATTAGTCACTTGTAATCTTGCCCAAAACTTCTAAAATTTTCCCTCCAAATGCATTCTTCAATTTCCGTGCCAAAAACTAGGCACCCAACATTTAGGAATGGAGGGAGTACTGTTTTGCTTTTAATCACCTTTGTTACTATTTCATTTATTTTAAATAGTTTTAAAATTATCTTTTATCTTTTATTTTTATTTTCTATTCAGATTAGTTTCTTTAGAATTAAACGTGGAACTTTTATTTGTAGAAAAAATGTTTCAGTTGTTTATTTCTTTTCCTACTAGAAACTTGTTTTAGGCATAAAAGGAGTTTTAAAATTGCTTTTAATGCATTTCTTTTTGCATCAAATTTATTTGTTGTTTTATTGATTTTTTTGTTGTTCAACAAAAACCTTATTTTGGTTCTGTTAAAAAATTATTAATGGCAGAAAATTTATTTTAGTTTGTTTCACTTGTAGTAAATATGTTGTAGTACTTTTGTTTGATGAATGCTTATTGTATGTTCTCTATTGATTCGTTAGACTATCCGGAGTGCGAGGCTTGTGTCTACGAAGAGTTAGAGTTTCAGCATCGTCAACAAGGCAAGTTCACTTTGATCACATATTTCCATTACCAATGTTGTATTGCATTAGTAGTTTCTTTCTACCTTGAATAGTAGGATATTGAGCATTGAACTTGAGGTGGCATCATGAGGTAGGAGAAACCCAACACCCTGTTACCATTGCCCGGGAAGGGACGTTACTTCATGTTTGCTATGCTTTAGTAGACGGGGTTTGGTTGTGATATTCAGAAGTGCTGTGAGGTTAAATAATTTAAGACCTGCATGATTCAAGACTTCAAGGACTCAAAGAGATGGATGGATACTTCAAGGCCGGAAAGCTTACGTGTGCAACCGCAAGCCATTATGGGCTCTGGCTTGGTTGACCTTAGTCGAGACTCCGGTTGGTCAGATTGCTAGCAGATGTAGACGAACGGTAGGATTGGATGAGCACTGACTTTCGGCCGGGGCCCGCTTTGGAAGATCATGTTTCGATCATCCTGTTCTCAAACATCAGGCAGTGCGAGGACATGACAAGAGGGATCGAATCCTGCGGGTAAATTATACAAGACTCTACAGAGTAACGATCTAATCGATTAGTCGTGTCCCCGGTTACGGACAACTTGAGCACCGGAGATGATACTATCAGCCAGTCTCAACACAATAAATAATAATGAGTGGGTTTATTAATAATTTTGGGATATGAGAATTGGTTGGAGGAACCATCTCATTAATAACAAATATTTTGTAGTAATTACAATCTAGTCCTTTTGTTGTAAGGAAAAATTTGCCTTTCACAAAAACTTAAACTTAGAGCCCCACAGCCAAAACTGCATGTAGTGATAGCATCTTATTATTGTTTTCCTCTCTGTGACTTGCTGGCATATTCGAAATGTTGACCTACACGGCTGCAACGTCTTATGTTGCAGAGGTTTATTCCGAGGAGGAGTGAGGCTACGCTCTATGCTTGGTGATTGCCCTATGGAGTCAGATGGACTCGTTGTCGTCCACATCTTCCGCAGTAGTTTATCTCATGAGTTGGCCTTCGGCCGAATTTGTTCCATTGTAATAAAGACTCTATATGAGATTCGGTGTAATAAAGCATGTGTGTTTGCACTTTGATATATTGATTGATGTGCTGTTGGGATGGTACAAATACACAAAGACTTGACCAATTTCGGGTCGGGTCATTACAGGGATGGTATCAGAGCCCACGCTGACCGTAGGACGTAACCCCTAGGATCGGAAAGCCATAGGAAAAAAAATTATTTTACTATTTTCCTATATATCCTTTGGTCTATACTCTTCTCTATTTGTTTCTATCTCTTCTCTAATTCACTAAAATAGTTGTTGATCCCATCACCGAGTCTGCTCAATCCGACAAGACCTTGCCCTACAAAGACGATGATGATGAAGAAGCCGGAGCCGACGTTGATCTGATGAAGTCTTCCACCGATGAGAACTAGATTTAGACCACCATGTAAACATTAGAAATTCGTTAGACGGTAGGATTCTCGATTAGTTCGTTACGATCGATGTGTGAAACTTCATTGAAGTGATTGGTGTGTTATTGATTTTTGCATACATGTGGGTAGTGTTATTTCTCTTTAGACCCTTGTTCTATTCTAATTTCTCATCCACTCAAAAACATCAGATGCCTCCGAGACGTGACCCCGCCTTCCCGCCGGAGCTCACCCAGCTGATCCAGTAGCAGAATGCCATGATGCAGATGCTCGTCCAGAACCAAGGCAACAACAACAACAATCCACCGCCACGACCCCCTGTCAACAACCTGACCCTTTTCCTAAGGTTGAATCCGCCAGTGTTCTCTAGCAGCACCGAGCCGATTGTAGCTGATGATTGGCTCCGCAAGATCGGAAGGGAGCTAGGAACTGCTGGATGCACAGATGCTGAGATGGTGCGTTTTGCCGCACATCAACTGGATGGACCTGCAGCATCTTGGTGGGAGAACTACACCACCACCTATCCCATAGCCACCATCACATGGGATCAGTTCCAGCATGCCTTCCGCACCACTCATGTCTCAGCTGGAGCCATGAGTCTAAAGAAGCATGAGTTCCGCAACTTATTCCAGGGGAATTGTACTGTGGGGCAGTACGTGGATGAGTTCAGCCAGTTAGCTTGCTATGCCCCGGGTGATGTGGCCACAGATGCCACAAAGCAGGAGAAGTTCCTCGAAGGACTCAATAATGAGCTGGGAATGCTGAAAGTGCGTTAAGTCGACTAGAGGGGGAGGTGAATAGGCGATTTTTACAAATTCGTCACTGAGGAATTTCACAGTGAGGAAATTCCTAAGTCACGAACAACTTAGCAACGGAATAAGTACTCAGATGCAAGCATAATAGAACAATAGCACATACATCATGATGAAATGAAAACAAGCACAGAGTACAAGTAGCGTAAACACAGGATAAGCAGGTTGAAGACAAACTAACTGAAGAAATTGAACTGAGGAAATTGAGAAATCTTCAGTCAAAGTCTTCAAACAGTAATGATCAGGTACAACAACACAGTAATGATGAAATGGAAGGGTTGAGGAAATAGAACCAGTTAGCTCGGTGAAGACAGTGATTTGGTAGACCAGTTCCAACTGCTGTGATAGTTGTACGTCTGGTTGCAGCGGCTAGGTATTTAAACCTGAGGACACACAGCCCCGGACACACAGTCTTCACCGTATTCTTGTTGAGCTAAGGTCACACAGACCTCGCCCAATCACTCGTGGTAAGTCTTCAGGTGACTTCCAAACCTTCATAAACTCGGTCACTCGGCGATCCACAATTTCCTCTTGGATGCTCTAGACCATGACGCCTAACCGTCTGGAAGATGCACAGTCTTCAAAGGTAACAAGCATCAGTTCCACACAGGAACAATCTCTTTAGTGATGCTCAATCACTTTGGGTTTGTACGTGTTTGGGTTTGGGTCCTCACTTGATGATTTTCGCTCAAAGTCCTCGGAGGTTGGGATGCTCTCAATGACAAGTGTCAGTTTCTCTCGGAGCAGCCAACCAGCTAGTGGTTGTAGGGGGCGGCTATTTATAGCCTAGGGAGCAGCCCGCCAGGATAAGACATAAATGCCCTTCAATGATATGACCGTTAGGTGGATAAGATATTTTGGGAGAGCTGGCACATAGCACAACAACGGTCGGATATTTGAGTATGAAATTCCTCAGGGCTATCATGTTCCTCACTGGTAGGCAATCCACATTGGCGAATTCCTAACTCATCAGTCACAACAAATTCCTCAGGGACCAGAAGATCTTCTTCTCTGTCACTGAAGAAATTGACTGAACTGTATGAGATTTCCAATGGCTTCACTCGAAGGGATTGGTAGGTGTAGGATTTTGAGATGAGCATCACTTGGAAACTTTTCCTTAGTTTTACCTCGACCCCCTTTAACAGTACGGTGTTTCCTATGACTAAATACAGAGAAAATGAAACTACGAAAACAGAAGTCTTCACGCTCCATGTTCCTCGCACGAATATCAAGTCTTCAAGGTTACGCCAATTTCTTCACTTTCAAAGTCTTCAGAAAGCCAAAGTCTTCAGTTGAAGACATTCATTTTTAGGGGTCGACTTTCACTATAAATATCAAACTCCTCATAGACTTATAGACCCGTGTACACTCACAAACACATTAGTCCCTTAACCTATAAGTCTTCAATACACCAAAATCACTAAGGGGCACTAGATGCACTTACAATCTCCCCCTTTTTGGTGATTGATGACAATATAGCTTAAGTTTTCAACGGGGATAAACATATGAAGTGTAAATACTGATATTGACGAATTTGATTGCAAGATATAGAAGAACTCCCCCTGAAGATGTGCATGAGTGAGGAATTTGCTTTTGAGGAGCAATGCACATTGAAGAGTAGAATCATGGAGATCTCCCCCTATATCTTGTAATTCATACACGCATTTAACATATGATATGAAGAATTTGAAATGCATGATGAAATATGGTGACTGATGTAATTCAGCATGTGTGCATTAACATATCTGAGGAAATAGCATGCAGAAGAACATAGCAAAAGTATCAGACCACCATCGGACTTAAGTTTACAACTCAATCCAACAAAAACTTCAGAAGAACGAGAGTTGCAACTTAAAAAATGCCCATATATAGAACCGCTTGAAGACTAACTCAAATTTCTCCCCCTTTGTCATCGAATGACCAAAAGGGACGAAAAATGAGGACTAACACCCCTGAAGAACATCATCACGAAGTCGATGGAGAAGCGCCAGCGTTGTTGGGGTTGTTTGTTGAAGTAGGGTCTGTCGCAGTGTCGTCCAAGTCTTCATTTTCATCACTCTCGCGCGATGAAGAATAAGAGCTGGCCACCAAGTGAGGAACTTTGACCTTCTTGAATTTCTTCGAAGGTGGCTGAGACCAGTCAAAGTCCTGCTTGAAGCACATCTGCTTAAGATCTTCTTCACCTAGAGATGAGACAGAACAGCCCAGGTGCGATCAAGTACTTCATGCAGATAGTAATGGTTCTTCTTCAGTGAATTCTGAGTTATTGTCATGTTCTGAAGAATTGAACCAAACTGTCTCTTGACCCATTTGTGATTGCGATCGACCTTTTGGTGAAGACTAAGGAGAAGCTCATGATCAGTCAGCACCCTTGGAGCAGTTGCTTGAGGATTTGGCTTTGAAGCATTAGCGGCAGAGTCATGAGTGGAAGAGTCCTCATTGGTGGAGTAGGATGCAGCTTTGCGAAACTGGCCATCCAATGGACGTGTGCCTTCATCAATAATAGCAGCCTTACCCTTTTCATCAGATGAGGAAATAGATCATTTGAATATCTCTATTGGGGGCAAGTAGTTGTGATTATTTAGAACATCAGCCTTGTAGTAGAAGACCTTGATCGGATAAATCTCATGATCCAGGGAGCGTAAGGCTTCAATTCAAATGGTGAAAGAGCAACATTGGCCGTAGTCCTCATAAAGAAATCATGGTAGTTGACAGGAACTCCATGGATGATGTTGAATAGCAAATTCTTCATGATGCCAACGGCCTCTTCTTCATTAGAGTCGTGGCCCTTGATTGGACTAAGAGTCTTGGTCAATATTCTGTATATATAGTCCTTGGCACATAGAGCAATTCCTTCACGAGGAATTTGGTTCTTGGGGCTTGGCCAGGCTTCAGAGGCTTCATCAATACTTGCATGAAATGATCAAAAAGTTCAGTGTCATGATACATGAGCCTTGCACCTTCAAGGGGACGACTGATAGGTAGGGCATGAAGTAATTCAGAGGCTGGAGCTTTGTAATGAGTGTTATCAGTCATCTAGTACAACACCCATGAATTCACATTTCAGCGTTGTCTATGATGTGCAACATAGCATAGAACTAAAGAATGAGTTCTTCATTCTAGTCACAGATGTCGGTGTAGAAATTGAGTAGCCCAGCGTCATGAAGAACATTAAGGACTAGGATGAAGCAGGGCAGCGACTCCATATCCACATGAGGAATGTTCTCATGGTTAAAGATCTTGTCCTTATCAAATAGCAGTGAAGAATAGAAATTCATCTGAGTTGCTGTCCAGAATCGCTTGCGACGAAGACGAGCAGAGTCATAGGGTAGTATTTTGTGAAGAATATGTGTTCATTGAAGAATTCAGCAGCTTTGAACTTCTGTTTCTTTGAGAAGGGATTCTCTAGCTTGGGTTGAGGATTGTCAGCTAATGTCTTCACAACCTCTGGAATCACAGTCTCTGGAGCCACAGACTGAGGAATTTCAGTTGCAATATCAGCAATAGCAGCCTAGGTCTCCATCTCTTCAGCAGCATTGACATCAACACTAGTGGCTGGAAATTCTTCAGGTATGGTAAGAAGGGAAGCTTGAGGTTCTTCAGAGCCCATTTGAATTTCTTCGGTCTGAACTGGGGACTGAGGAATTTGTTGCAGAGGAGTGAACAGTGGTGAATTGGGGTGATGACTTTCCCAGTAGTCATCATTTAAAATTGGAGTGGTGCACCCACTGTCCACGTCTTCTTCTTCTTCATCAATTTCCTCAACGCCTACCTCTTCAGCTGTGAACTGAGGCATGGGCGATGATACCAGTGGAGTTGAAGTGATATTGTCCACTTCAATTTCCTCATCCAACTGCTCTAATGAAGCAGCAGAAGGATCTTGTTCGTTTGATCCACTTGGAATTTCATAGTCCTCACCAAAGGGAACAATCTCCTTTGATGGCATGCTTGAAACAGGAACAACATCTATAGGATTGTCATAAGAACTCGTCAAAGTCTTCATTTCCTTTGGTACTGAAGACTCTGATTCGGCAGATGCTTTCCTTTTCTTCACAGCTGCTCTCTCTGCAGCTTTGGTTTTTTTTGCTTATGATGCATAAGGAAGAATAGGACTTGGTGTTGGTGCAGGAGGAGCAGAGGAAATTGGAGCAGTTTCCTCAGGCGCAACTGATGCAGTTTCCCTGGCTTGTTCAGTGTCTTCAGGCGCAGCAGCAGATGCTTCAGCTGGCCTGGCTAGATCTTCAGGCGCAACACTAGTGGTTGCCCTGGCAGTTTCTTCAGTGGCTGGAATAGCTTCATCGGCCCTGGTGCATTCATTTTCTTCAGCCACCCGATCTTCATCAGCGGTGCTGGCATGCTCTTCAGTAGGCTGTGCAGATGCTTCAGCATGAGGAGATTCACGTTGTGTTGGGGCTGCAACATTGGAGGTGAATCCCTTCACCATCTTGAGGAATCTGACTTTGGCTCCCAGCCAATCTGCACGGTAAGCGTCAAATTCATCACTGGGCCCTTTGATCTCAGCTTGCATAGCAACAAGTTCATCAGTTGTCATTTTGACAACATGCTTCTTCAGAAAGTGCTCCTTCTTGTACTGAGCTTTCTTCAACTGCCTGGCCTTCTCAAATTTCCATTTTTTTCCTCACCTATGAAGGCGGTCAACATGTGACTTTCGCCAGGTGTGAGCTTGAAGTCAGGCATAGGAGTGTTGAGGTCCTTGTGCCAGAGATCAATGAAGTCCAGGATCAGCTTGGGATCCAACAAAAGAGGCACATATGTGCCTTTGGCTCTAGCGGCCCGTTGTTGTCTGTCTCTGATGATATCAGCAAGTTCATCATCATCAGCTTCATCTTCGCTTGACGGCACATGGAAGGCAACCTGCTTGTTGTGAGGACTTGGTCTAGTGCCTCGTCCAGCATTAGCCTTGGTCTTCAGCAAAGTGGGGCCTGTTGAGGACTGCGGAGGAGCTGAAGAGCTTGCGGATGCTCCTGAAGAAATTGAGATGCCTGTGGTCCTTTGGGTGCACAGGTGCTGAGGACTTTGCAGGAGCAGCTGAGGATTTTGCAGTTGGAGGAACTGGAGCAGCTTGAGGAATTTGCCGTGAGGGCATAGATGAGCTTGGTCATGAGGGCATTACTGAGGAACTTGGTGGTTTGCGAGCTGGCTTCTTAGGCATAGCCTTCTTGGGCTTGCTAGCAGAGGCCTCAGCAGCGGTAGCAGCAGAGTCTTCGTTGAATTTCCTCACTGCTTCCTTAGCCATTTTGGCCAGTTTTGCTTTCCCCTTGGCCCATTCATCAGGGTAGTCCTCACCGCGCTTGAGGCTGGTGGGATCAGCTTCTTGGCCAGGTGCCAGTGGAGGTCTTGGGCAAGGAGGGTGTATAGCGAATTTCTTCATGTACTTAGGAGTAACATATCGGTATTCCCTCCATTCTCGTGCCCATCTTCTTTCAATCCTCTGAATGTGCACCTTGCACTCATTCTTCATTTCCTTTCCATGAATTGCCTCATTAGGAGTGCAATACCCTGCATAGAAGTCATCAGGGATTTCAAAGGTAGTGTTCACTTCCAGTTTCTTGCCTCCCTTCTGAGGTTTCTTGCCATCTGCCATTTTCTTTAGCTGAGGATTTTGAACAATTGAGTTCTCTGAAGAGGTATGCAATTTGTCTTCGAGGAACGCTCCAAATGAGTTAAGTTGATGAGAACCTAGAGATTCAGCAGCGGACATGTGTAGCTGTGAACAGAGTATAGGTGTGAAGAATTTGGAGAGGTCATATGCGTTCTTAGAAGTTTTTGGAAAAAGAACAAGTTTGAGGATTTGACCAGAGGTGTCTTGAGGAATTTCACTAAGCGTTCTTTGACTTAGGTTCCAGAGTTGTATAGATTGACAAATCCACACAATTGAGGAATCTTGAAGAAAAATGTTGCTTAGAGAAACAAATCAAGAATAGATGCTTATGTGAGGTGTTTAATGTGTGGAAGTTGAAAAATAAACAACTTTTGAAGATTTTGTGGAAATCATCAGAATCAACAAAGGGCAGTAAAAGTAACTTTTAATTACCCTTGACGAAGAACACGACGAACAGGGAGTTGTAGATTGGAAGTTCGTCAGTCCAGATCTTCCACGCCCTAACTTGGCAGAGGAAGACAACTACGGCGGCGGCGGACTGAAGATATCCGCGGCCGGCGCGAGTACGATGGCGACGAGGTCGAGGCAGTGAAGCTCTTCCTCATCGGCGATGATGGAAGTAGTGGCGGCGCTAGGTCTTGAGAGCTCGAGTGAGGGGAGTGAGGTCGAGCGGGGTAAATACAGTTTGAGGAGGGTGAGGGGTATATATAGCCGAGGTGAAAAACCGTTCGCCCGAGGAAAATGGATGAAAGTGCCCCTGACCCTTCTCATCCTAGCGACATGTGTCACCCATGTACAGAGCGGTGGCGATCGTGTGAGATCGTGGGTGAATAGATAAGTCTTATCGTGGGATGCAGAACGATTTGAGCAGCAAAAGCCAAAAATTTGATATAAGAATATTTTAACGTTTCGTTCGCAAATTCTTCAGCTGACAAGGACATAGTGAAGATTTTGAACAGGTTTCAAATAGAACGCACATGAAGAATTTGTGAACAGATTGGGTTGAGATTAGCATAGAGGGGGAAGGGTCCGATCACATTCACTTAGCAGAAATGGCAACTTGAAGAATTAGCAATAAGTGAATGTTGTAGAGGACTAAAAACTCAAATATATATATAGTAAATGAAGAACAACGACGGAAAGAGTGAAGACATTGCAAAGTTGAAGAAATTGAACAACTGAGGAATTTCAAAAAACTGAAGAAAAACTCAAATTGAGGATTTTCAACTTTTGTTGGTGGCGTGACCCACCGTATAAGAATGATGATTTCAGACGCCGCGTACAATTGTCGTAGGGCTCTGAGAATCAAATCCTTTGTTAATTTCTTCACACTTACAGGGTTAGCCTTCATTGATTGAAGAAAAACGTTACTTCGTGTGTTGCACATCTAAGTCATCAATTTTGCGTAAGTGTTAGGATGTGTGTCCTTTTTAAAGGACATTCGAAGATTCTAAGATATTTAGCTCACACCGCAACTTGCTAAATCTCTTCTCATCCAAGGGCTTTTTGAAGATATCGGCTAACTGTTCTTCAGTCTTCACGCGCTCGATAGAGATGTCGCCCTTCAACACATGATCACGAAGAAAATGATGATGAATCTGAATGTGCTTTTTCTTCGGGTACTGAACTGGGTTATGAGCAATCTTGATGGCACTCTGATTGTCACAGTAGAGAGGCACATTCTTCACATTGATGTCGTAGTCCTTGAGGGTTTGCTTCATCCATAGCAATTGAGCACAGCACGAACCAGCAGCAATGTACTCAGCTTCAGCAGTAGAGAGTGATACGCAGTTCTGTTTCTTCGAGGACCAACATACCAATGATCGTCCGAGGAAATGGCATGTTCCTGATGTTGACTTGCAGTCCACACGATCACCAGCATAGTCAGAGTCTACATATCCAATGATATCAAAAGCCGAGCCCTTGGGATACCATAATCCAAGTGTTGGAGTGTGAGCTAGATATCGAAGAATATGTTTCACAGCCTTATGGTGTGATTCCTTCGGTGTAGCTTGAAAACGGGCACACATGCAAACACTAAGCATAATATCTGGCCTAGATGCACATAAATACAGTAAAGAGCCAATCATGGAGCGGTATACCTTTTGATCGAAGTCAATACCATTTTCATCAGTGCATAGATGGCCATTTGTGGGCATAGGGATTTTTACGCCTTTGCAATCTTGCATGCCGAATTTCCTCAATACATCCTTGAGGTATTTCTCCTGAGATATGAAGATGTCGTTGCGCTGTTGACGTATTTGAAGACCTAAGAAGAATTTCAATTCTCCCATCATAGACATTTGATATTCTTCACTCATCATATAGGCAAATTCATCACTGTAACGTTGGTCAGTATAGCCAAAGATGATATCATCAACATATATTTGGCACACGAATAATTCATCATCATAGGTTTTGGTGAAAAGAGTTGGGTCAAGTGAACTGGGTTTGAAGCCTTTCTTCATGAGGAATTCCTTCAAAGTATCATACCACGCCCGAGGGGTCTGCTTGAGGCCATAGAGGGCCTTATTGAGTCTGAAGACTTTGTCAGGATGCTTTGGATCTTCAAAACCTGGGGATTGAGCAACATATACTTCTTCCTCAAGCTTACCATTGAGAAATGCACTTTTCACATCCATTTGATATGAGATGATATTATGATGGTTAGCATAAGCAAGTAATATGCGAATAGCCTCAAGTATAGCAACAGGTGCAAAAGTTTCATCAAAATCAATTCCTTCAACCTGTGTGTAGCCTTGAGCTACAAGCCGTGCCTTATTCCTCACCACAAGGCCATATTCATCTTGCTTGTTGCGGTAGATCCATTTGGTGCCGATGATATTGTGCTTCCGTGGGTCTGGTCGCTTGACAAGTTCCCACACATTGTTGAGCTCGAACTAATGTAATTCCTCTTGCATCGCTTGAATCCACTCAGGCTCCAGAAATGCCTCATCTACTTTGGTGGGCTCTATGATAGAGACAAAAGCAAAGTGCCCACAAAAGTTAGACAAATGTGAAGCCTTTGAGCGTGTGAGAGGACCTGGTGCGTTGATGTTGATGATGATTTTCTCGATCTGCACTTCATTTGCAATGCGAGGATGAGCGGGTTGGCGTCGTTGAGTTGGCTCAGCATTTTCTTCAGAGCCATTTTCTTCAGGTGCGTCAGCTTGCTGTTCTTCACGTTCTGGAATGACTTCTTCAGCAGATTCTTCAGTAGGAATGACATCCTCAGTAGCCTTGAACTTGATGGTTTCCTCATGTGACTTTTCATCTAGCACAGGAGGTAGGTGCTCTCTTTACGAGCCATTAGTTTCATCGAACCGCACATCTACAGTTTCAACAACCTTGTGATGAATGGTGTTGAAGACTCTGTAGCTGTGCGAGTCCTTTCCGTAACCAAGCATAAAACCTTCATGTGCTTTCGGTGCAAATTTAGAATTGTGATGAGGATCTCTAATCCGACATTTAGCACCGAAGACTTTGAAATAACTCACATTGGGTTTTTGTTAGTGAGGAGTTCATATGAGGTCTTTTTAAAGAATATGTGAAGATATACCTTGTTGATGATGTGGCACGCAGTATCAATTGCCTCAATCCAGAAGTGACGAGGCGTCTAGTATTCATTGAGCATAGTGCGAGCCATCTCAACAAGAGTCCTGTTCTTGCGCTCCACGACGCCATTCTGCTGAGGAGTATAAGGAGCAGATAACTCATGAGTAATACCAAGTTCATCAAGACCAGTATTCTTGAACTCGGTCCCATTGTCACTTCTGATGTGCTTGATCTTCACACCAAAGTTGGTTGAAGCCCTTGAGGAAAATCGTTTGAAGACTTCCTGCACTTCACGTTTGTAAGTGACGATATGCACCCATGTATAACGAGAATAGTCATCAACAATAACAAAGCCATATAAAGATGCTTCATTGGTGAATGAGGAATAATGATTGGGGCCAAAGACATCCATGTGAAGCAATTCAAATGGAAGAGTGGTAGTCATGATAGTCTTTGAGGGATGCTTGGCCTTGGTCATCTTTCCAGCTTCACAAGGTCCGCACAGGTGATCCTTGAGGAATTTGACATCCTCGATGTCAATGACATGCTTCTTCTTCGCGAGAGTGTGCAAGTTCCTCATGCCAGCATGACCAAGTCGTCGATGTCATAGCCAGCCTTCTGAAGCTTTTGCAAGTAGGCATGTAGCAGGTTGTGGTCCTGTAGAGAAATCAACAATATACAAATCTCCTCTCCTAAAGCCTTCGAAGACTTTGGAATGGTCAGCTTCCATGATCACAACACAACGATACATGCCAAAGATGACAACCATATCAAGATCACAAAGCATTGAGACAGACATGAGGTTGAATCCTAAGGACTCGACAAGCATGACTTTGTCAATGTGTCGATCCTTTAAGATCGCAACCTTACCTAGACCCAATACCTTGCTTTTGCCTTTGTCAGCGTAGGTGATATGCTTCAGATGCGATGGAGATAAGGCAGTGTCCATCAATAAGTTCTTGTCACCAGTCATGTGATTTGTACATCCACTATCGAGGACCCACTCAGTGGCTTTGGGTTGATCATCCTACAGATGAATTAGTGCAGCTTACGAACTCATATACTTCATTAGTGAAGAATATGACATCAAATTCATCAGATCAATTTCATCAAACAGTAGAACAGATAGCAGTATGATGATGTGAGAAATGAAAATTCATTTCTTCATGATTAGCTTGCGTCCTTTGAAGCATATTTAGGTCTCCAGCAAATTCTTCACACGGTTAAGTTCGTCTGGAGACCTGACGCTGCATGAGAGATTAGTTCTTTTTCTTCACCACCCACATCTGGAGGGGTGGCAAAGAGTTCATCATTCTGCGAGCTCCATAAGAGAAAGGTGGCATAGATGCCAATCCACTTTGTTTCACATAAGAGGGGTTAGGGTAAGCATATGAATAAGCAGAGAAATTCTTCGAGGACTTATGAACATAATGGTTTGAAGAATAATGCACATATTCATAGCCCTTAGATCTTCCCTGCGAAACAGAAGTGTTAGCACGATGATGTTCATATGAGGATTTTGATCCATATAAGGAATTTCGTCCACGTGAGGAATGTGTTCCATATGAGGACTTGGATCCATATGAAGACTTTGGTCCATATGAAGAATTTGATCTGGGGTTCCTATTCTTCACAGGTGGTGTCATGATGACATTCACCTGAAGATTTTCAAGGCACCTTTTGGGAACCCAGATTTTCTTCATATGGGGACCGTTCCTGCAGTTAGTGCCAACATATCTGGCAAATACTTCACCATTCTGATTTTTGAACAGCTTATAGTTGGAGTCAAATGACTCATCAGAAGAATATGAAGATTCACATGTAAAACCAAATAAAGTGGATGGATCTACTGGAGGTCCCTTTGCAGCAACCCATGAGGTTTTGGGATACTGCTCAGGCTTCCAGTATGTTCCATCATCATTGAGTTTCCTCTCAAAGGCAATACCCTCTTTCCTAGGGTTCCTGTTGAGGATCTACTTTTTAAGCACATCACAGAGAGCCTGATGCCCTTTGAGGCTTTTGTACATGCCTGTCACATACAATTCCTTCAGCCCTGCATTGTCAGTGATACAAGCAGCATCCTCAGATGAGGAATTAGTGATAGCAGAGACAGTTGAAGAATTTGCAGCAATAGAAGCATTTGAACTTTCAGGTGAAGAATTAGCAGATTCACATTCAATGCATTTCAAACATGGTGGAATGGATTCTTCCTGAGTGGCATTGATCTGTTGAGCAAGCAATGAATCACACTCCTTCTGAAGATCTTCATAACTCACCCTTAGCTTCTCAAGATCTTGCTTTCTTTGAAGAAATTCATAAGAAAGCTTCTCATGATCAGATAAGAGAGTGTTATGATGACTTTGAAGGTTGTCAAACTTAGACTGAAGTCTCTGAAGATTTCCAGTCAAAGTTTTAGTGTGATCCATTTCTTCACCCAACATGTCATCGCTTTTGTCTATCATATTTTGAACCTTTTCAAAAGCCTTTTGTTGTTCACAGCAATCTTAGCAAGTTTAGAGTAGCTAGGCTTGAGGTTTTCATCAGATTCATCCTCACTTGATTCAGAGGAGGGATATTTGAGTTCATTGGCACCCTTTGCCATGAGGCAATAGGTGGGAGCGTAGTCATCATCGTCGTCGTCGGCCTTGTTGGGGATGCCATTCTCCTCAGAGTTGAAGATGGACTTGCTGACGAAAGCAGAAGCGAGGGCTAGGCTGGCCACACTAGATTCTGACTTCTCAGATGCCTCCTCTTCCTCATTTTCCTCGGATTCAGCTTCAGAGTCCATTTCCTTGTCAATGAATGCCCAAGCCTTCTTGGCGCTGCTCTTCTTGTGAGATGAAGACTTCGAGGATTTTGATGATGAAGACTTCGAGGATTTCTTCTTCTTATTTGAGTCATCGGAACTGTAATCCTTGTATTTCTTCTTCTTTTATTCCTTTTCCCAAACAGGGCAATCTTGAATGTAGTGTCCAGGTTTCTTGCATTTGTGGCAAGTTCTCTTCTTGTAGTCACGGGATGAGGAATCTGACCTCATGTCATCACTTCTTGAGGATTTACCAAAGCGACCACGTCTTGAGAACTTCTAGAATTTCCTCACGAGCATTGCTAGCTCCTGGCTCAGTTCTTCAGGATCACCAAGGCTGCTACCAGAATCCTTGCCTTTAGATTCAGAGACTGTCTTGGCCTTCAAGGCGCGTGTTCTACCATAGCTTGATCCATAGAGATCTCTCTTCTCAGCAAGTTGGAACTCATGAGTGTTTAGCCTCTCGAGGATATCGGCGGGATCAAGAGCCTTGTAGTCTCCACGTTCTTGTATCATCAGTGCGAGAGTGTCAAATGAGGAATCAAGCAATCTCAGCAATTTCTTCAGCACCTCATGGTCGGTGATGTCAGTGGCACCAAGTGCTTGAAGCTCATTTGAGATGTCAGTAAGGCGATAGAAGGTTTGCTTAACATTTTCATTGTCGAGTCTTTTGAAGTGGTTGAAGATTGCGAAGAACGTCAACACGAGAGTCACGCTGTGTTGGGACTCCCTCATTGACCTTGGATAGCCTATCCCAAATAAGCTTAGCTGTCTCCAAAGCACTCACTCTGCCATATTGCCCTTTGCTCAGATGGCCACATATGATGTTCTTCGCTTGACAGTCGAGTTGCTTGAATCTCTTCACGTCAGCAGCGTTGATGGTAGGAGTGACAGAGGGAACACCATTTTCCACAACATACCAAAGATCGTTGCAATTGCCTCAAGATGCATTCGCATCTTATTCTTCCAGTAGGGGTAGTCCGTCCCATCGAAGGTAGGACACCCAGCATAGACCTTGATCATACTTGCGGTCGACATAACTAAAACTCTAGGCGGTTAAACCAAAATCACACAGAACAAGGGAGTACCTTGCTCTGATACCAATTGAAAGTGCGTTAAGTCGACTAGAGGGGGAGGTGAATAGGCGATTTTTACAAATTCGTCACTGAGGAATTTCACAGTGAGGAAATTCCTAAGTCACGAACAACTTAGCAACGGAATAAGTACTCAGATGCAAGCATAATAGAACAGTAGCACATACATCATGATGAAATGAAAACAAGCACAGAGTACAAGTAGCGTAAACACAGGATAAGCAGGCTGAAGACAAACTGACTGAAGAAATTGAACTGAGGAAATTGAGAAAATCTTCAGTCATGCTCTTCAAACAGTAACAATCAGGTACAACAACACAGTAATGAGGAAATGGGAGGGTTGAGGAAATAGAACCAGTTAGCTCGGTGAAGACAGTGATTTGGTAGACCAATTCCAACTGCTGTGACAGTTGTACGTCTGGTTGGAGCGGCTATGTATTTAAACCTGAGGACACACAGTCCCGGACACACAATCCTCACCGTATTCTCCTTGAGCTAAGGTCACACAGACCTCGCCCAATCACTCGTGGTAAGTCTTCAGGTGACTTCCAAACCTTCACAAACTCGGTCACTCGGCGATCCACAATTTCCTCTTGGATGCTCTAGACCATGACGCCTAACCGTCTGGAAGATGCACAGTCTTCAAAGGTAACAAGCATCAGTTCCACACAGGAACAATCTCTTTAGTGATGCTCAATCACTTTGGGTTTGTACGTGTTTGGGTTTGGGTCCTCACTTGATGATTTTCGCTCAAAGTCCTCGGAGGTTGGGATGCTCTCAATGACAAGTGTCAGTTTCTCTCGGAGCAGCCAACCAGCTAGTGGTTGTAGGGGGCGGCTATTTATAGCCTAGGGAGCAGCCCGACATGATCAGACATAAATGCCCTTCAATGATATGACCGTTAGGTGGATAAGATATTTTGGGACAGCTAGCGCATAGCACAGCAACGGTCGGATATTTGAGTATCAAATTCCTCAGGGCTATCATGTTCCTCACTAGTAGGCAATCCGCACTAGCGAATTCCTAACTCCTCAGTCAGAACAAATTCCTTAGAGACCAGAAGATCTTCTTCTCTGTCACTGAAGAAACTGACTGAACTGTATGAGATTTCCAATGTCTTCACTCAAAGGGATTGGTAGGTGTAGGATTTTGAGATGAGCATCACTTGGAAACTTTTCCTTAGTTTTACCTCGACCCCCTTTAACAGTACGGTGTTTCCTATGACTCAATACAGAGAAAATGAAACTACGAAAACAAAAGTCTTCACGCTCCATGTTCCTCGCACGAATATCAAGTCTTCAAGGTTACACCAATTTCTTCACTTTCAAAGTCTTCAGAAAGCCAAAGTCTTCAGTTGAAGACATTCATTTTTAGGGGTCGACTTTCACTGTAAATATCAAACTCTTCATAGACTTATTGACCTGTGTACACTCACAAACACATTTGTCCCTTAACCTATAAGTCTTCAATACACCAAAATCACTAAGGGGCACTAGATGCACTTACAAATGCAGATGATGGTGGCTACCTTCAACAACCACCAGGAGCTGGTAGACAAGGCCATCATCCTTGAAGGCAAGCAGCAGCAGATTGATAGCCGCAAGCGGAAGTATGGCCAGGGAAAGTACAGCTCTGGAGCTCAGCAGAAGCCCCGCTACACCCCATACTCAGGTGGACACAACCACCATACCCATGGAGGCCATACTCACGGAGGACATACCCATTCCAACACCAATAGCCAGAAGAATGGCAATGGCAGAAATAGTACTCAACATAATTCTGCTCCAGTGATTGGGGACCTTGATATAGGGTGGAGCCCTATACGGTCAATCGTTCACGAAAGGAGCGAATCCCGCGATGAACACAAAGAACCCAAGGGGAGAACACGAAGAACACAAGGGGAGAACACGAAAGGAAACACAAGAGAATCACTCAAACCAACGAGATTAGGTCACACATATGCTAGATCCTCGAAACACAAAGAGATACACGATCTGAATCCAACAAAGGACGATACATGGGTAACTGGTTCTTCTCCGAGAGGAGGTCTTGAGGTCTTCCCGTTAGGGGTCTTGAATCCAAGTGGATCTTCTCCGAAGAGGTGATGGTTCCTCGCGATGGAGTAGATCCAGATGGATGAGCGAAGCTCTATCTCACATATGAGCTAACACAACACTAACCCTAGAAAGAGGGATGAGGAGGTCCATTTATAGTCTAGAGTCACGAAAGGGTAAGTGGGCTTCGGCCCAACACGCGGGCGGCATACAAGTGTCGGATGTCCAACCATCATCGGTCGTCCGGTTGCTCGCGGGGGATCGGACGTCCGGTTAGGGTCGATCGTCCGATGTTTTGGCTCTGTTGGCGCTTTGTCGGTTGTCCGGTCGGGGTCGGATGTCCAGTGCGTCGGTCGTCCGGAGGTCTCCATTCTTCCGATGTTTTGGCTCGGGTGTGGTGGTGCCGGTCGTCCGGAGGGGGTCGGTCGCCTGGGACCTGGAGTGCGTCGTACGTCCGGTAGGCGTCGATCGTCCGGGCGCTGGGGCGTCTTCTGGCTAGGACTTGGTCAGCTGGTGGATGCTCCAGGCATTGGACGTCCGAGGGGCGCCGGTCGTCCGATGACTGAGAGTTTCGAGCAGTCCTTCTTCTTGTCCATTGAATTTGGTGTCCTCGCCGTCTTGTCCGTTGGGTGTAGCTGATCCGTGGCTTTCCTCCACGTACCTGATCACAAATAGGGTATCCGCCTGAGGTAGTAGCCATGTCTCATATGTAGGAAGTGGAAGTACGGAGAGGAGCGAGTTCACCTTGTCTTCGATATCCTTTGCTCGGGCTCTTGCCATTGCTCCAAGTGGTGTTGTAGGAGACGTAGGTAGGTCCATGGGGATGACCTTGGGATGCTCCGCATCATCTTCCCCCCTTGGGAAAGATCCGACCTCGGATCGAAATCTTCATCACCATGGTAGGGCGAGAGATCCTTGACGTTGAAGACGTCGCTCACGTTGTACTTGTCGCGCGGGAGGTCGATCTTGTAAGCGTTGTTGTTGTAGCGTGCTAGCACCTTGAAGGTTCCATCAGCTCGTGGTAGAAGTTTGGACTTACGTTCGTTGGGGAAGCGGTCCTTGCGAAGGTGTAGCCACATGAGATCTCCAATGTTGAATATCATGGGTTGCTTGTTGACGTTGAGCTTGGTCGCGAGTCATTGTACTTGGCGCTCGATTGTGTACCTTGTATCTTCATGCATCTTCTTGAGATAGTTCACTCGTGCACTCACGTCCATATTGATGCGCTCTTGTAGTGGTAGAGGAAGAATGTCCAATGGGGACAACGGGTTGAAACCGTAGACGACCTCAAATGGGGACTTGCCGGTAGTCGAATGTCTTGCGCGGTTGTAGGCGTACTCAGTGATCGGTAGGCACTCCTCCCACTCCTTGATGTTCTTCTTAATTAACACTCGTAGTTGAGTGGAGAGTGTACGGTTCGTCACCTCCGTTTGACCGTCGGTTTGTGGATGGTATGCCGTGGAGAATAGTAGCTTGATTCCGAGCTTGGCGCATAAGGTCTTCCAAAAGTAACTCAAGAACTTGACGGCGTGGTCCGAGACAATCGTCTTTGGTACTCCATGTAGGCGTAAGATTTCCCTACAAAAAAGGTTTGCAACATGTGAAGCATCGTCTATCTTTTTGCAAGGAATGAAATGAGCCATTTTTGAGAATCGGTCCACAACAACAAATACGAAACCTTTGCCATTTCTAGTCCTAGGCAAACTAAGCACAAAATCCATGCTAATATCTTCCCATGGGTGATATGGAATTGGAAGGGGTGTATAAAGACCATGATATTGAGCTTTGGACTTAGCTTTGCGACATGTCGAACATCGGGTGGTGAAGCGTGAGACGTCGCGGAACATCTTGGGACAAAAATAGTTCTTAGAGAGCGTAGCAAACGTCTTGTCGCGTCCAAAGTGTCCCATTAGTCCTCCTCCATGAGATTCCTGCAAAAGTAACAAACAAAGATAAGACTCGGGGATGCAAAGTTTGTTAGCTCTCATAAGATAATCAAACATTTGGCATAAGGAATAGCAAAAGTAGGATCATGCGCATACAAGTCTTTTATGTGCTCAAAGCCAATGACATTCAATTCAAGTTTGGTGACAAGCATGCATATGCGGGAAAGAGCGTCTGCCACAACATTTTCCTTACCTTTAATATACTTGATGACATATGGAAATGACTCAATGAACTCACTCCATTTAGCATGACGCTTGTTCAACTTAGTTTGACCCTTAAGGTATTTATGCGTATCATGGTCGGTATGGATGACAAATTCATGAGGGCGAAGGTAATATTCTCATTCATGCAAAACTCGCACTAAAGCATATAGCTCTTTGTCATAGATTGGATAATTGAGTTGCGCTCCGGAAAGTTTTTCGCTAAAGTAAGCAATTGGGCGCTTCTCTTGCGTTAACACACCTCCTATGCCATTACCACTAGCATCGCAATGAATTTCAAAAGGTTTGTCAAAGTTGTGTAATGCAAGCACGGGAGCATGAGTAAGAAAATTCAAAAGTTCATTAAATGTGGTATCTTGGGATGGTCCCCAAACAAAAGGCGCATTTTTCTTACTCAAAGCATGCAAAGGTGAAGCAATGGTGCTAAAATCCTTCACAAATCTATGATAGAAACCGGTTAAATCAAGAAAACTAGGCACTTGTTGCAAGTTGGTTGGTTGGGGCCATGTTTTAATAGCATTGATCTTAGATTCATCAATATGAACACCCTTAGAGGACACAACAAAACCCAAGAAAACAAGCTTATCAACACCAAAAAGGCATTTTTCCATATTAGCATAAAGGCGCTCTTTTCGGAGGGTTTGGAATACGGTCCTAAGGTGGGTGACATGATCTTTGAGGGATTTGCTAAACACAAGAATATCGTCAAAGTAGACCACAACAAATACACCAATGTAGGGGCGAAGAACAAAATGCATGAGTCGCATGAAAGTACCGGGTGCTTCGGATAAACCCATTGGCATAACAAGCCATTCATATAAGCCAAATTTGGTCTTAAATGCGGTTTTCCATTCATCACCTTCTTGGATGCGTATTTGATAGTAGCCACTTTTAAGATCAATCTTAGAGAAAATGGTGGCTCCGCTAAGCTCATCTAGCATATCATCTAGGTGTGGAATAGGGTAACGATAACGCACGGTAATAGCATTGATAGGACAACAATTGGAACACATGCGATATGTACCATCTTTCTTGGGAACAAGGATTACCGGAACAGCACAAGGGCTCAAACTTTCTCGTACATGGCCGTTGTCGATGAGTTGTTGTACTTGCCATTGGATCTCCTTAGTTTCCTCGGGGTTGATGCGGTAGGGAGCCTTGTTAGGAAAGGGTGCTCCGGGGATGAGGTTGATTCGGTGTTCGATGCCTCGCAGAGGAGGTAGACCCGGGGGTAGCTCGTCGGGGAATACATCTTGGAAATCCTGCAAAAGAGGAGACAACACTAAAGGTAGAGTGTGAGAGGTGTTAGCTTTTGGTGCCTCATCCTTGCACAAAAGGAGATAGTGCATGACACTTGATGGGTTCTCATACACTTCTCTCATCTCACGTTTGGTGGCAAATAGGACTAAGTTCTTCTTGTTGCTCATCGTGGAGGCACTCAATTTGGGCTTGTGGTGCTCACTCTATTTTGGGTGGTTCGCTCTCTCACTATTCTCTCCACGATGGGTGGCTTGCTTGTCGGCGATCACTTGACTTGGAGACATAGGTCATAGCACATACTCCTTTCTTTACATCTTGAAGCTATAGTGGTTTGTACGCCCGTTGTGGATGACGCCTCGGTCAAATTGCCATGGCCGTCCAAGAAGGAGGTGGCAAACGGACATCGGAACGACATCACACTCCAAAGTGCCTTCGTAAGCTCCGATCTTGAAGGAAACTTGTACCATATGCTCGACTTGCATAGTGTTGGAGTCTCTTAGCCATTGAACTTTGTATGGGTGCGGGTGCTTCATCTTGACTAATTGGAGCTTGGAGCATAGTTCTTCACTTGCTAGGTTATGATGACTCCCTCCGTCGATGATGACCTTGACGGACCTTCCGTTGATGCTGGCCTTGGTGTGGAAGATATGGCATCTTTGGTCTTTGTCTTGTTGATGTTGAAGTGTCAAGACCTTAGAGACAACAAGAGCGGGACGTGAATCTTCGTCACAAAAGACTTGATCATCTTCATCTTCGTTCACTTGTCGGTGCATGGCCACTTGCTCAAGGTCTGCCATTTCTCCTTCACTCATGGAGTCATATGTACCATCATCATTGAAGATCATAGTGCGCTTGTTTGTACACTCGAAAGACTTGTTGCCTTGTCCACCGCATGTGAAGCATTTGAAGGAACTTGTCTTGATGGTCTAATCGGTTGGGGTAGATGATGATGAAGCTCTCGGCTTGAAGTTTCTTGTAGTAGGAGGACGATTTGAGGTTGTCGAAGTTTTCTTGTAACTTGACTTGTCGCCGTTGCTTGTAGATGGCTTGGTTGAGGTAGAAGGTGGTGTAGTCCTTGAAGCTTGGTTCTTGGAGAAACATAGGACTTGACGAGAACTTGGCATACTTGAAGTCATCTTGCACTTGACATTCCGCCTTGGTAGCTTGATGCACTAGCTCGATGAGGTTCGAGTATGGTTGGAACTAGGCGATCTTCTTGATAGGATGATTGAGTCCATTCAAGAAACGTGCCATAGTTTGCTCATCATCTTCCGTGACATTAGCTCGTATCATGGCAATCACCGTTTCCTTGTAGTACTCCTCAACGCTCTTGATTCCTTTCTTGAGTAGTTGGAGTTTCTTGAAGAGGTCGCAGTTGTAGTAGGTAGGCATGAAACGTGCTCTCATGACATCCTTCATTTGCGCCCAAGTTGTGATGGGTGGTTCACCTTTTGCCGCTCGGCGCTCGATGACTTGTTCCCACCAAATGAGGACGTAGTCTTGGAACTCAAGGGATGCCATCGTGATCTTCTTCTCTTCCTCATAGTTGTGCAAGCGGAAGATTTTGTCAACCTTCAATGCCCATGAAAGGTACTCTTCGGGATCATTGCTTCCGGAAAACTTCGGCATGGCGAACTTTAGCTAGCCGTAGCATTGCTCTTCATTGTGTTGGAGTCGAGGGTGATGACGTCCTTGACGAGGAGGTTTGTCTCCCTCAACTTGCTCTTGTCTTGGAGGATTTCCATTATCTTCTTGCTCTTGGTGAACTTGATGTTCTTGTCGAGCTTGTGGAGGAGCTTGTCGAGCTTGACGATGCACGCGAGTTGATATATTCGTTCTTGAACTTCATCACGAAACGCTTCTTGTTTCTCAAGAGCTTGTCGGTTGCGCGTGGCTACGGCTCGACTTGAATCTCGGAGGGCACGTTGCGCCTCAAGTGCTTGAGCTTCACGTAGTTGTTGTTCTTGGCATTGTGCCTCGGCATCTTGGTGTTGACACACACACTCTTCCTCTTGTTGTTGTCGTTGATGTTGTCGTTCTTGTGCTTGCGCGAAGGTAGCTTGGTTTTGACGGTGTCGATGTTCTTGCTCGCGAGCTTGCTCTTGAGAGTCATTGTCGTGTAGAGTATTGTGGTTTGCTTGACGATCTTGACGCGCGGCACGACGAAGAGTGTTTTATGTCGGGGTACTTGAGCCGGAGATGGTGTCGTCGGAGTGTCGACTCGAGCGGTTCCGTCTTGAGTAGAACGATGAGGTAGAAGAGCGGTTGACCAACAAGGCACGAATCTCGTCCATTCTTGCGTCATTCTCTTGTTTGTGTTCATCAAGCTTGTTGTCGAAGTAGTCTCTTGTACGTTGCTCGGAGAGTCGCAAGTCGGTGGTGAGGTTGTCAATGTGTTCGTTCATTGCTTGTTGCTCTTGATGCAAAGCTCGTTGTGCACCAAAGAGGTAGCTCTTTGTGACGCAGGCGGACATGTCGTTGTCTTGCTCGATGAAGAGTGGGTTAGTAGAAGTACTTGGCCTATCCATCATTCCAAACAAATATGTGAGTGGTAGAAAGAGAAGAACTTATACCAAATGTACCTTGACCAATGTTGAAGATGGATCAATGATCACTCAAATGTGGAACAAGGAAATAGCACAATTGGTACAAATTCTTGTCGGTTTCTCACACCTACACAAGTAAAAGCTTATAGTGGAGCTCGGTTAGGATGGTGGCAAAAAATTTGATGCAATTGTTAGTGAGCTTCAATAAAGTTGCAAAAGATTCACAAATTTGCAAATGCAACATGTAAACCAATTTGCAAGATGTGGTACACGGAAACACACACGCAAATAGATAAGTGGGGTCGTGCAACCAAGGAATGACCCAAAATGTGGACTCCATGGAAATGCTCTTGTTGCACAACTCTAGAGAGACGCTAGCACGATTGCACAATAGGCGGATACGAACTTGTGCACAACCTACTAAGCAAAAATGCAACGACTTCTATCCCAAGTATGCTATATGTATGGCATTCCGATGATATGATCCAAGATGATCGAGTATGACAATCTTAGTGTAGTATAATGCTATGGTTCTTGCTTATAAGCTCTTTGCTTATCTTTCCTTTTTTCTTAAAAGCTTGTTTGGCTCTTTCACTTTGGAGCTCTTTTCTCATGCAATGTTGCATGAACCAAGATAGCAATTGTGCGATGACAACTTTGTGACACAAGAGATGATACCAAGATATGCACCACGATGGTATGGTATGTATGCTATGGGAAGTATGATCACAAATGTGCACAAGTCACGTTGCCGGCAATACTCAAAGGCTAGTCTCAATGGGCAAGTTACGCAAAATTGGGCTATGATGGTTATCAATGCAATGGCAAGAATGTACAATGATGATATACCACGATACCAAGATGAGGTTACCGTCGAGGGTTACTCGTTTGTAAGCAAGAACGGATGATGTGAAATAGTCGATGACGAATCCGTGGCGAAGATGAGCAGCGGTGATGTTGATGTCGAACCATCCCTAAGTAGCCGAAACACGTTAGGAAACGGGAACCACAACTCAAATTCTCAAAGAAAAATGTGGCAAAACTGTGTTGGAGTGTGAAGCGAGTAAGCAATGGTGGTTGCGGAAAGCGATTGTGGTATTGGGGGTGCGTATGCGGAGGTGGAGGTGGAATGGTGGTGATGGTCGAACTGAACTTTGTCAGTTTCGTCAGGGAACGTCGGACATCCGGTGGTGGTCGGACAACCGGAGCTGGTCGGACGTCTGGTAACTGGCGGACGTCCGGTGCCTCGGCGATTTTGGGCACGGGATGAACAGCTAGGGTTTGTGGTGGTGGAGGTAAAATTGGTCAAATCCGGGCGATTTTGTGGATGGAAAAAGTGGAGATGAAGAGGGAAAGCTAGATCCACGCGTGGCAAATGAAATCCATCGATCAAATCCAAAAAAACTTCATCACACCAACAAATCACAAAAAAAACTTTGGGGCTATTTTTGGGGAATTTCCGAATTTGGGGAAGAACACAACAAAATCAATCTAGAAAAAGAGGGGTAGGGACTCCAAATTCGTGATCAACCTTGCTCTGATCCAAGATGATGTAGGGTGGAACCCTATACGGACGATCTTTCATGAAAGGAGCGGATCCCGCGATGAACACGAAGAACACAAGGGGAGAACACAAAAGGAAACATAAGAGAATTACTCAAACCAACGAGATTAGGTCACACATATGCTAGATCCTCGAAACACAAAGAGATACATGATCCGAATCCAACAAAGGACAATACATAGGTAACCGGTTCTTCTCCCAGAGGAGGTCTTGAGGTCTTCCCGTTAGGGGTCTTGAATCCAAGTGGATCTTCTCCGAAGAGGTGATGGTCCCTCGCGATGGAGTAGATCCGGATGGATGAGCGAAGCTCTATCTCACATATGAGCTAACACAACGCCAATCCTAGAAAGAGGGATGAGGAGGTCTATTTATAGTCTAGAGTCACAAAAGGGTTAGTGGGCTTCGGCCCAACATGCGGGCGGCATACATGCGTCGAACGTCCGACCATCATCGGTCGTCCAGTGGCTCGCGGGGGATCGGACGTCCGGTCAGGGTCGGTCGTCCGATGTTTTGGCTCCGTTAGCGCTTTGTCGGTCATCCAGTCGGGGTCGGATGTCCGGTGCGTCGGTCGTCCGGAGGTCTCCATTCTTCCGACGTTTTGGCTCGGGTGTGGTGGTGCTGGTCGTCCGGAGGCGGTTGGTCGCCTGGGACCTGGAGTGCGTCGGACGTCCGGTAGGCGTCGGTCGTCCGGGCGCTGGGGCATCTTCTGGGTGGGACTTGGTCGGCTGGTGGATGCTCCAGGCGTCGGACGTCCGAGAGGCGCCGGTCGTCCGATGACTGAGAGTTTCGAGCAGTCCTTCTTCTTGTCCATTGAATTTGGTGTCCTCGCCGTCTTGTCCGTTGGGTGTAGCTGATCCGTGGCTTTCCTCCAAGTACCTGATCACACATAGGGTCTCCGCATGAGGTAGTAGCCATGTCTCATATGTAGGAAGTGGAAGTTCGGAGAGGAGCGAGTTCACCTTATCTTCGATAGCCTTTGCTCGGGCTCTTATCATTGGTCCAAGTGGTGTCGTAGGAGACATAGGTAGGTTCATGGGGATGACCTTGGGATGCTCCGCATCAGACCTGAGCACCGTCACCTGTTTTAGGTGCAAGCAGACTGGACATTATGCCAACAAATGTCCTGATGCTAAGCCGAGCAATGGCAATGGAAATGGCAACGGTAACGGCAACTCTGAAGTCAAGAAGCCCAACCGTTTTCCTTGAGCTCAAGTGAACCACATTGATGTGGAGGAGGTCTATGATCAGCCGGATACCGTAACTGGAAAGTTTTTGCTGAATTCACATCCAGTATTGGTACTTTTTGATTCTGGTGCCACACATTCATTCATATCAAGGTTAGTTGTCGAAAAGTATGGGTTACCCACTAGGACCCTTAGAAAACCCCTCCAGGTCAGTTCCCCAGGAGCCGAGATGATGGCAGGATTAGGATGCCACCCGATGAACCTCAGTATCTGGAATCATGAATTCCCCACAGACCTTATCGTATTAGAGTCACAAGGATTGGATGTAATCCTAGGCATGGACTAGTTGACCAAGTATGAAGGAAACATCGATTGTGCCCGCAAGTCGATTTTGCTCACCACCCCGGAGCAGAAGAGGATCAAGTATGTATCCAAGCACACACCAAGTAAGACTCAGGTAAATTCCCTTACAGGAGTTGTTCAGGAGGAAGTTCCAGTAGTTCAAGATTTTCTCGACGTATTTCTGGAAGAATTACCAGGGATGCCACTGGACAGAGAAACATAATTTTTGATTGAGTTATTACCCGACACAACCCCAATATCCAAGAGACCTTATCGGATGCCCCCGAATGATTTGGAAGAGATCAAGAAGCAGATCAAGGAATTATTGGAGAAAGGATATATTCGGCCAAGCTGGTCACTTTGGGGAGCCCCAGTTCTTTTGGTACAGAAGAAGGATGGAACCCGGAGAATGGTTGTGGATTATCGTTCGTTGAACGACGTGACCATCAAGAACAAGTACCCTCTACCGATGATAAGTGATTTATTTGATCAGCTAGTCGGAGCCAAAGTATTCTCCAAGATCGATCTTCGATCAGGGTATCATCAATTGAAGAATCGTGAACAGGATATACCCAAAACAGATTTTACCACTTGGTATGGTTTATATGAGTATACGGTCATGTCATTTGGACTGACTAATGCCCCTGCGTATTTCATGAGCATGATGAACAAGGTATTTATGGAATATCTGGACAAGTTTGTCGTGGTGTTCATCGATGACATATTGGTTTTCTCAAAGAGCGAGGAAGAGCATAAGGAACATCTGCGTCTAGTTTTGGAGAAACTCTGAGAACATCAGTTATATGCCAAGTTCAGCAAATGTGAATTTTGGCTGAAGGAAGTCGGATTCCTCAGACATGTTATTTCAGGAGAAGGAATAGCAGTCGACCCCACCAAGGTTGAATCAGTCACCAAATGGCATTCCCCCACCTCAGTCAAGGAGATCCGCAGTTTACTCGGGCTTGCATGATATTATCGGAGATTTATTGAGAATTTCTCCAAGATTTCCAAACCCATGACTGCGCTGTTGAAGAAGGAAACCAAGTACATTTGGGTCGAGGATTGTGAAGCTAGTTTTCAGGAGCTGAAGAAACGTTTGGTTACAGCTCCAGTACTAATTTTGCCGGACATACACAAGGATTACCAGGTATATTGTGACGATTTCCTCAAGGACTCGGAGGAGTGCTCATGCAGGAAGGAAAAGTTGTAGCTTATACCTCCAGACAGCTACGACCTCACGAGATAAATTATGCCACACATGATTTGGAGTTAGCAGCCATAGTGCACGCACTCAAGACCTGGAGACATTTCCTTATCGGAAACGGTTGTGATGTTTACACGGACCATAAGAGCTTGAAGTATATTTTCACATAGAAGGAGTTGAATCTTAGGCAGAGGAGATGGCTTGAGTTAATCAAGGACTATGACATGAGATTGCATTATCACCCAGGGAAGGCAAATGTTGTAGCAGATGCCTTGAGCCGTAACTGCTATGTGAACACCCTCGTAACTGGAGGATTACCTCAGAAGTTAGCCAACGATCTCAGAGAGCTCTGACTAGAGATAGTACCGAGAGGATATGTCGCCACCCTGGATATTCAGTCCACTTTGACCGAAAGAATCTGAGAAGCCCAGAAAACGGACAAGGAAATTGCAGAGATAAAAGAAAAGATGAGTAACGGAAAGGCTAAAGGTTTTCGTGAGGATGAGCATGGAACTTTATGCTTTGAGGATCGTATCTATGTGCCCAATGACCTAGAGGTCAGGAAGTTAATTCTTCAGGAGGCCCATGATTCACCGTACTCGATTCATCCAGTCAACACCAAGATGTATCTGAATTTGAAGGAAAGTTTCTGGTGGACAGGTATGAAGAAGGATATTGCCGAGTACGTAGCAGTATGCGACGTTTGTCAGCGAGTAAAGCGGAACATCAGAAACCGGCAGGGTTACTTCAACCTCTGTTGATACCCGAGTGGAAATGGTAAAAGCTTGGAATGGATTTTATTACAAGATTACCCAAGACTCGTTCAGGTTATCATTCCATCTGGGTAGTGGTTGATCGCTTGACCAAGGTAGCTCATTTCATTCCCGTGAAAACCACGTATACCAGCGCTAAGTTAGCCAAGATATACATGACCAGGATCGTATGTCTGCATGGAGTTGAGTATCGTGTCAGATAGAGGAACACAATTTACCTCAAAGTTTTGGAATCAGTTGCATGAAACATTGGGTACGAGGCTGGACTTCAGTACAACTTTTCATCTGCAGACAGATGGACAAACCAAGAGAGTCAATCATATTCTGGAAGACATGTTGAGAGCCTGTGCGCTGGACTATGGATCTAGCTGGGATGAAAATCTACCATACACAGAGTTTCCATACAACAACAGCTACCAGACCTCTCTGAAGATGGCCCTTTCGAAGCTCTATACGGAAGGAGGTGCAGAACACCATTGTCATGGGATGGTGTAGGATACTGCAAATTTTTGGTCCCGATCTTATCAAAGACTCTGAAGAGAAGGTCAAGCTGATTCGAGACAGACTTAAGATAGCTCAGTCGAGACAGAAGAGTTATGCCGACAGTAAACGCAAGGAAGTAACGTACGAAGCAGGAGACCGAGCATACCTCCGTGTGTCCCCACTTTGAGGAATCAAGAGGTTCGGTGTTAAAGGAAAGTTAGCACCCAGGTTCATTGGCCCATACAAAATCCTCGAACGTAAAGGAGAAGTTGCATACAAGCTGGAATTGCCGGAAGGGTTGTCCGGAGTTCACGATGTCTTTCACATTTTCCAGCTGAAGAAATGCCATGCTGAGATGGCCGATATTCCTTTGAGAGACACGGTGCCCCTACAGGCCATACAACTAGATAGTGATCTGACTTATGAGGAGAAACCCATCTGAATTCTCGAGACTACAAACAGAGTTACCCACATCAAGATCATCAAGTTCTGCAAGGTTCTGTGGAGCCACCACTCCGAGGAGGAAGCCACCTCGGAGCGAGAAGAAGATCACCGTCGAGACCACCCGCACCTATTTGCTAGCCAACCCGAATCTCGAGGGCGAGATTCATCTTAAGGTGGGTAGGTTTGTAACATCCCAAAGTTTCAATTTGGAATGTTTTACAATTATTAGATAAGCATCTATGCATTTTGTTTGAATTGAGTGGCATTTGGAAATTTTTGAGGCATTTGAATTTTATTTGACTTTGAATTCAAATTGGCATTTGAACTTTATTTCAAAAAAACCCTGACGCATACTTGTGCAAAAGTATGAGAGGAGCTAGCATGACACTCCAAAATGTCAGAAGAAATTAATGCTAAAAGTTTTGAATTCAAATTTTAGTTTTATTTGGAATTTCAAAAAATGTTTTTTATAAAGTTTTTACTTTGCCTCTAAAAAATAGTTCATCCTATAACTTATGCTTTTCTGAGAATTTTGATATATATATATATGTCCTATATAAAAGTATATTTTATTCCTCTCTATATATATATATATTCTCTGTCTTATTTAAAAAAAGGGAAACCCCGAGCTAGCCAGGCCAACCGGCCCAGCCAGCAGCGCCCAGGCCAACCAGCGCGCCCAGCCAGCCCAGCCGCGCCCGCACCCGACCCTGTTCCGATCGGCCGCCCGGTCGATCTCCCCCTCTCTCTCCCTCACCGACCCGCGGGGCCCACCCCTGTTCTTTCCCCTCGTCCACGCCACGCCACACCGGAGCACGCCCAGAGTGCCGCCGCACTCCGATCTTTCAGGGATCGCGATCCCGAGTCGCCCCCTGCTCCACAAAGATGCCCTATAAAAGGCCAAGCCCCTCCTCTCTCGCACCCCCCTAAAACCCTCCTCCAAAAACCCACCACACCCGCCGCCACCTCCGAACCAATCTGATCACAGCCGCCGTCGTTCGCCGCCGTTTGCGACGCCGGTGAGCACCACCTCGACCGCCCTTTCCATCCACACATCGCCCTCGACCAGGTGCACCCCGTTGACACCTTTTCTTCGCCCAGGAACCGCTGACGCCATCGTCCCAAGCATCGCCACCCGAGCCGCGGGCACCTGAGCCGCGCCGTCAACGTCCCGCTAGCCTCAGCTGCTCCCGAGCTCCACCAACACCACCTCTGAGTCGCCCTCGCCAAGACGTGCCTCCCCTACACCCTCACCGACACCGGAGACCACCGCAGACCCTGCCCCGCTCGACGCCGACCGCCACCCTCCTCTGTTCATCGTCGGTCACCGCCACTGTAAGCCGCCACCTCCCCTCCCGTCCGATCTTCAACCAACGGACTAGATTAGAACTGGCAAAGGGTTAGGTTTTTTGTAGTAGACCAGTTTTATTTTCAGTTAATTCGCGGTTTAGATCTAGCCAGTTTACTTGTACGGTTTTTTTTAATAGCCGACGTGTTTTAGTTATATTGCGCCGAGCATAATATAATTACAGCTCTCACCCCACTAGGCCCATTAGCGTCCGTCCTTTTTTTCTATCTGTTATTTTAGTTTCTGTTTTTAAAACAGAATAGTTCTATTTTTATAAAATTCATATCTCCTAAGTTATTTAGAGTTTTTGATTAATTCTTTTTGCGTTAGATGGTAAATTTTATGAACTTCCTGTATATATCAGTTTTGTACATGTTTGAAGTTCTTAAAATTTATTTGCATGAATTTTGATCAAACCACCATTTTTGCAATAACTAGAGCTAGGATTAATATTTTTAGGTGCTTCTTTTTGCTACTGTTTTATTGTGATCTTAGCTATTAGTAGGTTTAGTTTGGTTAGTTTTAGGATTTATCAAAAATATTTTATCGCGAAAACAGTACTGTTTTGCTTTTCATCACCTTTGTCACTATTTCTTTTATTTTAAATTATTTTAAAATTATCTTTTATTTTTATTTTTTTGTTCTGTTCACATTAGTTTCTCTAGAATTAAATGTGGAACTTTTATTTGTAGAAAAAAATTGTTTTAGTTGTTTATTTCTTTTCCTACTAGAAACTTGTTTTAGGCATAAAAGGAGTTTTAAAATTGCTTTTAATGCATTTATTTTTGCATCAAATTTATTTGTTGTTTTATTTTTATTTTTTTAACAAAAACCTTATTTTCGTTTTGTTAAAAAAATTATTAATGGCAGAAAATTTATTTTAGTTTGTTTCACTTGTAGTAAATATGTTGTAGTACTTTTGTTTAATGTATGCTTATTGTATGTTATTTATTGATTCGTTAGACTATCCAGAGTGCGAGGCTTGTGTCTACGAAGCGTTAGAGTTTCAGCATCGTCAACAAGGCAAGTTCACTCTGATCATGTATTTCCACTACCCATGTTTTATTGCATTAGTAGTTCCTTTCTACCTTGAATAGTAGGATATTGAGCATTGAACTTGAGGTAGTATCATGAGATAGGAAAAACCCAACACCCTGTTACCATTGCCCGGGAAGGGACATTACTTCATATTTGCTACGCTTTAGTAGACGGGGTTTGGTTGTGAGATTCAGAAGTGTTGTGAGGTTAAATAATTCAAGACCTGCATTATGATTCAAGACTTCAACGACTCAATATACCTCTGGGTGGAATGGAAAGCATTTGCCAGCCTGATATCTATCATGTTTATGCCCGGGAATCCTGGTATCTACCTGTGATCATCCCGACGGAATACCACCCAGGCTCAAAGAGATGGATGGATACTTCAAGGCCGGAATACCACCCAGGCTCAAACGTTTTTTTACTTATGTCGAAATGGGGCAAATAATATACCGTTGGAAAGATATCAAAAATGCGATACTTAGTCATGTTGAATTTTTTCTGAAATTCGTAACTGTTAGAAGTAATTTTGAATATGATGAGACCCATCATGTTGGTTTTCCGTTCAAAAAATGGAGTACTTGTACTGATCTATGTGTGTGTTTGTACTGAAGTATTTTTTACAGAGTAAATGTTGAATAAGGTGAGACCGGTCATGTTGTTTTTTCCGTCCAGAAAATAGAGTACTCGAACTGACATTTGTATATGTTTGTAGTGAGCGTGATTTTCACATACCGGAATTTACTTTGTTTTCCTCACAACTATTTTTAACCGGTTTTTTTGTTTTACTATGAACTGATCCTGTTTTTTAGTTCAAAATGTTTGTAATTCGAACTAGTTATTGTTTGAACTAATTATTGTATTTAATTCAAACAATTTTTAATACAATTTGATTATTTCACTTTAATTTAAATTAATAATTTGTTTTTTAATTCCAACTGATCATTGGTTTTACTTCAAACCAATTTTCTAACTCAAACTGATCGTTTCTTTTATTTTGAACTGATATTTTTTATTTCGAATGCTCATTGTTTTTACCTCAAACACATTTTTTAATTCGAACCGGTCAATTCTTTTATTTAGCATTGATCGTTGTTTTTAATTCGTACTGATCAATGTTTTCGTTTTTAATACAAACCATTTTTTCCTTTCCTGCACAAACATCGAACCGTCATGTACACTTTTTATATAAGCTCAATAATGTTTAGACATATGAATGAGCATCCCCTATTTGTCAACTTCGAACTTCTGTAAAGAAAAATCTCTGAACTTATCGTATTCTCGAGTTTGAATGGATGTAAATACTTTTTTGCAAAATGCTCCAGATTTCTGTATGGTACGCACACAACCTTGATGAGCCAATGTATTCTCGGATTCGAGAATGCATACTTCAGTACATAGCGCACCATTAAATTGCTGCATAACGAATAAAAATGCATAAAAACTGCCAAAGATGCATAGTGCACCATTGAGGTATTAACCATTCGTACTTTCCAGATACATTACAGTGCATCTACATACCAAAGGTACATGTACATTAAGAACCTTTAAAAAAATCTGAATCGCTCTCACGCTTTTCTACTTGCTATTCTCACATTTATCTCATTTTTCACATTATTTCTTCCTCCCCTACTAGTACCTCTTACTGGCTTTCTTGATTCTACACCCAGCAAGCCCAAGATGTCCATAAATCAAAGAAAAACCAACAAACACTGCACAAAAAGATGTTGTTAATAGGGTCGCAAGAATGCTAAAAAAATACAATATAAACAATGATGCTAGAATAGTAATTGTGTAACACCATCCGACAACTACAATTCATGAAGGAAATGCATCAAAACATCCACCAGAGAGGTGCATGAATATTAGTTTCCCCATGGAAATTATAAAAACTATACGCAGGTAGCCAAATTTTGTCCTCTGTTTTTTGCATACGCAAAGAATATGAAGTCTGAAAGGTTCTAATTGTAAAACATGCTCCAAAGCAAACATATATTCCTATTCCATATTAAAATATAAACCGTTTGAGGATAACCCAACTTGGAAAGCTAGTCATGTTTTCCAAGGGACCTTCTCTAAGCAATAAGAAGAAAGTTCATGCTACAAAAGGGACTTTCTCTAAGTAGTAAGTAGAAAGTTCAGGTCACAAAGTTTACTCTTATAGATATACACAAAAAAATAAAACAATGATCACTTGAACTATTTGGAGAATAACATGCGAGCTTATAGCATTTCATCACTTGAACTTATAGCAATAGAAATAAGAAATATGTACAGCCTCCGACTCGTGGAAATTATAAGAAATTTGTAAATACTAGTACTACAATAAACATTTATAAATACTAGTGAACTTGAACTTATGGTCTCCCGAGATCTGAACTGATTGTGTTACAAGCACACGCACAAAAATCCAACGAAGCTGATATCAGTACATGTTAAAAAGATAATCAAGTTCATGTATATTAATTGTGAGAAGTTCAAAAAGAAACTTCTTAAAAGTTTGTACTGAAAAGATGTATACTGTATAACATCTGCTGAGAAGGACCATACTATTGAACATCAGAAACATGTTCTTTTCTTTAAAGGCATTAAGACAAACATGTGTAGAGCACAAGCGCATCACAAGGCCAATTACTCATTGAGGAGGAGCTCTCCGGCAGGTGCTCGCATCCCTGGTCATCCGAACCTCCTAAATCACGACAGGCAGCAGCAAGTCAATACCAAGCCGTACCTGAACAATAAAGGTTTCAGATTCATTTGCTTGCCAGATTAATAGATAGTTGCTATTCTAGGCAATGAATGTACTGAACTAAAAATAAGAATGGAACTAAACTAAAATTAGATATTGAACTGAACTAATATAAGAAAGTTTCTATTCAGGACTGTTCTCCCATATCTATAAACCAAAATTCCCAGGGAAGTTAAACTTCACATTTAGAAGAAATCTAGACTTCTACAACAGAACATATGCTAAAGTAACAAAAGCGAAGTTAATAAGGAAGAAAACAAGTCACTGTTTTCATCTTTGTTTTTATCAGAGATGTTGTAGCCCGAATGGTGGGTTTTTGTGTAAGCTGCCTACAAGATAGTTATTAGGTTTTATGTAAAACTTTTTATTTAGAAGAAAATGGCTATATCTCTGATGCTAACTTAATTTGAGCAGAAATGTTCATCTTATGACAAATCGAAACCACTAGCTACATTTTTTGCTTCCAATCTTTGAACTGAGAAAAATTATGAGGTTTTTTTGCTCCCAACCTCCTCCATATAGATTCTCGAACTGATTTTTTTTCTTTCACTTGAACTGAGCAAAGAAAAGTAGCAATTAAGGCATTCTTAGCCAGACTAGGCACCCCCCCAAATCCCACACAACAAAGCATGTTATATGTATTTTTCACGAACTGATGATTGTTCACGTACTGAACTCAGAGCACCTAGTTTGTGTTGAAGCAATTAAAATAGACGTCCTGAGCACCCCGTTTCAGCAAATGTTTGTGCTATAATTCAATAGTAGAGAATATAGATAAGCAAACACCTTTTTTATGGATAATATACCATTTTTGATGGCCTTCATGTGACCAGCGGTGTCGGAGGTGATCTCGTGTCTCCTGCTGCTGCAGGTCGACGAGGAACAGCTGTGACAGTGAAAACAAAATCAGCGAACAGAGTGGGAGTAAGTGGTGGTCGGGCGGCAGATGGAGCCCCACAACTCATGCACCCGCGTCCACCGTCGACCGCCGCCAGTCCGGCCGAACTCCATGAGGTCCACCTGCGCCACATCGCCATCATCATACTCCATCAGGATCTCCATGTACATTGCGTTCCACACCTCAACGTGGAAGCCCACCTTCAGCCGCAGGAACTCGCTTGGGAACCAAGTGCTTGATCGTAGACCAGACTCGTCCTTGTGGGACTGCCAAAAGTGTCGAGGTCGAACTGTTGCACAAAAGAAAATCAGGAACTCACGGGATGCAGGGTCGAAATGTTGCACAAAAATATATAGTTTCTCTTTTTGCTCAGACATTCCCACAAACGTAACAAGTGCACAGGTTGAACTGATCTCGCGCATGACACAAACTTGCTCAAGGGTAGGCTGGGAGGTACGAGTGGAGCAGCACATGGAGGTGAACTTCGACTCGGAGGCTGGGAGCATCGAATTGCCCACGGAAATTTTTCTTTGTTTTTTGCCTGCAGATCAGGAGGTCGACCTAACGAGGAGCATGAACTAGGACGTGCTCAGATGAAAGAACATGGGAGGGAGCTCCATGTGCTCAAACCTCCCCATCGCGCTTTTCGGTTGGCCGGGATGTGGGTGGCGAGGTGTCGAGGTGCGGCTGTTCGCCGGGAGGTGGGTGGTGGGAACAGGGCGCTAGGGAAGGTCTACATAGGCAACCGGCGGTGGCACGTTGTCGAGCGAGACGGGCGGCGGTGCGCTGGGGAGGAGGCCGGGCGGGGGCGAGCTATGGAGCGAGACGGGCGGCGGCACGCTGAGGAGGAGGCCGAGCGGGGGCGCGCAGGAGGAGGCCGGGCGGCGGCGCTCTGGGGAGGTGCCCGAGCGGCGGCGTGGGGGTCTGGTCGCGGGGGGTGGGGGTGTGGGTCGGTGTCAAAACCGACGGATCTCGGGTAGGGGGTCCTGAACTGTGCGTCTAAGGATGATGGTAACAGGAGACGGAGGACACAATGTTTACCCAGGTTCGGACCCTCTCTATGGAGGTAATACCCTACTTCCTGCTTGATTGATCTTGATGAATATGAGTATTACAAGAGTTGCTCTACCACGAGATCGTGATGGCTAAACCCTAGAAGTCTAGCCTGTATGACTATGGTAATGAATATCTCTATCCGGACTAAGCCCTCCGGTTTATATAGACACTGGGGGGACCTGGGTTGTACGAAGTCGGTTACAGAGAAAGGAATATTCATATTTGATTCGCCAAGCTTGCCTTCCACGCCAAGGAGAGTCCCATACGGACATGGGTAGAGTCTTCGTTCTTCATATCTTCATAGCCCATCAGTCCGGCCCATGACTAACAGGTCGGACGCCCGAGGACCCCTTAGTCCAGGACTCCCTCAGTAGCCCCTGAACCAGGCTTCAATGACGAGGTATCCGGCGCGCAGATTGTCTTCGGCATTGCAAGGCGGGTTCTTCTTCCTGAGTACTCCAAGATACTCTTCGGACGCATCAAACGTGTCTGGATCTGCAACACAAGTACCACACACACAGCCATAGAGAGTATAATATTCCACGAGTCCAATCCGCTGACAACTTTTTGCAACATGACATCATGTCGGCCCGGTCATAATTTTGAACCGTTTTTCGTCTGCTGCTCCACATTTTGAGATGCGGTTGCCATTGGCACATCTTGTCGAAGCAGAGATCATGTCCCCTTACTGCGGGATTCTCATCAATACGGGTGTGGGTAACCCAACCGTGTTGTTTACACAGCCCTTGGGAACAGGCGATTTTTAAGGCGAGTGGGGAGGCGTTCAATATTCACTGCCTTTATAAGGAGATAAGGATTCCCTTTCTTCACCCACGCCTTCTCTTCCTCTCTTCCATTCCATTCTCGAGCTCTAGCGCCCAAGTTCCCATCCTCTCCTCCTCAAGGAACCACTCAATCATGTCCGGATCCGGAGGCCAAGGCAAGTGGATGGTCTCCTCCGTCAAGGAGAAGGACATCACCTAGCTTCGGGCGGCCGGGTATCTGGCGAAAGGAATCTTCAACATGAAGCCGAAGGTGGTGGATGGTCAGCACACGGAGTGCGGAGGCGCCATGGTGACCAAGATGCCCAACGTCACTTGGCCCACAGGCACTTTTGTGGAGACTGTCAAGGAGTGGCAGAAGCAGTGGTTCTACATCACAGAGGCACGCGGCGCCACTTGGGCGGTGGCTCCCGAATTCAAGGCCGGAGCCCCAATGCGGCTCACCTCCTGGACGGAGAAGGGCCCCAACTGGTATGCGTCAGACGAGCTGATAGCGCTGCAAACGCGCATTCAGAGTATGGTGGATAAAAACATCAAGCTCGTCGATGTGATACAGGTGATGCTGGTTCGCCGGATTCTCCCCTGCCAAAGCCGAAGCTTCCCTTTATGGAATTCGATCCGGAGAAGCACCAGACCCTGGGGGGCTCTTCGGAACTACTCACGAAGATGCCTGGAAGTTGCTCTTCAAGGGCAACGAGAAGCCGCCGGTCATAGATTCGGACCGTGGGCACGATCACACCCATCCCGCCAATGCGGTAAGTTCTCCTTTTCTCAAGGCGCACCTTCTACTTGTCTGTTCAAGGAGGATGCCTAATCTTTTGTTGTGTTGTTTTAGGTGTGGACGGAGAGAGCAGAGCGGATCCAGAGTTCGACTCCGCTGCCCGAAGAGCCAGTCATCCCGCTCCTGGCGAAGATGCTGGTTCCGGCGCCTTATCGGCTGCCAGAAAAGAAGGCCAAGAAGAAGGCCAAGGGGGCCAAAGGTGGCCCCCGTCGTAAGGGTGCTTCGGACATGACGTCCGAAGACGAAGAGACCCTTTCCTCCGCCGCTGAGGACAATGATGACGAAGAGGAGGAGAACAACCCTCCCCCTAATGAGGGAAAGAAGAAGAGGGCGGCCTCCATGAATCTGGAGGCGGAGACGTCCAAGAAGTGGAAGGGCTTCCTTGCGGATAACTCCGCGTGGGATGTCGACAGCAGTCCGGAGCGACGCCCCCGACCCATGCCCCCGACTGCATCGTAAGTGTCAAAACTCATATATGTCCATATATCCGGCCTCGCCTCTTCATTGTATTGATATGGTTAATTATGTCATTGTAGTCCGGCCCATGACAACTCCCAGCGATCCATCAAGGGGTTCGCTGGACTCGAGGGCGATGGCCAGCGATTCACCGCCGGCCGCTTATTCTCCCAAGGCCAAGGGCGACGCCGAGGTGCTGTCCCGAAGGACCTTCCCAGGCCAGGGGAGGTTCAGGAGGCGTCGGAAAGCGAAACCTCCGACGCCGGACACCAGGGGAGCAAATCCCCATGGAGACAGGTGATGAGGGTCGTATTCAGTTTGGCCCTCAGCCGAATACGATTCCGGAGACCGATACGGCTCCGGAATCCAGCGTGCAACCTCCTTCGAAAGAGGGGGGTATGCCTGTTCTGCCGGTGACCCATGTCCAACCAGGGGCACCGGATAATCTGCTGGAAGCGCTGCGAGGCGCTTCCATTGTGGATGGGCACCGTGTTCTTATGGGCACGGTAATTGAAAGGGTTCAGGCCGCCAAGAGCGAACTAACCGAAGCCTGCAGCAGCATGCTGATAGGTTTTGAGGTAAGCGATGCAAAAAGAGAAAAGTCCCAATATAGACAGTAGCCCCTGAGACACTGTCCGGTGTTCGGAAAGAAAAGCCGGACAGTGGATCAATTAATTTTCGCAGGGAACTAACTAAAATGTGTCTTATATGAATAAGCAGGCGTCGTTGCTGGCCGCGACCTCACACACTACCAAAGTCTCTGGACTAAAGCAGAGGCTGGAGCGGCCGAGGGAGAGCTCGGCCAAGCAAGGAAGCAGCTGGAAGAGCAGCAAGGTATGCGATGACTCGCAATATATTCGGAAGGAATAAATGATGTTTATTTACTGTAATGTCATGACTTATGTAGGAGCGACGACCGAGGTCGAGGGCCTGAAAAAGGCCCTGGCCGAAGCTGACGAGAAAGCTGCCAAGGAGCAAGCCGCCCGCAAAAAGCTCAAGGCCAGGCTCAACGAGGTCCAGCAAGAACTCCAGGACGCGGTGAAAAAGTGCGAAGCCTTGGAGGGTGATGTTTCGGCTTGAGAGACCGAACTCGCCAAGGCTCGCTAAAGTGTGGAAGAGGCCCGGGTTGACGCCCAGGGCGCCCTCCAGGAGATCCAAGAGGCCAAGAAGATCGCGGCGGGTAAGGTGTTTAGTATGCAAAGCAAGTATGTGAAGAAGAAGTATTTATTACTAACCCGACTTCGGAGTTCCCCAGGGGCGTTTGCGGACCTGCCGCGCAGCGTGTCAGACGCTGCGAAGTTCTTCTGAGCCGAAGAAGGGAGCTCGACGGAGAAGCTGTTCTGGTCGCAGTACCTTGCGCCAGAACATCCAGTGCCCTTCACCGATCAGCTGAAACAGCTAGTCGAGCTGCATAGGGTGGCCGAACTGGCCATGAAGGATTTGATAATCCGGCTGTGTCCTGCCGAAGTTATACCCAACAGCTACTTCAGCCTCGTGAAGTGGCTGGTGAGTGCCTGTCCTCGGCTGGACATCGTCAAGCGATCGGTCTGCATCGAGGGTGCGCGCCTGGCCTTCACCTATGTCAAGGTGTGGTGGGCGAAGATGGACGCCGTCAAGCTAGCGACCGAGGGGCCGCCTGAGGGCAAGGAGCACCGCACACCCGAGCGATACTTTGGAGACGTCCTGGAGGGGTCTCGCATTGTGGCGATGCAATGTGCGAAAGACATTATTTTTGAATGAATACATTCATGTTGACTCGACCTTGTATGATCAAACAAAGTTGTTATGTAATATAATGTTTTTGTTTTTGTAAAAAAGTTTACCTCCTGTGCGGCCGTGTTGTATGAAATCTGAGGGTTGGCTAGTCGTCGGCTTCTGCCCCCACGTAGGTAGTACGGAGGTGTTCGGGATGGAATCTAAACACTCTTGATCCAATTATATGGTCCTTGAAGGAGTTGTTTAGCGCAACGAACCAGGCAATCAGACTATGCGGCTTTAACGCCCTCGCTTAGCCATAGGAGTTTGACAAAAAATGTTGGCACATCCCCTAGTATCCGAACTAGAGTGCAATAAGCGCCTGATCGGGTAAGTACCGATCCCTTGCGTAATGCGTAAAAAATCTCCAACGATTTGAGACCTCCGAAGAGCTGACCGGCTCTCGCCGCATCATGACAGTTAGTTTTCAGCTTTCTCTACTGAGGTGCTCCATCGGGTAAACCAGGGCACAATCGCAGTAGTTCTCCCTTTACTACCTTAGCTAATATAGCAGAATGTAAGGTAGCAAGCACAGGAGCCGGGCAACACAACTATTGACCAAAGACATGATTCGGAGCCAATGCATATAATGCTAAATTCGGGGTGCCGAACTGTACTGTAAAAAAGTGTTCGGACTTTGTTGCCGTATTATGGGGCGCTATGAAGCCCCTGGCAAATGGGAACGTACCAAAGTGTACGGGTGCTACTTGATAAGGTTATTAACAGAAAATAAAGGAAAACAGAAAAGGAGCAAAGGTAATGAGCTAGGGCCGTAGAATTTTGGGCCGCGAACTGTTTTCATTGCAATTTTATTAATACGTCAAAGCGCATTGATGCACATAGTGCGATAAGCAACGGGTAATTTTGACATGCCACGACCAAGGGAGAGCTGCGTGTGGGTCCTGAAAACAGGTAGAGTGATCGTTAGAGAAAACACCTAGAAATTCCCCTGTACGCTTGTGCTTCTTGACATCTTGGTGTGTTTATCCTTTGATAGGACCGGTGATCAGGCCATCCGAGAAAGCCTGTGAAAAAGAGACCTGAAAAGGGAAAAGGAAACAATGAAAGTATATGTGTCCGGGAGCGGTCAAGCCGTATTGCGAATCACAAGCTAGTTATGCCTCCGTCCATGCCCATGGTATTTTGAGTGCGTAGTTATGTATGCGCGATACAAATGCCGCCACTTCAGTGGGACTGGGACGGAGGCCAAATTGCTAGTCGAGCTCTTGACGAGCTGAGCTGTCATGCTGCAGAATGGTCCGGACCCTCTTGACAGTGTCCGGGAGCTTGGCCGCCGAATTAAGGTTCTGCTTGAAAAGGCCGCTCTGTACTTCTGCTGCTAAGGCAGCAGTGTGTTCCTCGGTATGCAGGGAACGTTCCGTATTTCCATTGACTGTTATGACGCCGCATGGCCCGGGCATCTTGAGCTTGAGGTAAGCATAATGAGGCACCGCATTGAATCAAGCAAATGCGGTTCGTCCGAGCAGTGCGTGATAGCTGCTGCGAAAAGGAACGATATCGAAGATTAACTCTTCGCTTCGGAAGTTGTCCGGAGATCCGAAGACAACCTCTAGCGTAATTGAGCCCGTGCAGCGGGCCTCTACACCTGGTATGACTCCTTTGAAGGTAGTCTTTGTGGGTTTGATCCGTGATGGGTTAATGCCCATTTTGCGCATTGTATATTGATAGAGCAGGTTTAGGCTGCTGCCGCCGTCCATAAGGGCTCGCGTCAGGAGGAATCCGTCAATTATTGGGTCAAGGACCAATGCGGCTGAACCGCCATGACGGATACTGGTCGGATGATCCCGTCGATCAAAAGTGACCGGCATGACGACCATGGATTAAATTTGGGGCGACTGGCTCTATCGCATAGACGTACCTGAGCGCGCGCTTGCGCTCCCTCTTGGGGATGTGTGTAGCGTATATCATGTTCACCGTTTTGACCTGGGGGGGACTTCTTTTGTCCCCCCTGTGTTCAGTTGCCGGGGCTCCTCGTCATCGTCCTCGCTTTGCGATCCCTTTTCTTTGTTCTCGACATTTAACTTGCCAGCCTGTTTGAAAACCCAACAATCTCTGTTGGTATGATTGGCTGGTTTATCAGGGGTGCCATGGATTTGGCACGGACGATCGAGTATGCGGTCCAAGCTGGATGGTCCCTAATTGTTTCTTTTATATGGCTTCTTTTGCTGATCGGACATGGAACCACTGAATCCGGCATTTATTGTTGTGTCCTCGGTGTTGTCACCATTACTTTGGCGTTTGTGTCTGCTGCGTCGGAGCTTGCCGTTGCTATTTTTGGCCTCGGAGGTGCCCGTGTCACTCGCTGTATTTTTGCTACGGGCCAGCCAACTATCCTCTCCCACACAGAAGCGGGTCATGAGTGCCGTGAGGGCTGCCATGGATTTTGGCTTTTCCTGGCGGAGGTGGCGGGCTAGCCATTCGTCACGGATGCTATGCTTAAAGGCCGCTAGGGCTTCGGCATCGGGCAGTCGACGATCTGGTTCTTTTTAGTTAGGAACCTAGTCCAGAATTTCCTGGCTGACTCTCCAGGCTGTTGGACTATGTGACTTAAGTCATCGGCGTCTGGTGGCCGGACATAAGTACCTTGGAAGTTGTCAAGGAAAGCTTCTTCCAAGTCCTCCCAGCCGCCAATAGAATTTTCAGGCAGACTATTTAGCCAGTGCCGAGCTGGCCCTTTGAGTTTTAGCGGGAGGTATTTTATGGCGTGAAGATCATCCCCGCGGGCCATGTGGATGTGGAGAATAAAATCCTCGATCCATACCGCGGGATTAGTTGTTCCATCGTATGATTCGATGTTTACGGGTTTGAACCCTTCTGGAAATTCATGATCCATTACTTCGTCAGTGAAGCAAAGAGGGTGTGCGGCACCTCTATATCGGGCCGCATCATGACGTAGCTCCGATGGAGTTCGTCTGCGGTTTTCGGCCCGGGCGTGACTAGGTTTGTCGGGTCCGAATAGATAGCCATCCTCGCGTGTCGGGGCATGTCCTCGCGATCCGTAGATCGATCTTGTATGTCCTGCTCTACTATCCAGGTCTTGACAAAGGTCATATGTGTAACCCCGAGCTGTCTTATCCCTGCCTTTACGGTGAGGTGGGGCAGTCTGGTGTTCGGCTTGAGTTTCCACTTTATCCTGACCGCGTGGTGGTCGGTCAGCCGCATTGCACGATGCTGGTGCGTGCTCTGGTGCCTCATCATCGAACTGTGGTAGCAATTTGTGCTTCGGGTAACTTTTGGTTGGGCGCCTAAGGCCGTATTCCTCGGCTGCCAGGACATCAATCCATCTGTCGTTGAGCAGGTCTTGGTCAGCTTGAAGCTGCTGCTGTTTCTTTTTCAGGCTCCTCGCAGTGGCTATTAGCTGAAGCTTAAAGCGCTCCTGCTCGAGAGGTTCCTCAGGCACGATGAAATCCTTGTTGCCGAGGCTCACCTCCTCCTCGGAGAGCGGATGATAACTACCATCCTCTGAGTCTTCGTCTATGGCCTGTTCATTAGGGCTGACTTGCCCATCTTCCTGATTGTCTTGTTCAGCAGTTTGTTCGTCGGGGTCTTCTGTGTCTTCGGCGCCATCTGGAGTGTTATCATCTCCTGTGCCGGTGTTGCTGTCTTTGCTGCGGCGCGATTCAGATCGGCGCCACTGACGACAGCGCTCTGGTTGTGTCTTGGTAGGGTCATTCTTCTCTGGGTTCTCCTTGTCGTCGCCGCTATTATCTTTTGGTGCATCCACCATGTATACGTCATATGAGAAAGTGGTCGTCCATCGTCCAGTGAACGGCAGGTTTTGGGCCTCCTCTTCTCTGGCATCGTCGTCCATATCGTTGATGTCTTCGGAGTCATAGTCAAGCATGTCGGTTAGGTCTTCGACAGTGGCTATGAAGTGGGTGGCGGGTGGGAAGCGAAATTCTTCCCCATCATCAGCCTCCAGTTCAAACCGGACATAATTCGGCTGTGAGTCCCCCGCCAAGGACAGATTTTTTAACGAGTTCAGCACATCGCCAAGGGGCGAGTGTCGGAAGATGTCTGCGGCGCTGAATTCGAAGATCGATAACTGATCAAGCTCGGCGTCCGCGAATGCACATGGCTCGGAACTTATAGCCGGAGACGAGTCCGGAGTTCTGGTGACACAGGTATCGTGCGAAGTTAAGTCTATGTGCAGCTCCAATGCCGCAGAATCCGCGACCTCCGTGGAGGGGTTGAGCTTCCCGTCCTCGGATGGCGCGGTCTGCTCCGGATCTAAAGCCAGAGCAGTTACGGAAGCTATCTCCAGGATGCGGTCCGATGACAGATTTAAGTCATGTTCATCGGGGTGACAAGGAGCGGTCGCCGCGGTCCCAAATCCGTCGAAGATCATGTGTCCACGGATGTCTGCGACGTAGTTCAAGCCTCCGAATCTGACCTGATGGCCTAGGGCGTAGCTATCGATCTGCTCCAGATGGCCAAGCGAGTTGGCCCGCAGTGCGAAGCCGCCGAACACGAAGATCTGTCCGGGGAGGAAGGTTTCTCCTTGGACAACATTGTCGTTGACGATTGAAGGGGCCATCAAACCTTTTTTGGACGGCACAGCAGAACTCTTAATGAAAGCACCAATGTCGGTGTCAAAACCGGCGGATCTCGGGTAAGGGGTCCCGAACTGTGCGTCTAAGGATGGTGGTAACAGGAGACGGGGGACACAATGTTTACCCAGGTTTGGGCCCTCTCTATGGAGGTAATACCCTACTTCCTGCTTGACTGGTCTTGATGAATATGAGTATTACAAGAGTTGATCTACCACGAGATCGTGATGGCTAAACCAAAGAAGTCTAGCCTGTATGACTATGGTAATGAATATCTCTATCCGGACTAAGCCCTCCAGTTTATATAGACAGCGGGGGGGGGGGGGGGGGGGACCTGGGTTGTACAAAGTCGGTTACAGAGAAAGGAATATTCATATTTGATTCGCCAAGCTTGCCTTCCACACCAAGGAGAGTCCCATCCGGACACGGGTAGAGTCTTTGGTCTTCATATCTTCACATCCCATCAGTCCGGCCCATGACTAACAGGCCGGATGCCCGAGGACCCCTTAGTCCAGGACTCCCTCAGTGTGTCAGGCCTTTTTCTCTTTTTTTTCATCAGACCGCGTCCTTATAGGGCCGGATAGTAAGAGAATATTATTCTGTTACTAGTAACAGAATAGTCCAGTCCTATATATATTTTTGTGCAACATTTCGACCATGCATCCCATGTATACTATTATGTAGTACTATATATACTACTTTATCATTTTAAATATATTCATATACTATATCTAAGATATTTCAAAGTAAGTTACACACAAAAATTGCATATGAGACCATACTTTTTGTTATATTTGTGAAATAGGTACATATTTGTACATAAAAAAGAGCATGCTAAAAATATGGTACATACTACCTATAAAGTAGTATATATACTACCTAAACATCATTATATACTACATACTACACGTATATACTCTCGGTTTTGACAGATACTACATACAACATATAAAATGCAAGTGGTGGTAACTACCACCGGTATATATATCAAACGGTTCCAATCCCATGTTCCAATATCAACCAATATCCTATACCATGTTAATGACTTTCCCTCCAAAGATAAAGGGAAAACCTTCTTCTTAAATCCATCCCCGGATAAACCTGCAACCTTAAACAATCCACAAATTTCTTCCACATAGATTAAGTGCATATCATGATGTACTGTTCCATCTCCTGCATAAACATAAGCTAGTAGTTTCTCTAACATACCCGAAGAAATCTCATAATAAATATTTTCAGTAGGTTCAGTATGTTGAGGGGCAACTCTTAGTGCTTCCGATCGAGGTGACGATACCCCGAAAAAACCCTCAAAGGATTACTTTCCATGTGATATAAATGTTTCCGTACCAAATTCCACACACCAAAGGTGCTTCACTCCCCGACAATGGCGCCAAAAAGAGTCTTGATGCCCCACGAGTACAGGGAAATCATAGTCCTTTCGATAAGTAAGAGTGTCAAACCCACCTGATGAGACTCGACTAGATGATGAGTCGTTGGTTGGTCCGATCTTCACGGTAGTTGCAAAACAACAACGAACGGCGGCGACGACGGTTGGAAAAATAAATAGGTAGCAGACGTAGAAGAAGAAAAGGCCTTTGGATCAAGGAGACAACATGAAACCAAAGGAGTAGACTTGCACCAAAATTAACCCAAGGTTAATCACAACAGCGCAGCAGCAACAATCCCCGATCAAGGATCGCAAAAACTCACAATATTGGCGTCCCCCGACCTGGGACTTTTCTCTTATAACTCTCGATAAGAAAATCAATCTTCCAAACTAATCTGCATGCAAAACTGATGACGTTGCCTTTTATATCCTAGTCACACCAGCTATAAGGGCTTACTAACCAACTCGATGTCTCAAACTAACATGGCGATCCTCTCCTTTTACATCTTGGAGAGAGAAGAAAAAACAAGCTAACTAGCACAACTTGTACGTGGACCCTTGTATTCTAGTATTCTTTAATTAGGAAGCTAATTAATTATCCGGCCACACTGATCACACAGGACTAACTTAAAACAAAAGAACAACTTATTTCCTTGCACGCCTGAAACTACTTCGCCGGACATGAAATACTACCAATATTAGTGCACTTTGGTGGGGTTCTAAAGTTTGGCTTCACCGTCTCCTTCTTCGGCTCCATCGGCGAAACCTCAATGCAGAAAGAGCCAAGCCGTAGCACAGTCGGAAGATTAGAATGTGAAGTCTCTAGAATACTTGCGTCAAAACAAAACGTTGTGCTTGTCTTTTGTTCAACACTTGGAGTCGACCCAAGTAAACCTACGTTATTGGTGCGCACATCATCCTCACCCTCTTGAATCGAAGCCGTCCTCGGCTTCGAAGCAATCTTTATGATATTTTGTTGGAGAGAAACATTAGCATCCACATTGATGGCATTGGCAAACATCTGTCTCAACACATTCTGTATCCCATTATTCCAAAATGAATAAGTGTTAGACCTCCCATCATGTATGGCTCCATGATCATATTGCCATGGTCTTCCTAACAATATATGGCACGCATCCATTGGTAAAACATCGCATATCACCATATCAATATAACAATATAATCACCAACAGAAAAATTCACACGGACCTTATGTGTAACCTCCAGCTTCCCTGTATGATACATCCACTCGACACGGTGTAGCTGAGGGTGCTTCCATGTAGGTAACCCCAAAGCTTCCACCAATCCCTTGTTGACCGCATTGGTGTCGCTTCCTCCATCTAAAATCAACTTACAACTGGTGTTGTTGATTTTGCATTGAGTTTGGAAAATATTCCAATGCTGCCCCTTATCCTCAATTCGATCCTCTTGAACCCGTTGCACCATCAAAGACGGATATGATTGATACGTCTCCAACGTATCTACTTTTTCTCACGCTTTTCCTCTTGTTTTGGACTCTAATTTGCATTATTTGAATGAAACTAACCCCGGACTGACACCGTTTTCAGCAGAACTACCATGACGCTGTTTTTGTGCAGAAATGAAAGTTCTCGGAATGGAACGAAACTTTGTGAGGATTTTTTATATCAATAATAAGAATTTTGGGAGCCAAGACCCACCAGAGAGGGGCCCCTGGTTGGGCACAACCCACTAGGGCGCCCCCCCTCTCCTAGCGCGCCCAGGTGGGTTGTACCCCCACCTGGTGGCCCCGCTGATGACCCCCCTGATACTAAAAATCACATTATTCCAGAAAAAAATAAGGGAGAAAGAATTATCATGATCCACGAGACGGAGCCGCCGCCAAGTGCATGTTCTTCCTCGGGAGGGCAGATCTGGAGTCCGTTTGGGGCTCCAGAGAGGGGGGTCTTCGTTCTTCATCATCACCAACCCTTCTCCATCGCCAATTCCATGATGCTCCCCACCGGGAGTGAGTAATTCCTTCGTAGGCTCGGTGGTCGGTGAGGAGTTGGTTGGGATTCATCATGTAATTGAGTTAGTTTTGTTAGGGCCCAATCCCTAGTATCCACTATGTTCTTAGATTGATGTTGCTATGACTTTGCTATGCTTAATGCTTGTCACTTTGGGCCCAGGTGCCATGAACTCAGATCTGAACCGTTTATGAATTCACCATTATACCCATGTTTTAGATCCGATCTTGCAAGTTATAGTCACCTACTACGGTTATGATCCGACAACCCCGGAGTGACAACAACCGGGCCCACTCTCGGTGATGACCGTAGTTTGAGGAGTTCATGTATTCACTATGTGTTAATGCTTTGTTCCGGTTCTCTATTAAAAGGAGGCCTTAATATCCCTGAGTTTCCAATATGGACCCCGCTGCCACGGGAGGGTAGGACAAAATATGTCATGCAAGTTCTTTTAATAAAGCACATATGACTATTTACAGAATACATGCCTACATTATATCGATGAACTGGAGCTAGTGTCATATCGCCCTAGGTTATAACTGTCACATGATGAATATCATGCAACAAGTCACCGATCCAATGCCTACGAATTTATCCTATATTGTTTCTGCTAAGTTACTATTGCTATCATCACTGTTACACTCGCTACAAATTACTACTATCGCTGTTACTGTTACTATTGCTGCTGTCACTACTATCAAAACTATCAAACTACTTTGCTACTGATCACTTTGTTGTAGATAATTAATCTCCAGGTGTGGTTGAATTGACAACTCAGCTGCTAATACCTTCAAATATTCTTTGGCTCCCCTTGTGTCGAATCTATAAATTTGGGTTGAATACTCTACCCTCAAAAACTGTTGCGGTCCCCTATACTTGTGGGTTATCAAGACCTTTTTCTGGCGCCGTTGCCGGGGAGCATAGCTATATTTGTTGAGTCACTTGGGATTATTATCATATTATCACCATGAAGAATCTGAAGGATCCTAAACCGAAGATATTTCCCTCAAGTACGAGGGGAGGTAAGAAACTGCCGTCCAGTTCTGCTTTAGATTCACCTTCTGTTATGAGTAAACTTGCAACACCAGCACATGCTATGAATTCTAATATATCGCAAGTTATTGATGATGCTACTTCTACTATGAATGATGCTTATGATGATGCTAGTACCTTTCTTGATAATGATGATGTGCCACTTGATGACTTTCTTGATAAACAAATTGCTAGAGTTATACAACATGATGTTGTTGAATCTGATGATGAGCTTGAAACTGAAACTCCTGAAACACTTGCTAGAACTAGCCTTCCTAGATATGAATTTCCTAAGGTACCGGAAGGTTATGTTATGAGTGAATAAGCAACTAGAGATATTCTTGCTTGCAATGATAGAGATGATCTAGAGAAATTACCATGCAAGTATAAAGAAAAATCTCTGAATGCTAGAATGAAATGTGATCCTAAGTTTGCTACTTCACCTATCTTTCTTGATGATAAGCATTATGAATTCTCTGTCGACCCAGAGTTTATTACTTTGGTTGAATCTGATCCTTTCCATGGTTACGAAACTGAAACTGTTGTGGCACATCTTACTAAGTTGGATGATATAGCCACCCTTTTTACACATGATGAGGAAACTCGCTATTACTTTATTCTCAAATTATTTCCTTTCTCATTAAAGGCTGATGCTAAAGCTTGGTACAATACTCTTGCTCCTGGTTGTGTGCGTAGTCTCCAGCATATGGTTTATTACTTCTCTCAAAAATAGTTTCCTCCTCATTAGAAACAAGCTGCCTTACAGGAAGTATTTAACTTTGTGTAAACTAAAGAAGAGAGTCTCCCACAAGTTTGGGGGAGGCTTTGCAAATTACTTAATGCTTTGCCTGATCATCCTCTTAAGAAAAATGAAATACTTGATATCTTCTATAATGGACTAACCGATGCTTCTAGGGATTTCCTAGATAGTTGTGCTGGTTGTGTTTTCAGGGAATGAACTATTGCTCAAGCTGAAGAATTATTGAATAACCTATTGAAAAATTATGATGATTGGACTATTCTTGAACCACCACCTAAACCCACTCCAAAGAAGAGGGGTATATTATATCTCAGTCCTGAAGATATGCATGAGGCAAAGAAATCCATGAAGGAAAAAGGTATTAAAGCTGAGGATGTTAAAATGTTACCTACTATTGAAGAAATACATGGGATTAATACACCACCAATGCCTAAGGTGGTAGAGGTAAATTCTCTTATGAAGTTTAATGATAATGATAATCCTCACAATATGCATCCTAGTCAATGCCTTTATGAGTTTGAAAACTACATTAGAGAATAAGATCACTTCAATGCAAATGTTATGAAACAGTTGAAATATAATTCTGATATGATTGCTCGCTTGAGTGACTTGTTATTTAGAATCTCAAATGATGTTAGAGGTGTTGGAAAACATGCTTCTATGGTTCAAACTCAATTGGAACAAGTTGCTAAATCACAAAGAGAGTTGCTTGATGAAATGAATCATAATATGCATGACTTTGCGGTTAGAGTTGCAACTAGAGGAGGTAAAATGACTCAGGAACCACTTTATCCTGAGGGACACCCAAAAAGAATTGAACAAGATTCACAAAGAGCCAACACTAGTGCACCTAGTCTTTCTAAAAACAAAAAGAAAAATGATAGGACTTTGCATACTTCTAGTGAACCGGAAATAGAAAAACCTCCTGATAATGAAAATGAAACTTCTATCTCTGATGCTGAAACTCAATCTGGTAATGAACACTCGCCTAGTGATAATGAAAAAGACAATGATGATGTTCATTAAGATTCTCAACAAAACAATGATAAAGAACCACATAATGATGTTGAGATAGAACCACCTGTTGATCTTGATAACCCACAACCTAAGAATAAAAGATATGACAAAAGAGACTTTGTGGCTAGGAAACACGGTAAAGAAAGAGAACCATGGGTTTAAAAGCCTATGACTTTTCCACCCAAGTCAACTAAAAAGAATGAGGATGAAGAATTTGAACGCTTTGCTGAAATGCTGAGGCCAGTCTTTTTACGTACTCACTTGACTGATATCTTGAAAATGCCTCCTTATGCAAAGTATATGAAAGACATCATCACAAATAAGAGAAAAATACCGGAAGCTGAAATCTCCACTATGCTTGCTAATTATACTTTCAAAGATGGAGTACCTAAAAAACTTGGAGATCCGGGAATACCAACTATACCTTGCTCTATCAAAAAGAATTATGTGAAAACTGCTTTGTGTGATTTAGGAGCTGGTGTTAGTGTTATGCCTTTCTCTTTATATAAAAGACTTGACTTGAATAAACTCACACCTACTGAAATATCTTTGCAAATGGCTGACAAATCAACTGCCATACCTATCGGTATCTGTGAGGATGTGCCCGTTGTTGTTGCTAATGTTATTATTTTGACTGACTTTGTTATACTTGAGATGTCCGAGGACGACAACATGTTGATTATCCTTGGTAGACCCTTCTTGAATACTGCAGGGGCTGTTATTGATTGCAATAAAAGTAAGATCACTTTTCATATTAATGGCAATGAGCATACGGTGCACTTTCCGAAGAAACAATTCCAAGTGAATGGTATTAATGTTATTGAAAAATCTCCGACAATCACTATTGGATGTTTTCAAATACCTCTACCTACTGTCAAAAAGAAATATGAAATGCTTATTGTTGGGGAAACGCATATCCCCATTGAGGTAACTTAGTGATTTACGAAAGTTCTTCGGTTTCATGCTAATCGAAAGTGGTTGTTAATAAGACCTGATCAACCTTATTAATGAATCATTTTTGAACGGTATGAAGTTGATGAATTTAGTAAGCACTACCTTCTGTCCCTACTTTTTGTTTTGTGTTTTTATTAGTTAAATAAAATAAAATGTCATGTTTTGTCTGTTTTTTGAATTTTTCGTGCAATAAAAAATGACCCAAAAATAAAAGTTCTCAGAATGCCCTAAAAAATTTATATGATTTTTTCCTGAATATTTAAGAATTTTTGGTGCAAAAATTACCAGAGGGAGGTGCACCAGGTGGGCACAACCCACCTGGGCGCGCCAGGACCCCCAGGCGCGCCCTGGTGGGTTGTGGTCCCCACGTGGGCCCCCTCACTTACCTCTTCATCCCACATCATCACTCACCTCCAGAAAAAAAATCCCCATTTCTCTCTCTCCCCCCGTGTTCTTGAGCTCAAACCCGCGGATTTCGATCTCTTTGCTCGAAGCTCCGTTTCCGAAACTGTTTAGGGGGATTGTTGCTTGGTATGTGACTCCATCATTTGTCCAATTAGTTTTTGTTTTAGTGGATTATACTTTGAATAAATAGCTACTCTTGGTGCTGCTGTAGATGTGCTTGCATGTTCAATTCTTAGTGTTCTAAGTAGTTTGAATGCTTGCTATGGCCTCTATGTATCCCTTTGAGTAGTTGCTATTAGTTTTGTGAAGTTTTGTTGGAAAAAATTTGTGAACTAAAAATTCAGATTTTTGTTCATAGCAAAAATTGTACGCGGACATGAATACCTTAAGGAAATTTGGCTCTAAGAAGAACTCCAAGGGTGTTATTGGGGAGAATGATCTCCACCTTCGGAGGTTGGCGGAGGTATCGCCGTGTGAATGGCTGCACATCCCGTTCCTACAAGAAGCTGGAATTCATGAGGAGTTCGTGCAATTCATTGCCAATGCCGGTCTTACCGACTTCATCGCAGATGAGTGTGACCAGCACCAAATCCTCACAAATGTATTTGTTCAAAGCTTTACATTCTTGCCTAGAAATAACCCTCCTGAAGTGAGCTTTGACTTATATGCTGAAAACCACCAGATACCACTTACTGAATTTTGTGACATATGCATGATCCCGTCTGATGGGAGCTTGGCTGAGCCTAGGCCAGCTGAGTTTGCGGATTTCTATCGCACTTTGACAGTGGGTGATGAGAGGAGGGTTTCAGCCATCACTGCCGGTGGCTTACATTTTCTTGTTGTTCGTTACTTTGCACTTTTTATTACCAAATGCTTGCTTGCTAGGGAGAAGGTGGGTGCACTTAGGTCACCAGACCTTGCTATTTTACGTAGTGCAATAGAGGGCGACAACATCTATAGCTTGGGAGCTATTGTGGCTCGTCGCCTCAATCTTAATAAATCTCAAGGGAAAATACATGGTGGGATTTTTGCCACTCATTTGGCGGCTCACTTCGAGGTTGCGATACGCCCCCATGATGTCCCTCTTACCACAGTTTACCTAGACCGTGCAGCCATGGATCACCATCACTTTCTTGCACATGATCGTTCTGATATTGCCATTCCTTATAACTTGGTTTATACATTGACACTCGTGATGTTATCCCCTTGCCTGCACCTGCTCTGTTTGATTCTATTGCCAGGGGCGGATACCGGATTATGCCTGCAAACATCCTCGCCTACTGGAACGCTCAGGCTGCTGCTGAGGCTGCACAGGCACCTCCACAGTGGGATGAGTGGATGCCCGCTCCTCAGGATCCCTACTACCCTCCAGGCTACTGATCGACAACCAACTTAGGCCAAAAGCCTAAGCTTGGGGGAGTACGTGTTCTCACCGACATCACATTCATGTTCACATATTATTCCATTTGTCGGTGTTCACACTTTTTCATTGTATCATCCATGCTTAGATTTATTTTCTTGCTTTCTTCTTGTGTGTTTGAAAAACTTTAGAAAAACCAAAAAAATTAGTTGTAATAATTTACTTTCTATGCATGCTTAGTAGTAGTACTAAAACGAAAACCCAAAAAGATTTCCTTGTTCTTCTTTTGCTTGTTGGGAGCTTTCCCGTGTAAATAGTTCTTCTCGTTTTTGCTTTTCCCTTTTATTTGCTTGTTGAAGAAAACCAAAAAATCCAAAAATATTTCAGTGTGTTTCTATGAATTTATTTTCTTTTTATTCGAGTCTTACCGAGGAGAAGACCACGATGAAAATATTGAGTGGCTCTCATATGAATAACTGTTGAACTAATAAAGTGCCCATTTTACCTTTTCTTCTCCTGTTGAATAAAATGTTTGCAGATTCCAGCTTAGTCCACGGCATTCTTGCACTACTATTATTTTCATATAATTCGGTCGTGCAAGTGAAAGGCAATAATGACGACATTCGATGAACTGGTCGTGGCAAAGAGAAAATGGTATGAACTCGACTTGTTCTGTTTGTGTAAGTATGTTTAACCTAGTATCCAGGCTTCAGCCCATTATGATTAAACATGTTTGCAATGACAATTAGAGATTATAGTTTCTCATGCCATGCATAAGTAGCTGGGAGTTGATAATGATTTATCTTGGATATCAACATAGCGTTAAAATGATTGTGATGTAGTATGATGATATGGTATCCTCCTCTGAATGTTCGAGTGGCTTGACTTGGTACATGTTTATCCATGTAGTTGAATCATGTTTATGTTCATGGTGTTCATATCCTACTCATGCTAGTGTCCAATGTTACTTATGCATAATGCTTGGTCATGATCGTTCTTGCTCTCTAGCTAGCCGCTCCCCAATCGTAATTGCTAGCCTTCGCCTGTACTAAGTGGGAATTCTGCTTGTACATCAAAAACCATGAACCCAAAGTTATTCCAGATAAGTCCACCATACCTACCTATATGCGGTATTACCCTGCCGTCCTAAGTAAATTTGCAAGTGCCACCTCTAAAAACTTCTAAAAAAATTATCCGTTTTGTGTGCCTGGATCGTTCGTGAAACGACAGGAGGTGGTCGATATCTTCCGTGCTAAGCGGGTTATCCTTAGGTCGAGTGTTTATTCACTCGCCATCACACGAGGAAATGGGCGGTAATAGGGATGCCCAGTCCCAAACTGCAAACATGAAAAAGAGTTCATCTCTTGAATAATCAAACAAAAACTCCCAATGGATTCAAAACCTTTACTTTCCACTTGGGAACCGCCACTAGTGTGCTTAGCATGGAAGTGATGGTCGTAAAGTGAATGAGAAGGGGGCATGTCTCAAAATTATCATTTACCTCTGTTTTAAAAATTGAGTTGTGGCATCTCGGCAAATCACTGCTTCCCTCTGCGAAGGGACTTTCTATTTACTTTTATGTTGTGTCACCACCTTCTAAAAACAAGCGCCAGAAACTGAGTAGAGCACAACTGTCATGATTTATGCATTGTGTATAGCTAATGTTGGGTGCATCATGACTGGATCTTTTCTACCATGAATTATAATCTTTAGTCACTGCTTGAACTTTGGAGCTGCTCTTCATTTATGTTTTGCGATCTCAGAAAGGGCTAGCAAGATACCACTATTGTCATATTATATCATGGTTGTTTTGACAACATGTTGCTGTTTGAGATATCTTATTATTGCTCGCTAGCTGATTATGTCATTGATATGAATCATTATAATCTTTAAGAGTTATTGTTGACATGGTTAGTTATAATGTTGGCTGAAAACCTGGGTGCTGTTTAAACTTATTTATGCAAACAAGAGCAAGAGAGTTCGTAAAAGTTTTTCTTTCTCACTTTCAGTTTATCAACTGAATTGCTTGAGGACAAGCAAAGGTTTGAGCTTGGGGGAGTTGATACGTCTCCAACATATCTACTTTTTCTCACGCTTTTCCTCTTGTTTTGGACTCTAATTTGCATGATTTGAATGAAACTAACCCCGGATTGACGCTGTTTTCAGCAGAACTACCATGGTGTTGTTTTTGTGCAGAAATGAAAGTTCTCGGAATGGAACGGAACTTTGCGAGGATTTTTTATATTAATAATAAGAATTTTTGAGCCAAGACCCACCAGAGAGGGGCCCCTGGTTGGGCACAACTCACCAGGGCGCCCCCCTCTCCTGGCACGCCCAGGTGGGTTGTACCCACGTGGTGGCCCCGCTGATGACCCCCTGATACAAGAAAATCACATTATTCCAGAAAAAATTAAGGGAGAAAGAATTATCGCGATCCACGAGACAGAGCCGCCGCCAAGCCCTGTTCTTCCTCGGGAGGGCAAATCTGGAGTCCGTTTGGGGCTCCGGAGAGGGGGATCTTCGTTCTTCGTCATCACCAACCCTTCTCCATCGCCAATTCCATGATGCTCCCCACCGGGAGTGAGTAATTCCTTGTAGGCTCGCTGGTCGGTGAGGAGTTGGATGAGATTCATCATGTAATCAAGTTAGTTTTGTTAGGGCCCGATCCCTAGTATCCACTATGTTCTTAGATTGATGTTGCTATGACTTTTCTATGCTTAATGCTTGTCACTTTGGGCCCGGGTGTCATGAACTCAGATCTGAACCGTTTATGAATTCATCATTATATCCATGTTTTAGATCCGATCTTGCAAGTTATAGTCACCTACTACGGTTATGATCCGACAACCCCGGAGTGACAACAACCGGGCCCACTCTTGGTGATGACCGTAGTTTGAGGAGTTCATGTATTCACTATGTGTTAATGCTTTGTTCCGGTTCTCTATTAAAAGGAGGCCTTAATATCCCTTAGTTTCCAATATGGACCCCGCTGCCACGGGAGGGTAGGACAAAAGATGGCATGCAAGTTCTTTTAATAAAGCACACATGACTATTTACGGAATACATGCCTACATTATATCGATGAACTGGAGCTAGTGCCATATCGCCCTAGGTTATAACTGTCACATGATGAATATCATCCAACAAGTCACCGATCCAATGCCTACGAATTTATCCTATATTGTTTCTGCTAAGTTACTATTGCTATCATCACTGTTACACTCGCTACAAATTACTGCTATCAGTGTTACTGTTCCTATTGCTGCTGTCACTACTATCAAAACTATCAAACTACTTTGCTATTGATCACTTTGCTGTAGATAATCAATCTCCCGGTGTGGTTGAATTGACAACTCAACTGCTAATACCTTCAAATATTCTTTGGCTCCCCTTGTGTCGAATCTATAAATTTGGGTTGAATACTCTACCTCGAAATCTGTTGTGATCCCCTATACTTGTGGGTTATCAATGATTCCGCAGCTTCAAAACTCGCAACCACCTTTTCAGCATTTTAAGATTTTTCACTACAAGTGTCAGAAACTGCTTCTTCATCACTAGCGGATGCATAGCCATCTTTTGAAAGCAACACTCTTTTCTCGTTAGGACATTCACACCTCATATGCCCCCTTCCTCCACACTGGAAACACTCTATGTCACTATTACGTGTGGTGGACTGCACACTAGAATCAATCCTTGACAGTCCTGATGTTGAAACATCCTTTTGCATGGAACCATGAGGGTGATTTGATGATGTGGTCCTGGAGCTACGATCGACATCCTCACTCTTATGTTGCGAGCATCTCCATGTGTTCAAAGTGGTACTGGGAACTGTGTTGACTTGGCATCGCTTAATTTGTTGTTCCGCACGCACAGCTTGGTGCACACGATCTCGTATGTTGTAGTAAACAACCATCTCAACATGATCCTGCACCTCGATATTTAGCCTATTAAAGAAACGTGCCATGGTAGCCTCCGGATCCTCCGTTGTCCCTGTACGTATCATAAGCAATTCCATCTCCTTGTAACATTCATCAGCACTCATATTACCTTGAGAGAGCCGCTGCAACTTGTTGTACATATCTCTTTTATAGTGCTCAGGAACAAAACACCGCCTCATGAATTCTTTCATCCCTCGCCAAGTCATCGTGCGATGTCTTGAAGGACAAATTTAATTCCACCAAATTAGCGCATAACCGGTGAACTCAATTCCAGCAAGTTGAACTTTCTTCTCCTTGCTATAATGATGGGCATAAGAAATTTGATCAACACGCATCTCCCACTCCAAATTACCTTCTGGTTCGCGCTTGCTGGAGAACGAAGGGATTGAAATTTTTATGCGCCCAATTCCATCATCCACAGGCACACGCACATGTAACATCCCAAAATTCTAAATTTTGGAATGTTATATTAATTAAGTAATAATGATTACTTGTGTGATTTGTTGTTGAAAATGAGTGGATTTGAAACTTTTTGAAAGTTAAATGAAAGGGAATAAGAGGACTTTCCCAGACATTCATTCTTGCTTTTCGTTCCATGGAATTCAAAATTTAAATTCAAAACAAAACCCTACAGTAAAGATAACATGACTTCTTCCATTTGAAATAAAAAGGGGTTTTGAAAACATTTGAATTCCATTTGCAACTAATTCAAACTCAGAAGCTTTATGCCACACAAGGATTTTCATGAGAGAAGATATATGACTTCTTAAAAATTTTATGAAATAGAGTGGGCAGTAATGAGTACCACTTTCAAAACTTATTTGGAGCACTATTTGAAATTTTCTCTTTTTTGTTGGAATTTCAAATCATCTCAAAATTCTCTGAATATAAAAGAATTGAGTGAAGGAAACATGACCCTTCAAAATTCAGAGAAGATTTGAGAAGTATTTTAATAAAGAAAATAGAAAACTATTTGCAAAAGATTTGAAAATCAAATTCAAATCCAATTTGAAGTTATTACAAAAATAATAATTTTTAAGTAATTTATTTGCCTCTGTAAAATATCTCATATTTTTCTCTATTTTATTCTAAGATTTTAGGTATATATTTTGTTTATGAAGCATTTTTTTTCTTCATTTATGATTTTTCCCTCTCTGTTTTATTATATATATATCTCCGCCGCTCAGGCCGACCGCTAGACAGCCGGTCCAACTGGCCTTTAGGTCCGCGGCCCGCCTTCCCCGCTGAAGCGATACGTGCCAGCACCGCGTCCCCCTCTCTCTCTCTCTCTCTCTCTCTCTCTCGCTCATAGGGCAGGCCCACCCGTCATCTCCTACCTCCCATTCGGTCTCCTGCACGCGCACGACAACCCCGCTGGCCGATGTTCTTCTCACGCAAGATCAGTCGATCCTGGAACCCCTTGCTCAAGCCAAGACCCCTATATAAATCCCTAGACACCCCTCGTTCGATTCCACCTCAAACCCCTCGAAATTTCCCTCTGAATCAAGCTCATGAAGCTCATGAAGTTCCGCCGGCCGAGCTCCTTTTTCCGGCCGATTCCAGCAACTGTAAGCCGCCCCACACCCCTTCTTCTTATCCCTAGCTCCAAATCAATCCGCCACATCGTCCTGACTCTTTTTATCGCGCAACTCTGCACGGAAACAACGTCCCCTATGCCTCCTGCATCTCTCCGGCGTTCGCGAGCTTCACCCGAGCACCACCGTCTTGGCCTACCCGCCACCGTCGCCCTCGACCAATGCCGCCTCCACCATCGGACGCGCCACCATGCGCTGCACCTCCCCATCTACTCCGTCGACGTTGAAGACCACCAGAGCCACCGACCCCATCAACTCTAACGCCGCTGCCGTCTCCTTCTCCGGCGACGTCGACGCCCACCATCGTAAGTGAGTTCCTGAGACCCCAGTCCGCCCGATCCTAGATCTAGGGCTGAGATTAGATCTACCTTTTTTTGAACCGGTATGCTCTAGTTAGCAAACGTTCGCTAGTTTAACCTCGCAGCTAACGGTTTTCAGCCTGTAGCATTGCGCCACATGGCTAGGGACCTAGATGTAGTTTTTTTAATTAGCCCCTGATTTCAAACCCTCACAACTTTTCAACCGTTTATCCAAATTTCATGAAACAATGCCAAATTCTTCATCGCGATCCCATCTATCCAGAGGACCCAACTAAAAACATTTTTGAAGTTTTAAAATTTGAATTTGATTAGATTTGAATTTAAACTTGTTTTGGCTATAACTTGAGTTTTATAACAAAGCGAAAAAAAGAGCGCCAAAAAAACAGAGCGAAAAAAATCCAGAGTGTGCTTTTTCCTTGTTTACGTGCAGTGCAGTGATTTTGTTAGTCTTCTAGGCTCGCGTCTCTAGCACGGTCTAGCCTAGGACCAGCACAGTACCGTCGTTGAGCGTTTATTCAACTTTGCATCTCTTAATTGATTATTGCTGACCCTTTTTTCTACCATATTATATGCCTTCCCAGCTCCACATACATCTACATCGTGTGTTTGACTCTCCCTGGTAATCGCTCTATCCAAGCTTTGAGAGTTTTGACTACATCGGTTGCCGATCACCGCATGCTGCTGGGTAAGAACTGGTAAGAATTTGAGATTTGCTTGACGGATTTGTGACACCCACCACCACCACCACTTGTTAGTACTCTGTTGGATCATATTCTTGTGTGTTTCTATTGCTGCTAACCATGCCAGGATCACAAGCCGATGTGATTGACTGGGAGAACTTAATGAACAAGGAGCTTCATGATAAGTTTCAGTAAATGATGACTGAACAGGTGCAAGATGTGCTGAACAATTTTGAAGAGGCCATGGAGAAGATCACTGGCCTTGAGAAGACGTTCGAAACAAAGCTCGATAACAGATTTAATGAACTGCTTGCGCGTCTTTCACCACCGGCCGCACCTGCCGCACCTCTGCAGCAGCAGCAACAACAACAACAACAACAACAACAACAACAACAACAACAACAACAACAACAACAACAACAACAACAACAACAACAACAACAAAGACGACTACCTCCACGTCGCGAAACAGCCATCCGTCGAGCGAGCCGTGTCCTTCTTTAGCCTGGCCAAACTGTTGGTGCTGCTGTTAATACTTTTGTGGCTCCTGCTGCTGATGCGGAGGATGATTATGCGGGGGATTACGAGGATGAGGTTGATCAAAATCAGAACTACGTGCAACCACCAGCACCACCACCACCAGGTCGTCCACATGCAAATAATCACAATGGTAGGGCTCTCCCTCAGGTACGAGATCATGACCATCTTCCTAAACTGAAATTGAATATTCCACCATTTGAGGGTAGATATGTTCCTGATATATATCTTACTTGGGAGTTAGAAACCGAACAACGTTTTACATGTTTAGAATATCCCGAGGAGAGACGTGCTGTTGCTGCACTTTGTGCTTTCACTAGTTTTGCTTGTGTGTGGTGGTCTGAACATCGTAGATTATATCCGAATAATATTCCAACTACTTGGGCTGCTTTGAAAACTGCTATGCGTACTCATTGGGTTCCACCATATTATCAACGTGAATTACTTCAAAAATTGCAGCGTTTAAGACAAGGAAAAAATTATGTAGAGGAATATTATCAGGAATTACAAACTGGCATGATTAGATGTGGTATTGTTGAGGATAATGAAGCTATGCTTGCACGTTTTATGGGTGGATTAAATAGAGAGATTCAGACCATTCTAGAGTATAAGGAGTATAATAATATCACTCGTTTATTCCATCGTGCTTGTAAAGCTGAACGTGAAGTGCAGGATCGACAGGCATTGGCGCGAACTAACTTTTATGCAGGTCGACCTTCGTCATGGACGCCACATGCATCCTCTACTTCCACTGCACCATCACCTCCATCAGGTGCCACCTCCAACCTTGATACAAGAAAGCAGGCACAACCACCACTATCTGCCAAGAGCACACCTGCCGGGCCTGCACAGAGCTCTTCTTCTTCCATGGAATCAACAGGGCACACAAGTGATATTATTAGTCTTCGTTGTAAGGGAAGAGGTCATTATGCGCGAGAATGCAAATCTAAGCGTGTGATGATTGCTACTGAGGATGGTGGGTATGAGTCCACTAGTGACTATGATGAGGAGACTTTGGCTCTTATTACACGTGAAGAACATGGTGGAGATGATTCTGATCATGAGACGCAATACATGGCTCCTGAAGATGCTCACAGGTATGAATGTTTGGTGGCTCGACGTGATTTGTGTATGCAGGTTACACAAGCTGAGCAAAATCAGAGGCATAATTTGTTCCATACAAAGCGAGTTGTGAAGGAACATTCTATTCGCGTCATCATAGATGGAGGGAGCTACAACAACTTGGCTAGCATGGAGATGGTGGAAAGCTATCTCTCACCACAAGACCACATCCACATCCTTACTACATCCAATGGTTCAACAAAAGTGGCAAGGTTAAGGTAACACGTACTGTTCGTGTGCATTTTAGTATCTCTACATAAGCTGATTATGTTGATTGTGATGTGGTACCTATGCAAGCATGTTCCTTATTACTTGGTAGACCATGGCAATTTGATAAAAATTATGTACACCATGGTAGAAACAATCAGTATACTCTTGTTCATAAGGACAAAAATATTACTTTGCTTCCTATGACTCCTGATTCCATTTTGAAAGATGATATTAATAGAGCTAATAAAGCAAAACAGGAGAAAAATAAGAGTGAAAATCAGATTGTGGCAAAAGAATTTGAGCAACAAATGAAACCAAATAATAAACCATCTAGTGTTGCTTCTGAAATTAAATTGAAAAGTGCATGTTTACTTGCCACAAAATCTGATATTGATGAGCTAGATTTCAGCAAATCTGTTTGCTATGCTTTTTTGTGCAAAGAGGCATTATTTTCATTCGAGGACGTGCCTTCCTCTTTGCCCCCTGCTGTTACTAATATTTTGCAGGAGTTCGCTGACGTCTTCCCACAAGAGGTGCCATCGGGATTACCACCTATTCGAGGGATTGAGCATCAAATTGACTTAATTTCCGGTGCATCGCTACCCAACCGTGCACCATACCGTACCAATCCAGAGGAGATGAAGGAGATTATGCGTCAAGTACAGGAGCTGCTCGACAAAGGTTATATTCGCGAGTCCCTTACTCCTTGTGCTGTTCCTATTATTCTAGTGCCGAAAAAGGATGGTACGTCGCGTATGTGTGTTGATTGTAGAGGCATTAATAATATTACTATTCGTTATCGTCATCCTATTCCTAGGCTAGATGATATGCTTGATGAATTGAGTGGCTCTACAATATTCTCCAAAGTTGATTTGCGTAGTGGATGCCATCAAATTCGTATGAAATTGGGAGATGAATGGAAAATAGCTTTTAAAACTAAGTTTGTTCTATATGAGTGGTTAGTAATGCCTTTTGGGTTAACTAATGCACCTAGTACTTTCATGAGACTAATGAACAAAGTTTTACGTGCTTTCATTGGACGATTTGTGGTAGTCTATTTTGATGATATACTGATTTATAGCAAATCTTTGGAAGAACATTTGGAACATTTACGTGCTATTTTTATTGCTCTACGTGATGCACGTTTGTTTGGTAACCTTGGGAAGTGCACCTTTTGCATCGACCGAGTATCTTTTCTTGGCTATGTTGTTACTCCACAGGGAATTGAAGTTGATAAAGCCAAGATTGAAGCTATTGAGAGTTGGCCGCAGCCCAAAACGGTCACACAAGTGAGGAGTTCTCTTGGACTCGCTGGTTTCTATAGGCGTTTTGTGAGAGATTTTAGCACCATTGCTGCACCTCTCAATGAGCTTAGGATGTGCCTTTTGTTTGTGGTACCGCACAGGAAGAAGCCTTCACGGTATTGAAAGATAAGTTGACACATGCTCCTTTATTCCAACTTCCTGATTTTAATAAGACTTTTGAGCTTGAATATGATGCTAGTGGAATTGGATTAGGAGGTGTGTTATTACAAGATGACAAACATGTTGCATACTTTTCTGAAAAATTGAGTGGGCCTAGTCTGCACTATTCTACTTATGATAAAGAATTATATGCTCTTGTTCGGACCTTAGAAACATGGCAACATTATTTATGGCCCAAAGAATTTGTTATACATTCTGATCATGAATCTTTGAAACACATTAAAAGTCAAGCAAAACTGAACCGTAGACATGCTAAATGGGTTGAATTCATTGAGACTTTCCCTTATGTCATTAAACACAAGAAGGGTAAAGAAAATGTTATTGCTGATGCATTGTCTCGTCGTTATACTATACTTTCACAACTTGACTTTAAAATATTTGTTTTGGAGACCATCAAAGATCAATATGTGCATGATGCAGAATTTAAAGATGTATTGCAGAATTTTAAACAAGGTAGAACATGGAACAAGTTCATCGTTAACGATGGATTTGTGTTTCGTGCTAACAAGCTATGCATTCCAACTAGCTCCGTTCGTCTTTTGTTGTTGTTGCAGGAGGCGCATGGAGGAGGACTAATGGGACACTTTGGCGTGAAGAAGACGGGGGATATACTTGCTACACATTTCTTTTGGCCAAAGATGAGACGGGATGTTGAGCGTTTTGTTGCTCGCTGCACTACATGTATAAAAGCTAAGTCACGACTCAATCCTCATGGTTTATATATGCCTTTGCCTGTACCTAGTGTTCCTTGGGAGGATATATCTATGGACTTTGTTTTAGGTTCACCTCGAACAAAGAAGGGGAGGGATAGCATATTTGTTGTCGTGGATAGATTCTCGAAAATGGCACACTTTATACCATGTCATAAAAGCGATGATGCTGTTAATGTTGCTGATTTGTTCTTTCGTGAAATTATTCCCTTGCATGGTGTGCCAAATACTATTGTTTCAGATCGTGATACTAAATTTCTTAGCCACTTTTGGAGATGTTTATGGGCTAAGTTGGGGACTAAACTGCTTTTTAGTACTACTTGTCATCCCCAAACAGATGGTCAAACTGAAGTAGTCAATAGAACATTGTCTACTATGCTTAGGGCTGTTTTGAAGAATAATAAGAAAATGTGGGAAGAATGCTTGCCTCATATTGAATTTGCTTATAATCGTTCGTTGCATTCTACTACTAAGATGTGCTCTTTTGAAATTGTGTATGGGCTTTTACCTCGTGCACCTATTGATTTATTGCCTCTCCCATCTTCGGAGAAGGTTAATTTTTGCTAAACAACGTGCTGATTAGATCTTAAAAATGCATCAGTTAACTAAGGAAACATTGAGCGTATGAACGCTAAATATAAACTTGCTGGAGATATGGTTAGAAAACATGTTGTCTTTGCACGTGGAGATCTTGTTTGGCTACATTTGCGTAAGGATAGGTTTCCTAATTTGCGCAAATCAAAGATAATACCACGTGCTGATGGTCCTTTTAAGGTGTTAGAGAAAACAAATGATAATGCATATAAACTTGAGCTGCCTGCAGATTTTGGGGTTAGTCCCACTTTTAACATTGCAGATTTGAAGCCTTATTTGGGTGAGGAAGATGAGCTTCCGTCGAGGACGACTTCATTTCAAGAAGGGGAGGATGATTAGGACATCAATACCATTGTTACACCCACAGCCCCTACTGCTACATATACTGGACCAATTACTAGAGCTCGCGCACGCCAATTAAATTATCAGGTACTTTCGTTTCTTGGTAATGATTCTAATGTTCATGAGAATATGATGCTGCCTAAATTGGATACATTTGTTTTGCTTACAAATGAAGGGCCTGGCATGGAGAAGAGGGATGAACACTGGAGCAAGACCAAGCCTGGAGATGATGGCATGCGCAAGGGGAACAAGAACGGAGTTACAAGTGATGATTTCAGGACTTTGAAGCCACCATAAGGAGTGCATGCAGCCTTGGACGAAATATACAAGATGCCACTTCATAAATTTCGTCCAGAGGCTATTCTAGGAGCTGCGTCACCTTACTATTGGGCCAGGCCCATGTAATTTCAAAATACTTAAGTATAGGCTATTTTTAGAGTCCGTATGTGTGGGGAAACAAGAGTTAGGGTTGGTTTCGGACCCCTCCCTCAAGGGCCACGAACTTCCCCCCTCTTCCTCCATATATACATCCCTTAGGGTGTCGTTTAGACTTTGGGTTTTGTTTAGATCAATAGTTCGCCATAGTTGCAACTTCGCGTACTTCGTTTGTGTTCAACGACCAGACCAAGGCGTCACAGAACCCCACCTTCATTAATAAAGCTTTCCTCTTATATTCGCAATATCTAGATTGCAATCTTAGTTTCTTGCTTGTTCTTCGTTTGCTCGCAGGAAACAGGCCCTCGTGGTCAGGTTGATCGTGCTCCGGCGTGGTCAATAACCCTCGGAAGTTGGTTTAGCGATTGCTAAGGCGCGACGTCTCGCACGTTCATAGTCGGATCGTCAAGCTCGACTCCCACAGAAAATGATAGCCACCATCTCATCGAAACATCGGGGCACCTTTGCCTCTATCACTTAGTGGCATATTTTTGCACACTGCTTGTATGTGAGACCCATAGCTCTAACCAGGCGCAACTTACTGGTCACATGGCAAACTAGACTATGCCACCACTATTAGGACTACTGGTGGCATGACAAGTTGTGCCATGTCACCGGTATATGATGTGGGGTCCACTTTTTGGGCACATATGGTAGTGGCATTCTTAAAAGTGGCATAACATCAATATTTGCATCGTCAATTCTGACCAAATTACCTCCCCACCACACTCTCTTCTCTCAAAATCATATCTTCATATCAATCTCTACAAATCCTAACATACATGGTCGTCCTCTGCCCTCTTGATCGATATATCATCGACTAACTAAGTCAACTTCGTCTATATGATGTAGATAATGCCCAAATTTCAGTATATATGTAAAATTTGTAGCAAAGCTATAATGCTGAAATGCTTTGTGACCCTTGTAAGCAACTTGATCGATTGTATGATTCATGCATATATGGATCCAACTATAAATGGGTTCTTCAAGGTGGCTTTGTAAGATATGAATTGCAAGGGTAAAACAGAAATATTATGTCCATGTAAGAAGTGCGAAAATAAATTTTTTTATCGACTGTTCTACTCTCTGTGTGAAGACGCTCTTGATCAAACATGATTTCATGCCTGGTTACACATGGTGGACAAGGCATGGTGAGGACGAGGAGGATGCCGACGTCGAAGAGGCGATAAATGAGGAAGCGGGATACCCTCCTGATGAAGAGTTGTAAGGAGGGGAGAACGAGTCTAATGTCGAACATGATGAAGATCATTTGGACGAACAAGAAGAGTCGAAGGGAAGAACAACCAAGAGGCAGATTATTAGGACGAACAAGAAGGCCGTGCAGAGGTGCAGGAAGCGAGAAACGCTTTCAACAAAGAGCCAGAAGGAGGGGGCGATGAAGAGCTTGCTGGATCGGACGAACAAAAAGGAAGATTTTGACCAATCTGGCATCAGAAGGAGCAGAAGTACTGATGTATGGTAGAACCCTAGGTGGCGGATCTTTCACGATTGGAGCGAATCCCACGAAGAACACGAGGGGGAAACACGAGGGAAAACATGAGAGAATCACTCAAACCAACAAGAACGATCACACATATGCTAGATCCTCGAAACACAAAGAGATACACGATCCAAATCCAACAAGGGACGGTACATAGAGTAACCGGTTCTTCCCCGTGAGGAGGTGTTGGGGACATACATAACAGGTAGGCCAACGAAGGGTTGAAATATATTAAAGCATGGGGTCCACACATCAGGTGGGTCCAGATAAATCTCATATCGACAAACCATCCACTTGGATGACCATCAAGTCACTCGGACGGCAAAAACCACTCGGAGCATAACACTCCACTCGATGAACTCATTCCACTCGGAGTACCTGGTCTCACTCGGATATGCGAAGGCCAACGGTCGACAAGGCACTCGAGGCGTATCTTAGTAGCAGGCTGACATTATGACATCAACGCCCCACTTTGTAACATAGGAGGTGGAGGGGTGGCGCACTCTATATAAGCCACCCCCACCACTAGACTTGAGGGCATGCCCTCATTCTTCTCCTCCTAGCTCTCTCTTCCTCTCTCTCTCGTCACTAGTCTCAGGACATAGCTCAGGCATGAGGATCTGTTCTCCTCTCTCTCACATACATTGTAATCTCTAGATACATACTCAAATCAAACAAAGCCTCTCTGGAGCACGAGACGTAGGGCTGTTATCTCCACAGTGAGAGGCCCGAACTCGCTAAAACCACCGTGTCACCCGTATGCATCTCGATAGATCATGCTCCTTTACCCTAGACCTTATTATTGTCGGAATCGTTCCCACGACAGTTGGTGCCCACCTTGGGGCATAGCATCTATTGATACATGATGCGGATGGTTATTTTTCAACCGCCGGCGGCAGACCGATTCCCGCTGGAGCCCTCTATTGGGTTTCATCTTCACCTTTTAACACATCTTTTGTACTGTTCATCTTCACGATGAGTAAAGCATCGCAAGCAGAAGGGAAACAAATATCCATCCAAGCACTTACAAGGAGAGCCATCGACCTTCAGGAATGATGACGTGAAAGTAGAAGCCAACTGCGCCTCCTCGCAGGGCCACCGGCACCGTCTGCCCCATCATCGTCTCTAGCCTCTGCACAGCCGACTATGCCTTCGCACTCGACCACCGGCGCCGTCCGCTTCATCGTCGTCAGGCACAACCACCAGTGTAGTTTGCCTCATCGTCGTCTCCGACTTCGGCACATCCGAGTGGACCTCATCCGCGACGTTGCCGTTGAGCCTCACGCACGGCCACTTGCACTGTCCGCCTCATCATCATCACACACGACCACCGGCGTCGTCGTCACGCACGGCCGCCGTCGCCGTTCGCCTCGTCGTCGACTTCGGCCTCTTCTTCTTGGCTGCTCAGCGCCGACCTCCGTAGTGGAGGCGCAGGCCTGGCGCGGCGTTGGCGCGCAGTGCTCCTTCCTCCGGCCCCGGTCGCCCGCGACGATCTCCATGGCAGCGGTGCGCTGCAACAGCAACCTACGAAACAACTTCGTCCCGCAACCTATGGCCGTTCAGGATTGAAGGAATCAATGCCTCGTAAGTGCATGCATAACATGGGCCGTTTCCTCACTTAATTAACTGCATGCAGGAAAAAATAGAAACGGAAGGACGCGGTGAAGGAATCTTCAACGCCAGATTAATTGGCTGCCTCATTAATTAGCCATTCAAACAAGGTGCGTTGATCCATTTCTTCCGCAGCCTCCAGCGCAAATGCATCTTGCATTGACTACAAAGCGGCCCAGCCGCTCCGCTACTCTGAGTCAGTACTCTAGTACGCTCGGACAAGTACAAGTCTACACTCGACATATGCAACACTTGGGCACGCATCGTTTTCTTGGACACATTCAGGCGACTAACGTGCAGGCACTTGATCATTCGTGTGTTTCCACTCGGTCGGACGCCTCCTCGATGACATGCTCAACTCGAATACCCCATGCCATGTCACTCGGTTGGACACGTCCCCGACACTCGGACGCCCCGCGCATCGGCACACGGTTGGTCACCTCATCACCACTCTGCCGCCTTGCGCGTCGCCACTCTACGGGACCCGTCTACGTCACTCGGACGCCCCGCTCGTCGCTACTCTGCGGGTCAAGTCTACATCACTACGATGCCCCGCGCATCGTCACTCCGCGGGATGCCGCTACTTCACTCGGACGCCCCGTGCATCGTCACTCCGCGGCACGCGTCTACATCAACCGGACGCCCCGCGCATCGTCACTCCGCGGCACGCGTCTACATCATCGGATGCTCCATGCATCGTCACTCCGCGGAGCGCCTCTACTTCACTCGGATGCCCCGCGCATCGTCACTCCGCGGCACGTGTCTACATCAACCGAACGTCCCGCGCATCGTCACTCCGCGGCACGCATCTACATGAACCGGACTCCCCGCGCGTCGTCACTCCGCGGCACGCGTCTACATCACCGGAAGCTCCACGCATCGTCACTCCGCGGAACGCCTCTACTTCACTTGGATGCCCCGTGCAACGTCACTCTGGCACGCGTCTACATCAACCGGACGCCCCGCGCATCGTCACTCCGCGGCACACGTCTACATCACCGGACGCTCCACGCATCGTCACTCCGCGGGACGCATCTACGTCACATGGACGCCCCGCTTGCCGCCACTCCGCAGCACGCGTCTACTTCGACCGGACGCTCCACACATCCTCACTCCGTGGCACGCGTCTACATCACCGGCCGCCCCGCGCGTCGCCATCGGTTGGTCACCTCATAACCACTCGGCCGCCCCGCCCGTCGCCATCGATTGGTCACCTCATAACCACTCGGCCACCCCGGGCGTCGCCATCGGTTGGTCACCTCATAACCACTCGGCCGCCCAGCGCGTCGCCATCGGTTGGTCACCTCATCACCACTCGGCCGCCTCGCGCATCGCCATCGGTTGGTCACCTCATCACCACTCGGCCGCCCCGCGCGTCGCCATTCGATTGGTCACCACATCACCACTCGGCCACCCCGCGCGTCGCCATTGGTTGGTCACCTCATCACCACTCGGCCGCCCCGCGTGTCGCCACTCGGTTGGTCACCTCATAACCACTCGGCCGCCCCACGTGTCCCCATCGGTTGGTCACCTCATAACCACTCGGCCGCCCCGCGCGTCGCCATTGGTTGGTCACCTCATCACCACTTAGCCGGCCCGTGCTTCGCCACTCGGTTGGTCACCTCATCACCACTCGGCCGCCCCGCGCGTCGCCATCGGTTGGTCACCTCATAACCACTCGGCCGCCCCGCGTGTCGCCATCGGTTGGTCACCTCATCACCACTCGGCCGCCCCGTGCGTCGCCATCGGTTGGTCACCTCATCACCACTCCGCCGCCCCGCGTGTCGCCACTCGGTTGGTCACCTCATAATCACTCGGCCGCCCCGCGCGTCGCCATCGGTTGGTCACCTCATCACCACTCGTCCGCCCCGCGCGTCGCCAACGGTTGGTCACCTCATCACCACTCGGCCGGCTCACGCATCGCCACTCGGTTGGTCACCTCATAACCGCTCGGCCGCCCCGCGCGTCGCCACTTGTTTGGTCACCTCATCACCAATCGGCCGCCCCGTGCGTCGCCATTCGGTTGGTCACCTCATCACCACTCGGCTGCCCCGCGCGTCGACACTCGGTTAGTCGCCTCATCACCACTCGGCCACTCGCGCGCCTTCAGACACCTAAGTCATTTTACATTCTGTTATTTCCGTCTTCCCGAGTATCCCGTAATTCACACATCATGTTCACTCGGAGGCCACATCACCGAGTGTACCTCTACGCTCGGCTGCTTATTTTCACATACTTGCTTAGTACTGGTTATGTGACTCCCGAGTCCAACTTCCATTTTTTCGCATACATCATTCACGAACACCATGTGTCGTTCTTCATTTCGAGTTTGCATCAGTCCTCCCGGGCTGCAACTCAGTCGAAGCACTACACTTCCATTTTATTTGAGCCAGTATACCAATGAGTTCAGTCGGATCCGTCACTTCGACAAGTTCGAACGGATCCTTCGCTCTTTCAGACTCTTGCTGGTTAACCAACAAGCCCCTTGCACTCCTAGAGGGTGTCTATGGGTGTTATTCACACAAATCATTTCAGCACACATCAAATTTCCTCGAGAAATTATTTCGTTGGCTTGTGCCATTTTTACACAAGTTACGCGATCACTCGACGGCCCTATGCGCCAACTTTATCGTTGCTCGGACTCGGTCACCGTACCGGTCCTAGCGCACCACTACACCGACCTTGTCGTTCTGTTGACTTCAAACACATCCGGCCAACCCCTTTGTGGAATCCTCTTCATCGTATCAATGATACAGACCTCGTCAGGCATGAGACAGATAAGTCCCTTTTATAATTAAACTTCACACTTCACTCTTTTGCGAGTTTGCCTCTTTCAAGCATCACTTGGAAGCTTCTCCTCATCTTTACCCGAGTCCGACTCCATGAATTGCAAATCATCCATTCAAAACAATATTTCTCGTATTTCGACATGTCCGTTGTTGAAGCCTGTAGTACGCTCGGGGGCTACGCCGCACTCGGGGGCTGCATCTCATTTGGAACGACACTCTCCTGAGTAGTCGAGTACTTCATCACCAGTCAGATCCTTCACTTCAACAAGTGCATTCGATCCGCCACTTTGACAAGTTTTATAATCACTCAGACGTTGTGCACGCCATCTTCATTCCTACTCAGACTCAGTTGTCATGCCGGTCTTGTTGTGTCGCAACCACACTACACCGACCTCGTCGCTACATTAGCTTCGAAAGCATTTGGATAACTCCTTCGAAGACCATTTCAGCCACTTGGCTGGACATGCAATCTGTCACTCGACCACCCCGCGCATCACCACTTGGCTGGACACGTAGTCCTTCACTTGGCCACCTCACGCATCCTCACTCGGCCGTCCCGCACCGCACCACTCGGTTGTGCACGTCTTCACCACTCGGCTGCTCCGTGCGTCGCCTCTCAGTTGTGCACGTCTTCACCACTCGGCCACCCCGCGCAATGCCACTCAGTTGTGCACATCTTCATCATTTGGCCACCTCGCACATCATGACTCGGTCGCCCCGTGCATCGTCACTCGGTTGTACACATCATTGCCCCTCGGCCGCCTCGGGCGTCACAATCAGTTGGACATCTCTTTACCTCTACACCCCCAACACGGGAACGACTAAGTTACTCATATGATCAAACCTCATATCACACTCTGTAGCAAGCTTACCTCTTTCGAGCATCACTCGGGGGCTACGCACAGCCATTGGCCATGCCGCCCTAAGGGTTACGCCCATTCAATCAACCCATTGATCACATCAGGAATATCTTTCTGAGCATACATGCTCGGTCTACGAAAATCTATAAGGGTAGTACTGTCCACTCGGACGATCGCCCAAATCATTACCTAAAGTCATCTTGAGGACTGCAAAAAGGGTGAAAACAATGCTCCTCTACAGATACACTTGGCCCTATCCTAGGCTCCAAGGCGTCAGTTTCACAAACTTGGACTCAGAGATGGCGTGTGCTGGTGTTCCCCCGGGATAATGAGTGGCCTCTCTCTGGAAAGTCAGCCCACACACTAGCCTCGTCACTCAGGTTTCATGGCACGTCCATGTCAGACCACTAGTCTATCTCCTCCGGGAGACATACAAGTGCCACCAAGTTTTTCCTTGCAGTCAACATACCCCGATCAGTTGGGAAGCACGTCCACTCGGACAAATACCCCTTTCATGCAAAAGGGTGAAAATGAAGCTCCTCTACGGATACAACGTACTCTTACAAATACCCCTTTCACGCAAAATCTAACGGTCAATATAAGAAGTACTACTTGATCGATTACTCCCTGGAGTGTCCAGCTTTTTTCTACAGTCGGCAGTTTCAAAGCCGAATTCATTCACCGTGCCGAGAGCACGAAGATTCACCTGCTTGACCGAGTTCCAGGCTGAATTTATTCCGTGCCGAGTGCACGAAGATCAGTCCGACTGACTCAGCTACAGGCTGAGCTTATTTACCATGTCAAGCGTCTGAAGATGCATTCGATTGACTCAATTTCAGACTAAAAGATATTTACCGTGTCGACTACGTGGAGGTTTACCAGGAGACTTAAACCCTCTGCCCGACTCATCTTGTCCGACAGAGGCTCGGGGACTACACCCAGTGGGTGCACTCAGCGTGCCCCCACTGGAAGAGAACTCAGAAAGAAACATTTTGCTCGGCGCAAGACCATCTCCAGATCACTCCAGTGCTACTCGACCTCCGAGTCAGAGAGGAAAAAGTTCTATCAGTACCAGCTAAGAAGATTTTTAGTTCTCTCAGACCCCCGCCGACTGCTGGCAGTCGACGGCGATCTCGGGGACTACACCCAGTGGGTGCACTCAGCATGCCCCCACTGGAGTAATCTCCACTCGGTACGGCCTGCCCGGTCCGAGTGGAGAACAACAAACAAACAAGTTCTAAGGCTCCCGTCGGCTACCAAAAAATTGCTATATGGTGAGTTTTAACGCTCCTCTGTGGACCTGTTTTGAGCCTTCTTCTAGGACTGAAAGCGTGAAACTCATAAGTTTGGATCTAGAGCCGACTCGTATTGACGTTCCTCCGGGATAAGAATGGCATCTCTCCGAGAGAGCAGTCCATGCGTCGATCTTGTTGCCTGGATTTAATGACACATCCATACTCTGATCACGAGTTAACCTCTTCCGAGAGATGATCGAATGTCACCAAGTTGCTCCTCGCGAGCACTTACCCCAGATCAGCCGGGAAGCACAGCGCCATCCATTGAGATTTTGTTCAAACCTTGGTTGTCTGAAAGCACGATGACGGGTACCGAGTATTTCCGTAATCACTCGGACCAAATTGTGTCTTTCACAAACTCGTTCTACAAAATCGCAACTGATTCGAGGGCTAATGTTGGGGACATACATAACAGGTTGGCCAACGAAGGGTCAAAATCTATTAAAGCATGGGGTCCACACATCAGGTGGGTCCAGATAAATCTCATATCGACAAACCATCCACTAGGATGACCATCAAGTCACTCGGACGGCAACAACCACTCGGAGCATAACACTCCACTCGACGAACTCATTCCACTCGGAGTACCTGATCTCACTCGGATATGCGAAGACCAATGGTCGACAAGGCACTCGAGGCATATCTTAGTAGCAGGCTGAAATTATGACATCAACGCCCCACTTTGTAACATAGGAGGTGGAGGGGTGGCGCACTCTCTATAAGCCACCCCCCACCACTAGACTTGAGGGCATGCCCTCATTCTTCTCCTCCTAGCTCTCTCTCCCTCTCTCTCTCTCTCGTCACTAGTCTCAGGACTTAGCTCAGGCATGAGGATCCGTTCTCCTCTCTCTCACATACATTGTAATCTCCGGATACATACTCAGATAAAACAAAGCCTCTCTGGAGCACGAGACATAGGGCTGTTATCTCCACCATGAGAGGCCCGAACTCGCTAAAACCACTATGTCACCCATATGCATCTTGATAGATCATGCTCCTTTACCCTATACCTTATTATTGTCGGAATCGTTCCCACGACGGGAGGTCTTGAGTTCTTCCCGTTGGGGGCGGGGTCTTGAATCCAAGTGGATCTTCTCCGTAGAGGCACGTTCTCTCTCGGAGGAGTAGATCTGGATGGATGAGCAAATCCCTATATCTAATATAAGCTAATCATTTGCTAACCCTAATACAGAGCTAAGGGACAAGTATATATAGTCCAAGGGGTAAGTGGGGGATACACGGGGCAAAGCTCCTCTCGCTGCGCACAGGCAGGGCGGTAGTACCGGCCCCTCGGGCGGTAGTACCGCTTGGGTTGGGCAGTAGTACTGGACTCATTCCGCTCGATCATAGGAGCTTGCACGGATTTTGAGCTAGTAAGCGGTAGTAGGGCGGATGTTGGGTGGTAGTGCCGCTTGTGTGCCTTCAGCGGTAGTACCGCTTGGTGTGGGCGGTAGTACCGCTCGTTGCGGACTGGGCGGACCCTCTTCATGCTCTTGATTTCCATCTTGCAGCATAACTTCTCCTTGGTTGGTGCCTTGGTACCACGCAAAGCATCTCCGTTTGAGGTAGTAGCCATGTCTCAAGTGGGTCAAAGGGGAGTTCAACAAGGAGAGAGTTAACCTCGTTTTCGATAGCTCTCGCACGGGCTCTTGTCATTGGTCCAAGTGGTGTCATGGGAGATGTAGATAGGTCCATGGGGATGACCTTGGGATGCTCCGCATCAAGTACGTTGTGTGAGATAGAAACTTCCGTCATCGAGAGAATTGAGAAACGACGCCGTACTTAATTTTATGCATCTCTTATTATTCAGGATTTGGATCGACTCTAATCTAGTATCGATGTAATAAATCTAAATTATAGTTATTCTAAAATAAGGAAAAAAATAAATCAGGAAAAATATCTATGGTATTGCTGACATGAGCATTGACATGGATATTTCTCTACATGTCTTAGCTATTTTGCGGAAAAACTAGAGGCCAGAATTTTTATTTTGTGCGCTCTTCGCCCCCCACTCGCACCACCGCCGCCCCCTTGAACTCGCCTCCCACACGCTGCCGCCGCCAAGTTCGCCTCCTCCCGTGTCGCCCCCCATCACGCTGCTCACTCCCCGATGTCACCCCCTTCCGTGTTAACATCGCCACTTCACGCAACCACCCAAACCTCCCCCTTGTCAATCCATCCATGTCGTAGTCCAGAACGACACATCCTCGACTATTATGCTAGTGTCATGGTGCATCTAGAAGCATCACAACATTTCCATCTTTGACAACACTCAACTCAGATTGGCCCACCTGATTGATACAATGAAGACAAAATCTAGACAGTGGGTGATAATGGGAGCGCAGGTCTCACGGTGTTGCTTCCGGTGTTGGTCGTGGCTAGTGATACGTCCATTTTGCATCATGCTTTTATATTGATATTTAATGCATTATGGACTGTTATTACACATTATATCACAATACGTATGCCTATTCTCTCTTATTTTATAAGGTTTACATGAAGAGGGAGAATGCCGGCAGCTGGAATTCTGGACTGGAAAAGGAGCAAATATTAGAGACCCATTCTGCGCAACTCCAAAAGTCCTGAAACTTCACGGAGCTTATTTTTGGAATATATAAAAAATATTGGGCGAAGAAAGTACCAGAGGGGGGCACCAGCCAGCCACAAGGGTGGAGGGTGTGCCCTACCCCCCTGGGCGTGCCCCCGACCTTGTGGGCCCCCTGGCAGGCCTCCGGTGCCCATCTTTGGCTATATGGTGTCTTTCACCCTGGAAAAAATCAAGAGGAAGCTTTCGGGGACAAGCGCCGCCGTCTCGAGGCGGAACCTGGGCAGAACCAATCTAGGGCTCCGATGGAGCTGTTCTGCTGGGGAAACATCCCTCCAGGAGGGGGAAATCGAAGCCATCGTCATCACCATCGATCCTCTCATCAAGAGGGGGTCAATCTCCATCAACATCTTCACCAGCACCATCTCCTCTCAAACCCTAGTTCATCTCTTGTGTTCAATCTTTGTACCAAAACCTTAGATTGGTACCTGTGGGTTGCTAGTAGTGTTGATTACTCCTTGTAGTTGATGCTAGTTGGTTTATCTGGTGGAAGATTATATTTCCAGATCCTTAATGATAATTAATACTCCTCTGATTATGATTATGAATATGTTTTGTGAGTAGTTACGTTTGTTCCTAAGGACATGGGAGAAATCTTGTTATAAGTAATCATGTTAATTTGGTATTCGTTCGATATTTTGATGAGATGAATGTTGTCTCTCCTCTAGTGGTGTTATGTGAACGTCGACTACATGACACTTCACCATTATTTGAGCCTAGGGGAAGGTATTGGGAAGTAATAAGTAGATGATGAGTTGCTAGAGTGACAGAAGCTTAAACCCTAGTTTATGCGTTGCTTCATAAGGGGCTGACTTGGATCCATATGTTTCATGCTATGGTTAGGTTTACCTTAATACTTCTTTCGTAGTTGCGGATGCTTGCGAGAGGGGTTAATCATAAGTGGGAGGCTTGTCCAAGGAAGGGCAGTACCCAAGCACCGGTCCACCCACATATCAAATTATCAAATTAACGAATGTGAATCATATGAGCATGATGAAAACTAGCTTGACAACAATTCCCATGTGTTGGGGATATTACCACTGGGCGTAAACCGGCCAGGAGAGGCCGGGTTAACCCCATAAGTAGTTCATCTGTATCTGAAGTCCATGAAGACAGACGGTGACGCTTTATGAAGGCCCAGGGCCCAAAGCCGGTTTAAGGCCTGTAGACATAAACTGGCGTTGATATGTAAACTTGTGTTGTAAGATAGAAGTAGCAGAGACCGAGCCAGACACGATTATGAGCCGGCCTCGGGATTCTGTAAACCGACGGGCGTCAACCCATGTATATAAGAGGATGACCCGGCGGCGGTTCAAGGAGAACAGACAACAACTCGAGACTCAGGCAAAGCGTATTCGCTCCCTGGTCATTGAAACCCCATCAATTCCATCACAACTAGACGTAGGCTTTTACCTTCATTGTAAGGGGCCGAACTAGTATAAAACTCTCTTGCGTCCCTTGTCTGCTTTAACCCCTTTAAGCTAACCCGTAGCGATGGCTCCACGACTAAGTCCTTTCTCTAGGACATCTGTCGTGACAAAACCACGACAGTTGGCGCCCACCGTGGGGCTATCGCACTATGGTTTCAAGTTCTTGGAGGGCAACTTCAAAGGACTCAAGGGTTACGCTGTGGGCCGGATGACCAAGAGTCGACGCGGCAAGCTCTACATCAATGATGCAGGCTGGGGCCCCGAGGCCGGCTCAATCGAGTACGGGTACCGTGTCCCCTTTGGTGGCATACACGTTTTCATTGGCAAGATCGGTGAACCGGGCCCTGAGCCGGACATCTGCACCGACCTCGTCGAAACGGCTCAGCATGCGAGATCTGCCCGGGTCAAGCCTGTCATGAAGCGTGCCTTCGTGGGAGTTATCCATGGAGGGGAATTTGAGGATAGATCGGAATCTGGTGGTGAGACCGTCGTTTATTCCGGCGACGAGTCATCGACCGGAGAAACCGAGTTGTTATATCAGTTACAAGATGGCCGGATTGGGGGCTGTTCCGATGGCAACAGTATTCCGGACCCCTTTGATCTGCCAAACCAGGTTGCGATCTTCATGGTCCGCACGCAACCGGTGCTCCACTCTTCGACCGCAGCGGCGATGATTTCCGGATCGACAGCAGCGGCAGTGGCCGGGGTAGGAGGTCCTGTGCGACCGCCAGCTCAGGTTCTGTCTGATTTGTTTGACACGTTGGCAACGCTGATGGCGGAGGTTAACCCGGCGGATCAGGATGCACACAATGCGGAAATTGCGAAAGTGAAAGATCAGATCACCCAGGCCAAAGCCGACTTAGCAGCTGAGGATACCAGGATAGCCGCGGAGCGGGCCGCTTTAGATGCACAAGCTTACCGGATTATGCTGGATCAGAGTGCGTCGAACGAAGTCCTGAAGAGGAGGCACCGATCTCGCCTGCCGCCGATTTATGACACTAGAAATCTCTTTAACACCCCAGGAGCAGGGACCAGTAATTCGCCGGTGGTAAACCGGGCGGAGGCACCTGGAGCAGGGGCGCCGGTTCAGCCACGTTTGGCGGATCCGCCTCGTCAGAACAACATTGTAACACCGCATGTCCCCACGCCTCCGGGTCATTATTCTAACCCGATGGACAACATTGTCGCTACCGCTTCACGGCTGGCAGCCATCCCGATCGAAGACGATTCTCCAGCGGCGGTCGAGACGCGTCGGGTTAAGGAACTTCTTCAGACAGCCTTGGTTCAACAGGAGGCTTATTCATATAGTCACGATTGGATTCATTCCACTCCCCGTCCAAGCCAGAGTTACAGCAGGCGTATGGATGAACCAGCAGTGTCAAGCAATGCACGGAACCATGATCCGCCCCGTGGCAATAACCCGACAGATGGTGCTGGTGATGCTCAGGAGGTGGTGGACCGGGCTCGGGCACGCAGAGAGGCCGTGTTAGCGGCGCAGCATGAAGCCCGTAAGTTTACTCCGGTTCGTCCAACCACACCAGTGGAACCAGGAGTTACCTCTAGTTCTTTGGGAGTGCCATGTCTTGTCCCAGCATTGCGCAATGTGCGCCTGCCCAAGGATTTCAAGGGCCCGCGCAAGGTGCCGAATTACACCGCCGATTTATCCCCTAAAACATGGGTCGAAAGCTATGAGATGGCCATGGAGATGCTGGATGTGGATGATGCGGCATGTGCGAAATACTTCACCATGATGCTAGAAGGGATAGCCCGCACTTGGTTAAAGAGCTTACCGGCTAATTCTATCAGGTCATGGGCCGAGTTGAGAGCCCGGTTTATTCAGAATTTCAAGGATACATGCAAGCAGCCCATGTCAATTGTGGACTTAGCTGCCTGTGTCCAGGAGGAAGGAGAGTCAACAACCCATTGGGTGCGTCGGGTTTCGGAGATTTTGCATTCATCGGACCGCATCAACGCTGACACCGCAGTTTTAACATTGGAAGGCAATTGCCGGTTTGAACCCCTAAAGTTGAAGTTGGGACGGCTCAAACGTCATTGTAATGACATGGGAACCCTCATGGCTGCACTGGTGAAATATGCCAAGTCTGATAGTACCAAGGATCCCGAGTCTGACGATGATAAGACAAGGAAGGGAAAGAAGAGCGGCAACGCCAAGGGGCAGCACCACAACCCGGCGGGTCATGGAAACGGCGGCAAGCGTAAGGCGGACCACGGTTTAGACTTTGTGGCTAACACTAATACACATAACAAGGGCCAGCGGCGTAAGGGTAAACCGCCCCAGTGCGGTGGAAGGCCAAGTCCTAATCCGGACCGTGTGTCTTATCTGTTGAACCAACCCTGTCCAAAGCATGGGACGAAGGAGGACCCGTCCACGCACCTCTGGAAAGATTGTTACATCATGCAAGAGTTCAAAAATTCTGATTCTTTCCGGTATGATCATGGACCAGGAGGCGGTTCGGGCCCCGGCTCTCATGGGCCGGGTTATGGCGGAGGAAATTCCGGTTCAGGCTTCCACGGTAATCAGGGTGGACATAACACTCAAAGTAATCAGGGTAACCAAGGTGGCTATAATCATCAGGGCAATCAGCAGCAGCAGCAGTCGGGTTACCAGAGCAACCCGAAGCAGTTGAATAGCGGACAGTATCATGTCTTCACCACTAGCTTGGACACGCGCGATCAGAAGCTTCATAAAAGGGCGGTGAATGCCGTTGAACCGGCGATGCCCCGTTATTTGCGTTGGTCCGAGCAGCCGATTGTGTGGAGTAGAGAAGATCATCCACCCCGGGTTGACAATCCGGGTCATCTGGCTCTGGTGGTGGCACCTCAGGTGGGAGGTTATAAGTTCACTAAGGTACTCATGGATGGAGGGAGTAGTATCAATATCCTTTATTATGAAACTTTCTGTCGCATGGGGTTAACAGATAAAAATCTTAAACCATCCAATACGGTGTTCCATGGTGTGGTGCCTGGTAAGTCGGCATATCCTGTTGGTAAGATAGCTCTGGAGGTGGCTTTTGGAGATGAGCATGACTCGAGATCAGAAACCTTGACCTTTGAAGTGGTGAAAATCAGCAGCCCGTATCATGCCCTATTTGGACGGCCAGCTTATGCTAAGTTTATGGCACGGCCTTGTTAAGTCTATCTGCAGCTCAAGATGTCGGGTCACAAGGGAACTATAATCGTGCATGGGAGCCGCAAGATTGCTCTGGAGTGTGAAGAAGGTGATGCGGCTTATGCTGAGTCAGTTTGTGCAACAGAAGAGTTGAAGTTTTACAAGGACAATGTTGATCTGGCAGATATGACTTCGTTGAAGAAACCAACTACAGAGCATGATCCGGCCCTGAAGTTTAAATTGGCTGATGATACTAAGCTTGTTGGCTTCGTGCCTGGCGATTCGTCCAAGCAGTTTAGCATCAGCGCTAACTTGGATCCGAAATAGGAAAGCGCGCTCATCGAGTTCATCCGTGAGAATCGGGACATCTTTGCATGGAAGCCTTCTGACATGCCAGGTGTATCGAGAGAATTCGCCGAGCACACTCTCAATCTTGATCCCAAGTATAAACCGGTCAAGCAGTTTCTCCGCCGGTTTAATGAAGAAAGGCGCAAAGCTATTGGAGAAGAAGTAGCCAGGCTCTTGGCGGCTGGATTTATCATTGAAGTATTCCATCCTGAGTGGTTGGCTAATCCGGTGTTGGTCCTCAAGAAGAATGGCACTTGGCGTATGTGTGTGGATTACACAGACCTCAACAAAGCTTGTCCAGTAGATCCTTTTGCCCTTCCCCGTATTGATCAAATTATTGATGTGTAGCGACCAGACCTCAAATAGTCTGATCTACCGTGCACCAGTGCCATCCCTGGATCAGTAATGCTGACACGCACAGTACTTGGAGGATTTATAACAGAGTAGCAATCACACACTTATTACATCGAGTATCTCAAGAGAGAACTAAGTATGACAAATATGGCTTAAGGCCATCTAAAAACGATAACAGCGGAAGACTTGGAAGATAAGTGAGTCCATCAACTCCAACGGCATCACTGAGTATAAGACCACGACCTAAGGCACCTTACTCGTCGTCTGAAAAGTCTGCAACATGAAACGTTGCAGCCCGAAAACGGGTCAACACATGGAATATGCTGGCAATGCAACACATAGAGAGTAATGAACATAATAATGCTATACTACATGCATATATGGCTGGTAGAAGGCTCTATGGTTACAGTTTTGCGAAAAGCCAATTCTTTCCTACTGCAAAGGAATAAGTTTTATTTAACTATCATGGTGGTTGTTAAACATTGAGAATGGTTGACAGCATTCTCAATCCCAATTAAGTATCATCATCAAACCCAACAAAATTAATTAAAGTAACATGATGAGATTCACATGATAATCCAAGTACTAGATACTCAAGATGTCCATAACCGGGGACACGGCTAACCATGATTAGTTTATACACTCTGCAGAGGTTTGTACACTTTTCCCCACAAGACTCGATCGCCTCCGCTTGATTCTCGCACTACATGATGTTTGAGAAACGGATGACCGAGACACAGTCTTTCAGAAACAATAACTCTTTACTCCGGGTGGACAGTTACACCTACTTTCCCCTACATCTGCTAGCCCACCTATTCAAGAGATCATGTAACCTACTCAACTATGCTAGAGCCCATAATAGCTTGTGGCTGCACACGGAAGTTTCTAGCATGAATAATCTCATGATCCCTTTGAACCTGGGTGGCGGTCCAAAAGAAAAACAGGCAATCCTGGAATACCCAGGTACCTCAATCCACCCAGATGTGAGTTTTAGTTGCCACCTTAAGGTTAACCATTAATTAAAAATCTCACATCTGTCATGGTAACACTCAAACCCAATCCACGTCTACTAGCATAGCATAGCAATATGAGCAAACGTAGAAGTAACTCCCAAAGGTTTGATAAATAAACAGGTAATAGGTAGTACCTCAACTACTTCCCAATACCCACAATTTCATTAGATCCTAATCATGCAATGTTTGAGGATTGGTCCAATGCAATAAAACTGGGTAGTAAAAGAAGTATGTTCAAAGTGTTACTTGCCTTGCTGATGATCTGTGAAACCTAGAGATTCGAAGTAGCAAGCGGCGCACTCCGGGTACTCTATCGCAAACAAACAAGCAAACAATAAGCACTTATCTAATGCACAGGTAAAACTCAAATAAAGATCTAACCAGAAAGTTCAACTTAAGAACTCCGGTTTGCAAAAAGAATCGAATCAAACGAAGCAACGAAAGTCAAACGGCGAAAGAAACAAGCTTCGTTTACTAATCTGGATCTAAGTCAAATTTTACAGTAGCAAAAACTTGTTTGAATAGGTTAAACGGAAAGAGAATTTCGAGACGAAACTCTAGGCGCTTGAATCGCCTGATTCCGGTAAACGAGCTAAAAGATATACCAGAACGAAAATCTGATCAGAAATCGCGATCTGGAATAATCGCGGAAAATCCGGCGAAAAAGAAAACTAACGAACAGTTAAACGAACGGACGTTCGTTAACTGCGACTAACCGGCGAACACGTTCGTTAAAACGAACGGATCGGTGAACGTTCACTAACTAACTAAACCGAAGAAAAAAAATAAACCGATCTATTTAAAAAAATAAATCTAGGGTTTCGGAAAAAAACCGAACGGTTTTAAAAAAACGGCACGGCGGCGGCGGCTCAGCTATACCTCCGGCGAGGTATTCCTGCGGGCGGGACGGGGCTCCGGCGGGGTCTTCGGGTGCGGCGGGGTGCGGGGAGGCGACGGGAGGCGGCGGAGTCGTCGAGGGGGCTCCGGGCGGCGGTGTTCGGGCTCCGGGCGGCGAGCTCCTTCGGCGGCGGGGTCGGGCGGCTCCGGCGCGGCTCCTGGCGGCTTCGGGTCGGGGGCGGGGTGAGGTGAGGGCGGCGGCGGGGTGGGGAGTATATATGAGGGGGGGTGCTGCCTTGGGGGAGGGGCGAGGGGCGGCGGCGACGAGCGGGACTCGAGCGGCGGCGGTCTCCAGGTCAGGGACTGCTCGGGCGGCGGGCTGGGCTTCAGCCCAGTCGGTGCTCGCGCGTTTTTTTAAATAATTTCACCGAACCTAAAAAAATCGTAGAAAAATAAATAAAAATCCAAAAATGCCAGAACAAATTTTCACCGTCTAATTAAAATAATTAGAACGAGATGAACATTTTCTTGGCCCAAAAATGCAATTTTGAAAACGTGCAATTTTTCTAATGCAATTAAAATTGCAAATAAAATCCGAATAACATCAAATATTTGATTTTAATATTTTTCCTCCAATATTTCAATTATTTTGGAGAAGTCGTATTTTCTCCTCTCATTTACTTTAATACGAAATATTTTTCAGAGAGAAAAATAATTAAAACCAAAAATCCTCGCTTCATTATTTGATAAAAATCAAGTATGAAAACCGCGAAAAATCCCCAACTCTCTCCGAGGGTCCTTGAGTTGCTTAGGATTTTCGAGGATTTTGCCAAAATGCAATAAAATATGCTATGCAATGATGATCTAATGTATAACATTCCAAATTGAAAATTTGGGATGTTACAAACCTACCCCCTTAAGATGAATCTCGCCCTCGAGATTCGGGTTGGCTAGAAAATAGGTGAGAATGGTTCTTCCATAGATCTTCCTCTCTCTCCCAGGTGGCTTCGTCCTCGGTATGGTGACTCCACTGAACTTTGCAAAACTTGATAACCTTGCTGCGGGTGACTCGGCTGGCATACTCAAGAATCTTAACTGGTTTCTCCTCATAGGTCAAGTCACTATCCAGCTGAATTGCTTCCAATGGCACCGTATCTCTCAGTGGTATCTCAGCCATCCCTGGGTGGCACTTCTTCAACTGGGAAACGTGAAATACATCATGAACTCCTGATAATCCTTCAGGCAATTCCAGTTTGTAAGCAACTTCTCCCATACGCTCCAAAATTTTGTATGGTCCTACAAAACGTGGCGCTAACTTTCCTTTAACTCCAAAGCGCTTCACTCCTCGAAGTGGTGATACTCATAGGTAAACTCTGTCTCCGACTTCGTGAACTGTCTCCTTGCGTTTAGAATCCGCATAACTCTTCTGCCTGGACTAGGCTACCTTAAGCCTATCACGAATCAATTTCACCTTCTGTTCAGACTCTTGATCAAGTCTAGTCCAAACAACTGGCGGTCTCCAACTTTGTTCCACAACAATGGTGTTCTACACCTCCTTCCGTACAAAGCTTCGAAAGGGGCCATCTTCAAACTGGATTGATAACTGTTGTTGTAAGAAAACTCTGCATACGGCAAATTGTCGTCCCAACTAGATCCATAATCTAGCGCACAAGCTCTCAGCATATCTTCCAAAATCTGATTGACTCTCTCGGTCTGTCCGTCTGTCTGTGGGTGAAAGGCTGTACTGAACTCTAGCCTGGTACCCAAAGTTTCATGTAACTGATTCCAAAACTTTGAAGTAAACTGGGTTCCTCTATCTGATACAATGGTCCTCGGAACTCCATGCAGACATACGATCCTGGTCATGTATATCTTTGCCAACTTAGCGCTGGTGTAAGTGGTCTTCACTGGGATGAAATGAGCTACTTTCGTCAAACGATCGACTACAACCCATATTGAGTCATAGCCTGAATGAGTCCTGGGCAATCCCGTGATAAAATCCATGCCTAGTTTATCCCATTTCCATTCGGGTATCGGCAATGGCTGTAGCAATCCTGCTGGCTTCTGATGCTCTGCCTTCACTCACTGACATACATCACAAACTGCTACATACTCCGCAATATCTTTCTTCATTCCGGTCCACCAGAAAGTATCCTTCAAATCCAAATACATCTTGGTATTTCCTAGGTGAATCGAATACGGTGAATCATGGGCCTCTTGCAAGATCAACTTCCTGATCTCCGGATCATTGGGCACATAAACGCGGTCCTCAAACCATAAGGTATCGTGCTCATCCTCACGAAATCCCTTGGCTTTTCCTTTGCTCATCCTTTCCTTTATCTCATCAATCTCCTTGTCTGTCTTCTGAGCTTCTCTGATCTTTTCCATCAGGGTAGACTGAATGTCCAACGTTGCTAAATAGCGTCTTGGAACTATCTCCAAACATAGCTCGCGAAGATCCTCGGCTAATAATTTCGGTAACTCTCCGGTCATGAGGGTGTTAACATGGCTCATGCGGCTCAACGCATCAGCTACTACGTTAGCCTTCCCTGGGTGATAATGCAATCTCGTATCATAATCCTTAATGAGCTCCAACCATCTCCTTTGCCTGAGATTCAACTCCTTCTGCGTGAAAATGTACTTCAAACTCTTGTGATCCGTGTACACCTCACAGTGATTTCCGATGAGAAAATGTCTCCATGTCTTCAACGCATGTACTACGGCTGCTAACTCCAAATCATGGGTGGCATAATTCTTCTCATGGGGTTTAAGTTGTCGTGAAGCATATGAAACAACTCTTCCCTCCTGCATTAGCACCGCTCCAAGTCCTCGACGTGAAGCGTCGCAATATACTTCATAATCCTTGCGTTGATCTGGCAGAATCAGCACTGGTGATGTAACCAAACGTTTCTTCAACTCTTGGAAACTAGCTTCACATTCCTCAGTCCAATTGAATTTGTTGTCCTTCTTTAACAGCTCTGTCATGGGCTTAGCAATCCTTGAGAAATTCTCAATGAACCTCCGGTAGTATCCTGCAAGTCCAAGAAAACTCCGAATCTCTCCAACTGATGCGGGTGATTCCCAGTTTGTCATAGTGTCGACTTTGGTGGGGTCTACTGCTATTCCTTCTTCGGATATAACATGTCCGAGGAATCCAACTTCCTTCAACCAAAACTCACATTTGCTGAACTTGGCGTATAACTGATGTTCTCTGAGCTTCTCAAGTACCAAACGCAAATGTTCCTTATGCTCCTCTTCATTCTTGGAATAGACTAAAATGTCATCAATGAACATACGACGAACTTATCCAAAAACTCCATAAACACTTTGTTCATCAGGTTCATGAAATAGGCAGGTGCGTTAGTCAGACCAAATGACATAACGGTATACTCATATAGCCCATACCTGGTGGTAAAAGCCGTCTTGGGTATATCCTGCTCTCGAATCTTTAACTGATGGTATCCTGATCGTAGATCGATCTTGGAAAATACCTTAGCTCCTTGTAATCGGTCAAACAAATCATTGATCATCGGCAGTGGTACTTATTTTTTATGGTCACTTCATTCAATCCACGGTAATCAACAACCATCCTCAACGATCCATCTTTCTTCTCCACTAGAAGTACGGGTGATCCCCAAGGTGAAGAACTTGGGTGAATATAGCCTTTATCCAGTAACTCCTTAATCTGCTTCTTAATTTCTTCCAAATCCTTAGCGGGCATCCTGTACGGTCTCTTAGATATCGGCCTTGTGCCTGGCAAAAGTTCAATCAAAAACTCTATGTCTCTATCTGATGGCATGCCTGGCAACTCTTCTGGAAATACATCCGGGTAATCCTTCACCACTGGTACTTCTTCCTGTACAACTCCTGATAAGGAATTTACATGAGTCCTCTTCGGCACATGCCGGGATACATACTTAATCCTTCTTCCTTCTGGGGTGGTAAGCAAAATCGTCTTACTAGCGCAATCGATGTTTCCCCCATACATCGATAGCCAATCCATACCCAATATTACGTCCAAACCTTGCGACTCCAAAACTATTAGGTCTGAGGGGAAAACATGCCTACCTATGGCCAATGGCATCTGAAAACATCCTTGGCTTGCCATATACTCTGCTCCTGGCGAGGTTACTAACATAGGTGTTCTGAGAACTTTGGTGGGCAACTGAAACTTATCCACAAATCCCCTTGATATGTATGAATGCGATGCACGAGTATCAAAAAGAACGATTGCAGTAAATGACTTAACCAAAAACTTACCCATTACTGCATCTGGCTGAGCTTCAACCTCCTCCATGCTAACGTGGTTCACATGTCCTTTGTTGAAAGGGTTCGGCTTCTTCCCAGAGCTTCCGTTGCCATTTCCATTCTGGGCTTCAGGACATTCATTGGCATAATGTCCAGTCTTCTGGCACTTAAAGCAAGTGACTTGGCTCAGGTTTCTCTTAGCTGGGGTTGAAGGGTTGGTACGGTTCTGGCCGTTGCTTCCTCCATTCCCATTACCATTCTTGGGGCCATTATGGTTGTGCGAACTACCTCCTCCATGGGTATGCTGAAACTGCCCTCCCGATTTCGTGGTAAAACGTGGCTTCTGCTGAGCTCCAGAATTGTACTTCCCTAGTCCATACTTCCTCTTACGGTTTTCAATCTGCTGCTGCTTCCCTTCAATCATGAGAGCTCTATCTACCAACTCCTGGTAGTTGTTGAAGGTTGCTACCATCAACTGCATGCTCAGCTCATCATTCAGTCCTTCCAGAAACTTCTCCTGCTTGGCTGCATCTGTAGCAACGTCATCTGGAGCATAACGTGCTAACTTACTAAAGTCCTCCACATACTGGCCTACGGTGCGTCCTCCTTGGCGTAGGTTGCGAAACTCACGCTTCTTCATGGCCATAGCTCCTGCTGAAATATGGGCAGTACGGAAAGCTTGCTGAAACTGGTCCCATGTGACAGTGTCAATAGGGTGTGTGGCTATGTAATTCTCCCACCATGATGCTGCGGGTCCATCAAGCTGATGTGCGGCAAATCGCACTCTCTCCGCATTTGTGCATCCTGCAGTGGTCAACTCCCTTCCAACTTTGCGGAGCCAATCATCTGCAACAATCGGCTCGGTGCTGCTGGAAAACACCAGCGGATTTAGCCTCAAGAAACGGGCTAAGTGATCAACAGGTGGTGGTGGGTTGTTGTTATTGTTGTTGCCTTGGTTCTGTACTAACACTTGCATCAGGGCATTCTGCTGCTAAATCAACTGAGTGATCTCCGGTGGGAAAACAAATCCGGTGTCGCGTCTCGGAGGCATCTGATAGGTTTAGAAAAGATGAGAATTTAGAATAGAATGACGTCTAGAGGGAAAACACTACCCATATGCTCATGAGACAAACACAAACAATATCACTCAATCAAACTAGGCATACAATCGATCTAACTATCGTTACAAAGTGCTCGGACTATACTATATACATGGGGGAAATACTACTACTGATTATGGGGGTCTACTAGAAATTTTGATCGGTCGAAGACTCCATGATATCTGCTCCAGCTTCATCAACAAAATCTTCTTCACTGGGGTCCGAGTCGGTGTCGTCGATGATGATGTAGTTATCCGGGCAAGTAGAATCGTCATCTTCTCCTCCTGGTGCTGGGTCTCCCATGAATACTCCGATCTTCTATGCCAGGTCGCCGTTCTTCCTCACTAGTGCGACGATTTCCTCCATATAATCCTCGCGTGTAGCCTTGAGTTCTTCCTCCAACTCCATGATCTTGGTCAATGCCTTCTTCAGATCTATCATGTCTGCGCACATCTGGTTCTCCTGGCAACGAATGTGTTGGTTTTGCTCCTGGATGAAAGCTGCAATTGATCCATCCTTCTTGGTGCTAATCATCTCCCATTGCTCATCTCGGCGTCCACAAATCTGATAAATAGTATCCTTAAGCTCCCTGTGGTAGACTTCTCCAATGCGTCCCATAGAGATGTGGGCTGCCATGCTCTTCCCTAAACTCCAGGTTGGTGCATCAAAGGAAAACTCTATAGGCTCAGTGACTGGCGTAAACGTCCTTCCTGGAACTTGAACTTGAATCTTCCAGCGCTCCTCTTTTGGTAGTGTGGCTTTGTAAGTCCCGGTGAAGCTTGGTATTCCGATGTTCAGGTACTTAGTGACTTCCTTCAAGTGTCGTCCAAAAGGTGTATCTTCATCCGGTTGCATGAACTTGTTCCTTGCATCTGCCATTCCTAAAAGAGTAGAAAGTGGAGAGGAGTCAGAAATGAGAAGAGTGTAGTGTTCTAGGGTTTAAACTTAGTGTTCATGTCCTACAGTCAACGTGTGCTCTGATACCACCTTTGTAGCGACCAGACCTCAAATAGTCTGATCTACCGTGCACCAGTGTCATCCCTGGATCAGTAATGCTGACACGCACAGTACTTGGAGGATTTATAACAGAGTAGCAATCACACACTTATTACATCGAGTATCTCAAGAGAGAAATAAGTATGACAAATATGGCTTAAGGCCATCTAAAAATGATAACAGCGGAAGACTTGGAAGATAAGTGAGTCCATCAACTCCAACGACATCACTGAGTATAAGACCACGACCTAAGGCACCTTACTCGTCGTCTGAAAAGTCTGCAACATGAAACGTTGCAGCCCGAAAACGGGTCAGCACATGGAATATGCTGGCAATGCAACACATAGAGAGTAATGAACATAATAATGCTATACTACATGCATATATGGCTGGTAGAAGGCTCTATGGTTACAGTTTTGCGAAAAGCCAATTTTTTCCTACTGCAAAGGAATAAATTTTATTTAACTGTCATGGTGGTTGTTAAACATTGAGAATGGTTGACAGCATTCTCAATCCCAATTAAGTATCATCATCAAACCCAACAAAATTAATTAAAGTAACATGATGAGATTCACATGATAATCCAAGTACTAGATACTCAAGATGTCCATAACCGGGGACACGGCTAACCATGATTAGTTTATACACTCTTCAGAGGTTTGTACACTTTTCCCCACAAGACTCGATCGCCTCCGCTTGATTCTCGCACTACATGATGTTTGAGAAACGGATGACCGAGACACAGTCTTTCAGAAACAATAACTCTTTACTTCGGGTGGACAGTTACACCTACTTTCCCCTACATCTGCTAGCCCACCTCTTCAAGAGATCATGTAACCTACTCAACTATGCTAGAGCCCATAATAGCTTGTGGCTGCACACGGAAGTTTCTAGCATGAATAATCTCATGATCCCTTTGAACCTGGGTGGCGGTCCAAAAGAAAAACAGGCAATCCTGGCATACCCAGGTACCTCAATCCACCCAGATGTGAGTTTTAGTTGCCACCTTAAGGTTAACCATTAATTAACAATCTCACATCTGTCATGGTAACACTCAAACCCAATCCACGTCTACTAGCATAGCATAGCAATATGAGCAAACGTAGAAGTAACTCCCAAAGGTTTGATAATAAACAGGTAATAGGTAGTACCTCAACTACTTCCCAATACCCACAATTTAATTAGATCCTAATCCTGCAATGTTTGAGGATTGGTCTAATGCAATAAAACTGGGTAGTAAAAGAAGTATGATCAAAGTGTTACTTGCCTTGTTGATGCTCCGTGAAACCTAGAGATTCGAAGTAGCAAGCGGCGCACTCCGGGTACTCTATCGCAAACAAACAAGCAAACAATAAGCACTCATCTAATGCACAGGTAAAACTCAAATAAAGATCTAACCAGAAAGTTCAACTTAAGAACTCCGGTTTGCAAAAAGAATTGAATCAAACGAAGCAACGAAAGTCAAACGGCGAAAGAAACAAGCTTCGTTTACTAATCTGGATCTAAGTCAAATTTTACAGTTGCAAAAACTTGTTTGAATAGGTTAAACAGAAAGAGAATTTCAAGACGAAACTCTAGGCGCTTGAATCGCCTGATTCCGATAAACGAGCTAAAAGATATACCAGAACGAAAATCTGATCAGAAATCGCGATCTGGAATAATCACGGAAAATCCGACGAAAAAGAAAACTGACGAACAGTTAAACGAACGGACGTTCATTAACTGCGACTAACCGGCGAACACGTTCGTTAAAACGAACGGATCGGTGAACGTTCACTAACTAACTAAACCGAAGAAAAAAAAACCGATCTATTTAAAAAAATAAATCTAGGGTTTCGGAAAAAAAAACCGAACGGTTTTAAAAAAACCGGCACGGCGGCGGCGGCTCAGCTATACCTCCGGCGAGGTATTCCGGCGGGCGGGACGGGGCTCCGGCGGGGTCTTCGGGTGCGGCGGGGTGCGGGGAGGCGACAGGAGGCGGCGGGGTCGTCGAGGGGGCGACGGGCGGCGGCGTTCGGGCTCCGGGCGGCGAGCTCCTTCGGCGGCGGGGTCGAGCGGCTCCGGCGCGGCTCCTGGCGGCTTCGGGTCGGGGGCGAGGTGAGGTGAGGGCGGCGGCAGGTGGGGAGTATATATGAGGGGGGTGCTGCCTTGGGGGAGGGGCAAGGGGCGGCGGCGACGAGCGGGACTCGGGCGGCGGCGGTCTCCAGGTCGGGGACGGCTCGGGCGGCGGGCTGGGCCGCGCGGCTGGGCTTCGGCCCAGTCGGCACTCGCGCGTTTTTTTATATAAATAATTTCGCCGAACCTAAAAAAATCATAGAAAAATAAATAAAAATCCAAAAATGCCAAAACAAATTTTCACCGTCTAATTAAAATAATTAGAACGCGATAAACATTTTCTTGGCCCAAAAATGCAGTTTTGAAAATGTGCAATTTTTCTAATGCATTTAAAATTGCAAATAAAATCCGAATAAAATCAAATATTTGATTTTAATATTTTTCCTCCAATATTTCAATTATTTTGGAGAAGTCATATTTTCTCCTCTCATTTATTTTAATACGAAATATTTTTTGGAGAGAAAAATAATTAAAACCAAAAGTCCTCGCTTCATTATTTGATAAAAATCAAATATGAAAACCGCGAAAAATCCCCAACTCTCTCCGAGGGTCCTTGAGTTGCTTAGGATTTTCGAGGATTTTGCCAAAATGCAATAAAATATGCTATGCAATGATGATCTAATGTATAACATTCCAAATTGAAAATTTGGGATGTTACATGATGCTACGGCGGGTTGCGAGCGTTTAAGCTTTTTGGATGCATATTCTGGTTATCATCAGATCAAAATGGCAGTTAAGGACCAGGAGAAGACAGCCTTCATAACTCCCTTTGGAGCCTTCTGCTATGTGTCCATGCCCTTTGGGCTCAAGAGTGCCCAGGCGACTTATCAACGGTGTGTGCAGAATTGTCTGCATAAACAGATCGGCCGCAATGTCCACGCCTATGTGGATGATATTGTGGTAAAATCAAGGAAGAAGGAGACATTGATTGATGACTTGAAGGAAACCTTTGATAACCTGCGGGTTTATAAAATGATGCTTAATCCGGCCAAGTGTGTCTTTGGTGTACCTGCAGGCAAGCTCTTGGGCCTTTTGGTGTCTAACAGGGGCATTGAAGCTAATCCGGAAAAGATCAAAGCGATCACCTCCTTGGCTAAACCGAGGTGTATCAATGATGTTCAACACCTGGCAGGCCGGATTGCCGTGTTGAGCCGGTTTGTCAGTCGCCTTGGCGAGAAGGCCATCCCTTTATATCAGATGCTGAAGAAAACGGATAACTTCGTCTGGAGTGACGCCGCTAATGAAGCATTTGAGGACTTAAAGCGGCAGCTAGCTAATCCGCCGCTTCTCGCTGCTCCAGTGGACAAAGAACCATTGTTGCTATATGTGGCAGCTAATGCTCGGGCTGTTAGTGTGGCTATTGTGGTGGAGCGCAAGGAGGCAGGGAAGGAATATCCGGTTCAGCGGTCGGTTTACTATATCAGTGAGGTACTTATTGAGTCCAAGCAGAGGTACCCGCATTGGCAAAAATTGGTGTATGGGGTTTTCATGGCAAGCCGGAAGCTTAAGCAGTATTTCCAAGGTCATCCCATCACGGTGGTCAGCTCCGCTCCTTTGGGGGATATAATCCAGAACAGGGAAGCAACTGGTCGGATTGCTAAGTGGGCTATCGAGCTCGGGCCTCACGGGTTGAAATACATACCCCAAACGGCGATCAAATCTCAGGCACTTGTGGATTTCATCAATGATTGGATAGAATTACAAGCGCGAGAGGAGAAGCCGGATCACACTTATTGGGCTATTCATTTTGATGGGTCCAGGCAATTGGAGGGCTCAGGGGCCGGAGTCGTATTAACTTCCCCACGAGGTGATAAGTTTTGTTATGTTCTCTTGCACTAACAATGCAGCTGAATATGAGGCTTTACTCCATGGTCTTCGGATGGCTAAGGAGATGAACCTAAGCCGAGTTAAGTGCTTCGGTGACTCGGATCTGGTGGCTCAACAAGTGTCCGGCACTTGGGATTCCAAGGACCCACTAATGGTAGCATATCGTCGTGAGGTGGATATTGTTGCAGGTCACTTTAAAGGTTATTAGGTGGATCATGTGGACCGGCGGAAGAATGAAGCGGCGGACGCTTTAAGCCGCCTGGGTTCCAAACGTAAACCGGTTCCACCTAATGTCTTCCTGGATGTTTTGCATAATCCGTCCGTCAAGCTCCCTGGTGAAGAGGATTTGGTTGTTCCTGATCCGGAGGCTCAGTTGGTGGTGGCTCTTCATGTTATCCCGGATTGGACGGTTCCATATCTGGCGTATATAAACCGGGTCGAGTTACCAGAGGATGAAACTTTGGCCAGGCAGATAACCCGGCGGTCCAAGTCCATGACTATTATCAATGGAGAGTTACATCATTGCAGTGTGACAGGGGCGTTTCAACGCTGTGTGTCTCTTGAGGAAGGCCGTGAAATTTTGCGTGAGATCCACGAAGGAGATTGTGGTCACCATGCTGGTTCAAAATCTTTGGTGACCAAGGCGTTTCGTCACGGTTTCTATTGGTTGACAACTCATGCTGATGCCGAGGACTTGGTCAAAAGATGTGATGGCTGTCAGAAATTCTGAAGGCGCGCTCATGTACCAGCTCAAGAATTGAGGATGATTCCAATCACCTGGCCGTTTGGAACTTGGGGGCTGGATATGGTTGGGCCTTTCAAGAGGTCCAAGGACAAGAAGACCCACCTTTTGGTGGCGGTTGACAAGTTTACGAAGTGGGTGGAGGCAGAGCCAGTTAGTAAGTGTGACGCAGCCACAGCGGTTCAATTCATCAAAAAGGTGATCTTCCGGTTTGGCTTTCCACACAGCATTATAACAGACAATGGTACCAATCTGTCAAAGCGTGCCATGAAGGAGTTCTATCAACGTGAGCACATCCGGCTTGACGTGTCATCAGTGGCTCACCCCCAGTCCAATGGTCAAGCGGAAAGGGCCAATCAAGAGATCTTGAGAGGTATCAAACCCCGGCTTATGGTTCCTTTCCAACGGACGCCGGGTTGTTGGGTTGAGGAGTTACCTTCTGTGTTGTGGAGCATCAATACCACACCCAACAGGTCGACAGGGTACACACCATTCTTCATGGTTTATGGAGCGGAAGCAGTTCTTCCTAGTGACATCCGTCATGACTCGCCTCGTGTAGCGGCATATGTTGAAGCTGACAACGAGAAGGCACGGCAGGAAGCTCTTGACCTGTTAGATGAGGAACGTGACATGGAGGCAGCCCGTTCGGCGATTTATCAGTAAGATCTGCGTCGCTATCATAGCCGCCGGGTTAGAACCAGAACCTATCAAGAAGGTGATTTGGTGCTTCGGCTCATCCAGGATCAGACGGATATGCACATGCTATCCCCCCCTTGGGAAGGACCCTTTGTGGTCAGCAAGAATCTACACAACAGGTCGTATTACCTAATCGATGTTCGAGAGCGCAAAGACTCACGTAAATCGGAGGAGGAGACCAACCGGCCGTGGAATATTGCTCATCTTCGGCCTTACTATACTTGAGCTATAGGCTCTGCTTATGTACATTTCATGACATTGTATATATTATGATCAATATAATAAACCGGAACCTCAGCTAAAGCGGGGTATCTGTTGTTTTTCTTACATCATGTGTGGTTACATGGAGCTTACAAAGCGGCGTCCGGTTTACCCCTTGATTTAGCTTCTCAAAGCTTCATATTAGATCACTTGGGGGCTTGGTCATATCCGAACCATAGCTACACCTCTTGATCGGCGCAATGCCACAGCATCACTTGGGGGCTTGGTCGTATCCGAACCATAGCTACACCTCTTGATCGGCGCAATGCCACAGCATCACTTGGGGGCTTGGTCGTATCCGAACCATAGCTACACCTCTTGATCGGCACAATGCCATAGCATCACTTGGGGGCTTGGTCATACCCGAACCATAGCTACACCTCTTGATCGGCGCAATGCCACAGCATCACTTGGGGGCTTGGTCGTATCCGAACCACAGTCACACCTCTTGATCGGCTCAAAGCCACATCAATCCGGGGCCAAAGAGAGTGTTGTAAAACAATAGCTCAAACATAGGCACCCACTGAGCACAGCTCACAATGTTGTTTGGAGATTTTTTGCTGTCAAATTTAGGGCCTGGCAGCCCGTAAAAAGCCTCGACTACAACGGTTTTATTTGCCTTTTGCTAAGTTTCTCTTTCTTTTGATAAGATTGGTGATGTTTTCAAACCGGTGTTTATCAACCCGGTTAGGCTGTCAACTACAAGTTGTCAGTACATGATCAAGTTATAATCCGAAGACTATCAGCCCGGTCTGGTTTTGACTCAAAGTCACCGGTATGGAATAAACCGGTGTTTATCACAACCCGGAGCGGTTTTATTGTAAACCGGCATCATATAACAGGAGTTACTTTTACTCCGGATTAGGGTTATTACCCTCATTACAAAGTTGGTCAGCCAACACCATGCCTAAAGGTCACATGTATCATATATTTCCATATTTGGTTATCTTTTACAACCTTGGTTATAAACCATGGTCATGTATATATTTGGGTATCATGACCCGCCCGGTGGTAAACCGCCAGGGCGCTTTAAGCTTCTTATCTGCAGGAACAACTTGAATAAATAGCTATGGATTATAAACATTGTATCTTAAGCATGGCGGATTAACACGCATCAGTCACAGATAAATATGCACGAAGGCATAACAGACCAAGTGTTTTAACTAGCCTATTACAAGGCGTTTTAGTGCCCAAAGGGATAATTGTTTCTCAATAAGCATTGTAGCAAGTGGAAGACTAAACCGGCCCCCGGATTATGATTGCTTATCAGCTTGACCTGACGGCTGCGGATCATCTTGCACCGGTTCATCTTCTTCATCTCTACCCAGCGGCTGGAAGTCAACAGTTGCCCAGTCGATCCCAGTTAAAGCCTGGAACACAGCTTCGTCGCTAATAAGGGTGGACGGTTCAATATCAGGGGCATAGGTGTGCTTATGGATTGGAGGGATCAGATTTTGCGCTTCCGGAATTGTTGCAGCAACCCGTCTGTTCTTGTCATCATAACTTGCCCAATATTATGAGAGATCGGCTTCTTCAGCCAATTGACAAGCCAGTGGACGTACTTCCCCGTTTATGGCACGGAGATCCTCCTGGCCAAATTCGGATCCGTCTTCTTTTAAGCTTGGGAAGCCTTTAGCCACGTCCACTGGATCAAGATCAGGCACCAACGCCTTTGCCCGGGTTAGAGCGGTCAGAGCTCCGGCCCTTGCCGCAGCTCTCTTTAGTTCTTCAACCCGGGCAGGCAGCATTGATAGCCTTTCTAAGGTGTCCTTGATCAATGTTGGAGGAGGTTTATTGTGTGAAGCGGTGCAGATGATCCGCTGTGCGCCGGTATACAGCTGCTCTATCAGAGTATCGGCCGCTTTCAATTTCTTCTGTACGTCAGAGCCCAGATGGCTAATGCGAGTTCCTGCACCATTGTACACATCAGTAAGCCGACAACACATGGGAAAGATATGTTGAAAGTATTATGGAAAAAATGTTTACCGAACACAGCAGCAGTCATGGCATGAATCTGCCGCTTTACGCCAGTCAGTTCTTCAACCACTGGTTTAAGAGCGGCTTCTGCGTTTTCAGCCCTTTTTATCAAAGCGGGGTTTTCAGTCTCCCAATCCGCCCGCTCCTTGGTGAAGCTCTCCTTTAGCTTTTCCATAGTGGCTAAGGCGCTCCTCAGCTCATCTTTTGCCTTGGAAGTTTCGGCCTGTTGGGACTTGAGGTTCTCTTGCAGATTAGCGGTTTGGCTTTCCTTCTTGCTCAGTTCAGCCTATAAAGAGGCAGATATATAATGAGTTGATAGTACATATTTGAAGTACCAAGCACATAACAAGTTATGCCCTTAGTACTTGGGGGCTAATGCATATTTGCTCTTTATCAGAAATTTTTACAAGTCCCAAGCACAATACAAGTATTAAGCTTGGCACTTGGGGGCTAATGTGTATTTGCTCATAAAATGCTGCTATGGGAATTCTTCTACAAAGTCCCGGTTCATCTTTATAAAGTTAAACCAGCCCTTGGGGGCTACATCAGTGAAGTTAAGGTGCATTGTTGCAAACATGAAATTGTTACTAAGTCCCGGTTTAGATTGATATCATAAACCGTTACTTGGGGGCTACTAGGAGTTGATAAACTGCAATTGGACAAAAGAGAAAAATAGTAGTTACCTCATATCGCTCCTTCATCAAGTTTACCAAACTAGCTTCATAGTCACGGCTGGTATACAAACGGTTCAAGAAGCCAGAGTGAATGTCTTGAGCATTGAGATGGGCGTAGCTTGATAAATCGGCATTCCATTTGCCTTTGCCGATAGCAGAGAGCTCATCCTTGGCAGTATGTTTTGACAAAGCGACAGGATTGCCAGGAGTGGTGTGGCTAGTGCCAGTAATCATAATGTCATCATCTTTGTCATCAGCAGCCTTCACTGGAGTTGGCGGTTTGTCAGTATCCTTAACTGGACTTACCGGTTTATCATCAGTTCGGACAAGGCTGGTTGGCCGGTCTACATGGCTTATAGCGTCAACTTGCACTTGTTCGGCAAGGAAGTCATGGTCTTGAGGCGGCGGATCATTAAGCATGGCGTCAGCGTCGGTTTCTTTCGGATCTGGAGTTGTTTCTGGTTCAGCAGCTACATTATCATCACCCGGTTTGCTTAACCGAGCGTTCTTGCTGGGTCTTGGCTTGGCGCTGAGAAAAGATAGACATAAGGATTAGTACAGTATGTAAAGATAACACATCAAGAATAAAGACACATGCATAGCTCACCCAGGAACTGTTTTGAGGGGTGGAAGCTGTGTGGCCGATGACTCGCCAGAGGATGAATGAGAAATACCCTGATAATTTGAATCAGACGGGTTAAGAGGCTGGCGGAAACAACCTGCTTTTGGGCATGAAGTATCAATGGGATAAGAGACCTCTGATTGGCGTTTCCGAACCGGACTGTTCGGTAAACCGGCGGAGGTAACTACCTGGCCGCTGTGCCGGGTTGTACGGCGAGCCTTGTGCTGCTGCGTCTTCAAAAGAAAGTTTGGGTCCAAGTAAGCAAGAGGGTGAGAAAATTTTACTTTCCGGTTTGCTTGACAGATTTTTGATGTTGGCAGAGGATCTGAATCGGAGGAAAGAATGGTTACCTCTACATCTTTAGCATGACTGCCTTTAGCGTCATCCTGATAATAATCATTGTCAATGAGATGCACGAAAAATGAACCAAGAGAGTCAAGTTCTACCTCTGGTTCCGGATTACCCACATCGTCATCAGCTGGTGGATCGGAGGATGCAGTGGTCCTTCTCTTGGCAGGTTTTTTAACAACCTTGGTCTTTGGACGAACTGGCTTGACCGGTTTGTCTTGTGATGGTTTCTTGTTCCAGAACGGATCATCACCCTGTCAGAAATAATCACACTTCCAGAAAATATTTGGACAGAAGCAACTTCAGATAAAAAGATTATATGATTCTTACAGCTGGTGGTTTGTTGAAGGTGCAGAAAGGGAGTAGTCCGGTTTGGGCACAAACAGCCTCCGGTTCGTTCAGTATCTTTTTTACAGCCTCAGTGACCTCTGCATCTGTAAGCTGAATGTCAATGTGCCGCTGAGCATCCTTCAAACTCCCTATATACTCACACATCAAACCGGAGCGCCGGCTTAAGGGCAGAATACTCCAGCTTATCCAACAACGAGCAAGATCAACTCCTGTCAAACCGTTTGCCATGAAGGCTCTAAGCTTTGATAATTGAGGAGCATAGTTGGCCCTTTCTCTTGCAGTCAATCTCTGAGGAAAAGGATGTGTGTTGCTCAGGCGTTCAGGGCGATAACCCGGCAGGGGGTTTTCATCAGGTGGAGATGTATCCATGCAATAAAACCAAGTCTGGTTCCACTCTTTGGGGTGACTGTGGAGTTTGGGATGAGGGAAGGTGACTTCTTTCCTTTTCTGAACCGCCATTCCGCCCAGTTCCGTATTGGGTCCATCCGAGAACTCTGTGCGACGGTTTAGGTGAAAGAAATCCCTAAACAGTTCCACTGTAGGTTCCTCTTGCAGATAAATCTCAAAGAAGACTTGGAAGTGGCAGATGTTGGTCACAGAATTGGGACCGATGTCTTGAGGGCGCAGCTGAAAATTGGCCAGTACATCCCGGAAAAACTTTGAACCGGGAGGGCTAAAACCTCGTCCGAGATGATCAGCAAACACGACTACCTCTCCGTCCTTGGGTGTAGGAGGACTTTCCGGGCCAGGGACCCTCCAGTGGATGACATCTTTCTTGGCTAAAGCGCCTGTTTTAACAAGATTATTTAATTGTTCTTCAGTTACTCGAGAAGGAGCCCAATTACATTCATAGACTTGCTTGGCCATGGCAATGGAAATCTGAAACATGATTATTGCCGGTTTAAGATTGACAGTGGACAATTATACAGCGGTATAAGGATACAAGCATATTGATAAACCGGAATTGTTATTCATAAACCGGAGTCTGACAATGGAAACAGTACAATGATGAATGCATTGGCGGTTCAACAGGGGACTAATGGTATCTACTGGGCCATCATTTTGTATATGAAGTTAAACCGCCCAATCTGGTACTCCTTGTGTATAAGTGAAGGAAGAAACAAGCTTCACATCTGGCCATAGTAATTTCAGATCTACCACGCGTTGGAAAAACAAAATATATTCTGACCTAATTTGCAGCGTACTAAAAGTTCACCAAGTTGAGATGAGTTGGATATCAAACAGGTGCTAAAACTACTACCGCGCGAGATCTATGTGGTTTTTGGATCTAATCCATGGATATAAATAAGCATAAAGAAGGGCGGTGATGAACACTGATGAACGACAGAAACCCTAAGTGCAGATCTATGGTAAGAGAAAGGGGAGACTTACTGAGGCTGTTGAGCAGCGGCGGCGCGCGGAGGAGCTCTGGTACGTTCAGGTCGATGCAGCGGCCAAGGTTGGTGTAGCAGTCGAAGGTTGACGGCGGTGGCCGAGGTCGAAGGTTCGGGCGTCGCGAGGATGACGATGATGCGAAGAGGCACGAGGGGGGAAATGGAAAGACCCCCTGGCCCTATTTATAAGGGCAGAAAGATAAACATTGGGCGCGAAAATCGAGGAGCCGAATTTTTGGATATGAGGCAGAGTTGTCGCCTCGATTGTCGGAGGCTCATTAATGAAGATGGATTATACACAGTTTTAAAAGAAACAGGTGACGTCACAGCGGTTTATCATAGTCCTAGAAGATGATGTCACGGCGGTTTACAAGATTATGTGAAGATGTTGAAGAAGAAGTTTTCTTAAGTATTGAGGATTGACATGAACCCGTTCAAATCAATCTGGGGCCTAATATTGGGGATATTACCACTAGGCGTAAACCGGCCAGGAGAGGCCGGGTTAACCCCATAAGTAGTTCATCTGTATCTAAAGTCCATGAAGACAGACGGTGACGCTTTATGAAGGCCCAGGGCCCAAAGCCGGTTTAAGGCCTGTAGACATAACCCGGCGTTGATATGTAAACTTGTGTTGTAAGATAGAAGTAGCAGAGACCGAGCCGGACATGATTATGAGCCGGCCTCGGGATTCTGTAAACCGATGGGCGTCAACGCATGTATATAAGGGGACGACCCAGCGGCGGTTCAAGGAGAACAGACAACAACTCGAGACTCAGGCAAAGCGTATTCGCTCCTTGGTCATCAAAACCCCATCAATTCCATCACAACTAGACGTAGGGTTTTACCTTCATTGTAAGGGGCCGAACTAGTATAAAACTCTCTTGCGTCCCTTGTCTGCTTTAACCCCTTTAAGCTAACCCGTAGCGATGGCTCCATGACTATGTCCTTTCTCTAGGACATCTGCCATGACAAAACCACGACACCATGTGTCCTCGGGAGCAATTTACTTTATATAAGAGTTCGTCCAAGCTTGTCCTTTGCTACAAAAAGGATTGGGCCACCTTGCTGCACCTTAGTTACTTTATTTACTTGTTACCCGTTACGATTTATCTTATCACAAAACTATCTGTTACCGATAATTTCAGTGCTTGCAGAGAATACCTTGCTCAAAGCCACTTGTCATTTCCTTCTGCTCCTCGTTGGGTTCGACACTCTTACTTATCGAAAGGACTACGATAGATCCCCTATACTTGTGGGTCATCAGCTAGTTAGAGGCGTTGAGTTGTAACCTTTTGAGTGTTACCTTGAATAGGGATTCTGCCAACTCATATTTGTACCAATGTATTAAGATGTAAGGATTTTTCCTTTTCTCATGAAATTAATAGAAAAAATGAGTGCTAATTTAGATTCACGAGTAGCTAGTAATTTCCTAGGTTAAGAATACCCATAGTGAGGAGTAACTTAGACTAGTAACATCTATGTTACTACCTCTATAGTGGGGAGTAACATATGTGTGGTGTCATCTAAACACTTCATTTATTAACTTGTAGACTCATCTTGTGTTGGTATCACTACTGCAGGATGCTGCTAACGCGACACTACGATCAGAGACCCTTCGAGAAACTGTGTGCGATGCAATAATCGCAAACGGTGTTGTATGAAAACCATCAGAAATATATAAAACGTTTGCGATGACGGATGCATCAAACACGGTTCAGGTTTTAGTTGCGTGTGCGGTGAAGGGCATACGGTTTAGTTTAATTAACTGTTTGCGATGAGGAGGAACAAAAGAAACGGGCAGCCAGATGAAGGCATGTGCGATACACAGCATACGGTTCACTCAGATGAACTGTTTATGATTAGGCAACACAAAAGAAACGGGCAGCCAAATGAAAGTGTGTGCGATATACAACATACGGTTCACTCGGATGAAATGTTTGTGATTAGGCAACACAAAAGAAATGGTCAGCCAGATCAAGGTGTGTGCAATATATGCATGCGGTTCACTCGGCCCTTGTCGTCAGTGCGTGACCTCTGTGGCAACCGTTCGCTCCCCCAGGCGCCTCTTCGTGTACCGTGGCAACCGTCCACCGCCTCTTCACCTTTCCCTCTCAATTTGGAACTGTTGTCGCACGCTCTTCCTCCCTCCATTTGCCTTCACCCTTCCTTCTACCATTGTTCGATCATCTTCTCCATGGAGGGAACAGGCCGGAAACGACCCCGTTATTCTTGCCCCGATCTGAAAGATGACATGGTGGAGGAACTCATTGATCGGTGCGACGTCATCACCTCGGCTAGCATGGCAGATTCGTTCAAGACCATTCTCGAGTCAACTAATAACATCATTACAAGGAACCCAAGGGTCCAGGAGCGGTTTGATATCCCCTATCTTCTTCGTCGTGACCCTGCTGACTGGCGCGGGGACGAGGGAAGCCTCGCCTTGTGCAAGTTGATGCCGCTTGATAATGATACGTATGATGTTAAGATACCATCGCTTGAGGGCAAGGCTTGGGCAGGCGCAAATGGAGATTGGGTTGTTTATATTGGGTACAACTGCGAGTGGGAACTTGTGAATGTGTACACTCGTCACCGGGTTCCACTTCCAAAAATCTCAGACGACTGCGCGGAGGTTGAGTACACCGGTAATCTACGTGAGTTCAAATACGATCATGGTGACTGTCGTCTACGGAAGATACCAATTTTTCGAGTTCCCAACCGCTATTGGGATTACTCGAACTATGAAGTTGTTGCTATCTTCAACAAGCTTGTTGCCTTCCTTACTTCTAGGCCTTGATGGATATTGCTCAAAAATCAATTTTTGTACACGGATGAGTACTGTGATGCACTTCAATACGAGGGTCTTGTGTTTGCTGCCACCACTCATGGCACTGTTTTTGCATGGAATCATCATGCTTTCGGTACGTTTGTCTTCCACCGTAATTATAATTGTTTCATCCACATGCATGCGGGTTAGCTAGTTTCCCTTTACTAGTTAATTAACCTTCTTGTGTTTCCAAGGTCCTGTAAACATTCCACCACCTATACTTTTAAATTTTAATAACCAAGGGGGAGATGACGATGCTGATGATCACGAGCATGAGGACGAGCTGGACCCATATACTCAGTGGCGCCTGACAACTTATTCCGATGGATCACCTCTTCTTATCTGTATACAGGGCACTGCTGATGTTACCAAGGAAGCATGTGTTGTCTCGCATGGTCGCACTCTCCGGACCTATTCCAACATCCGTTGCAGGGTATTCGGGATGGATACTAGTGTACTAGCGCCAGCACCTTCTCCCTGGTTTAGTATTGAAAGTCTTGGAGAAAACTCGCTCTTCCTTGGACAAAACTATCCAATGATGGTGGAAGGCGATCCAGCTGCTGTTGACATAACGTTTCTACCATTTATGAGAAGCAACTGTATCTATACCTCAGACATTGCTATGCTTCCCTACCGTCCCAATATGGGTCCTGACATAGGCCGCTTCAGCCTGGATGATCAGTCATGCGTTGGTCTCGAGATTGACAGTAGCTGGCCCTTCCCAGAGAATCACTTCTGGTTCAAAGCAAGTGTTTCCAACGCCGACGAGTGCTTGAGCTGAAGTTCATTTCATCGCTTTGTTATTCGTTGTGTGAGAAAAACTTTACTAGAATGTTTTGTTGGAAATGATCTATAATCCAACGTGTATCCTTGTTGTCGTTGTGGGCTGATGACTTGTTGTATGTCATCAATGGTACATTTGCATATGCGTCCATCAACTCACGCCTGCTAGTGGTGTCCATATGAACAGTGCTAGTGATTTTAGTTGCAAAAATTAGATAGTGCTAGTGATATTTAGCTGCATATTTTGACAAATCGCAGTGTTACAAGGTTGACAAATGGCAATGTTACTAGATAAACAAATGTCAATATTTCCATTTTGACAAATGGCAACATACCCAAAATGACAAATACGCAAATCTTACCCAATTGTTTGTACGTGGTTGCACACAGGTCATGCAAAACAACCGTTTGCGTTGAAGGGATGCAGAAATCTTCCTCGGGACATTTTCCCTTGGCTTCCTGGGGAAGCTGTCGGTTTGCATCCGGGTGTTCTAACTAAAACGTTTGCGATGAGTGTTTTATATTTAAAAACCATTGACGCTTTTTTCAAAAGAAAATCGTTTGATAAGTCTATACATTAAGAGAGAAAAACGCAAGTTCGTTCAAACCATATCTTTCATTCAGTCACACTATGAATTTATATTCATATGATCGAGAATTTGAGATACAATATTAAACCCCAAAAAACTATTTCCGGCGGCGCCGGAGGCGGCGTGCCGCGCCGTCGTTGTCGTTGTCCTCCTCTGGGACGCCGTTGTTGAAGTCTTCAAGGCAGCACAAAATGTTCTTCACTTGTAAATCAAGCATCATGTCGTCGCGCGATCGACGGGCGGGGTGCGGGAGGATGGCAACTGATGCCGCTGAGAGGTAGCGGTCGACGGCAGCGTCCCATGCCGCTGAGGGGGGCACGGGCACGGGCGCGGCGGGTGCAGCCAAACGCACGGGGGCCGGCACCACAGTGGGTGGAGGGGCGCGCACGGGCACGGGCTCTGGCGCTGGCATGTACACGAGCTCGCGCTGGTCCGCGGAGACCTCGCTGACGCCCGCGGCTTCCAGCTCTGTGATAGTGCTCGGCGACCAGCCCGTCAATGCTACGGGGATGGTCGCTGGCACGATGGCGGGGATGGGAGCTGGGACGGGAGCGAGGGTAGCAACCGCCGCGGCCAGCTCGTTCTGGGCCATGTCCATGAGGCCCCATTCCTCCTTATTTTCTATCTCCTCCGGCTCGGAGTCGACTTCACCAAACTTGAAGACTAGTGGCAGTTGATCGTTCTGCGCCATGGCGTTGGTGAAGGTCTGCGGGAGGGAGGGGAATGGGAGGCAAACAGTAAGGCCGCCCGTATTAAACAGCAGCTCGGGCGCCATTAATGGAGAGGAAGGCGGGTGGCCATGGAAGTCAAAGCGCTTGCCTCCCAGTGAGCCTGCGCAGCGTACAGCTCGCACGCTTCCCGGTGAGCCTGCGCATTGGAGGACAGCTTGCACGCCTCTCGGTCAGCCTGCGCACGGGACTGCGCTCGCACGCCTCCCGTTCAGTCAAGGTCAAACAGTTGTCCGCACGGCACCTCCTACAGCCATTAAAACCAAGACACGTGACGTCACGTGAATTGTTAACAGAACGCACACGGTTTGAATTCTACAAACGTTTGAGATACTAAAGTGCCTTTGTTGGCTGTCATTATTCGAGTGCGCCTTCTCTCAAAATGGACAAGGAAAATACCACAGCATGTCGGGTGCCATTCCATGATAGCATGCCAGGTTTCATGAATTTCAGACGAGTTTTGGATTTACTAGAATTTAAAAACCAGGCATCTCAATGTTTGGCCCGCAATCAACGGTGCCCTGGTGTTTGAAATTCATTCCCATTTCTTGCGTGGGACCTAAGCATGCACCCAAGGACACAGATTTGATTTTTCAACCAATTTATATGCACTAGAGCATGTGCATGTAGTTCAAATTTGAATTATGCACATAAATGCATTAAAACTCAGTTAAGGCATAAAAATATCCAAACGAACCCCGAAAAATCCCAAAAATTGACACAACACTCCTGTTGTTCTATGTTGACACGAGAAAAATTTGAAAGCAATAAGAGGCAATGGATATCGTTTCGTACCCAAAGGTGGGCGTTCCCTACCGAAACCATCATGCTTGTTGTGAGAAGCTCTGGTTTGTGAGAAGCATATACCCGAACCTGCCCCGAATGAGACAATTTTTTTACCACAGCATGTTGATGCCGCTCCATGATAGCATGCCAAGTTTCATGAATTTCAGACGAGTTTTGGATTTACTAGAATTTAAAAATCAGGCATCTCAACCTTTTGCCGGCAATCAATAGTGCTCTGGTGTTTGAATTTCATTCTCATCTCTTGCATGGGACCTAGAAATTCACCCAAGGACACAGATTTGATTTTTCAACCAACTTTAGTGCATTGGAGCATGTACATGTAGTTCAAATTTGAATTATGCACATAAAATGCCTAGAAAATCTAGTTAATGCATAAAAATGTCCAAACGAACCCTGGAAAATCACAAAAATTGACACAACACTCCTGTTGTTCTACGTTGACACTAGAAAATTTTTGAAAGCAATAAGAGGCAATGGATATAGTTTTGTTCCCAAAGGTGGGAAACCATCATGCTTGTTGTGAGAAGCTCTCGTTTGTGAGAAGCTTATACCCGAACCTGCCTCAAATGGGACAAATTTTTTACCACGGCATGTTGATGCCGCTCCATGATAGCATGCCAAGCTTCATGAATTTCAGACGAGTTTTGGATTTACTAGAATTTAAAAACCAGGCATCTCAACATTTTGCCGGCAATCAACAGTGCCCTGGTGTTTGAAATTCATTCCCATCTCTTGCATGGGACCTAGAAATTCAGCCTAGGACACACATGTGATTTTTCAACCAACTTTGGTGCATTGGAGCATGTGCTTGTAGTTCAAATTTGAAATATGCACATAAAATGCCTACAAAACCGAGTTAATGTATATAAAAAAGGCCAAACGAACCCCGAAAAATTCCAAGATTAAACACAACACTCCTATTGTTCGATGTTGACACTAGAAAAAATTTGAAAGCAATAAGCGGCAACGGATATTGTCCCGTCCCCAAAGGTGGTACGTTCCCTATCGAAACCATCATGCTTGTTGTGAGAAGCTCTGGTTTGTGAGAAGCTTATACCCAAACCTGTCCCAAATGGGACAAAATTTTCACCACGGCATGTTGATGCCGCTCCATGATAGCATGCCAAGTTTCATGAATTTCAGACGAGTTTTGGATTTACCAGAATTTAAAAACCAGGTATCTCATCGTTTTGCCGGCAATCAACAGTGCCCTGGTGTTTGAAATTCATTCCCGTCTCTTGCATGGGACCTAAGCATGCACCCAAGGAACCACATGTGATTTTTCAACCAATTTATATGCACCGGAACATGTGCATGTAGTTCAAATTTGAATTATGCACATAAAATGCCTGGAAAACTCAGTTAATGCATAAAAATATCCAAACGAACCCCGAAATATCCCAAAAATTGACACAACAGTCCTGTTGTTCTATGTTGACACGAGAAATTTTTTGAAAGCAGTAAGAGGCAATGGATATCGTTTCGTTCCCAAAGGTGGGACGTACGTTCCCTACCGAAACCATCACGCTTGTTGTGAGAAGCTCTCGTTTGTGAGAAGCATATACCCAAACCTGCCCCAAATGGGACAATTTTTTACCACGGCATGTTTATGCCGCTCCATGATAGCATGCCAAGTTTCATTAATTTCAGACGAGTTTTCGATTTACTAGAATTTAAAAACCAGGCATCTCAATGTTTTGTCGGCAATCAACGGTGCCCTGGTGTTTGAAATTCATTCCCATTTCTTGCATGGGACCTAAGCATGGACCCAAGGACACAGATTTGATTTTTTTAACCAATTTATATGCACTGGAGCATGTGCATGTAGCTCAAATTTGAATTATGTACATAAATGCATTGAAAACTCAGTTAATGCATAAAAATGTCCAAACGAACCCCGAAAAATCCAAAAAAATGACACAACACTCATGTTGTTCTATCTTGACACGAGAAAAAAATTCAAGCAATAAGAGGCAATGGATATCGTTTCGTCCCCAAAGGTGGGACGTTCCCTATCGAAACCACCATGCTTGTTGTGAGAAGCTCTGGTTTGTGAGAAGCTTATACCCGAGCCTGCCCCAAATGGGACAATTTTTTTACCACGGCATGTTGATGCCGCTCCATGATAGCATGCCAAGTTTCATGAATTTCAGAGGAGTTTTGGATTTACTAGAATTTAAAAACAAGGCATCTCAATGTTTTGCCGGCAATAACAGCGCCCTGGTGTTTGAAATTCATTCCCATTTCTTGCATGGGACCTAAGCATGCACCCAAGGACACATATTTGATTTTTCAACCAATTTATATTCACTGGAGCATGTGCATGTAGTTCAAATTTCAATTATGCACATAAATGCATTGAAAACTCAGTTAATGCCTAAAAATATCCAAACAAACCCCAAAAATCCCAAAAATTGACACAACACTCCTGTTGTTCTATGTTGACACGAGAAAAAAAATTGAAAGCAATAAGAGGCAATGGATATCGTTTCGTACCCAAAGGTGGGACGTTCCCTACCAAAACCATCATGCTTGTTGTGAGAAGCTCTGGTTTGTGAGAAGCGTATACCCGAACCTGCCCCGAATGGGACAATTTTTTTACCACGGCATGTTGATGCCGCTCCATGATAGCATGCCAAGATTCATGAATTTTAGACGAGTTTTGGATTTACTAGAATTTAAAAACCAGGCATCTCAACGTTTTGCCGGCAATCAACAATGCCCTGGTGTTTGAATTTCATTCTCATCTCTTGCATGGGACCTAGAAATTCACCCAAGGACGGAGATTTGATTTTTCAACCAACTTTAGTGCATTGGAGCATGTGCATGTAGTTCAAATTTGAATTATGCACATAAAATGCCTAGAAAATCTAGTTAATGCATAAAAATGTCCAAACGAACCCTAAAAATCACAAAAATTGACACAACACTCCTCTTGTTCTATGTTGACACTAGAAATTTTTTGAAGGTAATAAGAGGCAATGGATATCTTTCATCCCCAAAGGTGGGACGTTCCCTATAGAAACCATCATGCTTGTTGTGAGAAGCTCTGGTTTGTGAAAAGCTTATACCCGAACCTACCCCAAATGGGACAAATTTTTTACCACGGCATGTTGATGCCGCTCCATGATAGCATGCCAAGTTTTATGAATTTCAGACGAGTTTTGGATTTACTAGAATTTAAAAATCAGGCATCTCAACATTTTGCCGGCAATCAACAGTGCCCTGGTGTTTGAAATTCATTCCCATCTCTTGCATGGGACCTAGAAATTCACCCAAGGACACACATGTGATTTTTCAACCAACTTTGGTGCATTGGAGCATGTGCTTGTAGTTCAAATTTGAATTATGCACATAAAATGCCTAGAAAACACAGTTAATGTATAAAAAAGGCCAAACGAACCCCGAAAAATTCATTCCCATTTCTTGCATGGGACCTAAGCATGCACTGAAGGATACATATTTGTTTTTTCAACCAATTTGTATGCACCGGAGCATGTGCATGTAGTTTAATTTTGAATTGTGCATGTGAAATGGCTAGAAAACCAGTTTATTGTATAAAATGTCTAAACGAACCCTGAATAATTCCAATTCTTTTATGACACACATATAGTTGCATGTTCACAGCAGATAAAAGGTCTAGCAATTCAAACAGCATCCATTGCCGCTGTGACCCCATTTTGTAATTCAAATCAAGTAGATCCCACACAGTTTATTATCACCAACCGTGTGAGAAGTAGTACAAAATATCTTGGAGCATCGTCGGTGTATAGTACGCCTATGGCTTACGCGAGAAGGTGCGTCGACTACAGTCCACAGTCGGCGTGTCAAGCACACTAGCTCACTCCCAAAAAACTCCCGCCTCTGCATCCCTCGCAATCTCGAAAATATCTAGCGCTTGGAAGGTCTTAATGTTTGATAGCACACGATTAGTATGTGCGGACCGTGTGCCATGTCTGTTACTCCCGCTCTACTCCAGTCTCTTGATTTAAATTTTTAGTAGCCCCGGCATTTTACTCCCGCCTCTGCATCCCTCGCAATCTAAAAAATATCTGCTCGCCCTTGATCCAAATTTTCAGTAGCCCCGCCTTGTTACTCCCGCCTAGTAAAATTTTCAGTTGCCACAGTATTTCCTCAAACACAACCTTGCCACCCCCCTCCACACACACCCCAAAGCCTCCACTCACACAGACACACACAACCCTCGAAACCATTGCTAGGTCGCCGCCATCGCCGGCGCCTCCATCCTCAACCTCTGCCCGTGTGCCGGGGAGCTCGAGGAGCCAATGGCCAAAAAGAGGTTTATCGCGGCCTTTTCGCCCGACGTCGGCGAGGTGGCCGTCGAGGTGTCCCCGTCGTCCTCCGCGGGCCCGATCCGCTGTCGCCGGTCCCCCGATCCGCGCGCCGCCGCGCCCCTACGCCGGTTCGAGGACTTCCCCGTCCTCCCTCGGACCCGGCAGCCGATGAAGTCCTACCTCGGGGTCTGGCAGTGGCGGTGGGGGACGTGGGTCGCCGAGATCTTGGCTTTATCAACTTCAATTCCCTGTGGAGTAACAACATAGCCAAGAAAAGGTACTCGGTCGGTGCAAAAGGTGCACTTCCCAAGGTTAGCAAACAAACGTGCATCACGTAGAGTAATAAAAATAGCACGTAAATGTTCCAAAATTTTCTTCCAAAGATTTGCTATAAATCAGTATATCATCAAAATAGACTACCTCCACGTCGCGAAACAGTCCACCGCCATCATGCTAATCCAGGTTCTTTTCATATTAGGTTTGTTTTCGAGATCCGTCTATTTTCCGTTTCGTCTTTCCTTGCCTGAGTAGGTCTCGGGAAAAAAAGAGTCTGGAGACCCCCGGGCAGTTTTTAGGCCAAAATTTCGGCGACCAAAAATATGTTTCCCTATCCTATTTTTAGGCTTTCTGAGTCTTTTGAGACACTCGCCATCATAGTGATTTTTCATAGCACTTTTTCGTCGTCGCTGCCCTGATTTCCGAAAAAAATAGTCAAAAAAATTTCGCTGCTCTGATACCACTTGATAGAGGCAAAGGTGTCCCGTCTTTCGATGAGATGGTGGCTATCGTTTTGGAGGAAGTTGACTTCGACAATCTGACTACGAACGTGCGAGGACGTCGCGCCTTAGCAATCGCTAAACCAACTCCGAGAGGTTATTGACCACGCGGGAGCACAATCAACCCTACCACGAAGGTCTGTTTCCTGCAGGCAAACGAAGAACAAGCAAGAAATTGAGATTGCAATCTGGATATTGCGAATATAAGAGGAAAGCTTTATTGATCAAAGTGGGGTTCTGTGACGCCTTTGTCTAGTCGTTGAACACAAACGAAGTACGCGAAGTTGCAGGTATGGCGAACTTTAATCTAAACAAAACCCAAAGTCTAAACGACGCCCTAAGGGCTGTATATATGGAGGAAGCGGGGGGGGGGATTTCGTGGCCCTTGAGGGAGGGGTCTGAAACCAACCCTAACCATTGTTTCCCCACACATACGGACTCTAAAAACAGTCTATACTTAAGTATTTCGAAATTACGTGGGCCTGGCCCAAAAATAAGGTGACGCATCACCTAGAATAGCCTCTGGATGAAATTTATGAAGTGGCATCTTGTATATTTCGTCCAAGGCTTCATGCACTCCTTATGGTGGCTTCAAAGTCCTGAAATCATCACTTGTAACTCCATTCTTGTTCCCCTTGCGCATGCCATCATCTCCAGGCCTGGTCTTGCTTCAGTGTTCATCCCTCTTCTCCATGCCAGGCCCTTCATTTGTAAGCAAAACAAATGTATCCAATTTAGGCAGCATCATATTCTCATGAACATTAGAATCATTGCCTTTAATTGGCGTGCACGAGCTCTAGTAATTGGTCCAGTATATGTAGCAGTAGGGGCTGTGGGTGTAACAATGGTATTGATGTCCTCATCATCCTCCCCTTCTTGAAATGAAGTCGTCCTCGACGGAAGCTCATCTTCCTCACCCAAATAAGGGTTCAAATCTGCAATGTTAAAAGTGGGACTAACCCCAAAATCTGCAGGCAGCTCAAGTTTATATGCATTATCATTTATTTTCTCTAACACCTTAAAAGGACCATCAACACGTGGCATTAGCTTTGATTTGCGCAAATCGGGAAATCTATCCTTACGCAAATGTAACCAAACATGATCTCTAGGTGCGAACACAACATGTTTTCTACCCTTATCTCCAGCAAGTTTATATTTAGCATTCATACGCCCAATGTTTTCCTTAGTTAACTCATGCATTTTTAAAATCAATTCAGCACATTGTTTAGCATCAAAATTAACCTTCTCCGGAGATGGAAGAGGCAACAAATCAATAGGTGCACGAGGGAGGAGATCATACACAATTTCAAAAGGGCACACCTTAGTAGTAGAATTGAAAGAACGATTATAAGCAAATTCAATATGAGGCAAGCATTCTTCCCACATTTTCTTATTATTCTTCAAAACAGCCCTAAGCCCTAAGCATAGTAGACAATGTTCTATTGACTACTTCAGTTTGTCCATCAGTTTGGGGGTGACAAGTCGTACTAAAAAGCAGTTTAGTCCCCAACTTAGCCCATAAACATCTCCAAAAGTGGCCAAGAAATTTAGTATCACGATCTAAAACAATAGTATTTGGCACACCATGCAAGCGAATAATTTCACGAAAGAACAAATCAGCAACATTAACAGCATCATCGCTTTTATGACATGGTATAAAGTGTGCCATTTTCGAGAATCTATCCACAACAACAAATATGCTATCCCTCCCCTTCTTTGTTCGAGGTAAACCTAAAACAAAGTCCATAGATATATCCTCCCAAGGAACACTAGGTATAGGCAAAGGCATATATAAACCATGAGGATTGAGTCGTGACTTAGCTTTTTGACATGTAGTGCAGCGAGCAACAAAACGCTCAACATCCCGTCTCATCTTTGGCCAAAAGAAATGTGTAGCAAGTATATCCTCCGTCTTCTTCACGCCAAAGTGCCCCATTAGTCCTCCTCCATGCGCCTCCTGCAACAACAAAAGACGAACGGAGCTAGCTGGAATGCATAGCTTGTTAGCACGAAACACAAATCCATCATTAACGACGAACTTGTTCCATGTTCTACCTTCTTTACAATTCTGCAATACATCTTTAAATTCAGCATCATGCACATATTGATCTTTGATGGTCTCCAAACCAAATATTTTAAATTCAAGTTGTGAAAGCATAGTATAACGACGAGACAATGCATCAGCAATAACATTTTCTTTACCATTCTTGTGTTTAATGACATAAGGGAAAGTCTCAATGAATTCAACCCATTTAGCATGTCTACGGTTCAGTTTTGCTTGACTTTTAATGTGTTTCAAAGATTCATGATCAGAATGTATAAAAAATTCTTTGGGCCATAAATAATGTTGCCATGTTTCTAAAGTCCGAACAAGAGCATATAGTTCTTTATCATAAGTAGAATAGTTCAGACTAGGCCCACTCAATTTTTTAGAAAAGTATGCAACAGGTTTGCCATCTTGTAATAACACACCTCCTAATCCAATTCCACTAGCATCACATTCAAGCTCAAAAGTCTTATTAAAATCAGGAAGTTGGAGTAAAGGAGCATGTGTCAACTTATCTTTCAATACCGTGAAGGCTTCTTCCTGTGCGGTACCCCAAACAAAAGGCACATCCTTCTTTGTAAGCTCGTTGAGAGGTGCAGCAATGGTGCTAAAATCTCTCACAAAACGCCTATAGAAACCAGCGAGTCCAAGAAAACTCCGCACTTGTGTGACCGTTTTGGGCTGCGGCCAACTCTCAATAGGTTCAATCTTGGCTTTATCAACTTCAATTCCCTGTGGAGTAACAACATAGCCAAGAAAAGATACTCGGTCGGTGCAAAAGGTGCACTTCCCAAGGTTACCAAACAAACGTGCATCACGTAGAGCAATAAAAACAGCACGTAAATGTTCCAAATGTTCTTCCAAAGATTTGCTATAAATCAGTATATCATCAAAATAGACTACCTCCACGTCGCGAAACAGTCCACCGCCATCACGCTAATCTGGGTTCTTTTCATATTAGGTTTGTTTTCGAGATCCATCTATTTTCCGTTTCGTGTTTCCTTGCCTGAGTAGGTCTCAAAAAAAAGTCTGGAGACCCCCGGGCAGTTTTTAGGCCAAAATTGCGGCGACCAAAAATATTTTTCCCTATCCTATTTTTAGGCTTTTCTGAGTCTTTTGACACACTCGCCATCATAGTGATTTTTTGTAGCACTTTTTCGTCGTCGCTGCCCTGATTTCTGAAAAAAAATAGTCAAAAAATTTTCGTTGCTCTGATACCACTTGATAGAGGTAAAGGTGTCCCGTCTTTCGATGAGATGGTGGCTATCGTTTTGGAGGAAGTTGACTTTAACGATCCGACTACGAACGTGCGAGGACGTCGCGCCTTAGCAATCGCTAAACCAACTCCGAGAGGTTATTGACCACGCCGGAGCACGATCAACCTGACCACGGAGGTCTGTTTCCTGGAGGCAAACGAAAAACAAGCAAGAAACTGAGATTGCAATCTGGATATTGCGAATATAAGAGGAAAGCTTTATTGATCAAGGTGGGGTTCTGTGACGCCTTTGTCTGGTCGTTGAACACAAACGAAGTACGCAAAGTTGCAGCTATGGCAAACTTTAATCTAAACAAAACCCAAAGTCTAAACGACGCCCTAAGGGTTTTATATATGGAGGAAGAGGGGGGAATTTCGTGGCCCTTGAGGGAGGGGTCCGAAACCAACCCTAACCATTGTTTCCCCACACATACGGACTCAAAAAACAGCCTATACTTAAGTATTTCGAAATTACATGGGACTGGCCCAAAAATAAGGTGACGCAGCACCTAGAATAGCCTCTGGACGAAATTTATGAAGTGGCATCTTGTATATTTCGTCCAAGGCTTCATGCACTCCTTATGGTGGCTTCAAAGTCCTGAAATCATCACTTGTAACTCCGTTCTTGTTCCCCTTGCGCATGCCATCATCTCCAGGCCTGGTCTTGCTCAAGTGTTCATCCCTCTTCTCCATGCCAGGCCCTTCATTTGTAAGCAAAACAAATGTATCCAATTTAGGCAGCATCATATTCTCATGAACATTAGAATCATTGCCAAGAAATGAAAGTACCTGATAATTTAATTGGCGTGCGCGAGCTCTAGTAATTGGTCCAGTATATGTAGCAGTAGGGGTTGTGGGTGTAATAATGGTATTGATGTCCTCATTAGGTTCGCTACCACGGCGCAGTGGCTAGGATCAATTTCGCATTCGGCACACGTCCGGTCCACCTCGTTCCGCCGGAGCCAGGGGTGGTGAGCTCGGCTATGGCGCGGGAGGACCGTGCGGCATGGGAGCGCCTCGAGGCCAAGGACGCCGACGAGGCCTACATGCAAGAGCTCCGCCGGCAGCACCCGGAGCTCATGGAGGCGGAGCGGGCGATTTTTGCCGGCGCGGAGGACGGCGAGGTTATCGCGCTCTCCTCCGATGACGAGGTCGAAGGCGGCGTGGACGAGGTTATCGCGCTCTCCTCTGATGACGAGGTCGAAGGTGCCGGCGACGGCGCCACGGAGGGCGTCGAGGTGGGCCCCGAGGACGAGGAGATCGACGTCGACGAGTGGAGGAGTGTGATGAGGACATCAATACCATTGTTACACCCACATGAAGGAAATATGCCCTAGAGGCAATAATAAAGTTATTATTTATTTCCTTATATCATGATAAATGTTTATTATTCATGCTAGAATTGTATTAACCGAAAACATGATACATGTGTGAATACATAGACAAAGAGAGTGTCACTAGTATGCCTCTACTTGACTAGCTCATTGATCAAAGATGGTTAAGTTTCCTAGCCATTGACATGGGTTGTCATTTGATTAACGGGATCACATCATTAGGAGAATGATGTGATTGACTTGACCCATTCCGTTAGCTTAGCACTTGATCGTTTAGTTTGTTGTTATTACTTTCTTCATGACTTATACATGTTCTTATGACTATGAGATTATGCAACTCCCGTTTACCAGAGGAACACTTTGTGTGCTACCAAACGTCACAACGTAACTGGGTGATTATAAAGGTGCTCTACAGGTGTCTCCGAAGGTACTTGTTGGGTTGGCGTATTTCGAGATTAGGATTTGTCACTCTGATTGTCGGAGAGGTATCTCTGGGCCCACTCGGTAATGCACATCACTATAAGCCTTGCAAGCCTTGCAACTAATGAGTTAGTTGCGGCATGATGTATTACAGAACGACTAAAGAGACTTACCGGTAATGAGATTGAACTAGGTATTGAGATACCGACGATCGAATCTCGGGCAAGTAACATACCGATGACAAAGGGAATGTGACGCCCCCGATTTGACCGTACACTAATCATGCACGCAAATGTGTACGACCAAGATCAGGGACTCACGGGAAGGTATCACAACACAACTCTAAAACATAAATAAGTCATACAAGCATCATAATACAAGCCAGGGGCCTCGAGGGCTCGAATACAAGTGCTCGATCACAGACGAGTCAGCGGAAGCAACAATATCTGAGTACAGACATAAGTTAAACAAGTTTGCCTTAAGAAGGCTAGCACAAACTGGGATACAGATCGAACGAGGCGCAGGCCTCCTGCCTGGGATCCTCCTAACTACTCCTGATCGTTGTCAGCGGGCTGCACGTAGTAGTAGGCACCTCCAGCGTCGTAGGTGTCGTCGTCGAGGGTGGCGTCTGGCTCCTGGACTCCAACATCTGGTTGCGACAACCAGATAGAAAGGGAAGGGGGAAAAGAGGGAGAGAAGCAACCATGAGTACTCATCCAAAGTACTCGCAAGCAAGGAGCTACACTACATATGCATGGTATATGTGTAAAGGGGCATATCAGTGGACTGAACTGCAGAATGCCAGAATAAAAGGGGGATAGTTAGTCCTGTTGAAGACTACGCTTCTGGCCATCTCCATCTTCCAGCATGTAGAAGAGAGTAGATTGAAGTCCTCCAAGTAGCATCGCATAGCATAATCCTACCCGGCGATCCCCTCCTCGTCGCCCTATTAGAGAGCGATCACCGGGTTGTATCTGGCACTTGGAAGGGGTGTATTTTATTCAGTATCCAGTTCTAGTTGTCATAAGGTCAAGGTACAACTCCGGGTCGTCCTTTTACCGAGGGACACGGCTATTCGAATAGATAAACTTCCCTGCAGGGGTGCACCACATAACCGAACACGCTCGATCCCATTTGGCCGGACACACTTTTCTGGGTCATGCCCGGCCTCGTAAGATCAACACGTCACAGCCCCACCTAGGCTCAACAGAGAGGTCAGCACGCCGGTCTAAACCTATGCGTGCAGGGGTCTGGGCCCATCGCCCTATGCACACCTCCACGTTGCGTACGCGCCGGAAGCAGACCTAGCCCCCTTAATACAAGCGCGAGCTTACGGTCCAATGCGGCGCGCGCCACTCAGTTGCTGACGTCAAAAGAGCTTCGGCTGATACCACGACGTCGGGATACCCATAACTACTCCCACGTAGATGGTTAGTGCGTATAGACCAAATGGCCAGACTCAGATCAAATACCCAGAACTCGTTAAGCGCGTTGTTTATCCGCGAACGCCGACCAGGGCCAGGCCCACCTCTCACCTAGGCGGTCTCAACCTGCCCTGTCGCTCCGCCATAAAGTAACAGTCGGGGGCCGTCAGGAACCCAGGCCCACCTCTACCGGGGTGGAGCCACCTGTCCTTTCAGCCCCCTCATCAGAATCACTTGCGGGTACTCAACGAGCCGACCCGACTTTAGTCACCACATGTGTCATGTATATAAGGTATATAGTATATACCCGTGATCACCTCCCGAAGTGATCACGGCCCAGTAGTATAGCATGGCAGACGGACAAGAGTGTAGGGCCATTGATGGAACACTAGCATCCTATACTAAGCAGTAGGATAGCAGGTAAGGGTAACAACTGTAGTAACAATGACAGGCTATGCATCAGGATAGGATTAACGGAAAGCAGTAACATGCTACACTACTCTAATGCAAGCAGTATAGAGAAGAATAGGCGATATCTGGTGATCAAGGGGGGGGCTTGCCTGGTTGCTCTGGCAAGTAGGAGGGGTCGTCGACTCCGTAGTCGAACTGGGCAGCAGCAGTGTCGGTCTCGTAGTCTACCGGAGAGAAGAGGGGGAAGAAACAGTAAATACAATGCAAACATAAGCATGACGATGCGTGACATGACAATGAGCGGTGCTAGGTGTGTCCTAACGCGACAGTAGGTGGTACCGGCGAAGGGGGGGAACATCCGGGAGGTATTCCCGATGTTTCGCGTTTTCGGACAGATGGACCGGAGGGGGAAAGTTGCGAGTTCGATAGGTTAGGGAGGTGTGGTGGACGAACGGACTGCGTATCCGGATTCGTCTCGTCGTTCTAAGCAATTTTCATGTTGAAAATATTTTAATCCGAGTTACGGATTAAAAGATATGATTTTCTAAAGATTTTATTAATTTTTGGAATTTAATTAATTATTTAATTTAATTCGAAATTTGGATTTATGACATCAGCATGATGTCATGCTGACATCAGCAGTCAACAGGGGTTGACTAAGTCAAACTGACATGTGGGTCCAGTGGGACCCACCTGTCATTCACTGTTTAGGTTAATTAGTGCTTAGCTAAATAATTACTGTTTAATTAAATTAAACAGGATTAATTAACTTAATTAATTTAGTTAATTAATTAATTAATTAATTAAAATTATTTTTATTTTTATTTTCTTTATTTATTTATTTATTAATTTTTATTAATTTATTATTATTATTAATTTATTTTATTTATTATTTTATTTTTATTTATTATTTTTATTTTATTTAATATTTTTATTAATTAATTTATTCTTATTATTATTATTATTAATTTATTTTATTTATATATTTTTTATAAAAACCGTTCTAGGGCGCTGGGGCCCGTTTGTCATTGGGCCAGGGGGTCGGGCCCAGTGGCCAGTGGCTCAGGTGGGGCGAGGCCCACCTGGCAGTGGCCCAGAGGGGGGGGCGATGCGGGTGCGGGTTATCGGGCACGGCCCGAACGGGCAACGGGGCGGGGCGCTGGGCGCGCACGGCGCACGCCGGCGCCGGCGGCCAGGGCCAGGGGAGGCGGGGCTCCGACGAGCCACCGGAGCGGCGGCGGAGCAGCGCGGGCAGAGCAGAGGCGAACGGCGGAGGCGAGGCTGCGGGCGTGCGGGCGGGGTCGCCGAAGGAGGGAAGGGCGTCGGGGCCGGAGTGGCCGGAGCGGGACGGCGGCGGCACAGCCCGCGGGCAGGGCGGCACGGAGAGGAGCGCGGCGGACGTGAGCCCGCCCGGAGCTCGGGCGCGGGGCGCACGGGGGAAAGGGGGGCGCGCGGCGCGAGGTCGACGCGGGCGCGCAGGCGAGCGCGTCTGGGCGCGCCGGAGCGCGAGCGGGGCGGCGGTGACCGAGAGGAGAGGGGGCGGGCGACGGAGGCCGGTGGCCTCACCGTGGGTATGCAGGGTCACGGCAGTGGGGGTCGAGGGGGAGACGGGGACGACGGCGATGCGGTGACGAGGCGCAGTCCGGCGAGGAGGAGGAGGCAGGCCGGCGAGGCAGCGCTCCAGCGAGGCGAGGGCGAGGCCGGCAGGGGCGGTCGGCGGCGCTGGCCTCCAGTGGCGGCGGGGTCGAGCGCCTCCTCGATCCAGATCGGGGGAGGCAGGGGAGATATTTCGGGGGGGGTGGGGATCGGTTAGGGTTTGGGGTCGGGGGGTTAAGCAGGGGTGACGGGCCGGTTGGGCCAGTGGGCTGGCTGGCTGGGCCGTTGGCCCAGTTGGCCGGGGGGCCTTTTGTCTCTTTTTTTTTGGATTTTAGTTTCCTTTTGTTTTTTTGTATCTTATTTCTTTTCTGTTTTATTTTGTTCCTCATTTTATTTTAGTTTTGTAAAGTACAAAATGATCCCTAAATTAGTACTACCACTAAACCCACTGCGATAAAAAGTTTAACACCTAACTAGAAGTTTAACATTTTATTAATTATAAAAGGCATTTCAATAATTGTTTTGACTACTGTTTTATTCATTTTAGAGTATTTAAAGATTTTATATAAGTGTGGTTTTCTCCATCATAATTATCCATGATTTATTTGAATCCCCCCGAACATTTTAGTTTTAATATTTTTGAAAACTTTTGTTGTTTGCCATATTTTGAATTTGAATTTTGATCCGGTTTTGAACTAACGCGAGATTATCAACACTAACAGAGGTGACGTGGCATCATTTGCGTAGGTTTACTGTAGCATAATTATCCGGGCGTCACAGGGAACAACGTATGTTGTTATGCGGTCTGACCGATAAAGATCTTCGTAGAATATGTGGGAGCCAATATGAGCATCCAGGTTCCGCTATTGGTTATTGACCGGAGACGTGTCTCGGTCATGTCTACATAGTTCTCGAACCCGTAGGGTCCGCACGCTTAACGTTTCGATGACAGTTATATTATGAGTTTATATGTTTTGATGTACCGAAGGTTGTTCGGAGTCCCGGATGTGATCACCGACATGACGAGGAGTCTCGAAATGGTCGAGACATGAAGATTGATATATTGGAAGCCTATATTTGGATATCGGAAGTGTTCCGAGTGAAATCGGGATTTTACCGGAGTACTGGAGGGGTTACCGGAACCCCCCGAGGGTTAATGGGCCATAGTGGGCCTTAGTGGAGAAGAGGAGAGGCGGCCAGGGCAAGGGCCGCGCGCCCCTCCCTCTAGTCCGAATAGGACAAGGAGAGGGGGGCGACGCCCCCCCCTTTTCCTTCTTCTCCTCCACCTCTTTCCCCCTCCTAGCCGGCCGCACCTCCCCCCTTGCTCCTTTATATACGGGGGCAGGGGCACCCTAGAGACACAACAATTGATCATTGATCTTTTAGCCGTGTGCGGTGCCCCCCTCCACCATAGTCCACCTCGATAATACTGTAGCGGTGCTTAGGCGAAGCCCTGCGTCGGTAGAACATCATCATCGTCACCACGCCGTCGTGCTGACGAAACTCTCCCTCAACACTCGGCTGGATCGGAGTTCGAGGGACGTCATCGGGCTGAACGTGTGCTGAACTCGGAGGTGCCGTGCGTTCGGTACTTGATCGGTCGGATCGTGAAGACGTACGACTACATCAACCGCGTTGTGCTAACGCTTCCGCTTTCGGTCTACGAGCGTACGTGGACAACACTCTCCCCTCTCATTGCTATGCATCACCATGATCTTGCGTGTGCGTAGGAATTTTTTTTTTGAAATTACTACGTTCCCCAACAGTGGCATCCGAGCCAGGTTTTATGCATTGATGTTATATGCACGAGTAGAAAACAAGTGAGTTGTGGGCGATATAAGTCATACAACTTACCAGCATGTCATACTTTGGTTCGGCGGTATTGTTGGATGAAGCGACCCGGACCGACATTACGCGTACGCTTACGCGAGACTGGTTCTACCGACGTGCTTTGCACACAGGTGGTTGGCGGGTGTCAGTTTCTCCAACTTTAGTTGAACCGAGTGTGGCTACGCCCGGTCCTTGCGAAGGTTAAAACAACACCAACTTGACAAACTATCGTTGTGGTTTTGATGCGTAGGTAAGAACGGTTCTTGCTAAGCCCGTGGCAGCCACGTAAAACTTGCAACAACAAAGTAGAGGACGTCTAACTTGTTTTTGCAGGGCATGTTGTGATGTGATATGGTCAAGACATGATGCTAAATTTTATTGTATGAGATGATCATGTTTTGTAACCGAGTTATCGGCAACTGGCAGGAGCCATATGGTTGTCGCTTTATTGTATGCAATGCAATCGCCCTGTATTGCTTTACTTTATCACTAAGCGGTAGCGATAGTCATAGAAGCATAAGATTGGCGAGACGACAACGATGCTACGATGGAGATCAAGGTGTCGTGCCGGTGATGATGGTGATCATGACGGTGCTTCAGAGATGGAGATCACAAGCACAAGATGATGATGGCCATATCATATCACTTATATTGATTGCATGTGATGTTTATCTTTTATGCATCTTATCTTGCTTTGATTGACGGTAGCATTATAAGATGATCTCTCACTAAATTTCAAGATAAAAGTGTTCTCCCTGAGTATGCACCGTTGCCAAAGTTCGTCGTGCCCAGACACCACGTGATGATCGGGTGTGATAAGCTCTACGTCCATCTACAACGGGTGCAAGACAGTTTTGCACACGTGGAATACTCAGGTTAAACTTGACGAGCCTAGCATATGCAGATATGGCCTCGGAACACTGAGACCGAAAGGTCGAGCGTGAATCATATAGTAGATATGATCAACATAGTGATGTTCACCATTGAAAGCTAATCCATTTCACGTGATGATCGGTTATGGTTTAGTTGATTTGGATCACGTGATCACTTAGAGGATTAGAGAGATGTCTATCTAAGTGGGAGTTCTTAAGTAATATGATTAATTGAACTTAAATTTATCATGAACTTAGTACCTGATAGTATCTTGCTTGTCTATGTTGATTGTAGATAGATGGCCCGTGCTGTTGTTCCATTGAATTTTAATGCGTTCCTTGAGAAAGCAAAGTTGACAGATGATGGTAGCAATTACATGGACTGGGTCCGTAACTTGAGGATTATCCTCATTGCTGCACAGAAGAGTTACGTCCTGGAAGCACCGCTAGGTGTACCACCTACGCCAGCAACTGTAGACATTGTGAATGCCTGGTAGTCACGAGTTGATGACTACTCGATAGTTCAGTGTGCCATTCTTTACGGCTTAGAACCGGGACTTCAACGACGTTTTGAACGTCATGGAGCATATGAGATGTTCCAGGAGTTGAAGTTAATATTTCAAAAGAATGCCCGGATTGAGAGATATGAAGTCTCCAATAAGTTCTACAGCTGCAAGATGGAGGAGAATAGTTCTGTCAGTGAGCATATACTCATGATGTCTGGGTACTACAATCACTAGATTCAACTGGGAGTTAATCTTCCGGATGATAGCGTCATTGACAGAGTTCTTCAATCACTGCCACCAAGCTACAAGAGCTTCGTGATGAACTATAACATGCAAGGGATGGATAAGACGATTCCCGAGCTCTTCGCAATGCTAAAGGCTGCGGAGGTAGAAATCAAGAAGGAGCATCAAGTGTTGATGGTCAATAAGACCACCAGTTTCAAGAAAAAGGGAAAAGGGAAGAAGAAGGGGAACTTCAAGAAGAACAGCAAGCAAGTTGCTGCTCAAGAGAAGAAACCCAAGTCTGGACCTAAGCCTGAGACTGAGTGCTTCTACTGCAAGCAGACTGGTCACTGGAAGCCGAACTGCCCCAAGTATTTGGCGGATAAGAAGGATGGCAAGGTGAACAAAGGTATATGTGATATACATGTTATTGATGTGTACCTTACCAGAGCTCGCAGTAGCACCTGGGTATTTGATACTGGTTCTGTTGCTAATATTTGCAACTCAAAACAGGGACTACGGATTAAGCGAACACTGGCCAAGGACGAGGTGACAATGCGTGTGGGAAACGGTTCCAAAGTTGATGTGATCGCCGTCGGCACGCTACCTGTACATCTACCTTCGGGATTAGTATTAGACCTAAATAATTGTTATTTGGTGCCAGCGTTGAGCATGAACATTATATCTGGATCTTGTTTGATGCGAGATGGTTATTCATTTAAATCAGAGAATAATGGTTGTTCTATTTATATGAGTAATATCTTTTATGGTCATGCACCCTTGAAGAGTGGTCTATTTTTGATGAATCTCGATAGTAGTGATACACATATTCATAATGTTGAAGCCAAAAGATGCAGAGTTGATAATGATAGTGCAACTTATTTGTGGCACTGCCGTTTAGGTCATATCGGTATAAAGCGCATGAAGAAACTCCATACTGATGGACTTTTGGAACCACTTGATTGTGAATCACTTGGTACTTGCGAACCGTGCCTCATGGGCAAGATGACTAAAACGCCGTTCTCCGGTACTATGGAGGGAGCAACAGATTTGTTGGAAATCATACATACAGATGTATGTGGTCCGATGAATGTTGAGGCTCGTGGCGGATATCGTTATTTTCTCACCTTCACAGATGATTTGCAGATATGGGTATATCTACTTAATGAAACATAAGTCTGAAACATTTGAAAAGTTCAAAGAATTTCAGAGTGAAGTTGAAAATCATCGTAACAAGAAAATAAAGTTTCTACGATCTGATCGTGGAGGAGAATATTTGAGTTACAAGTTTGGTCTACATTTAAAACAATGTGGAATAGTTTCGCAACTCACGCCACCCGGAACACCACAGCGTAATGGTGTGTCCGAACGTCGTAATCGTACTTTACTAGATATGGTGCGATCTATGATGTCTCTTACTGATTTACCGCTATCGTTTTGGGGTTATGCTTTAGAGACGGCTGCATTCACGTTAAATAGGGCACCATCGAAATCCGTTGAGACGACGCCTTATGAACTGTGGTTTGGCAAGAAACCAAAGTTGCCGTTTCTTAAAGTTTGGGGTTGCGATGCTTATGTGAAAAAGCTTCAACCTGATAAGTCCGAACCCAAATCGGAGAAATGTGTCTTCATAGGATACCCAAAGGAGACTGTTGGGTACACCTTCTATCACAGATCCGAAGGAAAGACATTCGTTGCTAAGAATGGATCCTTTCTAGTGAAGGAGTTTCTCTCGAAAGAAGTGAGTGGGAGGAAAGTAGAACTTGATGAGGTAACTGTACCTGCTCCCTTATTGGAAAGTAGCTCATCACAGAAATCTGTTCCTGTGACGCCTACACCAATTAGTGAGGAAGTTAATGATGATGATCATGGAACTTCAGATCAAGTTGTTGCTGAACCTCGTAGGTCAACCAGAGTAAGATCCGCACCAGAGTGGTACGGTAATCCTGTTCTGGAGGTTATGTTACTAGACCATGACAAACCTACAAACTATGAAGAAGCAATGGTGAGCCCAGATTCCGCAAAATGGCTTGAGGCCATGAAATCTGAGATGGAATCCATGTATGAGAACAAAGTGTGGACTTTGGTTGACTTGCCCGATGATCGGCAAGCAATTGAGAATAAATGGATCTTCAAGAAGAAGACTGACGCTGACGGTAATGTTACTGTCTATAAAGCTCGACTTGTTGCAAAAGGTTTTCGACAAGTTCAAGGGATTGACTACGATGAGACCTCCTCACCTTTAGCGATGCTTAAGTCTGTCCGAATCATGTTAGCAATTGCCGCATTTTATGATTATGAAATTTGGCAAATGGATGTCAAAACTGCATTCCTGAATGGATTTCTAGAAGAAGAGTTGTATATGATGCAACCGGAAGGTTTTGTCGATCCAAAGGGAGCTAACAAACTGTGCAAGCTCCAGCGATCCATTTATGGACTGGTGCAAGCCTCTCGGAGTTGGAATAAACGCTTTGATAGTGTGATCAAAGCATTTGGTTTTGTACAGACTTTTGGAGAAGCCTGTATTTACAAGAAAGTGAGTGGGAGCTCTGTAGCATTTCTGATATTATATGTGGATGACATATTGTTGATTGGAAATGATATAGAATTTCTGGATAGCATAAAGGGATACTTGAATAAGAGTTTTTCAATGAAAGACCTCGGTGAAGCTGCTTATATATTGGGAATCAAGATCTATAGAGATAGATCAAGACGCTTAATTGGACTTTCACAAAGCACATACCTTGACAAAGTTTTGAAGAAGTTCAAAATGGATCAAGCAAAGAAAGGGTTCTTGCCTGTGTTATCAGGTGTGAAGTTGAGTAAGACTCAATGCCCGACCACTGCAGAAGATAGAGAGAAAATGAAAGATGTTCCCTATGCTTCAGTCATAGGCTCTATCATGTATGCAACGCTGTGTACCAGACCTGATGTGTGCCTTGCTATAAGTCTAGCAGGGAGGTACCAAAGTAATCCAGGAGTGGATCACTAGACAGCGGTCAAGAACATCCTGAAATACCTGAAAAGGACTAAGGATATGTTTCTCGTTTATGGAGGTGACAAAGAGCTCATCGTAAATGGTTACGTTGATGCAAGCTTTGACACTGATCCGGACGATTCTAAATCGCAAACCAGATACGTGTTTACATTGAACGGTGGAGCTGTCAGTTGGTGCAGTTCTAAACAAAGCGTCGTGGCGGGATCTACGTGTGAAGAGGAATACATAGCTGCTTCGGAAGCAGCAAATGAAGGAGTCTGGATGAAGGAGTTCATATTCGACCTAGGTGTCATACCTAGTGCATCGGGTCCAATGAAAATGTTTTGTGACAATACTGGTGCAATTGCCTTGGCGAAGGAATCCAGATTTCACAAGAGAACCAAGCACATCAAGAGACGCTTCAATTCCATCCGGGATTTAGTCCAGGTGGGAGACATAGAAATTTGCAAGATACATACGGATCTGAATGTTGCAGACCTGTTGACTAAGCCTCTTCCACGAGCAAAACATAATCAGCACCAAGGCTCCATGGGTGTTAGAATCATTACTGTGTAATCTAGATTATTGACTCTAGTGCAAGTGGGAGACTGAAGGAAATATGCCCTAGAGGCAATAATAAAGTTATTATTTATTTCCTTATATCATGATAAATGTTTATTATTCATGCTAGAATTGTATTAACCGGAAACATAATACATGTGTGAATACATAGACAAAGAGAGTGTCACTAGTATGCCTCTACTTGACTAGCTCGTTGATCAAAGATGGTTAAGTTTCCTAGCCATTGACATGGGTTGTCATTTGATTAACGGGATCACATCATTAGGAGAATGATGTGATTGACTTGACCCATTCCGTTAGCTTAGCACTTGATCGTTTAGTTTGTTGTTATTGCTTTCTTCATGACTTATACATGTTCTTATGACTATGAGATTATGCAACTCCCGTTTACCGGAGGAACACTTTGTGTGCTACCAAACGTCACAACGTAACTGGGTGATTATAAAGGTGCTCTACAGGTGTCTCCGAAGGTACTTGTTGGGTTGGCGTATTTCGAGATTAGGATTTGTCACTCCGATTGTCGGAGAGGTATCTCTGGGCCCACTCGGTAATGCACATCACTATAAGCCTTGCAAGCATTGCAACTAATGAGTTAGTTGCGGGATGATGTATTACGGAACGAGTAAAGAGACTTACCGGTAATGAGATTGAACTAGGTATTGAGATACCGACGATCGAATCTCGGGCAAGTAACATACTGATTACAAAGGGAACAACGTATGTTGTTATGCGGTCTGACCGATAAAGATCTTCGTAGAATATGTGGGAGCCAATATGAGCATCCAGGTTCCGCTATTGGTTATTGACGGAGACGTGTCTCGGTCATGTCTACATAGTTCTCGAACCCGTAGGGTCCGCACGCTTAATGTTTCGATGACAGTTATATTATGAGTTTATATGTTTTGATGTACCGAAGGTTGTTCGGAGTCCCGGATGTGATCACGTACATGACGAGGAGTCTCAAAATGGTCGAGACATGAAGATTGATATATTGGAAGCCTATATTTGGATATCGGAAGTGTTCCGGGTGAAATCGGGATTTTACCGGAGTACCGGAGGGGTTACCGGAACCCCCCGGGAGTTAATGGGCCATAGTGGGCCTTAGTGGAGAAGAGGAGAGGAGGCTAGGGCAAGGGCCGCGCGCTCCTCCCCCCTAGTCCGAACAGGACAAGGAGAGGGGGGCGGCGCCCCCCCCCTTTTCCGTCTTCTCCTCCACCTCTTTCCCCCTCTTCTCCTAATCCAACAAGGAATAGGGAGGGAGTCCTACTCCCGGTGGGAGTAGGACTCCTCCTGGCGTGCCCCCTCCTGGCCGGCCGCACCTCCCCCCTTGCTCCTTTATATACGGGGGCAGGGGCACCCTAGAGACACAACAATTGATCCATTGATCTTTTAGCCGTGTGCGGTGCCCCCTCCACCATAGTCCACCTCGATAATACTGTAGCGGTGCTTAGGCGAAGCCCTGCGTCGGTAGAACATCATCATCGTCACCACGCCGTCGTGCTGATGAAACTCTCCCTCAACACTCGGCTGGATCGGAGTTCGAGGGACGTCATCAGGCTGAACGTGTGCTGAACTCGAAGGTGTCGTGCGTTCGGTACTTGATCGGTCGGATCGTGAAGACGTACGACTACATCAACCGCGTTGTGATAACGCTTCCGCTTTCGGTGTACGAGGGTACGTGGACAACACTCTCCCCTTTCGTTGCTATGCATCACCATGATCTTGCGTGTGCATAGGATTTTTTTTAAATTACTACGTTCCCCAACACCACAACCCCTGCTGCTATACATACTGGACCAATTACTAGAGCTCGCGCACGCCAATTAAATTATCAGGTACTTTCGTTTCTTGGTAATGATTCTGATGTTCATGAGAATATGATGCTGCCTAAATTGGATACATTTGTTTTGCTTACAAATGAAGGGCCTGTCATGGATAAGAGGGATGAACACTGGAGCAAGACCAAGCATGGAGATGATGGCATGCGCGAGGGGAACAATAACGGAGTTACAAGTGATGATTTCAGGACTTTGAAGCCACCATAATGAGTGCATGAAGCCTTGGACGAAATATACAAGATGCCACTTCATAATATTCGTCCATAGGCTATTCTAAGTGTTGCGTCACCTTATTATTGGGCCAGGCCCATGTAATTTCCAAATACATAAGTATAGCCTGTTTTTAGAGTCCGTATGTGTGGGGAAACAAGAGATAGGGTTGGTTTCAGACGCCTTCCCCAAGGGCCATGAAATTCCCCCCTCTTCCTCCATATATACAGCCCTTAGGGCACCGTTTAGACTTTTGATTTTGTTTAAATCAAAGTTCGCTATAGCTACAACTTCGCGTACTTCGTTTGTGTTCAACGACCAGACAAAGGCGTCACAGAACCCCACCTTGATCAATAAAGCTTTCCTCTTATATTCGCAATATCCAGATTGCAATCTTAGTTTCTTGCTTGTTCTTCGTTTGCCTGCAGGAAACAGACCTTCGTGGTTAGGTTGATCGTGCTCCGGCGTTTTTAATAACCTCTGGGAGTTGGTTTAGCTATTGCTAAGGCGCGACGTCCTCGCACGTTTGTAGTCGGATCGTCAAAGTCGACTTCCTCCAAAATGATAGCCACCATCTCATCGAAAGACGGGACACCTTTGCCTCTATCAAGTGGTATCAGATTTCCAGGTTGCTCGCTGAGATTTTACAGTTTTTCGTAGTTTAGATCGAGTCTGTTCTTCATACCTATAGTCCACGAAAAAAGCCAAAAAAAATTAGGGTTAGTTCATCCTATCCGAACCCGTCTGAGCCTTTGCATAGTCTTTTCAGTATTTTGCTTTGTTGAATTTGCGGTTGCATCGTCGTGTCAAGTTGCTGGTCCTAGCGTCTAGTCTTTTAGAGTTTCGAGTTCTGGTCATAAGTTGTCACGCCGCCACCGCACCATCATCATCGCCCCTGCCACCTACCACCACCGCTTATCCGCCACCGCTCTGAATCCCTATCCATATACCACCACCAATCTGTATCCATATACCACCACCGCTGCCATATACCACCACCATATATCCACCACCAATCTGAGTTCCTTTCATATTAGGTTTGTTTTCGAGATCTATCTAATTTCCGATTCATGTTTCCTTGCCTGAGTAGGTTTTAGAAAAAAAAAGTCTGGAGACCCCCGGGCAGTTTTTAGGCCAATTTCGGCGACCAAAAATATTTTTTCCCTATCCTATTTTTAGGCTTTTCTGAGTCTTTTGAGCCACGTGCCATCATAGTGATTTTTTGTCGCACTTTTTCATCGTCGCTGCCCAGATTTCCGAAAAAAAAAATTCCATGCCCATCCTGTCATTTTGACCTAGGAAGAGTTTTGAGACACTCGCCATTATAGTGATTTTTGCAAAAAAAAGAGCGCAACAAAGAAAAAAAAGAGCGCCAAAAAAAACAGAGCAGAAAAAATTTCCAGAGTGTGCTTTGCCCTTGTTTACGTGCAGCGCCGTGATTTTGTTAGTGTTCTAGGCTCGCGTCTCTAGCACGGTCTAGCCTAGGACCAGCATAGTACCATCGTTGAGCGTTTATTCAACTTTGCATATCTGAATGGATTATTGCTGACCCTTTTTGCTACCATATTATAAGCCTTCCTAGCTCCACATACATCTACGTCGTGCGTTTGACTCTCCCTGGTAATTGCTCTATCCAAGCTTTGAGAGTTTTGACTACAACGGTTGCCGATCACCGCCTGTTGCTGGGTAAGAACTGGTAAGACTTTGAGATTTGCTTGACGGATTTGTGACACCCACCACCACCATTTTCTAGTAGTCTATAGGATCATATTCTTGTGTGTTTCTATTGCTACTAACCATGGTAGGATCACAAGTCGATGAGACTGACTGGGAGAACATGACGAATAAGGAGTTGCATGATAAATTTCAGCAAATGATGACTGAACAGGTGCAAGATGTGCTCAACAATTTTGAAGAGGCCATGCATAAGATAACCGGCCATGAGAAGACGTTCAAAACAAAGCTTGATAACAGATTGAATGAACTGCTTGCGCGTCTTCCACCACCACCACCACCGGCTGCACCTGCCGCACCTCTGCAACAACAACAACAACAACAACAACAACAACAACAACAACAACAACAACAACAACAACAACAACGACGACGACGACGACGACGACGACGACGACGACGACGACGACGACGACGACGACGACGACGACGACGACGACGACGACGACGACGACGACGACGACGACGACGACGACGACGACGACGACGACGACGACGACGACGACGACGACGACGACGACGACGACCTCCCCATCGCGAAACAGCCCTCCGCCGAGTGAGCCTTGTCCCTCTTGAGCCTGGACAACCTGTTGGTGCTACAGTTGATACTTCTGTGGCTCCTGCTGCTGATGATGAGGAGGATGATTATGCAGGAGATTACGAGGATGAGGTTGATCAAAATCAGAACTACGTGCAACCACCAGCACCCGGTCGTCCACATGCAAATAATCGCAATGGTAGGGCTGCATTACCAGCTCAGGTACGAGATCATGACCATCTTCCTAAGCTGAAATTGAATATTCCACCATTTGAGGGTAGATATGTTCCTGATATATATCTTACTTGGGAGTTAGAAACCGAACAACGTTTTACATGTTTAGACTATCCCGAGGAGAGATGTGTTGCTGCTGCACTTTGTGCTTTCACTAGTTTTGCTTGTGTGTGGTGGTCTGAACATCGTAGATTATATCCGAATAATATTCCAACTACTTGGGCTGCTTTGAAAACTACTATGCGTACTCGTTAGGTTCCACCATATTATCAACGTGAATTACTTCAAAAATTACAGCGTTTAAGACAAGGAAAAAATTCTGTAGAGGAATATTATTAGGAATTACAAACTGGCATGATTAGATGTGGTATTGTTGAGGATAATGAAGCTATGCTTGCACATTTTATGGGTGGATTCAATAGAGAGATTCAGACCATTCTAGAGTATAAGGAGTATAATAATATCACTCGTTTATTCCATCTTGCTCGTAAAGCTGAACGTGAAGTGCAGGATCGACAGGCATTGGCGCGAACTAACTTTTCTGCAGGTCGATCTTCATCATGGACACCGCGTGCATCCTCTACTTCCACTACACCAGCAGGTGCCACCTCCAGCCGTGATACAAGAAAGTAGGCACAACCACCACTATCTGCCAAGAGCACACCTGACGGGCCTGTACAGAGTTCTTCTTCTTCCATGGCATCAATAGGGCACACAAGTGATATTATTTGTCGTTGTTGTAAGGGAAGAGGTCATTATGCGAAAGAATGCAAATCTCAGCGTGTGATGATAGCTACTGAGGATGGTGGGTATGAGTCCGCTAGTGACTATGATGAGGAGACTTTGGCTCTTATTACACGTGAAGAACACGGTGGAGATGATTCTGATCATGAGACGCAATACATGGCTCCTGAAGGCGCAGACATGTATGAATGTTTAGTTGCTCAACGTGTTTTGAGTGTGCAGGTCACGCAAGCTGAGCAAAATCAGAGGCATAATTTGTTCCATACCAAGGGAGTTGTGAAGGAACATTCTGTTCGCGTGATCATAGATGGAGGGAGCTGCAATAACTTGGCTAGCATGGAGATGGTGGAGAAGCTATCTCTCACCACAAGACCACATACACATCCTTACTACATCCAATGGTTCAACAACAGCGGCAAGGTTAAGGTAACACATACTGTTCGTGTGCATTTTAGTATCTCTACATATGCTGATTATGTTGATTGTGATGTGGTACCTATGCAAGCATGTTCCTTATTACTTGGTAGACCATGGCAATTTGATAAAAATTATGTACACCATGGTAGAAACAATCAGTATACTCTTGTTCATAAGGATAAAAATATTACTTTGCTTCCTATGACTCATGATTCCATTTTGAAAGATGATATTAATAGAGCTAATAAAGCAAAACAGGAGAAAAATAAGAGTGAAAATCAGATTGTGGCAAAAGAATTTGAGCAACAAATGAAACCAAATAATAAACCATCTAGTGTTGCTTCTGAAATTAAATTGAAAAGTGCATGTTTACTTGCCACAAAATCTGATATTGATGAGCTAGATTTCAGCAAATCTGTTTGCTATGCTTTTTTGTGCAAAGAGGCATTATTTTCATTCGAGGACGTGCCTTCCTCTTTGCCCCCTGCTGTTACTAATATTTTGCAGGAGTTCGCTGACGTCTTCCCACAAGAGGTGCCATCGGGATTACCACCTATTCGAGGGATTGAGCATCAAATTGACTTAATTTCCGGTGCATCGCTACCCAACCGTGCACCATACCGTACCAATCCAGAGGAGATGAAGGAGATTATGCGTCAAGTACAGGAGCTGCTCGACAAAGGTTATATTCGCGAGTCCCTTACTCCTTGTGCTGTTCCTATTATTCTAGTGCCGAAAAAGGATGGTACGTCGCGTATGTGTGTTGATTGTAGAGGCATTAATAATATTACTATTCGTTATCGTCATCCTATTCCTAGGCTAGATGATATGCTTGATGAATTGAGTGGCTCTACAATATTCTCCAAAGTTGATTTGCGTAGTGGATGCCATCAAATTCGTATGAAATTGGGAGATGAATGGAAAATAGCTTTTAAAACTAAGTTTGGTCTATATGAGTGGTTAGTAATGCCTTTTGGGTTAACTAATGCACCTAGTACTTTCATGAGACTAATGAACAAAGTTTTACGTGCTTTCATTGGACGATTTGTGGTAGTCTATTTTGATGATATACTGATTTATAGCAAATCTTTGGAAGAACATTTGGAACATTTACGTGCTATTTTTATTGCTCTACGTGATGCACGTTTGTTTGGTAACCTTGGGAAGTGCACCTTTTGCATCGACCGAGTATCTTTTCTTGGCTATGTTGTTACTCCACAGGGAATTGAAGTTGATAAAGCCAACATTGAAGCTATTGAGAGTTGGCCGCAGCCCAAAACGGTCACACAAGTGAGGAGTTCTCTTGGACTCGCTGGTTTCTATAGGCGTTTTGTGAGAGATTTTAGCACCATTGCTGCACTGCTTACAAAGAAGGATGTGCCTTTTGTTTGGGGTACCACACAGGAAGAAGCCTTCACGGTATTGAAAGATAAGTTGACACATGCTCCTTTACTCCAACTTCCTGATTTTAATAAGACTTTTGAGCTTGAATGTGATGCTAGTGGGATTGGATTAGGAGGTGTGTTATTACAAGATGGCAAACCTGTTGCATACTTTTCTAAAAAAATTGAGTGGGCCTAGTCTGAATTATTCTACTTATGATAAAGAATTATATGCTCTTGTTCGGACTTTAGAAACATGGCAACATTATTTATGCCCCAAAGAATTTGTTATACATTCTGATCATGAATCTTTGAAACATATTAAAAGTCAAGCTAAACTGAATCGTGGACATGCTAAATGGGTTGAATTCATTGAGACTTTCCCTTATGTCATTAAACACAAGAAGGGTAAAGAAAATGTTATTGCTGATGCATTGTCTTGTCGCTATACTATGCTTTCACAACTTGACTTCAAAATATTTGGTTTGGAGACCATCAAAGATCAATATGTGCATGATGCTGATTTTAAAGATGTAATGCAGAATTGTAAAGAAGGAAGAACGTGGAACAAGTTCGTCGTTAATGATGGATTTGTGTTCCGTGCTAACAAGCTATGCATTCCAGCTAGCTCCGTTCGTCTTTTGTTGTTGCAGGAGGCGCATGGAGGAGGATTAATGGGACACTTTGGCGTGAAGAAGACGGAGGACGTACTTTCTACACATTTGTTTTGGCCAAAGATGAGACGGGATGTTGAGCATTTTGTTGCTCGCTGCACTACATGTCAAAAAGCTAAGTCACGACTCAATCCTCATGGTTTATATATGCCTTTGTCTGTACCTAGTGTTCCTTGGGAGGATATATCTATGGACTTTGTTTTAGGTTTACCTCGAACAAAGAAGGGGAGGGATAGCATATTTGTTGTCGTGGATAGATTCTTGAAAATGGTACACTTTATAACATGTCATAAAAGCGATGATGTTGTCAATGTTGCTGATTTGTTCTTTCGTGAAATTATTAGCTTGCATGGTGTGCCAAATACTATTGTTTCAGATCGTGATACTAAATTTCTTAGCCACTTTTGGAGATGTTTATGGGCTAAGTTGGGGACTAAACTGCTTTTTAGTACTACATGTCATCCCCAAACTGATGGACAAACTGAAGCAGTCAATAGAACATTGTCTACCATGCTTAGGGCTGTTTTGAAGAATAACAAGAAAATGTGGGAAGAATGTTTGCCTCATATTGAATTTGCTTATAATCGTTCATTGCATTCTACTACTAAGATGTGCCCTTTTGAAATTGTGTATGGTTTCCTACCTCGTGCACCTATTGATTTGTTGCCTCTTCCATCTTCGGAGAAGGTTAATTTTGATGCTAAACAACGTGCTAAATTGATTTTTAAAACGCATGAGTTAACTAAGGAAAACATTGAGCGTATGAATGCTAAATATAAACTTGCTGGAGATAAGGGTAGAAAACATGTTGTGTTTGCACCTGGAGATCTTGTTTGGTTACATTTGCGTAAGGATAGATTTCCTGATTTGCGCAAATCAAAGCTAATGCCACGTGCTGATGGTCTTTTTAAGGTGTTAGAGAAAATAAATGATAATGCATATAAACTTGAGCTGCCTGCAGATTTTGGGGTTAGTCCTACTTTTAACATTGCAGATTTGAAGCCTTATTTGGGTGAGGAAGATGAGCTTCCGTCGAGGACGACTTCATTTCAAGAAGGGGAGGATGATGAGGACATCAATACCATTGTTACACCCACAGCTCCTGCTGCTATACATACTGGACCAATTACTAGAGCTCGCGCACGCTAATTAAATTATCAGGTACTTTCGTTTCTTGGTAATGATTCTAATGTTCATGAGAATATGATGTTGCCTAAATTGGATACATTTGTTTTGCTTACAAATGAAGGGCATGTCATGGATAAGAGGGATGAACACTGGAGCAAGACCAAGCATGGAGATGATGGCATGCACGAGGGGAACAAGAACGAAGTTACAAGTGATGATTTTAGGACTTTGAAGCCACCATAATGAGTGCATGAAGCCTTGGACAAAATATACAAGATGCCACTTCATAATATTCGTCCATAGGCTATTCTAGGTGTTGCGTCACCTTATTATTGGGCCAGGCCCATGTAATTTCGAAATACATAAGTATAGGCTGTTTTTAGAGTCCGTATGTATGGGGAAACAAGAGATAGGGTTGGTTTCGGACCCCTTCCCCAAGGGCCACGAAATTCCCCCCTCTTCCTCCATATATACAGCCCTTAGGGCACCGTTTAGACTTTGGGTTTTGTTTAGATTAAAGTTCGCCATAGCTGCAACTTCGCGTACTTCGTTTTTGTTCAACGACCAGACAAAGGCGTCGCAGAACCCCACCTTGATCAATAAAGCTTTCCTCTTATATTCGCAATATCCAGATTGTAATCTTAGTTTCTTGCTTGTTCTTCGTTTGCCTGCAGGAAACATACCTTCGTGGTCAGGTTGATCGTGCTCCGGCGTGGTCAATAACCACTCGGAGTTGGTTTAGCGATTGCTAAGGCGCGACGTCCTCGCACGTTCGTAGTCGGATCGTCAAAGTCGACTTCCTCCAAAACGATAGCCACCATCTCATCGAAAGACGGGACACCTTTGCCTCTATCAGAGTGCCTTCCCCAACGACCCCGACGACGGTACTGGCCCGGACCCGGCTCGCCGCACACCGTACATGACGAGGAAGGATTGGCTCGACCTCTACTTCGACCGAAAGTAGTTTAGCTTAGTTTAAATTTATGTTTTATGTTCGGTTATGCAAAACTATCTATGTTTATGTTTGAATGCATGCTACTTTCGGTTGAACCTGCTTTGAACTTGATCAAATTGAAGTTTACAACCTTAAGTTTAGGGGATCGACTAGAAAAGGCCAAAAATTGTTGGAGTATATATATATATATATATATATATATATATATATATATATATATATATATATATATATATATATATATACAAAAAGTCCAAAAAAACTGAATTTTTTTAGGGTAAACTTTAACAAATGTTCTAAGGGTTTGCAAAATTTCAGCTCGAAATCACATTCGTACAAGTCGTGGCAAAAAAAAAACAAAATCAGTACTCCAAAATGCTTTTGGAAATAACATTTTTAAAGCACCAATTTTGTTTTTTTTCTGTGACTTCCACGAATGTTTTTTTGTGATGAAATTTTGTGAGCATTGAGAACTTTTGTCAATGTTTGCACCCAAAAAAATTCAGATTTTTTCGAAATGTTTTTTTTATTTTTTATTTTACTGTTCATCCCGAGCTCAAATGAGCTCGGGAGCAGATTAGCCGCATCCTATATATATATATATATCCACTAAGGGTTTTAGTCCTTTAACTTTTTAATGATCACCTAAAGATGTCCTTATGACTTGTTTATTTCAGCTCTTCACAATGTGATGCTCTATATGTGCAATTATTTGTCGTGCAGTTCAATTTCATCAATAACAGTTTCAACAATACCACTATGAATTACGATATTTTGTTGTTGTTAAGGATATTGCAGTTAACATGCCTTTTCGTTTTTCAATTCTTGTTTAGCAACATGCATTGTACTGAATGACTAAATATGCAATCCCAGGCTATATAGCAACAAGGAAGAGTGTTACCTTAATGTTCTGATGATGTCTAGATATACATGTAATAAAATCTTATATAATGGGATGGATGGAGTGTTGTACTACATCATTTTTCAACTGTTGTTTAGCTTCTAATATTAACTTGGTGCTTTTAGGTACATATATCATTGTCAAAGATCCACACTTCGACCCTTTCTGCGTATGGGGCAATGAGATATTCATGAACCAGCATCAAGTGAGGAAACTGATAAAGATTGTTATTAAAATGGGTCAAAAGATGTCAATCGAACTATTTGTTTACACTTTATGCAAGCCAACAGCGAACTGCAGGATGGTAAGTAAGAACCATGTAGCCTTCATTTTACTACCCGTAATGAGTTGTGTTAGATGACAATATCTGAATCTTTTTTCTTTTGCAGTAGATCCTGAAGCAGTTTACTCAAGATTACCTCTCAAACTACATGATCAGCGGCCGGCCATCACAAGGGGTTGGACTAGAGTCCTGCATGCCTTCTGCATCCAGGAGAGCACAATAGGGCCATTCCGCTTCACCTTGTTCAGCAACTGGAATGTTTGTCGCCTCTTTCTTTACCATCTGTAATAGTACAAGTATAAAACCCTGGTACATCATTCTTTATTTGGTGCTTATATAATTCTTAAACATATGTACCTGTGAATCGAATAATGCATTGGTTGTTTGAACCTGATGGATATGAATAAAGCTATAGCCTACTTTCAAGTTTAAATTAGGTACAATTTTAAATAGCAGCAATTAAATTAGGGCGAAATTACGTTGCGCAGGTCATTACGGCACACACGGTTGGTAAAACACAAACGTTTGCGATATACACCATTATCCGATACGGTTCATAGAGAGGAAACGTGTGCAAGCATGCACACAGTTGCCGTTTGCAAAGCGTGTGTGATGTCAGACACTATCACATACGGTGCGGGAAAACTAAATGTGTGTGATTGTCTACCCATCATACACGGTTTATAATCATGAACTGTTTGTGATATGTCAGGCACGTAAAACTCCCGTGCCTAGAATCTGCCTGGAAAACTCCCATGCCTGGAATCTGCCTGGTTTTAGGCAGAACCACAAAACTCCGACTGCGATGGCAATGCAAGCACAAACGAGTAGATGAAGCATTTGGGATATTCGAGATATCGGAAACGGTTATATAGGGACAACTGTATGCATCAAGGCTCCCTATCCCCTACGGTTTCTGGGTCGTGTGGGAAGGACCCCTCTATGGCCCACACTCACTTGGCGACGGTTCCAAATGCCGTCGCAGAAAGGGGTAAAAAACCGTTTGTTTAGGACCGACGTGCACCAGTGTATGTTGTGTGAGTGACTAGATATGTTACTCAAATCATCTCTCTCCTTATTAAATCATTGCCACATAAGAAAATTTGCTAAGTTGGACCTTATGTTACCGCTGAAGTTACTCCCACTCTGGGCAGTCTAATTTGTTGAAGTTATTGATGCAATTTTTGAAGTCCAAAGGCATGAAGAAAAAGTTCCAAACAATATGCGGACATAAGACATATACAATAAAGTTGTTGGATATGGTTTGTTGAATGTTTAACTCTTAAGTACAAGTAGACTATTAGGCAATATTAGTTTACAATATCAAAATGAAGACACATGTATCTATAGTTTGAGGACACAATCTTAACATAGGAAAAGCAAGAGATTGCACTGGTTTGGCATCAACATCAATATCATGTTGCTAGTTAAAATATATTTTTTGGCAAGAACCCCAAGCATTTCATCACATGTACACTTACAAGCTTGCTCCTAATTTGAGCACCCATCAGATGATCAAAATACAAGAGATGTTTTTCTTTCTCTTTTCTATATCAGTGATTTGCTGTAGTGGCAACAAAAAGAATAGCAACGAGGTAAAAACAAGAGATGGATATGTTTGGTCAGTGGGCGCTCCCTTCCAGAGTTAGCCAGATTAGAATCATAGAATAACGGATGATCTTACACAAGCTTGGATGTTCCCAGCACTGCAATTTATAATCAACGCCACATCGGGGACTAACTGGAAGCATTGTCGTTGTCAGGCTGTAAATCTCCACACGAGAGGCACTGCTGGAAAAGGCAAGATCAGAGTGTGTAAATGTTTCAACTATGGAACTGAGAAGAGTTGGTAGACTTCTCAACTCAAGACAAAACATGTTCTCTTCATTGAGCTGCAACTCTTCGCAACTCATGTAAATGGCTCATTATGTCTCGTACACACTGAAGCCCATCGCCTTTGAGGGAACTGAGTACCCGCTTGAGAAACTCATGATCATCTTCAAGGGCCCTCAATCGTGTATCCAAGAGTGAAATTTCATCCTGAAGATTGTTTAGGCCACTTATTTTTTCGTTGTCGAAAGGAGAACATGAACACTCATCCTTGTCCTTCTGCTCAATTGATTGCTGAAAAGAAGTTGATTCATCCCCTATATGATCTCCAAGCAATGTCTCTTGAATGTTTTTGGCATCATCAGAAGCAAGCTTGTATGTAGAAATGCGAAGCTTTTCCTCCAATCTGCCCAGTGATTCCAAAATGTATGCCTTTTCTTCTTCGAAACCTGACATGGTGCTCGTCATGAAATCCGATGCATTCAAGACATCAAATGACACATTCTTGTCATATCCGGGTGTATTGTCCACTGTATCATCAAAATTCCCCCCATTAAACTGGTCATGCTGGAGTAGCCTCCGACAACTATCTAGTTCGGCATCCATGTCAAGTAATGCTTTCTCCCTCTCTGTAAGCAAGTCGTGTAGATTCTGTATCGCTTCATGGTCATGGTCAGCCTGCTCTTCCATCATCCTAAGATATTGTAGTGCTTCCATCTGCATTGCAGCCTTTTCCTCATGCAATCTGTTGATCATGGCCATGGCTTGGCTAGCTGCAATCGCCGAAGCGCTCCTTTCTTCCTCAAGCTCCTTGTAAAGGACAAGCATTGACTTCTTGTTAATCTCAATCTGCCGCTTCAAACTCTCCAGTGAGATCTCTCCTTCAGCTTCACAAATACCAAGGTTTGCATCCGATGATTCCAACACAGAGTAATTTCTCTCGAGGTATGGCCTCCTGCTGGTACCATTGCTTTCATCATTCTGAATCATGGTATCAGTACTACTTACTCCTTCAGTCCAAGAATAGTCAAGGCCCCTTACAGAGGACATCTGAGTAAGGAGTGCCTTCACTTCTTGTTGAGTAGTAGAATTGTTATCCCGGGCAGAGATTATCTCTGATGGGCGAGGAGATGGCAGATTGACCCTACCAACGAAAGTGTTCTTAATACTGTTGTTGCGATCGACGAAAATGCGCGAAGGCAGGGAAGACGCATTGGGTGCAGGCTTTGCTGCCAAACCAGCATTTGAAGAAGCACCATTATCCTTTGTAGATTGTTCATATGTGCCTGGTGAAGCATCTAACTCCCTGACTTCCTCAATACCCACTACAAATGATACATGAAAACAATATGGATGCGCTCAGTAGATTTCCAGAAATGATACATTACAATAGTTTTTTAGTGAAGAATTTAGAGATAAAAGAAGTACATCAATCCAGATTCGTAAACTCACCTTTAACTTTTGAATGATCTGTAGAGACCTGTTCAGGTACAAACTTGGGTGGCATGGCAGGATTGATTTTTTCTATCACAACAACTTGGCTCCTCTGCTTGATTTCGTCCAAACCATGCACATTATGTGAGGGGCCCTTAACATCTGCAGTTTCATAAAGCTTATGTGCGATGCACGCCTTCTTGAATGGCTCCAAACAACAAGAACATAACTGTCTAGACCTCGATCCAGACCGAGAATTAACCTCATCGACAAAGCCTGCCAGGGTGCATGCAGCATGGCATCTCTTGCAGAGATCAGCTGAATGTGCAAGATTGTTGTGACTCTTGCAGTATGCCAAAGATGATATCTCGGACCTATGGGCAGCACACACCAAATCAGCGGAGAACCATGCCTTTCCATGGAGGGCTTGGTCCAGTCTTGAGCACATGGTGCATGGCGCCCTTAGCCTGCTGATGTGTGCCAACCTTGTGGCCACATATGACGTTGTAGCAGCCACATGGAGCAATATGATCACGCAGAGCTCACAGATCGCACGAGACAAGGTGTACCAGAACCGCTGCGAGAAGTCTTGAGACCTCACACCAGTTTTCACAGCCATTGGTGATCAATGTTCATCAAAATTCATATGCAACATTTAGCTTGAGAAAACCTACAGTACGTCTCGGCAACACCAAGGCACCCAAATGACACAACTTGTTGAAAGATGCAGGATTGGGAGTGCCAATGCAAGAAAGATGCAACCTTTGTTTCAGAAGGAAGACAAATATCTGATTTTTACATAGAAAAGATGGAAATGTCAGCACAAAAATTCTAAATGTTATAGTGAAACAAAAAATAAGCATTTTATCTTGCAAAAGGTTGCACAAATATAATTCACAATCAAGAGTCAAGGTTTCTTTTTGTAGTAGAAATGTAAGCATACTTGTTGCGCATAATTATCCACATCCAAAATTTCTTTCAAAACTCAAGTAATTTATTTCAAGAACTTTTCAGATTGGCACAAGAATGTTTAGATTTTTTTTCCAGGGGTAGATTCGAGACGGATACCAGCGCGGAAACTTGCCCAGGAAGCTCCAAATTGCCCAAACTGAGACTGGAGAAAAACCGATCAAAAGGTGTGCTAGAATCTGCAGCGAAGATTGGAGGGCGAAATGTGGTTCTTGGTAGGAAAGAGGGGGCGGCCTTCCTCTCTTTCCCTCTCTCTCTACGTGGGGAAGAGAGGAGAGAGAAAGGAGGAAGAAGAATGTCTGCCTTGCAGTCCTCTAAACCCGGCATTTTCCCCTTCTAATGTTTGCGCGTAAAGGTGAGAAATTTAAGCACGACCCCACGTTTTGGACGTTGCACAAAACAGGAAAGATCTAAATTAGCTTAGATACTCAAGCAAGCCCTTCACTTTCTATATATAAACACGATGCTTAGGCCCTGTTTGGAGTCACTCCAACTCCTAAAAATACGAGGAGCTGGAGCATCTCTTTCCCAGCTCCGTGCCTTTTGACTCCAACTCCGGGAGCGGAGTGGTGGAGTGGCGGGTCTCCGAACAGGACCTTAGTGTACTGTCTTCATCACCGTTACTTCTTGACACTCCCGCTCCCAACCTCTCAACCATTCTGGATTCCTCAGCCACCAGTTTGATCCTCGTGTCTCATCTGCTATGTCATGGCTACTCCTCGTCTCTGTCATGCTGCCGGCCACAGGTTTTTCTTTTTTGAATTTTTTTTTCATATGTAGAAATCCCAAAAATATGTATAAATTCTCAGTCAAAGTTTTGGACCAATACTTCAATGACGCGTGTGCAACTTTGTTTTGTGTCCAGTTTGCAAAAGAAAAACTTCGACTGATTATTTTGGTGGCCTCAATCGAATTTTCTTTTGCTAGCCCGCTCAACCCCGGATTTGTCCCGCACCACCGCTATGCTAACGAGCCGGGTTTCCCTGGAAATTAAACTTCCAACACCACGACCACCCCCTCCCCACAGCGCGGCGTCCCGCATAGTCCAGTACAAATTAAACTAACCCACTGCAACTTAACTAGAACTAGATTCTCCAAGTTTGAATATTGGGCGGGGCGGGGCGGATCGGGCACCGTGTTGCACCCCTACCCATACTAGTTCTCTGTTTTGAGCTGGGTAGCCGAAGCAGTAAAATGCAGCAACAGAAAACAAACACACTGAAACCATCGAAGATTCGAAGTATGGTTTGTGAACAATACTCCATGTTACCTTCCATACGGCCATACCCCATGTAAGCAGCCACTCCATGTTACCTTCCATGGTTTGTGAACAAAGGAATCAAAAAACCGTTGATTTTATTTTTTATGTAAACATAACTTTTCTGAAAGAAAACAAAGAAAATATCCTAGAAAAAGATGAGAAAAGGACATTGAAACGATAGATGCAAATAAAATACTGAAAATGACGGCAGGAAAATAATGTTACTCCTACTAAGATTCAGATTCAACAACAGAAGATTCAGAACAGCAAAAAGGCCATGGAAAAAACATAAGTTCAGTACAATTTGCCTCAGGGAGGGAGTGACATTATGAAAAAAACTACTCCCTCGGTCCCATAATGTAAGACGTTTTTTAACTCTAGTATAGTGTCAAAAAACGTCTTACATTATATATGTTGCCGCGGGACTTTGTTGTAATTTTTCCAAGCAACATCCACATCACAAAGATGATAACAACTCGAATCAATTATATGATGGATTTCACATACATGGAATCAAATGTGGTCATTTGTGGTATACATATATAATGTATTGTGGAACGTTGTAGCATTAACAATGGTGTTAGCAATCATGAACTGCAATGTAGTGCCTTAATTATTTATTGGAAAGAAAGCAATTTTGAGCATACCCGACGCTATGACCTACATCACCATTAACAGGTCATGAACACACCGCCATGATGATTTAAAAATGATAATTACATTTGCTAATATAAGATGTTAGAAAACACAACGTGGAATGTGAGTGAAGATAGCAATATGGCCCAAAAGTTGGAATAGTTCTGGCACCGATTGCTTCTGAAATAGTCAAAAGGCCATATAAAAAGGATTAACATCAGGAACTAAATCATTCAGTATAGTAGCCCTTGGTATAGAAATAAATCATAGTGATCTATCGCAAAATAAATGATATTAGAGGGTAGAATCGACGTAGTTTATTGTCGTACAAAAGACAAGATTAATATTACAATACCAAAACATTGGTGCAGAAATTTGTACAGATAAGTTTACCTAAAGTGAAGTTAGAATGCAGTAGAAATTTTCTAAAGAGCACACATGTGTGGCCATGATTGTGACAAAGAAACAGAGACTATGCGTGTTTAATAAGTTCAGGCATGCGACAAAGAAATAGTGACTATCAGCAGCATAAGGCATAATAAGTAGAACAAAGTAACATGAAAAAATATATGAAATAAAATATGATTCTTCGTTCAAACCCCAATTAGCTATTTACTCAGTTTTATACATGTAACTAAGAAAATAGTAGTAAAAATGAATGGTAGTAAAATGTCTTCCAGAATGTTGAGTACCTCCTGAGATTTAAGGGTTCAAAGATTGCTCCTTAAAGATGGATCTTTAAATGCCATTTGTTTCAAAATAGTACCTCAACCTGCAAGGAACCAAGAAGGGGATAAAAAACTGACGGATACGGATAAAGGTTCAATTTGGATGAGGATTCTTCGTTTGGCAGTTGAGTTAGTGAACATTAGCATTGAGAGGATGTTGTTTGGTTGGTACCAAGAACATGATAATCAAATGAGTTGTCGAGAAATTGAATATATCATACCGCAGAACTGAAGATTTTAGGTTGCTTCATGAACCTAACAAATCTCTCTTGAGTTGCATATATACCTGCGGCGGTTCTCACTTCTCAGTAGCAGTAACTGCAGTTGGTCGAGGGATTAGATTATGTGGTCATGATCGGTGGCGTGGTCCATGTAGACGTCACAAACCCGTCGAACAGCGTGACCCTGTGAATAAATGGGACATCCATTTTGTTCAGTCTTATAAACATAAGGCTTTGATAAAATTAATTATTAGAAACCTGTAATCAGCTAATGGAAGTTTGGGAATATATCCAAGGAAGGCACTGCCAAACTAATCAGCATACCAAGTGCACGATATAATATAGAAGCAACATAGCAGAGGAAGTTTGGGAATGGAGGGACCATGAAAACCCTGGTACACGTTGTAGTGGGACTTCGCTACAGATAATTTTATTTTAATATTAGGAGATAAAAACGGACACATTGTGTGCAAATGTCCGATTTGTAAGAATTAAGTGGCCTTAAATATCCTATTGTTGAAGGCATCGGATTGGGATATCTCATGGCTAGTAAACTGATCTCATCAATGAGTATGTTGAGAAAGGCATGATTCATATACTGGTTGACGAAATACATATTTACTAACAAATGAAAGTAATGAAAGGTTTTTCTCTGAAGAAAATAGTTCAACGAATCTCTATAAATAATCAATACGCATACTTGGAGATGACTGTACCTGAGCTATCAACATGGCGATGTGATTACATGGCTTGGATACTGAGAATTCTGCCGAATTCAGTATATACCTGCAAAGTTACTGGAAAGAAGAACAATAAGCCATATCCACCCTCACCGTCACTCCGTGAGGAGATGATCTGCAACTGTACTACTATGAACAGCAAAAGGCTTGATTAACTGAGAAATGGGAGATGGGAATGAAACCAAGATTGTTAGAAATAAGCCATGCCACTGCATGCGTCGTGCGCGCGGCCGTAGCTCTGTGTTTAGTCGTGTGTGTAGTAGCGGCTGTAGGGATCAGTTGGACTGGCCGCGTTGAGTGGCGCAGCCGTGGCTGGCTAGCTACATGCATGGCGGGTCATGTGGCCGTTGGAAGAGGATGGATCTAGGCGTGCATGTAGGTAGTGGCTGGTGCGGTGAGCGTGCAGTTGGTGCATGCGTGAGCTAATTAGTTAGTGCTGTTAGTGGCCGCGTGTGACGGACGGTGCGTGTGCTGGTGTGTGTGCAGCCGGGTATAAAAGGCCCCCTGATGTATTGATCGAGCGGAGCCGAGTGTAGCCATGTAGCCACCGTAAAGAAGAAAAGGATTGGGACGTTCGTGCGCCCATGCCGGCGTTCGTGCGCCGGCCGGAAAACCTTGTGTCCACTGTTCTTCTTCTTCCACCTCCATTCAAGATGGGGTCTGAGCGTCCAATTCCCACAGTACCCGAGGAATCCCAAATATGATTCAATCGGCCATGTGTCATAGGGAATGTCGAGGAGGACAGGGGAGGGAGTTGGGATGGCAGGCGGCCACCTGTATGAAGGACGATGGGAATAAAATGAGATAAGGTGGAGCACCCAATTTAAATGGGAATCCATCAGTTTCTTGTGGAGGTCATGGGGAGAGGAAGTGAAGTGTGAATCATCAATGACCTGCAGCCGAAGGGTTTATTGGCTTTGCTTTTTAGGAGAAGCGTTTATTCATTGGTCGTATTGGCAACGGAGAAGACAAAAGTGTGGCCATTTGGAGCATTGTGCTGCACAGGCGTTCAGGATTGGGCTGCGTGGTTAGCGTCACCAAAAGAAACGTTAGCGAAGAACAACAGGATTACATGACCTCCAACTTCAGACGCTTAGTCATTAGCAGTGAAGTAAATGCGGCGGTGCTCACCTGATAAGATATGTGCCAAACCGGAATGTCTGAGTACAGGGAAGACGTTGGTACTAATGGGACCGGGCTCCTCGCCACCGATGACGGCAGCAGAGGAGAGCAACGGCGGACAGAGGCTCGACAACCTGACATTCTAGGCGGCAGGTGCGGTGACTGAATGGGGGACGACCCGCGTCCCAATCGCGCCTATAGGCACAGAGCAGAGGAACGGGGTGCCCCCAGCCCAAGCCGGCTTGCTCCTCAATGACCTGGTGTGGGAAGCAATGGAACCGTGCCCGGCCCGCATGCCAGCGCCCACGAAGACACTGTACCGGCAGCGTCGAAGACCGGTGGCTGTGCAGGATGATGATGTGCTGTGAGGCGGGGCGACGCACGGGCCAAGTCGCGGCCATGGCGCGTTTAGCAGCCGCGCTGGCCTTGAGGTGGCGGCGGGATTCGGCCGGGCGGCGGCGCACATGGCAGGCACGGTGGAGGCATGGTCGCCGCGGGCGCAGGGCGCAACCGGAGGAGGAGGAGAGGAGGAAGGGCGGCGGACGGGAAGCGCTCCGGCGTTGGTGTGCGGGAGGAGCGACGAAGACCAGCGATAGTGCGGGTTGAGCGAGCGGATTGGGTTGGGATGCCCTGTGCTGGATGAGCGGCGGCGTGCGAGACGGGAAATTTTTGGTCTTTTTCACCGCCGTCCGTAGCTGTAAGGCAAGGCCGTAGTAGGAATCAATGCGATTGGTTGGTTTATGCAAGCTGAAAGCTGACGTGGCTGCTGATGTGCACAGTGTGCATGTTAAGCGAATTGTTAGTAGTGGGGATCAACATTCAATGTAAGATACTAGGCCGGCATCTTCAATACAACCTGCAAATTTCCTCCCGCATCCTTTTGCAAACAGAGGGACCAGTCCATGGACACGGATGCAGAAGGATGCCATCCAAATGTAGCCGCATGTATTTCAAACTGTATTTTAACTAACCAGACGAAATTCATGCAAAGCGGCCGATATTCATCAATATTCGGATAGAAAATAGCACAAATCATCTATACAGCATGTAAATTTCTAGTACAATAATGTCTCTAATTCAACTAGATCCTGGATGCCCCAATAAGTTTTTCATGAACAGATCATGTCGTTCCACATACTCCTCTTCAGCTTCATCCAAGAGTGTGTGCACATAAATGGCCGTTCCTCTACCCTGTGGTACACGGCAACGCGTGCGAGCTACTTATAATGTGTAGACCAACATTGAGTGAGTGAATCAATCAACAAGTTGAGCAACAGAAAGTAAAACTTACGATCTCGTCCTCTGCCGCGTGCAATGCCTACCTTGCCTCGAGATGATGAACCACATTGCAAAACTTGACGACGCTGATTTGGATAGCGTGCCAGCAATACGATAAGGACCTCACGTTGCGTGGTTGAATGATGTAGATGTCGTAGGGCGCAATGTGCTTTTCATGCACTCGCTCCCAGAAGGGCTCCCTCTACTCCTGCCTATGAAACCCGCGGATATGGCCAGCCACGCATCGCACAACAACTCATTCTCCATGGTCGAGTAGCTCACCATCCTACGTACAGTTGGTCCATACGAACTGCTTGTGATGAGCATAACAAAAGAAACGGTCAGCCAAATGAGGGTGTGTGCGATATATGACATACAATTCACTCGGATGAACTGTTTGTGATTAGGCAACACAACAGAAACGGTCAGTCAAATCAAGGTGTGTGCGATAGAGGGCATACAGTTCACTCTAGTGAACTATTTGCGATGAGCCAAGACAACAGAAACGGTTCAACTGAACAACATATGTGTGATACGCGACAAACAGATCCGTAATCAGAGATGTGTGCGAAGACCGATAATAACACAGACGATTGCTGCTAATAAGCCATGTGTGTTGTGAGCAAACAATTGCTGGTATACAATTGTCAGCGGTTGATGAATTCATCACCGAAGGGTGCCCTAGTTTACTCTGTCTGCGATGTGACTTGCTATATCTACGGAAGAACACCATATATAACCAAAGTAAACATCCAATTACATAAGTGACTATACAAATCATTCGCACACACCTCAATAAACAATTACATGCAATATAAACTAGGAGAAATGATCATCTAATCATCTACTTCTTGTGATGCTGCCGCCACTTCTCTGTGGCTTGATCCCTTGTCTGGGGCAGGACGAAGGCACTTCCTCATGTCAACGATCCTCCTGTACATCTCGTATCTTGTGTACGCATCCTTGAACGCGTACTTGACGTGTTCTTCATCTAGTCTCTGCTCCCAGGCATTGTGCCAGGCGATCATGTTCTTCTTGCTCTCATCCTTCATCTTCATGTAGTAGGGGTCGGTGATGGCTGAGACAAGGTCAACCAAGGAGTTTTGATTGTTCTTGGTGCTGCCCCAGACCTTGTAGTGGTCACGGATGTTGACAAGATTATGACAGGCCAAGCCTGAAACCTCGAGCACTTTTAGATCGTTGGTGGTGTCCACCGTAGCGAAACTGTAGTCGAGGCTATTGATAAACCTGGCGAAACGCTCGCAAGGCCTTGTGGCCAGGTGGTAGTGGTAGACGAGGACGTCATGTCACACGCACAACTAGGCGACGACAACCTTCTAATCATGTCCGGCATGACCACCGATGAACTCGAGGTTGAAGCCGACCACTTGGTACTTGTCCTCAGCAAGCAACTGCTCCATAGTTTGGATGGAGCTTTCCACCGAGACTGGCTCGTTCGTGTACACCACAAAGAGGTCCTTCACCCTCATGTGGGTGTCCGCTACGTGATGCATGGTGAACTGTCGCCCGTTGTCGTCGTGAGCCACTAGGAGCACCATTGGAGCCACGAGGAGCGCCATTAGAGCCGTTGGATTTCCCCTCTGTATGTGTTGTCATGGGTGTGCTTATTGTGTCGTGTGGCGCGAGAGATTAAGGTAAATGGCCACTGGAATAAATGGCCGTTGGATTCTCGGCACGTCCGCATGGCAGTTTTTGCAGCGGGTAACTGCGTCGTGGCGCCGCGCTTGGCGCAACCGCATGCATAATGGCAGCACAAATGCACGTGAATCATGCGCCGGCCCCAAACACTAGCAGCGCGTGTGGAGGGATGCATGCAGAGCGCGCAGAGGGACGCGAGAGCAGAGCGCGCCGCAGCCGCCTCAACCGCGAGCAACCACACGCATAGAGCAATTGAACACGCGGGGAATGGTCGTCCACAAGCTGGCCGGCAGTTGTGAGCCGGCGGCAAGATGTGAAACTATGTCGCGTTCCACATCACACGGCGGTCGAACAATCGTTCGCTACGCTGCATAGAGAGCGGTCGTGTGCTACTACCTCCGTCCTAGTTTATTAGTCCCCTTTATATTTTGTGCCATATTTTGACCTTAAATTTAACTAACAAAATATTAATGCATGTTATAAAAATAATATAATTGGAAACTATTTTCAAATACGAATCGAACGATATAATCTTTGGTGATATGCATTCGTATTTTATTAGTTAAATCTCTAGTCAAAATTTGGCACAAAAATAAAAAGAGGACTTATAAACCAGGATGAAGGTAGTAGGTAATTAAATCGCAAACATTTTATTTTATTAACCGTATGTGTCATGGTTTTGTCACGTCAGATGCCCTTGCGAAAGGTGATGAGGACATCAATACCATTGTTACACCCACAGCCTCTGCTACTATACATACGGGGCCAATTACTAGAGCTCGTGCACACCAATTAAATTACCACGTACTTTCGTTTCTTGGTAATGATTCTAATGTTCATGAGAATATGATGCTGCCTAAATTGGATACATTTATTTTGATTACAAATGAAGGGCCTACCTTGGAGAAGGATGAACATTGGAGCAAGAACAAGCATGGAAATGATGGCATGCGCGAGGGAAACAAGAACGGAGTTTCAAGTGATGATTTCAGGACTTTGAAGTCACCGTAATGAGTGCATGAAGTCTTGGATGAAATATACAAGATGCCACTTCGCAAATTTCGTCCAGAGTCTATTATAGGTGTTGCGTCACCTTATTATTGGGCCAGGCCCATGTAATTTTGAAATACATAAGTATAGGCTGTTTTTAGAGTCCGTATGTGTGGGGAAACAAGAGATAGGGTTGGTTTCGGACCCCTTCCCCAAGGGCCACAAAATTCCCCCCCCCTCTTCCTCCATATATACAGCCCTTAGGGCGTCGTTTAGACTTTGGGTTTTGTTTAGATTAAAAGTTCGCCAAAGCTGCAACTTCGCGTACTTCGTTTGTGTTCAACGACCAGACCAAGACGTCACAGAACCCCACCTTGATCAATAAAGCTTTCCTATTATATTCGCAATATCCTGATTGCAATCTTAGTTTCTTGCTTGTTCTTCATTTGCTTGCAGGAAATAGACCCTCGTGTTCAGGTTGATCGTGCTCCGGTGTGGTCAATAACCTCTCGGAGTTGGTTTAGCGATTGCTAAGGCGCGACGTCCTCGCACGTCCGTAGTTGGATCGTCAAATTCTACTCCATAAAAAACGATAGCCACCATCTCATCGAAAGACGGGACACCTTTGCCTCTATCAAGTGGTATCAGATTTCCAGGTCGCTCGGTGAGATTTTACAGTTTTTCGTAGTTTAGATCGAGTTTGTTCTTCATACCTACAGTCCACGAAAAAGCCAAAAACAATTAGGGTTAGTTCATCATATCTGAACCAATCTAAGCCTTTGCATAATCTTTTTAGGGTTTTGCTTTGTTGAATTTGCGGTTGCATCGTCGTGTCTAGTTGCTGGTCTTAGCGTTTAGACCTTTAGAGTTTCGAGTTCTGTCACAGTTTGTCACGCCGCCGCCGCACCATCTTCATCGCTGCTGCCATATCCCACCACTGCTGCCATATACCACCATCGTTGCCATACCCCACCAAAGCAGCCATATGCCACCGATCCGTATCCATATACCACCACCGCTACCATATACCACCACCGATCCGTATCCATATACCACCACCGATCTGTATCCATATACCACTACCACTGCCATATCCTACCACCATATATCCACCACCAATCCGAGATCTTTTCATATTAGGTTTGTCTTCGAGATCCATCTATTTTCCGATTCGTGTTTCCTTGCCTGAGTAGGTTTCAGAAAAAAAAAGTCTGGAGACCCCCGGGCAGTTTTTAGGACAAAATTTCGGCGACCGGATTTTTTTCCCTATCCTGTTTTAAGGCTTTTCCGAGTCTTTTGAGACACTCGCCATCATAGTAATTTTTTTGTCGCACTTTTTCGTCGTCGCTGCCCTGATTTTCGGAAAAAAAATTAGTCAAACAAAATTTCGTGCCTATCCTGTCAATTTGACTTGGGAAGAGTTTTGAGACACTCGACATTATTATGATTTTTCAGAAAAAAAAGAGCTCGAAAAAAGAGCAATTTTTTTCCCAGAGTGGGCTTTTCCCTTGTTTGTGTGCCGCGTCGTGATTTTGTTAGTGTTCTAGGCTCGCGTCTCTACTACTGTCTAGCCTAGGACCAGCACAGTACCGTCGTTGAGCGTTTATTCAACTTTGCATCTCTGAATTGATTATTGCTGACCCTTTTTGCTACCATATCATAAGCCTTCCCAGCTCCACATACATCTACATCGAGCGTTTGACTCTCCCTGGCAATCGCCCTATCCAAGCTTTTGAGAGTTTTTACTACAACGGTTGCCGATCACCACCTGCTGCTTGGTAAGAACTGGTAAGATTTTGAGATTCGCTTGACGAATTTGTGACACACCAGCACCACTTCCTAGTAGTCTGTAGGACCATATTCTTGTGTGTTTCTATTGCTGCTAACCATGGCAGGATCACAAGCCGACAAGACTGACTGGGAGAACATGACGAACAAAGAGTTACATGATAAGTTTCAGCAAATGATGAGTGAACAGGTGGAAGATGTGCTAAACAGATTTGAAGAGGCCATGGAGAAGATAGATGGCATTGAGAAGGCGTTCGAAACAAAGCTTGATAACAAGTTTAATGAATTGCTCACGCGTCTTCCACAACCATCGCCCGCTGCACCTGTTGCACCTCTACAACAACAACAACAACCTCGCCTTCCAAATCAAGTGGGACGAGCACAGCGCGTTCCCCTTGAGCCTGGTCAAACTTCTGGTGCCTCTGTACCTACTGTTGATGCTTCTGTAGCTCCTGCTACTACTGCCGAGGTGGAGGACCATTACGAGGACGAGGTTGATCAAAATCAGAACTACGTGCAACCACCAGCACCACCACCACCAGGCCGTCCTCATGCATATCATCGCAACGGTAGGGCTGCACCACCTAAGGTACGAGATCATGACCATCTTCCTAAACTAAACTTGAATATTCCACCATTTGAGGGTAGATATGTTCCTGATATATATCTTACTTGGGAGTTAGAAACTGAACAATGATTTACATGTTTACAATATCCTGAGGAGAGACGTGTTCCTGCTGCTGTTTGTGCTTTCACTAGCTTTGCATGTGTTTGGTGGTCTGAACATTGTAGATTATATCCTATTCCAGCTACTTGGGCTACTTTGAAAACTGCTATGCGTACTCGTTGGGTTCCACCATATTATCAACGTGAATTACTTCAAAAATTGCAGCGTTTAAGACAAGGAAAAATTCTGTAGAAGAATATTATCAGGAATTACAAACTGGCATGATTAGATGTGGTATTGTTGAGGAGAATGAAGCTATGCTTGCACATTTATGGGTGTATTAAATAGAGAGATTCGGACCATTCTAGAGTATAAGGAGTATAATAATATCACTCATTTATTCCATCTTGCTTGTAAAGCTGAACGTGAAGTGCAGGAGCGACAGGCATTGGCGCGAACTAACTTTTCTGCAGGTCGACCTTCATCATGGACACCACCTGCATCCTCTACTTCCACTGCACCAGCACCTCCAACGGCTGCCACCTCCAGCCGTGATACAAGAAAGCTGGCAGAACCACCACTATCTGCCAAGAGCACACCTGTCGGGCATGCACAGAGCTCTTCTTCTTCCATGGCATCAACAGGGCACACAAGTGATATTATTTGTCATCGTTGTAAGGGAAGAGGTCATTATGCGAGAGAATGCAAATCTCAGCGTGTGGTGATTGCTACTTAGGATGGTGGGTATGAGTCCACTAGTGACTATGATGAGGAGACTTTGGCTTTTATTACACATGAAGAACACGGTGGAGACGATTCTGATCATGAGATGCAATACATGGCTCCTGAAGATGCTGACAGGTATGAATGTTTAGTTGCTCAATGTGTTTTGAGTGTGCAGGTCACACAAGCTGAGCAAAATCAGAGGCATAATTTGTTCCATACAAAGGGAGTTGTGAAGGAACGTTCTGTTCCTGTCATCATAGATGGAGGGAGCTGCAACAACTTGGCTAGCATGGAGATGGTGGAGAAGCTATCTCTCACCACAAGACCACATCCACATCCTTACTACATCCAATGGTTCAACAACAGCGGCAAGGTTAAGGTAACACGTACTGTTCGTGTGCATTTTAGTATCTCTACATATGCTGATTATGTTGATTGTGATGTGGTACCTATGCAAGCAAGTTCCTTATTACTTGGATAGGCCATGGCAATTTGATAAAAATTCTGTCCACCATGGTCGAAACAATCAGTATACTCTTGTTCATAAGGATAAACATATTACTTTGCTTCCTATGTCTCCTGATTCCATTTTGAAAGATGATATTAATAGAGCTAATAAAGCAAAACAGGAGAAAAAAAAGAGTGAAAATCAGATTGTGGCAAAAGAATTTGAGCAACAAATGAAGCCTGATAATAAACCATCTAGTGTTGCTTCTGAATTTAAATTAAAAAGTGCATGTTTACTTGCCACCAAATCTGATATTGATGAGCTAGATTTTAGCAAATCTATTTGCTATGCTTTTGTGTGCAAAGAGGCGTTATTTTCATTCGAGGACGTGCCTTACTCTTTGCATCCTGCTGTTACTAACATTTTGCAGGAGTTCGCTGACGTCTTTCCACAAGATGTGCCATCGGGATTACCACCTATTCGAGGGATTGAGCATCAGATTGAATTAATTCCCGGTGCATCGCTACCCAACCGTGCACCATACCGTACCAATCCAGAGGAGACGAAGGAGATTATGCGTCAAGTCCAGGAGCTTCTCGACAAAGGTTATATTCGTGTCCCTTAGTCCTTGTGCTGTTCCTATTATTCTAGTGCCGAAAAAGGATGGTACATCGCGTATGTGTGTTGATTGTAGAGGCATTAACAATATTACTATTAGTTCTCGTCATCCTATTCCTAGGCTAGATGATATGCTTGATGAATTGAGTGGATCTACAATATTCTCCAAAGTTGATTTGCGTAGTGGATACCATCAAATTCGTATGAAATTGGGGATGAATGGAAAACAACATTTAAAACTAAGTTTGGATTATATGAGTGGTTAGTCATGCCTTTTGGGTTAACTAATGCACCTAGTACTTTCATGAGATTAATGAATGAAGTTTTACGTGCTTTCATTGGACGATTTGTGGTAGTCTATTTTGATGATATACTGATTTATAGCAGATCTTTGGAGGAACATGTGGAACATTTACCTGCTATTTTTATTGCTTTACGTGATGCACGCTTGTTTGGTAAACTTGGGAAGTGCACCTTTTGCACCGACCAAGTATCTTTTCTTGGCTATGTTGTTACTCCACAGGGAATTGAAGTTGATAAAGCCAAGATTGAAGCTATTGAGAGTTGTCCGCAGCCCAAAATGGTCACACAAGTGAGGAGTTTTCTTGGACTCGCTAGTTTCTATAGGCGTTTTGTGAGAGATTTCAGCACCATTGCTGCACCTCTCAATGAGGTTACAAAGAAGGATGTGCCTTTTGTTTGGGGTACCGCACAGGAAGAAGCTTTCACGACACTGAAAGATAAGTTGACACATGCTCCTTTACTCCAACTTCCTGATTTTAATCAGACTTTTGAGCTTGAATGTGATGCTAGTGGAATTGGATTAGGAGGTGTGTTATTACAAGATGGCAAACCTGTTGCATACTTTTCTGAAAAATTGAGTGGGCCTAGTTTGAACTATTCTACTTATGATAAAGAATTATATGCTCTTGTTCGGACCTTAGAAACATGGCAACATTATTTATGTCCTAAAGAATTTGTTATACATTCTGATCATGAATCTTTGAAACATATTAAAAGTCAAGCAAAACTGAACTGTAGACATGCTAAATGGGTTGAATTCATTGAGATTTTCCCTTATGTCATTAAACACAAGAAGGGTAAAGAAAATGTTATTGCCAATGCATTGTCTCGTCGTTATACTATGCTTTCACAACTTGACTTTAAAATATTTGGTTTGGAGACCATCAAAGACCAATATGTGCATGATGGTGAATTTAAAGATGTATTGCAGAATCGTAAGGAAGGGAGAACATGGAACAAGTTCGCCGTTAACGATGGATTTGTGTTTTGGGCTAACAAGCTGCATTCCAGCTAGCTCCGTTCGTCTTCTGTTGTTGCAGGAGGCGCATGGGGGAGGATTAATGGGACACTTTGGCGTGAAGAAGACGGAGGATATACTTGCTACACATTTCTGTTGGCCAAAGATGAGACGGGATGTTGAGCGTTTTGTTGCTCGCTGCACTACAGGTCAAAAATCTAAGTCACGACTCAATCCTCATGGTTTATATGTGCCTTTGCCTGTACCTAGTGTTCCTTGGGATGATATATCTATGGACTTTGCTTTAGGTTTACCTCGAACAAAGAAGGGGAGGGATAGCATATTTGTTGTCGTGGATAGATTCTCGAAAATGGCACACTTTATACCATGTCATAAAAGCGATGATGCTGTTAATGTTGCCGATTTGTTCTTTCGTGAAATTATTCGTTTGCATGGTGTGCCAAATACTATTGTTTCATATCGTGATACTAAATTTCTTAGCCACTTTTGGAGATGTTTATGGGCTAAGTTGGGGACTAATCTGCTTTTTAGTACTACTTGTCACCCCCAAACTGATGGACAAACTGAAGTAGTCAATAGAACATTGTCTACTATGCTTAGGGCTATTTTGAAGAATAATAAGAAAATGTGGGAAGAATGCTTGCCTCATATTGAATTTGCTTATGATTGTTCATTGCATTCTACTACTAAGATGTGCCCTTTTGAAATTGTGTATGGGTTCCTACCTTGTGAACCTATTGATTTCTTGCCTCTTCCATCTTCGGAGAAGGTTAATTTTGATGCTAAACAATGTGCTGAATTGATCTTAAAAATGCATGAATTAACTAAGGAAAATATTGAGTGTATGAATGCTAAATATAAACTTGCTGGAGATAAGGGTAGAAAACATGTTGTGTTTGCACCTGGAGATCTTGTTTGGTTACATTTGCATAAGGACAGATTTCCTGATTTGCGCAAATCAAAGCTAATGCCACGTGCTGATGGTCCTTTTAAGGTATTAGAGAAAATAAATGATAATGCATATAAACTTGAGCTGCCTGCAGATTTTGGGGTTAGTCCCACTTTTAACATTGCAGATTTGAAGCCTTATTTGGTGAGGAAGATGAGCTTCCGTCGAGGACAACTTCATTTCAAGAAGGGGAGGATGATGAGGACATCAATACCATTATCACACCCACAGCCCCTGCTACTATACATACGGGACCAATTACTAGAGCTCGTGCACGTCAATTAAATTACCAGGTACTTTCGTTTCTTGGTAATGATTCTAATGTTCACGAGAATATGATGCTGCCTAAATTGGATACATTTGTTTTGCTTACAAATGAAGGGCCTAGCTTGGAGAAGGATGAATATTGGAGCAAGAACAAGCATGGAGATGATGGCATGCGCGAGGGAAACAAGAACTGAGTTTCAAGTGATGATTTCAGGACTTTGAAGCCGCCCTAATGAGTGCATGAAGTCTTGGATGAAATATACAAGATGGCACTTCATGAATTTCGTCCAGAGGCTATTATAGGTGTTGTGTCACCTTATTATTGGGCTAGGCCCATGTAATTTTGAAATACATAAGTATAGGCTGTTTTTAGAGTCCGTATGTGTGGGGAAACAAGAGATAGGGTTGGTTTCGGACCCCTTCCCCAAGGTCCACGAAATTCCCCCCTCTTCCTCCCTATATACAACCCTTAGGGCGTCGTTTAGTCTTTGGGTTTTGTTTAGATTAAAAGTTCACCATAGCTGCAACTTCGCGCACTTCGTTTGTGTTCAACGACCAGACCAAGATGTCACAGAACCCCACCTTGATCAATAAAGCTTTCCTCTTATATTCGCAATATCCTGATTGCAATCTTAATTTCTTGCTTGTTCTTTGTTTGCTTGCAGGAAATAGACCCTCGTGGTGAGGTTGATCGTGCTCCGGTGTGGTCAATAACCTCTCGGAGTTGGTTTAGCGATTGCTAAGGCGCGATGTCCTCGCACGTTCGTAGTCAGATCGTCAAAGTCTACTCCATCAAAAACGATAGCCACCATCTCATCGAAAGACGGGACACCTTTGCCTCTATCAAAAGGACTTAGGTGTGGAGCCATCGCAACGTAGGTTAGCTCGAAGGGGTTGAACGGGACAAAGGACACAAAGGATTTACCCAGGTTCGGTCCCTCACAATGAGGTAAAAGTCTACGTCCTGCTTCTAGTTGTATTGCTTGAGTTTCGGTTACAAGGGAGCGAATACGCTTGACCTAGTTCTCAATTGATTGTTTCTTGGCCTATTCCACCATTGGGTTTCACCTTAATATACACAGGTCGAAGCCTGACGGCTTACAAGAGTCCGAGCCGGATCACACAACGTGACCGGCCTGGTTTCTAAATCGCTTTGCCTTAGCAGGCAAGCCACCATATGGCGGTTCACGCGTTCGGGTCTTGGGCCCCCACTAGGCCTGCCTCTATGAGTCACCGTCTTCTTACTTCTTCTTGGGCCTCCTTGAATCTTCTTTGTATTAAATCGCCAACGGTGTAACCCGGCCCCAGCATGGCGGGTCACACCTCGGGGTTATATCCCCAACATTAGGTCCCAGATTGATTTGAACTTGTTCATGTCAATCTTCACTGCTTTAATTAACAGACTATCCACCAATGTTAAACCTTGAAATAAACCACTATAACCTGTCGTAATACCACACGAGCCGAACCATCGTAAGCCGACGTGACATCATGTAAACGGAATCATTGTAACCCTCCATGACCTCATGCGCATTAAATATGCACAGAACCCATGATATCATAACGAATCTTTATCTTAATGGGCCTTCCAAGAATCGAGGCGCCCGCATTGCGAAGATAATCATTCTGCCTCCTCGATTTTCGTGCATGCCATTTTATCACTTCCTTAATAATAGGGATAGGGGGCCCTTTTCTCAACTCTCACCAGCGACTCCACTCGACAGCTGCATCAACCTGAGTCTGACCAGAAAAAACACGGCGCCCTTCCGCTGTTCATCTGCATCAACCTATCCCTATTCGTCTTCCCCTGCTTTCAATCAGCATTAGGGTTTTCTCCGTTCATCAGTGTTCGTCGGCATACAACGCGCTCGCCTGTGATTCGTCCAATACACTGCTTGTTTGGATCCCAAGAGAACATAAGAACCATGCGGTGGCAATTTTTAGTAACCGCCTTTCATCGTAGATCCATTCCTCTATTCTGAGATTCATCTCTCAACACAGTAGTCCATCCTCCATGTTTTAGGTTTAAGAATAGCTTTTCTTTTCTGAACTGCCATAGATCCATGAATATAGCTACGATCTGGGAAATCTGTTTATGCAACACTTAGCAGAATTTCTAGCACTTCCATCTTTACAGATTGCTGACTCGCCGTACCACATATGGCGGCTTACATAAAACTCTTGAGACCCGCCAGCCTCTGGCCGGCTTAAATTTTTTGCAAACAGCTCTTGTACTGCAATATTTAATTCACCTTATTTATTTCTTGTCCACAACCTTGTTACTTCCACCATATCATGACTAAGACACCCATCACTTGCGATTGGATCCCTTCCAAAATCACCGAAGAAACCCTTAATGAATATGTGACCATGGGTGTTTTAGCCGCAAGAGAGGTCATTCATTGGCGGGTTCTAGGTCTTGAATGCCCTCATGAACCTCAAGAGGGTGAGGTCATAGTCTTTACAGATCATTTGCTCCATGGTTTTTCCCTGCCCGACTCAAAATTCTTTCGAGATGTGCTGCACTTTTACAACCTTCATCCTCAAGATATTGGTCCCAATTCTGTTTCCAATATATGCAATTTTCAAGTGTTCCGTGAGGTATACCTTGGCGAAGAACCCTCGATAGATCTGTTCAGAGATCATTTCTATATCAACCACAAAACTGAGATGCCCGACGGGCTTAGTCTTGAACTCGGAGGCGTTTCAATTCAAAGGTGGAGAGATGTGACCTTCCCAGCCGCCACCCTGCCGACTCACCCAAAGGATTGGAACTTCACCTGGTTCTACTGCAAAGACACCTCTCCAGAAGGAGAAAACCCCCTGTCGGGTTATCATCCGCATCGTCTTCCTACTAGCTGTCGGTGTCAAAACCGGCGGATCTCGGGTAGGGGGTCCCGAACTATGCGTCTAAGGTCGATGTTAATAGGAGACATGGGACACGAAGTTTACCCAGGTTCGGGCCCTCTCTATGGAGGTAATACCCTACTTCCTGCTTGATTGATCTTGATGAATATGAGTATTACAAGAGTTGATCTACCACGAGATCATAATGGCTAAAACCCTAGAAGTCTAGCCTGTATGATTATGATTGTCTCTATGGACTAAACCCTCCGGTTTATATAGACACCGGAGGGGACTAGGGTTGTACAAAGTCGGTTACCGAGAAAGGAATCTTCATATCCGAACACGAAGCTTGCCATCCACGCCAAGGAGAGTCCCATCCGGACACGGGTAAGAGTCTTCGGTCTTGTATCTTCACAGCCCATCAGTCCGGCCCATATCCAATAGGTCGGACGCCCGAGGACCTCTTAGTCCAGAACTCCCTCAGTAGCCCCTGAACCAGGCTTCAATGACGAGGTGTCCGGCGCGCTGATTGTCTTCGGCATTGCAAGGTGGGTTCCTCCTCCGAATACTCCAAAACAGCCTTCGAACACAAAGAACGTGTTCGACTTTGGAAAACAAGTACCACACACAACCACAGAGAGTATAATATTTCACGAGTCCAATCTACTGACAACTTTTTGTAGCGTGACATCACGTCACCACCCGGTCATTATTTCAAACCGTTTTTCGGCCTGCCGCTCCACGTTTTGAGATGCGGTTTCATTGGCACGTCTTGTCAAAGCAGAGATCGTGTCCCCTTATTGCGGGATTCTCATCAATATGGGCGTGGGTAATCCAACCGTGCTGTCTGCGCGACCCTTGGGAAACAGGCGAGTTTTAAGGCGAGTGGGGAGGCGCTTGATATTCGCTGCCTTTATAAAGGGATAAGGATTCATCCCCTTTCACCCACGCCTTCTCTCTCTCTCTGCCCGCCCATTCTCGAGCTCCAGTGCCCAAGTCCTCATCTCTTCCGCCTCAAGAAAGCACTCCGATCATGTCTGGATCCGGAGTGCAGGGCAAGTGGATGGTCTCCTCCGTCAAGGAGAAGGACATCACCCAGCTCTGGGAGGCCGGATATTTGGCCAAGTAGGTCGCCCACCGGGTTCCGGCCGAGGGACAGATCGTCCTTATCCCGGAGCCCCATGAGAGGGTAGTGTTCATTCCCCACTTCATTCACAGGCTAGAATTTCCACTCCACCCATTCGTCCGCGGACTTATGTTTTACTATGGGGTGGATTTCCATGATCTGGCCACCAACTCCTTCCTCAACATCTCGGTATTTATTGTCGTGTGCGAGGCCTTCCTCCGCATCCCACCCCACTTCGGATTGTGGCTGAGGATCTTCAATGTGAAGCCGAAGGTGGTGGACGGCCAACACGCAGAGTGCGGAGGCTTCATGGTGAGCAAGATGCCCAAATGTCGTATGGCCGAAAGGCACTTTCGTGGAGACTGTCAAAGGGTGGCAAAAACAGTGGTTCTATGTCACAGAGCCCCGTGACACCACCTGGGCCGAGGCTCCCAAGTTCAGGTCCGGGGCCCCGATGCGGCTCACCTCCTGGCTAGAGAAGGGCCTAGACTGGGCCTCGTCGGACGAGCTGACAGTGCTGCAAACGCACATCAGGGGCATGGTCGACAAGAACATCAAGCTTGTCAATGTGATCGAGGTGATGCTCTTTCGCCGGATCCTTCCATGCCAAAGCCGGACCTGCAATTTGTGGGAGTTTGATCCGGCCAAGCACCAGACCCTGCAACACTTCTTCGGCGTGACGCACGAAGGCATTTGGAAGGTGCTCTTCAAGGACGACAAGACCTGGCTGAAGGAGACCAAAGACCGTGGGTACAACCTGACCCACCCCGCCAGTCCGGTAAGTTTTTCCATGTTTTCAAGGTGTATCCTTTACTTACATACTCAAGGGGCATGTCTAAGCTTCCCCGTCTTTACTTTTTCAGGGCTGGACGAAGAAGGCGGAGCTGATCCAGAGTCCGGTTATGCTGCCCGAAGACCCAGCGATTCCACTTCTGTCGAAGATGCTGGTTCCGGCGCCCTACCAGGCGCCGGAGAAGAAGGCCAAGGGGGCCAGAGTGGCCTTCGTCACAAGGGTACTTCGGACGTGACTTCCGAAGACGCCGAGACCCAGTCCTCACCCGCCACCAACGACGAGGAGGAGGAGAGGAAGAAAGCAACTCCCCCCTGAGGGGGGAAGGAAGAAAAAGGCGGCCTCCATGCGTCTGGAGGCCGAAGTGTCCAAGAGGGGGAGAGCCTCCCTTGCGGACGACACTGCGCCGGACACCGACAACAGCTCGGAGTGGCGCCCCAGGGATAAGCCGGCCCCCGGCCGTCGTAAGTATTCGAGGGCTCTAACGTACTTATATGTCCGACTCTTCTATCTCGTAATTCTAATACGTCAAATCACGTGCTGCAGTCCGGCCCACAACAGCTCCCAGCGATCCTCATCGAGGGGTTCGCTGGATCCAAAGGCTATGGATAGGGATTCGCTGGCGACAGTCACCTCTCCCAAGGCCACGGACGACGCCGAGGCGGTGTCCTGAAGGATCTTCACGGGCCAGGGAGAGACGCAGAGGGCTATTAGGATGGTGCCGGAGGGCGAAACCTTGGCTGCCGGACACCTGGGGGAGCAAGTCCCCTTGGAGACTGGCGATGGGGGCCATATCCAGCGCGACCCCCAGCCGAATACTGTTCCAGAGACCCATGCGGCTCCGAAATCAAGCAGGAAACCTCCTTTGAAAGAAGGGGGTGTACCTATCCCACTGGTGACTTCTGTCCATCCAGAGGCACCGGATACTCTAATGGAAGCGCCGCGAGCCGCTTCTATCATGGAAGAACACCGCACCCTCATGGGTACGGTGATTGAGAGGGTTCAGTCTGTTAAGAGCGGACTGACCGAAGCCTGCACCCACCTTCTAACAGGCTTTGAGGTAAGCGACGCAATTATGTAAAAAGAAAGTCACAGTATAGACAGTAGCCCCTGAGACTCTGTCCGGTGTTCGGAAAGAAGAGCCGAACAGAGGATCAAATAGTTTTCGCAAGAGACTAACCATATATGTCTATGTGAATAAGCAGGCGTCGCTGCTGGCCGCGACTTCTCATGCTGCCTCAGGACTGAAGCAGAGGCTGGAGCGGGCCGAGGAGGAGCTCGGCCAAGCAAGGAAGCAGCTGGAGGATAAGCAAGGTATGTAATGACCTGCTGTATATTAGAAAGGATTGATGATTTATGTTGACTATAGTGTCATGGTATTTGTAGGAGCGGCGACTGAGGTGGAAACCCTCAAGAAGGCGCTGACCGAGGCCCAAGAGAAAGCGGCAAAGGAGCAGGCCGCCCGTGAAAAACACGAGGCCAGGGTCGGTGAGGTCCAGCAAGAGCTCCAGGACGCCGTGAAGAAATGCGAGTCCTTGGAGCGCAATATTGCGGATCAAAAGGCTGAACTCGCCAAGGCTCGCCAAAGCGCACAAGATGCCCGGGTTGAAGCCCAGGGCGCTCTCCAGGAGATTCAAGAGGCCAAGAAGATTGCGGCGGGTAAGGCCTTCATTATGTAGAGCAAATATGTGAAGAAGAGGTATCTCTTACTAACCCGGATTTGGAGTTCTCCAGGAGCATTTGCGGATTTGCCGCGTAGTGTGGCCGACGCTGCAGAGTTCTTCCGAGCTGAAGTGGGGAGCTCGATGGAGAAGCTGTTCTGGTCGCAATACCTTGTGCCAGAACAGCCGGTGCCCTTTAGCGACCAGCTAAAGCAGCTGGTCGAACTGAATAGGGTGGTAGAACTAGCCATGAAGGATTTAACAATCCAGCTGTGGCTTGCCGAAGCTATACCCAGCAGCTACTTCGGGCTCGTGAAGCGGCTGGTCGATGCCTGCCCCCAGCTTGACGTCATCAAGCGGTCGGTCTGCATCGAGGGTGTGCGGATGGCCTTCGCCCGCGTCAAGATGCAGTGGGCGAAGATGAACGCCGTCAAGCTCGCGACCGAGGGACCACCCGCTGGCAAGGAGAACCGGACGCCCGAGCGGTATTTTGAAGATGTCCTGGAGGGATCCCGCACTGTAGCGGAGCAATGTGCTAAGGACATTATTTTTGAATGAAATACTTTCATGTTATCCTGTCCTGTATGGTGGAACAAAGCTGTCATGTAATATAATGCTTGTTATTATTAAAATTTTATCTCCTGTGCGGCCGTTTTTATTAAATCTGAGAGTTGGCCAGTCGTCGGCTTCAGCCCCCACGTAGGTAGTACGGGGGTGTTCGGGATGGAATCTAAACACTCTTGATCCAAAAATTTGGTCCTTGAAGGAGGTGTTTAGCGCAACGAACCAGGCAATCGGACTATGTGGCTTTATCACCCTCACTTAGCCATAGGAGTTCGACAATAAAGATGTAGGTGCAGCCCCTAGTTAGCATTTAATCCGGACTAGGGTGCTGTAAACACCTGATCGGACTAAGGCCGATCCGTCGCATAATGCGGAAAAAAATCGCGAAAGATTTGTAACCTCCGAACAGCTGACCGGCTCACGCCGCATCATGACAGTCAGTTTTCGGCTTTCTCTACTGAGGTGCTCATCTGGATAAACTAGGACACAATCGCAGTAGTTCTCCCATTACTACCCTAGTCGATAGAGCGGAACGTAAGGTACTAAGCACAGGAGCCGGGCAACCCAACTATTGACCAAAGACATGATTCGGAGCCAATGCATATAATGCTGAAATTTGGGGCACCGAACTGTACTATAAAAGTGTTCAGACTTTGTTGCCATAGTATGGAGCGTAGTGAAGCCCCTGGCCAATTAAAACGTACCAAAGTGTACGTGTGCAATTGATAAGAATAACGACATAAAATGAAATTGTAAGCTAGTGCCACATAAGTTGGCCCGTGAACAGTTCTCGTTATAATTTGATTGATATGTCAAAACGTATTTGTACAAATAGTGCGATAAGCAACCTGGCTATTTAACATGCCAAGGCCAAGGGGGAGCTGCGTGCGGGTCCTGAAAACAGGTAGAATGACCGTCGAGGGTGACATCCAGAAATCCCCCCACGCGTATGTGCTACTTGCTGCCTTGGTGTATCCGTCCTTCGAAAGGACCGCTGAGCAGGCCGCCGCGAGGGGCCTGTGGAAAAGAAACCTAAAAAGGATAAAAAAGAAAAGTGAAAGTATGTGTGTCCAGAGAAGGCCAAGCCGTATTGTCAACCACAATCTGGTTATGCCTCCGTCTCTGCCCATGGTATTTTCAGTGCGTAGTTATGTACGCGTGGTACGTATGCCGCCACTTGGTCGGGGCTGAGACGGAGGTCGAATTGCTAGTCTAGCTCCTGATGACCCGGCTTGTCATGCTGCGGAGTAGTCCGGACGCGTTTGACAGTGTCCGGGAGCTTGGTCGTTGAATTAAAATTATGTCTTAGAAGGCCGCTCTGTATTTCCGCTCCCAGGGCCGCGGTGTGCTCCTCAGTACGGAGGGAGCGCTCCGTGTTTCCATTGACTGTCATGACGCCGCGTGGTCCGGGCATCTTGAGCTTGAGATAAGCATAGTGTGGCACCGCATTGAATCGAGCGAATGCGGTTCGTCCGAGCAGTGCGTGGTAGCCACTGCGGAAGGGGACGATATCGAAGATCAACTCTTCGCTTCTGAAGTTGTCCGGGGATCCGAAGACGACCTCCAATGCGATTGAGCCCGTGCAGCGGGCCTCTACACCTGTGATGTAGGGTGGAACCCTATACGGCAGATCTTTCACGAAAGGAGCGGATCCCAACTAAGAACATGAAGAACACGAGGGGAAAACGAGGGAAAACACAAGATAAAACACTCAAACCAACGAGATTAGGTCACACATGTGCTAGATTCTCGAAACACGAGAGGAGATACAAGATCCACTATCAACAAAGGACGATACAAAGGTAACCGGTTCTTCTCCGTGAGGAGGTCTTGATGGGGCCACCCAAGAGGGGGTCTTGAATCCAAGGGGATCTTCTCCGTAGAGGGGCCGCAGTCTCTCTCGTGGAGTAGATCCGTAATGGATGAGCAATGCTCTATCTCACATATGAGCTAAACCAATGCTAACCCTAACTAGGAGGAGAAGAGGTCTATTTATAGTCTTAGTGCAAAAGAGGGGCGAAGTGAAGGGGTACATGGGCTTCGGCCACGAAAGTGTGCGCAGTCAGGTACCGGACGTCCGCTGGGGACCGGTCGTCCGATGGCTCATGGGGAACCGGACGTCCGGAGTCGTCGGACTTCCGCTAAATCCGTTCTGTGAAGGATGCACCGGACGTCCGGTGGCTTCGGACTTCCGTTAATTTTGGCTCGGGTGCGGAGTCGCCGGACGTCCGGACTTTGTCGGTCGTCCGCTAGCTGGAGGGTGTGGCCGGTCGTCCGGTCCTGGCCGGATGTCCGCTCGCTGTAGCCTGTGTTGGCTGGGACTTGGCCATGTGGAGCTTCAGGCGTCGGACGTCCGGTCCCGACCGGTCGTCCGGTGGCTGTAGTTTCTTCGACAATCCTTCTTCTTGTCCTTCGCACTTGGTGTCCTCGCCGTCTTGTCCAATGGATGTAGATGTTCCATGGTTATCCTCCAAGTACCTAAGCACACATAGTGTTTCCGTTTGAGGTAGTAGCCATGTCTCATGTGTCGAAAGTAGTAGTTCGGAAAGGAGCGAGTTCACCTTATCTTCGATAGCCTTTGTTCGGGCTCTTGTCATGGGTCCAAGTGGTGTCATGGGAGACGTAGGTTGGTCCATGGGGATGACCTTGGGATGCTCCGCATCATCTCCCCTCCCTTGGGAAAGATCCGACCTCGGATCGAAATCCTCATCACCATGGTACGGTGAAAGATCTTTGATGTTGAAGATGTCGCTCACGGAGTACTTGTCGCATGGAATGTCGATCTTGTAGGCGTTGTTGTTGTAGCGTGCAAGCACCTTGAAGGGTCCATCGGCTCGTGGTAGAAGTTTGGACTTGCGTTCTTGAGGGAAGTGTTCCTTGCGAAGGTGTAGCCACACAAGATCTCCAATGTTGAATATCATGGGTTGCTTGTTGACGTTGAGCTTGGTCGCGAGTCGTTGTACTTGGCGCTCGATGGTGTGCCTTGTATCTTCATGCATCTTCTTGAGGTAGTTGACTCGGACACTCGCGTCCATGTTGATGCGCTCTTGTAGTGGTAGAGGTAGAATGTCCAATGGGGACAACGGGTTGAAGCCGTAGACGCCCTCGAAGGGGGACTTGCCGGTAGTCTTATGTCTTGCACGGTTGTAGGCGTACTCGGCGATAGGTAGGCACTCCTCCCACTCCTTGATTTTCTTCTTGATCAAGACGCATAGTAGAGTGGAGAGTGTTCGGTTTGTCACCTCCGTTTGGCCGTCGGTTTGTGGATGGTATGCCGTGGAGAAGAGTAGCTTGATTCTAAGCTTGGCGCATAAAGTCTTCCAAAAGTAACTCAAGAACTTGACGTCGCGGTCCGAGACAATCATCTTTGGCACTCCATGAAGTCGCAAGATATCCCTACAAAAGAGATTGGCAACATGTGAAGCATCATCTATCTTGTTGCAAGGAATGAAATGTGCCATTTTAGAGAATCGGTCCACATCAACAAACACGGAATCCTTGCCATTTCGAGTTCTAGGCAAACCAAGCACAAAATCCATGCTAATATCTTCCCATGGTTGATATGGAATTGGAAGTGGCATGTAAAGGCCATGAGATTGAGCTTTAGACTTAGCTTTGCGACATGTAGAGCATCTGTTGGTGAAGCGGTTGACGTCGCGAAACATCTTTGGCCAAAAATAGTTCTTGGAGAGCGTAGCAAGTGTCTTGTCGCGTCCAAAATGTCCCATTAGTCCTCCTCCATGAGATTCTTGCAAAAGCAACAAACGAATAGAAGACTCGGGAATGCAAAGTTTGTTAGCTCTCATAAGATAACCATCCTTGATGTAATATCGTTCCCAAGATGGATGCGTCAAACACTTTGCATAAGGGATAGCAAAAGTAGGATCATGCTCATACAAGTCTTTTATATTCTCAAAGCTAATGACATTTAACTCAAGTGTAGTAACAAGCATGCATATATGGGAAAGTGCATCCGCCACAACATTTTCCTTACCTTTAATATACTTGATGACATAAGGAAAAGACTCAATAAATTCACTCCACTTAGCATGACGCTTGTTCAACTTAGTTTGACCCTTAAGGTATTTAAGCGTTTCATGGTCGGTATGGATGATAAATTCATGAGGGCGCAGGTAATGTTCCCATTCACGCAAAACTCACACTAAAGCATATAGATCTTTGTCATAGATAGGATAATTGAGTTGCGCTCCGGAAAGTTTCTCACTAAAATATGCTATGGGGCGCTTCTCTTGCGTTAACACACCTCCTATGCCATTACCACTAGCATCACAATGAATCTCAAAGGGTTTGTCAAAGTTGGGCAATGCAAGCACGGGAGCATGAGTAAGCAAATTCTTAAGCTCGTTGAATGCGGTGTCTTGGGATGATCCCCAAACAAACGGTGCATTTTTCTTACTCAAGGCATGTAAAGGTGAAGCAATGGTGCTAAAATCCTTCACAAATCTATGGTAGAAACCGGCTAAACCAAGAAAACTATGCACTTGTTGCAAATTAGTTGGTTGGGGCCAAGTTTTAATAGCATTGATCTTATATTCATCAACATGAACACCCTTAGAAGAGACTACAAAACCCAAGAAAACAAGCTTATCAACACCAAAGATGCATTTTTCCATATTAGCATAAAGTTGCTCTTTTCGAAGAGTTTGTAGCACGGTTCGAAGGTGGGTGACATGCTCTTTGAGAGATTTGCTAAAAACAAGGATATCATCGACGTAGACAACAATAAATTCACCAATGTAAGGGCGAAACACATAATGCATAAGATGCATGAAAGTACTGGGTGCTTCCGATAAACCCATGGCATGACTAACCACTCATACAAACCAAACTTTGTTTTGAAGGCGATTTTCCATTCATCACCCTCTTGTATGCGGATTTGATAGTAACCACTTTTAAGATCAATTTTGGAAAAGATAGTGGCACCGCTAAGTTCATCAAGCATATCATCAAGGCGTGGAATCGGGTACCTATATCGAACGGTGATAGCATTGATAGGTCTACAACCGGAACACATGCGAAAGCTACCGTCTGTTTTTGGCACAAGAATGACCGGTACGGCACAAGGACTCAAACTTTCACGCACATGTCCATGATCTATGAGATGCTTTACTTGCCTTTGTATTTCTTTGGTTTCTTCGGGGTTGATGCAGTATGGGGCCTTGTTAGGTAGAGGTGCTTCGGGGATGAGGTCGATTTGGTGCTCAATGCCTTGTAGTGGAGGTAGACCCGGAGGTAGCTCGTCGGGGAAAACATCTTGGAATTCCTGCAATAAAGAAGACAACACTAGAGGAAGATTGTGAGATGTGTTAGCTTTTGGTGCCTCGTCCTTGCACAATAGGACATAGTGTAGGACACTTGATGGGTTCTCACACACTTCTCTCATCTCACGTTTGGTGGCAAATAGAACTAAGTTTTTCTTGTCACTCATCGTGGAGGCAGCCAATTTTGGCTTGTGGCGCTCACTCTCTTTTTGGTGGTTCGCTTTCTCACTACTCTCTCCATGATGGGTGGCTTGCTTGTCGGCGAGCACTTGGCTTGGAGACATAGGTCGTAGCACGAACTCCTTCCCTTTCATTTTGAAGCTATAGTGGTTTGTGCGCCCGTTGTGGATGACACCTCGGTCATATTGCCATGGCCGTCCCAGAAGAAGTTGGCAAATGGTCATCGGGAGGACATCACACTCCAAAGTGTCTTCATAAGCTCCGATCTTGAAAGAAACTTGTACCCTATGCTCGACTTGGATGGTGCCATTGTCGCTTAGCCATTGAACCTTGTAGGGGTGCGGGTGCTTCATCTTGACCAATTGGAGCTTGGAGCAAAGTTCTTCGCTTGCTAAGTTATGGCAACTCCCTCCATCGATGATGACCTTGACGAACTTTCCATTGATTCCGACCTTGGTGTGGAAGATATGGCATCTTTGGTCTTCTTCTTGTTGATGTTGAAGAGTCAAGACCTTGGAGACAACGAGAGCGGGACTTGAATCTTCATCACAAAAGATTTGATCATCTTCATCACAAAAGATTTGATCATCTTCATCTTCGTTGTTCACTTGCCGGTGCATGGCCACTTGCTCAAGGGCTTCCATTTCTCCTTCACTCATTGAGTCATAGGTTCCGTCATCGTTGAGGATCATTGTGCGCTTGTTTGTGCACTCGAAGGACTTGTGGCCTCGGCCGCCACATGTGAAGCATTTGAAGGAACTTGTCTTGATTGTCTCATCGGTTGGGGTAGATGATGAAGAAGCTTTCGGCTTGAAGTTGCTTGTAGTAGGATGACGACTTGAGCTTGTCGAAGTTTTCTTGTAACTTGACTTGTCGCCGTTGCTTGTAGATGGCTTGGTTGAGGTAGAAGGTGTTGGAGTCGTTGACGCTTGATTGTTGGAGAAGCCATAGGACTTGGATGAGTACTTGGCATACTTGAAGTCATCTTGCACTTGCCGTTCCGCTTTTGTAGCTTGGTGTACTAGCTCGATGAGGTTCGAGTATGGTTGGAAGTCGGCAATCTTCTTGATAGGGTGATTGAGTCCATTCAAGAAACGTGCCATAGTTTGCTCATCATCTTCCGTGACATTGGCTCGTATCATGGTGTCACGCCCAATATGCGACCCTATCCGAGAGGAACTCGAAGGTCCCACCAAGGATAGACCCGCATATTGAAACGCTTTTGCAAGGTGGATATCATTACATCAACATTACATAATAGATGGGGATACATACGAGGCATAAAAATGCCGCAAGAATACATCAATATACATGAGAACAACATCCGACTACGGATGAAACATAAACAGAAACTCAAACGACATCCACCCTGTTAGCCCAGGCTGCCGACCTGGAACCTATCCCTTGATCGAAGAAGAAGCAGAAGAAGAACTCCAAAACAAGAAACATCGCTCTCGCGTCATGATCATCGCAAAACCTGTACCTACAACTGGTGTTGTAGTAAACTGTGAGCCACGAGGACTCAGCAATCCCATTACCATGGGTATCAAGACTAGCAAAGCTTAATGGGTAAGGAAGGGGTAAAGTGGTGAGGTTGCAGCAGCAACTAAGCATGATATGGTGGCTAACTTACGCAAATAAGAGCGAGAAGAGAAGCAACGGAACGGTCGTCAACTAGTAATGATCAAGAAGTGATCCTGAACTCCTACTTACGTCAAACATAACCCAAAAACCGTGTTCACTTCCCGGACTCCGCCGAAAAGAGACCATCACGGTTACACACGCGGTTGATGCATTTTAATTAAGTCAAGTGTCAAGTTCTCTACAACCGGACATTAACAAATTCCCATCTGCCACATAACCGCGGGCACAGCTTTCGAAAGATAATACCCTGCAGGGGTGTCCCAACTTAGCCCATTATAAGCTCTCACGGTCAACGAAGGATATTCCTTCTCCCGGGAAGACCCGATCAGTCTCGGAATCCCGGTTTACAAGACATTTCGACAATGGTAAAACAAGACCAGCAAAGCCGCCCGATGCGCCGGCAATCCCGATAGGAGCTGCACATATCTCGTTCTCAGGGCAACACCGGATGAGACTAGCTATGAGTAAAACCAGACTTCGAGTTTCCCCGAGGTGGCTCCGCAGGCAGCTCGGTTCGGACCAACACTTAGAGAAGCACTGGCCCGGGTGGTTAAAATAAAGATGACCCTCGGGATGCGTGACTCCCAAGGGAAAAAGGCTAGGTGAGGCAAATGTGAAACCAAGGTTGGGCCTTGCTGGAAGAGTTTTATTCAAAGCGAACTGTCAAGGGGGTCCCATAAATCACCCAACCGCGTAAGGGACGCAAAATCAAGGAACATAACACCGCTATGACGGAAACTAGGGCGGCAAGAGTGGAACAAAACACCAGGCATAAGGCCGAGCCTTCCACCCTTTACCAAGTATATAGATGCATTAATTAAATAATAGAATATTGTGATATCCCAACAAAGTTCATGATATCCATGTTCCAACATGGAACAACTTCATCTTCACCTGCAACTAGCAACACTATAAGAGGGGCTAAGCAAAAGCGGTAACATAGCCAAACAATGGTTTGCTAGGAAGGGTGACAAAGGTTAGAGGTTCATGGCAATTTGGGAGGCTTGATAAGCAAGTGGTAGGTAACGCAGCATAGCGATAGAACGAAGCAACTAGCATAGCAATGATAGTAGTGAGATCGAAGGTAACGGTCATCTTGCCTGAAATCCCGTTAGGAAGAAGAACGAGTCCATGAAGAAGATGAAGCCACGAAGACGAACCAAACGTAGACGAACGGATCCTCACGAACGCAACGAAACGGGAACTATTGAGAAGAAGCACAACCGGAAAGAAGCAAACAACAAGGTAAACACACAACACATAACAAGGCATGATACAAAACCAAGCATGATGCATGACAAAGGTACCTGAAGCTACTCATGGCAAGAGATGATGCATACAAGAGCAACACATCAAGGCAAGTTTAAATGAGGCCGGAAACAAGATATGACAATTCCGGTAAGTCCTCATATGCAAATTTAGAAATTGGTCCAGATCTGAATAAACCTTATGTTTAAGTTGTTAAACAGCAAGTTAAGATGCACCAAGATGATCTACACGAAATTCTAGTCAAGTTTCATATAAAGTTCATTAGATTCGGAGCTACGGCCTAGAAGATATGAGCAACACAAGATAAACGTGGCATTGATGCAAAATAAATGCAAACATCAAGCACACACTCCAAAACATGGATGCAACATGATAATATGAAGCTACATGCAAAACTAAGCAAGTTTCATATAGAGCATGCTCAAAACGGAGCAACGGTGCAACACTTACACTCCCAACAAGATATAACAACAATCTGTCCAAAACAGTAACTTGGCATCTTGCAAGCATCAAAACAACATGCTACAACAATCCAACATGATAAAAAAGGCATGGACGTGATGTACAGGTAAATCATGACAAAACATGAACACTGAGCTATCTCCAAAAACCACTATAACATGCTCAAAAGGACATGGCAAGATTGCAAATAATAACAGATTCACAGACTTAGCAGAATTCACTGGACATGGCAGAAATAACATCAGGTTGCAATATTTAGAGCTATCAAACAACATGTTACAGGAACAGATAGTAGCAAAACAAGGCATGGCCTGAATCTACTAATTTCATAGAACAAAAGTCCCTTAATGATCATGAGCCAAAAAGGCACAAAAGATATGATGGCACCCATGTAAACATAGCAAGTTTCATAAATAGATTCAGACAGTGAAAATAACAGTTTATGGCAGAAACAACGATAAGTAGGCATGTTGGTGAGCTTGAACCACTCACCACAGAGCAACACATGGCATGACAAGGTGATCAACATCAAGATGGCATAAATATGAAGCTAAGAATGGCAATAGCATGGTGATAGGGTGCATGGATCACTAGCAAAACATATGTCAAACTGAACTTAATGTTAACAGGCTGACAGCAACATTATTTAGCAAGTTGAGAGCAGGATAACAACAAGCTAAAGCAGGCTATAAATGCAAAAAAGGGCATGGATGGATAGATCATAACATTTATAACAAAACATCCTTAGTGAACATCTCCAGATTATGCATAGAACTCATGATGGCAGCAGGTTTACATGGCATCACAATGCTACAGCTACAGACTTAGCAGAAATCACTAAGTCACAGAAATCAGCAACATCACGGAGGCTACTTGACATGCTTGTGCTAGTCACCACATAGAGCACAAAAATACAAGACAAGCACCCCTGTAAATATAGCATGATGTAGTTAAAAACTCATGTATACATCAAGCTCATAGGATGCACACACAAAATACAATGAAAAAGACAAATCACCAAGTTCTGATAACAAACAGCAGTTAACATCACATAGCACTCTTGCAACGATGATTAGGGCATCAAGATGAACTCAAACAAGCATTCCACAATGGAACGAAATTAAGAGAATCTCATGATGAACATTTGGATGTATCACACGCACAAAACGGAGCCTCACACATGAAGTTATGATGCGATGAACATGGGTATATAATGCAAAAATCTCAGGGACTTGGAAGAAATCGACCTCGAGGGGGGGGGAGTCAACGCGGCGGATCTCGCCGGAATCTCTCCGGAGATGAAGGGGATGGCGGCCGGAGTTGAGGGAGAGGTCGGGGAGGTCCGGGGGCGGACGGATCCGGCCGGATCCCGGCGAGGGAGGGCGCGGGGGCGCGGAGACGGGGCCGGGCGGCAAAGGCGGTGGCCGGCGCCGGCGAAGGGCGGCGGGGCGCGCGGGGTCGGCGGCGGCTCGTCCGGGCCCGAGCGGGTCCGAGATGGGCCTGGCGGGCCACGGTGGTGGTGGGGGGGTGGAGACGGCGACGTGGCACGACGGGGTTGGGCGAGGGCGGCGGTGCTGCTGACGTGGCGTCCTGCCAATGGTCGGCGCGACGTGGAGGGGAGCGGCGGACATGTCCGGCGCGGGGCGGATGCGTCCGGTGGCGCGGGGAGGTGATAGACTAGGGTTTTGGACCCGAAAATGGAGGGGGAGGGGACGTTTATATAGGCATAGGGAGCTAGGAGTGTCCAAATGAGGCACGGTTTTCGCCCACACGATCGCGATCGAACGACCGAGAGCATGGAGGGGGTTAGGATGGGCTAGTGGGCTGTGGTGAAGGGGTGCTGGGCTGCAAAGAGAAGGGGGCTTCGGGCTACGCGGTTAACCGTTGGGGTATCAAACGACCTCCAAATGGAACGAAATTTGACGGGCGGTCTACTAGTGCTATACCAAGGCCACTCGGCAAATCTCGACCCATTCCGAGAACGTTTTTCTCCCTCTCACAAAACAAGGTCTGAGAGGGGCGACGGGTGCGGCGAGTGTGTCGAAACACGAAACGGACAACGGGGAAAAAGACCGGATGCAAGTTTTGAAAAACATGCAGATGAAATGCAGATCATGACATGGCAAGATGCAACACGCAAGCAAATGACATGGCAACAACAACGAATAACTGGAAGACACCTGGCGCATCGAATCCGGGGCGTTACACATGGAAATCTCCATTTCCTTGTAGTACTCTACAACGCTCTTGGTTCCTTGCTTGAGGAGTTGGAGTTTCTTGAAGAGGTCGCGGTTGTAGTAGGTTGGCACAAACCGTGCTCTCATGACATCTTTCATTTGCGCCCAAGTGATGATGGGTGGTTCACCTTTTGCTTCTCGCCTCTCAACAATTTGTTCCCACCAAATGAGGACGTAATCTTGGAACTCAAGGGATGGCATTGCGATCTTCTTCTCTTCTTCATAGTTGTGCAAGCGGAAGATTTTGTCGACCTTCAATGCCCATGAGAGATACTCCTCGGAATCATTGCTTCCAGTGAACTTGGGCATGGTGAACTTTAGCTTGCCGTATCGTTGCTCTTCGTTGTGTTGGGGACGGGGATGATGACGCCCATGTCGTTGAGGATTGACAAACTCATGTTGCTCTTGGCGAGGAGGGTTGTCGACCTCATGTTGCTCTTGTCGTGGGGGATTTCCAATGTCATCATGCACTTGTTGAACTTGAGGTGCTTGTCGAGCTTGTGGAGGATCTTGCCGAGCTTGACGAGGAACTTGAGGAACTTGACGACGCACACGGGCTTCATAGAGTCATTCTTGAACTTCATCGCGAATTGCTTCTTCATGCTCACGAGCTTGTCGGCCTCGGTTGGCTACGACTCGACTTGAATCTCGAAGGGCACGATGCGCCTCAAGTGCTTGAGCTTCACGTAGTTGTTGTTCTTGACATTGTGCCTCGGCATCTTGTGCATCTTGATGTTGTCGCGCTCGCTCCTGTTGTTCTTGTTGTCGTTGCCGTTGTCGTTCTTGTGCTTGCGCGAATGCCGCTTCGGTTTGACGTTGTCGGTGCTCTTGAGAGTCGGTGTCGTGTAGAGGATTGCGGTTGGCATGACGATCTTGACGCGCGGTACGACGAAGAGTGTTCGATGTCGGGGTACTTGAGCCGGAGATAGTGTCGTCGGAGTGTCGACTCGAGGGGATCCTTCTTGAGTAGGACGAAGTGGTAGAAGAGCGGTTGACCAACAAGGCACGAATCTCATCCATTCTTGCGTCATTCTCGTGCTTGTGTTCATCGAGCTTGTTGTCGAAGTAGTCCCTTGTCGTTGCTCGGAGAGTCGCAAGTCAGTGGTGAGGTTGTCGATGCGGTCGCTCATTGCTTGTTGCTCTTGATGCAAAGCTCGTTGTGCACCAAAGAGGTGGCTCTTTGTGACATAGGATGACGTGTCGTCGTCTTTCTCCAAGAAAAGTGGGTTGGTAGAAGTACTTGGCCTATCCATCATTCCAAACAAAGATATGTGAGTGGGAGAAAGAGAAGAACCAATACCAAATGTACCTTGACCGATGTTGAAGATGGATCAATGATCACTCAATGTGTAACAAGGAAATAGCACAATTGTTACCAATTCTTGTCGGTTTCTCACACCTACACAAGTAAAAGCTTATGGTGGAGCTTGGTTAGGATGGTGGCACAAAATTTGATGCAATTGTTAGTGAGCTTCAATAAAGTTGGAAAAGATTCACAAATTTGCAAACGCAACAAGTAGACCAATAGCAAGATATGGTACACGGAAACACACGCGCAAATAGATAAGTGGGTTCGTGCAACCAAGGGTGAGCTAAAATGCGGAATCCATGAAAATGCTCTTGTTGCACAACACTAGAGAGACGCTAGCACGATTGCACAATAGGCGGATACGAACTTGTGCACAACCTACTAAGCAAAAATGCAACGACTTCTATCCCAAATATGCTATATGTATGATGTTTCTATGCTTTGATCCAAGATGATCGAGTATGACAATCTTAATGTTGTTTGATGCTATGGTTCTTGCTTATAAGCTCTTTGCTTATCTTTCCTTTTTGCTTAAAAGCTTGTTTGGCTCGTTGTTGTTTGAGCTCTTTTCTCATGCAATGCTTCACGAACCAAGATAGCAATTGTGTATGCAATGACAACTTTGTGACATAAGAGATGATACCAAGATATGCACCACGATGATATGGTATGTATGCTGTGGGAAGTATGATCACTAATGTGCACAAGTCACGTTGCCGGCAATACTCAAAGGCTAGTCTCGATGGGTAAGCTACGCAGAAGTAAGGCTATGGGGTAATCAATGCAATTGTAAGGATGTATGATGATATCATGATACCAAGATGATACCAAGGTGAGGTTGATACCAAAATGAGGTAGCCGTTCGTAGTAGTCCGTGGCGAAGATGAGCGGTCGTGATGTCGATGTTGAACCGTACCTAGATAGCCGAAACACAAAAGGATATGGTTACCACAACTCAAATTCTCCAAGACCAAAACGTGTCAAAATCGTCGAAGGTGGATAGCGGACAAGCTATGGAGGTGGTATGCGGAAGTGGTGGTGGTATAGGAATGTGTATGCGGAAGTGGATGTGGTGGCTGAAAATTTTCGGGGGAAATTCAGTTTCGTTAGGGTTTTATGGACGTCCAGGAAGTTGCGGTCGCCTGGTCGTCGAATGTCCGGTCGGCTCGGAAATCCGTAATTTTGGATCTGTTGGCTGGTCCCGGTCGTCCGGTGGGTGACGGACGTCCGGTAAAGTGGCGGTCGTCCGGTGGGTCGGGGTCAACGCGAGGTGCGAGTTGCGGGACGCGATTTTGGGTGGAATTTTGGGATTTTGGGGTCAAAATTGAGGAGATTTCGTGGATAGAAGGTGGGGAAACTAGGGGAAATCCTAGATCCACTCAAAACCAAGAAAATCCATGGATCAAATCCAACAAAATTTCATCACACCAACAGATCACAAAAAAAATTTGGGGCTATTTTTGGTGGGGAATTTTCGAATTAGGTAAGAACACAACAAAATCAAGCTAGAAAACAAAGAGGGGAGGCTCCGAAATCGTGATCAAACTGGCTCTGATACCAAGATGATGTAGGGTGGAACCCTATACGGCCGATCTTTCACAAAAGGAGCGGATCCCAACTAAGAACACGAAGAACACGAGGGGAAACGAGGGAAAACACAAGAGAAAACACTCAAACCAACGAGATTAGGTCACACATGTGCTAGATTCTCGAAACACGAGAGGAGATACAAGATCCACGATCAACAAAGGACGATACAAAGGTAACCGGTTCTTCTCCGTGAGGAGGTCTTGATGGGGCCACCCAAGAGGGTGTCTTGATTCCAAGGGGATCTTCTCCGTAGAGGGGCCGCGGTCTCTCTCATGGAGTAGATCCGTAATGGATGAGCAATGCTCTATCTCACATATGAGCTAAACCAATGCTAACCCTAACTAGGAGGAGGAAGAGGTCTATTTATAGTCTTAGGGAAAAAGAGGGGCGAAGTGAAGGGGTACATGGGCTTCGACCCGAAACTGTGCATAGACAGGTACCGGACGTCCGCTGGGGACCAGTCGTCCGGTGGCTCATGGGGGACCGGATGTCCGGAGTCGTCGGACTTCCGCTAAATCCGTTCTGTGAAGGATGTGCCGGACGTCCGGTGGCTCCGGACCTCCGTTAATTTTGGCTCGGGTGCAGAGTCGCCGGACGTCCGAACCTTGTCGGTCGTCCGCTCGCTGGAGGGTGTGGCTGGTCGTCTGGTCCTGGCCAGATGTCCGCTCGCTGTAGCCTGTGTTGGCTGGGACTCGGCCATGTGGTGCTCCTGGCATCGGACGTCCGGTCCCGACCGGTCGTCCGGTGGCTGTAGTTTCTTCGGCAGTCCTTCTTCTTGTCCTTCGCACTTGGTGTCCTCGCCGTCTTGTCCAATGGATGTGGATGTTCCATAGTTATCCTCCAAGTACCTAAGCACACATAGTGTTTCCGTTTGAGGTAGTAGCCATGTCTCATGTGTCGAAAGTAGTAGTTCGGAACGGAGCGAGTTCACCTTATCTTCGATAGCCTTTGTTCGGGCTCTTGTCATGGGTCCAAGTGGTGTCGTGGGAGATGTAGGTTGGTCCATGGGGATGACCTTGGGATGCTCCGCATCAACCTGGTATAACTCCTTTAAAGGTAGTTTTTGTGGGTTTGATCCTCGATGGATCGACGCCCATTTTGCGCACTGTATCCTGATAGAGCAGGTTGAGGCTGCTGCCACCATCCATGAGGACTCGCGTCAGGTGGAATCCATCAATTATCGGGTTGAGGACCAGTGCGGCTGAACCGCCATGACGGATACTGGTCGGATGATCCCTGCGATCGAAGGTGATCGGGCATGACGACCATGGATTAAATTTTGGGGCGACTGGCTCTATCGCATAGAAGTCCCTGAGCGCGCGCTTGCGCTCCCTCTTGGGGATATGGGTGGCGTATATCATGTTCACCGTTTTGACTTGAGGGGGAAACTTCTTCTGTCCCCCTGTGTTCGGTGGACGGGGCTCCTCGTCATCGTCCTCACTTTGCGACCCCTTCTCCTTGTTCTCGACATTTATCTTCCCGGCCTGTTTAAAAACCTAGCAACTTCTGTTGATGTGATTGGCTGGTTTATCGGAGGTGCCGTGTATCTGGCATGGACGATCGAGTATGCGGTCCAAGCTGGATGAGCCCGAATTGTTCCTTTTGAATGGCTTCTTCCGCTGGCTGGACTTGGAGCCACTGAATCCGGCGTTGACTGCCGTGTCGTCGGTATTATCACCGTTGCTTCGATGCTTGCGTCTGTTGCGTCGGGGCTTGCCATTGCTATTTCTGGCTTCCGAGGTGCCAAGTTCGCTTGCATTGTTATTGCTACGGGCTAGCCAGCTATCTTCGCCCGCACAAAAGTGGGTAAGCGCCGTGAGGGCTTCCATGGACTTCGGCTTTTCTTGGCCGAGGTGTCGGGCGAGCCATTCGTCCTGGATGCTATGTTTAAAGGCCGCTAGGGCTTCGGCATCCGGACAGTCGATGATCTGGTTCTTTTTGGTTAAGAACCTAGTCCAAAATTTCCTGGCTGACTCTCCGGGCTGTTGAATTATGTGACTTAAGTCGTCGGCATCCGGAGGTCGGACATATGTGCCTTGGAAGTTGTCGAGGAAGGCTTCTTCCAAGTCCTCCCAGCTACCAATGGAGTTTTCGGGCAGACTGTTCAACCAGTGCCGAGCTGGTCCTTTGAGTTTTAGTGGGAGGTATTTGATGGCATGGAGATCATCACCGCGGGCCATATGAATATGGAGAAGAAAATCCTTGATCATACCACGGGGTCTGTTGTCCCATCATATGATTCGATGTTTATGGGTTTAAACCCTTCTGGGAATTCGTGCTCCATTACCTCGTTAGTGAAGCAAAGGGGGTGTGCGGTGCCTCTATATCGGGTCACGTCGCGACGTAGCTCGGATGGAGTCCGTCTGCGGTTATCGGCCCAGGCGTGATTATGATTGTTGCGTCCGGCCAGGTAGCTGTTGTCGCATGTCGGGCCACGCCCCCGCGATCCATAGATCGATCTGTTCTGACCTGCTCTACTGTCCAAGTCCTGCCACAGGTCATATGTATGTCCCCGAGCTGTTTTATCTCTGCCTTTACGGTGAGGTAGGACGGGCTGGTGTTTGGCTTGAGTTGCTGCTTTGTCCCGGCCACGTGGTGGTCAGTCAGCCGCATTGTACAATGATGGTATGGGCTCCAGTGCCTCGTCATCAAACTGAGGTAGCAATTTGCGCTTCGGATAACTTTTGGCTGGGTGCTCAAGGTCGTGTTCCTCGGCTGCCAGGACATTAGTCCATCTATCATTGAGCAGATCTTGGTCAGCTTGAAGCTGCTGCTGCTTCTTTTTCAGGCTCCTTGCAGTGGCTATTAGCCGGCGCTTGAAGTGCTCCTGCTCGAGAGGTTCCTCAGGCACGATAAAATCTCGTTGCCGAGGCTCACCTCATCCTCGGAGAGCGGAAGATAATTACTGTCCTCAGATTCTTCATTTATGGCCTGTTCATCAGGGCTAACTTGCCCGTCTTCCCGTTTGTCCTGTTCGGAAGTTGGCTCAACGGGGTCTTCATTGTCTTCGGCATCGTCCGGAGTATTGTTTTCTCATGTGCCGGTATTGCTGTCTTTTCCACGGCGTGACTTGGAGCGGCGCCGCTGACATCGGCGCTTTGGCTGTATCTCAGGAGGTTTATCCTCGACTGGGTCTTCCTTGTCATCGCCGTTATTCTCTTTTGGTGTATCCACCATGTACATGTCATACGAGGAAGTGGCCGTCTAGCGTCCGGTAAACGGCGGGTTTTGGGCCTCCTCTTCTCCGGTATCGTCATCCATACCGTCGATGTCTTCGGAGCCGTAATCGAGCATGTCGGTTAAGTCCTTGACAGTGGCTATGAAGTGGGAGGTGGGTGGGAAGCGAAATTCCCCGTCATCAACCCCTAGTTCGAACCGGATAGAATTCGGCTGCGAGTCCCCTGCTAAGGACAGGGTTTTTAATGAGTTCAGCACATCGCCTAAGGGTGAGTGCCGGAAGATGTCCGCGGCGCTGAATTTGACGACCGACGCTTGATCGGGCTCGACGGACGCGGGCGCGCGTGGTTCGGAACCTGTGGCCGGAGACGAATCCGAGGTTCCAGTGACGTAGGTCACGCTCGAGGTTGGGGCTGTGTGCGGCTCCAACGCCGCTGAGTCTGCGGCTCCTGTGGCGGGGTTGAGCTTCCCGTCCTCGGATGGCACAATCTGCTCCGGATCTAGGGCCAGAGAACTTACGGGTGCTATCTCCTGGGTATGGTCCGATGACAGATTTAGGTCATGCTCATCGCGGTGGCAGGGAGCGGCTACCGTGGGCTCGAGTCCAGATCAAGTCTCCGCGGGTATCAGCAACATAGTTCAAGCTTCCAAACCTGACTTGATGGCCAGGGGCGTAGCTGTCGATCTGCTCTGGATGGCCAAGCGAGTTGGCCCGCAGTGCGAAGCCGTCGAATACGAAGATCTCCCCGGGGAGAAAAACTTTCCCCTGGATAGCATTGTTGTAGATGATTGACGGGGCCATCGAACCTCTTGAAGACGACGCCTCTCAATGAAAGCACGAATGTCGGTGTCAAAACCGGCGGATCTCGGGTAGGGGGTCCCGAACTATGCGTCTAAGGTCGATGGTAACAGGAGACAGGGGACACAAAGTTTACCCAGGTTCGGGCCCTCTCTATGGAGGTAATACCCTACTTCCTGCTTGATTGATCTTGATGAATATGAGTATTACAAGAGTTGATCTACCACGAGATCATAATGGCTAAAACCCTAGAAGTCTAGCCTGTATGATTATGATTGTCCCTATGGACTAAACCCTCCGGTTTATATAGGCATCGGAGGGGACTAGGGTTGTACAAAGTCAGTTACAGAGAAAGGAATCTTCATACCCGAACGCCAAGCTTGCCATCCACGCCAAGGAGAGTCTCATCCGGACACGGGTAAGAGTCTTCGGTCTTGTATCTTCATAGCCCATCAGTCCGGCCCATATCCAATAGGTCGGACCCCCGAGGACCCCTTAGTCCAGGACTCCCTCACTAGCAGCCCATTGCCAGGCTAGATGACTGCTATAGAGTGCGGTCTTTGTTCTTCCACCTTTTCAAAGATCCGGGCCTTCATTGCAAACGGCTTAACCGGAATCGGTCTTGTTTGCTGTCGGGTTTCATGGAGAATTCCGCCTTTAAGCCGCCGCTCCGGCTTAATGTGCGAATATACTGGAAATACCACAGATCCATTGCGTTACAACTCCACCGAGCTGTCTGGAAAGGAAATCAATGAGGTTGTCAAATCACTTCTTCGTGAGTCATTGGCAAACTGCAGCAAGACGGGTCTTGCCCCTTACTATACTCTGAACCTGCAACCAGCTGTAAGTATCTTTATATATACATTGCTTATTTGTCGATCTGCCTGGTTTCCATCTTACTGTTTATGTGTGTCCAGGCCAACTCTCCTTTTTGGAAAAAGAAGATACAAACCACTACTGCTCCATCAAAAAGGACCAAAACAACCAGTCGCGGCCCAGGTCGTCCCAAGAAGACTACAACACAAGAACAACTTGCACTAGACGACTCAGAGGTAGAACTTGATTCACTTCACTTGGTATTCTCTTTATGCAACTTATTGACACTGATTCACCTCAGGAGGTAACGAAAACAAGCCAAGCCGATGGCGCTGAGGTAATCCCTATCTCCTCTGACTCAGAAATTTTGCCAAGAGAGAAAATACGGCGGGTCGCCAGGAAAGTACGGTTTTCCCATCCTCTCGCTCACTTAGATCCAAACTTTCGAGGTGCCTCATGGTCCTACTTCCTCTGTTTCACGAGCCAGTCTCATACGACAACCTCTTAATTCTTCTGACTCGGCATATCAGGATACTTCTCACTCATCTGGCGACACAAACGGCTCACAGCTCCCCACATTTGTGGTTAACCCGGCGTAAGTGTTATGGCTTGTTTAATATTTACCTTGCCCATTCATACTTATCCAACTGAATAATTTTCTTTATAGGGCTAAGGCGAAGACAGGCAGGAAACAAAAACCTGTCCCTTCCAAGATTGTTGAAACTTCTGAACAAGATAATCAGGCACCGAAGGCTGGTGAAGCTCAAACCCAGGAGCTTGAAGATCATGAGAGCCGGCAGGACGACCCACCGCCTCAAGCTGACTTTGTCAATCCTGACTCAGCTGCAGGTCTTAATAATGACCCAGCGACCAATGAAGACCCGCCAAGCCCTAAGCCGCTCTCTCCTATCAAGCATTCATACAAGACTCCTGTTGATGCCATCTTGAAGAGGTGACCGTCACTGGATCATCTTATCAACCGCCTAGCGTCTCTACCATCTTGGACAAACATTCCACTAAAGAGGAAACACACTTATCAGACAAGAATAAGCCTACTCTTGACCTTGAGAGCTGCGCGAAATTGAACACTGGTGAATTGTACTCTGGCTATTTGAACTGGTTGCACACAAAGTCGCGGCTTGGAGGCCAACTTGGTCAATATGATGCGGCAGAAGTATGAGGTATGAGATCACCTCCTCCTCTAATGTTATGCATATATACATATGTCTATCCAGCCCCCAAGTCTCTAAGCATATGAAAGGATCGCTGAATATGCTTAAGACTTTTCTGCAATATGTAATTTTAGAATTTCAGGTCATAACCTTTTAAAACCGGCTTGCATAAGCCGTATTAATCATGCTGTCAATTCTCCTTCGCAAAGAATAACCCATTAGAACCCTCTAAGGCCGGCTTATCATGCAAGGATGAGCCGGGTCTTCCATATAATCTTTTGTAATTCAACATTGTAACCCTCAAAGGCCGGCTTATCTTAAAAAATGAGCCGGTTCTATTTGTGATAAGTCTGTTTCGAGAACTGCCATGCATAACCCTCCAGAGCCGGGTCATCTTATGAAGATGAGCCGGGTCTTATTGCACTGGATTTATGTAAGAAGAGCTTCATCACACATTAGCCCCCAAGTGCCAAGTATAATGCTTGCAATGTGCTTGGGACTTGAGAATACTCCTAACCTCCATGCTGAACAACATTCCTGGTTTTAATGCTCATTTTCAGGATGCTTTAAGCATGAAGGATTTAGAACATGGTGAGTTAATAAAACTACTCAAAACACCAAGAATCTGAAACACAGAAGGCTGAGACCAAGCTGACCCTTAGCTTGGAAGAAAATGAGAAGCTCAAGGCCGATTTTAACAATGAAAGAGCCGCCTTAGAAGAAGAGAAAACTTCCTTATTGCAAAGGGCAGAAGCTGCCGAGTCTTCTTTGAAAAGCACAACTGCAGAACTGTCCGGCTTAATGCAAAGAATTTCACAGATGACCTCTGCTATCTTTGGTAAGCGGCACTTAAAATTGTTAGCCTTTCAAAAAAAATTGTTTTGACTCGCCTGGCGACTCATCTATATGTTTAATCAAGAGGGCCCAGGAGCTCCAATCTTGGCCAAGATATGGTCGTGAAACTGAAAGCCGTGTACGCCCTGGTTGAACAACTGTATACTGACACTCAGTGGACTCTTGTGGCTGTATCCAATGGCAAACAGCCGCCGACGCTCATCAAGGATGTGCTAGCCAAACTGTCCATAATGCCCAAGAAATTGGAAGAAATAAAACTTTCATCCGCCCGCTCTGGCGCCATCACCGCTCTTAGTCGCGGCAAAGCATGGCAAGCAGAATTAGACCTGGAAGAGATGGCCACCAGCTGTCCAGGCTTCAAAGAAGATGGGTCTCCTTTTGATCAGGCGGATTTTGCAAGGTGCGTAAAGGAGATGCATCCCTTGGCGTGTAACACTACTGCAGGATGCTGCTAACACGACACTACAATCAAAGACCCTTTAACGAAATTGTGTGCGATGCATTAATCGCAAACAATGACGTAAAAAACGTCAAAAAAGATGCAAAACATTTGTGATGGCGGGTACATCAAACACGGTTCAGATTTTACTTGCGTGTGCGATGCTGGGCATAAGGTTGATCCAGACGAGCTGTTTGTGATTAGACAAAACAACAGAAACGGGCAGCCATATCAATGTGTGTGCGATATACGACATACAGTTCGCTATGTTGAACTGTTTGCTAATAGGGAAAGCAATAGAAATGGTCAGCCAGATCAAGGTGTGTGTGATATATGGCATACGGTTCACTCGAATGAACTGTTTTCGATTAGGGAAGAGAACATAAACAATTCAACTTAACAAGATGTGTGTGATATGCGGCAAACAGGCCCAGAGGTTAATTTGAGAACAAGTACAGAGGTTAATTTGACATACATGACTTATAAGTTTCACAGAAATCATATCATTTTTTTGGAAAACATTTAGTTGTGTTGAATGTATATAGTGCTCCGTCCTATTAGTTGAATTAACCTCGAGGTCCATGTTTTGGAAACATGTCGTAAAGTAACAGGATAGACCTTCATTCAAGCCAATCAACATGTGTTTAAAAAACAAAAAATATCAAAAAGCAATGAGATAGACCTTCTTCAAGCCAATCAACATGTGTTCAAAAAACAAAAAATGTCAAAAATTACAAAACAAGGACCTCGAGGTTAACTCAACTAATAGGAGGGAGCAATGTATACATTTAAGACAATTAAATGTTACAGTGACCCATCCCATCAGTTAATTTAACATCGAGGCCACTTCCCATCCGGTCACCCATCTGATGAGTACTCAAGCCTCAGCACAGTTAACATGGGAGTTCTGTTAGATGGGCTATCAATAAGGAAGCCGGTCCTTGTTGCTATAGGATCCCTCTTTGCATCCTTTGTTGCGCACCTGGATGACCGACTGTTGCTGCCCAATGGTCAATGCCACGTCCCCCGCAAATGTAGAAGCTTCCCTCCATTGGGTGAGTGGAAAACGGTTAATCAAGAAGAACTGTTTGCGATGATGCAGAACACCAGAAACGGGTAGCCAGATGAGGGTGTGTGCGATATACGACATACAGTTCACTAGGATAAACTGCGTGTGATTAGGCAACACAATAGAAAAGGTTCAACTTAACAAGAGTGTGTGATACACCGTAGAGAGCGGCTGTTTGCTACTACCGCCGTCTCGGTCTATTAGTCCCCTTTATATTCTGTGCCATATTTTGACGTTAAATTTAACCAACAAAATGTTAATGCATGTTACAAAAATTATATAATTGGAAACTATGTTCAAATACGAATCCAACGATATAATCTTTGGCGACATGCATTTGTATTTTATTAGTTAAATCCAACTTATAAACTAGGACGTGGGTATAGCAGGTAATTGAATCGCAAACGTTTTTTTATTAACCGTATGTGTACGTGTCCTTTCATCCTCCTCTCGCTCGTCTTGTCACCCCGCTGCCGCAGACGGCTTCGAGCGCAAGCTTGAGCAGCGCGCGGGGGCGTTCTTTTAGCCAAACGGTGGTGAGCCCATTCCGGCGCAACCGCACAGGTTCCCGCGCAAGCTTCCCGCCCGACTCGGTGAAATCCCCCAAAATCCCAAAGCTTACCAGCCTACTATAAACCCTCACGACCGGCGAGTCCTGCATCACATTTTCCCCTCCCTCCCTGTAGCTTATCTCGCCTGCTTCTCCCACAATTGCCAATGGCACCGGTCCGTCATCGTCGCTCAGCCACTCTGCCGTCATCAGAGGACAGCTCCAGCTGGGAGGCTACACCGCGGTAGTAGCGCAGTCCCCGGCATAATGTAGTGCGTGTGGCATCCCCTGTTGGGTGTGCGCGGAACACCACCACATGCTTTGCCGCCGCTACCCTTCGCCAGCTGTTGCCGGCCGCCATTGGCGCCACACCACCGTCGAAAGCCAGGGCCATCGCCCGCTCCACTGCCGCGGCCGGAAGGCGGGACGTGGCCGTCGTGGCCGCCATGCCACTACTGGCCACCGTGGCCATCACCTGCTCCGCCACCACGACCCAAAGGCTGGAGGTGGTGCTCGTGGCCACCACCCCATCGTCGGCCGCCGTGGCCGCCAGCCCATCGTCGACCGCCGGGATCATCACCCGCTCTGCCACAGCCGCCCAGAGGAGGAAGGCGGAGGTGGAGGCCCGCACGTGCGTCATCGACCTTGCGCGCTACATCGAGTTCCTGCAGGAGTAGGAGGAGCGCCTCGTCGAGCATGCAAAGAGTCTTACCGCCGCCGTGGCCGCAGCACACGCCGACGCAGAGGCGAGGAATCAAGAGATCTATGAGTAGTAGGGCCGCTTCGAGAGGGGGTTGTCTGGAGCGGCAGAGGGTGTTCGAGGTGAGCGTCGCTGAAGGTGCAGCAGCGGTAGGCACCGTATTGCAGTTGTCCAGCTCGTCGGTAGGCTCCTCCTCCTCTTCCTCTTACTGAGCGTGCTCGGCAGAGGAGAGGCTGCCGGAAGTAGTACAAAGCCCCTCCGTAGTAGTAGTATTTAGGGGCTATTTTGTTCAGTTCATCTGACTATAGATGTGGTGGAACTGTACAACATACTTAAAATTAGCTAGTATATATAGTTGAACTAGCTATTTCAGTACGTGGTTGGCAACAATTGGGAAAAAGTTTGGTCGGTTCAGCTATCGAGTTAAACTGTTTTTATAAATTAAGAACGACTGCTTAATCTATGAATGAAATCTATGCTTAATTACTGAATTTTAGTTGCAAAAATTAGATAGTGCTAGTGATTTTTCGCTGTATATTTTGACAAATCACAATCTTATTGTAAGTGCATCTAGTGCCACCCCTAGTTGGTTTTGGAGTATTGACGACAAACCTGGTTGAGGGACTAATGTGTTTGTGAGAATTGCAGGATAACACAGGTAGTAGTCCCTCATTGATTTGGTTTACCTACCAGAGATGACCCCTAAACATGTATGAAGACATTGAAGATAATGGTGGTATGTGAAGATATTTACATTGAAGACTATGACATGAGAAGACATCATCTGAAGACTATGGAGCGCGAAGACTTAGTTGTTTCGTTGTTTCCTTTTCTTCTTTGTTGAGTCATAGGAACCACCGTACTGTTAAGTGGGGTCCTAGTGAACAAAGTCAGAGTGACTGAAGTGATGCTCAACCAAATCCTATGTCTTTGAGAGAAGACAATGAGAGGAAATCTTATCCAGAGTTGGATGAGTCAGCTTTACTTGTAGCCCAAGTCAAGCTGCCACGTGTGTTTGAAATCTGACCGTTGGAACACGTGTCAGTTCCTTAGTGACCCAGGGTCATTTCGGACAAATCAGGTTGGGTTGCCTAGTGGCTATAAATAGCCCACCCCCTACACCATAAATTGGTGGCCGCTCAGAGTTAGTGCACGACTTTTGTCGTTTGAGAGCAACCCACCTCCGAAGCTTTTGAGAGAGAGAAATCCTTGCGAGGACAAAGCCCAAACACCCAGAGCCAAAGAGTGTTAGGCATCACTGAAGTCTTTCTGTCCGCGTGACCTGAAGACTTGTTACACTTGAGGACTGTGAATCCTCTAGCCGGTTAGGCGTCGCGTTCTGAGCATCCAAGAGTCATTGTGGATCGCCGATGAACGAAGTCTGTGAAGGTTTGGAAGTCTACCTTGAAGACTTACCAGAGTGATTGAGCGAGGACTGGGTGTCCTTAGCTCAAGGGGAATAAGGTGAAGACACGGTCTTCTGAGTTAAATCTCAGCCTCCCTAACCAGACGTACAGTTGTCACAGCAACTGGAACTGGTCCAACAAATCCTTTTCCTCATCAAGTGACTGGTTCTATCTTCTCCCTCTATTTACTTACAGTTTGTCTTTGTGAAGTCATTTCCTGCCTGTGTTACCTGATTGACTTCACTGTGTGACTTCTATTGTTGTTTGGCTTCATACTATCTTCCATCCTGATCTTTACTACCTAGCTGCTATTAGTCTTCGTGCTTTCACTTCATTGAATACTTGACTATGGCTTGCCTAGTGTAGTCTACCTTCCGCTGCATATCAATAGGTTCATTTCTACTGTTTGTCTTCGAAACTACCATGTTTTGAAGACGTTCATAAAAATTGCCTATTCACCCCCCTCTAGTCGATAACTAGCACTTTCAATTGGTATCACAGCAAGGTACTCCCTTGTTCTGTGTGATTCGGTTTAACCACCTGGAGTTTTAGCTATGTCGACTACAGGGATAATCAAAGTCTCCGCTACGTGCCCCGTCTTCGATGGAACTGAATATCCCTACTGGAAGAATAAGATGCGCATGCATCTTGAAGCCATTGATGTCGACCTCTGGTATGTCGTCAAGAATGGTGTTCCCAAGACTGGTGAAGGTGTCACCCCTGCTGATGTCAAGAAGTTCATTCAACTGGATTCTACCGCCAAGAACATCATCTGTGGTCATCTGACCAAAGGATAGTATGGCCGTGTGAGTGCTCTGGAAATGTCGAAGCTAGTCTGGGACTGGCTCTCCAAGGTCAACGAAGGCGTCTCAACCCAGAGAGATCAAAGGATCAGTGTTCTTCGCAACCTTTTCAACCGCTTCAAGAGAAACGACAGTGAGAATGTCCAGCTCACGTTTGATCGCCTCACTGACATCACAAATGAGCTTCGTGCTCTTGGCACCACTGAGATCACGAAGCATGAAATCGTCAAGACACTCCTGAGATCACTTGACAGCTCGTTCGACACCCTTGCCCTGATGATACAAGAACGCCCTGACTTCAAGACACTCGATCCGTCTGACATACTTGAGAGGCTCAACACACATGAGTTCCAGCTATCTGAGAAAAGAGATATCTATGGTCCCAACTATGGCCGAACTCGCGCTTTGAAGGCAAAAGCTGTTTCCTCATCTGAAGAAGAATCTGACTGCAGTTCTGGTGATCCTGAAGACATTCGAAAGGAGCTTGCTATGCATGTGAAGAAGTTCCAGAAGTTCACTAAGAAGAAGGGCTTCAGAAAGTCTTCACGATCCAGCTCAAGAAATGATGAAGCTTCCACTCATGATTACAAGAAGAGAACATGTCATAAGTGCAAGAAACCTGGACACTACATCTCTGAGTGTCCACAGTGGGACAATGAGAACAAGAAGAAGAAGAAGAAGAAGAAGAAGAAGAGCAAGGAATATGATTATGATGACAAGAAGAAGAAGAAAACCTCAAAGTCTTCTTCCAAATCTTCGTCCAAGTCTTCATCACACAAGAAGAGCTCATCTGGCAAGGCTCGTGCTTTTGTTGGCAAGGAGATGGATTCAGAGGAGGAGTCTGCTTCTGAGGTGGCGGAGGTGGAGTCTGAGGAGGAGTCCGACTCTGGCATTGCAAGTCTGGCTCTAGCTACAACCTACGTTGCCAAGTCCATCTTCAACACTGAAGACAATGGCCCCGTCACCAACGCTGATGCTAATGAGAAGGACGACTCTGCTCCCACCTACTGCTTCATGGCACGTGGTGCCAAGGTAAAATCATGCGATGCTTACTTTCAAACATCAAGTGAAGATGACCCTGATTGTGAATCCAAACCCAGCTACAAAACACTTGCTAAAATTGCAACTAAACAACAGAAAGCTATGGAACATACTCAGAAACTGTTAGACAAAAGCGATGACCTGTTGGACGCGGAAATGACCCGATCTCAGTCCTTAATTGAAGACATAAAAAATCTTCATGTTAAGTACCAGGAACTTGAAAGTCGTCATGAAACGCTCTCAACGACTCATGAAAAGCTTTCCTATGATTATCTTCAAAGGAAGCAAGATCTTGAGAAATTGAGAGCGGCTCATGAAGATCTTCAAAAAGAGAATGAGTCACTTCGCGCTCAACAGATCAATACTGCTCAGGAAGGATTTGAACCACCATGTCTAAAATGCCTTGAGCGTGATAACACTACTTCTGTTGCTGAATGTTCTACTGCTGCTACGTTGCAATATCTTAAACTGTTGATGTGGTAACTAACCCCTCTGCTGAGGATACCACTACTATTGCTGATGAAAATGCTAGGTTGAAGACATTGATTGAAACAGGGATGTACAAAAGTCTCAAAGGGCATCAGACACTGTGCGATGTCCTCAAAAAGCATATTCTGAACCAAAACCCTAGGAAAGAGGGTGTTGGGTTCGAGAGGAAAATGAATGTTGATGGTTCCTACTGGAAGCCTGAGCAGTACCCCAAAACCACATGGGTTGCTGCAAAGGGACCTTCAGTGGATCCATCCACCTTATCTGGCTTCACTTGTGCTAACCCTATTATCATTGATGAATCCTTTGATGCAAACTATAAACTGTTTAAGAATCAGAATGGTGAAGTGTTTGCTAGGTATATTGGTACTAACTGCAGGAATGGGCCACCTATGAAGAAGATCCGGGTTCCCAAAAGTTGTCTTGAGAATCTTCCTGTGAATGTCATCATGACACCGCCTGGGAAGAAGACAAATCCCAGACCAAAGGCTTCATATGGTCCAAAGGCTTCATACACATACAGGACTCACCTGAGTCACCCTAACGCCAATGTTTTGCAGGGAAATCATACTCGAACTTATGAATATGAGCGGGTTTCATCAAACCGCTATGTTCATAAAACTAAGAACTTTTCTGCTTATTCATACGAGTATCATTCATCTCCTGCAAGGCTATTTGCTAGGGCTCCAAAGCCAAAGTTCTCAGATGCTGCACTTAGACTCATTGCTTCTAAGCCACCCCTGAAGATGTGGGTGGTTAAGAAGAATTAACTTTCTTTTGCAGGGAAAGGTCTCCAGCCGGAAATCAAAGGCGTCTGATGCTATTGCTGGGGACCTCAAACATCTTGTAGGGCGCAAGATAAAATGCCCAAATGGTCTTACTATGTATTTTGTTCCTGAATCGCTTGCCAATCATCCTATCAGTCCTAACCTTGATCTGAGCTTTGATAATCCTCTTGTGCGTCAAATGTTTATGCTTCACAATACTCTTGGTGAAGCCTATCCCCCTAAATGTACTGTAGGGTATGACACCTCATGCTTCAGAATGGATTATGGACAGCGGATGCACTAATCATATGACCAAGAGTCACATCACATTTGTTGACACTGGTAAAAGCAAGGTATTGGGTCTAGGTAGAGTTGCAACTCAAAGGATCAGCACATGGATAAAGTGATGCTTGTTGAATCCCTTGGTTTCAACTTAATGTCTGTCTCAATGCTTTGTGACTTGAACATGATTGTGATATTTGGAAAATATCGTTGCCTTGTACTAATGGAATCTGACAAGTCTCTAGTCTTTGAAGGGTATCAGAAAGATGATTTGTACATGGTAGATTTCTCAGCAGGACCACAACTTGCCGTATGTCTTCTTGCAAAAGCTTCAGAATGCTGGCTCTGGCATCAAAGGCTAGGGCATGCTGGGATGAGGAACTTGCATACGCTCGCAAAGAAGAAGCACGTCATAGGCATCGAGGGCGTCAAGTTCAAGAAGGATCACTTGTGCGGTGCCTGCGAAGCTGGGAAGATGACTAGGGCCAAGCATCCCTCGAAGATAATCATGACGACATCTTAACCCTTCGAGCTGCTACACATGGACTTATTTGGCCCTACTCACTACTCTACTCTCACTACTACTGCTTGTCTCTATGGTTTCGTCATTGTTGATGATTATTCAAGATATACGTGGGTGCATATAATTCTCTACAAGACTGAAGTGCAGGATGTCTTCAGACGCTTCGCCACCCGTTCCATGAACAACTATGGCGTCAAGATCAAGCACATAAGAAGTGACAATGGCACAGAGTTCAAGAACACCGGCCTCGACCTTTACTTGGATACATTGGGAATCACTCATGAGTTCTCAGCTCCGTACACCCCTCAGCAGAATGGCATCGTGGAGCGCAAGAATAGAACACTCATTGAGATGGCTCGGACGATGCTCGATGAATACAAGACTCCAAGAAAGTTCTGGCCTGAAGCCATTGATACCGCATGCCACGTCATCAACCGTGTTTATCTTCACAAGCTTCTGAAGAAGACATCCTATGAACTCCTCACTGGTACGAAGCCAAATGTCAGTTACTTCAGAGTATTTGGTGCTAGGTGCTGGATCAAGGATCCACATCACACTTCAAAATTTGCACTGAAAGCACATGAAGGTTTTATGCTTGGTTACAGAAAGGATTCGCACTCCTACAGAGTCAACTCCTACAGAGTCTTCAACCTCTTTCACTATAAAGTGGTTGAAACTGTAGATGTGCGGTTCGATGAGACTAACGGCTCGCATACAGAGCACCTGCCAAATGTGCTAGATGAAGTTCCACCTAGTGAATCCATCAAGCTTATGGGAACAGGAGAAATCATACCGTCTGAAGCTCAACATGAAGAGGAACTTATCATTTCTGCACCTAATCAACCTGAAGACAATGCTCAGCCCGAAGACAATCCTTCTAACGATGACAATGATCAACAAGAGCAAAATCTTCGTCCAGTTCATCCTCGTGTTGCAAATGAAGTACAGATTGAGAAGATAATTGATAGCATCAATGCGCCTGGTCCGCTCACTCGTTCAAGAGCAACACAATTAGCAAATTTCTGTGGGCACTTTGCATTTATCTCAATATCAGAACCCAAGAAAGTTGCCGAAGCATTCATGGAACCTGAATGGATTCAAGCTATGCAAGAAGAGCTTCAACAGTTCAAGCTGAACAATGTGTGGGAATTAGTCAAGCGTCCTGACCCTCGCAAGCACAACATAATAGGCACAAAATGGATATATCGCAACAAGCAAGATGAGCATGGTCAAGTCGTCAGAAATAAGTCTCGTCTCGTTGCTCAAGGATACACTCAAGTTGAAGGGATTAACTTCGATGAAACATTTGCTCCTGTGGCTAGGCTAGAAGCCATTCGCATACTGCTAGCCTATGCAAATCATCATAACATCCTTCTGTATCAAATGGATGTGAAGAGTGCTTTTCTCAATGGCAAGATTGAAGAAGAAGTGTATGTTGCACAACCTCCTGGCTTTGAAGATCCAGAACATCCTGACATGGTATACAAGCTTAACAAGGCACTGTATGGCCTCAAACAAGCCCCTCGCCCTTGGTATGACACACTCAAAGACTTCCTGAAAAGCAAAGGCTTCAAACCTGGTTCCCTAGATCCTACACTCTTCACGAAGACATTTGATGATGAACTGTTTGTGTGCCAAATATATGTGGATGACATTATCTTCGGCTGCACCAACCAGAAATATAGTGATGAGTTTGGACACATGATGCAAGAGCAATATCAGATGTCCATGATGGGTGAGCTTAAGTTCTTCCTTGGTCTTCAAATACGTTAGCAAAGCAATGGCGTCTTCATCTCTCAAGAGAAATATCTCAAATATTGCCTGAAGAAGTTTGGAATGCAAGACTACAAAGGTTACACGACGCCAATGCCAACCAAGAGTCATCTGGGTCCTGACGCCAATGGTAAAGAGTTCGATCAAAAGGTATACCGCTCCATGATTGGTTCTTTACTTTATTTATGTGCATCTAGGCCAGATATCATGCTTAGGTTTGCATCTGTGCTCGATTCCAAGCGGCACCAAAGGAATCGCATCACTTAGCTGTGAAGCAAATTCTTCGATATTTGGCTTACACCCCAACTTTAGGATTATGGTATCCAAAGGGCTCAGAGTTTGATCTAGTTGGATTCTCGGATGCTGATTATGTTGGTGACAAGGTGGATCGCAAGTCTACATCAGGCACATGTCACTTTCTGGGACGATCACTTGTCTGTTGGTCTTCAAAGAAGCAGAACTGTGTATCTCTCTCCACTGCTGAATCTGAATACATTGCTGCTGGATCTTGCTGCGCTCAGCTTCTATGGATGAAGCAAACACTCAAGGACTATGGCATCCATCTGAAACAAGTATCACTCTATTGTGACAATGAAAGCGCCATCAAGATTGCCAACAACCCAGTACAGCACTCGAAGACAAAGCACATTGAAATTCGTCATCACTTTCTCAGAGATCATGTTATGAAGGAAGATATTGATATCATTCACGTCAACACTGAAGAGCAATTGGCAGATATCTTCACAAAGCCCTTGGATGAGAAAAGGTTTTGCAAGTTGTGATGTGAGTTAAATATCTTGGAATCCTCGAATGTCCTGTGATTGGGCACACATCCAAACACTTATGCATGTTGATGACTTAGACGTGCAACACACGAAGTAACGTATATCTTCAATCAATGAAGACTTACACTCTAAGTGTGAATACATTAACGTGGAATTTGACTTCAGAGCGCCACGATAATTGTGCGCCGTGTTTGGGTCTAATACTTCCTATACGTGGGTAACGCCACCACCAAAATCTTGTTTGATGGGTTTCACTTGGCGTTACATTTGCAAAGTCTTCACATTTGGTTTGTCTTCAATATTGTCATGACTTCATATTTATCTTCACAATGTTGATTTGGTCTTATTCTGATATATACTTATATTAGTGTTCTGTCCTCTACAGCATTCACTTATAGCTATGTCTTCTCATTTGAATCTTTTGGACTAAGTGAATATGATCGGACCCTAACCTCTCTATGCTTTCTTCTCAAATCTATCTATCCAAATCATATGCATTCTATTGAAACCGTCGAATATCTTCTCTGTGTCCTTGTCAGCAGAAGATACAACAAACATTAAATCTGTTTTAAATGCTCAATCCTTATTGCTTGAAACCCGGAGAAGCCGGAACGACCACCCGACAGTCCAGGCGTGCGTGGGAACATGGAACAACATCCAATGTGTTGCATGTTCGCCACGTGTCCCTCAGATGTGAATCGCCAGGGGCACCTGCGTAATTGCGCTGTGCCGTCCCTCTCCCTATAAATGCACATCCCATCGCGGTCAAAATCTTTCTTCCACCTCTCCACCTCAACAAACCCTAGAGCCACCGCTAGCTCTCGACGACGCCGGCGACGAAGCGCTTAGCTGCCGCGACCTCACCGACGCCGTCTTCACGCCGGCCGCGGACATCGTCTTCTCCGCCGCCGCTGTAGGTGTCCTCCATCGCCAAGTTAGGGCACGGAAGATCGAACTACTCGGCCTCATCTTCTACTCCGTTTCATCGTGTGGTAAATTAAAACTCTCTTTTTACTGTCTTTTTGATCCGTTAGATTCATCCTTCCTACCAGAAGTGGTTTCTAGCTCCACAAATTTGGATCTATCTTGTTTTGCATCTCATATGATGCCTAGTATATTCACTTATGCTTCACACATAGTTAGATTCCTCACTTGTACCTATTCTTGGATTCGTACAAATCTAGAACCAACTCTCAACATATAAGTGAATGTCTTCGCGCTATGAGGTTAATGTCTTCTAAACTGATTTATCTTCAAAATCTTCTGAGAATGCATATGACCTCTTCCCCTTCCCTCGCATCTCTAATGCTGTCACAGGTACATGTCCGTGGGAGAATCCCTTGATTCTCATAGTCTGCATTCATTTGCAGAATTCTTACAGCATCATATCAACTCTCCCGAAGCCAGTTCCTGTCTGACCAGCAGACGGAAGCCTTTGACAGTGTTGAAGCCATTCAGTCTGAACTACATGGCCACAGATAAATCAGCAAGGAAGGGAGGCAGACAGCGCCGTGGGGGAACATCAAGAGATTTGCCACCTGATCTCTATGAGCTATACAAGACATATCCAGAGGAGGATTACAATCAGCGCAAAACTCGAATCCAATGGATTCGAAGATATCGGGCAGAACAATGGTACAAGTACAGGTTCGTGACCCAGGAATATGCTGAAAATAATGCCATCAAGCGACCCTGGGGAGACATCTTGTACAAAAATCTTCCACCCAGGTCCAGAGCTGAAGCCATTGATCAAGGCTTCTACCCTTGCATGGTCCGTGGACCACAGCCTGCTGATGCCGACCCATCTTCGTTGCTATGGTGTCGTGACGACAATCTGTTCAAGCGCAACTTTTAGTTTGCCAAGAACTCGGCCAAAGAGAACAAGAAGTCGCGGGGATTAGACTTCAACCCAGGTCCCTCTGCTCCTCGTGCCGATGGCACACGCGAAGCTGAACCCAATCTTGTTGGGCCCTTCTACAACCTAGAAGGTCTCATCACTCACATTATGGTTCAAGGGACAGCCGTGGATCACTCCGCCGATGACGCTGATTCTGACGAAGCGGCTGCACCACCGAAGCCTAAGAAACTAAAGAAACCCAAGGCTTCGAAGCCTTCCACTGCACCAAGAACTTCACGAGCGAAGCCTCTGGCCACTGCTCCTCCTGCACCAAGTGTGCATTCTGAAGATCTCTCACGCATCCCCAAGTCTAAGAAGAAGAAGAAGCCCATGCAATCTGCTGGTCAAGCACTGACCCCTGCTGCTGTTCTCAGGAATGAGAATGAAGCCGTTGATCTGTCTAGTGACGACGATCTTGCCGATGATGCTCTTGAGCTGTTAATAAAGAGCAAGAAAGAGGCAGAAATCTTCAATGATCTTCCGCTCTTCGATGTAGACATTCTTAACAAGTTCATTGACGAGTGGTTTGATAGCCCAAACCTCAGTTTTGACGATCTTCAACTCCCCATTAGCCTCAGCGTCTCCTTCCATGGAGCCATTGCTCCTGAGCTGGCTCTAGCTCAGAAAATTGTTGAACTAAAGCACAAGATCGACTATGAAAAGGCTCAGTTCAAGAAGCATGTGGCCAAGCTCAGTGTGACAGACGTCCAAAACTTCAAGACAATGATGCATGAGCTCAAGGAGGCGTTTCACAAGAAACGTGACGAAGCCAAAGGTTCTCGAGAGCAAATGAAGCATCTGGCTGCCAAGTGTGTTCAAGCTTACAATGAAGCTGAGAAGCGCAAGGCCCTTGGGTGTCCTGGCATCGACCCCAAGATGGCTGCCAAGAAGAAGCCTGCTGTGGACCAAGCTGAAGCATCCAGGCGGGAAGAACCTCGCATTGTCTTCCCCGCCAGTATGACAGGCGTGAAGCCTAAGGTCCCCACAGTGGCTTCGGAGCTCAAGAAAACAAGGGCACCTGAAGCCGAAGCCAGAAAGCGCAAGACCAAGAACACCACTGACGAGGCTCCACCTGCTAAGAAGCGAAAAACCAAGAAGAAAGACCGGGCTGCTCCCACAGAGCCCCTAGTCGTCGAGCCGATTTCTGTTGCTCGTCCTGCGTCTGCACTCCAAGAGCGTCGTATGATAGTTCATGAGCCAGCTTCGACAGAGGCTCCTGAAGCTGAAGACATTCCAGCTGTTGACCCGACCGCAGCTGAAGACATTGGTCACCATGACAATGTAGAAGATGATGATGTCCTTCCTCATATCAAGCAAAATGTGGTATCATCGCCTGTTCTCACGAACAGCGAACTCATCAGCATTGGTCGTCCTTTGACGCCAATTGCTCAGGATGATTCATGGGCTGATCACCCTCAAGACTCCCCCCCGTGAAGAAGAATCACTAACTACTCCCCCAACTCAAGTCACCACTCCGGTCCTTGAAGATGATGACTTTGAGGCCCAAGCTACTCCATCTCCACAAGCGTCGCCAGTGTTTCGCAGGCTTCGTAAAGGACCAAGGCCACAATTCACTCTTTCGAGTGTTCCAGAAGGAGAAGAGCACCAATCAGTATCTCGCCAAGTATTTCCTGAAGCCTCTCCAACTGTGAACAACTCCGAGTCTGAAGCCAAAGTGGCTGAATATATTCCGGCTGCATCAGCCGATGAACAAGAAGAGCCAAGAGATGAAGAAGAACATGCTGTTACACCCCCGACCAACCCTGAAGTTGTTCTCGAGGAGAACATGTTCGACCCTCCAGCTACTCGAGTGGAGGTTGATAACATTGAGGCGACCACCAACACCTATACTGAAGCCAATGATGTTGTCATGGCTGAAGCTAATGTGGCGCCTGAAGCTAATGTGGTGCCAGAAGTGATCGCACCTGAAACCAATGCTGCACCTGATGCAAATCTGCAGCCTGAAGTCATTGCCATTGCCACTGCCACTGCTCCTGTACCGCCTCCAAGGCCACACACCATCGAGCAAGCATTTGATCATGGTCAGTTGGTCACTGTCAGATGGCCCATTCTGGTTCCTCCACCTGTTGCTGGTCCGCAATTTGACTATCATGTCGAGCACAGGCCTCAAGTCCAGAAACCTAAGCCAAGGTTGCCCAGGTTTCTAGGTACTGCCACTTCACCAGGGGCATTCAATGCAAATGGCTTCATTGCGCACAACACTTTCTTTGATAGTGCCAAGAACCCCTACTCCAAGCCAAGGATTTCATCAGATCGGTTCTGGAGCTATCAGCAGCGCAACTACTATTCCCGTGTTCTCTATGACCAAGGGCGTATCTTTCCACATGTGCGTCTAGACTCTGAAGCCATTGCTGGACTACCCTGCTTAGAAGAGGCCCTTGACTGCTTTCGCGGTGTTGGACTTCTGACCTTTGTGACTGATAAAGAGCATTGGAATGAAGAGCTTCTGCTACAATTTTATGCTACACTCCACATTCGCGGCTACAACAGGGATCCGAAGACATGGGTCCTTGAGTGGATGACAGGCAATGTACACCATGAAGCTAAAGCTCTTGTCATTATTGAGCTCACTGGTCTGCCCACTCCAGGTGAATTATATGAGCCTAGTTGTCACCTTCACCGCGATGCATTGGAGAGCATCTTTCAGAAGCCAAAGCCCAACATGAGCGAAATGCTAAGCATGATGAAGCCTCTTCCACGCGATGCTGAATACCCAAGAGAATTCTTTGTTGAAGACCTAGAGTATCTGCCCCGCACGATCTATCATATCATACGGCAAACTCTATGGCCCATCAAGGGACATTCTTCTGCAGCGAAGCTTGAAGGAGCGATGAAGACATTGGTCTTTTATATCTTCAATGGCGTCAGCTTCAATGCTCAAGACTTCTTCATCAGACAATTAGCTGCATCTGGCTCTGACCTCTTTGGTCCGAAGTTCTACGCTCCATGGGTTATGCGCCTTATCAAGCTTCATTCAGCTGTCTACTATCAACCTTCTGCTCGCAACCATCTGATATTTCTGCCAGAGGTTGATATGTCAGTTGAAGCCATATACCTAGAACCTGCCAAGGAGCCTGTTTGTCTTCACAATGCTGATCACCAAAGCTTCACACAACCTATTGGAGGAGTTCAGGCCGTCACTCGTGTTTATCCTTTGGCTGGCAATACACGTGGCCCTCACCGTGCCAACACTGAAGCCACTGAGAGCACTATTGCTCAACGGCCTCGGAAGCGATCTCGTGTTCTCAATGTCCGAGCGCTTCTCGTCGCCCTGCATCAGAAACAGGATAAGCATCACTACTGGCTAAAGCGTCAAATGCAAAGCCTATTGGTGGACGTCAATCGTATTCGCAATCTTGCCACCAAGAATGCATTTGTCACACATGAAACCTGTCGGAGGTCGTGGAAGAGTTTAACTTTGCTCAGTGCAAAGCTGATCTTCAAGACGATGGCTTTACTGAAAGATTCAAGTTTGACTCCACTCCTCCAAGGAATGATGTCTTGCATCGGACTCCCTCTCTTGAAGACTCTGACTATTCCTCCTCAGCTGCAACGGTGAATGCCAGAGTCATTGATGACCAAGATGATGCTACTTCACCACCTCCAACCTCAGCGCGTGTCGACACTACACCAAGTTCTTCTGCACCGCCAAACCCCGACGCCGACCCTGCAGCTTCACCTACTCCTTCTGGGAACGAGTAGAGGCTCTATGTCTTCAAACCTTTTTGGTCCTTACTGACAAAAGGGGGAGAAGCATATGAGTTGATAGTCTTCAAGTGGGTCCATATGGGCGGTTGCTTTATATTGTGCCTAGTGTTTACAACTCTCGCTTTTGATACATTTGGTTCTTTGAGTTGTAACACTTAAACTTGATGGTCGTCTGCTACTTGTTTGCTATTCTGTGATGCGATGATAAATTCCGCATGTGCGATGATAAATTCCGCACGTAGTCATATTGCAGACGTCCATTTTTCATTATGCATTTCATTATCTTCGTTATATCAAATCATGCATGATGAATTGTCTTCATAAGTTAAAGAGGATCTCCACAAGTACAACCTGCCATGTGCATTTGCATTCCAAAAGCAAATTACTTATATGCACATCTTCAGGGGGAGCCTGTTGCTACTTATGAAGACAATACCTTAATCCTTTACAATCTCACATACTTTTATCCTCGTTGAAAACTTCAACCAGTTTGTCATCAATCACCAAAAAGGAGGAGATTGTAAGTGCATCTAGTGCCACCCCTAGTTGGTTTTGGAGTATTGACGACAAACCTGGTTGAGGGACTACTGTGTTTGTGAGAATTGCAGGATAACACAGGTAGTAGTCCCTCATTGATTTGGTTTACCTACCGGAGATGACCCCTAAAAATGTATGAAGACATTGAAGATAATGGTGGTATGTGAAGATATTCACATTGAAGACTATGACATGAGAAGACATCGTGTGAAGACTATGGAGCGCGAAGACTTAGTTGTTTCATTGTTTCCTTTTCTTCTTTGCTGAGTCATAGGAACCACCGTACTGTTAAGTGGGGTCCCAGTGAACAAAGTCAGAGTGACTGAAGTGATGCTCAACCAAATCCTATGTCTTCGAGTGAAGACAATGAGAGCAAATCTTATCCAGAGTTGGATGAGTTAGCTTTACTTGTAGCCCAAGTCAAGCTGCCGCGTGTGTTTTAAATCTGACCGTTGGAACACGTGTCAGTTCCTTAGTGACCCAGGGTCATTTCGGACAAATCAGGTCGGGTTGCCTAGTGGCTATAAATTGCCCACCCCCTACACCATAAATTGGTGGCTGCTCAGAGTTAGTGCATGGCTTTTGTTGTTTGAGAGCAACCCACCTCCGAAGCTTTTGAGAGAGAGAGAAATCCTTGCGAGGACAAAGCCCAAACACCCAGAGCCAAAGAGTGTTAGGCATCACTGAAGTCTTTCTATCCGCGTGACCTGAAGACTTGTTACACTTGAGGACCGTGAATCCTCCAGCCGGTTAGGCGTCACGTTCTGAGCATCCAAGAGCCATTGTGGATCACCGGTGAACGAAGTCTGTGAAGGTTTGGAAGTCTACCTTGAAGACTTACCAGAGTGATTGAGCGAGGACTGGGTGTCCTTAGCTCAAGGGGAATAAGGTGAAGACACGGTCTTCTGAGTTAAATCTCAGCCTCCCTAACCAGACGTATAGTTGTCACAGCAACTGGAATTGGTCCAACAAATCCTTGTCCTCATCAAATGACTGGTTCTATCTTCTCCCTCTCTTTACTTACAGTTTGTCTTCGTGAAGTCATTGCCTGCCTGTGTTACCTGTTTGACTTCACTGTGTGACTTCTATTGTTGTTTGGCTTCATACTATCTTCCATCCTGATCTTTACTACCTAGCTACTATTAGTCTTCGTGCTTTCACTTCATTGAATACTTGACTATGGCTTGCCTAGTGTAGTCTACCTTCCGCTGCATATCAATAGGTTCATTTCTACTGTTTGTCTTCGAAACTGCCATGTTTTGAAGACGTTCATAAAAATCGCCTATTCACCCCCCTCTAGTCGATAACTAGCACTTTCACTTACAAGGATTGACAAATGGCAATGTTACTGGATCAACAAATGTCAATCTTTCCAATTTGACAAATGGCAATATACCCAATATGTCAATCTTACCAAATTGTTTGTACGTGGTTGCACACAGGTCATCCGAAAAAACCGTTTGCGTTGAAGGGAGATACAAATCCTGCTTGCCAGATTTTCTCTTGGCTTAGCGCCGAAGTCTCGCTTTGCATACCTTATTCAATCTGAACCGTTTGTGTTGAAGAGATGCACAAATCCCGCACATCGAATTTTCTCTTGGCTTACTGCGGAAGACCATAGCTCTCACTTTCCATACAGGTGTTCATTCTAAAACGTTTGCGATGAAGAGCTGCACAAATCTTGCTCGGCAAATTTTCCCTTGGCTTACTAGGGAGGCTGTCAGTTTACATACGGGTGTTCTATCTAAAACATTTTCGATCAAGAGCTGCACAAATCCTGGTCAGCACATTTTCGCTAGGCTTCCTGGGGAAGTTGTGGGTTTGCATACGGGTGTTCTAACTAAAACGTTTCCGATGAGTGTTTTATATTTAAAAACCGCATTAAACTACGGCTTGGGCGCCATTAATGGAGAGGATGCGAGCAAGGAGGGTGGCCATGGAAGTCAAAGGGCTCGCTTCCTAGTGAGCCTGCGCGGCGTACAGCTCGCACGCTTCCCGGTGAGCCTGCGCATTGGAGTACAGCTAGCACGCCTCTCGTTTAGTCAAGCACCTGTCCGCACGACACCTCCTAGCCATTAAAAGAGTGAGGCGTGGCGTGACGTGAATGGTTAACAGAACACACACGATTTAAATTATACAAAATGTTTGAGATGTTACAGTGGGAGCTATTTGTTTCAAAATGCCTTTGCTGGCTGTTATTCGAGTGCGCCTTCTCTCAAAATGGACACAAAAAATACCACAACATGTCGGGTGCCATTCCATGATAGCATGCCAAGTTTCATGAATTTCAGTCGAGTTTTGGATTTACTAGAATTTAAAAACAAAATATCTCAATGTTTTGCCGGCAATCAACAGTGACCTGGTGTGATACGGGGCTAACCCGGTGTAGGCCGATCTTTCACGATTGGAGTGGGCTCCCTCGAAGGACACGATGAACACGGGGAAGAACGGAGAGAAATCACAAGGGGAAACACTCAAGAACAAGTCCAATCACACATCCACTAGACAATCAAACACACAAGATCCACAAGGTACATGAACAACAAAGGGAAAGATACAAGGCAAAGTTCATCCCAATCCTTGGAGGAGTTGGGGTCTTGATGATATCCCGTAGGATCTTCTCACATGCTCACATGGAGGGCTTGAACTCCATGGGAGTGGTAGTGTCTCTCTCTCAAGAGTAGAGGTAGGTAGGAGCAAAGCTCACATACAAATGAGCTATCACTTTGCTAACCCTAAAAATGGGGAGGAGGAGGTCTATTTATATTCTAAGCCACGAAGGGGTAAGTGAGGAGGCGGAATGGGTACATGGGCCTCGGCCCGAGTCATGCACGCAGGCAAGGCCGGATGATCGGGATGGGGGTCCGGATGATCCGGGCATCGGGGGTCCGGATGATCCGGACGGAGTCCTGGATGATCCGGCTTCAGGTGAAGCCTTCGGGTGTCTTCGGCGCAGTTATCCGGATGATCCCGGGGAGGGTCCGGATGATCCAGCTGAGCCCGGATGATCCGGACGACTGTCCAGATGTCCGGCCTGGCTCCAGTAGCCTCTCTGTCTTCTTTCTTCCGTCTTCTCTTCCACGCTTCCCTCGCGGACGGTGTAGTCGTTCCTTGGCACTTGCACTCCTCCTCGTCGTCCGTGAGGTTCCGACAATACCTATGCATGCACAAGGGAGAAGTGTCAAGTAGTATACCATCCTCGAAGGGGTCAAGTGAACACGTGTGAAGGAGATGATTCACCTTTATGTGTGTGAAGTAGATGTCACACGTGTCACTTGCCAAACGGAATCTTGACATGGTGATGTCCGTAGGATGCTCTGCATCATCCCCTCCCCCTTGGGAAAGATCTGACCTCGGATCAGAAACCAAATCACCATGGGAAAGAGATGGCGTCGCCGTGTAGGAGCTGTCGATCACCAAGTTCTCGTCATCTTGAAGCTCGAAATTGGCACTCTCCAATGTCGCACCGTCTTGGGATTCCTTCAAAAGGAGCAAGGACAAAAAACACTTTGAAAAACAAATGTGGTTAGCGTTAGTGCCAAACCAAGCATTCAAGCGGTGATTCACCCAACAAGTGTCGTCATCATGCAAAGCATATGGCGTGACAAGGGATTGTGTCATGGCATGTAAGCATATCAATTGAGGACAATCAAGGACATCATGGAAACAAGTATGCAAATGGGAGGTAGAGATGCAAATATGTTTGAAAATTGAACAAGCATGTACCTCAAGGTCATAGCAAGCATGCATAAAGCGCTCAACATAGGAAGCATTCACCACACCTAATAAAATGAAGTGTCTAAACACATGAGTCAAGTGCAAGACAATCCAAGCATAATGTGCATAGGGTGTAGTGAAAATAGTGTGGCACTCAACACAATAGAAAGAGCAATTGTTCAACATGTGTGAGGCAATCAAGACAAGCATGTAGCAATCAATGGGACATGGCATATGTGAAGTGATGACATTGTTGCAACCAAACATGTGAGAGGAACAAGTAATCCAAGAATTGGATGCAACACACAAGGTATATATGTCATGAGGCATGGAAAGGTGAAAATGACAAGTCAAAACAAGATCTCTAACATGTGCGCAATCAAGTGGTCCAAGATGACCAAGAAGTCTAATGGAGCAAGCAACACAAGTAGTATGATCCATAATATCCATGCTCATGGTTTGGGGGTTCTCAAAAGAGAAGGATATCACCTTGAAAGCATGTCCTTGTGCGTTCTTCACAATGCCGAAACGCAAGCAAAAGCGATGTAGAAGCGAGTCGTGGTATAATGTATGAGGCTCGCTCTCAAGAGCTCGAATGGTCAACTCACGTGAAGTGGAAGTCGACACAAAGTCCAAGTATCCTACACATGCACAAAACAAAGCAAAGAACGTATGCGCATGGTAGATAAACACATCATCCATCATGATGGTTCTCTTCTCTTGCACATAACCATTAGAAGAAAACGTGCACGAATAATATGATGCAACAATGGCAATATTCATGGCACTAGGTATATGGTGCAAAGAGGTAAGACAAGCATGCGTCAAAAGAAATATGTCAAAATCTCCAAATATATGCAAGAATGCTATGGGGGCAAACTCATTATAAAGACTAAAGGCATAGTTGCACTCAATACATGGCAAATCATCTAGCATGAGAGAGGCAACATATGCAGATATATGACAAGAAGCAATAACAATCATGTGCAAAGCATGTAGATGGTTGTCATCAACCGCATGAAAGTAGCAAGTATGGATCATCGGTGATGCAACATAAGCAAGCATAGTAATTAAGTCGTGCAAGCTAGTAGTGCGAAGATGCAACATGCTAGAGGAAATCATGGCAATCATGTCATGTGAGCAAATAATAGGCATATGCAATGCACATGACATATCGCAAGCACGAGCACCAAGCAAGATCATAGTATCATCATAGGCATGGGGCACAAAGCAAACATGGCAATAACAAGTGATATCTCCACCAAGCTTGAAAATACACATACAAGTACTAGAATCAATCATCATGTGTAATGCAAAGCATGGGTCACAAATGCATGTCAAAAGCATAGGAATGAGCATATCATGCAAAGTGAACATGGCAAGATGGGCATATAATATGTAATGGACAATAACCCATAGCCAAGTGAGGGTGATGTAGAAAAAATGCGCGAAGCCTTTGCGTGAAGAGAGCGGTGGGAAGGACAATCCATGGGATCCCAAATCATCATTGCTCTCTAGAGCTCGTTTTGTCAACTCATGAGATTGTGAGGTTGCCAAGTAAGCATGGGTACCTACACAACAAATACACAAGCGAAAGAAATTGTGTGTGTGGTAAATGTACACATCATCCATCATGATGTGTATGTGCACGTGTGAGTTAGCACAAGATAAGCATCGCTCAAAGAAATTTGATGCATGGTATAAGAACATGTCATCCATCATGAAAGAATAGTTATTGTGTATGACACGACGAGGACACAAATTGAGCAAACAAGTATATGGCACATCAATAGCATGTTTATTCATGGGGAGCATATGGTGCACACAAGTATTGGGATCATGCAATGGATGGGATGGATCAAAATCTCCTAACATGTGTGAGGAAACTATGGGGGTCTCCTCATGAGCAATATCGGGATCATCATATGGAGAAAATGGACAACATCCAAAACAATGCATATCCGAAGCTAGTTGGTCATGGCATGGCATATGAGATAAATGATGCAAAGGGAGCATATCAATATCATCACAAGAAAAACAAATGCCAATAACCATGGGCTTGTCATCTATGCCATATGTGCAAATTGGGTTTATTTTAATGGCATATGCATAGTCACTACGATGAGATTGCAAATATGACATATGGTTGATCTCATGCATAGCATATGACAAATCAAGCGGGTTGTCAAACATGATGTGACCTATAGAATTGTCACAAGAAATCCTATGTAACATGGCATCACAACTAATAGACTCCACATGAGAATCCTCATACTCATCGTAAATGGGCAATAAATCATCACATGAGGAAGTCGCACTAGCATGAAGCATGGTAATGGGTTGATCAACATCATGCAAGCAATCAATGTCAAGAATGTCCACTAGTGGGACTAGAGCATCACCATCACCTATGTTACCTTTGTCATTCCACTCATGTGGTGTAGGTGAGGTGGGTAAGACCAAATGGTGGTCAATATCATCATCTTGATGGAACCATGTGGGGGGTGCATCATATTCCACCATGGCCATCGTCTTGTCCAAAGGAAGGACGAAGTCGTCGAGTATCGGCGTGTCATCATATATGGGACCTAGCACCAAATGAGAATACACAATAGAGGTAGAGGTTAAATCGTTAGAAATCATAGTGGCCTCACATGCCCTATCAACTATCACACTCTCTCTATGTGGTGGTTCACTCACTCCCTCAAAATAGGTGCACTCAAAGTCACATATGGTGGAGTCACTCATCTCACTCAAGTGGTGGGGGTTGTGGCTCTCCTCACATGGGAATTGGGGCAACACATCATATATGTGGCTAGTGGTGAAGTCACTCTCACTCTCAATATGGTGGCACAAGTCACTCAAGTCATCATACGTCGTCGTGGTCGAAGGGAAAATCCCATGCTCAACCATCTCATCACCGTCGCCGTGGATGAAGGCCAAAGATGGCACATCATCACTCTCGCCTCCTAAGATGGAAGCATCATCCTTGCTCGTCACCATGTCGCTCGCCTCCAAAGCTTGGTCCTTGAGGGTCTCCGTAGTCGTACTCGTCGCCGCACCATCTTGAAAAAGAGTCGAAGTAGACTCGGCATCATCATTGCCACAAAGAGGGATGGCGATGAAGTCGAACTTGGGAGCATCATCTTGGAGCTCGTCGGGCTTGGACATCTTGGTGGTGCTATCCTCATGCTCGCCTTCTTGGAGCTTGGTCTTCGAGAAGTGTGCTTGGGGTGGAGAAGCCTTGGCCTTCATGAGTTCTTGTTCCGCCTTGAGAGCACCAATGTAGTAGTCGCCGATGGACTTGTAGTTCTCGAGGAAGATAGTCTTGGAGATGTCGTTGTGCAATCCCATCATGAAGTGGAACTTCATCGAAATGGGGTCATCCACGCCGTCTCGTCGCAAGGCATTCTTCATCTCCTTGAAGTACTCGTCGATGTACTTGGATCCTTGTATGGTGTTCTCCAATTGGTGTCGAAGTTGTTCCGTGTAGGTTGGAGGCACGAACTCTCGCCGCAAAGCTCTCTTCGTCTCGGGCCAACTCATGTCGTGGCTCGCCAAAGGTGTGTGAAGCCACCATGTCGAGGCGTTGTCGTGGAAGTTTCTTGTGGTGCACTTCACTTGATCTTCGGGAGGAACTTGATGTAGCTTGAGGTAGTCGTCCATTAGGCGCTCCCACTAGAGATACTCCTAGGGTTCTTGAGTCCCATAGAAAGGAATCTCGTGGTTGGTGTCGAGCTCGTAGTAGCTCGTGGAAGTCGCGGACTTGAGCTTGAAGCTTCTCTTGAGCGTAGTCTTGAGGTGCTAGTTGGCGAAGATGCCATATGTCCGTAGGCGAAGATGCCTTGAAGTCGCTTGGCAAAGATGCCAAGGGAGATGGTGAAGTCGTTGAGCGGTTGTTGGTGTTGAGCTCTTGACCTTCACGTTCTTGGTGGTGATGGCGTCGATGCCGATGTGATCTTGCCGAAGATGGTAGCTCAGAAGCATGTGTACTAGAGCGTCTTCTCGAAGATGAGGAAGATCTCTTGTAGGACTTGATGAGGGCTTTGATCTCCTCCATTTGAGCTTGTATCTTGGCGTCGTTGGAGTTGTTCGTGGCATGAAACTCGTCGTTGTTGTTGTAGACCGAAGGTGAAATGCCTTGCCTATCCATCACAAGACTCGAGTAGAGGTGAGTAGGAAATGAGATAAACAATAACAAGTTACCTTTTCCCAAAGTTGAGGATGTATCCCGTTCCACTCAATGTGAGATGAAAGAATAGTGGAATTGGTACCGGACTTATTCACTCACACCTATCAAGTAAAGCTTATGGAGTGGCTCGGTGAGGATAGTGGCACAAAAATTTGATGCAAAATGTTAGCAAGAGTCAATAATGTTGAAAGAGATTCACAAATTCGCAAGTGAAACAAGTAGACCAATAGCAAAGAAGGACACACGGAAACGCACACACGGATAGATAAATGGGGTCGTGCAACCAAGGAATGAGCACAAAATGTGAAATCCACGGAAAACGGTCGTGTTGCACAACTCAAGCGAGACGCTAGCACGATTGCTCAATAGGCGGATACAACACTTGTGCACAACCTATAAGATGCAAAGATATATCAACGTCTATCCCAAGTATGATATTATGTATGGTTCCCGGTGTTTCTCTCAAGATGATCCAAGATGATCGGATATGACAATCATATATGCAATGTGGATGATGCTATGGCTATTTCTTACAAGCTTCTTTGCTCTCTCTCTTTTGCTTAAAGGCTTTATTCTTTTTTTTGATATGGCCACGATGCACAAACCAAGATAGCAATTGTGTATATACGGGAACAATCATGTGACACAAGGGATGATATGATGATACAAATATGATATGGTATGTATGCAATGGAAGGGTGGATCACTAATGTGCACAAGTAATGTTGCCGGCAATACTCAAATGGCTAGTCTCGATAGGCAAGTAACGCAAAATGGGCTAGGGGTTAACAATGCAATTGCAAGGGGAATATACAATGATGTCGTCGAGGTTACCATCTGTGTCGATGATGAGAGGCGGTGTTGTCGATGTCGACCCATTCCTAATTAGCCGAAACACCTTAGGAAACGGAAAAACCAGAACTCAAAATCTCAAGGACAAAAGTCAAATGGTGGTAGCGGGGATGCGGTGGTGGTTGCGGAAGTATTGGTGGAAAAGGTTATACAGAAGTGGTGGTGGTGGTTGATGAAGAAGCAACCGTCCCTAAGTAGCCGAAACACCTTAGGAGACTCGAATCACTACTCAGAAAACCACTAATGCGATGGGGAACAAAAATGGGTTAGGTTTCGGAAGTTGGTGATGGTAATGCGGATGATATGGTGGTATCCCTAGGCAAACTTGCCAAATTTCAGAAACTTTGATGGAGTCAAATGATGGTGGTGGTATTTTTTTGGGATGAAGGATGTCAATAGCTTCAAAACAAGCTAAAGAACATCAAAATCGGACTCCGGATGAATTAGTTATGGCCGAAACAAGTTTTCAGCCATGTCAGTTTCAGGGTTACCCGGACATCCGGGAGGAGGTCTGGCTGAGCCGGGTCAGGTCCGGATGATCCGGGAGTACTTCCGGATGATCCGGGTTCGTCAGCTCCGGTACGGGTATTCGGGTGCGTGGATTATCCGGACGTCCGGGAGAGGGCCTAGCTGATTCGGGAGAAGGTCCGGATGATCCGAGCAAATCAAACTGCTCGGGATTTCCTCTCGGGGACGAATTTTTGGGCGGAAATGGATGATTTTGGGGGCAAAATTGAGGAGATTTCGTCGATGGAAAGTGGGGAAACTTGGGGAGATTCTAGATCCACTCGAAACCCAGCAAATCCGCGGATCAAAATCAACAAAACATCATCAAACCAATAAATCAAAAAAAATTGGGGCTATTTTTGGTGGGGATTTTCGAAATTTAGGAGGAAATCAAGCAAAAGAAGGCTAGAAAACGGTGGGGGGGGGGGCTCAAAATTCATGATAAACGTGGCTCATGATACCATATGATATGGGGCTAAGCCGGTGTAGGCCGATCTTTCAAGATTGGAGTGGGCTCCCTCGAAGGACACGATGAACACGGGGAAGAACGGAGAGAAATCACAAGGGGAAACACTCAAGAACAAGTCCAATCACACATCCACTAGACAATCAAACACACAAGATCCACAAGGTACATGAACAACAAAGGGAAAGATACAAGGCAAAGTTCATCCCAATCCTTGGAGGAGTTGGGATCTTGATGATATCCCGTAGGGTCTTCTCACATGCTCACATGGAGGGCTTGAACTCCATAGGAGTGGTAGTCTCTCTCTCTCTCAAGAGTAGAGGTAGGTAGGAGCAAAGCTCACATACAAATGAGCTATCACTTTGCTAACCCTAAAAATAGGGAGGAGGAGGTCTATTTATAGTCTAAGCTACGAAGGGGTAAGTGAGGAGGCGGAATGGGTACATGGGCCTCGGCCCGAGTCATGCACGCAGGCAAGGCCGGATGATCGGGATGGAGGTCCGGATGATCCGGGCATCGGGGGTCCGGATGATCCGGATGGAGTCCCGGATGATCCGGCTTCACGTGAAGCCTTCGGGTGTCTTCGGTGCAGCTATCCGGATGATCCGGACGGTTGTCCGGATGTCCGGCTTGGCTCCGGCAGCCGCTCCGTCTTCTTTCTTTCATCTTCTCTTCCACACTTCCCTCGCGGACGGTGTAGGCGTTCCTTGGCACTTGCACTCCTCCTCGTCATCCGTGAGGTTCCGACAATACCTATGCATGCACACGGGAGAAGTGTCAAGTAGTATACCATCCTCGAAGGGGTCAAGTGAACACGTGTAAAGGAGACGATTCACCTTTATGTGTGTGAAGTAGATGTCGCACGTGTCGCTTGCCAAACGGAATCTTGACATGGTGATGTCCGTAGGATGCTCCGCATCATGGTGTTTGAAATTCTTCCCATTTCTTGCATGGGACCTAAGCATGCACCCAAGGACATAGATTTTATTTTTCAACCAATTTATATGCACTAGAACATGTGCATGTAGTTCAAATTTAAATTATGCACATAAAATCCCTAGAAAACCCAGTTAATGTATAAAAATGTCCAAACGAACCCCAAAAAATTCCAAAATTTAACACAACACTCCTGTTGTTTTATGTTGACACTAGAAATTTTTTGAAAGCAATAAGACGCAACGGATATCGTTTTGTCCCCAAAGGTGTCACGTTCCCTATCGAAACCATCAGGCTTGTTGTGACAAGCTCTGGTTTGTGAGAAGCTTATATCCAAACCCCCCCAAATGGGACTAGAATTTCACCACGGCATGTTGATGCCGCTCCATGATAGCATGCCAAGTTTCATGAATTTCAGTCGAGTTATGGATTTACTAGAATTTAAAAATCAGGTATCTCAATGTTTGCGGCCGAGTGACGCTGGCAGGATGTTTGACATTCATTCCCATTTCTTGCATGGAACCTAAGCATGCAACCAAGGACACAAATTTGAATTTACAACCAATTTATATGCATTAGAGCATGTGCCTGTAGTTCAAATTTGAATTATGCACATAAATGCATTGAAAACTCAATTAATGTATAAAAATGTCCAAACCAACCCTGAAAAATTCGAAAATTTAACACGACACTCCTGTTGTTCTATGTTGACACTAGAGAAAAAATTGAAATCAAGAAGAGGCGATGGATATCGTTTCGTCCAGAAAGGTGAAACGTCCCCTACCGTAACCATGAGGCTTGTTGCGAGAAGCTCTGGTTTATGAGAAGCTTATACCCCAACCTGCCCCAACTGGGACAATTTTTTACCACTGCATGTTGATGCCGTTCCATGATAGCATGTCAAGTTTCATGAATTTCAGACGAGTTTTTGATTTACTTGAATTTTAAAACCATGTATCTCAATGTTAGCGGCCGAGCGACGGTGTTAAGGTGTTTGACATTCATTCTCATTTCTTGCATGTGACCTAACACTTCTGCAGGATACTGCTAATGCGACACTACGATCAGAGACCCTTTGCCGAAACTGTGTGCGATGCAATAATCGCAAACGGTGGTGTAAAAAACCGTCAAAAAAGGTGCAAAATCTTTGCAATGGCGGAGCCATCAAACATGGTTTAGATTTTAGTTGCGTGTGCGATACAGGACACACGGTTAATCCATTCAAACTTTCTGCGGTGAAGAAGAACAATAGAAACGGGCAGCCATAACAATGTGTGTGCGATGCAGGACATACAGTTAATCCATTCAAACTGTTTGCGATGAGGTAGAACAACAGAAACGGGCAGACATATCAATGTCTGTGCGATATACAACATACGGTTAACTCGGGCGAACTGTTTTCGATTAGGGAACACAACAGAAACGGTTCAACTTAACAAGATGTGTGTGATATGCGGCATACAGTTCACATGGATGAACTATTTGCGATGAGCCAAAAGAACACAAAAGAGTCGTGTAAACAAGATGTGTGTGATACGTGGCAAACAGTCGATTCGAATGAACTGTTTGCGATGAGAAATCACAACACAAACGGTCAATGCAGTTACTTCGTGTGTGATTCTGTGTGTACCAAAAACTTTGAAAAATGCAAACTAGTTGCTTGCGGTGGCGGAGTATCGCACACGACGCGTCTGTGAGTACTAGTGTGTGATGATTAGTATGTTACACATACGTTTCCTTATGTTAACATGTGTGTGAATTTGTGATACGTCAATTTTGCATCATGTTTTTATATCGATATTTATTGCATTATGGGCTGTTGTTACACATTATGTCACAATACTTATGCCTATTCTCTCTTATTTTACAAGGTTTACATGATGAGGGAGAATGCCGGCAGCTGGAATTCTGGGCTAGAAAATGAGCAAATATTAGAGACCTATTCTGCACAACTCCAAAAGTCCTGAAACTTCACGGAAGTCATTTCTGGAAATTATAAAAAATACTGAGCGAAGAAAATACCAGAGGAGGGCCACACCCTGGCCACGAGGGTGGGAGGCGCGCCCTACCCCCTGGGCGCGCCCCCTGCCTCGTGGGCCCCCTGGCAGGCCTCCGGTGCCCATCTTCTGCTATATGAAGTCTTTCGTCCAAGAAAAAATCATAAGCAAGCTTTCGGGAAGAAACTCCGCCGCCACGAGGCGGAACCTTGGCGGAACCAATCTAGGGCTCCGGCAGAGCTGTTCTGCTGGGGAAACTTCCCTCCGGGAGGGGGAAATCATCGCCATCGTCATCACCAACGATCCTCTCATCGGGAGGGGGTCAATCTCCATCAACATCTTGACCAGCACCATCACCTCTAAAACCCTAGTTCATCTCTTGTATCCAATCTTTGTCCCAAAGCCTCAGATTGGTACCTGTGGGTTGCTAGTAGTGTTGATTACTCCTTGTAGTTGATGCTAGTTGGTTTATTCGGTGGAAGATCATATGTTCAGATCCATTATGCATATTAATACCCCTCTGATTTTGAACATGAATATGATTTGTGAGTAGTTACGTTTGTTCCTGAGGACATGGGAGAAGTCTTGATATTAGTAGTCATGTGAATTTGGTATTCGTTCGATATTTTGATGAGATGTATGTTGTGTTTCCTCTAGTGGTGTTGTGTGAACGTCGACTACATGACACTTCACCATTATTTGGGCCTAGAGGAAGGCATTGGGAAGTAATAAGTAGATGATGGGTTGCTAGAGTGACAGAAGCTTAAACCCTAGTTTATGCGTTGCTTCGTAAGGGGCTGATTTGGATCCATATGTTTCATGCTATGGTTAGGTTTACCTTAATACTTCTTTTGTAGTTGCAGATGCTTGCAATAGGGGTTAATCATAAGTGGGATGCTTGTCCAAGTAAGGACAACACCCAAGCACCGGTCCACCCACATATCAAATTATCAAAGTAACGAACGTGAATCATATGAACGTGATGAAAACTAGCTTGACGATAATTCCCATGTGTTCTCGGGAGCGTTTTCCTTCATATAATAAATTGTCCAGGCTTGTCCTTTGCTACCAAAAGGATTCGGCCACCTTGCTGCACTTTATTTACACTTCTTACTTGCTACCCGTTATAAATTACCTTATCACAAAACTATTCGTTACCGATAATTTCAGTGCTTGCAGAGAATACCTTGCTGAAAACCGCTTATCATTTCCTTCTGCTCCTCGTTGGGTTCGACACTCTTACTTATCGAAAGGACTACGATAGATCCCCTATACTTGTGGGTCATCAATTTGCAATATGGACAGTTAATATGCAAATGCCTACTGGTCATCGGGCACATGCTTAAACTCAATGAACTGTCTACGATACTAATACTTCCCATGAAAATTTAAGAACTTGGGTAACAGCATTTGAGTAACATATATATAGTGGTTACACTATTCGACAAAAGAGGATCTTTGTAACACGGTTTTGACAACTATATGGTCCATATCTACATACTTAACATAGTAACAACTATCACATTTTAAGAGGCTAAGGGCCAACAACCATATGGTCCATATCTACATACTTAACATATATAGTAACAGCTAGCACATTTTAAGAGGCTGAGGGCAAACAACCACAACTATCCACTGGAAGCAGCTTGATCACGGTGACTCGGCATCTCGTCAATGAAAAGGAAGAGCCCTCCTGTGCCTTGGTAAATCATGAGTAGAACAATGTCTCCAATTTTCCAATATTGATGCATTGCCACGAGAAGATAGAACTTGTTAATTTGAATGGTTCCATTTCTGCGGGAAATGCAGTACCTTGCAATCACTTTGGCGTTATTAGCAGGCACAAGTGTAATTCGACCATGCCGGGAAATCGATCCAGGAACTGCTACAGGGGGCAATTTCAATTAACATGCAGAATAAAAAACAATTATAACATATCGTTGAAGATATATATAGTTTATGAGCATCAACATTAAAATAAGACTTTTTACCAGCGTTTTGTGCACACAATTGGTCTTGTTCAGTGTGTGCACCATAGTTCTAATTAATCCCATCCAAAATCCAGCGTTATACGATGTGCTATCTCTGTCAGATTATCAACAAAGTTTTTGACATGCTTCAAGTCCTTCTAGTGAAATTTGGTACGCTTAGTAACATACAGATCGTTCACTATGCATCCAACATATCCTGCCTAAAGTTATTATTTATTCAGAACACGGTAGAAGAATATGTAGTGCGCATAAATTGGTAAATAGAATTTGTTACTGCCTAGGAACGGAGTCAGAATATGATATCACAATTGGTTGCTTATATAGTGATCAATTGGTTGCTTAAATAGTAATATGACAGCAAGGAGAAAGTTGAAAGGACACTAACCTCGATCAGACTTTGATCGGCTGATGACGTTGGGGAAGTAAACATATATGTTAATTAGACCAGGCTGTGGTGCACGCACTAGAATTTTATTGCCAGCTTTCAGTTCATAACACTTAGACATTTTTCTCCAATTGTCCGCATTAAAATAGGAGTGACCATCTTTATCAAGTTTTACGCTAACCGTCATTGTAAATCCATGCTGCGTTGTCAATATGACATCCTGGGAGTCATCAGCAAAGTAAAGCCCAAGATTTCCTTCTACTCCTGTTCTTGCAAAGCAAGGGATGTACTGCTTGAAATGAAAATTAAGATCGTAAATTAGATATATTGAAATAACAGAGCAAGATGCAAATATGGGAGTAACTAATAGAACAGATCCATATATATATATATATATATATATATATATATATATATATATATATATATATATATATATATATATATATATATATATATATATATATATATATAGATGAAAGCAAAGTACAAAAATATAGAATTAAAAATAGATAATGTAACAAATATTTGATGCAAATATATAGACAATGTAGCAACAGACGGTACATGTTCACAAATTTAGGCCATGCTGACCGTGCTAGGTTGAGATTGAACATACCGAGCGCTCCCTGAAGTCATCCAGAATGGTGAGATAGAACTTCGTTCCGATTGGCCACGACCACAGTTGCCCGATTTGTGCTCGTACTGTGGACACATGAATGAACACCCACGAATCAGCTAGAACAAAAATGATTGCACGGCGATTTCCGCTGGTTGATTAACAACAACAGACGAACTGCGATAAGAGATGCGTGAATATTTTGTTAATTAAGTTGATTACCTTCTCCATGAGAAAAATCCCCGGCCCAATCCCGCAGAAAACCCCAGTCGACCAGAGTCTAGAATGTCGGTGTAGATAGGCGGCGGAAAGTGGTAGGGGCGAAATCCGGTGCCGTTTGGAGCGCGACCTACGCCCGCCGCCAACAGCCGTCGAGCTTAGGGTGCAGAGTTGCGGCGGAGTCCGCGGCAAGTGAGTGGGGACGAAGTGGGCGAGGGTTTTCTTTTCCTTTTGCATGTGTGAGTGAACACACGCGGTTCGCAGAGGCGACGGAGATGAATCATGTGCGATAGTAAATCACCAAGATTGAATGGGAATCCAAATTTCCTTTGTACTTCATCCATGAGTTTTTTTCTATCATGAACATAAACCCTACTAATCAGTGTGTTCAAATCTGACACTTTTCCGGGTTCATTTACAATATTTAGGGGATTATGTTCATTTTGTAGGCATTAATGCACGTAATTCAAATTCAAACAATCGGTGCATGAAAGGGTGCACAAGAACGGTCTGGAAAAACCATACTCGTGGTATTTAGTAATTTCTCAAGCCTTTTACAAGGAATGGGCAGAGATTTCAATGGAATGCATGAACCACAAACGCGTCATTTACTGGGTTATCAACTGTAGAACAATGAAATATGTGCTTGAAAAACATGACGGCTGGCATGGTCCCATGGTATGGCCTCACCGTGCCTTGGTTAAAAGCTGAGAAGGTTTGATTTATGTCATCATGCACGCCCTTCATAAATCGAACGATCACCGAGGAAGTTCAATGCTTTCGAGAGGGAAATCACCAAGATTGAAGGGGAATCCAAATTTCCGTCCTAGTTTGTCATTCAGTTTTTTCCAACGATCAACATACGGCCTCAAATGCAACGTGTTCAAATTTGACATTTTTTCCGAACTCATTTACCATATTTAGGGGATTATGTGCATTTAGGCATTAATTATGCACATAATTCAAATTCCAACAATCGGTGCATGAAAAGGTGCACAAGAATGGTCTAGAAAACCATGCTCGTCCTATTTTAGTACATTCTCATGCCTTTTACAAGGAATGGGCAGATATTTTAAGGAAATGTGTGGCAATATTCAACCATGAACGCGTCGTTTACTGGGTTAACAACTATACAAAAATGAAATACATGCTTGGAAAACATGACGCCTGGTGTGGTGCCATCGTATGACCTCACCGTGCCCTGGTAAAAATGTCGTCATGCACGCCTTTCATAAAACAAACCATCACCAAGGAAGTTTCATGGTTTCGAGGGGGAAATCACCAAGATTGAAGGGGGATCCAAATTTCCTTTGTCCACGAGTTTTTTTTCCTATGATGAACATACAATCTGCAAATCACCGTGTTCAAATTTGGCACTTTTCCGGGTTCATTTGCGATATTTAGGGGATTATGTGCATTTCCTAGGCATTAATGCGCATAATTCAAGTTCAAACAATCGGTGCATGAAAGGGTCCACAAGAACGGCCTAGAAAACCATGTTCGTGCCATTTAGTAAATTCTCATGCCTTTTACAAGGAATGGATAGATATTTCGATGAAATGTGTGGCAATAGTCAACCCCAAATGTTTGTTTGTTGGGTTTTTAACTATAGAAAAAATTAAATAAATGCTTAGAAAACATGACGCCTGACATGGTGCCATGGTATGACCTCACCATGCCCTGGTAAAAATTTGAGAAGGTTTGACTTATGTCGTCATGCACGCCCTTCATAAATCGAACCATCACCGAGGAAGTTCCATGCTTTCGAGAGGGAAATCCCCAGGATGGAAGGGGAATCCAAATTTTCTTTGTTCTTTGCCCTGGAGTTTTTTTCTACGATGAACATACACCCTGCAAATCACCGTGTTCAAATTTGGCATTTTTCCGGGCTCATTTACCATATTTAGGGGATTATGTGCATTTTCTAGGCATCTAGCGCATATAAATCCAATCCAGCTACAGGTGCACGGGTGTGATGTGAGGGACGTGGATTGCCGTTCGATCGCGGTGCATCTTATGGTGCACACGCGCGATACGCGTGGCTGGGGTTCCGACCAATCATAATGCAACACACAATAGGCTCGGCGCACACTGTTTCCGAAAGCGACGGAGATGAACCGTGTGCGATAATGAACGAGCAAAATTGTGAGGGAAGCCAATTTTTTGTTGTCGTTTGTCGTTGAGCTCTTGAATACCACCGCACTGTACGGCTACCCGGCCCCTTCGTCCTAGAGCTCTCTCCAGGCATCATCCATGGCACCGCGGCGCACAGTGACTGGTAAGGAAGCGATGACATCCCACCGCGCCGCGTTCCTCGCCGCCCGCGACCGCACACATGGTAAGGAAGCAATGGCATCTCGCTGCGCCGAGCTCATCGCCGCTGGCGGCCAGACAGTTACATGGGCGGACTTTGAGGCTGCCATGGCCGAATGGGTGGTGGATCTAGAGGCAGCCAAAGCCGCACAGAAGGAGCGGAAAAGGCAGAAAGCAGTCAAGAAAAGAGAGTCCCGCCGCTGCAAGAAAAAAGAGGCCGCACGCCGTGGTGAGGAGAGCTTGGAGGAGATCGAAGCACGGTGGGCTGCCGCCTACAAGGCCGGGAAGGAGAACACCGACGTCTAGCCAGCATGCCCCGATGGCAGCATGTGAGAAGTAGTTTAAGTTTGTAGTATTAGAGCAAATTACCAGTAGTACTTTAAGTTTGTAGTATTAACGTACAATGTCGATAAGAGCATCCTTTGAGGGCTTTGAGTGTTGATTAGCATGTGCCCGTGTGCGTTTTTTTGCGTTAATCATTAGAAGAACACAAAACACACGGTTTCTTTGCCGTACCCGTCTGCGTTTTTTTGCGTTAATGACCCATGAGTCAGTTACCTGTGCGATGTTTCCTAATAAACCAGGCGTACCATTGACCGAAAAAATCAAGTACACGTGTACATATTTTTGTAGACGGGATCTGCCAACTTTCTTTTTTCTCGCACACGAGTATTTTACGCGCTTCGTCTGTGTTGTGTGTTTCCCCCGCCCAAGTTTCAAGTTTCGCACCGAAATTTTCATTAGGCGCGCGATTTCAGAATTTATTCCTCCAACCACATCCCCTTCCCCTCAGTATCCCCCCTCCCTCGTGCCTCCCCCTACCGGCATCTCAAACCGCCGCCGCCACAACCACAGCTTCAACCACGTCTACGTTCTGCTTGGATCCAGTCAGGTAACCCACCGATCTCTATCATGTCCCCGGCCCGATTGCTTAAATGGCGCCTGTGAAACATCCTCATGCCTCCAAATCCCCCCCGCCAGGAGCTGATGGCGGTCCATGGCACGATGGCCGCTCTACGTGTTGACCCAGAGGAACACCTCACCTCCGCCGCCGCTACCGACATGGTGCAGGCTCTGGCCCAGATGAAGTCCCCCAGCGACTACCCCCAGGACTTAACAGGTAAGATCTGACCAGCTAAATCTTACCAATACCACTTGTAACGACTATGATTTGTACGGTTGATGTATTAAGCATGTCCGTGCCTTGTTTATTTCAGTACTGCACACTGTGTGATGTTCAAATATTACCGTGTCCAGCTCAATTTCACCAATACCAGCAACAAACTTACAACATATGACTCAGGATATCACTAGAGATGCTACCCATTTGCTTTTTTAGTGAATGCTAACCCTGTTGTACTTAACATGCATGTCCATGTACTTACGCAGGGTCATAACGGTCGATGCTTTTGTTTGCCGTCGAGGTGAGCTGCATCCCATGTCTTATAGTATTTCACATAATTTGTGCAATTGCAGTTTAACTTCTACCATTTACTGGTTGCCTGTAGGTAACATGTCAGTGGCACTGATCCATGCTTCGACCCGGAGGAACAGCTCGCCTCCGCCGTCGCTGAGTTTGGGCGAGCTCTGGCCAAGATGAAGTGCCCCAGCAACTACCTCTCAGGACTTACCAAGTATGTACTCACCAGTTCAATCTTACCAGTACCAGTTGCAATTAATGGCTATGTTCTGTACTGTCGATGTATTAAGCATGTTCTAGTAAAAACGCCTAACACGTTTTGCTACATTCCCTACCTTTTTATAGACATCTGGGCCATTCTCTGCTCTGGCAGCACCTACCTTGTGATGTTTAACTATGCCAATTGCATTTTTATTAGTACCGGTTTCAATGTCTATTAAGCCTGTTGCAATTAACAGTTGAATCCATTTTTAAATAGTTGTATTTCAATGGCTACAAACTTACAAAACATGACTTAGGATGCTGTTAAGCCTGTTGCAGTTAATAGTTGTATCCATTTTTTAATCTGTCCATTTGCTACCATGTTACTCTCCGCAATGAAGATATACTAGAGATGCTGCCCATTTGCTATTTTTGGTGGATGCTAACCCTGTTGTACTTAACATGCTTGTCCATGTACTTACGCAGGGTCATAACGGCCGATGCTGTTGTTTGCCGTCGAGGTTAGCTGCATCCCATGTCTTATAGTATTTCACATCATTTGTGCAATTGCAGTTTAACTTCTACCATTTACTAGTTGCTTGTAGGTACACATGTCAGTGGCACTGATCCACGCTTCGACCCGGAGGAACAGCTCGCCTCCGCCGTCGCTGACTTTGGGCGGGCTCTGGCCAAGATGAAGTGCCCCAGCAACTACCTCTCAGGACTTACCAAGTATGTACCCACCAGTTCAATCTTACCAATACCAGTTGCAATTAATGGCTATGTTTTGTACGGTCGATGTATTAAGCATGTTGTAGTAAACATGCCTAACACGTTTTAGCTATTTTCTACCCTTTTATAGACAGCTGGGCCATTATCTGCTCTAGCAGCACATGCCCTGTGATGTTTAACTCTGCCAATTGCATTTTTATCAGTACCGGTTTCAATGGCCATTAAGCCTGTTGCAATTAACAGTTGTATCCATTTTTAAAGAGTTGTATTTCAATGGCTACAAACTTACAAAACATGAATTACGATGGTGTTAAGCCTGTTACAATTAACAGTTGTATCCATTTTTTAATCCGTCCCTTTGCTACCGTGCTACTCTTTCGAAATGAAGATGTCACTACAGATGCTGCCGTTTTATTACCATTTGCTATTTTTGGTGGATGTTAACCCTGTTGTAGTTAACATTGGCTTTCCATGTACTTACACAGGGCTAAAATGGGCGATGCTGTTGTTTGCCGTCGAGGTTAGCTGCATCCCATGTCTTATACACCATCTATTCCTAAATATAAGTATTTTTAGAGATTCCAATATAGACTACATAAGGAGCAAAATGAGTGAATCTTGATTCTAATCTAAACTATATCTATGATTCTATATACATCCGTATGTAGTTCATATTGAAATCTCAAAAAAAAATACTTGTACTTAGGAACATAGGTAGTTGTATTTTACGTCATTTGTGCAATCTCAGTTTAGCTTCTAACATTTGCTGGTTGCTTGTAGGTACATATATGAGCGATACTGATCCACGCTTCGATCCCTTCTGCGTATGGGGTAATGAGATATTCATGAACAAGCGTCAAGTGAGGAAACTAAGAAAGATTGTTAGGCGAAAGAAACGGGTGACTGGAACTAAGCTCTTTATTTACACTTTGTCGAAGACAACAGTGAACTTTAGGATGGTAAGTAATGTGTTGCCTTTTCCCCCTGCCCACAACAAGTTACTCTATTAGACCTCAGTATCTGATATTTTTCTCTTTTCAGTGGTTTCCAAAGCTATTTACTGATGATTACCTTGCAAACTACATGACCGGAGTGGGGGCAACTAAGGTTAAAGTATATAATTCATGCTACCATGATAATGCTCCAGAAGTCTTCCTAAAGGTGGTGAAGGATGGGCGGGCGATCGTCACAAGGGGTTGGAAAAAAGTGGTTCGTGCCTATGGCATGCAGGAAGGCACATTGTGGGCATTCAGCTTCTTCAACACTGTCGGCAGTCAAAATGATTTACACTTGTCTCTTCACCTTTACCGCCTTTAAATAGTGTGGTTCATCATAGTTAATTGTTGCCTAATCATGTAATTACTGAACATATTGTACTGGCAATTTTATTTATGGATTTGTTGTTGAACCATTGTGCTGAGAATTTGAATTGCACGTTTCATATTTCAAAATTTCCAATTAGAATAATAAATTACAGGCAAAAATAAAAAGAACAGACGGTCATGGAACTTTACAAACGGTTCTGGCAGTAAAAGCGCTTGTGATGGATAGCCCAATGCCACACAGTTTTCTACATCAAATCGTGTGTGATGTAGTTAATGAAAGCAAATAGTTAACCAAGGCAGAGCGTGTGTGATAGTTACACCTTTCACACACGAGCGTATACATAAAACTGTGTGGGATGTACATACGAACGGAAATGTTTTCCCTGGATTGACTGTGTGGGATGTACTTAAGAACGGAAACGTATTCCTTGGATTGACTGTGTGTGATATACATACGAACGGAAATGTTATTCTGGGATTCACCGTGTGGGATGTACATTCCTACGGAAATGATTTTCTCGTATTACCGTGTGGGATGTACATACCTATGGAAATGATTGGGTTTCGATGCCTCGCCCGATCGCACATGGCCCCAGCCTATGTCCCAGGAGGGCCTATCCCCGATGATTTCTGGGTCGTGTGGGAAGGACACCCTATCGCACACACTCACTTGGCAATGGTTCCAAATGCCGTCGCGGAAAGGGGTTAAAAACCGTTTGTATAGCACCGACGCGTACCAGTGTAAGCTTGCAACCAAGGACAAACATTTGATTTTGCAACCCGGTTTTATGGATTGGAGCATGTGCATGTAGTTCAGTTTTGAATTATGCACATAAATGCCTAGAAAACTCTGTTAAAGTATAAAACTGTCCAAACGATCCCCCAAAAAATAAAAAATTTAACATGACACTCCTGTTGTTCTATGTTGACAGCAGAAAAAATTGAAAGGAAGAAGAGGCGACGAATATCGTTTTTTCCACAAAGGTGACACGTTTCCCTAACGGAACCATGAGGCTTCTTGTGAGAAGCTCTGGTTTGTGAGAAGCTTATACCATAACCTGCCCCAAATGGAACAATATTTTTTACCCCAGCATGTTGATGCCATTCCATGATAGCATGCCAAGGTTCATGAATTTCAGACGGGTTTTGGATTTACTAGAATTACAAAAGCAAGTACCTGAACGTTTGCTGGAGAGCCACAATGCCATGGTGTTCGAAATTCATCCCCATTTCTTGCATGGGACATAAGCATAAACCTGAAGGAAATATGCCCTAGAGGCAATAATAAAGTTGTTATTTATATTTCCTTATATCATGATAAATTTTCATTATTCATGCTAGAATTGTATTAACCGAAAACTTAGTACATGTGTGAATACATAGACAAAACAGAGTGTCCCTAGTATGCCTCTACTTGACTAGCTCGTTAATCAAAGATGGTTAAGTTTCCTGACCATAGACATGTGTTGTCATTTGATGAACGAGATCACATCATTAGAGAATGATGTGATGGACAAGACCCATCTGCTAGCTTAGCATAATGATCTTTAAGTTTTATTGCTATTGCTTTCTTCATGCACTACAAAAAAAGACACATCCGTGACATTTTGGGCCGAACAATTTTTTTCTGTCATACATATGACACTTCGATGACAATAATTGTGACAAAACCCGGTATCATCATAGATGTGGTGGGCTCTTACTTCTATGACAAAAACTCATGACAGAATATGGGCTTTTCGTCCTGGGCGGGCCGGAGACGCAGCTGCATGACATTCTTTGGGCCGTCCATGACGGAAAAAACCGTGGTAGAAGCGAGGGCGAGGAAAATTTCGGGGAGTTCCTGGTTACGGTGGGAGGTCGGGGGCCGAGCGATGCGCGCTTCTCTCGTACACATACGCGCGTGTGTGCGAGGCGTTGGCTCTAACTGAACCCGAGCGAGGCATTGGGCTCTAACTGAACCCAAGCGATTGCACTTCAGGCTACGCGTTACTGAACCCGAGCGATCGATCGATGGCTATTAACTGAACCCGATCGAGCGATTCCTTCGCTACTGCTGCTAACTGAAGCCGATCGATGCTGCCTCTGGGATGAACAGTGAGCGTTGCGGGGGGGGGGGGGGGGGTTGGATGAACAGTGAGCGGTGGTGTTGCCTTTGGATGAACAGGACCCCGTGGTGTGGTGGAGGGCTGGATGAACAGTAGATGGTGGAGGGGTGGTTGAACAGGACCCCCGTGGTGTGGAGGGCTGGATGAACAGTAGACGGTGGAGGGGTGCCCGTGGAGGGGTGGTTGAACAGTAGCCGGTGGAGTAGCGCGCGGTGGAGGCTGGATGAACAGGAGCCCGTGGAGGCTGGAGGAGGTCGACGGTGGAGACGAACAGTATCCCGTGGAGTCCCGTTTTGCGGTATGCCACACCCCTCCCGATGAACAGGACCCCCGTTTCGACCGTAGGAGGTCCGTTTCGTCCGTTTTGCGGTACGCCACACCCCTCCCGATCAACAGGACCCCCGTCTCGACCGTAGGAGGTCCGTTTCGTCCGTTTTGCGGTACGCCACACCCCTCCCGATCAACAGGACCCCCGTTTTGACCGTAGGAGGTCCGTTTCCTCCGTTTTGCGGTACGCCACACCCCTCCCGATCAACAGGACCCCATTCCGAACGTAGGAGGTCCGTTTCCTCCGTTGTGCGGTACACCAGGCCTCGTTTCCATCGCCTGTTCCGTCCAAGCCCTCCCGATGAACATGACCACGCATTCCGTTCCGACCCAGCCGGTTGGCTCCCACGCGTTCCGTTGCCTCCCGATGAACACGACGCATTCCGTTGCCTCCCCATCAACACGACACATTCCGTTGCCTCCCCATGAACACGACGACGACACTGTTTCTCCGTTCCGACCCAACCATGTACACGAGCCCTGGCCGTACGTATGCGCGAGTAGGCGTTCAAGACCCCGCCCGTATGTACACATACGTGGCCGTATTTTCTTTCTTGCACCCTGGCCGCTGTACGTACGTGTACATGCTACGTGCGCGCCTCTACATCCACCAGTATATATGTACGTACACGTTCACGACCAGAATGAAAACGCTACGTACGCTTCGACCAGGTGGGTCCCGACTGTCAGGCACTTCCTTGCCTGCGAAGATGTAGCTGGTAGGTCCCAGCAGTCAGGGGGCGAATCGTATTTTTGCATGGACGCACTTCCTTGCGTGCGAAGATGTAGCTGGTGGGTCCCAGCAGTCAGGGGGAAACTTTTTTTCGCGAAATACAGTGGCCCGTCCGGTGGGTCCCAGCTGTCAGGTGGAGGAATCATTATTTTCCGCGTAATAAGGAGGCACTTCCTTGCTGCGAACGTGGACCCAGCTGTCAGCCTCTCCACGTACAGTCCACGTCCGATGGAAGTCGTTCCTTGACCACGCCGCACCGAGAGCACCAGGGCGGTCGACGACGGCGAGGCCTAGGAAGGGGCCGACTGGGAGCCGGGGAAGACGCGGCAGTGGAAGCCCGCGCGGAGAGGAGTACGAGGGTTCACTGGTTCGGCTGCGGTGTGAGGCTGCCATCGCCGCAGGGCCTGGCCAGCGGTGGGAATAGTAGGGGGCGGTGAGGCCTCCGCGGCAGCACAGCCGGCCACGGGAGGCAGGAGCATGCGGCACGACCGACGCTGCTTTGGGCGGCTGTAGCAAGAAGACCAGAGCTTGAAGAAGCACTACGGCCGTTGGATGGACATCGTACGGTCACTGGAGCTAGAATCGTTCATATTGACTAAAGTTGACAAAGGCCCCCATCCCAGTCAACTTAGTAGGCCCACAAGTCAGCCTCCCACCATAGTGGGTCCCAGCTAGCAGGGGGAGTATTCATTTTTTTGTGCGTAATAAGGAGGCACTTCCTTTGCGTGCGAAGATATAGCTGGTGGGTCCAAGCTGTCAGCGGCGGTAACGTTTTTTTCGCGAAATACAGAGGCCCTTTCGGTGGGTCCCTGATGTCAGGTGGAAGAATCATTATTTTGCGTGTAATAAGGAGGCATTTCCTTGCGTGCGGCCGTGGATCCAGCTGTCGGCCTCTCCACGTACAGTCCATTTCAGATGCATGTCGGTCGTTGACCATGTTGACCAGGCCGCACCAAGAGCATGAGGGCGGTGGACGACGGCGAGGCCTAGGAAGGGAACGACACGGAGGCAGGGAAGACTCGGCAGTTGTTTCCCACGTGGAGGGGAGTACGACTGTACGAGGGTTTACTGGTTCGTCTGCCGTCGCCGGAGAATAACAGCAGGTGTGGGTGAGTAGAGGGATGGCTAGGCCAGCGATGGGAGTACGGTGGGGCGGTGAGACCTGCGCGGCAGCAGAGCCGGCCGCGGGGAGGAGGGAGCAGGCAATCCCGCCGGCGCTTGTTTGAGAGGCTGGAGCAGGAAGAGCAGAGATTGAAGAAGCACGACGGCCGTTGGATGGCCATCCAAGTGTCACTGCTTGTGCGTCAACCATTTTTTTTAGGAAAGCCTCAAATATGTGGAAAACAACATACAACCCATCTGCCATTATTTCTAATAATTTACAGCCCATTTGCTAATTATTAAGGGTTTTTTTGGAGCCCATATTCTTTTTGTTAGCATTACAGCCCATATTGAGGCCACAGTTAAAAAATTATATGAAATTTTGCATATTTCGGTGCGGTCCGAACTGTTTTTAATCCCGAAATTTTGACTCACATTCAAACTGATTTTAAAAATAAATGTATATCAATATAAAATCCAACAAATTCTCCACGCATAAAAATTAATGTAATTTAAAATCTGGAAATGAAAAAAAAGATATTTGAAACTAATTGCCAGTTTGATGTGTTTTAAAAATGTACAGCCAATTTCTCATTACTGATGGGCCATTTTCTCGGCCAGGCGAATGAAAGCTCTCCTCGTCTTGAAAGATTTGTAGCCCAACAGGCCTGTCAAAGCGACTTACTTGGCAAATCACAAAAAAAACTAGGCTGTGGCCGTGGACCCAGCTGTCAGCCTCTCCACGTACAGTCCACGTCCGATGGAAGTCGTTCCTTGACCACGTTGACCACGCTGCACCGAGAGCACCAGGGCGGTGGACGACGGCGAGGCCTAGGAAGGGGCCGACTGGGAGCCGGGGAAGACGCGGCAGTGGAAGCCCGCGCGGAGAGGAGTACGAGGGTTCACTGGTTCGGCTGCGGTGTGAGGCTGCCGTCGCCGCAGGGCCTGGCCAACGGTGGGAATAGCAGGGGGCGGTGAGGCCTCCGCGGCAGCACAGCCGGTCACGGGAGGCAGGAGCATGCGGCACGACCGGCGCTGCTTTGGGCGGCTGGAGCAAGAAGGCCAGAGGTTGAAGAAGCACTATGGCCGTTGGATGGACATCGTACGGCCACTAGAGCTAGAATCGTTCATATTGACTAAAGTTGACAAAGGCCCCCGTCCCAGTCAACTTAGTAGGCCCACAAGTCAGCCTCCCACCATGGTGGGTCCCAGCTAGCAGGGGGAGTATTCATTTTTTTTGTGCGTAATAAGGAGGCACTTCCTTGCGTGCGAAGATATAGCTGGTGGGTCCGAGCTGTCAGCGGCGGTAACGTTTTTTTCACGAAATACAGAGGCCCTTTCGGTGGGTCCGTGATGTCAGGTGGAGGAATCATTATTTTGCGCGTAATAAGGAGGCATTTCCTTGCGTGCTGCCGTGGACCCAGCTGTCGGCCTCTCCACGTACAGTCCACTTTAGATGCATGTCGGTCGTTGACCATGTTGACCAGGCCGCGCCGAGAGCACCAGGGCGGTGGACGATGGCGAGGCCTAGGAAGGGAACGAAACGGAGGCAGGGAAGACTCGGCAGTTGTTTCCCACGTGGAGGGGAGTACGACTGTACGAGGGTTTACTGGTTCGTCTGCCATCGCCGGAGAATAACAGCAGGTGTGGGTGAGTAGAGGGATGGCTAGGCCAGCGATGGGAGTACGGTGGGGCAGTGAGGCCTGCGCGGCAGCAGAGCCGGCCGCGGGGAGGATGGAGCAGGCAGTCTCGCCGGCGCTTGTCTGAGCGGCTGGAGCAGGAAGAGCAGAGATTGAAGAAGCACGACGGCCGTTGGATGGCCATCCAAGAGTCACTGCTTGTGCGTCAACCTTTTTTTAGGAAAGCCTCAAATCTGTGGAAAACAGCATACATCCCATCTGACATTATTTCTAATAATTTACAGCCCATTTGCTAATTATTAAGGTTTTTTTGTAGCCCATATTCTTTTTGTTAGCATTACAGCCCATATTGTGGCCACGGTTAAAAAATTATACGAAATTTTGCATATTTCGGTGCGGTCCAAACTGTTTTTAATCCTGAAATTTTGACTCACATTCAAACTAATTTTAAAAATAAATGTATATCAATATAAAATCCAACAAATTCTCCGCGCATAAAAATTAATGTAATTTAAAATCTCGAAATGAAAAAAAAAATATTTGAAACTAATTGCCGGTTTGATGTGTTTAAAAAATGTACAGCCCATTTCTCATTACTGATGGGCCATTTTCTTGGCCAGGCGAATGAAAGCTCTCCTCGGCTTGAAAGATTTGCAGCCCAACAGGCCTGACAAAGCGACTTACTTGGCAAGTCACAAAAAAACTGGGCTGTGGCAGTGGACCCAGCTGTCAGCCTCTCCACGTACAGTACTCTTCCGATGGAAGTCGTTCCTTGACTACGTTGACCACGCCGCGCGGAGAGCACCACGGCGGTGGACGACGACGAGGCCTAGGAAGGGGACGACGCGGAGTCGGGGAAGACCCAGCAGTGGAACCCCGCGCGGAGAGGAGTACGAGGGTTCACTGGTTCGGCTGCGGTGTGAGGCTGCCGTCGCCGCAGGGCCTGGCCAACAGTGGGAATAGTAGGGGGCGGTGAGGCCTCCGCGGCAACACAGCCAGTCCCGGGAGGCAGGAGCATGCGGCACGACCGACGCTGCTTTGGGCGGCTGGAGCAAGAAGGCCAGAGGTTGAAGAAGCACTATGGCCGTTGGATGGACATCGTACGGCCACTAGAGCTAGAATCGTTCATATTGACTAAAGTTGACAAAGGCCCCCGTCCCAGTCAACTTAGTAGGCCCACAAGTCAGCCTCCCACCATGGTGGGTCCCAGCTAGCAGGGGGAGTATTCATTTTTTTGTGCGTAATAAGGAGGCACTTCCTTGTGTGCGAAGATATAGCTGGTGTGTCCGAGCTGTCAGCGGCGGTAACGTTTTTTTCACGAAATACAGAGGCCCTTTCGGTGGGTCCCTGATGTCAGGTGGAGGAATCATTATTTTGCGCATAATAAGGAGGCATTTCCTTGCGTGCGGTCGTGGACCCAGCTGTCGGCCTCTCCACGTACAGTCCACTTTAGATGCATGTCGGTCGTTGACCATGTTGACCAGGCCGCGCCGAGAGCACCAGGGCGGTGGACGATGGCGAGGCCTAGGAAGGGAACGAAACGGAGGCAGGGAAGACTCGGCAGTTGTTTCCCACGTGGAGGGGAGTACGACTGTACGAGGGTTTACTGGTTCGTCTGCCGTCGCCGGAGAATAACAGCAGGTGTGGGTGAGTAGAGGGATGGCTAGGCCAGCGATGGGAGTACGGTGGGGCAGTGAGGCCTGCGCGGCAGCAGAGCCGGCCGCGGGGAGGAGGGAGCAGGCAATCCCGCCGGCGCTTGTTTGAGCGGCTGGAGTAGGAAGAGCAGAGATTGAAGAAGCACGACGGCCGTTGGATGGCCATCCAAGAGTCACTGCTTGTGCGTCAACCATTTTTTTAGGAAAGCCTCAAATCTGTGGAAAATAGCATACAACCCATCTGCCATTATTTCTAATAATTTACAGCCCATTTGCTAATTATTAAGGTTTCTTTGTATCCCATATTCTTTTTGTTAGCATTACAGCCCATATTGTGGCCACGGTTAAAAAATTATACGAAATTTTGCATATTTCAGTGCGGTCCGAACTGTTTTTAATCCTGAAATTTTGACTCACATTCAAACTAATTTTAAAAATAAATGTATATCAATATAAAATCCAACAAATTCTCCACGCATAAAAATTAATGTAATTTAAAATCTCGAAATGAAAAAAAAGATATTTGAAACTAATTGCCGGTTTGATGTGTTTTAAAAATGTACAGCCCATTTCTCATTACTAATGGGCCATTTTCTCGGCCAGGCGAATGAAAGCTCTCCTCATCTTGAAAGATCTGCAGCCCAACAGGCCTGACAAAGCGACTTACTTGGGAAATCACAAAAAAACTGGGTTGTGGCAGTGGACCTAGCTGTCAGCCTCTCCACGTACAGTACTCTTCCGATGGAAGTCGTTCCTTGACCACGTTGACCACGCCGCGTGGAGAGCACCACGGCGGGGGATGACGGCGAGGCCTAGGAAGGGGACGACGCGGAGCCGGGGAAGACGCGGCAGTGGAAGCCCGCGTGGAGAGGAGTACGAGGGTTCACTGGTTCGGCTGTGGTGCGAGGCTGTCGTCGCCGCCGGGCCTGGCCAACGGTGGGAATAGTAGGGGCGGTGAGGCCTCCACGGCAGCACAACCGGTCACGGGAGGCAGGAGCATGCGGCACGACCGGCGCTGCTTTGGGCGGCTGGAGCAAGAAGACCAGAGGCTGAAGAAGCACTACGGCCGTTGGATGGACATCGTACGGCCACTGGAGCTAGAATCGTTCATATTGACTAAAGTTAACAAAGCCCCCCGTCCCAGTCAACTTAGTAGGCCCACAAGTCAGCCTCCCACCATGGTGGGTCCCAGCTAGCAGGGGGAGTATTCATTTTTTTTGTGCGTAATAAGGAGGCACTTCCTTGCGTGTGAAGATATAGCTGGTGGGTCTGAGCTGTCAGCGGCGGTAACATTTTTTTCGCGAAATACAGAGGCCCTTTCGGTGGGTCCCTGATGTCAGGTAGAGGAATCATTATTTTGCGCGTAATAAGGAGGCATTTCCTTGTGTGCGGCCGTGGACCCAGCTATCGGCCTCTCCACGTACAGTCCACTTTAGATGCATGTCGGTCGTTGACCACGTTGACCAGGCCGCGCCAAGAGCACCAGGGCGGTGGACGACGGCGAGGCCTAGGAAGGGAACGAAACGGAGGCAGGGAAGACTCGGCAGTTGTTTCCCACGCGGAGGGGAGTACGACTGTACGAGGGTTTACTGGTTCGTCTGCCGTCGCCGGAGAATAACAACAGGTGTGGGTGAGTAGAGGGATGGCTAGGCCAGCAATGGGAGTACGGTGGGGCGGTGAGGCCTGCGCGGCAGCAGAGCCGGCCGCGGGGAGGAGGGAGCAGGCAGTCCCGCCGGCACTTGTTTGAGCGGCTGGAGCAGGAAGAGCAGAGATTGAAGAAGCACGACGGCCGTTGGATGGCCATCCAACAGTCACTGCTTGTGCGTCAAACTTTTTTTTAGGAAAGCCTCAAATCTGTGGAAAACAGCATACAACCCATCTGCCATTATTTCTAATAATTTACAGCCCATTTGCTAATTATTAAGGTTTTTTTTGTAGCCCATATTCTTTTTGTTAGCATTACAGCCCATATTGTGGCCACGGTTAAAAAATTATACAAAATTTTGCATATTTCGGTGCGGTCCGAACTGTTTTTAATCCCGAAATTTCGACTCACATTCAAACTGATTTTAAAAATAAATGAATATCAATATAAAATCCAACAAAGTCTCCACGCATAAAAATTAATGTAATTTAAAATCTCGAAATGAAAAAAAAAGATATTTGAAACTAATTGCCGGTTTGATGTGTTTTAAAAATGTACAACCCATTTCTCATTACTGATGTGCCATTTTCTTGGCCAGGCGAATGAAAGCTCTCCTCGGCTTGAAAGATTTGCAGCCCAACAGGCCTGACAAAGCGACTTACTTGGCAAGTCACAAAAAAACTGGGTTGTGGCAGTGGACCCAGCTGTCAGCCTCTCCACATACAGTACTCTTCCGATGGAAGTCATTCCTTGACCACGTTGACCACGCCGCGCGGAGAGCACCACGGCGGTGGACGACGACGAGGCCTAGGAAGGGGACGACGCGGAGTCGGGGAAGACGCAGCAGTGGAAGCCCGCGCGGAGAGGAGTACGAGGGTTCACTGGTTCGGCTGCGGTGTGAGGCTGCCGTCGCCGCAGGGCCTGGCCAACGGTGGGAATAGCAGGGGGCGGTGAGGCCTCCGCGGCAGCACAGCCGGTCACGGGAGGCAGGAGCATGCGACACGACCGGCGCTGCTTTGGGCTGCTGGAGCAAGAAGGCCAGAGGTTGAAGAAGCACTATGGCCGTTGGATGGACATCGTACGGCCACTGGAGCTAGAATCGTTCATATTGACTAAAGTTGACAAAGGCCCCCGTCCCAGTCAACTTAGTAGGCCCACAAGTCAGCCTCCCACCATGGTGGGTCCCAGCTAGCAGGGGGAGTATTCATTTTTTTGTGCGTAATAAGGAGGCACTTCCTTGCGTGCGAAGATATAGCTGGTGGGTCCGAGCTGTCAGCGGCGGTAACGTTTTTTTCACGAAATACAGAGGCCCTTTCGGTGGGTCCGTGATGTCAGGTGGAGGAATCATTATTTTGCGCGTAATAAGGAGGCATTTCCTTGCGTGCGGCCGTGGACCCAGCTGTCGGCCTCTCCACGTACAGTCCACTTTAGATGCATGTCGGTCGTTGACCATGTTGACCAGGCCGCGCCGAGAGCACCAGGGCGGTGGACGATGGCGAGGCCTAGGAAGGGAACGAAACGGAGGCAGGGAAGACTCGGCAGTTGTTTCCCACGTGGAGGGGAGTACGACTGTACGAGGGTTTACTGGTTCGTCTGCCGTCGCCGGAGAATAACAGCAGGTGTGGGTGAGTAGAGGGATGGCTAGGCCAGCGATGGGAGTACGGTGGGGCAGTGAGGCCTGCGCGGCAGCAGAGCCGGCCGCGGGGAGGAGGGAGCAGGCAGTCTCGCCGGCGCTTGTCTGAGCGGCTGGAGCAGGAAGAGCAGAGATTGAAGAAGCACGACGGCCGTTGGATGGCCATCCAAGAGTCACTGCTTGTGCGTCAACCTTTTTTTAGGAAAGCCTCAAATCTGTGGAAAACAGCATACAGCCCATCTGACATTATTTCTAATAATTTACAGCCCATTTGCTAATTATTAAGGTTTTTTTGTAGCCCATATTCTTTTTGTTAGCATTACAGCCCATATTGTGGCCACGGTTAAAAAATTATACGAAATTTTGCATATTTCGGTGCGGTCCAAACTGTTTTTAATCCTGAAATTTTGACTCATATTCAAACTAATTTTAAAAATAAATGTATATCAATATAAAATCCAACAAATTCTCCGCGCATAAAAATTAATGTAATTTAAAATCTCGAAATGAAAAAAAAAGATATTTGAAACTAATTGCCGGTTTGATGTGTTTAAAAAATGTACAGCCCATTTCTCATTACTGATGGGCCATTTTCTTGGCCAGGCGAATGAAAGCTCTCCTCGGCTTGAAAGATTTGCAGCCCAACAGGCCTGACAAAGCGACTTACTTGGCAAGTCACAAAAAAACTGGGCTGTGGCAGTGGACCCAGTTGTCAGCCTCTCCACGTACAGTACTCTTCCGATGGAAGTCGTTCCTTGACTACGTTGACCACGCCGCGCGGAGAGCACCACGGCGGTGGACGACGACGAGGCCTAGGAAGGGGACGACGCGGAGTCGGGGAAGACCTAGCAGTGGAAGCCCGCGCGGAGAGGAGTACGAGGGTTCACTGGTTCGGCTGCGGTGTGAGGCTGCCGTCGCCGCAGGGCCTGGCCAACAGTGGGAATAGTAGGGGGCGGTGAGACCTCCGCGGCAGCACAGCCAGTCACGGGAGGCAGGAGCATGCGGCACGACCGGCGCTGCTTTGGGCGGCTGGAGCAAGAAGGCCAGAGGTTGAAGAAGCACTATGGCCGTTGGATGGACATCGTACGGCCACTAGAGCTAGAATCGTTCATATTGACTAAAGTTGACAAAGGCCCCCGTCCCAGTCAACTTAGTAGGCCCACAAGTCAGCCTCCCACCATGGTGGGTCCCAGCTAGCAGGGGGAGTATTCATTTTTTTGTGCGTAATAAGGAGGCACTTCCTTGTGTGCGAAGATATAGCTGGTGTGTCCGAGCTGTCAGCGGCGGTAACGTTTTTTTCATGAAATACAGAGGCCCTTTCAGTGGGTCCCTGATGTCAGGTGGAGGAATCATTATTTTGCGCGTAATAAGGAGGCATTTCCTTGCGTGCGGCCGTGGACCCAGCTGTCGGCCTCTCCACGTACAGTCCACTTTAGATGCATGTCGGTCGTTGACCACGTTGACCAGGCCGCGCCGAGAGCACCAGGGCGGTGGACGACGGCGAGGCCTAGGAAGGGAACGAAACGGAGGCAGGGAAGACTCGGCAGTTGTTTCCCACGCGGAGGGGAGTACGACTGTACGAGGGTTTACTGGTTCGTCTGCCGTCGCCGGAGAATAACAACAGGTGTGGGTGAGTAGAGGGATGGCTAGGCCAGCAATGGGAGTACGGTGGGGCGGTGAGGCCTGCGCGGCAGCAGAGCCGGCCGCGGGGAGGAGGGAGCAGGCAGTCCCGCCGGCACTTGTTTGAGCGGCTGGAGCAGGAAGAGCAGAGATTGAAGAAGCACGACGGCCGTTGGATGGCCATCCAACAGTCACTGCTTGTGCGTCAAACTTTTTTTTAGGAAAGCCTCAAATCTGTGGAAAACAGCATACAACCCATCTGCCATTATTTCTAATAATTTACAGCCCATTTGCTAATTATTAAGGTTTTTTTTGTAGCCCATATTCTTTTTGTTAGCATTACAGCCCATATTGTGGCCACGGTTAAAAAATTATACAAAATTTTGCATATTTCGGTGCGGTCCGAACTGTTTTTAATCCCGAAATTTCGACTCACATTCAAACTGATTTTAAAAATAAATGAATATCAATATAAAATCCAACAAAGTCTCCACGCATAAAAATTAATGTAATTTAAAATCTCGAAATGAAAAAAAAAGATATTTGAAACTAATTGCCGGTTTGATGTGTTTTAAAAATGTACAGCCCATTTCTCATTTCTGATGGGCCATTTTCTTGGCCAGGCGAATGAAAGCTCTCCTCGGCTTGAAAGATTTGCAGCCCAACAGGCCTGACAAAGCGACTTACTTGGCAAGTCACAAAAAACTGGGCTGTGGCAGTGGACCCAGCTGTCAGCCTCTCCACATACAGTACTCTTCCGATGGAAGTCATTCCTTGACCACGTTGACCACGCCGCGCGGAGAGCACCACGGCGGTGGACGACGACGAGGCCTAGGAAGGGGACGACGCGGAGTCGGGGAAGACGCAGCAGTGGAAGCCCGCGCGGAGAGGAGTACGAGGGTTCACTGGTTCGGCTGCGGTGTGAGGCTGCCGTCGCCGCAGGGCCTGGCCAACGGTGGGAATAGCAGGGGGCGGTGAGGCCTCCGCGGCAGCACAGCCGGTCACGGGAGGCAGGAGCATGCGACACGACCGGCGCTGCTTTGGGCTGCTGGAGCAAGAAGGCCAGAGGTTGAAGAAGCACTATGGCCGTTGGATGGACATCGTACGGCCACTTGAGCTAGAATCGTTCATATTGACTAAAGTTGACAAAGGCCCCCGTCCCAGTCAACTTAGTAGGCCCACAAGTCAGCCTCCCACCATGGTGGGTCCCAGCTAGCAGGGGGAGTATTCATTTTTTTGTGCGTAATAAGGAGGCACTTCCTTGTGTGCGAAGATATAGCTGGTGTGTCCGAGCTGTCAGCGGCGGTAACGTTTTTTTCACGAAATACAGAGGCCCTTTCGGTGGGTCCCTGATGTCAGGTGGAGGAATCATTATTTTGCGCGTAATAAGGAGGCATTTCCTTGCGTGCGGCCGTGGACCCAGCTGTCGGCCTCTCCACGTACAGTCCACTTTAGATGCATGTCGGTCGTTGACCACGTTGACCAGGCCGCGCCGAGAGCACCAGGGCGGTGGACGACGGCGAGGCCTAGGAAGGGAACGAAACGGAGGCAGGGAAGACTCGGCAGTTGTTTCCCACGCGGAGGGGAGTACGACTGTACGAGGGTTTACTGGTTCGTCTGCCGTCGCCGGAGAATAACAACAGGTGTGGGTGAGTAGAGGGATGGCTAGGCCAGCGATGGGAGTACGGTGGGGCGGTGAGGCCTGCGCGGCAGCAGAGCCGGCCGCGGGGAGGAGGGAGCAGGCAGTCCCGCCGGCACATGTTTGAGCGGCTGGAGCAGGAAGAGCAGAGATTGAAGAAGCACGACGGCCGTTGGATGGCCATCCAACAGTCACTGCTTGTGCGTCAAACTTTTTTTTAGGAAAGCCTCAAATCTGTGGAAAACAGCATACAACCCATCTGCCATTATTTCTAATAATTTTCAGCCCATTTGCTAATTATTAAGGTTTTTTTTGTAACCCATATTCTTTTTGTTAGCATTACAGCCCATATTGTGGCCACGGTTAAAAAATTATACGAAATTTTGCATATTTCGGTGCGGTCCGAACTATTTTTAATCCCGAAATTTCGACTCACATTCAAACTGATTTTAAAAATAAATGAATATCAATATAAAATCCAACAAAGTCTCCACGCATAAAAATTAATGTAATTTAAAATCTCGAAATGAAAAAAAAAGATATTTGAAACTAATTGCCGGTTTGATCTGTTTTAAAAATGTACAGCCCATTTCTCATTACTGATGGGCCATTTTCTTGGCCAGGCGAATGAAAGCTCTCCTCGGCTTGAAAGATTTGCAGCCCAACAGGCCTGACAAAGCGACTTACTTGGCAAGTCACAAAAAAACTGGGCTGTGGCAGTGGACCCTGCTGTCAGCCTCTCCACGTACAGTACTCTTCCGATGGAAGTCGTTCCTTGACCACGTTGAGCACGCCGCGCGGAGAGCACCACGGCGGTGGACGACGGCAAGGCCTAGGAAGGGGACGACGCGGAGCCGGGGAAGACGCGGAAGTGGAAGCCCGCGCGGAGAGGAGTACGAGGGTTCACTGGTTCGGCTGCGGTGTGAGGCTGCCGTCGCCGCAGGGCCTGGCCAACGGTGGGAATAGTAGGGGGCGGTGAGGCCTCCGCGGCAGCACAGCCGGTCACGGGAGGCAGGAGCATGCGGCACGACCGGCGCTGCTTTGGGCGGCTGGAGCAAGAAGGCCAGAGGTTGAAGAAGCACTATGGCCGTTGGATGGACATCGTACGACCACTGGAGCTAGAATCGTTCATATTGACTAAAGTTGACGAAGGCCCCCGTCCCAGTCAACTTAGTAGGCCCACAAGTCAGCCTCCCACCATGGTGGGTCCCAGCTAGCAGGGGGAGTATTCATTTTTTTGTGCGTAATAAGGAGGCACTTCCTTGCGTGCGAAGATATAGCTGGTGGGTCCGAGCTATCAGCGGCGGTAACGTTTTTTTCACGAAATACAGAGGCCCTTTCGGTGAGTCTGTGATGTCAGGTGGAGGAATCATTATTTTGCGCGTAATAAGAAGGCATTTCCTTGCGTGCGGCCGTGGACCCAGCTGTCGGCCTCTCCACGTACAGTCCACTTTAGATGCATGTCGGTCGTTGATCACGTTGACCAGGCCGCGCCGAGAGCACCAGGGCGGTGGACGACGGCGAGGCCTAGGAAAGGAGCGAAACGGAGGCAGGGAATACTCGGCAGTTGTTTCCCACGCGGAGGGGAGTACGACTGTACGAGGGTTTACTGGTTCGTCTGCCGTCGCCGGAGAATAACAGCAGGTGTGGGTGAGTAGAGGGATGGCTAGGCCAGCGATGGGAGTACGGTGGGGTGGTTAGGCCTGCGCGGCAGCAGTGCCGGCCGCGGGGAGGAGGGCGCAGGCAGTCCCTCCGGCGCTTGTTTGAGCGGCTGGAGCAGGAAGAGGAGAGATTGAAGAAGCACGACGGCCGTTGGATGGCCATCCAACAGTCACTGCTTGTGCGTCAACCTTTTTTTTAGGAAAGCCTCAAATATGTGGAAAACAGCATACAGACCATCTGCTATTATTTCTAATAATTTACAGCCCATTTTCTAATTATTAAGTTTTTTTTGTAGCCCATCTTCTTTTTGTTAGCATTACAGCCCATATTGTGGCCACGGTTAAAAAATTATACGAAATTTTGCATATTTTGGTGCGGTCCTAACTGTTTTTAATCCCGAAATTTTGATTCACATTCAAACTGATTTTAAAAATAAATGTATATCAATATAAAATCCAATAAATTCTCCACGCATAAAAATTAATGTAATTTAAAATCTCGAAATGAAAAAAAAGATATTTGAAACTAATTGCCGGTTTGATGTGTTTTAAAAATGTACAGCCCATTTCTCATTACTGATGGGCCATTTTCTCGGCCAGGCGAATGAAAGCTCTGCTCGTCTTGAAAGCTTTGCAGCCCAACAGGCCTGACAAAGCGACTTACTTGGCAAATCACAAAAAAACTGGGCTGTGGCAGTGGACCCAGCTATCAGCCTCTCCACGTAGAGTACTCTTTCGATGGAAGTCGTTCCTTGACCACGTTGACCACGCCGCGTGGAGAGCACCACGGTGGTGGACGACGGCGAGGCCTAGGAAGGGGACGACGCGAAGCCGGGGAAGACGCGGAAGTGGAAGCCCGCGCGGAGAGGAGTACGAGGGTTCACTGGTTCGGCTGCGGTGTGAGGCTGCCGTCGCCGCAGGGCCTGGCCAACGGTGGGAATAGTAGGGGGCGGTGAGGCCTCCGCGGCAGCACAGCCGGTCACGGGAGGCGGGAGCATGCGGCACGACCGGCGCTGCTTTGGGCGGCTGGAGCAAGAAGGCCAGAGGTTGAAGAAGCACTATGGCCGTTGGATGGACATCGTACGGCCACTGGAGCTAGAATCGTTCATATTGACTAAAGTTGACAAAGGCCCCCGTCCCAGTCAACTTAGTAGGCCCACAAGTCAGCCTCCCACCATGGTGGGTCCCAGCTAGCAGGGGGAGTATTCATTTTTTTTGTGCGTAATAAGGAGGCACTTCCTTGCGTGCGAAGATATAGCTGGTGGGTCCGAGCTGTCAGCGGCGGTAACGTTTTTTTCACGAAATACAGAGGCCCTTTCGGTGGGTCCGTGATGTCAGGTGGAGGAATCATTATTTTGCGCGTAATAAGAAGGCATTTCCTTGCGTGCGGCTGTGGACCCAGCTGTCGGCCTCTCCACGTACAGTCCACTTTAGATGCATGTCGGTCGTTGACCACGTTGACCAGGCCGCGCCGAGAGCACCAGGGCGGTGGACGACGACGAGGCCTAGGAAAGGAGCGAAACGGAGGCAGGGAATACTCGGCAGTTGTTTCCCACGCGGAGGGGAGTACGACTGTATGAGGGTTTACTGGTTCGTCTGCCGTCGCCGGAGAATAACAGCAGGTGTGGGTGAGTAGAGGGATGGCTAGGCCAGCGATGGGAGTACGCTGGGGTGGTTAGGCCTGCGCGGCAGCAGAGCCGGCCGCGGGGAGGAGGGCGCAGGCAGTCCCGCCGGCGCCTGTTTGAGCGGCTGGAGCAGGAAGAGCAGAGATTGAAGAAGCACGACGGCCGTTGGATGGCCATCCAACAGTCACTGCTTGTGCGTCAACCTTTTTTTTAGGAAAGCCTCAAATATGTGGAAAACAGCATAGAGACCATCTGCTATTATTTCTAATAATTTACAGCCCATTTTCTAATTATTAAGTTTTTTTTGTAGCCCATCTTCTTTTTGTTAGCATTACAGCCCATATTGTGGCCACAGTTAAAAAATTATACGAAATTTTGCATATTTTGGTGCGGTCCTAACTGTTTTTAATCCCGAAATTTTGATTCACATTCAAACTGATTTTAAAAATAAATGTATATCAATATAAAATCCAATAAATTCTCCACGCATAAAAATTAATGTAATTTAAAATCTTGAAATGAAAAAAAAGATATTTGAAACTAATTGCCGGTTTGATGTGTTTTAAAAATGTACAGCCCATTTCTCATTACTGATGGGCCATTTTCTCGGCCAGGCGAATGAAAGCTCTCCTCGTCTTGAAAGCTTTGCAGCCCAACAGGCCTGACAAAGCGACTTACTTGGCAAATCACAAAAAAACGGGGTTGTGGCAGTGGACCCAGCTGTCAGCCTCTCCACGTACAGTACTCTTTCGATGGAAGTCGTTCCTTGACCACGTTGACCACGCCGCGCGGAGAGCACCACGGCGGTGGACGACGGCGAGGCCTAGGAAGGGGACGACGCGGAGCCGGGGAAGACGCGGAAGTGGAAGCCCGCGCGAGAGGAGTACGAGGGTTCACTGGTTCGGCTGCGGTGTGAGGCTGCCGTCGCCGCAGGGCCTGGCCAACGGTGGGAATAGTAGGGGGCGGTGAGGCCTCCGCGGCAGCACAACCGGTCACGGGAGGCAGGAGCATGCGGCACGACCGGCGCTGCTTTGGGTGGCTGGAGTAAGAAGACTAGCGGTTGAAGAAGTACTACAGCCGTTGGATGGACATCGTACGCTCACTGAAGCTAGAATCGTTCATATTGACTAAAGTTGACAAAAGCCCCCGTGCCAGTCAACTTAGTAGGCCCACAAGTCAGCCTCCCACCATGGTGGGTCCCAGCTAGCAGGGGGAGTATTCATTTTTTGTGCGTAATAAGGAGGCACTTCCTTGCGTGCGAAGATATAGCTAGTGGGTCCGAGCTGTCAGCGGCGGTAACGTTTTTTTTCGCGAAATACAGAGGCCCTTTCGGAGGGTCCCTGATGTCAGGTGGAGGAATCATTATTTTACGCGTAATAAGCAGGCATTTCCTTGCGTGCGGCCGTGGACCCAGCTGTCGGCCTCTCCACTTACAGTCCACTTCAGATGCATGTCGGTCGTTGACCACGTTGACCAGGCCGCGCCGAGAGCACCAGGGCGGTGGACGACGGCGAGGCCTAGGAAGGGAACGACACAGAGGCAGGGAAGACTCGGCAGTTGTTTCCCACACGGAGGGGAGTACGATTGTACGAGGGTTTGCTGGTTCGTCTGCCGTCGCCGGAGAATAACAGCAGGTGTGGGTGAGTAGAGGGATGGCTAGGCCAGCAATGGGAGTACGGTGGGGCGGCGAGGCCTGCGCGGCAGCAGAGCCGGCCACGGGGAGGAGGGAGCAGGCCTAGACGGGGCAGCCAAAAACCACGTCCAACACTTTCCAAAACTTCGTCCCTCGTTTTCTCTGTGTTTCGCACACTCGATATTGTGTGGGCATTTTGACTGTGCATCATATGAAGATGTGCTATGCATGAATGTTGATCAGCATGATGTTAACTGGCTGGTAGTTCCATTTTCGACCATGAATAAAACTTCCAACATGATGTTAACCCTGTTTGAAAAGACCATGTTAATATAAATGCTCTGCCTCTGAAAGTTGCAGTTTCTTATCTGAAACTGAACTCGCAGTTTCCTATCTGAAACTGAAACTTGCAGTTTCTTCTCTGAGAATCACACTGTCTGCACTTTTATACTCCTATGAAACTACATTTTTTCAAGTGCTAAAAATAGATCTCTAGAATTCCTAAAATACTTCATATGCTCAATACTGCAAATCTGAAATTCAAAAGACATTCATATCTAAAAGTACTCTCAAAATACACAACACAAAACACAATTTACAACCTGCAAATACTGACAACCCTAAGCTCCTCCTGACAATTGACAACCTGCCTGACTATTGGGCTGGGGGGGGGGCAGCCCCCTCCTATTCCTCGGCGGCAGACAGCCACCCCGTGAGACGATGTGAACGGCGAGGGAGACGATGGCGGGGAAGCGTCGTCGGGCCAACTGCTTTTCTCCTCTTGCAGTTGGGTTCGGTCAACGAAGACTCCACCGGCTCGCTCTGGCAGGACACCCTCACAAACGGCACCCTGTAGATGCTCGATCCTTCAATCTCTGGTGGATGCTCCATCTGAGATCGATACTCCCACCACCGCTCCCTCATGATCGGATTCGGTGAATCTGTTTGCTCCATGGCCCAGAGGAGCAGCTCTATGTACTCCGGCGCGACTCCCTCCGGGAGTATCGCCGCCTTTTTGCTCTGTTGTAGATATTTGGCCATGGATGTCGCCATCACCGCTAGTTGGTCCTTGTTGTCAAACCAAGACTGTATCTCCAACATCCTAGCTAGCTTCACAGGGTCGCCGTCTGCGATCCTCACGTATCGGTTGTACTCCTCCATCGATCTACTTCTCCACAGCACCATCACTCGCCGGCGGTGGTTTTTGAATGGAAGAGGAGAGGAGCAGCGCTGGTTTTGGATTAGAACGGGAGAGGAGCGACGCTGGTTTTGGACTGGAACAGGAGAGGAGGGGCGGTGGTTTTCAAATGGAAGAGGAGAGGAGCAGTGCTGCATTTAGATTGGAACAGGAGAGGAGCGGCGGTGGTTTAAGAGGAGAAGAGCGGCGCTGGTCTTGGAAGTATTTTTTGTTGTTTTGCGTATTTTGGGTCAAAGTTTGACCACGTACTGTATTTGACAAGAAAAATGTGAATGCATGTCACCAAAAATTGTATCGTTTGGTTCGTATCTGAATGTACTTTCAAATTATATTATTTTTGCAATGTATAACATATATTTTATGTGCGAAAATCATGGTCAATTATGACCCAGAATAAAAGGGAGACTAGTTAATGTGGGGTCGCTTTCTTAATTGAAGGGTAAATTGATTTTGATTTTGATCCAGTCACAGCGTGCCGGCCCTCTCGTCCAATCCTAAATCGCTGCCGCACGCTCCTCTCCCTCTTCTCCATTGCAAAACCACCTCCTCTCCTCTCCATCATCTCCATTCCAAAACCACCGTCTCGCCTCTCCCTCTTCTGATCTTCTCCATTGCAAAACCACCTCCTCTCCTCTCCATCATCTCCATTCCAAAACCACCGTCTCGCCTCTCCCTCTTCTGATCTTCTGCATTGCAAAACCACCTCCTCTCCTCTCCATCATCTCCATTCCAAAACCACCGTCTCGCCTCTCCCTCTTCTCTATAGCAAGACCACCGTCTCTCCTCCCATCTTCCAAAGCTAGCACCGGACCACTCAGAAGGACATCTATGGAGAGGATGCAGCAGCGAATCAGGCAGATCGCCGGCGGCGACCAGGCAAAGTTAGCCAGGTTGAAGGAGATCCTTAGTTGGTTTGAAAATGAGTGGGAGATTTCGAGGACGGTGCGGGCCATGTGGCAATGTATACGAAAGAGCTAGACGGCGGCGATGAGGGCGGCGATGTACATGTACTCCTCGGCGGCAGTCAAGCCGCAGTCCTCCGAGTTCATCGAGTGTCTCCTCTGGGCGATGGAGCAGACAGATTCGCCCGAGCCGACAGTCAGGCGGAAGTGGTGGGCGTACAGGTCGAAGGTCGAGCACCCAGAGGATAACGAATCGATCGACTATGGTGTGTCGTTCGTGAGGGTGTAGAGCCAGCCGGAGCCACAGGAGTATTCGTTCTCCCACCACAAGAGGAGGCTGGATGGCGCGACATCGCTTCCCCGCCGTTCTCCACGGTTCCCTCGACGCTCGCCTCATTTCAACGGCGGCGGTAGGGTTTAAGGTAAGCTTCGCACTAACCTAATCTTCCACCCGCTCATGCTTACAATCAGTGTGACAGCTAATGAAAATCATGCTTACAATCAGTCTCCGAGTACTACGCCAATCACCCTAAAATAGCTCTGGACCTTTGGGTCAAAGTTGTGACACAATGTACAAATAAAGAAAAATAGATTGGTGCTTCTTTCAGAAAAGAGTACTCCCTAGAAAACTGCCAATATAAGCTACTAGTATTTGGTTAGATGATTTGCTGCCGAGAAAGATCCGTCCACAGAGAGCGCCACACATCCCACTGGTGGTGGTGGATGCCAATGCGTGCATGCAGCATGGTTGGTGTCGGTAATTTTTACTTGGCACACCTCGCACTCTGCATATATGCCGGTTCCATACGTACATTTGTGCAGTTTCACCAAAATGCAGCTGGATAACCCTGTTTGCACAGATAATGAAAAAGTGTGATTACATTATAGTGGCACTAGTTGATGAAACGCACAAAATAAATAGAAGAAAATATTGCGATAGTATCATAGTATGCCATGCTGCGAGGGCGAGATGGGCCCTGCGACGCCTCATACGGTACGCCTCATACTGGACATCGCCCCAAGTCTCCCAGATACACCTTCTGCCAGTGATGAACATCAGTGTACAGCGGTAGTACAAGGAGGCGCCTTGAGACATTCAAATCTCTATTTTTGTACATATCAACTAAAATTAAGCACCCCAGTTTGCAGAAACGCTTAAACATTAACAATGGGACTAGTTGATGAAACATACATTAACAAAGAGAAGCACTTTCTTTATCCACATTGGAAATGAAATGATAGAGATGACACTCGCTCTATTTTAACTGTATTATTACTTCATTTTATCAGTGACACTAGGGTCGAGCAGGTGGCAAACGAGGTGTACCGTGCGTCGCAAGGATGGAGGCCGGGGGTGCTTAGACTGGGATGCTGAAGCCGGCTCTTTCAGTCACCAACATGGATGATTCAATTCATGGGACCTTTTGGTGCAGTTCACCTAAAATGAAGCAATGTCCCGTGAGCTAGCAGCTTCTTCTTCAAAAAAAATTTAAGCAAAGGGCTCCAGCCCCGGTTCCATTTCCATCAGAAAATGAAACCCACAGAGCTTCTTCTTCATTAGTTGCAATAAAATGGAGCAACATCAAGGTTGGTTGTGAAGCTCCTGGAATGCTCAACTATAATTTGGATATCATTTGTGCAGTTCAACTAAGATCGAGCGTGAAATGTATATCTCTGTTTGCACAAAAAAGGTGGAAAGGAGGGTGACTAACAAGTGATGAAACATGCATCAAATGAAAATAAGCATGTTCCTTATCTGAATGGCAATCCTACAAGGACAGTAGCAATTTCTAAAGCACTGGCATTGCTAGATATTAGTGTGGGCATTAGGATTAACTATGACAAACGTTAAATACGACATTACTATGGGCACGGGAGAGTAGGCGGACCAGGACAGTTGCATTTCTAACGAAAAGAACCAACTTATCTTAATGGGAAATTTTAGCAGGACATGTAAAGAAGTGCCATTGATTCATATTACTGGAGGCATTACATTGAAAACAACATTGGTTTAACGTGTCCTTAATTTTAACAGTGCGACTGCTACATTTTACCAGTGGCATTACATAAGAGTGGCTCGGGGCAACAAACATCAGAACAGGATATCTGGGTTGGTCCCATTTTTGTTCGGTATAGCCACCTTATACTGTGTGAGGCTAGCAAATCTAGTGCTGGACTTACTCTGTTGACTTGTCCCCCAGTCCCCACTTTCTTTCCTTTTTCAACCAATAGATCAGGTTTATATTGAGTTTGTACTGCGTTTCCCTTTATTTCCCTATTAGACCTAGAGACCAGTTGGATAGCCAGTCTCTGCTACTTTTCGCCCCCATTATTTTCTCTTTCGACCAAGTCCTAGATTCAGGTAACAAATCCTCCCCCCCACCCACTTTCTTCCTTGTTTGAACCAAGTAGTACTAGATTCGAGTGCATGAACTAGTTTTACCTCTTAAACGTAAAAAAATTAGGTGGTTTTCGAACAGCCGATCGATCATATCTACGAGGGGGCCTGAGAAATAGTAAAAGATACAAATGCAGTGACGTCAGGAGCTCGGGAAGTAGAGCAAGGCCGGTTTCGAAGGAAGTTATACCTGATGGTCGCCAGGATGTTGCTAGGTGGGCGGCGGGAGGCCGGATCTGCCCACACTACGGCAGCGAGGAAGAAGGGGTCGGAGGCCCTCCCTCGCCAATGGTGCTTGGGAGAGAATGGCAAGGCAGGCTGATCGGGACGCGCCCAGCAGTGGGTAAGAGCCGTCGCCGAGGACGACCGCATGAACGTTGCACCTTCTCACCTTCCCCGACGGAGCGGATCCGGCTGGATCTGTGACCAGCGGTGAGCAGAGAGAGAGTGTGTGGCCACCGCTGTCGTGTTTAGATCTGGAGAGGCCGAGACAGTGTGAAGAGAGCAACACTAGAAAGCAAGCGCGGAGGCTCCTGCCTATATAGTGGAGTAGTACTAGTTTTCTTTTGTCTACCGGAGCCGGCTTGACCTCGTCAATGACTGTCGAGAAGTCTTCATGCACGTGGCCCGGAGGCGCAGTTGTCGTCATTTTGATCTGAAGCGCTGGATTATAACATATCACACGAAAAAATGCCACATGACAAGAAATCATAACCTCACAGCCCAAAGGAGACAACATGAATCCTGACGGACAAACTAGACGAGGAACAAAGCTCAAATTAAAGATAAACTCGTAGAAAAGGGGTCCGTCGATAGATGTCCTAATTAACATAGCCGGCTTGACCTAGATGGCAGCCGAGTAGTCACTGTTCGTGCATGTGCCCCCAATGACTAGCCCAACTCAGTTGTCGCTGTTTAACCCTCGCAGTGATCCGAAGCACATGACACCTAATTTTGCGAGATGACAAGAAACCTTTTTTTAGATTTCTCACCACAACTACAGCCATGTACAACACAGCCTGCACGATATGTAGACAATAGCCAATCCAGGCGTGTCTGCTGGAGTCTGGTCACATGCATGGATGAACTGATCTTCCGTGTCTTGCAGGGATCGTCCAGGCACCAACGTAGTACAACACTTCGGTAGTACTATCGCTCATCTCCCTCTTCTATTAATTCACCCGACTTGCGGGGCCGGGGAGTGTGCCTATGGTCGGTTCTCAATTGCCGTCCCACATGTGTGTGCAAACGCAATATGACGCGCGTTCCATTCAGAGAGCAGCGTGCCAGACCGACCGACCATCTGGGGTGCGACGCGAACACGACGGGTATGCTGTATACTCCATACATGTGTACCGTTGTTTTCTAGACGCTTTGCTCCATGGCGCGGGCGCAATCCATGGATACAAAATTTGTATACTGTATACTATTTAAAAGTCGAGGGCGGGGCTTTTCCTGCGCGGTAGGCGTGGCAGTTCCGCCTAGTCGGTTCGACAGAGACGCGAGAAGACGAGGGAGTAGGCTGCTGCAAACGTAGGGCTGTGTGATTTGACAGCGAGTTACTGCTGGACAGGTGGGCCCCCGTGATTTGACTTGCCTCATTTTAACTATGGCGCTACGACCGGTGTGAGTCTCCCGATTCCTGACCACCTCCATACAGGTGCCTCTCCCAATGCTCCACCATGTAGTAGAGGCCGGCTCTTGCATGAGAGCCCACTTCTCCACTTTTTCCTTGCCTCTCTTTCCTCCACATATGCAAAAATGCCATGTAAAGCGCACTATTGTACTTACTTTTACTTGCTCCTACAGGTGCTTAAGCTTGCCACATAGGCATAAAGTCTGTTGTGGCAAGTTAATCAAGAAGAGAGAGACTAGTTTGGTGACCCAAGGAAGAAACGGTGCTAAGCGCGTGTACCTAGGTGAAAAGACAATTTTGAGTCTATAGCTAATTAAATGAAGCAAACTTAGCAACACCATTTCATTGGAAGAGGTCACTCCTTGGCAAATGCAATGAATACTAGTACTCCCTGTTTCCCATAATATAAGAACGTTTTTGGCACTACACTAGTGTAAAAAATGTTCTTATATTATGGGACGGAGGGAGTACGAAGAAAGAGATAGAGAGGAGTAAAAAAATTTACACTTATAGCCAACCTTGTTGTAGTATGAGTGACTAAGTGATGACTATGTATGACATGCCAACATCAGATAGCCTAACGCACCGTGTTAAATCTCCAAGGGCACGACCGCACGAGCGACGCGACGGTCGTGGTAGGAGCGACCATGATACGGGCTGCTGGCAGCCCTTGGATCTGAGATCAAACGGTCGCATGCTAAGTTGCTGAAAATTTGCAGAATAACCCTCCAGGATAGGATATTCACCCATAGGTCTAGAATCACGCCATGCAACTGTTCGATCTCAGATCCAAGGGCTCTCGGAAGCCCGTATCATGGGAGAATGGAAAGCCACTACCCTGTCGTTCGCACGCTGGCAGTTCGCTCCTACTCGTCCCCGCACGTCCTTCAATACTACGGCGGTTCGCTCCTAGTCGTCCCGTCCATTCACATTACGGTAGTTCCACTAATCCTAACCCTCCTCCCAAATCCATGGCGTCCCAAATCTCCACGATCGGCGGTGAGTACAAGGTTAGAACCATCACCGGCGATGAGTTCGACGTCATCTACACCTGTTCTTCCGCGACGGTGAAAGGATGCCTTTCTCGCTTCAGACGCATGTTCGAAGACTCAGATGATGAGTGGGTCGCTGGGCTAGATGTTGAGTACACCATAGTCCTGGGACGAGAGAAGGATCTAAAGGACGAAGAGAGGAAGAAGCCCGCCGTGATCCAGGTTTGCGTGCATGACTTATGCTTGGTCTACCACATATGCCATGCCGACGTTGAGTGCCAGGATTTTAAGGACTTCCTCGAGAGCAACCTACTCAAATTCGTTACTGTAGACTTTGGTAACGACAAAGAAGTCCTGCGTCGGATAGGCCTCGTTGTAGGCAACACCTTCGACCTTCAGAAGAATCGGCTGGTGTCCTCTCGTTAGCCTTCAATGCTGACCCTGGCAGGAGCCATGGTTCATCCTTCGTACGGTAAACTGGAGAAACCTCCATACACGTTTCATCGTCATGCATGGCAGCGGAATGTACTAGATATAGACCACATCCACTACGCTGCAATGGATGGCTACCTTTGCTTCAATATCTACAAGGGTTGGATGAAGAGCAACAGCCAAGTGTGTGGTTCAAGCAAAGAAGTATCGGCCAAGAGGAAGAGGGAAAAGGACGAAGTCGAGGACGTGGACGAGGACTCCGAGTAAGGTGGCAGTGTCATTGCTCATGGTGGTTCTAATGCAGTGTCTACCAGAATAGTTGCAAAGTTTAATTTCAGGTGTGCTTAATTTAATTTGAGGGGTGTGTTGTGCTGAGCCCCCAGCAGAACTATGTTATGTTTCTTCTTGTTACTTTAACTCTTCAGTACGTACATACTAGTATTTCTTACATTTCATCTTTTAGTTGGTATAGTACTACCACTCGTTTCTTCACATTATATACGTACAATATATATGGCCAACATCATATAGCCAGCAGTTTAGTTGTCAAAGAATTTCAGGGTGCTTAGTTTTGTCAAAGAATTCCAGGATGCATGGATCCAAGGGACTTATTTTAGTCTGACTAAAAATAGTCTCTTTAAGAGGCTAAAGTTCCAAGCACCCCTGACTAAAGAGGGGCTAAAACTAGTCTTGAGACTAAAATTTTTTAGTCAGGGGTACCCCTACTAAAATGTGGATTAGTCCTCTCTCTACTCATTTAACTCCTCTCCTTTAACACAGGCGAGTTCTGGATTGGAGGGTTTGGAGGATAATAAATGCTCATTAACTTGATTTTAGCCTTTTTAGTATTTGGATCCAAGCATGGGTGAGGCTAGCATGTTTTAGTCCCACTACCTTTAGTCATGGGACTAAAACGTATCCAAGCACCCTCTTAGTTTTATTTGAGGGGTGGGTTGTGCTGGACACCATTATTGTGACTAGCCTTTTTAATAGTACTACATGCATAATTTGGCGGCGAGCGCTCTCTATATGTACCACCTTTTTTTAAAATTTCAAGTTTTGCTCCATGGCGCCATCCATCGATACTACTGCTGCACAAAAGTATACATTTTTTAAAAGGCTAGAGGGCGGGGCAGTCTAGCTTGGTCGGTTTCACGAGAGGCGAGGGCCTTTGTGATTTGACGGCTCATTACTGCTGGAAGGCGGGGCCTTGTGATTTGACTGCTCGTATAAATGCGCCGACGACCTGATCGAGGAGGAGCAAAGAATCGTGCGGTATACTCAAGTTTTCCACTGGAGTAGTACTGCGACGGAGGAGCACGAAACACGGCAGCCCAGTGCCATATGGCGATAAAAAATGATCTAATTTGCTAGTCATCTCATTGTTAGCATTGTTCTATTCATTCCCTCAAAAAAAACATTATTCTATTCATGCCTCGCAGAGAACGTGACACGTGCGGCGAAACACCCGAAGCAAAAGATGAAACACAGGAGCAAAAGAAGAAGGAAGATTATCACCCCAAATGATCTAATTCACCGCGGAGTCGTAACTGCTTCTTCATCACCTCCACGACCTCCATCTCCTTGCGCGTCTCCTCCGCCATCTTCTTCATTCTGTCCATGACGCAAGATTTCTCGACGCGAGCCTTCATCATCTGTTCCACGGCCGCATTACGTACCTTGACAGCAGCCGGGTGCTCGATGCGGAGCTTCGCCAACTCCTCCTTTTGTTCCATGACGAGGGCCTGCAGCATCTTCATCAAGGAACTACTATTCTCATCCAGCTTCTTCCAGCTGGCGTTCTTCTCCTTCAACAGGTCGATCTCGTGGCAGAGCTTCGCCTTGTCCTCCTGAAGTCGCAGGATTTCGCCGGTCGCCTTGTTCTCCGAGGCAATGCTCTTCTTCAGCAGCATCACCAAGCCGGCGGTCAACTCCCCCTGCTGATTGAGCTTAGCGGGCATGTCGTCGAGGCTCTCCTTCAACAACTCCATCAAGCCTTGAATAAACTCCTTCTGCTTATTGAGCTGATTGGGCATGCCGTCGAGGGATAACGACTCCAGCTCCGCCGGCTCGGCATGTTCGCCTCCGCGGCTAGGGCGCTCTTGGGAGCCATCGCCTGCCCGTGAGAGATCTTTTCAGGTCTCTGCGTGGCGGCGAGCCCTCTTTTTTTCCGCAGCCTTGGTTGTCGCCCCCTTGTTACGAGTAGTTCTCGACCTAGAGCTCTGCTCACCGGCCATGGCAACGACGGACGAAGAAGAAGCACTTATGAGGAGGAAAGGTAGAGTAACTTCCGGTTAGGTAGTTCCCCTTTTTATAACCTAAGTACTAGCACTAGTAGTAATACCTGCATAGTGGGAACACGTTCAGGTTTGGTACGTACTAGTAGGTGTGAGCAGGCTTTCGAATGTGATGGGAACAAGGTAAAGTTTAATTGATGGTTTTGGTTTCGAGGCCCGAAACGGCTCCCGATGAGTTTAGCGGAACATCAATTTCAAGTACTACACTGCTCAAATGCGTAAATATTATGTTACTGTCAAAAATTGGCACAAAATACGAAGGAGACCAATGGAAGTACTACTAGCAACCCACGATTTAACTACTCGCATGCGCGCAGTGGAGTAATAATGTCTTTCTTCCGCCCTCACGTCCACTCAATTTGCATGCGCTGTATGAATTGACCATCAATGAAGTGAACGACTTTACACGCGTCAAATTATGACATGGGGTGGATCTTGGTACAAAATTGCGTCCGCCCGTGTACCCGCGTGTGCGTGCGAGGGAATGAGTGCGTGCGTGGCATGCGTGCACATCTTTGCTTCGTGCATGTACCGCCAGTATGGCTCAGGGAGGACGAGTACATTCTTCTGGAACCAGCAGCACGTCACTGTGATCAATCCACGCAAGGAGGTCGCGACAACGCCTCCACATGTGCCACGTGGCTTCATGAACTATAAGAGAGACACTGTGTAGCGTGCCGTTGGTATTCTAATTTACGTGTTTTGCACATACTCGAAGTACTAGTAAGGTACACGTGCATTGCACGCATCAGATTTTGCAACCAAATTATGAATAAATACCACACTATAGCATGTAAGCTCTGAGTCATATATGCCTGATGTAGCCCTTCGTTTAATTCTTATAGTTCATCTCATTCAAAATCAATTAGTTTTTATAAAAAAGCTAAGAACGCGGGAATAGGAAAAACATGGGATTATAGTGGAATGTTGTCTTGAATCCTACAGGATTGTACGAGTGTTTGATTGTGCATAGAAAAAACGCAGAATTCTTTCAAAGAGGTTTGAGTGGATGGGATGTTTCCTATGAAATCTAGTGCAAATGAATCATATGGAAAAATTCCTATGGTATACAATCCTATGAATCAAACAACCAAGATAGGAAAAATTCCTAATGATTAGAATCCTCCAAATTCCTTTGAGAATCCTTTGAATCAAAGAAGCCCTTAATCTATTTTATGATTCATGGAATTGTGCGTTGTAAAACATAAAGTAAAAACAAATAATGGCAATTCAACTAGAAAAAAAGTTTGGGCAGTTATGATACGGAAGATTCTAGAACAAAAGAGAACAACTGTTGTTTTGAGGTTTGTGCATTATGCTTAAGTTCAACCATGGTGTCTGCTAGATTGTACATGTGGCAAAATCCGGTGGGGGCTAGAAGATGGTGTGAGGGGCCGAGTGGAGGGAGACTATGAAGGAATGCACAAGTGCGAGATCGATATTTAGAGTGAGGGGGCGAACACGTGCGCTGTTGCGCGCATTGGCGGAGCCATGAAAAATAAATGAGCTAGGGGGGCAAGCATTGCTAATCCTTTACGAGGAGGGTCAGTTCATGAACTTAAACCATTTTAGCAGCAATTTTCTAATGATCACATTCATATTAGCCTCGATATATAGTGATGTTAGGGGGGGAGGGGGCAGGGCCCTTACTGCCCCCTGTCTTCGCCATTGTGCACGCGTCTGAGAGATGAAGCGAAAGGCATGGATGATGAGAGGGGGACGTTGGATATATAATTAATGTGGGTGTATTAGCTATATATGTTAATCCTATATAGAGAGGTATAGATTGATCGATGTGGACGTGGGAAAGAGGGTGAGACCTCACTGGATATATCGATTGATCGGTTTGTGTGGAAAACTATGAAAGACCTAGCTATATACACACATACATAGAGGAACATCGATCGTTGCGCATGCATGCATGCGAGATAAAGAATGCCCGATATGATGGAGAGGGGGATGTGTGTGGGTGTGTGCCTTCATGGGAGACCGACCTGAAGAAAAAGATTGTATGCGTGCGATGGATAATGCCGACTGGTAGTGTGTGTGCATGCATGCACGAGAGAAAGTTAGTGGTACAATTATAAAGAGAAGACTACTGTGTGGGTGTAAAAGAATAGGTGAGGTCATAATCAATGTAAAGTTGAATTCAAATATTTGAATAAGAGATCCTGATGTTTGAAACCCATGCATGCATGAATATAATGGAGATCTGCGCGGTGTGGTTTGGAAATGAGCATGTTGTAATGTATACACATTGAACAAGGTCAGACTGATTTGAATTTGAGATACCAATGGCAGACATCATTTGGCCACGTTGCATCCGTGCATGGACACACTATTCTAATTAGAGATGATGAGCAGCTTTCGCATCATATATCTATATCTATACCCCTATATATACTATATTTTATATTTTTTTATATTGTGTGCGGGTAACTTTAACTTTGAAAGATGGTCGTTGGATGAGGCAAATCCGATGGTCCAAAGATGGCAAATTTGAGCACTACTGGCCGTTGGATATCATCTAGATTCCACCAGATTTCGCCACATGTATAATCTAGAAGACTCCATGGTTGAACTTAAGCATAATGCACAAACATCAAAACACAAGCACTTCTTATTTGTTCTAGAATCTTCCGTATTAGAATTGCCCAAATGTTTTTTTACATGATTTGCCATTATTTGTTTTTACTTTATGTCTTACGACGCACAATTCCATGAATCTTAAAATAGATTAGCTTTCTTATAAAAACTAGATGATTTTGAATGAAATGAACTATAAGAATTAAACGAACATCTACATCATGCATATATGACTCAAAGCTTGCATGCTATAATGTGGTATTTATTCATAATTTGGTTGCCAAATCTCATGCGTGCAATGCACGTGTACCTTACTCTAGTCTAAATGGTGTTTGTGTGTGTGTTGTGCGTGTTGAGGTGCAAATTGTCTTTTTTTGGGTACACGTTAAGCTTGTTCTTCCGAAATTTCAAGCCGCGCCTTGTTATGCCGAAAATTCAAGCTAGCGTCTCTATCTATCGTGCTGCGAAACTCCCGCCTCTTCAACCCACGCCTTGTTAGCCCGAAATATTTAAGATATATCTTTGTCTCGTTGTGCTCCGACAACTCCCTCCATCTCAACCCGCGCCTTGCTATTCGGAAATTACAACGCGCGCGAAAACTCCCACCTCCTGTGAAATCCCGACACTCGAAATGCCTGTGGTACCCCTGAACCGAAAGAACCGCCTCAAATCGGTGGGGGTACTTTCATAACTTACCCCACATTTCGGACAAGCGCGTCTCTAAGCCATGGTTCCCCACTGCCATCCCATCCACCCACCCATTCGTACGCCGAGGCCGTGAAAACCCGCGACGAAACCCCACACCCTGCTCCGTCCGCCACCCAGCCCGAGCCTCTTCCCCGATGACGTCGTCCACAGCAACACCTCGACGTCCCTCATCCATCGTACCGGATGAGGATCCGTCGTCGATCTCATCGTCCCGCCGGTTCAGCCACCCCGTCCTCCACCTCCAAGGAGCTGCCCCGACGTTCCCCTCGTCTTTCGCGCCACCTCCATTCCCACACCGCCGTCTTCACTGCACCACAGAGCATCATCATCACTGTTTCCTCGGACGAAGCTGCGGCCTAATCGGCGCCACCAAAGAGGTTGTACACTAATCGCCGCATTTTCTTCTTGATTCGATCTCACGGTGCTGCCGGCGCTCGGTCCCGAGCCGACATGGCGCGGCTCCATCCATGGCGGCGTCGCCGGCCACTTCCTCCACGGCGTCACTCCCTCGGCGGCGACGTCCACATCAGTAGGAGCTGCTGCTACTTTAGCTCTCGCTCGTGCTGCTGCTCTGCTCTTGCTCTCGGTCCCCTGCCTGGTATGCTCTTGCTATTCTCTTGCTCGCGCTGCTGCTCTCGCTCTCGCTCTTGCTTGCGATGCTGCTCCGATTTAGCTACACTTCAGTCGACTGAATCGACTTTTGGTTCAGTCGATTTTCAGGGGGTGGGGGGGGGGGCTCGCCGGGGTGAAGGACGAACCAGCCGCAACAGGGAGGGGGGCTCGCCAGAGAGGTACCCCACTATCTATCTTAGGGTTCAGGATGGGGGCGGTGGTCGCCGGCGGTGGCGGGGCGTTGACGGGGCGGTGGCGTGGGGATCGCCGGAGAAAAAGCTCGGCAGGGGGGGGCTAGAGGGATGGCCGGGGCGGTGGCAGACCGGCGGTGGGGAGTGTTTTCGAGGCGGGCGGGGCGGCGCATCGCCGGCCGCGGGCCGCGGGGGGCTGCTGTTTGGCCGGTGGTGGCTGGCGGCTCAGGGGGGGTGGAGGTTGAAGATGAACCGTAGGCCCTTGATTTCGTATTCAACGGCTGCAAAATTGGCTGACCAGAGATGAAAAAGTCAGTCGACCGACGTGTAGCCTCACCTTGCTAGTGCGTTCAGTTTCGACAGCAAAATTCAGTTTCGACAGCAAAATTCAGTTTCGACAGTTAAGTTCAGTTTCGACAGTTAAGTGCAGTTTTGACAGTTAAATTCAGTTTCGACAGTTAAGTTCAGAGATGAGCGGCTGATGTATTTTAGATCTAGCACTTTGTGGTTATGTATTTTACGTCATGTATTGGAGGTGCTATTAGAATTCCACTCAGGTTAACGTTGTTCGTTGTCTCTCTTGTCCTGCTTCAGCCTCGGCGTCGTACAACTCACCGGAGCTGCTCCAACGATGAAATCCTCCATCACAGCGGAGCAGTACCTCGGGCTCCATCTCCAGACGCCTAAGATCTTCTTCCCCTCCTCCGACAGCCAAGTCAGCCGGAGCATCCTCACCGGCCAACCCAATCACGCTGAGATCGACATGGCTTCGCCAAAGAGGTTGTACACTTGTTGCATCTCTTTTTTACTGTACATGTTATATATATTGTCCACTGAGCACTCGTAGTAACGGGAAATACGATTATTTTATCCTACTTATGACAAGCAGTGAGGTACCAGGCAACTTAGCTATCCGTGATGGACTCTCTTGAACGCCATCATTATTTATCTCTGCACGTTTGAGCTGTGCATTTGTCGATGGGCCTGGGAGTTGAGCTAGTATGGCAGTGGCCTGGGTCCAAAGTAATAGAAGTAGCACAAAAACTTTTTTTAGTGTAGGATTTTCCTTGCTCAAGCCTGCCTACTAGAATCGCCAGTGCTTGAAAGGAAAAGTGAATGAAAAACATCGGAATTGGAAAGTTTCCTATGGTACTACTTTTCATGAATTTGGTGCGAAGGAATGGAGCAAAGGAAAACTGTAGCATTTGTTCCTTTAGTGTCTCCTTGAAAGAAAAACCGTAGGAATTCTAATTTCCACTTCTCCTCCTTTTCATATTCCTATTCATCAAGCACAAGACTAAGAGATAATAGGATAATAGCATTATAACCGTACATTTTCTTGTGGTTTGACTTAATCTCACCATGCTTTTTTGCATCCTGTGATCTTCCAATTGTTGTGAATCAAACACCCAGATTGGAAGAAATCCTGTGTTTTTAAATTCTCTGTTTTGCACGTGCATTCCTATCCTACTCCTGTCTATTTCCTATCCCTGCATTGTTAGAATCCTCAAATTCAAACAAGCCCTTACTCAATTACTTCTGTTACAGATATGTGTCAAAGAAAACCTTGTGTCGTTTGTCCTGCTCCTGCGGCGCTGTGTTCCACCCCAGCTCAGCTGCTCCAACGACGGAAGGGTTCACCACAGCAGGGATCCGCTCTCCAGACTGTCTTTCGCCGCCTCAGATCTTCTTCCCCGCCGCCGGCAGCCACGGCAACTGCATTACCATCATCAATTGAGCAGATGATCTTGAGGACTACACGGGTCCGCAAGAGAGGTCGCACTCTTCCGTGTCTGCTTACGTTATGCGTCGCTTAATATGATGACATGCTACATTATCGTCGTGTTCACCTATTAGACTCCGAGTCAGGTCCAAACTAATGCTGAAACTTGAGTTTTTAAATGGTTGTGGGGTACATATTGGGGCAGCAATCAGTACTATCTGTCTATTATCTGGTTAATCTCCGGTGTCTACTATGAGTTTCATGTTGGGTGCAAACAAACATTAAAGGAGCCATTATCTGTATTTTTTTAACTAAAGCTATTATCTGCCTGCTATCATTGGTTTTGGGTCTATCCACAGTTTGCTACCATCACTCTGGATTTGTGCATGCACTCCTTACATAATCTCACTATGTTTTATTCCTATGCATGCCAATTATTGTACACAATGGAACTGATCATGTAGAGCAAAAGAGACGAGCCTTGCGTGGCAATAAAATTTCATGCAGACGTCATTCCATGGTGGGCACAAAGGCAGCCCCCCCTCCACCCATTTCGGATCGTAATCAAGAGGAAGATAACTGTTCTGAGGCGGATTCAGAAGGAGAAGACCACTCCTATTTACCCCATGAGGTCTTTGCTCTAACTTGGCATGCTGATGTTGGTAATATCATGCATATGGTGCCTTGCATTGCTTACTGTATACATTAAAGATGTCATCTGCTTAGTTTAGACATGCTTTGTGTCAATGCCATCTGTTTAGTTTCTTTATCGTATATGTGAATCATGCAATGCCATCTTGTCTAGCCAGGCATCATATATGTGAATTTTGCAATGCCACCCTGGTTAGCCAGTCATCTTATATGTGAATTATATCATGCCATCATTTTTTTTATTACGTGTTAAATTTGTCAACAATTTTAGTACATTCAATTACACTTCCTGTGCATCAGCCATTCGGCACGGTCATGGAAAAATATGGAGTGGAAACAAGGTCTTCAGAGCAGACAATGCTATCTGACGAAGCGCATGTCTTGCTGGTTACCGATAGCTCCTCAGAGGAGGATTCAGAGACAGATGACCAGTCATATTCCCCCCCCCCCCCCCGAGGTGCATGCTCTAACTTGGCAGGGTTATGTTGCTCATATCGTGCGTATGGTATCTTGCATTGCTATGTCCTTTGCTTAGTTTAGACATGCTTTGTGTGAATGCCACCTGTTTAGTGTCTAATTACCATATATGTGAATTATGCAATGCCATCTTGTTGCAAGACATTATATATGTGAATTATGCAATGTTATCTTGTTGCAAGGCATTATGTATGTGAATTATGCAATGCCATGCTGTTTAGGCAAGCGTCATATATGTGAATTATATCATGCCATCCTTTTTTTGCATTTCTCATTGCTTTTGTCGACAATGTTTGTATATTCAACTGCTCTTCCTGTGCATCAGCCATTTGAATTGGTGATGGAGAAATCTGGAGTGAAAACAAGGTCTTCAGAGCAGACAATGCTACCTGCTGAAGCAGATATCTTGCTGGTTACAGATAGCTCTTCAAAGGAGGATTCAGAGGCAGATGATCAGTCCTATTATCTCCCTGAGGTGTATGCTCAAACTTGGCAGGGTTATATTACTCATATAATGCATATGTTGTATTGCAATGCTTAGTTTTTACATCATATACACAATATTGAATGCCATCTCCTTAGTTGACACATCATATATGCGATTGCCCTCTGCTCACTTCCTTAGTATATAAATCATATATTTGAATTGTGTCATGCCATGATGTTTACATAGACAACATGTATCTGAATTATGGCATGCCAACCCATTTTCTAAAGACATAATATAGTTATATCATCTCATCTTGTTTACATAGTCATCATATTTTAAATTATGTCATTCTATCCGTGAATTATATCATGCCATCATGTTTCCATCGACGGCATGTTTGTGATTTATGGCATGCCAACCACTTTAATAGACACTTCGTATAGTTATATCATGTCATCCTGTTTACATAGTCATCATATTTTGAAGTATGTCATTCTATCCTGTTTAGTTAGCCATCATACATGTGAAATTGTGTCATGCTATCCTGTTTAATTAGCCATCATATATGTGAAATTATGTCCTGCTATTCTCTTTGCTTAGACAACATAAATGTGAACTATTTCGTGCCCTGTTTTCTTCCCTACTATCCATTGCACCTGTCTATCTTACAATGTCTGTACATTCAATTACTTTTCTTGTTTATCAACCATTTCAATTGGAGGGAGTGATGGAAGTATCCGTGGGAGTAAAAACACGGTCTTCAGAAAAGATCGTGCTACCTGTCGATGCAGATAGAATCACGGTTGTACTTGGCCAAGAACCAGCCCCATGTCACATCCCTAGTTCTGGTATGACCGAGACTAGCTAGTCATGTGTGCATCATGTCTAAATTTCATTTAAATTTGAAATGGGGATCTGTGAAACCCTCAGAATCATTTCTGGAAATGACCCAGATAAAAATTGGTCCAAAAGGGTCCAAGAAAATGTTCATGTTGATCTCTGGAAATATTGGACAGAGATAAAAAATCAAACCAATATTTTCAGGAGCTCATAAATATTTATTTTGGGCATTTGGAATTAATGAAGTAATTATTTGCATTGGATATATATATGTTATATATTTTATATATGTCCAAAAATTCTGAATTTTTGTGAGGGGCTTTGGAATAATCCCTTAGGTCCCTGCAAAAATTGTCAGAAGAAAATAAAATGGTTTAGTATTTTTATTAAACCAAACAAATGTCAGGAAATTAGAAAAGAAAAGGAACTAGGAAAAAGGAAGCCTACTTGGGCCGATCTACCTGGCACTGTGTAGCCAGCCGGCCCACTGGCCCAGTGCCAGTCGTCGTTGTCCTCGCGCCAGTCGGACAGGCGTGTGGCCGACGCGCGCACACCGCCGTGCCGCCACACCACCAGCCTGCCTGCCCTCTCCCCTGCCAGCGCGACGCGCTGGGCGACGTCGCGGGTGCCGTCCCGACCCGGTCGACCCCCTCATTTTTCCCCTCGCCTTCTCCCTTGCTCTCTCTCACCATGCCCGAACGCTGCCGTCGCCGCCACTCGCCATTGCCGCAGCCACCGTCTCCCCCTCGTCTCTCCGACACGCGCAGGAGCTCCGCCTCCTCGCTCCGAAGCTCTCCGCCGAGCCACGCAAGCTGGAGCGCCCCGTGGAGCCGTCGCCATCTTCGCCTCCGGCCGCCGTGGATCCCCATCGCCGCCCCGCCGACTCCAGCCCGTCCCCGAGCTCTCCAACGACGCCCGCCGATCCGCTATGAGCCCCCGCGTCGGTTCCCCCTCCTCTCCTGCCTCCCCGTGCTCTGTAGCCCGCAACCGCTCGAGCCCGAGCTCCGGCCGCCGCCGCGAGCTTTGCTCCGGCGAGCTCCGGCATCCCCGCGTCCTTCCGTTGCCTCCGCTGGATGCGGACGAGCCCGGGCTATGCTCCGGTGCTCTCAGCCGCCGCCCCCGTGCACCGCAGCGCTGCGCCCGCCCTTGGCCGTGCTCCGGCCGCCGCCGCGAGTTCTGCTCCGGCGAGCCCCGGCACACCCACGGTTTCCCGCGTGTCCCACGGGATGCGCGCGAGCCAGGGCTCCTCGGAGATGGTCTCCGTGGCCCTTTTGGTCGTCGGAGACGCGATCCCGAGCCCCTCCGCCGCGTTCGGCCTCGCCGGCGGCTAAACGCCGGTGGGGTTTGACCCCTTTGACCTCGCCGGCCTGACAGGTAGGTCCGGCTCGTCAGGTGAGCTAATCACCACCTAAACTAACCCCTGTCGCACTGACCAGTGGGCTCCGCCGGTCAGATTTGACCCTGGCCAGCCGTTGACCTGCTGACGCAGCGATGACGTCATGCTGACGCAATTATTTATTTTCTGGATTTAATTTTATTCAAGAAATTCCAGAAAATGTTCAAAACTTCTAAAATTCATAGAAATTCAACCATAGGTCAGATTTAAATAATTTATATATGAAAAATTATCAGAAAAATGCAATCTATCCATCGGTACTAGTTTCATGCATGACAAACCAACTTATACCTACTGTGTAAGTGAAAACATATAAAAGGCATATATAAGGACTTAAATTAGAGTTGCATTTGAACCTTTGGTTCAAATGGATCTCTTCCAAGTTGAATGCTAAATGCATTGGCTTAAATACATCACATATTCATGCCATATTCATGCATCATATTGTTGCATATGATTGTGTTTGACTGTCGACACCGTTCCCTCTCGATAGGTCCTGCTCCGGAGAGAGTTCCAGAGTACCTGTCTGAGGAGCAGTGCCACCCTGTTGATCTACCAGGCAAGCAAAACCCCTTTGTTCATTCCGATACAATCCTACTCTCTCGCTCCTGCTCTCTTTTACTGCATTAGGACAACAACGATTCGACTGCTACTTTATGCTGCGGTAGTTGAACCCATTCCTCTGCATGACCTGTCATTGCCACAGTAAATAGTTGAAACCCACTAGCATGTGTAGGAGTTGTTTGAGCCATGTTGTGTTCCTACCATGCCTTGCCTGCTATTGCTTAGAGTTGTGTCAGGTCTGATTCATTGGGAATGAATTGGAGTGTTACGATATGTTCTGGTGCTGAGAGTCAAGTGCGTGAACACGATTTGGTAAAGGTAGCGGTGAGAGGCCATGTAGGAGTACATGGTGGGTTGTCTCATTGGAACCGTCCTTAAGCACTGAGTTCTGTGTATGTTGTCCAATGACTAGCTACTACCACACATTGGAATGCTTAAGTGCCCCTCTCGACTTATTAACCAACTTGATCTCTGTCCAGGAGTTGCAATTAGTTTCTGGTGTTTGTAGGTAGTGTTAGTAGTCTACCAAGTGGCACCCGGCCAGGTGGGCTTGGGACAGACTAGGCACAAGTGGCACGGTGTACCAAGCGTAGATCCATCCGGCGAGGTGGGCTTGGGAACCCTGCGCACATCGTTTGGGGCCGTGAGCGACACCCCGGCCGGATCTCCTTGCGGATGGAACCCGAATAGGTGATAAACCTGGACTAGAGTCTTGTATGGTTAGTCAGGTCGTGGCCGACACCCTCGCCAGGCTTCCGCTTGAAGGTTGCCGAGGTACATGACGTGTACATGGCGGTAAGTGGCGAGAGCGTGTGTGACGCAGTACACCCCTGCAGGGTTATCATGATCTATTCGAATAGCCGTGTCCCCGGTTATGGACTTCTTGGATGCTTACGTGGTACATAGATAACTTGAAGTGGATACTCTAAAATGCTCAAGATAAGTGTGAGTGCTATGGATGGCTTCTCGTAGTGAGACGGGAATGAATCCATAGTGATGTATTGAGGTGGTGATTAGTGGACTCGTGTGCGCCTTCTTACCTCAAAGAAGTTTCTCGTAGTCGTAGAACAGGATAGCCACTGAGTCGAAGCTGGCTTGCTGCAACTAAACCCCACACTACCTTCTTGATACAAATGCATGTAAGATAGGTTCTGATGTAAGTCTTGCTGAGTACCTTTGTACTCATGTTGCTTTGTTTATGTTTTGCAGCGGAGACTTCAGTCTTACTAGTAGCTCCGCTTGGACTTCGACGAGTAGCTTGTACCTCAGCTACGATCTTGTACCCTTGGGAGGGTCTTGTAGATAGTCAGGCTTCTCAGCCTTTTTCTTTGTAGTTGTCTGTATTCAGACATGTAATGCTTCTGTTGCTTGTATGCTCTGAATGATGGGTCATGTGACCCCTGTTTGTACTTAATGTTATGTGGCTCTTCTGGGCCTTTTATCTATATGAGTTCGCGTTATGTTATGATGCCATGTTGTACAGCACATACTTGCATGTTATGCGTACGTGTGACGTGTATTGCTATGTGTGGGATCCGACAATCTAGTTGTTTATCCTTGGCAGCCTCTCTTATGGGGAAATGTAGTCTAGTGCCTCCTTGACCATGGTAGTCCGCTACAGCCCGGTTCACCGAAGTCCTGCTAGCCCAGCACTACTGCTCTGGACACTTGACTGGCCGGCATGTGTTTCACATCGTTCCAGTGTATGTCCCTTCGGGGAAATGTCACGCGGTGACATCCGGAGTCCTGCCTAGCCTGCTACAGCCCGGGTTCCCGGAGTCCTGTTAGCCCAGTGCTACAGCCCGGATTCACACGCTGCTGACCGACACGTTCGATGTTGATTCATGTATGCCTGTCCCCATACGTTAGTGCCGCATTGGGTTCACGACTAGCCATGTCGGCCCGGGTTCTCTGTCATATGGATGCTAGCGACATTGTCATATACGTGAGCCAAAAGGCGCAAACGGTCCCGGGCCATGCTAAGGCGACACCCGTGGGAGTACCGTGCGTGAGGCCGCAAAGTGATATGAGGTGTTACAGGCTAGATCGGTGTGACTTAGAATCGGGGTCCCGACAACTTTGGTATCAGAGCCTGACTGCCTGTAGGACTTCCAAGCCAACCTGGTCGAAGTTGAGTCTAGAAATTCTTTAGTTATATAAGGGAATTGATTGTGGAAGGGAACGTAAGGCTCTTTTACTCCTTTTACGTCATGCCTTCTGATCTGAGTCATCCTATCTTTCCTACGGGGTTAAGGAACTAGGCTTTCTCTTCTGTCTATCAGGATCACGTGTTACTTCTCCGTAGTCTCTTAGGATTGGTTGATCAGAGTCATATCCCAGTTCGAGTACCTCCAGTGTAGCTTGTTTAGTAATATCTCAGAACCTTGAGTGACGATGTTGAGTATGGTGCTACCCCGCCTTTTGCGGAATGTCTCATTTTGAGCATTTTACTGCTGTTATGCTGCCGGATTTGTCCTAGGAGTTTGAGAGATACTAAATTTCCTTATGCTACATGTTGCATCCTATAGTTGTTGTTGACCTCGTCCTTGGTTCCGCTTCTCAGGATGTCATCAGTTAACCGAAGTTCTGTTGCTCCTTGCCTGAACCACGGAGGTGGTAGGGATGAGGAGGATCCTCCCGACCAGCCTTCGTTGGCAGAGTTTATGTTAGATATGGAGAGGAGCAAGCACGAGTCTAACCGCTTGTTAGCACGTATCGAGGAGAACACCGCACCCCACTGCAAAGAGTCAGCGACCATCTATGATTTCATTGGTCTGAAACCACCTACCTTCCATCATTCCATTGAGCCACTCGATGCAGATGACTGGCTCCGTAGTATCACACACAAGCTGCGTTCTGCGAACGTAGCTGAAGGTGACAAGGTCACTTATGCTGCATATCACCTAGAAGGTCCTGCTAGTCTTTGGTGGCAGAACTATGAGGCTATGCTTCCAGCTGGCCAGATACCGACCTGGAGAGATTTCACTGAGGCTTTTCGCGAGCATCACATTCCTCAGGCTCTCATTGACCGCAAGAGAGAAGAGTTCTGTAGTTTCACCCAGGGTAAGATGGCTGTTGATGCTTACAGTAGAGAGTTTGAGAACCTTGCCCGCTATGCTACAGAAGAAGTGTCCACGGATGCTAAGAAGCAGGCTAGGTTCCGGAAGGGTCTCAACCCCAAGTTGCGTCGAGATCTCCACCTGCACCATTGCAATACATTCCAGGCTCTTGTGAACAAGGCCATTAATGCGGAGACAGCTCAGCTCACCTACGAGGAGTCTCGTAAGCACACCCGTGACTTGGTTTCTTCCTCCGGTTCTAGTTCTTAGAAGCGCCAGATTTGGATTCCGAACTCTGCTCTTCCACCCGGTTATACCCCGAGACCATCTTATGTGGCGCCTCACCCAGTCCAGCAGTATGCTCCACCCAGGCCTATTGGTGGACCGCCTGCCAACGTGGATCCACGTCCTACCTCCAAGATTTGTTACAAGTGCGGAGAGCCAGGACACACCGCCCGTATTTGCACTCAGACCCGTGTTGCTCCACCCCAGCCCGAGAAGTATGTTGGCCGTGGTAAGCCATCACGCAAGATGATTAGCACCAAGTCAGCTCCCACTGAATGTGGACGTGTGCATCATGTCTCAGCTAAAGACGCTCAGGATGATCCAGATGTCGTTCTTGGTACACTCCTTGTAAACTGTCATCCAGCTTCGGTTCTATTTGATACTGGGGCGTCTCATTCCTTCATTTCCGAAAGTTATGCCCGCTTGCACGACATATCATTTTGTGATATGCCCTCCCCACTACTCATTCAAACTCCTGGACCCAAATGGCAAACTTCTAGTGTAAGCCATGGTAACGAAATCCTTGTTGACAGACTTGTATTCCTTGCATCACTCATAGCCCTCAAGTCTTCAGATATTAACATCATCTTGGGTATGGACTGGATGAAAGCTCATTACGCCAAGATTGATTGTTACACCCGGTCTGTTCAGCTCACACACCCATCTGGCAAGTTAGTCACTGTCTCCACCAGAGTTGCAAAGCGTCAACTCTATTCTCTTAATGCCAGTCCTCTTCCAGATCTTGAAGATATCCCGGTAGTCCGTGACTTTCCGGATGTCTTTCCAGAAGAACTGCCAGGTATTCCACCTGACAGGGATGTAGAGTTTGTCATAGATCTTATCCCAGGTACCGCCCCAATCTCTAGGAGACCTTACAAGATGGCACCTTTAGAACTAGCTGAGCTTAAGAAACAACTTGATGAGTCCTTGCAAAAGGGTTTCATCCGTCCTAGTTCTTCTCATTGGGCTTGCCCCGTCCTCTTCGTCAAGAAGAAGGATGGTACGGACCGGATGGTTGTAGATTATCGTCCCGTTAATTTGGTCACGATAAAGAACAAGTATCCGCTCCCCAGGATCAACGACCTGTATGATCAACTCGCTGGATCCTCAGCCTTTTCCAAGATGGATTTGAGGTTAGGCTACCATCAAATCAAGATTAGAAACGGGGACATTCCTAAGACGGCTTTTGTCACTCGTTATGGCCAGTACGAGTACACCGTCATGTCCTTTGGTCTAACCAATGCCCCAGCTACCTTCTCCCGCTTGATGAACTCGATCTTCATGGAGTACTTAGACAAGTTCGTTGTGGTTTACCTCGATGATATCCTTATCTACTTGAAGAACGAGGAAGAGCATGCCGAACATCTTAGACTTGTGTTAGAAAAACTCAGAGAGCACCGCCTTTATGCCAAGTTCTCCAAGTGCGAATTTTGGTTGCCAGAAGTGACCTACCTAGGCCACGTGATCTCTGGTAAGGGCATTGCTGTCAATCCTGAGAGAGTTCAGGCCGTTCTTGATTGGACTCCACCTGAAACAGTTAAACAAGTTAGGAGTTTCCTTGGTCTAGCCAGTTATTGTCGCCGCTTCGTTGAAAACTTCTCCAAGGTAGCCAAACCCCTCACGGAACTTCTCAAGAAGGATAAAAAGTTTGAGTGGTCCCCACAGTGTGAATACAGTTTTCAAGAACTGAAAAGACGCCTGACTTCTGCTCCCATACTTGTGCCACCGGATTTCACTAAAGACTTTGTTATCTACTGCGACGCCTCACGACAGGGACTAGGCTGCATCCTTATGCAGGATCGTCATGTGATTGCCTATGCATCTCGACAGTTGCATCCACATGAGGAGAACTATCCTACACATGATCTAGAGCTCGCAGCCGTAGTCTATGCTCTTAAGACATGGCGACATTACCTTCTTGGTAAACGTTGCGAGATTTACACCGATCACCAGAGTCTCAAGTATATTTTCACCCAACCAGATTTGAACCTTAGGCAAAGACGTTGGTTGGAGTTGATCTCAGATTACGACTTAGGGATTACCTACACCCCAGGCAAGGGCAATGTCATGGCTGATGCGCTAAGTCGTAAGTCCTATTGCAACAATCTTATGTTGCAGCAGGGCCAACCACTTCTCCATGAGGAATTCTGTAAGCTTAACCTTCACATTGCTCCTCAAGGATTCCTTTCTACCTTGGTGGCGAAACCTACCCTTGAGGATCAGATCATTTCTGCCCAGAAGTTTGATAGGGGTGTTACCCGCATCAGGAGAAACATTAAGAAGGGAGTTGGTGGATGTTTCTCTATGGATGATCGAGGTGCTGTTTTCTTTGAGAATCGTCTGGTGGTTCCCAAGAAGCAACATCTTCGGCAATTGATCCTTAAGGAGGCACATGAATCCCCTCTCACGATTCATCCCGGTAGTACTAAGATGTATCAGGACCTACGCGAGAGGTTCTGGTGGACTAGGATGAAGAGAGAAATTGCTGAGTTCATAGCTAACTGTGACGTTTGTCGTCGCGTTAAGGCAGAGCATCAAAGGCCTGCTGGCACCCTTCAACCTTTAGCCATTCCTGAGTGGAAATGGGATAAAGTTGGTATGGACTTCATCACCGGCTTTCCCAGGACCAAGAAAGGGAATAATGCTATCTTCGTAGTCATTGATCGTCTTTCCAAAGTGGCTCACTTCCTACCTGTTCGAGAGAGTATCACTGCTAGTCAGCTCGCTGACTTATATATTTCTCGAATAGTGTCACTTCATGGTGTTCCACTAGAGATCAATTCAGACCATGGTAGTCTTTTCACTTCTCATTTCTGGGAAAGTTTCCAAACCGCCATGGGCACCCATCTTTCCTTCAGTACCGCTTTCCACCCTCAATCAAGTGGTCAGGTGGAAAGGGTCAACCAAATTCTCGAAGACATGCTTAGAGCTTGCGTTATCTCATTTGGTATGGATTGGGAGAAATGCCTACCTTTCGCCGAGTTTGCTTATAACAATAGCTATCAATCCAGTCTTAAGAAAGCTCCTTTCGAGATTCTGTATGGACGAAGATGTCGAACACCTTTGAACTGGTCAGAAACCGGTGAAAGACAATTCTTTGGACCGGACATGATACAAGAAGCAGAAGAGCAAGTTCGCATCATTCGTGAGAATTTGAAAATAGCCCAGTCTCGTCAAAAGAGCCAGTATGACCGTCGTCATAAGGAAGTGGCTTATGAAATTGGCGACAAGGCTTACCTTCGGGTTACTCCTCTAAAGGGTACCCATTGATTCGGTATCAAGGGCAAGTTGGCTCCTCGTTACATTGGTCCTTTTCGCATTCTCGCTAAACGAGGAGAGGTTGCCTACCGGTTGGAACTACCCCCACATCTTTCTCGAGTCCATGATGTCTTCCACGTCTCTCAACTCAGGCGTTGCTTCTCGGATCCCATCCGCGGGGTGGACCATGAAACGCTTGATCTCCAAGATAACCTCACATACCGAGAGTACCCTATTCGCATTCTTGATCAAGCAGAGCGTGTCACCCGACGTCAGAACATCAAGTTTCTCAAGGTTCAGTGGTCTCATCATTCTGAGAGAGAAGCTACTTGGGAGCGGGAAGATCGTCTTCGACTGGAGTACCCCACCTTCTTTCCGTCGACCCCTGAATCTCGGGACGAGATTCTTTCAAGTGGGGGCGAGTTGTCACATCCCTAGTTCTGGTATGACCTAGACTAGCTAGTCATGTGTGCATCATGTCTAAATTTCATTTAAATTTGAAATGGGGATCTGTGAAATCCTCAGAATCATTTCTGGAAATGACCCAGATAAAAATTGGTCCAAAAGGGTCCAAGAAAATGTTCATGTTGCTCTCTGGAAATATTGGACAGAGATAAAAAATCAAACCAATATTTTCAGGAGCTCATAAATATTTATTTTGGGCATTTGGAATTAATGAAGTAATTATTTGCATTGGATATATATATGTTATATATTTTATATATGTCCAAAAATTCTGAATTTTTGTGAGGGGCTTTGGAATAATCCCTTAGGTCCCTGCAAAAATTGTCAGAAGAAAATAAAATGGTTTAGTATTTTTATTAAACCAAACAAATGTCAGGAAATTAGAAAAGAAAAGGAACTAGGAAAAAGGAAGCCTACTTGGGCCGATCTACCTGGCACTGTGTAGCCAGCCGGCCCACTGGCCCAGTGCCAGTCGTCGTTGTCCTCGCGCCAGTCGGACAGGCGTGTGGCCGACGCGCGCGCACCGCCGTGCCGGCATGCCACCAGCCTGCCTGCACTCTCCCCTGCCAGCGCGACGCGCTGGGCGACGTCGCGGGTGCCGTCCCGACCCGGTCGACCCCCTCATTTTTTCCCTCACCTTCTCCCTTGCTCTCTCTCACCGCGCCCGAACGCTGCCGTCGCCGCCACTCGCCATTGCCGCAGCCACCGTCTCCCCCTTGTCTCTCCGACACGCGCAGGAGCTCCGCCTCCTCGCTCCGAAGCTCTCCGCCGAGCCACGCAAGCCGGAGCGCCCCGTGGAGCCGTCGCCGTCGCCATCTTCGCCTCCGGCCGCCGTGGATCCCCATCGCCGCCCCGCCGACTCCAGCCCGTCCCCGAGCTCTCCAACGACGCCCGCCGATCCGTTGTGAGCCCCCGCGTCGGTTCCCCCTCCTCTCCTGCCTCCCCGTGCTCTGTAGCCTGCAATCGCTCGAGCCCGAGCTCCGGCCGCCGCCGCGAGCTTTAATCCGGCGAGCTCCGGCATCCCCGCGTCCTTCCATTGCCTCCGCTGGATGCAGACGAGCCCGGGCTATGCTCCGGTGCTCTCAGCCGCCGCCCCCGTGCACCGCAGTGCTGCGCCCGCCCTTGGCCGTGCTCCGGCCGCCGCCGCGAGTTCTGCTCCGGCGAGCCCCGGCACACCCACGGTCTCCCGCGTGTCCCACGGGATGCGCGCGAGCCAGGGCTCCTCGGAGATGGTCTCCGTGGCCCTTTTGGTCGTCGGAGACGCGATCCCGAGCCCCTCCGCCGCGTTCGGCCTCGCCGGCGGCTAAACGCCGGTGGGGTTTGACCCCTTTGACCTCGCCGGCCTGACAGGTAGGTCCGGCTCGTCAGGTGAGCTAATCACCACCTAAACTAACCCCTGTCTCACTGACCAGTGGGCTCCGCCGGTCAGATTTGACCCTGGCCAGCCGTTGACCTGCTGACGCAGCGATGACGTCATGCTGACGCAATTATTTATTTTCTGGATTTAATTTTATTCAAGAAATTCCAGAAAATGTTCAAAACTTCTAAAATTCATAGAAATTCAACCGTAGGTCAGATTTAAATAATTTATATATGAAAAATTATCAGAAAAATGCAATCTATCCATCTGTACTAGTTTCATGCATGACAAACCAACTTATACCTACTGTGTAAGTGAAAACATATAAAAGGCATATATAAGGACTTAAATTAGAGTTGCATTTGAACCTTTGGTTCAAATGGATCTCTTCCAAGTTGAATGCTAAATGCATTGGCTCAAATACATCACATATTCATGCCATATTCATGCATCATATTGTTGCATATGATTGTGTTTGACTGTCGACACCGTTCCCTCTCGATAGGTCCTGCTCCGGAGAGAGTTCCAGAGTACCTGTCTGAGGAGCAGTGCCACCCTGTTGATCTACCAGGCAAGCAAACCCCCTTTGTTCATTCCGATACAATCCTACTCTCTCGCTCCTGCTCTCTTTTACTGCATTAGGACAACAACGATTCGACTGCTACTTTATGCTGCGGTAGTTGAACCCATTCCTCTGCATGACCTGTCATTGCCACAGTAAATAGTTGAAACCCACTAGCATGTGTAGGAGTTGTTTGAGCCATGTTGTGTTCCTACCATGCCTTGCCTGCTATTGCTTAGAGTTGTGTCAGGTCTGATTCATTGGGAATGAATTGGAGTGTTACGATATGTTCTGGTGCTGAGAGTCAAGTGCGTGAACACGATTTGGTAAAGGTAGCGGTGAGAGGCCATGTAGGAGTACATGGTGGGTTGTCTCATTGGAACCGTCCTTAAGCACTGAGTTCTGTGTATGTTGTCCAATGACTAGCTACTACCACACATTGGAATGCTTAAGTGCCCCTCTCGACTTATTAACCAACTTGATCTCTGTCCAGGAGTTGCAATTAGTTTCTGGTGTTTGTAGGTAGTGTTAGTAGTCTACCAAGTGGCACCCGGCCAGGTGGGCTTGGGACAGACTAGGCACAAGTGGCACGGTGTACCAAGCGTAGATCCATCCGGCGAGGTGGGCTTGGGAACCCTGCGCACATCGTTTGGGGCCGTGAGCGACACCCCGGCCGGATCTCCTTGCGGATGGAACCCGAATAGGTGATAAACCTGGACTAGAGTCTTGTATGGTTAGTCAGGTCATGGCCGACACCCTCGCCAGGCTTCCGCTTGAAGGTTGCCGAGGTACATGACGTGTACATGGCGGTAAGTGGCGAGAGCGTGTGTGACGCAGTACACCCCTGCAGGGTTATCATGATCTATTCGAATAGCCGTGTCCCCGGTTATGGACTTCTTGGATGCTTACGTGGTACATAGATAACTTGAAGTGGATACTCTAAAATGCTCAAGATAAGTGTGAGTGCTATGGATGGCTTCTCGTAGTGAGACGGGAATGAATCCATAGTGATGTATTGAGGTGGTGATTAGTGGACTCGTGTGCGCCTTCTTACCTCAAAGAAGTTTCTCGTAGTCGTAGAACAGGATAGCCACTGAGTCGAAGCTGGCTTGCTGCAACTAAACCCCACACTACCTTCTTGATACAAATGCATGTAAGATAGGTTCTGATGTAAGTCTTGCTGAGTACCTTTGTACTCATGTTGCTTTGTTTATGTTTTGCAGCGGAGACTTCAGTCTTACTAGTAGCTCCGCTTGGACTTCGACGAGTAGCTTGTACCTCAGCTACGATCTTGTACCCTTGGGAGGGTCTTGTAGATAGTCAGGCTTCTCAGCCTTTTTCTTTGTAGTTGTCTGTATTCAGACATGTAATGCTTCTGTTGCTTGTATGCTCTGAATGATGGGTCATGTGACCCCTGTTTGTACTTAATGTTATGTGGCTCTTCTGGGCCTTTTATCTATATGAGTTCGCGTTATGTTGTGATGCCATGTTGTACAGCACATACTTGCATGTTATGCGTACGTGTGACGTGTATTGCTATGTGTGGGATCCGACAATCCAGTTGTTTATCCTTGGCAGCCTCTCTTATGGGGAAATGTAGTCTAGTGCCTCCTTGACCATGGTAGTCCGCTACAGCCCGGTTCACCGAAGTCCTGCTAGCCCAGCACTACTGCTCTGGACACTTGACTGGCCGGCATGTGTTTCACATCGTTCCGGTGTCTGTCCCTTCGGGGAAATGTCACGCGGTGACATCCGGAGTCCTGCCTAGCCTGCTACAGCCCGGGTTCCCGGAGTCCTGTTAGCCCAGTGCTACAGCCCGGATTCACACGCTGCTGACCGACACGTTCGATGTTGATTCATGTATGCCTGTCCCCATACATTAGTGCCGCATTGGGTTCACGACTAGCCATGTCGGCCCGGGTTCTCTGTCATATGGATGCTAGCGACATTGTCATATACGTGAGCCAAAAGGCGCAAACGGTCCCGGGCCATGCTAAGGCGACACCCGTGGGAGTACCGTGCGTGAGGCCGCAAAGTGATATGAGGTGTTACAGGCTAGATCGGTGTGACTTAGAATCGGGGTCCCGACACCCCACCACACATAACCCACACTAATGCAGATTGTACCCCTACCAGTTGGACAGAGAACCAGCTACACCCCTTCTAACCCCAACCCCAGCAGATAGACACCCAGTTCCCGTTGATACAGCACCGTCTCCACCACAGAGCACCCAAACACGAGCAGTTAGTAAGGCAACTGCAGTGCCCAAATCATGAGGGCCACCACTCCGAACCCGAAGTCAACGCTTAAAGCAGAAGAAGAATTGTTCTCAGGTCAGGTTCCATAGCTATGGTTCATACTACTTTGCTCTTGCATCACTGTATTTACTGATACCAACTAATTTCAAATTTGAAGGATGCAATTGAAACTCCAATGGCGCAACAGGTATGTTTTAAACCTATTTCTTCAACGTGTTTGGCTGTTTGCTGTTGTAACTTGCTCTATGTTGATTTCAGTTTCAATTGAATAAACAGTTATGTTCTCGTGCCATGCACATTACAAGTGTTGTTATTGCTGTGTAGTTTCCCACACTTATATTCTGTCTATGCTGCTTTGTCTTAAATAGATATGATTCGAACTGTATCTATCTTGATTTGGCAACATAAACTAGAATGATATAGACCATACAGTGACCATACTACATAGATATATGTTTGTTTCATGTTGTTATCCTGTCCACCTTACTACTGAACTGGTTTACCAATATGAGTTTCATATACTACATTGTAAACCTGAGATGTGTTTGTTTGTTTCTCTTTTAGAACGCGGATAAAATATTGGAGAAGAGTACCCTGTTATGCAATGGTAAAGGAAGTAATGCAGATAAGGTTCAAGATAGTGAGACATCCCTGTTGGTCTCCAAGAAAGCTGATAAAAACTATATTGAAGACACTGAGACAACCCCAAAGTCCTGTCTTGATGTAGTGTTCGAGTTACTGGCTACCACTGCTGGCACCAGCTCTTCGAACTCGTTGCCTGAATCAGTTCGGCTTCTTGAGTCTCAACTTCAAGTTGAAAGACATCGATCAGATGTTATGCGGCAGGAAGCCGAAGGACTGAGGAAGTCCCTGCAGAATTCAGATGCATACTTTCTGGTGCAACAGCAAGCGCTGGAGGACTTAAGCGCCAGACAAGAGAAAGTTAATAAGCTTGCTAAGCATCTTGCCAGCATTATGGGTACCCAGGATATTGTTTCTTGAGCTCTTCTGAACTGGTTTCAGTTCTGGACTTGTTTTGCTGCGGCGTTTATATGCTGTTGTGTTCCCTATATTTGCACTGGTGGCGAACTTTGATGCCCAGTGGATGTAATATGTGTAATACCCGTGATAGCCTAGTGTAAGTTGCTTGCTTATTTATTTCCTCGTTGTCTTGTTTATTTGTTTGCTTGTAGTTAGTGCAGTTCTTTTTCTGTGGTTTGCTAGTGGCTGCAATAACCTATTTTTTAAAACTAGGCCACAATTACCATGGGCTAATATTTACTGTAGTGACACTGGGCCTCCTACGGGCCGTAGAAACAGTGGGCTTCTACGGGCCGTAGAAATAGTGGGCCTTCTACGGGTCGTAGAAACAGTGGGCCATCTATGGGCCGTAGAAACAGTGGGCCTTCTATGGGCCGTAGAAACAATGGGCCTTCTACGGGCCGTATCATCAATGGGCCTTATACGGGCCGTATGATCGATTGGCCAAACATGGGCCAAACAGACCGCATTCTGGCCGTAAACGTGCTAGAGTTGGAATCGTCCGTTCATGGGCCGACCATAACGGGCCATCGTTAATAGGTCGTATTTGATGACGCTATGAAACGGCCCAACGTATTAACGGACCACAAACGGGCCGACTGTAACCACGGGCTGCATTTTGCCCATAAGTAGAAAATGACAGTAACGGGCCGTAAGTAAACGAATGCTGGAAATAGCCCAAGAATAAATGGGCTCTGAGAAGGCCGAAAGATAACATGGGCTGGAAACGGCCCAACGGAATAACGGGCTGTTAATGCGTATAAACTGATACACTGTTCTTTACGGGCCAGTTTCATCATGGGCCGTTAATGGGTGTAAAGTGATACACTGTTCATTACGGGCCAGTTTCACCACGGGCCGTTAATAGGCCAAGAATTACATAGGGCCTCATATGGGCCGAAAGATGTCATGGGCCATAGATGGGCCAGAAGTGAAAACGGGCTTGAATCATATTGGATGGCCCAGGTGATGCTACTGGGCCTAATTCGAATAGGGCGTAACGGGCCTAGGGTTAGCGGGCTGTAAATGGGCTATATGCGAACAGGCCGTTAACAGGCTTTCCATGGGCTGCCCGCCACCTTTTGACCAAGTCAAACGGGCCGGCCTTTTCATAGGAATGGGCCTCTGTTGGGTCGTGCCACATGTCGACGTATCATAGGCGCCTTCTGTCCAATGAGTGGATGACATCTGTCCCAGCGATGAGCCGACACGTGTTTCCTCCAGCCAATGATGATTTTACAAGTGGAAAATCCCCATTGGTCGGGGCTGTTAATGGGTTACCGGATCCAAAACCCGACCCGATAGCTTAACGGCGTTCCGTTACGGTGGATGCCACGTGTCGGTCACCCTTAACGAAAGCACTTCTGTGACGCGCGATTTATCATCATGGAAGTGGACACTTCCGTGATGATAATTTTGGTAATGTCATGGAACACTTCTACGACAACACAGGTATGACTATCTTGATTCTGTCATAAATTTGTCATGGATGTACATGCATGACAAAAAACGCGACCTACTGTGACAAACACGTATCATCATGGAAGTGTATTTTTTTGTAGTGATGACTTATACATATTCCTGTGACTATGAGATTATGCAACTCCCGAATACCGGAGGAACACCTTGTGTGCTATCAAGCGTCACAACGTAATTGGGTGATTATAAAGATGCTCTACAGGTGTCTCCGAAGGTGTTTATTGAGTTGGCATAGATCGAGATTAGGATTTGTCACTCCGAGTATTAGAGAGGTATCTCTGGGCCCTATCGGTAATGCACATCACTATAAGCCTTGCAAGCAATGTGACTAATGAGTTAGTTGTGGAATGATGCATTATGGAATGAGTAAAGAGACCTGCCAGTAACGAGATTGAACTAGGTATGATGATACCGACAATCGAATCTCGGGCAAGTAACATACCGATGACGAAGGGAATAACGTATGTTGTCATTGCGGTTTGACCGATAAAGATCTTCGTAGAATATGTAGGAACCAATATGAGCATCCAGGTTCCGCTATTGGTTATTGACCAGAGATGTGTCTCGGTAATGTCTACATAGTTCTCGAACCCGTAGGGTCCGCACGCTTAACATTCGATGACGATTTGTATTATGAGTTATGTGTTTTGGTGACCGAAGTTTGTTCGGAATCCCGGATGAGATCACGGACATGACGAGGAGTCTCGAAATGGTCAAGAGGTAAAGATTGATGTATTGGAAGGTGGTATTCGGACATTGTAATGGTTTTGAGTGGTTCAGGTATTTTACCGGAGTACCGAGGGGTTACCGGAACCCCCCGGGGGAAGTCACGACCCTCATGGGCCACGCGAGAGAGAGGGGACATCCCACAAGGGGTGTCCGCCCACCCCCCCATGGGAGTCCGAATTGTACTAGGGGAGGGGGCGGCGCCCCCTTTTCCCCTTTCCCCTCCCTCTCCCTCTCCTTCCTTTTTCCCCTCCGATGAGAAAGGAAAAGGGGGGGGGCAAATCCTACTAGGAGTGGAGTCCTAGTAGGACTCCCCCATGGCGCGCCCCTTGGTGGGCGGCCTCCTCCTCCCCTCCTTTATATATGGGGGCAGGGGGGCACCCCATACCACATCAATTGTTCTCTTAGCTGTGTGCGGGGCCCCCTCCACAGTTTACTCCTCCTGTCATAGCGTCATAGTGCTTAGGCGAAGCCCTGCGCGGATCACATCACCATCACCGCCACCACGCCGTCGTGCTGACGAAACTCTCCCTCGACCCTCTGTTGGATCAAGAGTTCGAGAGACGTCATCGAGCTGAACGTGTGCTGAACTCGGAGGTGTCGTACGTTCGGTACTAGATCGGTTGGATCATGAAGACGTTCGACTACATCAACCGCGTTAACCTAACGCTTCCGCTTTCTGTCTACGAGGATATGTGGACACACTCTCCCCCTCTCGTTGCTATGCATCTCCTAGATAGATCTTGCGTGACCGTAGGAATTTTTTTGAAATTGCATGCTATGTTCCCCAACAGCGGCATCCGAGCCAGGTCTATGCGTAGATGATATGCACGAGTAGAACACAAAGAGTTGTGGGCGATAATAGTCATACTGCTTACCACCAACGTCTTAGTTTGATTCGGCGGTATTGTTGGATGAAGCGGCCTGGACCAACCTTACATGACCACGTTCATGAGACCAGTTCCACCGACAAACATGAAACTTGTTTTGCATAAAGGTGGCTGGCGGGTGTCTGTTTCTCCAACTTTAGTTGAATCAAATTTGACTACGGCCGGTCCTTGTTGAAGGTTAAAACAACACACTTGACGAAAAATCGTTGTGGTTTTGATGCGTAGGTAAGAACGGTTCTTGCTAGAAGCCCGTAGCAGCCACGTAAAACTTGCAACAACAAAGTAGAGGACGTCTAACCTGTTTTTGCAGGGCATGTTGTGATATGATATGGTCAAGACGTGATGAGATATAAGTTGTTGTATGAGATGATCATGTTTTGTAAAAGTTATCGACGACTGGCAGGAGCCTTATGGTTGTCGCTTTATTGTATGAAATGCAATCGCCATGTAATTGCTTTACTTTATCACTAAGCGGTAGCAATAGTCGTAGAAGCAATAGTTGGCGAGATGACAACGACGCTACGATGGAGATCAAGGTGTCAAGCCGGTGACGATGGAGATCATGACGGTGCTTTGGAGATGGAGATCAAAGGCACAAGATGATGATGTCCATATCATGTCACATATTTTGATTGCATGTGATGTTTATCTGTTATGCATCTTATTTTGCTTATAAGATGATCCCTCACTAAATTTCAAGGAATAAGTGTCCTCCTTGAGTATGCACCGTTGCTACAGTTCGTCGTGCCGACACACCACGTGATGATCGGGTGTGATAAGCTCTACGTTCACATACAACAGGTGTAAGACAGTTTTGCACGTGCAGAATACTCGGGTTAAACTTGACGAGCCTAGCATATGCAGATATGGCCTCGGAACACTAAGACCGAAAGGTCGAACGTGAATCATATAGTAGATATGATCAACATAGAGATGTTCACCATTGAAAACTACTCCAGCTCACGTGATGATTAGACATGGTTTAGTTGATATGGATCACGTGATCATTTAGATGACTGGAAGGATGTCTATCTAAGTGGGAGTTCTTAAGTAATATGATTAATTAAACTTAAATTTATCATGAACTTAGTCCTGATAGTTTTTGCATATCTATGTTGTTGTAGATCAATGGCCCGTGCTACTGTTCCTTTGAATTTTAATGCGTTCCTAGAGAAAGCTAAGTTGAAAGATGATGGTAGCAACTACATCGACTGGGTCCGTAACTTGAGGATTATCCTCATTGCTTCACAGGAGAATTACGTCCTGGAAGCACCGCTAGGTGCAAGACCCGCTACAGGAGCAACTCCGGATGTTATGAACGTTTGGCAGACTAAAGCTGATGACTACTCGATAGTTCAATGTGCCATGCTTTACGGCTTAGAATCGGGACTTCAAAAACGTTTTGAATGTCATGGAGCATATGAGATGTCCAAGAGTTGAAGTTGATATTTCAAGCAAATGCCCGAGTTGAGAGATATGAAGTCTCCAACAAGTTCTATAGCTGCAAGATGGAGGAGAATAGTTCTGTCAGTGAACACATACTCAGAATGTCTGGGTACCATAACCACTTGACTGAGCTGGGAGTTAATCTTCCTGATGATAGTGTCATTGACAGAGTTCTTCAATCACTGACACCAAGCTATAAAGGCTTAGTTATGAACTATAATATGCAAGGGATGGAAAAGTCAATTCCCGAGCTCTTCGCGATGCTTAAAGCTGCGGAGGTAGAAATCAAGAAGGAGCATGAAGTGTTGATGGTTAACAAAACCACTAGTTTCAAGAAAAAAGGCAAAGGGAAGAAGGGGAACTTCAAGAAGAATAGCAAGCAAGTTGCTACTCCCGGGAAGAAGCCCAAGTCTGGACCTAAGCCTGAAACTGAGTGCTTCTACTGCAAAGGGACTGGTAACTGGAAGCGGAACTACCCCAAGTATTTGGCGGATAAGAAGGATGGCAAAGTCAAAGGTATACTTGATATACATGTTATTGATGTGTACCTTACTAATGCTCGTAGTAGCGCCTTGGTATTTGATACTGGTTCTGTTGCTCATATTTGCAACTCGAAACAGGGGCTACGGATTAAATGAAGATTGGCTAAGGACGAGGTGACGATGCGCGTCGGAAATGGTTCCAAGGTCGATGTGATCGCTGTCGGCACGCTACCTCTACATCTACCTTCGGGATTAGTTTTAGACTTGAATAACTGTTATTTGGTGCTAGCGTTGAGCATGAACATTATATCTGGATCTTGTTTGATGCAAGACGATTATTCATTTAAATCAGAGAATAATGGTTGTTCTATTTATATGAGTAATATCTTTTATGGTCATGCACCCTTGATGAGTGGTCTATTTTTGTTGAATCTTGATCATAGTGATACACATATTCATAATATTGAAGCCAAAAGATGTAAAGTTAATAATGATAGTGCAACTTATTTGTGGCACTTCCGTTCAGGTCATATTGGGGTAAAGCGCATGCAGAAACTTCATGCTGATGGGCTTTTGGAATCACTTGATGCTTGCGAACCATGCCTCATGGGCAAGATGACTAAGACTCCGTTCTCCGGAACAATGGAGGGAGCCACTGACTTATTGGAAATAATACATACTGATGTATGCGGTCCGATGAGTGTTGAGGCTCGCGACGGGTATCATTATTTTCTGACCTTCACAGATGATTTGAGTAGGTATGGGTATATCTACTTAATGAAACATAAGTCTCAAACATTTGAAAAGTTCAAAGAATTTCAGAGTGAAATGGAGAATCATCATAACAAGAAAATAAAGTTTCTACGATCTGATCGCGGAGGTGAATATTTGAGTTATGAGTGTGGTCTTCATTTGAAACAATGTGGAATAGTTTCGCAACTCACGCCACCTGGAACACCACAGCGTAATGGTGTGTTCGAACGTCGTAACCGTACTTTATTAGATATGGTGCGATCTATGAAGTCTCTTACCGATTTACCACTATTGTTTTGGGGTTATGCTTTAGAGACGGCTGCATTCATGATAAATAGGGCACCATCTAAATCCATTGAGACGACACCATATGAACTATGGTTTAGCAAGAAACCTAAGCTATCGTTTCTTAAAGTTTGGGGCTGCGATGCTTATGTGAAAAAGCTTCAACCTGATAAGCTCGAACCCAAATCGGAGAAATGTGTCTTCATAGGATACCCAAAGGAAACTCTTGGGTACACCTTCTGTCACAGATCCGAAGGCAAGATATTCGTTGCTAAGAATGGATCCTTTCTAGAGAAGGAGTTTCTCTCGAAAGAAGTGACTGGGAGGAAAGTAGAACTTGATGAGGTAGTTGTATCTTCTCCCGAATTGGAAAGTAATTCATCACAGAAATCAGTTCCAGTGATGCCTACACCAATTAGTGAGGAAGTTACTGATGATGATCATGAAACTTCAGATCAAGTTACTACCGAACCTTGTAGGTCAACCAAAGTACGGTCCGCACCAGAGTGGTACGGGTAATCCTGTTCTAGAAGTCATGTTACTAGACCATGACGAACCTACAAACTATGAGGAAGCGATAATGAGCCCAGATTCCGCGAAATGGCTTGAGGCCATGAAATCTGAGTTGGTATCCATGTATGAGAACGAAGTGTGAACTTTGGTTGACTTGCCCGATGATCGGCAAGCCATAGAGAATAAATGGATCTTCAAGAAGAAGACTGACGCTGACGGTAATATTACTGTCTACAAAGCTCGACTTGTTTCGAAAGGTTTTCGACAAGTTCAAGGAGTTTACTATGATGAGACCTTCTCACCCGTAGCGATGCTTAAGTCTGTCCGAATCATGTTAGCAATTGCCACATTTTATGATTATGAAATTTGGCAAGTGGATGTCAAAACTGCATTCCTTAATGGATTTCTTAAAGAAGAGTTGTATATGATGCAACCAGAAGATTTTGTCGATCCTAAAGGTGCTAACAAAGTGTGCAAGCGCCAGCGATCCATTTATGGACTGGTGCAAGCCTCTCGGAGTTGGAATATACACTTTGATAGTGTGATCAAAGCATATGGTTTTATACGGACTTTTGGAGAAGCCTGTATTTACAAGAAAGTGAGTGGGAGCTTTGTAGCATTTCTAATATTATATGTGGATGACATATTGTTGATTGGAAATAATACATAATTTCTGGATAGCATAAAAGGATACTTGAATAAGAATTTTTCAATGGAAGACCTCGGTGAAGCTGCTTATATATTAGGCATCAAGATCTATAGAGATAGATCAAGATGCTTAATTGGACTATCACAAAGCACATACCCTGATAAAGTTTTGAAGAAGTTCAAAATGGATCAGTCAAAGAAAGGGTTCTTGCTTGTGTTACAAGGTGTGAAGTTGAGTTAGACGCAATGCCCGACCACTGCAGAAGATAGAGAGAAAATGAAAGTCATTCCCTATGCCTCAGCCAGAGGTTCTATCATGTATGCAATGCTGTGTACCAGACCTGATGTGTGCCTTGCTATAAGTTTAGTAGGGAGGTACCAAAGTAATCCAGGAGTGGATCACTTGACAGCGGTCAAGAACATCCTGAAATACCTGAAAAGGACTAAGGATATGTTTCTCGTTTATGGAGGTGACAAAGAGCTTGTTGTAAATGGTTACGTCGATGCAAGCTTTGACAGTGATCCGGATGACTCTAAGTCAAAAACCGGATACGTATTTATATTGAATGGTGGAGCTGTGAGTTGGTGCAGTTCCAAGCATAGCGCCGTGGCGGGATCTACGTGTGAAGTGGAGTACATAGCTGCTTCAGAAGCAGCAAATGAAGGAGTCTGGATGAAGGAGTCCATATCCGATCTAGGTGTAATACCTAGTGCATCGGGTCCAATGAAAATCTTTTGTGACAATACTTGAGCAATGCCTTAGCGAAGGAATCCAGATTTCACAAGAGAACCAAACACATCAAGAAATGCTTCAACTCCATCCGCGATCAAGTCAAGGAGGGAGACATAGAGATTTGCAAGATACATACGGGTCTGAATGTTGCAGACCCGTTGACTAAGCCTCTTCCACGAGCAAAACATGATCTGCACGAAGACTCCATGGGTGTTAGAATCATTACTATGTAATCTAGATTATTGACTCTAGTGCAAGTGGGAGACTAAAGGAAATATGCCCTAGAGGCAATAATAAAGTTGTTATTTGTATTTCCTTATATCATGATAAATGTTTATTATTCATGCTAGAATTGTATTAACCGGAAACTTAGTACATGTGTGAATACATAGACAAAACAGAGTGTCCCTAGTATGCCTCTACTTGACTAGCTCGTTAATCAAAGATGGTTAAGTTTCCTGACCATGGACATGTGTTGTCATTTGATCAACGGGATCATATCATTAAATAATGATGTGATGGAAAAGACCCATCCGTTAGCTTAGCATAATGATCATTAAGTTTTATTGCTATTGCTTTCTTCATGACTTATACATATTCCTCTGACTATGAGATTATGGAACTCCCGAATATCGGAGGAACACCTTGTGTGCTATCAAACGTCACAACATAACTGGGTAATTATAAGGATGCTCTACAGGTGTTTGTTGAGTTGGCATAGATCGAGATTAGGATTTGTCACTCCGAGTATCGGAGAGGTATCTCTGGGCCCTCTCGGTAATGCACATCACTATCAGCCTTGCAAGCAATGTGACTAATGAGTTAGTTGCGGAATGGTGCATTACGGAACGAGTAAAGAGACTTGCTGGTAACGAGATTGAACTAGGTATGATGATACCAACGATCGAATCTCAGGCAAGTAACATACCGATGACAAAGGGAATAATGTATGTTGTCATTGCGGTTTGACCGATAAAGATCTTCGTAGAATATGTAGGAACCAATATGAGCATCCAGGTTCCATTATTGGTTATTGACCAGAGATGTGTCTCGGTCATGTCTACATAGTTCTCGAACCCATAGGGTCCGCACACTTAACGTTTGATGACGATTTGTATTATGAGTTATGTGTTTTGGTGACCGAAGTTTGTTCGGAGTCCCGGATGAGATCACAGACATGACGAGGAGTCTCAAAATGGTCGAGAGGTAAAGATTGATATATTGGAAGGTGATATTCGGACATCGGAATGGTTTCGAGTGGTTCGGGTATTTTATTGGAGTACCGAGGGGTTATCGGAACCCCCCGGGGGAAGTCATGGGCCTCATGGGCCAAGGGAGAGAGAGGGGACAGCCCACAAGGGGTGGCCACCCCCCCATGGGAGTCCGAATTGGACTAGGGGAGGGGCGGCGCCCCCCTTTTCCACTTTCCCTCTCCCTCTCCCTTTCCTTCCTTTTCCCCTCCGATGAGAAAGGAAAAGGGGGGGGGGGGGCGAATCCTACTAGGAGTGGAGTCCTAGTAGGACTCCCCCATGGCGTGCCCCTTGGTGGCCGACCTCCTCCTCCCCTCCTTTATATACGGGGGCAGGGGGCACCCCATAGCACATCAATTGTTCTCTTAGCCGTGTGCGATGCCCCCTCCACAGTTTACTCCTCTGGTCATAGCGTCGTAGTGCTTAGGTGAAGCTCTGCACGGATCACATCACCATCACCGTCACCACGCCGCCATGCTGACGAAACTCTTCCTCAACCCTCTGCTGGATCAAGAGTTTGAGGGACGTCATCAAGCCAAACATGTGCTGAACTCGGAGGTGCCGTACGTTCGGTACTACATCGGTTGGATGGTGAAGACGTTCAACTACATCAACCGCGTTAACCTAAAACTTCCGCTTTCGGTCTACGAGGGTAAGTGGACACACTCTTCCCCTCTCGTTGCTATGCATCTCCTAGATAGATTTTGCGTGATCGTAGGGATTTTTTTGAAATTGCATGCTACGTTCCCCAACAGAACCCATGGAGACATGTATGATTTTACAACCCATGTTGGTGCACCGGAGCATGTGCATGTAGTCTAATTTTGAATTGTGCACCTGAAATGGCTAGAAAACCAATTTAATGTATAAAATGTCCAAACGAACCCTGAATACTTCCAAATTTTTTATGACACACATATAGTTGCATGTTCACTGCAGATAAAAGTTCTAGCAATTCAAACACCCTCCATTGCCGCTGTGACCCCATTATGTAATTCCAATCAAGATGAAAAATCAAGTAGATCCCACATAGTCTATTATCACCAATCGTGTGAGATACAGTACAAAATATCTTGGAGCATCGTCGGTGTATAGTATGCCTATGGCTTACGTGAGAAGGTGCGTCGGCTACACTCCACAGCCGGCGTGTCAAGCACACTAGCTCGCTCCCCAAATATCTTTTCACTGTTCAATCGTCGCCGGTGAAATATGGGGACGTGGACCCGCGTCGTGAGGGCAACTTCCGCAGCCCACTCCGGTGAGAGCGTGGCCACAGCCGCCATGCACGTGCCAACAAGGTACATGAGCGTGGCCGCAATCTGCGACCGGGCGGCCAAGGCAGCCCAAACGGCCGATGTTGCTTCTTAGGTGGTGGCAGCAACATCTGCCTCGGGGATAGCAACTTACGAGAGCGGCACAGCAGCTATCTGTTCCGCAGCGGTGGCCTTAGCCCTGATGGAGGCCGCCCACGACCATGTCGAGGCTGCCCACGCCCAGCTTGTGGCGGTCACCGCACAAATCGAACGAATCTTCTCCGACAATGGTCAGCAACCCACGGCCGAAGAGTTGGCAATCGCCGAGAGCATTCGAGCAGCTGTCCGTTCCTCTGCCGCATACCTTGCCACGATGGAGCCCGTCCAAGCCCAGATCGTGGCCGCCCACGCCTAGCTCGTGGAGGCCTTTTCCAAAGAGATGGCGGACACGGATGGCGAGATGCTTGCCGAGTATGGTGCGATGGATGCCATGGAGCCCCTTCCCCAGGAGACCGTCGGGCGCGAGCTGGATATGGAGGAGGCGGCGGAGATCAACGAGCACCAGCCATAGTAGTACTCTTTGTTTTGTTTAATTAAGAGCGCTGATCTTTATTTTGTTAGAGTAATGTTTAGGTCAGCTAGCTCTGTTTAATTGCCGAACTTGCTCGATTAAGAAGTGTGGGTGTGCTGTAGTCTCCTTTGTGTGCCCAAATTATGCAATGACGTGGATGACCACTCTAACCAGGGAAATTTGAACCAAAATTTTTGACGTTAAAACTCATCACACACGGGTTAAGCTATGTGAATCGTTTGTGATGTTCACATATCGTACACAGTTCTGAATAAGGGACCGTGTGTGATGACCCTTTGCGCGCCAGTTTTTTCGTTGAACCGATTCAAAATTTTCGGCTTCTGCGGAAATATCTACCTCCCCGCCCCCTCCCCTTACCCAAAGCAATATTTCCCCTATTTCCGCCTTCCATTTCAAGTTGAAACCTTCACTCCTTGCTTGGAGCGCCAGCTCCTCGCTGGTGACCCTCCTTCATGCTGCTCAACCTCGTCTATCCAGGCAGGTAATCCACACCCGACCCCCATCCTCGTCCTCCTTCCACATCCCACATGCCCCGACCGCCGGTGCGATACCTTCCACCCAAATCACTAACCCCTCCACCAAATAAGCGCTGCCCTAAGCCATGGTGCATGCAGTATAGCTAGGAGCTCAATGAGCATTTGGCAGCGGAGAAGCAAATCGCGGCCGCACGCGCGGATGAGGTCGCGATGGCTGCCATTCGTGCCGACCCCCAGATCTTGGAGGAGCACCTCGCCATCGAGGCCACTGTCGACGCCTCGCATGCCGACGCCGCGACGTGGTTGGCTGCTTTAAACGACAATTCGTGGCATTTTCTTAAGGCCACCCTTGGTGCCTTCGACGGAGACCACGAGGTGTTTTCTCAGCATGCACGCGCTTACCTCAACTCGAGAGCCAGCAGGTTGGTGCCCGGAGTGGCTCAAGCAACTTGCCACTATGACGAGGGCACCCACGATGCGGAGGCCTCACCCTCCTCCATGTCCAAGGAGCCAATCATCATCGATATATCCGACGATGAGGAGTAGCTTGTCTTATTAGCTCACTATAAGGACCCATGTTCAGTTTGCTAGCTACTGCCTTTCCTTAACAAATTCTAGTGAATTGTGCTATCTACTTTTACCATGCAATCTGTTGCTCTAGTGCATATGTTCTATATGTCATGCAATGTGGTGCTCACTTATTAACTGTTTGGTTAATTAGTTGTCGTGTTCAGTTAACTGTTTGGTTCATTTCTACAAATGTGATGTTCAATTCTTGCAATTTTGTATTTTCTTCCATGTGAGAAATAAATCGAATTTTTCTTTACAAAATACATGAGAAACAAATACAATTGCTATATTTCCAAGCTGTCAAGCATGCTTGGTTTGGTTAACTGTCTAATCTTCTAGTATGTTATACATTGTGCAATGTGGTGCTCAGTTAACATTTGGTTCATTTGTTGTGGTGTTTAGTTAACTGTTTGGATCAATTCTGCAATGCGATGTTCAATTGTTGTGGGTGCATTTTGTTATTGTATACCATGTGAGAAATAAATCAAATTCGGCTGTACTAAATACATGAGAAACAAATACAATTGCTATATTTCCAAGTTGTTAACCATGCTTGGTTTTAACTGTCTGATCTTCTATTAGGAGTATGTTATATTGTGCAATGTGCTGCTCAGTTAATGTTTGGTTCATTTGTTGTGGTGTTTAGTTAACTGCTTGGTTCAATTCTGTAATGCGATGTCCAATTGTTGTGGGTAGAATTTTGTATTGTTGTGCATGTGAGGAATAAATTGAATTTGGCTGCACTTAATACATGAGAAACATATACAATTCCTATATTTCCTAGTTCTTAATCATGCTTGGTTTGGATAAATGGGTTTTCCATGTGGCTTGAATTAATCTGATGAATCTGCAATGTGCTTATTTTTCATCAACATATTTAAATAATAGCAATCAAACCCTCACTTAACTTGATCACTAACTACCTTATATGTGTTGCAGGGAAACAATGGGAAGCACTGAGGTTTACAATCGAGGTTTGCACATGCATGGTCCTTTATCTAATAGCACATTATTGTGCAATTCCAGGAACCATTTTAATATTTAGGTTTTTAGCAATTTGGTCTTGCACATGTAGGTCCTGCTGTCAGAGGTTTTGACCCACTGTTTGACCCTTTTTGCATATGAGAAAATGAGTTGTCCATGAATATCAGTCAAGTCAAGAAACTCAGAAAGATTGTTAGGATAAAGAAATTAGCGACAGCAAACAACAAGATCTTTGTCTGCACAATGAAGAAGACATCAGTTCACTACAGGATGGTACTGACTATTATACCTTGCCTTTTTTATTCCTTTGCCCCATTTCCAATATAGAGAAGATATTTATGCACATCCTTGTTTTCAGGCCGATAGAGGCGAAGGTGTCCCGATGTTTCGATGAGATGGTGGCTATCGTTTTCTGTGGGAGTCGACCTTGACGATCCAACTACGAATGTGCGAGGACGTCGTGCCTTAGCAATCGCTAAACCAACTTCCGAGGGGTTATTGACCACGCCGGAGCACGATCAACCTGAACACGAGTGTCTGTTTCCTGCGAGCAAACGAAGAACAAGCAAGAAATTGAGAATGCAATCTAGATATTGCGAATATACGAGGAAAGCTTTATTAATGAAGGTGGGGTTATGTGACGCCTTTGTCTGGTCATTGAACACAAACGAAGTACGCAAAGTTGCAGCCGTGGCGAACTTTTAATCTAAACAAAACCCAAAGTCTAAATGATGCCCTAAGGGCTGTATATATGGAGGAAGAGGGGGGGGATTTCGTGGCCCTTGGAGGAGGGGTCCGAAACCAACCCTAACTCTTGTTTCCCCAGACATACGGACTCTAAAAACAGCCTATATTCAAGTATTTCAAAATTACAAGGGCCTGGCCCAATAATAAGGTGACGCGGCACCTCGAATAGCCTTTAGACGAAAATTATGAAGTGGCATCTTGTATATTTCATCCAAGGCTTTGTCCACTCATTATGGTGGCTTCAAAGTCCTGAAATCATCACTTGAAACTCCGTTCTTGTTTCTCTGGCGCATGCCATCAACTCCATGCTTGTTCTTGCTCCAATGTTCATCCTTCTCCAAGCTAGGCCCTTCATTTGTAAGCAAAACAAATGTATCCAATTTAGGCAGCATCATATTCTCATGAACATAAGAATCATTACCAAGAAACGAAAGTACCTGGTAATTTAATTGGCGTGTGCGAGCTCTAGTAATCGGTCCAGTGTGTATAGTAGCAGGGGCTGTGGGTGTAACAATAGTATTGATGTCCTCATCACAGGCCTTTCCAAAGCAGTTCACTGATGATTACCTCTCAAACCACCTGTATGGTCAAGAGGCGAGGAAGATATTCATACAACACCCATGGTTCAATATTGAAGTGTTCCTGAAGAGGACAAAGGATGGACGGTCAATCATCCACAGGCACTGGCCTAAAGTTGCAAAGACCTTAAACATCAATGAAGGCTCAATATTCGCCTTCCGCTTCAGCAGTTTTCCAGATGAGATACAACTGTCTATGTACCGTCTATGATGCTAATTTTGAAAGATTATATGATAGAGGCGAGGGTGTCCCGATGTTTCGATGAGATAGCTATCGTTTTCTCTGGGAGTCGATCTTGATGATCCGACTACGAACGTGCGAGACGTCGCGCCTTAGCAATCGCTAAACCAACTTCCGAGGGGTTATTAACCATGCCAGAGCACGATCAACCTGACCATGAGGGTCTATTTCCTGCGAGCAAACGAAGAACAAGCAAGAAACTGAGATTGGAATCTGGATATTGTGCATATAAGAGGAAAGAGTTATTGATGAAAGTGGGGTTCTGTGATGCCTTGGTCTGGTCGTTCAACACAAACGAAGTACGCGAAGTTGCAGCTATGGCGAACTTTTAATCTAAACAAAACCAAAAGTCTAAACGATGCCCTAAGGGTTGTATATATGGAGGAAGAGGGGGTGATTTAGTGGCCCTTGGAGGAGGGGTCCGAAACCAACCCTAACTCTTGTTTCCCCGCACATACAGACTCTAAAAACAGCCTATATTCAAGTATTTCAAAATTACATGGTCCTGGCTCAATAATGAGGTGACGCAGCACCTAGAATAGCCTCTGGATGAAATTTATGAAGTGGTATCTTGTATATTTCGTCCAAGGCTTCATGCACTCATTATGGTGGCTTCAAAGTCCTGAAATCATCACTTGTAACTCCGTTCTTGTTCCCCTGGCGCATGCCATCATCTCCATGCTTGGTCTTGCTCCAATATCCATCCTTCTTGTCCAAGCTAGGCCCTTCATTTGTAAGCAAGACAAAGGTATCTAATTTAGGCAGCAACATATTCTCATGAGCATTAGAATCATTACCAAGAAACAAAAGTACCTGGTAATTTAATTGGCGTGCGCGAGCTCAAGTAATTGGTCTAGTATGTATAGCAGCAGGGATGTGGTTGTATCAATGGTATTGATGTCCTCGTCATCCTCCCCTTCTTGAAATGAAGTCGTCCACGACGGAAGCTCATCTTCCTCACCCAAATAAGGCTTCAAATCTGCGATGTTAAAAGTGGACTAACCCCAAAATCTGCAGGCAGCTCAAGTTTATATGCATTATCATTTATTTTCTCTAACACCTTAAAAGGACCATCAACACATGGCATTAGCTTTGATTGTGCAAATTAGGAAATCTATCCTTACGAAAATGTAACCGAACAAGATCTCCAGGTTGAAACACAACATGTTTTCGACCTTTATCTCCAGCAAGTTTATATTTAGCATTCATACGCTCAATGTTTTCCTTAGTTAACTCATGCATTTTTAAGACCAATTCAGCGCATTGTTTACCATCAAAATTAACCTTCTCCGAAGATGGAAGAGGCAGCAAATCGATAGGTGCACGAGGTAGGAAACCATACACAATTTTAAAAGGGCACATCTTAGTACTAGAATGCAATGAACGATTATAAGCAAATTCAATATGAGGCAAGCATTCTTCCCACATTTTCCTATTATTCTTCAAAACAGCCCTAGGCATAGTAGACAATGTTCTATTTACCACTTCAATTTGTCCATCAGTTTGGGGGTGACAAGTAGTACTAAAAAGAAGTTTAGTCCCCAACTTAGCCCATAAACATCTCCAAAAGTGGCTAAGAAATTTAGTATCACGATATGAAACAATAGTATTTGGCACACTATGCAAGCGAATAATTTCATGAAAGAACAAATCAACAACATTAACAACATCATCGCTTTTTATGACATGGTATAAAGTGTGCCATTTTCGAGAATCTATCCACGACAACAAATATGCTATCCCTCCCCTTCTTTGTTCATGGTAAACCTAAAGTAAAGTCCATAGATATATCCTCCCAAGGAACACTAGGTACAAGCAAAGGCATATATAAACCATGAGGATTGAGTTGTGACTTAGCTTTTTGACATGTAGTGCAGCGAGCAATAGAACGCTCAACATCCCATATCATCTTTGGCCAAAAGAAATGTGTAGCAAGTAAGTCCTCCGTCTTCCTCATGCCAAAGTGTCCCATTAATCCTCCTCCATGCGAGTCCTGCAACAACAAAAGACAAACGGAGCTAGCTGGAATGCATAGCTTGTCCAATATCCATCCTTCTTGTCCAAGGAAACTCCTCACTTGTGTGACCATTTTGGGCTGATGAGGACATCAATACCATTGTTACACCCACAGCCCCTACTGTTACATATAATGGACCAATTACTAGAGCTCGCGCACGCCAATTAAATTACCAGGTACTTTCGTTTCTTGGTAATGATTCTAATGTTCATGAGAATATGATGCTGCCTAAATTGGATACTTTTGTTTTGCTTACAAATGAAGGGCCTAGCTTGGAGAAGGATGAACATTGGAGCAAGAACAAGCATGGAGTTGATGGCATGCGCAAGGGGAACAAGAACGGAGTTACAAGTGATGATTTTAGGACTTTGAAGCCACCATAAGGAGTGAATGAAGCCTTGGACGAAATATACAAGATGCCACTTCATAAATTTCGTCCAGAGGCTGTTCTAGGTGCTGCGTCACCTTATTATTGGGCCAGGCCCATGTAATTTCGAAATACATAAGTATAGGCTGTTTTTAGAGTCCGTATGTGTGGGGAAACAAGAGATAGGGTTGGTTTCGGACCCCTTTCCCAAGGGCCACGAAATTCCCCCCTCTTCCTCCATATATACAGCCCTGAGGGCACTGTTTAGACTTTGGTTTTTGTTTAGACTAAAAGTTTGCCATAGCTGCAACTTCGCGTACTTCGTTTGTGTTCAATGACCAGACAAAGGAGTCACAGAACCCCACCTTGATCAATAAAGCTTTCCTCTTATATTCGCAATATCCAGATTGCAATCTTAGTTTCTTGCTTGTTCTTCATTTGTCTGCAGGAAATAGACCTTCGTGGTCAGGTTGATCGTGCTCCGGCGTGGTCAATAACCTCTCAGAGTTGGTTTAGCGATTGCTAAGGCGCGACGTCCTCGCAAGTTCGTAGTCGGATCGTCAAAGTCGACTTCCTCCAAAACGATAGCCACCATCTCATCGAAAGACGGGACAGCTTTGCCTCTATCAAGTGGTATCAGATTTCTTGGTTGCTCGGTGAGATTTTACAGTTTTTTGTAGTTTAGATCGAGTCTGTTCTTCATACCTATAGTCCACGAAAAAGCCAAAAAAAATTTAGGGTTAGTTCATCCTATCCGAACCAATCTGAGCCTTTGCATAACCTTTTCTGTGTTTGCTTTGTTGAATTTGTGGTTGCATCGTCGTGTCAAGTTGCTGGTCTCAGCATCTAGTCCTTTAGAGTTTCGAGTTCTGTTCACAGGTTGTCACGTCGCCGCTGCCATATATCACCACCGCATCATCATCATCGCTGCTGCCATATACCACCACCGCACCAACTTCATCGCCGCTGCCATATACCACCACCACATATTCACCGCCAATCCGAGTCCATATACGCCACCACATATCCGCCGCCATCACGCCAATCCGAGTACACCTGCAACATATATCCGCCACCAGTCCGAGTTCCACCAGATTCATCTCCACCACCAGTCCGAGTTCCACCAGATTCATCTCCGCCACTAGTCCTAGTCCAAGTCTAGTATTTTGTTACTCTGTTTTGGATTTCCAGAGCACGCCATACTCCGAGTCGTGACAGAGAAGGACTCCCAAACTTCTGTGTTACCCGCAGTAGAAAAATAGTTCCAGTTTCAAAAAAAACTAAGTCTGGAAAATTCTGGCTAGGCAGTTTTTAGACCATTTGTAGACTTTTTCGAAAAAAATTTGTTGCGGAGCAAAAAAAAGAGGAAAAAAGTGCAAAAAAAAGTGAAAAAAAGAGAAAAAAATTCAGAGTGTGCTCCTCCCTTGTTTACGTGTAGCGCCATGATTTTGTTAGTGTTCTAGGCTCGCGTCTCTAGCACGGTCTAGCCTAGGACCAGCACAGTACCGTCGTTGAGCGTTTATTCAACTTTGCATATCTGAATTGATTATTGCTGACCCATTTTGCTACCATATTATAAGCCTTCCCAGCTCCACATACATCTACGTCGTGCGTTTGACTCTCCCTGGTAATCGCTCTATCCAAGCTTTGAGAGTTTTGAATACATTGGTTGCCGATCACCGCCTGCTGCTGGGTAAGAACTGGTAAGAATTTGAGATTTGCTTGACGGATTTGTGACACCCACCACCACCACTTGTTAGTAGTCTATAGGATCATATTCTTGTGTGTTTCTATTGCTGCTAACCATTCCAGGATCACAAGCCGACGAGATTCACTGGGAGAAGATGATGAACAAGGAGTTGCATGATAAATTTCAGCAAATGATGAGTGGCCAGGTGGGAGATGTGCTAAACAGATTTGAAGAGGCTATGGAGAGGATAGATGCCGTGGAGAAGTCGTTCGAGACAAAGCTAGATAACAAGTTTAATGAATTGCTCAAGCGTCTTCCCCAACCACCACCGGCTGCACCTGTCGCACCTCTACAACCACAACAACCACATCTCCAACGCCGCCTTCCAAATCAAGTGGGACGAGCACAGCGCGTTCCAATTGAGACTAGTCAAAATTCGGGTGCCGCTGCACCTACTGTTGATGCTTCTTTGGCTCCTGCTACTGCGACGGCTGAGGAGGATGACAATTATGCGGGCGATTATGAGGATGAGGTTGATCAAAATCAGAACTACGTGTAGCCACCAGCACCACCAACAGCAGGTCGACCTCAGGTATATATTTGCAACGGTAGGCCTGCACCACCACCTCAGGTACGAGATCATGACTATGTTCCTAATCTGAAATTGAATATTCCACCATTTGAGGGTAGACACATTCCTGATGTATATCTCACTTGGGAGTTAGAAATTGAACAACTTTTTACATGTTTACAATATCCCGAGGAGAGACGGGTTGCTGCTGCTGTTTGTGCTTTCACTAGTTTTGCATGTGTATGGTGGTCTGAACATTGTAGATTATATCCTATTCCAGCTACTTGGGCTGCTTTGAAAATTGCTATGCGTACTCGTTGGGTTCCACCATATTATCAACGTGAATTGCTTCAAAAACTGCAGCGTTTACGACAAGGGAAAAATTCTGTAGAAGAATATTATTAGGAATTACAAACTAGCATGATTAGATGTGGTATTGTTGAGGAGAATGAAGCTATGCTTGCACGTTTTATGGGTGGATTAAATAGAGAGATTCAGACCATTCTAGAGTATAAGGATTATAATAATATCACTCGTTTATTCCATCTTGCTTGTAAAGCTGAACGTGAAGTGCAGGATTGACAAGCATTGGCGCGAACTAACTTTTCTGCAGGTCGACCTTCATCATGGACACCGCGTGCATCTTCTACTTCCACTACACCAGCACCTCCATCAGGTTCCACCTCCAGTCGTGATACAAGAAAGCAGGCACAACCACCACTATCTGCCAAGAGCGCACCTGCCGGGCCTGCATAGAGCTCTTCTTCTTCCATGGCGTCAACAGGGCACACAAGTGATATTATTTGTCGTCGTTGTAAGGGAAGAGGACATTTTGCGAGAGAATGCAAATCTCAGCGTGTGATGATTGCTACTGAGGATGGTGGGTATGAGTCCGCTAGTGACTATGATGAGGAGACTTTGGCTCCTATTACACATGAAGAACACGGTGGAGATGATTCTGATCATGAGACGCAATACATGGCTGCTGAAGATGCTGACAGGTATGAATGTTTAGTTGCTCAACGTGTTTTGAGTGTGCAGGTTACACAAGCTGAGCAAAATCAGAGGCATAATTTGTTCCATACAAAGGGTGTTGTGAAGGAACGTTCTATTCGCGTCATCATAGATGGAGGGAGTTGCAACAACTTGGCTAGCATGGAGATGGTGGAGAAGCTATCTCTCACCATAAGACCACATCCACATCCTTACTACATCCAATGGTTCAACAACAGCGGCAAGGTTAAGGTAACACGTACTGTTCGGGTGCATTTTAGTATCTCTACATATGCTGATTATGTTGATTGTGATGTGGTACCTATGCAAGCATGTTCCTTATTACTTGGTAGACCATGGCAATTTGATAAAAATTCTGTACACCATGGTAGAAACAATCAGTGTACTCTTGTTCATAAGGATACAAATATTACTTTGCTTCCTATGACTCCGGATTCCATTTTGAAAGATGATATTCATAGAGCTAATAAAGCAAAACAGTAGAAAAATAAGAGTGAAAATCAGATTGTGGCAAAAGAATTTGAGCAAAAAATGAAGCCTAATAATAAACCATCTTGTGTTGCTTCTGAAATTAAATTGAAAAGTGCATGTTTACTTGCCACCAAATCTGATATTGATGAGCTAGTTTTTAGCAAATCTGTTTGCTATGCTTTTGTGTGAAAAGAGGCATTATTTTCATTCGACGACGTGCCTTCCTCTTTGCCCCCTGCAGTCACTAACATTTTGTAGGAGTTCGCTGACATCTTCCCACAAGACGTGCCACCGGGATTACCACCTATTCGAGGGATTGAGCATCAAATTGACTTAATTCCCGGTGCATCGCTACCCAACCGTGCACCATACCGTACCAATCCAGAGGAGACGAAGGAGATTATGCGTCAAGTACAGGAGCTGCTCGACAAAGGTTATATTCGCGAATCCCTTAGTCCTTGTGCTGTTCCTATTATTCTAGTGCCGAAAAAGGATGGTACATCGCGTATGTGTGTTGATTGTAGAGGCATTTATAATATTACTATTCATTATCGTCATCCTATTCCTAGGCTAGATGATATGCTTGATGAATTGAGTGGCTCTACAATATTCTCCAAAGTTGATTTGCGTAGTGGATACCATCAAATTCGTATGAAATTGGGAGATGAATGGAAAACAACATTTAAAACTAAGTTTGGTTTATATGAGTGGTTAGTCATGCCTTTTGGGTTAGCTAATGCACCTAGTACTTTCATGAGACTAATGAACGAAGTTTTACGTGCTTTCATTGGACAATTTGTGGTAGTCTATTTTGATGATATACTGATTTATAGCAAATCTTTGGAAGAACATTTGGAACATTTACGTGCTGTTTTTATTGCTCTACGTGATGCACGTTTGTTTGGTAACCTTGGGAAGTGCACCTTTTGCACTGACCGAGTATCTTTTCTTGGCTATGTTGTTACTCCACAGGGAATTGAAGTTGATAAAGCCAAGATTGAAGCTATTGAGAGTTGGCCGCAGCCCAAAACGGTCACACAAGTGCGGAGTTTTCTTGGACTCGCTGGTTTCTATAGGCGTTTTGTGAGAGATTTTAGCACCATTGCTGCACCTCTCAACGAGCTTACAAAGAAGGATGTGCCTTTTGTTTGGGGTACCGCACAGGAAGAAGCATTCACGGTATTGAAAGATGAGTTGACACATGCTCCTTTACTCCAACTTCCTGATTTTAATAAGACTTTTGAGCTTGAATGTGATGCTAGTGGAATTGGATTAGGAGGTGTGTTATTACAAGATGGCAAACCTGTTGCATACTTTTCTGAAAAATTGAGTGGGCCTAGTCTGAACTATTCTACTTATGATAAAGAACTATATGCTCTTGTTCGGACTTTAGAAACATGGCAACATTATTTATGGCCCAAAGAATTTGTTATACATTCTGATCATGAATCTTTGAAACACATTAAAAGTCAAGCAAAACTGAACCGTAGACATGCTACATGGGTTGAATTCATTGAGACTTTCCCTTATGTCATTAAACACAAGAAGGGTAAAGAAAATGTTATTGCTGATGCATTGTCTCGTCGTTATACTATGCTTTCACAACTTGACTTTAAAATATTTGGTTTGGAGACCATCAAAGATCAATACGTGCATGATGCTGAATTTAAAGATGTATTGCAGAATTGTAAAGAAGGTAGAACATGGAACAAGTTCGTCGTTAATGATGGATTTGTGTTTCGTGCTAACAAGCTATGCATTCCAGCTAGCTCCGTTCGTCTTTTGTTGTTGCAGGAGGCGCATGGAGGACGACTAATGGGACACTTTGGCGTGAAGAAGACGGAGGATATACTTGCTACACATTTCTTTTGGCCAAAGATGAGACGGGATGTTGAGCGTTTTGTTGCTCGCTGCACTACATGTCAAAAAGCTAAGTCACGACTCAATCCTCATGGTTTATATATGCCTTTGCCTGTACCTAGTGTTCCTTGGGAGGATATACCTATGGACTTTGTTTTAGGTTTACCTCGAACAAAGAAGGGGAGGGATAGCATATTTGTTGTCGTGGATAGATTCTCGAAAATGGCACACTTTATACCATGTCATAAAAGCGATGATGCTGTTAATGTTGCTGATTTGTTCTTTCGTGAAATTATTCGCTTGCATGGTGTGCCAAATACTATTGTTTCAGATCGTGATACTAAATTTCTTAGCCACTTTTGGAGATGTTTATGGGCTAAGTTGGGGACTAAACTGCTTTTTAGTACTACTTGTCACCCCCACTGATGGACAAACTAAAGTAGTCAATAGAACATTGTCTACTATGCTTAGGGCTGTTTTGAAGAATAATAAGAAAATGTGGGAAGAATGCTTGCCTCATATTGAATTTTCTTATAATCGTTCATTGCATTCTACTACTAAGATGTGCCCTTTTGAAATTGTGTATGGTTTCCTACCTCGTGCACCAATTGATTTGTTGCCTCTTCCATCTTCGGAGAAGGTTAATTTTGATGCTAAAGAATGTGCTGAATTGATTTTAAAAATGCATGAGTTAACTAAGGAAAACATTGAGCGTATGAATGCTAAATATAAACTTGCTGGAGATAAGGGTAGAAAACATGTTGTGTTTGTACCTGGAGATCTTGTTTGGTTACATTTGCGTAAGGATAGATTTCCTAATTTGCGCAAATCAAAGCTAATGCCACGTGCTGATGGTCCTTTTAAGGTGTTAGAGAAAATAAATGATAATGCATATAAACTTGAGCTACCTGCAGATTTTGGGGTTAGTCCCACTTTTAACATTGCAGATTTGAAGCCTTATTTGGGTGAGGAAGATGAGCTTCCGTCGAGGACGACTTCATTTCAAGAAGGGGAGGATGATGAGGACATCAATACCATTGTTACACCCACAGCCCCTACTGTTACATATAATGGACCAATTACTAGAGCTCGCGCACGCCAATTAAATTACCAGGTAGTTTCGTTTCTTGGTAATGATTCTAATGTTCATGAGAATATGATGCTTCCTAAATTGGATACTTTTGTTTTGCTTACAAATGAAGGGCCTAGCTTGGAGAAGGATGAACATTGGAGCAAGAACAAGCATGGAGTTGATGGCATGCGCAAGGGGAACAAGAACGGAGTTACAAGTGATGATTTCAGGACTTTGAAGCCACCATAAGGAGTGAATGAAGCCTTGGACGAAATATACAAGATGCCACTTCATAAATTTCGTCCAGAGGCTATTCTAGGTGCTGCGTCACCTTATTATTGGGCCAGGCCCACGTAATTTCGAAATACATAAGTATAGGCTGTTTTTAGAGTCCGTATGTGTGGGGAAACAAGAGATAGGGTTGGATTCGGACCCCTTCCCCAAGGGTCACGAAATCCCCCCCCCCCTCTTCCTCCATATATACAGCCCTTAGGGCACCGTTTAGACTTTGGGTTTTGTTTAGATTAAAAGTTCGCCATAGCTGCAACTTCGCGTACTTCGTTTGTGTTCAACGACCAGACAAAGGCGGCACAGAACCCCACCTTGATCAATAAAGCTTTCCTCTTATATTCGCAATATCCGGATTGCAATCTTAGTTTCTTGCTTGTTCTTCGTTTGCCTACAGGAAACAGACCTTCGTGGTCAGGTTGATCATGCTCCGGCGTGGTCAATAACCTCTCGGAGTTGGTTTAGCGATTGCTAAGGCGCGACGTCCTCGCACGTTCGTAGTCGGATCGTCAAAGTCGACTTCCTCCAAAACGATAGCCACCATCTCATCAAAAGACGGGACACCTTTGCCTCTATCATGGGCTGCGGCCAACTCTCAATTGCTTCAATGTTGGCTTATCAACTTCAATTTCCTGGGGAGTAACAACATAGCCAAGAAAAGATACTCGGTCGGTGCAAAAGGTGCACTTCGCAAGGTTACCATACAAACATGCATCACGTAGAGCAATAAAAATATCACGTAAATGTTCCAAATGTACCTACAAAGATCTGCTATAAATCAGTATATCAACAAAATAGAGTACCACAAATCGTCCTATGAAAGCACGTAAAACTTCATTCATTAATCTCATGAAATTACTAGGTGCATTAGTCAACCCAAAAGGCATGATTAGCCACTCATATTATCCAAACTTAGTTTTAAATGTTGTTTTCCATTCATCTCCCAATTTCATATGAATTTGATGGTATCCACTACGCAAATCAACTTTGGAGAATATTGTAGAGCCACTCAATTCGTCAATCATATCATCTAGCCTAGGAGTAGGATGACGATAATGAATAGTAATATTAGTAATGCCTCTACAATCAACACACATACGTGACGTACCATCCTTTTTTGGCACTAGTATAATAGGAACAGCACAAGGACTAAGAGATTCGCGTATATAACTTTTGTCGAGCAGCTCCTGTACTTAATGCATAATCTCCTTCGTCTCCTCTGGATTGGTACGGTATGGTGCATGGTTGGGTAGTGATGCACCGGGAATTATGTTAATCTGATGCTCAATCCCTCGAATAGGTGGTAATCTCGGTGGCACGTCTTGTGGAAAGACATCAGCAAACTCCTGCAAAATGTTAGTGACAGCAAGAGGCAAAGAGGAAGGCATGTCCTCGAATGAAAATAATGCCTCTTTGCACACAAAAGCATAACAAACAGATTTGTTGCAATCTAGATCATCAATATCAGATTTGGTGGCAAGTAAACATCCACTTTTCAATATAATTTCAGAAGCAACACTAGATAGTTTATTATTAGATTTCATTTGTTGCTCAAATTCTTTTGCTACTAGCTGATTTTCACTCTTATTTTGCTCCTCTTTTGCTTTACTAGCTCGATTAATATCATTTTCAAAATGGAATCAGGAGTCATAGGAAGCAAAGTAATATGTTTATCCTTATGAACAATATTCTCCAAAGTTGATTTGCGTACCACTTGATAGAGATGAGGGTGTCCCGATGTTTCGATGAGATAGCTATCATTTTCTATGGGAGTCGACCTTGACGATCCGACTACGAACGTGCGAGACGTCGTGCCTTAGCAATCGCTGAACCAACTTCTGAGGGGTTATTGACCACGCCGGAGCACGATCAACCTAACCACGAGGGTCTATTTCCTACGTGCAAACGACGAACAAGCAAGAAACTGAGAGTGGAATCTGGATATTACGCATATAAGAGGAAAGCTTTATTGATGAAAGTGGGGTTCTGTGATGCCTTGGTCTGGTCGTTCAACACAAACGAAGTACGCAAAGTTGCAGCTATGGCAAACTTTTAATCTAAACAAAACCCAAAGTCTAAGCGATGCCCTAAGGGCTGTATATATGGAGAAAGTGGGGGGGGGGGGTTCGTGGCCCTTGGAGAAAGAGGGGGGGAATTTCGTGGCCCTTGCTGGTTCGGCGGGGGGATGGCACGTTGCACAATGAGCGGGGAAGCATGGAACAGCACAACAGAGATCACACGGGCAGATTTACCCAGGTTCGGGCCGACGTGAGGCTTAAAACCCTACTCCTGCTTTGGTGGATTGATGGTGGAAAAATGGTGGTGAGCGTAGCATGTTTGCCAGGCAGGGTTTGCTCCGGGCAAGAACGGCTACGTGCATAAGGATGTGTGAGGGTCCGAATCAACCAACCCTTTCTATGGTTGCCTTGGGCCTCCTTTTATAGATAAATGGGTCTCCACAGTGGCAAATCAGTCATTATGCACTGATTAGATAGCAAACAGTGCTATCATACCTAACTCCGAGCTATCATACCTAACTCCACATGCTAACAGAGCGCACTAAATGTGCCACTCTACGTCACATCGTAGCTCGCCCGGCATGCCTTGCCGGGCTATTTTGCCAGCTTTGCATCTGCTTGCTCGACACGTCACAGGACATATGTCGCTTGGAGGTATTTCCTGTAGGAAGTGGCTGCCATGTGACAAATGGCCGCCAATTAGTCACTTTGCGGTTTGACACCGCATTGATCGATGACTTGCGTCCTGATGAGGTGGAGCGGTGGAGTAGTTGGCCGCCGCGAGCCCCGGCAGGCCTACCGAGACGATCTGGAGACTTGCTTCTGGGGGTAACCCTGTCCTCACCAGGCTCGCCTGCCCGGCAAGGGTGGTCCTTCCCTTAGCGATATCTTGCTGCTCTGGTTCTTCTTGGTCTTTCTATCCTGCACTTGGATCCTCCAAAGGACTGGTTCCTTGTGCTCCAATCTAATCTTGGTGCTGTGATCTTGCTCTCGTGCTTGTGCACAGTCTGGGCAACAGACCCAAGGTTTGTTGCACCGATAGAAGCCCCCGGGCCTGCCCCGAACATGCTGCAGGGCGTCGTCGGGGTAGGTCATAATCCAATGCACATGCAGGGGCGTAGAAGTGGCCGGCCCCTTTGAGATCTTCTTTGCTTCTTCATTATCTTCATACTGGCCAGTTTCCGGTTTTCCCGCGCGTCGCGTAAAGCCAATCGTGGTGGGGCCACTCTTGTAATGGCCCGTGAATGACTTTGACGCACGGCGGAGTAACTGCCAATTTACTCTTTCCACCACGCCCTTATCCTCAGCCACATATGCTGCATGCATTGCGTGGGGTAGGTAACGGAGGTGCGTGGTGCGAGAGAGCATCAAAGCAGGGGCCCGATTTTCTTGAATTGGTGGAGGAGGGCAGCGGTTACCCGTAGAGGAAGCAGCTCTCTTCCCCGACCCGCCTATAAAAGGAGGGGGCGGGGGAGGAGCGGACACATCCATCCCTGCATCTCTACTCCTCCATCTTCTGCCTTCTGCTCGTTATGTTGAAGAGAAGGGCCTGGGGCCAGGCCCCAGGCAGTAGCTTGAGGTTGATGATATCGAACGTCTGTGCTGACGCTCGGGGAGTGAGTCTGGTCCAGGCCTGGAGGAGACGCGGCGGACGAGTCGACTGTGGCATGGGAGATACCAAGCTTTCCCATTGTGGTGAAATGTTTGTCTCCTCTGCCTCGGTCTGTCGTCCGTTAGGTAACGCGGCATCTTGCTTGGACCTGTTGTTGCTTGTTGGCTCGGTGACCAGGTTCTTGGCGCCTTTGATGCTCGCCCGGGAGGCAGGGCTGGAGATTGTTGGTAATCCCAGCACTGCCCCTTCCGGTGGATCTGGGGCCGATGTTGAGGGGAGGTGCACCTTCCTGCCCGCCAAGGTGGGGAGCGGTGCGCCCCGAGCCCCCTGGCTGTCTTGGCCCTTGGCTGCTTCTCTAGGGAAGGCGTCGGGTTGGGGGCCTAGCGTTTCTCTGGAGTGGTGTTGATAAACATGAAGCCAGGGAAGACAGAGAAGGCGGGAGGCAGGCCGCCAGGTCTACGCGTTCGTCTCGTACTGGCGACCTGCTGCCTCATCTTTCCGCCTTTCCCCTCCCTTCCCCGGCACCGTCATCACCGGCCTCCCGGTTGCTGGTGAAGGGGCTGCCCTCTTGGTGCCTTCGCCTCCTCCAGTAGCTTTCCAGCTGAGCTTCGACAGCCTTCCCTGCCGGTGCTTGCGCTGGGCTTCTGACTGGCGCCGGAGGTGTTGACTAGGGCACCGCCGAAACGCTCCTTCTGTCCTCCTCCCTCGCAGCCTTGCCACTCCCGATCTTGTCAGGCTGCGCCTGGCAGGCCCTGACGGGGTTGGGGCGACATTTGCTGACTCCCCTCTTTCGCCCTCTCCTCTTCCCACCGCAATACCTGGGATAAGAGGGACAAAGAGAGGAGTTTACGGGGCACTTGTCTTTTTTCAATCTTAAATCTGTAGGCACTTGCGAAATTTTAATTCAAATAATGTAATCTCTTGAATCCATGTTTGTGTTCTGTAAGGTTTGTACTTGTTTGATCAGCATATTAATGAAAAAGATTAACCTTGTCGGGGACTCGTGCATGTATATGTCCATGCAGAGGTGGAGTGCCTCTTTACTTTTAAATAAACAAGTTTCCCCCGGCAGGCTATCCTGCCAGTACCCTCTATTTTGTTGTCGGGGAGTTAAGCCTACCGGGCACAAATAGTGACGAGGTACCAGTCCCCCGCCAATCTTTTTTCAACAAAGGCCACTGCGACCATTCTGACCGAAGCAGCGTCCGAGTCAAGGGATGGGAGCACCTAAGTTTTGAAAAGCGGCGAGGTTTTCTTATGCACAAGTTCTTATAGAACACGTATGGACAAGAGATATAACTTATCTGTTTGGCTTGATGGAGACCGCAGTGTTGGTTCATCTTCCCATCTTCCTTAGAGGCCAAGCTTTCGGCAGGAACCTGCAGTTGTATGCATATGGAAATGATGCCAGATGCGATCCTATCTACATGAACATGCGATGCTCATGAAATGCTTATGCATGCATGCAACTTGTCGGGGGCCCCCAGCACTTCATTCATTTCTTTGTTGCGCCTGGCTTTGTACAAGGGGTTACATGCAACTAAGGCAAGGCCTGTACAAAAGGGTGGCTGCCGGGCAAGGCATGACAGCCGCGCCTTATGGGTAGAACTTGCGGAGATGCTTAATATTCCATGAGTTTTGCAATTGAATGCCATCTCCGGTCTCCAGACGGACTGCGCCAGGTCTGGTGACTCGAACTACCTGGTAAGGGCCTTCCCACTTCGGCTTCAACTTTTTTGTACCCTTGGCGCACTGAACGCGCCTAAGGGCAAGGTCGCCTCTCAAAACACCGGGCATGAACCCTGCGGCCGTGATAGTGGCGCAGGGCTTGCTGATAGCGTGCAGCACGCGTAGCAGCCCGGAGACGGTTCTCCACGAGAAGCACAACATCTTCATGGCGGTGCTGATCCTGTGGTACTTCATCATAGGCAAGTACTCGAGATGACCCGTAAATGAGTTATGTGGGGATAACTGCTTCTACCCCATAGACTAGGGAGAAGGGAGTCTGCCCGGTAGCTCGATTTGGTGTTGTTCTGAGGGACCACAAAACTACCGGCAGCTCATCGATCCATCGCCTGCCGCGCGATTTGGTGTCGTTCTGAGGGACCAGAGATATACGGGCAGCTCTTCGATCCATCGCCTGCTGCACTTCTGCAGCGTATCAAATGTTCTTGTCTTGAATCCTCGCAACACTTCAGCGTTTTCCCTCTCAACTTGTCCATTGCTTCTGGGATGTGCAACAGAGGCAAATGAGATCTTGCTTCCGAGGGCATGAACATATTGCATGAAGGCGCAACTCGTAAATTGGGTGTCGTTGTTGGTAATGATCCGTGCAGGGACTCCGAAGCGGCACACCAAATCATTCAAGAACTTGATAGCTGACTGAGCATTCACCTTTCTCATGGCAGCTACTTCCGGCCACTTTGTAAACTTGTCGATAGCAACGAAGAAGAATTCAAAGCCCCCGGCAGCTCGGGGGAAAGGGCCGAGGATATTGAGCCCCCAGACCAAAAACGACTATGACAAAGGGATTGTCTGAAGAGCATGTGCAGGCAGATGGATGTTCTTGGAATGGAACTGGCAGGCTTCACACTTGGTGACTAGCTCGACCGCATCTTGGAGGGCTGTGGGCCAATAGAATCCTTGCCGGAATGCTTTCCCAACTAATGCCCTTGATCCAATGTGGGAGCCGCACATGCCTTTGCGTATTTCCGCCAGCAGTTCCTTTCCTTCTTGCCGACAGAAGCACTTCAATTTCACACCGTTGGACCTCCTTCTATACAGAGTGTCATCGACAAACTGATACATACTAGCCCTCCAGGCTACTCTTTCAGCTTCCTCTTGCTCATCGGGAGTTCTCCAGTTTGGAGGAAATGGACTATGTGCCTTGCCCAAGTTGGAGCCGGAGGCTCAGCAACGAGGACTAGCGACACCTCCTCATCTGCAGGAGCGCATTCCTCGACCATGGGGACTAGTGGCCTGGCAAGAGGGCATAGCCCGACAATTGATGGGGAGTTGTTCCCGGCAGGGTCCCTACCAAGAGCCCCAGGAGACTCTACCGGGAGAGGCTTGCCGGAGTCCGACTTCCTCCTTTTTCTAGCCATTTTTGCTGGGGATACAGAGGGCTGAGTAAGATGGAGAACAAAAGTTCCTGGTTCCACAGGAAGTTTTTGCGCAGCACAATTTGATAGATGATCAGCTATGCTATTTTCCGCACGGGGTACGTGCTCTATTTGCAATCCGTCAGAGTGCTCCTCCAATCTTCTCACTTCCTCAACATATGCCTCCATCAATGGACTTTCACTACTGCAGGATGCTGCTAACGCGACACTACGATCAGAGACCCTTCGAGAAACTGTGTGCGATGCCATAATCGCAAACGGTGTTGTATGAAAACTGTCATAAATGTGTAAAACATTTGCGATGACGGATAAATCAAACACGGTTCAGGTTTTAGTTGTGTGTGCGATGAAGGGCATACGGTTCAGTTCAATGAACTGCTTGCGATGAGGAGGAACAAAAGAAACGGGCAGCCAGATGGAGACGTGTGCGATACACAGCATACGGTTCACTCGGATGAACTATTTGTGATTAGGCAACACAAAAGAAACGGTCAGCCAGATCAAAGGTGTGTGCGATATACGGCATGCGGTTCACTTGGATGAACTATTTGCGTTGAGACATGATAACAGAAATGGTTCAACTTAACAAGATGTGTGTGATACGCGGCAAACAGGTCTGTAATCAGAAATGTGTCTGAAGACCGATAAGAACACAGACGGTTGCTGCTAATAAGATGTGTGTGTTGTGCGATGGGATTGCATACAGAACAACAACATATATATACACACACACTTATAAGGACATGCTTGCATAACCAAATTAAACATCCACTTACATAGGTGGGTACTACAACCATGGCATTTGCACACACCAAAGTAAACTATTACATGCATAATTACATAGGTGGCTACTACACACATGACATTTCCACACACACCAATAAAGTAAACTATATATTACATGCATGATTAACTAGCATAAACGATCATCTGATCATCATCTACTTCTTGTGACGCTTGTTCTTCTTGTGGCTCGATCCGGGGTCGTCGATTTGGGTAACGAGGCACTTCCTCATGTCAACGATCCGCTTGTGCATCTCGTAGCATGTGTACACGCTCTTGGCCGCGAACCTGAGGTGAGGTTCATCCAGTTGCCACATCCAGGCCTTGTGCCAGGATACGGGACTTGTTCTCTGGGCATCCTGCTTCATCTTTTCGTAGTAGGGGTCGATGACGGCCGAGGCGAGTTCGACCAGGGAGTCCTGCTTCGTGCTGCCCCAGACCCTGTAGTGGTCACAGATTTCGACAAGGTTCTTGCAGGCCAAGACCGTAACACTGAGCGCTTTTACATCGTCTTTGGTATCCACCGTGGCGAACTTGTAGTCGGTGCTGTTGACAAACCTGTTGAAACGGTCGCAAGGCTCTGTGGCCATGCAGTAGTGGTAGATGAGGACATGATGGCGCACGCACAACTGGGCGACGGCAACCTTCTGATCTATGCCGGGACGACTGGTGGTGTACTGGAGGTCAATGCCGACCACCTTGTACTTGTATCCAGCAAGCAACGGCTGAACGTTGTTGATGTAGCCATCCACCACGGCCGGGTCGATGGTGTACACCACCAAGAGATCCGTCTCCCTCGCGTGGGTCTCCACTCTATGCTCGCCGAACTCCATTGGAGCGCCGCCGGACATCCCCTCTCTATGTGTCGTCGTGGGTATGCTTGTTGTGTTGTGGGGCGTGATCGAAAGGTTGAAGAGACTAAGGTTATAATGGCCGCGGGAATTAAAGGGGAAGCCGGACGGCCAGGAATATCAGCAGGCCCTGATGGCAGTTCTAATTTGCAGCGCGTAACTCCATCATGCTGCAAGTAACTGCATCGCGTGGCAACGCGCGCGGTGCAACCGCATGCATATGGCCCCCCCGACGTGATCGTGTGAACGCCCAACCGCTGGCAGAGCGTGTGCGAACGGACGCGGGCAGAGTGCTGCGCGGTCGCCTCAAGGAAAAGCTGTCGACAAGCCGAGCGCGCCGACAGACGCGAGCAGAGCGCGCCAATGGACGCGACAGAGCCCGTCGCGGCGCCTAACGGTGAGCACAGCGTGCTGCGGCGCCTAACGGCGAGCAGAGCTTGCCGAGGGACATGAGCAGAGGACGGCACAGTGATACATGGCAAATAAGACGAACTGTGCGAGCGATGTCAGAGACATCAAGCACGAATCATATTAGAGTTGCGTGTGCGATACATGGCAGACAGTTGATCCATTAGAGCTGTTTGTGATGGAATAAGCCGTGTGTGTTGCGGGCAAACGCCTGCTGGTGTATAACCTTAAATTTAACCAAAAAAGTGTTAATGCATGTTACAAAATTGTATAGCTGGAAACTATGTTCAAATACGACTCCAACGATATAATCTATGGCGACATGCATTCGTATTTTATTAGTTAAATCCTACTTATAAACCAGGATGGGGTATAGTAGGTAATTAAATCGCAAACGTTTTTTTATTAACTGTGTGTGTACGTGTCCTCTCGTCCTCCTCTCGCACGTCTTGTCACCCCGCTGCTGCAGACAGCTTACAGCGCAAGCTTGCACAGCGCGCGGGGGCGTTCTTTTGGCCAAACGGTGGCGCCAATGAATCGTCGGTGAGCCCGTTCTCGTGCAAGCTTCCCGCCCAACTCGGTGAAATCCCCCAAAATCCCAATGCTTACCGGCCTGCTATAAAAACCCTCACGGCCGGCGAGTCCTGCGTCACATTTTCCCCTCCCTCCCTGTAGCTTATCTCGTCTGCTTCTCCCACAATCGCCAATGGCACTGGTCCATCGCCATTGCTCAGCCACTCCGCCGTCATCAGAGGACAGCTCCAGCTGGGAGGCTCCACCACTGCGGTGGCGCAGTCCGCGGCGTAGTGTAGTGCACGTGGCGTCCCTATTGGGTGTGCGCGGAACACCCACCACACACTCCGCCGCCGCTGCCCGTCGGCAGCTGTTGCCGGCCGCTGTTGCCGCAACACCACCGTCGAAAGCCAGGGCCATCTCCCGCTCCGCCGCCGCGGCCCGAAGGTGGGAGGTGGCCGTCGTGGCCGCCACCCCACTGCCGGCCACCGTGGCCATCACCCGCTCTGCCACCGCGGCCCAAAGGCGGGATGTGGCGGTCGTGGCCGCCAGCCCACCGTCGACCGCTGGGATCATCACCCGCTCCGCCACCACCGCCCGAAGGAGGGAGGCGGAGGTGGAGGACAGCACGTGCGTTAGTGACCTTGCACGCTACATCGAGTTCCTGTGGGAGGAGGAGGAGCGCCTCGTCGAGCACGCAAAGAGTCTTACCGCAGCCGTGGCCGCAGCACACACCGATGCAGAGGCGAGGAATCAGGAGATCTACGAGCAGTCTGGCCGCTTCGAGAGGGATCGTCTGGAGCGGCAGTGGGCGTTCGAGCTGGAGACCTTCGCTGAATGTGCAAAAGTGGCAGGCACCGTATTGCATTTCTCCGGCTCGTCGGTAGGCTCCTCCTCCTCCTCTGCCTCTCACTGAGTGCGCTCGGTAGAGGAGAGGCTGCCGGAAGTAGCACAAAGCCCCTCCGTGGTAGTAGTAGTATTTAGGGGCTATTTTTTTCAGTTCATCTGACTATAGATGTGTGGTCGAACTGTACAACGTACTTAAAATTAGCTAGTATATATAATTGAACTAGCTATTTCAGTACGTGGTTGGCAACAATTGGGAAGAAGTTTGGTCAGTTCAGCTGTCGAGTTGAACTGTTTGTATAAATTAAGAACGACTAATTAATCTACGAATGAAATCTATGCTTAATTACTGAATTTTAGTTGCAAAAATTACATAGTGCTAATGATTTCTAGCTGCATATTTTGACAAATCGCAGTGTTACAAGGATTGACAAATGGCAACGTTACTAGATCAACAAATGTAAATCTTTCCAATTTGACAAATGGCAACATACCAAATATGACAGATGCAAATCTTACCAAATTGTTTGTACGTGGTTGCACACGGGTCATCCAGAACAACCGTTTGTGTTGAAGGGATGCACAAATCCTGCGGTGCTCTCACTTTGCATACGAGTGTTCTATCTAAATCGTTTGCGATCAAGATCTGCAGAAATCCTGCTCGGCACATTTCAGTCAAGGTCCAGCAGCTGTCCGCACGTCACCTCCTAGAGCCATTAAAACCAAGACACGTGGCATCACGTGAACGGTTAACAGAATTTTGGATTTACTAGAATTTAAAGACCAGGCATCTCAATGTTTTGCCGGCAATCAACGGTGCCCTGGTGTTTGAAATTCATGCCCATTTCTTGCATGGGACCTAAGCATGCACGCAATGACACATTTGATTTTTCAACCAATTATATGCACTGGAGCATGTGCATGTAGTTCAAATTTGAATTATGCACATAAATGCATTGAAAACTCAGTTAATGCATAAAAATTTCCAAACGAACCCCGACAAATCACAAAAATTCACACAACACTCCAGTTGTTCTATGTTGGCACGAGAAAAAAATTTGAAAGCAATAAGAGGCAATGGATATCGTTTCGTCCCCAAAGGTGGGACGTACCCTACCGAAAACCATCATGCTTGTTGTGAGAAGCTCCGGTTTGTGAGAAGCATATACCCAAACCTGCCCCAAATGGGACAAAATTTGTACCACGGCATGTTGATGCCGCTCCATGATAGCATGCCAAGTTTCATGAATTTCAGACGAGTTTTGGATTTACTAGAATTTAAAAACCAGGCATCTCAATGTTTTGCCGGCAATCAGCGGTGCCCTGGTGTTCGAAATTCATTCCCATTTCTTGCATGGGACCTAAGCATGCACCCTAGGACACATATTTGATTTTTCAACCAATTTATATGCACTGGAGCATGTGCATGTAGTTCAAATTTGAATTATGCACATAAATGCATTCAAAACTCAGTTAATGAATAAAAATGTCCAAACGAACCCCGAAAAATCACAAAAATTCACACAACACTCGTGTTGTTCTATGTTGACACGAGAAAAAAAATTGAAAGCAATAAGAGGCAATGGATATCGTTTCGTCCCCAAAGGTGGGACGCTCCCTACAGAAAACCATCATGCTTGTTGTGAGAAGCTCCGGTTTGTGAGAAGCATATACCCAAACCTTCCCCAAATGGGACAAACTTTTTACCACGGTATGTTGATGTCGCTCCATGATAGCATGCCAAGTTTCATGAATTTCAAACGAGTTTGGGATTTACTAGAATTTTAAAACCAGGCATCTCAATGTTTTGCCGGCAATCAACGGTGCCCTGGTGTTTGAAATTCATTCCCATTTCTTGCATGGGACCTAAGCATGCACGCAATGACACATTTGATTTTTCAACCAATTGTATGCACTGGAGCATGTGCATGTAGTTCAAATTTGAATTATGCGCATAAATGCATTGAAAACTCAGTTAATGCATAAAAATGTCCAAACGAACCCCGACAAATCACAAAAATTCACACAACACTCCAGTTGTTCTATGTTGACACGAGAAAAAAATTTGAAAGCAATAAGAGGCAATGGATATCGTTTCGTCCCCAAAGGTGGGACGTACCCTACCGAAAACCATCATGCTTGTTGTGAGAAGCTCCGGTTTGTGAGAAGCATATACCCAAACCTGCCCCAAATGGGACAAAATTTGTACCACGGCATGTTGATGCCGCTCCATGATAGCATGCCAAGTTTCATGAATTTCAGACGAGTTTTGGATTTACTAGAATTTAAAAACCAGGCATCTCAATGTTTTGCCGGCAATCAGCGGTTCCCTGGTGTTCGAAATTCATTCCCATTTCTTGCATGGGACCTAAGCATGCACCCTAGGACACATATTTGATTTTTCAACCAATTTATATGCGCTGGAGCATGTGCATGTAGTTCAAATTTGAATTATGCACATAAATGCATTCAAAACTCAGTTAATGAATAAAAATGTCCAAACGAACCCCGAAAAATCACAAAAATTCACACAACACTCCCGTTGTTCTATGTTGACACGAGAAAAAAAATTGAAAGCAATAAGAGGCAATGGATATCGTTTCGTCCCCAAAGGTGGGATGCTCCCTACAGAAAACCATCATGCTTGTTGTGAGAAGCTCCGGTTTGTGAGAAGCATATACCCAAACCTTCCCCAAATGGGACAAACTTTTTACCACGGCATGTTGATGTCGCTCCATGATAGCATGCCAAGTTTCATGAATTTCAAACGAGTTTGGGATTTACTAGAATTTTAAAACCAGGCATCTCAATGTTTTGCCGGCAATCAACGATGCCCTGGTGTTTGAAATTCATTCCCATTTCTTGCATGGGACCTAAGCATGCACGCAATGACACATTTGATTTTTCAACCAATTATATGCACTGGAGCATGTGCATGTAGTTCAAATTTGAATTATGCGCATAAATGCATTGAAAACTCAGTTAATGCATAAAAATGTCCAAACGAACCCCGACAAATCACAAAAATTCACACAACACTCCAGTTGTTCTATGTTGACACGAGAAAAAAATTTGAAAGCAATAAGAGGCAATGGATATCGTTTCGTCCCCAAAGGTGGGATGTACCCTACCGAAAACCATCATGCTTGTTGTGAGAAGCTCCAGTTTGTGAGAAGCATATACCCAAACCTGCCCCAAATGGGACAAAATTTGTACCACGGCATGTTGATGCCGCTCCATGATAGCATGCCAAGTTTCATGAATTTCAGACGAGTTTTGGATTTACTAGAATTTAAAAACCAGGCATCTCAATGTTTTGCCGGCAATCAACGGTGCCCTGGTGTTCAAAATTCATTCCCATTTCTTGCATGGGATCTAAGCATGCACCCTAGGACACATATTTGATTTTTCAACCAATTTATATGCACTGGAGCATGTGCATGTAGTTCAAATTTGAATTATGCACATAAATGCATTGAAAGCTCAGTGAATGCATAAAAATGTCCAAACGAACCCCGAAAAATCACAAAAATTCACACAACACTCCTGTTGTTTTATGTTGACATGAGAAAAAAAATTGAAAGCAATAAGAGGCAATGGATATCGTTTCGTCCCCGAAGGTGGGACCTTCCCTACCGGAAACCATCATGCTTGTTGTGAGAAGCTCCGGTTTGTGAGAAGCATATACCCAAACCTGCCCCAAATGGGACAAATTTATTACCACGGCATGTTGATGCTGCTCCATGATAGCATGCCAAGTTTCATAAATTTCAGACGAGTTTTGGATTTACTAGAGTTTAAAAACCAGGCATCTCAATGATTTGCCGACAATCAACGGTGCCCTGGTGTTTGGAATTCATTCCCATTTCTGGCATGGGACCTAAGCGTGCAACCAAGGACACATATTTGATTTTTCAATAAGTTTATATGCAGTGGAGCATGTGCATGTAGTTCAAATTTGAATTATGCACATAAAATGCCTGGAAAACCCAGTTAATGTATAAAAATGTACAAACAAACCCTGAATAATTCCAATTTTTTTGACGGCACGCCTATAGTTGCATGTTCACTGCAGATAAAAGTTCTAACAATTCAAACACCATCCTTTGTAGTTGTGACCCCATTACGTAATTCAAATGATCAAGACGATAAACCAAGTAGATCGCACATAGTTTATTATCACCAACCGTGTGAGATGCAGCACAAAATATCTTGGAGCACCGTCGGTGTATAGTACGCCCATGCCTTACGAGAGAAGGTGCGTCGGCTACAGTCCACAGCCGGCGTGTCAAGCACACTAGCTAGCTTACTCCCCAAATATCATTTCACTGTTCATTCGTCGCCGGTGAAAGATGGGTACGTGGATCCATGTCGTGAGGGCAACTTCGGCGGCCCACTCCGGCGAGAGCGCGGCCGCAGCCGCCAGGCGCGTGCTAACAAGCTTCGTGAGGGCGACCGCAGTCTGCGTCCGGGCGGCCAAGGCAGCCCAAACGGCCGCTGTTGCTTCTCAGGCGGCGGCAGCAACATCTGCCTCGGGGATAGCAACTGGCGAGAGCAGGTGATACGTCTCCAACGTATATATAATTTTTGATTGCTCCATGCTATATTATCTTTTGTTTTGGACATTATTGGGCTTTATTATTCACTTTTATATTATTTTTGGGACTAACCTATTAACCGGAGGCCCAACCCAGAATTGTTGTTTTTTGCCTATTTCAGAGTTTCGCAGAAAAAGAATATCAAATGGAGTCCAAACGGAATGAAACCTTCGGGAACGTGATTTTTGGAACGAACATGATCCAGGAGACTTGGACCCTACGTAAAAGAAGCATCCAGGAAGCCACGAGGTAGGGGGTGCGCCTACCCCCCAGGCGCGCCCTCCACCCTCGTGGGCCCCACGTTGCTCCACCGACGTACTCCTTCCTCCTATATATACCTACGTACCCCCAAACGATCAGATACGGAGCCGAAAACCTAATTCCACCGCCGCAACCTTCTGTACCCACGAGATCCCATCTTGGGGCCTGTTCCGGAGCTCCACCGGAGGGGGCATCGATCATGGAGGGCTTCTACATCAACACCATAGCCTCTCCGATGAAGTGTGAATAGTTTACCTCAGACCTTCGGGTCCATAGTTATTAGCTAGATGGCTTCTTCTCTCCTTTTGGATCTCAATACAATGTTCTCCCCCTCTCTCGTGGAGATCTATTCGTTGTAATCTTCTCTTGCGGTGTGTTTGTTGAGACCGATGAATTGTGGGTTTATGATCAAGTTTATCTATGAACAATATTTGAACCTTCTGAATTCTTTTATGTATGATTGGTTATCTTTGCAAGTCTCTTCGAATTATCAGTTTGGTTTGGCCTACTAGATTGATCTTTCTTGCAATGGGAGAAGTGCTTAGCTTTGGGTTCAATCTTGCGGTGTCCTTTCCCAGTGACAGTAGGGGCAGCAAGGCACGTATTGTATTGTTGCCATCGAGGATAACAAGATGGGGTTTTATCATATTGCATGAATTTATCCCTCTACATCGTGTCATATCTTGCTTAAGGTGTTACTCTGTTCTTATGAACTTAATACTCTAGATGCATGCTGGATAGCGGTCGATGTGTGGAGTAATAGTAGTAGATGCAGGCAGGAGTCGGTCTACTTGTCTCGGACGTGATGCCTATATACATGACCATACCTAGATATCCTCATAACTATGCTCAATTCTGTCAATTTCTCAACGGTAATTTGTTCACCCACCGTAAAATACTTATGCTCTTGAGAGAAGCCACTAGTGAAACCTATGGCCCCCGGGTCTATCTTCATTATATTAATCTTCCAACACTTAGTTATTTCCTTTGCTTTTTTACTTTGCTTTTATTTTACTTTGCATATTTACCATAAAAATACCTAAAAAATTATCCTATCATATCTATCAGATCTCACACTCGTAAGTGACCGTGTAGGGATTGACAACCCCTTATCGCGTTGGTTGCGAGGATTTATTTGTTTTGTGTAGGTGCGAGGGACTCGCGCGTAGCCTCCTACTGCATTGGTACCTTGGTTCTCAAAAACTGAGGGAAATACTTACGCTACTTTGCTGCATCACCCTTTCCTATTCAAGGGAAAACCAACGCAGTGCTCAAGAGGTAGGAAGAAGGATTTCTGGCGCCGTTGCCGGGGAGGTCTACGCAAAAGTCAACATACCAAGTACCCATCACAAACCCTTATCTCCCGCACTACATTATTTTCCATTTGCCTCTCATTTTCCTCTCCCCCACTTCACCCTTGCCATTTTATTCGCCCTCTCTTTTCCGTTCGCCTCTTTTCCGTTTGCTTGTCGTTATGGCTAGTCCTCTATCTTCTCCGTTGTCTCCCGAGAATGAAGTTCTAAATTTTAAGCAAAAGGAGGGAGAAAATCTAAAAGACGCTTGGTATAGAATTTGCAATGCTCAAAATAGATCTACCAGGAAGCAATCTACTTCCGTTCTTCTTCGCAATTTTTATGTAGGCGCTACTACTTGGTACAGATATATCATTGATACCATTACCGGAGGGAACTTCTTGGGTAGCCATACTTTTGATTCTTATAATGCTATGCTAGATTTGCTTGGCTCACCACCTCTTTTGGTTAATGGAACTATGTTAACTTTGGAGCATGTAATGCAAAGACTTGAAATTATTGAAAATAAGGTTGAGTTAATTGAAAATTTGGATAAAAAGATCCACAACCGAATCACTCAATATGGATCTAAAGTAGGAGTCACTTTGAAAAATATTAAAGAGAAGGAACCCATAGTTAATGAGAAAATAAATCAGAATTCCACTAGAATCGATAAACTTGAGCATATCATTACCAACTTGGGAACCAATTTTTCTTCCGTAAAGAATACTCCAAGTCCTCCAACTAAAATTGCCAAGCTTATGTATGTTCCTAAAAATAAGGGTGAATCCTCTAGTAAGGAAACTGCGGATCTCAAATCTTTAAGTATTCATCCCAATCTTTTTGCTATCATTAAGGAACGATTTGTTACAAATGAATTTTTCGATCTTGTGCCTAAAAGTTTGATAATCAATAAAAAGAAAGAAATTCCTAAGAGTGGTAGATGCCTCATTGAAGAATTACCTACCAAAGATGGCAATACCTAGATCTATCCTTGCTTTTATGCCTAGCTAGGGGCGTTAAACGATAGCGCTTGTTGGGAGGCAACCCGATTTTATTTTTAGTTTTTTGCTTTTTGCTTCTGTTTAGGAATAAATATTTGTTCTAGCCTCTGGTTAGATGTGTTTTTGTGTTTTAATTAGTGTTTGTGCCAAGTTAAACCTATAGGATCTTCTTGGATGATAGTTATTTGATCTTACAGAAATTTCCAGAAACTTTCTGTTCACGAAAATAATTGTTAAAAATCACCAGAACGTGATAAAATATTGATTCCAATTGCTGCTGATCAATAAAAAAATTGTCTAGGTATTCCTATTTTGGCTGATGTTTTGGAGTTCCAGAAGTTTGAGCTAGTTAGAGATTACTACAGACTGTTCTGTTTTTGACAGATTCTGTTTTTCGTGTGTTGTTTGCTTATTTTGATGAATCTATGGCTAGTAAAATAGTTTATAAACCATAGAGAAGTTGGAATACAGTAGGTTTAACACCAATATAAATAAATAATGAGTTCATTACAGTACCTTGAAGTGGTCTTTTGTTTTCTTTCGCTAACGGAGCTCACGAGATTTTCTGTTAAGTTTTGTGTTGTGAAGTTTTCAAGTTTTGGGTGAAAGATTTGATGGATTATGTAACAAGGAGTGGCAAGAGCCTAAGCTTGGGGATTCCCATGGCACCCCCAAGATAATCTAAGGACAACAAAAAGCCAAAGCTTGGGGATGCCCCGGAAGGCATCCCCTCTTTCCTCTACTTCCATCGGTAACTTTACATGGAGCTATATTTTTATTCACCACATGATATGTGTTTTGCTTGGAGCGTCTTGTATGATTTGAGTATTTGCTTTTTAGTTTACCACAATCATCCTTGCTGTACACACCTTTTGAGAGAGACACACATGATTTGGAAATTATTAGAATATTGTATGTGCTTCACTTATATCTTTTGAGTTATATAGTTTTTGCTCTAGTACTTCACTTATATCTTTTAGAGCATGGTGGTGGATTTGTTTTATAGAAACTATTGATCCCTCATGCTTCACTTAGATTATTTTGAGAGTCTTAAATAGCATGGTAATTTGCTTAAATAATCTTAATATGCTAGGTATTCAAGATTAGTAAAAACTTTCTTATGAGTGTTTTGAATACTAAGGGAAGTTTGATGCTTGATGATTGTTTTGAGATATGGAGGTAGTAATATTAGAGTTGTGCTAGTTGGGTAGTTGTGAATTTGAGAAATACTTGAGTTGAAGTTTGCAAGTCCCGTAGCATGCACGTATGGTAAACGTTATGTAACAAATTTGAAACATGAGGTGTTCTTTGATTGTCCTCCTTATGAGTGGCGGTCGGGGACGAGCGATGGTATTTTCCTACCAATCTATCCCCCTAGGAGCATGCGCGTAGTGCTTGGTTTTTGATGACTTGTAGATTTTTGCAATAAGTATGTGAGTTCTTTATGACTAATGTTGAGTCCATGGATTATACGCACTCTCACCTTTCCATCATTGCTAGCCTCTTCGGTACCGTGCATTGCCCTTTCTCACATTGAGAGTTGGTGCAAACTTCGCCGGTGCATCCAAACCCTGTGATATGATACGCTCTTTCACACATAAACCTCCTTATATCTTCCTCAAAACAGCCACCATACCTACCTATTATGGCATTTCCATAGCCATTCCGAGATATATTGCCATGCAACTTTCCACCGTTCCGTTTATCATGACACGTTCATCATTGTCATATTCCTTAGCATGATCATGTAGTTGACATAGTATTTGTGGCAAAGCCACCGTTCATAATTCTTTCATACATGTCACTCTTGGTTCATTGCATATCCCGGTACACCGCCGGAGGCATTCATATAGAGTCATACTTTGTTCTAGTATCGAGTTGTAATCATTGAATTGTAAATATAGAAGTGTGATGATCATCATTTAATAGAGCATTGTCCCAAAAAAAAGAGAAAGGCCAAATAAAAAAAAGAGGCAAAAAAAGAAATAAAAAGGGACAATGCTACTATCCTTTTACCACACTTGTGCTTCAAAGTAGCACCATAATCTTCATGATAGAGAGTCTCTTGTTTTGTCACTTTCATATACTAGTGGGATTTTTTCATTATAGAACTTGGCTTGTATATTCCAACAATGGGCTTCCTCAAGTGCCCTAGGTCTTCATGAGCAAGCAAGTTGGATGCACACCCACTTAGTTTCTTTTGTTGAGCTTTCATACATTTATAGCTCTAGTGCATCCGTTGCATGGCAATCCCTACTCCTTGCATTAACATCAACCGATGGGCATCTCCATAGCTCATTGATGTGAGACTTTCTCCTTTTTTGTCTTCTCCACATAACCCCCATCATTATACTCTATTCCACCCATAGTGCTATATCCATGGCTCACGCTCATGTATTGCGTGAAGGTTTATAAAGTTTGAGATTACTAAAGTATGAAACAATTGCTTGGCTTGTCATCGGGGTTGTGCATGATGAGAGCATTCTTGTGTGACGAAAATGGAGCATGACTAAACTATATGATTTTGTAGGGATGAACTTTCTTTGGCCATGTTATTTTGAGAAGACATAATTGCTTAGTTAGTATGCTTGAAGTATTATTATTTCTATGTCAATATTAAACTTTTGTCTTGAATCTTTTGGATCTGAATATTCATACCACAATTAAGAAGAATTACATTGAAATTATGCCTAGTAGCAATTCGCATCAAAAATTCTGTTTTTATCATTTACCTACTCGAGGACGAGTAGGAATTAAGCTTGGGGATGCTTGATACGTCTCCAACGTATCTATAATTTTTCATTGCTCCATGCTATATTATCTTCTGTTTTGGACATTATTGGGCTTTATTATTCACTTTTATATTATTTTTGGGACTCACCTATTAACCGGAGGCCCAGCCCAGAATTGCTGTTTTTTTGCCTATTTAAGAGTTTCGCAGAAAAAGAATATCAAACGGAGTCCAAACGGAATGAAACCTTCGGGAACGTGATTTTTGGAACGAACATGATCCAGGAGACTTGGACCCTACGTAAAAGAAGCTTCCAGGAAGCCACGAGGTAGGGGGCTCCCCTCCCTCCAGGCGTGCCCTCCACCCTCGTGGGCCCCACGTTGCTCCACCGACGTACTCCTTCCTCCTATATATACCTACATACCCCCAAACGATCAGATATGGAGCCAAAAAACTAATTCCACCGCCGCAACCTTCTATACCCACGAGATCCCATCTTGGGGCCTATTCCGGAGGTCCGCCGGAGGGGGCATCGATCACGGAGGGCTTGTACATCAACACCATAGCCTCTCCGATGAAGTGTGAGTAGTTTACCTTAGACCTTCGGGTCCATAGTTACTAGCTAGATGGCTTCTTCTCTCTTTTTGGATCTCAATACAATGTTCTCCCCTCTCTCGTGGAGATCTATTCGATGTAATCTTCTTTTGTGGTGTGTTTGTTGAGACCGATGAATTGTGGGTTTATGATCAAGTTTATCTATGAACAATATTTGAATCTTCTGAATTCTTTTATGTATGATTGGTTATCTTTGCAAGTCTCTTCGAATTATTAGTTTGGTTTGGCCTACTAGATTGATCTTTCTTGCAATGGGAGAAGTGCTTAGCTTTGGGTTCAATCTTGCGGTGTCCTTTCCCAGTGACAGTAGGGGCAGCAAGGCACGTATTGTATTGTTGCCATCGAGGATAACAAGATGGGTTTTTTATCATATTGCATGAATTTATCCCTCTACATCATGTCATCTTGCTTAAGGCGTTACTCTGTTCTTATGTTCTTAAGACTCTAGATGCATGCTGGATAGCGGTCGAGTAATAGTAGTAGATGCAGGCAGGAGTCGGTCTACTTGTCTCGGACGTGATGCCTATATACATGACCATACCTAGATATCCTCATAACTATGCTCAATTCTGTCAATTGGTCAACAGTAATTTGTTCACCCACCGTAAAATACTTATGCTCTTGAGAGAAGCCACTACTGAAACCTATGGCCCCCGGGTCTATCTTCATCATATTAATCTTCCAACACTTAGTTATTTCCTTTGCTTTTTTACTTTGCTTTTATTTTACTTTGCATCTTTATCATAAAAATACCAAAAATATTATCCTATCATATCTATCATATCTCACTCTCGTAAGTGACCGTGTAGGGATTGACAACCCCTTATCGTGTTGGTTGCGAGGATTTATTTGTTTTGTGTAGGTGCGAGGGACTCGCGCGTAGCCTCCTACTGCATTGATACCTTGGTTCTCAAAAACTAAGGGAAATACTTACGCTACTTTGCTGCATCACCCTTTCCTCTTCAAGGGAAAACCAACGCAGTGCTCAAGAGGTAGCAGTGGCACAGCAACTGTCCGTTCCACAGCGGCGGCCTTAGCCCTCCTGCAGGCCGCCCACTACCATGTCGAGGCCGTCCACACCAAGGTCGTGGCAGTCACCTCACAAATCGAACGAAGCTTCTCCGACAACGGTTGACAACCCACGGCCGAAGAGCTAGCAATCGCCGAGAGCGTTCAAGCAGCCCCCCGTTCCTGCGCGGCATACCTTGCCATGACGGAGCCCACCACAGCCCACATGGCGTCCGCCCACGCCCAGATCGTGGCGGCCTTTTCCAAAGATATGGCGGACGCGGATGGTGAGATGCTTGCCGATTATGGTGCAATTGATGCCATGGAGCCCCTTCCCCAGGAGATCGTCGGGCGCGAGCTGCACATGGAGGCGGCAGCGGAGATCGACGAGCACCAGCCGTAGTAGTACTCTTTGTTTTGTTTAATTAAGAGTGCCGATCTTTAATTTGTTAGAGTAATGTTTAGGTCAGCTAGCTCTGTTTAATTGCATAACTTGCTTGATTAAAAAGTTAGTCTCCTTTGTGTACCCAAATTATGCAATGACGTGGATGACCACTCTAACCAGGGAAATTCAAACCAAAATATTTGACGTTCATACTCAACACACACGGGTTAAGCTATCTGAATTGTTTGTGATGTTCACATACGTAGATAGTTCTGAATAAGGGAGCGTGTCTGATGACACTTTGCGCGCCAGTTTTTTGGCTGAAGCGATTCCAAATTTTCGGCTTTCGCGGAAATATCTACCTCCCCGCCCCCTCCCCCTTACCAAAGCCATATTTGCCCTCTCTCTGCCTTCCTTTCCAAGTTGAAACCTTCACTCCTTGCTTGCAGCGCCGCCGCCTCCTCGCCGACGACCCTCCTTCATGCTCCTCGGCCTTGCCATTCCAGGTAGGTAATCCACACCCGACCCCATCCTCCTCCTCCTTCCACATCCCACATGCCCCTACCGCCGGCTGTTGGGGAACGTAGTAATTTCAAAAAAATTCCTACGCACACGCAAGATCATGGTGATGCATAGCAACGAGAGGGGAGAGTGCTGTCCACGTACCCTCGTAGACCGACAGCGGAAGCGTTATCACAACGCGGTTGATGTAGTCGCACGTCTTCACGATCCGACCGATCAAGTACCGAACGCACGACACCTCCGAGTTCTACACACGTTCAGCTCGATGACGTCCCTCGAACTCCGATCCAGCCGAGTGTTGAGGGAGAGTTTCGTCAGCACGACGGCGTGGTGACGATGATGATGTTCCACCGACGCAGGGCTTCGCCTAAGCTCCGCAACGGTATTATCGAGGTGTAATATGGTGGAGGGGGGCACCGCACACGGCTAAAATATCGTATATCAAGTGTGTATAGAGGTGCCCCCTTGCCCCTGTATATAAAGGAGCAAGGGGGAGGCCGGCTGCCCTAGGCGCGCCAAGGAGAGGGGGGAGTCCTCCTCCTAGTAGGAGTAGGACTCCCCTTTCCTAGTCCTACTAGGAAAAGAGGGGGGGGGGGAAGGAAAGAGAGGGAGAGGGAGAGGGAAAGGGGGCTGCGCCCCCCTCTCCTAGTCCAACTAGGACTCCTCCTGGGAGGGGGCGCGCCACGTCCTGGCTGCTGCCCTCTCTCTCCCCTCAAGGCCCACTAAGGCCCAATACTTCCCCGGGGGGTTCCGGTAACCCTCCGGCACTCCGGTTTAATCCGAAACTTCTCCGGAACACTTCCGGTGTCCGAATATAGTCGTCCAATATATCATTCTTTATGTCTCGGCCATTTCGAGACTCCTCGTCATGTCCGTGATAACATCCGGGACTCCGAACAACCTTCGGTACATCAAAACATATAAACTCATAATATAACTGTCATCGTAACTTTAAGCGTGCGGACCCTTCGGGTTCGAGAACTATGTAGACATGACCGAGACACCTCTTCGGTCAATAACCAATAGCGGGACCTGGATGCCCATATTGGCTCCCACATATTCTACGAAGATCTTTGTCGGTCAGACCGCATAACAACATACGTTGTTCCCTTTGTCATTGGTATGTTACTTGCCCGAGATTCGATCGTCTGTACCTCGATACCTAGTTCAATCTCGTTACTGGCAAGTCTCTTTACTCGTTCCGTCATACATCATCCCGCAACTAACTCATTAGTCAGAATGCTTGCAAGGCTTATAGTGATGTGCATTACCGAGTGGGCCCAGAGATACCTCTCCAACAATCGGAGTGACAAATCCTAATCTCGAAATACGCCAACCCAACAAGTACCTTTGGAGACACCTGTAGAGCACCTTTATAATCACCCTTTTACGTTGTGACGTTTGGTAGCACACAAAGTGCTCCTCCGGTAAACGGGAGTTGCATAATCTCATAGTCATAGGAACATGTATAAGTCATGAAGAAAGCAATAGCAACATACTAAACGATCGGGTGCTAAGCTAACGGAATGGGTCAAGTCAATCACGTCATTCTCCTAATGAGGTGATCCCGTTAATCAAATGACAACTCATGTCTACGGCTAGGAAACATAACCATCTTTTATTAACGAGCTAGTCAAGTAGAGGCAAACTAGTGACACTCTGTTTGTCTATGTATTCACACATGTATTATGTTTCCGGTTTAATACAATTCTAGCATGAATAATAAACATTTATCATGATATAAGGAAATATATAATACTTTATTATTGCCTCTAGGGCATATTTCCTTCAGTCTCCCACTTGCACTAGAGTCAATAATCTAGATTACATAGTAATGATTCTTACACCCATGGAGTCTTGGTGCTGATCATGTTTTGCTCGTGGAAGAGGCTTAGTCAACGGGTCTGCAACATTCAGATTCGTATGTATCTTGCAAATTTCTATGTCTCCCACCTGGACTAAATCCCGGATGGAATTGAAGCGTCTTCTGATGTGCTTGGTTCTCTTGTGAAATCTGGATTCCTTTGCTAAGGCAATTGCACCAGTATTGTCACAAAAGATTTTCATTGGTCCCGATGTACTAGGTATGACACCTAGATCGGATATGAACTCCTTCATCCAGACTCCTTCATTTGCTGCTTCCGAAGCAGCTATGTATTCCGCTTCACACGTAGATCCCGCCACGACACTTTGCTTAGAACTGCACCAACTGAGAGCTCCACCGTTTAATGTAAATACGTATCCGGTTTGCGATTTCGAATTGTCCAGATCAGTGTCAAAGCTTGCATCAACGTAACCACTTACGATGAGCTCTTTGTCACCTCCATAAACGAGAAACATATCCTTAGTCCTTTTCAGGTATTTCAGGATGTTCTTGACCGCTGTCCAGTGATCCACTCCTGGATTACTTTGGTACCTCCCTACTAAACTTATAGCAAGGGACACATCAGGTCTGGTACACAGCATTGCATACATGATAGAGCCTATGGCTGAAGCATAGGGAACATCTTTCATTTTCTCTCTATCTTCTGCAGTGGTCGGGCATTGAGTCTTACTCAATCTCACACCTTGTAGTACAGGCAAGAACCCTTTCTTTGCTTGATCCATTTTGAACCTCTTCAAAACTTTGTCAAGGTATGTGCTTTGTGAAAGTCCAATTAAGCGTTTTGATCTATCTCTATAGATCTTAATGCCTAATATATATGTAGCTTCACCGAGGTCTTTCATTGAAAAACTTTTATTCAAGTATCCCTTTATGCTATCCAGAAATTCTATATCATTTCCAATCAGTAATATGTCACCCACATATAATATCAGAAATGCTATCGAGCTCCCACTCACTTTCTTGTAAATACAGGCTTCTCCAAAAGTCTGTATAAAACAAAATGCTTTGATCACACTGTCAAAGCGTTTATTCCAACTCCGAGAGGCTTGCACCAGTCCATAAATGGATCGCTGGAGCTTGCACACTTTGTTAGCTCCCTTTGGATCGACAAAACCTTCCGGTTGCATCATATACAACTCTTCTTCCAGAAATCCATTCAGGAATGCAGTTTTGACATCCATTTGCCAAATTTCATAATCATAAAATGTGGCAATTGCTAACATGATTCGGACAGACTTAAGCATCGCTACGGGTGAGAAGGTCTCATCGTAGTCAATCCCTTGAACTTGTCAAAAACCTTTCACAACAAGTCGAGCTTTATAGACAGTAACATTACCATCAGCGTCAGTCTTCTTCTTGAAGATCCATTTATTTTCAATGGCTTGCCGACCATCGGGCAAGTCAACCAAAGTCCATACTTTGTTCTCATACATGGATCCCATCTCGGATTTCATGGCTTCAAGCCATTTTGCGGAATCTGGGCTCACCATCGCTTCTTCATAGTTCGTAGGTTCATCATGGTCTAGTAACATGACCTCCAGAACAGGATTACCATACCACTCTGGTGCGGATCTTGGGATCTAGTTGACCTACGAGGTTCAGTAATAACTTGATCTGAAGTTTCATGATCATTATCATTAACTTCCTCACTACTTGGTGTAGGTGTCGTAGAAACTGATTTCTGCGATCATATACTTTCCAATAAGGGAGAAGGTACAGTTACCTCATCAAGTTCTACTTTCCTCCCACTCACATCTTTCGAGAGAAACTCCTTCTCTAGAAAGGATCCATTCCTAGCAACGAATATCTTGCCTTCGGATCTGTGATAGAAGGTATACCCAGCAGTCTCTTTTGGGTATCTTATGAAGACACATTTCTCCGATTTAGGTTCGAGCTTATCAGGTTGAAGTTTCTTCACATAAGCATCGCAACCCCAAACTTTAAGATACGACAACTTTGGTTTCTTGCCAAACAATAGTTCATAAGGCGTCGTCTCAACGGATTTCGATGGTGTCCTATTTAGAGTGAATGCAGCCGTCTCTAAAGCATAACCCCAAAATGATAGCGGTAAATCAGTAAGAGACATCATAGATTGCACCATATCTAATAAAGTACGATTACGACATTCGGACACACCATTACGCTGTGGTGTTCCGGGTGGCGTGAGTTGCGAAACTATTCCGCATTGTTTCAAATGTAGACCAAACTCGTAACTCAAATATTCTCCTCCACGATCAGATCGTAGGAATTTTATTTTCTTGTTACGATGATTTTCAACTTCACTCTGAAATTCTTTGAACTTTTCAAATGTTTCAGACTTATGTTTCATTAAGTAGATATACCCATATCTGCTCAAATCATCTGTGAAGGTGAGAAAATAATGATATCCGCCACGAGCCTCAATATTCATCGGACCACATACATCTGTATGTATGATTTCCAACAAATCTGTTGCTCTCTCCATATTTCCGGAGAATGGTGTTTTGGTCATCTTGCCCATGAGGCACGGTTCGCAAGTACAAAGTGATTCAAAATCAAGTGATTCCAAAATTCCATCAGTATGGAGTTTCTTCATGCGCTTTACACCGATATGACCCAAACGGCAGTGCCACAAATAAGTTGCACTGTCATTATTAACTCTGCATCTTTTGGCTTCGACATTATGAATATGTGTATCACTACTATCGAGATTCATTAAAAATAGACCACTCTTCAAGGGTGCATGACCATAAAAGATGTTATTCATATAAATAGAACAACCATTATTCTCTGATTTAAATGAATAACCATCTCGCATTAAACAAGATCCAGATATAATGTTCATGCTCAACGCTGGCACCAAATAACAATTATTTAGGTCTAAAACTAATCCCGAAGGTAGATGTAGAGGTAGCGTGCCGACGGCAATCACATCGACTTTGGAACCATTTCCCACGCGCATCGTCACCTCGTCCTTAGCCAATCTTCGCTTAATCCGTAGCCCCTGTTTCGAGTTGCAAATATTAGCAACAGAACCAGTATCAAATACCCAGGTGCTACTGCGAGTATTAGTAAGGTACACACCAATAACATGTATATCACATATACCTTTGTTAACCTTGCCATCCTTCTTATCCGCCAAATACTTGGGGCAGTTCCGCTTCCAGTGACCAGTCTGCTTACAGTAGAAGCACTCAGTTTCAAGCTTAGGTCCAGACTTGGATTTCTTCTCCTGAACAGCAACTTGCTTGCTGTTCTTCTTGAAGTTCCCTTTCTTCTTCCCTTTGCCATTTTTCTTGAAACTAGTGAATTTACTGACCATCAACACTTGATGCTCCTTTTTGATTTCTACCTCCACTGCCTTTAGCATTGCGAAGAGCTCGGGAATTGTCTTATCCATCCCTTGCATGTTATAGTTCATCACGAAGCTCTTGTAGCTTGGTGGCAGTGATTGAAGAATTCTGTCAATGACGCAATCATCCGGAAGTTGAACTCCTAGTTGAATCAAGTGATTATTATACCCAGACATTCTGAGTATATGCTCACTGACAGAACTATTCTCTTCCATCTCGCAGCTATAGAACTTATTGGAGACTTCATATCTCTCAATCCGGGCATTTGCTTGAAATATTAACTTCAACTCCTGGAACATCTCATATGCTCCATGACGTTCAAAATGTCATTGAAGACCCGGTTGTAAGCCGTAAAGCATGGCACACTGAACTATTGAGTAGTCATCAGCTTTGCTCTGCCAGACGTTCATAACTTCTGGCGTCGCTCTTGCAGGAGGCCTGGCACCTAGCGGTGCTTCTAGGACGTAATTCTTCTGTGCAGCAATGAGGATAAGCCTCAAGTTATGGACCCAGTCCGTGTAATTGCTACCATCATCTTTCAACTTAGCTTTCTCAAGGAACGCATTAAAATTCAACGGAACAACAGCACGGGCCATTTATCTATAATTAACATAGACAAGCAAGATACTATCAGGTACTAAGTTCATGATAAATTTAAGTTCAATTAATCATATTACTTAAGAACTCCCACTTAGATAGACATCCCTCTAATCATCTAAGTGATTACGCGATCCAAAGCAACTAAACCATGTCCGATTAACACGTGAGATAGAGTAGTTTCAATGGTGAACATCACTATGTTGATCATATCTACTACATGATTCACGCTCGGCCTTTCGGTCTCTGTGTTCCGAGGCCATATCTATATATGCTAGGCTCGTCAAGTTTAACCTGAGTATTCCGCGTGTGCAACTGTTTTGCACCCGTTGTATTTGAAAGTAGAGCCTATCACACCCGATTAACACGTGGTGTCTCAGCACGAAGAACTTTCGCAACGGTGCATACTCAGGGAGAACACTTTTATCTTGAAATTTTAGTGAGAGATCATCTTATAATGCTACCGTCAATCAAAGCAAGATAAGATGCATAAAGGATTAACATCACATGCAATCAATATAAGTGATATGATATGGCCATCATCATCTTGTGCTTGTGATCTCCACCTCCGAAGCACCGTGCTTGTGATCTCCATCTCCGAAGCACCGTCATGATCACCATCGTCACCGGCGCGACACCTTGATCTCCATCGTAGTATCGTTGTCGTCTCGCCAAATAATTGCTTTTACGACTATCGCTACCGCTTAGTGATAAAGTAAAACTATTACATGGTGATTGCATCTCATACAATAAAGCGACAACCATATGGCTCCTGCCAGTTGCCGATAACTCGGTTACAAAACATGATCATCTCATACAACAAAATATATCACATCATGTCTTGACCATATCACATCACAACATGCCCTGCAAAAACAAGTTAGACGTCCTCTACTTTGTTGTTGCAAGTTTTACGTGGCTGCTACGGGCTTAGCAAGAACTGTTCTTACCTACGCATCAAAACCACAACGATAGTTTGTCAAGTTGGTGCTGTTTTAACCTTCGCAAGGACCGGGCGTAGCCACACTCGGTTCAACTAAAGTGAGAGAGACAGACACCCGCCGGTCACCTTTAAGCAACGAGTGCTCGCAACGGTGAAACCAGTCTCGCGTAAGCGTACGCGTAATGTCGGTCCGGGCCACTTCATCTCACAATACCGCTGAACCAAAGTATGACATGCTAGTAAGCAGTATGACTTATATCGCCCACAACTCACTTGTGTTCTACTCGTGCATAACATCAACGCATAAAACCAGGCTCGGATGCCACTGTTGGGGAACGTAGTAATTTCAAAAAAATTCCTACGCACACGCAATATCATGGTGATGCATAGCAACGAGAGGGGAGAGTGTTGTCCATGTACCCTCGTAGACCGACAGCGGAAGCGTTATCACAACGCGGTTGATGTAGTCGTACGTCTTCACGATCCGACCGATCAAGTACCGAACGCACGGCACCTCCGAGTTCTACACACGTTCAGCTCGATGACGTCCCTCGAACTCCGATCCAGCCGAGTGTTGAGGGAGAGTTTCTTCAGCACGACGGCGTGGTGACGATGATGATTTTCCACCGACGCAGGGCTTCGCCTAAGCTCCGCAACGGTATTATCGAGGTGTAATATGGTGGAGGGGGGCACCGCACACGGCTAAAATATCGTATATCAAGTGTGTATAGAGGTGCCCCCTTGCCCCTGTATATAAAGGAGCAAGGGGGAGGCCGGCTGCCCTAGGCGCGCCAAGGAGAGGGGGGGAGTCCTCCTCCTAGTAGGAGTAGGACTCCCCTTTCCTAGTCCTACTAGGAAAAGAGGGGGGGGGGGGAAGGAAAGAGAGGGAGAGGGAGAGGGAAAGGGGGCTGCGCCCCCCTCTCCTAGTCCAACTAGGACTCCTCCTGGGAGGGGGCGCGCCACCTCCTGGCTGCTGCCCTCTCTCTCCCCTCAAGGCCCACTAAGGCCCAATACTTCCCCGGGGGGTTCCGGTAACCCTCCGGCACTCCGGTTTAATCCGAAACTTCTCCGGAACACTTCCGGTGTCCGAATATAGTCGTCCAATATATCAATCTTTATGTCTCGACCATTTCGAGAGTCCTCGTCATGTCCGTGATCACATCCGGGACTCCGAACAACCTTCGGTACATCAAAACATATAAACTCATAATATAACTGTCATCGTAACTTTAAGCGTGCGGACCCTTCGGGTTCGAGAACTATGTAGACATGATCGAGACACCTCTCCGGTCAATAATCAATAGCGGGACCTGGATGCCCATATTGGCTCCCACATATTCTACGAAGATCTTTATCGGTCAGACCGCATAACAACATACGTTGTTCCCTTTGTCATCGGTATGTTACTTGCCCGAGATTCGATCGTCGGTATCTTGATACCTAGTTCAATCTCGTTACTGGCAAGTCTCTGTACTCGTTCCGTAATACATCATCCCGCAACTAAGTCATTAGTCACAATGCTTGCAAGGCTTATAGTGATGTGCATTACCGAGTGGGCCCAGAGATACCTCTCCGACAATCGGAGTGACAAATCCTAATCTCGAAATACGCCAACCCAACAAGTACCTTTGGAGACACCTGTAGAGCACCTTTATAATCACCCTTTTACGTTGTGACATTTGGTAGCACACAAAGTGCTCCTCCGGTAAACGGGAGTTGCATAATCTCATAGTCATAGGAACATGTATAAGTCATGAAGAAAGCAATAGCAACATACTAAACGATCGGGTGCTAAGCTAACGGAATGGGTCAAGTCAATCACGTCATTCTCCTAATGAGGTGATCCCGTTAATCAAATGACAACTCATGTCTATGGCTAGGAAACATAACCATCTTTAATTAACGAGCTAGTCAAGTAGAGGCATACTAGTGACACTCTGTTTGTCTATGTATTCACACATGTATTATGTTTCCGGTTTAATACAATTCTAGCATGAATAATAAACATTTATCATGATATAAGGAAATATATAATACTTTATTATTGCCTCTAGGGCATATTTCCTTCACCGGCGCGAGCGCGACACCTTGCACCCAAATCACCGACCCCTCCAACAAATAAGCGCCGGCCTAAGCCATGGTGCACGGAGTATAGCCAGGACCTCAAGGAGCATTTGGCAGCAGAGAAGCAAATCGCGGCCGCACGCGCGGATGAGGTCGCGATGGCTGCCATTCGTGCCGACCCCCAGATCTTGAAGGAGCACCTTGCCATTTGCTAGCTATGCCGGTTAAGCATGCTCGGTTTACCCGTTGCGTGTGCTGCTTCTGCCTTTCCTTCACAAATTCTAGTGAATTGTGCAATCTAATTTTACCATGCAATCTGTTGCTCTAGTGTATATGTTGTATATGTCGTGCAGTGTGGTGCTCACTTATTAACTGTTTTGTTAATTAGTTGTCATCTTCAGTTAACTGTTTGGTTCAATTCTGCAAATGTGATGTTCAATTCTTCAGGCTGGAATTTTGTATTGTCTTCCATGTGAGAAATAAGTCAAATTTTGTATTGTTGTGCATGTGAGGAGTAAATCGAATTTGGCTGCACTTAATACATGAGAAACATATACAAGTGCTATATTTCCTAGTTCTTAATCATGCTTGGTTTGGGTAAATGGGTTTTCCCTGTGGCTTCAATTAATCTGATGAATCTGCAATGTGATTATTTTTCATCAGCATATTTTACTGATAGCATGCGAACCCTTACTTAACCTGATGACTAACTACCTTATATGTGTTGCAGGGAAACAATGGGGAGCATTGAGGTTTACAATTGAGGTTAGCACATGCATGGTCCGTTGTCTAATAGCACATTATTGTGCAATTGCAGGAACCATTCTAATATTTAGGTTTTTAACAATTTGGTCTTGCACATGTAGGTCCTGCTGTCAGAGGTTTTGACCCACTGTTCGACCCTTTTTGCATATGGGGAAATGAGTTGTCCATGAATATCAGTCAAGTCAAGAAACTCGGAAAGATTGTTAGGATAAATAAATTAGCGACAAAAAACAACAAGATCTTTGTCTCCACAATGAAGAAGACATCAGTTCACTACAGGATGGTACTAACTATTATACCTTGCCTCTTTAATTCATTTGCCCCATTTCCAATATAGAGAAGATATTTATGCACATCCTTGTTTTCAGGCCTTTCCAAAGCAGTTCACTGATGGTTACCTCTCAAACCACCTGTATGGTCAGGAGGCGAGGAAGGTATTCATACAACACCCACGGTTCAATATTGAAGTGTTCTTGAAGAGGATGAAGGATGGACGGTCAGTCATCCATCGGCACTGGCCTAAAGTTACAAAGACCTTCAACATCAATGAAGGCTAAATATTCGCCTTCTGCTTCAGCAGTTTTCCAGATGAGATACATCTGTCTATGTACCATCTATGATGCTAATTTCGAAAGGTTATAGATGTGGCATGTGAGACTTGGTCCTTGTGTAGTTGTGTAATGGGGTAGTTGAGTGCTGAAGCTATATGATGCTGTACTCTGATGTATTTCAATTATGAAAATGAAATATATTGTGTGCTTAATATGAACTGTCAATTAGATTGATAAATGGATTATGAATAATCGGATAATTTGCTTGCTAGTGGCAAATTAGCCTGCTAATTGGGTTTTTCTATTGCAAACGGTTGTTGAAAAAATACCATGGGCGATGACCTCAAGCAACGCACACAGTTTCTAGGAATAAGCCGTGTTGGATCAATGAACAATCACACACGACTTTCTCTTGAAAACTGTTTGCGTTAGGCCACCTTGCGCAAATGTTTACCACATGAAACTGTGTGTGATGGATAGCCTTTGCCACACAGTTTCTTCCATGGACCGTGTGTGATATATTCAATAACGCAAGTGATTTAACGGGAAAAATTGTGTGTGATGTACCTTTGAACGGTAACGTTTTCCTTCGAGCGACTGTGTGGGATGTACATACGAACGGAAACGTTTAGCGGGGACAGACTTTGTGGGATGTACTTGCGACCGGAAACAATTTCGCCATATAATTGTATTTTTTTAGCTCTACTGTACGTCTTTCCGTATTTGAGCGCTCGCCGGTCGCACACGACCTCATTTTGTCGAACGTGTGTGCCAGGAGGGCATATCCCCGACGGTTTCTGGGTCGTGTGGGAAGGACCCCCCTATCTCCCACACTCACTTGGAGATGGTTCCAAATGCCGTCGCGGAAGGGGTTTTAAACCGTTTGTTTAGGAGCTTGCTATACTAGTGTTTGGTAATCCTTGTTGACTTGTCTCACCACAAGTGGTGTGATGAGGACATCAATACCATTGTTACACCCACAACCCCTGCTACTATACATACTGGACCGATTACTAGAGCTCGCGCATGCCAATTAAGTTACTAGGTACTTTCGTTTCTTGGTAATGATTCTAATGTTCATGAGAATTTGCCGAAATTGGATACATTTGTTTTGCTTACAAATGAAGGGCCTAGCTTGGAGAAGGATGAACATTGGAGCAAGAACAAGCATGGACTTGATGGCATGCGCAAGGGAAACAGTGATGATTTCAGGACTTTGAAGCCACCATAATGAGTGCACGAAGCCTTGGACGAATTATACAAGATGCCACTTCATAATTTTCGTCCAGAGGCTATTCTAGGTGCTGCGTCACCTTATTATTGCGCCAGGCCCATGTAATTTCGAAATACTTGAATATAGGCTATTTTTAGAGTCCATATTTGTGGGGAAACAAGAGTTAGGGTTGGTTTCGGACCCCTCCTCCAAGGGTCACGAAATTCCCCCCTCTTCCTCCATATATACAGCCCTTAGGGCATTGTTTAGACATTGGCTTTTGTTTAGATTAAAAGTTCACCATAGCTACAACTTTGTGTACTTCGTTTGTGTTCAACGACCAGACAAAGGCGTCACAGAACCCCACCTTCATTAATAAAGCTTTCCTCTTATATTCGCAATATCAAGATTACAGTCTCAGTTTCTTAATTGTTCTTCGTTTGCTCGTAGGAAACAGACCCTCGTGGTCAGGTTGATCGTGCTCCGGCGTGGTCAATAACCCCTCGGAAGTTGGTTTAGCGATTGCTAAGGCGCGACGTCTCGCACGTTCGTAGTCGGATCGTTAAGGTCGACTCCCATAGAAAACGATAGCACCATCTCATTGAAACATCGGGACACCTTCGCCTCTATCATGGTGAACCTCCTCGAATGATTAGCTTCTTAATACCCAATTATGTGGCAATTCTGAGCCCGGCAAGGAGCCCTTCATACTCTGTTGTATTGTTGGTTGCTTCCTCCCGGGGAAAATGCATCTGGACGACGTACTTCAAGTGCTCCCCATTGGGAGCAACGAGAAGCACGCCAGCCCCTACACCTTGTAAGGAGAATGCGCCATCCAAATACGTAATCCATTCTTGGGACATTTCCTTGCGAGGGATAACTGCCTCCAACACTTCTTCATCAGGTGTTGGCGTCCATTCTACAATAAAATCTGCCAATGCCCTGCTCTAAATTGTTGATGTGCTCTCAAACTTCAGGCCAAAGCTGGATAACTCCAAAGCCCACTCCACTATTCTACCGGTAGCCTCAGGGTTTCGGAGTATCCTTTGCAACGGAAAGAGGATGAAAACCGTAATCTCATGGGCTTGGAAGTTGTGGCGCAGTTTCCTTGAGGCCATGATGAGACCAAAAGAGAAGTGTGAAGACGGTGGCGCATGGAGGGGTCGGGTTACACCGTTGGCGGCTTAATATAAAGAAGGTCCTAGGAGGCCAAAAGAGAAGTGTGAAGACTGCGGCTCATGGAGGCAGGTCTAGTGAAAGCACGGCCTATGACCCGCCGTATGATGACTTGCCCTGTAAGGCATCACTAGTTAGAAACCGAGCCGGTCATGTTGTGTGAGACGGCAGGGGACTCTGTATGCCTCCGGGTATCGACCTGTGTATATAAAGGCGAGACCCGATGGCGGATTAGCTCAAGAAACAATCAACCGAAAGCTAGGTCAAGCGTATTCGCTCCCTTGTAATCGAAACTCAAGCAATACAACTAGAAGAAGGACGTAGGCTTTTACCTCGGTGAGAGGGGCCAAACCTGGGTAAACTTCGTGTGTCCTTTGTCCCGTTCAACCCTTTCAAGCTAACCTACGTTGCAATGGCTCCACACCTAAGTCCTTTCACAAGGGCATCTGTCGTGTTAAAACCATGACAGTTGGCGCCCACCGTGGGGCCAGAGCACGATGGTTTCGAATTCTTAAAGGGCAGCTTCTTAGGGATCAAGGGATATGCTGTGGGCCGAATGACCAAGACTCGCTGGGTGAAGAACTACAGTGATGATGCTGCCTGGGGCCCCGAGGCCGACTCAATCGAGTACGGGTACCGGGTCCCCTACGGTGGAATTCATGTCTTCATCGGCAAGATCGGCGAATCAGAGCCTAAGATGGATTCTTGCACCGACGTCATTGAGACGGCCCAGCGCGCGCAACCCGCCAGGGTTCAACCCGGCCGGAAGCGTGCTTTCGTTGGCTTTGTTCATGGGGCATCTCTCGAGGAAGATTCAATGTCTGGTGGAGAGACAGCCATCTATTCAGGCTGAGTCCTCAACCTATGAAACCGAACCAACTACAAGACGGAGGGCTTGGGGGCTATTCTGATGGCGACAGTATTCTGGAACCCTATGAGCCGCCGAGCACAGTCGCAATCTTCATGGCCGGCACGCAGCCAGTGTTACAATCGTCAACCACTGCGGCCATGACTTCCGGTTCAACGGCTGGCGCGAATGGCTATGCGCGTCCGCCGACTCAAATCTTATCCGAACTTCTAGATGCTTTGGCGACTCTCTTGGCTACAGAGGTGACTCCGGTGAGTCAAGTGCAGCATAATGTGGAGGTTGCAAAATTACGAGATGAGGTGGCCAAACCCCGAGAAGATCTTGAGGCAGAAAACGTCAGGATGGCCATAGAGCGAGCCGCCCTGGAGGCTGAGACGCAGCGGATAAGAGCAGAGGCCTTTCGCTTGAGCCTGGACCAAAACGCGTCAAACACTATTTTACAAAGGAGACACCAAATCTGTTTACCTCTGTAGTTTGAGGGGAGGAATCTTTTCAATACACCTGGGCAGGACCAAGTAACCCGCCCGGTGTGACCCGGACTGCTGAGGTGCCTGTGACCGAGGCGGGGGCTCAGCCTCGTATGACAGGCCCGCCTCATATGAATTTGACTCCGCCTCAGCGGGTGCCAACACCTCCGGGTCATTATTCCAACCCACTGGATAATATGATTGTCGTGGCTTCTCGACTAGCGGCTCTTCCAGTAGAAGGCGAGTCTCCACCTGTGATCGAGACACGGAACGCCGTGGAACTTCTTCAGACGGCAGTGGTTCAACAGGCGGCTTACTCATATAGCCATGAGCGGATTCATTCAACTCCACGCCACCGTCGAAGTTACAGCCGGTGCATTGAATCGCCGGCGGTTTCCAGTAGCGAGCGACATCGTAACCCGCCCAGTGGGCATGACCCACCGCGTGATGGTAACAATGCTCAGGCCCTTATGGATTATGCTAGGGCACGTCAAGAGGCGGAGCTGGCAGCTCAATTAGCGGCTCATCAATGGCTTCAGTTGAACCCTTCGGCGTCTCTGGAGGCTGGGATGACTTCCAGGACGGTGGGTGTGCCATGCCTAGTGTCGGCTTTGCGTAATGAGCGTCTGCCTAAAAATTTTAAGGGTCCTCGCAAGGTGCCTCATTACACAGCTGATCTTCCACCTGAGGCTTGGATCGAGAGGTACTAGCTGGCTATGGAGATGCTAGACGTGAACGATGTTGTATGTGCCAAGTACTTCACCATTATGCTGGATGGGCCGGCTCGAACCTGGTTGAAGGGATTACCCCCCAATTCTATCAATTCATGGGCTGAGTTGAAGGCGCGCTTTATTCAGAATTTTAAAGACACATATAAGTAGCCCCTATCGATTATTGATCTGGATGCTTGTGTGTAGCGAGAGGATGAATCAGCCCACCACTGGGTTCACCGGGTTTCATCCATTATCCACTCATCGGATAGCATCAACGCCGACTCTGCTGCTCTAATTTTGGAGAAAAATTGCCGTTTCACTGCTCTCAAGCAGAAGTTGGGGCGGCTTAAACATCATTGCAATGACACGGGAGAACTCACGGTGGCTCTCATCAAATACACCGACTCAGACAACACTAAAGACCCTAGGTCCTATGAGGAGAAGTCCAGCAAGGGGAAGAATAATAGCAAGGGGAAAGGTCAGCAGCAAAATATGACGGGTTCTAACCAGGGCAATGGTGGCAAGCGCAAGCAAACCGATGACAGGTCAGATTTTGTGGCCAATACCAGTACATAGAATAATAATCGGCGTCGTAAGGGAAAAACACCTCGGTTTAGAGGACCAAAGCTTAACCTTGAGGTGATGCTAAACGAGCCTTGCCCGAAGCACAGTTTTCCGAATAGGCCTTCGGGTCAGTTGTGGAAGGATTGTTTCATCATGAAGGAATATAAGAGCTCCGACTTTCATCAGGACCATAATAAATAATGCCCTACATGGCGGGTCAGGATCTGGTTCACACGGGCCCGGCTTTGGGGGTGGCGGATCAAGTTTTGGATATGAAGGCCAAGGTAACCAGGGTAGCTATAATCAGCAGCCCAGTCAGGGTAACCCGCAACAATAGTCGGGGTACCAGACCAATCCCAAGCAACTTAGCGGTGGCCAGTACTATGTGTTCACCACAAGCCTTTGCAAGCGAGATCAGAAGGTTCATAAGCGCGCGGTCAGTGCAGTTGAGCCGGCGGTGCCTTGATACTTGCGATGATCAGAGCAGCCAATCGTATGGAGCCGTGAGGATCACCCACCCCGGGTTGACAATCCGGTTAGCTGGCATTAGTGGTAGCCCCTTAGGTTGTGATGTGGAGCATCCTATGGACTTCACCATGTCAAGAATCCATTTGGCAAGTGACACGTGCGACATCTTCTTCACATACACAAAGGTGAATCATCTCCTTTACACGTGTTCACTTGACCCCTTCGAGGATGGTATACTACTTGACACTTCTTCCGTGTGCATCCATAGGTATTGTCGGTGCTTCACGGATGTAGAGGAGTGCAAGCGCCAAGGAACAACTACACCATCCACGAGGGAAGCGTGGAAGAGAATACAGGAGAAAGGAGAAGAAGACGGAGTAGCTCCTGGAGTCAGGCCGGACGTTCGGACCTCTGTCCGGATCATCCGAGCTCAGCCGGATCATCCGGGTCCCCCTCCGGATCATCCGGGTAATCCCACAGCCATGAGAACTGAAGCTTGCAGAATCCACTCGGCGGAGCCGGATCATCCGGACGAGGACCCAGACATCCGGGCGATGCCCGAATCATCCGGCCTTGCCTACGTGCATGCCTTCAGGCCGAGGCCCATGTACCCACTTCGCCCCCTCACTTACGCCATCATGGCTTAGACTATAAATAGACCTCCTCCTCCCCATTTTGAGGGTTAGCAAATATAATAGCTCATTTGTATGTGAGCTTTGCTCCTACCTCCTCCTCTTGAGAGAGAGAGACTACCACTCCCATGGAGTCCAGGACCTCCATGCGAGCATGTGAGAAGATCCTCTGGGATTCAAGGCCCCTCACGGGAAGATCCGTCTAGGATATCATCAAGACCTCCTCTTGGAGATGAACTCTACGTTGTATCTTTCCCTTTGTTGTTCATGTACCTTGTGATCATGTGTGTTTGATTGTCTAGTGGATGTGTGATTGGACTTGTTCTTGAGTGTTCCTCGTGATTTCCCTCGTGTTTCCTCTCGTGTTCTTCGTGTTATTCTCAGGATCCCCTCCATTTCGTGAATGATCGGGCATCTAGGGTTCTACCCTACATCATCTTGGATCAGAGCAAGGTTGATCACGAATTTGGAGCCCCTACCCCTCTTTTTCTAGCCTTATTTTGCTTGATTTCGTCCTAAATTTCGAAAATCCCCACCAAAAATAGCCCCAAGTTTTTTTCTGATTTGTTGGTTTGATGATGTTTTGTTTATTTTGATCCATGGATTTGCTTGGTTTCGAGTGGATCTAGCATCTCCCCAAGTTTCCCCACCTTCCATCCATGAAATATCCTCAATTTTCACCCGAAAATCATCCATTTCCGCCCGAAAATCGCGTGCCCGAGAGCAAATCCCGAGCGGATCGACCTACCCGGATCATCCGGACCTACTCTCGGATCATCCGGATTAGCTGGACGCCCCCCACCCCCCGGACGTCCGGATAACCTATACACCCGAATACATGTACCCGAGTTGATGAACCCGGATCATCTGGAAGTACTCCCGGATCATCCGGACCAAGCCCGAATTAGATGGACCCCCTCCCGGATGTCCGGGTAACCCTGAAACTGACTGTGCTGAAATTTTGTTTCGGCCATAACTGATTCATCCTGAGTCCGATTTTGATGTTCTTTAGCTCATTTTGAAGCTATTGACGTCCCCCATCCCACAAAAGTACTACCATCATCATTTGACTCCATAATATTTTCTGAAATTTCACAAGTTTGCCTAGGCCCTCCACCATATCATCCGCATTACCACCATAGCCTTCCGCAACCTAACCTATTTTGTTCCCCATAGCATTAGTGGTTGCTTGAGTAGTGATTCGAGTCTCCAAAGGTGTTTCAGCTACTTAGGGATGGTTACTTCTTCATCAACCACCACCATAACTTCCGCATAGGCGTGCCCACCATACACTTCCGCCACCCCAACATAACCCAATTTTGTTTGAGCTTGTCCGAGTTGTGGTTTGTGTCTCCTAAGGTGTTTCGGCTACTTAGGGACGGTGACTTCAACTCCAAAACCGTGTATAGTCCACCACCATAACCTCCACTTCCGCCTTGCGTACTCCAAAACCAATCATTGCATTTCCGCAATCCATTGAGCTTCCACCAAACCACCACCGCATTCCGCTACCACCATTTGACATTTGACATTTGAGATTTTGAGTTGTGGTTTTTCTGTTTGCTAAGGTGTTTCAGCTAATTAGGAACGGTTCGACATCGAGAACACCGCCACCCATCATCACCTCGAGGTCGTCATCGACATTGACCACTTCATCATTATCCGTCCTTATGTACACTCGACAAACCATTGACGGTAACCTCGACGACATCATTGTATATTCCCCTTGCCATTGCATTGTTAACCCCTAGCCCATTTTGCATCACTTGCCAATCGAGACTAGCCATTTGAGTATTGCCGGCAATGTTACTTGTGCACATTAGTGATCATCGATCTACACCTTCCATTGCATACGTACCATATCATCTTGGTATCATCATATCATCTCTTGTTGCACAAGCTTGTTCCTGCATATACACAATTTCTATCTTGGTTTGTGCATTGTGGCCATATAAAAAAAGAATAAGCTTTTAAGCAAAAAGAGAGTAAACAAAGAGCTTGTAAGCAATAGCCATAGCATCATACCACATTGCATATAAGATTGTCATATCCGACCATCTTGGATCATCTAGAGAAACACCGGGAACCATACATATATAGCATCTTGGGATAGAAAGTTGATACATTTTGCATCTTATAGGTTGTGCACAAGTGTCGTATCCGCCTATTGAGCAATCGTGCTAGCGTCTCTCTTGAGTTGTGCAATACGAGCGTTTTCCGTGGATTCCACATTTTGTGCTCATTCCTTGGTTGCATGGCCCATTTATCTATCCGTGTGTCTGTTTCCGTGTGCCATTCATTGCTATTGGTCTACTTGCTTCACTTGCGAATTTGTGAATCTCTTTCAATATTAATGACTCTTGCTAACATTTTGCATCAAATTTTGGTGGCACTATCCTAACCAAGCTACTCCATAAGCTTTACTTGATAGGTGTGAGTGAACAAGTCCGGTAACAATTCCACTATTCCTTCATTTCACATTGAGTTAACGAGATACATCCTCAACTTCGGGAAAAGGTAACTTAGTATTGTTTATCTCATTTCCTACTCACCTCTACTCGAGTCTTGTGATGGATAGGCAAAGCACACCTCCTTAGGTCTGCAACAACAACGACGAGTTCGATGCCACGAAAAACAACTTGGACGCCAAGTTGGATGCTCAAATGGAAGAGATCAAAGCCCTCATCAAGGCCTACAAGCGGTCTTCCTCATCTTCGAGAAGATGCTCTAGTGCACATGCTTCCGAGCTACCATCTCCGGCAAGATCACATCGGCATCGACACCAACACCGACAAGGACGTGAAGGTCAAGAGCTCAACACCAACAACCGCTCCACGACTTCACCATCTCCCTTGGCATCTTCGCCAAGCGACTTCAAGGCATCTTCACCTACGGACATACGACATCTTCGCCCACAAGTACCTGAAGACTATGCTCAAGAAAAGCTCCCCAAGCTCATGTCCGCGACTTCCATGAGCTACTATGACCTCGACACTAACCATAAGAATCCTTTCTATGGGAATCAAGAACCCGAGGAGTATCTCGAGTGGGAGCACCTAATGGACAACTACCTCAAGCTACATGAAGTCCCTCCCGAAGATCAAGTGAAGTGCACCACAAGAAACTTCCATGACTACGCGTCTACATGGTGGCTTCAAACACCTTCGGAGACCTACGACATGAGTTGGCCCAAGACGAAGAGAGCTATGCGACAAGAGTTCGTGCCTCCAACCTACACGGAACATCTTCTACGCCAATTAGAGAAAACCATCCAAGGATCCAAGTCCATCGACGTGTACTTCAAGGAGATGAAGAATGCCTTGCGACGAGCCGGCGTGAACGACCCCATTTCGATGAAGTTCCACTTCATGATGGGATTGAACAACGACATCTCCAAGACTATCTGATGTAGGGTAGAACCCTAGATGCCTGATGTTTCACGAAATAGAGGGGATCCTACAAAGAACACGAGGGGATTCACGAAGGAAAACATAAGAGGATTCACTCAAACCAGCAAGATTCGATTACACATGTGCTAGATCCTTGAAACACAAAGAGATACACAATTCAAAGTCAATAAGGGACGATACAAGAGGTAACTAGTTCATCTCCGTGAGGAGGCCTTGACGGGGTCTTCCTGTGGATCTTCTCCGAAAAGGTCGTGGACTCCAATGGAGAAGTAACCAAGTGGATGAGCAAAGCTCTGTCTCTCAAATGAGCTATCACATTGCTAAGCCTAGAAAGAGGGAGGAGGAGGTCTATTTATAGTCTAGAGTCACGAAAGGTGATGAGGACATCAATACCATTGTTACACCCACAACCCCTACTGCTACATATACTGGACCAATTACTAGAGCTCGCGCACGCCAATTAAATTATCAGGTACTTTCGTTTCTTGGTAATGATTCTAATGTTCATGAGAATATGATGCTGCCTAAATTGGATACATATGTTTTGCTTACAAATGAAGGGCCTGGCATGGATAATAGGGATGAACACTGGAGCAAGACCAAGCCTGGAGATGATGGCGTTACAAGTGATGATTTCAGGGCTTTCAAGCCACCATAAGGAGTGCATGAAGCCTTGGACGAAATATACAAGATGCCACTTCATAAATTTTGTCCAGAGGCTATTCTAGGTGTTGCGTCACCTTATTATTGGGCCAGGCCCATGTAATTTCGAAATACTTAAGTATAGGCTGTTTTTAGAGTCCGTATGTGTGGGGAAACAGGAGTTAGGGTTGGTTTCAGACCCCTCCCTAAAGGGCCACGAAATTCCCCCCTCTTTCCTCCATATATACAGCCCTTAGGGCGTCGTTTAGACTTTGGGTTTTGTTTAGATTAAAGTTCGCCATAGCTGCAAGTTCGCGTACTTCGTTTGTATTCAACGACCATACAAAGGCGTCACAGAACCCCACCTTGATCACTAAAGCTTTCCTCTTATATTCGCAATATCCACATTGCAATCTTAGTTTCTTGCTTGCTCTTTGTTTGCCTGCAGGAAACAGACCTTCGTGGTCAGGTTGATCATGCTCTGGCGTGGTCAATAACCTCTCGGAGTTGGTTTAGCAATTGCTAAGGCGTGATGTCCTCGCACGTTCGTAGTCGGATCATCAAAGTCAACTTCCTCCAACACAATAGCCACCATCTCATCGAAAGACGGGACACCTTTTCCTCTATCAAAAGGGTAAGTGGGCTTCGGCCCAACATACGGTCGACGCACAGGCGTCGGACGTCCGTCCATCATCGGTCGTGCGGAGGCTCGCGGGTGATCGGACGTCCGGCCAGGGTCGGTCGTCCAATGTTTTGGCTCTGTTGGGTCTTGGACGGTCGTCCGGTCGGGGTCGGACGTCCGGTGCCTTAGTCGTCTGGAGGTCTCCATTCTTCTGATGTGTCCGCGTCCTGGGACCTGGGGTACCCAGACTTGCTTGCCTATGGCCCATGACGTGGCTCCATCGACAGCCTGGTACGGCCCAGCTTCAGGATCAACAACCCAAGACCCTCGCGAGGTGCCAAGCCTCGCGAGGCGGACGACACCAAGACTTCCTCGAGGGGCGGCCTCCTCAGGCTGGCTCCAGAGGAGCAGAGATTTCTATGCAGGCTCGACTCGTGAGGTTTAGATGACGTGAGCCATGACGATCAAGGCCAGGCGGGTGCTAGCGGGCGCAGTGTACCAGTTTCCTCTTTTGTGCTAAGGAGGCAAGCGCAGGCGTGGAGTCCAGAGGAATCAGCCAAAGGTTTCCATTTCGCTGCAACAAGACCAAGACCTCCAGGACAACAGGACTAAGGTCATCGCCGAGCCCACCACGGCGTCACGACCAGAGGTAGACTGGGAGGACGAGTTCTTCGCATGCACCCCAGAGTTCGAACCTCTCAAGGATCTGTGGAACCCCGAATCCGACATTTGGCGTGCCAGGTAGGGGTGCGTCGAAGCTTTGCCTCTCTGCCCGCTACGCATCTCCGTCCGCTTCGTCCCTCCGTTCGGCTCTCATGGCAGGCGCCGCCGCTCCGGCTGGACCGACGGGCGTGCACGGAGGCGCCGTGGGCCTCCAGGCCTTCACCCCCACCTTACGACAAGTGCAACGGCCGCCCAAGTTCAGGCCAGGGATGCCGCCCCGCTACGACGACGCGGTGGACCCGACAGCCTTTCTTCAGGCGTACGAGGAGGCCGTTTGGGCGGCCGGTGGTGACGACAAGGTCATGGCCAACTAGTTTCGCATGGCCCTCGCTGGCATACCGCGCGCCTGGCTGCTCAGCCTATCGGGATCTTCTGTGGCCTCCTTGGAGGAGCTGCGCGGCCTCTTCGTCGCGCGCTTCACGGCACCAACGCCCCTTGGCATTGCAGCCCTCCTTGGCGGCTCACAGGCACTGCCCTCGGACCGCCACGTCAAGCAGTTCTTCCGCCAAATGGGCGCCGCCTGCGTGCAGCAGGGAGCTCCTTCGGGGTGGGCGGCGCCAAAGGCCGACCTCACCTTCGACTCAAGGGACCACCCAATGACCACTGCCGGTGCAGGCACGCTCCCGATGCTCTGCACCCCCACCATCTACAACGTGGCGGTTACCAAGACCCTCATCGACAGTGGAGCCGGCCTTAATGTGCTCTCCATGGAGGCTTTCGGCCTGCTTCACGTACCGCATGGCCGGCTCCGCCCCACCAAGCCATTCTCCAGGGTTGTCGATGGCTCCACCAACCCCCTGGGCAGATCCACCTCCCTGTCACCTTCGGCACCCGCGACAACTACCGCACCGAGCTCATTGACTTCGACATCGCCCGCATCAGCCTCTCGTACAACGCCATCCTCGGGTACCCAGCCCTGGCCAAGATCATGGCGGCGACTCACCCTGCCTACAACCTCATGAAGATGCCAGGGAGCAGCGGCGTCCTCACCGTAGCCGGAGACAACAAGGAAGCCCTGACGGCCCCCAAGCTCGCCTTCAGGGCCATAGCAGCAGCGCGCTCGGCTGAGGAAGGGGCCCCAGAGGTCCCAGGGGCTGTGCCAGCAAAGAAGAAGAAGTTGTTCTCTCAAGATCGGGCCAAAACGAAGCAGGTGCCGGCGATGAAGATGGAGCATCGGGTGCCACCTTCACCATAGGCGCCAACCTTCCTCTAGATCAGGAAAGGGCATTGGTCGACTTCTTGCAGGCGAACAAGGGGGTGTTCGCGTGGGAGCCCAAGGATCTGGTTGGGATCCCGAGGGGAATAATCGAGCATCACCTGAGGGTGTGCCCTAACGCACGACCAGTGAAGCAGAAGGCACAGTGGCAGTCCACAGAGAAGCATTCGTTCATTGTCCAAGAAACCCACAAGCTGCATGACGCTGGTGTCATTCGGGAGGTGAGGTACCCGGAATGGTTGGCGAATCTGGTCGTCGTCCCCAAGAATAGCGGGAAGGAACGCATGTGCGTCAACTTCACCAAGCTCAATAAGGCGTTCCCTCAAGACACCTTTCCGCTCCCGCGCATCGATCAGATCCTCGACTCCACCGCCGAGTGTGACCTGCTGTGCTTCCTGGACGCCTTCTCGGGCTATCATCAAATCAAGATGGCGGTTAAAGATGTTGAGAAGACGGCCTTCCTGACCCCATGTGGGGTGTACTGCTACACCTGCATGCCATTGGGCCTGCGCAATGCCGGGGAAACTTTCTAGCGGCTGATGCACATCGCCCTGGGCCAGCAGCTCGGGAGGAACGTTGAGGCATATGTCGACGACATAGTAGTGAAGTCTCGGGAGGCAAGGACCCTTATCGAGGACCTAGTGGAAACATTTGCCAGTCTGCGCGTGGTGGATCTGTGGCTCAACACAAAGAAATGCGTGTTTGGCGTTCCCTCCGGCAAGCTGCTAGGTTTTCTGGTGTCACACAGGGGAATCGAGGCAAACCCAGAGAAGGTCAAGGCCATAGAAAGGATGAGCCGGCCACAGACTCTCAAGGAGATGGAGAAGCTGGCGGGTTGCGTGACCTCATTGGGGCTTTCATCTCCAAGTTGGGAGAACGCTCCCTCCCGTTCTTCGAGCTGATGAAAAAGAAGGGGCAATTCGAGTGGACTCCGGAGGCTGGCGCAGCATTTCAAGACCTCAAGAGATACCTCACTAGCCCACCAGTGATGGTGGCGCCGCGCCCTCTTGAGCCCCTGGTGCTTTACCTAGCCGCCACACCACACTCTGCCAGCACAGCACTGGTGCGGTCCGGGAGGAGCACCAGGCCAAAGGGACCGCCGAGCAATGCCCCACGATAGGACAAGACAACGCAGCTTCAGGACGGTGCTCCTGAGGCCTCGACGGCACCAGCAGATGACCAGGCCCCTCAGGATGGTGCTCCTAAGGCCCTGGCTACCCCCGCAAGAGGCTAAGCTCTTGAGGTCCCCCAACCTTAGGAGGTACAAGACCCCACCAACGCTCCTTCCCTCATTGAGCACCCAGTGTACTTCATCAGCATGGTATTGTGTGATGCACAAGCACGCTACCCCATGCCGCAAAAGCTCATGCTCGCGCTCCTTGTCGCCTCCCGCAAGCTGCGCCACTACATCCAAGGCCACACCATCAAATTTGTCTCGGCTTACCCACTTGAGAGAGTGCTCCGGAGCCCCAATGCTGCGGGAAGAGTCGCCGAATGGAACATCGAGCTGCAGGCATTCCAGTTTGAGTTCAGCACCACTAGAGTCATCAAGGGTGTCGCGCTCGCCGACTTCGTGGCAGAATGGACCGACGTTCCCAGCCCCGAAGCAGGCGAGGACCACTCACTCTCACCAGGAAGCGAGGCGCCAGATGACTGGGTCATGTACTTCGACGGCGCCTTCATGCGTCAGGGCGCGGGGGCTGGAGCCGTGCTCATCTCACCCACCCAGGACAAGCTGTACTACCCCGTGCAGTTCTGCTTCCAGTAGGGCGAGAAGGTCTCCAACAACATCGCGGAGTACGAAGGCTTGATCGCCGGTCTCAAGGCTGCGATAGCCTTGGGAGTGAAGCGCCTCACCATCAAGGGTGACTCTCAGCTCCTCGTCAACTTCTTCAACAAAGTATAAGGGCCGAAGGACGAGCACATGGAGGCATACCTTGCGAAGGTACGCAAAATTGAAAAACAATTCTTGGGTCTGGAACTGCAGCATGTCCCGCGCGGCACAAACAAGGAAGCAGACGACATCGCCAAGAGGGCGTCTTGGCGCCTGCCTTAAGAGCCCGACGTCTTTGAGGAGCGGCTCTTCAAGTTGTCTGCAGCTCCGCCCGCAGCAGCACCAGCACCGCCTCGCGACGACCTCCCTCGGGCCCCTTCGTCGGGCGCCCCGGCCTGTGGCCCGGCCTCAGGAGCTCGCCTCCTTCTTGCGCTAGAACCTCAGGAGGGATGTTGGACTGAGGAGGTCAAGGCGTACCTACTGCAGGTCACCCTACCAGAGAAGGAGGAAGACGCAGAGCGGGTGGTACACCAGGCTATATTGTACTACATCCGGGATGGTGAACTCTATCGGAGGCGCCCAAACGACATCTCCTTGCGATGCATTTCCAGGGAGCAGGGATGTGACGTGCTGGCGGACATACGTGGCGGGGACTACGGGCACCACTCTTCATCACGCACCCTCGTCGGAAAGGTATTCCGAAGCGGGTTCTACTGGCCCACGGCGCTCAACGACGCCGCCGAGCTGGTCAAGTCCTGTGAAGCCTGCCAGTTCCACGCCAAGCAGATCCACCAGCCCGCTCAGGGCCTCCAAACCATTCCGCTCACATGGCCGTTCGCGGTCTGGGGGCTGGACATCTTGGGACCATTCTGATGAGGACATGACTACCTTGGATACGACAAAAAATATTGCATACATGCATATTTGTCAGGTGATTTCTAGTGCAAATTATTCAATAATCTATTTTTGTTATCCAGAACAAAAATACTTCACACACTTTTGTGTTTTGTCTAATTGCAGGTGTATGGGACATTTATACAATCCACATATGAAGATAAGGGAAAAAGGAGAAGTTTAGGTTCTATTCAAAAAGTCCTCTCACGTCACTTTTGGGCCAAGAGAAGATAGAGTCCAAGTCTCTCATGTTCTGGATTCAGATTCGGACTGCACAGACATGCCTGACTCAAAACGCCAACAACTTTTTCATACGTACTCCAAATTGGGTGATTTTTTTGGAAAGTAAATTTCGTGCTCTTCCCAACCCAATTGGATTCACCTTCAAATTCATCCGGAGCATTGAGATATCAACGAAACAATCTGACGCTGCAGCAGAATCCGAGTCAAACAACAAGTCCAAAGGTGTTGCATCACCTCCACTTGGGCCCATGAGCCTTGTACGACCTAGGGTTGGTTTTAGGCTGCCTTGGGATGTCCTCCCACCTCCTTGGCCGCCATCCCTTGCTCCTATATAAGTAGATCTATCTAGTAGCTTTTTCCTGGGGATTTGTTTAGTTAAAAGTTAGCCATTGCAACTTCGTGTACTTTGTTTGTGTCCAACGACCAGACCAAGACCGCTTCCGGATCCCCACCTTTATCAATACTTCATATTTATTCGCAATATTCAGATTGCTTTATCATATTCTTGCTTGTTCTTCGATTGCTTGCAGGAATAGACCTTCGTGGTCAGGCTGATCGTGCTTCCAGCATCGTCAGTAACCTCGGGAGATTGGTTTAGCGATTGCTAAGGCGCAACGTCGTGCATGTTTGTAGTCGGATCTCAAAGTCGACTCCACCAAATCGATAGTTATCATCTCATCAAATGATCGGGACACCTTCGCCTCTATCAAGTGGTATCAGTTTGCAGGTTGCTCGGTGAGAATTTCTAGTTTTCCTATATTAGATTTATTTTCTTACCTATTGTCCAAGAAAAAGCCACAAAAAGTTATATCTATTCATCCTTTGTCCAAGCCAGCCTGAGCCTTTGCAATTTTCTTTTCATTGCTTGCATTGTTGAATTATCGGTTGTATCGTCGTGTCGAGTTGCTGATCTTAGTGTCTAGTTCGTTTAGAGTTTTGAGTTCTGTTCACATTAGTCACGGCGCCGCTGCATCGTTATCCCTTCCGCTATCCACCACTCATCGATCAATTTCCACCACATGCTATCAACCGTTCATGGTCATAATCATAGTTGAGATCGTTCACATCTTCGCTTGATCCAATCTGCATCTTATCTAATTTGTTTTGGAAAGAGGGAGAGAAAAAAAAACAGACAGAGAAAAAAAGTAAAAAAAAGTCAGAGAAAAAAAGAGAGAAAGAAAAAAAGTGTGAGGAAAAAAAGAGAGAAGAAAAAAAAATCGGATCTATCTAGACTCAATCTCGTAGTTGAATTCGGATTGGAATCTGTTTTGTGCACTGCTCAGTAAAACAGGCATAACTTCCTCATACGAAGTCCGTTTTGGCTCTCCGAGTACTCAAACGAAAGCTAGCGATGAGACGCATCTAAATAGTTGCAAAAACTAGTTCAATATTTGGCACCTCAAAATCGGCTTCTAAATAGGTCTTTTTGCCCTCCGAAGTTTGCGAACACAGCTTATTCTAGTTTTTCAAGCCAGTTTTAGAATTTTTTGACTCCTCATATCAATTCGGAATTAAGTGATTCTTTTTGCGTTTGAAAGCTTGAGTCCGTGTCATTTTGAGATAAATTATTAGAAAATTAGCATGATTTTTCCAGAGAAAAGTTGGAGAGAAAGTTGTTGATATATCCTGCTTGGATGTGGTTTCACATCATTATCTTTACTGCTATTGTGATCTTCATTTATATCTTGCTGTCCAGAGCTACTTCATATCCTTTATTGATGCTAGTTGTGCTACGCCGTGACCTCATTAATTTTCTAGGCCCACGTCTCTAGTTCCGGTCTAGCCTAGGACCAGGCATAGTACCGTCGTTGAGCGTTTATTCAACATTGCATCTCTGAATTGATTATTGCTAATATTTTGCCACCATATATAGCCAACCCAGCTCCAAATATTTCTACACCGTGTATGCGTACATTCCCTTGGCAAATGCTTTACACAATCTTCGGAGTTATTTCACACCGCTGGTTGCCTGTCACCACCTGCCGCATGGTAAGAACTTGTAAGATATTGATATTTTCTTTACTGTGAGCACTTTACAACCACATCCTAGTAGTTCATCGAAACATTATTCTCGAATTTTGTTTCTTGTTTCTACTAATCATGACAGGTTCCGGAGATAAAAGTTCTTGGACGACGAACACATCTTCACCATCACGAGAGTTGGGACAACACACACAAGCACATGGTCAGGTTATCTCTTTATGGTCATTTGAGGGTAGATTTAATTCTGCTATTTATCTAGCTTGGGAGCTTGAAGTAGAACAAGTTTTTAGTCACCATGAATTTTCTGAACGTGAGCGAGTACGAGCTGCCACTAGATCATTTACTGGTTTTGCTTCTGTTTGGTGGAGTGTGCATTGTAAGAAAAACATTGATAACCAACCCACAACTTGGAAAGATTTAAAAGATGTAATGAGACAACAATTTCCCCTCCTTACTATCGTCGTGAATTGCTTCGCAAATTTGAACAATTTAAACAAGGCAACAACACTGTTCATGCTTGCTACAAAAAGTTCAAATCTTATATGCATCATTGTGACATAGAAGAATCTGAGGATGATACAATGAATATATTTTTTGATGGTTTGAATCATGATATTCAGGCAAGATTTAAGTATATTCCTCGTTGCATTACAGGTATGTATGTTCGTGCTTGTACCTTTGAGAAACATTTACAGGAGGATGCATTGTGTGACTACAACAACTACTATTCCAATTCATGCTCACTACCATCGGTTGATTCCTCCACCGTTGCACCTACTAGAGCAACCACACCTCAGATTGTGAGTGTGACATCATCTCAAGTGTATGGTACATTGCCATTGTCCATACCTACATCAGTTACGTCTTTGCGACAAGGTAACAGTAAATGTATTGATGATATAACTTCACATGAGAATGATGCATGCCTAATTAACTTAAATACATCATGTGTTAAGTTACCTGTTGATTTGAGCACGCCACCTATTTTGGAGAATCATGTTACTGTCATGAATGCATCATGTGATCAAACAAGTGAAATACCAACAATTTTGAGTGCGCCCATTGAATTAAATGTTGATGTCAACGAACCACGTGAATCAGGAAATAAATCGGATTTTGATCAAATACATTTTAAAATAATTGTGCCAATGTTTAATCATTTTGATATGACCTCTAATCTTGGTGATCATTCTGTGTAAAATGACTTATTGCATGTTTTCTTATTTACTCATGTTGTAGCATGTAAATTTGATGCACGTAAGGTTTATTCAGCAATGTTCGAATGGTTTAATGATGAATATTGTCAATCTTTTGATATGAATAAGAGCTTCACTTATATGTGCAAACTGAGTTGCAATATTTTCATGCCTTCTACTTATGATAATATTTTGGCTTTATATTTTATGATCTATGAAAGTTACTCATGTATACATGTGTCATATGTGCAAAAATCAAGGGAAGTAAAAATGGATGACATATACATATACAACATGTACACCTTGTCTCTTTTGTTAGCCACATTTCAGATTAAGCAACATCGAGGACGGCTTTGTTTTCAAGAAGGGGAGGATGATGAGGACATGACTACCTTAGATACGACCAAAAATATTGCATACATGCATATTTGTCAGGTGATTTCTAGTGCAAACTATTCAATAATCTATTTATGTTATCTAGAACAAAAATACTTCACACACTTTTGTGTTTTGTGTAATTGCAGGTGTATGGGACATTTGTACAATCCACATATGAAGATAAGGGAAAAAGGAGAAGTTTAGGTTCTGTTCAAAAAGTCCTCTCACGTCACTTTTGGTCCAAGAGAAGATAGAGTCCAAGTCTCTCACATTCTGGATTCAGATTCGGACTGCATAGACATACCTGATTCAAAACTCCAACAAAATTTTCATACGGACTCCGAATTGGGTGATTCTTTTTTTGTTGGAAATTAGATTTCGTGCTCTTTCCAACCCAACTGGATTCACCTTCAAATTCGGCCGGAGCAGTGAGATATCAATGAAATAATCTGACGCTGCAGCAAAATCCGAGTCAAACAACAAGTCCAAAGGTGTTGCATCACCTCCACTTGGGCCCATGAGCCTTGTATGACCTATGGTTGGTTTTAGGCTGCCTTGGGACGTCCTCCCACCTCCTTGGCCGACATCCCTTGCTCCTATATAAGTAGATCCATCTAGTAGCTTTTTCCTGGGGATTTGTTTAGTTAAAAGTTAGCCATTGCAACTTCGTGTACTTCGTTTGTGTCCAACGACCAGACCAAGACCGCTTCCAGATCCCCACCTTTATTAATACTTCATATTTATTCGCAATATCCAGATTGCTTTATCATATTCTTGCTTGTTCTTTGATTGCTTGCAGGAATAGACATTCGTGGTCAGGCTGATCGTGCTTCTAGCATCGTCAGTAACCTCGGGAGATTGGTTTAGGATTGCTAAGGCGCAACGCCATGCACGTTTGTAGTCGGATCGTCAAAGTCGACTCCACCAAATCGATAGTTATCATCTCATCGAAAGATCGGGAAACCCTCGCCTCCATCACATTCCCACGGGCGCCCGGGGGTTACCACTACCTCTACGTCGCCATCGACAAGTTCACCAAGTGGGCGGAAGTGGAAGCTGTCCGCACCATCCCGGCCGTCTCGGCAATCAAGTTCATCAAGGGCCTCGTGAGCCGCTTCGGGGTCCCTAATCGTATCATCACTGACAATGGCTCGCAGTTAACTAGCAACCTCTTCAAAACATATTGTGCTAACCTTGGAACGAAGATATGCTACGCCTTAGTGGCACACCCCTGGAGCAACGACCAAGCTGAGCGCGCCAACGCAGAGGTCCTGAGAGGCCTCAAGACAAGAACCTTCAAGAAGAAGCTCGAGCCTTGCGGCAGGGGCTAGCTCGTCGAGCTCCAGTCCGTGTTGTGGTCCATCCGCACCACCGCCACCAAGCCGACGGGCGATATTCCATTCTTTCTCGTCTACGGAGCCGAAGCGGTTCTCCCTCACGAGGTCAAGCATCGCTCCGCGCCGGTCTTGGCATTTCACGAGGCATGCCAGGATGCCACGTGGGGGATGGACCTCGTGCTGGGGGAGGAACACCGCCGTCAAGCTTCGCTCCGGGCAGCAAGGTACCAGCAGGCGCTGTGGCGGTACCACTGCCGCTGCATCCGCTCCAGGATGCTCGAGGTAGGTGATCTCGTCCTAAGGCGGGTGCTCTCTAGGGAGGGGTTGCATAAGCTCTCACCCATGTGGGAGGCCCCGTTTAGGATTGCCCGCGTCTCCAGGCCTGTCGCCACGCGCCCAGAGAGACAGGACGTGATCCCCATCCATAATGCCTGGAACATCCAGCACCTCCAGAAGTTCTACCCATGAAGAAAGGCCCAGTTCCTGTGAAGGTCTCCGCTCGTGACACTCTCACATAATAATGAGTGGGGCTATACACGCCCCGGAGTCCCCGGAGTGCCGCCCTCGAGCCTCGGGGGCTCCCTCCCAAGTCCTAGTGGCAGCACTTAGCTCCGCGCTAGTGAGGAGACTAGCCTAGGTGCCGAACGCGCCTGTTCATTTGATTTCTTTCTGTAGCTGGTTTGCAACCCTTTAATGGAATTTGGAGTTCTAGCATTTCTTGATTGCCAAATTGGGTTTTTTGTCCTTTTGCTCCGCTCGCCTTTTTGTTTTGGATCAGGGAGAGCGGCAGTTGCCCGTCGCTCTTCCTCGTGTGCCTTGTGCGGGGGCTGGGTAGGTGTGTGCGTGCGTTGAGCTCGCCCACGCCGCTAACACACCTCGCCAAAGCCCGGTCACCCCAGAGCTTCGGCCTCCTAGATCTTCGCGGGGCGCCCTCAAATGAGCTCATGATTTGCGCACCTTCTTAAGTCCGTGCCCCCGGGTACCGTGATGCGATGCACTAAGCCATGACTAGCCCATGCCTGAGGGCTCGCGCAAGGAAAAACAGGACACCCAACAAATTTTCTAACAATTCTGCAGCTTTATGATGTCTCCTGAGGCCAACAGCTCCTGAGTCAGTAGCAAGGGGGCCTCACTAGATGCTGAAGGGCGCGCCCTCGCGAGGTGGGAGACTATCGTGAGTGTATGAAGCTAAGTTATCCTACCGCACCTACTCGAAACATGAACATCACAACATAACATCAAAACAATAAACATAACAAAGTAGCATAAGTACCATGGTTCATTACACGCCCCGGCAGGGCCCTCTACTTTTTTCAAAACGCAGGAGAAAGGAAAGGCTAAACAAAAGAAGTGGCCCACACAACCGCAGCAGCTCCCGAGGCCTGGCTCTGGTGGCCCCTGGGCTCAGTCTGAGCTTTCCTCCCGCTTTACTGGAGCACGGCGATGAGACGACCCGCCACCTCCCCTGATGTGGGCCCAGCGACGTGGCGGCCGGTCGTAATCGCCGCTACTCGTGCTCTCACCTGAGGAGGAGCCGCCGCTGCTGAACGAAGCACGACCGTTGCCAAGGGCAAGTTCGCCCTCGGCGTCCCCGCGGCTGTCGTCAAGGCCAAGCTCATCGTCGCCGCCACCGTCTTTAGGGAAGCACCCTGCATGACCGCCGTCTTCCCCGAACACCCTCACATAGAGGGTCGCGAGGCCATCGAACTTGAAGTGGAGGGTGCACCTCTTACTCAGGCCACGCGTGCGGGCGAACGCCTACCAGCCGCCGGCCAGGGACACGCTACCGGCAGCGGTAACTTCGACCCCAACCCACGAAGCCCTGCTGCCGCAGCCGTTGCCCTGCAGCCAGAGGCCGTCAAGCTCCACGAGTGGCAGCTCATCCGTGAAGGAAGCGAGGGAGCGGGAGCCAAGTACCAGCCGGCCTCTCCGACCACACCACGAACTCCGGGGGCACCTCCGCCGAGTGGGAGCGCGACCGAGGAGGCCGGGCAACCATGGCATGCCTCCCCTTGTCACAGGGGCTGCCTCGCCCTTGGCGGCTCCCACCACGAGAAGAAGCACCACCACGGCCACCCAGGGCGAGGACGGCCCCCGAGGGATTGCGCCCGCGACCTTGAGGAGCCACCGCAGGGGTCGCGGCGTGTTTGCGGGGCGGCCTCGCCCTCTCTTGGGCGGAAGTGAGCCAGGTCCCTCCTTGGGGGCCTTCCCCTTCTCGGTGGCGGAGAACATCCTCGTCGGCACCATGAGAACTACAGCGAGGCAGCAAGGAAGAGAGGAATAAGAAGGAGCGGGTGGCGAGAAGATGGAAATGAGCAAAGGGGGGCTCTGCCCCTCTCCTCATTTATAGCCAGGAGGAGGCCAAGCGCCAGCCTCCACGATCGCACGCAATGATGGTTTTCCTCTCCGTGCAGCAGAGTCTTGTCAAGTCCCTCTCCAGGGGCCAAGCCTCGCGAGGCGGACGACACCAAGACCTCCTCGAGGGGCGGCCTCCTCAGGCTGGCTCCCGAGGAGTAGAGATTTCTATGCAAGGCTCACCTCGCGAGGTTCAGATGACGTGAGCCATGATGATCAAGGCCAGGCGGGCACTAGCGGGCGTAGTGTACCAATTTCCTCTTATGTGCTAAGGAGGCAAGCGCAAGCGCGGAAACCCGAGGAATCAGCCAAAGGTTTCCATTTCGATGCAACAAGACCAAGACCGCCAGGACGGCAGGACTGAGGCCATCGCCAAGCCCACGACGGCGTCACGACCAGAGGCTTTTGCAGGCGAAGACTACTTTTGTCAGGATAGCATGTACAAGCTGTCCCTCTTCAAATTTGGCCGTTGTGGGATCCCTTCCTGCCTTACATTTGGGAAGAGGACCAAGGCCACTATAATTAGGACTTAACCACCACCATAGCGAGGGACGGATCATTCAGATCATCCTCACACGCACTAGCTCATCGAGCATAAGAACACTCCTCCTCCCGAGGTTGTTCGCCCACTGTACTTCATCCTCATGTGCTAGATCCTCGAAGCAAGAGGATTCACTCAAACCAACAAGATTCGATTACACATGTGCTAGATCCTCGAAACACAAAGAGATACACGATTCAAAGTCAACGAGGGACGATACAAGAGGTAACTAGTTCATCTCCGTGAGGAGGCCTTGAGGGGGTCTTCCCGTGGATCTTCTCCGAAGAGGCCGTGGACTCCAATGGAGAAGTAACAAAGTGGATGAGCAAAGGTCTATCTCTGAAATGAGCTATCACATTGCTAAACCAAGAAAGAGGGAGGAGGAGGTCTATTTATAGTCTAGAGTCACGAAAGGGTAAGTGGGCTTCGGCCCAACAAACGGGCGGCGCACAGGCGTCGGACGTCCGTCCATCATCGGTCGTCCAGAGGCTCGCGGGTGATTGGACGTCCGGCCAGGGTCGGTGGTCCGATGTTTTGGCTCTGTTGGGGCTTGGTCGGTCGTCCGGTCAGGGTCGGACGTCCGGTGTGTCGGTCGTCCGGAGGTCTCCATTCTTCCGATGTTTTGGCTTGGACCCGTAGGTGTCGGATTTCCGGAGGGTGTCGGTCGTCCGATAGTTGTCGGTCGTCCGGGCACTGGAGCCTTTGCTGGGAGGAACTTGGATTGACCGGTGGATGCTCCAGGCGTCGGTCATCCGATGGGGACCGGTCGTCCGGCGGCTGTCAACTTCAGGGAGCTTCCTCTCTTGGTCCTTGTACTTGGTGTCCTCGCCATCTTGTCCTTTGGGTGTAGATGCTCCATGGCCTTCCTCCTTGTGACGCCCCCGATTCAATCGTACACTAATCATGCACGCAAACGTGTACAATCAAGATCAGGGACTCACGGGAAGATATCACAACACAACTCTAAAACATAAATAAGTCATACAAGCATCATAATACAAGCCAGGGGCCTCGAGGGCTCGAGTACAAGTGCTCGATCATAGTCGAGTCAGCGGAAGCAACAATATCTGAGTACATGCATAAGTTAAACAAGATTGCCTTAAGAAGGCTAGAACAAAAGTAGGAACGATCGAAAAGGCAAGGCCTCCTGCCTGTGACCTCCTAACTACTCCTCGAAGCCGAACTCCACGTAGAATCATCCTCGGGATCTCTAGCTCCTGGACTCCAGCATCTGGTTGCGACAACCAGGTATAGAAAGGGGAAAAGAGGGAGAAAAGCAACCGTGAGTACTCATCCAAAGTACTCGCAAGCAAGGAGCTACACTACATATGCATGGGTATATGTGTAAAGGGCCATATCGATGGACTGAACTGCAGAATGCCAGAATAAGAGGGGGATAGCTAATCCTGTCGAAGACTACGCTTCTGGCCACCTCCATCTTGCAGCATGTAGAAGAGAGTAGATGGTAAGTTCACCAAGTAGCATCGCATAGCATAATCGTACCCGGCGATCCCCTCCTCGTCGCCCTATTAGAGAGCGATCACTGGGTTATATCTGGCACTTGGAAGGGTGTGTTTTATTAAGTATCCAGTTCTAGTTGTCATAAGGTCAAGGTACAACTCTGGGTCGTCCTTTTACCGAGGGACACGGCTATTCGAATAGATAAACTTCCCTGCAGGGGTGCACCACATAACCCAACATGCTCGATCCCATTTGGCCGGACACACTTTTCTGGGTCATGCCCGGCCGCGGAAGATCAACACGTCGCAGCCCCACCTAGGCTCAATAGAGAGGTCAGCACGCCGGTCTAAATCCTATGCGCGCAGGGGTCTGGGCCCATCGCCCATTGCACACCTGCACGTTGCGTACGCGGCCGGAAGCAGACCTAGCCCCCTTAATACAAGCGCGAGCTTACGGTCCAATGCGGCGTGCGCCACTCAGTCGCTGATGTCAAAAAGAGCTTCGGCTGATACCACAACGCCGAGTGCCCATAACTATTCCCGCGTAGTTGGTTAGTGCGTATAGACCAAATGGCCAGACTCAGATCAAATACCAAGATCTCGTTAAGCGTGTTAAGTATCCGCGAACGCCGACCAGGGCCAGGCCCACCTCTCTCCTAGGTGGTCTCAACCTGCCCTGTCGCTCCGCCACAAAGTAACAGTCGGGGGCCGTCAGGAACCCAGGCCCACCTCTACCGGGATGGAGCCACCTGTCCTTTCAGCCCCCTCATCAAAATCACTTGCGGGTACTCAACGAGCTGACCCGACTTTAGTCACCACATGTGTCATGTATATAAAGTATATAGTATATACCCGTGATCACCTCCCGAAGTGATCACGACCCAGTAGTATAGCATGGCAGATAGACAAGAGTGTAGGGCGACTGATGGAACACTAGCATCCTATACTAAGCAGTAGGATAGCAGGTAAGGGTAACAACTATAGCAACAATGACAGGCTATGCAACAGAATAGGATTAACCGAAAGCAGTAACATGCTACACTACTATAATGCAAGAAGTATAGAGAAGAATAGGCGATATCTGGTGATCAAGGGGGGGGGGGGCTTGCCTGGTTGCTCTGGCAAGGAGGGGTCATCGGTGACGTAGTCGATCACAGAGGCAGCATCGGTCTCGGGGGTCTACCGGAGAGAAGAGGGGGAAGAACAGTAATTATAAAGCAAACATAGCACCACAAAGCATAACATGGCAATAAGATGTGCCGGATGTGACCTAACGTATGGCTACACGATAAAGGCGAAGGCGGAATTCAACCGGGAATGCATTCCTGGTTCCGGACCTGTATCAAACAGATGACCGGAGGGGGAATGTTCCATGTTCATCATGCTAGGGGCATGTGACAGATGAACGGACCGCGTATCCAGATTCGTTGGATTTTTCTTAGCAACTTTCATGTAGAAAACATTTTCATCGGAGTTACGGTTTAATTACTATGAATTTTCAAAGTTTAAACAATATTCTGGAATTATTAATATTAACAGAAAAGGAATTATGATGTCAGCATTGCGTGGGGATGATGTCAGCAGTCAACAGACTCGCTGACCAGGTCAAAACTGACATGTGGGTCCAGCAGGGCCCACATGTCATAGACAGAGAGTTAACAGAGTTTTAAAACTAACTAAACAGAGTTATTTAGCAGGTAGGTCCCGCCTGTCATGGACTAATTAACTAAACTAATTAGTTTTAATTAATAAAACATTTAATTAGAAGATTAAGCGGCAGGGCCCGCATGTCAACGTCATGGAGATGCCCGCGGGGCCCGCTGTCAGTGACCCAGGGGCGGCCCCATGTGTGCCACATCAGCGGCGGCCGGCGGCACGTCGCCGGTGACGCCAAACACGGCGGAGGGCCTCGGACCTCGTCGGATTTCGCCTACGGGCAACTGTTTCGCGCGCGCGAGGGCGCGTTTGAACGAGCGAAGCAGCGCGCGTCGAACAGCAGTGGTGGCCTGGCCGGAAACACACTAAAACGATGGCGGCGCGCACCGTGGTGGTCGCCGGAGTTCGGGCAAACGCGCGGTCGGCGCTAGAGGCTACGGGGAAGGGACCTAGCGGCATGGGCGGACGCGGCGAGGTGGCCTGAGCACTCTCGAGTGCTCGGGCAAGCGTGACGATGCCCATGGCGACGGCGGCGAGCTATGCGGCGGAGCTGAGCTCGGCCCTGGCGGACGCGGTGGCTATGGGAGCGCAAGAGGCCAGGGGAGCGATGGAAGGGGAAGAGGGGCTCACCTTGCAGCATGCACGGCGGCCCTCGGGGGTTTAGTAGCTGCAGATTCGAGGCGGATCGAACGGCGGCGTAGCGGTGGCCGTAGTTGGGGAAGAAGATGCGAGCGACGACGGTGGCGCTCCTTGGGATCGATCCGGTGACGAGGATGAAGAAGCAGTCCACCGCGGACCTCCTGGACACCTCGGAGGGAGGAATGGGCGTCAGTGGCCGCGGTGCTTGGCGGTGATGGCGATTGGTGGCGATGGGGAACAAAGTGGAGAGGCGAGGAGCGAGCAGATGGAGAGAGGGGAGTGGATCTGGGAGAGGCGAGTGGGAGAGGGCGGGGGGAGCTCGAGGGGGCACGGCTGTCGGCCTTATCCCCTCGGGACGGCGCTGTCGAGGTGGGTTCGGTGGCGACCGCGCCCTGTAGCGGCGCGCGATCGAGGAACAGGAAGGAAGGGTGCGGTGCGGGGAGCTGTGACGACTGGGCCGGCCAGGATGGTTGAGGTCCAGAGGGACACGGGGGGGGGGTTCTCTCTCTCTCTCTTCTGCTTTTCCTTTTCTTTTATTTATTTACTTTTCTGTTTTAAATTATTTAGGCATTTTATAAAAATGTGTTTAGTACACCATATTTATCTATGTAATATTTAGTACAAACCGAACATTTTTATTTTAATGTTTGAAAACTTTTATTATTTACCAAACTTTGAATTTGAATTTTGGATCGGTTTTGATCTAATGATAGATTAGCAGCAGTAACCGTGGTGACGTGGCACCATTAGCCTGGGACCATTGTAGCTTAATTATCCGGGCGTCACACTCCAAGTACCTGATCACGCATAGGGTCTCCGCTTGAGGTAGTAGCCATGTCTCGTTTGTAGAAAGTGGTAGTTCGGAGAGGAGCGAGTTCACCTTATCTTCAATAGCCTTTGCTCGAGCTCTTGTCATTGGTCCAAGTGGTGTCATGGGAGACGTAGCTAAGTCCATGGGGATGACCTTGGGATGCTCCGCATCATCTCCCCTCCCCCCCTTGGGAAAGATCCGACCTCGGATTGAATTCTTCATTACCATGGTAGGGAGCTAGATCTTTGACGTTGAAGATGTCGCTCACGTTGTAATTGTCGCGCGGGATGTCGATTTTTTAAGCGTTGTTGTTGTAGCGTGCTAGCACCTTGAATGGTTCATCGGCTCATGGTAGAAGTTTGGACGTGCGTTCGTTGGGTAGGCGGTCCTTGCAAAGGTGTAGGCACACGAGATCTCCAATGTTGAATATCATGGGTTGCTTGTTGAAGTTGAGCTTGGTCGCGAGTCGTTGTACTTGACGCTCGACAGTGTGCCTTGTATCTTCATGCATCTTCTTGAGGTAGTTGACTCGGGCACTTGCGTCCATGTTGATTCGCTCTTGTAGTGGTAGAGGAAGAATGTCCAATGGGGGCAACGGGTTGAAACCGTAGACGACCTCAAAAGGGGACATGTCGGTAGTCGAATGTCTTGCGCGGTTGTAGGCGTACTCCGCGATGGGTAGGCACTCTTCCCACTCCTGTTTGTTCTTCTTAATCAACACGCGTAGTAGTGTGGAGAGCGTTCAGTTTGTCACCTCTGTTTGGGTGTCGGTTTGAGGATGGTATGCTGAAGAGAACAAGAGCTTGATTCCGAGCTTGGCGCATAGGGTATTCCAAAAGTAACTCAAGAACTTGACGTCGCGGTCTGAGACAATCGTCTTCGGCACTCCATGTAGGCACAATATTCACTACAAAAAAGATTTGCAACATGTGAAGCATCGTCTATCTTGTTGCATGGTATGAAATGTGCCATGTTAGAGAATCGGTCCACAACAACATAGACAGAATCTTTGCCATTTCTAGTTCTACGCAAACCAAGCACAAAATCCATGCTAATATCCTCCCATGGGATATATGGAATTGGAAGGGGCATATAAAGACCATGAGATTGAGCTTTAGACTTTGCTTTGCGACATGTAGAAACTCGGTTTGTGAAGCGTGATATGTCGCGGAACATCTTGTGCCAAAAATAGTTCTTGGAGAGCGTAGCAAATGTCTTGTCGCGTCCAAAGTGTCCCATTAGTCCTCCTCCATGAGATTCTTTCAAAAGTAACAAACGAACAGAAGACTCGGGGATGCAAAGTTTGTTAGCTCTCATAAGATAATCATCCTTGATATAATAGCACTCCCAAGATGTATGCACCAAACACTTGGCAGAAGGAATAGCAAAGTAGGATCATGCGCATACAAGACTTTTATGTGCTCAAACCCAATGACATTCAATTCAAGTTGGGTAACAAGCATGCATCTACGGGAAAGCGCATCTGCCACAACATTTTCCTTACCTTTGATATACTTGATGACATAAGGAAATGACTCAATGAATTCACTCCACTTAACACGACGCATGTTCAACTTAGTTTGACCCTTAAGGTACTTGAGCGTTTCATGGTCGGTATGAATGATAAATTCATGAGGGCGAAGATAATGTTCCCACTCACGCAAAACTCGCACTAAAGCATATAGCTCTTTGTCATAGATGGGATAATTGAGTTGCACTCTGGAGAGTTTCTCACTAAAGTATGCTATGGGGCGCTTCTCTTGCGTTAACACACGTCCTATGCCATTACCCCTAGCATCGCAATGAATCTCAAATGGTTTATCGAAGTTGGGTAATGCAAGCATGGGAGCATTAGTAAGCAAATTCTTAAGTTCATTAAATGCGGTATCTTGGGATGGTCCCCAAACAAATGGCGCATTTTTCTTACTCAAAGCATGCAAAGGTGAAGCAATGATGCTAAAATCCTTCACAAATCTACGATAGAAACCGGCTAAACCAAGAAAACTACGCACTTGTTGCAAGTTGGTTGGTTGGGGCCAAGTTTTAATAGCATTGATCTTAGATTCATCTACATGAACACCCTTAGAAGACACAATGAAACCCAAGAAAACAAGCTTATCAACACCAAAAAGGCATTTGTCCATATTAGCATAAAGGTGCTCTTTTCTAAGAGTTTGCAACACAGTTCTAAGATCGGTGACATGCTCTTTGAGAGATTTGCTAATGTCAAGAATATCGTCAAAATAGACCACAACAAATACTCCAATATAGGGGCGAAGAACAAAATGCATGACTCTCATGAATTTACCGGGTGCTTTGGATAAACCCCTTGGCATAACAAGCCATTCATATAAGCCAAATTTGGTCTTAAATGCAGTTTTCCATTCGTCACCTTCTTGGATGCGTATTTGATAGTAGCCACTTTTAAGATTAATTTTAGAGAAAATGGTGGCTCCGCTAAGCTGATCTAGCATATCATCTAGGCGAGGAATGGGGTAACGATAGCACACGGTAATAGCATTGATAGGACGACAATCGAAACACATGCGAAATGAACCATCTTTCTTGGGAACAAGGATTACCGGGATGACATAAGGGCTCAAGCTTTCGCGTACATGGCCATCGTCTATTAGTTGTTGTACTTGCCATTGGATCTCCTTGGTTTCCTCCGGGTTACGCGGTAGGGAGCCTTGTTAGGAAGAGGTGCTCCGGGGATGAGGTCGATTCGATGTTCGATGCCTCGTAGTGGAGGTAGGCCGAGAGATAGCTCGTCGGGGAATACGTCTTGGATTACCTGCAATAGAGAAGATACCACTAAAGGTAGATTGTGAGAGGTGTTAGTTTTTGGTGTCTCGTCCTTGCACAAAAGGACATAGTGCATGACACTTGATGGGTTCTCACACACTTCTCTCATCTCACTTTTGGTTGCAAATAGCACTAAATTCTTTTTGTCACTCATCGTGGAGGCACTCGATTTGGTCTTGTGGCGCTCACTCTCTTTTGGGTGGTTCGTTCTCTCACTATTCTCTCCACGATGGGTGGTTTGCTTGTCGACGATCACTTGGCTAGGAGACATAGGTCGGAGCACATACTCCTTTCCCTTCATCTTGAAGGTATAGTGATTCATTAGCCCATTGTGGATGACACCGCGGTCAAATTGCCATGGTCGTCCAGGAAGGAGGTGGCAAACGGACAACGGAACGACATCACACTCCAAAGTGTCTTCGTATGCTTCGATCTTGAAGGACACTTGCACTATATGCTCGACTTGGATGGTGCTGGAGTCGCTTAGCCATTGAACCTTGTAGGGATGCGGGTGCTTCATCTTGACCAATTGGAGCTTGGAGCATAGTTCTTCACTTGCTAAGTTATGCAACTCCCTCCATCGATGATGACCTTGACGGACCTTCCATTGATGTCGGCCTTGGTATGGAAGATATGGCATCTTTGGTCTTCGTCATGTTGATGTTGAAGTGTCAAGACCTTGGATACAACAAGAGCGGGGCTCGAATCTTCGTCACAAAAGACTTGATCACCTTCATCTTCGTTCACTTGCCGGTGCATGGCCACTGGCCCAAGGGCTTCCATTTCGCCTTCACTCATGGAGTCATATGTACCTTCAGCGTTGAAGATCATGGTGCACTTGTTGTTACACTCGAAAGACTTGTGGCCTTGGCCGCCGCATGTGAAGCATTTGATGGAACTTGTCTTGACGGTCTCATCTGTTGGGGTAGATGATGATGAAGCTCTCGGTTTGAAGTTACTTATAGTAGGAGGAAGACTTGAGGTTGTCGAAGTTTTCCTGTAACTTGACTTGTCGTCGTTGCTTGTAGATGGCTCGGTTGAGGTAGAAGGTGTTGGAGTCGGTGAAGCTTGGGTGTTGGAGAAGCCGTAGCTCTTGGAAAAGTACTTGGCATACTTGAAGTCATCTTGCACTTGCCGTTCCGCCTTGGTTGCTTGGTGCACTAGCTCGATGAGGTTGGAGTAAGGTTGGAAGTCGGCGATCTTCTTGATGGGATGATTGAGTCCATTTAAGAAACGTGCCATAGTTTGCTCATCATCTTCCATGACATTGGCTCTTATCATGGCAATCTCCATTTCCTTGTAGTATTCTTCAACGCTCTTTGTTCCTTGCTTGAGGAATTGGAATTTCTTGAAGAGGTCGCGGTTGTAGTAGGTTGGCACAAAGCATGCTCTCATGACATCCTTCATTTGCGCCCACATGGTGATGGGTGGTTCACCTCTTGCTTCTCGACGCTCAATGACTTGTTCCCACCATATGAGGACATAGTCTTGGAACTCAAGGGATGCAATGGCGATCTTCTTCTCTTCCTCATAGTTGTGCAAACGAAACATCTTGTCGACATTCAATGCCCATGAAAGGTACTCTATGGGATCATTGCTTCCGGTGAATTTGGGCATGGTGAACTTGAGCTTGCCGTAGCGTTGCTCTTCATTGTGTTGGGGTTGGGGATGATGACGCCCTTGTCGTGGAGGATTGTCAACCTCATGTTTCTCTTGGCGTGGAGGATTATCAACATCATTTTGATCTTGCCGAACTTGGGGTTCTTGTCGAGGAGCTTGTGGAACCTGACGATGCATTCGAGCTTGATAGTTCCTTTCTTAAACTTCCTCGCGAAACACTTTTTTTTGCTCGCGGGTTTGATCGTTGCGGTCGGCGATGACGTGACTTGTTTCATGGAGGGCACATTGGGCCTCAAGTGCTTGTGCTTCACGCCATTGTTGTTGTTGTTGTTGTTGTTGTCGGAGCTCCTTGGCGTCTTGCTCCTCTTGATGTTGGCGCGCCAGCTCTTCCTCTTGTTGTCGTTGGCGTTGCCTTTCTTGTGCCTACGCCAAGGTAGCTTATTTTTGGTGATGTCGATGTTCTTGCTCGTTGAATTGCTCTTGTGTAGGATTGACATGTAGAGGATTGCGGTTTGCTTGACGGTCTTGGCGCACGGCTCGTCGATGAGTGTTTGATGTCGGGGGTACTTGAGCCGGAGATAGTGTCATCGGAGTGTCGACTCGAGCGGCTCCGCCTTGATTAGGACAAAGTGGTAGAAGAGCGGTTGATCAATAAGGCACGAATCTCGTCATTCTTGCATTGCTCTCTTGCTTTTGTTCGTCGAGCTTATAGAGGAGCTCAGTTAGGATGGTGAGGGATTCCTGGACTAAGGGGTCCTCGGGCGTCCGGCCTGTTACTCATTGGGCCGGACTAATGGGCTAAGAAGACACGATGACCGAAGACTATACCCGTGTCCGGATTGGACTCTCCTTGGCGTGGAAGGCAAGCTTGGCGACCGATTATGGAGATTCCCTCTTATGTAACCGACCTTGTGTAACCCTAGATCTCTCCGGTGTCCATATAAACCGGAGAGCATAGTCCGGATAGGACAGATTCATTACCATATACTCATAGGTTGGACCTCTAGGGTTTAGCCATTACGATCTCAGGGTAGATCAACTCTTGTAACACTCATATTCATCAATATCAATCAAGCAGGAAGTAGGGTATTACCTCCATAGAGAGGCCCCGAACCTGGGTAAACATCGTGTCCCCTGTCTCCTGTTACCATCGATCCTAGATGCACAGTCCGGGACCCCCTACCCGAGATCCGCCGGTTTTGACACCGACATTGGTGCTCTCGTTGAGAGTTCCACTGTGCCATCGATGAAGGGATTCAATGGCCCCTTCGATCGTCAGTAATGACGCCGTCCAGGGAGAAACTTTCCTCCCCGGACAAATCTTTGTGTTCGGCGGCTTCGTACTACGGGCCAACTCTCTTGGCCGTCTGGAGCAGGTCGATAGCTACACCCCTGGCCATCAGGTCAGATTTGGAAGCTTGAACTACGTTGCGGATATCTGTGGAGACTTGATCTTCGAGGGATTTGAAACCGCGGTGATCGCTCCCCCTTTCTCCGATGAACATGACCTAAATCTGTCATCGGAGCACACCCAGGAGATGGATCCTATTGCTGCAATGGCCTCAGTACCAAAGCAGATCGCGCCCTCCGAGGCCATAAAGTCCGCGGTGTTGGAGCCGCACACGGACTCGACATCCTGCAATGCTTGCATCAAAGGAACCCCAGACTCGTTTCCGGCTGCACGTTCCGGACCGGATACGCCTGCGGACACCGAGCTGGATCGGTTGTCGATTTTCAAATTTAGCACCGCAGACGTCTTCCAGCATTCGCCTTTGGGTGACGTACTAAATCCTTTGAAGAACTTGTCCTTGGAGGAAGACTCACAACCGAACTATGTTCGGTTCGAGCTAGAGGCGGATGATGAGGAATTTTGCTTCCCACCCGCCACCCACTTCATAGCCACCGTCGATGACTTAACCGACGTGCTTGACTATGGCTCTGAAGACATCGACGGTATGGACGACGATGCCGACATGGAGCAAGGCCAAGACCCGCCATTCACTAGACGTTGGACGGCCACCTCTTCGTACGATGTGTACATGGTTGATACACCTAAAGGATCTGGCAACGATAAAGAAGAGCCGGATAAGAACGAACCCTCGGAGACGCAGTCCAAGCGCCGGCGCCCCAAACGCCGTTCTAAGCCTCGCCGCTCAAAAGACGACAACACTGGCACCAGAGAAAATAGCACTCCGGGCGACGCCGAAAACAATGAAGACCCTGTCGATGCTGCATCCGAACAGGAGGAACATGTCGACAGGCAAGACAACCCTGATGAGCAGGCCATAGAAGATGACTCGGGGGACGATAGTTACCGTCCACCTTCCGAAGAGGAAACAAGCCTCGCCAACGAAGATTTCATCGTGCCTGAGGACCCTCTGGAACAGGAGCGCTTTAAGCTTCAACTCATAGCCACCGCAAGGAGGCTAAAACAGAAACATCAGCAGCTTCAAGCTGAACAAGATCTGCTCGTCGACGGATGGACTGACGTCCTTACAGCAGAAGAATACGGCCTCAAGCGCCCAGCCAAGAGCTACCCAAAACGCAGACTGCTACCTCAATTCGATGAGGAGGCACCGGAGCACACATCTCCCTCGCGTAATGCGGAACGACCACCGCGTGGTCGAGACAGGGCGTCTGACCGACCACCCCGCGGCCGGGACAAAGCGGCAACTCAGGCCGAACAACAGCCTGCCCCACCGCCTCGTAAAAATAGAGACGGAAGAGTTCGGGGTCACACATACGACCTCCGGCAAATCCTGGACGATAGAACAGGACACACAAGATCAATCTACGGATTGCGAGGGCGTGCCTCAAGGCACGAAGAAGGCTACCTATTCGGACGTGATAAATCTAACCACGCCTGGGCCGAATACTGCAGACGGACTCCATCAGAGCTACGCCACGTCTCGGCCCGATATAGAGGCACCGCACACCCTCTCTACTTCACAGATGAAGTACTGGACCATGAATTCCCCAAGGGGTTCAAGCTCGTCAACATCGAATCATACGACGACACAACCGATCCCGCAGTATGGATCGAGGATTTCATTCTCCACATACATATGGCTCGAGGAGACGACCTCCACGCCATCAAATACCTCCCACTAAAGCTCAAAGGGCTAGCTCGGCACTGGCTTAACAGCGTGCCTGAAAATTCTATCGGCAGCTGGGAGGACTTGGAGGAGGCTTTCCTAGACAACTTCCAAGGGACTTATGTCCGGCCACCAGACGCCGATGACTTAAGCCACATAGTTCAATAACCTGGAGAATCAGCCAGAAAATTCTGGACTAGGTTCCTAACCAAAAAGAACCAGACCGTTGACTGTACGGATGCCGAGGCCTTAGCAGCCTTTAAACACAGCATCCGTGACGAATGGCTGGCACGCCACCTCGGCCAAGAAAATCCGAAGTCCATGGCAGCCCTCACGGCACTCATGACCCGCTTTTGCGCGGCAGAGGACAGTTGGCTGGCCCGTAGTAACAACACAGCCAGCGAGACAGGCCCCTCGGAGGCCAAGAATAGCACTGGCAAGCTCTGGCACAACAGACACAAACGCCGAAGCAACGACAACAACACCGATGACGCTGCAGTCAACGCCGGATTCACTGGCTCCAAGTCTGGCCAGTGGAAGAAGCCCTATAAAAGAAATAATGAAGGACCTTCCAGCCTGGACCGCATTCTCGACCGTCCGTGCCAGATACACGGCACCCCGGACAAGCAAGCCAATCATAACAACATGGATTGTTGGGTTTTCAAGCAGGCTGGCAAGTTAAACACCGAAAACAAAGAAAACGGATCACAAAGTGAGGACGAGGACGAAGAGCCCCGGCAGCCGAACACTGGGGGGCAGAAGAAATTTCCCCCTCAGGTCAAAACGGTGAATATGATATACGCCACACACATCCCCAAAAGGGAGCGTAAGCGTGCACTCAGGGACGTCTACGCGGTAGAGCCAGTCGCCCCCAAATTCAATCCATGGCCGTCGTTTCCGATCACCTTTGATCGTCGATACCACACAACCAGTATCCGTCAAGGCGGTTCGGCCGCATTGGTCCTCGACCCAATCATTGACGGATTTCACCTAACACGAGTCCTGATGGACGGTGGTAGTAGCCTCAACCTGCTCTATCAAGACACGGTGCGGAAGATGGGCATTGACCCCTCATGAATCAAACCAACAAAGACTACCTTCAAAGGAGTCATACCAGGCATCGAGGCCCGTTCTACGGGCTCAATCACGCTGGAAGTGGTCTTCGGTTCACCGGACAATTTCCGAAGCGAGGAGTTAATCTTCGACATTGCCCCATTCCGCAGCGGCTACCACGCACTGCTCGGACGAACAAAGTTTGCTATATTCAACGCAGTGCCACACTACGCTTATCTCAAGCTCAAGATGCTTGGCCCACGCGGCGTCATAACAGTCAATGGCAACACGGAACGCTCCCTCCGAACAGAGGAGCACACCGCCGCCCTAGCAGCAGAGGTACAGAGCAGCCTTCTCAAGCAACACCATAGTGCGGCTGCCGAGCCCTTGGACACCATCAAGAAGTTCCGAACTACACTACAGCAGGACAGCAAGGCTCGTCAAGAGCTCGACTAGCAATTTGGCCTCCGTCCCAGTCCCGATGAAGTAGTGGCATTCGTACCACGCGTACATAATTACGCACTCGAAATTCCATGGACGTCGACGGAGGCACAAGCTAACCCGGGATCTATAGTTCGGCTAGATCGACTCTGGACACACTTTTTCCTTTCCGTTTCAGGTTCCTTTTCTCGCGAGCCTGATCACCAGCCCCTTCGAAGGATCGGCATACAAAGGGGGCATGCAGCATAGGTGCGTAGGGTAACCTCCATACATTCTTCTTGACGGTATTTTTACTTATTTCCCAGGACCCGCACGCTGCCCCTTCTTGATCCCGACATGTTAAATAGCCCGGGTGCTTATCGCACTATTTGTATACGATACGCCTTGACGTATCCATTCAATTATAATAAAAATGATTTGCGGCCCAGTTTTTGTGGTTTTCGCTTCTTACTTCATTTTATTTTGATCTGCTTATCAGCTACATCGGTACTCTTTTGTACGTTTCATATTCGCCAGGGGCTGCTTATCGACCCATAGTACGGCAACAAAGTACGAACACTTCTTGTATAAAAGTTCGGCACCCCGAAATTTAGCATTATATGCATTGGCTCCGAATCATGTCTATGGTCAATAGTTGTGTTGCCCGGCTCCTGTGCTTGCTACCCTACGTTCCGCTCTATCGGCTAGGGTAGTAAAGGGAGAACTACTGCAATTGTGCCCTGGCCTTGACCGGATGAGCACCGCAGTAGAGAAAGCCGAAAACTGACTATCATGATACGGCGAGAGCCGGTCAGCTGTTCAAGGGTTACAAAATCGTTGGAGATTTTTTCCGCGTCACGCGAAGGATCGGCACTTCCCGATCAGTTGCTGACAGCACCCTGGCTTGGACCAGGGGCTACGCACTTGCTTAATTATAAAACTCCTATGGCTAAGTGAGGGCGTTTAAGCCGTATAGTCTGATTGCCTTGTTCGTTGCGCTAAACAACTCCTTCAAGGACCATATAATTGGATCAAGATTGTTTAGATCCCATCCCGAACACCTCCGTACTAATTACGTGAGGGCAGAAGCCGACGCCTGGCCAACCCTCAAATTGCATATAACATGGCCGCACAGGAGGAGACAATTTAAAGCATAACGAAATTACATTACAAAACAAGCTTTGTCTTTATAATACAAGGCAAAGGACAACATGAATGTATTCATTCAAGAATAATGTCCTTCGAACATTGAGCTGCCACAAGTCAAGACCCTTCTAGGACATCCGCAAAATACTTTTCGGGTGTGCGGTGCTCCTTGCCCTCTGGCGGCCCGCTGGCCACTTCAACAACGCTCATCTTCGCCCACCACATCTTGCAGCGAGCGAAGGCCATACAGGCACCTTCAATACATACAGAGCGCTTGATGACGTCCAGCCGCGGACAGGCTTCCACTAGCCGCCTCACAAGTCCGAAGTAGCTGCCGGGCATAGCTTCGGCTGGCCATAGCCGGATTGTTAAATCCTTCATGGCTAGTTCGGCCACCTTGTGCAGCTCCACCAGCTGCTTCAGCTGATCGGTGAAGGACACGGGATGCTCGGGCGTCGCATACTGTGTCGAGAATAACTTCTCCATCGAACATCTTCCTTCGGCTTGGTAGAACTCTATAGCGTCTGATACGCTATGTGGTAAATCCGCAAAAGCCCCTGGGGAACTCCGAACCCGGGTTAGTAAAAGGTATTGCTTCTCCGCATACTTGCTTTGCATCTTAAAAGCCTTACTCGGCATGATCTTCCTAGCTTCCTGGATCTCCTAGAGGGCGGCCCGGGCCTCATTCCGTGCGGTGTCCGCGCTCTGACGAGCCTTGGAGAGTTCGGCCTTTTGAGCCAAAGCATCATTCTCCAAGATCTCACATTTTTTCACCGCGTCTTGGAGCTCCTGTTGGACCTCCTTGACTCGGGCCTCGAGTTTTTTTTCGGGTAGCATGCTGCTCAACGGCCTTCCCTTCGGCTTCGGCCAAGGCCTTTTTTAGGGCCTCCACTTCGGTTGCGGCTCCTGCACATATTACGACACTACAGTCAGTATACAATGCTTGTTCTTTTCGAACACACAGCACGTCGTCATTCACCTTGCTTCTCCCGGAGCCGAATCGTCACCTCACCGAGATCGTTCTCGGTCCGCTCCAGCCTCTGCTTCAGTTCAGAGACTTCGGCAGCATGCGAGGTTGCGGCCAACAGCGACGCCTGCTTATGCATACATATCACGTTAGTCTCCTACAATAAAAGATTGATCCTCTGTCCGGTTCTTGTCGCCGAACACCGGACAGTGTCTCAGGGGCTACGGACTACATGGGGTTTTTCTCTTTCTATGTCACTTACCTCGAAACCTGTCAACAGGTTGCTGCAGGCTTCGTTCAGTCCACTCTTGGCAGACTGAACCTTCTCGATCACCGTGCCCATAAGGACACGATGCTCTTCCATAACGGAGGCGCCTCGTAGCGCCTCCATCAGGTTATCCGGCGCCCCTGGATGGACAGGGACCACCGGCGGAAGCGGTGCACCCCCTCCTTCAAAGGGGGCTGCCCGCCCGACTCAGGAGCCATATGGGCCTCCGGAATCGTATTCGGCTGAGGGCCAAGATGGATGCGGCCCTCTTCGCCAGTCTCCATGGGGATCGTCCCCTCCATATGTCTGGCAGTGGAGGCTTCGCCTCGTGGCACCTCCCGGACAGCGTCCTGGGTTCCTCCCCGGTTTGGATCGGCCCTCCGGGACAGCACTTCGGTGTTGTCCCCAGCCCCGGGGGAATAAGCGGGCGGTGGCGACTGGCTCGCCATCTCCGACGGGGCCAACGAACTTCCAAACGAGGACCGCTGGATCAAGTCGCAGGCCGGACTGCAATGGTACGGTTAACCACATCAAGATAATGAAGAGAAAGGCTGGATGTGCAAATAAATAAGCCATGTCACTTACGACGCGGCCTGGGGCTTAGTGCGGGGGCGTCGTTCCGGACTGTTGTCAACGTCCCACGCGGTGTTGACCGCGGGAACGCCCTTCCCCGTTTTGGGCGCCTCCGCCTCTAGATGCGCCGGAGCCGCCCTCTTCTTCTTCCTCTCCTCGGGGGGAGGATTGTTTTCTTCCTCCTCCTCTTCCCCGTCATTGTCCTCAGGGACAGAGGAATGAGTTTAGTCGTCCTCGGACGCCACGTCCGAAGTACCCTTACGACGGAGGCCGCTCTTGGCCCCCTTTGCCTTCTTCTTGGCCTTCTTCTTCGGTGCCTTATACGGCACCGGTACCAGCATCTCCGCTAGATGCGGGATGACTGGTTCCTCAGGCAGCGGAGCCGGACACTGGATCCACTTTGCCCTCTCCATCCAGTCCTGAAAGAGTAATAACAAGGGCTCAGACATCATCCTCAAAGCAATTAGGTTGAGGACTCGTTCAAAACAACATACCTTGCTCGCGGGGTGTGTACAATCGTGACCACGGTCCGAATCCATGGCCGGTGGTTTCTCATTGCCCATGAAGAGCAATTTCCATGCGCCCTCGTGCGTACTCTCGAAGAGCCTCACCAGGGTCCGATGCTTCTTTGGATTGAACTCCCACAGCGGGCGGCTTCGGCGCTGGCATGGAAGGATCCGGCGAACTAACATCACCTGGATCACATCAACGAGCTTGTCGCTCTTGGTTACCATGCTCTGAACACGCGTCTGCAGCGCTATCAGCTCGTCAGGAGAACACCAGTCCGGACTCTTCTCGACCCAGGAGGTGAGTCGCACAGGAGCACCGGAGCGGAATTCGGCAGCCGCGGCCCAGTTGGTGCCGCGTGGTTCTGTGACGTAGAACCACTAATTTTGCCACTCCTTTACCGTATCCACAAAGGTGCCTTTGGGCCAAGAGACGTTGGACAATTTACTCACCATTTCCCCTCCGCACTCTGCGTGCTGGCCATCTACCACCTTCGGCTTCACGTTGAAGACTTTGAGCCACAGTCCGAAGTGGGGGTGGATGCGGAGGAAGGCCTCACATACGACGATAAACGCCGAAATGTTGAGGAAGGAATTCGGGGACAGATCATGGAAATCTACCCCGTAATAATACATTAGCCCGCAGACGAAGGGGTGAAGTGGAAACCCTAGCCCGCGGAAGAAATGGGGGATGAATACCACCCTCTCTGTGGGCTCTGGCGTGGGGACGATCTGTCCCTCGGCCGGCAGACGGTGGGTGATCTCCTTCGCCAAATATCCAGCCGCCCGGAGCTCAGCAATGTCCTCCTCCGTGACGGAGGAGACCATCCACTTGCCCTGACCACCAGATCCGGACATGGTTTCCGGGGTGGAAAGGAGATTGGAACTTGGGCGCTGGAGCTCGAGATCGGGAAGGCGGAGACGGAGAGAAAGCGTGAGAAGAGGAAGAGGGGATCCTTATCCTCTTATAATGGCAACAAACATTAAACGCCTCCTCGCTCGCCTTAAGATTCGCCTATTCCCAATGGCTGTGCAAGTGGCGTGGTTGGGTTACCCATGCCCGCATTGATGAGAATCCCGCAATAAGGGGACACGATCTCTTCTTTGACAAGACGTGCCAATAGCAACCGCGTCTCACAACGTGGGGTGGCAGATGAAAAACGGTTCGAGATTATAACCGGACATACGTAGCGTCATAAAAACTGTCAGCATATTAGACTCCTCCAAATATTATATTCTCTCTGCGGTTGTGTGTGGAATGCGTTGCAGGTTCGGATACAATCATCGCATCCGAAGACTATCTTGGAGTTCGGAAGAAGGGGAACCCGCCTTGCAATGCCGAAGACAATCTGCGCGCCGGACTCCTCGTCATTGAAGCCAGGTTCAGGGGCTACTGAGGGAGTCCTGGACTAAGGCGTCCTCGGGCGTCCGACCTGTTACTCCTTGGGACGGACTGATGGGCTATGAAGACATGAAGACCGAAGACTATACCCGTGTCCGCATTGGACTCTCCTTGGCGTGGAAGGCAAGCTTGGCGACCGATTATGGAGATTCCCTCTTACGTAACCGACCTTGTGTAACCCTAGATCTCTCCGGTGTCTATATAAACTGGAGAGCATAGTCCGGATAGGACAGATTCATTACCATATACTCATAGGCTGGATCTCTAGGGTTTAGCCATTATGATTTCGTGGTAGATCAACTCTGGTAACACTCATATTCATCAAGATCAATCAAGCAGGAAGTAGGGTATTACCTCCATAGAGAGGGCCCGAACCTGGGTAAACATCGTGTCCCCCGTCTCCTGTTACCATCGATCCTAGACACACAGTTCGGGACCCCCTACCCGAGATCCGCCGGTTTTGACACCGACAGATGGTGGCACAAAATTTGATGCAATTGTTAGTGAGCCTCATTAATGTTGGAAAAGATTCACAAATTTGCAAATGCAACAAGTAGACCAATAGCAAGATATGGTCCACGGAAACACACACACAAATGGATAAATGGGGTCGTGCAACCAAGGAATGAGCCGAAATGTGGAATCCACGAAAATGCTCTTGTTGCACAATACTAGAGAGATGCTAGCATGATTGCACAATAGGCGGATACGAGACTTGTGCACAACCTACTAAGCAAAAATGCAACAACTTCTATGCCAAGTATGCTATTTGTATGTTGTTCCGATGATATGATCCAAAACGATCGAGTATGACAATCTTAATGTAGTATGATGCTATGGTTCTTGCTTAAAAGCTCTTTGCTTATCTTTCCCTTTTGCTTAAAAGCTTGTTTGGCTCTTTTTGAGCTCTTTTCTCATGCAAAACTTCACGAACCAAGATAGCAATTGTGTATGCTATGACAACCTTGTGACACAAGAGATGATACCAAGATATGCACCACAATGATATGTTATGTATGCTATGGGAAGTATGATCATTAATGTGCACAAGTAACATTGCCGGCAATACTCAAAGGCTAGTCTTGATAGGAAAGGTACGCAAAATGGGCTATGGGGTTATCAATGCAATGATAAGAATGTACAATAATGGAATATCATGATACCAAGATGATATAGAGGTTACCAATGATGTTGGTTGTTTGTAAGCAAGTCCGGTTGATGTCGATGACGAATATGAGCGGCGGTGATGTCGATGTCGAACCATTCCTAGTTAGCCGAAACACCCTAGGAAACGATGAACCACAACTCAAATTCTCAAATCCAAATGTGTCAAAATTTGTCGGAGTGCGTAACGAGTAAGTAATGGTGGTTGCGGAAAGCAAATGGTGGTAGGTTAAAGTATTGGGGTGTATGTATGGAAGGTGGTCTTGGGGATAGAATGCGTATGCGGAAGTGGATGCGCAAAGGTGGTGGTAGCTGAACTGAAAATTTTCAGTTTCGTCAGGGATCATCGGACGTCCGGTGCTGGTCGGACGACCGGTACTCGTCGGACGTCCGGAGAAGGTCAGACATCCGGTGCCTAGGCGATTTCGGCCACGGGATGAACTCAGGTATTCAAGGTGGAGGTGGCAAAATTGGTCAAATTCGAGCGATTTTGTGGATGGAAATGGTGGAGATGATGGGGGAAAGCTATATCCACTCGTGGTAAAGCAAATCCATGGATCAAATCCAACAAAACTTCATCACACCAACAAATCACAAAAAAATTGGGGCTATTTTTGGTGGGGATTTTTGAAATTGGGGAAGAACACAAAAAAAATCAAGCTAGAAAACAAGGTGTAGGGGCTCCAAATCCGTGATCAACATGGCTCATGATACCAAGATGATGTAGGGTAGAACCCTAGATGCCCGATCTTTCACGAAATGGAGGGGATGCTACGAAGAACACGAGGGGATTCATGAGGGAAAACACGAGAGGATTCACTCAAACCAACAAGATTCGATTACACATGTGCTAGTTCCTCGAAATACAAAGAGATAAACGATTAAAAGTCAACAAGGGACGATACAAGAGGTAACTAGTGCATCTCCGTGAGGAGGCCTTGAGGGGGTCTTCCCGTGATGGGTCTTGAATCCGCTTGGGGGATCTTCTCCGAAGAGGCTGTGGACTCCAATGGAGAAGTAACCAAGTGGATGAGCAAAGCTCTATCTCTCAAATGAGCTATCACATTGCTAACCCTAGAAAGAGGGAGGAGGAGGTATATTTATAGTCCAGAGTCATGAAAGGGTAAGTGGACTTCGGCCCAACACACGGTCGGCGCACAGGCGTCGGACGTCCGTCCATCATCGATCGTCCGGAGGCTCGCGGGTGAATGGACGTCCGACCAGGGTCGGGCGTCCAATGTTTTGGCTCTGTTGGGGCTTGGTCGGTCGTCCGATCAGGGTCGGACGTCCGGTGTGTCAGTCGTACGGAGGTCTCCATTCTTCCGATGTTTTGGCTCAGACCCGTAGGTGTCGAATTTCCGGAGGGAATCGGTCGTCCGGTGGCTGGAGCGCGTCGGTCGTCCGGTAGCTGCCGATCGTCCGAGTGCTGGAGCCTTCGCTAGGAGGAACTTGGGCTGACCGGTGGATGCTCCAGGCATCAGACGTCCGACGGGGACCGGTCGTCCGGTGGTTGTCAACTTTAGGGAGCTTCCTCTCTTGGTCCTTTTACTTGGTGTCCTCGCCGTCTTATCCTTTGGGTGTAGCTGCTCCATGGCCTTCCTCCAAGTACCTGATCACGTATAGGGTCTCCGCTTGAGGTAGTAGCCATGTCTCATATGTAGAAAGTGGTAGTTCGGAGAGGTGCGAGTTCACCTTATCTTCAATAGCCTTTGCTCGAGCTCTTGTCATTGGTCCAAGTGGTGTCGTGGGAGACGTAGGTAGGTTCATGGGGATGACCTTGGGATGCTCCGCATCACTATCTTCCTGGAGAACTACAAGTCCCTCGATGACTACTACATTGGTGCACTCAAGGCGGAACAAGAACTCATGAAGGCCAAGGCTTCTCCATCCCAAGCACACTTCTCGAAGACCAAGCTCCAAGAAGGCGAGCAAGAGGATAGTACCACCAAGATGTCCAAGCCCGACGAGCTCCAAGATGATGCTCCCAAGTTCGACTTCACCGCCATCCCTCTTTGTGGAATTGATGATGCCGAGTCTACTTTGACTCTTTTTCAAGATGGTGCGGTGACGACTACGACTACGGAGCCATTCGAGGACCAAGCTTTGGAGGTGAAGGACATGGTGACGAGCAAGGATGATGCTTCCATCTTTGGAGGCAAGAGTGATGATGTGCCATCTTCGGCCTTCATCCACGACGATGATGACGAGATGATCAAGCATGGGATTTTCCCTTCGGTCATAGAGGAGAGCAATGATGTTCCATTTTCGGCCTTCATCCACGGCGACGATAACGAGATGGTTGAACATGGGATTTTTCCTCTAACCACGGCGACCTATGATGACTTGAGTGCCTTGTTCCACCATATTGAGAGTGAGAGTGACTTCACCATTAGCCCCATATATGATGTGTTTCCCCAATTCCCATGTGAGGAGAGCCACAACCCCCACCACTTGAGTGAGATGAGTGACTCCACCATATGTGACTTTGAGTGCATCTATTTTGAGGGAGTGAGTGAACCACCACATAGAGAGAGTTTGATAGTTGATAGGGCATGTGAGGCCAATATGATTTCTAACGACTTAACCTCTACCTCTATTGTGTCTTCTCATTTGGTGCTAGGTCCCATATATGATGACATGCTGATCCTCGACGACTTCGTCCTCCCTTTGGACAAGACGATGGCCATGGTGGAATATGATGCACCCCCACATGGTTCCATCACGTTGATGATGCCACCTCACCTACACCACATGAGTGGAATGAGAACGGTAACATAGGTGACGGTGATGCTCTAGTCCCACCAGTGGACATTCTTGACATTGATTGCTTGCATGATGTTGATCAACCTATTTCCATGCTTCATGCTAGTGCGACTTCCCCATGCGATGATTTACCCATTTATGATGAGTATGATGATTCTCATGCGGAGTCTATTAGTTGTGATGCCATGTTACATAGGATTTGTTGTGATCATTCTTTAGGTCACATCATGTTTGACAACCCGCTTGACTTGTCATATGCTATACATGAGATCAATCATATGTCATATTTTCAATCTCATTGTAGTGACTATGCATATGCCATTAAAATGACCCAATTTGCACATATGGCATAGATGACAAGCCTATGGTTATTGGCATTTATTTTTCTTGTGATGATATTGATATGCTCCCTTTGCATAATTTATCTCATATGCCATTCCATACCCACCTAGCTTCGGATATGCATTGTTTTGGATGTTGTCCATTTTCTCCATATGATGTTTCCAATATTTCTCATGAGGAGACCCCCATTGTTTCCTCATACATTTGAGGAGATTTTGATTCATCCCATCCATTACATGATCCCAATACTTGTGTGCTCAATATGCTCCCCTTGAATTAAAATAATATTGTTGTGCCATATACTTGCACGCTCAATTTGTGTCCCCATCGTGTCATCCGCAATAACTATTCTTTCATGACGAATGACATGTTCTTATACCATGCATCAAATTTCTTTGAGCGATGCTATCTTGTGCTAACTCACACGTGCACATACACATCATGATGGACGATGTGTACATTTACCATGCACACAATTTCTTTGGTTTGTATCTCTATTATGTAGGTACCCATGAATACTTGTCAACCTTGCAATCCCACGAGTTGACAAAACAAGCTCTAGAGAGCAATGATGACTTGGGATCATGTGGATTGTATTTCACACTGTTCCCATTGTGCAACAACTTCGCACATTTCTTCTACATGGCCCTCACATGGTTATGGGTTATTGTCCATTACATATTCTATGCCCATCTTGACATGTTCACTTTGCATGATATGCTCATTCCTATGCTTTTGACATGCTTTGGTGACCCATGCTTTGCATTACACATGATGATTGATTCTAGCACTTGTATGTGTATTTGCAAGCTTGGTGGAGATATCACTTGTTATTGCCATGTTTGCTTTGTGCCCCATGCCTATGATGATACTATGATCTTGCTTTGTGTTCGCGCTTGCGATATGTCATGTGCATTGCCTATGCCTATTATTTGCTCACATGACATGATTGCCATGATTTCCTCTAGTGTGTTGCATCTTCACTCCACTAGTTTGTATGACTTGATCTCTATGCTTTCTTACGTTGCATCACCGATGATTCATACTTGCCCATTTCATGCGGTTGATGACAACCATCTACATGCTCTACACATGATTGTTATTGCTTGTTGTCCTATATCTCCATATGTTGCCTCTCTCATGCTAGATGATTTGCCATGTATTGAGTGCAACTATGCCTTTAGTCTTGATAATGAGTTTGCCCCCATAGCATTCTCGCATATATTTGGAGATTTTGACATATTTCTTATGAACCATGCTTGTCTTACCTCTTTGCACCATATACCTAGTGCCATGAATATTGCCATTGTTGCATCATATTATTCATGCACTTGTGCTTCTAATGGTTTTGTGCAAGAGAAGGGAACCATCATGATGGATGATGTGTTTATGTACCATGCACATACGTTCTTTGTTTTGTTGTGTGCATGTGTAGGATACTTGGACTTCGTGTCGACTTCCACTTCACGTGAGTTGACCATTCGAGCTCTTGAGAGCGAACCACCTTCTACCACGACGCTTCTACATCGCACTTGCTTGTGCTTTGGCATTGTGAAGAACGCACAAGGACATGCTTTCAAGGTGATATCCTTCTCTTTTGAGAACCCCCAAACCATGAGCTTGGATATTATGGATCATACTACTTGTGTTGCTTGCCCCATGAGACTTATTGTTCATCTTGGACCACTTGATTGCGCACATGTTAGAGATCTTGCTTTGACTTGTCATTTTCACCTTTCCATGGCTCATGACATATATACCTTGTGTGTTGCATCCAATTCTTGGATTACTTGTTCCTATCACATGTTTGGTTGCAACAATGTCATTTCTTCACATATGCCATGCCCCATTGCTTGTCACATGATTGACTTGATAGCCTCACACATGATGAACAAATGCTCTTTCTATTGTGCTGAGTGCCACACTATATTCACTACACCCTATGCACGTTGTGTTGTGAATGATTCCTATGCCTACCATAGACCTTTCATTGAGTGCTTTATGCATGATTGCTATGACCATGAGGTAGATGCTTCTTCTCTTGTCACACATATTTGCATCACTACCTCACATTTACATGCTTGTTCCCATGATGACTTTCATTAGGCTCAATTTATATGCTTACATGCCATGCCACAATCCTTTGTCAAACCATATGCTATGCTTGATGATGACACTTGTTGGGTGAATCACCGCTTGAACGCTTGGTTTTGCACTAACGCTAACCACATTTGTTTTTCCAAGTGTTTGTTGTCCTTGCTCCTTTTGAAGGAATCACGAGATGGTGCGACATTGGAGAGTGCCCATTTCGAGCTTCAAGATAACGAGTACTTGGTGACCGCCCACTTCTACAAGGCGACGCCATATCTTTCCCATGGTGATTTGGTTTTCGATCCGAGGTTGGATCTTTCCCAAGGGGGAGGGTATGATGCAGAGCATCTTACAGACATCACCATGTCAAGAATCCATTTAGCAAGTGACATGTGCGACATCTACTTCACATACACAAAGGCGAATCATCTCCTTTACACGTGTTCACTTGACCCCTTCGAGGATGGTATACTAATTGACACTTCTCCCGTGTGCATGCATAGGTATTGTCGGAGCTTCACGAATGTAGAGGAGGAGTGCAAGCTCCAAGGAACAACTACACCATACACGAGGGAAGCGTGGAAGAGAAGGCGGAAGAAAGGAGAAGAAGACGGAGCGACTGCTGGAGTCAGGCCAGACATTCGGGCCTCCATCCGGATAATCCGGGCTCAGCCAAATCATCCGGGTCCCCCTCCAGATCATCCGGGTAATCCCACAGCCATGGTAACTGAAGCTTGCGAAATCCACTCAGCACAGCCGGATCATCCGGACGAGGACCCGGATCATCCAGACGATGCCCGGATCATCCGGACCCCCATCCGGATCATTCGGCCTTGCCTGCGTGCATGCCTCCGGGCCGAGGCCCATGTACCCACTTCACCCCCTCACTTACCCCTTCATGGCTTAGACTATAAATAGACCTCCTCCTCCCCATTTTGAGGGTTAGCAAATATGATAGCTCATTTGTATGTGAGCTTTGCTCCCACCTCCTCCTCTTGAGAGAGAGAGAGTGAGACTACCATTCCCATGGAGTTCAGGACCTCCATGCGAACATGTGAGAAGATCCTCCGGGATTCAAGGCCCCTCACGGGAAGATCTGTCTAGGATATCATCAAGACCTCCTCTTGGAGATGAACTCTACCTTGTATCTTTCCCTTTGTTCTTCATGTACCTTATGATCTTGTGTGTTTGATTATCTAGTGGTTGTGTGATTGGACTTTTTCTTGAGTGTTCCTCATGATTTCCCTCGTGTTCATTGTGTTCTTCATGGGATCCCCTCCATTTCGTGAAAGATTGGGCATCTAGGGTTATACCCTACATCAGGTTGGGGTTATAAATTCACTAAGGTGCTTATGGACGAAGGCAGCAGCATCAATATCCTTTATTATGATACTTTTCGCCGTATGAATTTGACTGACAAAGATGTTAAGCCATCCTCTACAGTCTTTCATGGTGTGGTACCTGGTAAGTCGGCATACCCCGTTGGTAAGATTCCCTTAGAAGTGGCTTTTGGCGATGGCTATGATTACAGGGCAGAGACATTGTGGTTTGAAGTGGTTAAAATCAAAAGCCCCTATCACGCTTTGTTTGGACGGCTGGCTTACGCCAAGTTTATGGCACGGCCTTGTTATGTGTATCTGCAGCTCAAGATGCCAGGTCACAAGGGTACCATTATAGTCCATGGTGATAGGAAACCAGCCTTGGAATGTGAAGAAGGTGATGTTGCCTATGCTGAATCTGCCTGTGCCACGGAGGAACTAAAGTTTTATAAAGATAATGTTGACCCGGCGGATATGACCCCTTTAAAGAAACCAACCACAGAGCAAGACCCTTTGCTGAAGTTTAAGTCGGTGGATGATACTAAACAGGTTGATTTTGTCCCTGGCGATTCATCTCAGCAGTTCACTATCAGTGCTGATATGGATCCGAAATAGGAAAGCGCGCTCATCGAGTTCATCCGTGAGAATCGGGACATATTTGCATCGAAACCTTCAAACATGCCGGGTGTACCGAGAGAACTCGCTGAGCACACTCTTAATATTGATCCTAAGTTTAAGCCGGTCAAGCGATTCCTTCGCCATTTTAGTGAAGAAAGACGTAAGGCCATTGGAGAAGAGGTGTTCCGGCTCTTAGCGTCCGGGTTCATCCTTGAGGTTTTTCACCCAGAGTGGTTGGCTAACCCGGTGTTGGTACTTAAGAAAAATGGAACTTGGCATATGTGTGTGGATTACACAGACCTCAATAAAGCATGTCCAGCTGATCCTTTTGCTCTTCCCCGTATTGATCAGATCATAGATTCCATGGTGGGTTGTGAGCTTCTAAGTTTCATCGATGCTTATTCTGGTTATCATCAGATTAATATTTCGGTTAAATACCAAGAGAAGACGGCTTTTATCACACCTTTTGGAGCTTTCTGCTATGTGTCTATGCCTTTTGGGCTCAAGAGCGCACAGGCGACTTATCAGCGTTGTTTTTAGAATTGTCTTCATAACCAGATTGGACGTAATGTTCATGCTTATGTGGATGATATTGTGGTAAAACCCAGGAAGAAGGAGACTCTGTTGGATGATTTGAAGGAGACCTTTGATAATCTCCGGGTCTACAAAATGATGCTTAAGCCGGCCAAATGTGTTTTTGGTGTGCCTGCAGGCAAGCTCTTGGGTTTTTTGGTCTCAGAGAGAGGTATTGAGGCTAACCCGGAGAAGATCAAGGCTCTTACTTCAATGGCTAAACCGGTGTGTGTCAATGATGTTCAGCGTTTGGCGGGTCCTATCGCTGCTTTGAGCCAGTTCATAAGCCGCCTGGGAGAAAAGGCAATTCCCTTATACCAGATGATGAAGAAAATATACCACTTTGTTTGGAGTGATGCGGCTAATGAGGCTTTTGATGCGCTCAAGACACAGCTTGCTGAGCCGCCCGTCCTAGCGGCTCCTATTGAGAAAGAACCCTTGCTTTCATACGTGGCGGCTAACAGCAGAGCTGTCAGTGTGGCAGTTGTAGTGGAAAGAAAAGAGACGGGTAAGGAGTTTCCTGTCCAAAGGCCGGCTTACTATGTTAGTGAGGTGTTAATTGAGTCTAAGCAGTGCTACCCACATTGGCAAAAGCTAGTGTATGGGGTATTCATCGCCAGTCACAAGCTGAAGCATTATTTTCTTGGTCATCCCATTATTGTGGTCAGCTCTGCTCCCTTAGCAGATATTATTCAAAATAGAGAGGCCACAGGCCAGGTTGCCAGGTGGGCAATAGAGCTTGGACCTCATGGCTTGAAATATATGCCCAGGACAGCCATCATATCTTAGGCTCTTGTGGATTTCATCAATGATAGGACGGAATTGTAGACGCCTAAGGAAAAGCCGGGTAACACATATTGGACAATTCACTTTGATGGATCCAGGCAGTTGGAAGGCTCGGGGGCTGGAGTTATTTTGACTTCCCCACTAGGTGACAAATTTTGCTATGTGTTAAGATTGATGTTTCCTTGCACGAACAATGCAGCGGAATATGAGGCCCTGCTCCATGGCCTTAAGATGGCCAATGAGATGAATTTGAGCCGGGTCTGGTGCTTCGGCGACTCAGATTTGGTGGCTCAGCAAGTTTCAGGCACTTGGGATTCTAAAGACCCGCTCATGGCGGCTTATCGCCGGGCACTTGATAATATTGCTGGTCATTTCAAAGGTTATCTGGTGGAGCATGTGAATCATAGGAAAAATGAAGCGGCTGATGCTTTGAGCCGGCTCGGCTCTCACCATAAGCCGGTGCCCCTTGACATTTTTCTTGATGCGTTACACAATCTTTCAGTCAAATTGCCATCTGAAGAGGATCTTGCTATTCCTGACCCGGAGGCGCAGTTGGTGGCGGCTCTCCATGCTATTCCTGATTGGACAGTTCCTTACTTGGCTTATATGACCCGGGGCAACTTACCTGAGGATGAAACTTTGGCCAGGCAGATAACCCGGCGGTCTAAGTCTATGACCATCGTTAATGGCGAGTTCACCGATGCAACATCACAGGCGTGTTCCAGCATTGTGTTTCTCCTGAAGAGGGCTGTGAGATTCTAAGGGAAATCCATGAAGGTGATTGTGGTCATCACGCCGGCTCTAAATCTCTGGTGGCTAAAGCTTTTCGTCATGAATTTTATTGGTTGACGACTCATGCTAATGCAGAGGATCTTGTTAGTAAATGTGATGGCTGTCAGAAATTTTCTCGACGGGCTCATGTGCCGGCTCAAGAATTGAGGATGATTCCAATTACTTGGCCGTTTGCAGTGTGGGGGCTTGATATGGTTGGACCTTTTAAGAGGTCTAAAGATAAAAAGACCCACGTCTTGGTGGCAGTTGACAAATTTACCAAGTGGGTCGAAGCAGAGCCGGTCAGCAAGTGCGACACAGCAATGGCGGTTCAATTCATAAAGAAAGTAATTTTCCGCTTTGGTTGTCCTCACGGCATCATAACTGATAATGGTACCAATCTATCTAAAGGTGCTATGAGAGAGTTTTGTCTCAAGGAGCATATTCGTCTTGACGTTTCCTCGGTGGCTCATCCACAATCTAATGGTCAAGCTGAGAGGGCTAATGATGTAGGGTAGAACCCTAGGTGGCCGATCTTTCACAATTGGAGCGAATCCCACAAAGAACACGAAGGAAACGAGGGGGAAACACGAGGGGATCACTCAAACCAACAAGAACAATCACACATGTAGCTAGATCCTCGAAACACAAAGGGATACACGATCCGAATCCAACAAAGGACGATACATAGGGTAGCTAGTTCATCTCCAAAGGAGGTCTTCATGATCTTCCCAAAAAGGGTCTTGAATCCAAGGAGGATCTTCTCCAAAGAGGTGTCGGTCCCTCGCGGTGGAGTAGATCTGGATGGATGAGCGAAGCTCTATCTCACATATGAGCTAACACAACGCTAACCCTAGAAAGGACGTGGAGGTGGTTTATTTATAGTCTAAGCCACGAAGGGGTAAGTGGGAGAGGGATACAAGGCCAAAAGGCCCAGCTGCGCACAGGCAGGGCGGTAGTACCAGATCCTCGGGCGGTAGTACCGCTTGGTGCGGGCGGTAGTACCGGCTCGTTCCGCTTGATCACAGGGGCTTGCACGGATGTTGAGCGGTAGTACTGGACTCGTTCCGCTTGAACACAGGAGCTTGCATGGACGTTGAGCGGTAAGCGGTAGTAGGGCGGATGTTGGGCGGTAGTGCCGCTCGTGTGCCTTCAGCGGCAGTACCGCTCGTTCCAAACATGGCGAATCTTCTTCATGCTCTCGATGTACATCTTGCACCATAACTTCTCCTTGGTACCTAAGCACACAAAGCATCTTCGTTTGAGGTAGTAGCCATGTCTCAAGTGGGTCAAAGGGAAGTTCAACAAGGAGAGAGTTAACCTTGTTTTTAATAGCTCTCGCACAGGCTCTTATAGATAGGTCCCTGGTGATGACCTTGGGATCCTCCGCATCATCTCCCCCCTCAGATCGAAATCTTCATCACCATGGTAGGGCGAGAGATCCTTGACGTTGAAGACGGCGCTCACGTTGTACTTGTCGCTTGGAAGGTTGATCTTGTACGTGTTGTTGTTGTTGTAGCATGCTGGTACCTTGAAGGGTCCATCGGCTCGTGGTAGTAGTTTGGACTTGCATTCGTTGGGGAAGTGGTCCTTGCGAAGGTGTAGCCACACAAGATCTCCGGTGTAGAATATCATGGGGTGCTTGTTAGTTTTGATCTTGGTCGCAAGACGTTGTACTTGGCGCTCTATGGTGTGCCTTGTTTCTTCATGCACCTTCTTGAGATAGCTCGCTCGTGCACTTGCGTTCATGTTATTGCGCTCTTGTAGTGGTAGAGGAGGAATGTCCAATGGTGACAGTGGGTAGAAGCCGTAGACGACCTTGAAGGGGGACTTGCCGGTAGTCGATTGTCTTGCGCGGTTGTAGGCGTACTCGATGATGGGTAGACACTCCTCCCACTCCTTGATGTTCCTCTTGATCAACACGCGTAGCAGAGTGGAGAGCGTTTGGTTCGTCACCTCCGCTTGGCCGTTGGTTTGAGGATGGTATGCCGAAGAGAACAAGAGCTTGATTCCGAGCTTGGCACATAAAGTATTCCAAAAGTAACTCAAGAATTTGACGTCGTGGTCCGAGACAATCGTCTTTGGCACTCCATGTAGACGTAAGATTTCTCTACAAAAAAGATTGGCAACATGTGAAGCATCGTCTATCTTGTTGCAAGGAATGAAATGAGCCATTTTAGAGAATCGTTCCACAACAACAAACACATAATCCTTTCCATTTCTAGTCCTAGGCAAACCAAGCACAAAATCCATGCTAATATCTTTCCATGGGTGATATGGAATTGGAAGGGGTGTATAAATACCATGAGATTGAGCTTTGGACTTAGCTTTGCGACATGTTGAACATTGGGTGGTGAAGCGTGAGACGTCGGGGAACATCTTGGGCCAAAAATAGTTCTTGGAGAGCGTAACAAATGTCTTGTCACGTCCGAAGTGTCCCATTAGTCCTCCTCCATGAGATTCTTGCAAAAGTAACAAACGAAGAGAAGACTCGGGAATGCAAAGTTTGTTAGCTCTCATACGATAGTCATCTTTGATGTAATAGCGTTCCCAAGATGTATGCGTCAAACATTTTGCATAAGGAATTGCAAAAGTATGAACATGCGCATACAAGTCTTTTATGTGCTCAAAGCCAATGACATCCAAAGTAACAAGCATGCATTTGCGGGAAAGCGCATCCGCCACAACATTTTCCTTGGCTTTGATATACTTGATGGCATAGGGAAATGACTCAATGAATTCACTCCATTTAGCATGACGCTTGTTCAACTTAGTTTGACCTTTAAGGTACTTAAGCGTTTCATGATCGGTGTGGATGACAAATTCATGAGGTAGAAGATAATGTTCCCACTCACGCAAAACTCACACTAAAGCATATAGCTCTTTATCATAGATGGGATAATGGAGTTGCGCTCTGGAAAGTTTCTCACTAAAGTAAGCAATGGGGCGCTTCTCTTGCATTAACACACCTCCTATGCCATTACCACTAGCATCGCAATGAACTTCAAAAGTTTTGTCAAAGTTGGGTAATGCAAGCACGAGAGCATGAGTAAGCAAATTCTTAAGCTCATTAAATGCGGTATCTTGGGATGATCCCCAAATAAAAGGCACATTTTTCTTACTCAAAGCATTCAAAGGTGAAGCAATGGTGCTAAAATCCTTCACAAATCTACGACAGAAACCGGCTAGACCAAGAAAACTACGCACTTGTTGCAAGTTGGTTGCCAAGTTTTAATAGCATTGATCTTAGATTCATCAACATCAACACCCTTAGAAGACACAACGAAACCAAAGAAAACAAGCATATCAACACCAAAAAGGCATTTGTCCATATTAGCATAAAGGCGCTCTTTTTTAAGAGTTTGCAACACGGTTCTAAGATGGGTGACATGATCTTTGAGAGATTTACTAATCACAAGAATATCATCAAAATAGACCACAACAAATACACCAATATAGGGCCTAAGAACAAAGTGCATGACTCGCATGAAAGTACCGGGTGCTTCAGATAAATCCATTGGCATAACAAGCCATTCATATATGCCAAATTTGGTCTTAAATGCGGTTTTCCATTCATCACCTTCTTGGATGCGTATTTGATAGTAGCCACTTTTAAGATCAATTTTAGAGAAAATTGTGGCTCCACTAAGCTCATCGAACATATCATCTAGGCGTGGAATAGGGTAACGATAACGCATGGTGATAGCATTAATAGGACGACTATCGGAACACATGCGAAATGTACCATCTTTCTTGGGAACAAGGATTACCGGAACAACACAAGGGCTCAAACTTTCTCATAAATGGTCGTTGTCGACGAGTTGTTGTACTTGTCGTTGGATCTCCTAAGTTTCCTCGGGGTTGACGCGGTAGGGAGCCTTGTTGGGAGGGGGTGCTCCAGGGATGAGGTCGATTCGGTGTTCGATGCCTCGTAGTGGAGGTAGACCCGGAGGTAGCTCATCGGGGAAACGTCTTGGAATTCCTGCAAAAGAGAAGATAACACTAAAGGTAGATTGTGAGAGGTGTTAGCTTTTGGTGCCTCGTCCTTGCACAATAGGACATAGTGCATGCCACTTGATGGGTTCTCACACACTTCTCTCATCTCATGTTTGGTGGCAAATAGGACTAAGTTCTTCTTGTCGCTCATCGTGGAGGCACTCCATTTGGGCTTGTGGCGCTCACTCTCTTTTGGGTGGTTTGCTCGCTCACTCTCTTTTGGGTGGTTCGCTCGCTCACTATTCTCTCCATGATGGGTGGCTTGCTTGTCGGCGATCACTTGGCTTGGAGACATAGGTAGAAGCACATACTCCTTGCCCTTAATCTTGAAGCTATAGTTATTGTTCCGTCCGTTGTGGATGACGCCTCGGTCAAATTGCCATGGCCGTCCTAGAAGTAGGTGTCAAACCGACATAGGAACAACATCACACTCCAAAGTGTCTTCGTATGCTCCGATTTTGAAGGAGACTTGGACCATGTGCTCGACTTGGATAGTGCCGGAGTCGCTTAGCCATTGAACCTTGTAGGGATGTGGGTGCTTCATCTTGACCAATTGGAGCTTGGAGCATAGTTCTTCACTTGCCAATTTATGACAACTCCCTCCATTGTTGATGACCTTGACGGACCTTCCATTGATGCCGGCCTTGGTGTGGAAGATATGGCATCTTTGGTCTTCATCTTGTTGATGTTGAAGAGTCAAGACCTTGGAGACAACAAGCACGGGGCTCGGATCTTCGTCACAAAAGACTTGATCATCTTCATCTTCGTTTACTTGTCGGTGCATGGCCACTTGCTCAAGGCTCCCATTTCTCCTTCACTCATGGAGTCATATGTACCATCGTCGTTGAAGATCATGGTGCGCTTATTTGTACATTCGAAGGACTTGTGGCCTCGACCGCCGCATGTGAAGTATTTGAAGGAATTTGTCTTGATGGTCTCGTCGGTTGGGGTAGAGGATGATAAAGCTCTCGGCTTGAAGTTGCTTGTTGTAGGAGGACGACTTGAGGTTGTCGAAGTTTTCTTGTAACTTGACTTGTCGCCGTTGCTTGTAGATGGCTTGGTTAAGGGAGAAGTTGTTGGAGTCGTTGAAGCTTGAGAGTTGGAGAAACCACATGACTTGGATGAGAACTTGGCATATTTGAAGTCATCTTGCACTTGACGTTCCGCTTTGGTAGCTTGATGTACTAGCTCGATGAGGTTCGAGTATGGTTGGAAGTCGGCGATCTTCTTGATAGGACGATTGAGTCCATTCGAGAAACGCGCCATAGTTTGCTCATCATCTTCCGTGACATTGGCTCGTATCATGGTGATCTCCATTTCCTTGTAGTACTCTTCAACGCTCTTGGTTCCTTGCTTGAGGAGTTGGAGTTTCTTGAAAAGGTCGCGGTTGTAGAATGTTGGCACGAAGCATTGATGTAGGGTGGAACACTATATGGCCGATCTTTCACGAAAGGAGCGGATCCCGCGACGAACACGAAGAACACGAAGGAAAAAACACAAGGGAAACACAAGAGGAAATCACTCAAACCAACAAGATTCGATTACACATGTGCTAGATCCTCGAAACACGAGAGGAGATACAAGATCCACGATTAACAAAGGACGATACAAAGGGTAACCGGTTCTTCTCCGTGAGGAGGTCTTGATGGGGCCACCCGAAAGGGGGTCTGGAATCCAAGGGATCTTCTCCGTAGAGGGGCCGCGGTCTCTCTCGTGGAGTAGATCCGTAATGGATGAGCAAAGCTCTATCTCACATATGAGCTAAACCAATGCTAACCCTAACTAGGAGGAGGAAGAGGTCTATTTATAGTCTTAGTGCAAAAGAGGGGCGAAGTGAAGGGGTACATGGGCTTCGGCACGAAACTGTGCGCAGATAGGTACCGGACGTCCGCTGGGGACCGGTCGTCCGGTGGCACACGGGGGACCGGACGTCCGGAGTCGTCGGACTTCCGCTAAATCCGTTCTGTGAAGGATGCGCCGGACGTCCGGTGGCTTCGGACTTCCCTTAATTTTGGCTCGGGTGTGGAGTCGTCGGACGTTCGGACCTTGTCAGTCGTCCGCTTGCTGGAGGGTGTGGCCGGTCGTCTGGTCCTGGCCGGACGTCCGCTCGTTTTAGCCTGTGTTGGCTGGGACTCGGGCATGAGCTTCAGGCGTCAGACGTCCGGTCCCGACCGGTCGTCCGATGGCTGTAGTTTCTTCGGCAGTCCTACTCCTTGTCCTTCGCACTTGGTGTCCTCGCCGTCTTGTCCAATGGATGTACATGTTCCATGGTTATCCTCCAAGTACCTAAGCACACATAGTGTTTCCGTTTGAGGTAGTAACCATGTCTCATGTGTCGAAAGTAGTAGTTCGGAAAGGAGCGAGTTCACCTTATCTTCGATAGCCTTTGTTCGGGCTCTTGTCATGGGTCCAAGTGGTCTCATGTGAGACGTGGGTTGGTCCATGGGGATGACCTTGGGATGCTCCGCATCATCTCCCCTCCCTTGGGAAAGATCCGACCTCGGATCGAAATCCTCATCACCATGGTACGGTGAAAGATCTTTGATGTTGAAGATGTCGCTCACGGAGTATTTGTCGCGTGGAATGTCGATCTTGTAGGTGTTGTTGTTGTAGCATGCAAGCACCTTGAAGGGTCCATCGGCTCGTGGTAGAAGTTTGGACTTGCGTTCTTGAGGGAAGCGTTCCTTGCGAAGGTGTAGCCACACAAGATCTCCAATGTTGAATATCATGGGTTGCTTGTTGACGTTGAGCTTGGTCGCGAGTCGTTGTACTTGGCGCTCGATGGTGTGCCTTGTATCTTCATGCATCTTCTTGAGGTAGTTGACTCGGGCACTCACGTCCATGTTGATGCGCTCTTGTAGTGGTAGAGGTAGAATGTCCAATGGGGACAAAGGGTTGAAGCCGTAGACGACCTCGAAGGGGGACTTGCCGGTAGTCTTATTTCTTGCACGGTTGTAGGCGTACTCAGCGATAGGTAGGCACTCCTCCCACTCCTTGATGTGATTCTTGATCAAAACGCGTAGTAGAGTGGAGAGTGTTCGGTTCGTCACCTCCGTTTGGCCGTCGGTTTGTGGATGGTATGCCGTGGAGAAGAGCAGCTTGATTCCGAGCTTGGCGCATAAAGTCTTCCAAAAGTAACTCAAGAACTTGACGTCACGGTCTGAGACAATCGTCTTTGGCACTCCATGAAGTTGCAAGATTTCCCTACAAAAAGAGATTGGAAACATGTGAATCATCGTCTATCTTGTTGCAAGGAATGAAATGTGCCATTTAAGAGAATCAGTCCACAACAACAAACACAGAATCCTTGCCATTTCTAGTTCTAGGCAAACCAAGCACGAAATCCATGCTAATATCTTCCCATGGTTGATATGGAATTGGAAGTGGCATGTAAAGGCCATGAGATTGAGCTTTAGACTTAGCTTTGCGACATGTAGAGCAACGGTTGGTGAAGCGGTTGACGTCGCGAAACATCTTTGGCCAAAAATAGTTCTTGGAGAGCGTAGCAAGTGTCTTGTCGCGTCCAAAATGTTCCATTAGTCCTCCTCCATGAGATTCTTGCAAAAGCAACAAACGAAGAGAAGACTCGGGAAAGCAAAGTTTGTTAGCCCTCATAAGATAACCATCCTTGATGTAATATCGTTCCCAAGATGGATGCGTCAAACACTTTGCATAAGGGATAGCAAAAGTTGGATCATGCTCATACATGTCTTTTATATGCTCAAAGCCAATGACATTTAACTCAAGTGTAGTAACAAGCATGCATATACGGGAATGTGGATCCGCCACAACATTTTCCTTACCTTTAATATACTTGATGACATAAGGAAAAGACTCAATAAATTCACTCCACTTAGCATGACGCTTGTTCAACTTAGTTTGACCCTTAAGGTATTTAAGCGTTTCATGGTCGGTATGGATGATAAATTCATGAGGGCGAAGGTAATGTTCCCATTCACGCAAAACTCGCACTAAAGCATATAGCTCTTTGTCATAGATAGGATAATTGAGTTGCGCTCCAGAAAGTTTCTCACTAAAATATGCTATGGGGCGCTTCTCTTGCGTTAACACGCCTCCTATGCCATTACCACTAGCATCACAATGAATCTCAAAGGGTTTGTCAAAGTTGGGTAATGCAAGCACGGGAGCATGAGTAAGAAAATTCTTAAGCTCGTTGAATGCGGTGTCTTGGGATGATCCCCAAACAAATGGTGCATTTTCCTTACTCAAGGCATGTAAAGGTGAAGCAATGGTGCTAAAATCCTTCACAAATCTCGGTAGAAACAGGCTAAACCAAGAAAACTACGCACTTGTTGCAAATTAGTTGGTTGGGGCCAAGTTTTAATAGCATTGATCTTAGATTCATCAACATGAACACCCTTAGAAGAGACTACAAAACCCAAGAAAACAAGCTTATCAACACCAAAAGAGGCATTTTTCCATATTAGCATAAAGTTGCTCTTTTCAAAGAGTTTGTAGCACGGTTCGAAGGTGGGTGACATGCTCTTTGAGAGATTTGCTAAAAACGAGGATATCATCGAAGTAGACAACAACAAATTCACCAATTTAAGGGCGAAAAACATAATGCATAAGACGCATGAAAGTATCGGGTGCTTCCGATAAACTCATAGGCATGACTAACCACTCATACAAACCAAACTTTGTTTTGAAAGCGGTTTTCCATTCGTCACCCTCTTGTATGCGGATTTGATAGTAACCACTTTAAGATCAATTTTGGAGAAAATAGTGGCACCGCTAAGTTCATCAAGCATATCATCAAGGTGTGGAATGGGCTACCTATATCGAACGGTGATAGCATTGATAGGTCTACAATCGGAACACATGCGAAAGCTACCGTCTCTTTTTGCCACAAGAATGACCGGTACGGCACAAGGACTCAAACTTTCACGCACATGTCCATGATCTATGAGATGCTTTACTTGCCTTTGTATTTCTTTGGTTTCTTCGGGGTTGACGCGGTATGGGGCCTTGTTAGGTAGAGGTGCTCCAGGGATGAGGTCGATTCGGTGCTTAATGCCTCAAAGTGGAGGTAGACCCAGAGGTAGCTCATCGGGGAAAACATCTTGGAATTCCTGCAATAAAGAAGATAACACTAGAGGAAGATTGTGAGAGGTGTTAGCTTTTTGTGCCTCGTCCTTGCACAATAGGACATACTGTAGGACACTTGATGGGTTCTCACACACTTCTCTCATCTCACGTTTGGTGGCAAATAGAACTAGGTTTTTCTTGTCGCTCATCGTGGAGGCACTCAATTTTGGCTTGTGGAGCTCACTCTCTTTTTGGTGGTTTGCTCTCTCACTACTCTCTCCACGATGGGTGGCTTGCTTGTCGGTGAGCACTTGGCTTGGAGACATAGGTCGTAGCACAATCTCCTTCCCTTTCATTTTGAAGCTATAGTGGTTTGTGCGCCCGTTGTGGATGACACCTCGGTCATATTGCCATGGCCGTCCAAGAAGAAGGTGGCAAACGGTCATCGGGAGGACATCACACTCCAAAGTGTCTTCGTAAGCTCTGATCTTGAAAGAAACTTGTACCCTATGCTCGACTTGGATGGTGCCATTGTCGCTTAGCCATTGAACCTTGTAGGGGTGCGGGTGCTTCATCTTGACCAATTGGAGCTTGGAGCAAAGTTCTTCGCTTGCTAAGTTATGGCAACTCCCTCCATCGATGATGACCTTGAAGGACCTTCCATTGATTCCGGCCTTAGTGTGGAAGATATGGCATCTTTGGTCTTCTTCTTGTTGATGTTGAAGAGTCAAGACCTTGGACACAACGAGAGCGGGACTTGAATCTTCATCACAAAAGATTTGATCATCTTCATCTTCGTTGTTCACTTGCCGGTGCATGGCCACTTGCTCAAGGGCTTCCATTTCTCCTTCACTCATTGAGTCATAGGTTCCGTCGTCGTTGAGGATCAGGGTGCGCTTGTTTGTGCACTCGAAGGACATGTGGGCTCGGCCGCTGCATGTGAAGCATTTGAAGGAACTTGTCTTGATGGTCTCATCGGTTGGGGTAGATGATGAAGAATCTTTCGGATTGAAGTTGCTTGTAGTAGGAGGACGACTTGAGCTTGTCGAAGTTTTCTTGTAACTTGACTTGTCGCCGTTGCTTGTAGATGGCTTGGTTGAGGTAGAAGGTGTTGGAGTCGTTGACGCTTGATTGTTGGATAAGCCATAGGACTTGGATGAGTACTTGGCGTACTTGAAGTCATCTTGCACTTGTCGTTCCGCTTTGGTAGCTTGGTGTACTATCTCGATGAGGTTCGAGTATGGTTGGAAGTCGGCAATCTTCTTGATAGGGTGATTGAGTCCATTCAAGAAACGTGCCGTAGTTTGCTCATCATCTTCCGTGACATTGGCTCGTATCATGGCAATCTCCATTTCCTTGTAGTACTCTTCAACGCTCTTTGTTCCTTGCTTGAGGAGTTGGAGTTTCTTGAAGAGGTCGCGGTTGTAGTAGTTTGGCACGAATCATGCTCTCATGCATCCTTCATTTGTGTCCACGTAGTGATTGGCGGTTCACCTTTGGCCTCTCGGCACTCAATGACTTGTTCCCACCAAATGAGGACGTAGTCTTGGAATTCAAGGGATGCCATCGCGATTTTCTTCTCTTCTTTGTAGTTGTGCAAGCGGAAAATTTTGTCGACCTTCAATGCCCATGAGATGTACTCTTCGGGGTCATTGCTTCCGGTGAACTTGGGCATGGTGAACTTGAGCTTGTTGTATCGTTGTTCTTCATTGTGTTGGGGTCGAAGATGATGATGCCCATGTCGTTGAGGATTGACAATCTCATGTTGTTCTTGGCGAGGAGGGTTGTCGACCTCATGTTGTTCTTGTCTTGGAGGAGGTTCATTCTCTTCATGCTCTCGATGGACTTGATTTTCTTGTCTCGCTAGAGGAGGATCTTGTCGAGCTTGACGAGGAGCGTGACGATGCACACGTGCTTGGAAAATCCTTTCTTGAACTTCATCGCGAAGTGCTTCTTGATGTTCACGAGCTTGTCGTCCTCGGTTGGCTATGGCTTGACTTGATTCGTGAAGGGCATGTTGGGCCTCAAGAGCTTGAGCTTCACGTAGTTGTTGTTCTTGACGTTGTGCCTCAGCATCTTGTGCATCTTGATGTTGTCACGCTCGCTCCTCTTGTTCTTGTTGTCGTTGGCGTTTCCGTTCTTGTGCTTGCGCGAATGCAGCTTGGGTTTGACGTTGTCAATGCTCGTGAGAGTCAGTGTCGTGTAGAGGATTGCGGTTTGCTTGACGGTCTTGACGCACGGCACGACGAAGAGTGTTCGATGTCGGTGTACTTGAACTGGAGATAGTGTCGTCGGAGTATCGACTCGAGCGGCTCCGTCTTGAGTAGGACGAAGTGGTAGAAGAGCGGTTGACCATCATGGTTCGGATATCTTCTTTGAGGGAACTCATTGATGTGTCGAAGTAGTCTCTTGTACGTTGCTCGGATTGTCGTAGGTCGGTGGCGAGGTTGTTGATGCGGTCGCCCAAAGCTAGTTGTTCTTGATGCAAAGCTCGTTGTGCGCCAAATAGTTGATTCTTGGTGACGTAGGATGTCATGTCATCGTCTTGCTCAATGAAGAGTGGGTTGGTAGAAGTACTTGGCCTATCCATCATTCCAAACAAAGATATGTGAGTGGGAGAAAGAGAAGAACCAATACCAAAGGTACCTTGACCGATGTTGAAGATGGATCAAGATCACTCCAATGTGTAATAATGAAATAGCACAATTGGTACCAATTCTTGTCGGTTTCTCACACCTACACAAGTAAAAGCTTATGGTGGGGCTTGGTTAGGATGGTGGCACAAAGTTTGATGCAATTGTTAGTGAGACTCAATAATGTTGGAAAAGATTCACAAATTTGCAAATGCAACAAGTAGACCAAGCAAGATAAGGTACACGGAAACACACACACAAATAGATAAGTGGGGTCGGGCAACCAAGGATGAGCCAAAATGTGGAATCCACGAAAATGCTCTTGTTGCACAACACTAGAGAGGCGCTAGCACGATTGCACAATAGGCGGATATGAACTTGTGCACAACCTACTAAGCAAAAATGCAACGATTTCTATCCCAAGTATGCTATATGTATGATGTTTCTATGCTTTGATCCAAGATGATCGAGTATGACAATCTTAATGTTGTATGATGCTATGGTTCTTGCTTATAAGATCTTTCCTTATCTTTCCCTTTTTGCTTAAAAGCTTGTTTGGCTCTTTGTTGTTTGAGCTGTTTTCTCATGCAATGCTTCACGAACCAAGATAGCAATTGTGTATGCGATGAAAACTTTGTGACACAAGAGATGATACCAAGATATGCAACACGATGATATGGTATGGATGCTATGGGAAGTATGATCACTAATGTGCACAAGTCACGTTGCCGGCAATACTCAAAGGCTAGTCTCGATGGGTAAGTGACGCAAAAGTAAGGCTATGGGGTTATCAATGCAATTGCGAGAATGTATGATGATATCACGATACCAAGATGATACCAAGGTGAGGTAGCCGTTCGTAGTAGTCCATGGCGAAGATGAGCGGTCGTGATGTCGATGACGAACCGTACCTAGATAGCCGAAACACAAAAGGATACGGTTACCACAACTCAAATTCTCCAAGACCAAAATGTGTCAAAATCGACGAAGTTGGGTAGCGAACAAGCTATGGAGGTAGTATGCGGAAGTGGTGGTGGTATAGGAATGTGTATGCGGAAGTGGATGTGGTGGCTGAAAATTTTCGGGGGGAAATTCAGTTTCGTCAGGGTTTAACGGACGTCCGGGAAGTTGCGGTCGTCCGGTCGTCGGACGTCCGGGAGACTCGGAAATCCGTAGTTTTGGTTCTGTCGGCTTGTTTCGGTCGTTCCGTGGGTGACGGACGTCCGGTCATTCCAGAGGCTCCGGACGTCCGGTAAACTGACGGTCGTCCGGTGGGTCGAGGTCAACGCGAGGTGCGAGATGCGGGACGCAATTTTGGGCGGAATTTTGGGATTTTGGGGGCAAAATTGACGAGATTTCGTGGATGGAAAGTGGGGAAACTTGGGGAAATGCTAGATCCACTTGAAACCAAGCAAATCCATGGATCAAATCCAACAAAATTTCAACACACCAACAAATCACAAAAAATAATTTGGGGCTATTTTTGGTGGGGATGTTCGGAGTAGGACGAAAAACAACAAAATCAAGCTAGAAAACGAAGAGGGGAGGCTCCGAAATCATGATCAACGTGGCTCATGATACCAAGATGATGTAGGGTGGAACCCTATACGGTCAATCTTTCACGAAAGGAGCGGATCCCGCGACGAACACGAAGAACACGAAGGAAAAACACAAGGGAAACACGAGAGGAAATCACTCAAACCAACAAGATTCGATTACACATGTGCTAGATCCTCGAAACACGAGAGGAGATACAAGATCCATGATCAACAAAGGACGATAAAAAGGGTAACCGGTTCTTCTCCGTGAGGAGGTCTTGATGGGGCCACCCAAAAGGGGGTCTTGAATCCAAGGGGATCTTCTCCGTAGAGGGGTCGCGATCTCTCTCGTGGAGTAGATCCATAATGGATGAGCAAAGCTCTCACTCACATATGAGCTAAAACAATGCTAACCCTAACTAGGAGGAGGAAGAGGTATATTTATAGTCTGAGTGCAAAAGAGGGGCGAAGTGAAGGGTTCATGGGCTTCGGCCCGAAACTGTGCGCAGACAGGTACCGGACGTCCGCTGGGGACCGGTCGTCCGGTGGCTCACGGGGGACCGGACGTCCGGAGTCGTCAGACTTCCGCTAAATCGGTTCTGTGAAGGATGCGCCAGACGTCCGGTGGCTTCGGACTTCCTGTAATTTTGGCTCGGGTGCGGAGTCGCCGGACGTCCGGACCTTGTCGGTCGTCCGCTCGCTGCAGGGTGTGGCCGGTCGTCCGGTCCTGGCCGGACGTCCGCTCGCTGTAGCCTGTGTTGGCTGGGACTCGGGCATGTTGAGCTTCAGGCGTGGGACGTCCGGTCCCGACCGGTCGTTCGGTGGCTGTAGTTTCTTCGGCAGTCCTTCTTCTTGTCCTTCACACTTGGTGTCCTCGCCGTCTTGTCCAATGGATGTAGATGTTCCATGGTTATCCTCCAAGTACCTAAGCACACATAGTGTTTCCGTTTGAGGTAGTAGCCATGTCTCATGTGTCGAAAGTAGTAGTTCGGAAAGGAGCGAGTTCACCTTATCTTCGATAGCCTTTGTTCGGGCTCTTGTCATGGGTCCAAGTGGTGTCGTGGGAGACGTAGGTTGGTCCATGGGGATGACCTTGGGATGCTCCACATCAAGCATGCTCTCATGACATCCTTCATTTGCGCCCAAGTTGTGATGGGTGGTTCACCTCTTGCCTCACGGCGCTCAATGACTTGTTCCCACCAAATGAGGACGTGGTCTTGGAACTCGAGGGATGCCATAGCGATCTTCTCCTCTTCCTCATAGTTGTGCAAGTGGAAGATTTTGTCAACCTTCAGTGCCCATGAAATGTATTCTTCGGGATCATTGCTTCCGGAAAACTCGGGCATGGTGAACTTTAGCTTGCCATAGCATTGTTCTTCATTGTGTTGGGGTCGGGGATGATGACGTCCTTGACGAGGAGGATTGTCGACCTCATGTTGCTCTTGTCTTGGAGGATTTCCATTGACTTCATGTTCTTGTCGAGCTTGTGGAGGAGCTTGAGGAACTTGACAATGCACGCGAGCTTGATATATTTGTTCTTGAACTTCATCGCGAAGCGCTTCTTGTTGCTCACGAGCTTGCCGGTTGCGCGTTGCTACTGCTCGACTTGAATCTCGGAGGGCACGTTGTGCCTCAAGTGCTTGAGCTTCTCGTTGTTGTTGTTCTTGACGTTGTGTCTCGGCATCTTGTGCATCTTGGTGTTGGCGCGGTCGCTCTTCCTCTTCTTGTTGGCGTTGGCGTTGTCGTTCTTGTGCTTGCACGAAAGTAGCTTGGTTTTGACGGTGTCGATGTTCTTGCGCGTGAACTTGCTCTTAAGAGTCATAGTCGTGTAGAGGATTGCGGTTTGCTTGACGGTCTTGGTGCGCGGCTCGTCGAAGAGTGTTGATGTCGGAGTACTTGAGCCGGAGATGGTGTCGTTGGATTGTCGACTTGAGCGGCTCCGTCTTGAGTAGGAAGAAGAGGTAGAAGAGCGATTGACCAACAAGGCACGAATCTCGTCCATTCTTGCATTGCTCTCTTGCTTTTGTTCGTCGAGCTTGTTGTCGAAGTAGTCTCTTTTACATTGCTCGGAGAGTCCCAAGTCGGGTGTGACATGGTCGATGCGGTCGCCCATTTCTTGTTGCTCTTGATGCAAAGCTCGTTGTGCACCAAAGAGGTGGCTGTTTGTGACGTAGGAGGACATGTCGTCATCTTGCTCTATGAAGAGTGGGTTGGTAGAAGTACTTGGCCTATCCATCATTCGAAGCAAATATGTGAGTGGTAGAAAGAGAAGAACTTATACCAAATGTACCTTGACCGATGTTGAAGATGGATCAATGATCACTCAAATGCGTAACAAGGAAATATCACAATTGGTACCAATTCTTGTCAGTTTCTCACACCTACACAAGTAAAAGCTTATGGTGGAGCTCGGTTAGGATGGTGGCACAAAATTTGATGCAATTGTTAGTGAGCCTCAATAATGTTGGAAAAGATTCACAAATTTGCAAATGCAACAAGTAGACCAATAGAAAGATATGGTTACACGGAAACACACACGAAAATAGATAAGTGGGGTCATGCAACCAAGGAATGAGCCAAAATGTGGAATCCACGAAAATGCTCTTGTTGCACAACACTGTAGAGACGCTAGCACGATTGCACAATAGGCGGATACGAAACTTGTGCACAACCTACTAAGCAAAAAATGCAACGACTTCTATCCCAAGTATGCTATATGTATGGTGTTCCGATGATATGATCCAAGATGATCGAGTATGACAATCTTAATGTAGTATGATGCTATGGTTCTTGCTTATAAGCTCTTTGCTTATCTTTCCTCTTTGCTTAAAAGCTTGGATGGCTCTTTCTCTTTTGAGCACTTTTCTCATGCAAAACTTCACGAACCAAGATAGCAATTGAGTATATGCTATGACAACCTTGTGACACAAGAGATGATACCAAGATATGTACCACGATGATATGGTATGTATGCAATGGGAGCTATGATCACTAATGTGCACAAGTAACGTTGCCGGCAATACTCAAAGGCTAGTCTCGATAGGTAAGATACGCAAATGGTCTATTGGGTTATCAATGCAATGGCAAGAATGTATAATGATGGGATATCATGATACCAAGATGAGGTTACCGTTCTTGCTTACGATGATGGTGTCAAAATGGTGGAGTGGTCGTTGTTGATGACGAGTCCGTGGCGAAGATGAGCGGCGGTGATGTCGATGTCGACCCGTTCCTAGTTAGTCAAAGCACCCTAGGAAACGATGAACCACAACTCAAATTCTCAAAACCAAAGTTAAATGGTCGTAACGAAGTTGGCAATGCGGAAGTGGTGGTAGTAGTGAGGATGATATGGTGGAGGACCTAGGAAAAACCGTTAATCGGCTATGGCTGAAACTGGGAGGGGCGGTAGTACTGCTCGAGGTCAGCGGTAGTACCGCTTGGGGGCTCAGCGGTAGTACCGCTTGGGAGGGGCGGTAGTACCGCTTGTATCGGGAAAATTCACAGATCTGGATCGGGGTGGCTTTGGGGCGGAAATAGATGATTTTGGGGGCAAAATTTGATGGATTTCATGGATGGAAGGTGGAGAAAATTGGGGAGATGCTAGACCCACTAGTAACAAAGCAAATCCATGGATCAAATCCAACAAAACTTCATCACTCCAAAAAATCACAAAAAAAATTGGGGCTATTTTTGGTGGGGAATTTTCGAAATTGGGGAAGAACACAACAAAATTAGGGTAGAAAACAAGAGGATAGGGGCTCCAAATTCGTGATCAACCTTGCTCTGATCCAAGAATGATGTAGGGTAGAACCCTAGGTGGCCGATCTTTCATGATTCGAGCGAATCCCACGAAGAACACGAGGGGGAAACACGAGAGAATCACTCAAACCAACAAGAACAATCACACATGTGCTAGATCCTCGAAACACAAAGGGATACACGATCCGAATCCAACAAAGGACGATACATAGGGTAGCTAGTTCATCTCCAAAGGAGGCATTGATGATCTTCCCAAAAGGGGTCTTGAATCCAAGGAGGATATTCTCCGAAGAGGTGTCGGTCCCTCGCGGTGGAGTAGATGTGGATGGATGAGCGAAGCTCTATCCCACATATGAGCTAACACAATGCTAACCCTAGAAAGGAGGTGGAGGTGGTCTATTTATAGTCTAGGCCACGAAGGGGTAAGTGAGAGAGGGATACAATGCCAAAGGCCCGGCTGCGCACACGCAGGGCGGTAGTACCGCTTAAGCGGTAGTACCGCTTGGTGCGGGCGGTAGTACCGGCTCGTTCCGCTCGATCACAGGGGCTTGCACGGATGTTAAGCGGTAGTACTGGACTCGTTATGCTTGAACACATGAGCTTGCACGGACGTTGAGCGGTAAGCGGTAGTAGGGCGGATGTTGGGCGGTAGTGCTGCTCGTGTGCCTTCAGCGGTAGTACCGCTTGGTGTGGGCGGTAGTATTGCTTGTTCCAGACTGGGCGGATCCTCTTCATGCTCTCGATGTACATCTTGCACCATAACTTCTCCTTGGTACCTAAGCACACAAAGCATCTCCGTTTGCGGTAGTAGCCATGTCTCAAGTGGGTCAAAGGGAAGTTCAACAAGGAGAGAGTTAACCTCATTTTCGATAGCTCTCACATAGGCTCTTGTCATAGGTCCAAGTGGTGTCGTGGGAGATGTAGATAGGTCCGTGGGGATGACCTTGGGGTGCTCCGCATTAGCTAATCAAGAAATCTTGAAAGGTATAAACCACGGCTTATGGTTCCCTTACAGGGAACACCGGGTTGTTGGGTTGAGGAATTACCCCCAACACCGGGTGGCTTTGATACTTTGGAGTATCAAAGCCACCCCCAACAGGTCAACAGGCTATACACCTTTCTTCATGGTCTATGGGGCAGAGGCGATTCTCCCAAGTGATATCCGTCATGTGATAGAGGCGAAGGTGTCCCATCTTTCGATGAGATGATGATTATCGTTTCGGAGGAGTAGACTTTGACGATCCGACTACGTACGTGCAACGACGTCGTGCCTTAGCAACCGCTAAAACAACTCCGAAAGGTTATTGACCACACCGGAGCACGGTCAACTTGGCCACGAAGGTCTATTTCCTGCAAGCAAATGAAGAACAAGCAAGAAACTAAGGTTGCAATCTGGATATTACAAATATAAGATGAAAGCTTTATTGATCAAGGTGGGGTTCTGTGACGTCTTGGTCTGGTCGTTGAACACAAACAAAGTACGCGAAGTTACAGCTATGGCGAACTTTTAATCTATACAAAACCCAAAGTCTAAACGGCAACCTAAGGGATGTATATATGGAGGAAGAGGGGGGATTTTGTGGCCCTTGGAGGAGGGGTCCGAAACCAACCCTAACTCTTGTTTCCCCACATATGCGAACTCTAAAAAATAGCCTATACTCAAGTATTTCGAAATTACATGGGCCTGGCCCAAAAATAAGGTGGCACATCACTTATAATAGCCTCTGGACGAAATTTAGGAAGTGGAATCTTGTATATTTTGTCCAAACCTTCATACACTCATTATGGTGGCTTCAAAGTCCTGAAATCATCACTTGGAACACCAGTTTTATTCCCCTTGCACATGCCATCATCTCCATGCTTGATCTTGCTCCAGTGTTCATCCCTCTTGTCCATGCTAGGCCCTTCATTTGTAAGTAAAACAAATGTATCCAAATTAGGTAGCATCAAATTCTCATGAACATTAGAATCATTACCAAGAAACGAAAGTACCTGATAATTTAATTGGCGTGCGCGAGCTCTAGTAATTGGTCCAGTATATGTAGTAGTAGGGGTTGTGCGTGTAAAAATGGTATTGATGTCCTCATCATCCTCCCCTTCTTGAAATGAAGTCCCTCGACGGAAGCTCATTTTCCTCGCCCAAATAAGGCTTCAAATCAGCAATGTTGAAAGTGGGGCTAACCCCATAATCTGCAGGCAGCTCAAGTTTCTATGCATTATCATTTATTTTCTCTAACACCTTAAAAGGACCGTCAGTACGTGGCATTAGCTTTGACTTGTGCAAATCCGGAAACCATACACGCAAGTTTATATTTAGCATTCATGCGCTCAATATTTTCCTTAGTTAACTCATGCATTTTTAAGATCAATTCAGCACGTTGTTTAGCATCAAAATTAACCTTCTCCGAAGATGGAAGAGGCAACAAATCAGTGGGTGCACGATGATAGAGGCAAAGGTGCCCCGTCTTTCGATGAGATGGTGGCTATCGTTTTGGAGGAAGTCGACTTTGACAATCCGACTACGAACGTGCGAGGACGTCGCGCCTTAGCAATCGCTAAACCAACTCCGAGAGGTTATTGACCATGCCGGAGCACGATCAACCTGACCACGAAGGTCTGCTTCCTGCAGGCAAATGAAGAACAAGCAAGAAACTAAGATTGCAATCTGGATATTGTGAATATAAGAGGAACGCTTTACTTATCAAAGGTGGGGTTCTATGACGCCTTTGTCTGGTCATTGAACACAAACGAAGTACGCGAAGTTGCAGCTATGGCGAACTGTAATATAAACAAAACCCAAAAGTCTAAACGGTGCCCTAAGGGCTGTATACATGGAGGAAGAGGGGGGAATTTCGTGGCCCTTGGGGAAGGGGTCCAAAACTAACCCTATCTCTTGTTTCCCCACACATACGGACTCTAAAAACAGCATATACTTATGTATTTCGAAATTACATGGGCCTGGCCCAATAATAAGGTGACGTAGCACCTAGAATAGCCTATGGACGAATATTATGAAGTGGCATCTTGTGTATTTCGTCCAAGGCTTCATGCACTCATTATGGTGGCTTCAAAGTCCTGAAATCATCACTTGTAACTCCGTTCTTGTTCCCCTTGCGCATGCCATCATCTCCCTGCTTGGTCTTGCTCTAGTGTTCATCCCTCTTATCCATGTCAGGCCCTTCATTTGTAAGCAAAATAAATGTATCCAATTTAGGCAGCATCATATTCTCACGAACTTTAGAACCATTACCAAGAAATGAAAGTACCTGGTAATTCAAATGGCGTGCGCAAGCTCTAGTAATTGGTCCAGTATGTATAGCAGCAGGGGTTGTGGATGTAACAATGGTATTGATGTCCTCATCATCCTCCCCTTCTTGAAATGAAGTCGTCCTCGACGGAAGCTCATCTTCCTCAACCAAATAAGGCTTCAAATCTGCAATGTTAAAAGTGGGACTAACCCCAAAATCTGCAGGCAGCTCAAGTTTATATGCATTATCAGTTATTTTCTCTAACACCTTAAAAGGACCATCAGCACGTGGCATTAGCTTTGATTTGCGCAAATTAGGAAAATCTATCCTTACGCAAATGTAACCAAACAAGATCTCCAGGTGCAAACACAACATGTTTTCTACCCTTATCTCCAGCAAATTTATATTTAGCATTCGTACGCTCAATGTTTTCCTTAGTTAACTCATGCATTTTTAAAATCAATTCAGCACGTTCTTTAGCATCAAAATTAACCTTCTCCGAAGATGGAAGAGGCAACAAATCAATAGGTGCACGAGGTAGGAAACCATACACAATTTCAAAAGGGCACATCTTAGTAGTATAATGCAATGAACGATTATAAGCAAATTCAATATGAGGCAAGCATTCTTCCCACATTTTCTTCTTATTCTTCACAACAACCCTAAGCATAGTAGACAATGTTCTATTGACTACTTCAGTTTGGGGGTGACAAGTAGTACTAAAAAGCAGTTTAGTCCCCAACTTAGCCCATAAACATCTCCAAAAGTGGTAAGGAATTTAGTATCACGATCTGAAACAATAGTATTTCGCACACCATGCAAGCGAATAATTTCCCGAAAGAACAAATCAGCAACATTAAAAGCATCATCGCTTTTATGACATGGTATAAAGTTTGCCATTTTCAAAAATCTATCCACGAAAACAAATATGCTATCCCTCCCCTTCTTTGTTCGAGGTAAACATAAAACAAAGTCCATGGATATATCATCCCAAGGAACACTAGGTACAGGCAAAGGCATATATAAACCATGAGGATTGAGTCGTGACTTAGCTTTTTGACATGTGGTGGAGCGACCAACAAAACGCTCAACATCCCGTCTCATCTTTGGCCAAAAGAAATGTGTAACAAGTATGTCCTCCGTCTTCTTCACGCCAAAGTGTCCCATTAATCCTCCTCCATGCACCTCCTGCAACAACAAAAGACGAACGGAGCTAGCTGGAATGCATAGCTTGTTAGCACGGAACACAAATCCATCATTAACGACGAACTTGTTCCACATTGTTCCTTCTTTACAATTCTGCATTACATCTTTAAAATCAGCATCATGCACATATTGATCTTTGATGGTCTCCAAACCAAATATTTTGAAGTCAAGTTGTGAAAGCATAGTACAGCAAAAAGACAATGCATCAGCAATAACATTTTCTTTACCCTTCTTGTGTTTAATGACATAAGGGAAAGTCTCAATGAATTCAACCCATTTAGCATGTCTACGATTCAATTTAGCTTGACTTTTAATATGTTTCAAAGATTCATGATCGGAATGTATAACAAATTCTTTGGGCCATAAATAATGTTGCCATGTCTCTAAATTCCGAACAAGAGCATATAATTCTTTATCATAAGTAGAATAATTCAGAGTAGGCCCATTCAATTTTTCAGAAAAGTATGCAACAGGTTTGCCATCTTGTAATAACACACCTCCTAATCCAATTCCACTAGCATCACATTCAAGCTCAAAAGTCTTATTAAAATCAGGAAGTTGGAGTAAAGGAGCATGTGTCAACTTATCTTTCAATACCGTGAAGGCTTCTTCCTGTGCGGTACCCCAAACAAAAGGCACATCCTTCTTTGTAAGCTCGTTGAGAGGTGCAGCAATGGTGCTGAAATCTTGGCTTTATCAACTTCAATTCCCTGTGGATTAACAACATTGCCAAGAAAAGATACTCGGTCGGTGCAAAAGGTGCACTTCCCAAGGTTACCAAACAAACGTGCATCACGTAGAGCAATAAAAACAACACGTAAATGTTCCAAATGTTCTTCCAAAGATTTGTTATAAACCAGTATATCATCAAAATAGACTACCACAAATCGTCCAATGAAAGCACGTAAAACTTCGTTCATTAGTCTCATGAAAGTACTAGGTGCATTAGTTAACCCAAAAGGCATGACTAACCACTCATATAATCTAAACTTAGTTTTAAATGTTGTTTTCCATTCATCTCCCAATTTCATACGAATTTGATGGTATCCACTACGCAAATCAACTTTGGTGAATATTGTAGAGCCATTCAATTCATCAAGCATATCATCTAGCCTAGGAATAGGATGACGATAACGAATAGTAATATTATTAATGCCTCTACAATCAACGCACATATGCGATGTACCATCCTTTTTCGGCACTAAAATGATAGGAACAGCACAAGGACTAAGGGATTCGCGTATATAGCCTTTGTCGAGGAGCTCTTGTACTTGACGCATAATCTCCTTCGTCTCCTCTGGATTGGTACGGTATGGTGCACGCTTGGGTAATGATGCACCGGGAATTAAGTCAATTTGATGGTCAATCCCTCGAATAGGTGGTAATCCCGGTGGCACGTCTTGTGGAAAGACGTCCACGAACTCCTGCAAAATGTTAGTGACAGCAGGAGGCAAAGCGGAAGGCACGTCCTCGAATGAAAATAATGCCTCTTTGCACACAAAAGCATAGCAAACAGATTTGCTAAAATCTAGATCATCAATATCAGATTTGGTGGCAAGTAAACATGCACTTTTCAATTTAATTTCAGAAGCAACACTAGATGGTTTATTATTAGGCTTCATTTGTTGGTCAAATTTTTTGCCACAATCTGATTTTCAATTTTATTTTGCTCCTGTTTTGCTTTATTAGCTCTATTAATATCATCTTTCAAAATGGAATCAGGAGTCATAGGAAGCAAAGTAAGATTTTTGTCCTTATGAACAAGAGTATACTGATTGTTTCTATCATGGTGTACAGAATTTTATCAAATTTCCATGGTATACCAAGTACTAAGGAACATGCTTGCATAGGTACCACATCACAATCAACATAATCAGCATATGTAGAGATACTAAAATGCACACGGACAGTACGTGTTACCTTAACCTTGTCGTTGTTGTTGAACCATTGGATGTAGTAAGGATGTGGATGTGGTCTTGTGATGAGAGATAGCTTCTCCACCATGTCCATGCTAGCCAAGTTGTTGCAGCTCCCTCCATCTATGATGACGCGAACAGAACGTTCCTTCACAACTCCCTTTGTATGGAACAAATTATGCCTCTGATTTTGCTCAGCTTGTGTAACCTGCACACTCAAAACACGTTGAGCAACTAAACATTCATACCTGTCAGCATCTTCAGCAGCCATGTATTGCGTCTCATGATCAGAATCATCTCCATCGTGTTCTTCATGTGTAATAAGAGCCAAAGTCTCCTCATCATAGTCACTGGCGGAATCATACCCACCATCCTCAGTAGCAATCATCAGACGATGAGATTTGCATTCTCTCGCAAAATGTCCTCTTCCTTTGCAATGACGACAAATAATATCACTTGTGTGCCCTGTTGATGCCATGGAAGAAGAATAGTTCTGCGCATCCCCGGCAGGTGTGCTCTTGGCAGATAGTGGTGGTTGTGCCTGCTTTCTTGTATCACGGCTGGAGGTGGCACCTGATGGAGGTGCTGGTGCAGTGGAAGTAGAGGATGGACGTGGTGTCCATGATGAAGATCGACCTGCAAAAAAGTTAGTTCGCGTCAATGACTGTCGATCCTGCACTTCACGTTCAGCTTTACAAGCAAGATGGAATAAACGAGTGATATTATTATACTCCTTATACTCTATAATGGTCTGAATCTCTCTATTTAATCCACCCATAAAACGCGCAAGCATAGCTTCATTCTCCTCAACAATACCACATCTAATCATGCCAGTTTGTAATTCCTGATAATATTCTTCGACAGAATTTTTTCCTTGTCTCAAACGCTGCAATTTTTTAATTAATTCACGTTGATAATATGGTGGAACCCAACGAGTGCGCGTAGCAGTTTTCAAAGCAGCCCAAGTAGCTGGAATAGGATATAATCTACAATATTCAGACCACCAAACACATGCAAAGCTAGTGAAAGCACAAACAGCAGCAGGAACACGTCTCTCCTCAGGATATTGTAAACATGTAAATCGTTGTTCAGTTTCTAACTCCCAAGTAAGATATATATTAGGAACATATCTACCCTCAAATGGTGGAATATTCAATTTCAGTTTAGGAAGATGGTCATGATCTCGTACCTGAGGGAGAGCCCTACCATTGTGATTATTTGCATGTGGACAACCTGGTGGTTGTGGTGCTGGTGGTTGCACGTAGTTCTGATTTTGATCAACCTCATCCTCGTAATCTCCCTCATAATCATCCTCTGCATCAGCAGCAGGAGCCACCGAAGTATCAACAGCAGCACCAACAGTTTGGCCAGGCTGAAGAAGGACACAGCTCGCTCGGCGGAGGGATGTTTCGCGACGTGGAGGTAGTTGTTGTTGTTGTTGCAGAGGTGCGGCAGGTGCAGTCGGTGGTGGAAGACGCACAAGCAGTTCATTAAATCTGTTATCGAGCTTTGTTTTGAATGTCTTCTCAAGGCCAGTGATCTTCTCCATGGCCTCTTCAAAATTGTTCAGCACATCTTGCACCTGTTCAGTCATCATTTGCTGAAACTTATCATGAAGCTCCTTGTTCGTGAAGTTCTCCCAGTCAATCTCGTCGGCTTGTGATCCTGGCATGGTTAGCAGCAATAGAAACACACAAGAATATGATCCTACAGACTACTAACAAGTGGTGGTGGTGGGTGTCACAAATCCGTCAAGCAAAACTCAAATTCTTACCAGTTCTTACCGAGCAGCAGGCAATGATCGGCAACCGTTGTAGTCAAAACTCTCAAAGCTTGGATAGAGCGATTACCAGGGAGAGTCAAACGCATGACGTAGATGTATGTGGAGCTGGGAAGGCTTATAATATGGTAGCAAAAAGGGTGAGCAATAATCAATTCAGATATGCAAAGTTGAATAAACGCTCAACGACGGTACTGTGCTGGTCCTAGGCTAGACCGTGCTAGATACGCGAGCCTAGTACACTAACAAAATCACGGCGCTGCATGTAAACAAGGGAAAAGCACACTCAGGAAAAAATTCTCTCTTTTTTTTGCACTCCTCTTTTTTTGCGAAAAATCAATATAGTGGCGAGTGTCTCAAAACTCTTCCCAGGTCAAACTGACAGGATGGGCACGAAATTTTTTTGACATTTTTTTTCGAAAATCAGGGCAACGACGACGAAAAAGTGCGACAAAAATCACTAGATGGCGAGTGTCTCAAAACGCTCCGTGGGACCTAAAAATAGGATAGGGAAAAATATTTTTGGTAGCCAAAAATTTGGCCTAAAAACTGCCCGGGGGTCTCCAAACTCTTTTTTTTTACGAGACCTACTCAGGCAAGGAAACACAAAACGAAAACTAGATGAATCTCGAAAACAAACCTAATATGAAAAGAACTCGGATTGGTGGTGGACAGGCGGATGTATATGTGGACTCGGATTGGCGGTGGACAGGCGGATGTATATGTGGACTCGGATTGGTGGTGGACATGCAGATGTATATGTGGACTCAGATTGGTGGTGGACAGGCGGATGTATATGGCAGCGGTAAGGAATATGTTGGTAGTGGTGGTATATGGTAGGAACGATGACGATGGTGCGGCGGCAGCATGACAACTTGTGAACAGAAATCAAAACTCTAAGGGAAACCAGATGCTAAGACCAGCAACTTGACACGACGATGCAACCGCAAATTCAACAAAGCAAATACAGAAAAGATTAGCAAAGGCTCAGATTGGTTCGGATAGGATGAACTAACCCTAATTTTTTTGGCTTTTTTCGTGGACTGTTCGTATGAAGAACAAACACGATCTAAACTACAAAAAACTGTAAAATCTCGCCGAGCAACCTGGAAATCTGATACCACTTGATAGAGGCAAAGGTGTCCCGTCTTTCGATGAGATGGTGGCTATCGTTTTGGAGGAAGTCGACTTTGATGATCCGACTACGAACGTGCGAGGAGGTCGCGCCTTAGCAACCGCTAAACCAACTCCGAGAGGTTATTGACCACGCCGGAGCCCGATCAACCTGACCACGAAGGTCTGTTTCCTGCAGGCAAACAAAGAACAAGCAGGAAACTAACATTGCAATCTGGATATTATGAATATAAGAGGAAAGCTTTATTGATCAAAGGTGGGGTTCTGTGACGCCTTTGTCTGGTCGTTGAACACAAACGAAGTACGCGAAGTTGCAGCTATGGCGAACTTTAATCTAAACAAACCCAAAGTCTAAACGATGCCCTAAGGGCTGTATATATGGAGGAAGAGGAGGGAATTTCGTGGCCCTTGGGGAAGGGGTCCGAAACCAACCCTATCTCTTGTTTCCCCACACATACAGACTCTAAAAGGAGCCTATACTTATGTATTTCGAAATTACATGGGCCTGGCCCAATAATAAAGTGACGCAGCACCTAGAATAGCCTATGGACAAATATTATGAAGTGGCATCTTGTATATTTCGTCCAAGGCTTCATGCACTCATTATGGTGGCTTCAAAGTCCTGAAATCATCACTTGTAACTCCGTTCTTGTTCCCCTTGCGCATGCCATCATCTACCTACTTGGTCTTGCTCTAGTGTTCATCCCTCTTATCCATGACAGGCCCTTCATTTGTAAGCAAAACAAATGTATCCAATTTAGGCAGCATCATATTCTTATGAACATTAGAATCATTACCAAGAAACAAAAGTACCTGGTAATTCAATTGGTGTGCGCGAGCTCTAGTGATTGCTAAGGTGCGACGTCCTCGCATGTTCGTAGTCGGATCGTCAAAGTCTCCTCCACCATAAACGATAGCCACCATCTCATCGAAAGACGGGACACCTTTGCCTCTATCATCATGTGACAAGCACATTCCCAGTATGATCGTCAGTGGGATTTTTGACAGGAGAAAGCGGTTTAGGACATGGCGGGTCATGGATGACCGCTGGGTCGTCATTAACAGTTGAGGCCGAGTCAGCTTGTGGAGGCGGTTCATTATGTTATTTCTCAGAATATTCAGGGTTTTGAAGGTGAGTTTCGTTAGGCTCGGATGCTTGCTTTTCTGGTGCAACATCATCAGGGGCTTTTAAAGACCCGTCCGCTTTCTGTTTTTTACCCGTCTTAGCCTTAGCCCTATGATGAAGATAGTCAAAATTGATAGGTATAAAATAGAGGCAAAGTTTTATTAGTAAATATTGGTACTTATGCCGGGTTAACTACAAACGTGGGGAGATGGGAACTATTTGAATCGTCAGAAGAATGACAAGTATCCTGATATGCCGAGTTAGATGGATTAAGCGGTTTCTGTATAAGACCAGCTAGTGAAAGAGAAGAGGTAGGGCTATGAGGCACCTCATGACGATGTTTGCGTGCTGGCGTATTGGGTAAGCCGGCCATAAGTTCTTCTTGGCCACTGTTGCGAGTATGTCACCTAGACTCGTGCTGCCGTTTCTTTAAAAGAAATTTGAATCTAAGTGAGCAAGAGGATGGGAAAATCGTACTTTTCTGACAACCCACCACGTTTTCTCTCTTGGTAAAATTTCTGAGTCGGAGGAGAAAGGAATTACCTCAGCACCGTCTGCTTGGCTTATCTTCGTTTCCTCCCGAGGGGAATCAGCATCAATAAGTTGTATAAATAAATGATGCGGAGCATCCCAAAGTCATCCCCATGGACCTACCTACGTCTCCCACGACACCACTTGGACCTATGACAAGAGCTCGAGCAAAGGCTATCGAAGATAAGGTGAACTCGCTCCTCTCCGAACTACCACTTTCTACATATGAGACATGGCTACTACCTCAAGCGGAGACCCTATGCGTGATCAGGTACTTGGAGGAAGGCCATGGAGCAGCTACACCCAATGGACAAGATGGCGAGGACACCAAGTATAAGGAGCGAGAAGAAAAGAAGCCCGAAAGTCTCCAGTCGTCGGACGACCGACCCCGACCGGACGACCGATGCCTGAATCTCTAGCCAGCCGGACAAGTCCCAGCTAGCGAATGCTACAGACGCTCGTCGGACGACCAACTCCTCCCAGCGCCCGGACGACCGAGCCCCTCCAGGCGACCGGCACCACCATCATAGCACCAAAACATCGGAAGTATGGAAGCCTCCGGACGACCGAGACCCCGCGCGTCCGACCCCGACCGGATGATCGACGCAACCTGACCAGAGCCGAAACATCGGACATCCGACAAGTACCGGATGTCCGGACCCTCTATAGACGTCGGACGACCGGTAACTGTCGGACGTCCGACGCCTGTGTGTTGACTGTGTGTTGGGCCGAAGCCCATGTACCCCTTCAGCCCCTTAGACTATATATACTCCTTCTCCTCCCTCTTTCTAGGGATAGCAATGTGATAGCTCATTTGAGAGATAGAGCTTTGATCATCCACTTGGTTACTTCTCCATTGAAGCTCACGACCTCTTCGGAGAAGATCCCCCAAGCGGATTCAAGACCCCTCATGGGAAGACCCCCTCAAGGCCTCCTCACGGAGATGAACTAGTTACCTCTTGTATTGCCCTTTGTTGGATTTGGATTGTGTATCCCTTTGTGTTTCAAGGATCTAGCATATGTGTGACCGAATCTTGTTGGTTTGAGTGATTTCTCTCGTGTTTTCCCCTCATTTTCCCCTTGTGTTCTTCGTAGGACCCGCTCCATCGTGAAAGATCGGGCATCTAGGGTTCTACCCAACATCAAGAAAATAACAAGTGAATCAAGTTCTACCTCTAAGTCGTCCAGTGCAAGTTGTTCTTGCGCTGTAGGCTTCTTGGGACGAACCGGGCCGCGACCAGTGGTGTTAGTCCTTTTGATGCTGATCTACGCCACGGACTCGTCGTCAAAAACGACCACTTCACTTTCATCCGTTCTTGCTTACAAACAAGTAACCCTCAACGGTAACCTCTATATCATCTTGGTACTGTGATATCCCATCATTGTACATTCTTATCATTGCATTGATAACCCCATAGCCCATTTTGCGTACCTTGCCTATCGAGACTAGCCTTTGAGTATTGCCGGCAACATTACTTGTGCACATTAGTGATCATAGCTTCCCATAGCATATATACCATATCATCTTGGTACATATCTTGGTATCATCTCTTGTGCCACAAGGTTTTCATCGCATATACAATTGCTCTCTTGGTTCATGAAGTTTTGCATGAGAAAGAGCTCAAAAGAGAAAGAGCCAAACAAGCTTTTAAGCAAAAAGGAAATACAAGCAAAGATCTTTTAAGCAAGAACCATAGCATCATACAACATTAAGATTGTCATACTCGATCATCTTGGATCATATCGTAGGAATACCATACATATAGCATACTTGATAGAGGCGAAGGTCTTGATCTTTCGATGAGAGGATAACTATCGATTTGGTGGAGACGACTTTGACGATCCGACCACAAACGTGCACGATGTTGTGCCTTAGCAACCACTAAACCAACTCCGAGAGGTTATTGACCATGCTGGAGCACGATCAACCTGACCACGAAGGTCTTTCCCTGCAAGCAATCGAAGAACAAGGAAGAATATGAATAAGCAATCTGAATATTGCGAATATGGATGAAGTATTGATAAAGGTGGGGTTTCATAAGCGGTCTTTGCCTGGTCGTTGGACACAAACGAAGTACACGAAGTTGCAGCGATGGCTACCTTTTAACTAAATAAAACCCAAGTCTAAACGATGCCTGAAGGGCTATATTTATAGGGGAAAAGAGAGGGGATTTCGTCCACCCTTGGCAAGGTGGGACTTAAATACCTCCAGGTTCGTTTCCCCTACAATATGGACTCTAAAAACAGCCTATGAAGTAGTATTTCGATATTACATGGGCCTGGCCCAAAAATAAGGTGGCTCAGCACCAATAATAAGTTATGGACGAAATTTATAAAAGGCCATCTTGTATATTTCGTCCATCTTCTTGTATGTCATCATGGTGGCTTCCAAGTGCGGAAATCTCCACTACAAACTTCATTCTTGTTCTCTTCGCAGGCGCCTTCGTCTTCATGCTTGATAATGCTCCAATGTTCATCCTTCTTGTCCATGCTAGGCCCTTCAACTGTAAGCAACAAATATCGAAGTTAGGCAGCATCATATTCTCATGAACTTCAGAAACATTACCAACAAACGAAAGTACCTTATAATATAACTGGCGTGCGTGATCTATACTAATCGATCTAATAGGTATAGTAGTAGGGGCTGTGGGTGTAACTATGACCTCCATGTCCTCACCAATACTTGGGATAGAAGTCGCTGCATTTTTGCTTAGTAGGTTGTGCACAAGTTTCGTATCCGCCTATTGTGCAATCATGCTAGCGTCTCTCTAGTGTTGTGCAACAAGAGTATTTTCGTGGATTCCACATTTTGGCTCATTCCTTGGTTGCACGACCCCATTTATCTATTTGCGTGTGTGTTTCCGTGTACCATATCTTGCGATTGGTCTACTTGTTGTATTTGCAAATTTATGAATCTTTTCCAACTTTATTGAGGCTCACTAACAATTGCATCAAATTTTGTGGCACCATCCTAACCGAGCTCCACCATAAGCTTTTACTTGTGTACCAATTGTGCTATTTCCTTGTTACACATTTGAGTGACCATTGATCCATCTTCAACATCGGTCAAGGTACATTTGGTATAAGTTCTTCTCTTTCTCCCACTCACATATTTGCTTGGAATGATGGATTGGCCAAGTTCTTCTACCAACCCACTCTTCATCAAGCAAGACGACGACATGACCTCCTACGTCACCAAGAACCACCGGTTCGGTGCACAACGAGCTTTGCATCAAGAACAACAAGCATTGAGCGACTGCATCGACCATCTCACCACCGACTTGCGACTCTCTGAGCAACGTACAAGAGACTACTTCGACAACACGGTCACCGAACAAAAACAAGAGAACAATGCAAGAATGGACGAGATTCATGCCTTGTTGGTCAACTGCTCTTCTACCACTTCTTCCTACTCAAGACGGAGCCGCTCGAGTCGACACTCTGACGACACCATCTCCGGCTCAAGTACTCCGACAGCAAACACTCATCGGCTAGTCGCATGCCAAGACCGTCAAGCAAACAGCAATCCTGTACACGGAACCGATTCTCAAGAGCAACTTCAAGCGCTAGAACTTTGACATCGCCAAAACCAAGCTATCTTGGCGCAAGCACAAGAAAGACAACCCAACGCCAACAAGAGGAAGAGCGGGCGCGCCAACATCAGGAGGAGCAAGACGCCGAGGCGCTCTGACAACAACAACAACGGCGTGAAGCACAAGCACTTGAGGCCCGACATGCCCTCCACGAAACAAGTCGCACCATCGCCGACCGCAACCGACATTCTCCGGAGCAAGAAGAAGCACTTCGTGAAGAAGTTCAAGAGAGGAACTATCAAGCTTGAATGCATCGCCAAGTTCCATAAGCTCCTTGACAAGAACCCCAAGTTTGCCAAGAGCAAAATGAGGTTGACAACCTTCCACGCAAAGAGCAACATGAGGTTGACAATCCTCCACGACAAGGGCGTCATTATCCCTGACCCCAACACAATGAAGAGCAACACTACGGCAAGCTCAAGTTCACCATGCCCAAGTTCACCGGAAGCAATGATCCCGAAGAATACCTTTCATCGGCATTGAAGGACAACAAGATCTTTCATTTGCACAACTATGAGGAAGAGAAGAAGATCGCCATGGCATCCCTTGAGTTCCAAGACTATGTCCTCATATGGTGGGAACAAGTCAATGAGCGTCGTGAGGCAAGAGGTGAAACACCCATCACAACGTGGGCACAAATGAAGGATGTCATGAGAGCATGCTTCGTGCCAACCTACTACAACTGTGATCTCTTCAAGAAACTCCAACTCCTCAAGCAAGGAACCAAGAGCTTTGAAGAATACTACAAAGAAATGGAGATTGCCATGATAAGAGCCAATGTCACGTAAGATGATGAGCAAACTATGGCACGTTTCTTGAATGGGCTAAATCATCCCATCAAGAAGATCACCGACTTCCAACCTTACTCCAACCTCATCGAGCTAGTGCATCAAGCTACCAAGGCGGAACGGCAAGTGCAAGATGACTTCAAGTACGCCAAGTACTCTTCCAAGAGCCGCGGCTTCTCCTACAACCAAGCTTCAACGACTCCACCACCTACTACCTTAACCAAGCCTGCTACAAGCAATGGAGACAAGTCAAGTTACAAGAAAACTTCGACAACCTCAAGTCGTCTTCCTACTACAAGCAACTTCAAGCCGAGAGCTTCATCATCATCTACTCCAACCGATGAGACCATCAAGACAAGTTCTATCAAATGCTTCACAGGTGGCGGCCGAGGCCACAAGTCCTTCGAGTGTACCAACAAGCGCACCATGATCTTCAACGACGATGGTACATATGACTCCATGAGTGAAGTAGAAATAGAAGCCCTTGAGCAAGTGGCCATGCACCGGAAAGTGAATGAGGACGAATGATAGAGGCGAGGGCGTCCCGATGTTTCGATGAGATAGCTATCTTTTTTGTCGGAGTCGACCTTGACGATCCGACTACGAATGTGCGAGACGTCGCGCCTTAGCAATCGCCAAACCAACTTTCGATGGGTTATTAACCACGCCGGAGCACGACCAACTTGACCACGAGGGTCTATTTCTTGCAAGCAAACGAAGAACAAGCAAGAAACTAAGATTGCAATCTGGATATTGCGAATATAAGATGAAAGCTTTATTGATCAAGGTGGGGTGCTGTGACGTCTTTGTGTGGTCGTTTAACACAAACGAAGTATGCGAAGTTGTAGCTATGGCGAACTTTTAGTCTAAACAAAACCAAAAGTCTAAACGATGCCCTAAGGGCTGTATATATGGAGGAAGAGGGGGGAATTTCATGGCCCTTGGGGGAGGGGTCTGAAACCTACCCTATCTCTTGTTTCCCCACATATACGGACTCTAAAAACAGCCTATACTTACGTATTTCAAAATTACATGGGCCTGGCCCAATAATAAGGTGACGCAGCACCTATAACAGCCTCTGGACAAAATTTGTGAAGTGGCATCTTGTATATTTCGTCCAAGATTTCATGCACTCGTTACGGTGGCTTCAAAGTCCTGAAATCATCACTTGAAACTCCGTTCTTGTTTCCCTTGTGCAGACATCATCTCCATGCTTGTTCTTGCTCCAATGTTCCTCCTTCTCCAAGCTAGGCCCTTCATTTGTAAGCAAAACAAATGTATCAAATTTAGGTAGCATCATATTCTCATGAACATTAGAATCATTACCAAGAAACGACAGTACATGGTAATTTAATTGGCGTGCAGGAGCTCTAGTAATTGGTCCAGTATGTATAGTAGCAGGGGTTGTGGGTGTAACAATGGTATTGATGTCCTCATCATCCCCCCCTTCCTGAAATGAAGTCGTCCTCGACGAAAGCTCATCTTCCTCACCCAAATAAGGCTTCAAATATGCAATGTTAAAAGTGGGACTAACCCCAAAATTAGCAGGCAGCTCAAGTTTATATGCATTATCATTTAGTTTCTCTAACACCTAAAAGGACAATCTGTATGTGGCAATAACTTTGATTTGCGCAAATCAGGAAATCTATCCTTATGCAAATGTAACCAAACAAGATCTCCAGGTGCAAACACAACATGTTTTCTACCCTTATCTGCAGCAAGTTTATATTACATTCGTACGCTCAACGTTTTCCTTAGTTAACTCATGCATTTAAAAAATCAATTCAACACGTTGTTTAGAATCACAATTAACCTTCTCCGAAGATGGAAGAGGCAACAAATCAATTGGTGCATGAGGTAGGAAACCATACAGAATTTCAGAAGGGCACATCTTAGTAGTAGAATGCAATGAATGATTATAAGTAAATTCAATATGAGGCAAGCATTCTTCCCACATTTTCTTACTATTCTTCAAAACAGCCCTAAGCATCGTAGACAAAGTTCTTTTGACTACTTCAGTTTGTCCATCAGTTTGGGGGTGACATGTAGTACTAAAAAGTAGTTTAGTCCCCAACTTAGCCCATAAACATCTCCAAAAGTGGCTAATAAATTCAATATCACGATTTGAAACAATAGTATTTGGCACACCATGCAAGCGAATAATTTCACGAAAGAACAAATCAGCAACATTAACAACATCATCTCTTTTATGACATGGTATAAAGTGTGCCATTTTTGAGAATCTACCCACGACAACAAATATGCTATCCCTCCCCTTCTTTGTTCGAGGTAAACCAAAAACAAATTCCATAGATATATCCTCCCAAGGAACACTAGGTACAGGCAAAGGCATATATAAACCATGAGGATTGAGTCGTGACTTAGCTTTTTGACATGTAGTGCAGCGAGCAACAAAACGCTCAACATCCCGTCTCATCTTTGGCCAAAAGTAATGTGTAGCAAGTACGTCCTCCATCTTCCTCACGCCAAAGTGTCCCATTAATCCTCCTCCATGCGCCTCCTGCAACAACAAAAGAAGAACGGAGCTAGCTGGAATGCATAGCTTGTTAGCACGGAACACAAATCCATCATTAATGATGAACTTGTTCAACGTTCTTCCTTCTTTACAATTCTGCACTACATCTTTAAAGTTAGCATCATGCACATATTAATCTTTGGTGGTCTCCAAACCAATTGAAGTCAAGTTGTGAAAGCATAGTATAGTGACGTGACAATGCATCAACAATAACATTTTCTTTACCCTTCTTGTGTTTAAAGACATAAGGGAAAGTCTCAATGAATTCAACCCATTTAGCATGTCTACGATTCAGTTTAGCTTGACTTTTAATATGTTTCAAAGATTCATGATCAGAATGTATAACAAATTCTTTGGGTCATAAACAATGTTGCCATGTTTCTAAAGTCCGAAAAAGAGCATATAATTCTTTATCATAAGTAGAATAATTCAGACTAGGCCCACTCAATTTTTCAGAAAATTATGCAACAGGTTTCCCATCTTGTAATAACACACCTCCTAATCCAATTCCACAAGCATCACATTCAGGCTCAAAAGTCTTATTAAAATCAGGAAGTTGGAGTAAAGGAGCATGTGTCAACTTATCTTTCAATACCGTGAAGGCTTCTTCTTGTGCAGTACCCCAAACAAAAGGCACATCCTTCTTTGTAAGCTCATTGAGAGGTGCAGCAATGGTGCTGAAATCTCTCACAAAACGCCTATAGAATCCAGCGAGGCCAAGAAAACTCCTCACTTGTGTGACCGTCACTACTAGAAATCCAGGTTTTACCTAGGGTCAAAAACCCTAGGTGAAATGCCAAAAACCCTAGGGAAAGACTTTACCTAGAGCTTGCCCTAGGTCAATAACCCTAGGTATAGTATAGTCGGGAAAGACCTCTTTCCCTAGGGTGCATTTGGCTAGCTCTAGGGGAAGTTCTTTACCTAGGGGCACAAGCCCTATGGGAAAGAAATTCGTGTAGATATTGCATCCTACATGGAAAGGTGGTTCACCTACAACCATATTAGGCCCTAGGGAAAGATTGTGGGACCCCCTTTTGTACTGCCATAATTCAATTGTGAAATTTAAATTTGAATTCATGCTACCGTAATTCAAATGTGAAATTTAAATTTGAATCCATGCTGTCGTAATTCAAAACAGATCCATAGTTATGGATCAAAAGAAACACCACATAATCAATATAGATATCTCCGGATATCAACCGTCACATGCATACATCAAATGCAAAACATCACCAACCATATCATCTTTGTCAAAAAAATAGTGTAGCTAGCTAGAGTTTGCTACAGCTAACCAATTGAACATCTCAACTAGCATGTACAGTACATAATTGTTATAGGCCAAGCCAAGTATTAGTTGGAGTTTGCAACATCACTGAACATCAGCATCATGTTAACCATACTGCTTAGTGCACAAGTTCCAGTCCGATTGAAAAAGGCCCCAAACACCCCTTCAAGACCTGCAGCAGGCTCCATCTTCAAATATCAGGCAGAAACTTTTGAGGTGATATCATGGTCTTGAAAATAGTGATGAGAATCAGCTAAGTATTTTGTAGCAAGCTCTTTTAGAAATTTCAAATAGAAGAATGTCATAGTATGATACGTATTTTCAAGGGCTGAAAGATGATGACATAACTTGTTAAAAAACTACTCCTTCTGTAAACTAATATAAATATAATTAGTTTATAGAGGGAATAGAAAGCAAGAAGAAATTATCAAAGTACCCTAGAGTAACCCCTTTGTACTGTTTGAGAGTTTATACAACACCAACAACATTATATTGGTTTGTTGCCAATTTGACACCCGAAATCTAACTAAGTTTTGATAGATTATTTTAGTCTGCACAATTCACAAAAGAAAGTCATGGTCTTAATCTCTGTATATACAACCTAAAAAGCACGGATATGGTGACATGGCCACGGCGACACACATACTGCATTTTCCAAAAAGAGCCATCAGGGACATGACAAGTATATATTAAAAAAGTATGCCATGTAATATATAGTTACAGATAGAAAAAGGGACTGAGATGAGATTAGAAACTGCCCCATTTCCATTTGGTGTCTCCTTTTTCAAGTGCTCAACGATTGGCTACCATCGGTGGCGCTCCCAAACGCCATCCTCCCTAACACTAAGCAACAGTCAAAATAGTAGCAGCAGCCAGCAGGTACCAACATGTAAGTGAGAAACAGCTCAAGAGCTAGCAGCAAAGGCATGGCCACATGGGGAAGCAAGCAGCAGCAACCGAACAGCAAGAAATCAAGCAAAGAGATGAAGAGATTGAGGAGAGGCTGTTGGGGTTATCTGCTCGAGCATGGTTGCCATCGGTGGCAGCGGTTGAGTCTAGGGGGCGGCGGTGACGGTCGAATCCAGGCGGCATTGTGTTCTCCTGGGAGTTCGTGGCGAGCGTGTGCGGGACCCAGCAAAATAGGGTTTGCATCGAGCTTTTATTGGGCTTCCCGTGTCCCCAACGTATTCTATGCTACATATCCCAGCCATGTCATTGTTTTTTTCTTTTATTCCAGAAATCAGGGGATACTGGGGGACAAGCGTATCCTGGCGTGTCCGGCCATATCGCCGCCATATTATCACGGCAATTCGGCAGTTTTGGCCCTGTCCATGCTTTGTACTAGTATACAACATCATGTAACGATGGCTTTGTTACCATCCATTATTGCTTATTTATCAACATCTATAAATTGCAAAGCTGTCTTTTATTGCTATTCAATATATACGCTTCTGGGTGGCTCGCCAATCTTCACTAGCTCCCACAGTTTTGCACAAAGCATCATAATATAAAGAGAAAAGAGCAACAGGAGGCCGCACATGCTGCCCAACCGAAATCAATGTTGGATTCACATGGAAGAGGAGTCCTCTATTTGTTTTGAGAAGTGAGAGGTTCAAAGTACAAAAAAATCTTGGCCACTTCCATCTCACAAGTTAGATTCTAGGAAGGCAACTTAGGTTCTCAAAACAATATACTGTCATGTTTAAAGGTGCACGGAATTTGGATCAACAGGTTACAATGGCAAGGACATCCAGATTTAAAAATGTACCTTCTTCTCTTCAACAGGTTGTTGCGCGCTTGGCTCGATTGCAGCTGGGACTTCGGATGGCAATCCATGTTTTCTTCTACATTCAGCCAGTGAGAAAAAATATGAGATACTATTTGACACCTATGACTACATCTAGTTAGTAAACAGATAAATCAACAAATGCAACACGTGCACATTCAGTAGCAAGCCGTAACGCACGACGTGCCAATGGCAAGGAAAACATTAAGTAAAACCTGATATTATCACCATAGGTCTAGTAAGATAAACTGCCAAAATAAACTTTTGTTCCTAGTTTTGCACCTTTTTGGAGTTCTACTAATACAAAACGACACATTCTGATGCGTGGAGAAGAGGCAAATTCTGCCGGAACAAAATAGTAAGATTCAGACATCAAATGTAAAGTTAAATAAAGATCCGATGTTTTTGTTGATCTGTTCAGAGCCTTATTAGCATCATATATGAACAGAATATTATTAGTGGATGGTTCTATTTTGTGGTTCGGATGCCTCTTTTTTTATCTTATCTGATCAACTGAATGCTTTTAGCACCCGCGCTCTGTTCTAGGAGTGGATCAGGGGATGTGATGTTTGGTTGAATGTAAGGCCATTCTGTTATCTTTTTGTTCTTTTTCTACTGTGGCGACCTCTATCTCTTCTCAACTTGTGGGCATGAACCAACCAAAATATTATAATCTCTTTCCTCTTGGGTTTTCTAACCTCTATGATTGTTTTTCTACCAAGATTTTTCTGACCATGTCTTGGTCTTGACTTAGATGAACAAGAGCCCGTTCTTTGATGATGCAACTAGCAGTGGCAAATCAACTGATAGTCAAAATAATAGCATCTAGAGAAAACTATAATGCTAATATCGGTGCTAACTAGTAAGATAAGGGGAGTTAGAGAACCTTGTCAATGGTAGAGGCATGGTGGTGGAACCGGGCATGTAAGGAGTCATGGATGCAGATCCTCGGTTGGCGAAGGGGGGAAGAAACGGCGGTCGGGATTCCCTGGCTCATCCCGCGGTGGGGGATGACGGATCCGGTGCACGCGGACCTCACCAAGTGCTTGTCGTCGCGATTTGGGTCTTTCTCTCTTGTCACTAACTCACGGCGGGGAGGGGTGGCGGCACGCTTGCGGCGGAGGTACATGACGTGGAAGACGAGGGAAAGCGGCTGCTGATGAGGGGCGCTGAAAGCATAGACACAGTCTGCACCAGCTCCGCGCCATCTACTTGCTGCAGATCGGCATCAAATCGGGCTGGCGGCTTTCGGAGAGAAGTGGATCTGGGGAGAAGGGATGGAGACCTAGTGGCGGCTCGTTTTGGGGAAAGAATGGGGGGGAGGAAGACCTAGCGCGCGTGACTCCTCGATGTGCAGTGGGTCCACGCCAAAATTTGGCACAAGGCACCAAATGGAAAGCGCGCCAACGGAAAAAAATGTGCGCGACCACCTCTTTCCCTTGTTTCCTTTCTTTTTTAGACATAAATTCATCTTCCCCTAGGGTGCACTGTTCATACTATTCTTTCACTTGAGGAGGCCAATGAGCCCTAGGTGAAGAACTTCGCCCTGGGTAAAATTGGAGATTCTAGTAGTGTGTTTTGGGCTGCGACCAACTCTCAATAGCTTCAATCTTGGCTTTATCAACTTCAATTCCCTGTGGAGTAACAACATAGCCAAGAAAAGATACTTGGTCGGTGAAAAAGGTGCACTTCCCAAGGTTACCAAACAAACGTGCATCACATAGAGCAATAAAAACAACACGTAAATGTTCCAAATGTTCCTCCAAAGATCTGCTATAAATCAGTATATAGAAAATAGACTACCACAAATCGTCCAATGAAAACACGTAAAACTTTGTTCATTAATCTCATGAAAGTACTAGGTGCATTGGTTAACCCAAAACGCATGACTAACAACTCATATAATCCAAACTTAGTTTTAAATGTTGTTTTCCATCCTTCTCCCAATTTCATACGGATTTGATGGTATCCACTATACAAATCAACTTTGGAGAATATTGTAGAGCCACTCAATTCATCAAGCATGTCATCAAGCCAAGGAATATGATGACGATAACGAATAGTAATATTATTAATGCCTCTACAAACAACACACATACGTGACGTACCATCCTTTTTTGGCACCAGTATAATAGGAATGTCACAAGGACTAAGAGATTCGTGTATATAACCTTTGTCGAGCAGCTCTTGTACTTGACGCATAATCTCCTTCGTCTGCTCTGGATTGGTACGGTATGGCGCACGGTTTGGCAGTGAAGCACCGGGAATTAAGTCAATCTGATGCTCAATCCCTCGAATAGGTGGTAATCCCGGTGGCACGTCTTGTGGAAAGATGTCAGCGAACTCCTACATAATGTTAGTGACAGCAGGAGGCAAAGAGGAAGGTACATCCTCGAAAGAAAATAATGCCTCTTTGCACACAAAAGCATAGCAAACAGCGTTGCTGAAATCTAGATCATCAATATCAGATTTGGTGGCAAGTAAACATGCACTTTTCAATTTAATTTCAGAAGCAACACTAGATGGTTTATTATTAGGCTTTATTTGTTGCTCAAATTCCTTTGCCACAATCTGATTTTCACTCTTATTTTTCTCCTGTTTTGCTTTATAGCTCTATTAATATCATCTTTCAAAATGGAATCAGGAGTCATAGGAAGCAAAGTAATATTTTTATCCTTATGAACAAGAGTATACTGATTGTTTCTACGATGGTGTACAAATTTTTTATCAAATTGCCATGGTCTGCCAAGTAATAAGGAACATGCTTGTATAGGTACCACATCACAATCAATATAATAAGCATATGTAGAGATACTAAAATGCACATGAACAGTACATGTTACCTTATCCTTTCCGCTGTTGTTGAACCATTGGATGTAGTAAGGATGTGGATGTGGTCTTGTGGTGAGAGATAGCTTCTCCACCATCTCCATGCTAGCCAAGTTGTTGTAGCTCCCTCCATCTATAATGACACGAACAGAATATTCCTTCACAACTCCCTTTGTATGGAACAAATTATGCCTCTAATTTTGCTCAGCTTGTGTGACCTGCACACTCAAAAGACGTTGAGAATCTAAACATTCATACCTGTCAGCGGCTTCAGGAGCCATGTATTGTGTCTCATGATTAGAATCATCTCCACTGTGTCCTTCACTTGTAATAAGAGCCAAAGTCTCCTCATCATAGTCACTAGCGGACTCATACCCACTCATCCTCAGTAGCAATCATCACACGCTTAGATGGGCAGTCTCTCGCATAATGACCTCCACTCTTGCAACGACGACAAATAATATCATGTGTTTGCCCTGTTGGTGCCATGGATGAAGAAGAGCTCTGTGCGGAACCGGAAGGTGTACTCCTGGCAGATGGTGGTGGTGGTGCATGTTTTCTTGTATCTCGGTTGGAATTGGCAGCTGAAGTCAGTGGGGCTACAGTAGGACATGTGGGAGTAGAGGATGCATGCGGTGTCCATTATAAAGGTCGACCTGCCGAAAAGTTAGTTCGCGCCAATGGCTGTCGATCCTACACTTCACGTTCAGCTTTGCAAGCAAGATGGAATAAATGAGTAATATTATTATACTCCTTATACTCTAGAATGGTCTGAATCTCTTTATTTAATCCACCCATAAAATGTGCAACCATAGCTTCATTATCCTCAACAATACCACATCTAATCATTCCAGTTTGTACTTCCGGATAATATTCTTCTACAGAATTTTTTCCTTGTCTTAACGCTGCAATTTTTGAAGTAATTCACGTTAATAATATGGTGGAACCCAACGAGTACGCATATCAGTTTTCAAAGCAGCCTAAGTAGCTGGTATAGGATATAATCTACAATGTTCAGACCACCAAACACATGCAAAACTAGTGAAAGCACAAATAACAGCAGGAACACGTCTCTCCTCAGGATATTGTAAACATGTAAATATTTGTTCAGTTTCTAACTCCCAAGTAAGATATATATCAGGAACATATCTACTCTCAAATGGTGGAATATTCAATTTTAGTTTAGGAAGATGGTCATGATCTCGTACCTCAGGTGGTGGTGCAGCCCTACCGTTGCGATGATATGCATGAGGATTCCTGGTGGTGGTGGTGGTGGTTGCACGTAGTTCTGATTTTGATCAACCTCATCCTCGTAGTAGTCCTCCACCTCTGAAGTAGCAGCAGGAGCTACAGAAGCATCAACAGTAGGTACAACGGCAGCAGAATTTTAACCAGGCTCAAGGGGAACGCGCAGTGCTTGTCCCACTTGATTTGGAAGGCGATGTTGTTGTTGTTGTTGCTGTAGAGGTGCAACAGGTGCAGCGGGCGGTGGTTGTGGAAGATGCGCGGGCAATTCATTAAACTTGTTATCGAGCTTTGTTTTGAACGCCTTCTCAATGCCATCTATCTTCTCCATGGCCACTTCAAATTTGTTTAGCACATCTTCCACCTGTCCACTCATCATTTGCTGAAACTTATCATGTAACTCTTTGTTCGTCATGTTCTCCCAACCAGTCTCGCCGGCTTGTGATCCTGCTATGGTTAGCAGCAAGAGCAAAACACAAGAATATGATCTTATAGACTACTAGGAAGTGGCCGTGGTGTTGTGGAAAGTCACAAATCCGCCAAGCAAATCTCAAATTCTTACCAGTTCTTACCAAGCAACATGTGGTGATTGGCAACCGTTGCAGTCAAAACTCTCAAAGCTTGGATAGAGCGATTACCAGGGAGAGTCAAACGAACGACGTAGATGTATGTGGACCTGGGAAGGCTTATAATATGATAGCAAAAAAGGTCAGCAATAATCAATTCAGAGATGCAAAGTTGAATAAACGCTCAACGACGGTACTGTGCTGGTCCTCGGCTAGACCGTACTAGAGACGCGAGCCATGAACACTAACAAAATCACGACGCGGCACAGAAACAAGGGAAAAGCCCACTCTGGAATTTTTTCGCTCTTTTTTTGCGCTCTTTTTTTGCGAAAAATCACTATAATGGCGAGTGTCTCAAAAATCTTCCCAAGTCAAATTGACACGATAGGCATGAAATTTTTTTGACTAATTTTTTTTGGAAATCAGGGCAGTGAAGACGAAAAAGGGCGACAAAAAATCACTATGATGGCGAGTGTCTCAAAATACTCAGAAAAGCCTAAAAACGGGATAGGGAAAAATATTTTCACCTGCCAAAATTTTGGCCTAAAAACTGTCCGGGGGTCTCCAGACTTTTTTTTTTCTGAAACCTACTCAGGCAAGGAAACACGAATCGGAAAATAGATGGATCTCGAAAAAACCTAATATGAAAAGAACTCGGATGGGTGGTGGATTTAAGGTGGTAGGATATGGCAGCGGTGGTGGTATATGGGAGCAGTGGTGGGATATGGCAGCGGTGGTGGTATATGGCAGCGTTGGTGGGATATGGCAGCGGTAGTCGTATATGGCAGCAGTGGTTGTTTATGGCAGCAGCGATGAAGATGGTGTGACGGCGGCGTGACAAACTGTGACAGAACTTGAAACTCTAAAGGACTAGACGCTAAGACCAGCAACTAGACATGACGATGCAACCGCAAATTCAACAAAGCAAAACCCTAAAAAGATTATGAAAGGCTCAGATTGGTTCAGATATGATGAACTAACCCTAATTTTTTTGTCTTTTTCGTGGACAGTAGGTATGAAGAACAGACTCGATCTAAACAATGAAAAACTGTAAAATCTCAATGAGCAACCTAGAAATCTGATACCACTTGATAGAGGCGAGGGTGTCCTGATGTTTCGATGAGATAGCTATAGTTTTCTGTGGGAGTCGACCTTCATGATCCGACTACGAACGTGCGAGACGTGGCGCCTTAGCAATCGGTAAACCAACTTCCGAGGGGTTATTGACCACGCCGGAGCACGATCAACCTGACCACGAGGGTCTATTTCCTGCAAGCAAACGAAGAACAAGCAAGCAACTATGATTGCAATCTGGATATTGTGAATATAAGATGAAACCTTTATTGATCAAGGTGGGGTTCTGTGACGTGTTTGTCTTGTCGTTGAACACAAATGAAGTACGCGACGTTGCAGCTATGGCGAACTTTTAGTCTAAACAAAACCCAAAGTCTAAACGACGCCCTAAGGGCTATATATATGGAGAAAGAGGAGGGAATTTCGTGGGCCTTGGGGGAGGGGTCCGAAACCAACCCTATCTCTTGTTTTCCCACACATACAGACTCTAAAAACAACCTATACTTATGTATTTCAAAATTACATGGGCCTGGCCCAATAATAAGGTGACGCAACACCTATAATATCCTCTGGACGAAATTTTTGAAGTGGCATCTTGTATGTTTCGTCCAAGACTTCATGCACTCATTACGGTGGCTTCAAAGTCCTGAAATCATCACTTGAAACTCCGTTCTTGTTTCCCTTGCGCATGCCATCATCTCCATGCTTGTTCTTGGTCCAATGTTCATCCTTCTCCAAGCTAGGCCCTTCATTTGTAAGCAAAACAAATGTATCCAATTTAGGCAGCATCATATTCTCATGAACATTAGAATCATTACCAAGAAACGAAAGTACCTGGAATTTAATTTGCGTGCACGAGCTGTAGTAATTGGTCCAGTATGTATAGTAGCAGGGGTCGTGGGTGTAACAATGGTATTGATGTCCTCATCAATGAAGATGATCAAGTCTTTTGTGACGAAGATTCGAGCCCCGCTCTCGTTGTCTCCAAGGTCTTGACACTTCAACATCAACAAGACGAAGACCAAAGATGCCACATCTTCCACACTAAGGTCGGCATCAATGGAAGGTCCGGGAAGGTCATCATCGATGGAGGGAGTTGTCACAACTTGGAAGTGAAGAGCTATGCTCCAAGCTCCACTTGGTCAAGTTGAAGCACCCACACCCCTACAAGGTTCAATGGCTAAGCGACTCCGGCACTATCCCAGTCGAGCGTATGGTGCAAGTTTCCTTCAATATCGGAGCATATGAAGAGACTTTGGAGTGTGATTTCGTTCCGATGTCCGTTTGCCACCTCCTTCTTCGACGACCATGGCAATTTGACCGAGGCGTCATCCACAACGGGCGAACGGATCACTATAGCTTCAAGATGAAGGGAAAGGAGTACGTGCTACGACCTATGTCTCCTAGTCAAGTGATCGCCGACAAGCAAGCCACCCATCATGGAGAGAATAGTGAGAGAGCAAACCAGCCAAAAGAGAGTGAGCACCACAAGCCCAAATTGAGTGCCTCCACGATGAGCGACAATAAGAACTTCATGCTATTTGCCACCAAAAGTGAAATGAGAGAAGTGTGTGAGAACCCATCACATGTTATGCACTATGTCCTTTTGTGCAAGGACGAGGCACCAAAAACTAACAACTCTCACAATCTACCTTTAGTGTTATCTTCTCTATTGCAGGAATTCCAAGATCTATTCCCCGACGAGCTATCTCTGGGTCTACCTCCACTACGAGGCATCAAACACCGAATCGACCTCATCCCTAGAGCACCTCTTCCTAACAAGACTCCCTACCGCGTCAACCCCGAGGAAACCAAGGAAATCCAACACAAGTACAACAGCTCATCGACAATGGCCATGTATGAGAAAGTTTGAGCCCTTGTGCCGTCCCGGTAATCCTTGTTCCCAAGAAAGATGGTACATATCGCATGTGTTCCAATTGTCATCCTATCAATGCTATTACCGTGCGTTATGTTACCCCATTCCACGCCTAGATGATATGCTAGATGAACTTAGCAAAGCCACAATTTTCTCTAAAATTGATCTTAAAAGTGGCTACTACCAAATAAGCATCCAAGAAGGTGACGAAAGGAAAAGCGCATTTAAGACCAAATTTGGATTATATGAATGGCTTGTTATGCCAATGGGTTTATCCGAAGCACCCGGTACTCTCAAGCGAGTCATGCATTTCGTTCTTCGCCCATACATCGTTGTATTTGTTGTGGTCTATTTTAACGATATTCTTGTATTAAGCAAATCTCTCAAAGATCATGTCACCCATCTTAGAACCGTGTTGCAAACTCTTAGAAAAGAGCGCCTTTATGCTAATATGGACACATGCCTTTTTGGTGTTGATAAGCTTGTTTCTTGGGTTTTGTTGTGTCTTCTAAGGGTGTTCATGTAGATGAATATAAGATCAATGCTTTTAAAACTTGGCCCCAACCAACCAACTTGCAACAAGTGCATAGTTTCCTTGGTTTAGCCGGTTTTGATCATAGATTTGTGAAGGGTTTTAGCACCATTGCTTCACCTTTGCACGCTTTGAGTAATAAAAATGCGCCATTTGTTTGGGGACCATCCCAAGATACCGCATTTAATGAGCTTAAGAATTTGCTTACAGATGCTCCTTTGCTTGCCTTACCCAACTTCGGTAATACATTTGAGATTCACTGCGATGCTAGCGGTTATGGCATAGGAGGTGTGTTAATGCAAGATAAGCGCCCCATAGCTTTCTTTAGTAAAAAAATTTCCAGAGCGCAACTTAACTACCCCATCTATGACAAAGAGCTATATGCCTTTGTGCGAGTTTTGCGTGAGTGGGAACATTATCTTCGCCCTCATGAATTTATCATTCATACCGACCATGAAACGCTCAAGTACCTTAAAGTTCAAACTAAGTTGAACAAACGTCATCCTAAGGGGAGTGAATTCATTGAGTCATTTCCTTATGTCATCAAGTATATCAAAGGTAAGGAAAATGTTGTGGCAGATGCGCTTTCCCGCAAATGCATGCTTGTTACTAAACTTTAATTGAATGTCATTGCCTTTGACCACATAAAAGACTTGTATGTGCATGATCCTACTTTTGCTATTAATTATGCCAAGTGTTTGACGCATACATCTTGGGAACGCTATTACATCAAGGATGATAATCTTATGAGATCTAACAAACTTTGCAGCCCCGAGTCTTCTCTTTGTTTGTTACTTTTGCAAGAATATCATGGAGGAGGACTAATGGGACACTTTGGACGCGACAAGACATTTGCTACACTCTCCAAGAACTATTTTTGGCCCAAGATGTTCCGCGACATCTCACGCTTCACCAACCGATGCTCTACATGTTGCAAAGCTAAGTCTAAAGCTCAATCTCATTGCCTTTATATGCCACTTCCCGTTAACCATGGGAAGATATTAGTATGGACTTTGTACTTAGTTTGCCTAGAACTAGAAATGGCAAAGATTCCGTCTTTCTTGTTGTGGACAGATTCTCTAAAATGGCACATTTCATGCCATGCAACAAGATAGACGATGCTTCACATGTTGCAAATCTTTTTTGTAGGGAAATCTTGCGCCTACATAGAGTGCCAAAGCGATTGTCTCGGACCGCAACGTCAAGTTATTGAGTTACTTTTGGAAGACCTTATGCGCCAAGCTCGAAATCAAGCTCTTGTTCTCTTTGGCATACCATCCTCAAACCGACGGCCAAACGGAGGTGACGAACCGAATGCTCTCCACTTTACTATGCGTGTTGATCAAGAAGAACATCAAGGAGTGGGAAGAGTGCCTACCCATTGCCGAGTACGCCTACAACCGCACAAGACATTCGACTACCGGCAAGTCCCCCTTTGAGGTCGTCTACGGTTTCAACCCGTTGTCCCCATTGGACATTCTTCCTCTACCACTACAAGAGCGCATCAACATGGACGCGAGTGCCCGAGTCACCTACCTCAAGAAGATGCATGAAGGTACAAGGCACACCATCGAGTGTCAAGTACAATGACTCGCAACCAAGCTCAACTTCAACAAGCAACCCATGATATTCAACATTGGAGATCTCGTGTGGCTACACCTTCGCAAGGACCGCTTCCCCAACGAACGCAAGTCCAAACTTCTACCTCGAGCTGATGGACCCTTCAAGGTGCTAGCACGCTACAACAAGAATGCTTACAAGATCGACCTCCCACATGACAAGTACAACGTGAGCGACGTCTTCAATCTCTGGCCCTACCATGGTGATGAAGAATTTGACCCGAGGTCGGATCTTTCCCAAGTGGGGGGGGGAGATGATGCGGAGCATCCCAAGGTCATCCCCATGGACCTTCCTACATCTCCCACGACACCACATGGACCAATGACAAGAGCTCGAGCAAAGGCTATCGAAGATAAGGTGAACTCGCTCCTCTCCGGACTACCACTTTCTACATATGAGACATGGATACTACCTCAAGCGGAGACCCTATGCGTGATCAGGTACTTGGAGGAAGGCCATGGAGCAGCTACACCCAACGGACAAGACGGTGAGGACACCAAATACAAGGAGCAAGAAGAAAAGCAGCCCTCAAGTCTCCAGCCGTCGGACAACCGACCCCGATCGGACGACCGACGTGAAGCTCCAGCCAGCCGGACAAGTCCCAGCCAGTGAACGCTACAGCAGTCATACAACCGACGCTCCTCGGACAACTGACTCGTCCCAGCGCCCGGACGACCGGCACCACCATCACAGCACCAAAACATCAGAAGTATGGAAGCCTCCGGACGACCGACGCCCCGGATATCCGACCCCGACCGGACGACCGACGCAACCTGAGCAGAGCCGAAACATCGGACATCCGACAAGTACCGGACGTCCGGACTCTCGCGATCCGTAGGACGACCGGTAACTATCAGACGTCCGATGCCTGTGTTGACTGCGTGTTCGGCAGAAGCCCATGTACCCCTTCGCCCCCTTAGACTATATATACTCCTCCTCCTCCCTCTTTCTAGGGTTAGCAATGTGATAGCTCATTTGAGAGATAGAGCTTTGCTCATCCACTTGGTTACTTCTCCATTGGAGTTCACGACATCTTCGGAGAAGATCCCCCAAGCGGATTCAAGACCCCTCATGGGAAGACCCCCTCAAGGCCTCCTCACGGAGATGAACTAGTTACCTCTTGTATTGCCCTTTGTTGGATTTGGATTGTGTATCCCTTTGTGTTTCAAGGATCTAGCATATGTGTGACCGAATCTTGTTGGTTTGAGTGATTTCTCTCGTGTTTTCCCCTCATTTTCCCCTTGTGTTCTTCGTAGGATCCGCTCCATCGTGAAAGATCGGGCATCTAGGGTTCTACCCAACATCAAGAAAATAACAAGTGAATCAAGTTCTACCTCTAAGTCGTCCAGTGCAAGTTGTTCTTGCGCTGTAGGCTTCTTGGGACGAACCGGGCCGCGACCAGTGGTGTTAGTCCTTTTGATGCAGAGCATCCTATGGTCATCCCCATGGACCTACAATCGTCTCACCAAGTGCCAAGAGGACCTATGACACGAGCTAGAGCTAGAGCTCTCGAGACCGAGGTGACTTCCTTCCTTAGTTGTGAGGCCCCCGTTTCAATCGTACACTAATCATACACGCAAACGTGTACGATCAAGATCAGGGACTCACGGGAAGATATCACAACACAACTCTAAAAATAATAATAAGTCATACAAGCATCATAATACAAGCCAGGGGCCTCGAGGGCTCGAATACAAGTGCTCGATCATAGACGAGTCAGCGGAAGCAACAATATCTGAGTATAGACATAAGTAAACAAGTTTGCCTTAAGAAGGCTAGCACAAACTGGGATACGGATCGAAAGAGGCGCAGGCCTCCTACCTGGGATCCTCCTAAACTACTCTTAGTCGTCGTCAGCGGCCTGCACGTAGTAGTAGGCACCTCCGGTGTAGTAGGAGTCGTCGTCGACGGTGGCGTCTGGCTCCTGGGCTCCAGCATCTGGTTGCGATAACCAGGTAGAAGGGAAAGGGGGAAAAGAGGGAGAAAAGCAACCGTGAGTACTCATCCAAAGTACTCGCAAGCAAGGATCTACACTACATATGCATGGGTATATGTGTAAAGGGGCCATATCGGTGGACTGAACTGCAGAAAGCTAGAATAAGAGGGGGATAGCTAATCCTGTCGAAGACTACGCTTCAGGCCACCTCCATCTTGCAGCATGTAGAAGAGAGTAGATGGTAAGTTCACCAAGTAGCATCGTATAGCATAATCCTACCCGGCGATCCCCTCCTCGTCGCCCTGTTAGAGAGCGATCACCGGGTTATATCTGGCACTTGGAAGGGTGTGTTTTATTAAGTATCCAGTTCTAGTTGTCATAAGGTCAAGGTACAACTCCGGGTCGTCCTTTTACCGAGGGACACGGCTATTCGAATAGATAAACTTCCCTGCAGGGGTGCACCACATAACCCAACACGCTCGATCCCATTTGGCCAGACACACTTTTTTGGGTCATGCCCGGCCGCGGAAGATCAACACGTCGCAGCCCCACCTAGGCTCAACAGAGAGGTCAGCACGCCGGTCTAAATCCTATGCGCGCAGGGGTCTGGGCCCATCGCCCATTGCACACCTGCACGTTGCGTACGCGGCCCGAAGCAGACCTAGGACCCTTAATACAAGCGCGAGCTTACGGTCCAATGCGGCGCGCGCCACTCAGTCACTGACGTTAAAAAGAGCTTCGGCTGATACCACGACGCTGAGTGCCCATAACTATTCCCGCGTAGTTGGTTAGTGCGTATAGACCAAATGGCCAGACTCAGATCAAATACCAAGATCTCGTTAAGCGTGTTAAGTATCCGCGAATGCCGACCAGGGCCAGGCCCACATCTCTCCTAGATGGTCTCAACCTGCCCTGTCGCTCCGCCACAAAGTAACAGTCGGGGGCCGTCAGGAACCCAGGCCCACCTCTACCGGGATGGAGCCACCTGTCCTTTCAGCCCCCTCATCAAAATCACTTGCGGGTACTCAACGAGCTGACCCGACTTTAGTCACCACATGTGTCATGCATATAAAGTATATAATATATACCCGTGATCACCTCCCGAAGTGATCACGGCCCAGTAGTATAGCATGGCAGATGGACAAGAGTGTAGGGCCACTGATGGAACACTAGCATCCTATACTAAGTAGTAGGATAGCAGGTAAGGGTAACAACTGTAGCAACAATGACAGGCTATGCATCAGTATAGGATTAACCGAAAGCAGTAACATGCTACACTACTCTAATGCAAGCTGCATAGAGAAGAATAGGCGATATCTGGTGATCAAGGGGGGGGGGCTTGCCTGGTTGCTCTGGCAAGGAGGGGTCATCGTCGACGTAGTCGATCACAGGGGCGTCATCGGTCTCGGGGTCTACCGAAGAGAAGAGGGGGAATAAACAATAAATATAAAAGCAAGCATAGCATCACAAAGCATAACATGGTAATATGCTGTGCTGGGGGTGACCTAACATATGGCTACACGATAAAGGTGAAGGGGGAATTCAACCGTGAATGATTTCCCGGTTCCGGACCTGTGTCAGACAGATGACTGGAGGGGGAATGTTCCATGCTCAGGTAGTTAGAGGCATCTGACAGGTAAATGGACCGTGTATTCGGATTCGTTGGATTTTTCTGAGCAATTTTCATGTATAAAGTTTTTCCATCCGAGCTACGCTTTATTTTCTATGATTTTCTAAAGTTTTAATAGTTTTCTGAAATTATTTAAATTAACAGAATTAACAGAAAAGGGACATGACTTCAGCATGACGTGTGGGTGACATCAGCAGTCAACACAGGTCGGTTGACCAGGTCAAACCTGACCCGTGGGTCCAGCAGGACCCACATGTCAGCCTCTGTTAGCTTAACAGTGGATTAAACTAATCTAACTAAGCAAATTAGGGGTGTGGGCCCCATATGTCAGTGAGTGTTTAGGCTAGTATAGTTACTTGTTTTTATAAAAACGTTTATTAAACTAATTATCAGAGTGGGGCCCACATGTCTATGACAGAAGCTGGCCCAGTTAGTGTTGACCTCGGTCAACTGGTCAAAGTGGGGCACCTGGTCCCACCAGTCAGTGGCCCAGGCGGTGCCACGTCGGTGACGTCACCGGAATCACACCGGCGACCATTCCCGTGGCCGAAGTTCCCTGGAATTGCTCGGATTTCCCGCACAGTGCACCATTCCGCGCGTTTTCGGTGGCGTTCGAACGAGTAGATCGTCCCGCGTCGATCTAGAGTGATCCCAGGTGCGGGGGTGGCCGGAGTGGAGCAAAACGACGACCGCGGGCGGCGCCAGAATACGGGCATCTCCGAAAACCACGCTACAGGCTGCGTTCTAGCTAACAAACGGCGCTAGCGGGCTCTACGGACCTCGAGCAACTCGACGGAGGCCACGGCTTGGCTCAGAGATGGACGGGGTGAGCGCAAGGAGCTCGCGGACGAGGCCGCATGCGGCAATGGCGACGGAGGCACCGCAAGCCATCTACGGTGCATGAGGAGGAACCAGAGGAAGGAGGAGGGTGCAGAGGCTTAAGGCACGGCACCCGGAGGCCCTCAAGTGAACGGGAGCGCAGAGGGGAGGCAGAATCGATCGCGGCAGACGACGGCGACCGAGGTTGGGGAAAAGCCTGACCCGGCCGCTGCAGGGTACTCCAGCTCGTCCTGAAGCGCGGGGTCGATGAGGACGACGTAGAGGGAGCTCGGGGACTCGGCGACTCAACGAACGGTGGTCGGGGCCACGCCTACGGCGAGGCTTCGGCGGCGATCTCGCTCGGGCAAGGGGTGAGCAGAGAGAGAGAGAGAGCGGCCGAGATGGAGAGGGGAGTGGGTGGAGGTAGGTGGGGGGGCCTCAATGGAGGCCTTATCCACCCAGTAGCGCTGTCGGCGAGCTGGCTCGGCGGCGACGGTGGGTGCGCCTCGGTCGCTTGAACAGAGAATGGGGGAGAAGGAGGAGGCCGTGGTGGGCTGGGCTCTAGGCACTGTGCACTTAGGCCAGTGCACAGTGGCCTTTTTCTATTTTCTTTTTACAGAAAAAAATGCTATGCATTATTTGAGCTGCCAAAAGGAGTTCTGTAAAATGTGGGACTTGGCCAAATAAATACATTACAATATTTGGCACCTGCCGCAAAAAGTTTGGTAGGAGTTGGAATTGTTTTGGATTTTTCACAAATGGAAAAGCATTAAAAATGCGGATTTGGAACTGCATTAATTTCCAGGGGAATTTAGCTATCTCAAATGATGTTGAATCACTCATGACATTTAGTTAGTGAAAAATTGCAACCCAGCGAACATTTTTGTTTAACTGTTTGGAGAAATAATTTATTTGACTTTATTTTAAAATTGAATTTGAATTGGTTTCGAATCAAAGTGAGATTAGCAACAATAATAGTGATGACTTGGCATCATTAGTAGGGGATTACTGTAGCTTGATTATCCGGGTGTTACAATTCTCCTCCACTACAAGAAATCTCGTCCCGAGATTTAAGAGGTGGAGTAAGGGGGAAGCTATAAGGACGAATGTCTGAAAGGATGAGCATCCGGTAGTTATATCAAGAAAGGAGATTTTAGAAGCACCAGGACGTATCGAGAGTGCTATACGGAGATTCAACAAGTTTTAACCAGGTAGGCATCCAGCTGATGCCTAGAATAGGTGATGAAGGGGTTCAGAGCAAAGAAGAATAATGTTGCCTCTGATACCGAAATGAAACATGGTGAGGAAGTTAGCTCGTGTATTACATACGAAGCCGAGTGCCAAGAATATTTCAGAATCAAGGTTGTACAGGAGAGTCAGGTTTCGATGCTGTGGAACTGTGGGTTATGGGCCCACCATGTGGGTTAAGGGGTAGAAAGGGGGATGGCATCTTGCATGGTCATGATAGTAAGGCATGTCAGAGAAAAATCTGTCAGTTATGTTGGCAACAACGTTGGTACCAAGGGCGAGGGACGAAGAGAACCATTTTCCTGCTCGTTGAAACGAGGCGGACCAATAGGCAAAGTTCTCGTCCATCGGTGGTTACCGGAATGTCAACAACTATAGTAACAGGGTCTTACTGACACGGTTCTACACCAAGGTGTTTACATAAGCAGAAAAAATATTACTGCTTAGATCATATAAATCACAAGAAAGGTTAAACAAAACAATGGGAAGGAAAGGGCGATTATCAGATTAAACAGAACAATGGAAATGAAAATGTGTTTAAACACATATTTCAAGGGTATATCCTTCCCAAGGATAAGCAGAGCATGATATCCATGACAGGATTATAATGTAGAAAACTCTTTAGGTAAGGGGAGATAAATTTCATGACATTACCCATACAGCGGTGTTTGGATAGTTGATCAGGAAACATTTAGCATTGGGCTTCAAATGTTCCTGTTGAAAATCGGAGTACCATAGGCATGCTTCGAGATAGCATTGACATGGTCATCAGGTGAAGATCAGACTTTGGAAACACAAAGGATCCATCAGGAATAACTTTTAGAATAAGTCTTACAATTTCCTCATGGAAAGAATGGATAACCTTGCTAAAAATGAAAACTATAACAATGGGTCCTCCGGCCCGGTGCGCTAGGCAAGACATCACCTTGCTGGGCTATACAAAGTCCAATGTTACAGCTGTTGGAAAATTTCCCAACCATCATATTTGGCCGAGATTCAGTTTTGATTGGTGTCAGGATACCTCAGACTCATGATGCGTGAGAAGGAAGGGGTGCAACACAATTTTACAAGATGGAGTTGCAAGATTCTCGGGAAATGAATTATGGAAGCAAGTTCCGAATCATGAGTTCATCATTTAACCAAGGAGAGGACGAGGAGGTGGCTGATGAACTCAGCGACAATTCATTGAGATTTTCAAAAGATGGATTTCCACAACTATGTGAGCAAGGAGATAACATTAGCTAGATCGAATGACTTAATGATGTATGCTCGAGGAAAACATACACAGTTAAACATTGGTTGAAATGTGCACCCGAAATATGGCTAGGTAGCACGATCAATGTTTGAATGATGATTCATTAAGCCATATACATAGAATGAAACTATACACCAATAACTTCAAAGCAATTGGTTCAAATGTGCACCCGAAATATGGGCTAGGTAGCACGATCAATGTTCAAATGATGATTCATTAAGCCATATACGTAGAATGAAACTATAGACCAATAACTTCAAAGCAATAGGGTTGCTAGAAGTTTAGAATTTACACATCACAGACCATTTGTCGGTATTTCGTTTAGAAACAACACGGGGACCAAGAAAGAATGGTGATGGTGAGAAGTATCACTGTACCAAGAATTCTTAAGAGGTGGAGTAATGCTCACGACATTCTTGACATCAAAGATGGTAATACTCCACGGTAGAACATAACATAAGTTGGATAGCAGGGAAATCAAGATACAACACAAAATATGAACAAGTTGGTGTTGGGGGGAGGCAAGAATATTGTCGATGATAACACAATTCATCGAGGGGCAAGGATGGTATTTCTCATCCTGAATTTCGACACACAACTTGGAAAAAGTCAAATTGTTGACAATGATCATGACAAATTTGTCGAGAGGTTTTCAAGAAGATGTAATTGATCGACGATGACACGAGTCAAAGGAATGATGAAAGCGAAAGGTTATTGGAACCACGGGTAGGACACAAACTCGAAATCAAGTTTGCTGTTCAAGGAGAAGTGATATGACGAGGAAGATCGACGCAAGATTGGCTCACTGTCGAAATTTGTGCGCTGGAAAGGTCCAGGTAGCACAGGTAAAATCGGCACGATAATGACATAGCCGAGCTGGCTAGGAATGACTTGAAGGATTATTAAACTCGTAAGCAACAAAAATTACTTAGAGTTATTGAATCGGAGTGCGGAAATGATTCACTTATCGGTGTCCTTGAGGGGTTCTAACAACTCAGAACCCGTTGGAAAAATGGAATCAGCAAGAATATTAATTGATGAAGAACTCATAATCGGCAAGTTAAGTAGTTCCTTGGCATTCTCGAGATACCAGGGGGGTAATAATCGATGACAGACCAAAGTAGAGGTTGGACGGGGCTATTGCTCTGCAGAGGACAAGTGCTTAAACTTGCACGAGAAATGGTTTTTAAAGGAGAACATGGTCAGAACCACGATTGAAAAAGGCCAGATCCCAGATATAAGATGAACTTATACCCGGGGAATAATTAATTTAAGAGAAGCTTTAATGATAAGATCTACATCGTGTCCATGGGCATGAACACAAAGTTCAAGGTCGACTCCCACTTCTCCAATGCATAACCTTTCATTCACTTCTCGCATTTGATGAAGTTGTATGGTAGAAAATTATCTGGTAAAATACCAGAAGGGTATGACTTGTGAAAACCTTCAGGTTCATACGGTTTTTAGGGAAGGTATAGGTTCAATCCATCGGGGCATCTTAGAAACATATACCTCAAACTTCAAGAGTAAAATCACCAGCTCAAAAGTAGAGTATGGTTATCAAGCAGAGGATACAAATTACCAAAGGCATTATATATCCATGGAAATGATCACAAGGTTATTGAATATGAAGGACACTGTCGGATAATAACCCAACAAGGGGTCTTGTGGTCTACAACGGAGCTGATGCGAGTATCGGTACTCTATCAGAGGAAGAAGGAACGAAAGGGCTTCGGACTATAAAAACAACTGGGTAATTCAAAGCTCAAATGCAAAGGAATTATCATTTCCAAATCAAGGGATCAGAAGCCAATGGTCTGATTAAGAATGGATAAGTTGAATAGACTTAGGGGTACAATCGACGGCAATTTGATTGGTCGATAACCAGTTCACGTTTCAAATGACGTCTGAGCCGGAAGGATGAGTTCTAGGCTCTGATTGAGGATTGCGAGCATTCGCAACAAATTGAATCAACGGACTCAAAATGATAATGACAAGAGATGCCAATAAGATTACGAGACTTAAGATTAATCATAATGCAAGTAAGCAAGAATTTCAAGAGCAAAAAGGCTCCTGAGGATTTTCGGAAGATCGAATGGTATTTTGAACACTTTTGTGAAATACTTGAATCAACTGGGCGTGAGCGGATACTCGGTAAGTGCGAGAATTATCCGTAGGGGTATTCAGGTGACAAAGAACAGCAAGGCAGTAAGCTCAAAGGATTCTCGGAACAACAGAGAGAATTTTGGGGTATCTTGTAATAACAAGTTCAACTGGGAAACATTGTATGAATGGCGAGTATACGTGGTTATCCATAGGAGCTTATCGATGAAAGGGAATTGCAAAAGCGATGAACACAAGTTCTCGGGTTATCAGTGGAGAGTATCTTCAGGGTCTTCACGTGCAGCAGACGATCATCAGTAATAAGGGGCTCTCCGGGTGAAAGTGATAACGAGATCCTAATGTTAGATTTAGCAAAATTCACTTAACCCGAATAGAAGAGAGATCAGAGTCCCAAAGTATAGACAAGGAGTAAAAGATCCTAATACCACCCAATGGCGACGTGGGCCCGTAAGCCACACAGCCATGTTAGTAAAAGTTTTTCAATGACTAGAATCGACTTCGGCCAAGGAGTTGGAAAGGGGGATTCCTACAGGTAGTCGGCTCTGATACCAACTTGTGACGCCCCCGATTCAATCGTACACTAATCATACACGCAAACGTGTACGATCAAGATCAGGGACTCACGGGAAGATATCACAACACAACTCTAAAAATAATAATAAGTCATACAAGCATCATAATACAAGCCAGGGGCCTCGAGGGCTCGAATACAAGTGCTCGATCATAGACGAGTCAGCGGAAGCAACAATATCTGAGTATAGACATAAGTAAACAAGTTTTCCTTAAGAAGGCTAGCACAAACTGGGATACGGATCGAAAGAGGCGCAGGCCTCCTACCTGGGATCCTCCTAAACTACTCTTAGTCGTCGTCAGCGGCCTGCACGTAGTAGTAGGCACCTCCGGTGTAGTAGGAGTCGTCGTCGACGGTGGCGTCTGGCTCCTGGGCTCCAGCATCTGGTTGCGACAACCAGGTAGAAGGGAAAGGGGGAAAAGAGGGAGAAAAGCAACCGTGAGTACTCATCCAAAGTACTCGCAAGCAAGGATCTACACTACATATGCATGGGTATATGTGTAAAGGGGCCATATCGGTGGACTGAACTGCAGAAAGCTAGAATAAGAGGGGGATAGCTAATCCTGTCGAAGACTACGCTTCAGGCCACCTCCATCTTGCAGCATGTAGAAGAGAGTAGATGGTAAGTTCACCAAGTAGCATCGTATAGCATAATCCTACCCGGCGATCCCCTCCTCGTCGCCCTGTTAGAGAGCGATCACCGGGTTATATCTGGCACTTGGAAGGGTGTGTTTTATTAAGTATCCAGTTCTAGTTGTCATAAGGTCAAGGTACAACTCCGGGTCGTCCTTTTACCGAGGGACACGGCTATTCGAATAGATAAACTTCCCTGCAGGGGTGCACCACATAACCCAACACGCTCGATCCCATTTGGCCAGACACACTTTTTTGGGTCATGCCCGGCCGCGGAAGATCAACACGTCGCAGCCCCACCTAGGCTCAACAGAGAGGTCAGCACGCCGGTCTAAATCCTATGCGCGCAGGGGTCTGGGCCCATCGCCCATTGCACACCTGCACGTTGCGTACGCGGCCCGAAGCAGACCTAGGACCCTTAATACAAGCGCGAGCTTACGGTCCAATGCGGCGCGCGCCACTCAGTCACTGACGTTAAAAAGAGCTTCGGCTGATACCACGACGCTGAGTGCCCATAACTATTCCCGCGTAGTTGGTTAGTGCGTATAGACCAAATGGCCAGACTCAGATCAAATACCAAGATCTCGTTAAGCGTGTTAAGTATCCGCGAATGCCGACCAGGGCCAGGCCCACATCTCTCCTAGATGGTCTCAACCTGCCCTGTCGCTCCGCCACAAAGTAACAGTCGGGGGCCGTCAGGAACCCAGGCCCACCTCTACCGGGATGGAGCCACCTGTCCTTTCAGCCCCCTCATCAAAATCACTTGCGGGTACTCAACGAGCTGACCCGACTTTAGTCGCCACATGTGTCATGTATATAAAGTATATAATATATACCCGTGATCACCTCCCAAAGTGATCACGACCCAGTAGTATAGCATGGCAGACGGACAAGAGTGTAGGGCCACTGATGGAACACTAGCATCCTATACTAAGCAGTACGATAGCAGGTAAGGGTAACAACTGTAGCAACAATGACAGGCTATGCATCAGTATAGGATTAACCGAAAGCAGTAACATGCTACAATACTCTAATGCAAGCTGCATAGAAAAGAATAGGCGATATCTAGTGATCAAGGGGGGGGGGGCTTGCCTGGTTGCTCTGGCAAGGAGGGGTCATCGTCGACGTAGTCGATCACAGGGGCGGCATCGGTCTCGGGGTCTATCGGAGAGAAGAGGGGGAAGAAATAATAAATATAAAAGCAAGCATAGCATCACAAAGCATAACATGGCAATATGCTGTGCTGGGGGTGACCTAACGTATGGCTACACGATAAAGGTGAAGGGGGAATTCAACCGTGAATGATTTCCCGGTTCCGGACCTGTGTCAGACAGATGACCGGAGGGGGGAATGTTCCATGCTCAGGTAGTTAGAGGCATCTAACAGGTAAACGGACCGCGTGTTCGGATTCGTTGGATTTTTCTGAGCAATTTTCATGTATAAAGTTTTTCCATCCGAGCTACGCATTATTTTCTATGATTTTCTAAAATTTTAATAGTTTTCTGAAATTATTTAAATTAATAGAATTAACAGAAAAGGGACATGACTTCAGCATGATGTGTGGGTGACGTCAGCAGTCAACACAGGTCGGCTGACCAGGTCAAACCTGACCCGTGGGTCCAACGGGACCCACATGTCAGCCTCTGTTAGCTTAACAGTGGATTAAACTAATCTAACTAAGCAAATTAGGGGTGTGGGCCCCATATGTCAGTGAGTGTTTAGGCTAGTATAGTTACTTGTTTTTTATAAAAACGTTTATTAAACTAATTATCAGAGTGGGGCCCACATGTCTATGACAGAAGCTGGCCCAGTTAGCGTTGACCTCGGTCAACTGGTCAAAGTGGGGCACCTGGGCCCACCAGTCAGTGGCCCAGGCGGTGCCACGTCGGTGACGTCACCGGAATCACACCGGCGACCATTCCCGTGGCCGAAGTTCCCTGGAATTGCTCGGATTTCCCGCACAGTGCACCATTCCGCGCGTTTTCGGTGGCGTTCGAACGAGTAGATCGTCCCGCGTCGATCTAGAGTGATCCCAGGTGCGGGGGTGGCCGGAGTGGAGCAAAACGACGACCGCGGGCGGCGCCAGAATACGGGCATCTCTAAAAACCACGCTACGGCTTGCGTTCTAGCTAACAAACGGCGCTAGCGGGCTCTACGGGTCTCCAGCAACTCGACGGAGGCCACGGCTTGGCTCGGAGATGGACGGTGTGAGCGCAACGAGCTCACGGACGAGGCCGTATGCGGCAATGGCGATGGAGGCACCGCAAGCCATCTACGGTGCATGAGGAGGAACCAGAGGAAGGAGGAGGGTGTAGAGGCTTACGGCACGGCACACGGAGGCCCTCGAGTGAACGGGAGCGCTGAGGGGAGTCGGAATCGATCGCGGCAGACGACGGCGACCGAGGTTGGGGAAAAGCTTGACCCGGCCACTGCAGGGTACTCCAGCTCGTCCTGAAGCGCGGGGTCGATCAGGACGATGTAGAGGGAGCTCGGGGACTCGGTGACTCAACGATTGGTGGTCGGGGCCACGCCTACGGCGAGGCTTCAGCGGCGATCTCGCTCGGGCGAGGGGTGAGCAGAGAGAGAGAGAGAGAACGGCCGAGATGGAGAGGGGAGTGGGTGGAGGTAGGTGGGGGGGGGCCTCGGTGGAGGCCTTATCCACCCAGTAGCGCTGTCGGCGAGCTGGCTCGGCGGCGACGGTGGGTGCGCCTCGGTCGCTTGAACAGAGAATGGGGGAGAAGGAGGAGGCCGTCGTGGGCTTGGCTCTAGGCACTGTGCACTTAGGCCAGTGCACAGTGGCCTTTTTCTATTTTCTTTTTACAGAAAAAATGCTATGCATTATTTGAGCTGCCAAAAGGAGTTCTGTAAAATGTGGAACTTGGCCAAATAAATACATTACAATATTTGGCACCTGCCACAAAAATTTTGGTAGGAGTTTGAATTGTTTTGGATTTTTCACAAATGGAAAAGCATTAAAAAATGCTGATTTGGAACTGCATTAATTACCAGGGGAATTTAGCTATCTCAAATGATGTTGAATCACTCATGACATTTAGTTAGTGAAAAATTGCAACCGAGCGAACATTTTTGTTTTACTGTTTGGAGAAATAATTTATTTGACTTTATTTTAAAATTGAATTCGAATTGGTTTCGAATCAAAGTGAGATTAGCAACAATAATAGTGATGACTTGGCATCATTAGTAGGGGATTACTGTAGCTTGATTATCCGGGTGTTACATTAGTGATATCACATATGATCCACTCGAGACATGGCTACTATCTTGTGACGCCCCCGATTTAATCGTACACTAATCATGCACGCAAATGTGTACGATCAAGATCAGGGACTCACGGGACGATATCACAACACAACTCTACAACATAAATAACTCATACAAGCATCATAATACAAGCCAGGGGCCTCGAGGGCTCGAATACAAGTGCTCGATCATAGACGAGTCAGCGGAAGCAACAATATCTGAGTACAAACATAAGTTAAACAAGTTTGCCTTAAGAAGGCTAGCACAAAATTAGCAACGATCGAAAAGGCAAGGCCTCCTGCCTGGGACCTCCTAACTACTACTCGAAGCCGAACTCCATCCTCGGGATCTCTAGCTCCTGGACTCCAGCATCTGGTTGCGACAACCAGGTAGAATGGAAAGGGGGAAAAGAGGGAGAAAAGCAACCGTGAGTACTCATCCAAAGTACTCGCAAGCAAGGAGCTATAGTACATATGCATGGGTATATGTGTAAAGGGCCATATTGGTGGACTGAACTGCAGAATGCCAGAATAAGAGGGGGATAGCTAATCCTGTCGAAGACTACGCTTCTGGCAGCCTCCATCTTGCAGCATGTGAAAGAGAGTAGATTGAAGTCCTCCAAGTAGCATCGTATAGCATAATCCTACCCGGCGATCCCCTCCTCGTCGCCCTGTTAGAGAGCGATCACCGGGTTATATCTGGCACTTGGAAGGGTGTGTTTTTATTAAGTATCCAGTTCTAGTTGTCATAAGGTCAAGGTACAACTCCGGGTCGTCCTTTTACCGAGGGACACGGCTATTCGAATAGATAAACTTCCCTGCAGGGGTGCACCACATAACCCAACACGCTCGATCCCATTTGCCCGGACACACTTTTCTGGGTCATGCCCGGCCTCGGAAGATCAACACGTTGCAGCCCCACCTAGGCACAACAGAGAGGTCAGCACGCCGGTCTAAATCCTAGGGTGCAGGGGTCTGGGCCCATCGCCCATTGCACACCTGCACGTTGCGAACGCGGCCGGAAGCAGACCTAGCCTAGCAGGCGTTCCAGTCCAATCTGGCATGCGCCACTCAGTCGCTGACGTCACGAAGGCTTCAGCTGATACCACGACGTCGAGTGCCCATAACTGTTCCCGCATAGTTGTTTAGTGCGTATAGACCAAATGGCCAGACTCAGATCAAATACCAAGAACTCGTTAAGCGTGTTATTTTTAAGTATCCGTGGACGCCGACCAGGGCCAGGCCCACCTCTCTCCTAGGTGGTCTCAACCTGCCCTGTCGCTCCGCCACAAAGTAACAGTAGGGGGCCGTCAGGAACCCAGGCCCACCTCTACCGGGATGGAGCCACCTGTCCTTTCAGCCCCCTCATCAGAATCACTTGCGGGTACTCAACGAGCCGACCCGACTTTAGTCACCACATGTGTTATGTATATAAAGTATATAGTATATACCCGTGATCACCTCCCAAAGTGATCACGGCCCAGTAGTATAGCATGGCAGACGGACAAGAGTGTAGGGCCACTGATGGAACACTAGCATCCTATACTAAGCAGTAGGATAGCAGGTAACGGTAACAACTGTAGCAACAATGAGAGGCTATGCAACAGAATAGGGTTAACCGAAAGCAGTAACATGCTACACTACTCTAATGCAAGCAGTATAGAGAAGAATAGGCGATATCTGGTGATCAAGGGGGGGGGCTTGCCTGGAAGCTCAGCCGAGAATGAGGGGTCGTCAACACCGTAGTCGATCGGGGGTTGCCGGCAGTCTTGGGGTCTACCGGAAAGAAGTAACGGAGGGGAACACAATAAATAACAGAGCAATCAAAGCATCACATAGCGTAACATGGTAATACGCGGTGCTAGGTGTGCCCTAACGCGGTACTAGGTGATACCGGCGAAGGGGGGAAACATCCGGGAAAGTATTCCAGGTGTTTGACGTTTTCGGACAGATGAACCGGAGGGGAAAAGTTGCGTGTTTGCTATGCTAGGGATGTGTGGCGGATGAACGGGCTACGTATTCGGATTCGTCTCGTTGTTCTGAGCAACTTTCATGTACAAAGTTTTTCCATCCGAGTTACGGATTAAAAGATATGATTTTCAAAAGAATTTATTAATTTCTGGAATTTAATTAATTATTTAATTTAATTCGAAATTGGATTTATAACATCAGCATGATGTCATGCTGACGTCAACAATCAACAAGGGTTGACTGGTCAACCTGACCAGTGGGTCCCACTTGTCAGTGACACATATTAATTAACCTAATCAGGATTAATTAGGGATGGGCCCCACTGTCATTGACTGATTAATTAATTAACTAACAGTTTAATTAGTTTAGTTATTTGATTAGTTTAATTAATCAAAATTAATTAAGTTAATTAATTCTTTAATTTATTAATTATTTTTAATATATATTATTATTATTATTATTATTATTTATTTTTATTTTCTTTTTTTAACAAACGTTCTGGGGTGGGGCCCCTTTGTCATAGGGCCCTGGGGCCATAGCGGGTGCGGGCGACGTTTTCGGGCGCGGCCCGATCGAGCGCACGCCTAGGGGGGGCCGTGGCAGACGAGGCCGGGCGGTCGCCGGCGGGAGGGCAGCAGCGGGCGCGGGCGGTGGTTGCGGCAAAGTTGCGCAGCTACGGGCGCGCGCGTGTGAGGAAGGCCGGGGCGAACGAGGTAGCTACGACTGATAGCTGCAGCGACGGCGGTGCGGGCGTGAGGTGCGCAAGGGGAGGGGCGAGCCGCAAGCGAGCGCGGAGCAGGTGGACACGGGAGCGAGGCGGGCGCGCGGACACGCGCACGACCACGGGCGAAGGCGAGGTTGCAGGAGGCGTGCGCGCAGTGGGGGGCACGGTAGTGAGCGGGCGAACGACAAGCGGACGACGTGGGTATGGCTGGGCGGAGGCCAGCGCGGGGCGCGTCGGGGTTGCGGGGCAGCGACGCAGGACGAGCGCACGCGGGGCAGGAACAGAGAGGGAGTGCGGGCGGCGAAGCTCACGTTCGAGTAGAGACCAGGGGGCGGCGAGGCCTGGTGGAGCCGGCGAGGGAGAGACGGGGATGGGCAGTCCGGCGGGGAGGTCCGACAAACGGCAGGGCGGCGAGGCGACGCCGGTGGGATCGGGGGCGGGGAGCGCGGCCCTGATCTAGATCCACGAGAGGGGGGAGAGGAGACGAGGGATGGGGAGGAAGTGGGGTCGTGGGTGCGGGGGTTAGGGTTCGGTGGTGAGGGGGGCAACCTAAGTAGGCCAAGGGAGTGGGTGGGCCGGCCTGTTAGCTGCCAGGTGGGCCAAACGGCCCAGGGGGAGGGGGTCCTTTTACTTTGTTTTTTTATTCTGTTTAGTCTTTCTTTTTATTTATTTCTTTCATGTTTCTTTTAGTTGCTGTTTATTCTAGTGTTAACAATATACCAACGTGGCACCTAAATTGATGTCACCAATTATGCCACTGCCACATTAATTTTGCTACTCAAAGTAAAATAGTTTTACAATTAATTATTATTTAAAAGTAATTAAATAATAGTTTTCGCTATTGTTTTATTCATCTTATAGTATTTAAATATTTTATAAAGATGTGATTTCTCCATCATAATTACCTATGCAACTTTTGGTTCACTCCGAACATTTTAGTTTTAATATTTGAAACCTTTTATTGTTTGCTTGATTTTGACTTTGAATTTAAATCGGTTTCGAACTAACGTGAGATTAGCAACAGTAATCGAAGTGACGTGGCATCATTAGCAGAGGTTCACTATAGCTTAATTATCCGGGCGTCACAATTCTCCTCCACTACAAGAAATCTCGTCCCGAGATTTAAGAGGTAGAGAAGGGGGGAGGTCTAGTTACGAAATTCTAACGGATCTTCTCGGCCTTGGTTGCTCTTCTGGAAAAGGTCAATCCATTACATTGACGTCTTTATTTCTCTGCTTCAGGTCATCATGATGAAGTTGTCGTCCTTTCTTCGGGATCTCCGTCATACTTAAGAAAGAATAAGGGGCATAGCGGAAGAATGGACCTCTGCAAGGTAGAATATCTGGTAGATAACATCGGGGAAGGTGGTGGAAAGTAACTCTCGAATTGAAACTTAAGAAAATATCAAGAGCAACGTATGAAGGTAGCATGAGAAGTTTCGAGCGGGCATGCAATCGTTCGTTGCGTGAAACGAAGTGTGAAAAGGGGTTCAGAGCAACGAGAATAACATGGTGTTTGATTCCAGGATGAATAATGGTATAGATTTTAGCTCGTGAATCACATACGAAGCTAGGTGCACAGGATACATTAGAATCCGGGTTGTAAAGAAGAGTCAGGTTTCGATCCTGTGGAACTGTGGGTTATGGGCCCACCATACGGGATAAAGGTAGAAAAAGCGGTGACATCTTGCACGGTCATGATAGCAAGGCATGTCAGAGGGTAGCCTATCAGTTATACGTCAGCAACATCGTCGGTACCAAGGGCGAGGGACGAAGAGAACCATTTTCCTGCTCGTTGAAACGAGGCGGACCAATAGGCAAAGTTCTCGTCCATCGGTGGTTACCGGAATGTCACCAACAATAGTAACAGGGTCTTACTGACAGAGTTGTACACCGAGGTGTTTGCACAAGTAGGGAATTAATACTGCTTAGATCATAATGATCACCAACAAGATAGACGACCACAAACAAGAGAATGACGCAAGAATGGACGGGATTCATGCTTTGTTGGTCGACTGCTCTTCTACCACTTCGTCCTACTCAAGACGGAGCCGCTCGAGTCGACACTCCGACGACACCATCTCCGGATAAAGTACTCCGACATCAAACACGCTTCGACGAGCCGCGCGCCAAGACCGTCAAGCAAAACGCAATCCTCTACAGGACAACGACTCTCAGGTGCAAGTTTGTGAGCAAGAACATCGACACCGTCAAAAGCAAGCTACTTTCGCGCAAGCACAAGAACGGCAACGTCAATGCCAACAACAAGAGGAAGAGCGAGCGCGACAACACCAAGATGCACAAGATGCCGAGGCGCAACGTCAAGAACAACAACTACGTGAAGCTCAAGCACTTGAGGCGCAACGTGCCCTCTGAGATTCTGGTCGAGCCATAGCCACGCGCAACAGACAAGCTCGTGAGCAACAAGAACGCTTCGCAATGAAGTTCAAGAGAGGATTTATCAATCAAGAGTGCATCATAAAGTTCCTCAAGCCCCTCCACAAGCTCGACAAGCTCCTCCACAAGCTCGACAAGAACCTCCACTTCACCAAGAGCAAGAAGACCATGGAAATCATCCACGACAAGAGCAACATGAGGTTGACGATCCTCCACGACAAGGGCGTCATCATCCCCGACCACACCACAATGAAGAGCAACGCTACGGCAAGCTAAAGTTTACCATGCCCAAGTTTTCCGGAAGCAATGATCCCGAAGAGTACCTTTCAAGGACATTGAAGGTTGACAAAATCTTCCGCTTGCACAACTATGAGGAAGAGAAGAAGATCGCGATGGCATCCCTTGAGTTCCAAGATTACGTCCTCATTTGGTGGGAACAAGTCACTGAGCGCCGAGAGGCAAGAGGTGAACCACCCATCACAACTTGTGCGCAAATGAAGGATGTCATGAGGGCACGTTTCGTGCCAACCTACTACAACCGCGACCTCTTCAAGAAACTCAGACTCCTCAAGCAAGGAACCAAGAGCGTTGAAGAGTACTACAAAGAAATGGAGATTGCCATGATAAGAGCCAATGTCACGGAAGATGATGAGCAAACTATGGCATGTTTCTTGAATGGACTCAATCATCCTATCAAGAAGATAGCCGACTTCCAACCATACTCAAACCTCATCGAGCTAGTGCACCAAGCTACCAAAGCGGAACGTCAAGTGCAAGATGAATTCAAGTATGCCAAGTACTCTTCCAAGAGCTAGGGCTTCTCCAACACCCATGCTTCAACGACTCCAATACCTTCTACCTCAACCAAAGCTACCCCAAGCAACATCGACAAGTCAAGTTACAAGAAAACTTCGACAACCTCAAGTCATCCTCCTACAACAAGAAATTGCAAGCCGAGAGCTTCATCATCATCTACTCCAACCGATGAGACCATCGAGACAAGTTCCTTCAAATGCTTCACGTGCGGCGGCCGAGGCCACAAGTCTTTCGAGTGTACAAACAAGCGCACCATGATCCTCAACGACGACGGAACCTATGACTCCATGAGTGAAGAAGAAATGGAAGCCATCGAGCAAGTGGCCATGCACCGGCAAGTGAACGAAGATTGATGAGGACATCAATACCATTGTTACACCCACAGCCCCTACTACTACATATACTGGACCAATTACTAGAGCTCGCGCACACCAATTAAATTATCAGGTACTTTAGTTTCTTGGTAATGATTCTAATGTTCATGAGAATATGATGCTGCCTAAATTGGACACATTTGTTTTGCTTACAAATGAAGGGCCTGGCATGGATAAGAGGGATGAACACAGGAGCAAGACCAAGCATGGAGATGATGGCATGCGTAAGGGGAACAAGAACGGAGTTACAAGTGATGATTTTAGGACTTTGAAGCCACCATAATGAGTGCATGAAGCCTTGGACGAAATATACAAGATGCCACTTCAGAAATTTCATCCAGAGGCTATTATAGGTGCTGCATCACCATATTATTGGGCCAGGCCCATGTAATTTCGAAATACTTGAGTATAGGCTGTTTTTAGAGTCCGTATGTGTGGGGAAACAAGAGATAGGGATGGTTTCGGACCCCTCCCCCAGGGGCCATGAAATTCCCCTCCTCTTCCTCCATATATACAGCCCTTAGGGCACCGTTTAGACTTTGGGTTTTGTTTAGATCAAAAGTTCGCCATAGTTGCAACTTCGCGTACTTCGTTTGTGTTCAACGACCAGACCAAGGCATCACAGAACCCCACCTTGATTAATAAAGCTTTCCTCTTATATTCGCAATATCCAGATTGAAATCTTAGTTTCTTGCTTGTTCTTCGTTTGCCTGCAGGAAACAGACCTTCGTGGTCAGGTTGATCATGCTCCGGCGTGGTCAATAACCTCTCGGTGTTGGTTTAGCGATTGCTAAGGCGCGACGTCCTTGCACGTTCGTAGTCGGATCGTCAAAGTCGACTTCCTCCAAAATGATAGCCACCATCTCATCGAAGGACGAGACACCTTTGCCTCTATCAAGTGGTATCAGATTTCTAGGTTGCTCGGTGAGATTTTACAGTTTTTCGTAGTTTAGATCGAGTCTGTTCTTCATACCTACATTCCACGAAAAAGCCACAAAAAAATTAGGGTTAGTTCATCATATCCGAACCAATCTGAGCCTTTGCATAATCTTTTTAGGGTTTTTGCTTTGTTGAATTTGCGGTTGCATCGTCGTGTCAAGTTGCTGGTCTTAGAGTCTAGTCTTTTAGAGTTTCGAGTTTTGGTCATAAGTTGTCACGCCGCCGCCGCACCATGATCATCGCCACTGCCATCTACCACCACCGCTTAGCCGCCACTGCTCTGAATCCGTATCCATATAAACCACCAATCCGTATCCATATACCACCACCGATCCGTATACATTTACCACCACCGCTACCATATACCACCACCGCTGCCATATCCTACCACCATATATCCACCACCAATCCGAGTTCTTTTCCTATTAGGTTTGTTTTCGAGATCCATCTATTTTCCGTTTCGTGTTTCCTTACCTGAGTAGGTCTCGGCAAAAAAAAAGAGTCTGGAGACCCCTGGGCAGTTTTTAGGCCAAAATTTCGGCAACCGAAAATATTTTTTCCCTATCCTATTTTTAGGCTTTTTCGAGTCTTTTGAGCCATGTGCCATCATAGTGATTTTTTGTCGCACTTTTTCGTCATCGCTGCCCTAATTTCCAAAAAAAATAGTAAGAAAATTTCGTGCCCATACTGTCATTTTGACCTGGGAAGAGTTTTGAGACACTCGCCATTATAGTGATTTTTTCGCAAAAAAAAAGAGGAGCGCAAAAAAAAAAACAGAGCAAAAAAAATTCCAGAGTGTGCTTTTTCCTTGTTTACGTGCAGCGCCGTGATTTTTTTAGTGTTCTAGGCTCGCGTCTCTAGCACGGTCTAGCCTAGGACCAACACAGTACCGCCGTTGAGCGTTTATTCAACTTTGCATCTCTGAATTGATTATTGCTGACCCTTTTTGCTACCATATTATAAGCCTTCCTAGCTCCACATACATCTACATCGTGCGTTTGACTCGCCCTGGTAATCGCTCTATCCATGCTTTGAGAATTTTGACTACATCGGTTGCCGATCACCGCCTGCTGCTGGGTAAGAACTGGTAAGAATTTGAGATTTCCTTGACGGATTTGTGACACCCACCACCACCACCACTTGTAAGTAGTCTGTAGGATCATATTCTTGTGTGTTTCTATTGCTGCTAACCATGCCAGGATCACAAGCCGATGAGATTGATTGGGAGAACTTAACGAACAAGGAGCTTCATGATAAGTTTCAGCAAATGATGACTGAACAGGTGCAAGATGTGCTGAACAATTTTGAAGAGGCCATGGAGAAGATCACTGGCCTTGAGAAGACATTCGAAACAAAGCTCGATAACGGATTTAATGAACTGCTTGTGCGTCTTCCACCACCGGCCGCACCTGCCGCACGTCTGCAACAACAACAACAACAACAATGACTACCTCCATGTCGCGAAACAGCCCTCCGTCGAGCGAGCTGTGTCCTTCTTCAGCCTGGCCAAACTATTGGTGCTGCTGTTGATACTTCTGTGGTTCCTGCTGCTAATGCGGAGGATGATTATGCGGGAGATTACAAGGATGAGGTTGATCAGAATCAGAACTACGTGCAACCACCAGCACCACCACCACCAGGTCGTCCACATGCAAATAATCACAATGGTAGGGCTCTCCCTCAGGTACGAGATCATGACCATCTTCCTAAACTGAAATTGAATATTCCACCATTTGAGGGTAGATATGTTCCTGATATATATCTTACTTGGGAGTTAGAAACCGAACAATGATTTACATGTTTAGAATATCCCGAGGAGAGACGTGTTGCTGCTGCACTTTGTGCTTTCACTAGTTTTTCTTGTGTGTGGTGGTCTGAACATCGTAGATTATATCCGAATAATATTCCAACTACTTGGGCTGCTTTGAAAACCGCTATGCGTACTCGTTGGGTTCCACCATATTATCAACGTGAATTACATCAAAAATTGCAGCGTTTAAGACAAGGAAAAAATTCTATAGAGGAATATTATCAGGAATTACAAACTGGCATGATTAGATGTGGTATTGTTGAGGATAATGAAGCTATGCTAGCACGTTTTATGGGTGGATTAAATGGAGAGATTCAGACCATTCTAGAGTATAAGGATTATAATAATATCGCTCGTTTATTCCATCTTGCTTGTAAAGCTGAACGTGAAGTGCAGGATCGACATGCATTGGCGCGAACTAACTTTTCTGCAGGTCGACCTTCATCATGGACACCACGTGAATCCTCTGCTTTCACTGCACCATCACCTCCATCAGGTGCCACCTCCAACCGTGATACAAGAAAGCAGGCACAACCACCACTATCTGCGAAGAGCACACCTGCCGGGCCTGCACAGAGCTCTTCTTCTTCCATGGCATCAACAGGGCACACAAGTGATATTATTTGTCGTCGTTGTAAGGGAAGAGGTCATTATGCGCGAGAATGCAAATCTCAGCGTGTCATGATTGCTACTGAGGATGGTGGGTATGAGTCCGCTAGTGACTATGATGAGGAGACTTTGGCTCTTATTGCACGTGAAGAACATGGCGGAGATGATTCTGATCATGAGACGCAATACATGGCTCCTGAAGATGCTGACAGGTATGAATGTTTGGTTGATCAACGTGTTTTGAGTGTGCAGGTTACACAAGCTGAGCAAAATCAGAGGCATAATTTGTTCCATACAAAGGGAGTTGTGAAGGAATGTTCTATTTGCGTCATCATAGATGGAGGGAGCTGCAACAACTAGGCTAGCATGGAGATGGTGGAGAAGCTATATCTCACCACAAGACCACATCCACATCCTTACTACATCCAATGGTTCAACAAGAGCGGCAAGGTTAAGGTAACACATACTGTTCGTGTGCATTTTAGTATCTCTACATATGCTGATTATGTTGATTGTGATGTGGTACCTATGCAAGTATGTTCCTTATTACTTGGTAGACCATGGCAATTTGATAAAAGTTCTGTACACCATGGTAGAAACAATCAGTATACTCTTGTTCATAAGGGTAAAAATATTACTTTGCTTCCTATGATTCCTGATTCCATTTTGAAAGATGATATTAATAGAGCTAATAAAGTAAAACAGGAGAAAAATAAGAGTGAAAATCAGATTGTGGCAAAAGAATTTGAGCAACAAATGAAGCCTAATAATAAACCATCTAGTGTTGCTTCTGAAATTAAATTGAAAAGTGCATGTTTACTTGCCACCAAATCTGATATTGATGAGCTAGATTTTAGCAAATCTGTTTGTTATGCTTTTGTGTGCAAAGAGGCATTATTTTCATTCGAGGATGTGCCTTCCTCTTTGCCCCCTACTGTCACTAACATTTTGCAGGAGTTCGCTGACGTCTTCCCACAAGACGTGCCACCGGGATTATGACCTATACGAGGGATTGAGCATCAAATTGACTTAATTCCCGGTGCATCGCTACCCAACCGTGCACCATACCGTACCAATCCAGAGGAGACGAAGGAGATTATGCGTCAAGTACAGGAGCTGCTCGACAAAGGTTATATACGCGAATCTCTTAGTCCTTGTGTTGTTCCTATTATACTAGTGCCTAAAAAGGATGGTACGTCGCGTATGTGTGTTGATTGTAGAGGCATTAATAATATTACTATTCGTTATCATCATCCTATTCCTAGGCTAGATGATATGGTTGATGAATTGAGTGGCTCTACAATATTCTCCAAAGTTGATTTGCGTAGTGGAAACCATCAAATTCATATGAAATCGGGAGATGAATGGAAAACGGCATTTAAAACTAAGTTTGGTTTATATGAGTGGTTAGTCATGCCTTTTGGGTTAACTAATGCACCTAGTACTTTCATGAGACTAATGAACGATGTTTTACGTGCTTTCATTGGACGATTTGTGGTAGTCTATTTTGATGATATACTGATTTATAGAAAATCTTTGGAAGAACATTTGGAACATTTACGTGCTGTTTTTATTGCTCTACGTAATGCACGTTTGTTTGGTAACCTTGGGAAGCGCACCTTTTGCACCGACCGAGTATCTTTTCTTGGATATGTTGTTACTCCACAGGGAATTGAAGTTGATAAAGCCAAGATTGAAGCTATTGAGAGTTGGCCGTAGCCCAAAACGGTCACACAAGTGAGGAGTTTTTTTGGACTCGCTAGTTCCTATAGGCGTTTTGTGAGAGATTTTAGCACCATTGCTGCACCTCTCAATGAGCTTACAAAGAAGGATGTGCCTTTTGTTTGGGGTACCGCACAGGAAGAAGCCTTCACGGTATTGAAAGATAAGTTGACACATGCTCCTTTTGCTCCAACTTCCTGATTTTAATAAGACTTTTGAGCTTGAATGTGATGGTAGTGGAATTGGATTAGCAGGTGTGTTATTACAGGATGGCAAACCTGTTGCATACTTTTCTGAAAAATTGAGTGGGCCTAGTCTGAACTATTCTACTTATGATAAAGAACTATATGCTCTTGTTCGGACCTTAGAAACATGGCAACATTATTTATGGCCCAAAGAATTTGTTATACATTCTGATCATGAATCTTTGAAACACATTAAATGTCAAGCAAAACTGAACCGTAGACATGCTAAATGGGTTGAATTCATTGAGACTTTCCCTTATGTCATTAAACACAAGAAGGGTAAAGAAAATGTTATTGCTGATGCATTGTCTCGTCGTTATACTATGCTTTCAGAACTTGACTTTAAAATATTTGGTTTGGAGACCATCAAAGATCAATATGTGCATGATGCTGAATTTAAAGATGTATTGCAGAATTGTAAAGAAGGTAGAACATGGACCAAGTTCGTCGTTAACGATGGATTTGTGTTTGCTGCTAACAAGCTATGCATTCCAGCTAGCTCCGTTTGTCTTTTGTTGTTGCAGGAGGCGCATGGAGGAGGACTAATGGGACACTTTGGCGTGAAGAAGACGGAGGATATACTTTCTACACATTTCTTTTGGCCAAAGATGAGACGGGATGTTGAGCGTTTTGTTGCTCGCTGCACTACATGTCAAAAAGCTAAGTCATGACTCAATCCTCATGGTTTATATATGCCTTTGCCTGTACCTAGTGTTCCTTGGGAGGATATATCTATGGACTTTGTTTTAGGTTTACCTCGAACAAAGAAGGGGAGGGATAGCATATTTGTTGTCGTGGATAGGTTCTCGAAAATGGCACACTTTATACCATGTCATAAAAGCGATGATGCTGTTAATGTTGCTGATTTGTTCTTTTGTAAAATTATTCGCTTGCATGGTGGGCCAAATACTATTGTTTCAGACCATGATACTAAATTTCTTAGCCACTTTTGGAGATGTTTATGGGCTAAGTTGGGGACTAAACTGCTTTTTAGTACTACTTGTCATCCCCAAACAGATGGTCAAACTGAAGTAGTCAATAGAACATTGTCTACTATGCTTAGGGCTGTTTTGAAGAATAATAAGAAAATGTGGGAAGAATTCTTGCCTCATATTGAATTTTCTTATAATCGTTCGTTGCATTCTACTACTAAGATGTGCCCTTTTGAAATTGTGTATGGTTTCCTACCTCGTGCACCTATTGATTTGTTGCCTCTCACATCTTCGGAGAAGGTTAATTTTTATGCTAAACAACGTGCTGATTTGATCTTAAAAATGCATGAGTTAACTAAGGAAAAAATTGAGCATATGAATGGTAAACATAAACTTGCTAGAGATAAGGGTAGAAAACATGTTGTCTTTGCACCTGGAGATCTTGTTTGGTTACATTTGCGTAAGGATAGGTTTCCTAATTTGCGCAAATCAAAGCTAATGCCACGTGCTGATGGTCCTTTTAAGGTGTTATAGAAAATAAATGATAATGCATATAAACTTGAGCTGCCTGCAGATTTTGGGGTTAGTCCCACTTTTAACATTGCAAATTTGAAGCCTTGTTTGGGTGAGGAAGATGAGCTTCCGTCGAGGACGACTTCATTTCAAGAAGGGGAGGATGATGAGGACATCAATACCATTGTTACACCCATAGCCCTACTACTACATATACTGGACCAATTACTAGAGCTCGCGCACGCCAATTAAATTATCAGGTACTTTCGTTTCTTGGTAATGATTCTAATGTTCATGGGAATATGATGCTGCCTAAATTGGATACATTGTTTTGCTTACAAATGAAGGGCTTGGCATGGATAAGAGGGATGAACACAGGAGCAAGACCAAGCATGGAGATGATGGCATGCGCAAGGGGAACAAGAACGGAGTTACAAGTGATGATTTCAGGACTTTTGAAGCCACCATAATGAGTGCATGAAGCCTTGGACGAAATATACAAGATGCCACTTCATAAATTTCGTCCAGAGGCTATTATAGGTGTTGCGTCACCTTATTATTGGGCCAGGCCCATGTAATTTCGAAATACTTGAGTATAGGCTGTTTTTAGAGTCCGTATGTGTGGGGAAACAAGAGATAGGGATGGTTTCGGACCCCTCCCCCAGGGGCCACGAAATTCCCCTCCTCTTCCTCCATATATATAGCTCTTAGGGCACCGTTTGGACTTTGGGTTTTGTTTAGATCAAAAGTTCGCCATAGTTGCAACTTCGTGTACTTCGTTAGTGTTCAGTGACCAGACCAAGGCGTCACAGAACCCCACCTTCATTAATAAAGCTTTCCTCTTATATTCGCAATATCCAGATTGCAATCTTTGTTTCTTGCTTGTTCTTCGTTTGCCTGCAGGAAACAGACCTTCATGGTCAGGTTGATCGTGCTCCGGCGTGGTCAATAACCTCTCGGAGTTGGTTTAGCGATTGCTAAGGCGCGACGTCCTCGCACGTTCGTAGTCGGATCGTCAAAGTCGACTTCCTCCAATATGATAGCCACCATCTCATCGAAAGATAGGACACCTTTGCCTCTACCAAAGATGAAGATAATCAAGTCTTTTGTGACGATGATTCGAGCCCCGCTATCATTGTATCCATGGTCTTGGCTCTTTAACATCAACAAGACGAAGACCAAAGATGCCATATCATCCACACCAAGGCCGGCATCAATGGAAGGTCCGTCAAGGTCATCATCGATGGAGGGAGTTGTCATAACTTGGAAAGTGAAGAACTATGCTCCAAGCTCCAATTGGTCAAGATGAAGTACCCGCAACCCTACAAGGTTCAATGGCTAAGCGACTCCGGCACTATCCAAGTCGAGCATACGGTCAAAGTTTCCTTCAAGATCGGAGCTTACGAAGACACTTTGGAGTGTGATGTCGTTCCGATGTCCGTTTGCCACCTCCTTCTTGGACGGCCATGGCAATTTGACTAAGGCGTCATCCACAACGGGCGTACAAACCACTATAGCTTCAAGATGAAAGGAAATGAGTATGTGCTACGACCTATGTCTCCAAGCCAAGTGATCACCGACAAGCAAGCCACCCATCGTGGAGAGAATAGTGAGAGAGCGAACCACCACAAAGAGAGTGAGCGCCACAAGCCCAAATTGAGTGCCTCCACGATGAGCGACAAGAAAAATCTAGTACTATTTGCCACCAAAAGTGATATGAGAGAAGTGTATGAGAACCCATCAAGTGTCATGCACTATGTCCTTTTGTGCAAGGACGAGGCACCAAAAGCTAACACCTCTCACAATCTACCTTTAGTGTTATCTTCTCTATTGCAGGAATTCCAAGATGTATTCCACGATGAGCTACCTCCGGGTCTACCTCCACTATGAGACATCAAGCACCGAATCGACCTCATCCCTAGAGCACCCCTTCCTAACAAGGCTCCCTACCGCGTCAACCCTGACGAAACTAAGGAGATCCAACGGCAAGTACAACAACTCATCGACAACGGCCATGTACGAGAAAGTTTGAGCTCTTGTGCCGTACCGGTAATCCTTGTTCCCAAGAAAGATGGTACATATCGCATGTGTTCCAATTGTCATCCTATCAATGCTATTACCATGCGTTACTATTACCCCATTCGACGCCTAGATGATATGTTAGATGAGCTTAGCGGAGCCACCATTTTCTCTAAGATTGACCTTAAAAGTGGCTACTATCAAATACGCATCCAAGAAGGTGATGAATGGAAAACCACATTTAAGACTAAATTTGGCTTATACGAATGGCTTGTTATGCCAATGGGTTTATTCGAAGCACCCGGTACTTTCATGCGAGTCATGCATTTTGTTCTTCGACCCTATGTTGGTGTATTTGTTGTGGTCTACTTTGACGACATTCTTGTGTTTAGCAAATCCCTCAAAGATCATGCCACCCATCTTAGAACCGTGAAGCAAACCCTTAGGAAAGAGTGCCTTTATGCTAATATGGGGAAATGCCTTTTTGGTGTTGATAAGCTTGTTTTCTTGGGTTTTGTTGTGTCTTCTAAGGGTGTTCATGTTCATGAATCTAAGATCAATGCTATTAAAACTTGTCCCCAACCAACCAACTTGCAACAAGGGCGTAGCTTCCTTGGTTTAGCCGTTTTCTACCATAGATTTGTTAAGGATTTTAGCACCATTACATGCTTTGAGTAAGAAAAATGCACCCTTTGTTTGGGGACCATCTCAAGATAGCGCATTTAATGAGCTTAAGAATTTGCTTACTCATGCTCCCATGCTTGCATTACCCAACTTTGATAAACCTTTTGAAATTCATTGCAATGCTAGTGGTAATGGCATAGGAGGTGTGTTAACGCAGGAGAAGCGCCCCATAGCTTAATTCAGTGAGAAACTTTCCGGAGCGCAACTCAATTACCCCATCTATGACAAAGAGCTATATGCTTTAGTGCGACTTCTGCATGAATGGGAACATTATCTTCGCCCTCATGAATTTGTCATCCATACCGACCATGAAACGCTTAAATACCTTAAGGGTCAAACTAAGTTGAACAAGCGTCATGCTAAATGGAGTAAGTTCATTGAGTCATTTCCTTATGTCATCATTATAGAGGCAAAGGTGTCCCGTCTTTGGATGAGATGGTGGCTATCGTTTTGGAGGAAGTCGACTTTGATGATCCGACTACGAACGTGCGAGGACGTCGCGCCTTAGCAATCGCTAAACCAACTCCGAGAGGTTATTGACCACGCCGGAGCACGATCAACCTGACCACGAAGGTCTGTTTCCTGCAGGCAAACGAAGAACAAGTAAGAAACTAAGATTGCAATCTGGATATTGCAAATATAAGAGGAAATCTTTATTGATCAAAGGTGGGGTTCTGTGACGCCTTTTATCTGGTCGTTGAACACAAACGAAGTACGCGAAGTTGCAGCTATGGCGAACTTTAATCTAAACAAAACCCAAAGTCTAAACAGTGCCCTAAGGGCTGTATATATGGAGGAAGAGGGGGGGGGGATTTCGTGGCCCTTGGGGAAGGGGTCCGAAACCAACCCTATCTCCCGTTTCCCCATACATACGGACTCCAAAAACAGCCTATACTTATGTATTTCGAAATTACATGGGCCTGGCCCAATAATAAGGTGACGCGGCACCTAGAATAGCCTCTGGATGAAATTTATGAAGTGGCATCTTGTATATTTCGTCCAAGGCTTCATGCACTCCTAATGGTGGCCTCAAAGTCCTGAAATGATCACTTGTAACTCTGTTCTTGTTCCCCTTGCGCATGCCATCAACTCCATGCTTGTTCTTGCTCCAATGTTCATCCTTCTCCAAGCTAGGCACTTCATTTGTAAGCAAAAAAATGTATCCAATTTAGGCAGCATCATATTCTCATGAACATTAGAATCATTACCATGAAACGAAAGTACCTGGTAATTTAATTGGCGTGCGCGAGCTCTAGTAATTGGTCCAGTATATGTAATAGTAGGGGCTGTGGGTGTAACAATGGTATTGATGTCCTCATCATCCTCCCCTTCTTGACATGAAGTCGTCCTCGACGGAAGCTCATCTTCCTCACCCAAATAAGGCTTCAAATCTGCAATGTTAAAAGTAGGACTAACCCCAAAATCTGCAGGTAGATCAAGTTTATATGCATTATCATTTATTTTCTCTAACACCTTAAAAGGACCAGCAGCACGTGGCATTAGCTTTGATTTGCGCAAATTGGGAAATCTATCTTTGCGCAAATGTAACCAAACAAGATCTCCAGGTGCAAACACAACATGTTTTCTACCCTTATCTCCCGCAAGTTTATATCTAGCATTCATACGCTCAATGTTTTCCTTAGTTGACTCATGCATTTTTAAAATCAATTCAGCACGTTGTTTAGCATCAAAATTAACCTTCTCCGAAGATGGAAGAGGCAACAAATCAATAGGTGCACGAGGTAGGAAACCATACACAATTTCAAAAGGGCATGTCTTAGTAGTAGAATGCAACGAACGATTATAAGCAAATTCAATATGAGGCAAGCATTCTTCCCACATTTTCTTATTATTCTTCAAAACAGCCCTAAGCATAGTAGACAATGTTCTACTGACTACTTCAGTTTGTCCATGAGTTTGGGGGTGACATGTAGTACTAAAAAGCAGTTTAGTCCCCAACTTAGCCCATAAACATCTCCAAAAGTGGCTAAGAAATTTAGTATCATGATCTGAAACGATTGTATTTGGCACACCATGCAAGCGAATAATTTCACGAAAGAACAAATCAGCAACATTAACAGCATCATCGCTTTTATGACATGGTATAAAGTGTGCCATTTTCGAGAATCTATCCACGACAACAAATATGCTATCCCTCCCCTTCTTTGTTCGAGGTAAACCTAAAATAAAGTCCATAGATATGTCCTCCCAAGGAACACTAGGTACAGGCAAAGGCATATATAAACCATGAGGATTGAGTTGTGACTTAGCTTTTTGACATGTAGTGCAGCAAGCAACAAAACGCTCAACATCCCGTCTCATCTTTGGCCAAAAGAAATGTGTAGCAAGTATATCCTCCGTCTTCTTCACGCCAAAGTGTCCCATTAGTCCTCCTCCATGCGCCTCCTGAATAACAAAAGACAAACGGAGCTAGCTGGAATGCATAGCTTGTTAGCACGAAACACAAATCCATCGTTAACGACGAACTTGTTCCATGTTCTACCTTCTTTACAATTTTGCGATACATCTTTAAATTCAGCATCATGCACATATTGATCTTTCATGGTCTCCAAACCAAATATTTTAAAGTCAAGTTGTGAAAGCATAGTATAACGACGAGACAATGCATCAGCAATAACGTTTTCTTTACCCTTCTTGTGTTTAATGACATAAGGGAAAGTCTTAATGAATTGAACCCATTTAGCATGTCTATGATTCAGTTTAGCTTGACTTTTAATATGTTTCAAAGATTCATGATCAGAATGTATAACAAATTCTTTGGGCCATAAATAATGTTGCCATGTTTCTAATGTCCGAACAAGAGCATATAATTCTTTATCATAAGTAGAATAATTCAGACTAGGCCCACTCAATTTTTCAGAAAAGTATGCAACAGGTTTGCCATCCTGTAATAACACACCTCCTAATCCAATTCCACTACCATCACATTCAAGCTCAAAAGTCTTATTAAAATCAGGAAGTTGGAGTAAAGGAGCATGCGTCAACTTATCTTTCAATACCGTGAAGGCTTCTTCCTATGCGGTACCCCAAACAAAAGGCACATCCTTCTTTGTAAGCTCATTGAGAGGTGCAGCAATAGTGCTGAAATCTCTCACAAAACGCCTATAGAATCCAGCGAGGCCATGAAAACTCCTCACTTGTGTGACCGTTTTGGGCTGCGGCCAACTCTCAATAGCTTCAATCTTGGCTTTATCAACTTCAATTCCCTGTGGAGTAACAACGTAGCGAAGAAAAGATACTCGGTCGGTGCAAAAAGGTGCACTTCCCAAGGTTACCGAACAAACGTGCATCACGTAGAGCAATAAAAACAACACGTAAATGTTCCAAATGTTCTTCCAAAGATTTGTTATAACTCAGTATATCATCAAAACAGACTACCACAAATCGTCCAATGAAAGCACGTAAAACTTCGTTCATCAGTCTCATGAAAGTACTAGGTGCATTAGTTAACCCAAAAGGCATGACTAACCACTCATATAAACCAAACTTAGTTTTAAATGCTGTTTTCCATTCATCTCCCAATTTCATACGAATTTGATGGTATCCACTACGCAACTCAACTTTGGAGAATATTGTAGAGCCACTCAATTCATCAAGCATATCATCTAGCCTAGGAATAGGATGACGATAACGAATAGTAATATTATTAATGCCACTACAATCAACACACATACGCGACGTACCATCCTTTTTAGGCACTAGTATAGTAGGAACAACACAAGGACTAAGAGATTCGCGTATATAACCTTTGTCGAGCAGCTCCTGTACTTGACGCATAATCTCCTTCGTCTCCTCTGGATTGGTACGGTATGGTGCACGGTTGGGTAGCGATGCACCGGGAATTAAGTCAATTTGATGCTCAATCCCTCGAATAGGTGGTAATCCCGGTGGTACGTCTTGTGGAAAGACGTCAGCGAACTCCTGCAAAATTTTAGTGACAGCAGGAGGCAAAGAGGAAGGCATGTCCTCGAATGAAAATAATGCCTCTTTGCACACAAAAGCATAGCAAACAGATTTGCTAAAATCTAGATCATCAATATCAGATTTGGTGGCAAGTAAACATGCACTTTTCAATTTAATTTCAGAAGCAACACTAGATGGTTTATTATTAGGCTTCATTTGTTGCTCAAATTCTTTTGCCACAATCTGATTTTCACTCTTATCCTGCTCCTGTTTTTCTTTATTAGCTCTATTAATATCATCTTTCAGAATGGAATCAGGAGTCATAGGAAGCAAAGTAATATTTTTATCCTTATGAACAAGAGTATACTGATTGTTTCTACCTTGGTGTATAGATTTTTTATCAAATTGCCATGGTCTACCAAGTAATAAGGAACATGCTTGCATAGGTACCACATCACAATCAACATAATCAGCATATGTAGAGATACTAAAATGCACACGAACGGTACGTGTTACCTTCACCTTGCCGCTGTTGTTGAACCATTGGATGTAGTAAGGATGTGGATGCGGTCTTGTGGTGAGAGAGAGCTTCTCCACCATCTCTATGCTAGCCAAGTTGTTGCAGCTCCCTCCATCTATGATGACGCGAATAGAAAGTTCCTTCACAACTCCCTTTGTATGGAACAAATTATGCCTCATAATTTTCTCAGCTTGTGTAGCCTTCACACTCAAAACACGTTGAGCAACTAAACATTCATACCTGTCGGCATCTTCAGCAGCCATGTATTGCGTCTCATGATCAGAACCATCTCCACCGTGTTCTTCATGTGTAATAAGAGCCAAAGTCTCCTCATCATAGTCACAAGAGGACTCATACCCACCATCCTCAGTAGCAATCATCACACGCTGAGATTTGCATTCTCTCGCAAAATGTCCTCTTCCCTTACAACGACGACAAATAATATCACTTGTGTGCCCTGTTGATGCCATGGAAGAAGAAGAGCTCTGTGCAGGCCCGGCAGGTGTGCTCTTGGCAGAGAGTGGTGGTTGTGCCTGCTTTCGTGTATCACGGCTGGAGGTGGCACCTGATGGAGGTGCTGGTGTAGTGGAAGTAGACGATGCACGTGGTGTCCATGATGAAGATCGACCTGTAGAAAAGTTAGTTCGCGCCAATGCCTGTCAATCCTGCACTTCACGTTCAGCTTTACAAGCAAGATGGAATAAATGAGTGATTTTATTATATTCCTTATAATCTAGAATGGTCTGAATCTCTCTATTTAATCCACCCATAAAACATGCAAGCATAGCTTCATTCTCCTCAACAATACCACATCTAATCTTGCCAGTTTGTAATTCCTGATAATATTCTTCTACATAATTTTTCCTTGTCTTAAACGCTGCAATTTTTGAATTGATTCATGTTGATAATATGGTGGAACCCAACGAGTACGCATAGCAGTTTTCAAAGCAGCCCAAGTAGCTGGAATAGGATATAATCTACAATGTTCAAACCACCAAACACATGCAAAGCTAGTGAAAGCACAAACAGCAGCAGGAACACGTCTCTCCTCAGGATATTGTAAACATGTAAATCATTGTTTAGTTTCTAACTCCCAAGTAAGATATATATCAGGAACATATCTACCCTCAGATGGTGGAATATTCAATTTCAGTTTAGAGAGATGGTCATGATCTCGTACCTGAGGGGGAGCCCTACCATTGCCATTATTTGCATGTGGACAACCTGGTGGTTGTGGTGCTGGTGGTTGCACGTAGTTCTGATTTTGATCAACCTCATCCTTGTAATCTCCCGCATAATCATCCTCCTCCGCATCAGCAGCAGGAGCCATAGAAGTATCAACAGCAGCACCAACAGTTTGGACAAGAGCAAGAGGGACATAGCTCGCTCGGTGGAAGGCTGTTTCGCAACGTGGAGGTAGTCGTTGTTGTTGTTGTTGTAGAGGTGCGTTAGGTGCAGCCGTTGGTGGTGGTGGAAGACGCGCGAGCAATTCATTAAACTTGTTATCGAGCTTTGTTTCGAACGCCTTCTCAATGCCATCTATCTTCTCCATGGCCTCTTCAAATCTATTTAGCACATCTTCCACTTGTCCACTCATCATTTGTTGAAACTTATCATGTAACTCTTTGTTTGTCATGTTCTCCCAGTCAGTCTCGTCGGCTTGTGATCCTGTCATGGTTAGCAGCAATAGAAACACACAAGAATATGATCCTACAGACTACTAGGAAGTGGTGGGGATGGTGTGGTGAACAGTCACAAATCCGTCAAGCGAATCTCAAATTCTTACCACTTCTTACCAAGCAGTAGGTGGTGACCAGCAACCGTTGTAGTCAAAACTCTCAAAGCTTGGATAGAGCGATTACTAGGGAGAGTCAAATGCACGACGTAGATGTATGTGGAGCTGGGAAGGCTTATAATATAGTAGCAAAAAGGGTCAGCAATAATCAATTCAAATATGCAAAGTGGAATAAACGCTCAACGACGGTACTGTGCTGGTCCTAGGCTAGACCGTACTAGAGACGCGAGCCTAGAACACTAACAAAATCACGACGTTGCACGTAAACAAGGGAGGAGCACACTCTGAATTTTTTTCTTTTTTTCACTTTTTTTGCACTTTTTTCTCTTTCTCTTTTTTTTGCTCCGCAAATTTTTTTTTTCAAATAAGTCTACAAATGTCCTAAAAACTGCCTAGCTAGAATTTTCCAGACTTAATCTTTTTTTTGAAACTGGAACTATTTTTCTTCTGCGGATGGCTCGGAAGTTGGGGAGTCCTACGCTGTCACGACTTGGAGTATCGTGTGATCTGGACATCGAAAACAAAGCAACAATTAGTGGACTCGGACTAGGACTGGTGACGGAGATGAATCTGGTGGAATCTCGGACTGGTAGCGGAGATGAATCTGCTGGAACTCAGACTGGTGGCGGATATATGTTGCAGGTGGACTCGGATTGGCGTGATGGCGACTGATATTTGCTGGCGTATATGGACTCGGATTGGCGGTGAATATGTGGTGGTGGTATATGGCAGCGGCGATGAAGTTGGTGCGGTGGTGGTATATGGCAGCAGCGATGATGATGATGCGGTGGTGATATATGGCAGCGGCGATGTGACAACCTGTGAACAGAACTCGAAACTCTAAAGGACTAGATGCTAAGACTAGCAACCTGACACGACGATGCAACCGCAAATTCAACAAAGCAAATACAGAAAAGATTATGCAAAGGCTCAGATTGGTTCGGATAGGATGAACTAACCCTAATTTTTTTGGCTTTTTCGTGGACTATAGGTATGAAGAACAGACTCGATATAAACTACAAAAAGCAGTAAAATCTCACCGAGCAACCTGGAAATCTGATACCACTTGATAGAGGCAAAGGTGTCCCGTCTTTCGATAAGATGGTGGCTATCGTTTTGGAGGAAGTCGACTTTGATGATCCGACTACGAACGTGCGAGGACGTCGCGCCTTAGCAATCGCTAAACCAACTCCGAGAGGTTAATGACCACGTCGGAGCACGATCAACCTGACCAAGAAGGTCTGTTTCCTGTAGGCAAACGAAGAACAAGCAAGAAACTAAGATTGCAATCTGGATATTGCAAATATAAGAGGAAAGCTTTATTGATCAAAGGTGGGGTTCTGTGACGCCTTTGTCTGGTCGTTGAACACAAACAAAGTACGCGAAGTTGCAGCTATGGCGAACTTTAATCTAAACAAAACCCAAAGTCTAAACGGTGCCCTAAGGGCTGTATATATGGAGGAAGAGGGGGGGATTTCGTGGCCCTTGAGGAAGGGGTCCGAAACCAACCCTGCCTCTCGTTTCCCCATACATACGGACTCTAAAAACAGCCTATACTTATGTATTTCCAAATTACATGGGCCTAGCCCAATAATAAGGTGACGTAGCACCTAGAATAGCCTCTGGACGAAATTTATGAAGTGGCATCTTGTATATTTCGTCCAAGGCTTCATGCACTCCTTATGGTGGCTTCAAAGTCCTGAAATCATCACTTGTAACTCCGTTCTTGTTCCCCTTGCGCATGCCATCAACTCGATGCTTGTTCTTTCTCCAATGTTCATCCTTCTCCAAGCTAGGCCCTTCATTTGTAAGCAAAACAAATGTATCCAATTTAGGCAGCATCATATTCTCATGAACATTAGAATCATTACCAAGAAACGAAAGTATCGGGTAATTTAATTGGCGTGCGCGAGCTCTAGTAATTGGTCCAGTATATGTAACAGTAGGGGCTGTGGGTGTAACAATGGTATTGATGTCCTCATCACATCAAGTATATTAAAGGTAAGGAAAATGTTGTGGTGGACGCTCTTTCCCGCATATGCATGCTTGTCACCAAACTTGAAATGAATGTCATTGGCTTTGAGCACATAAAAGACTTGTATGTGTATGATCCTACTTTTGCTATTCAATATGCCAAATGTTTGACGCATACATCTTGGGAATGCTATTACATCAAAGGTTATTATCTTATGAGAGCTAACAAACTATGCATCCCCGAGTCTTCTCTTCATTTGTTACTTTTGCAAGAATCTCATGGAGGAGAACTAATGGGAAACTTTGGATGCGACAAGACATTTGCTACGCTCTCCAAGAACTATTGTTGGCCCAAGATGTTCCGCGACGTCTCATGCTTCGCTAACTGATGCTCTACATGCCGCAAAGCTAAGTCTAAAGCTCAATCTCATGACCTCTACATGCCCCTTCCAATTCCATATCACCCATGGGAAGATATTAGCATGGATTTTGTCCTTGGTTTGCCTAGAACTAGAAGTGGAAAGGATACCGTCCTTGTTGTTGTGGACCGATTCTCTAAAATGGCACATTTCATACCATGCAACACGATAGACAATGCTTCACATGTTGCAAAATTTTTTTTAAGGAAATCTTGCGCCTTCATGGAGTGCCAAAGACGATTGTCTCGGACCGCGATGTCAAGTTCTTGAGTTACTTTTGGAAGACTCTATGCGCCAATCTCGGAATCAAGCTCTTGTTCTCTTCGGCATACCATCCATAAACTGACGGCCAAACGGAGGTGACGAACCATACACTCTCCACTCTACTACGCGTATTGATCAAGAAGAACATCAAGGAGTGGGAGGAGTGCCTACCCATCGTCGAGTACGCCTACAACCGTGCAAGACATTCAACTGCCAGCAAGTCCCCCTTTGAGGTCGTCTACGGTTTCAACCCGTTATCCACATTGGACATTCTTCGTCTACCACTACAAGAGCGCACAAACATGGACACGAGTGCCCGAGTCAACTACCTCAAGAAGATGCATGAAGATACAAGGCACACCATCGAGCGCCAAGTACAATGACTCGCGACCAAGCTCAACGTCAACAAGCAACCCATCATATTCAACATTGGAGATCTTGTATGGCTACACCTTCGCAAGGACCGCTTCCCCAACGAACGCAAGTCCAAACTTCTACCACGAGCCGATGGACCCTTCAAGGTGCTTAAACGCTACAACAACAACAACACCTACAAGATCGACATTCCACGCGACAAGTACTCTGTGAGCAACATCTTCAACGTCAAAGATCTCTCTCCCTACCATAGTGATGAAGATTTCAATCCGAGGTCGGATCTTTCCCAAGGGAGGGGAGATGATGCAGAGCATCCTATTGTCATCCCCATGGACCTACAATCGTCTCACCAAGTGCCAAAAGGACCTATGACACGAGCTAGAGCTAGAGCTCTCGAGACCGAGGTGACTTCCTTCCTTAGTGATATCACATATGATCCACTCGAGACATGGCTACTACCTAAGTCCGGAATGTTGTGCATGATTACGTACCAAGAGGACCCTCCTGAGGATGCACGTGAAGGCGGTCAAGTCCCCAAGTTCACGGAAGAAGAGAACCAACAGAAGGAGTCAAGAATAGCTCCCAGGACCCGGACATACGGCCATGATCCCGTACATCCAGCCCCTGGAGGTGTCGCCTGCAGCAACGGACCAGTGGCCAAGTCTACAAGGCCCGGATAACCGGCGGCCAGCCCGGAAATCCGGCCTCCTCCCCGGAAATCCGAACACCGCCTATCCAGAGAGCTTCAAGACCGACCCCGCCAGCCAGGACATCCGGGTCCTCCTGAAGGCCCGGACATCCAGCCCGACGCCCGGACATCTGGCCCCGTCTGTCTGTGCACAGTAAAGGGCCGAGGCCCATGTACCCCTTCGCCCACCTAGACTATATATACTCTTCCTCCTCCCTCTTTCTAGGGCCAGCGTTGTGATAGCTAATATGTGGGATAGAGCCTCGCTCATCCATCCGGATCTACTCCACCGCGGGGGACCGACACCTCTTCGGAGAAGATCCACTTGGATTCAGGACCCCTTACAGGAAGACCTCAAGACCTCCTCACAGAGAAGAACCGGTTACCGTCCTTTGTTGGATTCGGACCGTGTGATCTCTATGTGTATCCGGATCTAGCATATGTGTGACCTAATCTCGTTGGTTTGAGTGTTTCTCTTGTGTTTCCCTTCGTGATTTCTCTGAGTGTTCTTCGTGTTCATCGCGGGATCCGCTCCTTTCGTGAAAGCTCGGCCATCTAAGGTTCCACCCTACATCACCTTTTGGAGGGAGTAGTGGTGGTTTGTATCTTCCTTTTCCAAAAAGGAGAGTTGGCCTGGATACATATAAATAGTAAGATGGAAACCAGGCAAATCTACAAATAAACAATGAGTAAAAAGGATACTTACACTTGGCTGCTGGTTAAGAGTATAATAAGGGGCAAGGCCCGTTTTGCTGCAATTTGCCAATGACTCGCCAAGGAGTGTTTTGACAGCCTCGTTGATCTCCTTTTCAGACAGCTCTGTAGAACTGTAACGCAATGGATCCGTGGGATTTCCAGTATATTCGCACATTAAGCCGGGGCGGCGGCTTAAAGGCAGAATTCTCCACGAAACCCAGCAGCGAACAAGGTCTACTCCAGTTAAGCCGTTTGCAATAAAGGCCCGGATCTTCAAAAAGGTGGAAGAATAAAGACCATGTTCTATAGCAGTCATCCGGCCTGGCAGCGGGCCACTGGTAGGAATTCGATGTGGACGGTAACCCGGAAGGGGATTTTCTCCCTCTGGAGAGGTGTCTTTGTAACAGAGCCCGGTGAAATTCCAGTCTTTAGGGTGACTCGGCAGGGCGGCAGCTGGAAAAGTCACATAATGCGGAGCATCCTAAGGTCATCCCCATGGACCTACCATCGTCTCACCAAGTGCCTAGTGGACCCATGACACGAGCACATGCAAGAGCTCTCGAAACCGAGGTGACATCTCTCCTCTCACAATTCCACTTCGATGCACATGAGACATGGCTACTACCTCAAACGGGGAGACACTGTGCATACTTAGGTATCAAGGAGTTAGCCCAGGAGAAGATAAGGAGCAAGGAGAATCAGAAGAGGAAGATGGACGTGAAGACGGGAAGAAGAAGGGCAAATCAGCAGAAGCCCGGACGATCCGGACCGCCCTCCGGACGATCCGTACCACGGCCCGAACGATCCGGCTAACTCGCCCGAAGATACCCGAAGCTGCACCACGAAGCCAGATCATCCGGACAGAGGCCCGGATCATCCGGACCGAGCCGGACGACCGGACCCCCATCCAGACATCCGGGCCGCCGCCGACGCCGCCTGCCTCTTCGCCTCATCCGGACCACCTCCCGGACCATCCGGGTCCCTGAAGCCCAGATCATCCGGCTGCCCGTCCGGATCATCCGGACCACCACCTGCGTGTACGTGTTGGGCCGCAGCCCATGTACCCCTTCGCCCCCTTTGCCTATATAAACAACTCCCCTATCACTTTTCTAGGGTCAGCATTGGTTTAGCTCATATGTGAGAAGAGCTTTGCTCATCCATACGGATCTACTCCTCGAGAGAGACCGCGGCCCCTCTTCGGAGAAGATCCACGTTGGATTCAAGACCCCCTCTTGGGTGGCCCCATTAATACCTCCTCACGGAGAAGAACCGGTTACTCTATGTATCGTCCCTTGTTGGTTTTGGACCGTGTGATCTCTATGTGTACTCGAATCTAGCATATGTGTGACTATATCTTGTTGGTTTGAGAGATCCTCTTGTGTTTTCCCTCGTTTTCCCCTCGTGTTCTTCGTGTTCTTAGTCGGGATCTGCTCCTTTCATGAAAGATCGGCCGTTTAGGGTTCCACCCTACATCATCTTGGTATCATGAGCCACGTTGATCACGATTTCGGAGCCTTCCCTCTTCGTTTTCTAGCTTGATTTTGTTGTTTTTCGTCCTAATCCAAAAATATCCACAAAAATAGCCCCCAAATTTTTTTTCTTCTGATTTGTGAGTTTTGATGAAGTTTTGTTGGTGTTGATCCGTGAATTTGTTGTGTTGCAAGTGGATCTTACCTTTCCCCACCATCTCCACCTCTCAATCCATCCAAAATCCACGAAATCATCAAATTTGACCCCGAGTTCGAGTTCATCCCGAGCCATCCCCGTGTGCAGTTGACCCGCCCGTATCATCCGGCCCTTGACCCGGATCATCCGGCCCCTCGCCCGGATCATCCGGCTACCTCGACCGAAACTGCATTTTCTGCAGTTTTTGACATCCACCACCTACGCCTCCGCATACCCACTTCCACCTCCACCACCTAACTTCCGCACTCCCTTCCGATACACCCAACGGTACCACCGCTTGACAGCTACAAACCCCGACAAATTTTGACGCATTTGGTTTTGAGAATTTGAGTTGTGGTTCATCGTTTCCTAGGGTGTTTCGGCTAACTAGGAGCGGCTCGGCATCGACACCACCACCACTCCTCGTCGCCAAGGGACTCGACTTCAACCACTTCACTATCCTCGTCATTTTTCAACCGTAAGCAAGGACGGTAACTTCGACGACATCTTTGTCTACTCCTTGCCATTACATTGATAACCACATAGCCATCTTTGCGTACCTTACCCATTGAGACTAGCCTTTGAGTATTGCCGGCAACGTGACTTTGCACATTAGTGATCATACTTCCCATAGCATACATACCATATCATCGTGGTACATACCTTGGTATCATCTCTTGTGTCACAGAGTTGTCATCGCATAGACTCAATTGCTATCTTGGTTCTTGAAGTTTTGCATAAGAAAAGAGATCAAAGAGCAAGAGCCAAACAAGCTTTTAAGCAAAAGGGAAAGATAAGCAAAGAGCTTATAAGCAAGAACCATAGCATCATACAACATTAAGATTGTCATATCCGATCATCTTGGATCATATCATCGGAACACCATACATATAGCATACTTGGGATAGAAGTCGTTACATTTTTGCTTAGTAGGTTGTGCACAAGTCTTGTATCCGCCTATTGTGCAATCGTGCTAGCATCTCTCTAGTGTTGTGCAACAAGAGCATTTTTGTGGATTCCACATTTTGGCTCATTCCTTGGTTGCACGACCCCATTTATGTTTCCGTGTACTACATATTCTATTGGTCTACTTGTTGCATTTGTGAATTTGTGAATCTTTTCCGACATTATTGAGTCTTGCTTACTTTCACATCAAATTTTGTGCCACCATCCTAACCGAGCTCCACCATAAGCTTTTACTTGTGTAGGTGTGACAAACCGATAAGAATTGGTACCAATTGTGATATTTCCTTGTTATACATTGGAGTGATCATTGATCCATCTTCAACATCAGTCAAGGTACATTTGGTATAAGTTCTTCTCTTTCTCCCAATCACATTTTGTTGCAATGATGCATAGGCCAAGTACTTCTACCAACCCACTCTTCCTTGAGGAAGACAACGATCCGAACAACTACGTCACCAAGCTACACCTATTTAGAATGCAACGTGCCTTGCATGAAGAGCAACTAGTAATGAGCGACCACATTGAAAACCTCGCAACTGACTTGCGACTCTCCGAGCAACGTACAAGAGACTACTTCGACAACAAGATCGACGAACACAAGCACGAGAATGACGCAAGAATGGACGGGATTCGTGCCTTGTTGGTCAACCGTTCTTCGACACTCTGATGACACCATCTCCGGTTCAAGTACCCCGACATCGAATACTCTTCGTCGTGCCGCGCGTCAAGACCGTCAAGCCAACCGCAATCCTCTACACGACACCGACTCTCAAGAGCATCGACATCATCAAAACCAAGCTACATTCGCGCAAGCACAAGAACAGCAACGTCAACGCCAAAAAGAACAAGAGGAGCAAGCGCGCCAACACCAAGATGCACAAGATGCCGAGGCACAACGCCAAGAACAACAACTACGTGAAGCTCAAGCACTTGAGGCTCAACGTGCCCTCCGAGATTCAAGTCGAGACGTAGCCACGCGCAACCGCCATGCTCGTGAGCAACAAGAAGTGCTCCGTGATGAAGTTCAAGAAAGGATTTATCAATCACGTGTCCATCGTCAAGCTCCTTGTCAAGATCGACAAGCGCCTCCTCAAGCTAGACAAGAACATCAAGTTCATCGAGAGCATGAAGACAATGGACCTCTGCCTAGACAAGAGCAACATGAGGACAACAACCTTCCTCGACAAGAGCAACATGAGTTTATCACTCCTCAACGACATGGGCGTCATCATCCCCGACCCCAACATAATGAAGAGCAATGATACAGCAAGCTAAAGTTCACCGGAAGCAATGACCCCGAAGAGTACATATCATGGGCATTGAAGGTTGACAAAATTTTCCGCTTGCACAACTATCAAGAAGAGAAGAAGATAGCGATGGCATCCCTTGAATTCCAAGACTACATCCTCATTTGTTGGGAACAAGTCATTGAGCGACGAGAAGCAAAAGGTGAACCACCCATCACTACTTGGACGGAAATGAAGTATGTCATGAGAGCACGATTCGTGCCAAACTACTACAACCGTGACCTATTCAAGAAACTCCAACTCCTCAAGCAAGGAACCAAGAGCGTTGAAGAGTACTACAAGGAAATGGAGATTGCAATTATACGAGCCAATGTCACGGAAGATGATGAGCAAACTATGGCACGTTTCTTGAATGGACTCAATCATCCTATCAAGAAGATCGCCGACTTCCAACCATATTCGAACCTCATCGAGCTAGTGCATCAAGCCACCAAAACGGAACGCCAAGTGCAAGATGACTTCAAGTACGCCAAGTTCTCATCAAAGTACTATGGCCTCTCCAACAATCAATCTTCAACGACTCCAACAACTTGTACCTCAACCAAGACATCTACAAGCAACGGCGACAAGTCAAGTTACAAGAAAACTTCGACAACCTCAAGTCGTCCTCCTACTACAAGCAACTTCAAGCCAAGAGCTTCATCATCATCTACCCCAATCGATGAGACCATCAAGACAAGTTCCTTCAAATGCTTCACATGCGGCGGCCGAGGCCACAAGTCCTTTGTGTGTACAAACAAGCGCACCATGATCCTCAACGATGACGGAACCTATGACTCCATGAGTGAAGGAGAAATGGAAGCCCTTGACCAAGTGGCCATACACCGGCAAGTGAATGAAGACGAAGATGATCAAATCTTTTGTGACGAAGATTCAAGCCCCGCTCTTGTTGTCTCCAAGGTCTTGACTCTTCAACATCACCAAGAAGAAGACCAAAGATGCCATATCTTCCATACCAAGGCCGGCATCAATGGAAGGTCCGTCAAGGTCATCATCGATGGAGGGAGTTGCCATAACCTTGCAAGTGAAGAACTATGCTCCAAGCTCCAATTGGTCAAGATGAAGCACCCGCACCCCTACAAGGTTCAATGGCTAAGAGACAACGGTACCATCCAAGTCGAGCATAGGGTACAAGTTTCTTTCAAGATCGGAGCTTACAAAGACATTTTGGAGTGTGATGTCCTTCCGATGACCGTTTTCCACCTCCTTCTTGGACGGCCATGGCAATTTGACCGAGGTGTCATCCACAACGGGAGTACAAACCACTATAGCTTCAAGATGAAAGGAAAGAAATATGTCCTACAACCTATGTCTCCAAGCCAAGTGATCACCGACAAGCAAGCCACCCATCGTGGATAAAATAGTGAGAGAGCGAACCACCAAAAAGAGAGTGAGTGCCACAAGCCCAAATTGAGTGCCTCCATGATGAGCGACAAGAAGAGCTTAGTCATTTTGGCCACCAAACGTGAGATGAGAGAAGTGTATGAGAACCCATCAAGTGTCATGCACTATGTCCTTTTGTGCAAGGACGACGCACCAAAAACTAGCACCTCTCACAATCTACCTTTGGTGTTATCTTCTCTATTGCAGGAATTCCAAGATGTTTTCCCCGACGAGCCACCTCCGGATCTACCTCCACTACGAGGCATCGAGCACCGCATCGACCTCATCCCCGGAGCACCTCTTCCAAACAAGGCCCCATACCGCGTCAACCCCGAAGAAACCAGAGAAACAAAAAGGCAAGTTAAGCATCTCATCGATCATGGGCATGTGCGTGAAAGTTTGAGTCCTTGTGTCGTCCGGTCATTCTTGTGCCAAAAGAGACGGTAGCTTTCGCATGTGTTCCGATTGTAGACCTATCAATGCTATCACTGTTCGCTATAGGTAGCCCATTCCGCGCCTTGATGATATGCTAGATGAACTTAGCGGCGCCACTATTTTTTCCAAAATTGATCTAAAAAGTGGTTACTATCAAATACGCATACAAGAGGGTGATGAATGGAAAACCGCTTTCAAAACAAAGTTTGGTTTGTATGAGTGGTTAGTAATGCCTATGGGTTTATCGAAAGCATCGGGTACTTTCATGCGTCTTATGCATTATGTGTTTCGCCCTTACATTGGTGAATTTGTTGTGGTCTACTTCGATGATATCCTTGTTTTTAGCAAATCTCTCAAAGAACATGTCACCCACCTTCGAACCGTGCTAGAAACTCTTCGAAAAGAGCAACTTTATGCTAATATGGAAAAATGGCTTTTTGGTGTTGATAAGCTTGTTTTCTTAGGTTTTGTAGTATCTTCTAAGGGTGTTCATGTTGATGAATCTAAGATCACTGCTATTAAAACTTGGCCCCAACCAACCAATTTGCAACAAGCGCGTAGTTTCCTTGGTTTAGCTGGTTTCTATCATAGATTTGTGAAGGATTTTAGCACCATTGCTTCACCTTTGCATGCTTTGACTGAGAAAAATGCACCGTTTGTGTGGGCACCATCCCAAGACACCGCTTTCAATGAGCTTAAGAATTTGCTTACTCATACTCCCATGCTTCCATTACCCAACTTTGACAAACCTTTTGAAATTCATTGCGATGCTAGTGGTAATGGCATAGGAGGTGTGTTAACGCAAGAGAATCGCCCCATAGCATACTTTAGCGAAAAACTTTCCGGAGCGCAACTCAATTATCCCATCTATGACAAAGAGCTATATGCTTTAGTGCGAGTTTTGCGTGAATGGGAACATTATCTCCGCCCTCATGAATTCACCATCCATACCGATCATGAAACACTTAAATACCTTAAGGGTCAAACTAAGTTGAACAAGCGTCATGCTAAGTGGAGTGAATTTATAGAGTCATTTCCCTATGTCATCAAGTACATTAAAGGTAAGGAAAATATTGTGGCGGATGCGCTTTCCTGTATATGCATGCTTGTTACTCAACTTGAATTGAATGTCATTGGCTTTGAGCACATAAAAGACTTATATGCGCATGACCCTACTTTTGCTATTCCTTATGCAAAGTGCTTGACGCATCCATCTTGGGAACGCTATTACATCAAAGATGGTTATCTTATGAGAGCTAACAAACTTTGCATCCCCGAGTCTTGTCTTCGTTTGTTGCTTTTGCAAGAATCTCATGGAGGAGGACTAATGGGACATTTTGGACGCGACAAGACACTTGCTACGCTCTCCAAGAATTATTTTTGGCCCAAGATGTTCCGCGACGTCAACCGTTTCACCAACCGATGCTCTACATGTCGCAAAGCTAAGTCTAAAGATCAATCTCATGGCCTATATATGCCTCTTCCAATTCCATATCAACCATGGGAAGATATTAGCATGGATTTTGTGCTTGGTTTCCCTACAACTAGAAATGGCAAGGATTCCGTTTTTGTTGTTGTGGACTGATTCTCCCAAATGGCTCATTTCATTACTTGCAACAAGATAGACGATGCTTCACATGTTGCCAATCTCTTTTGTAGGGAAATATTACGTCTACATGGAGTGCCAAAGACGATTGTCTCAGACCGCGACGTCAAGTTCTTGAGTTACTTTTGGAAGACTCTATGCGCCAAGCTCGAAATCAAGATACTATTCTCCATGGCATACCATCCACAAACCGATGGCCAAACGGAGGTGACGAACCATACGCTCTGCACTCTACTACGCGTATTGATAAAGAAGAACATCAAGGAGTGGGAGGAGTGCCTACCTATCACCGAGTACACCTACAACCGTGCAAGACATAAGACTACCGGCAAGTCCCCCTTCGAGGTTGTATATGGCTTCAAGCCATTGTCACCATTGGACATTCTTCCTCTACCACTACAAGAGCGCACAAATATGGATGCGAGTGCCCGAGTCAACCACCTCAAGAAGACGCATGAAGATACAAGGCACACCATCGAGCGCCAAGTATGACGACTCACGACCAAGCTCAACGTCAACAAGCAACCCATGATATTCAACATTGGAGATCTTGTGTGGCTACATCTTCGCAAGGACCGCTTCCCCAACGAACGCAAGTCCAAACTTCTACCACGAGCCGATGGACCCTTCAAGGTGCTTGGACGCTACAACAACAACGCCTACAAGATCGACATCCCACGCGACAAGTACTCCGTGAGCGACATCTTCAACGTCAAAGATCTCTCGCCCTACCTTGGTGATGAAGATTTTGATCCGAGGTCGGTTCTTTCCCAAGGGAGGGGAGATAATGCAGAGCATCCCAAGGTCATCCCCATGGACCTGCCATTGTCTCACCAAGTGCCTACTGGACTCATGACTCGAGCACGTGCAAGAGCTCTCGAAACCGAGGTGACATCTCTCCTCTCACAATTCCACTTCGACGCACATCAGACATGGCTACTTCCTCAAACGGAGACATTGTATATACTCAGGTATCAATGAGTTAGCCCTGGAGAAGCTAAGGAGCAAGGAGAATCGGAAGCGGAAGATGGACGTGAAGACGGAGAAGAAGAAGGGCAAATCAGCAGAAGCCCGGACGATCCGGACTGCCGTCCGAACGATCCAGCCCCAGACCGGACGATCCGGACCATGGCCCGGACGATCCGGCTAACTCGCCCGAAGACACCCGAAGCTGCACCATGAACCCAAATCATGCGGACAGAGGCCCGGATCATCCGGACCGAGCCAGACGATCGGACCCCCGTCCGAACATCCGGGCCGCCGCCGACGCCGCCCGCCTCTTCGCCTCATCCGGACCACCTCCCGGAACATCCGGGTCCCTGAAGCCCGGATCATCCGACTGCCCATTCGGATCATCCGGACCACCACCTGCATGTGCATGTTGGGCCGCAGCCCATGTACCCCTTCGCCCCCTTTGCCTATATAAACGACTCCCCTATCACTTTTCTAGGGTCAGCATTGGTTTAGCTCATATGTGAGAAGAGCTTTGCTCATCCATACGGATCTACTCCTCGAGAGAGACCGCGGCCCCTCTTCAGAGAAGATCCACGTTGGATTCAAGACCCCCTCTTGGGTGGCCCCATCAAGACCTCCTCACGGAGAAGAACCGGTTACTCCATGTATCGTCCCTTGTTGGTTTCCGACCATGTGATCTCTATGTGTACTCGGATCTAGCATATGTGTGACTATATCTTGTTGGTTTGAGAGATCCTCTTGTGTTTTCCCTCGTTTTCCCCTCGTGTTCTTCGTGTTCTTAGTCGGGATCCGCTCCTTTCGTGAAAGATCGGCCGTTTAGGGTTCCACCCTACATCATCACATCTGTCCGTCTATGGATTGAAACACCTCCAAGTTCATAGCTAAGCCCACCGGGCATCTCAGTTTGGCGATTGATGTAATAATGATCTCTGAACAGATCTATAGAGGGTTCTTCGACAAGATATACCTCACATAAAACTTGAAAATTGCATATGTTCGAGACAGAATTGGGACCAATATCTTGAGCGTGAAGGTTATAAAAGCATAGAACATCTCGATAGAATATTGAGCCAGGCGGAGAAAAGCCGCGGAGCAGATGATATGTGAAAACTATGACTTCACCTTCTTGAGGTTCAGGGGGGCATTCAGGACCAGGAACCCGCCAATGAATAACTTCTTCGGCAGGTAAAACACCCATCGACACATACTCGTTGAGGGTTTCTTCAGTAACTTGGGAGGGGATCCAATCGCAAGTTACGGATGTCTTAGTCATGGTGAGCCGGAGGTAACAAAGCTGTGAGCAGGAAGTAAATACAGTATTGTAGCGTAGAACCATTCTTAGGTTTTAAGCCGGCCAGAAGCTGGCGGGTTACAAGAATTTTATATAAGACGCCAGGTATGGTACGGCGGGTCAGCAATTTACGAAGATGAAGGTGCTGGAAATTCTACTAAGTGTTGCATAAACAGGTTTCCCTGATCGCGGTATATTCATGGATCTATGGCAGTTCAGAAAAGAAAAGTTATTCTTAAACCTAAAACATGGATGACAAACTACTGTGTTGAAAAATGAATCTTGGAATAAAGGAATGGATCTACGAGGAGAGGCAGTTACTAAAGGTTGCTCCCGCATGATTTTCATGTTTACTGAGATCCAAACCAGCAGTGTATTGGAAGAACTATAGGCAAGCGTGATGAACTCTGATGAACACCGATGAACAGAGGAAGCGCTAATGCAGATTAAAAGCAGGGGAGACGCATACTTGGTGATGCTGATGAACAGCGGAGGGGTGTCGTGTTTTCTAGACGGAATCAGGTTGGTGCAGCAGCCATGGCGGAGTTGCCGTGGAGGTCGACTGCGGCGGCGGAGCTCCGGACGCTTCGGTTGCGCGAGGAAGAAAAGAAAGGGGCGGGCGTAAAAAAGCGAAAGAGAGGGACCCCCCCCCCCCCCCGTGATATTTATAAGGGAAAAGGTGAACAGTAAATGGCAGGTGCGGAATTCGAGGGGCATGATCATTATCTTAACAACAAAAGTGCCTCGATTCTAGGAATGAAAGATTAATGCAAAGATCCGTTGTGATGTCATAAGGTTTTTTTGGAACTTATAACATGACGTCATCTTTCTGTTATGGCGGGTTATACACACTACAAAAAAAAGACATATCCATGACATTTTGGGCCGAACGAATTTTTTTCTGCCATGCTTATGACACTTCTATGACGATAATTGTGACAAAACCCGGTATCATCATAGATGTGGTGGGCTCCTACTTCCATGAAAAAATATCATGAAATATAACTGGCTTTCCGTCCTGGGCAGGCCGGAGACGTAGCTGCATGACATTCTTTGGGCCGTCCATGACGAAAAAAACCATGGTAGAAGTGAGGGCGAGGATAATATTGGGGCGTTCCCGGTTACGGTAGGTGGTGGGGCCGAGCGATGCACGGAGGTTTGCGCGTTTCTCTCATACACGTATGCGCGTGGGTGCGAGGCGTTGGGCTCTAACTGATCCCGAGCGAGGCATTCGCCTACTAAACCCGAGCGGTTGCACTGCAGGCTACGTGTTACTGAACCCGAGCGATCGATCGATGGTTGTTAACTGAACCCGATCGAGCGATTCCTTCGCTACTGCTGCTAACTGAAGCTGACCAAACCCTGCTGCCTCCTTCCCTTGATGAACAGTGAGCGTTGTCGGGGGGGTTTGGATGACCAGGTCCCAGTGGGGGGTTGGATGAACAGGACCCCGTGGTAGTAGAGGCTGTTGCCGCTGGATGAACATGACCCCAATCGAGCCGGCTAGGGGTGGATGAACAGGACCCCGTGGAGGGCTGGGTGAACAGGACCCCGTGGAGGGCTGGTTGAACAGTAGCCGGTGGAGGGCTGGATGAATAGTAGCCCGTGGAGGGGTGGTTGAACATGACCCTGTGGAGAGGGCTGGTTGAACAGTAGGCGGTGGAGGAGCGGTGGAGGCTGGTTGAACAGGAGCCCGTGGATGAATAGTCGCAGGTGGAGGCTGGAGGAGGTCGACAGTGGATGAACACTAGCCCATGGAGGCAATCGACGGTGGAGATGAATAGTATCCCATGGAGTCCCGTTTTGCGGTACGCCACACCCCTTCCGATGAACAGGACCCCCGTTTCGACCGTAGCGCTCCAACACAAGTCCGTTTCCTCTGTTTTGTGTATGCCACACCCCTCCCGATCAACAGGACCCCGTTTCGACCGTAGGAGGTCCCAGAGAAGTCTGTTTCCTCCGTTTTGCGGTACGCCAGACCCCTCCAGATGAACATGATGTTGGAGATATGCCCTAGAGGCAATCATGTATGATGATATTTCCTATGTGTTTATGAACAAACATAGTCCTTGGACGTTATCAATGATGTGTATCAACAAGTACGTGACTTGTTTGTGGGACTATGCATTGTATGATGACTATCCTAAAAGGTCCCTAGTCGAAAGGGCTATGTGGACGCGCAACCAACTAGACTAGCATATGACACGGTCAATGGCTTGGTCTCACTAGCCATGTGGCATTGGATGCTAACCGGATAATATGGACTTGGAAGGATCTGGTAGGATTCGACGTAGTCGGATCCTAGTCGAGATAAGGTCTGAGTCGGACAGACCCAACTATGAGACGTAGCGATATGTCATCTGTGAGTCTCTAGTACAATATACGTTCTATGTCCTAAGACCTGAGCTGGCACATGTACTCGGGATGGTGACATGCTTGCTTTGGGCCGACTAAATGCTACTCCGTGACTGGTTAGTTACAAAGGTAGGTTTCAGGCTTGTCCGGACCCATGCTGCGAGACATGGTCGAGCAAGATGGGATTTGCCCCTCCGATCAGGAGAGATATACTCTGGGCCCCTCGTGTGATCCGACCAGGATAAGCATGGCCATGCGACAAGGATTGTGAGATAATCCGGTTTGTGGTCGGCATCACTGGAACAAGAAAGAGGCCGGGCTAGCACAAGGATGATAGACTCGCCTTGAGCCCGACAACATATATCGTGTGGCAAAAGGAATGGAAGTATGATGTACAGGTTCGCCTAACCAGCTTCATAGTCTGCTTGGTGTTCGGCATGCCTTGCTAGGGCCGCTACCAACCGTGCAGTTCGGAGCTGATCCGAACTGCGACCAAGCCGGCTTGAACCTAAGGGGTCACGCACTTAAGGAAAGGAACCTATGAGGTCGGATCCGGGGACACTGGTCGGATGTGATCCGAGCTGTATTCGGATTGTGGCTGAGTAGACTTATGGGCTTTAGGGTCCGTGCGAGGCCCAAGTGTTGTGCCCATGACGGACGCCTACATAAAGTGGGGTGCAGAACACTCATGCGGTTGATCGCTTCAACGTTGTCACTAGGGTTTGCATGTGTTGCGAATAACCACCTCCACTCGTCGTCGACTGTGTGATCGGACCTAGCAGTCCACCGCACGGTGTTCCTCCTGCATGCGTGGATACCGTTAGAGGCGGTGCACTTGCGCCGCTCCGGCGTACCTCTACGTTGGAACCGCCGACCGGCTGTTTGAGGGAGATCAGACGAGGAGGAGATGATCCACGCAGAAGTGCTACCCCAACTCTTCTTCCGCTGCATGTCACCGCGCGTCTAGTGGTAACGAACTGTGACCCATCTCCCGTACCATGTTCTTGGTTGTTCTGCACGTAGGAAATTTTAATTTGCAGTTGACTCACCATACCGTAGAACCCAATAGTGGTATCAGAGCCTCTGCTATAGGATTTGTTTCAGATCGTATGCATATTAGATAGGTATCAGAGCCTCTGCTATAGGATTTGTTTCAGATCGTATGCATATTAGATATGTGGAGGCGGCAGATGAGATCTGTTGTCGTTGATGAGATCAGCTGTGTGCACGGTTGATGAGATCAACTGCACATGGGGGTCGATGTGGCTATGTTTTCTGATGATCGGAGTCGATGAGGTCGTGACACAACCTACCCCTATCGGTCGGTATCTGCCATCGGGGTTAACAGTGAAACGTAAATCCGAATCGGACTCGAGATGATCGATGAGATCGGTCAGATGGGACCGCGGTGTGCGTAGCGCCTTGTATTTCGTACCCGATCACTCAAACCGGTAGAATGAGATTCTATGCATAACTTTTTTTGCAGGGTTTGATGTGAATAGTATGGCTCATATGTATGTGATGCATGTGTGTAAATTATACATGGCCTGCGTGTCATGTTTGTCAGCCGGCAGGAGCCAAAGTATTGTCATTATCTTGTATAACGACCTGCGCGTCGACTTGTGACTCTATGTAAAATTCATCACTAGTTGTAGTAGTTGGATAATAGAGATCAGGTTGGTGGCTTGGCGTCCGGGCGTGACAACCAAGATGGAGTTCCTAGATGGTCATCGGAGTCGGAGCCGACCTGGAAGGATATCCACGAAGAAGCTATACTATTTCACAATATGTGTTTATTTGTGATTGTTATGCTTCTTTGTTTCTATGCATGTTAAAATGGTAGAAAGATCCCTCATGAATATCAAGGGAATTGCCACCCCCGATGTTGCACCTTCGCACGTCAAGTACGTCTAGTAGTGGGCTCATGAAATTGGGGTGCTGCTAGGTGTCCTTAAACTGAAGGGTTCGTGTCGGACACGGACATGCACTGCATCAGGTTAACTTGACAAGGCTATCAAAACGGTTTTGGGCCTTGTGGCAAAGGAGGTCGGGAGTCAGGGTATAAGATACCTACCCGACCGACAGGAGTCGTATAGAGATACGATTAACAAGGAGTTGCTTACCGGATAAGCATGTTGTCTAGTAGTGATGCTAAAGCTCACTAGTCACATGTGCTAGTCAGATCCTAAATCACTGAGAGTTTGCGGAGGGATGCTGACTTCAGTGGGAGTATCTGTTTAAGGCTAAGAATTACTCTACATAAACACATTGCTTAGTGATTGCATATTTTTTGTTGTAGATCAATGGCACCACCTGCTCAACCCAACTTTGCATTGAAATCAATTCTGGAAAAGGATAAACTGAATGGAACAAACTTTACCACCCGGTATAGAAATCTGAGAATTGTTCTCAAGCATGATAAAAAGGAACATGTTCTAGAGAATCCACTTCCAGAGGAACCTGTCGATAATGCTAAGACCACAACTAAGAATGCCTACCAGAAACTCGTTGATGAATCAACAGAGATCAGCTGTCTGATGTTGGCTTGTATGGAGCCCGATTTGCAATAGCATTTTGAAAATGTTGGGGCTTACGATATGATTGAGAGTCTCAAGAGCATGTTTCAGACATAGGCCAGGACCGAAAGGTTCAATGTCTGGCGATCCTTGATGGATTGCAAGCTGAAGGAAGGTGATCCACTGAGCCCACATGTGATCAAGATGATCGGATATGTGCAAGTTGTGGATCAGTTGGGCTTCCCGTTCTTGGATGAGCTGGCTACTGATGCAGTTCTGGGTTCTCTTCCGCCTAGCTATTGGACGTTCATCTCGAACTATCATATGCACGGCATGGATAAGAAGCTCACTGAATTGCATGGGATGCTTAAGGTGGCAGAGCAGGATACAAAGAAAGGCACACATCAAGTGTTGATGGTGCAGAAATCGGCTAAGTTCAAGAAGAGTTGGTCTAAGAAGAAGGCTATGGCAAAGGGCACGGAGATGGTAACCTCCGCCGCTGCGCCGAAGTCTGGACCGGACTCAAAGACCATTTGCTATCATTGCAAGGAAACCGGTCACTGTAAGAGGAACTGTAGCAAGTGGCTTGCAGAGCATGGCAAGAAGGCCGGAAATGCTTCTGCAGGCAAAGGTACACTTGTTGCATATGTTATAGAAATTTACCTTGCTGACATACCTAGTAGCTCTTGGGTATTTGATACCGGATCGGTTGTTCATATTTTCAACTCGATGTAGGAGCTGGTAAGAACTAGGCGTGTGGCACAAGGGGAGATTGACATCAGGGTCGGCAACAGAGCAAGAGTTGATGCGTTGGAGGCCGGCACGATGCAGCTCCAGCTTCCTTCTGGATTTATTTTGGAATTGAATAATTGTTATTACATTCCTCCACTTAGTCGGAACATTATTTTTGCCTCATGCTTGATAAGTCAGGCTTATGAATTCAATTTAAAGGACAATGGTTGTTCGTTTTATTCGAATGGTATGTTCCACGGCTATGCGCCCATTGTTTATGGGATATTTATATTGAATCTAGAACAGGAACCGGTCTATAACGTGAATGTCAAGAGGCATAAGCCTAATGAGATAAATCCGACATACTTCTGGCATTGCAGGCTTGGACACATTAGTCTGAAACATATGAAGAAGCTCCACGATGATGGGCTCCTAACTTCGTCCGACGTTGGGTCGTTCGAGACATGCGAATCATGCTTGCTTGGCAAGATGACTAAGTCTCCTTTTGCAAAGAGTTGCGAGAGGGCGTCCAAGCTATTGGAGCTTATACACAGTCATGTGTGTGGTCCAATGAGCACAACTGCCAGAGGAGGCTATCAGTACTTCGTGACTTTTACCGACGACTTGAGTAGATATGGATATATCTATTTGATGATGCACAAGTCGGAAACTTTTGAAAAGTTCAAAGAGTTTCAGAATGAGGTTAAGAATCAGCTCGGCAAGACTATAAAGCTTCTACGATCTGATCGTGGAGGTGAGTACATGAGCCAGGGGTTTGATGATCATCTGAAAACCCGAGGTATAGTACCTCAGCTCACACCTCCGGGTACGCCACAAAGAAATGGCGTGTCAGAACGGAGGAATAGGACCTTGTTGGACATGGTCCGGTCAATGATGAGCAAATAAGATTTACCCTTGTCATTCTGGGGATATGCTCTAGAAACTGCAGCTTTCACACTTAACAGAGTACCATCAAAATCCGTAGAGAAGACACAGCATGAGATGTGGACTAGGAAGAGTCCTAGTTTGTCTTTTCTAAAGATTTGGGGTTATGAAGCATTTTTCAAGCGGCTTATGTCAGACAAGCTTACACCCAAGTCAGACAAATGCATATTCGTGGGATATCTGAGGGAAACCTTGGGATATAGCTTCTACAACCATGAAGAGAACAAAGTGTTTGTTGCTCGAAGTGGGGTTTTCCTTGAGAAAGAGTTTCTCAGTCGGGAGGCCAGTGGGAGGATGGTCCGACTCGAAGAAATTCGAGGACCACTCGGGGACGACTCGGCTGGTGATGAGATCATACCGGAGTCGGTCAGGGAACCTGTAGTGGAAGCGGCACCAGAACCACGGAGGTCGGAAAGATTGCGTAGAGTGTGTGATGTATTGTTGCTAGAAAGCGACGAGCCGGCCATGTATGCGGAAGCGATGGTGAGCCCAGATTCTGAGGCATGGCTAGAGGCCATGAGATCTGAGTTAAAGTCCATGGATGAGAATAAAGTATGGGACTTGGTTGATCCGCCGCCTGGCGTAACAGCCATTGGTTGCAAATGGGTCTTTAAGAAGAAAACCGATGTGGATGGAAATGTTCAGATCCACAAAGCTCGGTTTGTCGCTAAGGGTTATGGACAAGTTCAAGGAATTGACTACGACGAGACTTACTCGCCGGTAGCGATGCTGAAGTCGGTGAGGATCGTACTTGCTATAGCGGCATATTTCGATTACGAGATATGGCAGATGGATGTCAAGACGGCTTTCCTTCACGGAAATTTAACCGAGGACCTGTATATGATACAGCCCGAGGGTTTTGTCGATCCGACTAGCACTATTAAGGTATGCAAGATCAAGAGATCCATTTATGGGATGAGGCAAGCATCTCGGAGCTGGAATATTCATTTTGATGAGGTCGTCACTGGTCTCGGTTTCATCAAAAGCGAAGAGGACGCTTGTTTATACAACAAGCTAAGTGGGAGCTCGATAGTATTTTTGATCTTGTATGTGGATGACATATTGTTGATCGGGAACGATGTTTCAATGCTAAACTCGGTCAAGGAGTCATTGAATGGCAAGTTTTCGATGAAGGCCCTTGGTGAGGCAGTGTATATTTTAGGCATTAAGATCTATAGAGATAGATCGAGGAGGCTGCTCGGCTTAAGCCAGAGCACGTACATAGACAAAGTGTTGAAACGGTTCAACAATAGTGAGGAAAAGAAAGGGTTCTTGCCACTCTCACATGGTATAAGGCTAAGCGAGACTTAGAGTCCTTCGACATCCGATGAGCGAAGTAGGATGATCAGGATTCCATATGCCTCGGCAATAGGATCCATCATGTATGCCATGATATGTACAAGGCCTGATGATGCTTTTGCAATAAGCCTAACAAGCAGATACTAGGCCAACCCAGGTGAGAGTCACTGGACAGCAGTAAAGACTATTTTGAAGTACCTGAAACGGACTAAAGAGATGTTCCTAGTTTATGGAGGTGAGGAAGAGCTCATCGTAAGGGGTTACGCCGATGCTAGTTTCCAAACCGACAGAGATGATTGTCGATCACAGTCAGGATTCGTGTACGTCATGAATGGAGGAGTAGTGAGCTGGATGAGTTCCAAGCAAGATACGGTGGACGATTCTACCACAGAAGCTGAATACATTTCGGCTTGTGAAGCTGCAAAGGAAGGTGTTTGGATCCGGCATTTTCTGGATGACCTTTATTGTGACAAATTCTGGAGCCATCGCACAAGCCAAGGAGCCAAGGAATCACCATAAGGTCAGACACATAGATCAGAAATATCACCTGATACGAAAGATCGTAAAGAATGGTGATGTAGAGTTATGCAAAATTCACATGGTGCAAATGTTGCAGATCTGTTGACTAAGCCGCTTCCACAACCCAAGCATGAGGGGCACGGTAGAGCAATGGGCATTCGATATCTATTTGATTGACTCTAGTGCAAGTGGGAGATTGTTGGAGATATGTCCTAGAGGCAATCATGTATGATGATATTTCCTATGTGTTTATGAATAAAGATAGTCCTTGGATATTATCAATGATGTGTATCAGCAATTACGTGACTTGTTTGTGGGACTATGCATTATATGATGACTGTCCTAAAAGGTCCCTAGTCGAAAGGGCTATGTGGACGTGCAGCCAACTAGACTAGCATATGACACGGTCGATGGCTTGGTCTCACTAGGCACGGGGCATTGGATGCTAACCGGATAATATGGACTTGGAAGGATCTCACCGGATTCGACGTAGTCGGATCCGAGTCGAGATAAGGTCCGAGTCGGACAGACCCAACTATGAGACGCAGCGATATGTCATCTGTGAGTCTCTAGTACAACATACGTTCTATGTCCTAAGACCTGAGGTGGCACATGTACTTAGGATGGTGACATACTTGCTTTGGGCCGACTAAATGCTACTCCGTGACTGGGTAGTTACAAAGGTAGGTTTGAGGCTTGTCCAGACCCATGCTGCGAGACATGGTCGAGCAAGATGGGATTTCCCCTCCGACCAGGAGAGATATACTCTGGGCCCCTCGTGTGATCGGACCAAGATTATGAGATAATCCGGTTTGTGGTTGGCATCACTGGAACGAGAAAGAGGTTGGGCTAGCACAAGGATGACAGACTCGCCATGAGCCCGACAACATATATCGTGTGGCAAAAGGAATGGAAGTGATGCGGACCATCCCAAGGTCATCCCCATGGACCTACCATCGCCTCACCAAGTGCCTAGTGGACCCATGACACGAGCACGTGCAAGAGCTCTCGAAACCGAGGTGACATCTCTCCTCTCACAATTCCACTTTGATGCACATGAGACATGGCTACTACCTCAAATGGAGGCATTGTGCATACTCAGGTATCAAGGAGTTAGCCATGGAGACGCTAAGGAGCAAGTAGAATCAGAAGAGGAAGATGGATGTGGAGATGGAGAAGAAGAAGGGCAAAATCAGCTGAAGCCCGGATGATCCGGACCGCCGTCCGGACGATCCGGACCCCGGCTCGGACGATCCAGCTAACCCGCCCGAAGACACCCGAAGCTTCACCACGAAGCCGGATCATCCGGCCATACCCGGACGTCCGGACCAGGACCCGGACATCCGGACCTCCCGCGGCGCCCACGACACAGCAGGACCATCCGGACACCAACCCGGATGATCCAGACCCCCGAATCCCGGATCATCCGGACCATCATCCGGATCATCCGGACAGTGCATGCGTGCATGATGTTGGGCCGAGGCCCATGTACCCCTTCGCCCCCCAACTTCTATATATACGACTCCACCACCTCTTTCTAGGGTTAGCATTGGTTTAGCTCATATGTGAGAAGAGCTTTGCTCATCCATACGGATCTACTCCTCGAGAGAGACCGCGGCCCCTCTTCGGAGAAGATCCACATTGGATTCAAGACCCCCTCTTGGGTGGCCCCATCAAGACCTCCTCACGGAGAAGAACCGGTTACCCTATGTATCGTCCCTTGTTGGTTTTGGACCGTGTGATCTCTATGTGTACTCAGATCTAGCATATGTGTGACTATATCTTATTGGTTTGAGAGATCCTCTTGTGTTTTCCCTCATTTTCCCCTCATGTTCTTCGTGTTCTTAGTCGGGATCCGCTCCTTTCGTGAAAGATGAAAGATCGGCCGTTTACGGTTCCGCCCTACATCATCTTGCTATCATGAGCCGCGTTAATCACGATTTGGAGCCTCCCCTCTTCGTTTTCTAGCTTGATTTTGTTGTTTTTCGTCCTAATCCGAAAATACCCACAAAAATAGCCCCAAATTTTTTTCTTGTGATTTGTGAGTTTTGATGAAGTTTTGTTGGTCTTGATCCATGAATTTGTTGTGTTGCAAGTGGATCTTACCTTTCCCCACCATCTCCACCTCGCAATCCGTCCAAAATCCACGAAATCCTCGGATTTAACCCCGTTCTCGAGTTCATCCCGAGCCATCCCCGTGCGCAGTTGACCCGCCCGGATCATCCGGCTAACTCTGTCGAAACTGTATTTTCTGCAGTTTTTGACATCCACCTTCGCATACCCACTTCCACCTCCACCACCTAACTTCCGCACTCCCTTTCGATACACCAAACCCTACCACCACTTGACCGCTACAAACACCGACAATTTTTTCCGCATTTGGTTTTGAGAATTTCAGTTGTGGTTCATCGTTTCCTAGGGTGTTTCTGCTAACTAGGAACGATTCGACATCGACATCACCGCCACTCACCTTCGCCAAGGGACTCGTCATCAATGGTAACCTCATCTTCGTAGCGTGATATCTTCATACATTCTCGCCATTGCATTGATAACCACATAGGCTTACTTTTTGCGTAGCTTACCCATCGAGACTAGCCTTTGAATATTGTCGGCAACGTGACTTGTGCACATTAGTGATCATACTTCCCATAGCATACATACCATATCATCGTGGTGCATACCTTGGTATCATCTCTTGTGTCACAAAGTTGTCATCGCATAGACTCAATTGCTATCTTGGTTCGTGAAGTTTTGCATAAGAAAAGAGCTCAAAGAGCAAGAGCCAAACAAGCTTTTAAGCAAAAGGGAAAGATAAGCAAAGAGCTTATAAGCAAGAACCATAGCATCATACAACATTAAGATTGTCATAACCGATCATTGGAACACCATACATATAGCATACTTGGGATAGAAGTCATTGCATTTTTGCTTAGTAGGTTGTGCACAAGTCTCATATCCGCCTATTATGCAATCGTGCTAGCGTCTCTCTAGTGTTGTGCAACAAGAGCATTTTCGTGGATTCCACATTTTGGCTCATTCCTTGGTTGAACAACCCCATTTATCTTTCCATGTGTTGTGTTTCCGTGTGCCACATATTTTATTGGTCTACTTGTTGCATTTGCGAATTTGTGAATCTTTTCCAACATTATTGAGTCTTGCTTACTTTCACATCAAATTTTGTGCCACCATCCTAACCGAGCTCCACCATAAGCTTTTACTTGTGTAGGTGTGAGAAACCGACAAGAATTGGTACCAATTGTGCTATTTCCTTGTTATACATTGGAGTGATCATTGATCCATCTTCAACATCGGTCAAGGTACATTTGGTATAAGTTCCTCTCTTTCTCCCACTCACATATTTGTTGCAATGATGGATAGGCCAAGTACTTCTACCAACCCACTCTTACTTGAGCAAGACGATGATCCGAACAACTACGTCACCAAGCTACACCTATTTGGAACGCAACGAGCCTTGCATGAAGAGCAACTAGCATTGAGCGACCGCATCGACAACCTCGCCAGCGACTTGCGAATCTCCGAGCAACATACAAGAGAATACTTCGACAACAAGCTCGACGAACACAAGCACGATAATGACGCAAGAATGGACGAGATTCGTGCCTTGTTGGTCAACCGCTCTTCTACCACTTCGTCCTACTCAAGAAGGAGCCGCTCGAGTCGACACTCCGACGACACCATCTCCGGTTCAAGTACCCCGACATCGAATACTCTTTGTCCTGCCGCGCGTCAAGGCCGTCAAGCCAACCGTAATCCTCTACACGACACCGACTCTCAAGAGCATCGACATCGTCAAAACCAAGCTACATTCGCGCAAGCACAAGAACGGCAACATCAACGCCAACAAGAACAAGAGGAGCGAGCGCGCCAACACCAAGATGCACAAGATGCCGAGGCACAACGCCAAGAACAACAACTGCGTGAAGCTCAAGTAGTTGAGGTGCAACGTGCCGTCCGAGATTCAAGTCGAGCCATAGCCACGCGGAACCGCCAAGCTCGTGAGCAACAAGAAGCGCTCCATGATGAAGTTCAAGAAAGGATTTACAAATCATGTGTGCAATGTCAAGCTCCTCGCCAAGATCGACAAGCGCCTCCTCAAGCTAGACAAGAACATCAAGTTCATCGAGAGCATGAAGACAATGGACCTCCGCCAAGACAAGAGCAACATGAGGACAACAACCTTCCTCGACAAGAGCAACATGAGTTTTTCAATCCTCAATGACATGGGCGTCATCATCCCCGACCCCAACACAATGATGAGCAACGATACAGCAAGCTAAAGTTCACCATGCCCAAGTTCACCGGAAGCAATGACCCCGAAGAGTATATATGATGGGCATTGAAGGTTGACAAAATCTTCCGCTTGCACAACTATGAAGAAGAGAAGAAGATAGCGATGGCATCCCTTGAATTCCAAGACTACGTCCTCATTTGGTGGGAACAAGTCACTGAGCGATGAGAAGCAAAAGGTGAACCACCCATCACTACTTGGACGCAAACGAATGATGTCATGAGAGCACGATCAGGCTTCAACGACTCGAACAAATTCTACCTCAACCAAGCCATCTACAAGCAACGGCGACAATTGAAGTTACAAGAAAACTTCGACAACCTCAAGTCGTCCTCCTACTACATGCAACTTCAAGCCGAGAGCTTCATCATCATCTACCCCAACCGATGAGACCATCAAGACAAGTTCCTTCAAATGCTTCACATGCGGCGGCCGAGGCTACAAGTCCTTCGAGTGTACAAACAAGCGCACCATGATCCTCAACGACGACGGAACCAACAACTCCATGAGTGAAGGAGAAATGGAAGCCCTTGACCAAGTGCCATACACCGGCAAGTGAATGAAGACGAAGATGATCAAGTCTTTTGTGGCGAAGATTCAAGCCCCGCTCTTGTTCTCTCCAAGATCTTGACTCTTCAACATCACCAAGAAGAAGACCAAAGATGCCATATCTTCCACACCAAGGCCGGCATCAATGGAAGGTCTGTCAAGGTCATCATCGATGGAGGGAGTTGCCATAACCTTGCAAGTGAAGAACTATGCTCCAAGCTCCAATTGGTCAAGATGAAGCACCCGCACCCCTACAAGGTTCAATGGCTAAGCGACAATGGCACCATCCAAGTCAAGCATAGGGTACAAGTATCTTTCAAGATCGGAGCTGATGAAGACACTTTGGAGTGTGATGTCCTTCTGATGACCGTTTGCCACCTCCTTCTTGGACGGCCATGGCAATTTGACCGAGGTGTCATCCACAACGGGCGTACAAACCACTATAGCTTTGAGATGAAAGGAAAGGAATATGTCCTATGACCTATGTCTCCAAGCCAAGTGATCGCCGACAAGGAAGCCACCCATCATGGAGAAAATAGTGAGAGAGCGAATCACCAAAAAGAGAGTGAGCGCCACAAGCCCAAATTGAGTGCCTCAGCGATGAGCGACAAGAAGAGCTTAGTCATTTTGGCCACCAAACGTGAGATGAGAGAAGTGTATGAGAACCCATCAAGTTCATGCACTATGTCCTTTTGTGCAAGGACGAGGCACCAAAAACTAACACCTTCACAATCTACCTTTGGTGTTATCTTCTCTATTGCAGGAATTCCAAGATATTTTCCCCGACGAGCTACCTCCGGGTCTACCTCCAATATGAGGCATCGAGCACCGCATCGACCTCATCCCCGGAGCACCTGTTCCAAACAAGGCCCCATACCGCGTCAACCCCGAAGAAACCAAAGAAATACAAAGGCAAGTAAAGCATCTCATCGATCATGGACATGTGCGTGAAAGTTTGAGTCCTTGTGCCGTACCAGTCATTCTAGTGCCAAAAAGAGACGGTAGCTTTCGCATGTGTTCCGATTGTAGACCTATCAATGCTATCACCGTTCGCTATAGGTACCCCATTCCACGCCTTGATGATATGCTAACTTAGCGGTGCCACTATTTTTTCCAAAATTAATCTAAAAAGTGGTTACTATCAAATACGCATACAAGAGGGTGATGAATGTTAAACCGCTTTCAAAACAAAGTTTGGTTTGTATGAGTGGTTAGTCATGCTTATGGGTTTATCGGAAGCACCAGGAACTTTCATGCGTCTTATGAATTATGTGTTTCGCCCTTACATTGGTGAGTTTGTTGTGGTCTACTTTGATGATATCCTTGTTTTTAGCAAATCTCTCAAAGAACATGTCACCCACCTTCGAACCGTGCTACAAACTCTTCGAAAAGAGCAACTTTATGCTAATATGGAAAAATGCCTTTTTGGGGTTGATAATCTTGTTTTCTTGGGTTTTGTAGTATCTTCTAAGGGTATTCATGTTGATGAATCTAAGATCAATGCTATTAAAACTTGGCCCCAACCAACCAATTTGCAACAAGTGTGTACTTTCCTTGGTTTAGCCTGTTTCTACCATACATTTGTGAAGGATTTTAGCACCATTGCTTCACCTTTGCATGCTTTGAGTAAGAAAAATGCACCGTTTGTGTGGGGACCATCCCAAGACACCACTTTCAACGAGCTTAAGAATTTGCTTACTCATGCTCCCGTGCTTGCATTACCCAACTTTGATAAACCTTTTGAAATTCATTGCGATGCTAGTGGTAATATCATAGGAGGTGTGTTAACGCAAGAGAAGCGCCCCATAGCATACTTTAGCGAAAAACTTTCCGGAGCGTGATACGTCTCCAACGTATCTATAATTTTTTATTGTTCCATGCTATTATATTATCTGTTTTGGATGTTTAATGGGCTTTACTATGCACTTTTATATTATTTTTGGGACTAACCTATTAACCAAAGGCCTAGTGCAAATTGCTGTTTTTTGCGTATTTCAGTGTTTGGCAGAAAAGGAATATCAAACGGAATCCAAACGGAATGAAACCTTTGGGAGAGTTATTTTTGGAACAAACGCAATCCAGGAGACTTGGAGTGGACATCAAGGAAGCAACGAGGTAGGGAGGCGCGCCCCACCCTCGTTGGCCCCTCGTGGCTCCACCGACCTACTTGTTTTGCCTATATATACTCATATACCCTGGAAACATCCAAGAGCACCACGAAACCCTATTTCCACCGCCGCAACCTTCTGTACCCGGTAGATCCCATCTTGGGGCCTTTTCCGGCGCTCCGCCGGAGGGGGAATCGATCATGGAGGGCTTCTACATCAACACCATAGCCTCTCCGATGATGTGTGAGTAGTTTACCACAGACCTTCGGGTCCATAGTTATTAGCTAGATGGCTTCTTCTCTCTCTTTGCATCTCAATACAAAGTTCTCCTCGATTCTCTTGGAGATCTATTCGATGTAATTCTTTTTGCGGTGTGTTTGTCTAGATCCGATGAATTATGGGTTTATGATTAAGATTATCTATGAACCATATTTGGTTCTTCTCTAAATTCTTATATGTATGATTTAAATATCTTTGCAAGTCTCTTTGAATTATCAGTTTGGTTTGGCCTGCTAGATTGATCTTTCTTGCAATAGGAGAAGTGCTTAGCTTTGGGTTCAATCTTGCGGTGTCCTTTCCCAGTGATAGCAGGGCAGCAAGGCACGTATTGTATTGTTGCCATCGAGGATAAAAAGATGGGGTTTATATCATATTGCTTGAGTTTATCCCTCTACATCATGTCATCTTTCCTAATGCGTTACTATGTTCTTATGAACTTAATACTCTAGATGCATGCTGGATAGCGGTCGATGTGTGGAGTAATAGTAGTGGATGAAGAATCGTTTCGGTCTACTTGACGCGTACGTGATGCCTATATACATGATCATGCCTAGATATTCTCATAACTATGCACTTTTCTATCAATTGCTCCACAGTAATTTGTTCACCCACCGTAGATCATGCTATCTTGAGAGAAGCCACTAGTGAAACCTATGGCCCTCGGGTCTATCTTCCATCATATTATTTTCCTATCAATTTACTATTTCTTCCGTCTTTTATTTTGCAATCTTTACTTTCCAATCTATATCATAAAAATACCAAAAATATCTAGCTTATTATCTCTATCAGATCTCACTTTTGCAAGTTGCCGTGAAGGGATTGACAACCCCTTTATCGCGTTGGTTGCAAGGTTCTTATTTGTTTGTGTAGGTACGAGGCAACTTGCGTGTAACCTGCTACTGGATTGATACCATGGTTCTCAAAAACTGAGGGAAATACTTACGCTACTTTGCTGCATCACCCTGTCCTCTTCAAGGGAAAACCAACGCATGCTCAAGAGGTAGCAAAAAGGATTTCTGGCGCCGTTGCCGGGGAGGCTTACGCCAAGTCAAGTCAAGTCAAGACATACCAAGTACCCATCACAAACTCTTATCCCTCGCATTACATTATTCGCCATTTGCCTCTCATTTTCCTCTCCCCCACTTCACCCTTGCCGTTTTATTCGCCTTCTTTTTTCGTTCGTCTCTTTTCGCTTGGTTCTTGTGTGCTTGTGTGTTGGATTGTTTGTCACGATGCCTCAATACAATACTAAATTGTGTGACTTTTCCGATACCAACAACAATGATTTTCTTAACACTCTGATTTCTCCTCTTACCGATGCTGAATCTTGTGAAGTTAATGTTGCTTTGTTGAATCTTGTCATGAAAGATCAATTCTATGGCCTTCCTAGTGAAGATGCCGCTACACATCTAAAAAACTTTGTTGATTTGTGTGATATGCAAAAGAAGAAAGACATGGATAATGATATTGTTAAATTGAAGTTATTTCCATTTTCGTTTAGAGATCGTGCTAAAACTTAGTTTTCGTGTTTGCCCAAAAATAGTATTGATTCATGGAATAAGTGCAAAGATGCTTTTATCTCTAAGTATTTTCCTCCCGCTAAGATCATCTCTCTTAGAAATGATATTATGAATTTTAAGCGACTTGATCATGAGCATGTTGCACAAGCTTGGGAGAGGATGAAATTAATGATATGTAATTGCCCTACTCATGGTTTGAATTTATGGATGATTATACAAAAAATTTATGTCGGATTGAATTTTGCTTCTAGAAATCTTTTAGATTCGGCTGCGGGAGGCACTTTTGTGGAAATCACTTTAGGAGAAGCTACTAAACTCCTAGATAATATTATGGTTAATTATTGTCAATGGCACACCGAAAGATCTACTAGTAAAAAAGTTCATGCGATAGAAGAGATTAATGTTTTGAGTGGAAAGATGGATGAACTTATGAAATTGTTTGCTAATAAGAGTGCTCCTATTGATCCTAATGATCTGCCTTTGTCTACTTTGATTGAGAATAATAATGAATCTATGGATGTTAATTTTGTTGGTAGGAACAATTTTGGTAACAACGCGTATAGAGGTAATTTTAATCCTAGGCCGTTTCCTAGTAATTCCTCTAATAATTATGGTAATTCCTACAACAACAGTTATGGAAATTATAATAAGATGCCCTCTAATTTTGAGACTAGTGTTAAAGAATTTATTAGTTCGCAAAAGAATTTCAATGCTTTGCTTGAAGAAAAATTGCCTAAGATTGATGAGTTGGCTAGGAACGTGGATAGAATTTCCCTTGATGTTGATTCTTTGAAACTTAGATCTATTCCACCTAAGCATGATATCAATGAGTCTCTCAAAGCTATGATAATTTACATTGATGAGTGCAAAGAAAGAACCGCTAGGATGCGTGCTAAAAAAGATTGCTTTATGAAAGTGTGTTCTTCTAGTTTTCATGATAATAATGATGAAGATCTAAAAGTTAGTGATATGTCTCCTATTAAATCTTTGTTTTGCAATACGAATCTTGATAAAGATGGGACTGGAGATGAGTCAACTTTAGTTAAGAGGCATCCCAATGATTCGGAGTTTTTAGATCTCGATGCAAAAATTGGTAAAAGTGGGATTGAAGAGGTTAAAACTTTAGGTAGCAATGAACCCACTATTTTGGATTTAAAGGAATTTAATTATGATAATTGTTCTTTAATAGATTGTATTTCCTTGTTGCAGTCCATGTTAAATTCTCCTCATGCTTATAGTCAAATAAAGCTTTTACCAAACATATCGTTGATGCTCTAATGCAGTCCTATGAAGAAAAGCTTGAATTAGAAGTTTCTATCCCTAGAAAACTTTATGATGAGTGGGAACCTACTATTCAAATTAAGATGAAAGATCATGAATGCTATGCTTTGTGTGATTTGGGTGCTAGTGTTTCCACGATTCCCAAAACTTTGTGTGATGTGTTAGGTTTCCGTGAATTTGATGATTGTTCTTTAAATTTGCACCTTGCGGATTCCACCATTAAGAAATCTACGGGAAGGATTAATGATGTTCTTATTGTTGCAAATAAGAATTATGTGCCCGTAGATTTCATCGTTCTTGATGTAGATTGCAATCCTACATGTCCTATTATTCTTGGTAGACCTTTCCTTAGAACGATTGCTACAATTATTGATATGAAAGAAGGAAATATTAGATTCCAATTTCCACTAAGGAAAGGCATGGAACACTTTCCTAGAAAGAAAATTAAATTACCTTATGAATCTATTATGAGAGCCACTTATGGATTGCATACCAAAGATGATAATACCTAGATCTATCCTTGCTTTTATGCCTAGCTAGGGGCGTTAAACGATAGCGTTTGTTGGGAGGCAACCAAATCTTATTTTTGTTTCTTGCTTTTTGTTTCTGTTTAGTAATAAATAATTCATCTAGCCTCTGTCTAGATGTGTTTTAATTAGTGTTTGTGCCATGTAGAACCAATAGGATCTTCTTGGGTGATAATTGTTTGATCTTGCTGAAAAAGACAGAAACTTTGCGCTCACGAAAATAATAGTTAAAATTCACCAGAACGTGATAAATTGCCAATTCTTTTTGCATCAATATACAAATTTTACAGGTTGTCCTAGTTTTTCAGAATTTTTGGAGTTCCATAAGTATTCGAACAAATCAGATTGCTACAGACTGTTCTGTTTTTGACAGATTTTGTTTTTCTTGTGTTGTTTGCTTATTTTGATGAATCTATGGCTAGTATCGGGGGGTATGAACCATAGAGAAGTTGGAATACAGTAGGTTTAACACCAATATAAATAAAGAATGAGTTCATTGCAGTACCTTATTGTGGTGGTTTCTTTTATTTCGCTAACAGAGCTCATGAGATTTTCTGTTGAGTTTTGTGTTGTGAAGTTTTCAAGTTTTGGCTAAGATTTGATGGATTATGGAATAAGGAGTGGCAAGAGCCTAAGCTTGGGGATTCCCAAGGCACCCCAAGGTAAAATTCAAGGACAACCAAAAGCCTAAGCTTGGGGATGCCCCGGAAGGCATCCCCTCTTTCATCTTCGTCCATCGGTAACTTTACTTGAGGCTATATTTTTATTCACCACATGATATGTGTTTTGTTTGGAGCGTCTTGTATGATTTGAGTCTTTGCTTTTTAGTTTACCACAATCATCCTTGCTGTAAACACCTTTTGGAGAGACACACATGAATCGAAATTTATTAGAACACTCTATGTGCTTCACTTATATCTTTTAAGCTAGATAATTTTGCTCTAGTGCTTCACTTATATCTTTTTGAGCACGGTGGTGGTTTTCTTTTATAGAAATTATTGATCTCTCATGCTTCACTTATATTATTTTGAGAGTCTTATAGAACAGCATGGTAGTTTGCTTTGGCTATAAAATTAGTCCTAATATGATGAGCATCCAAGATGGGTATAATAAAAACTATCATATAAAGTGCATTGAATACTATGAGAAGTTTGATTCTTTAGAATTGTTTTGAGATATGAATATGGTGATATTAGAGTCATGCTAGTTGACTAGTTGTGAATTTGAGAAATACTTGCTCTAAAGTTTGTGATTCCCGTAGCATGCACGTATAGTGAACCGTTATGTGATGAAGTCGGAGCATGATTTATTTATTGATTGTCTTCCTTATGAGTGGCGGTCGGGGACGAGCGATGGTCATGTCCTACCAATCTATCCCCCTAGGAGCATGCGCGTAGTACTTTGTTTCGATAACTAATAGATTTTTGCAATAAGTATGTGAGTTCTTTATGACTAATGTTGAGTCCATGAATTATACGCACCCTCACCCTTCCACCATTGCTAGCATCTCTAATACCGCGCACCCTTCGCCGGTATCATACACCCACCATATACCTTCCTCAAAACAGCCACCATACCTACCTATTATGGCATTTCCATAGCCATTCCGAGATATATTGCCATGCAACTTACCACCGTTACGTTGTTATGACAAGTTTCATCATTGTCATCTTGCTTTGCATGATCATGTAGTTGACATCGTATTTGTGGCAAAGCCACCTTTATAATTCTCTCATACATGTCACTCTTGATTCATTGCATATCCCGTTACACCGCCGAAGGCATTCACATAGAGTCATATTTTGTTCTAAGCATTGAGTTGTAATTTTTGATTTATAAGTAAATAAAAGTGTGATGATTATCATTATTAGAGCATTGTCCCAAGTGAGGAAAGGATGATGGAGACTGTGATTCCCCCATAAGTCGGGATGAGACTCCGGACGAAGAAAAAAAAGAAAAAAAAGAGGCCATAAAAAAAGGAGAAAAGGCCCAAATAAAAAATGAGAGAAAAAGAGAGAAGGGACAATGTTACTATCCTTTTACCACACTTGTGCTTCAAAGTAGCACCATGATCTTCATGATAGAGAGTCTCCTATGTTGTCACTTTCATATACTAGTGGGAATTTTACATTATAGAACTTGGCTTGTATATTCCAATGATGGGCTTCCTCAAATTGCCCTAGGTCTTCGTGAGCAAGCAAGTTGGATGCACACCCACTTAGTTTCTTTTGTTGAGCTTTCATACACTTACAGCTCTAGTGCATCCGTTGCATGGCAATCCCTACTCACTCACATTGATATCTATCGATGGGCATCTCCATAGCCCTTTGATACGCCTAGTTGATGTGAGACTATCTTCTCCCTTTTTTGTCTTCTCCACAACCACCCTTCTATTCCACATATAGTGCTATGTCCATGGCACATGCTCATGTATTGCGTGAAGATTGAAAAAGTTTGAGAACATCAAAAGTATGAAACAATTACTTGGCTTGTCATCGGGGTTGTGCATGATTTAAATATTTTGTGTGATGAAGATAGAGCATAGCCAGACTATATGATTTTGTAGGGATAACGTTCTTTGGCCATGTTATTTTGAGAAGACATGATTGCTTTGTTAGTATGCTTGAAGTATTATTATTTTTATGTCAATATTAAACTTTTATCTTGAATCTTTCAGATCTGAACATTCATGCCACAATAAATAAAATTACATTGAGAATTATGCTAGGTAGCATTCCACATCAAAAATTCTGTTTTTATCATTTACCTACTCGAGGACGAGCAGGAATTAAGCTTGGGGATGCTTGATACGTCTCCAACATATCTATAATTTTTGATTATTCCATGCTATTATATTATCTGTTTTGGATGTTTAATGGGCTTTACTATGCACTTTTATATTATTTTTGGGACTAACCTATTAACCGAAGGCCCAGTGCAAATTGCTGTTTTTTTGCCTATTTCTGTGTTTCGCAGAAAAGGAATATCAAACGGAATCCAAATGGAACGAAACCTTCGGGAGAGTTATTTTTGGAACAAACGCAATCCAGTGGACGTTAAGGAAGCAACGAGGAAGCCACGAGGCAGGGAGGCGCGCCCCCACCCTCATGGGCCCCTCGTGGCTCCACCGACCTACTTCTTTTGCCTATATATACTCATATACCCTGAAAACATCCGAGAGCACCACGAAACCCTATTTCCACCACCGCAACCTACTGTACCCGTGAGATCCCATCTTGGGGCCTTTTCTAGTGCTCCGCCGGAGGGGGAATCGATCATGGAGGGCTTCTACATCAACACCATAGCCTCTCCGATGATGTGTGAGTAGTTTACGACAGACCTTCAGGTCCATAGTTATTAGCTAGATGGCTTCTTCTCTCTCTTTGGATCTCAATACAAAGTTCTCCTCGATTCTCTTGGAGATCTATTCGATGTATTTCTTTTTGCGGTGTGTTTGTTGAGATCCGATGAATTGTGAGTTTATGATTAAGATTATCTATGAACAATATTTGGTTCTTCTCTGAATTCTTATATGTATGATTTAAATATCTTTGCAAGTTTCTTTGAATTATCAGTTTGGTTTGGCCTACTAGATTGATCTTTCTTGCAATGGGAGAAGTGCTTAGCTTTGGGTTCAATCTTGCGGTGTCCTTTCCTAGTGATAGCAGGGGCAGCAAGGCACGTATTGTATTGTTGCCATCGAGGATAAAAAGATGGGGTTTATATCATATTGCTTGAGTTTATCCCTCTACATCATGTCATCTTGCCTAATGCGTTACTCTGTTCTTATGAACTTAATACTCTAGATGCATGCTGGATGGCGGTCGATGTGTGGAGTAATAGTAGTAGATGCAGAATCGTTTCGGTCTACTTGTCGCGGACGTGATGCCTATATACATGATCATGCCTAGATATTCTCATAACTATGCATCAATTGCTCGACAGTAATTTGTTCACCCACCGTAGATCATGCTATCTTGAGAGAAGCCACTAGTGAAACCTATGGCCCTCGGGTCTATCTTCCATCATAATATTTTCCTATCAATTACTATTTCTTCCGTCTTTTATTTTGCAATCTTTACTTTCCAATCTATATCATAAAAATACCAAAAATATTTATCTTATTATCTCTATCAGGTCTCACTTTTGCAAGTGGCCGTGAAGGGATTGACAACCCCTTTATTGCGTTGGTTGCAAGGTTCTTATTTGTTTGTGTAGGTACAAGGCGATTTGCGTGTAACCTCCTACTGGATTGATACCTTGGTTCTCAAAAACTGAGGGAAATACCTACGCTACTTTGTTGCATCACCCTTTCCTCTTCAAGGGAAAACCAATGCATGCTAAAGAGGTAGCAGAGCGCAACTCAATTACCCCATCTATGACAAAGAGCTATATGCTTTAGTGCGAGTTTTGCGTGAATGGGAACATTATCTCCGCCCTAATGAATTCATCATCCATACTGATCATGAAACACTTAAATACCTTAAGGGTCAAACTAAGTTGAACAAGCGTCATGCTAAGTGGAATGAATTTATAGAGTCATTTCCTTATGTCATCAAGTACATTAAAGGTAAGGAAAATATTGTGGCGGATGCGCTTTCCCGTATATGCATGCTTGTTACTCAACTTGAATTGAATGTCATTGGCTTTGAGAACATAAAAGACTTATATGCGCATGACCCTATTTTTTCTATTCCTTATGCAAAGTGCTTGACGCATCCATCTTGGGAACGCTATTACATCAAAGATGGTTATCTTTTGAGAGCTAACAAACTTTGCATCCCCGAGTCTTCTCTTTGTTTGTTGCTTTTGCAAGAATCTCATGGAGGAGGACTAATGGGACATTTTGGACACGACAAGACACTTGCTACACTCTCCAAGAATTATTTTTGGCCCAAGATGTTCCGCGACGTCAACCGTTTCACCAACCGATGCTCTACATGTCGCAAAGCTAAGTCTAAAGCTCAATCTCATGGCCTATATATGCCTCTTCCAATTCCGTATCTACCATGGGAAGATATTAGCATGGATTTTGTGCTTGGTTTGCCTAGAACTAGAAATGGCAAGGATTCTGTTTTTGTTGTTGTGGACCGATTCTCCAAAATGGCTCATTTCATTCCTTGCAACAAGATAGACGATGCTTCCCATGTTGCCAATCTCTTTTGTAGGGAAATATTGCGTCTACATGGAGTGCCAAAGACGACTATCTCGGACCGCGACGTCAAGTTCTTGAGTTACTTTTGGAAGACTCTATGCGCCAAGCTCGGAATCAAGATACTATTCTCCACGGCATACCATCCACAAACCGACGGCCAAACGGAGGTGACAAACCGTACGCTCTCCGCTCTACTTCGCGTGTTGATAAATAAGAACATCAAGGAGTGCGAGGAGTGGCTACATATCACCGAGTACGCCTACAACCGTGCAAGACACTCAAAAACCGGCAAGTCCCCCTTCGAGGTCGTCTATGGCTTCAACCCATTGTCACCATTGGACATTCTTCCTCTACCACTACAAGAGCGCACAAATATGGATGCGAGTGCCCGAGTGAATTACCTCAAGAAGATGCATGAAGATACAAGGCACACCATCGAGCGCCAAGTACGACGACTTGTGACCAAGCTCAACGTCAATAAGCAACCCATGATATTCAACATTGGATATCTTATGTGGCTACATCTTCGCAAGGACCGCTTCCCCAATGAACGCAAGTCCAAACTTCTACCACGAGCCGATGGACACTTCAAGGTGCTTGCACGCTACAACAACAACGCCTACAAAGATCGACATCCCACGCGACAAGTACTCCGTGAGCGACATCTTCAACGTTAAAGATCTCTCGCCCTACCATGGTGATGAAGATTTCGATCCGAGGTCGGATCTTTCCCAAGGTAGGGGAGATGATGCAGAGCATCCCAAGGTCATCCCCATGGACCTACCATTGCCTCACCAAGTGCCTAGTGGACCCATGACATGAGCACGTGCAAGAGCTCTCTAAACCGAGGTTACATCTCTCCTCTCACAATTCCACTTTGATGCACATGAGACATGGCTACTACCTCAAACGGAGGCATTGTGCATACTCAGGTATCAAGGAGTTAGCCATGGAGACGCTAAGGAGCAAGGAGAATCAAAAGAGGAAGATGGACGTGAAGATGGAGAAGAAGAAGGGCAAAATCAGAAAGAAGCCCGGACGATCCGGACGATCCGGCCCCAGGCCGGACGATCCGGACCCTAGCCCGGATGATCCGGCTAACCCGCCCAAAGACACCTGAAGCTTCACCACGAAGCCGGATCATCCGGACCCAGCCCCGGATCATCCGGCCATACCCGGACGTCCGGACCAGGACCCGGACATCCAGACGTCCCGCGGCGCCCACGACACAGCCGAACAATCCGGACGCCGACCCGGATCATCCGGACCAATCTCCGGATCATCCGGACAGTGCCTGCGTGCATGATGTTGGGCCGAGGCCCATCTACCCCCTCGCCCCCCAACTTCTATATATACGACTCAACCACGTCTTTCTAGGGTTAGCATTTCTTTAGCTCATATGTGAGAAGAGCTTTGCTCATCCATACAGATCTACTCCTCAAGAGAGACCGCGGCCCCTCTTCGGAGAAGATCCATGTTGGATTCAAGACCCCCTATTGGGTGGCCCCATCAAGACCTCCTCACGGAGAAGAACCGGTTACCCTATGTATCGTCCCTTGTTGGTTTTGGACGTGTGATCTCTATGTGTACTCGGATCGAGCATATGTGTGACTATATCTTGTTGGTTTGAGAGATCCTCTTGTGTTTTCCCTCGTTTTCCCCTCGTGTTCTTCATGTTATTAGTCAGGATCTGCTCCTTTTGTGAAAGATCGGCCGTTTTGGGTTCCACCCTACATCAGGAAGTATGATGTACAGGTTCGCCTAACCAGCTTCATAGTCTTCTTGGTGTTCGGCATGCCTTGCTAGGGGCCGCTACCAGCCGTGCAGTTCGGAGGTGATCCGAACTGCGACCAAGCCGGCTTGAACCTAAGGGGTCGCGCGCTTAAGGGAAGGAACCTATGAGGTCAGATCCGGGGACACTAGTCGGATGTGATCCGAGCTGTATTCGGATTGTGGCCGAGTAGACTTATGGGCTTTAGGGTCCGTGCGAGGCCCAAGTGTTGAGCCCGCGACGGAAGCCTATATAAAGTGGGTTGCGACACACTCATGCGGTGGATCGATTCGGCGTTGTTACTAGGGCTTGCATGTGTTGCGAATAGCTACCTCCACTCGCTGCCTACTGTGTGATCGGACCTAGCAGTCCGCCGCACGGTGTTCCTCCTGCATGCACGGATACCATTAGAGGCGGTGCACTTGCGCCGCTCCGGCATACCTGTACGTTGGAATCGACGACCGGCTGTTCGAGGGAGATCGGACGAGGAGGAGACGGTCCACGCGGACGTGCTGCCCCAATTCTTCTTCCGCTGAACGGCACTGCGCGTCTAGTGGTAACAAACTATGATCCATCTCCCGTAGCATGTTCTTGGTTGTTCTGTGCGTAGGAAATTTTAATTTGCAGTCGATGCACCCTACCATAGAACCCAACACAGGATCCCGTTTCGACCGTGGCCGGTCGAACACAAGGCCGTTTCCTCCGTTCTGCGGTACGCCAGGCCTTGTTTCGATCGGCTGTTCCGTCCAAGCCGGTTGGCTCCCGATGAACACGACGATGACCCAGTTTCTCCGTTCCGACCCAACCATGTACACGAGCCCTGGCCGTACGTATGCGCGAGTAGGCGTTCGAGACCCCGCCCATATGTACGTACGTGGCTGTATTACTTTCTTGCACCCTGGCTGCTGTACGTATGTGTACACGATATTAACGGGACTGCGTGACATGCTACGTGCGCGCCTCTACTACGACACGTGCCCTTCCTTACACGGCCATGGTTCATACTGTAGCCTACAGACAGACCGATCGACCAGTATGTACGTACATGTTCCCGACCAGAATGACAACGCTACGTACACTTCAACCAGGTGGGTCCCGACTGTCAGGCACTTCCTTGCGTGCGAAGATGTAGCTGGTGGGTCCCAGTAGTCAGGGGGCGAATCATTTTTTTTGCCCGTAATATGGACACACTTCCTTGTGTGCGAAGATGTAGCTGGTGGGTCCCAGTAGTCAGGGGGGAAATGTTTTTTCGTGAAATACGGTGGCCCGTCCGGTGGGTCCCTGCTGTCAGGTGGAGGAATCATTATTTTGCATGTAATAAGGAGGCACTTCCTTGCTGCGACCATGGACCCAACTGTCAGCCTCTCCACATACAGTACTCTTCCGATGGAAGTTGTTCCTTGACCACGCCGCGCCGAGAGCACCAGGGCGATGGACGACGGCGAGGCCTAGGAAGGGTACAACGTGGAGCCTGGGAAGACGCGATAGTGGATGCCCACGTGGAGAGGAGTACGAGGGTTCACTGGTTCGGCTGCCGTCGCTGCAGAATAATAGGGGGTGTGGGTGAGTAGAGGGATGTCCTGGCCAGCGGCAGGAGTAGTAGGGGGCGGTGAGGCCTCCGCGGCAGCACAGCCGGCCACGGGAGGCAGGAGCAGGAGGCACGACCGGCGTTGGTTTGGGCGGCTAGAGCAAGAAGACCAGATGTTGAATAAGCACTACGGCCATTGGATGGACATCGTACGGTCACTAGAGCTAAAGTCGTTCATATTGACTAAGTTGACAAAGCCTTCCGTCCTCGTCAACATAGTAGGCCCACAAGTCAGCCTCCCACTACGGTGGGTCCCAGGTAGCAGGGGGAGTATTCATTTTTGTGTACGTAATAAGGAGGCACTTCCTTGCGTGTGAAGATATAGCTGGTGGGTCCGAGCTGACAGCGGGGGGAACGTTTTTTTGCGGAATACAGAGGCCCTTCCGGTGGGTCCCAGCTGTCAGATGGAGAAATCATTATTTTGCACGTAATAAGGAGGCATTTTCTTGTGTGGGTCCCTACTGTCAGCCTCTTCCGATGGCTGTTGTTTGTTGACCATGTTGACCTCGCCATGCCGAGAGCACAAACACGATGGACGAGGGTGAAGCCGAGGAAGGGAACGAGCCGGAGCCGGCGAAGCCACCGCAGCGGATGCCCACACTGAGGGGAGTACGAGTGCTGACTGGTCCGCTGCGGGGTGAGGCTCACGTCGCCAGAAAATAACAGGATGTGCGGATGGGTAGAGGGATGGCCTGGTGGCAGTACAGCCAGCCGCGGGAGGAGGGAGCAGGCAGTCCCGCCGGTGCTGATTTGGGCGGCTAGAGCAGGCAGATCAGAGATTGAAGAAGCACGGCGGCCGTTGCATGGACATCCAACAGTCACTGCTTTGTGTTGACTAAGTTGACAAAGCCTTGCGTACGCGTCAAAAAAAATTAGGACATCGTCATCGTCAACCTAGTAGGCCCAGAAGTCAGCCTCCAAATATGTGGAAAATAGCATACAACCCATTAGCCATTATTTTCAATAATTTACAGCCCATTTGCTAATTCTTAACGATATTTGAAGCCCATATTCTTTTTATTAGCATTACAGACCATATATTCTGGGCACTGCTAAAAAATTCAACAAAATTTTGCATATTTCGGTGGGGTCCGAGCTCTTTTAATCACGAAATTTCGAGTCACGCTAAAAATAATTTTTAAAAAATTATATCAAAATAAAATTCAAAAAACAATTCTCCGCAAAAAATGAATGAAATTTAAAATATTAACTAGCAAGATGATCGTGCGTTGCACGGAACATGAAGATGCATTTGTATGAGTAGTTTATCTTGTGGGAGAAAAGACAATATTTTAATGTAATTGCCAGTTGGCTTTGGTTTTTATAAGAGTAGAGAAATCCAGAAAAAAAAAAGATATTTTAATGTAATTGCCGGTTGGTTTTGGTTTAAAAATTTACAACCCATTTCTTACAACTTATAGCCCATTTTCTGGGGAAGCCCATTTCTTAGTACTTACATCCCTCCTCGTCTTGAAAGATTTGCAGCCCAGCAGGGCTGAGAAAAGCAAGTAGGCCTCGGTTTTGGTATTCTCCAAAAAAAAGAACTGGGCTAGCCATTTTCAGAAAGAAAAAAGATATCAGCTAGGCTCGTCATGTGCTTAAATAAAAGTGTAAGCGTGGGCTAGACGGGCCACAGCCCCCGCACAGCGCGCAGTTGAGCTTCGTCTCTAAAACTAAAAAACAACTGGGCGAGCTGCTGGGTCCCTGGTGTTATCCGCTCTTTGTGTAATTTTCTCGTTTATTGACTACATTGACAATGGCGTGGGACCTAGTTGTCAAACAATTAGGAGGAAGTATTTTTTTGGCTTGTAATAATGAGGCACCTGCTTGCGTAATGCAATGACCCTGGTGGGTCCCTACTGTCAGCCTCTCCACATACAGTCATCTCCTGATTACCATGTTGACAATGCCAGACGGCGGCGGGCACAGTGAGCGAACCAAGGCGGAGAACGACGGCAAGGCCTTGGACAGGAACGAACAGCAGCCGTGGAAGATGCGGCAGTGTAGTGGCAGGTGGAGGGGAGTACAAGGGCAACAACATGCAACTCAAACTTACAAATGGTACAAAAAGCCCAAGGATTAATTATTCATCAAATTTTTAGACAAAACCCAGATTGAACATGGCAGTGACATCTAACCCAACCACTCTTTTTCGCAGTCACAAACAAATGGATCGGTCTGATCCATAAATCAACATCCTGTGCAAAAAAATTATTTCAGGATGACTACAACTTGTTGTAAATAGAAGCCGAGCACGTTTAGAAGCCCATCTGTCCACCTGAAACTTCTTTTTTTGCTGTTCAACGTGTCCATCCGTGAGAAATCTCTTGCGGTAAACTCGCATTCAACAGGAATAATGTGACAAAGCTTTTGTTTGCCTGGTTGGATGCATATCCTTCCATCGTTATTGTCCTCAAACGATTGTCATGCGGACTGAGAAAATCCTGGTGCTTATTACGCCACTGATTGGTTATACGTTTTTCTCCATGTGGTTGCAGTACCTAAGTAGACATGAAGATTTGAAAACAGTTAAGGTCTAAAAAAAGAGTATGTCGAAAGAGCAACAGCTGAACGGTTAATTCTAGTACAATATATACGGTCTTTCAATGTGCATGAAATCATCACCTTTATATATAAATTCTCCAGAAACCGAAAGCATCGCAGCAAGCCAACAATTATGTTCAGATCATAACTAAACATTCCGATATATAAGATCTTGATAGAATCTAGCAGCATTGATAGGCTATCCATGGACGAACTCTTCATTGAGCATATAACATAATATTAGTACCCAAAGTGTACTCCAAGATGATATAAAACTTATGCGCCCAAATGAAAAATGCAGCTTATGATTACAAATGTGTAGATGATAATATACGGTACCTGAAAAAGTGAGGAGCCAAACACCAACTTGTTTTGATCATCAAACGGAGCACTAATTAGACCCTAGGTCTCCAGTTTGGGCGCAGAGACGACAGTCATTTGCGAAGGTTTATAAAAATCATCAAGGAGCAACCTTTGAAGTGAAGGGGCATCTTCGATGATGAGCTGCTGTCCTTCAAAACAAATTCTAATGCTTTTAAGGTGAGGCGACTTTATTTGGAGACAGTCGATAGGGATTTCTAATCCCAAAACAATCAGCAAGCGCTCCAGGGCAGGGCAACTGGAGTGGATGATGCTGTGTAGTGAGGCCTCTGACAGATAAACCACCACAAGCGAAAGTTTTTTACCAGTGGGAATTGAAGCATTTGTACCCGATCATCTGGTAGATGGCACCGGCTGAAGGTGGCAGTGTGGAGAGAGGAGGAAAACCGCGAGATGGACAACGGTGGTGTGGGCATGAATTCTTGGTGAGTTCGTGGTATGAAACTTTCGTGGTAATGGTAGAACTCAAACTGCTGGAGTTTCCCGAATTCAGGGAATGTCAGCCAAGCGTCCACCGTGCCGGGTATGGACAGCAGGTAGCTTGTCGGGATGCAGAGGCATTGAACAGGGCCCTGCTGGTGAGAGGAGATGATGGCCCTAAGGAGATCAAATTCAGGAAGGACAGATATCTGACGACAGTCGACATTGAGGGGCGCGGTGCGCCATAGAGGGCGCCACCGAGTTGAGAGGACTTGTGTGCAGCAACAATCCTTGGTGGGGAGAAGCGAGATGATCTACTCAAGGATGACCTCCGGGAGATCGCTGATGCGGTCCACCAGAGATTCTACCGGTTCCTCAGATCCGGGTGGGAGGGGGGCTCGCCGCTTCTCCCCACGCTTCCAGGTGCGGGATCTACAACCGGCGTCGCCGCTGGCGGGCACCTCATCTTCTTGGAGCTGGGGCCAGCCGACTCCATTTTCCTTGTGGGTGTCGCACCGAGCTCACGGATTTGAGCAGAGTAGCCAGAGACGAGCCTAGTGGCAGTGCGAGTGGGGAAGAAGGAGGGCTGGGGTTTTCTGTAGGAGTGGAAGAAAAGGAGCATGCGTTTTCTGTACGAGTGAGGAAGAAGGTGAGCGGGGGTTTCCTAGACGAGTGAGGAAGATGGGGAGCGGGGGGGAATTGGGAGGAGACGGAAGCGGGAGAGTGAGCTACAGTATAAGTGGAAGCGAGGAGGAAGGAGGGTTTTTCTGGGATCGCCCCCTCTTGAAGAAATATGGGCTTCTCCTCGCAAAAAACAAAAACAAATGGGCTTTAAGATGGATAGGCTTTTGTATTGGCCTAGTCGGATGCCCGTGTTTTGTACTGGAGGGCCTTGTGCTAGAGGCAGCCCGAGACACTCTCTAGCTTATTGCCCATTCGAAAAAAAAGACGCCTCCATCTTATGGCTACTCATCGGTAACCTTTTTCAACTTGGCATCCACCAAATTAGAAGATGCGGTACTGGATGCAGACACTCACACTGGTCGCGTAGCGCGGCAAAGTGAGGTGTCAAATAACAGGCCTACAATATACTTACTAGATTGGGAAGGTTCACAGGCTAGACAACCTTCGCATTCAACTAAGCTTCAGAAGATACGGTATGGATACTAACATTCAGAAGAACAAAAGTTCAGCATGTTTATGCATCTCAATGGTTCACCATACTATAACCAATACAAAGCTGTGAGAAGGTGTGGAAATAAAGAAAATCGGTCGATGCTTCTCTGAGCAAAGGGCCTCCCTGCGCACACATTAATTTCCTGGGCATGCTTTTTTCTTCTCAATGTTGCGAGCACTTTGAGCATGTTGGCAACTCCATAGCTAGCTAGCTGCCTCATCTTGCAATTGATGCTGACACATTTGCAGCAAACACATGAGGCAATAGAGATGACTCAACATGAGTCCATATTGTGCAGTTCCCCTAAAATCATCTTCATTGTCCTGGATCTGAAAAGAGAGGAAAACAATAGCTATACTTAAACGGTGTTGCAAAACAGTAGCACATATCAATAGCTTGGCATGAAAAAACACGATCATCTGGACGAAGGGGATACTGACCTGCCCGAGGAAGATTATATATAATTTCATAAGTCCTTAGTTGATTTCCACCTTCGGCTGCACTTCTTGTTGTTTTGGGACTGGTTGGGCTGGAAGTTCTTCTCGTGTACCATGTGGGCACTAGAAGCTCCCTCAGCGACCCGAGCACGTGTGTCTTTTGCTCTCGCCTTCACTTCAAAATCAAGAGTGCTAATGAGATCCGAAACCGAAAACTCATGTCTCTTGTTTTTCAGAGAAGTAGCAAAATTCTTCCACAAAGGTGGAAACTTGGCAATGATGGTCCCAGCAACAACTTTGTCCGGCAACACTCACTTAAAGTACTCAAGTTCCTTAGCGAGTGACTGTATCTCATGAGTCTGCTGAACAGCAGAGCGCTCATCAGTAATCTAGTCACAGAATTGCTCCATGACGAAAAACTCGTTGCCAGCGCCCGAGGCCCCAAACGTGGCCTCGAGCGCAGCCCACATGTATTTGCCGCTGTCAAACGACATATATGAATCCACAATGCAATCGTCAAGATCACTCAGCAGGGCGGCTTTGAAGAGGGTATCCATGTTCTCAAAAGCTTCCTGCTGTGTAGGATTAAGATCGCCCTCAGGCTTACCCTTAGTAGCGTCATAGCAGTACATGATCTGAAACCAATATACCGCTCTTGTGCGCCACCTTTTATATTGCACCCCCGTAAAAGTAGGCGGCTTCAAAAGCGTAGCAAAACCACTCGGAGTAAATTGCCTATAATCAGGTTTTTGGATTGGATTGTTGAATATATGAGCAATTTACTATGAGATTTAATCTGAATCAACAGTAAATAGATCATATGACAATTGCAAAGATCAAAGTAATGATGCGGACTAAACTAGGAGGACAGAATCACATACTGTACAGCGGGAGCAGAACCGCTGTGGTTGATGTTGTCACTCATGTCGTTGATGAAGAGGTTACCGAGGTCGGGGAAGAAGGCTGCCGTTGAGGAAGTCATCGCTGGCAGCAGTCACAGGAGTGTGCTCCCCAAAAATCTGATTGCCCCTCTCCCGTACATGATCACGAAAGGCGGGGTTTGGAGGACTGTTGTCCCTTTTCGCGATGCACGCCGGAAGGAGGGATGAAGAAGAATTGCATGGCGGCGCTATGATTTGGAACGGTGCAAAACCATATGATACAACGGCGGCTAGGGTAGAGCCTGTCAGGTCGGTCGTGCGAGTAAGACCAAGTATAATAGTACTCCCTCCGTCTCGGTTTACAGAGCATGCATGTCGTTCTAGGTTGAGAATTTAACTAGCTATATATGTATTATATGTGATGAAAATTATATGTTTAGAAACTACATCTGCTTAAGAATCCAATTATATACTTTTGGTGACATATAACTCATATTTAGTTAGTCAAATGGATGATCTAGAACTACGCGCACACCCTGTAAAATCAGACGGAGGGAGTAGGCCTTTGGCCCAAACCCCACGTCCAAGTCAATAATAGCCCCACTATCCAAAAGAATCAGAAACTGCTGAGTAATTAAGGCGTCCATTAATTATTAATTAATGACTTGATAAATTTTCCGACCAACAAAAATATAGACCACGCGCATAGCTTTTGTCCTTGGATAGGGTCATTCCCGAAGAGCGCGCGTGTAGGTTTCCTATTATCATGCTCATGCAAATGCTAGAATAGATCACATTATAAAGTGGTGCAACTCACACTCACCTACTCCCTCCTTCCATCTATATAGGGCCTAATGCATTTTTTGAGGCTAACTTTGACCAAATGTTAGAGCAATAATATATGACATGCAACTTACACAAAGCATACGGTCAAATTCGTATGTGAAAGGACCTTCCAATGATATAATTTTCACATTATACATCTCATGTACTATTAGTCTTGTCAATAGTCAAAGGCCGTCTTGAAAAACGCATTAGGCCATATATTGATGGAAGGAGGGAGTAGCAGTATGGGACTAAACTTTAGTCCCACTCACACCACACTTAGAGCATGGTTAATAGTATAGCCAACATCCGGCTATATGAAGTTGACACATCATCTAGAACCAACCTAATAGCCTGCTAGTACAATAGTTAGTCCCTTTAGAATAATACTATATCATTAATAATGGCCCGACCTTTTGTCTCACAAAGTATGTTGGAGCTCCTGCTACAACCGGCTACAAGTTTACAACATGTTTCTCTTCTCTCTCCTCTTCTCTCTCCTTCAACTAAGCACAAATACTATATTTAAATCCTTATAGCCTGCTTATGTCATCTAACTGTAGTACTTGCTCTAAAGTTACTGTACACTCTGTAGTCTGAAATGTCGGGCGTGCAGCGGGCGGTGCCCTCGGTCGGCGTGCCGCTTCAACGGCGGAAGCAGTGAGAGGTCGCGTCGCCCTGACTTGCCATCAATGTGGAGCGGCAGGCTGAGCTGGCGCCGGGCGGGAAGCGCGCGCGGGAGGGGGGGAGGGGTTTTTGGTGGGCCAAGAAGGTGAGAAGCCAACTAGGGATCGGTCCGGGCGGGGAAATATCATGTGCTCCCATACTCACTAGTTTCATGCATATGACGCTAGTCTATGTTACTACTCCCTCCTTTCCGGTTTATAGGGCTTATCTCAAAATCTTAGTTTTTCCATTTTATAAGGATCAATTTGGTTGTTCCCCATCACAAGTTTAGATTTCAAGGTGCATTAAATAATTGCATGCAAGTATTAAGAGAAAATTGACCAATTCATGTACTTTATGCACGCATGCATTGCAATTAATACAATGGTAAACATAAATTTTTGAGGAAAACAAGAGCATTAATTGGGTGCTTTTGCAAATTACAAAAAGTATTCCACCACTCATCATCTACCTTGGTTGGTGAGATTTTCGAATTGAGCCCTATAAACCGGAAAGGAGGGAGCCCTATAAACCAGAAAGGAGGGAGTAGTACAGTAATGTTATGATGGCTTCATTTATTAGCTTGTAGACTCATCTTGTCTTGGGAAACGCTATGTTACAGTAATTATCACTTCTTATTAACTACTTGCCACATATGCAAAATTTTCTTGGAGTGCACATAGTTACTCCCACTATAACTAGTCGTACAAAGTGTGGGCTATGTAGAGGGCGTAGTAAGGAAGCTTATCATGACATGACACATCAAAGTAGTAGTTTTTTTAAAATGTACAACAAAGTACCAGTGTAGTAGTCTCCAAAAATGGCCGACCATGTCCATGGCTACCATCCCATCCTGTGCTCCGTCATTGTGTGTGTGAATGATTCACGTGCCATTCAAGAAAAAAACTGCGTACGTTCCATTGAAGAAAAAAATTAAAAACAAACACGCCACCGCGTCATCGTCGAACTTTGATTCGTCCAGGCGTGGTTCCGGACCCTCCACTAAGTGAACAACTACCAAATGCGTCAAATTATCACATGAGCTACCTCTTCATCTAGAAATGAGCTCCACCGGGTACCCGCGCGCGTGTGTTAGGGAATGAGACACAGAGTACGTGCGTTCGTGAGTGCAATTTTTTTCTTCGTGCATGTACTCCTTTTTTGTGTGGGTGATTCGTGCACGTACTCGGCCTACGTTGGTGACCGTTGGTGCGTCTCACTTATCTCTACATCTCAACATGTACATCTACATCTGCATCTACGTCTACACTACATCTACATCTATATCTACATACACCTCTACTATAGTACATCAAGTTTTAAACATGAGACCAGCCATTTTCTTGCATGACACAACCAGCCCGTATTGCTTCTTGGTCATCGTCTCTCTCAAAGTGCGTCCGGCAGGCGATTTTGCCGTCGATTGAGGTCGGTTCACTCACACTCGGTCCCACATGTTATAAATATAAAAAGAATACTCTGACCAGCGGACCATTGAAAGAAGTATATTTTTCACCCTCAAATGTAAGTTGATGGACAAATAACCCCCAAAGTCAATTTGGTATGATTTTTACCCTCAAATCTCTAAAACCGGGTATATCACCCCGTTGAGCGGTTTTAGTGTTCACATGTTAGAGTTTAGGCGGTTTTGATTGTTGACTAGGAATTGACTAATTATTTACACTAATGAAATGGCAACGACGCCGTCGGAAGCCGCGGATGTCGTCAAAGATGTACCCAATGGACCACGACCTTCCCTACGAGGAGAGGAGATCATGCGGGTGCCTTTCAAGCTCAAGGGGTCATCGGGCTACCTCGTCGGCTCATCGCCCGCCTACCTCTGGTCCTCCTAGAGCCTCCATCATTGTCGCGCAGCTCACGGTGGCGCTCATTTGCAGGTGGGCGCTGCTAGCTAGGAGACATAGTTGAGTTAATCGAGCCCTACTTGAAAATCAATTGTGTCCTTAGCCTAAGCTCCGCCACTACTAGAAGAAAACTCCTGCAGAGGAGGTCGATGAGAGGCAGCACCGTGCTACCTACATTGGTCGTTTGATTCATAGGATAGAATGCTATAAGATTTTTTCGCATGTAATCATGTGTTAATTGGCAATCTAGCATCCACCCAACTTTTTTTTCACTTCGTTTGTTTTTCCTGTGTCAAACACTCTGGTTTTTTTGGGGAAGATTCAAGTGGACATGCCACTCCAATCCTTTATTTTTCTTTACAAAGAGAGTACTTGCTGCTGCAAGAGCACTGTGTTAATGATGTGCTGCTGCAAGAGCCGCCTATATTAATTAACCGTGCGGCAGTTCATTTAGTAGTACTAGGTTAGTAGGTGACCTTTCGCTTGGCTCTTCTCCTCTTCCAGAAGTCGAACAATAATGATGGTACTACAGTAGTACTTCTAGCAATCTGACACCAAATGAACTGTTGCACGTCCACCGCTTGTAAGCAAAAGTTTCTCCTCGTGCCGCGAGCCACCGCGCATGCATGGGCGAGGGAGCTCGTTGTTCTGTGAGTTGACGGGACACATCAAAGTTATTTAGTACTCTCTCCAAAAAGGGCCGACCATGTCCAAGGCTACCATCACGTGCTCCGTCATTGAGTACGTGCACTATTCACGTGCCATCGAGGAGAAAAAATATTGCGTAGTACTAGGTGCCATCAAAGTGCACAACTCACTTACGCACTGCTTATCTCCATTTTCTTGCATGACACGTGCACCTTGATGCTAGATGTCCCGCTGTTGGCAAAAGGATGAACAAAGCTCACGTAAAAAAATGGAAGAACATAGGGCCTGTTTGGTTCCCAGCCTAAGATTGCCACGTCTAACCTTAGTCATGCCACAACATCTTAGACATGTGTTTGGTTCATTGCCACGCTTGTGGCTTGCCACACTTCTCTAGTTATATGGTCCACATGTCATAGGCTCAATTTTTGCCAAATCTTGCCACACTTGTGGTGGCCATAGCCACACTTTTTGTGGCAGCCACACTTTGCCTAAGGTTAGTTGTGGCAAAGGGGCTGTTTGGTTCTAGGCCTAGCATTGCCACACTTTGCCACACATTTTTGCCAAGCTTTCCTAAGGTTAGTTCATCAAAATGAGAGCCACAAGTTGGCAAGCCTAAGGGAATCTTGCTTTATTTTTTGTGTGTATGCCATGTGGGGTCCATGTGTGGCTTGACTAAGGTGTGGCTTGAACCAAACACTCACTTCATAGATTCTATCCTCATAGATTCCTGACAACCGAGAAGGAGCAAGGAAGCTCCACCTTGTACAGGTGCAAAGCCTTCCACGTAGGCAAAAAATCTGATGTGGCGAGTTATTTAAGAGGAGAGAGATGAGTGTGGTGACCTCAGAAATAAACAATGCTAAGCGCATGAACCTAGGCAAAACATTTAAAGGAAGGAAGCCCACCAATACATGAAGAGCTTTAGTTGCTAAATCATTAAATGAAGCGAGCTTAGCAACCATAAGCTAAGCATCTATGCATTGGGGAGTATAGTTGCTAAGCTATTTAATGTGCTTAGCACCTCATCTAAGCACCCATGCATTGGCAGCAGCCTAAGTCATCTTTGGTTGTGCACCGTGACCAAGAAGGAGGGAAAAACAAGAGAAATTAATTTTATTTGCTAATTAATAGCATTGTATGCGATGAACTAACCACTACATGTCGTGTTTGGTTGTCTCGAGTCATTGAAAACATGCATGCCCACATCTCTTATTGGTTGATATGTCAAGAAACAAGAATGTTTATTTTCTAATTAATAGCATTACATGCACGCCCCGACGACCGAGAAGGAGAAAGGAACCTCGTGGTGGAGCGTCTGCACTCATAATATTTTATATTAGTCAGCGATATAAAATCAACCAATCATCTCCACAGTAGACCGGAAGAGTACGAAACATGGCAGCCCAGTGTAGTTACATCATACTAGATGGCTAACCCACGCTATCACCATATTTGGTGGCCTCCGTGCGACACCTAGCTTTAGTAATCCAGCAGCCCGTATTGCTTCTCGCTCCTCGTCTCTCTCAAAGTGCGGCGGGCTGGCATTTTTTCCGTCTATTGAGGTCGGTTAACTTCCTTCAAATGCTTCACATGCAGCGGCCGAGGCCACAAGTCCTTCGAATGTACAAACAAGGGCACCATGATCTTCAACGACGATGGTACATATGACTCCATGAGTGAAGGAGAAATGGAAGCCCTTGAGTAAGTGGCATGCACCGGCAAGTGAACGAAGATGAAGATGATCAAGTCTTTTGTGACGAAGATCCGAACCCCGCTCTCGTTGTCTCCAAGATCTTGACTCTTCAACATCAACAAGAAGAATACCAAAGATGCCATATCTTCCACACTAAGGCTGGCATCAATGGAAGGTCCGTCAAGGCCACCATCGATGGAGGGAGTTGTCATAACTTGGCAGGTGAAGAACTATGTTCCAAGCTCCAATTGGTCAAGATGAAGCACCCACAAACCTACAAAGTTCAATGGCTTAGCGACTCTGGTACTATCAAAGTCAAGCATATGGTGCAAGTCTCCTTCAAGATCGGAGCTTACGAAGACACTTTGGAGTGTGATGTCGTTGCTATGTCCGTTTGCCACCTACTTCTTGGACGGCCATGGCAATTTGACCGAAGTGTCATTCACAACGGGCGAACGAATCACTATAGCTTCAAGATGAAATGAAAGGAGTACATTCTACGACCTATGTCTCCAAGCCAAGTGATCGCCGACAAGCAAGCCAGCCATCGTGGAGAGAATAGTGAGAGACCGAACCATCAAAAAGAGAGTGAGCGCCACAAGCCCAAATTGAGTGCCTCCACGATGAGCGACAAGAAAAACCTAGTCCTATTTGCCACCAAAAGTGAGCTGAGAGAAGTGTGTGAGAACCCATCAAGTGTCATGCACTTTGTCCTTTTGTGCAAGGATGAGGCACCAAAAACTAACAACTCTCACAATCTACCTTTAGTGTTGTCTTCTCTATTGCAGGAATTCCAAGATGTCTTCCCCGACGAGCTACCTCCGGGTCTACCACCACTACGAGGAATTGAACATCGAATCGACCTCATCCTTGGAGCACCCCTTCCTAACAAGGCTCCCTACCACGTCAATCCCGAGGAAACTAAATAGATCCAACGGCAAGTACAACAACTCATCGACAACGGCCATGTACGAGAAACTTTGAGCCCTTGTGTCGTTCCGGTAATCCTTGTTCACAAGAAAGATGGTACATATAGCATGTGTTCCGATTGTCGTCCTATCAATGATAGTACCGTGCGTTATCGTTACCCTATTCCACGCCTTGATGATATGCTAGATGAGCTTAGCGGAGCCACCATTTTCTCTAAGATTGATCTTAAGAGTGGCTACTATCAAATATGCATCCAAGAAGGTGATGAATGGAAAACTGCATTTAAGACCAAATTTGGCTTATATGAATGGCTTGTTATGCCAATGGGTTTATCCGAAGCACCCGGTACTTTCATGAGAGTCATGCATTTTGTTCTTCGACCTTATATTGGCATATTTGTTGTGGTCTACTTTGACGATATTATTGTTTTTAGCAAATCTCTCGAAGATCATGTGACCCATCTTAGAACCGTGTTGCAAACCCTTAGGAAAGAGCGATTTTACGCTAATATGGACAACTGCCTTTTTGGTGTTGATAAGCTTGTTTTCTTGGGTTTCGTTGTATCTTATAAGGGTGTTCATGTAGATGAATCTAAGATCAATGCTATTAAAACTTGGCTCGAACCAACCAACTTGCAACAAGTGCGTAGTTTTCTTGGTTTAGCCGGTTTCTATCGTAGATTTGTGAAGGATTTTAGCACCATTGCTTCACCTTGGCATGCTTTGACTAAGAAAAATGCGCCATTTGTTTGGGGACCATCCCTAGATACGGCATTTAATGAACTTAAGAATTTGCTTACTCATGCTCCTGTGCTTGCATTACCAAACTTTGACAAACCTTTTGAAGTTCATTGCGATGCTAGCGGTTATGGCATAGGAGGTGTGTTAATGCAAGAGAAGCGCCTTATAGCTTTCTTTAGTGAAAAACTTTCCCAAGAGCAACTCAATTATCCAATCTATGACAAAGAACTATATGCTTTAGTTAGAGTCTTGCATGTTTGGGAGCATTATCTCCGTCCTCATGAGTTCATTCTTCACAACGATCATGAAACACTTAAGTATATTAAAGGTCAAACTAAGTTGAACAAGCGTCATGCTAAATGGAGTGAATTCATTGAGTCATTTCCTTATGTAATCAAGTGTATCAAAGGCAAGGAAAATGTTGTGGCGGATGCACTTTCCCGTATATGCATGCTTGTTACTCAACTTGAATTGAATGTCATTGGCTTCGAGCACATAAAAGACTTGTATGCGCATGATCCTACTTTTGCAATTCCTTATGCCAAGTGTTTGACGCAAACATCTTTGGAAGGCTATTACATCAAAGATGTTTATCTTATGAGAGCTAACAAACTTTGCATCCCCGAGTCTTCTCTTCGTTTGTTACTTTTGCAAGAATCTCATGGAGGAGGACTAATGGGACACTTTGGACGCGACAAGACATTTGCAACGCTCTCTAAGAACTATCTTTGGCCCAAGATGTTCCGCGACGTCTCACACTTCACCACGCGATGTTCGACTTGTCGCAAAGCTAAGACCAAAGCTCAATCTCATGGTCTTTATACACCCCTTCCAATTCCATATCACCCATGGGAAGATATTAGCATGGATTTTGTGCTTGGTTTGCCTAGGACTAGAAATGGAAAGGATTTCGTGTTTATTGTTGTGGACCGATTCTCTAAAAGGGCACATTTCATACCATCCAACAAGATAGACGATGCTTCACATGTTGCAAATCTTTTTTGTAGAGAAATCTTGCGCCTACATGGAGTGCCAAAGATGATTGTCTCGGATCGCGATGTCAAGTTCTTGAGTTACTTTTGTAAGACCTTATGCGCCAAGCTCGAAATCAAGTTACTATTCTACACGGCGTACCATCCACAAACCGGCGGCCAAACAGAAGTGACGAACCGAACGCTCTCCACTCTACTCCGTAAGTTGATCAAGAGGAACGTCAAGGAGTGGGAAGAGTTCCTACCCATCACCGAGTAGGCCTACAACCATGCAAGACATCCGACTACTGGCAAGTCCCCCTTCTAGATCGTCTACGGTTTCAACCCATTGTCTTCATTGGACATTCTTCCTCTACCATTACAAGAGCGCATCAATATGGACGCGAGTGCACGAGTGAACTATATCAAGAAGATGCACGAAGATACAAGGCACACCATCGAGCGTCAAGTACAACGACTCGCGACCAAGCTCAACGTCAACAAGCAACCCATGATATTCAACATTGGAGATCTTGTGTGGCTACACCTTCGTAAGGAACGCTTCCCCAACGAATGCAAGTCCAAACTTCTACCACGAGCCAATGGACCCTTCAAGGTGCTAGCACGCTACAACAGCAACGCTTACAAGATCAACCACCCATGCGACAAGTACAACCTGAGCGACGTCTTCAACGTCAAGGATCTCTCGCCTACCATGGTGATGAAGATTTCGATCCGAGGTCGGATCTTTCCCAAGGGGTGGGGGAGATGATGCGGAGCATCCCAGGATCATCCCCATGGACGTATCTACATCTCCCACGACACCACTTGGACCAACGACAAGATCCCGAGCAAAGGCTATCGAAGACACTATGTGTGATCAGGTACTACCTCAAACTACCACTTTCTATACATGAGACATGGCTACTACCTCAAACGGAAACACTATGTGTGATTAGGTACTTGGAGGAAGGCCACGGAGCAGCTACATCCAACAGACAAGACGGCGAGTGATGAGGACATGACTACATTGGATACGATCAAAAATATTGCATACATGCATATTTGTCAGGTGATTTCTAGTGCAAACTATTCAATAATCTATTTATGTTATTCAGAACAAAAATACTTCACACACTTTTGTGTTTTGTCTAATTGCAGGTGTATGGGACATTTGTACAATCCACATATGAAGATAAGTCAAAAGGAGAAGTTTCGGTTATGTACAAAAAGTCCTCTCATGTCACTTTTGGGCCAAGAGAAGATAGAGTCCAAGTCTCTCACTTTCAGGATTTAGATTCGGACTGCACAGACATACCTGACTCAAAACGCCAACAACTTTTACATACGGACTCGGAATTGGGTGATTCTTTTTTTGTTGGAAAGTAAATTTCGTCCTCTTTCCAACCCAATTGGATTCACCTTTAAATTCGTCCGGAGCGTTGAGAAATGGACGAAACAATCTGACGCGGCAGCAGAATCCGAGTCAAACAACAAGTCCAAAGGTGTTGCATCACCTCCACTTGGGCCCATGAGCCTTGTACGACCTACGGTTTGTTTTAGGCTGCCTTGGGATGTCCTCCCACCTCCTTGGCCGCCACCCCTTCCTCCTATATAAGTAGATCCATCTAGTAGCTTTTTCCTTGGGATTTGTTTAGTTAAAAGTTAGCCATTGCAACTTCGTGTACTTCGTTTGTGTCCAACGACCAGACCAAGACCGCTTCTGGATCCCCACCTTTATCAATACTTTATCTATAATCGCAATATTCAGATTGCATTATCATATTCTTGCTTGTTCTTCGATTGCGTGCAGGAATAAACCTTCGTGGTCAGGCTGATTGTGCTTCCAGCATCGTCAGTAAACTCAGGAGATTGGTTTAGCGATTGCTAAGGCGCAACGTCGTGCATGTTTGTAGTCGGATCATCAAAGTCTACTCCACCAAATCGATAGTTACCATCTCATCGAAAGATCGGGACACCCCGCGCCTATCAAGTGGTATCAGTTTTCATGTTGCTCGGTGAGAATTTCCAGTTATCCCTATATTAGATTTATTTCCTTACCTATTGTCCAAGAAAAAGCCACAAAAAAAAGTTAGATCTATTCGTCCTTTGTCCTAGCCAGTCTGAGCCTTTGCAATTTTCTTTTCATTGTTTGCATTATTGAATTATCGCTTGCATCGTCGTGTCGAGTTGCTGGTCTTAGTGTCTAGTTCGTTTAGAGTTTCGAGTTCTGTTCACATTAGTCACGTCGCCGCTGCATTGTTATCCCTTTTACTCTCCACCACCCATCCATCAATTTCCACCACGTGCTACCCATCGTTCATTGTCATAATCATAGTTCAGATTGGTCACATCTTTGCTTGATCCAATCTGCATCTTATCTAGTTTGTTCTGGAAAAAAAGAGAAAAAAGTAAAAAAAGAGTCAGAGAAAAAAGGAGAGAAAGAAAAAAGTGCGAGGAAAAAAAAGAGAAGAAAAAAAACAAAATTCGGATCTATCTAGACTCAATCTCGTAGTTGAATTCGGATTGTAATGTGTTTTGTACATTGTTCAGTAAAACAGGCATAACTTCCTCATACGAAGTCAGTTTTGGCTCCACGAGTACTCAAATGAAAGCTAGCGACGAGCCGCATCTAAATAGTTGCAGAGGCAAGTTCACTATTTGACACCTCAAAATCGGCCTCTAAATAGGTCTTTTTTCCCCCCGAAGTTCGCGGACACAGCTTATTCCAGTTTTTTAGGCCAGTTTTAGAATTCTTTGACTCCTCATATCAATTCGGAATTGAGTGATTCTTTTTGCATTGGAAAGCTTAAGTTAGTAGCATTATTTGAAAAAAGTTAACAGAAAATTGGCTCAAACTTTTCAAGAGGAAAGTTGGAGAGAGAGTTGTTGTATATCCTGCTTGGCAGTTGTTTTTCATCATTATCTTTACTGCCGTTGTGATCTTCACTTATATCTTTCTGTCCAGAGCTACTTAGTATCCTTCATTTATGCTAGTTGTGCTACGCCGTGACCTCATTAGTGTTCTAGGCTCGCGTCTCTAGTCCGGTCTAGCCTAGGACCAGCACAGTACCGTCGTTGAGCGTTTATTCAAAATTGCATCTCTGAATTGATTATTGCTAATATTTTGCTACCATATATAGCCAACCCAGCTCCACATATTTCTGCACCGTGTATACGTACGTTCCCCTGGCAATCGCTTTACACAATCCTCAGAGTTATTTGACACCGCTGGTTGCCTGTCACCACCTGCTGCTTGGTAAGAACTTGTAACATATCGATATTTGCTTTACTGTGAGCGCTTTACCACCACATCCTAGTAGTTCATAGGAACATTATTCTTGAATTTTGTTTCTTGTTTCTACTAATCATGACAGGATCTAGAGTCAATTCATGGGGTTTGTCGATTGTGGGAGACGTGCCATCACCTATGCAAATACCACAACCGTCACGAGAGGTGCACAAACATCCAAATGCACATGATCAGGTTAACGTTTCTATACCACCATTTAATGGCCGTTTTAGACCTGCTTTATATATTGAATGGGAGTTTGACATAAATAATATATTTGCTTCCAATAATTTTGATGTACGTAAAAAATTTAAGGTTGCGGTTGGTTCTTTCACTGGTTATGCTGTAGTTTGGTGGAGTGAATATTGTCGGTTACACCCTAATGATATACCTACTACTTGGGATGATTTGAAACTTGCCATGCGACATACATTCGTTCCCGCTTATTATACTTGTGACATGATTACAAAGTTGCAACATTTAAAACAAGGTAGTGACACCGTAACGAAATATTATGATACTTTACAAACTACCTTGCTGCATTCCTCTTTAGAAGAAAGTGAAGAAGATTTTATGGATAGATTTTGGGGAGGATTAAATCATGACATTCAGGAGATACTAATTCATGAAGAGTGTTATCCTATGGACCATTTGTTTCATCTTGCTTGCAAAGCTGAACAGGAAATAAAACGACGTGTTGCCCACAAGGAGAACAAGCGCGAGATGCACATTCCAAGAGTTGATACGGTTGTCCCTTCAACTACTAGGCATACTATGACAACCACATCCGTTGTTGTGAGGACTACCTCACCTCCACCATGTGACACATCATCACCGAGAGTGCGTACATCATCTGAGTTGATCATAAGAGGTAATGACAAAGGTACTAATCTTCCACCTCCACATGAGTATGATGAATGTCTTGTCAATTTAAGTGCACCATGCGGTGAGCTACCCACTACTTTGATCACACCAGCTACTTTAGAGGACTACGTTGATGATTTGACTTTGCCATGTGATCAAACAATTTTGAGTGAACCCATTGAATTAACTATCGATGCAAAAGAATCAAGTGAATCAGGGAATAAATCAGATTTGGATCAAATATGTTTGAAAATAATTGTGCCAATGTTTAATCATCTTGATATGACCTCTAATCTTGGTGATGGTTCATCAATGTTGGGATGGTTTAATGATAAGCATTGTCAATCTTTTGATATGAATAAGAGCTTCACTTATATGTGCAAACTGAGTTGCAATATTTTCATGCCTTTGACTTCTTGTGATAATATATTGGCTTTACATTTGACAACTTTTGAAGGGTGCTCTTGTATAACTGTGTCACATGTGCACCAAATGAGATCAGTAAAAACGGATGACATATACATATACAACATGTACACCTTGTCTCTTTTGTTAGCCAGATTTCAGATTAAGAAACGCCGAGGACGGCTTTGTTTCAAGAAGGGGAGGATGATGAGGACATGACTACCTTGGATACGACCAAAAATATTGCATACATGCATATTTTTCCGGTGATTTCTAGTGCAAACTATTCAATAATCTATTTATGTTATTCAGAACAAAATACTTCACACACTTTTGTGTTTTGTCTAATTGCAGGTGTATGGGACATTTGTACAATCCACATATGAAGATAAGGCAAAAAGAGAAGTTTAGGTTCTGTTCAAAAAGTCCTCTCACGTCACTTTTGGGCCAAGAGAAGATAGAGTCCAAGTCTCTCACGTTCTGAATTTAGATTCGGACTGCACAGACATACCTGACTCAAAACGCCAACTACTTTTTCATACGGACTCCGAATTGGGTGATTCTTTTTTTGATGGAAAGTATATTTCGTCCTCTTTCCAACCCAATTGGATTCACCTTTAAATTCGACCGGAGCGTTGAGATATGGATGAAACAATCTGACGCGGCAGCAGAATCCGAGTCAAACAACAAGTCCAAAGGTGTTGCATCACCTCCATTTGGGCCCATGAGCCTTGTACGACCTAGGGTTGGTTTTAGGCTGCCTTGGGACATCCTCCCACCTCCTTGGCCGCCACTCCTTCCTCCTATATAAATAGATCCATCTAGTAGCTTTTTCCTTGGGATTTGTTTAGTTAAAAGTTAGCCATTGCAACTTCGTGTACTTCGTTTGTATCCAACAACCAGACCAAGACCGCTTCCGGATCTCCACCTTTATCAATACTTTATATATATTCGCAATATTCAGATTGCATCATCATATTCTTGCTTGTTCTTCGATTGTGTGCAGGAATAAACCTTCGTGGCCAGGCTGATTGTGCTTCCAGCATCGTCAGTAACCTCAGGAGATTGGTTTAGCGATTGCTAAGGCGCAACGTCGTGCACGTTTGTAGTCGGATCGTCAAAGTCTACTCCAACAAATCGATAGTTATCATCTCATCGAAAGATCGGGACACCCCGCCCCTATCAGCGAGGACACCAAGTGTGAAGGACAAGAAGAAGAGATGCCACTGAAGCTACAGCCACCGGACGACCGGTCGGGACCGGACGTCCATCACCTGAAGCCCAACTTGCCCAAGTCCCAGCCAATGCAAGCTACAGCAAGCGAACATCCGGCCACACCTCCCAGCGAGCGGACTACCGGCCTCCATCGGACGACCGGCACTGACTGAGGGAAAATTAGCGGAAGTTCGAAGTGACCGGACGTCCGGCGCCACCTTCACACAAGGGAAATAACGGAAGTCCGGCAACTACCGGACGTCCGGACGCCCACGAGCCACTGGAGGACCGGTCCCTAGCGGACGTCCGGTACTTGTCTGCGCACAATTTCAGGCCGAGGCCCATGTACTGCTGATGTGGTAACTAACCCCTCTACGGGGGATACCACTACTATTGCTGATGAGAATGCCAGGTTGAAGACATTGCTTGAGACAGGAATGTACAAAAGTCTCAAAGGGCATCAAACACTATGTGATGTCCTCAAAAAGCTGATTCTGAACCGAAACCCTAGGAAAGAGGGTGTTGGGTTCGAGAAGAAAATGAATGTTGATGGTTCTTACTAGAAGCCTGCGCAGTACCCCAAAACCAGATGGGTTGCTGCAAAGGGACCTTCAGTGGATCCGTCTACCTTATCTGGCTTCACTTGTGCTAACCCGATTATCATTGATGAATCCTTTGATGCAAACTATAAACTATTTAAGAATCAAAATGGTGAAGTGTTTGCCAGGTATATTGGTACTAACTGTAGGAATGGGCCACCTATGAAGAAGATCTGGGTGCCCAAAAGTTGTCTTGAGAATCTTCATGTGAATGTCATCATGACACCACCTGGGAAGAAGACAAACCCCAAACCGAAGGCTTCATATGGTCCAAAGGCTTCATACAGACAGAGGACTCACCAGAGTCACCCTAACGCCAATGTTTTGCAGGGAAATCGTACTCAAACCTATGAATATGAGCGTGTGTCTTCAAACCGCTATGTTCATAAAACTAAGAACTTTTCTGCTTATTCATATGAGTATCATTCATCTCCTGCAAGGCTATTTGCTAGGGCTCCAAAGCCGAAGTTCTCATATGCTGCTCTTAGACTCATTACTTCTAAGCCACCCCTGAAGATGTCGGTGGTTAAGAAAAATTAACTCTCTTTTGCAGGGAAAGGTCTCCAGCCGGAAATCAAAGGCGTCTGATGCTTATGCTATGGACCTAAAACATCTTGTGGGCGCAAGATAAAATGCCCAAATGGTCTTACTATGTATTTTGTTCTTGGATTCCTTGACAGGCATCCTATCTGCCCTAAACAGGATCTGAACTTTGATAATATGCTTGTTCGTCAAACGTTTATGCTTCACATTTCCCTTGGTGAAGCCTATCCCCCTAATTGCACTGTAGGGTACGATACCAAAGGCTTGTAAGTGGATTATGGACAGTGGATGCACTAACCACATGACTGGTGATCGAAGTCTTCTCATGGACTCAACCTTACGTCCATCTAAAAAGTCACATCACATTTGTTGACACTGGTAAAAGCAAGGTATTGGGTATAGGTAGAGTTGCAATCTCAAAGGATCAGCACATGGATAAAGTGATGCTTGTTGAATCCCTTGGTTTCAACTTAATGTCTGTCTCAATGCTTGGTGACTTGAACATGATTGTGATATTTGGAAAATATCGTTGCCTTAGTCTTATGGAATCTGACAAGTCTCTAGTCTTTGTAGGGTATCGGAAAGATGATCTGTATATGGTAGATTTCTCAGAAGGACCACAGTTGGCCGTATGTATTCTAGCAAAAGCTTCAGAGTGTTGGCTCTGGCATCGGAGGCTAGGGCATGCTGGCATGAGGAACTTGTACACTCTCGCGAAGAAGAAACACATCGTAGGCGTCGAGGGCGTCAAGTTCAAGAAGGATCATCTGTGTGGTGCCTGCGAAGCTGGAAAGATGACAAGGGCCAAGCATCCCTCGAAGACAATCATGACGACATCTCGTCCCTTCGAGTTGCTTCACATGGACTTATTTGGCCCTACTAACTACTCTACTCTTACTACCACTGCTTGCCTCTATGGCTTCGTCATTTTTGATGATTATTCAGGATACACATGGGTGCGCATAATCCTTTACAAGAATGAAGTGCAGGATGTCTCCAGACGATTCGCCAATCGTGCCATGACGAACTATGGCATCAAGATCAAGCACATTAGAAGTGACAACGGCACAGAGTTCAAGAACACCAGCCTCGACACTTATCTTGATACATTGGGCATCACTCATGAGTTCTCAGCTCCATACACACCTCAGTAGAATGGCATCGTGGAATGCAAGAACTGAACCCTCATTGAGATGGCTCGGACGATGCTTGATGAGTACAAGACTCCAAGGAAGTTCTGGCCTGAAGCCATTGATACTACATGCCACATCATCAACCGTGTGTATCTTCACAAGCTTCTAAAGAAGACATCCTATGAGCTTCTAACTGGTAAGAAGCCAAACGCCAGTTACTTTAGAGTATTTGGTGCTAGGTGCTGGATCAAGGATCCACATCACACTTCCAAATTTGCACCAAAAGCACATGAAGGTTTTATGCTTGGATACAGAAAGGATTCACACTCCTGCAGAGTCTTCAACCTCTTTCACTATAAAGTGGTTGAAACTGTGGATGTGCGGTTCGATGAGACTAACGGCTCGCAAAGAGAGCACCTGCCAAATGTGCTAGATGAAGTCCCACCTAGTGAATCGATCAAGCTTATGGGTACTGGAGAAATCATACCTTCAGAGGCACTGGCTGAAGAGGAATTTATCATTTCTGCACCTAGTCAACCAGAAGATACTGCTCAGCCTAAAGCCAATGCTGAAGACGAAGACAATGGCTGGCAAGGGCAAAATCTTCGTCCAGTTCATCCTCATGTTGCAAATGAAGTACAGATTGAGAAGATAATTGATATTATCAATGCACCTGGTTCACTCACTCGTTCAAGAGCAACACATCTAGCAAATTTCTGTGGGCACTTTGCATTTGTCTCTATATCTGATGATGAGGACATCAATAACATTGTTACACCCACAGCCCCTGCTGCTATACATACTGGACCAATTACTAGAGCTCGCGCACGCCAATTAAATTATGAGGTACTTTCGTTTCTTGGTAATGATTCTAATGTTCATGAGAATATGATGCTGCCTAAATTGGATACATTTGTTTTGCTTACAAATGAAAGGCCTAGCTTGGAGAAGGATGAACATTGGAGCAAAAACAAGCATGGAGTTGATGGCATGCGCAAGGGGAACAAGAACGGAGTTACAAGTGATGATTCCAGGACTTTGAAGCCACCATAAGGAGTGCATGAAGCCTTGGACGAAATATACAAGATGCCACTTCATAAATTTCGTCCAGAGGCTATTCTAGGTGCTGCGTCACCTTATTATTGGGCCAGGCCCATGTAATTTCGAAATACATAAGTATAGGCTGTTTTTAGAGTCCGTATGTGTGGGCAAACAAGAGATAGGGTTGGTTTCGGACCCTGTCGTGGTTTTGTCACGGCAGATGTCCTCGTGAAAGGACTTAGTTGTGGAGCCATCATGACGGGTTAGCTTAAAGGGGTTAAAGCAGGACAAAGGACACAAGGAGTTTATACTGGTTCGGCCCCTTGCGGTGAAGGTAAAGGCCTAATCCAGTTGATGTGGAATTGCTAGGGTTTCGATGACCAGGGAGCGAATCCGCTATGCCCGACTCTCGAGTTGTTGTTTCTTGTCCCTAAACCGCCGCTAGGTCGTCCCTTTATATACACAGGTTGACGCCCGGCGGTTTACAGAATCCCAAGGCCGGCTCATAAACGTGTCCGGCTCGGTTTCCACCCTTTCCTATCTTACAACACAAGTAACATATCATATGGCGATTTATGTCTACGGGACCTAAATCGCCTTTGGGCCCTGGGCCTTCATGTTAGATCTCCTCCGTAAAGCGCCATACTCCTTGTCTTCATGGGCTTCAATATGAATACCTCGTTATGGGTATAACCCGGCCCCTCCTGGCCGGTTTATACTCAGTAGTAATATCCCCAACATTAGGCCCCAGATTGATTTGAACCTGTTCATGCCAATCTTCAATACTTAGAAACTTCCTCCTTCAGCACCTTCACGTAAATCTTTGTAATCCACCATGACATCACCTTCCAGGATTATAATAAACCGCCATGACGTCACCTGTTCATTAAGAAACCGTATATACCTTACTTTATTAATGAGCCTCCGACAATCGAGGCGACAGCTCTGTCAGATATCTAATTTTTGGGCTCCTCGATTCTCGCGCCTGTCGCTTATCCCTTCGCCTTATAAATAAGGCTGAGGGTCATTTTCATCTTTCCCCCTCGTGCCTCTTCACATCGTCCCCTTCCTTGCGTCGACCTAGCGCTCGAGCTCCACCGCCGCCGTCGACCTTCGCTTCTGCCCCAACCACGGCCGCTGCATCACCCTGGTCGAACCAGAGAACCGCGTCGCCTCTCCTCTGCTCCTGTGATACTGGTAAGTCCTCTTTCCTTCCACCCTATATCTGTCATTAGGGTTTTAGTGTTCATCGGAGTTCATCAGTGTTCATCACTGTGCCATGGCTCTTAGATTCAAACCTTAAATTTTTCCTCCGTTTAGTGATATCTGTAGTCCTTTTCCATTAGTGCATCTCTCTATCGCAGCAAATCCCATCTGGATCCCTCGACTGTTCAAGCATGAGAATATTTAACCCTGAATATTTTTCCATTTTCTGACACACGGTAGATCCAAATTTGTGATGCCAATTTATGAAACCTGTTTTTCCATCACTTAGCTATTTCAGATCTGTACCTTCCGTCCCAAAGTAGGCGGTTTAACCTTTAGAAACTTATAATCCGCCAGGTACCATTTGCCCTCTATTAAACCGTTGATTCATCACCTTTGTAACCCTGGCAATGTCAGAATCCGGTTTAACATGTATATATGCTTCAACATCTGATCCTTCTGACCTTGCGACGTTTTATACTTGTTAATCATGAATCTTAAACCGGCATTGATCTTTTTCCAGCTTTTCAGTAAAATGGCCAAACAATTTTATGCTTGTAACTGGGTCCCCTCCCGGGTTACTGAAGAGCAACTAAACAGATGTGTCGCAACTGGCGCTTTAGCAAAAAAGGAAATCATCCACTTGAGGGCCCCTGGTCCAGAAAATCCTCCTGAACCTAAGGATGGAGAGGTGGTTGTGTTTGTTGATCATCTGGGTCGAGGGTTTAGCCCTCCCGGATCAAAAAAATTCCGCGATGTGCTTGCTAGCTTCCAACTCCATCATCAAGATATTGGACCAAACTCTGTGTCCAATGTTTGCAATTTTCAAGTATTTTGCGAGGCTTATCTGCAAGAGGAGCCCACAGTTGAATTGTTTAGGGATTTCTTCTATTTGAACCGCCGTACAGAATTTACAGATGGACCCAATATTGAACTTGACGGGATGGCAATCCAGAAGAGGAAAGATGTCAGCTTCCCTCACGCCAAGCATCATAGTCACCCCAAGGACTAGAATCAGACTTGATTTTATTGCCGCGACACGTCTCCAACTGATGAGAATCCTCTACCGGGTTATCGTCCTCACCGGCTTACCAACACACATCCAGTTCCCCAACGACTTAGCGCCAAAGAACGATCCAAGTATGCGCCACAACTTTCAAAGCTTCGGGCCTTCGTTGCGAACAGTTTAACTGGCGTTGATTTTGTTCGTTGCTGGATCTCCTGGAGCATTCTGCCTTTAAGCCGACGCCCCGGTTTAATGTGCGAGTACACAGGGGACTTGAAAGATCCTCAACGACATATCAAAGCTATCAGAGGCTGAAATTACTGAAGCTGTGAAGAAGATACTGAATGAACCGGAGGCTGTCTGCAGCAAAACAGGGCTAAGTCCCTTTTGCGCTTCCAATAAACCGCCAGGTGTAAGAACCATATAACCTTTTGTTTTAACCTGATCCTTTGAAGTATTCCCTCAAAATTTTGTCAATCCTTGACAGGGTGATGATCCGTTCTGGAAGAAGAAATCACAGGATAAACCGGCAAAGACACCCGCCCCAAGACTAAGGTTACCAAAAAACCTGCCAAGAAGAAAACCGCTGAATCCTCTGAACCCAATATTGATGATGATCTGGATAATCCGGAATCAGAGGTAGAACTTGACTCTCTTGGTTCTTTTTCCATACACCTCATTGACAATGACTATTACCAGGATGACGGTGAAGGCAGCCAAGCTGATGATGTAGAGGTAATTATTCTTTCCTCCGGTTCAGTTCCTCTGCCAACACAGAAATCTGTCAAGCAAACCGGAAAGTAAGATTTTCTCACCCCCTAGCTCACTTAGACCCAAACTTTCTTTCGAAGAAGTAGCAACACGAAGCTCGCCGCAGAACCCGGCACAGCGACCAAGTAGTTACCTCAGCCGGTTTACCAATACCCTAGTCCGGAAATGTTGATCTGAGGTCTCATATATTTCTGATACTTCTTATCCCAAGGTGGGTTATTTCCGACAACCTCTTAATCCGTCCGATTCAAATTATCAGGGGACACCTCATTCATCATCTGGCGAGTCAATGGCCACACAACTTCCAACCCTCAAGATAGTTCCTGGGTGAGTTATGCTTTAAATTTACCTTTAATACCTTATGTTTACCCGATGTACTTTCCTTTATGTTTGTTCTTCTCAGTGCCAAGCCTAGACCCAGCAAAAAGGCCAAGTTAAATAAACCCGCTGATGACAATGTGGTCATTGAACCAGAAAGAACTACAGAACTGGAAGAAGCAAATGCTGACGCCATGCTTGATGATCCGCCACCGCAAGATCATGACTTTTCTGTTGAACAAGTGGAAGTTGATCCAACGGGCCATGCTGATAACCCGACAAGCCCGGTCCGAACTGCTGATAAACCTTCAAGTCCAGTTAAGGCTGCTGATAAACCGTCAAGTCCAGTGAAGGCTGCTGATGACAAGGCGGATGATGTTATGATTACTGGCTTCGGCCACACCACCCCTGGCAATCCTGTCGCTTTATCAAAGCATAGTGGCAAGGAAGAATTTTCTGATATGGACAAAGGCAAGTGGAATGCGGATTTGTCAAGCTATGCGCACCTCAACGCCCAAGACATCCATTCTGGCTTTTTAAATCATCTGTACACAAGCCGTGACTATGAAGCCGGTTTAGTGAACCTGATGAAAGAGTGATATGAGGTAACTGCTGCTTAACTCTGCATAACTGTTTCTCTCTTGTGTCAAATTTCTAATATTAACTCCAGCAGCCCCCAAGGGCCGGTTTATGATATCAATGTAAACCGGGACTTTGTAATATCTCAACTTTGCTTGCGTAGCTCCCAAGGGCCGGTTTATCTTTTCAAGATGAACTGGGACTTTAGAATATTAATCTTGCAACTTTCGCATGTGTAGCCCCCAAGGGCCGGTTTATTCTTTCAAGATGAACCGGGATTTATATCCTGCCAAATTTCTTTGCTGAATATCGTTGTACACTAATCATCCACTAAGCCGACTAATGGGAGAATACCCATGATTTTATTTTGAGCAAATATACATTAGCCCCCAAGTGCCAGGAATAATACTTGTATTGTACTTGGGACTTTGCAAAAATTTCTGATAACAAGCAAACAGGCATTAGCCCCCAAGTACCAAGTATATAACTTGTTATGTGCTTGGTACTTCAAATATGTGCTGCCAACTCATGATATGTATGTCTTTATAGGCTGAGCTGAGCAAAAAGGAATCCCAAACCGCCGATCTTCAAGAAAACATCAAGTCTCAACAAACAGAAACCTCCAAAGCCAAAGATGAGCTGACCAGTGCCTTAGCAGCCATGGAGAAGCTGAAGGAGAGTTTCAAGAAGGAGCGGGCGGATTGGGACATAGAGAAATCCACTTTGCAGAAAAGGGCTGACGATGCAGAAGAAGCCCTTAAACCGGTGGTAGAGGAGCTGACCGGTTTGAAGCGGCAGATAAATGCCATGACCACTACTGTGTTTGGTAAATATCCTTATTATAAGCTTTTCACATGTATTATCCCATAAACTGCCGGTTTATCGATGTTCATAACGATGCAGGAACTCGCATTACCCATCTGGGCTCTGACATGCAGAAGAAGTTGAAGGCAGCCTATACTCTTATAGAGCAATTATATACCGGCGCGCAACGGATCATATGCACTGCATCTCATAACAAGCCGCCCCCAACTTTAATCAAGGAAACCTTAGAAAGGTTGTCGATGCTGCCTGCCCGGTTTGAAGAGTTAAAAAGATCAGCTGCACGGGCAGGTGCTCTGACCGCATTAACCCGGGCGAAAGCATGGGTACCTGATCTTGATCTGGCTGACGTGTGGAATGGCTATCCAAGCTTAAGGGAGGACGGATCAGATTTTGATAATAATGATCTCCGAACTTTGACAAAGGAAATGCGCCCTTTGGCTAGCAAGCTGGCTGAAGAAACCGATCTTTCCTATTATCAGTCAATTTACGACGCCGACAACAAGCGGGTTAACGCGCCGACTTATGATGTGCAAAATCTTATCCCGCCAATCCGTAAGCACACTTATGCCCCTGATGTTGAACACTCCACGCTTATAAGCGATGAAGCTGTATTCCAAGCCCTAACTGGGATCGATTGGGCAACCATTGACTTCCAGCCACTGGGTGGAGAGGAGGAGGATGAACCGGAGTAGGATGATCCACAACCTTCAAGTCAACCTGGCGATAACGCATGAACCGAAGGCTGGTTTATCTTTCTGCACACTGCAACACTTGATGAAAACAATTATTCTTTTGGGAATCAAAGCGCCTTGTAATAGGCTAGTTGAAACACTTGGTATGCTATGCCATCATGCATACTTATTTTGCATGACACTGTTAATCCGCCATCATTATGTTATGTCTACTTATCATTCTTAGCAGCTTTATTCAACCTGTGTCTGCACACAACAAGTTTAAAGTGTCCTGGCAGTTTACCGCCGGACGGGTCATAATGCCCAACACATAACCCCGGTTTATAACCAAGGCTATATTTAAAAATAATGAAATATGAAATGTATCATACCTGTGACATTGAATCACATCGTTGGATTTACCAACGTTTTGTAGTAAGGGTGATAACCCAAATCTTGAGTATGGATAACTCCTCCCATGTTTTTTCGGTTTATAATAAAACCGTACCAGGTTGTAATAAACACCGGACTAACCATATGTAATACTGGCGACTTATAGTCGAAACCAGGCCGGGTTAATAAGCACCGGATTATAACTGATCATGTACTGACAACTTGTGGTTGAAAGACAAGCCGGGTCAATAAACACCGGTTTATCATAAGATATTATGAACCTCATCAAAGGAGAAAAAACATGGCAAATAAAAGCATAAAAAGAACATGCGAGGCTTTTCATGGGCTGCCATGCCCAAAATCGAGGCTTTTCATGGGCTGCCATGCCACTGAGTTAAACCATTTTACAAAGCCTTTTAAGATGGACCTCACATTAACCAATCGTCATTTTAACTTTGACAAGTTTAGGGTCTATATAAGATTGACTTGCCAAATGTTCGGCGGGTCATACCAGGATTACCTGGACGGAGTGGCTTACTTAAAAAAAGGCAGGATAACCCGGGGTTTTAGGTGAATACACCTGGCTTCCAAGCCTGGCTTGATAGCCTATTACAAGGGTGTAGACTCTTTGTTCTTGGAGAAGCAAAGAGCCCCCGAGCAATATTTTGAGCTGTGCTCCGTGGGTGCCTATGTTTGAGTTGTGCTTTTGCAACACTCTCTTTGGCCCCCAAGTGATTTCCCTGGTGGCCTTACGCCGATCAAGAGGTGTAGCTATGGTTCGAATACGACCAAGCCCCCACGTGACTTCCCTGGTGGCCTTACGCCGATCAAGAGGTGTAGCTATGGTTCGAATACGACCAAGCCCCCAAGTGATTTTTTATATGGCTTCATAAGCCGGATTAATGGGTAAACAAAACTCCGCTCTATAAACAGAAGCCCCCATGTAACCACACATGATGTAAGAAAAACAACAGAGACCCCGCTTTAGCTGAGGCTCCGGTTTATTATATTGATCATAATATATACATTGTCATTACTATGTACATAAGAAGAGCCTGTGGCTCAAGTATAGTAAGGCCGAAGATGAGCGATATTCCACGGCCGGTGGGTGTCCTCCTCCGATTTACGTGAGTCTTTGTGCTCTTGAACATCGATAAGGTAGTATGACCCATTATGCAGATTCTTGCTGACCACAAAGGGTCCTTCCCAAGGCGGGGATAACTTGTGCATATCAGTCTGATCCTGGATGAGTCGGGGCACCAGATCGCCTTCTTGAAAAGTTCTGGTTCTAACCCGGCGGCTGTGATAACGACGTAGATCTTGCTGGTAAATCGCCGAACGAGCTGCTGCAATGTCATGTTCCTCATCTAACAGGTCAAGTGCTTCCTGTCGTGCCTTCTCATTGTCAGCTTCAACATAAGCCGCCACACGAGGCGAGTCATGACGGATGTCACTAGCGAGAACCACCTCTGCTCCGTAAACCATGAAAAAAGGTGTGTAACCCATAGATCTGTGGGGCGTGGTATTGATACTCCATAACACAGAAGGTAACTCTTCCACCCAACAGCCCGGCGTCCCCTGCAGGGGAACCACAAGCCGGGGCTTGATGCCTCTCAGGATCTCTTGACTGGCTCTCTCAGCCTGACCATTAGATTGAGGATGAGCCACTGATGACACGTCAAGCCGGATGTTCTCACGTTGACAAAATTCTTTCATAGCACCCTTGGTGATGAGGACATCAATACCATTGTTACACCCACAACCCCTACTGTTACATATACTGGACCAATTACTAGAGCTCGCGCACTCCAATTAAATTACCAGGTAATTTCGTTTCTTGGTAATGATTCTAACGTTCATGAGAATATGATGCTGCCTAAATTGGATACATTTGTTTTGCTTACAAATGAAGGGCCTAGCTTGGAGAAGGATGAACATTGGAGCAAGAACAAGCATGGAGTTGATGGCATGCGCAAGGGGAACAAGAACTGAGTTACAAGTGATGATTTCAGGACTTTGAAGCCACCATAAGGAGTGCATGAAGCCTTGGACGAAATATACAAGATGCCACTTCATAAATTTCGTCCAGAGGCTATTCTAGGTGCTGCGTCACCTTATTATTGGGCCAGGCCCATGTAATTTCGAAATACATAAGTATAGGCTGTTTTTAGAGTCCGTATGTATGGGGAACGAGAGATAGGGTTGGTTTCGGACCCCTTCCCCAAGGGCCACGAAATTCCCCCCCCCTCTTCCTCCATATATACAGCCCTTAGGGCACCGTTTAGACTTTGGGTTTGTTTAGATTAAAGTTTGCCATAGCTGCAACTTCGCGTACTTCGTTTGTGCTCAACGACCAGACAAAGGCATCACAGAACCCCACCTTGATCAATAAAGTTTTCCTCCTTTATTCGCAATATCCAGATTGCAATCTTAGTTTCTTGCTTGTTCTTCATTTGCCTGCAGGAAACAGACCTTTGTGTCAGGTTGATCGTGCTCCGGCGTGGTCAATAACCTCTCGGAGTTGGTTTAGCGATTTCTAAGGCGCGACGTCCTCGCATGATCGTAGTCAGATCGTCAAAGTCCACTCCCTCCAAAACGATAGCCACCATCTCATCAAAAGACGGGACACCCTCACCTCTATCAAGTGGTATCGGATTTCCAGGTTGCTCGGTGAGATTTTACAGCTTTTTGCAGTTTAGATCGAGTCTGTTCTTCATACCTATAGTCCACGAAAAAGCCAAAAAAAGGGTTAGTTCATCCTATCCGAACCAATCTGAGCCTTTGCATAATCTTTTCTGTATTTGCTTTCTTGAATTTGCGGTTGCATCGTCGTGTCAAGTTGCTGGTTTTAGCGTCTAATCCTTTAGAGTTTCGAGTTCTGTTCACAGGTTGTCACGTCGCCGCTGCCATATATCACCACCGCATCCTCATCATCGCTGCTGCCATATACCACCACCGCACCAACTTCATCGCCGCTGCCATATACCACCACCACATATTCACCGCTAATCCGAGTCCATATACGCCACCAAATATCAGTCGCCATCACGCCAATCCGAGTCCACCTGCAACATATATTCGCCACCAGTCTGAGTTCCACCAGATTCATCTCTGCCACCAGTCCGAGATTCCACCAGATTCATCTCCGCCACTAGTCCTAGTCCGAGTCTAGTAATTGTTGCTTTGTTTCTGATTTCCAGATCACGCGATACTCCGAGTCGTGACAGAGTAGGACTCCCCAATTTCCGAGCCATCCGCAGAAGAAAAATAGTTCCAGTTTAAAAAAAACTAAGTCTGGAAAATTCTGGCTAGGCAGTTTTTAGGACATTTGTAGACTTTTTCGAAAAAAAATTGTTGCGGAGCAAAAAAAGAGAGAAAAAACGTGCAAAAAAAAGTTAAAAAAAGAAAAAACATCAGAGTGTGCTCCTCCCTTGTTTACGTGCAGCGCCGTGATTTTGTTAGTGTTCTAGGCTCGCGTCTCTAGTATGGTCTAGCCTAGGACTAGCACAGTACCATCGTTGAGCGTTTATTCAACTTTGCATATCTGAATTGATTATTGCTGACCCTTTTTGCTACTATATTATAAGCCTTCCCAGCTCCACATACATCTACGTCGTGCATTTGACTCTCCCTGCTCGACAAAGGTTATATACACGAATCTCTTAGTCCTTGTGCTATTCCTATTATACTAGTGCCTAAAAAGGATGGTACGTCGCGTATGTGTGTTGATTGTAGAGGCATTAATAATATTACTATTCGTTATCATCATCCTATTCCTAGGCTAGATGATATGCTTGATGAATTGAGTGGCTCTACAATATTCTCCAAAGTTGATTGCGTAGTGGATACCATCAAATTCGTATGAAATTGGGAGATGAATGGAAAATAGCATTTAAAACTAAGTTTGGTTTATATGAGTGGTTAGTCATGCCTTTTGCGTTAACTAATGCACCTAGTACTTTCATGAGACTGATGAACTAAGTTTTACGTGCTTTCATTGGACGATTTTTGGTAGTCTATTTTGATGATATACTGATTTATCAAAAATCTTTGGAAGAACATTTGGAACATTTACGTGATGTTTTTATTGCTCTACGTGATGCATGTTTGTTTGGTAACCATGGGAAGTGCACCTTCTGCATCGACCGAGTATCTTTTCTTGGCTATGTTGTTACTCCACAGGGAATTGAAGTTGATAAAGCCAAGATTGAAGCTATTGAGAGTTGGCCGCATCCCAAAACGGTCACACAAGTGAGGAGTTTTCTTGGCCTCCCTGGATTCTATAGGCGTTTTGTAAGAGATTTCAGCACCATTGATGCACCTCTCAATGAGCTTACAAAGAAGGATGTGCCTTTAGTTTGGGGTACCACACAGGAAGAAGCCTTCATGGTATTGAAAGATAAGTTGACACATGCTCCTTTACTCCAACTTCCTGATTTTAATAACACTTTTGAACTTGAATGTGATGCTAGTGGAATTGGATTAGGAGGTGTGTTATTACAAGATGGCAAACCTGTTGCATACTTTTCTGAAAAATTGAGTGGGCCTAGTCTGAATTATTCTACTTATGATAAAGAATTATATGCTCTTGTTCGGACTTTAGAAACATGGCAACATTATTTATGGCCCAAAGAATTTGTTATACATTCTGATCATGAATCTTTGAAAGATATTAAAAGTCAAGCTAAACTGAATCGTAGACATGCTAAATGGGTTGAATTCATTGAGACTTTCCCTTATGTCATTGAACACAAGAAGGGTAAAGAAAATGTTATTGCTGATGCATTGTCTCGTCGTTATACTATGCTTTTACAACTTGAATTTGAAATATTTGGTTTGGAGACCATCAAAGATCAATATGTGCATATGCTGAATTTAAAGATGTATTGTAGAATTGTAAAGAAGGTAGAACATGGAACAAGTTCGTCGTTAACGATGGATTTGTGTTTTGTGCTAACAAGCTATGCATTCCAGCTAGCTTCGTTCGTATTTTTTTGTTGCAAGAGGCGCATGGAGGAGGACTAATGGGGCATTTTGGCGTGAAGAAGACGGAGGATATACTTGCTACACATTTCTTTTGGCCAAAGATGCGACATGATGTTGAGCATTTTGTTGCTCGCTGCACTACATGTCAAAAAGCTAAGTCACGACTCAATCCTCATGGTTTATATATGCCTTTGCCTATACCTAGTGTTCCTTGGGAGGATATATCTATGGACTTTGTTTTAGGTTTACCTCGAACAAAGAAGGGGAGGGATAGCATATTTGTTGTTGTGGATAGACTTTTGAAAATGGCACACTTTATACCATGTCATAAAAGCGATGATGCTGTTAATGTTGCTGATTTGTTCTTTCGTGAAATTATTCGCTTGCATGGTGTGCCAAATACTATTGTTTCAGATCGTGATACTAAATTTCTTAGCCATTTTTGGAGATGTTTATGGGCTAAGTTGGGGACTAAACTGCTTTTTAGTACTACATGTCACCCCCAAACTGATGGACAAACTGAAGTAGTCAATAGAACATTGTCTACTATGCTTAGGGCTATTTTGAAGAATAATAAGAAAATGTGGGAAGAATGCTTGCCTCATATTGAATTTGCTTATAATCGTTCGTTGCATTCTACTACTAAGATGTGCCCTTTTGAAATTGTGTATGGTTTCCTACCTCGTGCACCTATTGATTTGTTGCCTCTTCCATCTTCGGAGAAGGTTAATTTTGATGCTAAAAAACGTGCTGAATTGTTTTTAAAAATGCATGAGTCAACTAAGGAAAACATTGAGCGTATGAATGCTAGATATAAACTTGCTGGAGATAAGGGTAGAAAACATGTTGTGTTTGCACCTGGAGATCTTGTTTGGTTACATTTGCGTAAGGATAGATTTCCCAATTTGCGCAAATCAAAGCTAATGCCACCAAAGCTAATGCCACGTGCTGCTGGTCCTTTTAAGGTGTTAGAGAAAATAAATGATAATGCACATAAACTTGAGCTACCTGCAGATTTTGGGGTTAGTCCTACTTTTAACATTGCAGATTTGAAGCCTTATTTGGGTGAGGAAGATGAGCTTCCGTTGAGGACGACTTCATTTCAAGAAGGGGAGGATGATGAGGACATCAATACCATTGTTACACCCACAGCCCCTACTGTTACATATACTGGACCAATTACTAGAGCTCGCGCACGCCAATTAAATTACCAGGTACTTTCGTTTGTTGGTAATGATTCTAATGTTCATGAGAATATGATGCTGCCTAAATTGGATACATTTGTTTTGCTTACAAATGAAGGGCCTAGCTTGGAGAAGGATGAACATTGGAGCAAGAACAAGCATGGAGGTGATGGCATGCACAAGGGGAACAAGAACGGAGTTACAAGTGATGATTTCAGGACTTTGAAGCCACCATAAGGAGTGCATGAAGCCTTGGACGAAATATATAAGATGCCACTTCATAAATTTCGTCGAGAGGCTATTCTAGGTGCTGCATCACCTTATTTATTGGGCCAGGCCCATGTAATTTCGAAATACATAAGTATAGGCTGTTTAGAGAGTCCGTATGTATGGGGAACGAGAGATAGGGTTGGTTTCGGACCCTTCCCCAAGGGCCACGAAATTCCCCCCCTCTTCCTCCATATATACAGCCCTTAGGGCACCGTTTAGACTTTGGGTTTTGTTTAGATTAAAGTTCTCCATAGCTGCAACTTCGCGTACTTCGTTTGTGTTCAACGACCAGACAAAGGCGTCACAGAACCTCACCTTGATCAATAAAGCTTTCCTCTTATATTCACAATATCCATATTGTAATCTTAGTTTCTTGCTTGTTCTTCGTTTGCCTGTAGGAAACAGACCTTCGTGGTCAGGTTGATCGTGCTCCGGCGTGGTCAATAACCTCTCGGAGTTGGTTTAGCGATTGCTAAGGCGCGACGTCCTCGCACGATCGTAGTCGGATCGTCAAAGTCGACTCCCTCCAAAACGATAGCCACCATCTCATCGAAAGATGGGACACCCTCGCCTCTATCAAGTGGTATCAGATTTCCAGGTTGCTCGGTGAGATTTTACAGCTTTTCGTAGTTTAGATCGAGTCTGTTCTTCATACCTATAGTCCACGAAAAAGCCAAAAAAAATTAGGGTTAGTTCATCCTATTCGAACCAATCTGAGCCTTTGCATAATCTTTTCTGTATTTGCTTTGTTGAATTTGCGGTTGCATCGTCGTGTCAAGTTGCTAGTCTTAGCGTCTAGTCCTTTAGAGTTTCGAGTTCGGTTCACAGGTTGTCACGTCGCCGCTGCCATATATCACCACCGCATCCTCATCATCGCTGCTGCCATATACCACCACCGCACCAACTTCATCGCCGCTGCCATATACCACCACCACCACATATTCACCGCCAATCCGAGTCCATATACGCCACCAAATATCAGTCGCCATCACGCCAATCCGAGTCCACCTGCAACATATATCCGCCACCAGTCTGAGTTCCACCAGATTCATCTCCGCCACCAGTCCGAGATTCCACCAGATTCATCTCCGCCACCAGTCCGAGTCCAGTAATTGTTGCTTTGTTTTCTGTTTCCAGATCACGCGATACTCCGAGTCATGACAGAGTAGGACTCCCCAACTTCAGGAGACACACAACGCTGAAACGCCCCTGTCACACTACAGTGATGTAATTCTCCATTGACAATAGTCATTGACTTGGACCACCGGATTATCTGCCCAGCCAAAGTTTCATCCTCCGGTAACTCCCCCCGGTTCGTATACGCCAAATATGGGACCGTCCAATCTGGGATGACATGAAGAGCTGCCACCAACTGAGCCTCCGGATCAGGAACAACCAAATCCTCCTCTATAGGGAGCTTAACCGACGAGTTATGTAAAACATCCAGAAAAACATTGGGTGGAACCGGTTTACGTTGGGAACCCAAACGGCTTAAAGCGTCCGCCGCTTCGTTCTTTTGCCGGTCCACATGGTCAACCTGATAACCTTTGAAGTGACCAGCAACAATATCCACCTCTCGACGATATGCTGCCATGAGCGGGTCCTTGGAATCCCAAGTACCAGACACTTGTTGAGCCACCAGGTCTGAATAACCGAAGCACTTAACCTGGCTTAAGTTCATCTCCTTAGCCATTCGAAGACTGTGGAGTAAAGCCTCATATTCAGCTGCATTGATAGTGCAAGGAACATTAAACGGAGAACATAATAAACTTATCACCTCGTGGGGAAGTTAATACGACTCCAGCCCCCGAGCCCTCCAATTGCCTGGACCCATCGAAATGAATAGTCCAATAAGTATGATCCTGCTTCTCTTCTGGCGCCTGTAACTCTGTCCAGTCATTGATGAAATCCACCAGCGCTTGGGACTTGATTGCCGTCCGAGGCATATATTTTAACCCATGAGGTCCAAGCTCAATGGCCCATTTGGCAACCCGGCCAGTTGCTTCCCTGTTTTGAATTATATCTCCCAAAGGGGCAGAACTGACCACAGTGATGGGATGACCTGGGAAATACTGCTTAAGCTTCCGGCTTGCCATAAAAACTCCATACACCAGTTTCTGCCAATGTGGGTACCTCTGTTTGGACTCAATAAGCACCTCACTGATATAATAAACCGACCATTGAACCGGATATTCCTTCCCAGCCTCCTTGCGCTCCACCACAATGGCCACACTGACAGCCCGAGCATTAGCAGCCACATATAACAACAGCGGCTCTTTATCGACCGGAGCAGCAAGGACAGGTGGCTCAGCTAACTGTTTCTTCAAGTCCTCAAACGCCGCATTAGCAGCATCACTCCAGACAAAATTGTTTATCTTTTTCATCATCTGATAAAGAGGGATAGCCTTCTCTCCCAATCGGCTGATAAACCGGCTCAGCGCTGCAATATGACCTGCCAGACGTTGAACATCGTTGATACACGCCGGTTTAGCCAGAGATGTAATAGCCTTGATTTTCTCCGGATTAGCTTCAATGCCCCTGTTTGACACCAGAAAACCCAAGAGCTTGCCTGCCGGAACACCAAAGGCACACTTGGCCGGATTAAGCATCATCTTATAAACCCGGAGATTATCAAAAGTCTCCTTCAAATCATCTATCAACGTCTCCTCTTTCCTGGACTTCACCACAATATCATCCACATAAGCATGAACATTGCGCCGATCTGATTATGAAGACAATTCTGCACACAACGCTGATAAGTCGCCTGGGCACTCTTGAGCCCAAAAGGCATAGATACATAGCAGAAGGCTCCAAAGGGAGTTATAAAAGTTGTCTTCTCCTGGTCCTTAACTGCCATTTATATCTGATGATAACCTGAATAAGCGTCCAGAAAGCTCAAACGCTCACAACCCACCGTAGCATCAATGATTTGATCAATACGAGGGAGAGCAAAAGGATCCGCTGGACAAGCCTTGTTCAAATCTGTGTAGTCGACACACATACGCCAAGTGCCGTTCTTCTGAAGTACTAGCACCGGATTAGCCAACCATTCAGGATGAAATACTTCAATGATAAACCCAGCTGTCAAGAGCCTGGCTACCTCCTCACCAATAGCCTCATGTCTTTCTTTGTTGAAGTGGCGGAGAAACTGCTTGACCGGTTTAAACTTGGGATCAACATTAAGAGTGTGCTTAGCGAGTTCCGTTGGTACACCTGGCATGTCAGAAGGTTTCCATGCAAAGATGTCCCGGTTCTCACGGATGAACTCGATGAGCGCGCTTTCCTATTTTGGATCCAAGTTAGCGCTGATGCTAAACTTCTTGGATGAATCGCCAGGCACAAAATCAACCATCTTAGTCTCATCAGCCGATTTAAACTTCAAGGCCGGATCATGCTCTGTAGTTGGCTTTTTCAAAGAAGTCATATCCGCCGGATCAACATTGTCCTTGTAAAACTTCAACTCCTCTGTTGCACAAACCGATTCAGCATAGGCCGCATCACCCTCTTCACATTCCAAAGCGATCTTACGACTCCCATGTACTGTGATGGTCCCCTTATGACCCGGCATCTTGAGCTGCAGATAAACATAACAGGGCCTTGCCATGAACTTAGCATAAGACGGCCGTCCAAACAGGGCATGATACGAGCTCTTTATTTTCACCACTTCAAAGGTCAAGGTATCTGATCTTGAATCATGCTCATATCCAAAAGCAACCTCCAGAGCTATCTTGCCAACTGGATACGCCGATTTACCAGGAACCACACCATGGAAAACGGTGTTTGACGGTTTAAGATTTTTATCTGTCAACCCCATGCGACGAAAGGTTTCATAATAAAGGATATTGATACTGCTCCCTCCATCCATGAGCACCTTGGTGAACTTATACCCTCCAACCTGGGGCGCCACCACCAAAGCCAGATGACTCGGATTATCAACGCGGGGCAGATGATCCTCTCGACTCCACACAATGGGCTGTTCAGACCAGCGCAAGTAACGGGGCACCGCCGGTTCAACGGAGTTTACCGCCCTTTTATGAAGCTTCTGATCGGGCTTGCACAGGCTAGTGGTGAAGACATGATACTGCCCACTATTCAACTGCTTCGGGTTGCTGTGGTAACCCGATTGTTGCTGCTGATTCCCCTGATGGTTATAACCACCCTGGTTGCCCTGACTGCCTTGATTGCCATGTCCGCCTTGATTACCCTGAAATCCTGAGCCAGAACTGCCTCCACCATAACCCGGCCCATGAGAACCGGGTCCTGAACCGCCGGACGGTACATGATCATATCGGAAAACATCTGAATTTTTGAACTCCCGCATAATAAAACAATCCTTCCAGAGGTGCGTAACTGGCCTTTCTCGCGTCCCGTGCTTTGGGCAAGGCTTGTTTAACAGGCGCTCAAGATTGGGACCTGATCCTCCACCCCGCGGGGGTGGTTTACCCTTACAACGTTGGCCATTATCCTACGTGTTGGTGTTAGCCACAAAATCTAAACGGTTATCCGCTTTACGCTTACCGCTGTTTCCATGACCCGCTGGGTTATGCTGCTGCCCTTTGGTGCTGCCGCTCTTCTTTCCCTTTCCCGGCTTTTCATCGTCAGACTCAGGGTCCTTGGTACTATCAGAGTCGGCATACTTAACCAGAGTTGCCATAAGCGTCCCCATGTCATTGCAGTGACGTTTGAGTCGTCCCAACTTCAACTTCAGAGGTGCGAACTGGCAATTGCCTTCCAACGTTAAAAATGTTATATCAGCGTTGATGCGGTCCGATGAATGCAAAATTTCTGAAACCCAGCGCACCCAATGGGTTGTCGATTCCCCTTCCTCTTGCACACAGGCAGCTAAGTCCACAATTGACATGGGCTGCTTGCACGTGTCCTTGAAATTCTGGATAAACCGGGCCCTTAACTCGGCCCATGACCCGATGGAGTTAGCTGGTAAGTTTTTCAGCCAAGTGCGAGTGGTTCCCTCCAACATCATGGTGAAGTATTTAGCACATGCCGCATCATCCACATCCAGCATCTCAATCGCCATCTCATAGCTTTCGACCCATGACTCAGGGGATAAGTCGGCAGTGTAATTGGGCACTTTACATGGACCCTTGAAATCCTTGGGCAGCCGTACATTACGTAAAGCCGGGGTGAGACACGGCACTCCCAAAGAACTGGAGGTAACTCCTAGCTCCATCGAAGTTGTCGGACGAACCGGAGTAAGCTGACGGGCCGCGTACTGCGCTGCTAACTTGGCTTCCCGACATGCTCTTCCTTGGTCCACCACGTTCTGAGCATCAACACCGCCACCCACTGGATTATGGCCACGAGGCGGATTACGATTCTGCGCACTACTCGACACGGCCGGTTCATCAATATTCCTGATGTAACTTCGCTTGGGCGGGGGGTGGAATGAATCCTCTCACGGCTGTATGAATAAGCCTGCTGCTGAGTCAAGGCTGTCTGAAGGAGCTCTCTAGCCCGTCGTGTCTCAACCGCTACTGGGGACTCGCCTTTGATCGGGAGAGCCGCCAATCGTGAAGCGGCAGTGACTATGTTATCCAACGGGTTAGAGTAATGACCCGGAGGCGTTGAGACGTGTGGCGACAGGATATTGTTCTGACGAGGCGGATCCATCAGGCGCGGCTGAACCGGCGCCCCCGTTCCAGGTGCCTCCACCCGGTTTACCACTGGCTGGTTACTGGTTCCTGCTCCTGCCGTGTTAAAGAGATTCCTTGCCTCATAAACCGGAGGCAGGTGAGACCGGTACCTTCTCCTCATGACATCATTTGATGCACTCTGATCCAGCATAAGTCGGTACGCCTGTGCCTCCAACTCGGCCCGCTCTGCAGCCATCCTGGTGTGCTCAGCTGCCAGGTCTGCTTTGGCCTGAGCTATCTTGTCCTTCACTTTCGCAACTTCCGCGTTATGCTCATCCTGATTCACCTGATTAACTTCTCCGCTAGTAGCGTTGACAAAGTGTCAAATAAGTCGGACAAAACCTGAGCCGGCGTTCGCGCAGGGCCTCCTGCCCCGGCTGCTGTCGCCACTATTGATCCGGAAATCATTGCCACTGCAGTCGAAGAGTGCTGCGCAGGCTGTGTACTGGCCATAAAGATCGCAACCTGGCTCGGCGGATCGAAGGGGTCCGGAATACTGCCGCCATCGGAACAGCCCCCAAACCGGCCATCTTGCGGCTTGTACAATGACTCAGTCTCTCCAGTAGATGACTCGTCATCAGAGTGAACGACGGTTTCACCACCAGATGCCGATCTAACCTCAGATTCCGCTCCGTGGATGACTCCCATGAAGGCACGCTTCATGGCAGGCTGAACCCGGGCGGGTGTCGCACGCTGAACCGTTTCGACGATGTCGGTGTAGATGTCCGGCTCAGGGCCCGGTTCGCCGATCTTGCCAATGAAAACGTGAATGCCGCCAAAGGGGACCCGGTACCCGTACTCAATTGAGCCGGCCTCGGGGGCCCAGCCTGCGTCGTCGATGTAGAGATTTCGGCGACGACTCTTGGTCATCCGGCCCACAACGCACCCCTTGAGCCCTTCGAAGCTGCCCTCTAAGAACTCGAAACCGTCGTGCGATAGCCCCACGGTGGGCGCCAACTGTCGTGGTTTTGTCACGGTAGATGTCCTCGTGAAAGGAATTAGTCGTGGAGCCGTCGCGACGGGTTAGCTTAAAGGGGTTAAAGCGGGACAAAGGACACAAGGAGTTTATACTGGTTCGGCCCCTTGCGGTGAAGGTAAAGGCCTAATCCAGTTGATGTGGAATTGCTAAGGTTTCGATGACCAGGGAGCGAATCCTCTATGCCTGACTCTCGAGTTGAATTCTTGTCCCTAAACCGCCGCCGGGTTGTCCCTTTATATACACAGGTCCGGCGGTTTACAGAATCCCAAGGCTGGCTCATAAACGTGTCCGGCTCGGTTTCCACCCTTTCTGATCTTACAACACAAGTTACATACCATATGGCGATTTATGTCTACGGTCCCTAAATCGCCTTTGGGCCCTGGGCCTTCGTGTTAGATCTCCTCGTAAAGCACCATACTCCTTGTCTTCATGGGCTTCAATATGAATAACTCGTTATGGGTATAACCCGGCCCCTCCTGGCCGGTTTATACTCAGTAGTAATATCCCCAACAGACCCCTTCCCCAAGGGCCAAGAAATTTCCCCCTCTTCCTCCATATATACAGCCCTTAGGGCACCGTTTAGACTTTGGGTTTTTTTAGATTAAAGTTCACCATAGCTGCAACTTCGCATACTTCATTTGTGTTCAGCGACCAGACAAAGGCGTCACAGAACCCCACCTTGATCAATAAAGATTTCCTCTTTTATTCGCAATATCCAGATTGCAAACTCAGTTTCTTGCTTGTTCTTCATTTGCTCGCAGGAAATAGACCCTCGTGGTCAGGTTGATCGTGCTCCGGTGTGCTCAATAACCCCTCGGAAATTGGTTTACCGATTGCTAAGACGCGACGTCTTCGCACGTTCGTAGTCGGATCGTGAAAGTCTACTCCTCCGAAACGATAGCCACCATCTCATCGAAAGACGGGTCACCTTAGCCTCTATCAAGTGGTATCAGATTTCCAGGTTGCTCGGTGAGATTTTACAGTTTTTCATAGTTTAGATCGAGTCTGTTTTTCATACCTACAGTCCACGAAAAAGCCAAAAAACTTAGGGTTAGTTCATCATATCCGAACCAGTCTGAGCCTTTACATAGTCTTTTCAGTATTTTGCTTTGTTGAATTTGCGGTTGCATCGTCGTGTCTAGTTGCTGGTCTTAGCGTCTAGTTTCCCTTAGAGTTTCGAGTTCTGTTCACAAGTTGTCACGCCGCCGCCGCACCATCGTCATCGCTCCTGCCATCTACCACCACCGCTTATCCGCCACCAATTCGTATCCATATACCATCACCAATCCATATCCATATACCACCACCAATCCGTATCCATATACCACCACCAATCTGTATCCATATACCACCACCGCTGCCATATACCATCACCGCTGCCATATCTTACCATCCTATATCCACCACCAATCCGAGTCTTTTCATATTAGGTTTGTTTTCGAGATCCATTTATTTTCCGTTTCGTGTTTCCTTGCCTGAGTAGGTCTCGGAAAAAAAGTCTCGAGACCCCCGGGCAGTTTTTAGGCAAAAATTTCGGTGACCAAAAATATTTTTTCCCTATCCTATTTTTAGGTCCCAGGGAGTGTTTTGAGACACTCGCCATCATAGTGATTTTTTGTCGCACTTCGTCGTGGCAGCCCTGATTTCCAAAAAAAATTCCAAAAAAAATTTCGTGCCTATCCTGTTAGTTTGACTTGGGAAGAGTTTTGAGACACTCGCCATTATAGTGATTTTTTGCAAAAAAAGAGGAGCGCAGAAAAAATGAGGAGCGCAGAAAAAAAGAGCAAAAAAAATTCAGAGTGTGCTTTTCCCTTGCTTACATGCAGCGCCGTGATTTTGTTAGTGTTCTCGGCTCGCGTCTCTAGCATGGTCTAGCCTAGGACCAACACAGTAACGTCGTTAAGCGTTTATTCAAATTTGCATCTCTGAATTGATTATTGCTGACCCTTTTTGCTACCATATTATAAGCCTTCCCGGCTCCATATATACACTACTAGAAAAAGGGCTATAGATGGGATTGACACTAATGGCACACCAGACAAGCGGTGCGCCATTAGTATATACTAGGCTGCGCACCACCTTCTGATACGCCATTAGAGTTGAAACTACTAATGGCGCACCTGGCGCAGGGTGCGCCATTAGTATCAATTTTTTTTTAACTAGTGCGCCTGTCCAAACATACTAATGGCGCATCCAGACACAGTGCGCCATTACTAGTCTGGCCCAGGGTGCGCCATTAGTATCAATTTTTTTTAACTAGTGCGCCTGTCCAAACATACTAATGGCGCATCCAGACACAGTGCGCTATTACTAGTTGTAACTAGTAATGGCGCACCTGCCGGAAAGTGCGCCACTAATGTTGTTTTTTCTATTATATTTTTTATTCCCTTTTTTGCAAAACTACTAATGGCGCACTTTTCCACCGTGCGCCATTACTAGTTTAAACTAGTAATGGCGCACTGTGGAACAGTGCGCCATTAGTATGTTATTTTTTTTTGCAAAACTACTAATGGCGCACCACCAGAAGGTGCACCATTAGTAACCTGGATTACTAATGGCGCATTTAGAGTTGGTGCGCCATTAGTAAGTGGGCAGCAACAAGATATTTTGGACAGCCTCTCCTACCCACACTCACTTTCTCCCCACTTCATTCTCTCCACCTCCTCCTTGTCTCGGGTGCCTCCTCTTTTTCACCTCATTTCCACCATAGATTCATTCAATTTAAGTGGTTAAATTACCTTGTTTTGATAGGTAAGTAAGGGGGGAAGCTATATTTATGTTGTTCTCCCTACAACAATGTGCACATGCACTTTTTATGGCCTAGCTAGATCTATGTATGTTCGTGGTGTTGCATATGTTTGTGGTGTTGCATATGTGTTTGTGTTTGGAGGTGTACCGGTATTTGAAATGCGATAGTTGCCAATATTTTGCCGGAATGTTGATTCATTTCCGTTTCGGCGAGAATTTTGGCATTAAGCATTCTTTTTGGTCCTATTTTTAGGGAAAGTCATGCCAAAATTTTTCTTGGTTCTAAAATATCGTTTTGCTCTACCCCGCAGGCGACCATGGTCCGCATGATGACCGAAGGCATCGTGAATAGGTTTTTGAGGTCCGTGAAGGCCGAGATGTCCGTGTCGAAGATGCAAGCTGAAGAGCCTTATTGCGGACCCGGAATCCGGGCAGGTGCGGGACCACCTGCTCTTGCGTGGTTTCATGGATGGCTATCGGTGGCAAGGTGATGAAGATGACTACGAAGTCATCCATGGGGGCCGGGCAAGAAATGAGGAAGGGCAGCAAGACAACCACCGCGGCTCGGGCGGGCGAGAAGACGAAGAATCCCCAGGAGATGATCACGACGGTGATGCTGTACACAGTCATCATGTAGAAGATGCAGGACATGATGATGAGGAAGATGCCGGAGCAGACGACGGGCATGATCATGAAGATGATGATGCCGGCGGAGCAGACGACGCTGGACCATCGATTGGCTGGGTGCAGGACCCTCATATTCAAGAGCTGCTTCTCAAGCAGACGGATAACGCAAGAGCTGCCGCCCGAGAGAAAGCCAAGATGGATCAACTTGAGTTAGACGCGGTTACTCCATTGTATGAAGGATGCAGGCCCGAGGATACCCGCCTGAAAGTAACGCTCATGGCTCTGGAGATGAAGGTAAAACACAAAATGACCGACGCATGCTTCGACGAGAACATGTCATTCTAGCACGAACGTCTTCCCAAGGGGAACAAGTGCCCGACCAGTTTGGAGGAGGCAAAGAAAATCGTGTGTCCTCTGGATTTACCGCACGTGAAATACCATGTGTGCATGAACAATTGCATCATTTATCGGGACGAGCACGCGGAGTCTACCATATGTCCGGTGTGCGGCGTCACTCGATACAAGAAGAGGAAGAAAGCTCCTCGAAAAGTGGTGTGGTACTTTCCGATCACTCCTCGTCTGCAGCGGTATTTCGCGGACCCTAAGGTAGCAAAGCTCCTGCGTTGGCACGCGGATAGGGAGGAGAAGAACCGAGAAGATGACGCAAATGATCCGGAGATAGATAAAAAAGACAAGATGCTGAGTCACCCTAAGGATGCGAGCCAGTGGCAAGCGTTGAACTTCGAAGACCTAGAATTTGGGAACGATCCAAGGAACATCGTGCTGGGCGCGAGCACCGATGGAGTCAATCCGTTTGGCAGCCAGAGAAGCACACATAGCACCTGGCCTGTGTTTGTGTGGATGTACAACCTTCCCACCTGGTTGTGCATGAAGAAGAAGTACATTCACATGAGTATGCTAATTGAAGGACCGAAACAACCAGGGAACGACATCAATCTGTATCTGGGGCTGCTGAAAGAGGAGCTTGACACGCTGTGGAAAACGCCAGCCAATACGTGGGACGCCGCAAAGAAAGAATATTTCCCTATGAGAGCCACGCTGCTCACGACGGTGCACGACTATCTCGGTTACGGATATGTCGCGGGGCAGGTGGTCCACGGATTTTCTGGATGCGTCAGGTGCATGGATGACACAACGTATCGCCAGCTAGATAGTGTAACATCCCAAATTTCCAATTTGGAATGTTATACATGGATCATCATTTGCATATCATGTTTTGTTGCATTTTGACAAATCCTCGCTAAATCCTAAGCAACTCAAGGACCCTCGGAGAGAGTTGGGGATTTTCCCGAATTTTTTTTTCAATTAATTTTTCCAACGAGGATTTTGGATTTAATTATTTTTCTCTCCGGAAAAATATTTCAATTTTAAATAAACGAGAGGAGAAAATATGACTTCTCCAAAACAATTGAAATACTGGAGGAAAAATGTTAAAAACAATATTTGGGATTTGTTTGGATTTTATTCGCAATTTTTATTGCATTAAAAAATATTGCATGTTTTCAAAATATTTATTTTTGATTTTAAAAATGTTCACCCTATTCTAGATTTTCTAACTAGACGGGAAAATTTATTTCATATTTTTCTGATTTTTATTTATTTTCTACGCAATATTCTCCGCGGATCTTAAAAAAAAACGCGCCCGCGCCGACTGGGCCAAAGGCCCAGCCGACGGCCCGCCCGCGGCCTCTCCCCCTCCCGCACGAAGCCGCCGCCGCCTCGGGTGCCCCCTTCCCCAAGTCGCCGCCCCCCCTCCTTAAATACCCCCCCTCTCTTCTCTCCTCACCCCGCCGCCGCCCGCCCGCATCATCGCCGCCGCCGCCGGTTGCCTCGCCCGCCGCCGCCGCCCCTCGCCGCCTCCCCGAGCCCCGACCCCGCCGCCGAGCCCCGCCCCGCCGGAGCCCCACGCCGGAGCCCACCCGACGAGGTACTGCCGCCGGTCGTTTATCCCCGTCGTTGACCGGTTTTCTGTAAAAAAAAACCCTTCGTTTAAAAAAAAACCCTAGATCGGTTTTTTTTCGGTTTTCTTATTTCGCGAGCGTTCACCGAACAGTTCGTTTTAACGAACGCGTTCGTCGGTTTTTCTCTGTTAACGAACGTCCGTTATTTAACCGTTCGTCCGTTTTTCTTTTTCGTCGGATTTTCTCGTTATTTTCTCAGATCCGATTTCTGATCGAATCTTCGAATCTGTTTAACTTCTCGCTCGTTTATCGGAATCAGGCGATTCAAGCGCCTAGAGTTTCGTCTCGAAATTCTCTTTCCGTTTAACCTACTCAAACAAGTTTTTGCTACAGTAAAATTTGACCTAGATCCAGATTAGCAAACGGAGTTTCTTTCTTTCGCCGTTTGACCTTCGTTGCTTCTTTCGAGTTGATTCTTTTTGCAAACCGGAGTTCTTAAGTTGAAACTTCTGGTTGGATCTTTCATTTGAGTTTTACCTGTGCATTAGTTGAGTACTGATTGTATGCTTGTTTGTTTGCGATAGAGTACCCGGAGTGTGCCGCTTGTTACTTCGACTCGCTAGGTTTTGCGGATCATCAGCAAGGCAAGTAACACTTTGATCATATTCCGTTCATACCCAGTTTTATTGCATTAGATCTTTTCTCCAAACACATTGCATGATTAGGATCTAAAAAAAACTGGTGGGTATCTAGGAAGTAGTTGAGGTAGTACCTATTACCTGCTTTACTATATCAAACCCTTGGGAGTTACTTCTACGTTGCTGTTATATTGCCATGCTATGCTCGTAGACGTGGATTGGGTTTGAGTGATATTCATGACAGATGTGAGATGTTTAATAATGGTTCAACTTAAGGTGGCAACTAAAACTCACATCTGGGTGGATTGAGGCACCTGGAGAACCCAGTGTTGTCTGTATGTATAAGGTCCGCCACCCAGGCTCAAAGGGATCATAAGATTATTCATGCTAGAAACTTCCGTGTGCAGCCACAAGCTATTATGGGCTCTAGCATAGCTGAGTAGGTTACATGATCTCTTGAAGAGGTGGGCTAGCAGATGTAGGGGAAAGTAGGTGTACCAGTCGACCCGGAGTAAAGAGTGATTGTTCCTGAAAGACTGTGTCTCGGTCATCCGTTTCTCAAACATCATGCAGTGCGAGAATCAAGCGGAGGCGATCGAGTCTTGTGGGGAAAGTGCACAAACCTCTGCAGAGTGTACAAACTGATCATGATTAGCCGTGTCCCCGGTTATGGACAACTTGAGTATCTAGTACCTGGATTATCATTTGAATCTCATCACCGTGATACTTATAAATAATTTTGTTGGGTTAATGATGATACTTAATTGGGATTGAGTTGGAGGTACCTTCTCAATGTTTCAACCACCATGATAGTTAAATAAAATTTATTCCTTTGCAGTAGGATAAAATTGGCTTTTCGCAAAACTGTAACCATAGAGCCTTTCCACCAGCCATATATGCATATAGTATAGCATTATTATTGTTCATTGCTCTCTATGTGTTACTTTGCCAGCATATTCTATGTGCTGACCCGTTTCGGGCTGCAACGTTTCATGTTGCAGACGTTTCAGACGACGAGTAAGGTGCCTTAGGTCGTGGTCTTATACTCAGTGATGCCGCTGGAGTTGATGGACTCACTTATCTTCCAAGTCTTCCGCTGTTATCGTTGTTAGATGGCCTTAAGCCATGTTTATCATACTTAATCTCTTCGGGGATATTCGATGTAATAAGTGTGTGATTGCTACTCTGTTATAAATCCTCCATTTGTACTGTGCGTGTCAGCATTACTGATCCAGGGATGACACTGGTGCACAGCAGCACAGGCCATTTGAGGTCTGGTCCCTACAGATAGAGATCCCGGGTCTTCGAAAACCGTGTTCATGGGACATCGAAGGTGGCTTCGCGATGATGACCCGTGGAGAAAACGCAAGGATCTATTCGATGGTGAAACCGAACCCCGAGGACGCCCGCGTACGAGGAGCGGCGAGGAAATAGACGAGCTGTTGAAAAATTGGAAAGACTGCCCACTGCCAGGAAAGAAGCAAAAGGCGCCAGAGCCGGGAAAGAAGCGAAAGGCGCCAGAGCCGCTGCTGAAGGTATGGAAAACGAGGTCTGTTTTCTGGGACTTGCCGTACTAGAAGATCCACCGTGTGCCTCACAGCCTTGATGTCATGCATATCACGAAGAACGTGTGCGAGAGTCTGCTTGGTACCCTGCTCAACATGCCAGAGAGGACCAAAGATGGGCCGAAAGCAAGGGCAGACTTGAAATCAATGGGCATCAGGCAGGAGCTTCACGCTATATATGATGATGATGATGATGATGATGAGGCGAAGCAGGACACGGAAAGTCGTCGCAAAGGCAAAAAGGCCAAGAAGACCGGAAATGACTACCCTCCCGCGTGCTTCACTCTAAGTCAGGAGGAGATCGAGCAGTTTTTCACCTGCCTCGTAGGAGTAAAACTTCCTTACGGTTACGCGGGGAAGATAAGAAGATACCTAGACCTAGCGAAGCTGAAGTTCAGCGGGATGAAGTCTCACGACTGTCACGTGCTGATGACGCAGATACTTCCAGTTGCAATCCGTGGGATCATGGACGCGCACGTCCGTGAAACGCTATTTGGCCTATGCAACTTTTTCGACGTCATCTCTCGGAAGTCTGTTGGCGTGAGGCAACTCAGAAGGCTACAGGAAGAGATCGTGGTGATACTATGCGAGCTTGAGATGTACTTCCCGCCCGCATTCTTCGACGTTATGGTGCATCTGCTGGTCCATATCATGGATGATATCATCCAACTCGGGCCGACGTTCCTGCAGAGCATGATGCCGTTCGAAAGGATGAATGGTGTCATCAAAGGATACGTTCGCAACATGTCACGTCCAGAGGGAAGCATAGCCAGGGGCTTTCTGACCAAAGAGTGCATCTCCTACTGCACGAATTATCTAGGCATCGAGAACCCCGTTGGTCTGCCCGTCAACAGGCACCTCGGCAGGCTCGCTGGATGGGGTCACCGTGAGGGTCGCCGCAAAATGCATGTCGACTTCGAGGGTCGACTCGCCGACTTTGAAAGAGCAAATCTAGTCGCGCTACAACACATAGACGTGGTCGATCCTTGGGTGGTAGAGCACAAAACCTTTATTAAGAAGACGTACAATGACCGAGGCCAACAGAGGACGGACGGAGATATACTCAAAGAGCACAACTCATGTTTCACGCGTTGGTTCAAGCAGAAGCTTCTGTCGTACCCTTTACATGAGGATTCTTCCGCGGAAGAACAACTCATATTCGCCTTGTCAGAGGGCGCCGAGCACAACCTGATGACCTATGAGGCGTACGATATCAACGGCTACACATTCTACACCGAGGCCAAGGACATGAAGAGCGATGGTTATCAGAACTCCGGGGTAACGATGGAATCCTACACCGGTAACGACAAGGACAGATACTACGGAAGGATCGAGGAGATCTGGGAGCTGAGCTACGCTGGAGAGAAGGTCCCGATGTTCCGTGTCAGATGGGCCAAGAGCGTCCTAAAAGAAGACCGGTATTTCACCACCATGGTTATACCCGAAGCCAAATCCAAGACCGCACGCGCAAACGTCACCGCGAAAAATGAGCCATGGGTACTGGCTTCCCAAGTTGACCAATGCTTCTTCATTACCGACCCGTCAAAGCCCAGTCGTGTTGTCGTGAGGAGAGGGAAAAGGAAGATCATCGGAATGGATGGAGTAGCCAATGAGCAAGACTTCGACAAGTACGGCGACCCGAGAATCGAACATGACGACGATGATGAAGTAGCAGCATACACCACAAGAAGAAGCAGGACCACCCTACCTAAAGGACGTCCGTTCCACAGAAGAACTCCATTTGCGAAAAATAAGGGCAAGAAGATTGTGAACAGATAGCTAGCTAAGATCGATTGTATTTAAATCGTAGCCTTCATTTCTCGATTGTATTTCATGGGCACTTTTTGAACTATCATGAATATTTTTAAATTTCATGGACACTCGATCTCGATCCCCCTCCATCTCGATCGCTATCCCACATCGCCAGATCTGGTCCCCCTCGCCGTCGAGCACCCCCCGGTCCACCGGCCCCCCGCACCCCGCGCACCCTCCCCCGCTCCACCGGCATTACTGTTTGATGATATTTTTAAAAAAATTATTACTGTCTTATAAAAAAATATTACTGTTATTAATTAAACAAGTTTGAACATATTTAAACACAAATAAATATCAAACAACATTTTAAATGCATAGAAAAATTGTGGAGCCTGGGAATCGAACCCAGGACCTCCTGGTGTGAGAACTGGCTGCTGACCAGTCGAGCTAGTAGAGGGAACTTGGTGTGGATCAGGTCAGGTGGAAGATAACCTGTTGGCTTGAGCAGAAATCAAAAAAAATACTAATGGCGCACCAGGGTGAGGTGCGCCATTAGTATGGATGTACTTATGGCGCACCAGGGTGAGGTGCGCCATTAGTATGGATGTACCTGTTGGAAGATAACCTATCCCCTCTCTCTCCCTCGCCCTCGATCCCCTTCCCCTCTCCTCTCCCGACGCCGCTGCCCCGCCGCCTCGACGCCGCCCCATCGTCCTCGTCTCCGCCCCGACGCCGCTGCCCCTTCCCCTCTCCTCTCCTGACGCCGCTGCCCCGACCTCCTCCTCGACCCTCAACGTCGCCCTCGATCCCCTTCCCCTCTCCTCTCCCGACGCCGCCGCCCCGTCATCCTCGTCCTCGCCCTCCTCCTCGTCCGCGCCACCGCCGCGCCACTCCGACCTCCTCCTTGTCCCCTCCGGCCTCCTCCGCCTCCTCAGGTACTGCCCCCACCTCTCCCTCCCCCTCCGGCCTCCTCATTCCCCTTTGTAAATTTTAGGGTGTAGGGTTTGCAAATTTTAGGGTTAGGGCGGTAAATTTTAGGGCAAATCTAGCACAGTTAGCAAAGTTAGAAATCTTTTAGGAAATTAGGTTAGTAGCAAAAACAGTAGCAATTTAAAAAAAATGGTACCAAAAAAATTAGGTGTAAAAACAGTAGCAAATAAAAAATATTAGCAAATATAGCTAGGGTAATTTTGTTTAGGTATAAAAAACAGTAGCAATTTTAAAAGAATAGTAGCAATTTTAAAAACAGTAGCAAAAAAATAGGTATAAAAACAGTAGCAAATAAAAAAAGAGTAGCAAATATAGCTAGGGAAATTTTGTTTAGGTATAAAAACAGTAGCAAATAAAAAAAAGCAGTAGCAAATTAAAAAAACAGTAGCAAAAAATTAGGTATAAAAACAGTAGCAAATATAGCTAGGGCAATTTTGTTTAGGTATAAAAAACAGTAGCTACAATTTGTAAAAAGCATGAGCAACTGAAAAATCATCCTGAAATATAGCTAGGACAAACTTCAGTCTTTTTTTTGTTTGTAACAGAAACTACAGTAGTAAATATTTCCTGAAGTAAATATTTTCAGTCATTACAAATATGATGATGCACCCTCAGGTTTGTCAGGTTCAGCTAAGAAAAACAAACACATGTAAAAGCGACAAGGATGGCTCTCAGCCAAACCAAAGCAAGCTATCCATGTAAGAGATCAGCTCACTCCAACAACTTTACTTAGTCTATTACAAAAACCAAACAATCTCTTTCTGAAAGCGACTGTCGTTTAAAAGAAGCTCATCACACAATCAACTTCCAGCGTAGCTCGAAACTTTTTCAATCTTCAATTCTTTGCATACATTGGCACACACCCGACGTTCGTGAAACATCTCGGATGCCACCAGCAGTAACCTGCGCGTCCCTGCTACTGCTACCTGCAGATTGCACAAGTCAATTCTCTGTTTTATTTGCTTTAACATAACGGAATAACTAATGGTGGCTGCCTAATGATGACAGACTAAGTTTCTGATTTATTTTGTTATAGAAGTGTAGATTCATTGGTAGCAATTGTTTTCAGTGTCTCATGTTGCTTGTAGTGTTTTGTCCAAAATGTTGAATGATACTGCTTGGAGATGCATATATTGTTTCACCTCTTCACATGCCAATGTATTTTCCATGTTGTGATGGAGGCCTTTTTTGCCTTGTCCACCCGAGAGGCCCTTGAGTTTGCCGGAATGTCGATTAACTTCCGTTCCGGCAAATTCGGGTACTCCATATGTCCTATTTTCAGCAAAGGTCATGCTCAAATTTTCCGTGAATTTTAGCATGACTTTGCTAAAAATAGGACATATGGGGTACTTGTGACTAATGCATGGGCCGGGGTATCTTAGTAGTTAATTAAGTAGGATCAAGTGCCCCGGCGTACTTGTGACTAATGCATGGCTTTTAGGGTGCCTCGGTGTCGATAAAAACCTAAATGATGAAAGCTTAGGCTTTTAGGGTGCCTCGGCGTCGAAAAACCCTCAATGATAAAAGCTTAGCTTTTAGGATGCCTCGGTGTCGACAAACCCTAAATGATGAGACCATGATCTTGTTCCTTGACAATAACCAACTTTTTGACCAAACTTTGTTCCTATTTAGAGAGAAACATGGCCAACAACAAACTTTGTTCCTTGCATACTTATATATTGCTTATGTATTGTCTGTGAATTGGTACTAACGTTTCGTTTGGCTACTGCATAGCGATGCCGTGGTATGTCGTGTACAAGGGTAAGGTTCCCGGAGTCTACGACGACTGGGAGGAGTGTCGGAGACAGGTTCACCGATTCAGCGGTAACAGTTACAAAGGGTACGCCACTAGGGCGGAGGCCGAATCTAGATACGCCCGCTATCTAGCGGGAGAGGGGAGGGAGCGTTGGAGGAACCGGATGAAGACGAGTTTCATCGTGATGATGCTCATCGTGATGACCGCAGCTCTCTTCTATGTGATGGTAGTTTAGATGATCGATATCGACTTGTAATGTGAAGACAAACTCGCGGTCTCGAGACTTGTAATATAATGTTCTATCTTTGTTCGGTCTTTTCAATTCGGAGACTAATATGATGAATTGTATTCGGAGACTAAAATGATGAATTGTATTCAGAGACTAATCTTCTATTGTATTCGATGAATCTGTTGTTGATGTGTGCTGTCTATATTTTGTCCAATTATACATTTTGTAACCTGTGCAAAAAACAGAAAATAAAAAAATAAAAAAAACCTAATATTCATACTAATGGCGCATCACATCATAGTGCGTCATTAGTATGCCAAAGGATACTAATGGCGCATCACTAAACAGTGCGCCATTAGTATGCCGAAGTTACTAATGGCGCATCCTGTTGTTGTGCGCCATTAGTATGCCAAAGCACCTGGGTATACATGGCCCCCTGGGAGGCATACTAATGGCGCACTGTTGTATATACTAATGGCGCATCTGGGGTGCGCCATTAGTATACCAGATACTAATGGCGCACCAGTGGTGCGCCATTAGTAAAATATACTAATGGCGTGCTACTAATGGCGCACCACTAATGCGCCATTAATGGCCAAATTAGGTGCGCCATTAGTAGGCCTTTTCCTAGTAGTGATATCTACGTCGTGCATTTGACTCTCCCTGGTAATCGCTTTATCCAAGCTTTGAGAGTTTTGACTACATCGGTTGCTGATCACCGCCTGCTGCTGGGTAAGAACTGGTACAAATTTGAGATTTGCTCGACGGATTTGTGACACCCACCACCACCACCACTTGTTAGTAGTCTGTAGGATCATATTCTTGTGTGTTTCTATTTCTGCTAACCATGCCAGGATCACAAGCCGACGAGATTGACTGGGAGAACTTAACGAACAAGGAGCTTAATGATAAGTTTCAGCAAATGATGACTGAACAGGTGCAAGATGTGCTGAACAATTTTGAAGAGGCCATGGAGAAGATCACTGGCCTTGAGAAGACGTTCGAAACAAAGCTCGATAACAGATTTAATGAACTGCTTGCGCGTCTTCCACCGCCTGCTGCACCTGTCGCACCTCTACAACAACAACAACAACAACAACAACAACAGCATCACCTTCCAAATCAAGTGGGACGAGCACAGCGCGTTCCCCTTGAGCCTGGTCAAACTTCTGGTGCCGGTGTACCTACTGTTGATGCTTCTGTAGCTCCTGTTGCTACTACTGCAGAGGTGGAGGACCATTACGAGGATGAGGTTGATCAAAATCAGAACTACGTGCAACCAGCAGCACCACCACCACCAGGTCGTCCTCATGCATATCATCGCAACGGTAGGGCTGCACCACTACCTGAGGTACAAGCTCATGACCATCTTCCTAAACTAAATTTGAATATTCCATCATTTGAGGGTAGATATGTTCCTGATATATATCTTACTTGGGAGTTAGAAACTGAACAACGGTTTACATGTTTACAATATCCTGAGGAGAGACGTGTTCCTGCTGCTGTTTGTGCTTTCACTAGTTTTGCATGTGTTTGGTGGTCTGAACATTGTAGAGTATATCCCATTCCAGCTACTTGGGCTGCTTTGAAAACTGCTATGCGTACTCGTTGGGTTCCACCTTATTATCAACGTGAATTACTTCAAAAATTGCAGCTCCTAAGACAAGGAAAAAATTCTGTAGAAGAATATTATCAGGAATTACAAACTGGCATGATTCGATGTGGTATTGTTGAGGAGAATGAAGCTATGCTTGCACATTTTATGGGTGGATTAAATAGAGAGATTCAGACCATTCTAGAGTATAAGGAGTATAATAATATCACTCGTTTATTCCATCTTGCTTGTAAAGCTGAACGTGAAGTGCAGGTTCGACAGGCATTGGCGCGGACTAACTTTTCTGCAGGTCGACCTTCATCATGGACACTGCGTGAATCCTCTACTTCCACACATTCTACTGCACCGACACTTCCATCAGCTGCCACCTCCAGCCGTGATTCCTGGAAGCAGGCACAACCACCACTATCTGCCAAGAGCACACCTAGTGGGGCTGCACAGAGCTCTTCTTCTTCCATGGCATCAACAGGGCACACAAGTGATATTATTTGTCATCTTTGTAAGGGAAGAGGTCATTATGCGCGAGAATGCAAATCTCAGCGTGTGGTGATTGCTACTTAGGATGGTGGGTATGAGTCCACTAGTGACTATGATGAGGAGACTTTGGCTTTTATTACACATGAAAAACACGGTGGAGACGATTCTGATCATGAGATGCAATACATGGCTCCTGAAGATGCTGACAGGTATGAATGTTTAGTTGCTCAATGTGTTTTGAGTGTGCAGGTCACACAAGCTGAGCAAAATCAGAGGCATAATTTGTTCCATACAAAGGGAGTAGTGAAGGAACGTTCTGTTCGCGTCATCATAGATGGAGGGAGCTGCAACAACTTGGCTAGCATGGAGATGGTGGAGAAGTTGTCTCTCACCACACGACCACATCCACATCCCTACTACATCCAATGGTTCAACAACAACGGCAAGGTTAAGGTAACACGTACTGTTCGTGTGCATTTTAGTGTCTCTACATATGCTGATTATGTTGATTGTGATGTGGTACCTATGCAAGCATGTTCCTTATTACTTGGTAGACCATGGCAATTTGATAAAAATTCTGGACACCATGGTAGAAACAATCAGTATACTCTTGTTCATAAGGGTAAACATATCACTTTACTTCCTATGTCTCCTGATTCCATTTTGAAAGATGATATTAATAGAGCTAATAAAGCAAAACAGGAGAAAAATAAGAGTGAAAATCAGATTGTGGCAAAAGAATGTGAGCAACAAATGAAGCGTGATAATAAACCATCTAGTGTTGCTTCTGAAATTAAATTGAAAAGTGCATGTTTGCTTGCCACCAAATCTGATATTGATGATCTAGATTTCAACAAATCTGTTTGCTATGCTTTTGTGTGCAAAGAGGCATTATTTTCATTCGACGACGTACCTTCCTCTTTGCCTCATGCTGTTACTAACATTTTGCAGGAGTTCGCTGACGTCTTTCCACAAGACGTGCCACCGGGATTACCACCTATTCGAGGGATTGATCATCAGATTGACTTAATTCCCGGTGCATCGCTACCCAGCCATGCACCATACCGTACCAATCCAGAGGAGACGAAGGAGATTATGCGTCAAGTACAAGAGGTGCTCGACAAAGGTTATATACGTGAATCTCTTAGTCCTTGTGCCGTTCCTATTATACTAGTGCCTAAAAAGGATGATACGTCGCGTATGTCCGTTGATTGCAGAGGCATTAATAATATTACTATTTGTTATCGTCATCCTATTCCTAGGCTAGATGATATGCTTGATGAATTGAGTGGCTCTACAATATTCTCCAAAGTTGATTTGCATAGTGGATACCATCAAATTCATATGAAATTGGGAGATGAATGGAAAACTGCATTTAAAACTAAGTTTGTTTTATATGAGTGGTTAGTCATGCCTTTTGGGTTAACTAATGCACCTAGTACTTTCATGAGATTAATGAACGAAGTTTTACGTGCTTTCATTGGACGATTTGTGGTAGTCTATTTTGATGATATACTGATTTATAGCAAATCTTTGGAACAACATTTGGAACATTTACGTGTTGTTTTTATTGCTCTACGTGATGCACGTTTGTTTGGTAACCTTGGGAAGTGCACCTTTTGCACCGACCGAGTGTCTTTTCTTGGCTATGTTGTTACTCCACAGGGAATTGAAGTTGATAAAGCCAAGATTGAAGCTATTGAGAGTTGGTCGCAGCCCAAAACGGTCACACAAGTGAGGAGTTTTCTTGGACTCGCTGGTTTCTATAGGCGTTTTGTGAGAGATTTTAGCACCACTGATGCACCTCTCAATGAGCTTATAAAGAAGGATGTGCCTTTTGTTTGGGGTACCGCACAGGAAGAAGCCTTCATGGTATTGAAAGATAAGTTGACACCTGCTCGTTTACTCCAACTTCCTGATTTTAATAAGACTTTTGAGCTTGAATGTGATGCTAGTGGAATTGGATGAGGAGGTGTGTTATTATAAGATGGCAAACCTGTTGCATACTTTTCTGAAAAATTGAGTGGGCCTAGTCCGAACTATTCTACTTATGATAAAGAATTATATGCTCTTGTTCGGACCATAGAAACATGGCAACATTATTTATGGCCCAAAGAATTTGTTATACATTCTGATCATGAATCTTTGAAACACATTAAAAGTCAAGCAAAACTGAACCGTAGACATGCTAAATGGGATAAATTCATTGAGACTTTCCTTATGTCATTAAACACAAGGAGGGTAAAGAAAATGTTATTGCTGATTCATTGTCTCGTCGTTATACAATGCTTTCACAACTTGACTTTAAAATATTTGGTTTGGAGACCATCAAAGATCAATATGTGCATGATGCTGAATTTAAAGATGTATTGCAGAATTGTAAAGAAGGGAGAACATGGAACAAGTTAGTCGTTAACGATGGATTTGTGTTTCGTGCTAACAAGCTATGTATTCCAGCTAGCTCCGTTCGTCTTTTGTTGTTGCAGGAGGCGCATGGAGGAGGACTAATGGGACACTTTGGCGTGAAGAAGATGGAGGATATACTTGCTACACATTTCTTTTGGCCAAAGATGCGACGGGATGTTGAGCGTTTTGTTGCTCACTGCACTACATGTCAAAAGCTAAGTCACGACTCAATCCTCATGGTTTATATATGCCTTTGCCTGTACCTAGTGTTCCTTGGGAGGATATATCTATGGACTATGTTTTAGGTTTACCTCGAACAAAGAAGGGGAGGGATAGCATATTTGTTTTCGTGGATAGATTCTAAAAAAATGGCACACTTTATACCATGTCATAAAAGCGATGATGTTGTTAATGTTGCTGATTTGTTCTTCCGTGAAATTATTCGCTTGCATGGCGTGCCAAATACTATCGTTTCAGATCGTGATACTAAATTTCTTAGCCACTTTTGGAGATGTTTATGGGCTAAGTTGGGGACTAAACTGCTTTTTAGTACTACATGTCACCCCCAAACTGATGGACAAACTGAAGTAGTCAATAGAACTTTGTCTACTATGCTTAGGTCTGTTTTGAAGAATAATAAGAAAATGTGGGAAGAATGCTTGCCTCATATTGAATTTGCTTATAATCGTTCGTTGCATTCTACTACTAAGATGTGCCCTTTTGAAATTGTGTATGGTTTCCTACCTCGTGCACCTATTGATTTGTTGCCTCTTCCATCTTCGGAGAAGGTTAATTTTGATGCTAAACAACGTGCTGAATTGATTTTGAAAATGCATGAGTTAACTAAGGAAAACATTGAGCGTATGAATGCTAGATATAAACTTGCTGGAGATAAGGGTAGAAAACATGTTGTGTTTGCACCTGGAGATCTTGTTTGGTTACATTTGTGTAAGGATAGATTTCCCAATTTGCGCAAATCAAAGCTAATGCCACATGCTGCTGGTCCTTTTAAGGTGTTAGAGAAAATAAATGATAATGCATATAAACTTGAGCTACCTGCAGATTTTGGGGTTAGTCCCACTTTTAACATTGTATATTTGAAGCCTTATTTGGCTGAGGAAGATGAGCTTCCATCGAGGACGACTTCATTTCAAGAAGGGGAGGATGATGAGGACATCAATAACATTGTTACACCCACAGCCCCTGCTGCTATACATACTGGACCAATTACTAGAGCTCGCGCACGCCAATTAAATTATCAGGTACTTCGTTTCTTGGTAATGATTCTAATGTTCATGAGAATATGATGCTGCCTAAATTGGATACATTTGTTTTGCTTACAAATGAAGGGCCTAGCTTGGAGAAGGATGAACATTGGAGCAAGAACAAGCATGGAGTTGATGGCATGCGCAAGGGGAACAAGAACGGAGTTACAAGTGATGATTTCAGGACTTTGAAGCCACCATAAGGAGTGCATGAAGCCTTGGACGAAATATACAAGATGCCACTTCATAAATTTCGTCCAGAGGCTATTTTAGGTGCTGCGTCAACTTATTATTGGGCCAGGCCCATGTAATTTCGAAATACATAAGTATAGGCTGTTTTTAGAGTCCGTATATGTGGGCAAACAAGAGACAGGGTTGGTTTCGGACCCCTTCCCCATAGCTGCAACTTCGCGTACTTCATTTGTGTTCAACGACCAGAGAAAGGCGTCACAGTACCCCACCTTGATCAATAAAGCTTTCCTCTTATATTCGCTATATCCAGATTACAATCTTAGTTTCTTGCTTGTTCTTCGTTTGCCTGCAGGAAACAGACCTTCGGCGTCAGGTTGATCGTGCTCCGGCGTGGTCAATAACCTCTCGGAGTTGGCTTAGCGATTGCTAAGGCGCGACGTCCTCGCACGTTCGTAGTCGGATCGTCAAAGTCGACTTCCTCCAAAACGATAGCCACCATCTCTTTGAAAGACGGGACACCTTAGCCTCTATCATCTGAACCCAAGAAAGTTGTTGAAGCCATCATGGAACCTGAATGGATTCAAGCTATGCAAGAAGAGCTTTAACAGTTTGAGCTGAGCAATGTATGGGAATTGGTCAAGCATCCTGATCCTCGCAAGCACAATATCATAGGCACCAAATGGATCTATCGCAACAAACAGGATGAGCATGGTCAAGTTGTCAGAAACAAGGCTCGTCTCGTTGCTCAAGGATACATTCAAGTTGAAGGGATTGACTTCGATGAAACATTTGCTCCGGTGGCTAGGCTTGAAGCCATTCGCATACTGCTAGCCTATGCCAACCATCACAACATCCTCCTGTACCAAATGGATGTGAAGAGTGTTTTCTCATTGGCAAGATTGAAGAAGAAGTGTATGTTGCACAACCACCTGGCTTTGAAGACCCAAAACATCCTGACATGGTATACAAGATCAATAAGGCACTGTATGGCCTCAAACAAGCCCCTCGCACTTGGTATGACACACTTAAAGACTTCCTGAAGAGCAAAGGCTTTAAACATGGTTCCCTGGATCCCACTCTCTTCATGAAGACATACGATGGTGAACTGTTTGTGTGCCAGATCTATGTGGATGACATTATCTTCGGCTGCATTGACAAGAGATACAGTGATGAGTTTGGGCACATGATGCAAGAGCAATATCAGATGTCTATGATGGGTGAGCTGAAATTCTTCCTCGGTCTTCAAACCCGTCAGCAAAGCAACGACATCTTCATATCTCAAGAGAAATACCTCAAAGATTGCCTGAAGAAGTTTGGAATGCAAGACTGCAAAGGGTACACAACGCCAATGCCAATCAAAGGTCAATTGGGTCTCGACGACAATGGTCAAGAGTTTGATCAAAAGGTATACCACTCCATGATTGGTTCTTTACTCTATTTATGTGCATCTAGGCCAGATATAATGCTTAACGTTTGCATGTGTGCCCGATTCCAAGCGGCACCAAAGGAATCCCATCACTTAGCTGTGAAGCGAATTCTTTGATATTTGGCTTACACCCCAACACTAGGATTATGGTATCCAAAGGGCTCAGAGTTTGATCTAGTTGGATTCTCGGATGCTGATTATGCTGGTGACAAGGTTGATCGCTTGTCCACATCAGGCACATGTCACTTTCTTGGACGATCTCTTGTCTGTTGGTCTTCAAAGAAGCAAAACTATGTATCTCTCCCCACTGCTGAATCTGAATACATTGCTGCTCGATCTTGCTGCGCTCAGCTTCTATGGATGAAGCAAACTCTCAAGGACTATGGCATCCATCTGAAGCAAGTGCCACTTTACTGCGACAATGAAAGCGGCATCAAGATTGCCAACAATCCAGTCCAGCACTCGAAGACAAAGCACATTCCGATCCGTCATCAATTTCTCAGAGATCATGTCATGAAGGAAGATATTGACATCATTCATGTCAACACTGAAGAGCAATTGGCAGATATCTTCACGAAGCCCTTGTATGAGAAAAGGTTTTGCAAGTTGCGATGTGAGCTAAATATCTTAGAATCCTCAAATGTCATGTGATTGGACACACATCCTAACGCTTATGCATGTTGATGACTTAGATGTGCAACACACGAAGTAACGTATATCTTCAATCAATGAAGACATACACTCTAAGTGTGAATACAGTAACACGGAATTTGACTTCGGAGCGCCATGATAATTGTGCGCTGTGTCTGGGTCTAATACTTCCTATACGGCGGGTAACGCCACCACCAAATTCCTGTTTGAAGTGTTTCAATTGGCGTCACAATTGCATAGTCTTCGCATTTGGTTTGTCTTCAACATTGATTTGAATTCACGTTTATTTTCACAATGTTAAGTTGGTCTTATGCTGATATATACATATTCGTGTTCTATCCTATACAGCATTCACTTATAGCTATGTCGGGTGGTAGGTGCGACATATGCCAACGGGTGGCTTATCATCGTGGGAGCCAGTAAGACATCGCCGGTGCCTGGAAACGGGATAAGGCGAAGACATGCACGCCGGCGGATCTTACCCAGGTTCGGGGCTCTCCGTGGAGATAACACCCCTAGTCCTGCTCTGCGGGGTCTCTGCATGATCACTAGATCAATACAAGTAGCTACAAGTGCTCCTTGAGCTGTTTGGCTAAAGGAAGAAGAAGGGCAAGGCTAGTTCTCCTTTTCTCTCTATGTGGTGTGTGAAACTCTATGAGATCAACCCTTTGCATGGGTGTCCCGGGGGGCTTATATAGGCCTACCCCCAGGGGTACAATGGTAATCCGGCTGGGCGCGGGTCCCAGCCGTCAGTGTCGGTGCTCGCCGGCTTCTCCGCCGGCCATTGGGGCCCGCCCACTGGTGGGTCCCGCCGGCTGCCGGCCTCTTGGCCGACAGGCCGGCCCCATCGCTTGGGGGCTTTGTCGGCGACTGGTTACTGTTGCTTCGCCTTTGATGACAAGGGCTTTGTCGAGGTAAGCGTGGCTACAGTGCCGCCGCCTTGAGGGGTCTTACTGTAGCCTCACCTCGTCTTGTCTCCTTAATGAGGCACATGTTTCGAGGGAGGGAGGTAGCCGGCTATTGGGAGCCGGCTACGCCCCTGGCCGACTAGGGGAGGCTGGGCCGCCTTCGAGCGTCTCTCTGGCTAAAGGGGCCCGCCGCCCGCGGGCCATACTGGCGCCTGTCGTGGGTGACATTGAGGTCGACATGGCTACAGTGCCGCGCCGGACGGGAGATGGCTGGCCCGTACGGCGCCCTGTGGCCATGCCTTTTTCGGGATTCGGGGGTAGTGGGCTGTACTGTGGCCATGCCCCGTCTTATCACTGTTATCTGGATGCAGTCTTGGTGGGTGCAGTCTTGGCCGGCTTCTGGGAGTCGGCTTTCTTCATGGCCGGCTTCTGGGAGTCGGTCCTCTTGGGGCCGGCTTCCTGGAGTCGGCCATCTCGTTGCTTTCTTTGGGAAGGTTTCGGAGGCCGGGTGGCCTTCTGGTAGTCGGCCCAGGGGATAGCCGGCCGGGGGAAGGCGGCCCTAAGCTCTGGATGCTTGAAGGCTCGAATGGCCTGATAATTTTTCGAAGAGCCAGGGGGAGTCGGTTAGGCTACCCGTGGCCATTTCCTCCGACAAGCTATTTCTTCATATTTGAATTTTTCTTGATCTAAGTGAATGTGATCGGACCGCCCCCCTGTGCTTCTACCTCAAATTCTATCTATCCAAATCATATGCATTCTATTGAAACCTGTCAATTGTCTTCTCTGAATCCTTGTCAGCAGAAGACAAAGTGACAAAAGTTTAAATCAGTTTTTAATGCCATATCCTGATTGCCTGAATACCAGAGAAGCCGGAACGACCACCCGACAATCCAGGCGTGCGTGGGAACATGGAACAACTTCCAATGAGTTGTATGTAGGCCACGTGTCCTTCAGATGTGAACCACTAGGGGCACCTGCATAATTACATTGTGTTGTCCGTTTCCTTATAAATACACAACTCACCGCGGTCATTATATCTTCTTGCACCTCGCCACCACGCACAAACCCTAGCGCCTCCGCTAGCTCGCGTCGACGCCGGAAACGAAGCACTTAGCTGCCGCGACTTCTTCGATGACGTCCTCACGCCCGTCGCGGACCTCGTCCTCTCCGCCGCCGCCGTAGGTGTCTTCCGCCGCCAAGTTAGGGCGTGGAAGATTGAACTGCCCGACCTCTCTCTCTCCACCTTGTCTAACAGTTCATCAACGGTAAATAAAACTTACTTTTTACTGCCTTTTTGATCCGTCAAATCCATCCACTTCAACCAAAAGTAGTTTCTTCACTTCCAAATCTGGATCTGCCTTTATCTGCATCTCATATCATGCCAAGTATATTCACTTATGCTTCATAACTAGTTAGATTCCTCACTTGTACTTATTCATGGATTTGTACAAATCTGGAACCAACTCTCATCAAATAAGTGAATGTCTTCGCACTATGAGGTCAATATCTTCAAACTGATTTATCTTCAAAATCTTCTGAGAATGAATATGACCTCTTCCCCTTCCCTCGCACCACCAATGCTATCACAGGTACATGTCCGTGGGAGAATCTCTTGGTTCTCATAGTCTGCATTCATTTGCAGAGTTCTTACAGCGTCACATCAATTCTCCCGAAGCCAGTTCCTGTCTGACCAGCAAAAGGAAGCCATTCAGTGTCTTGAAGCCATTCAGTTTGAATATAATGGCAACTGAGAAATCAGCAAGAAAAGGCGGCAGGCAGCGCCGTGGAGATACAACTAAGGATTTGCCTCCAGATCTATTTAAAATGTACAAGACAGATCCTGAAGAAAGCTATGGCTAGCGCAAGATTCGAATCCAATGGATTCGAAGATATTGGGCAGAGGAATGGTTCAAGTACAGATTTGTGACCCCTGAATATGCAGAGAAGAACGCAATCAAGCGCCCATGGGGAGATATTTTGTACAAAATCTGCAGCCCAAGTCCAAGTCCGAAGCCATTGCTCAAGGCTTCTACCCATGCATGGTTCGCGGACCGAAGCCAGAAAATGCCGACCCATCATCTATGTTATGGTGTCTTGAAGACAATATTTTCAAGCGCAACTATCAGTTCGCAAAAAATTCTACTGTGAAGAACAAGAAGGATCTGGGACTCAACTTCCACCCTGGTCCATCTGCTCCTAGGGCTGATGGCACACGTGATGCCAATCCCAATGTCATCGGCCCCTTCAACAATTTTGATGGCCTCCTTTCTCATATAGCTGCTCAGAGGGCCACTGTGGAGCAATCAGGTGATGACGCAGATTCTGAAGATGCGCCTGCTCCAGCGAAGCCAAAGAAGAAGAAGACAAAGGCTTCAAAGCCCTCTGCCGCACCAAAAGCTTCGGTTGTGAAGCCATTGGCCACTGCACCTCCTGAACCCAGTGTGCAATCTAAAGACTTATCTCGTGTCTCCAAGAAGACTGAGAAGTCCAAGAAGAAGAAGAAGCCCATGAAGATTTCTGGGCATGAACTTACTCCAGCTGCCATTCTGCAAAATGAAGATGATATCATTGATCTGTCAAGCGATGAAGATCTTGGTGATGATGCCCTTGAGATGCTGATCAAGAGCAAACAAGAGGCGGAGATCTTCAACGATCTGCCTCTCTTTGACGTCAATATACTGAACAACTTCATTGATGAGTGGTTCGACGACCAGAGCATTAGCATTAATGATCTTCAGCTTCCTGTGGACATCAGCGTCACCTTCCACGGAGCCATTGCTAATGAGTTAGCCTTGGCTCAGAAGATTGTTGAGCTCAAGAACAAAATTGATTATGAGAAGGCTCACTTGAAGAAGAACATGGCCAAGCTCAGCGTGGCAGATGTTCAGATCTTCAAGAAGATGCAGCATGACCTCAAGGAAGAGTTTCACAAGAAGTGTGAAGAAGCAAAAGGCTCACGAGAGCAGATGAAGTACTTCGCAGATAAATGTGTTCAAGCACACAATGAGGTTGAGAAGCGCAAGGCTCTTGGGCATAGTCGCACGACCCCAAGATAGCTGCCAAGCAAAAGAAGTCTGCTGTGGCCCAAACTGAAGTACCAAGGCAGGAAGCACCTCACATTGTCTTCCCTACCAGCATGACAGGCTTGAAGCCTAAGGTCCCCTCAGTAGCTTCAGAACTGAAGAAGGCAAGGGCAGTTGAAGCCGAAGCCAAGAAGCGCAAGCACAAGAATGCTACTGATGGTGCCCCATCAACGAAGAAGCTGAAGACAAAGTCTTCAAAGAAAGAGTGTGCTGCTGCCACCGAGCCCCTTGTTGTTGAGCCCATTTCTGTTGCTCGTCCAGCCTCCACCAACCAAGAACGTCGCCTTGTGATCCACGAGCCTGCTTTCACAGAGGCTCTTGAAGATGAAGAAGTTCCAGCTATCGACCCCATCACAGTTGAAGACATTGGTCGTGAAGACAATGTTGAAGATGATGAAGTCCTTCCTCAACTCGAGCACCAAGTGGTATCATCGCCTGTTCTTACGAATAGCGAACTCATCAGCATTTGTCTTCCACTGACGCCAATTGCTCAGGATAATTCATGGGCCGATCGCCCTCAACAAGACACCCCCATTCATGATGAGACACCCAAAACTCCACCACCTCAAGTCACCACTCCGGTGCTTGACGACGACAACTACATGGTGCAGACCACTCCATCACCACAGGTGTCGCCCGCATTCCACAGGCTTCGCAAAGGCCCTAGGCCATAGGTCACCATGTCGAGCATTCCGGAAGGGGAAACGCAACAAAGCTCAGTAGCACATCAAGTGTTTCCTGAAGCCACCCCTACTGCGAATGTCTCTGAGTCTGAAGCAAAAGCTGCTGAAGACATTCCGGCTGCATCAGCCGATGAAAACCAAGAAACAAGAGAAGAAGAAGAACGAGTTGCCACACCCCCTGCCACTGATGAAGTCATTCTCGAGGAGAATGTGACTATGCCTGACCCTCCTGTTATTGAAGAAATGGAGGTTGAAAACACCGAGGCTGCCATAAACAACGCTACTGACGCCAATGACGTTGTCATGGCCGAAGACAGTGTGGATCCTGAAGCCAATGTTGTGCCTGAAGCTCATGTGCAACCTGAAGCCATAGTGAATGCTGAAGCCACTGTTCCACCCCCAAGGCCTCACACCATTGAACAGGCCTGTGATCGCGGCCAGCTTGTCACTGTATGATGGCCTGTTTTGGTTCCTCCCACAGCTCCCGGACCACAGTATGATTACCATGTGGAGCAAAGGCCTCAGGTTCAGAAGCCAAAGCCCAGGATGCCAAGGGTTCCAGGTGCTGCTACATCGCCAGGATCTTTCAGCGTGGACAGCTTCAGGGCACACAACACATTCTTTGACAGAGCCAAAATCCATACTCGAAGCCAAAGATCTCCTCTGATCGCTTCTGGAGCTATCAGCAATGCAGCTATTACTCATGTGTTCTACACAATCAAAAGCGGATCTTTCCTTACATGCATCTTGATTGTGAAGCTATTGCTGGGCTGCCCTGCCTTGAAGAAGCTCTGGACTGTTTTAGAGATGCTGGCCTTCTGCAATTCGTCACTGATAAAGAGCACTGGAATGAAGAGCTTCTGCTGCAGTTCTATGCCACACTTCACATTCGTGGCTACAATAGGGATCCGAAGACTTGGATCCTTTAGTGGATGACAGGTGATGTGCATCATGAAGCCAAAGCTCAAGATTTCATCGAGCTTACTTCCCTGCCCACTCCAGGTGAGCTCTATGAAGCTGGTTGTCAGCTACACAGGAATGAGCTGTAGAGTATCTTTCACAAGCCAAAGCCAAATATGATTCAGATGCTCAGCATGATGAAGCCATTGCCACAAGATGCTGAATATCCCAAGGAATTCTTCGTCAAAGACCTCGAGTACTTGCCCCGCGGAATTTATCACATTCTGAGGCGTACTCTATGGCCAGTAAAGGGATATTCTTCTGAAGCCAAACTTGAAGGAACCATGAAGACATTGGTATTCTATATTGTCAATGGCATCATATTCAATACCAAGGATTTCTTCATCATACAACTTGCTGCATCTGGGGTTGATCTATTTGGCTTGAAATTTTATGCTCCATGGGTGAGGCGCCTGATCAAACTTCATTCATCTGTTGACTATCAGCCCTCAGCGCGCAACCATCTTGTATTTCTGCCTGAGGTTGATCTGTCAGTTGAAGCCATCTACCCTAAGCCTGCCAAAGAACCCCTATATCTTCATAATGTTGATCGTCAAAGCTTCACGCAACCAATAGAAGGAATTCATGTTCCAAACGCTGCTACTCCTGCTTACCCTCTAGCTGGCAATATGCGTGAGCCACATCGTGCCAACACTGAAGCCACTGCCAGTTCAATCGCTCAACGGCCTCGGAAGCGTTCTCGCGTTCTCAATGATCGAGAGCTTCTTGTTGCCTTACATCAGAAGCAGGACAACCACCATGACTGGCTAAAGCGTCAGATGCAGAGTATCTTGGTGGACATCAATCACATCCGAAACCTGGCCACCAAGAACTCCTTCGTAGCCCATGAAGCCTGTCGGCGGTCTTGGAAGAGTCTCACATTGCTATGCCCTGAAGAAGATCTTCACGAAGATGGCCTCACAGAAGGCTTCAAATTTGACTCCAGACCTCCACGCAATGCAAGTTGGCGCCGCACTCCATCAATAGAAGATTCTAAGTATTCATCTTCAGCTGCAACTGTTGTTGCGAGAGTCGTCGATGAAGAAGATGACGCCACTTCACCAACCATGGCTGCACTGCATCTCGACACTGCACCGGGCCCTTCCGCACCACCGAACTCAAGCGTTGACCCTGCACCTTCATCTACTCCTGATGGGAACGAGAAGATGCTCTATGTCTTCAAACCTGTTTGGTCCTTACTGACAAAAGGAGGAGAAGCATATGAGTTGATAGTCTTCAAGCGGGTCCTTATGGGTGGTTGCTATATTTTGCCAAGTGTTTACAACTCTCATCTTTTGATACATTTGGTTCTTTGGGTTGTAACACTTAAACTTGATGGTCGTCTGCTACGTTTTCTGCTACTCTGTGATGCGATGATAAATTCCGCATGAAGTCATTCCGTAGACGTCCATTTTTCATTATGCATGTCATTATCTTTGTTATATCTTTATATGCATGATGAATTGTCTTCATAAGTTGAAGAGGATCTCCACAAAGTAAAACCTGCTATGTGCATTTGCATTCAAAGGTAAACTTCTTATATGCACATCTTCAGGGAGAGCCTTTTGCTACTTATGAAGACAAGGCCTCAATACTTACACTTTCACATACTTTTATCCCCGTTGAAAACTTCAACCAGTTTGTCATCAATCACCAAAAAGGGGGAGATTGGAAGTGCATCTAGTGCCACCCCTAGCTGGTTTTGGAGTATTGACGACAAACTTGGTTGAGGGACTAATGTGTTTGTGAGAATTGCAGGATAACACAGGTAGTAGTCCCACATTGATTAGGTTTTCCTACCAGAGATGACCCCTAAAATGTGTGAAGACATTGAAGACAATGGTGGTTTGTGAAGATATTCACAACGAAGATTATGACTTGAGAAGACATTCACATGAAGACTATGGAGCGCGAAGGCATAGTTGTTTCGCAGTTTCCTTTTCTTCTTTATTGAGTCATAGGAACCACCGCACTGTTAAGTGGGGTCCAAGTGAACAAAGTCAGAGTGACTGAAGTGATGCTCAACCAAATCCTACGTCTTCGAGTGAAGACAATGAGAGCAAATCTTATCCAGAGCTGGATGAGTCAGCTTTACTTGTAGCGCAAGTCAAGCTGCCGCGTGTGTTTGAAATCTGACCGTTGGGCACGTGTCAGTTCCTTAGTGACCCAGGGTCATTTAGGACAAATCAGGTCGGGTTGCCTCCTAGCTATAAATAGCCCACCCCTACACCATAAATTGGTGGCTGCTCAAAGTTAGTGCACGACTTTTGTCGTTTGAGAGCAACCACCTCCGAAGCATTTGAGAGAGAGATCCGTGCGAGGACAAAGCCCAAAACACCCAGAGCCAAAGAGTGTTAGGCATCACTGAAGTCTTTCTGTCTAAGTGATCTGAAGACTTGTTACACTTGAGGACTGTGAATCCTCCAGCCGGTTAGGCGTCGCGTTCTGAGCATCCAAGAGTCATTATGGATTGCTAGTGAACAAAGTCTGTGAAGGTTTGGAAGTCTACCTTGAAGACTTACCAAAGTGATTGGGCGAGGACTAAGTGTTCTTAGCTCAAGGGGAACAAGGTGAAGACGCGGTCTTCTGATTCAAATCTCAGCCTCCCTAACCTGACGAATAGTTGTCACATCAACTGGAATTGGTCCAACAAATCCTTGTCCTCACCAAGCAACTGGTTATATCTTTTACCTCTCTTTACTTATAGTATCTCTTCGTGAAGTCATTGCCTGCTTGCATGATCTGATTGGCTTCACTGTGTGAAGACTGTTGTTGTTTGGCTTCATACTATCTTCCATCCTGATCCTTACTACCTAGCTGCTAATAGTCTTCGTGCTTTCACTTCATTGCTTACTTGACTATGGCTTGTCTAGTGTAGTCTACCTTCCGCTGCATATCAATAGGTTCATTTCTACTGTTTGTCTTCCAAGCCCCCGTTTTTGAAGACTTTCATAAAAAATCGCCTATTCACCCCCCTCTAGTCGATAAATAGCACTTCCAGTTCCTCATCCACTTGCTAATCTTTTTAAAAGATCCAATTATGATGAACCAATTGCTAGTGAGTTATGTGCACTAGATTATCTTTATGAAGTTTTGCTTGAAATTCGTGAATCTAAAAGTTGTGATGAAGTGCTAAAAAAAGAAATTTATGAAGTGGTTCACGATAGTTCCTTGAATCAAAAGCAAGATTGCAATGATGTTATTATAAACTCTATTAATGTCAATTGTGCTAATAATATGCAAAACCCCAAGCTTGGGGATGCTAGTTTTGCTATGTTCGCTACTTATTGCAATGATCATGATTGGGGTGATGATGCTTCTTAGGATCTTGAAAATTTATTTAAGCCTCATGATGAATATGTTTGCTATAATATTGAAAGTGGGTTTGGAAGAGTGTCAACTTTAGGAAATAATTATCCCACTACTTTGGATATTGATAAATCTTATGAAATTTTTGATAAAAGTGGGTTTAGAGAGGTCATGACTTTAGTTAATGTTAATCCCACCATTTTGGAAGAGTGTCAACTTTGCATGTATGTGGATCATGAAGAGAAAGTTTTATGTCATAGCTATATTGTTGAATTTGATTATGATCCCACATGTAATTATTATGAGAGAGGAAAATATGGTTGTAGAAATTTTCATGTCACTAAATTACCTCTCGTTATGTTGAGATTGTTATTGTTTCTTTCTTCTTCCTTGCATAACCTAGTTTTGCTTGTCTTGATAATTTGTTTGCTTATAAGATGCCTATGCATAGGAAGTATCTTATACTTAGATGTGTTTTTCACATACTTTCTGATGCTCTCTTTGTGCTTTAATTCTTGTCTTTCATGTGAGCATCATCAAAACTATAAATGCCTAGCTAAAAGGCTTTAAAGAAAAGCACTTGTTGGGAGACAACCCAATATTTTTCCTTGATGTTTTTCAATAAATAATTCATCTAGCCTCTGCTTAGATGTGTTCATGTGTTTTAATTAGTGTTTATGCCAAGTAAGACCTTTGGGATGGCTTACGGTGATAGTTGATTTGATCTTGCTGAAAAAAGAAACTTTTGCGCCCAGAAAAATAATTTTCGTTTTTTTACAGAAGCGTGATTTTGATCTGATTCTTCTTGCACAAGATTGGTATACAAATTTCCCAGACTGTCCTAACTTTTCAGAATTTTTGGAGTTCCAGAAGTATTCGATGTCTACAAACTGCGACAGACTATTCTGTTTTTGACAGATTTTGTTTTCTATGTGTTGTTTGCTTATTTTGATAAATCTATGGATAGTATCGAGGGGTATGAACCATGGAAAAGTTGGAATACAGTAGATATTACACCAATATAAATAAAGAATGAGTTCACAACAGTATCAAAAGTGGTGCTTTATTTTCTTATACTAACGGATCTCATGAGATTTTCTGTTGAGTTTTGTGTTGTGAAGTTTTCAAGTTTTGGGTAAAGATTTGATGGACTATGGAACAAGGAGTGGCAAGAGACTATGCTTGGGGATGCCCAAGGCACCCCAAGGTAATATTCAAGGACAACTTATAACCCACAAGTATAGGGATCGCAACAGTTTTCGAGGGTAGAGTATTCAACCCAAATTTATAGATTCGACACAAGGGGAGCCAAAGAATATTTGAAGGTATTAGCAGCTGAGTTGTCAATTCAACCACACCTGGATTAATTATCTGCAGCAAAGTGATCAGCAGCACAGTAATATGATAGCTTTGATAATAGTGACAGCAGCAATAGTAACAGTAACAGTGATAGCAGTAATTTTGTAGCAAGTGTAACCGTGATGATAGCAGTAGTAACTTAGCAGAAACAATATAGGATAAATTCGTAGGCATTGGATCGGTGACTTGTTGGATGATATTCATTATGACAGTTATAACCTAGGGCGATACAGCACTAGCTCCAGTTCATCGATATAATATAGGCATGTATTCCTTAAATAGTCATACATGCTTTATTAAAAGAACTTGCATGACATCTTTTGTCCTACCCTCCCGTGGCAGCGGGGTCCATATTGGAAACTAAGGGATATTAAGGCCTCCTCGTGAATACATGAACTCCTCAAACTATGGTCATCACTGAGAGTGGGCCCGGTTGTTGTCACTCCGTGGTTGTCGGATCATAACCGTAGTAGGTGACTATAACTTGCAAGATCAGATCTAAAACATGGATATAACACTACTAGGAAAAGGGCTATAGATAATATGGACACTAATGGCGTACCAGACATGCAGTGCACCACTACTATATAGCAGTGGCGCACCGTGTGCTGGTGCGCCATTAGTGTGATAGACACTAATGGCGCACCACAACCATGGTGCGCCACTACTACCAATTTTTTTTTCCAAAAATACTAATGGCGCACCGTGTGCTGGTGCGCCATTAGTGTGATACACACTAATGGCGCACCACAAACATGGTGCGCCCTAACAAAATTTGTTTTTCTTTTTTTTTCCAAAAATACTAATGGCGCACCATGGCACAGTGCGCCATTACTAGTTTTAACTAGTAATGGCGCACCAGTCACCCCGTGCGCCACTACTATCATTTTTTGTTTTTTGTTTGCAAAACTACTAATGGCGCACCGCCAGCTGGTGCGCCATTAGTAACCAGGGTTACTAATGGCGCATTTGTTGGTGGTGCGCCATTAGTAACCTGGGACCAGCTAGATATTTTGGACAGCCACCTACACACTCACTTTCCCCACTTCATTCTCTCCACCTCCTCCTCCAAGCTTGTCTCGGCTGCCTCCTCCTCCTCAGCTCTGCACCATAGATTCATCCAAATTAAGTGGTTAAATTACCTTTTTTGATAGGTAAGTAAGGGGAAAGCTTTCTTTATGTTGTAGATCTACTTTTTTCTCCCTCCAACAACGTGCACATGCACTTTTTATGGCCTAGCTAGATCTATGTATGTTTGTGGTTTTGCATATGTTTGTGGTGTTGCATATATGTTTGTGTTTGCAGGTACCGGTATTTGAAATGCGATAGTTGCCAATATTTTACCGGAATGTTGATTCATTTTCGTTTCGGCGCGAATTTTGGCACTATGCATTCTTTTTTTGTCCTATTTTTAGGCAAAGTCATGCCAAATTTTTTCTTGGTTCTAAAATATCGTTTTGCTCTACCCCGCAGGCGACCATGGTCCGCACGATGACCGAAGGCATCGTGAATAGGTTTTTGAGCTCCATGAAGGCCGAGATGCTTCAAAAGAACGAGGCAGAGATAAGATGTCCGTGTCGAAGATGCAAGCTGAGGAGCCTTATGGACCCGGATTCCGTACAGGTGCGGGACTACCTGCTCTTGCGTGGTTTCATGGATGGCTATCGGTGGCAAGGTGATGAACATGATTATGAAGTCGTCCATGGGGGTCGGCCGGCAAGCAATGAGGAAGGGCAGCAAGACAACCGCGGCGAGGGCGGGCAAGAAGACGAAGAATCTCCAGGACATGATCACGAAGTAGAGGCAGTACACAGTCATCATGTAGAAGATGCCGGACATGATGATGAGGAAGATGCCGGAGCAGACGAAGGGCATGATCATGAAGATGAAGATGCTGGATCAGACGATGATGGACCATCGATGGGCTGGGTGCAGGACCCTCATATTCAAGAGCTGCTTCTCAAGCAGACGGATAACGCAAGAGCTGCCGCCCGAGAGAAAGCCAAGCTGGATCAACTGGAGATAGACGCGGTTACTCCATTGTATGAAGGATGCAGGCCCGAGGATACCCGCCTGAAAGTAACGCTCATGGCTCTGGAGATGAAGGTAAAACACAAAATGACCGACGCATGCTTCGACGAGAACATGTCATTCTGGCACGAACGTCTTCCCAAGGGAAACAAGTGCCCGACCAGTTTCGAGGATGCGAATTCTGGATTTACCGCACGTGAAATACCATGTGTGCATGAACAATTGCATCATTTATTGGGACGAGCACGCGGATTCTACCATATGTCCGGTGTGCGGCGTCACTCGATACAAGAAGAGGAAGAAAGCTCCTCGAAAAGTGATGTGGTACTTTCTGATCACTCCTCGTCTGCAGCGGTATTTCGCGGACCCTAAGGTAGCAAAGCTCCTGCGTTGGCACGCGGACAGGGAGGAGAAGAAGCGAGAAGATGACGCAAATGATCCGGAGATAAATAAAAAAGACAAGATGCTGAGTCACCCTAAGGATGGGAGCTAGTAGCAAGCGTTGAACTTCGAACACCCAAAATTTGGGAACGATCCAAGGAACATTGTGGTGGGCGCGAGCACCGATGGAGTCAATCCGTTTGGCAGCGAGAGAAGCACACATAGCACCTGGCCTGTGTTTGTGTGGATGTACAACCTTCCCCCCTGGTTGTGCATGAAGAGGAAGTACATTCATATGAGTATGCTAATTGAAGGGCCGAAACAACCAGAGAACGACATCAATCTGTATCTGGGGCTGCTGAAAGAGGAGCTAGACACGCTGTGGAAAATGCCAGCCAATACGTGGGACGCCGCAGAGAAAGAATATTTCCCTACGAGAGCCGCACTGCTCACGACGGTGCACGACTATCTCGGTTACGGATATCTCGTGGGGCAGGTGGTCCACGGATTTTCTGGATGCGTCAGGTGCATGGATGACACAACGTATCGCCAGCTAGATAGAGATCCCGGGTCTTCAAAAACCATGTTCATGGGACATCGAAGGTGGCTTCACGATGATGACTCATGTAGGAAACGCAAGGATCTGTTCGATGGTGAAACCAAAACCTGAAGACGCCCGCGTACGAGGAGCGGCGAGGAAATAGACGAGCTGTTGAAAAATTGGAAAGATTGCCCACTGCCGGGAAAGAAGCAAAAGGCACCAGAGCCGGGAAAGAAGCGAAAGGCGCAAGAGCCACTGCTGAAGGTATGGAAACCGAGGTCTGTTTTCTGGGACTTGCCGTACTGGAAGATCCACCGTGTGCCTCACAGCCTTGATGTCATGCATATCACGAAGAACGTGTGCGAGAATCTGCTTGGTACCCTGCTCAACATGCCAGAGAGGACCAAAGATGGGCCGAAAGCAAGGGCAGACTTGAAATCAATGGGCATTAGGGAGGAGCTTCACGCTAATGATGATGATGATGAGGCGAAGCAGGACATGGAAAGTCATCGTAAAGGCAAAAAGGCCAAGAAGACCGAAAATGAGTTCCCTCCCGCATGCTTCACTCTAAGTCAGGAGGAGATCGATCAGTTTTTCACTGCCTCGTAGGAGTAAAACTTCCTTACGGTTACGTGGGGAAGATAAGCAGATACCTAGACTCAGCGAAGCAGAAGTTCAGCGGGCTGAACTCTCACGATTGTCACGTGCTGATGACGCAGATACTTCCAGTTGCAATCCATGGGATCATGGACGCGCATGTCCGTGAAACGCTATTTGGCCTATGCAACTTTTTTGACGTCATCTCTCAGAAGTCGGTTGGCGTGAGGCAACTCAGAAGGCTACAGGAAGAGATCGTGGTGATACTATGCGAGCTTGAGATGTACATCCCGCCCGCATTCTTCGACGTTATGGTGCATCTGCTGGTCCATATCGTGGAGGATATCATCCAACTCGGGCCGACGTTCCTGCACAGCATGATGTCGTTCGAAAGGATGAATGGTGTCATCAAAGGATACGTTCGCAACATGTCACGTCCAGAGGGAAGCATAGCCAGGGGCTTTCTAACCGAAGAGTGCATCTCCTACTGCACGAATTATCTAGGCATCGAGAACCCCGTTGGTCTGCCCATCAACAGGCACCTCGGCAGGCTCGCTGGATGGGGTCACCGTGAGGGTCACCGCGAAATGCATGTCGACTTCGAGGGTCGACTCGCCGACTTTGAAAGAGCAAACCTAGTCGCGCTACAACACATAGACGTGGTCGATCCTTGGGTGGTAGAGCACAAAACCTTTATTGAGAAGACGTACTATGACCGAGGCCAACAGAGGACGGACGAAGATATAATCTCATGTTTCACGCGTTGGTTCAAGCAGAAGCTTTTGTCGTACCCTTTACATGAGGATTCTTCCGCGAAAGAACAACTCATATTCGCCTTGTCACAGGGCACCGAGCACAACCTGATGACGTATGAGGCGTACGATATCAACGGCTACACATTCTACACCGAGGGAAAGGACATGAAGAGCGATGGTTATCAGAACTCCGGGGTAACGATGGAATCCTACACCGGTAACGACAAGGACAGATACTACGGAAGGATCGAGGAGATCTGGGAGCTGAGCTACGCTGGAGAGAAGGTCCCGATGTTTCGTGTCAGATGGGCCAAGAGCGTCCTAAAAGAAGACCGATATTTCACCACCATGGTTATACCCGAAGCCAAATCCAAGACCGCGGGCGCAAACGTCACCGCAAAAAATGAGCCATGGGTACTGGCTTCCCAAATGGGCCAATGCTTCTTCATTACCGACCCGTCAAAGCCCAGTCGTGTTGTCGTGAGGAGAGGCAAAAGGAAGATCATCGGAATGGATGGATTCGCCAATGAGCAAGACTTCGACAAGTACGGCGACCCGAAGATGGAACATGACAACGACGATGAAGTACCAGCATACACCACAAGAAGAAGCAGGACCACTCTACCTAAAGGACGTCCGTTCAAGAGAAGAACTCCATTTACGAAAAATAAGGGCAAGAAGATTGTGAACATATAGCTAGCTAAGGTCGATTGTATTTAAATTGTAGCCTTCATTTCTCGATTGTATTTCGACATATTGAAATGATATTTCTTCTGTTCTAGTGTCCTCATGAATATTTATTTATGTTTATTATGGTATTGAATTTCTAACTCACAAAAAGTATTGAAGTTGTTAATATTTTTTGAACTCATGAATGTTTTTAAATATCATGGGCACTTTTTGAATTCATGAATATTTTTTCAAATTTGATGATATTTTTTCATATTCAATATGAAAAAATATTGAATATTCATGAGGACACTCGATCTCGATCCCCCTCCATCTCGATCGCTATCCCCCCTCGCCAGATCCCCCTCGCCGCCGAGCACCCCCACCCTCCCCCGCTCCACCGCCGCCGCCGACCCCCCGCACCCTTCCCCGCTCCACCGCCGCCGAGCACCCACCGCACCCTCCGCCGCTCCACCGCCGCCGCCGACCCCCCGCACCCTTCCCCGCTCCACCGCCGCCACCGACCCACCGCACCCTCCCCCGCTCCACCGCCGCCGCCGACCCCCCGCACCCTCCCCGCTCCACCGCCGCCACCGATCCACCGCACCCTCCCCTGTCTCCTCGCTCAGTTCCCCCTCCCTTCCCCCCCCCCCCCCCCGAGCGCCATTGCTATACAAAAAAAGATTACTAATGGCGCACCTCTCTGGGGTGTGCCATTGCTATTCAAAAAAATATATTACTAATGGCGCACCTCTCTGGGATGCGCCATTGCTATACCAAAAAAAGATTTCTAATGGCGCACCGCGTGTGGATGCGCCATTGCTATCAATTTTTTTTCTAATGGCGCACCGCTCGGGGGTGCGCCATTGCTAACCCTTCCCCCCACTAAAAAAATTTCTATCTTCCCCATCTCTCTCACCCGCCCACAGCTGCCCCGACCCGCCCACTGCCCCGACCCGTACTGCGCCGCCGCCCCCGCGCCCCCGCCGCCTCCCCCGCTCCGACCCTCGCCCCGGCGGCGACGAGCCCTTCCGCCCCACCATCTCCGTCCCGTTCGAGGTGAGGCCCTCGCCCGGCCGCCCTGCCCGGCCGCCCGGTCCTCCCCTCCACCCCCTCCGCCTCTTCTTCCTCGGGGAAGCAGAGCCGAAGCGGAAGCAGAGCCATCACCGCATCGTCCCCGCGACCACCGTCCTCCCCGCACCCCACCAAGGAGTCCAGGAGCTCACCGTGGATCGAGGTCTTCTTCCACCTCCGGCCACCGCGGCCTCACCGTCGATCCGCGTCACCTCGTCAACCCCTGCCCCGCACGAGCTCGCCATCGTCTTCCTCTCGGTGAGCTGCACCGGTCCAACCACTAATGATATATAATACCTTGTGTCCTATGCATGACAGTAGTTTATGACTTTGTGTTGATGATGGATTCCTATTTTGCATGTCCTCGTGCATCTATTAGTTGGCCATTCCGCTTATACACAATGATAAGCTCCAATCTACTAGCAGTTTGTGTCATTCCACTTACTAGACATTATAGTATAGCTTCACACCTGCGTAAAGAGTACTTGTATGGTACCTCCGGCGGTGCTGGGATAGATACTCGTAGTGGCTTGGATAAAATTTGAACAGGATTTAGTGCCTTGGCTTACTGTCATTTTTGTGTCCATAGCATCCAGATTGACACTGTTTACATGGTTGCTTAACTTGATCAGAGAAGTTTATCCTTGAGCAGCAATTACATGGTTGATTAACTTGATTAGATAAGTTTGAAGGCCCAAACGAATTTTTTTCAGTATAATATATGAATGTATCCTGTTGAGTATCTGAAATTATATATTTTTATTGCGTCTGATTAGCTAGAGTGGTTGGTTTCTGACCACATATATGATCAGTGTAGGGCTTAATCTGCTGGGTAGAGGACCAATTGACTCCATTTGGATTGTTGTTGACTTGATCCATCTCAGCATACAACTTGTTTGGACTAACCAAGAGGACGAGGTATGTTGCTTGCCCAAGCTAAGTGACACGCGCCAAGTTTTTTGTTATATTATTACCTGTTAGTGCTTAGTTAAACTGCATGAAATGGCCATGGCAGATGGATGGTACTAGGTGTTGTTTTGTTTCTTGCCAATGCATTCAGAGAGCATATGTGCCACTGCAGATTTCTTTTCTTGAAGGCAGCTAGCTACTTGGACTACACAATTCGACAAGTTCTGCCACAGATACCATCAAAATTGAGTTTGCTCTTAATTAAGCATCTCACCATATAACTTTAAGATTTTTCCCACATGAAAATGATGATAATTTTAAGACATCGAAATTCAGAACCTCTATTGAAATTGTTTTATAGTAGCATATATGAACTTTAGGGGACAATTCGATGTTTACCTGGCCAACTAAAATCTCAAAGCTCTTAGCCTGCAAGTACAAGTGAACAACTTGCTGCTATTAGATATGGAATGGAAGCTCACATAAGTTGAGCTGCTTTTTGTCCATATGAAAGCAGAGGACCATATGGTCTGTGGCCTTTTCATCCATATGAAAGTAGAGGCACATTGTGGTGCTAGTTTGCTGGGTTTTGTCTCCGACCATCGTGTCGTGATGATTTTGCAGGTACCCCGAGAGGCCCTTGAGTTTGCCGGAATGTCGATTAACTTCCATTCCGGCAAATTCGGGTACTCCATATGTCCTATTTTCAGCAAAGGTCATGCTGAAATTTTCCGTGAATTTTAGCATGACTTTGCTAAAAATAGGACATATGGGGTACTTGCGACTAATGCATGCGTCGGGGTATCTTAGTACTTAATTAAGTAGGATCAACTGCCCCTTTATTCTTGCTGCATTAAACCATAGGTGGCAATAGAGCCAAGTGATTAGGCCCAACTTAGATTTCTCCTTCCCTTTTCTTGATAGGGTATATTATTAGAAGATACCCATATATATCAGTCAACCTAGGGTGCCTCGGCATCGATAAACCCTAAATGATGAAAACTTAACTTAGCATTTAGGGTGCCTCAGCGTCGACAAACCCTAAATTATAAAACCTTGGCTTTTAGGGTGCCTCGGTGTCGATAAAAACCTAAATGATGAAAGCTTAGGCTTTTAGGGTGCCTCGGCGTCGACAAACCCTAAATGATAAAAGCTTAGCTTTTAGGATGCCTCGGTGTCGAAAAACCCTAAATGATGAGACCTTGATCTTGTTCCTTGACAATACCCAACTTTTTGACCAAACTTTTTTCCTATTTAGAGCGAAACATGGCCCACAACGATGAGGCCGGCGGTTCGGGCGGCAAGGCATTCTGGGAGCTGTCCCGGGAGATGGAGGAAGAACCTCACCGCTATGAGGACGTCGTGGAAGACACCGATCCTGACTACACAACTCCTAGTGGCGTCGGGGATGACACCACTGATGGTGCCGCCGAGGATGCCACCACTGATGATGGCAGCGCACGCACATATGGCAGCCAACCGAAGAGGCAACGGAAGGACCGGCGCCCGAACATGCTCGGCACCATCAAGGAGAAATTTACTGAAGTGAACTGCGATGGGGATCCAACGGCGCCCAAAGAAATAGTCAAGGGGTACTCGGTTCAGCTCGGGTGCATTCTCCGGAGCATCGTCTCGATCAACACCGAGAACCTAAGGCATAAGGACCGAGGGAATTTGCGCAACCTCCTCTTCACGAAGCTGCACGAACGATACAAGTTCCCCGCTGACTTTGCAAACACACGCCTCTCAGGGAATAAAGTGAACAGTGCTGCCCTCACGAAGATGAGCACGGCCCTGTCTACTTGGAGAAGCGCGGTGAAGAGAATGATTAACAAAGGTGATAGTTATGAAAAGATCAAGGCGAAAAATCCTTCGATGAGCGAAGATGACTACAAGGAGTTCAAGATCAAGTGCGAGAGCATCACATCCAAGGAATCAAGTCAGTGGGGAGAAGAGACGCGTGACTTGAACTTAGGGGTCCACAAACTCTGTCCCGGCGGTTACAGAGTGGCGGAACCTATATGGGACAAGGAGGACGCGGAGCATGCCGAGCAAGGCCTACCGCCCTGCTTCGAGAAATACCGTGAGAAGCAGACCAGGAACTATGTCAGGGCCCGGTACAAGGAGGACCCGGTAACAAAGGAGCTTACCACGGATCCGAAGACCAAGGCGCTTGAGAAAGTTCTGGTAAGGAATACACCCCCGCGCAATTAGCTACATATATGGTTGCATTCTAGTTAATGAAGCCAAATTTCTAAATGGTTCACATTCCTTCCGTGGGAGACTGAAGCAGTAGCGCGGGGTCGTCTCAGAGCTCCCCAGCTTGGAACAGCACTCTAAATAGGGTGTTGAACATAATGAAAAACAAGGATAAGCTCAGTAAGCCGTCGTCAGCTGGTCGTGTGGCCGGCAAGGGCTTGTCCACAAAATGGTCGTCATACTATAGCGCTGGTGGGCGAAAGGAGAAAAAGACCAGCTCGGAAATCCAGTCGCGCGAGGTTCAAGAACTCAAGGCACAAGTGGCGCGGATTCCGGAGATTGTCCAAGAGCAAGTGCAACAACAACTGGGAACGACGCTCACCGCCATTGTGCCTAGCTTGATTGAGGGGCTGCAGGCGTGGATTGCGGGCGGCCAACAGGGGCCGCCCCCGGTTCCCAGCTTCACAGCCAGCAACTCGCACAACGCGCAGGCGGCACCATTGGTGTCTTCGGCGGAGGCGGTATTGGTGTCTCCGGCGCCGGCACGGGCATTGGAGCTTAATGCACCCGGGTGTACGCCGGCCGGCACCTCGGCAGCAAGCGGCCCCTCTGTCGGTTGCACGCCCGCCGTTGGCGGTGCCTCAACATTAGCCGAGCTCGACGCCATCACGGTAACTAAGCCTCTCGGCCGATGACTTCATCTCCTTGCCTTTGACTGGGCATCCCTGACGCCCTACATGTTTTCGCAGGGCGCCGCCGACGTTCCATGCACTCTCCTGCACTTCGTGGGCGGCGAGTCGATCGATGTCGCCAAGGGCAGAATCGTTAACCGGGCAACCCCGTGTTCCACGGTAATCCGATGCCACCCACTATGTATAGGGTTGAACTGGTTCGGGTGCTGCCAGGCTGCGACGAGTTGTTACCTCCGGTTCGACCCGCTGGGGCCGACGAAGATGATGTGATGACCCTCAGCGCCTGCGTAAGCTGGCCCCTGCTTTGGCCGAAGAGTCAGATTCGTTTGGGGGCGGGCGACACCACCCCACAGACAACACCGCCAGTCGTGTCGGCGCCAAGCCATGGCAAGACCGCCGCAACACTACCAAACATGCCGGACATCCCTATGGCACAGGATCCGGACATGCATATGGCACAGGATCCGGACGACGACGACAACGACGACGGTACATTTACCAACGTCGATAAGTACTTTGCCGAACATGGGTATGGTGACAAATTCTTCGGGCCTCCTTCTCAAGAACCCAACCCTGAAAAAGACGACCGCGATCGAGCTGGTACCGCGGAGAAACCCAATTGCAACAGGCGTCGTCTAGCGTTCAGTTCTCAGGAGACGCCTCCAACTGCCGCCTTCACCGAGTCTCAGATAGCCGAGGTGCGGAATATTCTCAGCCCCAACACACTCAAGAAGGCAGTCTCTGAGCAGAACGCGATCCCATTACAGGAGATGAGGAAGAAGGGACGGAAATGAAAGAATAACAAGGGTGGTGCAAGCCAGCTGGCACCGAGTACGATCCGTGCTCAGGAGGGGCCACCTTCACCTAAGGATATCTCGAGAAGGGTGCATGTGGCGGGTAGGCCGATGCTACCGACTAATCTGCTCAATGCTGCAACCGGTGCTATGCGGAGTCTGCATGACAGTGTTCTTTCTTTGGAGAAGCGGCGTCTCTCCGAGAATGATGTGGCATACCCGGTTTTCGTGGCCAAGGTGCCAGAGGGCAAGGGCATTGTGGATAGTGCCATCGGGGGTACGATCGTCCTGCGGTTTGATGACATCTTCGCTATGTTTAACCTTCATCCGCTGCACTACACCTTCGTTCGGCTATTTTCGCTGAGTATGGAGATGCGGATCATTAGAGACTAGACCCCGGACATCGTGATAGTCGACCCCTTCTACATGCGTGCCAAGATCTTGGGCAGCGCTGGGGACCGGCAAGTCGCGAGTTCATACCTCGAAGGCGTCATTCTGGCAAACCCAGATAAGGATAACTTCCTCGTGCCTTACTTTCCCGAGTAAGTCATCCCCTCACCGCCCCGTAACATATGATTTCTTAGATTTCGATCGTTCTTTTTTTTTCTAACATTCTGTGTTTTGTGCGGTGACACACATTGCACACTCATCCTCTTAAGCCCGAAATATTCCATGGCCACGTATTTCGACCCGGACCGTCAGTCGAAGAAAGAGTACACAAATATCAAGAAAATTCTTGATGATGTTCTCCCCGGCTACGCCAGATATGGAGGCACCTTCAGCAGGCCAGTTCGTAGGTACGGCAAGCACATCTTCAGCCACAATACGACGTTCTCCTGTGTCAAGCAGCCGCCTGGTGGTCACAAGGATGCCTACTACACCCTCCATCACATGCGGGCGATCGTACGGGACCATAATCACCTTCTGCTACCAAGTAATCTCAAAGATTGGGCCGCACGCTTGTCGGCAATCCAGGACGCGGACATCAGACAAGAATTCTTTCGCATCCAGTCGGAGTTTGCGGAAATCATCCATCAAGATGTCCTTCGTACCTCGGGGCAGTTCTATCCCAGACATCAACCGTCCAACAGTGAGATAGAAACAACGCTACAAATGCAGGCTGACAACGCCCACGATTTCATGACCATCACAAAAGACGGCGGCTTCATCCACGCTCCGGTCCCTGAGTCGAGTCGAAAGTAGTGATGCTATGTAGTTCTGAAATGTCGATTGGTTCATGTTGTAATATTAAACTTTAATGAACTTGTATGTCTCTTTGGTTTGGACAGTCGTTCAACTTATATGTAATCGATGCTATTTATTAGTAGGACCATGAATCGTGCTATTAATGTGTTGCTTTTCGCTTCCGATCCTTTTTTTGCATACTTATATATTGCTTATGTATTGTCTGTGAATTGCTACTAACTTTTTGTTTGGCTAGTGCATAGAGATGCCATCGTATGTCGTGTACAAGGGTAAGGTTCCTGGAGTCTACGACGACTGGGAGGAGTGTCGGAGACAGGTTCACCGTTTCAGCGGTAACAGTTACAAAGGGTACACCACTTGGGCGGGGGCGGAAGCTAGATACGCGCGCTATCTAGCGGGAGAGAGGAGGGAGCGGAGGAGGAACCGGATGAAGACCAGTTTCATCGCGATGATGCTAATCATGATGACCACAGCTCTCTTCTATGTGATGGTAGTTTAGATGATCGATATCGACTTGTAATGTGAAGACAAACTCGCTACTCGCGGTTTCGAGACTTGTAATGTTCTAACTTTGTTCGGTCTTTTGAATTCGGAGACTAATATGATGAATTGTATTCGGAGACTAATCTTCTATTATATTTGATAACTTTGTTGTTTATATGTTGTGCTGTCTATATTCTATGCAGTAATATGTTTTGTAACCTGTGCAAATATCAGAAAAGAAAAAAATCCCTAATATTCATACTAGTGGCGCACCACCCAGAACTTTAGTGGCGCACTGCAAAATGCACACTAGTGGCGCATCAGCAACAAGTGCGCCATTAGTAAGCCAGAGACATGGTTAAATATGGCCCCCTGGGAGGCATTCTAATGGCGCACCGTATGGTCTACTAATGGCGCACTACATGGTGCGCCATTAGTATCTGGTATACTAATGGCGCACCTGTGGTGCACCATTAGTAATAAAATCTAATGGCGTGGTGCTAGTGGCGCACCTGTAGTGCGCCATTAGTAGGCAAAATAGGTGCGCCACTAGCATGCCTTTTCCTAGTAATGATGAATTCATAAACAGTTCAGATCTGAGTTCATGGCACCCAAGCCCAAAGTGACGAGCATTAAGCATAGCAAAGTCATAGCAACATCAATCTAAGAAGACAGTGGATACTAGAGATTAGGCCCTAACAAAACTAACTCGATTAGATGATGAATCTCATCCAAGTCCTCACCGACCAGCGAGCCTACGAAGGAATTACTCCCTCCCGGTGGGGAGCATCATGGAATTTGCGATGCAGATGGGTTGGTGATGGCGAAGAACGAAGACCCCCCTCTCCGGAGCCCCAAACGGAATCCAGATCTGCCCTCTCGAGGAAGAACAGGGCTTGGCGGCGGTTCCGTCTCGTGGATCACGATAATTCTTTTTCCCTGATTTTTTCTGGAAATATGTGATTTTATAGTATCAAGGGGGTCGTCAGCGAGGCCACCAGGTGGGTACAACCCACCTGGGCGCGCCAGGAGAGGGGGCGCGCCCTGGTGGGTTGTGCCCACCCAGGGGCCCTAAGGGATGTATATATGGAGGAAGAGGGGTGAATTTCGTGACCCTTGGAGGAGGGGTGCGAAACCTAGCTCCTGATGCTTGTTCATAAGGATAAACATATATACTCCTCCAAGGGTCACGAATTCCCCCCTCTTCCTCCATATATACTCTTGTTCATAAGGATAAACATATTACTTTGCTTCTTATGACTCCTGATTCCATTTTGAAAGATGATATTAATTGAGCCAGTAAAGCAAAACAGGAGCAAAATAAGAGTGAAAATCATATGGTGGCAAAAGAATTTGAGCAACAAATGAAACCTAATAATAAACCATCTAGTGTTGCTTCTGAAATTAAATTGAAAAGTGGATGTTTACTTGCCACCAAATCTGATATTGACGATCTAGATTGCAGCAAATATGTTTGCTATGCTTTTCTGTGCAAAGAGGCATTTTTTTCATTCGAGGACATGCCTTCCTTTTTGCCTCCTGCTGTTACTAACATTTTGCGGTAGTTTGCTGATGTCTTTCCACAAGACATGCCATCGGGATTACCACCTATTCGAGGGATTGAGCATCAGATTGACTTAATTCCCGGTGCATCACTACCCAACCATGCACCATACCGTACTAATCCAGAGGAGACAAAGGAGATTATGCGTCAAGTCCAGGAGCTGCTTGACAAAGGTTATATACGCGAATCCCCTAGTCCTTGTGTTGTTCCTATTATTCTAGTGCGAAAAAAGGATGGCACATCGCGTATGTGTGTTGATTGTAGAGGCATTAATAATATTACTATTTTTTATCGTCATCCTATTCCTAGGCTAGATGATATGCTTCATGAATGTAGTGGCTCTAAAATATTCTCCAAAGTTGATCTGCGTAGTGGATACCGTCAAATTCGTATGAAATTGGGGGATGAATGGAAAACAACATTTAAAACTAAGTTTGGATTATATGGGTGGTTACTCATGCCTTTTGGGTTAACTAATGCACCTAGTACTTTCATGAGATTAATGAACGAAGTTTTACATGCTTTCATTGGACGATTTGTGGTAGTCTATTTTGATGATATACTGATTTATAACATATTTTTTGAGGAACATTTGGAAAATTTATGTGCTGTTTTTATTGCTCTACGTGATGCACGTTTGTTTGCTAACCTTGGGAAGTGCACCTTTTGCACCGACCGAGTGTCTTTTCCTGGCTACTTTGTTACTCCACAAGGAATTGAAGTTGATAAATCCAAGATTGAATCTATTGAGAGTCGGCCACAACCCAGAATGGTCACACAAGTGAGGAGTTTTCTTGGCCTCGCTGGTTTCTATAGATGTTTTGTGAGAGATTTCAGCACCATTGATGCACCTCTCAATGAGCTTAGAAAGAATGATGTGCCTTTTGTTTGGGGTACTGCACAGGAAGAAGCCTTCACGGTATTGAAAGATAAGTTGACACATGCTCCTTTACTCCAACTTCCTGATTTTAATAAGACTTTTGAGCTTGAATGTGATGCTAGTGGAATTGGATTAGGAGATGTGTTATTACAAGTGGCAAATCTGTTGCATACTTTTCTCAAAAATTGAGTGGGCCTATTCTGAACTATTCTACTTATGATAAAGAATTATATGCTCTTGTTTGGACCTTAGAAATATGGAACATTATTTATGGCCCAAAGAATTTGTTATACATTATGATCATGAATCTTTGAAACACAGTAAAATTCAAGCAAAACTAATCCGTAGACATGCTAAATGGATTGAATTCATTGAGACTTTCCCTTATGTCATTAAACACAAGAAGGGTAAACAAAATGTCAGTGTTGATGCATTATCTTGTCGTTATACTATGCTTTCGCAACTTGACTTTAAAATGTTTGGTTTGGAGACCATCAAAGATCACTATGTGCATGATGCTGAATTTAAAGACGTATTGCAGAATTGTAAAGAAGGGAGAACATGGAACAAGTTCGTCGTTAACGATGGATTTGTGTTTCGTGCTAACAAGCTATGCATTCTAGCGAGCTCCGCTCGTCTTTTCTTGTTGCTGGAGGTGCATGGGGGGATTAATGCGACACTTTGGCGTCAAGAAGATGGAGGACGTACATGCTACACATTTGTTTTGGCCAAAGACGAGACAAGATCTTGAGCATTTTGTTGATCGCTGCACTACATGTCAAAAAGCTAAGTCACGACTCAATCCTCATGGTTTATATATGCCTTTGCCTGTACCTAGTGTTCCATGGGAGGATATATCTATGGACTTTGTTTTAGGTTTACCTCGAACAAAGAAGGGGAGGGATAGCATATTTGTTATCATGGATAGATTTTAAAAAAACGGCACACTTTATACCATGTCATAAAAGCGGTGCTGCTGCTAATGTTGCTGACTTGTTCTTTCGTGAAATTATTCGCTTGCATGGTGTGCCAAATATACCTATTTCAGATTGTGATACTAAGTTTCTGCGCCACTTTTGGAGATGTTTATGGGCTAAGTTGGGGACTAAACTGCTTTTTAGTACTACATGTCATCCCCAAACTGATGGACAAATTGAAGTAGTCAATAGAACTTTGTCTACTATGTTTAGGGCTGTTTTGAAGAATAACAAGAAAATGTCGGAAGAATTCCTGCCTCATATTGAATTTGCTTATAATCATTAGCTGCATTTTACTACTAAGATGTGCCCTTTTGAGATTGTGTATGCTTTTCTACCTTGTGCACCTATTGATTTGTTGCCTCTTCCATCTTCGGAGAATGTTAATTTTGATGCTAAACAACGTGCTGAATTGATCTTAATAATGCATGAGTTAACTAAGGAGAACATTGAGCGTACGAATACTAAATATAAACTTGCTGGAGATAAGGGTAGAAAACATGTTGTGTTTGCAGCTGGAGATCTTGTTTGGTTACATTTGCGTAAGGATAGATTTCCTGATTTGCGCAAATCAAAGCTAATGCCACGTGCCGATGGTCCTTTTAAAGTGTTAGAGAAAATAAATGATAATGCATATAAACTTGAGCTGCCTGGAGATTTTGGGGTTAGTCCCACTTTTAACATTGCAGATGTTGAAGCCTTATTTAGGCCAGGAAGATGAGCTTCCGTCGAGGACGACTTCATTTCAAGAAGGGAGGATGATGAGGACATCAATACCTTTGTGACACCCACAACCCCTGCTGCTATACATACTGGACCAATCACTCGAACTCGCGCACGCCAACTGAATTACCAGGTCCTTTCGTTTCTTGGTAACAATTCTAATGTTCATGAGAATATGATGTTGCCTAAATTGGATAGATTGTGTTGACTACTAATGAAGGGGCTAGCATGGACAAGAGGGATAAACACTGGAGCAAAAACAAGCTTGGAGATGAAGACGCACGAAGGGAACCAGAATGACGTTTCTAGTGAAGATTTCAGTACTTTGAAGCCTCCTTGATGACATACAAGGACATGGACGAAATATACAAGATGCCTTTCATAAATTTTGTCCATAGCTTCTAATAGGTGTTGCGCCACCTTATTTTTGGGCCAGGACCATGTAATTTCGAAATACTTGAGTATAGGTTGTTTTTAGAGTCCGTATGTGTGGGGAAACAAGTGTTAGGGTTGGTTTCGGACCCCTCCTCCAAGGGTCACGAAATTCCCCCCTCTTCCTCCATATATACAGCGCTTCGGGCGTCGTTTAGACTTTGGGTTTTTAGATTAAAAGTTTGCCATAGCTGCAACTTCGCGTACTTCATTTGTGTTCAACAACCAGACCAAGACGTCACAGAACCCCACCTTGATGAATAAAGATTTCATCTTATATTCACAATATCCAGATTGCAAAATTAGTTTCTTGCTTGTTCTTCGTTTCTTTGCAGGAAATAGACCTTCGTGGTCAGGTTGATCGTGCTCCGGCCTGGTCAGTAACCTCTCGGAGTTGGTTTAGCAATTGCTAAGGCGCGACGTCCTCGCACATTCATAGTCGGATCGTCAAAGTCTACTCTTCTGAAAAGATAATCACCTTCTCATCGAAAGACGGGAAACATTTGCCTCTATCACTTGTAGTTGCTTGTAGTAGGACGACTCGAAGATGTCGTAGGCTGCTTGGAGTTTCACTTGTCACCGGTAGTGGATGGTGCTCGAGTAGTAGTTGGAGGTGCTGCAGTTGTGGAAGCTTGAGTGTATGAGCCGTAGGTCTTGAAAGAGTAGTTGGAGTACTTGAAGTCATCTTGCACGTGTCGCTCCGCCTCGATCGCTTGATGCACTAGCTCGAGGAGGTTGGAGTATGGTTGGAAGTCTGCAATCTTCTTGATGGGATGGTTAAGTCCATTCAGGAAACGTGACATAGTTTGTTTGTCATATTCCTTGACATTGCCTCAAATCATGGCAATATCCATCTCTTTGAAGTAGACTCCAACCGACTTTGTACCTTTGTCGGCGTTCTGGGAACGGGGGTCCCCAGACTTGCCTGCCTGCGGCCCACGGCGTGGCTGTGCTGCAGGCCTGTACGGCCCATCTCCATCAACAAGGCAATCAAGACCCTCGCGAGGGGCCAAGCCTTGCGAGGGGGACGACGCAAGACCCCCTCAGGAGCGGCCTCGCGAGGAGCGGAGATATCAAGGCAGGGCAAACCTCGCGAGGCTCTCATGACGTGAGCCATGACGATCAAGATCAGGTGGGCGCCAGCGCGTGCAGTGTCCTTGTTTCCTCTTTGGTGCTAAGGAGGCCAGCGCGGGCGCGGAGTACCGAGGCAGCAGGCAAAGGTTCCCATATCAGTGCAACAAGACCAAGACCAGCCGGACGGCAGGACGGAGGTCACCGTGGAGCCCAAGACAGCGTCACCACCAGAGCTTTCCGCAGGCGAAGACCGCTTTTGTCAGGATAAGCTGTACTAGCTGTCCCCCTTCGAATTGGCTGTTGTTGGCTCCCTTCCTGCTCAATATTTGGGAAGAGGACCAGGGCCTATATAAGTAGAACTAGCCACCACAGTAGGGGGGAGCTTGGATTGGATCCACACCATCCTTGCACCCGCTAGCTCATAGAACACCTCAACCTCAGGAGGTTGTTCTTCCCCTTGTACTGTTCATCATTAGCCCAAGAGGCAATCCACCACCACCACACTGGAGTAGGGTATTACACCACAACGGTGGCCCGAACCAGTATAAATCTTGTGTCTTTGTGTTCGTCGAGTCCGTCTGCAAGATCTTAGCGAGCTAGGGCATAGATCGGTAGGGAGGAAATCTCCGCGCGCACCCCAGTGTTCGAACCTCGAGGGTTTTGCCTGAACCCGTGATCCGGCATTTGGCACGCCAGGTAGGGGTGCGCCATAGCTCCTCTCCACCAGCCTACGCTCCGCCGCCACCGCACTTCGCCCTCATGGCAGGCGCCCCGCCACCGGCTCCAATGGCCGGTGCTGACGAGGGGGCCAGGGGGCTCCGACCCCTGGCCCCCGCCCTTCGGCAGGTGCGATGGCCACCCAAGTTCAGGCCGGAGATGCCGCTGTGCTACGACGGTGCGACGGACCCGTCAGCTTTCCTGTTGGCATACGAGGAGGCCGTCCTCGAGGCCGGGGGCGATGACAAGGTCATGGCCAACTGGCTCCCCATGGCCCTCGCCGGCGAGCCACGCGCCTGGCTGCTCAACCTCCCTGGATCCACGGTGGCATCCTGGGGGGAACTGTGCGACCTCTTCACTGCTCGCTATGCGGTACCGGCGCACAACGCAGTCGCGGCCCTGCTGGGCGGCTCTCAAGCACCGCCTTCAGATCGCCACGTCAAGCCGTTCCTCCGCCAGATTGGTGCCGCTTCCAAGCGCCCAGGGGCTCCACCGGGTTGGACTGCGCCAGAGGCCGACCTCACCTTCGGCTTAGAAGACCACCCCAACTCCACCGCCGGCTCGGGAATGCTCCCAATGCTCTGCACGCCCACCATCTGCAACGTGGCTGTTACCAAGACCCTCATCGACGGCGGTGCCGGCCTCAACTTGCTCTCTGTGGAGGCCTTCAGCCTTCTTCATGTGCCACTCGAGCGGCTCAGCCTCAGCAAGCCTTTCTTAGGAGTTGGTGGTGGTGTTGCCCGCTCTCTGGGACAGATCCGCCTTCCCGTCACCTTCGGCACGCGCGACAACTACCACACTGAGCTGGTCGACTTCGACATCGTCCGCATCGGCCTCCCGTACAACGCCATTCTCGGGTACCCGGCTCTGGCCCAGTTCATGGCAGCGACCCATCCGGCCTACAACCTCATGAAGATGCCTGGGAGCAAAGGCGTCCTCACTGTCAAAGGGGATCCCAAGGAGGCCCTGGCGGCGCTCGAGCTCGCCCTCAAAACCGCTGCGGTGGCGTAGCCTGTCGACGCGGGCACCTCCAAGCCCAAGGGAGCCGTACCGACCAAGAAGAAGCAGTTGTTCACACAAGACAAGGCGGAAACCAAGCAGGTGCCAGTCAATGAGGACGGGCCCTCAGGAGCCACCTTTACCATAGGTGCCAGCCTCGACCCAGGTCAAGAGGAAGCATTGGTGAAGTTCTTGTGCTCAAACAAGGATATATTCGTGTGGGAGCCCAATCAGCTGGTAGGAGTCCCGAGAGAGGTGATTCAGCATCATTTAAGGGTATGCCCCAATGTACGCCCCGTGAAGCAGCGGGCGAGACGGCAGTCCACTGAGAAGCAGGCCTTCATCATCCAGGAGACCCGCAAGCTGGAGGCGGCGGGTGCCATTCGGGAGGTTCGGTATCCCGAATGGCTGGCAAACCCCATCGCAGTGCCGAAGAAAGGCGGGAAGGAACAGATGTGTGTCGACTTCACCAACCTTAACAAAGCCTGCCCCCAAGATCTGTTCCCACTCCCACGCATCGATCAGATCGTGAAATCCACCGCCGAGTGCGACCTGCTGTGCTTCCTGGATGCGTTCTCAGGGTATCACCAGATCAAGATGGCGGTAGAAGATGTGGAGAAGACAGCCTTCCTGACCCCGTGTGGGGTGTACTGCTACACCTGCATGCCCTTTGTACTGCGCAACACGGGCGCAACCTTTCAGCGAATGATGCACATCGCCTTGGGGCGGTAGCTCGGGAGAAACACAGAGGCCTACGTGGACGACATTGTGGTGAAGTCTCGGGAGGCAAGGACCCTGATTCAAGACCTAGAGGAGACCTTCGCGAGCCTGCGCCAAGTGAACTTGCGGCTTAACTCGGAGAAGTGCGTGTTCGGCGTCCCTTCCGGCAAGCTGCTGGGCTTTCTCGTGTCCCACAAAGGGATTGAGGCAAATCCAGAGAAGATCAAGGCCATCGAGGACATGAGCCCTCCGCAGACCCTTAAGGAGATGCAGAAGCTGGCTGGTCGGGGAACTGCGTTGGGACTCTTCATCTGCAAGCTAGGGGAGCGCTCCCTACCCTTCTTCAAGCTGATGACGAAGCAGGGCCCATTCGAGTCGACCCAGGAGGCCGACCGATCTTTTGAAGACCTCAAGAGATACCTGACCAGCCCTCCGGTGATGGTGATGCCACGACCCCTCGAGCCCCTACTACTCTACCTCGCCGCTACCCCGTACTCCGCCAGCGCAGCACTGGTGGCGGTTCGGGAGGAGCACCAAGCCAAGGGCGTGCTGCGCCGGGCTACAGCTGAAGCAATGCAAGATCAAGAAGGCGCCGCAAGAGCCGTGGCAGCGCCGACAGAAGACCAAGCTCAGCAGGACGCCGCCGCCAAAATTCCCACAAACAATCAGGCATCAGGAGTCCCGTCACCTCAGGAGACGTCCCAACTTCCGCAAGACGCGAGCCCAGACAGCGCGCCAGCCCTCGTCGAACACCCGGTGTATTTTGTCAGTACCGTGTTGCGAGATGCGAGGGCACGATATCCCATGCCTTAGAAGCTCCTGCTTGCACTCTCGGTGGCCTCGCGCAAGCTGCGGCACTACTTCCAGGGGCTCCCCATCATGGTTGTCTCAGCCTACCCATTGGAGAGGGTGCTCAGGGGCCCCAAGTCTGCTGGAAGGGTCGCTGAGTGGAACATCGAGCTGCAAGCATTCCAGTTAGAGTTCAGCACTACCAGGGTCATCAAGGGAGCCGCGCTCGCTGATTTTGTGGAAGAATGGACGGACGTCCCGACACTTGAAGTAGGCAAAGACAGGTCCACCTCGCCAGGAAGTGAGGCACCAGACGGTTGGGTCATGTACTTCGTTGGCGCCTTCGCGCATCAGGGCGCAGGGGCTGGAGCAGTACTCATCTCGCCCACTCAGGATAAGCTCTACTACGCCGTGCAGCTCTGCTTTCAGCAGGGCGAGAAGGTCTCGAACAACATCGTGGAATACGAAGGCCTCATAGCTGGCCTGAAGGCCGCAGCAGCTCTGGGGGTGAAGCGCCTTACCGTTAAAGGCGACTCGCAGCTCCTCGTAAACTTCTCCAACAAGGTATACGAGCCGAAGGACGAGCATATGGAGGCATACCTCGCGAAGGTGCGCAAGATGGAGAAGCAGTTCTTGGGCCTGGAGCTATAGCACGTGCCCCGGGGCACCAACAAGGAAGACGACGACATCGCCAAGATAGCATCCAAGCGGCAGCCACAAGAGCCCGGCGTCTTTGAGGAATGGCTCTTCAAGCCATCGGCGACACCACCACTTTCAAGCACAGCTCAGCCTTGGGAGGAGCTCCCACAGCCTCCTGCCACAGGAGCCCCGGCCTGTGGCCCGACCTCAGGAGCTCGCCTGCTCTTGGCACTCGAGCCTCAGGAGGGATGTTGGACCAAGGAATTCAAGGAATATCTGATGCAAGGGGCGCTGCCGGAGAAGGAGGAGGATGCAGAGCGTGTGGTTTGGCAAGCCACGGCGTACTGCATCCAGGACGGTGAGTTGTACAGGAAGCGGCCAAACGACGTTTCTCTGCGCTGCATTTCCAGGGACCAGGGGAAGGAGCTGCTAACTGACATACACGGTGGGGACTGCGGGCACCACTCGTCATCACGGACCCTCGTCGGCAAAGTATTCCCCAGTGGGTTCTACTGGCCCACTGCGCTCAACAACGCAGCTAAGCTGGTGAAGTCATGTGAAGCCTGCCAGTTCCATGCCAAGTAGATTCATCAGCCGCCTCAGGGCCTCCAGACCATTCCGCTCACGTGGCCGTTTGCGGTCTGGGGGCTGGACATCTTGGGTCCGTTCCCTCGAGCGCCTGGGGGCTACCGCTACCTCTATGTCGCCATCGACAAGTTCACCAAGTGGGCAGAAGTGGAAGCCGTCCGTACCATCCCAGCCGGCTCTGCTGTCAAGTTCATCAAGGGCCTCGTGAGCCGCTTCGAGGTCCCCAATCGTATCATCAAGATAACGGCTCGCAGTTCACTAGTAACCTCTTCAAAACCTACTGTGCTAACCTTGGAACGTAGATTTGCTACGCATCGGTGGCGCACCCCAGGAGCAATGGTCAGGCCGAACGCGCCAACGCAGAGGTCCTGAGGGGCCTCAAGACCAGGACCTTCAAGAAGAAGCTCAAGGCATGTGGCAAGGGCTGGCACGACGAGCTCCAGTCCGTGCCGTGGTTCGTCCGCACCACCGCCACCAAGCCAACGGGCGAGACCCCATTCTTCCTTGTCTACGGAGCTGAAGCGGTCCTTCCTCACAAGGTCAAGCATCGCTCCGCACGGGTCCTGGCGTTCGATGAAATGCAGCAGGACGCCACGCGGGGGATGGACCTCGTGCTGGGGGAGGAACGTCGTCGCGAAACTGCACTGAGGGCGGCAAGGTACCAGCAGGCGCTGCGGCGATGCCACTGCCGCAACATCCGCTCCAGGACGCTCGAGGCGGGCGACCTCATCCTGAGGCGGGTCCTCTACAGGGGAAGGGCTGCACAAGCTTTCACGCATGTGGCAGGGCCCGTTCAGGGTCGTCCATGTCTCCAGGCCTGGCACCGCGCGCCTGGAGACGCAAGACGGGATACCCATCTAGAACGCCTGGAACATCCAGCACCTCCGGAAGTTCTACCCATGAAGCAAGGCCCAGAGCCTATGATGCAAGGCCCAGAGCCTGTGAAGAAGGCCCAGTGCCTGTGAAGAATCGCCGCCCGTGACACTCTCACGTAATAATGAGTGGGGATGTACACGCCCCAGAGTCTCAGGAGCGACGGCCTCAGGCCCTGGGGCTCCCTCCCACGCCTAGTGGCAGCACTTAGCTCCGCGCTGGTGAGAAGACTTGAAGACTAGATTAGGTGCCGGACGCGGCTTTTTGTTTGCTTTTCGTAGTTGGCTCACTTTTCCTTAATCGAAGTTTGCTTATGGTGTTCCTTGCTGATTCGATTCCCCCACCTCTTGCCACATTTTCTGGCTCTGGTTTGCTCGTATTCTCTCTCTCGCATACCTCGCGAGGGGGGCTAGGCAGGTGCCCTCACGAGCGTTTTTCTTCTCTCTGCGTTCTCTTGAGCGTTTTTCCTTCCATCTGCCTTCTCGCAAGCCACCCTCGTTCGAGCCCGAAAGCTGGCGCATCTCTCCTAATATGTACCCCTCGGGTATCGCGATACAAAGCGCCGGGTCAAGGCTTGGGTGAACGACAAGTCTCCTGGCAAACTCCCTAGCGAATTTTTTGCAGTTCCTGAGCAATCGCAGACCACTAGGTCAAGATGGGCACAAGGAAATAAACGCCTCGTAAGGAGGAGGGCGCCCCGAATGCACCAGGCTAAGTTATCTTTGCGAAAAATAGCAACACAGCACTGAAACAACAAGCGTAGCATAATGGTTAATAAGTTATGGTTCGATACACGCCCCTCCGGGCCCATGCTGGTTTCATTTTGATGCAGGAAGGAAAAGGGGAACAAGACAAAAGCGGCGCTCGCCCCTGTAGCAGCCGACGGGGGCAGGGCCTTGGCGACGTCCCGGGTCTAGTCGGACCCCTCCTCGCGCTTCACCGATGCGCGGCGACGAGATGACCCGCTACCACCTTCGAAGCGGGCGCGGGGCATGGCGTCTGGTCAAGGCCGCCGCTGCTGGAACTGTCGCCAAGGGGGGAGCCACCATAGCCAGACAAGGCGCGGCCGGCGGGTTCGTCCTCCTCCTTGTCCCGACCATCGCCAAGGTCGAGCACCTCCTCGTCATCGTTCACCTTGGGGCAGCATCTGACGCGGCGACCGCCTTCCCCGAACACCCTCACGTAGAGGGTCGCGTCGCCGTCGAACTTGAAGTGGAGGGTGCACCGCATGCCCAGGCCGCGCGCGCGGGCGAACGTCTGCCAACCGCGGGCCAAAGCTATGTTGCCCGCTACAGAGACGTCAACCGCGACCCAAGAAGCTCGGCTGCAGCAACCGTCTGCATGCAGCCAGAGCCTACCTGGACCGAAGGCCGGCAGCTCGTCGGCAAAGAAGCGGGGGAGCTGGAGCCAACTGCCGGCCGGATCCTCCGACCAGACAACGAACTCCGGCAGCACCTCTGACGCATGGAACCGCGGTCGGGGGGGGGGGCGCAACCATGGCGCGTCTCCTTTCATCGACAGGACTGCCGCGACCAGAGCGACTCCTGCCACGCACTGCGGCGCCACCCCGAGAGCCGGGGGCCACGGCGGGGGTCGCGGCATGCTTGCGGGGACGGCCACGTCCTCGCTTGGGCACCAGGGAGCCCGGTCCCTCTCGAGGGGCCTTGCCCTTCTCCGCGGCGGAGAACCTCTTCGACGGCGCCATTGCTGCTAGCGGTAGAGCAAGTAGGAAGAAGGACTTGTCAAATCGAGCAGTTGCCGAGGCAGCGTGGGGAAGTGGAGACGCCCACATCCAATCAACTGCCACGCGTCGACCAAGGCCGCAGGCTTTTGGGGCCCGCGGCGCTACGCGCTTGACCTTTGGCTTTGCCGTGAAGCCAAGCCCGAGCGCACTTTGGGCCCGGGGGCTACTGTCGGCGTTCTGGGAACGGGGGTCCCCAGACTTGCCGGCCGGCGGCCCATGGCGTGGCTGTGCTGCAGGCCTGTATGGCCCATCTCAATCAACAAGGCAATCAAGAACCTCGCGAGGGGGACGACGCAAGACCCCATCAGGAGCAGCCTCACCAGGCTGCCTCGTGAGGAGTGGAGATATCAAGGCAGGGCAAACCTCACGAGGCTCTCGTGACGTGAGCCATGGCGATCAAGATCAGGCGGGCGCCAGCGCCTGCAGCGTCCTTGTTTCTTCTTTGGTGCTAAGGAGGCCAGCGCAGGCGCGGAGTACCGAGGCAGTAGGCAAAGGTTCCCATATCAGTGCAACAAGACCAAGACCAGCCGGACGGCAGGACGGAAGTCACCATGGAGCCCAAGACGGCGTCACCACCAGAGCTTTTCGCAGGCGAAGACCGCTTTTGTCAGGATAAGTTGTACTAGCTGTCCCCCTTCGAATTGGCCATTGTTGGCGACCAGGGCCTATATAAGTAGAACTAGCCACCACGGTAGGGGGGAGCTTGGATTGGATCCACACCATCCTTGCACCCGCTAGCTCGTAGAACACCTCAACCTCAGGAGGCTGTTCTTCCTCTTGTACTGTTCATCATCAGCCCAAGAGGCAATCCACCACCACCACATTGGAGTAGGGTATTACACCACAACGGTGGCCCGAACCAGTATAATCTTGTGTCTTTGTGTTTGTCGAGTCCGTCCGCAAGATCTTAGCGAGCTAGGGCATAGATCGGTAGGGAGGAAATCTCCGCGCGCACCCTAGTGTTCGAACCTCAAGGGTTTTGCCAGAACCCGTGATCCGACAACCTTGCTTGAGAAGTTGTAGCTTCTTGAAGAAATCACATCTATAGTGTGAAGGTACAAATGGGCTCGCATGACATCCTTCATTTGGGTCCAAGTTGTGCTAGATGGTTCGCCTTTCTCTTGGCGCCTCTCGGGTGACTTGCTCCCACCAAATGAAGACATAGTCTTGGAACTCATGTGATGCCATGGATACCTTCTCTTCCTCGTCATAGTTGTGAACACGGAATATCTTGTCCACTTTTAAGGGTCGTGAGAGGTAGTCTTCGGGGGCTTGTTGAACTTGAGCTTGTCGTACCGTTGCTTGCCATGATGCCGATGTTGACATCGCTCATGTCTTGGAGGTGGGTCTTCATCCGCTTGCTCCTCTTGCTCAACTTGATTGGCTTGTCGTTGAGGGCGAGGGAGATGTCTTTGTTTCCTCCTTTCTTGATTTTTGTCAAGATGCGGGGATTCCTCTTGGCGCACTTGGCAACGTGCCTCTTCTTCTTCGTGCACATGATGGTTGTGTTCATTGATGGAACAAGTGGCTTCTTTTAGAGCACATTGTGCTTCTAGCGCTTGTTCCTCACGGCGTTGTTGATCTTGCCAGAGAGAGTTGCCGTCTTGCTTTTCTTCCCTTTGGCGTTGTTGAGCTTGCTCTTGGTCCATGGGGTCTTATTCATGATGAAGATGTCGTTTACGCTCTCGAATGCGGTCTTCCAAACCATTGCCATGGAACGTATTTTGTGAAGCGTGATGGTCTTCAGGGTCATCTCGAAGATGAGAACGACCTCGTGGAAGACTTGCATCCGATGATGTATCCGAAGAATGTCGTCTTGAGTGGTGTCCTCTTACGAAGATGAAGTAGAAGAAGTGCGGTTCACCATCATGCCATGAAACTCTTCCATCTGGGTATAAAGCTTGGTATCAAGGTAGTCTCTTGTTCTTGCTTCTAACTATCGCAAGTCGGTGGCGACTTGCTCGACGCGGTCACTCAAAGCTTCATTTTCTTGATGCAAGGCTTGTTGAACACCAAAGAGTTGGGTCCTGGATACGTAGTCGTTCGGTGCATCATGCTCATAGAAGAGTGGATTGGAAGATGTGCCAAAGTTACCTTTTCCGAAGATTGATGATGTATCTAGTATCACTCAATGTAGTGCTATGATATTAGAATTGGTACTGAGTTTTTTTCTCATACCTACACAAGTAAAGCTTATGGAGTAGCTTGGTTAGGATAGTGGCACAAATTTTTTGCAATTCTGAGCAATCTTAAATAATGTTAAAGAGATTCACAAATTCACAAGTGAAACAAGTATACCAATAGCAATGTGTGTTAGACAGAAAACAAACACACTGATAGACATGTGGGGTCGTGCAAGCAAGGAATGAGCACAAAATGTGGAATACACGGAAAACACTCATGTTGCACAATGCTAGAGAGACACTAGCATGATTGCTCAATAGGCGGATACATGAATTTGTGCACAACCTATGAACGGCAAAGCGTATCGACTTTCTATGCCAACTATTCTATGTATGTATGGTTCCCGGTGATTCTCACAATGATCCAAGATGAGCAAGTATGGCAATTTTATATGCAATACGGTGATGCTATGGCTATTGCTTACAAGCTCATTGTTTTTCTCTTTGCTTAAAAGCTTTTTTATATGACCACTTTGCAAAACGCTCAAACCAAGATAGAAATAATGTATATGCAGGAACAATTTAATGACACACGAGATGATACGATGATATATGCACACGAAGAAGCTACGCGGAACGTGTATCACTAAAGTGCACAAGTAGCGTTGCCCAGCAATACTCAATGGCTAGTCTTTGTTAGGAAAGTGATGCAAAATTGGCTTGGGGTTAACATTGCAATGGCAAGGGAGAGTGTACAATGATGTCGACGAGGTTATCGTCCTTGCTTACGGTGGGGTGTCAAAATGGTGAAGTGTTCGTTATCGAATACGAGTTCATGGGGAAAATGATGGGTGGTAATGTCAATGACAAACCATCTCTAAGTAGCTGAAACACGTTACGAAACGGAAATCGCAAACTCAAATTCTCAAGTGGAAAATGTGGCAAAACTATGGATGGTTGCGGAAGTCGGTGGTGGTATGTGGAAGAAATGGCAGAAAACTGGTCAAAAATCTGCAAAATTGGGTGGTAGAGATGTTGGTTGCTAGGTGCCGGATGTCCGGGTGGGCCGGATGTCCGGGGCAGTGATGAATCGCGGATGAGGGGATATAGTACTCCATCAGATAGGAGGAGGTGGAGGTCTTTATATAGTAGTCCATCAGATAGGAGGGGATAAGAGGGGATACATGGGCCTCTGGCCCATCAGGCACGCGTAGGTGCTTGATGTCCGGGCTGAGGGCCGGATTGTCGGCGTTCTGGGAAGCAGGGTACCCAGACTTGCCTATCTATAGTGCATGATGTGGCTCCCTTGACAGCCTGGTACGGCCCATCTGCAAGATTGGCAAGACAAGACCCTCGCGAGGCGGCCAGGCCTCGCGAGGCAGACGACACGATGACCTCCCAAGGGAGCGGCCTCCCCAGCTAGCCTCCCGAGGAGCGGAGATTCCTACGCAGGTACCCAGCCTCATGAGGCTGCGATGACGTGAGCCATGACGACCAAGGCCAGGCGGTCGTCAGCGGGCACAGAGGAAGCAGTTTCCTTTTTGGTGCTAAGGAGGCAAGGACAGGCGTGGGTTCCCGAGGAATCCCCCAAAGGTTTCCATTCCGGTGATACAAGACCAAGACCGCAGGCTCGGCAAGATGGAGGTCATCACCGAGCCCACCACTGTGTCACGACCAGAAGCTTTGCGGGTGAAGACCACCTTTCGTCAGGATTAGATGTTCTGCCTGTCCCCTTTCAAATTGGCCATTGTGGGATCCCTTCCTGCCTAAGTTTTGGGGGAAGAGGACCAAGGCCACTATAAATATAGGTTAGCCACAACCATAGAGAGGGATCCAGATCCAACCCTTTCCACCCTCACCAGAACAGCCCTCGCGTGGTTGTTCATCATCTGTACTAGTTCATCCTCAGCCCCTAGTGAGGTCAATCCACCACAAAGCAGGAGTAGGGTTTTACACCGCAAGGTGGCCCGAACCTGGGTAAACTGCCATGTTCATCTTCTTCCTTGCTCACGCGAATCCGGCTATGCTAGGTTGTGGGGCGACGGGCTCTAAGCTTGAGAGGTTGAGATCTTCGCACACGCCGCAGAGTTCGAACCTTCTTGGGTCTGCGGAGCCCTGAATCCGACATTTGGCGCGCCAGGTAGGGGCGTGTCGAAGTCTGCTCCTCTGTTGACCGCGCTTCACCCTCGCCTCACGGCACCCATGGCGTGTGCGGCCCTGCAGGCATGGCCGCCCGAGGCATACGGGAGCGACGCGGGTTGCCCGGCTTTCACCCCCGATTTGCGATGAGTGTAGTGGCTCGTGAAGTTCAGGCCGGTGTTGCCCCCGCGGTATGACGGTGTCGCGGACCCTGAAGGGTTCCTCCAGTCATACGCGCGGGCCATCGAGGCGGCGGGCAGCGACGACAAGGCCATGGAGAACTGGTTCCCCTGGCTCTCACGCAGACTCCTCGGTCCTGGCTCCATGGCCTCCCATGTGCCTCGATCTCCTCTTGAGAGGAACTCTGCGACTAGTTCACCACACGCTTCGCGGCCCCAGCGCCACACGTAGTCGCTTACATCATCGGCGGATCGCAGGCGCCTGCGTCAGGCCGCTACATCAAGTAGCTTCTCCGTCAGCAAGGTACCGCCCGACGACGACGCGAGGCGGCGCAAGGCCGCGGCGGACCTGAGACCGCCATCACCTTCGAGTCCAGAGATCACCCCAAGGCCACGACCGCGGCGGGTGCCCTCCCCATGCTGTGTACTCCCACCATCAGCAACGTCGCAGTGACCAAGACCCTCATCGACGGAGGCACCGGCCTAAACATCCTCTCGGTGGAAACCTTAGATTTGCTTCAAGTACCGTATGATCAGCTACTTCCAAACCGGCCTTTCTCGGGGGTGGTCAAGAGCTCGGCCATCCCCTGGGGTAGATACGCCTCCCTGTCACCTTCGGCACGCGCGACAACTACCACACCGAGCTCATCAACTTCCACGTCGCCTATATCGGCCTCCCGTACAACGCCATCCTACGGTATCCGGCCCTCGCCAAGTTCATGGCGGCTACCCATCCGGGCTACTTCGTCAAGATGCCGGGCAGTAGCAGCATCATCATGGTGGTCGGGGATACGAAGGATGTGGTCCGGGCCCTCAAGCTTGCCTACAGGGCCGCGGCCGCTTCATGCCCTGCCACCGCGGGCGTAGCGGTGGCTCAGGAGGCTGTGCCCATGAAGAAGAAGTAGTTGTTTTCTCAGGACCGGGCCGAGATGAAGCAGGTGCCTGTCCACACCGAGGGCTCGGGCCCCACCTTCACCATTGGTGCGGGCCTTCCTCTGGATCAGGAGGAGGCGCTAGTGGCATTCCCGAGGGCCAAGAAAGACGTATTTGCGTGGGAAGCGTCATACTTGGTTGGTGTCTCGAGGGAGGTACTTGAGCATCACCTGATTGTGTGCCCTGGCATGCGCCCGGTGAAGCAAAAAGCGCGGCGTCAGGCACAAGAGAAAGCATGCGTTCATCGTCCAGGAGGTCGGCAAGCTCCAAGAGGCCAGCATCATCCGGGAGGTGCGGCACCCGGATTGGTTGGCGAATCTTGTGATCATCCCCAAGAAAGGCGGGAAGGAGCGCATGTGCGTCGACTTCACCAGTCTCAACAAGGCCTGCCCTCAGGATCCTTTCCCGCTCCCATGTATCGAGCAGATCATGGACTCCACCGCTGAGTGCGATTTGCTATGCTTCTTGGATGCTTTCTCGGGATATCATTAAATCAAGATGGCAGTGGTGGGCATCGAGAATACAGCTTTCATCTCTCCGCGCGGTGTGTACTACTACACTTGCATGCCCATCGGGCTGCAGAGCACTGGTGCCACTTTCCAGCGACTGATGCACATAACGCTCGGGCCGCAGTTGGGGAGGACCCTGATCAAAGACCTGGAAGAAACATTCACTAACCTGTGGAGCATAAACCCGAAGCTCAATTCAGAGAAGTATGTGTTCGGGGTCCCGCCGGCAAGCTGCTGGGTTTCCTGGTGTCGCACAGAGGGATCGAAACCAACCCCGAGAAGGTCAAGGCAATAGAGCGGATGAGCCTATCTCAGACCCTCAAGGGGATGCAGAAGCTCGCAGGGTGCGTAGCCTCCTTGCGGCGCTTCATCTCCAAGCTTGGTGAGCGCACCCTCCCTTTCTTCAAGCTGATGAAGAAGAAGGGCCCGTTCGAGTGGACCCCGGAAGCTAAGGCGGCCTTCGAAGACCGCAAGCGATACCTCACGAGTCCACCTGTCATGGTGGCGCCCCGCCCGCGTGAGCCCCTGGTGCTCTACTTGGAGGCCACAGCCCACTCAGCCAGTGTGGCTCTCGTGGCGGTCAGAGAGGGGCCCGCCGGTGCGGGCTCGAAGCAGAGCGGCCAGCAGTAAGCCGCGCGACATTCGCTGTCCCAGGGCGATGCTCCCGAGGACCCCACTACTTCATTGACCCCCGAGCCTCACGAGCCCCTCGCGCCCCTGATGGAACAAGGCGCCCCTGACTACACACCTCTCATCGAGCACCCGGTGTACTTCGTCAGCACGGTGTTGCGCGATGCGCGCGCACGCTACCCCATGTAGCAAAAACTCCTGCTCGCACTCGTCGCCTGTAGGAAGCTGCGTGACTATTTCCAAGGCCACCCCATCAAGGTCGTATCGGCGTATCCCCAGGAGAAGGTGCTGCACAGCCCCAATACCGTCGGGAGGGTTGCAGAATGGAACATCGAGTTGCATGCCTTCCAGCTGGAGTTCAGCACGACCAGGTTCATCAAGGGGGCAGCCCTGGCCGACTTCTTGGCGCAGTGGACCGTTTCCCTTGATCGGGGACTGGATGAGAGCCAATCCCTCGCGCCCGGTGACGAAGCACCTGACGGATGGGTCATGCACTTCGATGGTGCCTTTGCGCAGTAGGGCGCGGGGCTGGAGTCGTGCTCATCTCGCCAACCAAGGACAATCTATACTATGCCGTGCAACTCTACTTCCAGCGCGGCGAGAAGGTCTCAAAAAACATCGCAGAGTACAAGGGCTTGATTGCCAGCCTCAGGGCCGCAGCTGGCCTAGGAATCAAATGCCTTACCATCAAGGGAGACTCCCAACTCCTCGTCAACTTGTCCAACAAAGAGTATAAGCCGAAAGACAAACACATGGAAGCTTACTTGGAGGAGGTACGTAATCGAAAAACGCTTCATGTGCTAGGAATTGCAGCACATCCCGCGGGGCATGAACAAGGAAGCCGATGACATCGCTAAGAGGGCTTCCCGCCGCGAGCCCTAGAGGCATGGCGTCTTGGAGGAGAGGCTTCACGAGCCGTCCGCGGCTCCCTTGGCCGCGGGTTCAGCGCTGCTCAGGGAGGAGCTGCCGCTAGCCCCGACCTCAGGAGGCCCGCCCTGCGGCCCGGCCTCAGGAGCTCGTTTACTCCTAGCGCTGGAAGCTCAGGCAGGCTACTGGACCGAGGAGTTCAAGGCGTACCTCCTCGGTGGTACCTTGTCGGAGAAAGAGGAGGACGCAGAGCGTGTGGTCCGCCGGGCCACTACTTATTACTTACAGGGCGGCGAGCTGCACCGGTGACGCCCCAATGACGCCTCACTGCGGTGCATATCCGATGAACAAGGGTGCGAGTTGCCGGCTAATATCCACGACAGGGACAGCGGGCACCACTCCTCGTCGTGCACCCTCGTGGGCAAGGTGTTCCATAGCGGCTTCTACTGGCCGACGGTGCTCAACGACGCTACCGAGCTGGTGCGATCCTGCGAGGCCTGTTAGTTCCATGCCGAGCAGATTCACTAGCCCGCGCAAAGCCACCAGACCATCCCTCTCTCGTGGCCATTCGCCGTCTGGGGATTGGATATCCTAGGCCCGTTCCCTCGGGCGGCTGATGGATACCGCTACCTGTACGTCGCCATCGAGAAGTTCACCAAGTGGGCGGAAGTGGAGCCAGTACGCACCATCCCCGCTGGCTCAGCCGTCAAGTTCATCAAGGGCCTCGCGAGCCGTTTTGGTGTCCCTAATCGTATCATTACTGGCAATGGCTCATAATTCACGAGCAAGCTCTTTAGGACGTACTGTGCTAACCTTGGAACGCAGATATGCTACGCTTCGGTGGCACACCCACGGAGCAATGGCAAGGCCGAGCGCGCCAACGCGGAGGTCCTGAGGGGCCTCAAGGCGAGGAGCTTCCAGAAGAAGCTTGCGGCTTGCGGCAGGGGTTGGCTCGGTGAGCTTCAGTTTGTGCTCTGGTCTATCTGCACCACTGCGACTAAGCCCACCGGCAAGGCCCCGTTCTTCCTCGTCTAAGGGGCCGAGGCGGTCCTCCCTCACGAGGTCAGGCTTCGCTCCCCGCGGGTCCTGGCATTCGATTAGGCGCGTCAGGATGCCTCGCGGGGGATAGACCTCATGCTCGGGGAGGATACCCGCTGCCAAGACTCGCTCCGTGCAGCGAGGTACCAGCAGGTGTTGCGGTGTTACCACTGCCGTAGTGTCCGCTCCCGGACCCTCGAGGTGGGTGACCTTGTCCTGAGGCGTGTCCTTTCCAGGGAGGGCCTTCACAAGATCTTGCACATGTGGGAGGGCCCGTTTAGGGTTACCCGCATCTCCAGCTGGGTGCCGTGCACTTGGAGACGCAGGACGGGGTCCCCATCCAGAATGCTTGGAACGTCCAGCACCTCTGTAGGTTCTACCCATGACACTCTCACGTAATAACGAGTGGGGTTGTACACGCCCCGCAGTCTCCTGAGTGCCGCCCCTGGGCATCACGGGGGCTCCCACCCATGCCGCAGTGGAAGCCCCATGCTACGCACTGGCGGACGACACAATCAATCAGTGAGTATGCCCACGCCTAGTGGAGGCCCCGTGCTCCGCACTGGCGCGAAGACGAGAAAACTAGCATAGGTTCCGGACGCGGCTGTTCTTTTGCTTTGCTCATGTAACGCATTTGCTCCTTCTTGGAATCAAACTTGCAGTTCTCGCGTCTTTATTCGAAAAAGGGGGAATTTCCTTTTCTTTCTTCTTCTAGCAGTGTTTTTCTCTCCTGAGTTTCGCCTTTAAAGCACGACAGCTGCCTATGGCTCCCTCTATCGTGTCCCACGACCGGGGGCTAGAGACGATGTATATGTTTTGAACCGGCCTAGACTGCGCTGGCGGCAGGCCTGCTCATGCATACACCTTGCCAAGACCATGGCAAAATCCTCGCGCGACGCTCCCGAGCCCTGGGGGCCCCGCACATGGCATACCACTCCAGGCTCCGGAGCTCGTTAAGGGATCACCCCCCTTAGGTTGCTCTAGCGCCTTATCCGCATCGTCGCTAGGGGAAGCTCTAGAGGAGCATGCCCCCACAATAAGGGGACCCACCAAGGGCCACGACGCACTAAGCTAAGTTATTCTAATTACGCGAGGCAACAGTCTTTTGATTAAGGGTAATATGATGTCGGAGTACGAGCATGAAACACTAATATGAAGGCGCAAGCGCTACAGTTCATTACACGCCCCGCAGGGCTCTTCGCAAACTCTTGATGTAGGAAATTAAAAAAAGGTGAAGCAAAAGAACCAGCTTCCCAAGGGCTGTTGCTCCTGAGGCCCGGCTTCGTCATCACCCAGGCTCCGTTGGATTCCTCCTCCTGCTTGATAGGGGCATGGTGGTGAGGCGGCTCAGCACCCCCCTGAGCAGGGGCAAGACGGCGTGGCGGCCTGACGCCTTCCTGGGTCTGGGTGCGACGACGAGGCGGTTCGTCGTAGTCGTCATCGCTAGAGCCCCGCCCCCCGGAGGAGACGTCGCCGCTGCTGCTGGATTCGCAGCGGCCAAGGGCAAGTTCACTGTAGAGGACGCCACTGTCGCGCTGGCTGTCGTCGTCCGAAGAGTGGTCGCTATCACCATCACCCTCCGGGTAGCATCCCAGGTGGAGACCGTCCTCCCAAAAGATCCTGAGAAAAAGTGTCGCCGCCCCGTCGTACCTGAAGTGGAGGGTGCGCCTCCCTTTCAAACCGCGAGCACGGGCGAACGACTGCCATCCACGGGTCAGGAACACATGGCCGATGGAGTTAACCTCGACGTCCACACATGAAGACTCGTTGCACCAGCCGTCAGGCTGCAGCCGTAGCCCGGCGGGTCCCGCCGCCGGCTGCTCCTCCACGAAGGAGCTTGGAAGCAAAAGCCATGTGCCTAGAGGGCCCTCCACCCGCACGACAAACTCGCGCACCAAGTCACTCGAGCGGACGCGCGGGCGCGGCTGTCGGCGGGAGACGGCGTGCCTACCCCTGGACGTGGCCGCTAGGGCCACCATGACTGCTCCCAACGGGAAGGCCCCTCCCCCGGCTAGTGGAGTCATCACGAGCCGTCACGGGCGGATGCCCGTGCCCGCGTGAAGACGTCGCCGGAGCGGCCGGAGATTTGCGGGGACGGCCGCGCCATCTCTTGGGCGGTGGCGCCTCCGGCCCCACTTGGGAGGCCTTGCCCTTCTCCTCTGCTGAGAACCTACCTGTTGGCGCCATTATCGCTATGGCATGATGGGGGATGCGGCGGAGGTAGGATGGCGAGAAGGCACGAAGATGAAGGTGGGCTGAGGGGCTCCATTTCCATCGCCCATTTATGGGCGGAAGTAGAACAACCGGCGTCCCCCCACTTTCCGAGTGATGACGGCCCTGCTGCATGCATCAGACTACCGTCAACTCGGAAGGGTTGCCGAGGCGACGTGGGGAAGCGGAGGCGTTCGCGTCGTGTTAAGCGCCACGTGTCAGCCTGGCCCGCAGGTGATTGGGGCCCGCAGCGCTTCACCCTTGCCCCTTGGCTTCGCCTTGAAGCCAGCCCGAGCGCGCCCTTCAGCCCGGGGGCTACTGTCGGTGTTCTGGGAACCAGGGTACCCAGACTTGCCTTCCTGCGGCCCACGGCGTGCCTCCCTCGACGGCCTGGTACGACCCATCTGCAAGACTGGCAAGACAAGACCCTCCCGAGGGGGCCAGGCTTCGTGAGGTGGGTGACACCAAGACCTACCGAGGGAGCGGCCTCCCCACGTGGCCTCCCGAGGAGCGGAGATTCCTATGCAGGTACCCACCTCACGAGGCTGCGATGACGTGAGCCATGATGACCAAGGCTAGGCGGGCGCCAGCGGGCGCAGAGGAGGCAGTTTCCTCTTTGGTGCTAAGGAGGCAAGGATAGGCATGGGTTCCCGAGGAATCCCCCAAAGGTTTCCATTCCGGTGCTACAAGACCAAGACCACAGGCTCGGCAAGGCGGAGGTCATCACCAAGCCCACCACTGCGTCACGACTAGAAGCTTTGCGGGTGAAGACCACCTTTCATCAGGATTAGATGTACTGCTTGTCCCCTTTCAAATTGTCCATTGTGGGATCCCTTCCCGCGTAAGTTTTGGGGGAAGATGACCAAGGCCACTATAAATATAGGTTAGCCACCACCGTAGAGAGGGATCCAGATCCAACCCTTTCCACCCTCACCAGAATAGCCCTCGCGAGGTTGTTCATCCTTCGTACTTGTTCATCCTCAGCCCCTCTTGAGGCCAATCTACCACAAAGGAGTAGGGTTTTACACCGCAAGGTGGTCCGAACCTGGGTAAACTGTCGTGTTCATCTTCTTCCTTGCTCACGTGAATCCAGTTAGGCTAGACATAAGAAGGCACTGCAAAAATTTCATATAATTTGGTCATGCAAGAAATGGTACTTCCTTCATAGTGGTTTTCTCTGGACAAAAACTTGGGGGAATAATGGAGAGCGATTGGCTAAAGGAAATAAGCTAAAATTTGGTGGAGGGAAATTTTATAGGTAGGACCATATCCTGGTAAATTTTCAGCAATAATGAAGCAGTGTAGAAGATAGTTGCTTCCCAAACTAAATATCTAACCAAAAGCAAAATTGGATGATGTGTTCACATAGATTCTTGGATGGAGTTGAAATTTGACGGAGAGTAAATATTTGAGCATATGGATGTTCTGGCAAAATTCAACTCATTTTAATAAGCCTAGCTAGTACTTCCTTCGCAAAGCTTCCCTCTGGATAGAAACTTTGGAAATTTGCTGAGGAAGATTGACTAGGCAAATGGAGTTTAATTTTGGCATATTACAATGATTTGAGGGCAAAGAAAAAATAATAGCACTTCCTGCACAAAGTGCCAAGTCTGGAAAGAATAGGAAAATGAATATTCCTAGATTATTTTTGACTAGGCAAGGAAGGTTTTTGACATATTTGTAGAATATATGATCCAAAGAATTTATGAGAATTTTATGGGAATTTTGGAAATGACAGAAATATAGGTTGCTTCACAACATAGGTCAAATAGGGTTATTCCTTTAATAGAAAAAGGAATATTCCCAATAAATAAAGATTGGGGTTGGGCTAGAATGAAAATGCTATGTTCTTGGGAAAGATTTGAGGATGATGAACCACATGGGAGAACAAGAAAGGATGATCTTCCCAGGTTTGAAGTCCACAAAACTGCTCTCAAGGAAAGGCTGCGCAAAAACCTAAGAAACCAAAAAGAAAAAGAAAGGGCCAAATTTGGGGTGTTACAAGAAGGCAGCTAAGGGTCCAGGGGCGAAAGGACATCATCATCACTCGTACAAGCATGCCCGGAAGACCATGCCACCATGGTACAGGCTACACAAGCCTACTCTAATGTATATTCAACCAATCAGAACCTCCGGCAAGGTCTCCCTCAATGCTATAAATAGGGGAGACCCAAGCCACACAGGGGGTCGACCTTTTGGCCTTAGAAGAGACACATGCCGATCTTCTCATCTTATAATAGACACATTATAGCTCTATACCGTTGAAATACAAAACAAAGCAGCAGTAGGATACACTAAAAAGGTGCCTCGAACCTGGGTAGTTCCTTGTGTTCATCCGTAGTTCATCCATCGCATTCATCTATGACTTAGGATTGCTAGACGTGTTCAATCCCTGGCCGGACTCTCAAAGGGTTGTTGCTCACAACTCATATGTAGTTTATTAGAAACCGACAGCTGCAATCAAAGTAACTTAGCAAAGTTCAATATGAGAAAAGCATAGGCATTGGATCAGCAATGGATATTTGTGTTGGATGACATTCATCATATAACCGTCCCAACCTAGAGCGATACATAGTAGCTCTAATTCATCAATGTAATGTAGGCATCTATTCCGTATATAGTCATACGTGCTTATAATAAGAACTTGCATGTTATGTTTTGTCCTACCCTCCCATGGCAGCGGGGTCCATAAGGAAACTAAGGGATATTAAGGTCTCCTTTTAATAGAGAACCGAAAAAAGCATTAACACATGGTGAATACATGAACTCCTCGAATTACAGTCATCCCCGGAGAATATCCTAACTATCATCACTTTGGGTCTACGGATTAGAACAATAAAAAGTGCATATAACTAGCAGATAGGATCAAGAACTCAAATGTATTCATGAAAACATAGAGGGTTCAGATCTAAAATTGTGGCACTCGGGCCCTAGTGACACGCATTAAGCATAGCAAAGTCATAACAACATCAATCTGAAACATAGTGGATAAGTATCAAGCCCTAACAAATTGACTCGATTACAAGACAAATCTCATCCAACTCCATCACCTTCCAGCAAGCCTATAACGGAATTACTCACTCCCGGTGGTGAGCATCATGAAGTTGTTGATGAAGAAGGGTTGGTGATGATGATGGCAACGAATCGCCCTCTCCGGCGCGCCGAACACTGTAGATCAGCCCTGCTGATGTAGAACAGGAGGTCGCGGCGGCTCCGTATTGTAAAACGCGATGAAACTTCTTCTCCTATTATTTTTTTCTTGGGAAGATGGTATTTTTGGACTTGAGATTAGGGCCAGCGGAGCTTCATGGCCCCCACAAGGTAACATGGCGCGCCCTAGGGGCTGGGCACGCCCTATTGCCTTGTGATCAAGACGTGGCCCCTCTCTGGTGGATCTTCGCTCCAGTATTTTTGATATATTCCACAACAAATGTCCAAAAAGTGACGTCTGATTCCGAGAACTTTATTTCTACAGATAAACAACACCATGGTAGTTTTGCTGAACACAGCGTCAGTCCAGGTTAGTTTCATTCATATCATACAAATTAGAGTCCAAAATAAGAGCAGAAGTGTTTGTAAGTGTAGATACGATGGAGACATATCCACTCCCCCAAGGTTAACTCATTGCTTGTCCACAACAAATTCAGTTGACAAACTAAAAGTGATAAAGCAATATCTTTTACGAACTCTTTTGTTCTTGTATCCGTATATAAGCTTAACTAGCACTCAAGTTTTCAGCAAACTTCCGCTCCTGCCGATTTGAGTAGGACAAGAAGCAACATAGCATCAACGGCGATGCGGCAAAGGGCAGTGTGTGTAGCAACGTACACCAGTGAGGTCGTCAGCAGGGCCACCGGTGAGGCACGAAGTCAACATCGATGGAGTACTTGACGGGGGGCTTCACGCAAGTTGCCAGGCGGCCACGCACGTGAAGGAAATTTTTACTCCAACCGGTTGTGGAGGAGTACTTTTATGAGTCAGGAGGTCATGGAGTAAATTTTTTACTCCTATAAAGTGGATAAAAGATAGGCTAGGTGCGATTTAGAGGAGTAAAATTGAAATTTCAATCCTGTATTGCTTTTTAAAGGACAGGCTAGAGATGCCCTTAGATGCAGGCCGACATGCTTGGCTGCTAAGTATGAGCTAGGGATCGGGAATTCAGCTATGGTGGCATCTCAAATTCAACTCACTTGCTCTGTTCGTCTTGCTGAGGAGGAGAGAAGGAAGGAGAAGATTACAATCTGACCGCCCAACTATGTACCAATTCGCTACCTTACACAGAGAACGGTCGCCGGTTATATAACCCTCGCACACACCACTCTCTTGGGTCGTATCTGGTCGATGGCACATGGGCCCTCTTGTCAGGCAGCTAGCCACACACTCTAGAAGGTGGTGTAGTGCTAACACTCCCCCTCCCACGACGGCCACTTTGTCCCCAAGCTGGTGCGCGAGAGAAACATTGCTTGAGCTCCTCGAAATCTTCCCATCTTCCAAGGGACTCTGGCTGACCAGACCACCGGATGAGCCCTTGTGGTATAGCGTCATCGCCACGTCGATGGAACCGTTACTGTAACACACGCATAGGAATAGCAAATTGAGTGTCAGTAGAAGATAGTTGACACTGAACTTTATAGCGAGGCCCAATGGCCATCTTGAGCTGGGATACATGCATGATAGGGTGAATCTTGGTGTTGGCGGGTAACTGAAGACGGTTAGCAGTATCAACCACCCTCTTCAGAATCTTGTATGGACCATGAACATAAAAAGTAACTTGTGATGAGCACATGGAGTGACAGATGGCAGGATGTGATAGAGGCGGGGTGTCCCGATCTTTCGATGAGATTATAACTATCGATTTGGTGGAGATGACTTTGACGATCCGACTACAAACATGCACGACGTTACGCCTTAGCAATCGCTAAACCAATCTCCCGAGGTTACTGACGATGCTGGAAGCACGATCAACCTGACCATGAAGGTCTATTCCTGCATACAATCAAAGAACAAGCAAGAATATGATAATGCAATCTGAATATTGCGAATATAGATGAAGTATTGATAAAGGTGGGGATCCGAAAGCGGTCTTGGTCTGGTCTTTGGACACAAACGAAGTACATGAAGTTGCAATGGCTAACTTTTAACTAAACAAATCCCAAGGAATAAGCTACTAGATGGATCTACTTATATAGGAACAAGGGGTGGCGGTCAAGGAGGTGGGAGGATGTCCCAAGGCAGTCTAAAACTAACCCTAGGTCGTACAAGGCTCATGGGCCCAAGTGGAGGTGATGCAACACGTTTGGACTTGTTGTTTGACTCGGATTCTGCTGCAGCATCAGATTGTTTCATCGATATCTCAACACTCCTGACGAATTTGAAAGTGAATCCAATTGGGTTGGAAAGAGCATGAAATCTACTTTCCAAAAAAAATCACCCAATTCGGAGTTCGTATGAAAAAGTTGTTGGCGTTTTGAGTCAGGTATGTCTATGCAGTCCGAATCTGAATGCAGAACATGAGAGACTTGGACTCTATCTTCTCTTGGCCCAAAAGTGACGTGAGAGGACTTTTTGAACAGAACCTAAACATCTCCTTTTCCCTTATCTTCATATGTGGATTGTACAAATGTCCCATACACCTGCAATTAGACAAAACGCAAAAGTGTGTAAAGTATTTTTGTTCTGGATAACATAAATAAATTATTAAATAGTTAGCACTAGAAATCACCTGACAAATATGCATGTATGCAATATTTTTGGTCGTATCCAAGGTAGTCATGTCCTCATCATCCTCCCCTTCTTGAAAACAAAGCCGTCCTCGGAGTTGCTTAATCTAAAATGTGGCTAACAAAAGAGACAAGGTGTACATGTTGTATATGTATGTCATCCATTTTTACTTCCCTTGGATTTTGCACATATGACACATGTATACATGAGTAACTTTCATAGTTAATAAAATATAAAGCCAAAATATTATCACAAGAAGTAGAAGGCATGAAAGTATTGCAACTCAGTTTGCACATATAAGTGAAGCTCTTATTCATAAGAAAAGATTGACAATATTCATCATTAAACCATCCCAACGTTGGTGAATAAACCTTACTTGCATCAGATTTACATGCTTAAATAAGCAAACATGCAATAAGTCATTTGACACGGAATAATCACCAAGATTAGAGGTCATATCAAAATGATTAAACATTGGTTCTTTTGGATCAACAGTTAATTCATTGGGTGCACTCAAAATTGTTGGTATTTCAGTTGTTTGATCACATGACGCATTCATGACAGTAACATGATTCTCTAAAATAGGTGATGTGCTCAAATCAACAGGTAACTCAACACATGATGTATTCAAGTTAACTAGGCATGCATCATTCTCATGTGAAGTTATATCATCAATACCTTTACAGTTACCTTGTCGCAAAGATGTAGCTGATGTAGGTACGGATGATGGCAATGTATCATACACTTGAGATGATGTTGTGCTCACAATCTGAGGTGTGGCTGCTCTAGTAGGTGCAACAGTGGAGGAACCAAGCGGTGGTGGTGAGCATGAACTGGAATAGTAGTTGTTGTAGTCACCCAATGCGTCCTACTGTATCTGTCTCTCAAAGGTACAAGCACGAACATACATACCAGTAATGCAACGAGGAATAGACTGAAATCTTGCTTGAATATCATGGTTCAAACCACCAAAAAATCTATTCATTGTATCATCCTCAGATTCTTCTATGTCACAATGAGGCATATAAGATTTGAACTCTTGGTAGTAAGCATGAACACTGTTGTTGCCTTGTTTATATTGTTCAAATTTGCAAAGATATTCACGACAAGAGTAAGGAAGGAAAAATTGTTGTCTCATTACATCTTTCAAATCTTTCCAAGTTGTGGGTTGGTTATCAATGTTTTTCTTACAATGCACACTCCACCAAACAGAAGCAAAACCAGTAAATGCTCTTGTGGCAGCTCGTACTCGCTCAAGTTCAGAAAAGTCATGGTGACTAAAAACTTGTTCTACTTCAAGCTCCCAAGCTAGATAAATAGCAGGATTAAATCTACCCTCAAATGACGGTAAAGAGATAACTTGACCAGGTGCTTGTGTGTGTTGTCCCAACTCTCGTGATGGTGAAGATGTGTCCGTCATCCAAGAACTTCTATCTCCGGAACCTGTCATGATTAGTAGAAACAAGAAAAAAAAATCGAGAATAATGTTCCTATGAACTACTAGGATGTGGTTGTAAAGTGCTCACAGTAAAGCAAATATCAATATCTTACAAGTTCTTACCATGCGGCAGGTGGTGACAGGTAACCAGCGGTGTCAAATAACTCCGAAGATTGTGTAAAGCGATTGCCAGGGGAACGTACGTATACACGGTGTAGAAATATATGGAGCTGGGTTGGCTATATATGGTAGCAAAAGATTAGGAATAATCAATTCAGAGATGCAATGTTGAATAAACGCTCAACGACGGTACTGTGCTGGTCCTAGGGTAGACCAGACTAGAGACACGAGCCTAGAACACTAATGAGGTCACGGCATAGCACAACTAGCATCAATGAAGGATACTAAGTACCTCTGGACAACAAGATATAAGTGAAGATCACAACGGCAGTAAAGATAATGATGAAAAACAACTACCAAGTAGGATATATCAACAACTTTCTCTCCAACTTTTCAAGAAAAGTTTGAGCCAATTTTCTGATAACTTTTTTCAAAGAATGCTACTAACTCAAGCTTTCCAATGCAAAAATAATTACTCAATTCCGAGTTGATATGAGGAGTAAAAAAATTCTGAAACTGGCTTGAAAAACTAGAACAAGCTGTGTTCGCGAACTTCGGAGGGCAAAAACACCTATTTAGAAGCCGATTTTGAGGTGTCAAATATTGAAATAGCTTCTGCAACTATTTAGATGCGGCTCGTCACTAGCTTTCATTTGAGTACTCGCGAAGCCAAAACGGACTTCGTATGAGGAAGTTATGCCTGTTTTACTGAACAGTGCACAAAACAGATTCCAATTCAAATTCAACTACCAGATTGAGTCTAGATAGATCCGACTTTTGTTTTTTTTCTTCTCTCTTTTTTTCCTCACACTTTTTTTATTTTTCTTTCTCTTCTGTTTTTTCTCTGACTTTTTTTAACTTTTTTCTCTCTTTTTTTCTCACTGCCTTTTTTTCTCTCCCTCTTTCCAAGACAAACTAGATAAGATGCAGATTGGATCAAGCAAAGATGTGCACGACCTCAACTATGATTGTGACAATGAACTATGGGTAGCACGTGGTGGAAATTGATGGATGGTGTGGTGGACATCGGAAGGGATAACGATGCAGCGGCGACGTGACTAATGTGAACAGAACTCGAAACTCTAAACGAACTAGACAGAAAAACCAGCAACTCGACACGACGATGCAATCGATAATTCAATAATGCAAACAATGAAAAGAAAATTGCAAAGGCTCAGACTGGCTAGGACAAAGGATGAATAGATCTAACTTTTTTTGTGGCTTTTTCTTGGACAATAGGTAAGAAAATAAATCTAATCTAGGGATAACTGGAAATTCTCACCGAGCAACCTGAAAACTGATACCACTTGATAGAGGCGGGGTGTCCCGATCTTTCGATGAGATAATAACTATCGATTTGGTGGAGATGACTTTGACGATCCGACTACAAACATGTACGACGTTGCGCCTTAGCAATCGCTAAACCAATCTCCCGAGGTTACTGACGATGCTGGAAGCGCGATCAACCTGACCACGAAGGTCTATTCCTGCACGCAATCGAAGAACAAGAAAGAATATGATAATGCAATCTGAATATTGCGAATATAGATGAAGTATTGATAAAGGTGGGGATCCGAAAGCGGTATTGGTCTGGTCGTTGGACACAAACGAAGTACACGAAGTTGTAATGGCTAACTTTTAACTAAAAAAATCCCAAGGAAAAAGCTACTAGATGGATCTACTTATATAGGAAGAAGGGGTGGAGGCTAAGGAGGTGGGAGGACGTCCCAAGGAAGCCTAAAACTAATCCTAGGTCGTACAAGGCTCGTGGGCCCAAGTGGAGGTGATGCAACACCTTTCGACTTGTTGTTTGACTCGGATTCTGCTGCAGCGTCGGATTGTTTCGTCGATATCTCAACGCTCCGGATGAATTTGAAAGTGAATCCAATTGGGTTGGAAAGAGCACGAAATCTACTTTCCAGCAAAAAACGAATCACCCAATTCGGAGTCCGTACGAAAAAGTTGTTGGTGTTTTTAGTTAGGTATGTCTGTGCAGTCCGAATCTGAATCCAGAACGTGAGAGATTGGACTCTATCTTCTCTTGGCCCAAAAGTGACGTGAGAGGACTTTTTGAACAGAACCTAAACTTCTAATTTTCCCTTATCTTCATATGTGGATTGTACAAATGTCCCATACACCTGCAATTAGACAAAACACAAAAGTGTGTGAAGTATTTTTGTTCTGGATAACATAAATCAATTATTGAATAGTTAGCACTAGAAATCACCTGACAAATATGCATGTATGCAATATTTTTGGTCATATCCAAGGTAGTCATGTCCTCATCAGGATGTGAGGCTGCGGTTTCAGGAAAACCGAATCACCACCTTGAAACACATGATCAGATCTTTTCTTGTCGGCCTAGTGTTTCATCCGAGCTCTCACTCGCTGGAGGTGTTGTTGCAACTGGCAGAGCATCAAATAACGACCCTTAAGCCAAGTATCCATGTTTGGAATAGAACAAGTTTATGATGCAGAGAGACCAAAATTGCAAGGAGAGTGGTCGTACAATATGTCGAATTGAGACTTATCTTCCAATGCAGAATGAGCACTTGTGTCATACCAATATTCCACTAACGACAGCCATTGCACCCGTTTAATCGGACATGCATGCATGAAACAATGTAGATTAGCTTCCGAACATTGATTAACCATTTCACTCTGGCCCATCTGTCTGAGGATGATGTGACAAACTCGTGCGCAACTTGACACCCGTTAGGCCTACTAGCTCGCGCCAAAAGCGGCTTGTGGAAATACGATCTCGATTGGTCACAATAGACATAGGCATTCCATGTAATTTGTGTATATTGTCCGTGAATTCGAAGCAACAATTGATACAGTGGATTGAGGATGCAATCCAATAAAGTGAGCATAGCGAGACAATTTTTCAACAACGACAAACACACAATTAAAGCGGTCATACTTAGGAAGCCCTTCGACAAATTCCATCATAAACATTTGCCAGAACTTGGTAGGAACAAGAAGAGGTTCATGTAGCCAAGGGTATCACACATGATCAGGTTTAGCACACTGAGAAATGATACACTCTCGAATATACTGACGAACCTGTGCTCTCATCCCCTTCAATAGAAGAGTTGTTTCAGGCATCGCAGTGTGACTGGAGTACTAGAGTGACCACCGATGGGGCTCGTGTGGAACGCATCCAATAGACTGAGAAGAAAGGAACGCCAGACGGAAGCCACAAATGTCCTTTGTAACAAATCAGGCCGTCATACAAAGCACACTTATCATCACATTCATTCTCGACTTCTAATCATGTCAGAAGTTCTTGCGCTTTAGTGTTATCCTGATACAAATCGTATATATCTTGCAGCCAAGCTAGCTGTTGCCGCGACAGAGCCAACAAATGAGTTTCATGATGAAGGCTACGAGACAGAGCATCCGCTACATGATTATCCACTCCTTTTCTTGTACTGTATCTTAAATTGAAAACCCAGCAACTTGGTAAACACTTTTTGCTGCCATGTGTGTGCAACCTATGGTCTTCCAAATGAGCTAAGCTGCCATGATCCGTAAGGATAAGAAATTCTGCATGTTGCAAGTATGGACACCATTGTTCCATAGCCAAGAATATTGCCATGTACTCCTTTTCATACGTGGACAGTCCCCGAGTATGAGGCCCAAGTCCGCGACTGACATAAGCCAATGGATGACCATCCTGATGAAGCACATCTCCTACTCCAGTGTCACTAGCATCCGTTTCAACTACAAATTCCTTACTGAAATTTGGAAGTGCCAAAACTGGAACTATTGTGATATCTTTTTTAGGTGATTAAAAGCTTTTTGATTTTCAGAGGACTAGACAAATGTAAAATTGTTGCGTAACATATGAGTTAAAGGCTGACTAATGACCCCATATTGGACCAATTTGGCAATTAAAGACACACAAGGCTAAGAAGACACTAAGTTCCTTCACATTCTGAGGTTCGGGACAACTGTTCACAGCAGAAATCTTCGTAGGTCAGTTGATACACCTTGTTCAGAGATAACCTAACCCAAATAGGAAACACTCCTGTGAGAAAATGAACACTTTGAGCCCTTAACCTACCATTGGTATTGATTCAGCAACTGTAAAACCCGGCGCACATGTTGTATATGATCCTGAAGGGTTTTACTAAAAACTAGAATATCATCAAAGAAAACCACACTACACAAACTTGCAAAACATGCACTAGAGTGACATTCATGGCTGACTGAAATGTGGGCGGGCCATTTGTCAATCCAAAGGCTAACACATTAAACTGGTAGAGCCCGTTGGTTGTGTGGAAGGCAGTCTTGTATTTGTGTCCGGGGCTAGTCGAATCTGATGATATCTGGCCCGGAGATCGAGTTTGGTAAACCAGGAAGCACCCACTAGTTCATCCAATAATTCCCCTATAGCAGGTAAAGGAAACTTAGTCTTCAACATAGACAAGTTCAGAGGCCCGTAATCAACACACAATCGCAAACTGTCCATCTTTCTCTTTGACCATGATAATAGGAGAAGCAAAGGGACTAGTACTAGGCTTAATAGAGGCGAGGGGCCCGATCTTTCGATGAGATGATAACTATTGATTTGGTGGAGACGACTTTGCCCATCCGACTACAAACGTGCAACGATGTTGCGCCTTAGCAATCGCTAAACCAACTCCGAGAGGTTATTGACCACGCAGGAGCACGATCAACCTGATCACGAAGGTCTATTCCCGCAAGCAATCGAAGAAAAAGCAAGATTATGATTAAGCAATCTGAATATTGCGAATATGGATGAAGTATTGATAAAATTGGGGTTTCATAAGCGGTCTTGGTATGGTCGTTGGACACAAACGAAGTACACAAAGTTGCAGCAATGGCTAACTTTTAACTAAATAAAACCCAAGTCTAAACGATGCCTTAAGGGCTATATTTATACGGGAATAGAGAGGGGATTTTGTCCACCCTTGGCAAGGAGGGACTAAACCACCTCTTGAGTCGTTTCCCCACGGACTCTCCAAATAGCCTATGAAGTAGTATTTTGAAAATACATGGGCCTGGCCCAAAAATAAGGTGGCGCAACACCTATAATAAGGTATGGATGAATTTTATGAACGGGCATCTTGATATTTCGTCCATCTTCTTGTATGTCATCATGGGGGCTTCAAAGTGCGGAAATCTTCACTGGAGACTTCTTTCTTATTCCCTTCGCGCGTGCCTTCATCTCCATGCTTCATCATGCTCCAATGTTCATCCTTATGGTCCATGCTAGGCCCTTCAACACTAATCAACATAAATGTATCCAAGTTAGGTAGCATCACATTCTCATGAACATTAGAAACATTACCAAGAAAAGAAAGTACCTGATAATTTAACTGGCATGCGCGAGCTCGAGTAATTGGTCGAATAGGTATAATAGCAGGGGTTGTGGGTGTAACTACGGTAGCCATGTCCTCATCCTCCCCTTCTTGAAAACAAACCGTCCTCGGCGTTGCTTAATCTGAAATGTGGCTAACAAAAGAGACAAGGTGTACACATTGTATATATATGTCATCCATTTTTACTGATCTCAGTTGTGGCACATGACACATTTGTACAAGAGTACTCGTTAAAAGTCGTGAAGTATAAAGCCAAAATACTATCCCCAGAAGTCAAAGGCATGAAAATATTGCGACTCAGTTTGCACATATAAGTGAAGCTCTTAATGGTAACATAAGATTGGCATTGCTCATCATTAAACCATCCCAACCTTGATGAACCATCACCAAGATTAGAGGTCATATCAAAATGATTAAACATTAGCACAATCATTTTCAAACGTATTTGGTCCAAATCTGATTTATTCCTTGATTCACATGGTTCTTTCGCATCAATAGTTAATTCAACGTGTTTCACTAATAATGGTTTGATCACATGGCGAAGTCAAATCATGAACATATTCTTTAAAATTGGTGGTGTGATCAAAGTAGTGGGTAGCTCATCAGATGGTGCATTTAAATTGATAAGAAGTGGAAGATTAGTACATTTGTCATTACCTCTTACGATCAACTCAAATGATGTAGACACTCTAGGTGGCAACACATCACGTGGTGGAGGTGATGTAGTGCACACCACAATGGATGTTGTTGAGTAGGTGCAATGGTGGAAGGAACAACCATCACAACTCTTGGGATTTGCACCTTCCGCTTGTTTGTCTTCTGGGCAACACGTCTTGTTATCTCCTATTCAACTTTCCAACCAAGACGAAACAAACGGTCCATATGATAACACTTCTCATGAATTAGTATCTCTTGAATGTCACGGTTTAATCCTCCCCAAAATCTATCCATAAAATCATCTTCACTTTCTTCTAAACAGGAATGCAACAAGGTAGTTTGTAAATCATCATAATATTTCGTTACAGTGTCACTACCTTGTTTTAAATGTTGCAACTTTTTAATCATGTCACGAGCATAATAAGCGGGAACGAATGTATGTCGCATGGCAAGTTTTAAATCATCCCAAGTACTAGGTATATAATTAGGGTGTAACCGATAATACTCACTCCACCAAAATAAAGCATAACTAGTGAAAGAACCAACCGCAACCGTAACTTTTTTACCTTCATCAAAATTATGGGAACCAAGTATATTGTTTATGTCGAACTCCCATTCAATATATAAAGCAGGTCTAGAACGACCATTAAATGGTGGTATAGAAACAATAACCTGATCATGTGCATTTGGATGTTTGTGCACCTCTCGTGACAGTTGTGGTATTTGCATAGGTGGTGGCACATATCCCGCGATCGACAAAGCCCATGAGTTGTGATGCAGAGCATCCTACGGTCATCCCCATGGACCTACCATCGTCTCAACAAGATCGAAGAAGACCCATGACACGAGCACGAGCTAGAGCTCTCGAGAACGAGGTGACTTCCTTCCTAAGTGATATCACATATGATCCACTCGAGACATGGCTACTACCTAAGTCCGATATGCTATGCATGATCAGGTGTCAAGAGGACCCTCCCCGAGATGCTCATGTAGACGGACAAGCCGCTAAGGCCATGGATGAGCAGAACCAACAGAAGGAGAAGAATGGCCCGGACATCCGGCCCCAGTCCCGGATATCCGGCCGCTGGAGACAGCCACTACAGCAACGTTCCAGCCGCTGAAGCTATAGGACCCGGACATCCGGCCCGACAGCCCGGACATCCGGCCGCTGCCCGGAAATCCGGTGCCCGTCACAGAACATGCCCGAATCTGAACCCCTTCAGCCCGGACATCCGGCCAAAGGCCCGGACATCCGGCTCCTCGTGAAGGCCCGGACATCCTGCCCCGTCCGTCTGCGCACAGTAAAGGGCCGAGGCCCGTGTACCCCTTCGCCCACCTAGACTATATATACTCTCCCATCTCCCTCTTTCTAGGGTTAGCGTTGTGATAGCTCATATTAGAGATAGAGCCTCGCTCATCCACATCGGATCTACTCCACGAGAGAGACAGCGGCCCCTCTACGGAGAAATCCACGTTGGATTCAAGACCTCCTCGCGGAGAAGACCAGCAAGACCTCCCACGGAGAAGAACCGGTTACCCCTTGTATCGTCCCTTGTTGAACATGGATCATGTATCTCCCTTTGTGTTCATGGAACTAGCACATGTCTGATCATACTTGTTGGTTTGAGTGTTTCTCTTGTGTTCCCCTTTGTGATTTCCCCTCGTGTTCTTCGTGTTCGTCGCGGGATCCGCTCCTTTCGTGAAAGATCGGCCGTATAGGGTTCCACCCTACATCATCTTGGTATCATGAGCCACGTTGATCACGATTTTGGAGCCTCCCCGTTGTGTTTTCTAGCCTGATTTTGTTGTGTTCTTCCCTAATTCGAAAATTGCCCCACAAAAATAGCCCCAATTTTTTTGTGATTTGTTGGTGTGATGAAGTGTTGTTGGATTTGATCCGCGGATTTCGTGTGTTGCAGGTAGATCTAGCTTTTCCCCAACTTTTCCCCAATTTCCTTCCACAAAATCTTCAAAATTTTGCCCCGGATTTGACCTCTCCACGCGGTGTTCATCGAGTTCATGCACGGATCCAGAGCCCGGACATCCGGCCCGACAGCCCGGACATCCGGCCCCTAACAGCATCACTCCCCTCCACCGCTCCGTTTCCCAACTAACTTTCGCCCAATTTTGTCCCGGTGCCCACTTACACTTCCGCATATCACCACCACTTCCGCATAGCACCACCATAAGCTCCCTCGCTACCAACTCCGACAATTTTGCTTTGAGAATTTGAGTTGTGGTTCCCGTGTCCTATTGTGTTTCAGCTATTTAGGTACGGTTCGACATCGACATCACCGCCACTCATCTTCGCAACAGATTCGGACTACTACGAACGGCTACATCATTTTGGTCATCAACATCATCTCGGTATCGTGATATCATCATACTTTCTTGCAATTGCATTGATAACCCCATAGCCTTACTTTTGCATAGCTTACCTGTTGAGGATATAGCTACTGGTGTGACCCGCCGTAGATGGGCCGGGTTACGTTGCAACAACTCTTCGTTCAGAAGCCCAAGGATAGGTTAAGGATGGCGGTTTAGTGATAGGTCTAAGGCCCAGAGGTGGCTTAAGGCCCATAGTGGTAAACCGCCGTTGTGGCATGACTTGTAGTGTAAGGCAAGAATAATTAAGAGTCCGAGCCGGACATAGTTTATGAGCCGGCCGGGACTCTGAGAGCCGCTAGGCGTTAACCTTTCTATATAAAGGGACGACCCAGCGGCGGTTCAGGACAAGTAAGATCAAATCGATAACTAGGCGCGACGGTTTAGCTCCCTGGTCATCAAAACCCTAAGTAATCCAACCTCAACTGGAGTAGGCTTTTACCTTCACCGTAAGGGGCCGAACCAGTATAATCCTCATGTCCTTTGTCCCGTTTAACCCCTTTAAGCTTCCTAGTTGCGATGGCTCCACGACTAAGTCCTTGCACGAGGACATCTGCCGTGACAATTCCACGACAGTTGGCGCCCACCATGGGGCCAGCGCACGGTGGATTTGAGTTCTTGAAGGGCAACTTCGAAGGGCTCAAGGGATATGCTGTGGGCCGGATGACCAAGAGTCATCGCGGCAAGCTCTACATCGACGATGCAAGCTGGGGCCCCAACGCCGGCTCAATTGAGTACGGGTACCGGGTCCCCTTCGGCGGAATCCACGTTTTCATTGGCAAGATTGGCGAGCCGGCCCCTGAGACGGACCTCTGCGCCGACCTCATCGAGACGGCTCAGCGTGCGAGACCCGCCCGGACTCTGCCTGCCTTGAGGCATGCTTTCGTGGGATGCGTCCATGGAGGACTCTCTGAAGGATCCGGATCTGGCGATGAGACGGCCGCTTGCTCTGACGGCGAGTCGTCCACAGATGAGACCAACTCGTTATATCAACATCAAGATGGCAGGCTCAAGGGTTGTTCCGATGGCGACAGTATTCCGGACCCCTTTGAGCCGCCCAGCCGGGTTGGAATCTTCATGGCCGGCGCACAACCTATTCTAAACCCCGCTGCTAGGGCAGGGGGCCCTGCGCACTCGCCGGCTCAGGTGCTAATGGATCTCACAGATAAGATGACTGCCCTATTAACTGCTACGGTCGTCCCAGCGGATCAAGTTCAACATGATGCAGAGGTGGCACAGTTAAAGCTGGATATAGCAAGAGCCAAGGAAGATCTGGCAGCGGAAGGGATCAGGAGGGCTGCAGAGCGGGCGGCTCTCGACGCCCAGACTCAGCTGATTCAGGCATAGTCTTTCCGGCTCACGATGGATCAGAACACATCCAATGAGATCATGAGAAGGAGGCATCAGAAGGCTCAATCTCGACTCCCTCCGGTTTACGATCCTCGAAACCTCTTCAACACGCCTGGTGCAGGGCCCAGTAACCCGCCAGAGATCACGGCACCCGGGGATGGGACGCCGATTCAGCCGCAAGTGATGGGGCCTCCCCGTGTGAACACTACCCCGCCTCAGTACGTGCCAATACCACCGGGTCATTATGCCAACCCGTTGGAAAACATGGTCGCCGTGGCGGCGCGACTGGCGGCTCTCCCAATCAAGGGTGACTCTCCAACGGCGGTCGAAACCCGCCGGGTCAGAGAACTTCTTCAGACGGCTCTGGCGCAACAGGAGGCATATTCATATAGCCGGGACAGGATTCATTCAACCCCTCGTCCAGGCCGGAGCCCAAGTTATAGCAGACACATGGTTTCAGCGACCGGCTCAAGCAACGTCCGGCGCCGTGACTTGCCAGCTGGCCACGGCCTGGCACATAATGGAGCCTTTAACGCGGTAGACCAAGACAGAGCACGGCAAGAGGCAGAGCAGGCGCCTCAGTTGACGGCTTACCAGCCCCTCCCGGTTTATCCGACGGCTTCTATCGAGGCGGGTATATCTACGAGGACCGAAGGTGTCCCTTGTCTGGTGCCGGCTCTCCGTAATGAACGTCTGCCCAAGGATTTCAAAGGACCTAGGAAGGTGCCTAATTATACGGCTGATTTACAACCCGGAGCATGGATCGTGAGCTACGAGATGGCTATGGAGTTGCTAGAGGTCAGCGAAGCGGCAATGGCCAAATACTTCACCATGATGTTGGATGGGACCGCCCGCACTTGGTTGAAAGGACTGCCGCCTAATTCTATCGGGTCATGGGCAGAGCTAAAAGCCCGGTTCATCCAAAACTTCAAAGATACATGTAGGCAATCTATGTCAATTGTGGATTTGACTAACTGCAAGCAACAACAGGGCGAGTCTACAACCCATTGGGTTCGCCGGGTCAAAGAGATAATACATTCGTATGATAAGATGGATGCCGGCTCTGCAGTCTTAATGTTGGAGCAAAATTGTCGTTTTGCGCCCCTGAAAATGAAGCTCGGGCGGCTCAAGCACGATTGCAATGATATGGGTACGCTGATGGCGGCACTGGTCAAGTACGCCGACTCTGATAGTACCAAGGATCCCGCGTCTGATGATGAAAGGACAGGGAAGGGAAAGAAGAATGGCAATGGCAAGGGCCCTCGGCATAACCCGGTGAACCAGGGAGGTAACAAACGTAAGGCTGATGGCAGTATGGAGTTTGTGGCCAACGCCAATGCGCAGGGTAACAACCACCGACGTAAGGGGAGACCACCTCCCCGAGCCGGCGGGTCAGGCCCGACGCTTGAGCAGTTGTTGAATGAGCCCTGTCCAAGGCATGGCTCTAGGGAGAAGCCGGCCACTCATCTATGGAAATACTGCGCAATCATGAAAGCCTTCAAGAATTCCAACGCTTTTAATGGCAACAATGGGCAGGGCGGCGGCTCAGGCGGCGGCGGCTTTCATGGCCCGGGCGGTGGCTCAAATTCCAATTCTCAGAACTTTCAAAGTAATCAAGGAGGTTTTAATCAGCAATCTGGCCAGGGTAATCAGCAGCAGCAGCAGGGGGGATACCAGACCAATCCAAAGCAGCTCAATGGTGGACAGTAGCATGTGTTCACTACCAGTCTATGCAAGCGAGATCAGAAGCTTCATAAAAGGGCTGTGAATGCTGTTGAGCCGGCGGTTCCACGCTATTTAAGATGGTCTGAGCAGCCTATTGTGTGGAGTAGGGAGGATCATCCTCCCCGGGTTGATAATCCGGGTCACCTGGCCTTGGTGGTGGCTCCTCAAGTCGGGGGGTATAAATTCACTAAGGTGCTCATGGATGGAGGCAGTAGCATCAACATCCTCCCTTATGAGACCTTCCGTCGTATGGGGTTAACTGATAAAAACCTCAGCCAGTCCAACACTGTTTTCCATGGGGTGGTGCCCGGTAAGTCGGCGTATCCAGTCGGTAAGATCGAGCTGGAAGTAGCCTTTGGAGATGAGTACAACTACAGGGCGAAAAAACTGACTTTTGAGGTGGTTAAAATAAGAAGCCCGTACCATGCTTTATTTGGGCGGCCGGCTTACGCCAAGTTCATGGCACGGTCGTGTTACGTGTATTTGCAGCTCAAGATGCCGGGTCACAATGGGACCATTACGGTTCATGGTAGCCGAAAGATAGCCTTGGAGTGTGAGAAAGGTGACGCTGCTTACGCTGAATCTATTTGTGCGACAAAGGAATTGAAGTTTTACAAGGATAATGTTGACCCGGCAGATATGATGTCTTTGAAAAAGCCAACCACGGAGCATGAGCCGGTAATGAAATTTAAGTCAGCTGATGAGACTAAACTTGTTGACTTTGTTCCAGGTGACTCATCTAAGAAGTTCAGCATCAGTGCCAATCTGGATCCGAAATAGGAAGGCGCGCTCATCGAGTTCATCCGTGAGAACAGGGACATCTTTGCATGGAAACCTTCTGACATGCCGGGTGTACCAAGAGAACTCGCTGAGCACACTCTTAATATTGATCCGAAATTTAAGCCAGTCAGGCAATTCCTCCGGCGGTTTAATGAGGAGAGGCGGAAAGCCATTGGTGAGGAGGTAGCCCGGCTCTTGGCGGCCGGGTTTATCGTTGAAGTCTTTTATCCAGAGTGGTTAGCTAACCCGGTGCTTGTGCTCAAGAAGAACGGCACCTGGCATATGTGTGTGGATTATACAGATTTAAAAAAGGCTTGTCCGGCTGATCCTTTCGCTCTCCCTCGTATTGATCAAATTATTGATGCTGCGGCGGGTTGTGAGCGTTTGAGTTTTTTGGATGCGTACTCTGGTTACCATCAGATCAAAATGGCTGTTAAGGACCAAGAGAAGACGGCGTTCATTACTCCTTTTGGAGCCTTCTATTATGTGTCTATGCCTTTTGGGCTCAAGAGTGCACAGGCGACTTACCAGCGTTGCGTGCAGAATTGTCTTCATAATCAGATTGGGCGCAATGTTCATGCCTATGTGGATGATATCGTGGTTAAATCCAGAGAGAAGGAGACCTTGATAGATGATCTGAGAGAGACCTTTGATAATCTCTGGGTCTACAAGATGATGCTTAACCCGGCCAAGTGTGTTTTTGGTGTTCCTGCAGGCAAGCTCTTGGGTTTTCTGGTTTCTCACAGAGGCATTGAAGCTAACCTGGAGAAGATCAAGGCAATCACCTCTCTGTCTAAGCCGGCGTGCATAAATGACGTCCAGCGTCTGGCGGGTCGCATCGCTGCTTTGAGTCGGTTTATAAGCCGGTTGGGTGAAAAGGCCATGCCACTGTATCAAATGATGAAGAAAACAGATGACTTTGTCTGGAATGATGCTGCTAATGCTGCTTTTGAGGATTTGAAAAGACAGCTAGCTGAGCCGCCAGTCCTTGCTGCTCCTGTCGACAAGGAGCCTTTATTGTTGTATGTAGCCGCTAACACACGAGCCGTCAGTGTGGCTGTGCTGGTGGAGCGTAAGGAAGCGGGTAAGGAACATCCGGTTCAGCGGCCGGTTTACTACGTCAGCGAAGTACTCATTGAGTCCAAACAACGGTATCCACATTGGCAGAAGCTTGTTTATGGGGTGTTCATGGCAAGCCGGAAGCTTAAGCATTATTTCCGGGGCCACCCTATCACTGCGGTCAGTTCTGCTCCCCTAGGAGATATCATCCAAAACAGAGAGGCCACAGGAAGAGTTGCTAAGTGGGCTATAGAACTTGGGCCTCATGGTCTAAAATACGTGCCACGCACTGCTATCAAATCTCAAGCATTGGTGGATTTCATCAACGATTGGACAGAGCTGCAGGTGCCTGAAGAGAAACCGGATAATACATACTGGACTATTCACTTCGACGGGTCCAGGCAATTGGAGGGCTCGGGGGCTGGAGTTGTGTTAGCTTCCCCTCGAGGTGACAAGTTTTGTTATGTACTACGGTTGATGTTTCCCTGTACTAACAATGCGGCTGAGTACGAGGCCTTGCTCCATGGTCTTCGGATGGCTAAGGAGATGAGCTTAAGCCGGGTGAGGTGCTTTGGCGATTCAGATTTGGTGGCCCAACAAGTATCAGGCAAGTGGGATTCCAAGGACCCCCTCATGGCGGCTTATCGCCGCGAAGTTGATGCCATTGCTGGACATTTTCAGGGTTACCAAGTAGAGCACATCGATCGCAGAAAGAATGAGGCGGCTGACGCATTGAGCCGGTTAGGCTCTCAGCGAAAGCCGGTGCCGCCTAATACTTTCTTGGATATTCTGCATAACCCTTCTGTCAAGTTGCCTACAGAGGAAGACTTGGCTGTTCCTGACCCAGAAGCACAGTTGGTGGCGTCTCTCCACGTTATCCCAGATTGGACAGTGCCATACTTGGCTTACATGACCAGGGGAGAATTGCCTGAGGATGAAACTTTGGCCAGACAAATAACCCGGCGGTCTAAGTCAATGATAATTATCAATGGCAAGCTGCATCATCGCAGTTTCATTGGAGCTTTTCAGCGTTGTGTGTCCTCTGAGGAAGGTCAAGAAATTTTACGTGAGATTCACGGGGGGGATTGTGGCCATCATGCTGGCTCAAAGTCCCTTGTGGCCAAGGCTTTTCGTCATGGTTTTTATTGGCTGACGACTCATGCTGATGCAGAGGACTTAGTCAGTAAATGTGACGGTTGTCAGAAGTTCTCAAGACGTGCTCACGTGCCGGCTCAAGAGTTGAGGATGATTCCAATCACTTGGCCGTTTGCAGTCTGGGGGCTTGATATGGTTGGGCCTTTCAAAAGGTCCAAAGATAAGAAGACCCACCTCTTGGTGGCGGTTGACAAGTTCACAAAGTGGGTTGAGGCAGAGCCAGTTAGTAAGTGTGACGCAGCCACGGCGGTTCAGTTCATGAAAAGGGTGATATTTCGCTTTGGTTTTCCACACAGCATTATAACTGACAATGGTACCAATCTGTCTAAAGGCGCCATGGAGGAATTTTGTCAACGAGAGCATATTCGGCTTGATGTTTCATCAGTGGCTCACCCTCAATCCAATGGTCAAGCTGAGAGAGCCAATCAGGAAATCTTGAAGGGCATCAAGCCCCGGCTTTTGGTCCCTTTGCAATGGACGCTGGGTTGTTGCGTGGAGGAGTTACCCTCCGTATTATGGAGCATCAATACTACTCCTAACAGGTCTACGGGTTACACGCCTTTCTTCATGGTTTATGGAGCTGAGGCGGTCCTCCCTAGCGACATCCGTCATGATTCGCCTCAAGTGGCGGCTTACGTCGAGGAGGATAATGAGCAAGCGCGTCAAGATGCTCTTGACTTGTAGGACGAACAGCGTGACATAGCAGCAGCTCGCTCAGCGATTTACCAACAAGACCTGCACCGCTATCACAGCCGCCGGGTTAAGTCCAGGGTCTTTCAGGAAGGTGATTTGGTGCTCCGGCTCATCCAGGATCAAACAGACACACACAAGTTATCCCCGCCTTGGGAAGGGCCCTTTGTGGTCAGCAAGAACTTGCACAACGGGTCATATTACCTTATCGATGTTCGGGAGCACAAAGATTCACGTAAGTCGGAGGAGGAGACCCGCCGGCCGTGGAACATAGCTCAGCTTCGGCCTTATTACACTTGAGCCACTGGCTCTCATAATGTATATATTTCTATAGCCATGTATATATTGTGATAAATAATAAAACAGGACCTCTGTCCTTTTTTCCTCCAAAGGTAAATGTATCATTGTTATTTTCATTGTAATATTACATGGTCACTTGGAGGTTGATCCGGCTTATGATCGTATTCGAATCTAGCCGTTAAAAATATGATCACTTGGGGGCTTCCTGTTCAAACATAGGCCGTATTCGAACCAAAGAGAACATAGCTGTCGATACCCACTTGATTGGCATATTGCCGAGCTCATTGGGGAGTTTTTCTTGATCATATTTGAATCATAGCTCAACCCCCTTTGGGAACCGACGTGGACCGTATTCGAATCAGCGTCGTTAAACAACTCTCAAGGTCATTTGGGGGCTTCCTGTTCAAACATAGGTCGTATTCGAACCAAAGAGAACATAGTTGTCGGTACCCTCTTGATCGGCAACGCCAAAGCCACTGGGGGCTATATGATTGCATTCGAATCTTAGCTTAACCCCTTTGGGACGGTTCTCTGGTCGTATTCGAATCAGAAGCCCCTAAATTTTTGAGTTCTCTTGGTTTGCAAACCAGTTCTTTGATGACATCAAAAGCATTCAAGGGTGGTTCCTATTCCACCGACTTAACCTTGATTAATAATGTTGATGGCACATAATAAGCATTATATGTGCTGGTGAACCGGAGTTGAGTTCTCAACCTCATTATTCAGGTTACATAAACCGGAAATGTACTTGAATGCTCGCGGGTATGCTGTTATGGTTATCTCGAAGATATAACTGAGAGCCGGTTTATTATGACTTTGATTCATATTCCGGGTTATATGTAAAATATGTGACTCTCCATGCAGTAAGCTGCCTAGAGACTTGTGATTTGTTTTCCTATGCAGGACAATTAAGGACAGCTCTTTAAACATAAGGAAAACAGAGGATCAAGCATAACCCGGAAGAATATAAAAGGGCAGCTTAAACAATGTTGAGCGTTACACACGTGCGTGATGGCACGAAAAAATTAGGTGTTTGTCCTACTCTATTACATGACTCCCCGAGTCCGAAAGGTGAGGCATCGTCTTTTAAGACATCACATGAGCCGCCTGCGAGATCAAGGGCGTTGTTGGCCTAAGGTTTCCGGGTCATCCCTCTCCGCTCCTCCGGCTGTGTCCATGACCTGGAAGGTTGATGATTTCCAGTCAATGCCACTCAAGGCTTCAAATTGAGCCTCATCATCAATTAACCCGACCGGGTCAACTTCAGGGGCGAAGGTATGCTTACGATTCGGAGGAATCAGGCTGACTGCTTCATAGCGTGGTGTTGGGATCCTCTGATTCTCCGCGTCATAGCCCGGTTGATACTTGGTAAGGTCTGTATCATTACCAATCAAAGTGGCCACCGGGCGTACTCTCTTCACACAGGCGGCGAAGTCTTTCTGGTCAAAGGGAGTGCCATCTTCCTTCAAGCTAGGATACCCAAGGGCGATGTCGGCCGGGTCTAGCTCCGGTAGAAACGCCTTGGCCCGGCTTAGAGCGGCTATGGCTCCGGCTCTTGCAGAAGCTCGTCTTAACTCTTGGAAGCGTTGAGGAAGCACGGCAAGCCGGCTGAGTACATCCGCCAGGTGGGTGGGAACTTCATTTGACAGATCCACAATGGCTAAGGCACGTTGTGACCCGGTGTAAAGTTGCTATACCAAGGTGTAAACCGCCTTCAACTTGGTTAGCGCGTTCTGGTTGAGATTGGAACTCCTGGGACCTGCATTACAAAGTCAGGTGAGCTGATGGCAATTGAGATACTTATGAGAAATGAACGATGTAAACTAGTTAGAAACTTACAGAGTAACTTACCGAAGATTGAGGAGACCATCTGAGATACATGGCGTTTTAAGCCGGATAGCTCGGCGGTTCTTTCAGTAAGAGTGGCCTCCGCTTGTTCGGCCTGGTTGAGCAAAGCAGCTTTTTCATCCGCCCAGGTTTTTCTTTCTGCTTCAAATTTTTTCTTCAGTTTCTCTTGTGCAGATATGCTGACTTCAAATTTGCAGTTGGCCTTTTGGGTTTCACTTTCCTGAGTCTTCAGGCGGTTCTTTAGATCAGAGATTTCCGATTCAAATTTCTTACAGGCGGCCTATACAAATTCCGGGTTACAGTTAGGGTGATTATAATGCAACATTAAGTCCCAAGCACTTTGCAAGCAAAGTCACTTGGCACTTGGGGGCTCATGTATACTGAAAAGCTCTATTTACAATGCCGGTTCATGAAAATAAGTCCCAAGCACTTTGCAGGCAAAGGTACTTGGCACTTGGGGGCTAATGCGTAAAGTTGCTCAACTAGTTGATTAAAGTAAGGAAAGGACCGGGTCAACTATGCTGTTTAAGCCGACCCTTGAGTGTTACCAGGTAAGCCGGTTTTCTTGCAGTGATTATTAAGCCGGTATTAAGTCTACAACATATTTTATCATAAGTAATAGACTTGGGGGCTGGCATGGTAAGGATAACTATGGAGTAAGCAAGAGAGTCATACCTCAGATTTTTGCTGTATTTGCTTCACCATATCAATTTCCAGGTCCCGGCTGTTGTGCACTTGATTAACATAGCCAGAGACAATATCTCCAATGCTCAGATTAGCATAGTCAGTGATGTCCAGCCTGGCCCTGCGGCGTTCCAGAAGTTCTTCCTTGGCAGAGCATCTAGCCAACACGGTGGGTCTTCCCGGTTCGACAAAGTCGGTCCGGGTGATTACAACGTCCGGATCATCTGGATGAGCCGGGCTGGGGATCTCCGGGTTATCAGAACCTTCCATAACTTGTTCATCAGATGGAGCAGTGGTGGTTTCAGGAGCTGGTGCAGATGGCGGCTCATGAGCAGAAGCCTCAGGTTCAGTCAGGACCGGCTCTTCGGCCGGCTTATTTTTCTTCGCCCTCTTGCTGGGCTTTACTTGTACACTGAAAGTCAAAGAGTTAGTGCAAAAACATGAGTAAGATAAGTACAAAATAAGTTGATCATCATTACCCGGGTGCGGTCTTGAAGGCCGGCAAGCTAGACTGCATTGAGTCGCCGGAGGAAGGTGAAGTTCCCTGGTAGTTTGAATCAGAAGAATTGAGTGGTTGACGAGTGACGCCCGCCAAAGGATGAAAAGGATATAAGTCGGAGATAACCTCAGTCCGGCGCTTCCTTGATGCTTTGGGTATGCCGGAGGAGAGGTCTGCATCTTTGCTGGTCCGGGTCTGCCTCCGGCTCTCATAAATCTGTCGCTTCAAAAGAAATTGAGGATCTTGATAAGCTAAAGGATGTGAAAATCTTACTTTCCGGGTTACTCTTCGAACTTTCCATCTCGGCAAAGGCTCGGAGTCGGATGAAATTATAGTTACCTCTTCATTCACTTCATGACTTGTTCCAGTATCCTCCTGCTGATAATCCGTGTCAATAAGATGGTTAAAAAAGGAGCCTAAAGAGTCAAGAGCTACCTCTGACTTGGAGGTGTCTTCCAGACGAAGCAGGTCCGAGGCGCTAGGTTTACTCCCCTTCTTACGGGGAGCGACTTTCCTGGCGGCTTTCTAAACTTTCTTGGCTTTTTTGGCAGCTTCGTGGTCATACTTGACCTTCTAGAATTTATCATTAGCCTGTAAAATACAATAAAGGTTAGTGAGTTAAGACAAAATCGTTAAAATGGAAGAAAAAGCATTCAGGTCAATGGTTTACCGCTGGAGCCGGGTTCGTCTTGCAGAAAGGGCTTAAGCCCACTCTCCCGCAATCTGCCAGGCTCTCGTTCAGAAGCGACTTGGTTGTATCATCAATGACGTCCTCAGGTAAGTCGTCTGGACTGTGTCGTAGAGGATCATCTTTCTGGCCTATGTAATCACACATCAAGCCGGGGCGGCGGCTTAAAGGAATCACCCGCCAGGCAACCCAGACCCGGACCAGATCAATACCATTCAAGCCGTTCCCCAGAAGAGCTTTGATTTTGTTGATGGTGGGTGTAAGTGGTTGACGTTCAGCTTGAGATAATTTGTCTGGCAAGGGGTGATTTGACTCCAGACGCAGGGCGCGAAAGCCGGGCAGAGGGTTCTCGTCAGCCAGAGAAGTGTCCTGGCAGTAGAACCATGTCTGATTCCAATCTTTCGGGTGGCTTGGCGGCTCAGCATAAGGAAAGAGACAATCTCTCTGTCGTTGGATTGAAATTCCACCAAGTTCCAAGCTAGGCTCGTTGGCACATTCATTCTGGCGGTTCAGGTAAAATAACTCCCTAAAGAGCAGCAAGCTGGGTTCTTCTCCGAGGTACACCTCACAGAACACTTGGAAGTTGCAGATGTTTGACACGGAATTGGGTCCGATGTCTTGAGGTCGCAGATCAAAGAAGTGCAGGACATCTCTGAAGAATTTTGAGCCGGGAGGAGCAAAGCCCCGGTTCATGTGATCAGTAAATATGACAACTTCCCCATCCTTGGGTTGAGGCCTCTCTTCTGACGGGTCAGGAGCATGATAGGACATGACCTCTTTCTTTGGCAGATAACCCGTTTTCACGAAATCAGCTAAGGTGCTGTCGGTGACGTTGGATCTAACCCAGTTGCATGTGATGGGTGCTTTGGGAGCCTTAGGCGGCATTGTGAAAGATGGAAGCCTATGACAAAATAAAGTTTCCGGTTCAAACTTAAGCTGGAGGAAAACTTCAGTTCAGTATTCAAGATGGCGGCTTATGAAAGGGCCTAATGATATATGGTTAATTGTGCCAGGTTATTTAAGCCGCCGTGGATATCATGAGCAATTAAGTTATTTAACTCTATTATGAATGATCCAGAAATTTCACAAAGCATGGCCTCTTTTAAGCCGGCGATAGGACCCGCCATGGTTAACAGATGCAGTTTTTGCCTAAGTGTTGCACAAACAAGTTTCACAGATTAGAGGGATTATTTTGGATCAAACGATCGTCCAGAAAAGAAAAATTTCTAGACCTAAAAACTGATACGGAGAAGTTCATAAGCTCTAAATGAGGTCTTTTTGCAAGCAAAAGGGGTCTGCTAATATTGAAAATGGGCGTGAAACGACTACCGCCGAAGTTATGCATTACTCTTGGATCAAAGGGGGGCATTGTGGAAGAACTGCGAAGGAATCGCGAGGAACCACGAAGAACACAGAAGAACTTGCGAACCCTAATGTGGATCTAGTATACGGGACGACGAGGACTTACTGGTGCTGATGAGCAGTGGAGATGCGTCGCGATTCTCTGGTCAAGACAGGTCGATGCAGCGGCCTTGGTTGGTGCAGACGGGACGCGCGGCGGCGGCGGCGGAGCTCGGGCTCTGGGGTGTCGAGAGGAGGAAGATGACGGAAAGGGAAGAGTGACGACGACCTAAGGGTCGGGCTTATTTATAAGGGATGGCTGTTAAGTGGGCGCGAGAAACGAGGAGGCTGAAGGCATGATTATCCAGCTGTAGAGGCGCCTCGATTTCCGGGATAGTTATTAAGATAAGGATCCGATGAGATACGTTGGACGGAATGTGCATTAATGGCGGATGACTCCACGGCGGGTTACCACGAATCTAGAAGATGACGTCATGGCGGGTTATAACCTTCGCGCAAACAGAAGCCGGAAGATTTTGTCTTAAGGTATTGAAGATTGACATGAACCGGTTCAAATCAATCTGGGGCCTAATGTTGAGGATATAGCTACTGGTGTGACCCGCCATAGATGGGCCGGGTTACGTTGCGACAGCTCTTCATTCAGAAGCCCAAGGACAGGTTAAGGATGGCGGTTTAGTGATAGGTCTAAGGCCAAGAGGCGGCTTAAGGCCCGTAGTGGTAAACCGCCGTTGTGGCATGACTTGTAGTGTAAGGCAAGAATAATTAAGAGTCCGAGCTGGACACAGTTTATGAGCCGGCCGGGACTCTGAGAGCCGCTGGGCGTTAACCTTTCTATATAAAGGGACGACCCGGCGGCGGTTCAGGACAAGTAAGATCAGATCGATAACTAGGCGCAGCGGTTTAGCTCCCTGGTCATCAAAACCCTAAGTAATCCAACCTCAACTGGAGTAGGCTTTTACCTTCACCGTAAGGGGCAGAACCAGTATAATCCTCGTGTCCTTTGTCCCGTTTAACCCCTTTAAGCTTCCTAGTTGCGATGGCTCCATGACTAAGTCCTTGCACGAGGACATCTGTCGTGAAAATTCCACGACATTACCCATCGAGACTAGCCTTTGAGTATTGCCGGCAACGTGACTTGTGCACATTAGTGATCATACTTCCCATAGCATACATACCATACCGTGGTGCATATCTTGGTATCATCTCTTGTGTCACAAAGTTGTCATTGCATACACAATTGCTATCTTGGTTCGTGAAGCATTGCATGAGAAAAGAGCTCAAACAACAAAGAGCCAAACAAGCTTTTAAGCAAAAGAGGAAAGATAAGCGAAGAGCTTATAAGCAAGAACCATAGCATCATACAACATTAAGATTGTCATACTCGATCATCTTGGATCATATCTCTGAAATACCATACATATAGCATACTTGGGATAGAAGTCGTTGCAGTTTTGCTTAGTAGGTTGTGCACAAGTTTGTATCCGGCTATTGTGCAATCGTGCTAGCGTCTCTCTAGTGTTGTGCAACAAGAGCATTTTCGTGGATTCCACATTATGGCTCACCCTTGGTTGCACGACCCCACTTATCTATTTGCGTGTGTGTTTCCGTGTACCTTATCTTGCTTGGTCTACTTGTTGCATTTGCAAATTTGTGAATCTTTTCCAACATTATTGAACCTCACTAACAATTGCATCAAATTTTGTGCCACCATCCTAACCAAGCTCCACTATAAGCTTTTACTTGTGTAGGTGTGAGAAACCGACAAGAATTGGTAGCAATTGTGCTATTTCCTTGTTACACATTGGAGTGATCTTTGATCCATCTTCAACATTGGTCAAGGTACATTTGGTATTGGTTCTTCTCTTTCTCCCACTCACATATATATATTTTTGGAATGATGGATAGGCGCAGTTCTTCTACCAACCCACTCTTCTTGGAGCAAGACGACGACATGTCATCCTACATCACCAAGAGCCACCTCTTTGGTGCACAACGAGCTTTGCATCAAGAGCAACAATCAATGAGCGACCGCATCGACCATCTCGCCACCGACTTGCGACTCTCCGAGCAACATACAAGAGACTACTTTGACCACAAGATTGACGAACAAAAGCAAGAGAGCAATGCAAGAATGGACGAGATTCGCGCCTTGTTGGTCAACCGCTCTTCTACCTCGTCATCCTACTCAAGACGGAGCCGCGCAAGTCGACACTCCGACGACACTATCTCCGGATCAAGTACCCCGACATCGAACACTCTTCGTCGTGCCGCACATCACGATCGTCAAGCAAACCGCAATCCTCTACATGACACCGCCTCTCAAGAGCATCGACATCATCAAAACCAAGCTGCATTCACGCAAGCACAAGAACGGCAATGCCAACGACAACAAGAACAAGAGGAAGAAGTGCGACAACATCAAGATGCACAAGACGCCGAAGCACACCATCAAGAACAACAACTATGGGAAGCTCAAGCACTTGAGGCGCAACATGCCCTTCGAGATTCAAGTCGAGCCGTAGCCAACCGAGGCCGACAAGCTCGCCTACAAGCAGAAGCACTTCGCGACGAAGCTCAAGAAAGGATTTATCAATCACATGTGCATCGTCAAGTTCCACAAGTTCCTCGTCAAGATCGACAAGCGCCTCCTCAAGCGAGACAAGAACATCAAGTCCATCGAGAGCATGTAGACAATGGACCTCCTCCAAGACAAGAGCAAAATGAGGTCGACAACCCTCCTCGCCAAGAGCAACATGAGATTGTCAATCCTCAAAGACATGGGCATCATCATCCCCGACCCCAACACAATGAAGAGCAACGATATGGCAAGCTAAAGTTCACTATGCACAAGTTCACCGGAAGCAATGTCTCCGAAGAGTACATCTCATGGGCATTGAAGGTTGACAAAATCTTCCGCTTGCACAACTATGACGAAGAGAAGAAGATCGCGATGGCATCCCTTGAGTTCCAAGACTACGTACTCATTTGGTGGGAACAAGTCATTGAGCGCCGAGAGGCCAAAGGTGAACCGCCAATCAGCACTTGGGCGCAAATGAAGGATGTCATGAGAGCACGTTTCGTGCCAAACTACTACAACCGCGACCTCTTCAAGAAAGTCCAACTACTCAAGCAAGGAACCAAGAGCGTTGAAGAGTACTACAAGGAAATGGAGATTGCCATCATACGAGCCAATGTCACAGAAGATGAGGAGCAAACTATGGCACGTTTCTTGAATGGACTCAATCATCCTATCAAGAAGATCGCCGACTTCCAACCATACTCGAACCTCATCGAGCTAGTACATCAAGCTACCAATGCGGAACGTCAAGTGCAAGATGACATCAAGTATGCCAAGTTCTCATCCAAGTCCTATGGCTTCTCCAACAATCAAGCGTCAACGACTCCAACACCTTCTACCTCAACCAAGCCATCTACAAGCAACGGCGACAAGTCGAGTTACAAGAAAACTTCGACAACCTCAAATCGTCCTCCTACTACAAGCAACTTCACGCTTCATCATCATCTACCCCAACCGATGAGACCATCAAGACAAGTTCCTTCAAATGCTTCACATGCGGCGGCCGAGGCCACAAGTCCTTTGAGTGCACAAACAAGCGCACCATGATACTCAACGACGACAGAACCTACGACTCCATGAGCGAAGGAGAAATGGAAGCCCTTGATCAAGTGTCCATGCACCGGCAAGTGACCAACAACGATGAAGATGATCAAGTCTTTTGTGACGAAGATTCGAGCCCCGCTCTTGTTGTCTCCAAGGTCTTGACTCTTCAACATCAACAAGAAGACGACCAAAGATGCCATATCTTCCACACCAAAGCCGGCATCAATGGAAGGTCCGTCAAGGTCATCATCGATGGAGGGAGTTGCCATAACTTAGCGAGTGAAGAACTATGCTCTAAGCTCAATTTGGTCAAGATGAAGCACCCGCACCCTTACAAAGTTCAATGGCTAAGCAACAACGGCACCATCCAAGTCGAGGATAGGGTACAAGTCTCTTTCAAGATCGGAGCTTACGAAGAAACTTTGGAGTGTGATGTCCTTCCGATGACCGTTTGCCACCTCCTTCTTGGACGGCCATGGCAATCTGACCGAGGTGTCATCCACAATGGGCGTACAAATCACTATAGCTTCAAAATGAAAGGGAAGGAGTATGTCCTACGACCTATGTCTCCAAGCCAAGTGATCGCCGACAAGCAAGCCACCCATCGTGGAGAAAATAGTGAGAGAGCGAACCACCAAAAACAGAGTGAGCGCCAGAAGCCAAAATTGAGCGCCTCCACGATGAGTGACATGAAGAACTTAGTCCTATTTGCCACCAAACGTGAGATGAGAGAAGTGTGTGAGAACCCATCAAGTGTTATGCACTATGTCCTTTTGTGCAAAGATGAGGCACCAAAAGCTAACACCTCTCACGATCTACCTTTAGTGTTATCTTCTTTTTTGCAGGAATTCCAAGATGTTTTCCCCGATGAGCTACCTCCGGGTCTACCTCCACTACGAGGCATCGAGCACCGCATCGACCTCATCCCCGGAGCGCCACTTCCAAACAAGGCTCCCTACCGAGTCAACCCCGAAGAAACCAAAGAAATACAAAGGCAAGTAAAGCATCTCATAGATCATGGACATGTGCGTGAAAGTTTGAGTCTTGTGCCGTACCGGTTATTCTTGTGATCAAAAGAGACGGTAGCTTTCGCATGTGTTCCGATTGTAGACCCATCAATGCTATCACCGTTCGCTATAGGTACCCCATTCCACTCCTTGACGATATGCTAGATGAACTTAGCGGTGCCACAATTTTTTCCAAAATTGATCTTAAAAGTGGTTACTATCAAATCCGCATACAAGAGGGTGATGAATGGAAAACCGCTTTCAAAACCAAGTTTGGTTTGTATGAGTGGTTAGCCATGCCTATGGGTTTATTGGAAGCACCCGGCACTTCCATGCGTCTTATGCATTATGTGTTTCGCCCTTATATTGGTGAATTTGTTGTTGTCTACTTCGACGATATCCTTGTTTTAGCAAATCTCTCAAAGAGCATGTCACCCACCTTCGCACCGTGCTACAAACTCTTCGAAAAGAGCGTCTTTATGCTAATATGGAAAAATGCCTTTTTGGTGTTGATAAGCTTGTTTTCTTGGGTTTTGTAGTATCTTCTAAGGGTGTTCATGTTGATGAATCTAAGATCAATGCTATTAAAACTTGGCCCCAACCAACCAACTTGCAACAAGTGCGTAGTTTTCTTGGTTTAGCCGGTTTTTATCGTCGTTTTGTGAAGGATTTTAGCACCATTGCATCTCCTTTACATGCTTTGAGCAAGAAGAATGCACCCTTTGTTTGGGGACCATCTCAATATAGCACATTCAACTTAAGAATTTGCTTACTCATGCTCCCGTGCTTGCTTTACCCAACTTTGACAAACCTTTTGAAATTCATTGTGATGCTAGTGGTAATGGCATAGGAGGTGTGTTAACGCAAGAGAAGCACCCCATGGCATACTTTAGTGAGAAACTCTCCGGAGCGCAACTCAATTACCCCATCTATGACAAAGAGCTATATGCTTTAGTGCGAGTTTTGCATGAATGGGAACATTACCTTCGCCCTCATGAATTTATCATCCATACCGATCATGAAACGCTTAAATACCTTAAGGGTCAAACTAAGTTGAACAAGCGTCATGCTAAATGGAGTGAGTTTATTGAGTCATTTCCTTATGTCATCAAGTATATTAAAGGTAAGGAAAATGTTGTGGCGGATGCGCTTTCCCGAATATGCATGCTTGTTACACAACTTGAATTGAATGTCATTGGCTTTGAGCACATAAAAGACTTGTATGAGCATGATCCTACTTTTGCTATTCCTTATGCCAAGTGTTTGACGCATACTTCTTGGGAACGCTATTAAATCAAAGATGGTTATCTTATGAGAGCTAACAAACTATGCATCCCCGAGTCTTCTTTTCGTTTGTTGCTTTTGCAAGAATCTCATGGCGGAGGACTAATGGGACACTTCGGACGCGACAAGACATTTGCCACGCTCTCCAAGAACTACTTTTGGCCAAAGATGTTTCGCGACGTCAACCGCTTCACCAACCGATGCTCTACATGTCGCAAAGCTAAGTCGAAAGCTCAATCTCATGGACTATATATGCCTCTTCCAATTCCGTACCAACCATGGAAGATATTAGCATGGATTTTGTGCTTGGTTTGGCTTGAACTAGAAATGGGAAGGATTCCGTTTTTTTTTGTTGTGGACCGATTCTCCAAAATGGCTCATTTCATTCCTTGCAACAAGATAGACGATGCTTCACATGTTGCAAATTTGTTTTGTAGGGAAATCTTGCGCCTTCATGGAGTGCCAAAGACGATTGTCTCCGACCGCAACGTCAAGTTCTTGAGTTACTTTTGGAAGACATTGTGCACCAAGCTCGGAATCACGCTACTCTTCTCTTTGGCATACCATCCACAAACCGACGGCCAAACAGAGGTGACGAACCGCACACTCTCCACTCTACTACGCGTGTTGATAAAGAAGAACATCAAGGAGTGGGAGGAGTGCCTACCAATTGCCGAGTACGCCTACAACTGTGCAAGACATTCGACTACCGGCAAGTCCCCCTTCGATGTCGTCTACGGCTTCAACCCGTTATCCCCATTGGACATTCTTCCTCTGCCGCTACAAGAGCGCACAAACATGGACGCGAGTGCCCGAGTCAACTACCTCAAGAAGATGCATGAAGATACAAGGCACACCATCGAGCGCCAAGTACAACGACTCGCGACCAAGCTCAACGTCAACAAGCACCCCATGATATTCAATGTTGGAGATCTTGTGTGGCTACACCTTCGAAAGGACCGCTTCCCCAATGAACGCAAGTCCAAACTCCTACCCCGAGCGGATGGACCCTTCAAGGTGCTCGCACGCTACAACAACAACGCCTACAAGATCGACATCCCATGCGGCAAGTACTCCATGAGCGACATCTTCAACATCAAGGATCTCTCCCCATACCATGGTGATGAGGATTTTGATCCGAGGTCGGATCTTTCCCAAGGGAGGGGAGATGATGCGGAGCATCCTACGGTCATCCCCATGGACCTACCATCGTCTCATCAAGAGCCAAGAGGACCCATGACACGAGCACGAGCTAGAGCTCTCGAGAACGAGGTGACTTCCTTCCTAAGTGATATCACATATGATCCACTCGAGACATGGCTACTACCTAAGTCTGATATGCTATGCATGATCAGGTGTCAAGAGGACCCTCCCGGAGATGCTCATGAAGACGGACAAGCCGCTAAGTCCATGGATGAGGAGAACCAACGGAAGGAGAAGAAGGCAGCTCCAGGGCCCGGACATCCGGCCCCAGCCCCGGACATCCGGCCGCTAGAGACATCCACTACAGCAACGTTCCAGTCGCTGAAGCTACAGGACCCGGACATCCGGCCCCAACCCCGGACATCCGGCCCGACAGCCCGGACATCCAGCCCGACAGCCCGGACATCCAGCCGCTGCCCGGAAATCTGGAGCCCGTCATAGAACATGCCCGAAGCTGAACCCCTTCAGCCCGGACATCCAGCTCCTCGCGAAGGTCCGGACATCCGGCCCGTCGCCCAGACATCCGACCCGTCTGTCTGCGCACAGTAAAGGGCCGAGGCCCGTGTACCCCTTCGCCCACCTAGACTATATATACTCTCGCATCTCCCTCTTTCTAGGGTTAGCGTTGTGATAGCTCATATTAGAGATAGAGCCTCGATCATCCACATCGGATCTACTCCACGAGAGAGACCGCGGCCCCTCTACGGAGAAGATCCACGTTGGATTCAAGACCTCCTCGCGGAGAAGACCATCAAGACCTCCTCACGGAGAAGAACCGGTTACCCCTTGTATCGTCCCTTGTTGATCATGGATCATGTATCTCCCTTTGTGTTCATGTAACTAGCACATGTGTGATCATACTTGTTGGTTTGAGTGTTTCTCTTGTGTTACCCTTTGTGATTTCCACTCGTGTTTCCCCTCGTGTTTTTCGTGTTCGTCGCGGGATCTGCTTCTTTCGTGAAAGATCGGCCGTATAGGGTTCCACCCTACATCAAGTTGACTCTGCAGCCTATCATGATTAGTAGAAACAAGAAACAAAAATTCAAAAATAATGTGCCTATGAACTACCGGGAAGTGGTGGTAAAACGTTCACAGTATGGCAAATCTAACTCTTACAAATTCTTATCATGTAGCAGGTGGTGACCGGCAACCAGCAGTGCCAAATAACTCCAAAAGTTAGGTAAAGCGATTACCAAGTGAATGTATGTATTCATGGTGTAGAAATATGTGAAGCTGGGATGGTTTTATATATGTGGAAAAATGCTACAACCACGTTAATTAATGCAAGCTGAAAGTTCGTCTAAGCGTTAAATACACCGTGGGTGCCTAAACTTGTCCTGCGTGGTCACTTTGGTGCCTAAAGTTGTAAAATACATGAATGTGATGCTCGAACTTGTACGGCCGTGCAAATACGGTGCCTTTTACCGTATCCGGGCGTACTGCCCTGACCACATGGCACGCTCGCATGGAGGTGGCCCGCATGTAAGTGTGGGGGCATTTTTTACAACCAACCCCCTCAGATTTATTTTTAATATGGTCCCACATTTTTTAGAGCCAGCCCCCTCAGATTTAATTTTAATGCGGTCCCGCATATCAGCTCAGGCGAGCGGATGAATGAAATAGTAAAAAGAAAAATAAATGTGCCTCGCATGCACAAGACATACATGTTAACCACTACGTCAAACACACCAGTATGTGTAAATGGCAGATACATCGGCTTTTATAACAATGATACCATGTGAACAATAAAGAAAAATAATAAGAAAGAAAAGGGGGATTCAAAGTTCGAACTCAGGAGCTCAGTCGTGCCAGCCTTGTAAGCTAGCTAGTAAACCAAGCAAGATTTTACGCTAAATTTAGAGGAAAACCATCTTATGTAAAATATAAAATTATCATATTTATTTTTGGTGCTGTATCTAATCATTTGTAGTATTATTTTTCTTAATACTGGACCTCGTGTGCGTGGTATGCATACATGCACACGTCAGTGACAATTTATTTGTTCCATACGGAACAATCTCATTACGGTCTAAATTATATTTATCCCATTAGAGCATCTAGTTGGAATTTTCCTGCTGATTTATTTGTCGATGTAAACAGGATTTCTTCCTTTTAGTCATCACGTGGTGCCCTGCCTGGTGGTTACCTTAGGTTTGCCGTGCATTCAAAAACTTGACAACATGTATTTTAAAAATATGTTCAACGTGTATTGAGAAAATTTATTGTGTAAAATTATTCTTATATTTCTACAAACACCTTTAACATGTTTTAATACATTCTAGAATTACTATTATTAGACAATAACTTTTAATACACGTTGAACAGTTACGTTGTCGATTTTTTGCAATTGTGTAGTATTTTAAATCAATGAATATAGGCAATAATTGTCCGTGCTTGTGGTCCTGCATCAGGATGCATAAATTTACACAATAATTTTTAATATATGTTGACCTGTCTAAATCCACATAAAATTTGGAAAAAGTTCATGTTTACCTCTTCAAAGTAACAATAATGAAAATAGATTAAAGAATTAAAATGCACAATAATTGCCTACTTATATTTTTTGTATTTTTGATGGTAAAATTTACATATAAAAACTAAACAGGAACTAAAAAATAAACAAAAAGAAAACATGTGAAAGAAGTGCAGAGAGATACGCGGACTAGGTCTATGTATATGAGTACTAGCTAATAGTAGAACGCATCATGTTCTGCCGGATAGTCTGCTCATGCCCGCACTAAGCAGTAGGTCTACGTGTAATTTATTTGAGCGATTTCTCTCTCTGTCATGTTGACATATGAGATCTATATTTCTAATTTGAATAAAACATGAGGTATTTTCTACAAAAGAAAATCGCTTGCCCACTGACAAGTAGGCCAGCCGCCAGCTCGCATTTCACGCGGGCAGCCCATACGCCAGAGGCACCGTATATGCACGGGAGGACAAGTTATAACACCACTTTTATGTATTTTGCAAGTTTAGGTACCAAACTGACGGTGACGGACAAGTTAAGGCACCGGTGGTGTATTTAACTCTTCGTCTAAAATGGTCGAGTGTTGGTCCTAGGCTAGACAATGCTAGAGACGCGAGTCTAAGTCACAAGTGAATTCACACTACCCACACGTACGAAAACGATACGATTTATCTTAAATGAATAGAGAGAAAAAATCACATGAATGGAGTTGATCTCGGGAAAGTGACACGTTGCGAGCGGCGGCCCACGGCCTTAATATCCCACGAGCTTAATCTTCTAGTCTCTCTCCAAAAGCACCCGAAGAAGAGGATGGATCTGATTAGTTTTTTTCCACGGGATTCTTTCCAAACGTTATTGCTCTATATCTCCTTTTTTAATTCTTTCTTAATGAGCGCGCGCGCTCTCTCTCTCTCCAATTCGTACTCAAGTCCTTCACTATTTTTGCACTCTCTTTTTTTCTCTAATCTCTCTCTTTCCTTGAACGATGAGGAATCTTTCCAAGTAGTACTCGGCTCTTTTTTTCGTTTCCTTTTACTTGGACGAATCTAACATTCCAAAATATCAGCTGATTTTTTTTGCACTGCTCACTTTCCAAAGGTAGGGCGGAATCCTTTATCTTCTCCTCATTTTTCTCTCTTTCCAAACAAACTACAAATCCAAAAGGAAATAGATTCGAACAAAACTTTTCTTACTCTTTTCCTAATCTAAAGTCCAAACGTGGAAACAGTTAACTCTCCTTTATTTGCGTGCTGATTACTTTTTTGACCTCCTTCCAAAATCAAACAACTCACGTGAAAGGCAACCGATCATTTTTTTAACAGATCAAATCGTCCCTACCAATCTTTAATGCCTTCCAAACTCTCTCTCTCTCCTCCTTTGGCCGTAACTAACTTGCCCTTTTTGTGCTTTTTTTAATATGGCCGATCCAAACCTGCCAAAACTACGACCAGACAGATCTGTTGCTGCCTTTCAATTATAGTTGTCAAAATGTCCTATTGAACTCTCCACAAAATGTGCTAGATGCCAAATACCAAATGACCAATTCCTGTTTTTTTTTAATTTGGTATAGATTCCAATCACCTTTCTCTTTCCTTATTATCTCTCAGAAACATGTGGATCCACGTGGGCTGCTAATTTTTTTTGGTAAACTCCTACCGCATAAACACTTTCCTTGTTTCCCAAACTCCAACTGACCCAAGTTATAGGAGAGAATCCAAACGTATCACAGCTTCCTCACGCGGTCTTCTCTACTTCTTCTTTTCTTTCCAAAATAAATCTCTCTCTGCCCAACCGAATCTTATTTGGAAACCAAGGGCAGTTTTTTTCTTCTTCTACTTGACGCATGTAAAGTGGAATATGACAGCGGGACAACTAATGGATGGCCACGGCGGCGGCGGCAGTGGAGAATCGATGTATGAAAACAATGCCGATGAATGACAATGGCATGCGGATGGTGGTGACGGTGACAGCGGCAGCGAAGAAAATTAAGTGGCAGCGGAAGATACAATGAAGTGGATGATGGTGTATGTGGATGCAGCGTGAATAAAACGTGACTCGGACTCGAAACTCTAAAAGTTTAGACACTAACACCAGCAACTCGACACACGATGCAACGGAAAATTCAATAAAACAAAAACTAAGTGGTAATGGTGAAAAGGCTCAGACTGTCTGAGACATTGTGACGCCCCAAATTCGACCATACACTAATCATACACGCAAATGTGTACGATCAAGATCAGGCACTCACGGGAAGATATCACAACACAACTCTAGACACAAACCAAAATAATACAAGCTTCATATTACAAGCCAGGGGCCTCGAGGGCTCGAATACAAGCTCGATACACAAGAGTCAGCGGAAGCAACAATATCTGAGTACAGACATAAGTTAGACAAGACTGCCTTAAGAAGGCAAGCACAAAAGCAACATGATCGAAGAGGCAAGGCCTCCTGCCTGGGACCTCCTAACTACTCCTGGTCGTTGGCGATCTCCATGTAGTAGTATCCGTCGGCGGTGGCATCTGGCTCAAAGGATCCACCATCTGGTTGCATCAACCGAAAAGAAGAAGGAAGGGGGAAAAGGGGAAGCAAAGCAACCGTGAATACTCATCCAAAGTACTCGCAAGCATCAGATCTATACTAAGTATGCATTGGTATCAAATGGAAGGGCTGTATCTGTGGACTGAACTGCAGAATGCCAGAATAGAGGGGAAGGCCTAGCCTATCGAAGACTAGCATCTTCAAGCAGCTCCAAGCATCTTGCAGCATGTAGAAGAGTGAAGAATAGCAGTTTAATTAACAAGCATGTTGTAACATTAATGCCCAGAGATCCTTCCTCGACTCCCTGCGAGAAAGCAATCCTGGAGCAACATATCTCAAGTATCCATTTCTAGTTGTAAAAGATTAGGATATAAGTCTGAACGTCCATTACCGTGGACACGGTATTCGAATATATGTCTTCTCTGCAGGGGTGCACCACGTTTTCCAACACGCTTGATTACTCTGGCCGGACACACTTTTCTGGGTCAATGCCCGGCCTCGGAAAATCAACACGGCGTAGCCCTACCTAGGCTCGGCAGAGAGGTCCCCGCCGGTCTACATCCTAAGCACTCCGGGGTCTGGGCCCATCGCCCGTTGTACTCCGGATCATTGCGCGTAGGGTGAATACCAGCACCGTCTCGGATGGCCAGCACGATCCTGTTGGGGAACGTAGTAATTTCAAAAAAATTCCTACGCACACGCAAGATCATGGTGATGCATAGCAACGAGAGGGGAGAGTGTTGTCCACGTACCCTCGTAGACCGACAGCGGAAGCGTTATCACAACACGGTTGATGTAGTCGTACGTCTTCACGATCCGACCGATCAAGTACCGAACGCACGGCACCTCCGAGTTCAGCACACGTTCAGCTCGATGACGTCCCTCGAACTCCGATCCAGCCGAGTGTTGAGGGAGAGTTTCGTCAGCACGACGGCGTGGTGACGATGATGATGTTCCACCGACGCAGGGCCTCGCCTAAGCTCCGCAACGGTATTATCGAGGTGTAATATGGTGGAGGGGGGCACCGCACACGGCTAAAATATCGTATATCAAGTGTGTCTAGAGGTGCCCCCCTGCCCCCGTATATAAAGGAGCAAGGGGGAGGCCGGCTGCCTTTGGGCGCGCCAAGGAGAGGGGGGGAGTCCTCCTCCTAGTAGGAGTAGGACTCCCCTTTCCTAGTCCAACTAGGAAGAGACGGGGGGAAGGAAAGAGAGGGAGAGGGAGAGGGAATGAGGGGTTGCGCCCCCTCCCCTAGTCCAATTAGGACTCCTCATGGGAGGGGGCGCGCCAAATCCTGGCTGCTGCCCTCTCTCTCCCCTCAAGGCCCACTAAGGCCCAATACTTCCCCGAGGGGTTCCGGTAACCCCTCCGGCACTCCGGTTTTATCCGAAACTTCTCCGGAACACTTCCGGTGTCCGAATATAGTCGTCCAATATATCAATCTTTATGTCTCGACCATTTCGAGACTCCTCGTCATCTCCATGATCACATCCGGGACTCCGAACAACCTTCGGTACATCAAAACATATAAACTCATAATATAACTGTCATCGTAACTTTAAGCGTGCGGACCCTACGGGTTCGAGAACTATGTAGACATGACCGAGACACCTCTCCGGTCAATAACCAATAGCGGAACCTGGATGCTCATATTGGTTCCCACATATTCTACGAAGATCTTTATCGGTCAGACCGCATAACAACATACGTTGTTCCCTTTGTCATCGGTATGTTACTTGCCCGAGATTCGATCGTCGGTATCTCGATACCTAGTTCAATCTCGTTACCGGCAAGTCTCTTTACTCGTTCCGTAATACATCATCCCGCAACTAACTCATTAGTCACAATGCTTGCAAGGCTTATAGTGATGTGCATTACTGAGTGGGCCCAGAGATACCTCTCCGACAATCGGAGTGACAAATCCTAATCTCGAAATACGCCAACCCAACAAGTACCTTTGGAGACACCTGTAGAGCACCTTCATAATCACCCATTTACGTTGTGACGTTTGGTAGCACACAAAGTGTTCCTCCGGTAAACGGGAGTTGCATAATCTCATAGTCATAGGAACATGTATAAGTCATGAAGAAAGCAATAACAACATACTAAACGATCGGGTGCTAAGCTAACGGAATGGGTCAAGTCAATCACGTCATTCTCCTAATGAGGTAATCCCGTTAATCAAATGACAACTCATGTCTATGGCTAGGAAACATAACCATCTTTGATTAACGAGCTAGTCAAGTAGAGGCATACTATCGACACACTATTTGTCTATGTATTCACACATGTATTATGTTTCCGGTTAATACAATTCTAGCATGAATAATAAACATTTATCATGATATAAGGAAATAAATAATACTTTATTATTACCTCTAGGGCATATTTCCTTCAGTCTCCCACTTGCACTAGAGTCAATAATCTAGATTACATAGTAATGATTCTTACACCCATGGAGTCTTGGTGCTGATCATGTTTTGCTCGTGGAAGAGGCTTAGTCAACGGGTCTGCAACATTCAAATCCGTATGTATCTTGCAAATTTCTATGTCTCCCACCTGGACAAAATCCCGGATGGAATTGAAGCGTCTTTTGATGTGCTTGGTTCTCTTGTGAAATCTGGATTCCTTTGCTAAGGCAATTGCACCAGTATTGTCACAAAAGATTTTCATTGGTCCCAATGCACTAGGTATGACACCTAGATCGGATATGAACTCCTTCATCTAGACTCCTTTTGCTGCTTCCGAAGCAGCTATGTACTCCTCTTCACACGTAGATCCCGCCACGACACTTTGCTTAGAACTGCACCAACTGACAGCTCCACCGTTCAATGTAAATACATATCCGGTTTGCGATTTAGAATCGTCCGGATCAGTGTCAAAGCTTGCATCAACGTAACCACTTACGATGAGCTCTTTGTCACCTCCATAAACGAGAAACATATCCTTAGTCCTTTTCAGGTATTTCAGGATGTTCTTGACCGCTGTCCAGTGATTCACTCCTGGTACCTCCCTGCTAAACTTATAGCAAGGCACACATCAGGTCTGGTACACAGCATTGCATACATGATAGAGCCTATGGCTGAAGCATAGGGAACATCTTTCATCTTCTCTCTATCTTCTGCAGTGGTCGGGCATTGAGTCTTACTCAATCTCACACCTTGTAGTACAGGCAAGAACCCTTTCTTTGCTTGATCCATTTTGAACTTCTTCAAAACTTTGTCAAGGTATGTGCTTTGTGAAAGTCCTATTAAGCGTCTTGATCTATCTCTATAGATCTTGATGCCTAATATATATGCAGCTTCACCGAGGTCTTTCATTGAAAAACTCTTATTCAAGTATCCCTTTATGCTATCCAGAAATTCTATATCATTTCCAATCAGCAATATGTCATCCACATATAATATCAGAAATGCTACTGAGCTCCCACTCACTTTCTTGTAAATACAGGCTTCTCCAAAAGGCTGTATAAAACCAAATGCTTTGATCACACTATCAAAGCGTTTATTCCAACTCCGAGAGGCTTGCACCAGTCCATAAATGGATCGCTGGAGCTTGCACACTTTGTTAGCTCCCTTTGGATCGACAAAACCTTCCGGTTGCATCATATACAACTCTTCTTCCAGAAATCCATCCAGGAATGCAGTTTTGACATCCATTTGCCAAATTTCATAATCATAAAATGCGGCAATTGCTAACATGATTCGGACAGACTTAAGCATCGCTACGGGTGAGAAGGTCTCATCGTAGTCAATCCCTTGAACTTGTCGAAAACCTTTTGCAACAAGTCGAGCTTTATAGACAGTAACATTACCATCAACATCAGTCTTCTTCTTGAAGATCCATTTATTTTCAATGGCTTGCCGACCATCGGGAAAGTCAACCAAAGTCCATACTTTGTTCTCATACATGGATCCCATCTCGGATTTCATGGCTTCAAGCCATTTTGCGGAATCTGGGCTCACCATCGCTTCTTCATAGTTCGTAGGTTCGTCATGGTCTAGTAACATAACCTCCAGAACAGGATTACCGTACCACTCTGGTGTGGATCTTGATCTAGTTGACCTACGAGGTTCAGTAATAACTTGATCTGAAGTTTCATGATCATTATCATTAACTTCCTCACTAATTGGTGTAGGTATCGCAGAAACTGATTTCTGTGATGATCTACTTTCCAATAAGGGAGCAGGTACAGTTACCTCATCAAGTTCTACTTTCCTCCCACTCACTTCTTTCGAGAGAAACTCCTTCTCTAGAAAGGATCCATTCTTAGAAACGAATACCTTGCCTTCGGATCTGTGATAGAAGGTGTACCCAACAGTCTCCTTTGGGTATCCTATGAAGACACATTTCTCCGATTTAGGTTCGAGCTTATCAGGTTGAAGTTTCTTCACATAAGCATCGCAACCCCAAACTTTAAGATACGACAACTTTGGTTTCTTGCCAAACCATAGTTCATAAGGCGTCGTCTCAACGGATTTTGATGGTGTCCTATTTAGAGTGAATGCAGCCGTCTCTAAAGCATAACCCCAAAACGATAGCGGTAAATCAGTAAGAGACATCATAGATCGCACCATATCTAATAAAGTACGATTACGATGTTCGGACACACCATTACGCTGTGGTGTTCCGGGTGGCGTGAGTTGCGAAACTATTCCGCATTGTTTCAAATGTAGGCCAAACTCGTAACTCAAATATTCACCTCCACGATCTGATCGTAGAAACTTTATTTTCTTGTTATGATGATTTTCAACTTCACTCTGAAATTCTTTGAACTTTTCAAATGTTTCAGACTTATGTTTCATTAAGTAGATATACCCATATCTGCTCAAATCATCTGTGAAGGTGAGAAAATAACGATATCCGCCACGAGCCTCAATATTCATCGGACCACATACATCTGTATGTATGATTTCCAATAAATCTGTTGCTCTCTCCATAGTTCCGGAGAACGGTGTTTTAGTCATCTTGCCCATGAGGCACGGTTCGCAAGTACCAAGTGATTCATAATCAAGTGATTCCAAAAGTCCATCAGTATGGAGTTTCTTCATGCGCTTTACACCGATATGACCTAAACGGCAGTGCCACAAATAAGTTGCACTGTCATTATCAACTCTGCATCTTTTGGCTTCAACATTATGAATATGTGTGTCACTACTATCGAGATTCATTAAAAATAGACCACTCTTCAAGGGTGCATGACCATAAAAGATATTATTCATATAAATAGAACAGCCATTATTCTCTGATTTAAATGAATAACCGTCTCGCATCAAACAAATCCAGATATAATGTTCATGCTCAACGCTGTCACCAAATAACAATTATTTAGGTCTAATACTAATCCCGAAGGTAGATGTAGAGGTAGTGTGCCGACGGCGATCACATCGACTTTGGAACCATTTCCCACGCGCATCGTCACCTCGTCCTTAGCCAATCTTCGCTCAATCTGTAGCCCCTGTTTCGAGTTGCAAATATTAGCAATAGAACCAGTATCAAATACCCAGGTGCTACTGCGAGCATTAGTAAGGTACACATCAATAACATGTATATCACATATACCTTTGTTAACCTTGCCATCCTTCTTATCCGCCAAATACTTGGGGCAGTTCCGCTTCCAGTGACCAGTCTGCTTGCAGTAGAAGCACTCAGTTTCAGGCTTAGGTCCAGACTTGGGTTTCTTCTCCTGAACAGCAACTTGCTTGGTGTTCTTCTTGAAGTTCCCCTTCTTCTTCCCTTTGCCCTTTTTCTTGAAACTAGTGGTTTTACTGACCATCAACACTTGATGCTCCTTTTTGATTTCTACCTCCGCTGCCTTTAGCATTGCGAAGAGCTCGGGAATTGTCTTATTCATCCCTTGCATGTTATAGTTCATCACGAAGCTCTTGTAGCTTGGTGGCAGTGATTGAAGAATTCTGTCAATGACGCTATCATCCGGAAGATTAACTCCCAGTTGAATCAAGTGATTATTATACCCAGACATTTTGAGTATATGCTCACTGACAGAACTATTCTCTTCCATCTTGCAGCTATAGAACTTATTGGAGACTTCATATCTCTCAATCCGGGCATTTGCTTGAAATATTAACTTCAACTCCTGGAACATCTCATATGCTCCATGACGTTCAAAACGTCGTTGAAGACCCGGTTCTAAGCCGTAAAGCATGGCACACTGAACTATTGAGTAGTCATTAGCTTTGCTCTGCCAGACGTTCATAACTTCTGGTGTTGCTCTTGCAGGAGGCCTGGCACCTAGCGGTGCTTCCAGGACGTAATTCTTTTGTGCAGCAATGAGGATAATCCTCAAGTTACGGACCCAGTCCGTGTAATTGCTACCATCATCTTTCAACTTTGCTTTCTCAAGGAACGCATTAAAATTCAACGGAACAACAGCACGGGCCATTTATCTACAATTAACATAGACAAGCAAGATACTATCAGGTACTAAGTTCATGATAAATTCAAGTTCAATTAATCATATTACTTAAGAACTCCCACTTAGATAGACATCCCTCTCATCATCTAAGTGATTACGTGATCCAAATCGACTAAACCTTGTCCGATCATCACGTGAGATGGAGTAGTTTCAATGGTGAACATCACTATGTTGATCATATCTACTATATGATTCACGCTCGACCTTTCGGTCTCCGTGTCCCGAGGCCATATCTGCATATGCTAGGCTCGTCAAGTTTAACCTAAGTATTCCGCGTGTGCAACTGTTTTGCACCCGTTGTATTTGAACGTAGAGCCTATCACACCCGATCATCACGTGGTGTCTCAGCACGAAGAACTTTTGCAACGGTGCATACTCAGGGAGAACACTTTTATCTTGAAATTTTAGTGAGAGATCATCTTATAATTCTACCGTCAATCAAAGCAAGATAAGATGCATAAAAGATTAACATCACATGCAATCAATATAAGTGATATGATATGGCCATCATCATCTTGTGCTTCTGATCTCCATCTCCGAAGCACCGTCATGATCACCATCGTCACCGGCGCGACACCTTGATCTCCATCGTAGTATCGTTGTCGTCTCGCCAACTTATTGCTTTTACGACTATCGCTACCGCTTAGTGATAAAGTAAAACAATTACATGGCGATTGCATTGCATACAATAAAGCGACAACCATATGGCTCCTGCCAGTTGCCGATAACTCGGTTACAAAACATGATCATCTCATACAATAAAATATAGCATCATGTCTTGACCATATCACATCACAACATGCCCTGCAAAAACAAGTTAGACGTCCTCTACTTTGTTGTTGCAAGTTTTACGTGGCTGCTACGGGCTTAGCAAGAACCGTTCTTACCTACGCATCAAAACCACAACGATAGTTTGTCAAGTTGGTGCTGTTTGAACCTTCGGAAGGACCGGGCGTAGCCACACTCGGTTCAACTAAAGTGAGAGAGACAGACACCCGCTAGTCACCTTTAAGCAACGAGTGCTCGCAACGGTGAAACCAGTCTCGCGTAAGCGTACGCGTAATGTCGGTCCGGGCCGCTTCATCTCACAATACCGCTGAACCAAAGTATGACATGCTGGTAAGCAGTATGACTTATATCGCCCACAACTCACTTGTGTTCTACTCGTGCATAGCATCAACGCATAAAAACAGGCTCGGATGCCACTGTTGGGGAACGTAGTAATTTCAAAAAATTTCCTACGCACACGCAAGATCATGGTGATGCATAGCAACGAGAGGGGAGAGTGTTGTCCACGTACCCTCGTAGACCAACAGCGGAAGCGTTATCACAACACAGTTGATGTAGTCGTACGTCTTCACGATCCGACCGATCAAGTACCGAACGCACGACACCTCCGAGTTCACCACACGTTCAGCTCGATGACATCCCTCGAACTCCGATCCAGCCGAGTGTTGAGGGAGAGTTTCGTCAGCACGACGGCGTGGTGACGATGATGATGTTCCACCGACGCAGGGCTTCGCCTAAGCTCCGCAACGGTATTATCGAGGTGTAATATGGTGGAGGGGGGCACCGCACACGGCTAAAATATCGTATATCAAGTGTGTCTAGAGGTGCCCCCCTTCCCCCGTATATAAAGGAGCAAGGGGGAGGCCGGCTGCCTTTGGGCGCGCCAAGGAGAGGGGGGAGTCCTCCTCCTAGTAGGAGTAGGACTCCCCTTTCCTAGTCCAACTAGGAAGAGAGGGGGGGAAGGAAAGAGAGGGAGAGGGAGAGGGAATGAGGGGCTGCGCCCCCCTCCCCTAGTCCAATTAGGACTCCTCATGGGAGGGGGCGCGCCACCTCCTGGCTGCTGCCCTCTCTCTCCCCTCAAGGCCCACTAAGGCCCAATACTTCCCCGGGGGGTTCCGGTAACCCCTCCGGCACTCCGGTTTTATCCGAAACTTCTCCGGAACACTTCCGGTGTCCGAATATAGTCGTCCAATATATCAATCTTTATGTCTCGACCATTTCGAGACTCCTCGTCATGTCCGTGATCACATCCGGGACTCCGAACAACCTTCGGTACATCAAAACATATAAACTCATAATATAACTGTCATCGTAACTTTAAGCGTGCGGACCCTACGGGTTCGAGAACTATGTAGACATGACCGAGACACCTCTCCGGTCAATAACCAATAGCGGAATCTGGATGCTCATATTGGTTCCCACATATTCTACGAAGATCTTCATCGGTCAGACCGCATAACAACATACGTTGTTCCCTTTGTCATCGGTATGTTACTTGCCCGAGATTCGATCGTCGGTATCTCGATACCTAGTTCAATCTCGTTACCGGCAAGTCTCTTTACTCGTTCCGTAATACATCATCCCGCAACTAACTCATTAGTCACAATGCTTGCAAGGCTTATAGTGATGTGCATTACTGAGTGGGCCCAGAGATACCTCTCCGACAATCGGAGTGACAAATCCTAATCTCGAAATACGCCAACCCAACAAGTACCTTTGGAGACACCTGTAGAGCACCTTTATAATCACCCATTTACGTTGTGACGTTTGGTAGCACACAAAGTGTTCCTCCGGTAAGCGGGAGTTGCATAATCTCATAGTCATAGGAACATGTATAAGTCATGAAGAATGCAATAGCAACATACTAAACGATCGGGTGCTAAGCTAACGGAACGGGTCAAGTCAATCACGTCATTCTCCTAATGAGGTGATCCCGTTAATCAAATGAAAACTCATGTCTATGGCTAGGAAACATAACCATCTTTGATTAACGAGCTAGTCAAGTAGAGGCATAGTAGTGACACACTGTTTGTCTATGTATTCACACATGTATTATGTTTCTGGTTAATACAATTCTAGCATGAATAATAAACATTTATCATGATATAAGGAAAGAAATAATACTTTATTATTGCCTCTAGGGCATATTTCCTTCAGATCCGACCATGCCGCAATGCTGAACTGGACGTCTGACAAAGCTTCGGCTGATACTACGTCGTCGAGGCCCATATCTATTCTCGCGTGGTGGTTAGTGCGTAAAGGCCAAAGGCCAACTCAGAACTAATACCCAAACCATAGTGTATTATTAGCTTGCGGAGACGAGCAGAGACTCACGATAATGTGACCCCGTCGCCCTGTCTCGAGGAAATACGGCAAGGGCTAGCCCAGCCCACTCGGGGGCGGCCTGCCGGCCCGGCCGTGCCTCGTAACCATCTTGCGGGTGCTCTCCGGGCCCGCCCGACTTTCCCAAAGGTCTCAAGTAATGTCAAGGTATCCGTGTGTCCAAACATCAAGGGGAAAACCCAAGGAATCACCCTCGGAGGATTCCACTCAATGTAATCATCACATACTTGAGGTGTTGAACGACAGAGCCGTCTCGGGAATGGTGAAAGAGGAAATCACCCTCGATGACCATGACCGAATAGCTACACTACAGAATTATCATCAGGAGTTCGTCATGAGGGATCACCCTCGGCACTCGATAGTAGCTCTTCAGAGTCGAGCAACAAAAGGGGCATGATGTGATGTGAGGTGTCAGGCTCTGGTCGTCGATCAAGTTGATCGAGTCGTCGATGATGAAGCAGGGGCAACAAGGACAAGGTGGGGGTCACTGATGGATCACTAACCAACCTATACTAAGCAGTTTAGGATAAGCAGGTAGGTAACAATAAGCAGGTTACAAAAGCAGGCTATGCATCAGAATAGGAGCAATCAATATCAGTAGCAAAATCTAATGCAAGCATGAGAGAATGGAATGGGCGATATCGGGATGATCAAAGGGGGGGCTTGCCTGGTTGCTCTGGCAAGGAGGGGTCGTCGTCGACGTAGTCGATCACAAGGGCATCGGCAGCCGACACGGGATCTACCAAAGAGAAGAGGGGGAAGAAACAGTAAATACATAGCAAGCAAGTGCATAACAGGACAACGGGCAGAGCCAGACGTGTTCTAACGCAGCGTTAGGCGATACTGGCGAAGGGGAAAAACATCCGGGGGAATTTCCCGACTCCGGACGTTTGTCACACAGATGAACTGGAGGGGAAAAGTTGCATGTTCGCTATGCTAGGAACGTGTGGCGGACGAACGGACCGTGTGTTCGGATTCGTCTCGTCGTTCTGAGCAACTTTCATGTAGAAAACTTTTTCATCCGAGTTACAGATTATTTTATATTATTTTTCAAAGTTTTAAGCATTTTCTGAAATTATTATTAATTCAAAATTGGAATTATGACGTCAGCCTGACGTCATCATGATGTCAGCAGTCAACAGAGCGTTGACTGGTCAAACTGACATGTGGGTCCCGCTATCATAGTCATAGTTTAATTATCAGGTATTAATTAACAAACCAATTAATTAGGTAAATTAAACAGAAGTAATTAAGTTAAGTTATTAATTAAACTAATTAATTAATATTATTATTAATGTTATATTTTTTAAATGTTTTTTTAACAGGGGCGTGGGCCCCTAATGTCAGTGCCCAGGGGGCCATAGCGGGTGCGGGCAAACGGCGCGGTTGTGGGCGCCCGTTTGGTGTACGAGGCCACCAGGGGGGCGCCGGCCACGGCGGCTGGCCGGAGTAGGGCGGCGCGGCGAGTGCCGCGGAGGCACGGGCGAGTGGCACGCGAGCCGCAGCAGCGCTAGGCGGCAGCGGGCAGAGCGTGTGCGAGACGACCACGGGTGCGGGGAAGGGCGCCTAGCGCGCGCCGTGGGCACGACAGTGCGACTGTAACACCCACGATGCGACTATATCTCCCACGTGTCGAGGCACGACTTAGAGGCATAACCGCATTGTGGTTTTGTCGCAAGAAGAGTCATCTTCACACAATCCCATGTAATGAACAAGAATGGGATAAAGAGTTGGCTTACAATAGCCACTTCACACAATACATTAATTAAACATACATCAACCAGAGTACACACATAGGTCCGACTACGGAACCAATAGAAAAGAAGACAACCCCAAATGCTAGATCCCCGATCGTCCCAACTGGGCTCCACTATGGATCATCAGGAAACGAAACATAGTAACGACCAAGGTCCTCGTCGAGCTCCCACTTGAGCTCGGTTGCATCGCCTGCACTGGTATCGTCGGCACCTGCAACTGTTTTGGTAGAATCTGTGAGTCACGAGGACTCAACAATCTCACACCCGCGAGATCAAGACTATTTAAGCTTATGGGTAGGAAAGGGTAGTGAGGTGGAGCTGCAGCAAGCACTAAGCATATATGGTGGCTAACATACGCAAATAAGAGCGAGAAGAGAAGTAACGCATCGGTCGAGAAGCTAGAAGTGATCAAGAAGTGATCCTGAAACTACTTACGTTCATACATAACCCAAACCGTGTTCACTTCCCGGACTCCGCCGAAAAGAGACCATCACGGCTACACACGCGGTTGATGTATTTTAATTAAGTCAAGTGTAAAGTTCTCTACAACCGGAAATTAACAAATTCCCATCTGCCACAAAACCGCGGGCACGGCTCTCAAAAGTTAATACCCTGCAGGGGTGTCCCAACTTAGCCCATTATAAGCTCTCACGGTCAACGAAGGATAAACCTTCTCCCGGGAAGACCCGATCAGTCTCGGAATCCCGGTTTACAAGACATTTCGACAATGATAAAACAAGACCAGCAACGCCGCCCGATGTGCCGACAAATCCCGATAGGAGCTGCACATATCTCGTTCTCAGGGCACACCGGATGAGCAAGACGTCGGGTTGGCATAGACCCTGGTTGCCCAGGGGGCGCCGGACATCGCTTGGTTTGGACCAGCACTCAAACGAGAACTGGCCCGGGGGGGTAAATAAAGATGACCCTTGAGTCTGCAGAACCCAAGGGAAAAAGGCTTAGGTAGGCAAATGGTAAACTAAGGTTGGGCCTTGCTGGAGGAGTTTTATTCAAAGCGAACTATCAAGGGGGTCCCATAAATCACCCAACCGCGTAAGGAACGCAAATTCAAGGAACATAACACCGGTATGACGGAAACTAGGGCGGCAAGAGTGGAACAAAACACCAGGCATAAGGCCGAGCCTTCCACCCTTTAAAAAGTATATAGATGCATTAATTAAAATAAGATATATTGTGATATCCCAACAATATCCATGTTCCAACATGGAACAAACTTCATCTTCACCTACAACTAGCAACGCTATAAGAGGGGCTGAGCAAAAGCGGTAACATAGCCAAACAACGGTTTGCTGGGAAAGGTGGGTTAGAGGCTGGACATGGCAATATGGGAGGCATGATATAGCAAGTGGTAGGTAGCGCGGCATAGCAATAGAGCGAACAACTAGCAAGCAACGATAGAAGTGATTTCGAGGGTATGGTCATCTTGCCTGAGATCCCACAAGGAAGAAGAACGAGTCCATGAAGAAGATAAACGGACGTAGTCAAACGAATCCTCACAACTCCGGAACGAAACCGAAGATAACGAGAGACGTAAACCGGAAAGAAGCAAACAACATGGTAAACAACCACCACATACACATGGCATGATGCACAAACAAGTATGATGCATGTCCGATATAATGAGGCATGACATGGCAAAGTGCATAAACAATACTACAAATTAAGTGGAGCTCAATATGCAATGAGTTGCGTATTGACGAAACACCACATCAATTATTTAGTTCTCTCTCATTTATGTACCCAACAATATTAAATGTTGATTAACATGGCAAGAGGTGAAGCATAAGTAAACTAACTATTTAGGCAAGTTTAAATGAGGTCGGAACAACAAACAACAATTCTGGAAAATCCCCATATGCATATTTTGAATTTGCTACTGTTCTGTCCTAAAGCATATTTTATTTTTGTTAAACATGCAAGATAGGTGCACCATGTTAAACTAGGCATTTTTCTACCCCATTTACATATAAAGAACATTTAATTTGGAGCTACGGTTAATTAGTTATGAAATAATTCATTTTAACATGCTATTTATGCAAATTAATTCAAACAACACATTTAAACATCTTAAACATGGATGAAAGTGGTATATTATGAAACAGTTGTGGAGTTATTAAATGCATGAACATGAGGGTGCAAACTGTAAACATGCAGTTCCCTGGTTTCTTAGCAAAATCGCAGATCTGAAAAAAAAACGTACGCGGGCCGAATCTGGCTGGCCCGATAGTGTACAGGAAAGGGGCTGGAGGGGCTGCTCACCCATGGGCTCGGCCCAGTCGGTGGAAGAGGTGCTGGGCCTTCGTGCTGGACGCGACCCGGGCGCGGGTCAACGCGCGGCGGCAGCGTGCGCTCGTTCTCTGCTCGAACGAGGACGAGGCAGAAGACAGGCGGCGATGCAGGGGAAGCAGAGGCACGGAACTTGGGGACGAGCGCTCCGGCGAGGGTCTTGGCGAAGGCAGCGGCGAGGAGAAGGACTCGGGCGAGGACAGGCGCGAGCTCGGGCTACAGATCGACGGGACTTGGGTCTCGGAGCAGCGGGGCGGCGACCATCCATGGCGTCGGGCAGGGAGGCCCATGGGTGGCGAAGACGGCGAGTGGACAAGGCGCTGCTGCGCTGGCGCGGCGTGCGAGGCTGAGGCAACAGGAAGGAACAGGTCAGGCGCTGCATGAAGCACCAAGGGGCGGCCATGGCGTGGAGCTCCTGGTTCCTGCGGGGCAGGAGAAAAACTGAGAGAAAGAGAAGAAAGGGAGGAGAGGAGATGAGGCCTGCTGGGAGTGGTTGCCGGCGCCGAGCTTCGCCGGGGGCAGTGGGGTCGCGAGAAGGTCGGAGGCGACAAGGGCGTGGACGAAGGAGCTCGGGCTGCAGGAGAGTCCTGTTGGTGTTGCTGTTCGTCACCGGCGGGGAGGCACGGCTGGCTATGCGAGAGCTCGAGGTCGGGGTTCGAACGATGGTTGGCCAGGTTTGCAAATCAAGGAGGTGGATGGAGGGTGGATCGACTGGATGGATGGATCGAGGGGATGGCTGGCTACGAGATGGATCTGGGAAGATCCCGAGGTGGAAGAGGAGTGGGTAGTTGGCTGGCGGCGACGGGAGGGATGGGACAACTCTCCTCAAATTTAGGGTTGGGTCATTATTTATAGCAGATGGATTTAGGTTAGGGCTACCTCGTCCCTCCGATCGCAATCGGACGATCGAGAAATAAATAGGTAGGGAGTCCAAAAAGAAAACGGAGATATTTTATAGATGTTGGGGGATGATCCGGACCCATCGGTCAAGACTGCCCGGGTCAGGTTCGGAGAAGTTTCGGACGCGCACGCGAGGGGTTTGAGCACTGAGCAAGGAGATTAAGCGGCCAGACAAGAGGGACTCGAAAACCCGGTTGGTCTCGGAACGGACAACTGAGAGACGCAGCAACTACGAACGAACTAAGAGTTTTAAGAAAACATGCGGATGCAATGCGATGATGAATGCAACAAACAAATAAATACACGCGACGATAACAAAAAACATGGAAGGCGTCTGGAGCGTCGGTCTCGGGGCGTTACAACACTCCACCACTACAAGAGGATCTCGTCCCGAGATCTAAGGACGGCACCGGAGAAAAGCGGAAGAGGAAGAGAAGAGGTAAAGCTAAGTTGCTTCTTTGACAAACGAGTGAAACCACGAACCTTGAGAGATTGAACAAATTGAAAGAAAGAATACAATGGAATGAACGAGATTAAGAACACTCTGATAGCAAAGAGGAAGAAGGAACATTCGAGAACCTTGTAGGTTGAAAGACATGAAATAAGAGCTTCAAGAACCAAAAGAATGTGACCACACCGGTAGAAAAGAGAAACAAGGAACACCATGTGAACCTTGGAGTTTGCAAAGCTATGAATGACGAGAACAATGGACGAGAAATACATGCGAGCACTCCGGTTGAAACGAGATGTACAAGGAACGATAATGATCAATTACGATAATGCTCCGGTTGGAAAATGGAAGGGATAGAATATGAACTTGGCAAAATGAAAGCACTTGGATGAGACTCCGGTTAAAAGAGGAATGGTAGACACAACACTCCGGTTAAATGGATAAGTAAGAAAAGAACACGATCCTCACAATTCGAGATGATGAGCGAAGAGAGCAACATCACCATGCCTCCGGAAGAAATAATAGAAGATAGAACATTGGAATAAAAGAATGGCGATGAAAATGCCAACTTCTGCCACAAATGCGCTTGGAAAACACCCTTCCATGGAGGTAAGAACGGAGTAGTTGGAAAACCAACAACGAAACGAACAAGCTTGTAGTGGGCTTATGGAAAACTTCTCAAGATAGAGGCATAATTCTGCCACTACGGAAACAACTAATATAATTGATAACACCAACGAGATGAAAAGCTTCTTTCACCAAGAGGATAGGAGAAAACTTGGATCATTGATAAGCACCATAATAGCAACATTCCTTAGCGAAGGCTTTAGGTGAAATATGACACAAGATAACTCCAACAAAGAGATTAAAGGATTGAAAAGATCTCGTGAACAAATTGAAATTGATGGTTTTAAAATATGTCATTCCGGACAACTTGTGAATCATGAACCATGAAGGGGGATTGTCAAGAATGATATAACACCATCTCGAAAGATAAGATAGAGAGAATTGCACTTCGGAATGCAAGATGAAGAATGCTTGAACTCCTCAAAACAAAACATGTGTAGAACACCATGTTTATCTTTGAGTATAGCTTGCCGGATCATAACTTTGAGAGAAACCTTGAAGAACAATTAAAGAATGAAACGAATCCTTGACGAACCACCAAGTGAACCTTCATGAAGAACTCCGGTAATAAAAGGATGATAGAAAGAAAGATAATTTGAAAACACAAGGTGAAGCCTTGCGATGATTTAGATGGAGCTTCCCGACGATAAGATAATGCGGAAAACTTGGAACTCCAGAAAAAAAAGATGAAGCATCTCGAACCGAGAAATGTGACATGATGAACAATCTCCAAAGGAAGGGATTAAACACTTGGATGAAACAAGAATAAGAATTACATTATGCGTATCCTTCATTAATTTAAATTGATGACAAGCAACGGATTTGGCATACTACTTATTCTCGTAGAAAGTATTAAGAGAGATATAGCGCAAACTTGAGAAGGTCTTAAACGAACCACCGGTAGGATTGAAAGAACGAATGAAACTATATGATAACGAAGGAAGAGAACTCTTGAACGAACCACCGTAAGAATTGAAAATGAACGAAGAAAAGATAAAGAAACACCGAGAAGAATTATAAAAAGAACGAAGATACTTGGGGAAATTTAGATACAAGAGAATGAAGAGATCACGAGCTGACTAAGGAATATTTAAGCGATGCACCGGTAAGATTTGGAGAACGAGAGCTGAATGCTTGAATGAATAATTCTGAGATGATGGGCTCCGGAGATTCAAACTGAAAAGACTCCTGAAATGCTCCGGATGGGTGAAAAGAATTCTCACAATCGAAAACAATTATGAGAGGATGGCATCAAACTAGAACCATGAATCTTGAAGAGAATGGATCAAGATTTAAGAGAAACACTTCTTCGGTCTTCAAATGTTGAGAATGACGATGAGAAACACCACCATGAATTGTTGGCACTCCGGAATGAAGAATAGAAGGTTGAACCAACGATGAAAGAATTTGAAAGATCTTGGAGAAAGACATTTGGCTGATGATAATTCATTCTTACGTCAAACTTTGCAATGAATTTGAGAATAACTCCGAAAAAAATTAGAAGAGTCAGGTAAGATCCTGGGAAAAGACCTGTGGGTTAGGGCCCACTCAGAAGATACACCATTGAACGATTTAGAAGATAGATTGCACCGGTAGAATTAAATGGTTCAAAAGAGATAACAACCTCGAGATATCTTGAACAAATTAGGAATGATAACATGAATTTTCCGAGATATCTTCAGCACACCGGAACAATTGGAAAGCGAGAGGTGAATGATTAAGAGATACACCGGCATGAGAAAAACATTTGAAACAAGGAAAGGAATGTGACCAACATTGAAGGCTTGAATTCAGTCCACCGGAGAAGAAAAAGAATGAATAATGATAAACTTGAAGAACATCTTCATGAGAACCACCGGGTAAGAACATTGATTGAAAAGAATGAAGGGACTTCACATGAATAAAATGGATACTTGGTTAAGACATCTGATTCCTTGAAGGAAAAGGGTGGGAGGGTGGGAAAAACAAAGGCAACTTGGGACGGATGAAAAAAAACACCGTTGAGAAAATTTAGAGTTGATCTTGTGGATTTTGAAAAGATTGGATCCACTTGAAGAGAAGCACGCCAGTTGGAAAAGAATTAACATGACGACCTCGATGATCAAGAAGGATTAGTATTCACATAGCAATATGAGAACACCGTTTAGGAAAGGTATGGATTCAGCATTTGACTTCGAAGCAACTCGAATACCACAAATAAAACAAAACAAAGGATTTGGCTTGCAGAATAAGCCGGAAGAAACATATGATAGAGGTTTCGTCCAAAGTTTTCATGGTGGGGCCCACACGGGCTCGATCGTACAGCACCATCATGTACAAGGCAGTGCACATGACATACGAAGCGTCCCCAAGTCGGCATAGCCAAGGACTCTTTAAGACACTATGAGACCACTGTAAAACCAACCGTGGATAGGCGGACCACTAGAAGTCGAACCCCAATCTCATATCATGCATCTGTCGGAAAGATATCCTAGGAGCTACTTGAATTCCCACTTATAAACTCCCGAAACTTTCTGGTTATGCAATCTGGTGTTGGGGATACAGGGGACGCAATATATCTCACCCAAACTAACAATCCCTAGATCCAGCTGTATCCATCTGTCAACACATAACCAAGAAAACTCCGGAAATCGTTTACCTCAACCTTCGAAAAGCATCCGTTATGCGAGTTATGGCAATACTCCCGAACTCCCGCCCCAGTACTGGGTGGCGTCAAGGTGATCTCACCAACAATTGTATAAAAGAGATTTTCGATGTCGGCGAAACTCAGGTATTCCAGAACTGCAACGATAAAATTGTGACGACAACACCTCGGAGCTCAACTCCCCGGGACACTGCCACAGCCCCTAAATGGCAGGAGGCACCAAGAACAATGTTCTCGTCACAAAACCTTCGGAATTATTCCAAGATACCCGCGTGATCCTAGAAATTTTTTAGTGAAATTTGAGGAGAGGAAAGTCAAAACATCTACGTCAGGAGACCTCACCGGAGCGATGAAGGGACTGAGGAGTAAAAAGAATCCTACTCTCCGATATATATAATCCTAAGACTCAAAACAGTTTGTTCTAGACTCAACAACGTCAGCGATTCGATCAAGCAGGGGGCTCCTAAGTCGGGGATGGCTCTGATTACCAACTTGTAACACCCACGATGCGGCAATATCTCCCACGTGTCGAGGCACGACTTAGAGGCATAACCGCATTGTGGTTTTGTCGCAAGAAGGGTCATCTTCACACAATCCCATGTAATGAACAAGAATGGGATAAATAGTTGGCTTACAATCGCCACTTCACACAATACATTAATTAAACATACATCAACCAGAGTACACACATAGGTCCGACTACGGAACCAAAAGAAAAGAAGACAACCCCAAATGCTAGATCCCCGATCGTCCCAACTGAGCTCCACTACTGATCATCAGGAAACAAAACATAGTAACGACCAAGGTCCTCGTCGAACTCCCACTTGAGCTCGGTTGCATCGCCTGCACTGGTATCGTCGGCACCTGCAACAGTTTTGGTAGAATCTGTGAGTCACGAGGACTCAGCAATCTCACACCCGCGAGATCAAGACAATTTAAGCTTATGGGTAGGAAAGGGTAGTGAGGTGGAGCTGCAGCAAGCACTAAGCATATATGGTGGCTAACATACGCAAATAAGAGTGAGAAGAGAAGCACCGCATCGGTTGAGAAGCTAGAAGTGATCAAGAAGTGATCCTGAAACTACTTACGTTCATACATAACCCAAACTGTGTCCACTTCCCGGACTCCGCCGAAAAGAGACCATCATGGCTACACACGCGGTTGATGTATTTTAATTAAGTCAAGTGTCAAGTTCTCTACAACCGGACATTAACAAATTCCCATCTGCCACATGACCGCGGGCACGGTTCTCGAAAGTTAATACCCTGCAGGGGTGTCCCAACTTAGCCCATTATAAGCTCTCACGGTCAACGAAGGATAAACCTTCTCCCGGGAAGACCCGATCAGTCTCGGAATCCCGGTTTACAAGACATTTCGACAATGGTAAAACAAGACCAGCAAAGCTGCCCGATGTGCCGAAAAATCCCGATAGGAGCTGCACATATCTCGTTCTCAGGGCACACCAGATGAGCAAGACGTCGGGTTGGCATAGACCCTGGTTGCCCAGGGGGCGCCGGACATCGCTCAGTTTGGACCAGCACTCGAAGGAGAACTGGCCCAGGGGGGTGGGTAAATAAAGATGACCCTTGAGTCTGCAGAACCCAAGGGAAAAATGCTTAGGTAGGCAAATGGTAAACCAAGGTTGGGCCTTGCTGGAGGAGTTTTATTCAAAGCGAACTGTCAAGGGGGTCCCGTAAATCACCCAACCGCGTAAGGAACGGAAAATCAAGGAACATAACACCGGTATGACGGAAACTAGGGCGGCAAGAGTGGAACAAAACACCAGGCATAAGGCCGAGCCTTCCACCCTTTACCAAGTATATAGATGCATTAATTAAAATAAGATATATTGTGATATCCCAACAATATCCATGTTCCAACATGGAACAAACTTCATCTTCACCTGCAACTAGCAACGCTATAAGAGGGGCTGAGCAAAAGCGGTAACATAGCCAAACAACGGTTTGCTAGGAAAGGTGGGTTAGAGGCTTGACATGGCAATATGGGAGGCATGATATAGCAAGTGGTAGGTAGCGCGGCATAGCAATAGAGCGAACAACTAGCAAGCAACGATAGAAGTGATTTCGAGGGTATGGTCATCTTGCCTGAGATCCCACAAGGAAGAAGAACGAGTCCATGAAGAAGATAAACGGACGTAGTCGAACGAGTCCTCACAACTCTGGAACGAAACCGAAGATAACGAGAGACGTAAACCGGAAAGAAGCAAACAACATGGTAAACAACCACCACATACACATGGCATGATGCACAAACAAGTATGTTGCATGTCCGATATAATGAGGCATGGCATGGCAAAGTGCATAAACAATACTACAAATTAAGTGGAGCTCAATATGCAATGAGTTGCGTATTGACGAAACACCACATCAATTATTTAGTTCTCTCTCATTTATGTACCCAACAATATTAAATGTTGATTAACATGGCAAGAGGTGAAGCATAAGTAAACTAACTATTTAGGCAAGTTTAAATGAGGCCGGAACAACAAACAACAATTCCGGAAAATCCCCATATGCATATTTTGAATTTGCTACTGTTCTGTCCTAAAGCATATTTTATTGTTGTTAAACATGCAAGATAGGTGCACCATGTTAAACTAGGCATTTTTCTACCCCATTTACATATAAAGAACATTTAATTTGGAGCTACGGTTAATTAGTTATGAAATAATTCATTTTAACATGCTATTTATGCAAATTAATTCAAACAACACATTTAAACATCTTAAACATGGATGAAAGTGGTATATTATGAAACTAGATGAAATTCTAGGCATTTTGCATATATAAAACATTTTAAACCGATGCATAGTTGTGGAGTTATTAAATGCATGAACATGAGGGTGCAAACTGTAAACATGCAGTTCCTTGGTTACTTAGCAAAATCGCAGATCTGAAAAAAAAACGTACGCGGGCCGAATCTGGCTGGCCCGATAGTGTACAGGAAAGGGGCTGGAGGGGCTGCTCACCCATGGGCTTGGCCCAGTCGGTGGAAGAGGCGCTGGGCCTTCGTGCTGGACGCGACCCGGGCGCGGGTCAACGCGCGGCGGCAGCGTGCACTCGTTCTATGCTCGAACGAGGATGAGGCAGAAGACAGGGGCGATGCAGGGGAAGCAGAGGCACGGAACTTGGGGATGAGCGCTCCAGCGAGGGACTTGGCGAAGGCAGCGGCGAGGAGAAGGACTCCGGCGAGGACATGCGCGAGCTTGGGCTACAGATCGACGGGACTTGGGTCTCGGAGCAGCGGGGCGGCGGCCATCCATGGCATCGGGCAGGGAGGCCCACAGGCGGCGAAGACGGCGAGTGGACAAGGGGCTGCTGCACTGGCGCGGCGCGCGAGGCTGAGGCCACAGGAAGGAACAGGTCAGGCGCTGCACGAAGCACCATCGGGCGGCCATGGCGTGGAGCTCCTGGTTCCTGCGGGGCAGAGAGAAAAACTGAGAGAAAGAGAAGAAAGGGAGGAGAGGCGATGAGGCCTGCTGGGAGTGGTTGCCGGCGGCGAGGTTCGCCGGGGGCAGCGGAGGAGACAAGGGCGTGGACGAAGGAGCTCGGGCTGCAGGAGAGTCCTGTTGGTGTTGCTGTTCGTCGCCGGCGGGGAGGCACGGCTGGCTATGTGAGAGCTCGAGGTCGGGGTTCGAACGATGGTTGGCTGGGTTTGCAAATCGAGGAGGTGGATGGAGGGTGGATCGACTGGATGGATGGATCGAGGTGATGGCTGGCTACGAGATGGATCTAGGAAGACCCAGGTGGAAGAGGAGTGGGTAGTTGGCTGGCGGCGACGGGAGGGATGGGACAACTCTCCTCAAATTTAGGGTTGGGTCATTATTTATAGCAGATGGATTTAGGTTAGGGCTACCTCGTCCCTCCGATCGCAATCGGACGGTCGAGAAATAAATAGGTAGGGAGTCCAAAAAGAAAACGGAGATATTTTATAGATGTTGGGGGATGATCCGGACCCATCGGTCAAGACTGCCCGGGTCGGGTTCGGAGAAGTTTCGGACGCGCACGCGAGGAGTTTGAGCACTGAGCAAGGAGATTAAGCGGCCAGACAAGAGGAACTCGAAAACCCGGTTGGTCTCGGAATGGACAACTGAGAGACGCGGCAACTACGAACGAACTAAGAGTTTTAAGAAAACATGCGGATGCAATGCGATGATGAATGCAACAAACACATAAATATACACGACAATAACGAAAAACATGGAAGGTGTCTGGAGCGTCGGTCTCGGGGCGTTACCACGACGTTGAGCGCGAGTGCGCAAGCAAGAAGGCACGGGGTGACCACGGCGAGCAGCCGGGACCGCAGGGCGTGCACGGCGGTGACAGGGGTAAGGAAGAGACAGGAGGGGTTCTCACCCCCGTTGTAGATGAACAGGGGGCCGGCGAGGCTTGACGGAGCCGACGAGGGAGAGATGAGGAGGCGAGGCGACGGGGAGCGGCTTCGGCGAGCAGCGTCCGTCGGCGAGGTCGGGGCGTGGAGGCCCTTCGGATCCAGGAACGGGGAGGAGGATGGGGCCGCGAGGAGGACGACGACGGGGCAGCGCCGGGCGGCGTCAGCGAGGTGGCACCGGTGTGGTGGCGCCGGGGGAAGGGCGACGGCGTCGTGGTGAAGGGGTCGGGGCCCTCTTCCCCGATCCAGACAGGGGAAAAGGCAGAGAGGCGTGGGGGAAGCGAGTGGGGGGAGTGGGGAACGGGGCGACCGTGTTAGGGTTTCCGGTTCGGGGGAAGGGGTTATACAAGGGCGCTGGGTGGGCTGGTGGGCCGGCCAGTTGGGCCAAGATCCAGTGAGAGGCGAGGGCCTCTCCCCTATTTTTTACTTCTTTTAAATGTTGAAATTGGATCCGACTTTGAATCGATGCGAACTTAACAACAGTAAAATCGATGACACGGCACCAATAACAGTGGTTTACTGTAGCATGATTATCCGGGCATTACAATTCTCCTCCACTACAAGAAATCTTGTCCCGAGATTTAGGAGGTAGAAGGAAACAAAGCGGGGTATTCATCACGTAGGCGATCCTCGCGTTCCCAAGTGGCTTCGTCTTCAGAGTGATGGGACCACTGGACCTTGAGGAACTTGATCGCCTTCTGACGTGTGCGGCGTTCAGCTTGGTCGAGAATGCGGACCGGATGCTCTTTATAGGAGAGGTCCTGTTGCAACTCGAGCACTTCATGATCCACTACTCGGATTGGGTCAATGAAGCAGCGGCGGAGTTGTGACACGTCGAACACATCGTGAACCTGAGAAAGGTTCGACGGAAGCTCCAACTGGTATGCCACTTTTCCACGCCTTTCAAGAATAGTGAATGGACCAATATAGTGAGGAGCTAGCTTGCCCTTGATCCCAAAGCGGTGTGCACCCTTCATTGGTGTGACTCGAAGATAGGCCTTTTCACCAGGTTGATAGACCATGTCTTTGTGATGATGGTCATAATTACTCTTTTGACGTGATTGAGCAGTCTTGAGATTCTCGCGAATGACGCGGACTTGTTCTTCGGCGTGTTGGATAATATCCGGACCGAAGAGTGGACGTTCCCCAGTTTCTGACCAGTTCAGAGGGGTTCGGCACTTTCGTCCATATAACACTTCGAAGGGAGCCATCTTCAGACTAGCTTGATAGCTATTGTTGTAAGAGAACTCAACATACGGGAGAGATTCCTCCCATTTCTTGCCAAAGGAAATGACACAAGCTCGAAGCATGTCTTTGAGAACTTGATTGATGCGTTCAACTTGTCGCTGAGACTGGGGGTGAAAAGCGGTGCTGAATGACACATGAGTTCCCATAGCTTCTTGAAAACTTGCCCAGAATCTTGAAGTGAATAAGCTGCCACGGCCCGAGCTGATTACCAGCGGAATACCTGTAACATCCCAAATTTTCAATTTGGAATGTTATACATAGATCATCATTGCATATCATGTTTTGTTGCATTTTGACAAATCCTCGATAAATCCTAAGCAACTCAAGGACCCTCGGAGAGAGTTGGGGATTTTCTCAAATTTTCTTATTTGATTTTTCAAACGAGGATTGGGATTTTAATTATTTTTCTCTCCGGAAAAATATTTCATCTTTAAATAAACGAGAGGAGAAAATATGACTTCTCCAAAACAATTGAAATACTGGAGGAAAAATGTTAAAAACATTATTGGAATTTATTGGATTTTATTTGCAATTTTTATTGCATTTAAAAATATGCATGTTTTCAAAATATTTATTTTTGATTTTAAAAATGTTCACCCTATTCTAGATTTTCTAACTAGACGGGGAAAATTTATTTCATACTTTCTGATTTTTATTTATTTTTCTACGCAATTTTTCCCGCGGAACTTATTTTTAAAAAAATACGCGCCGCGCCGACTGGGCCGAGCCCAGCCGACGGCCCACCCCGCCGCGACCTCTCCTTCCTCCCCACGCACCGCCGGAGTCCGCCGGGAGCACGAAGCCGCCGCCGCCTCGGGCTTTGCCCCCTTCCCCAAGCCTCTAGCCCCCCACCTCCATATATATACCCCGCCCCCCCTCCGTTTCTCCTCACCCGAGCCACCGCCGCCGCCCGCATCGCCCGCCGCCGCCGCCGCATCCCGCTCCCGCCGCCGCCGCCTTTTTGCCTCGCCCCCCGCCCACCGGAGCCCCGCCCCCTCGCCCGCCGGAGCCGCCTCCCCGAGCCCCGCACCCCCGCCGCCGACCCTGCCCACCGGAGCCCCTCGCCGGAGCGAGCCCCGTCGAGGTACTGCCCGTGTTCGCGTTGAACGGTTTTTGAAAAAAAAACCCTAGATCGGTTTTTTTCAGTTTTCTTATTTCACGAGCGTTCACCGAACCGTTCGTTTTAACGAACGCGCTCGTCGGTTTTTCTCTGTTAACGAACGTCCGTTATTTAACCGTTCATCCGTTTTTCTTTTTCGACGGATTTTCTCGTTTTTTTCTCAGATTCGATTTCTGATCGAAACTTCGAATCTGTTTAACTTTTCGCTCGTTTATCGGAATCAGGTGATTCAAGCGCCTAGAGTTTCGTCTCGAAATTCTCTTTCCGTTTAACCTACTAAAACAAGTTTTTGCTACAGTAAAATTTGACCTAGATCCAGATTAGCAAATGAAGTTTCTTTCTTTCGCCGTTTGACTTTCGTTGCTTCTTTCGAGTTGATTCTTTTTGCAAACCAGAGTTCTTAAGTTGAACTTTCTGGTTGGATCTTTCTTTTGAGTTTTACCTGTGCATTAGATGAGTACTGATTGTATGCTTGTTTGTTTGCGATAGAGTACCCGGAGTGTGCCGCTTGTTACTTCGAATCGCTAGGTTTTGCGGATCATCAGCAAGGCAAGTAACACTTTGATCATACCCCGTTCATACCCAGTTTTATTGCATTAGATCTATTTCCCTCAAACACATTGCATGATTAGGATCTAATCAAACTGTGGGTATTGGGAAGTAGTTGAGGTAGTACCTATTACCTGTTTTCTTATCAAACCCTTGGGAGTTACTTCTACGTTGCTTTTATTATTGCCATGCTATGCTCGTAGACGTGGATTGGGTTTGAGAGATATTCATGACAGATGTGAGTGTTTAATAATGGTTCAACTTAAGGTGGCAACTAAAACTCACATCTGGGTAGATTGAGGCACCTGGAGAACCCAGTGTTGTCTGTATGTATAAGGTCCGCCACCCAGGCTCAAAGGGATCATAAGATTGTTCATGCTAGAAACTTCCGTGTGCAGCCGCAAGCTATTATGGGCTCTAGCATAGCTGAGTAGGTTACATGATCTCTTGAAGAGGTGGACTAGCAGATGTAGGGGAAAGTAGGTGTACCGGTCCATCCAGAGTAGAGAGTGACTGTTTCTGAAAGACTGTGTCTCGGTCATCCGTTTCTCAAACATCATGTAGTGCGAGAATCAAGCGGAGGCGATCGAGTCTTGTGGGAAAAGTGCACAAACTCTGCAGAGTGTACAAACTGATCATGATTAGCCGTGTCCCCGGTTATGGACAACTTGAGTATCTAGTACCTGGATTATCATTTGAATCTCATCACCGTGATACTTATAATTAATTTTGTTGGGTTAATGATGTTACTTAATTGGGATTGAGTTGGAGGTACCTTCTCAATGTTTCAACCACCATGATAGTTAAATAAAATTTATTCCTTTGCAGTAGGATAAAATTGGCTTTTCGCAAAACGGTAACCATAGAGCTTTCCACCAGCCATATATGCATATAGTATAGCATTATCATTGTTCATTGCTCTCTATGTGTTGCTTTGCCAGCATATTCTATGTGCTGACCCGTTTCGGGCTGCAACGTTTCATGTTGCAGACTTTTCAGACGGCGAGTAAGGTGCCTTAGGTCGTGGTCTTATACTCAGTGATGCCGCTGGAGTTGATGGACTCACTTATCTTCCAAGTCTTCCGCTGTTATCGTTTTTAGATGGCCTTAAGCCATGTTTATTATACTTAATCTCTTTGGAGATATTCGATGTAATAAGTGTGTGATTGCTACTCTGTTATAAATCCTCCATTTGTACTGTGCGTGTCAGCATTACTGATCTAGGGATGACACTGGTGCACAGCAGCACAGGCCATTTGAGGTCTGGTCGCTACAAAGTTGGTATCAGAGCACACGCTGACTGCAGGACAGGACCACTAAGCTTAAGCCCTAGAAAACTTCTCTCTTCTCATTTCTGACCCCTCTCCACTTTCTACTCTTTTAGGAATGGCAAATGCAAGGAGCAAGTTCATGCAACCAGATGAAGACACGCCATTTGGACGACATTTGAAGGAAGTCACCAAGTACTTGAACATAGGAATACCAAGCGTCACCGGAACCTACAACGCTACATTACCTGAAGAGGAGAGCTGGAAGATTCAAGTTATCATTCCAGGAAGGACGTTTGTGCCAATTACGGAACCCATGAGATTGGTTTTCGAAGCACCAACTTGGAGCTTAGGGAAGAGCATGGCCGCACACATCGCCATGGGACGCATTGGAGAAGTCTATCACCAGGAGCTTAAGGATACAATTTATCAAATTTGTGGACGTCGAGACGCGCAATGGGAGATGATCAAGACCAAGAAGGATGGATCAATTGCAGCTTTCATCCAGGAGCAGAACCAACATATTCGACGCCAGGAGAATCAGATATGCACGGACAAGGAAGAACTGAAGAAGGCATTCACGAAGATCAAGGAACTCCAAGAAGAACTCAAGACTACACGCGAAGATTATCTGGAGGAAATCAACGCATTAGTCGGGAAGATTGACGACCTGGAGAATAAGATTGGAGTATTCATGGGGAATCCAGTGCCAAAAGCAGAAGTCGACGAATGCACTTGTCCGGATAACTACATCGTCATTGACGACACCGACTCGGAACCAAGTGAAGAGGAATGGATTGATGAAGCAGGAGCAGATATCATGGAGTCTTGAACGGATCAGAATTTTTAGTAGACTACCATATCAGTAGTAGTTTTTCCCCCATTTAGTAGTATAGCTCAAGCACTTTGTAACGCTAGACAGATCGATTGTTTTGCCTTGTTTGGATTGATTGAGTGATATTGATTGAATTTGTCTCATGAGCATATGGGTAGTGTTTTCTCTCTAGACCCCATTCTATTCTTAATTCTCATCTTTTCTAAACCTATCAGATGCCTCCGAGACGCGACACCGGATTTGTTTTCCCGCCAGAGATCACCCAGTTGATTCAGCAACAGAATGCCTTGATGCAAGTGTTAGTTCAGAACCAAGGCAACAACAACAACAACAACCCACCGCCACCACCACCTGTTGACCACTTAGCCCGTTTCTTAAGGCTAAACCCGCCGGTGTTTTCCAGTAGCACCGAGCCGATTGTTGCAGATGATTGGCTCCGCAAAGTTGGAAGGGAGTTGACCACTGCAGGATGCACAGATGCAGAAAGAGTGCATTTTGCCGCACATCAGCTTGATGGACCCGCAGCATCATGGTGGGAGAATTATACAGCCACGCACCCTATTGACACTGTCACATGGGACCAGTTTCAGCAAGCTTTCCGTACAGCTCATGTTTCAGCAGGAGCTATGGCTATGAAGAAGCGTGAGTTTCGCAACCTACGCCAAGGAGGACGCACCGTAGGCCAGTATGTGGAGGATTTCAGTAAGTTAGCACGTTATGCACCAGATGACGTTGCTACGGATGCAGCCAAGCAGGAGAAGTTTCTGGAAGGATTGAATGATGAGCTGAGTATGCAGTTGATGGTAGCAACTTTCAACAACTACCAGGAGCTGGTAGATACAGCTCTCATGATATAAGGGAAGCAACAGCAGATTGAAAACCGCAAGAGGAAGTATGGACAAGGGAAGTATAATTCTGGAGCCCAGCAGAAGCCACGATTTACCCCGAAGCCGGGAGGACAGTTTCAGCATACCCATGGAGGAGGTAGTTCGCACAACCATAATGGCTCCAAGAATGGTAATGGGAATGGAGGAGGAAACGGACAGAACCGCACCAACCCATCTACCCCAACCAAGAGAGATCTAAGTCACATTACTTGTTTCAAGTGCCAGAGACGGGACATTATGCTACTGATTGTCCCGAAGCCCAAAATGGAAATGGCAATGGAAGCTCTGGGAAGAAGCCGAACCCGTTCAACAAAGGACATGTGAACCACGTGAGCGTGGAGGAGATTGAAGCTCAGCCGGATGCAGTAATAGGTAAGTTTTTGGTTAAGTCATTTACTGCAACTGTTCTTTTCGATACTGGTGCATCGCATTCATACATATCAAGGGGATTCGTAAACAAGTTTAAGATGTCCACCCAAGTTCTCAAAAGCCCCATGTTAGTAACCTCGCCAGGAGCAGAGTACATGGCCACCCAAGGATGTTTTAAGATACCGTTGGCCATTGGTAGGCATGTTTTCCCCTCAGACCTCATTGCTTTGGAATCGCAAGGTTTGGATGTGATTTTGGGAATGGATTGGCTATCGTTGTATGGGGGAAACATCGATTGTGCCAGCAAGACTATTTTGCTTACCACCCCAGAAGGAAAGAGGATCAAGTATGTATCCAGGCATATGCCGAGGAGGACTCAAGTGAATTCCTTATCAGGAGTTGTACAGGAGGAAGTACGAGTGGTGAAGGATTATCCGGATGTATTTCCAGAAGAGTTGCCAGGCATGCCACCAGATAGAGACATTGAGTTCTTGTTTGAACTTTTGCCAGGCACAGGGCCAATATCTAAGAGACCGTACAGGATGCCCGCAAAGGATTTGGAGGAAATTAACAAGCAGATCAAGGAGTTACTGGATAAAGGCTATATTCGCCCAAGTTCGTCACCTTGGGGATCACCAGTACTTCTAGTGGAGAAGAAAGATGGATCGCTGAGGATGGTTGTTGATTACCGAGGATTGAATGAAGTGACCATCAAAAACAAGTACCCACTGCCGATGATCAATGATTTGTTTGACCGCCTGCAAGGAGCTAAAGTATTTTCCAAGATCGATCTACGATCAGGATACCATCAGTTAAAGATTCGAGAGCAGGATATACCCAAGACAGCTTTTACCACCAGATATGGATTGTATGAGTATACTGTTATGTCATTTGGACTGACTAACGCACCGGCCTATTTCATGAACCTGAAGAACAAAGTGTTTATGGAGTTTTTGGATAAGTTTGTCGTGGTGTTCATTGATGATATTTTAATCTTTTCCAAGGATGAAGAAGAGCATGAGGAGCATTTACGATTGGTACTTGAGAAGCTCAGAGAACATCAGTTATATGCCAAGTTCAGCAAATGTGAGTTTTGGTTGAAGGAAGTTGGATTCCTTGGACATGTTATTTCTGGAGAAGGAATAGCAGTAGACCCTGCCAAGGTTGACACAGTGACAAGTTGGGAATCACCCACGATAGTTGGAGAAATTCGGAGTTTTCTTGGACTTGCAGGATACTACCGGAGATTTATCGAGAATTTCTCAAGGATTGCTAAGCCCATGACTGAGCTATTGAAGAAGGACACCAAATTTAATTGGACTGAGGAATGTGAAGCTAGTTTCCAGGAGTTGAAGAAACGATTGGTTACCTCACCCGTGTTGATTTTGCCAGATCAACGCAAGGACTATGAAGTTTATTGCGACGCTTCTTGTCGAGGACTTGGAGCAGTGCTTATGCAGGAAGGAAGAGTTGTTTCGTATGCTTCACGACAACTTAAACCCCATGAGAAGAATTATGCTACGCATGATTTGGAATTAGCAGCCGTGGTGCATGCATTGAAGACATGGAGACATTTTCTCATCGGAAACCATTGTGAGGTGTACACGGACCACAAGAGTTTGAAGTACATTTTCACACAGAAGGAGTTAAACCTCAGACAGAGGAGATGGTTGGAGCTCATCAAAGACTATGATATGAGATTGAATTATCACCCCGGAAAGGCTAACGTAGTAGCAGACGCGTTGAGCCGCAAGAGTCATATCAGCACCATCAAGACATGAGAGTTACCTCAGGAGTTAGCCGAGGACTTACGCGAGCTATGTTTGGAGATAGTCCCAAGAGGCTATTTAGCGACATTGGAGATTCAGTCTACCTTGATGGAAAAGATCAGAGAAGCTCAGAAGTCAGACAAGGAGATTGAAGAGATAAAGGAGAAGATGAGCAAAGGAAAAGCCAAGGGATTTCGTGAGGATGAGCACGATACCTTATGGTTCGAGGACCGCGTATATGTGCCAAATGATCCGGAGATCAGGAAGTTGATTTTGCAAGAAGCCCATGATTCACCGTACTCGATTCACCCAGGGAATACCAAGATGTATTTGGATTTGAAGAATACTTTCTGGTGGACCGGAATGAAGAAGGATATTGCGGAGTTTGTAGCAGTTTGTGATGTATGTCAGAGAGTGAAGGCAGAACATCAGAAGCCAGCAGGATTGCTACAGCCATTGCCGATACCCGAATGGAAGTGGGATAAAATAGGCATGGATTTTATCACAGGATTACCCAGGACCCGTTCAGGCTATGACTCAATATGGGTTGTAGTCGACCGTTTGACGAAAGTGGCTCATTTCATTCCAGTGAAGACCACTTACACCAGCGCTAAGTTGGCAAAGATATACATGACCAGGATAGTATGTTTGCATGGAGTTCCGAGGACCATTGTATCAGACAGAGGAACCCAATTTACCTCGAAGTTTTGGAAGCAGTTACATGAAACACTGGGAACCAGGCTGGAATTTAGTACATCATTTCATCCGCAGACAGATAGACAGACCGAGAGAGTCAACCAGATTTTGGAAGACATGTTGAGAGCATGTGCGCTAGATTATGGATCAAGTTGGGACGATAATTTGCCATATGCGGAGTTTTCTTATAACAACAGTTATCAAACCAGTTTGAAGATGGCCCCTTTCGAAGCTTTGTACGGAAGGAGGTGTAGAACACCGTTGTTATGGGACGAAGTTGGAGATCGTCAGTTGTTTGGACCAGATTTGATTAAGGAGTCTGAACAGAAAGTGAAGTTAATCCGCGATAGGCTCAAGGTAGCCCAGTCCAGGCAGAAGAGTTATGATGATTCAAAACGCAAGGAGACAGTTCACGAAATCGGAGACAGAGTGTATCTTCGAGTATCACCACTACGAGGAGTGAAGCACTTTGGAGTTAAGGGAAAGTTAGCGCCGCGTTTTATCGGACCATACAGAGTGTTGGAACGTATGGGAGAAGTTGCCTACAAGCTGGAATTGCCCGAAGGATTGTCTGAAGTTCATGATGTATTTCATGTTTCGCAGTTGAAGAAGTGCCACACAGAGATGGCTGAGATACCGCTGAGAGATACTGTGCCACTGGAAGCGATTCAGTTGGAAAGTGATTTGACTTATGAGGAGAAGCCAGTTAAGATTCTCGAGTATGCCAGCCGAGTTACCCGCAGCAAGGTTATCAAGTTTTGCAAAGTTCAGTGGAGTCACCACACAGAAGATGAGGCCACCTGGGAACGAGAGGAAGATCCACGGAAAAACCACTCCCACCTGTTTTCTAGCCAACCCGAATCTCGAGGGCGAGATTCATCTTAAGGGGGTAGGTTTGTAACATCCCAAATTTTCAATTTGGAATGTTTACATAGATCATCATTGCATATCATGTTTTGTTGCATTTTGACAAATCCTCGATAAATCTTGGGGATTTTCTCAAATTTTCTTATTTGATTTTTCAAACGAGGATTGGGATTTTAATTATTTTTCTCTCCGGAAAAATATTTCATCTTTAAATAAACGAGAGGAGAAAATATGACTTCTCCAAAACAATTGAAATACTGGAGGAAAAATGTTAAAAACATTATTGGAATTTATTGGATTTTATTTGCAATTTTTATTACATTTAAAAATATGCATGTTTACAAATTATTTATTTTTGATTTTAAAAATGTTCACCCTATTCTAGATTTTCTAAATAGACGGGGGAAATTTATTTCATATTTTTCTGAGTTTTATTTATTTTTCTACGCAATTTTTCCCGTGGAACTTATTAAAAAAAATACGCGCCGCGCCGACTGGGCCGAGCCCAGCCGACGGCCCACCCCGCCGCGACCTCTCCTTCCTCCCCACGCACCGCCGGAGTCCGCCGGGAGCACGAAGCCGCCGCCGCCGCATCCCGCTCCCGCCGCCGCCGCCTTTTTGCCTCGCCCCCCCGCCCGCCGGAGCCCCGCCCCCTCGCCCGCCGGAGCCGCCGCCCCGAGCCGCGCACCCCCGCCGCCGACCCTGCCCACCGGAGCCCCTCGCCGGAGCGAGCCCCGTCGAGGTACTGCCCGTGTTCGCGTTGACCGGTTTTTGAAAAAAAAAACCCTAGATCGGTTTTTTTTTCGGTTTTCTTATTTCACGAGCGTTCACCGAACCGTTCGTTTTAACGAACGTGTTCGTCGGTTTTTCTCTGTTAACAAACGTCCGTTATTTAACCGTTCGTCCGTTTTTCTTTTTCGACGGATTTTCTCGTTTTTTTTCTCAGATTCGATTTCTGATCGACACTTCGAATCTGTTTAACTTTTCGCTCGTTTATCGGAATCAGGTGATTCAAGCGCCTAGAGTTTCGTCTCGAAATTCTCTTTCCGTTTAACCTACTCAAACAAGTTTTTGCTACAGTAAAATTTGAGCTAGATCCAGATTAGCAAACAAAGTTTCTTTCTTTCGCCGTTTGACTTTCGTTGCTTCTTTCGAGTTGATTCTTTTTGCAAACCGGAGTTCTTAAGTTGAACTTTCTGGTTGGATCTTTCTTTTGAGTTTTACCCGTGCATTAGATGAGTACTGATTGTATGCTTGTTTGTTTGCGATAGAGTACCCGGAGTGTGCCGCTTGTTACTTCGAATCGCTAGGTTTTGCGGATCATCAGCAAGGCAAGTAACACTTTGATCATACCCCGTTCATACCCAGTTTTATTGCATTAGATCTATTTCCCTCAAACACATTGCATGATTAGGATCTAATCAAACTGTGGGTATTGGGAAGTAGTTGAGGTAGTACCTATTACCTGTTTTCTTATCAAACCCTTGGGAGTTACTTCTACGTTGCTTTTATTATTGCCATGCTATGCTCGTAGACGTGGATTGGGTTTGAGAGATATTCATGACAGATGTGAGTGTTTAATAATGGTTCAACTTAAGGTGGCAACTAAAACTCACATCTGGGTAGATTGAGGCACCTGGAGAACCCAGTGTTGTCTGTATGTATAAGGTCCGCCACCCAGGCTCAAAGGGATCATAAGATTGTTCATGCTAGAAACTTCCGTGTGCAGCCGCAAGCTATTATGGGCTCTAGCATAGCTGAGTAGGTTACAGGATCTCTTGAAGAGGTGGACTAGCAGATGTAGGGGAAAGTAGGTGTACCGGTCCATCCAGAGTAGAGAGTGACTGTTTCTGAAAGACTGTGTCTCGGTCATCCGTTTCTCAAACATCATGCAGTGCGAGAATCAAGCGGAGGCGATCGAGTCTTGTGGGAAAAGTGCACAAACCTCTGCAGAGTGTACAAACTGATCATGATTAGCCGTGTCCCCGGTTATGGACAACTTGAGTATCTAGTACCTGGATTATCATTTGAATCTCATCACCGTGATACTTATAATTAATTTTGTTGGGTTAATGATGTTACTTAATTGGGATTGAGTTGGAGGTACCTTCTCAATGTTTCAACCACCATGTAGTTAAATAAAATTTATTCCTTTGCAGTAGGATAAAATTGGATTTTCGCAAAACGGTAACCATAGAGCTTTCCACCAGCCATATATGCATATAGTATAGCATTATCATTGTTCATTGCTCTCTATGTGTTGCTTTGCCAGCATATTCTATGTGCTGACCCGTTTCGGGCTGCAACGTTTCATGTTGCAAACTTTTCAGACGACGAGTAAGGTGCCTTAGGTCGTGGTCTTATACTCAGTGATGCCGCTGGAGTTGATGGACTCACTTATCTTCCAAGTCTTCCGCTGTTATCGTTATTAGATGGCCTTAAGCCATGTTTATTATACTTAATCTCTTTGGAGATATTCGATGTAATAAGTGTGTGATTGCTACTCTGTTATAAATCCTCCATTTGTACTGTGCGTGTCAGCATTACTGATCTAGGGATGACACTGGTGCACAGCAGCACAGGCCATTTGAGGTCTGGTCGCAACAATACCGTGAAGTGAAACAATTCTGGACATATAGAGAGTAGCCAGCTGACTAGCAATGATCGTTTCTTTGACGGCCAGAAAGTGTGGAACTTTAGAAAGCCGGTCAATGACGACATGAATAGCATCATTACCTTTCTGCGATTTGGGAAATCCAGTGACAAAGTCCATTTCAACATGGTCCCATTTCCTTTCAGGAATAGAGATAGGTTGCAGAGTTCCAGCAGGCCTTTGATGTTCTGCTTTGATACGACGACAAACGTCACATTCAGCAACATAGCGGGCAATATCTTGCTTCATGTTTGACCACCAGAACCTCTGACGAATGTCTTGGTACTACCGGGATGAATAGACAACACAGTGTTATGGGCTTCTTCCATTACCTCCTTAGTCATATCCAGGTTTTTCTCCTTACACGACACCACTAGGCGGCCTTTGAAGTACAAAGTGCCATCATCACTAACAGTGAAGAATGAGGGCTTTCCTTCTGCGAGGTAGCGCTTAATCTTCTCAACTTGAGAGTCATAATTCTGCAGTTCCTTGATGCTATCCATGAGATCTGGTTTAGCAACCAGGGTATTGAGAGAACCCTGGGAAACAACATGGAGGTTCACTTTGCGGTACCCTGGAGGAGGGGGTGCGAGTGCACTAGGAGGAACAATATGGAGGTTCATCTTTCTGAATTCTTCAACAAGCGAGGGTTGAACTTTTCGAACCTCAAGGTGATTGCAATAAGACTTGCGGCTCAAAGCATCAGCCATTACATTAGCCTTGCCTAGTGTATAAGAAATTCCCATGTCAAAGTCTGCGACGGTCTCCATCCATCTCTGCCGACGGAGGTTCAGGTCTGGCTGGGTAGACAGGTACTTCAGACTTTGGTGGTCGGTGAAGATCTCGCAACGATTACCAAGAAGGTAATGTCGCCACTGTTTCAATGCATGTATGACAGCAGCAAGCTCGAGGTCATGAACTGGGTAGTTCTCTTCGTGAGGACGCAATTGACGAGAGGCATAAGCAATCACTCTGCGCTCTTGCATTAGGACACAGCCTAATCCTTGTCGTGAAGCGTCACAGTAAATGATGAAATCCTTCTTAGTATCGAGAGGAGCAAGCACTGGGGCAAAAGTTAGCTTGTCTTTGAGTGCTTGGAAACTTTCCTGACACTTTTCTGTCCATTCGAACTTGACGCCCTTGTGGAGCAGACCAGTCAGGGGCTTGGCGATCTTGGAGAAGTTCTTGACAAATCGACAACAATAGCTGGCGAGTCCGAGAAAACTTCTGACTTGTTTGACATTCTTCGGAGGAGTCCAATCGAGAATAGCCTGAACTCATTCAGGGTTGACGGCAATACCATCCTTGGAGATGACATGCCCAAGGTAGGTCACCTCGGGAAGCCAGAATTCACACTTGGAATATTTGGCATATAGTTGATGTTCTCAAAGCTTTTCCAGAACAAGACGCAGATGTTCAGCATGTTCTTCTTTGTTCTTGGAGTACACGAGGATATCATCCAGATAGACCACGACGAACTTGTCGAGGTATTCCATGAAGATATAGTTCATCAGATGAGAGAATGTTGCTGGAGCATTGGTCAAGCCGAAGGACATGACGATGTACTCGTATGAACCATAGCGAGTAACGAAGGCGGTCTTGGGAATATCTTCTTCACGAACCCGGATCTGGTGGTAACCCAACCTCAAATCAAGTTTGGAGAATACTGAGGAGCCAGCAAGTTGATCATATAAATCGTTGATTCTGGGAAGCAGATACTTGGTCTGAATTGTTGCCTGGTTGATAGGTCGGTAATCTTGGACCAAACGATTTGTACCATCCTTCTTCTTGACAAAGAGAGAAGGTGCTCCCCAAGCAGAGGAACTAGGACGAATGAATCCCTTGTGAAGAGATTTGTCGATTTCCTCCTTAAGTTCAAGGAGTTCATGTGGCGGCATCTTGTAGGGTCGATTGGCAGTAGGAGTTGTGCCCGGTTTCAAGTCTATGACGAATTCAACAGCTCTAGCGGGGGGTATTCCTGGAAGTTCTTCTGGAATACATCTTCGAAATCACGAACGACTGGAATGTTCTCTATTCCCTCAAGAGGTGAAGCATTCAATGCATTAAGAACATATATCTGGTTCTCGGCATCCTGAGCTGCTCGGGCTAAGTATTGGACTGTCTGGCCAGAAGGGTGAGTGAGGTGGATTGTCTTGGTAGCACATTCAATCAAAGCATTATGGGCGGTTAACCATTCCATACCAAGAATTATGTCTATGTTGGAAGGTCCGAGTACAATGAGAGAAGCCGGAAAAAGTAGACCTCCAATCTCGATTTGGTTGCAAGGGCATAACATTGTGGTTTGCCACTTGGATCCCGGAGATTGAATCGCTAAAGGAGTGGGGAAATTTTCCATATCTAACCCATGCAACTTAGCAAATTGTTGGGACACAAAAGCGTGTGATGCTCCCGAATCAAAGAGAATAGAAGCTGGCACTGAATTAACGCGAAGGGTACCCATCACGATTTTTGGGGACTCACGAGCTTCTTCAATCTTGACATGGGTGACTTGACCACAACTCATGGCAGGCGTCCTGGCACTACCTCTTCTGGAATGACGGTTTTGGCTGCTCTTCTTACAACCAACAGGAGGACATGATGCATTCTGCGGCTGACCCTGGTGACAATCGAGGGTAAGGTGTCCTGACTGTCCACCCTGAATCGTTAGTTGTCTCGGCGGCGGAGGCAGACGAGGTGCATCATATGATGGCCTTGGTGTTGGAGCAGGTCGATGTTGAACATTGTGTGGGATCCAGACTCGACGTTTCTGAGCAGGCTGACTCGAGGATGGGCCAACATCTCGAGTACGCTTGAGCGACTCCTGGTACTTAGTCAGACCAGTTTCAGTTCGGAAAGCTTGGCTGACAAGCGTCGCAAAGTCCGCGCAATCATGAGCAACAAGTGTGAGCTTTATATCGGGACGCAGTCCTTCACGGAATTTCTCCTGCTTGCGAGCGTCAGTGCAGACGTCATCCGTAGCATAGCGAGATAATTCAAGGAATTTCCTCTGATATTCATCTACAGTCAATGTGCCCTGTGAGAGTTTGCGGAACTCCTTCTTCTTCTGGGCTATCAGACCTTGAGGAATGTGTCATGCACGGAAGGCTAACTGAAATTCCTGCCAAGTGGTTACAATCTTTGCGGGCAGCATACCCCTGTGGCTTTCCCACCATTGAGCAGCTGAACCCTTCAGGTGAAATGTCGCAAAGGTGACATAACTGGCAGGGGCAACATTAGCTGACTCCATCTCAAACATGATGTCACGAAGCCAATCATCAGCATCCATAGGATTGGTGGAGTTGCGGAAAATGGACGGGTTGAGGCGCACAAATTCTGGCAGTGTTATTGGAGCAGGCTGTTGATGAGCATTCTGGTTCGGGAACTGGGCCATTACCCCCATCATAAACTGACGATTCAGCTCAAACTGCTGCATCATTGCGGCAATATAGGGTGGAGGTGGAGGATCGTCAGCCATCCTGCTAAAAACATCAGGGAGTGGTTTTAACAAGAGGTTGGAGTAGGTGTATGGAGACATTCATGATGTAACTTGAACATGAGCAAAGGCACATATGTACAAATCAGTAGTCATTAAAGATACATATACAGAGCCATTTACACGTTGTTAGCATGAGTTCGGACAAGAGAATCATCCTAGACATACTAGGCGACACGCTGGCACGTGATGGAGGGATACAACAACGAGACTTAGCAAAGGCTACATCCACATCGGAGAAAACCACTAGAGCGAGGAATCTGCAGGGGACGACGCAGGGTGCCCTCGATAAAAGGATCCTGCGGCCCGTGAACAATGTGAAGCAGATCCTGGCTCCCAATTCAAGAAAGACATACTACAAATCTCCGGATGGATGTGATCACGAGAACCTAGGATAGAGTTAACAAAATCATTTAACCCGAATAGAAGAGAGATCAGAGGTCAGAGTTTAGACGAGGAGTAAAAGATCCTAATACCACCCAATTGGCGACGTGGGCCCGTAAGCCACACAGCCATGTTAGTAAAATAGTTTTTTCAAAGACTAGACTCAACTTCGGCCAAGGAGTTGGAAAGGGGGATCCTACAGGTAGTCGGCTCTGATACCAACTTGTGACGCCCCCGATTCGACCGTACACTAATCATACACACAAATGTGTACGATCAAGATCAGGGACTCACGGGAAGATATCACAACACAACTCTAGACACAAACCAAAATAATACAAGCTTCATATTACAAGCCAGGGGCCTCGAGGGCTCGAATACAAGCTCGATACACAAGAGTCAGCGGAAGCAACAATATCTGAGTACAGACATAAGTTAGACAAGACTGCCTTAAGAAGGCAAGCACAAAAGCAACACGATCGAAGAGGCAAGGCCTCCTGCCTGGGACCTCCTAACTACTCCTGGTCGTTGGCGATCTCCATGTAGTAGTATCCGTCGGCGGTGGCATCTGGCTCCAAGGATCCACCATCTGGTTGCATCAACCGGAAAGAAGAAGGAAGGGGGAAAAGGGGAAGCAAAGCAACCATGAGTACTCAACCAAAGTACTCGCAAGCATCAGATCTATACTAAGTATGCATTGGTATCAAATGGAAGGGCTGTATCGGTGGACTGAACTGCAGAATGCCAGAATAGAGGGGAAGTCCTAGCCTATCGAAGACTAGCATCTTCAAGCAGCTCCAAGCATCTTGCAGCATGTAGAAGAGTAAAGAATAGCAGTTTAATTAACAAGCATGTTGTAACATTAATGCCCAGAGATCCTTCCTCGACTCCCTGCGAGAAAGCAATCCTGGAGCAACATATCTCAAGTATCCATTTCTAGTTGTAAAAGATCAGGATATAAGTCTGAACGTCCATTACCGTGGACACGGTATTCGAAAATATGTCTTCCCTGCAGGGGTGCACCACGTTTTCCAACACGCTTGATTACTCTGGCCGGACACACTTTTCTGGGTCAATGCCCGGCCTCAGAAAATCAATACGGCGTAGCCCTACCTAGGCTCAGCAGAGAGGTCCCCGCCGGTCTACATCCTAAGCACTCCGGGGTCTGGGCCCATCGCCTGTTGCACTCCGGATCGTTGCACGCAGGGTGAATACCAGCACTGCCTCGGATGGCCAGCACGATCCGACCGTGCCGCAATGCTGAACTAGACGTATGACAAAGCTTCGGCTGATACTACGTCGTCGAGGCCCATATCTATTCTCGCGTGGTGGTTAGTGCGTAAAGGCCAAAGGCCAACTCAGAACAAATACCCAAACCATAGTGTATTACTCGCTTGCGGAGAGGAGCAGAGACTCACAATAATGTGACCCCATCGCCCCATCTCGAGGAAATACGGCAAGGGCTAGCCCAGCCCACTTGGGGGCCGCCTGCCGGCCCGGCCGTGCCTCGTAACCATCTTACGGGTGCTCTCCGGGCCCGCCCGACTTTCCCGAAGGTCTCAAGTAATGTCAAGGTATCCGTGTGTCCAAACATCAAGGGAAAACCCAAGGAATCACCCTCGGAGGATTCCACTCAATGTAATCATCAAGGTGAATGTAAGAGGGACCACCCTCGAGGTTCACACTTGAGGTGTTGAACGACAGAGCCGTATCGGGAATGGTGAAAGAGGAAATCACCCTCGATGACCACGGCCGAATAGCTACACTACAGAATTATCATCAGGAGTGCGTCATGAGGGATCACCCTCGGCACTCGATAGTAGCTCTGCAGAGTCGAGCAACAAAAGGGGCGTGATGTGATGTGAGGTGTCGGGCTCTGGTCGTCGATCAAGTTGATCGAGTCGTCGATGATGAAGCAGGGGCAACAAGGACAACGTGGGGGTCACTGATGGATCACTAACCAACCTATACTAAGTAGTCCAGGATAAGCAGGTAGGTAACAATAAGCAGGTTACAAAAGCAGGCTATGCATCAGAATAGGAGCAATCAATAACAGTAACAAAATCTAATGCAAGCATGAGAGAAAGGAATGGGCGATATCGGGATGATCAAGGGGGGGGGGCTTGCCTGGTTGCTCTGGCAAGGAGGGGTCATCGTCGACGTAGTAGATCACAAGGGCATCGGCAGCCGTCACGGGATCTACCGAAGAGAAGAGGGGGAAGAAACAGTAAATACATAGCAAGCAAGTGCATAACAGGACAACGGGCAGAGCTAGACGTGTTCTAACACAACGTTAGGCGATAGTGGCGAAGGGGGAAAACATCCAGGGAAGTTTTCCCGGCTCCGGACGTCTGTCAGACAGATGAACTGGAGGGGAAAAGTTGCATGTTCGCTATGCTAGGAACGTGTGGCGGACGAATGGACCGCGTGTTCGGATTCGCCTCGTCGTTCTGAGCAACTTTCATGTAGAAAACTTTTTCATCCGAGTTACGGATTATTTTATATTATTTTTCAAAGTTTTAAACATTTTTTGAAATTATTATTAATTCAAAATTGGAATTATGACGTCAGCCTGACGCCATTATGATGTCAGCAGTCAAGAGAGCGTTGACTGGTCAAACTGGCGTGTGGGTCCCGCTGTCATAGTCATAGTTTAATTAACAGGTATTAATTAAATAAACCAGTTAATTAGGTAAATTAAACAGAAGTAATTAAGTTAAGTTATTAATTAAACTAATTAATTAATAATATTATTAATGTTATATTTTTTAAACGTTTTTTAATAGGGGCGTGAGCCCCTAATGTTAGTGGCCCAGGGGGCCATAGCGGGTGCGGGCTAACGGCACAGTTGTGGGCGCCCGTTTGGTGTACGAGGCCACCAGGGGGCGCCGGCCACGGCGGCTGGCCGGAGTAGGGCGGCGCGGCGAGTGCCGCGGAGGCATGGGCGAGCGGCGCGCGAGCCGCAGCAGCGCTAGGCGGCAGCAGGCAGAGCGTGCGCGGGACGACCACGGGTGCGGGGAAGGGCGCCTAGTGCGCGCCGCGAGCACGACAGAGCGCGCAAGGAAGAAGGCGCGGGATGACCACGACGAGCAGCCGGGACTGCGGGGCGTGCACGGCGGTGACGGGGGTAAGGGAGAGACAGGAGGGGTTCTCGCCCCCATTGTAGATGAACAGGGGGCCGGCGAGGCTTGACGGAGCCGACGAGGGAGAGATGAGGAGGCAAGGCAACGCGGAGCGGCTCCGGCGAGCAGCGTCCGTCGGCGAGGTCGGGGCGTGGAGGCCCTTCGGATCCAGGAACGGGGAGGAGGATGGGGCCGCGAGGAGGACGACGACGGGGCAGCGCCGGGCGGCGTCGGCGTGGTGGCGCCGGGGGAAGGGCGACGGCATCGTGGTGAAGGGGTCGGGGTCCTCTGCCCCGATCCAGACGGGGGAAAAGGGAGAGAGGCGTGGGGGAAGCGAGTGCGGGGAGTGGGGAACGGGGCGACCGGGTTAGGGTTTCCGGTTCGGGGGGAGGGGTTATACTGGGCGCCGGGTGGGCCTGGTGGGCCGGCCAGCTGGGCCAAGTTCCAGTGAGAGGCGGGGGCCTCTCCCCTATTTTTTACTTATATTAAATGTTGAAATTGGATCCGACTTTGAATCGATGTGAACTTAACAACAGTAAAATCGATGACACGACACCATTAATAGTGGTTTACTGTAGCATAATTATCCGGGCGTTACAGACATGGATGAACTAATCTACAATTTTTTTGTGGCTTTTTCTTGGACTCTAGGTATGAGTAATAGATGCAAACTCTGAAAAACTGGAAATCTCGCCGAGCAACCTGAAAACTGATATCACTTGATAGAGGCGAGGGGGCCGATCTTTCGATGAGATGAAAACTATCGATTTGGTGGAGACGACTTTGACGATCCGACTACACACGTGCAACGACGTTGCACCTTAGCAATCGCTAAACCAACTCCGAGAGGTTACTGACCACACCGGAGCATGATCAACCTGACCACAAAGGTCTATTCCTTCAAGCAATCGAAGAAAAAGCAAGGATATGATTAAGCAATCTGAATATTGCGAATATGGATGAAGTATTGATAAAAATAGGTTTTCGTAAGCGGTCTTGTTCTGGTCGTTGGACACAAACGAAGTACACGAAGTGGTAGCAATGACTAACTTTTAACTAAATAAAACCCAAGCCTAAATGATGCCTTAAGGGCTATATTTATAGGGGAACAGAGAGGTGATTTCATCCACCCTTGGCAAGGTGGGACTAAAACACCTCCTGAGTCGTTTCCCCTACAATATAGACTCTAAAAATAGCCTATGAAGTAGTATTTCGAAAATACATGGGCCTGGCCAAAAAATAAGGTGGAGCAACACCTATAATAAGCTATGGACGAATTTTATGAACGGGCATCTTGATATTTCGTCCATCTTCTTGTATGTCATCATGGGCGCTTCAAAGTGCGGAAATCTTCACTGGCGACTCCATTCTTGTTCCCTTCGTGCGTGCCTTCATCTCCATGCTTCGTCATGCTCCAATGTTCATCCTTCTGGTCCATGCTAGGCCCTTCAACTCTAATCAACACAAATGTATCCAAGTTAGGCAACATCACATTCTCATGAACATTAGAGACATTACCAAGAAACGAAAGTACCTGATAATTTAACTGGTGTGCGCGAGCTCTAGTAATTGGTCCAATAGGTATAGTACCCGGGGTTGTGGGTGTAACTGTGGTAGCCATGTCCTCATCACTCAATAATTCTAGCTTTCAACATTCCAGCTATCTGCTTCTCAATCTCTGTTTTTAACTCCAGAGAATGGCGGTACGACCAAACATTAATGGGTCAAGCTCCTTCCATGAGAGGTATATGGTGGTCACAAGCCTCTTGAGGAGGAAGGCCGGTAGGTGGTTCAAACGGTGAAGAAAACTGTTCCAATAGCTTTTGCATAGGTGCCGGAAGAGGCACAGTGGACTTGGTATCTGAATGTTCATGCAGTAAACGTAATTCCACCATAGTGCAACTTAATGTTTCTAGAGGATCTTGCAAAAAGACAGGAAAGCCATGGTAATCATATGCTGACTATTTCTCGTGCCAATTCACTTGCATAGTCCCTTATGTTGACAACCAGTCCATTCCAATTATCTCATCATAATGTTGCAGAGGAATTACCTTAAAATCACTCTGAAACTCTCAGTCACAAGGTCGCCTTTTGCAAGAAGGAATCACTTGAGTACAGAGAAGATGGCCTCCACTAGCAACTTTGACCCGCGGTTGTTTCTGTAAGGACTAAACCCCTGATAAGTGAGAAGCTAATCATTCACTGACAAAGGAATAGGAACTGCCGGAGTCAAGCAGTAGTACTACAGAGTGTTCCCCTATCTAACTGCCCAAACAAATGAAATCGGAGCCTGTGGTGGGAGATTGAGTATCTTCTGACAATAGCATCAACTCCACATCACTATCTTTAGAGTCAAGCTAGTCCAAGGCACAAAATTCAAACATCTCTTTGCACTACATGCAATTGGATAGTAGTGTTGCACTTATGGTCTCTGCTCCAATGCTCACCACACATAAAACAGAGCCCCTTGGCTCGTCGATATGCTTTTAGTCTCACCAACGTATGCTCAGGTGCAGTGTTGCCTTTGGCCCCTTCTGGTGTCTTGAGATCATCAGGGGATCTGCTGCTGTTGTATGTTTTTCTGTGACAATAACTGGAATCAACACCAAACTTATGAGTTGTATTGCCGAACTCCTAGTCCATTTCTCCCGTTTCTTCCTGAACAGTGGCAATGGGATAGGCCGTGTCCAGATCAGCATGTCGCTGAACCAAAACAATCATCCAAACACAAGGTTTCAAACTATCCACAAATCTGGTGGTATAATGTAACTTATCAGGATCCGACTCATAAGTTGTCAGTTGATTCATCAATGCAGCAAAATGACTCACATACTCCTCTATAGAACCCGTCTGCTTCAATCGATACATACGACGAACTAGTGACTCGTGTTGATTGCTGCCAAAATGATGAAACACTGCAACACAAAAATAATCCCAAGAGACATGAACAAATTGATGTTGAACTGGTGAGAGCCAACAAGCCGCTGGTCCCTCAAATTGCATACCCGCAATCGCGCCCCATAAATCGGGGTCGGTGTCAAACATTTCAAAGTAATCCACACATCTTGTTTGCCACAACTTTCGGTTCTCACCATCAAAACGAGGGAAATCCACTTACGGTGGCTTGCCATGGCTAACTGAAGAATATGAGGCACTGCACTTCTCTACATGCAGCAGACTAGAGAAGGATGAATTTGGCCGGGGCACATCAGTATTACCTCGGACGGGCGGAGGGATGTAAGGCCAGAGTTGTTGCACCCTGTTCCCATGTTCGCCATGGACGAGCGAAGGCCTTCACTCCCAAGCTCTAGATCGCCCCGCGGTGCTCTGGTGCCCTGCTCCACATCACCATTGTTAGGGAGGAGTGACTTGTATGCCCAAAGTTCTTAGATCTTCTTGAGGAGACCTGCCTCACCGCTATCAATGTACACTTGCAGATTGTTGACTACCATATCGATCGCCGCACTGGCCGCCTTGTCGACGGCATACCCGAATGCTTGCGAGACCGCCGTATCGACCATGCTCCCCACCGCCGTCATGATGAGCACATCAAGCTCCTTCTGGTGCCGGAGATGGGCTGCCTCACCTGCTTGCTGGAGCATCTTGTAGATCATACGACCCTCTAGATTGATATTCTCCATGATTTCCTATCACCGGCGCGCCACCGCGGTTGCCAACCGTGTGTCGTGGGGATGATCTATCGTGGGTGGGGGGAAATTCTCTGGCTCTGAGTACAAATTGGTTAGTTCGAGCTAGGGATCAAGAATTCAGGTATGGTGGCATCTCGAATTGATAGAAGCAATGAGATGGTGGCTATCGTTTTGGAGGAAGTCGACTTTGACGATCCGACTATGAACGTGCGAGGACATCGCGCCTTAGCAATCGCTAAAACAACTCCGAGAGGTTATTGACCACGCCGGAGCACGATCAACCTGACCACAAAGGTCTATTTCCTGCAGGCAAACAAAGAACAAGCAAGAAACTAAGATTGCAATCTGGATATTGCGAATATAAGAGGAAAGCTTTATTGATCAAGGTGGGGTTCTGTGACGCCTTTGTCTGGTCGTTGAACAAAAACATAGTACGCGAAGTTGCAGCTATGGCGAACTTTAATCTAAACAAAACCCAAAGTCTAAATGGTGCCCTAAGGGCTGTATATATGGAGGAAGAGGGGGGGGGGATTTCGTGGCCCTTGGGGGAGGGGTCCGAAACCAACCCTATCTCTTGTTCACTACTAGGAAAAGGCCTACTAGTGGCGCACCAGTTTTGCCTACTAATGGCGCACTACTGGTGCGCCACTAGTACCACGCCACTAGTATTAAATACTAATGGCGCACCACTAGTGCGCCATTAGTATCTGGTATACTAATGGCGCATCACGCCGTGCGCCATTAGTATAGACCAACATGCACCATTAGTGTGCCTCCCAGGGGGCGATATTTACACATGTGCTTTGCCATACTAATGGCGCACTGCGGGGTGATGCGCCATTAGTATCCTTTGGCATACTAATGGCGCACGTTGGGGTGATGCGCCATTAGTATGTATATTAGGGATGTTTTTCTTTTCTGATATTTGCACAGATTACAAAATATATTATTGGACAGAATATAGACAGCACCACACAGCAACAGCAGATTCATCGAATACAATAGAAGATTAGTCTCCGAATACAATTCATCATATTAGTCTCCGAATTCAAAAGACCGAACAAAGATAGAACATTACAAGTCTCGAGACCGGGAGTAGCGAGTTTGTCTTCACATTACAAGTCGATATCGATCATCTAAACTACCATCACATAGAAGAGAGCTGCGGTCATCACGATGACCATCATCGCGATGAAACTGGTCTTCATCCGGTTCCTCCAACGCTCCCTCCTCTCTCCCGCTAGATAGCGCGCATATCTAGATTCCGCCTCCGCCCTAGTGGTGTACCCTTTGTAACTGTTACCGCTGAAACGGTGAACCTGTCTCCGACACTCCTCCCAGTCGTCGTAGACTTCGGGAACCTTACCCTTCTACAAGACATACGACGGCATCTCTATGCACTAGCCAAACAACAGACAATACATAAGCAATATATAACTATGCAACAAAAGGATCGGAAGTGAAAAGCAAGACATTAATAGCACGATTCATGGTCCTACTAATAAATAGCATCGATTACATCTAAGTTGAACGACTGTCCAAACCAAAGAGACATACAAGTTCATTAAAGTTTGATTACAACATGAGCTAATCGATGTTTCCGAACTACACATAGCATCACTACTTTCGACTCGACTCATGGGATCGGAGCGTGGATGAAGCCGCCGTCTGTCGTGATGGTCATGAAGTCGCGGGCGTTGTCAGCCTGCATTTGTAGCGTTGTGTCTATCTCACTGTTGGACGGTTGATATTTGAGGTAGAACTGCCCCGAGGTACGAAGGACATCTTGATGGATGATTTCTGCAAACTCCGACTGGATGCGAAAGAATTCTTGTCGGATGTCCACGTCCTGGATTGCCGCCAAGCTTGTGGCCCAATCTTTGAGATTATTTGGTAGTAGAAGGTGATTATGGTCCCGTACGATCACCCGCATGTGATGGAGGGCGTAGTAGGCATCCTTCTGACCGCCAGGCGGCTGCTTGACGCAGGGGAACGTCGTATTGTGGGTGAACACGTGCCTGCCGTACCTATGAGCTGGCCTCTTAAATGTGCCTCCAGATGCGGCGTAGCCGGGGAGAGCATCATCAAGAAATTTCTTGATATTTGTGTAGTCTATCTTGGAGTCACGGTCCGGGTCGAAATACGTGGCCATGGAATATTTCGGGCTTAAGAGGATGAGTGTGCAATGTGTGTCACTGCACAGAACACAGAATGTTATTAAAAAAAGAACGATCGAAATCTAAGAAATCATATGTTACGGGGCGGTTAGGGGATCACTTACTCAGGAAAGTAAGGCACGAGGAAGTTATCCTTTTCTGGGTTTGCCAGAATGACGCCTTCGAGGTGTGAACTCGCGACTTGCCGGTCCCTAGCACTGCCCAAGATCTTGGCACGCATGTAGAAGGGGTCGACTATCACAATGTCCGGGGTCTTGTCTCTAATGATCCGCATCTCCATACTCAGCGAAAACAACCGAACGAAGGTGTAGTGCAGCGGATGAAGGTTAAACAAAGCAAAGATGTCATCAAACCGCAGGACGATCGTACCCCCGATGGCGCTATCCACAAAGCCCTTGCCCTTTGGCACCTTGGCCACGAAAACCGGGTATGCCACATCATTCTCTCTGAGACGCCGCTTCTCCAAAGAAAGAACACTGTCACGCAGACTCCACATAGCACCAGTTGCAGCATTGAGCATATTTGTCGGTAGCATCGCCCTACCCGCCACATGCACCCTCCTCGAGATATTCTTAGGTGAAGGTGGCCCGTCCTGAGCACGGATCGTACTCGGTGCCGGCTGGCTCGCACAGGCGCCCTTGTTAGTCTTTCGTTTCCGTCCCTTCTTCCTAATCTGCTGTAATGGGATCGAGTTCTGCTCACAGACTGCCTTCTTGAGCGTGTTGGGGCTGATAATATTTCGCACCTCAGCTATCTGAGGCTCGGTGAAGGCGGCAGCTGGAGGCGTCTCCTGAGAACTGAACGCCAGACGACGCCTGCTGCAATTGGGTTTCTCCGCCGTACCAGCTAGATCGCGGTCGTCTTTTTCAGGGTTGGGTTCTTGAGAAGGAGGCCCGCAGAACTCGTCCCCGTACCCATGTTCGGCAAAGTACTTATCGACGTTGGAAAATGTACCGTCGTCGCTGTCGTCGTCGTCCGGATCCTGTGCCATATGCATGTCCAGATCCTGTGCCATAGGGATGTCCGGCATGTCCGGTAGCGTTGCGGCGTTCTTGCCATGGCTTGGCGCTGGCACGACTGGCGGTCTTGTCTATGGGGTGGTGTCCCCCGCCCCCAAACGAATCTGGCTCTTTGGCCAAAGCAGGGGCCAACTTACGCAGGCGCTGAGGGTCATCACATCATCTTCGTCGGCCCCATCGGGTCGAATCGGAGGTAACAACTCGTCGCAGCCTGGCAGCACCCGAACCAGTTCAACTCTATACAAGGTGGGTGGCATCGGATTACCGTGGAACACGCGGTTGCTCAGTTGAACGATTCTGCCCTTGGCGACATCGACCAACTCGCCGCCCACGAAGTGCAGGAGAGTGCAAGGAACGTCGGCGGCGCCCTGCGAAAACATGTAGGGCGTCAGGGATGCCCAGTCAAAGGCAAGGAGATGAAGTCATCGGCCGAGAGGCTTAGTTACCGTGATGCCGTCGAGCTAATGTCGAGGCACCGCGAACGGCGGGCGTGCTACTGACGGAGGGGCCGCTTGCTGGCGAGGTGCCGGCCGGCGTACACCCGGGTGCATTAAGCTCCAATGCCCGTGCCGGCGCCGGAGACATGAATACCGCCTCCGCCGGAGACACCAATGGCGCCGTCTGCGTGTTGTGTGAGTTGCTGGCCGTGAAGCTGGGAATCGGGGGAGGCCCCTGCTGGCCGCCCGCAATCCACGTCGTCAGCCCCTGAATCAAGGTAGGCACAATGGCGGTGAGCGTTGTTCCCAGTTGTTGTTGCACTTGCTCTTGGACAATCTCCGGAATCCGCGCCACTTGTGCCTTGAGTTCTTGAACCTCGCGCGACTGGCTTTCCGAGCTGGTCTTTTTCTCCTTTCGCCCACCAGCGGTATAGTATGACGACCATTTTGTGGACAAGCCTTTGCAGGCCACACGACCAGCTGACGATGGCTTACTGAGTTTATCCTTGTTTTTCATTACGTTCAACGCCCTATTTAAAGGGGTGTCAAAAGGGGAGCTCTGAGATGACCCCGCGCTACTGCTTTCAGCCTCCTGCGGAAGGAATGTGAACCATTTAGAAATTTGGCTTCATTAATTAGAATGCAACCATATGGAGCTAATTACGCGGGGGTGTATTCCTTACCAGAACAAGCTCAAGCGCCCTGGTCTTCGGATCTGTGGTAAGCTCCTTTGTTACCGGGTCCTCCTTGTACCGGGCCCTGACAAAGTTCCTGGTCTGCTTGTCATGGAATTTCTCGAAGCGGGGCGGTAGGCCTTGCTCGGCACGCTCCGCGTCCTCCTTGTCCCATATAGGCTCCGCCACTCTGTAACCGCCGGGACCGAGTTGGTGGATCCCTAAGTTCAACTGCCGCATTTCTTTCCCCCACTGACTTGATTCGGAGGTTGCGCTGCTCTCGCACTTGATCTTGAACTCCTTGTAGTCATCTTTGCTCATCAAAGGATATTTCGCCTTGATCTTCTCATAACTATCACCTTTTTCAATCATTGCCTTCACCGTGCTTCTCCATGTAGACAGGGCCGTGCTCATCCTCGTGAGGGCGGCACTGTTCACTTTATTCCCTGAGAGGCATGTGTTTGCAAACTCAGCAGGGAACTTGTATCGTTCGTGCAGCTTCGTGAAGAGGAGGCTGCGCAAATTCCCTCGGTCCTTATGCCTTAGGTTCTCGGTGTTGATCGAGACGGTGCTCCGGAGAATGCACCCGAGCTGAACCGAGTACCCCTTGACTACTTGTTTGGGCGCCGTTGGATGCCCGTCGGAGTTCACTTAAGTAAATTCCTCCTTGACGGTGCCGAGCACGCTCGGGCGCCGGTCCTTCCGTTGCCTCTTCGGTTGGCTGCCATCTGTGCGTGCGCCGCCATCATCAGTGGTGGCATCCTTGGCGGCACCATCAGTGGTGTCATCCCCGACGCCACTAGGGGTTGTGTAGTCAGGATCGGTGTCTTCCGCGGCGTCGTCCTCATAGCGGTGAGGTTCTTCCTCCAGCTCCTGGGACAGCTCCCAGAATTGCTTGCCGCCCGAACCGCCGGCCTCATTGTTGTGGGCCATGTTTCGCTCTAAATAGGAAAAAAGTTTGGTCAAAAAGTTGGTTATTGTCAAGGAACAAGATCTCTAAGTTGACCAAATAACCTAATTCTCGAGGAATGTCGCCAAAAAGTTGGTTATTGTCATGGAACAATTGAGAGATGTTTGTGATATTGCCTAGGTGTTTTGGGATGGAACATGTTAGTGTGTTGTTGCTAGGTGTTGTGGGATGGAACCAGTAGCTTCCTTGCAACCCACAAAAGACAAAGGAAAAGGGGTGAAAAGGGGGAGATGGTTAGCTTTGATGAGCAGGCAGCATCTTCCTAACCCCCTTCTTCTTGTCTCCTCTCACTATCTCTCTCACACACATGGCAAGCAAGGGTGTCTGAGTGTGTGAAAAAATACTAAACTAATCCAACCACTAAAGCACTAGATCACTACTATTGGTTGATGTCAAGATACATGCTGATTAATTTTTGTTTCGGTTGAGAATCGGGCACCTTCTAGGTCAAGAAAATTGGGCATGACCTTTGCTAATTTTCTTGACCTAGGAGGGCCCCAATCTCAACCGAAACGGAAATTAATCAACATTTCAGGAGAAAGGGGTAACGAAGTGATGGGGCAAATGTGCCAGGCACCACAATGTGATCACAGAAACAAAGCAGCACCACTGGTGTTGGATTCACAATGTAAATGATGGATGAAAAGGCCACAGACCATATGGTCCTCTGCTTTCATATGGACAAAATAAAAGTTCACATGAATGGCTACTTGACTGAATGGTGCCAGGTAAACAGCAAAGTCCACTAGCAGATCCAAGATCTAATTCTATTACACACAACATAACAATTTAAGAGAATTAGAATAAGGATAGTAGGAAATGAAAAAGAATTATGCTCAAAGAACAATGGTAACAGCAAAATATTGAAACCTTTGGTAAGCATTATATTACAAAAAAACTAGATATGTAGTACTATACAATATCCATAACCAGAAAACAAGACATGCATATTCTTAGGCAGAGTAAAATAGTCCTGCATTCTTGGCAGTTGTCAGAGCGTGTAAACCATCCGCCGTTTGGTTCTACAGGAAATTTCACTACCAAAACTAAGGGAGAAACAAAACAATGCAACAGAAATGAAAGACCATGTGGATTTTCTCAGAACTTTAAGCACAAATGTCAAGAGCACAGAGTACACATTCTCAAAGAGAAGTTCAGTTCTGCAATCGACAAACCAGACACTTTAATTTTTATCAAGGAAGGGTTTACCCCTCCGATTTCCATTAAGAGAAACCAACAGCAAACTACAAGAACCAGTTATCTTACAAAGATAAAACCAAAAGCTACTTAGGAACCGCACTAGGCAAAGCAAATCCCGCAAGCCGCAAGCGCAAAACCCAACAAGGGGGGAATTGTCACCGCAACATCCAACCGCACACATGAAGACTAGGAGCAGGTCTATTACAAGTTTTATCGCAGGACCACCAAAAGCAATATCCAAAGTAGACAAACGCAAAGCCTACAAGATTGCTACTGCTTCAAGGCGGAGGATGCAACCATGCCCTGCCTGACAGACAAACCAGACACATGATAAAAGAAAATCAATATAGGTTTTGCTCATACTCCTGACGGTGGCGCGACCCTCTCTAAAATGTCCATCATAATCCATGGGCAGCTTGCTGTGAGATGCTTGAATCCATCAGTCTCCTTGACATGCATATTCTTGGCAGAGAAAAATAAATCTAGGCTTTCTATATGTGCCACTCAGACAGGATTTCAGATTGCACAACTTTCTGTCCCTTACTATCTGGCCAGATTCTAATTGCCCAAATGTTAAACTTTTTAATTCTTTTTCCTTCTCTTTTCACCTATGCACACATACAGAATGATCCATCCATGTCTCGAACTAATGGTCAGAGCTCAGAACAGTGTGTCTACAACTGGTAAATTGTAGTACAATACATTTGTTATATGAATTGGTAGTTTTGATCTTCACAATTAGAAAGAGCTATCCTAGAGAGATACACGCTCCTAGAGAGATACACTATCCTGGGGCAACAATGCAGCACACAAGAGACACGGAACAGGGCAACAGGTCAATGGCCTGCGGGGTGGTGCTGCTGGAGATGCTGTCGGGGCGGCGGGCGCTGGACAAGAAGGAGGAAGGAGGAAGGAGGAGAGGTACCTGGGCGGGCGCGGCCGGTCGCCGGAGGGGTCGGGGTTGGGGTCGGGGTCGGCGGCGGCGGCGTCGAAGGGATGGCTCGAGGGCGTCCGAGCTCGTCCGGGTCCTCGTAGTCGAAGAGGAAGACGGCGATGGTCCTTCTGGGCGCCTCGGTTGGTCGTGGGGAGGCCGGCGGCCACGTGCTTCGCTGGTCGGCGCGGGGGCGGCGGCGCGGGGGAGCTGCAGTGGTGGGGGGCGCGGGGCGGCGGGGGTGGAGTCCGGCGGGGGTCGGGGCGGCGGCGTCGTGGTTCAGGTGAGCGCGCGGGTGGACTGGTGAGGGAGAGGGACGGAGGGGATCTGGCGAGGCAGAGGGAGGAATTAGCTAGGGGGGAAACTTACTAATGGCGCACCCCGAAGCGGTGCGCCATTAGAATGTTTTTTTAGATAGCAATGGCGCACCCACGATCGGTGCGCCATTAGTAATTTTTTTCATATAGCAATGGCGCACCAGCCAGAGGTGCGCCATTAGTAATCTTTTTTTATATAGCAATGGCGCACCAGCCAGAGGTGCGCCATAAGTAATTTTTATTATTATTATTTTTTGTTGCATCTAATAATTTTTTAGAAAATGAATATGAATATGAAACAGTAATAATTTTTTAAAAAATATCATCAAATTTGTTATTTGAAAATATTTATGAATACGAAAAAATATCATCAAATTTATTATTTGAAAATATCATCAAATTTGTTATTTGAAAATATAATCAAATTTGTTTTTTTTTGCAATTTTAGTTGCATTCATTTGTGACGGTGGAGCGGGGAGGGTGCGGTGGGTCGTCGGCGGCGGTGGAGCGGGGGAGGGTGCGGGGGTCGGCGGTGGCGGCCGGTGGAGCGGGGTAGAGGGTGCGGGGGTGCTCGGCGGCGAGGGGGATTGGATCTGGCGAGGTGGGATAGCGATCGAGATGGAAGGGGATCGAGATCGGGTGTCCATGAAATTTTAAAATATTCATGAGTTCAAAAAGTGCCCATGAAATACAATCGAGAAATGAAGGCTACAATTTAAATACAATCGATCTTAGCTAGCTATCTGTTCACAATCTTCTTGCCCTTATTTTTCGTAAATGGAGTTCTTCTCTTGAACGGACATCCTTTAGGTAGGGTGGTCCTGCTTCTTCTTGTGGTGTATGCTGATACTTGTCGAAGTCTTGCTCATTGGCGACTCCATCCATTCCGATGATCTTCCTTTTGCCTCTCCTCACGACAACACGACTGGGCTTTGACGGGTCTGTAATGAAGAAGCATTGGTCCACTTGGGAAGCGAGTACCCATGGCTCATTCTTCGCGGTGACGTTCGCGCCTGCGGTCTTGGATTTGGCTTCGGGTATAACCATGGTGGTGAAATACCGGTCTTCTTTTATGACGCTCTTGGCCCATCTGACACGGAACATCGGGACCTTCTCTCCAGCATAGCTCAGCTCCCAGATCTCCTCGATCCTTCCGTAGTATCTGTCCTTGTCGTTACCGGTGTAGGATTCCATCGTTACCCCGGAGTTCTGATAACCATCGCTCTTCATGCCCTTGTCCTCGGTGTAGAATGTGTAGCCATTGATATCGTACGCCTCATACGTCATCAGGTTGTGCTCGGCGCCCTGTGACAAGGCGAATATGAGTTGTTCTTCCGCGGAAGAATCCTCATGTAAAGGGTACGACAGAAGCTTCTGCTTGAACCAACGCATGAAACATGAGTTGTGCTCTTTGATTATATCTCCGTCCGTCCTCTGTTGGCCTCGGTCATTGTACGTCTTCTCAATAAAGGTTTTGTGCTCTACCACCCAAGGATCGACCACGTCTATGTGTTGTAGCGTGACTAGGTTTGCTCTTTCAAAGTCGGCGAGTCGACCCTCGAAGTCGACATGCATTTCGCGGCGACCCTCACGGTGACCCCATCCAGCGAGCCTGCCGAGGTGCCTGTTGATGGGCAGACCAACGGGGTTCTCGATGCCTAGATAATTCGTAAAGTAGGAGATGCACTCTTCGGTCAGAAAGCCCCTGGCTATGCTTCCCTCTGGACGTGACATGTTGCGAACGTATCCTTTGATGACACCATTCATCCTTTCGAATGGCATCATGCTGTGCAGGAACGTCAGCCCGAGTTGGATGATATCCACCACGATATGGACCAGCATATGCACCATAACGTCGAAGAATGTGGGCGGGAAGTACATCTCAAGCTCGCATAGTATCACCACGATCTCTTCCTATAGCCTTCTGAGTTGCCTCACGCCAACCGACTTCCGAGAGATGACGTCGAAAAAGTTGCATAGGCCAAATAGCGTTTAACGGCCCAGTCAAAAAAATAGCGTTTCACGGACGTGCGCGTCCATCATCCCACAGATTGCAACTGGAAGTATCTATGTCATCAGCACATGACAGTCGTGAGACTTCATCCCGCTGAACTTCTGCTTCGCTGAGTCTAGGTATCTGCTTATATTCCCCGCGTAACCGTAAGGAAGTTTTACTCCTACGAGGCAGGTGAAAAACTGATCGATCTCCTCCTGACTTAGAGTGAAGCACGCGGGAGGGAAGTCATTTCCGGTCTTCTTGGCCTTCTTGCGACGACTTTCCGTGTCCTGCTTCGCTTCATCATCATCATCATTAGCGTGAAGCTCCTCCCTGATGCCCATTGATTTCAAGTCTGCCCTTGCTTTCGGCCCATCTTTGGTCCTCTCTGGCATGTTGAGCAGGGTACCAAGCAGACTCTCGCACACGTTCTTCGTGATATGCATGACATCAAGGCTGTGAGGCACACAGTGGATCTTCCAGTACGGCAAGTCCCAGAAAACAGACCTCGTTTTCCATACCTTCAGCAGCGGCTCTGGCGCCTTTCGCTTCTTTCCTGGCTCTGGCGCCTTTTGCTTCTTTCCCGGCAGTGGGCAATCTTTCCAATTTTTCAACAGCTCGTCTATTTCCTCGCCGCTCCTCGTACGCGGGCGTCTTCGGGGTTCGGTTTCACCATCGAACAGATCCTTGCGTTTCCTCCACGGGTCATCGTCGCGAAGCCACCTTTGATGTCCCATGAACACGGTTTTCGAAGACCCGGGATCTCTATCTAGCTGGCAATACGTTGTGTCATCCATGCACCTGACGCATCCAGAAAATCCGTGGACCACTTGCCCCGCGAGATATCCGTAACCGAGATAGTCGTGCACCGTCGTGAACAGTGCGGCTCTCATAGGGAAATATTCTTTCTCTGCGGCGTCCCACATATTGGCTGGCGTTTTCCACAACATGTCTAGCTCCTCTTTCAGCAGCCCCAGATACAGATTGATGTCGTTCCCTGGTTGTTTTGGCCCTTCAATTAGCATACTCATGTGAATCTACTTCCTCTTCATGCACAACCAGGGGGAAGGTTGTACATCCACACAAACACAGGCCAGGTGCTATGTGTGCTTCTCTGGCTGCCAAACGGATTGACTCCATCGGTGCTCGTGCCTAGCACGATGTTCCTTGGATCCTTCCCAAATTCTGGGTGTTTGAAGTTCAACGCTTGCCACTAGCTCCCATCCTTAGGGTGACTCAGCATCTTGTCTTTTTTATTTATCTCCGGATCATTTGCGTCATCTTCTCGCTTCTTCTCCTCCCTATCCGCGTGCCAACGCAGGAGCTTTGCTACCTTAGGGTCCACGAAATACCGCTGCAGACGAGGAGTGATCGGAAAGTACCACACCACTTTTCGAGGAGCTTTCTTCCTCTTCTTGTATCGAGTGACGCCGCACACTGGACATATGGTAGACTCCGCGTGCTCGTCCCGATAAATGATGCAATTGTTCATGCACACATGGTATTTCACGTGCGGTATATCCAGAGGAGACACGATTTTCTTTGCCTCCTCGAAACTGGTCGGGCACTTGTTCCCCTTGGGAAGACGTTCGTGCCAGAATGACATGTTCTCGTCGAAGCATGCGTCGGTCATTTTGTGTTTTACCTTCATCTCTAGAGCCATGAGCGTTACTTTCAGGCGGGTATCCTCGGGCCTGCATCCTTCATACAATGGAGTAACCACGTCTATCTCCAGTTGATCCAGCTTGGCTTTCTCTCGGGCGGCAGCTCTTGCGTCATCTGTCTGCTTGAGAAGCAGCTCTTGAATATGAGGGTCCTGCACCCAGCCCATCGATGGTCCATCGTCGTCTGCTCTGCCGGCATATTCATCTTCATGATCATGCCCTTCGTCTGCTCCCGCATCTTCCTCATCATCATGTCCGGCATCTTCTACATGATGACTGTGTATAGCACCACCGTCATGATCATGTCCTGGAGATTCTTCGTCTTCTCGCCCGCCCGAGCGGCGGTGGTTGTCTTGCTGCCCTTCCTCATTTCTTGCCCGGCCCCCATGGACGACTTCATAGTCATCTTCATCACCTTGCCACCGATAGCCTTCCATGAAACCACGCAAGAGCAGGTGGTCCCGCACATGCCCGGAATCCGGGTCCGCAATAAGGCTCTTCAGCTTGCATCTTCGACACGGACATCTTATCTCCGTCTCGTTCTTTTCAAGCATCTCGGCCTTCGCGGAGCTCAAAAACCTATTCATGATGCCTTCGGTCATCGTGCGGACCATGGTCGCCTGCGGGGTAGAGCAAAACGATATTTTAGAACCAAGAAAATTTTTGGCATGACTTTCCCTAAAAATAGGACCAAAAAGAATGCATAGTGCCAAAATTCTCGCCGAAACGGAAATGAATCAACATTCCGGCAAAATGTTGGCAACTATCGCATTTCAAATACCGGTACCTGCAAACACAAACATATATGCAACACCACAAACATACATAGATCTAGCTAGGCCATAAAAAGTGCATGTGCACGTTGTTGGAGGGAGAACAACATAAAGATAGCTTCCCCCTTACTTACCTATCAAAAAAAGGTAATTTAACCACTTAATTTGGATGAATTTATGGTGCAAATGAGGTGAGGAGGAGGAGGCAGCTGAGACAAGCTTGGAGGAGGAGGTGGAGAGAATGAAGTGGGGAAAGTGAGGGGGTAGGTGTGGCTGTCCAAAATATCTAGCTGGTCCCAGGTTACTAATGGCGCACCACCTACAAATGCGCCATTAGTAACCCTGGTTACTAATGGCGCACCTGCTGGTGGTGCGCCATTAGTAGTTTTGCAAAAAATATATATAGTAGTGGCGCACTATGAGGCTGGTGCGCCATTACTAGTATGTTTGGAAAAATAAAAAAATTGTTACTAGTGGCGCACCGTGTGTCTGGTGCGCCATTAGTGTCTTTCACACTAATGGCGCACCAGCACATGGTGCGCCACTGCTATATAGGAGTGGCGCACCACATGTCTGGTGCGCCATTAGTGGCCATTTCATCTATAGCCCTTTCCCTAGTAGTGGTTTCCCCACACATACGGACTCTAAAAACAGCCTATACTTATGTATTTCGAAATTACATGGGCCTGCCCAATAATAAGGTGAAGCAGCACCTAGAATAGCCTCTGGATGAGATTTATGAAGTGGCGTCTTGTATATTTAGTCCAAGGCTTCATGCACTCATTATGATGGCTTCAAAGTCCTCAATTCATCACTTGTAACTCCGTTCTTGTTCCCCTTGCGCATGCCGTCATCTCCATGCTTGGTCTTACTCCAATGTTCATCCTTCTCCAAGCTAGGCCCTTCATTTGTAAGCAAAACAAATGTATCCAATTTGGCAGCATCATATTCTCATGAACATTAGAATCATTACCAAGAAACGAAAGTACCTGATAATTTAATTGGCGTGCGCGAGCTCGAGTAATTGGTCCAGTATATGTTACAGTAGGGGCTGTGGGTGTAACAATGGTATTGATGTCCTCATCACGAATTCAACTCGCTAGCTCTGTTCATCTTGGAGAGGAGGAAAGAAAGAAGGTGAAGATTACAAGCCGATGACCCAGCCGTGTACCAATTTGCTACCTTACATAGAGAAATGTCGCTAGTTATATAACCCTCACACACACCACTCGCCGAGATCGTATCTGGTCGATGGCACGCAGGCCCTCTTGTTAGGCAGCTGGCCATGCTCTCCAGAAGGCAGTGTAGTGCTAACATTGGCTAGGTAGATTACGTGAGATTTTGTAATGCCGTTGAACATTTTAAAAGAAATAGAAGTCCCTATTCCACAAAAATATATGTGTTCATGCATTCTATTTTTGCTCAACCCAGGCTACACTCCCTCCCCACCTCTCACCATTTGGCACGCATGGATCCTACAGAACTAGCTACCCAAGAACAGGACCCCTTCTTCCACCAGGAAACTTTAGTAATCCCATCGAACTTGCTCGCTCGCTCGGTGGAGACCTGGAGTTGGTACCATACGTAGTTGGTGACTCGCAATGGATGCGACGATCGGCGACCCGTTGTTAGCGGCATCCGTGGAGCGGGCGTTCGAGAAGCAGCCCCTGCCCGGGTTATGGGAGCAGGTGACACCACGGGCAGTGATCGTCTCGGTGGTGCTCTCAATTGTCTTTGGCTTCGTGATCCTAAAGATCCACATGTCGACCGGCGTGGTACCTGGTATGAACATGGCAGTCAGCGTCCTCAGCTTCACCTTACTCAAGTGGTTTGTCAGCTTGGTTCGGACGTGCGGCCTCCCAACATCGCCTTTCACGCGCCAGGAGAACCTATTGGTGCTGACCACCGTCGTTACAGTCATCAACTTGGCCATCACTGGTAAGCATAGAAAACTTCAATTGCTTCTTCCATTGCTGAGATTTGATTCCCTGTCATTCTCAAGATCAGAGTGTCGGGTCATAGTTTTTTCCGGTTTCTTCTAGACCCGACCAGTGATTGTTGTCCTAGTTGTTGTCTCTAGTTTTCCTACGAAGTACGTCTTTTCTGATTTGAATTTCGTATATGGCCCCGCGAGGCAAGGCACCAATGTAAAACATTGCCATGTATTCTTTGTCCATGTTGTTTGTCTCAACCTTGCACAATAACCTCACTACTGACACGAGAGAAAAAAACATAATTGCACAACACGCTGAAAATGTCTTAGAACATAGACAAAATTAGGGGTCATTTCTTAGATTCTCTCTATATCCAACATCAATTTAAGCTGCAAAAACGTCTTAATTTATATACATAGGAAGTATTTAAAAACAAATTTACACTTCCACAAAAACAAATGATCGACACTTTGGCTTTTTTTTAATTAAACCCCCAAATTTTATTCAACACAAATAATAGATATATTTTTTTAGAGAAAAGGCATACGCCCAACTTTATGAATAAAGCCACCATAGAGAGTACGACAGAGCAATACATAACCAAGCACCAACCAAATAGAGAGTCTGGGAAAGCACACGAGGCAGACATGCCAGCATAGTTGATGACACGCATGCCAGACTAGACGAGAAGAAACTGGCACGCAGGCCAACAACCCACTACCAAAAGAAGATGATCTACTAAGACTAAGCTTGGCTGTCAGAATTTTGCGAAGAAAGGGAGACAACCAAAGCACCAACTTTCGCAATCAGGACATCTAGGGCATCATGATCCACGACTTCAGTCATTAACGTCCACTGCTGCATAGACAAACACATTTTAAACATGCAATCGGCAAGTTTGTTAGCAAACATATCTTCAATGGTAAACCTGTTCCTGGTCGTACATAGGGACCAGCAAAAACCAGCAAACCCCAACTAGAACAACTGTTTGTTAATGCCCACAAGGCTAGCAGAAAGCAGGCGCAACTCGGCAAACAAAGAGGGATCCCAGGACACCCCCAACCAAGATCTAATGCCACACCAGGCCACCTTGGCCAAGATACAACCAAAGAAGATATGGCTCGAATCTTCCATAGTAGAACAAAGCACACATCGGTCTGAGCCAGGACCATTACGTTTACGGATCTGGTCATCCATATGGAGAGGTCCCCTAATGGCTTGCCACATGAAGATTTTCATGTTAGGGGGAGTCCTAGTCTGCCAAATAGGCTTATACTTAGAGGTAGGAGTGCCCAAAATCAGCCTGGAATACAAGGACTTGACAGTAAATTTGCCAAAGGGGAGTGGAGCCAGGTAACAGACTCCTCTACCTCCGAGATCACCGGGATGAAGGCAATGCGACACTGCTAGTCATCCAATTTTGCAAGAGAGAGAGAATCGGAAAGCCAGGTCCTAATTATTGGCTAAGAGCTTTGAGATGGAGATCTCCCGGTCCAAGCAGTTGGAGCAAAGGACAACAAAAGAAACAACTAACAAAGACTCACCACAGCACCAACCTAGCCAAAACCGAGTGCACCGGCCATTACCCACCACAAACTCGGCATGTTCTTTAAAAATGTCCTTGACTTTCACCAATTTTTTTCCAGAATTGGATGTAGCCCGAGGCTAAGGCAACATCAGGCTGCCATGAGGAAAATACATGGCTTTTAGAAGAGAGAGCCAGAGATAGCCGTCCCCAATGGTCATAATCTTCCACCACCACTTAATAATAAGACATTTGTTCATCAGCGATGTATTCAAGATGCCCAACCCCCAAGGTTTTTCAGTCTACAGCTTCCATTTCACCAATCTATATTTGCGCTTATTGTCCGCACTATTCCAATAGAAAGCACCCCTATGCTTGTCGAAACCCTCATGGGTCCCATTAGATAGATGGTAAAATCCTATGGTGAACGTAGGGAGAGAGGAAAGGCATGCGTTAATGGGCCAAACCTTGTCTGCGTTGGTGTTGTACCTGCCCCGCCAAGGCATGAGTGGTTCCCAACCTGGGTTACCAGAGGAGCAAACTCCTTGGCACACAACCTGGCTGGCGAAATGGGCAAGCCCGAATATCTAAAGGGGAAGGACCCGAAAGAGCAATTCAGCAGATGAGAAACCCTAACAGCTTTCTCCTTAGAAACACCCGTGGTGATAACCTCGTTCTTGGAGAAGTTGTTCTTAAGCACCAAGAGGGCCTCAAAGCAGAGAAGCAGAAAATTGAAATGTGCAATGCAAGAGTCATTCTACTCTACCATAACGATCGTATCATCCCCAACAGCCCAGGAGAGTGTGCAAGAAAGAGCATCGGCAATAAAATTGAACAACAGATGGGATCCCCTTGACGTAGGCCCCTACCACTGGCAAAAAAAATGTTGGTCTGTCCATTGACACACACATCAGTGTAGGTCCCAAAAACAAGCTGCATAATCTAGTGCACATACGCACTATCGAAATCCCAACTAACTGAGTCATACGCCTTCTCAAATTCAAGCTTAAGAGAGACCGCCTTAGAATTCCTCACCCTAAGGTCATGGACAATCTCATGAAAACTAAGAGTCCTACCTAAAATAAACCCGCCCTTCACAAAAGCCGGTTGGTAAGGACTAAGCACCCAGTGGGCCATAGGGGAGAGATGAGTAGCAAAGTCCTTAGCGTAGAACTTAGCAAAATTAGTCATCAGAGCAATATCACAGAATTAAGAGATCAGACCAGCCCCTTTAACTTTAGGAATGAGGAAAATGGCAGCATAGTTCAACCGCAAAATGTTCACTATCCCTAAACAAACCCCTTGTATAACCACACACACCAAGTGACGCCAGACGGGCCAATTTTTTCTAAAGAAAAGGATAGAGAAGCCATGAGGGCCTGAGGCCGAATTACCATTAGCAGACTTAATGACATATTCAATCTCCTCCTCGGAGAGAGGCAACATAAATGACTCATTTTCCTCACTAGACACCCTCCACCATTGCAACTAGAAAGAAAAGGAAATGACAAACCCAAACACAGGTTTAACAGCGAGCATAGATGCAAAAAAAGTAAACATGTGCTAAAATAGGATGTTGGTCGGCAATCATAACACCATCCATAGCCAAATTATCGATAGAGCATCGACGTCTCTTGCAATTAGCAATAGCAAGAAAATTGGCCGCCAGAGAGTCCCTCTTCAGCGTCCAATTTGAAGTTCCCCTCTGACACCAATAGACCTCCGCTTGGCGATGCAACTGCATCAGCAAGTCTTCCAAGCTATATCTCAGCTGCCACTCATCCCATGAGAAAACAGGCCCATCAGCCACCAAATCCAGAGCCGAAATAGGATCCAACAAATCAGATTTCTGCCTCTGGGCCTCAGCAGCCCTATTACGGCCCCAAACCATCAAAAACTTCCTAAGGTTATACGAAGAGAAATGTCAATCATTTGTAGGGACAAAGGAGCGCCTGGTTGCGGTCAACAGGGAAGTAATCTTGTTGGAAAGCATAAGGTGGAAACCCTTAACAAGCAGGCTGGACACATGAACTGGAAAAGGGAAGAAAGAGACGGGGAAGAAATCCCCGCATCTAAAAAAAGCAGGGAATGATCCGAACCAACATGTGATTTGGCAACCAAGGAAGCACGAAGAAAAATGGAATCCCAACCATGACACACAAACACATGACCTAGGACCGATCTGATGGGTAAGGGCTGATGATTAGATCAAGTGAAGCGAGCGCCCATCTGTAGGATCTCACGAAGACCACAATCATTGATAAACTCATTAAACGAATCAACTGGCCATGAGAAGTTATTGTTACTCTTATCAGTAGGTGACCTCAGGAGATTAAAGTCGCCTCCAATCAATAGCGGAAGGGAACATGACTCAATCTTAGTGGAGAGCTCATCAAGAAATAGAGAAGAAGTGGAGTGATTAGCCAGACCGTAAACCACAATCATCTCCCAAAGCAGTTCAGCTGCTTGTGCATCAGCACCATGCTAGCCCAAAAATATCCATGATCAAAAGCCACAAAATAAAAAACATCATGTTTCGCACCAATCAGGATACCACCCGAATGCCCGGAAGTAGGAAACCATTTCCAATAAAATCTGTCAGCCCCAACGATGGAAGATAATTCATTTTTAGAAAACAAAGCTTTAAACATTTCGATTAGGCATACCAAACCCACCTTATCACCCTAACCAAATTAAAAATATAATCCTGGCGCCCCAAGCGTTGAAACCCCTAATATTGTTGAATAGAGACCTCATTGAAAGAAAGAATCTTAATGTAAAGACTTGACCTACTCGGGGCATCACAGGATTCTGGACGCTTGACATGCATCCGTTTGGCAGGAGCAGGAGAAGGATGGCCCCTACTAGCCTCCAACGGGCCTACACCCTACAAGGTGGTAGATGGCCGCTTCCCAGCCGCCACCTCCTTTGCTTTGGAAATAGAAGCTCGGGCAACTTCATTAGCACGCACCAAAGACAGGAGGGTGCAGGGAGACCCAACATGAGGACCAAAAGAAACCCCAACATCCGCTAACACACTAACCAAATGACTATCAGGTAAAGATGGAAGAACGAACCGAACATGAGAGTGCAAGGAGGGGGACGCAGTACCTGGGTGAGGAAGATTCTTGGCCGCTGCTAGCCTAGCCGCACGCATAGCCACCGGCTCCCCGCTATCCTGGACCTTGCGGCCCTTCCGTCCAGTGGAGAAAGGAGACCAGAGAGGAATCCAACACACCGTCAGCAAAGACGCTGCACCAGCAGAAGCAGACCGCATTGTCGTTCCCAAGTTATCATCAAGCCAACTACAGAGAGTACCCATCAACTACTTGGAGCCAGATGAGGCCCTCCTCTTGGCCGAAAACTTCTTAACCAAACATTTCTTCTTCTTGCTCATGGGCACCACAACGGCCAGGGTAGGAGATGGGGAACATCCACAATACCAAATATGGAACAGGAGCCAGGGCAAGTCGGTACATTGGAGCAGACATCAGAGAAATGGGTGCCTGAACCCTTTTCAGTCGGAGCCAGCGCGATGAGAGGGCTACAATTTAATTCAGAGGTTCCTCAAGCCAATCAAAAGTTGACGAAAATCTAGCCAACCTAACGAGTTCATGTGCTACCTTATTAGCTTCTGCATTACAATGTTTGAACCTAAACATAGGAAAATCACACGCAAAATGATAAATGTCATGAAAAACCGCCACCGCCGCGCCTGTAGAATATCCTCTGCTCTTCATGGTGTCAATGAACTTCAGGTTATTTGTCTGAGTTAATGACAAGACGATTACACCCCACCATTAGCGTAAGAGACAACCCAAACTAAGTGCGAAAGCTTCAGCTGTCACACATCTACGCATCAGCCTATCTTCCCATTGGCCCTTGCAATGAATTTACCTTTATCATCCCTGAGGACTGCCCCGACTATACCCCAAACTTGATCATGGTCAAAGGATGCATCAACATTGAGTTTTACAAAAATACCATAGGGGACGACTTCGCCCCCCTTCTTTATTGCCACCCTTGGAAAGGAAGCAATATCGACACTTAGGCTTGTTCACACATAGAAGGGCTGCCTAGAATGCTAATTTCTTATCATGGTCGTAAATTACATAAGAAACACACGATTCACATAGAATGAAAAAATAAAATGACTTGTTGAAGGAACATATATCTTGAACCAAAAAAGACTTATATATGATTCTAAATAGTCCCACATACCAACCAACTGGAGAAGGTCATATATATGGATACTGATGTAGTTGTGCAGGTCATTGAAGTGAAAACTAAAAACCAAGCGGCACATCCATGGTGACATATTCTTCATACTTTCAGACTTGATACTATCTAATAAATGGTTGTGTGCATCGCTTGATGCACAGGCCGGGTAATCATCCTTCTTGGAAAAAATAAAACATCTATGGCATCTCAAGATAACTTTTTGGCACAACCTCTTGTAGCCAGCCTTGGAAGTAAATCCGACCATCGTGTGTACTCCTATCTTATGGTTTTGCGGAGCCTCCACCCATCTCCAATGCAAAAAATGACAAAGAAAAAGAAAAACTCAGTTTGTTATGAGAAAAAAACCAGATTTGGGGCTAACTTCAAATTTCTTATGCTAAAAAGACAACCTCATGTCAAACTTCTATAAATTACAAACGTAGTGGACAACAAAGCTTCTGAACCAGTGTAAATAGCTATGGTATTCAATGGACCGGTACGCTCCATTTATGGTCATCTCTACAATGTGTGGAGAATCGGGACCCATTTATGGAGGTGTGTACACGCTTGGAGAACATGGGGAGGGATACTTTTACCCGCCATCGATGGAAGCATGATCTTAGGACTAGCCCTCCCATTTAGTAGACATCATACAGTCTGAATACTTATATTTCGTCTTTTACTTTTTGAGAGTGCATTTGGTTTGGGTGTGTGCATCTTAGTTATGCAGAGGCCGGGTGTAATACTTAAACCTTTTAAGTAATAAAGCACCCATATCGGAAAAAGGTATTCAATGTACACGAGCAACTACCGGAAATGATGCATGGAGTGCACACCAACACATCAGCAGTGATAAAAATTGCGCAATGCAGCCATATAGGTGACATGCGCAACACAACAAAAAGCACAAATTTAGAGAATGAGGCATGTTCATTATGTAAAGATTCATGATTCTGCCTTCTTGATGTTTTTCTTCAGCAAGATCCTCCCATCTTCCTCCTTTAACAGTCCGGGTATTAGGTGCACCAACACATGGACTTCCAAATCTTAAAGATACAAATACACAGTCATCCAATAGCAGAGTGATACACAAAAGCTGCCAATACCATGAAAAATTGTTCATCGTCCCAACTATAAGATGGATTAGAAAAATAAGGTCGATACACTGACGTTTGGTTAGTGACTCCACAAGGATCCTCATAGAGGCAAATGTGTCCCATCTTTCGATGAGATGGTGGCCACCGCTCTGGTGGAGTAGATTTTGATGATCCGACTAGGAACGTGCGAGGACGTCGCGCCTTACCAATTGCTAAACCAACTCCGAGAGGTTATTGACCACGCCGCAACACGATCAACCTGACCACGAAGGTTTGTTTCCTGCAGGAAAATAATGAACAAGCAAGAAACTGAGATTGCAATCTGAATAATGCAAATAGAGGTAAGCTTTATTGATCAAAGTGGGGTTCTGTGACGTCTTTGTCTGGTCGTTGAATACAGACGAAGTGCGCAAAGTTGCAGCTATGGCAAACTTTAATCTAAACGAAACCCCAAAGTCTAAACGATGCCCTAACGGCCGTATATATGGAGGAATAGGGGGGAATTTCATGACCCCTTGGAGGAGGGGTCTGAAACCAACCCTAATTCTGTTTCGCCACACATAGGGACTCTAAAAACAGCCTAGGAAGTTGTATTTTGAAATTACACGGGCCTGGCCCAAAAAATAAGGTGGCACAACACCTAAAATAAGCTATGGACGAAATTTATGAAAGGGCATCTTGTATATTTCGTCCATGTCCTTGTATGTCATCAAGGAGGCTTCAAAGTGCTGAAATCTGCACTAGAAATGTCGTTCTTGTTCCCTTTGCATGCCTTCATCTCCATGCTTGACCCTGCTCCAGTGTTCATCCCACTTGTCCATGCTATTCCCTTCATTAGTAATCAACACAAATGTATCCAATTTAGGCAACATCATATTCTCATGAACATTAGAATTGTTACAAAAAACGGAAGTACCTGGTCATTCAATTGGCGTGCGCGAATTCTAGTAATTGGTCCAGTATGTATAGCAGCAGGGGTTGTGGGTGTAACAATGGGATTGATGTCCTCATCAGTTCCGGGAAGTCTTTTCATTTAGTAACACCACAACTGACAGTCCAATCTACCCCTCTAGCCCAACAAGGTCTCCTACTAGTGCCGTGCAAACTTTTCAATGAAAAATGTAATATTAATAAAATGAAAATTAACTACATATGTGGAATGAAGAAAGCAAATAAATAATGAAGTGGGAGATTGAAGAGAGAGCGAAAACATACAACAAATGTTTTGACAAACTAAACAGTGACGAGTATTTTCTACATGTCGCATACTTTACAGGAGGAAAAAGTCCGTGAGAACCCAGAAAAAGATAGACAAACACTTTCTGCAAACAAAACAAGGAAAATGATGATAAATGTAGGTAAACATAGACATTTAGAAGAAGAATCACATAAAAGACCTTAAATTGCAAATTGTTGGTGAAAGAAAAATTCTAGCTAATTTTTGTTATTTGAAAAACTATTATATTGCTCGTGATAAAAGAATGGTAACGTTAAAAAAGCAAAAAGAAAATGGCATATGCATGATTACAACTGATGCTAAGCATCAGCATGATATATACACATGGAGCACGAGGAAACAAAGATGAGTGTGTTAGGTATCAGTATAGTACCACAGAGAATTAAGTGACCCATGTTCCTTATGTGCAATTGGGCATAAGTATAGTACGCCAAGATCATAAGGATAACACACAACCTAACTTGGCTATATTACATGAGGAGAAAACAGGGGGAGGGCGAAACACCGAATAGAGTAATGTTATTTCAGTTGAGCATTAAAGTCTTAAATTAAACCCTACATTTTAGTACTGCTAAAGGTTGAATCCTTGGTGGAAAAAGAAGAAAATAAAATGAATACATAGTACAGACAACAACATACTAGCCAAACAAATTATCTCAACAAATCATTATTATCTCATAAGTGAACTAATTATATCTAGTAGTAAGAAGATAGCACCTCCTATTCTCACTAGTAAAGAAAGCTAGACACCCGATAACAAACAAACAATATATGTCCAAGCATACGAGTAAAATTATCAAGAGGCCACTAGTAGAACATATTGTATTTAGAAAAAGGGGAAAATGCAACTATAAACACAGTAAAAGGAGAGAATTCATATCAAAGGTGCACACGATGCTACCTATTCATTTTCAGTCAGAACAAGATCATGCAATTAAGAAAAGACATGATTGACTCATCACTAGGTTATTCTCCAACCAAAAATATCAATGCTTACCTCTTTGAATGTTGGAGCACAAAGCAATGGCCACACGGAAATAAAACATAAAGTGACATGCAAATAGAAAATTGTGGGAGTGCTTGCTGAATTTGTGTGCATGCGTGTGTGTGTGGGGGTGCGGGATACTTTGCCTTCAAGAAGTGAGGTAAAACCTGCAGGTACATGCAAAAGCTAAGAAAATGACTAGGTGCTTATTGGGAAAAATAAGATTGACGACAGACAGATTAAGAACAAGGGACTTACCGAAAGAATGATGACTGGAGCAAAACAATTCATTGTGTATTTCAAAAAATTACCATCATACATTAAAAACTCTCGTCATGTATTAAAATATTAATCTTAGATTTTGAGATGTTCATTATATTTTGGAAAAATGCTCATCATGTATTTGAAAAAAACACACATTAAACCACTAGACATTGGGTATTTAAAATTTGTTTATCGTGTATTCAAATATGTTCATGGCGTATTAATGTTACTCATCATGCACTTCAAATGATTTCTTTCATTTAAATATGTTCGCACATTTTCAAATATGTCCATATAATTTTTTTAAGTGCTTACGCATTTTAAATAAAAATGTTTTTGTATTTAAAAAATCATGTCTTTAAAAAACTCTCCCATTTTAAAAAGTGCTCATATATTCTCAAACTAGAAAAACTAAAAATGTAAGAAGAAAAATAAAAAAATGGAGAAAACAGACACATTAAGGCCAACAAGAACCGACCAATAAAATAGTTGAAAAAATGAGGAGGAAATCCCAAGCTCGAATGTCAAACCGATCCTCGCATGCGCCCTTGCTCGGTTGGCCCATACGTGGGCGCTGGAAGTAATGTGGTGTATATATCGTTGTAAGCGAGATAGCCTATGCGAACTTTTTGCACAGACTACTTTGTCCCGTGATGAGCCATGCCTCTTCTTCTTCCTTAATATTTGACACAAGCAAGAATGTAGTCAAAAAACTAAATTTTGAAGCAAAAGAGAATCATAAGGGGTAGAAGGCCTCCACAGGAAATTACAGGGTGGCTTGTGAAGTTGCTTCTTAATTCAGTGATGATGAATAGAGATACCTAGGGGCAAAAAAAGAGGTCACCATTCCCTTTCAGGAAAACTATGGACATTAAGATGTTCTTCGAGTATTTGCACTTGGACACGACATGCCTAGCTAGTTGTATTAGTGGTCATCTTTGATATGCATAAAGGTTTGTAGGGCAATCAGCTGATTGCTATCTTATTACCCATCCCAAGGCTGTTTTGAGGATCCTAGCAAGCAAAGATGTCGGTGTACAAAAGTAGGGGCTCTCCTTTTGACCCCTTTACTTGTGCACGGGCAGTCAGAGCCACGTGCGCGCTACGACCACACTCAGCAGGGCAAAGGAGGGGAGCTGGAGAGAAGCCGGAGCACAAGACAACTGAGATAACGCCAAGACCAGAAACACAAATAGCAAAGGGGGCAAGGTGGACTCCCCCGGCAGGACCCTTGCCGGGGCGGCCTCTGCGGCCCCGGCAAGAGCCTTGCCGGGGCGACTTGCCCAACACCAGTAGAGTGAGCCACCCTTGAGCCCATGGGTTCCTACCCAACCAACTACGTTGGACCCCAGGGCTCGGGAGGCGCCTCTGAGGTGGCATGCAGATCTTCGTCAAGATCCTAAACATGTGAGATCAGATGAGGACCAGAAGATGGCGACCCTCGGCGGGATCCCAGCCGAGGGAATCCACAAGACCCCCGGCAAGCGCCTTGCAGGGGACGACTGCAACGCCGCAGAAAGACCCTTGCCGGGTCCCCGGCAAGACCCTTGCCGAGGGCGTCAGCATGGCCACTGCCAGGCCAGCACCAGCCAAGACTCCATCGCCGTCCCCAAGTAGCTGCTAGCTCAACCAGCTGGGCAGGCACCTGCGTGGCGACGGGCGGCCTCTACGCCAACTCAGCAAGCACCTGCGCGGTGCCATGCAAATCTTCGTGAAGGCCCTGCCACCGCGCCACCTCAGCTGCCTGCCTGCCTGCCTGCCTACATGGTGCCGCACGCATCGCAGGCCTGGGCGCGTGTCGAAGCAAGGCGAGGCGGCTACGGACGGGACGGGCCTCGTTCCCGACCCCGATAAAGCTAAGGGACACCTAAGCGATGCATTAAATGCGTCTTGTCCTGTAATACGGGCGATAAGCTCGCAACACTGTAGACCTTTCCACCTCCTGTGCCACTGTGGCAGCCCCTTTCGACTATAAAAGGAGGCCCGTGGCATACTGGAGGGGGATTCGGCTCTTTTGGGCAAGTTACACCCCGTAGCTAGCTCAAGAACACAAGAACACTTAATACATCCACCAAAGCAGGACTAGAGTATTACGCATCCTCGCGGCCCGAACCTGGGTAAATGATTCGTATGCTTCCTGTTAGACCTGCTCTTCTCACAACCCCGCGCCCCGCCAACCGTAGTAGGGATTCCAGTGATCCCATAGGTGTCATTTCCACCGACAAAAGAATTTGCAAATGGTAGGGCTGCCCGAAAAAGCAGGCCTCGTAGGTTGATCCTGTAGAATAAACCCATTGTGTTGATAGAAAATGAAAGGTGTCATGCTCATTTTTCTGTATCAAGTTGCAAAATGTGCTCAGCCAAAATAGTTGGGGCTTTAAGTGTTGCATCCAAGATCCATCTTGCAATACTAGTTGTTTTCTTTTGCAACTCGAATTTGAAAAGTAGAAACTATGGGAGGGCATAAAGACTTTAGGGTTGGAAATGTCTAGCTCGGTGGAATGGAAAAAATGGATTTGCTCCACCGCAAATAGTCATGAGGGTTGAAGTCGAGCTGATAATTGGACTCATCAATACAATTTTCCAAACTTAGCCAGGACTTGTGCGACGAGGACTATTCATACCAAACCATCAGATGGGAAAGATTTCTCGAGGTAGAGGATTTTTTGCGAGTGGTAGGGGATTAAAATACCACCAAGGTTTTTTGCCCAACTGACCTTGCATTCATCGCTAAAGAAGTTGTGACACCATGACCAAATTAAGCATCTGCTTCTTTTATTATAATCATTAAAAAGGACATTTATTCACCTCGAGGGTTATGCGGAAATAGACTATGTTGGAACTTAACACTGACATGACGAGACTCATCTTTCAAAGTAAGATGGAAAAAATTGCGTGGTCAGGCACGATTTGTTTCCACAACAATTATTTGCAGCCTTTGTAGGAAGAGATATAGGCCAATGTACCTTCTTAGGAAATTAAAACTTTATAGTTGAAATTCTACCAGGACACTATGGAAGTTGACATATTGGCATCCGACCAAACAAATGGAGATCTTTGGATTGTTTTTGGTGAGACGAGACACAAGGTCAAAGTTATACATGATTTGCTTAAGGTTGTAACAGTATCATCAAATAAACATAAAGTCGATTGTGGCATTATTAGCATAATCAAGATTCCAATTCTAGCAGAGCTATGTGAAGATGTTAGTTGTGAGCTTATAAAGACGATGGAGAGAATTAAAGGATATGAGTGAGGGTGGCAGGGAGAGATGGTCTCCATTAAAAATATTTTTTTTTCGAAACAGAATGTTATATTTAGAGTCCATTGAGCACAATTTTCGATGTATTGGCAAAAACTAGACTAATACAACCGCGTAGGTGGTTGGGTATTGAAAGCAACTTATATCTTTCTCACTTCTAACATTCTTAGAAATTTATTTGTTTTTTCAAACATACGATAATAGTATTGTCGCAGGATCATGGCTACTTGAGTTAAAAACTAGATCATGGTTTGGGAAAATATAATTTGCTGCTCTTGCATACGTATCGATTCATAGCTTGGGGCTGGTTGCTAGTGTAATGCAATGAATAAAGATGACACATATATGTGTGTTAGGAAGGGAGTCACGAGGCGATCAACAATGGTTGTTTCTGTGAGATTGTTAGATGAGGTTTTCCAGGCAGAGGATACCACATCATTGGCAAGAGGTTATTTCTAAAATATGCTTAGAAGTCAACAAATTAATAGGACGCGAATGTGTAGACTTTGTGGTCCTTGCTAGTGTAACGTTGTACATGATATGATAGGGGTGACTCCGGAGTTTAATATATGTGATTGTACGATAGTTGATAAGATAGTTTTACCTACAATCAATTTCACATAGAGAAGAGAAAAATATTATAGAATAGATTATATCTTACTTTCATCTCCTGCAAGTAATGCACCACCATCAGCAAAAACACCCTTCCCTGATTTAGTGATTGGAATATATGACCTATCAATGGTACCAACAACCATAACATGCAGATAATTCTGTCCCCGATGATGACTTCTACACATCATTGAGTTTTCACCAATAACTTATAACTAATGGACCTAATTTCTTGTCCGTGACTAGTGATATATCAAACTCTAACATGTTGGTACTGGTAGGCCCAATTTTTCTCGTTACTAGTGTGATGTACAGTAGTGAAGGGCTTGGTATGTGAGCGGCAATAAGCTAGCCCACTAGAGAAAAGCCCACTAGACTTAGACGAACTCCCATATAAAACCCTCTGAAAAGTAATTCCACCCATTGCCCCCTCCCCTCATTCATTTTCTCCTAACCAATGGTCGACGCCACCTTATTCTCTTTACCAAGTCTCCCTTCTCCATCTAATATATCGCTTCCCAAGAACCTTCACCGGTGATACTATGCATTAACAAGTGTTACATGAAGGAGAGTGCTATTGAGGGGCTATGGCAGTATTCAGCTAAAACATGATCTGACATCCTCATGCTCATTGAGGACTAAATCTGGTGTCTTTAACCCAAGCTCTCCACCACTCCTACCTCCTCCTATTGAGGCGCTCTAACAGTACCAAATCCCAAATTTTGCCTAGTTCCGACTCTCCTCCACCACGTCGCTGCCTGCTCAAGGTATGGGAGCATGACACATCCTGGAAACTGCCCAGGCCATGTGATGAGGTTGAGTTTGTGCTTATTCATCGCCTCTAGGATGGCCATTGTGTCATCTGCTACTTTTTCAAGGTCAACACCTCTGTCAGGTTTACAAATGTTATGACATTGATGTGTACATGCACCACCTGTATTCGTGATCTTGTGCTGACAAGGACCCCTAGTGCGTATTGGTGCAAGTAGGAAGTAGTGCAAGGCGGTTGATTCTGGGATGTGCGTCCATTCATGGGTTAGGTACTCACTAGTGGTTTATTTATCACCACTAACATGTGTTATGCCTTTGTGTGTAGTAGCTTAGTCGACCATAACTAGACTGCCATTTTGTAGAATGTTTTCATGCATGCAAAAGTACATGATGATTAAAAACATAATTAAGGGAAGGCCTATGAAAATATGGCAGCTCCTTTAGTGGAGAGCATTGTCCTATTCTTCATTTGATGAATCATTTCTAAGCTAACGATAATATTATTTTATTTTGTTTAGATCATCAATTATTCTATGTGGCCTATTGCTAAACTGGCACAACTGTGTGTGCTATGAGGTTGGAGGTAGTGCATAGAAGCTAGAGGATTATAGCTAAGCTTTGCTAATTCGGTAGCTAAAGCACCAACTAGCTAGATGGAGGCATATGTTTTAGAAGGGGGCACAAAATGGGTAACATGGGTGGGTGGGTCATTGGGGGGGGCTATAGGGACCTCGCCATGCTACAACATTGGTAAATGGGTCAAACTAGATTTTGTTTTTTTTCATTTGTAAATTTATCTGCATATACTTGTATTCTAACTGCGGTCATCCAAAGTCATACACCCCTGTAATATCCAACAGAAAACATTGGTTGCATTTTTTGGATATATACAACAAAGTAGGATTGCAAATTCGGTAACCGGACTGAGCTTTTCTATTGTATGTTTACATGGGTATTAATTCTCGAGCATGTATAGTACTATTAAGCCACTCAAAGACTCCCGAAACAAATCATGTTCGGTTGCAGATTGTAGTGACGATCTGCTTTTTTTCCTTCTTCTAGGTGGATGTGCCTTGTACATCGTATCAATGACCTCTGTTGTGGCAAAGTCACTTGGTGAAGAGTCAGATCCGAGAGATATTGTTGATAACTTTCCAACAGGGCGATGGATGTTATTCCTACTCTTGATTGGTTTAATGTCTATCTTCATTAGTGTTCCCTTTAACCAGGTAATGCTTCTTTCATACTAGGCATGTTAAATGATTATTCTCAATCATTAATTGTGCATTTTATGTGCAATATTAACACTATCCAATGCTCATCATGTGCAAGTGGTTGCATCTAGAATTTGGAATTTTTGTATGAAAACTTCATATTTAAGTACTCACTGTGTTATTTTGCTCTGCATATTTGGTCCCCTTAGGACAAATTATTGGCCACCAACTGCTCTATTAATATGTACTTTATGTGGCACATAATGGATTCCATTAAATTAGAATTCCAAACTACTTATTTATTATTGTAATTTTGTATCACAAAGCCTTACATATTAATAGTGTAATTCTTGCAAAAGCGTCCCATATAGACCGAACATGTGGAGTTCCATATTTACACTCCGGTGGTCGTATTGTTTATTGTTGTTCTTTCCCTTCATAGACCGTTAGTTTTCAAAAATAAAACTCTTTCCCTAAAAAAAATCTATGTCTGCATGTTAAACAATGAGAGGTTGTGTGTGCTTGCATGCCCGGATGCCTACGACGCCATACTTTTTCTTATTATTCTTATTAAGGGTAGTTTAAAGAACAACTCTAGTTCAAGTCTTTGTGATCATGAACCGGATTCTTGTTTTGGTTGAGCACTTGAAGGAGTGGATGTGTTGTCTCATCATTAAAAAATGAGTTTAAGTCCTCGTGAACATGAATTTTGGTCCTTTTATATGATGTCGGGCAGTGGCAGAGCCTACTAGGAGCAAAACTGAGTCATGGAGAAACCGCAAATAATCGTAGATACCGATAAAATTAGGTCTTAGAAATAATATTTTGTGTAAATTCCTTTAGCTGGCCTGTCTAGAATACGACATGTAGGTCGATCACTACTATCAAATTTCCTTACATAGTTGCCCAATATTAGGATGAGGTAGGGTCACACAAGGGCATCTCCTAGGTCGCACATCAAAACTGACAACTTAAACTTCTACGGACACTTTCGGCGCTAGAAAAGCCGGTCCTTCAACCCTATACATCAAATGTCCACTCCAGATCTAACCTCCTCCATTTGTCCTACATATGTAGATCAATAGAAATTTATATGAAGTGCAAACATATGCAATAACAACTAAAATGCATTGGATGTTGGATTTCATAAAGTTTGTAGCCGGGACGAAAAGTTGCTAGTCCGGCTGTCCGTGCAAAAAAACACATTTTTTGCCTCCCAAACTAGTTGTTGTGCCAAATTCCTCACTGTGTGTGTGTCTCCTTCTCACCAGCTGAGTCCTCCAAATCGGCCATCAAGCACTTCAACATCCTAGCATGGTAGGCTCGCACGATGTTCAGCGCATCGGGATACAAGTCAGATATCTCATACTAACACCTTGGTGTCCTCCAAATCATCCAGGAGCTCAACCTTCTTTTCTTTGAGATTGATCAATATATGTTGCACCATGATGAACATGTAAAAACTCTTGTCGTTCTTTCTCCCCTTCATGTCATTGCACTTGATGCACTCCTATTTTTCGCTAGGATTTCCTCAAAGCTCTACATCATATTGGTGGTTGCACCTTCCCACTTGACCTTCTACTCCTCTGAATTTCTCCCTCGGTTCCTAGCCATCCTTTTGGCTGGAGCAAAGGCATTTTGTTGGTTCACTATCTTCACCTACACTGGACATGGGAGCGGTCTTAATGGATTTGGCCATGACATTGAGCCACTTGTGGTGCACATTCAACTTAATCCAACAATGAATGAATATGAAGTGCTTCTCTCTGCATTTAAGAACAATGGGAGTGCACAACCAGGATATAAAGAAAAGGCATGATCTAGTTACGTATTTGGCCAAATGACTACACCTAGAGCATATCAGACCAAATGCCTAACAAACAGAGCAAAAAAACTTATGTTCTCTTGGAATGTCGCACCACTTAGCCATCAGACTTGCAATCGTTCGTAATAGCCACAATACTTGCATGTGGCCTCTTGAATGTTGTACCATTGATTAGTGGTGACTTCGAGTTACGCTCACGGAACATCGTCGTTGATATAGATCAAAATGCTTGTGATCATCGAACCAACCGTGCACTATTTTCCAAAAGGTAGTTCCCTTTTGCTCTGAGCCATGATTAGATCAATTCTTGTGGGAAACCATGCATCAACCAAACATTAAACCTCCTTCATTTTTTAAATTTCTCCTTTTTTCTTCTTTGGATCTGCACCCACCGCCCACATGTCATCAAGATCACCTTCTAGGTGGTCATTGTTGTGATGTTGGGTTTGTGTTGGCTAGGTCTGTGATGGTTGGACCTGTGATCACTGGTCGTCCAACATCTGAGTGTGCGTCAGCTGGGTGTCCACCTCCATCTAGAAATCATCCACTTCTTCATTTTCATAGCTGCTGCAATCGTGGACCATATTCACGATCGACTCCTCATCATCCATCGTCTAGCTCGCCTGAGACATTCACGCAAACAAAGATGAGGCACCAATGGGCGTTGTTGGCCCAGTGGGAACTAGGGTACCATGGATCATCTGTGCTTGGCCCACTGGACGACACTTGGGCCGTCCCATGGCACGCAGCCTTGCTTCGACCGGTCCGCAGGGAGGCGCCTCGCGAGGGGCTGGCCTAGCGAGGCTCCCTTGCCGCCAGGCAGAGCCCTACAGACACCACCAAGCACTCGGCTGCCTCGCGAGGCTCCCCTCACGAGGCAGGTCGTACGATGCCAGTCGCGGGGCTCTACACCCATCATGTGGATGACGTCCCGCTGTCAGGACAAGGACGGCGGGGCGTGACCAAGCCCAGTTTCGATTCTGGTTATAAGGGAGCAGTGGTGCCTGTCTCCTCCAAAGCAAGTCCCAAAGCAGAAAGAAGATTAGGGCGGATCGGCATGCCAGGGAGAAGTCATTGCCGAGCCCACCAGTGTGTCATGAAGACTACTTTATCAGGCGGAGACCGGCTTTAGTTAGGATAAGCCTAGGCTCCTACCCCCCTTTGAATTTCCGCCCTATGGCCAACCTTTCCCGCTCATACCAAGGTACTACAAAAGGGGCAGGGCCACCTCCATGTAAGGGGATTGAGCTATTCTCCCCACCTCTCGTGTACCTCGAGCCACAAGCTCTCCATTACAGAGCAATTCAACACAGGTAGGAGTAGGGTATTACACCAGCACGGTGGCCCGGACCTGGGTGCTCGCTCGTCCCCTTCGTGTTTGGTGAGAGCCAGTGTGCCTGTCGTAATCCCTCCATAGTTGTCGTCGTGTCATAGGTCGCCAAGCAAAGCCTCCCAAAGTACGAACCTTAGTTCTTGGAGAAGTTTCTTGGACACAGATCCTAGACTCGGATATTTGGTGTGCCAGGTAGGGGGACTTGCCGTCTTCGCAATTTCGACCTCGACGTCAACGCCAACATGGACGAAGCCGCCGCTCGTCAGGAGCGTGTCTCTCACCGAGCTGCCGCCATGGTCCATGCGGTGCCCACTGCCCGAGGTGCCCCTGGGCGGCACCCTCACGCCGCCACTAGGCCTGTTGGGGAGCGAGTTGCTTTCTCCGTCCACCCGTCGGTGAACAAGAAGGTGTGTGGCCGCTCTGCCATCGCCTCCTCGCTCGCGCATCACAACCCTCTCACTACACACGCTGTGCTGCTCATGGCACATGAGCTGCTGCGCTATCGCCCCATCGAGGACGGCTATGACACCTGGCTCGGGCGCATCACCGAGCTCGTCAATGCCGCGTGTGATGGCCAGGCGCCCTCCCGCTCCTTGCCTGCTGCATCATCCCTCAACAACCGGCTGGGTGTGACGTGCCTCCTCCTCCTCCCCTGCCCCGTGATGCGATCGAGAGGCGTCCTGCGGCGTGCACTCCGGAGCTGTCTCACAGGTCGTTCGCGTCGGCCGGTGACGGTGACAGCTGCCAGATCATTCGCCGCGCGCCTCCGGAGGTGCGTGTGATCCTCGAGAAGGCGCACAACCGCCAGAACCGCGTCCTCCATGACGTTTCCATGGCTAAGCGCCAAAACCGCGTGACCCTCGATGGAGGTGTCGTCACCACCGGGGGCTACCTGGCCCTCGCCCCCGAGTTGCGCCATGTGGTGTGGTTGGACAAGTTCAGGCCAAACCTCCCTCCCTACTACGACGGCAGCACCTGCCCCATTGGGTTTCTGCTGCTTTACACCATCACCCTCCATGCCGTGAAGGGGGATGATCGGTTCATAGCGAACTGGTTCCCCATGGCCCTCAAGAACGCCGCACACTCGTGGCTCATGAACCTCCCTGAGGCGTCCATCTCTTCGTGGGAGGACTTGTGCAAGCAGTTTGTCACCAACTTCACGGGCATGAGCAACCGCCCCCTCATGCTCAATGACCCGCGGCTGTGTGGCAGTGCCTAGGCGAACCCCTGCGCACGTTCATCCAGTGCCTCAGCCAGGTGCTCAATAGGATCCTAAAGGCTTCCGACGTCACGATCGTCTCTTCCTCACCAACAGTGTCACGGATGTGAAGATGTGCGAGAAGCTCTCCATCAGGGACGAGCTCGACTCCGCAACAGAGTTGTTCGTCCTCGCCGACCGTTATGCAAAGGACAAAGAAGGGCACCTTTTCCTCCACAATGACCCTAATGATGAGCCTGGCACGACGAAGGGCAAGGACGCCCAGCGCAAGGGCCCTGTTGTGCTCACGACGGAGCCGGAATACAAGAGCGGCTACGACCGCGGCGAGGCCAAGAAGGAAGACCGTCCTTTTTGCACCTACCACAACATGAACTCCCACAACACTGAGACTGCCATGAGCTCAAGCTGCTTCGTGAGGGCCGCACCGAGTACCGCGGTAGCCGCAAGGAGCGCGGCAAGGTCCGTGGTGGAGGCAACGGAGGTGGTGGCTGGGGCGACAACAGTAACAACAACAGCGCCGGCAACAACAGTTGTCAAGGCTGGCAGAACCAGCTGTGCTAGGTTGACCCGCAAGCCAACACCGCCCCACCACGCGCCAATGACTGCCCTCCCGCTGAGAATGCTGGCTGTTAGCAAGAGCCCCACAGGGTGTCCTGCATCCACGGCGGAGCCCAGGCCCCCCGTCCAACCGCCACTTCAACAAGTTCTCTCGGGAAGTGAACGTGGCCCTCCCGGCGCTCGAGTCCGCTAGCCGCGTCAAGTGGTCTGAGTTCCCCATCGCCTTCCATGCCAGCGACCACCCCAAGTGGACGAAGGCTGTGGGGGCCGTTCCCCTGTTGTGTGCGCGTACCATCAGTAATGTGGTCGTCACCAAGATGCTCAGTGATGGTGGTGCGGGACTCAACAAATCTCTGTGAAGACCGTCGAGACGCTCCAAGTGCCCTACGAGCGCCTGATGCCCACCAGTCCCTTCTCAGGCGTCATCGATGGCTCCACTGTCCCCTTGGGGCAGGTGCGCCTTCCCGTCACCTACGGCACACCGCAAGAACTATCGTATGGATGTGGCTCACATCAGCCTGCCCTACAATGCCATCTTGGGCTACGCGGCGCTCTCCAAATTCATGCCATGACCCACCATGCCTACGGCCTCGTCAAGATGCCTGGCTGCAGTGCTACCCTCACCATCCGCTGTGACGAGAAGGACGCGATGCACACCCTCGAGCACGCCTACAGGGCCGCCTCCACCGCGTACTGGGCCGATGAGGACGTGCCCGGGCCTTGACGGAGGCGCCCGTGAAGAAGAAGCCCCTGCTCTCTCAGGAGCGGGCCGAGTCCAAGAAGGTATCGCTAGATGGCGGCGAAGCAGCCCCCTCCCTCGCAGCCAGCGGAGGGCCTTCCCCCAAATAGGAAGGCGCGCTCGTCACCTTCCTCTGGGCAAGCCCGCATGCGTTGGCTTGGACAGCATCAGCCATGCCCAGTCTACCGAGGAAGGTGGCCTAGAACCACTCAGTCGCGTGCCAAAGCATGCGGCCCGTGAAGCACAAGTAAAGGTATTATGTGCTCGAGAAGCATGAAATCGTCACCCAGGAGGTGAACAAGCTCTTGGAGGCTGGAATCACCTATGAAGCTAACCTCCCTGAGTGGACCATTAGCCCCACCCCCTTCACCAAGCTACGCAGTAGTGAGCGCATGTGCGTCGACTTTGTCGCCCTCAACCAGGATGGCCCCGCGAGTCCCTTCCCTCCTCCATGGATCCACTAGATCGCGGGCTCGTCTTGGCTCATGCGTATGCCTTTTGACCTGAAGGGTGCCGCAGCCACCTTCACGAGGCTGATGCGCATGAGCCTGGAGCCCCGCATCGCAATGGTTAACACCGACTCCCTGACGAAGGAGGGTGTTCTAGTACATTACACATGGAACACCCACCATCACCTTAAGTTCTGTCCGTGCCCCTACGGATATGAGTGACATGGAGTTGTACACGCTCCAGAGCTCACTCTACCAGTGCTGCCATCGACACGCGGGAGCTCCTTCCCACTCTCATGGAAGCCCCATGATCAGCACTGGCAACCTACTTACTTGAGGGCCCCTCGGCCGTCAGATCCTCAAGCTGACCCGTGTCGAACACGACAGCATGTATCTTCCTGTTATGTAACGAACCTCCTTCATGCATCAGTAAAGCCTATTTCCTTCATAATCCTGCGTGCTTGCAGCTGAGTGTACCTCGGTAGGGGCGCGCGCTCGTAATCTCCCCCGTGTATGTCACACAAGCGGGGGCTGGGCACGGTGTATGTGCTCGGGTCAGTCCTAGCAACACTTCAAAATCCAAGCGACAGAGATCTGGCTCACGGGCCTACTTGCATGTACGTCAGCTCACCAGGTCCTTGGTGCTTCTGTCTCCTCGTGTAACACCTAGAGGCGAGCGCGCCCTGCTGCACTACTTGTGAAAACTTGGATATTCCCCTAGTGCAGGATATCGAAGTCCTCAGGAGCCCCCTTCGGGAGGCCTCGCGAGTGGTGCCCTGCGGGAAGAAGGCTTCACAAGGGGCTACACCTCATGAGCACCGCCATACTGGGGACTCGCTCCAAGTTGCATGCCTCAAAGGAGCTAAGTCTAAAGCATCCCTGGGGTTATCTCCCTCTCGTTTGTCTCTCTCATGGCATCCTGACTTCCCTGACATGAGCCGCTTGTGCATCAAGGGGGGGACCCTGAGCATCGCGCCTTAGGGACACCTACCAGACCTAAGAGTCCTACACCCTCTGGCCTTGCTGAGCGCACGCTCTCGGCATACCAGCGATGGTTGTAGCCGCCTTGGGGGCTGTGTCCCAGCAACACAGGGCATGAAGGCAATGTAAAAAGGGAAGTAAAGGCCTTCACAGGAAAATAAAAACACACATTAAGCATCGAGTACTTAGAGCAGAATTGTCGTGCAAATGTCTTCACGCCCACACGGGGCCGCATCTACTCTATGGCAGGAACGAGAGTGGGGGGGGGATCAGGCGACAGAGCCACTGTCAGCTTCATTGACGACAGTGTTGTCATCTTCGCCAGACCCTTCTCTGACAGGTGCAGACTGCTCCAGTAGACTCACCACATGGTCCTCCATCACCCTCGCGAGCTCGCCTCAAAGCTCCTCGATGATGGGAGATAGCACCCGGTCAAATTCGAAATCATCATCGACGCGCAGCAGATTGCTGAAGACGCGGGTCGACACCTGGAGCAGAAGGTCGCGGCACTCAACGTTGCAAATCTCACCCACCAGGCGGAGGTCACCTCCAGCCGCTCCACGAGCCTTGTGAAGAAGGCCAAGTAGCTGGTGTCGTCGATTTCCAAAGGGTACTCCACCCCCTCGACCGAAAAAGTGGCCACGGCGCTGCAGGCGCGCTCGTTGAGCTCGCGGAACATCTTGGAGCATTGGAGTTGCTCCCTGCGCCTCCACGCACTCTTGTCGCGGACCCTCCGTGCCTCATCACTAACCTCGCTCACCTGAGCCAGGAGGTCTTCCAACTCCTGGCGGGTCGTGGCGTGGTGCCCCGCCACCCTCCGCCTCTTGGTCTCCGACACCACGAGCTGCCGCTTGAGCTTTGCAATTTCGGCACCCCGCCTCTTCGTCCTTTTCGTCCTCCTGCTTCTCCAGGTTATTGGAATAGCTATCAGCAAGGGCCTTGGCCTTCCGCGTGACCTCATCCTGGGCCTACTTGTCGATCTCCAATTTGTACTTCGCAGCCTTCTCTTCGAGCGTGGTGTTCGCTTTCGCGAGGCGTTCCTTGTAGGAGGCCTCGTTGGCCACCATGGTGCGGTACAGGTTCTCCAACTAGCTGCTCTCACTCCCTCTCCTACTCGATGATGGTCCGCAGAAGCTCACGCTCCCGGACCTCCATGTCCAGCTCGAGGGCCGCCTCCCTACTCTTGCGCCGGGCGACCGCCGCCTTGCAGGGAGTGAGTTGAGCCTCACGAGCCGTTGCACGTTATGCGGAGGCCTCCTCTACTGACGTCGCTTCCTCAAGGCGCCAGGCAGCCTCTTCCGTGTCCCGGATCGCCCTGTCAAGGAGATCCTGGGTCTTACGAGTGGCCTCCTCACTTTCCCTCCTTGTTGCCTCGGCTTGGCGGCTGCCCAGTTGACGACCACGTCTAGTCGCCGCCAGCCTCCCGCGAGGCGCTCCCGCTCCAGGCGGAGGCTCTCTTCATAGGTGATGAGGTCAGACTCCAGAGAGCAGAGGGCCGACTGGGCGTGGCACAGACTCCCGCTCCGTAGCAAGACGTTGTGGCTCACCGGGACCAAGGCCGAGGGTGCGTCCGGTCCTTCCACCTCCACCCTCGATGGCTCTGAGGGCCCGGGGGATATTGCGTCGTTAGACCCATCCAGGTCTCTGCCGGAGGGGGCCTCGTTCCCCTTTGGGCGGCCAAGATCCACCTTGACCCCACCCAAACTTCTGCACCTGCTGACCGTTTGGCCGTTCAGGGCATGTGGTGGCCGCCGCGCCGGTGCCTACCTCCACCCCGGCGCGGACCTCTTCAGGAGGCACCCCTCCTCTAGCAGGAGGAATGACTTCCTCGGGCGGCTGGGCGGAGTCTGCAGGTTCCTCCTCGAGGACTTTGCCATGCTCCGCGGGGTACGGCGGGGGTGCTGCTGTGTCGACCGCCCCAGCTCCCGTTGGGCCCCGGTCGTCCCTGCGGCGTCCTCGTCCCAGGTTCCCTCCTTCTTCTTCGACAGGGAGCCCCTTCTACAAAACAAGGGGTTAGGCCAAGCCAAGCAAGACGAAGTGGTTGACGCAAAGAGCGTGCAAGGTAAGGAGACTTACTCGTCTCTAGGGACACACCGCCTCTTCCTTAGCTTTCCTCCTGGTCGGCTGCTGCTACTTCCTCGAGGCTCGCTGGGGCCTCCTCCCGAGGCCCCTCCGGGACGCCCGCCTAGGCTCCCACCTAAGGCTTTAGTGGGCTGGATTGCCCTACCAGGCATGGGGCTTCCCACGCCAATGGCCTCCTCCTCCGGAGGCGCGGACCGTAGGGGCCCGACCCTGACCCCCCCAACATCGCTACCGCCGCCGCTGCAGGCCCCAGCTGTCAGCGAGGGTTCTCTCGCCTCGCTTCGGGCATCGCTGCGGCTATTGCACCTGTGAAGTTGTTGCCGCCGGGAAGCCTCATCACTTGGATCGGATTGTCACGGGATCCCTCATGACCCGCTGGCACCAGCCCCCACTGATCGAACCACGGCATGTCGGCTCACGCGTCCTCCCAGTTTCTAAAGCAATAGATCGGGCCCGCCTCTGGCGGCGGGAACGGCGTTCTCGCTGCAAGGAGAACTCTTGCCAGCCCCTCCACCACCTCTAGGGCATGGCTATCGGCGCTCAGCCACATGGTGTCGCTATTGTAGGGTGGAACCCTATGTGGAGATATTTTCACACTTGGAGGGGGGAAAGGGATGAACACAGGAACACAAAGAGGCATTTCGCTCAAACATAACCCAATCACACATCCACTAGAATAGCATAGTTGAGATCCACAAGAATACAAGGAAAATCCAAGGAAACAAGCATAAAGGTAAGGTTCTTCCCACTCCTAAGGAGGTGAGGTCTTGATGATAGTCTTCTCGAAGAGGAAGTATTGATATCCACTTGGGATCCTCTCCTAAGAGGTCTTGATCTCCAAGAGGAGTGGTAGAAGGAGCAAAGCTCTATCAATGTCTCATATATACTTTGCTAACCCTAACAAATGTCTTAGACCCAAAATATATAGCTAAAGGGAGGAAGGGAACGACTTGGGAGGCAAGACAGGGCGTCCACGACCGAAGCCTGGGAGGCCCGCGCGCACGGGATAAGTGAGGCCCGTGCGAGGCCCGTGCGCACGGGGGTCCCGTGCGCACCGGTTGCTACAGTGGTGAGGGCTAGTCCGCATCGGCTCTGGAGGTCGTGCGCATGGGGTGCACATCTCGGTTACAGAAGCCTTCTGGGTGGCCCGTGGGCACGGGGTCTGGAAGAGTCGTGTGCACGAGGTCGCCTGGGAGGTGTTGTTTTGCTCTTGTTGGATGCCTTCTTCCTTGTGGTCTTGGGGCCCTTCTCCTATGCCAATGGGATGTCCCTTCGCTGCGAGGTGGCGTTCGTCTTCGTATGTAATGACACATAGCATGTTTTGGTGAGGTAGCCTCCAAGTTCCATTCATATCCATATCGAACTCAAGTAGGATTAAGTTCACCTCGGTTTCAATGGCGCGTTATCAAGCTCTTGTCATAGGTCCACGTGGTGCTTGATGAGTTGTACTAGAGTCCATGGGGATGATGGAGGGATGCTCTGCATCATCTTCCTCCTTGGGAGAGATCCGTCCTTGGATCGTGATCTTCATCACCATGGCAGGGTGCCAAGTCCTTGACATTGAAGATGTCACTTACATTGTACTTGTCCCGTGGGATGTCGATCTCGTAGGCGTTGTCAATGTAACAGACTAGCACTTTGAAAGGTCCATCGGCTCGCGGTAGTAGCTTGGACTTGCACTCGTTGGGGAAGCGGTCCTTGCGAGGGTGTAGCCATACTAGATCGCCGGTTTGAACACCATGGGAGTCTTGTTGATATTGAGCTTGGTGGCGAGGCGGTGTACTTGACGCTCAAACGTAGACCTTGTATCTTCATGCATCTTCTTGAGATAACATGCTCTTGCACTTGCGTCCATATTTGCGCATTCTTGGAGTGGTAAAGGAAGGATGTCCAAGGGAGAGAAAAGGTTGACGAGTAGACAACCTCGAAGGGGGACCTGTCGCTAGTAGAGTGTCTTGCGTGATTGTAGGCGTACTCAGCAATGGGTAAGCATTGCGCACACTCCTTGATGTTCTTCTTGATCAACACGCGTAGGAGAGTAGATAGCGTCTGGTTGGTTACTTCCGTTTGTCGATCAGTTTGGGGATGATAGGCTGTCGAGAATAGTAGCTTGATGCCGAGCTTGGCGCATAGTATGTTCCAAAAGTAGCTTAGGAAGTTGACATCGCGGTCCGACACAATCGTCCTTGGCACTCCGTGTAACCTCAGGATTTCCCTACAAAAGAGATTTGGAACATGTGAAGCATCGTCTATCTTATTGCATGGGATGAAATGTGCCATTTTAGAGAATCGGCCCACAACAACAAATATTGAATCCCTTCCATTTTGAGTCCTAGGTAATCCAAGCACAAAATCCATGCCAATATCTTCCCATAGTTGATACGGAACGGGAAGGGGCATATTTAAACCATGAGATTGAGCTTTTGACTTAGCTTTGCGGCATGTAGAGCACCGATTGGTGAAGCGTGCAACATCACAAAACATCTTTGGCCAAAAGTACTTGAAGGAGAGTGTGGCAAAGGTCTTGTCATGCCTGAAATGTCCCATAAGTCCGCCGTCGTGAGCCTCTTGCAGAAGTAACAAACGAAGAGAAGATTCGGGTACACAAAGTTTGTTAGCGCGCATAAGATAATCGTCCTTAAGGTAATACTCCCAACAAGTGTTAGCAAGACATTTGGCATAAGGAATCGCAAACGAAGGATCATGTGCATATAGATCTTTCACATGCTCAAAGCCGATAACATTCAATTCAAGGTGAGTAACTAACATGCACTTGCGGGGAAGAGCATCCACCACAACATTCTCTTTACCCTTAACGTACTTGATCACATAAGGAAAATATTTAATAAATTCACTCCATTTAGCATGACATTTTTTCAACTTTGTTTGACCTTGAAGGTATTTAAGCGTCTCATGATCAGTATGTATGACAAATTCATGTGGGCGAAGATAATGCTCCAAAACATGCAATACTCACACTAAAGCATATAATTCTTTGTCATATATGGGATAGTTAAGTTGGGCACCGGAAAGTTCTTCGCAAAAATATGCAATGGGCCGCTTTTCTTGCATCAAAACTCCACCAATACCATTTCCACTAGCATCACAATGGACCTCAAAAGTTCTGTCAAAATTAGGCAATGCAAGAATTGGAGCATGTGTAAGCAAAGAATTAAGCTCGTCAAATGCGGTAGATTGAGAGGGTCCCCAAACAAAGGGTGCATTCTTCTTACTCAAGGCATGCAATGGTGATGCAATGGTGCTAAAGTCCTTAACAAAGTGACGGTAGAAGTCGGCGGGACCAAGGAAACTACGCATTTGTTGGAAATTTGTGGGTTGTGACCAAGTTTTAATTGCTTCAGTTTTAGACTCATCAACATGAACACCCTTAGAAGACACAACAAAGCCCAAGAAAACAAGCTTGTCAACACCAAAAATCCATTTCTCCATGTTAGCATAAATACGCTCGTTTCTAAGAACTTGCAAAACGTCCCTAAGATGGGTGACATGATAACGATTCGCTAAACACAAGGATATCGTTAAAGTAGACCACAACACATATGCCACTGTATTTTTGAAGAACATAGTGCATCACACACATGAAAGTGTCGGGGGCGTCCGATAAACCCATAGGCATAAATAACCACTCGTACAAGCCAAATTTAGTTTTAAAATCTTTTTTTCCACTCATCACCTTGTTATATGTGAATTTGGTAATAGCCACTTTTAAGATCAACTTTTGAGAAAATGGTGGCGCCGCTAAGATCATCTAGCATCTCGTCAATGCGTGGAATGGGATGCCTGTAGAGAACGGTGATAGCATTCATGGGACGATAGTCAGAACTCATGCGAAAACTACCATCTTTCCTAGGCACAAGAATAACTGGAATGGCACACGGGCTCAAGCTTTCACGTATATGTCCATTGTCAAAGAGGTGTTTTACTTGCCTTTGTATCTCCTTAGTTTCTACGGGGTTGACGCGGTATGCAACCTTATTCAGTAGGGGTACACCGAGGATGAGGTCGATGCGGTGCTTGATGCCACGTAGAGGAGGAAGACACGGAGGTAGCTCATCGGGAAATACGTCCGCAATTTCCTGCAGAAGATTAGACAACACTAGAGGTAGATGATTAGAGGTGTCAGTCCTTGCTACTTCGTCTTGCACACTAGTACATAGTGTGTGACACTAGATGGGTTCTCAGACACTTCTATCATGTCTCTTTTTGTAGCTAAAAGCACTAAGTTTTTCTTGTGGCTCATCGTGGAGGCACTCATTTTTGGTTTGTGGCGCTCACTCTTGCTTTGGTGGTTCACTCTGTCACTATTCTCTCCATGATGGGTGGATGCTTGTTTGTCGGCGATCACTTGACTTGGCGACATAGGTCGTAGCACGTACTCCTTTCCCTTCATCTTGAAGCTATAGTTGTTGGTTCACCCATTGTGAATGACGCCACGGTTGAATTGCCAAGGTCTTCCTAAGAGGAGATGGCACACGGACATAGGAACCACATCGCACTCCAAGGTGTCTTCATATGTGCCGATCTTTAAGGAAACTTGTACGGTGTGCTCCACCTGAATGGTACCGGAGTCACTAAGCCATTGGACCTTGTTGGGGCGAGGATGCTTCATTTTGACCAATTGTAGCTTGGAGCATAGCTCTTCACTTGCCAAATTGTGGCAACTTCCTCTGTCGATGATGACCTTCGCGGAACGTCCATTGATGCCCGCTTTGGTGTGGAAGATGTGGCAACGTTGGTCTTTGTCTTGTTGGTGTTGAAGCGTAAGACCTTGGAGACAATGAGAGCGGGGCTCGAATCATTGCCACAAAAGACTTGGTCATCTTCATCTTCATTCACGAGCAGGTGCATGGCCACTTGCTCAAGGGCTTCCATTTCTTCTTCACTCATCGAGTCATAGGTGCCGTCGTCCTTGGCGATCATGATGCAATGAGGGGGGCATTCGAATCAAATTTCTTTTGGCCTTTGCCTTGACATGTGAAGCATATGATGGAAATTGTCTTGACGGTCTCATCCGTTGGAGTAGATGATGATGAAGCTCTTGACTTCAAGTTGCTTGTAGTAGGAGGACGACTTGAAGATGTCGAAGTTTCTTGTAACTTGACTTGTCGCCGTTGCATGGAGATGCTCTAGTCGAGGTAGGAGGTGTCGTAGTTGTGGAAGCTTGAGTGTAGAGCCGTATGTCTTGGTAGAGTACCTGGCATATTTGGAATCATCTTGTACTTGTCGCTCGGCCTTGGTTGCTTGGTGAACTAGCTCGAGGAGGTTGGAGTAAGGTTGGAAGTCGGTAATCTTGTTTATTGGGTGATTGAGTCCGTTCAAGACGAGTGCCATAGTTTGCTCGTCATCTTCCTTGACATTGGCCTGTATCATGGCAATCTCCATTTCTTGGTAGTATTCGAGTTGCAACTTCTTAAAAAGATCGCGAGTGTAGTATGTAGGCACGAAGCGAGCTCTCATGAAATCCTTCATCTGTGTCCAAGTCATGATGGGTGGTTAGCCTCTCTGTCGGTGTCGCTCGATCACTTGTTCCCACCAAATGAGGATGTGGTCTTGAAACTCGAGGGAGGCCATGGCGATTTTCCTCTCCTCTTCGTAACTGTGAAGATAGAATATCTTGTCGACCCTCAATGACCATGAGAGATACTCCTCGGGGTCGTTGTTTCTGGAGAACTTAGGCATGGTGAACTTGAGCTTGCCATAGCGTTGTTCTTCATCATGTGGACAATGGTGATGTCGGACTTGGCGTGGAAGAAGGTCTTCAATTTCACGCTCCTCTTGATGGACTTACCGATTAGGACGAGCCATGTGTGCCCGGTTCCTTCTCTCTTTTAGCTCCTCATGGCGAGTGGCTTCATATTGTCATTCTTGGAGAAGTGCTTCTTCTTTTTCACGCACTTGGCGGTTGCATCGGCGACGGCTCTAGTGGCCTCGTGGAGTGCATGTTGCGCTTTGAGGGCGTGTTCATCGTGGCGTTTTTGTTTCTTGTCGAATCGCATCACCGTCTTGAGGTGCTTGACGTTACGGTTCTGGAGGTTGCTCTTGGTCCACAACGTCTTGTTCTTGGTGTCTCACTCTTTCATGTGCTTAGACTCGGTCTTGCAAAGCAATGCCATGGAATGGATTTTCTTGAGATTGGCGATCTTGAGTGTCGGTGCGTGGAGGAGAACAAGCTCGAGGAGGACTTGCACCAGAAGAAGAGTAGGCCAAAGAGTGGCGATTGAGTGGTGTAGTCTTGACGAAGAGGTGGTGGAAGATGTGCGGCTCATGATCATGTTGCGGAATTCTTCCATTTGTGTGGTGAGCTTAGCATCGAGGTAATCCCGGTTTCTTGCTTCCGATTGGCATAGGTCGGAGGGGAGTTGCTCTATGCGGTCACCCAAAGATTCACTTTCTTGATGGAGGGCTCATTGGGCGATGAAGAAGTGACTTTTGGTGATGTAGTCGCATTCATCATCTTGATCCTCGAAGAGTGGCGGTGATTTTTGGTGATGTAGTCCCTTGGCATATCCATCATAACCAAGTGGCGGTGAGTAGGAAAATGAGAGAACAATACCAAAGTTACCTTTTCCGAAGATTGAGGATGTATCGAGTATCACTCAACTGAATGCTATAATAGGAGAATGGTACTAGGTTTTCTTTTCTCACACCTACAAGTAATGGCTTATGGAGTTGCCTGGTTAGGATGAGTGGCACAAAATTCAAGCAATTGTTAGCCAAGATATTGATAATGTTGAAGAGATGCACAAATTGCAAGTAAGACAAATAGATCAAACCCAGGGATATCACTAGAAACACACACACGAAAGATAAATGGATCCGCAAAACCAAGGAGTGAGCTCAAAATGTGTAACCACGGAAGATGCTCTTGTTGTAGGGATACTACAGACACACTAGCTCAATTTCTCAAATGGGCTAGATGCGCTTGTGCACCAACCTATGAGAGAAACGGGCCATCTACAATCCCAAGTATGCTTATGTATGTATTGACCAAGATGATGGAACTATGCAAAATGGGTCAATGCTATCCCGTACAAGCTCTTTGTTTCTCTTCTTTTGCGTAAAATCTTCTTCCTTTTTTTGACTATGCCACAATGCTTGATATTCGAGCCAGAAATATGAGACAACAAGTATGATATGCATGGGAGAGACGTATCACTAAAGTTGCACAAATAGCGTGGCCCGACAATACTCAACTCGCTAGTCTCGATGGGTAAGTGATGCAAAATGGCTCGAGGCTATCGAATGTAATGGCAAGGTATGAGTACAAGATGTCATCCAGGTTACCGTCCTTGCTTATGGTTAGTATGAAATGAAGTGGTTGCTGTCGATGTCGAGACCGGGCCGATGATGAGTGGCGGTGATGTCGAAGTCGAACCGTCCCTAAGTAGCCGAAACACCTTAGGATACGGTGAACCTCAACCCAAAATCTCAAACACCAAAGGGATGAAATACGGAAGTCAAATGGTGGTGCTAAGATGGAGAAAGAGGCAAAAGGGGCTATGGACAAGCTATACTGGATGGTTCATGCGCACGGGGAAGTTGTGCCTGTGCGCAGGGGGGTGCTCTGGCTGCACAAGAACGCAGCCTGATCCGTGGAGGATCACCAAAAATTGGCCAAAATTGGTGGTGGGGTGGATGCGGATGGTGGTAAGGGGTAGATCCACTTGTCAAACACGAAATTCGTGGACCAAATCAACAAAATCTCACAAGATCCAACAAACTGCATGAAAATATTTAGGGATATTTTTGTGGGGATTTTCGAATGGGGACAAAAAACAACAAAATTAGGCTAGAATATAGGGGTAGGGACTCCGAGATGTGAATCAACCATGGCTCATGATACCAAGATGTTGTATGGTGGAACCCTAAGTGGAGATCTTTTCACACTTGGAGGGGGGAAGGGATGAACACAAGAGCACAAAGAGGCAATTCACTGAAACAAACCCCAATCACACATCCACTGGAATATCATAGTTGAGATCCACAAGAATACAAGAACAATCCAAGCAAACAAGCACAAAGGTAAGGTTCTTACCACTCCTAAGGAGGTGAGGTCTTGATGATAGTCTTCTCGAAGAGAAGGTCTTGATATCCACTTGGGATCCTCTCACAAGAGGTCTTGATCTCCAAGAGGAGTGGTAGAAGGAGCAAAGCTCTATGAATGTCTCACATATACTTTGCTGACCCTAACAAATGTCTTAGACCTGAAATATATATCCTAAGGGAGGAATGGGATGACTTGGGAGTCAAGACAGGGCTTCCACAGCTGAAGCCCGGGAGTCACGTGCGCACGGGGTAAGTGAGGCCCGTGGGCATGGGCGTCCAGTGTACATGGTACATGCCCGTGCGCATGTGGTGCTACAACGGCGAGGGCCCGTGCGCATGGGGTCTGGAGGCCGTCTGCACGGGGGTGCGCGTCTTGGTTATAGAAGCATTCTGGGTGGCCCATGTGCACATGGTCTGGAGGGCCCGTGCGCACGGGGTCGCTGTGGAGGTGTTGTTTTGCTCCTGTTGGATGCCTTCTTCTTCCTTGTGGTCTTGGGGTCCTTCTCCTATGCCCATGGGTTGTCCCTTAGCTGCTAGGTGGCGTTCGTCTTCATACCTAATGACACATAGCATATTTTGGTGAGGTACCATCCAAGTTCCATTCATATCCATACCAATCTCAAGTAGGAGTGAGTTCACCTTATTTTCATGGCGTGTGCTTGAGCTCTTGTCATAGGTCCACATGCTGCTTGATGAGTTGTAGTAGAGTCCATGGGGATGATGGTGGGATGCTCCCCATCAGTAGCCCTGGCTAGAGTGGGTCCATACTGGGCGTGCACGCCTCTAGAGGGGAGCAATACGCTTACGCACGAACTCCTTAACAACCATGCTCACTGTGAGCCCGCCAGCTTGCATCACCTGCATCCTCACCATGACTGGCTCCAGCGCGGCGTCGGTCGGGTCGGTGTGCTCCCACCCGGAGTTCTGCACCGCTGGCACCTCCGGGATTTCGAGAAGGGGGCTGTACTGGTGACTATCCAAGTAGATCCAGCGCTCTCTGAAGCCTTCAACCTCCTTAGGAATCTACATGTCGATGATGTGCGCCCGCATGCCCGTGGCCATCTGGAATGACACGCGGCCTAAGAACTAGTCTGTCACCATCAGCCGGAGGCGGAAGAATTTCCGGAGGAAAGCCACAGACGGCATCACGCTAGAAAGGCCTCGCAGAGGTAGGCAAAGACGGAGAGTGGCAGGACCAAGCTCGGCTAGATGCACAGTGCATGGTCCTAATAATGCCTGAGCACAGCGTCAAAGAAATCGGAGAAGGGAGGCACCAACCCGGCGAAGATGGAGTGGAGGAAGAACGGAAAGGTCATGCCCCCTCGCTGAGCCGCGGGGCGCGCCGCTGGCCAGATCTTCGTCGCCCCTTTCCTGTTGTGGACGCCGACCGTCATCGGCCGCACCTTGTCTAGGCCCTCCTCATTGAGAATCGCGGGTTCAGCAGCATGGGCCACGGCCCCGGCTCGGCAGCTTTCTTCTTCCCCTTCTTTCCCGGGGCATGGAAGTGGACGAGGTTGGGAGTTAGAGAAAGAGGAACAAGGAAGTTGTTCGCACGCAAGGCGAAGGGCGATATGGGTACAGAGGGAAATGATGTGCCTGCAGCATGGGCAGGCTTTATCCCCAGGACAGTGTTTACCGAGGTGTCGTGGGGAGTGGGGGCGTCACGCCCCATAGAAGCCGCCACGCATCGCCTCTGGGCCCGGTAGCTCGATGGGCACCACGTCGCTTCCCCCCAACGGGCGGAATGTGCATGCCGCGGGCCCGGGGGCTACTGTCGGCCTAGTGGGAACTAGGGTACCATGGCCCATATGCCTCTGGCCTAGCGGGCGACACTTGAGCTGGCCCATGATAGGTGGCCTTGATTCGGCCGCTCTGCAGGGAGCCGCCTTGCAAGGGGCTGGCCCCACGAGGCCCCCTTGCCACCAGGCAGAGCCGTGCCGAGGCCACCAAGCACTCGGCTGCCTCGCGAGGCTCCCAGCGCGAGGCCGCCGCACGAGGCAGGTCGTACGACGCCAGCCGCGGGGCTCCACGCCCGTCACTTGGATGACGTCCTGCTGTCAGGACAAGGACAGCGAGGCGTGACCAAGCCCAGTTTCTGTGCTGGTGATAAGGGAGCAGCGGCGCTTGTCTCCCCCAAAGAAAGTCCGAAAGCATTTCCTCTTTGGTGAAAGAAGATCAAGGCAGATTGGCACGCTAGGGCAGAGGTCATCGCCGAACCCACCACCATGTCATGAAGACTACTTTATCAGGCATAGACTGCCTTTAGTGAGGATAAGCCTGGTCTCAAGTCCCCCTTTGAATTTCCGCCTGGTGGCCACCCTTTCTCACTCATATTTTTGGGGAAGAGGACCAAGGCACTACAAAAGGGGTTGGGCCGCCTCCATGTAAGCGGATCGAGCCATTCTACCCACCTGACGTGTACCTCGAGCCACAAGCTCTCCATTACAATGCAATTAAACACAGGCAGGAGTAGGGTATTACACCAGCACGGTGGCCCGAACCTGGGTAGCTTGCGCGTCCCCTTAGTTTCCAGTGAGAGCCAGCGTTCCTGTCGCAATCCCATCGTAGTTGTCTTCGTGTCGTAGGTCCCAGAGTTCGAACCTTAGTTCTTGGAGAAGTTTCCTGGACACAGATCCTAGACTGCGACAGGCGTTGAAGCCAATGTCTAAGAATGGCCAAGTGTCGGCGATAGGGACTCCTTGAAATTTTAATCCCTACTAAGTTAATGAAGTATGGCATGCAATGGTCGGTGGTGATGTTGGGCGGGGGCTGCTGGTGCAGATAGAGTTGTGTGGATACGAAGTAGTATGGCGGAATCATCTGTGCTGGCCAGGGCAGAGGCGATTGCATGACCGACATATTCAAAACCCGCACCCGTCGAGTTGCATGCTTTATTGGATGAGGAGCTAGGTGACTGGTCACCGCCAAAGCATCATCCCTCTTCCTCTATTTGTAGTGGTGGGTGTTGCATGTAACAATGTTAGCCTTTCTAGTGGCCAACACCGATGGGCCTCCGCCTCTGGGCCTGGCGGACCTACAAACATCTTCGTCACTACCTCCTCCAGCTCCATTGCGGCAATGGACTGCGAATTGGGCGGGAACTAGGGTGGGTGGTGGCGATGATCAGAGCGGAGACAGTGGGGAAAGGGCAGGTTTTCACGCAAAAATAGTTCGAAAATATCGAACAATGCGCTTCACCTTGCTTTGGTGCGGGGCGGGGTTTTCGATGTCTAACGGGGCAGCTGTCCGGACTCCTGCAAAATTCTCCGGGCTTGTCTTGAAGTCTGTATGAATTTGATGTGTGGACTGGTCCGTAGACATTTGATGGACGACGTTGGAGGTCCCAAAGTGTCCGAATAGCGCGGTCTAGAGATTAATGAATGGTTTGATGCGTGGCTTTTGTGAGTCACTAACGATCATATGAAAAGGGTTACTAACTGTAGCAGTACATGTGCAACATCGACAATACTACCCACGTAGAATTCTACTACCAGACATGCCCGTGCATTGCAATGAGAGAGAAAATATTTTTTATCAAAGAAACTATTTTCATTTTGATTGAATTTTGATTCTGAATCATCATATTGATGCCTGCACCTGTTGCCACACTCAGGCAACATCTGAACGGTGCCGCTGGACACTAAGGAGGCCACGTCTATGAATTAAGTCTATTTAAGAAAGCCTAGATGTGTCACTGCCACACGGAGTGGATGGAACACAAATTAAGAGCCTACATACTGGTTCCAATATTAACGCTCATGACTATCACAAGAACTGTTCAGATATTTTTAAAATAAATTTTCATGTACTTCTAATGTTCATGAATTTTATAAGTGTATGTGCTTCCCATAAAAATTGTCTGTGCATTCACTACCAAAAGTAATTGTGTAGTCCGTTGGTAAGTATGCGCTTGGATATCGCTGAGAAAAGGTATGTACGTCGGATCTTAGATCATGGGACATGCATAAAGAGAGAACATGTGCAAGTACAACATGCCACAATAGTGCCCAAAGGCTGCCCATGTATGCTCGTCTTCTGTCATTGCTACCGAACGATTATAACGGATTAATTATAGCACGTCGCTCGCACTAATGACCAACCCATGCATGTGTGTCTCTCTCTTTTCCCTCACTTCTCGCTGGGCAGCACACATCAATGCATGTGACATGTTCGTTTGTAATCCGGTTCAAAGTCCATACAAAAGAAAGGTGAATCATTTTCTAGTGATTAAGGTTGCACCCTAAATAGCATTTTAAAAATAGTCAACAGGAAAAATAACATTATATTCATATTCTAAACATTTTTCTAATCAAATTCGATATGTAACATGCTAAGATTGGAATTGGGTTTTAAAATTTATGGTTACTTAAAAAACATTTATCCTTGATGGAGTGTAGGTTGAGTAAAGAAAATATTAGGTTTTTCTTGCAAAAATGCAAAAGAAATGCTTTTGTGTGACTGAAAGATGGACCGCGTGTTAATTTCCAGAAAAGGTAAGGGGTTTCCCATAACAAATGCAAAAAGATTCATTTTTACTGTAACTTAAGTGTGGACTGTGAGTTAATTGCTGAAAAGGTAGGTTTGTTTTTGGTAAAACATGTGACGAACGAGTAGAAGCTCTCTTGTCTTTATAAGTAGGTATAGATGTGTGCACTATTAAACAACGCCATCTTTTTCTTGAGAATATTGAACAACATCAATTCTTGGAACAACTCATATGTACATGCTTGTGGTCATGTTTCTAGATGAGAAGACGTAGTGCTTCCACAGTTGAGGCTACAACAATCAATAATAACTAATGGGCGAGCACTATCAAGAATGAGAAAGAACTAGCTAGAAGGCACAAATATTAAAATATCCACCTGTGAGCCTGGGTTCATCTGCACTCGGTGAACAGTAAATTCCTTTAAAATAGCAAAAAATTCAAAAATCTATTTTTTTTGTGGTGCACGATGATTCAGTGTGTGATGTCTGTGCCAAATACTGTGAGGTTTGGATATTCGAGGAGCTCGTGGGAAAAAATACAAAATAAGCACCAAACAGTGCAAAATTTCAAACTTTCTTATGGGATCAATTGTTTGTAAGAGCTAGACAAATGTCCAAACTTCACCAAATTTTGCATGAAAATCACACACTCAGGCATCTTTGACAACAAAAATATTTAGTTTTGTTTATTCTTTCGCTATTTTTAATGAATTACTGGACATGCCCGGGCTCATCTGAGCCCATGAGCCAAAATGCCTATTTCAAAATATCAGTACTAGTTAGTCCATAGTCTGTCTAGTGACTTGATGTAATCATCTATATCTATATAAATATCTCCCCATAACATATAACTCTTAACATGCACGCATGCCACCTCATCTTCGAGACATGGAAGGAAAAGCCCACCTCAACATACAAACATACATGAAAAATGTTCACCTCAATAATTAAATACAATAAATTTATGTATTTTTAGTTTTAGTTCACATAATATTCATCTGAATACTCCTTTATTGTGAGAAATTCGTCTAAATATGCATTCTCCAAATGATCAAATATTATCAAAGCATGTTGCAACCAATTCCCTGCGCAACGCACATGATTTGTTCTAGTGTTACATGTATTAAAAGCCATTCACTTTGATAGGACGAGCCGATTTTATTCTCTTCATGACAGCCAAGGATGAATCTTCCTCACTCTTTTATATTTTATGGTCAAAAACTTGGTCGTCTATTCTTTATTAGTGTTTCGTTCTAATAATAGACAAACCTTGCCTTGTCGCCGCACACATGTAGAATTTTCTTTGCCACACGGAGGGGCACGAAGGCCCAACATGCTTTATTATTTTTAAGGGTGGCATTACACACAAGACCCTACAAGAAAAAAAATAACAAACATGCCCTAGAGTTTTATAAAGAATACCCTAGACAAAAATAAAAACATGATCAGGTCCAAAGCTGGTTCCTGGTGGCTTCACTCTAAGTGGGGCTGGGGACAAGACCACTTTATCCCTTGAGGCCCCTATAAAAGATCACCATAGACACTACCTTGAGGCAACACTGACCCCCAAACAGCATCGTGGCCGAGAGAATGATTTTGGGCGCTCTTTAGACTGAAGAAGCGATAGATTGTCGGAGGCAGTCGGCCAGGCATCATAGGCTCCATTGCTTCTCTAAATACATCGACAATGGTGCCTAGGATTCCCGTCGTGTTCCTCCATATCGACATTAGGGGCTCTTCCCAGCAACATTGCACGAAATAGTGGCATAATGGCACAAACCAACACAAGGTTGACAACTGGCAAGAAGGCCCTATATACCTTACCCATACTCTCTAAGATCCCCTCTCATCTCCACCTCAAGCGACGACTCTTCCAGAGGAGAGGAGAGGGAAGGAGGCAGTCACAACGAGACGGAGACGGGAGCAAATGAGTGCCCTGCAGGTTAGAATTGTACATTGTGGTTGTATATGGTCTTACACTTTTGAAGGCGTTTCTTAACGCCTCTTAACTTCTACTATGTTGTGGTGTGGCTTAATTTTGTGTGGTTGCTTCTCTGTAAATCCTTATTGGATATGTGTATGACCATTGCATCCTGTTACTCCTAAATAAGATTTTGCATATCAATTGGTCAAAATTGTTTAAGCAGAAGAATATAGCTCGATCTAATTTTTAAAGAATCTTAGAAAATACAAGTTACTATATTAAGTGTTTCCTAATTTAGAGGGTGTGATTTTTCTTTCTAAGTACCATAAATATGAAAAGACTATATTTACTTCTTTTTCTACCCCATCTTAGGCTAGAATGTTTATTATTGTTGTAAAACATTTTATTATTTTTGGTTTTATTGGACGTGTTAGTTGTGTGCATCCTGTTATGCAAAGGCCATGCACTTGCCCAGTACCTTGTATCACCTCCATATATTATTTGAAAGAACATGCCCTTTACCGAAAGAAACTTCTCTTTTCTAAGAACTATAACTCATATATAATTGGTGTTGTTCTGTTATAGGTGATGATTCTTGACTACAGATTACTCTTCCCGACAGGAACAGCTCAAGCTCACCTTATTAACAGTTTTCACACCCCTCAGGGAGCTATCGTAGCAAAGTATGTCATGTAGTTTCTTTGCTTGCTGCAATTTAGTTGCTATTTCTGGATTGTTGAAACTAACTTTATAGTTTATCCAGAATGCAAGTTGCGACGATATTTAAACTTTTCGTCGGTAGCTTTTCTTGGACTTCGTTCACTTGGTTATACGCTTCAGGAAAAGGTTGTGGATTTTCAAGCTTTCCCTTGTTTGGACTAGAAATGTATAAGAAGAGGTAAGAAGTATGTTTACAAATATTTACGTCACAATATGTTATATGTTCATACTATCTCCATGATTAAATATTAATTAAGATTCATTTTATCAAAAATGAGGATAACCCCTAGCCTCTATATTGATTAATGTCACAACGAAATATTAACGATTGAACAAAGCTAGTCAAAGCCAAGCACCGATGCCGAACAAATCTTCAAATAGAAAGAAAAAGGAAAACAACCCGAAGCTAACTTCTATAACTAGCTCACAACAATCGTCTTCTCTGATATCTACCATAGTCTATTGCTAGTGACAAGTCACCGAAGAAAGAACATCAGGCTCAATGAAAAGCACGCTAATTCTTCAAGAAGAAATGAGGCTGACATTTTGATAGGTCCAACCAAATGTCAAACTTGGGATGTCATTCCAAAGCGGATTTTCAGGCCAACGCCTTCACCAAGGGCATAACACAAACACGTTGATATTTGTTGATCTAGTAAAGAGGAAAGATCATGGGTGCAGACTTCTTATCAAAACAATTTTTACAACAACCTCACTGCTGGTTGGAGCCTTCTTGCTAGCCGGAGTTCTGATAGAAACAAAGTCCCACCCATGTCAGTGGAAAACATTGAAAGTACATGGAGGACCTCGCCACCCCACATCTATTCACTACCACCACACCCTTCAATCCCTGCTATTGGGAAAGGAACGGTGTTGAAGAAAGGTCATGAAAAAATCGAAATAACTAGAGATGGCCAGCACTGCATCACCTCATCTTCGGATAGCCTGAACCATCCTCTTATTGGAGCTCCACTAGTGAAGAGCACTGGTGTGCCTCCATCACCATCGAGTCACTTCCATGTCCATGCCCAAATTTGCACGCCAACAGTAGGGACAAAACCATGACTAGCACAATCATCGGACCTCAGAACATTAACGATGCGAGTGATTTTCCAGATCCTTCTTTAGTAAACATATTAGGTCTTGTCCAACTTCATGTTTCATATTATAGATAGAATTGTTAATGACAACCATATAAATAATAGTATCATAGATGCATTAATAATTCTATTCCCCAAAATATTATTATATAGTTTTCATAACACATATTATTTATTTTAGTAATTATAGTTTTACTCCAAAGGATGTTTCAGCTTTTAAGGCAAAACATCTTCAGAAATTATAAATGAATATTCCCTTATTTCTCTATACAAAATTTTGAAATAGCATACACATGTAAAGCACAATATTAGATAATAAGGTTAACAATGTAAGTATCATAGTCGGTCTTTAACAAAATCAACATCCTAGACACCTTCTTAGAAAACCATCTACATTGGCCAAATGATGGATATTAACACTCTACAAGTGCAAAGCCTTTCTAGAGGATATTTACAAAAAAACACCACGAAGCCCAACCCAGCCCATCAACTGCCCCCAGTATAGGGATTGACTATTCGTCACCCTGGGTGAGCAATAGTTTTTCACCCCCCCCCCCTCTATTTTAACATCAATTCACTGTAATTTTACGTTCCATAAATTTTGTATTATTTCGACGTAAAAAGAGACGTCAAGAAAATATATAATCAACATAAAAAATATTTTATGTTACATAAAATTACAAATATAAAAACATAATGTAAAAATATACATAAATGCACTTTTTCTGGTCTTATGATCTATATATTTATTTTCTTATGCCAAATTTTACGTGATGAATTGATATTAATTTAAATATTTGTATTCAAAATGTAATTTATTTATGAAATGGTCGTAAGATTACCTCGGGTGAAGAATAAATTATTATGCACCCTGGGTGATGAATAGTCAATCTATAAGCTATAACATGATGCAATTTTTTGTGCTATTTTTGTTATGAGTTTTTAATCATTCATCGAAACGAGGCATGCGATACGCCATTGGAAAGTTATAGAATAGGTGGAACCTTTTCATGTCAGACACTGTTTTAGTTCTCATGGGGTTTTAAATGAATTTTGAATATGATGCAGCGCCCATTGAGTGCAGTGGACGTATTTACATGAAATTTTTGACTGGTTGGTAGAAATGATGCAAACGACACACCGTTGAGAAGATATCGACAAGACACAAGTTTTTCATGCTGAACACTCTTTCTAGTTCATTATGGGTTAGATGAAATTTTAAAAATAGTGAAATGAGGACGTCATTTCTTTGACAAACCCCAAAATCAACAGTAAATGACATCTAACGAATAACTAAACTATGGCCACTAATAGTATCTGGCTGAATGCAGTTAATTAAACCGACAGAGAACTTTCTTTAAATGAACAGTGAGCTACAAATTTTTTTCCACTTGTGGTAGTAGATTGCAGTTCTCGACTGGGAAAATAGCAGTACGCGACGAATTGAAGTGAACTACACGACAAGTTTTGTCTTTTCTCAACATTTTTTGGTGAGTCTGGAGCGAGAGAATGAGGCGAGTGAACTAAAAGTATTATTTATAAAATTAGTTTTTTGTGTATACAATCGTGGCATAGACAAGGCAAACTACGTTTTAAAAGAAGTGAACTTCTCATGATGTTTTTATTTTTATCAGTTTACCAAATGAACTATAGAGGATTTTACAATAAACTACTTTTGGGGTAACATATTTTTTTAGAAAACATGTGCTTGCAAATTTACACATATATTCTTTAACACAAGCAGTACACACAAGACACACACAAACGAGCATACACAAACCAGCCGAACTGCATAGTCGACTGAGCCCAATTGCATGAATGTGTCCTGGATTAGGGGGTGCTTGCCACGTCAGCTCCCAGCCATTTGTGTCGGGGTGAGGACCCGTGTGATAATTAACCGGTGGGACACACTCGAAGGGCCCAGGAGCGCTAAGGTGGATATCTCCCGATGACTTGGCACATACTCCAAGACTTAGAGGTCGTCTTCGACACATTTATCCTTCGATGCTACTTACCTATGTGGACCCTATGTACCCCGGTATCCATATAAGCCGAGGGGTCAGACCGTAGATAATAAGTTTCATACACATGCAATCTCATGGTAGATCAACCTGTACCTATACCCCCTCAATCCATACAATCAAAAAAAGAACGTAGGGTAATATTTCTTTGAGAGAGACCGAACATGGGTAAAATATGTGTCTTTGTTACCATCGCACAAAGGCTACCCACTCTAGACACCCTGCACGAGATCTGCTGGATCTGACTCCATCATTGGTGGCCCATGCTAGTCCCTCTGAGTAGTCAAAGCAGTTGGACAACGCAGCTCCAGATCAACGGTCAAGTCAGCAGCAGTATGACTTTCTGCCAAGGAAGATCTTTGTCTTCGGTAGCGTCACCCTCTTCACAGATCCGGCCGGCCACCTTGGCTAGGCGAGAACTTTGCTGTGGGTCAGATCATTAGATTCGGCAACCTAGAGTATGTCGTGGACTATCGCGGTGAGCTTGCTTTCTCCAACTGGATGTCAGACCAGATCAAGAAGCATAATGAGACGCCGGCCCAAAACTCGGAGTCAGTCCAGGTGCCGGAGGGTGATGCAATCCATATCTTGAATAAGGATCCGACAACTACCCCTAATGCCTAGGCATCTAGCCTAGTTCCCGGTGAAGAACCTAGGTCCATGTCAGATCGGACCTCGGTGAAGCTCCCTGTTGTCATAGTGCTTGATCGGGCCATGGATGAAAAAAAGACACTTCTGAACGAGATATTAGATTGGATTCAGCAGCTTGCGATCTTGGACACTGAAAACTAGATTTACAATCAGATATGGGGAGAAACCAGGGGAGTTTAGAATTTTCAACCCACCCACCACCCATGTAATCTCAAATGTTGAAGATTTAGCCAACATCCTTGCAAGCGCCTCCGACGAGGAAACCCACATGGATGACGGCGTGGGAGAGTCCTTAGAGAATTCTCCATTGGTCAACACGACAAAGGCTAGTGGAGTTGATTAAGGGTGGAACCCTAGATGGCCGATCTTTCACAAAAGGAGCGGATCCCAACTAAGAACACGAAGAACACGAGGGGAAACACAAGAGAAAACACGAGAGAATACTCAAACCAACAAGAACAATCACACATGTGCTAGATCCTCGAAACACGAGAGGATATACAAAATTCACGATCAACAAAGGACGATACAAAGGTAACCAGTTCTTCTCTGTGAGGAGGTCTTGATGGGGCCACCCAAGAGGGGGTCTTGAATCCAACGTGGATCTTCTCCGAAGAGGGGCCGCGGTCTCTCTCAAGGCGTAGATCCATATGGATGAGCGAGGCTCTATCTCACATATGAGCTATCACAATGCTAACCCTAGCTAGGAGGAGGTGGAGGAGTATATATAGGCCTTAGCCACGAAGGGGTAAGTGGGAGAGGATACATGGGCCCTTGGCCCGTTCACTGTACGCAGACAGGCGCCCGATGTCCGGGCCTTGGCCGGATGTCCGGGCTGAGTTCGGCCCAAACAGATGCTCTCTGGATAGGCAGGGCCGGATATCCGGGCGAAGGGGCCGGATGTCCGGGCTGTCGGGGCGCTTCCAGAGCTCTCTGAGTAGGTGGAGGCCGGATGTCCGGGCCTTGGCCGGATGTCCGGCCGCTGTAGCTGCTGGCCCTTCTTCCTTCTTCCGTATTTGCTTCCGCGCATGCTTGGCCTTGGTCCTTGGGTTCTCCATGGTCTCCTCGGGTGTACCTGAGTATGCAGAAGGTCCGCGCTTGAGGTAGCATCCATGTCTTACATGCGGAAAGGGAAGATTCGGAAAGGAGCGAGTTAACCTTAGGTCCAATGGCGTATGCTTGAGGTCTCGTCGTATGTCCACTTGGGGCTTGGGGAGTAGTCATAGTGTACATGGGGATGATCGTCGGATGCTCTGCATCATCTCCCCTCCCTTGGGAAAGATCCGACCTCGGATCAAAAACCTCATCACCATGGAAACGGTTGTCGTGGATGGACTTGTAGTTCGACGAAGTGGAAGACATGGCGCAATCCAAGTACTCCAAGGTGTCTCCGGAGTGGTACACATGCAAAAAGAGCAAACACAAACGACACTTGGAAATACAATGGTTAGCGCACACAAGGTGTCTATCATGTAAGAATGAGTCCGTGCGGCCAGATTGTTCATGGCAAAGCGCATGAAGCTTAACAAGATGATATAGAATTATATGCAAAGCGTTCATGGGAGCAAAAGCATTCATTGTGCACACAAATATATTGTGAATGTGATCAATGCAACCATGGTGCAAAATGATGTCATAGTGAGACGGTTTATCAATAGCATGAATATGGCAATTGGTGCTCAATGTGAGTATGTGATCATGCAATTGATGGTAGACAATATGATCATAATGTATGAATATGCCATCAAGAAAGATCACAAAAAATTTGCTAAGGAAGTGCACAAGCTCATATATCATGGATGACATCGAAATACAAGATGCAACAGTAATATGGGGCAAGGAGGCGACGACGATGACAGAGACTACAATCCCGAAGAGGAGGAGGATTACAATCCCAATGACGACCTCGAAAGAAGCCTCGGCTCTAAGGGTAAAGGCATACTCAAAGATTCTCTAGGCAATACGAACTATGATGCATTGCACATAAGACAAGTGAGTACAACCAAGAGAATAAAGAAGAAATATTGACATCTTTGAGACCTAGAGGACCACCTTACGAATCGGTGAAACAATCTCTTCCAAGCCAAAGGCGTGCTTAAAACTAGGCTAGCACGGAAAGAAGCCAATAATCAGCCTTTATACCCATGCAGGAACCTGATGGATTAGATGGACGCAGCAGCGGATCATGGCATCATATCAAGGCACAAGTCGGCTGCTGATCCCAAGTGGCTACTAAAAATCGACCCGAGATTTCACCGAATATCAAGTCGGCACTGAATAGCGCGCTCCCGAGGCTATAGGGCACAGAGGAGATCAGAACCCTCAAAGAGATGATTACATGCCGGATTGGAGGGACAAAAGGCCAGTAAGGCCCGAGAACCCACCTCTATCTATTTACCAATCCAGGCAACTCCCAGCTGCTGGACACACATGATACCTAGCCTGGCTGGCCAAACATGGTGATGTACGTGATTACACTAAAAACCAAATTATATCCATGTCATATGTGTGTCATGCCACTGCACACGTGGCCGAGGAGCTGCTCGCCCCCAATGTTTCATGGGTGAGGTCATGGAGCATCTGTTCTCGGACGAATTTGAACTCGTAAAAAATGATCACCATAACGTTACCACAAATCCCTTGGTATGGAGTGTGGATTTCGTCCTCGCCATCCACATCGCCGGTGGAGACAATGCCCATCCTCTAAAATACTTGCCATTAAAGCTGAACAATATCTTACTAGACTCAAATGACGATTTGGATGACCTCGAATACGAGTTTCTGTCCAAATTTCAGACCACCTATGTGAAGCCGCCTGATGCCAATGACTTGGCCAATATCGTACAAAAGCCTAGTTATTCAGTGTGAAAGTTCCGGAATTGATTCTTAACAAAGATGAACCACATCGTGGACTGTCCCGATGTAGAGGCCATCGCATCCTTCTGCCATAATATCAGCAATTAATGGCTAGCTAGAGAACTTGGGCCTGTCAAACCAAGGACCATGGCAGACATCACCCAGCTAATGACTTAATTTTGTACTGGCGGGGACAACTGGCTTGCTGTAAAACAACATCAAAATGACGCTCCTAACACATCTGTGGTACGTGACAGGAATGGCAAACCTCGTTGTAACTGTAGGAACAAGCGTCGCAACAGAAGCGATAGTAATGCCAAGGACGGTGAAGTTAACGCCAAATTCAGTAAGCATCACCGAAATGATGGCAAAAGGAAATATTTCCAAGGATGGGGTGTCTCACACTTAGGTAAGATCTCAGATCAACCATGCGTCGTCCACAGAAAACCCGAGATGCTGGCCACCCACAATAACTAGAATTGCTGGTCTATTAAGCAAGCCAAGAAGGTTACGATCAAGAACTAGGGTAAGAGCCAACCCCACGGCAACAACCACAACAGGGATAGAGATTAGCCCCGATCGAGCAATATGGGGCAAAAGCATTTCCCTACAGAGGCGAAGATGCTAACATGATCTATGCTACGCACGTCACCAGAAAGGAGAGGAACCATGTGATCCATGATGTGTATGATGTAGAGCCAGCAGAGCCCAAGTATAACCTGTGGTCAGAATTACTGATAACATTTGATCAATGTGACCACCTGAGTAGTGTATGCCATGGAGGAACAGTAGTCATGCTCCTCGATCCGAGTGTTGACGGCTTTCATCTGACTCGAGTCCTTAGGGATGGAGGTAGTAGCCTCAACCTATATATGTTGACACCATTAAGAAGATGCATATCAACCCATCACAGATCCAACCTAGTACTACCGAGTTCAAGGGTATAATACTAGGAATATAATCACAATGCTCTGGCAGGGTAACCCTGGATGTAGTGTTCGGCACACCCGGCAACTTCCGCCTCGTAGACTTGATTTTTGGTATTGTTCCCATTAGCAGTGGGTATCCTGCACACCTCAATAGATCTACCTTCTCCCTCTTACATGCCATCCCACACTACACTTATCTAAAGCCTATGTCTGGACCCAAAGGTGTCATCATGGTAAACGACAACATAGAGTGATCACTCAGAACTGAAGAACAGATCGCGGCTTTCGCACCCGAGGTGCAAGCAACAAAGAGGCATCAAGGGCAAAGGCTAGATTAGGTAGCCCAGATCCCACTAAATGTCAATGGTCAACTCACGGTGCATCTGATCATGACTCCGGAATACATCAGACACCACCCGAGGACCAGATGAATGCCACCTCGGAGCCTGCTGAAAAAGATCCTAAATAGGGATACACGCTCTACCTCCCCCAGTGCACTCCCGAGGATCACGTTCCTTGGCATCACATTTTCCATTAAAAAATCCCTAGAGGCTGGTGAAGCATGACGATACAAGACCATATCCTTAAAATCTATGCATCAAGAAGTGGAACAATACCGAGGTGAAGATTCGCCAGACGAGGTGTGAAATCAGGGGTTGGCTCGAAGCTTGGTTTCCCATGACCTGTATCATATCGGCGCAGTTTCGGGCAGTACACTAAGCGCAACAGCGACCGTTAAACTTGACACATGGTGCACTCCTCAGTTTAGGTGAGCAATAAAGGGCAACCCTACGCTGAGGAAAATCAGACATTGTCGCCCTTTCCTGGAAAAGGGCTCAGAAAAAGTGGGTCACAGAGATTGACAGAACGCCATTGCAAACACAACCTCCGCTGCGACAACTTGTAATACGTGTAGCATGTATCTTTATTTAACGCTTAGATCGATCATTAGGCTCGCCCTTATTTTGATATTGAATAAAGAGAGACCCAAAGTTTGGGCTACAGATACACTCTTGGTCTCATTCAATTTTGATCAATGCCTTTACTTCACTACACTCGGGTTGATTACTTTATCGGACGCCATTGGGAGCCACACCAGGTTCGCGGGGGCTGCAAAAGACAACCCAATCTCCAACACATCAAGGTGCTCTGTGGAGCCATTGATGACTTCCTCGGACCTTTGCCATTATGTGCATCGATTTTGAGTTGTGTCTTGGGTATATAGCTGGGTTGCCTAGTTCCTATATTTACCCCTTATGTTTTCGCTTGTTTCGCTAAGGGCGTACCGGGAGCACGTCTATGATTGCTACTTCTTGTTGAACCGGTAAAGTACCTCATGTGGGAGAAGTAGTAAATTTACAACCATAAGGTTTGTTTTTGTAAAGCACGGGCTTTTCTTAGAAAAAGTTGAAATAGCTAAATCCAAGATCGACGGTTCGAAAGACATGGATTGAACCAGGGTCTATTTACTTTCCATTACATACATGTTGTCTAACAAGCATATGTTTAAGCCCTATAGGTCGGTTGCCTTATGTTTCTAATAAATGAACTTAGAGGGAGAAGCTGAAGACGGGCCAACTGCGCATTAAAATGATAAGATTAAGCCAAAATAAAGTAAGACACAGAATGGGCAAATTTAAATTCGCCTACACAAATAAGCAATATTAAACAAGTAGCTTGTTGAAGTTCATAATCTTTATAGAAATGTGGCTGAGCATACTAAGGAAAAATAGTGTCCTTCATAGGTTATCTAGGATGGCCTTGAGTTTGCAATCCTCTAGGATGTTTGGGCAGTTGGCATCACCTTCTCGAAGAAGACATCGGCCCAGACTTCCTTTCCATTGTTGTCAAAAGGACAAGTGGATCGAGCTCCTACTTCGAATAACGGCTTGCACTATTAGCCATGCCTGCCGAGATCCCTCGAGGCATGTCAACTGTGTCCACCTCCGGATTGTGCTTACGCCCCTCTTGAAGGTAGTGTACTAGACCGAAGTAGCTTGTTGCCATGGGCTCCCTACCAAAGGGCTCAGAAGATATCCTCCATGGCAGGTCGTGCCATCTTCTGCAGCTCCTCGAGCTGCTACATCTTTTACCCGAGCAGCACGTTGTGTGTAGATTCCAGAAATTGAAGCCAAACCAGCTGTCATTGCTGGTCAACCTCTTCATGCCTCCCACTATTGAAGCGGGAAGCCTCTTCAGCACTGCATGGGAGATCAGGAAAGGCAACTGGCTAGCGTGCATCATCTCGGTGAATGCTCGATGTCCGGAGATACACTACAAAAGATATGTCTTCCTAGACACTATTTCCAAGGCCTGATAAGCCACAAGTATAGGGGATTGATCGTAGTCGTTTCGATAAGTAAGAGTGTCGAAACCAACAAGGAGAAGAAGGAATCAATAAGCGGTTTTCGGCAGCGTATTCTCTGCAAATGTTGTAAGATAGTTTTGATAGATAGTTTGGTAGCAAGATAATTGGTAACAAGTAAAAAGAAACAAAAGTAGCAAGGTGCAACAAGTGGCCCAATCCTTTATTGTTCTATGGACAAGCCGGTGATACTTCTTATAGTGGTTAAAACACTCTTGAGGACACGTGGGAATATCATCAAGTTACTTTCACCATGATTCATCAACTTCACATTCATTGCCTTGATAAGTGTTTTGTGGCTGGAATGAAGCTAAGGTATAGTTCTTACTTGAACAAACAACATCTGATTATACCCTCCATGCAAGCATCTGAAATTACAAGAGAAGTAATTAAGATAAATTTAACCACAATATTAAACATGTGGATCCAAAATAGTCCGTCAAGAACAATTTGTAAACTTGGGTTTAGGCTTCTATCACTCCCTCAACCCATCATCTTCAAACTATTCCATGATGCCTTCCCCTAGGCCCAAAGATGGTGAAGTGTCATGTAGTCGACATTTACATAACACCTCTAGAGGAAGAACAACACAACATAATATCAAAACATTGAGCAGTGATCAACTTCACATGACTACTAATAACAAGACTTCTCCTATGTCCTCAAGAATAAATAGAACTACTCGCAAATCATCTTATTAAACATGATTAGTGGGTATGAATATATGATTGACAATATGAACATAATAATCTTCCACCAAATAAACCATTTAACATCAACTACAAGGTGTAATCAACACTACTAGCACCCCTAAGTACCAATCTGAGGTTTGATACAAAGATTGAACACAAGATAGAAATTAGGGTTTATAGATGAGATGCTGTTGGTCAAGGTTTTGATGAAGATGATGATTCCTAAATTGATGGGAGTGTTGGTAATGACGAATGCTTCGATTTCCCCCTCCCGGAGTGAATTATCCCCGACAGAATTGCACCGCCGGATAGCAAAAGTGTTGTTACTCTGGTTTCGCATCAAGACGGCGGCGGAAAGTCCCAAAACTCTTATCTTAATTTTTCAAGGGAAAATAGGAATTTTTGGCCAAAGGACGTCGGGAGGGGAGTCACCAGGGCCCCAAATGGCCAAGTGGTGTGACCTGGGGTGTTGTCACGCCACCTGCCCATGTGGATGGCTGGTGGGGGCCCTCTGGCATTTTTTGTTCCATAATTCTTTATACATTAGAAAATAATTCTCCAAAAATCCAGGTTTTTTGACCTCCGCAGAATTTCTATCTCAGTTGTTACTTTTTCATGTCAGAACTACTGCTGCCGGTAATCTCGCTCCTTTGATGTATCTTGCATTTTAACAAAGAAAAGACATTAGAATTGCATCATATTGTAAAATATATCATTCAAATAAGAAAAAGAACAATATTTAATTATGATGCAAAAATTGACGTATCAGCGGCTACCGAAGCTCCTCCCTGGCCGAGGAGCTTGAAAGGCTGCTTGCTGATTATCCTGGTCGAGCCACTTAATTATAGCAGTGTCCGCTTCCTTGGCAGCCATTAGTCCGTCACTTTCAGTGACACGCTAAGCAAGGTCCCCCTCGATGGTGCCAATCTTGCCTGGGTAGCCTCACGGATCTCCTACTCCATGTGGAGTAGGTCGCCGTTCTCTTGGGCCTTCCCACTTAGCTGCTCGGTCTCCGCATGAGCCTTGTCTACCTCGGCCTTCAAATCATCCATGCGCTGATCCGCACCTGCATGAAACAATATGAAATTGGGTGTAAGCAGATATGTATGAGGTGAAAGAGAAGGTACCTCAAGCCGAGTAGGAGGCCGAACAGCTGAAGGAGCATCCCTCATGTCAGTTCCTTTAAGAACAGACATGAGTCTCGGGGGCTACTACATATTCGTGCAATCTTACACTTTTTGGCATGGAGTTTTGATGAGTCGACGACCCGAACCAACTTTAAGGCTAGAGGGCTACTGTGTGTTTCTCTCAAAGAGCCCAAGAGGTATTAAGTCATTCATCCTCTGCTAAATTAGTATATACTTTGTAAACAGTGTAGTATCCAACTACGCTTTTTCTTATTCCTGTTTTTACGATGTCCTTTGTTATGGTGTCATTTGTTACTTTACCAATGAATACCTTGAGGGATACTAGGAACATTTACATGCTCGGGATTAAAGTGAAAAAGGACAGGAAAAGATTACATACCTAAATTCCTTTGGCAAGGTAGAAGAACATATCCATTACCCCAACCTTAGAAGACCAAAACTGGCCCAAGGCTGTTGTGAGGCTAGCGTGCTGCTCAGGGAGGAGAACATGGATCGTGAGAGCTTCCTCAATGTCTTGACAGTGCCAAGCCATCTCATCCTCGGATATTAGTAAGGCTCGCTGATAGAGGCACAGGTATCCCATCTTTCGATGAGATGGTGGCTATCATTTTGGAGGAAGTCGACTTTGACGATCCAACTACGAACGTGCGAGGACGTCGCGCCTTAGCAATCGCTAAACCAACTCCGAGAGGTTATTGACCACGCCGGAGAATGATCAACCTAACCACGAGGGTCTGTTTCTTGCAGGCAAACGAAGAACAAGCAAGAAACTAAGATTGCAATCTGGATATTGCAAATATAAGAGGAAAGCTTTATTCAGCAAGATGGGGTTCTGAGACGCCTTTGTCTGGTCGTTGAACACAAACGAAGTACGCAAAGTTGCAGCTATGGCGAACTTTAATCTAAACAAAACCCAAAATCAACGACGCCCTAATGGCTGTATATATGGAGGAAGAGGGGGGGGGGATTTCGTGGCCCTTGGGGAAGGGGTCCGAAACCAACCCTATCTCTTCTTTCCCCACACATACGGACTCTAAAAATAGCCTATACTATAGTATTTCAAAATTACATGGGCCTGGCCCAAGAATAAGGCGACGCAGCACCTATAATAGCCTCTGGATGAAATTTAGGAAGTGGCATCTTGTATATTTCGTCCAAGCCTTCATACAGTCGTTATGGTGGCTTCAAAGTCCTTGAATCATCACTTGAAACTCCAGTCTTGTTTCCCTTGCACATGCCATCATCTCCATGCTTGATCTTCCTCAATTGATCATCCCTCTTGTCCTAGGCCCTTCATTTGTAAGCAAAACAAATGTATCCAATTTGGGCAGCGTTATATTCTCATGAACATTAGATTCGTTACCAAGAAACGAAAGTACCTGGTAATTCAATTGGCGTGCGCAAGCTCTAGTAATTGGTCCAGTATGTATAGCAGCAGGGGCTGTGGGTGTACCAATGGTATTGATGTCCTCATCACCCGCGCGGGTGACCTTGGTGCACCACCATCGGCCGTAGTCAGTGGGGAAGGCACTAGCTGCTCGCGGGGTTCCAGATTCACATGAATTGAAGACGTCGGGCTGACATACAAGCTCTCTTCATGGACAAAGGAAGGATGTCCCCCTTGGTTCAAATCCTCATCCCTCACCACCAAGGTGTCAACCTTAGTAATGATGTTGTCGGTCCCTTCTTCGAGATTAGTCATCGGAGGTAGGGGTGGTCTCACCATCTCACGCCATGGTATGGATGAGGGAGGGAGCGGTTCCTACCACTTGGGTGACAGGAGCGACCTCTGCACTTGCATGTGGAGGAAACATCAGAAGAAGCGATGTAACCTCCTCCTCAATAGAGGGTTGCCGCATGTTAAAGGATGCAGTAAATGCTGAGACAATTCCTGCTTGAAGGATAAAGGCAAAGAACATGGGTTTTAAAAAGCTCACGTGTCGGGTTGGGGTCCAACTCATTTTTTTAGGCTAGAGGACCATGACTCCTTGGAGGGATCATAGGGAGGAGAGGGATCCTAGTTGTCTAGCGCCAAGGACAAGCCTAGCACCTGGTTATTGGAAGCCCTTCAGCACTTGACACCCTGAGAGGCGGAGGAGGGCTCCTCGATGTTCGAAAGGACTACTTGATTCATCCTTCTGACTCCAAGCGGCGGTGACATGCCATTGGTTTCCTATTGTTGGTCCCCGGTGTTGGATTAGTGTCAGAGCTCTGGTTGCTTCAAATGGGTGTCTTGGATGCAGTGTTTCCTAGGCCAACCCCTTAGTGGTCTTTGTCCGCTTGACATTGACAAGTGTCGCGGAGTGTTCAGGCTATGGGGCTGGTGAATTGACATCAACCACTCCTATTAACGAATTAGAAGAGAGAAAATTAAGTGGCCTGGCATCACAAATTAAAATCACCTCATGAAGAGGATGGATAGGGCGCCAGATCTTGTTGTGACGATGTTTTACCCAGTAGCCGACATCAGCCCCCTCGACCCTAAAGGGTTGGTCCTTGGTGGTGAAATGGAGGGCATGCATCCCTACGATAGTTTTCCCTGTGTAGATACCCCAGATGTTCCAGGTCTCGTCATTCTCCTTGATGGACTTGTACATAAGGTGGGCTCGGCATGGAGGGATAGGATGCCACCATGGAGTACGACATGCATGACGTCGTTTGAAGTGACACCTTCTGGATGAAATAATCCACCCTCTCCATGAGCCTTGTTAGTTCCTGGGGTTCCAAGCAAAGATCCTCTCTAGTGGGGAGACCAAGAAGGCGGAGGTGATCCTTTCTCAGTTCCCTAGTGGCATGTCGATCATATAAAACATTCGCCCTGGCAATTCTTCACCGTTTCGATGAACTTTTCCAGCAACTACTTGGTGCTAGGGATCTTAATGATCATTGTTACCATGCACTCCATGGGTTTGTTGTCGCTCATGTGCATCTTGATGCAGAAAAGCTTGAGCCATAGTCTAAAATGGGCTCGATGTAGAGGATTGACTCACAGAAAGCGACAAACATGTGATATGGAGGATGGAGTTGGGGACAAGATGGTGGAACCGAAGACCATAAAAATAAAGAGTTCCTCCTAGGAAAGGATGGATAGGAAATCACAAACCTTGGAGGATAAGGGAGATGAAGATGACGCTCTCACCAGTGGGGGCTCGGGGACCTTACGAAAGAGTGACATGTCGGGTTTGGGCGACCTCGGACAACGGGACGTACGCGCGTCCCAGCATGCAACGATGTCATCTTTGGTGACAATGGAGGGCGCCATGGCCCCTGGTACTCACGGCCTTCTGGCTTTCTACGGCCGCCTTCTCGCTCCCCCGCTGTGGCCCTTTGGCTGCCCTTTGAGGGCTTCATCACCATGCGGGAACCCTCCATGGCCATCTCTAAAAGGTGAAGGGCAGGAGATGAAGATATTTTCTAGGCGATGGAGCTCAAGGATGACAAAGGCAAGAGCGGGAATAGGACGATAAAGCTTGATTCATCTCGCCTTTAGCCTTTTACGGGCATGTGAAAATGTAGATTGAGTGCACAGCTTAGTAGTAATTTCATGAGTTCCCCATACGACGTGTGTCAAGAGCACGCACGAATCAATGGGTCTGTTGATGAGGCCACTACAAATCGGAAGCACCATCTCTTTATTCATTAATTATATGTACCTGTAGTAGAGTCCTCAAGCCGTGCTAGCACAATATGATGACATATGAAGTGACTACACAACTCTCGAGTGCATGGTGAAATTATGGTCAGTTAAGGCTGCCAGAGTAGGACTGAATCATCACCCTTACATGGAGTGTGTGCAAGTTGCATCGTTAAGAAAGCCCTACACGGGAAAGGGACCACGGGTTCGAGGTTCTCCTCTCATGTGATAATAATCTTTCTATAAAAAGCAAACATGAGCATGTTAAGGGGAACCTCGAATTCCCGTGGTTCACAAACTCGTTGGTAAAAGGTGAATACTAGTTGAAGCAGCTTGCAAGACCGATGACAAGTTACAGCTCGGAAGGACCTAGGAAAATCCATTACTTTTAGATTGGTTCAGGGGCTACTTATGGTGTCCTAGACTACGTGGTGCTTGCCACATTAGCTTCTGGCCCTATGGGTTGGGCCGAGGACACGCTGAGATAATTAACCGGTGGGCCACACTTGAAGGGCCAAGGACCGCCAAGGTGGATATATCTCGAAGACTTCACAAACTCCAAGAATTAGAGGTCATCTTCAGAATGCTTATCCCTAGATGTAACCGACCTAGGTAAAAGCTAGGCTCCCCATTGTCTATATAAGACGAGGGATTAGACCATAGACGACAACTCTCATACACACATGATCTCGTGGTAGATCAACATGTACTCTATACCCCCCCTCGATCAATACAATCAAAGAGGGGCGTTGGGTAATATCTCTTCGAGAGAGCCTGAACCTAGGTAAAAGTTGTGTCTCAGTTACCACCGCACCAAGGCTAACATCACGGGACCCCCTACTCAAGATCCCCTAGATTTGACTCCATCACTACAGTGAAGCACCTGTCTATAAGAAAAGTAATAAGAAACTGCAATAGGGGCGCAACCGAACTTCACGATTGTGATATCCAAAGGCAGAAGCACCATTGAGAATCCCCTGCTGCTCCAACTAAAGTGGTTGTTCCCATCCTCCTTCTCTGTGCTCAAAAGTGACCCACAAGAGACAGGTGGTTGAAGAATTGAAATGCATTGGAGCGCGTGCTGAACTGCACGTCAGCCATGCCCGTGAGCTTTGCCAGTAGAGGAGGCCAATAGAGTCAAGTGGCGGCCGGCGAACTTGCACAAAGATAGGGGCCCCGACCATGGAGCCTGACCATGTCGGGGAGGAGGCAACTCGCCTACTACGTCGCTGCAGCACACATGTCGGAGTCTGGGTGGTAGGCGTGCAGAGGTGGGAGAGGCAGAATTCTGACAGATTTGGATGAGTAGTTGCGGAGTCGCCGAATGGGGCGTCCGCACATGCACGCCATTGGGAAGGCAAGGAAGGGTGGCAGAGGAGCAGGGAACAACCATCGTGTCTGGTTGCAAAACCACCGCCAACATGGCATCCATGGAAGGGGTACTTGGATGCGACATGAGCCATACTCGGTGGCCCTGTTTCCATAGTCTCGAGTGCCCACGGGCATGCGGGGGCTAGATTCGATAGGTGCAGGGTCTGAGTCCCCGGGCGGCCGAGATCTGGCTGTCCAGGGAGAGCGTACGCCATGAGGTAGCATTTGAGGTGGGGTGGGGGAGTGACTATATGATGCGGTTGGGGAGGGGAGGCACGTTGGCTGTGAGTAAGAGGAGGTAGGGCGGCCGTTGAGCTTGGGTGGGGGAGTGCCAGCGTGACATCATGGGGTGGCGGAGCGAGGTGCGCCGTCCAAGAGTGAGAGGAGGTGATGGTGTGGGGCGCTATGGTGGTCGCGGCTGTCTTCTGGTCGCCAGCTGCCGAGCTCGTGGTGGTGGACAGCAGGGCTGGGGCTGGTGGTGGTGGTATGGGGGCACCGAAGCCGCATGGGGAAGGAGGTTGGTGATGGTGTGGAGCTCACGGGTGAGTGGTGGGTCGCAGGTCAGGGGTGCGTTTTTTATTTCTATTTAATTTTTGTGTTTTTCTACTTCGTCGTCTTAGTAAAATAACGTGGTTTGTTAGTAGAATAAGGTCTTAAAGTTGTTAGCGGAATAGACCCATCCATCAAGCACCTTTATGACCTTATGCTACACGTCAAATCTTGTATTCTGTATATGAACAGAGCCGCATATTCACCCCAAACTAAACTGAATTCTAGCAAACTTTGAAAACATACCCTTCCCCCACCCATCCACTTGCTTCTTTACCCCACAACTGCACCCCACCCCGAAACGCATGACTTGCCCCAATCCCCACACCATGCAAATCCCCTGACCGCATTCCTTGACATTTTCTTGAGCCAGCGCACGGGTCCCTCCTCACCACCATCTTTCTTCGAAACTACTACACCTCCACGCCCACGTTGCCTCCTCCCGGTCTTTCATGTTTCAACACCTCATGTCAGCTTCCCATACCCCCGGAGCAAGCATCTTGAACAATGTCCTAAGGTGTCGTGACATAATAGCATACCTAACCCACGCCATCGAGGCATCCCTCTACTTGAGCTCATCGTCCACCCAGTGGATCGAGCATGGCGCAAGGTGCTGCCAGTAGCAAGGAATGAGGTGACAACTCTCCATTTGCGCCACCCCTCTCCCTCGTCTTTCAATCGAGAAACCGAGGGGCACTCTATCTAATGCCTCCATAGACACACGCACAACACATGCTGCCAACCTTGTGAGACACACCCCTACAGTGGCCAAATCTGGAGTGCTCCCCTCCGACCTGGATAGGCCTTCCCCATCCTCGATTTGATCCCCCCGCTATGGGGTCAGGGTCCATTGTCGTCCTTCCTTTAGCCCCCTCTTTCATCAAGATCAGTCGCCATCACAAGTACATGACGCTCTCTCTATCTCACGGAGCCCCTGGGCATACATAACGGCCACGCTACTCCTACATAGGCGGAGACCGGACTCCCGCAACTGTAGGTACCCACCCCAAAAAAAGAGTAGCGACACCAAGCTGATGTATCCCCCAAGACCAAGGCAACTACCTTTCTTCCTACTCTATGTAGTGCAGTCGTCAATGCCACCCGCATGTAGCTTGGTGGGCAACTCGATGGCCTCTTCACAATGCATGTTGTCGACCATACTGTCTACTAAATCTTTGTCTGTTCCTCGATGTTCATTGATTTTTGGGGAAAAATGTTCAGTGCGGTGCGGTACATATTTGGGTTCGGTTCAGCATAGTTGTGTGCAATCCTCTGTTCCCACGTGACGCAGTCCAACCGTTCACTGATTATCACACCATTATCATCACTGAATCTATTGTTTGCGGTAAACTGTGTGAAGAAAATGGACCCGTTAACTTTTTTCCTTCAGGGTTATTTTGCAAATGTTAGGGACTTCATTTGTAAATTATGAAAAAATGATGTAGTTCATTTGTAATGGGCCTCGTGGTATGCTACATATTTTTTAAGGAAAACCCAGAGGTAGAATCAAGAAGTACACAACATTTGTGCATTGCACACTCTTGTTCATGTGCTTCTAAAACTGTGTGGTAGAGAACTACAAAAAAAGGTAATTAAGAAGTTCACTTTGTTTTTGCTGATGTAGTTCACTTGAAAAACAATACTTGTAATTTACCGTTATTGCCTTTGCACCTCTATCTGATTAATGATTCTTTGACAAAAAAGATCATTGGCTCTCACCTTTGCACCTCTATTTGCACTTTGATTTTTTTGAGTTCAACCCCATCTAAATAGCTCTCACCTTATGTGATACCATGTGTTTCAAAAATAGTGAACTACATTGGCGCCCATAACAGGTCATCGGATGTTGTTCTGCTTATTGGGTCTAGCAATTTTTTTGGAAAATGCAACTCGATTTAACTTTGTCCAAAGTTGCTCTTACACCATAAAGAATTAAGAAGAGTGCTATGTGAAAAGTTTCTCTTTGATAATAAATTTACGGTGAACTATCATTTGACTCACTCCGGCCGACGAAAGAATGCTCTATGCTACTCGATGGGTGTCGCGCTATTTTTGAAAATACTTTAAAACTGTAATGAAGTCGAAAAGTGTCCCACACAATAAAGTTCACCCAAACCATAGCTTTCCAATGGTACATCAAATGCCTCGCCCGATTTATAGTTCGTAAAGTGTCACCAAAATTGTACCAAAAAACTACGTGCAGTTCTCTCTTTTGACATTGCATTTGGTTGCCTATTGAATGCACTTCACTTGTCAATTTTTAGTTTAGGCAAAAAAACATGGTTCGCATTTTCGTATTTCTAAACTAACTTAAACGGTAGGGAATTAGGAAGATTGTTTTACACAAAAAAGTTGGCCTTGTCAATATCTTTCCTACGGTATACCATTCGCATTGTTCCAACAAATAATTTGAAATTTTTCGCAAAAAATGCTCTATATGCCACCCGATAGGTACCGTTCCATTTTTAAACACTCTTAGGCTAACAAATTTCAAACAATGTTCTATATGAACTTTTTTCCTAATACATAGCTTTCCGATAGTATAGAACACACATCATTCCTACATCAATTTAATTATTAAATCGATAAAACCACCAAAACTATATACAATTTGTTTGTTGACATGGCAGTTCTGTATCTCCCTGATGAAGGTTCAGAACTTGCTTGTAGAAGAGACAGTATATAGTAATGCTATTCATCAGCTAGGGTACAGAATAAGTTGTTTTGCACCCGAGGTTTCCTTACGCCATTTCGCTAAGAATGTATGTTTCTTATAGAAATAGTGAAATTCACATTGATTCACTATGCAATATTTGGCATAAGAAAACCAAAACTTATGTCTTAAGACCACAAAAATTGCATTTACATTATTTTATACTATATTTTTAGGTTCGTAATGTTACATAACGTAATTTTTTATGACCACCCAAAGAACCCAATATATATAATGTAATTACACATATACGTAAAATTATTATCTCCTTTGACTTCCAAACTTAATAAAAAAAATTACGATACTAACAAAGCCATGAATGGCTTTGTGAAAGCCACGAATGGCTTTGTGAACCATTTTTAGTTGTCCGGTTTATGTGGCACCATGTTGTAAACACGCACACTATTGTGATATCTTCAACTGGTGCATGTGGTGGAGAACTAGTTGTTGTGTACCCTGACATCGACCTATGGCCACCGAAGTAGACCTATTGAGAGAGAGGGCCAAGCGTTTGCTTCTGGAGATGACTAGTGGAGGGGCCTGGATGGAGGTGGTGGAGTAATGCATCTAACCAAATGACTTGCTGGAGGCAAGGGTCAACAAGGTCGGGCCGGGGCTGTGCGCATATTATTAGAGAGGGAAGGGGAGAGACATGTAACAAGGAGTAACAGTCCATGATAGCATTGGGAAAGTGTCCTATGAAGAGGTAGGGGCAATGGGAAAATAGTTACTAGGGGCAGCATGGACTAGGAGCTCCGCACCACATGGCTAAGCATGGATTACTCACCTGGCACACAAATACTTCTACTTCATGCTAGTGGAAGACAAATCCTCTGTTGGATCTGGTGACATGAAAAATTTAGGTGAGTACTTTGAATGTACACACAACATAACTAATGAACACATATCCCTAGAGAAGCAATCAAAACCTACGAAAATCTTATAATAATGCAACAAATATCCAAGAAAGTCTAGATATCATGGCATAGAAAAATATATCTAGAAAGATAGATTACTAGATTAACTATGCGATGCCAAAGATAAAGCATATAAATACATATCATTTTCTATTCAGTCTCATGAATAGTTCAAGTTCATCTACCGGTTTTCACGGTCTTTGGAAACCAACTCTCTCATAGCCACTTCCTGGCTAGCATCTCAAGTTCATAACTTCACACAATATCCTATTTCATGATGAAAACATGACAAACATAATATTTCCAAGTTTAACTGCCAGCTGTATTATTAGAGAGTTTTGTGCATCCTGAGTCGACACCAGCCAAATAGTATGACATAGACCATACTTTTTCCATAACAAATGACATGGTTATTTGAATAGGTTTACACTCTACAAAGACTGCATACTTTAGACACACTGTGGAGCAATCCCTTTTCCCCTTTTCTTAGCACATTACCAATTATGGGTGGACCATAGTTACTCCAAAATATATTTTCTGCCAATATGTCACTTTCATTACACCACTAATAGTCTCGGGCAATGCATTGCGAGAGATATACTGGATCCTGCCAGCTCTGTAACTCCACTTATCCTCGTCAGAATTTATACTTTGATGTCAATAAGCCAAGTATCCATGCCCTCACAAGTTAGACTCTAGCTACCCAACCGAGATAGCACACTCGACTTATCTTACCCATAGAGATGATTACAATATCAGGCATATTGATATAATGAGTTACGACCTCCCATGAAGACAAAGTGTGGTTGCACGTTATCCAGTTATGTTCGATGGAAATATGATTTGATCTAGCTTATGAATGAGGTTACTATGTTTAACCTTCCTTCATTATCATTGTACCAAGTGATATTTGATCCAACATATTCTCGTGTTGATTATTTATGATAAAAAGTTCATCAAGGTAATGGAATAGTAGCTAAGGTCCATCTTATCATAACATAAATGTCATCAGTGCACAACGGGGATAAGAATTCTAGTATAATCAATCAAATAAAAATTGGGGCGTTTAGAATGGTGAAGATATACACCAGTTGTTGGGCTTAGTTGCATTACCAGAAAGTAAAAAAAAGTAGGCTTCCAACCTAGGAGTTAAATAACTGCCAAAGGCTTAGGTTACACTTGGAGGGCTCAATGGTAAAGGAATCGGGCCATCCAAACCCGGGTGTTTAAATCAAGCCCCACCGGCTTGGGGACAAATTAGTTAGCCAACCAACTAAGTTGTTTTTAATAAAATATATCTACCCTAGAAAATTGTGGTAGAAAAGGCATCACCTATGGGAAACCATATTGTATGCAAGACGTCAGAGGGGTCGGGGAGAGAAACAACAAGACATTGTGTTGGACGAAGAAGGGGTGCAGGGAGTAAATAAATATAAAAGTGATGTAAAGTAAATCATGTGTTTAATGTCACATGGACTTTTCTTTCATTCATTGCAGTTGTTACTTTAGCATGTTTATTTGTTCACAAGTTCTATCATTAAGTTATGTTGACTCTTAGGACTCTACATGTAGCACACGTAGTACACATAAACCGCATACACAATAACATGCATAAATAGCACAAAATAACATAGCCAAGCCACAAACATTCAAGAAAATCAATGAGCAATACTTTAAAACATTTGTTAGTTGGCCTATTTAGAAGGGATGGTCTTGGACATAGGTGTTATTCTCTCACAGATAGGAATCGTCAGAATAGCCCTTCTCCGAAAAACTGAAAATATGGAAAAAAAATAAGTGCCAAATTTATAATTCGGAAAAACTAAGGAAGTGGTTCTAGTGGATCAGACTATAGTTCAAGTTATGTCTGTTCATTGCTTTGAGTTTCAAAGTGAAAGGGGGTTCAATTCTAGCCCTAACCAGCAAGCGCGTGTAATATAACATTACAGCTAAAATCCAGCTGGTGTCAGAACCACACTTGAGGAAATATGCCTCACTACATGGGAATACAAAAAAAGTCTTGATCACACCACCTCAAATAGAAAATAAATGAAAAATATCGCTATGTAGTTGGCAGGGGAATGTGTATGCCTTAATGGGCTTAGGCCACTACTGGACCGAGGTTGTCTCTAGGCAAAGGAAAAGAGAAAATGCAAATGAGTGGGGACACTGGCTAGGTTGAGGCGGCATGTCCCGTGTTTGCATTGCCCTGAGGCAGAGGTGGTTTTGGATATTCGAGGCACATTGACTGTGTTCTAACCCTACATTATCTTCCGGCCTCCATGGTGATGTAGCTCCTGTGGTCTGATGGAACAGGTGAGGATCAATGGGGAGGCCATCATCTCTAAAAGCTTGGCCACGACGGTGATTCTCCTATTTCATTCTAGCAAGGTTCATGGGCAAAATTGGCGACATGATAACATGTCTAGGGGGTCAGGAGGCTAGTGCAGAAAGGAGATGAAGAATAGGCTAATGCAGCTTTGTATTAGTAGTGGCTATGTAGACGAGGAAAAACAAACACCACTATAGGAAGGTTTACTAGCGACAAGGCGCTCTTCCACTTCGCTGATGAGCGAGACGCTCATCATTGCATGCAACTGGTAAGTGGTCACCAGTGATGAGTCGCATGTGCTCATTAGTGGTCTGCGACTACCACTGGTGAGCATGTCTATCGATCATCATTGAACGAGTAGTCTACTTTGGTTGTTATTGGTATTTCATGTAACATCGATACACACTTTGTTTTGATCATGGTAGTACGTTTTTTAGGAATTAAAACACACTGCATACTACCAACATTACAGAACTCAATTAAGCACTACATGAAACCCAACACAACTATACATAAGCTGAATTGCAAATGAGTTCAACATAGCACTCACTATAGTCATTTATCAAAACCATTAGATATACACATACAAATTTCAGTCATATCGCAATGCATGTGCATCTCATTAACCTCAAGGGGATGCATCTAAATGATGATCAATGTTTCTTCTATGTCCAACACCATCAACTAGTTTAGTCACCTATGCAGCTGTGGACTGGTCGTTGTTTCTTCAATGTTCAACAACATTCACTAGTGCAGTCAACTTTTTAGATTCTAATGATAAATGTTTCTTCTATGTCCAACAACATCCACCAGTATACTCATATATTCTAAACCCTTTCCAAGAGTAGTTTCCGGCTATATTACCTCAACGAGAAGTGTTTGAATGGTAACCTACATTAGCGCACCTTCTTCAAGAAGTTGTCAAGTGCATGCTGAGGAGGACTTGCATTCAACAAATGTAGGATATCCTCACCCTTCCTTCTCTCTTCCCGTGGGGAGGAAGGTTTGCCTATGTCGGTGCACTCGAAACCAAGTTACTGTCGAGCTCACTCGAATGGGCCTCCCAAAAGATTTTTGAGACAATTCAAAAGGATAAGTTGTAGCCTATGTTGAAGAAGCTTAGCATCATTCACTATTATTACGAGCAATCAAGCAAATCATAATCATCTATGACACAGAAACATCATAAGGTAGTTGGTGCCCCATGCACCAGGAGGGCTCATGCTCCGAGCACAACACTTCATGCAGCCATGGAGCGGTTGCATATTGGTGCACTCACAAGCACCACTAGGACCCCAAGCAAAGCAGAAACTCTAGCCATGGTTTTCTCAGGAACAAGTGACCTTGTCAGGTATGACAAACCTTCTCACAAAGCATTTAATGTGAAACAGGGGCATGGCCAACCGGTCATTAAATGCTAACCAGGTTATCTCCGGCAGCCCACCACATGTTAAGTCATGATGACGTTTTTGAAGGGTCGCAATGCGACTGACCATGCGATAAGGGGGATAGCGTATCAAGTTGATGAGGCTACACATGGCCACTTTTTGACTAACACCCTGATAGCACTACGGCTTCCACAAACTACCAAAGACATCATGTGGGGCCAGTAAGACTATCATGACAAGAGCATTCCTCCTTAGAGGTTCTTAGGATTTATGCGATGATCATTTGACTGCCTCTCCTGGCGAACCCGAGTCAGACACATGGAATACGAAGATCAAAGTAGCTTTTATATTTTACATAAGAGGTTGATGTGGAAAACCCCCTGTCAGCATATAAGCGGAGGACCATGGCCATTAGAAGAGTGGATCCCAAAAGCATTCGATAAAACCCTTGGAAAACAAATAGCGAGCAAAAGCAGAGAAGGCTGCTTGGGTTAGCTAGTAACCCACCTAAACGCCGCCCAAGTTGGCTACAAGCACTAAACTTGAGATTGAGATCATTATTCCAGCATCCATCAAACACACATAAAGCATGAGTAGGGTGTTACACCTACACATGGGCTAAACCTGGGTAATTTCTTGTGTCATTAGGAAATCTCCAAAGCAGACCCTCAAACTGCCCACAACCATGCGGACCACGTGATCCGGGCATGTTTTGTCATCCAACGCAGTCTTATATCCATCCGTGTGTCGGTCCGGATGTCCTTTTTTCCCAAAAACTAGAAGCAAACTAGGGGGCATTGCGGGAGTCCGGATCGCCACCACACCCACTTTCAACAAACCTGGCCCATCCAAATACCTCTCCCTAAACCGCGCTCCTTCTTGCCAGAGCGGCTGCTCAGCATTAAAGATGACCCAGAGTGAACATGACCTCTCACTAGCATCGCCATTGTAGCGGCTCGCCGACTGAGAGCGCTAACCATTGCGCATGCCTTCTCGTCGTATTGAAAGGGCATCCATCTGCCCTCCTACCACCATTAAACCAATGCTTGTGCCGTGGGACCTGCACTAGTGCCCCAACTACCACATGTCCTTCCATGTGCTATCCGGCATTAAACACCTCTTTGATTGGCATTAGGCATCTGCCCGCTACTTAAACGTGGCCAAGCACCAGTAAAGAACCACACCACACCTCTGCCCTCCATCTCCTCCTTGTACCACACCCGTCATGGCTTCCAGCTCCAAAGTCTTCTGGGACAGTCTCTCCGGCCAGCAGAAGGAGATCTCCGACATTGCAGCTGCCTTGGTTGCCCAACAAGCTAGTCCGATATAGGCTGGCTTGCTAGCAAGCCCTCCGGAGCAGGCTCCGCCACCACCAGCATCGTCAGGCCACCCTTGCCCGTCTGTCGTGGGAAACCACGACCACCTATGGGACCAAGATTCCCTCACTGGTTCGGCGGGGGGATGGCATGTTGCACAAAGAGCAGAGGAGTGTGGAACATCATGACATAGATCACACGGGTAGTTTTACCCAGGTTCGGGCCGTTGTGAGGCATAAAACCCTACTCCTGCTTTGGTGGATTGATGGTGGAAAAATGGCGATGAACATAACACGCTTGCCCGACAGGGTTGCCTCGGGGCAAGGGCGGCTACGCGCGTATGAGTGTGTGTGGGGATGGATTAGCCAACCCTTTCTATGGTTGCCTTGGGCCTCCTTTTATAGACAAAGGGGTCACCACAGTGGCAAATCAGTCATTATGCACTGATTAGATAGCAAACGGTGCTATCATACCTAACTCTGCAGGCTGATAGAGTGCATTAAATGCGCAGCTCAACGTCACATCGTAGTTTGCCCGGCAGGCCCTGCCGGGCTGTTTTGCCAGCTTCGCGCCTGCTCGCTCGACACATCGCAGGACGGGTATTGCTTGTAGGTGTTTTCTATAGGAGGTGGCTGCCATGTGGCAAATGGCCGCCACTTAGTCACTTTGCGGCTTGACACCGCACTGATCGATGACTTGCGTCGTGGTGAGGTGGTGGGGTGAGGTCGTTCCGCCTCTGTAAGCCCCGACAGGCCTGCCAGGATGACCAGAAGGCTTGCTTTCGGGGTGACCCCATCCTTGCCAGGTTCGCCTGCCCAGCAAGCGAGGTCTCTTCCTTAGCAATATCTTGCTTCCTTGGCTTAGTCTTGGTCCTCTTGTGCTGCATGCTGGTCCCTTGAAGAACTGATGTCTTGCGCTTCGGTCTGACCTGGGTGCTATGATCTTGTTCTTGAGCTTGTGCACAGTCTGGGCAACGCACCAAGGGTTTGTTGCACCGACAGAAGGCCCTGGGCCTGTCCTGAACGTGCTGCCGGGCGTTGTCGGGGTAGGCCCTAATAAGTGCACAGGCAGGGGCATGGAGGTGGGTGGCCCCTTGATATCTTCTTTGCTTCTTCATTATCTTGAGTCCGGGTCAGTTTATGGTTTTCCCGCGCTTCGTTCAAAGCCAATCGTGGTGGGGCCACTCATGTACTGGCCCGGGAATGACTTTAACGCATGGGGTAGAAACTACCAATTCACTCTTCCCAGCACGCCCTTATCCTCAGCCACGTATGTCGCATGCATCGCACGGCGTAGGTAACGGAGGCGCGTGGTGCGGGAGATCATCAAGGCGAGGGCCTGGTCTTGTTGAGCTGGTGGAGGAGGATGACGTTCTCCCGTTGAGGGATCAGCTCTCTTCTCCGTCCCGCTTATAAAAGGAGGGGCGGAGGCACTCATCCTTGAATCCCTTCTCCTTCATCCTCTGCTTTCTGCTAGCAATGCTGAGAAGAAGAACCCGGGGCCAGGCCCTGTGTCCTAGTTTAGTGCTTCGCATGGACCTCAGGGGGGTGCTCGGGCGGCACGGTGATAGCATTAGAGGTGGCAACTTTGATGCGCTCGTCATCGGGTCGCCCGTAGCTTCAATCCTAGTAAGAGGCGATACGAACGACACCACGCCGAGGTCCGTAATGGACACGGGGCGAGGTAGTCGGTCGTCCTCTATTCCTCCTTCCCTCGCGGCACCGTAGAGGGGCCGCAGAACGGCTTGCCATAAGCAAAGGTGATCCTGACCCCCTGGGCTCCATCCTCCTGTCGTGCAGGATGACTCTTTGCTTTCACACACGTCTCTCGAACGTGTGGTGGCTTCTAATGTCAGGGCTACTGGGACGACCATGCTCTTTGGGGGATTACCCAAAGAGCATGGTGCATGACGCGACCGCCGCGCTGGGGTCTTTGGATGGCAGTGATATGGAAGGCGGCGACAACCCATGACGCGCCAAGAACGGGGAAGACCGTTCCAACGAGTTACGTTTGCCGGCGACTCCGTCTCTCCTATCTGGGCCTCCGGCAGCGTCACCATCCGCACCTACCCTCCAGTTTCTTCCTCCTTGCCGGGAAGCGGCGCCATCATGATCCCGGGGAGGTGCCAAATTCGAGACAGGCCCGCCTCCTGCCTCCTTGGTCCCTCCCTATAAAACCCTGAAGGAGATGGACAAGGGCAAAGGCATCACGGGGCACTTATCTTTTTTTCAATCTTAAAACTATAGGTACTTGCCAAATATTAGTTCAAATAATGTAATCGCTTGAGTCCATGTTTGTGTCCTGTAAGGTCTGCAGTTGTTTGATCAGCATATCAATGAAAAAGATGACCCTTGTTGGGAACTCATGGATGTATATGTCCATGCAGAGGTGGAGTGCCTCTTTACTTTTAAATAAACGAGTTTCCCCCGGCAGGCTATCTTGCCGATACCCTCTATTTTGTTGCCGGGGTCTAAGCCTGCCGGGCACAAATTGGGATGTGGGACGAGCCCCCCGCCAATCTTTTTTCATCAAAGGCCACCGCGACCATCCTGACCGAAGCAACATTCATGTCAAGTGATGGGAGCACCTAAGTTTCAAAAAGCGGCGAGGTTTTCTTATGCACAAGTATTTGCTTACAGAACATGTATGGACAAGAGGTAAAACTTATTTTTTTGGCTTGCCGGAGATCGCAGTGTTGGCTCATTTTTCCAGCTTTCCTCAGAGGCCAAGTTCTCGGCGGGAACCTGCAGTTTTGTGCAGATGGAAATGATGCCAGATGCAATCTTATCTATATGCATATGCAATGCTCATGAAATACTTATGCATGCATGCAACTTGTCGCGGGGCCCTAGCGCTTCATTCATTTTCTCTGTTACTCAGGGTCTGCGCCTGGCTTTGTACAAGGGGTTACATGCAATTGAGGCAAGGCCTGTATAAAAGGGTGGCTGCCGGGTAGGGCCCGACAGTTGCGCTTTATGGGTAGAACTGGTGGAGATGGTCAATATTCCATGAGTTTGGCAATTGAATGCCATCTCCGCTCTCCAAATGGACTGCGCCAGGTCTGGTGACTCGAACTACTCGGTAAGGGCCTTCCCTCTTTGGTGTCAACTTGTTTGTACCGTTGGCAGACTGAACACGCCTAAGGACAAGGTCGCCTTCCTCAAAACACCGGGCATGAAACCTGCGGTTGTGATAGCGACACAGGGCTTGCTGATAGCGTGCAGCACACGTATTAGCCCGGAGACGGTTCTCCTCGAGAAGCACAGCGTCATCATGCCGGTGTTGTTCCTGCGCTACTTCATCATAGGCAAGCACTCGAGATGACCCATAAATGAGTTCCGTGGGGATAACTACTTCTGCACCATAGACTAGGGAGATGGGAGTCTGCCCGGTAGCTCGACTTGGTGTCGTTTTGAGGGACCAGAGAACTACCGGCAGCTCATCGATCCATCACCTACCACACTTCTGCAGCGTATCAAAGGTTCTGGTCTTGAGTCCTTGCAACACTTCAGCATTCGCCCTCTCAGCTTGTCCATTGCTTCTGGGATGTGCAACAAAGGAAAATGAGATCTTGCTTCTGAGGGCATGAACATATTGCATGAAGGCGCGTCTCGTGAATTGGGTGCCATTGTCGGTAATGATCCGGGCAGGGATCCCGAAGCGGCACACCAATTATTCAAGAACTTGATAGATGACTAAGCAGTCACCTTTCTCATGACAGCTACTTCCGGCCACTTTGTAAACTTGTCGATAGCAACAAACAAGAATTCAAAGCCCCCGGCAGCTAGGGGGAAAGGGCCGACGATATAGAGCCCCCAGACCGAAAACGGCCATGACAAAGGGATTGTCTGAAGAGCTTGTGCAGGCAGATGGATGTTCTTGGAATGGAACTGGCAGGCTTCACACTTGGTGACTAGCTCGACCGCATCTTGGAGGGTTGTGGGCCAATAGAATCCTTGCCGGAATGCTTTCCCAACTAATGCCCTTGATCCAATGTGGGAGTCGCACATGCCTTTGTGTATTTCAGCCCGCGGTTCCTTTCCTTCTTCTCGGCAGATTCACTTTGATTTCACACTGTTGGGCCTCCTTCTGTATAGAGTGTCATCGACAACCTGATACATATTGGCCTTCCAGGCTACTCTTTCAGCTTCATCTTGCTAATCGGGAAGTTCTCCAGTTTGGAGGAAATGGATTATGTGCCTTGCCCAAGACTAGCGGCACCTCCTCTTCTGCGGGAGCGTGTTCCTCGACCGCTGGGACCAGTGGTCCGGCAGGAGGGCACAGCCCGGCAATCGATGGGGAGTTGTTTCCGGCAGGGTCCCTACCAGGAGTCCCGAGAGGCTCTACCGTTAGAGGCTTATCGAAGTCCAACTTCCTCCTCTTTCTGGCCATTGTTGCCGGGGATACGGAGGGCTGAGTAAGATAGAGAAAAAAATCCTGGTTCCACAGGAAGCTTTTGCGCAGCAGACTTTGACAGATGATCAGCTATGCTGTTTTCCACACGGGGTACGTGCTCTGTTTGCAATCCGTCAAAGCGATCCTCCAATCTTCTCACTTCCTCAATGTATGCCTCCATCAATGGACTTTGGTAATCCTTGTTGACTTGTCTTACCACAAGTTGTGAATCTCCTCGAATGATCAGCTTCTTGATTCCCAATTCTGTGGAAATCTTGAGCCCGGCAAGGAGCCCTTCATACACTGCTGTATTGTTGGTTGCCTCCTCCCGGGGAAAGTGCATCTGGACGACGTACTTCAAGTGCTCCACAGTGGAGGCAATGAGAAGCACACCAGCTCCTGCACCTTGTAGGGAGAATGCTCCATCAAAATGCATGATCCATTATTGGGGCGCTTCCTTGTCGAGGATCACTGTTTCCAACCCTTCTTCATCAGGGGTTGGCGTCCATTCTGCAATAAACTCTGCCAATGCCCTGCTCTAAATTGTTCATGTGCCTTCAAACCTCAGGCCAAAGCTGGATAACTCCAAAGCCCACTCCACTATTCTGCTGGTAGCCTCAGGCTTTCGGATCATCCTTTGCAATGGTAAGCGGGTGACAATCGTGATCTCATGGGCTTGGAAGTAGTGGCGCAGTTTCCTTGACGGCATGACGAGGCCAAAAAATCAACTTTTGCACGCCAGAGTACCTCGATCGAGCCCCCTGTAACAGGGAACTAACAAAATACACTAGGCACTGCTCCACTTTCTTCCTTGCCGTGTCCTTGGGGTTGCCCCTGCTGTCGTGCTCCTCTCTGTCATGATCCTCGTCCGGCCCTGCCGGGCCTTGCTCACTCTCGGACTCCTCTACCTCCTGCTGTGCCACTAGAGCTGCACTGACCACTTGATTAGTTGCCGCTAAATACAACAACAATGGCTCTTGTCATTTAGGGGCAACCAAAGTGGGCACAGAGGACAAGTAGGTCTTCAACTCTCGTAAAGCTGCGTCTGCTTTCGGGGTCCACTTCATGGGCCCTGCCTCCTTCAAAATTTTGAAGAATGGCAAGGCGCACTCGATAGACTTGGAGATGAATCTGCTAAGTGCGGCAACGCACCCTGTCAGATGCCTCACATCCTTAACTGTCCTGGGTGCCTGGATCTGCTCGATAGCCTTAATCTTGTCAGGGTTGGCTTGGATCCCATGATGGGACACAAAGAACCCAAGTAGCTTGCTGGAGGGAACGCCAGACACACACTTCTCCGGATTTATCTTCAAGTTGATCTTGCGCAGATTAGCAAATGTCTCCTCCAAATCCTGGATGAGGATTGATTTTTCCTTGGTCTTGACCACAATATCTTTCATATAGGCCACAATGTTTCTATGCAACTGCGGCTCAAAATCAATCTAGACTGCTCTTGCAAAAGTGGACCCGGCACTCTTTAACCCGAAAGGCATGTGCACAAAGAAGTACATACCACATGGGGTGATGAATAAGGTCTTCTCTTCGTCTTCCTTGGACATGGAAATCTGATGATATCCAGAGTATGCATCTAGAAAGGAGAGCAAGTTACAACCTAAAGTGGAATCCACAATCTGGTCGATGCGCGGCAAGGGAAATGGGTCCTTCGGGCAAGCCTTGTTGAGACTGTGAAATCTATGCAAAGCCCCCATTTCCCGTTAGCCTTGCGAACGACCACTGGGTTTGCTAACCATGTCAGATGCAGTACTCCTCTGACCAGACCAGCTGCCTCAAGCTTCTTAATCTCCTCTGTAATGAACTGTTGCCTCTCCAAGGCCTGCTTTCGAACCTTCTGCTTGACAGGTCGGGCATGTGGGCAGACAACAAGGTGGCGCTCGATTACCTCCCTGGGAACACCGGGGATATCAGATGGTTGCCAGGCAAACACATCAATATTCGCCAGCAGGAAGGCAACGAGCGCGCTTTCCTATTTGTCATCAAGGGTGGCGCTGATAGTGAAGGTACCATCAACGCAAGCCAACCCTGCCATCAGCAAGTCATGTGGTGCAGCAACCCTGTCATCAGCAGGCGCAGCGCACTCCAAAAAGGTACCTCTTCCCAGATTCCTTGCTGGTGTCCCTGCTATCCTTCTTCTTTCCTATGTTCTCCTTGGCGGGAACTGCCGCTGCCGCGGCCTCTGCCGCGACTGCGTGCTGGTACATCTTATCCACTCAAATGATTGCATCTTTCTCAGCTGTTGGAATGGAAATGACTCCTACTGACCCTGGCATCTTCAAGGTGTTGTAGGCATAGTGGGATGCCACCATGAATTTTGCCAGAGCTGGGCATCCAAGGATCCCATTGTACAGCAGGGGGAGGTCGACCAAATCAAACACAACTGACAGGATCCCATTGTACGGCAGGGGGAGGTCGACCACATCAAACACAACCTTTCTCAGTATGATAGTTCGGTTCTCCCCAAATGTCACGGGCAACGTGATCTTTCCCTTAGGATGACTCCTGCCAGGATTAACTCCTTGAAATGTGCCCGTGACCTTGAGTTCTTCCTCTGATATCTGAAGCTTGCTGATAACCTTTGGGGAAATCAGATCCATCCTAGCCCCACCGTTGACCAACATATTTGTGACCTTGAGGTTGTGAATTGTTGGACAGACCAACAACGGCAAGCACCCTACCGCGGTGGTGCGGTCAGGATGGTCCTCTTCGTCAAAGATGATGGGCGTGCGTGACCATTTGAGCGGCTTCCGAGACTTTGCTCCTGGCTCCACGGCATTGACCTCACGTGCCCACCGTTTAAGTTGGCGGTGGGAGGAGTGCAAAGATGCACCCCCATCAATGCACATGGCGTTAGTGGCCTTCTGGAATTCCTGCTCCCTGGTTTCCTCTTCATCCCCTCCATCACGCTCATCATTGCAAACTTCCTTCTCTCGACCTTTGGCGGGTTTTCCTTGGCTCCGAAAGGGCTTGCCGGGGCGATTTGCTTCACCGCCCCGGCCCTTCACGCCAATGTTATTCTGACCTTTTTCCTTATCACGCTTCTCATATTCAGCCTTCTGCCTCTTGACGAGCTACTCGAACGGATGACACTCTTGGAGATCGTGGCCCTTGGTCCGATGGATCTTGCAGTATGGCCCATCGCCTTTCCCAGCCTTCTCGGCAGTCGCAGCCTCCCGATAGTCAGCGCACGCGGCAACTTCCTTGCCGGGGTTTCGGCCTTAGCCTTCTTGCCGGTACTAAGTGTTCCCGATCCTTCGACGGTCATCACTGCCTTATCCTTGCGCCTCTTCCTACGCTTCTTGCTCTGACTGGTGGATTCTTCATCATCTTCTGAGTCGATATAGACGCAGTCCTCCTCTCCAGGGAGTTTCCTTCCCTCCTCCACCCGAGCGCACTTGTCCACCAAGGTGTAAAGCTCCTTCATAGTCTTGGGCAACCGCACGTTCATCTTGGAACGTATGCTGCGGTTGCACACATTGGACTGGAAGGCAGCTATCACAGCTGCCGGGTGGATATTTGGGATATTCATGTGGACTCTGCTGAATCTCTGCAAATACTTGCAGAGAGTCTCTCCTTCTTTATATTGAAGGAGCTGTAAATCGCTGGGCCGTCCTAGTTCTTGATGGCCGCCCGTGAAGGCGCCAATGAACTCATGGCACAGGTCAGTCCATAACGAGATGGAGTTCTCCGGCAGGTGCATCAGCCAGGGCCTCGCGTTGGACTTGAGTGCCAAAGGGAATTAGTTGGCAAACACCTTCTAATCTCTTCCCCCGGCAGCTTGAACAGCGATGGTGTAGATGCTCAAGGAATCTGCCAGGTTCAGCCTTCCATCGTACTTCTCAGGTATCTCTGGCTTGAACGTGCGAGCGGATGGCCAACGGACATGCTGCGGCTCATGAGTAAAGGCAGGGCACCCAACCTCGAAGGGTAGGCACCCGCTGTCCTCGAGCGCAGGCTCGTCGACGTCGGGACAATCGCACCCGTCGGTCCGACGGTGGTCGTCGCGATGTTGTTCAATGACGACACGCGCGCCTCCCCTCTGCCTGTCCTCCGGGCCTCGCCGTTGGCCTGGACGTGCTCTAGGGTCGGAAGAGGCCATCGAGACGTCATCGGGTTCTTGATTATGTCGTGCCCGCATGATAGAGGCAAAGGTGTCCCGTCTTTCGACGAGATGATGGATATCGCTTCGGTGGATGTCGACTTTGACGATCCGACTACGAACATGCGAGGACGTCGCGCCTTAGCAATTGCTAAACCAATTCCGAGAGGTTATTGACCACGCCCGGAGCACGATCAACCTGACCATGAAGGTCTATTTCCTGCAAGCAAATGAAGAACAAGCAAGAAACTAAGATTGCAATATGGATATTCTGAATATAAGATGAAAGCTTTATTGATCACGGTGGGGTTCTGTGATGTCTTGGTCTGGTCGTTGAACACAAACGAAGTACGCGAAGTTGCAGCTATGGCGAACTTTTAATCTACACAAAACCCAAAGTCTAAACGATGCCCTATTGGCTGTATATATGGAGGAAGGAGGGGGGGATTCCGTGGCCCTTGGAGGAGGGGTTCAAAACCAACCCTAACTCTTGTTTCCCCAAGCATACGGACTCTAAAAACAGCCTATACTTGACTATTTCGAAATTACATGGCCCTGGCCCAAAAATAAGGTGACGCAACACCTATAATAGCCTCTGGACGAAATTTATAAAGTGGCATCTTGTATATTGCGTCCAAGGCTTCATGCACTCATTATGGTGGCTTCAAAGTCCTGAAATCACCACTTGTAACTCCGTTCTTGTTCCCCTTGCGCATGCCATCATCTCCATGCTTAATCTTGCTCCAGTGTTCATCCCTCTTGTCCAAGCTAGGCCCTTCATTTGCAAGCAAGACAAATGTATCCAATTTAGGCAGCATCATATTCTCATGAACATTAGAATCATTACCAAGAAATGAAAGTACCTGATAAATTAATTGGCGTGCGCGAGCCCTAGTAATTGGTCCAGTATGTATAGCAGCAGGGGCTGTGGGTGTAACAATGGTATTGATGTCCTCATCATCCTCCCCTTGTTGAAATGAAGTCGTCCTCGACGGAAGCTCATCTTCCTCACCCAAATAAGGCTTCAAATCTGCAATGTTAAAAGTGGGACTAATCCCAAAATCTGCAGGCACCTCAAGTTTATATGCATTATCATTTATTTTCTCTAACACCTTAAAAGGACCATCGACACGTGGCTCTAGCTTTGAGTTGCGCAAATCAGGAAATCTATCCTTACGCAAATATAACCAAACAAGATCTCCAGGTGCAAACACAACATGTTTTCTACCATTATCTCCAGCAAGTTTATATTTAGCATTCATACGCTCAATGGTTTCCTTAGTTAACTCATGCATTTTTAAAATCAATTTAGTACGTTGTTTGGCATCAAAATTAACCTTCTCCGAAGATGGAAGAGGCAAGAAATCAATAGGTGCACGAGGTAGGAAACCATAGACAACTTCAAAAGGGCACATCTTAGTAGTAGAATGTAACGAACGATTATAAGAAAATTCAATATGAGGCAAGCATTCTTCCCTCATTTTCTTATTATTCTTCAAAACAGCCCTAAGCATAGTAGATAATGTTCTATTTACTACTTCAGTATGTCCATCAGTTTGGGGGTGACAAATAGTACTAAAAAGCAGTTTAGTCCCCAACTTAGCCCATAAACATCTCCAAAAGTGGCTAAGAAATTTAGTATCACGATCTGAAACAATAGTATTTGGCACACCATGCAAGCGAATAATTTCACAAAAGAACAAATCAGCAACATTAACAACATCATCGCTTTTATGACATGGTATAAAGTGTGCCATTTTCAAGAACCTATCCACGACAACAAATATGCTATCCCTCCCCTTCTTTGTTCGAGGTAAACCTAGAACAAAATCCATAGATATATCCTCCCAAGGAATACTAGGAACAGACAAAGGCATATATAAACCATGAGGACTGAGTCGTGACCTAGCTTTTTGACATGTAGTGCAGCGAGCAACAAAATGCTCAACATCCTGTCTCATCTTTTGCCAAAAGAAATGTGTAGGAAGTATATCCTCTGTCTTCTTAACGCCAAAGTGTCCCATTAGTCCTCCTCCATGCGCCTCCTCCAACAATAAAAGACGAACGGAGCCAGCTGGAATGCATAGCTTGTTAGCACGAAACACAAATCCATTGTTAACGACGAACTTGTTCCATGTTCTACCTTCTTTACAATTCTGCAATACATCTTTAAATTCAGCATCATGCACATATTGATCTTTGATGGTCTCCAAACCAAATGTTTTAAAGTCAAGTTGTTAAAGCATAGTATAACGACGAGACAATGCATCAGCAATAACATTTTCTTTACCCTTCTTGTGTTTAATGACATAAGGGAAAGTCTCAATGAATTCAACCCATTTAGCATGTCTACGGTTCAGTTTTGCTTGACTTTTAATGTGTTTCAAAGTTTCATGATCAGAATGTATAACAAATTCTATGGGCCATAAATAATGTTGCCATGTTTCTAAGGTCCGAATAAGAGCATATAATTCTTTATCATAAGTAGAATAGTGACTAGGCCCACTCAATTTTTCAGAAAAGTATGCAACAGGTTTGCCATCTTGTAATAACACACCTCCTAATCCAATTCCACTAGCATCACATTCAAGCTCAAAAGTCTTATTAAAATCAGGAAGTTGGAGTAAAGGAGCATGTGTCAACTTATCTTTCAATACCATGAAGGCTTCTTCCTGTGCGGTACCCCAAACAAAAGGCACATCCTTCTTTGTAAGCTCATTGAGAGGTGCAGCAATGGGGTGCTAAAATATCTCACAAAATGCCTATAGAAACCGGCGAGTCCAAGAAAACTCCTCACTTGTGTGACCGTTTTGGGCTGCGGCCAACTTTCAATAGCTTCAATCTTGGCCTGTGGAGTAACAACATAGCCAAGAAAAGATACTCGGTCGGTGCAAAAGGTGCACTTCCCAAGGTTACCAAACAAACATGCATCACGTAGAGCAATAAAAACAACACATAAATGTTCCAAATGTTCTTCCAAAGATTTGCTATAAATCATTATATCATCAAAATATACTTCCACAAATCGTCCAATGAAAGCACGTGAAACTTCGTTCCTTAGTCTCATGAAAGTACTAGGTGCATTAGTTAACCCAAAAGGCATGACTAACCACTCATATAAACCAAACTTAGTTTTAAATGTTGTTTTCCATTCATCTCCCAATTTCATACGAATTTGATGGTATCCACTACGCAAATCAACTTTGGAGAACATTGTAGAGCCACTCAATTCATCAAGCATATCATCTAGCATAGGAATAGGATGACGATAATAAATAGTAATATTATTAATGCCTCTACAATCAACACACATACGCAACGTACCATCCTTTTTAGGCACTAGTATAATAGGAACAGCACAAGGACTAAGAGATTCGTGTATATAACCTTTGTCGAGCAGCTCCTGTACTTGACGCATAATCTCCTTCGTCTCCTCTAGATTGGTATGGTATGGTGCACGGTTGGGTAGCGATGCACCGGGAATTAAGTCAATTTGATGCTCCTCCCTCGAATAGGTGGTAATGCCGGTGGCACGTCTTGTGGGAAGACGTCAGCAAACTCCTGCAAAATTTTAGTGATAGCAGGGGCAAAGAGGAAGGCACGTCCTCGAATGAAAATAATGCCTCTTTGCACACAAAAGCAAAGCAAACTGATTTGCTAAAATCTAGCTCATCAATATCAGATTTGGTGGAAAGTAAAACATGCAATTTTCAATTTAATTTCAGAAACAACACTAGATGGTTTATTATTAGGCTTCATTTGTTGCTTAAATTCTTTTGCCACAATCTGATTTTCACTCTTATTTTTCTCCTGTTTTGCTTTATTAGCTCTATTAATATCATCTTTCAAAATGGAATCAGGAGTCATAGGAAGCAAAGTAATATTTTTATCCTTATGAACAAGAGTATACTGATTGTTTCTACCATGGTGTACATAATTTTTATCAAATTGCCATGGTCTACCAAGTACTAAGGAACATGCTTGCATAGGTACCACATCACAATCAACATAATCAACATATGTAGAGATACTAAAATGCACATGAACAGTACATGTTACCTTAACCTTGCCGCTGTTCTTGAACCATTGGATGTAGTAAGGATGTGTATGTGGTCTTGTGGTGAGAGATAGCTTCTCCACCATCTCCATGCTAGCCAAGTTGTTGCAGCTCCCTCCATCTATGATGACGCAAACAGAATGTTCCTTCACAACTCTCTTTGTATGGAACAAATTATGCCTCTGATTTGCTCAGCTTGTGTGACCTGCACACTCAAAACACGTTGAGCGACTAAACATCCATACCTGTCAGCGTCTTCAGGAGCCATGTACTGCGTCTCATGATCAGAATCATCTCCCCGTGTTCTTCACGTGTAATAAGAGCCAAAGTCTCCTCTTCATAGTCACTAGCAGACTCATACCCACCATCCTCAGTAGCAATCATCACACGCTGAGATTTGCATTCTCTCGCATAATGACCTCTTCCCTTACAACAACAACAAATAGTATCACTTGTGTTCCCTGTTGATGCCATGGAAGAAGAAGAGCTCTGTGCAGGCCCGACAGGTGTGCTCTTGGCAAATAGTGGTGGTTGTGCCTGCTTTCTGGTATCACGGCTGGAGGTGGCACCTGATGAAGGTGTTGGTGCAGTGGAAGCAGAGGATGCACGTGGTGTCCATGATGAAGGTCGACCTGCAGAAAAGTTAGTTCGCGCCAATGCTTTGTCGATCCTGCACTTCACGTCAGCTTTACAAGCAAGATGGAATAAACGAGTGATATTATTATACTCCTTATACTCTAGAATGGTCTGAATCTCTCTATTTAATCCACCATAAAACGTGCAAGCATAGCTTCATTCTCCTCAACAATACCACATCTAATCATGCGAGTTTGTAATTCCTGATAATATTCTTCTACACAATTTTTTCCTTGTCTTAAATGCTGCAATTTTTGATGTAATTCACGTTGATAATATGGTGGAACCCAACGAGTACGCATAGCAGTTTTCAAAGCAGCCCAAGTAGTTGGAATATGATATAATCTACAATGTTCAGACCACCAAACACATGCAAAGCTAGTGAAAGCACAAACAACAGCAGAAACACGTCTCTCCTCAGGATATTGTAAACATGTAAACCGTTGTTCAGTTTCTAACTCCCAAGTAAGATATATATCAGGAACATATCTACCCTCAAATGGTGGAATATTCAATTTTAGTTTAGGAAGATGGTCATGATCTCGTACCTCAGGCGGTGCAGCCCTACCCTTGCAATGATATGCATGTGGACGACCTGGTGGTGGTGGTGTTGGTGGTTGCACGTAGTTCTGATTTTGATCAACCTCATCCTCGTAATGGTCCTCCACCTCTGCAGTAGCAGCAAGAGCTACAGAAGCATCAACAGTAGGTACAGTGGCACCAGAAGTTTGACCAGGCTCAAGGGGAACGTGATGTGCTCGTCCCACTTGATTTGGAAGGCGATGTCGTTGTTGTTGTTGTTGTAGAGGTGTGACAGGTGCAGCGGGCGGTGGTTGTGGAAAACGCGCGAGCAATTCATTAAACTTGTTATCGAGCTTTGTTTCGAACGCCTTCTCAACGCCATATATCTTCTCCATGGCCTCTTCAAATCTGTTTAGCACATCTTCCGCCTGTCCACTCATCATTTGCTCAAACTTATCATGTAACTCTTTGTTTGTCATGTTCTCCCAGTCAGTCTTGTCGGCTTGTGATCCTGCCATGGTTAGCAGCAATAGAAACACACAAGAATATGATCCTATAGACTACTAGGAAGTGGTGCTGGTGTGTCACAAATCCATCAAGCGAATCTCAAAATCTTACCAGTTCTTACCAAGCAGCAGGTGGTGATCGGCAACCGTTGTAGTCAAAACTCTCAAAAGCTTGGATAGAGCGATTGCCAGGGAGAGTGAAATGCACAACGTAGATGTATGTGGAGCGGGGAAGGCTTATAATATGGTAGAAAAAAAGGGTCAGCAATAATCAATTCAGAGATGCAAAGTTAAATAAATGCTCAAGGATGGTACTGTGCTGGTCCAAGGCTAGACCATGCAAGAGACGCGAGCCTAGAACACTAACAAAATCACGGCGCTGCACGTAAACAAGGGAAAAGCACACTCTGAAAAAAATCGCTTTCTTTTTGCGCTCCTCTTTTTTTTTGCGAAAAATCACTATAATGGCGAGTGTCTCAAAACTCTTCCCAAGTCAAAATGATAGGATGGGCACGAATTTTTTTTGACTATTTTTGTCGGAAATCAGGGCAGCTACGATGAAAAAGTGCGACAAAAAATAACTATGATGGCATGTGGCTCAAAAGACTCGGAAAAGCCTAAAAACAGGATAGGGAAAAATATTTTCGCTTAAAAACTTCCCGGGGGTCTCCAGACTCTGTTTTTTTTGAAACCTACGCAGGCAAGGAAACACGAATCAAAAAATAGATGGATCTCGAAAACTAACATAATATGTAAGGAACTCAGATTGGTGGTGGATATATGGTGGTAGGATATGGCAGCGGTGGTGGTATATGGCAGCAGTGGTGGTATATGGATACAGATTGGTGGTGGTATATGGATACGGATTGGTGGTGGTATATGGAGATGGATTCAGAGCGGTGGCGGATAAGCAGTGGTGGTAGATGGCAGGGGCGATGATGATGGTGCGGTGGCGGCGTGACAACTTATGACCAGAAATCAAAACTCTAAAAGACTAGACGCTAAGACCATCAACTTGACACGACGATGCAACCGCAAACTCAACAAAGCAAAATACTGAAAAGACTATGCAAAGGTTCAGACTGGTTCGGATAGGATGAACTAACCCTAAAATGTTTTCTGGCTTTTTCGTGGACTATAGGTATAAAGAACAGACTCGATCTAAACTACGAAATACTGTAAAATCTCACCGAGCAGCCTGGAAATCTGATACCACTTGATAGAGACAAAGGTGTCCCGTCTTTCGATGAGATGATAGATATCGCTTTGGTGGAAGTCGACTTTGACGATCTGACTACGAACGTGCGAGGACATCGCGGCTTAGCAATCGCTAAACCAATTCCGAGAGGTTATTGACCCTGCCGGAGCACGATCAACCTGACCACGAAGGTCTATTTCCTGCAAGCAATCGAAGAACAAGCAAGGAAGTAAGATTGACATTTGGATATTGCGAATATAAGATGAAAGCTTTATTGATCAAGGTGGGGTTCTGTGACATCTTGGTCTGGTCGTTGAACACAAACGAAGTACGCAAAGTTGCAGCTATGGCGAACTTTTAATCTAAACAAAACCCAAAGTCTAAACGATGCCCTAAGGGCTGTATATATGGAGGAAGAGGGGGGGATATCGTGGCCCTTGGAGGAGGGGTCCGAAACCAACCTAACTCTTTTTTCCGCACACATACAGACACTAAAAACAGCCTACATTTGACTATTTTGAAATTACATGGGCCTGGCCCAAAAATAAGGTGACACAGCACCTATAATAGCCTCTGGACGAAATTTATGAAGTGGCATCTTGTATATTTCGTCCAAGGCTTCATGCACTCATTATGGTGGCTTCAAAGTCCTGAAATCACCACTTGTAACTCTGTTCTTGTTCCCCTTGCGCATGCCATCATCTCCATGGTTAATCTTGCTCCAATGTTCATCCCTCTTGTCCAAGCTAGGCCCTTCATTTGTAAGCAAGACAAATGTATCCAATTTAGGAAGCATCATTACCTGATAATTTAATTGGCGTGCGCGAGCTCTAGTAATTGGTCCAGTATGTATAGTAGCAAGGGCTGTGGGAGTAACAATGGTATTGATGTCCTCATCACCGCGCTGGTTGCTGTGGTGGGGACTGCACCGTTGGGGTGGCCCCTTCTGTACGGCCAGCAGCGCGAGCCATTGTTGTTGCTTGGGGAGGCCACGACAGGCCAGCTCGCTGTGAGCCCCCGGCCTCGGCGAAGCCAATCAGACTTTGGATGGTGGCTCTCCATTCATCCATCTGATCAACCGCCGGCGGGAACCTCAACAGCAGCTGGGCCTGCGCCATGGCCTCCGTAGCGGTGCTTGGCATGGGTGATGATGACGTAGACCACACCGTCGCCCTGATTCTGACGGTGCCTGTGGCGACGGTGTCACGCCCTCGCTGTTGCGAGCCGGCCACTTGGATGGCACGGTGACGTGGTGAAGGCGCTTCAGGGCCAGTGGCTCCGTTGGGCACAGAGGCTAGGTCAACCCGCTCAGGGGGAGGTGTGCCAGCTGCGGCCGCGCCTGCGGCGAGGGTGGCCGCAGGGCGGCGATCCGCCCCAGACCGGGTGCCACCACTGTGGTTGTGCCCTTCGACGAGGGGACGAGGTACAAATGGAATAATCCCTTCGCACGTACCTCATGGAGCATGGCCACTGGGATGTTGCCGATGCTGCTCTCCTCGGGTGCCTCCCTCTCCTGCTTCGGCCGCGGGGGAGGTGGTAACAACGCCACCTGCATCGACCGCGTCCCCCGCAGTGCCCACATCCTCGTGTGCCTCCGCATCCCCCGCGACATCGGTGGCCGCAGGCGGTGGAGCCTTCGAGGTGGACGGGTGAGCTGAAGCACCGAGTCTCTTCTTCGAGATGGCGTCGTCGAAGATGAAGATGGCGATGAAGATGAAGCGCTGCTCACGCTTTCATGTTCGCGCAAGTGATCTCCCTACCTGTCACGCCAAAGATGTTGCGGGAAACCATGGCCACCTATGGGACCAAGAGTCCCTTGCTGTTCGGCTGGGGGATGGCATGTTGCACAAAGAGCAGAGGAGCTGGAACAGCACGACAGAGATCACACGGCCAGTTTTACCCAGGTTCGGGCCGCCGTGAGGCGTAAAATCCTACTCCTGCTTTGGTGGGTTGATGGTGGAAAAATGGTGATGAACGTAACATGCTTGCCCGGCATGGTTGCCTCGGGGCAAGGGCAGCTACGCGCGTATGAGTGTGTGTGGGGATGGATTAGCCAACCCTTTCTACGGCTGCCTTGGGCCTCCTCTTATAGATAAAGGGGTCACCACATTGGCAAAATCAGTCATTATGCACAGATTAGGTAGCAAACAATGCTATCATACAGCAGGCTAACAGAGCGCATTAAATGCACTGCTCAACGTCAGATCGTAGTTTGCCCAACAGGCCCTGCTGGGCTGTTTTGCCAGCTTCGCGCCTGCTCGCTCGACACGTCGCAGGACGGGTGTCGCTTGTAGGTGTTTTCTGTAGGAGGTGGCTGCCATGTGGCAAATGGCTGCCACTTAGTCACTTTGCGGCTTGACACCGCACTGATTGATGACTTGCGTCATGATGAGGTGGTGCGGTGAGGTGGTTCCCCCTCTATAAGCGCCGGTAGGCCTGCCGGGACGACCTGAAGGATTGCTTCCGGGGATGACCCCATCCTTGCCAGGCTCATCTGCCCGGCAAGGGAGGTCTCTTCCTTAGAAATATCTTGCTTCCATGGCTTAGTCTTGGTCCTCTTGTGCTGCATGTTGTTCCCTTGAAGAAATGATCTCTTGCGCTTCGATCTGACCTTGGTGTTGTGACCTTGTTCTTGCGCCTCTGCATAGTCTGGGCAACGGACCCAGGGTTTGTTGCACCGACACCGTCCATCCTAGCTAACGCCATCTCCTGGCAAAACTGTCATGAGAAATGGCGACAACGTGTTCGAAAGGCCGAGAAAGAAGCCATGTTCACGGACGTTGACACAACAATGAAGAGATTTGACTATGGCAGTGACAATGAGATCGCCAACAATGCATCGGCCACACCCAGGCGCCACGATGATGAAGGTGGCATGTCAGCGGCCGCCACTGATAACGAAGAAAAGTAGAACATGGGAGGCCGCCGCCACTTGGGTCCATCGAAGGCCACCGCCATCGGCTCGCTGCTTTGCATAGCCAGAGTCTTGCCCATTTCGCGAAGGCGTAAGCCACGACGACCATGTTCCCCATCCCAAAAACCAACACCCATCCATGCTTTTGTGGCGGTGGTGGGAGGATACTCTTCTCCTCACGCTAAAGTATATCCATCCGGGGCTAATGACGGTCTGATGGGCGGGATACTAGACATAGGGAAGACATGTCATGGCAATGCAGATCCGCCGTGGCTGGCATTGTACTAGATGTAGCCTAGTCTGGTATAGTTTAGGTAAAATATGTCCTTAAAGTAAATGTTGTTGTCCATTTATATGAAAATCATCTAGTTTGCATGTAATTCATCTAGTGAGTTGAAACCTGGCTTGAAATGTATACATGTAGCTTTTGATGGCTGACTCCCGCATCAATGTCCGCGGACTGGCCCCCCTAGTCCGTGGACAGATGCGGTGTCTGGTTTACGGGTCATGGTTGGAGATGCCCTTAGTTCCTAGGAAGCTGGAAAATTCGTGAGTGTTTTAGCCTCTGGCCAAACAACTAAAAGTAGGATCTCCCTAATCCTTGATCTGGACAATCATGCGTCTATTCCAGCTCCATAGCAAACTTAGAACTTTTAACACCTAAATTGTCGACACTTTTTTATTCAATATTACAATATTGTAATATCATCAGGCATGGCACATTTTGGTGACACTGTACAAAGCATTTTTAATATTTTACACGGCGCACCAAAACATCATAATAACAATCACATGTGGTACATGTTCCTCTCGAATCTCCCTATTTGCAATAGAATAGTAAAACAATTAGTTTAGGTTTAATATTATAGATTACTTATATGATTTTAAGTTCAAAAAATAAGACTTCTCCAACTTCCACCACTATGTATAAATTATTCACTAATAGTAATATAAATGGACGTGAGAGGGGAAAAGGTAAGAAGGAGAAATTATTGATTTTGACTGCTTAGATGATAACGAATATAAAAAATGAAAGATACAATATTGGATCCTAAAATTGTACCATGCAGCAACATCCAACACATATTCCATTGGTTAATACTCCCGCTGTAACATAATATAAGAGCGTTGATAACACAATAGTGTAAAAACGCTCCTATGTTATGGGATGGAGGGAGTAGTATCTAAGTGTAACATTTCACATTGTACTAATAAAAAGATATTGGTTAGTGCATTGCTAATTTTAATTAGTAAATGTATAGAACATCCCAAACATATAGCAACATTTATCAAATAACAACATGCACTACCGTATGCATTCACGACATATATAAATATATTAACATTAAATAGCACAAGATGCATTCGATTTCACATTACTAAGTCTACCATTACTAAATTCTCAACACATATAGCAACATCAAACATATCAATCCAGATCCACCAAATAACAAGCAACTAAGTAAACTATTGCATTTAGTAAGCTACCTCATAGATGCTTTAGCCACACTCTATGAAGTTGATTCCCGCAATTTCCAGAGCATGTTCTGGCATCGTCTGATGCAGACGCTACTCTAGCAGAAGCCAACACGAAAGACGATGGCAATGCCTTGCATCATGTTGTGGCCGAGCGCGCCAGCAATAGATCTATGTGTGGTAGGACACCCCATAGCAACACGTGGGTCCTCCAACACTGCCGCTTGAAGCTGCAGCTAGAGGAGATATGAATTATGACAACCACACCCTGACCATTGCAAGGGTACAATGAGGAAAAAGTAAAGTCCAAGTGACATATGGGACAAAAAGAAATCCTATTTCGGTAAGACTTGGCCTGAATTGTAGTTCAGATCCAGGTCAATTTAGTGAGGGAAACTATGGAAGTCAGTGAATGGGCTCAGTCTATCTTGTCCCGATCTTTGTTTGTCCCCTGAACTGAACCTCTTTGTCCCATTGTGAAGCATTCATTATTTGGTATATCTCAACTATCATTGGTCAAAATCGGGGCCATGCCCTCAACTCAAATCTCACCATATTGGTCGACTAGAGATGGAGTGGGAGGAAGGGGTAGAGTGGTGTAAGGCACTGCTGATGGTTTTTGAGAGAGTGGTGGAGGGAGGCACCGTGAGAGCTAAGTACTTGGCGAATTTTCCCCAATTATACCATTTCGCCACATTATGTGTAGCTTCCAGTAACAAGTAGGTGTTCATGCTCATCACTAGAATGATGTACATTGAGCAAAAGGATCAAATAATTAGGGTTAGGCGCAAGTCTAGGGAGCTCCAGTTTTTTACCAGAACTTATATTTCACTATTATATACTCCCTACAGTTCATAATGTAGTGCGTATAATTTCTTTAAAAATTGAAACTTTACAAACTGGACCAAGTTTATAGAGAAAAACTATTTACATCGGTGGTACCGAATATATGAAATATGAAACTACATCTTAAGGTGAATCTGATGATATATATTTGTCATTCTAGATGTAAATGTTTTTCTTCACAAACTTGGTCAAAGTTTGTGAAGTTTGACTTTTCAAAAAATCCATGTGCCCTACATTATGGAACTGATGGAGTAGTAATATACCTTAATTTACATCTCTTTTATGTAATAATTTGGATTTCTGAAGTATCTACTTAAGGAAGCATGTGAAGTACATTTGAAATATTTTTCAAGAGCCTCCAACAATTTTGTATATTGAAAATAAAATATCGCACTATATTTTATTATGGTTCATTTTCTATTTTAAACCATTAAATGGATTTCTAGGATATTAATGGATATAATTCAATTTAGAACTACAAGTATAGGAAAATGCCTAAATCTGATATAGAACTTTCATATTTCATTTATTGAGTAGCTTTGTAGGTCTTATCTCTTAAACGCTTGGGAAAATAAAAAATTAAGGCATGAAAACATAAATAGTTAGTTGGAGGTTATTTGTGTTTTATTAAAAAAACTATAAATGAATATGAGAAATATGAGACTTTGCATGGTGTCATGATATGAACTCAAAAGGATGTGTTAAAAAGTTTCGATAAAGTTCGGATGTGCATTGCTTAGTAACTGCAGCATCTCCAAGTGCAACAACCATAGATTTCAAAGGGAATGTTTGAGGTTTGAAGTGAACTCACAGGTGCCTCAATAGTTGAGCTTCTAATTTGGAATACAACTTGATATTACAATATTATATAGTAATATACCCTAGTTTCCAATTTTTATGTCATAATTTGGTAATTCATTTTTTTATATAACTAGTTAAGGCAGTGGGACAAGTGCGCATGTTCTTTAATTACTTACGGAGGAGGCTCCAAGTATTTCTGTATTGAGCATACGACATTGCATTGTGCATGTCAAAATTTAGCGTTTTCAGCATCCATTTGTTTTTTAAGGCCTTCGTTTTTTAGATATTTAATGGATATAAATATAATTCGAAATACAAGTACATTAAGAAATCCTAAAATTTGGAAGAAAATCATATCCCAGTGATTCAGTAGATTTGCTAGTCTTATCCAATAAATTTTTGAGAAATTTGAACACTAAGGTGAAGATATTTGAACACTTAGTTTGTTGGATATTTAATTTTTGTTATGTTAAACATAAATGAATTTAGAAAAATAAGAAACATAGCATAATATCATGTAGCACCACCAAACATAGTGACTAAAACTTTGAAAGGTTTCAAAGAACTTGGGTGTCCATTATTTAGAAATGAAGCATATATGAGGAAGCATCATAGCTTTCAAAGGGTAAGTGTGAGGTTTGAAGGCACAATCAAAATGTCTTCATCATCCAACCTTGAGATCTTAACTACAACTTGATACTACACAATTATATACTAACATACCTGAATTTCCCAACCTTATATATAATAATCTAGATTTTTTAACTTTTCTAATAGCTAGTAATTTTGCATGTGAAGTACATTAAAAAGTAGTTGATGTTGATTAAGGAGGGTTTGAAATTGTCCTATGTTGAATATACAATGTAATGTTGTCCATAATTATTTTGGCATTTTCAAGGTCCATCTGGATTGTTTAACACACGACTGGAACTTGAACTACAAAGAAAGCATAATGATTATTATCAAATCATATTTTAGTTAGTGACTAGATTTGTAGGTTTATCCAAGAAATGTATGCAAAATTCAAACAATAAGGTGAGAAAATTATAATATTTAGTTGGGAATTATTTGTGTCTTTAAATGTAATGACGGATGAAAACTATGAAACATAGAATGGTTCCATTATATGTCCTAAGTATGTTGTTTTCAAAATTTGAAAAACTTTCACCGAAGTTAGGAAGCATATCCAAGGAGGCAGCATAGATTCCAAATGGAATATGTGAGCTATAAAGTTGCAATCATAATTTCATCGACATTTGTTATATTTCTGTATAATAATTTTGTTGTTTAAGTTTTTCAAAAAGCTAGTTGCAACATGTGAAATATGTTGATTTTTTTACACGGGGGCTCTATTTTTTTATTTATGTAACAAGAAACGTTAGACTATCCAAGTCAAAGTTTGGCATTTTTCATGGATCCTTCTCTGTTTATGAAATTAAATGGATTTCTAAGCATTCAATATATATAATTCAACGAAACTGCTAGTACATCAAAAAAATTGCTTGAATGCTTATACGAAAATCATATTTTAGTTATTGAGAGATTTTAGGTATTATCAAAGAAATTTATGGAAAATTAATATATCATGGTGGGAAAATCTAAACACTTACTAGATGTTAGGCTTTTTTAGTTTTTTTAATGTAAACGAAGTCTGAAATGTATGAAACTTGGTAGGGTGTCATAATTTTACCTAAAGAGGTTGTGTTAGAATTTTCTAAAGGTTTCACAAAAGTGGGAATGTAATCCACTTATAAATGAAAATCAACTCTAATTAAGCACCGTTCATACATATGAAAATAAATTGTTCATGCCAAAGACTTGCAAAAGTATGCAATTCATTATATATAAGGAAGACCGAATTACAAGGTAATATATCAACACAAGAAATTCAGATACTGCTCTTAAACTACACAACATACGCATTTATATAATTAAAGTAAATTAAGGTATATACTTAAAATGTCGCACCCGACAATAAACCTACATACAAACCAATAAAACATGTGTGTGGGTTGCGCACCCCACCCTCGACTTGGATGAAGGCATAGTGATTACAGAGCGCTTGCTGCGGGCGAAGATCACGACAAAAATGTTCTCCTACATAGTAGCGACTTCAATATTGTCTGCTCTTTTTAGAAGGCAAGGTACTGTAGGGCGGCGTGAAAGCATGTTTACCCAATGGCTAATCCCAGGCTTGCTCCTCGACACCATTGACTAAAAGGTGTCTTCACCATGTGTCGGTGCAACAAACATGGGTGTTTGCCGCCCTAACTTATGCACAGGCGCGCTGCAACTCTCACATCAAGTGCCAAGTCTCATATGAAACTAAACCAGAGATGTCGCTCTTCGTGAGATAAAGGAGAGCATTAAGAAGACCAAGCAATGGAATGAGACACAAACTTCATAACGGGAGCACCCAACTCTGGCAGGAACGAGCCGGGAAGCCAAGACCCGGCAAGCCCCATGGGCGTGGGCTCCCCGCCAATACCAGCGCTCCACCTCTCTGGCCAACTGGTTGCTGATTAGTGAGGTGTCGAGCCCACATGTGTTTAGGTGGACATAACCCTTGCGTGTCAGCCTGCTAGAGAGGTAAATCACCTTTATTGACACCCGTCCTTATGGAGTGTCGCGCTGATAGGAGGTAGATGAATAAGCGGCGTGGAGGCTTTGCCGAGATTCAACCTCCACAGACACCTAGCAGCGCATTTAATGTATTTTGTCCGAACCAGCAGAGTTAGGTATGATAGCACTGTTTTTAGTCTAATCACCCCTGTAATGACCTTTTTGCCACTATGGTTACCCCATGAGCTATAAAAGCAGGACGGGGGCAACATTAGTACGGGTTCAAACCTTTGAAACCCTCACGCATAGGCATTCGTGTAGCTGCTCTTTTTTCACCGCTTGCCAGGGGAGAGCGCTCCGTGTACTTTGTGCTCAAACACCACCAATACAGCCAAAGGCAGGAGTAGGGATTTACGCTTTCGAGCGGCCGGAACCTGGGTAAAATTGTGTGCTCCTCATTGTGTTTGGTCTTTCCGTCGATTGCCACCCACTTGCCAAACCAGCAAAGGGGCAGCACTACCCCATAAATCACCTGCTCCACGCTGACACCATGTGCGCTCGTCCGTGGCCTTGGCACGGACACATTTATCATCTTCCGCAAGGCAAAAGGACTCGACACCGGTGAGGTCTTCCTCAAGCTCCTCCACTTCCAAGTTGGTGTTGAATTCACTCTAGAGATCTGCCTCGACAATCGAGGGAGCTCAAGGACCTAAGAAATGGTGGGGAGAGCAGACTCCTACACAATATGTAGTTACAAGCAACATGCATTATGCCAGTAACGACGGCTGTGGCAATCGCATCGGGTCACAGGGGCCAGAGATAGGTATGACGAGTCGCAATGCACATAGCCAACTGGAGTGCATGTGGTGGGACAAGACCATGGATGCGAGGGAGGCACATTGCCATAATAGAGATGATGGGAGAGGGATCTCATGCCGGGTGGACTTGGCTAGTTAGAGCACTAACGTGACATATCAAACAGTACCGATGATCATCACTAATGGCTTGACACTAGTTATTTCACAATTAACAGTGGAGAGCAACATTTCCTGGCTGGTAACATGACGACCATAGTTGTTTCCATAATAGGTGAACTAGGTGACCTCCATTGGTCGATTACTAACATCGGACGGGCACCGAATCAAGGACATGATAACTGGATGCTCTCTCGAGTTCAGCGTACCTCTATATAAGCAGTGATATGAGGAGGATAAGAATAGTCGTGTTGGGCAGGCTGGCAGGGACACATGTGAACTAGATGGTTGCGTGCCGAGGGAATCTAATGCAGGAAGCAATAAGGTATTGTGCAGTATTATCAGGGAGGGTCAGGTTTGCATGCTAGCAAGAGGGGTCCAAGGGTGGGGCTAATATAAACATTGTGACCTCTCGTATGGTATTGCCAATGTCATGGTCACCGCGTGAATGATACCATCATCTATATAAAGAGTACTCTGCCCATGATCTAGTGAACCAAACCAGGAAAATCTTTCATCTACATGTAACTTGGATAAGAAGTATCCGAGGGGAGTTGAGCATGGTAGTGACATACTTATACTATTGAATTTTGGAAGAATTCCAACAACACACGAGGAATTGCAGAAAATGGTAATCAAACAAGATCCTTCGCCTTTGATCTCATATTTTGGTCTGTGCGAGTTTTTATTAAACCAAGCATGTGTCAACATCTCAGGTGAAATTGGGGATCAGAAATAGGTGTTTGTCCCGATATGAAATTATGGATTGAAAAGGGAACTGCACGTTATGCCAAATATTTGCATTGGAGAAGCATTGGCTTTTGCGGATATTGATGTGGCATATGAAGAAGAAGGTTCATATATTTTATATCAATTTTTAAGAAACCTACATAGTAGTAGCTTTGTGATGCAACAGAAATGAGATAGTGGCTTTAAATAGGAAAGCGATGCATTTTATTATTAAACTTGATCCAAGGGAAGTACAAAAGGTCAATATAGGTGTAAATATAATCTCCACACAATTTTAGGGAAATATTTTACACATATGGATTTAATATATAGAAAGGAGCATCTTGAAACTTTTGTGGAATTCTTTGGGCAGAGGGGATTTTGTTTAAAAAAAGCAAGATTAAGGGTTAATATTCCTAGTATTGGGAAATAGGGTTTTAATGGTAAATACATATGCATGAGATTATTGTTCACAAGTATCTTCGAGGAACAAAAATCTGGGACAAAGAAGAATAGTTGTTATGTTACCTAAATCATTCACTGAAGATCCAGAGAAAGAAACAAGTCCACATACCACCTCAGTTTTCACAAATTAACTAACTTAACCCCCCCTCTATTATAGAACCGGGTATCTAGCCCCCTCAACATTCAAAAACTGAACAATCATGCCTAGGTATTATTTAGAGACTATTTCACCTATGTTGCACTTGATGTGGCCATAAGATAGCATGAAAGTCGTCCCTCCCACCTCTTTCTCTCTTCTTCTCCCAATCGACCTGCACTAGGGCGTCTCTCTTCCAAAACACATATTAGATGTCTAGTCTCGCCAGCTACTTTTTTGGTGCGTGCCTGATGCCCCGACTTAACGTGTAGCAGTCGAGTATTTTTTAGGTGTATGTATGCACAATAATCTAGCTATATGGCCATTTAGTTTCCGGCTGGTTGCGCTAGTACTGAAGTTCCACCGGGAGAGACACACATACACAAGGTAGTAGAAGCACTTGATTGATTCTCTTTGGAGGTTGGCTCACGTACGCAGCAAGGCTAGTTAGTATAAACTAGGATCTTGACATACACCTGGTGGTTCTTTAGAATAGCGAGCTATGGTCTGTGCTATCCTCCAGTAGCTCGGTGGAGTCTCTCGTGCGTGTAGTGAATTTGCATGGTCTAGAGGAGCATGTCGATGGATGATCTCATGAATGGTTTACTGGAGCCTTCGACTTCTCGTTCCCGGGTTGATGCCGGCAAAAGTGACGACATGAGACGGGCGGCCATTGCAAGAGTGGTGGGGATAATAGGGCTGGAGGGAAGCACTTGTCGGCCACCTCGTGCACATGGAATGTGGGCAGGTCGAGCAGTGAGTCTTGTTGGCATCGCCTGCTCATCACTACAGCTCATCTCGTAGTCGGGGAGGTAGATGTAGATGTGCGGGACATGTTCTCGTTGCATGCGGTAGGTAGATAAGGGGTGGAGTTATGGAAGAGGAGAAAACGGGGGATCAAAGGGAAGGTGTGGTGGACGCTAGCTATGTCCATGTAACGCACGGTGTGACTGATATGTAGGCCCTATGCCTAATTAGCAAAACCGACTGTTCAAATCGCTAAATAACTAGGTTAGAGGGTGATTTGCCTAGTTTTCAAGAAACGGGATGGGATTAAATACCTGGTTTTGCAGTTCAGGGGCTTCATTAGGCAATCCGTGAAATCTTTCTTCGAAGAAAGCCAAAATTTTCTCAAATACAGAGATATAAGCTAAGTCTAACATAGAAAATACAAGAAAAATGAGGAGGCAAAAATATGCATTACAATGATCCTACCATAATCCCATTCCAATGCAAAGGTGGTGGTCGTGATGCTTGTCTGCATCACCAAGGCTATACCCCTGGCCTGACAATGGTCATGTATCACAAACTCTTCGCCATAGATCTATACTGAGATGACGCCACCAGATATGGCGGCCAAGGGCAGCATGCCGCATTGCATATGTGTGGAGGAAACACCACTAGATCTGGTGGCATCTCCAGTATCTATGCAGTGCTACTTTCACTAGATCTATTCCTAGCATGGATGCAAGAACTAATGCTATGCATAGTGTTAATAGCATCGTGTGTCATCAGTGGTCTGTGTAGGAGCACGCGGACCATCGATGGCTCAGAGCTTGATCCAAGACAAAACTTAATTTGAGTCACCAACTAAGGCACTTGGAGGAAGCAGTGATAGCGTACCTTGTTCCCCAACATCTGTCAGTGAGTCTGGTCCAAGGATTGTAGAGCGGGAGTCACTTAGATGTAGAGGAAATAGTCAATCAATTCCAAGGTACAGAAAGTAAGATTGAAATGTAATAAATAGGGATAGACTTTATTTATTAATAATCCATCAATTGTACATACAATGAGGGCATTCCTCTTTGTGTAACTAGGGGGGCGTGAGATAAGTGCCCATTTTAACGTTAAGAGGAGACACTTGGTCCATAATGGGCCGGTGCGGTGCTCCATTGGAGGCCCAAGTCTCTCAACACTCAGTTATCCATATATTCATGTGTCAAAACTCCAAAAAACATTGGGAAAAATATGAAGGAGTGCATAGTATATGTTGTTGTATTGCATGAATTGCCCTATCAAAAACATCATGTGAGAAACATCAGGAAAACACACTCAAGGGGAGAAGAGTAGAATCCATTCAACCATAAAGTTGAATACTTGATCATCACAACCAAGATTTTAACGATGAATTTGTCAAGCCCCCCCTAGCATTGCATCTCTCTAAGTCTCATCATACTTATTCAACATACACCTTTGAAGGATGATGATGGTAGTGATTTAGTAAACAAATCAAAAAACTTGTCACTAGACATAGTATGCAAGATTCTTACCTCGTTAATCTTGTACATCTCATGTGCATGGAAGAACTTGGTATTAGTATACTTTGTGAGGTCACTCTTCACATATCCCTTTAGGACTTGTGCAACACAAGGAGCATTATCTTCATAGATAATCGTATGGGTTTGTACGGTGTCTAGCCCATACATCTGCTGAGTGTGGCCAATCATCTGCTGAAGCCATGCACACCGATGCTTCGTATAGTGTTATAATTTCTGAGTGGTTGAGGAAGTCGACATAAGACTTTTTTGGACAATTTTGAAGAATATGTAGTTCAACCACAAAGTAAAACTCCATTTGACTTAGAAGTATATTGTTCCTATAAGTAGCCTACATTTGTATAGGTCTTGATTCCCTGTATTAAATAGACAAAGATATCTGGTCCCTTGCATGAATGAAAGATGCCCTTGATGCCTTTCCGATGTTTCATGGTAGGATCATGATAGAGGCAAAGGTGTCTTGTCTTTCGAGGAGATGATAACTATTGATTTGGTGCAGACGACTTTGACGATCTGACTACAAACATGCACAACATTGCGCCTTGGCAATTGCTAAACCAACTCCGAGAGGTTATTGACCACACCGGAGCACGATCAACCTGACCATAAAGGTCTATTCCTCCAAGCAATTTAAGACCAAGAAAGAATATGCTAAAGCAATCTGAATATTGCGAGTATATATGAAGTGGTGATAAAAGTGGGGTTCTAAAAGCGGTCTAGGTCTGGTCGTTGGACACAAACGAAGCACACGAAGTTGCAGGAGTGGCTAACTTTTAACTAAATAAAACCCCAAGGATACTAGATTGGTCTACTTATATAGGAGCAAGGGGTGGCGTCCAAGGATGTGGGAGGACATCCCAACACAGCCTAAAACTAACCCTAAGTCATACGAGGCCCATGGCCCCAAGTGGAGGTGATGCAACACCTTTGGACATGTAGTTTGACTCGGATTCTGCTGCAGCGTCAAATTGTTTCGTCAATATCTCAATACTCCGCACGAATTTGAATGTGAATCCAATTGGGTTAGAAAGAGCACAAAATCTACTTTCAAGAAAAAAAGAATCATCCAATTCAGAGTTATGATTAAAGAGTTCTTGGCGTTCTGAGTCAGGTATGTCTGTGCAGTCCGAATCTAAGTCCAGAACGTAAGAGACTTGGACTATATCTTCTCTTGGCCCAAAAGTGACGTGAGATGACTTTTTGAACAGCACATAAACTATTCTTTTTCCCGTATCTTCATATGCGGATTGTACAAATATCCCATACACCTCCAATTAGACATGGCACAAAAGTCTGTGAGGTATTTTTGTCCTCGATAACATAAATAAATTATTGCATAGTTTGCATTAGAAATCACTTCACAGATATGCATGTATGCAATATTTTTGTTCGTATCCAAGGTAGTCATGTCCTCATCATCCTCCCTTTCTTGAAAACAAATCCGTCCCCGGCGTTGCTTGATCTGAAACATGGCTAACAAAAGAGAGAAGCTGTACATGTTGTATCAGATCATAATTGTACCTAGTAAGAATATTGACGGCGAAAACAATGTCCAACCGTGTACAATTTGCAAGGTATATGAGTACGCCAATTGCACTCAGTTAGGGAAAGTTTTGACCTAGAATTACCCCATTTCCTTAGCCTAAGTGGGTCCTTGTCTTGGTGTAAAGATTGCTCGACCGTTGGGGTCTTAGAAGGATTTGCCGTCTCAAATGAAATCTTTCCAACACCTTCTAGGTGTACGTTGACTAGTGCACTAGAGTCCCAGCACGGAAATGCACAAGTAGCAGAGCTAGACATAACTTCGTTTTACCCAAATCCTTCATCTAAAATTTCGACATCAGGCAGAAACTCACTTCCTTAATATTCTCATGTGTACTCATTACGTTTAAATCATCCATGCACACCATGATTATACAGAATGCATATTGGGATCACCTTATAAAAACACATGGGCAATCTTGATTGCTCGTGTAGCCTTTCTGGTGAATGAAATAGCTCAAGTGCTTATACCATATTCTATAGGTCTGTTTAAGTTCATACAGTGACTTTTTTTGAACACTATATACATCCTTCTTTGCTCTATGGTTGTTTGGAACATGGATACCTTCGGGTAGCTTCATAAATCTACGGGATACATTAAATAATCCAAAAAATTATGGGATCATGAAAACAAAGTTATAATGACGTGCAGATTAATTTTTGAGAAACAAATTTGAATTCATATCTCTGTGGGATCGAGGAAGACTGCTGGATGCAGGCTTGAGATGAGTTGGTGGACATTTTGTACTAATAACGTGTTCCACAACCTCTGTCGGTGAGTCCGGTCCAAGGGTTGTAGAGCAGGAGTCAATTAGATGTAGAGGAACTAGTCAATCAATGCCATGGTATAGAAAATAAAATTGACAAAGTGAATAAGGGTAGAGCTCTCTTTATTAATGATTTTTTACTGCACGTATAATGATTTTTGGGTCCACAACAGTCTGGTGGGCTGCTCCTCCAGAGGCCCAAGTTTTCCAACATACCTATGAAGAATGGGGATTTAGAGTCGACCATGATGAGTATATGTGTAGTAGTGATACCATATTATCCCCCCTAGGGTGCGCGGTATATATATACAATGAAGCAACTGAAATAATATGGTACATTAGGAAAAAAATTGTACTATGAAGCAACTCAAATATTTATTTTCTAATAAGTCGACAACATTTTCGATTGAAAATGTGTTAATACACAAAATGAAAAATATGCACTCCTTCTATAAATATTATTAGTTACTTGGAAGATTTATTCTTGAAAGATATAAACTTATTTGTCACATGTCATATTCTAGACTCACAAATTGTTTGACGTCATTAAAATTTTGGTAATTGTTGAGCTATTCTATTTTTATGTTTTTACTCCGTAAATAAATTTCACTTTTGATGGTCCCAGGATTATATTCTTTGTGGTGGCGAAAGGAGAATGTATTTGAAATCATTTCAATATGTAACATTATGATTTTCCACTACAATATTGTCTTGTTCACTAGTAGTTCTATTTTACTTCGGCACACAACGAGTTACATAACTGATTGCACTCCATAGAAGTTGAATGGACATTATGCTTCTGCTAGATTGATAGCTCTTATGTTTAAACTTTGTACATCCATGCCGGTTTAAGAAGCCCAAGTTCTATTTGATACAATTGATCGTGAAAATGGAAAATAATTGATACAATGAATGATAATATAAGTTTACCATAGAAAAATAATTCTTTGAAGGAATAAGAATATAAGTTGAAAGCATTGTAACTCAAATTGAATCAGGCGCTAATTGTCCTGTTTATTCATAGTTACTCTAATTATATTCAACCACGAACTTCCCATTTACAACATCTAGATGTTTCATCTTTTAAAACACATTTCATGATACTTCCCATGGATGTATTAGTAGGTGGCATGCGTGCTAACTAGCAAAATTGGCTCATCTACAAAAAAACAGGCAACTTGGCTCAGGTGGCATGCCGTTAAATGAAGAAAAGAGGATTATGTATCATATCATGATAATGTATCACGATAAATGATGAGATATTGTGTGTCATGAAAAATATTAAATAAGATTATCTAAAAATTTAACATGTGATATTATACAACAATGATTATATATATCATAGAATAAATGAGGCATGTAGTATAAGGGCAGTCCCTGCACACTATATCGTAAGTTATATATAATCACATTTAATAGATGTTTAACTATAGCAGTCCCAATGAACTATATCTTAGTGTTGTATCCAAACAACCATTACTTAATGGTTTTGGTGACAAAGAAGGTGCTAAGATAAATATTTAGATTAAGATACGATTGCTCTCTCTTTTCTTATTAAATATAGTGCCACATGAGAATTTTACCTGTGAAATCATATTAAGATGCATGCCCTAATACTCCCCACTATGTGTAGAATTACCCTCCCTAATTGCATATATCAATGTACATTCACATGATTTATATTGTGAAAAAATATGAATTAGACATGCATTGTTATTGATGTTTTCCAATACCATGATGTAGTCCTTTGTGCATTTTTTCCAATGTTTTTTGCCTTTACAGATGTTCTAATATGTTGGATACCGATTAATCTTTGTGACTTTTCTAGATGCGCGAGCATGGCTCTTATAACAGTAATCATTCACCCTATATGCATATTTATTCTAATTACAACTAGATGTAAATTTGGAACTTCAAATAGGTTAAATATATGATACAAACTCGGTAAAAGGATTCAAGGAAACAACGAATGTATATAGCCATGTCTATCCCTTATAGAAAACACTGGTGACTTACTTGGCATAATGATATACATAATCATGTGCCTACAGGTTCTTCTTTGACTTTTCTACAACATTTATTGGCGTGGGAATGATTTGCCCACCTATGGTAAATATTACATTACTAGCCGGAGGCATCACATCGTGGGGGTTTTTGTTCCCTTTTCTCGAAACAAAAAGTGGGCAATGGTATCACACTAGTAGTCCAACAAGTTTAGTTGGATCAAATGGATACAAGGTATGTACAAAAGAACTAAGTAAGTACTTGTTGGTCGGAATTTCATCTAATAATTTTTACCAAGGTACTACTTATATACGAAAAGAAAGGATCACACTTTATAAAATACTATCTATGTTTGTTTGTTTGTATCTATGAAGTCTCATTACTAACCTCTATATTGCAGACTATAATCACATTTCCAGTTCGATCACACAAAATTAGATGCAATTATTGTACAATATATAAATATACTTTGGTTGTTCTTTCATGAAAGAGCGTCGATTTATCATGGTTATCCCCAAAATACATGGCGGTGGAGCTAGTGTGGACAAACATACCCTCGTAATCTCTTAGTTTCAACTTTACAAACAACCGTTACAACTCGCTGAATTATCTAGGTTATTTTTATTTTCCTCCCACACCCTTCTATAGACTCATGTGCATTACTAAAGTTTTTTATAGAAATACAAGACAAATCTAGTAATGTTGTCCTAACCATTTTTTAGAAACTCAGATTGGCACATTAAATATTGGAAGTAACTTCTCTTAGCAAGTAGTGCCAAATATTTTGAAAAAATCTCCCTCTTTTGTGAAACATGTGCAAGAACTGGTAAAATAAAAGGATTTGTTTATACCAACTATTAATTAGTGATTTTACGCATTGAGATATCGGCTAACAATCTTTAGCCGACCTTACTTAGCATATTAATTGTTAACCTATTTCACTTTGTAGTCCTGCTTGTAGTCCAACTCTACCTTATCTATTATCATTTACCATGAAGGGAGAAAGATTATTTTTGCAGAGTCAAAAGTTGAGTGCAAGTTGCTTTCACGAAAATAAAATAAACTAAAATACGCGCTACTTGATACTTCCCATAAGATTTATATACGAGAGCATTCAAGACATGTCTCTACTTGTCAATTGTTACAAAAATCTACCCTTTTTTAGGGACCATCCAAAAGTGAGAAATAGAAGTAAAAATATTCATTGACAACAACACAATTTGAGTATACATTACCTTTGTGGTAGTGTAAGAATATTTTATACCTTTTTCATTTTGGCTAAATAACTTGGACGAATAGCATTCTCACTTCAGCAACCGTTTCACTCATAACCATAATGCGAGTTCTTCTTCACAATAATACTCAAAGTCATAGTGTGTTTACTCATTGTTTGTTGGATTTATTGGCATGTCTATTTACAAATTTCCTTTTGATTCTTTGAATATTAACTTTTGAAGGACGAAATAGTCTCCAACAATTAGGCGAAGTTTCAGTCAAATTACAACCACCAGACCTAACCAATTTTCACTTGATCTTTTGAAATATTAAAATTTTGAAGCATGGAGTAGTATCCAAAATAAGCAAACTTCCAATCAAACTTACAACCACAAATATTAACTATTTGGTTCCTCGTCTCGGGGTCAAGTCACTCAAAAACTATATCTAGGAAATACGCACAAGGAAATAGTAGATGTTGAAACATAAATAAAATCTAATAAACCATATGCAAGGAAGTTTTTTTTCTTTCTTTTCCTTTAGCATTTTATGTGGATCTAACTCTTCAAAGTTGTTGAACAGGTCTTTATTACAGTTACACTTATCGTTGTTGATGGTATTTACAACTTCATTATACTACTTATCACTGCCTTCATTGACTTCAGACAAAAACAACAAGAAACAGATTCAGTGGTGGGGAACTACTTGAGAAAACACCCGAGTCTTAATTATGATGACCGTAGAAGGATTGAGGTATTCCTTGAAAATAGAATACCTTTTTCCATACCGGCGGTTGCATATGTGGTGTGTGCAATAATTTGTGCAATTATTATCCCAAGGATGTTCTACCAGATAACTTTCTTTAATGTCCTTACAATTTACATTATTATCCCGGTGCTTGCGCTCACCAATACCTATGCAACTGGGCTCACGGACTGGAATGTTGCATATACTTACGCCAAGTTCACGATCTTCATCGTCTCAGCATGGGTTGCCAAGCCTGGTGCAATTGTCGCTAGCCTTGTAGCATGTGGGCTAGTAGTGTCAGCCCTTCATGTTTCCTCTCAAGCAACACAAGACGTGAAGACAGGTTACATGACACTAACCTCACAACGAGCCCTGGTCATCATGCAAATTTTGGGTATAATCATTGGTTCAATTCTTACCCCATGCATCTTCCGCGCCTTTCAAAACACGGCCAAGGCGCACATTCCCATTGGAGCACCAGACTCGGAATACCCATGTCCATATGCTGGGGTTTATCGTGCCATCGCGGTGGTTGGCACAGGAGGTGCCAAGGAGCTCCCTGACCATTGTCTAATGTTTTGCTTTGCTGCAGCTTGCTTTGCCATTGCAGTCAACACACTCTCAATTGTGTCTCAGAGGAATGGCTGGAAAATAATGAACTACATTCCCAATGTCACCGTGTTTGCATTGCCATTCTTCATTGGATCATCTGGCCCCATTGATATGTGCATAGGCACTATAGTGATGTTTATATGGACTAAAATTAATAGCCAAAGTGCTGCCTTACTATCATCCGCAGTTGCAGCTGGCTTGATGTGTGGAGACGGTCTATTTGCACTACCATCATCAATGCTCACCCTTTTCAGTGTGGAGCCACCCATGTGCATGAAGTTCATTCAGAGTGGAAAACAACTTGACTTGGCAGATTCCTTCATAAAAACTATCTCCACGCCTGCAAAGCCATGAGGAATGCATTTCATATGTAAAAGTAAATAAATATTTGTTTGGAAATATGTCTCTATAGCTATCAACAAGTCGGTCAAGCATTACAAATAGTACTGCAGACATTAGAAGCACTATCTCCACATTATGGCATTGAAAGAGTCGGCATTGCAGAAACTGTACAAAAAGTGGAGATGACAGGAATCAACTTTAATTTAAAAGTGGGTGCATTCTCTTAATGCACATCAATGTACTTCTCTATATCATGTTCTAATTATTTACTTACTAATAGTGCTTAAGTGCATCCACACTATTACACTCTCTTTGTAGTTTCATAATGTGAAAACATAGTGGTAGCCTATGTAGGCACAAATTCCTCAATTGTTGTTATTCAATGTATAGGTGTTTACACTTAACTGATTTTTGACTCTATGTAAAGACATGTGTCATGCATATGATTTTCAATTAAAGTACATCCTTTTTTTACATTTTTGAAGGATGTTTTCCTCAACTACCAACAAATGATTATGCTCATAGTACATTCTTTTTTTATGTAATACTGCATTCTAATTTGCCTTGACGGTGACCATGTCCCAGTGATTTCTTTTGCGATTTACTTTTGATAGATGACTCATTGCACTATTGGCACATAGACCAACAGTAGCCATCGCCTCAAAGACCATCTGAGTAACAAATTACCTAAATTATTCAAAGGACGTTTCTTGTGAATGATCTGAAAGTCGTTATGTTTGTATTGTGCTTGTACCTGCCATGTGTACACTAGTGCAGAGACGTCCTAGACAAGTGGTTTTTACCCCTTTCCACGATGGAGTTTTAAACATTCACCTTGCTTGTGTGATGAGGATGTAGCGACCAGACCTCAAATAGTCTGTGCTGCTGTGCACCAGTGTCATCCCTGGATCAGTAATGCTGACACGCACAGTACAAATGGAGGATTTATAACAGAGTAGCAATCACACACTTATTACATCGAATATCTCCAAAGAGAATAAGTATGATAAATATGGCTTAAGGCCATCTAAATACGATAACAGCGGAAGACTTGGAAGATAAGTGAGTCCATCAACTCCAGCGGCATCACTGAGTATAAGACCACGACCTAAGGCACCTTACTCGTTGTCTAAAAAGTCTGCAACATGAAACGTTGCAGCCCGAAAACGGGTCAACACATGGAATATGCTGGCAAAATAACACATAGAGAATAATGAACGTAATAATGCTATACTACATGCATATATGGCTGGTGGATAGCTCTATGGTTAAAGTTTTTGCGAAAAGCCAATTTTTCCCTACTACAAAGGAATAAATTTTTATTTAACTATCATGGTGGTTGTGAAACATTGAGATGGTTGACAGCATCTCAATCCCAATTAATTATCATCGTTAACCCAACAAAATTAATTAAGTAACATGATGATGAGATTCACATGATAATCCAGGTACTAGATACTCAAGTTGTCCATAACCGGGGACACGGCTAACCATGATTAGGTTGTACACTCTGCAGAGGTTTGCGCACTTTTCCCCACAAGACTCGATCGCCTCCGCTTGGTTCTCGCACTACATGATGTTTGAGAAATGGATGATCGAGACACAGTCTTTCAGAAACAATCACTCTTTACTCCGGATGGACAGTTACACCTACTTTCCCCTACATCTGCTAGCCCACCTCTTCAAGAGATCATGTAACCTACTCAACTATGCTAGAGCCCATAATAGCTTGTGGCTGCACACGGAAGTTTCCAGTATGAATAATCTTATGATCCCTTTGAGCCTGGGTGGCGGTCCTTATACAAACAGACAACACTGGGTTCCCCAGGTGCCTCAATCCACCCAGATGTGAGTTTTAGTTGCCACCTTAAGTAAACCATTATTAACAATCTCACATCTATCATGAATATCACTCAAACCCAATCCACGTCTACGAGCATAGCATGGCAATATAATAGCAATGTAGAAGTAACTCCCAAGGGTTTGAAAAATAAAACAGGTAATAGGTACTACCTCATCTACTTCCCAATACCCACAATTTAATTAGATCCTAACCATGCAATGTTTGAGGATTGATCTAATGCAATAAAAACTGGGTATGGAAAGGTATGATCAAAGTGTTACTTGCCTTGCTGATGATCCGCGAAACCTAGCGATTCGAAGTAACAAGCGGCACACTCCGGGTACTCTATCGCAAACAAACAAGCAAACAATAAGTACTCATCTAATGCACAGGTAAAACTCGAATGAAAGATCCAACCAGAAAGTTCAACTTAAGAACTCCGGTTGTGCAAAAAGAATCAACTCGAACGAAGCAACGAAAGTCAAACGGCGAAAGAAACAAGCTTCGTTTACTAATCTGGATCTAGGTCAAATTTTACAGTAGCAAAAACTTGTTTGAGTAGGTTAAACGGAAAGAGAATTTCGAGACGAAACTCTAGGCGCTTGAATCGCCTGATTCCGATAAACGAGCGAAAAGTTAAACAGAAACTAAGGTCCGATCAGAAATCGAGATCTGAAATAATCGCGGAAAAATCCGACGAAAAAGAAAACTGACGAACGGTTAAAGAACGGACGTTCGTTAATAGTGAAAATCCGACGAACACGTTCTTTAAAACGAATGGGTCGGTAAACGTTCACTAAATAATAAAACCGAAGAAAATAAACCGATCTAAGGTTTTAAAAAAACGAACGTTTTTTTTTAAACGGCAACGGCGTCGGATCGATACCTCGTCGGGACGGGGCTCCGGCGGGGTCGGCAGTGTCCGGCGAGGGGGCGGCGAGGGCGGCGGGGCTTGGGGTAGCGAGGGGCGGCGGGGTGCGGCTCCGGCGGCGGCGACGGGCGGCGAACTCGGGCGGCGGCGCTCGCGGCTCCGGCGGGGTCGGCTCAGGCGGGGACGGGGTGAAGGGGGGGTGGCGGCGGTATTTAAGGAGGGGGGCTGCTTGGAGGAGGGGCAAAGGCGGCGGCGGCGGCTCCCGTGCTCGCCACGGACTCGGGCGGTGGCGGCTCGTACGCGCGGAGGAGACGGCGCGGCTGGGCCGGCCGCTCGGCTGGGCCTCGGCCCGGTCGGGCGCGCGCGTTTTTTTTAAACATTCCGCCGAAAAAAGTTCATAGAAAAATAAATAAAAATCCAAAAAAGATAAAACAAATTTTCCCCGTCTAGTTAAAATAATTAGAACAGGGTGAACATTTTTTTGACACAAAAATGCAGTTTAGAAAACGTGCAATTTTTTTAATGCAATTAAAATTGCAAATAAAATTCGAATAAAATCCAATATCTGATTTTAATATTTTTCCTCCAATATTTCAATTGTTTTGGAGAAGTCATATTTTCTCCTCTCATTTATTTTAATGTGAAATATTTTTCAGGAGAGAAAATAATTAAAACCAAAATCCTTGTTTTATTATTTGATAAAATCAAATATGAAAAATCGAGAAAATCCCCAACTCTCTCCGAGGGTCCTTGAGTTGCTTAGGATTTATCGAGGATTTTGTCAAAATGCAATAAAAATATGCTATGCATTGAATGATCTATGTATAACATTCCAAATTGAAAATTTGGGATGTTACAAACCTACCCCCCTTAAGATGAATCTCGCCCTCGAGATTCGGGTTGGCTAGAAAACAGGTGAGAGTGGTCCTTCCGTAGGTCTTCCTCTCGCTCCCAGGTGGCTTCATCCTCAGTATGGTGACTCCACTGAACTTTGCAAAACTTGATAACCTTACTGCGGGTAACTCGACTGGCATACTCGAGAATCTTAACTGGTTTCTCCTCGTAGGTCAAATCACCTTCCAGCTGAATCGCTTCCAGCGGCACGGTATCTCTTAGTGGTATCTCAGCCATCTCTGCGTGGCACTTCTTCAACTGGGAAACGTGAAATACATCATGAACTCCTGACAATCCTTCGGGTAATTCCAGCTTGTAGGCAACTTCTCCCATACGTTCCAAAACTCTGTATGGTCCGATAAAACGGGGCGCTAGCTTTCCCTTAACTCCAAAGCGCTTCACTCCTCGAAGTGGTGATACTCGAAGATACACTCTGTCTCCGGCTTCGTGAACTGTCTCCTTTCGTTTAGAATCAGCATAACTCTTCTGTCTGGACTGGGCTACCTTGAGCCTATCGCGAATCAACCTCACTTTCTGTTCAGACTCCTTAATCAAATCTGGTCCAAACAACTGACGGTCTCCAACTTCGTCCCATAACAACGGTGTTCTACACCTTCTTCCGTACAAAGCGTCGAAAGGGGCCATCTTCAAACTGGTTTGATAACTGTTGTTGTAGGAAAACTCTGCATATGGCAAATTGTCGTCCCAACTAGATCCATAATCTAGTGCACAAGCTCTCAACATGTCCTCCAAAATCTGATTGACTCTCTCAGTCTGTCCATCGGTCTGTGGGTGAAAGGTTGTACTAAATTCTAGCCTGGTTCCCAATGTTTCATGTAACTGCTTCCAAAACTTCGAGGTAAACTGGGTTCCTCTGTCTGATACAATGGTCCTCGGAACTCCATGCAGACATATGATCCTGGTCATGTATATCTTTGCCAACTTAGCACTGGTGTAAGTGGTCTTCACTGGAATGAAATGAGCCACTTTCGTCAAACGGTCGACTACAACCCATATTGAGTCATAGCCTGAACGAGTCCTTGGCAATCCTGTGATAAAATCCATGCCTATTTTATCCCACTTCCATTCGGGTATCGGCAATGGTTGTAGCAATCCTGCTGGCTTCTGATGCTCTGCCTTCACTCTCTGACACACATCACAAACAGCTACATACTCTGCAATATCCTTCTTCATTCCGGTCCACCAGAAAGTATTTTTCAAATCCAAATACATCTTGGTATTCCCTAGGTGAATCAAATACGGTGAATCATGGGCCTCTTGCAAAATCAACTTCCTGATCTCCGGATCATTTGGCACATATACGCGGTCCTCAAACCATAAGGTATCGTGCTCATCCTCACGAAATCCCTTGGCTTTTCCTTTGCTCATCTTCTCCTTTATCTCGTCAATCTCCTTGTCTGTCTTCTGAGCTTCTCTGATCCTTTCCATCAAGGTAGACTGAATCTCCAGTGTCGCTAAATAGCCTCTTGGGACTATCTCCAAACATAGCTCGCGAAGGTCCTCGGCTAACTCCTGAGGTAACTCTCCTGTCATGAGGGTGTTGACATGACTCTTGCGGCTCAACGCGTCTGCTACTACGTTAGCCTTTCCTAGGTGATAATGCAAGCTCATATCATAGTCCTTAATAAGCTCCAACCATCTCCTCTGTCTGAGATTTAACTCCTTCTGCGTGAAAATATACTTCAAACTCTTGTGATCCGTGTACACCTCACAATGGTTTCCGATGAGAAAATGTCTCCATGTCTTCAACGCATGCACCACGGCTGCTAACTCCAAATCATGCGTAGCATAATTCTTCTCATGGGGTTTAAGTTGTCGTGAAGCATATGACACAACTCTTCCTTCCTGCATAAGCACTGCTCCAAGTCCTCGACGAGAAGCGTCGCAATAAACTTCATAATCCTTGCGTTGATCTGGCAGAATCAACACTGGTGACGTAACCAATTGTTTCTTCAACTCTTGAAAACTAGCTTCACATTCCTCAGTCCAATTGAACTTGGTGTCCTTTTTCAATAGCTCAGTCATGGGTTTAGCAATCTTTGAGAAATTCATGATGAACCTCCGGTAGTATCCTGCAAGTCCAAGAAAACTCCGGAGCTCTCCAACTGACGTGGGTGATTCCCAACTTGTCACTGTGTCAACTTTGGCAGGGTCTACTGCTATTCCTTCTCCAGAAATAACATGTCCGAGGAATCCAACTTCCTTCAGCCAAAATTCACATTTGCTGAACTTGGCATATAGCTGATGTTCTCTGAGCTTCTCAAGTACCAATCGCAAATGCTCCTCATGCTCTTCCTCATTCTTGGAAAAGACTAAAATATCGTCAATGAACACCACGACGAACTTATCCAAAAACTCCATAAACACTTTGTTCATCAGGTTCATGAAATAGGCAGGTGCATTAGTCAGACCAAATGACATAACGGTATACTCATATAGCCCATACCTGGTGGTAAAAGCCGTCTTAGGTATATCCTGCTCTCTAATCTTCAACTGATGGTATCCTGATCGTAGATCGATCTTGGAAAATACCTTAGCTCCTTGTAATCGGTCAAACAGATCATTGATCATTGGCAGTGGGTACTTGTTCTTGATGGTCACTTCATTCAATCCACGGTAATCAACAACCATCCTCAGCGATCCATCTTTCTTCTCCACTAGAAGTACTGGTGATCCCCAAGGTGACGAACTTGGGCGAATATAGCCTTTATCCAGTAACTCCTTAATCTGCTTCTTAATCTCCTCCAAATCTTTTGCGGGCATCCTATACGGTCTCTTGGATATTGGCCCTGTGCTTAGCAAAAGTTCGATCAAGAACTCAATGTCTCTATCTGGTGGCATGCCTGGCAACTCTTCTGGAAATACATCCGGATAATCCTTCACCACTGGTACTTCCTCCTGTACAACTCCTGATAAGGAATTCACCTGAGTCCTCTTCGGCATATGCCGGGATACATACTTGATCCTTTTTCCTTCTAGGGTGGTAAGCAAAATCGACTTACTGGCGCAATCGATGTTTCCTCCATACATCGATAGCCAATCCATTCCCAAAATCACATCCAAACCTTGCGACTCCAAAATTATTAGGTCTGAGGGGAAAACATGCCTACCAATGGCCAATGGCATATGAAAACATCCTTGGCTTGCCATATACTCTGCTCCTGGCGAGGTTACTAACATAGGTGTTCTGAGAACTTTGGTGGGCAACTTAAACTTATCCACAAATCCCCTTGATATGTATGAATGCGATGCACCAGTATCAAAAAGAACGATTGCAGTAAATGACTTAACCAAAAACTTACCTATTACTGCATCAGGCTGTGCTTCAACCTCCTCCACGCTCACGTGGTTCACATGTCCTTTGTTGAACGGGTTCGGCTTCTTCCCAGAGCTTCCATTGCCATTTCCATTTTGGGCTTCAGGACAATCAGTTGCATAATGTCCAGTCTTCTGGCACTTGAAACAGGTAACGTGACTTAGATCCCTCTTGGCTGGGGTAGATGTGTTGGTGCGGTTCTGTCCGTTGGTTCCTCCATTCCCATTACCATTCTTGGAGCCATTATGGTTGTGAGAACTACCTCCTCCATGGGTATGCTGAAACTGTCCTCCCGGTTTCGGGGCAAATCGTGGCTTCTGTTGAGCTCCAGAGTTATACTTCCCTTGTCCATACTTCCTCTTACGGTTTTCAATCTGCTGCTGCTTTCCTTCAATCATGAGCGCTCTATCTACCAACTCCTGGTAGTTGTTGAAAGTTGCTACCATCAACTGCATACTCAGTTCATCATTCAATCCTTCGAGGAACTTCTCCTGCTTGGCTGCATCCGTAGCAACGTCATCTGGTGCATAATGTGCTAACTTACTGAAATCCTCCACATACTGGCCTACGGTGCGTCCTCCTTGGCGTAGGTTGCGGAACTCACGCTTCTTCATAGCCATAGCTCCTGCTGAAACATGGGTTGTACGGAAAGCTTGCTGAAACTGGTCCCATGTGACAGTGTCAATAGGGTGCGTGGCTGTGTAATTCTCCCACCATGATGCTGCGGGTCCATCAAGCTGATGTGCGGCAAAACGCACTCTTTCCGCATCTGTGCATCCCGCAGTGGTCAACTCCCTTCCAACTTTGCGGAGCCAATCATCTGCAAATATCGGCTCGGTGCTACTGGAAAACATCGGCGGGTTTAGCCTCAAGAAACGGGCTAAGTGATCAACAGGTGGTGGTGGCGGTGGGTTGTTGTTGTTGTTGCCTTGGTTCTGCACTAACACTTGCATCAGGGCATTCTGTTGCTGAATCAACTGGGTGATCTCCGGTGGGAAAACAAATCCGGTGTCGCGTCTCGGAGGCATCTGATGGGTTAGAAAAGATGAGAGTTAAGAATAGAATGAGGTCTAGAGAGAAAACACTACCCATATGCTCATGAGACAAATACAATCAATATCACTCAATCAATTCAAACAAGGCATACAATCGATCTAACTAGCGTTACAAAGTGCTTGAACTATACTATTAAATGGGGGAAAACTACTACTGATATGGTGGTCTACTAGAAATTCTAATCAGTTGAAGACTCCATGATGTCTGCTCCAGCTTCATCAACAAAGTCATCTTCACTTGGTTCCGAGTCGGTGTCGTCGATGATGATGTAGTTATCCGGGCAAGTGCATTCGTCATCTTTTGCTTTTGGCACTGGATTTCCCATGAATACTCCAATCTTCTTCTCCAGGTCGTCATTCTTCCCTACTAGTGCGACGATTTCCTCCAAATAATCCTCGCGTGTAGCCTTGAGTTGTTCCTCCAGCTCCTTGATCTTCATCAATGCCTTCTTCAGTTCTTCCTTGTCTGAGCACATCTGGTTCTCCTGGCGACGAATATGTTGGTTTTGCTCCTGGATGAAAGCTGCAATTGATCCATCCTTCTTGGTTCTGATCATCTCCCATTGCTCGTCTCGGCGTCCACAAATCTGATAAATTGTATCCTTAAGCTCCCTGTGGTAGACTTCTCCAATGCGTCCCATAACGATGTGGGCGGCCATGCTCTTCCCTAAACTCCAGGTTGATGCTTCGAAAACCAATCTTATGGGTTCAGTAACTGGCAAAAATGTCCTTCCTGGAATGTGAACTTGAATCTTCCAGCTCTCCTCTTCGGGTAATGTGGTGTTGTAGGTTCCGGTGATGCTTGGTATTCCTATGTTCAAGTACTTAGTGACTTCCTTCAAATGTCGTCCAAAAGGCGTGTCTTCATCTGGTTGCATGAACTTGCTCCTTGTGTCCGCCATTCCTAAAATAGTAGAAAGTGGAGAGGGGTCAGAAATGAGAAGAGAGAAGTTTTCTAGGGCTTAAGCTTAGTGGTCGTGTCCTACAGTCAGCGTGTGCTCTGATACCACCTTTGTAGCGACCAGACCTCAAATAGTCTGTGCTGCTGTGCACCAATGTCATCCCTGGATCAGTAATGCTGACACGCACAGTACAAATGGAGGATTTATAACAGAGTAGCAATCACACACTTATTACATCGAATATCTCCAAAGAGAATAAGTATGATAAATATGGCTTAAGGCCATCTAAATACGATAACAGCGGAAGACTTGGAAGATAAGTGAGTCCATCAACTCCAGCGGCATCACTGAGTATAAGACCACGACCTAAGGCACCTTACTCGTCGTCTGAAAAGTCTGCAACATGAAACGTTGCAGCCTAAAAACGGGTCAGCACATGGAATATGCTGGCAAAATAACACATAGAGAATAATGAACGTAATAATGCTATACTACATGCATATATGGCTGGTGGATAGCTCTATGGTTAAAGTTTTTGCGAAAAGCCAATTTTTCCCTACTACAAAGGAATAAATTTTTATTTAACTATCATGGTGGTTGTGAAACATTGAGATGGTTGACAGCATCTCAATCCCAATTAATTATCATCGTTAACCCAACAAAATTAATTAAGTAACATGATGATGAGATTCACATGATAATCCAGGTACTAGATACTCAAGTTGTCCATAACCGGGGACACGGCTAACCATGATTAGTTTGTACACTCTGCAGAGGTTTGCGCACTTTTCCCCACAAGACTCGATCGCCTCCGCTTGGTTCTCGCACTACATGATGTTTGAGAAATGGATGATCGAGACACAGTCTTTCAGAAACAATCACTCTTTACTCCGGATGGACAGTTACACCTACTTTCCCCTACATCTGCTAGCCCACCTCTTCAAGAGATCATGTAACCTACTCAACTATGCTAGAGCCCATAATAGCTTGTGGCTGCACACGGAAGTTTCCAGTATGAATAATCTTATGATCCCTTTGAGCCTGGGTGGCGGTCCTTATACAAACAAACAACACTGGGTTCCCCAGGTGCCTCAATCCACCCAGATGTGAGTTTTAGTTGCCACCTTAAGTAAACCATTATTAACAATCTCACATCTGTCATGAATATCACTCAAACCCAATCCACGTCTACGAGCATAGCATGGCAATATAATAGCAATGTAGAAGTAACTCCCAAGGGTTTGAAAAATAAAACAGGTAATAGGTACTACCTCATCTACTTCCCAATACCCACAATTTAATTAGATCCTAACCATGCAATGTTTGAGGATTGATCTAATGCAATAAAAACTGGGTATGGAAAGGTATGATCAAAGTGTTACTTGCCTTGCTGATGATCCGCGAAACCTAGCGATTCGAAGTAACAAGCGGCACACTCCGGGTACTCTATCGCAAACAAACAAGCAAACAATAAGTACTCATCTAATGCACAGGTAAAACTCGAATGAAAGATCCAACCAGAAAGTTCAACTTAAGAACTCCGGTTTGCAAAAAGAATCAACTCGAACGAAGCAACGAAAGTCAAACGACGAAAGAAACAAGCTTCGTTTACTAATCTGGATCTAGGTGAAATTTTACAGTAGCAAAAACTTGTTTGAGTAGGTTAAACGGAAAGAGAATTTCGAGACGAAACTCTAGGCGCTTGAATCGCCTGATTCCGATAAACGAGCGAAAAGTTAAACAGAAACGAAGATCCGATCAGAAATCGAGATCTGAAATAATCGCGGAAAAATCCGACGAAAAAGAAAACTGACGAACGGTTAAAGAACGGACGTTCGTTAACAGTGAAAATCCGACGAACACGTTTGATAAAACGAACGGGTCAGTAAACGTTCACTAAATAATAAAACCAAAGAAAATAAACCGATCTAAGGTTAAAAAAAACGAACGGTTTTTTTTAAAACGGCAACGGCGTCGGATCGATACCTTGTCGGGACGGGGCTCCGGCGGGGTCGGCGGGGTCCGGCGAGGGGGCGGCGAGGGCGGCGGTGTGCAGCGGGGCTTGGGGTGGCGAGGGGCGGCGGGGTGCGGCTCGGGCGGCGGCGACGGGCGGCGAACTCGGGCGGCAGCGCTCGCGGCTCCGGCGGGGTCGGCTCAGGCGGGGACGGGGTGAAGGGGGGGTGGCAGCGGTATTTAAGGAGGGGGGCTGCTTGGAGGAGGGGCAAAGGCAGCTGCGGCGGCTCCCGTGCTCGCCACGGACTCGGGCGGCGGCGACGGGCGGCGAACTCGGGCGGCGGCGCTCGCGGCTCCGGCGGGGTCGGCTCAGGCGGGGACGGGGTGAAGGGGGGGTGGCGGCGGTATTTAAGGAGGGGGGGCTGCTTGGAGGAGGGGCAAAGGCGGCTGCGGCGGCTCCCGTGCTCGCCACGGACTCGGGCGGCGGCGGCGCGTACGCGCGGAGGAGACAGCGCGGCTGGGCCGGCCGCTCGGCTGGGCCTCATCCCGGTCGGGCGCGCGCGTTTTTTTTTACATTCCGCCGAAAAAAATTCGTAGAAAAATAAATAAATATCCAAAAAAGATAAAACAAGTTTTCCCCGTCTAGTTAAAATAATTAGAACAGGGTGAACATTTTTTTGACAAAAAAATGCAGTTTAGAAAATGTGCAATTTTTTAATGCAATTAAAATTATAAGTTAAATCCGAATAAAATCCAATATCTGATTTTAATATTTTTCCTCCAATATTTCAATTGTTTTGGAGAAGTCATATTTTCTCCTCTCATTTATTTTAATGTGAAATATTTTTCAGGAGAGAAAATAATTAAAACCTAAATCCTCGTTTTATTATTTGATAAAATCAAATATGAAAAATCGAGAAAATCCCCAACTCTCTCCGAGGGTCCTTGAGTTGCTTAGGATTTATCGAGGATTTTTTCAAAATGCAATAAAAATATGCTATGCATTGAATGATCTATGTATAACATTCCAAATTGAAAATTTGGGATGTTACAGAGGACATGAGTACCATTGTTACACCCACAGCCCCTGCTGCTATACATACTAGACCAATTACTAGAGCTCGCGCACGCCAATTAAATTACCAGGTAGTTTCGTTTCTTGGTAATGATTCTAATGTTCATGAAAATATGATGCTTCCTAAATTTGATACATTTGTCTTGCTTACAAATGAAGGGCCTAGCTTAGACAAGACGGATGAACATTGGAGCAAGATGAAGCATGGAGAGGATGGGAAGCGCAAGGGTAACAAGAATGAAGTTTCAAGTGATGATTTCATGACTTTGAAACCACCAAAACGAGTGCATGAAGGCTTGAACGAAATATACAAGATGTCACTTCATAAATTTTGTCCAGAAGTTAGTATAGGTGCTACATCACCTTATTATTGGGCCAGACCCATGTAATTTCAAAATACTTGAGTATAGGCTGTTGTTAGAGTCTGCATGTGTGGGGAAAAAAGAGTTAGGGCTAGTTTCGGACCCCTCCTCCAAGGGCCACAAATTCCCCCCTCTTCCTCCATATATACAGCCCTTAGGGCATCATTTAGACTTTGGGTTTTGTTTAGATTAAAAGTTCGCCATAGCTGCAACTTCGCCTACTTCGTTTTTGTTCAACGACCAGTCCAAGAGGTCAAAGAACCCCACCTTGACCAATAAAGCTTTCATCTTATATTCGCAATATCCAGATTATAATCTCAGTTTCTTGCTTGTTCTTCGTTTGCTTGCAGGAAATAGACCCTCATGGTCAGGTTGATCGTGCTCCCGCGTGGTCAATAACCCTCGGAAGTTGGTTTAGCGATTGCTAAGGTGCAACGTCTTAGCACCTTCGTAATCGGATCGTCAAAGTCAACTCCCACAGAAAACGATAGCTATCTCATCAAAACATCGGGACACCTTCGCCTCTATAATTGTGTGTGTGATAGAGTGGGCCTTCCCACACGACCCAGGAACCATCAGTGATAGGTTCAGTCACACACACGAGGCAAAAAGAGCCCGTGAGTGATCGGGCGAGGAATCGCAGACAATTATACAGGCCCAATTGTTTCCATTCGTATTTATATCCCACACAGTGAATCCCGGACAAATGTTTCCATTCGTATGTAGATCACACACAATTTTTATGTGGAAACGTGTGTGCAAGGTGGCCTAACGCAAAAATTTGTCAGGCGTAATTCGTGTGTGATTGTTGATTGATCCAACATGCCTACTTTCTAGAAACCGTGGTGTTGTCTGAGAAACCGCCTACAATCAGAAAACCCAATAAGTAGGCTAATTTGCCAATTATTGATAATCCATTTAGTAATCAAATTAACATTTCATATCAAACACACCATATATTTCATATCTGTATTACGACAACTAAGATTTCATAATTGAATTACATCAGAGTACAACATCAGATAGCGTCAGCACTCAGTTACACCATATAGGCATATATCTAGCTATGTCGTTACACAACCGCACCAAGTTTCACATGCAACACCTAAAACCTTTGGAAAGTAGCATTATACACGGTAAATGGACAGATGAATCTCATTGGGAAAACTGTCGAAGCAGAAGTCGAATATTGAGCCTTCGGTAATGTTGAATGCCCTTGCAACTTTAGGCCAGTGGCTATGGATAATTGCCCGCTCAACCATCATCCTCTTGAGGAAGACTTCAATACTGTACTATGGGTGTTGAATGAATCCTTCCTCACCTCTTGACCATGCAGGTGGTCTGAGAGGTAATCATCAGTAGACTGCTTTGGAAATGATTGAAAACAAAGATATGCATAAATATCTGTTCTAAATTTTGTAACGGTGCTAAAGGAAAAATAAGGAAAAAGAGTTAGTATGATCCTATAGTTGACTGATGTCTTCTTCATTATGCAAACAAAGATCTTGTTGTTATTCATTGCTAGTTTCTTTATCCTAACAATCTTTTTGAGTTTCTTGACTTACTGATATTCATGGACATCTCATTTCCCCATATGCAAAATTGGTCGACTAGTGGGTCTAAACCCCTGATAACAGGACCTACATGTGCAAGACCAAATTGTTAAAAACCTAAATATTGGAATGGTTCTAGGAATTGCACAATAATGTGTTGTTAACCATAGAACCATGCATGTGCAAACCTCAATGGTAAACCTTAGTGCCTCCCATTGTTTTCCTGCAACACATATAAGGCAGATATTGACTAGGTTAAGTGAGAGTTAGCATACTATCAGTAGAATATGTTAATGAAAAGTAAACAGATTACAGATCCAACAGATTATTTCGAGCCGCATGGAAAATCCAGTTAACCAAACAAAGCATGCTAAACAACATGGAAATATAGCACCTGTATATGTTTCTCATGTATTTAGTACAACCAAATTTGATTTATTTCTCACATGCATAAAAATGCAAAATTGTACCCACGACAAATGAACATCACATTACATAACTAAACCAAACAGTTAAATGGACAACACGACAAATGAACCAAACAGGTTACTAAGCACCACATTACAGAATAGAACATATACTAGAAGATCAGAAAAAACAAGCATGCTTAAGAACTACTTTGAAAATATAGCAATTGTTGAACCGAATTGTGAACTGAACATCCCATTTTAGAAGATCAAATTGCATATTAACATTACAAAGGACAATTCACTAGAAGGCACCAACGGTGGCCTCGAGAAAACACCACGAACTGTCATTTAAAGTAGCCAACCGTGTGGAGGCGTCAGTGCGTGAGGCATTGATGGTGGCCTCGACGACGAGGTGCTCCTCCAAGATCAGGCGGTCGGCACACATGGAATCCATCGTTACCTCAACCACGCGTGCGGCCACGATTTGCTTCTCCGCTGTCAGATGCTCATTGGCTATACTGCGTGCAAAATGGCTATGGGCAACACTTATTTGGAGGATGAGGCAGTGATTTGGGTGGAAGGTGTCACACCAGCTGTTGGGGCATGTGGGATGGAGAAGGAGGATGAGGATAGGGGTGGGTGTGGATTACGTGACTATATCGACGAGGCCACGCAATAGGAAGGAGCGTCGTCGGCGAGGAGGCAGTGCTGCAAGCAAGCAGTGAAGGTTTGTACTTGGAAAGGAAGGAGGAAATAGTGGAAATGTGGCTTTTGGACGGTGGGGAGGGGAGGGGAGCTAGATATTTCCATGGTTGCTGAAGTTTTTAGCTCGGTGTAACGTAAACCTGGCGCACAAGTGTGGTTGACACATGGGCGGTGGATTGTAGCCGATGAAACATCCCCCGTAAGTCGTACATGAAGGTGCCCCAAGATATTTTATACTGCATCACACACGATTCTTCCTAATCAACTGTTTGTGGTAGAGTTGATTTTTTTCATTCTGACTTGAAAGACAAAATGGGGTTACAGCGGGAAAGGACGGTGTTTGAATTGCTAGAACATTTAGCTGCAGTGAACATGCAACTATAGGAGTGTCATGTTAAAATTTGAAATTATTCAGGGTTCGTTTGGCCTTTTTCATACATTAATTAAGTTTCTAGGTATTTAATGTCCATAATTCAAATTTGAACTACAAGCACATGCTCCAGTGCACCAAAATAGGTTAAAATATCATATATGGGTCCTTGCGTAAATGTTTAGGTCACATGCAAGAAATGGGAGTGAATTTCAAATATCTGGGGTATCGTGGCTTGGTCGTAAACATTGAGAAACATGGTTTTAAAATACATGTAAATCCAAAAATCGCCTAAAAATCATGAAACTTGGCTTGGTGTTATGACATTCCACTCACATGATGTGGTAAAAAAATTGTCTGACTTGGGACATGTTTTGGTATAGACTTCTCACAAACCGGAGCTTCTCTCAAGAAGCCTCATGGTTTCGAAAGGGAACGTGTCATCTATGTGTGCTAAACGACATACGTGATGAGGACATCAATACCATTGTTATACTTACAAATGAAGGGCCTAGCTTGGAGAAGGATGAACATTGGAGCAAGAACAAGCATGGAGTTGATGGCATGCGCAAGGGAAACAAGAACGGAGTTTCCGGTGACGATTTCAGGACTTTGAGGCCACCATAATGAGTGCATGAAGCCTTGGACGAAATATACAAGATGCCACTTCATAAATTTCGTCCAGAGGCTATTCTAGGTGCTGCGTCACCTTATTATTGGGCCAGGCCCATGTAATTTATAAATACTTGAATATATGATGTTTTTAGAGTTCGTATGTGTGGGGAAACAAGAGTTAGGGTTGGTTTCGGACCCCTCCTCCAAGGGCCACGAAATTCCCCACTGTTCCTCCATATATACAGCCCTTAGGGCATCGTTTAGACTTTGGGTTTTGTTTAGATCAAAAGTTCGCCATAGCTGCAACTTCGCGTACTTCGTTTGTGTTCAACGACCAAACAAAGGCGTCACAGAACCCCACCTTCATTAATAAAGCTTTCCTCTTATATTCGCAATATCCAGATTGCAATCTTAGTTTCTTGCTTGTTCTTCGTTTGCACGCAGGAAACAGACCCTCGTGGTCAGGTTGATCGTGCTCCGGCGTGGTCAATAACCTCTCGGAGTTAGTTTAGTGATTGCTAAGGCGCGACGTCCTCGCACGTTCGTAGTCGGATCGTGAAAGTCTACTCCTCCGAAACGATAATCACCATCTCCTCGAAAGACGGGACACCTTTGCCTCTATCAATACGCTACCCCATCCATCAATTTCCACCAGGTTCTACCCATCGTTCACTATCATATTCATAGTTGAGGTCATTCACATCTTTGCTTGATCCAATCTGCATCTTATCTAGTTTGTTTTGGAAAGAGGGAGAGAGAAAAAAAAGAAAGACAAAGAAAGGAGAGAAAGAAAATTGTGTGAGAAAAAAAGAAAGATTTTTTTCCAGATCAATCTATACTCAATCTCGTACCTGAATTCGGATTGGAATCTGTTTTACGCACTGTTCAGTAAAACAGACATATCTTCCTCATATGAAGTCCGTTTTTGATTGAGGTGAGAGTATCCCGTCTTTCGATGAGATGGTAGCTATCGTTTATGGTGGAGTAGACTTTGACGATCCGACTACGAACGTGCGAGGACGTCGCGCCTTAGCAATCGCTAAACCAACTCTGAGAGGTTATTGACCACGTCGGAGCACGATTAACCTGACCACGAAGGTATATTTCCTACACGCAAACGAAGAACAAGCAAGAAATTGAAATTGCAATCTAGATATTGCGAATATAAGAGGAAAGTTTTATTAATGAAGGTGGGGTTCTATGACATCTTGGTCTGGTCGTTGAACACAAACAAAGTACGCAAAGTGGCACCTATGGCAAACTTTTAATCTAAACAAAACCCAAAGTCTAAAAGACACCCTAAGGGCTGTATATATGAAGGAGTAGGGGGAATTTCGTGACCCCTTGTAGGAGGGGCCCGAAACCAACCCTAACTTTGTTTCCCCACACATACGGACTCTAAAAACAGCCTATACTTATGTAATTCGAAATTACATGAGCCTGGCCCAATAATAAGGTGACACAGAACCTATAATTGCCTATGGACGAAATTTGTGAAGTGGCATCTTGTATATTTCGTCGAAGCCTTCATGCACTCATTACGGTGGCTTCAGAGTCCTGAAATCATCCCTTGAAACTAAGTTCTTGTTTCCATTGCGCATGCCATCATCTCCATGCTTGTTCTTGCTCCAATGTTCATCCTTCTCGAAGCTAGGCCCTTCATTTGTAAGCAAAACAAATGTATCCAATTTAGGCAGCATCATATTCTCATGAACATTAGAATCATTACCAAGAAACAAAAGTACCTGGTAATTTAGTTGGCATGCGCAAGCTCTAGTACTTGGTCCAGTATGTATAGTAGCAGTGGCTGTGGGTGTAACAATGGTGTTGATGTCCTCATTTGTTTTGGCTCCGCGAGTACTCAAATTAAAGCTAGCGACGAGCCACATCTGAATAGTTGCATAAGCATGTTGAATATTTGGTACCTCAAAATTGGTTCTAAAAAACTATTTTTGCCTTCTGAAGTTCACGAACACAGCTTGTTCTAGTTTTGAGGCCAGTTTTAGAATTTTTTGACTCCTCATATGAACTCAGACTTGAGTGGTTCTTTTTTGCGTTGGAAAGATTGAGTCCATAGCATTCCTTAGAAAAAATATCAGAAAATTGGCACAAAGTTTTCCAGAGGAAAGTTGGAGAGAGAGTTGTTGGTATATCCTGCTTGGCAGTTGTTTCTCATCTTTATCTTTATTGCCATTGTGACCTTCACTTATATCTTGCTGTTCCGAGCTACTTCATATCCTTTAATGATGCTAGTTGTGCTACGCTGTGACCTCATTAGTTTCTAGGCTCGTGTTTCTAGTCCGGGTCTAGCCTAGGAACAACACAATACCGTCGTTGAGTGTTTATTCAACATTGCATCTCTGGATTGATTATTGCTAATCTTTTGCTACCATACATTTAAGTCTTCCAAGCTCCACATATTTCTACACCGTGTATACGTAAAATCCCCTGTCAGTCACTTTACTCAATCTTCGGAGTTATTCGACACCGTTGGTTACCTATCACCACCATCTGCATGGTAAGAACCTGTAAGATATTGATGTTTGTTTTACTGTGAGCGCTTTACCACCACATCTTAGTAGTTCATAGGAACATTATTATCGAAGTTTTTTTCTTGTTTCTAATAATCGTGGCAGGTTCTAGAGATAGAAGATCTTGGACAACGGATACATCTTCACCATCACGAGAGGTGGGACAACACACACAAGCACACGGTCAGGTTATCTCTTTACCATCATTTGAGGGTAGATTTAATCCTGCTATTTATCTAGATTGGGAGCTTGAAGTAGTACAAGTTTTTATTCACCATTATTTTTCTGAACTTGAGAGAGGACGAGCTGCCACTAGAGCAATTACTGGTTTTTCTTTTGTTTGGTGGAGTGTACATTGTAAGAAAAACATTGATAACCAACCCACAACATGGAAAGATTTGAAAGCTGTAATGAGACAACAATTTTTTCCTCCTTACTATTGTCGTGAATTGCTTCACAAATTGGAACAATTAAAACAAGGCAGTAACACTATTCATGCTTACCACCAAGAGTTCAAATCTTATATGCATCATTGCGACATAGAAGAATCTAAGGATGATACAATGAATAGATTGTTTGGTGGTTTGAACCATGATATTCACGCAAGATTTCAGTATATTCCTCGTTGCATTACTGGTATGTATGTTTGTGCTTGTACCTTTGAGAGACAGATATAGGAGGATGCATTGGGTGACTAAAACAACTATTATTACAGTTCATGCTCACTACCACTTGTTGGTTCCTTCACCGTTGCACCTACTAGAGAAACTACACATCCAATTGTGAGCGCGACATCATCTCAAGTGTATGGTACATTGTCATCGTCCGTACCTACATCAGCTACGTCTTTGCAACAAGGTAACAATAAAGGTATTGATGAAATAACTTCACATGAGAATGATGCATGCCTAGTTAACATGAATACATCATGTGTTGAGTTACCTGTTGATTTGAGCATGCCACCTATTTTAGAGAATCGTGTTACTGTCATGAATGTGTCATGTGATCAAACAACTAAAATACCAACAATTTTGTGTGCACTCATTGAGTTAACTATTGATGCAAAAGAACCATGTGAATCAGGGAATAAATCAGATTTGGATCAAATACATTTGAATATAATTGTGCCAATGTTTAATCATTTTGATATGACCTCTAATCTTGGTGATGATTCTAGGTTGAATGACTTGTTGCATGTTTGCTTATTTAAGCATGTTGTAGCATATAATTATGAAACTATTAACACTGACTCACCAACATTGGGATGGTTTAATGACGAGCATTTTCAATCTTTTCATATGAATAAGCGCTTCACTTATACATGCAAACTAAGTTGCAATATTTTCATGCCTTTTGTTTCTTGTGAAAGTTACTCACTTATAAATGTGTCACATGTAGAAAAGTTGAGGGAAATAAAAATGGATGACATATACATATACAACATGTACACCTTGTCTCTTATGTTAGCAATGTTTTAGATTATGCAATGCCGAGGATGGCTTTGTTTTCAAGAAGGGGAGTGATAGAGGCAAAGGTGTCCCGTCTTTCGATGAGATGGTGGCTATCGTTTATGGTGGAGTAGACTTTGACGATCCGACTACGAACGTACGAGGACGTCGCGCCTTAGCAATCGCTAAACCAACTCCAAGAGGTTATTGGCCACGCCGGAGCACGCACAACCTGACCACGAGGGTCTATTTCCTGCAAGCAAATGAAGAACAGGCAAGAAACTGAGATTGCAATCTGGATATTGTGAATATAAGAGGAAAGCTTTATTAATGAAGGAGGGGTTCTGTGACGCCTTTGTCTGGTCGTTGAACACAAACGAATTACGCGAAGTCGCAGCTATGGTGAACTTTTAATCTAAACAAAACCCAAAGTCTAAACGACGCCCTAAGGGCTGTATATATGGAGGAAGAGGGGGGAATTTCGTGGCTGTTTTTTTGGCGCTCTTTTTTTACGCTCCTCTTTTTTTGCGAAAAATCACTATAACGACGAGTGTCTCAACACTCTTCCCAGGTCAAAATGACAGGATGGGGACGAAAGTTTTTTGACTATTTTTTCAGAAATCAGGGCAGCGACGACGAAAAAATGCGACAAAAAAGCACTATGATGGCACGTGGATCAAAAGACTCAGAAAAGCCTATAAATAGGATAGGGAAAAAATATTTTTGCCTGCGAAAATTTTGGCCTAAAAACTGCCCGGGGGTCTCCAGACTCTTTTTTCTTTCTTTCCGAAACCTACTCAGGCAAGGAAACACGAATCGGAAATTAGATGGATCTCGAAAACAAACCTAATATGAAAGGAACTCGAATTGGTGGTGGATATATGGTGGTAGGATATGGCAGCGGTGGTGGTATATGGCAGCGGTGGTGGTATATGGATACAGATCGGTGGGGGTATATGGATACAGATTGTTGGTGGTATATTGATACGGATTCAGAGCGGTGGTGGACAGGTAGATGTATATGGCAGCAGTAAGGAATATGTTGGTGGTGGTGAAGGCAGGAACGATGACGATGGTGCGGCGGCGGCGTGACAACTTGTGAACATAACTCGAAACTCTAAGGGAAACTTGACGCTAAAACCAGCAACTTGACACAACGATGCAACCGCAAATTCAACAAACCAAAATACTGAAAAGATTATGCAAAGGCTCAGACTGGTTCGGATATGATGAACTAACCCTAATTTTTTTGTGGCTTTTTCATGGACTGTAGGTATAAAGAACAGACTTGATCTAAACTACGGAAAATTGTGAAATCTCACCGAGCAACCTGGAAATCTGATACCACTTGCTAGAGGCAAAGGTATCCCATCTTTCGATGAGATGGAGGCTATCGTTTATGGTGGAGTATACTTTGACGATCCGACTACAAACGTACGAGGACGTCGCGCCTTAGCAATCGCTAAACCAACTCCGAGAGGTTATTGACCACGCCGGAGCACGATCAACCTGGCCACGACGATCTGTTTCCTGCGAGCAAACGAAGAACAAGCAAGAAACTGAGATTGCAATATGGATATTGCGAACATAAGAGGAAAGCTTTATTAATGAAGGAGGGGTTTTGTGACGCCTCTGTCTGGTCGTTGAACACAAATGAAGTATGCGAAGTTGCAGCTATGGCGAACTTTTAATCTAAACAAAATCCAAAGTCTAAACGACGCCCTAATGGCTGTATATATGGAGGAAGAGGGGGGAATTTCGTGGCCCTTGGAGGAGGGGTCCGAAACCAACCCTAACTCTTGTTTCCCCACACATACGGACTCTAAAAACAGCCTATACTTAAGTATTTCTAAATTACATGGGCCTGGCCCAATAATAAGGTGACGCAGCACCTAGAATAGCCTCTGGATGAAATTTATGAAGTGGCATCTTGTATATTCCGTCCAAGGCTTCATGCACTCCTTATGGTGGCCTTGAAGTCCTAAAATCATCTCTTGTAAATGCGTTCTTGTTCCCCTTGCGCATGCCATCATCTCCATGCTTGGTCTCACTCCAGTGTTCATCTCTCTTATCCATGCCAGGCCCTTCATTTGTAAGAAAAAAAATTATCCAATTTAGGCAGCATCATATTCTCATGAACATTAGAATCATTACCAAGAAACGAAAGTACCTGGTAATTTAATTGGCGTGCACGAGCTCTAGTAATTGGTCCAGTATATGTAGCAGTAGGGGCTATGGGTGTAACAATGGTATTGATGTCCTCATCATCCTCCCCTTCTTGAAATGAAGTCGTCCACGACGAAAGCTCATCTTCCTCACCCAAATAAGGCTTCAAATCTACAATGTTAAAAGTGGGACTAACCCCAAAATCTGCAGGCAACTCAATTTTATATGCATTATCATTTATTTTCTCTAACACCTTAAAAGGACCATCAGCACGTGGCATTAGCTTTGATTTGCGCAAATCAGGAAATCTATCCTTACGCAAATGTAACCAAACAAGATATCCAGGTGCAAACACAACATGTTTTCTACCCTTATCTCCAGCAAGTTTATATTTAGCATTCACACGCTCAATGTTTTCCTTAGTTAACTCATGCATTTTTAAAATCAATTCAGCACATTGTTTAGCATCAAAATTAACCTTCTCCGAAGATGGAAGAGGCAACAAATCAATAGGTGCACGAGGTAGGAAACCATACACAATTTCAAAAGGGCACATCTTAGTAGTAGAATGCAATGAACGATTATAAGCAAATTCAAAATAGCCCTAAGCGTAGTAGACAATGTTCTACTGACTACTTCAGTTTGTCCATCAGTTTGGGGGTGACATGTAGTACTAAAAAGCAGTTTAGTCCCCAACTTTGCCCATAAACATCTCCAAAAGTGGCTAAGAAATTTAGTATCACGATCTAAACAATAGTATTTGGCACACCATGCAAGCGAATAATTTCACGAAAGAACAAATCAGCAACATTAACATCATCATCTCTTTTATGACATGGTATAAAGTGTGCCATTTTCGAGAATCTATCCACGACAACAAATATGCTATCCCTCCCCTTCTTTGTTCGAGGTAAACCTGAAACAAAGTCCATAGATACATCCTCCCAAGGAACACTAGGTACAGGCAAAGGCATATATAAACCATGAGGATTGAGTCGTGACTTTGCTTTTTGACATGTAGTGCAACGAGCAACAAAACGCTCAACATCTCTTCTCATCTTTGGCCAAAAGAAATGTGTAGCAAGTACGTCCTCCGTCTTCTTCACTCCAAAGTGTCCCATTAATCCTCCTCCATGCGCCTCCTGCAACAACGAAAGACGAACGGAGCTAGCTGGAATGCATAGCTTGTTAGGACGGAACACAAGTCCATCATTAACACAAAATTATTCCATGTTCTTTCTTCTTTACAATTCTGCATTACATCTTTAAAATCAGCATCATGCAGATATTGATCTTTGATGGTCTCCAAACCAAATATTTTGAAGTCAAGTTGTGAAAGCATAGTATAGCGACGAGACAATGCATCAGCAATAACATTTTCTTTTCCCTTCTTGTGTTTAATGACATAAGGGAAAGTCTCAATGAATTCAACCCATTTAGCATGTCTACGATTCAGATTAGCTTGACTTTTAATATGTTTCAAAGATTCATGATCAGAATGTATAACAAATTCTTTGGGCCATATATAATGTTGCCATGTCTCTAAAGTCCGAACAAGAGCATATAATTCTTTATCATAAGTAGAATCATTCAGACTATGAAGAAATATGTAGACAAAAATAGATGTGAGAAGGCATTCACACTGGGGGACATGGTATACCTAAATATGAAACCCTACAAAATGGCCTCATTTGGTCTTCAAAGCTGACAACTAAATTCTATGGGTCATTCCGGATCTTAGAGAAGATAGGGAATTCCTCTTACAAACTGTTACTCCCTGATGGGGAACGTTGCATGAAAATCATATAAATTCCTACGAAATACACAAGATCTAATCTAGGAGATGTATAGCAACGAGAGGGGATTGTTTCTACATACCCTTGTAGACCGAAAGTGTTAGCATCATAACACGGTTGATCTAGTCGTACTCTTCACGGTCCAATCACGATCCAATATGATCTAGTGCTGAACAGACGGCACCTCCGAGATTAGCACACGTTCAGCTCAATGGTGTCCTCTCCTTCATGATCGAGCAAGCGAGGGAGAGGAGGTAGATGATAACGGAACCAGCACGGCAGTATGGTGGTGGTGGCACCAGCGGAATTCCGGCATGGCTTCGTCAAGCGCCTACCAGAGAAAAGGTGGGAGGAGTTGGGAGCAACGGAGGGCAAGGGTGGAGGTGTGCGGATGCCCTCCAACCCCCCTTATATATTGGGGCAAGGGGGAAGGGGCGCCGGCCATAGCCCTTCCTCCAAGGAGGGGGCGGCGGCCCTTGTGGGGGCTTGGCCCCACAAGCCAAGGGGGCACCTCCTACCCCTAAGGTTTTCCCTCCCTAGGCGCATGGGCCTGATGGGGGGCTGATGCGCCTGCCCCATCTAGGCTAGGGCGCCCCCATTACAGCCCACGTGGGTCTCCAGGGCTGGTGGACCCCCTGACCCTTCGGTGCGTCCGATACACTTGTCAGTATGCCCCAAACTTTTCGGGTGACCAAAATTGGATTTCCCATATATGAATCTTTACCTACTGACCATTTAGGAGCTCCTCATGATATCCCGGATCCCATCCGAGACTCCAAACAACCTTCAGACTTTCCATTGTTAATATCTCAATACTACCCTAGCGGTACTGAACCTTAAGCGTGCGACCCTACGGGTTCAGGAACATGTAGACATGACCGAGACTCCTCTCTGATCAATAACCAATAGCGGGACCTGGATGACCATATTGATTCCCACATATTTAATGAAGATCTTTATCGGTTGAACCATGATGCCAAGGATTCAGTTGATCCCATATACAATTCCCTTTGTCGGGCGATATGTTGCTTGCCCGAGATTCGATCGTCGGTATCTCCATACCTAGTTCAATCTCGTTACAGGCAAGTCTCTTTACTCGTTCCGTAATACAAGATCACGTGACTAAACTCATTAGTCACTTGAAGCTTCTTATGATCTTATCTTAGTGAGAGGGCCCGTAGATATATCTCCGTCACACGGAATGACAAATCCTAGTCTCGATCAATGCAACTCAAAAGACACCTTCGGAGATACTGATGCGGTTGAACTACGTCGATATTTCCCCAAAGAGGAAGGCATGATGCAGCACAGGTACGGTAGGTATTTCCCACAGTGATGATACCAAGGTTATCGAACCAGTAGGAGAACCACGCAACACTACATAAACGGTACCTGCACACAAAGAACAAATACTTACAACCCGATGTAAAAGAGGGGTTATCAATCCCTCATGGGTAAAAAAGATAGATAACATTGTAGTAGATTGGAAAAATAGATCTCGCGGGAACGTGAGATAAAATAAATAACAATAAATTGCAGCAAGGTATTTTTGTGTTTTTTGGATTAATAGATCTGAAAATAAGAGCGAATAAAAATATATCTCAAAGGCAAATATGATAAAGAAGAGACCCGGGGGCCGTAGATTTCACTAGTGGCTTCTCTTGAGAAAAATAGCATACAGTGGGTAAACAAATTACTGTTGGGCAATTGATAGAACTTCAAATAATCATGAGGATATCCGGGCAATGATAATTATATAGGCATCACATCCAAGATTAGTAGACCGACTCCTACCTGCATCTACTACTATTACTCCACACATCGACCGCTATCCAGCATGCATCTAGTGTATTAAGTTCACGGAGAAACAGAGTAATGCAATAAGAACGATGACATGATGTAGACAAGATCTATTCATGTAGGAATAGACCCCATCTTGTTATCCTTAATAGCAACGATACATACGTGTCATTTCCCTTTGTCACTGGGATTGAACACCGTAAGATCGAACCCATCAAAAAGCACCTCTTCCCATGGCAAGACAAATCGATCTAGTCGGTCTAACTAAACCAAAGATTCAAAGAAGAAATACGAGTCTATAAGTAATCATGCATATAACATATCAAAAGACTCAAATACCTTTCATGGATAAAAACATAGATCAGATCATAAACTCAAAGTTCATCGGATCCCAACAAACACACCGCAAAAAGAGTTACATCAAATAGATCTCCGAGAGACCACTGTATCGAGAATTTAAAGTGAGAGAGGAAGCCATCTAGCTACTAACTACAGACCCGTAGGTCTACAATGAACTACTCACGCATCATCGGAGATGCACCAATGAGAATGATGAACCCCTCCGTGATGGTGTCTAGATTGGATCTGTGGTTTCTGGAACTTGCGGCTACTGGAATGGTTTTTCGTTCACTCCCCTAGGTTTTCTGGAATATTGGGGTATTAATAGAGCAAAGAGGCAGTGCGGGAGGTAGCCGAGGTGGGCACAACCCACCAGGGCGCGCCTGGGCCCCCAGGCGCGCCCAGGTGGGTTGTGCTCCCCTCGGAGCCCCCCTCTGGTACTTCCTTGCCCCAACTTGTGTCTTCTGGTCCAAAAAAATCTCCAAAAAGTTTCGCTGCATTTGGACTCCATTTGGTATTGATTTTCTATGAAGTAAAAAACAGCAACTGGCACTGGGCACTATGTCAATAGGTTAGTCCCATAAAATGATATAAAGTTGCTATAAAATGATTGTTAAACACCGAAGAATGATAATATAACAGCATGGAACAATAAAAAATTATAGATACGTTGGAGACGTATCAGCATCCCCAAACTTAATTCCTCCTCATCCTCGAGTAGGTAAATGATAAAAACAGAATTTTTGATGTGGAATGCTGCCTAACGTGTTCATCACATATTCTTTTCTTTGTAGCATGGACATTTGGACTTTTATATGATTCAAAGCAATTGTCTTGTTTTGACATGAAGATTGCAATACTCAAGCATATCAACAAGCAACCATGTCTTTCAAAATATCAACACTAAAGCAAGTTATCCCTAGCCCATTTATGCTCAATCATTTATCCATTCATGAAACACACTCGCATATTAGCTACACCCAATGCTCAAGTACGATCATAGTGCCCCTTAGTTGGTGCTTTATAAGAGAAGATGGAGACTCAAAATAAAAATAAAAACTGCATAAAGTAAATATAAAGGCCCTTCGTAGAGGGAAGTAGGGATTTGTAGAGGTGCTAGAGCTCAAAGGGAAAAAGATAGAGATAAAACATTTTGGGTGGCATGCCTTTCCTGTCAACGAAAACGATAGAGTAGTTCCCAATACTTTCCATGCTAGATATATCATAGGCGGTTCCCAAACAGAAAATAAAGTTTATTCCTTTTTCCACCATACTTTCACATTCCACGGCTATTCGAACCTAGGGTGTCGTCCATTCCAACACTTTCCAAGGAATTTATTATTTGACAACATAAAGTAAATTCAATTATTCATTTTCGGGATTGGGCATCCCTAATACCTTTGTCGTACTCCCGTGCAATGATAAGTGAATAAACACTCATCTTGAGAATAACACATCTAGCACGGAAATATATCTGCCACCCCCTACCGTTTCATGAGCGGTACGAGCACACAAAAGAGAAATTTATTTTGAAAATTAGAGATGGCACATACAAATTTGCTTAGAATGGCAAAAGAATACCGCATATAGGTAGGTATAGTGGACTCGTATGGCCAAACTGGCTTAAGTATTTTTGGATGCACAAGTAGTGATCATACTTAGTGCAAATGAAGGCTAGCAAAAGATTGAGAAGCATCCAACCAAGAAACAAAAAATCTCATAAGCGAGCATTAAGCATAACTAACACCGAATAATGCACCATAAGTAGGATGTAACTTCATTGCATAACTATTGACTTTCGTGCTTGCATAGGGAATCACAAACCTTAACACCAATATTCTTACTAAAGCATAATTACTCATCAACATGACTCACATATTATATCATCATATCGCAAAACTATTACAAGGAATCAATTTTATTTTGTCCAATGATCTTCATGAAAGTTTTTGTTATATCCCTCTTGAATATCTATCACTTTTGGACTAATTTCATATGTTGCTTTTGATAGCTCAAACAAATCTAAGTGAAGACCATGAGCATAAAAAATTTCTTCTCTCAAAATAATTTAAGTGAAGCATGAGAGAATTTCTTTAAAAAATTAATAACTCTCAAATAAATCTAAGTGAAGAACGAGAGCATTTCTTCAAAAATACTAAAGCACACCACGCTCAAAAACATATAAGTGAAGCGCTAGAGCAATTCCATAGCTCATAAAGATTTAAGTGAAGCATAGAGAGCAATTCTAACAAGTCATATCATAATTTTGGCTCTCTCAAATAGGTGTGTCCAGCAAGGATACTTGACTAAAAACAAAAGGCAAAACAAGCAAAGACTCATATCATACAAGACGCTCCAAGCAAAACTCATGATATGTGACGAATAAAAATATAGCTCCAAGTAAAATACCAATCGTCGTTAGAAGAAAGAGGGGATGCCACTCGGGCATCCCCAAGCTTAGTTGCTTGCTTCTCTTTTAGATAATAGCTTGGGATGCCATGGGCGTCCCCAAGCTTACACACTTCTTACTCCTTATTCCTTCATCCATCGTGATCTCACCCAAAACTTGAAAACTTCAATCACACAAAACTCAACAAAACCTTCGTGAAATCCGTTAGTATAACAAAGCAAATCACTACTATAAATACTGTTGCAAACCCATTCATATTTTATTTTTGCATTATATCTACTGTATTCCAACTTTGCTATGGCTCAAACCCCCCGATAGAGTACATAGATTCATCAAAATAAGCACACAACGCAAAGAAAACAGAATCTGTCAAAAACAGAACAATCTATAGCAATCTGAAAACTCTGAATACTTCTGTAACTCCAAAACTTCTGAAAAATTAGGACAACGTGGGAAATTTATATATGAATCTTGTGTAAAAAATTCAGAATTTTTCGTCGCTTCTGTGATTTTTGAAAATTATTTTACTGGACATAAAAGTTTCCGTTTTCCAACAAGATCAAAGCAACTATCACCCAACATGATCCCAAAGGCCTTGCATGGCACAAACACTAATTAAAACATAAAAAACACAATCCTAAAAGTAGCATAATTGTGCCAACACTCAAGAATAGAAAGAAAAAGACAAAAATAAATTTTATTCATTGGGTTGCCACCCAACAAGCGCTAACATTTTACGCCCCTATCTAGGCATATTGCAAAGATTCAAGTATTGTCATCTTTATTTCTAGATCCATAAGATGCTCTCATGAGTGATTCATATGGTGGCCTAATTCTTGTTCTAGGGAAGTGTTCCATACCCTTCCTTAGTGGGAATTGAAATTTAATATTGCCTTCTTTCATATCAATCACGGCACCAATAGTACGTAAGAACGGTCTACCAAGAATAACTGGGCAAGACGGATTGCAATCAATATCAAGAAAATTAAAATCTATGGGCACATAATTCCGATTTTCAAGAATAAGAACATCATTAATTCTTTCCATAGGCTTTTTAATTGTAGAATCCGCCAAGTGCAAATTGAAATAACATTCTTCAATATCGGTAAGACCAAGCAAATCACATAAAGATTTCGGAATTGTAGAAACACTAGCACCCAAGTCACACAAAGCAAAACACTCATAATTTTTAATTTTGACTTTGATGGTAGGTTCCCATTCATCATGTAATTTTCTAGGAATTGAAATCTCTAATTCCAACTTTTCTTCCAAAGCTTTCATCTAGCATCAACAATATGTTTAGTAAAAGATTTATTTTGTTCATAAGGATGCGGTGAATTTATCATGGATTGCAACAAAGAAATACAATCAATCAAAGAACAATTATCATAATTAAAGTCTTTGTAATCCAAAAGAGTGGGCACATCACTAGTTAAAGTTTTGACCTCTCCAAACCCACTTTTATCAATTTTCTCAACCAGATTTTCACCCTCCAAATTATCGGGATGCATTCTAACTGAAGTTGACTCTTCTTCAGTCCCTTTTTCATCCATCTTAATTTTGCTGAACAAAGAATCAATAGAAGAAACACCAATCATTTTAAGATCCTCATCATTTTTCTGAAAGCAATTGCTAGAAGATGCTTTTTTCTAAAAATTCTCTCTTAGCTCTAAGCATAACGGTTCTTTTCTTACTTTCATCCATAGAAACAAATAAAATTTAATTGATTTTTCAACCTTAGGCACAAAAAATTTCATCTTGAGATTTTCTACATCATGAGAAATTCTATCAATGCTTCTAGACATATCATCAATCTTACTCAACTTTTCTTCTATCGTAGTATGAAAATTCTTTTGAGCATTGATAAATCCTTTGATATTATTCTCAAGATCATAGGTGTTCCTATTATTATTATAAGAAGGATTACCATAATTATTAGAGGAATTTCCTGAAAAAGGTCTAGGACTAAAATTACCTCTATAAGCATTGTCATTAAAATTGTTTTGCGAAACAAAATTCACATCTACGCCATCACTATTTTGCTCAATCAAAGTAGACAAAGGCACATCATTAAGATCAATAGGAGCTTTTTTATTAGCAACCAACCTCATAAGAGCATCAACTTTTTCACTCAAAGAATTTATTTCTTCTACCGAATTAACCTTTTTACTAGTAGGAGCTCTTTCGGTATGCCATTGTGAATAATTTTCCATAATATTATCAAGCAATTTAGTAGCTTCACTGTAGTGACCCGACCTCAGACGGTCAAGTCTCTGTGCTTAAGTGTCATCCCTGGATCGGTATGCTGACACACACAGTACTCGAGGATTTATAACAGAGGTAAATCACATGTGTAAAGTAACGTAAATACTATTACCTCAATCCATATAGCGGAAGTAACAATAAGGTTGTGGATTCCCATCAACACCAACGGCAAAGTTGAGTGTAGAAATCGTAACCCTAACGTATCACTTACTCGTCGTAAGATTCCTGCAACATGAGACGTTGCAGCCATATAGGTCAGTACATTGAATGTACTGGTAATTTCACACTGTAAAGCAATGCTGAATAATGGCTATCACTACATGCATATTTGGCTGGTGGAGGCTCTAAGTTTAATTTTTGCATAAAGCTAATTTTCCCTAACAAAGGAATATATTTTATTTAAATACCAAGTTGGTTGAAAAAATTATTGAGAAGGTTCCTCCAACTCAATCCCAAAATAATAATTATAACCCAACAAATTAATTTAAGTAAAGTGATGAGATCAAACCAATAATTCAAGTACCAGATACTCAAGATGTCCATAACCGGGGACACGGCTAATCATGATTAGTTTGTACACTCTTCAGAGGTTTGCACACTTTTCCCCACAAGACTCGATCTCCTCCGTTGGATTTCTCGCACTACCTGATGTTTGAGAAACGGATGACCGAGACACAGTCTTTCCGAAGAGGTCCCCTTAACCGATAGATAGGCCGGTACACCTACAATCCCCTACATCTTCTAGCCCATCATGGAAAGGTTTCCCACAACTTACTCAACTATGCCAGAGCCCATAATGGCTTGTGGCTTCACACGGAAGTTTCTAGCATGAATAATCTTATGATCCCTTTGAGCCTGGGTGACATTCCATAGGATGATCACACGGGTACTCCGGAATCCCCTTGGGTAAGCACTGGGTTCTCCAGGTGCCCGGGCAAACCACTGGGTGCTCCAGGGTGCCCCAACCATTCCACCCAGATGTGTTTTAATGTTGCCACCTTAAGTTAAACCTTAGTTAACAATAACTCTCACATCTTTCATGAATTCTTTCAAAATCATAACACGTCTACGAGCATAGCATGGCAGTAAGCATAACGTAGTAACACCTTGGGTTTGAATTGCAAGACAATAGGTTCTACCTCATCAACTACTTCCCAATACCCACATGTTATCAATCCTACTCATGCAATGTTTGAGGGTTGAAACTAATGCATAAAAAACGGGTAATGAAAAGTATGAAAAGTGTGTACTTCCCTTGTACTGTTGATGAAGATGATTCGCACTCATAACTCCTGATAGTTCTACTTGTCACACTCCGATCAATCTATCGTAAGCAAGCAATAGTAACCACACATAAGCAATCATGCAAAAGAATCAAAGAAAATATCTCAGAAAACCTCGAAAACAGGTAATTAACTCTTGCAACAGAAAACAATTTCTAACAGTACCAAAATTAGGTGGATTTGGTCTTATTAGAAATTTTAGGTCAAGAGCTTTGATATGCAAAAAGAATCAATCAAATCGGAGTTACGAAACTCAAGTTATGAACAAAAGAAGTTTGAATATGAATCTGAACAAATTTTGAAATTTAAAAATTTCAAAATTTTGATATGACAGGTTCACTGGATAGGTGAAAACAAGACGAAACTATAGGCGCTGGTTTCATCTAATTTGGATAAACGAGAAAAAAGTTATGGCTATTTGAAAAATCAGGGCCAAGCTGTTTTACAGAAGAAAAATAGCTACGACTAAAAGAATCTAGGTGGCTATCCTAAACTACGACTGCAAGTAACTTTCTTGAGGTGGCTCTCACGAGTCCACATATTCACCATATCAATACACCACTATGGATCCGCTCCCGTCTCCCTACGAGAACGCCATCCATAGCACTCATGCTTATCTTGCGCATTTTAGAGTATCCACTTTCACTTGTCTATGAACTGTATAGGCAACCCAGAGGTCCTTTACCGTGGACGCGGCTATTCGAATAGATGATGTTAACCCTGCAGGGGTGTACTTCTTCACACACGCTCTCGCCACTTACTGCCATGTACACGTCATGTATCTCGGCAACCTTCAAGCGGAAGCTTGGCGAGGGTGTCGGCCACGACCTGACTAACCACACAAGTCCCTAGTCCAGGTTTATCACCTATTCAGGTTCCATCCGTAGGGAGTCCGGCCGAGGTTTCCACATATGGCCCCGAACGATGTGTACAGGGTTCCGCGACACCAAACGGGCGCCCGGCATACCCGGCCACGTGCCTACCGCATCACAGCCCACCCCTCGGGTCAGCACTGCGCACGGCCTCCAGCAACTACAAACACCATAAACTACTTGCAACTCCTGGACAGAGGACAAGGGCGGCTAATAGGTCGAGAGGGTCAATTAAGGATCCTAATGAGTGGTAGGAGTTGTTCATGGATCACAAACACGGAACTCAGTTCCTGAGGACGGCTTCAATGAGACAACCCACCATGTACTCCTACATGGCCTCTCACCACTACCTTTAGCAAATCGTGTTCACACACTTAGCTCACACATCGTAGGACATGTTCATCACCATTCCAATTCATCCTCGATGAACCCGACCTGACTCAACTCTAAGAAGTAGCAGGCATGACAAACAAGCATGAATGAGTAGGCACATCAGGGCTCAAACAACTCCTACTCATGCTAATGGGTTTCATCTATTTACTGTGGCAATGACAGGTCATGCGGAGGAAAAGGGGTTCAACTACCGCAGCATGTAACAGTTGAATCGTTGTTGTCCTAATGCAGTAAAAGAGAGCAGGAGCGAGAGAGTGGGATTGTATTGGAATAAACAAGGGGGTTTTGCTTTCCTAGCACTTCTGAAGATAGTATAGTTCTTCATCGGTGTCATCGATCTCATCGTCGAAACCGCATCTACTGAGAGGGGACAAACACCGACAACAGAGAAAGAACACAATCAATGCAATGCGCAATATGATGCATGATCATGACATGTCAACATGCTGTGATTTGAGCTAATGCAACTGGAACAGAAGGGTTTGAACTTATTTGAACCAAGGGTTCAAATTCAAACTCAAGTTATGAGCTCATATAATGCATTACCATGTTTTGATCTAAACAGCAAGGTTAAGTTGCTTTGTCATGCATGAAACCAGTACCAATGGATAGATTAGATTTTTCTGATCATTTTTCATATATAACTTATTTCATTTGGAGTTATGGTTGATTATATATGATTTTTAGAAGTTTATAACATTTTCTGAAATAGATAAACCATTTAAGATTTATTTAAATTCCAGAAAAGAATTACTGCGTCAGCATGACATCACTGTGATGTCAGCGACCAGGTCAAACCTGACATGTGGGGTCCACACGTCAGTGACTAACTAACTAATCTAAGTTAATTAGTGTTAAACTACTACTAACTAAAAATGTCGGTGGAGTTAATTAAACTTAATCAAAAACTAAACTAGGATTAGATGGGGCCAGGGCCCACTTGTCAGCGACCCAGGGTATGTCAACCCCTGGTCAGTGGGGTCAAACCCGCTAGACTTGGCCCACGGCTTGACGCCGGCGACGTCAGACACGGCGGAGAGCGTCGGGTTTTGCCGTCTAGCGACCAAACGAGCGGCGGAGAGGCTCTACACGTAGCTGGCGCGCTTCCGCATCCAACGGGACCGGAGTCAGCGGATGGGGTGGTCGAAAACAGTGGCGACGACCTCAACGGCAGCGGCCGGAGCTCGGGCATGCACGGGAACGCGTTTGAAGCTCGCAAACTAGCGAACTAAAGTGCTATGGCTGCTCTACGTGGTGCTACGAGCGTATTGGACTCGCCCGGGTGACCAAATGATCACCGGAGCTGCGTCAACGGCGAGCTTGGGCGGCGGTGTGCTATGGTCAGCAAGGGGGCGACGGCTATGGCGAGCAACAGTGCACGCCGTTAGGGGGTTTCGACGCGGGAGCTCACAGCGGTTCGGATGAGGCAGACGGCGAGCTCGGGGAGGCGGAGACGGCGGCGAATCGACGGGTGCGGCTTCCGGAAACCGAGGAGGAAGAAGATGAAGCAGTCGGCGATGCAGGCCGTCCCAGCGCTCGGGGCCAGGGTGGGGCGAAGTGGCGGACGATGGCGGAGCTTGCAGACGAGGTGGGGAGGCTTGGGGAGCAGGGTGGTCGCGGCTATGGCGGCAGCGAGCTCGCGGGCGTGTCGGCCATGGTGGAGAGGGCGAGAGGGAGGCGAGGGGGAGAGTGGCGGGGCGGTCAACGCGATCCAGATGGCTCCCGCAGGTCTGTCCGCGGCGCCACGCAAGCTAGCAGGCAGGAGGTGGCACGGGCGCGTGTGTGCGCACGGCGAGCACGCGCTCGGCGTCCTTCTGGGGCGGTGGAGACGACGACTGGCGTCGGCCAGGTGGGCTGGGCAGCCAGGTGGGCTGCGACAGGTAAGCCAGGTAAGTGCTTCTCTCTCTCTCATTCCTAATTCTTTCTGTTTTCTATTATCTGTAATTGTTTTGGATTTATTAAAAATGCCAGAGCATTTTCAAAAATCATGAGACTACTTGTGGCCACTGTTTGGATTATTTCCAATAGCGAACATTTCAGTTCATGAATATTTGGACATTTAAAATATTATATAGCATTTAAATGCCCAAATGCAAATAGCATATGATTTAATTCAGTGACCCAATATTGTCCTAGAAAGATGTGAACCATTTTTGTCACAGGTTCTAGACCAAGGCAAAGATGATGAACATTTTTGAAGGGCATTTCAGGTTCATTGAAAAAGTATTTTAGTAACCCTAGTTGGATTCAGTGGTGCTGGGGGTTTCTCTCATCCCCATTTCCAAGTTTTTGAGGAATTTAAACATGATGCAAACACTCTAATGCATGCACTGACTAGGGTTGTGACACACATATCCCAAGAATCGATACTATTGTGAGGCAAAGAAGAAAACCAAATTTTTGCACGATCTCGCAAAGAAAACGGGAATAATTTCAACTTCACAATATCATTGTCCACATCTTTTTTCTTTTGCACATCGCATAATTCCACGAATGTGTTAAGATGGGATGCGGCATCCTCACTAGGAGTACCGGAAAATTGATCTTTCATAACAAGATTCAACAAAGCGGCATTAATATCATAAGACTCCGCACTAGTGGTGGGAGGAGCAATCGAAGTGCTAATAAAATCATTATTGTTGGTATTGGAGAAATCACACAACTTGGTGTTCTCTTGAGTCATCGTGACTACGCAACAAGACTGCACTCAAAAATAGATCTGACGAGAAAAATGATGAACGAAAAAGAGGGCGAATAAAAGGGCAATTTTTTGTGAAGTGGGGGCGATGAAAACGAGAGGCAAATGGCAAATAATGTAAATTGCAAGGAGATGAGATTTGTGATTAGGAACCTAGTAGATGTTGATGATGTCTCCCTGGTAACGGCGCCAAAAATTCCTTTTGATGCGGCTTGAACTACGTCTACATTTCCCCAAAGAGGAAGGGATTATGCAGCATAGCTACGGTAGGTATTTCCCTCAATGATGAGACCAAGGTTATCAAACCAGTAGAAGAACCACGCAACACTACGTAAACAGTACCTGCATACAAAGAACAAATACTTGCAACCCGACGTAAAAGAGGGGTTGTCAATCCCTCACAGGTAAAAAAGATAGATAAAATTGTAGTAGATTGGATAAATAAATCTCGCGGGAACGCAAGATAAAATAAATAACGATAAATTGCAGCAAGATATTTTTGTGTTTTTGGATTAATATATCTGAGAATAAAAGCGAATAAAAATAGATCTCAAAGGAAAATATGATAATGAAGAGACCCAGGGGCCGTAGATTTCACTAGTGGCTTCTCTTGAGAAAAATAGGGTAAACAAATTACTGTTGGGCAGTTGATAGAACTTCAAATAATCATGATGATATCCAGGCAATGATCATTAGATAGGCATCACGTCCAAGATTAGTAGACCGACTCCTGCCTGCATCTACTACTATTACTCCACACATCGACCGCTATCCAGCATGCATCTAGTGTATTAAGTTCATGGAGAAACGGAGTAATGCAATAAGAACGATGACATGATGCAGACAAGATCTATTCATGTAGGAATAGACCCCATCTTGTTATCCTTAATAGCAACGATACATACGTGTTATTTCCCTTTCTGTCACTAGGATTGAGCACCGTAAGATTGAACCCATCACAAAGCACCTCTTCCCATGGCAAGAAAAATCAATCTAGTCGGCCTAACTAAACCAAAGGTTCGAAGAAGAAATACGAGGCTATAAGTAATCATGCATATAAGAGATCGAAAGACTCAAATAACTTTCATGGATAAAAACATAGATCTGATCATAAACTCAAAGTTCATCGGATCCCAACAAACAGAACGCAAAAAGAGTTACATCAAATAGATCTCCAAGAGACCATTGTATTGAGAATCGAAAGGGAGAGAGAGGAAGCCATCTAGCTACTAACTACGGACCCGTAGGTCTACAATGAACTACTCATGCATCAACGGAGAGGCACCAATGAGGATGATGAACCCCTATGTGATGGTGTCTAGATTGGGTCTTGTGGTTTCTGGAACTTGCGGCAGCTGGAATTGTTTTTCGTTGACTCCCCTAGGGTTTCTGGAATATTGGGGTATTTATAGAGCAAAGAGGCGGCGTGAGAGGCGGCCAAGGTGGGCACAACCCACAAGGGCGCGCGTGGGCCCCCAGGCTTGCCCAGGTGGGTTGTGCTCCCCTCAGAACCCCCCTGGTACTTCATTGGCCCAACTTATGTCTTCTGGTCCAAAACAATGTCCAAAAAGTTGGCTGTGTTTGGACTCCGTTTGGTATTGATTTTCTGCAAAGTAAAAAACAATCAAAAGACAACAACTAGCACTGGGCACTATGTCAATAGGTTAGTCCCAAAAAATGATATAAATTTGCTATAAAATGATTGTAAGACATCCAAGAATGATAATATAACAGCATTGAAAAATCAAAAATTATAGATATGTTGGAGACGTATCAAATACCTGTAGAGCAGCCTTATGATCACCCAGTTACGAAGTGACATGTGACAGTATACAAAGTATTCCTCTGGTGCTTGGGAGTGGCTTGATCTCATGGTCTAAGGAACTGATACTTGACATGAAGAAAGCTTTATCAAAGAACTAAATGATCTGATGCTAAGCTAACGGTTGGGTCTATCCATCACATCATTCTCCTAACGGTGTGATCCTGTTATCAAATGATAACTCATATCTATGGTTAGGAGACGTTAACCATCTTTGATCAGCGAGCTAGTCTAGTAGAGGCTTACTAGGGACACGGTGTAGTTTGTGTATTCACACATGTATTTAAGTTTTCGGTCAATACACTTCTAGCATGAATAATAAACATTTATCATGAACAAGAAATATGATAATAACTAATTTATTATTGCATCTAGGGCATATTTCCAATAGTCTCCCACTTGCACTAGAGTCAATAATCTAGATTACATCGTAATGAATCTAACACCCATGAAGTCTTGGTGCTAATCATGTTTGGCTCGTGGAAGAGGTTTAGTCAACGGGTCTGCCACATTTAGATATGCATGTACTTTGCAAATTTCTATGTCTTCATCCTTAATAAAATTACAAATGGAGTTGAAGTCGCATTTAATGTGCTTGGTCTTCTTGTGAAACCTGGGCTCCTTGGCAATGGTAATGGCACAAGCGTTGTCACAAAAGATAGTCATTGGATCCGATGCACTAGGTATCACCCCTAGGTCGGATATGAACTCCTTCATCCAAACTCCTTCTTGCGTTGTTTCCGAAGCAGCTATATACTCCGCTTCACATGTAGATCCCGCTACAATGCTCTGCTTGGAACTGCACCAACTGACTGCTCCACCATTCAAAATGAATACATATCCGGTTTGTGACTTTGAGTCATCTGGATCAGTGTCAAAGCTAGCATCGATGTAACCCTTTACGACGAGCTCTTCGTCACCTCCATAAACGAGAAACATATCCTTAGTCCTCTTTAGGTACTTAAGGATATTTCTGACCGTTGTCTAGTGATCCACTGCTAGATTACTTTGGTACCTCCCTGCCAACTTATGGCAAGGCACACATCAGGTTTGGTACACAGCATGGCATACATTATAGAGCCTATGGCTGAGGCATAGGGGATGACTTTCATCCTTTCTCTTTCTTCTGTCGTGGTCAGGCTTTGAGTCTGACTCAACTTCACACCTTGCAACACAGGCAAGAACCCCTTCTTCAACTGTTCCATTTTGAACTTCTTCAAAATCTTGTCAAGGTATGTGCTTTGTGAAAGTCCTATCCAGCGTCTTGATCTATCTCTATAGATCTTGATGCCCAATATGTAAGCAGCTTTCCCAAGTCTTCCTTTGAAAAAATCCTTTCAAACAACCCTTTATGCTTTCCAGAAGTTCTATATCATTTCCAATCAACAATATGTCATCTACATATACTTATCCGAAATGCTATAGAGCTCCCACTCACTTTCTTGTAGATACAAGCTTCTCCGTAAGTTTGTATAAAATCAAAAGCTTTGGCCACCTCATCAAAGCATATATTCCAAATCCAAGATGATTGCACCAGTCCATAGATGGATCACTGGAGCTTGCATACTTTGTTAGCATCCTTAGGATCAACAAAACCTTCCGGTTGCGTCATATACAACTCTTCCTTAAGAAACCCGTTAAGGATTATTGTTTTGTTGTCCATCTGCCTACTTTCATAATCATAAAACACGGCAATTGCTAACATAATTCTAATAGACTTAAGCATTGCTACAAGTGAGAAAGTCTCATCGTAGTCAACCCCTTGAACTTGTTGGAAACCCTTTGTGACAAATCAAGCTTTATAGACGGTGACATTACCATCAGCATCTGTCTTCTTCTCAAAGATCCATTATTCTCAATAGCCTGCCGTCATTGGGCAAGTCCACCAAAGTCCATACTTTGTTCTCATACATGGATTCTATCTCGGATTTCATGGCCTCAAACTATTTGTCGAAATTCGGGCTCATCATTGCTTCTTCATAGTTCGTAGGTTTGTCGTTATCTAACAACATGACTTCCACGACAGGATTACCGTACCACTCTAGTGCGGAGCGTGTCCTGGTCGACCTACGAAGTTTAGTAGTAACTTGATCCGAAGTTTCATGATCATCATCATTAGCTTCCTCTCCGGTTGGTGTAGACATCACGGGAACTGCTTACTGTAATGTGCTACTTTCCAATTCGAGTGAAGGTATGATTACTCCATTAAGTTCTACTTTCCTCCCACTCACTTCTATAGAGAGAAACTCCTTCTCTAGAAAGGAATCATTCTTAGCAACAAAAATCTTACCCTCGGATCTGTGATAGAAGGTATACCCAATGATCTCTTTAGGGTATCCTATGAAGACACACTTCTCCACTTTGGGTTTGAGCTTATCAGGCTGAAGCCTCTTGACATAAGCGTAGCATCCCCAAACTTTAAGAAATGATATCTTAGGCTTCTTGCCAAACCATAACTCATATGGTGTCGTATCAACGGATTTAGATGGTGCCCTATTTAAAGTGAATGCGGTTGTCTCTAATGCATAACCCCAAAACAGTAGTGGCAAATCGGTAAGAGACATCATAGAACGAACTGTATCCAATAAACTATGATTACGATGTTCGGACACACTATTACGCTGAAGCATTCCACATTGTCTTAAATGCGTGCCAAACTCGTAACTCAAATATTCACCTGTACGATCAGATCATCGAAACTTTTTTTTTGACGATGATTCTCCACTTGAATCTGAAATTCTTTGAACTTTTCAAATGTTTTAGACTTGTGTTTCATTAATTAAATATACCCATATCTACTCAAATCATCCATGAAGGTAAGAAAATAACGATATCCACCACGTGCTTCAACACTCATCAGACCACATAGATCGGTATGTATTATTTCCAATAAGTCACTTGCCCGCTCCATTGTTCCGGAAAACGGGGTTTTAGTCATCTTGCCCATGAAGCATGGTTCACATGTGTTCAAATGATTCACAATCAAGTGATTCCAAAAGTCCATCAGCATGGGGTTTCTTCATGCTCTTTACACCAATATGACCTAAGCAGAAGTGCCACAAGTATGTGGTAATATCATCATTCTCTTTGCACCTTTTGGCATTAATACTATGATCATGTGTATCACTATGATGGAGATTCAGTAAACCATTCACATTGGGTGCATCACCATAAAAGATATTATTCATATAAACAGAACAACCATTATTCTCACAATTAAAATGAATAACTGTCTCGCAATAAAACGCGATCCATATCATGTTCATGCTCAATGCAGGCACCAAATAACATTTATTTAGGTTTAAAACTAATCCTGAAGGTAGAGGGAGCGTGTCTATGGCGATCACATCAACCTTGGAGCCATTTCAAATGCTCATCGTCACCTCATCGTTAGCTAGTTCCCGTTTATTCCATGGCTCCTGTTTCGAGTTATAAATATTAGCAACCGAACCAGTATCAAATACCCAGGTGATACGTCCATTTTACATCATCTTTTCTTACTGTTATTTATAATGTTTTTATGCATAATAATGCTTTATGGAGTAATTCTAATGCCTTTTCTCCCATAATACGCAAGGTTTACACAAAGAGGGAGAATACCGATAGCTAGAATTATGGACTTGAAAAAGCTACATCAGAGTTACGGATTCTGCACAACTCCAAATAAGCTGAAAATTTACAGAGAATTATTTTGGAATATATAAAAAATCCTGGAGCAAATAACTACCGGAGGGGGCCACCTGGTGACCACAATACACCAGGGCGCGCCAGGCACCCCAGGCGCGCCTTAGTGGGTTGTGGCTAGCCCGGCCCACCTCTGGTGCCCATCTTCTGGTATATAGGTCATTTTGACCTAGAAAAATAAGGAGAAGACTTTCGTGCTGGAGAGTCGCCTTCTCGAGGTGTAACTAGGGCATGAGCACCTTTGCCCTATGGCGGAGCGATTCCACCGGGGGAACTTCCCGCCCGGAGGGGGAAATCAAAGCCATCGTCATCACCAACAACCCTCTCATCTTTGGGAGGACAATCTCCATCAACATATTCAACAACACCATCTCCTCTCAAACCGTAGCTCATCTCTTGTGTTCAATCTTTGTCCCGGAACCTCAGATTGGTACCTGTGGGTGACTAGTAGTGTTGATTACATCTTGTACTTGATTATGATATGGTTTATTTGGTGGAAGATTATATGTTAAGATCCATTATGCTATTTAATACCCCTCTGATCTTGAGCATGATTATCATTTGTGAGTAGTTACCTTTTTTCTTGAGGTCACGGGAGAAATCTTGTTGCAAGTAATCAAGTGAACTTGATATGTGTTTGATATTTTGATGATATGTATGTTGTGATTCCATTAGTGGTGTCATGTGAACGTCGACTACATGATACTTCACCATCTTTGGGCTTAAGGGAATGCATTGTGGAGTAGTTATTAGATGATGGGTTGCTAGAGTGATAGAAGCTTAAACCCTATTTTATGCGCTACTTCGTAAGGGGCCGATTTGGATCCAAATGTTTAATGCTATGGTTAGATTTTATCTTAATACTTTTTTCATAGTTGCGGATGCTTGAAAGGGGGTTAATCATAAGTGGGAGGCTTCCAGTAAGAACAACAACCAAGCACCGGTCCGCTCACATATCAAATTATCAAAGTAGCGAACGCGAATCAAACCAACATGATGAAAGTGACTAGATGAAATTCCCGTGTATCCTCAAGAACAATTTGCTTATTATAAGAGCCCGTTTTGGCCTATCCTTTGCCACAAAAGGATTGGGCTACCTTGCTGCACTTTATTTACCGTTATATTTACTTGTCTTTTACAAATTATCTTGCTGTCAAACTACCTATTACCATTTATTAAAGTGCTTGCGGAAATTACCTTGCTGAAAACCACTTGTCCTTTCCTCCTGCTCCTCGTTGGGTTTGACACTCTTACTTATTGAAAGGACTGTGATGGACCCCTATACTTGTGGGTCATCAAGACTCTTTTCTGGCGCCATTATCGGGGAGTGAAGCGTTGTTGGTAAGTGCAAATTGGTAAGGAAAATTTTATATTACGCGCTGAAATTTATTGTCACTTGCTACTATGGAAAACAATCTTTTGAGGGGTTTGTTTGGGGTATCTTCACCTTGACCAGAAGCACAATTAGCTGCCCCTCTACCTACTGCACCTACTGAAAATATTGGTTGTGAAATTCCTTCGGGTATGATAGAACAACTGCTAGCTAATCCTTATGCAGGAGATGGAATAGAACATCCTGATATGCACTGGATCCATGTGGATGAAATTTGTGGATTATTTAAGCTTGCAGGTTTACACGGAGATGAAGCTAAGAAGAAGGTTTTCCTTTTATCTTTGAAGGTAAAAGCATTGGCATAGTATAGGCTATGCGATATTGGATCTTGGAACTGGAATCGATTGAAATTGGAATTTCACCAAAAAAATATCCTATGCATCTAGTCCATTGTGATCAAAATTATATATATATAATTTTAGCCTCTTGAAGGAGAAAGTATCGCTCTAGCTTGGGGGAGGCTTAAGTCAATGTTATATTCATGCCCCAATCATGAGCTCTCAAGAGAAATTATTATTCAGAACTTTTATGCTCGGCTTTCTCGTGATGATCAATCCATGCTCGATACTTCTTGTACTCGTTCTTTTATGAAGAAGACTATTGAATTCAGGTGGGATCTTTTAGAAAGAATTAAACGCAACTCTGAAGATTGGGAACTCGACGAAGGTAAAGAGTCAGGTATTAAGCTTAAGTTTGATTGTTTTAAATCTTTTATGAATACCGATGCTTTTCACAAGTTTAGCACTAAATATGGACTTGACTCTGAGACAGTAGCCTATTTTTGTGAGTCATTTGCTACTCATGTTTATCTCCCTAAGGAGAAGTGGTTTAAATATCATCCACATATTAAAGATGAAATTAAAGAACCGGTTAAAACTAAGGATGAAACTATTATTTATAATGTTGATCCAGTTGTACCTAGTGCTTACATTGAAAAAACACCTTTCCTTGTTAGGATAAAGGAACATGCTAAGGTATCAACTTTGGTTCGCAAAAGCAACATTAAAGCACCTAAACCCTCTGAGGAAATTAAAGTAGAATCTAGTTTTGCTATGGTTAAAGATCTTCTGGTAGAAAATATTGATGGGCATGTTATTTACTTCTGTGATGAAGCTGCTAGAATTGTTAAACCCGATGAAAAAGGTAAACATACACCTGTAGTTGGCATGCCTGTTGTCTTAGTTAAAATAGGAGATCATTGTTTTCATGGTTTATGTGACCTAGGTGCTAGTGTAAGTGCTATTCCTTTTACCTTGTACCAAGAAATTATGGATGACATAACACCCGCTGAAATAGAAGACATAGATGTTACTATTAAACTTGCTAATAGAGACACCATCACACCACTTGTGATTGTTAGAGATGTTGAAGTCTTGTGTGGGAAAATAAAATATCCTAATGATTTTCTAGTTCTTGGTTCCCACTAGATGAATTTTGTCCCATTATTTTTGGTAGACCTTTCTTGAACACTGTTAATGCTAAAATAGATTGTGAAAAACAAACTGTCAGTGTTAGCTTTGGTGATGGGTCTCATGATTTTAATTTCTCCAAGTTTAATAGACAACCTCATCAGAAATAAATTACCTAGTAAGGATGAAATAATTGGTATTGCTTCTATTGTTGTGCCTCCTACTGATCCACTTGAACAATATTTCCTAGACCATGAAAATGATATGCACATGCATGAATGAAATGAAATAGATAATTTTTTCTTTGAACAACAACCTCTACTTAAACACAATTTGCCTACTAAAACTCTAGGAGGTCCTCCTCCACCTAAAGGTGATCCAGTGTTTGAATTAAAACAATTGGCAGACACATTGAAATATGCTTATCTTGATGAGAAAAATATATATCATGTTATTATTAGTGCTAACCTTTTAGAACATGAAGAAGAAAGATTATTGAAAATTCTGAAGAAGCACTGAGCTGCTATTGGATATACTCTTGATGATCTTAAGGGCAATAGTCCCACTCTATGTCAGCACAACATTAATATGGAACCTGATGCTAAACCCGTTGTTGATCACCAACGACGTTTGAATCCTAAAATGAAAGAAGTGGTAAGAACTAAAATACTAAAGCTTCTGGAAGCAGGTATAATCTATCCCATAGCTGATAGTAGATGGGTAAGTCATGTTCATTGTGTCCATATGAAGGGAGGTATTACTGTTGTTCCTAACGATAAAAATGAACTTATTCCACAAAGAAGTGTTACTGGCTACAGAATGGTAATTGATTTTAGAAAATTAAATAAAGCTACTAGAAAAGATCATTACCCTCTGCCTTTTATTGATCAAATGCTAGAAATATTATCTAAGCACACATACTTTTGCTTTCTTAATGGATGTTCTGGTTTTTCTCAAATACCTGTTTCACAACCTGATCAAGAGAAAACCACTTTTACTTGTCCTTTTGGAACTTATGCGTATAGATGTATGCCTTTTATTTTATGCAATGCACCTGATGCCTTTCAAACATGTATGGCTGCTATATTCTCTGATTATTGTGAAAAGATTGTTGAGGTTTTCATGGATGAATTTTCTGTTTACAGAACTTCTTTTGATGATTGCTTAAGCAACCTTGATCGAGTTTTGCAGAGATGTGAACAAACTAATCTTTTCATGAATTGGGGCATAAAATTTCTGAACGAGGCATTGAAGTGGATAAAGCTAAATTTGATGCAATAGAGAAAATGCCTTGTCCTAAAGATATTAAAGGTATTCATAGTTTCCTTGGTCATGCTGGTTTCTATGGGAGGTTTATTAAAGACTACTCTAAAATTTTTATGCCTCTTACAAATCTTTTGCAAAAGGATGTTCCATTTGTCTTTGAGGATGATTGTGTAGAAGCCTTTGAAACACTTAAGAAAGTCGTAACTTCTGCACCTATCGTTCAACCTCCTGATTAGAACTTGCCTTTTGAAATTATGTGTGATGCTAGTGATTATGCTGTTGGGGCTGTTTTAGGGCAAAGAGTTGTTAAGAAATTGAATGTTATTCATTATGCTAGCAAAACTCTAGACAGTGTCCAAAGAAATTATGCTACTACTGAAAAAAATTAGAAGTCGTGTTTGCTTGTGATAAATTCAGATCTTACATTGTTGATTCCAAAGTAACGGTTCACATTGATCATGCTGCTATAAAATATCTTATGGAAAAGAAATATGCTAAACCTAGACTCATTTGGTGGGTTATCTTGTTACAAGAATTTGATTTACATATTACTGATAGAAAAGGAGCTGAGAACCCCGTAGTTGATAACTTGTCTAGGTTACAAAATATTCTTGATGACACACTACCTATTGATGATAGCTTTCTTGATGAACAACTAGCTGCAATAAATGTTTCCCATAATACTCCTTGGTATGCTGACTATGCTAATTATATCGTTGCTAAATTTATACCACCTAGTTTCAGATACCAACAAAAGAAAAAAAATCTTCTATGATTTAAGACATTACTTTTGGGATGACCCACATCTTTATAAAGAAGTAGTAGATGGTATTATTAGATGTTGTGTACCTGAGCATGAACAGGAACAAATCCTATGGAAATGTCACTCCGAACCATATGGACGGCATCATGCTGGAGATAGAACTGCCCACAAGGTATTGCAATCTGGATTTTATTGGCCTACTCTCTTCAAGGATGCTCGTAAGTATGTCTCATCTTGTGATGAATGTCAAAGAATAGTAATATCGGTAAACGTGAAGAAATGCCTATGAATTATTCACTTGCTGTTGAACCATTTGATGTTTGGGGTTTTGATTAGATGTGACCTTTTCTTTCCTCTAATGGGTATATACATATTTTGGTTCCTGTTGATTATCTTACTAAGTGGGTAGAAGCTAGTCCAACTAGTACTGTTGATCATAACACTTCCATTAAAACGCTTAAAGAAGTTATTTTCCCAAGGTTTGGAGTCTCTAGATATTTAATGACCGATGGTGGTTCACACTTTATTCATAGTGTTTTCGGTAAAATGCTTGCTAAATATGATGTCAACCATAGAATTGCTTTAGCTTATCACCCTCAATCTAGTGGTCAAGTTGAACTTAGCAATAGAAAAATAGAATTAATTTTACAAAAATATGTCAATAGGTCCCGAAAGAATTGGTCTAAGAAATTGGATGATGCACTTTGGGCCTACAGAACAGCTTATAAAAATCCTATGGGTATGTCTCCTTATAAAATGGTTTATGGAAAAGCTTGCCATTTGCCTCTTGAGTTAGAACATAAATCATATTGGGCAATTAAAGAACTCAACTATGATTTCAAACTTGCCGGTGAAAAGAAGTTATTTGATATTAGCTCACTAGATGAATGGAGAACCCAAGCCTATGAAAATGCCAAACTATTCAAAGGAAAGGTTGAAAGATGGCATGACAAAAGAATCCAAAAGCGGGAATTCAAAGTAGGTGAGCATTTTCTTTTGTACAACTCTCGTTTTAGATTCTTTGCAGGAAAACCTCTCTCTAAATGGGAAGGACCTTATATTATCGAAGAGGTTTATCGTTCTAGAGCTATCAATATCAATAATGCCGAAGGTACTAATCCAAAGGTGGTCAATGGGCGAAGAATTAAACATTATATGTCAAGTACGCCTATTAATGTTGAAACCAATATTATCCAAACTATGACACTTGAGTAACTGATGACCCACAAGTATAGGGGATCAATCACAGTCCTTTAGATAAGTAAGGGTGTCGAACCCAATGAGAAATAGAAGGAAATGACAAGTGGTTTTCAGCAAGGTATTTTCTACAAGCACCGAAATTATACGTAACGAGTAGTTTGATAGCAAGATAATTTGTAATGAGAAAGTAACGATAGTAGTAACAAAAGTGCAGGAAGGTAGCCCAATCCTTTTGAGGCAAAGGACAGTCCAAAACAGTCTCTTATGATAAGCAAAGCGTTCTTAAGGGTACACAGGAATTTCATCTAGTCACTTTCATCATGTTGGTTTGATTTGTGTTCACTACTTTGATAATTTGATATGTGGGAGGACCGGTGCTTAGGTGTTGTTCTTACTTGAACAAACCTCCTACTTATGATTAACCCCCTCACAAGCATCCGCAACTACAAGAAAAGTATTAAGAATAAATTCTAACCATAGCATTAAACTTTTGGATCCAATTCAGTCCCTTACGGAATAGCACATAAACTAGGGTTTAAGCTTCTGTCACTCTCGCAACCCATCATCTAATTACTACTCCACAATGCATTCCCTTAGGACCAAATATGGTGAAGTGTCATGTAGTCGACGTTCACATGACACCACTAAGGGAATCACAACATACATACCATCAAAATATCGAACACATATAAAATTCACATGATTACTTGCAACAATATTTCTCTCGTGACCTCAAGAACAAAAGTAACTACTCGCAAATGATAATCATGCTCAAGATCAGAGGGTATTAAATAGCATATTGGATCTGAACATATAATCTTCCACCAAATAAACCATATAGTAATCTACTACAAGATGTAATCAACACTACTAGTCACCCACAAGTACCAATCTATAGTTCCGGTACAAAGATTGAACACAAGAGATGAACTAGGGTTTGAGAGGAGATGGTGTTGAAGATGTTGATGGAGATTGCCCTCCCAAAGATGGGAGAGTTGTTGGTGATGATGAAGACGATGATTTCCCCCTCCGGGAGGGAAGTTCCCCCGGCGGAATCGCTCCGCCGGAGGGCAAAAGTGCTCCTGCCCATGTTCCGCGTCGAGACGGAGGCGCTTGGTCCCGAAAGTCCTCTCCTTATTTTTCTAGGTCAAAATGACTTATATACCAGAAGATGGGCACCGGAGGTGGGCTAGACCGAGCACAACCCACCAGGGCGCGCCTGGGGGGGCTGGCGCACCCTGGTGTCTTGTGCTCACCAGGTGGCTCCCTCCGGTAGTTATTTGCTGCAGTATTTCTTATATATTCCATAAAAATTCCTCATGAAGTTTCATCTCATTTGGAGTTGTGCAGAATAGGTAGCCTGATGTAGCTTTTTCAGGTCCAGATTTCCAGCTGCCGGAATTCTCCCTCTTTGTGTGAACCTTGCATATTATGAGTGAAAGGGCATTAGAATTACTCCAGAAAACATTATTATGCATAAAAACATTATAAATAACAATAGGTAAACATGATGCAAAATGGACGTATCAACTCCCCCAAGCTTAGACCTCGCTTGTCCTCAAGCAAAAACCGAAATTGAAAAACATGTCCACATGCTTAGAGAGAGAGGTGTCGATAAAAACAAAATACGGACATAGAAGCATCATGTAAGTTATTATAACAGCAACAAACTTAAACATAAAACTTTTATCATAGAACCTTTATCATAGGCTTCTCACGAATAAGTAGCAATTCATCACAACATCAAAGATAAAGCATAAACCCTATTGGAAACCAACAAACTATGTTCTTAGTCAACTTTGCAACTACAATTCGTCATCTTTTCAGGAAGGGTCACGTATCGGAGCCTTTAGGAAAGTCCACATACTCAACCATCATATAATCTTCTATAATTGCTAACACTCACCGCACTCACATGAGCAAAACGTTTCAACCGGACACATAGAAAGATAGGGGCTTATAATTTCGCCTCCCAACGTATTCACCTCAAAGGTGATGTCAACAATAATAACTCATGCTACCTATATCCTACTGGATATATATGCCTAGATCTTTCCTCACCACATGATGCTTGGCAAAAGAGATAAAACGGAATAGAGAGAAAAACTTTGACTCTTGCATGAAGGTAAATACATAAAAGTAAAAGATAGGCCCTTCGCAGAGGGAAGCAGAGGTTGCCATGAGCTTTTTGTTTGTATGCTCAATCCCTTAGTGCAAAAGAACGTCATGTTATATTGCCCCTTATGATAGCAACCTTTATTATGCAGTCTGTCGCTTTTATTCTTTGCCATCACAAGTTCGTACAACGCTCAAATTTCTCTTACACTAAATGATATAACACTTTTAGAAGCAATTTTTTTTGCCTTATTGCACCGATGAAACTTACTTGAAGGATCTTACTCAATCCTTAGGTAGGTATGGTGGACTCTTGAAAATAAGATTTAGGTTTAAGGGTTTTTGGATGCACAAGTACTATCTCTACTTGGTGCGGAATTTTTGGCTAGCAAAGATGGGGGGCAAGCACCACATGTTGAAGGATATATGACAATATAACTTCTATGTGAATATGAACAAACATAAATCATTACGTTGTCTTCCTTGTCCAACATCAACAATTTTGGCATATAATATTTTCATGGGGGCTCACAATCACAAAATATTTCCAAGATAGTGTATTTGCATGTGAATCTTCTCTTCCCTTATTAATTCTTTCATGAATTGCATTATTGACCAATGCTATGTTTGTCAATCTCGAACAAAATTTTCTACTTATACTTTTCCTTATGTGGTGTCATTACTTACAATAAGATTAGCATATGTTCTTTTTCATTTATTTCCTTTCTTTTTATTGAAACATGAAAGTAAAGAAAGCAAAACTCAAACTAAACTTATATCTCGCATATGATTACAAAGATAGATCACTAAGCAAACTCTCGAAAAGAAAGGATCGAACTAAACTGTTATTCATCTAAAGCAAAAGATAACTATGGATCGAACTAAGGTAACTAAAGGCAAAAGATAGTGGAGGTGATACGATACCGGGGCACCTCCCCCAAGCTTGGCGCAAGCCAAGGGGAGTGCCCATACCCGATACTCAATTTTCTTTTGGTGATGAAGAAGGAAGTGGTGGTGATGAAGTGGTAGCGATCTTGTCCTCGGGTTTCCATGGTAGAGGCGCACCATCATAAGAAGAGGAGTGAGTCTCGCGGGTCCTACAACTGGCAACCAAACTCATACCTTTAAACCTTGCCTCATATTCAAAGACTTGGTTTTGAAGGTCGTAGATCTGGCTCTGGAGGAAGTTGATTTGCTCGTTGAAGAAGAAGACGATGTCCTTCATGGACTTGCCATCCACCTTGAATCACGGGTGTAGTCCGCGATCATGAGATGATTGGCATTGAGTCCACGTTCCACCATCCCCTTGCACCGGAAGACTTCCTGCTCCATAGCTTCAAGCCTAGCCACCACGGATCCAGTCCCCTTGGGGCCTTGCACATCGCGGATGTGGAGCACCCCCTCACGCATCTGGATAGCTTGAGGGTGCTGCATCACCTCTCGCAAATATGGGTTGATGACGTTCTCGAAGAACTTGTCCTTGGAGGAGCTTGAAGCGGCCATGGTGGATTAGATCTGTCAGCAAACAGCAAGGAAAAGACAACAGGAGATTTCTCCGCGATACGGAGGTCAATAGGTTCGGGGGGTATATAAAGATTTTTTTTATCTTGGGAAACAAGCAAACGGAAGAAAAATGGAGTCCGAAAGGTACCCGAGGCGGGCACAACCCACCTGGGCGCGCCAGGCAAGCCAGGCATGCCCTGGTGTCTTGTTCCCACCAGGGGTGCCTTCTCGTTGTTTCTTGTTTTCCTAATTTTTTTATATTCTAAAATGGACAAAAAATATTTTTTGCAGATTTTTTGGAGTCCGTTTACTTACCGTATCACGTACCTCTTTTTTCACGATTCTGGAGTGTTCCAGAAGGTTTCTTTTATGTGTTCTTCCGGTGTCATAGTTTGGATAATATTGCTTTCAACATTAATGGGCGTACCTGAAATATAATGTTTTATTCGTTGCCCATTAAGAACCTTCGGGTTAGTACCTTTGGCATTATTTATTTTGATAGCTCCAGATCGATAAACCTCCTAGATAACGTAGGGTCCTTCCCATTTGGAGAGGAGTTTTCCTACAAAGAATCTGAAACAAGAGTTGTACAAAAGAACATATTCTCCAACCTTGAACTCACGCTTTTGGATTGTTTTATCATGTCATCTTTTAACATTTTCTTTAAATAACTTGGCATTTTCATAAGCTTGGGTTCTCCATTCATCTAGTGAGCTAATATCAAATAACCTCTTCTCACCAGCAAGATTGAAATCATAGTTGAGTTCTTTAATTGCCCAATAGGCTTTGTGTTCTAACTTAAGAGGCAAATGACAAGCTTTTCAATAAACCATTTTAGTAGGAGACATACCCATAGGATTTTTATATGCTGTTCTATAAGCCCAAAGTGCATCATCAATTTCTTAGACCAATTCTTCCAGGACCTATTGACAGTCTTTTGTAAAATTAATTTTATTTCTCCATTTCTAAGTTCAACTTGACCACTAGACTGAGGATGATAGGGTGATGCAATTCTATGGTTAACATCATACTTGGCAAGCATTTTACGGAAAGCACCATGAATAAAGTGTGAACCACCATCAGTCATTAAATATCTAGGGACTCCAAACCTTGGGAAAATAACTTCTTTAAGCATTTTAATAGAGGTGTTGTGATCAGCACTACTAGTTCGAATAGCTTCTACCCACTTAGTAACATAATCAACAACAATCAAAATATGAGTATACCCATTAGAGGAAGGAAAAGGTCCCATGTAATCAAATCCCCAAACATCAAATGGTTCAACAGCAAGTGAATAATTCATAGTAATTTCTTGACGCTACTAATATTACCGATTCTTTGACATTCATCATAAGTTAAAACAAACTTACGGGCATCCTTGAAGAGAGTAGGTCAATAAGAACCAGATTGCAATACCTTGTGAGTAGTTCCGTCTCCCGCATGATGCCCTCCATAAGCTTCCGAGTGACATTTTCGTAGGATTTGTTCATGTTCAAGTACACAACGTCTAATAATACCATCTACTCCTTTATAAAGATGTGGGTCATCCCAAAAGTAATGTCTTAAATCATAGAATAATTTTTTCTTTTGTTGGTAAGTAAAGCTAGGGGGTATGTATTTAGCAACAATATAATTAGCATAGTCGGCATACCAAGGTGTACTATTAGAAACATTTATTGCAGCTAATTACTCATTTGGAAAACTATCATCAATAGGTAGTGGGTCATCAAGAACATTCTCCAACCTAGACATGATATCAGCTATGGGGTTCTCCGCTCCTTTTCTATCAATGATATGCAAATCAAATTCTTGTAGCAAGAGAATCCATCGAATGAGCCTAGGTTTGGCATCTTTCTTTTCCATAAGATACTTTATTGCAGCATGATCAGTCTGAACAATTACTTTAGAATCAACAATGTAAGATCTGAATTTATCACAAGCAAACACAACTGCTAAAAATTCTTTTTCAGTAGTAGCATAATTTCGTTGGGCACTGTCTAGATTTTACTAGCATAATGAATAACATTTAATTTCTTATCAACTCTTTGTCCTAGAACAGCACCAACAGCATAATCACTAGCATCACACATAATTTGAAAAGGCAAGTTCCAATCAGGTGGTTGAGCAATAGGTGCAGAAATTAATGCTTTCTTGAGTGTTTCGAAGGCTTCTAAACAATCATCATCAAAAACAAAAGGAATATCCTTTGCAAAAGATTTGTAAGAGGCCTAGAAATTTTAGAAAAGTCTTTGATAAATCTCCTATAGAAACCAGCATGACCAAGGAAACTACGAATACCTTTGATATCTTTAGGACATGGCATTTTCTCAATTGCATCAACCTTAGCTTTGTCCACCTCAATACCTCTTTCAGAAATTTTATGGCCCAAAACAACACCTTCGTTAACCATAAAGTGGCACTTCTCCCACTTCAAGACAAGATTTGTTTGCTCACATCTCTGCAAAACTCGATCAAGATTGCTTAAACAATCATCAAAAGACTTCCCATAAACACAAAAGTCATCCATGAAAACCTCAACAATCTTTTCAAAAAACTCAAAGAATATAGCAGTCATACATCTTTGAAAGGTAGCAGGTGCATTGCATAAACAAAAAGGCATACGTCTATAAGCATAAGTTCCAAAAGGACAAGTAAAAGTTGTCTTTTCTTGATCAGGTTGAGAAACAGGTATCCGTGAAAAACCAGAATATCCATCAAGGAAGCAAAAATGTGTGTGCTTCGATAATCTTTCTAGCATTTGATCAATAAATGGCAGAGGGTAATGATCTTTTCTAGTTGCTTTGTTTAATTTTCTTAGATCAATTACCATTCTATAGCCTGTAACAATTCTTTGTGGAATAAGTTCACTCTTATCATTAGGAACAACAGTAATACCTCCTTCCTTAGGGACACAATGGACAGGACTTACCCATCTACTATCAGCTGTAGGATAGATTATACCTGCTTCTAGAAGTTTTAATACTTCTGTTCTTACCACTTCTTTCATCTTCGGATTTAACTGACGTTGGTGATCAACAATGGGTTTAGCATCAGGTTTCCATATTAATCTTGTGCTGACATAGAGTAGGAATGATGCCCGTAAGATCATCAAGAGTATATCCAATAGCAGCTCGGTGCTTCCTTAGAACTTTCAATAATCTTTCTTCTTCATGTTCTGAAAGGTTGGCACTAATAATAACAGGATAAATCTTTTTCTCATCGAGATAAGCATATTTCAAAGTGCCAGGTAACTGTTTTAATTCAAACACAGGATCACCTTTAGGTGGAGGAGGACCTCCTAGAGTTTCAATAGGCAAATTGTCTTTAAGCAGAGGACGTTGTTCAAAGAAAATCTTACCTATTTCATTTCTTTCATGCATATGCATATTATTTTCATGGTCTAGCAGATATTGTTCTAAAGGATCAGTAGGAGGTACAACAATAGAAGCAAGACCAATTATTTCATCCTTACTAGGCAATTCTTTTTTATGAGGTTTTCTACTAAACTTGGAAAAATATAACTCATGAGACTCATCACCAAAGCTAAAACCGACAGTTTGTTTCTCACAATCTATTTTAGCATTAACGGTGTTCAAGAAAGGTCTACCAAAGATAACGGTGTTTAGTAGGATATTTTATTTTCCCACATAAGACTTTAACATCTCTAACAATCCCAAGTGGTGTGATGGTGTCTCTATTAGCAAGTTTAATATAACATATATGTCTTCTATTTCAGTGGGTGCTATGTCATTCATAATTTCTTGATATAAGATAAAAGGAATAGCACTCACGCTAGCACCTATGTCGCATAGACCATGATAATAGTGATCTCCTATTTTAACCGAGACAACGGGCATGCCAACAACGGGTTTATGTTTATCTTTTTTATCGGGTTTAGCAATTCTAGCAGCTTCATCACAGAAGTAAATAACATGCCCATCTATATTTTCAACCAGGAGATCTTTAACCATAGTAACACTGGGTTCTACTTTGATTTTTTCAGCAGGTTTGGAAGTTCTAATATAAATTTTATTGACCACAATTGAAACTTTAGCATGTTCCTTCATCCTAACAGGGAAAGGTGGTTTTTCAATATAGGCAGTAGGAACAACTGGTTCAACATTATAAATAATAGTTTCATCTTTAGCTATTACCGGTTCTTTAGTTTCTTCTTTAATAGGTGGGTGATACTTAAAGCACTTCTCCTTAGGGAGATCAACATGAGTAGCAAATGATTAACAAAAGGAGGCTACTATCTCAAAGTCAAGTCCATATTTAGTGCTAAACTTTTGAAAAGTATTCATAAAAGATTTAACACAATCAAACTTAAGCTTAACACGTGACTCTTTACCTTCGTCGAGTTCCCAATCTTCAGAGTTGCGTTTAATTCTTTCTAAATGATCCCACCTGAATTCAATAGTCTTCTTCATAAAAGAACCGACACAAGAAGTATCAAGCATGGATTGATCATTACGAGAAAGTCGAGCATAAAAATTCTGAATGATAATTTCCCTCGAGAGCTTATGATTGGGGCATGAATATAACATTGACTTAAGCCTCCCCCAAGCTAGAGCGATACTTTCTCCTTCACGAGGCCAAAAATTATATATATAATTCCTATCACGATGAACTAGATGCATAGGATAATTTTTTTGGTGAAACTCCAGTTTCAATCGATTCGAATTCCAAGATCCAATATCATCGCATAGCCTATACCATGACAATGCCTTTCCCTTCAAAGATAAAGGGAAAACCTTCTTCTTAGCTTCATCTCCGGGTAAACCTGCAAGCTTAAACAATCCACAAATTTCATCCACATATATCAAGTGCATATCAGGATGTTCGGTTCCATCTCCTGCATAAGGATTAGCTAGCAGTTGTTCTATCATACCTGAAGGAATTTCATATTCACTATTTTCAGTAGGTGCAGTGGGTTGAGGGGTAACTAATTGTGGTTCCGATCGAGATGAAGATACCCCGAACAAACCCCTCAAAGGATTGTTCTCCATAGTAACAAGTGACAATAAATTTCAGCATGTAGTAATAATTTTTCCTTACCAATTTCCACTTACCAAGAGCGCTTCACTCCCCGGCAACGGCGCCAGAAAAGAGCCTTGATGACCCACAAGTATAGGGGATCAATCGTAGTCCTTCCGATAAGTAAGAGTGTCGAACCCAACGAGGAGTAGAAGGAAATGACAAGTGGTTTTCAGCAAGGTATTTTCTACAAGCACTTAAATTATAAGTAATGACTAGTTTGATAGCAAGATAATTTGTAGCGAGCAAGTAACGATGGTAGTAAAAAAAGTGCAGCAAGGTAGCCCAATCCTTTTGAGGCAAAGGACAGGCCAAAACGGTCTCTTTTGATAAGCAAAGCGTTCCTGAGGGTACACGGGAATTCAACTAGTCACTTTCATCATGTTGGTTTGATTCGTGTTCACTACTTTGATAATTTGATATGTGGGTGGACCAGTGCTTGGGTGTTGTTCTTACTTGAACAACCTCCTACTTATGATTAACCCCCTCTCAAGCATCCACAACTACGAGAAAAGTATAAAGAATAAATTCTAACCATAGCATTAAACTTTTGGATCCAATTCAGTCCCTTACGGAATAGCGCATAAACTAGGGTTTTAAGCTTCTGTCACGCTCGCAACCCATCATCTAATTACTAATCCACAATGCATTCCCTTAGGCCCAAATATGGTGAAGTGTCATGTAGTCGACGTTCACATGACACCACTAAGGAAATCACAACATACATACCATCAAAATATCGAACACATATAAAATTCACATGATTACTTGCAACAATATTTCTCTCGTGACCTCAAGAACAAAAGTAACTACTCGCAAATGATAATCATGCTCAAGATCAGAGGGGTATTAAATAGCATATTGGATGAACATATAATCTTCCACCAAATAAACCATATAGTAATCTACTACAAGATGTAATCAACACTACTAGTCACCCACAAGTACCAATCTATAGTTCTGGTACAAAGATTGAACACAAGAGATGAACTAGGGTTTGAGAGGAGATGGTGTTGTTGAAGATGTTGATGGAGATTGCCCTCCCAAAGATGGGAGAGTTGTTGGTGATGATGAAGACGATGATTTCCCCCTCCGGGAGGGAAGTTCCCCCGGCGGAATCGCTCCGCCGGAGGGCAAAAGTGCTCCTGCCCATGTTCCGCGTCGAGACGGCGGCGCTTGGTCCCGAAAGTCCTCTCCTTATTTTTCTAGGTCAAAATGACTTATATACCAGAAGATGGGCATCGGAGGTGGGCTAGGCTGAGCACAATCCATTAGGGCGCGCCTGGGGGGCGTAGCACGGCCTGGTGTCTTGTGCTCACCAGGTGGCCCCCCTCCAGTAGTTATTTGCTCCAGTATTTCTTATATATTCAACAAAAAATCATCATGATGTTTCAGCTCATTTGGAGTTGTGCAGAATAGGTAGCCTAACATAGCTTTTTCAGGTCCAGATTTCCAGCTACCGGAATTCTCCCCCTTTGTGTGAACCTTGCATATTATGAGAGAAAAGGCATTAGAATTACTCCAAAAAAGATTATTATGCATAAAACATTATAAATAACAGTAGGTAAACATGATGCAAAATGGACATATCAATAACACATAAGTTAGACCTTTCGGAATACACCTGAATCGTGAAAAAAGGAGGTACGTGATACGGTTAGTAAATGGACTCCAAAAAGTCCGCAAAAATATTTTCTGTCAGTTTTGGAATATTATAAAAATTAGGAAAATAAGAAATAACCAGGAAGGCAACCGAGGAGGGCACGATACACGAGGGCGCACATGCCTTGCCTGCCGCGCCCAGGTGGTTTGTGCCCACCTCGGAAACCTTCCCGACTCCGTTTTCCTCCTTTTTGCTTGTTTCCCAAGATAAAAAGTCTTTATATACCCCCCCCGAATGTATTGACCATTGTATCGCAAAGAAATCCTTTGTTCTTGTTTTTTGCTGTTCTCTGACAGATCTAGATCACCATGGCCGCAACGAGCTCCTCCAAGGACAAGTTCTTCGAGAGGGTAATCAACCCTTACTTGTCCGAGGTGATGAAGCACCCTCAAACCATCGAGATGTGTGAGGGGGTGCTCCACATCTGGGATGTTCAAGGTCCTAAGAAGACTAGAACCAAGGAGGCCAGGCTTGAAGCTATGGAGCAGGAGGTCTTTAAGTGCAAGGGGATGGTGGACCATGCACTCAATGCCAATCACCTCATGATTACGGATTTCACCCGTGATCACAAGGTGGATGGTCGGTCTATGAAGGACACCGTCTTCACCCTCAACGAGCAAATCAATTTTCTGCAAAGCCAAATCTATGATCTCCAAAATCAAGTCTTTGAATACGAGGCAAGATTTAAAGGTATGAGTTTAGCTGCAAGTTGAAGGACTCGTGAGACTCGCGCTTCCTCTTATGATGGTGAGCCGCTGCCATGGAAGCCGGAGGATAAGCTCTCTACTACCTCAACACCACCACCATCATCATCTTCACCACCAATGGAGACTTGAGTAACGGGTATGGGAACTCCCCTTGGCTTGTGCCAAACTCGGGGAGGTTCCCCCGTATCGTATCACCACCGCTTTCCTTACCTTTATCTATCTTAGTTCGATCTTTAGTTATCCTTTGAATTAGTTGAATAAAAGTTAGCTTGATCTATTCTCAAGTATTAGTTTCGTGATCTTTCTTTCTATGTAATCGAGTGAAAGTTATATAATAAAGTTAGTTGAGTTTTGTCTCTTTCCTTTTATGTTTCAATAAAAAGATAAGGAAATAATGAAAAAGATCATATGCTAATCTTATGGGAAGTAATGACATCACATAGGGAAAAGTACAAGTGGTAAAATTTGTTGAAAGTTGACAAACATAGCATTGGTCAATGATGCAATTCATGAAAGAATTAATAAGGGAAGAGAAGATTCACATGCAAATAGACTATCATGGACGTATTTTATGATTGTGATCCCCCATCAAAATATTATATGTCAAAACGGTTGACGTTGGACAAGGAAGAAAACGTAATGATTTATGTTTGTTCATATTCACATAGAAGTTATATTGTCATAGATCCTTCAACATGTGGTGCTTGCCCAATACCTTTGCTAGCCAAAAATTCCGCACTAAGTAGAGATACTACTTGTGCATCCAAAAACCCTTAAACCCAAAATCTTGTTTTGAGAGTCCAGCATACCTACCTATGGATTGAGCAAGATCCTTCAAGTAAGTTGTCATCGGTGCGAAAAGGCAATAAACATTGCTTCTAAATGTGTTTGACCATTTAGTGTAAGAGAAAATTGAGCGTTGTACGAACTTGTGATGGCAAAGTAATAAAAGTGACGGACTGCATAATAAAGTTTGCTATCATAAGGGGCAATATAACGTGACGTTCTTTTGCACTAAGAGATTGAGCACACAAACTTAAAAGCGCATGGCAACCTCTGCTTCCCTCTACGAAGGGCCTATATTTTACTTTATGTATTTATGTTTTATGCAAGAGTCAAAGTATCTTCTTCTATTCCTTTTTATTTTTCCCTTTAGCAAGCAGCATGTGGTGAGGACATATCTAGGCACATATATCCAGTTGGATATGAGTAGACATGAGTTATTATTGTTGACATCACCCTTGGGGTGAGCAAGTTGGGAGGTGAAACTATAAGCTCCTATCTTTCTGTGTGTCCGGTTGAAACTTTTTGCTCATGTGTATGAGGTGAGCATTAGCAATCATAGAAGATTAAATGATGGTTGAGTGTGTAGACTTGCCAAAAGGCTCCGATATGAGACCCTTCCTGAAAATATGATGAATTGTAATTGCAAAGTTGACTGAGAACACATTTTGTCGGTTTTCAATAGAGTTTATGATTTTACTTTGATGTTGTGAGGAATTGTTACTTATTCATGAGAACTTATATGATAAAGTTGTTGCTGTTATAATAATATGCATGATGCTTCTATGTCTGTATTTTGTTTTTACCGACACCTCTCTCTCTCTCTCTCTAAGCATGTAGACATGTTTTTTGATTTTGGTTTTCGCTTGAGGAAAAGCGAGGTCTAAGCTTGGGAGAGTTGATACGTCCATTTTGCATCATGTTTTATTACTATTATTTTACTATTTTTATGCATAATAATGCTTTATGGAGTAATTCTAATGCCTTTTCTCTCATAATATGCAAGGTTTACACAAAGAGGGAGAATGCCGGCAGCTGGAATTTTGGACCTGAAAAAGCTACGTCAGAGTTACCTACTCTACACAACTCCCAATAAGCTGAAAATTTATGAAGAATTATTTTGGAGTATATAAAAAATACTGGAGCAAATAACTACCAGAGGGGGGCCACCTGGTGACCACAATACACCAGGGCGCGCCCTGGTGGGTTGTGGCCAGCCCGGCCCACCTCCGGTGCCCATCTTCTGGTATATAGGTTATTTTGACCTACAAAAAATAAGCAGAAGACTTTCGAGATGGAGCGCCGCAGTCTCAAGGCGGAACTGGGGCAGGAGCAATTTTGCCCTCTAGCAGAGCGATTCCGTCGGGGGAACTGCCCTCCCATAGGAGGAAATCGAAGCCATCGTCATCACCAACAACCCTCTCATCTTTGGGGGGCCAATCTCCATCAACATCTTCAACAACATCATCTCCTCTCAAACCCTAGTTCATCTCTTATGTTCAATCTTTGTACCGGAACCTCAGATTGGTACCTGTGGGTGACTAGGAGTGTTGATTACATCTTGTAGTTGATTACTATATGGTTTATTTAGTGGAAGATTATATGTTCAAATCCATTATGCTATTTAATACCCCTCTAATCTTGAACATGATTATCATTTGTGAGTAGTTACTTTTGTTCTTGAGGTCGCGGGAGAAATCATGTTGCAAGTAATCATGCGAACTTGATATGTGTTCGATATTTTGATGATATGTATGTTGTGATTCCATTAGTGGTGTCATGTGAACGTCAACTACATGGCACTTCACCATCTTTGCGCCTGAGGGAATGCATTGTGGAGTAGTTATTAGATGATGGGTTGCTAGAGTGACAGAAGCTTAAACCCTAGTTTATGTGCTACTTCATAAGGGACCGATTTGAATCCAAATGTTTAATGCTATGGTTAGATTTTATCTTAATACTTTTCTCGTAGTTGTGGATGCTTGCGAGGGGGTTAATCATAAGTGGGAGGCTTGTTCAAGTAAGAACAACACCCAAGGACAGGTCCACCCACATATGAAATTATCAAAGTAGCGAACGTGATGAAAGTGACTAGATGAAATTCCCGTGTACCCTCAAGAACACTTTGCTTATTATAACGGACCATTTTGGCCTGTCCTTTGCCACAAAAGGATTGGGATACCTTGCTGCACTTTATTTATCGTTGCCGTTACTTGTCCGTTACAAATTATCTTGCTATCAAACTACCTGTCACTGTTTATTTCAGTGCTTGCAGAAATTACCTTGCTGAAAACCACTTGTCATTTCCTTTTGCTCCTCGTTGGGTTCGACACACTTACTTATCAAAAGGACTACATGACCCCCTATACTTGTGGGTCATCACCAGGCGCTACTACGAGCACTATTATGGTACACATCAGTAACATGTATATCAAATATACCTTTCTTGACGTTGCCAACCTTCTTATCTGCCAAGTACTTGGGACAATTCTGCTTCCAGTGCCCATTCCTCTTGCAATCGAAGCACTCAGTCTCAGGTTTGGTTCCAGCCTTGGGTTTCTTCCCGAGGGCGGCAACTGGCTTGCCATTCTTGAAGTTTCCCTTCTTGCCCTTCTTGAAACTACTGGTCTTTATTAACCATCAACACTTGATGCTCCATCCACATTTCTAGTTCTGCGGCCTTAAGCATCGCGAATAGCTCGGGGGTCATTTTCTCCATCCCTTGCATGTTATAGTTCATTACGAAGTTCTTGTAGCTTGGTGGAAGTGACTGGAGAACTCGGTCAATCACTACTTCATCCGAAAGATTAACTCCTAACTGATTCAATGATTGCAGTACCCAGACATCTTGAGTGCCTGCTCACTAACGGAGGTATGAGCATTCCCCATATTATGCCTTGAAGAGGACTCGAACCTCCACACTCTTCAGCACAAGATTTTGAGTCTCGCGTGTCTACCATTTCACCATCAAGGCATCTTGAAAGTGAATTATATTCCATGCATATGATATCTATCTAATGTGATATATGGAATATATGACAAAGGTGGAGTCTTGGAGTATTTCGATCGATCAGTCATATAGGCCTGAGTCAGACATCAAATAGCTTCGATTTGCATTATTCATAGGACACCTTATATGTATCAAAATCGATATCAAAATCAAAAAGATGAAAGATGTACAATCCAATTTCTCGATTCAATAGAAGCCCAAAGAGGTGCATATGGTACCCAAATTAGAATAAGATAGATATGTCAAAAGCAGGTCTAATTACACCTATTCCTAATCCTAAATAGAATGTAAGGACGTAGGGATTTATATGTAAATATAGTGTCCTATTTCCATAGGCTTGAATGACCCATTCTCATAATAAAAATGTGCACAGTCTGGTTCGGTATGGAATGAACTTATAACCTGATGATTGAGTTGATTCCATGATTATAAGTTCATAACCCTAGTGCCCATTCCCATTTTGGGTGGAACAGATCTACTAATTCTTTTATTCCGGTTAGTAAGAGGGATCTTGAACTAAGAAATGGACCTAGAAGCTAAAAGAGGGTATCCTGAGCAATTGCAAGAATGAGGTTCATTGATATTCCTGGTGTAGTAGATGCTATCACACATACAAGCATGCTCAATTCGATGGAATTGTTTGATCTTAAAGGGGATCTTCTATAATTTCGCACATAAGGTGTTATTTCTTGGTCTCGTCCAGTCATTAATAACTTGATTAATTTTAGATAGAAATAACACTCGTAAGTAGTCCTATTGAAACCAAGAAATATATGCCTGCTTGCCATCCACACCAGAATAGATAGAGTTTTCCGAAGAAACCTGCTAGTGGAGGAAGGCCTCCCAGGGATAAGAGACATAGGGCTAAACAGAGAGCCTAAAACTGATCTTTCATGTATAATCCTGCATAATCTCGAATGTTATTAGTTCCGGTACGTAGACCAAATAATACAATGCAAGCAAAAGTTCTTAGATTCATGGAGATATAGAACATTATATAAGTTATCATGCTTGCATATCCATCATTTGAGTCTCCAACAATTATTCCCATAGTTACATATCTGATTTGCCCTATGGAAGAAGATGCAAGCATATGTTTCATGCTTGTTTGAGTAATAGCAAGGTGATTCCCCAAAATCATGCTAAGAATAGCTAGGATTTCCAGAAGAAGATGACATTTGTTTGATGAGAAATAAAAAGGAATATCGAGAATTCGCGTGGCTGAAGCTGAAGCAGCTACTTCCGAAGTAACAGAAAGAAAAGCAACAACTGGAGTGGAGGAGTCAGAGTCGAAAATAGGATTCCTCGCTTCTTTCTCTCATGAAAAACCATGCATGAGACTTTCATCTCGCACGACTCCTAAGTGATAAAAGAAAGAAGAACTCCTCTTCTCTCTTTTTTGATTACCTTCCTCGCGTATGTACAAGACTGAATCAATTCTTTTTCAAAATCAATTCCAAAAAAGGACTACTAATCCTTAACTTTTCGAGGAATCCTTCATAAGTGGTTGTGAATGACTGACTTTTTCAATCCTTTCGACCTTGCTTCCTTAGGAGCAAGTCAGAAAGGTTCAGAAATAGAACCATCTGATTTGATTCGTTCCCAATAGCCATGAGATGATCATCTTAGGGTGATCCTTTTGTCAACGTATGCTCCTATTACACTGGTAGTCTCTGAAGGATGAGAACCCACTATGTAGCAGCCTCCGTCTTGCAGCAAAGAACTTGTCAGAGGTGTCATACCTATCAACCCGAGATGATCCTGAAATACCAATTTCATCTCCTCGAACATCTCATATGGTCGGTGGTGCACAAAACATCTTTGGAGCCCCGGTTCTAAGACGTAAAGCATGGCGCACTGAATTATCGAGTAGTCATCATTTCTTGTCTGCCAAACGTTCATAGCGTCCAGGTTTGCGGGAGCGGGTTTGTAACATCCCAAATTTTCAATTTGGAATGTTATACATTAGATCATCATTGCATATCATATTTTATTGCATTTTGGTTGATCCTAGAAATTCTACGCAACTCAAGGACCCGCGGAGAGAGTTGGGGATTTCATTATTTTCATATTCGAGTCTTTCTCGAATTTTGAAAAGAGGATCGTTTGATTTTAATTATTTTTCTCTGAAATATTTCTTTCATTAAAATAAAAGAGAGAGGATAAAATGACTTCCTCAAAATAAAGAAATATCGGAGATTTAATATTAAAATCAAATAAGATTTTTTTTCAAGAGTTTTATCCCTATTTTATTTGAATTAGGAAAAAAATATGTGTTTCTCAAAATTGCATTTTAGGCCCAAATAAAAGTTCACCTTGTCCGGCTTACTTTTAGAGAACGGGGAAAATGTATTTCGGGATTTTTGGAGTCAGTTTAGTATTTCTTTTCTTTCTTTTTCTGCACGTCGGAATTATTAAAAAAAAAGTCAAACCGACTCCGGGCCGTACCCGAGCGGGACACCGCCCGGGGGGCCTTTATAAGTCGCGACGCTCGAGCCGCCGCAGCCCAGCACCGCCGCCCAAACCCTAGCCCGATGCTGCCGCCGCCGCCGCGCGACCTCGCCGCCGACGCCGCGTCGCACCGCCGCCGACCCGCCGCCCCGCGTCGCCTCGCCGGAGCCGCCCGCCGCCGCCACCGCCGCCGCCCTCGCCGGAGGTAGCCGCCGTCGCCGCCGCCGGTTTTCTTCGGAAAACCGTATGGTTTTTTTAGACCCACGGTTTATTTTTTTAGATCGGTTTGTTTTTTTCGGTTCAGTTATATAGTGAACGCCCGTTCGTTCGTTTTAACGAACGGTTTTCACCGTTTAGCCGCAGATAGCGAACGTTCGTTCGTTATCCTATTCGTCAGTTTTTCTTTTTCTCGGATTTTCCGCGATTATTTTCGATCGCGATTTCTGATCCGATTTTCGTTTTAGTATAACTTTTCGCTCGTTTATCGGAATCAGGCGATTCAAGCGCCTAGAGTTTCGTCTCGAAACCCTCTTTCTGTTTAACCAACTGAAACAAGATTTTTACTGTAAAATTTGACTTTAGTCCAGATTAGTAAACGAAGCTTGTTTCGTTCGCCGTTTGAGTTTTGTTGCTTCGTTTGATTTTATTCTTTTTGCAAACCGGAGTTCTTAAGTTGAACTTTCTGGTTAGATCTCTTATTTGAGTTTTACCCATGCCCTTGATTGATTGCTTATTGTATGCTTGTTTGTTTGCGATAGAGTACCCGGAGTGCGAAGCGTGCTACTACGAGTCTCTAGGTTTCGCGGATCATCGGCAAGGCAAGTAACACTTTGATCATACCTCTTACTACCCAGTTTTATTGCATTAGATCAATCCTTAAACAATTGCATGGTTAGGATCTGATTAAATTGTGGGTTTTGGGAAGTAGATGGGGTAGTACCTATTCACCTGTTTATTATCAAACCTTTGGGAGTTACTTCTACGTTGCTTATATTGCGATGCTATGCTCGTAGACGTGGATTGGGTTTGAGTGTATTCATGACAGATGTGAGATTGTTAATTAATGGTTCAACTTAAGGTGGCAACTTAAATACACATCTAGGTGGATTGAGGCACCTGGGGTATCCAGTGATTGCCTGTATTTTTTGGAAATTCCGGGGTACCGTGTGATTCTCCTATGGACTGCCACCCAGACTCAAAGGGATCATAAGATTATTCATGCTAGAAACTTCTGTGTGCAGCCACATGCCATTATGGGCTCTGGCATAGTTGAGTAAGTTGTGGGAAACCTTTCCATGATGGGCTAGCAGATGTAGGGGATTGTAGGTGTACCGGCCTATCTATCGGTTAAGGGGACCTCTTCGGAAAGACTGTGTCTCGGTCATCTGTTTCTCAAACATCATGCGGTGCCAGAAATTCAACGGAGGAGATCGAGTCTTGTGGGGAAAAGTGCACAAACCTCTGCAGAGTGTACAAACTAATCATGGTTAGCCGTGTCCCCGGTTATGGACATCTTGAGTATCTAGTTTCTTGGATTATCATGTGGATCTCATCACTCTTATTATAAAATTTTATTGGGTTATTGATTACTTTTTAATTGGGATTGAGATGGGGTTTACCATTCTCAATGTTTAACAACCACCATGATAGTTAAATAAAATATATTCCTTTGAAGTAGGGAAAAATTGGCTTTTCGCAAAACATATTAACCATACAGCCTCCACCAGCCATATATATGCATGTAGTGATAGCATTATTCTGTTCATTACACTTTTGTGTTACATTGCCAGCATATTCCATGTGTTGACCCGTATTCGGGCTGCAACGTATCATGTTGCAGACTTTTCAGATGACGAGTAAGGAGCCTTAGGTCGTGGTCTTTCACTCAGTGATGTCGTTGGAGTTGATGGACTCACTTTATCTTCCAAGCCTTCTGCTGTTATCGTATTAGATGGCCTTAAGCCATATTTATTGTAATAAGTTCTCTTTTGAGACATTCGATGTAATAAGTGTGTGATTGCCACTCCGTTATAAATCCTTCAAGTACTGTGCGTGTCAGCATTACCGATCCAGGGATGACACTGATGCACAGAGATCAGACTGTTTGAGGTCTGGTCGCTACAAAGATGGTATCAGAGCACACGCTGACTGTAGGACACGACCACTAAGCTAAATCCCTAGATCACTACTCTCTTCTCATTTCTGACTCCTCTCCATTTTCTACTCTTTAGGATGGACGATGCAAGGATCAAGTTCACGCAACCAGATGAAGACACCCCTTTTGGACGCCACTTGAAGGAAGTTACTAGGTACCTGAACATTGGAATACCAATCTTCACCGGGACTTACAACGCCACTTTACCAGAAGAGGAGCGCTGGATGATTCAAGTTCAAGTTCTAGGGAGGACGTTCGCGCCAGTCACTGAGCCCATAGAGTTTTCCTTTGATGCACCATCCTGGAGTCTAGGAAAGAGTATGGCAGCTCACATTACCATGGGACGCATTGGAGAAGTTTACCACAATGATCTCAAGGACACTATCTACCAGATTTGTGAGCGCCAAGGTGAGCAATGGGAGATGATCAGCACCAGGAAGGATAGATCGATTACCTCTTTCATCCAGGAGTTAAACCAGCACATTCGACGCCAGGAGAACCAGATGTGCGCAGGCATGACAGATTTGAAGAAGGTGATGACAAGGATCACGGAGCTGGAGGAAGAACTCAAGGCTACACGCGAAGATTATATGGAGGAGATCATCGTATTAGTGGAGAAGAATGACGACCTGACAAGGAAGCTAGGAGTTTTCATGGGAGACCCCGCACCAGGAGGAGAAGATGACGATTCCACTTGCCCGGAGAACTACATCATCATCGACGACACTGACTCGGACCCCGACGATAGCGATGATGACTATGTTGATGAAGCTGGAGCAGATATCATGGAATCTTCGACCGAGCAGTTTTTCTAGTCGACCAGCATATCAGTAGTAGTATTCCCCCATGTATATAGTATAGTCCAAGCACTTTTGTAACGATAGTCCTAGACCTATTGTATGCCCTTGTTTGAATTGATTGAGTGATATGTTTGTGTTTGTCTCATGTGCATATGGGTAGTGTTTTCCCCCTAGACCTCATTCTATTCTGTTTTCTCATCTTTTCTAAACCCGGCAGATGCCTCCGAGACGCGACAATGGATTTGCTTTCCCACCGGAGCTCACTCAGTTGATCCAGCAGCAGAATGCATTGATGCAGATACTAGTCCAGAATCAGAACCAGGGGAACAACAACAACAACAACCCACCACCACCACCACTAGTTGATCACTTAGCCCGTTTTCTTAGGTTGAATCCGCCGGTGTTCTCCAGTAGCACCGAGCCGATTGTTGCAGATGATTGGCTCCGTAAGATTGAAAGGGAGTTGACTACTGCAGGATGCACAGATGCGGAGAGAGTGCGTTTTGCCGCACATCAGCTTGATGGACACGCAACATCATGGTGGGAGAATTTTATAGTCACTTACCCCATTGACACTGTGACATGGGACCAATTTCAGCAAGCTTTTTGCACTGCCCATGTATCAGCAGGAGCTATGGCCATGAAGAAGCGAGAGTTTCGCAACTTACGCCAAGGAGGGCACACTGTTGGCCAGTATGTGGATGAATTTAGTAAGCTAGCACGTTATGCCCCAGATGACGTCGCTACAGATGCAGCTAAGAAGGAGAAGTTTCTGGAAGGACTGAATGATGAGCTGAGCATGCAATTGATGGTGGCAAATTTCAATAACTACCAGGAGTTGGTAGGTAGAGCTCTCATGCTTGAAGGGAAGCAGCAGCAGATTGACAGCCGCAAGAGGAAGTATGGACAAGGGAAGTATAATTCTGGAGCCCAGCAGAGACCTCGTTACACCCCGAACTCGGGAGGACTTGTTCATAACCATGGAGGCCACACTCATAATGGAGGAAGTTCGCACAATCATAGTGGCCCCAAGAACGGTAATGGTAATGGAGGGAGTAGCGGACAGAACCGTTCCATCCCGGCAACACCCGCCAAGAAAGATCTAAGCCACGTTACTTTCTACAAGTGCCAGAAGACTGGACATTACGCCAATGAATGTCCTGAAGCCAAGAATGGAAACGGCAATGGAAGCTCTGGGAAGAAGCCCAACCCTTTCAACAGGGGACAAGTGAACCTCGTTAACGTGGAGGAGGTTGAAGCTCAGCCAGATGCAGTAATAGGTAAGTTTTTGGTTAAGTCATTTACTGCAGTCGTTCTTTTGATACTGGTGCATCGCATTCATACATATCAAGGGGATTTGTGGATAAGTATAAGTTGCCCACTAGAGTTCTTAAGACACCCATGCTAGTAACCTCACCCGGAGCAGAGTATATGGCAAGCCATGGATGTTTTCAGATGCCATTGCCCATAGGCATGTTTTCCCCTCAGATCTGATAATATTGGAGTCGCAAGGTTTGGATGTGATTCTGGGTATGGATTGGCTATCGATGTATGGAGGAAACATCGATTGCGCCAGTAAGACGATTTTGCTCATCACCCCAGAAGGAAGAAGGATCAAGTATGTATCCCGACATGTTCCGAATAGGACGCAAGTAAATTCCTTATCAGGAGTTGTACAGGAGGAAGTACCAGTGGTGAAGGATTTCCCGGATGTATTTCCAGAAGAATTGCCAGGCATGCCACCGGATAGAGACATTGAGTTTTTTATTGAGCTTTTGCCAGGCACAGGGCCAATATCTAAGAGACTGTACAGAATGCCCGCAAAGGATTTGGAAGAAATTAAGAAGCAGATTAAGGAGTTACTGGATAAAGGTTATATACGCCCAAGTTCGTCACCTTGGGGATCACCAGTACTTCTAATGGAGAAGAAGGATGGATCGTTAAGGATGGTTGTTGATTATCGAGGATTAAATGAAGTGACGATCAAGAACAAGTACCCACTGTCGATGATCAATGATTTGTTTGACCAGCTGCAAGGAGCTAAGGTGTTTTCCAAGATTGATCTGCGATCAGGGTATCACCAGCTGAAGATTCGAGAGCAGGATATACCTAAGATAGCTTTTACCACGAGGTACGGGTTGTATGAGTATATCGTTATGTCATTTGGCCTGACTAATGCACCTCCTATTTTATGAACATCATGAACAAAGTGTTTATGGAGTTTTTGGATAAGTTCGTTCTGGTGTTCATTGATGATATTCTAGTCTACTCGAAGAATGAAGAAGAACATAAAGAACATTTGCGTTTGGTACTTGGGAAGCTCAGAGAACATCAGCTATACGCCAAGTTCAGCAAGTGTGAGTTTTGGATGAAGGAAGTTGGATTTCTTGGACATGTTATATCCGGAGAAGGAATAGCAGTAGACCCCACCAAGGTTGTCACTATGACAAATTGGGAGTCACCCACGTCAGTTGGAGAGATCTGGAGTTTTCTTGGACTCGCAGGATACTACCGGAGGTTCATTGAGAATTTCTCAAAGATTGCAAAGCCTATGACGGAGTTGTTGAAGAAGGACACCAAATTCAAATGGACTGAGGAATGTGAGGCCAGTTTTCAGGAGTTGAAGAGACGCTTGGTTACATGACCAGTGTTGATTCTACCAGATCAACGCAAGGATTATGAAGTGTATTGCGATGCTTCTCGTCAAGGACTTGGAGCCGTACTTATGCAGGAGGGAAGAGTTGTTTCATATGCCTCAGGACAGCTTAAACCCCATGAGTTAAATTATGCTACGCATGATTTGGAGTTAGCAGCCGTAGTGCATGCGTTGAAGACATGGAGACATTTTCTCATCGGAAACCATTGTGAGGTATACACGGATCACAAGAGTTTGAAGTATATCTTCACGCAGAAGGAGCTGAATCTCAAGCAGAGGAGATGGTTGGAGCTCATTAAGGATTATGATATGAGATTGCATTATCATCCCAGAAAGGCTAACGTAGTAGCCGATGCGTTGAGCCGCAAAAGTCATGTCAATACACTCATGACCGGAGAATTACCCAAGGAGTTAGCAGAAGACCTTCGTGAGCTATGTTTGGAAATAGTTCCGAGAGGTTATGTAGCAGCATTGGAGATTCAGTCTACTTTGATGGATAAGATCAGAGAAGCTCAGAAGACGGATAAGGAGATTGCCGAAATAAAGGAAATAATGAGTAAAGGAAAGGCTAAAGAATTTCGTGAGGATGAGCACGATACCTTATGGTTTGAGGACAGCGTATATGTGCCAAATGATCAGGAGATCATGAAGTTGATTCTGCAAGAGGCCCATGATTTGCCATATTCGATTCACCCAGGAAATACCAAGATGTATCTGGATTTGAAGGATAGTTTCTGGTGGACCGGAATGAAGAAGGATATTGTAGAATATGTAGCAGTTTGTGATGTATGTCAGAGAGTAAAGGCAGAGCATCAGAAGCCAGCAGGATTGCTACAACCATTGTCGATACCCGAATGGAAGTGGGATAGGTTAGGCATGGATTTTATCACGGGATTACCCAGGACTCGTTCATGCTATGACTTGATATGGGTTGTAGTCGATCGTTTGACGAAAAGTAGCTCATTTCATCCCAGTGAAGACCACTTACACCAGTGCTAAGTTGGCAAAGATATACATGACCAGGATCGTATGTCTGCATGGAGTTCTGAGGACAATTGTATCAGATAGAGGAACCCAGTTTACTTCAAAGTTTTGGAATCAGTTGCATCAAACTTTGGGAACCAGGCTAGAGTTCAGTACAGCTTTTCACCCGCAGATAGATGGACAGACTGAAAGAGTCAACCAGATTCTGGAGGACATGTTGAGAGCCTGTGCGCTAGACTATGGATCTTGTTGGGACGATAATTTGCCTTATGCAGAGTTCTCATACAACAACAACTATCAAGCTAGTTTGAAGATGGCCCCTTTCGAAGCACTGTACGGAAGGAGGTGCAGAACACCGTTGTTGTGGGACGAAGTTGGAGACCGACAGTTGTTTGGACCAGATTTGATTAAAGAGTCTGAAGAGAAGATTAAGCTAATTCGCGATAGGCTCAAGGTAGCCCAGTCCAGGCAGAAGGGTTATGCGGATTCTAAACGCAAGGAGACCGTTTACGAAATTGGAGACAGAGTGTATCTTCGTGTATCTCCACTTCGAGGAGTAAAGCGCTTTGGAGTTAACGGAAAGTTAGCGCCACGTTTTGTGGGACCATACAGAGTTTTGGAACGTATGGGAGAAGTTGCTTACAAGTTGGAATTGCCCGAAGGATTGTCAGGAGTTCACGATGTGTTCCACGTTTCTCAGTTGAAAAAGTGCCACGCAGAGATGGCTGATATTCCTCTGAGAGATACACTACCGCTGGAAGCGATACAATTGGATAGTGATTTGACCTACGAGGAGAAGCCAGGTAAGATTCTTGATTTTGCCAGCCGTGTCACAGCAACAAAGTGATCAAGTTCTGTAAAGTTCAGTGGAGTCACCATACCAAAGATTAAGCCACCTGGGAACGAGAGGAAGACCTACGGAAGGATCACTCTCACCTATTTTCTAGCCAACCCGAATCTCGAGGGCGAGATTCATCTTAAGGGGGGTAGGTTTGTAACATCCCAAAATTTCAATTTGGAATGTTATACATTAGATCATCATTGCATATCATATTTTATTGCATTTTGGTTGATCCTAGAAATTCTACGCAACTCAAGGACCCGCGGAGAGAGTTGGGGATTTCATTATTTTCATATTCGAGTCTTTCTCGAATTTTGAAAAGAGGATCGTTTGATTTTAATTATTTTTCTCTGAAATATTTCTTTTATTAAAATAAAAGAGAGAGGATAAAATGACTTCCTCAAAATAAAGAAATATCGGAGATTTAATATTAAAATGAAATAAGATTTTTTTCCAGAGTTTTATCGCTATTTTATTTGAATTAGGAAAAAATATGCTTTTTCAAAATTGCATTTTAGGCCCAAATAAATGTTCACCTTGTCCGGCTTATCTTTTGAGGACGGGGAAAATTTATTTCGGGATTTTTGGGGTCCGTTTAGTATTTCTTTTATTTCTTTTTCTGCACATCAGAATTATTTAAAAAAATAGTCAAACCGACTCCGGGCCGTACCCGAGCGGGACACCGCCTGGGGGGCCTTTATAAGTCGCGATGCCCGAGCCGCCGCAACCCAGCCCGAGCCGCCGCAGCCCAGCGCCGCCGCCCCAAACCCTAGCCCGACGCCGCCACCGCCGCGCCGCCCCACCGCCGACCCGCCGCCCCGCGTCGCCTCGCCGGAGCCGCCCGCCGCCGCCGGTTTTCTTCGGAAAACCGTACGGGTTTTTTAGACCGGCGGTTTATTTTTTTAGATCGGTTTATTTTTTTCGGTTTAGTTATAAGCGAACGCCCGTTTGTTCGTTTGTTTTAACGAACGGTTTTCACCGTTTAGCCGCAGACAGCGAACGTTCGTTCGTTAGCCTGTTCATCAGTTTTTCTTTTTCTCGGATTTTCCGCAATTATTTTCGATCGCGATTTCTGATCCAATTTCCGTTTTAGTATAACTTTTCGTTCGTTTATCGGAATCAGGCGATTCAAGCGCCTAGAGTTTCGCCTCGAAACCCTCTTTCTGTTTAACCAACTTAAACAAGATTTTGCTACTTTAAATTTGACTTTAGTCCAGATTAGTAAACGAAGCTTGTTTCTTTCGCCGTTTGAGTTTTGTTGCTTCGTTTGATTTGATTCTTTTTGCAAACCGGAGTTCTTAAGTTGAACTTTCTGGTTAGATCTCTTATTTGAGTTTTACCCATGCCCTTGCTTGATTGCTTATTGTATGCTTGTTTGTTTGCGATAGAGTACCCGGAGTGCGAAGCGTGCTACTACGAGTCTCTAGGTTTCGCGGATCATCAGCAAGGCAAGTAACACTTTGATCATACCTCTTACTACCCAGTTTATTGCATTAGATCAATCCTCAAACAATTGCATGGTTAGGATCTGATTAAATTGTGGATTTTCGGAAGTAGATGAGGTAGTACCTATTCACCTATTTATTATCAAACCTTTGGGAGTTACTTCTACGTTGCTTATATTGCTATGCTATGCTCGTAGACGTGGATTGGGTTTGAGTGTATTCATGACAGATGTGAGATTGTTAATTAATGGTTCAACTTAAGGTGGCAACTTAAATACACATCTGGGTGGATTGAGGCACCTGGGGTATCCAGTGATTGCCTGTATTTTTTGGAAATCCCGGGGTACCGTGTGATTCTCCTATGGACTGCCACCCAGACTCAAAGGGATCATAAGATTATTCATGCTAGAAACTTCTGTGTGCAGCCATATGCCATTATGGGCTCTGGCATAGTTGAGTAAGTTGTGGGAAACCTTTCCATGATGGGCTAGCAGATGTAGGGGATTGTAGGTGTACCGGCCTATCTATCGGTTAAGGGGACCTCTTCGGAAAGACTGTGTCTCGGTCATCTGTTTCTCAAACATCATGCAGTGCCAGAAATTCAATGGAGGAGATCGAGTCTTGTGGGGAAAAGTGCACAAACCTCTGCAGAGTGTACAAACTAATCATGGTTAGCCGTGTCCCCGGTTATGGACATCTTGAGTATCTAGTTTCTTGGATTATCATGTGGATCTCATCACTCTTATTATAAAATTTGATTGGGTTATTGATTACTTTTTAATTGGGATTGAGACGGGGTTTACCATTCTCAATGTTTAATAACCACCATGATAGTTAAATAAAATATATTCCTTGGCAGTAGAGAAAAATTGGCTTTTCGCAAAACATATTAACCATACAGCGTCCACCAGCCATATATGCATGTAGTGATAGCATTATTCTGTTCATTACTCTTTTGTGTTACTTTGCCAGCATATTCCGTGTGCTGGCCCGTATTCGGGCTGCAACGTATCATGTTGCAGACTTTTCAGACGACGAGTAAGGAGCCTTAGGTCGTGGTCTTTCACTCAGTGATGCCGTTGGAGTTGATGGACTCACTTTATCTTTCAAGCCTTCCGTTGTTATCGTATTAGATGGCCTTAAGCCATATTTATTGTAATAAGTTCTCTTTTGAGACATTCGATGTAATAAGTGTGTGATTGCTACTCTGTTATAAATCCTTCAAGTACTGTGCGTGTCAGCATTACCGATCCAAGGATGACACTGATGCACAGAGATCAGACTGTTTGAGGTGTGGTCGCTACAGGGTGGTTCACCTAGTGGTGCATCAAGGACATAAAATTTCTATGAAGTAGTGAGCATAATCCTCAAATTATAGATCTAGTCTGCATAGTTGCTTCCATCTTCTTTCAACTATGTTTTATCTAGGAACGCATTAAAATTCAGGGGAGCTACAGCACGAGCCATTGATCTACAACATAAATTTGCAAAGACTTTAGACTATGTTCATGATGATGGTTCAGTGAATCAAATTACTAGTGAGCTCCCACTTAAATCAACATCCCTCAAGTTGTCTAAGTGATACATGATCCAAATCAACCAACCCATGTCCGGTCATCACGTGAGATGGGGTGATCATCAATGGTGAATATCTCCATGTTGATCATATCTACTATATGACTTATGTTCGACCTTTCGGTCCTCCATGTTCCGAGGCAATGTCTCTACATGCTAGGCTCATCAAGTTTAACCTAAGTATTCCGCATGAGTAAAATTGGCTTACACCCATTGTATGCGAATGTAGAGTTTATCACACCCGATCATCACGAGGTGCTTCGAAACGACGAGCTTTCACAATGGTCCATACTTAGGGAGAACACTTTTATCTTGAAATTAAGGGAAGGGGTCATCTTATAATGCTACCATTGTCCTAAGAAAAATAACATGCATAAAAATATAAACATCACACGCAATCAATATATGTGACATGATATGGCCATTATCAACTTGTGCTTTTGATCTCCATCTCCAAAGCACTGGCATAATCTCCATCGTCACTGGCATGACACCATGATCTCCATCATCGTGTCATCATATGGTTATCTCCACCAACTATTTCTTCTTTGACTATTGCTAACTAATAGCGATAAAGCAAAGCAATTGCATGGCATTCAACAATTGACACGCGGGTCATACAATAAATTAAAGACAAACCTATGGCTCCTGCCGGTTGCCGTACTCATCGACATGCAAGCCATGATGATGCGGTGCATCCTATGGTCATCCCCATGGACCTACCTTCGTCTCCTACGACACCACATGGACCAATCACTAAAGCTCGAGCAAGGACTATCAAATCTAAGGTGAACTCGCTCCTCTCTGAACTTACACACTCCACACGTGAGACATGGCTACTACCTCAAGCGGAGACCTTGTGTGTGATCAGGTACTTGGAGCAAAGCCTCTGAACAACTAAACCCAATGGACAAGATGGCGAGGACACCGAGTGCGAGGACCAAGAGGAAGAGCTACCAGGAATCTACACCCACCGGACGATCGGTACTCGTCGGACGTCCGGCGCCTGGAAGCTCCACCAGCCAGAAGGCCTAGCCAGCGAACGCTATAGTGGCCGGACGACCGACAAGTACCAGACGTCCGACACAATCCAGCGACCGGACGTTCGACCTTCTCCGGATATTCGACGCCTTCAGTCTAGAGCAAAAACACCAGAAGACCGAGCCCTTCCGGACGACCGATGCTCCGGACATCCGACCCTATCCGGAAAACCGACGAAGACGTTACAGAGCGAAAACGTCGGAAGTTTGAACCTTACCGGACGTCCGGACCCTCGCGAGCCACTGGAAGACCGGTAACAGTCGGAAGACCGGTGCCTTTCTGCGCATAGAGACTAGGGCCAAGGCCCATGTACCCCTTCGCCCCTCTAGTCTATATATACTCCACCACCTCTACCATCTTAGGGTTAGCATAGTGATAGCTCATTTTGGATATCGAGCTTTGCTCATCCATTCGTACCCCTACTCCAATGGAGACCAAGGCCTCCTAGGAGAAGATCCCCCAAGTGGATTGAAGACCTCGTTGTGGGAAGATCCCCAAGTTGATTCAAGACCTCCTCCTCGGAGATGAACTAGTTCCTTTGTATCCCCCCTTTGTTGGATTTGGATCGCGTATACCTCTTTGTGAACTTGGATCTAGCACATGTGTAATCAAATCTCGTTCATTTGAGTGTTTCCTCTTGTATTTCCCCTTGTGTTCTTCGTATGTTCTTCGTGTCCTTCAGGAACCCCCCTCCAAATCATGAAAGATCGTCCCCTAGGGTTCCACCCTACATCATCTTGGTATCATGAGCCACGTTGATCGTGATTTTGGAGTCTTCCCGTTCATTTTCTAGCCTATTTTTGTTGTGTTTTGTCCCCATTTTGAAAATCCCCACCAAAAATAGCCCCCAATTTTTTTGTGATTTGTTGGTTTGATGAAGTTTTGTTGGGTTTGATCCATGAATTTGCTGTGTTTTGGGTAGATCTAGCTATTCCCCATCCTTCCAATAATTTCCATCTACAAAATTCGTCCAATTTTGACCAAATTTTTCTTCTTCCCCACGAACCCTAGAGTTCACCCCACAGCCCGTAATCGCGCACGCACTGGACATCCGGCAGTTACCGAATGTCCGGCGACTACCGATTGTCCGACCAATACCGGACGTGCGATCGAACCTTACGAAACTGATTTTTTTCCGCTAGGAAAATTTTCAGCCACCCTTCCTCCTTCCGCACTGCAACTCCAATAACCCATCATTGCATTTCCCACATAAGCCAACCACCACTCTCCGCAACCACTACCGCTTACCCGCTCCATCCGATTTTTACAAGTTTGTTTCGAGAGTTTGAGTTGTGGGTTTCCTTTTCCTAACGCGTTTCGGCTACTTAGGGACGGTTCAACACCGACATCACCGCCACTCATCTTCGCCACGGACTCTTCATCGACAACAACTTCTTTACCATTTTGACACCATCCACCATGAGCAAGGGTGGTAACCTCAATGACACTCTTGTACCTTCTCCCTTGCCATTGCATTGTTAATCCCGACCCCATTTTTGCATCACTTTCCTATCGAGGCTAGCCATTGAGTATTGCTGCCAACGTTACTTGTCAACATTAGTGATCATCGCTTCCATCACATATATATCATATCATCTTGGTATCCTCATCTTGGTATCATCTTATCATCACTAGTGAAATGCTTTGTTCCCGCATACACAATTGCTATCTTGGTTCGTGAAGTTTTGCATAAGTGGCCAACAAAAGAGATCAAAAGAGAAAGAGCCAAAAAGCTTTTAAGCAAAATAAAGATAGGCAAGGAAGCTTGTAAGCAAGTGCCTTAGCATAATACCACATTTCATAACAATTGCCATACTCGATCATCTGAGGTCAACGTGAGTGAACTCACTGGAACATCATACATATATAGCATACTTGGCATAGAATTTGTTGCTTTTTTGCTTTGTAGGTCGTGCACAAGTATCTTATCCGCCTATTGAGCAATCGTGCTAGCATCTCTCTAGTGTTGTGCAACAAGAGCATTTTCTGTGGATTCCACATTTTCAGCTCATTTCTTGGTTGCATGACCCCGTTTATCTATCCGTGCGTGTGTTTTCGTGTGCCACACTTGCTATCGCTTTTACTTGTTGCACTTGCGAATTTGCGAATATTTTTCAACAATATTGAATCTTGCTAACAATTGCATAACTTTTGTGCCACCATCCTCACCAAGCCAAAAGCTTTATTTGTGTAGGTGTGAGATTCGAAATGATCCGGTACCAGTTGTGCTATTTCCTTGTTACACTATTGAGTGATCATTGATCCATCTTCAACATCGGATAAGGTACATTTGGTCTAGTTCATTCCTTTCGTCCACTCACATATTTGCTTGAGATAATGGATAGGCCAACCACTTCTTCCAATCCACTCTTCATCGAGCAAGATGAGGACCCGAACAACTACGTCACCAAGAACCACCTTGTCGGTGCACAAAGAGCTTTGCATCAAGCACAAGAAGCATTGGGCGAACACATTGACATACTCGCTACTGACTTCCGACAATCCGAGCAACGTACAAGAGACTACTTTGACACATCGATGGAATCTCTCAAGGAAGATATATGAGACATGATGGTCAACCGTTCCTCTACAAGTTCCTCATACTCAAGACGGCGCCATTCAAGTCGACACTCTTCGGATACGTCCTCAAATGCAAGTCCACCTCGAGCTCGCCCACAATGTCGTCAAGACCATGAAGATCATCAAGCTCCCCGAAACCCATTTCACGAGAGTGGTTTACAAGGACACCTCTGGGAACGTGAACGACTACGTCGACAAGCGAATTATCCTCCGGTCCAAGAAGAAGTTCCAATATGCCAAGATCAACAAGAAAATCAAGATGGAGATGACCCTCGACAAGAGCAACAACGTCGTGAGGAACAAGCCCTTGAATCCCAACATGCGCTATGCAAAGCAACAAAAGTCGTCAATGAGCGCAACCGCCAAGTACGTCTACAAGAAGAGGCCCTCCGACGAGAGCGACAAGAAGAAGCCGCACGCCTCGAGGAATGCCAAGAAATGAGGAACCGTGCAAGAATTCCACGACCTCAACGACAAGCTAATCAAGTTAAGCACGAGGAGCAAGTGCTTCAAGACCACCACGGCAAGAGCGTCACCACCATCTCCCTCAACACAATGAAGAACAAAGCTACGGGAAGCTCAAGTTCAACACTCCTAAGTTCTCTGGCAGCACCGACCCCGAGGACTACCTTTCATGGGCATTGAAGGTTGACAATTCTTTCGCTTACACAACTATGAAGAAGAGAAGAAAATTGCCATTGCAACTCTAGAGTTCCAAGACTATGTCCTCATTTGGTGAGAGCAAGTCATTGAGCACCGAGAAGCAAGAGGTGACCCACCCATCACAACATGGAATCAAATGAAGGATGTCATGCGAGCGTGCTTTGTACCCACGTACTATAGCCGCAACATCTTCAAGAAATTTCAACTCTTCAAGCAAGGCACCCAGTCCGTTGAAGAGTACTACAAGGAAATGGAGATCACCATGATTCGAGAAAATGTCAAGAAAGATGAGGAGCAAACCATGGCACGATTCTTGAATGGACTCAACCATCCTATCAAGAAGATTGTGAATTTCCAACCATACACGAACCTCCTCGAGCTAGTGCACCAAGCTACCAAGGCGGAGTGACAAGTGCAAGATGATTACAAATATGCCAAGTACTCTTCCAAGACATACGGCTCATACACTCAAGCTTCAATGACTACAACACCTTCTACATCAACAAAACCTCCTACAAGCATCGGCAACAACTCAAGTTACAAGAAAACTTCGACATCTATAGTCATCCTCCTACTGCAAGCAACTTCAAGCCGAGAGCTTCATCATTGACAACCCCACCGGATGAGACCATCAAGACAAGTTCCATCAAATGCTTCACATGTCAAGACCGAGGCCACAAGACATTTGAGTGCCCCACTCGGCGCACCATGATCGCCAACAACAACGGTACCTATGACACAGTAAGTGAGGAAGAAATGGAAGCGCTTGAGCACGTAGCCATGCACCGGTGCGTGAATGAAGATAAGATGACCAAGCCTTTTGTGATAATGATTCGAGCCCCGCTCTCGTTGTCTCCAAGGTCTTGACACTTCAACACCAACAAGACGAAGACCAACGTTGCTCCATCTTCCACACCAAAGCGGACATCAACGGACGTTCCATGAAGGTCATCATCGACGGAGGAAGTTGTGACAGTTTGGCAAGTGAAGAGCTATGTTCCAAGCTACAACTAGTCAAGATGAGGCATCCTCATCCCTAAAAGGTCCAATGGCTTAGAGAGTCCAGCACTATTCAAGTGGAGCACACCGTTCAAGTCTACTTCAAGATTGGAGCATACGGAGACACCTTGGAGTGCGATGTGGTTCCCATGTTCGTTTGCCATCTCCTAGTTGGACGACCTTGGCGATACAACCGCAGCACCATCCGCAACGGGCGAACCAATCACTATAGCTTCAAGATGAAGGGCAAGGAGTACGTGATACGACCTATGTCACCAAGTCAAGTGATCGCCGGCAAGCAAGCATCCACCCATCGTGGAGAGAATAGTGAGAGAGTGAGCCACCAAAAAGAGAGTGAGCGCCACAAGCCCAAGTTAAGTGTCTCCATGATGAGCGACAAGAAAAACTTGGTGCTTTTCGCTACCAAAAGAGAGATGAGAGAAGTGTGTGGGAACCCATCACGTGTTATGCATTATGTCCTAGTGTGCAAGGACGAAGCAGCAAGGAGTAACACCACTCACCATCTACCTTTAGTGTTGTCTAATCTATTACAGGAATTCAAGGACGTTTTTTCCGATGAGCTACCTCCGGGTCTACCTCCACTACACATCATCGAACACCGAATCCACCTCATCCCCGGCGCACCGTTATCGAACAAGCCACCCTACCGCGTAAACCTCAAAGAAACCAAGGAAATACAAAGGCAGGTACAACACCTCATTGACAATGGGCATGTATGTGAAAGCTTAAGTCCTTGTGCCGTTCCGGTTATTCTTTTGCCTAAGAAAGATGGTACTTTTTGCATGTGTTCTGGCTATCATCCCATTAATGCTATCACCGTTCGTTATCGCTGCCCCATTCCGCGCCTTGATGATATGCTAGATGAGCTTAGCGGAGCCACCATTTTCTCAAAAATAGGTCTTAAAATGGCAAATACCAAATCCGCATTCAAGAAGGTGATGAATGGAAAACCAGTTTCAAAACAAATTTGGCTTGTATGAATGGCCAGTTATGCATATGGGCTTATCCGAAGCACCCGGTACTATCATGCGTGTGATGCATTATGTTCTTCAACCCTATATTGGCATATTTGTTGTGGTCTACTTTGATGATATACTTGTGTTTAGCGAGTCCTTAGAAGATCATGTCACCCATCTTAGAACCGTCTTGCAAACTCTTCGAAATGAGCGCCTTTATGCTAAGGGATAATTAATTTTGTGCCCTTAGTTGTGTCCCCTCGGCAGGTTTACCCCTAGTTTCCGAAAACACTCGTTCCTGCCCAAACCACTTTGCTCATCTTATGCTTTTGCCCTTTGACCGTTTGACTGTCACTTTAAAAAAATCATAATAAATTCATACTTACTAAGAAAAATGTGAATAAGATATCAAAATGTTCATAAAAAAGCACCTATATGTGCATGTCGTTTGCATTCATGACAAATGTGTTAGGAGGTCCCCATCTTAGATTAAGATCATAACTTGAATAGTAAAATCCAAAAAAATTGAAAAAACTTCTAAAAGTTCTAAATTTTTTAGGTGTAAAACATTTACCAATGTTTTGAGTTCTTTCCAAGTTTCATAAGTGAGTGACATTCGTGGAAGTCGTGGTGAAAAAAACAAAACCAATGCTAAAAAATAAAAGCATTTTGGAGTGCTAATTTTGTTTTTTTGCCACGACTTCCATGAATGTCATTCCCCGATGGCAAGCACTCAAAACATTGGCCAATGTTTGCCACAAAAAATTTAAGATTTTTTATTTGTTAAAAAAACGGATTTTATAGTTTGTGTTGAGATCATATGAGCTCAAACTGAGATGGGGACTTCCCATCACTTTTTTCATGAGTGCAAATAACATGCACATATAGGTGATGCTTTTCTTAACATTTTGATATCTTATTTGCATTTTTATGAGTTAGTATGATTTTGTTATGATTTTTTTGAATTCCTGGTCAAACAGTCAAAGGGTAAAAGCATAAGACGAACAAAGTGATTTGGGCGTGAACGAGTGTTTTCGAAAACTAGGGGTAAACCTGCCTAGTGTGACCCAACTAGGGGCATAAAATCAATTATCCCTTGTGCTAATATGGAGAAATGCACATTTGTCATTGACAAGCTTGTTTTCTTGGGCTTTGTTTCGTCATCTAAGGGTGTTCATGTAGATGAAGCTAAAATTTATGCTATTAAAACTTGGCCAGAACCAACCAACTTACAACAAGTGTGTAGTTTCCTTGGCTTAGCCGGTTTCCATCATAGATTCGTTAAGGACTTTAGCACTATTGCATCACCTTTGCATGCCTTGAGTAAGAAGAATGCACCATTTGTTTGGGGACCATCCCAAGATACCGCATTTCATGAGCTTAAGAATTTGCTTAAACATGCTCCATTACTTGCATTACCCAACTTCGATAAAACTTTTGAGGTCCATTGTGACGCTAGCGGTAATGGCATGGGAGGTGTGTTAATGCAAGAGAAGCATCCAATTGCTTACTTTAGTGAGAAACTCTCCGAAGCACAACTTAATTACCCCATTTATGATAAAGAGTTATATGCTTTAGTGAGAGTCTTGCATGTGTGGGAACATTATCTTCGCCCTCATGAATTTTTCATCCATACGGATCATGAAACGCTTAAATATCTTAAGGTTCAAAGAAAATTGAATAAGCGACATGCCAAATGGAGTGAGTTTATTGAATCATTTCCTTATGTTGTCAAGTACATCAAAGGTAAGGAAAATGTTGTGGCGGATGCTCTTTCCCGCAAATGCATGCTTGTAACTCAACTTGAATTGAATGTAATTGGCTTTGAGCACATAAAAGAATTGTATGCGCATGATCCTACTTTTGCTATTCCTTATGCAAAATGCTTGACGCGTACGTCTTGGGAACGCTATTACATCAAGGATTATTATCTAATGAGAGCTAACAATCTTTGTATACCCGAGTCTTCTCTTCGTTTGTTACTTTTGCAAGAGGCTCATGGAGGAGGACTTATGGCTCACTTTGGACATGACAAGACATTGGCTATGCTCTCCAAGAACCACTTTTGGCCCAAGATATTTTGTGACGTATCCTGCTACACCAGCTGATGCCCTACATGTCGCAAAGCTAAGTCTAAAGCTCAATCCCATGGTCTCTATATGCCACTTCCTATTCCATATCATAAGTATGGACTTTGTGCTTGGTTTGCCTACAACTAAAAATGGAAAGGATTTCGTGTTTGTTGTTGCGGACCGTTTCACTGAAATGGCACACTTTATTCCATGCAACAAGATAGACGATGCTTCACATGTTGCCAATCTCTTTTGTAGGGAAATCTTGCATCTACATGGAGTGCCAAAGATTATTGTCTCAGGCCACGAGTCAAGTTCCTAAGTTACTTTTGGAAGAGCCTATGCACCAACCTCAGAATCAAGCTCTTATTCTCTTCGGCCTACAATCGAGGAAGACATTCAATCACCAGCAAGTCCCCCTTCAAGGTCGTCTACGACTTCAATCCTTTGTCCCCATTGGACATTCTTCCACTACCTCTACAAGAGAGCATCAACATGGACGTGTGCGCACGAGCAAGCTATCTCAAGAAGGTGCATGACGATACAAGACAATCAATCGAGCACCAAGTAGACCGACTCGCGACCAAGATCAACATCAATAAGCAACACATGATATTCAACATTGTAGATCTAGTGTGGCTACACCTTCGTAAGGAACGCTTCCCCAAAAAACGCAAGTCCAAGCTACTACCACGAGTCGACGGACCCTTCAAAGTGATTGCACGCTACAACAACAATGCGTCGACATACCACGCGACAAGTACAACGTGAGCGATCCGAGGTCGGATTTTTCCCAAGGGGGGAGATGATGCGGAGCATCCTACGGTCATCCCCATGGACGTACCTTCGTCTCCTACGACACCACATGGACCAATCACTAGAGCTCGAGCAAGGACTATCGAATCTAAGGTGGACTCACTCCTCTCCAAACTTACACACTCCACACGTGAGACATGGATACTACCTCAAGCGGAGACCCTGTGTGTGATCAGGTACTTGGAGCGAAGCCTCAGAGAAACTATACCCAATGGACAAGACGGCGAGGACACCGAGTGCGAGAACCAAGAGGAAGAGCTGTCAGGAATCTACATCCACCGGACGACTGGTACTCGTCGGACGTCTGACACCTAGAAGCTCCACCAGCCAGAAGGCCCAGCCAGCGAACATTACAGCGGCCGGACGACCGACAAGTATCGGACGTCCGACACACTCCGGCGACCGGACATCCGCCTTCTCTGGATATCCAACACCTTCAGTCCAGAGCCAAAACGCCAGAAGACCAAGCCCTTCCGGACGAATGATACTCCGGACATCCGACCCCATCCGAAAATCCGACGAAGATGTTACAGAGCCAAAACGTTGGAAATGCGAGCCTTACCGGACGTCCAGACCCTCGTGAGCCACCAGAAAACCGGCGCCTGTCTGCGCACAGAGACTAGGGCCGAGGCCCATGTACCCCTTCGCCCCTCTAGACTATATATACTCATCCACCTCCACCATTTTAGGGTTAGCATAGTGATAGCTCATTTCGGAGATAGAGCTTTGCTCATTCACTTCTACCCCTACTCCATTGGAGACCAAGGCCTCCTAGGAGAAGATCCCCCAAGTGGATTCAAGACCCCCTTTTGGGAAGATCCCCTAGTGGATTCAAGACCTCCTCTGATGTAGGGTGGACACCCTAGGGCCGATCTTTCATGATTTGGAGGTGATCCCACAAGAGGAGAAACACAAGGGGAAATGGGAGGAAACACTCAAATCAACGGGATACGATCACACATGTGCTATATCCGTGAACACAAAGAGGTCACAAAGATCCAAAGACAACAAAGGAAGGACACAAGTAGCTAGTTCTTCTCCAAGAGGAGGTCTTGAATCCACTAGGGGATCCTCCCTTATGGGGGCTTGAATCCACTTGGGATCTTCTCTGTGGAGGCCTCGGTCTCCAATGGAGTATGTATCAAGTGGATGGGCAAAGCTCTATCTCAAGTATGAGCTAAACCAATGCTAACCTTAGAAAAGTGGAGGAGGAGTCGTATATATAAGCTAGGGGTACAAAAGGGTAAATTGGCCTTGGCCCAACACTTTGTGCGCAGACAAGCATCGGTTGTCCGACAGCTACCGGACGTCCGGTTACTCGCGAGGTTCCGGTCGTCTGGTAGGGGTCGGACATCCGGTGTTTTGGCTCGGATGGGTCGGCGCTGGATTTCCGGTCATGGTCGGTCGTCCGAGCCTCAGTCGTCTGGTGGGTGTCGGACTTCCGTCGTTTTGGCTTGATGTGGGAGGCGCCGGATTTCCTGAGGAGGCCGGGCGTCCGGTCGCTGGAGAGGGTCGGACGTCCGGTACTTGTCAGTCATCCGGCCGCCGTAGACTTCTGTCGGCTGGCCCTTCTGGCTGGTGTAGTCTCCAGGGGTCGGACGTCCGGTCCAGACCGGCCGTCCGGTGGATGTAGTCTTCCGGCAGCTCCTTCGTCTGGTCCTTGTACTTGGTGTCCTCATCGTCTTTCCTGTTGAATGTATTTGCTCCATGGCTATCCTCTAAGTACCTGATCACACATAGGGTTTCTGCTTGAGGTAGTAGCCATGTCTCATATGAAGAAAGTGGTAGTTCGGATAGGAGCGAGTTCACCTTAGCTTCGAAAGCCCTCGCTCGAGCTCTTGCCATAGGTCCATGTGGTGTCGTAGGAGACAAGAGTAGGTCCATGGGGAAGACCGTAGGATGCTCCGCATCATCTACCTCCCCTTGGAAAGATCTGACCTCGGATCGAAAGACTCATCACCATTTTAGGGAGAGAGATCTTTGACGTTGAATATGTCACTCATGGAGTACTTGTCACGTGGGATGTCGATCTTGTAGGCGATGTTGTTGTTGTAGCGTGCTAGCACCTTGAAGGTTCCATCGGCACGAGGTAGAAGCTTGGACTTACGTTCATTTGGAAAACGGTCCTTTCGAAGGTGTAGCCACACAAGATCTCCAGTGTTGAATATCATGGGGTTCTTGTTGGTGTTGATCTTGGTCACGAGGCATTGTACTTGGCGCTCGATGGTGTGCCTTGTATCTTCGTGCACCTTCTTGAGATAGCTTTCTCGTGCGCTCGCGTCCATGTTGACGCGCTCTTGTAGTGGTAGTGGTAGAATGTCCAATGGGGACAACGGGTTGAAACCGTAGACGACCTCGAAGGGGGACTTGCCGGTTGTAGAGTGTCTTGCTTGATTGTAGGCGTACTCGGCGATAGGTAAGCACTCTTCCCACTCCTTGATGTTCTTCTTGATCAACACACGTAGGAGGGTAGATAGCATCCGGTTCGTGACCTCCGTTTGGCCGTCGATTTGTGGATGGTATGCCGAGGAGAATAAGAGCTTGATTTCGAGCTTTGCGCATAGCATCTTCCAAAAGAAGCTTAGGAACTTGACGTCACGGTCCGACACGATAGTCTTGGGCACTCCATGTAGACGCGATATTTCCCTACAAAAGAGATTGGCAACATGTGAAGCATTGTCTATCTTGTTGCATGGAATGAAATGTGCCATCTTAGAGAAACAGTCCACAACGGCAAACACGGAATCTTTGCCAATTTGAGTTCTAGGCAAACCAAGCACAAAGTCCATACTAATATATTCCCATGGGTGATACGGAATAGGAAGTGGCATATAGATACCACAGGATTGAGCTTCAGACTTAGCTTTGCGGCGTGTAGAGCATCGGTTGGTGTAGCGAGAGACGTAGCGGAACATTTTGGGCCAAAAGTAGTTCTTAGAGAGCGTAGCGAATGTCTTGTCGCGTCCAAAGTGTCCCATAAGTCCTCCATGAGATTCTTGCAAAAGTAACAAACGAAGAGAATACTTGGGGATACATAGTTTGTTAGCCTTCATAAGATAATCGTCTTCGATGTAATAGCATTCCCAAGATGTATGCGTCAAACGTTTGGCATAAGGAATAGCAAAAGTAGGATCATGCGCATACAAGTCTTTTATGTGCTCAAAGCCAATGACATTCAATTCAAGTTTGGTGATGAGCATGCATTTGCGGGAAAGAGCATCCGCCATGATGTTTTCTTTACCCTTAATGTACTTGATGACATAAGGAAAAGATTCAATAAATTCACTACATTTGGTGTGTCGTCTATTCAACTTTGTTTGACCCTTAAGATACTTCAGAGTTTCGTGGTCCATATGAATGATAAATTCATGAGGATGAAGATAATGTTCCCACACATGCAATACTCAAACCAAAGCATACAATTCGTTGTCATAGATGGGATAATTTAGTTGCGCGCTGGAAAGTTTTTCACTAAAGTAAGCTATGGGGCGCTTCTCTTGCATTAACACACCTCCTATACCATTGCCACTAGCTTCACAATGAACTTCAAAAGTTTTCTCAAAATTGGGCAAGGCAAGCAAAGGAGCATGTCTAAGAAAAGTCTTAAGCTCATGAAATGCGGTATCTTGGGATGTTCCCCAAACAAATGGTGCATTCTTCTTACTCAAGGCATGCAAAGGGGATGCAATAGTGCTAAAGTCCTTAACGAATCTATGATAGAAACCGGCTAAGCCAAGGAAACTACGCACTTGTTGTAAGTTGGTTGGTTGTGGCCAACTTTTAATAGCAACAATTTTAGCTTCATATACATGAACACCCTTAGATGACACAACAAAACCCCAAAAAAAGCTTATCAACACCAAAAAGGCATTTTTACATATTAGCATAAAGGCGCTCTTTTCTTAGAGTTTGCAAAACAGTTCTAAGATGGGTGACATGATCTTCTAGAGACATGCTAAACACAAGAATATCATCAAAGTAGACCACAACAAATACACCAATGTAAGGGCGAAGAACATAATGCATCACACGCATAAAAGTGTCGGGTGCTTTGGATAGACCCATAGGCATGACCAACCATTCATACAAGCCAAACTTGGTTTTGAAAGCGGTTTTCCATTCGTCACCCTCTTGGATGCAAATTTGGTAATAGCCACTCTTAAGATCAATCTTAGAGAAAATGGTGGCTCGGCTTAGCTCATCTAGCATATCATCAAGGCATGGAATGGGGTAACGATACCGAACGGTGATAGCATTGATAGGACGGGAATCGAAACACATTCGAAAACCACCGTCTTTCTTAGGCACAAGAATTACGGGCATTGCACAAGGACTTAAGCTTTCACGAACATGCCCACTGTCAATGAGTTATTGTACTTGCCTTTGTATTTCCTTGGTTTCTTCGTGGTTGACGCGGTAGGGTGCCTTGTTCGGTAATGGTGCGCCGGGAATGAGGTCGATTTGGTGTTCGATGCCGCGTAGTGGAGGTAGACCCGGAGGTAGCTCATCGGGGAATACGTCCTTGAATTCCTGCAGTAGAGAAGATAACAGTAAAGGTAGATGCTGAGAGGTGTTAGTTTTAGGTGCCTCGTCCTTGCACAATAGGACATAGTGCATAACACTTGATGGGTTCTCACACACTTCTCTTATCTCACATTAGTAGTGAATAGCACTAAGTTTTTCTTGTCGCTCATTGCGGACGAACTCATTTTGGGCTTGTGGCTCTCACTCCCTTTTGGGTGGCTCACTCTCTCACTATTCTCTCCATGATGGGTGGTTGCTTGCTTGTCGGCGATCACTTGACTTGGTGACATAGGTCGTAGCACATACTCCTTTCCCTTCATCTTGAAGCTATAGTGATTGGTTTGCCCATTGTGGATGACGCCGCGGTCGAATTGCGAAGGTCGTCCCAGTAGGAGATGGCAAACGGACATAGGAACCACATCACACTCCAGGGTGTCTTCATATGCTCCAATCTTGAAGAAGACTTGAACGGTGTGCTCCACTTGAATGGTGACGGAGTCGCTAAGCCATTGGACCTTGTAGGGGCGAGGGTGCTTCATCTTGACCAATTGTAGCTTGGAGCATAGTTCTTCACTTGCCAAGTTGTGGCAACTACCTTCGTCGATGATGACCTTCACGGAACGACCATTGATGCCCGCCCTGGTATGGAATATGTGGCAATGTTGGTCTTCCTCTTGTTGGTTTTGAAGTGTCAAGACCTTGGAGACAACGACAGCGGGGCTCACATCATTGTCACAAAAGACATGGTCATCTTCATTCACATGCTGGTGCATGGCCACATGCTCAAGGGCCTCCATTTCGTCTTCGCTCATGGAGTCATAGGTGTCGACGTCGTTGGCGATCATGGTGCGCTTATTGGTACACTCGAATGACTTGTGGCCTCTGTCGCTGCATGTGAAACATTTGAAGGAACTCATTTTGATGGTCTCATCGTTGCAGTAGAGGATGATGAAGCTCTCGGCTTGAAGTAGCTTGTAGTAGGAGGACGACTTGAATATGTCGAAGTTTTCTTGTAACTTGACTTGTCGCCTGTACTTGGTGAAGCTTTTGTCCAAGGAGAAGGTGTCGTAGTCCTTGAAGCTTGGTTGTAGGAGGAGCCATAGGACTTGGAAGAGAACTTGACATACTTGAAGTCATCTTGCACTTGTCGCTCTGCCTTGGTAGCTTGATGCACTAGCTCAATGAGGTTCGAGTAAGATTGGAAGTCAGCAATCTTCTTGATAGGATGATTGAGTCCATTCAAGAAACGTGCCATAGTTTGTTCATCATCTTCCGTGACATTTGCTCGAATCATAGCAATCTCCATTTCCTTGTAGTACTCTTCAACCATCTTTGTGCCTTGCTTGAGGAGTGGTAACTTCTTAAAGAGGTCGCGGTTATAGTATGTTGGCACGAAGCACGCTCTCATGACATCCTTCATTTGATTCCATGTTGTGATGGGTGGTTCACCTCTAGCTTCTCGACGCTCAGACTTGCTCGCACCAAATTAGGACGTAGTCTTGGAACTCAAGGGATGCCATGGCGATCTTCTTCTCTTCCTCATAGTTGTGAAAACGGAAGATCTTGTCAACCTTCAACGCCCATGAAAGGTACTCTTCGGGGGTCGTTGCTTCCGGAGAATTTAGGCATTGTGAACTTGAGCTTGCCGTAGCGGTGCTCTTCATTGTGTTCGGGTTGATGGTGATGATGAGGACGCTCTTGTCGTGGAGGAGGATCTTGAACCGCTTAGTTCTCTTGCGCCTCATTGTTAGCTTGGCATTGAGGTCGTGGAAGGTTAGCACGATTCCTCATCTCTTGAAGCTCTTCACGGTGGGCGGCTGATACATCTCCAACGTATCTATAATTTTTGATTGCTCCATGCTATTATATATTCTGTTTTGGATGTTTAATGGGATTTATTATACACTTCTATATTATTTTTGGGACTAACCTATTAACCCAAGGCCCAGTGCAAATTGCTGTTTTTTTTGCCTATTTCAGTGTTTCGCAGAAAAGGAATATCAAACGGAGTCCAAACGGAATGAAACCTTCGGGGGCATGATTTTTGGAACAAACATGATCCAGAGGACTTGGAGTGGATGTCAAGAAACGAATGAGGAGGCCATGAGGCAGGGGGCGCGCCTACCCCCCTGGAGCGCCCTCCACCCTCGTGGGCCCCTCGTGGCTCCACCGACCTACTTCTTCCTCCTATATATACATACGTACCCCGAAACCATCAAGGAGCACCACGAAACCCTATTTCCACCGCCACAACCTTCTGTACCCGTGAGATCCCATCTTGGGGCCTTTTCCGGTGCTCCGCCGGAGGGGGAATCGATCACGGAGGGCTTCTACATCAACACCATAGCCTCTCCGATGATGTGTGAGTAGTTTACCACAGACCTTCGGGTCCATAGTTATTAGCTACATGGCTTCTTCTCTCTCTTTGGATCTCAATACAAAGTTCTCCTCGATCTTCTTGGAGATCTATTCGATGTAACTCTTTTTGTGGTGTGTTTGTCGAGATCCGATGAATTGTGGGTTTATGATCAAGATTATCTATGAACAATATTTGAATCTTCTCTGAATTCTTTTATGTATGATTGGTTATCTTTGCAAGTCTCTTCGAATTATCAGTTTGGTTTGGCCTACTAGATTGATCTTTCTTGCAATGGGAGAAGTGCTTAGCTTTGGGTTCAATCTTGCGTTGCTCGATCCCAGTGACAGTAGGGGAAACGACACATATTGTATTATTGCCATCGAGGATAAAAAGATGGCGTTTATATCACATTGCTTGAGTTTATCCCTCTACATCATGTCATCTTACCTAATGCGTTACTCTGTTCTTATGAACTTAATACTCTAGATGCATGCTGGATAGCGGTCGACGTGTGGAGTAATAGTAGTAGATGCAGGCAGGATCGGTCTACTTGTCACGGACGTGATGCCTATGTACATGATCATGCCTAGATATTCTCATAACTATGCTCAATTCTATCAATTGCTCGACAGTAATTTGTTCACCCACCGTAATACTTATGCTATCTTGAGAGAAGCCACTAGTGAAACCTATGGCCCCCGGGTCTATTTTCCATCATATAAGTTTCCAATCTATTTTTACTTTGCAATCTTTACTTTCAGTCTTTGTCACAAAAATACCAAAAATATTATCTTATCATCTCTATCAGATCTCACTTTTGCAAGTGGCTGTGAAGGGATTGACAACCCCTTTATCGCGTTGGTTGCAAGGTTCTTATTTGTTTGTGTAGGTACGAGGGACTTGCGTGTGGCCTCCTACTGGATTGATACCTTGGTTCTCAAAAACTAAGGGAAATACTTACGCTACTTTGCTGCATCACCCTTTCCTCTTCAAGGGAAAACAAACACATGCTCAAGAGGTAGCAAGAAGGATTTCTGGCGCCGTTGCCGGGGAGCCTACACACAAGTCAAGACATACCAAGTACCCATCACGAACTCTTATCCCTCGCATTACATTATTTGCCATTTGCCTCTCGTTTTCCTCTCCCCCACTTCACCTTCGCCGTTTTATTCACCCCCTCTTTCCGCTCGCCTCTTTTTCACTTGCTTCTTGTTTGCTTGTGTGTTGGATTGCTTGTTTGTCCCGATGGCTCAAGATAATACTAAATTGTGTGACTTTGCCAATACCAACAACAATGATTTTCTTAGCACTCCGATTGCTCCTCTTACCGATGCTGAATCTTGTGAAATTAATGCTGCTTTATGGAATCTTGTCATGAAAGATCAATTTGCCGGCCTTCCTAGTGAAGATGTCGCTACCCATCTAAATAGCTTTGTTGATTTGTGTGATATGAAAAAGAAGAAAGATGTGGACAATGATATTGTTAAATTGAAGCTTTTTCCTTTTTCGCTTAGAGATCGTGCTAAAACTTGGTTTTCGTCCTTGACTAAAAATAGTATTGATTCTTGGAATAAGTGCAAAGATGCTTTTATCTCTAAGTATTTTTCCTCCCGCTAAGATCATCTCTCTTAGAAACGATATTATGAATTTTAAGCAACTTGATCATGAACATGTTGCACAAGCTTGGGAGAGGATGAAATTAATGATACGTAATTGCCCTACACATGGTTTGAATTTATGGATGATTATACAATTTTTTATGCCCGATTGAATTTTGCTTCTAGAAATCTTTTAGATTCAGCCGCGGGAGGCACTTTTATGGAAATCACTTTAGGAGAAGCTACTAAACTCCTAGATAATATTATGGTTAATTATTCTCAATGGCACACTGAAAGATCCACTAGTAAAAAGGTGCATGCAATTGAAGAGATTAATGTTTTGAGTGGAAAGATGGATGAACTTATGAAATTGTTTGCTAATAAGAGTGTTTCTTCTGATCCCAATGATATGCCTTTGTCTACTTTGATTGAGAATAATAATGAATCTATGGATGTGAATTTTGTTGGTAGGAACAATTTTGGTAACAACACTTATAGAGTAAACTTTAATCCTAGGTCGTATCCTAGTAATTCCTCTAATAATTATGGTAATTCCTACAACAACTCTTATGGAAATTTTAATAAGATGCCCTCTGATTTTTAGACTAGTGTTAAAGAATTTATGATTTCTCTCAATGCTTTGCTTGAAGAAAAATTGCCTAAGATTGATGAATTGGCTAGGAACATGGATAGAATTTCACTTGATGTTGATTCTTTGAAACTTAGATCTATTTCACCTAAGCATGATATCAATGAGTCTCTCATGGCTATGAGAATTTCCATTGATGAGTGCAAAGAAAGAACCGCTAGGATGCGTGCTAAAAAAGAGTGCTTTGTGAAAGCGTGTTCTTCTAGTTTTCATGATAAAAAGGATGAAGATCTAAAAGTGATTGATGTGTCTCCTATTAAATCTTTGTTTTGCAATATGAATCTTGATAATGATGGGACAGGAGATGAGTCAACTTTAGTTAAAAGGCGTCCCAATGATTCGGAGTTTTTAGATCTTGATGCAAAAATTGGTAAAAGTGGGATTGAAGAGGTCAAAACTTTAGATAGCAATGAACCCACTATTTTGGATTTCAAGGAATTTAATTATGATAATTGTTCTTTAATAGATTGTATTTCCTTGTTGCAATCCGTGTTAAATTCTCCGCATGCTTATAGTCAAAATAAAGCTTTTACTAAACATATCATTCATGCTTTAATGCAATCTTATGAGGAAAAGCTTGAATTAGAAGTTTCTATCCCTAGAAAACTTTATGATGAGTGGGAACCTACTATTAAAATTAAAATTAAAGATCATGAATGCTATGCTTTGTGTGATTTGGGTGCTAGTGTTTTCACGATTCCAAAAACTTTGTGTGATTTGCTAGGTTTCCGTGAATTTGATGATTGTTCTTTAAACTTGCACCTTGCGGATTCCACCATTAAGAAACCTATTGGAAGAATTAATGATGTTCTTATTATTTCAAATAGGAATTATGTGCCCGTAGATTTCATTGTCCTTGATATAGATTGCAATCCTTCATGTCCTATTATTCTTGGTAGACCTTTCCTTAGAACGATTGGTGCAATTATTGATATGAAAGAAGGGAATATTAGATTCCAATTTCCGTTAAGGAAAGGCATGGAAAACTTTCCTAGAAATAAAATTAAATTACCTTATAAATCTATTATGAGAGCCACTTATGAATTGCATGCCAAAGATGGCAATACCTAGATCTATCCTTGCCTTTATGCCTAGCTAGCGGCGTTAAACAATAGCGCTTGTTGGGAGGCAACCCAATTTCATTTTAGTTTCTTGCTTTTTAGTTCTGTTTAGTAATAAATAATCTATCTAGATTCTGTTTATATGTGGTTTTATGTTTTAATTAGTGTTTGTGCCAAGTAGAACCTTTGGGAAGAATTGGGTGACGTCTTTTTGATCTTGCTGTAAAAAACAGAAACTTTAGCGCTCACGAGATTAGCTACAACTTTTTACTGGAGAGTGCTATTTAGTTGATTATTTTTGCAGATGATTAATAGATAAATTCCTCACGTCCAAAAATTTATTTTAGAATTTTTGGAGTTCCAGAAGTATGCGTTTGATACAGATTACTACAGACTGTTCTGTTTTTGACAGATTCTGTTTTTGCGTGTGTTCTTTGCTTATTTTGATGAATCTATGGCTAGTAATGGAGTTTATGAACCATAGAGAAGTTGGAATAAAGTAGGTTTAACACCAATATAAATAAAGAATGAGTTAATTATAGTACCTTGAAGTAGTGTTTTGTTTTCTTTCGCTAACGGAGCTCACGAGATTTTCTGTTAAGTTTTGTGTTGTGAAGTTTTCAAGTTTTGGGTAAAGATTTGATGGATTATGGAACAAGGAGTGGCAAGAGCCTAAGCTTGGGGGTGCCCAAGGCACCCCAAGGTAAAATCTAAGGAAAACCAAAAATCCTAAGCTAGGGGATGCCCCGGAAGGCATCCCCTCTTTTGTCTTCGTCCATTGGTAACTTTACTTGGAGCTATATTTTTATTCACCACATGATATGTGTTTTGCTTGGAGCGTCTTGTATGATTTGAGTCTTTGCTTTTTAGTTCACCACAATCATCCTTGCTGTACACACCTTTTGGGAGAGACACGCATTAATCGAAATTTATTAGAATACTCTATATGCTTCACTTATATCTTTTGAGCTAAACAATTTTGTTCTAGTGCTTCACTTATATCTTTTAGAGCACGGTGGTGGTTTTATTTTATAGAAATTATTGGTCTCTCATGCTTCACTTATATTATTTTGAGAGTCCTTTAGAACAGCATGGTAATTTTCTTTGGTTATAAAATTAGTCCTAATATGATAGGCATCCAAGATGGATATAATAAAAACTTCCATATAAGTGCATTGAATACTAGGAGAAGTTTGATACTTGATGATTGTTTTGAGATATGGAGATAGTGATATTAAAGTTGTGCTAGTTGAGTAGTTGTGAATTTGAGAAATACTTGTGTTGAAGTTTTCAAGTCCCATAGCATGCACGTATGGTAAACGTTGTGTAACAAATTTGAAACATGAGGTGTTCTTTGATTGTCATCCTTATGAGTGGCGGTCGGGGACGAGCAATGGTCTTTTCCTACCAATCTATCCCCCTAGGAGCATGTGTGTAGTGCTTGGTTTTTGATGACTTGTAGATTTTTGCAATAAGTATGTGAGTTCTTTATGACTAAGTTGAGTCCATGGATTATAGGCACTCTCAACCTTCCATCATTGCTAGCCTCTTCGGTACCGTGCATTGCCCTTTCTCACCTTGCAAGTTGGTGCAAACTTCGCCGGTGATCCAAACCCCGTGATAAGATACGCTCTATCCCACATAAACCTCCTTATATCTTCCTCAAAACAGCCACCATACCTACCTATTATGGCATTTCCATAGCCATTCCGAGATATATTGCCATGCAACTTTCCACCGTTCCGTTTATTATGACATGCTTCATCATTGTCATATTGCCTTGCATGATCATGTAGTTGACATTGTATTTGTGGCGAAGCCACCATGCATATTATTTCATACATGTCACTCTTGATTCATTGCCCTTCCCGGTACACCACCGGAGGCATTCATATAGAGTCATATTTTGTTCTAAGTATCGAGTTGTAATCATTGAGTTGTAAATGAGTAGAAGTGTGATGATCATCATTAATAGAGCATTGTCCCCCCAAAAAGAGAAAGGCCAAACAAAAAAAGGCCCAAAAAAAGAAAGAGAAATAAAAAGGGACAATGCTACTATCCTTTTTTCCACACTTGTGCTTCAAAGTAGCACCATGATCTTTATGATAGAGAGTCTCTTGTTTTGTCACTTTCATATACTAGTGGGAATTTTTCATTATAGAACTTGGCTTGTATATTCCAACAATGGGCTTCCTCAAATGACCTAGGTCTTCGTGAGCAAGCAAGTTGTATGCACACCCACTTAGTTTCTTTTGTTGAGCTTTCATACATTTATAGCTCTAGTGCATCCGTTGCATGGCAATCCCTACTCCTTGCATTGACATCAATTGATGGGCATTTCCCTAGCCCGTTGATTAGTCACGTCAATGTGAGACTTTCTCCTTTTTTGTCTTCTCCACACAACCCCCATCATTATATTCTATTCCACCCATAGTGTTATATCCATGGCTCACGCTCATGTATTGCGTGAAAGTTGAAAAAAGTTTGAGATTACTAAAGTATGAAACAATTGCTTGGCTTGTCATCGGGGTTGTGCAAGATGAGAGAATTCTTGTGTGACGAAAATGAAGCATGGCCAAACTATATGATTTTTTAGGGATGAGCTTTCTTTGGCCATGTTATTTTGAGAAGACATAATTGCTTAGTTAGTATGCTTGAAGTATTATTATTTTTATGTCAATATTAAACTTTTATCTTGAATCATTCGGATCTGAACATTCATGCCACAATAAAGAAAATTACATTGAAGAATATGCTAAGTAGCATTCCACATCAAAAATTCTGTTTTTATCATTTACCTACTCGAGGACGAGCAGGAATTAAGCTTGGGGATGCTTGATACGTCTCCAACGTATCTATAATTTTTGATTGCTCCATGCTATTATATATTCTGTTTTGGATGTTTAATGGGCTTTATTATACACTTCTATATTATTTTTGGGACTAACCTATTAACCCAAGGCCCAGTTCAAATTGTTGTTTTTTTTGCCTATTTCAGTGTTTCGCAGAAAAGGAATATCAAACGGAGTCCAAACGGAATGAAACCTTCAGGAGCGTGATTTTTGGAACAAACGTGATCAGGACATGGAGTGGCTGTCAAGAAATGAACAAGGAGGCCACGAGGCAGGGGCGCGCCTAACCCCCCTGGGCACGCCCTCCACCCTCGTGGGCCCCTCGTGGCTCCACCGACCTACTTCTTCCTCCTATATATACCTACGTACCCCGAAACCATCAAGGAGCACGACGAAACCCTATTTCCACCGCCGCAACCTTCTGTACCCGTGAGATCCCATCTTGGGGCCTTTTCCGGCGCTCCGCTGGAGGGGAATCGATCACAGAGGGCTTCTATATCAACACCATAGCCTCTCCGATGATGTGTGAGTAGTTTACCACAGACCTTCGGGTCCATAGTTATTAGCTAGATGGCTTCTTCTCTCTCTTTGGATCTCAATACAAAGTTCTCCTCGATCTTCTTGGAGATCTATTCGATGTAACTATTTTTGCGGTGTGTTTGTCGAGATCCGATGAATTGTGGGTATATGATCAAGATTATCTATGTACAATATTTGAATCTTCTCTGAATTCTTTTATGTATGATTGGTTATCTTTGCAAGTCTCTTCGAATTATCAGTTTGGTTTGGCCTACTAGATTGATCTTTCTTGCAATGGGAGAAGTGCTTAGCTTTGGGTTCAATCTTGCGTTGCTCGATCCCAGTGACAGTAGGGGAAACGACACGTATTGCGTTGTTGCCATCGAGGATAAAAAGATGGGGTTTATGTCATATTGCTTGAGTCTATCCCTCTACATCATGTCATCTTACCTAATGCGTTACTCTATTGTTATGAACTTAATACTCTAGATGCATGTTGGATAGCGGTCGATGTGTGGAGTAATAGTAGTAGATGCAGGGAGGAGTCGGTCTACTTGTCACGGACGTGATGCCTATATACATGATCATGCCTAGATATTCTCATAACTATGCTCAATTCTATCAATTGCTCGACAGTAATTTGTTCACCCACCGTAATACTTATGCTATCTTGAGAGAAGCCACTAGTGAAACCTATGGCCCCCGGGTCTATTTTCCATCATATAAGTTTCCAATCTATTTTTACTTTGCAATCTTTACTTTCAATCTTTATCACAAAAATACCAAAAATATTATCTTATCATCTCTATCAGATCTCACTTTTGCAAGTGGCCGTGAAGGGATTGACAACCCCTTTATCGCGTTGGTTGCAAGGTTCTTATTTGTTTGTGTAGGTACGAGGGACTTGCGTGTTGTGACGCCCCGAGACCGATGCTCCAGACTCCTTCCATGTTTTTCGTTGTCGCCATGTGTTTTATTTGTTTGTTGCATTTCATCATGACATCATGCGAATTGCATCTGCATGTTTTGATAAAAGCTTGCATCCGTTGGTAGTTTTCGTGTCCCCCTTGCCTTCATTGACCGTTCCGAGATCAAAAGGGTTTTTCGAGTCCCTCTTGTCTGGCCGCTTAATCTCTTTACCCAATGCTCAAACCCCTCGCTTGCTCGTCCGAAACTTACCCGAACCCGACCCGCTCAGTCATCACCATTGGATTCGGATCATCACCAAACATCCCTCTAATATCTTCAGTTTATTATTTGATCTCTCTTAACCTTTTATTTTCAGCCGCCCGTTCCCAATCCGATGATCCAAATACCCCCTCATACCTATTACCTACTATAAATATCAGCCTAACCCTAATTTTTAGGAGAGCTGTCCCATCAATCCCTCCCCGCCGCCACTCCTCGTCCACCTCGGGATCCCTCCCAATCCACCCATTCCACCAACCAGAGACTTCCCTGCTCGATCCCAAGGGGATCACGAGCAGCTCATCCCCTCCGTTGCTCAACCACAGCAAAGCCGCGCCTCCTCACAACCCGCCGGCGACCGGACCTCGCCGGAGATGAGTTCCCCGCCGTGCCGTGCTCCCTTCCTTCCCCATCTGCTCTCTCTTTTTCTTTCCCTCTCACGCTGCTCTCTGTTGTCTTCGCAGCGCCGCCATGGACAGGAGCCCCGCCATGGATCTCCAAGTCTGCGGCTGCGTTGTCCCGGGCCCCTCCTCATCGTCGTCCCCGCAGCCAAGTCCCGTGCCCCCCTGCATCCAGCAACGACGAGTCAGCTGCAGGACTCCTCGCTGCATCCCCAGCCTGCGCCCAAGTCCCCGTAGCCAAGCTTTGCTTCCGCCGCCACGTCCAAGCTCCTCCGTCCGTGCTGCCGTTTGCCCGGATCTGGCGCCAGCCGACCGGATCCACCCGTCTTTGCGTTCCCGGCGCTGCCGGAGCACGAAGTCCCCACGTCGCCGACCCGCATCAAGCCCTGCGCCTCTCCGCCGCCCCGCCAAGTCTTTGCTGCATCGCCCGCCCGCTCGCTTCCTCTGCCTCGAACGAGGAGACCAGCGCCGCACCCTCATTGACTTGTTCTAGCGCCAGCGTGGACGAGAACCACGTCGCCCATGCCTGGGCCTTCTTCCATCAAGGCCCAGCGCACACTCCTCAGCTGGCCTGCTACCTCTTCCACCGACTGGGCCTGGCCCGTGGTGAGCGCCCGGTCCGACCCAGTCCAACAATTTCAACCCGTTGTGTTTTTTCCCTGCTGCTGCGATTTTTGCATTTATCCAGAGAGTGCAGTTTTACAGAAAAACCCCTAGTGTTCATGCATCTAATAACTAATTAACCATGCATCATATGTAAATAATTTATATATGCAAAATTCTTAGAATTTCATCTAGTTTCATAATATGCAACTTTTATCCATGTTTAAAATGTTTAAACTTGCTATTTGTTAACTTTCCTTAAATGCCATGCTAAAATGCTTTATTTCATAACTAAATAACCGTAGCTCGTAATTTAATAAACTTTATATGTAAATGGGGTGGAAAAATGCATAGTTTAATTTGGTAGCATTACTTTGCATGTTTAACAACTCTAAAATATGGTTTAGGGCAGAACAGTACCATAACCAAAATATGCACATGGGGATTTTCCGGTATTGTTGTTTGTTGTTCCGGCCTCATTTAAACTTGGCTAGATAGGTAGTTTTTCATATGTTTCCCCCCTTGCCATGTTTAATAACATTTAATATTGTTGGGTACATAACCGAGAGAGAACTAAATAATTGATGTGGTGTTTCGTTGCATATTGAGCTCTACTTAATTTGTAGTATTGTTTGTGCACCTTGCCTTGCCATGCCTCATTAAATGGACATGCATCATACTTGATTGTGCATCATGCCATGTTTATGTGATGGTTGTTTACTATGTGGTTCGCTTCTTTCCGGTTTGCTTCTCTCGTTAGCTTCGGTTTCGTTCCGGAGTTGTGAGGGTGAGGGAGTCCTGGATTAGGGGGTCCTCGGACGGCCGGACTATATACTTTAGCCGGACTGTTGGACTATGAAGATACAAGATTGAAGACTTCGTCCCGTGTTCGGATGGGACTCTCCTTGGCATGGAAGGCAAGCTTGGCAATACGGATATGTAGATTTCCTCCCTTGTAACTGACTCTGTGTAACCCTAGCCCCCTCCGGTGTCTATATAAACCGGAGGGTTTAGTCCGTAGGACAACAACAATCATACCATAGGCTAGCTTCTAGGGTTTAGCCTCTACGATCTCATGGTAGATCAACTCTTGTAATACTCATATCATCAAGATCAATCAAGCAGGAAGTAGGGTATTACCTCCGTCGAGAGGGCCCGAACCTGGGTAAACATCGTGTCCCCCGCCTCCTGTTACCATCCGCCTTAGACGCACAGTTCGGGACCCCCTACCCGAGATCCTACGGTTTTGACACCGACATTGGTGCTTTCATTGAGAGTTCCACTGTGCCGTCACCGTAAGGCTTGATGGCTCCTTCGACCATCAGCAACGATGCGATCCAGGGCGAGGTTTTCCTCCCCGGACAGTTCTTCGTATTCGGCGGCTTCGTACTACGGGCCAACTCGCTTGGCCATCTGGAGCAGATTGAAAGCTACGCCCCTGGCCATCAGGTCAGGTTCGGAAACTTTAACTATACTGCCGACATCCGCGGAGACTTGATCTTCGACGGATTCGAACCCATGTCAGGTGCGCCGCACAATCACGACGAGCATGACTTAGCTCTGCCGTCGGATAGTGTTCGGGAGATCACACCTGCAACTACTCCGGCCCTCAATCAGGAACAAATTGCGCCATCTGAGGACGGGTGGATAGACCCCGCCACGGAGGCCGCACTCTCAGTGGCGATAGAGCCGAATACTGACTTCACCTCCTACGAGAGCCATGTCGCCGAACCATTGGATTCGTCCCCGGCCACGGGCTTTGAGCCGCCTGCGTCCGTGCCTATCGAATCTGATTGGGCACCGATCATGGAGTTTACCTCCATGGATATCTTTCAACACTCGCCTTTTGGCGATGTGCTAAACTCATTAAGGTCTCTCTCCTTGTCAGGAGAACCTTGGTCGAACTATGTCCGGCTAGAATGGGATGTGGACGACGAAGAAATTCGCTCCCCACCCACCACCCACTTAATAGCCACTGTCGACGATTTAACCGACATGCTTGACTTCGACTCCGAAGACATCGACGGTATGGACGACGATGCAGGAGACGAACAGGAACCACCGCCCACAAGGCGCTGGACCGCCACCTCATCATATGATATATACATGGTGGATACCCCCAAAGAAGGCAATGGCGATAAGATAGCGGAGGATGACCCCTCCAAGAAGCAACCCAAGCACCGACGTCAGCGGCGCCGCTCTAAGTCCCGCCATAGCAAAAGTAGTGATACCGGCACAAGAGACAATAACACTCCGGATAGTGCCGAAGACGACGACAATCCCCTCCAGCCAGATTTAGAGCGGGAGGATGAACAAGCTAGCCCTCCAGAACAGGTAGCAGACGGAGAATTGGAGGATGACAATTACATGCTTCTCTTCGAAGACGAGGTGAGCCTCGGTGACGAAGAATTTATCGTGCCTGAGGATCCCGTCGAGCAGGAGCGCTTCAAGCGCCGGCTTATAGCCACAGCAAATAGCCTGAAGAAAAAGCAACAACTGCTTCGAGCTAATCAAGATTTGCTAGCGGATAGATGGACCGAAGTCCTTGCGACCGAGGAATACGAACTCGAACGCCCCTCCAAGAATTACCCAAAGCGCAGGTTGCTACCCCAACTCGAGGAGGAAGCATTAAAACCTACATCACCAGCGTATGATGCGGCGGATCGGCCACCTCGTGGCCGAGACAGAGGGGCATATCAGCCCGAACTCCAGACTGCACCCCGTCGCCAGACAACTAAAAACACCAAGGCCCGGGGCAACACGCGGGACCTGCGAGACATATTGGAAAACAAAGCAGGGCATACCAGATCAATCTACGGATCATGGGGTCGCACCCCAACGCGTGACGATGATCGTCACGCCGGATACACAAAAAGCAAATCCGGCCGGGCCGAATACAGCAGACAAGACTCGTATGAACTGCGTCGTGATATAGCCCGGCACAATGGCGCCGCACACCCCCTATGCTTCACTGATGAAGTGATGGATCACGAATTCCCAGAGGGTTTTAAACCCATAAATATTGAATCATATGATGGTACAACAGACCCCGCGGTGTGGATCGAGGATTTCCTCCTCCACATCCACATGGCTCGCGGTGATGATCTACATGCCATCAAGTACCTCCCACTAAAACTCAAAGGACCAGCTCGGCATTGGCTGAATAGCTTGCCAGCAGACTCCATTGGCATTTGGGAGGACTTGGAAGATGCATTCTTTGACAACTTCCAAGGCACTTATGTGCGGCCACCAGATGCTGATGACTTGAGCCATATAATTCAGCAGCCAGGGGAATCAGCCAGGAAATTCTGGACCAGGTTCCTAACTAAGAAAAACCAGATTGTCGATTGTCCGGATGCAGAGGCCTTAGCGGCATTTAAGCATAACATCCGTGACGAGTGGCTCGCCCGGCACCTCGGCCAGGAAAAGCCGAAGTCTATGGCAGCCCTCACGACGCTCATGACCCGCTTTTGCGCGGGCGAGGATAGCTGGCTGGCTCGCAGCAACAACACATCAAGGAATCCTGGCACTTCAGATACCAAAGATACTAACGGCAGACCACGTCGTAACAGACACAAGCGCCGCAACAACGGCGATAATGCCGAAGATACGGTAGTCAATGCCGGATTCAGTGGCTCTAAATCCGGTCAGCGGAAAAAGCCATTCAAAAGAAGTACTCCAGGCCCGTCCGGTTTGGACCGCATACTCGATCGCTCGTGTCAAATTCACGGCACCCCCGATAAGCCAGCCAACCACACCAACAGAGAATGCTGGGTGTTCAAGCAGGCCGGCAAGTTGAATGCCGAAAACAAGGACAAGGGGCTGCACAGCGACGACGAGGAGGAGCCCCGGCCGCCAAACACGGGAGGACAGAAGAGGTTCCCCCCACAAGTGAAAACGGTGAACATGATATACGCAACCCACATTCCCAAGAGGGAACAGAAGCGTGCACTAAGGGACGTCTATGCGATGGAGCCAGTCGCCCCAAAGTTCAACCCATGGTCCTCTTGTCCGATCACCTTCGATCACAGGGACCACCCCACTAGTATCCGTCATGGCGGATCTGCCGCATTGGTCCTCGACCCCATCATTGACGGATTTCACCTCACCCGAGTCCTTATGGACGGCGGCAGCAGCCTGAACCTGCTCTATCAGGATAAAGTGCGCAAAATGGGTATAGACCCCTCGAGGATCAAACCCACTAAAACCACCTTTAAAGGCGTCATCCCAGGTGTAGAGGCCCATTGCACGGGCTCAATCACACTGGAAGTGGTCTTCGGATCTCCGGACAACTTTCGAAGCGAGGAGTTAATCTTCGATATCGTCCCGTTCCGCAGTGGCTATCACGCACTGCTCGGGCGAACCGCATTTGCAAGATTCAATGCGGTACCGCATTATGCATACCTCAAGCTCAAAATGCCAGGACCTCGTGGGGTAATAACAGTCAATGGAAACACAGAACCCTCGCTCCGCACGGAGGAGCACACTGCGGCCCTCGCAGTAGAAGCACAAAGCAGCCTTTTAAGGCAAACCGCCAATTCGGCGATAAAGCCCCCGGACACCTTCAAGCGAGTCCGGAGTAACCTGCAACAGGATCGCCAAGCACGTTTAGAGCTCGCCTAGCAATTCGGCCTCCATCCTAGTCCCAATCAAGCGACGAAATTTATGCCGCGCGTACATAATTACGCACTAAAAATACCATGGGCATAGGCGGAGGCACGGCCAGGACACGTCCCACAATGCGGCTCAACCGCCCCAGGGGCTGTATACCTTTATAATTTTCTCTCTTTCAGGACCTTACTCTCTGGAAGCCCTTTTCGGCAGTCTGATTGCTGGACGCATTACGGGAAGGAAATACCAAGGAGGCAAGAAGCTAAGACATACGAGGGAATCCCCAGGTGGTCTCTAATAACGATCGAAATACCTGTTTTAAATACCCATACGCAGCTTGCCCCTGGATAACACATGTCAAATAGTCCTATTTTCTGCTTATTGCACTACTTGTATCTGTACGCTTTGACGTACTATTTAATAACAATGCGTAGCGTTTATTGCATTCCCCTTTTTTCTCTTGTCTGCTTAATTACGACAGATTGCACCCGTACATTCTAGTACGACTAGTACGCCAGGGGCTTCAGTATACCCCATAATACGGCGTCAGAAGTCCGAACACTTTCGATAGTGCGGCACCCCGAACTTATAGCATTATATGCATCAGCTCCGAATCATGTCTTGGGTCAATAGTTGGGTTTGCCCGGCTCCCATGTTTTGGTACCTTACGTTCCGCAAAATCGGCTAAGGTAGCGCTGGGAGAACTACTGCGATTGTGTCCCGGTTCTTCCGGACGAGCACTTCAATAGAGAAAGCCGAAAACTGACTGTCATGATGAGGCAAGAGTTGGTCGCTGTTCGAGAGGTCTCAAGTCCTTAAAGACTTTTTTCGCTTCAGGCGAGGAGTCGGCCTTGCCCGACTTAGGCGTATATAGCGCCCCAAATTCGGCCTTCCGAATACTAGGGGCTTCACCAAAATTTAAAATTGTAGACTTCTATGGCTAAGTGAGGGTGATAAAGCTTTATAGTCCGATTGCCTGGTTCGCTGTGCTGAACACCTCCTTTGAAGGACCCAAAATTGGGATAAAGAGTGTTCAGGTTTATCCCGAACACCCCAGTACTAGTTACATGGGGGCAGAAGTCGACGACTGGCCAACCCTCAGATTTCATAAACGGCCGCACAGAAGGTAATATTTTAAATTAACAAGCGTTGCATAGCGCAAATGAACTCGTTTCACATTACAAGATCACATGAGTACATTCATTCGAATATTACATCCTTAGCACATTCATCCGCCACAAGGCGGGAACCCTTCAGGACACTGTCATAATACATTTCGGGGTGGCGATGCTCCTTGCCTTCCGACGGCCCCTCCTTCACCAGCTTTACGGCGTCCAGCTTCGCCCAGTGCACCTTCGCCCGGGCAAAAGCCCTGCGTGCACCCTCGATGCAGACGGACCGCTTTATGACTTCAAGCCGTGGGCAGGCATTCACAAGCCACCTCACGAGACCGAAGTAGCTATCAGGCAGGGGCTCGCCAGGCCACATCCGGACTATAAGACCCTTCATGGCCTATTCGGCCGCCTTGTGGAGCTCGACCAGTTGCTTCAGCTGGTCGCTCAAGGGCATTGGGTGTTCGGTCCCAGTATACTGAGACCAGAACAACTTCTCCGTCGAGCTCCCCTCCTCAGCCCGGTAGAACTCCACGGCATCCAACACACTGCGGGGAAGATCTGCAAACGCTGCTGGAGAGCTCCGAACTCGGGTAAGTAAAAGGAAAGTTTCCTTCACATGCTTGCTTTGCATAATGAATGCCTTACTCGCTGCTATCTTCTTAACCGCCTCAATTTCCTGGAGGGCCTTGTGGGCTTCAGCCTTGGCGTTTTGTGCGCTTTCGAGGGCCTTTGCAAGCTCGGACTCTCGCGTCTTAGAGTCAAGCTCCAAGGACTCATGTTTTTTGGCGAGAGCCTGGAGCTCTTGGTGCACCTCGCCTACCCGGGCTTCTTGCTTATCTCGCTCGATGCGCTCCTGGCCGCTTCGTCTTCAGCCTCGGATAGCGCCTTCTGCAGGGTCGCCACTTCGGTCGTGGCCCCTGGCAAATTCATGACGATCCTATTATTTTACAACCAAATTTCTTTTTTATATACAGACGGGGTATCGCTTACCTTTGTTCTCTTCGAGCTGCCTCTTGGTAAGGCCGAGCTCTTCCTTGGACCGCTGAAGGTCCTGCTTCAGTGCAGCGACCTCCACAGTGCGTGCGGCAGCGGCCAGCAGTGAAGCCTGCATATGCACATAGACATATTCTGATTAGACTCCTGCGGTCATTATTTGATCCTCTATTCGGCCTTTCTTAGTGAACGCCGAACAGAGCATCAGGGGCTACTGTCTATGCGGTAATATTTTCTTATAATTTGATTACTTACCTGAAAGCCTGTTAGGAGGCTGGCACAGGCTTCAGTTAGTCCGCTTTTGGCGGACTGAACCTTCTCGATCACCGCACCCATGATAGTGCGGTGCTCTTCGTTGATGGAAGCGCCGCGAAGCGCTTCCAGCAAGTTTTCCGGTGCCTCTGGATGGACAGAGGCCACTGGCGCAGGCGGCTTGCCCCTCTTAACGGGGGGTCGCCTGACAGAGCCCGGAACCATTGGAGGTTCCGGCACAGTGTTCGGCTGGGGGCCGAATTCGGAGCCCATGGGAGTCTTGCTCCCCTTGCGCCTAGGGTCCGGAATGTTGCCTTGAGGCGCCTCCAGGACTACCTCCCCTCGGCTCGGTGCCCTTTGAGACAACACCTCGACGTTGTCCGTAGGGCGAGGGGAGGAGGCGGTTGGAAGTGAATCACTATTCATATCCGACGGGTCCAAAGAACCATCCGACGAAGATACGTCGATATGGGCTCGGGACGGACTGCATAATCATGTTCGGCGTGATGAGAAGCAGTGTACTAAAACATACCATTAATTACTATGGTATCCGGATACTTACGACTTCGCCAGGGGCTTGTCCTTGGGCAACCACTCGTCGTCGCTATAGGCGGTCGTCGTGGAGCAGTCTGGCAGGAGGGTCCTTCCCTTCTTGGACCCTTTGGCCTCCCCGGATGGGGCAGCCTTCCTTTTCTTGTCTCCCCTGGCTGGGGGGGAGAACTTTCCTCTTCCTCCTCCTTGTTTTCGTGGGAGGAGTGCGCCTCGGAGTTTTTGGACGATGAGTCCGATATAACCTTGCCCCGGAGACCCTTCCGGGTCCCCGTGGCCTTCTTCTTGGCCTTCTTCACCGGCACCTCGTAAGGCGCCGGAACCAGCACCTCCGTTAGGAGAGCATCTGCTGGATCTTCAGGCAGGGGGGCTGGGCAATCAATCTGCTCTGCTGTCTCTACCCAGTCCTGTTAAATGGCATGGAGGCTTAGATCCTGCACATGGTTAAACTGGGGAAAACAAACATCTTATGAGATATAAAAGACTTACCGGATTGGCGGGGTGCTTTGCGCAGAGTTCGCGATCCTCGGTAAGGGGAGGAGGTACCTCGGCGCCCTTGAACAGCACCTTCCAGACGTCCTTGTGCGTCGTGTCGAAGAGCTCTCGCAGCGTCTGATGCTTGGCCGGGTCGAACTCCCACAAGTTGAATGCCCGTCTTTGACACGGGAGGATCCGGCTGAAGAGCATGACTTGGACCACGTTGACGAGCTTGATTTTCTTGCTCATCATTTTTTTGATGCATGTCTGGAGTCCGGTTAGCTCTACTGAGGAATCCCAGGACAGTCCCTTCTCTTTCCAGGAGGTGAGCCGCGTGGGGATTCCGGATCGGAATTCGGGGGCCGCCACCTAGTTGGTGTCGCGCGGCTCGGTGATGTAAAACCACCCCGATTGCCACCCCTTTATGGTCTCCACATAGGAGCCTTCGAGCCAGGTGACGTTAGGCATTTTTCCCACCATGCTGGCCGACTACCACCTTCGGCTTAACATTGAAGGTCTTCAGCTACAGGCTGAAGTGGGGCTTGATGCGGAGGAAGGCCTCGCACACGACGATAAACACCGAGATGTTGAGGATGAAATTGGGGGCCAGATCGTGAAAATCCAGCCCGTAATAGAACATGAGCCCGCGGACAAACGGGTGGAGGGGAAATCCCAGTCCGCGAACGAAGTGGGTAAGAAAAACCACTCTCTCATGGGGTTCTGGAGTAGGGATGATCCGCCCCGCATCTGGGAGCCGGTGTGTGATGTCCGCGGCCAGATATCCGGCTCCCCGTAGCTTTATGATGTTCTCCTCCGTGACGGAGGAGACCATCCACTTGCCTCCCGCTCCGGACATGCTCGGAGTGGTTTGAGGAGAAAAACGCAAACTTGGGTGCTGGAGCTCGAGTGCGCAAGAATGGATGAGCAAGGAGGAAGAAGGCGTGGGTAAAAAGAGGAATCCTTGTCCCTTTATAAGGGCGGAAGAAACTATACGCCTCCCCACCTGCCTAGTAAAACTCGCTTATTCCACAAGCGCCGTAATTGATGGCGCGGTTGGGTTACCCACATCCGTATTGATGAGAATCCCGTGATAAGGGGACACGATCTCTGCTTCGACAAGACGTGCCAAGAAAACCGCCTCGCAATATGTGCAGTAGTTGGTTGAGAAAAATGGTTCGAATAATGACCGGGCCGTGGTATGATGTCATGCTGCCGAACGTGTCAGCAGATTAGATTTGTGGAAATATTATTCTCTCTACGATGGTATGTGGAACTTTGTTTTGTAGAGCCGGACACTATCCTTGTGTTCAAGATCTTCTATGGAGTATTCGGAGGCAGAACCTGGCTTGCAATGCCGAAGACAAATCTGCGCGCCGGACTCATCATCATTGAAGCCTGGTTTAGGGGCTACTGAGGGAGTCCTGGATTAGGGGGTCCTCAGACGGCCGGACTATATACTTTAGCCGGACTGTTGGACTATGAAGATACAAGATTGAAGACTTCGTCCCGTGTCCGGATGGGACTCTCCTTGGCGTGGAAGGAAAGCTTGGCAATACGGATATGTAGATCTCCTCCCTTGTAACCGACTCTGTGTAACCCTAGCCCCCTCCGGTGTCTATATAAACCGGAGGGTTTAGTCCGTAGGACAACAACAATCATACCATAGGCTAGCTTCTAGGGTTTAGCTTCTACGATCTCGTGGTAGATCAACTCCTGTAATACTCATATCATCAAGATCAATCAAGCAGGAAGTAGGGTATTACCTCCGTCGAGAGGGCCCAAACCTGGGTAAAAATCGTGTCCCCCGCCTCCTGTTACCATCCGCCTTAGACGCACAGTTCGGGACCCCCTACCCGAGATCCGCCGGTTTTGACACCGACAGAGGGTTCGTTCGACTACGTCCGTTTGTCTTCTTCATGGACTTGATCTTCTTCCCAGCGGAATTTCAGGCAAAATGACCATACCCTCGAAATCACTTCATCTTTGCTTGCTAGTTGTTCGCTCTATTGCTATGCCGCGCTACCTACCACTTGCTATATCATGCCTCCCATATTGCCATGTCAAGCCTCTAACCATCCTTTCCTAGCAAACCGTTGTTTGGCTAAGTTACCACTTTTGCTCAGCCCTTCTTATAGCGTTGCTAGTTGCAGGTGAAGCTGAAGTTTGTTCCATGTTGGAACATGGATATGTTGGGATATCACAATGTCTCTTATTTTAATTAATGCACCTTTATACTTGGTAAAGGGTGGAAGGCTCGGCCTTATGCCTGGTGTTTTGTTCCACTCTTGTCGCCCTAGTTTCTGTCATACCGGTGTTATGTTCCTTGATTTTGCGTTCCTAACGCGGTTGGGTGTTATGGGAACCCCTTGACAGTTCGCTTTGAATAAAACTCCTCCAGCAAGGCCCAACCTTGGTTGTAACATTTGCCACCTAAGCCTTTTTCCCTTGGGAGTCGCGCTCCCGAGGGTCATCTTTATTTTAACGCCCCCCCGGGCCAGTGCTCCTCTGAGTGTTGGTCCAACCTAGAGCACCGTGCGGGACCGTCCCTTGGCAACTTGGGTTACGTTGGTACCTGTACGCTTTGCTCATCCGGTGTGCCCTGAGAACGAGATATGTGCAGCTCCTATCGGGATTTGTCGGCAAAGTCGGGTGGTCTTGCTGGTCTTGTTTTACCATTGTCGAAGCATCTTGTAACCGGGATTCCGAGCCTGATCGGGTCTTCCCGGGAGAAGGAATATCCTTCGTTGACCGTGAGAGCTTGTGACGGACTAAGTTGGGACACCCTGTAGGGTATAAACTTTCGAGAGTCGTGCCCGCGGTTATGTGGCAGATGGGAATTTGTTAATGTCTGGTTGTAGAGAACTTGACACTTGACTTAATTAAAATACATCAACCGCGTGTGTAGCCGTGATGGTCTCTTTTCGGAGGAGTCCAGGAAGTGAACACGGTTTGGGTTATGTATGAACGTAAGTAGCTTCAAGATCACTTCTTGATCACTTCTAGCTTCTCGACCATTGTGTTGCTTCTCTTCTCGCTCTTATTTGCGTATGTTAGCCACCATATTTGCTTAGTGCTTGCTGCAGCTCCACCTCATTACCCCTTCTCCTACCCATAAGCTTAAGTAGTCTTGATCTTGCGGGAGTGACATTGTTGAGTCCTCGTGACTCACAGATTCTACCAAAATAGTTGCAGGTGCCGATGATGCCAGTGCAGGTGACGCAACCGAGCTCAAGTGGGAGTTCGATGAGGACCTTTGATCGTTTCTATGTTTCATTTCCAAATGACCAGTAGTGGTGCCCAGTTGGGACGATCGGGGATCTAGCAGTTTGGTTATCTTCTTTTCTTTTGGTTTTGACCGTAGTCAGTCTATGTGTGTATTTTGGATGATGTATGAATTTATTTATGTATTGTGTGAAGTGGCGATTGTAAGCCAACTCTTTATCCCATTCTTGTTCATTACATGGGATTGTGTGAAGATGACCCTTCTTGCGACAAAACCACCATGCGGTTATGCCTCCAAGTCGTGCCTCGACACGTGGGAGATATAGCCGCATCGTGGGTGTTACAAGTTGGTATCAGAGCCATCCCCGACTTAGGAGCCCCCTGCTTGATCGAATCGCTGACGTTGTTGAGTCTAGAAAAAATTGTTTTGAGTCTTAGGATTATATATATCAGAGAGTAGGACTCTTTTTACTCCTCAGTCCCTTCGTCGCTCTGGTGAGGCCTCCTGACGTAGAGGTTTTGACTTTCCTCTCCTCAAATTTCACTAAAAAAATTTAAGATCACGCGGGTATCTTGGAATCGTTTCGATGGTTTTGTGACGAGAACATTGTTCTTGGTGCCTCCTGACATTTAGGGGTTGTGGCAGTGTCCCGGGGAGTTGAGCTCCGAGGTGTTGTCGTCACAATTTTATCATTGCAGTTCTGGAATACCTGAGTTTCGCCGACATCGAAAATCTCTTTTATGCAGTTGTTGGTGAGATCAGCTCGACGCCACCCAGTACTGGGGCGGGAGTTCGGGAGTATTGCCATAACTCGTATGACGGATGCTTTTCGAAGGTTGAGGTACACGATTTCCGGAGTTTTCTTGGTTATGTGTTGACGGATGGATACAGCTGGATCTAGGGATTGTTAGTTTGGGTGAGATATATTGCGTCCCCTGTATCCCCAACACCTGATTGCATAACCAGAAAGTTTCGGGAGTTTATAAGTGGGAATTCAAGTAGCTCCTAGATTATCTTTCCAACAGACACATGATACGATATGGGATCTATCATATGTTTGTTTCTGGCTTATTTCCTAAGCCAATCCTTTGTTTTGTTTTGGTTTATGGTATTCGAGTTGCTTCGAAGTCAAGTGTTGATTCCATACCTTTCCTAAGCGGTGTTCTCCTACTTCTATGTGAATACTAATCCTTCTTGATCATCTAGATTGTCATGCCAATTCTTTTCCAACCGACGTGCTCTTTTTCAAGTGGATCCGATCAGTTCAACATTCGCGAGATCAATTCTCAGTTCTTTGCAATGGTGTTTGCTTCATCCGTCCCAAGTTGTCTTTGTTTTCCCCGCCCTCCCACCCTTTTTCTTCAAGGACTCAGATTTCTTAATCAAGTATCCATCTTATAGATGGGAAGTCTCTCCATTCTTTTCCGTCAATGTTCTTATCCAGTGATTCTCAGGAAGATACTAACGGAGCCTTAACTTCATCATTATTCATTCTCTTTCTTCTCTAGTGAATTAAATTCAAGCTTTGTCGATCGTATCTTTTCCTCGTTTCAAATGTTTTTCTCGTACCGGTGCACCTCTTAATCATCCACTTTTCGTTATTCAATTGTTCCGGAGTGATGAAGATATCTCAGAAGATTCAAGTTTCCATTCTCAATTCACTCAAGTTCTTTTGAGGATGCTATCTCATTCAAGCCATTTAATTCAACCGGTGCAATCTCTCTTTTCAAGCAATCGTTCAACGGTGGTTCTTTTGAGTGGGCCCTAACCCACAAGTCTTTTCCCAGGATCTTACCTGACTCTTCTAATTTTCCCGGAGCTTCTAAAATTCTTTTCAAAGTTTGACGTAAGAATGGGTTATCATCAGTCATATGTCTTTCTCCAAGATCTTTCAAATTCTTTTCATCGTTGGTTCAACCTTTCCAATTTTCATTCCGGAGTGCCTCAACAATTCATGGTGGTGTTTCTCATTGTCATTCTCAACATTTGGAGACCGAAGAAGAGTTTCTCTTAAATCTTGCTCCATTCTCTTCAAGATTCATGGTTCTAGCTTGATGCCATCCTCTCATAATTGTTTTCGATAGTGAGAATTCTTTTCACCCATCCGGAGCATTTCAGGAGTCTTTTTAGTTTGATTCTCCGGAGCCCATCATCTCAGAATTATTCATTCAAGCTTTCAGCTCTTGTTCTCCAAATCATACCGGTGCATCATTCAAGTTTTATCTAATCAGCTCGGGATCTCTGCGTTCACTTGTATCTAAATTCTCTCAAGTATCTTCGTTCATGTTCTAATTCTTCCCGGTGTTTCTTTATCTTTTCTTCGTTCATTTTCAATTCTTACAGTGGTTCGTTCAAGAGTTCTCTTCCTTCGTTATCATATAGATTCATTCGTTCTTTCCAATCCTACCGGTGGTTCATTGAAGACCTTCCCAAGTTTGCGCCATATCTATCTTAATCCTTTCTACGAGAATAAGTAGTATGCCAAATCCATTGCTTGTCATCAATTTAATTGGTGAAGGATGAGCATAATGTAATTCTTATTCTTGTTTCATCGAGTAAATTCAATTCCTTATTCCGGAGGTTCATAAAAAATTCTTGATTTCATTTGTTCATCTTTCTTTCTGGAGTTCCAAGTTTTGTTGGTTATATCATTTCAAAGCTTCATCTTATCACTGCAAGGCTTCACCTTGTGTTTTCAACTTCTCTTTCTTTCTATCATCCTTTTTTACCGGAGTTCTTCATGGAGTTTCTTCATGGTGGTTCATCAAGGGTTTAATTCATTCTCGAAGTGTTCTCAAGATTCTTGTTGGAAGAGCTCAAATATTCTTCTTCCTGGATTCCAAAGTGCAATTCGTTCTACCTTATCATTTGAGGTGGTGTTATGTCATTCTTGACAATTTGAGTTCGCGTTTCATGATTCACATGTTGTCAAGAATGAGATATTTTAAATCCACCAATCTCTTCGTTGGATTTATCTTGTGTCATGTTTCACCTAAAGCCTTCCCTAAGGAATGTTTCTATTATGGTGCTTATCAATGATCCAAGTTTTCTCCTATCCTCTTGGTGAAAGAAGTTTTTCATCGCCTTGGTGCTCTCACTCAAATCAATGGCTTCCTTTAGTGGCCGTTTGTCACCTCATAATGTTGAGATGTTTCCATAAGTCCACTACAAGCTTATTCTTTTCGTTCCTGGTTTTCCAACAACTCCATTCAATCCTTCTTTTTAAGGAGGCTCTTTCAAATTCAATTGTGATAGAAGTTGTTGTTCTCTTCTTTGTTCTCTTGATTCCACTCTTTCATTTGTCCCGAAGGCATTGTGATGTTTTCTTCGACCCATCATCTCATTTTGGAGATCATGTTCTTTTCCTTGCTTATCCATTTAACCGGAGTGTCGTGTTTTCATTCGATCTCTCTCATCTTATCAAGTTTTGCCTCCTTCCTCAACCAGAGTGTGGTCTGAAATCTTTCTTACCCCTTGTGCCATTTTTCAATAGTTCCGGAGGCAGTGTGTTGTTTATTTCATCAAGTATCATCCCATCTTCTCAAGTTCATGTTAATTCCTTCCATTTTCAGTCGGAGTGCTGTCCAAATTATATCATTCTTAATCCTACTCTATCTTGTTTTAACCGGAGTGGCTTCAAAATCTATCTTGTCCCCTAAGCTCTTGGTTCTCATCATGTTCTTCGTTCTTCTCTGCTAAAGCAATGTTTGCAATCTTGTTCACCTCCATTGTATTCTTTCTTTCGATTTGTTCAACCTCTCAAGGTTTGTGGGTTTCACTCATTTGTCAAAGAAGCAACTTTGTTTTACCTCTTCCTCTTCCGCTTCTCTCCGGTGCCATCCTTAGATCTCAGGACGAGATCTCTTGTAAGTGGAGGAGTGTTGTGACGCCCCGAGACCGACGCTCCAGACGCCTTCCATGTTTTTCGCTGTCGCCATGTGTTTTATTTGTTTGTTGCATTTCATCATGACATCATGCACATTGCATCTGCATGTTTTCATAAAAGCATGCATCCGTTCGTAGTTGCCGTGTCCCCCTTGCCTTCGTTGACCGTTCCGAGACCAACCGGGTTTTTCGAGTCCCTCTTGTCTGGCCGCTTAATCTCTTTACTCGGTGCTCAAACCCCTCGCTTGATCGTCCGAAACTTACCCGAACCCGACCCGCTCAGTCATCACCGTTGGATTCGGATCATCACCAAACATCCCTCTAATATCTTCCGTTTATTATTTGATCTCTCTTAACCTTTTATTTTCAGCCGCCCGTTCCCAATCTGATGATCCAAAGACCCCCTCATACCTATTACCTACTATAAATATCAGCCTAACCCTAATTTTTAGGAGAGCTGTCCCATCAATCCCTCCCCGCCGCCACTCCTCGTCCACCTGGGGATCCTTCCCGATCCACCCATTCCACCAACCAGAGACTTCCCTGCTCGATCCCAAGGAGATCACGAGCAGCTCATCCCTGCCGTCGCCCAACCACAGCAAAGCCGCGCCTCCTCGCAACCCGCCGTCGACCGGACCTCGCCGGAGATGAGTTCCCCGCCGTGCCCTGCTCCCTTCCTTCCCCGTCTGCTCTCTCTTTTTCTTTCCCTTTCACGCTGCTCTCTGTTGTCTTCGTAGCGCCGCCATGGACAGGAGCCCCGCCATGGATCTCCAAGTCTGCGGCTGCGTTGTCCCGGGCCCCTCCTCGTCGTCGTCCCCGCAGCCAAGTCCCGTGCTCCCCTGCATCCAGCAACGACGAGTTAGCCGCAGGACTCGTCGCTGCATCCCCAGCCTGCGCCCAAGTCCCCGCAGCCAAGCTCTGCTTCCGCCGCCGCGCCCAAGCTCCTCCGTCCGCGCTGCCATTTGCCCGGATCCGGCGCCAGCCGACCGGATCCACCCGTCTTCGCGTTCCCGGCGCTGCCGGAGCCCCAAGTCCCCATGTTGCCGACCCGCAACAAGCCCCTGCGCCTCTCCGCCGCCCCGCCAAGTCTCTGCTGCATCGCCCGCCTTCTCGCTTCCTCTGCTTCGAACGAGGAGACCAGTGCTGCGCCCTCGTTGACTTGTTCAAGCGCCAGCGTGGACGAGAACCACGTCGCCCGCGCGTGGGCCTTCTTCCATCAAGGCCCAGCGCACACTCCCTCTTCAAGTGACTGGGCCTGGCCCATGGTGAGCGCTCGGTCTGGCCCAGTCCAGCAGTTTCAGCCCGTTGTGTTTTTTCCTGCTGCTGCGATTTTCGCATTTATCGAGAGAGTGCAGTTTTACAGAAAAACCCCTAGTGTTCATGCATCTAATAACTAATTAACCATGCATCATATGTAAATAATTTATATATGCAAAATGCTTAGAATTTCATCTAGTTTCATAATATGCAACTTTTATCCATGTTTAAAATGTTTAAACTTGCTGTTTGTTAACTTTCCTTAAATGCCATGCTAAAATGCTTTATTTCATAACTAAATAACCGTAGCTCGGAATTTAATAAACTTTATATGTATATGGGGTGGTAAAATGCATAGTTTAACTTGGTAACATTACTTTGCATGTTTAACAACTCTAAAATATGGTTTAGGGCAGAACAGTACCATAACCAAAATATGCACATGGAGATTTTCCGGTATTGTTTTTTGTTGTTCCGGCCTCATTTAAACTTGGCTAGATAGGTAATTTTTCATATGTTTCCCCCCTTGCCATGTTTAATAACATTTAATATTGTTGGGTACATAACCGAGAGAGAACTAAATAATTGATGTGGTGTTTCGTTGCATATTGAGCTCCACTTAATTTGTAGTATTGTTTGTGCACCTTGCCATGCCATGCCTCATTAAATGGACATGCATCATACTTGATTGTGCATCATGCCATGTTTATGTGATGGTTGTTTACTATGTTGTTTGCTTCTTTCCGGTTTGCTTCTCTTGTTAGCTTCGGTTTCGTTCCGGAGTTGTGAGGGTTCCTTCGACTACGTTCGTTTGTCTTCTTCATGGACTTGATCTTCTTCCTAGCGGAATTTCAGGCAAGATGACCATACCCTCGAAATCACTTCATCTTTGCTTGCTAGTTGTTCGCTCTATTGCTATGACGTGCTACCTACCACTTGATATATCATGCCTCCCATATTGCCATGTCAAGCCTCTAACCATCCTTTCCTAGCAAACCGTTGTTTGGCTAAGTTACCACTTTTGCTCAGCCCTTCTTATAGCGTTGCTAGTTGCAGGTGAAGTTGAAGTTTGTTCCATGTTGGAACATGGATATGTTGGGATATCACAATATCTCTTATTTTAATTAATGCACCTTTATACTTGGTAAAGGGTGGAAGGCTCGGCCTTATGCCTGGTGTTTTGTTCCACTCTTGCCGCCCTAGTTTCTGTCATACCGGTGTTATGTTCCTTGATTTTGTGTTCCTTACGTGGTTGGGTGTTATGGGAACCCCTTGACAGTTCACTTTGAATAAAACTCCTCCAGCAAGGCCCAACCTTGGTTTTAACATTTGCCACCTAAGCCTTTTTTCCCTTGGGAGTCGCGCTCCCGAGGGTCCTCTTTATTTTAACCCCCCCGGGCCAGTGCTCCTCTGGGTGTTGGTCCAAACTAGAGCACCGTGCGGGACCGTCCCTTGGCAACTTGGGTTACGTTGGTACCTGTACGCTTCGCTCATCCGGTGTGCCCTGAGAATGAGATATGTGCAGCTCCTATCGGGATTTGTCGGCACAGTCGGGTGGTCTTGCTGGTCTTGTTTTACCATTGTTGAAGCGTCTTGTAACCGGGATTCCGAGCCTGATCGGGTCTTCCCGAGAGAAGGAATATCCTTCGTTGACCATGAGAGCTTGTGATGGACTAAGTTGGGACACCCCTGGAGGGTATAAACTTTCGAGAGCCGTGCCCGCAGTTATGTGGCAGATGGGATTTTCTTTAATGTCTGGTTGTAGAGAACTTGACACTTGACTTAATTAAAATACATCGACCGCGTGTGTAGCCGTGATGGTCTCTTTTCGGTGGAGTCTGGGAAGTGAACACGGTTTGGGTTATGTATGAACGTAAGTACCTTCAGGATCACTTCTTGATCACTTCTAGCTTCTCGACCGTTGCGTTGCTTCTCTTCTCGCTCTTATTTGCGTATGTTAGCCACCATATTTGCTTAGTGCTTGCTGCAGCTCCACCTCATTACCCCTTCTCCTACCCATAAGCTTAAATAGTCTTGATCTCGCGGGAGTGAGATTGCTGAGTCCTCGTGACTCACAGATTCTACCAAAATAGTTGCAGGTGCCGATGATGCCAGTGCAGGTGACGCAACCGAGCTCAAGTGGGAGTTCGATGAGGACCTTTGATCGTTTCTATGTTTCGTTTCCGGATGATCAGTAGTGGTGCCCAGTTGGGACGATCGGGGATCTAGCAGTTGGGTTATCTTCTTTTCTTTTGGTTTTGACCGTAGTCGGTCTATGTGTGCATTTTGGATGATGTATGAATTTATTTATGTATTGTGTAAAGTGGCGATTGTAAGACAACTCTTTATCCCATTCTTGTTCATTACATGGGATTGTGTGAAGATGACCCTTCTTGCGACAAAACCACCATGCGGTTATGCCTCCAAGTCGTGCCTCGACACGTGGGAGATATAGCCGCATCGTGGGTGTTACACGTGTGGCCTCCTACTGGATTGATACCTTGGTTCTTAAAAACTGAGGGAAATACTTACGCTACTTTGCTGTATCACCCTTTCCTCTTCAAGAGAAAACCAACGCATGCTCAAGAGGTAGCAGCGGCTTCTTCTTGGCATTCACATCGAAGGGCATCTTCTTGTAGACGTACTTGGCGGTTTCGCGCATTGACGGCTTGAGTGGATGTTCGTAGAGCTTGTTGGGCTTCAAGTGCTTGTTCCTCACGACGGTGTTTCTCTTGTTGGAGCACATCGCCATCTTGATGTTCTTGGTGGTCTTGTCGTATTGGAGCTTGCTCTTGGACCGGAGGTTCATTAGCTTGTTGTCGTTGGCATTCACGTTCGCGGAGACAGCTTGCCACGGAATGGGTTTTGTGGATCTTGATGAACTTCATGGTCTTGATGACGATGCGAATGAGCGTGTGGAGGATGTGCATCCGAAGAAGAATGCGAAGAATGTCGACTTGAGTGGCTCCGTCTTGAGTAGGACGAAGAGGTAGAAGTGCGGTTGACCAACAAGGCACGAATCCCGTCCATTCTTGCATTGCTCTCTTGTTTTTGTTCGTCGAGCTTTTTGTTGAAGTAGTCTCTTGTATGTTGCTCGGATTGTCGCAAGTCAGTGGCGAGGTTGTCGATGTAGTCGGTCAATGCTTGTTGTTCTTGATGCAAAGCTCTTTGTGCGCCGAAGAGGTGGTTCTCGGTGATGTAGATGTTCGGGTCCTCGTCTTGCTCGATGAAGAGTGGATTTGAAGAAGTAGTCGGCCTATCCATCATCTCAAGCAAATGTTAGTGGGAGAATAAAAAGAACTAGACCAAATATACCTTACCCAATGTTGAAAATGTATCAATGATCACTCAATAGTGTAACAGGGAAATAGCACAATTGGTACCGGATCTCGTCGATTTCTCACACCTACACAAATAAAGCTTTTGGTGGAGCTTGGTGAGGATGGAGGACAAAATTTATGCAATTGTTAGTAAGATTCAATGATGTTGAAAAAGATTCACAAATTTGCAAATGCAACAAGTAGACCAATAGCAATATGTGTCACACGGAAACACACGCACGGATAGATAAATGGGGTCATGCAACCAAGCATGGAGCTCAAAATGTGGAAACCACGAAAATGCTCTTGTTGCACAACACTAGAGAGACGCTAGCACGATTGCACAATAGGCAGATATGAGACTTGTGCACAACCTATAAAGAAAAAATACAACGATTTCTATCCCAAGCATGCTATATGTATGGTGTTATGTTGATATGATCCAAGATGATCGAGCATGACAATCTTAATGTAGTAATTGCTTAAAAGCTCTTTGCTTATCTTTCTCTTTTGCTTAAAAGCTTGTTGTCTCTTTCTCTTTTGAGCTCTTTCTTTGGACAACTATGCAAAACCTCACGAACCAAGATAGAAATTGTGTATATGCAGTGACAAGCTTGTGACACAAGAGATGATATCAAGATGCTTGCACGAAGATGATATGGTATGTATGCAATGGGAACTATGATCACTAATGTGCACAAGTAACGTTGCCGGCAATACTCAATGGATAGTCTCGATAGGAAAGTTACACAAGATCGGCTATGGGGTTATCAATGCAATGGCAAGGAGTACACGAAGGTGTTGTCGAAGTTACCACCCTTGCTTGCGGTTGATGGTGTCAAAATGGTGAAGTGGTCGCTATCGATGACGAGTCCGTGCCGAAGATGAGCGGTGGTGATGTTGTTGTCGAACCATCCCTAAGTAGCCGAAACACGTTAGGAAACGAAAACCGCAACTCAATTCTCAAAGAAGAAAACGTGTCAAAATTGTCAGACTTGGAAGCGAGTAAGCGATGGTGGTTGCAGAAAGCGGTGGTGGCTATGAGAAAATGCAATGTGCGTATTGGAGTGGTAATGCGGAAGTGTGGGCGGTGGCTGAAAATTTTCGGGCAAAAAAAATTCAGTTTCGTCAGAGAACGTCGGACGTCCGGTGGAGACTGGACGACCGCTTGCAGTCGGACGTCCGATGGCTATCGGACATCCGGTGCTTTGGCAATTTCGGGCACGGGATGAACTTCTAGGGTACGTGGAGGAGAGGCGAAATTTGGTCAAAATTGGACGAATGTGTGGATGGAAATGGGGGAGATGATGGGGGAAAGGTAGATCTACCTACAACACATCAAATCCATGGATCAAATCCAACAAAACTTCATCATACCAACAAATCACACAAAAAATGGGGCTATTTTTGGTGGGGAATTTTTGAAATTGGGACAAAATCAACAAAATTAGGCTAGAAAAAGAGGGGTAGGGCTGCAAATTCGTGATCAACCAAGGCTCGTGATATGAAGATGATGTAGGGTGGAAACCATAGGGCCGATCTTTCATGATTTGGAGGTGATCCCACGAAGAACGCGAGGAGAAACACGAGGGGAAATGGGAGGAAACACTCAAATCAATGGGATACGATCACACATGTGCTAGATCCATGAACACAAAGAGGTCACAAAGATCAAAAGACAACAAAGGAAGGATACAAGTAGCTAGTTCTTCTCCAAGAGGAGGTCTTGAATCCAATAGGGGATCTTCCCTTTCGGGGGCTTGAGTCCACTTGGGATCTTCTCCGCGGAGGCCTCGGTCTCCAATGGAGTATGTATCAAGTGGATGAGCAAAGCTCTATCTTAAGTATGAGCTAAACCAATGCTAACCCTAGAAAAGTGGTGCAGGAGTCGTATATATAGGTTAGGGGTATGAAAGGGTACATGGGCCCCGGCCCAACACTCCGTGCGTTGGCCCTTCTAGCTGGTGTAGTCTCCAGTGGTCGGACGTCCGGTATAGACCGGTCGTCCAGTGGCTGTAGTCTTCCGGCAGCTCCTTCGTCTGGTCCTTGTACTTGGTGTCCTCACCGTCTTTCCTGTTGAATGTATTTGCTCCATGGCTATCCTCTAAGTACCTGATCACACATAGGGTTTCTACTTGAGGTAGTAGCCATGTCTCATATGAAGAAAGTGGTAGTTCGGATAGGAGCGAGTTCACCTTAGCTTCGAAAGCCCTCGCTCGAGCTCTTGCCATAGGTCCATGTGGTGTCGTAGGAGACGAAGGTAGGTCCATGGGGATGACCGTAGGGTGCTCTGGATCCTCCTCCTCTAATATGAACTAGTTCCTTTGTATCCCTCTTTTGTTGGATTTGGATCGTGTATATCTCTTTGTGAACTTGGGTCTAGCACACGTGTAATCGAATCTTGTTGATTTGAGTGTTTCCTCTTGTTTTTCCCTTGTGTTATTCATATGTTCTTCGTCTTCTTCGGAAATCCCCCTCCAAATCGTGAAAGATAGTCCCCTAGGGTTCCACCCTACATCGCGTGAACTACAAAACTGGAGGAAATATGCCCTAGACGTAATAATAAAGTTGTTATTTCCTTACTCATGATAAAGGTTTGTTATTCATGCTATAATTGTATTGATCGAAAACTTAAATACATGTGTGAATACATAAACAAATATCGTGTCCCTAGTAAGCCTCTACTAGACTAGCTCCTTGATCAAAGATGGTCAAGGTTTCCTAACCATAGACATGTGTTGTCATTTGATAATGGGGTCACAACATTAGGAGAATGATGTGATCGACAAGACCGATCCGTTAGCTTAGCATATTGGTCGTTCAGTTTATTGCTATTGCTTTCTTAATGTGAAATACATATTCCTTCGACTATGAGATTATGCAACTCCCGGATACCAGAGGAATACCTTATGTGCTATCAAATGTCACAACGTAACTGGGTGATCATAAAAATGCTCTGCAGGTATCTCCGAAGGTATTTGTTGAGTTAGCATAGATCAAGATTAGGATTTGTCACTTGGAGTATCGGAGAGGTATCTCTGGGCCCTCTCGGTAATACACATCATAAGAAGCCTTGCAAGCAAAGTGACTAATGATTTAGTTGCATGATGATGTATTACAGAACGAGTAAAGAGACTTGCCGGTAACGAGATTGAACTAGGTATGAAGATACCAACGATCGAATCTCGGGCAAGTAACATACCGATGGACAAAGGGAATTACGTATGTTGTCATAACGGTTCGACCGATAAAGATCTTCGTAGAGTATGTAGGAGCCAATATGGGCATCCAAGTTCTGCTATTGGTTATTGACCGGATAGGTGTCTTGGTCATGTCTACATAGTTCTCGAACCCGTAGGGTCTGTGTGCTTAACGTTGGTTGACGATATAGTTTTATATGAGTTATATGATTTGGTGACCGAATTTTGTTCGGAGTCCCGGATGAGATCACGGACATGATGCGGAGTCTCTAAATGGTCGAGAGGTAAAGATTGATATAGGACGATGGTATTCGGACACCGGAATGGTTTCGGAGTGCATTGGGTAGTCATCGGATCACCGGAAGGGTTCCAGGAGGCCTCGGGACGTCTATGGGCATAATGGGCCAAGGAAGAGGCACACACCAGCCCACAGAGGGGCTGGCTCACCCTCTCCCTGGCCGCCGGCCCTAGAAGAAGGAAAGGAGGGGGCTCCACCTCCTCCTGCCTTTCCTCCTTGTGGGAGAAAGGAAAGGGGGGCGCCACCTCCTCCTTCCTTCCCCTTGGCGCCAAAACAAGGAAGGGGGCGGCCTAGGTGTTGTGGGAAACCACGACCACCTATGGGACCAAGGGTCCCTTGCTGGTTCGGCAGGGGGGATGGCATGTTGCACAAAGAGCAGAAGAGCGCGGGGCAGCACGATAGGGATCACATAAGCAATTTTACCCAGGTTCGGGCCACTGCGAGGCGTAAAACCCTACTCCTGCATTGGTGGATTAATGGTGGAAAAATGGTGGTGGTCGTAGCGCGTTTGCCCGGTAGGGTCGCCTGAGGACGAAACGGCTATGTGCGTATGAAATGTGAGGGTGTGGACTAGCTAATCCGGGCTGCCACCCTTTCTAAGGTTGCCAGGGCCTCCTTTTATTGGCTAAGGGGTCACCACAGTGGCAAATCAGTCATTATGCACTCATAAGATAGCAAATAGTGCTATCATACCTAACTCTGCAGGCTGACAGGCGTATTAAATGCGTCACTCGACGTCACATCGCCTCTCGCCCGGCAAGCCTTGGCTGGCTATCTTGCCAGTTTTGCGCCTGCTCGCTCGACACGTCGCAGGACGGGTGTCATTTGTAGGTATCTTCTGTAGAAAGAGGCTGCCATGTGGCAAATGGCTGCCACTTAGTCACTTTGCGGCTTGACACCGCACTGATTGACGACGTGCGTTGGTGGTGAGGTGGTTTTGCCTCCGCAAGTCTCGGCAAACCTTACCGGGGCGTCTTGGGGGTTTTCTTCCGGGGGTAACCCCGTCCTCGCTAGGCTCGCCCGGCAAGGGAGGCTTTACTCCTAGTGGCTTCTTACTTCCTTGGCTTGGTCTTGGTCCTCTTGATCTGCATGTTGGTCCTTTGAAGATCTTGGTCTCTTGTACTTCGGCTTGGTCTGGTGCTGTAATTTTGCTCCCGTGCCTGTGCACAGTATGGGCAACAGACCCAGGGTTTGTTGCACCGACAGAAGTCCCCGGGCCTACCCCGAACGCGTTGCCGAGCGTCGCCGGGGTAGGCCCTAATAAGAGCACAGGCAGGGATGTAGAAGAGGTTGGCCTCTTGAGGTCTTCTTTGCTTCTTCATTAACCTTGAGTCCGGGCCAGTTTCCGGTTTTCCCGTGCGTCGTGTAAAGCCAATTGTAGTGGGGCTGCCTTTGTAATGGCACGTGAATTACTTTAACGCATGGGCTAGAAACTGCCAATTCACTCTTCCCACAATGCCCTTATCCTTAGCCACACATGCTGCATGCATCGCGCGGGGTAGGTAACAGAGGCGCGTGGTGCGAGAGAGAGTCAAGGCGAGGGCCCGGCCTTCTTGAATTGGTAGAGGAGGGCGGTGGTTGCCCATCGAGGGAGCGGCTCCCCTCCACGGCCTGCCTATAAAAGGAGGAGTGAAGGGAGGGCGGAGTCATTCATCGTTGCATCTCCTCTCCTCTGCCTTCTGCCTCCTGCTGGTTATGTTGAAGAAAAAAACCTGGGGCCAGGCCCCGGGCTCTAGCCTAGGGTCAGTGCCACCAAGTGTTTGTGCCAGTGCTTGGGGAGTGAGCTTGGTCCATGCTTGGAGAAGACGCCGCAGACAATCCGTCCTTGGCGTGGGGGATATCAAGCTTCCCCATTATGGGGGAATACTTGTCCCCTCCGCCATGTTTTGTTGCTCATCGGGTAATGCGGCATTCGGCCCTGAGCTGTTGCCGCTTGCTGGCTTGATGACCAGGTTCTCGGCGTCTTTGATGGCTGCCCGGGAGGCAGGGTTGGGGGTCGTTGGTAATCCCAGCACTGCCCCTTCCGAAGGTCTTGGGGTTGACGCTGACGAGGGCGCGCCTTCCTGCCCGCCGAGGTGGGGAGCGGCGCGCCCCGAGCCCCCTGGCCGTCTTGGTCGCTCGCCATCTCCTCGGGGAAGTTGCAGAGTTGGGGTCTTGGTGCTTCCCGGGAGTAATGGTGATGGAGAGAAAACAAGGGAAGATAGAGAAGGTGGGTGGCAGGGGTCAGGTCGGAGTATGATGGCGTGGATGCCTTTGCCTCCGACCGGCGTCCTGCCGCCCCGTCTTTCTGCTCTTCCCCTCCCCTCGCCCCTGGCACCATCATCACGAGTCTCTTTGGGTGATAGCCGGGGAGGGATGTTCTCTTGGCGCCTTCGCCTCTCCTCCAGCAGTCTTCCGGCTGAGCTTTGGTGGATGACTCCATTGGTGCTCAAGCCGGGGCTTCTTGCTGGCCCTGGAGGTGGTGACCACGGGACAGCCGCTCTGCTCTACGTGCCCCTCCTTCGCAGCCTCGCCACTCCCGATCTTGTCAGGCCGCGCCCGGCAGGTCGTGGTGGGGGCGCGATGGGCTCCTGCTTGGGTGTCCTCTTCGTCCTCTCCTCTTCCCACCGCAATACCTGATGGAGGGAAAACGATAAGAGGAGATCACGGGGCACTTATCTTTTTTCAATCTTAAATCTGTCGGCATTTGCCAAATTTTAGTTCAAATAATGTAATCTCTCGAGTCCATGTTTGTGTTCTGTAAGGTTTGTACTTGTATTATCAGCATATTAATGAAAAAGATGAACCTTGTCGGGAACTCGTACATGTGTATGTCCATGCAGAGGTATAATGCCTCTTTACTTTAAATAAACGAGTCTTTCATGGCAGGCTATCCTGCCGGTACCCTTTTATTTCTGCCGGGGAACTGAGCCTACTGGGCATAGATAAAGGGACCGGCCCCCCGCCAATCTCCTTTTCTCCAAAGGCCATTGCGACCATTCAGGCCGGAGCAACATCCAAGCCTAAGGATTGGAGCACCTAAGTTTCAAAGAGCGGCGAGGTTTTCTTATGCGCAAGTTTTAGCTTACAAAACACTCATGGACAGGAGGTAGAACTTGTCTGTTTGGCTTGCCGGAGATCGCAGTGTTGGTTCATCTTTCCAACTCCCGATAGAGGCTAAGCTCATGGCAGGAACCTGCAACCTCACACAGATGGAAATGATGCAAGATGCGATCCTATCTATATGCATATGCAAATGCTCATGAAATGCTCTTGGAATGCTCATGCATGCATGCAACTTGGTCCGGGGGCCCCCAGCGCTTCGTTTATTTCTCTGTTGCTCAGGGTCATCGTCTGGCTTTGTACAAGGGGTTACATGCAACTGAGGCAAGGCCTGTACAAAAGAGTGGCTGCCAGGCAGGGCCCGACAGCCGCGCCCTACGGGTAGAACTTGCGGAGATGCTCAATGTTCCATGAGTTTTGAAATTGAATGCCATCTCCGATCTCCAGACGGACTGCGCCAGGTCTGGTGACTCGAACTACCCGTTAAGGGCCTTCCCACTTTGGCGTCAACTTGTTTGTACCCTCGGCGGACTGAATGTGCCTAAGGACAAGGTCGCCTTCATCAAAACACCAGGCGTGAACCCTGCGGCTGTGATAGCGATGCAGGGCTTGCTGATAGCATGCAGCACGCATAGCAGCCCAGAGACGGTTCTCCTCGAGTAGCACAGCGTCGTCACGCTAGTGCTGATCTTGTGCTACTTCATGGTAGGCAAGCACTCGAGGCGACCCCTAAATGAGTTGCGTGGGGATAACTGCTTCTGTCCCATAGATTAGGGAGAAGGGAGTCTGCCCGGTAGCTCGATTTAGTGTCGCTCTGAGGGACCAGATAATTACCGGCAGCTCATCGATCCACCGCCTGCCGTGCTTGTGCAGCGTATCAAAGGTTCTTGTCTTGAGCCCTCGCAACACTTCAGTGTTCGCCCTCTCAGCTTGCCCATTGCTTCTGGGATGTGCGACAAAGGCAAATGAGATCTTGCTTCCGAGGGCTTGAACATATTGCATGAAGGCGCGGCTCGTGAACTGGGTGCCGTTGTCGGTAATGATCCTTGCCGGGACTCCAGAACGACACACCAATTCCTTCAAGAACTTGATAGCTGATTGAGCAGTCACCTTTCTCATGGTAGCTACTTCCGGCCACTTTGTAAACTTGTCGATAGCAACGAACAAGAATTCAAAGCCCCCGATTGCTCAGGGGAAAGGGCTGAGGATATCGAGCCCCCAGACCGAAAATGGCCATGATAAAGGGATTGTGTGAAGAGCTTGAACAGGCAGGTGGATATTCTAGGAATGGAACTGGTAGGCTTCACATTTGGACGAGCTCAACCACATCTTGGAGGGCTATGGGCCAATAGAATCCTTGTAGGAATGCTTTCCCAACTAACGCCCTTAATCCAATGTGGGAGCCGCACATGCCTTTGTGTATCTCAGCCAGCAGTTCCTTTCCTTCTTCCTGGTAGATGCACTTCAATTTCACACCGTTGGGGCCCCCTTCTGTACAGAGTGTCATCGAAAAACTGATACATACTGGCCCTCCGAGCTACTCTTTCAGCCTCATCTTGGTCATCGGGAAGCTCTCCGGTTTGGAGAAAGTGGACTATGTGCCTTGCCCAAGTTGGAGCCTGGGTCTCGGCAACAAGGACTAGCGGCACCTCCTCCACTGCGGGGGCACGTTCCTCATCCGCGGGGACCATAGGCCCGGCTGGAGGGTGCCGTCCGGCAAGTGATGAGGAGTTGTTTCCGGCAGGGTCCCTGCCAAGAGCATGGTACGGCTCTACCGGGAGAGGCTTACCAGAGTCCATCTTTCTCCTTTTTGGGCCATTGTTGCTGGGGATACAGAGGGCTGAGTAAGGTGGAGAACAAAAGTTCCTGGTTCCACAGGAAGCTTCTGCGCAACACACTTTGATGGATGATCAGATATGCTGTTTTCCACACGGGGTACGTGCTCTGTTTGCAATCCGTCAAAGCGCTCCTCCAATCTTCTCACTTCCTCAACGTATGCCTCCATTAATGGACTTTGGTAATCCTTGTTGACTTGTCTCACCACAAGCTCTGAATCTCCTCGAATGATCAGCTTCTTGATTCCCAATTCTACGGCAATCCTGAGCCCGGCAAGGAGTCCTTCATACTCTGATGTATTGTTGGACACCTTTTCCCGGGCAAAGTGCATCTGGACGACGTACTTCAAGTGCTCCCCAGAGGGGACAATGAGAAGCACGCCAGCGCCTGCACGTTGTAGGGAAAAGGCGCCATCGAAATACATGATCCATTCTTGGGGTGCTTTATTGCCGGGGATAACTGTCTCAAGCACTTCCTCATCAGGGGTTGGCGTCCATTCTGCAATAAACCGTGCCAATGCCCTACTCTGAATTGTTCATGTGCTCTCAAACTTCAGGCCAGAGCTGGATAACTCCAAAGCCCACCCCACTATTCTGCCGGTAGCCTCACGGTTCCGGAGTATCCTTTGCAAAGGGAAGCGAGTGACAACCGTGATCTCATGGGCTTGGAAGTAGTGGCAGAGTTTCCTTGAGGCCATGATGAGGCCAAAGATCAATTTTTGCACGCCAGAGTACCTCGATCTGGCTCCCTGTAGTAGGGAACTGACGAAGTACACTGGGCGCTGCACCACTTTCTTCTTTAACGCGTCCTTGGGGTCGCCCTCGCTATCGTGCTTGTTTCTACCCTGACCCTTGTCTGGCTCTGCCGAACCTTCTCACTTTCTGCTTCTTCTACTTCCCGCTATGCCAACAAGGCTGCACTAACCACTTGATTGGTTGCTGCCAAGTATAGCAGCAACGGTTCTCGCGGTTTGGGGACAACCAAGGTGGGCACACAGGATAAGTAGGCCTTCAACTCTTGCAAAGCTGCATCTGCTTCTGGGGTCCACTTCATGGGTCATGCCTTCTTCAGGATTTTGAAGAACGGCAAGGCGCTCGACAGACTTGGAGATGAATCTGCTTAGTGCAGCAACGCACCCTGTCAGATGCCTCACGTCCTTGATTGTCCTTGGCGCTTGAATGTGCTCGATAGCTTTGATCTTGTCAGGGTTGGCTTTGATTCCCCAATGGGATACAAATAAACCAAGTAGCTTGCCAGAAGACACGCCAAACACACACTTCTCTGGGTTGAGCTTTAAGTTGATCTTGCATAGGTTAGCAAATGTCTCCTCCAAATCCTGGATAAGGGTTGCTCTGTCCTTGGTCTTGACCACAATATCATCCATATAAGCCTCAATGTTTCTGTGCAGCTGTGGCTCGAAACCAATCTGGACTGCTCTTGCAAAAGTAGACCCGACACTTTAATCTGAATGGCATGCGGACAAAGCAGTACATACCACAGGGGGTGATGAACGGGGTCTTCTCTTCATCTTCCTTGGACATGAAGATTTGATGATACCCAGAATATGCATCCAAGAAGGAGAGCAAGTCACAGCCTGAAGTAGAATCAACAATTTGACCGATGCGGGGCAAGGGGAATGGATCCTTCGGGCAAGCCTTGTTGAGATATGTGAAATCTATGCACAGCCTCCATTTCCCGTTAGCCTTCCGAACGACCACTGGATTTGCTAACCATGTTGGATGTAACACTCCTCTGACCAGACAAGCTGCCTGAAGCTTCTTGATCTCTTCAGCAATGAACTGCTGCCTCTCCAAGGCCTGCTTCCGAACTTTCTGCTTGACAGGTTGGGCGTGTGGTCAGACAGCAAGGTGGTGCTTGATTACCTCCCTGGGAACACCGGGGATATCAGATGGTTGTCAGGCAAACACATCGATATTCTCCCGCAGGAAGGCAACGAGCGCGCTTTCCTATTTGTCATCGAGGGTGGCGCTGATAGTGAAAGTACCATCAACGCCAGCCAGCCCTGCCGAGGCCTTCTTCACTTGGGGTGCAGCAACCTTGGATCTCTTGTTGTTGGAACTCTCCGGCAAGTCATCAACAGGCATAGCGCACTCCGAAGAGGTACGCTTCCCGGATTCCTTACCAGCGTCCCTGCTATCCTTCTTCTTTCCTCTGTTCTCCTTGGCGGGAACTACTGCTGCCGCTACCTCTGCCGAGACTGCGTCCCGGTACATCTTATCCACACAAATAATTGCGTCCTTCTCGTCTAACGGGATGGAAATGACTCCTACCGGCCCGGGCATCTTCAAGTTTTTGTAGGCATAGTGGGATGCCGCCATGAATTTAGCCAAGGCTGAGCGTCCAAGGATCCCATTGTACGGCAGGGGGAGGTCGGCCACATCAAACACAATCTTCTTGGTCCGATAGTTCAGCTCCCCCCCAAATGTCACAGGCATCGTGATCTTTCCCTTAGGATGACTCCTGCCGGGATTAACTCCTTGAAACGTGCCCGTGATCTTTAGACCTTCCTTTGCTATCTAAAGTTTGCTGATGACCTTTGGGGAAATCAGGTTCAACCCGACCCCGCCATCAACCAACATCTTTATGACCTTGAGGTTGCAAATTGTTCGAGAAACCAACAATGGCAAACATCCTGCCGCAGTGGTACGGTCAGGATGGTACTCTTCGTCAAAGATGATGGGTGTGCATGACCACTTGAGTGGTTTCCGAGCCCCCGGCGCTGGTTCCACGGCATTGACTTCACGTGCCCATCGCTTGAGTTGGCGGTGAGAGGAGTGCAGGGATGCACCCCCGTCAATGCACAGGGCGTCGGTGGCCTTCTGGAACTCCTGCTCACTGGTTTCCTCTTCATCCCTTCCATCAATCTCATCATTGGAAGCCTCCTTCTCTCGACCCCTAGCGGGTTTTCCTTGGTTCCGGAAGGGTTTGCCTGGGCGATTTGCTACACCGCCCCGGCCCTTACCGCCAGCAGCATTCCGACCTTTTTCCTTATCACGCTTCTCATATTCTGCTCTCTGCCTCATGACGAGCTGCTCAACCTGATAACACTCTTAAAGTTCGTGGCTCTTGGTCCGATGAATTTTACAGTACGGCCCGTCACCCTTCCCAGCCTTCTCGGCAGCCACAGCTTCCCGGCAGTCAGCGCACACGGCAGCCTCCTTGCCGGGGACTTTGGCCTTAGCCTTCTTGCCGGTACTAGGCGTGTCCGACCCTTCAACAGTCATCACTGCCTTATCCTTGCACCTCTTGCTGCGCTTCTTGCCCTTCTTCTGACTGGTGGATTCGTCGTCGTCCTCTGAGTCGACGTTGATGCAATCCTCTTCTCCTGGGAGTTTCCTTCCTTCCTCCATCCGGGCACACTTGTACACCAAAGTGTAAAGCTCCTTCGCAATATTGGGTAACCGCATGTTCATCTTGGAACGAATCATGTGGCTACGCACATTGGACTGGAAGGCAGCTATCACAGCTGTTGGATGGATATTCGGGATGTTCCTGTGGACTCTGCTGAATCTCTGCAAGTACTTCCGAAGAGTCTCTCCTTCTTTTTGCTGGAGGGCCGCCCTCGTTCTTGATGGCCGCCAGTGAAGGCGCCAATGAAATCGTGGCACAGGTCAGCCCATGATGAAATGGAGTTCTCCAGCAGGTGCATCAGCCAAGACCTCACATTGGACTTGAGCGCCAAAGTGAAGTAGTTGGCAAATACCTTCTCATCTCTTCTCCCGATAGCCTGAACAGCGATGGTGTAGATGCTCAGAAACTCTACCGGGTTTAGCCTTCCGTCATACTTCTCGGGTATCTCTCGCTTGAACGTACGAACGGACGGCCAACGGACCTGCCGCAGCTCACGAGTAAAGGCAGGGCACCTAACCTCGAAAGGCAGGCACCCGCCAACCTCGAGCGCGGGTTCGTCAACGTCGGGACCGTCGCACCCATTGTCACGACGGGGGGCGTCATGGCGTCGCTCGATGATGACGTGCGCGTCTCCCCTCCACCTGCCCTCCAGGGCTCGCCGTTGGCCCGGGCGTGCTCGAGGGTCAGAAGAGGCCATCGACACGTCGTCAGGTTCTTCATTCTGCCGTGCTCGCGCTGGTTGCCGTGGCGGGGACTGCACCGTGGGGGTGGCTCCCTCCGTACGACCAGCGGCACGAGCCGTCGTCGTCGCTTGGGGAAGTCGTGGCGGGCCAGCTCGCTGCAAGACCCCAGCCTCAGTGAAACCGAGTGATACGTCTCCGTCGTATCTATAATTTTTTATTGTTCCATGCCAATATTCTACAACTTTTACATACTTTTGGCAACTTTTTATACTATTTTTGGGACTAACAAATTAATCCAGTGCCCAGTGCCAGTTCCTGTTTGTTGCATGTTTTTTGTTTCGCAGAAAATCCATATCAAACGGAGTCCAAACGGGATAAAAACTTACAGAGATTTTTTTGGAATATATGTGAATTTTGGGAAGTGGAACCAACGCGAGACGATGCCCGAGGGGCCCACGAGGGTGAGGGGCACGCCCCAGGGGGTAGGGCGTGCCCTGGGCCCTCGTGGCCACTCTGTAAGGCGGTTGGTGCCCTTCCTTCTCCGCAAGAAAGCCAATATCCGGATAAAAATCGTGTCAAAATTTCAGCCCAATCGGAGTTAAGGATCTCCGGGAAATAAAGAAACAGTGAAAGGGCAGAATCAGGGAGCACAGAAACAGAGGGAAACAGAGAGAGAGAGAGAGAGAGAGAGAGAGAGAGAGATCCAATCTCGGAGGGGCTCTCGCCCCTCCGCCGCCATGGAGGCCATGGACCAGAGGGGAAACCCTTCTCCCATCTAGGGGGAAGGTCAAGGAAGAAGAAGAAGAAGAAGAAGAAGAAGAAGGGGGCTCTCTCCCCCTCTCTCCCGGTGGCGCCGGAATGCCGCCGGGGCCATCATCGCGACAACGATCTACACAACAACTTCACCGCCGTCATCACCAACTCTTCCCCCCTCTATGCAGCGGTGTAACCCCTCTTTTACCCGCTGTAATCTCTACTTAAACATGGTGCTCAACGCTATATATTATTTCCCAATGATGTGTGGCTATCCTATGATGTTTGAGTAGATCCGTTCTGTCCTATAGGTTAATTGATGATCGTGATTGGTTTGAGTTGCATGTTTTATTATTGGTGATGTCCTATGGTGCTCTCCGTGTCGCGCAAGCGTGACGGATCCCCACTGTAGGGTTTGCAATATGTTCATGATTTTCTTATGGTGGGTGGTGTGAGTGACAGAAGCACATACCCGAGTAAGTAGGTTGTTTGCGTGTGGGAATAAAGAGGACTTGATACTTTAATGCTATGGTTGGGTTTTACCTTAATGATCTTTAGTAGTTGCGGATGCTTGCTAGAGTTCCAATCATAAGTGCATATGATCCAAGAAGAGAAAGTATGTTAGCTTATGCCTCTCCCTCGAATAAAATTGCAATAATGATTACCGGTCTAGTTATCGATTGCCTAGGGACAAATAACTTTCTTCTGTGGCAAAAAGCTCTCTACTAAAACTAACTTAGTTGTGTCTTCATCTAAACAGCACCTACTTTTTATTTATGCGCTCTTTATTATCTTGCAAACCTATCCAACAACATCTACAAAGTACTTCTAGTTTCATACTTGTTCTAGGTAAAGCGAACATTAAGCGTGCGTAGAGTTGTATCGGTGGTTGATAGAACTTGAGTGAATTTGTTCTACCTTTAGCTCCTCACTGGGTTCGACACTCTTACTTATCGAAAGAGGCTACAATTGATCCCCTATACTTGTGGGTTATCAAGACCTTTTTCTGGCGCCGTTGCCGGGGAGAGATAGTGTGGGGTGAATATTCTCATGTGTGCTTGTTTGCTTTATCACTAAGTGGATTTCATTTGATGTTCTAAGTTGTTCTGTATCTTTAGTTATGGATAAGGAACACGAAATGCCAAAAAAATAGGTTTACTTGCTACTAATGGAGATGGGGAACCTCCTAAAACCCTCGATGCTCATTATGTGAAAGATATTATGCACTACTTTAATAATCCTGAGAAAACCCCATTCAATTATATAATGGGAGACATGTTGGATCAACGTGAATACGTTAGGGTTTATCGCTTGACTCAAAAAGGGAAACTATTATGGGTTCAAATTCATGTGTTGCATTGGTATGCTCGGGAACTATGCTTGAGATATGATTATACTTGTTGCTCTAGGATGAAGGCTCCACACCTTCCCTTTTCATGCAAATTTAATGATAATGAAACCTTAGCTTCTTATGCTAATGGTATATATGATTACTATGATGTGGAACGAATAGAAGAATTTGTTGCTTTTAAGGGTGCTTGTGAAATTGAATCTTTGTTTAAAGAGTTTGAAGATTTTGATGATTCAGTTTATGGACCTGAAAATTTAGCTATCCTTAAATATTTCTATGAGAATTATAAATACAATTATGATATTGATGAATTTCTTGAGAAAGTCTCCGCTGTCCGAGAAGAGACTAATATTTTGCAGGAGTCTATGGAAGAAGAAATTGATGAAACTGTGAGCTCATTGGATGAAAAAGATGATGAGGAGAGCGAAGAACAAAAGGAGGAAGATCGGATTAGCTACCCGTGCCCACCTTCTAATGAGAGTAACTCTCCAACTCATACATTATTTAATGTCCCTTCGTTCTTACCGAAGGATGAATGCCATGATAATTGCTATGATCCCGTTGATTCGTTTGAAATATCCCTTTTTGATGAACTTGATGCTTGCTATTCTTGTGGCCAAGATGCCAATATGAATTATGCTTATGGAGATGAACTTGCCATTGTTCCTTATGTTAAACATGAAATTTTTGCTATTGCACCCTCACATGATAGTCCTATTATCTTTTTGAATTCTCCAAACTACACTATATCAGAGAAGTTTGCTCTCGTTAAGGATTATATTGATGGGTTGCCTTTTACCGTTGCACATGATGATTTTGATGAATATAATATGCATGTTCTTGCTGCTCCTACTTGCAATTATTATGAGAGAGGAACTATATCTCCACCTCCCTATGTTTCCAACACGATAAAATTGCAAGAAACTGCTTATGCTATGTATTGGCCTTTACTTGATGTTCATGAATTGTTCTTGTATGACATGCCGATGCATAGGAAGAGAGTTAGACTTCGTCATTGCTTGATATATGTTGCTTTGTGCTCACTACTAAATGCCAAATCATTGCTAATTCAAATTGGCTTTGATATACCTTGGGATCCGGGTGGATTCATTACTTGGGCACCTTATGCCTGGCTTAATGGCTTTAAAGAAAGCGCTACCAGGGAGACAACCCGAAAGTTTTTTAGAGTCATTTATTTCTGTTGAGTTCCTTTATAGAGTTTAAAAACAAAAAAGAAAAAGAGGGGAACCCAAAACTTTTCAAAAAGGAAAGTGAAAGTGAGAGACACAAGCATTGTTGAAGTGAGGGAGCTCCTTGAACTTCGTTCATGCTCATGGAAACTTTGTGAATCTTGATTACAGAAACTTTTCAACAAAAATAATTATCCCCTTCTACAATTCCATTGTATTATAAAAATAATGCGCCGAGATTTGCCATTAGGATGTTTACTTTGCTTGTTGGTTTGTGCGGTGCAAAACAGAAACTTTGGCTGTAGTGCACGATTTTACATTTTTTACTGGAACGTCAAACAGTTCTGAAACTTTTTGCACTGTCTTTCTATACAAATTTTTTATTTTTCCTAAATTTTTCAGAATTTTGGAGTACTAGAAGTATGGTAAATGTTTAGATTACTACAGACTGTCCTCTTTAAGACAAATTCTGTTTTTGATGCATTGTTTGCTTGTTTGATGAAACTATCGATTTCTATCAGTGGATTAAGCCATGGAAAAGTTATATTACAGTAGCTACAATGCAAAAACAAAATATGAATTGGTTTGCAATAGTACTTGCTTTATTATACTAACGGATCTTACTGAACTTTCTGTTGAGTTTTGTGTGGATGAAGTGATCAAGGATCGAGGAGGTCTCGATATGAGGAGAAGGAGGAGAGGCAAGAGCTCAAGCTTGGGGATGCCCAAGGCACCCCAAGTAAATATTCAAGGAGACTCAAGCATCTAAGCTTGGGGATGCCCCGGAAGGCATCCCATCTTTCTTCAACAAGTATCGGTATGTTTTCTGTTTCGTTTCGTTCATGTGATATGTGCAAATCTTGGAGCCTCTTTTGCATTTAGTTTTCACTTTTCTTTTATGCACCATGCTGGTATGAGATAGTCCATGGTTGATTTATAGAATGCTCTTTGCACTTCAGTTATATCTTTTGAGTATGGCTTTATAGAATGCTTGATGTGCTTCACTTATATCTTTTGAAGTTTGGATTGCCTGTTTCCCTACACATAGAAAACCGCCATTTGTAGAATGCTCTTTTGCTTCACTTATATTTATTAGAGCGTGGGAATATCTTTTGTAGAAAGAAATTGTCGAGGGAAATCGACACCTATGGAATCACTGGGATCCCTTCTACGGTTGGCGGGCGCGGGGTTGTGCAAAGAGCGGGTCTGACAGGAAGCACACAGATCGTTTACCCAGGTTCGGGCCGCGGAGATGCGTAATACCCTAGTCCTGCTTTGGTGGATGTATTTGAGTGTTCTTGTGTTCTTGAGCTAGCTACGGGGTGTGACTTTCCCAAAGGATCCGAATCCTTCTCCTGGTCGCCTCGGGCCTCCTTTTATAGAGAAAAGGGGGTTGCCACAGTGGCGCACAGGAGGTGGAAAGGTGTACAGTGGATGAGTCTATCCTCTGGCACCGTCGGACAAATGCATTTAATGCACTGCCGATGTGCCCCTCTTGCTTTATCGGGGACGGCAAGGAAGCATGTCCCAGCTGTCACCGCCTCACCTGGCTTCGACACGCACCCGGGCTAACGAGGTGTCGTGGCGCCACGTTGACCGGCTGCTGGGCTGGCGCGGTGGTGGAGCCTTCACGAAGATCTGCATGCCACCACGCAGGTGCTTGCTGGGTCGGTGTAGAGGCCGCTCGTCGCCACCCAGGTGCCTGCTCAGCTAGTTGAGCTGGCAGCTGCATGGGGACAGCGGTGGTGTCTTGGCAGGCATGGGCCTGGCTGTGGTTCCGCTGATGCCCTCGGCAAGGGCCTTGTCGGGGGCCCGGCAAGGGTCTTGTCGTGGCGTCGCGGTCGTCCCCGGCAAGGCGCTTGCCGGGGGTCTCGTGGATTTCCTCGGCTAGGATCCCGCCGAGGGTCGTCGTCTTCTGGTCCTCATCTGATCTTGTGTGTTTATGACCTTGACGAAGATCTGCATGCCACCACAGAGGTGCCTCCCGAGCCTCTGTTCCAATGTGGTTTGTTGGTGGTGTTGGAACCCGTGGGCTCAGGGGTGGCATACTCTACTGGCGTCAGGCGAGTTGCCCCGGCAAGGCTCTTGTCGGGGCTGCAGAGGCCATCCCGGCAAGGGTCTTGCCGGGGGAGTCCACCCCGCCCCCTTGCTCTTCGTGTCTCTTGGCCTTGGCGTTGCCTTGTTTGTCTTGTGCTCCGGCTTCCCTCCTCTGCCCTGCTCGGCGTGGTCGTGGGCGCGGCTCTGACTGCCCGTGCACAAGTAAAGGGGTCAAAAGGAGAGCCCCTACTTTTGTACACCGACAGGAGCCCCCGAGCCCGGGCCACACATAAGCGCGACGCGTTGTTGGGCCAGGCCCAGAATAGTGCGCGGGCAGGTGGGGCAGATTTTACCGCAGTAACTTTTTGTCCGCTGCGCTTCTCCACGAACCGTGTTGAACGCGCGACGTGGAGGGTCGTGTGTGACGTGGGGGTCATGCATGGGGCGGTCTCCACACGCATGCATCACATCGCAGTTAATGGGAAAGGAGGCGGCCCGCGCCTTCCCCGTAAAAAGGAATAACCGCGGGCGCGCCGCTCTTTTACCCCCTGCGCCTTCTCCAATCTCGGAACCGCCGTCCCCTTCTTCCTCCTTTTCTAGCTTTCGCCTTTGCTCACCGCCGCCGCGTCTTCGTCGTCCTTCCCCCTTCGCCTCTCGCAACCGCCATGGCACCCAAAACCAGTAAAAGCAAGGGAGTGGCTAAGGATGTCAGGGCGAAGGAGCCGCCAGAGAGCGAGTTGGCGGTGCGGCCGACGCAGTCTGCCTACTTCCCCACGTCGGTCGACGCGGTCCATCTCCGGGACTACTTCAAGCACCTGTGGGGGTGCAAGACGGGGGGGAGACGACGGGGCATCCGGCCACGCGCGTCATCCCTGCTGCTTTCGCCGAAGCCGGCCCAAATCAGTACCCATTCTTCGTCGACTACTTTTCCTGCGGCCTCTGCCCCCTTCTCTGATTTCTTCAATGACGTCATGCACACCTACGGCTTCCACCTTCTGGATTTTACTCCAAACTCCGTGGTGTGCATGGCTCTTTTTGCGCACCTCTGTAAGGGTTTCGTCGGGGTGCATCCCAACACGGCGCTCTTCCGCCACTAGTTCTTCCCTCGGATCCAAAAGGGGGGCGCCATTTCCGGTTGTGTCGCCTGGATCCCAAGGTCCAAGGGGACATACCCGGAGGGTGCTCAGAAGGAGAGGTGGGAGGAGTGGCGGGGCCGATGGTGCTGGATTGAGGAGGATGATCCACAAGATTTCTGTCGGGTTCGCCAGGCGCCACCAGCTCGCAGAAATGACTGGAGCAATGTTGACGCTGACAACGCGCAGCTCACGGTTGCCACCACTAGGATTCTTCGCCTCACTGAGGCCGGGCTCACCCTTGAGATGATCGGGGCGGATTTCATCCACCGCCGAATCGCTCCGCTGCACAACAAGGAGAGGCCGGCCTGGCTCTTTACGAATGCGGCCGACATCATGAGGCTTCGCCCCGGCCTCGACCACAACCTCACGGTGATGGGGCACGCCCACTTCTGCCAGCGGCTCTTCCAGCTCGATGTGAACTGCGACGGCAAGGTCGAGCGTGTAACGCCCCGAGACCGACGCTCCGATTGCCTTCCTTTTTTTGCGAGTCAGTTGTGTTTTATTTGTGTGTTGCATTCATCATCGCATCATTTGCATTGCATCGGCACTCCGTTGCCGTCATGTTTTTCAAACTTGCATCCGCTAGTAGTTGCCGCGTCCCCCCCCCCCCCCTTGCTTTCGTTGACCGTTTTGAGACTAACCTCACTTGCAATGTTGCTCCTCGTTTTCTCTCTTGTCTTCTCCATGGCCTTTTGTCAGACACTTTGTCTTTGTCGACCCCTCTCAGACCACCCCTCGCGTGTGTGTCCGAAAAATTGTCCCGAACCCGAACCGGACTATCGTTACCGTTGGGTCCGGATCATCCCCTAACATCTACAAAACATCTCCGTTTTCTTATTTGGACTCCCTACCTTTTATTTTCTCGATCGTCCGATTTTAATCAGAGGGACCAAATGCCCCTATCCAAAATTCATCTGCTATATATATTAGTCTAACCCGAGACCAAATCCCTAATTTCTAGGGATCCTCCTCGCCGCCGCCAGCCCACTGTCTCTTCCACCTCGGGATCCTCCCAGATCCCATTTCTCCTTGTTTTCCTCCTCCACCCAATCCCGAAGGCGTCGCCACCTCTCTCCAAGATCCTCTCCGCCTCTACCTACCAGTCTATCCATCCATCCACCTGCCAGCCGCCCTGGTCTCCCTCGCCTCCCGTGCCTCTGCTCATCGCGCGAGCCAACCAGAGCCTCCTCTGCTCGATCCCGAGGGGATCATGCGCAGCGCGTTCCACCGACGACCAAACTAGCAGGCCCCGTGCCCCCTCCGCGCTTGTGCAGGCGCTCCTCGAGCCGGAGCTCGTCCGCGAGCAGAACTGCCGCCACCGTTCGGTGCATCCCAGAGACTCCAGGACCCCGACCAACCCAGGCAGCACCCGTTGCGCGCCTCTTCTTCTCGCCTTCTTCCTCCCCTGGGACTCATCTCTCTGCGCTCTCTTCGCTTGGAAGGAACCCATCCCTGGTCGCGTCCTCGACGTGCGCGCCGTCACCCATTCCTGGCCGGATCCCGCCGTCCCGGACCTCCCCTGCTTCGCCTTGGTTCGCCGTGGCTCCGCCGTCCCGCCAAGTCCCACGCCGCCAAGCCCGACCTCGCCTCTGCTTCGTCCTGTTCGAGGGAATGAGCGAGCGGCTTGCCTCTACTCCACCTCCCCCGTTTTCGGTCGCCATCTCCGGCGAGTGCAGACGCCAGTGTAGCCCCGCAGGTCGCCGTCTCCCTCCTCCCATCTTCCTTTTCCTCCCGCGTTCTCCTGTTGCATGTCTTATCTCTGTCTCTCTCCCGTGGTCAGGAGAACCCCGTCACCAGTACGCATGGGAGCCACCTCTTGCCGTCGCCCGGATCCGGCGCCCCTTTGCCCGTCCTCGCTGGATTGAGCAGCCTCCGCGTTCCTGCCAAGCCCGCCTCCTGTCACCAAGCGCCGCCGCTGCCGGACGCCCCGCGGCGTCGACCTGCTCTCAGCGCCGATGCTTCCTCTGCTTCGCTCGACTGGATGCAGCCGCTCGCCCCGTTGACCGCGCGAGCCTCGTCAGCGCATTTCTGCCTCACTGGCCAAGGCCCAGCCTGCTCCAGCTCCTCAACCGCCCTGCTACCTCCTCCACCGAACGGGCCAAGGCCTACTGGGTGAGGCCACACCCCAGCGCCCCTCCTCTTGTTTTTTTCCTCTGTTGGGCTTCCTATTCACATTAGGACCATGTGATGTTTTTTCAGGATCTGCGAATTTAGCTATTACCCAAGGATTTACTGTTTTGCAGAAAACCCCCTGTACTTCATGCATATAATAACTTCAGAACCGTGCATCGGATTAAAATGATTTAAACATGTAAAATGCTTAGCTTTTGTGTAGTTTAATAATATGCCACTTTCACCCATGTTAAAATTATTTAAAATGCTGTTTGATTAAATTTTCTCAAATAATATGTTAAAATGATTTATTTCATAACTGAATAACCGTAACTCGGATTTTAATAAACTTTATATGAAAGTGGGGTAGAAAAATGCATAGATTAACTTGGTGCACTTCATTTTGTTGTTTAACAACATTAAAATTGTGTTTATGGCAGAACAGTACCAAATCTAAATTATGGACATGAGGATTTTCCGGAAATTGTTGTTTGTTGTTCCGGCCTCATTTAAATTGCCTAAAATGTGTAGTTTACTTATGTCTCACCTATTGCCATGTTTAACAACATTTAATATTGTTGGGTACATAACCGAGAGAGAACTAAATGAGTCATGTGGTGTTTTGTCAATATGCAACTCGTTGCATATTAAGCTCCACTTAACTTGTAGTATTGTTTGTTGCACTTTGCCATGCCATGCATATTTAAACCGGACATGCATCATACTTGTTTGTGCATCATGCCATGTGTATGTGGTGGTTGTTTACTATGTTGTTTGTTTCTTTCCGGGTTGCTTCTCTCGTTAGCTTCGGTTTCGTTCCGGAGTTGTGAGGATTCGTTCGACTACGTCCGCTTGTCTTCTTCATGGACTCGTTCTTCTTCGTTGCGGGATCTCAGGCAAGATGACCATACCCTCGAAATCACTTCTATCTTTGCTTGCTAGTTGTTCGCTCTATTGCTATGCCGCGCTACCTACCACTTGCTTATCAAGCCTCCCGAATTGCCATGAACCTCTAACCTTTGTCACCCTTCCTAGCAAACCATTGTTTGGCTATGTTACCGCTTTTGCTCAGCCCCTTCTTATAGCGTTGCTAGTTGCAGGTGAAGTTTAAGTTTGTTCCTTGTTGGACCATGGATTTTATGAACTCTGTTGGGATATCACAATATCTCTTATTTAATTAATGCATCTATATACTTGGTAAAGGGTGGAAGGCTCGGCCTTATGCCTGGTGTTTTGTTCCACTCTTGCCGCCCTAGTTTCCGTCATACCGGTATTATGTTCCTTCATTTTGCGTTCCTTACGCGGTTGGGTGATTAATGGGACCCCCTTGACAGTTTGCTTTGAATAAAACTCCTCCAGCAAGGCCCAACCTTGGTTTTACCATTCGCCTACTAAGCCTTTTCCCTTGGGTTCTGCAGACTCAAGGGTCATCTTTATTTTAAACCCCCGGGCCAGTGCTCCTCTGAGTGTTGGTCCAACCCGTCAGTCGCCGGTGACCACCAGGGGCAACTCTGGGCTCGCCTATCGGAAGCTTGCACAATCCGGTGTGCCCTGAGAACGAGATATGTGCAGCTCCTATCGGGATTTGTCGGCACATTCGGGCGGCTTTGCTGGTCTTGTTTTACCATTGTCGAAATGTCTTGTAACCGGGATTCCGAGACTGGTCTGGTCTTCCTGGGAGAAGGAATATCCTTCATTGACCATGAGAGCTTATAATGGGCTAAGTTGGGACACCCCTGCAGGGTAATATCTTTCGAAAGTCGTGCCCGCGGTTATGAGGCAGATGGGAATTTGTTAATATCCGGTTGTAGAGAACTTGACACTTGACCTTAATTAAAACGCATCAACCCCGTGTGTAGCCGTGATGGTCTCTTCTCGGCGGAGTCCGGGAAGTGAACACGGTTTCTGGGTTATGTTTGACGTAAGTAGGAGTTCAGGATCACTTCTTGGTCATTGCTAGTTGACGACCGTTCCGTTGCTTCTCTTCTCGCTCTCTTTTGCGTATGTTAGCCACTATATATGCTTAGTGCCTGCTGCAGCTCCACCTTATTACACCATCCTTTCCTATAAGCTCAAATAGTCTTGATCTCGCGGGTGTGAGATTGCTGAGTCCTCGTGACTCACAGATACTTCCAAAACAGTTACAGGTGCCGACGATACCAGTGCAGGCGACGCAACCGAGCTCAAGTGGGAGCTCGATGAAGATCTTGTTCGTTGTGTTGTTTCTTTTCATTTTGATCAGTAGTGGTGCCCAGTTGGGACGATCAGGGATCTAGCAGTTGGGTTATCTTCTTTTATTTTGGTTCCGTAGTCGGACCTATGCGTGTATCTTGAATGTTGTATGATTTCATCTATGTATTGTGTGAAGAGGCGATTGTAAGCCAATTCTTTATCCCATTCTTGTTCATTACATGGGATTGTGTGAAGATGACCCTTCTTGCGACAAAACCACAATGCGGTTATGCCTCTAAGTCGTGCCTCCACACGTGGGAGATATAGCCGCATCGTGGGTGTTACAAGTTGGTAATCAGAGCCATCCCCGACTTAGGAGCCCCCTGCTTGATCGAATCGCTGGCATTGTTGAGTCTAGAAAAAAATGTTTTGAGTCTTAGGATTATATTTATCGGAGAGTAGGATTCTTTTTACTCCTCAGTCCCTTCGTCGCTCTGGTGAGGCCTCCTGACGTAGAAGTTTTGACTTTTCTCTCCTCAAATTTCACTAAAAAAATTAGGATCACGCGGGTATCTTAGAATCGTTCCGATGGTTTTGTGACGAGAACATTGTTCTTGGTGCCTCCTGACATTTAGGGGTTGTGGCAGTGTCCCGGGGAGTTGAGCTCCGAGGTGTTGTCGTCACAATTTTATCGTTGCAGTTCTGGAATACCTGAGTTTCGCCGACATCGAAATCTCTTTTATGCAGTTGTTGGTGAGATCACCTCGACGCCACCCAGTACTAGGGCGGGAGTTCGGGAGTATTGCCATAACTCGTATTACGGATTCTTTTCGAAGGTTGAGGTAAATGATTTCTGAAGGTTTCTTGGTTATGTGTTGACGGATGGATACAGCTGGATCTAGGTATTGTTAGTTTGGGTGATATATTTTTGTGTCCCCTGTATCCCCAACACCTGATTGCATAACCAGAAAGTTTCGGGAGTTTATAAGTGGGAATTCAAGTAGCTCTTAGGATATCTTTCCGACAGATGCATGATATGAGATTGGGGTTCGACGTCTAGTGGTCCGCCTTTCCACGGTTGGTTTTACAGTGGTCTCGTAGTGTCTTAAAGAGTCCTTGGCTATGCCGACTCGGGGACGCTTCGTATGTCATGTGCACTGCCTTGTACATGATGGTGCTGTACGATCGAGCCCGTGTGGGCCCCACCACGAAAACTTCGGACGAAATCTCTATCATATGTTTGTTCCGGCTTATTTCAAGCCAAATCCTTTGTTTTGTTTTATTTGTGGTATTCGAGTTGCTTCGAAGACAAGTGTTGATTCCATACCTTTCCTAAACGGTGTTCTCATATTGCTATGTGAATACTAATCCTTTCGATCATCGAGATTGTCATCCCAATTCTTTCCAACCGGCGTGTTTCTCTCCAAGTGCATCCAGTCATTCCAACATTCGCAAGATCAATTCTAAGCTTTTTCTCAACGGTGTTCGTTTCATCCGACCCAAGTTGCCTTTGTTTTCCCACCCTCCCACCCTTTTTCTTCAAGGACTCAGATTTCTTAATCAAGTATCCATTTTATTCATGTGAAGTCCCTTCATTCTTTTCAATCAATGTTCTTACTCGGTGGTTCTCATGAAGATGTTCTTCAAGTTTTTCATTCTTCATTCTTTTTCTTCTCCGGTGGACTAAATTCAAGCCTTCAATGTTGGTCACATTCCTTTCCCTGTTTCAAATTTTTTCTCATGCCGGTGTATCTCTTAATCTTCCACCTCTTGCTATTCATGTTATTTGGAGTGCTGAAGATATCTCAGGACACTCGCATTTCCATTCCCTATCCGTTCAAGCTATCTCGAGGTTGTTATCTCTTTTGAGCCATTTAATTCAACCGGTGCAATCTCCTTTTCAAGTTATCATTTCAACAGTGTTTCTTTTGAGTGGGCCCTAACCCACAGGTATTTTTCCAGGATCTTACCTGACTCTTCTAATTCTTCCAGAGTTATTCTCAAATTCTTTGCAAAGTTTGACGTAAGAATAAATTTTCATCAGTCATATGTCTTTCTCCAAGATTTTTCAAATTCTTTTCATTGTTGGTTCAATCTTTCTAATTTTCATTCCGGAGTGCCTCAACAATTCATGGTGGTGTTTCTCATCGTCATTCTCGGATTTTGAAGACCGAAGAAGAGTTTCCCTTAAATCTTGTCCATTCTCTTGAAGATGCGTGGTTCTAGCTTATGCCATCCTCTCAAATTGTTTCCAATCGCGCAATTCTTTTCTTACCCATCCGGAGCATTTCAGAGTTGTTTTCATTTCTTGATCATCCAAAGGCCATCATTTCAGAAGATTTCTTCGTTCTAAGTTTTCAGCTTCGTTCTCCAATTATTCTAAAGTGATGTCTCTTCGCTCATCCCCATATTATTCTGGTGCAAGTATTCTCTAGTCAGTTCGTGATCTCTTCGTTCTCATATATTTATATTCCGTCAAGTATCTTTATTCATTTTTTTTCTAATTCTTCCCGGTGAATTGTTCTTTTGCTACTTTCATTTCCAATTCTTACGGTGGTTCGTTCAAGATTTCAATTCCTTCGTTATCATATCAATTTATTCGTTGTTTCTATTCTACCGGTGGTTCCATCAAGACCTTATTCAAGTTTGTGTTATATCTCTCTTAATCCTTTCTACGAGAATAAGTAGTATGACAAATCCATTGCTTGTCATCAATTTATTGGTGAAGGATACGCACAACATAATTCTTGTTCTTGTTTCATCCAAGTGATTAATTCCTTCTTCCGGAGTTCGTTCATGTTATCAAATTTTCGGCTCCAAGTTGTTCATCTTTTCTTTCCGGAGCTCCAAGTTATTTCAATTATATCATTTCAAAGCTTCATCTAATCATTGCAAGGCTTCTCCCGGAGTTCTTTTCAACTTTCCCTTTCGTTTGATCATTCTTTTATTATCGGAGTTCTTCATGGAGGATCAATATGGTGGCTCATCAAGGATTCGTTTCATTCTTCAATTGTTCTTCAAGATTTTTCTTGAAGTTAAGATCTGTCAACCTATACTAAAAAAAACATGGTGCTCAACACATGTTTTGTTTTTGAGGAGTTCAAGCATTTTTCATCTTGCATTCTAAAGGGCAATTCATTCTACCCTATCTTTTGAGGTGGTGTTATGTTATTCTTGACAATTTGAGTTCGCGTTTCATGATTCACAAGTTTTCAAGAGTGACATATTTAAATCCATCATGTTCTGTTTCGTTCAAGAGATCTTTTCAACCAATCAATCTTTTGTTGGAGTTGTATTGGGTTATATTTCACCTATAGCCTTCCCTAAGGAATGGAGCTATTTGAGGAGTTTATCAATGATCAAGTTTTCTCTTTCTCCTCTTGGTGGAAGAAGTTTTCATCTCTTCGTTGATCCCAAGCAAGCAATTGTTTCCGTTAGTGGCGGGTTGTCACCTCATAATTTTGAGAAGTTTTCCATAAGCCCACTACAAGCTTATTCTTTTCGTTGTTGGTTTTCCAACAATTCCGTTCTAACCTTCTTGGAAGGATGCTTCCCAAATTCAATTGTGGTAGAAGTTATCATTTCCTTCTCCGTTATCTTATTCCGACGATCTATCTTCTATTCGTTCGTCCCGAAGGCATTGTGATGTTGCTCTCTTCGACCAATCATCTTGTTTTGTCAAGATCATGTAATTTTTCCTTTCTTATCCGTTTAGCCGGAGTGTCGTGTTTTCATTCGAGTTCTCTCATCTTATCAAGTTTTGTCTCCTTCCTCAACCGGAGTGCTGTCTGAAATCTTTCTTACCCCTTGTGCCATTCTTTCATTAGTTCTGAAGAAAATGTGTTGTTGATTTCATCGAGTATCCTCTCTTCTTGTCAAGATCATGTTCAATTCCTTCCATTTACAGTCGGAGTGCTGCCCAAATTATATCATTCTTATTCCTTCTCTATCTTGTTTTAACCGGAGTGGTTTAAATATCTATCGTATCAATTAACCTCAAGGTTCACATGGTGTTCCTTGTCTCTCTTTTCTACCGGTGTGCGTTCATATTCCTTTTGATCGGTTAAGCTCTCGTTTCATATTCTTCAACCTACAAAGGTTCTCGCAATGTTCATTGTTCCTCTTGCTGAACGGAGTGTTTTAAATTTTGTTCATCTCCGTTGTGTCATTTCCTCAAGCTTTGCGACCTCTCAATGGTTTCACTCGTCTGTCAAAGAAGCAATTAGTTTTACCTCTTCTCTTCCTCTTTTGCTTTTCTCCGGTGCCATCCTAGATCTCGAGACGAGATCCTCTTGTAGTGGTGGAGTGTTGTAACGCCCCAAGACCGACGCTCCGATTGCCTTCCTTGTTTTGCGAGTCAGCTGTGTTTTATTTGTGTGTTGCATTCATCATCGCATCATTTGCATTGCATCGGCACTCCATTGCCGTCATGTTTTTCAAACTTGCATCCGCTAGTAGTTGCCGCGTCCCCCCCGCCCTTGCTTTCGTTGACCGTTTCGAGACTAACCTCACTTGCAATGTTGCTCCTCGTTTTCTCTCTTGTCTTCTCCGCGGCCTTTTGTCAGACACTTTGTCTTTGTCGACCCCTCTCAGACCACCCCTCGCGTGTGTGTCCGAAAAATTGTCCCGAACCGGACTATCGTTACCGTTGGGTCTGGATCATCCCCTAACATCTACAAAACATCTCCGTTTTCTTATTTGGACTCCCTACCTTTTATTTTCTCTATCGTCCGATTTTAATCAGAGGGACCAAATGCCCCTATCCAAAATTCATCTGCTATATATATTAGTCTAACCCGAGACCAAATCCCTAATTTCTAGGGATCCTCCTCGCCGCCGCCAGCCCACTGTCTCTTCCACCTCGGGATCCTCCCAGATCCCATTTCTCCTTGTTTTCCTCCTCCACCCAATCCCGAAGGCGCCGCCACCTCTCTCCAAGATCCACTCCGCCTCTACCTACCAGTCTATCCATCCATCCACCAGCCAGCCGCCCCTGGTCTCCCTCGCCTCGCGTGCCTCTGCTCATCGCGCGAGCCAACCAGAGCCTCCTCTGCTCGATCCCGAGGGGATCATGCGCAGCGCGTTCCACCGACGACCAAACCAGCAGGCCCCGTGCCCCCTCCGCGCTCGTGCAGGCGCTCCTCGAGCCGGAGCTCGTCCGCGAGCAGAACTGCCGCCACCGTTCGGTGCATCCCAGCGACTCCAGGACCCCGACCAACCCAGGCAGCACCCGTTGCGCGCCTCTTCTTCTCGCCTTCTTCCTTCCCTGGGACTCATCTCTCTGCGCTCTCTTCGCTTGGCAGGAACCCATCCCTGGTCGCGTCCTCGACGTGCGCGCCGTCACCCATTCCTGGCCGAATCCCGCCGTCCTGGACCTCCCCTGCTTCGCCTTGGTTCGCCGTGGCTCCGCCGTCCCGCCAAGTCCCGCGCCGCCAAGCCCGACCTCGCCTCTGCTTCGTCCTGTTCGAGGGAATGAGCGAGCGGCTTGCCTCTGCTCCACCTCCCCCGTTTTCGGTCGCCATCTCCGGCGTGTGCAGACGCCAGTGTAGCCCCGTAGGTCGCCGTCTCCCTCCTCCCATCTTCCTTTTCCTCCCGCGTTCTCCCGTTGCATGTCTTATCTCTGTCTCTCTCCCGTGGTCAGGAGAACCCCGTCGCCAGTACGCATGGGAGCCACCTCCTGCCGTCGCCCGGATCCGGCGCCCCTTCGCCCGTCCTCGCCGGATTGAGCAGCCTCCGCGTCCCTGCCAAGCCCGCCTCCTGTCACCAAGCGCCGCCGCTGCCGGACGCCCCGCGGCGTCGACCTGCTCTCAGCGCCGATGCTTCCTCTGCTTCGCTCGACTGGATGCAGCCGCTCGCCCCGTTGACCGCGCGAGCCTCGTCAGCGCATCTCTGCCTTGCTGGCCAAGGCCCAGCCTGCTCCAGCTCCTCAACCGGCCTGCTACCTCCTCCACCGAACGGGCCAAGGCCTACTGGGTGAGGCCACACCCCAGCGCCCCTCCTCTTGTTTTTTTTCCTCTGTTGGGCTTCCTATTCACATTCGGCCCATGTGATGTTTTTTTCAGGATCTGTGAATTTAGCTATTACCCAAGGATTTACAGTTTTGCAGAAAACCCCCTGTACTTCATGCATATAATAACTTCAGAACCGTGCATCGGATTAAAATGATTTAAACATGTAAAATGCTTAGAATTTTGTGTAGTTTAATAATATGCCACTTTAACCCATGTTAAAATTGTTTAAAATGTTGTTTGATTAAATTTTCTCAAATAATATGTTAAAATGATTTATTTCATAACTAAATAACCGTAACTCGGATTTTAATAAACTTTATATGAAAGTGGGGTAGAAAAATGCATAGATTAACTTGGTGCACTTAATTTTGCTGTTTAAAAACATTAAAATTGTGTTTATGGCAGAACAGTACCAAATCTAAATTATGGACATGAGGATTTTCCGAAAATTGTTGTTTGTTGTTCCGGCCTCATTTAAATTGCCTAAAATGTGTAGTTTACTTATGTCTCACCTATTGCCATGTTTAACAACATTTAATATTGTTGGGTACATAACCGAGAGAGAACTAAATGAGTCATGTGGTGTTTCGTCAATATGCAACTCGTTGCATATTGAGCTCCACTTAACTTGTAGTATTGTTTGTTGCACTTTGCCATGCCATGCATATTTAAACCGGACATGCATCATACTTGTTTGTGCATTATGCCATGTGTATGTGGTGGTTGTTTACTATGTTGTTTGTTTCTTTCCTGGTTGCTTCTCTCGTTAGCTTCGGTTTCGTTCCGGAGTTGTGAGGATTCGTTCGACTACGTCCGCTTGTCTTCTTCATGGACTCGTTCTTCTTCGTTGCGGGATCTCAGGCAAGATGACCATACCCTCGAAATCACTTCTATCTTTGCTTGCTAGTTGTTCGCTCTATTGCTATGCCGCGCTACCTACCACTTGCTTATCAAGCCTCCCGAATTGCCATGAACCTCTAACCTTTGTCACCCTTCCTAGCAAACCGTTGTTTGGCTATGTTACCGCTTTTGCTCAGCCCCTTCTTATAGCGTTGCTAGTTGCAGGTGAAGGTTAAGTTTGTTCCTTGTTGGACCGTGGATTTTATGAACTCTGTTGGGATATCACAATATCTCTTATTTAATTAATGCATCTATATACTTGGTAAAGGGTGGAAGGCTCGGCCTTATGCCTGGTGTTTTGTTCCACTCTTGCCGCCCTAGTTTCCGTCATACCGGTGTTATGTTCCTTGATTTTGCGTTCCTTACGCGGTTGGGTGATTTATGGGCCCCCCTTGACAGTTCGCTTTGAATAAAACTCCTCCAGCAAGGCCCAACCTTGGTTTTACCATTCGCCTACCTAAGCCTTTTCCCTTGGGTACTGCAGACTCAAGGGTCATCTTTATTTTAAACCCCCGGGCCAGTGCTCCTCTGAGTGTTGGTCCAACCCGTTAGTCGCCGGTGGCCACAAGGGGCAACTCTGGGCTCGCCTATCGGAAGCTTGGACAATCCGGTGTGCCCTGAGAACGAGATATGTGCAGCTCCTATCGGGATTTGTCGGCACATTCGGGCGGCTTTGCTGGTCTTGTTTTACCATTGTCGAAATGTCTTGTAACCGGGATTTCGAGACTGATCGGGTCTTCCAGGGAGAAGGAATATCCTTCGTTGACCGTGAGAGCTTATAATGGGCTAAGTTGGGACACCCCTGCAGGGTAATATCTTTCGAAAGCCGTGCCCGCGGTTATGAGGCAGATGGGAATTTGTTAATATTCGGTTGTAGAGAACTTGACACTTGACCTTAATTAAAACGCATCAACCGCGTGTGTAGCCGTGATGGTCTCTTCTCGGCGGAGTCCGGGAAGTGAACACGGTTTCTGGGTTATGTTTGACGTAAGTAGGAGTTCAGGATCACTTCTTGGTCATTGCTAGTTGACGACCGTTCCGTTGCTTCTCTTCTCGCTCTCTTTTGCGTATGTTAGCCACTATATATGCTTAGTGCCTGCTGCAGCTCCACCTTATTACACCATCCTTTCCTATAAGCTCAAATAGTCTTGATCTCGCGGGTGTGAGATTGCTGAGTCCTCGTGACTCACAGATACTTCCAAAACAGTTGCAGGTGCCGACGATACCAGTGCAGGCGACGCAACCGAGCTCAAGTGGGAGCTCGATGAAGATCTTGTTCGTTGTGTTGTTTCTTTTCATTTTGATCAGTAGTGGTGCCCAGTTGGGACGAGCAGGGATCTAGTAGTTGGGTTATCTTCTTTTATTTTGGTTTCGTAGTCGTACCTATGCGTGTATCTTGAATGTTGTATGATTTCATCTATGTATTGTGTGAAGTGGCGATTGTAAGCCAATTCTTTATCCCATTCTTGTTCATTACATGGGATTGTGTGAAGATGACCCTTCTTGCGACAAAACCACAATGCGGTTATGCCTCTCAGTCGTGCCTCGACACGTGGGAGATATAGCCACATCGTGGGTGTTACAGAGCGGTCCGGCAAGGCTGCCAAAACCGGCAAGGTCGCCAAGGAGCCCTTGTTCGGGTTGCCGGCGGGGGTGGTCCCACTGAGCAATAACTCGCGCCCAAACGACATCATCGCCATGATGGCGGAGTTCAACGCGCACGACCTAGTCCCAAATTAGGCCGAGCCGCCAGAGGATCCAGTGCAGATGTTCTTTGATACCTTGGAGGAGAAGTACGTTCGCGACGAACCGCGGCTTGTCCAGGACACCACCCAGGCAGAGCTGGAATACATCACCGCCAGGGCGGCGGAGGCGGAGCTTGCCAGGGAGGCCGGCAGCGCTGGCGGTGTGGAGGATAAGGCCGCGGCAGAGGCGGAGGAAAAGGAGCTCGCCAGTGGGCGGAGTCTACTGGGGAGGCCAGCAGCGCTGGCACTGGGGCCCCTCTCATCGAAGATGTGGTCGACGAGTCGTCGGAGGAGGAGGCCGAGGTTGTCGACCCCCCGGCAACGGGGAGAGGGCGAGTCCTGCGGCGGGCCAGCTCTGGCGAGCCGGTCAGACCTGGCAGGGCCGTGCAGCCGCAGCAAACCCAGGAGGCGTCCGTGCGCCAGACGAGGGCCGCGGCGGCGAGGAAAGTGGTGAAGGTCGCGGTGGCGAAGAAGAAGGCAACTACCTCTTCTTCGTCCAAGCGTCCACGGACTCCATCTGCTTCCCCTCCTCCCGGAGATGATGATGTGGAGGTTGTCTTCGATTGGGTCCCTCAGCCCAAGGAGGAAGAGGAAGGCAACAGAAGAGGAGGTGGAGGACGAGTAAGTATCTTGTTCCTTTTTGTCATCTCCGCCTCCTCAGACTGCGCCGCTTATCTTGATTTGTTTCCTTCTTTGCAGGGATGCGGAGACACTGGCCCAGAGGGTGAAGAGGGCCAGGGCTTCGGCGAGTGGCCAGCCCTCGGCAGGTACTTCCGGTACACCGCTGGTGGTGTTGAGCAGCCCGGACAACAGCCCCCGGCGTAAGCTCATCACTCACCCCTCGTCGACGTGTGTTGGGGGTACAATCCCTTGGCGCAGACCTTGCCGTGGTTGCCGGAGGAGGACAGCAGCAGGAGGAGCCACTGAGGGCTACCCCCAACAACACGCCCCCATCGACCACACCGCCCCGAGAGGCGTCCCCAGCAAGGGCGCCAAGCACCGAGCCCATGCACACGGAGGAGGAGGAGACAAACTCGGGCGCTGGTGGCTTCGCCTCGGTGCCAGATGTTGGCGGGGAGGGGGCCTCTTCTTCCCAGCCCGGCACGGGTAAGTCACTCGCCTTCCGTCACTGTTCTTTTTCTTTTTGGATCTTGGTCTTGGCTTCGCCTCACCCCCTTCTCGATATCCAGATCCTCCCTCGGTGGACCGGGAGGACATAGACACCGTCATCGAGGACGTCACCAAGGATGCCGCGGCGGAGGCCGAGAAGATCGCCACCGAGGAGGCCGCCAAGGGATCTGCCGGGGAGCCTGGAAAGGCTGGTACCGAGGAGGCCGGCAAGGGGCCTGCCGGGGAGGCCGGCAAGGCCACTGCCGAGGAGGAGGTGGTTGATGACCAACCTTCCTCCTCCGCTGCCTCTGGCTCGGGCAAGTACCTGAAGGTGAGCGACGACCTGTTCGTCCACCTCCCAGGGGCGGCGACACCAGGGCGCCCACCGATGGAGAGGTGTTCGACGAATAGGTGCTTGCCGCCACCGGGCTCGAAGTTGTTGACGAGCCGATCGCCGGTGGTGGCGGCTCCCAGGAAGAGCGGCTCCTCCAGGCCATGAGTGCCAACTTCCAGAAGCTCCAAGCGCTCCACCGCGCCCGCCAAGACAAGATAAGATCCAGGATGGCCGTGGCGGACAAGGTAGAAGCAGATTTCAAGGAGCGCGTTACTAAGGCGCAAGCCTGGCTTCGCGACGACCACCAAGAACTGAAGGGCATCCAAGGCGAGCTGGCCCAGCGTCGGCAAGAGTTCCTTCTGCAACAAGTAGATTTTGAGAAGGCCCAGGAGCTGGCGAGGGAGAATCCGCCAAGGAGGAGGCCGCTCGACAACAACACCAGGCTCTACTGAACTCCCAGGAGGAGGACCTTGCCACCCGTGAGGAGAAGCTTGCCGCCACACTCCGTGGAAAGGACGAGGAGGTGGAGAAGCTTGTTGTGCAGCGGACCCAGGAGCTGGAGCAGAGGCACAAGGAGGCACTCAATGCCCAGGCTCTGGTTCACACCGGCAAGGTGAAAGAGCTGGAGGTGGAGCGGGACGGGCTGAAGGACCAGGCCCTGAAGCTGGCCGAGGAGAAGGACACGCTCAACGGTGCCCTAGTGGAGGCGCAGGGCGCTGTCCTCGGCAAGGCTCAGCAGCTCTCCGAGGCCAACGACTCCATCAAAGACCTGAAGCTGAAGTTGGAGGGTCTTGAGGAGATGCTCTCGGAGGCCAAGGCCCGAGAGGAGACCCTGGCCAAGGATCTGGAGGCCGAGAAGCAGCTGCGGAAGAACGAAGCCGCCAACCACAAGGATTTTGTGGAGGGCGAGAACAGCTGGATCGGTCGCCTCGAAGATGTCGCCGGCAGGATCACTACGCAGCTGGCCACCATGGGGATGCCAAATGTGAGGTACGCCTCGGAGCGCAATGTGAGCCCCAACGCCAAGTTGACCCTATTCTTCGAGGGTGTTTTCGGGGCCCTAGAGCAACTCCACTCCAATCGGGCGGCCTCTCTGGCCGATGAGGCCCGGAGGCTTTGCCGGGGTGCCATGACCAAGGTCCTCACCAAGGTGGCGCACTGGAATCCCAACCTTGACTTCGACGCTGCGCTGGAGAGCTTGCCGGAGGATGTGGACCTCACGGTGCTCAAGGAGCATATCAAGCCCATCATCAGCCGTATCGACAGAATCCAGACGGTGGAGGGCCTGTGCCGGGACTAGGCACCCCATCTCTCACCGCTGCTGCAGGTTCACGACCAAGACAATTTTTATCTTTAGTTAGAACCGCAGTAACAATTGATGTAATATAACTCTGCAGGACTTTTGATATTATGCATGTTACTTTCCTGTTCAATCCCCCCTTTGTATGTTCACCATACGTTAATCGGGTAGGCTTGCCGGCGCGTAAACCCAGGGCGCGGCGCCTTGAGGACGGATCCCTAGTGGCCTGCTGGGTGTGCTTGCCGCCAGGCGAACCACCTTACCACTCTCAACGCGGCCGCTCGAACTGTCGAGCTGGACTCGAGTCAAAACCGAGACCGTTGCCAATTGCGGAAGGCTACCATGCCGTTCTCGACGCGGCCACTTGGGCTGTTGAGCGGACTCAAAGCAGAGCAAGGGCGTTGCCAATAGTGGAAGGGCCCCTTTGCGTGCAGGTTTTCCATACATAGGGCAAGACCTTCGAGGACAATAACCTTATATATAAAAAAGAAATTGCTTAAAGTTTCGCAGGACTTAGCTTTTCTGTCGTTGCACGGGCGTCCACCGCATCTGCAGATGGTGCCATCAAGCTTCGCCGTCTTCTTCCTTGGAACGACGGCCACGATGAAGCTGCTGCTCGGAGACCATATTTTCACAACTGCGCCCCTACCTAGCGCGCCAAGGATGTCGGGGGAAATCGACACCTATGGAATCACTGGGATCCCTTCTATGGTTGGCGGGCGCAGGGTTGTGCAAGGAGCGGGTCTGACAGCAAGCACATAGATCGTTTACCCAGGTTCGGGCTGCGAAGATGCGTAATACCCTAGTCCTGCTTTGGTGGATGTATTTGAGTGTTCTTGTGTTCTTGAGCTAGCTATGGGGTGTGACTTGCCCAAAGGATCTGAATCCTTCTCCTCATCGCCTCGGGCCTCCTTTTATAGACAAAAGGGGTTACCACAGTGGCGCACAGGAGGTGGAAAGGTGTACAGTGGATGAGTCTATCCTCTGGCACCGTCAGACAAACGCATTTAATGCACTGCCGACGTGCCCCTCTTGCTTTATCGGGGACGGCAAGGAAGCATGTCCCAGCTGTCGCCGCCTCGCCTGGCTTCGACACGCGCCCGGGCTGACGAGGTGTCGTGGCGCCACGTTGGCCGGCTGCTGGGCTGGTGCGGTGGTGGAGCCTTCACGAAGATCTGCATGCCACCACGCAGGTGCTTGCTGGGTCGGTGTAGAGGTCGCTCATCGCCATGCAGGTGCCTGCTCAGCTAGTTGAGCTGGCAACTGCATGGGGACGGCGGTGGTGTCTTGGCAGGCGTGGGCCTGGCTGTGGTACCGCTGATGCCCTCGCCAAGGGCCTTGTTGGGGGCCCGGCAAGGGTCTTGTCATGGCGTCGCGGTCGTCCCCGGCAAGGCGCTTGTCGGGGGTCTCGTGGATTTCCTCGGCTAGGATCCCGCCGAGGGTCGTTGTATCCTCATCTAATCTTGTGTGTTTATGATCTTGATGAAGATTTGCATGCCACCACAGAGGTGCCTCCCGAGCCTCGGTTCCAATGTGGTTTGTTGGTGGTGTTGGAACCCGTGGGCTCAAGGGTGGCACACTCTGCTGGCGTCGGGCGAGTTGCCTCGGCAAGGCTCTTGCCGGGGCTGCAGAGGCTGTCCCAACAAGGGTCTTGCCAGGGGAGTCCACCCTGCCACCTTGCTCTTCGTGTCTCTTGGCCTTGGCATTGCCTTGTTTGTCTTGTGCTCCAGCTTCCCTCCTCTGCCCTGCTCGGCGTGGTCGTGGGCGCGGCTCTGACTGCCCGTGCACAAGTAAAGGGGTCAAAAGGAGAGCCCCTACTTTTGTACACCGACAGAATTGAACTCTCTTGCTTCACTTATATCTATTTAGAGAGTTGACAGGAATTGGTCATTCACATGGTTAGTCATAAAATCCTACATAAAACTTGTAGATCACTGAATATGATATGTTTGATTCCTTGCAATAGTTTTGCGATATAAAGATGGTGATATTAGAGTCATGCTAGTGGGTAATTGTGGATTGTAGAAATACTTGTGTTGAAGTTTGTGATTACCGTAGCATGCACGTATGGTGAACCGTTATGTAACGAAGTCGGAGCATGATTTATTTATTGATTGTCTTCCTTATGAGTGGCGGTCGGGGACGAGCGATGGTCTTTTCCTACCGATCTATCCCCCTAGGAGCATGCGCGTAGTACTTTGTTTTGATAGCTAATAGACTTTTGCAATAAGTATGTGAGTTCTTTATGACTAATGTTGAGTCCATGGATTATACGCACTCTCACCCTTCCATCATTGCTAGCCTCTTCGGTACCGTGCATTGCCCTTTCTCACCTCGAGAGTTCGTGCAAACTTCACCGGTGCATCCAAACTCCGTGATACGATACGCTCTATCAAACATAAGCCTTGATACGTCTCCTACGTATCTATAATTTATGAAGTATTCATGCTATTATATTATCCTTCTAGGATGTTTTATATGCTATTTTATATGATTTTTGGGACTAACCTATTAACCTAGAGCCCAGTGCCAGTTTCTGTTTTTTCCTTGTTTTGAGTATCGCAGAAAAGGAAAACCAAACGGAGTCCAATTGACCTGAAACTTGACAGAGCTTATTTTTGGACCAGAAGAAGGCCATGGGGTAAAAGAGTTGGGCGAGAAGAGTCCCGGGCTGCCCACGAGGGTGGGAGGCGCGCCCACCCCCCTGGGCGCGCCCCCCTACCTCGTGGACAGCCCGGAGACCCCCTTGACTTGTTCTCGACGCCAAAACCTCTTATATATATAGAAACCTCCAGAAAATAACCTAGATCGGGAGTTCCGCCGCCGCAAGCCTATGTAGCCACCGAACACCAATCTAGACCCGTTCCAGCACCCTACCGGAGGAGGAACCCTCACCGGTGGCCATCTTCATCATCCGGCGCTCTCCATGACGAGGAGGGAGTAGTTCACCCTCGGGGCTGAGGGTATGTACCAGTAGCTATGTGTTTGATCTCTCTCTCTCTCTCGTGTTCTTGAGGTGGTACGATCTTGATGTATCGCGAGCTTTGCTATTATAGTTGGATCTTATGATGCTTCTCCCCCTCTCCTCTCTTGTAATGGATTGAGTTTTCCCTTTGAAGTTATCTTATCAAATTGAGTCTTTAAGGATTTGAGAACACTTGATGTATGTCTTGCATGTGCTTATCTGTGGTGACAGTGGGATATCACGTGATCCACTTGATGTATGTTTTCGTGATCAACTTGCGGGTTCCATAACATTGTGAACTTATGCATAGGGGTTGGCACACATTTTCGTCTTGACTCTCCGGTAGAAACTTTGGGGCACTCTTTGAAGTTCTTTGTGTTGGTTGAATAGATGAATCTGAGATTGTGTGATGCATATCATATAATCATACCCACGGATACTTGAGGTGACATTGGAGTATCTAGGTGACATTAGGGTTTTGGTTGATATGTGTCTTAAGGTGTTATTCTAGTACGAACTCTTGAATAGATCGATCTGAAAGAATAACTTTGAGGTGGTTTCGTACCCTACAATAATCTCTTCGTTTGTTCTCCGCTATTAGTGACTTTGGAGTGACTCTTTGTTGCATGTTGAGGGATAGTTATATGATCCAATTATGTTATTATTGTTGAGAGAACTTGCACTAGTGAAAGTATGAACCCCAGGCCTTGTTTCCTAGCATTGCAATACCGTTTACGCTCACTTTTATCACTTGCTACCTTGCTGTTTTTATATTTTCAGATTACAAAAACCTATATCTACCATCCATATTGTACTTGTATCACCATCTCTTCACCGAACTAGTGCACCTATACAATTTACCATTGTATTGGGTGTGTTGGGGACACAAGAGACTCTTTGTTATTTGGTTGCAGGGTTGTTTGAGAGAGACTATCTTCATCCTACGCCTCCCACGGATTGATAAACCTTAGGTCATCCACTTGAGGGAAATTTGCTACTGTCCTACAAACCTCTGCACTTGGAGTGATAGAGGCAAAGGTGTCCCGATGTTTCGCTGAGATAGCAATCGTTTTCTATGGGAGTCGACTTTGACGATCCGACTACGAACGTGCGAAGACGTCGCGCCTTAGCAATCGCTAAACCAACTTCCGAGGGGTTATTGACCACGCCGGAGCACGATCAACCTGACCACGAGGGTCTATTTCCTGCGACAAACGAAGAACAAGCAAGAAACTTAGATTGCAATCTGGATATTGCGAATAAAAGAGGAAAGCTTTATTAATGAAGGTGGTGTTCTGTGACGCCTTTGTCTGGTCGTTGAACACAAACGAAGTACGCGAAGTTGCAGCAATGGCGAACTTTTAATCTAAACAAAACCCAAAGTCTAAATGATGCCCTAGGGGCTGTATATATGGAGGAAGAGGGGGGAATTTCGTGGCCCTTGGAGGAGGGGTCCGAAACCCACCCTAACTCTTGTTTCCCCACACATACGGACTCTAAAAACAACCTATATTGAAGTATTTCGAAATTACATGGGCCTGGTCCAAAAATAAGGTGACGCAGCACCTAGAATAGCCTGTGGACGAAAATTATGAAGTGGCATCTTGGATATTTCGTCCAAGGCTTCATGCACTCATTATGGTGGCTTCAAAGTCCTAAAATCATCACTTGAAACTTTGTTCTTGTCTCCCTTGCCCATGCCATCAACTCCATGCTTGTTCTTGCTCCAATGTTCATCCTTCTCCAAGCTAGGCCCTTCATTTGTAAGCAAAACAAATGTATCCAATTTAGGCAGCATCATATTCTCATGAACATTAGAATCATTACCAAGAAACGAAAGTGCCTGGTAATTTAATTGGCGTGCGCAAGCTCTAGTAATCGGTCCAGTATGTATAGTAGCAGGGGTTGTGGGTGTAACAATGGTATTGATGTCCTCATCATCCTCCCCTTCTTGAAATGAAGTCGTCCTCGACGGAAGCTCATCTTCCTCACCCAAATAAGGCTTCAAATCTGCAATGTTAAAAGTGGGACTAACCCCAAAATCTGCAGGCAGCTCAAGTTTATATGCATTATCATTTATTTTCTCTAACACCTTAAAAGGACCATCAGCACGTGGCATTAGCTTTGATTTGCGCAAATTAGGAAACCTATCCTTACGCAAATGTAACCAAACAAGATCTCCAGGTGCAAAGACAACATGTTTTCTACCCTTATCTCCAGCAAGTTTATATTTAGCATTCATATGCTCAATGTTTTCCTTAGTTAACTCATGCATTTTTAAGATCAATTCAGCACGTTGTTTAGCATCAAAATTAACCTTCTTCGAAGATGGAAGAGGCAACAAATCAATGGGTGCACGAGGTAGGAAACCATACACAATTTCAAAAGGGCACATCTTAGTAGTAGAATGCAACGAACGATTATAAGCAAATTCAATATGAGGCAAGCATTCTTCCCACATTTTCTTATTATTCTTCAAAACAGCCCTAAGCATAGTAGACAATGTTTTATTGACTACATCAGTTTGACCATCAGTTTGGGGGTGACAAGTAGTACTAAAAAGCAATTTAGTCCCCAACTTAGCCCATAAACATCTGCAAAAGTGACTAAGAAATTTAGTATCACGATCTGAAACAATAGTATTTGGCACACCATGCAAGCGAATAATTTGACGAAAGAACAAATCAGCAACATTAACAGCATCATCGCCTTTATGACATGGTATAAAGTGTGCCATTTTCAAGAACCTATCCACGACAACAAATATGCTATCCCTCCCCATCTTTGTTCGAGGTAAACCTAAAACAAAGTCCATAGATATATCCTCCCAAGGAACACTAGGTACAGGCAAAGGCATATATAAACCATGAGGATTGAGTCGTGACTTAGCTTTTTGACATATAGTGCAGCGAGCAACAAAACGCTCAACATCCCGTCTCATATTTGGCCAAAAGAAATGTGTAGCAAGTATATCCTCCGTCTTCTTCACGCCAAAGTGTCCCATTAGTCCTCCTCCATGCGCCTCCTGCAACAACAAAAGACGAACGGAGCTAGCTGGAATGCATAGCTTGTTAGCACGAAACACAAATCCATCATTAACGACGAACTTGTTCCATGTTCTACCTTCTTTACAATTCTGCAATATATCTTTAAATTCAGCATCATGCACATATTGATCTTTGATGGTCTCCAAACCAAATATTTTAAAGTCAAGTTGTGAAAGCATAGTATAACGACGAGACAATGCATCAGCAATAACATTTTCTTTACCCTTCTTGTGTTTAATGACATAAGGGAAAGTCTCAATGAATTCAACCCATTTAGCATGTCTACGGTTCAGTTTAGCTTGACTTTTAATGTGTTTCAAATATTCATGATCAGAATGTATAACAAATTCTTTGGGCCACAAATAATGTTGCCATGTTTCTAAGGTCCGAACAAGAGCATATAATTCTTTATCATAAGTAGAATAGTTCAGACTAGGCCCACTCAATTTTTCAGAAAAGTATGCAACAGGTTTGCCATCTTGTAATAACACACCTCCTAATCCAATTCCACTAGCATCACATTCAAGCTCAAAAGTCTTATTAAAATCAGGAAGTTGGAGTAAAGGAGCATGTGTCAACTTATCTTTCAATATCATGAAGGCTTCTTCCTGTGCGGTACCCCAAACAAAAGGCACATCCTTCTTTGTAAGCTCATTGAGAGGTGCAGCTACGGTGCTAAAATCTCGCACAAAACGGCTATAGAAACCAGCGAGTCCAAGAAAACTCCTCACTTGTGTGACCGTTTTGGGCTGTGGCCAACTCTCAATAGCTTCAATCTTGGCTTTATCAACTTCAATTCCCTGTGGAGTAACAACATAGCCAAGAAAAGATACTCGGTCGGTGCAAAAGGTGCACTTCCCAAGATTACCAAACAAACGTGCATAACGTAGAGCAATAAAAACAGCACGTAAATGTTCCAAATGTTCTTCCAAAGATTTACTATAAATCAGTATATCATCAAAATAGACTACCACAAATCATCCAATGAAAGCACGTAAAACTTCGTTCATTAGTCTCATGAAAGTACTAGGTGCATTAGTTAACCCAAAAGGCATGACTAACCACTCATATAAACCAAACTTAGTTTTAAAAGCTGTTTTCCATTCATCTCCCAATTTCATACGAATTTGATGGTATCCACTACGCAAATCAACTTTGGAGAATATTGTAGAGCCACTCAATTCATCAATCATATCATCTAGCCTAGGAATAGGATGACGATAACGAATAGTAATATTATTAATGCCTCTACAATCAACGGACATACGCGACGTATCATCCTTTTTCGGCACTAGAATAATAGGAACAGCACAAGGACTAAGGGATTCGCGAATATAACCTTTGTCGAGCAGCTTCTGTACTTGACGCATAATCTCCTTCGTCTCCTCTGGAATGGTACGGTATGGTGCACGGTTGGGTAGCGATGCACCGGGAATTAAGTCAATTTGATGCTCAATCCCTCGAATAGGTGGTAATCCCGGTGGCATGTCTTGTGGGAAGACGTAGCGAACTCCTGCAAAATGTTAGTGACTGCATGGGGCAAAGAGGAAGGCACGTCCTCGAATGAATATAATGCCTCTTTGCGCACAAAAGCATAGCAAACAGATTTGCTAAAAACTAGCTCATCAATATTAGATTTGGTGGCAAGTAAACATGCACTTTTCAATTTAATTTCAGAAGCAACACTAGATGGTTTATTATTAGGCTTCATTTGTTGCTCAAATTCATTTGCCACAATCTGATTTTCACTCTTATTTTTCTCCTGTTTTGCTTTATTAGCTCTATGAATATCATCTTTCAAAATGGAATCAGGAGTCATAGGAAGCAAAGTAATATTTGTATCCTTATAACAAGAGTATACTGATTATTTCTACCATGGTGTACAGAATTTTTATCAAATTGCCATGGTCTACTAAGTAATAAGGAACATGCTTGCATAGGCACCACATCACAGTCAACATAATCAGCATATGTAGAGATGCTAAAATGCACCCGAACAGTACGTGTTACCTTAACCTTGCCGCTGTTGTTGAACCATTGGATGTAGTAAGGATGTGGATGTGGTCTTGTGGTGAGAGATAGCTTCTCCACCATCTCCATGCTAGCCAAGTTGTTGCAACTCCCTCCATCTATGATGACGCGAATAGAACGTTCCTTCACAACTCCCTTTGTATGGAACAAATTATGCCTCTAATTTTGCTCAGCTTGTGTAACCTGCACACTCAAAACACGTTGAGCAACTAAACATTCATACCTGTCAGCATCTTCAACAGCCATGTATTGCGTCTCATGATCAGAATCATCTCCACCGTGTTCTTCATGTGTAATAAGAGCCAAAGTCTCCTCATCATAGTCACTAGTGGACTCATACCCACCATCCTCAGTAGCAATCATCACACGCTGAGATTTGCATTCTCTCGCAAAATGTCCTCTTCCCTTACAACAACAAAAATAATATCACTTGTGTGCCCTGTTGACGCCATGGAAGAAGAAGAGCTCTGTGCAGGCCCGGCATGTGTGCTCTTGGTAGATAGTGGTGGTTGTGCCTGCTTTCGTGTATCACGGTTGGAGGTGGCACCTGAAGGAGGTGATGGTGCAGTGGAAGTAGATGATGCACGTGGTGTCCATGATGAAGGTCGACCTGCATAAAAGTTAGTTCGCGCCAATGCTTGTTGATCCTGCACTTCACGTTCAGCTTTACAAGCAAGATGGAATAAACGAGTGATATTATTATAATCCTTATACTCTAGAATGGTCTGAATCTCTCTATTTAATCCACCCATAAAACGTGCAAGCATAGCTTCATTCTCCTCAACAATACCACATCTAATCAAGCCAGTTTGTAATTCCTGATAATATTTTTCTACAGAATTTTTTCCTTGTCTTAAGCGCTGCAATTTTTGAAGTAATTCGCGTTGATAATATGGTGGAACCCAACGAGTACGCATAGCAGTTTTCAAAGCAGCCCAAGTAGCTGGAACAGGATATAATCTACAATGTTCAAACCACCAAACACATGCAAAGCTAGTGAAAGCACAAACAGCAGCAGGAACACGTCTCTCCTCAGGATATTGTAAACATGTAAATCGTTGTTAAGTTTCTAACTACCAAGTAAGATATATATCAGGAACATATCTACCCTCAAATGGTGGAATATTCAATTTCAGTTTAGGGAGATGGTCATAATCTCATACCTGAGGGGGAGCCCTAACATTGCCATTATTTGCATGTGGACATCCTGGTGGTTGTGGTGCTGGTGGTTGCACGTAGTTCTGATTTTGATCAACCTCATCCTCGTAATCTCCCGCATAATCATCCTCCTCCACATGAGCAGCAAGAGCCACAGAAGTATCAACAGCAGCACCAGCAGTTTGGCCAGGCTGAAGAGGGACACGACTCGCTCGGCGGAGGGCTGTTTCCCGACGTGGAGGTAGTCGTTGTTGTTGTTGTTGTTGTTGCAGAGGTGCGGCAGGTGCAGCCGGTGGTGGAAGACGCGCAAGCAGTTCATTAAATCTGTTATCGAGCTTTGTTTCGAACGTCTTCTCAAGGCCAGTGATCTTCTCCATGGCCTCTTCAAAATTGTTCATCACATCTTGCACCTGTTCAGTCATCATTTGCTGAAACTTATCATGAAGCTCCTTGTTCGTTAAGTTCTCCCAGTCAATCTCGTCGGCTTGTGATCCTGGCATGCTTAGCAGCAATAGAAACACACAAGAATATGATCCTATAGACTACTAACAAGTGGTGGTGGTGGGTGTCACAAATCCGTCAAGCAAATCTCAAATTCTTACCAGTTCTTACCCAGCAGCAGGCGGTGATCGGCAGCAGGCGGTGATCGGCAACCGATGTAATCAAAACTCTCAAAGCTTGGATAGAGCGATTACCAGGGAGAGTCAAACGCACGATGTAGATATATGTGGAGCTGGGAAGGCTTATAATATGGTAGCAAAAAGGGTCAGCAATAATCAATTCAGAGATGCAAAGTTGAATAAACACTCAACGACGGTACTGTGCTGGTCCTAGGCTAGACCGTACTAGAGACGCGAGCCTAGAACACTAACAAAATCACGGCGCTGCACGTAAACAAGGGAGGAGCACACTCTGATTTTTTTTTCACTTTTTTTGCACTTTTTTTCCTCTTTCTTTTTGCTCCGCAACAATTTTTTTTGAAAAAGTCTACAAATGTCCTAAAAACTGCATAGCCCGAATTTTCCAGACTTAGTTTTTCTTTTTTTTGAAACTAGAACTATTTTTCTTCTGCGGATGGCTCGGAAGTTGGGGAGTCCTACTCTGTCACGACTCGGAGTATCGTGTGATCTGGAAATCGAGAACAAAGCAATAATTACTGGACTCCGACTAGGACTGGTGGCGGAGATGAATCTGGTGGAAACTCGGACTGGTGGCGGATATTTGCAGGGCGATGGAACACGGACTGGTGGCGAATCTGTGATGGAGGTGGACTCGGATTAGCGTGATGGCGGTGGATATGTGGTATATGGTAGCGGCGATGACGATGGTGGTATATGGCAGCGGTGATGACGATGGTGGTATATGGCAGCGGTGATGATGATGGTGGTATATGGCAACGGTGATGACAATGGTGGTATATGGCAGCAGTGATGACGATGGTGCGGCGGCGGCGTGACAACTTGTGAACGGAACTCGAAACTCTAAAGTACTAGACGCTAGGACCAGCAACTTGACACGATGACGCAACCGCAAATTCAACAAAGCAAATACAGAAAAGATTATGCAAAGGCTCAGATTGGTTCGGATAAGATGAACTAACCCTAATATTTTTTTTGGCTTTTTCGTGGACTATAGGTATGAAGAATAGACTCGATCTAAACTACGAAAAATTGTAAAATCTCACCGAGCAACCTAGAAATCTGATACCACTTGATAGAGGCAAAGGTGTCCCGATGTTTCGATGAGATAGCAATCGTTATCTGTGGGAGTCGACTTTGACGATTCGACTACGAACGTGCGAAGACGTCGCGCCTTAGCAATCGCTAAACCAACTTTCGAGGGGTTATTGACCACGCCGGAGCACGATCAACCTGACCACGAGGGTCTATTTCCTGCGAGCAAACGAAGAACAAGCAAGAAACTGAGATTGCAATCTGGATATTGTGAATAAAAGAGGAAAGCTTTATTAATGAAGGTGGGGTTCTGTGACGCCTTTGTCTGGTCGTTGAACACAAACGAAGTACGCGAAGTTGCAGCTATGGCGAACTTTTAATCTAAACAAAACCCAAAGTCTAAACGATGCCCTAAGGGCTGTATATATGGAGGAAGGGGGGATTTCGTGGCCCTTGGAGGAGGGGTCCGAAACCCACCCTAACTCTTGTTTCCCCACACATACGGACTCTAAAAACAGCCTATATTGAAGTATTTCGAAATTACATGGGCCTGGCCCAAAAATAAGGTGACGTAGCACCTAGAATAGTCTCTGGACGAAAATTATGAAGTGGCATCTTGTATATTTCATCCAAGGTTTCATGCACTCATTATGGTGGCTTCAAAGTCCTGAAATCATCACTTGAAACTCTGTTCTTGTCTCCCTTGCGCATGCCATCAACTCCATGCTTGTTCTTGCTCCAATGTTCATCCTTCTCCAAGCTAGGCCCTTCATTTGTAACCAAAACAAATGTATCCAATTTAGGCAGCATCATATTCTCATGAACATTAGAATCATTACCAAGAAACGAAAGTACCTGGTAATTTAATTGGCGTGCGCGAGCTCTAGTAATCGGTCCAGTATGTATAGTAGCAGGGGTTGTGGGTGTAACAATGGTATTGATGTCCTCATCATGGAGGCCCAACAACGTCTACAAGAAGAAGGTTGTGTAGTAGACATCAAGCTCTTTTCTGGCGCCATTGCCGGGGAGGTGAGTGCTTGAAGGTATATCTTTAGGTCTTGCAATCGAATCTTTTAGTTTCTTGTTTTATCACTAGTTTAGTTTATAAAAGAAAACTACAAAAAATGGAATTGAGGGTGCCTCATATGCTTCATCTTTTTAATATCTTTCATGAAAATAAGGATTCCGATAATTGTGCCAAAATGTTATAAGAAGAATGCATTAAAATGTTTGGCACTAAATCTTTGAATGATGAGCATGATTGCAATGTTGTTAGTATGGATTCTTTGAATATCCATAGTACTAATGATGATTGCACTAGTCATGATGAAAATGTCTCTTATAATCATGTCAACTTTTGTGGAATACATAGAGCTTGCAAGTACACACCAAATAGGGAAGATAGATTTTGCAAGAGGCAAAAGTATTTGGAAACTAAATGTTTGCAAGAAAGGCTAGATGTTTGTGCTGAAAATTTAAAATTTCTTTGCCATCCTTGTGAACTTTGCAATGAACGTGATCATTTAAATCTCCAATGCAAATTGTTTCATGGTCGAATCGTGTCCAAAAATTGTGATGAATTGATTTCCCTTGCACATCATAATGAACTTAGTTTGCTTTTGGGTTATGAAGAAATGAAACGTATAACTAAGGATATGCCAGAATTTGTCCTTGATAAAGTTCTTGATTTTGATCTAGAAGAAATTTTTATGTATTGTGCGGAGAATTGCATTGAAAATCCTTATATTGCCAATTACATAAAGAAAAGAAAAGAAATAGAAGATGAAGAGAATACTAATGAAAGGGAAGAGATTTCCCAATATCCTCCTACTCTTTCTTATGATGAATCAGGTGACGAGGAGGAGCTTTCTATTCAACCAGTCTCATTAATAAGGAGCTCCAAAAAGAGGATTGAACCCACACATGATGTGAAGAAGAAAAAGAAAAGACGGAGAAGCAAAGGTAAAAAGGTATCCCTCCCAAATGATGTTGCTCCTATTACTCATTGTGATGATGATAATTGCTATAACATTGGTGCTATCCATACTATTAATGATGAGAGTGATTATGCTTATGATATGAAAAGGCCCAAGCTTGGGGATGCTATGTTTGATGAGAATGACATGTTTGAGAATTTATTTGCTGCAATTAATGTTTGTCCCAAGCTTGGGGATGCCATGTTTAATGAAGATGATATTTTTAGTCCCCCAAGTTTTGATATGCAAATTAATTATGATGATAGCATGCCTCCTATTTATGATGGTTATATTGACGAAAGTGGGTTTGGAAGAGTGTCAACTTTAGGAAGTAATGATCCCACTATTTTGGAGGGTGTTGAATCTTATAATATTTATGAAAGTGGATTTGGAGAGGTCATGACTTTATTTAGTGATGAATCCACTATTTCGGAAGAGGTTTCAATTGATTATGATGAGAACAAAGTTGCTACTTATGATGATTATTGTGATGAAACTTATGCTATAGGAAGTACTGATGATTATATTTATAAACTTGTCATGATTATGATTACCCTTTTTCTGAACATTACTCTTTTAAAGTGGAAACAATTTATAGTATTCGAGTCTCTTATGATACTCCCACTATTCCGATTGAGAAGAATTTTGCTTATGTAGAGAGTAGTAAATTTTCTATGCTTGTAGATCATGAAAAGAATGCTTTAGGTGCTGGTTATATTGTTGAATTCATTCATGATTCTACTGAAAATTATTATGAGGGAGGAATATATGCTTGTAAGAATTGCAATAATATCAAGTTTCCTCTCTATGTGCTTAAAGTTTTGAAGTTATGCTTGTTTTGCCTTCCTATGCTAGTTGATTATTGTTCCCATAAGTTGTTTGCTTACAAAATACCTATGCATAGGAAGTGGGTTAGACTTAAATGTGCTAGTCATATTCTTCATGATGCTCTCTTTATGTTTCAATTCTTATCTTTTATGCGAGCATCATTGAAATCATCATGCCTAGCTAGGGGTGTTAAACGATAACGCTTGTTGGGAGGCAACCCAATTTTATTTTTGTTCTTTGATTTTTGCTCCTTTTTAGTAATAAATAATTAATCTAGCCTCTGTTTAGATGTGGTTTTATGTTTTAATTACTGTTTGTGCCAAGTAGGACCTTTGGGAAGACTTGGGTGAAGTCTATGCGATCTTGCTGTAAAAAACAGAAACTTTTGCGCTCACGAGATTAGCTGCCATTTTTTACTGGAGAGTGATTTTAGGTTGATTATTTTTGCAGAAGATTAATAGACAAATTCCTATTTTCCATCAATTTATTTCATAATTTTTGGAGCTCCAGAAGTATACGTTTGATACATATTACTACAGACTGTTCTGTTTTTGACAGATTCTGTTTTCATTGTGTTGTTTGCTTATTTTGATGAATCTATGAGTAGTATCAGAGGATATCAACCATACAGAAGTTGGAATACAGTATATATTACACCAATATGAATTTAGAATGAGTACACAACAGTACCTAAGTGGTGATTTATTTTCTTATACTAACGGAGCTTACGAGTTTTCTGTTGAGTTTTGTGTTGTGAAGTTTTCAAGTTTCGGGTAAAGATTCGATGGACTATGGAATAAGGAGTGGCAAGAGCCTAAGCTTGGGGATGCCCAAGGCACCCCAAGGTAATATTCAAGGACAACCAAGAGCCTAAGCTTGGGGATGCCCCGGAAGGCATCCCCTCTTTCGTCTTCGTTCATCGGTAACTTTACTTGGAGCTATATTTTTATTCACCACATGATATGTGTTTTGCTTGGAGCATCATTTTATTTTCTTTTGTTTTACTTGCTGTATGAATAAAATACCAAGATCTGAAATTCTTAAATGAGAGAGATAGTCTTCACATAGCTACATAATTATTTAACTACTCATTGATCTTCACTTATATCTTTTTGGAGTAGTTTGTCATTTACTCATGTGCTTCACTTATATCCTATGAGTAAATGGCTGAATGTTTGAATGTCATAAATCTGAAATTATATATGTTTCATATGCCTTTCCCATGGGGAGTAATGCCTTCATATATAAGAAGTAGAGGTGGTAAATTTTTTGAAGGTTAGCAAACATTGTATTGGTCACTTGAACAATTCATGAAAGAATATTGAAGGAAGAGAGATTTCACATATAAATATACTATCTTGGACATCTTCTATGATTGTGAGCCCCATTAATTATTTTCAAACCTGAGAAAATTAGTTGAAGTTGGACAAGAAAGACAACATAATGAGTTATGCTTGGGTATATTTGTATAGAAGTTATATTGTTATGGATCCTCTAATATGTGGTGCTTGCTATTTAGAATCCTTTGCTAGCCAAAATATCTGTACTAAGCGGGAATACCGCTTGTGCATCCAAATTCCTTGAACCAAGTTTATTCCATGAGTGTCCACCATATCTACCTATATGCGGTATTTACCTACCGCTCCAAGTAAATTTGCATGTGCCAAACTCTAAACCTTCAAATAATAATCTGTTCTGTATGCCCGAATCACTCATGTAGCGAATAGGGGCTGTCAGTATCTTCCATGCTAGGTGGGTTATTCTCACGATGAGTGCACTCCGCTCATCATTCACGAGAAAATGGCTGGTAACTGGAATGCCCAGTCCTATGATCAAAAGATCAAAAACAAATTCAAATAATTTAAACAAAACTCCCCCAGGATTGTTGATAGTTGGACGGCACCCGTTGTTTCGGACAAGCCGTGGAGTGTGATTGTTGATGGAGGGGGAGTAAAATCTTTACCTTTCTGTTTGGGAACTGCCTATAATGTATCTAGTATGGAAGATATTGGGAAATCTTGGTCGTTATGTTGACAATCAAAGCATACCTCTCAAAATTATTTTCATCTCTGTTTTAGCTTCGACCTCTGGCACCTTGCAAATCCCTTCTTCCCTCTGCGAAGGGCCTATCTTTTACTTTTATGCAAGAGTCAGTAGTATTCCTTCTCATTCCAACCTACTTTTTAGTTGGCAAGCATCATGTGGTGGAGAAAGATCTAAGCATATATGGCCATTCAAATATATTTGATCATGAATTATTATTGTTGACAATTATCTATATGATAAATAAGTTGGGAGGCAAAACATTAAGCCCCTATCTTTCTTTGTGTTCGATGGATGCTATTTGTTCTAAAAATATGCTTTGAGTGGTAGCAATCATGGAAGACTATATGATAGTTGAGTATGTGGGATTTGCTAAATCAAAGCTCTTACATAGACCCTTCCTGAAAATAAGATGAATTGCAATTGTTTGATGACTGAGAACTGTTTGTTAGTTTTCAAGAAAGTTTATGATCTATACTTTAACATGTGAATAGCTTGTTACTTGATCATGAGAAGCTTTATGATATGAGCTACTGTTATGACATATAATGATGATAGAAAAGGTGATTGAAATTATCATTGATCAAACTTTTGCACCTGCTAGCATTCACACTTCATAAATTATTTCTTTTATCATTTACCTACTCGAGGACGAGCAGGAATTAAGCTTGGGGATGCTGATACGTCTCCAACGTATCTCTAATTTATGAAGTATTCATGCTATTATATTATCCTTCTAGGATGTTTTATATGCATTTATATGCTATTTTATATGATTTTTGGGACTAACCTATTAACCTAGAGCCCAGTGCCAGTTTCTGTTTTTTCCTTGTTTTTGAGTATCACAGAAAAGGAAAACCAAACGGACTCCAATTGACCTGAAACTTGACGGAGCTTATTTTTGGACCAGAAGAAGGCCATGGAGTAAAAGAGTTGGGCCAGAAGAGTCCCGGGCTGCCCACGAGGGTGGGAGGCGCGCCCCCCTACCTCGTGGACAGCCCGGAGACCCCCCTGACTTGTTCTCGATGCCAAAACCTCTTATATATATAGAAACCTCCAGAAAATAACCTAGATCAGGAGTTCCGCCGCCGCAAGCCTCTGTAGCCACCGAAAACCAATCTAGACCCGTTCCGGCACCCTGCCGGAGGGGGGAACCCTCACCGGTGGCCATCTTCATCATCCCGGCGCTCTCCATGATGAGGAGGGAGTAGTTCACCCTCGGGGCTGAGGGTATGTACCAGTAGCTATGTGTTTGATCTCTCTCTCTCTCATGTTCTTGAGGTGGTACGATCTTGATGTATCGCGAGCTTTGCTATTATAGTTGGATCTTATGATGTTTCTCCCCCTCTCCTCTCTTGTAATGGATTGAGTTTTCCCATTGAAGTTATCTTATCGGATTGACTCTTTAAGGATTTGAGAACACTTGATGTATGTCTTGCATGTGCTTACCTATGGTGACAATGGGATATCACGTGATCCACTTGATGTACGTTTTGGTGATCAACTTGCGGGTTCCATAACATTTGAACTTATGCATAGGGGTTGGCACACGTTTTCGTCTTGACTCTCCGGTAGAAACTTTGGTGCACTCTTTGAAGTTCTTTGTGTTGGTTGAATAGATGAATCTGAGATTGTGTGATGCATATCGTATAATCATACCCATGGATACTTGAGGTGACATTGGAGTATCTAGGTGACATTAGGATTTTGGTTGATATGTGTCTTAAGGTGTTATTCTAGTACGAACTCTTGAATAGATCGATCCGAAAGAATAACTTTGAGGTGGTTTCGTACCCTACAATAATCTCTTCGTTTGTTCTCCGCTATTAGTGACTTTGGAGTGACTCTTTGTTGCATGTTGAGGGATAGTTATATGATCCAATTATGTTATTATTGTTGAGAGAACTTGCACTAGTGAAAGTATGAACCCTAGGCCTTGTTTCCTAGCATTGCAATACCGTTTACGCTCAGTTTTATCGCTTGCTACCTTGCTGTTTTTATATTTTTAGATTACAAAAACCTATATCTACCATCCATATTGTACTTGTAGCACCATCTCTTCACCGAACTAGTGCACCTATACAATTTACCATTTGTATTGGGTGTGTTGGGGACACAAGAGACTCTTTGTTATTTGGTTGCAGGGTTGTTTGAGAGAGACTATCTTCATCCTACGCCTCCCACGGATTGATAAACCTTAGGTCATCCACTTGAGGGAAATTTGCTACTGTCCTACAAACCTCTGCACTTGGAGGCCCAACAACGTCTACAAGAAGAAGGTTGTGCAGAAGACATCAAGCCTCCTTATATCTTCCTCAAAACAGCCAACATACCTACCTATTATGCCATTTCCATAGCCATTCCGAGATATATTGCCATGCAACTTCCATCATCTTCATATACATGACTTGAGCATTTATTGTCAAATTGCTTTGCATGATCGTAAGATAGCTAGCCTCATGTTTTCAGGGCTTGTCCGTTTTTTGATTTCATTGCTACGCTAGATCATTGCACATCCTGGTACACCGCCGGAGGCATTGATATAGAGTCATATCTTTGTTCTAGTATCGAGTTGTAATATTGAGTTGTAAGTAAATAAAAGTGTGATGATCATTATTAGAACATTGTCCCATGTGAGGTTATCAAAATAAAAGTGGCCAAAGAAGCCCCAAAAAAAGAGAGAGAGGCCAAAGAAGCCTACAAAAAAGAAATGGAAAAAAATAAAAAAAATAAAAAAATGAGAGAAAAGAGAGAAGGGACAATGTTACTATCCTTTTACCACACTTGTGCTTCAAAGTAGCACCATGTTCTTCATATAGAGAGTCTCTTGAGTTATCACTTTCATATACTAGTGGGAATTTTCATTATAGAACTTGGCTTGTATATTCCAACGATGGGCTTCCTCAAATGCCCTAGGTCTTCATGAGCAAACAAGTTGGATGCACACCCACTTAGTTTCAGTTTGAGCTTTCATATACTTATAGCTCTAGTGCATCTGTTGCATGGCAATCCCTACTCCTCGCATTGACATCAATTGATGGGCATCTCCATAGCCCATTGATTAGCCGCGTCGATGTGAGACTTTCTTCCTTTTTGTCTTCTCCACACAACCTCCACCATCATATTTTGTTCCACCTATAGTGCTATATCCATGGCTCACGCTCATGTATTGCGTGAAAGTTGAAAAGGTTTGAGAACATCAAAAGTATGAAAAATTGCTTGGCTTGTCATCGGGGTTGTGCATGATTTGAATATTTTGTGTGGTGAAGATGGAGCATAGACGGACCATATGATTTTGTAGGGATATCTTTCTTTGGCCATGTTATTTTGAAAAGACATGATTGCTTTATTAGTGTGCTTGAAGTATTATTGTCTTAATGTCAAATGATAGACTATTGCTTTGAATTACTCGTGTCTTAATATTCATGCCATGATTAGATTACATGATCAAGATTATGCTAGGTAGCATTCCACATCAAAAATTATCTTTTTTATCATTTACCTACTCGAGGACGAGCAGGAATTAAGCTTGGGGATGCTGATACGTCTCCATCGTATCTATAATTTTTTATTGTTCCATGCCAATATTCTACAACTTTTAAATTATTTTGGCAACTTTTTATACTATTTTTGGGACTAAAATATTGATGCAATGCCCAGTGCCAGTTCCTGTTTGTTGCATGTTTTTGTTTCGCAGAAAATCCATATCAAACGGAGTCCAAACTTTACGGAGATTTTTTTCGAATATATGTGAATTTTGGGAAGTGGAATCAACGCGAGACGATGCCCTCGTGGCCCACGAGGGTGAGGGGCGAGCCCTAGGCCCTCGTGGCCACTCCGTAAGGCGGTTGGTGCCCTTCTTTCACCGCAAGAAAGCCAATATCTGGATGAAAATCGTGTCAAAATTTCAGCCCAATCGGAGTTACGGATCTCCGGGAATTTAAGAAACGGTGAAAGGGAAGAATCAGGGAGCGCAGAAACAGAAGGAAACAGAGAGAGAGATCCAATCTCGGAGGAGCTCTCGCCCCTCCGCCACCATGGAGGCCATGGACCAGAGGGGAAACCCTTCTCCCATATAGGGGGAAGGTCAAGGAAGAATAAGAAGAAGGGGGCTCTGTCCCCCTCTCTCCCGGTGGCGCCGGAACGCCGCCGGGGCCATCATCGCGACAACGGTCTACACCAACAACTTCACCGTCGTCATCACCAACTCTCCCCCCCCTCTATGCAGCGGTGCAACCCCTCTTTTACCCACTGTAATCTCTACTTAAACATGGTGCTCAACGCTATATATTATTTCCCAATGATGTATGGCTATCCTATGATGTTTGAGTAGATCCGTTTTGTCCTATGGGTTAATTGATGATCGTGATTGGTTTGAGTTGCATGTTTTATTATTGGTGCTGTCCTATGGTGCTCTCCGTGTCGTGCAAGCGTGAGGGATCCCCACTGTAGGGTTTTCAATATGTTCATGATTTGCTTATGGTGGGTGGCGTGAGTGACAGAAGCACAGACCCGAGTAAGTAGGTTGTTTGCGTATGGGAATAAAGAGGACTTTATACTTTAATGCTATGGTTGGGTTTTACCTTAATGATCTTTAGTAGTTGCGGATGCTTGCTAGAGTTCCAATAATAATTGCATATGATCCAAGAAGAGAAAGTATGTTAGCTTATGCCTCTCCCTCAAATAAAATTGCAATAATGATTACCGGTCTAGTTATCAATTGCCTAGGGACAAATAACTTTCTTGTGTGACAAAAAGCTCTCTACTAAAACTAACTTAGTTGTGTCTTCATCTAAACAGCCCCTACTTTTTATTTACGCGCTCTTTATTATCTTGCAAACCTATCCAACAACATCTACAAAGTACTTCTAGTTTCATACTTGTTCTAGGTAAAGCGAACGTTAAGCGTGCGTAGAGTTGTATCGGTGGTCGATAGAACTTGAGGGAATATTTGTTCTACCTTTAGGTCCTCGTTGGGTTCGACACTCTTACTTATCGAAAGAGGCTACAATTGATCCCCTATACTTGTGGGTTATCACCGAGCAGACTCTGGATGGGGCACACCACTCGTCCATCTGCTCGGCTGCTGGCGGAAACCTAAGCAACAGCTAGGCTCGAGCCATGGCTTCCATGCCAGTGCTTGGCATGGGAGAAGATGATGTGGGCTGCATCGTCGCTCGGCATCTCACGGTGCCAGTAGCGACGGCAGCACGTACTTACCATTGCGAGGCAGCCATTTGGATGGCGTGGGTGTGCGGTGAAGGTGCTTGAGGGCCAGCGGCTCCATTAGGCATAGCGACCTGGTCGACTCGCCCCGGGGGAGGTGCACGCACTGCGGTCGCTCCCGCAGTGGGGGCGGCCGGAGGGCAGAGATTCGCCCCGGATCGAGCGCCATCCCTGTGGTTGCGCCCGTCGGTGGGAGGAAGAGGCGCGAATGGGGAAACCCCTTCACCTATACCTCGTGGAGCATGGCCGTCGGCATGTTGTTGATGCTGCTCTCCTCCGGCGTCTCCTGCTCCTTCTTCGGCCGCAGGGGAGGTGGTGCCGGTGCCGCCTGCTCCGACCACATCCCTAGCGGCGTCCACATCCTCGTGCGCCTCTGCATCCCCCGCAGCGCTAGTGGGTGCGGGCGGTGAAGACTTCGAGGTGGACAGGTGAGCTGAAGCACCGGACCTCTTCTTGGGCGCCATGGTCGATGGCGTCATCAAAGATGAAGATGGCGATGAAGATGACGCGCTCCTCATGCTTTCTGGTTCGCGCAAGTGATCCCCCTACCTGGCACGCCAAAGATGTCGTGGGAAACCACGGCCACCTATGGGACCAAGGGTCCCTTGCTGGTTCGGCACGGGGGATGTCACATTGCACAAAGAGCATAAGAGCGCGGGGCAGCATGACAGGGATCACACAAGCAATTTTACCCAGGTTCGGGCCACCGTGAGGCGTAAAACCATACTCCTGCTTTGGTGGATTGATGGTGGAAAAATGGTGGTGGTTGTAGTGCGTTTGCCCGGCAGGGTCGCCTGAGGACGAAACGGCTACGTGCGTATGAAATGTGAGGGTGTGGACTAGCTAATCTGGGGTCCCACCCTTTCTATGGTTGCCATGGGCCTCCTTTTATAGGCTAAGGGGTCACCATAGTGGCAAATCAGTCATTATGCATTGATAAGATAGCAAATAGTGCTATAATGCCTAACTCTGCAGGCTGATAGAGCACATTAACTGCGCCGCTCAACGTCACATCGCCGCTTGTCGTGGTATATCCACGGCCACCTATGGGACCAGGAGGCCCCTTGCTGGTTCGGCAGGGGGACGTCACGTTGCACAAAGAGCAGACCAGTGCACGGCAACACGGCAAAGAGCACACAAGCAATTTACCCAGGTTCGGGCCACCACGAGGCGTAAAACCCTACTCCTGCTTTGGTGGATTGATGGTGGAATGCGGATGATGCAACGCGGTACACTTGCCCGGTAGGTGATACGTCCATTTAGCATCATGTTTTCTTACTATTATTTATAATGTTTTTATCCATAATAATACTTTTTGGAGTAGTTCTAATGCCTTTTCTCTCATAATATGCAAGGTATACACAAAGAGGGAGAATTCCGGCAGCTGGAAACCGGGACCTGAAAAAGCTACGTCAGGCTACCAATTCTGCACAACTCCAAATGAGCTGAAACTTCACGTGGATTTTTTATGGAATATATAAGAATTATTGGAGCAAATAACTACCAGAGGGGGCCCACCAGGTGGGCACAACCCACCTGGGCGCGCCAGGGAGCCCAGGCGCGCCCTGGTGGGTTGTGCTCACCCAGGCCCACCTCCGGTGCCCATCTTCTGGTATATTTGTCATTTTGACCTAGAAAAAATAAGGAGAGGACTTTCGGGATGAAGCGCCGCCGCCTCGAGGTGGAACTTGGGCAGGAGCACTTTTGCCCTCCGGCGGAGCGATTCTGCCGGGGGAACTTCCCTCCCGGAGGGGGAAATCATCGTCCTCATCATCACCAACAAATCTCCCATCTTGGGGATGGCAATCTCCATCAACATCTTCAATAGAACCATCTCATATCAAACCCTAGTTCATCTCTTGTGTTCAATCTTGTTACCGGAACTATAGATTGGTGCTTGTGGGTGACTAGTAGTGTTGATTACATCTTGTAGTTGATTACTATATGGTTTATTTGGTGGAAGATTATATGTTCAGATCCAATATGCTATTTAATACTCCTCTGATCATGAGCATGTTTATCATTTGTGAGTAGTTACTTTTGTTCTTGAGGTCACGGGAGAAATCATGTTGCAAGTAATCATGTGAACTTGATATGTGTTTGATATTTTGATAGTATGTATGTTGTGATTCCCTTAGTGGTGTCGTGTGAACGTCGACTACATGATAGGCCTAAGGGAATGCATTGTGGAGTAGCAATTAGATGATGGGTTGCGAGAGTGACAGAAGCTTAAACCCCAGTTTATGTGCTATTCCGTAAGGGACCGATTGGATCCAAAAGTTTAATGCTATGGTTAGAATTTATTCTTAATACTTTTCTCGTAGTTGCGGATGCTTGCGGGAGGGTTAATCATAAGTAGGAGGTTTGTTCAAGTAAGAACAACACCTAAGCACCGGTCCACCCACATATCAAATTATCAAAGTAGCGAACACAAATCGAACCAACATGATGAACATGACTAGATGAAATTCCCGTGTACCATCAAGAACGCTTTGCTTATCATAAGAGACCGTTTTGGCCTGTCCTTTGCCTCAAAAGTATTGGGCTACCTTGCTGCACTTTTGTTACTTCTATTGTTACTTGCTCGTTACAAATTATCTTGCTATCAAACTACTCCGCTACTTACAATTTCAGCACTTGCAGACACTACCTTACTGAAAACTACTTGTCATTTCTTTCTGCTCCTCGTTGGGTTTGACACTCTTACTTATTGAAAAGAGCTACAATTGATCCCCTATACTTGTGGGTCATCAAGGCTATTTTCTGGCATCGTTGTCGGGGAGTGAAGCGCCTTTGGTAAGTGGAATTTGTAAGGAAACATTTATATAGTGTGATGAAATTTATGGTCACTTGTTACTATGGAAAACAATCCTTTGAGGGGTTTGTTTGGGGTATCTTCACCTCATCCGGAACCACAATTAGCTACCCCTCAACCTACTGCACCTACTGAAAATATTGAATACGAAATTCCTTCGAGTATGATAGAACAACTGCTAGCTAATCCTTATGCAGGAGATGGAACCGAACATCCTAATATGCACTTAATATATGTGGAACAAATTTGTGGATTGTTTAAGCTTGCAGGTTTACCCGGAGATGAAGTTATGAAGAAGGTTTTCCATTTATCTTTGAAGGGAAAAGCATTGGCGTGGTATAGGCTAAGCGATGATATTGGATCATGGAATTGGAATCGTTTGAAATTGGAGTTCCACCAAAAAAATATCCTATGCATCTAGTTCATCGTGATCGGAATTATATATATAATTTTTGGCCTCGTGAAGGAGAAAGTATCGCTCTAGCTTGGGGGAGGCTTAAGTCAATGTTATATTGATGCCCCAATCATGAACTCTCAAGAGAAATTATTATCCAGATTTTTTATGCTCGGCTTCCTCGTAATGATCAAACCATGCTTGATACTTCTTGTGCTGGTTCTTTTATGAAGAAGACTATTGAATTCCGGTGGGATCTTTTGGAAAGAATTAAACGCAACTCTGAAGATTGGGAATTCGACGGAGGTAAAGAGTTAGGTATTAAAATTAAATATGATTGTGTTAAATCTTTTATGGATACCGATGCTTTTCAAAAGTTTAGCACTAAATATGGACTTGACTCTGAGATAGTAGCCTCCTTTTGTGAATCATTTGCTAATCATGTTGAACTCCCTAAAGCGAAGTGGTTTAAATATCACCCACCTATTAAAGAAGAAATTAAAGAACTGGTACCAGCTAAAGAAGAAACTATACTTTATAATGTTGATCCAGTTGTTCCTTCTGCTTATATTGAGAAACTACCTTTCCCTGTTAGGATAAAGGAACATGCTAAAGTTTCAACTGTGGTTAACAAAAGCTATATTAGAACACCTAAACCTGATGAAGAAATTAAAGTAGAACCTAGCATTGTTATGGTTAAAGATCTCTTAGAAGAAGATATAGATGGGCATGTCACTACTGCAGGATGCTGCTAACGCGACACTACAATCAGAGACCCTTCGAGAAACTGTGTGCGATGCCATAATCGCAAACGGTGCTGTATGAAAACCGTCAAAAATGTATAAAACGTTTGCGATGATGGATGCATCAAACACGGTTCAGGTTTTAGTTGCGTGTGCGATGAAGGGCATACGGTTCAGTTCAATTAACTTCTTGCGATGAGGAGGAACAAAAGAAACAGGTAGCCAGATGAAGGCGTATGCGATACACAGCATACGGTTCACTGGGATGAACTATGTGTGATTAGGCAACACAAAAGAAACGGGCAGCCAGATGAAGGTGTGTGCGATATACAGCATACGGTTCACTCGGATGAACTGTTTGTCACTAGGCAACACAAAAGAAACGGTCAGCCAGATCAAGGTGTGTGGGATATACGGCATGCGGTTCACTCGGATGAACTGTTTGCGTTGACACAAGAGTACAGAAATGGTTCAACTTAACAAGACGTGTGTGTTGTGCGATGGGATTGCATGCGGTTCAGTCGGCCCTTGTCGTCAGTGTGTGACCTCTGTGGCAACCGTTCGCTCCCCAGGCGCCTCTTCATGTACCGTGGCAACCGTCCACCGACTCTTCGCCTTTCCCTCTCGATTTGGAACTGCTGTCGCACACTAGCTCTTCCTCCCTCCTCCATTTGCCTTCACCCTTCCTTCAGCCATTGTTTGATCGTCTTCTCCATGGAGGGAACAAGCCGAAAACGACGCCGTTATTCTTGCCCCGATCTGAATGATGACGCGGTGGAGGAACTCATTGATCGGTGCGACGTCATCACCTCGGCTAGCATGGCAGGTTCGTTCAAGACCATTCTCGACTCAACTAATAACATCATTACAAGGAACCCAAGGGTTCAGGAGCGGTTTGATCTCCCCTATCTTCTTCGCCGTGACCCTGCTGACTGGCGCCGGGACGAGGGAAGCATCGCCTTGTGTAAGTTGATGCTGCTTGATAATGATACGTATGATGTTAAGATGCCATCGCTTGAGGGCAAGGCTTGGGCAGGCGCAAATGGAGATTGAGTTGTTTATATTGGGTACAACTGTGAGTGGGAACTTGTGAATGTGTACACTCGTCATCGGGTTCCACTTCGAAAAATCTCAGATGACTGCCCAGAGGTTGAGTACACCGGTATTCTACCTGAGTTCAAATACGATCATGCTGAGTGTCGTCTATGGAAGATAGCAATTTGTCAAGTTCCCAACCGCTCTTGGAGTTATAGGAATGCTTATGTAATCGCTATCTTCGACAAGCTTGTTGCTGTCCTTCATGGTTCCGCTTGATGGATATTGCTCAAAAAATTAGTTTCTATACACGGATGAGTACTGTGATGCAATTCAATACGAGGGTCTTGTGTTTGCTGCCACCACTCGTGGCACTGTTTTTGCATGGAATCCTCATGATTTTGGTACGTTTGTCTTCCACCGTAATTATAATCATCCACATGCATGCGGGTTAGCTAGTTTCCCTTTACTAATTAACCTTCTTGTGTTTCCAAGGTCCTGTGAACATTCCACCACCTATACTTGAAAATTTTATTCACGAGCATGAGGACGAGCAGGACCCATATACTCAGTGGCGCCTGGCAACTTATTTCGATGGATCACCTCTTCTTGTCTGTATACGGGGCACTGCTGATGTTACTAAGGAAGCAGGTGTTGTCTCGTATGGTCGCACTCTTGGACCTATTCCAACATCCATTGCAGGGTATTAGGGGTGGATACTGGTGTACTAGCGCCAACACCTTCTCCCTGGTTCAGTATTGAAAGTCTTGGAGGAAACTCGCTCTTCCTTGGACAAAACTATCCAATGATGGTGGAAGGCGATCCAGCTGCTGTTGACACAACGTTACTACCATTTATGAGAAGCAACTGTATCTATACCTCAGACATTACTATGCTTCCCTACCGTCCCAATATGGGTATTGAAATAGGCCACTTCAGCCTGGATGATCAGTCCTGCGTTGGTCTCGAGATTGATAGTAGCTGGCCCTTCCCAGAGAATCACTTATGGTTCAAAGCAAGCGTTTCCAACGCCGATGAGTGGTTGAGCTGAAGTTCATTTCATCGCTTTGTTATTTGTTGTGTGAGAAAAACTTTACTAGAATGTCTTGTTGGAAATGATCTATAATCCAACGTGTATCCTTGTTGTCGTTGTGGGTTGATGACTTGTTGTATGTAGTCAATGGTACATTTGCATATGCGTCCAGGAACTCACGCCTGCTAGTGGTGTCCATATGAATAGTGCTAGTGATTTTAGTTGCAAAAATTAGATAGTGCTAGTGATTTGTAGCTGCATATTTTGACAAATCGCAATGTTACAAGGTTGACAAATGGCAATGTTACTAGATAAACAAATGTCAATCTTTCCAGTTTGAGAAATGGCAACATACCCAAAATGACAGATATGCAAATCTTACCCAATTGTTTGTACGTGGTTGCACACGGGTCATGCAAAACAACCGTTTGCGTTGAAGGGATGCAGAAATCCTGCTCGGCACATTTTCCCTTGGCTTCCTGGGGAAGCTGTCGGTTTGCATACGGGTGTTCTAACTAAAACGTTTGCGATGAGTGTTTTATATTTTAAAACCGTTTACGTTTTTTTCAAAAGAAAATCGTTTGATAATGTTGGAGATATGCCCTAGAGGCAATCATGTGTGATGATATTTCCTATGTGTTTATGAATAAAGATAGTCCTTGGACATTATCAATGATGTGTATCAACAAGTACGTGAGTTGTTTGTGGGACTATGCATTGTATGATAACTGTTCTAAAAGGTCCCCAGTCGAAAGGGTTGTGTGGACGCGCAGCCGACTAGACTAGCATATGACACGGTCGATGGCTTGGTCTCACTAGCCATGGAGCATTGGATGCTAACCGGATAATATGGACTCGGTAGGATCTGGTCGGATTCGACATAGTCGGATCTGGTCGGATTCGACATAGTCGGATCCGAGTCGAGATAAGGTCTGAGTCGGACAGACCCAACTATGAGACGCAGTGATATGTCATCTGTGAGTCTCTAGTACAACATACGTTCTATGTCCTAAGACCTGAGCTAGCACATGTACTCTGGATGGTGATAGACTTGCTTTGGGCCAACCAAACGCTACTCCGTGACTGGGTAGTTACAAAGGTAGGTTTCGGGCTTGTCCATACCCATGCTGCGGGACATGGTCGAGCAAGATGGGATTTGCCCCTCCGATCAGGAGAGATATACTCTGGACCCCTCGTGTGATCCGACCAGGATAAGCATGGCCATGCGATAAGGATTATGAGATAATCTGGTTTGTGGTCGGCATCACTGGAACGAGAAAGAGGTCGGGCTAACGCAAGGATGACAACCTCGCCTTGAGCCCGACAACATATATCGTGTGGCAAAGGGAACAGAAGTGTGATGTACAGGTTCGCCTAACCAGCTTCATAGTCTGCTTGGTGTTCGGCATTCCTTGCTAGAGGCCGCTACCAACCGTATAGTTCGGAGGTGATCCGAACTGCGGCCAAGCCGGCTTGAACCTAAGGGGTCGCGGCTTAAGGGAAGGAACCTACGAGGTCGGATCCGAAGACACTGGTCGGATGTGATCTGACATGTATTTGGATTGTGGCCAAGTAGACTTGTGGGCTTTACGATCTGTGCGAGGCCCAAGAGTTGAGCCTGCGACAGATGCCTATATATGGTGGAGGTGCGGCACACTCATGCGATTGATCGCTTCGGCGCTGTCACTAGGGTTTGCATGTGTTGCGAATAGACACCTCTACTCGCCGCCGGTTGTGTGATCGGACCTAGCAGTCTGCCGCACGACATTCCTCCTGCACGCGCGGATACCATTAGAGGTGGTGCACTTGCGCTGCTCTAGTGAACCTGTACGAGGGATCCGACGGCCGGCTGTTCGAGGGAGATCGAACGAGGAGGAGACGATCCACACGGACGCGCTACCCCAACTCTTGTTCCACTGCACGGCACTGCTCTCTAGTGGTAATGAACTGTGATCCATCTCCCGTAGCATGTTCTTGGTTGTTCCGCGCGTAGGAAAATTTTAATTTGCAGTTGACGCACCCTACCGTAGAACCCAACAGATATAAGTTTGTGCATTAAGAGAGAAAAATGCAAGTTCGTTCAAACCATATCTTTCATTCAGTCACACTGCGAATTTATATTCATATGATCGAGAATTCGAGATACAGTATTAAACCCCAAAAAAACTATTTCCGGCGGCAGCGGAGGCGGTGTGCCGCGCCGTCGTTGTTGTTTTCGTCCTCCCGGACGCCGTTGTTGAAGTCTTCAAGGCAGCACAAAATGTTCTTCACTTGTAAATCGAACATCATGTCGTCGCGCAATCGACGGGCGGGGCGCGGGAGGACGGCAACTGGCACCGCTGAGAGGTAGCGGTCGACGGCAGCGTCCCATGCTGCTGAGGGGGGCACACACGGGCACGGGCACGGGCGCGGCGGGTGCAGCCAAACGCACGGGGACCGGCGCCGCAGTGGGTGGAGGGGCGCACACGGGCGCGGCGGATGCAGCTAAACGCACGGGGGCCGGCGGCACGGTGGGTGGAGGGGCGCGCACGGGCGCTGGCGCTAGCATGTACACGAGCTCGCGCGGGTTCGTGGAGACCTCGCTGACGCCCGCGGCTTCCAGCTCTGCGATAGTGCTCGGCGACCAGCCCGTCAATACTATGGGGATGGTCGCTGGCGCGGGCGCGTGGATGGGAGCTGGGACGGGAGCGGGGGCAGCAACCGTCGCGGCCAACTCGTTCTGGGCCATGTCAATGAGGCCCCATTCCTCCTTATTTTCTATCTCCTCCGGCTCGGAGTCGACTTCACCAAACTTGAAGACTAGTGGCAGATGATCATTCTGCACCATGGCGGTGGAGGTCTGCAGGGGGAGGGGAATGGGAGGCGAACAGTAAGGCCGCCCGTATTAAACAGCGGCTCGGGCGCTATTAATGGAGAGGAAGGCGGGCGGCCATGGAAGTCAAAGGGCTCGCTTCCCAGTGAGCCTGCGTAGCGTAAAGCTCGCACGCTTCCCGGTGAGCCTGCGCATTGGAGGACAGCTTGGACGCCTTTCAGTCAGCCTATGCACCGGACTGCGCTCGCATGCCTCCCGTTCAGTCAAGGTCAAGCAGCTGTCCGCACGGCACCTCCTACAGCCATTAAAACCAAGACACGTGGCGTCACATGAATGACAGAACGCACACGTTTTGAATTATACAAACGTTTGAGATATTAAGTGGCAGCTATTTTTTCAAAATGCCTTGGTTGGCTGTCATTATTCGAGTGCGCCTTCTCTCAAAATGGACACAAAAAATACCACATCATGTCGGGCGCCATTCCATGATAGAATGCCAAGTTTCATGAATTTCAGACGAGTTTTGGATATACTAGAATTTAAAAACCAGGCATCTCAATGTTTTGTCGGCAATCAACGGTGCCCTGGTGTTTGAAATTCATTCCCATTTATTGTGTGGGACCTGAGCATGCACCCAAGGACACATATTTGATTTTTCAACCAATTTATATGCACTGGAGCATTTGCATGTAGTTCAAATTTGAATTATGCACATAAATGCATTGAAAACTCAGTTAATGCATAAAAATGTCCAAAAAAACCCAAAAAATCACAAAAATTGACACAACACTCCTGTTGTTCTATGTTGACACGAGAAAAAAATTGGAAGCAATAAGAGGCAGTGGATATCATTTCATCCCCAAAGGTGGGACGTTCCCTACCGAAACCATGATGCTTGTTGTGAGAAGCTCTGGTTTGTGAGAAGCATATACCCAAACCTGCCCCAAACGGGACAAAAATTTTACCACGGCATGTTGATGCCGCTCCATTAAAGCATGCCAAGTTTCATGAATTTCAGACGAGTTTTGGATTTACTAGAATTTAAAAACAAGGCATCTCAATGTTTTGCCAGCAATCAACGGTGCCCTGGTGTTTCGAATTCGTTCCAGTTTCTCGCATGGGACCTAAGCATGCACCCAAGGACACAGATTTGATTTTTCAACCAATTTATATGCACTGGAGCATGTGCATGTAGTTCAAATTTGAATTATGCACATAAATGCATTGAAAACTCAGTTAATGCATAAAAATGTCCAAACGAACCCCGAAAAATCCCAAAAACTGACACAACACTCGTGTTGTTCTATGTTGACACGAGAAATTTTTTGAAAGCAATAAGAGGCAATGGATATCGTTTCGTTCCCAAGGTGGGACGTTCCCTACCGAAACCATCATGCTTGTTGTGAGAAGCTCTGGTTTGTGAGAAGCATATACCCGAACCTGCCCCAAATGGGAAAAAAAATTTAAAACGGCATGTTGATGCCACTCCATGATAGCATGCCAAGTTTCACGAATTTTTGACGAGTTTTGGATTTACTAGAATTTAAAAACAAGGCATCTCAATGTTTTGCCGGCAATCAACAGTGCCCTAGTGTTTGAATTTCATTCCCATCTCTTGCATGGGACCTAGAAATTCACCCAAGGACACATATTAGAATTTTCAACCAACCTTAGTGCATTGGAGCATGTGCTTGTAGTTCAAATTTGAATTATGCACATAAAATGCCTAGAAAACCCAGTTAATGCATAAAAATGTCCAAACGAACCCCGAAAAATCACAAAAAAATGACACAACACTCCTGTTGTTCTATGTTGACACTAGAAAATATTTGAAAGCAATAAGAGGCCATGGATATCGTTTCGTCCCCAAAGGTGGGACGTTCCCTATCGAAACGATCATGCTTGTTGTGAGAAGCTCTGGTTTGTGAGAAGCTTATACCCGAACCTGCCCCAAACGGGACAAATTTTTTACCATGGCATGTTGATGCCGCTCCATGATAGCGTGCCAAGTTTCATGAATTTCAGACGAGTTTTGGATTTACTAGAATTTAAAAACCAGGCATCTCAATGTTTTGCCGGCAATCAACAGTGCCCTGGTGTTTGAATTTCATTCCCATCTCTTGCCTGGGACCAAGAAATTCACCCAAGGACACACATGTGATTTTTCAACCAACTTTAGTGCATTGGAGCATGTGCTTGTAGTTCAAATTTGAATTATGCACATAAAATGCCTAGAAAACCCAGTTAATGTATAAAAAGGCCAAACGAACCCCGAAAAATTCCAAGATTGAACACAACACTCCTGTTGTTCTATGTTGACACTAGAAAAATTTTGAAAGCAATAAGAGGCAACGGATATCGTCCCGTCACCAAAGGTGGTACTTTCCCTATCGAAACCATCATGCTTGTTGTGAGAACCTCTGGTTTGTGAGAAGCTTATACCCGAACCTGCCCCAAATGGGACAAAATTATCACCATGGCATGTTGATGCCGCTCCATGATAGCATACAAAGTTTCATGAATTTCAGACAAGTTTTGGATTTACTAGAATTTAAAAACCAGGCATCTCAAGGTTTTGCCGGCAATCAACAGTGCCATGGTGTTTGAATTTCATTCCCATCTCTTGCATGGGACCTATAAATTCACCCAAGGACACACATGTGATTTTTCAACCAACTTTGGTGCATTGGAGCATGTGCTTGTAGTTCAAATTTGACTTATGCACATAAAATGCCTAGAAAAACCAGTTAATGTATAAAAAAGGCCAAACGAACCCTGGAAAATTCCAAGATTGAACACAACACTCCTGTTGTTCTATGTTGACACTAGAATTTTTTTGAAAGCAATAAGAGGCCACGGATATCGTCTCGTCCCCAAAGGTGGTACGTTCCCTATCGAAACCATCATGCTTGTTGTGAGAAGCTCTTATTTGTGAGAAGCTTATACCCAAACCTGCCCCAAATGGGACAAAATTTTCACCACGGCATGTTGATGCCGCTCCATGATAGCATGCCAAGTTTCATGAATTTCAGATGAGTTTTGGATTTACTAGAATTTAAAAACCAGGCATCTCAACGTTTTGCCGGCAATCAACAGTGCCCTGGTGTTTGAAATTCATTCCCATCTCTTGCATGGTACCTAGAAATTCACCCAAGGACACACATGTGATTTCTCAACCAACTTTGGTGCATTGGAGCATGTGCTTGTAGTTCAAATTTGAATTATGCACATAAAATGCCTAGAAAACCCAGTTAATGTATAAAAAAGGCCGAACGAACCCCGAAAAATTCCAAGATTGAACACAAAACTCATGTTGTTCTATGTTGACACTAGAAAATATTTGAACAATAAGAGGCAACGGATATCGTCTCGTCCCCAAAGGTGGTACGTTCCCTATCGAAACCATCATGCTTGTTGTGAGAAGCTCTGGTTTGTGAGAAGCTCATACCCAAACCTGGCCCAAATGGGACAAAATTTTCACCACGGCATGTTGATGCCGCTCCATGATAGCATGCCAAGTTTCAAGAATGCACCTCCTACAGCCATTAAAACCAAGACACATGGCGTCACATGAATGGTTAACAGAACACACACGTTTTGAATTATACAAACGTTTGAGATATTAAGTGGCAGCTATTTTTTCAAAATGCATTTGTTGGCTGTCATTACTCGAGTGCGCCTTCTCTCAAAATGGACACGAAAAATACCACATCATGGCGGGCGCCATTCCATGATAGCATGCCAAGTTTCATGAATTTCAGACAAGTTTTGGATTTACTACAATTTAAAAACCAGGCATCTCAATGTTTTGTCGGCAATAAACGGCGCCTTGTTGTTTGAAATTCATTCCCATTTATTGCATGGGACCTAAGCATGCACCCAAGGACACAGATTTGATTTTTCAACCAATTTATATGCACTTGAGCATGTGCATGTAGTTCAAATTTGAATTATGCACATAAATGCATTGAAAACTTAGTTAATGCATAAAAATGTCCAAAAGAACCCCGAAAAATCACAAAAATTGACACAACACTCCTCTTGTTCTATGTTGACACGAGAAAAAAATTTGGAAGCAATAAGAGGCAGTGGATATCGTTTCGTCCCCAAAGGTGGGACGTTCCCTATCGAAACCATGATGCTTGTTGTGAGAAGCTCTGGTTTGTGAGAAGCATATACCCAAACCTGCCCCAAACGGGACAAAAAAATTACCACAGCATGTTGATGCCGCTCCATGAAAGCATGCCAAGTTTCATGAATTTCAGACGAGTTTTGGATTTACTAGAATTTAAAAACCAGGCATCTCAATGTTTTGCCGGCAATCAACGGTGCCCTGGTGTTTGAAATTCATTCCCATTTCTTGCATGGGACCTAAGCATGCACCCAAGGACACAAATTTGATTTTTCAACCAATTTATATGCACTGGAGCATGTGCACGTAGTTCAAATTTGAATTATGCACATAAATGCATTGAAAACTCAGTTAATGCATAAATATGTCCAAACAAACCCCGAAAAATCCCAAAATTTGACACAACACTCCTGTTGTTTTATGTTGACACGAGAAATTTTTTGAAAGCAATTAGAGGCAATGGATATCGTTTCATCCCCAAAAGTGGGACGTTCCCTACCGAAACCATCATGCTTGTTGTGAGAAGCTCTGGTTTGTGAGAAGCATACACCTGAACCTGCCCCAAATGGGACAAATTTTTTAACACGGCATGTTGATGCCGCTCCATGATAGCTTGCCAAGTTTCATGAATTTCAAACGAGTTCTGGATTTACTAGAATTTAAAAACCAGGCATCTCAACGTTTTGCCGGCAATCAACAGTGCCATGGTATTTGAATTTCATTCCCATCTCTTGCATGGGACCTAGAAATTCACCCAAGGACACACATGTGATTTTTCAACCAACTTTGGTGCATTGGAGCGTGTGCTTGTAGTTCAAATTTGAATTACGCACATAAAATGCCTAGAAAACCCAGTTAATGTATAAAAAGGCCAAAAGAACCCCGAAAAATCACAAAAATTGACACAACACTCCTGTTGTTCTATGTTGAGACTGGAAAATATTTGAAAGCAATAAGAGGCAATGGATATCATTTCGTCCCCAACGGTGGGACGTTCCCTATCGAAACCATCATGCTTGTTGTGAGAACTCTGGTTTGTGAGAAGCTTATACCCGAACCTGCCCCAAACGGGACAAATTTTTTACCACGGCATGTTGATGCCGCTCCATGATAGCATGCCAAGTTTCATGAATTTCAGACGAGTTTTAGATTTACTAGAATTTAAAAACCAGGCATCTCAATGTTTTGCCGGCAATCAACGGTGCCCTGGTGTTTGCAATTCATTCCCATTTCTTGCATGGGACCTAAGCATGCACCCAAGGACACAAATTTGATTTTCAACCAATTTATATGCATTGGAGCATGTGCATGTAGTTCAAATTTTAATTACGCACATAAATGCATTGAAAACTCAGTTAATGCATAAAAATTTCCAAACAAACCCTGAGAAATCCCAAAAATTGACACAACACCCCTGTTGTTCTATGTTGACACGAGAAAATTTTTGAAAGCAATAAGAGGCAATGGATATCGTTTCGTCCCCAAAGGTGGGACGTTCCCTACTGAAACCATCATGCTTGTTGTGAGAAGCTCTGGTTTGTGAGAAGCATATACCCGAACCTGCCCCAAATGGGACAAATTTTTTAACACGGCATGTTGATGCTGCTCCATGATAGCATGCCAAGTTTCATGAATTTCAGACGAGTTTAGGATTTACTAGAATTTAAAAACCAGGCGTCTCAATGCTTTGTCGGCGATCAAAAGTGCCCTGGTGTTTGAATTTCATTCCCATCTCTTGCACGGGACCTAGAAATTCACCCAAGGACACATATTAGATTTTTCAACCAACCTTAGTGCATTGGAGCATGTGCTTCTAGTTCAAATTTGAATTATGCGCATAAAATGGCTACAAAACCCAGTTAATGCATAAAAATGTCCAAAAGAACCCCGAAAAATCACAAAAATTGACACAACACTCCTGTTGTTCTATGTTGAGACTAAAATATTTGAAAGCAATAAGAGGCAATGGATATCGTTTTGTCCCCAAAGGTGGGACGTTCCCTATCGAAACCATCATGCTTGTTGTGAGAACTCTGGTTTGTGAGAAGCTTATACCCGAACCTGCCCCAAACGGGACAATTTTTTACCATGGCATGTTGATGCCGCTCCATGATAGCATGCCAAGTTTCATGAATATCAGACGAGTTTTGGGTTTACTAGAATTTAAAAACCAAGCATCTCAATGTTTTGCCGGCAATCAACAGTGCCCTGGTGTTTGAGTTTCATTCCCATCTCTTGCATGGGACCAAGAAATTCACTCATGGACACACATGTGATTTTCAACCAACTTTAGTGCATTGGAGCATGTGCTTGTAGTTCAAATTTGAGTTATGCACATAAAATGCCTAGAAAACCCAGTTAATGTATAAAAAGGCCAAACGAAGCCCGAAAAATTTCAAGATTGAACACAACACTCATGTTGTTCTATGTTGACATTAGAAATTCTTTGAAAGCAATGAGAGGCAACGGATATCGTCCCATCACCAATGGTGGTATGTTCCCTATCGAAACAAGCATGCTTCTTGTGAGAAGCTCTGGTTTTGAGAAGCTTATACCCGAACCTGCCCCAAATGGGACAAAATTTTCACCACGACATGTTGATGCCGCTCCATGATAGCATGCCAAGTTTCATGAATTTCAGACGAGTTTTGGATTTACTAGAATTTAAAAACCAGGCATCTCAACGTTTTGCCGGTAATCAACAGTGCCATGGTGTTTGAATTTCATTCCCATCTCTTGCATGGGACCTAGAAATTCACCCAAGGACACACATGTGATTTTTCAACCAACTTTGGTGCATTGGAGCATGTGCTTGTAGTTCAAATTTGAATTACGCACATAAAATGCCTAGAAAACCTAGTTAATGTATAAAAAAGGCCAAACGAACCCCGAAAAATTAATTCCCATTTCTTCCATGGGACTTAAGCATGCACTGAAGGACACAGATTTGATTTTTCAACCAATTTGTATACACCATTTTGTAATTCAAATCAAGTAGATCCCACACAGTTTATTCTCACCAACCGTGTGAGATGTAGCACAAAATATCTTGGAGCACCGTCGGTGTATAGTACGCCTATGGCTTACGCGAGAAGGTGCGTCGGATACAGTCCACAACCGGCGTGTCAAGCACACTAGCTCGCTCCCCCAAAACTCCCGCCTCTACATCCCTCTGTGCTTCACTCCCTTGATTCAAATTTTCAGTAGCCCCAGCATTTTACTCCCGCCTGTGCATCCCTCGCAATCTCAAAAATATCTGCACGCCCTTGATCCAAATTTTCAGTAGCCCCGCCTTGTTTCTCCCGCCTAGTAAATTTTTAGTTGCCACAGTATTTCCTCAAACACAACCTCCGCTCACACAGACACACACAACCCTCAAAACCATTGGTAGGTCGCCGCCATCGTCGGCGCCTCCATCCTCAACCTCTTCCGGTGTGCCGGGGAGCTCGAGTAGCCAATGGCCAAAAAGAGGTTTATCGCGGCCTTTTCGCCCGACGCCGGCGAGATGGCCGCCGAGGTGTCCCCGTCGTCCTCCGCGGGCCCGATCCGGCGTCGCTGGTCCCTCGATCCGCCCGCGCCGCGCCCCTACGCTGGTTCGAGGACTTCCCCGTCCTCCCCCGGACCCGGCAGCCGACAAAGTCCTACCTTGGGGTCCGGCAGCGGTGGTGGGGGACGTGGGTCACCAAGATTACAGATTGAGAGACCCACACCCGCCGGTGGCTAGGTAGCTTCCACACGGCCGAGCTCGCGGCCATGGAGTACGACCGCTGGCAGGTCCGCTACCACGGCGTGACGGCTAGGCTCAATTTCCCCTTCGGCACACGTTCGGTCCACCTCATTCCGCCGGAGCCAGGGGTGGTGAGCTCGGCTATGGTGCGGGAGGACTGCGAGGCGTGGGAGCGTCTCGAGGCCGAGGCCGCCGACGAGGCCTACATGCAAGAGCTCCGCCGGCAGCACCTGGAGCTCGTGAAGGCGGAGCGGGCGATCTTGCCGGCGCGGAGGGCGGCGAGGTTATCGCGCTCTCCTTCGATGACGAGGTCAAAGGCAGCGAGGACGGCGGCGCGGAGGGCGGCGAGGTTATCGCGCTCTCCTCTAATGACGAGGTCGAAGGCAGCGGCGATGGCAGCGCGGAGGGCGTCGAGGTGGGCCCCCAGGACAAGGAGATCGATGTCGACGAGTGGAGGAGTGCCTTCCCCAACGACCCCGACGACGGTACTGGCCCGGACCCTGCTCACGGCACACCGTACATGACGAGGAAGGATTGGCTCGACCTCTACTTCGACCAAAAGTAGTTTAGCTTCGTTTAAATTTATGTTTTATGTTCGGTTATGCAAAACTATCTATGTTTATGTTTGAATGCATGCTACTTTTGGTTGAACCTGCTTTGAACTTGATCAAATTGAAGTTTACAACCTTAAGTTTAGGGGATCGACTAGAAAAGGCCAAAAATTGCTGGAGTATATATATATCCACTAAGGGTTTTGGTCCTTTAACTTTTTAAGGATCGCCTAGAGATGTCCTTATGACTTGTTTATTTCAGTTCTTCACAATGTGATGCTCTATATGTGCAACTATTTGCTGTGCAGTTCAATTTCATCAATAATAGTTTCAACAATACCACTATGAATTACGATATTTGGTTGCTGTTAAGGATATTGCAGTTAACTTGCCTTTTCGTTTTTCAATTGTTGTTTAGAAACATGCATTGTACTGAATGACTAAATATGCAATCCCAGGCTACATAGCAACAAGGAAGAGTGTTACCTTAATGTTCTGATGATGTCTAGATATACATGTAATAAAATCTTATATAATGGGATGGATGGACTGTTGTACTACATCAGTTTTCAATTGTTGTTTAGCTTCTAATATTAACTTGGTGCTTTTAGGTACATATATCATTGCCAAAGATCCACACTTTGACCCTTTCTGCGGATGGGGCAATGAGATATTCATGAACCAGCATCAAGTGAGGAAACTGATAAAGATTGTTACTAAAATGGGTCAAAAGATGTCAATCGAACTATTTGTTTACACTTTATGCAAGACAACGGTGAACTGCAGGATGGTAAGTAAGAACCCTATAGCCTTCTTTTTACTGCCCGTAATGAGTTGTGTTAGATGACAATATCTGAATCTTTTTTCTTTTGCAGTGGATCCTGAAGCAGTTTACTCAAGATTACCTCTCAAACTACATGATTGGCGGCCGGCCATCACAAGGGGTTGGACTAGAGTCCTGCATGCCTTCTGCATCCAGGAGAGCACAATAGGGCCATTCCGCTTCACCTTGTTCAGCAACTGGAATGTCTGTCGCCTCTTTCTTTACCATCTGTAATAGTACAAGTATAGAACCCTGGTACATCATTCTTTATATGGTGCTTCTGTAATTCTTAAACATATGTACCTGTGAATCGAATAATGCATTGGTTGTTTGAACCTGATGGATATGAATAAAGCTATAGCATACTTTCTAGTTTAAATTACATACAATTTTAAATAGCAGCAATTAAATTAGAGCGAAATTACGTTGTGCAGGTCATTACGGCACACACGGTTGGTAAAACACAAATGTTTGCGATATACACCATAATCCGAGACGGTTCACAGAGAGGAAATGTGTGCAAGCATGCACACAGTTGCCATTCGCAAAGCGTGTGTGATGTCAGACACTATCACATACAGTGCGGGAAAACTAAATGTGTGTGATTGTCTACCTATCGTACACGGTTTATAATCATGAACTGTTTGTGATGTGCCAGCCATCGTAAATCTCCCGTGCCTGGAATCTGCCTAAAATCTGCCTGCAAAGCTCCCGTGCCTAGAATCTGCCTGGTTTTAGGCAGAACCACAAAACTCCGACTGCGACGGCAATGCGAGCACAAACGAGTAGCAAGGATGAAGTGTTTGGGATATTCGAGATATTGGAAACGGTTATATAGGGACAACTGTATGCATCAAGGCTCCCTATCCCGGACAGTTTCTGGGTCATCTGGGAAGGACCCCCGTATCACCCACACTCACTTGGCGACGGTTCCAAATGCCATCGCGGAAAGGGGTAAAAACCCGTTTGTTTAGGACCGACGCGCACCAGTGTGTTATTTACTTTTGTGAAGAAGCTGCTAGAATTGCCAAACCTGATAAAAAGGATAAACATAGACCTGTTGTTGGCATGCCTGTCATCTCAGTTAAAATAGGAGATCACTGTTATCATGGTTTATGTGACATAGGTGCTGGTGTGAGTGCTATTCCTTACACCTTACATCAAGAAATTATGAATGACATAGCACCCGCAGAGATAGAAGAAATAGATGTTACTATTAAACTTGCTAATAGAGACACCATATCACCAATTGGGATTGCTAGAGATGTTGAAGTCTTGTGTGGGAAAATAAAATACCCTACTGATTTTCTTGTTCTTGGTTCCCCACAAGATGACTTTTGTCCCATTATTTTTGGTAGACCTTTCTTGAACAACATTAATGCTAAGATAGATTGTGAGAAACAAATTGTCGGTGTTAGTTTTGGTGATGAGTCTCATGAGTTTAATTTTTCCAAGTTTAGTAGAAAGCTTCATGAAAAAGAATTGCCTAGTAAGGATGAATTAATTGGTCTTGCTTCTATTACTGTACCACCTACTGATCCTTTAGAAGAATATTTGCTAGACCATGAAAATGATTTACATATGCATGAAAGAAATGAAATAGGTAAAAATTTCTTTGAACAACGTCCTCTGCTTAAACACAGTTTGCCTATTGAAACTCTAGGAGGTCCTACTCCACCTAAAGGTGATCCTGTGTTTGAATTAAAACAATTGCCAGACACTTTGAAATATGCTTATCTTGATGAAAAGAAGATATATCTTGTTATTATTAGTGCTAACCTTTCAGAACATGAAGAAGAAAGATTATTGAGAGTTCTAAGGAAGCACCGAGCTGCTATTGGATATACTCTTGACGATTTAAAGGGCATTAGTCCCAGTCTATTTCAGCACAAAATTAATATGGAACCTGATGTTAAACCAGTTGTTGATCACCAACGTCGGTTAAATCCAAAGATGAAAGAAGTGGTAAGAACGGAAATATTAAAACTTCTGGATGGGTAAGTCATGTTCATTGTGTCAAGAAGGGAGGTATAACTGTTGTTCCTGATGATAAGAATGAACTTATTCCACAAAGAATTGTTACAGGCTATAGAATGGCAATTGATTTTAGTAAATTAAAGAAAGCAACTAGAAAAGATCATTACCCCTTGCCTTTTATTGATCAAATGCTTGAAAGATTATCTAAGCACACACACTTTTTCTTCCTTGATGGATATTCTGGTTTTCCACAAATACCTGTTTCTCAACCTGATCACGAAAAAACCACTTTTACGTGTCCTTTTGGAACCAATGCTTATAGACGTATGCCTTTTGGTTTATGTAAAGCACCTGCTACCTTTCAAAGATGTATGACTGCAATATTCTCTGACTTTTCTGAAAAGATTGTTGAGGTTTTCATGGATGACTTTTCTGTTTATGGGAAGTTTTTTGATGATTGTTTAAGCAATCTTGTTCGAGTTTTGCAGAGATGTGAACAAGCAAATCTTGTCTTGAATTGGGAGAAGTGACACTTTATGGTTAATGAATGCATTGTCTTGGGTCATAAAATTTCCGAAAGAGGTATTGAAGTGGACCAAGCTAAGGTTGATGCAATTGAGAAAATGCCATGTCCTAAAGATATAGAAGGTATTCGTAGTTTCCTAGGTCATGTTGGTTTCTATAGGAGATTTATCAAAGACTTTTCTAAAATTTCTAGGCCTCTCACTAGTCTCTTGCAAAAGGATATTCCCTTTGTTTTTGATGATGATTGTTTACAAGCCTTTGAAAGACTCAAGAAATCCTTAGTATCTGCACCTATTATTCAACCACCTGATTGGAACTTGCCTTTTGAAATTATGTGTGATGCTAGTGATTATGTTGTTGGTGTTGTTCTAGGACAAAGAGTTGATAAGAAATTGAATGTTATTCATTATGCTAGTAAAACTCTAGACAGTGCTCAAAGAAATGATGCTACTACTGAAAAAGAATTCTTAGCAGTGGTGTTTGCTTGTGATAAATCTAGACCTTATATTGTTGATTCCAAAGTAACTGTTCACACAGACCATGCTGCTATTAAATATCTTATGGAAAAGAAAGATGCTAAACCTAGACTTATTCGATGGGTTCTCTTGTTACAAGAATTTGATTTACATGTCATTGATAGAAAATGAGCTGAGAACCCAGTAGCTGATAATTTATCTAGGCTTGAAAATGTGCTTGATGACCCACTATCTATTGATGATAGTTTTCCTGATGAGCAGTTATCTGCAATAAATGTTTCTCATAGTAATCCTTGGTACGCTGATTATGCTAATTACATTGTTGCTAAATATTTACCACCTAGCTTTACATACCAACAAAAGAAAAATTCTTCTATGATTTAAGACATTTGGGATGACCCACATCTTTATAAAGAAGGAGTAGATGGAACTATTAGACGTTGTGTACCTGAGCATGAACAGGGATAAATCTTACGGAAATGTCACTCCGAAGCTTATGGAGGGCATCATGCTGGAGATAGAACTGCTCATAAGGTATTGCAGTCTGGATTTTATTGGCCTACTCTCTTCAAGGATGCCCGTAAGTTCGTCTTATCTTGTGATGAATGTCAAAGAATAGGTAATATCGGTAAGTGTCAAAAAATGCCTATGAACTACTCATTTGTTGTTGAACCATTTGATGTTTGGGGATTTGATTACATGGGACCTTTTCCTTCCTCTAATGGGTATACACATATTTTGGTTGCTGTTGATTATGTTACTAAATGGGTAGAAGCTATTCCAACCAGTAGTGCTGATCACAACACCTCTATTAAAATGCTTAAGGAAGTTATTTTCCCAAGGTTTGGAGTCCCTAGATATTTAATGACTGATGGTGGTTCACACTTTATTCATGGTGCTTTCTGTAAGATGCTTGCCAAGTATGATGTTAACCATAGAATTGCATCACCCTATCATCCTCAGTCTAGTGGTCATGCTGAACTTAGCAATAGAGAAATAAAATTAATTTTGCAAAAGACTATTAATAGGTCCAGGAAGAATTGGTCTAAGAAATTAGATGATGCACTTTGGGCTTATAGAATAGCATATAAAAATCCTATGGGTATGTCTCCTTATAAAATGGTTTATTGAAAAGCTTATAACATAAAGCATTTTGGGCAGTTAAACAACTCAACTATGATTTCAAACTTGCTGGTGAAAAGAGGTTATTTGATATTAGCTCTCTAGATGAATGGAGAACCCAAGCCTATGAAAATGCAAAAATATTCAAAGAAAAGGTCAAAAGATGGCATGACAAAAGAATCCAAAAGCGTGAGTTTAAAGTCGGAGAATATGTTCTTTTGTACAACTCTTGTTTCAGACTCTTTGCAGGAAAACTCCTCTCAAAATGGGAAGGCCCATATGTCATCGAGGAGGTTTACCGGTCTGGAGCCATCAAAATAAATAATCCCGAAGGTTGTCAATGGGCAATGAATAAAGCGTTATATCTCAGGTACGCCCATTAACGTTGAAAGTAATATTATCCAAACTTTGACACCGGAAGAACACATAAAAGATTCCTTCCGGAACACTCCAGAATCGTGAAAATAAGGATTTACGTGATACGATAAGTAAACGGACTCCAAAAAATCCACAAAAATGTTTTTTATCAGTTTTCGAATACTTAAAAAAATTGGAAATAAAGAAACTTCCAGGAAGCATCCCCTGGTAGGCACAAGACACCAGGGCGCGCCAGGCATGCGCCCAAGTGGGTTCTGCCCACCTGGGACTCCTTCCGGACTCCGTTTTTCTTCCGTATGCTTGTCCTCCAAGATAAAAAAATCTATATATACTTCCCGAACCTGTTGATCACCTATCGCGAAGAAATCCTTTGTTCTCTTTTCCTGCTGTTTTCTGTCAGATCCCATCTACCATGGCCTCTTCAACTCCCTCCAAGGACAAGTTCTTCAAGAACGTCATCAACCCATATCAGCGGGAGGTGGTGCAGCACCCTCAAACCATCTAGATGCATGAGGGGGTGTTGTACATCCGCGATGAGCAAGGTCCCAAGGGCACGGGAACTGTGGAGGCCAGGCTTGAAGCCATGGAGCAGGAAGTCTTCCGGTGCAAGGGGATGGTGGAGCATGGGCTCAATGCCAATCACCTTATGATTACGAACCTCTCCCGTGATCTCAAGGTGGATGGCAAGCCCATGAAGGACATCATATTCACCCTCAATGAGCTAATCAACTTTCTCCAAAGCCAGATCTATGATCTTCAAAACCAAGTCTTTGAATATGAGGCAAGGTTTAAAGGTATGAGTTTGGCTGCTAGTTGCAGGACCCGTGAGACTCACTCCTCTTCTTATGCTGGTGGACCACTGCCATGTAAATCCGAGGACAAAATCTCTACTTCATCACCACCATCATCTTCTTCACCACCAAAGGAGAATTGAGTATCGAGTATGGGCACTCCCCTTGGCTTCCGCCAAGCTTGGGGGAGGTGCCCCGGTATCGTATCATCCCATTATCTTCTTACTTTTACTTATTTTAGTTCGATCCTTTGCTTTAGATGAATAAAAGTTAGTTCGATCCTTTCTTCCTTTAAAGTTTGTTTAGTGATCTATCATTGTAATCGTGAGCAAGTTATATAATAAAGTTTAGTATGAGATTTTTCTTTCTTTACTTTCATGTTGTAAATAAAGAAAAGAAATAAGAAAAAGAGATGAGAAAGGAATTAAATAAAAGAAAGGAAATAAATTAATAAGATCATATACTAATCCTATGGTAGGTGATGGCACCACATAAGGAAAAGTATAAGTAGAAAACTTTATTAGAGATTGACAAACATAGCATTAGTCAATGATGCAACTCATGAAAGAATTAATAAGGGAAGAGAAGATTCACATATAAATATACTACCCTAGAAATCTTTTGTGAATGTGAACCCTCATCAAAATATTATATGCCAAAATTGTTGACGTTGGACAAGGAAGACAACTTAATGGTTTATGCTTGTTTATATTCACATAGAAGTCATATTGTCATAGATCCTTTAACATGTGGTGCTTGCCCCCTATCTTTGCTAGCCAAAAATTATGCACTAAGTAGAGATACTACTGTGCATCCAAAAACCCTTAAACCCAAATCTTATTTTTCAAGTGTCCACCACACCTACATAGGGATTGAGCAAGATCACTCAAGTAAGTTGTCATCGATGCAAAAAGGCAATAAAAATTGCTTATAAATGTGTGAGATCATTTAGTGTAAGAGAAAATTGAGCGTTGCACGAACTTGTGATGGTGAAGAATAAAAGCGACAGACTGCGTAATAAAGGTCGCTATCACAACATGCAACGTGACATTCTTTTGCACTAAGGGGTTGAGCATACAAACAAATAAGCGCATGGCAACCTCTGCTTCCCTCTGCGAAGGGCCTATCTTTTAGTTTGATGTATTTACTTTTATGCAAAGAGTCCAAGTTTTCCTTCTACTCCTTTTTAATTTCTCCTTTGGCAAGCATCATGTGATGAGGAAAGATCTAGGCACATATGTCCAGTTGAATATAGATAGCATGAGTTATTATTGTTGACATCACCCTTGAGGTGAATATGTTGGGAGGCAAAATTTAAGCCCCTATCTTTCTATGTGTCTGGTTGAAACGTTTTGCTCATGGGTACGCGGTGAGTGTCAGCAATCATAGAAGACTATATGATGGTTGAGTATGTGGACTTTCCTAAAGGCTCCAATACGTGACCCTTCCAGAAAGGATGATGAATTGTAGTTGCAAAGTTGACTGAGAACATAGTTTGTTGGTTTCTAATAGAGTTTTTGCTTTATACTTTGATTGTGTGATGAACTATTACTTATTCATGAGAAGTATATGATAAAAGTTCGATGATAAAAGTCCTATGTTTAATTTTGTTGTTGTTATAATAATCAACATGATGCTCTATGTCCGTATTTTGTTTTTATCGACACCTCTCTCTCAAAGCATGTGGACATGTTTTTCGATTTCGGTTTTCGCTTGAGGACAAGTGAGGTCTAAGCTTGGGGGAGTTGATACGTCCATTTTGCATCATGTTTTCTTACTATTATTTATAATGTTTTTTATCCATAATAATGCTTTTTGGAGTAATTCTAATGCCTTTTCTCTCATAATATGCAATGTATACACAAAGAGGGAGAATTCCGGCAGCTGAAAATCTGGACCTGAAAAAGCTACGTCAGGCTACCAATTTTGCACAACTCCAAATGAGCTGGAACTTCACGTGGATTTTTTATGGAATATATAAGAATTATTGGAGCAAATAACTACCAGAGGGGGCCCACCAGGTGGGCACAACCCACCTAGGCGCGCCAGGGAGCCCAGGCAGGCCCTGGTGGGTTGTGCTCACCCAGGCCCACCTCCGGTTCCCATCTTATGGTATATAGATCATTTTGACCTAGAAAAATAAGGAGAGGACTTTCGGGACGAAGCGTCGCCGCCTTGAGGCGGAACTTGGGCAGGAGCACTTTTGCCCTCCGATGGAGCAATTCCGCCGGGGGAACTTCCCTCCCGGAGGGGGAAATCATCGTCCTCATCATCACCAACAACTCTCCCTTCTTGGGGAGGGCAATCTCCATCAATATCTTCAACAGCACCATCTCATCTCAAACCCTAGTTCATCTCTTGTGTTCAATCTTGTTACCGGAACTATAGATTGGTGCTTGTGGGTGAGTAGTAGTGTTGATTACATCTTGTAGTTGATTACTATATGGTTTATTTGGTGGAAGATTATATGTTCAGATCCAATATGATATTTAATACTCCTCTGATCACGAGCATGTTTATCATTTGTGAGTAGTTACTTTTGTTCTTGAGGTCACGGGAGAAATCATGTTGCAAGTAATCATGTAAACTTGCTATGTGTTCGATATTTTGATAGTATGTATGTTGTGATTCCCTTAGTGGTGTCATGTGAACGTCGACTACATGATGGGCCTAAGGGAATGCATTGTGGAGTAGCAATTAGATGATGGGTTGCGAGAGTGACAGAAGCTTAAACCCCAGTTTATGTGCTATTCCGTAAGGGACCGATTGGATCCAAAAGTTTAATGCTATGGTTAGAATTTATTCTTAATACTTTTCTCGTAGTTGCGGATGCTTGCGGGAGGGTTAATCATAAGTAGGAGGTTTGTTCAAGTAAGAACAACACCTAAGCACCGGTCCACCCACATATCAAATAATCAAAGTAGCGAACACAAATCGAACCAACATGATGAAAGTGACTAGATGAAATTCCCGTGTACCCTCATGAACGCTTTGCTTATCATAAGAGACCGTTTTGGCCTGTCCTTTGCCTCAAAAGGATTGGGCTACCTTGCTGCACTTTTGTTACTACTATTGTTACTTGCTCGTTACAAATTATCTTGCTATCAAACTACTCCGCTACTTACAATTTCAGCACTTGCAGACACTACCTTACTGAAAACTACTTGTCATTTCCTTCTGCTCCTCGTTGGGTTCGACACTCTTACTTATCGAAAAGAGCTACAATTGATCCCCTATACTTGTGGGTCATCATCAGGGGTCGCCGTAGGGCCGCAGCGACTACGCGCGTATGGGGGTGTGGGTTCGTCGATCTTCCAACCCCTCCTACGAGTGCCATGGGCCTCCTTTTATAGATCAAGGGGTCACCACAATGGCAAAGTAGTCATTATCCACTGATATGATAGCAAACAGTGCTATCATACCTAACTCTACGGGCTGACAGGGTGCATTAAATGCACCGCTTAGTGTCACATCACTGGTTGCCCGGCAAGGCTTGTCGGGCTATCTTGCCAGCTCCGCGCTTGTTGTCTTGAAATTGTAAGTAATGGCCGCCATGTGGTGAATGGATGCCACTTCATCACCTTGCGGCTTGACACCGCACTGATTGATGATGTGGGTCGTGCTTGAGTGGCTGGTGGGGTGGTTTTGCCTCCGCGAGCCCCGGCAGGTCCTACCGGGGTGCCTTGGTCATCTGCTTCTGGTGGTGGCCTTGCCCCTTGTCGGGCTCACCTGCCCGGCAAGGGAGACCCTTCTCCTGCCGATATGCTGCTCCTCTTGCTTGATCTTGATCCCTCTGAGCTGCATGTTGGTTCTTCAAATCTCTTGGTCCTTCAATCTGTGACTCAAGCTGGTTCTTCAATCTTGTTCTTGTCCATGTGCACAGTTTGGGCAATGGACCCAGGGTCTGTTGCACCGACAGAAGCCCCCGGGCCTGCCCCGAACACGCTGCTGAGCATCGTCGGGGTAGGGCCTAATAAGTGCACAGGCAGGGTTGCTGAAGGGGTTGGCCCCTTGAGGTTTCCATTGCTGCTTCATTAGCCTTGATTTCGGGCCAGTTTCCGGTTTCCCCGCGTGTGGTTTAAAGCAAATAGTGGTGGGGCTGCTCCAGTGATGGCTCGTGAATGACATTAACGCACGGGGTAGAAACCGCCAATTTACTCTTCCCACTACGCGCCTTTATCCTTGGCCACGTATGCTGCATGCATCGTGTGGGGTATGTAATGGAGGCGCGTGGCGCGGGAGAGCATCTTGGAGAGGGCCCGCCCGCCTTGAATTGGCGGAGGAGGGTGGTGGCCACCCGTTGATGGAGCAGCTGCCCTCCCCCACCCGGCCTATAAAATGGAGGGGCGGAGTCATCCATCTTTGCACTCCCCCTCTCCTTTCTTGTTCTCTGCTTCCGCCGGTGATGCCGAAGAAAAGAGCTCGGGGCCAGCCCCCGGGCTACTGCTTGGGGTCTCTCTTGGGTCTGAGAGGAAGGTTCCGGCGGCGCGGCGCTGACGCCGCGAGTGGCACCCCCGACGTGCCTGTCGCCGGGTCGCCCGTGGCCTTGACTCCAGTGGGAGGGGACGCGACCAACACCATGTCGCGGCTCGAGATGGGCATGGCGCATGGTAGTCGACCGCTCCCATTCTTCTTGTGGCATCGGGGAGGAGCCGTAGGAGAGATTCGCCGCTAACGGGGGTGAATCTGGCTCCTCCTGGGCGCGGTTTTCTCGTCGAACAGGAAGGCTCCTTGCTTTCTCACACGTCTTCAGGACGTGCAGTGACTTCCAACGTCAGGGCTCCTGGGGACGACCATGCTCTGTGTGGAAGTGTTTAGAGAGCATGGTGTCCGGCGTGGTGGTTGTGCCAAGGTCTTCAGGTGGTAGTGATGTGGACGGCAGCGGCAACCCACGACGCGTCAAGCATGGGGACGACCGTTCTGATGAGTCGTGTTCGCCGGTGACTCCGTGTCTCCCATCTGGTCCTCCGGCAGCGTCACCATCCACGCCTGCCCTCCGGTTTCTTCCTCCTTGCTGGGGAGCGGCGCCGTCCTGATCCTGGGGAGGCGCCGAATCCCAGCCGTGCCCGCCTCCGGCCCCTTCGACCTCTTCCTGTAGGAGATGGACAGGGGCAAAGGCGTAACAGGGCACTTATCTTTTTTCAATCTTAAATCTTTAGGCAATCGCCAAATTTTAATTCAAATAATGTAACCTCTCGAGTCCATCTTTGTGTTCTGTAATGCTTGTACTTGTATCAGCATATGAATGAAAAAGATGAACTCTGCCGGGAACCCGTGCATGTGTATGTCCATACAGAGGTGGAGTGCCTCTTTAATGAAAATAAACAAGTTTTCCCCGGCAGGATATCCTGCCTGGACCTTCTTTGTCTGCCAGAGAGCTACGTCTGTCGGGGAACAAACAGAAGGGCCAGCCCCCCGCCAGCTCCTTTTTACCAAAGGCTATTGCGCCATCCTGACCGAAGCAACGTTCGCGCCATGGATGGGAGCACCTAAGTTTCAAAAGAGAGGCGAGGTTTTCTCATGCGAAGTTATAGCTTTACAGAACACTAATGGACAAGAGGTAAAACTTATCTGTTTGGCTTGCCGGGGATCGCTGTGCCGTGCAATCTTCTCGTTCTTTGTCGAAGCCAAGTTCACAGCAAGAACCTACAACTCCATGTAGATGAGAATGAATGCAGGATGCAATCCTATCTATATGCATATGCAAATGCTCGTGGCGGTGATCTTGGTGTGCTCATGCATGCATGCAATCTTAGTTGGGGCCCCCCCTACAGCGCTTCTTTATTTTCTCTTGCACGGGGTCATCGCCCCGGCTTTGTACAAGGGGTTACATGCAGCTGAGACAAGGCCTGTACAAAAGGGTGGCTGCCGGGCAGTGCCCGGCAGCCTCGCGCCTTACGGGTAGTACTTGCGGAGATGCACAATATTCCATGAGTTTTGCAACTGAGTGCCATCTCCGATCTCCAGACGGACTGCGCCGGGTCTGGTGACTCGTACCACCCGGTAAGGGCCTTCCCACTTTGGTGACAGCTTGTTTGTACCCTTGGCAGACTGAACGCGCCTAAGGACAAGGTCACCTTCCTCAAAACACCGGGCATGAACCCTGCGGCTGTGATAGCGACACAGGGCTTGCTGGTAGCGTGCAGCACGCGTAGCAGCCCAGAGACGGTTCTCCTCGAGTAGCACAACGTCGTCATGCCGATGCTGGTCTTGCGCTACTTCATCGTAGGCAAGCACTCGAGGGGACCCGTAAATGAGTTCCGTTGGGATAACTACTTCTGTCCCGTAGACCAGGGAGAAGGGAGTCTGCCTGGTAGCTTGGTTAGGTGTTGTTCTGAGGGACCAGAGAACTACCGGCAGCTCCTCGATCCACCACCTGTCGTGCTTCTGCAACGTATCGAAAGTTCTTGTCTTGAGTCCACGTAGCACTTCAGCGTTTGCCCTCTCAGCTTGTCCATTGCTCCGGGGTGTGCCATAGAGGCGAATGAGATCTTTCACCCGAGGGTACGAACATATTGCGTGAAGGCGTGGCTCGTGAATTGGGTGCCGTTGTCGGTGATGATCCTTGCCGGAACTCCAAAATGACACACCAATTCTTTCAAGAACTTGATAGCTGACTGAGCAGTCACCTTTCTCACGGCAGTCACTTCCGGCCACTTTGTAAACTTGTCGATGGCGACGAACAAGAATTCAAAGCCCCCGATTGCTCGGGGGAAGGGGCCAAGGATATCAATCCCCTAGACCGAAAATGGCCATGGTAGAGGGATTGTCTGGAGGGCTTGGGCAGGCAGGTGTGTTCTGTTGGAATGGAGCTGGCAGGCTTCACATGTCGTGACGAGCTCGACCGCATCTTGGAGGGTTGTGGGCCAATAGAATCCTTGTCGGAATGCTTTCCCAACTAATGCCCTTGATCCGGACATTCCTTTGTGAATCTTAGCCAGCAGTTCCTTTCCATCTTCCCGTCAGAGACACTTCAATTTCACACTGTTGGGCCTCCTTCTGTATAGAGTGTCATCGACAAACTGATACATACTTCCCCTCCGGGCTACTTTCTCAGCTTCATGTTGGTCGCCGGGAAGTTCTCTAGTTTGGAGGAAGCGGACGATGTGCCTTTCCCAAGTTGGAGCCTGGGGCTCGGCAACGAGGACTAAGCGGCACCTCCTCTGCTGCGGGAGCACCAGCCTCGTTCACGGGGTCCATTGGCCGACTGGAGGGGGTGGTCTGGCAGGCTGTGAGGAGTTGTTTCCGGCAGGGGCTCTGCCGGGAGTGGACGGCTCGACCGGGCGAGGCTTACCATAGTCCAACTTTCTCCTTTTCCGGGCCATTGTGGCTGGTGATACGGAGGGTTGAGAGAGACGGAGAACAAAAGTTCCTGGTTCCACAGGAAGCTTCTGCGCATCACACTTTGACAGGTGCTCAGCTATGTTATTTTCCGCACGGGGTATGTGCTCTGTTTACAACCCGTCAAAGTGCTCCTCCAATCTCCTCACTTCCTCGACATATGCTTCCATCAATGGGCTTTGATAATCCTTGTTGACTTGTCTCACCACAAGCTATGAATCTCCTCGTATGATCAACTTCTTGATTCCCAATTCTGCTGCAATTCTGAGCCCGGCAAGGAGCCCTTCATACTCAGTTGTATTGTTAGTGGCTTCTTCCCGGGCAAAGTGCATTTGGACGACGTACTTCAAGTGCTCCCGGAGGTGGCAAAAAGAAGCACGCCATCCCCTACACCTTGTAGGGAAAAGGCGCCATCAAAATACATAATCCATTCTTGGGGTGATTCCTTGCCGAGGATAGCTGTCTATGTCACTTCCTCATCAGGGGTTGGCGTCCATTCTGCAATAAACTCTGCCAGCGCCCTGCTCTAAATGGTTTATGTGCTCTCAAACTTCAAACCAAAGCTGGATGACTCCAAAGCCCACTCCACTATCCTGCCGGTAGCCTCAGGGTTTCGGAGTATCCTTTGCAACGGGAAACGAGTAACAACCATGATCTCATGGGCTTGGAAGTAGTGGCGCAGTTTCCTTGAGGCCATAATGAGACCAAAGATCAACTTTTGCATGCCAGTGTACCTCGATCTAGCCCCTGTAACAAGGAGCTGACGAAGTACACTGAGCGCTGCACCACTTTCTTCCTTGTCGCGTCCTTGGGGTTGCTCTCGTTGTCATGCTCACTGTTGTTCTGATCCTTTTCTGACTCCGCCGTTATCTGTCCACTTTCTGCCTCATCCACTTCTCGCTGTGCTACCAAGGCCGCACTGACCACTTGGTTGGTTGCCGCCAAGTATAGCAACAACGGCTCTTGGGGTTTGGGTGCAACCAAGGTAGGCACAGACGACAGGTAGGCCTTCAACTCCTGCGGAGCTGCATCTACTTATGGGGTCCACTTCATAGGCCCTACCTTCTTCAAAATTTTGAAGAACGGCAGAGCACGCTCGGCAGACTTGGAAATGAATCTACTTAGCGCGGAAACGCATCCCGTCAAGCGCCTCACATCCTTAATTGTCCTTAATGCTTGGATTTGCTCGATGGCTTTGATCTTGTCGGGGTTAGCTTCGAACCCCCGATGGGACACGAAGAAACCAAGTAGCTTGCCAGAGGGGGCTCCAAACACACACTTCTCCGGATTAAGCTTCAAGTTGATCTTGCACATATTAGCAAATGTCTCCTCCAAATCCTGGATAAGAGTGGTCTTATCCTTGGTTTTGACCATGATATCATCCAAATAAGCTTCTATGTTTCTGTGTAACTGTGGCTCAAAACCAATCTGAACTGCCCTTGCAAAAGTGGACCCAGCAATGTTTAGTCCGAATGGCATGTGGACGAAGCAGTACGTACCACATGGGGTGATGAACGATGTCTTCTCTTCATCTTCTTTGGACATGAAGATCTGGTGATACCCGGAATATGCGTCCAGGAAGGAGAGCAAATCACACCCTAAGGTGGAATCTACAATCTGGTCGATACGCGGCAAGGGAAATGGGTCCTTCGGGCAAGCCTTGTTGAGATCTGTGAAATCAATGCAAAGCCTCCATTTCCCGTTGGCCTTCCGGACTACCACTGGATTTGCTAACCATGTCGGATGCAGTACTCCTCTGACCAAACCAGCTGCCTCGAGTTTCTTGATTTCCTTGGCAATGAACTGTTGCCTCTCCAAGGCCTGTTTCTGGACTTTCTGCTTGACAGGTCGGGCATGTGGGCAGACAGCAAGGTGGTGCTCGACTACCTCCCTGGGAACACCGAGGATATCAGATGGTTGCCAGGAAAACACATCGATATTCGCCCGCAGGAAGGCAACGAGCGTGCTTTCCTATTTGTCATCAAGGGTGGCGCTAATGGTGAAAGTACCATCAACGCCAGCCAGCCCTGCCAGGACCTTCTTCACTTGGGGTGCAGCAACCTTGGATCTCTTGCTGTTGGAACACTCCGGCACGTCGTCAACGGGTGTCGTGCACTCGAAGGGGGCATGCTTCCCGGACTCCTTGCCGGAGGTCCTACAATCCCTTTTCTTTCCTTTGCTTTCCTTGGCGGGAGATGTTGCTGCCGTAGCCTCTGCTGCGACTGCGTCCCGGTACATCTTTTCCACGCAGATAATTGCATCCTTCTCATCCGATGGGATAGTGATGACTCCTAGTGGTCCAGGCATCTTCAGAGTGTTATAAGCATAGTGGGATGCTGCCACGAACTTGGCCAGGGACGGGCGTCCAAGAATCCCATTGTACGGCAGGGGGAGATCAACCACATCAAACACAACCTTCTCTGTCCGGTAGTTTAGTTCTCCCCCAAACGTCACCGGCAACGGAATCTTCCCTTTAGGATGGCTCCTGCCGGGGTTAACTCCTTGAAACGTGCCGGTAACCTCTAGCTCTTCTTCTCCTATCTGAAGCTTGCTGGTGACTACCGGGGAAATCAGATTCAACCCAGCCCCGCCATCCACTAACATCTTTGTGACCTTGAGGTTGCGAATTGTCGGGGAGACCAACAACGGCAAGCATCCTACCGCGGTGGTGCGGCGAGGGTGATCCTCCTCATCAAAGATGATTGGCGTGCGAGACCATTTGAGCGGTTTCCTAGCCTCTAGCGCTGGCTCCACAGCATTGATCTCTCGTGCCCATCGCTTGAGCTGGCGGTGGGAGGCGTGCAAAGATGCACCCCCATCAACGCATAGGGCGTCAGTGGCCTTCTGAAATTCCTACTCACTGGTTTCCTCTTCATTCCCTTCATCACTCCCTTCATCATAAACTTCCTTCTCTTGACCCCTGGCGGGTTTTCCTTGGTTCCGAAAGGGTTTGCCGGGGCGATTTGCTTCACCGCCTTGGCCCTTTCCTCCAGCGGCATTCTGACCTTTTTCCTTGTCACGCTTATCATATTATGCTCTCTGTTTCTTGACAAGCTGCTCAACTTGGTAACATTCCTGAAGATCGTGTCCCTTGGTCCGGTGAATCTTGCAGTATGGGTCATCGCCTTTCCCAGCCTTCTCAGTGGCAGCGGCTTCCCGGCAGACCGTCCAAGCGGCAACTTCCTTGCCGGGGGCCTCAACCTTGCCCTTCTTGCCGGTACTAGGTGTGCCCCAACCTTCTACAGTCATCACTGCTTTATCTCTTGGCTTCTTACTACACTTCTTGCCCTTTCTCTGACTGGTTCATTCATCTTCATCCTTTGAATCAACATTGATGCAATCCTCCTCTCCGGGCAACTTCCTTCCTTCCTCCATACGACCACACTTATCCACCAGTGTGTATAGCTCCTTCACAATCTTGGGCAACCGCACATTCAACTTAGAACGAATGTGACGGTTGTGCACATTGGACTGGAAGGCTGCTATAACGGCTGCCGGATGGATATTTGGAATATTCCTATGAACTTTATTGAATCACTTTAAATACTTACATAGAGTTTCTCCTTCCTTCTGCTAGAGAAGTTGCAGGTCGCTGGGCCTGCCGGGCTCTTGGTGGCCATCGGTGAAGGCACCAATGAACTCGTGGCACAGGTCCGCCCAAGACGAAATGGAGTTCTCCGGCAGGTGCATCAGCCAAGACCTCACATTGGACTTGAGGGCCAACGGGAAGTAGTTGGCGAACACCTTCTCATCTCTTCCCCCAGCAGCTTGAACAACGATGGTGTAGATGCTTAGGAACTCTGCCAGGTTCAGCCTCCCGTCGTACTTCTCAGGTATCTCTGGCTTGAACGTGCGAACAGACGGCCAACGGACTTGCCGCAGCTCTCGTATAAAGGCAGGGCAGCCGACCTCGAAAGGTAGGCACCCACCGACACCAAGCGCACGCTCGTCGGCGTTGAGGTCGTCGCACCCATCGGTTTGGCGGAGGTCGTCGCGGTGCCGATCTATGACGACTCACGCGTCTCCCCGTCGCCTATCCTCCAGGGATTGAGGTTGGCCTGGACATGCTCGAGGGTCAGAAGAGGCCATCGAGACGTCATCGGGGTCTTGATTCAGCTGCGCCCGCGTCGGCTGCCGTGGTGGGGACTGCACCGTGGGGATGCCCCCCTCCGTTCGGCCAGCAGTACGGGCGGTTGTTGTCGCTTGAGGAGGTCGTGGCGGGCTAGCTCATCGTGAGCCCCCAGCTTTGGCGAAACCGAGTAGGCTTTGGATGGTGGCACGCCATTCATCCATCTGCTCGACCGCGGGTGGAAACCTCAGTAGCAACTGAGCTCGCGCCATAGCCTCTGTGGCTGTGCTTGGCATAGATGTCGATGACGTCGACCGCACTGTCACCTGGCTCCTGATGGTGCTAGCGGCAGCGACGGCGGTGGTGCCGCATCCACGCAGCTATGGAACGACCACCTGGGCAACGGGGTCGCGCGGCAGTGGTGCTCAAGGGTCAGCGGCTCCATCGGGCGCAGCGGTCTAGCCGACTCGTCCGGGAGGAGGCACATGGGCCGCGATCGCTCCCGTGGTGGGGGCGGCCGGAGGGCGATGGCTCACCCCGGACCGAGCGCCGTTGCTGGGGTTGTGCCTGTCAGTGGGAGGAGAGGGTGCAAGCAGAGTGACCCCCTCGCTTGCACCTTGCAGAGCGTGACCGTCAAGGTGTTGCTGATGCTGTTCTCCTCCGACAAATCCAGCCCCCGTGTAGGCCGCAGGGGGAGTGGTGATGGCGCCACCTACTCCAATCACGCCCCCAGCAGCGTTCATGTCCTCGCTCGCCCCCGCATCCTTCGAAGCACCAGAGGCCGCGAGCGGCGGAGCCTTCGAGGTGGACGGAAGGGCCGGACTTCTTCTTCTTGGGCGCCATGGTCGATGGCGACGTCAAAGACGAAGATGGTGCTGAAGATGACGCACTGCGCACGCTTTCAGGTTCGTGCAAGCGATACCCCTACCTGGCGCGCAAAATATGTCGTGGTATATCCATGGCCACCTATGGGACCAGGAGGCCCCTTGCTGGTTCGGCCGGGGGACGTCACGTTGCACAAAGAGTAGACCAGCGCACGGCAGAGAGCACACAAGAAATTTATTGAGGTTCGGGCCGCCGCGAGGCGTAAAACCCTACTCCTACTTTGGTGGATTGATGCTGGAATGTGGATGATGCAACGCAGTACACTTGCCCGGCAGGGGTCGCCGTAGGGCCGCAGTGACTATGCGCGTATGGGGGTGTGGTTTCGTCGATCTTCCAACCCCTCCAAAGAGTGCCATGGGCCTCCTTTTATAGATCAAGGGGTACCACAATGGCAGAGTAGTCATTATCCACTGATATGATAGCAAACAGTGCTATCATACCTAACTCTGCGGGTTGACGGGGTGCATTAAATGCACCACTTAGTGTCACATCACTGGTTGCCCGGCAAGGCTTGCCGGGCTATCTTGCCAGCTCCGCGCTTGTTCTCTTGACACGTCGTAGGACGGGTGTCATCTGTGGGTTTCTTCTATAAGAAATGGCCGCATGTGGCGAATGGCTGCCACTTAATCACCTTGCGGCTTGACATCGCACTGATTGACGACGTGGGTCGTGCTTGAGTGGCTGGTGGGGTGGTTTTGCCTCCGCGAGCCCCGGCAAGTCCTACCGGGGTGCCTTGGTCGTCTGCTTCTGGTGGTGGCCTCGCCCCTTGCCGGGCTCGCCTGCCCGGCAAGGGAGGCCCTTCTCCTGCCGATATGCTGCTCCTCTGGCTTGATCTTGATCCCTCTGAGTTGCATGTTGGTTCTTCAAATCTCTTGGTCCTTCAATCTCTAACTCAAGCTGGTGCTTCAATCTTATTCTTGTGCCTGTGCACAGTCTGGGCAATGGACCCAGGGTCTGTTGCACCGACACCGCATGCCCGGCAAGCCTTGCCGGGCTATCTTGCCAGCTTCACGCCTGCTCACTCGACATGTCACAGGACGGGTGTCATCTGTAGGTATCTTCTGTAGAAAGAGGCCGCCATGTGGCAAATGGCTACCACTTAGTCACTTTGCGGCTTGACACCGCACTGATTGACGACGTGCATCGTGGTGAGGTGGTTTTGCCTCCGCGAGTCCCAGCAGGCCTTGCCGGGGCGTCTTGGGGGTTTTCTTCCGAGGGTAACCCTATCCTCGCCAGGCTCGTCTGCTCAGCAAGGGAGGCTTTACTCCTGGTGGCTTCTTACTGTCTTGGTCCTCTTGATATGCATGTTGGTCCTTTGAAGATCTTGGTCTCTTGTACTTTGGTTTGGTCTGGTGCTGTAATCTTGCTCCCGTGCATGTGCACAGTCTGGGAAACAGACCCAGGGTTTGTTGCACCGACACTAGGGCAGGAGCCCAAGTAGGATTTAGACCTACTTGGGGCGCCCCTTGGCCTCTCCCCTCTCCCTCCCACCTATATATATATATGTGGGAGGGGGCGCCTAGCACACCCAGAACAATTGCTTAGCCGTGTGCGGCGCCCCCCTCCACCATTTACAACCCCGGTCATATTGTCATAGTGCTTAGGCGAAGCCTTCCAGAGATAGCTTCACCATCACCGTCACCACGCTGTCGTGTTGCCGGAACTCATCCACTACCTCGCCGTCTTGCTAGATCAAGAAGCCGGAGGACGTCATCGAGCTGAACGTGTGTTGAACGCGGAGGTGTTGTACGTTTGGTACTCAATCGGTTGGAATGCGAAGAAGTTCGACTACATCAACCGCGTTGTCAAACGCTTCCACTTAAGGTCTACGAGGGTACGTAGACACACTCTCCCCTCTCGTTGTTATGCATGTCCATGGATAGATCTTGCGTGTGCGTAGAAATTTTTTTGTTTTCCATGCAACGTTCCCGAAAAGTGGCATTCGAGCCAGGTCCATGCGTAGATAATATGCACGAGTAGAACACGAAGGATTGTGGGCGATGATAGTCATACTGCTTACCACCAACGTCCTATTTTATTCGGCGGTATTGTGGGATGAAGTGGCCCGGACCAACCTTACATGTCCATGCACATGAGACCGGTTCCACCGACTGACATGCAACAAGTTTTGCATAAAAGGTGGCTCGCGGGTGTCTGTTTCTCCTACTTTAGTTGAATCGAATTTGACTACGTCCGGTCCTTGAAGAAGGTTAAAACAGCAAACTTGATGAATCACCGTTGTGGTTTCTGCGTAGTTAAGAATGGTTCTTGCTAGAAGCCCGTCGCTGGCACGTAAAATTTGCAACAACAAAGTAGAGGACGTCTAACTTGTTTTTGCAGGGCATGTTGTGATGTGATATGGTCAAGACGTGATGTGATACACTTTATTGTATGAGATGATCATGTTTTGTAATATCGACAACCGGCAGGAGCCTTAGGGTTGTCTCTTAATTATTGTATGAAATGCAAGTGCCATGTAATTGCTTTACTTTATCGCTATGCGTTAGCAATAGTTGTAGAAGAAATAGTTGGCGAGACGACCCAGACGCAACTATGGAGATCAAGGTGTCGAGCCGGTGACGATCGAGATCATGACGATGCTTTGGAGATGGAGATCAAAAGCACAAGATGATGATGGCCATATCATGTCACATATTTTGATTGCATGTGATGTTATCCTTTATGCATCTTATTTTGCTTAGAACAACGGTAGCATTATAAGATGATCCCTTCACTAAATTTCAAGATAAAAGTGTTCTCCCCGAGTATGCACTGTTGCCAAAGTTCGTCGTTTCGAAGCACCACATGATGATCGGGTGTGATAGACTCTACCTTCACATACAACGGGTGTAAGACAGTTTTGCACATGCAGAACACTTAGGTTAAACTTGACGAGCCTATCATGTACAGACATGGTCTCAGAACACTGGAGACTGAAAGGTCAAACGTGAGTCATATAGTAGATATGATCAACGTAGAGATGTTCACCATTGATGACTACCCCATCTCACGTGATGATCAGACATGGGTTAGTTGATTTGGATCACGTATCACTTAGATGACTTGAGGGATGTTTATTTAAGTAGGAGTTCATTAGTAGTTTGATTAATTGAATTTAATTTATCATGAACTTAGTCTTATAGTTTTGCATATCTATGTTGTAGATCAATGGCCCGAGCTACTGTTCCCCTGAATTTTAATGTGTTCCTAGAGAAAGCTAAGTTGAAAGATGATGGTAGCAACTACACGGACTGGATCCGTAACTTGAGGATTATCCTCATTGCTGCATAGAAGAATTATGTCCTTGATGCACTGCTAGGTGAAAGGCCTGCTGCAGGAGCTGAAGCGGATGTTATGAACATCTGGCAAGCTCGATCTGATGACTACTATATAGTTCAGTGTGCCATGCTTTAAGGCTTAGAACCAGGACTTCAAAGACGATTGGAACGCCATGGATCATATGAGATGTTCCAAGAGTTGAAGTTAATATTTCAAGCAAATGCCCGGGTTGAGAGATATGGAGTCTCCAACAAGTTCTATAGCTGCAAGATGGAGGAGAACAGTTTTGTCAATGAACACATACTCAAATGTCTGGGTATCATAATCACTTGACTCAGCTCGGAGTTGAACTTCCGGTTGATAGTGTTATTGACAGAGTTGTTCAATCACTGCCACCAAGCTACAAAGGCTTGGTGATGAACTATAATATGCAAGGGATGAATAAAACGATTCCTGAGCTCTTCGCAATGCTTAAGGCCGCGGAGGTAGAAATCAGGAGCATCAAGTGTTGATGGTTAACAAGACCACTAGTTTCAAGAAAAGGGGCAAGGGAAAGAAAGGGAACTCCAAGAAGAATGACAGGCAAGTTGCCACTCCCGGGAAGAAGCCCAAAGCTTGACCCAAGCCTGAAACTGAGTGCTTCCACTGCAAAGGGACTGGTCACTGGAAGCGGAACTGCCCTAAATACTTGAAGGATAAGAAGGATGGAAAAGTGAACAAAGGTATATTTGATATACATGTTATTGATGTGTACCTTACTAATGTTCGTAGCAACGCATGGGTATTTCATACTGGCTCGGTTGCTCATATTTGTAACTTGAAACAGGAGTTGTGGAATAAACAAAGATTGGCTAAGGACGAGGTGACGATGCGCGTCGGAAATGGTTCCAAAGTCGATGTGATCGGCGTCGGCACGCTACCTCGACATCTACCTTCGGGATTAGTTTTAGATCTAAATAATTATTATTTGGATCTTGTTTATTGCGAGACGTTTATTCATTTAAATCAGAGAATAATGGTTGTTCTATTTATATGAGTAATATCTTTTATGGTCATGCACCCTTGATGAATGGTCTATTCTTGTTGAATCTCGATCATAGTGATACACATATTCATAATATTGATGCCAAAAGATGCAAAGTTGATAATGATAGTGCAACAAATTTGTGGCACTGCCGTTTAGGTCATATTGGTGTAAAGTGCATGAAGAAACTCCATACGGATGGACTTTTTGAATCACTTGATTATGAATCATTTGATACTTGCGAACCATGCCTCATGGGCAAGATGACTAAAACTCCGTTCTCCGGAACAATGGAGCGAGCTAATGACTTATTGGAAATAATACATACCGATGTATGCGGTCTGATGAGTGTTGAGGCACGTGGCGGGTATCGTTATTTTCTGACCTTCACAAATGATTTGAGTAGGTATGGGCATATCTACTTGATGAAACACAAGTTGGAAACATTTGAAAAGTTCAAAGAATTACAGAGTGAAGTAGAGAATCATCGTAACAAGAAAATAAAGTTTCTACAATCTGATCACGGAGGCGAATATATGAGTTACGAGTTTGGCCTTCATTTAAAACAATGTGGAATTGTTTCACAACTCACGCCACCTGGAACACCATAGCATAATGGTGTGTCCGAACGTCGTAATCGTACTTTATTACATATGGTGCGATTTGTGATGTCTCTTACCGATTTAGCACTATTGTGTTGGGGTTATGCATTAGAGACAGCCGGATTCACATTAAATAGGGCACCATCTAAATCCGTTGAGACGACACCGTATGAACTATGCTTTGGCAAGAAACCTAAGCTGTCATTTCTTAAAGTTTCGGGTTGCGACACTTAGGTCAAAAGGCTTCAGCCTGATAAGCTCGAACCCAAATCGGAGAAGTGCGTCTTCATAGGATACCCTAAGGAAACAATTGGGTACACCTTCTACCACAGATCTGAAGACAAGATCTTTGTTGCCAAGAATGGAACATTTCTAGAGGAGTTTCTCTCGAAAGAAGTGAGTGGGAGGAAAGTAGAACTTGATGAGGTAATTGTACCTTCTCTCAATTTGGAAAGTAGCACATCAGAGAAATTCGTTCCCGTGATGCCTACACCAACTAGAGAGGAAGCTAATGATGATGATCATAAAACTTTAGATCAAGTTACTATTGGATCTCGTAGGTCGAACAGAGCATGTTACGCACCAGAGTGGTACGGTAATTCTGTCCTGGAAGTCATGTTACTAGACCATAGCGAACCTACGAACTATGAAGAAGCTATGATGAGCCCAGATTCCGATAAATGGCTTGAGGCCATGAAATCTGAGATAGGATCCATGTAAGAGAACAAAGTGTGGACTTGCCCGATGATCGGCAAGCCATTGAGAATAAAAGGATCTTCAAGAAGAAGACAGACGCTGGTAGTGGCGAAAGGTTTTCGACAAGTTCAAGGGATTGACTACGATGAGGCCTTCTCACCCGTAGCGATGCTTAAGATAGTCCGAATCATGTTAGCAATTGCCGCATTTTATAATTATGAAATCTGGCAAATGGACGTCAAAACTACATTCCTTAATGGATTTCTTAAAGAAGAGTTGTATATGATGCAACCAGAAGGTTTTGTTGATCCTAAAGGTGCTAACAAAGTGTGCAAGCTCTGGCGATCCATCTATGGACTGGTGCAAGCATCTCGGAGTTGGAATATATGCTTTGATGAGGTGATCAAAGCATGTGGTTTTATACAGACTTGTGGTGAAGCCTGTATTTACAAGAAAGTGACTGGGAGCTCTGTAGCATTTCTGATATTATATGTGGATGACATATTATTGATTGGAAATGATATAGAATATCTGGATAGCATAAAAGGATACTTGAATAAGAATTTTTCAATGAAAGACCTCGGTGAAGCTGCTTATATATTGGGCATCAAGATCTAAAGGGATAGATCAAGACGCTTAATAGGACTTTCACAAAGCACATACCTTGATATAAAGTTTTGAAAAGGTTCAAAATGGATCAGTGAAAGAAAGGGTTCTTGCGTGTGTTACAAGGTGTGAAATTGAGTTTGACTCAAAGCCCGGCCATTGCAGAAGGTAGAGAGAAAATGAAGGTCATTCCCTATGCCTCAGCCATAGGTTATATCATGTATGTTATGTTGTGTACCAGACCTGATGTGTGCCTTGCCATAAGTTTGGCAGGGAGGTACCAAAGTAATACAGGAGTGTATCACTGGACAACGGTCAAGAACATCCTGAAGTACCTGAAAAGGACCAAGGATATGTATCTCGTTTGTGGAGGTGACGAAGAGCTCGTCGTAAATGGTTACGTCGATGCTAGTTTCAAGCAGAGCGTCGTGGCGGGATCTACGTGTGAAGCGGAGTACATAACTGCTTCGGAAGCAGCGCATGAAGGAGTCTGGATGAAGGAGTTCATATCCGATCTAGGTGTAATTCCTATTGCATTGGGTCCAATGAAAATCTTTTCTGACAACACTGGAGCAACTGCCTTGGCGAAGGAATCCAGGTTTCACAAGAGAACCAAACACATCAAGAGACACTACAACTCCATTCGTGAAATGGTCAAGGATGGAGACATAGAAGTTTGCAAAGTACATACGGATCTGAATGTGGCAGACCCATTGACTAAGCCTCTTCCGCGAGCAAAACATGATCAGCACCAAGACTCCATGGGTATTAGATTCATCACAATGTAATATAGATTATTGACTCTAGTGCAAGTGGGAGACTGAAGGAAATATGCCCTAGAGGCAATAATAAAGTTGTTATCTCCTTATTCATAATAAAGGTTTATTATTCATCCTAGAATTGTATTGATCGGAAACTTAAATACAAGTGTGAATACATAAACAAATACCGTGTCCCTAGTAAGCCTCTACTAGACTAGCTCGTTGATCAAAGATGGTTAAGGTTTCCTAACCATAGACATGTGTTGTCATTTGATAATGAGATCACATCATTAGGAGAATAATGTGATGGACAAGACCCATCCGTTAGCTTAGCATACTGATCGTTCAGTTTATTGCTATTGCTTTCTTAATGTCAAATACATATTCCTTCGACTATGAGATTATGCAGCTCTCGGATACCGGAGGAATACCTTGTGTGCTATCAAATATCACAACGTAACTGGGTGATCATAAAGATGCTTTACAGGTGTCTCTGAAGATGTTTGTTGAGTTAGCATAGATCGAGATTAGGATTTGTCACTCCGAGTATCGGAGAGGTATCTCTGGGCCCTATCAGTAATACACATCATAAGAAGCCTTGCAAGAAAAGTGAGTAATGAGTTAGTTGCAAGATGGTGTATTACGGAACGAGTAAAGAGACTTGTCGGTAACAAGATTGAACTAGGCATGAAGATACCGACGATCGAATCACAGGCAAGTAACATACCGATGGACAAAGGGAATTATGTATGTTGTCATAACCATTCGACCGATAAAGATCTTTGTAGAATATGTAGGAGCCAATATGGGCATCCAGGTTCCTATATTGGTTATTGACTGGAGAGGTGTCTCGGTCATGTCTACATAGTTCTCGAACCCATAGGGTCCGCACGCTTAACGTACGTTGGCGATATAGTCTTATATGAGTTATATGATTTGGTGACCGAATGTTGTTTAGAGTCACGGATGAGATCACGGACATGACGAGGAGTCTCAAAATGGTCGAGAGGAAAATATTTATATATAGGACGATGGTATTCGGACACCGGAATGGTTTCGGAGTGCACCGGGTAGTCATCGGATCACCGGAAGGGGCTCCGGGAGGCTCCGGGACGTCTATGGGCCTAATGGGCCAAGGAGAGGCACACACCAGCCCACAGAGGGGCTGGCGCGCCCTCTCCCTGGCCACCGACCCTAGAAGAAGGAAAGGAGGGCACCTCTTCCTGCCTTTCCCTCCTTGTGGGAGAAAGGAAAGGGGTGCCACCTCCTCCTTCCTTCCCCTTGGCGCCAAAAGAAGGAAAAGGGGGGCACCACCTCCTCCTTCCTTCCCCTTGGGGCCAAAAGAAGGAAGGGGGCGGCCTAGGGCAGGAGCCCAAGTAGGATTCGGACCTACTTGGGGCGCCCCTTGGCCTCTCCCCTCTCCCTCCCACCTATATATATATATATATAATATGTGTGTGTGTGTGTGAGAGTGTGGGGGGAGGGGGGCGCCTAGCACACCTAGAACAATTGCTTAGCCGTGTGCGACGCCCCCCTCCACCGTTTACACCCCCGGTCATATTTTTGTAGTGCTTAGGCGAAGCCCTGCGGAGATAGCTTCACCATCACCGTCACCATGACGTCGTGCTGCCGGAACTCATCCACTACCTCGCCATCTTGCTGGATCAAGAAGGTGGAGGATGTCATCGAGCTGAACGTGTGTTGAACGCGGAGGTGTCGTACGTTCGGTACTCGATCGGTTGGAACGCGAAGAAGGTCGACAACATCAACCGCGTTGTCAAATGCTTCCGCTTACGGTCTACGAGGGTACGTAGACACACTCTCCCCTCTCGTTGCTATGCATCTCCATGGGTAGATCTTGCGTGTGCGTAGAAATTTTTTTGTTTTTCCATGCAACGTTTCCCAACAAAAACATGATCAACTCATACATCAACATATATCACATCATGTTTTGGCCATACATGTCACAACATGCCATGCAAAAACAAGTTAGATGTCCTCTACTTTGTTGTTGCAATTTTTATGTTGCTGCTAGGGAAAACTATAAGAATCGTTCTTATCTAAGAAAAAACACAATGGTGATATAAAAGTTGCCTTTTAACCTTCTACAAAGACCATCATTGTCAAATAAGATTCAACTAAGGTGGGAGAGACATACACCCGCAAAGCCACTTTTATGCAATACAAGTTGCATGTCACTCAGTGGAACCGGTCTCTTGTGCGTGGACAAATAAGGTTGGTCCGAGCCGCTTCATCCCACAATACCGCCGAATCAAAATAAGACAAAGGAAGTAAGCAATTTGAACATCAACGCCCACAACTTCTTTGTGTTCTACTCGTGCATATACATCTATGCATAGACCTAGCTTATGATGCCACTGATGGGGAATGTTGCATGAAATCAAAAAAAATCCTACGAACACCCAAGATCTAATCTAGGAGATGTATAGCAACAAGAGGGGAGTGTGTCTACATACCCTTGTAGACCGAAAGCGTTAGCGTCGTAACACGGTTGATGTAGTCGTACTCTCCACGATCCAATCGTGATCCAATCCGATCTAGTGTCGAATGGACGACACCTCCGAGATTAGCACATGTTCAGCTCAATGGCGACCTCTCCTTCTTGATCTAGCAAGCGAGGGATAGGAGGTAGATGATGTCGGAACCAGCATGGCGGTATGGTAGTGATGGTAGCAGGGAAATTCCGGCAGGGCTTCGCCAAGCGCGTACCGGAGGAAAGGTGGGAGGAGTTCAGAGCGATAGAGGGCAAGGATGGAGGCGTGTGGTTGCCCCCTCCCCACTATATATAGGGGAAAGGGGGAGGGGCACTGGCCCTAGCCCCTCCTCCAAGGAGGGGGTGGCTTGGCCCCCAAGCCAAGGGGGCACCTCCCACCCCTAGGGTTTGCCCTCCCTATGCACATGGGTGTGGTGGGGGGCTGGTGCGCCTGGCCCATCTAGGCCAGGGCGCTCCCCTTACAGCCCATGTGGGTCCCCGGGGCCGGTGGACCCGCGGAACCCTTCGGTGCCTCCAGTACACTTGCTGGCATGCCCTCGAACTTTTTTGTTGACCAAAACTGGACTTCCCATATATGTGTCTTTACCTCCAGACCATTCTGGAGCTCCTCGTGATATCCTGGATCCCATCTAGGACTCAGAATAACCTTCGGACTTTCGTTAATATCTCAATACTACCATAACGCTATCGAATGTTAAGCGTGCGACCCTACGGGTTCGGGAACATGTAGACATGACCGAGACTCCTCTCTGATCAATAACCAATAGTGGGGCCTGGATGCCCATATTGGTTCCCACATATTTAACGAAGATCTTTATCGGTTGAACCACAATGTCAATCGTTCAGTTAATCCCGTATATAGTTCCCTTTGTCCAGCTATATGCTACTTCCCCGAGATTTGATCGTCGGTATGTCCATACCTAGTTCAATCTCGTTACCGGCAAGTCTCTTTACTCATTCCCTAATACAAGATCCTGTGATAAAGTTGAAGGAAATATGCCCTAGAGGCAATAATAAAGTTGTTATTTATATTTCCTTATATCATGATAAATGTTTATTATTCATGCTAGAATTGTATTAACCGGAAACTTAGTACATGTGTGAATACATAGACAAACAAAGTGTCACTAGTATGCCTCTACTTGACTAGCTCGTCAATCAAAGATGGTTAAGTTTCCTAGACATAGACATGAGTTGTCATTTTATGAACGGGATCAAATCATTAGAGAATGATGTGATTGACTTGACCCATCCGTTAGCTTAGCACTATGATCATTTAGTTTATTGCTATTGCTTTCTTCATAACTTATACATGTTCCTATGACTATGAGATCATGCAACTCCCGAATATTGAAGGAACACTTAGTGTGCTATCAAACGTCACAACATAACTGGGTGATTATAAAGATGCTCTACAGGTGTCTCCGATGGTGTTTGTTGAGTTGGCATAGATCGACATTAGGATTTCTCACTCCGATTGTCGGAGAGGTATCTCTGGGCCCTCTCGGTAATGCACATCACTATAAGCCTTGCAAGCAATGTGACTAATGAGTTAGTTGCAGGATGATGCATTACGGAACGAGTAAAGAGACTTGCCGGTAACGAGATTGAACTAGGTATGATGATACCGACGATCGAATCTCGGGCAAGTAACATACCGATGACAAAGGGAACAACGTATGTTGTTATGCGGTTTGACCGATAAAGATCTTCGTAGAATATGTAGGAACCAATATGAGCATCCAGGTTTCGCTATTGGTTATTGACTGGAGATGAGTCTCGGTCATGTCTACATAGTTCTCGAACCCGTAGGGTCCGCACGCTTAACGTTCGATGACGATTGGTATTATGAGTTTATGTGTTTGATATAACGAAGGTAGTTCGGAGTCCCGGATGTGATCACGGACATGACGAGGAGTCTCAAAATGGTCGAGACATGAAGATTGATATATTGGAAGGTTATGTTTGGACACCAGAATGGTTTCACATGAGTTCAGGCATTTACCGGAGTACCGGGGGGTTACCGGAACCCCCGGGGGGCTTAATGGGCCTACATGGGCTTTAGTGGAAGAGAGAGGAGGTGGCCAAGAGGTGGGGCGCCCCCCCCCCCCAAGCCCAATCCGAATTGGGGAGGGGGGCCAGCCCCCCTTTCCTTCTTCCCCTCTTCCCCTTCCTTCCCCCTCCTAGTTGGACTAGGAAAGGGGGGAAACCTACTCCTAGTAGCAGTAGGAATCCCCCTTTGGGGGCGCACCATGAGGCCGGCCAGCCCCCTCCTCCCCTCCTTTATATACCGGGGAGGGGGCACCCCATAGACACACAAGTTGATTCTTAGCCATGTGCGGTGCCCCCCTCCACATATTTCCACCTCGGTCATATTGTCGTAGTGCTTAGGTGAAGCCCTGCGTCGGTAACTTCATCATCACCGTCAACACGCCGTCATGCTGACGAAACTCTCCCTCGATCTCAGCTGGATCTAGAAGTTTGAGGGACGTCACCGAGCTGAACGTGTGCACATCACAGAGGTGCCGTGCGTTCGGTACTTGATTGGTTGGATCGCGAAGACGTTCGACTACATCAACCGCGTCACTTAACGCTTCCGCTTTCGGTCTACGAGGGTACGTGGACACACTCTCCCCGCTCGTTGCTATGCTCTCCTAGATAGATCTTGCGTGATCATAGGAAAATTTTGACATACTACGTTCCCCAACAGTGGCATCAGAGCCAGGTTTATGCGTAGATGTTATATGCACAAGTAGAACACAAAGAGTTGTGGGCGATAATAGTCATACTGCTTACCAGCATGTCATACTTTGATCTGGCGGTATTGTTGGATGAAGCGGCCCAGACCGACATTACATGACCGCGTTCATGAGACTGGTTCTACCGCCGTTCCTTGCACACAGGTGGCTAGTGGGTGTCTGTTTCTCCAACTTTAGTTGAATCGAGTGTGACTACGCCCGGTCCTTGTTGAAGGTTAAAACAGCACACTTGACGAAAAATCGTTGTGGTTTTGATGCGTAGGTAAGAACGGTTCTTGCTAAGCCCGTAGCAGCCACGTAAAACTTGCAACAATAAAGTAGAGGACGTCTAACTTGTTTTTGCAGGGCTTGCTATGATGTGATATGGTCAAGACGTGATGATATATAATTTGTTGTATGAGATGATCATGTTTTGTAACAGTTATCGGCAACTGGCAGGAGCCTTATGGTTGTCGCTTTATTGTATGAAATGCAATCGCCATGTAATTCCTTTACTTTGTCACTAAGCGGCAGCGATAGTCGCAGAAGCAATAGTTGGCGAGATCACAACGATGCTTCGATGGAGATTAACGTGTCAAGCCGGTGACGATGGTGATCATGGAGGCGCTTTGGAGATGGAGATCAAAGGCACAAGATGATGATGGCCATATCCTATCACTTATATTGATTGCATGTGATGTTTATCCTTTGTGCATCTTATTTTGCTTAGATCGACAGTAGCATTATAAGATGATCTCTCACTAAATTTCAAGGTATAAGTGTTCTCCCTGAGTATGCACCATTGCGAAAGTTCGTTGTGCCGAGACACCATGTGATGATCGGGTGTGATAAGCTCTACATTCACATACAACGGGTGCAAGCCAGTTTGCACACGCAGAATACTCGGGTTAAACTTGACGAGCCTAGCATTGAATCATATAGTAGATATGATCAACATAGTGATGTTCACCATTGAAAACTACTCCATCTCACGTGATGATCGGACATTGTTTAGTTGATATGGATCACGTGATCACTTAGATGATTAGAGGGATGTCTATCTAAGTGGGAGTTCTTAAGTAATATGATTAATTGAACATTAATTTATCATGAACTTAGTACCTGATAGTATTTTGCATGTCTATGTTGTTGTAGATAGATGGCCCGTGCTACTGTTCCGTTGAATTTTAATGCGTTCCTAGAGAAAGCTAAGTTGAAAGATGATGGTAGCAATTACACGGACTGGGTCCGTAACTTGAGGATTATTCTCATTCCTGCACAAAAGAATTATGTCCTGGAAGCACCGCTAGGTGCCAAACCCACTGCAGGAGCAACTCCAGATGTTATGAACACCTGGCATAGCAAAGCTGATGACTACTCGATAGTTCAGTGTGCCATGCTTTACGGCTTAGAACCGGGACTTCAACGATGTTTTGAACGTCATGGAGCATATGAGATGTTCTAGGAGTTGAAGTTAATATTTCAAGCAAATGCCCGGAATGAGAGATATGAAGTCTCCAATAAGTTCTACAGCTGCAAAATGGAGGAGAATAGTTCTGTCAGTGAACATATACTCAGAATGTCTGGGTACCATAATCACTTGACTCAGCTGGGAGTTAATCTTCCGGTTGATAGTGTCATTGATAGAGTTCTTCAATCACTGCCACCAAGCTACAAGAGCTTCGTGATGAACTATAATATGCAAGGGATGGATAAGACAATTCCCGAGCTCTTCGCAATGCTAAAGGCTGCGGAGGTAGAAATCAAGAAGGAGCATCAAGTGTTGATGGTCAACAAGACCACTAGTTTCAAGAAAAAGGGTAAAGGGAAGAAGGGGAACTTCAAGAAGAATGACAAGCAAGTTGCTGCTCAAGTGAAGAAGCCCAAGCCTGGACCTAAGCATGAAACTGAGTTCTTCTACTGCAAAGGGACTGGTCAATGGAAGCGGAACTGCCCCAAGTATTTGGCAGAGAAGAAGGATGGCAAAGCGAAAGGTATATTTGATATACATGTTATTGACGTGTACCTTACTAATGCTCGCAGTAGTGCCTAGGTACTTGATACTGGTTCTGTTGCTAATATTTGCAACTCAAAACAGGTGCTATGGATTAAGCGAAGATTGGCTAAGGACGAGGTGACGATGCGCGTGGGAAATGGTTCCAAAGTCGATGTGATCGTCGTCGACACGCTACCTCTACATCTACTTTCGGGATTAGTTTTAGACCTGAATAATTGTTATTTGTGCCAGCGTTAAGCATGAACATTATATCTGGATCGTGTTTGATGTGAGACGGTTATTCATTTAAATCAGAGAATAATGGTTGTTCTATTTATATGAGTAATATCTTTTATGGTCAGGCACCCTTGATGAGTGGCCTATTTTTACTAAATATTGATAGTAGTGATACACATATTCATAGTATTGAAGCCAAAAGATATAAGTTTAATAATTATAGTGCAACTTATTTGTGGCACTGCCGTTTAGGTCATATTGGTGTAAAGCGCATGAAGAAACTCCATGCTGATGGGCTTTTGGAATCACTTGATTATGAATCACTTGATGCTTGCGAACCATGCCTCATGGGCAAGATGACTAAGACTCAGTTCTTTGGAACAATGGAGCGAGCAACAGACTTGTTGGAAATAATACATACTGATGTATGCGGTCCGATGAGTGTTGATGCTCGCGGCGGGTATCGTTATTTTCTGACCTTCACAGATGATTTGAGCAGATATGGGTTGTAACATCCCAAAATTCTAAATTTTGGAATGTTATAATAAACAGATAGATTGGATTGATTGTTTGATTGATTGACTGAAAGTGAGTGGAATTCGAAATCTTTTGAAAGTTAAATGAGAGGGAATAAAAGGACTTTCCCAAACTTTCATTTTGCTTTTATGATCTCCATGAATTCAAATTCTTTCACCACAAAACCCTGGAGAGAAGATGACATGACTTCTTCCATTTATTTAAATGACAAGGGGTGTTGAAAATATTTGAATTTCATTTGAAAATATTTCACATTTCTGAAACTTTATGCAACTCAATGATTTTCACGAGAGAAGATAAAATGACTTCTTCAAAACATATGAAATATGAGTTGGGAGTTTCAAAGGTCAAATTCAAAGTCCTTTTGGAAATTATTTTTTAATTTGGAGTTATTTGAGTCTTATTCAAAGTATTTTTCTCCAAAATAAAAATATACAGAAAATAGGATAACATGATTCCCTACATCAGAAAATTCGAGAAAAATAAATTTGAAATCATTTTGGTATTTTTAAAATGATTTTTATTGGATTTTATTAAGGCAGAAGCACTGTTTGATTTATTTAAATTTGTGAGGATTTTATTTGACTTTGCAAAAATGCCCATGCTGTAGGAAATCTTTTTCTGAAAATTTTGGTATATTATATGCCTATAGTTTTTTTTATTTATTTAAGGTTTTTTTTTATTTTCCTTGCGCTGTTAAAAAAAATTCCTGTGGACCGACCGGACCGGGCCGGCCCAGTTCGCCAGGCCACGGCCCAGCCGGCCCACGCCGCTCGTCCCCGAGCCCCGAGCGGGACTCCGCCTCCCGCACGCCGCCATGGACGCCGTGCCGCCTCCGGCCTCCTCTGCCCCCTTCCCCACGCCACCTCCTCGCCCCCGCTCTTAAATAGCTCCGCCCCGACCCCCTCTCCCTCTCTGCTCCCGCCGCCGCCCACTCCCGCATAGCCGCCACCGCCGGCGAGATCCGCCGCCTCGCCCCGCGCTCCTCCGTCGCCCTCGGCCACTGCCGTCACCACCGCCGTCACCGCCGCATCGCGCCGCGCCTCCCCGTGCCTCCGCCCGTCGCAGCCGAGCCCCGAAGCCACCTCGCCGCCCTCGCCGGAGCCCCGCGCCATCTCGCCGGAACCGCCGCCGCCACCGGTTTATTTGCCCGAGCCGGTATAAAACCGTGAACCGCCCCGGTTTATTTATATTTTTTTTATTTTTTTTGGTTTTATTAAGAAAACCTAGTTCTGTTTTTTTTAGGTTTTATTAAACAGCGAACGTCCACTGTTTAGATCCTAGTTAACGAACGTTCGCTATTTAAATTTTTCTTTTTCTGTTTATTTTACACCAGGGACCTATTTGTAATAAGTTTTCTTATCAATTAGTCCCTGCTTTTCAAACAACCACATCTTTTTACTCGTTTGTCCAAATCCAACGAAACCAACGCCCACGTCTTCGTTATGATCTCCTCTATCCAGTAAAACAACTTAAACATGTTTTTGAAAGTTTTAAAATTTGAATTCAAACAGATTTGTATTCAAACTTCTTTTGTTCATAACTTGAGTTTCGTAGCTCCGATTTAGTTGATTCTTTTTGCAAATCGAAGCTCTTGACCTAAACTTTCTGATAAGGCCAAATTCATATAATTTTGGTAGTGTTAGAAATTGTTTTATGTTGCAAGAGTTATTTGCTTGGTTTTGATGTTTCGCGAATCGTCTTCTTCGTTCTTTCTGATCTTTTGAGTGATTGCTTATGTGTGATTACTATTGCTTGTTCTCGATAGATTGACCGGAGTGTGACGAGTAGATCTATCCAGAGTTTTGAGTGCGAATCATCTTCATCAACATTGCAGGCAAGTTCACACTTTGATCATACCTTCCATACCCAGTTTCATTGCATTAGATCTATTCCTCAAATATTGCATGATTAGGATCTAATTAAATTGTGGGAACTGGGAAGTAGTTGAGGTAGTACCTATTACCTGTTTTATTATCAAACCCTTGGGAGTTACTTCTACGTTTGCTATTATTATTGCCATGCTATGCCCGTAGACGTGGATTGAGAGATTTCCATGACAGATGTGAGATTGTTAATTAATGGTTTACTTAAGGTGGCAACTAAAACTCACATCTGGGTGGATTGAGGTACCTGGGTATTCCAGGATTGCCTGTTTTTCTTTTGGACCGCCACCCAGGTTCAAAGGGATCATGAGATTATTCATGCTAGAAACTTCCGTGTGCAGCCGCAAGCTATTATGGGCTCTAGCATAGTTGACTAAGTTGTGTGAACTCTTACAGTGGTAGACTAGCAGATGTAGGGGAAAGTAGGTGTAACTGTCTACCCATACGTAAGGTGCAAACACTTCTGAAAGACTGTGTCTCGGTCATCCGTTACTCAAACACCATGTAGTGCGAGTAATCCAACGGAGGAGATCGAGTCTTGTGGGGAAAAGTGCACAAACCTCTGCAGAGTGTACAAACTAATCATGGTTAGCCGTGTCCCCGGTTATGGACAACTTGAGTATCTAGTACTTGGATTATCATGTGAATCTCATCACTATGTTACTTCTAATTAATTTTGTTGGGTTATTGATGACATTTAATTGGGATTGAGATGCTGTCAACCATCTCAATGTTTCACAACCACCATGATAGTTAAATAAAATTTATTCCTTTGAAGTAGGGAAAAATTGGCTTTTCGCAAAAACATTATAACCATAGAGCTTTTCCACCAGCCATATATGCATGTAGTGATAGCCTTTGTTCATCATTTCTCTATGGTGTGAATTTGCCAGCATATTCCATGTGCTGACCCGTTTTCGGGCTGCAACGTTTCATGTTGCAGGATATCTTACGACGAGTAAGTGATTCGTTAGGGTTACGATTTCTACACTCAACTTTGCCGTTGGTGTTGATGGGAATCCACAACCTTGTTACTTCCGCTATTTGGATTGAGGTAATAGTATTTACGTTACTTTATACATGTGATTTACCTCTGTTATAAATCCTCGAGTACTGTGTGTGTCAGCATACCGATCCAGGGATGACACTTAAGCATAGAGACTTGATCCATTCGGGTCGGGTCGCTACAAGATGGTATCAGAGCACATGTTGACTGTAGGACGTGACCCTAGAAACTGGCAAGCCCATAGGAAGGATTTTCCCTAAAACTTCCCTTTTCAAAAAGATCTTTTACCTCTCTTCTCTTCTGAGCTTATTCAAATATTCCGTTTAGTGAGACCATACCCCTTTCCCCTTTTGACCACACGAATATTCGACGGATGAGACCACTTCAAGAAGTACAGGATATCGAACAACTAAGACCATTCGGAATGAAGAGGATTTTACCATGCATTATGATAATGGAAACTACAATGGTTGAAGACTCCGAAGACTGGGAGAATTTGAAGGCTCTGAAGAATTGCCAGATGTGTATGACCTAGGAAGGTTACCCTTATGGAACTTGGCAGACTATGGAAGCTGTCAATACTCGAGAGCAAGGTGTATCGGAGAAAGACCGAAACATGGAGAGTTAGAAACTCAAAGTTTTGTCAAGGAAACCCTAAGGCAGGAGATACCAACTATGGAATGATAGCTCATGGTAATGACAAGAGCAGAAAACACAGCTATCTGTGAAGTTATCGTCCGCTTATGCTATTGTCACCATGCCGAGTTAAGCATGCATATGCATGGAAGGATTGGATGGTAGAAGGCTGATGGAGCACCTATCAGCAAGATGAAGTTTTAACTTTAGACCGGTGTATCACCAGGATCCAGAGTATTACATCAAGAAGTTTAGGATGGACCTGCAGGAAGCTGTATTTGACAAAGAAGTGTTTCGTGAAGAACTCAGAACCCAGAAACTGAAAGTAGCCAAGCAGGGAAAGCAAAACCTCGAGATAACGGAGACTCGTCAGGAACTGAAGGACAGTAGTATCATGGTTCATGCCAAGGATGTTGAGACCCAGAAGTTTGGAATGCAACTCCAGAAATATAAAGGACGTCACGAGAGACTTCGCGTCAACAGAGATGATTTGGCAAAAGAACTTGAGAAGGACAAGCATGATTGGAAGAAGCCATCGGAGACATGAACAAGATTTCAAGAGTTTGGCGACGTTGAAGACTTATTGACTTTTAGAAGACCCAACCCCTGTTATATGCCTACGTTAGATGCAACGTTTGTGAGCTGTCATTTGTTTGATGTTTTTCCGACAGCCACAATAAAAAAAATCTGTCTTTTCAAAACTATTGTTTGCATTGTGTGTATCTCTCTCTATCTCTCTTATCTCACCCCAAACCCTTGGACCCAATAGAGGATGAATGGAGATGAGCTTGTATTTTCTGGACCGATGAGTCAATTGGAGACGGACCGATGGATTCAGAACATGGAGGATCACATGAAGAATAACCCTATAGTCGGAAAGGATATGACCCGGCATGCTCTTCAATGTTTTAAAAGAGGTGCTGCTACTTGGTGGAGGATGTACCAAACCATCAATGGATGGCAAGAAGTAACCACTTGGAAAGAATTTAAGTGGACTCTACAAAGATCTCGTCTTGTGTCCCAGAAATGGAAGCCTTATGGAAAGGATATGAAGAAACCTTGTGCATACAAGCCTTGTGGAGAAATAGGCCACAACCATAAGGAACACAAGGAGGAATGCCCTAATTGTGAGGGAAGTCACCCAGCTGAAGAATGCCCAACTAGGCAGATCACTTGTTTCTTGTGTGAAGGGACTACCCACTACCCTGCTCAGTGTCACATCTACCCCATGGTACAAAGGACCGTCCAGCAGAAGAAAGAAGAAATGAAAAGAGCCCTCATGGAAAATTTAGAGGAATCTGTGATGAAGGAAGAGGTGGAGGACACACGCAAAGAAGAACCAATTAAACCCTGCACCAAGTCATGCTATTCATGTGGAGAAGAAGGACACATCTCCCAAAATTGTCTGAATGGGGATTTAGTAGAATTTCCGACAGAGGAAGTAGAGTATGACCCACAGGAAATAGAAGCCCTGATTGGAACGGAAAAGTCCAGGAAGAGAAGTAGATTGGATGCTAGGAACAACCCAATTTCTACAAAGAGAGACCTGAGTCATATCACATGTTTCAAGTGCAAAAATTCAGGACACTACCACAATGATTGCCCAAAGGGGAAGATGAGGACCCCAGGAGGCTATATAATCACAAGGAAACCTCGAGATATGTCAGAAGTAATATGTTTCCGTTGTGATGAAGCAGGGCACTTTGCCAGAGAATGCCCCAAGGAGACGGAGACTTGTGACAAATAGTTGAGTGCAACGAGTAATATAGTAGTAGTAGTGTGGACATTTCTTTTATTAGTGAGGTGTCGGATTGAGGCATGTAATGGAATGCAGGAGATTGTAATAATTTGAGAATCAATAAAGTTAGCATCATTGGTATTGATTTGGATTTTATGGGTTGTTACTCTATGAAGAATGATTTTGACCATTTTCGAGGATATGAAAAATATGGTCTATGGAAGATTGTGCATTTTAAGGGTGGTAGTACCCTGTGAAGAAACTTGACCCTTGGAAAAGGTAAGGATATTCCACGAAGTGGATTCCGAACAAAATAAGTATGAGTTTTATCTCGATATGTTGGATACCCCAAGAATATGAGGGTATGGAGTATTATTGGATGTAAAGGAGGTAATCTATGAAATTGGAGACGGAGCATGTTTTCGTGTGTTCCCTCTGCGAGGAGTTAAACGATTTGGAGTTAAGGAAAAGTTAGCCCCGAGATTTGTAGGACCATACCGAGTTTTGGAACGTATGGGAGAAGTGGCCAACAAGCTGGAGTCACCCGAAGGACTGTCATGAGTTCATGATGTGTTTCACCTTTCCCAGTTGAAGAAGTGCCATGCAGAGATGGCCAATATTCCCCTGTAAGGACGCTTGACCCTGGAAAGGATAATGATGTTCCACGAAGTGGAGTATGGACTTCATAGTATAAGTTTTTTTTATCTCGGTATGTGGGATATTCCCCGAGGATGAAGAGATAAATTACTATTGGATATAAAAGAGGTATGATGTTGGAAATATGTATCAATGGAAATTCGATGATGAGTCTGAGTAATCATGTCCTAGTGGTGCCAATAGAAGGAAGGAAGACAGTACAATTGGATGGATTTAAGAATACCAGGAAGTTGGATGTTGGATTAAGGATCAGTTACCCGATGATAAATTCAAGGACTACAAGTGATGAGATGGGCCATAACCCACAGGCTCCAGGACCTACCAAGAAGCAAGCACACTCTTGTTGAAGGGAAGACCCTGGAAGAAGTTACGATTTTTATCGACAACGATCTTATAGGAGTTACGCAAAACCTGAGAGTTGTGAAGGAACGATAGATGTTTGTTTGGCTTGCAGAATCCATGGATTTATCCGAACTTGGTTCGTCGACAAGAGAAATTCTACAATGCTTGTGAGGATGACCGAGTGTTAGAATGCGAGATTCGCTAAACCATGTACAAGGTAATGATTTGGGTGCGGGATGGATTGATCACCATACCGACTTACTCTTATTGTTCGCTTTGCTATATGGGATGGTAAATCTGAGTGACCTACCTATAGTAGAGAGACGACCGTATTAAACCTTGTTTGAACCTTAGAATGGTGTAAGTATTTTCCCCCTTGTACACGGCAGTTGTTGCCAACCGTAGGTTATACGGTGAGGTTCAACCCAGACCCATTTCCTGCAGGAGAAACCGTAAATTGTTGACCACCATGAGATGTCGATAGTTGTTTAGTATTGGCGCCAGACCCGTCAGCTAAGAAGACCCAATCTCAGAATAACCTTACCAAGATGAAAGACAGAAGAATTGAGGAAAAGCTTATGCCGCTACCCAAAGAGCCAGGGAAGGAATTTTTCCGAAAATCTGAGAAGACTGACACTGTCAACAACAAGGATGGAGTATACGAGTTCTGGTGGAACCGTAACAATGTTTCTAAGGGTGGTAGCACCCCAGACCCCTGAGATGATCGATGGATTTTGAGGACACCCCAAACCCTAACCTTTCTCTTTCTAGCCTCTCCGAATCTCGAGGACGAGATTTATTTTAAGGGTGGTAGGTTTGTAACATCCAAAAATTCTAAATTTTGGAATGTTATAATAAACAGATAGATTGGATTGATTGTTTGATTGATTGACTGAAAGTGAGTGGAATTCGAAATCTTTTGAAAGTTAAATGAGAGGGAATAAAAGGACTTTCCCAAACTTTCATTTTGCTTTTATGATCTCCATGAATTCAAATTCTTTCACCACAAAACCCTGGAGAGAAGATGACATGACTTCTTCCATTTATTTAAATGACAAGGGGTGTTGAAAATATTTGAATTTCATTTGAAAATATTTCACATTTCTGAAACTTTATGCAACTCAATGATTTTCACGAGAGAAGATAAAATGACTTCTTCAAAACATATGAAATATGAGTTGGGAGTTTCAAAGGTCAAATTCAAAGTCCTTTTGGAAATTATTTTTTAATTTGGAGTTATTTGAGTCTTATTCAAAGTATTTTTCTCCAAAATAAAAATATACAGAAAATAGGATAACATGATTCCCTACATCAGAAAATTCGAGAAAAATAAATTTGAAATCATTTTGGTATTTTTAAAATGATTTTTATTGGATTTTATTAAGGCAGAAGCACTGCTTGATTTATTTAAATTTGTGAGGATTTTATTTGACTTTGCAAAAATGCCCATGCTGTAGGAAATCTTTTTCTGAAAATTTTGGTATATTATATGCCTATAGTTTTTTTATTTATTTAAGGTTTTTTTTATTTTCCTTGCGCTGTTAAAAAAAATTTCCCCTGGACCGACCGGACCGGGCCGGCCCAGTTCGCCAGGCCACGGCCCAGCCGGCCCACGCCGCTCGTCCCCGAGCCCCGAGCGGGACTCCGCCTCCCGCACGCCGCCATGGACGCCGTGCCGCCTCCGGCCTCCTCTGCCCCCTTCCCCACGCCACCTCCTCGCCCCCGCTCTTAAATAGCTCCGCCCCGACCCCCTCTCCCTCTCTGCTCCCGCCGCCGCCCACTCCCGCATAGCCGCCGCCGCCGGCGAGATCCGCCGCCTCGCCCCGCGCTCCTCCGTCGCCCTCGGCCACTGCCGTCACCACCGCCGTCACCGCCGCATCGCGCCGCGCCTCCCCGTGCCTCCGCCCGTCGCAGCCGAGCCCCGAAGCCACCTCGCCGCCCTCGCCGGAGCCCCGCGCCATCTCACCGGAACCGCCGCCGCCACCGGTTTATTTGCCCGAGCCGGTATAAAACCATGAACCGCCCCGGTTTATTTATTTTTTTTATTTTTTTTTGGTTTTATTAAGAAAACCTAGTTCTGTTTTTTAGGTTTTATTAAACAGCGAACGTCCACTGTTTAGATCCTAGTTAACGAACGTTCACTATTTAAATTTTTCTTTTTCTGTTTATTTTACACCAGGGACCTATTTGTAATAAGTTTTCTTATCAATTAGTCCCTGCTTTTCAAACAACCACATCTTTTTACTCGTTTGTCCAAATCCAACGAAACCAACGCCCACGTCTTCGTTATGATCTCCTCTATCCAGTAAAACAACTTAAACATGTTTTTGAAAGTTTTAAAATTTGAATTCAAACAGATTTGTATTCAAACTTCTTTTGTTCATAACTTGAGTTTCGTAGCTCCGATTTAGTTGATTCTTTTTGCAAATCGAAGCTCTTGACCTAAACTTTCTGATAAGGCCAAATTCATATAATTTTGGTAGTGTTAGAAATTGTTTTATGTTGCAAGAGTTATTTGCTTGGTTTTGATGTTTCGCGAATCGTCTTCTTCGTTCTTTCTGATCTTTTGAGTGATTGCTTATGTGTGGTTACTATTGCTTGTTCTCGATAGATTGACCGGAGTGTGACGAGTAGATCTATCCAGAGTTTTGAGTGCGAATCATCTTCATCAACATTGCAGGCAAGTTCACACTTTGATCATACCTTCCATACCCAGTTTCATTGCATTAGATCTATTCCTCAAATATTGCATGATTAGGATCTAATTAAATTGTGGGAACTGGGAAGTAGTTGAGGTAGTACCTATTACCTGTTTTATTATCAAACCCTTGGGAGTTACTTCTACGTTTGCTATTATTATTGCCATGCTATGCCCGTAGACGTGGATTGAGAGATTTCCATGACAGATGTGAGATTGTTAATTAATGGTTTACTTAAGGTGGCAACTAAAACTCACATCTGGGTGGATTGAGGTACCTGGGTATTCCAGGATTGCCTGTTTTTCTTTTGGACCGCCACCCAGGTTCAAAGGGATCATGAGATTATTCATGCTAGAAACTTCCGTGTGCAGCCGCAAGCTATTATGGGCTCTAGCATAGTTGACTAAGTTGTGTGAACTCTTACAGTGGTAGACTAGCAGATGTAGGGGAAAGTAGGTGTAACTGTCTACCCATACGTAAGGTGCAAACACTTCTGAAAGACTGTGTCTCGGTCATCCGTTACTCAAACACCATGTAGTGCGAGTAATCCAACGGAGGAGATCGAGTCTTGTGGGAAAAGTGCACAAACCTCTGCAGAGTGTACAAACTAATCATGGTTAGCCGTGTCCCCGGTTATGGACAACTTGAGTATCTAGTACTTGGATTATCATGTGAATCTCATCACTATGTTACTTCTAATTAATTTTATTGGGTTATTGATGACATTTAATTGGGATTGAGATGCTGTCAACCATCTCAATGTTTCACAACCACCATGATAGTTAAATAAAATTTATTCCTTTGAAGTAGGGAAAAATTGGCTTTTCGCAAAAACATTATAACCATAGAGCTTTTCCACCAGCCATATATGCATGTAGTGATAGCCTTTGTTCATCATTTCTCTATGGTGTGAATTTTCCAGCATATTCCATGTGCTGACCCGTTTTCGGGCTGCAACGTTTCATGTTGCAGGATATCTTACGACGAGTAAGTGATTCGTTAGGGTTACGATTTCTACACTCAACTTTGCCGTTGGTGTTGATGGGAATCCACAACCTTGTTACTTCCGCTATTTGGATTGAGGTAATAGTATTTACGTTACTTTATACATGTGATTTACCTCTGTTATAAATCCTCGAGTACTGTGTGTGTCAGCATACCGATCCAGGGATGACACTAAGCACAGAGACTTGATCCATTCGGGTCGGGTCGCTACATGGGTATATCTACTTGATGAAACATAAGTTTGAAACATTTGAAAAGTTCAAAGAATTTCAAAGTGAAGTGGAAAATCATCGTAACAAGAAAATAAAGTTTCTACGATCTGATCGTGGAGGAGAATATTTGAGTTACGAGTTTGGTCTTCATTTGAAACAATGCGGAATAGTTTCGCAACTCACGCCACCCGGAATACCACAGCGTCATGGTGTGTCCGAACGTCGTAATCGTACTTTATTAGATATGGTGCGATCTATGATGTCTCTTACTGATTTATCGCTATCGTTTTGGGGTTATGCTTTAGAGACGGCTGCATTCACGTTAAATAGGGCACCATCTAAATCCGTTGAGACGACGCCATATGAACTGTGGTTTGGCAAGAAACCCAAGTTGTTGTTTCTTAAAGTTTGGGGCTGTGATGCTTATGTGAAAAAGCTTCAACCTGATAAGCTCGAACCCAAATCAGAGAAATGTGTCTTCATAGGATACCCAAAGGAGACTGTTGGGTACACCTTCTATCACAGATCCAAAGGCAAGATATTCGTTGCTAAGAATGGATCCTTTCTAGAGAAGGAGTTTCTCTCGAAAGAAGTGAGTGGGAGGAAAGTAGAACTTGATGAGGTAACTGTACCTACTCCCTTATTGGAAAGTAGTTCATCACAGAAATCAGTTCCAGTGATTCCTACACCAGTAAGTGAGGAAGCTAATGATGATGATCATGAAACTTCTGATCAAGTTACTACTAAACCTCGTAGGTCAACCAGAGGAAGATCCGCACCAGACTGGTACGGTAATCCTGTTCTGGAGGTCATGTTACTTGACCATGACGAACCTACGAACTATGAGGAAGCGATGATGAGCCCAGATTCCGCAAAATGGCTTGAGGCCATGAAATCTGAGATGGGATCCATGTATGAGAACAAAGTGTGGACTTTGGTTGACTTGCCCGATGATCGGCAAGCCATAGAGAATAAATGGATCTTCAAGAAGTAGACTGACGCTGACGGTAATATTACTGTCTACAAAGCTCGACTTGTTGTGAAAGGTTTTCAACAAGTTCAAGGAGTTGACTACGATGAGACCTTCTCACCCGTAGCGATGCTTAAGTCTGTCCGAATCATGTTAGCAATTGCCGCATTTTATGATTATGAAATTTGGCAAATGGATGTCAAAACTGCATTCCTTAATGGATATCTTAAAGAAGAGTTGTATATGATGCAACCAGAAGGTTTTGTCGATCCAAAAGGTGCTAACAAAGTGTGTAAGCTCCAGCAATCCATTTATGGACTGGTGCAAGCATCTCGGAGTTGGAATATACGTTTTGATAGTGTGATCAAAGCATATGGTTTTATACAGACTTTTGGAGAAGCATGTATTTACAAGAAAGTAAGTGGGAGCTCCGTAGCATTTCTGATATTATATGTGGATGACATATTGTTGATTGGAAATGATACTGAATTTCTGAATAGCATAAAAGGATACTTGAATAAGAATTTTTCAATGAAAGACCTCGGTGAAGCTGCTTCTATATTGGGCATCAAGATCTATAGAGATAGATCAAGACGCTTAATTGGACTTTCACAAAGCACATACCTTGATAAAGTTTTGAAGAAGTTCAAAATGGATCAAGCAAAGAAAGGGTTCTTGCCTGTGTTACAAGGTGTGAAGTTGAGTCAGACTCAATGCCCGACCATTACAGAAGATAGAGAGAAAATGAAATCCATTCATATGCTTCAGCCATAGGTTCTATCATGTATGCAATGTTGTGTACCAGACTTGATGTGTGCCTTGCTATTAGTTTAGCAGGGAGGTACCAAAGTAATCCAGGAGTGGATCACTGGACAGCGGTCAAGAACATCTTGAAATACCTGAAAAGGACTAAGGATATGTTTCTCGTTTATGAGGTGACAAAGAGCTCGTCGTAAACGGTTACGTCGATGCAAGCTTTGACACTGATCCGGATGACTCTAAGTCACAAATCGGATACGTATTTGTATTAAATGGTGGAGCTGTCAGTTGGTGCAGTTCCAAGCATAGCGTCGTGCCGGGATCTACGTGTGAAGCGGAGTACATAGCTGCTTCGGAAGCAGCAAAGGAAGGAGTCCGGATGAAGGAGTTCATATCCGATCTAGGTGTCATACCTAGTGCATCGGGTCCAATGAAAATCTATTGTGACAATTCTGGTGCAATTGCCTTGGCAAAGGAATCCAGATTTCACAAGAGAGCCAAGCACATCAAGAGACGCTTCAATTCCATCCGCGATCAAGTCAAGGAGGGAGACATAGAGATTTGCAAGATACATACGGATCTAAATGTTGCAGACCCGTTGACTAAGCCTCTCTCACGAGCAAAACATGATCAGCACCAAGACTCCATGTATGTTAGAGTCATTACAATGTAATCTAGATTATTGACTCTAGTGCAAGTGGGAGACTAAAGGAAATATGCCCTAGAGGCAATAATAAAGTTGTTATTTATATTTCCTTATATCATGATAAATGTTTATTATTCATGCTAGAATTGTATTAACCGGAAACTTAGTACATGTGTGAATACATAGACAAACAAAGTGTCACTAGTATGCCTCTACTTGACTAGCTCGTTAATCAAAGATGGTTAAGTTTCCTAGCCATAGACATGAGTTTTCATTTGATGAACGGGGTCACATCATTAGAGAATGATGTGATTGACTTGACCCATCCGTTAGCTTAGCACTATGATCGTTTAGTTTATTTCCATTGCTTTCTTCATAACTTATACATGTTCCTATGACTATGAGATCATGCAACTCCCGAATACCGGAGGAACGCTTAGTGTGCTATCAAAATTCACAACGTAACTGGGTGATTATAAAGATGCTCTACAGGTGTCTCCGATGGTGTTTGTTGCATTGGCATAGATCGAGATTAGGATTTGTCACTCCGATTGTCGGAGAGGTATCTCTGGGCCCTCTCGGTAATGCACATCACTATAAGCCTTGCAAGCAATGTGACTAATGAGTTAGTTGTGGGATGATGTATTACGGAACGAGTAAAGAGACTTGCCGGTAACGAGATTGAACTAGGTATGATGATATCGACGATCGAATCTTGGGCAAGTAACATACCGATGACAAAGGGAACAACGTATGTTGTTATGCGGTTTGCCCGATAAAGATCTTCGTAGAATATGTAGGAACCAATATGAGCATCCAGGTTCCGCTATTGGTTATTGACCGGAGATGAGTCTCGGTCATGCCTACATAGTTCTCGAACCCGTAGGGTCCGCACGCTTAACGTTCGATGACAATCGGTATTATGAGTTTATGTGTTTATGTACCGAAGGTAGTTCGGAGTCCCAGATGTGATCACGGACATGACGAGGAGTCTCGAAATGGTCGAGACATGAAGATTGATATATTGGAAGGTTATGTTCGGACACCGGAATGGTTTCGGATGAGTTCGGGCATTTACCGGAGTACCGGGGGGTTACCGGAACCCCTCGAGGGCTTAATGGGCCTACATGGGCTTTAGTGGAAGAGAGAGGAGGCGGCCAAGAGGTGGGGCGCGTTCCCCCAAGCCCAATCCAAATTGGGGAGGGGGGTCGGCCCCCCTTTCCTTCTTCCCCTCTTCCCCTTCCTTCCCCCTCCTAGTTGGACTAGGAAAGGGGGGAAACCTACTCCTAGTAGGAGTAGGAATCCCCCCCTTGGGGGCGCACCATGAGGCCGGACGGCCCCCTCCTCCCCTCCTTTATATACGGAGGAGGGGGGCACCCCATAGACACACAAGTTGATTCTTAGCCATGTGCGGTGCCTGTTGGGGAACGTAGTAATTTCAAAAAAATTCCTACGCACACGCAAGATCATGGTGATGCATAGCAACGAGAGGGGAGAGTGTTGTCCACATACCCTCGTAGACCGACAGCGGAAGCGTTATCACAACGCGGTTGATGTAGTCGTACGTCTTCACGATCCGACCGATCAAGTACCGAACGCACGGCACCTCCGAAGTTCTACACACGTTCAGCTCGATGACGTCCCTCGAACTCCGATCCAGCCGAGTGTTGAGGGAGAGTTTCGTCAGCACGACGGCGTGGTGACGATGATGATGTTCCACCGACGCAGGGCTTCGCCTAAGCTCCGCGATGGTATTATCGAGGTCTAATCTGGTGGAGGGGGGCACCGCACACGGCTAAAATATCGTATATCAAGTGTGTTCTCAGGTGCCCCCCTGCCCCCGTATATAAAGGAGCAAGGGGGAGGCCGGCTGCCCTAGGCGCGCCAAGAAGAGAGGGGGAGTCCTCCTAGTAGGAGTAGGACTCCCCTTTCCTAGTCCTACTAGGAAAAGAGGGGGGGAAGGAAAGAGAGGGAGAGGGAGAGGGAAAGGGGGCTGCGCCCCCCTCTCCTAGTCCAACTAGGACTCCCCTTGGGAGGGGGCGCGCCACCTCATGGTTGCTGCCCTCTCTCTCCCCTCAAGGCCCACCAAGGCCCAATACTTCCCGGGGGGGTTCCGGTAACCCTCCGACACTCCGGTTTAATCCGAAACTTCTCGGGAACACTTCCGGTGTCCGAATATAGTCGTCCAATATATCAATCTTTATGTCTCGACCATTTCGAGGCTCCTCGTCATGTCCGTGATCACATCCGGGACTCCGAACAACCTTCGGTACATCAAATCACATAAACTCATAATACAACTGTCATCGTAACTTTAAGCGTGCGGACCCTTTGGGTTCGAGAACTATGTAGACATGACCGAGACACCTCTCCGGTCAATAACCAATAGCGGGACCTGGATGCCCATATTGGCTCCCACATATTCTACGAAGATCTTTATCGGTCAGACCGCATAACAACATACGTTGTTCCCTTTGTCATCGGTATGTTACTTGCCCGAGATTCGATCGTCGGTATCTCGATACCTAGTTCAATCTCGTTACCGGCAAGTCTCTTTACTCGTTCCGTAATACATCATCCCGCAACTAACTCATTAGTCACAATGCTTGCAAGGCTTATAGTGATGTGCATTACCGAGTGGGCCCAGAGATACCTCTCCGACAATCGGAGTGACAAATCCTAATCTCGAAATACGCCAACCCAACAAGTACCTTTGGAGACACCTGTAGAGCACCTTTATAATCACCCAGTTACGTTGTGACGTTTGGTAGCACACAAAGTGTTCCTCCGGTAAACGGGAGTTGCATAATCTCATAGTCATAGGAACATGTATAAGTCATGAAGAAAGCAATAGAAACATACTAAACAATCGGGTGCTGAGCTAACGTAATGGGTCATGTCAATCACGTCATTCTCCTAATGAGGTGATCCCGTTAATCAAATGACTACTCATGTCTATGGCTAGGAAACATAACCATCTTTGATTAACGAGCTAGTCAAGTAGAGGCATACTAGTGACACTCTGTTTGTCTATGTATTCACACATGTATTATGTTTCCGGTTAATACAATTCTAGCATGAATAATAAACATTTATCATGATATAAGGAAATAAATAATAACTTTATTATTGCCTCTAGGGCATATTTCCTTCAGTCTCCCACTTGCACTAGAGTCAATAATCTAGATTACACAGTAATGATTCTAACACCCATGGAGCCTTGGTGCTGATCATGTTTTGCTCGTGGAAGAGGCTTAGTCAACGGGTCTGCAACATTCAGATCCGTATGTATCTTGCAAATTTCTATGTCTCCCACCTGGACTAAATCCCGGATGGAATTGAAGCGTCTCTTGATGTGCTTGGTTCTCTTGTGAAATCTGGATTCCTTCGCCAAGGCAATTGCACCAGTATTGTCACAAAAGATTTTCATTGGACCCGATGCACTAGGTATGACACCTAGATCAGATATGAACTCCTTCATCCATACTCCTTCAATTGCTGCTTCCGAAACAGCTATGTATTCCGCTTCACACGTAGATCCCGCAATGACGCTTTGTTTAGAACTGCACCAACTGACAGCTCCACCGTTCAATGTAAACACGTATCCGGTTTGCGATTTAGAATCGTCCGGATCAGTGTCAAAGCTTGCATCAACGTAACCATTTACGATGAGCTCTTTGAAACCTCCATAAACGAGAAACATACCCTTAGTCCTTTTCAGGTATTTCAGGATGTTCTTGACCGCTGTCCAATGATCCACTCCTGGATTACTTTGGTACCTCCCTGCTAGACTTATAGCAAGGCACACATCAGGTCTGGTACACAGCATTGCATACATGATAGAGCCTATGGCTGAAGCATAGGGAACATCTTTCATCTTCTCTCTATCTTCTGCAGTGGTCGGGCATTGAGTCTTACTCAACTTCACACCTTGTAACACAGGCAAGAACCCTTTCTTTGCTTGATCCATTTTGAACTTCTTCAAAACTTTGTCAAGGTATGTGCTTTGTGAAAGTCCAATTAAGCGTCTTGATCTATCTCTATAGATCTTGATGCCCAATATATACGCAGCTTCACCGAGGTCTTTCATTGAAAAAGTCTTATTCAAGTATCCCTTTATGCTATCCAGAAATTCTATATCATTTCCAATCAGCAATATGTCATCCACATATAATATCAGAAATGCTACAGAGCTCCCACTCACTTTCTTGTAAATACAGGCTTCTCCAAAAGTCAGTACAAAACCAAATGCTTTGATTACACTATCAAAGCGTTTATTCCAACTCCGAGAGGCTTGCACCAGTCCATAAATGGATCGTTGGAGCTTGCACACTTTGTTAGCTCCCTTTGGATCGACAAAACCTTCCGGTTGCATCATATACAACTCTTCTTCCAGAAATCCATTCAGGAATGCAGTTTTGACATCCATTTGCCAAATTTCATAATCATAAAATGCGGCAATTGCTAACATGATTCGGACAGACTTAAGCATCGCTACGGGTGAGAAGGTCTCATCGTAGTCAATCCCTTGAACTTGTCGAAAACCTTTTGCAACAAGTCGAGCTTTATAGACAGTAACATTACCGTCAGTGTCTGTCTTCTTCTTGAAGATCCATTTATTCTCAATTGCTTGCCGATCATCGGGCAAGTCAACCAAAGTCCACACTTTGTTCTCATACATGGCTCCCATCTCAGATTTCATGGCCTCAAGCCATTTTGCGGAATCTGGGCTCACCATCGCTTCTTCATAGTTCGTAGGTTCGTCATGGTCTAGTAACATAACCTCCAGAAGAGGATTACCATACCACTCTGGTGCGGATCTTACTCTGGTTGACCTACGAGGTTCAGTAATAACTTGATCTGAAGTTCCATGATCATCATCATTAACTTCCTCACTAATTGGTATAGGCATCGCAGAAACTGGTTTCTGCGATGAACTACTTTCCAATAAGGGAGCAGGTACAATTACCTCATCAAGTTCTACTTTCCTCCCACTCACTTCTTTCGAGAGAAACTCCTTCTCCAGAAAAATTCTGAATTTAGCAACAAAAGTCTTGCCTTCGGATCTGTGATAGAAGGTGTACCCAACAGTCTCCTTTGGGTATCCTATGAAGACACATTTCTCCGATTTGGGTTCGAGCTTATCAGTTTGAAGCTTTTTCACATAAGCATCGCAGCCCCAAACTTTAAGAAACGACAACTTTGGTTTCTTGCCAAAACACAGTTCATAAGGCGTCGTCTCAACGGATTTTGATGGTGCCCTATTTAACGTGAATGCGGCCGTCTCTAAAGCATAACCCCAAAATGATAGCGGTAAATCAGTAAGAGACATCATAGATCGCACCATATCTAGAAAGTACGATTATGACGTTCGGACACACCATTACGCTGTGGTGTTCCGGGTGGCATGAGTTGCGAAACTATTCCGCATTGTTTCAAATGAAGACCAAACTCATAACTCAAATATTCTCCTCCACGATCAGATCGTAGAAACTTTATTTTCTTGTTACGATGATTTTCAACTTCACTCTGAAATTCTTTGAACTTTTCAAATGTTTCAGACTTATGTTTCATTAAGTAGATATACCCATATCTGCTTAAATCATCTGTGAAGGTGAGAAAATAACGATATCCGCCACGAGCCTCAACATTCATCGGACCACATACATCCGTATGTATGATTTCCAACAAATCTGTTGCTCTCTCCATAGTTCTGGAGAACGGTGTTTTGGTCATCTTGCCCATGAGGCACGGTTCGCAAGTACCAAGTGATTCATAATCAAGTGGTTCCAAAAGTCCATCAGTATGGAGTTTCTTCATGCGCTTTACACCGATATGACCTAAACAGCAGTGCCACAAATAAGTTGCACTATCATTATCAACTCTGCATCTTTTGGCTTCAATACTATGAATATGTGTATCACCACTATCGAGATTCGACAAAAATAGACCACTCTTCAAGGGTGCATGACCATAAAAGATATTACTCATATAAATAGAACAACCATTATTCTCTGATTTAAATGAATAACCGTCTCGCATCAAACAAGATCCAGATATAATGTTCATGCTTAACGCTGGCACGAAATAACAATTATTTAGGTATAAAACTAATCCCGAAGGTAGATGTAGAGATAGCGTGCCGACCGCGATCACATCGACTTTGGAACCATTTCCCACGCGCATCGTCACCTCGTCCTTAGCCAATCTTCGCTTAATCCGTAGCCCCTGCTTCGAGTTGCAAATATTAGCAACAGAACCAGTATCAAATACCGAGGTGCTACTGCGAGCATTAGTAAGGTACACATCAATAACACTTGCACTAGAGTCAATAATCTAGATTACATAGTAATGATTCTTACACCCATGGAGTCTTGGTGCTGATCATGTTTTGCTCATGGAAGAGGCTTAGTCAACGGGTCTGCTACATTCAGATCCGTATGTATCTTGCAAATTTTTATGTCTCCCACCTGGACTAAATCCCGGATGGAATTGAAGCGTCTTCTGATGTGCTTGGTTCTCTTGTGAAATCTGGATTCCTTTGCTAAGGCAATTGCACCAGTATTATCACAAAAGATTTTCATTGGTCCCGATGTACTAGGTATGACACCTAGATCGGATATGAACTCCTTCATCCAGACTTCTTCATTCGCTGCTTCCGAAGCAGCTATGTATTCCGCTTCACACGTAGATCCCGCCACGACACTTTGCTTGGAACTGCACCAACTGACAGCTCCACCGTTCAATGTAAATACGTATCCGGTTTGCGATTTCGAATCGTCCGGATCAGTGTCAAAGCTTGCATCAACGTAACCCCTTACGATGAGCTCTTTGTCACCTCCATAAACGAGAAACATATCCTTAGTCCTTTTCAGGTATTTCAGGATGTTCTTGACCGCTGTCCAGTGATCCACTCCTGGATTACTTTGGTACCTCCCTGCTAAACTTATAGCAAGGGACACATCAGGTCTAGTACACAGCATTGCATACATGATAGAGCCTATGGCTGAAGCATAGGGAACATCTTTCATTTTCTCTCTATCTTCTGCAGTGGTCGGGCATTGAGTCTTACTCAATCTCACACCTTGTAGTACAGGCAAGAACCCTTTCTTTGCTTGATCCATTTTGAACTTCTTCAAAACTTTGTCAAGGTATGTGCTTTGTGAAAGTCCAATTAAGCGTCTTGATCTATCTCTATAGATCTTAATGCCTAATATATATGCAGCTTCACCGAGGTCTTTCATTGAAAAACTCTTATTTAAGTATCCCTTTATGCTATCCAGAAATTCTATATCATTTCCAATCAGTAATATGGCATCCACATATAATATCAGAAATGCTATCGAGCTCCCACTCACTTTCTTGTAAATACAGGCTTCTCCAAAAGTCTGTATAAAACCAAATGCTTTGATCACACTATCAAAGCGTTTATTCCAACTCCGAGAGGCTTGCACCAGTCCATAAATGGATCGCTGGAGCTTGCACACTTTGTTAGCTCCCTTTGGATGGACAAAACCTTCCGGTTGCATCATATACAACTCTTCTTCCAGAAATCCATTCAGGAATGTAGTTTTGACATCCATTTGCCAAATTTCATAATCATAAAATGCGGCAACTGCTAACATGATTTGGACAGACTTAAGCATCGCTACGGGTGAGAAGGTCTCATCGTAGTCAATCCCTTGAACTTGTTGAAAACCTTTTGCAACAAGTCGAGCTTTATAGACAGTAACATTACCATCAGCGTCAGTCTTCTTCTTGAAGATCCATTTGTTTTCAATGGCTTGCCCACCATCGGGCAAGTCAACCAAAGTCCATACTTTGTTCTCATACATGGATCCCATCTCGGATTTCATGGCTTCAAGCCATTTTGCGGAATCTGGGCTCACCATCGCTTCTTCATAGTTCGTAGGTTCGTCATGGTCTAGTAACATGACCTCCAGAACAGGATTACCGTACCACTCTGGTGCGGTTCTTGATCTAGTTGACCTACGAAGTTCAGTAATAACTTGATCTGAAGTTTCATGATCATTATCATTAACTTCCTCACTACTTGGTGTAGGTGTCGCAGAAACTGATTTCTGCGATGATCTACTTTCCAATAAGGGAGCAGGTACAGTTACCTCATCAAGTTCTACTTTCCTCCCACTCACATCTTTCGAGAGAAACTCCTTCTCTAGAAATGATCCATTCCTAGCAATGAATATCTTGCCTTCGGATCTGTGATAGAAGGTATACCCAGCAGTCTCTTTTGGGTATCCTATGAAGACACATTTCTCCGATTTGGGTTCGAGCTTATCAGGTTGAAGTTTCTTCACATAAGCATCGCAACCCCAAACTTTAAGATACGACAACTTTGGTTTCTTGCCAAACCATAGTTCATAAGGCGTCGTCTCAACGGATTTTGATGGTGTCCTATTTAGAGTGAATGCAGCCGTCTCTAAAGCATAACCCCAAAACGATAGCGGTAAATCAGTAAGAGACATCATAGCACCATATCTAATAAAGTACGATTACGACGTTCGGACACACCATTACGATGTGGTGTTCCGGGTGGCGTGAGTTGCGAAACTATTCCACATTGTTTCAAATGTAGACCAAACTCGTAACTCAAATATTCTCCTCCACGATCAGATCGTAGGAATTTAATTTTCTTGTTACGATGATTTTCAACTTCACTCTGAAATTCTTTGAACTTTTCAAATGTTTCAGACTTATGTTTCATTAAGTAGATATACCCATATCTGCTCAAATCATCTATGAAGGTGAGAAAATAACGATATCCGCCACGAGCCTCAATATTTATCGGACCACATACATCTGTATGTATGATTTCCAACAAATCTGTTGCTCTCTCCATAGTACCGGAGAACGGTGTTTTGGTCATCTTGCCCATAAGGCACGGTTCGCAAGTACCAAGTGATTCAAAATCAAGTGATTCCAAAATTCCATCAGTATGGAGTTTCTTCATGCGCTTTACACCCATATGACCCAAACGGCAGTGCCACAAATAAGTTTCACTGTCATTATTAACTCTGCATCTTTTGGCTTCAACATTATGAATATGTGTATCACTACTATCGAGATTCATTAAAAATAGACCACTCTTCAAGGGTGCATGACCATAAAAGAAATTATTCATATAAATAGAACAACCATTATTCTCTGATTTAAATGAATAACCGTCTCGCATTAAACAAGATCTAGATATAATGTTCATGCTCAACGCTGTCACCAAATAACAATTATTTAGGTCTAATATTAATCCCCAAGGTAGATGTAGAGGTAGCGTGCCGACGGCGATCACATCGACTTTGGAACCATTTCCCACGCGCATCGTCACCTCGTCCTTAGCCAATCTTCGCTCAATCCGTAGCCCCTGTTTCGAGTTGCAAATATTAGCAACAGAACCAGTATCAAATACCCAGGTGCTACTACGAGCATTGGTAAGGTACACATCAATAACTTGTATATCACATATACCTTTGTTAACCTTGCCATCCTTCTTTTCCGCCAAATACTTGGGGTAGTTCCGCTTCCAGTGACCAGTCTGCTTACAGTAGAAGCACTCAGTTTCAGGCTTAGGTCCAGACTTGGGTTTCTTCTCCTGAACAGCAACTTGCTTACTGTTCTTCTTGAAGTTCCCCTTCTTCTTCCCTTTGCCCTTTTTCTTGAAACTAGTGGTTTTACTGACCATCAACACTTGATGCTCCTTTTTGATTTCTACCTCCGCTGCCTTTAGCATTGCGAAGAGCTCGGGAATTGTCTTATCCATCCCTTGCATGTTATAGTTCATCACGAAGCTCTTGTAGCTTGGTGGCAGTGATTGAAGAATTCTGTCAATGACGCAATCATCCGGAAGTTCAACTCCCAGTTGAACCAAGTGATTATTATACCCAGACATTCTGAGTATATGCTCACTGACAGAACTATTCTCTTCCATCTTGCAGCTATAGAACTTATTGGAGACTTCATATCTCTCAATCCGGGCATTTGCTTGAAATATTAACTTCAACTCCTGGAACATCTCATATGCTCCATGACGTTCAAAACGTCGTTGAAGTCCCGGTTCTAAGCCGTAAAGCATGGCACACTGAACTATTGAGTAGTCATCAGCTTTGCTTTGCCAGACGTTCATAACTTCTGGCGTAGCTCTTGCAGGAGGCCTGGCACCTAGCGGTGCTTCCAGGACGTAATTCTTCTGTGCAGCAATGAGGATAATCCTCAAGTTACGGACCCAGTCCGTGTAATTGCTACCATCATCTTTGAACTTAGCTTTCTCAAGGAACGCATTAAAATTCAACGGAACAACAGCACGGGCCATTTATCTATAATTAACATAGACAAGCAAGATACTATCAGGTACTAAGTTCATGATAAATTTAAGTTCAATTAATCATATTACTTAAGAACTCCCACTTAGATAGACATCCCTCTAATCATCTAAGTGATTACGTGATCCAAAGCAACTAAACCATGTACGATTAACACGTGAGATGGAGTAGTTTCAATAGTGAACATCACTATGTTGATCATACCTACTATATGATTCACGCTCGACCTTTCGGTCTCTGTGTTCCGAGGCCATATCTGTATATGCTAGGCTCGTCAAGTTTAACCTGAGTATGCCGCGTGTGCAACTGTTTTGCACCCGTTGTATTTGAACGTAGAGCCTATCACACCCGATTAACACATGGTGTCTCAGCACGAAGAACTTTTGCAACGGTGCATACTCAGGGAGAACACTTTTATCTTGAAATTTTAGTGAGAGATCATCTTATAATGCTACCGTCAATCAAAGCAAGATAAGATGCATAAAGGATTAACATCACATGCAATCAATATAAGTGATATGATATGGCCATCATCATCTTGTGCTTGTGATCTCCATCCCCGAAGCACCGTGCTCGTGATCTCCATCTCCGAAGCACCGTCATGATCACCATCGTCACCGGCACGACACCTTGATCTCCATCGTAGTATCGTTGTCGTCTCGCCAACTTATTGCTTTTACGACTATCGCTACCGCTTAGTGATAAAGTAAAACTATTACATGGCGATTGCATCTCATACAATAAAGCGACAACCATATGGCTCCTGCCAGTTGCCGATAACTCGGTTACAAAACATGATCATCTCATACAACACATTATATCACATCATGTCTTGACCATATCACATCACAACATGCCCTGCAAAAACAAGTTAGACGTCCTCTACTTTGTTGTTGCATGTTTTACGTGGCTGCTACGGGCTTAGCAAGAACCGTTCTTACCTACGCATCAAAACCACAACGATAGTTTGTCAAGTTGGTGCTGTTTTAACCTTCGCAAGGACCGGGCGTAGCCACACTCGGTTCAACTAAAGTGAGAGAGACAGACACCCGCCAGTCACCTTTAAGCAACGAGTGCTCCGAACGGTGAAACCAGTCTCGCGTAAGCGTACACGTAATGTCGGTCCGGGCCGCTTCATCTCACAATACCGTTGAACCAAAGTATGTCATGCTGGTAAGCAGTATGACTTATATCGCCCACAACTCACTTGTGTTCTACTCGTGCATAGCATCAACGCATAAAACCAGGCTCGGATGCCACTGTTGGGGAACGTAGTAATTTCAAAAAAATTCCTACGCACACGCAAGATCATGGTGATGCATAGCAACGAGAGGGGAGAGTGTTGTCCACGTACCCTCGTAGACCGACAGCGGAAGCGTTATCACAACGCGGTTGATGTAGTCATACGTCTTCACGATCCGACCGATCAAGTACCGAACGCACGGCACCTCCGAAGTTCTACACACGTTCAGCTCGATGACGTCCCTCGAACTCCGATCCAGCCGAGTGTTGAGGGAGAGTTTCGTCAGCACGACGGCGTGGTGACGATGATGATGTTCCACCGACGCAGGGCTTCGCCTAAGCTCCGCGACGGTATTATCGAGGTGTAATCTGGTGGGGGGGGGCACCGCACACGGCTAAAATATCGTATATCAAGTGTGTTCTCAGGTGCCCCCCTGCCCCCGTATATAAAGGAGCAAGGGGGAGGCCGGCTGCCCTAGGCGCGCCAAGGAGAGAGGGGGAGTCCTCCTCCTAGTAGGAGTAGGACTCCCCTTTCCTAGTCCTACTAGGAAAAGAGGGGGGAAGGAAAGAGAGGGAGAGGGAAAGGGGGCTGCGCCCCCCTCTCCTAGTCCAACTAGGACTCCCCTTGGGAGGGGGCGCGCCACCTCATGGCTGCTGCCCTCTCTCTCCCCTCAAGGCCCACCAAGGCCCAATACTTCCCCGGGGGGTTCCGGTAACCCTCCGGCATTCCGGTTTAATCCGAAACTTCTCCGGAACACTTCCGGTGTCCGAATATAGTCGTCCAATATATCAATCTTTACGTCTCGACCATTTCGAGACTCCTCGTCATGTCCGTGATCACATCCGGGACTCCGAACAACCTTCGGTACATCAAATCACATAAACTCATAATATAACTGTCATCGTAACTTTAAGCGTGCGGACCCTTTGGGTTCGAGAACTATGTAGACATGACCGAGACACCTCTCCGGTCAATAACCAATAGCGGGACCTGGATGCCCATATTGGCTCCCACATATTCTACGAAGATCTTTATCGGTCAGACCGCATAACAACATACGTTGTTCCCTTTGTCATCGGTATGTTACTTGCCCGAGATTCGATCGTCGGTATCTCGATACCTAGTTCAATCTCGTTACCGGCAAGTCTCTTTACTCGTTCCGTAATACATCATCCCGCAACTAACTCATTAGTCACAATGCTTGCAAGGCTTATAGTGATGTGCATTACCGAGTGGGCCCAGAGATACCTCTCCGACAATCGGAGTGACAAATCCTAATCTCGAAATACGCCAACCCAACAAGTACCTTTGGAGACACCTGTAGAGCACCTTTATAATCACCCAGTTACGTTGTGACGTTTGGTAGCACACAAAGTGTTCCTCCGGTAAACGGGAGTTGCATAATCTCATAGTCATAGGAACATGTATAAGTCATGAAGAAAGCAATAGCAACATACTAAACGATCGGGTGCTAAGCTAACGTAATGGGTCATGTCAATCACGTCATTCTCCTAATGAGATGATCCCATTAATCAAATGACAACTCATGTCTATGGCTAGGAAACATAACCATCTTTGATTAACGAGCTAGTCAAGTAGAGGCATACTAGTGACACTCTGTTTGTCTATGTATTCACACATGTATTATGTTTCCGGTTAATACAATTCTAGCATGAATAATAAACATTTATCATGATATAAGGAAATATATAATACTTTATTATTGCCTCTAGGGCATATTTCCTTCAGTGCCCCCCTCCACATATTTCCACCTCGGCCATATTGTCGTAGTGCTTAGGTGAAGCCCTGCGTCGGTAACTTCATCATCACCGTCAACACGCCGTCGTGCTGATGAAACTCTCCCTCGACCTCAGCTGGATCTAGAAGTTCGAGGGACGTCACCGAGCTGAACGTGTGCAGATCGCGGAGGTGCCGTGCGTTCGGTACTTGATCGGTTGGATCGCGGAGACGTTTGACTACATCAACCGCGTTACTTAACGCTTCTGCTTTCGGTCTATAAGGGTACGTGGACACACTCTCCCCGCTCGTTGCTGTGCTCTCCTAGATAGATCTTGCGTGATCGTAGGAAAATTTTGAAATACTATGTTCCCCAACAAAACTCATTAGTCACATGAAGCTTCTTATGATGTTGTATTACCGAGAGGGCCCAGAGATATCTCTCCATCACATGGAGTGACAAATCCCAGTCTCGATCCATGCAACTCAATAGACACCTCTGGAGATACCTCTTGAACACCTTTATTATTAACTGATGTTTGATAGCACACAAAGTATTCCTCTGGTGTCCGGCAGTGGCGTGATCTCACGGTCTAAGGAACTGGTACTTGACATGAAGAAAGCTTTAGCAAATAACTAAACGATCGGATGCTAAGCTTACGGTTGGGTCTGTCCATCACATCAGACTCCCAATGATGTGATCCCATTATCAAATGACAACTCATGTCTATGGTTAGGAAACCTTAACCATCTTTGATCAACGAACTAGTCTAGTAGAGGCTCACTAGGGACACGGTGTAGTTTATGTATTCACAGGTATATTTAAGTTTCTGGTCAATACAATTCTAGCATGAATAATAAACATTTATCATGAACGGGAAATATGATAATAACCAATTTATTATTGCCTCTAGGGCATATTTCCAACACTCCCTCCACAGATCAATATTCATCCGGTGTTCCATGTCAGCTGAAGGGACACAAAGGCTCACATGATGTTCTAGCTCAAGAACTCCCTCTGGTGGGACCTAATGGCAAGATAAGAACAGAACCACTTTCAGTTCTGGAAACAAGATCACTCCCTCGAAAAGGCATGCTAGTGACACAATGGCTCGTCAATGGGCAAACCTGAACCCTGATGAAGCTTCTTGGGAGGATGTCAGCTTCATCGAACAAGTCTTCCTAGTCTCCTTCAAACAAACCATTCAGTCCTGGTTTCCGAAAACTAAAACTTGAGGACAATTCTTCTCTCAATGGAGGTGTATTGTCAGAACCTGGTTATCTTTTGTCTAAATATTCAAAAGTGGTGTCAATTTTTCAGTTAGTAGATACGGGTTCAGAGCAACGCTATGAAGATCCTACGACTGGGAGTCAATCTTGTGATCCAACGGCTACAGTCCATTGTCTAAAATTGATGTTGTCCTGTAGCCTTTCTCTGTCGGTGACAACTAGGAAGTAACTCTGTAAATTCAGTATGACACCTATATGTAAGACTATCAATGAGTGAGCCCAAGAGCTCTGGCCATGAAATGAAATGAAATTCTATCCTAGCTTATCTTGTTCTTACTTCTGTAGCTAGGGTTTCTACATAAAAATTCCCCAATCATAGCGGGTGCTTCACATTTGGAGTAATTTCTGTTGTCGATCTCTGGCGGGATTTTACAGAGCCGTAGGCGTCAGCGGCTGGAACAAGAAAGGCGGATATGGATGATAGCTAGCCAGAAGCAGCATCCGAACCACCGGACCGGAGTTCCAAGGCGGCGCACATGGTGGCATGCACGAGAGAGAAGGAAGGTGAGAGGGCATGTGGAGGAAGGATAAGAAAAAAAGAGGAGGCGCCGCTCCACCGCGACGACGACAGGAATCGAGCGCCCTCCTCGAACTGATTCTTCCCTCGCCGTCGGGCGTGGAGATGAGGAGAAACCTGTCGGCGAGCGGCTCATCTCTCCCTCTCTGTGAGGACGACGGGGGAAAGGAATGTTGCAGCAGGGAGTGGATGAGAGCATCTCCACTCGCCCCCCCCCCCCAACAGGCCCCCCAAGACGCCATTTCCACCAGCGCCGGAAAAAAAACCTGTCGCCCCCCAGGACGTCAAATTCCGCCGGTTCGGCCCATTTTTTGGCCCCGCGATCCCAGGCCGAACCCAGCGCACTGGGGGCACTTGGGGGCTCCTGCGAAAGGAAAAGGGCGTGTGGGCCACCACTGTGAGGCGAGAAACGCCTTTTCCCCGCCCAGATTCGACCCACGCGTTGTAGGCCGCCACTTCTCCTTTCGCCGCCATGCCGATCTCGGCGCTGCCCACCTTCCCACAGTCGCTACTCCGCCGCTAGAAAGGCCATTTCCCCGCCGGAAAGATAGGGCTTCACCGCGGCAGCCTCCATCCTGCTCCTGGGTGAGCTTTCCAGGGCTCCGACCACGCAGGCAGGGGATACCGGCGGCTACGCACCCACCATGCCCACCAGGTGTTTGGCAATGGACTCCGACGACGAGGAGGCGTTTGCGGCTCTGATGGAGGATGAAGCTGAGGCCGACACCCAGGACGAAGAGCACCTCATGATCCTCGCCACTCTGGCCGGCCTGTTCGCGAACAATGCCAAGCCGCGACGAGGTGGCTCGGTGTCGGGCCGCCGTAAGAGCAAGCATAGGCATCGACTGAGGGCTATTGCTTGCTCTACGCCAACTACTTCGTCGACGGTCCACTGCACGGCGAGAAAGTATTTCGGTGCCGTTATCGGATGAATCGAAAACTCTTCCTCGGGATTGTGAATGCCATCCGGGAGTTCGACAGTTACTTCATTTGCAAGAAGGATTGCACTGGCACAGTTGGATTCTCCTCACTCCAGAAGTCCATGACAGCTATGAGGATGCTTGCATACGGAGCTCCCGGTGATATACTGGAAGACTATGGACGCATGGTCGAGTCCACCATCATTGAGTGTTTGTACAAGTTCTCCAGGGCAGTGGTGGCAGTGTTTGGACCACAATACTTGTGATCACCGAAGACACTGCTTGGATCCTAGCACAGAATGCAGGAAGAGGATTTCCTGGGATGCTTGGAAACATCAACTGCATGCATTGGGCATGGAAAATAGTCCATTTGCTTGGCAAGGGATGTACAAAGGCACCAAAGGAGCTTGCAGTGTGGTACTTGAGGCAGTGGTCACACAGGACCTCTGGATTTGGCACTCCTTTGGTATGCCAGGAACTCACGATGACATCAACGTACTGCAGTGCTCGAATGTCTTTGCCAACCTTCTTGAAGGTCATGCTCCTCCGGTGAACTTCGAGGTCAATGGGCACCACTACAACAAGGGATACTACCTAGCAGATGGCATCTATCCGAGATGATCCACATTTGTGAAGACTATGTCAAACCCTGTGCTAGGAGGCAATAACTCCTACTTTGCCAAGTGTCAGGAGGCTTGCGGGAAGGATGTCGAGCGGGCATTTGGTGTGCTCCAATCTTGATTTGCTATTGTCCGGTACCCCGCTTTGACCTGGTCGAAATCTCAAATGTGGGAAGTGATGACTTGTTGTGTCATCTTGCACAACATGATTATTGAGAGCGAGCAGGAAGAGCCAGTGTTTGATACTGAACCATATTGCAGGCAGGGTCCTCTTGCCCAAGTTGGTCACTACGTACCGGCATCATGGGCTACCTTCCTCAATATGCATCAGGAGCCACGAGTGCATCAAGAACTGCAGTACGATCTGGTGGAGCACATATGGAGGCTCAAGGGCAACGCCTAGTTTGATGTGTGATGAACTATGAGTTTGCTTCGTTAAACTATGAATTTTAGTTTGTGTTTGAATGAGTTTGCTTTGTTGAACTATTTGATTTGTATTGATTTATTTGGTGAACTGTGTGATAAAAATTAGTTCTTGTTGAGTTTGTGCCAAGTGTACTGAATTTGGGCTAAATTTGGACCTAATTTACACCGAATTTTGGCCAAATCAGCGGCTAGGGGGTGAACTTGGGGGTCGGCTGAGAACCCGAGCCCCCCACGCTGAATTTATCGTCGATTGGCTCCAAATGGCGTTATTTCAAGCCCTTGTGGGACCGAACGGCTGGAGATGCTTTAAGGCGAGACGGTTGACTTGTCGTGAAGGTGTGTTCGTTCAGACTGTCCTACACCAAACGACCGGAAAACTGACTTGGCAACCAGATGTGCTTTGAGATCCACGCAAATGATTTGACGGCAACCGACACGTTCGGCCCAAATCCTAAAATCCTGATGTGTGGCACTTACATTATCATATGGGTAAGGCTGGGACGCTGCTCGACAGAAAGAAGAGGAAAGCTGGCGTTTGCACGTAGAGTCGGGGAGCAAACGGGAAAAAAAATCTGTCATGGCAACCCAGCCAAAGCATCAAGATCTATGCGATCAATCAGACGGCCGGAACACACCGGCACTTTACTCATTATGTAACGAAGCAAGATTTCATAACAAGACAAGACAAATTTCAGTAACATCCAATTCTGTAAAAGTCACAAAGAATTTTGCTAACTGCATTTCCCAGTTTCCATTTTGTTTAACCAGGTGCGTGCCTACCTGATTCTTCAGCCAACAGGATCAATGGCCACCTACTAACATGGCCAGCATAACATATTGGGTGACAAACAAGAAAAAAGGCTAAGGCTACTTATACACAATCATGTGGTCTGCGGCAAAAGAACATGATGTACAAAACTTTACACGAATCCAGGATTAAGACCTTCCTGTTCGTTGTGGCTGCTGCCGCTGCTGCTTCATGCTGGCTCTCCTTGCGACATCCCATGGCTTGTGAGGCACACAGACACCTTGCTGTGATGCAAAAAATGACTCATAGCCCGGGGAGTCGAAAGCAAAACCAGTGTGCTTGGAGTTCTCTCGGGGGAGCATGGAAATCGCATAGCTTCTTGCTTCTTCAGGGCTCAAATGGCTCCTCTCTGGAAGACGTATCATGCTGTATTCATGGGGGTCATCCTTGTGCATCTCTTGAACAACTTGGTAGTCATAGGGGAATAGCCATCGCTGAAGCCTGGAAGACCGACAGAGTATCAGAGACAGCACACGATTGATTCAGTATGTAAACTGAAAGGAACCAAAACCAGATGACAATAACATATACTCCCTCCGTTCCTAAATATTTGTCTTTCTAGAGATTTCAACAAGTGACTACATACGGAGCAAAATGAGTGAATCTACACTCTAAAATATGTCTATATACATCCGTATGTGGTAGTCCATTTGAAATCTCTAAAAAGACAAATATTTAGGAACGGAGGGAGTAATTGTGCAAAAGGAAAAGGTGGTATCTTACGATAAATATAGGAAGTCACCAAAGAGAGCGATGACCGGAACAAGAATTAGTGTCAGGTAGAAGAAAAAGGTACTCATCAGAACATAAATCACAAAGTATACATTTTCCTGCAGAAGGAACACAGCATGAAGTTATGCATTTGTAGAAAGAAATGGTTATTAGGCCCTAATGGTCATCAGCAGAGATAGATTAGTTCATAATTCACCAACCTGTCTGTCAAATGATGTCATTATGGCAGAGTATATAAAGATAAACAGAAACCAGGCTGCTATACTGCCGGCTACACTGAAATAATGCCATCTCGTAATAGAGTTGCATGACATGAGGAGGCGGAGGTTCACAGTAACCACAACACAAGTAAAGGCCATCGTGCTAACATCCCATTGACCAAGAATCTTGCCAGATGAGCCATGACCATGCTGACTTGCAGCTGCAGTGAAGTAATAAAACACTATTGACTGGTAGAAAGCAAAGAAACCCCACACCGCTATCACTTTCCACTTGAAGAATGTATTCCTGATTCCTTCCTGGTAAAGTTGTGGGTATTTCTTTGATAGAGATGCACTCACATCCTGAAAGGGTTCAATTACGTGAATGCCGCAAACAGCATCATTCAAGAACTTAATGTAAAATGAATACAGGCAGCTATACCTTATCAAATAATCCAACCATAATTACAGGTAGCGCTGTGAAAATGACATTATACAGCGACTGGAACCAGTCGTCATAAAACCGCTGACCAGAAAAGCCAGTTTGGAAAGTGAACCAGAACTGAGTTAGCGTAAACGTCAGATTCTTGTAGAAGAAGTATGTGATAACCTGAGACAGCAAGTGACCACATTAAGTTTCGTAAACTATAAATATATGAAAAGCTACAAGCTAACGAAACCATAAGCATACCTTGCACAATCTCAAGTATGACCACCGTCCATGTACAAGAAGTAAATCAGTAAGATAACGAAATTGAGCGATGGCAAAATCACTAGCCATAACTGCTTGCATCCCTTCTTGTCCACTAATGCCAATCCCAACATGAGCGGCTTGAATCATGCTTACATCATTAGCACCATCGCCAATGCTGAGAGTTATCTTACGAGCACCCTTCCTAACTAAGCTAGTAACCTACAAAATATGAGCGTCAACATTGGTATTTTGGCATCAGTTTGACCAAACAGGTTACGCAAGGAAAAAAACGCACAAACCAGAGACTTTGGTATTACTTGGAATGGGTAATGACTAAGTAAGCACATATAAGACCATATCAACAGCACAGAATTGGTTTCTGAGATCAAAACTGGAATAGCAAATGCAACCAATGTACACTGATTAATAACGAATCACATGCACAAACTCTTATTGTGAAGGTACAATATTGGTTATTGCCTTTACAATGTAATAATCTCCCCATATGAGTCCTAGACTAAAAAACTCACATATCCACAAATCAAGGATGGCATGCTGTTACTACTTCCCCGGGTAAAACGCAAGGCATGCATAAACACTAACAGTAAGAAATGAAATTTACCTGTGCCTTTTGCAGTGGAGAAACTCGACAACATACAACTGAGTGACAAATTAAACTCAAACCAAGAAGATTCACACGCAGAGCTGGGTCTAGAGCATACATCAAGCATCTTCCATCAATAATGAAAGCCAACTTTCGTTCCGGTGTGTTACTTAGAGAACGGCGGGCTTCCTCGAGGTAACTTCTTAGACTCTGTTTTACCGACTCTTTGATAACTCGCGCAATTTCCACAGGGTCACCCTGAAAATGGCCGGAACATTATATATGGAAAGGAAGGTCCATAACAAAGATTACGCCACAAGTCAAAAAGTTGGTTTAATACAATCAGATACAATTGTATTGCTGATTATGCTTTAACCGAAGTGCAAAGAACAAAAAAGACATACCAAGGCGCATATAAACATGGCAGAGAGGCTAAAGCAACACAACCCACATAAGAGGTAAGACAATCAAAAATATTTTATGCTGTTATCTACTCCCTCCGACCCATAATATAAGACATTATTACATCCAATATGTTCACACAATAAGTGTCACTGTTATGGGACAGAGGGAGTATATAAGAATAAAGACTAAATCTCAGCCAAAATAAATCCCTTAATACCCCCACCAATCAAAATACTAAGGAAAATGTGAGTTCTACTCGCAAGAACCCAGTTGAGCTATTCCCTGATCTAAATGATACTCCCTCAATAAGTGTCATTGATTTAGTACAACTTTGTACGAAATCAGCGACACTTTTTTTGGGACGGACGGAGTATGATTTTAGCAGTCTTCACTCGTATATCCATTTAAATCCTATAGAAGATAATACACCCTCTGTTCCTAAATATAATACGTTTATGCACTTCAATTTCAACTGCCAAAACGTCTTATATTTAGAAACAGAGGTGGTGTGTGTTAAGGCTTCATTGCCTCTATGACAGAATATCATTTCACAGTGCAATTCTATATGATTATCTTACCCTGTCCTCAGCCTCTCTAATTGTGTCTGTCTCTGAACTGATGATGAACTGTTTCGTGTCGTTGTTCACCAGGCTGCATGCTGCGGAGCAAATAAATAACCAACTGAAAAACTTCAGCAGCTTCTCTATATCAGGTGGGTGTGTGGGTGTTGGGGGGGGGGGGGGGGGGGGGGGGGGGGGGCTTTTAATATTCCCTTTAAGGAAGAAACAAGCAAATGTTAAAACAATATTACACAATTAAAACCTCACCGTATGCTATATTAATTGCTGTTTCCATTTTATCTCCAGTTAGCACCCAAATTTTTATGCCAGCTGCAGAAAGAGTTTCGATGCAGGCTGGCACCCCTTCTTGCAGTTTGTCTTCAATAGCAGTGCAACCTATCAATATAAGGTCCTTCTCAATCAATTCAGCCACCTGAAAGAAAAATGAGAAGAAAATTATATCACATTATGGCCCAGCAATAGCAGAAAAGATTAACTTCAAATGCTTTTTACAACTCACTGTCCTTAATAATATGACAGAATACACAGATAGTGGTATTCGTGTGACGATTTTCAATAAACTATTTAAACGCTTAATGTTTTAGGGAGAAGGACCAGTCTACTTTGTTCATGATCCTCTTTCCTATCTTGGTACATATACATCGAATTAACTGGATACAGATGTTTTTCCTAAATTATGTATAAATATGTATAAAGTACTAATATTCAATGGCAAGGTAAGATTACAAATTAGCAACAAAAATTATTAAACAACTACTCCCTCCACCCCATAATATAAGAGCGTTTTTAACACTACACAGGCAATAAGACTCGTCTAATTTTTGTCTTTTGAAGAGAAAAGAAACACCCATTAAAAAAATCACTCCTTCTGTCCCTTAAGTAAAGGTTGTCATGGCATACTCGGATTCATGCAGTCCACCGTTTAAAACATTGGCCATCAATATATAGATTAGTATATTGAAATAGTACTAGCAAAGTTCCTGTGCGTTACAACGGACCCAAAAGAGACAGCTACATGTTTGCAGGCTTGAAAAGAAATCACCCAAAATCTGTTCCTCTTATCTGTTTGGATGACATGGGGGACAGATGTGGCTGGCCTAGATGTGGAGTACCTTGCATGCTTTAGATGTAGATCGAATGGTCAGAAATGACGATGGATGGCAGGCACACCATCATCCCCAACCGGGTCTTTTATAGGAGTAGAGAGACGTGCAACAATGGCACTGATTTGGTTTTAAAACAATCTGTTTAAAAACATCTTCTGCTACTACACTATTATAGAAATCACAGAAAGAGTCTTGCATTCAAGAATGAAAATTCAGAAATGACCTATTTGTCAAGTACATTCAATAATTAAACTGATCGCAAAAGAAATTCAACTTTTGATTATACGAAATGCCCAGATCGAATAAATCCAAAATGAGGCTTCCAATATATGACAAAATGCAGAGCTACAGAGAATGTTCCTACATAACAATTATTTCTAAACCACATTACATTTTTTATACATAAACTGCAAAGTGATCACAGGAAATTAATCACATGCCCAGCAGCGCATACAAGACTCAAGTCCATAGTGGATGACAGTAAACCAAGAAGTCAGGCAAGCGATAGAAGGGATTGGAGAGGCAGTAACAGAACTTCAAATCATAAGGACCGCAATTCAGCACATATACTCAATAAAAGAAGATATAATATCAATACTAATAAAATATTCAGAAGATAGTGATGCATGCCTCATCAAGCTTCTTATCGCGGTCACGTAAAGAAGATTTAGCTTGCACGAACTTCTCATTCCAGCTTTTGTATTGGTCCATGCTGAGATCTCGATAAGCAAGGCAAAGTGTACGCAAGCCAGCAGATCCAAATTGCTCTAGATGTTCTCTGCTTGTCTTTTTAATGTCATAATTTCCATCAGCTAAACGTTCATAGATGACATTATCAGCACCCTATGACACAAAAGTTGTGGTATAAGGTTAGTGCAACGATCTGAAAAATGTAAGCTATATCAAGTGTTTGTTTCTTATATTACCTTGCAGTAGAGAACAAGTTTTCCATTTGGAAAGCGGCAAACCACAGATTGGCGCTTCCTTGTACTGTAAGTGCAGCAAAGTGTCAGATCAAAAGAAAAGGACAGCAAAGTGTTTAGTGCAGAATAATGATTTAATCTATCAAATTTCAGTCGGAAATAAATAAAGCAGACCTGTTAAATTCCAAAACATTCAGAATTTCATAGGCAACGTCTTGCATACTACCCATCCTATCAACATGTGATTCACGAACCATTACTGTGGTCGGCGTACGTCTGCAAAAGAGGCATAAAATGTCACCCACCAGGCATTGCCATTCACAAACAAAAGTATTTTAGCTCAACGTTTTGGTGCGAAATGGTAGATACACGTTTTAGTGCGTTTGTTCACTCATTTCAGTCCATATTAAAATATCGAGAACATCTTATATTTGTGAACGGAGGGGCTAACAGAGTACAGAGTCTTTCTATATATCCTGTTTGGAACAAAACCACAAGAGCAATCTAAAACTACATCTAAGGTAAGACTTGCCTATAAAAAAAGAAACCGAAATTCTTTGCTGCAGCCACAAGTGCGGCCTCATCAGGAGAGGCAGCTTGATAAGTGATCTTTTCCGGTGTCTCCTCGCCCTCAGGAAGAACCGTATGACAGATTGCCAGGCATCTGAAGAATTCCTAAAGAGACATAAGAGAAAATAAGGAATGGCTGCTTAGCAATTCACACAATAAAAAGGGAAATCATTAAAAAGGGAACATATGTTTTAAATAATTTTTATATTACAGAAATAGCTCACGGTATGTTAATCAGATTAAAGATGATTATGACCGAAATGAAACCAAAGTTACTGATGGAAGAAAAGAGTAAAAACTATTTCGCAGGTAGTCCAATGTATCTACCATGCAGGCCTCAGGATTAGGTTCATTTCTCCATGCACCACGCATTATTCTAGTGTCGTCGAAGTTGAATCCTTTCTCATGAACTGCAGTGGCTGATCTTTTATCCTAATAAAAGTAAGTAGGCCAAACGTAAGGGCAGCTGTGCATCAATTTTTTCATCACAAATACCACACTTTAACAGCTTAAGTAGCAAGGAAGATACTCGAGACCTCATCATCATCAATTCTGACTCCAGCTCGCTCAGCTCCTCCCTTCTCAATCTCTGTAATGCCAGTTCCATATATTTCCCCGCCAATTGAACATTTAAAGAATTCCATCAAGTTTCTTGTAAGTGTTCCAGTTTTGTCAGAAAATATATACTCAACCTGAACCATTAATGGTGAAAGAGACAAGGTGGGAAAAAATGTCAGAAATGTAAAATTTATTTGCAAGTGCTAAATCTACTGAAATACCACTAAGCATTTAGTTCAATCATGTTGTATTATCAGGGTCTAATAGTAATAGCCAATCTGGAAAGAATAAATTCATCTTGGACAAAATGAAACCATTGAAACAATTTTGGTAAGGGGATATTACCTGCCCAAGCTCCTCATTCAGATTAGAAGTACGGGCCAAAGCTGGGGTGTTGCTCTCAGCATGATACATATTCAGATCATTGTTAATAAACTGTGCGCACTGAATGAATTTGATCATCTGCATATCAAAGGTAATATAAGGTCTGAACGTCCAATAACAGGATGCACTACATGAGAACGAGGACAATATACCTCAATGGACACGTAAAGAGATATGGGGATGATCGTTGAGTACAGAGTTATTAGAGTAAACATGGTTAAAATGGTCACCTGCAGCAGAAGTGCAATTGTATGATATAATCATGCTTGGGGCAAATTATTTGAAAACATAACAAAATAGTACTCCCTCCGTCCGAAAATACTTGTCATCAAAATGGATAAAAAGGGATGTATCTAGAACTAAAATACATCTAGATACATCCCCTTTTATTCATTTTGATGACAAGTATTTTCGGACGGAGGGAGTACATACCACAAGTCTGTTCTTGGGATTAAACTGGTCCTCGACACGCCCACGCAATCCAAGATAGAAGTATTTCTCATTAATGAACACACCACTGTTGATAAAGCCAAATATAAGGTCTATCAGTAGAGTTATATAATCGTTTTTTAGACAAAATGCAAACAGAACATGCACATCATTGCACTAAGATAAACCAGTCATAGTTACAAGGTAACCAAAAGCAATGATTGGTAATCCATAAATAAACTGTACATCTGCATTATTCTTATGGCATCCCGGCTTAATAGGAATGATAGACTACTCATATCAACAAGGTGCACCTTCTTTCCCGGGAGCCCATCCGAAAGGAACCTCAAAGTTAAGCGTGCTTGGCTTGGAGCAATTTGAGGACAGGTGAACGACTAGGAAGTTGATCCTGGGTGCACACGAGTGTGGACAAAGTGCACAGGAAAGACTAGTGTTGGTCTGTGGGGCCAGTCTAGATCCTACTCCCTCCGTCCGTGAATAAGTGTACATCTAGTTTTTGTTCTAAGTCAAAGTTTTAAAATTTTGACCAACTTTATAGAAAATAGTAGTAACATATATGACATCAAATTGGTATATTATTAAAGTGCATTTCAAAACGGATCTACTGATACTAATTTAGTGCCATAAATGTTTTTACTTTTCTCTAGAAAGTTGGTCAAAGTTTTAAAACTTTGACTTAAGACAAAAGCTAGATGTACACTTATTCGCGGACGGAGGGAGTAGATGGTAGCAGGAACCAGTGGATTAGGCCAGGTCGTTACAATTCTTTTACAATTTTACCATGTGATGATTATAACTTTGATTGTTAACCTGCCAACCTTCAAAGAAATCTGTATGCTGAAAAGAGCTTTTCCCATTCTGTCCATTAAAAAAAAGAGTTCATTCTGTTTGTCCACCCCAAAATCAGGATGCAAGTGGGACGTGTTGTGGACTGCTCACGGTCGCTGGCTCTTACCCGCAAAAGTTATATGGCCAACAAGGCAGATTACCAAGCTTTTATGCGGGCCCGTGGGAGCCGGAAGCCCGCATATGCTCTGAATTTCAATTAACTTAGTTTGCGACTGAGGTGATGCCCTGCCTCACCACAGCACGTGAAGACTTGACTTGCCGATTGCTTTCCGACGAGAGCAACTTGATATACGAAGCTAGCTAAACATGGGGCGTCGACTGATGATTATTTTCTCTGGCCAACACTTCTTGCCGTGAGCGACCAGTACAAGTTGGTCGATTCTCCTGAACGATCCAGTTCTGGTATTGCTCCGGACTACATGCAGTAACTAGTGAGAAATAGATCATAGATGGTTAGATTGACTGTGAGCTAGCTTGTGCAGCGGCAAGTTGCAAACCAGAAGTCTGAGGCCAACACGGCATGCATGGAGGATATGATCGTGTCTCTTTTGTTATTATGTGGGCTTGCTGCAGATCAGGCAGGTTGACCACGAAAGGCCGCTACAGTTTGCGAGATTACAGCAACTGCTGCAAGAGTTGTGGGGTGGGTAAGAGGGCTTGCAGACAATTCCTTTCAATAAAATGAAGTCATGTGTTTATCTGTAACCCTCTATGCCACACAAAACCACAAAAAAGAAGTAAAACAGTAAAGATCCCCCCCCCCCCCCCCGCCCCAACGGGCCACACGTACACACACAGACTCCAACAGACCCTGTCATAATTTTTAAAAGTAGAAATTTTTCTCTATGGCCAACTAAGAAGCTAAAAAAAATGCAAGTGCAAGCCTCCAGAACATATACCTAAGCGGTATTGCTAATTTTAAGAATGTGCATGTAAACAAATTGTACAGAATAGACATGTCAAAAAAATAAGTGAATCACGAAAAAGCTTACCTTCCAATAGCACCAATGACACACATCGTAAAGAGGGTTGCAAATAGAGCTAGAATAAGCTTGTCTAGCTTTTTCTCCAATGTGCTTCTTTTAGAAGGAACATTCATTGAGTTCATCATAACCTGCAATAGTGTTCCGCTGCAGTAAATAAGAAAACCAGAAACAAATCACAACAAGTTGAATACGTAGGAAACACAAAATAGCCCATACTTTCGTCTCGTGGCCCGTGAATATAACAACCGCAACAATGTACTCGGTATTACGAAGGCTGCATCCCTGCAGAAAAAAGGTAGTGTGAAGTTATGGTCTACTGCGAAGGCACAAACATACAGAGATAGAATGGATTGCTGTGCAAGCAACTATTAAGTCTGATGAAAGTAAACACTGAAAAGAAGAAAAAATATCAGAGCATCTCCCAACCCAGGAAGCATGGTTTTCGAGTTGCGACTCATCCGAGTCACTCTGGGGTAGCGACTCGTTAAAAGTCGAGCCTGCAGTTGCGACTAGTCGTGGCTCGCTACTTGAGTCACTAAGTCGAGTCGACATTTTTTTGCAACTCATCGACTAGTCGCTCGCGCGACTCGAAATCCATGCCAGGAGGTGCATAAAAGTTGGTTAGAAGGGAGAATTCATGTCACCAAGCATCCAATGTAGTCTAGCCCTGCAGTGCAAGCACCTTCGCATGGGTGCTCAGATGGTCACACTGCAAAAAACTCGCAAAAGCCCATACATCTAAGCAGCTTCCACCTTGGAGCATTGCAGGTCTACTATCTCTGCTCGTAACTCGAAATTCAAAAAAAAATTACTTCTGGAAGTGTTGGAAATATAACTTTTGGCCATAAGATTTCTATATACTTGTAACAAACACTAGCTTATTTCTTGTACAATTTCCGGAAACTGGTTAAACCAGTAGCTGCTTGTCCAACATTTGAGACTGGAGAAGAAGTGAGAAGTTGAAATTTTTGAACTTTTCTAACTAAATACTTGTATCATCGGCTCGTCGCTATTCTCGTTTGCGAAAGCTATAATAAGTATCACATTACACTATTATTTTTTTACTGATGATGTCATTCGAATATGCCCAACAAAAGATGTTTCATGTTTGTGGTTAAAGTGAAAAGGATGTGAGTGAAGGCATTGATGGTGACATTGTTTTTGACGATATTTATAACTTGTAAACAACTTGGCAAGTGTATAATCTTGTAAACAAATATAGAAGGTCCATTTGGATAAGGGGCCTTCAATTGGAAGGCTTTGGTAACTAAATACCTAAACTTTCCAAGGAAAAAATCTCATCCAAACAAACCCAAGAGGGAAATTCTGAATCATGCCACTCAAAAGTTGGTAAGTTTGAAAAATGACGTCATGTCTAACTGACATGTAAGACCTGGACCCACCTGTCTTTTTCTCGAGCAACAGAACCCACAAGTCATTCTAACAGTTAGTTGCATTTTTCGTGATGCCAACTTCGCAGTGGAATGGTTCCAATTTTCTCAATAAGAAACGAGAAAAGAAAACACAGCATGAACAGAACTTACCCTTAGAAGTATTTGGTTTGGTGAAATTGGTATGGTTTGCTTGTCCACAATAAGATTACCGGTAAATGTGTAAAGCGAATTGTTTGGCTGTTCACACTGTATTTCACCTGTAAGTCATAAGCAAAACAGAGAATGTGAATGTGAAGTTCAGAAAAGGTAGAATGATTATGCGAAGTTCAGAGGAAGTACAAGGCTTCCTTAATTCCACCAACTATGGAATAGAATGTCCTCGAGATGAAACAAAAGAAATACATGAATAACCTTTGAATTCCGATGCCTTTTCAGGAAGAACATAGTCCCAAGTTTTCTCCAAAGCCTTCCTTATTTTCAGGTTGGTTTCCCCATCAAGATTTGCTGTCTAAAATAAATAAAAATATATAAAACACATCAATTAGAAGAAAGTTTTCTCTGAAGTTCAATTAATACTTCCAGTTTGAGCAAAAAAATGGAACATGTAAGAATGAATTATTAACCTCTATATAGCAGACACCATCAGCATTCGTACTCGATAGGAAGAGCAAATCAGCAGGGAAATAACTGTCTTGCTTGATCTGCTCTAAAAAGTGCCCATCACTATTAGTTTTTTTCTTTATGCATTTCAAGCTCAAGATTGAACTAAAGACATGACAAAAGATCAAGTGTATTAATTTTAGAAAGCAACAGACCAATTGATCAATACGCAATAAGAAAGATTTGAGACATTACCCTCACAATATCTCCAACCTGCAGTCTTTTCCATGGACTACTTTCCCATTTTTGACCTTGCAATACATCGACATGTGCATTATTAATTGACATATCATTCTGGAAACGTTTCTGTATTAAGGACAGGAAACAAACAAAAGGGAAAGGCATCAGATATCCTCATTACGATAGCACAATAAAATAGTGTAGCAGCTGGCAATATACTAACCCAGTCCTCAAAAGCTTCCTTGATGAGTGACACCAAAAGTACTAGACTAAGGGGAACCACGTTGGTGACAGGGTGGACTGGACTGCAAAAGTACAAGCAAGTATGATCTTAAGATTGTTAGAAGTAAAGCTAAAGGGAAGTAAAGGGCGATTGAATCATGGGCTTGCTATGCTCAGATGTTTGAAGTTGCAACTACATAATTCCATAGGTACACACACACACACACAGATACCTAATTGGTGTAGTCGACAAGATTGAAATCATGAGGAAGTAAAGATTTGCCACCCGCCTGAACTGTCAAAGCAAAAAAGAAAAGAAAAATGAATTACAAAAGGTTCCTAGGTCATATTGCTATCGAATAATACAATAACACTTAAATCGACGTTGCAGCTGTCACTGCAAAGCTGCTTTGTTCAGTATGGAAACATGCATTGTATTTATAACAAGCATTACTTGATTCAATAATTATAGCGTATAAAGCTCATTGCAATAGTGCAATATTACAATACCCCTTACCTAATGACGAACTATCAGACTGTCAGAATTATGTTGCCAAAATACAGCTTACAATGTGTGACAAGATGATGGACCTCAATGCATTGTCAAATACCAAACTCATATGATCTAACAGTCCATGCAACGATGTCGACGGATTTTACATCGGGTCGTAACAGCGGTACTAGAGGGAGTAGCTTATAAGCAAAGAGAGTTCAAGAAAAAGATGCTTTTGCAAAAGATACATTGTATAGGAATCATTTGCTTGCAAACGTAGGTTGCTGCCAAGCTTTGCGAATCTTGCCCTACAAGTGCCAAGTTGCATCTCTTCTTGAGTTTGTGCAACACGAGCTTCGTCTTTGTTAGGCCAATTTTGTACTTTCTTGGTTGCACAAGCCCCAATATCTTTGTGCGTGGGTTTCTCTTTTTGCCTCCCCATCCTTACTTTTGTGATCCCTTCTATAGCATTTGAGTTCAATTTGGTTCACTTCCAACTTCTACATATCTAGAACTTCAAATTGCTTGAAAACCGTGCCACTTAACACTCCAAGCCACTTGAACCGTGCCACTTAACACTCCAAGCCATCTGGCTGGCACAGTTGCTCGGCAGCCCAAACAGGAAGAGAGATGACACTGTCAAGCTGAAGATGGACAGCAAGTCTGCGCTGGCACTCAGCAGAGCTCAGTTTTGCACGAGCAGGGCAAGGAAAGGATATTGATGCCCGGTATCATTTCATCTTTGAATGCTTGGAAGCATCTCTGCTGATTCCGTTGCCACCAAGGACCGGCTCGCAGACATCCTAACAAAGGCATTAGGGCGAGTTCATTTCCATAAGCTCAGCACAAGGATTGGAATGGTCAAGATCAGTGCCAAGTAGACACACGAGGTTTAGGAGGGAATGCTGTTGCAATCCTTGTGCCCTTTGTCTTTATTAACTAGTATTAGTATAGGTCGACTAAGTTTCCTTAGAAAGTAAGGTGTATGCAGGCAGACATCTAGGGTGTGTTTGGATGGTTGCCAATACCCACCCTACCAGTTATTTGGACATGACCAAAGTTTTGATGCTTGTTTGGATGGTTGCCGATATATTGGATTGCCCATGACTATTTGGCAGCTCTAGTTTAACTTTTTAGCAATTGTTGGCCAATTCATGGCCAAGCAAAAACTTGACCAAAATATTGGCTAGTAAATACATTTGGTAGGGTGAACTTGGGCTCAAGCCTACCATTAGTCAATTTGAATTTCGCCTCTACTGCATCTACAAGAGCTACATGGTCTGTTTGGTTTAACAACAGACTTGCCATAAACCATATATAGACCTTCCCTCAAAAAAAAAACATATATAGACCTCAGCACAGCAAATACAAGCAACAGCTTCAGAAATAATATTATTCTGTGCTCAGCCCCAGCTCATCTTTGCTTCTCTACTTCAGCCTGCTTCTAACAGTGTTTTGCAATCCCTCCGAGCAGATAGCAAACCTCCGCAAGAGCTCCGCCACAGCCCTCAACTGCGTTCATGAGCACATTGAGGAAATTTCCTGGTTCAGTTACCAGATTGCTAAACTCCCGCTGACGTATATGGGCCCTGACGGTCAAAAGGCTGCCACGCTTGTTCAGTCTATGTTGACCTCTATTCCAATCCATCAGTTGTTGGCTCTCACCCCTCCAAGAAAGATCATCAAGCAGTGCAACAAGAATCATCGTGCGCAAGGAGGCCAATGGTGGCAATTGTGTGGTGAATCAGAGTCACGCCTGTCATCCACTTGAGCTTGACGGCCTTGGACTCCTCCACCTGGACGCACGGGCATGGCGCTGCGTCTTCGGTGGCTTTGGTACAGTAAAACTGACCCATCCAAGCCCTAGTTTGGGCTCGACCTCCAAGCCTTGACCCCTGAGCATGCCCTATTCCGCACCTTCACTTTCACTAAGCTTGGCAATGGGCAATCCTGCTGCTATCGGTCTGATCTTTTGCTCGGCGATTGTGTTGTGTTTGAAATCGCGCCTGCATCCTCACCAAGGCCCCTAAGCGTCGACTTAAAGTACACACGTTGCCCAAGGGCTTGAGAATGGGGCCTGGATCGGCAACATCCTCGGCAGCCTTTCGTTGCCGAACCTTCAGCAGTTCGTGCTGCTCTGGCGGGCGGTGGCTGCAGCCAAACTTTCTGATGAACCTGGCTGCCTTGTCTGGAAATGGATGGGAGTCCAGGTCTACTTTGCCCGTTCAGGCGGCGACCTTCCATGATTTAGTCAACTGGCATGCCTGGAAGCTCACCTGGAAGGCTTGGCTCCGTGTAAGGTCAAGTTTTTCTTCTAGCTGGCTGGTCTGGATCATTCTTGAACAGCGCAGCGCCTAGCTTATCGTGAGCTGCCACGCAATCCCCCTGCATGTTATGTGGCCAAACTTTGTTGACCATGCAGCACCTTCTGCTTGACTGCCCGTTTGCCACGGTCGTTTGGCGTGAGGTCTCCCCTGGATCTATGCCACCATCAGTGGCCCCGTCACTGGCAAGTCACTCGTCGTCAGGTGGCTGCCGGCCAAGCAGAGAACTCCTCCAAAGCAATGCAAGGGCCTCGCAAGCACCACGCCTCTCACGTCCTAAATGATCTAGAAGCGCACAGGAACGCCTGCACCTTCGACAGCACGCAACCAGACTCTCACGCCATTCGCAACATGATCCTTGATGAGGGTCACGCACGGGTTCGAACGGGCACCATCGGGCAAGTTGCCTGCAGGCCTGAGGGTTGGGATGTTCATTTATTTCCCCGTGTGGTCTCTCTTCTGCATTTCTATTCCGATTTTGCTGTGCCCACTCACGTTTGTAAATAACCTTTACTCCTACCTATTCGATACATCGGGACACAAAGCTTTTGCTTTTTCTCAAAAAAACAAGATAATAGTTTCGTGTTGCTTCAAGGCAAAAAAAAACAAAGGCCAAATTCACTTTAAAAGATGACAAATTTATAGGGTTTGTCGACAGAATATGTAACAAACAAAAAACAACGTATCAATACCTGTTCAAACAATCCTTTAGGTAGAAATGTCAATACGCTGTACTTTGTAGTCGATACAGAATTTCCCTGGAAATGATGAACAAGAATGTTGAAGAAATAAGGTATGAATTATTAGAAAAAAAAACAAGGTGGGACTCTGGTATTAGAATTACAGTACTGATGATTTGATACCCTACACACGGCAGACTGTGAAACTAAACAAAAAGAGTCATGGTCAAACAAACTAGAGGATGTAAAATGAGAAGTGATATAGCTTGGTCTTCACAGTATCGATCCCGAATATATTCATTTGTTTACACTAGCATGTACGGGAAAGGTGGGGTGTCAGTGAAAATTTACGAGAATGCACGAGAATGTTCAAGAAATATAAGATACGGATTATTAGAAAAACCAAGGTGGGGCTCTGGCATTAGAATTATAAAAGTGATGATTTGATATGCTACACGCGGCAGACTGTCAAACTAAACAGAAAGAGTTGATTGCATGGTCAAACAAACTAGAAGTTGTTGATAAAATGATAAGTGATATAGCTTGATCTTCACAGTATCGATCCAGAATATATTCATTTGTTTACACTAGCATATGTACGGGGAAAGGTGGAGTGTCAGTGAAAATTTATGAATGCATCTACTTACAATACTGGGGCAGTTTTGCAGGGATCAGATAAATTATGGTTAAGATAATAAAATAAAGGCAAGTGGCAAGTAACAGTGTTTCCCATTATTTTGTGGCATAAAATGGAGTATTACAATTAGACCAACAGCATTATCATGGAAAGCTAACATGGCAATGAATGACGTGGAGAGCAACCATTCCCCTCACAAGTAAATAGGTTGCTTCAGCTTGCAGCCATCAAGAGGTGAGTTGGCTGCCCTGAGCCCCTGACTGGAAACAAGTTCAGTAATCGACACAGCAAGCATCACGCAGAGGTGCGGTTAAGTGGATGGATCATGGATGTATAGAATAGTCCAGCCTATTCATCTGAGCTCTTCAAACCTAAACGCCAGTAGCATCTAGTATGTTTGTATTGCTGCCGTAGCAATCTAAGTGACTAGTAATTCAAACAATCAGACAGGCTCTGATCCACCCAATTGCCTCATAGTTGACTAGAAATGCAGCACTCGAGGACAAACAGACCCTAAGTGACTTTCTCGTGGAATAATCAGTATTAATGACTATGTAAACCGAAACAAGCTGCACTGCTCTACTAGCTCACTGTACCAAATGGATATCTCCAACCCAACCGACCGAACACGGAACACACAGGTGGTAACGAGATCTAGGCACATAGAGCCCTACGCTTCGAGACGAATCAACCGAATTAGAGGAGGAAAGCCAGGCCTGTACCTTGTATGCGACGGGCGCGTTGGCCTCGCGGTCGTTGCAGTAGATGGTGCGCACGGTGGGCGCTTGCGGTTGGGGCTGCCGCCGGAGGCTGGCGCCTCCGCCGCCGAGCCGTGCCGTCCTGGACGACTCCGCGCGCCCGGGCTGAGAAGGCCCCGCCCGCGGCGAAGGCTCGCCGCCCAGCCGTGCAGTGGCCACCCGCACCATCTCCTTTATCCGCGAGCTCATCCTGCCCTCTGCGGCGCCAGACCAAGCGCTGGAGGAACCCGCGGGAGATCTCGCGAAACCTCTCGGTGGACCACGCGCGAGATCGAGGGCCAAATCTGGCCGGATTTGCGCGGTCTTTTCTCTGGATTTTGGGTTTCTCCGTAAGGAGGGGATTCGATTTGGATCAGGCGTTCCCGTATGTGCGAGCTTTTTTCCTCTGTGTCTCTCTTCCCTTCTTTTTTTTTGGCCTTGTTCTCTTCCTCCCTCCCTCCGACCTCCGGGGAGAAGAGACGACGGGAGAGGAGGAGACGGGATTCTTGCAGATTGCACGACTGGTTTGTTTAAAATGATGAAGGGCCAGCTCGTTTGAGCTATGAGACTTGTGCATAAGAGCATCTCCACCCGCCCCCTCCCCCACCCCACCCACACCCCCACACACACAACAGCCACCAGGAAGCCTTCTTTACCGCCGGCACATGAAAAAATCGCCTACCCGAGCCCTAGATCCTCGTTTTTCGCTGGTTTGGGCCGAAATTACAACCGATGAAACTAGCAGAACCCAGCACACCAGCGGCCGCCTGGGGGCACCGGCGAAAGCGAAAAGGCGGTGGACCCGTACTGTCGGCGACACCGACCGATTTTCCCGCTGTTTTCCGCCTTTCCCTCCCTTTTCCTCCCCACCACCCCATCTCCCCCGCAGCTCCCGCCATTCTCCCCAGGTCCGCCCGCCTTGCCACCGAAGAAGTATGTGCCCCCTCGCCTAGCCACCGGTCCCGCCCAGCCAAAGCCGAGGAAGCCGAGGGCTCCGATGCCAAGGCCCCCGGGCTTGACGAACGCCGAGTGGAAGGCCGACGTTGATCGCCGGGTGGCGGTCACCAACGATCGGCGAAACGGGCTCAACATGAAGAAGGGCAGGGACGCGGCGGCGGAGCAGGAGGAGGCGTCTCGCGCGGGCATGGCGAACGGGCGCCAACTCCTTCCGCCTCAACAGGCAGGCCAGTACCCACAAGGCGCTTGGGGTAGGCAGCAGAGCGTCGCATCGCCGGCCAACTTCTCGCCGCCAGTGTGGGGGTATGCGCCCTCGCTTGACTACGCCGACGGTGACGTGCTCGGTGGCTTCAACCCCGACATCACCTTCCTGCATTGCTCTGCGTCGCGCGTGTCCCCCTCGGTCTTCATCAGCCCCGACCCATGCACGCCCTCCCCCGCGTTCATCGTCGGCCTCAACACCCAGTTCGGCTACTCGCCGACGTACTCAAGCTTGCCCGTGCCGACTCTACGCCGTGGACCCCTGCCCTTTGCACCAAGCTCGGCGCCATATTTCAACAGCACCGACCCCAAGATGGACGAGATCATCACGAACGGCTCGGCCGCCGCCGCTTCGTGCCCCGAGTTCCGCATGCAAGACAAAACAATGGACACCGCCGTCGACATGGAGGACGTCGACCACGACGATGTCGAGGAGGAGGTGGAAGAGGAAAAACCGGCGGAGCCACCGGCCAAAGGGGGAAGGAAGAGGTAGTCGTCCAACTCCAGGCCGAGCGAGCCTCGCGTCAAGTGGAAGCGAAAGGAAGACGAGTGCCTCGCCGAAGCATGGAAGACTGTCAGCATCGACCCAATCACCGGCTCGAATCAGAACGCCGACACCTACTGGAGAAGGGTCAAGACGGCGTTCGACGAGCGCAAGATGGTCGACCCCGAGTTCGCCAGCATCCGCATGGATCGCGACGAGAAGGCCATGGCCAACCATTGAGCGACCATCCAATAGGCCTACAACAAGTGGCGTGGGAATCAGGAGGAGGTCATTGCTCGCCCGGAGAGCGGCGCCAACGTTGAGCGTCAGGTATGTCCATGGCTCGCCGGCCCAACTCTTCGTCGTGGACTTCGCCGACACTTGTTTTTCGTCTATGCAGATGGTCCAAATGTTCGACATGTTTCACCAGGACAACAACGACCAGGAGTTCAAGTTACTTCACGTCTTCACCAGGATCGAGTCGTGCGAGAAATGGACAGAGTGTCGGCTCGCTCTCGCCAAGACCAAGGACGATGTCTACAACCTGGACGCGCCTGCCTTAGTGGCGGAAGAAGGGCGTCCTGATGGCAACAAGAAAGCCAAGACGGCGAGGGAGTCGACGCCCGTTGCCGAAAGGCTGCAGTCGTTGATAGAACAGTGCATCGTCGATGCCAGGAGCCACGCCGCCAAGAGGGAGGAGAAGTGATACAGAGCATCCTTCCATCAACCCCATGGATTCTACACCAGCACTTCAAGCCCCACGTGGACCTATGACAAGAGCTAGAGCACGTGCATTGGAAACCGAGGTGAACTCCTTCCTACTTGACATGCATATGGACACAAACGAAACTTGGGTGCTACCTCACCAATATACTCTATGCCTCATTAGGTATGAAGAGGAACACCGCCAAGCAGCTAAGGAGCGCCACCAAGTCCGAGGAGAAGCACCCCAAGTCGCCAAGAACGAAGAAGGAGTCCCCAAGAATCTGGACATAAGGTCCCAGGCGACCCCGTGCGCACGGGCCCCCAAGACCCCGTGCCCACGGGCTACACAGGGAGCTACGGCTGTAGCACCCCGTGTGCACGGGCGTGTACCGTGCGCACAGGGCCTACAGGATGGCCGGCTGATGCGGGCTGTTGGGCCTCCTCTTCGCATCCACTTCACCTCCTACCTACCCAAGCCTATATAATTCGTACCTAGGGACATGTTTAGGGTTAGCAAAGTATTGGCAAGTTACACAGGAGTAATAATAAAGCAGACCTACATGTATATGCATAGTATATCAAAAGGAAGGCTTGAGGGTTTATTTTTGCAGAAAGCTGATTTTATCCTAATAACTACCTAATAGTCAAATTTTTATTTAGTTCTTTTATTACTACAATTAAATACACAAGGTTGAGTTGGCAAAAATCAACTCCAACCTACCCTTTATTAAGTTGCCTAACAAATTTATTAAGTGTCACATCTGTCAAGATCATCCAACAACTGTAATGGCATAGTCGCTCAAATTTACCCATAACCGGGGCACGGCTAATCATGATTAGTTTTAATACTCTGCAGAGTTTTGCACACTTTACCCACTAGACTCAACCCGAAGATTGAGACGAAGTCTTTCAGAAGCAGTCACCTCCACCCCCGGCAGCCGGTACACCTACTCATATCTACATCTGCTAGCTTACCTGGGCGAGGATCCCACAACCTACTCAACTAAGCCAGAGCCCATTTAGCTAGTGGTTGCGCATGGAAGCTACTAGTCACTAAGTCTGTCTGATCTTTTTGAGCCTGGGCGGCCGTCCACTTACATTTAGAGGGTATAAACCATGATGTTCTTGAAACCACCCTTCAATACCAATTCCGCCCAGAGGTGAATTAAGTCCTTAATTACTACGCAATTTGTTATATTTATAATCCTCACATAAGCTCAATGAATACACGAACCACCCCCATCTACAAAGCATAGCAAACTACAACTACCACGATTTGCAAAACACGGGAAGATAGCTCAACAGCATAGCAAAATTATATATTAATCCTATACATGCATATATTCATAGTGTGATATAACTACATGCATAGAAAACAATAGGTAAAGGATGATCAACATGTAACTTGCCTTGGTTCTGGTTCAGAAAGTCACACTCTTGACAATAGCTCGCGTCGCACTCCGGACAATCTACACGTTTCACACAATTCAACAAATCAATCACCGGAACACGAATAGAACCAAAACAAAACCAACAGCAAGAAAACCATTTCAAAAACCCAACAACAGTAGCTTAACAGCACCTAAATTGCACTACGGTCACAATGCAAAAAGAATCACTTGAATTCGATAAGTGGTTTGAAAGATACGGCCTCCGGAAGGTTTAATTCAAATTCAAACGAATTCAAATTTGAACAGTGCAAACATGTGCAAAGTCGGTACTGTGATAATGTGCTGATTTTTTTTGAGTGCACAGGAAAAAGAATTACCTAAATTGGACTTATATAATACTCACAGTAAAATATATACTACTAATATAAACTACAGGAACACTAGTTCCTCACCTAATGCAATTTTAGAAATTCATTTTGATGCAAAAGGCCACACAAACGGTAAAATAACACACAATTAAAATATTTTGGAGATTGCAAAAATTACCAGAACATATCAAACGAACTGGAAATGATATTATGCACATTATGAACATTTTAAACAGGGGAGAAGTCATGTTATCTCCACTCCAATAAATTGCCTTTGTTGCATAATGATTTGAATATTTCAGAAAAAGCAAATAATGCAATAAAAATATGATATGCATATGAATGACCTAATAACAACCTAATTTAGGAAAATTGGGATGTTACAAACCTACCCCCCTTAAGATGAATCTCGCCCTCGAGATTCGGGCTGGCTAGCAAATAGGTGTGGGTGATCCTGCTTGAGATCTTCCTCTCGTTCCCAGGTAGCTTCCTCCTCGGTGTGATGATCCCACTGGACCTTGCATAACTTAATTGTCTTGATGCGAGTAACTCTCTCTGTTGTCTCCAAAATATTAACAGGCTTCTCCTCATATGTCAAATCACTCTCCAACTGAATTGCCTCAAGTGGCATTGTGTCCCTCAATGGAACATCCATCATCTCTGCATGGCACTTCTTCAACTGAGATACATGAAACACATCATGAACTCCTGACAAGGATTCTGGCAACTCCAGCTGATAAGCTACCTCTCCTCTGCGCTCCAAGATCTTGTAAGGTCCCACAAAACGTGGTGCTAGCTTACCCTTAATTCCAAACCTCTTAATTCCACGATGTGGTGAAACTCTAAGATATGCACGGTCTCCTACCTCATATGTCACCTCCTTACGTTTTGCATCTGCATAGCTCTTTTGCCTGGACTGTGCTATCTTCAACCTGTCATGAATCAACTTGACCTTCTCCTCAGCATCTCTAATCAAGTCTGGTCCAAAGAACTGGCGCTCTCCAACCTCATCCCACATCAATGGTGTCCTGCACTTTCTACCATACAATACCTCAAACGGTGCCATCTTCAGACTAGCCTGATAATTGTTATTATATGAGAACTCTGCATAAGGTAAATTATCATCCCAACTGGACCCATAGTCCAAAGCACAAGCTCTCAACATATCCTCCAAAATTTGGTTTACCCTCTCTGTCTGCCCATTAGTCTGCGGATGGAAAGTTGTACTGAACTCCAGCCTGGTGCCCAAGGATTCATGCAACCGACGCCAAAACTTGGATGTGAACTGAGTACCTCTATCAGACACTACCTTCCTTGGAACTCCATGCAGACAAACAATTTTAGACATATAAATCTTTGCTAGCTGAGCACTGGTATAAGTAGTCTTTACCGGGATGAAGTGAGCAACTTTAGTCAAACGATCAACAACTACCCAAATAGAATCATAACCTGACCGAGTCCTGGGTAGACCTGTAATGAAATCCATACCACTCTCATCCCACTTCCAATCAGGTATAGGCAATGGCTGTAACAAACCTGCTGGTATCTGATGTTCTGCTTTAACCCTCTGGCACACATCACATGTTGCAATATATCCAGCAATTTCCCTCTTCAGGCTAGGCCACCAAAATCTTTCCCTCAAATCCAAATACATCTTAGTATTACCTGGGTGAATAGAATAAGGTGGATCATGTCCCTCCTGAAGAATCAACTTCTTGATATCTGCATCTTGAGGTACACAAATACGCTTTTCAAACCATATGACCCCATGTTCATCCTCATGGAAACCTTCTGCCTTACCTTTAACCATATTCTCTTTTGCCTCAGCAATCTCCTTATCACCCTTTTGAGCTTCTCTGATCCTATCAAGCAAAGTAGGCTTTACCTCAAGTGTTGCCAAATATCCCTTAGGAACATCTCCAACCTGAGATTCCTGAACTGCTCACATAACTCCGGTGGCATATTATCAATATTAATTGCATTAGCATGGCTCCTATGACTCAATGCATCAGCAACAACATTAGCCTTACCAGGATGATACTGCACATTCAAATCATAATCCTTAATAAGCTCCAACCATCTCCTCCGCCTGAGGTTCAAATCCTTCTGAGTAAAAATATACTTCAAGCTCTTATGATCAGTAAATATATCACAATGATTACCAATAAGATATGGCCTCCAAGTTTTCAATGCATGCACAACTGAGGCTAACTCCAAATCATGTGTAGGATAATTATGCTCATGATTCTTAAGCTGACGTGAAGCATATGAAACAACTTTACCTTCCTGCATCAAAACACTCCCAAGTCCTTGACGAGAAGCATCACAATATACCTGGAACTCCTTATGTATATCCGGCAGAGTTAAGACTGGTGCTGTAACCAAACGCTGCTTCAACTCCTGAAAACTGGCTTCACATTCATCAGTCCAAACAAATTTCTTCTCTTTCTTCAGCAATTCAGTCATAGGCTTTGCGATCTTGGAAAAGTTCTCAATAAACCTCCTGTAATAACCTGCAAGGCCCAAAAAGCTGCAAATCTCTCCAACTGTCGTGGGTGTCTCCCACTCTGTAACTGCAGCAACCTTAGATGGATCAACTGCAACTCCATTACCTGACACAACATGTCCAAGGAATGCTACCTCATCCAGCCAAAACTCACATTTGCTGAACTTGGCATATAGCTGATGTTCCCTCAGTTTCTCCATTACCAAACGTAGATGCACCTCATGCTCTTGCTTATTCTTGGAGAGCACCAATATATCATCAATGAAAACAACCACAAATTTATCCAAGAACTCCATAAACACCTTGTTCATCATATTCATGAAGTATGCAGGGGCGTTAGTCAATCCAAATGACATAACAGTATATTCATACAACCCATACCTCGCGGTAAAAGCAGTCTTGGGAATATCTTGCTCACGAAACTTCAATTGATGATAACCAGAAGGAAGGTCAATCTTAGAAAACACAGTAGCTCCCTCCAACTGGTCAAATAGATCATTTATCATAGGCAAAGGATACTTATTCTTAATGGTTACCTCATTCAGAGAACGATAATCAACACACATCCTCAAGGTCCCATCCTTCTTCTCCACAAACAAAACTGGAGCTCCCCAAGGTGATGAACTTGGGCGAATAAATCCTTGTGCCTGCATTTCTCTTATCTGCTTCTTCAATTCCTCCAACTCTTGAGGAGGCATTCTATACGGTCTCTTTGCAATAGGTCCAGTGCCCGGTATTAAATCAATAAGAAACTCAATATCTCTATCTGGTGGCATACTTGGCAACTCCTCTGGAAACACATATGGATAATCCCTCACGACTGGCACCTCTTCCAGGCTACCCCCCTTAAGAGAGTTCACCTGTACCTGATCACGCTTATACTTACATACATATTTGATCCTCTTCCCTCCTGGTGCACTAAGAATAATAGATCGACTAGCACAGTCAATACGACCTTTATATAACTGCAACCAATCCATACCCAAAATAATATCCAGCCTTGTGACTTTAATATAATCAAATCTGTAGGAAACACATGCTTCCCAATAGACAAGGTCAACTGATGACAACCAACACCTGCTATCATCTCATCTCCTGGAGAAATCACTCTAATAGGCATACTAAGGGTTTTGGTTGGCAAGAATAGATGAGTTATATATATAATAGGGCTAAAGACTATATATATAATTATATTCTACCCATATGCACAATATGATCAAGGCAACAAAACACAACGACGAATAACACCAACAAACAAACAACAAACAATATGATAATATTATATATATAGTCGAATAATTTCGACAAGATATAATTTAACAAACAAACTACCAATCAAGCAAACAATCTAGTATCTTCATACCACGAAAGTGGGCATAATCAGATACGCTAACACGATAACGTTGCAATATAAAACAAACATGAATGGTGGTCTCAGCACTAGTTCCTACTTAACTGTTCAAGATACTTGAGGGGGTTAACTAATAAACAGCAAGAAGTATAGCTAGTTTATAAAATAATTTTCACTCCTATGGCTTTTCTAATCCATTTTCTAGGGTCACGTCCTACAGTCAACACACTGCTCTGATACCATCTATAACGACCAAACCTCGAAGGATTTGAGTATCTGTGCTTACCGTGCTAGTCCCTGGATCGAACTCGCTAGCACACACAGTATAGATGAATACCAGAATAACAAGTGCATCATTTATTACAACGTATGATCCAGAGTATATAAAATAAAACAATCTGCATAGCACTTGGCTAGCTTTAATCAATCAAATAGCGGAAAGTAGCAGAAAATAACGATGAGTCCCATCATAGCCCACTGGCGATGCTGAGTGCAGACTTGCGACCCTAACAGTACCTTACTCTTCGTCTGAATATCCTGCAACATGAGACGTTGCAACCATATAGGTCAATACTTTGAATGTATTGGCAAGTTACACAAGAGTAATAATAAAGCAGACCTACATGTATATGCATAGTATATCAAAAGGAAGGCTTGAGGGTTTATTTTTGCAGAAAGCTGATTTTATCCTAATAACTACCTAATAGTCAAATTTTTATTTAGTTCTTTTATTACTACAATTAAATACACAAGGTTGAGTTGGCAAAAATCAACTCCAACCTACCCTTTATTAAGTTGCCCAACAAATTTATTAAGTGTCACATCTGTCAAGATCATCCAACAACTGTAATGGCATAGTCGCTCAAATTTACCCATAACTGGGGCACGGCTAATCATGATTAGTTTTAATACTCTGCAGAGTTTTGCACACTTTACCCACTAGACTCAACCCGAAGATTGAGACGAAGTCTTTCAGAAGCAGTCACCTCCACCCCCGGCAGCCGGTACACCTACTCATATCTACATCTGCTAGCTTACCTGGGCGAGGATCCCACAACCTACTCAACTAAGACAGAGCCCATTTAGCTAGTGGTTGCGCATGGAAGTTACTAGTCACTAAGTCTGTCTGATCTTTTTGAGCCTGGGCGGCCGTCCACTTACATTCAGTGGGTATAAACCATGATGTTCTTGAAACCACCCTTCAATACCAATTCCGCCCAGAGGTGAATTAAGTCCTTAATTACTGCGCAATTTGTTATATTTATAATCCTCACATAAGCTCAATGAATACACGAACCACCCCCATCTACAAAGCATAGCAAACTACAACTACCACGATTTGCAAAACACGGGAAGATAGCTCAACAGCATAGCAAAATTATATATTAATCCTATACATGCATATATTCATAGTGTGATATAACTACATGCATAGAAAACAATAGGTAAAGGATGATCAACATGTAACTTGCCTTGGTTCTGGTTCAGAAAGTCACACTATTGACAATAGCTCGCGTCGCACTCCGGACAATCTACATGTTTCACACAATTCAACAAATCAATCACCGGAACACGAATAGAACCAAAACAAAACCAACAGCAAGAAAACCATTTCAAAAACCCAACAACAGTAGCTTAACAGCACCTAAATTGCACTACGGTCACAATGCAAAAAGAATCACTCGAATTCGATAAGTGGTTTGAAAGATACGGCCTCCGGAAGGTTTAATTCAAATTCAAACGAATTCAAATTTGAACAGTGCAAACATGTGCAAAGTCGGTACTGTGATAATGTGCTGATTTTTTTTGAGTGCACAGGAAAAAGAATTACCTAAATTGGACTTATATAATACTCACAGTAAAATATATACTACTAATATAAACTACAGGAACACTAGTTCCTCACCTAATGCAATTTTAGAAATTCATTTTGATGCAAAAGGCCACACAAACAGTAAAATAACACACAATTAAAATATTTTGGAGATTGCAAAAATTACCAGAACATATCAAACGAACTGGAAATAATATTACGCACATTATGAACATTTTAAACAGGGGAGAAGTCATGTTATCTCCACTCCAATAAATTGCCTTTGTTGCGTAATGATTTGAATATTTCAGAAAAAGCAAATAATGCAATAAAAATATGATATGCATATGAATGATCTAATAACAACCTAATTTAGGAAAATTGGGATGTTACACCTATATTTTACTTTTAGGTATTTACTTTTATGCAAAGAGTTAAAGTTTTCCTTCTATTCCTTTTTATTTTTCTCCTTTGGCAAGCATCATATGGTGAGGAAAGATGTAGGCACATATGTCCAGTTGAATATAGATAGCATAAGTTATTATTGTTGACATCACCCTTGAGGTGAATATGTTGGGAGGCAGAACTATAAACCCTATCTTTCTATGTGTCCGGTTGAAACATTTTGCTCATGTGTACGCGGTGAGTGTTAGCAATTATAGAAGACAATATGATGGTTGAGTATGTGGACTTGCCTAAAGGCTCCGATACGTGACCCTTCCTGAAAAGATGATGAATTGTAGTTGCAAATTTGACTAAGAACATAGTTTGTTGGTTTCTAATAGAGTTTTTGCTTTGTACTTCGATTGTGTGATGAACTGTTACTTATTCATGAGAAGTATATGATAAAAGTTCTATGATAAAAGTCCTATGTTTAATTTTGTTGCTGTTGTGATAATAGATGTCTACTACGCAACTTTATTCTTGTAGACACGTGCTGGGCCTCCAAGCGCAGAGTTCTGTAGGACAGTAGCAATTTTCCCTCAAGTGGATGACCTAAGGTTTATCGATCTATGAGAGGTGTATGATGAAGATGGCCACTCTCAAACGACCCTGCAACCAAATACAAGAAATCTCTTGTGTCCCCAACACACCCAATACAATGGCAAATTGTATAGGTGCACTAGTTCGGCGAAGAGATGGTGATAAAAGTGTAATATGGATGGTAGAAATATATTTTTATAATCTGAATAAATAAAAACAACACGGTAGAAAATAGTACACGAGCACAAAAACGGTATTGCAATGCTTGAAAATGAGGCCTAGGGCCCGTACTTTTGCTAGTGCAATCTCTCAACAGTGCTAACATAGTTGGATCATATGATTATCCCTCAAACTGCAATAAAGAATCACTCCTGAGTTCCTATTAGCGGAGAACAAAAGATAGAAATTGTTGTAGGGTACGAAACCATCTCAAAGCTATTCTTTCCGATCAATCTATCCTAGAGTTCGTACTAAAATAAAACAAAGCTATTCTTTCCGATCGATCTATCAAGAGTTCGTACTAAAATAACACCATATGACACACACCAACCAACTCTAATGTCACCTATGATGCGGAGCATCCTATGGTCATCCCCATGGACCTACCATCGTCTCACCAAGTGCCAAGAGGACCTATGACACGAGCACGAGCTAGAGCACTCGAGACCGAGGTGACTTCCTTCCTTAGTGATATCACATATGATCCACTAGAGACATGGCTACTACCTAAGTCCGAAATGTTGTGGATGGTTAGGTACCAAGAGGACCCTCCCGAAGATGCACGTGAAGACGGACAAGTCCCCAAGTTCATGGACGAAGAGAACCAACAGAAGGAGTCAAGAACAGCTTCCAGGCCCTGGACATCCGGCCATGACCGCGGACATCCTGCCCCTAAAGCATCGCCCACAGCAGCCGCCTAGCCGCCAAGTGCCTCCAGGCCCCGGACATCCGGCCCCGATCAGGAAATCTGGCCTCCACCCCGGAAATCCAGACACAGCCTATCCAAAAAGCTTCAAGACCGATCCCGCCAGCCCGGACATCCGGCCCCCCAGCCCAGACATCGGGCTCCTCCTGAAGGCCCGGACATCTGGCCCCGTCTGTCTGCGCAGAGTAAAGGGCCGAGGCCCATGTAGCCCTTCTCCCACCTAGACTATATATACTCCTCCTCCTCCCTCTTTCTAGGGTTAGCGTTGTGATAGCTCATATGTGAGATAGAGCCTCGCTCATCCATCCAGATCTACTCCACCACGAGGGACCGACACCGCTTCGGAGAAGATCCACTTGGATTCAAGACCCCTAACGGGAAGACCTCAAGACCTCCTCACGGAGAAGAACCGGTTACCCTATGTATCGTCTCTTGTTGGATTTGGACCGTGTGATCTCTATGTGTACTGGGATCTAGCATATGTGTGACCGAATCTCGTTGGTTTGAGTGATTCTCTCGTGTTTTCCCTCGTGTTACCCCTCGTGTTCTTCGTGTTCATCGTGGGATCCGCTCCTTTCGTGAAAGATCGGCCGTATAGGGTTCCACCCTACATCATCTTGGTATCATGAGCCACGTTGATCACGATTTCGGAGCCTCCCCTCTTTGTTTTCTAGCCTTGTTTTGTTGATTTTGTCCATAATTCGAAAATTCCCCACAAAAATAGCCCCCAATTTTTTGTGATTTGTTGGTGTGATGAAGTTTTGTTGGATTTGATCCGCGGATTTCGTGTTGGCAGGTAGATCTAGCTTTTCCCCATCTTTTCCGCAATTTCTCCACAAAATCCCCCAAATTTTGCCCCGGATTTGCCTCTTCCACGCGGAGTTCTTCGAGTTCGTCCACAGATCCATAGCCCGGACAGCCGGCCCGACCCCCGGACATCCGGACACCCTGGACATCCGGCCCCTGACAGCATCACTTCCATCCACCGCCCCGTTTCCCGCCTAACTCTCACCAAATTTTTCTTCGGTGCCCACGTACACTTCTGCATACCACCATCACTTCCGCATAACACCATCGCTTTCCGCAAACACCACAATCGCTTACCCACTACCAATTACGATAATTTTGACATGTTTTGCTTTGAGAATTTGAGTTGCGGTCTCCGTTTCCTAATGTGTTTCGGCTACTTAGGGACGGTTCGACATCAACATCACCGCCGCTCATCTTCGCCACAGACTTGTCATCATCAACCACTCCACCATTTTGACACCATACCGTAAGCAAGAACGGTAACCTCATCTTGGTATCGTGATATCATTATACATTCTTGCCATTGCATTGATAACCACCATAGCCCAATTTTGCGTATCTTACCTATCGAGACTAGCCTTTGAGTATTGCCGGCAACGTCACCATGTGCACATTAGTGATCATACTTTACATTGCATACTTGCCATATCATCTTGGTACATATCTTGGTATCATCTTTTGTGTCACAAAGTTGTCATCGCATACACAATTGCTATCTTGGTTCGTGAAGTTTTGCATGAGAAAGAGCCAAACAAAGCTTTTAAGCAAAAGGGAAAGATAAGCAAAGAGCTTATAAGCAAGAACCATAGCATCATACTACATTAAGATTGTCATACTCGATCATCTTCGATCATATCATCGGCAAAACATACATATAGCATACTTGGGATAGAAGTCGTTGCATTTTTTCTCAGTAGGTTGTGCACAAGTTTCGTATCTGCCTATTGTGCAATCGTGCTAGCATCTCTCTAGAGTTGTGCAACAAGAGCATTTTCGTGGATTCCACATCTTGGCTCATTCCTTGGTTGCACGACTCCACTTATCTATTTGCGTGTGTGTTTCTGTGTACCTTATCTTGCTATTGGTCTACTTGTTGCATTTGCAAATTTGTGAATCTTTTCCAACATTATTGAAGCTCACTAACAATTGCATCAAATTTTGTGCCACCATCCTAACCAAGCTCCACCATAAGCTTTTACTTGTGTAGGTGTGATAAACCGACAAGAATTGGTACCAATTGTGCTATTTGCTTGTTCCACATTTGAGTGATCGTTGATCCATCTTCAACATCGGTCAAGGTACATTTGGTATAAGTTCTTCTCCTTCTCCCACTCACATATTTTTCTTGGAATGATGGATAGGCCAAGTACTTCTACCAACCCACTCTTCATCGAGCAAGACGACGACATGTCCTCCTACGTCACAAAGAGCCACCTCTTTGGTACACAACGAGCTTTGCATCAAGAGCAACAAGCAATGAACGAACGCATTGACAACCTCGCCACCGACTTGCGACTCTCCGAGCAACGTACAAGAGACTACTTCGACAACAAGCTCGACAACCACAAACAAGAGAATGACGCAAGAATGGACGAGATTCGTGCTTTGTTGGTCAACCGCTCTTCTACCACTTCGTCCTACTCAAGACGGAGCCGCTCGAGTCGACACTCGGACGACACCATCTCCGGCTCAAGTACCCCGACATCAAACACTCTTCGACGAGCCGCGCGCCAAGACCGTCAAGCGAACCGCAATCCTCTACACGACAACGACTCTCAAGAGCAAGCTCGCGCGCAAGAACATCGACCCCGTCAAAACCAAGCTACCTTCGCGCAAGCACAAGAATGACAATGTCAACGCCAACAACAAGAGGAAGAGCGTGCGCGAGAACACCAAGATGCACAAGATGTCGAGGCACAATGCCAAGAACAGCAACTACATGAAGCTCAAGCACTTGAGGCGCAATGTGCCCTCTGATATTCAAGTCGAGCCGTAGCCACGCGCAACCGTCAAGCCCATGAGCAACAAGAAGCGCTTCATGATGAAGTTCAAGAACGAATATACCAAGCTCGCGTGAATCGTCAAGCTCGGCAAGCTCCTCCACAAGCTCGACAAGAACATCAAGTTCACCAAGAGCAAGAAGATAATGGAAATCCTCCAAGACAAGAGCAACTTGAGGGAGACAATCCTCCTTGTCAAGGATATCATCATCCCCGACCCCAACACAATGAAGAGCAACGTTACGACAAGCTAAAGTTCACCATGCCCAAGTTTTCCGGAAGCAATGATCCCGAAGAGTACCTTTCATGGGCATTGAAGGTTGACAAAATCTTCCGCTTGCACAACTATGAGGAAGAGAATAAGATCGCGATGGCATCCCTTGAGTTCCAAGACTACGTCCTTATTTGGTGGGAACAAGTCATTGAGCGCCGAGCGGCAAGAGGTGAACCACCCATCACAACTTGGGCGCAAATGAAGGATGTCATGAGAGCACGTTTCGTGCCAACCTACTACAATCGCGACCTCTTCAAGAAACTCCAACTACTCAAGCAAGGAACCAAGAGCGTTGAAGAGTACTACAAGGAAATGGAGATTGCCATGATACGAGCCAATGTCACGGAAGATGATGAGCAAACTATGGCTGTAACACCCCGAGAATCATGCTACAGTAACTCTCTGAGATTAAGCTAATCATGTTGCTAAACAGGGCTTGATCACAATTGCATCAAATTTCTTTTCAAACTCCTAGTTCAAACTTCAATTAAAATCAAAGTGGAAAATAAAAGTTTTCAAAAATTTGAACAAAAATGTTCGGTGGGTGCCAAATAATACACTGGTAATTATGGTGGAGAAAACACATTTTTATAAAATACCTAAATACTTTTAAATGAAATAAAACAGAAAAGAAAATAAACAAATAAAAAGAAAAAGCAAAAGAACACAACACAGGCAAAGAAAAAAAAAAGAGAAGGCCCTTCCCCCCCACTGGACCGCTGGCCCAACTGGGCCGACCCCCGGCCCAGCCGGCCTAGCCCATCTCCCACTCCCCCTCGCCCCCTTCCCTGTTCCCCCGACCGGGGTCGGAACAGGGGCCGTCCCCGCCGCACCCCCTCGCCGGCGACGGGGAGGATAAGGGCGCCAGCTCCCCCCGCCTCCTCGGGCCTCTCTCCCACTCGCCCCGCTCTCCTCTCGGCCCCTGCGCCTCCCTCTTCCCCCCAGATCCGCGCCGCTCTCTTCTTCCCCACGCCCGACGCGCTCGCCGCCGTTCCCGTCGTTCACACGGCCACCGTGCCCCAATCGCCACCTCGCCGTGTCATACGCCGTCGCCGCCCTCGACTACACCACCTCCGCCTCTCCGTTGAAGCTCGGAGCCACTGCAACGGCCTCCCCGAGCTCGTCTTCAACTTCGGACGCCGGCGACCCCCTCCTTCCCCGGCGCCGACCTGCTGCTCCTAAGCTCTCACCGGCCTCCGTGTGCCGTGCGGTGAGCCTCTTCCCCCCTCCTCCCCTGTCCTTTCTCTCTCGCGCGCCCCCTAGCTTCTTCCCCGCGCGCGCCCGAACGCCGCGCCGCGGAGCTCGCCGCCGGCGGGTCTCCGGTGACCTTATGGTCACGGGCTCAAGCCCGTTGCACTCCCCACCTCGCGTAGATGCCCCCCAGCCCCTCCGCTTGCTCGATAGCCCGCCGTAGCCTCGTTTCCGTCGGGCACCCGTGCGCGCCGCCGCCTCCGCCGCTCGCCGCCGCCGATTCCGGCCAAGTCCGGCGAAGCCCCGGCCACCCTGGATGCGGCGCTGCGAGCCCTTTCGAATGGGCCTAGCCCCGCTCCTAACCGAGCCCCGTAGCGCGATTCCGGCCAACTCCGGCGAGGGGCCGCCGCTGTTTTGGTCGCCGGAGTTGCTCCGGCGCCGGCCGCCGACGTGGCTGGCCTGGGCCCCCCCAGTGCCACTGCCAGTGGGCCCGTGGGCCCCGTTGACTGGGTCCACCCAGTCAACGTGCTGACTGGGCAGGCCTAGCCACTAACATGCGGGCCCCGCCGCAAAAAAAGGAAAATGTTTTATAAATAAAAATAATTAATTAATCTAATCACTCACTGACAGGTGGGCCCAGTAGTTAATTAACTAAAAATTAATTAGTTTAATCTTCTGTTAACCCACTGTCTATGACAGGTGGGTCCCCCGTGTCAGTTTTGACCAGTCAACCGGACTGTTGACCGCTGACGTCACTCATACGTCATGCTGACGTCATATCCCTTTTCTGTTAATTAAATAATTCCAGAAATTCAAATAATCTTTGAAAATTCATATCTTTTAAACCGTAACTCGGATGAAAATGTTTTCTATATGAAAGTTGCTCAGAACGACGAGACGAATCCGAATACGCAGTCCGTTCGTCCACCACACCTCCCTAACCTATCGAACTAGCAACTTTCCCCCTCCGGTCCGTTTGTCCGAAAACGCGAAACATCGGGAATACCTCCCGGATGTCCCCCCCTTCGCCGGTACCACCTACTGTCGCGTTAGGACACACCTAGCACCGTTCATTGTCATGTCACGCATCGTCATGCTTATGTTTGCATTGTATTTACTGTTTCTTCCCCCTCTTCTCTCCGGTAGACTACGAGACCGACACTGCTGCTGCCTAGTTCGACTACGGAGTTGACGACCCCTCCTACTTGCCAGAGCAACCAGGCAAGCCCCCCCCCTTGATCACCAGATATCGCCTATTCTTCTCTATACTGCTTGCATTAGAGTAGTGTAGCATGTTACTGTTTTCCGATATCCTATCCTGATGCATAGCCTATCCTTGCTACCATTGTTGTTACCTTTACCTGCAATCCTACATGCTTAGTATAGGATGCTAGATTTCCATCAGTGGCCCTACATTCTTGTCCGTCTGCTGTGCTATACTATCGGGCCGTGATCACCTGGGCGGTGATCACGGGTATATACTTATATACTACATACATGACACATGTGATGACTAAAGTCGGGTCGGCTCGTAGGAGTACCCGCAAGTGGATCTTTGTGGCGGAGCGACAGGGCAGGTTGAGACCACCTAGGTGAGAGGTGGGCTTGGCCCTGGTCGGCGTTCGCGGATACTTAACACGCTTAACGAGATCTTGGTATTTGATCTGAGTCTGGCCATTTGGTCTATACGCACTAACCATCTACGCGGGAGTAGTTATGGGTATCCCGGCGTCGTGGTATCAGCCGAAGCCTTCTTGACGTCAGCGACTGAGTGGCGCGCGCCGGATTGGACTGGAACGCCACTAGGCTAGGTCTGCTTCCGGCCGCGTACGCAACGTGCAGGTGTGCATAGGGCGATGGGCCCAGACCCCTGCGCGCATAGGGTTAGACCGGCGTGCTGACCGCTCTGTTGTGCTTAGGTGGGGCTGCGACGCGTTGATCTTACGAGTCCGGGCATGACCCAGGAAAGTGTGTCCGGCCAAATGGGATCGAGCGTGTTGGGTTATGTGGTGCACCCCTGCAGGGAAGTTTATCTATTCGAATAGCCGTGTCCCTCGGTAAAAGGACGACCCGGAGTTGTACCTTGACCTTATGACAACTAGAACCGGATACTGAATAAAATACACCCTTCCAAGTGCCAGATACAACCCGGTGATCGCTCTCTAACAGGGCGACGAGGAGGGGATCGCCGGGTAGGATTATGCTATGCGATGCTACTTGGAGGACTTCAATCTACTCTCTTCTACATGCTGCAAGATGGAGATGGCCAGAAGCGTAGTCTTCGACAGGACTAGCTATCCCCCTTTTATTCTGGCATTCTGCAGTTCAGTCCACTGATATGCCCCTTTACACATATACCCATGCATATGTAGTATAGCTCCTTGCTTGCGAGTACTTTGGATGAGTACTCACGGTTGCTTCTCTCCCTCTTTTCCCCCTTTCCTTTCTATCTGGTTGTCGCAACCAGATGTTGGAGCCCAGGAGCCAGACGCCACCGTCGACGACGACACCTACGACACTGGAGGTGCCTACTACTACGTGCAGGCCGCGGACGACGACCAGGAGTAGTTAGGAGGATCCCAGGCAGGAGGCCTGCGCCTCGTTCGATCTGTATCCCAGTTTGTGCTAGCCTTCTTAAGGCAAACTTGTTTAACTTATGTCTGTACTCAGATATTGTTGCTCCCACTGACTCGTCTGTGATCGAGCACTTGTATTCGAGCCCTCGAGGCCCCTGGCTTGTATTATGATGCTTGTATGACTTATTTATGTTTTAGAGTTGTGTTGTGATATCTTCCCGTGAGTCCCTGATCTTGGTCGTACACATTTGCGTGCATGATTAGTGTACGGTCAAATCGGGGGCGTAACAATGGCACGTTTCTTGAATGGACTCAATCATCTTATCAAGAAGATAGCCGACTTCCAACCATACTTGAACCTCATTGAGCTAGTGCATGGAGCTACCAAAGCGGAACGTCAAGTGCAAGATGACTTCAAGTATGCCAAGTTCTCATCCAAGTCCTATGGTTTCTCCAACAACCAAGCTTCAACAACTCCAACACCTTCTACCTCAACCAAGCCATCTACAAGCAATGGCGACAAGTCAAGTTTCAAGAAAACTTCGACAACCTCAAGTCGTCCTCGTACTACAAGCAATTTCAAGCCGAGAGCTTCATCATCATCTACCCCAACCGATGAGACCATCAAGACAAGTTCCTTCAAATGCTTCACGTGCGGCGGCCGAGGCCACAAGTCTTTCGAGTGTACAAACAAGCGCACCATGGTCTTCAACGACGACGGTACATATGACTCCATGAGTGAAGGAGAACTGGAAGCCCTTGAGCAAGTGGCCATGCACCGGCAAGTGAACGAGGATGAAGATGATCAAGTCTTTTGTGACGAAGATTCGAGCCCCGCTCTTGTTGTCTCCAAGGTCTTGACTCTTCAACATCAACAAGAAGAAGACCAAAGATGCCATATCTTCCACACCAAGGCCGGCATCAATGGAAGGTCCGTCAAGGTCATCATCGATGGAGGGAGTTGCCATAACTTAGCAAGTGAAGAACTATGCTCCAAGATCCAATTGGTCAAGATGAAGCACCCACACCCATACAAAGTTCAATGGCTAAGCGACTCCGGCACTATCCAAGTCGAGCATATGTTACCCTTCAAGATCGGAGCTTACGAAGACACTTTGGAGTGTGATGTCGTTCTGAATGCGTTTGCCACCTCCTTCTTGGACGGCCATGGCAATTTGACCGAGGCGTCATCCACAAAGGGCGTACAAACCACTATAGCTTCAAGATGAAAGGAAAGGAGTATGTGATACGACCTATGTCTCCAAGCCAAGTAATCGACAAGCAAGCCACCCATCGTGGAGAGAATAGTGAGAGAGCGAACCACCCAAAAGAGAGCGAGCGCCACAAGCCAAAATCAAGTGCCTCCTATTTGCCACCAAACGTGATATGAGGGAAGTGTGTGAGAACCCATCAAGTGGCATGCACTATGTCCTATTGTGAAAGGACGAGGCACCAAAAGCTAACAACTCTCACAATCTATCTTTTGTGTGATCTTCTCTATTGCAGGAATTCCAAGATGTATTCCTCGACGAGCTACCTCCGGGTCTACCACCACTACGAGGAATCGAGCACCGAATCGACCTCATCCCCGGAGCACCCCTTCCTAACAAGGCTCCCTACCGCGTCAACCCCGAGGAAACTAAGGAGATCCAACGGCAAGTACAACAACTCATCGACAATGGCCATGTACGAGGAAGTTTGAGCCCTTGTGCCATCCCGGTAATCCTTGTTCCCAAGAAAGATGGTACATATCGCATGTGTTCCGATTGTCGTCCCATCAATGCTATTACCGTGTGTTATCGTTACCCCATTCCACGCCTAGATGATATGCTAGATGAGCTTAGCGGAGCCACCATTTTCTCTAAAATTGACCTTAAAAGTGGCTACTATCAAAAACGCATCCAAGAAGGTGATGGATGGAAAACCGCATTTAAGACAAAATTTGGCTTATATGAATGGCTTGTTATGCCAATGGGTTTATCAGAAGCACCCGGTACTTTCATGCGACTCATGCATTTTGTTCTTCGACCCTATATTGGTGTATTTGTTGTGGTCTACTTTGACGGCATTCTTGTCTTTAGCAAATCCCTCAAAGAACATGTCATCCATATTCGGACCGTTTTGCAAACCCTTAGGAAAGAGCGCCTTTATGCTAATATGGACAAATGCCTTTTCGGTGTTGATAAGCTTGTTTTCTTGGGTTTTGTTGTATCTTCTAAGGGTGTTCATGTTGATGAATCTAAGATCAATGCTATTAAAACTTGGCCCCAACCAACCAACTTGCAACAAGTGCGTAGCTTCCTTGGTTTAGCCGATTTCTACCATAGATTTGTTAAGGATTCTAGCACCATTGCATCTCCTTTACATGCTTTCAGTAAGAAGAATGCACCCTTTGTTTGGGGACCATCTCAAGATAGCACATTTAACGAGCTCAAGAATTTGCTTACTCATGCTCCCGTGCTTGCATTACCCAATTTTAACAAACCTTTTGAAATTCATTGCGATGCTAGTGGTAATGGCATAGGAGGTGTGTTAACACAAGAGAAGCGCCCAATTGCTTACTTTAGTGAGAAACTTTTTGGAGCGCAACTCAATTATCCCATCTATGACAAAGAGCTATATGCTTTAGTGTGAGTTTTGCATGAATGGGAACATTATCTTCGCCCTCATGAATTTGTCATCCATACCGACCATGAAACGCTTAAATACCTCAAGGGTCAAACTAAGTTGAACAAGCGTCATGCTAAATGGAGTGAGTTAATTGAGTCATTTCCTTATGTCATCAAATACATTAAAGGTAAGGAAAATGTTGTGGCCGACGCCCTTTCCCGCATATGCATGCTTGTCACCAAACTTGAATTGAATGTCATTGGTTTTGAGCACGTAAAAGACTTGTGTGCGCATGATCCTACCTTTTCTATTCCATATGCCAAATGTTTGACGCATGCATATTGGGAATGCTATTATATCAAAGATGATTATCTTATGAGAGCTAACAAACTATGCATCCCTAAGTCTTCTCTTCATTTGTTGCTTTTGCAAGAATCTCATGGAGGAGGACTAATGGGACACTTTGGACATGAAAAGACATTTGCTACGCTCTCCAAGAACTATTTTTAGCCCAAGATGTTCCGCGACGTCTCACGTTTTACCACTCGATGCTCTACATGTCGCAAAGCTAAGTCTAAAGCTCAATCTCATGGCCTTTACATTCCACTTCCTATTCCATATCACCCATGGGAAGATATTAGTATGGACTTTGTGCTTGGTTTGCCTAGAACTAGAAACGGAAAGAATTCCGTGTTTGTTGTTGTGGACTGTTTCTCTAAAATGGCTCATTTCATTCCTTGCAACAAGATAGACGATGCTTCACATATTGCAAATCTCTTTTGTAGGGAAATCTTGCGCTTACATGGAGTGCCAAAGACAATTGTCTCGGACCGCGACGTCAAGTTCTTGAGTTACTTTTGGAAGACCTTATGTGCCAAGCTCGGAATCAAGCTACTATTCTCCACGGCATACCATCCACAAACCGATGGCCAAACGGAGGTGACAAACCATACACTCTCCACTCTACTACGCGTGTTAATCAAGAAGAACATCAAGGAGTGGGAGGAGAGCCTACCCATCGCCGAGTACGCCTACAACCGCGCAAGACATTCGACTACCGGCAAGTCCCCCTTCGAGGTCGTCTACGGTTTCAACCCGTTGTCCCCATTGGACATTCTTCCTATACCACTATAAGAGCGCACTAACATGGACGCAAGTGCCTGAGTCATCTACCTCAAGAAGATGCATGAAGATACACGGCACACCATCGAGCGCCAAGTACACCGACTCGCGACCAAACTCAACGTCAACAAGCAACCCATGATATTCAACATTGGAGATCTTGTGTGGCTACACCTTCGCAAGGACCGCTTACCCAACGAACGCAAGTCCAAACTTCTACCATGAGCCGATGGACCCTTCAAGGTGCTTGCACGCTACAACAACAACGCCTACAAGATCGACATCCCACGCGATAAGTACTCCGTGAGCGACATCTTCAACATCAAAGATCTCTCTCCCTAACATGGTGATGAAGATTTCGATCAGAAGTCGGATCTTTCCCAAGGGAGGGGAGATGATGCGGAGCATCCTATGGTCATCCCCATGGACCTACCATCGTCTCACCAAGTGCCAAGAGGACCTATGACACGAGCACGAGCTAGAGCACTCGAGACCGAGGTGACTTCCTTCCTTAGTGATATCACATATGATCCACTCGAGACATGGCTACTACCTAAGTACGAAATGTTGTGCATGGTTAGGTACCAAGAGGACCCTCTCGAATATGAACGTGATGGACAAGTCCCCAAGTTCATGGACGAAGAGAACCAACAGAAGGAGTCAAGAGCAGCTTCGAGGCCTTGGACATCCGGCCATGACCCCGGACATCCGGCCCCTGAAGCATCGCCCACAGCAGCCGCCCAGCCACCAAGTGCCTCCAGGCCCCGGACATCCGGCCCCAGCCCGGACATCTGGCCCCGGCCCGGAAATTCGGCCTCCACCCCAGAAATCCGGACACAACCTATCCAGAAAGCTTCAAGACTGATCCCGCCAGCCCGGACATCCGGCCCCCAACCCGGACATCCGGCTCCTCCTGAAGGCCCGGACATCCGGCCCGACGCCCGGACATCCGGCCCCGTCTGTCTGTGCACAGTAAAGGGCCGAGGCCCATGTACCCCTTCTCCCACCTAGACTATATATACTCCTCCTCCTCCCTCTTTCTAGGGTTAGCGTTGTGATAGCTCATATGTGAGATAGAGCCTCGCTCATCCATCCGGATCTACTCCACCGCGAGGGACCGACACTACTTCGGAGAAGATCCACTTGGATTCAAGACCCCTAACGGGAAGACCTCAAGACCTCCTCACGAAGAAGAACCGGTTACCCTATGTATCGTCTCTTGTTGGATTTGGACCGTGTGATCTCTATGTGTACTCGGATCTAGCATATGTGTGACCGAATCTTGTTGGTTTGAGTGATTCTCTCGTGTTTTTCCCTCATGTTACCCCTCGTGTTCTTCGTGTTCATCGTGGGATCCGCTCCTTTTGTGAAAGATCGGCCGTATAGGGTTCCACCCTACATCAACCTAGATACTCCAATGTCACCACAAGTATCTGTGAGTTAATTCTATGATATGCATCAAACAACTTCATGATCATAATATTCAATCCACTCAAAGAACTACAAGGAGATCCCAAAGTTTCTATCGAAGAAAAGATAATAAAAACGTGCATCAACCCTATGCATAGATTACCCCAATGTCACCTCGAGAATCCGCAAGTTGAGTTCCATAACATATATCAAGTGAATCAATATGATACCCCATTGTCACCTCAAGTATTCCTACCGCAAGACATACATCATGTGTTCTCAGATCTGAACATTCAATCCGACAAGATAAAACTTCAAATGGTAAAGATTCAATTCATCACAACAAGAGTAGAGAGGGGAGAAACATCATATGATCCATCTATGTTAACAAAGCCCATGATACATCAAGATCGTGACATCTGAAGATCACGAGAGAGAGAGAGAGATGAAACACATAGCTACCGGTGCAAACCCTCAGCCCCGAGGGTGGACTACTCCCTCCTCATCGTGGTGGCCGCCGGGATGATGAAGATGGCCACCGGAGATGATTCCCCCCTCCGGCAGGGTGCCGAAAAGGGTCTAGATTGGTTTTCGATGGCTACAGAGGCCTGCGGCGGAGGAAATTCTGATCTAGGTTCTCCCTGAGGGTTTTTTGGAAATTTTGGGAATTTATAGGGTAAAGAGGGGGTGCAGGAGGCCACCGAGGTGGGCATAACCCACCTGGGCGCGCCTGGGCCCCCAAGCGCGCCCTGGTGGGTTGTGCCCCCCTCGAGGCACCCCCCCAGGTGCTGCTCTGGCCCATATTGGGTGTTCTAGTCCATAAAAAATCTCCAAAAAGTTTCGCGGTGTTTGGACTCCGTTTGATATTGATTTCTTGCGATGTAAAAAACAAGCAAAAAACAACAACTGACACTGGGCACTGGGTCAATAGGTTAGTCCCAAAAAATGATATAAAGTTGCTATAAAATGATTGTAAAACATCCAAGAATGATAATAAAACAACATGAATACTTTATAAATTATAGATACGTTGGAGCCGTATCAGCATCCCCAAGCTTAATTCCTACTCGTCCTCGAGTAGGTAAATGATAAAAGAAATAATTTATGAAGTGTGAATGCTAGCAAAGTGCATAAGTTTGATCAATGATAATTTCAATCATATTTCCTAGCATCATGACAACCACTCTTATAAAATTTCTCATGTTTAAAGTAGCAACCAATTCACATGCTAAGGTTCAAACAATGAATTATCTTGAAGCTCAACAGCCTATGTTCTCAGTCACCAAACAATTGTAATTCAACTTATTCAACAGAGTTTAAGTAAGAGGTCCACATACTCAACCATCATATAGTCTTCTATGATTTCTAACACTCACCGCATAGACATGAGCAAAACGTTTCAACCGGACACATAGAAAGATAGGGGCTTATAATTTCGCCTCCCAACGTATTCACCTCAAGGGTGATGTCAACAATAATAACTCATGCTACCCATATCCAACTGGATATATGTGCATAGATCTTTCCTCACCACATGATGCTTGCCAAAAGATAAAAATAAAAAGGAATAGAGAGAAAAACTTTGACTCTTTGCATAAAAGTAAATACTGAAAAATAAAGGATAGGCCCTTCGCAGAGGGAAGCAGAGGTTGCCATGCACTTATTTGTTTGTATGCTCAACCCCTTAGTGCAAAAGAACATCACATCTATATTGGCCCTTATGATAGCAACCTTTATTATGCAGTCGGTCACTTTTATTCTTTGCCATCACAAGTTCGTACAACACTCAATTTTGTCTTACACTAAATGATCTAACACTTTTAGAATCAATTTTTATTGCCTTATTGCACCGATGACAACTTACTTGAAGGATCTTATTCAATCCCTAGGGAGGTATGGTGGACTCTTGAAAATAAGATTTGGGTTTAAGGGTTTTTGGATGCACAAGTAGTATCTCTACTTGGTGTGAAATTTTTCGCTAGCAAAGATGGGGGCAAGCACCACATGTTATAGGATCTATGACAACATAACTTTTATGTGAATATGAACAAACATAAACTATTACGTTGTCTTCCTTGTCCAATGTCAACAATTTTGGCATATAATATTTTGATGGGGGCTCACAATCACAAAAGATTTCCAGGATAGTATATTTGCATGTGAAAGTTCTCTTCCTTATACTAATTATTCGTGAATTGCTTGTATGACCAATATTGTGATTGTCAAGCCTCAAAAGATTTCACTTTCTAAACCCAATGTGAAGCTACCACTAGGCATGATATGATTTCAACTTCATGACATTCAATTTATTCAACAATTTACTCATAGGATATAAGTGAAGCATAAGAGTAAATGACAAGCTACTCCAAAAAGATATAAGTGAAGATCATGAACATAATATTTCTTTCTATAAAATTAATTTAAGTGAAGCAAGAGAGAATTTCTTCAAAAACACTAAAGCACACCACGCTCAAAAAGATATAAGTGAAGCACTAGAGCAATTCCATAGAAAAGAGCTTCGTTGACGGGATGTGAGTGCCGCTTACTTAACCTCCCTGGCAACTATTTGAGGACTCTATTTTACTTAAAAACTTTCAGATCTAAGTACATTATTGGTATGTATGCATGAAGAAACTCCATACAGATGGATCGTTTGGACTCACTTGATTTTGAATCACTTGAGACATGCAAATCATACCACATGGGAAAGATGACTGAAAGGCCTCGTTTTCAGTAAGATGGAACAAGAAAGCAACTTGTTGGAAGTAATACATTTTGATGTGCGCAGTCCAATGAGTGCTAAGGCATGCAGTGGATATCGTTATGTTCTTACTTCACAGATGATTTGAGTAGATGCTGAGTATATTTACTTGATGAAACACAAGTTTGAATTATTGAAAGGTTCAAGTAATTTCAGAGTGAAGTTGAAGATCGTCGTGACAAGAGGATAAAATGTTTGTGATATGATCATAGAGATGAATATCTGAGTTACGAGTTTGGCACACAATTAAGACATTGTGGAAATTGTTTCACAACTAATACCGCCTGGAACACCATAGTGTGATGGTGTGTCCGAACATCATAACTGCACCCTATTGGATATGGTGCATACCATGATGTCTCTCATCGAATTACCACTATCGTTTATGGGTTAGGCATTAGAGAGAACCGCATTCACTTTAAATAGGGCACCACGCAATTCCGTTGAGACGACACCATATGAACTATGGTTTAGAGAAACCTAAGCTGTCGTTTCTTAAAAGTTTGGGGCTGTGACGCTTATGTGAAAAACTTTCAGGCTGATAAGCTCGAACCCAAAGCGGATAAATGCATCTTCATAGAATACCCAAAACAGTTGGGTATACCTCCTATTTCAGATCTGGAAGCAAAAGTGATTGTTTCTAGAAACGGGTCCTTTCTCGAGGAAAAGTTTCTCTCGAAAGAATTGAGTGGGAGGATGGTGGAGACTTGATGAGGTTATTGAACCGTCACTTCAACTAGTGTGTAGCAGGGCACAAGAAGTTGTTCCTGTGGCACCTACACCAATTGAAGTGGAAGCTTATCATAGTGATCATGAAACTTCGGATCAAGTCACTACCAAACCTCGTAGGACGACAAGGATGCGTACTACTTCAGAGTGGTAGGTAATCCTGTCTTGGAAGTCATGTTGCTAGACAACAATGAACCTACGAGCTATGGAGAAGCGATGGTGGGCCCAGATTCCGACGAATGGCTCGAGGCCATAAAACCCGAGAGAGGATCCATGTATAAAAACAAAGTATAGACTTTGGAAGAACTACTTGATGGTCGTAAGGCTGTTGGGTGTAGATGGATTTTAAAAGAAAGACGGACAATGATGGTAAGTGTCACCATTAAGAAAGCTCGACTTGTCGTTAAGATGTTTTCTGACAAGTTCAAGGAGTTGACTACGATGATACTTTCTCACTCGTAGCGATGCTAAGAGTCTGTTGGAATTATATTAACAATTACTGCATTATTTATGAAATCTTGCAGATGGGATGTCAAAACATTGTTTCCTCAACGATTTTCTTGAGGAAAGGTTGTATGTGATACAACCAGAAGGTTTTGTCAATCCTGAAAGATGCTAACAAGTATGCAAAGCTCCAGCAATCCTTCTAAGGACTGGAGTAAGCATCTCGGAGTTGGAATGTACGTTTTGATGAGATGATCAAAGATTTTGGGTTTATACAAAGTTTATGAGAAACTTGTATTTCCAAAGAAGTGAGTGGGAGCACTATAGAATTTTTGATGAGTATATGTTGTTAACATATTGTTGATCAGAAATGATGTAGAATTTCTGGAAAGCATACAGGGTTATGTGAAAAGTGTTTTTCAATGGAAAACCTGGATTAAGCTACTTGAACATTGGGCATCAAGATCTATAAGGATAGATAAAAAACGCTCAATAGTACTTTCAAATGAATACATACCGTGACAAGATTTTGAAGGAGTTCAAAATAGATCAGCAAAGAAGGAGTTCTTGGCTGTGTTACAAGGTGTGAGTATTGAGTAAGACTCAAGACCTGACCACGGCAGAAGAGAGAGAAAGGACAAAGGTCGTCCCCTATGCTTTAGACGTAGGCTCTACAGTATGCTATGCTGTGTACCGCACCTGAAGTGTGCCTTGCCATGAATTAGTCAAGGGGTACAAGAGTGATCCAGGAATGGATCACATGACAGCGGTCGAACTTATCCTTAGTAACTAGTGGACTAAGGAATTTTCTCGATTATGGAGGTGGTAAAAGAGTTCGTCGTAAAGGGTTACGTCGATGCAAACTTTGACATTAATCCGGATGACTCTGAGTAGTAAACTGGATTCGTATAGTAGAGCAGTTATTTGGAATAGCTCCAAGTAGCGCGTGGTAGCTGCATCTACAAGATGACATAGAGATTTGTAAAGCACACACGGATCTGAAAGGTTCAGACCCGTTGACTAATAACCTCTCTCACAAGCGAGATATGAACAAACCCCATGGGTGTTGGATTCATTACAATCACATAGTGATGTGAACTAGATTATTGACTCTAGTGCAAGTGGGAGCCTGTTGGAAATATGCCCTAGAGGCAATAATAAAATGGTTATTATTGTATTTCCTTGTTCATGATAATTGTCTATTGTTCATGCTATAATTGTATTAACTGGAAACCGTAATACATGTGTGAATACATAGACCACAACATGTCCCTAGTAAGCCTCTAGTCGACTAGCTCGTTGATCAATAGATGGTTATGGTTTCCTGACCATGGACATTGGATGTCATTGATAACGGGATCACATCATTAGGAGAATGATGTGGTGGACAAGACCCAATCCTAAGCATAGCACAAGAGCGTGTAGTTCGTTTTGCTAGAGCTTTTCTAATGTCAAAGTATCGTTTCCTTAGACCATGAGATTGTGCAACTCTCGGATACCGTAGGAATGCTTTGGGTGTACCAAACGTCACAACGTAACTGGGTGGCTATAAAGGTGCACTACAGGTATCTCCGAAAGTGTCTGTTGGGTTGGCACGAATCGAGACTAGGATTTGTCACTCCGTATGACGGAGAGGTATCTCTGGGCTCACTCGGTAATGCATCATCATAATGAGCTCAATGTGACTAAGGAGTTAGTCACGGGATCATGCGTTATAGAATGAGTAAAGAGACTTGCCGGTAAAGAGATTGAACAAGGTATAGGGATACCGACGATCGAATCTCGGGCAAGTAACATACCGATAGACAAAGGGAATTGTATACGGGATTGACTGAATCCTCGACATCGTGGTTCATCCGATGAGATCATCGTGGAACATGTGGGAGTCAATATGGGTATCCAGATCCCGCTATTGGTTATTGGCCGGAGTGGTGTCTCGGTCATGTCTGCATGGTTCCCGAACCCGTAGGGTCTACACACTTAAGGTTCGGTGACGCTAGAGTTGTTATGGGAAATAGTATGTGGTTACCGAAGGTTGTTCGGAGTCCCGGATGAGATCCCGGACGTGACGAGGAACTCCGGAATGGTCCGTAGGTTAGGATCGATATATTGGACGAACGGTATTGGAGTCCGGAATCGTTCCGGGGGTACCGGGTGACGACCAGCGTGTCCGAAAGGGGTTTCGGAGGCCCCGGCAAGCGTTGGAGGGCCTTATGGGCCAAGGGGAGGGGGCACATCAGCCCACTAAGGGGCTGTGCGCCCCTCCCACCCATCTCATGTAACGTGGTGAGGTGGGGGCGCCTCCCCTAGGGCAGCCAGCCCTCCCGGCTTGGGGGGCAAGTTTCCCAGGGGTGGTGGCGCCCAAACCCATCTAGGGTTTCCCCTGTGGCCGCCGCCCCTCCCCTAGGGAACCCTAAGGCGCCTCCTCCACCCCCTTCCCCCTATATATAGTGAGGGAGAGAGAGGGCAGCCGCACCACATCCCTGGCGCAGCCCTCTCCTCCTCCAACTCCTCCTCCTCCTCCGTAGTGCTTAGCGAAGCTCTGCCGGAGAACCACGAGCTCCATTGCCACCATGCCGTCGTGCTGCTGGAGTTCTCCCTTAGCTTCTCCTCTCCCCTTGCTGGATCAAGAAGGAGGAGATGTCCCCGGGCTGTACGTGTGTTGAACGCGGAGGCGCCGTCCGTTCGGCGCTAGATCGGATCTTCCGCGATTTGAATCGCCGCGAGTACGACTCCATCAACCGCGTTCTTGTAACGCTTCCGCTTAGCGATCTTCAAGGGTATGAAGATGCACCCCCTCTCTCTCGTTGCTAGCATCTCCTAGATTGATCTTGGTGACACGTAGGAAAATTTTGAATCATTACTACGTTCCCCAACAGTGGTATCAGAGCTAGGTCCATGCGTAGATTCTATGCACGAGTAGAACACAAAGTAGTTGTGGGCGATGATTTGTTCAATTTGCTTGCCGTTACTAGTCTTATCTTGATTCGGTGGCATTGTGGGATGAAGCGGCCCGGACCGACCTTACACGTACACTTACGTGAGACAGGTTCCACCGACTGACATGCACTTGATGCATAAGGTGGCTAGCGGGTGTCTGTCTCTCCCACTTTAGTCGGATCGGATTCGATGAAGATGGTCCTTATGAAGGACAAATAGCAATTGGCATATCACCGTTGTGGCTTTTGCGTAGGTAAGAAACGTTCTTGGTAGAAACCCATAGCAGCCACGTAAAACATGCAACAACAATTAGAGGACGTCTAACTTGTTTTTGCAGGGTATGCTATGTGATGTGATATGGCCAAAAGGATGTGATGAATTATATATATGTGATGTATGAGACTGATCGTGTTCTTGTAATAGGAATCACGACTTGCATGTCGATGAGTATGACAACCGGCAGGAGCCATAGGAGTTGTCTTAATTTATTGTATGACCTGCGTGTCAATGAAAAATACCATGTAATTACTTTACTTTATTGCTAACCGTTAGCCATAGTAGTAGAAGTAATAGTTGGCGAGACAACTTCATGAAGACACGATGATGGAGATCATGGTGTCATGCCGGTGACGAAGGTGATCATGCCGCGCCTCGAAGATGGAGATCAAAGGCGCAAGATGATATTGGCCATATCATGTCACTTTATGATTTGCATGTGATGTTTTTCATGTTTACATCTTATTTGCTTAGAACGACGGTAGCATAAATAAGATGATCCCTCACTAAAATTTCAGGAGATGTGTTCCCCCTAACTGTGCACCGTTGCGAAGGTTCGTTGTTTCGAAGCACCACGTGATGATCGGGTGTGATAGATTCTAACGTTCGCATACAACGGGTGTAAGCCAGATTTACACAAGCGAAACACTTAGGTTGACTTGACGAGCCTAGCATGTACAGACATGGCCTCGGAACACAAGAGACCGAAAGGTCGAACGTGAGTCGTATAGTAGATACGATCAACATGGAGATGTTCACCGTTGATGACTAGTCCGTCTCACGTGATGATCGGACACGGTCCAGTCGATTCAGATCATGTATCACTTAGATGACTAGAGGGATGTCTATCTAAGTGGGAGTTCATTAAATAATCAGATGAACTTAATTATCATGAACATAGTCAAAAGGTCTTTGTAAATTATGTCATAGCTTACGCTTTAGTTCTACTGTTTAAGATATGTTCCTAGAGAAAATTTAGTTGAAAGTTGATAGTAGAAATTACGCGGTCTAGGTCCGTAAACTGAGTATTATCCTCATTGCTGCGTAGAAGGCTTATGTCCTTAATGCACCGCTCGGTGTGCTGAACCTCGAGCGTCGTCTGTGGATGTTGCGAACATCTGACATACACGTTTTGATGACTACATGATAGTTCAGTGCGTAATGCTAACGGTTTAGAATTGAGGCGCCAAAGACGTTTTTGAAACATCGCAGAACATATGAGATGTTCCAAAGACTGAAATTGGGATTTCAGACTAGTGCCCACGTCAAGAGGTATGAGACCTCTGACAAGTTTCTTAAGCCTGCAAACTAAGGGAGAAAAGCTCAATCGTTGAGCATGTGCTCAGATTGTCTGAGTACTACAATCGCTTGAATCGAGTGGGAGTTAATCTTCCAGATGAGATAGTGATGGTTCTCCATAGTCACTGCCACCAAGCTATTAGAGCTTCGCAATGAACTATAACATATCAGGGATAGACATGATGATCCTTGAGCAACTCGCGATGTTTGACACCGCGAAAGTAGAAATCAAGTAGGAGCATCAATTGTTGATGGTTAGTAAAACCACTAATTTCAAGAAGGGCAAGGGAAAGAAGGGATACTTCATGAAATGGCAAATCAGTTGCTGCTCTAGTGAAGAAACCCAAGGTTGAACCCAAACCCGAGACTAAGTGCTTCTGTAATGAGGGGAACGGTCACTGAAGCAGAACTACCCTAGATACTTGGTAGATGAGAAGGCAGGCAAGGTCAACAGAAGTATATTGGATATACATTATATTAAGAGAAAAGTATGTTTTTGGTCCCTCAAGTTCCCACAAAGTATAGAATTGGTCCCTCAAGATTTTTTCGCATACATTTGGTCCCTCAAGTCTCAAAACCGGATAAGTTTGGTCCTAAACCAGATTTTGAGCACGTTGACCGGTTTTGACCGCCACAAAACCGCCCGATGAACAGTAAATTTGAAAAAAAAAACTTCAAAAAAATCTGATTTTTTTTGGGATCCAATATGCTTACATGCGCAAGGTGCGAGCAACAGTAAATTCAGATTTTCTTGAATTTTTTTTATTTTTTTTGTCGAATTTACTGTTCATCGGGCGGTTTTGTTGCGGTGAAAACCGGTCAACGTGCTCAAAATCTGGTTTAGACCAAACTTATCCGGTTTTGAGACTTGAGGGACCAGATGTATACCAAAAAAATTTGAGGGACCAAGTCTGTACTTTGTGGGAACTTGAGGGACCAAAAACATACTTTTCTCTTATATTAATGTGTACTTTACTAGTACTCCTAGTAGCACCAGGGTATTAGATACCGGTTCGGTTGCTAAGTGTTGGTAACTCGAAATAAAAGGCTACGGAATAAACGGAGACTAGCTAAAGGTGAGATGATGATATGTGTTGGAAGTGTTTCCAAGGTTGATGTAATCAAACATCGTACGCTCCCTCTACCATCGGGATTGGTATTAAACCTAAATAATTGTTATTTGGTGTTTGCGTTGAGCATAGACATGATTGGATTATGTTTATCGCAATATGGTTATTCATTTAAGGAGAATAATGGTTACTCTGTTTATTTGAATAGTACCTTCAATGGTCTTGCACCTAAAATGAATGGTTTATTGAATCTCGATCGTAGTGATACACATTTTCATGCCAAAAGATATAAGATAGTAATGATAGTACCACATACTTGTGGCACTGCCATTTGAGTCATATTGGTATAAAACGCATGAAGAAGCTCCATGTTGATGGATCTTTGGACTCACTCATTTTTGAAAAGATTGAGACATGCGAACCATGTCTATTGGTATATATGCATGAAGAAACTCCATACAGATGGATCATTTGGACTCACTTGATTTTGAATCACTTGAGACATGCAAATCATACCACATGGGCAAGATGACTGAAAGGCCTTGTTTTCAGTAAGATGGAACAAGAAAGCAACTTGTTGGAAGTAATACATTTTGATGTGCGCAGTCCAATGAGTGTTGAGGCATGCAGTGGATATCGTTATGTTCTTACTTCACAAATGATTTGAGTAGATGCTGAGTATATTTACTTGATGAAACACAAGTCTGAATTATTGAAAGGTTAAAGTAATTTGTAACATCCCAAATTTTCAATTTGGAATGTTATACATTAGATCATCATTGCATAGCATATTTTATTGCATTTTGGCAAATCCTCGAAAATCCTAAGCAACTCAAGGACCCTCGGAGAGAGTTGGGGATTTTTCCCGGTTTTCATATTTGATTTTTATCAAATAATAAAATGAGGATTTTTGGTTTTAATTATTTTTCTCTTCGAAAAATATTTCATATTAAAATAAATGAGAGGAGAAAATATGACTTCTCCAAAATAATTGAAATATTGAAGGAAAAATATTAAAATCAAATATTGGATTTTATTCGGGTTTTATTTGCAATTTTAAATGCATTAGAAAAATTGCACGTTTTCAAAACTGCATTTTTGGGCCAAGAAAAATGTTCATCTTGTTCTAATTATTTTAATTAGACCGCGAAAATTTGTTTTAGCATTTTTGGATTTTTATTTATTTTTCTATGAATTTTTTTAGATTCGGCGATATTATTAAAAAAACGCCGAGCGCGCCGATTGGGTCGAAGCCCAGCCGACGGCCCAGCTGCCCCGCGCCCCGTCTCCCTCTTGGGCACGACAGCGCCGCCGCCGCCCGAGTCCCGCTCGAGCACGGCCGCCGCCCGTCGCCTTGCCCCCTCCCCCACGGCACCCCCTCCTTTTATACCCCCGACCCCGCCCCCTTTCCTCACCCCGTCCCCGCCCCGACCCGAAGCCGCCGCCGCCGGAGCCGACGCCGCCGCCCGAGGAGCTCGCCGCCCCGACGCCGTACGCCGCCGCCTTCGTCGCCCTTCGACGCCCGCAGCCCCGCCGCCCCTCGCCGCCCTCACCCGACCCGCTGGAGCCCCGTCCCGAGCCTCGCCGGAGGTTAGCCGGAGCCGCCGCCGTTCGCCGTCCGTTTTTTTTTAAAACCACCCCGGTTTATTTTTTTCGAAACCCTAGTTTTTTTATATAGATCGGTTTATTTCTTTTCGGTTTATTTAATTAGTGAACGTTCACTGACCCATTCGTTTTAACGAACGTGTTCGTCGGTTAGACGCTGTTAACGAACGTCCGTTCGTTTAACTGTTCGTCAGTTTTCTTTTTCTTCGGATTTTCCGCGATTATTCCAGATCGCGATTTCTGATCAGATTTTCGTTTTCATTTATCTTTTCGCTCGTTTATCGGAATCAGGCGATTCAAGCGCCTAGAGTTTTGTCTCAAAATTCTCTTTCCGTTTAACCCACTCAAACAAGTTTTTGCTACTGTAAAATTTGACCTAGATCCAGTTTAGTAAACGAAGCTTGTTTCTTTCGCCATTTGACTTTCGTTGCTTCGTTTGATTGGATTTTTTTTGCAAATCGGAGTTCTTAAGTTGAACTTTCTGGTTAGATTGTTATTTGAGTTTTACCTGTGCATTTGATGAGTGCTTATTGTATGCTTGTTTGTTTGCGATAGAGTACCCGGAGTGCGCCGCTTGCTACTTCGAATCGCTAAGTTTCACGGATCATGAGCAAGGCAAGTAACACGTTGATCATACCTCTTTTACTACCCAGTTTTATTGCATTAGACCAACCCTCACACATTGCATGGTTAGGATCTAATTAAATTGTGGGTATTGGGATGTAGTTGAGGTAGTACCTATTACCTGTTTATTATCAAACCCTTGGGAGTTACTTCTACATTTGCTTATATCGCCATGCTATGCTAGTAGTCATGGATTGGGTTTGAGAGATATTCACGACAGATGTGAGATTGTTAACTAATGGTTTACTTAAGGTGGCAATTAAAACTCACATCTGGGTGGATTGAGGCACCTGGAGAACCCAGTGTTGCCTGTTTTTCTAAGGACCGCCACCCAGGCTCAAAGGGATCATAAGATTATTCATGCTAGAAACTTCCGTGTGCAGCCACAAGCTATTATGGGCTCTAGCATAGTTGAGTAGGTTACATGATCTCTTGAAGAGGTGGGCTAGCAGATGTAGGGGAAAGTAGGTGTAACTGTCCACCCGGAGTAAAGAGTTATTGTTTCTGCAAGACTGTGTCTCGGTCATCCGTTTCTCAAACATCATGTAGTGCGAGAATCAAGCGGAGGCGATCGAGTCTTGTGGGGAAAAGTGCACAAACCTCTGCAGAGTGTACAAACTAATCATGGTTAGCCGTGTCCCCGGTTATGGACATCTTGAGTATCTAGTACTTGGATTATCATGTGAATCTCATCACTATGTTACTTTAATTAAATTTGTTGGGTTAATGATGATACTTAATTGGGATTGAGATGCTGTCAACCATCTCAATGTTTAACAACCACCATGATAGTTAAACAAAATTTATTCCTTTGCAGTAGGGAAAAATTGGCTTTTCGCAAAACTGTAACCATAGAGCCTTCTACCAGCCATATATGCATGTAGTATAGCATTATGTTCGTTACTCTCTATGTGTTACATTGCCAGCATATTCCATGTGCTGACCCGTTTTCGGGCTGCAACGTTTTATGTTGCAGACTTTTCAGACGACGAGTAAGGTGCCTTAGGTCGTGGTCTTATACTCAGTGATGCCGTTGGAGTTGATGGACTCACTTATCTTCCAAGTCTTCTGCTGTTATCGTATTAGATGGCCTTAAGCCATATTTATCATACTTATTTCTCTTTTGAGATACTCGATGTAATAAGTGTGTGATTGCTACTCTGTTATAAATCCTCCATTTGTACTGTGCGTGTCAGCATTACTGATCCAGGGATGACACTGATGCACAGCAGCACAGACTGTTTGAGGTCTGGTCGCTACATAATTTCAGAGTGAAGTTGAAGATCGTCGTGACAAGAGGATAAAATGTTTGTGATATGATCATAGAGATGAATATCTGAGTTACGATTTTGGCACACAATTAAGACATTGTGGAAATTGTTTCACAACTAATACCTCCGGGAACACCATAGTGTGATGGTGTGTCCGAACATCATAGCTGCACCCTATTGGATATGGTGCATACCATGATGTCTCTCATCGAATTACCACTATCGTTTATGGGTTAGGCATTAGAGACAACCGCATTCACTTTAAATAGGGCACCACGCAATTCCGTTGAGACGACACCGTATGAACTATGGTTTAGAGAAACCTAAGCTGTCGTTTCTTAAAAGTTTGGGGCTGCGACGCTTATGTGAAAAAGTTTCAGGCTGATAAGCTCAAACCCAAAGCGGATAAATGCATCTTCATAGAATACCCAAAACGGTTGGGTATACCTCCTATTTCAGATCTGGAAGCAAAGTGATTGTTTCTAGAAACGGGTCCTTTCTCGAGGAAAAGTTTCTCACGAAAGAATTGAGTGGGAGGATGGTGGAGACTTGATGAGGTTATTGAACCGTCACTTCAACTAGTGTGTAGCAGGGCACAAGAAGTTGTTCCTGTGGCACCTACACCAATTGAAGTGGAAGCTTATGATAGTGATCATGAAACTTCGAATCAAGTCACTACCAAACCTCGTAGGACGACAAGGATGCATACTACTTCAGAGTGGTACGTAATCCTATCTTGGAAGTCATGTTGCTAGACAACAATGAACCTACGAGCTATGGAGAAGCGATGGTGGGCCCAGATTCTAACGAATGGCTCGAGGCCATAAAATCCGAGAGAGGATCCATGTATAAAAACAAAGTATAGACTTTGGAAGAACTACTTGATGGTCGTAAGGCTGTTGGGTGCAGATGGATTTTAAAAGGAAGACGGACAATGATGGTAAGTGTCACCATTAAGAAAGCTCGACTTGTCGTTAAGATGTTTTCCGACAAGTTCAAGGAGTTGACTACGATGAGACTTTCTCACTCGTAGCGATGCTCAGAGTCTGTTGGAATTATATTAGCAGTTACTGCATTATTTATGAAATCTTGCAGATGGGATGTCAAAACATTGTTTCCTCGACGATTTTCTTGAGGAAAGGTTGTATGTGATACAACCAGAAGGTTTTGTCAATCCTGAAAGATGATAACAAGTATGCAAAGCTCCAACAATCCTTCTAAGGACTGGAGTAAGCATCTCGGAGTTGGAATGTACGTTTTGATGAGATGATCAAAGATTTTGGGTTTATACAAAGTTTATGAGAAACTTGTATTTCCAAAGAAGTGAGTGGGAGCACTATAGAATTTTTGATGAGTATATGTTGTTAACATATTGTTGATCAGAAATGATGTAGAATTTCTGGAAAGCATACAGGGTTATTTGAAAAGTGTTTTGCAATGGAAAACCTGGAATTAAGCTACTTGAACATTGGGCATCAAGATCTATAAGGATAGATAAAAAACGCTTAATAGTACTTTCAAATGAATACATACCGTGACAAGATTTTGAAGGAGTTCAAAATAGATCAGCAAAGAAGGAGTTCTTGGCTGTGTTACAAGGTGTGAGTATTGAGTAAGACTCAAGACCTGACCACGGCAGAAGAGAGAGAAAGGACGAATGTCGTCCCCTATGCTTTAGATGTAGGCTCTACAGTATGCTATGCTGTGTACCGCACCTGAAGTGTGCCTTGCCATGAATTAGTCAAGGGGTACAAGAGTGATCCAGGAATGGATCACATGACAGCGGTCGAACTTATCCTTAGTAACTAGTGGACTAAGGAATTTTCTCGATTATGGAGGTGGTAAAAGAGTTCGTTGTAAAGGGTTACGTCGATGCAAACTTTGACACTAATCTGGATGACTCTGAGTAGTAAACCGGATTCGTATAGTAGAGCAGTTATTTGGAATAGCTCCAAGTAGCGCGTGGTAGCTACATCTACAAGATGACATAGAGATTTGTAAAACACACACGGATCTGAAAGGTTCAGACCCGTTGACTAATAACCTCTCTCACAAGCGAGATATGAACAAACCCCGTGGGTGTTGGATTCATTACAATCACATAGTGATGTGAACTAGATTATTGACTCTAGTGCAAGTGGGAGACTGTTGGAAATATGCCCTAGAGGCAATAATAAAATGGTTATTATTGTATTTCCTTGTTCATGATAATTGTCTATCGTTCATGCTATAATTGTATTAACTGGAAACCGTAATACATGTGTGAATACATAGACCACAACATGTCCCTAGTAAGCCTCTAGTTGACTAGCTCATTGATCAATAGATGGTTATGGTTTCCTGACCATGGACATTGGATGTCATTGATAATGGGATCACATCATTAGGAGAATGATGTGATGGACAAGACCCAATCCTAAGCATAGCACAAGATCGTGTAGTTCGTTTTCCTAGAGCTTTTCTAATGTCAAAGTATCGTTTCCTTAGACCATGAGATTGTGCAACTCCCGGATACCGTAGGAATGCTTTGGGTGTACCAAACGTCACAACATAACTGGGTGGCTATAAAGGTGCACTACGGGTATCTCCGAAAGTGTCTGTTGGGTTGGCACGAATCGAGACTGGGATTTGTCACTCCGTATGACGGAGAGGTATCTCTGGGCCCACTCGGTAATGCATCATCATAATGAGCTCAATGTGACTAAGGAGTTAGTCACGGGATCATGCGTTACGGAACGATTAAAGAGACTTGCCGGTAACGAGATTGAACAAGGTATAGGGATACCGACGATCGAATCTCGGGCAAGTAACATACCGATAGACAAGGGAATTGTATACGGGATTGACTGAATCCTCGACATCGTGGTTCATCCGATGAGATCATCGTGGAACATGTGGGAGTCAATATGGGTATCCAGATCCCGCTATTGGTTATTGGCCGGAGTGGTGTCTCGGTCATGTCTGCATGGTTCCCGAACCCGTAGGGTCTACACACTTAAGGTTCGGTGACGCTAGAGTTGTTATGGGAAATAGTATGTGGTTACCGAAGGTTGTTCGGAGTCCCGGATGAGATCCCGGACGTGACGAGGAACTCCGGAATGGTCCGGAGGTTAAGATCGATATATTGGACGAACGGTATTGGAGTCCGGAATTGTTCCGGGGGTACCGGGTGACGACCAGCGTGTCCGAAAGGGGTTTCGGAGGCCCCGGCAAGCGTTGGAGGGCCTTATGGGCCAAGGGGAGGGGGCACATCAGCCCACTAAGGGGCTGTGCGCCCCTCCCACCCATCTCATGTAACGTGGAGAGGTGGGGGCGCCTCCCCTAGGGCAGCCAGCCCTTCCGGCTTGGGGGGCAAGTTTCCCAGGGGTGGTGGCGCCCAAACCCATCTAGGGTTTCCCCTGTGGCCGCCGTCCCCCCCTAGGGAACCCTAGGGCGCCTCCTCCACCCCCTTCCCCCTATATATAGTGAGGGAGAGAGAGGGCAGCCGCACCACATCCCTGGCGCAACCCTCTCCTCCTCCAACTCCTCCTCCTCCTCCTCCGTAGTGCTTAGCGAAGCTCTGCCGGAGAACCACGAGCTCCATTGCCACCATGCCGTCGTGCTGCTGGAGTTCTCCCTCAGTTTCTCCTCTCCCCTTGCTGGATCAAGAAGGAGGAGATGTCCCCGGGCTGTACGTGTGTTGAACGCGGAGGCGCCGTCCGTTCGGCGCTAGATCGGATCTTCCGCGATTTGAATCGCCGCGAGTACGACTCCATCAACCGCGTTCTTGTAACGCTTCCGCTTAGCGATCTTCAAGGGTATGAAGATGCACCCCCTCTCTCTCGTTGCTAGCATCTCCTAGATTGATCTTGGTGACACGTAGGAAAATTTTGAATCATTACTACGTTCCCCAACAGTGGTATCAGAGCTAGGTCCATGCGTAGATTCTATGCACGAGTAGAACACAAAGTAGTTGTGGGCGATGATTTGTTCAATTTGCTTGCCGTTACTAGTCTTATCTTGATTCGGTGGCATTGTGGGATGAAGCGGCTCGGACCGACCTTACACTTACACTTATGTGAGACAGGTTCCACCGACTGACATGCACTTGATGCATAAGGTGGCTAGCGGGTGTCTGTCTCTCCCACTTTAGTCAGATCGGATTCGATGAAGATGGTCCTTATGAAGGACAAATAGCAATTGGCATATCACCGTTGTGGCTTTTGCGTAGGTAAGAAACGTTCTTGGTAGAAACCCATAGCAGCCACGTAAAACATGCAACAACAATTAGAGGACGTCTAACTTGTTTTTGCAGGGTATGCTATGTGATGTGATATGGCCAAAAGGATGTGATGAATTATATATATGTGATGTATGAGACTGATCGTGTTCTTGTAATAGGAATCACGACTTGCATGTCGATGAGTATGACAACCGGCAGGAGCCATAGGAGTTGTCTTAATTTATTGTATGACCTGCGTGTCAATGAAAAATGCCATGTAATTACTTTACTTTATTGCTAACCGTTAGCCATAGTAGTAGAAGTAATAGTTGGCGAGACAACTTCATGAAGACACGATGATGGAGATCATGATGATGGAGATCATGGTGTCATGCCGGTGACGAAGGTGATCATGCCGCGCCTCGAAGATGGAGATCAAAGGCGCAAGATGATATTGGCCATATCATGTCACTTTATGATTTGCATGTGATGTTTGTCATGTTTACATCTTATTTGCTTAGAACGACGGTACCATAAATAAGATGATCCCTCACTAAAATTTCAAGAGATGTGTTCCTCCTAAGTGTGAACCATTGCGAAGGTTCGTTGTTTCGAAGCACCACGTGATGATCGGGTGTGATAGATTCTAACGTTCGCATACAACGGGTGTAAGCCAGATTTACACATGCGAAACACTTAGGTTGACTTGACGAGCCTAGCATGTACAGACATGGCCTCAGAACACAAGAGACCGAAAGGTCGAACATGAGTCGTATAGTAGATACGATCAACATGGAGATGTTCACCGTTGATGACTAGTCCGTCTCACGTGATGATCGGACACGGTCCTGTCGATTCGGATCATGTATCACTTATATGACTAGAGGGATGTCTATCTAAGTGGGAGTTCATTAAATAATCAGATGAACTTAATTATCATGAACATAGTCAAAAGGTCTTTGTAAATTATGCCGAGCTTACGCTTTTGTTCTACTGTTTAAGATATGTTCCTAGAGAAAATTTAGTTGAAAGTTGATAGTAGAAATTATGCGGACTGGGTCCGTAAACTAAGGATTATCCTCATTGCTGCGTAGAAGGCTTATGTCCTTAATGCACCGCTCGGTGTGCTGAACCTCGAGCGTCGTCTGTGGATGTTGCGAACATCTGACATACACATTTTGATGACTACATGATAGTTCAGTGCGTAATGCTAACGGTTTAGAATTGAGGCGCCAAAGACGTTTTTGAAACGTCGCAGAACATATGAGATGTTCCAAAGACTGAAATTGGGATTTCAGACTAGTGCCCACGTCAAGAGGTATGAGACCTCTAACAAGTTTCTTAAGCCTGCAAACTAAGGGAGAAAAGCTCAATCGTTGAGCATGTGCTCAGATTGTCTGAGTACTACAATCGCTTGAATCGAGTGGGAGTTAATCTTCCAGATGAGATAGTGATGGTTCTCCGTAGTCACTGCCACCAAGCTATTAGAGCTTCGTGATGAACTATAACATATCAGGGATAGACATGATGATCCTTAAGCAACTCGCGATGTTTGACACCGCGAAAGTAGAAATCAAGTAGGAGCATCAATTGTTGATGGTTAGTAAAACCACTAGTTTCAAGAAGGGCAAGGGAAAGAAGGGATACTTCATGAAACGGCAAATCAGTTGCTGCTCTAGTGAAGAAACCCAAGGTTGAACCCAAACCCGAGACTAAGTGCTTATGTAATGAGGGGAACGGTCACTGAAGCAGAACTACCCTAGATACTTGGTAGATGAGAAGGCAGGCAAGGTCAACAGAAGTATATTGGATATACATTATATTAATGTGTACTTTACTAGTACTCCTAGTAGCACCAGGGTATTAGATACCGGTTCGGTTGCTAAGTGTTGGTAACTCGAAATAAAAGGCTACAGAATAAACGGAGACTAGCTAAAGGTGAGATGACGATATGTGTTGGAAGTGTTACCAAGGTGGATGTAATCAAACATCGTACGCTCCCTCTACCATCGGGATTGGTATTAAACCTAAATAATTGCTATTTGGTGTTTGCATTGAGCATAGACATGATTGGATTATGTTTATCGCAATACAGTTATCCATTTAAGGAGAATAATGGTTACTCTGTTTATTTGAATAATACCGTCAATGGTCTTGCACCTAAAATGAATGGTTTATTGAATCTCGATCGTAGTGATACACATGTTCATGCCAAAAGATATAAGATAGTAATGATAGTACCACATACTTGTGGCACTGCCATTTGAGTCATATTGGTATAAAACGCATGAAGAAGCTCCATGTTGGTGGATCTTTGGACTCACTCATTTTTGAAAAGATTGAGACATGCGAACCATGTCTATTGGTATATATGCATGAAGAAACTCCATACAGATGGATCATGTGGACTCACTTGATTTTGAATCACTTGAGACATGCAAATCATACCACATGGGCAAGATGACTGAAAGGCCTCGTTTTCAGTAAGATGGAACAAGAAAGCAACTTGTTGGAAGTAATACATTTTGATGTGCGCAGTCTAATGAGTGCTGAGGCATGCAGTGGATATCGTTATGTTCTTACTTCACAGATGATTTGAGTAGATGCTGAGTATATTTACTTGATGAAACACAAGTCTGAATTATTGAAAGGTTCAAGTAATTTCAGAGTGAAGTTGAAGATCGTCGTGACAAGAGGATAAAATGTCTGTGATATGATCATAGAGATGAATATCTGAGTTACGATTTTTGCACACAATTAAGACATTGTGGAAATTGTTTCACAACTAATACCGCCTGGAACACCATAGTGTGATGGTGTGTCCGAACATCATAGCTGCACCTGTAGCGACCAGACCTCAAATGGCCTGTGCTGCTGTGCACCAGTGTCATCCCTGGATCAGTAATGCTGACACGCACAGTACAAATGGAGGATTTATAACAGAGTAGCAATCACACACTTATTACATCGAATATCTCCAATGAGATTAAGTATAATAACATGGCTTAAGGCCATCTAATAACGATAACAGCGGAAGACTTGGAAGATAAGTGAGTCCATCAACTCCAGCGGCATCACTGAGTATAAGACCACGACCTAAGGCACCTTACTCGTCGTCTGAAAAGTCTGCAACATGAAACGTTGCAGCCCGAAAACGGGTCAGCACATGGAATATGCTGGCAATGTAACACATAGAGAGCAATGAACAATAATAAGGCTATGCTATATGCATATATGGCTGGTGGAAAGGCTCTATGGTTACAGTTTTTGCGAAAAGCCAATTTTATCCTACTGCAAAGGAATACATTTTATTTAACTATCATGGTGGTTGAAACATTGAGAAGGTACCTCCAACTCAATCCCAATTAAGTAACATCATTAACCCAACAAAATTAATTATAAGTATCACGGTGATGAGATTCAAATGATAATCCAGGTACTAGATACTCAAGTTGTCCATAACCGGGGACACGGCTAATCATGATCAGTTTGTACACTCTGCAGAGGTTTGTGCACTTTTCCCACAAGACTCGATCGCCTCCGCTTGATTCTCGCACTGCATGACGTTTGAGAAACGGATGACCGAGACACAGTCTTTCAGAAACAGTCACTCTCTACTCTGGATGGACCGGTACACCTACTTTCCCCTACATCTGCTAGTCCACCTCTTCAAGAGATCCTGTAACCTACTCAGCTATGCTAGAGCCCATAATAGCTTGCGGCTGCACACGGAAGTTTCTAGCATGAATAATCTTATGATCCCTTTGAGCCTGGGTGGCGGACCTTATACATACAGACAACACTGGGTTCTCCAGGTGCCTCAATCCACCCAGATGTGAGTTTTAGTTGCCACCTTAAGTTGAACCATTATTAAACACTCACATCTGTCATGAATATCTCTCAAACCCAATCCACGTCTACGAGCATAGCATGACAATAATAAAAGCAACGTAGAAGTAACTCCCAAGGGTTTGATAAGAAAACAGGTAATAGGTACTACCTCAACTACTTCCCAGATACCCACAAGTTATTTAGATCCTAATCATGCAATGTGTTTGAGGAAAATAGATCTAATGCAATAAAACTGGGTATGAACGGGGTATGATCAAAGTGTTACTTGCCTTGCTGATGATCCGCAAAACCTAGCGAGTCGAAGTAACAAGCGGCACACTCCGGATACTCTATCGCAAACAAACAAGCATACAATCAGTACTCATCTAATGCACAGGTAAAACTCGAAAGAAAGATCCAACCAGAAAGTTCAACTTAAGAACTCCGGTTTGCAAAAAAAATCAACTTGAAAGAAGCAACGAAAGTCAAACGGTGAAAGAAAGAAACTCCGTTTGCTAATCTGGATCTAGGTCAAATTTTACTGTTGCAAAAACTTGTTTGAGTAGGTTAAACGGAAAGAGAATTTCGAGACGAAACTCTAGGCGCTTGAATCACCTGATTCCGATAAACGAGCGAAAAGTTAAACATATTCGAAAATTCGATCGGAAATCGAATCTGAGAAAATAACGAGAAAATCCGACGAAAAGAAAAACGGACGAACGGTTAAATAACGGACGTTCGTTAACAGAGAAAAACTGACGAACGCGTTCGTTAAAACGAACGGTTCGGTGAACGCTCGTGAAATAAGAAAACCGAAAAAAACCGATCTAGGGTTTTTTTTAAAACAAAAGTTTTTTTTCCTTCAGAAAAAACGGTCAATAGCAAAACGGCCGGCGGCGGCAGTACCTCGGCGGGACTCCGGCGAGGGGCTCCGGCGGGCGGGGCTCGGGCGGCGGGGTGCGGGGCTCGGGGGCGGCGGCTCCGGCGGCGAGGGGCTCCGGCTCGGGGGCTCCCGGCGGCGGGCGGCGAGGCAAAGGCGGCGGCGGCGGCTAGATGCGGCGGCGGCGGGCGGCTCCTCCGGCGGCGATGGTGGCGAAAACGGTGGGGGGGGGTATATATAGAGGGGGGGGGCTAGGGGGGCTTGGGGAAGGGGGCACCGAGGCGGCGGCGGCGTCCGTGGCGAGGCCGGACTCCGGCGGCGTCGTGGGAAGGAAGGAGAGCGCGGGCGGGCTCGGCTGGGCTCGGCCCAGTCGGCGCGGGCGCAAATTTTTTATTTTAAAAAAAATGTTCCGCGGAAAATATTGCGTAGAAAAATAAATAAAAATCAGAAGAATATGAAATAAATTTTCCCCGTCTAGTTAGAAAATCTAGAATAGGGTGAACATTTTTAAAATCAAAAATAAATATTTTGAAAACATGCATATTTTTAAATGCAATAAAAATTGCAAATAAAATCCGATAAATTCCAAATAATGATTTTAAACATTTTTCCTCCAGTATTTCAATATTTTGGAGAAGTCATATTTTCTCCTCTCGTTTATTTATAAATTGAAATATTTTTTCGGAGAGAAAAATAATTAAAATCCCAATCCTCGTTTGAAAAATCAAATAAGAAAATTCGAGAAAATCCCCAACTCTCTCCGAGGGTCCTTGAGTTGCTTAGGATTTATCGAGGATTTTGTCAAAATGCAACAAAACATGATATGCAAATGATGATCTATGTATAACATTCCAAATTGAAAATTTGGGATGTTACAAACCTACCCCCCTTAAGATGAATCTCGCCCTCGAGATTCGGGTTGGCTAGAAAACAGGTGGGAGTGGTTTTTCCGTAGATCTTCCTCTCGCTCCCAGGTGGCCTCATCTTCGGTGTGGTGACTCCACTGAACTTTGCAAAACTTGATAACCTTGCTGCGGGTAACTCGGCTGGCATACTCGAGAATCTTAACTGGCTTCTCCTCATAAGTCAAATCACTTTCCAACTGTATCGCTTCCAGTGGCACAGTATCTCTCAGTGGTATCTCAGCCATCTCTGCGTGGCACTTCTTCAACTGCGAAACATGAAATACATCATGTACTTCAGACAATCCTTCGGGCAATTCCAGCTTGTAGGCAACTTCTCCCATACGTTCCAACACTCTGTATGGTCCGATAAAACGGGGCGCTAACTTTCCCTTAACTCCAAAGCGCTTAACTCCTCGAAGTGGTGATACTCGAAGATACACTCTGTCTCCGATTTCGTGAACTGTCTCCTTGCGTTTAGAATCAGCATAACTCTTCTGCCTGGACTGGGCTACCTTGAGCCTACCGCGAATCAACTTCACTTTCTGTTCAGACTCCTTAATCAAATCTGGTCCAAACAACTGACGGTCTCCAACTTCGTCCCACAACAACGGTGTTCTACACCTCCTTCCATACAAAGCTTCGAAAGGGGCCATCTTCAAACTGGTTTGATAACTGTTGTTATACGAAAACTCCGCATATGGCAAATTGTCGTCCCAACTTGATCCATAATCTAGTGCACATGCTCTCAACATGTCTTCCAAAATCTGGTTGACTCTCTCGGTCTGTCCATCTGTCTGCGGGTGAAATGCTGTACTAAATTCCAGTCTGGTTCCCAATGTTTCATGTAGCTGCTTCCAAAACTTCGAGGTAAATTGGGTTCCTCTGTCTGATACAATGGTCCTCAGAACTCCATGCAAACATACTATCCTGGTCATGTATATCTTTGCCAACTTAGCACTGGTGTAAGTGGTCTTCACTGGAATGAAATGAGCCACTTTCGTCAAACGATCGACTACAACCCATATCGAGTCATAGCCTGAACGAGTCCTGGGTAATCCTGTGATAAAATCCATGCCTATTTTATCCCACTTCCATTCGGGTATCGGCAATGGCTGTAACAATCCTGCTGGCTTCTGATGCTCTGCCTTCACTCTCTGACATACATCACAAACTGCTACAAACTCCGCAATATCCTTCTTCATTCCGGTCCACCAGAAAGTATTCTTCAAATCCAAATACATCTTGGTATTCCCTGGGTGAATCGAGTACGGTGAATCATGGGCTTCTTGCAAAATCAACTTCCTGATCTCCGGATCGTTTGGCACATATACGCGGTCCTCGAACCATAAGGTATCGTGCTCATCCTCACGAAATCCCTTGGCTTTTCCTTTGCTCATCTTCTCCTTTATCTCTTCAATCTCCTTGTCTGACTTCTGAGCTTCTCTGATCCTTTCCATCAAGGTAGACTGAATCTCCAATGTCGCTAAATAGCCTCTAGGGACTATCTCCAAACATAGCTCGCGTAAGTCCTCGGCTAACTCCTGAGGTAACTCTCCTGTCATGAGGGTGTTGACATGACTCTTGCGGCTCAACGCGTCTGCTACTACATTAGCCTTTCTGGGGTGATAATGTAATCTCATATCATAATCTTTGATGAGCTCCAACCATCTCCTCTGTCTGAGGTTTAACTCCTTCTGCGTGAAAATGTACTTCAAACTCTTGTGATCCGTGTACACCTCATAATGGTTCCCGATGAGAAAATGTCTCCATGTCTTCAATGCATGCACCACGGCTGCTAATTCCAAATCATGCGTAGCATAATTCTTCTCATGGGGTTTAAGTTGTCGTGAATCATACGAAACAACTCTTCCTTCCTGCATAAGCACTGCTCCAAGTCCTCGACGAGAAGCGTCGCAATAAACTTCATAGTCCTTGCATTGATCTGGCAGAATCAACACTGGTGATGTAACCAATCGTTTCTTCAATTCTTGGAAACTAGCTTCACATTCCTCGGTCCAATTGAATTTGGTGTCCTTCTTCAATGGCTCAGTCACGGGCTTAGCAATCCTTGAGAAATTTTCGATAAATCTCCGGTAGTATCCTGCAAGTCCAAGAAAACTCCGGATTTCTCCAACTGTCGTGGGTGATTCCCAACTTGTCACTGTGTCAACCTTGGCAGGGTCTACTGCTATTCCTTCTCCAGAAATAACATGTCCAAGGAATCCAACTTCCTTCAACCAAAACTCACATTTGCTGAACTTGGCATATAACTGATGTTCTCTGAGCTTCTCAAGTACCAATCGTAAATGCTCCTCATGCTCTTCTTCATCCTTGGAAAAGATTAAAATATCATCAATGAACACCACGACGAACTTATCCAAAAACTCCATAAACACTTTGTTCATCAGGTTCATGAAATAGTCAGGTGCGTTAGTCAGTCCAAATGACATAATGGTATACTCATACAATCCATATCTGGTGGTAAATGCTGTCTTGGGTATATCCTGCTCTCGAATCTTTAACTGATGGTATCCTGATCGTAGATCGATCTTGGAAAATACTTTAGCTCCTTGTAAGCGGTCAAACAAATCATTAATCATCGGCAGTGGGTACTTGTTTTTGATGGTCACTTCATTCAAACCTCGGTAATCAACAACCATCCTTAGTGATCCATCTTTCTTCTCCACTAGAAGTACTGGTGATCCCTAAGGTGACGAACTTGGGCGAATATAGCCTTTATCCAGTAACTCCTTGATCTGCTTCTTAATTTCCTCCAAATCCTTTGCGGGCATCCCGTACGGTCTCTTAGATATTGGCCCCGTGCCTGGCAAAAGTTCAATCAAAAACTCAATGTCTCTATCTGGTGGCATGCCTGGCAACTCTTCTGGAAATACATCCGGATAGTCCTTCACCACTGGTACTTCCTCCTGTACAACTCCTGATAAGGAATTCACTTGAGTCCTCTTCGGCATATGCCTGGATACATACTTGATCCTTTTTCCTTCCGGGGTGGTAAGCAAAATAGTCTTGCTGGCACAATCGATGTTTCCTCCATACAACGATAGCCAATCCATTTCCAAAATCACATCCAAACCTTGCGATTCCAAAACAATGAGGTCTGAGGGGAAAACATGCCTTCCAATGGCCAACGGTACCTTAAAACATCCTTGGGTGGCCATATACTCTGCTCCTGGCGAGGTTACTAACATGGGGATTTTGAGAACTTGGGTGGACATCTTAAACTTGTTTACGAATCCCCTTGATATGTATGAATGCGATGCACCAGTATCGAAAAGAACAGTTGCAGTAAATGACTTAACCAAAAACTTACCTATTACTGCATCAGGCTGAGCTTCAATCTCCTCCACGCTCACGTGGTTCACATGTCCTTTATTGAACGGGTTCGGCTTCTTCCCAGAGCTTCCATTGCCGTTTCCATTTTGGGCTTCGGGACAATCAGTTGCATAATGTCCCGTCTTCTGGCACTTGAAACAAGTAATGTGACTTAGATCTCTCTTAGTTGGGGTAGATGGGTTGGTGCGGTTCTGTCCGTTTCCTCCTCCATTCCCATTACCATTCTTGGAGCCATTATGGTTGTGCGAACTACCTCCTCCATGGGTATGCTGAAACTGTCCTCCCGGCTTCGGGGTAAATCGTTGCTTCTGCTGGGCTCCAGAATTATACTTCCCTTGTCCATACTTCCTCTTGCGGTTTTCAATCTGTTGTTGCTTCCCTTCTATCATGAGAGCTCTATCTACCAGCTCCTGGTAGTTGTTGAAAGTTGCTACCATCAACTGCATACTCAGCTCATCATTCAATCCTTCCAAAAACTTCTCCTGCTTGGCTGCATCTGTAGCAACGTCATCTGGTGCATAACGTGCTAACTTACTGAAATCTTCCACATACTGGCCTACGGTGCGTCCTCCTTGGCGTAGGTTGCGAAACTCACGCTTCTTCATAGCCATAGCTCCTGCTGAAACATGAGCTGTACGGAAAGCTTGCTGAAACTGGTCCCATGTGACAGTGTCAATAGGGTGCGTGGCTGTATAATTCTCCCACCATGATGCTGCGGGTCCATCAAGCTGATGTGCGGCAAAACGCACTCTTTCCGCGTCTGTGCATCCTGCAGTGGTCAACTCCCTTCCAACTTTGCGGAGCCAATCATCTGCAACAATCGGCTCGATGCTACTGGAAAACACCGGCGGGTTTAGCCTTAAGAAACGGGCTAAGTGGTCAACAGGTGGTGGTGGCGGTGGGTTGTTGTTGTTGTTGTTGTTGTTGTTGTTGCCTTGGTTCTGAACTAACACTTGCATCAGGGCATTCTGTTGCTGAATCAACTGGGTGATCTCTGGCGGGAAAAAAAATCCGGGGTCGCGTCTCGGAGGCATCTGATAGGTTTAGAAAAGATGAGAATTAAGAATAGAATGGGGTCTAGAGAGAAAACACTACCCATATGCTCATGAGACAAATTCAATCAATATCACTCAATCAATCCAAACAAGGCAAAACAATCGATCTAACTAGCGTTACAAAGTGCTTGAGCTATACTACTAAATGGGGGAAAAACTACTACTGATATGGTAGTCTACTAAAAATTCTGATCCGTTGAAGACTCCATGATGTCTGCTCCAGCTTCATCAATCCATTCCTCTTCACTTGGTTCCGAGTCGGTGTCGTCGATGATGATGTAGTTATCCGGACAAGTGCATTCGTCGTCTTCTGCTTTTGGCACTGGATTTCCCACGAATGTTCCAATCTTATTCTCCAGGTCGTCAATCTTCCCGACTAGTGCGTTGATTTCCTCCAGATAATCTTCGCGTGTAGTCTTGAGTTCTTCTTGGAGTTCCTTGATCTTCGTGAATGCCTTCTTCAGTTCTTCCTTGTCCGTGCATATCTAGTTCTCCTGGCGTCGAATATGTTGTCGTGAATCATACGAAACAACTCTTCCTTCCTGCAATTGATCCATCCTTCTTGGTCTTGATCATCTCCCATTGCGCGCCTGGACGTCCACAAATTTGATAAATTGTATCCTTAAGCTCCTGGTGATAGACTTCTCCAGTGCGTCCCATGGCGATGTGTGCGGCCATGCTCTTCCCTAAACTCCAAGTTGGTGCTTCAAAAACCAATCTCATGGGTTCCGTAATTGGCGCAAACGTTCTTCCTGGAATGATAACTTGAATCTTCCAGCTCTCCTCTTCAGGTAATGTAGCGTTGTAGGTTCCGGTGACGCTTGGTATTCCTATGTTCAAGTACTTGGTGACTTCCTTCAAATGTCGTCCAAATGGCGTGTCTTCATCTGGTTGCATGAACTTGCTCCTGGCATTCGCCATTCCTAAAAGAGTAGAAAGTGGAGAGGAGTCAGAAATGAGAAGAGAGAAGTTTTCTAGGGCTTAAGCATAGTGGTCGTGTCCTATAGTCAGCGTGTGCTCTGATACCAACTTTGTAGCGACCAGACCTCAAATGGCCTGTGCTGCTGTGCACCAGTGTCATCCCTGGATCAGTAATGCTGACACGCACAGTACAAATGGAGGATTTATAACAGAGTAGCAATCACACACTTATTACATCGAATATCTCCAATGAGATTAAGTATAATAACATGGCTTAAGGCCATCTAATAACGATAACAGCGGAAGACTTGGAAGATAAGTGAGTCCATCAACTCCAGCGGCATCACTGAGTATAAGACCACGACCTAAGGCACCTTACTCGTCGTCTGAAAAGTCTGCAACATGAAACGTTGCAGCCCGAAAACGGGTCAGCACATGGAATATGCTGGCAATGTAACACATAGAGAGCAATGAACAATAATAAGGCTATGCTATATGCATATATGGCTGGTGGAAAGGCTCTATGGTTACAGTTTTTGCGAAAAGCCAATTTTATCCTACTGCAAAGGAATACATTTTATTTAACTATCATGGTGGTTGAAACATTGAGAAGGTACCTCCAACTCAATCCCAATTAAGTAACATCATTAACCCAACAAAATTAATTATAAGTATCACGGTGATGAGATTCAAATGATAATCCAGGTACTAGATACTCAAGTTGTCCATAACCGGGGACACGGCTAATCATGATCAGTTTGTACACTCTGCAGAGGTTTGTGCACTTTTCCCACAAGACTCGATCGCCTCCGCTTGATTCTCGCACTGCATGACGTTTGAGAAACGGATGACCGAGACACAGTCTTTCAGAAACAGTCACTCTCTACTCTGGATGGACCGGTACACCTACTTTCCCCTACATCTGCTAGTCCACCTCTTCAAGAGATCCTGTAACCTACTCAGCTATGCTAGAGCCCATAATAGCTTGCGGCTGCACACGGAAGTTTCTAGCATGAATAATCTTATGATCCCTTTGAGCCTGGGTGGCGGACCTTATACATACAGACAACACTGGGTTCTCCAGGTGCCTCAATCCACCCAGATGTGAGTTTTAGTTGCCACCTTAAGTTGAACCATTATTAAACACTCACATCTGTCATGAATATCTCTCAAACCCAATCCACGTCTACGAGCATAGCATGGCAATAATAAAAGCAACGTAGAAGTAACTCCCAAGGGTTTGATAAGAAAACAGGTAATAGGTACTACCTCAACTACTTCCCAGGTACCCACAAGTTATTTAGATCCTAATCATGCAATGTGTTTGAGGAAAATAGATCTAATGCAATAAAACTGGGTATGAACGGGGTATGATCAAAGTGTTACTTGCCTTGCTGATGATCCGCAAAACCTAGCGAGTCGAAGTAACAAGCGGCACACTCCGGATACTCTATCGCAAACAAACAAGCATACAATCAGTACTCATCTAATGCACAGGTAAAACTCGAAAGAAAGATCCAACCAGAAAGTCCAACTTAAGAACTCCGGTTTGCAAAAAGAATCAACTTGAAAGAAGCAACGAAAGTCAAACGGTGAAAGAAAGAAACTCCGTTTGCTAATCTGGATCTAGGTCAAATTTTACTGTTGCAAAAACTTGTTTGAGTAGGTTAAACGGAAAGAGAATTTCGAGACGAAACTCTAGGCGCTTGAATCACCTGATTCCGATAAACGAGTGAAAAGTTAAACAGATTCGAAAATTCGATCGGAAATCGAATCTGAGAAAATAACGAGAAAATCCGACGAAAAGAAAAACGGACGAACGGTTAAATAACGGACGTTCGTTAACAGAGAAAAACCGACGAACGCGTTCGTTAAAACGAACGGTTCGGTGAACGCTCGTGAAATAAGAAAACCGAAAAAACCGATCTAGGGTTTTTTTTAAAACAAAAGTTTTTTTTTCCTTCAGAAAAACCGGTCAATAGCAAAAACGGTCGGCGGCGGCAGTACCTCTGCGGGACTCCAGCGAGGGGCTCCGGCGGGCGGGGCTCGGGCGGCGGGGTGCGGGGCTCGGGGGCGGCGGCTCCGGCGGCGAGGGGCTCCGGCTCGGGGGCTCCCGGCGGCGGGCGGCGAGGCAAAGGCGGCGGCGGCGGCGGCTAGATGCGGCGGCGGCGGGCGGCTCCTCCGGCGGCGATGGTGGCGAAAACGGAGGGGGGTATATATAGAGGGGAGGCTAGGGGGGCTTGGGGAAGGGGGCACCGAGGCGGCGGCGGCGTCCGTGGCGAGGCCGGACTCCGGCGGCGTCGTGGGGAGGAAGGAGAGCGCGGGCGGGCTCGGCCCAGTCGGCGCGGGCGCAATTTTTTTTTAAATGTTCCGCGGAAAATATTGCGTAGAAAAATAAATAAAATTCAGAAAAATATGAAATAAATTTTCCCCGTCTAGTTAGAAAATCTAGAATAGGGTGAACATTTTTAAAATAAAAAATAAATATTTTGAAAACATGCATATTTTTAAATGCAATAAAAATTGCAAATAAAATCCGATAAATTCCAAATAATGATTTTTAACATTTTTCCTCCAGTATTTCAATATTTTGGAGAAGTCATATTTTCTCCTCTCGTTTATTTATAAATTGAAATATTTTTCCGGAGAGAAAAATAATTAAAATCCCAATCCTCGTTTGAAAAATCAAATAAGAAAATTCGAGAAAATCCCCAACTCTCTCCGAGGGTCCTTGAGTTGCTTAGGATTTATCGAGGATTTTGTCAAAATGCAACAAAACATGATATGCAAATGATGATCTATGTATAACATTCCAAATTGAAAATTTGGGATGTTACAGCACCCTATTGGATATGGTGCATACCATGATGTCTCTCATCGAATTACCACTATCGTTTATGGGTTAGGCATTAGAGACAACCGCATTCACTTTAAATAGGGCACCACGCAATTCCGTTGAGACGACACTGTATGAACTATGGTTTAGAGAAACCTAAGCTGTCATTTATTAAAAGTTTGGGGCTGCGACGCTTATGTGAAAAAGTTTCAGGCTGATAAGCTCGAACCCAAAGCGGATAAATGCATCTTCGTAGAATACCCAAAACGGTTGGGTATACCTCCTATTTCAGATCTGGAAGCAAAAGTGATTGTTTCTAGAAATGGGTCCTTTCTCGAGGAAAAGTTTCTCTCGAAAGAATTGAGTGGGAGGATGGTGGAGACTTGATGAGGTTATTGAACCGTCACTTCAACTAGTGTGTAGCAGGGCACAAGAAGTTGTTCCTGTGGAACCTACACCAATTGAAGTGGAAGCTTATGATAGTGATCATGAAACTTCGGATCAAGTCACTACCAAACCTCGTAGGACGACAAGGATACGTACTACTTCAGAGTGGTACGTAATCCTGTCTTGGAAGTCATGTTGCTAGAGAACAATGAACCTACGAGCTATAGGAGAAGCGATGGTGGGCCCAGATTCCGACGAATGGCTCGAGGCCATAAAATCTGAGAGAGGATCCATGTATAAAAACAAAGTATAGACTTTGGAAGAACTACTTGATGGTCGTAAGGCTGTTGGGTGCAGATGGATTTTAAAAGGAAGACGGACAATGATGGTAAGTGTCACCATTAAGAAAGCTCGACTTGTCGTTAAGATGTTTTCCGACAAGTTCAAGGAGTTGACTACGATGAGACTTTCTCACTCGTAGCGATGCTAAGAGTCTGTTGGAATTATATTAGCAGTTACTCCATTATTTATGAAATCTTGCAGATGGGATGTCAAAACATTGTTTCCTCAACGATTTTCTTGAGGAAAGGTTGTATGTGATACAACCAGAAGGTTTTGTCAATCCTAAAAGATGCTAACAAGTATGCAAAGCTCCAGCAATCCTTCTAAGGACTGGAGTAAGCATCTCGGAGTTGGAATGTACGTTTTGATGAGATGATCAAAGATTTTGGGTTTATACAAAGTTTATGAGAAACTTGTATTTCCAAAGAAGTGAGTGGGAGCACTATAGAATTTTTGATGAGTATATGTTGTTAACATATTGTTGATCAGAAATGATGTAGAATTTCTGGAAAGCATACAGGGTTATTTGAAAAGTGTTTTTCAATGGAAAACCTGGATTAAGCTACTTGAACATTGGGCATCAAGATCTATAAGGATAGATAAAAAACGCTTAATAGTACTTTCAAATGAATACATACCGTGACAAGATTTTGAAGGAGTTCAAAATAGATCAGCAAAGAAGGAGTTCTTGGCTTTGTTACAAGGTGTGAGTATTGAGTAAGACTCAAGACCTGACCACGGCAGAAGAGAGAGAAAGGACGAAGGTCGTCCCCTATGCTTTAGACGTAGGCTCTACAGTATGCTATGCTGTGTACCGCACCTGAAGTGTGCCTTGCCATGAATTAGTCAAGGGGTACAAGAGTGATCCAGGAATGGATCACATGACAACGGTCGAACTTATCCTTAGTAACTAGTGGACTAAGGAATTTTCTCGATTATGGAGGTGGTAAAAGAGTTCGTCGTAAAGGGTTACGTCGATGCAAACTTTGACACTAATCCGGATGACTCTGAGTAGTAAACCGGATTCGTATAGTAGAGCAGTTATTTGGAATAGCTCCAAGTAGCGCGTGGTAGCTGCATCTACAAGATGACATAGAGATTTGTAAAGCACACACGGATCTGAAAGGTTCAGACCCGTTGACTAATAAACTCTCTCACAAGCGAGATATGAACAAACCCCGTGGGTGTTGGATTCATTACAATCACATAGTGATGTGAACTAGATTATTGACTCTAGTGCAAGTGGGAGACTGTTGGAAATATGCCCTAGAGGCAATAATAAAATGGTTATTATTGTATTTCCTTGTTCATGATAATTGTCTATTGTTCATGCTATAATTGTATTAACTGGAAACCGTAATACATGTGTGAATACATAGACCACAACATGTCCCTAGTAAGCCTCTAGTCGACTAGCTCGTTGATCAATAGATGGTTATGGTTTCCTGACCATGGACATTGGATGTCATTGATAACGGGATCACATCATTAGGGGAATGATGTGATAGACAAGACCCAATCCTAAGCATAGCACAAGATCGTGTAGTGCGTTTTGCTAGAGCTTTTCTAATGTCAAAGTATCGTTTCCTTAGACCATGAGATTGTGCAACTCCCGGATACCGTAGGAATGCTTTGGGTGTACCAAACGTCACAACGTAACTGGGTGGCTATAAAGGTGCACTACGGGTATCTCCGAAAGTGTCTGTTGGGTTGGCACGAATCGAGACTGGGATTTGTCACTCCGTATGACGGAGAGGTATCTCTGGGCCCACTCGGTAATGCATCATCATAATGAGCTCAATGTGACTAAGGACGGGATCATGCGTTACGGAATGAGTAAAGAGACTTGCCGGTAACGAGATTGAACAAGGTATAGGGAGACCGACGATCTAATCTCGGGCAAGTAACATACCGATAGACAAAGGGAATTGTATACGGGATTGACTGAATCCTCGACATCGTGGTTCATCCGATGAGATCATCGTGGAACATGTGGGAGTCAATATGGGTATCCAGATCCCGCTATTGGTTATTGGCCGGAGAGGTATCTCGGTCATGTCTGCATGGTTCCCGAACCCGTAGGGTCTACACACTTAAGGTTCGGTGACGCTAGAGTTGTTATGGGAAATAGTATGCGGTTACCGAAGGTTGTTCGGAGTCCCGGATGAGATCCCGGACATGACGAGGAACTCCGGAATGGTCCGGAGGTGAAGATCGATATATTGGACGAAGGGTATTGGAGTCCGGAATCGTTCCGGGGGTACCGGGTGACGACCAGCGTGTCCGAAAGGGGTTTCGGAGGCCCCGACAAGCGTTGGGGGGCCTTATGGGCCAAGGGGAGGGGGCACATCAGCCCACTAAGGGGCTGTGAGCCCCTCCCACCCCATCTCACGTAACGTGGAGAGGTGGGGGCGCCTCCCCTAGGGCAGCCACCCCTCCCGGCTTGGGGGGCAAGTTTCCCAGGGGTGGGGGCGCCCAAACCCATCTAGGGTTTCCCCTGTGGCCGCCGCCCCTCCCCTAGGGAACCCTAGGGCGCCTCCTCCACCCCCCTTCTCCCTATATATAGTGAGGGAGAGAGAGGGCAGCCGCACCACATCCCTGGCGCAGCCTTCTCCTCCTCCAACTCCTCCTCCTCCTCCGTAGTGCTTAGCGAAGCTCTGCCGGAGAACCACGAGCTCCATTGCCACCATGCCGTCGTGCTGCTGGAGTTCTCTCTCAGATTCTCCTATCCCCTTGCTGGATCAAGAAGGAGGAGACGTCCCCGGGCTGTACGTGTGTTGAACGCGGAGGCACCGTCTGTTCGGCGCTAGATCGGATCTTCCGCGATTTGAATCGCCGCGAGTACGACTCCATCAACCGCGTTCTTGTAACGCTTCCGCTTAGCGATCTTCAAGGGTATGAAGATGCACTCCCTCTCTCTCGTTTCTAGCATCTCCTAGATTGATCTTGGTGACACGTAGGAAAATTTTGAATTATTACTACGTTCCCCAACATTTTTGCAACATCGATAAACTTTCTGTTTTCAAATAGCAACATGTAGGCTTGCAAAATAAGCATAGTAAATGCTATCTATGCCACTTTTATTGAAATAAAAGATGCAAAACATTATTCTAAATAGCATAAAACAAATCCTAACAAAATAAAATGATGCTCCAAGCAAAACACATATCATGTGACGAATGAAAACATAGCTTCGAGTGAGTTTACCGATAATGTTGGAGACGAAAGAGGGGATGCCTTCCGGAGCACCCCCAAGCTTAGTTGCTTGGGTGTTCCTTGAATATCACCTTGGGGTGCATTGTGCATCCACTTGTCACTCCTTATTCTCCTCATATTGACGTCTCACCCAAAACTTGAAAACTTCAATCACAAAACTTAACGAAACTTCATGAGATAGGTTAGTATGATAAAGAGCAAACCATTCCACTTTTGGTTCTGCCAAAGACAAGATTCATAATTGTTCTCACACAATTCCTACTGTAGAATATCATTTCCACAATTTATATTGAGCAATATAATCCATGGATACTAGAGAACAAGCAAAGTATGCATTGAAAACAGAATCTGTCAAAAAACAGACCAGTCTGTAATGATCTGGATAACTACCATACTTCTGCTACTCCAAAAATTCTGAAAAATTAGGACCACATGAGAAATTTGTATATTAAACTTCTGAAAAAAGAATCAACTCAAAATCACTCTTTTGTTAAAAACGAGAATTATTTTCGTGAGCGCAAAAGTTTCTGTTTTTCAGCAAGATCAAATCAACTATCACCCAACATGATCCCAAAGACTTTACTTGGCACTTTATTGAAACAAAAGCTATAAAACATGATTATTGCAGTAGCATAATCATGTGAACACACAAAAACAGTAGGTAAAAGTGTTGGGTTGTCTCAACAAGTGCTTTTCTTTAATGCCTTTTTAGCTAGGCATGATGATTTCAATGATGCTCGCATAAAAGATAAGAATTGAAACACAAAGAGAGCATCATGAAGCATATGACTAGCACATTTAGGTCTAAACCACTTCCTATGCATAAGGATTTTGTGAGCAAACAACTTATGGGGACAAGATCAACTAGCAAAGGAAGGCAAAACAAGTGCAACTTCAAAACAATCAACACATAGAGAAGAAACTTGATATTATTGAGATATGTAAGAGCATAAGTTCCTTCCTCATAATAATTTTCAGAAACATCAGGAATGGATTCAATAATATAACTATCACATACAACACTCTTTTCATGATGCACAAGCATACAAGATTTATCACTCTTTATGGCATACATGTCATCATAACAATCATCATAGATAACAACTTTATTGTCATAGTCAATTGAAACCTCTTCCAAAATAGTGGATGTATCACTAAATAAAGTCATGACCTCTCCAAATCCACTTTCATCAATATTGTAATAAGATTCAACACCCTCCAAAATAGTGGGATCACTACTACCTAGAGTTGACACTATTCCAAACCCACTTTTATCAATGTAATCATCAAAAATAGGAGGCATGCTATCATCATAATAAATTTTCTTATTGGAAGTAGAAGGAATCAAAGGATAGTACTCATTAAGCAAAGCATCCCCAAGCTTTGGACAAGCATTATTTCCAACAAATAAATCTTCAAACATATCATACTCGTTAAACATAGCATCCCCAAGCTTGTGGTTTTGCATATCATCACAATCATTCTTATCAATAGCATGAATGGCACCAATAGTATAGCAAACATTATTCTTATATTATTCCAAGCAAGTGCTAAAAAGATTTTCAAGATCATCAGGGATACCGTTGTCTTCCCAATCATAATCATTACAACAAGTAGTAGGTATCACAAAATCATACTCAATATCATCATCCTCCATCAACATATTTGGTTCACTTTCATGACGCACAATGGTGATAGGAGCAATATTATTTGGGAGAGATACCTTTTTACCTTTATTCTTTCTCCTTTTCTTCTTCTTCACCACATCATGTGTGGGTTAATTTAATTTTTTCAAGCTTCTTGTTGAAGAGATTGATTGGATAGGAAGCTCCTCCTCGTTACCTGATTCATCATAATAAACACTAGGAGGGTTTTGGGAAATATTTTCCCTTTCCTTAGTACTCTCTTCATATTCTATTTGTTTTCTTGACTTTAGATAGTTGGCAATATAAGGATTCTCAATGCAATTTACCGCACAAAACATATAAATTTCCTCTAGATCAAAATCAAGAAATCTCTCGGGATTTGGAAAACCCTTAGTTATACGTTTCATTTCTTCATACCCCAAAAGAAGACTAAGCTCTTTATGATGCTCAAGGGAAATCAAGTTATCACAATTTTTGGACACGATTTGATCATGAAACAATTTGCATTGGAGATTTAAATGACCACGTTTATTGCAAAGTTCACAAGGATGGTGAAAAAATTACATCTTTCAGCACAATCATCTAGCCTCTCTTGCAACTTTTTCATTTTTAATATTTATGCTTCTTACAAAAACTATCTTCCCTTTTTGGTGTGCATTTGCACTCCCAATTCACTCCGCAAAAATTGACATGCTTATAAGAAACATTTTTGTCATGACTTGTGCAATCATCATTAGCATTTTGGATATTCAAAGAATTCATACTAACAACATTGCAATCATGCTCATCATTCAAATATTTTGTGCCAAACATTTTATTGACTTCTTCTAACAATTGAGCACAATTTTTCGATCCATCATTTTCAAGAAAGATATTATAAAGATGATCAATAATATGGTGCAACCTCAATTCCATTTTTTATGTAGTTTTCTTTTACGAACCAAACTAGTGATAAAACAAGAAACTAAAAGATTCAATTGCTAGATCTAAAGATATACCTTCAAGTACTCACCTCCCCGACAACGGCTCCAGAAAAGAGCTTGATGTCTACTACGCAACTTTATTCTTGTAGACACGTGTTGGGCCTCCAAGCGCAGAGTTTTGTAGGACAGTAGCAATTTTCCCTCAAGTGGATGACCTAAGGTTTATCAATCCGTGAGAGGTGTAGGATGAAGATGGTCTCTCTCAAACGACCCTGCAACCAAATACAAGAAATCTCTTGTGTCCCCAACACACCCAATACAATGGCAAATTGTATAGGTGCACTAGTTTGGCGAAGAGATGGTGATAAAAGTGTAATATGGATGGTAGAAATATATTTTTATAATCTGAATAAATAAAAATAGCAAGGTAGCAAATAGTAAATGGGCACAAAAACGGTATTGCAATGCTTGAAAATGAGGCCTAGGGTTCGTACTTTCGCTAGTGCAATCTCTCAACAGTGCTAACATAGTTGGATCATATGATTATCCCTCAAATTGCAATAAAGAATCACTCCCGAGTTCCTATTAGCGGAGAACAAAAGATAGAAATTGTTGTAGGGTACGAAACTACCTCAAAGCTATTCTTTCCGATCAATCTATCCTAGAGTTCGTACTAAAATAACACAAAGCTATTCTTTCCGATCTATCTATCAAGAGTTCGTACTAAAATAACACCATATGACACACATCAACCAACTCTAATGTCACCTAGATACTCCAATGTCACCACAAGTATCCGTGAGTTAATTCTACGATATGCATCAACAACTTCATGAACATAATATTCAATCCACTCAAAGAACTACAAGGAGACCCCAAAGTTTCTATCAGAGAAAAGATAATAAAAACGTGCATCAACCCCTATGCATAGATTACCCCAATGTCACCTTGGGAATCCGCAAGTTGAGTGCCATAACATATATCAAGTGAATCAATATGATACCCCATTGTCACCTCAAGTATTCATACCACAAGACATACATCATGTGTTCTCAGATATGAACATTCAATCCGACAAGATAAAACTTCAAAGGGTAAATATTCAATTCATCACAACAAGAGTAGAGAGGGGAGAAACATCATATGATCCATCTGTGTTAACAAAGCCCAGGATACATCAAGATCATGACATCTGAAGATCACGAGAGAGAGAGATTAAACACATAGCTACCAGTACGAACCCTCAGCCCGGAGGGTGGACTACTCCCTCCTCATCGTGGTGGCCGCCGGGATGATGAAGATGGCCACCGAAGATGATTCCCCCCTCCGGCAGGGTGCCGGAAAGGGTATAGATTGGTTTTCGGTGGCTACGGAGGCCTACGGTGGCGGGACTTCTGATCTAGGTTCTCCCCGAGGGTTTTTGGAATTTTTGGGAATTTATAGGGTAAAGAGGGGGTGCGGGAGGCCACCGAGGTGGGCACAACCCACCTGGGCGAGCTTGGCCCCCCAGGCGCGCCCTGGTGGGTTGTGCCCCCCTCTGGGCACCCCCAGGTGCTACTCTGGCCCATCTTGGGTGTTCTAGTCCATAAAAAATCTCCAAAAAGTTTCGCGGTGTTTGAACTCCGTTTGATATTGATTTCCTGCGATGTAAAAAACAAGCAAAAAACAACAACTGGCAATGGGCACTGGGTCAATAGGTTAGTCCCAAAAAAAAAATAAAGATGCTATAAAATGATTGTAAACATCCAAGAAATATAACAAAATAGCATGAATACTTCATAAATTATAGATACGTTGGAGACGTATCGATAATCAACATGATGCTTCTATGTCCGTATTTTGTTTTTATCGACACCTCTCTTTCAAAGCATGTGGACATGATTTTTGATTTTGGTTTTTGCTTGAGGACAAGCGAGGTCTAAGCTTTGGGGAGTTGATACGTCCATTTTGCACCATGTTTTCTTACTGTTATTAATGATGTTTTTATCCATAATAAAGCCTTTTGGAGTAATTCTAATGCTTTTTCTCTCATAATATGCAAGGTATACACCAAGAGGGAGAATTCCAGCAGCTGGAAATTTGGACCTGAAAAAGCTACGTCAGGCTACCTATTCTGCACAACTCCAAATGAGCTAAAACTTCACGAGGATTTTTTATGGAATACATAAGAATTATTGGAGCAAATAACTACCAGAGGGGGCCCACCAGGTGGGCACAACCCACCTGGGCGCGCCAGGGAGCCCATGCGCGCCCTGGTGGGTTGTGCTCACCCAGGCCCACCTCCGGTGCCCATCTTCTGTTATAGAGGTCATTTTGAGCTAGAAAAAATAAGGAGAGGACTTTCGGGACGGAGCGCCGCCGCCTCAAGGCGGAACTTGGGCAGGAGCACTTTTGCCCTCTGGCGGAGCGATTCCGCCGGGGGAACTTCCCTCTCGGAGGGGCAAATCATCGTCATCATCATCACCAACAACTCTCCCATCTTGGGGAGGGCAATCTCCATCGACATCTTTAACATCACCATCTCATATCAAACCCTAGTTCATCTCTTGTGTTCAATCTTGTTACCGAAACTATAGATTGGTGCTTGTAGGTGACTAGTAGTGTTGATTACATCTTGTAGTTGATTACTATATGGTTTATTTGGTGGAAGATTATATGTTCAGATCCATTATGCTATTTAATACTCCTCTGATCATGAGCATGTTTATCATTCGTGAGTAGTTACTTTTGTTCTTGAGGTCACGGGAGAAATCATGTTGCAAGTAATCATGTGAACTTGATATGTGTTCGATATTTTGATAGTATGTATGTTGTGATTCCCTTAGTGGTGTCATGTGAACATCGACTACATGAATCTTCACCATATTTGGGCCTAAGGGAATGCATTGTGGGGTAGCAATTAGATGATGGGTTGCGAGAGTGACAGAAGCTTAAACCCCAGTTTATGCGCTATTCCGTAAGGGACCGATTGGATCCAAAAGTTTAATGCTATGGTTAGAATTTATTCTTAATACTTTTCTCGTAGTTGCGGATGCTTGCGGGAGGGTTAATCATAAGTAGGAGGTTTGTTCAAGTAAGAACAACACCTAAGCATTAGTCCACCCATATACCAAATTATCAAAGTAGCGAACACAAATCGAACCAACATGATGAAAGTGACTAGATGAAATTCCCGTGTACCCTCAAGAACGCTTTGCTTATCATAAGAGACCGTTTTGGCTTGTCCTTTGCCTCAAAAGGATTGGGATACCTTGCTGAACTTTTGTTACTACTACCGTTACTTGCTGTGACAAATTATCTTACTATCAAACTACTCTGCTACTTACAATTTCAGCACTTGCAGACATTACCTTGCTGGAAACCACTTGTTATTTCCTTCTGCTCCTCATTGGGTTCGACACTCTTACTTCTCGAAAAGAGCTACAATTGATCCCCTATATTTGTGGGTCATCAGTGATCTTGTTTTGCTATACAACTGTCATTTAAGATTTTTTGCAGGAAAGCTTCTCTCTAAATGGAAAGGCCCTTACATTATCGAGGAGGTCTATCATTCCGGCGCCATGAAAATCAACAACGCCGAAGGCACAAATCCGAAGGTGGTAAACGGCCAAAGAATCAAACATTATACCACAGGTACTCCTATAAATGTTGAGACCAATATTATTGACACCGAAACAATGGAGGAGTACATAAGGGACACTTTCCAGAATGTTTCGGACTCCAAAAAGAAATAGGTATGTGGTACGGTACATAAACCGACTCCAAAACTGTTCTAATGGCAATTTTCCTCCGTTTTGGAATATTAAAAAAATTAGAAAAATTAAAAGTAGTCGAAAAGAGACACGAGGAGACCACAAGGGTGGAGGGCACGCCCCCCTACCTTGTGGCCACCCCGTGTGCCCTCCGGACCCCGTTTTCTTGCACGATACTTCTTTTGGTCGGTAAAAAATCATTATATAATCTCCCGAAGGTTTTAACCACAGTACCATGACAAAATCCCCTATTTTTTGTTTTGAGTTGTTTCTGCAGCAGATTTGAAGCAAGATGTCTTCGGAAGAGTTGGTCGGGCAGAGTCGTGTATCTCACTCGACACCGGGCCAAGAGCATCTAGCAAAGCTAACCACTTCGGGCAAGCAACGGAGGAAGAGATGGAGGCTGACTTGAAAAGAGTGGATGCAATGGAGGAGGATCAGGAAGTTACCTCTCGTCTTCAAGCTGGATTCATGTTGGAGGAACTTCAGAGCTCAGCAATACCAAACTCGGTCATCCCTCCTAATGCTAGATTTCTCTCTTATGAAAATATGGAAAAGAGTGTTAGTTTTTCTCCCATAGCTATGAAACATCCTTGGGTAATTGGAGCTCGAACCGTCACAGGTAAACTTTGCAAGGAAATAATGGATCTTAAGTAGAAAAATAATAAGCTCGAGGAGGAGAACCGCATCTTAAGGGGCATCATCGCCAAGAATATCACATCATCACCTCCAAAGAAAGAGACATAAATACATGGGTATGGCACTCCCCTTGGCAACTGCCAAGCTTGGGGGAGGTGCCCCGGTATCGTATCAGCATCACACCTTTACCTTTATCATTTTTCTTAGTTCGATCCTTTTGGTTATATCTTGATCTAGTAGAATAAAGTTTTTATTATGATCTAGCCTTGAGTTTTGCTTTATGTTCCCTATCTATGTAATCGAGTCCGTGAGTTATATATAATAAAGAGTAGTTTTGAGTTGAGGGCTTTGCTATTTTGCTATGATCTTGAGGGAATTAAATAAAAGAAAGGAATAAAAAGAAATGAAAAGATCGTATATTGATCTTAGGGAGAGTAATGACTTCACATATAAAGAGTATGATGAATAAAAAATTGGTGAGAGTTGACAAACATAGTTTTGGTCATTGTTGCAATTAATAGGAAGTAATAAAGAAAGAGAGGCTTCACATATAAATATACTATCTTGTACATCTTTTGTAACTGTGAGCACTCATTAAACTATGACATGCTAAAAAGTTGATGTTGGACAAGGAAGACAACATAATGGGTTATGTTTTCTTATATCCGAATAGAAGCTATATTGTCATGGATCGTCCAACATGTTGAGCTTACCTTTCCCTCTCATGCTAGCCAAATTCTTTGCACCAAGTAGAGATACTACTTGTGCTTCCAAACATCCGTTACACCAGTTTTGCCATGAGAGTCCACCATACCTACCTATGGGTTGAGTAAGATCCTTCAAGTAAGTTGTCATTGGTGCAAGCAATAAAAATTGCTCTCTAAATATGTATGATCTATTAGTGTGAAGAAAATAAGCTTTATACGAACTTGTGATATGGAAGAAATAAAAGCAACGGACTGCATAATAAAGTTCTTTATCACAAGCGACAATATAAAGTGAAGTTCTTTTGCATTAAGATTTTGCGCATCCAACCATAAAAGCGCATGACAACCTTTGCTTCCCTCTGCGAAGGGCCTATCTTTTACTTTTATCTTCTACCCTTATACAAGAGTCATGGTGACCTTCACCTTTTTACACTTTTTCCTTTGCAAGCACTATGTGTTGGAGAGATCCGGATATACATATCCACTTGGATGTAGGTTATCATAAAGTATTATTGTGGACTAATCCCTTGAGGTAAAAGGTTGGGAGGTGAAACTATAAGCCCCTATTTTTCTCTGTGTCCGATTGAAACTTTGAACCCATAAATATCGCGTGAGTGTTAGCAATTGTGAAAGATTAAATGATAGTTGAGTATATGGACTTGCTGAAAAGCTCTTATATTGACTCTTTCCGATGTTATGATAAATTGCAATTGCTTCAATGAGTGAGATCATAGTTTGTTAGTTTTCAATGAAGTTTCTGATTCATACTTTACCTTGTGAATGAATTGTTACTTTAGCATAAGAAATTATATGACAATATATTTTGCTATTCTAAAGATGATCATGATGCCCTCATGTTCGTATTTTATTTTATCGACAACTCTATCTCTAAACATGTGGACATATTTTTCGATTTCGGCTTTCGCTTGAGGACAAGCGAGGTCTAAGCTTGGGGGAGTTGATACGTCCATTTTGCATCATGCATTTATATTGATATTTATCAAATTATGGGCTGTTATTACACATTATATCACAATACTTATGCCCTTTCTCTCTTCTTTTATAAGGTTTACATGAAGAGGGAGAATGCCGACAGTTGGAATTCTGGACTGGAAAAGGAGCAAATATTAGAGACCTAGTCTGCACAACTCCAAAAGTCCTGAAACTTTACAGAGAATATTTTTGGAATATATAAAACATATTGGGCAAAGAAAGCACCAGAGGGGGGCCACCTGCCATCCACAAGGGTGGAGGGCGCGCCCTACCCCCTGGGCATGCCCCCCGTCCTTGTGGGCCCCCTGGCAGGCCCCCGATGCATATCTTCTGCTATATGGTGTGTTTTGACCAAAAAATTAGAAGAAAGCTTTCGGGACGAAGCGCCGCGTCTCGAGGCGGAACCTGGGTAGAACCAATCTAGGGCTCCGGTGGAGCTGTTCTACCGGGGAAACTTCCCTCCGGGATGGGGAAATCGGAGCCATCGTCATCACCAACGATCCTCTCATCGAGAGGGGGTCAATCTCCATCTCCTCTCGAACCCTAATTCATCTCTTGTATACGATCTTTGTCTCAAAACCTCAGATTGGTATCTGTGGGTTGCTAGTAGTGTTGATTACTCCTTGTAGTTGATGCTAGTTGGTTTATCCGGTGGAAGATTATATTTTTAGATCCTTAATGATAATTAATACTCCTCTGATCTTGATCATGAATATGCTTTGTGAGTAGTTATGTTTGTTCCCGAGGACATGGGAGAAGTCTTGTTATAAGTAATCATGTGAATTTGGTATTCGTTCAATATTTTGATGAGATGTATGTTGTCTCTCCTCTAGTGGTGTTATGTGAACATCGACTACATGACACTTCACCATTGTTTGGGCCTAGGGGAAGGAATTGGGAAGTAATAAGTAGATGATGGGTTGCTAGAGTGACAGAAGCTTAAACCCTAGTTTATGCGTTGCTTCGTAAGGGCTGATTTGGATCCATATGTTTCATGCTATGGTTAGATTTATCTTAATTCTTCTTTCTTAGTTGCGGATGCTTGCGAGAGGGGTTAATCATAAGTGGGAGGCTTGTCCAAGGAAGGGCAGCACCCAAGCACCGGTCCACCCACATATCAAATTATCAAAGTAACGAACGCGAATCATATGAGCATGATGAAAACTAGCTTGACAGTAATTCCCATGTGTCCTCGGGAGCGCTTTGTTTCATATAAGAGTTCGTCTAGGGTTGTCCTTTGCTACAAAAAGGACTGGAGCACCTTGCTGCACCTTGTTTACTTTGGTTACTTGTTACCCGTTACGAATTATCTCATCATACAACTATCTGTCACCGATAATTTCGTGCTTGCAGAGAATACCTTGCTGAAAACCGCTTGTCATTTCCTTCCGCTCCTCGTTGGTTTGACACTCTTACTTATCAAAAGGACTATGATAGATCCCCTATACTTGTGGGTCATTAGGTTGTCTCCCAACATGCGCTTTTCTTTAAAGCCATTAAGCTAGGCATCGATAATTTTAGTGATGCTCACATGAAAGATAGCAATTGAAACACGAAGAGAGCATCATGTAGTATATGAAAATCACATCTAAGTCTAACATAATTCCTATGCATAGGCATTTTATAGGAAAAAAAATTAGCAAGACAAGCAAGATCTAGCATATGCAAGGAAGAAGAAAGAAACAATAGCAATCTCAACATAACGAGAGGAAATTTAGTAACATGAAAATTTCTACACGCATATTTTCCTCTCTCATAGTAATTACATGTAGGATCATAAGCAAATTCAACAATATAGGTATCACATAACATATTCTCAACACAATCCACATGCATGCGAAGTTGACACTCTTCCAAAATAGTGGGATTATCATCAAATAAAGTCATGACCTCTCCAAACCCACTTTTATAAAAAATTGCATAAGATTGAATATTCTCCAAATATGTGGGATCTAAAGTCGACACTCTTCCAAACCCACTTTCAATATTATTGAAAACATTATTATCAATCTCATATTCATCATGGGGCTTAAATAAATTTTCAAGATCATAGGAAGAATCGCCCCAATCATGATCATTGCAACAAGTAGTAGACATAGCATAATTAGCCTCCACAAGCTTATGGTTTCGCATATCATTAACATAATTGACATTAATAGAATTTATAGTAAAACCATTGCAATCATGATTTTTATTCAAGGAGCTATTGTGAATCACTTCATAGATTTCTTCATCACAAATTTTAGATTCACGAATTTCAAGCAAAACTTCATAAAGATAATCGAGTGCACTCAAATCACTAGCAATAGGTTCATCATAATTGGATCTCTTAAAAATATTAGCAAGTGGATGAGGATCCATAAACTCTTTGGTTTCCGATTTTCAATAAATACACAATTGTTCCAATCAAACAAGCAAACGAGCCAAGTAAGACATAAAGGCAAACGAAAAGACGAATGGAAGAAGGGCGAACAAAAGGCAAATCTTTTTGAAAATCATTTTAGAAGTGGGGGAGAGGAAAATGAGAGGCGAATGGCGAATAATGTAATGCAAGAGATGAGAGCTTATGATGGGTACTTGGTATGTCTTGACTTGGCGTAGATCTCCCGGCAACGGTGCCAGAAATTAGCAAGTTGACGGGAGACGAGTCTTGATTTGGCGTAAATATCCTCGGCAACGGCGCCAGAAATTCTTATTGCTACTGCTTGAGCTTGCGTTGGTTTTTCCCTTGAACATGAAAGGGTGATGCAGCAAAGTAGAGATAAGTATTCCCTCAGTTTGAGAACCAAGGTATCAATCTAGTAGGAGACAACACACAAATCACTTAATACCTGCAAAAACAATCAAACAACTTGCACCCAATGCGAAAAAGGGGTTGTCATTCCCTTCACGGTTACTTGCAAAAGTGAGATCTGATAGAGATAGATAAACAATAAAGTAAATATTTTTGGTATTTTTGGTTTATAGATCGGAAAGTAAAAGATTGCAAAATAGTAGATCAGAAACTAATATGATGGAAAATAGAAACTTATATGATGGAAAATAGTAATGAGAAACTTATATGATGGAAAATAGACCCGGGGGCCATAGGTTTCACTAGAGGCTTCTCTCAAGATCGCAAATAATTCGGTGGGTGAACAAATTACTGCTGAGCAATTGATAGAAAAGCGCAAAGTTATGACGATATCTAAGGCAATGATCATGAATATAGGCATCATGTCCGTGTTAAGTAGACCGAAAATGATTCTGCTTCTACTACTATTACTCCACACATCGACCAACTCCTGCCTGCATCTAGAGTATTAAGTTCATGAAGAACAGATTACCGCATTAAGTAAGATGACATGATGTAGAGGAATTAAATCAAGCAATATGATTAAAACCCCATCTTTTTATCATCGATGGCAACAATACAATACGTGCCTTGGCTGCCCCTAATGTCACTGGGAAAGGACTTCGCAAGATTGAACCCAAAGCTAAGCACTTCTCCCATTGCAAGAAAAACCAATCTAGTTGGCCAAACCAAACCGCTAGTTGGAAGAGAGTGATGTAGGGTGGAACCCTAGATGGTCGATCTTTCGCGAAAGGAGCAGATCCCTACGAGGAACGTGATGAACACGAGGGGAAACACGAGGGAAACACGAGAGGAACACGAGAGAAATCACACAACCAACAAGAATAGATCACACATGCGCTAGATCGATGAACACAAAGGTAAGATACAAGATCCAAAGTCAACAACGGACGATACAAACGGTAACCGGTTCTTCTCCGTGAGGAGGTCTTGAATCCACGAGGGGATCTTCCCGTGAGGGGTCTTGAATCCAAGGTGGATCTTCTCCGTAGAGGGGCCGCAGTCTCTCTCGTGGAGTAGATCCGATATGGATGAGCAAAGCTCTATCTCTAAATGAGCTAATCCTTTGCTGCCCCTAGAAAGATGGAGGAGAAGGAGTATATATAGTCTAGGGGGTCGAAGGGGTACACGGGCGTCGGCCCTTTACTGTGCGCAGACAGACGGAGCCGGATGTCCGGGCGATGGGCCGGATGTTTGGGGCTTCAGGAGGGGCCGGATGTCCGGGCTGGGGCCCGGATGTCCGGGCTGGCGGTGCAAACTTCTGCAGTCTCTGGATAGGCGGGGCCGGATGTCCGGGCTGGGGGGCCGGATGTCCGGCGGCTCGGGAAGAGCCGGATGTCCGGGCCTCTGGCCGGATGTCCGGGCTGACGTGGTTCAGCTTCGGGTGCCTTCTGTGATGGGCGCCGGATTTTTGGGCTGGTGCCGGATGTCCGGGCTTGCGGGAGGGGCCGGATGTCCGGGTCCTGTAGCCTTTCTCCGGTTCCTCTCGTCGTGCTCCTTCATCCTTGTACTTGGGGACTTGTCCATCATCCCGAGCATCTCCGAGAGGGTCTCCTTGGTACCTAGGCATGTGTAGTGTCCTTGCATTAGGTAGCAACCATGTCTCACATGAATGGAAAGGAGAAGCGTTTAGGAGCGGGTTCACCTTAGGTCCAAAGGCGTAGGCCCGAGTGTACATGGGGATGACCGTAGGATGCTCCGCATCATCTCCCCTCCCTCGGGAAAGATCCGACCTCGGATCGAAATCCTCATCACCATGGAAATGGTTGTCGTGGACGGACTTGTAGTTGGACGAAGTGGAAGACATGGCGCAATCCAAGTACTCCAAGGTGTGTCCGGAGTGGTAGACATGCAAAAAGAGCAAACACAAACAACACTTGGAAATACAATGGTTAGCGCACACAAAGTGTCCATCATGTAAGAATGAGTCCATGAGGCAAGATTGTTCGTGGCAAAGCGCATGAAGCTTATCAAGATGATATAGAATGATATGCAAAGCGTTCATGGGAGAAAAATCATACATTGTGCACACAAATGTGTTTTGAATATGATGAATGCAACCACGGTGCAAAATGATGTCATAGTGAGATGGTTTATCAATAGCATGAATATGGCAATGGATGCTCAATATGATTATGTTATCATGCAATTGATGGTAGGCAATGTGATCATTATGTATGAATATGCCATCAAGAAAGATCACAACAAATTTGCTAAGGAAATGCACAAGCTCATATATCATGGATGACATGGAAATACAAGATGCACCAAGGTAATCATAATGCAAGTCAATCCATGTATAAAGTGCAAACTTGTTATGGGAGTTGTTGTACCATGGCTCAATGTCGTGGCACTCCTCAACTTGAAGGTCCATAGGGTCCATCTCCAATGTCGGTCCTCCATCCAATATATGTATCATGTAGACAAGAAGAAGGAAACAACAATGAAAGAATGACCCATCCAACATGCGTATTTGAGAATGGCTCAAAGGGAAGGAGTGCACCTTTAGTAGTTTCTCAAGGGTGATGGAGTTGCGCATCATGTATGCCTTCTCATAACCAAAATGTTTCATGATCGTACCGCCTTGTGAATCCTTCAAAACGAAAGAACATGACAAACACTCGGAAAAACAAATGAGGTTAGCGTAAATGCAAAACCTATCATTCGAGTGGTAAGATACCCAACAAGTGTTCTCATCATTCTTATAAAGGCAAGATATTAGCAAAATAGCATCAATATCATGGGGCACATGATAAACATGGCAATGGCAACAAGGATCTCCACCAAGCATGCAAATACACATAGGAGTATCATAATGTTGCATCATGGGTAAATGCAAGCAAGGGTCACAATTGCATGGCAAAGGCATAGAAGCAAGCATAGCATGCAAAGTGAACACGGGAAAATGAGCATAAGGTGACAAATGGTAAACAGCCCATAGCCGTGTGAGATCCAAGTAGAAGAGATGCGCGTAGTCGGTGCGCGAAGGGAATGGTGGGAAGGACAATCCACAGGATCCCAAGTCATCTTTGCTCTCAAGAGCTCGTTTCGTCAACTCATGGGATTGTGAGGTTGACGAGTGTTCATAAGTACCTACACAAAACAAAGTCAAAGGGAAAATTGTGTGTGCGTGGTAGATGTACACATCATCCATCATGATGCATACGTGCATGTGTTGGTTAGCACAAAATAGCCAATGCTCAAATAAATGAGATGCGTGATATAGAAACATGTCATCCATCATGAGAGGTTTGTTATTATGTATAGCATAATGGAGACTCAAATTGTGTAATGCATCACTAGTGATATCTAGAGCATTGTTATGAATGGAATGCATATGGTGCAAACAATTATGGGAATCATGCAAAGTATGGAATGCATCAAGATCTCCTAATATGTATGAGGAAACTATGGGGGTCTCCTCATGAGCATTTGTAGAAACATCACATGGAGAATATTGATAACATCCAAAACAATCCATATTCGGGGCAATGTGATCATGGCATGGCATAGTAGATGAATTGCGCAAATCATGTAAAGGAAGCATGGCAATATCATCACATGAAAAACAAAAGCCAATGACCATCATTTCGTCATCTATGCCATAAGTGCAAATGGGATGTATTTTAATGGGGCATGCATAGTCACTATGTTGAGATTGAAATGAAACAATATGGGAGATCTCACTCATAGCATATGACAAGTTCAAAGGATTGTCAAACATGAAGTGACCAATAGAATTTTCACATGATATCCTATGGAGCATAGCATCACAACTAGGCAACTCAACATGCTCATCCTCATATTCATCATAAATGGGTAAGTCATGACATGAAGAAGTCGCACTAGCATGAAGCATGGTAATAGGTGTGTCATCATCATGCAAACAATCATTGGTGAGATAGTCCACTAGTGGGACAAGAGAAGCACCATACCTATGTTACCTTTGGAGCGTAGCTCATGTGTTGTAGGTGAGGTTGCAACTAGATGGTACCATGTGGGGGGTTCATCATTGTCCACCATGGCCATCGTCGTCTCCATTGGAGGTATGGACTCGTCGAGGATAGGCATGTCGTCATGTTGGAGACCTAGCACCAAAGAAGAAAACACACTCGGAGTAGAGGGTAAGTCGTTAGAAATCATAGTGGCCTCACATGCCGTGTCAACTACCTCACTCACTAAGTGTTGTGGCTCACTCACTCCCGGTAAGATGCTCTCACTCATATGGTTGGTGGAGTCACTCAAATGGCACTCAACCTCACATAGGATGTGTGGCATGCTCTCATGTGTGGGGCTAATGGTGGTCACACTCATCCTCTCATAGGAAATGCACTCAATGTCATATATGGTGGAGTCACTCATGTCACTCATGGTTGGGTGGCTCTCCTCACATGGAAATTGGGTCATCTCATGATATGTGGGTGTCGGAGTGATGTTGGTGCAAATATCTCCATGCTCAACTCCTATCGCCGCCTTGGTTGAAGGGATAGTCCCATGCTCAACCTTCTTGTCGCCGTCTTGTTGTTGGAGGCCCATATGATGTGGCACCTCGTAGCTCGTCTCCATGACCGAAGGGAATTTCCCATGCTCGGCCATCTTCCTTGAGGGGCTTCCGAAGATGGAAGTGTCGCCCTCGCTCGTAGGTGGTCGCCTTGTTGTTGAAGATGTTGATGTAGGCGAACTCATGGGAAGTAGGCGAAGATGCCGTACGTCCAAAGGCGAAGATGCCTTCATAGCACTTGGCGAAGTGGTTGTTGTAGCCGTAGCTCTGTCTTGGTGGTGCTCGTCTCGCGGTCTTCTCTTATGCTCTTGAAGCGTGGCCTTGGCGTGAAGTAGGGCTTGTTCGGACTTATGCATTTGCGCTTGTGGAGCATCTTCATGTTGATGTTGTCGTTGTCGCACTTGAGCTCGTAGTAGATGTCGTTCGTCGTCGTCGTGCACATGATGCTTGGAGGTGACTTGCCCTTCATGACGATGTTGGCGATGGTCGCCATGGAGATGTGGTCGTGGATGACTTGCGCTTGCATCTTGTTTGCGCTCCGAAGATGATCGACTTGCTCGCCGCCGCCTTGAGGATGATGAAAGGGAAGAAGACTTGTAGTCGGCCACCATGTCGCGTAGTTGATCCTTTAGCTCGCCCAACTTGGTGTCGATGTAGTCCCTTTTCCTTACTTCGGAGTGGTGTATGTCGATGGCGAGGTTGTCGAGGCGCTCTCGCAAGGTAGATTGTGCACCTTGCATTTGTCGTTGTAGTCTGAAGATGGACGCTTTGGTGATGTAGTTGTTCGTGCCGTCGTTGTTGTCGAAGACCGGAGATGAAATGCCTTGCCTATCCATCACAAGACTCGAGCAAATATGAGTGGGATAAAGAGAAGAACTTATACCAAATGTACCTTGACCGATGTTGATGATGGATCAATGATCACTCAATGTGTAACAAGGAAATAGCACAATTGGTACCAATTCTTGTCGGTTTCTCACACCTACACAAATAAGGCTTATGCTGGAGCTTGGTGAGGATAGTGGCACAAAAATTTGATGCAAAATGTTAGCAAGAGTCAATAATGTTGAAAAAGATTCACAAATTCGCAAGTGAAACAAGTAGACCAATAGCAAAGAATGGCACACGGAAACACACACACGGATAGATAAATGGGGTCGTGCAACCAAGGAATGAGCACAAAATGTGGAGTCCACGAAAAACGCTCATGTTGCACAACTCAAGAGAGACGCTAGCACGATTGCTCAATAGGCGGATACGACACTTGTGCACAACCTATGATATGCAGAATGGATAAACTTTCTATCCCAAGTATGCTATGTATGTATGGTTCCCGGTGTTCGCTCAAGATGATCCAAGATGATCGGATATGACAATCTTATATGAAATGTGGTATGATTCTATGGCACTTGCTTACAAGCTTCTTTTCTCTTCTCTTTTTCTTAAAAGCTTATTCTTTTTTTGTATGGCCACTTTGCAAAATGCACAAACCAAGATAGCAATTGTGTATATGCGGGAACAATCTTGTGACACAAGATATGATATGATGATACCAATATGATATGGTATGTATGCAATGTATGGTGTAGATCACTAATGTGCACAAGTAACGTTGCCGGCAATACTCAAATGGCTAGTCTCAATAGGCAAGTGACGCAAAATGGGCTAGGGGTTATCAATGCAATTGCAAGGGGAATATACAATGGTGTCGTCGAGGTTACCATCCTTGGCGATGATGAGTGGCGGTGTTCTTGATGTAGATACCAAGATGATGGAGACTCGTCCCTAAGTAGCCGAAACACCTTAGGAAACGGAAAAACCACAACTCAAAATCTCAAGGACAAAAGTCAAAACGGTGGTAGTGGAAAGCGGTGGTGGTTTTGCGGAAGCTCAATGGGATTGCGGAAATGCAATGATGGGGTTTTGAAACGCAATGCGGAAATGAAGGGTAAGGTGGTGAACTATACACGATGTCGGGGTTGGAAGCACGTCCCTAAGTAGCCGAAACACCTTAGGAGACACAACTCACAACACGAACAAAAATGGTTAGGCTGAGGAAGTCGGTGGTGGCTATGCGAAAGTTATGGTGGAAGCCCTAGGCAAAGATGCCAAAGTGTAAAAAATTTGATGGAGTCAAATGGTTATGGGACCTATCTAGAGGGGTAGAGGATGTCAATAGCTACTCAACGAGCTAAAGAACGCGAAAATCGGACTCCGGATGTGGAAGTTATGCACAAAACGGTGAAACGGGAAAGCTGAAATGTACAGGGGTCGGACATCCGGGGCTTTGGCCGGATTTCCGGGACCTGATGTCCAGAACCGCGCGCGAAAATGAGCTCCAGGAGCCGGATGTCCGGGCCACGGGCCGGATGTCCGGGGGGCCAGATGTCCGGGGATACGGGCCGGATGTCCGGGCTCCAAATCCGAGGATGAACTCGAGGAACTCGATTTTGGGGGCGGAAATTGATGATTTCAAGGGAAAAATTGGAGAGATTTCATGGATGGAAAGTGGGGAAAATTGGGGGAAAGCTAGATCCACAAGTAACAAAGCAAATCCACGGATCAAATTCAACAAAACATCATGAAACCAACAAATCACAAAAAAATTTGGGGCTATTTTTGGTGGGGATTTTTGAAATTGGGGAAGAAATCAACAAAAGTAGGCTAGAAAACACAACGGGGAGGCTCCGAAATCGTGATCAACGTGGCTCATGATACCAAGATATCATGAGACAAGCTGGCTCTGATCCAAGATGATGTAGGGTGGAACCCTAGATGGCCGATCTTTCACGAAAGGAGCGGATCCCTACGAGGAACGTGATGAACACGAGGGGAAACACGAGGGAAACACGAGAGGAACACAAGAGAAATCACACAACCAACAAGAATAGATCACACATGCGCTAGATCGATGAACACAAAGGTAAGATACAAGATCCAAAGTCAACAACGGACGATACAAACGGTAACCGGTTCTTCTCCGTGAGGAGGTATTGAATCCACGAGGGGATCTTCCCGTGAGGGGTCTTGAATCCAAGGTGGATCTTCTCCGTAGAGGGGCCGCAGTCTCTCTCGTGGAGTAGATCCGATATGGATGAGCAAAGCTCTATCTCTAAATGAGCTAATCCTTTGCTGCCCCTAGAAAGATGGAGGAGAAGGAGTATATATAGTCTAGGGGGTCGAAGGGGTACACGGGCCTCGGCCCTTTACTGTGCGCAGACAGACGGAGCCGGATGTTCGGGCGACGGGCCGGATGTCCGGGGCTTCAGGAGGGGCCGGATGTCCGGGCTGGGGCCCGGATGTCCGGGCTGGCGGTGCAAACTTCTGTAGTCTCTGGATAGGCGGGGCCGGATGTCCGGGCTGGGGGGCCGGATGTCCGGCGGCTCGGGAAGAGCCGGATGTCTGGGCCTCTGGCCGGATGTCCGGGCTGACGTGGTTCGGCTTCGGGTGCCTTCTGTGATGGGCGCCGGATTTCTGGGCTGGTGCCGGATGTCCGGGCTTGCGGGAGGGGCCGGATGTCCGGGGCCTGGCCAGATGTCGGGGTCCTGTAGCCTTTCTCCGGTTCCTCTCATCATGCTCCTTCATCCTTGTACTTGGGGACTTGTCCATCATTCCGAGCATCTCCGAGAGGGTCTCCTTGGTACCTAGGCATGTGTAGTGTCCTTGCATTAGGTAGCAACCATGTCTCACATGAATGGAAAGGAGAAGCGTTTAGGAGCGGGTTCACCTTAGGTCCAAAGGCGTAGGCTCGAGTGTACATGGGGATGATCGTAGGATGCTCCGCATCAGAGAGTTACAAAGATATCGAATCATGCATAAAATAATTTAGAGAAGATTCGAATAATATTCATAGATAAGCTGATCATAAATCGACAATTCATCGGATCTCGGAAAACACACCGCAAAAAAGTATTACATCGGATAGATCTCCAAGAACATCGAGGAGAACATGGTATTGAGAATCAAAGAGAGAGAAGAAGCCATCTAGCTACTAGCTATGGACCCATAGGTCTGTGGTAAACTACTCACGCTTCATCGGAAGGGCAATAGAGTTGATGTAGAAGCCCTCCGTGATCGAATCCCCCTCCGGCAGGGTGCCGGAAAAGGTCCCTAGATGGGATCTCACGGGTACGGAAGGTTGCGGCGGTGGAAAAGTATTTTCGTGGATGCTTCTGGTGGTTCGGGGATATTTGGGAATATATAGGTGAAAGAATTAGGTCAGGAGGGTCATCGGGGGCCCACAAGGGTGGGGGAGGGGGTGCCCTACCCCCTGGGCGCGCCCTCCGTCCTTGTGGCCGCCTCGTGGCTGCTCTGACTTCATCCCCAAGTCTCCTGGTTGTCTTCTGGTCCAAGAAAAATCATCGCGAAAGTTTCATTCCATTTGGACTCCGTTTGGTATTCCTTTTCTGCGAAACTCTAAACAAGGAAAAAACAGAAACTGGCACTAGGCTCTAGGTTAATAGGTTAGTCCCAAAAATAATATAAAATAGCATATTAATGCATATAAAACATCCAAAACAGATAATATAATAGCATGGAACAATAAAAAATTATAGATACGTTGGAGACGTATGAACGAGCATGGTACCGGGATGGAAGACATGGTGCAAAACTTTGATGATGCTCGGGATTCGGGCGATGAGATGGAGGAATCTGCAAAGGCCTTCAATGAAATGTTGGAGTCTTCAAAACGTCCTCTCCACAAGCTCATTGAGCTTTGTCAGCTAGATGCCATCTCACAAATAGTGGCTCTCAAGGCTCAATTCAATTTGGGCAGAGAATGCTACAACGCGATGATGACAGTATTTGGACGCCTTCTACCCAAAGGCCATGTAATGCCTGCAAACTGTACCAGCCAGACAAAATCCTCCGTGCTCTTAAGATGCCCTATGAGAAGATACATGCCTGTGAGAAAGGATGTGCCTTATTTAGGCTTGAGTATGCGGACTTGAACTATTGTCCCGTTTGCAAGTCTTCCAGGTATGTTGTGGTAGACAACTGTATGGGTGATAAGACGCAGACCAAAATCCCCGTTAATGTTCTTTGGTATATGACAATCGTACCAATTCAATGTCTTTTCATGGTCAAAGGGACGACCAGACAGATGACATGGCACAAAACGGGCAAAAGAACCGAACTAGATGCAGATGGGAATCTGATGATGGTACACACATCGGATGGCGAAGCATGGAATCGCTTCGATGCATTACATGCACAAAAAGCGGCAGATCCAAGGAATCCTCGAGTCGCCATCATCATGGATGGGTTCAGTGTGTTTGGTCTGACGGCAACCCAATACAGTTGTTGGCCCGTATTTGTCATTCCACTCAATCTCCCCCCGGACAGATTATGCAAAGAAAGAACATTTTCCTGACGTTGATAATTCCAGGGCCGAACTATCCGAGGAAGAATATGAATGTGTACATGCAACCGCTTAAGGACGAATTGCAAGAAGCTTGGGATAATGGGTTCAAGACATACGAAGCCTTTAGCAAACATAACTTCATAATGCGTGTCTGGTACATGTACTCGACACATGACTTGCCGGCGTATGCGCTATTTGTTGGCTGGTGTGTACATGGAAGGTTCCCGTGTCCCACATGCAAGGCATCTCTTGAGTTTCGTTGGCTGCAGGCGGGTCGCAAGTTTTCTTGCTTTGACTTGCATAGACAGTTCCTGGATCCTCGCCATAAGTTCAGGAAAGACAAGAAGAACTTCATCAAAGGTAGAGTTGTCAAAAACTCTACACATCCTCCGTTGACAAGCCAAGAGACCCTAGATCAGTTAAATGCTCTCGAGCTAGATCCAGAGCATCCAGGGTATTTCAAGGGGTATAATTCAAAACACACCTGGACTCACAAGACATGCTTGTGGGATCTTCCTTACTTCAAAGACCTCCTTTGCCCACACAACATCGACGTGATGCACACTGAAAAGAATATCGCCGAGGCCCTATTTCATACATTGTTCAGCATAGAGGGGAAGCCAAAGGATAATACTAAGGCTAGAGTCGATCAAGAGGCGCTATGTGATAGACCGTTACAAAACATGAAAGAACTGACAGGAAAGCAGAACTGGACGAAGCCAAAGGCATGGTTCAATCTTGGAAGGCCAGCTATGAGGGAAATTATCTTGTGGGTGAAAATGCAGTTGATGTTCCCCAATGGGTATGCAGCGAATCTAAAGAGGGGAGCAAGTCTTGAAAAATTGAAAATATTTGGTCTCAAGAGTCATGATTGGCACATATGGATTGAGCGAGTAATGCCGGTGATGTTGCGTGGCTTTATCCCTGAGGATGAATGGCTAGTACTGGCAGAGCTGAGCTATTTCTTCCGTGTTCTTTGTGCGAAAGAACTATCGCCTATCGTGCTAGAAGAAATGGAAGTGTTGGCTCCAGAGTTGATCTGCAAGTTAGAGAAGATCTTTCCATCAGGCTTCTTTAATCCAATGCAACACTTGATTTTGCATCTCCCGACCGAGGCAAGATGGGGGGGGGGCATGCAAAATCATTGGTGCTACGTAACTGAGAGGATGCAGAAGACGCTCCAAGCAAAATGTAAAAATAAACGTAGAATTGAAGCATCGATGGTCGAGGCATTCATTACTGCGGAGGCGACAAACTTTGTGACAGCATACTACGAAGCCAAAAATCGCCATTTGCATAATCCGAAGCCTCGATACAATGTCGGCGACCCTAAAAAAGGTGGATCCAACCGTAGCCTATTCAAAGGGAATCTCGCACCAGCCGATGCTTCTAAACCAATATCGTTGGATGTCGAAGAATGGCAGACCATTTCATTGTATATCTTCAACAACCTAACAGAAGTGCGGCCGTACATCGAGTAAGTTATCGTGGTACATTGTTTCACAACTTCTATTTCCTTTGAAAATCTCTTATTCCCGGATATTTGATTCAGTCGATACGTCGCCAAATTCTCGGATGGAGCGGGGATCGAAAAGGAATCCATCAAAGAGTATGAGCTTCTGACAAAGCAAGGAGGCGGCTTTCCCAGTTTCATCTCTTGGTTCAAACAAGACCATTCTCATTTCTTTGTCTAATTTGCGGCTAATGCAACAATCCTTCCGTATTAAACTTGTAGGCTAATTCAGAGTCTATGGACACGGAATTGAGACAAGTCATTAATGGTTTTGACTATAAGGTTCGTTCATTTGACAAATACGACATCAACGGGTATCGCTTTCGTACCTACGGCAAAGAGCTATCTATGGCCGACCGAAAGTCTACAAATTGTTGTGTCTCTGCTATCGGCGATGGAGGTATCGAGTATTATGGGAGACTTGAAGCAATTTATGAACTTCTATTCTATGGTGAAAACCCACCGAACGTCGTAGTCTTCAAATGTTATTGGTTCCAGCCGAAGGAGACTAGAAGGACTCATGAACATATAGGGCTAGTCGAAATAAAAAAGCACCCATTTAGATGTTCCCTATGTCTATATTATGGCTCAATAGACGACCCAAATTTTCTATCTACCGTGGGCCTGCCAAACTGATCCAAATCTGAATGGTTGGGATGCCGTTTATGAAGTGCCGCCACGTGTTAGACTACCTCCCCCCAATGAAGAGGATTATGAACCTCATATTAACCCAGACACATATGAAGGTGAATTCTTCCAAGAGGCACGTCTTTCCAAAAAATGCTTCAAGAAATGCTCTACTTCACCCCAGAACATTGAAGTAGATAGCAACAGTGAATCCGACTTCACCCCTGAGCCTGAACAAGAAGAGGTTACTGCTGCGGATGACTTGTCAATGCTTGACCGATTACATAAAGGTGGCCTTCCACATGTTGATGCAGCTGAACCCAATGAGCACTTCATTCATGATAGTGATGATGATGATGCATTTATTAACCCCAGAGCATTTATTGAACCTGACGGTCAAGATTATTATTAGGTATTCAATTTTTTTATGTTGTACTTGATTGTATAGTTACTTGTATGATTGTATGATTTATATAGTTACTTGTATAATTTTCTTACTTTGTGTGATTGTTTGTTATAATAGTGCCATGGTCTTGATATCCGTCCCCGTCGGCCCTCGCCCGGTTTATGATTCAGATGTGGTATATTCTCTTTTATAACTATTTGTTGCATTTCGCATTTATGACAATTATGGCCATCAAGTTGACATAGAGATATTTTTATCTAGGAGGTATGTGAACCGGAAATTGCAACCGATCCTCTTGTCGAGAAGTTACATTTAGTTGAAAAAGAAAATATGTATTTGAAAGAAAAAATGAAAATAATTGAAGAAGAGAAGATGAAATTGGAGTTGTATGTTGTTGATGTCGTCAATGATCACAAGATGAAGATGGATGCAATGCGCTTGAAGATGAATGCAATGCGCTTGAAGATTAAGAAGATTAGAAAATATGACATTGATAATGAGGCTTGGTATAATTATGTTGTTGGATCAATTGTTACCTTAGTTGCGATCTTGATCGCATTTGTTGTGACGAGGGTAAGTTTTCTCTAGTGTTTTGCTTAACAAATGCATATTTAGCTTTGTACATGCTTGTTAGCCCTATTATGCCACATACTTATACTTAACAAAAAAGACGTACTTAGCTAATTATCCTCCAAAATGACATAATTAGCTAATTTAGTTCATTTATGACATAAGTAGCTTATTCATTTAAAAAATGGCATAGTAACCTTGGTTCTCTCATAGATGTCATATAATTGGCTTATTTTCCTCCTAAGTGGCATAATTACCTAAGTTAGATAAAAAATGACCTATACTTACGTAAGTTGGCTAAAAAATGGCATCATCACCTAGCTTAGCACAAAAATGACCTATACTTATCTTATTTTCCTCCAAATTGACATAATAAGCTTAGTTAGCTAAATAATGGCATAATTACCTAAGTTAGCTCTAAAATGATACAAATAAGGAATAAGAAGAAGAAAAACAAGGGAGAGGAGAAAAGGAAAGAATAGAAGAAGAAAGAGAAGAAAAATAAAGAATAAAAGAAGAAGAATGAGAATGAGGAGGAAAAGGATAAAAAGATAGAAGAGAAGAAGAAAGATGAGAAAAGAAGAAGAATAATAATAAGAAGAAAATGTCTTCTTCTTCTTCTTCTAATTTTCTTCTTCTTCTTCTTCTAGTCTTCTTCTTCTTCTTCTTCTAACTTTCTTACTCCCATTTTTGCAGGTTTGATTCACTTCATGGAAGCACCATTGATGGACTGCTAGTGTTTAGTTCTTGTTTTCATTTGTATTGATGAACAATGTGAAACTATGTGTGTATATATGGATGAACTCCGTGAAACTATGTATGTATTGGATCTTTTAATACCCTACGTGTTCTGTTGCATTGATGGGCTGCTAGATGTTTGATACATGGGCTATGTTTGAGGTTGAAACTATATATATATCATATATATCTTTTGAAAATGCAGGTATATAACAGAAAATAGAAAAAACAGAAACAATGCAGCCTCTTTGCCGTCTGCCACCTATGGCAAAGCGGTCTTTTCCGTCTGCCACAGATGGCAAAGTGGCCACATGGCATAGACCTGTGCAATCTGGGAGCTAACCCATTTGGTTACTTTGTTGTCCGTGGCAGACGACAAAGGCTTTGGGAGTTTGCCGTCGGTGGCGGACGACAAAGACTTGGGGGGGCATGACGCGTGGTTGACGTCAGATAGCAGACGGCAAATGCGAGGGCATGTTTGCTATCTGCTGGCAGACGACAAAGGCTATCGTGAGGCACCTAACGTGGCTAATGCCTATTATTTGTCGTCCATGTTCTTTGCCGCCTGCCACCGTCGACAAAGGTTCTTTGTCGTCCGCTTTGAGGAAGCAGACGGCAAAGAACCTGTTTACCGTAGCTTTCTTTGCCAGGCAGGTTTGCCGTCGGTGGCAGACGACAAAGAGGTTTGCCGTCCGCTTTGGGTACCTTTGCCGTCTGCCATGGCAGACGGCAAAGAAGCCAATTCCTGTAGTGCTTAAAGCATCTCTCGTGCACGCGCTAAAACCGCGCCCTCCAAAAATAGTATACGGTTTCTCCTAAAATATTTTTTGGAAATTTATGATGCATTTTTATGTTGACAGAACAGATCCCGTATAAACCAAATGAATTTACAACAAGGTCTCTGTTAATTCGCACAAAACACCCTACAATGCAAAAAAATCGGATCCGCGGCGTGCGGCAGGCTAGCTCGTAGCTTGCGCGGCGGTGCCAGCCCGCAGCTTGCACTGCGGCGGCTCCTGGCAGTGGGGCGGCAGCAGCTCGCAGCAAGGGCAGCAGAAGGGGGTGGGTGCTTGCTTGGCGGCGGCTCCGGCGGGCAGCAGCTCGTACGGCGGGGCGACGGTGTTTCTTGCGGGCAGTAGCTAGTACGGCGGGGCAGCGACAACTGTCATGGGATCGGATCTGATAGTAGAGATGGGGGGTAGTAAGAGAAGGCAGTGCCTAGCTACGGCGAGGTTGTACACTCGGATTTACTAGTTCAGGCCCCTCTCGGAGGAGGTAACAACCCTACGTCTCGGTGGCGCGGAGGCTTTGTTGATTGGAGTGTTGAGTTACAGGGGGTGTGAACCCTTGTGTAGGAGGGGAGGGGTGGCTTATATAGAGTACGCCGACCCCTCGCAGCCATCAGTTAAGCAAGGGTTCAATGAGAGTATAATGTCACAAACGTTACTGGTAACGCCCGCGTTTAATGATCTTTAAGGTGACGAAGTGAATGACTGACCGTTGCTATCCAGAGGCGACCCTAGGTCTTCTGATCTTCGAGTGGATTCTTGTACTCCGAGTGAATGACGACGGTCAAGTGGAATTGGGGTATCCGAGTGGATCTTCTATCGAGTGGGTTACACTGTGTGATGATTCCAGTCGGTATCTTCTTTCTGTCTTCGTAGGCCTTGGCCTCTTGTGTAGTGTCCATGGGTAGGGCATATGGGTTAGGCCCAAGACCCTACCCTAGGTACATGTCATCGTCATTAGCCCCCAAATAGATCGAGGACCGAGTGAAGAAGGCTCGAAGTCGATTTCGACCTGACCCAATGTCTCGGAGACATTTTCTTGGAGGTCTGAAAGTATGCTAGTAGTTTAATCCTTCATCAGTCACCTTGATCGATTCTGGCTTCTTGAATATCCGAGTGAAATAAGTAGCATAGCATTGAGTAGATTGGATTTGGATATCTCTGACAATCGACTGACTCGCTGCATCTGGATTCTACGGGTTTTGAAATTTGGAGAAGCGCGCGGGCCGACCACAGCACGGTAAGCGGGGCAAGTGGGGAGGGACTCCTCGATCTTTGCTCCACCTTTTTTGCCACGTATCGGGCTGGCGCCGGTTGTAGGATGCGCTGAGATTGTGCGGGCCCACGGGTCGGTCACTTGGACACGCGGGTATAAAGGGCGACGCGGCTGATGTGTGCAACAGTGCCCACCATTATTCCCCTTTCTCCCTCATCTCTCTGCCTCACCCGTCCCAGCACAGTGCCGCTCCGCCCGTTCCCGTCGACCACCACAGAGATGGCGAAGGACAAGACGAAGGCACTGGAGTGCGCCAAGAAGAGGGCCAAGGGCAAGAAGGGGTCTACCTCGTGATCCGCTCTACCGCCATGCTGGATCCAAGGCGATTGGATCCCCTCGTTGGTCACGGAGGAATATTTTGAGGGGCTCATCGGCGATGGCCTGATAGCGCCTGGATCTTGGAGGCTGCCGGAAGGAGAGTTTGAGCTAGAGCCGCGCGACGGCCAGCGAGTTCTTCTCCTGACCCATGTGGAAAGAGGTTTCTCTCTACCTTCGCATCCATTCTTCCGCGGTTTCTTGAACTTCTTCGGTGCACAAATCCACCACTTTCCTCCAAACACCATATCATATCTTGCTACGTTTGTTTTGATGTGCGAAAACTTCCTCAGGTGCCATCCTCATTGGGGCCTGTTCAAGCATATTTTCACCTATCGATCCCAATCAGTCAAGAAAGCCAACCCGGGTGACGAGAAAAACCACGTGATCAAGATGTGTGGGGGTTTAGGCGTCCAAATGAGGGGTAGGAGTGCTTTCCCGTCCATGACTTTTCCCCGAGTCAGTGAGGGGGTGGCAGTCGACCTGGTTTTATTGCAAGGATGTTCCGACTCCCGGTGCGTCGACTGGTCTTCCCCCTTTCTCTCTGGAGAGACTCCACGCCCCCCCGTTCGTTCACCGTTGAAGAGGAGGAGAAGGGCGAGGTGGCGATCTTGGTCGAAGCAGTCGTTGCGTTGATCCGGGGCGGAGTGACGGGCCTGGATCTGGTGGAGGTGTTCCTCAGTCAGCGCATCCAGCCTTTGCAAGCGCTCGGATCCAGGCGACACCGCTAGGGCACATCCAGAAGAGGCCGGCGAGGATACCGTGGCCCAGTGGCTCAAGAGCATCACCGGAGCTCGCGATAACCCACGCGGAGCCAAGCGAATCCTGCCTTTTGATGCTACACCCCCAGGAGAGGTGAGTTGTAAATTGTTGAGTGAATCATTTCTGTTTTCAATATGCACCTGAACTGGAACCCGACTGATCCTGAAATTTGTATCTTGCAGGTGTTCACGAAGATGTACTCGCCCGTGCCGAACGGGGAACAGTTCGCTGGAGGAGCGGAAAGCAAGGGTGGGAGTGCTAACATCGACTATGCTGACAACAGTGAAGACGACAGCGATGACTCTGAAGATCGCGAAGCAGTCGATTCGCCTCCATGTTCCGAGCGCCACACCAAGCAGACTCAAAATCCGGCGGCTGGCCAGAGCAAGGCTGCGATGTCGAGTGCCAGGATCCAGAAGCGCACTTGGACGCCAACTCCCGACCTGACTGAAAAAACTGCCAAGCAAGCCAAGATTGCTCCGCCCAAGCCACGGATGGCCCTACCCAGGATAAAGGTCATCGTGCCTATTTCTTCAATGTGAGTGTTTCTTCTTTTCCTTCTTCATTGCTATTGCAAACCTTAATGTTTTATTTGACCGAGTGGAATTTTGAATCCCAGGGCTGCTACCTCCACGACGTCCCACATGGAGGTCGACACAAGCATGCAGACACAGAGACTGTGGACACAACCACTTCTCGGGCAGGTATGATCAACCCACACCTTGTTCTGTCTCGCTATCTATCCTGGTGGTCGACTGAGATCTCACTGTCGAGTGACTGCAGCACCAACCAACTCATCTATCTCCTAGATGATGATGATGAGGAGCCTCCGAGGAGCACAGGAGGAAGGAGCAGGGCTTCAACCACCGCGCGAAGCTTCACCAAGAGAGTGCCTTCAGGCTAGACGACTCATACGCCACCTGAACCTGCTCTTCAAGAGCCAGGTGGTTCGTCTCGAGTTGGTGTTTCTTTTGCCGCCCCACCGTCGACTGCTCAGCCTCTGGTGTCAACTGCTCAAGCCTCGGGTCCAACTAGGCAACCACAAGTGCTGATCCCTCCAACTGCGCCATCAGCTCCTGCGTCTAGCACATTCACTCTGCACCATGTCCCAGTGGACCAGACAGGAGCCGACAAGGAAGCTATGATTCAAGCTGACCTGATGATGCAGCGACTGAAGGAGGTGTATGAAGCCAGCAAGTCTGCTTATGACACCAGTTCTGCTCTTCAAGCCAATGTCCGAGTAAGTACGATTGTAAGTTGATTTCTGATTGGATTTTCTCCATCTTGATTCTGTTGAACCTGTACACCCACTGGGTGTTCTCTTTTTGTTCTGTATTCCATTCACTCGAAACGGTCAGGCCGCGCCGAGTGGGAAGTCGATCCAGTGGGGCACGCTGATTGCACCCACTAGGTGTAGTCCCCGAGACCGCCGTCAAATGTTTGATTCGGCGGGGGTATGAGAACAAGCTTTTTTTGGGTACTCCACTCGGACTGGTCAGGCCGTTCCGAGTGGGAAATCGATCCAGCGGGGGCACGCTGAGTGCACCCACTGGGTGTAGTCCCTGAAACCACCGTCGGATGTTTGATTCGGTGGTGGTCTAAGAATATGTTTTAGAAGTAATAGTCTGTATTTGCCCTTCTCCACTCGGAAGTAGAGGAAGCACTTTGAAAAGTCTTACTCATCGTCGACTAAATCCTCCTTTTTTGTAGATCTCAGAAATCTTGTGAATTGGAACCCAGTACGTTGCCCTAGAGAAGGAGAAGATCCAGCTCCAACTGGACTTAGAGCTCACCAAGAAGAACTTGAAGCAAGCTCAAGAGGAGGTGAAGACCATGGGAGGTAACATTTCGCTGACTGTGAGCTTCGTCATTTTTTCCTTTCTGTCCTTTGAACCGAGTGACTCCACTCGAACATATGTGCGTAGTGAAAACTGTCAACTCCAAGCACAACTGAAGAATGTTATTTCTTTAGACACCATGAAGCAAGCCCTAGAGAAGAAGGACGGGGAACTCGCGGGCGCCCAGAAGGTGGCCAAGGAGAAGACCGAGGCCGCTGAAGCAAAGCTAGCCTTAGTCGGCAAGCTTTGAAGAGGAGAATGCAACTCTGAAGACGGTTATTGAGGAGCTGAAGAAGGAAGCTGCCCAACTTAAGGAGGAAAAGACCGTGTTGGCTGACAAAGTGGACCAGCTCACCCAGAAGAGGGACGATCTAGAGAAATATTTGGGGGGCTTTGCAAAGAAGATGTACGGCATGCTGGAAGGTACCTCTCTTTGGTTGAGTGAATTTCTGCGAGCTTTGAGAGTAATAGCATAATTAACCACTTCTTTCTCCCTTGTGCAGAGTTTTGCCAGAACTTTGGAGAGGAGACAGACCAGATCGAGATGAGTTTAGGCCCCCACCAAGTCACTCATGAAGGACGTAGTGGCTCTGAACATGTTGCGCCTCGAAGCTCATCTCGAAGGTGCTCAAGGATATATCACTCGCTTGAGGGTTGTGCTGGCGAAGATCGACAAGGAGCCGTAGCCTGAGGTTACGCTTCAGAATGACATCGAGTCAATGATGACTCGGCTTAACAACATCCGAGGTCGGGTGCAAGCATGGAAGAAATCTGCTGTCGTTGCGGAGCTGACGTGGCTCTCTCACTCGTCCGAGTCCATTGGAAAGATGCCAAGGAAGATAAACTAAAGACCCTCCAGGTGGCAAACACGAAGAAACTCCAATTTGAATCCTTCATGGAGACTTTGATCGAGGCAGCCACTCGTATAGCCGATGGCATTGACCTGGACACCTTCGTCGAGCCAGGAGTCCTCCCCCTGCCGAGTGAAGAAAAACATAATGATCTGAACTTATTTGCCTCGGAATGCCGGGTGATCCTGTAACCGTTGAAACTCTTTCGGGCCTGACGCCCGAGTACTTTTGCTTGCGTTTCTGAACTTGATGGATTTGTCCAAATATTACTTTCCTATTTACAGCAAGCTTTGAATGAACGGATTTTTTAACTTAGGCGAAACCAGTTCGCGGCTAACACTACTGCAGGATGCTGCTAATGCGACACTACAATCAGAGACCCTTCAAGAAACTATGTGCGATGCAATAATCGCAAACGGTGCTGTATGGAAAACCGTCAGAAATGTATAAAACGTTTGCGATGACGGATGCATCAAACACGGTTCAGATTTTAGTTGCGTGTGCGATGTAGGGGCATACGGTTCAGGTCAATTAACCGTTTGCGATGAGGAGGAACAAAATAAACGGGCAGCCAGATGAAGGTGTGTGCGATGTATAGCATACGGTTCACTCGGATGAACCGTTTGTGATTAGGCAACACAAAAGAAACGGTCAGCCAGATCAAAGGTGTGTGCGATATACGACATGCGGTTCACTCGGATGAACTGTTTGCGTTGAGATATGAGAACAAAAACGGTTCAAATGAACAAGATGTGTGTGATACGAGGCAAACAGGTCTGTAATCGGAAACGTGTGCGAAGACCGATAACAACACAGACGATTACTGCTAACAAGCCATGTGTGTTGTGAGAAAACGATTTCTGGTATACAATTGTGAGTGATTGATGAAAACATCACCGACGGGTTCCATTGTTTAGCCCATGTGCGATGTGATTTTCTTTGTCTGCACAACATCTACGCTCTGTCTATAGAGCATCACATATATACTTAAAAAGACAGCATTGCATAACCGAATTAAGCATACAATTACACAAGTGACTACACACATAACATTTCCACACACCAAAGAAAGCAATTACATGCATACTAAAGTAGGAGAAACGAGGATCTAATCATCTACTTATTGTTGCGACGACGCTTGCCATTGCTCTGCTTCCGGCTGGATCCCTGGCCGTTTTGGGGAAGGAGGGACTTCCTCATGTCAACGATCCGCCTGTACATGTCATAGCTCGTGTACGCCTCCTTAGCCGCGTACACGACGTGAGCTTTGTCGAGTTTCTCCATCCAGGTAGAGAGCCAGGCACGCTTGTCCTTGTTGCACAAATCCTTCATGTCTCTGTAGTAGGGGTCGATGATGGCCTCGGCGAGGTGAACCAGTGAGTCCTTCTCATGCTCCTTGCTGCCCCTGATCTTGTATTGGCCCTGGATGTCGACAAGATTCTGGCAGGCGATGCCCGAATTCTCGAGCGCCTTTACATCGTTGGTGATGTCCACCGTAGCGAACATGTAGTGGGGGCTGTTGACAAACCTGGCAAAATGCTCGCAAGGCCTTGTGGCCAGGCAGTAGTGGTAGACGAGGACGTGGTGGCGCACACACATCTGGGCGACGACGACCTTGGGACGAGACCCGGCACGAGCGTGGGTGTACTCGAGGTCGAACCCGGCCACCTTGTACTTCTCCTCGGCAAGCAACAGCTCCATGATGTGGATGGAGTGCTCCGCCTAGACCGGGTCGTTGGTGTACACCACCGAGAGGTCCATGAACCTTCTGTGGGTGTCCACCACGACACACATGGTGAACTTCTCGTCGTCGGCAGCCGCTCGGAGTGCATTGGAGCCGCGCAGGATACCCTCTAAGAATTTCTCGTGGTGGGTGTGTTTCTTGCAATGGTAGGGCGCGATCGAAATGTTGAAGAGACACAAGGGTAGGTTAAATGGCCGCTGTAATAAATGGGGTCGGCCGGCCTGTAATCGTCACGTCTTGTCACGACGTTCATAGCGGAGGATTCCAGTGCACGCTTGACAACACCGCACCGCACGCGTGGGCTCGAAGAGGCGCCAAATGTATCGTCGGTGAGCCTGTTCCCACGCTACCGCGCTGTTTACCACGCAAGCTTCCAGCCCGGCTAGTTTGGCCACGCGTCGGCTAGTAGAGGGACAAATCGTGGGCGTTTATTGGCAAAAAGCTTTGTAAATACAAAGTGTGTGGAATGACTTCGGTCATAAGTTTACCCTTGGGTGATGAGGTCAAAGTTACATAGAAGGGTGATGATGGACACTCGAGTGCGACAATTAATTCTGCGCTCTACAGTGCACACGGTGGAAGAAACCAACTGTGTGCAATAATGTCGAAGATCGCAGTCGAGTTAGCTATACAGATCGTGTGCTGTGAGATCAACAAGGTAAACTAATTCGAGAATGTTTAATCAAATCTAAGACCATTGCATATTAAGGTCAAAATAGTGCTAGCAATATACGAGTCTCATACGATGCCATTTCAAGGATTCTACCACAAAAGTTCGAAATGTTACAAGGTTCAAATTCCAGAGTTATATGGCTCAAATTCGAAGATTACAAGGTTCAAACTGATATTAGAAATGAAATTCAGCTCATCAATTGCAAACGCTCGCGCTGATCCGCTGAACATGGATATCAGAGAGGTTCAAACTAATATCACCGCTTCTAAGTCTGGTTCGAAACCTCACATTTTGTGCAAAGGGGTCAGCCACTGAGAAGTCATGTATGGGGTTGACACGATGACTTCCGATTACTCTGTCATCTGAAGTTCCAAAATGAAATTCAGCATTTTTGGAGCCTACTCCATTCTGCCGCAGGCGCCGGCGCTGATCAAAAAACCATTCATATTTGCGAAATAAATGTAGGGCAAACCTCATTTCCTTCAGCACCCTTGCTCTGAGAACAAAGAACCTGGCGAATATAATCTCCGGTAAGGTCCCTCGGTAGGAGTTCAAAGTAATTTCTGAGAGATGCAGATCTAGGCATTCGACGTGATTGTTATATTGTATCACATTATCCACCACTAGGCCTAATCTTATTTGCAAAAGAAGAAAACGTGTTAGTGCCTACATGCAGTTTTGAACATTACTACAGGCCTAGCTATTTGGTTTGCAGGATTTGTAAAGTGCACTAACATGCCATCTTCGATCTGACATGATTAACATGGGCATTTGATTACATTCTAGAAAAATGTAGCCTTCTTCACAAGAGGTTGGAGTGGATGAAAAGTTCCCTAAGAAAACTAGTACAGATGAATCCAACGGAGAAATGCTTATTGATAGTAACCATATGGATCAAGCAACCAATATGGGGGGGGGCATGTATGTACTGAAATCCTCCAAAAGAACCTTCAGAAATCATAGTACATTGTCATTGTAAACTTGGAAAAAGGTGTCACAAATTGAACTCCCTTATGGTTAACATTTAATAGGAAAGGAACATCACCTCGATATATAGCTTCTCCAGGCACGGGAAGTATCTCAGGAAACTGACAACTTGCTCCAGGTCGGGCCCAATAGATTCTAGTGCCAAGACCTTCACTGTGCGCAGTTTCGGGGTCAAGCTTATCGGAATCATTTTCTGAATGACGGACGAACAAACATCTTCAAAATTAGAAATATGTTAATTTGTAGAAGGAGAGGTAGAAGGCGACAGTTGTACCTGAACGGGTGTGGATCCAATAACAAGTTCGGAGTATTTATCAGACGAGTAGCCCACCAGTGTCAATTTTGGCGCAGAAATGACATTGATTCTTGTTGGACCTTCTTGACAACTACAAGTAATCTCTCAAGTGCAGGTGTGTCCTGGATGACCATACCGTGGTACACATCTTGTGATGTCTTCCTGCCGCACCAGCAACACAAATAAATAGTCCAGAGAGTCATGGAGGTGATGTGGAAGGTACTCAACCCATTGATCACCTGAAGACGAAGGTACTCGAGTGTAGTACAGCCACGGAGCAGGCGCTCCATGTCACCCTTTGAGAGGCAGACGGCGACGAGCTCGAGGTGCTTCAGTCGTGGTAGAATAAGAGCGGCCGCGTCATTAAGGGGCGGGAAATGGCAGTCCCTGAACTTGGCAACATGCAACGTGGGCGCGAGGCAGAGTGCGGACGTTGGTAGCGATACGCATATGCCCATCATCAAAAGTGAGCTCCTCGAGCTGATCTAGGGCGGGGGATCGGAACCAGTCGTCAAGCTTGGCTCGGTCCTTGCCGTTGTAATGGAACTTGCCCATTCTAAGGCCTTTGGTTGCGCCAAGGTGACTGCTGAGGATCTTGGAGAACGCATCCAAGCTTTTGCGATAGCCATGGCAGAGCTCGTGGGTCGATGAGGTCGAGAGGGCTGGAGTTCCATAGGGGGCGCCACCGCCGGGAAACGAGGGTTGTCCGCGCCCCATATTTGATTGGGAGGAGGGAGATGATGACTCTCAACATATCATCGAGGAGGTTGCCGATTAAGTCTAGGCCTGCTGGAGTCGCTTGTGGTTCTAGCTCGCCCCGCCTCCACTTGTTGGCAGCCCCGTTCTCCACCTCCGGAGTCTCCTTGTCAGCGGCACTTTCTGATAGAAATGGGAGTACAAGGAATATTTAGTTAAAACAAGGCAATGGAAAAGTGTATTGGTAACTAGAAGTTATTAGGTAGGAATATAGTAAGAAAAGGGAATAACAATTGGTTGCTTAAATACTACACAATTCATTTGACATTGCTGGGTAAGTCAACATATGAAGATAGTTGAAAAGAAAACTTACTTCGAACAAAGTCTGGACGGATGATTTTGTCGGGGAAGTTAGCATATATCTCATGACCAGACCCTTTTATGTGCAGTGCAATTTTAGTGCTAGCTTTCAGTACATAAAACTTTGCAATTTCATTCCAAAAGCCAGTGCCAAAATAGGAGTCACCACATTCATCAAGTCTTACAGTAGCAACGATTGTAAATCCATGGTTTGTGTGCAGTATGACATCCGTGGAGCCTTGATCTATGTAAAGGGAAAAATTGTGCACTACATAATCTGTTGCATAGCGAGGGATGTCCTATAGAAAATGGTAGGATTGTTAAAAAAATATGGTAACATGCAAATATGGGCCCAAATTGAAAGAACTGTACAACAGTTGAAATCGAAGGACAAAAATCTATAATTAAACAGATAGGGTAAACATGATTTCATGGAAAAATGAGAGTAACCGAAAGAACAATACATCATTAATTTTGCTAATATAGAAAGAAGAGGGGAAAAATCCCCTTTGACGTATATGGTGCATGTGGCACCTTTTATCCAAATGTAGCAATATTTAGAATATGTTCAGGAAAGTAGGCCATGCCAACCGATTTAGGGTGAGATTGAACATACCGCACGCGTCCTCAAGTTATTTGGTACGATGAGATGGAATCTCTAGCGGGGGTCGCAAACTCCTGAAGTTTCGGCACACTGTACATTCTATGAATGAAAGAAAACCCTCAAATCAACTCGAATAAAAATGAATTCAAGGCGATTTCCGCCGGGTGATTAAAGGAGGCAGATGAACTGGGATAAGAGATGAGATAATATCTCGTTAAATTAGTTACCTTGTCGTCCATGAGAGAGAACCCTTAGTACGACAGACTCCCCAACCGAGCGGAGCTGGGTCGACCGCGAGCAGCGTCGAGAAAGTCGATGGCGATAGGCGGCGGCAAGCGGAAGTGGCGAAATGTAGTGGGCTTTGCCGGCAGCCTGGCGGCTGCGGCAGGCGTCGAGCTAAGTGTTTACCGCCGTGATAGGCGGTGCCATGGCATAGACGCGGAGGAGCTTGTGCAGGTGTGAATGGGGAACGTACCGGAGGGGCCGAGGGGGTGGCGGGCGGGGTGAGGGTTTTTGTGATGTGGGGATGGTGAGGGTTTTCTTTTTTGTTTATTGAATTGGGTGGTGAGGGTTTTCTGTCCCACAACGAATTTTGGGGGCGACGGTTTGCTAGAGCGAACCGTGTGTGATTGTCGCAGCAGGCAAAATGAAAGTCATTGCACACGGTTCTAATTTTGGGAACTGTGTGTGATTGACGTATTACCTCCGTCCTGGTTTATCTGTCCCCCGTTGTAATTTTTACCAAAATTTGGCGAAATATTTAACATACTCAGACATAGATAATAAGCGTACACGTACATAAGCATAGTTCAACCATAAGTACATAGTTCAACCATCATTAAGCATACTCAAGCATACAAAGTTCGATCCATCCCACATCTCATCTCACATGCGGCCGGCATGTTCCTGAAACTTCTCCAGGTACTCGGCGTATGCGCCGTGCGCCACCCTGCGAGAATACTTCTGCTTGAAGGAGCCAACGGCCCGTCCTCTTGCATGCGCCAGAACACTTAGATATGCATCATGAATCTTGTGGTTGCAAAATGGGCATCCATAGCCGTCGTTCTAGGTCCTAATACGCCTGTTATGCATTCCCGCATAAAGCTCCCTCAGGATTCGCCTCTTGTTCCTCCTCTGGGCATCTTCATCCTCGCTGTCCTCATCGTCAGATAGCACCTATAAAAATAGTAAAACAAATTTGGCATGAAATCACTGATAACATGCCGTGAAGTAGGCTTAGGAATTTATGGCTATTTATTTATACATATCCAGAGATTATGGTTTGATTTTTAAGCACAGTCGTCTATGTACAGGCCAATCTTGAAGAAAATAATGGCACAAACATATGTAGGTAATTCAAAATCAATTGTCAAGTCCTCGCTAGGAATTATTAGCATGAACACTAACCCTAGTCGGATTACTAGCAGAAATCATTTGCACAGATGAAACAACTAATGACTTATCACCTGTACCATTCAAACAATCAATACACTACACGGATCTAACGAAACTTACTCAGATTTCATGGATTGGGAGAACATAACCACAGGATTTCTATTCCAAAAAGGGGGAGGCAGGAGTAACCAGAGAAACCCTATGATCATAAATGGGTATAGATGACTAACCAGCTGTCCGTCATCGTCGGAGTCGTTGCCGGAGTGGTCGTCGGAGTCGTCGCCGGAGTGGTCGTCGGAGTCGGTGTGGAACTCCGCCTCTGGCTGTGGAAGCTCGACGCCGTCGACGATGTCAGGGTGCAGTGATAACTCGCCGGTGGTGATGGCAACCTCTGTCTCCATCTCCACGCCATGCTCCGGTGCTTTAGCAGCCCCGGCGTCGCCACTCCCTCCGATGGGGCGCTTCGGCGGCATCCTCATACACTGACGGCTTTCAGGACTGAGAGCGGCGTCGAGGATGCAAGCGGAGAGAGAGGATTGTGTGTGCATAGTGAGGGTCGGGGGTGCGGCCGCTCGGGCGCACCATTAATATGGAGTAGTGGGATTTGTGGGAGAGAGGCGGTCGGCGGTCAAACCGATGGCTTGCCTCCCGGTGAGCCTGCGCACCGGACTGCTGGCATGCCTACCAAAGTTTCACACAGCTACTCGCCCGCCTCCCGATGACACTGCGCAGCGAGCACGCCTCCGTTAATTCACACACCTGTGCGCATGCCTCCCCGTCTGCCTGCGCGGTAGACTGCTCGCATGCATCTCGCCAACTCACGCCTCCTCGCACACCACACGGGTCGCGCGGCGGCACGTATATTGTTTTTCTATTTGGATGATTAATGCTGCCGCTTTATTGCTTAACTGAAGCATGGCACGTATCCATTGTTGGTCTAACGCTCACGGTTCGAATAAATAATCCGTTTGGGATATTGGTTCCCAATTATTAATAATTTCCCGTCTGTAATTAGATAAAGATTACATCAAAACTGGTCTCAAATTTGACAAAAAAAAGTACAATGCCACTTTGTATTGGTGTCCATATGACAACACGATAAGTTTCATGAACTTCAAATAAGTTTTGGATGTACTAGAATTTAAAAATCAAGATTCTCAATGTTTGAAATTTGTTGCACGGGGAGTAAACATGCACCTAGTGAGACATGTGTTTTTGCAATCCATTTAGGTGCACTGTCACGTGTGCATGTAGCTCAAATTTGATTTTTGCACATTATACCCATAGAAAATCAATCAATCAATGTACTAAAACGTCTTAATGATCTTTGTGATTTTTTTGAAATTAAAACGCCCCTCCTTTGGTAATATGTATGTTCACCGCGGGATAATTAATTTAACATGCATCGTAGTTGCGGTGGATTAGCGGTGTGTGTGTGGGTGGGTGCGTCTGGGGGTGGCGGGTGGCTTGCAGTACACTACGAGTTGTGAGCCACCATGTGGGTTGGCCGTTTTGTTAGGTAGGCCGGTGCCACATCAGAGTCGTGAAATCATTATTTAAAACATTACACAACCCTTTCATACATAAATGTTTTGGCCACATGCAGTCGTTGGTTGTCCTACACGACACTCGATACTCGCGTGTGACGCTTTCTGTGGGCCCGCGAGGTCGTCGTCCATCACTTTGACGAACAGGCGGCAGTGAGGTTAATTTGACCAGCAAGGTATAATATTTTTTGTTTGTGTTATGGTGGTATATAGTACGCGTCGAAGAGGTGTGAGGGGACTAGCATATATACTATACATATGCGTCCGTGAACAAGTACACCTCACTCAGTGTCGGGACTTTTTGGTTACCGAGGCACGTGCCACATCAAAATTGTGAAAAATGGTTATTCAAACATCACACAACACCTTTTTGGGCCACATGCATATATATCCTAGCTAGGACACTCACGTGTGACGCTTCCATCTATGGGCCCACGAGGCCATCGTCCATGCATGCATGCATGCATCACTTTGACCTACATCGGGAGAGGTTAATTAATTTCACCATCAATGAGGATTCTTTTGGGTTGTACATATATTACGGCAGGAGCATATAGTATGCGGTGAAGAGGGGGGAAGGGGACCATCATATGTAGTACGCTTGATATGAACCTCGCTCTGTGTGGGTGCATGGTTTAAGGTTTTTGAGGCATGTGGCACATCAAAGTTGTGCATTTTGAGTATTCAACATATATATGTTTGGCCCAAATGCAAAGCGGCGGCGGTTGTCCTCTCTTACCCACTTAAGCGGTTATCAGCGATATCGATGTTTTCCATCTGTGGGCCCACTTGGTCCATCACTTCTTTTTGCCTGACAACAAGAGAGGTTAATTTGACTTAGGAGGGGATTATTATTTTTGCTCTGGGATGACATGCATGATACACTTTGAGCACAGACACATGCATGTGTACGCATGAATCCCTCCCATCGATTCGAAGTGGCTAGTACAACGACACATCATGAACCGATCTCGCTCTGTGTGGCGAGCTAGTGTACAATTTTTGACACAGGCGCCACATCAATGTTGTGTATTCAAACATGCATGCACGCATCACCTCCATACATATGCATGTAGTGGTTGCCTTCGAACGATACACTCCCTCGCGTGGTTATCGGCGACAAGACTATATATTCGTGGGCCCGCGTGGACATCCATGATCACCTTAACCAACAACAAGATAGGTTACCATGGCGGATTCTTCATTTGGTTTGTGTTACCATAGTATAGGTCATGGTGAGATTCAGACCTAATTAAGTTTGAGCACATATACTATGCACGCATGCATGCATATATGAATCCCCGTCGTTGGCTTGAAGTGTGGTGTAACATACATATGCATCGTCAACCTAACGCTCACTCAGTGTGGGGATTTCTAGTTCGAAATCATGGTGCCACATCAAAGTTGTTCCATTGTTACTCAAAAACACACCTCTCCATACATATTTTTGGGCCACACGCATGCAGTGGGTGTCTTCGGGAACTAGCTACTTGCATGATTATTGGCGAGCTAGCCCATCTCCGGGGTCGCATGGACGACCATCACTTTGACCAACAACAAGAGACAGGTTGTACGACCAAGGTGGATTATTCTTGGTCCGTTTTACGATCCATCTTGGTGAGATATATGCCTCTCTGGCCCGCCGACTGAATGTGTGTGTGTGTGGGGGGGGGGGGGGTTCTACTTCACACTTTGCTAGGTGAACCTCGGTTGGGGGGCATGCATTCATAGCTTAATTAGGATTCCCTTCGTGGCGACACGAGGGGGGGTGGGGGCTGCTATCTACTTCGCACTTTGCTAGGTGAGCCTCGGTTGGGGGGAGGGGGGCATGCATTCATAGCCTAGGATTCCCTTCGTGCCGACACGAGGTGATGAGGACATCAATACCATTATTACACCCACAACCCCTGCTACTATACATACTGGACTGATTACTAGAGCTCGCGCACGCCAATTAAATTACCAGGTACTTTCGTTTCTTGGTAGTGATTCTAGTGTTCATGAGAATATGATGCTGCCTAAATTGGATACATTTGTTTTGCTTACGAATGAAGGGCCTAGCTTGGAGAAGGATGAACATTGGAGCAAGAACAAGCATGGAGTTGATGGCATGCGCAAGGGAGACAAGAACAGAGTTTCAAGTGATGATTTCAGGACTTTGAAGCCACCATAATGAGTGCATGAAGCATTGGATGAAATATACAAGATGCCACTTCATAATTTTCGTCCAGAGGCTATTCTAGGTGCTGCGTCACCTTATTTTTGGGCCAGGCCCATGTAATTTTGAAATACTTCAATATAGGCTGTTTTTAGAGTCCGTATGTGTGGGGAAACAAGAGTTAGGGTGGGTTTCGGACCCCTCCTCCAAGGGCCGCGAAATGTCCCCCCTCTTCCTCCATATATACAACCCCTAGGGCATCGTTTAGACTTTGGGATTTGTTTAGTTAAAAGTTAGCCATTGCAACTTCGTGTACTTCGTTTGTGTCCAACGACCAGACCAAGACCACTTTCGGATCCCCACCTTTATCAATACTTCATCTATGTTCGCAATATTCAAATTGCATTATCATATTCTTGCTTGTTCTTCGATTGCTTGCAGGAATAGACCTTCGTGGTCAGGTTGATTGTGCTGCGGCATGGTCAATAACCTCTCGGAGTTGGTTTAGCGATTGCTAAGGCGCAATGTCGTGCACGTTTGTAGTCGGATCATCAAAGTCGTCTCCACCATATCGATAGTTATCATCTCATCGAAATATCGGGACATCCTCGCCTCTATCAAGTGGTATCAGATTTCCAGGTTGCTCGGTGAGATTTTACAGTTTTTCGTAGTTTAGATCGAGTCTGTTTTTCATACCTATAGTCCACGAAAAAGCAAAAAAAAAAATAGGGTTAGTTCATCTTATCCGAACCAATCTGAGCCTTTGCATAATCTTTTCTGTATTTGCTTTGTTGAATTTGCGGTTGCATCATCGTGTCAAGTTGCTGGTCTTAGCGTCTAGTACTTTAGAGTTTCGAGTTCTGTTCACAAGTTGTCACGCCACCGCCGCACCATCGTCATCACCGCTGCCAAATACCACCATCGTCATCGCCGCTACCATATACCACATATCCACCGCCATCACGCTAGTCCGAGTCCACCTCCATCACAGATTCGCCACCAGTCCGTGTTCCATCGCCCTGCAAATATCCGCCACCAGTCCGAGTTTCCACCAGATTCATCTCCGCCACTAGTCCTAGTCCGAGTCCAGTAATTATTGCTTTGTTCTCGATTTCCAGATCACGCGATACTCCGAGGCATGACAGAATAGGACTCCCCAACTTTCGAGCCATCCGCAGAAGAAAATAGTTCCAGTTTAAAAAAAAGAGGAAAAAAAGTGCAAAAAAAAGTGAAAAAAGTTTTTTTCCAGAGTGTGCTCCTCCCTTGTTTACGTGCAGCGCTGTGATTTTGTTAGTGTTCTAGGCTCGCGTCTCTAGTACGGTCTAGCCTAGGACCAACACAGTACCGTCGTTGATCGTTTATTCAACTTTGCATCTCTGAATTGATTATTGCTGATCCTTTTTGCTACCATATTATAAGCCTTCCCAGCTCCACATACATCTACATCATGCGTTTGACTCTCCCTGGTAATCGCTCTATCCAAGCTTTGAGAGTTTTGACTACATCGGTTGCCGATCACCGCCTGCTGCTGGGTAAGAGCTGGTAAGAATTTGAGATTTGCTTGACGGATTTGTGACACCCACCACCACCACCACTTGTTAGTAGTCTATAGGATCATATTCTTGTGTGTTTCTATTGCTGCTAACCATGCCAGGATCACAAGTCGACGAGATTGACTGGGAGAACTTAACGAACAAGGAGCTTCATGATAAGTTTCAGCAAATGATGACTGAACAGGTGCAAGATGTGCTGAACAATTTTGAAGAGGCCATGGAGAAGATCACTGGCCTTGAGAAGACGTTCGAAACAAAGCTCGATAATAGATTTAATGAACTGCTTGCGCGTCTTCCACCACCGGCTGCACCTGCCGCACCTCTGCAACAACAACAACAACGACGACTACCTCCACGTCGGGAAACAGCCCTCCGCCGAGCGAGTCGTGTCCCTCTTCAGCCTGGCCAAACTGTTGGTGATGCTGTTGATACTTCTGTGGCTCCTGCTGCTGATGTGGAGGAGGATGATCATGCGGGAGATTACGAGGATGAGGTTGATCAAAATCAGAACTACGTGCAACCACCAGCACCACAACCACCAGGTCGTCCACATGCAAATAATGGCAATGTTAGGACTCCCCCTCAGGTACGAGATCATGACCATCTCCCTAAACTGAAATTGAATATTCCACCACTTGAGGGTAGATATGTTCCTGATATATATCTTACTTGGGAGTTAGAAACTGAACAACGATTTACATGTTTACAATATCCTGAGGAGAGACGTGTTCCTGCCGCTGTTTGTGCTTTCACTAGCTTTGCATGTGTTTGGTGGTCTGAACATTGTAGATTATATCCTGTTCCAGCTACTTCGGCTGCTTTGAAAACTGCTATGCATACTCGTTGGGTTCCACCATATTATCAACGTGAATTACTTCAAAAATTGCAGCGCTTAAGACAAGGAAAAAATTCTGTAGAAGAATATTATCAGGAATTACAAACTGGCTTGATTAGATGTGGTATTGTTGAGGAGAATGAAGCTATGCTTGCACGTTTTATGGGTGGATTAAATAGAGAGATTCAGACCATTCTAGAGTATAAGGATTATAATAATATCACTCGTTTATTCCATCTTGCTTGTAAAGCTGAACGTGAAGTGTAGGATCGACAGACATTGGCGTGAACTAACTTTTCTGCAGGTCGACCTTCATCATGGACACCACGTGCATCGCCTACTTCCACTGCACCATCACCTCCTTCAGGTGCCACCTCCAACCGTGATACAAGAAAGCAGGCACAACCACCACTATCTGCCAAGAGCACACCTGCCGGGCCTGCACAGAGCCCTTCTTCTTCCATGGTGTCAACAGGGCACACAAGTGATATTATTTGTCGTCGTTGTAAGGGAAGAGGACATTTTGTGAGAGAATGCAAATCTCAGCGTGTGATGATTGCTACTGAGGATGGTGGGTATGAGTCCGCTAGTGACTATGACGAGGAGACTTTGGCTCTTATTAGACATGAAGAACACGGTGGAGATGATTCTGATCATGAGATGCAATACATGGCTGCTGAAGATACTGACAGGTATGAATGTTTAGTTGCTCAACGTGTTTTGAGTGTGCAGGTTACACAAGCTGAGCAAAATAAGAGGCATAATTTGTTCCATACAAAGGGATTTGTGAAGGAACGTTCTATTCGCGTCATCATAGATGGAGGGAGCTGCAACAACTTGGCTAGCATGGAGATGGTGGAGAAGCTATCTCTCACCACAAGACCACATCCACATCCTTACTACATCCAATGGTTCAACAACAGCGACAAGGTTAAGGTAACACGTACTGTTCGGGTGCATTTTAGTATCTCTACATATGCTGATTATGTTGATTGTGATGTGGTACCTATGCAAGCATGTTCCTTATTACTTGGTAGACCATGGCAATTTGATAAAAATTCTGTACACCATGGTAGAAACAATCAGTATACTCTTGTTCATAAGGATACAAATATTACTTTGCTTCCTATGACTCCTGATTCCATTTTGAAAGATGATATTCATAGAGCTAATAAAGCAAAACAGGAGAAAAATAAGAGTGAAAATCAGATTGTGGCAAAAGAATTTGAGCAACAAATGAAGCCTAATAATAAACCATCTAGTGTTGCTTCTGAAATTAAATTGAAAAGTGCATGTTTACTTGCCACCAAATCTGATATTAATGAGCTAGTTTTTAGCAAATCTATTTGCTATGCTTTTGTGTGCAAAGAGGCATTATTTTCATTCGAGGACGTGCCTTCCTCTTTGCCCCCTGCAGTCACTAACATTTTGCAGGAGTTCGCTGACGTCTTCCCACAAGACGTGCCACCAGGATTACCACCTATTTGAGGGATTGAGCATCAAATTGACTTAATTCCCGGTGCATCGCTACCCAACCGTGCACCATACCGTACCAATCCAGAGGAGACGAAGGAGATTATGCGTCAAGTACAGGAGCTGCTCGACAAAGGTTATATTCGTGAATCCCTTAGTCCTTGTGATGTTCCTATTATTCTAGTGCCAAAAAAGGATGGTATGTCGCGTATGTGTGTTGATTGTAGAGGCATTAATAATATTACTATTCGTTATCGTCATCCTATTCCTAGGCTAGATGATATGCTTGATGAATTGAGTGGCTCTACAATATTCTCCAAAGTTGATTTGCGTAGTGGATACCATCAAATTCGTATGAAATTGGGAGATGAAAGGAAAACAGCTTTTAAAACTAAGTTTGGTTTATATGAGTGGTTAGTCATGCCTTTTGGGTTAACTAATGCACCTAGTACTTTCATGAGACTAACGAACGAAGTTTTACGTGCTTTCATTGGACGATTTGTGGTAGTCTATTTTGATGATATACTGATTTATAGCAAATCTTTGAAAGAACATTTGGAACATTTACGTGCTGTTTTTATTGCTCTACGTGATGCACGTTTGTTTGGTAACCTTGGGAAGTGCACCTTTTGCACCGACCGAGTATGTTTTCTTGGCTATGTTGTTACTCCACAGGGAATTGAAGTTGATAAAGCCAAGATTGAAGCTATTGAGAGTTGGCCGCAGCCCAAAACGGTCACACAAGTGAGGAGTTTTCTTGGACTCGCTGGTTTCTATAGGCGTTTTGTGCGAGATTTTAGCACCATAGCTACACCTCTCAATGAGCTTACAAAGAAGGATGTGCCTTTTGTTTGGGGTACCGCACAGGAAGAAGCCTTGATGATATTGAAAGATAAGTTGACACATGCTCCTTTACTCCAACTTCCTGATTTTAATAAGACTTTTGAGCTTGAATGTGATGCTAGTGGAATTGGATTAGGAGGTGTGTTATTACAAGATGGCAAACCTGTTGCATACTTTTCTGAAAAATTGAGTGGGCCTAGTTTGAACTATTCTACTTATTATAAAGAATTATATGCTCTTGTTCGGACCTTAGAAACATGGCAACATTATTTGTGGCCCAAAGAATTTGTTATACATTCTGATCATGAATCTTTGAAACACATTAAAAGTCAAGCTAAACTGAACCGTAGACATGCTAAATGGGTTGAATTCATTGAGACTTTCCCTTATGTCATTAAACACAAGAAGGGTAAAGAAAATGTTATTGCTGATGCATTGTCTCGTCGTTATACTATGCTTTCACAACTTGACTTTAAAATATTTGGTTTGGAGACCATCAAAGATCAATATGTGCATGATGCTGAACTTAAAGATATATTGCAGAATTGTAAAGAAGGTAGAACATGGAACAAGTTCATCATTAACGATGGATTTGTGTTTCGTGCTAACAAGCTATGCATTCCAGCTAGCTCCGTTCGTCTTTTGTTGTTGCAGGAGGCGCATGGAGGAGGACTAATGGGACACTTTGGCATGAAGAAGACGGAGGATATACTTGCTACACATTTCTTTTGGCCAAAGATGAGACGGGATGTTGAGCGTTTTGTTGCTCGCTGCACTACATGTCAAAAAGCTAAGTCACGACTCAATCCTCATGGTTTATATATGCCTTTGCCTGTACCTAGTGTTCCTTGGGAGGATATATCTATGGACTTTGTTTTAGGTTTACCTCGAACAAAGAAGGGGAGGGATAGCATATTTGTTGTCGTGGATAGGTTCTCGAAAATGGCACACTTTATACCATGTCATAAAAGCGATGATGCTGTTAATGTTGCTGATTTGTTCTTTCGTGAAATTATTCGCTTGCATGGTGTGCCAAATACTATTGTTTCAGATCGTGATACTAAATTTCTTAGTCACTTTTGGAGATGTTTATGGGCTAAGTTGGGGACTAAACTGCTTTTTAGTACTACTTGTCACCCCCAAACTGATGGTCAAACTGAACTAGTCAATAGAACATTGTCTACTATGCTTAGGGCTGTTTTGAAGAATAATAAGAAAATGTGGGAAGAATGCTTGCCTCATATTGAATTTGCTTATAATCGTTCGTTGCATTCTACTACTAAGATGTGCCCTTTTGAAATTGTGTATGGTTTCCTACCTCGTGCACCCATTGATTTGTTGCTTCTTCCATCTTCGGAGAAGGTTAATTTTGACGCTAAACAACGTGCTGAATTGATCTTAAAAATGCATGAGTTAACTAAGGAAAACATTGAGCGTATGAATGCTAAATATAAACTTGCTGGAGATAAGGGTAGAAAACATGTTGTCTTTGCACATGGAGATCTTGTTTGGTTACATTTGTGTAAGGATAGGTTTCCTAATTTGCGCAAATCAAAGCTAATGCCACGTGCTCATGGTCCTTTTAAGGTGTTAGAGAAAATAAATGATAATGCATATAAACTAGAGCTGCCTGCAGATTTTGGGGTTAGTCCCACTTTTAACATTGCAAATTTGAAGCCTTATTTGGGTGAGGAAGATGAGCTTCCGTCGAGGACGACTTCATTTCAAGAAGGGGAGGATGATGAGGACATCAATACCATTGTTACACCCACAACCCCTGCTACTATACATACTGGACCGATTACTAGAGCTCGCGCACGCCAATTAAATTACCAGGTACTTTCGTTTCTTGGTAATGATTCTAATGTTCATGAGAATATGATGCTGCCTAAATTGGATACATTTGTTTTGCTTACGAATGAAGGGCCTAGCTTGGAGAAGGATGAACATTGGAGCAAGAACAAGCATGGAGTTGATGGCATGCGCAAGGGAGACAAGAACAGAGTTTCAAGTGATGATTTCAGGACTTTGAAGCCACCATAATGAGTGCATGAAGCCTTGGACAAAATATACAAGATGCCACTTCATAATTTTCGTCCAGAGGCTATTATAGGTGCTTGGTCACCTTATTTTTGGGCCAGGCCCATGTAATTTCGAAATACTTCAATATAGGCTGTTTTTAGAGTCCGTATGTGTGGGGAAACAAGAGTTAGGGTGGGTTTCGGACCCCTCCTCCAAGGGCCACGAAATTTCCCCCCTCTTCCTCCATATATACAGCCCCTAGGGCATCGTTTAGACTTTGGGATTTGTTTAGTTAAAAGTTAGCCATTGCAACTTCGTGTACTTCGTTTGTGTCCAATGACCAGACCAAGACCACTGTCGGATCCCCACCTTTATCAATACTTCATCTATATTCGCAGTATTCAGATTGCATTATCATATTCTTGCTTGTTCTTCGATTGCTTGCAGGAATAGACCTTCGTGGTCAGGTTGATTGTGCTGCGGCGTGGTCAATAACCTCTCAGAGTTGGTTTAGCGATTGCTAAGGCGCAACGTCATGCACGTTTGTAGTCGGATCGTCAAAGTCGTCTCCACCATATCGATAGTTATCATCTCATCGAAAGATCAGGACACCCTCGCCTCTATCACGAGGGGGGCTGCTAGCTACTTCGCACTTTGCTAGGTGAACCTCGGTTTGGGGGGGGGCATGTGCATTCATTGCTTAGGATTCCCTTCGTGCCGACACGAGGGAGGGGTGGCTGCTAGCTACTTCGCACTTTGCTAGGGTGAACCTAGGTTGGGGGGGGAGGGCATGCGTTCATAGCTTAGGATTCCCTTCGTGCCGACACGAGGGAGGGGGTCTGCTAGCTACTTCACACTTTGCTAGGTGAACCTCGATTGGGGGGGGGCATGTGCATTCATAACTTAGGATTCCCTTCGTGCCAACATGAGGGAGGGGTGGCGGCTAGCTACTTCGCACTTTGCTAGGGTGAACCTCAGTTGGGGGGGAGGGCATGCATTCATAGCTTAGGATTCCCTTCGTGCCGACACGAGGGAGGGGGGTTGCTAGCTACTTTGCACTTTTCTAGGTGAACCTCGGTTGGGGGGGGCATGCATTCATAGCTTAGGAATCCCTTCGTGCCGACACGAGGGAGGGGGGGCTGCTAGCTCTACTTCACACTTTGCTAGGTGAACCTCGGTTGGGGGGGGGGCATGCATTCATAGCTTAGGATTCCCATCGTGCCGACACGAGGGAGGGGGGCTACTAGCTACTTCGCACTTTGCTAGGGTGAACCTCGGTTGGGGGGGGGGGCATGCATTCCTAGCTTAGGATTCCCTTCGTGCCGACACAAGGGAGGGGGGCTGCTAGCTACTTCGCACTTTGCTAGGGTGAACCTCGGTTGGGGGGGGGCATGCATTCATAGCTTAGGATTCCCTTCGTGCCGACACGAGGGAGGGGGGCTGGTAGCTACTTCACACTTTTGCTAGGTGAATGAACCTCGGTTGGGGGGCATGCATTCATAGCTTAGGATTCCCTTCGTGCTGACACGAGGGAGGAGGGGGCTGCTAGCTACTTCGCACTTTTCTAGGTGAACCTCGGTTGGGGGGGAGGGGGCATGCATTCATAGCTTAGGATTCCCTTCGTGCCGACACGAGGGGGGTGGGGGCAAGCAATACCGTGCGCTTTGCGAGAGAGGTGCCACATCGAAGTTGCATTTGGTATTTGAAAATCAAACCACCCTTTTGATACATAAATTTGGTCCACATGCAAGTGTGTTCATGTTCTGACCCTCTCCCACGTCATTTTTCGCCAAATTTATGAACATTAGACAAGTCGGATGACACAACAGACACGGTTCACTCAAACTAACCATGTGCGACGCCGGTGCACCTGCCACGCACACATCCGCACAGTACATTGGGCTCCACGAGGCTCCCCCTCTCAAAAATATCTGCCCGCCTCGAGGGTTTTTCTATTTCATAACACACGGTTGTTATCTCCGGACCGTGTGCGATGTTTCTTGTTCCCAATCCCGCCTGCATCCCTAGAAAATATCTGCCCGCCTCGAGGGTTTTTCTGTTTCATAACACACGGTTGTTATCTCCGGACCGTGTGCGATGCACTATCATCAAATTTTTCAATAGCCCGGCATTTCCTCAAACACTCCGCGCCCCCTCCACACACACACACACCAAAACCTCCTCGGGCGTGCGCATGCACACACACACACACCCTCCCTCGCTCGAAACCCTAGCAAGGTCCCCGCCACTGCTGCCACCGCCGCCGCCGCAAGGCCTCCATTGTCAACATCTGCCGATTTGACCGTGCAGCTTACCCACCGATCTCCATACCGAGGCCGCCCTGAGTTTCTTAGATGACGCCTGCCAAACGCCCCCTTTCCCACAGATCCCATCCCCATCCCCCACTCCAGAGCGTCGCAGCCTAAGCCCGGCTACGCTTCCCGTGGAGCTCGAGGAGCGACTGGCCCAAAAGAGGTGTATAGCGGTCTCTTCGCCCGACGTCGCTAAGGAAGCTGACGACCATTACTGGCGGCAGGCACTCAAGCAGCGGGCTAGAGTATGCGGGCATGTCTCATCCACCGGCTATGACATCGAGGTCATCGATAGCGACGCCCTGAGGCGGGCTGTGTCATAGGTTAAGTGGCCCACCCCCAACCCCTCGGGTTCAACCGCCCTCGATCTCATCCATGGCCCCGTCGCTGATCTCCTCTGGCTCGCTATCAACAATTTGCCATTCTACATCGCCATCGAGCCCCTTTTGTCATTTCTGAAGGACACGTTCTACGACGCTGGCTTGGGATCCATAGCTTCCAAGTCAGACCTCATCGACGGCGACCACGAGGAGGGAATCCTCTCCGGCTCTTCCAAGGGGAAAGAGCCCATCTGCTCTTCCAAGGGGAAAGCGCCCGTCTGCGACATCAGGGAGGGCACCCTACAGCCATGCTCTTCCAAGGGGAAGGAGCCCATCTGCGACAACATGGAGCGCATCCAGGGTCCGTGCTCTTCCCACGGGAATGAGCCCATCCATGACAAGTGAGGAAACCCATGATTTGTTTTGCCGTGCCTCTTCACAGGGGGAAATCCATGATTTGTTTTGTCGAGTCCCTTTTGTAGTTGTAATACCCCCAGTGTCATGCTACAGTAATCACCTATCAATGGTGCCATGTCATCATGTTACTGTTGCTAATCTTCACTTGATCCAAATCACCATTCAAATTCAAATCCAATTTAAAGTCAAAAATTCAAATTTGCCAAACATAAAAAACTAAAATTTTCAAAGTGTGGCAAATAATCTCTGGTTATTTATCATGTTGGAACCAACCTCTTTTGGGATTCCAAAGTGCCCCTGGAAATTTATTTAGTGGTCTGCTAACAATTAAAATTGGCCTTTCCAATTTCTAGAAATGGTTAGACAACTCATTTTGGCCTCGAACATTTTGTGACTCGTAGAAATAATGTGCTTGTTTTATGAGGCAAGTCTCATATCTAACAAAACTGTTTACAGTTTAATAGAAAACAATAGCAAAGTTTTAAATAGAAAATTAAAATGGAAAAGAGACCCCCCTGGCCAACTGAGCCAACTGGCCCCGCTAGCCAACTGGCCGGCCTAGTCGGCCAGCCCACCCTGGCCGGCACATCTCTTCCCGCATAACCCCCACCACCCTCAAACCCTAGCCCCGATCCACCCCACTTCTCCCACGATTCCGCCCCCACGTCTCTCTCGCTCCCTCTGCCCCCCCGATCCAGATTGAGGGGCACGGACCCCGGCGACCGCGCCGCCCCGCGCTCGGACGCCGACGCCCATCCCAGCGCTGCCCCTCGCCCTCCTCCCCGGAGCCCCTCTCGCCGCGACGCCCCCGCCTCTGCGCCGACCTTGGTGAACGCCGTCGGCACCGCGCCGTTCGCCACCGTCCTCCTCATCCCGCTGGACCACCGGCCACCCGAGCCCACTGCCATCCCCGTCCGGCTCCCGGTGAGCCGCGCCTGCCTTCCCCCTCTCGAAAACCCCCTCCCGCGCTCGCTGCGTCCAGCGTGCTCGGCCATGCTTGCCGCCCTCCGACCCCGCGCTCGCCGCGGCCAGGCCGCGCCTTGGCCGCGCCCGGTGCCCGCTTTGGCCACGCCCACCATGCGCCTTGTTGCCAGCCGCGCCGCGTCGACCGCGCCCGTCCGTGCCCACCCTTGCTGCGCCGCTCGTCGCCTCGCCGCGCTCGCCGCCGCCTCGCGTACGCTCTCGCGCCAACCGCTGCCTCCCGCTACTGCCGCGCCGCCTCGCTCCCCACCTCGTCGCATGGCCGCGCCCGCGCCGTCCTTGCCCCGCCGCGGCTCCCGCTCTGCTCCGGCCATGCCACCACCTCCAGCCGACGCCGTAGCCGCCCCGCTCGCCGGCCTCTCTGCTCTGCTGCCCACCGCCCGCGTCGCCACAGCCATTGCTTGCCCCGGCCATCCCTCCAACGCCTCCCCTGGCCCTGGCCGCCGGCGCCGGCGTGCGCTGTGCGCACCTAGCGCCCTTCGGGCTCGCGCCCATTCGGGTGCCCCGCCCCGCTGCTCGCCCGAACCCGTTAGGCCGGCCTATGACAAACGGGGCCTACGCCCAGAACGTTTTAAAATGAATAAATAAAAATATTAATTAATTAAATTAATTAATTATGTTTAATTAACCTAATTAACTAGTGTTAATTAATTAAGCAGTAATTAGGTTAGTTAAACCCTAATTAGTATAAACAGTGTATGACATGCGGGACCCACACATCAGTTTGACTAAGTCAACGCCCTGTTGACTGCTGACGTCATGCTGACGTCAGCAAACACTATTCTGGATAATGTTGATTTAAAATAATTAAATAAATCCTAAAAGTGTTTTAAATTTTTAAATATTAATATAAAATAATCCGTAGCTCGGATGAAAATACTTTGTACATGAAAGTTGCTCAGAACGACGAGATGAATCCGAATACGTGGTCCATTCATCTGTCACATGCCTCTAACTATCTGAACATGGATCTTTCCCCCTTCGGTCATCTGTCTCACACAGGTCCGGAACCGGGAAAACATTCCCGGTTGACTTCCCCTTCACCGGTATCGTGTAGCATCGCGTTAGAACACGTCTAGCTATGCCTGTTGTCCTGTTATGCACTTGCTTGCTATGTATTTACTGTTTCTCCCCCCTCTTCTCTTCGGTAGACCCCGTGGCGGCTGCCGATGCTGCTGTGATCGACTACGTCACCGACGACCCCTCCTTCTTGTCTGAGCAACCAGGCAAGCCCCCCTTTGATCATCCCGATATCGCCCATTCCATTCTCTCATGCTTGCATTAGATTTCGCTACTGTTATTGTTTGCTCCTATTCTGATGCATAGCCTGCTTTTGTAACCTGCTTTTTGTTACCTACCTACTTATCCTAAACTGCTTAGTATAGGTTGGTTAGTGATCCATCAGTGACCCCCACCTTGTCCTTGTTGCCCCTGCTTCATCATCGAAGACCCGATCAACGGGGTCGAAGACCAGGCCTCGGCACCGCACATCACTTTCCCCTTAGTTGCTCGACACTACTAGGGTACTATCGAGTGCCGAGGGTGAGACCTCTACAGCACTTCTGATGTTAACCCTGTAGTGTAGCCATTCGGTCGTGGTCATCGAGGGTGATTCCGCCTTAACCACTTTCGATACGACTCTGTCGTGCAACCCCTCAAGTGTGAACCTCGGGGGTGGTTCCTCTTATGTTCACCTTGATGATTACATCGAGTGGAATTCATCGGGGGTGATTCCTCGGGTTTTCCCCTTGATGTTTGGACACACGGATACTTGGACTTTACAGCTGTTTCTTGGAAAGGCGGGTCGACCCTGAGGGTTACCCGCGAGTGATGTGGAGTCGGGTTGACCTGGAAGGTGCCCGCTAGATACTTACGAGGCGTGGCCGGGTATTCTTAGCCCTTGCCGCAAGTCCTCGAGACGGGGCAACGGGCTCACATCTTTCATGAGTCTCTGCTTGTTACCGCGTGCTCCTAATCCACTATGATTTGGATATTTGATCTGAGGGGCCTCTGGCCTGATAGCACTAACCATCACGTGGGCATAGTATGGGCGTTCTGCATCGTATACATCAGCCGAAGCTTAATAGACGTCAGCGACTGAGCGGCGCGCATCAGGTTGGACTGCGTAAGCACCTGCCTTTTTGAAGGAGGTAGCTAGGTCTGCTCACCGGCCGCCCACGCAACATGCAGGAGTTCCCAGGGCGATGGCCCATGACCCCTGGGGCCATAGGTTTAGTCCGGCGTGCTTGACCTCTCTATTAAGCCTAGGTCGGGTTGCGGCGTATTGTTTGGCAGAGGCCGGGCATGACCCAGGAAAGTGTGTCCGGCCGGAGTTAATCGAGTGTGGTGGGTAAGTTGGTGCACCCCTGCAGGGAAGAAAACATCTATCGATAGCCTATCCTACGGTAACGGACACTTAGAGTTGTATCCCGATCGATACAACTAGAACTGGATACTTGAGACGAGACATGGATATGAGAATTGGATAGTATGGCTCTGGGATTGCTTTCTCGCAGGGAGTCAAGAAAGGATCTCTGGCCGAGGTTGATAACACTACTACTACTTTACTTTATGCTACTCTACTCCCTCTTGTTGCTGCAAGATGGTGGTTTCCAGAAGATGCTAGTCTTCGATAGGCTAGGCTTTCCCCTTCTCTTTTGGCATTCTGCAGTCTAGTCCACAGATACACCCCTTTTCATTGATACTGATGCATATGTAGTGTATATCCTTGCTTGCGAGTACTTTGGACGAGTACTCACGGTAACTTTGCTTTCTTTTCCCCCATTTTTCATTCTTCTCGGATGTCGCAACCAGATGGTGGAGCCCAGGATCTAGACGACACCACCGACGACTCTTACTACCCCCGAGGGTGCGTACTACTACGTGGAGACCGCTGACGACCAGGAGTAGTTAGGAGGCTCCCAGGCAGGAGGCCTTGCCTTTTCGATCGTTGTTACTTTTGTGCTAGCCTTCTTAAGGCAGACCTGTCTAACTGATGTCTGTACTCAGATATTGTTGCTTCCGCTGACTCTTGTGTTTTCAAGCTTATGTATTCAAGCCCTCGAGGCCCCTGGCTTGTAATATAAAGCTTGTATTATTTTCAATTTGTGTCTAGAGTTGTGTTGTGATATCTTCCCGTGAGTCCTTGATCTTGATCGTACACATTTGCGTGTATGATTAGTATACGATTGAATCGAGGGAGTCACAAGTTGGTATCAGAGCCGACTGCCTGTAGGTAGCCCCGTTTCCAACTCCTTGGCCGAAGTTGAGTCTAGCCATGGAAAACTTTTACTAACATGGATGTGTGGCTTACGGGCCCACGTCGCCAATTGGGTGGTATTAGGATCTTTTATTGCTCATCTATACTCTGGGACTCTGATCTCTCTTCCATTCGGGTTAAACGATATTGCTAACTCTAATATTAGGATCTCGTAACTACTTTCTCCCGGAGAGCCCCTCACTCCAGATGATTGCTTGGTGCACCAGAAGATTCTGAAGATACTCTCCGAAGTTTTCCTGAGACCCTTGTACCCTTCGTCATTGCGATCCCTACCACCGATAAATCCTTATGAGTAGATACCTACATTGTCGTTCATACCTTCATCCCCAGTTGCTCTTGTTATTACAAGATGCCCCAAATTACTCTATGTTGTCCTGAGAATCCGTTGAGCCTACTACCTTGCAGTTCTTTGCCACATGAATACCCCTACGGATAATTACTCGTGCTTGCCGAGTATCCGTTCATCCACAGTTGTTCGTGTGTTTCACAAAATTCTTTGGAATGCTATTCGATCTTCCGAAAATCCTCAGTAGCCTTTTACTCTTGTTCATCCTTACCTGCTTACATTATGGTTACTTCCATATGTCTACCAAAATTCATTAGCATCCTTTGTCATTGAAATTTTGAGCATTTGATTCGATATGTTTGTGAATGCTCGCAATCATCAATCACAATTAGAATTCTTCCCTTCGGCTCAAACGTCACCCCGGACATGAGCTGGTGTTCGACAAATCAAGCCTTGATTGATTGTTGATCTATGTCTATTCAACTGACTTAACTTTGATCAGAGCCTCTGCTTCTGATCCACCGTTTTGGAAATCATAATTCCTTTGCATTTGAGCCTTGAATTAGCCAGTTGTTTCTATAATCCAATGCCTTTGCATTCTTTCCTTCTTCTGATTGAGTACTGATACTCAAATCAGATCCATTGAGGACCGTTGAATCCTTTGTTGGATTATTATCCGGCAGTTTCCTTCATGTTCAAAATTTTGTGCGCTCTTCCCCTGATACATATTGCCTTTGGTAAATTGTATCCTCTGCTTATTGTCAACCATGCTCTGCTATTGGGCTGATGTTATATGCTCTGGAAGTTAGTGGTAGGTGTTCCTCAGATACCCCTACGGGTTAAACCTATGCCTTCCCTAATCCGTGTGAACTCAAAAGAGATGTGAGTCTTACTCTTCTGGTACTTCGCTAGATAAATCTTCTGCACTACAATTTCTTCGAAAACGAGGAGTGAATGAAAGGTTATGCATTGAAGAAGTGGGAGTCGACCTTGAACCTTTGTGTTCATGCCCATGGACCCAATGTAGAACTTATCGTGGAAGCTGCTCATAAAAATGATTACCCCTTGTTATAAGTTCATCTTGTATCGGTGGTTTGATCATTCATAACCGTGGTTCCGACCATAGTTTCTCCTTAAATCCATTTCCCGGACAAGTTAAAATACTTGTCTTCTGCAGATCATTTCATCTGTCTAACCTCTATTTTTGATCTATCAAGTATTACCCCTTGTTATCTCGAGGATATTGTGTCGTTGCACTACCTCTTGTGAATTCTCATTGGAATGATACTCCATCACATCATTCCTAGCTTGATCGGTTATATCATTATCATGCTAAATTTTAACTGTGCTACCAGGTCCTTTCCGGAGCACAATTTTTGACAACGAGCTAAGCTTATGTCGATCTTCCTCGTCATGCCATTTTGCCATGAACAGCGAGCTTGCTTTCGAGTTTGTGTCGTACTCGTGGTTCCAATAACCTTTCGCTTCATCATTCCATTGACTTGATGTCATCGCCGATCGATTACATCTTCCTGAAATCTCTCGACAAATGTGTCGTTATCATCATCAACTTTCTGAGCTCTTCCAGGATATCAATCGAATTCATGATGAGAAATATAATCCTTACCCCTCGATGATTTGTGTTATCATGGACAACATTCTTGCCTTCCCCAACACAAACTTGTTCATATAATTTTGGAAATACATTCTTTTTGACATGTCGATGGGTTGTTGCTGAGCCCGTCGGCCACATCCTCGTCTTTTCCTTGCTGAAATTGTATGACTTATTTTCTAAGTTGTTTCCGATGGATCCTTTGTGTATACAAAGTCTGACCTTTGCTTGAAAACCATGTCAATGCTATCCCGAAGCATGACTGTGGTACTCAAACATCAACAAGAACATTGGAAGCATAATGCTAAATGTTTCTTGATCAATTATCCAAAAACCGTTGTATGGGTAATATCATGAATTCCCTCGCCCCTTTACCTAATTGGTTATCTACTTGCTGTCCTGTCATGGATAGGAAAGATATACTCCTGATACTAGGGTATAATCACATTTTCCTTTCCATTGTTTTGTTTAACCTGTCTTGTGATCTATGATATAAGCAGTAATATTTACTTGCTTATGTAAACACCTCGGTGTACAACTCTGTCAGTAAAACCCTGTTATTATTGTTCATAACATTCCGGTAACCACCGATGGACGAGAACTTTGCCTATTGGTCCGCCTCGTTCAACGAGCAGGAAAATGGTTCTCTTCGTCCCTCGCCCTTGGTATCAGCATTGTTGCCAACATAACTGACAGGCTATACTCTGACCCGCCTTCCTATCATGATCGTGCAAATTGATTAGTGCCTTCCTGCTGTTAACCCACATGGTGGGCCCATAACCCACAGTTCCACATGATCGAAACCCGACTCTCCTGTATATCCTTTATTCCGAAGTATCATTTGCTCTTGGCTTTGTGTGTTGTCACGAGCCACCGTCCAAGAGATGATCTATTCCCGATGCTCTGAACCCCCCTTCTCACACTCTGTTCAAGTATCGATTGTTTGTCCATTCGCTTGAAACTCCCTATTGTACCTTCATATTTTGCTCTCGATGTTTTCTTAAGTTTCAACTCGAGAGATACTTCTGCCACATTCCCTGATTTGTTCACCAGATAATTAACCCTATAAGGGTCAGTTCTCCCGAAGTTACTCTTTACTTCCGCGCTTAAATCTTGGGACGAGATTTCTTGTAGTGGAGGAGATTTCTAACACCCCCAGTGTCATGCTACAATAATCACCTGTCAATGGTGCCATGTCATCATGTTACTGTTGCTAATCTTCACTTGATCCAAATCACCATTCAAATTCAAATCCAATTTAAAGTCAAAAATTCAAATTTGCCAAACATGAAAACTAAAATGTTCAAAGTGTGGCAAATAATCTCTGGTTATTTATCATGTTGGAACCAACCTCTTTTGGGATTCCAAAGTGCCCCTAGAAATTTATTTAGTGGTCTGCCAACATTTAAAATTGGACTTTCCAATTTCTAGAAATGGTTAGACAACTCATTTTGGCCTCGAACATTTTGTGACTCGTAGAAATAATGTGCTTGTTTTATGAGGCAAGTCTCATATCTAACAAAACTGTTTACAGTTTAATAGAAAACAATAGCAAAGTTTTAAATAGAATATTAAAATGGAAAAGAGACCCCCCTGGCCAACTGAGCCAACTGGCCCATCTAGCCAACTAGCTGGCCCAGTCGGCCAGCCCACCCCGGACGGCCCATCTCTTCCCGCATAACCCCCACCACCCGCAAACCCCAGCCCCGATCCACCCCACTCCTCCCACGATTCCGGCCCCACGTCTCTCTCGCTCCCTCTGCCCCCCGATCCAGATCAAGGGGCACGGACCCCGACGACCGCGCCGCCCCTCACTCGGACGCCGACGCCCATCCCGGCGCCGCCCCTCGCCCTCCACCCCGGAGCCCCTCTCGCCGCGACGCCCCCGCCTCTGGGCCGACCTTGGTGAACGCCGCCGGCGCCGCGCCGTTCGCCACCGTCCTCCTCATCCTGCTGCCCCACCGGCCACCCGAGCCCACTGCCATCCACGTCCGGCTCCCGGTGAGCCACGCCTGCCTTCCCCCTCTCGAAAACCCCCTCCCGCGCTCACCGCGTCCAGCGTGCTCGGCCTTGCTTGCCGCCCTCCAACCCCGCGCTCGCCGCGGCCAGGCCGCGCCTTGGCCGCGCCTGGTGCCTGCTTCGGCCACGCCTACCTCGCGCCTTATCGCCAGCCGCGCCGCGTCGACCGCGCCCGTCCGTGCCCACCCCTGCTGCGCCGCTCGTCGCCTCGCCGCGCTCGCCGCCGCCTCGCGCACGCTCTCGCGCCCGTTCGGGTGCCCTACCCCGCTGCTCGGCCGAACCCGTTAGGCCGGCCTATGACAAACGGGGCCTACGCCCAGAACGTTTTAAAATAAATAAATAAATAAAATATTAATTAATTTAATTAATTAATTAACTTAATTAATTATGTTTAATTAACCTAATTAACTAGTGTTAATTAATTAAGCAGTAATTAGGTTAGTTAAACCCTAATTAGTATGAATAGTGTATGACATGCGGGACCCACACATCAGTTTGACTAAGTCAACGCCCTGTTGACTGCTGACGTCAGCAAACACTATTCTGATAATGTTGATTTAAAATAATTAAATAAATCCTAGAAGTGTTTTAAATATTAAAAAATTAATATAAAATAATCCGTAGCTCGGATGAAAATACTTTGTACATGAAAGTTGCTCAGAACGACGAGATGAATCCGAATACGCGGTCCATTCATCTGTCACATGCCTCTAACTATCTGAACATGGATCTTTCCCCCTCCGGTCATTTGTCTGACACAGGTCCAGAACTGGGAAAACATTCCCGGTTGACTTCCCCTTCACCGGTATCGTGTAGCACCATGTTAGAACACGTCTAGCTATGCCTATTGTCCTGTTATGCACTTGCTTGCTATGTATTTACTGTTTCTCCCCCCTCTTCTCTTCGGTAGACCCCGTGGCGGCTGCCGATGCTGCTGTGATCGACTACGTCACCGACGACCCCTCCTTCTTGTCTGAGCAACCAGGCAAGCCCCCCTTTGATCATCCCGATATCGCCCATTCCATTCTCTCATGCTTGCATTAGATTTTGCTACTGTTATTGTTTGCTCCTATTCTGATGCATAGCCTGCGTTTGTAACCTGCTTTTTATTACCTACCTGCTTATCCTAAACTACTTAGTATAGGTTGGTTAGTGATCCATCAGTGACCCCCACCTTGTCCTTGTTGCCCCTGCTTCATCATCGAAGACCCGATCAACGGGATCGAAGACCAGGCCTCGGCACTGCACATCACTTTCCTCTTAGTTGCTCAACACTACTAGGGTACTATCGAGTGCCGAGGGTGAGACCTCTACAGCAATTCTGATTTTAACCCTGTAGTGTAGCTATTCGGTCGTGGTCATCGAGGGCGATTCCGCCTTAACCACTTCCGATACGACTCTGTCGTGCAACCCCTCATGTGTGAACCTCGGGGGTGGTTCCTCTTATGTTCACCTTGATGATTACATCGAGTGGAATTCACCAGGGGTGATTCCTCGGGTTTTCCCCTTGATGTTTGGACACACGGACACTTGGACTTTACAGTTGTTTCTTGGAAAGGCGGGTCAACCCTGAGGGGTACCCGCGGTGTGGAGTCGGGTTGACCTGGAAGGTGCCCGCTAGATACTTACGTGGCGTGGCCGGGCATTCTTAGCCCTTGCCGCAAGTCCTCGAGACGGGGCAACGAGGTCACATCTTTCTTGAGTCTCTGCTTGTTACCGCGTGCTCCTAATCCACTACGATTTGGATATTTGATCCGAGGGGCCTCTGGCCTGATAGCACTAACCATCATGTGGGCATAGTATGGGCGTTCTGCGTCGTATACATCAGCCGAAGCTTAATAGACGTCAGCGACTGAGCGGCGCGCGCCGGGTTGGACTGCGTAAGCACCTGCCTTTTTGAAGGAGGTAGCTAGGTCTGCTCACCGGCCGCCCACGCAACATGCAGGAGTTCCCGGGGCGATGTCACATGACCCCTGGGGGCATAGGTTTAGTCCGGCGTGCTTGATCTCTCTATTAAGCCTAGGTCGGGTTGCGGCGTATTGTTTGGCCGAGGCCGGGCATGACCCAGGAAAGTGTGTCCGGCCGGAGTTAATCGAACGTGGTGGGTAAGTTGGTGCACCCCTGCAGGGAAGAAAACATCTATCGATAGTCTGTCCTGCGGTAACGGACACTTAGAGTTGTATCCCGATCGATACAACTAGAACTGGATACTTGAGATGAGACATGGATATGAGAATTGGATAGTATGGCTCTGGGATTGCTTTCTCGCAGGGAGTCGACAAAGGATCTCTGGCCGAGGTTGATAACACTACTACTACTTTACTTTATGCTAGTCTACTCCCTCTTGTTGCTGCAAGATGGTGGTTTCCACAAGATGCTAGTCTTCGATAGGCTAGGCTTTCCCCTTCTCTTCTGGCATTTTGCAGTGCAGTCCACAGATACACCTCTTTTCATTGATACCGATGCATATGTAGTGTAGATCCTTGCTTGCGAGTACTTTGGATGAGTACTCACGGTTGCTTTGCTTTCTTTCCCCCCTTTTTCATTCTTCTCGGATGTCGCAACCAGATGGTGGAGCCCAGGATCCAGACGACACCACCGATGACTCCTACTACCCCCGAGGGTGCCTACTACTACATGGAGACCGCCGACGACCAGGAGTAGTTAGGAGGCTCCCAGGCAGGAGGCCTTGCCTTTTCGCTCGTTGTTACTTTTGTGCTAGCCTTCTTAAGGAAAACCAGTCTAACTGATGTCTGTACTCAGATATTGTTGCTTCCGCTGACTCTTGTGTTTTCGAGCTTATGTATTCGAGCCCTCGAGGCCCCTGGCTTGTAATATAAAGCTTGTATTATTTGCAATTTGTGGCTAGAGTTGTGTTGTGATATCTTCCCGTGAGTCCTTGATCTTGATCATACACATTTGCGTGTATGATTAGTGTGCGATTGAATCGAGGGCGTCACAGTAGTGTAGTGAGAATATGTCCAGTTTTAATTGCTATATCTGGTTGTTTGCAGTATGCCTTGTTTATTTCAGTTGTTCACAATGTGATGCTCTATATGTGCAATTATTTACTGTGCAGTACATTTCATCAATCCAGTTTTAAACATACCGATAGGAATGCATATATTTGCTTGCTGTTAAGCCTGTTATAGCTAGCATATGCCTCTTTTAAAGTTTTTTGATTGTTCGGTTGTTCGTATTTAGCATATGTTCAGTTTCAAATGCTATCTTTGGTTGTTCGTAGTATGCCTTGTTTATTCTAGTTATTCACAACGTGATGTTCTATATGTGCAAGTATGAACTGTGCACTTCAATTTCATCAGTACCAGTTTCAACAATACCACTATGAATGACTACATTTGGTTGCTGCATCTTGTAGTTAACACGCCTTTCCATTTTTATTTAACCATAACTAGTGTACTTAGACCGGCACAATACCAGTTTGACTGACTATGTTTGCTTGTTGTTAAATGTTAGGCCTGTTGCAGTTAGCACACCTTCCACTTGTTTTGCTTTACTAGCGTGCTTAAACCTGCACACTGAAGCTATATTTTGGAGATTATTTTGTCTGCCATGTGTAATTTTGGTTGATGTTTAGCCTGTTGTGCTTAACATGCTTCTCGATGTACCTACACAGGACAATTTTGGGAACGACTGCTGTTTTCCATTGAGGTTAGTTTCATCCCATGGCTTATATCTGCTCACTGTTCAGGATATCGGTAGCTGGTACCATATAGGCCGGCGGCTGATAAGGGACTAATCAGTGAATCAGACTTTTAACTCAATATATCTACAACCCATTTTTCCTTAGGTTAACTAGGGCCATATGTAATATATCTCAGGCTACATAGCAACATGCACTGTACTTAATGTCTAAATATGCAATCCTAGGCTACATAGCAACAAGGAAGAGTGTTACATTAATGTCTAATGATGTCTAGATATACGTAGAAGAGCAGCAGCAGCAACAGCAACAACACAACCCTGTTTGGATACTCAACTTAGCTAGAGGTTAGAGCTAGTTTCTAGATCATTACTAACCCTGAACTAACTCCATCCAAAGATTTGTTTGGATGGCAGGGTTAGATTGACAATAAATGCACTAGGAGAACTAGCTCCAATTAGCACCTCTTGGGTTGGATACTAGTTTTTTTGGGTGGGTTATAGATGCAACTAGCTCAAACTAGCCCTCATGTTTAGATATACTTTAGGGCTATTTGAGCCCGAACTAGCTCAAACTAATTGTAACCCATGGATACAGCAACAGTTAATCAGCCGATAATTTGTAAGAATGAACTAAACTCCTTTCGGCCCATAATATAAGATGTTAATTCATCTAATATGTGAGTATATTGGATGTTATAAGATACTCCCTTCGTTCCTAAATATTTGTCTTTTTAGAGATTTCAAATGGACTACCACATACGGATGTATATAGACATATTATAAAAGAGTGTTGTACTACATCATTGTGCAATTGCTGTTTAGCTTCTAATATTGACTTTGTGCTTTTAGGTACATATGTCATCCGGCGTTTCGACCCTTTCTGCGTATAGGGCAATGAGATATCGATGAACCAGCATCAAGTGAGGAAGCTGATAAAGATTGTTAGTAAAATGGGTCCAAAGATGGCAATTAAACTATTTGCTTACACTTTATCCAAGACAAGAGCGAACTGCAGAATGGTAAGTAAGAACTCTGCAGCCTTCTTTTTACTGCCCATAATGAGTTGCGTTAGATGACAATGTCTGAATCTTTTTCCTTTGGAGTGGTTGCCAAAGCAGTTTACTCAAGATTACCTCTCAAACTACATGATTGGTGGGCATGCAAAGGTTAAAGTATTTCTACCAGAACACGATGATTATCTAGATGTTTTCATGAAGACCGTGAAGGAAGGGCGGTCGGCCATCACAAGGGACTGGACTAGAGTCGTGCGTGCCTTCTACATGGAGGAGGGCACAATATGGGCATTCCGCTTCACCTTGTTCAGCAACCAGAATATATTTCGCCTCTTTCTTTACCGTCTTTAATAGTACAAGTATACAACTATGGTTCATCATTCTTTATTTGGTTCTTATGTAATTCTTGAACATATGTACCTATGAATCGAATAAGGCATTGGTTGTTTGAACCTGATGGATATGAATAAAGTTGTAGCGTACATTCAAATTCAAATCCAAATCCGGTACAATTTGGAAAAGCAGCAATTAAATTATGGTGAAATTAGGCTCTCCAGGTTGTTACGGCACACACGGTTGGTAAAACACAAACGTTTGCGATATCCACCATAATCGGAGACGGTTCACAGAGAGGAAACATGTGCAAGCATGCACACAGTTGCCGTTTGCAAAGCGTGTGCGATGTCAGACAATATCACAGACGGTGCGGGCAAATTAAACGTTTGTGTTAGTTGCCTTATCATACACGATTCACAACCATGAACTGTTTCTGATGAAGTATGCATCGTAAACGTTGCACCACAGAATAGCGTGTGCAATAGTTGTCGTGTACGACAATGTTATGACGGTCCGACGTTTCGTAACCTGTCCGACACTCGTACGACGATTAGCTAATCTTCTTAACGGTGAACCGTTTGTGATGGGCCGCGCATCATACACGTTCTATAACAGTGAACCGTTTGTGATGGGCCGCGCATCGTAAAAGTAACACCACAGAATACCGACTGTGATGGCAATGCGAGCAGAAACGAGTAGGAGTACTGTACGGGCCCTATCCCCGACGATTTCTGGGTCGTTTGGGAAGGACCCCCCTATCGCCCACACTCACTTGGCGACGGTTCCAAATGCCGTCGCGGAAAGGGGTTAAAACCGTTTGTTTAGGACCGATGCGTACCAGTGTAAGCCCGCCGAGTGGGAGGGATGCTCACCACTCAGAGTAGTTTTTTTTAACTTAGGTGGAACTGGTTCGCGGCTCAGTCCCCGAGTGGGAGGGATGCACTTGACTCAAAGTAGTTTTTTGACTTAATTAGGCGAAACTGGTTCGCGGCTAAGTCCCCGAGTGGGAGGGATGCTATCCACTCGGAGTAGTTTTTAACTTAGGCCAAACTGGTTCACGGTTAAGCCCCCAAGTGGGAGGGAAGCTCTCCACTCAGAGTAGTTTTTTAACTTAGGCGAAACTGGTTTGCGGCTAAGCCCCCGAGTGGGAGGGATGCTCTCCACTCGGAGTAGTTTTTTAACTTAGGCAAAACTGGTTCGCGGCTAAGCCCCCGAGTGGGAGGGATGCTCTCCACCTAGAGTAGTTTTTTAACTTAGGCGAAACTGGTTCGCGGCTAAGCCCCCGAGTGGGATGGATGCTCTCCACTCGGAGTAGTTTTTTAACTTAGGCAAAACTGGTTCGCGGCTAAGCCCCCGAGTGGGAGGGATGCTCTCCACTCGGAGTAGTTCTTTAACTTAGGGGAAACTGGTTCGCGGCTAAGCCCCCGAGTGGGAGGGATGCTCTCCACTCGGAGTAGTTTTTTAACTTAGGCGAAACTGGTTCGCGGCTAAGCCCCCGAGTGGGAGGGAAGTTCTCCACTCGGAGTAGTTCTTTTAACTTAGGCAAAACTGGTTCGCGGCTAAGCCCCCGAGTTGGAGGGATGCTCTCCACTCGGAGTAGTTTTTTAACTTAGGCCAAACTGGTTCGCGGCTAAGCCCCCAAGTGGGAGGGATGCTCTCCACTCAGAGTAGTTTTTTAACTTAGGCGCAACTGGTTCACGACTAAGCTCCGGAGTGGGAGGGATGCTCTCCACTCGGAGTAGTTTTTTTAACTTAGGCGAAACTGGTTCGCGGCTAAGCCCCCGAGTGGGAGGGATGCTCTCCACTCAGAGTAGTTTTTTAACTTAGGCGAAAATAGGTTTCACGAATAAGTCACCCACTGGGGGATTTGAACACAGGCTTATGCGAGAGAAATCATCATGTGACTGCAGGAGTCATGTCTTGATAAACAATCTAAAAGTACTCTCATTACATGTCGACAATTCGAGTGCTAGGTATAAAATCGATGGAGAAGATCTGCATTCCAAGCGCGTGGCTCATCGATCTTCTTTGCAAGGTTGTAGAGGTGGTAAGCCCCGTTGTGCAACACCTTGGTGACGATGAAGGGGCATTCCCATGTGGGGAAAGCTTGTGAGGGCGCTGCTGATCCACTCGGAGCACGAGATCTCCTTCTTGAAATGCTCGACCTTTGACATTCCTGGCGTGGAATCGACGAAGATCTTGCTGATAAACAGTCGACTGAATCAGGGCCATCTCGCTCTTCTTCCAAAAGATCAACGGCGTCCTGCCGTGCTTGCTCTGCCTTAGCTGATGAGTAGAGTTCAACTCGAGGTGCATTATGGAAAATATCACTAGGCAACACGATTTCAGCTCCATACACCATAAAGAAAGGGGTACGGTTAGTAGACCGGATCGGAGTCATCCTTAAACCCCATAGAACAGATGGCACTTCAGTCACCCAGGCTCCAGCTGCATGCTCAAGGTTGCGCATGAGATGGGGCTTCAAACCTTGAAGGATAAGGCCCTTTGCCCTCTCAGCTTGACCATTCGATTGCGGGCACGCAATAGATGCGTAGTTAACCCGAGTGCCTTGGGTGGTGCAGAAGTTTCTGAACTCTTCCGAATCAAAGTTTGAGCCATTGTCCATGATAATACTGTGCGGGACTCCGTATCTGAATATCAACTCTTTCAGGAATATGATGGTTGTCTTCGAATCTAACTTCTTAATAGGCTTGGCTTCAATCCACTTGGTGAATTTGTCGACTGCCACCAGCAGGTGAGTGAAGCCACTTCTGCCGGTCCTGAGTGGCCCAACCATGTCCAAACCCCACATAGCAAATGGCTAGACGAGTGGAATGGTCTTCAGGGCGGATGCAGGTTTATCGGACATGTTTGCGTAGAACTGGCATCCTTCACACTGCTGAACGATTTCCTTTGTAGCTTCATTGGCCCGCGGCCAATAAAATCAGGCTCGGTATGCTTTGGCCACGATTGTCCAAGAGGACGCATGGTGACCACAAGTCCCCGAGTGGATCCATCCAAGATGAGTCGACCTTCTTCTGGAGAGATACATCCTTGAGCTACGCCAGTAACACTCTCTCTATAGAGTTGTCCGTTTATCACTGTGAAAGCCGTGGACCTGCGGACAATCTATCATGCTTCAACTTCATCCTCTGGAAGCTCCTATCTGAGCAGGTATGCAATGTACGACACTATCCAGTCGGGGGTGATTACTAAGATCTCCATAAGCAGGTCAATGACTACTGGAACCTCAATTTTAGTTGGACTGGTAGGACTTAGCGCTTGGGGAGGTTACTCATTGAAAGGATCCTCTTGCACTGATTGGGAATGGAGATTCTCAAGAAACACGTTACTGGGGATAGGCTTCTGAGTGGAGCCGATTTTTGCCAGGTCATCAGCTGCTTGATTTTTGATTCGGGGAATGTGATGAAGCTCCAAATCTTCGAACTTTTTCTCTAGTTTCCTTACAGCGTTGCAATATCCTGTGATGGCAGGGTTTCTGTCATCCCACTCCTTCATCACCTGACTAACCACCAAATCCGAGTCATCGTAGACCATCAGCCGACAGACACCGAGTGAGATAGCCATACGCAACCCGTAGAGGAATGCTTCATACTCAGCTTCATTATTGGAGGAATCAAAGTGAATCTGGAGGACATAACTAAGTTTATCACCTCTTGGAGACACTAGGACCACTCCGGCCTTAAAGCCATTCAACATTTTAGACCCATCGAAGAACATAGTCTAGTGCTCCGAGTGAACTTGAGTTGGCTGTTGCAATTCGATCCACTCGGCCAAGAAATCTGCGAGCGCTTGAGATTTGATCGCCTTCTTCGCTTCAAAGTTGATATCAAGAGGGATAAGTTCAATTTCCCACTTAGCCACTCTGCCAGTTGCATCTCGATTGTTCATGATTTCAGATAACGGAGCATCACTTACGACTGAAACCGAGTAGTCTTGGAAATAATGTGCAACTTTCTTCACAGTCAAGTAAATTCCGTAAACAAGCTTCTGATAATGCAGATACCTCTGCTTGGACGGAGTCAAAACCTTGGAGATATAGTACACTGGTCGTTGAACTTTGTAGGCCTTGCCTTCTTCTTCTCGTTCCACTTTGAGCACTGTGCTGACAACCTGACTAGTGGCCGCAATGTATAAGAGTAGAGGCTCTTTGCTGTTCGAAACAACAAGCACCGGCTGGGTGGAAAGCAGGGCTTTGAGCTCCACAAACACTGCCTCGGAGCTCAAAGCCCTGCTTCGGCTTCGGGAGTCCACTCGAACTTATCGGACATTTTCATCAGTCGGTAAAGAGGCAGTGCCTTTTCATCGAGACGAGAAATGAACCGACTCAGTGCTGCGAGGCAACTTGTGAGCTTCTGAACGTCACATGAATGGGGCGTTTCATTTGGACAATTGCACCGATCTTATCGGGATTGGCATCTATCCCTCGTTCGGAAACGAGGAAACCGAGTAACTTGCCTCCGGGTACTCCGAATGTGCAATTGGACGGGTTCACCTTGATGTCGTACCTTCTCAGATTGGCAAAGGTTTCAACGAGGTCAGTAGCAATTTCCAAAGGTGGAAGTGATAAGAATGGAGTGTCCAACCCACAAGGAGCTAAAGGTAAGATCAATATTCTCTCAAGTGCTATCTGCCACTGATACGACTTTACGTACACCGAATGTTTGCTTCCATCTAGAAACGAGAAATAAAACTACATTGTGGGTATGAAGAGGATAGCTTTGCATGATATCAGAGAACTAAAATATCAAAGTAGGAGCTGTTAATATAAAGTTAGAATATATTACTATATATTATAAATAGCGAGTGTGGAATAATGATGGATCGGTGTGCGGAATTGTCCTAGGCAATTTTCAACAAGATCTGTAGTCGTCATTGCAATTTTATATGAGTGAGAGGCATAAGCTAACATACTTTCTCTTCCTGGATCATATGCACTTATGATTGGAACTCTAGCAAGCATCCACAACTACTAAAGATCATTAAGGTAAAACCCAACCATAGCATTAAAGTATCAAGTCCCCTTTATCCCATACGCAACAAACCCCTTACTCGGGTTTAAGCTTCTGCCACTCTAGCAACCCACTATAAGAGAATCATGAACGTATTGTAACACCCTACAGCAGGAATCATTCATGTGTGCGCCGCACGGTAGGCATCATAGGACAACACCAAAATAAAACATACAACTCAAACCAATCTACATCATCAATCAACCCAAAGACAAAAGAAATCTACTCAAAACATCATAGGATGGCAACACATCATTCGATCATAATATATGGCATAAAGCACCATGTTCAAGTAGGGGATTATGCTACTTATTGAGCTTGCGTTGGTTTTTCCCTTGAAGAGGAAAGGTTGATGCAGCAAAGTAGAGATAAGTATTTTCCTCAGTTTGAGAACCAAGGTATCAATCCAGTAGGAGACAACGCACAAATCACCGAATACCTGCACAAATATAGGGGTTGGCAATCCCTTCACGGTTACTTGCAAAAGTGAGATCTGATAGAGATAGATAAACGATAAAGTAAATATTTTTGGTATTTTTGGTTTATAGATCGGAAAGTAAAAGATTGCAAAAATAGTAGATCGGAAACTTATATGATGGAAAATAGACCCGGGGGCCGTAGGTTTCACTAGAGACTTCTCTCAAGAAAGCAAATAATACAGTGGTGAACAAATTATTGCCGAGCAATTGATACAAAATGATGAGGACATGACTACCTTGGATACGACAAAAAATATTGTATACATGTATATTTGTGAGGTGATTTCTAATGCAAACTATGCAAATTGATTTATGTTATTCAGGACAAAAATACTTCAAAGACTTTTGTGCCATGTCTAATTGCAGGTGTATGGGAAATTTGTACAATCCCCATATGAAGATAAGGGAGAAATGGACGTTTTGGTGTTGTTCAAGAAGTTCTCTCACGTCACTTTTAGCACAAGAGAAGATGGAGTCCAAGTCTCTCACTTTTGGATTCAGATTCGGACTCCACAGACATACCTGACTCAAAACGCCAAGAACTCTTTCATGCGGACTTCGAATTGGGTTATTCTTTTTTGTTGGAAAGTAGATTTTGTGCTCTTTCCAAGCCAATTGGATTCACCTTCAAATTCATTTGGAGCGTTGAGTTATCGACGAAACAATCTGATGCTGCAATAGAATCCGAGTTAAACTACAAGTCCAAAGGTGTTGCATCATCTCCACTTGGGACCATGAGCCTTGTACGACCTAGGGTTAGTTTTAGGCTGCCTTGGGACGTCCTCCCACCTCCTTGGCCGCCACCCCTTGCTCCTATATAAGTAGATCCATCTAGTAGCTTTTTCCTTAGGATTTGTTTAGTTAAAAGTTAGCCATTGCAACTTCGTGTACTTCGTTTGTGTCCAACGACCAGACCAAGACCAGTTTCGGATCCCCACCTTTATCCATACTTCATCTATATTCGCAATATTCAGATTGCATTATCATCTTCTTGCTTATTCTTCGATTGCGTGCAGGAATAGACCTTCGTGGTCAGGCTGATCGTGCTTCCAACCTCGTCAGTAACCTCAGGAGATTGGTTTAGCGATTGCTAAGGCGCAACGTCGTGCATGTTTGTAGTCGGGTCATCAAAGTCGGCTCCACCAAATTGATAGTTATCATCTCAACAAAAGATCGAGACCCTCGCCTCTATCAAGTGGTATCAGTTTTGAGGTTCCTTAGTGAGAATTTCTAGTTTTTCATAGATTAGATTTATGTCCTTACCCATTGTTCATGAAAAAGGCACAAAAAATGTTAGATCTATTTATCCTTTGTCCAAGCCAGTCTGAGCCTTTGGAATTTTCTTTTCATTGTTTGCATTATTGAATTATTGGTTGCATCGTTGTGTCGAGTTGCTGGTCTTTGTGTCTAGTTTGTTTAGAGTTTCGAGTTCTGTTCATATTAGTCACACCGCCGCTTCATTGTTATCCCTTCTGCTGTCCACCACCCATCCATCAATTTCCACCACGTGCCACCCACCATTCATTGTCATAATCATAGTTGAGGTCATTCACATCTTTGCTGATCCAATCTGCATCTTATCTAGTTTGTTTTGGAAAGAGGGAGAGAGAAAAAAAGACAAAAAGAGAGAGAGAGAGAAAAAGAGAAAAAAGTGTGAAAAAAAGAGAGAGAGAAAAACAAAATTCGGATCTATCTAGAGTCAATCACGTAGCTGAATTCGGATTGGAATCTGTTTTTTGCAATGTTCAGTAAAACAGGCATATCTTCCTCATACGAAGTCCATTTTGGCTCCGTGAGTACTCAAATTAAAGCTAGAGACGAGCCGCCTCTAAATAGTTGCAGAAGCTTGTTCAATATTTGACACCTCAAAATCGGCTTCTAAATAGGTCTTTTTGCCCTCAAAAGTTCGCGAACATAGCTTATTCCAGTTTTTAGGCCAGTTTTAGAATTTTTTGACTCCTCATCAACTCGAAATTGAGTGATTCTTTTTGCGTTTGAAAACTTGAGTCTGTGCCATTCTTGAGAAAAATTATCATAAAATTGGCACAAACTTTTCCAGAGGAAAGTTGGAGAGATAGTTGTTGGCATATCCTTCTTGGCAGTTGTTTCACATCATTATCTTTACTGCTATTGTGATCTTCACTTATATCTTGTTGTACAGTGCTACTTTGTGTCATTTATTGATGCAAGTTGTGCTCCGTCGTAACCACATTAGTGTTCTAGGCTCGCGTCTGTAGTCTGGTCTAGCCTAGGACCAGCGCAGTACCGTCGTTGAGCATTTATTCAACATTGCATCTCTGAATTGATTATTGCTAATCTTTGCTACCAAATATTTAATCCTTCCAAGCTCCACATATTTCTACCCCGTATATACGTATGTTCCCCCTAGCAATCGCTTTACTCAATCTTCAGAGTTATTTGACACCGCTGGTTGCCTGTCACCACCTGCTCCATGGTAAGAACTTGTAAGATATTGATATTTGCTTTACTATGAGCGCTTTACCATCACATCCTAGTAGTTCATTCAAACATTATTCTTGAATTTTGTTTCTTGTTTCTACTAATCATGGCAGGTTGCAGAGTTGTTAGTTTTTGGGCTTCATCGATCATAGGAGATTTGCCAGCACCTAAGAAAATACAACAACCATGACAAGAGGAGCAACAACATCAGAATGGACATAATCAGGTTAATGTTTCCATGCCACCATTTACTGATCGTTTTAGGCCTGATTTATATATTGAATGGGAGTATGAAATAAATGCTATATTTGCTTCCCATAATTTTGATGAGCGTGGAAAATTTCAAGTTGCGGTTAGCACTTTCAGTAGCTTTGTTTTAGTTTGGTAGAGTGAATATTGTCCGTTAAATCCTGATTTTATACCTACTACTTGGGATGATTTAGAATTTGTCATGAGAGATAGATTCGTTGATGTGTATTATACCCGTGGCATGATTAAAAAATTACAACATTTAAAACAAGGCACTAACACCGTATCAAAATATTATGATGATTTACAAACTACTTTGTTGCACTCATTTTTAGAAGAAAGTGAAGAAGATTTTATGGATAGATTTTGGGGAGGATTAAACCGTGATATTCAAGAGATACTAATTCATGAGGAGTGTTATCCTATGGACCATTTGTTTCGTCTTGCTTGCAAAGCTGAACAGGAAATAAAACGACGTGTTGCCGACGAGGAGAACAAGCGCATGGTGCACATTCCAAGAGTTGATATGATTGTTCCTTCAACTACTAGGCATACTATGACAACCACATCCATTGTTGTGAGGACTACATCACCTCCACCATGTGACACATCACCACTGAGAGTGCCTACATCATCTGAGTTGATCATAAAAGGTAATGACAAAGGTACTGATCTTCCACCTCCACATGAGTATGATGAATTCCTTGTCAATTTCAGTGCGCCATGTGATGACCTACCCACTACTTTGATCACACCACCTATTTTAGAGGACTATGTTGATGAGTTGACTTTGCCATGTGATCAAACAACTGAAATATCAACAATTTTGAGTGCACCCATTGAGTTAAATATTGATGCAAAAGAACCAATGTTTCATGATTTTGATATGACCTCTAATGTCATGGAATTGTCACGGCAGATGTCCTAGTAGAAGGACTTAGTCGTGGAGCCATCGCAATGGGGTTAGCTTAAAGGGGTTAAACGAGACAAAGGACACAAGGAGTTTATACTGGTTCGGCCCCTTGTGGTGAAGGTAAAGGCCTAATCCAGTTTGAGGTGGTATTGCTTATGTCTCGATTACCAGGGAGCGAATACGCTTGACCTAGCTTTTGATCTGTTGTTTCTTGCCCTAACTCGCCGCAGGGTCGTCCCTTTATATACACGGGTTGTCGCCCGGTGGCTCACGGAATCCCGGCCGGCTCATAAACAATGTGTCCGGCTCGGTGACTAACTGTACATGCCTTATAATACAAGTCATACATATACGGCGGTTTACACTTGTTTGGGCCTTATGTCGCCTTTGGGCTTTAGGCCCTCGATGAGTCTGCGTAATGAACCACCGTCTTAAGCATCTTCATGGGCTTTGTCTTGATGAACCACCACGGGCTTAACCCGGCCTCTCCTAAGCGGGTTAGACCCAATAGTTATATCCCCAACATTAGGCCCCAGGTTGATTTGAACCTGTTCATATCAATCTTCAACACTTAGAAAAAATTCCTTCCTCATTACTCTTGCGAAACCTTGTAACTTGACGTGATGTCAGCTGTCATTAATATCGCACAAACCCAAATCTTAATAAATCTTCTCTTTTAATGAATCTCCGAAAATCATGGCATCTGCGCTGTCATATCCATTTTTTGGCCTCCTCGATTCCTGCGCATGTCACTTATCCTCTCATCTTATAAATAGGGCCAGGGGTCCCTTTCACTTCCCCCCCTTGCCTCTTCGTCTCCGTATTCCACCTCGCGACGGCCGAACACTCGAGCTCTGCCGCCACCATCGACCTTCGCCTCTGCCTCGACAACGGCCGCCGCATCGACCTGATCTTGACCAGATTTCATCTGCGCACCTCCGCTGATCAACAGCCCTAGTACACCTTCCTTCTCTCCTTTCTCATAGATCCCATTAGGGTTTCCCAAAGTTCATCGAAGTTCGTCCTCGTTCTTGGCTGCAGCACTCCTTTTTGATTCGAACTTAGTATCTTTCCTGCACAGTAATATTCATAGCACTTATTTTCACTATCAAGGCATCTCCTTTTGAACGGAAAAACTCGATCTGGATTTTACGAACTGCTCAAGCATCGTAGTTTAGGTCTAGATATTTTCCATTATCTGACGCTCCATAGATCCAAAATTATGATATCAATCTATGAAACCTGTTTTCCATCACTTAGCAATTTTTCCTTTGTAGATCTGTAAACCACTGACTGCGTGGACGACTTAACTTTAAACCTTAACCCGCCAGGCACCATTAGTCCCCTCTTAAGTCGGCAGTCTTCGGCTTAACACCTCTGCATGCTTCATTATTGTTTGCCTTTTAACCATAAGCCGGCTTAACCATGTAAACTTAAAACGGCATAATCTTTCTTTCAGATCATTTCGAAAATGGCTAAGACATACACGTCTTGCAGTTGGGTCAAATCCCGGGTTACCGAAGAAGATTTGAACAACTTTGTCGCCACCGGTGCCTTAGCCAAAAAAGAAATCGTCCATTGGAGAGCCCCTGGTGGAGAAGTTCCTCCTCAACCAAAAGATGGGGAAGTAATTATTTTTGCTGACCACTTGGGCCGAGGATTCAGCCCCCCCCCCCCCCGACTCAAAGTTTTTCTGTGATGTGCTTCATTTCTTCCAACTGCACCCTCAAGATATCAGACCCAACTCCGTGTCCATCATCTGCAACTTCCAAGTATTCTGTGAAGCTTACCTTCAAGAAGAGCCCACAGTTGACTTATTCAGGGAGTTCTATTACTTAAACCGCCAAACAGAGTTTGTCGACGGGCCATGCCAAGAACTTGGTGGAATCTCAATTCAAAAGAGGAAAGAAGTTAGCTTTCCCCATGCCAAGCTGCATAGTCACCCCAAAGACTGGAACCAAACTTGGTTCTATTGTCAAGATACATCTCCAGCCGGTGAGAATCCTCTGTTGGGTTACCATGAACACCGACTTAGCAACACACATCCACTCCCCCAATGGCTCAATGCAAGGGAACGGGCCAAATACGCACCAGCTTTTTCAAAGCTCGGAGCCTTTATGGCCAATGGTTTAACTGGCGTCGACTTTTTCCGGTGCTGGCTATCTTTGAGTATCTTACCATTAAGCCGCCGCCCTGGATTAATGTGCGAATATACTGGTGACGTAAAAGATCCACAACGCTATTGTATCATTCAAGTGTCTGATGCGGAAATTACTGAAGCCACTAAGAAATTGCTGAATGAACCTGTGAAGGAGTGCAACAAAATCAGACTTAGTCCTTTCTGTACTTTCAACGAGCCGCCAGCTGTAAGAATCGCACATCTTCTGCTTAATCCATATTTTGATGCCTACTTATGATCTGTTCAATCTTAACAGGCTAATGATCCATTTCGGAAGAGGAAAACGCAGGATAAGCCGGCAAAACCGGCTCGTGTCAAAACCAAGGCCACCAAGAAGTCTACCAAGAAGACTACTGAATCTGCTGACGATAATGAGAATAATGAGTCAGAGGTAGAACTTGACTCTCTTGGCTCCTTTTTTATACATCTCATTGACAATGATTGTTATCAGGACGACGCAGAGGCCAGCTGTGCAGGTGACGCAGAGGTAATTACTCTTCCTTCCGGCTTAGAACCTCTGCCAACACAGAAAACTCGACAAGTAAACCGGAAATTAAGCTTTTCTCACCCTCTAGCTCACTTGGATCCCAACTTTCTTTTGAAGAAACAGCAACACGAAGCTCGCCGAGTTACCCGGCATAGTGTTGGGAAGATCACTTCTTTCGGCTTACCAAATATGCCCGATCGCAAATGCCACCCAGAGGTCTTTCATATTTCTGATATATTTTATCCCAAGGTAGGTCATTTCCGACAACCTCTTAACCCGTCTGATTCGAACTATCAGGGGACTTCTCATTCCTCCTCTGGCGAGTCATCAGGGACACAAATCCCGGCTTTCAAAACTGTACTTGGGTAAGGATATATTTTAACCATTGATACCTTATGCTTGATCCTTATATTGACCTCTTTATACTTCTTATTTCCAGGGGCCAGGCCAAGCCTAGCAAGAAAGCGAAACTAAATAAGCCGGCCGACGATCTCAATCTGTCTGAGCCGGAAAAACAACAGCCAGAACTTGCTAGCCCAATTACTGATGCCACCCTTAATGGTCCTGCACCACAAGATCATGGAGTTTCTCTAGATGATATGGATGTTGAGCCGGTTCTCTCTATGTCGCCAGGCCTAATTAAGCCTGCTGAGGAGAAGATTGATGACGTTATTGTCACCGGCGTTGGATTCACAGCTCCGGGTCAACCAACTGTCTTATCCCAGCACAGCGCAAAAGAAGAAATTTCTGCTGAAGATAAAGGCAAATGGAAAACGGACTTGGAGAGCTATACTCATTTCAGTGCTCAAGATCTCCACTCTGGTTATTTAAACCGTCTGTACACCAGCCGTGACTTTGAAGCCGGCTTAGTGAACCCGATGAAGGAGCGCTATGAGGTAAACACTGGAACTCCTTGTTACATAAATATCCTTCCACTTAGCCGCCAAGTTTATTGGACATGGTTAGAATAACATGTGCTGTAAACAGCTGCATAGATCAATTCCAGTAGCCCCCAAGGGCCGGTTTATACTTGCAAGATAAACTAGGACTTTATAATATGAGCGCCTCAACTTTGCATCTGTAGCCCCCAAGGGCCGGCTTAACAAATATGTTGAGCCGGGACTGTAACTCAGCAAGAATTAACATTGCGTTAGTAGCCCCCAAGGGTCGGCTTAACAAACATGTTAAGTCGAGACTAATCACCTTCTAGAAATCCCTAATCCCATTCAAAGCCTTCGTAACCCGGATCACCATCATTCGTCCGGGTCAGCCAACAAAGCCATGTTTGAAGAGCAATATGCATTAGCCCCCAAGTGCCAAGTATAATACTTGTATTGTACTTGGGACTTCACAATATGATAAGAAGCCATAGACATTAGCCCCCAAGTGCCAAGTATAATACTTGTATTGTACTTGCGACTTCACAATATGATAAGAAGCCATAGACATTAGCCCCCAAGTGCCAAGTATAATACTTGTATTGTGCTTGGGACTTCAAATAAATGCATTGCCATCTTACTTACTGTTTATTTTTTGTAGACTGAGCTTAGCAGTAAAGAATCCCAAGTCGCTGACCTTCAGGAGAACATTAAATCTCAACAAGCAGAAACCTCCAAGGCCAAGGATGAATTAACTAGTGCCTTAGCAGTGATGGAGAAACTGAAGGAAAGCTTCAAGGCTCAACAAGCGGGTTGGGATACAGAGAAGCCAGCCCTGCTGAAGAGAGCCGAGGATGCTAAGGCGGCCCTTAAGCCGGTATCTGCAGAGCTCGCCGGCTTAAGACAGCAAATCAATGCCATGACCACTGCTGTTTTTGGTAAGATAGCTTCTTCTTAATCTTTGAACATATGTTATTCAATGTGCTCCTGGCTTACAAACGTCCTTAATTGATACAGGATCCCGGGTTACCCATCTTGGCTCAGACATGCGGAAAAAACTTAAAGCTGCTTATACGCTCATAGAACAGCTATATACTGGCGCACAGCGGGTTATCTGCACAACTACTCACAACAAACCGGCTCCAACCCTTATCAAGGATACGTTGGATAAACTATCTATGCTGCCTGCACGGATTGAAGAGTTGAAGAAATCAGCTGCAAGAGCCGGTGCCCTTACCGCACTAACCCGGGCCAAAGCGTGGCTAGTTGATCTTGACCCGGCCGACCTAGCAAACGGCTTTCCAAGCATAAAAGAGGATGGGTCACCCTTCACTGCAGATGACTTCGCCGCCCTTACAAGAGAAATGCGTTCTTTGTCTAGCAAACTGGTTGAAGATACTGATCTTACACATTACCAACCGGTTTATGATGCCAACAATAAGAAGGTGAAGGCGCCGACTCATGATGCTTCAGACCTGACTCGTCTGATCCGTAAGCACACTTATGCCCCTGACGTTGACCCATCCACACTTATAAGTAATGAAGTTGTATTCAGAGCTTTAACTGGGATCGACTGGTCGACCACTGACTTCTAGCCATTGGGTGAAGAGGAGGCAGATGAACCAGTGCTGGACGAGCCGCAACCTTCAACTCAACAAGGTCAAGAGTCATAAGCCGTGGGCCGGCTTATCATCTTCTTTCTGCGAAACTGCTAAGACAATTATTCCTGTGGGGCATCAGATGCCTTTGTAATAGGCTTAGTGACACTCTTGATCTGCCATGCCATCGTGCATGTTTTGTTTTGTATGATACTACTGATCTGTCAAGTTGAAGATCTGCCACTTATGTTTATGATTACATTGACTTTGTGCACCAGATTAGTTATTGTACCTGCACAGACACATGACAAGGATCCTGGCGGTTTACCGTAGGACAGGTCATAATACCTTATAAAGAACCACTGGTGGTTAAAGATAATCCATAACCAGGGTCGGTTGAATCATGACCTTTAATAAAAATATCATACCTGTGATACACCACCGGCTTACCAACAGAATAAGGGTGAAAATCCAAAAGATTGAGCGTACCAAGCTCTGTGCAAGTTGACAGATACCACCGGCTTAATAAGCTATATGAAGCAAGGGGTGATATCCCAAACTTAGAGCATAACGCTTCCCAGCAAAAAATCCTCATACCCTGGCGACTTATAGTCTTAGAGCCAGGTCGGGTTAATAAACTCCGGATATGCTCAAAATATGAGCCATAGAGATGAAGGCTACATGGCCTGGATTGTCTCAAGCCATATGTTAATACAACTTAAATATATGAATCCCAAAAATGCTTAGAAAAAGATACAAATCAAAATCGAGAAAACGAGGCTTTCATAGGCCGCCAAGCCTAAAGCTCCAAGGCTTTCATGGGCCACCAAGCCACTGAGTTAACCTTTTACACTTTGTGAATCCGGCCTCACATGACCACCGGTTTAATGTTGACAAGTTCAGGGTCTATAGAAGATTGACTGTCAATAGTTGGGCTTGTAATTCTGGGATTACCCAGGCGGAGTGGCAGATTCTACAAAGTATGATAACCCGGAAGGTTTTGGTGAATACACCTGGTGTTCCAAGCCAGTTCACGAGGGTAGTAACGCTATGTTCTCTTTGGTGAATACACCTATGTTTGAACAGCAAGCCGCCACGCGCTTTAGGGCATATAAGCCGGACCAAGAGGGATATTCAAAGCTGTGCTCAATGAGCAGGAAGCCGCCAAATGGCTTGTGGCATTGAGCCGATCAAGAGGGATATTAACAGCTATGCTCAATGAGCAGGAAGCCCCCAAGTGACCTGTGGCATTGAGCCGATCAAGAGGGATATTCACAGCTATGCTCAATGAGCAGGAAGCCCCCAAATGACCATCTGAAGATGTGGCGTTGCACTGGATCAAGAGGGATATTCACAGCTATGCTCAATGAGCAGGAAGCCCCCAAATGTCCATTTGTAGTGAAAAAGACTCTTTATTCTTTGAGATGAAACGAACAGAGGCCCTGTAGTAGCAGGGGTGCCGTCTTTATTATAATCATCATAATATATACATTGTCAAGTTATGTACATTGTAAGAGCCGGTGGCTCAAGTGTAGTAAGGCCGAAGATGAGCAATATTCCACGGCCGACAGTTCTCCTCCTCCGATGTGCGTGAGTCCTTGTGGTCTCGAACATCGACAAGATAATATGACCCGTTGTTCAGATTCTTGCTGACCACAAAAGGCCCTTCCCAAGGTGGGGATAGTTTATGCATATCAGTCTGATCCTGAATAAACCGGAGCACCAAGTCACCTTCTTGAAAGGTCCTGGTCTTAACCCGACGGCTGTGATAACGACGCGGATCTTGTTGGTAAAACACCGAACGAGCCACCGCAAGGTCACGCTCCTCATCTAACAGGTCAAGTGCATCCTGACGTGCTTTTTCATTGTCAGCTTCAACATAAGCCGCCACCCGGGGCGAGTCATGACGGGTGTCACCAGGGAGAACCGCCTCAACTCCGTAAACCATGAAGAAAGGCGTGTAACCCGTAGATCTATTGGGGGTAGTATTGATACTCCACATCACTGAGGGTAACTCCTCCACCCAACAACTCGGCGTCCCCTGCAAAGGAACCATAAGCAGGGGCTTGATGCCTCTCAGGATCTCTTGATTGGCTCTCTCGGCTTGACCATTAGACTGGGGGTGAGCCACTGATGACACATCAAGCCGGATATGCTCACGTTGACAAAATTCTTTCATAGCACCCTTGGATAGATTAGTGCCATTATCAGTTATAATACTGTGGGGAAAGCCAAAACGAAAAATCACCTTTTTTTATGAATTGAACCACCATTGTTGCATCACATTTACTGACTGGCTCTGCTTCAACCCACTTTGTAAATTTGTCAACTGCCACCAGGAGGTGTGTCTTTTTGTCCTTGGATCTTTTGAAAGGCCTAACCATATCAAGCCCCCAGATTGCAAACGGCTAAGTAATTGGAATCATGCTCAATTCTTGAGCCGGCACATGAGCTCGTCGTGAAAATTTCTGACAACCATCACATTTACTGACTAGATCCTCAGCATCAGCGTGAGCCGTCAGCCAATAAAATCCATGACGAAAAGCCTTAGCCACAAGAGACTTAGAGCCGGCATGATGGCCACAATCTCCTTTATGAATCTCATGTAGAATCTCACGGCACTCCTCTGGGAAAACGCAATGTTGAAACGCCCCCATAACACCGCAATGGTGCAACTCTCCATTGACAATTGTCATCGACTTAGACCGCCGGGTTATCTGCCTGGCTAAAGTTTCATCTTCAGGTAACTCGCCCCGGGTCATATAAGCCAAATAAGGAACTTTCCAATCAGGAATAGCATGAAGGGCCACCACCAATTGTGCCTCCGGGTCAGGAATAGCAAGATCTTCCTCTGTAGGCAACTTGACTGAGGGGTTATGCAGAATATCCAAGAAAATTTTAGGTGGCACTGGCTTATGTTGGGATCCTAACCGGCTTAAAGCATCCGCCGCCTCATTTTTCCTTCGATCGACATGCTCAACTTGATAACCCTTGAAGTGACCCGCAATAGCATCAACCTCACGACGATAAGCCGCAATGAGTGGATCCTTAGAATCCCAAGTGCGTGAAACTTGCCGAGCCACCAAATCTAAGTCGCCGAAACATCTCACCCGTCTTAAATTCATCTCCTTAGCCATCGGAAGACCATGGAGTAAGGCTTCATACTCAGCTGCATTGTTAGTACAAGGGAACATCAACCTTAAGACATAACAGAATTTATCACCTCGTGGGGAAGTCAATACAACTCCAGCCCCCGAGCCCTCCAATTGCCTGGACCCATCAAAGTGAATAGTCCAACATGTGTTATCTGGCTTCTCCTCAAGCATCTGTAGCTCTGTCCAGTCATTGATGAAATCCACAAGTGCTTGGGATTTGATGGCCGTGCGAGGCATATACTTTAAACCATGAGGTCCAAGCTCAATGGCACACTTGGCTACCCTACCCGTGACTTCTCTGTTTTGAATAATATCCCCTAAAGGAGCAGAACTAACCACAATGATGGGATGACCCAAAAAATATTGCTTGAGTTTTCGACTAGCCATGAACACCCCATATACCAGCTTCTGCCAGTGCGGATACCTCTGCTTGGATTCAATAAGCACTTCACTGATGTAGTAAACCGATCGTTGAACTGGATATTCCTTGCCTGCTTCCTTCCGTTCCACCACAATAGCTATGCTGACAGCCCGGGCATTAGCAGCCACGTATAATAACAAAGTCTCTTTATCAACGGGAGCAGCAAGAACGGGCGGCTCAATCAACTGTTTCTTTAAGTCCTCAAATGCTTGATTAGCAGCATCACTCCACACAAAGTGATCTGTTTTCTTCATCATCTGGTACAACGGTATAGCCTTCTCGCCCAACCGGCTTATGAACTGGCTTAAGGCCGCAATACGACCCGCCAGACATTGAACATCATTGATACATGCCGGCTTAGCCAAGGAAGTAATGGCCTTGATCTTCTACGGGTTAGCTTTAATGCCTCTGTTGGAAACCAGAAAACCCAAAAGCTTACCAGCTGGTACACCAAACACACACTTGGCCGGGTTAAGCATCATCTTATAAACCTGGAGATTATCAAAGGTCTCCTTCAAATCATCAATCAGTGTCTCTTTCTTCCTGGACTTCACCACAATGTCATCCACATAGGCATGAACATTACGCCCATTTGATCGTGAAGACAATTTTTCACACACCGCTGGTAAGTCGCTTGGGCACTCTTGAGCCCAAAAGGCATGGACACATAGCAGAAGGCTCCAAACGAAGTAATGAAAGCTGTCTTTTCCTGGTCCTTGACTGCCATCTTGATCTGATGATAACCAGAATAAGCATCCAATAAGCTCAAATGCTCACAACCAGCTGTAGCATCAATAATTTGATCAATACGGGGGAGAGCAAAGGGATCAGCCGGACAAGCCTTGTTTAGATCTGTGTAATCCACACACATACGCCAAGTGCCATTCTTTTTAAGTACTAACACTGGGTTAGCCAACCACTCAGGATGAAAAACTTCAATGATAAACCCAGCCGCCAAGAGCCGGGCCACTTCTTCACCAATGGCCTTACGCCTCTCTTCATTGAAACGATGAAGAAATTGCTTGACCGGTTTAAACTTTGGATCAATATTAAGAGTGTGCTTAGCGAGTTCCCTCGGTACACCTGGCATGTCAGAAGGCTTCCATGCAAAGATGTCCCGGTTCTCACGGATGAACTCGATGAGCGCGCTTTCCTATTTCGGATCCAGATTAGCACTGATGCTGAACTGCTTGGATGAATCACCAGGAACGAAATCAACTAGCTTAGTGTCATCTGCCGATTTAAACTTCAAGACTGGATCATGCTCCGTAGTTGGCTTTTTCAGAGATGTCATATATGCCGGGTCAACATTGTCTTTATAAAACTTCAATTCTTCTGTCGTGCAGACAGACTCAGCATAAGCAGCATCGCCTTCTTCACACTCCAAAGCTATCTTGCGACTCCCATACACTGTTATAGTGCCCTTGTGACCCGGCATCTTTAGCTGCAAGTACAAGGCCTTGCCATAAACTTATCATAAGCCGACCATCCAAACAGAGCATGATAAGGGCTCTTGATCTTCACCACTTCAAAGGTCAACGTCTCAGACCTGGAATCATAATCATCTCCAAAAGCAACCTCCAAAGCTATTTTACCAACCGGGTATGCCGACTTACCAGGCACCACACCGTGAAAGACAGTGTTCGACGGTTTAAGATTTTTATCAGTCAATCCCATGCGACGGAAAGTTCGATAATAAAGGATATTGATGCTGCTACCTCCATCCATGAGTACCTTAGTGAATTTATATCCTCCAACCTGAGGCGCCACCACCAAAGCCAAGTGACCCGGATTATCAACCCGGGGCGGGTGATCCTCACGACTCCACACAATGGGCTGCTCAGACCATCGCAAGTAACGGGGAACTACTGGCTCAACGACGTTCACAACCCTTTTATGGAGCTTCTGATCTCGCTTGCATAAACTTGTGGCGAAGACGTGGTACTGCCCACTATTCAACTGCTTCGGATTACTTTCATACCCAGATTGTTGTTGCTGATTCCCCTGACCGGACTGTCGATGATGACCACTCTGATTGCCTTGATTGCTTGGGTGACCCTGGAAACCGGAATTAGAACCACCACCACCGTAACCCGGACCATGAGAGCCGGAACCTGAGCCGGCACCCGGCCCATGATTGTTCTGGAACAAATCAAATTTTTTGAACTCCTTCATAATGTGACAGTTCTTCCAAAGGTGACCGGATGGCCTTTCCCGCGTACCATGCTTTGGGCAAGGCTGATTCATCACCTGTTCAAGATTTATACCTGACCCTCCTGCCCAAGGAGGTGGCTTTCCCTTACGACGCTGACCCTTATTCTGCGTGTTGGTGTTGGCCACAAAATCTGAATTTTTATCGGCCTTGTGCTTACCATTGCCACCCTGACTCTCCGGGTTATGATGCTGGCTCTTGGTGTTGCCACTCTTCTTTCCCTTCCCCGTCTTTTCATCATCAGACTCGGGGTCCTTGGTACTATCAGAGTCGGCATATTTAATCAGAGCTGCCATCAGCTCCCCCATGTCATTGCAATGGCGCTTGAGTCGCTCTAGCTTTTGTTTAAGAGGCAAAAAAGGCAATTTTTCTCCAACATTAGGACCGCTGAGCCGGCATTAATGTTATCTGATGAGTGCAGGATGGCTTTGATCCGGCACACCCAATGGGTCATTTCGCCCGCTTCTTGGGCACAGGCATCCAAATCCACAATCGACATGGGCTGTTTGCACGTATCTTTAAAATTCTGGATGAACCGGGCCTTCAACTTGGCCCACAATCCAATTGAATTGGCAGGCAGTCCCTTTAGCCAAGTACAGGCCGTCCCATCCAGCATCATGGTCAAGTACTTGGCACACGCGGCATCGCTGACCTCCAACAGCTCCATGGCTATCTCGTAACTTTCAATCCACGCCTCAAGGGGTAAGTCGGCTGTATAGTTAGGCACCTTACGAGGTCCTTTGAAATCCTTGGGCAAACGCTCATTCCGCAAAGTCGGTACTAAACATGGTACGCCCGAGGTCCTAGAGGTCACAGCTGCCTCCGCTGAAGTCGTTGGATAAGCCGGAGATGGTTAATGGGTTGTGTATTGAGCCGCTAGCTCAGCCTCTCGACGTGCTCTATCCTGATCCATCTGGGCCTGAGTATTAAGACCACCACGCACCAGGTCATGTCCATGAGGCGGGTTACGGTGCTGCTCACTGCTTGATACCGCAGGGGAGTCCATGTGCCTGCTATAACTCCGGCTCGGGCGAGGGGTTGAATGGATCCTCTCACGACTGTAAGAATAAGCCTCCTGCTGCACCAATGCTGTCTGAAGAAGCTCTCTAGCCCTCCGTGTTTCAACCGCAGCTGGAGACTCGCCTTCAACCGGGAGAGTCGCCAATCACAATGCCGTAGCGATCATATTATCCAAAGGGTTAGAATAATGACCCGGCGACGTTGACACATATTGTGGCGGAATATTGCTCGGACGAGGCGGATCCGTCGTGCGTGGTTGAGCCGGCACTCCAGTCCCAGGCACGGCTACCACCCGGTTTACCTCTGGCGGGTCACTAGTCCCTGCACCAGGTGTGTTGAAGAGGTTCCTCGCCTCGTAAACCGGAGGCAGACGACTCCGGTGTCTTCTCCTCATGACTTCATTTGAAGCGTTCTGATCCAACGTGAGCCGGAAGGAATCAGCCTAGATCCGTTGTGCATGAGCATCCATAGCAGCTCGCTCCGTAGTCATCCTCGCGTCTTCAGCCGCCAGATCTTCCTGGCCTGAGCTATCTCATCCCGCAGCTTTGCAACTTCCGCGTTATGCTGAGTTTGATTTGCCGGGTTAACCTCTGCTGTTAACAATGTTGTCAAAGTGTCCAATAAGTCGGACAAGACCTGAGCCGGAGGGCGCGCAGGACCTCCTGCCCCGGCCACCGTCGTTGTTGCTGACCGGGAAATCATTACCACTGCAGTCGAAGAATTCTGCACTGGCTGTGTACCGGCCGTGAAGATCGCAACCCTACTAGGCGGCTCATAGGGGTCCGGAATACTGTCGCCATCGGAATAGCCCCCAAGCCGGCCATCTTGCAGTTTATACAATGACTCAGTTTCACCAGTGGATGACTCATCATCAGAGTAGACGACCGTCTCACCACCGGACACAGATCTATCCTCAGATTCCACCCCATAGATGAATCCTACGAAGGCACTTTTCACGGCGGGCTGAACTCGGGCGGGTCGCGCACGCTAAGCCGTCTCAATGATGTCGGTGCAGACGTCCGGCTCAGGGCCCGATTCGCCGATCTTGCCGATGAAAACATGAAATCCGCCGAAGGGGACCCAGTACCCGTACTCAATTGAGCCGGCCTCGGGGCCCCAGCCTGCATCGTCGATGTAGAGCTTGCCGCGGCGACTCTTGGTCATCCGGCCCATAGCGTTTCCCTTGATCCCTTCGAAGCTGCCCTTCAAGAACTCAAAACCACCGTGCGCCAGCCCATGGTGGGCGCCAACTGTCGTGGAATTGTCACGGCAGATGTCCTAGCAGAAGGACTTAGTCATGGAGCCATCGCAACGGGGTTAGCTTAAAGGGGTTAAAAGGGACAAAGGACACAAGGAGTTTATACTGGTTCGGCCCCTTGCGGTGAAGGTAAAGGCCTAATCCAGTTTGAGGTGGTATTGCTTATGTTTCGGTTACCAGGGAGCGAATACGCTTGACCTAGCTTTCGATCTGTTGTTTCTTGCCCTAACTCGCCGCCGGGTCGTCCCTTTATATACACGGGTCGACGCCCGATGGCTCACGGAATCCTAGCCGACTCATAAACAACGTGTCCGGCTCGGTGACTAACTGTACATGCCTTATAATACAAGTCATACATATACTGCGGTTTATACTTCTTTGGGCCTTAAGTCGCCTTCGGGCTTCAGGCCCTCGATGAGTCTGCGTAATGAACCATCGTCTTAAGCATCTTCATGGGCTTTGTCTTGATGAACCGCCAGGGGCTTAACCCGCCTCTCCTGAGCGGGTTAAACCCAATAGTTATATCCCCAACATCTAATCTTGGTGATGATTCCGTGTCAAATGACTTACTGCATGTTTGCTTATTTAAGCATGTTGTAGCATTTAATTTGATGCAAGTAAGGTTTAATCACCAATGTTGGGATGGTTTAATGATGAACATTGTCAATCCTTTTATATGAATAAAAGCTTCACTTATATGTGCAAATTGAGTTGCAATATTTTCATGCCTTCTACTTATTGTGATAATATTTTGGCTTTATATTTTATGAACTATGAAAGCTACTTATGTATACATGTGTTATATGTGCAAAAACCAAGGGAAATAGACATATACATATACAACATGTACACCTTGTCTCTTTTGTTAGCCACATTTCTGATTAAGCAACGCCGAGGACGGCTTTCTTTTCAAGAAGGGGAGGATGATGAGGACATGACTACCTTGGATACGACCAAAAATATTGCATACATGTATATTTGTGAGGTGATTTCTAATGCAAACTATGCAAAGACTTTTGTGTTGTCTAATTGCAGGTGTATGGGACATTTGTACAATCTTCATATGAATATAATGGAGAAAGGGACGTTTTGGTGCCGTTCAAGAAGTTCTCTCACGTCACTTTTAGCACAAGAGAAGATAGAGTCCAAGTCTCTCACTTTTTGAATTCAGATTCGGACTACACAGACATACGTGACTCAAAACGCCAAGAACTCTTTCATACGTACTTTGAATTGGGTGATTCTTTTTTTGTTGGAAAGTAGATTTCTTGCTCTTTCCAACCCAATTGGACTCACCTTCAAATTCGTCCGGAGCGTTGAGTTATCGATGAAACAATCTGATGCTGTAGCAGAATCCGAGTCAAACTACAAGTCCAAAGGTGTTGCATCACCTCCACTTGGGCCCATGAGCCTTGCACGACCTAGGGTTAGTTTTAGGCTGCCTCGGGATGTCCTCCCACCTTCTTGGCCACCACTCCTTGCTCCTATATAAGTAGATCCAACTAGTAGCTTTTTCCTTGGGATTTGTTTAGTTAAAAGTTAGCCATTGCAACTTCGTATACTTCGTTTGTGTCCAACGACCAGACCAAGACCGCTTTCGGATCCCCACCTTTATCCATACTTCATTTATATTCGCAATATTCAGATCTCTGATACCACTTGATAGAGGCGAGGGTCCCGATCTTTCTATGAGATGATAACTATCGATTTGGTGGACCGACCTTGACGATCCAACTACAAACATGCACGACGTTGCGCCTTTGGAATCGCTAAACCAATTCCTGAGGTTACTGACGATGTTGGAAGCACGATCAGCCTGACCATGAAGGTCTATTCCTACACGCAATCGAAGAACAAGCAAGAATATGATAATCCAATCTAAATATTGTGAATATAGATGAAGTATGGATAAAGGTGGGGATCCGAAAGCTGTCTTGGTCTGGTCATTGGACACAAACAAAGTACACGAAGTTGCAATCGCTAACTTTTAACTAAACAAATCCCAAGGAAAAAGCTACTAGATGGATCTACTTATATAGGAGCAATGGGTGGCGGCCAAGGAGGTGGGAGGATGTCCCAAGGCAGCCTAAAACTAACCCTAGGCCGTACAAGGCTCATGGTCCCAAGTGGAGGTGATGCAACACATTTGGACTTGTAGTTTGACTCGGATTCTGCTGCAGCAACAGATTGTTTCGTCGATAACTCAACGCTCCAGATGAATTTGAAGGTGAAGACAATTGGGTTGGAAAGAGCACGAAACCTACTTTCCAACAAAAAAGAATCACCCAATTCGAAGTCCGTATGAAATAGTTCTTGGCATTTTGAGTGAGGTATGTCTGTGCAGTGCGAATCTGAATCCAAAAGTGAGGGACTCGGACTCTATCTTCTCTTGTGCTAAAAGTGACGTGAGAGAACTTCTTGAACAGCACTGAAACGTCCCTTTCTCCCTTATCTTCATATGGTGATTGTACAAGTCCCATACACTTGCTACTTCTTGAGCTTGCGTTGGTTTTCCTTGAAGAGGAAAGAGTGATGCAGCAAAGTAGAGTATTTCCCTCAGTTTGAGAACCAAGGTATCAATCCAGTAGGAGACAACGCACAAATCACTGAATACCTACACAAACAATCAAACAACTTGCACCCAACGCGATAAAGGGGTTGTCAATCCCTTCACGGTTACTTGCAAAAGTGAGATCTGATAGAGATAGATAAACGATAAAGTAAATACTTTTGGTATTTTTGGTTTATAGATCGAAAAGTAAAAGATAGCAAAAACAGTAGATCAGAAACTTATATGATGGAAAATAGACCCCAGGGCCATAGGTTTCACTAGAGGCTTCTCTCAAGAAAGCAAATAATACATGGGTGAACAAATTACTGCCGAGCAATTGATAGAAAAGCGCAAAGTTACGACGATATCTAAGGCAATGATCATGAATATAGGCATCACATCCATGTCAAGTAGACCAAAACGATTCTGCATCTACTACTATTACTCCACACATCGACCGCTATCCAGCATGCATCTAGAGTATTAACTTCATAAAAAACGAAGTAACGCATTAAGTAAGATGACATGATGTAGAGGAATTAACTCAAGCAATATGATGAAAACCCCATCTTTTATCCTCGATGGCAACAATACAATACATGCCTTTCTGCCCCTACTGTCACTGGAAAAGGACACCGCAAGATTGAACACAAAGATCAGCACTTCTCCCCTTGCAAGAAAAACCAATCTAGTTGGCCAAACCAAAACGATAGTTCGAAGAGAATTACAAAGATATCAAATCATGCCTAAAAGAATTCAGAGAAGACTCAAATAATATTCATAGATGAGATAATCATAAATCCACAATTCACCGGATCTCGGCAAACACAATGCAAAAAAGTATTACATCGATAGATCTCCAAGAACATCGAGGAGAATATGGTATTGAGAATCAAAGAGAGAGAGAAGAAGTAGTCTAGCTACAAGCTATGGACCCATAGGTCTGTGGTAAACTACTCACGCTTCATCGGAAGGGCAATGGGGTTGATATAGAAGCCCTTTGACCGAATCCCTCTCCGGCAGGGTGCAGGAAAAGGTCCCTAGATGGGATCTCACGGGTACAGAAGGTTGCGGCGGTGGAAAAGTGTTTTCGTGGATGCCTCTGGTGGTTTGGGGATATATGGGAATATATAGGTGAAAGAATTAGGTCAGGAGGCTCATGGCGGCCCACAAGGGTGGGGGACGCGCCCTCCGTTTTTGTGGCCGCCTCGTGGCTCCTCCGACTTCATCTCCAAGTCTCCTGGTTGTCTTCTGGTCCAAGAAAAATCATAGCGAAGGTTTCATTCCGTTTGGTATTCTTTTTCTACGAAACTATTAAACAAGGAAAAAACATAAATTGGCATTGGGCTCTAGGTTAATAGGTTAGTCCCAAAAATAATATAAAACAGCATATTAATGCATATAAAACATCCAAAACAGATAATATAATAGCATGGAACAATAAAAAATTATAGATACGTTGGATACGTATCAAGAATCCCCAATCTTAATTCCTGCTCGTCCTCGAGTAGGTAAATGATAAAAAACAGAATTTTTGATGTGGAATGCTACCTAACATATTTATCCGTGTAATTTTCTTTATTGTGGCATGAATGTTCAAATCCATAAGATTCAAAACAAAAGTTTAATGTTGACATAAAAACAATAATACTTCAAGCATACTAACAAGGCAATTATGTCTTCTCAAAATAACATGGCCAAAGAAAGCTTATCCCTATAAAATCATATAGTCTGGCTTATGCTCCATCTTCATCACACAAAATATTTAAATCATGCACAACCACAATGACAAGCCAAGCAATTGTTTCATACCTTTGATGTTCTCAAACTTTTTCAACTTTCACGCAATACATGAGCGTGAGCCATGGACATAACACTATAGGTGGAATAGAAGGTGTTTGTGGAGAAGAAAAAAAGAGGGAGATAGTCTCACATCAACTAAGCATATCAACGGGCTATGGAGATGCCCATCAATAGATATCAATGTGAGTGAATAGGGATTGCCATGCAACGGATGCACTAGAGCTATAAGTTTATGAAAGCTCAAAAAGAAACTAAGTGGGTGTGCATCCAACTCGCTTGCTCACGAAGACCTAGGGCAATTTGAGGAAGCCCATCACTGGAATATACAAGCCAAGTTCTATAATGAAAAATTCCCACTAGTATATGAAAGTGACAACATAGGAGACTCTCTATCATGAAGATCATGGTGCTACTTTGAAGCACAAGTGTGGTAAAAGGATAGTAACATTGTCCCTTCTCTATTTTCTCTCATTTTTTTATTTGGGCTTTCTCTCATTTTTTTGGCCTCTTTTTTTTCGTCTGGAGTCTCATCCCAACTTGTGGGGGAATCATAGTCTCCATCATCCTTTCCTCACATGGGACAATGCTCTAATAATGAATATCATCACACTTTTATTTACTTACAACTCAAGAATTACAACTTGATACTTAGAACAAAATATGACTCTATATGAATGCCTCCGGCGGTGTACCGGGATGTGCAATGAATCAAGAGTGACATGTATGAAAGAATTATGAACAGTGGCTTTGCCACAAATACGATGTCAACTAAATGATCATGCAAACCAATATGACAATGATGGAACGTGTCATAATAAACAGAATGGTGGAAAGTTGAATGGCAATATATCTCGGAATGGCTATGGAAATGCCATAATAGGTAGGTATGGTGGCTGTTTTGAGGAAGGTATATGGTGGGTTTATGGTACCGGCGAAAGTTGCGCGGTACTAGAGAGGCTAGCAATGGTGGAAGGGTGAGAGTGCGTATAATCCATGGACTCAACATTTGTCATAAAGAACTCACATACTTATTGCAAAAATCTATTAGTTATCAAAATGAAGTACTACACGCATGCTCCTAGGGGGATAGATTGGTAGGAAAAGACCATCGCTCGTCCCCGACCGCCACTCATAAGGAAGACAATCAATAAATAAATCATGCTCCGACTTCATCACATAACGGTTCACCATACGTGCATGCTACGGGAATCACAAACCTTAACACAAGTATTTCTCAAATTCACAACTACTCACTAGCATGACTCTAATATCACAATCTTTATATTTCAAAACAATCATAAGGAATCAAACTTCTCATAGTATTCATTGCACTTTATATGAAAGTTTTTATTATATCCCTCTTGGATGCCTATCATATTAGGAGTAATTTTATAACCAAAGAAAATTACCATGCTGTTTAAAGACTCTCAAAATAATATAAGTGAAGCATGAGAGTTCATCAATTTCTATAAAATAAAATCATCACCGTGCTGTAAAAAGATATAAGTGAAGCACTAGAGCAAAATTGCCTAGCTCAAAAGATATAAGTGAAGCACATAGAGTATTCTAATAAATCACGATTCATGCGTGTCCCTCTCAAAAGGTGTGTACAACAAGGATGATTGTGGCAAACTAAAAATCAAAGACTCAAATCATACAAGCCGCTCCATGCAGAACACATATCATGTGGTGAATAAAAATATAGCCTCAAGTAAAGTTACCGATAGACGAAGACGAAAGAGGGGATGCCTTCCGGGGCATCCCCAAGCTTAGGCTCTTGGTTGTCCTTGAATATTACCTTGGGGTGCCTTGGGCATCCCCAAGCTTAGGCTCTTGGCACTCCTTATTCCGCCTTACCCAAAACTTGAAAACTTCACAACACAAAACTCAATAGAAAATCTCATAAGCTTCGGTAGTATAAGAAAACAAATCACCACTTTTGGTACTGTTGTGAACTCATTCTTTATTTATTTTGGTGTAATATCTACTCTATTCCAACTTTTCCATGGTTCATACCCCCCCGATACTACCCATAGAATCATCGAAAATTAGGAAAACCTAATAAATTTGTTTATTAATCTTCTGCAAAAAGAATCAAATCAAAAGCACGCTTCTGTAAAAAATGAAAATTATTTTCCTGGGCGCAAAAGTTTCTGTTTTTCAGCAAGATCAAATCAACTGTCACCGTAAGCCATCCCAAAGGTCTTACTTGGCACAAACACTAATTCAAACACAAAAACCACATATAACCAGAGGCTAGATGAATTATTTATTGCAAAACAGAAGCAAAAAGCAAAAAGCAAAAAACAAAAATAAAATTGGGTTGCCTCCCAACAAGCGCTATTGTTTAACACCCTTAGCTAGGCATAAAACACGAATAGATCTAAGTATTGTCATCTTTGGTATGCAATCCATAAGTAGCTCTCATAATAGATTCATATGCCAATTTCATTTTCTTTCTTGGAAAGTGTTCCATGCCCTTCCTTAACAGAAGTTGAAATCTAATGCTTCCTTCTTTCATATCAATAATTGCACCAATCGTTCTAAGGAAAGGTCTACCAAGAATAATAGGACATGTAGGATTGCAATGTATATCAAGGCCAATGAAATATACGGGCACATAATTCCTATTTGCAACAATAAGAACATCATTAATCCTTCCCATAGTTTTCTTAATAGTGGAATCTGTAAGATGCAAATTTAAAGAACAATCATCAAATTCATGAAAACCTAGCACCTCACATAGAGTTTTTGGAATCGTGGAAACACTAGCACCCAAATCACACAAAGCATGTCACTCATAATATTTAATCTTAATCTTAATAATAGGTTCCCACTCATCATAATGTTTTCTAGGGATAGAAACTTCCAATTCAAGCTTTTCTTCAAAAGATTGCATCATAGCATCAACGACATGTTTAGTAAAAGCTTTGTTTTGATTATAAGCATGAGGAGAATTCAACATGGATTGCAACATGGAAATAAAATATATTAAAAAACAATTATCATAATTAAATTCCTTGAAATCCAAAAGAGTGGGTTCATTGCTACTTAAAGTTTTGACCTCTCCAATCCCAGTTTTATCAATTTTTGCATCAAGATCTAAAAACTCCGAATCATTGGGACGGCTTTTAACTAAAGTTGACTCATCTCCAGTCCCATCTTTATCAAGATTTATATTGGAAAACAAAGATTTAATAGGAGTCACATCAATCACTTTAAGATCTTCATCATTAATTTCACGGAAACTAGAAGAACACGTTTTTACAATCTCGTTTAGCATGCACCGTCAAAAAAAAAAAATCTCGTTTAGCATGCATCTTCACGGTTCTTTCTTTGCACTCATCAATGGAAATTCTCATAGCTTTGAGAGACTCATTAATATCATGCTTGGGTGGAATAGATATAAGTTTCAAAGAATCAACATCAAGAGAAATTCTTGCTGGAAATATGCCCTAGAGGCAATAATAAAATGGTTATTATTGTATTTCCTTGTTCATGATAATTGTCTATTGTTCATGCTATAATTGTATTAACTGGAAACCGTAATACATGTGTGAATACATAGACCACAACATGTCCCTAGTAAGCCTCTAGTCGACTAGCTCGTTGATCAATAGATGGTTATGGTTTCCTGACCATGGACATTGAATGTCATTGATAATGGGATCACATCATTAGGAGAATGATGTGATGGACAAGACCCAATCCTAAGCATAGCACAAGATCGTGTAGTTCGTTTGCTAAGAGCTTTTCTAATGTCAAGTATCATTTCCTTAGACCATGAGATTGTGCAACTCCCGGATACCGTAGGAATGCTTTGGGTGTACCAAACGTCACAACGTGACTGGGTGGCTATAAAGGTGCACTACAGGTATCTCCGAAAGTGTCTGTTGGGTTGGCACGAATCGAGACTGGGATTTGTCACTCCGTATGATGGAGAGGTATCTCTGGGCCCACTCGGTAATGCATCATCATAATGAGCTCAGTGTGACTAATGAGTTAGCCACGGGATCATGCGTTACGGAACGAGTAAAGAGACTTGCCGGTAATGAGATTGAACGAGGTATTGGGATACCGACGATCGAATCTCGGGCAAGTAACATACCGATAGACAAAGGGAATTGTATACGGGATTGATTGAATCCCCGACATCATGGTTCATCCGATGAGATCATCGTGGAACATGTGGGAGCCAATATGGGTATCCAGATCCCGCTATTGGTTATTGGCCGGAGAGGTGTCTCGGTCATGTCTGCATGGTTCCCGAACCCGTAGGGTCTACACACTTAAGGTTCGGTGACGCTAGAGTTGTTATGGGAAATAGTATGTGGTTACCGAAGGTTTTTCGGAGTCCCGGATGAGATCCTGGACGTGGCGAGGAACTCCGGAGTGGTCTGGAGGTGAAGATCGATATATTGGACGAAGGGTATTGGAGTCCGGAATTGTTCTGGGAGTACCGGGTGACGACCAGCGTAACCCAAAGGTGTTTCGGAGGCCCCGACAAGCGTTGGGGGGCCTTATGGGCCAAGGGGAGGGGGCACACCAGCCCACTAAGGGGCTGTGCGCCCCTCCCAACCCCTCTCACATAATGTGGAGAGGTGGGGGCGCCTCCCCTAGGGCAGCCACCCCTCCCGGCTTGGGGGGCAAGTTTCCCAGGGGTGGGGGCGCCCAAACCCATCTAGGGTTTCCCCTGTGGCCGCCGCCCCTCCCCTAGGGAACCCTAGGGCGCATCCTCCACCCCCTTCCCCCTATATATAGTGAGGGAGAGAGAGGGCAGCCGCACCCCTTGCCTGGCGCAGCCCTCTCCTCCTCCAACTCCTCCTCCTCCTCCGTAGTGCTTAGCGAAGCTCTGCCAGAGAACCACGAGCTCCATTGCCACCATGCCGTCATCCTGCTGGAGTTCTCCCTCAACTTCTCCTCTCCCCTTGCTGGATCAAGAAGGAGGAGACGTCCCCGGGTTGTACGTGTGTTGAACGCGAAGGCGCCGTCCGTTCGGCGCTAGATCGGATCTTCCGCGATTTGAATCGCCGCGAGTATGACTCCATCAACCGCCTTCTTGTAACGCTTCCGCTTAGCGATCTTTAAGGGTATGAAGATGCACTACCTCTCTCTTGTTGCTAGTATCTCCTAGATTGATCTTGGTGACACATAGGAAAATTTTGAATTATTACTACGTTCCCCAACAGTGGTATCAGAGCTAGGTCTATGCGTAGATTCTATGCACGAGTAGAACACAAAGTAGTTGTGAGCGATGATTTGTTAAATTGCTTACCGTTACTAGTCTTATCTTGATTCGGCGGCATTGTGGGATGAAGCGGCCCGGACCGACCTTACACGTACTCTTACGTGAGACAGGTTCCACCGACGGACATGCACTTGATGCATAAGGTGGCTAGCGGGTGTCTGTCTCTCCTACTTTAGTCGGATCGGATTCGATGAAGAGGGTCCTTATGAAGGGTAAATAGCAATTGGCATATCACCATTGTGGCTTTTGCGTAGGTAAGAAACGTTCCTGCTAGAAACCCATAGCAGCCACGTAAAACATGCAACAACAATTAGAGGACGTCTAACTTGTTTTTGCAGGGTATGCTATGTGATGTGATATGGACAAAAGGATGTGATGAATTATATATATGTGATGTATGAGACTGATCATGTTCTTGTAATAGGAATCACGACTTGCATGTTGATGAGTATGACAACCGGCAGGAGCTATAGGAGTTGTCTTAATTTATTGTATGACCTGCGTGTCAATGAAAAACGCCATGTAATTACTTTACTTTATTGCTAACCGTTAGCCATAGTAGTAGAAGTAATAGTTGGCGAGACAACTTCATGAAGACACGATGATGGAGATCATGATGATGGAGATCATGGTGTCATGCCGGTGACGAAGGTGATCATGTCGCGCCTCGAAGATGGAGATCAAAGGCGCAAGATGATATTGGCCATATGATGTCACTTTATGATTTGCATATGATGTTTGTCATGTTTACATCTTATTTGCTTAGAACGACGGTAGCATAAATAAGATGATCCCTCACTAAAATTTCAAGAGATTTGTTCCCCCTAACTGTGCACCATTGCGAAGGTTCGTTGTTTCGAAGCACCACGTGATGATCGGGTGTGATAGATTCTAATGTTCGCATACAACGGGTGTAAGCCAGATTTACACATGCGAAACACTTAGGTTGACTTGACGAGCCTAGCATGTACAGACATGGCCTCGGAACACAAGAGACCGAAAGGTCGAACATGAGTCGTATAGTAGATACGATCAACATGGAGATGTTCACCGTTGATGACTAGTCCGTCTCACGTGATGATCGGACACGGTCTAGTCGATTCGGATCATGTATCACTTAGATGACTAGAGGGATGTCTATCTAAGTGGGAGTTCATTAAATAATCAGATGAACTTAATTATCATGAACATAGTCAGAAGGTCTTTGTAAATTATGTCGTAGCTTACGCTTTAGTTCTACTGTTTAAGATATGTTCCGAGAAAAAATTTAGTTGAAAGTTGATAGTAGAAATTATGCGGACTGGGTCCGTAAACTGAGGATTATCCTCATTGCTGCGCAGAAGGCTTATGTCCTTAATGCACCGCTCGGTGTGCTGAACCTCGAGCGTCGTCTGTGGATGTTGCGAACATCTGACACACACGTTTTGATGACTACGTGATAGTTCAGTGCGTAATGCTAACGGTTTAGAATTGAGGCGCCAAAGACGTTTTTGAAACGTCGCAGAACATATGAGATGTTCCAAAGACTGAAATTGGGATTTCAGACTAGTGCCCACGCCAAGAGGTATGAGACCTCTGACAAGTTTCTTAAGCCTGCAAACTAAGGGAGAAAAGCTCAATCGTTGAGCATGTGCTCAGATTGTCTGAGTACTACAATCGCTTGAATCGAGTGGGAGTTAATCTTCCAGATGAGATAGTGATGGTTCTCCATAGTCACTGCCACCAAGCTATTAGAGCTTCGTGATGAACTATAACATATCAGGGATAGACATGATGATCCTTGAGCAACTCACGATGTTTGACACCGCGAAAGTAGAAATCAAGTAGGAGCATCAATTGTTGATGGTTAGTAAAACCACTAGTTTCAAGAAGGGCAAGGGAAAGAAGGGATACTTCATGAAACGGCAAATCAATTGCTGCTCTAGTGAAGAAACCCAAGGTTGAACCCAAACCCAAGACTAAGTGCTTCTGTAATGAGGGGAACGGTCACTAAAGCAGAACTACCCTAGATACTTGGTAGATGAGAAGGCAAGCAAGGTCAACAGAAGTATATTGGATATACATTATATTAATGTGTACTTTACTAGTACTCCTAGTAGCACCAGGGTATTAGATACCGGTTCGGTTGCTAAGTGTTGGTAACTCGAAATAAAAGGCTACGGAATAAACGGAGACTAGCTAAAGGTGAGATGACGATATGTGTTGGAAGTGTTTCCAAGGTTGATGTAATCAAACATCGTATGCTCCCTCTACCATCGGGATTGGTATTAAACCTAAATAATTGTTATTTGGTGTTTGCGTTGAGCATAGACATGATTGTATTATGTTTATCGCAATACGGTTATTCATTTAAGGAGAATAATGGTTACTCTGTTTATTTGAATAATACCTTCAATGGGCTTGCTCCTAAAATGAATGGTTTATTGAATCTCGATCGTAGTGATACACATGTTCATGCCAAAAGATATAAGATATTAATGATAGTACCACATACTTGTGGCACTGCCATTTGAGTCATATTGGTAGAAAACGCATGAAGAAGCTCCATGTTGATGGATCTTTGGACTCACTCATTTTTGAAAAGATTGAGACATGCGAACCATGTCTATTGGTATATATGCATGAAGAAACTCCATACAGATGGATCGTTTGGACTCACTTGATTTTGAATCACTTGAGACATGCAAATCATACCACATGGGCAAGATGACTGAAAGGCCTCGTTTTCAGTAAGTTGGAACAAGAAAGCAACTTGTTGGAAGTAGTACATTTTGATGTGCGCAGTCCAATGAGTGCTGAGGCATGCAGTGGATATTGTTATGTTCTTACTTCACAGATGATTTGAGTAGATGCTGAGTATATTTACTTGATGAAACACAAGTCTAAATTATTAAAAGGTTCAAGTAATTTTAGAGTGAAGTTGAAGATAGTCGTGACAAGAGGATAAAATGTCTGTGATATGATCATAGAGATGAATATCTGAGTTACGAGTTTGACACACAATTAAGACATTGTGGAAATTGTTTCACAACTAATACCGCCTGGAACACCATAGTGTGATGGTGTGTCCAAACATCATAACTGCACCCTATTGGATATGGTGCATACCATGATGTCTCTCATCGAATTACCACTATCGTTTATGGGTTAGGCATTAGAGACAACCGCATTCACTTTAAATAGGGCACCACGCAATTCCGTTGAGACGACACCGTATGAACTATGGTTTAGAGAAACCTAAGCTGTCGTTTCTTAAAAGTTTGGGGCTGCGACGCTTATGTGAAAAAAGTTTCAGGCTGATAAGCTCGAACCCAAAGCGGATAAATGCATCTTCATAGAATACCCAAAACAGTTGGGTATACCTCCTATTTCAGATCCGGAAGAAAAGTGATTGTTTCTAGAAACAGGTCCTTTCTCGAGGAAAAGTTTAACTCGAAAGAATTGAGTGGGAGGATGGTGGAGACTTGATGAGGTTATTGAACCATCACTTCAACTAGTGTGTAGCAGGGCACAGGAAGTTGTTCCTGTGGCACCTACACCAATTGAAGTGGAAGCTTATGATAGTGATCATGAAACTTCGGATCAAGTCACTACCAAACCTCGTAGGTCGACAAGGATGCGTACTACTTCAGAGTGGTACGTAATCCTGTCTTGGGAGTCATGTTGCTAGACAACAATGAACCTACGAGCTATGGAGAAGCGATGGTGGGCCCAGATTCCGACGAATGGCTCGAGGCCATAAAATCCGAGAGAGGATCCATGTATAAAAACAAAGTATAGACTTTGGAAGAACTACTTGATGGTCGTAAGGCTGTTGGGTGCAGATGGATTCTAAAAGGAAGACGGACAATGATGGTAAGTGTCACCATTAAGAAAGCTCGACTTGTCGTTAAGATGTTTTCCGACAAGTTCAAGGAGTTGACTACGATGAGACTTTCTCACTCGTAGCGATGCTAAGAGTCTGTTGGAATTATATTAGCAGTTACTGCATTATTTATGAAATCTTGCAGATGGGATGTCAAAACATTGTTTCCTCGATGATTTTCTTGAGGAAAGGTTGTACGTGATACAACCAGAAGGTTTTGTCAATCCTAAAAGATGCTAACAAGTATGCAAAGCTCCAGCAATCCTTCTAAGGACTGGAGTAAGCATCTCGGAGTTGGAATGTACGCTTTGATGAGATGATCAAAGATTTTGGGTTTATACAAAGTTTATGAGAAACTTGTATTTCCAAAGAAGTGAGTGGGAGCACTATAGAATTTTTGATGAGTATATGTTGTTAACATATTGTTGATCAGAAATGATGTAGAATTTCTGGAAAGCATACAGGGTTATTTGAAAAGTGTTTTTCAATGGAAAACCTGGATTAAGCTACTTGAACATTGAGCATCAAGATCTATAAGGATAGATCAAAAACGCTTAATAGTACTTTCAAATGAATACATACCGTGACAAGATTTTGAAGGAGTTCAAAATAGATCAGCAAAGAAGGAGTTCTTGGCTGTGTTACAAGGTGTGAGTATTGAGTAAGACTCAAGACCTGACCACGGCAGTAGAGAGAGAAAGGACGCGAAGGTCGTCCCCTATGCTTTAGACGTAGGCTCTACAGTATGCTATGCTGTGTACCGCACCTGAAGTGTGCCTTGCCATGAGTTAGTCAAGGGGTACAATAGTGATCCAGGAATGGATCACATGACAACGGTCGAACTTATCCTTAGTATCTAGTGGACTAAGGAATTTTCTCGATTATGGAGGTGGAAAAGAGTTCGTCGTAAAGGGTTACGTCGATGCAAACTTTGACACTAATCCAGATGACTCTGAGTAGTAAACCGGATTCGTATAGTAGAGCAGTTATTTGGAATAGCTCCAAGTAGCGCGTGGTAGCTGCATCTACAAGATGACATAGAGATTTGTAAAGCACACACGGATCTGAAAGGTTCAGACACGTTGACTAATAACCTCTCTCACAAGCGAGATATGAACAAACCCCATGGGTGTTGGATTCATTACAATCACATAGTGATGTGAACTAGATTATTGACTCTAGTGCAAGTGGGAGACTGTTGGAAATATGCCCTAGAGGCAATAATAAAATGGTTATTATTGTATTTCCTTGTTCACGATAATTGTCTATTGTTCATGCTATAATTGTATTAACTGGAAACCGTAATACATGTGTGAATACATAGACCACAACATGTCCCTAGTAAGCCTCTAGTCGACTAGCTCGTTGATCAATAGATGGTTATGGTTTCCTGACCATGGACATTGGATGTCATTGATAACGGGATCACATCATCAGGAGAATGATGTGATGGACAAGACCCAATCCTAAGCATAGCACAAGATCGTGTAGTTTGTTTGCTAAGAGCTTTTCTAATTTCAAGTATCATTTCCTTAGACCATGAGATTGTGCAACTCCCGGATACCGTAGGAATGCTTTAGGTGTACCAAACGTCACAACGTGACTGGGTGGCTATAAAGGTGCACTACAGGTATCTCCGAAAGTGTCTGTTGGGTTGGCACGAATCGAGACTGGGATTTGTCAATCCGTATGACGGAGAGGTATCTCTGGGCTCACTCGGTAATGCATCATCATAATGAGCTCAATGTGACTAATGAGTTAGCCACGGGATCATGCGTTACGGAACGAGTAAAGAGACTTGCCGGTAACGAGATTGAACGAGGTATTGGGATACCGACGATCGAATCTCGGGCAAGTAACATACCGATAGACAAAGGGAATTGTATATGGGATTGATTGAATCCCCGACATCGTGGTTCATCCGATGAGATCATCGTGGAACATGTGGGAGCCAATATGGGTATCCAGATCCCGCTATTGGTTATTGGCCGGAGAGGTGTCTCGGTCATGTCTGCATGGTTCCCGAACCCGTAGGGTCTACACACTTAAGGTTCGGTGACGCTAGAGTTGTTATGGGAAATAGTATGTGGTTACCGAAGGTTGTTCGGAGTCCCGGATGAGATCGCGGACGTGACGAGGAACTCCGGAGTGGTTCGGAGGTGAAGATCGATATATTGGACGAAGGGTATTGGAGTCCGGAATTGTTCTGGGAGTACCGGGTGACGACCAGCGTGACCGAAAGGTGTTTCGGAGGCCCCGGCAAGCATTGGGGGGCCTTATGGGCCAAGGGGTGGGGGCACACCAGCCCACTAAGGGGCTGTGCGCCCCTCCCAACCCCTCTCATGTAACGTGGAGAGGTGGGGGCGCCTCCCCTAGGGCAGCCACCCTCCCGGCTTGGGGGGCAAGTTTCCCAGGGGTGGGGGCGCCTAAACCCATATAGGGTTTCCCCTGTGGCCACCGCCCCTCCCCTAGGGAACCCTAGGGCGCCTCCTCCACCCCCTTCCCCCTATATCTAGTGAGGGAGAGAGAGGCCAGGCGCACCCCTTGTCTGGCGCAGCCCTCTCCTCCTCCGACTCCGTAGTGCTTAGCGAAGCTCTGCCGGAGAACCACGAGCTCCATTGCCACCATGCCGTCGTGCTGCTGGAGTTCTCCCTCAACTTCTCCTCTCTCCTTGCTGGATCAAGAAGGAGGAGACGTACCCGGGCTGTACGTGTGTTGAACGCGGAGGCGCCGTCAATTCGGCGCTAGATCGGATCTTCCGCGATTTGAATCGCCGCGAGTACGACTCCATCAACCGCATTCTTGTAACGCTTCCGCTTAGCGATCTTCAAGGGTGTGAAGATGCACTCCCTCTCTCTAGTTGCTAGCATCTCCTAGATTGATCTTGGTGACACGTAGGAAAATTTTGAATTATTACTACGTTCCCCAACAATTTTATCCACGTTCCTAGCCAAATCGTCAATCTTAAGCAAAATTTCTTCAATCAAAGCGCTGAAATTCTTTTGCGAACTCATAAATTATTTAACACTATTCTAAAAATCATAGGGAATCTTATTATAATTTCCATAAGAATTGTTGTAGGAATTACCATAATTATTAGAGGAATTACTAGGAAACGGCCTAGGATTAAAATTACCTCTATACACATTATTACCAAAATTGTTCCTACCAACAAAATTCACATCCATAGATTCATTATTGTTTTCAATCAAAGTAGACAAAGTCATATCATTAGGATCCATAGAAGCACTCTTGCTAGCAAATAATTTCATAAGCTCATCCATCTTTCCACTCAAAACATTAATCTCTTCGATTGCATGCACTTTTTTACTAGTGGAAGATCTTTCGGTATGCCATTGAGAATAATTAACCATAATATTATCTAGGAGTTTAGTAGCTTCTCTTAAAGCAATTTCCATAAAAGTACCTCCCGCGGCCGAATCTAAAAGATTTCTAGAGGCAAAATTCAATCCGGCATAAATTTTTTGTATAATCATCCACAAATTCAAACCATGAGTAGGGCAATTTGGTATTGTCAATTTCATCCTCTCCCAAGATTGTGCAACATGTTCATGATCAAGTTGCTTAAAATTAATAATCTCGTTCCTAAGGGAGATGATCTTAGCGGGAGGAAAATACTTGGAAATAAAAGCATCTTTGCACTTATTCCATGAATCAATACTATTTTTAGGCAAAGATGAAAACCAAGTTTTAACACGATCTCATAGTGAGAAGGGAAATAGATTCAATTTAACGATATAATTATCCACATCTTTTTTCTTTTGCATATCACACAAATCAATGAAATTGTTTAGATGGGATGCGACATCTTCACTAGGAAGGCTAGAAAATTGATCTTTCATAACAAGATTCAGCAAAGCGGCATTAATCTCACGAGATTCCGCACTAGCGGTGGGAGCAATCGGGTACTAATAAAATCATTATTATTGGTGTTGGAAAAGTCACACAATTTGGTATTCTCTTGAGCCATCCTGACAAAGCAAGCAATCCAACACACAATCACACAAAAAGTAAACGAAGAAGATGAACGGAAGAGGGGGGAAGAAAAGGAAAATCTTTTTGAAAATTGTTTTAGAAGTGGGGGAGAGGAAAACGAGAGGAGAATGGAGAATAATGTAATGCAAGAGATGAGAGTTTATGATGGGTACTTGGTATGTCTTGACTGGCGTAGATCTCCCCGGCAACGGTGCCAGAAATTCTTCCTGCTACTGCTTGAGCTTGCATTGGTTTTTCCCTTGAAGAGGAAAGGGTGATGCAGGAAAGTAGAGATAAGTATTTGCCTCAGTTTGAGTACTAAGGTATCAATCCAGTAGGACACAACGCACAAATCACCGAATACCTGCACAAACAATCAAACAACTTGCACCCAACGCGATAAAGGGGTTGTCAATCCCTTCACGGTTACTTGCAAAAGTGAGATCTGATAGAGATAGATAAATGATAAAGTAAATATTTTTGGTATTTTTGGTTTATAGATCGGAAAGTAAAAGATAGCAAACATAGTAGATCGGAAACTTATATGATGGAAAATAGACCCGGGGGCCATAGGTTTCACTAGATGCTTCTCTCAAGAAATCAAATAATACGGTGGGTGAACAAATTACTGCCGAGCAATTGATAGAAAAGTGCAATGTTATGACGATATCTAAGGCAATGATCATGAATATAGGCATCACGTCCGTGTCAAGTAGAGCGAAATGATTCTGCATCTACTACTATTACTCCACACATCGACCGCTATCCAGCATGCATCTAGAGTATTAAGTTCATAAAGAATGGAGTAACGCATTAAGTAAGATGACATGATGTAGAGGAATTAACTCAAGAAATATGATGAAAACCCCATCTTTTTACCCAAGATGGCAACAGTACAATACGTGCCTTGCTACCCCTACTGTCAGAGGGAAAGGCCACTGCAAGATTGAACCCAAAGCTAAGCACTTCTCCCCTTGCAAAAAAAACCAATCTAGTTGGCCAAACCAAATCGATAGTCCGAAGAGAATTACAAAGATATCAAATCATGCATAAAAGAATTCAGAGAAGATTCAAATAATATTCATAGATAAGATGATCATAAATCCACAATTCATCGGATCTTGGCAAACACACCACAAAAAAGTATTACATCGAATAGATCTCCAAGAACATCGAGGAGAACATGGTATTGAGAATCAAAGAGAGAGAAGAAGTAGTCTAGCTACTAGCTATGGACCCGTAGGTCTGTGGTAAACTACTCACGCTGCATCGGAAGGGCAATGGGGTTGATGTAGAAGCCCTCCGTGATCGAATCCCCCTCCGGCAGAGTGCCAAAAAAGGTCCCTAGATGGGATCTCATGGGTACAGAAGGTTGCGGCGGTGGAAAAGTGTTTTCGTGGATGCCTCTGGTGGTTTGGGGATATAGGGGAATATATAGGCGAACGAATTAGGTCAGGAGGCTCAAGAGGGCCCACAAGGGTGGGGGACATGCCCTGCCCCCTGGGTGCGCCTCCGTCCTTGTGGCCGCCTCGTGGCTCCTCCGACTTCATCTCCAAGTCTCCTGGTTGTCTTCTGGTCCAAGAAAATCATCGCGAAGGTTTCATTCCGTTTGGACTCGGTTTGGTATTCCTTTTCTGCGAAACTCTAAGACAAGGAAAAAACAGAAACTGGCATTGGGTTCTAGGTTAATAGGTTAGTCCCCAAAACAATATAAAATAGTGTATTAGTACATATAAAACATCCAGAACAGATAATATAATAGCATGGAACAATAAAAAAATTATAAATACGTTGGAGACGTCTGAGATTACAGCGGGGTGCGGGAGAGTGGACCGCTTAAAAAAGATGAGGAAGGTGATGAAGATGGTGATGTTGATGAAGACGATCACCACGGCGATGGTTCCCCCGGCACTCCGGCGCCACCGAGAGAGACGGGGAGAGAGTCTGCCCCTTGTGCTTCCTGCTCCATGGCCTTCCCCCCTAGATGGGGAGAGGTTCTCCCTCTGGTTCTTGGCCTCCATGGCGATGATGGCCCCCTCCGGGATCCTCCTCCATGGCCTCTGATGATGATGGCCCCCTCCGGCAGGGTGCCGGAGAGGGCCTAGATTGATTTTTTGTGGCTACAGAGTCTTGCGGCAGCGGAACTCCCGATCTAGGTTTATTTCTAAGGTTTTTGGGATTTATAGGAGGTGTTGGCATCCGGGACAAGTCAAGGGGGCCCGCAAGGTGATGACAAGGCAGGGGGCGCGCCCTAGGGGGGCACACTTGTGGTTGCCTCGGGACTCCTCTCCGATATCTTTCATTCTAGTATTTTTTATATTTTCCAAAAATATTCTCCGTAAATTTTCAGCTCGTTCCGAGAACTTTTATGTCTGCACAAAAAATGACACCACGGTACTTGTGCTGAAAACAGTGTTAGTCCGGGTTAGTTCTAATCAAATCATACTAAAATCATATAGAATTGTTGTAAACATGGCATGAATTCTTCATAAATTATAGATACGTCGGAGACGTATCAGCATCCCCAAGCTTAATTCCTGCTCGTCCTCGAGTAGGTAAATGATAAAAGAAATAATTTATGAAGTGTGAATGCTAGCAAGTGCACAAGTTTGATCAATAATAGTTCCAAACACTTTTTCTAGCATTATTCTTTAACATAAACAATAGATCATCTCATAAAACTTCTCATGATCAAGTAACAAGCTACTCACATGTTAAAGTTTAGGAGCAATTTTTATTGCCTTTTGCACCGATGACACATATTTAGGAGCAATTTTTATTGCTTTTTGCACCGATGACAACTTACTTGAAGGATCTTATTCAATCTAGGTGGACACTCATGGCATGAAACGGGGTTTAAGGGTTTTGGATGCACAAGTAGTATCTCTACTTAGTACAAAATTTTGGCTAGCAAAAGATCTTAAGCAAGCACCACATGTTAGAGGATCCATAACAATATAACTTCTATGCAAATATACCCAAACATAACTCATTACGTTGTCTTCCTTGTCCAACTTCAACTAATTTGCTCAAGTTTGGAAATAATTAATGGGGCTCACAATCATAGAAGATGTCCAAGATAGTATATTTATATGTGAAATCTCTCTTCCTTCAATATTCTTTCATGAATTGTTCAAGTGACCAATGTTGAGTTTGCTAACTTTAAATAAATTTTACCACCTATACTCCTTATAAGTGAAGTCATTACTCCCCATGGGATAAGCATATGAAGCATATATAATTTCAGATCTATGATATTCAATTCATTCAACCATTTACTCATAGGATATAAGTGAAGCACGTGAGTAAATGACAAACTACTCCAAAAAGATATAAGTGAAGAACAATGAGTAGTCAAATAATTAACTAGCCATGGGAGGACTCTCTCTCATTCCAGATTTCAGATCCAATGATTTTATTAAAACAACAAGTAAAATGAAAATACGCTCCAGGCAAAACACATATCATGTGTCAAATGAAAATATAGCTCCGAGTAAGGTATACCGATGGTTTTGAAGACGAAAGAGGGGATGCCTTCAGGGGCATCCCCAAGCTTAGGCGCTTGAGTCTTCCTTGAATATTATCTTGGGGTGCCTTGGGCATCCCCAAGCTTAGGGTCTTTCCACTCCTTATTCTCCTCGTATCGATATCTCACCCAAAACTTGAAAACTTCAATCACACAAAACTTAACGGAACTTCGTGAGATGGGTTAGTATGATAAAGAGCAAATCATTCACTTTGGTACTATCAAAGACAAGATTCATAATTGTTCTCACACAATGCCTATTGTACCATATCATTTCTAGAATTTATATTGAGCAATGTAAGCCATAGAAACTAGAAAACAAGCAAACTATGCATTGAAAACAGAATCTGCCAGAAATAGAATAGTCTGTAATGATCTCAACAACAACCATACTTCTGCTACTCCAAAAATTCCGAAAAATTTAAGCAGCATATGCAATTTGTGTATTAATCTTGTGCAAAAAGAATCATTATTTTGTCGCGCTTCTATTATAAATGAAAATTGTTTTACTGGGGGCAAAATTTTCTGTTTTTCAGCAAGATCAAATCAACTATCACCGTAAGCCATCCCAAAGGTCTTACTTGGCACCTTATTGGAACAAAATCTATAAAACATGATTACTACATGATGAGGAGCATCCTACGGTCATCCCCATGGACCTACCATCATCTCATCAAGAGCCAAGAGGACCTATGACATGAGCACGAGCTAAAGCTCTCGAGACCGAGGTGACTTCCTTCCTTAGTGATATCACATATGATCCACTCGAGACACGGCTACTACCTAAGTATGAAATGTTGTGCGTGATTAGGTACCAAGAGGACCCTCCCGAAGATGCACGTCAAGACAGACAAGTCATCAAGTTCATGGATGAGGAGAACCAACGGAAGGAATCAAGAACAACTCCCAGGACCCGGACATCCGGCCACGACCCCAGACATCCAGCCCCTGGAAGTGTCACCAGCAGCAAGGAGCCAGCGGCCAAGTCTACAGGGCCCGGACATCCGGCGACCAGCCCAGACATCCGGCCTCCGGACTTCTCCCCGGACATCCGGACAAGCCCATCCAAAGAACATAAGACCTGGCCCTTCAGCCCGGACATCTGGCCAAAGGCCCGGACATCCGGCCTGTCCCGAGCTCCCGGACATCCGGCCCATCGCTTGGACATCCTAACCCTACCTATCCAGAGAGCATCAAGGCCAGCATCGACCGCCTGGAGATCCGGTACCTCGTGAAGGCCCGGACATCCGACCCGACGCCCGGACATCCGACCTCCCCTGTCTGCGCACAGTGTAAGGGCCCGAGGCCCATGTACCCCTTTGCCCACCTAGATTATATATACTCCTCCTCCTCCCTCTTTCTAGGGTTAGCGTTGTGACATCTCATTTGTGAGATAGAGCCTCTCATCCATACGGATCTACTCCTTGAGAGAGACCGCGGCCCCTCTTCGGAGAAGATCCACGTTGGATTCAAGACCCCCTCTTGGGTGGCCCCATCAAGACCTCCTCACGGAGAAGAACCGGTTACCTTTGTATCGTCCTTTGTTGATCATGGATCTTGTATCTCCTCGCGTGTTTCGAGGATCTAGCACATGTGTGATTGTTCTTGTTGGTTTGAGTGATTCTCTCGTGTTTTCCCTCGTGTTCTTCGTGTTCTTAGTTGGGATCCGCTCCTTTCGTGAAAGATCGGTCGTATAGGGTTCCGCCCTACATCACTACAGTAGCTTAATCATGTGAACACACAAAAATAGTAAGGATAAATATTGGGTTGTCTCCCAACAAGCGCTTTTCTTTAATGCCTTTTTAGCTAGGCATGATATTATAATGATACTCTTCCAAGCCCAATTCTGATGATAGTCTTATTCATACTACAAAAGATATAAGTGAATTTCATGGAGCATTCTGCAATTAATATATATTTACTAACATCCAAGCTCAAAATATATAAGTGAAGCACACGAAGCATTCTATAAAGCCGTACTCAAAAGATTTAAGTAAAGCACAAAGAGCATTTTATAAAAACATACTCAAAAGATTTAAGTGAAGCACAAAGAGCATTATTTAAATCAATGAAGGGCTATCTCACACTAGCATGGAGCATAAAGGAAAAGAAAAGAGAAATAAATTCAAAAGACGCATATCATGTGAACAAAACAAAAACCGAGGTATATCGATAATTGTTGAAGAAGAAAGATGGGATGCCAACCGGGGCATCCCCAAGCTTAGATGCTTTAGTATCCTTGAAATATTTACTTGGGGTGCCTTGGGCATCCCCAAGTTTGAACTCTTGCCTCTCCTTATTCTTCTCATATCGGCAACTCCTCGTTCTTCGAATACTTCATCCACACAAAACTCAACAAAAAACATTGTGAGATCCGTTAGTATAATAAAGCAAATCACTACCTTTAGGTACTGTTGTAAACTCATTCCAATTTTATATTAGCATTATATATACTGTATTCCAACTTCACCATGGTTCATACCCCCCGATACTACCCATAGATTCATCAAAACAAGTGAACAACACATAGAAAACAGAATCTGTCAAGAACAGGACAGTTTGTAGCAATCTGGAACTTCCATATACTTCTGTAACTTCAAACTTTATAAAAAAATTAGGACAATCTAAACAATTTGCATAGCAGTACTGTGTAAAAATTTCAAGATTTTACCACACTCCACTAAAAATGAAAATTCAAATACTACAACGAAAGTTTCTGTTCTTTCTGCTGCACACACCAAACAAGCAATTTAAACATTCTAAAGACAAACCTTGGCACATTATTTTTATCATACAATGGATATATACAAGGGGATAATTATTTTTGAGAAACTTCCATGAAAAATTCTATATTGTTTCCATGATCATGAACACAAGTGTTCAAGGTCGACCCTCACTTCTCCAATGCATAACCTTCCAATCACTTCTCTTTTTTGAAAAAGTTTCTAGGCATAAGAGGCAAATATTTTTTTTGGTATTTTCATTCTTTTAATTATTTTGTTTGTTTCACCCACAACTAAAGAAAACAAAAGCAAAAGGGAAAAAAATCTACTTAGTGAAGAAAGCAAACAAGCACACACGAGAATATCAACCCCACGCTATTGCACCACGTCAACGGCGCCAGAAAAGAGCTTGTTAATCCCCAAGTGCAAGGAATCGTCGTAGCAATTTCATATGGTGGAAGTGATAAGAATGGAGTGTCGAACCCACAAGGTGCTAAAGGTAAGATCAATATTCTCTCAAGTCCTATCTGCCACTGATACGACTCTACGTATACCGAACATTTGCTTCCATCTAGAAATGAGAAATAAAACTACATTGTGGGTATGAAGAGGATAGCTTTGCATGATATTGGAGAACTACAATATAAAAGTAGGTGCTGTTAATATAAAGTTAGAATATATTATTATATATTATAAATAGCGAGTGTGGAATAATGATGGATCGGTGTGCGGAATTTTCCTAGGCAATTGTTAACAAGATTGGTAGTCGTCATTGCAATTTTATATGAGGGAGAGGCATAAGATAACATACATTCTCTTCTTGGATCATATGCACTTATGATTGGAACTCTAGCAAGAATCCGCAACTACTAAATATCATTAAGGTAAAATCCAACCATAGCATTAAACTATCAAGTCCCCTTTATCCCATACGCAACAACCCCCTTACTCGGGTTTAAGCTTCTGTCACTCTAGCAACCGACTATAAGCGAATCATGAATGTATTGCAACACCCTACAGTGGGAATCCTTCACGTGTGCGCGGCACGGAAGGCACCATAGGACAACATCAAAATAAAACATACAACTCAAACCAATCTAGATCATCAATCAACCCAAAGACAAAAGAAATCTACTCAAAACATCATAGGATGGCAACACATCATTGGATCATAATATGTGGCATAAAGCACCATGTTCAAGTAGGGGATTACAGCAGGGTGCGGGAGAGTGGACCGCTTAAAAGAGATGAGGAAGGTGATGAAGATGGTGATGTTGATGAAGATGATCACCGTGGTGATGGTTCCCCCGGTGGCACTCCGGTGCCACCGAGAGAGAGGGGGAGAGAGTCCCCCCCTTGTGCTTCCTCCTCCATGACCCCCCCTAGATGGGGAGAGGTTCTCCCTCTGGTACTTGGCCTCCATGGCGATGATGCCCCCCTCCGGGATCCTCCATGGCCTCCGTTGATGATGGCCCCCTCCGGAAGGGTGCCAGAGAGGGCCAGATTTTTCGTGGCTACAGAGGCTTGCGGCAGCGGAACTCCCGATTTAGGTTTATTTCTGAGGTTTTTGGGATTTATAGGAGGTGTTGGTGTTGGAGACAAGTCAAGGGGGCCCGCAAGGTGATAACAAGGCAGGGGGCGCGCTCTAGGGGGTGGGGGCGCCCCCACCCTTGTGGTTGCCTCGCGACTCCTCTACGATATCTTTTTGTTCCAGTATTTTTTATATTTGCCAAAAATATTCTCCGTAAATTTTCAACTTGTTCCGAGAACTTCTATTTCTGAACAAAAAAAGACACCACAGTCCGGGTTAGTTCTAATCCAATCATACCAAAATCATATAGAATTGTTGTAAACATGGCATGAATACTTCATAAATTATAGATACGTCGGAGATGTATCATCAGTCAGTAGGTCGGAACCTTTGCATGACTTGACCACGATATCATCCATATACGCCTCCACATTCCGACTGATCTGAGTGAACAGGCACTTCTGAATCATGCACATGAATGTGGTGCCAGCGTTTTGGAGACCGAATGGCATGGTGACATAGCAAAAACACCCGAATGGGGTGAAGGCCGTTTTTATTTCATCTGGTCCATACAGTCGGATCTGATGGTATCCGGAATACGCATCCAAAAAAGACAAACGCTCACATCCCGTAGTCGAGTCGACTATCTGATCGATGCGAGGAAGCGAAAAATGATCTTTTGAGTAGGCCCGATTGATGTGCTTGAAGTCAATGCACATGCGGAGTGAATTATCCTTCTTGGGGACCATGACGACATTGGTGAGCCACTCGGAGTGGTATATCTCATGGATGAACTCAGCTGCCAAGAGCCGAGCCACCTCGTCGCCAATCGCCTTCCTCTTCTCTGCAGCAGAACGACGAAGGTGTTCTTTGCCAAGTTTGGCCTTTGAGTCGACGCGCAAATGGTGCTCAGCCAGTCCCCTCGGTACACCTGGCATGTCAGATGGTTTCCATGCAAAGATGTCCTAGTTCTCACAGAGGAACTGGATGAGCGCGGCTTCCTATTTGCTGTCGAGCGTCGTTGAGATGTTGGTCGGAGCAGCTGTGGGATCATCTGGTTGGATATGAACTGGCTTCGTCTCGCCAGCCAACTGAAATGCACACTCAGAAGCAGGCTTCATAGATCAGAGCAAATCACTCGGATCAGCAGTCTTCTCGTACTCTTCCAGCTCCACCACTGCCATCTGGTCATTGGCAATGTTGGACCACTTCTAGAGGCATTCCTCGGCTCTCTGCCTATTTCCAGTGACGGTAATCATGCCCTTGGGTCCGGGCATCTTCATCTTAAGGTACACATAACACGGGCGGGCCATGAAACGAGCATACGTCGGTTGGCCTAGGATAGCATGATAGGCACTGTGAAAATCTACCACTTCAAACGTCAACTTTTCCTTGCGAAAATTCTCCGAGTCACCAAAAACCACATCTAAAGCAATCTGTCCGAGTGATTTCGCCTTCTTCCCTGGGATGACCCCGTAAAACTGCATGTTACTTTCACTGAGTCGGGACATCGAAATGCCCATCCCCTGGAGGGTCTCAGCATACAGAATGTTCAAACCACCGCCGCCATCCATGAGAACTTTACGCAACCAAGTGCCTCCAACGACTGGGTCGACCACCAAAGCCTGCCGCCCGGGGGTAGCAACGTGAGCTGGGTGATCCGACTGGTCGAAGGTGATAGGCGTTTTTGACAATTTGAGGTACGTTGTAGTTGCCGGAGCAACCATGTTCACTTCTTGGTTGATGACTTTCAGTCGACTTTTGCTTTCAACATCAGCAAAAATCACCAAAGTAACATTGAACTTCGGGTAATCTTCTGCCTTTTCTTCATTCTCATCCTTGTCGGAGCCTTTCTCACTCTACTGACCCTCACGAAACTGCTGAATAAGGAATCTACACTGTCGAGTGGTATGTTTGGGCAAAATTAGGTTACCCTCCCCATCCTTCTTCATGTGGATGGCACACGGAAGGTCTAGGACGTCTTGGCCTGACCGATCCATCATCTTTTTGGGTATCCACTGCCCCTTGGGCTTTCCTTTGAACTTGCCATGGGTTGTTACTACTGCTGCTTCTGTCTGACCGGCGGCTTCAGCCTTGCGTTTCTGCTTCTGACTGGGATTCGCGCCTCCAGTGTCAAGATCGGTAGCCTTTCCTTTACCACTACGGAGTCGGTCCTCCTCTTCACCATTTGTGTATCGGGTGGCTATCTCCATCATCCGGTTAAGAGTCATGGCCCCGGAGCGACCAAATTTCAGTATGAGCTCCCTGTACCGAACGCCTTCCTTGAAAGCTTAGACTGCTTGGTGTTCTGAAACATTCTCCACAAAATGATGAAGTGTGGTCTGATATGTCTCCAATGTATCTATAATTTTTGATTGTTCCATGCTGTTATATTATCAATCTTGGATGTTTTATAATCATTTATAGTCATTTTATATCATTTTTTGGTACGAACCTATTGACATAGTGCCAAGTGCCAGTTGCTGTTTTCTGCATGTTTTTTTACATCGCAGGAAATCAATACCAAATGGAGTCCAAATGCAACGAAACTTCACGGAGATTTTTTATGGACCAGAAGACACCAATGGGCCAAGGCAGCGCCTGGGGGGTGCTCCGAGGGGAGCACAACCCACCAGGGCACGCCAGGAGGCCCAGGCGCGCCTTGGTGGGTTGTGCCCACCTCGGGTGCCCCTGAACCGACTCTTTGCTCTATGAATACCCCAATATTCGAGAAACCCTAGGGGAGTTGACGAAAATCAATTCCAACTGCCACAGAGTCCAGAACCACCAGATCCAATCTAGACACCATCATGGAGGGGTTCACCACTTCCATTGGTGCCTCTCTGATGATGCGTGAGTAGTTCTTTGTAGACCTTCGGGTCCGTAGTTAGTATCTAGATGGCTTCCTCTCTCTCTTGTGATTCTCAATACAAGGGTCTCTTGGAGATCCATATGATGTAACTCTTTTTGCGGTGTGTTTGTTGCGGTCGAATGAACTTTGAGTTTATGATCAGATCTATCTTTTTATATCCATGAAAGTTATTTGAGTTTCTTTGATCTCTTATATGCATGATTTCTTATAGCCTCATATTTCTTCTCTGATATTTGGGTTTTGTTTGGCCAACTTGATTTATTTATCTTGCAATGGGAAGAGGTGCTTTGTAGTGGGTTCGATCTTACGGTGCTTGATCCCAGTGACAGAAGGGGAACCGACATGTATGTATCATTGCTACTAAGGATAAAATGATGGGGTCTATTTCTACATAAATAGACCTTGTCTACATCATGTCATCGTTCTTATTGCATTAATCCATTTCTGCATGAACTTAATACACTAGATTGCATGCTGGATAGCGGTCGATGTGTGGATTAATAGTAGTAGATGCAGGCAGGAGTTGGTCTACTAATCTTGGACATGATGCCTATATAATAATCATTGCCTGGATATCATCATGATTATTTGAAGTTCTATCAATTTCCCAACAGTAATTTGTTTACCCACCGTTTGCTATTTTTCTCGAGAGAAGCCACTAGTGAAACCTACGGCCCCCGGGTCTCTTTCTCTTATTATTTGCCTTTGTGATCTATTTTCCTTTGCTTTTATTTTCAGATCTATTAAACCAAAATACAAAAATACCTGGCTGCAATGTATTCTTATTTATTTTATTTGGCGTTCGATCTATCAATCTTCTACAATTTATCTCACATCCGTTTGCCTATCTTGAGGCGTCGTTACCCGAAAGGGATTGACAACCCCTTTTACACGTCGGGTTGCGAGTAGTTGTCATTTCTGTGCAGGTGCTGTTTACATTGTGTTGCTTGGTTCTCCTACTGGTTCAATAACGTTGGTCTCATAACTCAGGTAAATACCTACCGCCGCTGTGCTGCACCATCCCTTCCTCTTTGGGGAAATACCGACATAGCTTCAAGCCGCATCATGGTCCAAAGCTGGATGTAATCTTTCAAAGTTTCAGTCGGCTTCTGGACACAATGTTGCAACTCAGTCAGCCTGGCTGGTCGCTTGCAAGTGCCTTCAAAGGTTTTGACAAACACTCGGGCCAAGTCTTCCCAGCAGTATATGCTAGCAGGAGCCAACTGGTTCAACCACGCCCTGGCCGAGCCCTCAAGCATCAAGGGCAAGTGCTTCATGGCCACTTCATCATTGCTTCCACCAATCTGCACTGCCACTCAGTAATCCTCTAACCACGTGTCTGACTTTGACTCGCCAGTAAACTTGCTCACCCCAGTAGCCAACCTGAAGTTGGGGGGAATCTCAGCAGCTCGAATGGCTCTACTGAAACACTCAGGTCCAGAGATGAAAGCTCTGCTTCCACTCGGACGATCTCTGTTCAAACCTTCTCGGTTAGCTCTGCCTCTGTCCACTAGGCCCTGCACAAGGAGTGACCTTGCATCAAATCCAGGCTCTCGGGGGTCGACTGGAATTCTCCGCTCATCACCTTACGGGCGCCTGTCATCATACCGCCGGGGAGCGTATGAACCACCCCTGGGAGGGGGTGTAGGCACTCGACGGCGGTCGTCATAGTGATATCGAGGATCAAACTGTCCGTGGCCTCTATCTAGGTATTGGCCCTAACGATAACCATGATCTTCACGCCGCGGAGGAGATCTTGGGCTGTGGGCGGACTAGACCGTGTCCGCTCAGACGGACTTGCTGTGAATCCTGTTAAGCGACTGGGAGACAGCCGAATTCTGCTCCCCAGCTGCTCTGAGCAGCGTCCAAATCTGCTCCAGGCCTCTCCCAGCCTCAGAACGAGATGGTTGGATTGAATCTGCAATACGAGGTGCTGCTGTAACATTCTGAATCGGAGTGCGGTATACCTGACACCCATCTCGAGATCCAGTCAGAAACAATTGCCACTGTCGTCGACTGGAACTTGGGAGTCGTCTGCGAGCTTGGTCATCGAGTGACTTCTGGAGATTCTCCAGGGGCGCACATTCAGCCAGAGTGACTACATGCACAACCTCCAAAGCCTGAGCCTCGGTGGTCTCTCCAACGATGGGGGTCTGGAGAGCCTGTTCATCTCTGTGCCGTAGTTCTTCTCTTTGTTCCATAGTGAGAGCTTGCGGGTAGTACTCGTCTTCGCCATGCGACGAGCCATCGCTTCCGCCGCTGCCGCCGCCGGGAAATCCTGGTGGGCTACGTTGGGGGCCAACCATGAGAACGTCCGCTGCGGGGTCATTGCTTTCACACTCGGAAAGCGTATCCGAGCGACCATTCGATAGATCGAACAGGCCGTAAAGGGACTCATTGGGCTTGATCGCCGTGATCTGAGGAGTGGATGACTGACATGCCACCGCGTGCTTCACCCACCGCTGGAGCTGCGAACGACCGGATCACTTGCGACAGCGAGCAGCTGGAAGGGAAGACGCCACAAGAGCCGACCGATACTGAGTCGACGGCTGCCGCAAGAGGACGCCACAGGCACTCGCGCGGAAGTGCGCCACCCCACGAATGGGGAGCGCCTCGACATCAAGGGGGGCTTCCTAGAGCCAGGCCGAATCGTCAGTGATGAAGGTGAGGATGTCGAGATGGATCTCACGTCCCAAAGACAATCCACATCCAGAAACCATGTTGATGGAGATCGAAGATCGCAACCTCGCTGGAAGTCGCTTAGACGCCTGCCCCACGGTGGGCGCCAACTGTCATGGGAACGGATGTGACAGTAGAGATGGGGGGTACATAAGAGAAGGCAGTGCCTAGCTACGGCGAGGTTATACACTTAGATTTACGAGTTCAGGCCCCTCTCATAGGAGGTAACAGCCGTATGTCTTGGTGTCACGGAAGCTTTGTTGATTGGAGTGTTGAGTTACAGGGGGGTGCGAACCCTTGTGCAGGAGGGGTGGGGTTGCTTATATAGAGTACACCGACCCCTTGGATCCTTCATTTACGCAACGGTCAATGAGAGTATTATAATGTCACAAACGTTACTGGTAACTCCCGCGTTTAATGATCTTTAAGGTGACGGAGTGAATGACCGACCTTGCTATCTAGAGGTGACCCTAGGTCTGCTGACCTTTGAGTGGATTCTTATACTCCGAGTGAATGACGACGGTCGAGTGGAATTGGGGTGTCCGAGTGGATCTTCTTTCGAGTGGGTTACACTTTGTGATGATTCCAGTCGGTATCTTCTTTCTGTCTTCGTAGGCCTTGGCCTCTTGTGTAGTGTCCTTGGGTAGGGCATATAGGTTAGGCCCAAGACCCTACCCTAGGTACATGTCATCGTCAGCAGCTCGTGCGGCAGAAGACCACGGTGGGAGCTGAAACTTCCCTCCCGCCAATCATTCCTATGTTTAAGATGTCCCTGTAAAACTGAGCTCAAATCCCGTAGATATGGAGGAAATGGGCCGGCGGATCCGGGATCCCACAAAAAAATCCGGGTAGGTCGAATTTGTGGGGTCTATTGGGGCCGGCAAAACGGCCTTCATCCCGAAACCAGCGGTTATTATAGTGAATGGCCCAGTTTGCATGATTTCCCGCAAATTTCCTCCTGCATCCACCCGTGGACAGGTTGGGACCAGTCCACGGACACGGATGCGGGAGGCCGCCATCCGAAGCTATCATGTATATGTCCGTCCATAAATTTCAAATTCAAATGTACTCTGATCCACACAGCGCACCTGATCACACCAGTGCCGGATTGCATGCTCGGTCACAAGCGAAAAGAGGCAAGTATACTTAGTTTTTACATGTCCAAATCCAAAAGAACATCAGTCTGGCAGTCCGTGCATTTCTTCCCTACCAGACCGACAATCCCAGCTGTTTGCTCCCTAATCAAGGTGGTGTCGTCGCTTCCGCATATGCAACCTCCGCCTCCGCGTCTGCGTTGTCATACACCTCCGCCGCATGCTTGCCGTCCACCACTGCCAACTGATCTTTCTGCCACCGCAACATCTCGTACCGAACGGATTGCACGATGATTCTTGTGTCAGTATGCAAAGAGTCCACATTCAAGGTCAATATCTTGGTCTCCTCTGCATAGGCGGCTGATAGAGGCAAAGGTGTCCCGTCTTTCCATCAGAAGGTGATTATTGTTTCGGAGGAGTAGACTTTGACAATCCGACTACGAACGTGCGAGGACGTCGCGTCTTAGCAATCGCTAAAACAACTCTGAGAGGTTATTGACCACGCCGGAGCACGATCAACATAACCAGGAAGGTCTTTTTCCTGCAAGCAAATGAAGAACAAGCAAGAAACTAAGATTGCAATCTGGATATTGCGAATATAAGATGAAAGCTTTATTGATCGAGGTGGGGTTCTGTGACGTCTTGGTCTGGTCGTGAAACACAAACGAAGTACGCGAAGTTGAAGCTATGGGGAACTTTTAATCAAAACAAAACCCAAAGTCTAAACGACACCCTAAGGGATGAATATATGGTGGAAGGAGGGGGGGGGATTTCATGATCCTTGGAGGAGGGGTCCGAAACCAACCCTAACTCTTGTTTCCCCACACATACGGACTCGAAAAACAACATATACTCAAGTATTTCGAAATTACCTGGGCCTGGCCCAAAAATAAGGTGGTGCAGTACCTATTATAAGATATGCGAAATTTATGAAAAGGCATCTAGTATATTTCGTCCATGTCCTTGTATGTCATCAAGGAGGCTTCAAAGTACTGAAATCTGCACTAGAAACGCCGTTCTGATTCCCTTTGCGCGCGCCTTCATCTCCATGCTTATTTCTGCTCTAGTGTTCATCCCTCTTGTCCATGCTAGCCCCTTCATTAGTAATCAACACAAATGTATCCAATTTAGGCAGCATCATATTCTCATGAACATTAGAATTGTTACCAAGAAACGAAAGTACCTGGTAATTCAATTGGCGTGTGCGAGCTCTAGTGATTGGTCCAGTATGTATAGAAGCAGGGGCTGTGGGTGTAACAATGGTATTGATGTCCTCATCATCCTCCCCTTCTTGAAATGAAGTCGTCCTCGACGAAAGCTCATCTTCCTCACCCAAATAAGGCTTCAAATCTGCAATGTTAAAAGTCGGACTAACCCCAAATCTGCAGCCAGCTCAAGTTTATATGCATTCTCATTTATTTTCTCTAAGACCTTAAAAGGATCATCAACACGTGGCATTAGATTTGATTTGCGCAAATCAGGAAATCTATCCTTATGCAAATGTAACCAAACAAGATCTCCAGGTGCAAACACAACATGTTTTCTACCCTTATCTCCAGCAAGTTTATATTTAGCATTCATACACTCAATGTTTCCTTACTTAACTCATGCATTTTAAGATCAATTTAGCACGTTGTTTAGCATCAAATTAACATTCTCCGAAGATGGAAGAGGCAACAAATCAATAGGTGCACGAGGTAGGAAACCATATACAATTTCAAAAGGGCGCATCTTAGTAGTAGAATGCAGCGAACGATTATAAGCAAATTCAATATGAGGCAAGCATTCTTCCCACATTTTCTTGTTATTCTTCAAAACAACCCTAAGCTTAGTAGACAATGTTCTCTTGACTACTTCAGTTTGTCCATCAGTTTGGGAGTGACAAATAGTACTAAAAAGCAGTTTAGTCCCCAACTTAGCCCATAAACATCTCCAAAAGTGGCTAAGAAATTTAGTATCACGATCTAAAACAATAGTATTTGGCACACCATGCAAGCGAATAATTTCATGAATGAACAAATCAGCAACATTAGCAACATCATCGCTTTTATGACATGGTATGAAGTGTGCCATTTTTGAAAATCTATCCATGACAACAAATATGATATCCCTCGCATTCTTTGTTCGAGGTAGACCTAAAACAAAGTCCATAGATATATCCTCCCATGGAACACTAGGTACAGGCAAAGGCATATATAAACCATGAGGATTGAGTCGTGACTTAGCTTTTTGACATATAGTGCAGCGAGCAACAAAACACTCAACATCCTGTCTCATCTTTGACCAAAAGAAGTGTGTAGCAAGTACGTTCTGCGTCTTCTTGATGCCAAAGTATCCCATTAATCCTCCTCCATGCGCTCCTGCAACAACAAAAGACGAACGGAGCTAGCTGGAATGCATAGCTTGTCTGCACGTAACATAAATCCATCGTTAACAACGAACTTGTTCCATGTTCTCCCTTCTTTATAATTCTTCAATACATCTTTAAATTCAGCATCATGCACATATTGATCTTTGATGGTCTCCAAACCAAATATTTTAAAGTCAAGTTATGAAAGCATAGTATAACGACGAGACAATGCATCTGCAATAACATTTTCTTTACCCTTCTTGCATTTAATGACATAAGGGAAAGTCTCAGTGAATTCAACCCATTTAGCATGTCTACGGTTCAATTTTGCTTGACTTTTAATGTGTTTCAAATATTCATGATCAGAATGTATAACAAATTCTTTGGGCCATAAATAATGTCACCATGTTTCTAAGGTACGAACAGGAACATATAATTCTTTATCATAAGTAGAATAGTTCAGATTAGGCCCTCTCAATTTTTCAGAAAAGTATGCAATAGGTTTGCCATCTTGTAATAACACACCTCCTAATCCAATTCCAGTAGCATCACATTCAAGCTCAAAAGTCTTATTAAAATCAGGAAGTTGGAGTAAAGGAGCATGTGTCAACTTATGTTTCAATACCGTGAAGGCTTCTTCCTGTGCAGTACCCCAAACAAAAGGCACATCCTTCTTTGTAAGCTCATTGAGAGGTGCAGCAATGGTGCTGAAATCTCTCACAAAACGCCTATAGAAATCAGCGAGGCCAAGGTAACTCCTCACTTGTGTGACCGTTTTGGGCTGCGACCAACTCTCTATAGCTTCAATCTTGGCTTTATCAACTTCAATTGTGATGCGGAGCATCCCACGATCTTCCCCATGTACACTTCGACTACTCCCCAAGCTCCAAAAGGACATGCGATGAGACCTCGACCATACGCCATTGGACATAAGGTGAACTCACTCCTCTTCGAACCGGCACTTTCCACATATGAGACATGACTACTACCTCATGCATGGACCTTGCATATACTCAGGTACAACCGAGATGACCATGGAGGATCCAAGGACCAAGGCCAAGCATGGAAGAGAAGAAGGAAGAATAAGATTGGAGCAAGACTCGACTTGCCCGGATCATCCGGATCCCCAACCGGACGATCTGGACCAAGCACGGATGATCCGGACCCCCACCCGGATGATCCGGGTAATGTGCCCGAAGACACTCGAAGCCTGCTCGACGAAGCCGGATCATCCGGACGGCTGCCTGGATCATCCGGGCCACCATCCGGATCATCTGGACCATGCCTACGCGTGTGACTTGGGCCGAGGCCCGTGTACCCCTTAACCCTCACTTACCCCTTCGCGGCTTAGACTATATATACTCCCCTCCTCCATTTGAGGGTTAGCATAGGTTTAGCTCATTTGAGATAGAGCTTTGCTCATCCATACAGATCTACTCTACGAGAGAGACCGCGTGCCTCTACGGAGAAGATCCACCTTGGATTCAAGACCCCCTCACGGGTGGCCCCCATCAAGACCTCCTCACGGAGAAGAACCGGTTGCCCTAGGTATCGTCCCGTGTTGAGTTTGGATCGTGTATCTCTTTGTGTTTCGAGGATCTAGCACATGTGTGATTGTTTCTTGTTGAGTTGAGTGATTCCTCTCTTTCCCCTCGTGTTCTTCGTGTTCTTCGCAGGATCCGCTCTAATCATGAAAGATCGGCCCCTAGGGTTTCCACCAAACATCATCTTGGTATCATGAACCACGTTTATCATGAATTTGGAGTCTCCCCCACCGTTTTCGAGCCTTCTTTTGCTTGATTTCGTCCTAAATTTCGAAAATCCCCACCAAAAATAGCCCCAAATTTTTTTGTGATTTGTTGGTATGATGAAGTTTTGTTGATTTTGATCCGTCGATTTGCTTGGTTTCGAGTGGATCTAGCATATCCCCAGTTTTCCCCACCTTCCATCCACGAAATCTCCTCAATTTTGCCCCGAAAATCATCTATTTCCGCCCAAAAAATTCATCACCGAGAGGAAATCCCGAGCAGTTTGACCTGCTCGGATCATCCGGAAGTGCTCCCGGGTCAGTCGGATCCACCCGGATCAGCTGGATCATGTCCGGACGCCCCACACGACAGAAATCCGGTTGACGAACCCGGATCATCCGGACCTACTCCCGGATGTCCGGGTAACCCTGAAAGTGAGTGTGCTGAATTCTTATTTCGGCCATAACTAATTCATCCGGAGTTTGATTTTGACGTTCTTTAGCTCGTTTTGAAGCAATTGACATCCCCCATCCCACAAAAATACCACCACCATCATTTGACTCCATCATATTTTCTGAAATTTGGGAAGTTTGCCTAGGCCCTCCACCATATCATCCGCATTACCACCACCGACTTCCGCAACCTAACCCATTTTGATCCCCATTGCATATGTGGTTGTTTGAGTTGTGACTTGAGTATCCTGAGGTGTTTCGGCTACTTACGGATGGCTGCTTCTTCATAAACCACCACCACCACTTCCGCATAGGCTTGCACACCATACACTTCTGCCACACCAACTTAACCCAATTTTGTTTGAGTTGCGAGTTGTGTCTCCTAAGGTGTTTCGGCTACTTAGGGACGGTGACCTTCAACTCCGACTCACATAACCCAATAACCCTCCACCCCCGCATTGCCTACTCGCAAAACCCATCATTGCATTTCCGCAACCACCACCACTTTTCCACTACCACCATTTGACATTTGCCTTTGGAGATTTTGAGTTCGTGGTTTTTCCGTTTCCTAAGGTGTTTCGGCTAATTAGGAATGGGTCAACATCGATAACACCTCCTCTCATCATCGACACGGACGGTAACCTCGACGACATCATTGTACATTCTTCTTGCAATTGCATTCATAACCCCTAGCCCATTTTGCGTTACTTGCCTATCGAGACTAGCCATTTGAGTATTGCCGGCAACGTTACTTGTGCACATTAGTGATCATCCATCAACCCTTCAATTGCATACATACCATATCATATTGGTGTCATATTGGTCTCATCATATCATCCCTTGTGTCACAAGATTGTTCCCGCATATACACAATTGCTATCTTGGTTTGTGCATTTCGCATTGTGGCCATATAAAAAAAAGGTTTTAAGAAAAAGAGAAAGAACAAAGAAGCTTGTAAGCGAGTGCCACAACATCATACCACATTGCATATAAGATTGTCATATCCGATCATCTTGGATCATCTTGAGAGAAACACCCGGAACCATACATAATAGCATACTTGGGATAGAAGTTGATATATCTTTGCATCTTATAGGTTGTGCACAAGTGTCATATCCGCCTATTGAGCAATCGTGCTAGCGTCTCTCTTTAGTTGTGCAACACGAGCGTTTTCCGTGGATTCCACATTTTGTGCTCATTCCTTGGTTGCACGGCCCCATTTATCTATCCTTGTGTGTGTTTCCGTGTGCCACATCTTGCTATTGGTCTACTTGTTTCACTTGCGAATTTGTGATTCTCTTTCAACATTATTGACTCTTGCTAACATTTTGCATTAATTTTTTGTGCCACTATCCTCACCGAGCTCCACCATAAGCCTTATTTGTGTAGGTGTGAGAATTGACGAGATCGGTACCAATTGTGCTATTTCCTTGTTACAGCATTGAGTGATCATTGATCCATCTCCAGCTTCGGTCAAGGTACATTTGGTATAAGTTCTTCTCTTTCTCCCACTCATATTTGCTCGAGTCTTGTGATGGATAGGCAAGGCATTTCATCTCCGGTCTTCCACAACAACGATGGCGCGTACAACTACAACAACAAAACTCCACACTTCGGACTACAACAAGCAATGCAAGTCATCGACAACATCACCACCGACTTACAACATTCCGAAGCTAGGAGAAGGGACTACTTCGATAGCAAATTTTCCGCACAAAAGGAGGAGAAAGATGCAAGGATGGAGGAGATTCAGACCTTGTTGATCAACCATTCTTCCCCTTCATCATCCTAAAGGTGGCGACATTCAAGTCACAAGTCTTCGGAGCGCAAAAATGATGCAAGCGCAAATCGTCCGCGTCCACATCTCTATGGCGACCACCATCACGTTCGTGATCCACATCGTCATGAAGGGCAAGTCACCTCCAAGCATCATGTGCACGACGACGACGAACGACATCTACTACGAGCTCAAGCACGACAACAACATCATCAACATGAAGATGCTCGACAAGGGCAAATGCACAAGTCCCAACAAGCCCTACTTCACGCCAAGGCCAAACTTGATGAGCAGAAGAGAAGACCGCGAGGCAAGCACCACCAAGTGGACGCTACAACTACTACCACCACCACTTCGGCATCTTCGCCAAGTGTTCTCAAGGCATCTTCGCCTTTGGACGTACGACATCTTCGCCTACTTCCCACGAGTCCGCCTACATCGACATCATCAACAACAAGGCGACCACCTACGAGCGAGGGCGACACTTCCATCTTCGGAAGCCCCTCAAGGAAGATGGCCGAGCATGGGAGATTCCCTTCGGTCATGGAGACGAGCTACGAGGTTCCACATCATATGGGCCTCCAACAACAAGACGACGACAAGAAGGTCGAGCAAGGGCCATCCCCTTCGACCACGGTGACGAGCATGAACCTCTTCAACTACATGAAGACGGCGCCCCAAAAGGACTCATTCTCCGACTCAAGCTACGAGACCGCACATGAGACCTTATCTTTGGTCTTAGAGGAGAGTGATGATGTGCCATCTTCAGCCTTCATCCACGGCTACGACTACGACATGATTGAGCATGGAGACATTTCCATCTACATATCTCCGACACCCACATATGATGAGATGCCCCAATTCCCATGTGAGGAGAGCCACCCCACCATGAGTGATATGAGCGACTCCACCATAGGTGACATTGAGTGCATTTCCTATGAGAGGATGAGTGTGACCACCACTAGGCCCACATGAGAGCATGCCACGCATCCTATGTGGGGTTGAGAGCCATGACTCCACCAACCATACGAGTGAGAGCATCCAAGAGGGAGTGAGTGAGCCACAACACTTAGTGAGTGAGGTAGTTGAGACGGCATGTGAGGCCACTATGATTTCTAACGACTGAACCTCCACTCCGAGTGTGTTTTCTTCTTTGGTGCTAGGTCTCCTACATGACGACATGCCTTTCCTCAACAAGTCCATACCTCCAATGGAGATGATGATGGCCATGGTGGACGATGATGCACCCCCACATGGTTTCGTCAAGATGAAGATGACCACGACTTGGTCTTCGACACCTCACCTACAACACATGAGAGATTCTCCAAAGGTAACATAGGTGATGGTGCTTCTCTTGTCCCACTAGCGGACTATCCCACCAACGATTGCTTGCATGATGTTGACACACCTATTACAATGCTTCATGCCAGTGCGACGTCCTCATGTCATGACTTACCAATTTAGGATGAATATGATGATGAGCATGTTGATTTGCCTAGTTGTGATGCTATGCTCCATAGGATATCATGTGAAAATTCTTTTGGTCACATCATGTTTGACAACCCTTTAAACTTGTCATATGCTATGAGTGAGATCTCCCATATTGCATCATTTCAGTCTCAACATAGTAGCTATGCATGCTCCATTAAAATAAATCCCATTTGCACTTATGGCATAGATGACGAGATGATGGTCATTGGCTTTTGTTTTTCTTGTGATGATATTGCTAAGCTTCCTTTACATGATTTGCGCAATTCATCTACTATGCGATGCCATGATCACATTGTTCCGAATATGCATTGTTTTGGATGTTGTCAATATTCTCCATGTGATGTTTCCATTAATGCTCATGAGGAGACCCCCATAGTTTCCTCATACATATTAGGATATTTTGATGCATTCCATACTTTGCATGATTCCCATAATTGCTTGCACCATATGCATTCCATGAATAACATTGCTCTACATATTTCTCGTGATGCATTACAAAATTTGAGTCTCCATTATGCCATACATAAAAACAAACCTATCATGATGGATGACATGTTTCTATATCATGCATCTCATCTATTTGAGCATGGGATATTTTGTGCTAACCAACACAAGCACGTGCGCATCATGATGGATGATGTGTACATCTACCACGCACACACAATTTTCCCTTTGTCTTTGTCTTGTGTAGGTACTCATGTATACTCGTCAACCTCTCAATCCCAAGAGTTGACGAAACGAGCTTCTTGAGAGCAACGATGACTTGGGATCCCGTGGATTATCCTTACCACCGTTCCCGTCGCGCAAGGACTACGCGCACCTCTTCTACTTGGCTTTCACACGACTATGGGCTATATATCACTTGTCACATTATGCCCATTTTACCATGTTCACTTTGCATGTTATGCTTGCTTCTATGCCTTTGCCATGCAATTGTGACCCTTGCTTGCATCTACCCATCATTCATCATTTTACTACTCATATGTGTATTTGCATGCTCGGTGGAGATCCTTGTAGCTATTGCCATGATTTCTTTGTGCCCCATGCTATTGATGCTTGTTGTGTTGGGAGAGTCATGATGTCCCATTGCTATTTACATATGGCCTCTCGCCAATACATTGATGATACTTTGCTCATATCTTGCTTCCATACTTGTGATATGTCTTGTGCATTATTCATGACTACCACTTGCACACATGACATGCTTGGCATGATTCCTTCTAGTACGTTGCATCTTCGCACTACTAGCTTGCTTAACTTGATCAATATGATTGCTTGCTTTGTCGCATCACCCATGTTCCATTCTTACTCGCTTTCTTGGGTTGATGACATATATGCTCTTGCCTCTCACATGATATATCTTGATCATTGTCGCTTGTCTCCATTAGTGCCATCTCTCATACCCCATTGTATTGAGTGCCAACTTGCTATGCTTATTGATCGTGGAGACTTGGACATATTACTTGTGAAGCATGCTTGTTTGATTGAGCCTATTGTATTTGGTTGTTCTCGCATCATATGCCTCCATACTATTAAATGCTCCCTTGTCCTTTCTTATGATGAGCATGATGCATACACTTGTTGGGTATTGTCGGCGTTCTGGGAACGGGGGTCCCCAGACTTGCCTGCCTGCGGCCCACGGCGTGGCTCTGCGCATGGGCCCGTACGGCCCATCTTCATCAACAAGGCGTTCAAGACTCTCGCGAGGGGCCAAGCCTCGCGAGGCAGACGACACAAGACCTCCTCAGGAGCGGCCTCACCGGGTTGGCTCGCGAGGAGCGGAGAGATCAAGGCAGGGCAAACCTCGCGAGGTTCTCGTGACGTGAGTCATGACGATCAAGATCAGGCTAGCGCCAGGCGGGCGCCAGCGCGGAGTGTCCTTGTTTCCCCTTTGGTGCTAAGGAAGCAAGCGCAGGCGCGGAGTACCAAGGCATCAAGCAAAGGTTTCCATATCGGTGCAACGAGACCAAGACCAGCAGGACGACAAGACGGAGGTCACCATGGAGCCCAAGGCAGCGTCACCACTAGAGCCTTTTGCAGGCGAAGACTACTTTTTTCAGGATAAGCTGTACTAGCTGTCCCCTTTCAAATCGGCCATTGTTTGCTCCCTTCCCGCTCAATATTTGGGGAGAGGACCAGGGCCTATATAAATAGGACTAGCCACTGCAGTAGAAGGCAACTAAGCTTGAGCTGATCGAATCCACACACACACACACACAAGTTCGCCAAGCACAAGAACACCTCAACCTCAGGAGGCTGTTCTTCCCCTTGTATTGTTCATCATCAGCCCAAGAGGCAATCCACCACCACCACACTGGAGTAGGATCTTACACCACAACGGTGGCCTGTACCCGTATAAATCTTGTGTCTCTTGTGTTGTGGGTTCGTTGAGTTCGTCCGCGAGATCTTAGCAAGCTAGGGCGTAGATCGGTAGGGAGAGAACTTCGCGCGCACCCCAGAGTTCGAACCTTAAGGGTTTTGCCGGAACCCGTGATCCGACATTTGGCGTGCCAGGTAGGGGTGCGCCGAAGCTTCCCTTCCGTCGCTCCGCGTCTCGTCGCTTCATCGTCTCCATGGCGGACGCGCGCCGGGCCCGCGCCGAGCGTCGGGATGCCCTCGCCACCCGCGTCGGGCTGCCCTCACCACCCGCGTCGGGCTGCCCTCGCCACCCGCGTCGCTCAGACGGCCCCTGTCGGCGGGCCACCCCGTCGTTCTCCGTCGCTTGCCGCCAACGCCGCCACCGGCCCGGTGGGGAACGAGCAGCAAGCGTCCTCGTTGCACCCCTCGGGGCGACAGGACGGCTGTATCGCCACTCCATCGCTGACTCCCGCTGGTTCGTCGTCCCATGCTCGTCGTGCTCCCACGGACGCACGGGCCGCGCTCCTCGTGGCGCCCGAGCTCCTGCGCTACCGTCCAGTCGACGACCTCTACGAGGACTGGATCAACCGCATCGCCGAGCTCGTCAGCGCCATAGGGGGCTCCGCCGTGCCGTCCCTCTCACTGCCTCGCCCTCCGCCAGCTACGGGCGACGTAGCTCACGGAGGGCCTCCACCATCTCTGCACCAAGACGGCGCCCGGGCGCCAAGGCGTGCGGCTCCACGGCGCGACCCACCGTGTCCGGCGCCCGCGCGTGAAAAAAGAAGCTGTCAAGAAGTCCCTCGAACGCAAGAGAATGCTCCGCCACTCCTCGCACCGCCGTGCCAGGATCGTTTGTTGCAGCAAGGCCCCGCGCCGCTTGCTGTAGCGGCGCATGGGCGCCAAGACCAAGCTCCACCTCCAAGACGGGCCCCGGTGACCACGGCCGACTGTCGCACCTTCACCCCCGAGCTGCGTAGCGTTGCCTGGCCGGGCAAGTTCAAGCCAGATCTGCCTCCTCGCTACGACGGCACCCCCGACCCTGTGGAGTTCCTGCAGCTCTACGAACTGAGCATCGAGGTGGCCAATGGCGACGAGAAAGTCATGGCGAACTGGTTCCCCATGGCGCTCAAGGACGGCGCCCGTTCGTGGCTCCTGAACCTGCCTCCAGGCTCGATCTCCTCTTGGGACGAGATGCGCGACCGCTTCGTCACCAACTTCCAGGGCACTCGCGACCACCCACCGGCCGCGGGTGACCTGCGTCGCGTCAAGCAACAACCAGGAGAGACCCTCCAGAAGTACATCCAGTGCTTCAACAACGTTCGTCTCAAGATCCACAAGGTGACGGACGAGGCCATCATCTCCGCGTTCTCCGATGGCGTCCGTGACGTCAAGATGAAGGAGGAGCTCGCTATCCACGAGGAGCTGTGCACATCCCTAGAGTTGTTCAACCTGGCGACCAAGTGCGCAAGAGCTGAGGAAGGGCGCCTCTCCCTCCTTGAGCTCCCGGCTGCGGACCCAGAGGAGAAGAAAGCCAAGGCCAAGGACGTGAAGCGTAAGGGAGCAGCCATGCTCGCAGCGGAGCCGGACACCAAGCGCGGCAGAGATCAGCCCGAGTCATCCAAGAGCAGCCGACCGTTCTGTGCCTTCCACAACCTGCATACCCACAACACCAGCGACTGTCAAGAGCTCAGAGCCATTCAAGAAGGACGCTTCGGTCGACGCCCCAAGCGCAACGACCGGGGCTACGGCCGAGGCGGAGGACATGGTGGCGGACGCTGGGACGACCGTGGCCCGTGCCAGGAGTGGCGCGATCGGCCTCGTGAGGACCGCTGGCAGGATCAGGCTCGCGAGGGCGCCTGGAGGGACCAGCCTCGTGAGGATCGTCCTCAGGGCAACGCCGGTCTTCCTCCACTGCCGCCGCCAAGAAGGAATGACGACCACCATCAAGACGAGGGAGCTAGGGGCTTCCAGGAGCCGCGTGCTATCGCCTGCATCTTGGGCGGAGCTCAGGCCCCAACCTCGCAGCGTATCTTCAAATAGTTTGCTCGTAAAGTAAATGCAGTCCTCCCCAAGCTTGAGGCCACACGCTCGCTCAGGTGGTCCAAGTGTGCCATCACCTTCAGTTCGACGGATCAGCTCAAGTGCGCGGCCACCGTAGGCGCCATCCCGATGCTTTGCTCCCCAGTCATCAGCAACGTGCAAGTTACCAAGACCCTCATCGACGGTGACACAGAGCTCAACGTCCTGTCCGTCGACACGTTCGACAACCTCCAAGTGCCGTGCGATCAGCTTCAGCCCACCAAGCCTTTCTCAGGAGTGACCGACGGCTCCACTACCCCGATCGGGCAGGTCCGCCTTCCCGTCACCTTCGGAGAACGCAAGAACTACCGCACCGAACTCATCGACTTCGACGTCGCGCACATCCGTCTGCCGTACAATGCCATCCTCGGGTATCCAGCCTTCGCCAAGTTCATGGAGGTGACCCATCACGGCTACAATGTCCTCAAGATGCCGGGAAGCGGCGGAATCATCACGGTCCCATGTGAAGAAAGAGATGCGGTGTGCTCCCTTGAGCGTGCCTTTCAAGCTGCAGCAATCGACGACCCCGACAGCAAGGGCGAGTGCCCTCCTGAGGCCACCCCCAAGAAGAAGAAGCAGCTGCGTCGTGCAGGACCTCAGGAGGGTGGCGTCACAACTGGAACCTCGTCAGGATCAGCGCCCACGCCAAGGGCGCCTCCCTCTATCGCATAGGAAGGCGCGCCCGGCGCCCTTCTCGGGCAAGGCTCGGGGGCTCTCTTCTGGAGGGCGTCGGACCTTGCCAACATCATGAGGGAGGCGCTCGGGCACCACTTGGATGCGTGCTTCACGGCATGTTTCCCTCAGGAGAACACAGGGCGAGGAGCGCCCACCGCTCAGGAGTTCATCACCAGGACCACTCAGGAACTACAAGACGCAAGGGCCATGCGCGGCGACCGCCGCTCATGAAGCGCAGCTCCCCATCCAGGCGAGGATGCTGGGCTGCGCGTCTGCATCGACATCCCATGGCTCAACAGGGCCGCATCTCAGGAGCCCTTCTGGCCTTCGCGTGTGGGCCATTGCAAGGGTCCATTGCACAGCTACGTTCGCATGCCTTTTGGCCTGCCGAGCGTGTCCTCCGCCTATCAGTGCAACCTGCGGAGCATACTGGAGGCTCAGGAGGCCAGGCACCACGCTGTGCTGACGGAGATGGAGACGGTCCTCAAGGAACTGCCAGGACCCCCAGAGCCTCCTGAGGCTCAGGGCCCCGGTGGCTCATGAGGAGCAACCCCTTCGCCGCGTACCTTCAGCTGCCCCAACTCTCCTTCATCAACAGAACCAGGTGACATTTTCCAAGTTTATTTAGCTGGGAGCGCCCCTCGGGCTGCATCATTCCCAGGCCGCGCGGGTCCATCCCTGTGGCATGTATCCATTTTTCTTATGTCTTTAGCTTACCTTGCTGGGGGCGCCCCTCGGGCTGCATCACCCCAAGCCGCTCGGGCCTGACCCAGTGGCATGTATCTCCCCGCATTTACTTGAGCTAGTTTGCTTCCCATGCCTAATCTATCTATGATTATCACCTGTTTGACTCTCACCTCCCACGGGGGCTGCTCACGCTGGCACGACGCTTGTGCACGGGTCCGTCCCTGCAACATCGACAAATCTGAGCGGTCGAGCTCTGGCTCGCGGCACGCCCCACGCACGTCACCTCACCAGGCCCTCGGTACCTTCGTCTCCTCGCGAAGCAATCGGCGGCGGACTGGCAACCATAATGGCAAACTGTGTTTCTCCTTGTGCTGGCTCGCAGGAATCTCAAGAGAGTAACAGCAGGCGGCACCGCGAGCTCCCTCTTCTCCCACGCAATACGCTTGCGCATTAAAAGGGGGGCTCCTGAGCATTGCGACTCAGGAGCTCCTACTGGCTCTCCAGCCCTCACCCCTGGCCTTGACCACGGCACGCGACCTGGCATACCAGCGGCGGCTGAGCTCGCTCGAGGGCCGGGACCTGAGGACGCAGAGCATGAGGGAGAGCATGGAGAAGAGGGGGAGGCTCGCATGGACCTGGCCTAGCTACGCATTAACACGGCGCATCGCAAGGAATCAACCCCAAACCGGAAAGATAAGTCTCACACTCAGATTGGCTAATCGTTGGAGCCTAAGGGTCACGCTCGCTGCAGCCCTGTTGCGGCAACGTCGCCTCCCTTTCTTACCTTACCACGGCTGCTTGAGCGCTAAAGGGGACCTCCTGAGCATCGCGCCTCAGGGGCTCTTACTGGACCTCGGGCCGCTCACCTCCTGGCCTTGACCACGGCACGCGACCTGGCATACCAGCGACGGCTGCAGCTTGCCTGGGGACCGGGACCTGTCAGCGTAGAGCAACGAGCCGTCGCGAGGTTGGAAAGGGGAGACCGAGCCTAAACAGAGCATGCATTCGCAAATTTTCATAACAAGGATAGTATCAACAAAGAACATTACAGGCCCTTTACACACCCCCATGGGGTACTTCTTGATTCATCGCAGGGAACAAAAGATGAGAACTTAGGGGAATTGTCGTGGAATTGTCACGGCAGATGTCCTCGTGCAAGGACTTAGTCGTGGAGCCATCGCAACTAGGAAGCTTAAAGGGGTTAAACGGGACAAAGGACACGAGGATTATACTGGTTCGGCCCCTTACGTTGAAGGTAAAAGCCTACTCCAGTTGAGGTGGAATTACTTAGGGTTTCGATGACCAGGAGCTAAACCGCTCTGCCTGGCTATCGATCTGATCTTACTTGTCCTGAACCGCCGCCGGGTCGTCCCTTTATATAGAAAGGTTAACGCCCAGCGGCTCTCAGAGTCCCGGCCGGCTCATAAACTATGTCCGGCTTGGACTCTTAACTATTCTTGCCTTACACTACAAGTCATGCCACAACGGCGGTTTACCACTACGGGCCTTAAGTCGCCTCTGGGCCTTAGATCTACTACTAAACCGCCATCCTTAACCTGTCCTTGGGCTTCTGAACAAAGAGCTGTTGCAACATAACCCGGCCCATCTTGGGCGGGTTACACCGGTAGCTATATCCTCAACATTAGGCCCCAGATTGATTTGAACCGGTTCATGTCAATCTTCAATACCTTAAGAGAAAATCTTCCAGCTTCTATTTTCGCGAAGGCTATAACCCGCCATGATGTCATCTTCTGGATTCTTGGTAACCCGTCGTGACGTCATCCGCCATTAATGCACGTTCCGTCCAACGTATCTCAACGGATCCTTATCTTAATAACTATCCCGAAAATCGAGGCGCCTCTGCAGCTGGATAATCATGTCTTCAGCCTCCTCGTTTCTCGCGCCCACTTAACAGCCGTCTCTCATAAATAGGCCCGACCGGGTCCTCTCTCACTCCTCCCTTTCCATCGTCTTCCTCCTCTCAACACCTCAGAGCCCGAGCTCCGCCGCCGCCGCGCCTCTCGTCTTCCTCAGCCTCGGCCGCTGCATCAACCTGAGCTAGTCCAGAGAACGGCGGCGACTCTCCGCAGTGAACCTGCAACTGTAAGTCCTCTTCTTCTCAAACATCAGATCCGCATTAGGGTTCCGCGTTCCTCCCTGTTCTTCATAGTTCATCTCTGTTCTTTCATAGTTCTTCCACCACGACTTCTTTTGATTCGAAGAACAATATAGAACTCCTGCGGTAGTGGTTTCGCACCCATTTCCAATACTAGCAGATCCCTTTTGCTTGCAAAAAGACCTCATTAGGACTTATGAACTTCTCTGTGCCAGTTTAGGTCTAGAAAATTTTTCCTTTCTGGACGACCGTTTGATCCAAAATAATTACTGCAATCTGTGAAACTTGTTTGTGCAACACTTAGGCAAAAACTGCATCTGTTAGCTATGGCGGCTCATATCACCGTCTTAAAAAAGGCTATGCTTCATGAATATTCCGGGTCATCCATAACAGAGTCAAATAACTTAGTTGCTCACGGTATCCATAGCGGCTTAAATAACCCGACACAATTGACCATATATCATTAGGCCCTTTCATAAGCCGCCATCTTGAATACTGAACTGAAATTTTCCTCCGGCTTAAATTTGAACCGGAAACTTTATTTTGTCATAGGCTTCCATCTCTCACAATGCCGCCTAAGGCTCCCAAAGCACCCATCACATGCAACTGGGTTAGATCCAACGTCATCGACAGCATCTTAGCTGATTTCTTGAAAACAGGTTACCTGCCAAAGAAAGAGGTCATGTCCTATCGTGCTCCTGACCCGTCAGAAGAGAGGCCTCAACCCAAGGATGGGGAAGTTGTCATATTTACTGATCACATGAACCGGGGCTTTGCTCCTCCCGGCTCAAAATTCTTCAGAGACGTCCTGCACTTCTTTGATCTGTGACCTCAAGACATCGGACCCATTTCCGTGTCAAACATCTGCAACTTCCAAGTGTTCTGTGAGGTGTACCTCGGAGAAGAACCCAGCTTGCTGCTCTTTAGGGAGTTATTTTACCTGAACCGCCAGAATGAATGTGCCAACGGGCCTAGCTTGGAACTTGGTGGAATTTCAATCCAACGACGGAGAGATTGTCTCTTTCCTTATGCTGAGCCGCCAAGCCACCCGAAAGATTGGAACCAGACATGGTTCTACTGCCAGGACACTTCTCCGGCTGACGAGAACCCTCTGCCCGGCTTTCGCGCCTTGTGTCTGGAGTCAAATCACCCCTTGCCAGACAAATTATCTCAAGCTGAACGTCAACCACTTACACCCACCATCAACAAAATGAAAGCTCTTCTGGGGAACGGCTTAAATGGTATTGATCTGGTCCGGGTCTAGGTTGCCTGGCGGGTGATTCCTTTAAGCCGCCGCCCCGGCTTGATGTGTGATTACACAGGCCAGAAAGATGATCCTCTACGACACAGTCCAGACGACTTACCTGAGGACGTCATTGATGATACAACCAAGTCGCTTCTGAACGAGAGCCTGGCAGATTGCAGGAGAGTGGGCTTAAGCCCTTTCTGCAAGACTAACCCGGCTCCAGCGGTAAACCATTGACCTGAATGCTTCTCCTTCCATTTTAACGATTTTGTCTTAACTCACTAACCTTTGTTGTATTTTACAGGCTAATGATAAATTCTGGAAGGTCAAGTATGACCACGAAGCTGCCAAAAAAGCCAGGAAAGTTAAAAAAGCCGCCAGGAAAGTCGCTCCCCGTAAGAAGGGGAGTAAACCTAGCGCCTCGGACCTGCTTCGTCTGGAAGACACCTCCAAGTCAGAGGTAGCTCTTGACTCTTTAGGCTCCTTTTTTAACCATCTTATTGACACGGATTATCAGCAGGAGGATACTGGAACAAGTCATGAAGTGAATGAAGAGGTAACTATAATTTCATCCGACTCCGAGCCTTTGCCGAGATGGAAAGTTCGAAGAGTAACCCGGAAAGTAAGATTTTCACATCCTTTAGCTTATCAAGATCCTCAATTTCTTTTGAAGTGACAGATTTATGAGAGCCGGAGGCAGACCCGGACCAGCAAAGATGCAGACCTCTCCTCCGGCTTACCCGAAGCATCAAGGAAGCGCCGGACTGAGGTTATCTCCGACTTATATCCTTTTCATCCTTTGGCGGGTGTCACTCGTCAACCACTCAATTCTTCTGATTCAAACTACCAGGGAACTTCACCTTCCTCCGGCGACTCAATGCAGTCTAGCTTGCCGGCCTTCAAGACCGCACCCGGGTAATGATGATCAGCTTATTTTGTGCTTATCTTACTCATGTTTTTGCACTAACCCTTTGACTTTCAGTGTACAAGTAAAGCCCAGCAAGAGGGCAAAGAAAAATAAGCCGGCCGAAGAGCCGGCCCTGACTGAACCTGATGCTTCTGCTCATGAGCCGCCGTCTGCACCAGCTCCTGAAACCACCACTGCTCCATCTGATGAACAAGTTATGGAAGGTTCTGATAACCCGGAGATCCCCAGCCCGGCTCATCCAGATGATCCGGACGTTGTAATCACCCGGACTGAGTTTGTCGAACCAGGAAGACCCACCGTGTTGGCTAGATGCTCTGCCAAGGAAGAACTTCTGGAACACCGCAGGGCCAGGCTGGACCTCACTGACTATGCTAATTTGAGCATTGGAGATATTGTCTCTAGCTATGTTAATCAAGTGCACAACAGCCGGGACCTGGAAATTGATATGGTGAAGCAAATACAGCAAAAATCTGAGGTATAACTCTCTTTCTTACTTCATAGTTATACTTACCATGCCAGCCCCCAAGTCTACTACTTATGATGAAATATGTTGTAGACTTAATACCGGCTTAGTAATCACTGCAAGAAAACCGGCTTACGTGGTAGAACAACAATATGCATTAGCCCCCAAGTGCCAAATACCTTTGCTTGCAAAGTGCTTGGGACTTATTTGCATTAACCGCCACTGTAAATAGAGCTCTTCGGCATACATTAGCCCCCAAGTGCCAAGTGTCTTTGCTTGCAAAGTGCTTGGGACTTAATGTTGCATTATAATCACCGTAACTGTGACCTAGAACTTATACAGGCCGCCGTTAAGCAATTTGAATCGAAGATCTCTGATTTAAAGAACTGCCTGAAGACTCAAGAAAATGAAACCCAAAAGGCCAACTCCAAATTTGAAATCAGTGTATCTGCTCAAGAGAAACTGAAGAAGAAATTTGAAGCAGAGAGAAAAGCCTGGGCGGATGAAAAGGCGGCTTTGCTCAGCCGGGCCGAACAAGCGGAGGCCACTCTTGCTGGAACAGCCGCCGAGCTATCCGGCTTAAAACACCATCTTTCTCAGATGGTCTCCGCAATCTTTGGTAAGTTACTCTGTAAGTTTCTAACTAGTTTACATCGTTCATTTCCCGTAAGTATCTCAATTGCCATCAGCTCACCTGACTTTGTAATGCAGGTCCCAGGAGTTCCAATCTCAACCAGAACGTCCTGACCAAGCTGAAGGCGGTTTATACCTTGGTAGAACAACTTTACACCAGGTCACAACGTGCCTTAGCCGTTGTGGCTCTGTCCAACGAAGTTCCCACTCATCTGGCGGATGTACTCAGGCGGCTTGCCGTGCTTCCTCAACGCTTCCAAGAGTTAAGACGAGCTTCTGCAAGAGCCGGAGCCATAGCCGCTCTAAGCCGGGCCAAAGCGTTTCTACCGGAGCTAGACCCGGCCGACATCACCCTTAGGTATCCTAGCTTGAAGGAAGATGGCACTCCCTTTGACCAGAAAGACTTCGCCGCCTGTGTGAAGAGCGTACGCCCGGTGGCCACTTTGATTGGTAATGATACAGACCTTACCAAATATCAACCGGGCTATGACGCAGAGAATCAGAGGATCCCAACACCACGCTATGAAGCAGTCAGCCTGATTCCTCCACCTCGTAAGCATACCTTCGCCCCTGAAGTTGACCCGGCCGGGTTAATTGATGATGAGGCTCAATTTGAAGCCTTGAGTGGCATTGGCTGGAAATCATCAACCTTCCAGGTCATGGAAACAGCCGGAGGAGCGGAGAGGGATGACCCGGAAACCTCAGGCCAACAACGCCCTTGAACTCGCATGCGGCTCATGGTTATGTCTTAAAAGACGATGCCTCACCTTTTGGACTCGGGGAGTCATGTAATAGAGTAGAACAAACACTTAATTTTGTCATGCCATCGCGCACGTGTGTAGCGCTCAACATTGTTTAAGCTGCCCTTTTATATTCTTCCGGGTTATGCTTGATCCTCTGTTTTCCTTATGTTTAAAGAGCTGTCTTTAATTGTCCTGCATAGAAAACAAATCACAAGTCTCTAGGCGACTTACCGCATGGAGAGTCATATATTTTACATATAACCCGGAATATGAATCAAAGTCATAATAAACCGGCTCTCAATTATATCTTCGAGATAATCATAAAAGCATACCTGCGAGCATTCAAGTACACTTCTGGTTTATGTAACCCGAATAATGAGGTTGAGAACTCAACTCTGGTTCACCAGCACATATAATGCTTATTATGTGCTATCAACATTATTAATCAAGGTTAAGCCGGTGGAATAAGAACCACCCTTGAATACTTTTGATATGATCAAAAGAACTTGTTTGAAACAAAAAGATTTCAAAAATTTGGAGGCTTCTGATTCGAATACGACCAGAGAACCGTCCCAAAGGGGTTAAGCTAAGATTCGAATACGATCATATAGCCCCCAATGGCTTTTGGCGTTGCCGATCAAGAGGGTACCGACAGCTATGTTCTCTTTGGTTCGAATACGACCTATTTTTGAGGAGGAAGCCCCCAAATGACCTTGAGAGTTGTTTAACGACGCTGATTCGAATACGATCCACGTCGGTTTCCAAAGGGGGTTGAGCTATGATACAAATATGATTAAGAAACTCCCCAATGAGCTCGGCAATATGCCAATCAAGTGGGTATCGACATCTATGTTCTCTTTGGTTCGAATACGACCTATGTTTGAACAGGAAGCCCCGAAGTGATCATATTTTTAACGGCTAGATTCGAATACGATCATAAGCCGGATCAACCTCCAAGTTACCATGTAATATTACAATGGAAATAACAATGATATATTTACCTATGGAGGAAAAAAGGACAGAGGTCCTGCTTTATTATTTATCACAATATATACATGGCTATAGAAATATGTACATTATGAGAGCCGGTGGCTCAAGTGTAATAAGGCCGAAGCTGAGCTATGTTCCACGGCCGGCGGATCTCCTCCTCCGATTTACGTTAATCTTTGTGCTCCCGAACATCGATAAGGTAGTATGACCCGTTGTGCAAGTTCTTGCTGACCACAAAGGGCCCTTCCCAAGGTGGGGATAGCTTGTGTGCATCTGTTTGATCCTGGATGAGCCGGAGCACCAAATCACCTTCCTGAAAGACCCTGGACTTAACCCGGCGGCTGTGATAGTGGCATAGGTCTTGTTGGTAAATCGCCGAGCGAGCTGCTGCCATGTCACGCTGTTCGTCCAACAAGTCAAGAGCATCTTGACGCGCTTGCTCATTATCCGCCTCGACATAAGCCGCCACTCGAGGTGAATCATGACGGATGTCGCTAGGGAGGACCGCCTTAGCTCCATAAACCATGAAGAAAGGCGTGTAACCCATAGACCTGTTAGGAGTAGTATTGATGCTCCATAATACGGAGGGTAACTCCTCCACCCAACAACCCGGCGTCCGTTGCAAAGGGACCAAAAGCCAGGGCTTGATGCCCTTCAAGATTTCCTGATTGGCTCTCTCAGCTTGACCATTGATTGAGGGTGAGCCACTGATGAAACATCAAGACGAATATGCTCTCGTTGACAAAATTCCTCCATGGAGCCTTTAGACAGATTGGTACCATTGTCAGTTATAATGCTGTGTGGAAAACCAAAGCGAAATATCACCCTTTTCATGAACTGAACCGCTGTGGCTGCGTCACACTTACTAACTGGCTCTGCCTCAACCCACTTTGTGAACTTGTCAACCGCCACCAAGAGGTGGGTCTTCTTATCTTTGGACCTTTTGAAAGGCCCAACCATATCAAGCCCCCAGACTGCAAACGGCCAAGTGATTGGAATCATCCTCAACTCTTGAGCCGGCACATGAGCCCGTCTTGAGAACTTTTGACAACCGTTACACTTACTGACCAAGCCCTCTGCGTCAGCATGAGCTGTCAGCCAATAAAAACCATGACGAAAAGCCTTGGCCACAAGGGACTTTGAGCCGGCATGATGGCCACAATCCCCCCCGTGAATCTCACGTAAAATTTCTTGACCTTCCTCAGAGGACACACAACGCTGAAAAGCTCCAGTGACACTGCGATGATGCAGCTCGCCATTGATAATTATCATTGACTTAGACCGGCGGGTTATTTGTCTGGCCAAAGTTTCATCCTCAAGCAATTCTCCCCGGGTCATGTAAGCCAAGTATGGCACTGTCCACTCTGGGATAACGTGGAGAGCCGCCACCAACTGTGCTTCTGGGTCAGGAACAGCCAAGTCTTCCTCTGTAGGCAACTTGACAGAAGGGTTATGCAGAACATCCAAGAAAGTATTAGGCGGCACCAGCTTTCGCTGAGAGCCTAACCGGCTTAATGCGTCATCCGCCTCGTTCTTTCTGTGATCGATGTGCTCTACTTGGTAACCCTGAAAATGTCCAGCAATGGCATCAACTTCGCGGCGATAAGCCGCCATGAGGGGGTCCTTGGAATCCCACTTGCCTGATACTTGTTGGGCCACCAAATCTGAGTCGCCAAAGCACCTCACCCGGCTTAAGCTCATCTCCTTAGCCATCCGAAGACCATGGAGCAAGGCCTCGTACTCCGCTGCATTGTTAGTACAGGGAAACATCAACCGTAGTACATAACAAAACTTGTCACCTCGAGGGGAAGCTAACACAACTCCAGCCCCCGAGCCCTCCAATTGCCTGGACCCGTCGAAGTGAATAGTCCAGTATGTATTATCCGGTTTCTCTTCAGGCACCTGCAGCTCTGTCCAATCGTTGATGAAATCCACCAATGCTTGAGATTTGATAGCAGTGCGTGGCACGTATTTTAGACCATGAGGCCCAAGTTCTATAGCCCACTTAGCAACTCTTCCTGTGGCCTCTCTGTTTTGGATGATATCTCCTAGGGGAGCAGAACTGACCACAGTGATAGGGTGGACCTGGAAATAATGCTTAAGCTTCTGGCTTGCCATGAACACCCCATAAACAAGCTTCTGCCAATGTGGATACCGTTGTTTGGACTCAATGAGTACTTCGCTGACGTAGTAAACCGGCCGCTGAACCGGATGTTCCTTACCCGCTTCCTTATGCTCCACCACCACAGCCACACTGACGGCTCGTGTGTTAGCGGCTACATACAACAATAAAGGCTCCTTGTCGACAGGAGCAGCAAGGACTGGCGGCTCAGCTAGCTGTCTTTTCAAATACTCAAAAGCAGCATTAGCAGCATCATTCCAAACAAAGTCATCTGTTTTCTTCATTATCTGATACAGTGGCATGGCCTTTTCACCCAACCGGCTTATAAACCGACTCAAAGCAGCGATGCGACCTGCCAGACGCTGGACGTCATTTATGCATGTTGGCTTAGCCAGAGAGGTGATTGCCTTGATCTTCTCCGGGTTAGCTTCAATGCCTCTGTGAGAAACCAGAAAACCCAAGAGCTTGCCTGCAGGAACACCAAAAACACACTTGGCCGGGTTAAGCATCATCTTGTAGACCCGGAGATTATCAAAGGTCTCTCTCAGATCATCTATCAAGGTCTCCTTCTCTCTGGATTTGACCACGATATCATCCACATAGGCATGAACGTTGCGCCCAATCTGATTATGAAGACAATTCTGCATGCAACGCTAGTAAGTCGCCTGTGCACTCTTGAGCCCAAAAGGCATAGACACATAACAGAAGGCTCCAAAAGGAGTAATGAACGCCATCTTCTCTTGGTCCTTAACATCCATTTTGATCTGATGGTAACCAGAATACGCATCCAAAAAACTCAAACGCTCACAACCCGCCGTAGCATCAATAATTTGATCAATACGAGGGAGAGCAAAAGGATCAGCCGAACAAGCCTTGTTTAAATCCGTATAATCCACGCACATATGCCAGGTGCCGTTCTTCTTGAGCACAAGCACCGGGTTAGCTAACCATTCTGGGTGAAAGACTTCAACGATAAACCCGGCCGCCAAGAGCCGGGATACCTCCTCACCAATGGCTTTCCGCCTCTCCTCATTAAACCGCCGGAGGAATTGCCTGACTGGCTTAAATTTCGGATCAATATTAAGAGTGTGCTCAGCGAGTTCTCTTGGTACACCCGGCATGTCAGAAGGTTTCCATGCAAACATGTCGCTGTTCTCACGGATGAACTCGATGAGCGCGCCTTCCTATTTTGGATCCAGATTGGCACTGATGCTGAACTGCCTAGATGAGTCACCTGGAACAAAGTCAACAAGTTTAGTCTCATCAGCTGACTTAAATTTCATTACCGGATCATGCTCCGTGGTTGGCTTTTTCAAAGACGTCATATCTGCCGGGTCAACATTATCCTTGTAAAACTTCAATTCCTCTGTCGCACAAACAGATTCAGCGTAAGCAACGTCACCTTCCTCACACTCCAAGGCTATCTTTCGGCTGCCATGAACCGTAATGGTCCCATTGTGACCCGGCATCTTGAGCTGCAAATACACGTAACACGGCCGTGCCATGAACTTGGCGTAAGCCGGCCGCCCAAATAAAGCATGGTACGGGCTTCTTATTTTAACCACCTCAAAAGTCAGTTTTTCCGCCCTGTAGTTGTACTCATCTCCAAAGGCTACTTCCAGCTCGATCTTACCGACTGGATACGCCGACTTACCGGGCACCACGCCATGTAAATAGTGTTGGACTGGCTGAGGTTTTTATCAGTTAACCCCGTACGACGGAAGGTCTCATAATAGAGGATGTTGATGCTAATGCCTCCGTCCATGAGCACCTTAGTGAATTTATACCCCCCGACCTGAGGAGCCACCACCAAGGCCAGGTGACCCGGATTATCAACCCGGGAAGGGTGATCTTCCCTACTCCATACAATAGGCTGCTCAGACCATCTTAAATAGCGTGGAACCGCCGGCTCAACAGCATTCACAGCCCTTTTATGAAGCTTCTGATCTCGCTTGCACAGACTGGTAGTAAACACATGATACTGTCCACCATTGAGCTACTTTGGATTGGTCTGGTATCCCCCCTGCTTCTGCTGTTGATTACCCTGGCTAGATTGCTGATTAAAACCTCCTTCATTACTTTGAAAATTCTGAGAATTGGAATTTGAGCCACCGCCCGGGCCATGAAAGCCGCTGCCGCCGCCCTGCCCATTGTTGGCATTAAAAGCGTTGGAATTCTTGAAGGCTTTCATGATTGCGCAGTCTTTCCATAGATGAGTGGCCGGCTTCTCCCTAGAGCCATGCCTTGGACAGGGCTCATTCAACAACTGCTCAAGCGTCGGGCCTGACCCGCCGGCTCGGGGAGGTGGTCTCCCCTTACGTCGGTGGTTGTTACCCTGCGCATTGGCGTTGGCCACAAACTCCATACTGCCATCAGTCTTACGTTTGTTACCTCCCTGGTTCGCCGGGTTATGCTGAGGGCCCTTGCCATTGCCATTCTTCTTTCCCTTCCCCGTCCTTTCATCATCAGACGCGGGATCCTTGGTACTATCAGAGTCGGCGTACTTGACCAGAGCCGCCATCAGCGTACCCATATCATTGCAATCGCGCTTGAGCCGCCCGAGCTTCATCTTCAGGGGCGCAAAACGACAATTTTGCTCCATCATTAAGACTGCAGAGCCAGCATCCATCTTATCAGACGAATGTATTATCTCTTTGACCCGGCGAACCCAATGGGTTGTAGACTCGCCCTCTTGCTGCCTGCAGTTAGTCAAATCCACAATTGACATAGATTGCCTACATGTATCTTTGAAGTTTTGGATGAACCGGGCTTTTAGCTCTGCCCATGACCCGATAGAATTAGGCGACAGTCCTTTCAGCCAAGTGCGGGCAGTCCCATCCAACATCATGGTGAAGTATTTGGCCATTGCCGCTTCACTGACCTCTAGCAACTCCATAGCCATCTCGTAGCTCTCGATCCATGCTCCAGGTTGTAAATCAGCCGTGTAATTAGGTACCTTCCTAGGTCCTTTGAAATCCTTGGGCAGACATTCATTACGGAGAGCCGGCACCAGACAAGGGACACCTCCGGTCCTCGTAGGTATACCCGCCTCGATAGAAGCCGTCGGATAAACCGGGAGGGGCTGGTAAGCCGTCAACTGAGGCGCCTGCTCTGCCTCTTGCCGTGCTCTGTCTTGGTCCACCGCGTTAAAGGCTCCATTATGTGCTGGGCTGTGGCCAGCTGGCAAGTCACGGCGTCGGACGTTGCTTGAGCCGGTCACTGAAACCATGTGTCTGCTATAACTTGGGCTCCGGCCTGGACGAGGGGTTGAATGAATCCTGTCCCGGCTACATGAATATGCCTCCTGTTGCGCCAGAGCCGTCTGAAGAAGTTCTATGACCCGGCGGGTTTTGATCGCCGTTGGAGAGTCGCCCTTGATTGGGAGAGCCGCCAGTCGCGCCGCTGTGGCGATCATGTTTTCCAACGGGTTGGCATAATGACCCGGTGGTATTGGCACGTACTGAGGCGGGGTAGTGTTCACACGGGGAGGCCCCATCACTTGCGGCTGAATCGGCGTTCCAGCCCCGGGTGCCGTGATCTCTGGCGGGTTACTGGGCCCTGCACCAGGCGTGTTGAAGAGGTTTCTAGGATCGTAAACCGGAGGGAGTTGAGATTGAGCCTTCTGATGCCTCCTTCTTATGATCTCATTGGATGTGTTCTGATCCATCGTGAGCCGGAAAGACTGCGCCTGAATCAGCTGAGTCTGGGCGTCGAGAGCCACCCGCTCTGCAGCCATCCTGATCCCTTCCGCTGCCAGATCTTCCTTGGCTCTTGCTATATCCAGCTTTAACTGTGCCACCTCCGCATCATGTTGAGCTTGATCCGCTGGGACGACCGTAGTGGTTAACAGGGCCGTCATCTTATCTGTGAGATCCATTAGCACCTGAGCCGGCGAGTGCGCAAGGCCCCCTGCCCCAGCGGCGGGGTTTTGAACAGGTTGTGCGCCGGCCATGAAGATTCCAACCCGGCTAGGCGGCTCAAAGGGGTCCGGAATATTGTTGCCATCGGAACAACCCCTGAGCCTGCCATCTTGAAGTTGATATAATGAGTTGGTCTCATCTGTGGACGACTCGCCGTCAGAGCGAGCGGCCGTCTCATCGCCAGATGCAGATCCTTCAGAGAGTCCTCCATGGACGCATCCCACGAAAGCACGCTTCAAGGCAGGCAGAGTCCGGGCGGGTCTCGCACGCTGAGCCGTCTCGATGAGGTCGGCGTAGAGGTCTGGCTCAGGGCCCGGCTCACCAATCTTGCCAATGAAAACGTGGATTCCGCCGAAGGGGACCCGGTACTCGTACTCGATTGAGCCGGCGTCGGGGCCCCAGCTTGCATCGTCGATGTAGAGCTTGCCGCGATGACTCTTGGTCATCGGGCCCACAGCGTATCCCTTGAGCCCTTCGAAGCTGCCCTTCAAGAACTCAAATCCACCGTGCGCTGGCCCCACAGTGGGTGCCATCTGTCGTGGAATTGTCACGGCAGATGTCCTCGTGCAAGGACTTAGTCGTGGAGCCATCGCAGCTAGGAAGCTTAAAGGGGTTAAACGGGACAAAGGACACGAGGATTATACTGGTTCGGCCCCTTACGTTGAAGGTAAAAGCCTACTCCAGTTGAGGTGGAATTACTTAGGGTTTCAATGACCAGGAGTTAAACGGCTCTGCCTGGCTATCGATCTGATCTTACTTGTCCTGAACCGCCGTCGGGTCGTCCCTTTATATAGAAAGGTTAACGCCCAGCGGCTCTCAGAGTCCCGGCCGGCTCATAAACTGTGTCCGGCTTGGACTCTTAACTATTCTTGCCTTACACTACAAGTCATGCCACAACGGCGGTTTACCACTACGGGCCTTAAGTCGCCTCTGGGCCTTAGATCTACTACTAAACCGCCATCCTTAACCTGTCCTTGGGCTTCTGAACGAAGAGCTGTTGCAACATAACCCGACCCATCTTGGGCGGGTTACACCGGTAGCTGTATCCTCAACAGGAATCCTATCTACTCCCTCCCGTGGCCGACGCCGTCAGCAACAGTGGGCCGCAGGAGGCCGGCGCCAACCCCATCCAGATCAGCGACGGCGGCGGCTGGACGCCGCAGCCTTGCTCCGGGCGCGGCGAGAGCTCAGGGGCATGTAGCTGTCGTCGCTCGTCTCCGGAGTCTCGTAGAGCTCAGGAGAACCGCTGGACGCCCAAGAGTCGCTGCTGCTGGAGGAGCCGCAGGCCGGGCGCGCATCGTCCTGGCGCTCCCCTTCAGGGCAGCACTACAAGCGACAGCCCTCCGCATCGAAGACCTTGAAGAACAGCGTGGAGGCGCCATCATAATCGAAGTGGATCGCGAGGGCACCCTCAGCACGGCAAACCCTCTCAACCTCACCCCAGCCACGGGTCATGAAGATCTTGCTGGAGGAGACCACTTCAACCTCTGCTCTGGTTGCCGGGGCGTCGCAGTCAGCATGCTGCAACCAGAGCTCGAGGGGTCCCCTCGGCGGCATCACGTCGGAGAAGGACCGCGGGAAGCGGATCCAGGTGCTTCGGGGCATCGCCGCCCACAGCACGAGCTCGCGAGAGGAGTCCGCAGCATGGGTTCCAGGGGTGACGGCGCGTGTCGCCATCGCGCGGCGGCCGCGGTCGCGCCGCCGGCGGTGCCGCTCGTCGCTCCTTCCTCTCGAGCCCTCGTCTTGGGCGTACAAGGGCAGCGGATACCCTGGAGGTGGCCGTTTGGACCAGGGCCTCGTCACTTCTGCCCTCGCGACGATGTCGCGTAGCTGGGCTGGCCTCTTCTTCGGCGGAAGCGGCCCTGGCTTGTCGCGGGGAGCTTTTCCTTTCTCCTCGGCGGAGAACCTTCGGATCGGCGCCATTGCTACTAGCCGAGGAGCAAGGAGGAAAAAGCAAGCTGACTGGGAAGAGATGGGCGACGGGGGCTCTGCCTGTAACGCCCCGGATCCGATGCGCCAGGTGCCATCCAGTTATTCGTCGTTGCTGCCATGTCATTTGATTGCGTGTTGCATTTTGCCATGTCATCATCTGCATTGCATCATCATGTTTTTCAAAACTTGCATCCGTTCGGGTTCCGTCGGTTCTTTCCGTTGTCCGTTCTGAGCCCAACCACACTCGCACGTGCCCGTCACCCCTCTCAGACCTTGTTTCGTGAGCGGGACAAAAATGTTCTCGGAATGGACCGAGATTTGCCGAGTGGCCTTAGAATAGCACCGACAGACCGCCCGTCAAATTTCGTTCCATTTGGAGGTCGTTTGATGCCCCAACGGTTAACCGCGTAGCCCGAAACACCTCTCTCTTTGGTGCCCAGCACCCCTCCACCACAGCCCACTAGCCCATCCAAACCCCCTCCATGCTCTCGGTCGTTCGATCATGATCGTGTGGGCGAAAACCGCACCCCGTTTGGACTCTCCTAGCTCCCTCTATCTATATATATGTGTGCCGTCCCCGAAATTCGCGGTGCAAACCCTAGTCTCCTCTTCCTCCATGCCGCCAGACGCGTCTCCGTCGCACCGGACATGTCCGCCCTCCCCAGCCACGTCGCTCCAGCCAATGGCAAGCCGCCACGTCACCCCCGCCGCCACTCTCCTCCAATCATGCGCCGCCGCCTGTCCTGCCGCCGTTCCCCCACCGCGCGGCCCCGGGAAGCCCATCGCGGGCCCGCCCGGGCCCAGATCCGCCGCCGCCACCCGGATCCAGCCCCGCCGCCAGTCTTCACCGCCGCCGCCCGCGCCATCGCCGGTGCCCCGCCGCCGCGACCTCGCCGCCCGGAGCCGGCGACCTCCGCCGCCTGCCCCGCGCCCTCCTCCGCCACGCCGCCGGGCTTCCTTGACCCCGCCGGTGAGCTCCTCCGCCCCGGCCGCCGCCGATCCAGCGCCTCCTGCCGCTGGCCTCGTCTCCGCGCCGCCCTGCGCCGGGGACCGGCCCGATCCGGGGAGCCGCCGCCCGGATCCGTTCCGCCCCTCGCCGGCGCCTCGTCCCTGCCGCCCGCCATCATCGTCGTCTGCCGCCGGCGTGCCTCGCCTCGGCCTCGTCGGGAGGTTGGGGAGGAGTCCCTCCTCGCGTGGGCTCCCCTGCCCGTGGGCCTCGCCTTTGGCCGGCCCAGTGCGCAGCGGCCCAGTTCATCTCCGAGCGGCCCGATTCCCCCGTTCCTTTTTTTTCTCGCTGGGTAAAATTTCCTCCAAGTCCCTGAAATCATCTTTTATGTGTGCATCTCCATCATGCCATAACGTCTTGTGTGATGCTCTTCTTTGTGCGCATGATATATGAAAATGTTCATTGTGAGATGCTCTTCATTTTATTCCACTATGCCATGCTTGTTTGAGTCCATCTTGATTCCCTAATCATCGTTGCGAGAGTGCTATATGATGTTAATCTGCTGAAACTGTTATAACTTGTTGATTTGTCTTTTTCATTGCATTTTGTGTGTGCATCCTATGAGCATGAGCTCTACATGTGTTTTGATCTACATCATGCCATCTTTACAGGGGTGCTTGTCTTATCTTTTTGTGATCTATGTGGTGACTAGCATAAGCAGGCAAATTAGCCTTCGTGATGTTGCTGATTTCTGTGACTTGGTCATTTCTGCTAAGACCGAGTCTGTTATGTTGTGATGCCATGTAAACCTGCTGCTACTAGTCATTCTATGCATAATCTGGAGATGTTCACTAAGGATGTTTTGTTATACATGTAATACTCTATCCATCAGTGCCCTTGTTTGCATTTATAGCCTGCTGTAGTTTGTTGTTATATTGCTTTCAACTTGCTAAATAATGTTGCTGCCAGTCTGTTAACATGAAGTACAGTTTTGCCATGTGTTTTGCTAGTGATCCATGCACGCTATGGACTTGATCTTGCCATGATTAACTTCATAATTATGCCATCTTACTGTTGGATGCCTTGCCATGCCATGAAATGCTTTGTGATGAGTGATTTGAGCTTGCAAAGATGCCTTCATAATTCTGTTTAACATGAAGTCTGAATCTGTTTATGAAACTTGCTATGTTTACATGGGTGCCATCATATCTTATGTGCCTTTTTGGCTCATGATCAGTAAGGGACTTTTGATCTATGCAATTAGTAGATTCATACCATGCCTTTTTTTGCTATGATATGTTCATGTAGCATGTTGTTTGATAGCTCTAAACTTTGAAACTGATGTTATTTCTGCCATGTCCAGTGATTTTCTGCTAAGTCTGTGAACTGTTATTATTTTCAATCTTGCCATGACCTTTTGAGTATGTTCTAGTGGTTTCTGGAGATAGCTCACTGTTCATGTTTTGTCGTGCTTTACCTGTACTGCACGTCCATGCATTTTGTTCTCATGTTGTGCTGCTGTAGCATGTTGTTTTGATGCTTGCAAGATGCCTAGTTGCTGTTTTGGACAGATTGTTGTTATATCTTGTTTGGAGTGTATGTGTTGCACCGTTGCTCCGTTTCGAGCATGCTCTATATGAAACTTGCTTAGAATTGCATGTAGTTTCATATTATCATGTTGCATCCATGCCTTGAGTGTGTTTGTTTGATGTTTGAATGCATTTTGCATCAATGCCATGCTTAACTTGTTTTGCTCATATCTTCTAGGCCGTAGCTCCGAACTAAATGAACTTTATATGTAACTTGACTAGAATTTCGTGTAGATCATCTTGGTGCATCTTAACTTGATGTTTAACAACTTGAACATAAGGTTTATTCAGATCTGGACCAATTTCGAAATTTGCATATCAGGACTTATCGGATTTGTTATATGTTGTTTCCGGCCTCATTTAAACTTGCTTTGATGTGTTGCTCTTGTATGCATCATATCTTGCCATGAGTAGCTTCATGTAGCCTTGTCATGCATCATACTTGGTTGAGCATCATGCCTTGTTTATGTGTTGTGTCTTTACCTTGTTGTTTGCTTCTTTACGAAAAAGGCTTTCGCCCCGCTATATTGATATAGCAACCGCCCGATACAACAAAGAGTCCAATGCTGGGGCAAACAGCACAAGCATGCCCAAAAGAAACAAAAGAGAAAGAAGAGAGAAAATAATGTCCACAGCGTCGGATCGATGAAAACGATGATAACCCAAAACTGTTGCACCCACCGGAGATATACCACCTCGCTCCAGGCACCTCGAACCTCCGCATACCAAGCAGCACCTTCAGGAAGGAACACGACGACGACGACGCTGCTGCCCAGACAGGTCCTAGGGTTTCCCCCGGTACGCGGAGGGGCATGGGGAAGGGGGAGACCCGACGCCCTTCAGGAAGGAACGATGGCGCCCACGGGCGTCACCGCGTCGGTGCCGGCAAGCCGGCCCGGATTTCTCCCATCCGCCAAACACCCACAACCCCGAACGGTCCGACGCGCACCACCAGAGAAGCCACCCACGAACGTGCGCCACCACGGACTTGCCATCATCACCGCCGCCTCACCATGGTCATCGAAGCGAGACCGACGAGGACGAGAGGGAGCAGCCGGGAACGAGGAACGGCAGCGAGGGCAGCCACGCCGGAGGAGACAACCTCCACCGCCATCGGCGGTCACCGACCGGACGCGGCAAGGGGAGCGTACCAGGCCCTCGAGGCCCGGCCGAGCCCAAAAGGGGATCGTGAAGCACCTGTCGCCGAGCTGCACTAGACGTGCCGCCGTCTCCACCACCCCCCGCATGAGCCGCACCACCACCGCCCCCGCCGGAGCCGCTGCAGGCGAGACCGAATCAGGCCCGCCCAGACCCAGATGGGGCCCAAAAGGGCCCTGATCTGGACCGGGAGGGCGCCGCCACCATCCACCGCACCAGCGCGCCGCCAAGGGGCTGCGCCGCCGCCTCTAGGCCACCCGGAGCTGCGCCGCCAGGAGCAGCCGCCGCTGCCGGAATCACCGTTGACCGAGGAACACCGTCGCGGGACGCCAGCACCCGAGCCGTGGCACCGCGTGCGGGGAAGGGACGGCCGCCGCCGCCGCCAACACCACACGGGCAGGGCCCGGTGGCGCAGGCCGGCGGCGGTGGGAGGAGGGGAACGGGAGGGGGAGGCATTGGAGGGCGGGGAGATGGGCCCCCGGTCGCCTCGCTCGGGGAGGCGACGCGGGGGGCGGGCCGGGAGGGAGGAGGGAGGCGGGGGTGGCGCGGTGCGCGCGGCCGGAGGCGCGGGAGGGTGGGGGAGGGTGCCGGCGGCGGCGGCAGAGTGGGGGGAACCCTCGCGGTGTATTTGGTGTCTTTTGTATACTGAGCTACCACAAGTATGTTCTTTGGGTTTGTTTGCTTCTTTCCGGTTGTGCTTCTTCTCGATAGTTCCTGTTTCGTTGGGATCGCGAGGATTCGTTCGTCTATGCTTGGTTCTTCTTCGTGGCTTCATCTTCTTCATGGAATCGTTCTTCTTCCTGGCGGGATTTTAGGCAAGATGACCGTCACCTCGGATCTCACTACTATCATTGCTATGCTAGTTGCTTTGTTCTATCGCTATGCTGCGCTACCTAGCACTTGCTCTTCAAGCCTCCCAAATTGCCATGAAACCACCTCTAACCTTTGTCACCCTTCCTAGCAAACCATTATTTGGCTATGTTACCGCTTTTTGCTCAGCCCCTCTATTGTTAGTTGCAGGTGAAGATGAAGATTGCTCCATGTTGGATTATGTTTATGTTGGGATATCACAATATCTCTTATTTAATTAATGCATCTATATACTTGGTAAAGGGTGGAAGGCTCGGCCTTATGCCTGGTGTTTTGTTCCACTCTTGCCGCCCTAGTTTCCGTCATACCGGTGTTATATTCCTTGATTTTGCGTCCCTTACGCGGTTGGGTGATTTATGGGACCCCCTTGACAGTTCGCTTTGAATAAAACTCTTCCAGCAAGGCCCAACCTTGGTTTTACATTTGCCTCACCTAGCCTTTTTCCCTTGGGAGTCGCGCATCCCGAGGGTCATCTTTATTTTACCCCCCTGGGCCAGTGCTCCTCTGAGTGTTGGTCCAAACTAGAGCCCTTTGCAGCGCCACCTCGGGGAAACTTGAGGCCTGGTTTTAGTTGTACGGATTAGTCATCCGGTGTGCCCTGAGAACGAGATATGTTCAGCTCCTATCAGGATTTGTCGGCACATTCGGGCGGCTTTGCTGGTCTTGTTTTACCATTGTCGAAATGTCTTGTAAACCGGGATTCCGAGACTGATCGGGTCTTCCCGGGAGAAGGAATATCCTTCGTTGACCGTGAGAGCTTATAATGGGCTAAGTCGGGACACCCCTGCAGGGTATAAACTTTCGAGAGCCGTGCCCGCGGTTATGTGGCAGATGGGAATTTGTTAATGTCCGGTTGTAGAGAACTTGACACTTGACTTAACTAAAACGCATCAACCGCGTGTGTAACCGTGATGGTCTCTTTTCGGCGGAGTCCGGGAAGTAAACACGGTTTTTGGGTTATGTCTGACGTAAGTAGGAGTTCAGGATCACTTCTTGATCATTGCTAGTTTCACGACCGTTCCATTACTTCTCTTCTTGCTCTTATTTGCGTAAGTTAGCCACCATATCATGCTTAGTCGCTACTGCAACCTCACCACTTTACCCCTTCCTTACCCATTAAGCTTTGCTAGTCTTGATACCCATGGTAATGGGATTGCTGAGTCCTCGTGGCTCATAGATTACTACAACACCAGTTGCTGGTACAGGTTTTGCGATGATCATGACGCGAGAGCGATGTTATTGGTTTTGGAGTTCTTCTTCTGCTTCTTCTTCGATTAGGGGATAGGTTCCAGGTCGGCAGCCTGGGCTAGCAGGGTGGATGTCGTTTGAGCTTCTGTTTGTGTTTCATCCGTAGTCGGATGTTGATCTTATGTATGATGTATTGTTGTATTCTTGGGGCGTTTGTGCCTTTTGTATGTTTCCCCATCTATTATGTAATGTTGATGTAATGATATCCACCTTGCAAAAGCGTTTCAATATGCGGGTCTATCCTTGGTGGGACCTTCGAGTTCCTCTCGGATAGGGTCGCATATTGGGCGTGACACTGCCCCCCTCCCCATTTATAGCGGGAGGAGGCCAACCGGCGCCTCCCACGATCACAGGTAATGATGGTTTTCCCTTGCATGTCGCAGGGACTTGTCAAGTCGGGCAGTTGCCGAGACAGCGTGGGGAAGCGGAGACGCCCACGTCCAATCAACCGCCATGCGTCGACCAAGGCCGTAGGCTTTTGGGGCCTGCGGTGCTCCGTACTTGACCCTTGGCTTCGCCTCGAAGCCAAGCCCGAGTGCGGCTTGGGCCCGGGGACTACTGTCAGCGTTCTGGGAACGGGGGTCCCCAGACTTGCCTGCCTGCGGCCCACGGCATGGCTCTGCGCGTTGGCCCGTATGGCCCATCTTCATCAACAAGGCATTCAAGACCCTAGCGAGGGGCCAAGCCTCGCGAGGCGGACGACACAAGACCTCCTCAGGAGCAACCTCACCGGGTTGGCTCGCGAGGAGTGGAGAGATCAAGGCAGGGCAAACCTCGCGAGGTTCTCGTGACGTGAGCCATGACGATCAAAATCAGGCTGGCGCCAGGCGGGCGCTAGCGCGCGCAGTGTCCGTGTTTCCCCTTTGGTGCTAAGGAAGCAAGCGCAGGCGCGGAGTACCAAGGCGTCAAGCAAAGGTTTCCATATCGGTGCAACAAGACCAAGACCAGCAGGACGGCAAGACGGAGGTCACCATGGAGCCCAAGGCGGCGTCACCACCAGAGCCTTTTGTAGGCGAAGACTACTTTTGTCAGGATAAGCTGTACTAGCTGTCCCCTTTCAAATCGGCCGTTGTTGGCCCCCTTCCCGCTCAATATGTGGGGAGAGGACCAGTGCCTATATAAATAGGACTAGCCACCGCAGTAGAAGGCAACTGAGCTTGAGCTGATCGAATCCACACACAAGTTCGCCAAGAACAAGAACACCTCAACCTCAGGAGGCTGTTCTTCCCCTTGTATTTTTCATCATCAGCCCAAGAGGCAATCCACCACCACCACACTGGAGTAGGGTATTACACCACAACGGTGGCCTGAACCAGTATAAATCTTGTGTCTCTTGTGTTGTGGGTTCGTTGAGTTCGTCCGCGAGATCTTAGCAAGCTAGGGCGTGGATTGGTAGGGAAAGAACTTCGCACGCACCCCAGAGTTCGAACCTTAAGGGTTTTGCCAGAATCCATGATCCGACAGGTATCTTACCACATGAATGATTGGCTTTGCACTTCCGCTAATCTCATTTGTTTTTTCGAGTGTTTCTCATGTTCTTTCATTTTGAAGGATTCTCAAGGCATTTCCATCATGAAACAAATTGGTTATGTGAAGGCGTACATGACATGCAACTCCAACATCTTTGAGAACATTCATAAGGTGGACTTCTGCCCTTTGAGCCATCCTCACATACTCATATTGGATGGGTCATTCTTTCATTGTTGTTTCCTTCTTCTTGTCTACATGATACACATATTGGAGGAAGGACCGACATTGGAGATGGACCCTATGGACGTTCAAGTTGAGGAGTTCCCGGACTTAGCGGATGCACCACCGGACCAACACTTCTACCACAACATCAAGCTTTGGTACAACACCACACATAACAAATTTGCATCTTATGCATGGATGGACTCACCTTATGATTGCCTTGTTGCATCTTGTATTTCTATGCCATCCATGATATATAAGCTTGTGCACTTCCTTAGCAAATTTGTTGTGATCTTTCTTGATGGCATCTTCATACATCATGATCATATTGCCCAACACCAATTGCATGATCACATACTCACATTGAGCACCAATTACCATGTCCATGCTTTTGATACACTGTCCCATTATGACATCATTTTGCACAATGGTCGCATTATTCGCATTCACCACACCTTTGTGCATACTACAAATGTTTTTGTTCCCATGAACGCTTTGCATATCATTCTATATCAGTTTGATAAGCTTCATGCGCTTTGTCACAAACAATCTTGCTGCACGGACTCATTCTTACACGATGTACACTTTGTGTGCGCTAACCAGTGTATTTCCGAGTGTTGTTTGTGTTTGCTCTTTTTGCATGTATACCACTCCGGCGACACCTTGGAGTACTTGGATTGCGCAATGTCTTCAACTCCGTCCAACTACATGTCCGTCCACAACAACCGTTTCCATGGTGATGAGGACCACGATCCGAGGTCGGATTTTTCCCAAGGGGGGGAGATGATGCGGAGCATCCCATGATCATCCCCATGTACACTTCGACTACTCCCCAAGCCCGAAGAGAACATGCGATGAGACCTCGACCATACGCCATTGGACACAAGGTGAACTCACTCCTCTTCGAACCGTCACTTTCCACATATGAGACATGGCTACCACCTCATGCATGGACCTTGCATATACTCAGGAACAACCAAGATGACCATGGAGGATTCAAGGACCAAGGCCAAGCATGCAAGAGGAGAAGGAAGAAGAAGATCGGAGCAAGACTGGACTTGCCCGGATCATCTGGATCCCCAGCCGGACGATCCGGAGCAAGCTCGGATGATCCGGACCCCCACCTGGATGATCCGGGTAATGTGACCGAAGACACCCGAAGCCTGCTCGACGAAGCTGGATCATCCGGACGGCCGCCCGGATCATCCGGACTCCCGACGCCCGGATCATCCGGGCCACCATCCGGATCATCCGGATCATGCCTGCGCGCGTGACTTGGACCGAGGCCCATGTACCCCTTCGCCCCTCACTTACCCCTTCGCGGCTTAGACTATATATACTCCTCCCCTGCTCCATTTGAGGGTTAGCATAGGTTTAGCTCATTTGAGATAGAGCTTTGCTCATCCATACGGATCTACTCCACGAGAGAGACCGCGTGCCTCTACGGAGAAGATACACCTTGGATTCAAGACCCCCTCACGGGTGGCCCCCATCAAGACCTCCTCACGGAGAAGAACCGGTTACCCTATGTATCGTCCCTTGTTGACTTTGGATTGTGTATCTCTTTGTGTTTTGAGGATCTAGCACATGTGCGATTGTTTCTTATTGATTTGAGTGATTCCTCTCTTTCCCCTCGTGTTTTCCCCCTCATGTTCTTTGTAGGATCCGCTCCAATCGTGAAAGATCGGCCCCTACGGTTTCCATCCTACATCAAATTGTCTGCAGAGTAACAACATAGCAAAGAAAAGATACTCGGTCGGTGCAAAAGGTGCACTTCCCAAGGTTACCAAATAGACGTGCATCACGTAGAGCAATAAAAATAGCATGTAAATGTTCCAAATATTCCTCCAAAGATCTGCTATAAATCAGTATATCATCAAAGTAAACTGTCGGATCACGGGTTCCGGCAAAACCCTTAAGGTTCGAACTCTGGGGTGCGCGCGAAGTTCTTCCCCCCTACCGATCCTCGCCCTAGCTCGCTAAGATCTCGCGGATGAACTCGACGAACTCACAACACAAAAGACACAAGATTTATACTGGTTCGGGCCACCGTTGTGGTGTAATACCCTACTCCAGTGTGGTGGTTGTGGATTGCCTCTTGGGCTGATGATGAACAGTACAAAGGGAAGAACAACCTCCTGAGGGTGAGGTGTTCTTGTGGTTGGTGTGCGGCTAAGGGTTGGCTCGAGATCCCCCCTCTCCTACGTCGTGGCTAGTCCTATTTATATAGGCCCTGGTCCTCTTCCAAAATATTGAGCGGGAAGGGAGCCAACAACGGCCAATTTGAAACGGGACAGCTAGTACAGCTTATCCTGACAAAAGTAGTCTTCGCCTGCAAAAGGCTCTGGTGGTGACGCCGCCTTGGACTCCATGGTGACCTCCGTCTTGCCGTCCTGCTGGTCTTGGTCTCGTTGCACTGATATGGAAACCTTTGCTTGACGCCTGCGCTTGCTCCCTTAGCACAAAAGGGGAAACAAGGACACTGCACGCTGGCGCCCGCCTGACCTCGATCGTCATGGCTCACGTCACGAGAACCTCGCGAGGTTTGCCCTGCCTTGATCTCTCCGCTCCTCGCGAGTCAACCTGGTGAGTCCGCTCCTAAGGAGGTCTTGTGTCGTCCGCCTCGCGAGGGTCTTGCACGCCTTGTTGATGAAGGTGGGCCGTACAGGCCTGCTAGCATAGCCACACCGTGGGCCGCAGGCAGGCAAGTCTGGGGACCCCCATTCCCAGAACGCCGACAGTAGCCCCCGGGCCCAAGGCGCGCTCGGGCTTGGCTTCGAGGCGAAGCCAAAGGTCAAGGGCGGAGTGCCACGGGGCCCAAAATCCTGCGACCATGGTTGACGCATGGCGGTTGATTGGACGTGGGCGTCTCCGCTTCCCCACGCTGCCTCAGCAACTGCCCGACTTGACAAGTCCCTGCGACATGCAAGGGAAAATCATCATTACCTGTGATCGTGGGAGGCGCCGGTTGGCCTTCTCCTGCTATAAATGGGGAGGGGGGCAGAGCCCCCGCCGCCCGTCTCTTCGCAGTTCGCTTGCTTCTTCCTCCCTGCCCCTTTGTTAGTAGCAATGGCGCCATCGAAGAGGTTCTCCACCGCGGAGAAGGGCAAGGCCCCTCGGGAGGGGCCCGGCTCCCCGGTGCCCAAGCGTGGGCGCGGCCATCCCCGTAAGCACACCGCGACCCCCGTCGTGGCCCCCCGCTCCCAGGGTGGCGTTGCTGCGCGTGGCAGGGGTCGTAACGGTCACGACAGCCCCATCGATGAAGGGAGACGCACCGTGGTTGCGCGGCTTCCCCGGCCGCGCTTCCACTTGGCAGAGGTGCTCCCGGAGTTCGTCATCTGGCCGGAGGATCCGGCCGGCAACTGGCTTCAACTTCCGCGCTTCTTCGCGGACGAGCTGCCAGCCTCCGGTCCAGGTGGGCTCTGGCTGCAGGCGGACGGTTGCTTCAGCAGGGCTTCTTGGGTTTTTGTGACGCCCTGAGACCGACGCTTCAGAAGACTTCCATATTTTCGTGATCACCGTGTGCTTTTTTTTGTGGTTGCTCTTTTATTTTTGCATTGCATCATGTCATCATGCCATCATGTCATTAATCTTTGCATCTCAACTCAACTAAATAAACCGTATGGATCTTTGATCCATTTAAATCGAGGGAAGGGTGACTTCTCTTTATAACATATCCTCCCAATATTAGGGAGCTATATTAAATATTTCTTTAATGTGGAAATCACCATAACACACTTGCAAATTATCCCAATGCCTTTGTTATCTTAATTCTTGGTCTCCAAGCTTGCCATATATTCTTTCATCATATTCCGGAGCTCCACCAAAAATCCGAACATTTTTGGACCTTCCCAACCCTCACTTCCTATTCAAATCATTTGAATTTAAATCAAATGAGTTTGAATTTAAATCTTTCAATCATGGCCTTTTCTATTTTTTCGGAACAAGCACATTTTTGTGAGTCCGGGAAAATTATCCGCGTGTCCAACTTCTTCCCCTAACCTCCCTTTCTTTTCTTTCTTATCTCTGTTTTGTTTTCTTTTTCTTTAGAGTGAGAGAGAGAAGAGAGCCCAGCAGCCAGGCCGGCCTGCTTCCCCACAGTCCATTTGGCCCAAGGCCCAGTCGCGCCTATAACCCTAGCCCCTCACCACGCTCTCTCCCGATCCCCATCTCTCCCCCCTCGTTCTCGTGCCGCCGCCACACGTCGCTGCCAGGGAGAGGAGCTCCCTGCGCCCGATCCCCTCGTCGCCTCCACCGGGAGAGCTCCCCCTCGTCCGTTCTTCCTCCTGCCACAGCCGCGTCCTCCCTCTCCTCCATGTCCGCGCGTTGCCCGGCAGCGTCGCCTTCCCCAGCGCCGTTGCTGCAGCCCGGCGCCCGTGCTTCCTCCTCATCACCGGCGAGCGCCGCACCGTCTCCCTGCCTCTCCTGCGCTGTCAGCGTCAACTTCAACAGCGGACAGGAGCCCCTGCCTTAGTCGCCGTCCACTTTGTTCCTCTGCTCCGCCCCTCCTCAGCTCCGCCTCCCCTACTTCGGGCCAAGGACGTCGCCGACAACGGCGTCGCCACCATCATCGCGTGCTCGCAGCACTCGGCCTCCTGCCCGAGTCCAGGCCGTCGCCGCACCTTCTTGCCTCCTCCGCACCCCTCCGTCGTTCACCTCCGGAAGCCACGACTTTTCCCCCATCCTGCTGCTTCACCTCGCCGAGCCCCGTGCCTGCTTCCTGCCGCTGACCACCACCATCGCCACCTTGCTGCTGCCCACTCGAGGCCCTCATGTTGCTTCGTTTCGGTGACCATATGGACCGCCAAGGTCGACTACGATCCATCAAGACCATCGTGTTGCACGTCAACATGAGTACATCAAGTTCCTCTCTGAACGTGAACGACTACCATCGCCGAGACCGCAAGTACCACGACAACCCCAAAGGGATTTGAATTCGTCAAGTTCCTCTTCGAAACATGAACCACTACTTCCACTAGGACCGTCCCGAGAACGCCTACTTCCCCTACATCCCGTCGAACTTGATCCGTTCCGAAAATGCACGCTTCGAAGGTATAACCCCGAGACGCCGCCCGTGAACAAATGCATGTTGTATGAGATGCCCGCGTTTGCACCGTGTTCGAATTTGCCGCTTGCACGGTCCTCCTTGTTTGCCATGCGTCGACCCGTGGGAACCCGGTAACCGGGATCACCCCACCATCTTCTGCATGTTTTGCACATCCACACTTTCGTTCGCACCGACATCTCGATGAGTTGTCGGATCATCGGGATGTTGTCGTGGATCCATTTCCGTTTCACCGCCGTGGCACCCTTTCCCTTCTGCCATGGCGGCAAATGCCTCGTATTATGCTCATGTCAGCATTTTCATAAAATTGCTTAAAACTTGCATTTGTCATTCGCATCATGATAACAACATTTAAAATGTTTAAAATTGTGTTTGCCTTTAAATTGCTAAATGCATGTGGGGATTTTTTCGAAATTGTTGTTTGTTGTTTCCGGCCCCATTTAAATTGCTTAGATAGTGTAGTTTAATTATGCTTCACCCCTTGCCATGTTTAATAACATTTAATATTGTTGGGCACATAAACGGGAGAGAACTAAATAATTGATGTGGTGTTTTGTCAATATGCAACTCGTTGCATATTGAGCTCCACTTAATTTGTAGTATTGTTTGTACACCTTGCCATGCCATGCCTCGTTTAAACCGGACATGCATCATACTTGATTGTGCATCATGCCATGTTTATGATTGTGTGTTTACCATGTTGTTTGCTTCTTTTCGGTTTGCTTCTCTCTTTAGCTTCGGTTTCGTTCCGGAGTTGTGAGGGTTCGTTCGACTCCGTCTGATTGTCATCCTCATGGACTTGATCTTCTTCCTAGCGGAATTTCAGGCAAGATGACCATACCCTCGAAATCACTTCTATCTTTGCTTGCTAGTTGTTCGCTCTATTGCTATGCCGCGCTACCTACCACTTGCTATATCATGCCTCCCATATTGCCATGTCAAGCCTTTAACACACCTTTCCTAGCAAACCGTTGTTTGGCTATGTTACCGCTTTGCTCAGCCCCTCTTATAGCATTGCTAGTTGCAGGTGAAGATGAAGTTTGTTCCTTGTTGGAACATGGATATTTTTGGGATATCACAATATCTCTTATTTAATTAATGCATCTATATACTTGGTAAAGGGTGGAAGGCTCGGCCTTATGCCTGGTGTTTTGTTCCACTCTTGCCGCCCTAGTTTCCGTCATACCGGTGTTATGTTCCTTGATTTTGCGTTCCTTACGCGGTTGGGTGATTTATGGGACCCCCTTGACAGTTCGCTTTGAATAAAACTCCTCCAGCAAGGCCCAACCTTGGTTTTACCATTTGACTACCTACCTCCTGTAGCTTTCCCTTGGGTTTTCGCGAGCCCGACGGTCATCTTTATTTTAGCCCCCCCGGGCCAGTGCTCCTCTAAGTGTTGGTCCGAACCGAGCCGCCTGCGGGGCCACCTCGGGGAAACTCGAAGTCTGGTTTTACTCGTAGCCTGTCTCATCCGGTGTGCCCCAAGAACGAGATATGTGTAGCTCCTATCGGGATTTGTCGGCACAGTCGGGCGGTCTTGCTGGTCTTGTTTTACCATCGTGGAAATTTCTTGTAACCGGGATTCCGAGTCTGATCGGGTCTTCACGGGAGAAGGAATATCCTTCATTGACCGTGAGAGCTTGTGATGGGCTAAGTTGGGACACCCCTGCAGGGTATAAACTTTCGAAAGCCGTGCCAGCGGTTAGGGAATTTGTTAATATCCGGTTGTAGAGAACTTGACACTTGACTTAATTAAAATACGTCAACCGCGTGTGTAGCCGTGATGGTCTCTTTTCGGCGGGGTCCGGGAAGTGAACACGGTTTGGGTTATGTATGAACGTAAGCAGTTTCAGGATCACTTCTTGATCACTTCTAGCTTCGCGACCGTTGCGTTGCTCCTCTTCTTGCTCTTATTTGCGTATGTTAGCCACCATATTTTCTTAGTGCTTGCTGCAGCTCCACCTCATTACCCCCTCCTTCCTATAAGCTTAAATAGTCTTGATCTCGCGGGTGTGAGATTGCTGAGTCCTCATGACTCACAGATTCTACCAAAACAGTTGCAGGTGCCGACGATACCAGTGCAGGTGGCGAAATCGAGCTCAAGTGGGAGTTCGACGAGGAACTTGGTCGTTACTATGTTTCATTCCCTGATGATCAGTAGTAGAGCCCAGTTGGGACGATCAGGGATCTAGCATTTGGGGTTGTCTTCTTTTATTTTGGTTCCGTACTCGGACCTTGATTATACTCTGAATGATGTATGTTTTATTTATGTAATGTGTGAAGTGGAGATTGTAAGCCAACTCTTTATCCCATTCTTGTTCATTACATGGGATTGTGTGAAGATGACCCTTCTTGCGACAAAACCACCATGCGGTTATGCCTCCAAGTCGTGCCTCGACACGTGGGAGATATAGCCGCATCGTGGGCGTTAAAGTTGTGGTCGAGGTCTTCGTTGCGGGCAACATAGCTCTGGCCCGCGGCTGGCAGACATTTGCGCGCGCGCGGCCTGGGAAGGCGGTGCACCCTCCACTTCAAGTATGACGGTGATGCGACCCTCTACGTGAGGGTGTTTGGGGAAGATGGTCGCCGCGCCGGGTGCTGCCCCGAGGTGAACGACGGCGAGGAGGCGCTCGGCCTCGGGGACGGCCGCGACGAGGACGAGGGCGAGCCCGCCCTGGGCACCTGTCGCGCCTCGTCCAGCTACGGTGGCTCTTCTCTTCGCGACAGCTCTAGCAGCGGCGGCTACGACCAGCCGCCACGCCGTCGTGCTCGCTTCGAGGGTGGTAGCGGGTCGTCCCGTCGCCGCACCTCCGTGAAGCGCGAGGAGGGATCCGGCTAATGCTCGGGACGTCGTCAAGGGCCTGCCCCCGTGGACCGCTGCAGGGGCGAGCGCCGCATTTGTTTTGTTCTTCTTTTCTTTCCTGCATCAAAATGAAACCAGTATGGGCCCGGAGGGGCGTGTATCGAACTATGATTCCTCAATCATTATGCTATGCTTGTTGTTTCCGTGCTGCGTTGTTATTTTGTGCAGAGATAACTTAGCTTGGCGCGTTCGGGGCGACCTCCTCTTCACGGGGCACTTGTTTCATCGTGCCCGTCTTGACTTAGTGGTCGCTCAGGAACTGCAAAAAATTCGTTAGGAAGCTCGCTAGGAGACTTGTCGTTCACCCAAGCCTTGACCTAGCGCTTCGTATCGCGGTACCCGAGGGGCATGGATTAGGAGAGATGCGCCAGCTTGTGGCCTCGAACGAGGGTGCCTCGCGAGAAAGCAGACGGAAGGCGGAGAGCAGGAAAAGCGCTCGCAAGGGCACCTGCCCAGCCCCCTCGTGAGGTATGCGAGAGAGAGAACACAGGTGAACTAGAGTCGGAAATAGCGGCAAAAGGCGACATAACCAAATCAGCGAGGAACACCAGAAGCAAACTTCGACTAAAAGAAGGCGAGCCAACTACGGAAAGAAAATGAAAAGCCGCGTCCGGCACCTAGTCTAGTCTTCAAGTCTTCTCACTAGCGCGGAGCTAAGTGCTGCCACTAGGCGTGAGAGGGAGCCCCCGAGGCCAGAGGGCGGCGCTCCGGAGACTCCAGGGCGTGTACAGCCCCACTCATTATTACGTGAGAGTGTCATGGGCGGCGATCTTCACAGGCACTGGGCCTTTTTCACAGGCACAGGGCCTTTCTTCACAGGCGTTGGGCCTTGCTTCATGGGTAGAACTTCCGGAGGTGCCGGATGTTCCCGGCGTTCTAGATGGGCACCCCGTCCTGTGTCTCCAGGCGCGCGGCGCCAGGCCTGGAGACATGGACAACCCTGAACGGGCCCTCCCACATAGGTGAGAGCTTGTGCAGCCCTTCCCTGGAGAGGACCCGCCTCAGGACGAGGTCGCCCGCCTCGAGCGTTCTGGAGCGGATGTTGCGGCAGTGGTATCGCCGCAGCGCCTGCTGGTACCTTGACGCCCTCAGTGCAGCCTCGCGGCGACGTTCCTCCCCCAGCACGAGGTCCATCCCCCGCGTGGCGTCCTGCTACGTTTCATCAAATGCCAGGACCCGTGCGGAGCGATGCTTAACCTCGTGAGGGAGGACCGCTTCGGCTCCGTAGACGAGGAAGAACGGGGTCTCACCCGTCCGCTTGGTGGCGGTGGTGCGATGGACCACGACACGGATTGGAGTTCGTCGTGCCAGCCCCTGCCGCAGGCTTCGAGCTTCTTCTTGAAGGTCCTAGTCTTGAGGCCCCTCAGGACCTCTGCGTTGGCGCGTTCGGCCTGACCATTGGTCCTGGGGTGCGCCACCGAAGTGTAGCAGATCTGCATTCCAAGGTTAGCACAGTATGTTTTGAAGAGGTTACTAGTGAACTGCGAGCCGTTGTTGGTGATGATGCGGTTGGGAACCCCGAAGCGGCTCACGAGGCCCTTGATGAACTTGACTGCGGAGCCAGCAGGGATAGTGCGGACGGCTTCCACTTCCGCCCACTTGGTGAACTTGTCGATGGCGACCTAGAGGTAGCGGTAGCCCCCAGGCGCTCGAGGGAACGGGCCCAAGTTGTCCAGCCCCCAGACCGCGAACGGCCATGTGAGCGGGATGGTCTGGAGGCCCTGAGCCGGCTGATGGATCTGCTTGGCGTGGAACTGGCAGGCTTCACAGGACTTCACCAGCTCGGCCACGTCATTGAGCGCCGTGGGCCAGTAGAATCCGCTGCAGAATACCTTGCCGACGAGGGTCCGTGATGACGGATGGTGCCCGCAGTCCCCGCCGTGTATGTCAGATAGCAACTCCTTTCCCTGGTATCTGGAAATGCAACACAGTGAAACATCATTGAGCCGCTTCATGTATAACTCACCGTCCCGGATGCAGTATGTCGTGGCCTATCGGGCCACGCGCTCTATGTCCTCCTCTTTCTCCGGCAGCGTCCCTTGCATCAAGTATTCCTTGAATTCCTTGGTCCAGCATCCCTCCTGGGGCTCGAGCGCCAAGAGCAGGCGAGCTCCTGAGGTCAGGCCACAGGCTGGGGCTCCTGTGGCAGGTGACTGTGGGAGCTCCTCCCAAGGCTGAGCTGCGCTTGAAAGTGGTGGTGTCGCTGATGGCTTGAAGAGCCGTTCCTCAAAGACGCCGGCCTCTTGTGGCCGCCGCTTGGATGCTCTCTTGGCGATGTCGTCAGCTTCCTTGTTGGTGCCCTGGGGCACGTGCTGCAACTCCAGGCCCAAGAACTGCTTCTCCATCTTGCGCACCTCCGCGAGGTATGCCTCCATATGCTCGTCCTTCGGCTCGTATACCTTGTTGGAGAAGTTGATGAGGAGCTGCGAGTCGCCCTTAACGGTAAGGCGCTTCACCCCCAGAGCTGTCGCGGCCTTCAGGCCAGCTATGAGGCCTTCGTATTCTGCGATGTTGTTGGAGACCTTCTCGCCCTGCTGAAAGCAGAGCTGCACAGCGTAGTAGAGCTTGTCCTGAGTGGGCAAGATGAGTACTGCTCCAGCCCCCGCGCCTTGGTGCACGAAGGCGCCATCGAAATACATGACCCAGCCGTCTGGCGCCTCGCTTCCTGGTGAGGTGGACCGGTCTTCGCCTACCCCAAGTGTAGGGGCATCCATCCATTCCGCCACAAAATCAGCGAGGGTGGCTCCCTTGATGACCCTGGTAGTGCTGAACTCCAACTAGAATGCATGCAGCTCGATGTTCCACTCGGCAACCCTTCCAGCAGAGTTGGGGCTCCTGAGCACTCTCTCCAATGGGTAGGCTGAGACGACCTTGATGGGGTGGCCCTGGAAGTAGTGCCGCAACTTGCGCGAGGCCACCAAGAGCGCGAGCAGGAGCTTCTGAGGCATGGGATATTGTGCCCTCGCGTCCCGCAACACCGTGCTGACGAAATACACCGGGTGCTCGACGAGGGCAGGCGCATTGGTGAGGCTCGTGTCTTGCGAAATTTGGGGCGTCTCCTGAGGTGGTGGAACTCCCGACGCCTGATCGCTTGCCGGGATTTCGGCGACGTCGTCCTGCCGAGCTTGGTCTTCTATTGATGCCGCCACGGCTCTTGCTGCGTCTTCCTGATCTTGCGTCATCCCGGCTGTCAGCGTAGCTTGACACGACGCACCCTTGGCTTGGTGCTCTTCCCAAACCACCACCAGCGCCGCGCTGGCAGAGTACGGGGTGGCGGCAAGGTAGAGTACTAGAGGTTCGAGAGGTTGTGGCGCCACCATCACCGGAGGGCTGGTCAGGTATCTCTTGAGGTCTTGGAAAGCTCGATCGGCCTCCGGGGTCCACTGGAATGGGCCCTTCTTCTTCATCAGCTTGAAGAAGGGTAGGGCACGCTCTCCCAGCTTGGAGATGAAGCGTCCCAACGCAGTTACCCGACCAGCCAGCTTCTGCATTTCCTTGAGGGTCTGCGGTGGGCTCATGTCCTCAATGGCCTTGATCTTTTCCGGGTTCGCCTCGATCCCTCTGTGGGACACGAGGAATCCCAGCAGCTTGTCGGAAGGGACACCGAACACACACTTCTCTGGGTTAAGTCGCAAGTTCACCTGGCGCAGCCTCACGAAGGTCTCCTCCAGATCTTGGATCAAGGTTCTTGCCTCCTGAGACTTCACCACAATGTCGTCGACGTAGGCCTCCGTGTTTCCCCCGAGCTGCCGCCCTAAGGTGATGTGCATCAACCGTTGAAAGGTCGCGCCCGCGTTGCGCAGTACAAAGGGCATGCAGGTGTAGCAGTACACCCCACACGGGGTCAGGAAGGCTGTCTTCTCTACATCTTCTACCGCCATCTTGATTTGGTGATACCCTGAGAACGCATCCAGGAAGCACAGCAGGTCGCACTCGGTGGTGGAGTCAACGATCTGGTCGATGCGTGGGAGCGGGAACGGATCTTGGGGGCAGGCCTTGTTGAGGTTGGTGAAGTCGATGCACATTCGCTCCTTCCCGCCTTTCTTCGGCACTACGACGGGGTTCGCCAGCCATTCGGGGTACCGAACCTCCCGAATGGCACCTGCTGCCTCCAACTTGCGGGTCTCTTGGACGATGAAGGCCTGCTTCTCCATGGACTGCCGTCTCGCCCGCTGCTTCACAGGGCGCACATTGGGGCATACCCTTAAGTGATGCTGAATCAGCTCTCTCGGGACCCCCACTAGCTGATTGGGTTCCCATGCGAATATATCCTTGTTTGCGCGCAAGAATTTCACCAATGCTTCCTCTTGGCCTGAGTCGAGGCCGACACCTATGGTAAAGGTGGCTCCTGAGGACCCGTCCTCGTCGACCGGAACCTGCTTGGTTTCCGCCTTGTCTTGTGTGAACAACTGATTCTTCTTGGTTGGTGCGGCTCCTTTGGGCTCGGAGGTGCCTGCGTCGGCGGGCTGTGCCGCCGCGGCGGTCTTGAGGGCAAGCTTGAGCACCGCCAGGGCCTCCTTGGCGTCCCCCTTGACGGTGAGGACGCCCTTGCTTCCAGGCATCTTCATGAGGTTGTAGGCCAGATGGGTCGCTGCCATGAACTGGGCCAACGCTGGGTACCCGAGGATGGCGTTGTACAGGAGGCCGATGCGGGAGATGTCGAAGTCGATCAGCTTGGTGCGGTAGTTGTCCCGCGTGCCGAAGGTGATGGGGAGGCGGATCTGCCCCAGGGAACGGGTGGCGCCGCCACCAACTCCTGAGAAAGGCTTGTTGAGGCTGAGCCGCTCGAGCGGCACATGAAGAAGGCTGAAGGCCTCCACGGAGAGCAAGTTGAGGCCGGCGCCGCCGTTGATGAGAGTCTTGGTGACGGCCACGTTGCAGATGGTGGGCGTGCAGAGCATCGGAAGCCTGCCCGAGCCGGCGGTGGTGACGGGGTGGTCCTCTGAGCTGAAGGTGAGGTCGGCTTCAGGCGCTGCCCAGCCCGGCGGAGCCCCCGAGCGCTTGGAAGCGGGGCCGATCTAGCGAAGGAATGGCTTGATATGGCGATCTGAAGGCGGTGCTTGAGAGCCGCCTAACAGGGCTGCGACCGCGTGATGCGCCGGTGCCGCGTAGCACGCAGTGAAGAGGCCGCGCAGCTCCTCCCAAGATGTCACCGTGGATCCGGGGTGGTTGAGCAGCCAGGCGCGCGGCTTGCCAGTGAGGGCCATGGGAAGCCAGTTGGCCATGATCTTGTCGTCCCCTCCGGCCTCGAGGACGGCTTCCTCATATGCCAGCAGGAAAGCCGACGGGTCGGCCGCACCGTCGTAGCGCGGCGGCATCTCCGGCTTGAACTTCGGCGGCCATCGCACCTGCCGCAAGGCGGGAGCCAGAGCTTGGAGCCCCCTGGCCCCGTCATTAGCGCCTGCCGTCGGAGCTAGGAGCAAGACGCCTGCCATGCGGGTAGGGTGCAGCGGCGATGGAGCGCAGATCCATGGAAGGAAAGCTACGGCACACCCCTACCTCGCACGCCAAATGTCGGATCATGGGTTCCGGCAAAACCCTTAAGGTTCGAACTCTGGGGTGCGCGCGAAGTTCTTTCCCCCTATCGATCCACGCCCTAGCTCGCTAAGATCTCGCGGACGAACTCCGACGAACTCACAACACAAAAGACACAAGATTTATACTGGTTCGGGCCACCGTTGTGGTGCAATACCCGACTCCAGTGTGGTGGTGGTGGATTGCCTCTTGGGCTGATGATGAACAGTATAAAGGGAAGAACAGCCTCCTTAGGGTGAGGTGTTCTTGTGGTTGGTGTGCGGCTAAGGGTTGGCTCAAGATCCCCCGTCTCCTACTGTGGTGGCTAGTCCTATTTATACAGGCCCTGGTCCTCTTCCCAAATATTGAGCGGGAAGGGAGCCAACAACGGCCAATTTGAAAGGGGACAGCTAGTACATCTTATCCTGACAAAAGTAGTCTTCGCTTGCAAAAGGCTTTGGTGGTGACGCCGCCTTGGGCTCCATTGTGACCTCCTCTTGCTGTCCTGCTGGTCTTGGTCTCGTTGCACTGATATGGAAACCTTTGCTTGACGCCTCGGTACTCTGCGCCTGCGCTTGCTCCCTTAGCACAAAAGGGGAAACAAGGACACTGCGCGCACTGGCGCCCGCCTGACCTCGATCGTCATGGCTCACGTCACGAGAACCTCGCGAGGTTTGCCCTGCCTTGATCTCTCCGCTCCTCGCGAGCCAACCTGGTGAGGCCGCTCCTGAGGAGGTCTTGTGTCGTCCGCCTCGCAAGGCTTGGCCCCTCGCGAGGGTCTTGCACGCCTTGTTGATGAAGGTGGGTCATACAGGCCTGCTAGCACCGCCACGCCGTGGGCCGCAGGCAGGCAAGTCTGGGGACCCCCGTTCCCAGAACGCCGACATAAACTACCACAAGTCGTCCAATGAAAGCACGTAAAACTTCATTCATTAATCTCATGAAAGTACTAGGTGCATTAGTTAACCCAAAAGGCATGACTAACCACTCATATAATCCAAAGTTAGTTTTAAATGTTGTTTTCCATTCATTTCCCAATTTCATACGAATTTGATGGTATCCACTATGCAGCTCAACTTTGGAGAATATTGTAGAGCCACTCAATTCATCAAGCATATAATCTAGCCTAGGAATAGGATGATTATAACAAATAGTAATATTATTAATGCCTCTACAATCAACACACATATGCGATGTACCATCCTTTTTGGCACTACAATAATAGGAAAAACACAAGGACTAAGGGATTCGCGTATCTAACCTTTGTCGAGCAGCTCCTGGACTTGACGCATAATCTCTTTCGTCTCCTCTGGATTGGTACGGTATGGTGCATGGTTGGGTAGTGATTCACCGGGAATTAAGTCAATCTGACGCTCAATCCCTCGAATAGGTGGTAATCCCGGTGGCACGTCTTGTGGAAAGACGTCAGCAAACTCTTGCAAAATGTTAGTGACAGCAGGAGGCAAAGAGGAAGGCACGTCCTCGAATGAAAATGATGCCTCTTTGCACACAAAAGCATAGCAAACAGATTTGCTGCAATCTAGATCATCCATATCAGATTTGGTGGCAAGTAAACATCCACTTTTCAATTTAATTTCAGAAGCAACACTAGATGGTTTATTATTAGGTTTCATTTGTTGCACAAATTATTTTGCCACTATCTAATTTTCACTCTTATTTTGCTCCTGTTTTGCTTTACTAGCTCGATTAATATCATCTTCCAAAATGGAATCAGGAGTCATAGGAAGTAAAGTAATATGTGTATCCTTATGAACAAGGTATACTGATTGTTTCTACCATGGTGTACATAATTTTTATCGAATTGCCATGGTCTACCAAGTAATAAGGAACATGCTTGCATGGGTACCACATCAGAATCAACAAAATCAGCATATGTCATGATACCAAAATGCGCACGAACGGTACGTGTTACCTTAACCTTGCCGTTGTTGTTGTACCGTTGGATGTAGTAAGGATGCGGATGTGGTCTTGTGGTGAGAGAGAGCTTCTCCACTATCTCCATGCTATCCAAGTTGTTGCAGCTCCCTCCATCAATGATGACACGAATTGAACGTTCCTTCACAACTCCCTTTGTATGGAACAAATCGTGCCTCTGATTGTGTGAACAGCTTGTGTGACCTGCACAATCAGAACACGTCGAGCAACTAAACTTTCATACCTGTCAGTGCCTTCAGCAGCCATGCATTGCGTCTCTTGTTCAGAATCATCTCCACCTTGTTCTTCACTTGTAATAAGAGCCAAAGTCTCCTCATCGTAGTCACCAGTGGACTCATACCCACCATCCTCAGTAGCAATCATCACACTCTTAGATGGGCATTCTCTCACATAATGACCTCCACCCTTGCAATGACGACAAATAATATCATGTGATTGCCCTGTTGATGCCATGGATGAAGAAGAGCTCTGTGCAGGCCCAGAAGGTGTGCTCTTGGCAGATAGTGGTGGTTGTGACTGCTTTCTAGTATCACGGTTGGAGGTGGCAGATGGCGGAGGTGCCGGTGCAGTAGAACGCGTGGGAGTAGAGAATACATGCGGTGTCCATGATGAAGGCCGACCTGCAGGAAAGTTAGTCCGCGCCAATGCCTGTCGGTCCTGCACTTCACGTTCAGCTTTGGAAGCAAGATGGAATAAATGAGTGATATTGTTATACTCCTTATGCTCTAAAATGGTATAAATCTCTCTATTTAATCCACTCGTAAAATGTGCAAGCATAGCCTCATTATCCTCAACAATACCACATCTAATCATGCCAGTTTGTAATTCCTGATAATACTCCTCGACAGAATTTTTTCCTTGGCTCAAACACTGCAATTTTTGAAGTAATTCACGTTGATTGGTGGAACCCAACGAGTACGCATAGCAGTTTTCAAAGTAGCCCAAATAGTAGGGATATTATCATGATATAATCTACAATGTTCAGACACCAAATAGAAGCAAAACTAGTGAATTCACAAACAGCAGCAGCAACACGTCTATCCTCGGGATATTGTAAGCATGTGAAACATTGTTCAGTTTCTAACCCCCAAGTAAGATATACATAAGGAATGTATCTACACTCAAACGGTGGAATATTCAATTTTAGTTTAGGAATATGGTCATAATCTTGTACCTGAGGTGGTGCTGCAGCCCTACCGTTACGATTATATGCATGAGGTCGACCTGGTGCTGGTGGTTGCACGCAGTTCCGATTTTGATCAACCTCATCCTCGTAATAGTTCTCCCTCTGCAATAGCAACAGTAGCTACAAAAGTATCAAAAATAGTAGCAACGGCACCAGAAGTTTGTCCTGGCTCAAGAGGAACACGCTGCGCTCGCCCTGCTGGATTGCGATGTGGAGGTGGTTGTTGATGTTGTTGCAATGGTGTAGCAGATGCGGGTGGTGGCTGTGGTAGACGTGCGAGTACTTCATCGAACTTGGCGTCCAACTTGGTGTCAATTGTCTTCTCAATGTCATCAATCCTCTCCAGTGCCTTTCCAAAGCTGGCCATCACGTCTTCCACCGGTTGACTCAACATTTGCTGAAATTTATCATGAAGCTCCTTCTTCGTCATGTTCTCCCAGCAATCTCGTCAGCTTGTGGTCCTGCCATGGTTAGCAACAATAGAAACACACAAGAATATGATCCTTTTGACTACTAGAAAGTGGTGGTGGTGGGGTGTCACAAATCCGTCAAGAAAATCTCAAATTCTTACTAGTTCTTACCCATCAGCAGGTGGTGATCGGCGACCTTTGTAGTCAAAACTCTCAAAGCTTGGACAGAGCGATTGCCAGGTGGTGTCAAACGCATGATGCAGATGTATGTGGAGCAGGGAAGGCTTATGATATGGTAGCAAATAATGTCAGCAATAATCAATTCAGAGATGCAAAGTTGAATAAACACTCAATGACGGTACTGTGCTGGTCCTAGGCTAGACCGTGCTAGAGACGCGAGCCTAGAACACTAACAACATCATGGCACTGCACGTAAACAAGGGAGGAGCACACTCTAAATTTTTGTCATTTTTTTCACTTTTCTGCACTTTTTTGCTCCGCAACAATTTTTTTCCGAAAAAGCCTACAAATGGCCTAAAAACTGCCTAGCCAGAATTTCCCAGACTTAGTTTTTTTTTAAACACGAAAGTTGGGGAGTTCGACTTCGTCACAAATCGTAGTATGGCATGATCTGGAAATCAAAAACAAAGCAACAAATGCTGGACTCGGACTAGGACTAGTGGCAGAGATGAATCTGGTGGAACTCGGACTGGTGGTGGTGATATGTAGGTCGGTGGAACACGGACTGGTGGGGAATCTATGATGAAGGTGGACTCGGATTAGCGTGATGGCGGTGGATATGTGGTATATGGCAACGACAATGATGATGGTGGTATATGACAGCGGTGACGATGATGGTGGTATATGGCAGCGGTGGTGACGATGGTGGTATATGGCAGTGGTCGTGATGATGGTACGGCGGCGGCGTGACAACTTGTGAACAGAACTCGAAACTCTAAAGGAGTAGACACTAAGACCAACAACTTGACACAACGATGCAACCGCAAATTCAACAAAGAAAATACATAAAAGATTATGCTATGGCTCAGATTGGTTTGGATATGATGAACTAGCCCTAATATTTTTGTGGCTTTTTCATGGATTGTAGGTATGAAGAACATACTCGACCAAAACTATGAAAAACTGGAAAATCTCACTGAGCAACCTGGAAATCTAATACCACTTGATGGAGGCAAAGGTGTCCCGTCTTTCGATGAGAAGGTGATTATTGTTTCGGAGGAGTAGACTTTGACGATCCGACTATGAACGTGCGAGGACGCCGCGCCTTAGCAATCGCTAAACCAACTTTGAGAGGTAATTGATACGTCTCCAACGTATCTATAATTTTTGATTGTTCCATGCTATTATATTATCTATTTTGGATGTTTTATATGCATTAATATGCTATTTTATATGATTTTTGGGACTAACCTATATTAACCTAGAGCCCAGTGTCTGTTCCTGTTTTTTCCTTGTTTTAGAGTTTCGCAGAAAAGGAATACCAAACAGAGTCCAAACGGAATAAAACTTTCGCGATGATTTTTCTTGGACCAGAAGACATCCAGAGGGCTTGGAGTGCACATCAGGAAAGCCACGAGGTGGCCACAAGGTCGGGAGGCACGCCCAGGCGGTAGGGCACGCCCCCCACCTTGTGGGCCCCTCGTGACTCCACCGACCTATTTATTCCGCCTACATATTCTCAAATATCCCAAAACCTTATAGGGGAGCCACGAAACCTCTTTTCCACCGCCGCAACCTTCTATACCCATGAGATCCCATCTAGGGGCCTTTTCCGGCGTCTTGCCAGAGGGGGATTCGATCAGGGAGGGCTTCTACATCAACACCATTGCCTCTCTGATGAAGCGTGAGTAGTTTACCATAGACCTACGGGTCCATAGCTAGAAGCTAGATGGCTTCTTCTCTCTCTCTGATTCTTAATACAATGTTCTCCTCGATGTTCTTGGAGATCCATTTGATGTAATACTATTTTGCGGTGTGTTTGCCAAGATCCGATGAATTTTGGATTTATGATCAGCTTATCTATGAATATTATTTGAATTTCCTCTGAATTCTTATAGGCATGATTTGATATCTTTGCAAGTCTCTTCGAACTATCGATTTGGTTTGGCCAACTAGATTTGTTTTTCTTGCAATGGGAGAAGTGCTTAGCTTTGGGTTCCATCTTGCGGTGCTCGATCCTAGTGACAGAAGGGTAACTGACACGTATTGTATTGTTACCATCGAGGATAAAAAGATGGGCTTTTCATCATATTGCTTGAGTTAATTCCTCTACATCATTCATCATTCTTAATGTGTTAGTTCGTTCTTTATGAACTTAATACTCCAGATGCATGCTGGATAGCAGTCAATGTGCGGAGTAATAATAGTAGATGCAGAATCGTTTCGGTCTACTTGACACGTACGTGATGCCTATATTCATGATCATTGCCTTAGATATCGTCATAACTTTGCGCTTTTCTATCAATTGCTCGGGAGTAATCTGTTCACCCACCATAATATTTTCTATCTTGAGGGAAGCCTCTAGTGAAACCTATGGCCCCCGGGTCTACTTTCCATCATATAAGTTTCCGATCTACAATTTTAGTTTCCTATTTACTTTCTTTCCAATCTTTTACTTTCCGTTCCATAAACCAAAAATACCAAAAATATTACTTAACCTTTTATCCATCTATATCAGATCTCACTTTGCAAATAACCGTGAAGGGATTGACAACCCCTTTATCGCGTTGGGTGCAAGTTGGTGTTTGTTTGTGCAGGTATTCATTGGCTTGTGCATTGTCTCTTACTGGATTTATACCTTGACTCTCAGAACTGAGGGAAATACTTACTCTACTTTGCTGCATGACCCTTTCCTCTTCAAGGGAAAAACCAATGCAAGCTTAAGAGGTAGCAGGAAGAATTTTTGGCGCCGTCACTGGGGAGATCTACGCCAAGCCGAGACATACCAAGTACCCATCATAAACTATCATCCCCCGCATTACATTATTTGCTATTCACCTCTCGTTTTCCTCTCCCCCACTTCTAAAACGATTTTCGAAAAGATTTGCCTTTTCTTCGCCCCTCTTTCGTTCGATGTTATGTTGCTTGTGTTTCCATGTGCCTTCTATTTTCTTGCATCTTTGCTTGCTAAGAAATCTATTGATATGGATCCACTTAAAGTTTTCTACTTGGATCATCTTCGATCCATATGTGCTCGTGCTGAAACCCCAACTAGTTTACTTGAGGGAAAATCTTTAGATGAGCATGCTCATTTTGTACATCATCGTTTGTCTGAAAAGGGGAAGCTGCTATGGAATCAAATAAATTGTTTGCTATGCTATGCTTGGAATCTTTGTGAAATTTATGATTTTACTTGTTGCTCTAAGAACCCTAAAAAACCATCTTCCCTACCTATGTGAGTTTAATGATAATGAAGTCTTATCTTCTTATGAAAAGTGTGTTTATAGTTACTATGATATGGAACAAATTGAAGAATTTGTTTCTTTTAAGGGTGCTTATGAAGTTGCTTCTTTGATTGAAAAGTATGATATTACTCTCTACAAATCTGAAAATTTTGACAAACTTAAATATTTCTATGAAAACTATGCTCATAATGTCATGTCAAAGAATTTATTGAGAGAATGACCGTTGCTTTGGAAGAAAATAATGATATGCATGAATCTATAGATAATTATGATTTCGATGATTTAATTGAAATATCCCTTGATGAATGTGATGCTTGCTATTCATATGGCCATGATGCCAATATTAATTATGCTTAGGGAGATGAATTTGCTATAGTAGCTTATGTGAAACATGAGATTGTTGCTATTGCACCCATACTTGATAGTTCCTTGAATCAAAAGCATGATTGTAATGATGTTATTATAAATTCTATTAGTGTCAATTGTGATAATAATATGCAAAACCCTAAGCTTGGGGATGCTATGTCCTCTACTTATTGCAATGATCATGATTGGGGTGATTTTTGTTACGATCTTGAAAATTTATTTAAGCCTCATGATGAATATGTTTGCATTGAAAGTGGGTTTGGAAGAGTGTCAACTCTAGGAAATAATAATCCCACTACTTTTGAGTTTGATCAATCTTATGAATTTTTTGATAAAAGTGGGTTTGGAGAGGTCATGACTTTATTTTATGATAATCCCACTATTTTGGAAGAGTGTCAACTTTGCATGCATGTGGAACAATTAGAGAATATGTTATGTGATAGTTATATTGTTTAATTTGAATATGATCCCACATGCAATTAGTATGAGAGAGGAAAATATGGTTGTAGAAATTTTCATGTTACTAAATTACCTCTCGTTATGTTGAGATTGCTATTGTTTCTTTCTTCTTCCTTGCATATGCTAGTTTTTGCTTGCCTTGATAATTTGTTTGCCTATAAGATGCCTATGCATAGGAAGTATGTTAGACTTAGATGTGTTTTTCACATGCCATATGATGCTCTATTTGTGCTTCAATTCTTGTCTTTCATGTGAGCATCATCAAAATTATCCATGCCTAGCTAAGGGCGTTAAACAATAACGCTTGTTAGGAGGCAACCCAACTTTCTTTTTCTTTTTGCTTTTTAGGTTCTGTTTTGCTTTAAATAATTCATCTAGCCTCTAGTTAGATGTGGTTTTGTGTTTTAATTAGTGTTTGTGCCAAGTAAGACCTTTGGGATAGCTTACGGTAATAGTTGATATGATCTTGCTGAAAAAACAGAAACTTATGCGCTCAGTCCCAGAATTTCTAAAAATCACAGGAGCGTCGAAAACTTCTGAATGTTTTACAGTAGATTGATATACAAATTGCTTAGATCATCCTAATTTTTCAGGATTTTTGGAGTTACAGAAGTATGTGGACTATCTAGATTACTACACACTATTCTGTTTTTGACAGATTCTGTTTTTCGCGTGTTGTTTGCTTATTTTGATGCATCTATGGCTAGTATCGGGGGGTATGAACCATGGAAAAGTTGGAATACAGTAGATATTACACCAATATAAAGAAAAAATGAGTTCACAACAGTACCAAAAGTGGTGATTTATTTTCTTATACTAACGGAGCTTACGAGATTTTCTGTTGAGTTTTGTGTTGTGAAGTTTTGAAGTTTTGGGTAAGGATTTGATGGATTATGGAATAAGGAGTGGCAAGAGCCTAAGCTTGGGGATTCCCTAGGCACCCCAAGGTATTACTCAAGGACAACCAATAGCCTAATCTTGGGGATGCCCCGGAAGGCATCCCCTCTTTCGTCTTCGTCTATTGGTAACTTTACTTGAGGCTATATTTTTATTCACCACATGATATGTGTTTTGCTTGGAGCGTCTTGTGATTTGAGTCTTTGCTTTTTAGTTTGCCACAATCATCATTGCTTACACACCTTTTGAGAGAGACACGCATGAATCGTGATTTATTAGAATACTCTATGTGCTTCACTTATATCTTTTAAGCTAGGCAAATTTGCTCTAGTGCTTCACTTATATATTTTTAGAGCACGGCGGTGATTTTTTTTTATAGAAATTGATGAACTCTCACACTTCACTTATATTATTCTGAGAGTGTTTAAAACAGCATGGTAGTTTGCTTTGGTTATAAATTTAGTCCTAATATGATAGGCATACAATAGGGATATAATAAAAACTTTCATATAAAGTGCATTGAATACTATGAGAAGTTTGATTCCTTATGATTGTTTTGAGATATGAAGATGGTGATATGAAAGTCATCCTAGTAAGTAGTTGTGAATTTGAGAAATACATGTGTTAAAGTTTGTGAGTCCTGTAGCATGCACGTATATGGTGAACCGTTATGTGATGAAGTCGGAGCATGCTTTATTTATTGATTGTCTTCCTTATGAGTGGCGGTCGGGGTCGAGCGATGGTCTTTTCCTACCAATCTATCCCCCTAGGAGCATGCGCGTAGTACTTTGGTTTGATGACTAATAGATTTTTGCAATAAGTATGTGATTCTTTATGACTACTGTTGAGTCCATGGATTATACGCACTCTCACCTTTCCGCCATTGCTAGCCTCTCTAGTACCGCGCAACTTTCGCCAGTACCATAAACCCACCATATACCTTCCTCGAAACAGCCACCATACCTACCTATTATGGCATTTCCATAGCCATTCCAAGATATATTGCCATGCAACTTTCCACCGCACCGTTTATATGACACGCTCCATTATTCTCATATTGCTTTGCAAGATCATGTAGTTGACATCGTATTTGTGGCAAAGCCACCATTCATAATTCTTTCATACATGTCACTCTTGATTCATTGCACATCCCGGTAAACCGCCGGAGGCATTCACGTAGAGTCATATTTTGTTCTAAGTATCGAGTTGTAATTCTTGAGTTGTAAGTAAATAAAAGTGTGATGATCTTCATTATTAGAGCATTGTCCGATGTGAGGAAAGGATGATGAAGACTAGTAGAACCCGATGGTTTGTCAGAGACTAGTGTGGGTGCAAGCCTTGGTGACATCCTCGGCGGGGGTGAAACTTTCGTTGGTGAGGGAGTTTGATATAGCTTATTAAGAAGAGTGTGATGATCATACATCAGTATTTCATCAGGAACATCTTCATCGGAGGACTCATCAGACGAGGCAGAAGCTGCCTTCTTGGATTTTCTAGCGGCAAATTTCTTTCAGGGAGCTCGAGGGGAAACTGACTTCCTTGCCTTGCTTTCCTTTTGGGTAGAGGCATGATCCTTCTTCTTTATACGTCTTGCTGTCTCAGCTCGACATTTCTCTGCTCAACTTGATTCTTCATCGCTGCCCTGGCTTCAAGCTTGGATTCGGCCTTTGCTCTCTTTTCCACTACTTCGGGAAAATCAACAATTGTCTTGAGGGAGTCAGGATGAGCATCTTTAGTTGGAGGTGGCCTGACTTTTTCATCATCAGGGCCGAGGCAATTTTTAGCAATGCAGCCATTCCAAGGCGGAGTGAATACAGACAGGATTTGATATTTCCTTCGGACATTCTCATGATTAAACCATTTTTTCGCCCAGTGGCGGCGAATCCTTTGCAGCGTGTTATTTCTCTCGGTTGAGGTTTCAACTCGAGTTGCAGTTTTATAACCTTCGGGATCAGACATCTCGGTAGTGGTGGTGTTCTCTCTGCTATGACCACCCTTCTTGGGATTCCCATCAAAAAATAGAGTCATTTCATCGGTGACCTGTTCATCCTCAGGCTGACTGTGAGCCGAGGGAATATCATCTTCCTCTTCTTTGGATTAAGACTCAGACTTCTTCTTCGGTATCTTGGGTGGCTGATACGTCTCCAACGTATCTATACTTTTTATTGTTCCATGCTGTTATATTATCAATCTTGGATGTTTTATAATCATTTTATCTACATTTTATATAATTTTTTGGTACTAACCTATTGACATAGTGCCAAGTGCCAGTTGCTGTTTTCTGCATGTTTTTTACATCGCAGGAAATCAATACCAAACGGAGTCCAAATGCAACAAAACTTTACATAGATTTTTTATGGACCAGAAGACACCTAATGGGCCAAGGCAGCTCCTGGGGGTGCTCCGAGGGGAGCACAACCCACCAGGGCGCGCCAGGAGGCCCGGGCGCGCCCTGGTGGGTTGTGCCCACCTCGGGTACCTCCCGGACCGCTTCTTTGCTCTATAAACACCCCAATATTCCAGAAACCCTAGGGGAGTCGATGAAAATCAATTCCAGCCGCCGCATAGTCCAGAACCACCAGATCCAATCTAGACACCATCACAGAGGGGTTCACTACTTCCATTGGTGCCTCTCCAATGATGCGTGAGTAGTTCTTTGTAGACCTTCGGGTCCATAGTTAGTAGCTAGATGGCTTCCTCTCTCTCGTTTGATTCTCAATACAGTGGTCTCTTGGAGATCCATATGATGTAACTCTTTTTGCGGTGTGTTTGTTGGGATCGATGAACTTTGAGTTTATGATCAGATCTATGTTTTTATATCCATGACAGTTATTTGAGTTTCTTTGATCTCTTTTATGCGTGATTGCTTATAGCCTCGTATTTCTTCTCGGATATTTGTGTTTTCTTTGGCCAACTTGATCTATTTATCTTGCAATGGGAAGAGGTGCTTTGTAGTGGGTTCGATCTTACGGTGCTTGATCCCAGTGACAGAAGGGTAACCGTGTCGGTGAGAACGACACCTATGGGATCACCGGGATCCCTTCTACGGTCGGCGGGCGCGGGGTCGTGAGAAGAGCAGGTTTAGGAGCTAGCACACGGATCTTTTACCCAGTTTTGGGCCACGAGGATGCGTAAAACCCTAGTCCTGCTTTGGTGGATGTATTTCAGAGTGTCCTTCAGCTCTCGAACTAGCTATGGTGGTTGCGTAGTTCCAAAAAGTCGAATCCCTCTCCAGTATGCCTTGGGCCTCCTTTTATAGGCAAAAGGGGTTGCCATTGTAGCACACAGGAGGTGGAAAGGCGTACAGTGCGCAAGCTTATTGCTCGGCATTACGGGACAAAGCGCATTCAATGCACTACTTAGGTGTCCATTAGCTTTATCGGGGACGGGAACGAGGCCCGTCCTGTCCGTTGCCACTCCACCTCGCCTTGACATGCGTCCAGGCCAGCGATGCGTGCGGCGCCATGTAGGCAGGCAGGCTGCTGAGGTGGCGCGGTGGTGGAGCTTTCACGAAGATCTGCATGCCACCACGCAGGTGCTTGGTGAGTTGGCCTGGAAGCCGCATGTTGCCACGCAGGTGCCTGTCCAGCTGATTGGGCTGGCAGCTGCATGCGAACGGCGGAGTCTTGGTCGACGTGGGCCTGGCTGTGGCCCCGCTGATGTCCTCGGCAAGGGCCTTGCCGGGGGGCCGGCAAGGGTCTTGCCGTGGCATTGCAGTCGTCCCCGGCAAGGTGCTTGCCGGGGATCTTGTGGATTCCCTCGGCTGGAATCCCACCGAGGGTCGCCATCTTCTGGTCCTCATCTGATCTCACGTGTTTATGATCTTGACGAAGATCTGCATGCCACCATGGGGGTGCCTCCCGAGCCCTGGTTCCAATGTAGTTGTCGACGGCGTTCGGAACCTTTGGGCCCAAGGGCGGCTCGCTCTACTAGTGTCGGGCAAGTTGCCCCGGCAAGGCTCTTGCCGAGTCCACCTCGCCCCTTGCTGTCTTGTGTTTCTGGTCTTGGCGTTGTCTCAGTTGTCTTGTGCTTCGGCTCTTCTCCGGCTTCCCCACTCTGCCCTGCTTAGTGTGGCCGCGGCGCACGGCTCTGACTGCCCGTGGACTAGTAAAGGGGTCAAAAGAAGAGCCCCTACTTTTGTACACCGACAGGAGCCCCCGGGCCTGGGCCATACATAAGCGCGAAACGTTGTTGGGCCAGGTCCAGAACGGTGCGCGGGCAGGTGGGGCGGATTTTACCACAGTAACTCTTCATCCGCTGCGCTTCCCCGCGACCCGCGTTGAATGCGCGACGTGGAGGATCGTGCGTGACGTGGGGGTCATGCGTGGGGCGGTTTCCGCGGGCATGCGTCATATCGTGGTTAATGGGGAAAAGAGGCGGCCCGCGCCTTCCCCGTAAAAAGGAATAACCGCGGGCGCACTGCTCATTTACCCTCCGTGCTCACCCCAATCTTGGAACCACCATCCCCTTGTTCTTCTTTCTCAAGCTCTTGCCTTCGCTCGCCGCCGCCGTGCCTATGCCGTCCTCCATTCCCCGCTTCCCGCAGCCGCCATGGCACCCAAAACCAACAGAGGCAAGGGAGTGGCCAAGGACGCCGGGGAGAACGAGCCGCCGTAGAGCGAGTTGGCGGTGCGGCGGACGCAGCACGCCTACTTCCCGTCGACGGTCGACGCGGTCGAACTCCGGAACTACTTCAAGCACCTGTGGGGGTGCAAGACGGGAAGCGAGACGACGGGGCATCCGGCCACGCGCGTCGTCCCCGCCGCCTTTGCCGAAGCCGGCCCGAATCGGTACCCATTCTTCGTCGAATACTTTTCCTGCGGGCTCTGTCCCCCCTTTTCCAATTTCTTTAGCGACATCATGCACACCTATGGCTTCCGCCTCTTGGATTTTACTCCGAATGCTGTGGCGTGCATTGCCCTTTTTGCGCACCTCTACGAGGGTTTCGCCGGCGTACATCCCAACACGGCGCTCTTCCGCCATTACTTCTTCCCTCGCATCCAGAAGGGGGGCGCCATTTTCCGGTTGTGTCGCGTGGATTCCAAGGACCCAAGAGAAAGGGACATATCCGGACGGCGCCCAGAAGGAGAGGTGGGAAGAGTGGCGGGGTCGGTGGTGCTGGATTGAAGAGAAGGATCCGCCGGACTTTTGCCGGGTCCGCCACGCGCCGTCGGTCCGCGGGAGCGACTGGATTGATGTCGGCGTCAACGACAAGAAGCTCACGGTCGCCACCACCAGGATTCTTCGTCTCACCGAGGCCGGGCTCACCCTTGAGATGATCGGGGCGGATTTCATCTGCCGCCCAATCGCTCCGCTGCACAACAAGGGGAGGCCAGCCTGGCTCTTCACGAACGCCGCCGACATCATGAGGCTCCGCCCTGGCTTGGACCACAACCTCACGATGATGGGGCACGCCCACTTCTGCCAGTGGCTCTTCCAGCTTGACGTGAACCGCGGCGGCGAGGTCGAGCGGTCCAGCAAGGCCGCGAGGGCCACCGCAAAGGCTGGAAAGCCTGCCAGGGGCCCCCTGTTCAAGTTGCCGGCGGGGGTGGTCTCGCTGAGAAACAACTCGCGTCGAAACGACATCATCGCCATGATGCCGGAGTTCAACGCGCACGGCCTCGTCCCAAGTTGGGCCGAGCCGCGAGAGGATTAGGTGCAGGAGTTCGACACCCTGGAGGAGAAGTACGTCAGCGCCGAGCCGCGGCTTGTCCAGGACACCACCCAGGCGGAGCTGGACTACATTGCCGCCAGGGCGGCGGAGGCGGAGCTCGCCAGGGAGGCCGGGAGCGACTGCGGCGTGGAGGACAAGGCCGTGGCGGAGGCGGAGGAGAAGGAGCTCGCCCAGTGGGCGGAGTCCGCTGGGGAGGCCAGCAGCGCCGGCACCGGGGCCCCTCTCGTTGAAGATGTAGTTGACGAATCATCGGAGGAGGAGGAGGCTGAGGCTATCGACCCTCCGACCACGGGGAGAGGGCGAGTCCTGCGGCAGGCCACCTCTGGCGAGCCAGTCCGGCCCGGCAGCGCCGTACAACTGCGGCAAGCCCAGGAGGGGTCCGGGCGCCAGACAAGGGCCGCGGCGGCGAAGAAGTCGGTGAAGGCCGCGGTGGCGAAGAAGAGAGCAACCGCCTCTTCTTCGTCCAAGCGTCCTCGGACTCCATCAGCTTCCCCTTCCCCGGTAGATGATGACGTGGGGTCATCTTCGACTTCGGGTCCCTCAGCCCAAGGAGGAAGAGGAAACCAGCAGAGGAGGAGGTGGAGGACGAGTAAGTATCTTGTTCCTTTCTGTATCTCCATCCCCTCAGACAGTGCCGCTTATCTTGACTTGTTTTCATCTTTGCAGGGACCCGGAGACGCTGGCCTAGAGGGTGAGGAGGGCCAAGGCCTCGGTGGGCGGCCAGCCCCCGGCAGGCGCTGCTGGCACACCGCTGGTGGTGTTGAGCAGTCCAGACAGCAGCCCTCGGCACAGCCCCCAGTGTAAGTTCATCACTCGCCCCTCGTCAACGTGTGCTAGGGGTACGATCCCTTGGTGCTAACCTTGCCGTGATTGCAGGAGGGGGACAGCAGCAGGAGGAGCCATAGAGGGCTACCCCCAACACGCTGCCCCCATCGACCACGCCGCCCCGAGGGGCGCCCCCGGCAAGGGCGCCAGGCACCGAGCCCATGCACATGGAGGAGGAGGAGGAGGCAAACACGGGTGCTGGTGGCTTTGCTTCGGCGCCAAACGTTGGCGGGGAGGGGACCTCTACTTCCCAGCCCGGCACGGGTAAGTCGCTTGCCTTCCGTCCCTGTTCCTTTTTCTGTTCTTTCTGAATCTTGATCTTTGCCTCGCCTCATCCCCTTCTCGGTATCTAGATTTCCCCTCGGTGGACCCAGAGGACATCGACACCGTCATCGAGGATGTCGCCAAGGATGCCGCGACGGAGGTCAAGAAGATTGCTGCCGAGGAGACCGCCAAGGGTGCTGCTGAGGACGCCGCCAAGGGGCCCGCCAGGGAGTCCGGCAAGGCCACCGCCGAGGAGCCGGCAAGGGGCCTGCCGGGGGGGGCAAGTCCGCTGCCGAGGAGGAGGTGGTTGATGACCAGCCTTCCTCCTCCGCTGCCTCTGGCTCCGGCAGGTATCTGAAGGTGAGCGACGACCTTTTCGTCCACCTTCCAGGGACGTCGAGCTCCAGGGCGCCCATCGAGGGAGAGGTGTTCGACGAGGAGGTGCTTGCCGCCGCCGGGCTCGAGGTTGTTGACGAGCCGAGCGTCGGTGGCGACGGTTCCCAAGAGAAGCGGCTTCTTCAGGCCATGGGCGCCAACTTTCGGAAGCTTCAGGCGCTCCACCGTGCCCGCCTGGACAAGGCCAAGTCCAAGATGGCAACGGTGGACAAGGCGGAGGCGGACCTCAAGGGACGTGTCGCCGAGAGGCAGACTTGGTTCCGCCAAGCTTGTGAGGACTTGAAGGCCGCCCAGGACGAGCTGGCCAGGCGCGAGGTGGAGCTCACCATGAAGCGGGCCGACATCGAGAAGGCCCAGGAGACGGCGAAGAACCTGGTCGCCGAAGCCGAGGCCGCTCGAACCCAGCACCAGGCCGTGTTGAACTCCCAGGAAGAGGACCTTGTCGCTCGCGAGGAGAAGCTTGCCGCAACGCTCCGCGGCAAGGATGAGGAGGTGGAGAAGCTAATCGTGCAGTGGACCCAGGAGCTGGAGCAGAGGCACAGGGAGGCGCTCGATGCCCAGGCTCTGGTTCACGCCGACAAGGTGAAGGAGCTGGAGGTGGAGCGGGACAGGCTGAAGGACCAAACCCTGAAGCTGGCCGAGGAGAAGAACACGCTCAACGGTGCCCTGGTGGAGGCGCAGGGCGCAGTCCTTGGCAAGGCTGAGCAGCTCTCCAAGGCCAACGACTCCATCAAAGATCTGACGCTGAAACTGGAGGGTCTTGAGAAGACGCTCTCGGAGGCCAAGGCCCGGGAAGGGACCCTGGCCAAGAATCTAGAGGCCGAGAAGCAGCTGCGGAAGAACGAGACCGCCAACCACAAAGACTTTATGGAGGGCGAGAATCGCTGGATCGGGCGCCTCGAGAATGTCGCCGGCAGGATCACCATGCAGCTGGCTACCATGGGGATGCCAAATGTGAGGTATACCCTGGAGCGCAACGTCAGCCCCAACGCCAAGCTGACTGTCTTCTTCGAGGGCGTCCTCGGGGCCCTGGAGCAGCTTCACTCCAATCGGGCGGCCTCCCTGGCCGATGAGTCCCGGAGGCTTTGCCGGGGTGCCATGACCAAGGTCCTCGCCAAGGTGGCGCACTGGAATCCTAACCTCGACTTCGAAGCCGTGCTGGAGGGCTTGCCGGAAGATGCGGACATCGCGACGCTCAAGGAGCGTATCAAGCCCATCATCAGCCGCATCGATGGAATCCAGAGGGTGGAGGGCCAGCGCCGGGATTAGGCACCCTGTTTCTCATTGCCGCTGCAGGTTCATGACCAAGACAATTTCTATCTTTAGTTAGAACCGCGGCAACAATCTATGTAATATAACTCTGCAGTACATTTGATATTATGCATGTTACTTTCCTGTTCGATTTTCCTTTGTATGTCCACCCTACGTTAACTGGGTAGGCTTGCCGGCGCGTACACCCAGGGCGGCGTCTTGAGGACGGATCCCCAATGGTCTGCCGGGTGTGCTTGCAGCCGGGCGAACCACCTTACCACCCTTAACGCGGCCGCTTGAACTGTCGAGCTTGACTCGACTCAGAATCGAGAGCGTTGCCAATTGCGGAAGGCTACCCTGCCACTCTCGACGCGGCCGCTTGAGCTGTTGAGCGGACTCGAAACGGAACAAGGGTGTTGCCAATTGCGGGAGGGCCCCTTTGCGTGCAGGTTTCCCATACAAAGAACGAGATCTCCGAGGGGAATAACCTTATATAAAAAGGAAATATTTAAAGTTCGGCATGACTTAGCTTTCCTGTCGCCACACTGGCGCCCTTCGCGCTTGCAGGCGGTGCCATTCTCTTGGCCGTCTTCTTCTTTAGAAACCATGGCCACGAGGAACTGCTAAGCTGGCTGCTAAACCGGATTCCCACCACTGCGCCCCCTACCTGGCGCGCCAAAGATGTCAGTGAGAACGACACCTATGGGATCACCGGGATCCCTTCTACGGTCGGCGGGCGCGGGGTCGTGAGAAGAGCAGGTTTAGGAGCTAGCACGCGGATTGTTTACCCAGGTTCGGGCTGCGAGGACGCGTAAAACCCTAGTCCTGCTTTGGTGGATGTATTTCAGAGTGTCCTTGAGCTCCCGAACTAGCTACGGTGGCTGCGTAGTTCCAAAAAGCCGAATCCCTCTCCAGTATGCCTTGGGCCTCCTTTTATAGGCAAAAGGGGTTGCCACAGTGGCACACAGAAGGTGGAAAGGCGTACAGTGGGCGAGCTTATCATTCGGCATTACGGGACAAAGCGCATTCAATGCGCTACTTAGGTGTCCATTAGCTTTACCGGGGACGGGAACGAGGCCCGTCCGGTCCGTCGCCGCTCCGCCTCGCTTCGACATGCGTCTAGGCCAGCGATTCGTGCGGCGCCATGTAGGCAGGCAGGCTGCTGAGGTGGCGCGGTGGTGGAGCTTTCACGAAGATCTGCATGCCACCACGCAGGTGCTTGCTGAGTTGGCCTGGAAGCCGGATGTTGCCACGCAGGTTCCTGCCCAGCTGGTTGGGCTGGCAGCTGCATGCAAATGGCGGCGGAGTCTTGGTCGACGCGGGCCTGGCTGTGGCCCCGCTGATGTCCTCGGCAAGGGCCTTGCCGGGGGGCCGGCAAGGGTCTTGCCGTGGCGTTGCAGTCGTCCCCGACAAGGCGCTTGCCGGGGGTCTTATGGATTCCCTCGGCTGGAATCCCGCCGAGGGTCGCCGTCTTATGGTCCTCATCTGATCTCACATGTTTATGATCTTGACGAAGATCTGCATGCCACCATGGGGGTGCCTCCCGAGCCCTGGTTCCAATGTAGTTGTCGACGGCGTTCAGAACCCTTGGGCCCAAGGGCGGCTCGCTCTGCTGGTGTCGGGCAAGTTGCCCCGGCAAGGCTCTTGCCGGGGCCGCGGAGGCCGCCCCGGCTAGGGTCTTGCCGGGGGAGTCCACCTCGCCCCCTTGCTGAGTTGTCTTTCGGGTCTTGGCGTTGTCTCAGTTGTCTTGTGCTTCGGCTCTTCTCCGGCTTCCCCCCTCTGCCCTGCTTAGTGTGGCCGCGGCGCGCGGCTCTGACTGCCCGTGCACAAGTAAAGGGGTCAAAAGGAGAGCCCCTACTTTTGTACACCGACAAACTGACACATATGCATCGTTGCTACTAAGGATAAAACGATGGGGTCTATCTCTACATAGATAGATCTTGTCTACATCATGTCATCGTTCTTGTTGCATTACTATGTTTCTCCATGAACTTAATACACTAGATGCATGCTGGATAGCGGTCGATGTGTGGAGTAATAGTAGTAGATGCAGGCAGGAGTCGGTCTACTAATCTTGGACGTGATGCCTATATAATGATCATTGCCTGGATATGGTCATGCTTATTTGAAGTTCTATCAATTGCCCAACAGTAATCTGTTTACCCGCCGTTTGCTATTTTCTCGAGAGAAGCCACTAGTGAAACCTACGGCCCCTGGGTCTATTTCTCATATTATTTGCCTTTGCGATCTACTTTTTCTTTGCTTTTATTTTCAGATCTATTAAACTAAAAATACAAAAATACCTTGTTGTGTTTTAGTCTTATTTATTTATTTGGTGTTCGATCTACCAATCTACTACAATTTTATCTCCCGTCCGTTTGCCTATCTTGGGCGCCACTACCCGAAAGGGATTGACAACCCCTTTTACATGTCGGGTTGCGAGTAGTTGTTTTTTGTGTGCATGTGATTTTTACGTTGTGTTGCTTGGTTCTCCTACTGGTTCGATAACCTTGGTCTCATAACTGAGGGAAATACCTACCGCCGCTGTGCTGCATCATCCCTTCCTCTTTGGGGAAATACCGACGTAGCTTCAAGCCGCATCAAAAGGAATTTCTGGCGCCGTTGCCGGGGAGGATCTTCAACATATACCAGGTTCCTAATCACAAATCTCATCTCCTCGCAATTTACATCATTTGCCATTTGCCTCTCATTTTCCTCTCCCCCACTTCACAAAAAATTGCCGTTTTATTCGCCCTCTTTTTCGTTCGCTTTTCTCGTCAGATCTGTTTTTGTTTGCTATCTTTGCTTGTGTTGCCATGTATCTTCTATTTTGCTTGCATCTTTGCTTGCTAAAAATCTATTGATATGGATCCTCATCCACTTGCTAATCTTTTCAAAAGATCCAATTATGATGAACCAATTGCTAGTGATTCGAGTGCACTAGATTATCTTTATAAAGTTTTGCTTGAGATTCGTGAATCTGAAAATTGTGATGAAGAAATTTACACAGTGATTCATGATATTTCCTTGAATGAAAAGCATGATTGTAATGATTTTACTATAAATTCTATTAATGTCAATTGTGCTAGTGATATGCAAAACCCCAAGCTTGGGGATGCTTGTTTTGTTATGTCCGCTACTAATTGAAATGATCATGACTGGGGTGATGATGATTCTTATGATCTTGATAGTTTATTTAAGCCTCATGATGAATATGCTTGCGATAATATTGAAAGTGGGTTTGGAGAGGTCATGACTTTTTTTGATGATAATCCCACTATTTTGGAAGAGTGTCAACTTTGCATGCATGTGGATCATGAAGAGAATATTTTATGTGGTAGTTATATTGTTGAATTTGATTATGATCCTACATGTAATTATTATGAGAGAGGAAAATATGGTTGTTGAAATTTTCATGTTACTAAACTACCTCTCATTATGTTGAGATTGCTATTGTTTCTTTCTTCTTCCTTGGATATACTAGATTTTGTTTGTCTTGGCAAAAAAATTCCCTATAAAAGGCCTATGCATAGGAAGTATGTTAGACTTAAACTCGTTTGTCTCATGTTTTATGATGCTCTCTTTGTGTTTCAATTATTATCTTTCTTGTGAGCATCAATAAAATTTTATGCCTAGCTAGGGGCATAAAATGATAGCGCTTGTTGGGAGGCAACCCAATGAATAATTTTTTTTGCTTTTTGTTTTCTATTCTTGAGTGTTTGCACAATTATGCTACTGTTATGATTGTGTTTTTTGTGCTTTAATTAGTGTTTGTGCCAAGTAAAGCCTTTCGGATCTTATTGGGTGATAGTTGTTTGATCTTGCTGAAAAACAGAAACTTTTGCGCTCACGAAAAAATTCTCATTTTTAATCAGAGCGTGATAAAATACCAATTCTTTTTGCAGAAGATTAATATACAAATTTCTCAGGTCGTCCTACTTTTTCAGAATTTGTGGAGTTTCAGAAGTATTCGAAATAGTCAGATTGCTAGAGACTGTTCTATTTTTGATGGATTCTGTTTTCTTTGCGTTGTGTGCTTGTTTTGATGGATCTATGGTTTTCTTTGGTGAGTTTTTTCCATAGAAAAGTTAGAATACAGTAGATATAATGCAAGAACAAAATGTGAATTGGTTTCCTACAGTACTTATAGTAGTGATTTGCTTTCTTTTACTAACAGATCTCACGAAGGTTTTTTTGAGTTTTGTGTGATTGAAGTTTTCAAGTTTTGGGTTACCTTACGATGGATGAAGGAATAAGGAGTAAAAAGAGCCTAAGCTTGGGGATGCCCCTGCATCCCAAGCCATTATCCAAAAGAGAGCAACCAACTAAGCTTGCGGATGTCCCGAGTGGCATCTCCTCTTTCTTCTAACGACCATCGGTATTTTACTCGAAGCTATATTTTTATTCGTCACATACTATGTGTTTTGCTTGGAGCGTCTTGTATGATACGAGTCTTTGCTTGTTTTATTTTGTCTTTCCTTGCTGGACAAACCTATTTGAGAGAGCCAAAATTATGTCATGACTTGTTAGAATTGCTCTCTATGCTTCACTTAAATTTTTTATGAGCTATGGACTTGCTCTAGTGCTTCACTTATATCTTTTTAAGCACGGTGTGCTTTAGTATTTTTGAAGAAATGCTTTCTTGCTTCACTTAGATTTATTTGAGAGTTAGTAAAATTTTCAAGAAATTCTCTCTTGCTTCACATAAATTAATTTGAGAGAAAGAAATATTATGCTCATGACCTTCACTTATATTTCTTTGAGCTTATCAAAAGCAACATATGAAAATTAGTCCCAAAGTGATAGATATCCAAGAAGGATATAATAAAAATTTCATGAAGATCATTGGACAAAATAAACTTGATTCATAGTAATAGTTTTGAAATATGATGATGTGATATGTGAGTCATGTTGATGAGTAATTATGCTTTAGTCAGAATATTGGTGGTAAGGTTTGTGATTCCCTAAGCAAGCACGAAAGTCAATAATTATGCAATGAAATTATATCCTACTTTTGGTGCATTATTCGATGTTAATTTTGCTTAATGCTCGCTTATGAGATTATTCGTTTCTTGGTTGGTCGCTTCTCAATCTTTTGCTAGCTTTCATTTTGCACTAACTATGATCACCACTTGTGCATCCAAAAACCTTTAAACCAGTTTTGCCATATGAGTCCACTATACCTACCTATATGTGGTATTCTTTTGCCGTTCTAAGCAAATTTGTATGTGCCATCTCTAATTTTCAAAGTAAACTTCTCTTTTGTGTGTTCGTACCGCTCGCGGAGTGGTGAGGGGTGGCTAATATTTTCCATGCTAGATGTGTTATTCTCATGATGAGTGTTTATTCACTTGTCGTTGCACGAGAGTAAGGCAAAGGTAATAGGGATGCCCAGTCCCGAAATGAAAAATGAATTTACTTTATGTTGTCAAATAATAAATCCTTGGAAAGTGTTGGTTTGGAAGGCAACCGTGGATACGGTTAGCCATGGAAAGTGAAAGTATGGTTGAAAAAGGAATAAACTTTATTTTCTGTTTTGGAACCGCCTATGATATATATAGCATGGAAAGTGTTGGAAACTCTAAGTCGTTTTTGTTGGTGGGAAGGACACACCTCCCAAAATGTTTTTTATCTCTAAGTTTTTCGCTTTGAGCTTGGGCACCTCTATAAATCCCTACTTCCCTCTGCGAGGGGCCTTTCTTTTACTTTATGCAATTTTTATTTTTCAATTTGAGTCTCCATCTTCTCTTATAAAAGCACCAACTAGGAGGCACTATTATCCTACTTGAGCATTGGGTATAGTTAATATTCGAGTGTGTTTCATGAATGGATCAATGATTGAGCATGTTGGGCTAGGGATAGCTTATTTTAGTGTTGATATTTTGAAAGACATGGTTGCTTGTTGATATGCTTGAGTATTTAAGTTGTCATGTCAAAACAAGAGTATTGCTTTGAAAAATATAAAAGTCCAAATGTCCATGCTATAAAGAAAAGAAATATGAGATGACATCTTAGGCAGCATTCCACATCAAAAATTCTGTTTTTATCACTTACCTAATCGAGGACGAGCAGGAGTTAAGCTTGGGGATGCTGATATGTCTCCAATGTATCTATAATTTTTTATTCTTCCATGCTGTTAAATTATCAATCTTGGATGTTTTACAATCATTTTATAGTCATTTTATATAATTTTTTGGTACTAACCTATTGACATAGTGCCAAGTGCCAGTTGTTGTTTTCTGCATGTTTTTTACATCACAGGAAATCAATGCCAAACGGAGTCCAAATGCAATGAAACTTTACGGAGATTTTTGATGGACCAGAAGACACCTAATGGGCCATGGCAACGCCTGGGGGTGCTCTGAGGGGAGCACAACCCACCAGGGCACGCCAGGAGGCCCAGGCGCACCCTGGTGGGTTGTGCCCACCTCGGGTGCCCCCGGACCGCCTCTTTGCTCTATAAATACCCCAATATTCCAGAAACCCTAGGGGAGTCGACGAAAATCAATTCCAGCCACCGTAGAGTCTAGAACCACCAGATCCAATCTAGACACCATCACGGAGGGGTTCACCACTTCCATTGGTGCCTCTCTGATGATGCGTGAGTAGTTCTTTGTAGACCTTCGGGTCCGTAGTTAGTAGCTAGATGGCTTCCTCTCTCTCGTTTGATTCTCAATGCAATGGTCTCTTGGAGATCCATATGATGTAACTCTTTTTGCGGTGTGTTTGTTGGGATCGGGTGAACTTTGAGTTTATGATCAGATCTATCTTTTTATATCCATGAAAGTTATTTGAATTTCTTTGATATCTTTTATGCGTGATTGCTTATAGCCTCGTATTACTGCTCCGATATTTGGGTTTTGTTTGGCCAACTTGATCTATTTATCTTGCAATGGGAAGATGTGCTTTGTAGTGGGTTCGATCTTATGGTGCTTGATCCCAGTGACAAAAGGGGAACCGACACGTACGTATCGTTGCTACTAAGCATAAAATGATGGTGTCTATCTCTACATAGATAGATCTTGTCTACATCATGTCATCGTTCTAATTGCATTACTCCGTTTCTCCATGAACTTAATACACTAGATGCATGCTGGATAACGGTCGATGTGTGGAGTAATAGTAGTAGATGCAGGCAGGAGTCGGTCTACTAATCTTGGACGTGATGCCTATATAATGATCATTGCCTGGATATCGTCATGATTATTTGAAGTTCTACCAATTTCCCAACAGTAATTTGTTTACCCGCCGTTTGCTATTTTTCTCAAGACAAGCCACTAGTGAAACCTACGGCCCCCGAGTCTCTTTCTCATATTATTTGCCTTTGCGATCTATTTTTTGTTTGCTTTTATTTTCAGATCTATTAAACTAAAAATACGTTGCTGCATTTTATTCTTATTTATTTTATTTGGCGTTCGATCTATCAATCTACTACAATTTTATCTCATGTCCGTTTGCCTATCTTGGGCGCCGCTACCCGAAAGGGATTGACAACCCCCTTTACACGTCGGGTTGCGAGTAGTTGTTATTTGTGTGCTGGTGTTGTTTATGTTGTGTTGCTTGGTTCTCCTACTGGTTCGATAACCTTGATCTCATAACTGAGGGAAATACCTACCGCCGTTGTGCTGCATCATCCCTTCCTCTTTGGGGAAATACCAACGTAGCTTCAAGCCGCATTAGTGGCTTTGATGCTTTTCCTCCACCAGTCAACCTCTTATGTTCAGACAAGGGAGGCAACTGAGCCATTTCTCCTTCAAAACCAGACTACTCTTCCGAACTTTGTGCCATGACCAACCTGGGAAAAAATAGATGCAAGGGAAAGCAGGAAAGGGTCATAAACATGCACAAAAGCATTTTTGACTGATAACAGAAAGTTTTTTGGAAGCAGCAAAGGAATCCATGGTATACATTTTGGAAGATATCACCGACAGAATTGCAACATGCCTTATAAGGTAGAGTAACAACTATCTAATCTTTCAAAAGATTACACATGAACCCTAGATCCAAGATAAGTGGTATGAGGGAAAACTACAAACCGTACAAGTCACAACTTAGAGAAGCCTAAAGATCTACTGCAAGGAAATAAATCAAGAGAAATTGCATTGGTATGAACTACCCTAGAACAGAGAAGTAGACAGGGCTAGTTCCAGATCCAAGCGCCCTAACTTGGCAGCAAGGATCAACTACGACAATGCGTAGGAGAGGATTTACCGCACTGGCACGACCAACGGCGGCGAGACTTCACCGGAGTTGCACGGTGAGGCGCGTTGACGGCGTTGCTTCGAGCTCGGGCTTGGGAGGAGAACGAGAGAGTGATTGAGGATGAACTGGGAAAGAGGATGCCTAGAGGGGTATATATATATAGCCCGTAGGTGGAACCACCTCTTCCGCAATCTATGGCAAAAAGCACAGGGCATTCCACATTCAATGGACGAGATCACGATCGTGAGAATCGTGGGCACGTGGCAACCGTTTCCTGCGAATATCTCAGAAACTGAACGGGAGGCCGAAGGGTTTGAAGAAGTGCAAGCGCCAAAAACAGATTAATGTTTGTAGTTGATTTCATTCGCGACAAGACGCCGGATTGAAATCTTCTTGAGATCAAATTGCATGTTTATGACGGACAACAAAGATTGGTTGAGAAAGAATAGAGGGATAACAGGGTCCGAATCTGTAACATCCCAAAATTCTAAATTTTGGAATGTTATATTAAATAGATAGTTATGATTGATTGTTTGATTGATTGTGTGAAGTTGAGTGAAATTTGAAACTTTTGAAAGTTAAATGAGAGGGAATAAAAGGACTTTCCCAAACTTTCATCTTTGCTTTCTGATCTCCTTGAATTCAAATTCCTTTCAAATACAAAACCCTGGAGAGAAGATGGCATGACTTCTTCCATTTAAATAACTGAAAAGGGTTTTGAAAAGATTTGAATTTTATTTGGAAATATTTTCCAATTCAGAAACTTTAAGCAACTCAATGATTTTCATGAGAGAAGATAAAATGACTTCTTCAAAACATATGAAATATGAGTTGGAAGTTTTAAAAGAGTTAAATTCAAAATCCCATTGGAATTATTTTCAATTTGGGATTATTTGGGGTTTTATTCAAATTATTTTTTATCCAAAAATAAAATATATGGAAATTAGGGTAAAATGATTACCTACATTAGAAAATTGGAGAGAAATAAATTTCAAATTATTTTGGTATTTTTAAAATGATTTTTATTAGGTTTTATTGCAACAGTAGCACTGTTTGCTTTATCTAATTTTGTTTGGATTTTGTTTGATGCTAGAAAAATGTTCAAGTTGTGGAAAATCTTTTTCTGAAATTTTTTATATATAATATGCTTATATAAAATTTTACTTTATTTTCGTTATTCAGTTGTCATTTCCTGTTTTCATAAAAAAACTGCGCGTTCGCCTGGAACTAACTGTCGCCCACGGGCGCAGCATAGTGGCATCGGGCGCCCCATCATTTTGTTTTCTCTCCTACATGGGCCAGGCCCAGCCAGTCATTTCATTTTTTACTTAGGCCGAATTTTGTTTTAAAAAAAGGAAAAAACTACAGCGCGCGGCCGGCCGATGCCTTTAGGCCCGTGCGAGGCGTTTAGCCTTTTTCTTCTCTGTTTCGTTTATTTTCGTCTACGTTTAGTCCCACATTATCTTTGACCTCTAAGCCTCTTTTCCACCTATAAATATAGACCCATAGAGCCTCCAAAAATCATCCGATTCGGGTTAAATCAATATTTTGGTTTGACTAGATTCATAAAAGAAAAATTATTTCTTTTCTCCGGCGGGACTTCTGGAAATTGTCTTTTCTCTCCGAAGTCGTCTTTTCTCTATCTTATAAAGGTAATCTTTATTTTTTTTATACTTATTTCCTGACTAGTACGGTAGAATAATTAGATTATCAATTAGTCTCTGTATTTATACATTAGACCTAGAATTCTTTTAGCAGTAGTTAATTTTCTTTCGTAAAACAGCTTGACCCAGATTTTTCAAATAGCATAACTTTTTACTCCTTCACCCAAATTAGATGAAACCAGCGCCAATAGTTTTGTCTTGTTTTCATCTATCCATTGAACCTGTCACGTCAACTTTCTGAAATTTTCAAATTTCGAAATTTGTTTAGTTTCATATTCAAACTTCTTTTGTTCATAACTTGAGTTTTATAACTCCGTTTGAGTTGATTCTTTTTGCAAATCGGAGCTCTTGACCTAAACTTTCTGATAAGGCCAAATTCACTTAATTTTGGCACTGTTAGAAATTGTTTTATGCTGCAAGAGTAAATTGTTTGTTTTCGAAGTTTTCCGAGATCTTCTCTTCGATTGTTTTGCATGAGTGCTTATGTATGCAATTGCTTGCTCGTGATAGATTGACCGGAGTGAGACGAGTAGAACTATCAGGAGTTATGAGTGCGAATCATCTTCATCAAGAGTACAAGGCAAGTTCACACTTTGATCATGCCCCTTTATTACCCAGTTTTTATGCATTAGTTTCAACCCCTCAAATATTGCATGGTTAGGATTTGATAACATGTGGGTATTTGTGTAACACCCCGGATGTAACTTTGCATATTTGTAACTCCAACTCTTGCCATTTTCGGCTATGTGTTATGATTTTCCCTCCGTGGTCGGTGTTGTCTTTCGTTTTGCATTTTGTTCATGTCATGCATCTCATATCATGTCATCATGTGCATCTCATTTGCATACGTGTTCGTCTCATGCATCCGAGCATTTTCCCCGTTGTCCGTTTTGCAATCCGACACTCCTACATGCACCAGCGCACCCCTCTTTTCTCTTTTCGTGAGCGGGTGTCAAACGTTCTCGGAATGGACCGAGGTTTGCCAAGTGGCCTTGGTACACCACCGGTAGACCACCTGTCAAGTTTCGTTCCATTTGGAGGTCGTTTGATGCTCCAACGGTTAACCGGGTAACCGCAAAGTCCTTTTGTGTGTTGCAGCAAAACCCCCTCCAAACAGCCCAATAACCCATCTAAGTCACACCCATGCTCTCGGTCGTTCGATCACGATCGTGTGGGCGAAAACCGTGCCACATTTGGACTCTCTTAGCTCCCTATGCCTATATAAACACCTCCCGCTCCGAAATCCAGGTCTAAACCCTAGCCACGCTCCCTCCGCGCGCCGGACACGTCCGCCCGGCGCCGGACGAACCCGCAGCCGCAGCCCGCACCAGTCAGGGGCCGACACGTGGCGCCCCCGCCGCCCGTACGCCGCAAGCCCGCCGAGCCCCAGATCGGCCCCTCCCGAGCCCGGCCTCCGCCCGACGCCCGCCGCTCCGTCCTCCTCCTCCAGCCGCCGCCCCCGCCGCCCGGTCGCCGACCTCGCTGCCCCGTCATCGCCTCCGGCGAACGCCAGCGCCGCCCGCGCCCGAGCGCGCCCGGCGCCCGGCGCCCGACGCCCGCCGCTCCAGTGCCCCTCTCCGGCCTCCTCCGCCGTGCCCCGCGTCTCCCCCGAGCTCCTCTCCCTCCACTCCAACTCCGGCCGCCGCCGTCTCCTCCGTCTCCGGCGAGTAGCCGCGCGCCTGAGCCGCTCCAGATTGAGATCTGGATCGGCCTAGGTTGACTTTCCCCTCTCTCCGATTTTCTCCAAGTCCCGATATATTTGCAATAAGTGGCTCTGTTTATCGCATCATAACTCCGTGCATACTACTCTGTTTCGTGCATGTGATATGTCGGAATGTTCACTACGAGATGCTCTTCATTTTGTTCCATTGTGCCATGCTCGTTTGAGTTCATCTTGATGCCCAAATCTCTAGTGCAAGAGTGCTATATGATGTTTACTGCTGTCTGTTAACAGAACTTGGTGTTTTGTTATTTTTGTTGCATTTAATGTGTGCATCTTATGGGCATGAGCTCTATAGGTGTTTTGATCTATGTCATTCCATATGTACAGAGGTCTATGCCATGTATTTGTGTGATCTATGTGGTGACTAGCACAAGCATGCAAACTAGGCTTCGTGATGTTTCTGTTTTCAGGGACTTCGGATTTTGCCAAGTCTGTTACTGCTGTTATTTTGTTGCCATGTATCCATGTGTCTACAGTGAGATCCATGCTTCTTTTGGGCATGTTCAGTAAGGATTTTTTGTAGATATGGTTGTGCTCTATCCATCCATGCCCTGGTTGCAATTATGGAGTGACCTACCATGTCTTAAGCTTGCTCTACTTTTGCTATAAAATATTGCTGGCAGATTCTTAACATGATATTCAATTTTGCCAAGGTTGTTGTAGTTGCTCCATACATGCTATGTATTTCCTCTTGCCATGGTTAGCTTTATAAACATGCTATCTTGCTGTAGGTATGCTTGTTTTGTCATGCATTACTTTGTGGTGAGTGAATCAAGCTCACCAAGATGCCCTCATAATTTCTGTTACTGCCATGCTATGTTTTCTGCTAAGTCTGAAACCTGTTAGCGAAACTTGCTATGTTTACATGGGTGCCATCATATCTTCTGATCCTTTTTGGCTCATGTTCAGTAAGGGACTTTTGTTCTATGTTTTTAGTAGATTCATGCCATGCCTTGTTTTGCTATGTTAAGTTCCTGTAGCATGTGTTTTGCTTGCTCGGAACATTGCTACCTGATGCTGTTTATGCCATGTCCAGTAATTTCTCAGTCTGTGAACCTAATATCTTTTGCACTTTTTCCATGCGTGTTTGAACCTGTTATGTTGTGATCTAGCCGTAGTTCAGTGTTCATCTTTTGTCAAGCATCTCCTTTATATTACTGTCATATGCTTTGTTGCTATGTTGGAGTGCTGTAGCATAGTTACTTGATGTATTCTAAGTGCTATCCTGCTATTAATTGCAGATTTATGTCATTGTTATTTTGCTTGCCATTTGCAAACCATGCATCCGTTTCCGGTGATCTTTATATCGATTTCGACCGAAATCATCTCACCTTTCCAGTGGCATACTTGGTTTGCCAAGTTACTGCCTTGTTCATCCTTTTTCTTCCGGAGCACGCATACGCATTGCATATCATGTCTCACATATCATGCATGTTTTGCATCATGTTGCTTGTGCTTTTCCCGTGATTGATTGTGGTTCCATTATTTGTGTTCTTCCTGTGGGTAGAGCCGGGAGACGAGTTCGTGAACGAGGAGTCTGTTGAGTACGCTTACGAGGATCAAGCTTTCGACAACTCTGAGAACCTTGCAGGCAAGATGACCATACCCTCGATATCACTTCTATCTTCGCTTTGCTAGTTGTTCGTTCTATTGCTATGCTGCGCTACCTACCACCTGCTATATCATGCCTCCCATGTTGCCATGTCAAGCCTCTAACCATCCTTTCCTAGCAAACCATTGTTTGGCTAAGTTACCGCTTTTGCTCAGCCCTTCTTATAGCGTTGCTAGTTGCAGGTGAAGTTGAAGTTGGTTCCATGTTGGAACATGGATATTTTGGAATATCACAATATCTCTTATTTAATTAATGCATATATATATTTGGTAAAGGGTGGAAGGCTCGGCCTTATGCCTGGTGTTTTGTTCCACTCTTGCCGCCCTAGTTTCCATCATACCGGTATTATGTTCCTTGAGTTTTGCGTTCCTTACGAGGTTGGGTGATTTATGGAACCCCCTTGACAGTTCGCCTTGAATAAAACTCCTCCAGCAAGGCCCAACCTTGGTTTTACCATTTGCCACCTAAGCCTTTTCCCTTGGATTTTCGCGAGCCCGAGGGTCATCTTTATTTAACCCCCCCCCCCGGGGCCAGTGCTCCTTCGAGTGTTGGTCCAAACCAAGCAGCCTGCGGGGCCACCTCGGGGAAACTCGAGGCCTGGTTTTACTCGTAGCTTGACTTATCCGGTGTGCCCTGAGAACGAGATATCTGCAGCTCCTATCAGGATTTGTCGGCGCATCAGGCGGCTTTGCTGGACTTGTTTTACCATTGTCGAAATGTCTTGTAATCCGGGATTCCGAGACTGATCGGGTCTTCCCGGGAGAAGGTTTATCCTTCGTTGACCATGAGAGCTAATAATGGGCTAAGTTGAGACACCCCTGCAGGGTATTATCTTTCGAAAGCCGTGCCCGCGGTTATGAGGCAGATGGGAATTTGTTAATGTCCGGTTGTAGAGAACTTGTCACTTGACTTAATTAAAATACATCAACCGTGTGTGTAGCCGTGATGGTCTCTTTACGGCGAAGTCCGGGAAGTGAACACGGTTTGAGTTATGCATGAACGTAAGTAGTTTCAGGATCACTTCTTGATCATTTCTAGCTTCGCGACCGTTGCGTTGCTTCTCTTCTCGCTCTCATTTGCGTATGTTAGCCACCATATATGCTTAGTGCCTGCTGCAGCTCCACCTCATTACACCATCCTTTCCTATAAGCTTAAATAGTCTTGGTCTCGCGGGTGTGAGATTGCTGAGTCCTCGTGACTCACAGATTCTACCAAAACAGTTGCAGGTGCCGACGATGCCAGTGCAGGTGACGCAACCGAGCTCAAGTGGGAGTTCGACGATGAACGTGGTCGTTACTATGTTTCTTTTCCTGATGATCAGTAGTGGAGCCCAGTTGGGACGATCAGGGATCTAGCATTTGGGGTTATCTTAATTTCATTTGGATTTGACCGTAGTCGGTCTATGTGTGGATTTTGGATGATGTATGAATTAGTTTATGTATTGTGTGAAGTGGTGATTGTAAGCCAACTCTCGTTATCCCATTCTTGTTCATTACATGGGATTGTGTGAAGATGACCCTTCTTGCGACAAAACCACAATGCGGTTATGCCTCTAAGTCGTGCCTCGACACGTGGGAGATATAGCCGCATCGTGGGCGTTACAAGTTGGTAATCAGAGCCATCCCCGACTTAGGAGCCCCCTGCTTGATCGAATTGCTGGCGTTGTTGAGTCTAGAACAAAAATGTTTTGAGTCTTAGGATTATATATATCGGAGAGTAGGATTCTTTTTACTCCTCAGTCCCTTCGTCGCTCTGGTGAGGCCTCCTGACGTAGAAGTTTTGACTATTCTCTCCTCAAATTTCACTAAAAAAAATTTTGGATCACGCGGGTATCTTAGAATCGTTCCGATGGTTTTGTAACGAGAACATTGTTCTTGGTGCCTCCTGACATTTAGGGGTTGTGGCAGTGTCCCGGGGAGTTGAGCTCCGAGGTGTTGTCGTCACAATTTTATCGTTGCAGTTCTGGAATACCTGAGTTTCGCCGACATCGAAAATCTCTTTTATGCAGTTTTTGGTGAGATCACCTCGACGCCACCCAGTACTGGGGCGGGAGTTCGGGAGTATTGCCATAACTCATATAACGGATGCTTTTCGAAGGTTGAGGTACACGATTTCCGAAGGTTTCTTGGTTATGTGTTGACGGATGGATACAGCTGGATCTAGGGATTGCTAGTTTGGGTGATATATTTTGTGTCCCCTGTATCCCCAACACCAGATTGCATAACCAGAAAGTTTCGTGAGTTTATAGGTGGGATTCAAGTAGCTCTGAGCATTTCTTCCCGCAGATATTTGGTTTGTGATTGGGTAATCCTTACCACTATTTGTTCCACTCGTACCTTTTTATTTTATTCATCAATCTCTTATCAAGTGGCTTCTCACCTTAATGGAAGTGTGATGATTTACTATGGAATTCATTCGTTCATCCTCATTCGAATGTTTATTGTGAAGACTATATGTTGCAATTTCTATCAATTGATTCAATTTGCCTATCTGTCTATCAAGATGCTAACGGATGTCACCCTCTTCAGGATGGCTCCGCCAACGCGTCAGAATCCGGAACGCAATGAGGGGAGTCAGGCGAAACCTCCGCCACCACCTCCGCCTCCGGAGGCATGGCAAGCTATCATGGCAGCCACCAACGCCAATGCTCGGATGATTTTGCAACTCTTGCAAGAACGTACCGTAGGGCAAGGTAATCAAGGAAATCAAGGCCAAGGCAACAATCAGCCTCACTTCGCTACCCTCAACTAGTTCCTCGCTAATCAGCCGAAGTCTTTCAGTTGCTGTGCCGAGGCCACAGACGCCGATGATTGGCTCGTGGACATCAACAAGCATTTTGCATGTAGCAATGTCAGGCCTAAGGACTTTGTCAAATTCGCTTCTTTTCAACTCAAGGATCAAGCTGCCGAGTGGTATCAACAATACAAAGATTCCAGAGGAGGTCGTGTGATTACCTGGGATGATTTCCGCCGAGACTTCAAAGCTCACCACATTCCACAAAGTGTTGTTGAGAGTAAGCGTGAGGAGTTCCGCAATCTCAAGCAAGGCAGCATGTCCGTGTATCAATACAATACCCAGTTTCAGAAACTCGCTCGCTTCGATAAGCAAGACGTTCCTGATGAAAAGAGCATGATCTATCAATTCAGAGGTGGCCTCTGAGAAGATCTGCAATTACCTCTCGTGCTTTTTGAGCCGACCAAGTATGATGATTTCTACAATATGGCACTGAAGCAAGAGGCTGCTCAGCTCAAGTGTGAGGCTTCTAAGAAGAGAGTCAGGGACGCAGTTCAGTCTTCTTCTTCCTCACTAGTGGCTGCTAAGCAATAGAAGTTCTGGTTGCCTCCTCCTCCTCTGTTTCGTCAGCCTTTCCAGCAGAAGAGCAAAAGTGGCCATGGATCTTCCCACCCACCCAACCCTGGCTATCAGAACAAGTCTCAGAATCAAGCTCCAAAGTCGAATGCTCCTTATCATCATCCACTCTCAGAGGTGACTTGCAACAAGTGTCAGCAGAAAGGTCACTATGCTAACAAATGCTTCAACCAAAGGCGCCTTCCGCCTCCTCCTCCTGTGAGATCTTCCAGCAATGCAGTGGTCAAGCATAATCCCAAGTCTGCAAAGGTGAACATGATGAATGCAGCTCAAGCGGAGGAATCTACTGATGTGATAATGGGTAATCTCTCAGTTAATGATATTCCTGCAAAAGTCTTATTTGATACTGGTGCTTCGCTTTGTTTCATGTCAAGACCGTTTTTTGCCAAGCGTGAATTCACTTGTACACATTTGGGTAAACCCATGGATGTCATTTCTCAGGGTAAACGTTTGAGTTCTAGTTTGGTGGTTCCGGATGTTTCCATCAAGATGGGAAACTATAAATTTCCGTCTTCTCCAATTGTTCTTGGTGACTCGGATATTGATCTAATTCTCGGGATGGACTGGCTTTCTAAGCACAAGGCTCAACTTGATTGTGCTGCCAGGGAAATTCAATTGACACACTCTTCCGAGGATGTGATTATCTATGCCGCTCGTGATGAAACCATTCGGTTGTTTTCTCTCAATGAGAAGGGCGAGTTGGATGCTATTTCTCAGATTCCAGTCGTTTGTGAGTACCAAGATGTCTTTCCAGAAGAGCTTCCGGGTATGCCTCCTCACCGGCCAGTTGAGTTCGTTATCGATCTTGAGCCTGGCACGGAACCCGTTTGCAAGCATCCTTACAAACTTGGACCCAAGGAGCTGAAAGATTGAAGAAACAGCTCGATGAACAAGAGCATCTGGGTTTGATCAGACCGAGTTCATCTCCATGGGGCTGTGGAGTTCTTTTTGTCCAGAAGAAGGATGGCACGGACCGACTTTGTGTCGACTACCGTCCATTGAACAAGAAGACAATTAAGAACAAGTATCCACTTCCCAACATCAATGAGCTATTCGAGCAACTTAAAGGTGCTAAAGTCTTCTCCAAGCTTGACCTTCGTATGTGTCGTGGAATTGTCACGGCAAATGTCCTCGAGCTAGGACTTAGTCGTGGAGCCATCGCAACTAGAAAGCTTGAAGGGGTTATGTGGGACAAGGAACACGAGGGTTTATACTGGTTCGGCCCCTTACGGTGAAGGTAAAAGCCTACGTCCAGTTTGGGGTGGTATTGATTAGGGTTACGATCACCAGGGAGCTAAACTGCTATGCCCGGACGAGATTGTTGTTGTCCTAAACCGCTGCCGTGTCGTCCCTTTATATAGGGAGGCTGACGCCCAGCAGCCCTTAGAGTCCCGGGCGGCTCATAAGAGTGTCCGGCTCGGATTCTCAATCATACTTGCCTTACACTACAAGTTCTACCATAATAATGATTGTAACTATGGGCTTCAAGCCGTATCCGGGTCTTCGCCCATCTCTGGCCCATCGTCTTCAAGCTTGGCTCCGGGCTTCTGGCAATGACCATTCGAGTAACCCGGCCCCTCCTGGCGGGTGACTCTAAGGTCTATATCCTCAACATTAGGGCCCAGATTGATTTGACCCGGCTCATGTCAATCTTCAACTCTTCTGACAGAAAAAATCTCCGGCTTACCATTCATGTGCAGGCCATAACCCGGCGTGACGTCATCCTCTGGACTCCGGATAATCCGCCGTGACGTCATCTTCCATTAAGCCCGTTTTTTACTCCACCAGATCCGCAACGGATCTCTGCTTTTACTGCCATTCCGAAAATCGAGGCGTCGTGGGGGGGGGGGGGAGATAATCACGCCATGGTCTCCTTGAATCTCGCGCCCACTTATGACCTTGCCTTATAAATAGGCCGGCCCGACGGGCTCTTCTCACGCTCCCTTCTTCCTCCTCGCGCCGCTGCCTTTCTCACTGAGCTCGCACTCTGCCGCCGTCGTCTCGCCTCCGGTCTTCGTCAACCTTGGCCGCTGCATCACCCTGACTCGGACCAGATAAACGGCGGCGACTCCCGGACCTCTTCAGCTCCGGTACGTTCTCACCACCCCATAGAGTAGATCTGCAGTAGGGTTCGTCCGTGTTCTTCGCCATTGCCACAAGCTTCGGTAGTTCTCCTAGTCGCTGCCCTTGTTTGATCTTTAGCCTTGCATAGAACTAGTGCGGCAGTTGTTTAGGACACATTTCAAACGCCCGTAGATCTCTTTCTTCTGCATGAATGCTTCGTTCGAGCTCAAGAACACCCCCTGTTCCCGTATTTTAGGTCTAGAAAATTTTCTTTGGACCGACCATTTTGATCCAAAAAAGTTACTGCAGTACGTGAAACCTGTTTTACCACACTTAGTAAAAACTGCAACCATTGAATCTTGGCGGCTTATGATTCCGGGTTTAAAGAAACCACGCGCTGTAGAATCCTCCGGTTTAAAGAAAACCATGCTTCGTAAATTCCTCCAGCTTAACTGCAGTAAGGCCGTAGATAACCAACTTAATCTGAATGCCCCTGCGGCTTAAATGACCCACTGTACCTGAGTATATCTCATTAGTCCCCTTCATAAGTCCCACCTTAGTTTTGAACTATAGATCTCCGGCTTATAATTAACCCGGACATTTTCCTTTTTGTCATAGACCACCAACTTTCACCATGCCTCCCAAGGCTCCCATCACTTGCAACTGGATGAGGTCCAACGTCACCAACGAGACCCTAGCCAATTTTGTTAAGTCCGGATACTTACCTAAGAGGGAAATCATGTCCTACCGTGCCCCTGACCCGTCAGAAGAGAGACCACAGCCAAGGGACGGGGAGGTAGTGATCTTCGCAGATCATATGAGCCGGGGCTTCGCACCGCCCGGCTCAAAGTTTTTCAGGGACGTGCTCAACTTCTTTGACTTGCGGCCTCAAGATATAGGACCCAACTCCATATCCAACATCTGCAATTTCCAAGTCTTCTGCGAGGTTTACCTTGGAGAAGAGCCGAGTCTGCTGCTCTTCAGAGAGCTGTTTTACTTAAACCGTCAGAATGAGTGTGCCAATGGGCCAAGTCTGGAGTTAGGTGGCATCTCCATCCAGCGGCGTAGGGACTGTCTCTTCCCTTACGCAGAGCCGCCGAGCCACCCAAAGGATTGGAACATGACTTGGTTCTACTGCCAAGATACATCCCCGGCTGACGAAAGCCCGCTACCCGGCTTTCGCCCAACACGTCTAGAGCCGACTCACCCACTGTCGGACAAGCTTACTCCAGCGGAGCGCTAGCCTCTGCTTCCTACTATCAACAAAATCAAGGCCCTCCTGGGCAACGGTCTGAACGGAATCGACCTGGTCCGGGTCTGGATCTCATGGCGGGTGATCCCATTGAGCCGCCGCCCCGGCTTAATGTTTGAGTACACAGGGCGAAAGGATGACCCGCAGAGACACAGCCGCAACAATCTTCCAGAAGACGTTGCAGAGGAAGAGACCAAGGCTCTTTTAAACGAGAGCCTAGCAGACTGCGGAAGGACCGGGTTAGCCCCCTTCTACAAGACCAATCCGGCCCCAGCGGTAAGCCGCTGACTTTAACTTTTTATCTTCTTCTGCCTATAACCTTCATCTGAACCACTTTAAGAATTCATCCTTGTATTTTTCAGGCTGATGATAAGTTCTGGCGGGTCAAGTATGACCATGAGGCGGCCAAGAAGGCCAGGAAGGCGAAGAAAGCCGCCCCTCGCAAAAAAGGAAGCAGACCTACTGCTTCGGAGCTGATGCAATTAAGCGACAGCTCCGAGTCAGAGGTAACCCTTAAGCCTTTAAATTCTTGCTGTATTTGTTGTTTGTTGCTGTCCGCCTTATCAACACTTGCTCCTTGACAGGATGACACCGGCGCCAGTAACCCGGTGGTTGAAGAGGTAATGTCACTTTCCTCCGACTCGGAGCCCTTGCCACAGCTGAAAGTCCGAAGGGTAACCCGGAAAGTAAGCTTTTCACATCCTTTAGCTCATCAAGACCCTCAATTTCTTTTGAAGCGACAGGTTCACGAAAGCCGGCGTCATACCCGGACCAACAAGGACACCGACCTCTCCGCCGGGTTACCCAACGCAACAAGGAAGCGCCGAACTGAGGTTATTTCCCACTTGTACCCTTTTCACCCGTTGGCGGGTGTTATCCGTCAGCCACTCAACTCTTCTGACTCCAATTATCAGGAGACCTCCCCCTCTTCGGGTGACTCCATGCAGTCAAATCTGTCGGCTTTCAAGACCGCGCCCGGGTAACAACAATCATCTCATGTTGTTCTGATCTTTACTCATATGCTTTGTACTAACCTTTGTTGTTCTTTCAGTGCCCAAGCAAAGCTCACCAAGAGGGTGAAGAAAACCAAGTCGGCCGGAGTGCCGGATTTGCCTGAGCCGGCGGTGACAGTCCAAGAACCGCCAGCTGCCTCCGTCCCCGAAGCCGCCACTCCAATGGACACGGCACCTGAAGCCACCGCCCCAACTACCAAGGCAACGACCGAAGCTTCGGTTAACCCAGAGGCCTCCGGCTCAGCTCCACCAGCAGACGACCCGGACGTGGTAATTACCCGGACGGAGTACGTTGAGCCGGGGAGACCGACCGTATTGGCCAAGTGCTCCGCTAAGGGGGAGTTACTGCAGCCCCACCAGGCGAATCTGGACCTCTCCAACTACAGCCACCTGAGCATTGGAGAGCTCGTCTCTGGCTACATCAGCCAAGTACACAAGAGCCGGGACGCCGAGGTCGCCATGGTAAATCAGATCCAGCAAAAATCTGAGGTATCTTTCTGCCACCTTCTTACTTACTGCATAGTTACCTTTGCCATGCTAGCCCCCAAGTCGACGACTTATGATTTGAATATGTTGTAGACTTAGGTTCCGGCTTACTCAATTAAGCTGGCAGTATGTAGATAGATACATTCAATATGCATTAGCCCCCAAGTGCCAAGTGTCTTTGCTTGGAAAACGCTTGGGACTTATATAATGACTGTTAATAACCCAGAAATTTATACAGGCTGTGGGCAAGAAGCTAGAGGCGGACCTTGCGGATCTCAAGAGCCGGCTGAAGATGCAGGAGATGGAGAGCCGGAAGGCAAACGCCAAGTTTGTATCCAGCATCGCCACTCAAGAGAAGTTGAAGACCGAGTTTGATGCTGAGAGAAAAGCCTGGGCCGAAGAGAAGGCCGCACTGGTGACCCGGGCGGAACAGGCGGAGAAGGCGCTCTCTGAGAAAACCGCCGAGCTCTCCGGCCTAAAGCGCCAGGTTTCCCAAATGGTTGCCGCCATCTTCGGTAAGTCGCCTCACCGGCTTTCACCAATGTTAGAATGACTCATCCTTGCCGCCGACTTACCTGATTCTGTTAAACAGGTCCCAGAAGTGCCAACCTCAACCACAGCGTGGTCACCAAGCTAAAGGCCGTGTATACCCTGGTGGAGCAACTCTACACCGGTTCACAGCGTGCCTTAACTGTGGTGGCCCTATCCAACGAGGTGCCGACTCATCTGGCCGAAGTCCTGCGTCGGCTCGCCGTTCTGCCTCAGCGGATCCAAGAGCTGCGACGGGCCTCTGCGAGAGCCGGAGCAATCGCCGCGCTAAGCCGGGCCAAGGCATTCCTGCCGGAGCTAGACCCAGCAGACATCGCCCTGGATTATCCGAGCCTGAAGGAAGACGGCTCAGCTTTCGACCAGAAGGATTTCGCGGCCTGCGTGAAGGCAGTACGCCCAGTGGCCACTCTTATCGGGAACGACACAGACCTGACCAAGTACCAGCCGGGTTATGATGCGGAGAATCAGAGGATTCCAACCCCTCGCTATGAAGCTCTCAACCTGATCCCGCCGGCTCGGCAGCACACTTTCGCCCCGGAGATTGACCCGGCCGGGTTAATTGACGAAGAAGCCCAATTCGAAGCTCTCAGCGGCATCGACTGGAAGTCATCAACCTTCGAGGTCTTGGGATCAGCCGGAGGAGAAGATAGGAATGAGCCAGGGACTTCAACTCAGCGGGCATCATAATTTGGCTGGCGATTTATCAAACAATGTTCCACCTTGTTAGACTTGATGAGTTTTTGTAATAGAGTAGGTGCAACAGTTCATCTCTGCCGTGCCATCGTGCACGTATTGAATGCAAAAAGTCCTTTAAAGTTGTCTCTTTTGATGTTTCTCCGGGTCATAACCGTCCCTTTGTGTTTCTCAACTTCAAAGGTGTGCCTTTAAGTGTCCTGCATAGAAAGGCAAATCACAAGTCTCGAGGCGGCTTACCGCCCTGAAAGTCAGGCGTTTTGGATAGATAACCCGGAATATGAATAAAAAAAGACTGGTCTTCAATTATATCCTTAACACAGCCGTAATAATACACTTAGCGGCCTGTAAGCATACTTCCGATTTAAATAACCGGGGTAACAAGGTTGGCATCTTAACTTTGATTTACCTATCGTAATGACACCCATAGCGTTCAACGAACACTGTAAACCAAAGTTAAGCCGGTAAAGTGAGACCCGGCCGTATACACCTTGACATAATCAGAGTAAACTTGTGATAAAGCAGAGGAACTTTAGGGGCTTCCGGTTCGAATACGACCAGAGACCCGGCCCAAAGGGATTAAGCCAAGATTCTGATACGATCATATAGCCCCCAGTGGGTGTGGCGATGCCAATCAAGAGGGTACCGACAGCTATGTTCTCTTTGGTTCGAATACGACCCATGTTTGAACAGGAAGCCCCCAAGTGATTTCAAGAATTGTTTAACGACGCTGATTCGAATACGATCCACGTCGGTTCTCAGAGGGGTTAAACTATGATTCAAATATGACCAAAGGCAACCTCCCAATGAGCTCGGCACTTTGCCAATCAAATGAGTATCGACAGCTATGTTCTCTTTGGTTCGAATTCGAACCATGTTTGAACAGGAAGCCCCCAAGTGACTTTACCGCTTACGGCTAGATTCGAATACTATCATAAGCCGGATCCTCCCTTAAGTCATCATGTAAACAACACGTGCATATTTGGGGGAGAAAAAAGGACAGAGGTCCTGCTTTATTACTTATCATAATATATACATGGCTGAGAGAAATATGTACACCACGAGAGCCGGTGGCTCAAGTGTAGTAAGGCCGAAGCTGAGCTACGTTCCATGGCCGACGGGTCTCTTCCTCCGACTTACGTGAATCTTTGTGCTCCCGAATGTCAATGAGGTAATATGACCCGTTGTGCAAGTTCTTGCTGACCACAAAGGGCCCTTCCCAAGGTGGGGATAGTTTGTGTGCATCTGTTTGATCCTGGATGAGTCGGAGCACAAGGTCGCCTTCCTGGAAGACCCGGGATTTGACCAGGCGGCTATGATAACGGCGCAGGTCTTGTTGGTAAATCGCTGAACGGGCTGCTGCCACATCACGCTGTTCGTCCAACAAGTCAAGAGCATCTTGGCGTGCCTGTTCATTATCCGTCTCAACATAAGCCGCCACACGAGGTGAGTCGTGACGGATGTCACTGGGGAGGACTGCTTCTGCTCCATAAACCATGAAGAAAGGCGTGAAGCCTGTAGACTTGTTAGGAGTAGTGTTGATGCTCCATAACACGGAGGGCAACTCCTCCACCCAACAACCCAGCGTCCGTTGCAAAGGGACCAAAAGCTGGGGCTTGATACCCTTCAGAATCTCCTGATTAGCTCTCTCAGCTTGACCATTGGATTGAGGATGAGCTACTGAGGAAACATCAAGTCGGATATGCTCTCGTTGACAAAACTCTTCCATGGCGCCCTTGGAGAGATTGGTGCCATTGTCAGTTATAATGCTGTGCGGAAAGCCAAAGCTGAAAATCACCTTTTTCATAAATTGAACCGCCGTGGTTGCATCACACTTGCTAACTGGCTCAGCTTCCACCCACATTGTGAATTTGTCCACTGCCACCAAGAGGTGGGTCTTCTTATCCTTGGACCTTTTAAAAGGCCCAACCATGTCAAGCCCCCAGACCGCAAAGGGCCAAGTGATTGGGATCATCCTCAGTTCCTGAGCCGGCACGTGAGCCCGTCGTGAAAACCTCTGGCAACCATCACATTTGCTGACCAAGTCCTCTGCATCAGCATGAGCCGTCAGCCAATAAAATCCATGACGGAAAGCCTTGGCCACAAGGGACTTTGAGCCGGCATGATGGCCACAATCCCCTTCATGGATCTCACGCAAGATCTCTTGACCTTCCTCAGGGGAGACACAACGCTGAAATGCTCCCGTGACACTGCGATGATGCAGTTCGCCATCGATAACAATCATTGACTTAGCCCGCCGGGTTATTTTCCTGGCCAAAGTTTCATCCTCAGGCAACTCGCCCCGGGTCATATAAGCCAGATATGGCATTGTCCAGTCTGGTATGACATGAAGAGCCGCCACCAGTCGTGCCTCCGGGTCAGGGACAGCCAAGTCTTCCTCCGTAGGCAACTTAACTGAAGGGTTATACAGGACGTCCAGGAAAGTGTTAGGCGGGACCGGCTTTCGCTGAGAGCCTAGCCGGCTTAGAGCATCAGCCGCCTCGTTCTTCCTGCGGTCAATGTGCTCTACTTGGTAGCCCTGAAAGTGCCCAGCAATGGCATCGACTTCGTGGCGATAAGCCGCCATTAGAGGGTCTTTAGAGTCCCACTTGCCTGATACTTGTTGAGCCACCAAGTCTGAGTCACCGAAGCACCTTACCCGGCTCAATCTCATCTCCTTAGCCATCCGAAGACCGTGGAGCAAGGCCTCGTACTCAGCCGCATTGTTAGTGCAAGGAAACATCAACTGTAACACATAATGGAACTTGTCACCTTTAGGGGAAGCCAATACAACACCAGCCCCCGAGCCCTCCAACTGCCTGGACCCATCGAAGTGAATAGTCCAATATGTATTATCCGACTTTTGCTCGGGCACTTGTGACTCTGTCCAATCATTGATGAAATCCACCAAGGCCTGAGATTTAACAGCAGTGTGTGGCACATATTTGAGACCATGAGGTCCAAGCTCTATGGCCCACTTAGCAATTCTCCCTGTGGCCTCTCTGTTTTGAATGATATCACCAAGGGGGGCAGAGCTAACCACAGTGATGGGATGACCCTGAAAATAATGCTTAAGTTTCCGGCTTGCCATGAACACACCATACACAAGCTTCTGCCAATGCGGGTACCGTTGCTTGGACTCAATGAGCACTTCGCTGACATAATAAACCGGCCGCTGAACCGGATGTTCCTTACCCGCCTCCTTGCGCTCTACCACAATAGCCACACTGACGGCTTGTGCGTTTGCCGCCACATACAGTAGCAAGGGCTCCTTATCAACCGGAGCAGCAAGGACTGGGGGCTCTGCTAGCTGCTTCTTCAAATCCTCAAAGGCGGTATTAGCTGCATCATTCCAGACAAAGTTATCAGTTTTCTTCATCAACTGATATAAGGGCATGGCCTTCTCACCCAAACGGCTTATAAAGCGGCTTAAAGCAGCAATGCGACCCGCCAAGCGCTGAATGTCATTTATACACGCCGGCTTAGCCAGGGAGGTGATGGCCTTGATCTTCTCCGGGTTAGCCTCAATGCCTCTGTCAGAAACCAAGAAGCCCAAGAGTTTGCCTGCAGGAACACCAAAGACACACTTGGCTGGGTTAAGCATCATCTTGTAGACCCGGAGGTTATCAAAGGTTTCCCTTAAATCATCTATCAAGGTTTCCTCTTTGATAGATTTAACCACAATATCATCCACATAAGCATGAACATTGCGTCCGATCTGTTTATGAAGACAGTTCTGCACACAACGCTGGTAAGTCGCCTGTGCACACTTGAGTCCAAAGGGCATAGACACATAGCAGAAGGCTCCAAAGGGAGTGATGAACGCCGTCTTCTCCTGGTCCTTAACTGCCATCTTGATCTGATGATAACCAGAATAAGCATCCAAGAAACTTAAACGTGCACAACCTGCCATAGCATCAATGATTTGATCAATACGGGGGAGGGCAAAAGGATCAGCCGGACATGCCTTGTTCAAGTCCGTGTAGTCCACACACATCCGCCAGGTGCCGTTCTTCTTGAGTACGAGCACCGGGTTAGCCAACCACTCTGGGTGAAAAACTTCAACGATAAACCCGGCCGCCAAGACCCGGGCTACTTCCTCGCCAATAGCTTTCCGCCTTTCCTCATTAAACCGCCGAAGGAACTGTCTGACCGGCTTAAATTTCGGATCAACATTGAGAGTATGCTCAGCGAGTTCTCTAGGTACACCTGGCATGTCAGAAGGTTTCCACACGAAGATGTCCCTATTCTCACGGATGAACTCGATGAGCGCGCTTTCCTATTTTGGATCCAGATTTGCACTGATGCTAAACTGCTGAGATGAGTCACCTGGAACAAAATCAACAAGTTTAGTATCATCAGCTGATTTAAATTTCATTGCCGGCTCTTGTTCTGTGGTTGGCTTTTTCAGAGAAGTCATATCTGTTGGGTCAACATTGTCTTTGTAAAACTTCAACTCCTCTGTAGCACACACAGATTCTGCATAAGCCGCGTCGCCTTCCTCACACTCCAGCGCCACTTTCCGGCTGCCGTGAACCGTAATAGTCCCATTGTGACCCGGCATTTTGAGCTGTAAGTACACATAACACAGCCGTGCCATGAACTTGGCGTAAGCCGGCCGTCCAAATATAGCATGGTATGGACTTCTTATCTTGACCACCTCAAAGGTTAATTTCTCCACCCTGTAGTTGTTCTCATCACCAAAGGCCACTTCCAATTCGATCTTGCCAACTGGATAAGCCGACTTACCAGGTACTACACCATGGAAGATGGTGTTTGACTGGCTGAGGTTCTTATCAACCAACCCCATACGGCGAAAGGTCTCATAATAGAGGATGTTGATGCTGCTGCCTCCATCCATGAGCACCTTTGTGAACTTATATCCTCCCACTTGAGGAGCCACCACTAAGGCCAAGTGGCCCGGGTTATCCACTCGAGGAGGGTGATCCTCCCTACTCCATACTATAGGTTGCTCAGACCACCGCAAGTAGCGTGGGACCGCCGGCTCAACCGCATTCACAGCCCTCTTGTGAAGCTTCTGATCTCGCTTGCACAAGCTAGTGGTAAACACATGATACTGTCCACCGCTAAGCTGCTTGGGATTGGTCTGATAACCCCCCTGCTGCTGTTGATGACCCTGGCCAGACTGTTGATTAAAGCCCCCTTGACCACTCTGAGGACCAGAATTTGAGCCGCCCCCCGGGCCATGAAAGCCGCCGGCGCCTGGGCCGCCGGCACCCGAGCCGCCGCCCGGGCCATTGTAGTTTTTAAAGGCCTTCATGATTGCACAATCCTTCCATAGATGAGTCGCTGGCTTCTCTCTAGAGCCGTGCCTCGGACAAGGCTCATTCAACAGCTGCTCCAGTGAGGGTCCTGACCCGCCGCCTCGGGGAGGGGGCCTCCCCTTGCGTCGCTGGTTATTGCCTTGCGCGCTGGCGTTGGCCACAAACTCTAGGCTGCCATCTTCCTTGCGCTTGCCTCCTCCTTGGTTCCCCGGGTTAAACTAAGGACCCTTGCCGTTGCCGTTCTTCTTTCCCTTCCCTGTCCTTTCATCATCTGAAGGGGGATCCTTGGTACTATCAGAATCGGCGTACTTGACAAGAGCTGCCATTAGCGTACCCATATCAGTGCAGTCACGCTTAAGCCGCCCGAGTTTCATCTTCAGGGGCACAAAACGACAATTCTGCTCCAGCATTAAAACTGCTGAGCCGGCATCCATTTTGTCTGATGAATGTATGATTTCCTTAACCCGGCGAACCCAATGTGTCGTGGACTCACCCTCCTGCTGCTTACAGCTAGTCAAATCCACAATTGACATAGACTGCCTACAGGTATCTTTGAAGTTTTGGATGAACCGGGCTTTCAGCTCAGCCCAAGACCCAATGGAATTCGGTGGTAGCCCTTTCAACCAAGTGCGGGCAGTTCCATCTAACATCATGGTGAAATACTTGGCCATGGCCGCCTCACTGACCTCTAGCAGCTCCATAGCCATCTCATAACTCTTGATCCAGGCTGCGGGTTGCAAGTCAGCTGTGTAGTTAGGCACCTTCCTAGGGCCCTTGAAGTCCTTAGGTAGACGTTCATTACGGATAGCTGGCACCAAACAAGGGACACCCCCGGTCCTGGTAGGGATACCCACATCAACGGAAGTCGTTGGATAAGCCGGGGGGGTCTGGTAAGCCGTCAATTGAGGCACTTGCTCCGCCTCTTGGCGCGCTTTGTCCTGGTCTGCTGCGTCAAAGGCTCCATTATAAGCCGGGCCATGGCCAGGGGGCGGGTCATGGCGTCGGACGTTACTTGAGCCGGTTGCTGAGACCATGTGCCGGCTGTAACTCAGGCTCTGGCCTGGACGAGGGGTCGAGTGGATCCTGTCCCGTCTGTAGGAGTATGCCTCTTGCTGCGCCAGTGCTGTCTGAAGGAGTTCCCTGACCCGGCGGGTTTCAATAGCCGTCGGAGAGTCGCCGTCAACTGGGAGAGCCGCCAGCCGTGCTGCCGCAGCGACCATGTTCTCCAGCGGGTTATTATAATGACCCGGGGGTATTGGCACATACTGAAGCGGGGCAGGGGGCACCTGGGGAGGCCCCATCACTCGCGGCTGAATAAGGGGTCCAGACCCGGGCGCTATGACCCCTGGCAGGTTACTAGACCCTGCACCTGGCGTGTTGAAGAGGTTTCGTGGATCGTAAACCGGTGGGAGTCGAGATTGGGCCTTTTGATGCCTTCTTCTCATGACCTCATTGGCCGCGTTCTGATCCATCGTGAGTTGGAAGGACTGCGCCTGAATCAGCTGAGTCTGGGCATCGAGAGCCGCCCGCTCCGCAGCTAGCCTGATCCCTTCCGCTGCAAAATCCTCTTTAGCTTTTATCAGATCCAATTTTAACTGTGCCACCTCCGCATCATGCTGAGCTTGATCCGCTGGGTCAACCGTGGTGGTTAACAGGGTCGTCATCTTGTCCGTGAGATCCATTAGCACCTGAGCCGGCGAAGGCACCGGGGTTCCCGCTCCAGCAGCAGGGTTCTGAACAGGCTGCGCACCAGCCATAAAAACTCCAACCTGACTTGGCGGCTCAAATAGGTCCGGAATGCTGTCACCATCGGAACAACCCATGAGCCTGTCATCCTGAAGTTGGTACAACGAGTTTGACTCATCGGTGGCCGACTCGCCGTCAGAGCCGGCGGCCGTCTCATCACCAGACCCAGCTGGATCAGAGGGCCCTCCGTGGATGCCTCCCACAAAAGTGTGCTTTAAGGCAGGCCGGGCCTGGGCGGGTCGTGCGCGCTGAGCCGTTTCGATGAGATCGGCGCAGAGATCCGGCTCAGGTCCCGGTTCACCAATCTTGCCAATGAAGACATGGATTCTGCCGAAGGGGACCCGGTACCCGTACTCAATTGAGCCGGCGTCGGGGCCCCAGTTTGCATCGTCGATGTAGAGCTTGCCGCGACGACTCTTGGTCATCCGGCCCACAGCGTATCCCTTGAGCCCTTCGAAGCTGCCCTTCAAGAACTCAAATCCACCGTGCGCTGGCCCCACGGTGGGTGCCAACTGTCGTGGAATTGTCACGGCAGATGTCCTCGAGCTAGGACTTAGTCGTGGAGCCATCGCAACTAGAAAGCTTGAAGGGGTTATGTGGGACAAGGAACACGCGGGTTTATACTGGTTCGGCCCCTTACGGTGAAGGTAGAAGCCTACGTCCAGTTTGGTGTGGTATTGATTAGGGTTACGATCACCAGGGAGCTAAACTGCTATGCCCGGCTCTCGACGAGATTGTTGTTGTCCTAAACCGCTGCCGGGTCGTCCCTTTATATAGGGAGGCTGACGCCCAACAGCCCTTAGAGTCCCGGCCGGCTCATAAGAGTGTCCGGCTCGGACTCTCAATCATACTTGCCTTACACTACAAGTTCTACCATAATAATGATTGTAACTATGGGCTTCAAGCCGTATCCGAGTCTTCGCCCATCTCTGGCCCATCGTCTTCAAGCTTGGCTCCGGGCTTCTGGCAACGACCATACGAGTAACCCGGCCCCTCCTGGCGGGTGACTCTAAGGTCTATATCCTCAACAGTATGGGTTATCATCAGATTCGCATTCGTGAAGAAGATATTCCCAAGACAGCATTCAGAACAAGCTTTGGTTCTTATGAATATACTGTCATGTCTTTCGGCCTTGTCAATGCTCCTCCAACATTCTCTCGGATGATGAATTTCATCTTCAACCCCTATACCAATGAATTTGTCCTGGTGTATCTCGATGATATCTTGGTCTTCTCCAAGAATAAGAAGGATCATGCCAAACATTTGCGATTGGTGCTCGACAAGCTCAGAGAGTATCAATTCTATGCGAAGTTTTCCAAATGTGAGTTTTGGCTTGATGAAGTTCTTTACCTTGGTCATATCATCTCTGCCAAGGGCATCGCTGTTAATCCCGAGAAGGTGTCTGCAATTGTGAATTGGGAACCTCCTCAGAATGTCAAGCAGCTCCGCAGTTTCCTTGGTCTTGCAAGCTATTGCCGAAGATTCGTTGAGAATTTCTCTAAGATTGCAAAGCCTCTTTCCAACCTCCTCCAGAAGCATGTGAAGTATGTCTGGACTCCTGAGTGTGACGTTGCTTTCAACACTCTCAAAGAGAAACTCGTCACAGCTCCTCTCTTAACTCCTCCTGACGAATCCAAGCCATTCGAAGTTTTCTGTGATGGTTCTCTTCAAGGTCTTGGTGCTGTGTTAATGCAAGAGAAGAAAGTTGTGGCCTATACCTCTCGTCAGTTGAAGCCCAACGAAAAGAACTACCCCACTCACGATCTTGAGTTGGCGGCAGTTGTCCATGCATTAATAACATGGAGACATCTCTTGTTGGGAAGAAAAGTGGACATATTCACCGATCACAAGAGTCTCAAGTACATCTTCACTCAGCCCAACCTCAACCTCAGGCAAACCCGATGGGTCGAGATGATTCAAGAGTACAATCTGAGTATTGAATATACTCCAGGCAAGGCCAATGTCATTGCAGATGCTTTGAGTAGGAAGGCTTATTGCAACAGCTTAATCCTCAAGCCATTCCAACCGGATCTTTGTGAAGCTTTCTGCAAGCTGAATCTCCAAGTTGTTCCTCACGGCCTTCTTGCCAACCTCATAGTCTCTCCTACTTTGGAAGATCAAATTCGTGAGGCACAACTCCTGGATACCATGGTGAAGAAGGTGAAACGTGGTATCGACAAGGGTCTTTCCAAATACAAGTGCTATCGCACTGATGGCAGAGACACTTTATTCTTCGAGGACCGGATTGTGGTTCCTAAAGGTGATCCAAGGAAAGTCATTATGAACGAGGCGCACAATTCTCTTCTTTCCATTCATCATGGAAGTACGAAGAGGTACCATGACCTCAAGCAATCGTATTGGTGGACTCGAATGAAGCGAGAAATCGTGCAATTCGTGAATGAATGTGATGTCTGTCGAAGGGTGAAAGCAGAACACCAACGACCAGCTGGTCTCCTCCAACCTCTCGCTATCCCAGAATGGAAGTTTGATCATATCGAAATGGACTTCGTGACTGGATTTCCCAAGTCCAAGCGTGGAAATGATGCTATCTTCGTTGTCATTGACAAGCTTCCAAAAGTGGCTCACTTCCTTCCAATCAAAGAATCTATCACAGCAGCTCAGTTGGCAGAGCTATACACCTCCAGGATTGTCTCTTTGCACGGCATTCCACAATTGATTTCTTCAGATCGTGGAAGCATCTTCACTTCTAAGTTCTGGGACTCCTTTTAGAAGGCCATGGGCACCAACATTCATTTCAGCACATCTTTCCATCCTCAAACTAGTGGCCAAGTCGAGCGAGTCAATCAAATTCTTGAAGATATGCTCAGGGCTTGTGTCATTTCCTTTGGCATGAAGTGGGAAGATTGTCTTCCATATGCCGAATTCTCCTACAACAACAGCTTCCAAGCGAGTTCGGGCAAGGCCCCATTCGAGATTCTCTATGGCAGAAAGTGCCGTACTCCTCTCAATTGGTCAGAAACTGGAGAACGCCAACTTCTTGGCAATGACTTAATCACAGAGGCTGAAGAAATGTGTAAAGTCATCCGTGAAAATCTCAAAGCCGCGCAATCGTGCCAGAAGAGTTACTATGATAGCAAGCACCGTGACTTGGCTTTCGAGATCGGAGACCATGTCTACCTCCGCGTCTCTCCAATGAAAGGCACTCGTCGCTTCGGTATCAAAGGGAAGCTTGCCCCTAGATACGTGGGTCCTTTCAAGGTCATTGGCAAAAGAGGCGACCTCGCCTATCAACTTGAGCTTCCCTCCAACTTCGCGAACGTGCACGATGTGTTCCACGTGTCACAGCTTCGCAAGTGCTTCAAGACTCTTGAGTGCACCATAAACTTCGAAGAGATTGACCTCCAAGAAGATCTGTCTTATCATGAGCACCCCGTTGCTATTCTTGAAGAGACTGAGCGCAAGACTCGCAACAAGTCAATCAAATTCCTGAAAGTGAAGTGGTCGCACCATTCCGACCGAGAAGCCACCTGGGAACGCGAGGACCACCTCCGTTCCGAATATCCGGAGTTCTTTCAGTCCTAGATCTCGAGGCGAGATCCTCTCGTAGTGGTGGAGTGTTGTAACACCGCGGATGTAACTTTCCATATTTGTAACTCCAACTCTTGCAATTTTCGGCTATGTGTTATGATTTTCCCTCCATGGTCGGGTTTTGTCTTTCGTTTTGCATTTTGTTCATGTCATGCATCTCATATCATGTCGTCATGTGCATCTCATTTGCATACGTGTTCGTCTCATGCATCCGAGCATTTTCCCCGTTGTCCGTTTTGCAATCCGACACTCCTACATGCACCGGCGCACCCCTCTTGTCTCTTTTCGTGAGCGGGTGTCAAATGTTCTCAGAATGGACCGAGGTTTTCCAAGTGGCCTTGGTACACCACCGGTAGACCACCTGTCAAGTTTCGTTCCATTTGGAGGTCGTTTGATGCTCCAACGGTTAACCGGATAACCGCAAAGTCTTTTTGTGTGTTGCAGCAAAACCCCCCTCCAAACAGCCCAATAACCCATCGAAGTCACATCCATGCTCTCGGTCGTTCGATCACGATCGTGTGGGCGAAAACCGTGCCTCATTTGGACTCTCCTAGCTCCCTATGCCTATATAAACACCTCCCCCTCCGAAATCCGGGTCCAAACCCTAGCCACGCTCCCTCCGCGCGCCGGACACGTCCGCCCGGCGCCGGACGAACCCGCCGCCGCAGCCCGCACCAGTCAGGGGCCGACACGTGGCGCCCCCGCCGCCCGTACGCCGCAGGCCCGCCGAGGCCCGGATCGGCCCCCCCGAGCCCGGCCTCCGCCCGACACCCGCCGCTCCGTCCTCCTCCTCCAGCCGCCGCCCCCGCCGCCCGGTCGCCGACCTCGCCGCCCCGTCGTCGCCTCCGGTGAACGTCGGCGCCGCCCGCGCCCGAGCGCGCCCGGCGCCCGACGCCAGCCGCTCCGGTGCCCCTCTCCGGCCTCCTCCGCCGTGCCCCGCGTCTCCCCCGAGTTCCTCTCCCTCCTCTCCAACTCCGGCCGCCGCCGTCTCCTCCGTCTCCGGCGAGTAGCCGCTCGCCCGAGCCGCTCCAGATCGAGATCTGGATCAGGCTAGGTTGACTTTCCCCTCTCTGCGATTTTCTCCAAGTCCCGATATATTTGCAATAAGTGGCTCTGTTCATCGCATCATAACTCCGTGCATGCTGCTCCGTTTCGTGCGTGTGACATGTAGAAATGTTCATTACGAGATGCTCTTCATTTTGTTTCATTGTGCCATGCTTGTTTGAGTTCATCTTGATGCCCAAATCTCTGGTGCAAGAGTGCTATATGATGTTTACTGCTGTCTGTTAATAGAACTTGGTGTTTTGTTATTTTTGTTGCATTTAATGTGTGCATCTTATGGGCATTAGCTCTACAGGTGTTTTGATTTATGTCATGCCATCTTTACAGAGGTCTATGCGAAGTATTTTTGTGATCTATGTGGTGACTAGCACAAGCATGCAAACTAGGCTTCGTGATGTTTCTGTTTTCAGGGACTTAGGATTTTGCTAAGTCTGTTACTGCTGTTATTTTGTTGCCATGTATCCATGTGTCTACAGTGAGATCCATGCTTCTTTTGGGCATGTTCAGTAAGGATGTTTTGTAGCTATTGTTGTGCCCTATCCATTTATGCCCCTGTTTGCAATTATGGAGTGACCTAGCATGTCTTAATCTTGCTCTACTTTTGCTATAAAATATTCCTGGCAGATTCTTAACATGATATTCAATTTTGCCAAGTTTGTTGTAGTTGTCCATACATGCTATGTATTTTCTCTTGCAATGGTTAGCTTTATAAACATGCTATCTTGCTGTAGGTATGCTTGTTTTGTCATGCATTGCTTTGTGGTGAGTGAATCAAGCTCACCAAGATGCCCTCATAATTTCTGTTACTGCCATGCTCTGTTTTCTGCGGTCTGAAACCTGTTAGCGAAACTTGCTATGTTTAAATGGGTGCCATCATATCTTCTAATCCTTTTTGGCTCATGGTCATTAAGGGACTTTTGTTCTATGTTTCTAGTAGATTCATGCCATGCCTTGTTTTGCTATGATAAGTTCCTGTAGCATATGTTTTGCTTGCTCGGAACATTGCTACCTGATGCTGTTTATGCCATGTCCAGTAATTTCACCAAGTCTGTGAACCTGATATCTTTTGCACTTTTGCCATGCGTGTTTGAACCTGTTATATTGTGATCTAGCCGTAGCTCAGTGTTCATCTTTTGTCAAGCATCTCCTGTAGATTACTGTCATATGCTTTTTTACTATGTTGCGGTGTTGTAGCATAGTTACTTGATGTATTCTAAGTGCTATCCTGCTGTTAATCGCGGATTTATGTCATTCTTGTTTTGCTTGCCATTTGCAAACCATGCATCCGTTTCCGGTGATCTTTATATCGATTTCGACCGAAATCATCTCACCTTTCCAGTGGCATACTTGGTTTGCCAAGTTACTGCCTTGTTCATCCTTTTTCTTTCGGAGCACGCATACGCATTACATATCATGTCTCGCATATCATGCATGTTTTGCATCATGTTGCTTGTGCTTTTCCCGTGATTGATTGTGGTTCCATTGCTTGTGTTCTTGCTGTGGATAGAGCCGAGAGACGAGTTCGTGAACGAGGAGCCTATTGAGTATGCTTACGAGGATCAAGCTTTCGACAACTCTGAAAACCTTGCAGGCAAAATGACCATACCCTCGATATCACTTCTATCTTTGCTTTGCTAGTTGTTCGTTCTATTGCTATGTTGCGCTACCTACCACTTGCTATATCATGCCTCCCATGTTGCCATGTCAAGCCTCTAACCATCCTTTCCTAGCAAACCGTTGTTTGGCTAAGTTACCGCTTTTGCTCAGCCCTTCTTATAGCGTTGCTAGTTGCAGGTGAAGTTGAAGTTGGTTCCATGTTGGAACATGGATATTTTGGAATATCACAATATCTCTTATTTAATTAATGCATCTATGTATTTGGTAAAGGGTGGAAGGCTCGGCCTTATGCCTGGTGTTTTGTTCCACTCTTGCCACCCTAGTTTCCGTCATACCGGTATTATGTTCCTTGAGTTCTGCGTTCCTTACGCGGTTGGGTGATTTATGGGACCCCCTTGACAGTCCGCCTTGAATAAAACTCCTCCAGCAAGGCCCAACCTTGGTTTTACCATTTGCCACCTAAGCCTTTTCCCTTGGGTTTTCGCGAGCCCGAGGGTCATCTTTATTTAACCCCCCCGGGCCAGTGCTCCTTCGAGTGTTGGTCCGAACCGAGCAGCCTGCGGGGCCACCTCGGGGAAACTCGAGGCCTGGTTTTACTCGTAGCTTGACTTATCTGGTGTGCCCTGAGAACGAGATATGTGCAGATCCTATCGGGATTTGTCGGCGCATCGGGCGGCTTTGCTGGACTTGTTTTACCATTGTCGAAATGTCTTGTAATCCGGGATTCCGAGACTGATCGGGTCTTCCCGGGAGAAGGTTTATCTTTTGTTGACCGTGAGAGCTTATAATGGGCTAAGTTGGGACACCCCTGCAGGGTAGAGAACTTGTCCGGTTGTAGAGAACTTGTCACTTGACTTAATTAAAATACATCAACCGTGTGTGTAGCCGTGATGGTCTCTTTACGGCGGAGTCCGGGAAGTGAACACGGTTTGAGTTATGCATGAACGTAAGTAGTTTCAGGATCACTTCTTGATCATTTCTAGCTTCGCGACCGTTGCGTTGCTTCTCTTCTCGCTCTCATTTGCGTATGTTAGCCACCATATATGCTTAGTGCCTGCTGCAGCTCCACCTCATTACACCATCCTTTCCTATAAGCTTAAATAGTCTTGATCTCGCGGGTGTGAGATTGCTGAGTCCTCGTGACTCATAGATTCTACCAAAACAGTTGCAGGTGCCGACGATGCCAGTGCAGGTGACGCAACCGAGCTCAAGTGGGAGTTCGACGAGGAACGTGGTCGTTACTATGTTTCTTTTGCTGATGATCAGTAGTGGAGCCTAGTTGGGATGATCGGGGATCTAGCATTTGGGGTTATCTTATTTTCATTTGGATTTGACCGTAGTCGGTCTATGTGTGGATTTTGGATGATGTATGAATTAATTTATGTATTGTGTGAAGTGGCGATTGTAAGCCAACTCTCGTTATCCCATTCTTGTTCATTACATGGGGTTGTGTGAAGATGACCCTTCTTGTGACAAAACCACAATGCGGTTATGCCTCTAAGTCGTGCCTCGACACGTGGGAGATATAGCCGCATCATGGGCGTTATAATTTTGGAAGTAGTTGATGAGGTAGGAACCTATTGTCTTGCATTCAAACCCTGGGAGTTACTACATTATGCTTATACTGCTATGCTATGCTCGTCGACGTGGTTTGGTTTGAGTGATTCATGACAGATGTGAGAGATTTTATTAATGGTTAACTTAAGGTGGCTACTTTAATACACATCTGGGTGGAATGGTAGGGGCACCCTGGAGCACCCAGTGGTTTGCCTGGGCACCTGGAGAACCCAGTGCTTGCCCAAGGGGATCCCGGAGGACCCGTGTGATCACCCTATGGAATGCCACCCAGGCTCAAAGGGATCATAAGATTATTCATGCTAGAAACTTCCGTGTGCAGCCACAAGCCATTATGGGCTCTGGCAAGGTTGATTATGTTGTGTGACCTCTTTCAGTGGTAGGCTAGCAGATGTAGAGGGAAAGTAGGTGTAACTGTCTACCCAGAGTAAAGAGCTAATGCTTCTGAAAGACTATGTCTCGGTCATCCATTTCTCAAACACCATGTAGTGCGAGAAATCCAAAGGAGGAGACCGAGTCTTGTGGGGGAAAGTGCGCAAACCACTGCAGAGTGTACAAACTAATCATGATTAGCCGTGTCCCCGGTTATGGACATCTTGAGTATCTGGTACTTGAATTATTGGTTTGATCTCATCACTTTACTTAATTAATTTGTTTGGTTGTTAACTTCTAATTGGGATTGAGTTGGAGGAACCTTCTCAATAATTTTCAACCAACTTTGTAGTTCAATAAAATATATTCCTTTGTTGTAGGAAATAATTGGCTTTATGCAAAAATAAACTTAGAGCTTTCCACCAGCCAAATATGCATGTAGTGATAGCCATTATTCATCATTGCTCTATGGTGTGAATTTGCCAGTACATTCAATGTACTGACCCTTTGTGGCTGCAACGTCTCATGTTGCAGGATTCTTACGACGAGTAAGTGATACGTTAGGGTTACGATTTCTACACTCAACTTTGCCGTTGGTGTTGATGGGAATCCACAACCTTGTTGTTACTTCCGCTATTTGGATTGAGGTTATAGTATTCATGTTACTTTATACATGTGATTTACCTCTGTTATAAACCCTCGAGTACTGTGTGTGTCAGCATACCGATCCAGGGATGATACTTAAGCACAGAGACTTGATCCATTCGGGTTGGGTCGCTACAAGATGGTATCAGAGCACATGTTGACTATAGGACGTGACCCCTAGAAACTGACAAGCCCATAGGAAAGATTTTCTCTACAAACTCCATTTTCAAAAAGATCTTTTACCTCTCTTCTTTTCAGAGCTTTATCAAAATATTCCCTTTTAGTTAGACTACCCCTTTTCCCTTTTGACCACGATGATTCGACTGATGAGACCACTCCAAGAAGGACAAGATATCGAACAACTAAGACCACTTCGGAATGAAGAGGATTTTGCCGTGAATTATAATAATGGAAACTACAACGGTTGAAGACTCCGAAGACTAGGAGAATTTGAAGGCTCTAAAGAATTTCCAGGTTGGTATGACCTAGGAAGGCTACCCTGATGGAACTGGTCAGACTAATGAAGCTGTCAATACCCGAGATCAAGGTGTGTCTGAGAAAGACCGGAACATGGAGCATTAGAACTCAAAGTGTTGTCAAGAAAACCCTAGGGCAGGAGATATCAACTATGGAATTAAAGCTCATGGCAGTAACATGGGCATAGACATAGCTGACCATGGTGTTATCGCCCGCTTATGCTATTGTCACCGTGCTGAGTTAAGCATGCATTTCTTCGAAAGGATTGGATGGTAGAAGGCTGATGGAGCATCTATCAGCAAAGGATACAGTTTTAATCTTAGCCGGTGTATCACCAGGATCTGGAGTATTACATCAAGAAGTTTAGGATGGACCTGCAGGAAGCCTTATTAGATAAGGAAGATTTTTGTGAAGAACTCATGTCCCAGAAGTTGAAAGTAGCCAAGCTAGAGGAGAAAAACCTTGAGATACCGGAGATACGTCAGGAACTGAAGGATAATAGGACCATGGTTCATGCCAAGGACGTTAAAACCCAGAAGTTTGGAACACAACTCCAAAAATATTAAAGGACGTCATGAGAGACTTCACGTCAACAGAGATGATCTGGCAAGAGAACTTGAGAAGGACAAGCACGATCGGAAGAAACCATGGGAGGCATGAACAAGACTGGAAGAGTCTGATGACCTTGAAGATTTATTGACCATTAGAAGACCAAAGCCCTGTTATATACCTACATCAGATGCGACGATTGTGAGCTGTCATTTGTTTGTTGTTTTTCCGACAGCCACAAATAAAATCTGTCTTTTCAAAACTATTGTTTGCATTGTGTTCATCCCTCTCTATCTCTCTCGTCTCACCCCGGAACCCATGGACCCAATAGAGGATGAATGGAGATGAGCTCGTATTTTCTGGACCGATAAGTAAATTGGAGACAGACAGATGGATTCAGAACATGGAAGATCATATGGAGAATAACACTATAGCCGGAAAGGATATGACCCAGCATGCTCTTCAGTGCTTTGAAAGAGGTGCTGCTACTTGGTGGAGGATGTACCAAACCATCAATGGATGGCAAGGAGTAACCACTTGGAAAGAATTTAAGTTGACTCTTCTAAAGTCTCGTCTTGTGTCCCCGAAATTGAAGCCTTATGGAAGTGATATGAAGAAACCTTGTGTATGCAAGATTTGTGGAGAAATAGGATGGACCCATAAAGAACACAAGGATGAATGCCCTAATTGTGAAGGAAGTCACACAGCTGAAGAATGCCCAACTAGGCAGATTACTTGTTTCTTGTGTGAAGGGACTACCCACTACCCTGCTCAGTGCCACATTTACCCCATGGTACAAAGAACCATCCAGCAGAAGAAAGAAGCAATGAAAGGAGCCCTCATGGAAATTTTTAAAGAATCTATGATGAAGGAAGAGGTGGAGGATACACCCGAAGAAGACCCAATTAAACCTTGCACCAAGTCTTGCTATTCATGTGGAGAAGAAGGACACATCTCCCAGAATTGTCTGAATGGGGACCTAGTAGAATTCCCGACAGAGGAAGTAGAGTATGACCCACAGGAAGTAGAAGCCTTGATTTGAATGGAAAAGTCCAGGAAGAGAAACAGATTGAATTCCAGGAAAGACTTGAGTCATATCACCTGTTTCAGGTGCAAGGAGTCAGGGCACTACTTCAGCAGTTGCCCAAAAAGGAAGCCGAGGACTCAAAGAGGCTATGTAGTCATAAGGAAACCACAAGACTTATTGGAAGTAATATGTTTTTGTTGTAATGGAGCAGGGCACTTTGCCAAAGAATGCCCCAAGGAGAAGGAGACTTGTGATAAATAGTTGAGTTGCAACGAGAAATACCGTAGTAGTAGTGGAAACAATTCTTTTATATTGAGGTGTTGAGTTGAGGCATGTAATGGAAAAGCAGGAGATTGTGATCATTGAAGAATCAATAAAGTTAGTATCGTGGGCACTGATTTGGATTTTATGAGTTGTTACTCTATGAAGAAAGATTTTGACCATTTTCAAGGATATGAGAAATATGGTCTATGGATGAATTTGTGCATTTTAAGGGTGGTAGTACCCTGTGAGGAGATTTGACCCTTGGAAAAGATAATGATATTCCACTGGGTGGATTCCGGACAGAATAAGTATGAGTTTTAAACTCGATACATGAGATACCCCAAGAAAATGGAGGGATGAAGTACTATTGGATATAAAGGAGGTATGATGTTGGTAATATGGAGCAATTGTAACTCCATGATGAGTCTGAGTAATCACGTCTTAGTTTGGTGCCAATAGAAGGAAAAGAGACAGTACAATTGGATGGATTTAAGAATGCTAGGAAACTAGATGTTGAGATAATGATCAGTTGGCCCCGATGATGAGTTCAAGGATTACAAGTGATGAGATGGGCCATGACCCACAGGCCCTAGGACCTGCCAAGAAGCAAGCACACTCTTGCTGAAGGAAAAACCCTGGAAGGAGATTACGACCTTACTCACCGACAATCTTATAGGAGTAACGCAAAACCTGAGAGTTGTGAAGGAACGATAGATGTTTGTTTGGCTTGCAGAATCCATGGATTTATTCGAACTTGGTTCGTCGACAAGAGAAGTTCTGCAATGCTGGTGAGGAAGACCGAGTGTTTGAATGCGAGATTAGCTAAACCATATACAAGGTAATGATTTGGGTGCGGGATGGATTGATCACCATACCGACTTACTCTTATTATTCGCCTTGCTATGTGGGATGGTAAATCTGAGTGGCTTGCCTATAGTAGAGAGATGACGATCAAAACCTTGTCTAGACCATAGAATGGTATGACAGTTTTTTCCCCTTGTACAAGGCAGCGGTTGCCAATTATAGGATATACGGTGAGGATCAACCCAGACCCATTTCCTGCAAGAGAAACCATAAATTGTTGACCACCATGAGATATCGATAGTTGTTTAGTATTGGCACCAGACCCGTCAGCTAAGAAGACCCAGTCTCGGAATAACCTTACCAAGATGAAAGGATAGAAGAATTGAGGAAAAGGTTATGCCGCTACCGGAAGAGCCAGAGAAGGAATTATACTGAAGATCCGAGAAGACCGGCCCTGTCAAGAATAAGCATGGAGTATATGAGTAGTGAAGGGACCGTAACGATGTTTCTAAGTGTGGTAGCACCCCAGACCCCCTGTGATGATCGATGGATTTTGAGAAGACCCCAAACCTAACCTATTTCTTTCTAGCCTTTCCGAATCTCGAGGACGAGATTCATTTTAAGGGTGGTAGGTTTGTAACATCCCAAAATTCTAAATTTTGGAATGTTATATTAAATAGATAGTTATGGTTGATTGTTTCATTGATTGTGTGAAGTTGAGTGAAATTTGAAACTTTTGAAAGTTAAATGAGAGGGAATAAAAGGACTTTCCCAAACTTTCATCTTTGCTTTCTGATCTCCTTGAATTCAAATTCCTTTCAAATACAAAACCCTGGAGAGAAGATGACATGACTTCTTCCATTTAAATAATTGAAAAGGGTTTTGAAAAGATTTGAATTTTATTTGGAAATATTTTCCAATTCAGAAACTTTAATCAACTCAATGATTTTCATGAGAGAAGATAAAATGACTTCTTCAAAACATATGAAATATGAGTTGGAAGTTTTAAAAGAGTTAAATTCAAAATCCCATTGGAATTATTTTCAATTTGGGATTATTTGGGGTTTTATTCAAATTAGTTTTTATCCAAAAATAAAATATATGGAAATTAGGGTAAAATGATTTCCTACATTAGAAAATTGGGGAGAAATAAATTTGAAATTATTTTGGTTTTTTTAAAATGATTTTTATTAGGTTTTATTGCAACAGTAGCATTGTTTGCTTTATCTAATTTTGTTTGGATTTTATTTGATGCTAGAAAAATGTGCAAGTTGTAGAAAATCTTTTTCATAAAATTTTGATATATAATATGCCTATATAACATTTTACTTTATTTTCGTTATTCAGTTTTCCTTTCCTCTTTTCATAAAAAACCCGCGTTCGCCTGGAACTAACTGTCGCCCACGTGCGCAGCATAGTGGCATCGGGCGCCCCATCATTTTGTTTTCTCTCCTACATGGGCCAGGCCCAGCCAGCCATTTCATTTTTTTACTTAGGCCGAATTTTGTTTAAAAAAAAGGAAAGAACTACAGCGCACGGCCGGCCGAGGCCTTTAGGCCCATGCGAGGCGTTTAGCCTTTTTCTTCTCTGTTTCGTTTATTTTCGTCTACGTTTAGTCCCACATTGCCTAGCCTTTGACCTCTAAGCGTCTTTTCCACCTATAAATATAGACCCATAGAGCCTCGAAAAATCATTCGATGAGGGTTAAATCAATATTTTGGTTTGACTAGATTCATTAAAGAAAAATTATTTCTTTTCTCCGGCGGGACTTCTAGAAATTGTCTTTTCTCTCCGAAGTCGTCTTTTCTCTATCTTATAAAGGTAATCTTTATTTGTTTTTATACTTATTTTCAGACTAGTACGGTAGAATAATTAGATTATCAATTAGTCTCTCTATTTATACATTAGACCTAGAATTCTTTTAGCCGTAGTTATTTTTTTTCGTAAAACACCTTGACCCTGATTTTTCAAATAACATAACTTTTTACTCCTTCATCCAAATTAGATGAAACCAGCGCCAATAGTTTTGTCTTATTTCATCTATCCATTGAACCTGTCACGTCAACTTTTTAAAATTTTCAAATTTCGAAATTTGTTGAGATTCATATTCAAACTTCTTTTGTTCATAACTTGAGTTTTATAACTCCGTTTGAGTTGATTCTTTTTGCAAATCGAAGCTCTTGACCTAAACTTTCTAATAAGGCCAAATTCACTTAATTTTGGTACTGTTAGAAATTGTTTTGTGATGCAAGAGTAAATTGTTTGTTTTCGTAGTTTTCTGAGATCTTCTCTTCGATTCTTTTGCATGAGTGCTTATGTATGCAATTGCTTGCTCGCGATAGATTGACCGGAGTGAGACGAGTAGAACTATCAGGAGTTATGAGTGTGAATCATCTTCATCAACAATACAAGGCAAGTTCACACTTTAATCATACCCCTTTATTACCCAGTTTTTATGCATTAGTTCCAACCCCTCAAATATTGCATGGTTAGGATTTGATAACATGTGGGTATTTGGGAAGTAGTTGATGAGGTAGGAACCTATTGTCTTGCATTCAAACCCTGGGAGTTACTACGTTATGCTTATACTGCTATGCTATGCTCGTAGACGTGGTTTGGTTTGAGTGATTCATGACAGATGTGAGAGATTTTATTAATGGTTAACTTAAGGTGGCTACTTTAATACACATCTGGGTGGAATGGTAGGGGCACCCTGGAGCACCTAGTAGTTTGCCTGGGCACCTGGAGAACCCAGTGCTTGCCCAAGGGGATCCCGGAGGACCCGTGTGATCACCCTATGGAATGCCACCCAGGCTCAAAGGGATCATAAGATTATTCATGCTAGAAACTTCCGTGTGCAGCCACAAGCCATTATGGGCTCTGGCATAGTTGATTATGTTGCGTGACCTTTTTCAGTGGTAGGCTAGCAGATGTAGAGGGAAAGTAGGTGTAACTGTCTACCCAGAGTAAAGAGCTAATGCTTCTGAAAGACTATGTCTCGATCATCCGTTTCTCAAACACCATGTAGTGCGAGAAATCCAAAGGAGGAGACCGAGTCTTGTGGGGAAAAGTGCGCAAACCACTGCAGAGTGTACAAACTAATCATGATTAGCCGTGTCCCCAGTTATCGACATCTTGAGTATCTGGTACTTGAATTATTGGTTTGATCTCATCACTTTACTTAATTAATTTGTTGGGTTGTTAACTTCTAATTGGGATTGAGTTGGAGGAACCTTCTCAATAAATTTCAACCAACTTTGTAGTTCAATAAAATATATTCCTTTGTTGTAGGAAAAAATTGGCTTTATGCAAAAATAAACTTAGCGCTTTCCACCAGCCAAATATGCATGTAGTGATAGCCATTATTCATCATTGCTCTATGGTGTGAATTTGCCAGTACATTCAATGTACTAACCCTTTGTGGCTGCAACGTCTCATGTTGCAGGATTCTTACGACGAGTAAGTGATACGTTAGGGTTACGATTTCTACACTCAACTTTGCCGTTGGTGTTGATGGGAATCCACAACCTTGTTGTTACTTCTGCTATTTGGATTGAGGTGATAGTATTTATGTTACTTTATACATGTGATTTACCTCTGTTATAAATCCTCGAGTACTGTGTGTGTCAGCATACCGATCCAGGGATGACACTTAAGCACAGAGACTTGATCCATTCGGGTCGGGTCGCTACAGAATCAAAGTAATCAGCTAAACGAGAGAAAACCAAAACGCTTTGAGTGAGTTATTAGTTGGACAATACACAAACACAACGAAAAACACAGAGACGAAAGAAAAACATGATGAACTAGCACCAACAATAGATCTCAAGAAAAAATAAAAAAGAGAAGAATCCCTAAGATAATATCTGCAGGAAAGGATTAGTTCTTTTTTGCAACCCACACTTGCGTGGGCAACGAGGATCTCTTTTTCTTTGTCTGAGCAGGAGCATTCTTTCGGTGAGATCTCTAAAACACCTATATACTTCAAGAGCAATCATATGAATAAGAATTGAAGTTATTCCCAGGGATATATGAGTATAATGATTTGAGGAGGTACGCATGTACTCTTTCTGTCGACGGTTTGACCGATACCCATTCGAGAATTTTCCTGCGCCATTCAGCGAGTGATAATTATTATCTCGAAGAGAATTACTCTGCGTATTCAAGTTAGAAGTGACAGATAGATTTTCAATGATGCACTTTCTCACCCATATTTGCTTCTTGGGTGAACCAGACCTGCAGTTAGTCCCAACATACCGAGCAAAAACCATACCATTCTGTTGTTTGAACAATTTGTAGTTCGAGTCATCAGACTCATTAGAAACAACAGTAATGGAAGTTTCTTATCCTAACAGAATTGCAGGTTCGAGTGCCTTGCTTTTAGCAAGAACCCAACTCGTTCGAGGATATTGTTCGGGAGTCCAGTAGGTTCCATCAACGTTGAGTTTCCTTTCGAAACCAATCCTTCCTTTTGAGGATTTTTGTGCAGTATTGACTTCTTGAGCACATCACAGAGTGTTTGATGCCCTTTTAGACTACTTAGCATTCCTGTCTCAAGCAAGTTCTTTAGCCTGCAATTTTCATCAGTAATAGCAGCAAATTCCTCGGAGGAAGGGTTTGTGTTACCATTCGTAATTGCTGCAATATTCTCGATGATAGCATTAGAAGTTTCAGCATGTGAATTAGCATTACTATGTTCTAGGAACTTTAATCAAGGTGGCACAAAATCATCAGGAAGACGATTAGATTGCTCGGTGAAGAGAGAAGCTTTTTCTTTCGCCAGCTCGTTGTGAGACACTTTCAGTGACTCGAGTTATTGATTCCTGTTAAGGAATTCGTCTGATAAACTCTCATAGTCGACTGAAAGGGAATCATACCGATTGGTAAGATCATCAATAGTTGAAGAAAAGGTATCATGCTCTTCGATCAACTTTTGATTCTTCTACATCTCTTCGACTAGTAATCCTTCGGTTTTCCCGAGATATCTCTCAAGCATTTCAAGCTCATCTTGTTGAGATTTTGCAATCTTAACAAGTTTAGCATAGGCAATGTATTCAGAAGAATATCCATTGATGGCTTTTGGGTGTTTTGCTGATACATGATCCTAAGAGGATTTCGCCGTGAGATAGAAGGCAATTGGTTCGTCATTGCTTATAGCATCATCATCAGTATCTGATTCGAGTGAATTGTCTGATGATTCATAGGCAATGAAGGCATTGCTTCTTCCTATCCTTTTGTGAAGCTCTTCATCATCCGGTTCTGATTCGTATGCATCGTCTTCAGAATCCATTTTCATTTTTGTATAAACTCTGTTCAGTTGAGAGATTTTCTTCATGTTGGATTCGGTAGTAGCTTTGTCTTTTACGTTAGTGACTGGTCTTGACGAAGAGGATGATGGAGATTCATTTTTCTTCGGGAGCTTAGTATGACGATCCATTCGAGTGAATCCATTGCAATCAAGATATTTCCATCTGTTGCTTGGCTTTTCCCAGCACAGGCAGTCAGCTATGAGGTGACCGAATTGTTTGCACTTGAAGCACTTCATTTCTTTCGGGGGCAACTTTCTTGAGGATTGAGGCAAGTCAAATTCGTCATCATTTGTGAGGCATAGATTTTGTCTTCTGAGATCACTTAGCCTTTCTGTGAACATTTCAAGTTCCCTTGTGATAGTGTGTTGATTGTCAACGTCTTCTTCTTCTTGTGAGATGCCATAGTGAGAGAGGATTTCCCCTTCACCTTCTGAAGAAGATTCTTGATCTGCATTTTCAAGCTCCATCTTTTCTTCGTGAATGGACAACAACGTCATAATCTCAACATAGTGAAGTTCTTCATAGTCTGGTCTTTGCTTGATTTCAGCTATGATGGGATCGAAGGTTTCATCTAGAGCACTCAGAAGCTTGTTGACTACATCTCTATCGGTGATATATGTTACTCCTCGCTGATGAAGTCTTTCAACAATGTTTGTCAATCAGTTCTGTAGCACTTTCCTTACGAAGACTTCTGAAACCAACAAACATGGCACAAAGCATTTGAGTGTGGGATCCGTTTTGGCGATGAAATCTTCATGAGTATTTTTTATGGCATCCCAAAGTTGCTTTGTAGTGTCGAACTTTTGGAATCAAAGGAAAATGTCTTTTGAAGGACTCCTGCAGATGATATCATTTGCTTGAGCATTCAATCACAGATTTGCTTTGTCATCGGATGTGGGATCATCAGGTTGCTGAATTGTGTATCCATTTTCCACAATCTCCCACAAGTCAATGTTGATGGCTTGAATTCTGATTCTCATTCTTTCTTTCCAGTAGAGATAGTCATTTCCATCGAAGATAGGAAATATTTCAGAGTGCGAGGATCTACCTGGATACGACATACTCAAAACTCCAAGGATGTTAGACCTTTAATAGACAGAGACAGGGAGTACCTGCTCTGATACCAATTGTTAGGACTGAGAGTATATCGACCAAAGGGGGGTGAATGGGAGATTCCAAATTTCTTTTGAAAGTTTTGAACTGATCCCAAACACAGCAGCGGAAATAAGGTTCAGTAGATATGAACTCAATCAAGCATAATATTGACGAACAAAACCATCGATGTAGGATGCAATAATGGTTCAAGCATAGTCTACAACAGGCTTGATGATAACGATAGTAATGCAATATGCCAGCAGATACACTATCATGACAGAGAGCTGGTAAAGAACCACGATAGATAACTTCGAGGAATAATCACAGTGAGATATAAGTTTACGACACAGAAGATGACAAGGACTAATATAGCATAACCGAGTGAAGAGGGTGCAATAGTGTGGGCGGCGAACAATAACTGATGGAAATGATTGAAGAAATAAAAGCGACTGATGTGCAACAGAGTATGTATGATCAGATAAACTATCGTCACAGAGCACGAATGTAAACTGATGAAGGTATGCAGTGAAGTAAATTGAACCAGTGGTGCTCGATGGCGACAGAGAGATTTGGTAGACCAGTTCGCCCTTTTGCCAAAGGGGCTATGTCTGGTTGGAGGGGTTGTGACTTAACACGGAAGATAAACTCTCTTCACTTCTATTCTCCTTCAACTTGAAGCTGATCTGACTCCAGTTGATTTCACTCGTGGTAGATACTTGTCGGTGATCTACAAACCTTCGGTCGACCTTTACGAACCACAATCACTCTTGGTTGCTGGAAATCTTGCTCAGTGAAGGCAACAAATCTTCAACACTCGAGTCGACACCTATCTGTCTAGAGAGTGCGCAACTCTCAAGAGTAATAGGTACAAGAACTCTAACTGAGAACTGTTGTGATGCTAAACCACTGTCTAAGTTTGGGCTCTTGATTTTTCTCTCAGTGGATCTTAAACTCAAATCACTCGGAGAGGGGTTGCTCAAATCAATCTTCTCAGAGATCTCAAGCGGAGTAGCCAACGGACAATGTTGGAGCGGGGTGGCTATTTATAGCTGCATCCTTCCCTGATGAGAAAAGACCAAATTGGACACGAGGAGCAGCCAATGACTAAACGATACGAGTCCAACGGTCGGAATTTGAGCACAACGGTAACATTACTTGTGGTGTAAGTAATGCTAACTCCTCAGTCCGAAAGATATCTCCTGCAACACGAAGAACAACGTCTACTGCTGCCAGGTAATCATTCGGAGCATAAAGAGATTTATCTCGCATATTTCACAGGTTTTGGGCTAAGCATCACAGCGGATCCAAGCTTCGAGAACCTATACCCCTCTTAATAGTACGTAGGTCCTACGACTCAAATGAACGAAAGAAGAACAACGAAATGAATACTACATCTTCACTTTGTCTTCGACTTCCATTCGCTGCAGCCAATTTCTTCGGAGGACAATACCAAATCAAATGCTTCCCTTCAACAGTGAAATTTCAAGGGGATAAATCCTTCACATCAATCTTCGCGTCTACATATCATCAATAGATGTAGCTCTTTCTTCTGTGCAACGCAGATGTACTTCAGTGAAGTTCCTCGAACTTAACACCGGAGACAACGTTCTTTTCAGTTGTGTATGGACTATTTCTCTCTGTATGAACTATTTCTCTCTGTATGAACTTGCAAACAAATCAGTCCATACCTGTTTCTGTCAACAATCTCCAAAACACAGGAGGGCAGATATTGCACCAACAATATCGTATAATCAACTCATGGATACTCGTGGTGACATTGGAGTATCTAGGTGACATTAGAGTTGGTTGATGTGTACCATATGGTGTTATTTTAGTACGAACTCTTAGATAGATTGATCGGAGAGGATAACTTGGTGTTATTTTAGTACGAACTCTTGGATAGATTGATCGGAAAGGATAACTTTGAGGTGGTTTCGTACCCTACAAACATTTTCATCTTATGTTATCCGGTAGATAAGAACTTTGGAGTGATTCTTCATCACACGTTGAGGGGTGGTTATATGATCCAATTATATTAGCATTGTTGAGAGATTACACAGCGAAAGTACGAACCCTAGGCCTTGTTTCTAAGCATTGAAATACTGTTTGTGTTCACTTTTGTTACTTGCTACCTTGCTACTTTTTATTGTTCCTATTACAAAAACCAATATCTACTATCATTACTACACTTGTATCAGCATCTCTTCACCGAACTAGTGCACCTATACAATTACCATTATATTTGGTGTGTTGGGGACACAAGAGACTCTTCGTTATTTGGTTGCAGGGTTGTTTGAGGGAGACCATCTTCATCCTACGCCTCCCACAGATTGATAAACCTTAGGTCATCCACTTGAGGGAAAATTGGTACGGTCGTACAAAACTCTGTGCTCGGAGGCCCAAGACGAGTCTACAAGAAGAAGTTTTGTAGTAGACATCAATCTTTTTTTTGGCGCCGTTGCCGGGGAGGTGAGTGCTTGAAGGTATATCTTTAGATCTTGCAATTGAATCTTTTAGTTTCTTGTTTTATCACTAGTTCGGTTTATAAAAGAAAACTAAAAAAACTGGAACTGAGGTGGCCTCATATTGTTCGTCTTTATCATGTCTTCCTTGAAAATGATGGAAATGAAAATTGTGCTCAATTGATAGAAGAGGAATTCAATAAAATGTTTGGCATAAAATCTTTGAATGATCAGCACAATTGTGATGTTGCTAGTATTAATTCTTTGAATATTCATGTTGCTAGTGATATGCAAAGCCATAAGGTTGGGGATGCTATATTTGACGAAGATGATATTTTTAGTCCCCCAAGTTTTGATGAGAAAAATTATTATGATGGTAGCATGCCTCCTATATATGATGATTATATTGATGGAAGTGGGTTTGGAAGAGTGTCAACTCTAGGTAATGATGATCCCACTATTTTGGAGGGTGTTGAATGTTATTCTAATAATTATGAAAGTGGATTTGGAGAGGTCATGACTTTATTTAATGATGATTCCACTATTTTGGAAGAGGTTTCAATTGATTAAGACAACAAAGTTGCTATCTATGATGATTATGGTGATGCCATGTATGATATAAAGAATAATGATAACCATGAATCTTGTCATCATGATTTTAATATTCAATTTGGTTATGTCAATCAAGTTTCTCATGATAGTTATTTTGTTGAATTTGCTCCTCCCGCTATTATGAATGAGAATACTTTTGCTTATGTGGAGAGTAATAAAATTTATATGCTTGTGGATCATTAAAAGAATGCTTTATGTGATAGGCATATTGTTGAATTCATTCATGAAGCTACTGAAAATTACCATGAGAGAGGAACATATGCTTGTAGGTATTTCAGTAATATCAAGTTTCCTCTATATGTGTTAAAAGTTTTGAAGTCATGCTTGTTTTGCCTTCCTATGCTAGTTGATTCTTGTTCCTATAAATTGTTTGCTCAGAAAATCCCTATGCATAGGAAGTGGGTTAGGCTTAAATGTGCTAGTCATATGCTTCATGATGCTCCCGTTATGTTTCAATTCTTATCTTTTATGTGAGCATCATTGAAATCATCATGCCTAGCTAAAAAGGCATTAAAGAAAAGCGCTTGTTGGGAGACAACCCGACACTTTTACCTGCTGTTTTTGGGTGTTCACATGATTAAGCTAATCTAGCAATCATGTTTTATAGCTTTTGTTTCAATAAAGTGCCAAGTAAAGCCTTTGGGATAGTATGGATGATAGTTGACTTTATTCTTTGCAAAAACATAAACTTTTGCTTCGAGTAACAGAATTGTTTAAATTCACTGGAACGTGATAAAATTCTGATTTTTTTATAGATGATTGATATAAAAATTTCCTACGTTGTCCTAACTTTCCAAAAAAATTGGATTTACAGAAGAATGGTCGTTGTCCAGATCATTACAAACTGTTCTGTTTTTTACACATTCTGTTTTCAATGCATAGTTTGCTTGTTTCCTAGTGTCTATGGCTTATATTGCTCAATATAAATTGTGGAAATTAAAAGGTATAGTAGGCATTGTGTGAGAACAATTATGAATCATGTCTTTGACAGTACGAAAGTGAATGATTTGCTCTTTATCATACTAACCTATCTCATGAAGTTCCGTTAAGTTTTGTGTGATTGAAGTTTTCAAGTTTTGGGTGAGATATCGATCGATATGAAGAGAATAAGGAGTGGCAAGACCCTAAGCTTGGGATTCCCAGGGCACCCCAAGGTAATATTCAAGGAAGACCCAAGCAACTAAGCTTGGGGATGCCCCGGAAGGCATATATCGGTAACATCACTTGGAGCTATCTTTTTATTCGTCACATGATATGTGTTTTCCTTGGAGCATCATTTTTTTATCTGTATTTGCTTGCTGCTATTTATAATAATGTTTGCATCTTTCAAATAAAAATGTCAAGTATAGCCTTCACCATGCTTATTTTGCAAGTCCACATGTTGCTGTTTAAAAACAGAAAGTTCTCTATCATTGTCTGAATTCTTCTGGAAAGTGAGAACGTGATAAAATCTTGAAACTTTTACACAATAAGTTAAAAAATATTCTACAGTGTGGTAATTTTTCAGAATTTTTGGAGTTACAGAAGTATGAATCTTCTTGCATTCTTCATAGACCGTCCTGCTTAGACAGATTGCTGCTATATTTGCATTATTTGCATATGTTTGCTTATTTAATGACTCTATTTGAGGATAGTAATATTAAAATATGCAGAGGCATTTAGTATGCAATGTTGAATAATAATTTTAGTGATTTGCTATAGTAGAGAATGATAAGGTTTTTGCATTGATTTATACTAACTCATCTCACGAGTTCTTGTTGAGTTTTGTGTGGATGAAGTTTTTGAGATTTAGGAAAACCGTGATATGAGAGGAATGAAGAAGAAATAAGAGCTCAAGCTTGGGGATGCCCAAGGCATCCCAAATTAATATTTCAATAAGTCTCAAGCATCTAATCTTGGGGATGCCCCGGTAGGCATCCGACCTTCCTTCATCAACAATTATCAGTTAGTATCGGTTGAGCCTAAGTTTTTGCTTCTTCACATGAGTTGTGCTATTCTTGGAATGTCATTTTATTTTGTTTTGCTTGCTGTTTTAATAAAATACTTAGATTTGAAGTTTTTAAATGAGACAGAGTCCTCAATAGCTACCCATTTACTTAACTACTCGCTTGATCTTCACTTATATCTTTTTGAAGTAGTTTGTCGAACACTCTCATGCTTCACTTAAATTATTTTGAGAGCTGATACTAGTGGTCAAAATTTGCACAAGCTTTGAAATTAATCCTAATATGATGAATATTCAGGAAAGATATAATAAAAACTTTCATGTAGATCATTGGATATGATAAGTTTGATTCCTTGCAACAATTTTAAGATATGGAGATAGTAATATGTGAGTCATGTTGGTGAGTAATTATGCTTACTAAGAATATTGATGTTAAGGTTTGTGATTTCCTATGCAACCACGAAAGTCAATAGTTATGCAATGAAGTTATATCCTACTTGTGGTGCATTATTCGGTGTTAGTAATGTTCAATGCTCGTTTATGTTTCTTGGCTGGTTGCTTCTCAATCTATTTGCTAGCATTTATTTGTACTAAGCGGGAATACTACTTGTGCATCTTAAACCAAGTTGTGCAAAATATCTACCTATATGCGGTATTTCCATGTCGTTGCAAGTAAATTTGTATGTGCCAACTCTAATTTTCAAAATGAATTCCCTTTTTGTGTGCCTGTACCGCTCATGAAGCAGCAGGGGTGGCTGATATTTTCCATGCTAGGTATGTTATTATTCTGAAGATGAGTGTTTATTCACTTGTCATTGCACGAGAGTGTAGCAGGTAATAGGGATGCCCAGTCCCGAAATGAAAAAAAATACTTTATGTTGTCAAATAATAAATTCCTTGGAAAGTGTTGGTATGGAAGGCACCCGTGGGTACGACTAGCCATGGATTGTGAAAGAATGGTGGAAAAGGAATAAACTTTATTTTAAGTTTGAGAACCGCCTATGGTTTACCTAGCATGGAAGATATTGGGAACTCTCGGTCATTTTTGTTGACACAAGAAGCATGCCTCTCAAAACTGTTTTATCACTCAATGTAAGCTTTGAGCTCTGGCACCTCTACAAATCTCTGCTTCCCTCTGCGAAGGGCCTATCTATCTACTTTTATGCAAATTTTATTTTTATTTTGAGTCTCGTCTTCTCTTACAAAGCACCAACTAGGGAACACTATTGTCATACTTGTGCATTTGATGTAGCTAATATTTGAGTGTGTTTCATGAATGGATCAATGATTGAGCATAATGGGCTAGGGATAGCTTTCTTTAGCGTTTATATTTTGAAAGACATGGTTGCTTGTTAGTATGCTTGAGTATTGATGTCTTCATGTCAAATTATAGACTATTGCATTGAATCATTCAAGTCCAAATGTCCATGCTACAAAAGAAAGAGTATATGACGAATATGATAGGTAGCATTCCACAACAAAAATTCCATTTTCAATTGCTACTGTATCATGATAAGTTTTATGAGAAAGAGTTGTTGTTATGATGCTAGGAAAAGTGATTGAAATTATCATTGATCAAACTTATCCACTATGCTAGCATTCACACTTCATAAATTATTTCTTTTATCATTTACCTACTCGAGGACGAGTAGGAATTAAGCTGGGGGATGCTGATACGTCTCCAACGTATCTATAATTTGTGAAGTATTAATGCCATGTTTACAACAATTTTATATGGTTTGGGTGCAAAGATTTAAATGGAACTAACCTGGAGTGACGTTGTTTTCAGCAGAACTACCGTGGTGTTGTTTTCTGTGCACAAATCAAAGTTCTTCAAATGCAGCGAAACTTTTTGATGATTTGTTTTGCAAGAAAAGAGGCACTAGAAGCTTTGTGGGAGGGCCAGAAGAGCCACGAGGGCTCCACAAGGCACCAGGGCACCAGGTGGGGCTGGCTCGCCTTGGTACCTTGTGGCCCCCTTGTGTCCCATCTTCACGTGATTCCAATGCTGAAATATCCTATATATATATAGAAACCCACAGAAATAACCCTAGATCAGAAGTTCCGTCGTCGCAAGCCTCTGTAGCCACAGAAAACCAATCTAGACCTGTTCCGGTGTAACGCCCACGATGCGGCTATATCTCCCACGTGTCGAGGCACGACTTAGAGGCATAACCGCATAGTGGTTTTATCGCAAGAAGGGTCATCTTTACACAATCCCATGTAATGAACAAGAATGGGATAAAGAGTTGGCTTACAATCGCGACTTCGCACAAAACATAAATATAATCCATACATCATCCAAAATACAAACATATAGACCGACTACGGTCAAAATCCAGATGAAAATAAGACAACCCCAAATGCTAGATCCCCGATCGTCCCAACTGGGCTCCACTACTGATCATCAGGAAAAGACACATAGTAACGACCACGTTCCTCGTCGAACTCCCACTTGAGATCGATCCCATCATCTGCACTGGCATCGTCGGCACCTGCAACTGTTTTGGTAGAATCTGTGAGTCACGAGGACTCAGCAATCTCACACCCGCAAGATCAAGACTATTTAAGCTTATAGGAAAGGTAGGTGTAATAAGGTGGAGCTGCAGCGGCAATAAGCATATATGGTGGCTAACATACGCAAGAGAGAGCGAGAAGAGAAGCAACGGAATGGTCGTCATCTAGCAATGACCAAGAAGTGATCCTGAACTCCTACTTACGTCATACATAACACAGACCGTGTTCACTTCCCGGACTCCGCCGAGAAGAGACCATCACGGCTACACTCGCAGTTGATGTATTTTAAATGGGTCAGGTGACAAGTTCTCTACAACCGGACATTAACAAATTCCCATCTGCCTCATAACCGTGGGCACGGCTTTCGAAAGATAATACCCTGCAGGGGTGTCCCAACTTAGCCCATCATAAGCTCTCACGGTCAACGAAGGATAAACCTTCTCCCGGAAAGACCCGATCAGTCTCGGAATCCCGGTTTACAAGACATTTGGACAATGGTAAAACAAGACCAGCAAAGCCGCCCGAATGTGCCGACAAATCCCGATAGGAGCTGCACATATCTCGTTCTCAGGGCACACCGGATGAGACATCCTACGAGTAAAACCAGACCTCGGGTTTCCAAGAGGGGGCCCCGCAGTCTGCTCAGTTCGGACCAACACTCGAAGGAGCACTGGCCCCGGGGGGGTTAAAATAAAGATGACCCTCGGGCTCGCGAAAACCCGGGGGAAAAGGCTTAGGCGGCAAATGGTAAAACCAAGGTTGGGCCTTGCTGGAGGAGTATTATTCAAGGAGAACTGTCAAGGGGGTCCCATAAAACACCCGACCGCGTAAGGAACGCAAACTCAAGGAACATAATCCCGGTATCTCAGAAACTAGGGCGGCAAGAGTGGAACAAAACACCAGGCATAAGGCCGAGCCTTCTACCCTTTACCAAAATATATAGATGCATTGATTAAATAAGAGATATTGTGATATCCCAACATATCCATGTTCAAACATGGAACTAACTTCAACTTCACCTGCAACTAGCAACGCTATAAGAGGGGCTGAGCAAAAGCGGTAACTTAGCCAAACAACGGTTTGCTAGGAAAGGATGGTTAGAGGATGACATGGCAAAATGGGAGACAAGATATAGCAAGTGATAGGTAGCGCAGCATGGCTATAGAGCGGACAACTAGCAAAGCAAAGATAGAAATGATATCGAGGGGTGGTCATCTTGCCTGCAAGGTTCTCAGAGTTGTCGAAAGTTTGATCCTCGTAAGCGTACTCAACAGGTTCCTCGTTCACGAACTCGTCTCCCGGCTCTACCCAAGACAAGAACACAAACAAACGGAACCACAATCAACCACGAGAAATGCACAAGCAACATGATGCAAAACATGTATGGTGTGCAAGATATGATATGCGGTGCATATGCGTGCTCCGGAAGGAAAAATGATGAACATGGCAGTAACTTGACAAACCAAGCATGCCACTGGAAAGATGAGATGATTTCGGTTGAAATCGATATAGAGATCACTGGAAACGGATGCACGGTTTGCAAATGGCAAGCAAAACAAGAATGACACGAATCTGCGATTAACAGCATGATAGCACATAAAATGCAATAAGTAACAATGCTACAGCACTCCAACATAGCAACAAAGCATATGACAATAATCTACAGGAGATGCTTGACAAAAGATGAACACTGAGCTATGGCTAGATCAAATCATAACAAGCTCAAACAAGCATGGCAAAAGTGCAAAAGATAACAGGTTCACAGACTTAGTGAAAAACTGGACATGGCTGAAAACAGCATCAGGTAGCAATGTTCAGAGCACGAAATCAACATGCTACAGAAACTTAACATAGCAAAACAAGGCACGACAGTGTTCTACTAAATGCATATGACAAAAGTCCCTTAGTGACCATAAGCCAAAAAGGTCCAGAAGATATGATGGCAAGCATGTAAACATAGCAAGTTTCGTTATCAGGTTTCAGACTTGGCAGAAAACAGAGCATGGCAGAAATAATAATATGAAGGCATGTTGGTGAGCTTGATTCACTCACTACAGAGGAATGCATGACAAAACAAGCATACCTACAGCAAGATGGCATGTTTATGAAGCTATCCATAGCAAGAGCAAAAGCATAGTATGGATGGATCGACTGCAATAAGCTTGGCAAAATTGCATATCATGTTAAGACTCTGCCAGAAATATTTTATAGCAAAAGTAGAGCAAGATTGAGTCACGCTGTGGCACTCCATAATTGCAAACAAGGGCAGGAATAGATCAATTACGACTATATCTACAAAACATCCTTACTGAACATCCCCAACATATGCATGGATCTCTCTGTAGCATCAAGTTTACATGGCAACAAAATAACAGCAGACAAGGACTTGGAGAAATCACTGTCCCTGAAATCAGAAATATTACGGGGCCTACTTTGCATGCTTGTGCTAGTCACCACAGAGATCACAAAAATACATGGCATACACCCTTGGAAAGATGGCATGACATACAACAAAACACATGTAGAGCTCATGCCCATAAGATGCACAGATTTAAAGATACAAAAATGACAAATCTCCAAGTTCTGTTAAGAACCAGGAGATAACAGCAATTAGCCCTCTTCCAACAGATATTTGGGCATCAAGATGACCTCTAATGAACATGGTGCAATTGAACAAAATGTAGATCATCACGAGACGAACAATTTGACATATTACACGCGTGAATCGGAGCTACATGCGAGGAGTTATGCAAAGAGGAACATGAGCATATGCTATGAACTATCCAAGACTTAGAGAAATTAGGGGGGTCGAGGGAAAGTCAACGTGGCTACTGTACCGATCCAGATCTGGCTGGGGTTGCTCGTCTCCGGCGACGGGAGGAAGGGGAGAGGCCGGAGGGGAAGGAGGCGAGGCCGGAGGGGGCACGCCGGCGCGGGCAGGTGGCGGTGATGGCCGGTGGCGGCGGCGCGGCGTCGAGGGTGGCGGGGCGCGGGGTTGGCGGCGGCGGCGGCGGCGGCCGGATTCGGGCGGTGCGGAGGCAGACGGCGGCGGGGCAGACGCGGGCTCGCACGGGCCCTCCTTGGGCTCCGCGGGCCGGCGCGGTGAAGAGGGCGGCGGCGACAAGTGTCGGCGCCAGATTCGTCGGGCGGAGGCGGCGGACGTGTCCGGCGCGGGCGGACTTTGTCCGGCGGCGCGAGGTGGAGGACGCTAGGGTTTGATCTGCGATTCGTTTTCGGGGGAGATGCTCTTTTATAGCTAGAGGGAGCTAGGAGGCTCCAAATGAGGTGCGGTTTTTGCCCACACGATCGTGATCGAACGACCTAGAGCATGGAAGAGAGTTTGGTGAGTTTTGGGCTGGTTTTTGAGGGGGGTTTTGCTGGACACTCAAATGGACTTTGCGGATGCCCGGTTAACCGTTGGAGTACCAAACGACCTCCAAATGGAACGAAACTTGACCGGTGGTTTCTGGGTGGTATATTAAGGCCACTTGACAAGCCTCGGCCCATTCCGAGAAATTTTGACACCCGCTCACGAAAGAAAACAAGAGGGGTGCACCGGAGGAGATAGGAGCGCCGGATTGCAAAACGGAAAACGGGGAAAATGCTCGGATGCAAGAGACGAACACGTATGCAAATGCAATGCACATGATGACATGGTATGAAATGCGTGACATGAACAAAATGCAAAAACGAAAAACAAAACCCGACCACGTCATAGCACATAGCCGAAAATGGCAAGAGTCGGAGTTACAAATATGGCAAGTTACATGCGGGGTGTTACAACACTCGACCACTACGAGAGGATCTCGTCCCGAGATCTAGGATTGAAAGAACTCCCGATATTCGGAACGGAGGTGGTCCTCGCGTTCCCAGGTGGCTTCCCGGTCGGAATGGTGCGACCACTTCACTTTCAGGAATTTGATTGACTTGTTGCGAGTCTTGCGCTCAGTTTCTTCAAGAATAGCAACGGGGTGCTCATGATATGACAAATCTTCTTGGAGGTCAATCTCTTCGAAGTTGATAGTGCGCTCAGGCGTCTTGAAGCACTTGCGAAGCTGTGACACGTGGAACACATCGTGCACGTTCGCGAAGTTGGAAGGAAGCTCAAGTTGATAGGCGAGGTCGCCTCTTTTGCCAATGATCTTGAAAGGACCCACGTATCTAGGGGCAAGCTTCCCTTTATACCGAATCGACGAGTGCCTTTCATTGGAGAGACGCGGAGGTAGACATGGTCTCCGATCACGAAAGCCAAATCACGATGCTTACTATCATAGTAACTCTTCTGGCGCGATTGCGCGGCTTTGAGATTATCACAGATGACTTTACACATTTCTTCAGCTTCAGTGATTAAGTCATTGCCAAGAAGTTGGCGTTCACCAGTCTCTGACCAATAGAGAGGAGTACGGCACTTTCTGCCATAGAGAATCTCGAATGGGGCCTTGCCCGAACTCGCTTGGAAACTGTTGTTGTAGGAGAATTCAGCATATGGAAGACAATCTTCCCATTTCATGCCAAAGGAAATGACACAAGCCCTGAGCATATCTTCAAGAATTTGATTGACTCGCTCGACTTGGCCACTATTTTGAGGATGCAAAGCTGTGCTGAAGCGAATGTTAGTGCCCATGGCCTTCTGGAAGGAGTCCCAGAACTTGGAGGAGAAGATGCTTCCACGATTTGAAGAAATCAATTGTGGAATGCCGTGCAAGGAGACAATTCTGGAGGTGTATAGCTCTGCCAGCTGAGCTGCTGTGATGGATTCTTTGATTGGAAGGAAATGAGCCACTTTAGAAAGCTTGTCGATGACAACGAAGATAGCATCATTTCCGCGCTTGGACTTTGGAAAACCAGTCACGAAGTCCATTTCGATGTGATCAAACTTCCATTCTGGGATAGCAAGAGGTTGGAGGAGACCAGCTGGTCGTTGGTGTTCTGCTTTCACTCTTCGACAGACATCACATTCATTCACGAACTGAGCAATTTCTCGCTTCATTCGAGTCCACCAATACGACTGCTTGAGGTCATGATACATCTTCGTACTTCCAGGATGAATGGACAGGAGAGAATTGTGCGCCTCGTTCATAATGACTTTCCTTAGATCACCTTTAGGAACCACAATCCGGTCCTCGAAGAATAAAGTGTCTCTGTCATCAATGCGGTAGCACTTGTATTTGGAAAGGCCCTTGTCGATACCACGTTTCACCTTCTTCACCATGGCATCCAGGAGTTGCGCCTCACGAATTTGATCTTCCAGAGTAGGAGAGACTATGAGGTTGGCAAGAAAGCCTTGAGGAACAACTTGGAGATTCAGCTTGCGGAAAGCTTCACAAAGATCCGGTTGGAAAGGTTTGAGGATTAAGCTGTTGCAATAAGCCTTCCTGCTTAAAGCATCTGCAATGACATTGGCCTTGCCTGGAGTATATTCGATACTCGGATTGTACTCTTGAATCATTTCGACCCATCGAGTCTGCCTGAGGTTGAGGTTGGGCTGAGTGAAGATATACTTGAGACTCTTGTGATCGGTGAAAATGTCCACTTGTCTACCCAACAAGAGATGTCTCCACGTTATTAATGCATGGACAACTGCCGCCAACTCAAGATCGTGAGTGGGGTAGTTCTTCTCGTTGGGCTTCAACTGACGAGAGGTATAGGCCACAACTTTCTTCTCTTGCATTAACACAGCACCAAGACCTTGGAGAGAAGCATCACAGAAAACTTCAAACGGCTTGGATTCATCAGGAGGAGTCAAGACAGGAGCTGTGACTAGTTTCTCTTTGAGAGTGTTGAAAGCAACGTCACACTCAGGAGACCAGACATACTTCACATGCTTCTGGAGGAGGTTGGAAAGAGGCTTTGCAATCTTGGAGAAATTCTCAACGAATCTTCGGCAATAGCTTGCAAGGCCAAGAAAACTGCAGAGCTGCTTGACATTCTGAGGAGGTTCCCAATTCACAATTGCGGACACCTTCTCGGGGTTAACAGCGATGCCCTTGGCAGAGATGATGTGACCAAGGAAAAGAACTTCATCAAGCCAAAACTCACATTTGGAGAACTTCGCATAGAATTGATACTCTCTGAGCTTGTCGAGCACCAATCGCAAATGTTTGGCATGATCCTTCTTATTCTTGGAGAAGACCAAGATATCATCGAGATACACCAGAACGAATTCATTGGTATAGGGGTTGAAGATGTAATTCATCATCCGCGAGAACACTGGAGGAGCATTGACGAGGCCGAAAGACACGACAGTATATTCATAAGACCCAAAGCTTGTTCTGGATGCTGTCTTGGGAATATCTTCTTCACGAATGCGAATCTGATGATAACCCATATGAAGGTCAAGCTTCAAGAATACTTTAGCACCTTTGAGTTGCTCAAATAGCTCGTTGATGTTGGGAAGTGGATACTTGTTCTTGATTGTCTTTTTGTTCAATGGACGGTAGTCGACACAAAGTCGGTCCGTGCCATCCTTCTTCTTGACAAAAAGAACACCACAACCCCATGGAGAAGAACTCGGTCTGATCAAACCCAGACGCTCTTGTTCATCGAGCTGTTTCTTCAATTCCTTCAGCTCGTTGGGTCCAAGCTTGTATGGATGCTTGCAAATGGGTTCAGTGCCAGGCTCTAGTTCGATAACGAACTCAACTGGCCGATGAGGAGGCATACCCGGAAGCTCTTCTGGAAAGACATCTTGATACTCACAAAACATTGGAATTTGAGAGATGGCATTCAATTCGCCCTTCTCATTGAGAGAGAAACACCGAATGGTTTCATCACGAGCGGCAAAAATAATCACATCCTCAGAAGAGTGTGTCAATTAAATTTCCCTGGCAGCACAATCGAGTTGAGCCTTGTGCTTAGAAAGCCAGTCCATCCCGAGAATTAGATCAATATCCGAGTCACCAAGAACAACTGGAGAAGACAGAAATTCATAGTCGCCCATCTTGATGGAAACATCGGGAGCAACCAAACTAGAAGACAAAAGCTTTCCCGGAGAAACAACTTGCATAACTTTGGATAAGATCTCTGTGTCAACATTGTGCTTCGATGCAAAAGGGTATGACAAGAAAGAATGCGATGCACCAGTATGAAAAAGAACTTTGCAGGAACATCATTAACTGAGAGATTACCCATTATCACATCAGTAGATTTCTCCGCTTGAGCTGCATTCATCATGTTCACCTTTGCAGACTTTGGATTATGCTTGACCACTGCATTGCTGGAAGATCTGACAGGAGGAGGAGGCAGACGCCTTTGGTTGAAGCACTTGTTAGCATAGTGACCTTTCTGCTGACATTTGTTGCAAGTCACCTCTGAGAGTGGACGGTGATAAGGGGCATTGGACTTTGGAGCTTGATTCTGAGACTTGTTCTGATAGCCAGAGTTGGAAGAGTTGGAAGAACCATGGCCACCTTTGTTCTTCTGCTGGTAAGGCTGACGAAACGGAGGAGGAGGAGGCAACCAGAACTTCTGTTGCTTAGCTGTCACAAGTGAGGAAGAAGAAGACTGAACTGCGTCTCTGACTCTTTTCTTAGAAGCCTCACACTTGAGCTGAGCAGCCTCTTGCTTCAGTGCCATATTGTAGAATTGATCAAACTGAGTAGGCTCAACAAGAACGAGAGCTAACTGCAGATCCTCTTTAAGGCCACCTCTGAAGTGATAGATCATGCTCTTCTCATCAGGAACGTCTTGTTTAGTGAAGCGAGCAAGTTTCTGAAACAGGATGTTGTATTGATACACAGACATGTTGCCTTGCTTGAGATTGCGGAACTCCTCACGCTTGCTCTCAACAACACTTTGTGGAATGTGGTGCGCTTTGAAGTCCCGACAGAAGTCAGTCCAAGTGATCACACGACCTCCTCTGGAATCTTTGTATTGCTGAAACCAATCAGCAGCTTGGTCCTTGAGCTGGAAAGAAGCGAACTTGACATAGTCCTCATGCCTGACATTGCTACATTCAAAATGCTTGTTGATGTCCACGAGCCAATCATCGGCATCCGTGGCCTCGGCACAGTAGCTGAAAGACTTGGGCTGATTTGCGAGGAACTGGTTGAGAGTAGCGAAGTTAGGCTGATTGTTGCCTTGACCTTGATTGCCTTGATTGCCTTGCCCTTGAGTACGTTCTTGCAAGAGTTGCAGAATCATCTAAGCATTGGCGTTGGTGGCTGCCATGATAGCTTGCCATGCCTCCGGAGGTGGAGGTGGTGGCGGAGGGTTCGCTTGACTCCATTGCGATCCGGATTCTGACGCGTTGGCGGAGCCATCCTGAAGAGGGTGACATCCGTTAGCATCTTGATAGAAAAAGATAAGTAGAATCAACGGATAGAAATTGCAACATATAGTCTTCACAATAAACATTCGAACGAGGATGAACGAATGAATTCCGTAGTAAATCATCACACTTCCATAAGTTGAGAAGCCACTTGAAAAAGATATGGAATCAACATATGTCTTCGAAGCAACTCGAATACCACAATCGAAAACAAAACAAAGTATTGGCTTGCAAAATAAGCCAGAACAAACATATGATAGAGATTCCGTCCGAAGTTTTCGGGGTGGGGCCCACACGGGCTCAATCGTACAGCGCCATCATGTACAAGGCTGTGCACATGACATACGAAGCGTCCCCGAGTCGGCATAGCCAAGGACTCTTTAAGACACTACGAGACCACTGTAAAACCAACCGTGTACAGGCGGACCACCAGACGTCGAACCCCAATCTCATATCATGCATCTGTCGGAAAGATATCCTAAGGGCTACTTGAATTCCCACTTATAAACTCCCGAAACTTTCTGGTTATGCAATCTGGTGTTGGGGATACAGGGGACACAAAATATATCACCCAAAATAGCAATCCCTAGATCCAGCTGTATCCATCCGTCAACACATAACCAAGAAACCTTCGGAAATCGTTTACCTCAACCTTCGAAAAACATCCATTATACGAGTTATGGCAATACTCCCGAACTCCCGCCCCAGTACTGGGTGGCGTCGAAGTGATCTCACCAACAACTGCATAAAAGAGATTTCGATGTCGGCGAAACTCAGGTATTCCAGAACTGCAACGATAAAATTGTGACGACAACACCTCGGAGCTCAACTCCCCGGGACACTGCCACAACCCCTAAATGACAGGAGGCACCAAGAACAATGTTCTCGTCACAAAACCATCGGAACGATTCCAAGATACCCGCGTGATCCTAACAAAAAATCTTAGTGAAATTTGAGGAGAGAATAGTCAAAACTTCTACGTCAGGGGACCTCACCAGAGCGACGAAGGGACTGAGGAGTAAAAAGAATCCTACTCTCCGATATATATAATCCTAAGACTCAAAACATTTTTATTCTAGACTCAACAACACCAGCGATTCTATCAAGCAGGGGGCTCCTAAGTCAGGGAAGGCTCTGATTACCAACTTGTAACGCCCACGATGCGGCTATATCTCCCACGTGTCGAGGCACGACTTAGAGGCATAACCGCATAGTGGTTTTGTCGCAAGAAGGGTCATCTTTACACAATCCCATGTAATGAACAAGAATGGGATAAAGAGTTGGCTTACAATCGCCACTTCACACCAAACATAAATATAATCCATACATCATCCAAAATACAAACATATAGACCGACTACGGTCAAAATCCAGATGAAAATAAGAAAACCCCAAATGCTAGATCCCCGGTCGTCCCAACTGGGCTCCACTACTGATCATCAGGAAGAGACACATAGTAACGACCACGTTCCTCGTCGAACTCCCACTTGAGATCGATCCCATCATCTGCACTGGCATCGTCGGCACCTGCAACTGTTTTGGTAGAATCTGTGAGTCACGAGGACTCAGCAATCTCACACCCGCGAGATCAAGACTATTTAAGCTTATAGGAAAGGAAGGTGTAATAAGGTGGAGCTGCAGTGGCAATAAGCATATATGGTGGCTAACATACGCAAGAGAGAGCGAGAAGAGAGGCAACGGAACGGTCGTCATCTAGCAATGACCAAGAAGTGATCCTGAACTCCTACTTACGTCATACATAACACAGACCGTGTTCACTTCCCGGACTCCGCCGAGAAGAGACCATCACGGCTACACCCGCAGTTGATGTATTTTAAATGGGTCAAGTGACAAGTTCTCTACAACCGGACATTAACAAATTCCCATCTGCCTCATAACCGCGGGCACGGCTTTCGAAAGATAATACCCTGCAGGGGTGTCCCAACTTAGCCCATCATAAGCTCTCACGGTCAACGAAGGATAAACCTTCTCCCGGAAAGACCCGATCAGTCTCGGAATCCCGGTTTACAAGACATTTGGACAATGGTAAAACAAGACCAGCAAAGCCGCGCGAATGTGCCGACAAATCCCGATAGGAGCTGCACATATCTCGTTCTCAGGGCACACCGGATGAGACATCCTACGAGTAAAACCAGACCTCGGGTTTCCAAGAGGGGGCCCCGCAGTCTGCTCAGTTCGGACCAACACTCGAAGGAGCACTGGCCCCGGGGGGGTTAAAATAAAGATGACCCTCGGGCTCGCGAAAACCCGGGGGAAAAGGCTTAGGCGGCAAATGGTAAAACCAAGGTTGGGCCTTGCTGGAGGAGTATTATTCAAGGAGAACTGTCAAGGGGGTCCCATAAAACACCCGACCGCGTAAGGAACGCAAACTCAAGGAACATAATCCCGGTATCTCAGAAACTAGGGCGGCAAGAGTGGAACAAAACACCAGGCATAAGGCCGAGCCTTCTACCCTTTACCAAAATATATAGATGCATTGATTAAATAAGAGATATTGTGATATCCCAACATATCCATGTTCAAACATGGAACCAACTTCAACTTCACCTGCAACTAGCAACGCTATAAGAGGGGCTGAGCAAAAGCGGTAACTTAGCCAAACAACGGTTTGCTAGGAAAGGATGGTTAGAGGATGACATGGCAAAATGGGAGACAAGATATAGCAAGTGATAGGTAGCGCAGCATGGCAATAGAGCGAACAACTAGCAAAGCAAAGATAGAAATGATATCGAGGGGTGGTCATCTTGCCTGCAAGGTTCTCAGAGTTGTCGAAAGTTTGATCCTCGTAAGCGTACTCAACAGGTTCCTCGTTCACGAACTCGTCTCCCGGCTCTACCCAAGACAAGAACACAAACAAACGGAACCACAATCAACCACGAGAAATGCACAAGCAACATGATGCAAAACATGTATGGTGTGCAAGATATGATATGCGGTGCATATGCGTGCTCCGGAAGGAAAAATGATGAACATGGCAGTAACTTGGAAAACCAAGCATGCCACTGGAAAGATGAGATGATTTCGGTCGAAATTGATATAGAGATCACCGGAAACGGATGCACGGTTTGCAAATGGCAAGCAAAACAAGAATGACACGAATCTGCGATTAACAGCATGATAGCACTTAAAATGCAATAAGTAACAATGCTACAGCACTCCAACATAGCAACAAAGCATATGAAAATAATCTACAGGAGATGCTTGACAAAAGATGAACACTGAGCTACGGCTAGATCACATCATAACAAACTCAAACAAGCATGGCAAAAGTGCAAAAGATAACAGGTTCACAGACTCAGTGAAAAACTGGACATGGCTGAAAACAGCATCAGGTAGCAATGTTCAGAGCACGAAATCAACATGCTACAGAAACTTAACATAGCAAAACAAGGCACGACAGTGTTCTACTAAATGCATATGACATAAGTCCCTTACTGACCATAAGCCAAAAAGGTCCAGAAGATATGATGGCAAGCATGTAAACATAGCAAGTTTCGTTATCAGGTTTCAGACTTGGCAGAAAACAGAGCATGGCAGAAATAATAATATGAAGGCATCTTGGTGAGCTTGATTCACTCACTACAGAGGAATGCATGACAAAACAAGCATACCTACAGCAAGATGGCATGTTTATGAAGCTATCCATGGCAAGAGCAAAAGCATAGCATGTATGGATCAACTGCAATAAGCTTGGCAAAATTGCATATCATGTTAAGACTCTGCCAGAAATATTTTATAGCAAAAGTAGAGCAAGATTGAGTCATGCTATGGCAATCCATAATTCCAAACAAGGGCAGGAATGGATCAATTACTGCTATAGCTACAAAACATCCTTACTGAACATCCCAAACATATGCATGGATCTGTCTGGAGCATCAAGTTTACATGGCAACAAAATAACAGCAGACAAGGACTTGGAGAAATCACTGTCCCTGAAATCAGAAATATTACGGGGCCTACTTTGCATGCTTGTGCTAGTCACCACAGAGATCACAAAAATACATGGCATACACCCTTGGAAAGATGGCATGACATACAAAAAAACACATGTAGAGCTCATGCCCATAAGATGCACAGATTTAAAGATACAAAAATGACAAATCTCCAAGTTCTGTTAAGAACCAGGAGATAACAGCAATTAGCCCTCTTCCAACAGATATTTGGGCATCAAGATGACCTCTAATGAACATGGTGCAATTGAACAAAATGTAGATCATCACGAGGCGAACAATTTGACATATTACACGCGTGAATCGGAGCTACATGCGAGGAGTTATGCAAAGAGGAACATGAGCATATGCTGTGAACTATCCAAGACTTAGAGAAATTAGGGGGGTCGAGGGAAAGTCAACGTGGCTACTGTACCGATCCAGATCTGGCCGGGGTTGCTCGTCTCCGGCGACGGGAGGAAGGGGAGAGGCCGGAGGGGGCACGCCGGCGCGGGCACGTGGCGGTGATGGCCGGTGGCGGCGGCGCGGCATCGAGGGCGGCGGGGCGCGGGGTTGGCGGCGGCGGCGGCGTTGCGCCGGCGGGCGGCGGCGGCGGCCGGACTCGGGCGGCGCGGAGGCAGACGGCGGCGGGGCAGACACGGGCTCGCGCGGGCCCTCCATGGGCTCCGCGGGCCGGCGCGGTGGAGAGGGCGGCGGCGACAAGTGTCGGCGCCAGATTCGTCGGGCAAAGGCGGCGGACGTGTCCGGCGGCGCGAGGTGGAGGACGCTAGGGTTTGATCTGCGATTCGTTTTCGGGGGAGATGCTCTTTTATAGCTAGAGGGAGCTAGGAGGCTCCAAATGAGGTGCGGTTTTTGCCCACACGATCGTGATCGAACGACCTAGAGCATGGAAGAGAGTTTGGTGGGTTTTGGGCTGGGTTTTGAGGGGGTTTTTGCTGGACACTCAAATGGACTTTGCGGATGCCCGGTTAACCGTTGGAGTACCAAACGACCTCCAAATGGAACGAAACTTGACCGGTGGTTTTCGGATGGTATATTAAGGCCACTTGACAAGCCTCGGCCCATTCCGAGAAAGTTTGACACCCGCTCACGAAAGAAAACAAGAGGGGTGCACCGGAGGAGATAGGAGCGCCGGATTGCAAAACGGAAAACGGGGAAAATGCTCGGATGCAAGAGATGAACACGTATGCAAATGCAATGCACATGATGACATGGTATGAAATGCGTGACATGAACAAAATGCAAAAACGAAAAACAAAACCCGACCACGTCATAGCACATAGCCGAAAATGGCAAGAGTCGGAGTTACAAATATGGCAAGTTACATGCGGGGTGTTACAACACTCGACCACTACGAGAGGATCTCGTCCCGAGATCTAGGACTGAAAGAACTCCCGATATTCGGAACGGAGGTGGTCCTCGCGTTCCCAGGTGGCTTCCCGGTCGGAATGGTGCGACCACTTCACTTTCAGGAATTTGATTGACTTGCTGCGAGTCTTGCGCTCAGTTTCTTCAAGAATAGCAACGGGGTGCTCATGATATGACAAATCTTCTTGGAGGTCAATCTCTTCGAAGTTGATAGTGCGCTCAGGCGTCTTGAAGCACTTGCGAAGCTGTGACACGTGGAACACATCGTGCACATTCGCGAAGTTGGAAGGAAGCTCAAGTTGATAGGCGAGGTCGCCTCTTTTGCCAATGATCTTGAAAGGACCCACGTATCTAGGGGCAAGCTTCCCTTTATACCGAATCGACGAGTGCCTTTCATTGGAGAGACGCGGAGGTAGACATGGTCTCCGATCTCGAAAGCCAAATCACGATGCTTACTATCATAGTAACTCTTCTGGCGCGATTGCGCGGCTTTGAGATTATCACGGATGACTTTACACATTTCTTCAGCTTCAGTGATTAAGTCATTGCCAAGAAGTTGGCGTTCACCAGTCTCTGACCAATAGAGAGGAGTACGGCACTTTCTGCCATAGAGAATCTCGAATGGGGCCTTGCCCGAACTCGCTTGGAAACTGTTGTTGTAGGAGAATTCAGCATATGGAAGACAATCTTCCCATTTCATGCCAAAGGAAATGACACAAGCCCTGAGCATATCTTCAAGAATTTGATTGACTCGCTCGACTTGGCCACTAGTTTGAGGATGCAAAGCTGTGCTGAAGCGAATGTTAGTGCCCATGGCCTTCTGGAAGGAGTCCCAGAACTTGGAGGTGAAGATGCTTCCACGATTTGAAGAAATCAATTGTGGAATGCCGTGCAAGGAGACAATTCTAGAGGTGTATAGCTCTGCCAGCTGAGCTGCTGTGATGGATTCTTTGATTGGAAGGAAATGAGCCACTTTAGAAAGCTTGTCGATGACAACGAAGATAGCATCATTTCCGCGCTTGGACTTTGGAAAACCAGTCACGAAGTCCATTTCGATGTGATCAAACTTCCATTCTGGGATAGCAAGAGGTTGGAGGAGACCAGCTGGTCGTTGGTGTTCTGCTTTCACTCTTCGACAGACATCACATTCATTCACGAACTGAGCAATTTCTCGCTTCATTCGAGTCCACCAATACGACTGCTTGAGGTCATGATACATCTTCGTACTTCCAGGATGAATGGACAGGAGAGAATTGTGCGCCTCATTCATAATGACTTTCCTTAGATCACCTTTAGGAACCACAATCCGGTCCTCGAAGAATAAAGTGTCTCTGAAATCAGAAATATTACGGGGCCTACTTTGCATGCTTGTGCTAGTCACCACAGAGATCACAAAAATACATGGCATACACCCTTGGAAAGATGGCATGGCATACAACAAAACACATGTAGAGCTCATGCCCATAAGATGCACAGATTTAAAGATACAAAAATGACAAATCTCCAAGTTCTGTTAAGAACCAGGAGATAACAGCAATTAGGCCTCTTCCAACAGATATTTGGGCATCAAGATGACCTCTAATGAACATGGTGCAATTGAACAAAATGTAGATCATCACGAGGCAAACAATTTGACATATTACACGCGTGAATCGGAGCTACATGCGAGGAGTTATGCAAAGAGGAACATGAGCATATGCTGTGAACTATCCAAGACTTGGAGAAATTAGGGGGGTCGAGGGAAAGGCAACGTGGCTACTGTACCGATCCAGATCTGGCCGGGGTTGCTCGTCTCTGGCGACGGGAGGAAGGGGAGAGGCCGGAGGGGAAGGAGGCGAGGCCGGAGGGGGCACGCCGGCGCGGGCAGGTGGCGGTGATGGCCGGTGGCGGCGGCGCGGCGTCGAGGGCGGCGTTGCGCGGGGTTGGCGGCGGCGGCCGGACTCGGGCGGCGCGGAGGCAGACGGCGGCGGGGCAGACGCGGGCTCGCACGGGCCCTCCCTGGGCTCCGCGGGCCGGCGCGGTGGAGAGGGCGGCGGCGACAAGTGTCGGCGCCAGATTCGTCGGGCGGAGGCGGCGGACGTGTCCGGCGCGGGCGGACTTTGTCCGGCGGCGCGAGGTGGAGGACGCTAGGGTTTGATCTGCGATTCGTTTTCGGGGGAGATGCTCTTTTATAGCTAGAGGGAGCTAGGGGGCTCCAAATGAGGTGCGGTTTTTGCCTACACGATCGTGATCGAACGACCTAGAGCATGGAAGAGAGTTTGGTGGGTTTTGGGCTGGTTTTTGAGGGGGTTTTTTCTGGACACTCAAATGGACTTTGCGGATGCCCGGTTAACCGTTGGAGTACCAAACGACCTCCAAATGGAACGAAACTTGACCGGTGGTTTCCGGGTGGTATATTAAGGCCACTTGACAAGCCTCGGCCCATTTCGAGAAAGTTTGACACCCGCTCACGAAAGAAAACAAGAGGGGTGCACCGGAGGAGATAGGAGCGCCGGATTGCAAAACGGAAAACGGGGAAAATGCTCGGATGCAAGAGACGAACACGTATGCAAATGCAATGCACATGATGACATGGTATGAAATTGTGACATGAACAAAATGCAAAAACGAAAAACAAAACCCGACCACGTCATAGCACATAGCCGAAAATGGCAAGAGTCGGAGTTACAAATATGGCAAGTTACATGCGGGGTGTTACAACACTCGACCACTACGAGAGGATCTCGTCCCGAGATCTAGGACTGAAAGAACTCCCGATATTCGGAACGGAGGTGGTCCTCGCGTTCCCAGGTGGCTTCCCGGTCGGAATGGTGCGACCACTTCACTTTCAGGAATTTGATTGACTTGTTGCGAGTCTTGCGCTCAGTTTCTTCAAGAATAGCAACGGGGTGCTCATGATATGACAAATCTTCTTGGAGGTCAATCTCTTCGAAGTTGATAGTGCGCTCAGGCGTCTTGAAGCACTTGCGAAGCTGTGACACGTGGAACACATCGTGCACGTTCGCGGAGTTGGAAGGAAGCTCAAGTTGATAGGCGAGGTCGCCTCTTTTGCCATTGATCTTGAAAGGACCCACGTATCTAGGGGCAAGCTTCCCTTTGATACCGAATCGATGAGTGCCTTTCATTGGAGAGACGCGGAGGTAGACATGGTCTCCGATCTTGAAAGCCAAATCACGATGCTTACTATCATAGTAACTCTTCTGGCGCGATTGCGCGGCTTTGAGATTATCACGGATGACTTTACACATTTCTTCAGCTTCAGTGATTAAGTCATTGCCAAGAAGTTGGCGTTCACCAGTCTCTGACCAATAGAGAGGAGTACGGCACTTTCTGCCATAGAGAATCTCGAATGGGGCCTTGCCCGAACTCGCTTGGAAACTGTTGTTGTAGGAGAATTCAGCATATGGAAGACAATCTTCCATTTCATGCCAAAGGAAATGACACAAGCCCTGAGCATATCTTCAAGAATTTGATTGACTCGCTCGACTTGGCCACTAGTTTGAGGATGGAAAGCTGTGCTGAAGCGAATGTTAGTGCCCATGGCCTTCTGGAAGGAGTCCCAGAACTTGGAGGTGAAGATGCTTCCACGATCTGAAGAAATCAATTGTGGAATGCCGTGCAAGGAGACAATTCTGGAGGTGTATAGCTCTGCCAGCTGAGCTGCTGTGATGGATTCTTTGATTGGAAGGAAATGAGCCACTTTAGAAAGCTTGTCGATGACAACGAAGATAGCATCATTTCCGCGCTTGGACTTTGGAAAACCAGTCATGAAGTCCATTTCGATGTGATCAAACTTCCATTGTGGGATAGCAAGAGGTTGGAGGAGACCAGCTGGTCGTTGGTGTTCTGCTTTCACTCTTCGACAAACATCACATTCATTCACGAACTGAGCAATTTCTCGCTTCATTCGAGTCCACCAATACGACTGCTTGAGGTCATGATACATCTTCGTACTTCCAGGATGAATGGACAGGAGAGAATTGTGCGCCTCGTTCATAATGACTTTCCTTAGATCACCTTTAGGAACCACAATCCGGTCCTCGAAGAATAAAGTGTCTTTGTCATCAATGCGGTAGCACTTGTATTTGGAAAGGCCCTTGTCGATACCACGTTTCACCTTCTTCACCATGGCATCCAGGAGTTGCGCCTCACGAATTTGATCTTCCAGAGTAGGCGAGACTATGAGGTTGGAAAGAAAGCCTTGAGGAACAACTTGGAGATTCAGCTTGCGGAAAGCTTCACAAAGATCCGGTTGGAAAGGTTTGAGGATTAAGCTGTTGCAATAAGCCTTCCTGCTTAAAGCATCTGCAATGACATTGGCCTTGCCTGGAGTATATTCAATACTCGGATTGTACTCTTGAATCATTTCGACCCATCGAGTCTGCCTGAGGTTGAGGTTGGGCTGAGTGAAGATATACTTGAGACTCTTGTAATCGGTGAAAATGTCCACTTGTCTTCCCAACAAGAGATGTCTCCACGTTATTAATGCATGGACAACTGCCGCCAACTCAAGATCGTGAGTGGGGTAGTTCTTCTCGTTGGGCTTCAACTGACGAGAGGTATAGGCCACAACTTTCTTCTCTTGCATTAACACAGCACCGAGACCTTGGAGAGAAGCATCACAGAAAACTTCAAACGGCTTGGATTCATCAGGAGGAGTCAAGACAGGAGCTGTGACTAGTTTCTCTTTGAGAGTGTTGAAAGCAACGTCACACTCAGGAGACCAGACATACTTCACATGCTTCTGGAGGAGGTTGGAAAGAGGCTTTGCAATCTTGGAGAAATTCTCAACGAATCTTCGGCAATAGCTTGCAAGGCCAAGAAAACTGCAGAGCTGCTTGACATTCTGAGGAGGTTCCCAATTCACAATTGCGGACACCTTCTCGGGGTTAACAGCGATGCCCTTGGCAGAGATGATGTGACCAAGGAAAAGAACTTCATCAAGCCAAAACTCACATTTGGAGAACTTCGCATAGAATTGATACTCTCTGAGCTTGTCGAGCACCAATCGCAAATGTTTGGCATGATCCTTCTTATTCTTGGAGAAGACCAAGATATCATCGAGATACACCAGAACGAATTCATTGGTATAGGGGTTGAAGATGTAATTCATCATCCGAGAGAACACTGGAGGAGCAGTGACGAGGCCGAAAGACACGACAGTATATTCATAAGACCCAAAGCTTGTTCTGGATGCTGTCTTGGGAATATCTTCTTCACGAATGTGAATTTGATGATAACCCATACAAAGGTCAAGCTTCAAGAATACTTTAGCACCTTTGAGTTGCTCAAATAGCTCGTTGATGTTGGGAAGTGGATACTTGTTCTTGATTGTCTTTTTGTTCAATGGACGGTAGTCGACACAAAGTCGGTCCGTGCCATCCTTCTTCTTGACAAAAAGAACACCGCAACCCCATGAAGAAGAACTCGGTCTGATCAAACCCAGACGCTCTTGTTCATCGAGCTGTTTCTTCAATTCCTTCAGCTCGTTGGGTCCAAGCTTGTATGGACGCTTGCTAATGGGTTCAGTGCCAGGCTCTAGTTCGATAACGAACTCAACTGGCCGATGAGGAGGCATACCCGGAAGCTCTTCTGGAAAGACATCTTGATACTCACAAAAGACTGGAATTTGAGAGATGGCATTCAATTCGCCCTTCTCATTGAGAGAGAAAACCCGAATGGTTTCATCACGAGCGGCAAAAATAATCACATCCTCAGAAGAGTGTGTCAATTGAATTTCCCTGGCAGCACAATCGAGTTGAGCCTTGTGCTTAGAAAGCCAGTCCATCCCGAGAATTAGATCAATATCCGAGTCACCAAGAACAACTGGAGAAGACAGAAATTCATAGTCGCCCATCTTGATGGAAACATCGGGAGCAACCAAACTAGAACACAAAAGCTTTCCCGGAGAAACAACTTGCATAACTTTGGATAAGATCTCTGTGTCAACATTGTGCTTCGATGCAAAAGGGTATGACAAGAAAGAATGCGATGCACCAGTATGAAAAAGAACTTTTGCAGGAATATCATTAACTGAGAGATTACCCATTATCACATCAATAGATTTCTCCGCTTGAGCTGCATTCATCATGTTCACCTTTGCAGACTTTGGATTATGCTTGACCACTGCATTGCTGGAAGATCTGACAGGAGGAGGAGGAGGCAGACGCCTTTGGTTGAAGCACTTGTTAGCATAGTGACCTTTCTGCTGACATTTGTTGCAAGTCACCTCTGAGAGTGGACGGTGATAAGGGGCATTGGACTTTGGAGCTTGATTCTGAGACTTGTTCTGATAGCCAGAGTTGGAAGAGTTGGAAGAACCATGGCCACCTTTGTTCTTCTGCTGGTAAGGCTGACGAAACGGAGGAGGAGGAGGCAACTAGAACTTCTGTTGCTTAGCTGTCACAAGTGAGGAAGAAGAAGACTGAACTGCGTCTCTGACTCTTTTCTTAGAAGCCTCACACTTGAGCTGAGCAGCCTCTTGCTTCAGTGCCATATTGTAGAATTGATCAAACTGAGTAGGCTCAACAAGAACGAGAGCTAACTGCAGATCCTCTTTAAGGCCACCTCTGAAGTGATAGATCATGCTCTTCTCATCAGGAACGTCTTGTTTAGTGAAGCGAGCAAGTTTCTGAAACAGGATGTTGTATTGATACACAGACATGTTGCCTTGCTTGAGATTGCGGAACTCCTCACGCTTGCTCTCAACAACACTTTGTGGAATGTGGTGCGCTTTGAAGTCCCGACAGAAGTCAGTCCAAGTGATCACACGACCTCCTCTGGAATCTTTGTATTGCTGAAACCAATCAGCAGCTTGGTCCTTGAGCTGGAAAGAAGCGAACTTGACATAGTCCTCATGCCTGACATTGCTACATTCAAAATGCTTGTTGATGTCCACGAGCCAATCATCGGCATCCGTGGCCTCGGCACAGTAGCTGAAAGACTTGGGCTGATTTGCGAGGAACTGGTTGAGAGTAGCGAAGTTAGGCTGATTGTTGCCTTGACCTTGATTGCCTTGATTGCCTTGCCCTTGAGTACGTTCTTGCAAGAGTTGCAGAATCATCTAAGCATTGGCGTTGGTGGCTGCCATGATAGCTTGCCATGCCTCCGGAGGTGGAGGTGGTGGCGGAGGGTTCGCTTGACTCCCTTCATTGCGATCCGGATTCTGACGCGTTGGCGGAGCCATCCTGAAGAGGGTGACATCCGTTAGCATCTTGATAGAAAAAGATAAGTAGAATCAACGGATAGAAATTGCAACATATAGTCTTCACAATAAACATTCGAACGAGGATGAACGAATGAATTCCGTAGTAAATCATCACACTTCCATAAGTTGAGAAGCCACTTGAAAAAGATATGGAATCAACATATGTCTTCGAAGCAACTCGAATACCACAATCGAAAACAAAACAAAGTATTGGCTTGCAAAATAAGCCAGAACAAACATATGATAGAGATTCCGTCCGAAGTTTTCGGGGTGGGGCCCACACGGGCTCAATCGTACAGCACCATCATGTACAAGGCTGTGCACATGACATACGAAGCGTCCCCGAGTCGGCATAGCCAAGGACTCTTTAAGACACTACGAGACCACTGTAAAACCAACCGTGTACAGGCGGACCACCAGACGTCGAACCCCAAACTCATATCATGCATCTGTCGGAAAGATATCCTAAGGCTACTTGAATTCCCACTTATAAACTCCCGAAACTTTCTGGTTATGCAATCTGGTGTTGGGGATACAGGGGACACAAAATATATCACCCAAACTAGCAATCCCTAGATCCAGCTGTATCCATCCGTCAACACATAACCAAGAAACCTTCGGAAATCGTTTACCTCAACCTTCGAAAAACATCCATTATACGAGTTATGGCAATACTCCCGAACTCCCGCCCCAGTACTGGGTGGCGTCGAGGTGATCTCACCAACAACTGCATAAAAGAGATTTCGATGTCGGCGAAACTCGGGTATTCCAGAACTGCAACGATAAAATTGTGACGACAACACCTCGGAGCTCAACTCCCCGGGACACTGCCACAACCCCTAAATGACAGGAGGCACCAAGAACAATGTTCTCGTCACAAAACCATCGGAACGATTCCAAGATACCCGCGTGATCCTAACAAAATTTTTTAGTGAAATTTGAGGAGAGAATAGTCAAAACTTCTACGTCAGGGGACCTCACCAGAGCGACGAAGGGACTGAGGAGTAAAAACAATCCTACTCTCCGATATATATAATCCTAAGACTCAAAACATTTTTATTCTAGACTCAACAACACCAGCGATTCTATCAAGCAGGGGGCTCCTAAGTCGGGGAAGGCTCTGATTACCAACTTGTAACGCCCACGATGCGGTTATATCTCCCACGTGTCGAGGCACGACTTAGAGGCATAACCGCATAGTGGTTTTGTCGCAAGAAGGGTCATCTTTACACAATCCCATGTAATGAACAAGAATGGGATAAAGAGTTGGCTTACAATCGCCACTTCACACAAAACATAAATATAATCCATACATCATCCAAAATACAAACATATAAACCGACTACGGTCAAAATCTAGATGAAAATAAGACAACCCCAAATGCTAGATCCCCAATCGTCCCAACTGGGCTCCACTACTGATCATCAGGAAAAGACACATAGTAACGACCACGTTCCTCGTCGAACTCCCACTTGAGATCGATCCCATCATCTGCACTGGCATCGTCGGCACCTGCAACTGTTTTGGTAGAATCTGTGAGTCACGAGGACTCAGCAATCTCACACCCGCGAGATCAAGACTATTTAAGCTTATAGGAAAGGAAGGTGTAATAAGGTGGAGCTGCAGTGGCAATAAGCATATATGGTGGCTAACATACGCAAGAGAGAGCGAGAAGAGAAGCAACGGAACGGTCGTCATCTAGCAATGACCAAGAAGTGATCCTGAACTCCTACTTACGTCATACATAACACAAACCGTGTTCACTTCCCGGACTCCGCCGAGAAGAGACCATCACGGCTACACCCGCAGTTGATGTATTTTAAATGGGTCAAGTGACAAGTTCTCTACAACCGGACATTAACAAATTCCCATCTGCCTCATAACCGCGGGCACGGCTTTCGAAAGATAATACCCTGCAGGGGTGTCCCAACTTAGCCCATCATAAGCTCTCACGGTCAACGAAGGATAAACCTTCTCCCGGAAAGACCCGATCAGTCTCGGAATCCCGGTTTACAAGACATTTGGACAATGGTAAAACAAGACCAGCAAAGCCGCGCGAATGTGCCGACAAATCCCGATAGGAGCTGCACATATCTCGTTCTCAGGGCACACCGGATGAGACATCCTACGAGTAAAACCAGACCTCGGGTTTCCAAGAGGGGGCCCCGCAGTCTGCTCAGTTCGGACCAACACTCGAAGGAGCAGTGGCCCCGGGGGGGTTAAAATAAAGATGACCCTCGGGCTCGCGAAAACCCGGGGGAAAAGGCTTAGGCGGCAATGGTAAAACCAAGGTTGGGCCTTGCTGGAGGAGTATTATTCAAGGAGAACTGTCAAGGGGGTCCCATAAAACACCCGACCGCGTAAGGAACGCAAACTCAAGGAACATAATCCCGGTATCTCAAAAACTAGGGCGGCAAGAGTGGAACAAAAGACCAGGCATAAGGCCGAGCCTTCTACCCTTTACCAAAATATATAGATGCATTGATTAAATAAGAGATATTGTGATATCCCAACATATCCATGTTCAAACATGGAACCAACTTCAACTTCACCTGCAACTAGCAACGCTATAAGAGGGGCTGAGCAAAAGCGGTAACTTAGCCAAACAACGGTTTGCTAGGAAAGGATGGTTAGAGGATGACATGGCAAAATGGGAGACAAGATATAGCAAGTGATAGGTAGCGCAGCATGGCAATAGAGCGAACAACTAGCAAAGCAAAGATAGAAATGATATCGAGGGGTGGTCATCTTGCCTGCAAGGTTCTCAGAGTTGTCGAAAGTTTGATCCTCGTAAGCGTACTCAACAGGTTCCTCGTTCACGAACTCGTCTCCCGGCTCTACGCAAGACAAGAACACAAACGAACGGAACCACAATCAACCACGAGAAATGCACAAGCAACATGATGCAAAACATGTATGGTGTGCAAGATATGATATGCGGTGCATATGCGTGCTCCGGAAGGAAAAATGATGAACATGGCAGTAACTTGGAAAACCAAGCATGCTACTGGAAAGATGAGATGATTTCGGTCAAAATCGATATAGAGATCACCGGAAACGGATGCACGGTTTGCAAATGGCAAGCAAAACAAGAATGACACGAATCTGCGATTAACAGCATGATAGCACTTAAAATACAATAAGTAACAATGCTACAGCACTCCAACATAGCAACAAAGCATATGAAAATAATCTACAGGAGATGCTTGACAAAAGATGAACACTGAGCTACGGCTAGATCACATCTTAACAAGCTCAAACAAGCATGGCAAAAGTGCAAAAGATAACAGGTTCACAGACTTAGTGAAAAACTGGACATGGCTGAAAACAGCATCAGGTAGCAATGTTCAGAGCACGAAATCAACATGCTACAGAAACTTAACATAGCAAAACAAGGCACGACAGTGTTCTACTAAATGCATATGACAAAAGTCCCTTACTGACCATAAGCCAAAAAGGTCCAGAAGATATGATGGCAAGCATGTAAACATAGCAAGTTTCGTTATCAGGTTTCAGACTTGGCAGAAAACAGAGCATGGCAGAAATAATAATATGAAGGCATGTTGGTGAGCTTGATTCACTCACTACAGAGGAATGCATGACAAAACAAGCATACCTACAGCAAGATGGCATGTTTATGAAGCTATCCATGGCAAGAGCAAAAGCATAGCATGTATGGATCAACTACAATAAGCTTGGCAAAATTGCATATCATGTTAAGACTCTGCCAGAAATATTTTATAGCAAAAGTAGAGCAAGATTGAGTCATGCTATGGCAATCCATATTTGCAAACAAGGGCAGGAATGGATCAATTACTGCTATAGCTACAAAACATCCTTACTGAACATCCCCAACATATGCATGGATCTGTCTGGAGCATCAAGTTTACATGGCAACAAAATAACAGCAGACAAGGACTTGGAGAAATCACTGTCCCTGAAATCAGAAATATTACGGGGCCTACTTTGCATGCTTGTGCTAGTCACCACAGAGATCACAAAAATACATGGCATACACCCTTGGAAAGATGGCATGGCATACAACAAAACACATGTAGAGTTCATGCCCATAAGATGCACAGATTTAAAGATACAAAAATGACAAATCTCCAAGTTCTGTTAAGAACCAGGAGATAACAGCAATTAGGCCTCTTCCAACAGATATTTGGGCATCAAGATGACCTCTAATGAACATGGTGCAATTGAACAAAATGTAGATCATCACGAGGCGAACAATTTGACATATTACACGCGTGAATCGGAGCTACATGCGAGGAGTTATGCAAAGAGGAACATGAGCATATGCTGTGAACTATCCAAGACTTAGAGAAATTAGGGGGGTCGAGGGAAAGTCAACGTGGCTACTGTACCGATCCAGATCTGGCCGGGGTTGCTCGTCTCCGGCGACGGGAGGAAGGGGAGAGGCCGGAGGGGAAGGAGGCGAGGCCGGAGGGGGCACGCCGGCACGGGCACGTGGCGGTGATGGCCGGTGGCGGCGCGCGGCATCGAGGGCGGCGGGGCGCGGGGTTGGCGGCGGCGGCGGCGTTGCGCCGGCGGGCGGCGGCGGCGGCCGGACTCGGGCGGCGCGGAGGCAGACGGCGGCGGGGCAAACACGGGCTCGCGCGGGCCCTCCCTGGGCTCCGCGGGCCGGCGCGGTGCAGAGGGCGGCGGCGACAAGTGTCGGCGCCAGATTCGTCGGGCAAAGGCGGCGGACGTGTCCGGCGCGGGCAGACTTTGTCCGGCGGCGCGAGGTGGAGGACGCTAGGGTTTGATCTGCGATTCGTTTTCGGGGGAGATGCTCTTTTATAGCTAGAGGGAGCTAGGAGGCTCCAAATGAGGTGCGGTTTTTGCCCACACGATCGTGATCGAACGACCTAGAGCATGGAAGAGAGTTTGGTGGGTTTTGGGCTGGGTTTTGAGGGGGTTTTTGCTGGACACTCAAATGGACTTTGCGGATGCCCGGTTAACCGTTGGAGTACCAAACGACCTCCAAATGGAACGAAACTTGACCGGTGGTTTTCGGGTGGTATATTAAGGCCACTTGACAAGCCTCGGCCCATTCCGAGAAAGTTTGACACCCGCTCACGAAAGAAAACAAGAGGGGTGCACAGGAGGAGATAGGAGCGCCGGATTGCAAAACGGAAAACGGGGAAAATGCTCGGATGCAAGAGACGAACACGTATGCAAATGCAATGCACATGATGACATGGTATGAAATGCGTGACATGAACAAAATGCAACAACGAAAAACAAAACCTGACCACGAAGGGAATATCATAGCACATAGCCGAAAATGGCAAGAGTCGGAGTTACAAATATGGCAAGTTACATGCGGGGTGTTACATCCGGCATCCTACCGAAGGGGGAAATCATCACCGGTGGCCATTTTCATCATCCCGGTGGCCACCATGATGATGAGGGAGTAGTTCACCCTCGGAGCTGAGAGTTTGTACCAGTAGGTATGTGTTTAATCACTCTCTCTCTCTCTCTCTCTCTCTGTCTCTCTCTCATGTTCTTGATTTGGCACAATCTTGATGTATCGCGATCTTTGTTAATATAGTTGGATCATATGGTGTTTCCCCATCTCTTATTGCAACATTATTTATGGCCCAAGGAATTTGTTATACATTCTGATCATGACTCTATGAAACACATTAAAAGTCAAGCAAAACTGAACCGTAGACATGCTAAATGGCCTTAATTAATTGAGACTTTCCCTTATGTCATTAAACACAAGAAGGGTAAAGAAAATGTTATTGCTGATGCATTGTCTCGTCGTTATACTATGCTTTCACAACTTGACTTTAAAATATTTGGTTTCGAAACCATCAAAGATCAATATGTGCATGATGCTGAATTTAAAGATGTGTTGCAGAATTGAAAGGAAGGGAGAACTTGGAACAAGTTCGTTGTTAACGATGGATTTGTGTTTCGTGCTAACAAGCTATGCATTCCAGCTAGCTCCGTTCGTCTTTTGTTGTTGCAGGAGGCGCATGGAGGAGGATTAATGGGACACTTTGGCGTGAAGAAGACGAAGGATATACTTGCTACACATTTCTTTTGGCCAAAGATGAGACGGGATGTTGAGCGTTTTGTTGCTCGCTGCACTACATGTCAAAAAGCTAAGTCATGACTCAATCCTCATGGTTTATATATGCCTTTGCCTGTACCTAGTGGTCCTTGGGAGGATATATGTAACATCCCAATTTTCAATTTGGATGTTATACATAGGTCATCATATGCATATCATATTTTATTTGCATTTTGGTTGTGATCCTAGAAATCTTAAGCAACTCAAGGACCCAAGGAGAGAGTTGGGGATTTCATAAATTTTCATATTTGAATTTTTCTCAAATTTGAAAAGAGGATCAAATTTGATTTTAATATTTTTCTCACCAAATATTTCCAATATTAAAAATAAAAGAGAGAAGATAATATGACTTCTTCAAAAAGAGAGGAATATTGGAGGATTTTTTTTTAAAATCAAATAAATATTTTATTTGGATTTTATTTGCTACTCCCTCCGTCCCATAATATAAGAACGTTTTTGACATTAGTGTAGTGTCAAAAACGTTCTTATATTATGGGAGAGAGGGAGTATTTTATTTGAATTAGAAAAATATGCATTTTTGAAAATTGCATTTTTAGGCTAGAAAAAATGTTCACATTGTTCTAAATATTTTATTTAGACGGTGAATTTTTTTTGGAATTTTTAGAATTTTTATTTATATTTTATTGGGATTTTTTTCCTTCGACGCAATTTTGTTTAAAAAAAGTTTCTCGCCCGACTGGGCCGAAGGCCCAGCCAAGCCGGGCCGAAGCCCACAACGCCGCCGCCCTCCTCCCGCCACTGCCGGGCGTGGCACGGACACCGAGGAGAGTCCGACCCGGACTCTCGCTCGCGCCGGCCCCCTCCCCATGCCGCGACGCCCCCTCCTTAAATACCGCGCCGCCTTGCCGTCGCTCCACCCCGTCCCGAAGCCACCGCCCGAGCCGCCGCCGTCGCTGCTCCGCCGCCCCACCGCCGAAGCCACCGCCCTGCCGGAGCCCCGCATCGCCAGATCTCGCCGCCGCCGTTTTTTTTGTTGAATCGGTAAAAACCGACAAAACCGTCGCCCCGGTTTTTTTCGATAGATCGGTTCGATTTGTTTTTTCTCAGTTTCGCTAATTAGCGAACCTTCACTCGAACATCTCTGTTTGCGAATGTTTTCATTCGTTTGTCTCTGATAGCGAACGTTCGTTCGTTAGTCTTTTTCTTTTTATTTTATTTTCGGCCAGGGTTCCGTGATTATTTTGATCGCAGATTAGCCCTTGATCTTCAAACCCTCGCAAATTTTTAATCGTCCGTCCAAATCCAGTGAAACCAATGCCAAAATCTTCGTCTCGAACCTCTCTTTCCAGTTAATCAACTTGAACATGGTTTTGACAAAATGAAATTTGGTTGCAAGAAGATTTGAATTTGAACTTCTTTTGATCGTAGTTTGAGTTTCGTAGCTCCGATTCAATTGATTCTTTTTGCGAATCGAAGCTCTTCAGTTGTACTTTCAGTTTGGATCTTTTTATTGGAGTTTTACCCTTGCATATATGCCGAATTGCTTATGTATGCTATTGTTTGTTTGCGATAGAATTTCCGGAGTGCGAAGCGTGCTACTACGAGTCACTAGGGTTTTCAGATCGTCAGCAAGGCAAGTAACACTTTGATCATATCCCTTATTACCCAGTTTTTATGCATTAGTTCAACCCTCAAACAGTGCATGAGTAGGATTGATGACATGTGGGTATTGGGAAGTAGATGATGAGGTAGAACCTATTGTCCTTTATTTCAAACCTTGGGAGTTACTTCTACGTTATGCTTATACTTCTATGCTATGCTCGTAGACGTGGTTTGGTTTGAGAGATTCATGACTAATGTGAGAGATTATTATGAACTAAGGGTTTATTTAAGGTGGCTACTTTAATACACATCTGGGTGGATTGTTTGTTGACACCTGGGGAATCCAGTGTTGTCCAAGGAGATCCCGGGGAATCCCTGTGATCATCCTATGGTTCGCCACCCAGGCTCAAAGGGATCATAAGATTATTCATGCTAGAAACTTCCGTGTGCAGCCACAAGCCATTATGGGCTCTGGCATAGTTGAGTATGTTGTGTGACCTCTTTCAGTGGTAAACTAGCAGATGTAGGGGATGTAGGTAGTATGGTTTACCCGTCGAAAGAGTTAATGCTTCTGAAAGACTGTGTCTCGGTCATCCATTTCTCAAACATAATGCAGTGCGAGAACTTAAACGAAGGAGATCGAGTCTTGTGGGGAAAAGTGTGCAAACCTCTACAGAGTGTACAAACTAATCATGGTTAGCCGTGTCCCCGGTTATGGACATCTTGAGTATCTGGTGCTTGAATTATTATGATGATCTCATCACTCTTAATTAATTTTGTTGGGTTGTTAATTACTGTTTAATTGGGATTGAGACGGGGTTTCCATTCTCAATGTTTTCAACAAACTTTGTAGTTAAATAAAATATATTCCTTTGCAGAAGGGGAAAATTGGCATTACGCAAAACAATAACCATAGAGCCTCCACCAGCCATATATGCATGTAGAAATAGCTGTTATCTTGTTCATTGCTCTACAGTGTTATTTTGCTAGCATATTCCATGTGCTGACCCATTTCGGGTTGCAACATATTATGTTGTGGACTTTTCAGACGAAGAGTAAGGTGCGCTACGTCATTGTCGTGCACTCAGCTATGCCGTTGGAGTTGATGGACTCATTTACCTTTGATGCTTCCACAGTTATCTTATTTAGATGGCCTTAAGCCATATTATTGTAATAAGTTCTCTTTTGAGACATTCATGTAATAAGTGTGTGATTGCACTCTGTTATAAATCCTTCAAGTACTGTGTGGTTCAGCATTACCGATCTAGGGATGACACTTATGCACAGAGATTTGACCGTTTGAGGTCGGATCGCTACAAGATGGTATCAGAGCACACGTTGATTGTAGGACGTGACCACTAAGATAAGCCATAGGTCACTCTTCTCTACTCATTTCTGACTCTCCTCCATTATAGTCAAAAAATAGATGGGCGGACCCGAGGAACAAGTTTGCTCAACCGGATGAAGACACACCATTTGGACGACACTTGAAGGATGTCACTAGGTACCTGAACATCGGAATACTAAGCTTCACCGGGACCTACACCACCACTTTACCAGAAGAGGAGCGTTGGATGATTCGAGTTCATGTTCCAGGAAGGACATTCACGCCAGTTACTGAGCCCATAGAGTTTTCCTTTGATGCACCAACCTGGAGTCTAGGAAAGAGCATGGCAGCCCACATCGCCATGGGACGCATCGACGACATCTACAACAAGGATCTTAAGGACACCATCTACCAGATATGTGGGCGCCGAGATGAGCAATGGGAGATGATCAGCACCAGGAAGGACAAGTCCATTGCAACTTTCATCTAGGAGTTAAACCAGCACATACGCCGCCAGGAGAACCAAATGTGCGCCAACATGATAGATCTGAAGAAGGTGATGACCAGGAACATGGAGCTTGAAGAGGAACTCAAGTCTACACGCGATGGCTATGAGGAGGAAATTGTAGTGTTACTGGAGAAGAATGAAGACCTGAAGAATAAGCTAGGATTATTCATGGGAGACCCCGCGCGAGGAGATGACGACCATCCCGAGGACTACATCATCATCGACGACACCGACTCCGACCCCGACAGTAGTGATGATGATTACGAAGACGAAGCTGGAGCAGATATCATGGAGTCTTCCACCGATCAAAATTTCTAGTTGACCACCATATTATCAGTAGTATTCCCCCATGTATATAGTAGTAGTCCAAGTATTTTGTAACGGTAGTTAGATCGTTTGTATGCCCTTGTTTGAATTGAGTGGTGTGATATGAATGTGTTCATCTCATGTGCATATGGGTAGTGCTTTCTCTTTAGACCTCATTCTATTCTAATCTCTCCCCTCTAAACCCATCAGATGCCTCCAAGACGTGACACGGATTTGTCTTCCCACCGGAGCTCACTCAGTTGATCCAACAGCAGAATGCCTTGATGCAGCTACTCGTTCAGAACCAAGGCAACAACAACAACCCACCACCACCACCTCCAGTTGACAACTTAGCCTGTTTTCTGGGGTTGAATCCGCCGGTGTTTTCCAGTAGCACCGAGTCAATAGTTGCAGATGATTGGTTCCGCAGGATTGGAAGGGAGCTGGCCACCGCAGGTTGCACAGATGCTGAGAAGGTGCGCTTTGCCGCACACCAACTGGATGGACCCGAAGCCTCATGGTGGGAGAATTACACAACCACTTTTCCGATAGCCAATGTCACATGGGATCAGTTTCAGCAAGTGTTCTGCAGAACCCATGTCTCAACTGGAGCTATGAGCATGAAGAAGCGTGAGTTTCACAACTTACGCCAGGGAAATCCTACTGTGGGGCAGTACGTGGATGAGTTCAGCAAGTTAGCTCGTTATGCCCCAGATGATGTGGCCACAGATGCCGCAGAGCAGGAGAAGTTTATGGAAGGGCTGAATGATGAGCTGAGTATGCAGTTGATGGTAGCAACATTTACTAATTGCCAGGAGTTGGTAGACATGGCTCTTATGATTGAAGGGAAGCAGCAGCCGATAGAGAGCTGCAAGAGGAAGTATGGAAAAGGGAAGTATAATTCTGGAGCTCAGCAGAAGCCTCGCTTTACCCCGAACTCGGGAGGACACACTCACCACAACCATGGAGGCCACACTCACAATGGAGGGAGTTCGCATAACCACAGTGGCCCCAAGAATGGAAATGGAAATGGAGCAAGCAGCAACCAGAACCAGTCCAACTTAGCAACACCCGCTAAGAAGGACCTGAGTCATGTCACCTGTTACAAGTGCGGGAAGACTGGGCACTACGCCAACGATTATTCTGAGTTGAAGAATGGAAACGGAAATGGAAGCTCTGGAAGAAGCCCAATCCCTTCACCAGAGGTCAGGTGAACCACATCAACATGGAGGAGGTTGAAGATCAGCCTGACGCAGTGATTGGTAAGTTTTTGGTTAAGTCGTTTACTGCTCTTGTTCTTTTTGATACTAGTGCATCACATTCATACATATCAAGGGGATTTGTGGATAAGTTTAAATTGCCAACCCTAGCCCTTAGGTCACCCATGTTAGTAAGCTCGCAAGGAGCAGAGTATATGGCCAGCTGATGGTGTGATCGATTACCCTTAACCATTGGTAGCCATGTTTTCCCCTCAGACCTAATAATTTTGGAGTCACAAGGATTGGATATAATACTAGGCATGGATTGGCTATCGAAGTATGGAGGAAACATTGGCTGTGCTAGTAAGTCGATACTTCTCACCACCCCTGAGGGAAAAAGGATTAAGTATGTATTCAAGCATGCGCCGAGGAGAACCCAAGTGAATTCCCTCTCAGGAGTTGTTCAGGAGGAAGTGCCTGTAGTGAAGGAGTACCCGGATGTATTTCTAGAGGAACTACCAGGCATGCCGCCGGATCGAGACATTGAGTTTTTGATAGAGCTGTTGCCAGGCACCGGACCGATATCAAAGAGGCCATACTGGATGCCCGCAAATGATCTGGAGGAAATTAAGAAGCAGATTAAGGATTTATTGGAGAAAGGTTACATTCGATGAAGTTCGTCACCGTGGGGAGCCCCGGTGCTCTTGGTTGAGAAGAAGGATGGATCTTTGAGAATGGTTGTTGATTATCGTGCATTGAATGAAGTGACGATCAAGAACAAGTACCCACTACCGATGATCGACGGTTTGTTTGACCAGCTGCAAGGAGCTAAAGTATTTTCCAAGATCGATCTGCGATCAGGATACCACTAGCTGAAGATCTGAGAGCAGGATATACCTAAGACAACCTTTACCACAAGGTACGGGCTATATGAGTACACGGTTATGTCATTTGGATTGACAAATGCCCCTGCCTATTTCATGAGTATGATGAATAAGGTGTTCATGGAGTTCTTGGATAAATTTGGTGTGGTGTTCATTGATGATATTTTGGTATACTCGAAGAATGAAGAGGAACACAAGGAGCATTTGCGTTTATTTCTCGAGAAGCTCAGGGAACATCAACTATATGCCAAGTTCAGCAAATGCGAGTTTTGGTTGAAGGAAGTTGGATTCCTTGGACATGTTATATCAGGAGAGGGTATAGCAGTAGACCCTACCAAGGTTCAGTCGGTTACTGATTGGTTGTCACCCACCTCAGTAGGACAGATCCGCAGTCTTCTTGGACTCGCGGGATATTACCGGAGATTCATTGAGAATTTTTCAAAGATTGCAAAGCCCATGACGGATTTATGGAAGAAGGACACTAAGTTTAAATGGACAGAAGAATGTGAGGCCAGTTTTCAGGAGTTGAAGAAATGTTTGGTTACAGCCCCAGTGCTAATTCTTCTAGATATACGCAAGGATTTCGAAGTGTATTGCGACGCTTCTCGCCAAGGACTTGGAGGAGTACTTATGCAGGACAGAAGAGTTGTTTCATATGCCTCACGACAGCTTCGACCGCATGAGTTGAATTATGCCCACACATGATTTGGAGTTAGCACCGTAGTACATGCGCTTAAGACCAGGAGACATTTTCTTATTGGAAACCGTTGTGATGTGTACACAGATCACAAGAGTTTGAAGTACATTTTCACACAGAAGGAGCTGAATCTCAGGCAAAGGAGATGGTTGGAGCTTATAAAGGATTATGATATGAAGTTGCATTATCATCCAGGAAAGGCCAATGTCGTAGCAGACGCTTTGAGCCAGAAGAGTTATGTCAATACCCTCGTAAGCGGAGGATTACCGCAGGAGTTAGTTGACGATCTCAAGGAACTTGATTTGGAGATAGTTCCAAGAGGTTTTGTTGCAGCAATGGTCTACATTATTGGGAAAGATTTGAGAAACTCAAAAGGAGGATAAGGAGATTGCCGAGATAAAGGAGAAGATGAGCAAAGGAAAAGCCAAAGGTTTTCGTGAGGATGATCACGAAACTTTATGGTTTGAGGATCGTGTTTATGCGCCCAATAATGCGGAGATCAGGAAGTTAATACTTCAGGAGGCTCATGACTCACCATACGCAATTCACCCCGGAAACACCAAGATGTATTTGGATTTGAAGGAGCGTTTCTGGTGGACAGGTATGAAGAAGGATATTGCCGAGTATATAGCCGTATGTGATGTATGTCAGCGAGTGTCGCTGTACAAAAGTAGGGGCTCTCCTTTTGACCCCTTGTGCATGGGCAGTCAGAGCCGCGCGCCGCGGCGGCACTTAGCAGGGCACTGGAGGGAGGCCGGAGAGAAGCCAAAGGTACAAGGCGACCAGAAGCAACGCCAAGACAAGAAACAGAAAGAGCAAAGGGGCGAGGTGGACCCCTCGGCAAGACCCCTGTCGGGACGACCTCCGCGGCCCCGGCAAGCTCAGGCAACTTGCCCAACGCCAGCAGAGCGAGACACCCTTGAGCCCAAGGGTTCCAAACGCCATCAACAACTACATTGGAACCAGGGCTCAGGAGGCACCTCCGTGGTGGCATGCAGATCTTTGTCAAGATCATAAATACACAGGATCAGATGAGGACCAGAAGACGGGGACCCACGGCGGGATCCTAGGCGAGGAAATCCACAAGACCCCCGGCAAGCGCCTTGCCGGGGACGACTGCAACGCCACGGCAAGACCCTTGCCGGGCCCCCGGCAAGGCCCTTTCCAAGGGCATCAGCGGGGCCACAGCCGAGCCCGCGCCTGCCAAGACTCCACCGCCGTCCCCAAGCAGCTGCTAGCTCAACCAGATGGGCAGGCACCTGCGTGGCGACGGGCGGCCTCTGCCACTGACTTAGCAAGCACCTGCGTGGTGGCATGCGACCCTTCGTGAAGGCTCCACCACCGCGCCAGCCCAGCAGCCAGCCAACGTGGCGCAACAACGCCTCGTCAGCTCGGACGCGCGTCGGAACCGGGCGAGGCGGCGACACCTGGGACGTGCTTCCTTGCCGTCCTCGATAAAGTTAGAGGGGCATGTCGATAGCGCATTAAATGCGTTTGTCCAATGGTACCAGAGGATAGGCTTATCGACTGTAGACCTTTCCACCTCCTGTGTGCCATTGTGGCAACCCCTTTTTCCTATATAAGGAGGCCCGAGGCGACCAGGAGAAGGATTCGGATCTTTTGGGCAAGTTACACCCTGTAGCTAGCTCAAGAACACAAGAACACTCTAATACATCCACCAAAGCAGGACTAGGGTATTACGCATCCTCGCCCGAACCTAGGTAAACGATCCGTGTGCTTCCTGTCAGACCCGCTCTTTGCACAACCTCGTGCCTGCCAACCGTAGAAGGAATCCGAGTGATTCCATAGGTGTCGATTTCCCCCGACATCTTTGACACGCTAGGTAGGGGGCGCAGTTGTGAGAATATGGTCTAGCAGTTAGCCTAGCAGTTCTTCATCGCCATGGCTCCGAAGAAGAAGACGATCACGGCGATTGGCTCATCGGGAGCCGAATGGCCCGTGCGAGTGCGGGCGAGCAGCGGGCCGGTCACGAACAGAAGTCGAGCCGCGGCCCGCGAGCACTAGCATCGCTCTGGCTGTCAGAGCCTGGCGAGCAGCGTTGTTCGTGTGCCAGACGACGGGCCGCACACGCCAAATCCAAAGACGGGGCTGGGCCCCCCTCAGGCGGCGTAGGGCCCTCCAGGGGTGTCGCTGTGCCACCTACGGGCGGCGCAGCAACCTTCAAGACGCCTACGCCGGCGCCCACATCGCTCTCTTCCCAGGGTGTGCACGACGAGCAGCGCCACCATGCTGGAGACCTCGGCCGCCGCCGTGGGAAGAGTCCTGTGCATCATCGGCGGGACGAAGGAGGCCAGCATGCCCACTGAAGTGCTGGCGAAAATGGCACGCAGCCGCTGGGCTGTGATAGAGCTCCTTCTAACGTGGTTAGAAGTCGAAGCGCGCCACGGTCCACACAGCTCTCGCTGCCACCCACGCCAGCAGAAGCTTTGGCGCGCGCGTAGGTACTCCTCGACTTCCCTCCTGCTGCGGAAAAGCTCGATGAGTGGAGGGCCACCATCCGGAGCCTTGTCGGCATCGCCAGCCAAGACGAGCCACGGCTAGCAGGGCCCTCAGGCCGGCGCTCCGTCGAGCCACCGCATGCCAGCGGTGGAGGGGCCAGAGGTGCTGCGGCCACGGTGCACTCTCCTCCTCCACACCAACCACCGCAGGTGTCGATCCGTCGTGATGACGCTTGTGATAACATTTCCATAGCGTCGTCCGACCCACGGACCCACCGCGACCAGTGCCAAGTTCTTCGGGAGCGAGCCCATGAAGACGCTCAAACCACCATTGAGCGCCGGCGCGATACACGCCACCAGTCAGATAGGCGGGCGGGGCCTGCTATGGACCAGCTAGCACTGGGAAGCTCCGGCGGCCTACCTTACCAGATGGGTTGCCCGGCCTTTACCCATGAGCTGCGGCAGTTCCAGTGGCCGTCCCACCGTACGTTCAAGCCTGACGTCGGCGAGAAGTACAATGGCAAGACCCACCCGTCGGAGTTCTTCAGCATCTACACCATCACGATGCAAGCCGCTGGAGCTCGCGACGACAAGGTGCTTGCCAATTACTTCCCGTTGGCCCTGAAACCCAATGTCATGTCTTGGTTGATGCACTTGCCGGCGGATTCCATTTCTTCTTGGTCGGATCTGTGTCATGAGTTCATTGGTGCCTTCACCGGAGGCCACCAAGCTCATGGATAGGCGAGTGATTTGCATATCATTCCCCAGAAGGAAGGTGAAAACCTGCGCAAGTACATACAGAGGTTCAGCCGGGTGCAATACAACATCCCAGATGTTCATCCTGCCGCCGTGATCAGCACGTTCCATCAGAATGTGCGCAACCGCAAGATGCGTGAAGAGCTGGCGATGAACAAGGTCAAGGATGTGGCCAAACTCTATGTTCTGGCCGATAGATGCGCTCGGGCTGAAGAGGGGAGGAAGTATCCCGGCGAGGACGCCGGCGTGGAAACCGACTCTACTGACGAAGACACCACCGCCCCGACGAAGAAGGGTCGGCATCGCAACAGGAAACGCAAGGGCAAGGTCGTGCTTGCCGTCGAGGGATCCAATGACACCGGCGCCGCCAAGAAGGCCAAGGCAGATGACCCCAGCAAGGAGATTGCTGGGTGCGCCGCTTGCCGGGCCTTGGCGGCTGCCGACAAGCCAGTAGGCTCCGACAAGCAATACTGCAAGATCCACCGCACCAAGGGCCACAACCTCCAGAACTCCGACAAGTCGAGCTGCTTGCTGAGAAGCAAAAGGCTGAGTATGAGAGGCGGGACAAGGAGAAGGGTCAGGATGGTGCCGAAGGATCCGGCAAGAATCGTGGTGGCCAAGGAGGCCGCCGCGGCAAGGATAACCAACAAGAGAGGCCCACTCGGGGCCGCGACAAGAAGCAGGAAGATGACGATCATGACAAGGACGAGGAGTCCGGCGAGCAAGAGTTTCAGAAGGCCACGGAGGCCATGTGCGTCGATGGTGGTGCCTCGCTGCACACTTCTCACCGCCAGCCCAAGCAGTGGGCGCATGAGATCACAGCAGCGGAGCCATCGTTCGACGTTCAGAAGCCGCTGAAGTGGTCCAGCACGCCCATCATTTTTGACGCCGAGGATCACCCTGATCGCACAACTGCGGTCAGGTGTTTTCCGTTGGTGGTTTCACCAACGATATGCAACCTCAAGGTGAACAAGTGCTTGTTGATGGCGGGGCCGGTCTGAACTTAATCTCACCCGTTGTGATCAAAAGGCTGCAAATTCTTGATGGAGACCTCGAGGAGACGGGCACGTTTCAAGGGGTCAACCCGGGAAGGAGCCAGCCGAAGGGGAAGGTCACGTTGCCTGTGACGTTTGGAGGCGAGTTGAACTACAGGACGGAGAGGATTGTCTTCGATGTAGCCGAGATCCCTTTGCCCTACAATGGGATCCTTGGCCGCCCGGCACTAGCCAAGTTTATGGCGGCGTCGTAGTACGCCTACAACACGCTGAAGATGCCTGGGCCGATGACCATCATCACCGTTCCCTGCGACAAGAAGGATGCGTTGATCTGCGCCGACCTACTCTATCGAGAAGCAGTTGCAGCAGCTGTCGCCAAGGCACTTGCTCCTGCCACTGAAGCCCCGGGAGGGAAGAAGAAGACCAGCAAGACCTCTCGCTCCCACTCCGGCAAGCGCACCTCTTCGGAGTGTTGTGCTACCGTCGAGGACGTGCCAGAGAGCTCCACCGGCAAGAGCAAGAAATCTAGAGCTGCGCCACCAGAGACAAAGAAGGTGTCTGTCAAGGAGGATGACACAGGAGGGGCTTTCACCATAAGCTCCACCCTCGACAGCAAATAGGAAAGCACACTCGTCACTTTCCTGCGGGCGAATGTCGATGTGTTTGCATGGCAAGCATCTGACATCCCCGGCGTTCCCAGGGAAGTGATTGAGCACCATCTTGCTGTCTGCCCCCATGCGCGACCCATCAAACAGAAGGTCAGGAAGCAAGCTTTGGAATGGCAGGAGTTCATCACAGAGGAGATCAGGAAGTTGGAAGCAGCAGGCTTGGTGAGGGGAGTGCTCCATCCGACGTGGTTGGCCAATCCGGTGGTGGTGCGCAAGGCAAATGGGAGGTGGAGGTTGTGTATTGACTACACAGATATCATTAAGGGTTGTCCTAAGGACCCCTTCCCGTTGCGCGCATCGACCAGATTGTTGACTCCACGGCCGGGTGTGATCTATTATCATTCCTCGACGCCTACTCGGGCTACCACCAGATCTTCATGACAAGAGAAGACGAAGAGAAGACAACATTCATCACCCCATGTGGTATGTATTGCTTTTTACTGCCGCCTTTCGGGTTGAAGAGTGCTGGCTCGACATTCGCAAGGGCGGTCCAAATTGGTTTTGAGCCCAAGCTACATAGAAATATGGAAGCTTACATGGATGACATAGTGGTCAAAACCAAGGACAAGGCAACTCTTGTACAAGACTTAGAAGAGACGTTTGCCAACCTGCGCAAGATCAACCTCAAGCTGAACCCTGAGAAGTGTGTCTTCGGCATTCCGTCCGGCAAACTTCTCGGGTTCTTTGTGTCGCAGCGTGGGATCGAGGCAAACCCAGATAAGATCAAGGCTATCGAGCAGATTGAGGCGCCCAAGCGGATCAAGGATGTGCGTCGGCTCACTGGCTGCGTTGCCGCCATAAGCCGATCCATCTCCAAGTCTGCTGAGCGCGCCCTTCCCTTTTTCAAGATTTTGAAAAAGGCGGGCCCAATGGAGTGGATCCCGGAGGCCGAAGCAGCACTGCAGGATCTGAAGAAATACCTCTCTTCTACACCAGTACTGGTGGCGCCTAAACCACAAGAGCTGTTGCTGCTGTATCTGGCGGCGACGAATCAAGTGGTCAGCGCCGCACTAGTGGCGCAGAGGGAGGTCGACGAAGAGGCAGTGGCGACGGCGGGACTGGCGGATGGCAAGCGAGAGATTCCCCCGGCAGGGCCCGATGCCCGCAAGGCAAGGCCCCTGGCAGAGTCTGGCGCCATCGGGACAGGGCCCATGCAATCAAATGAAGTGGTGCAGAAGAAGAAGATGATGCAGCACCCGGTTTACTTTGTCAGCTCCCTCCTGCAGGGGGCTAGGTCAAGGTACTCTGGTGTGCAGAAATTGCTCTTCGGCCTCCTTATGGCCTCGAGAAAGCTGCGTCACTACTTCCAAGCACACGAAATCACCGTCGTCACCCGCCTCCCGTTGCAACAGATACTGCACAACCCAGACGCAACCCGAAGGATTGTGGAGTGGGCCTTGGAGTTATCAAGCTTTGGTTTGAAGTTTGAAAGTACTTCGACAATCCAGAGCAGAGTCTTGGCGGAGTTTATTGCAGAATGGACCTCAACGCCTAACGAGGAAATCCAGGAGACCACTCTCCCCGGCAAGGAAGCAAGTCACAACTGGAACATGTATTTTGACGGGGCTTTCTCGCTGCAAGGCGCCGGTGCTGGTGTGCTGCTCGTCGCACCCACCGGAGAGCACCTCAAGTATGTAATTCAGATGCACTTTCCCAGGGACATGTCCACCAACAACACTGCTGAGTACGAGGGGTTGCTTGCCGGTGTCAGGATCGTGGCAGACCTCGGGGTTAAGAAGCTCATCGTCAGGGGTGATTCGCAGCTTGTCATCAGACAAGTCAACAAAGATTATTAGAGCCCGTTGATGGAGGCCTACGTAGATGAGTTGAGGAAGCTGGAGGAGCGCTTTGACGGTATACAAGCGGAGCACGTTCCCCGAGCGGAGAACGACATAGCCGATTACCTGTCAAAGCGCGCTGCATTCAAGCTACCTGTGGAACCAGGTACTTTTTTGTTTCGGTTAACTCAACCATCCGTCGAACCATCAACGAAGCAGAACAAACAGAGGAAATCAGGCCCCGGCAAGTACTTTCCCGCTGAGCCCCTGGGGGCCGCCGGCAAGGGTGTTGTCGTGGATTCTAAGCCTGCCGAGGAGCGACTGACTCCGGCAGGCCGTCAAGCCCTAGCCGTAGAGACGGCCGCTCCCATGGCAGAAGAAATGCCTTTGGCCCTTGCCGTCGAGCGCCAGGCTCCGGCATGGGCACAACATACCATCTGATTCCTCCAAACAGGGGAGCTTCCTGAGGAGCAGGAAGAAGCGGAGAAAGTAGCCCGTCGGTCTGCTATGTATTAGTTTGTCGATGACGTCCTGTACAGGAAGAGACCGAACGGTGTGAAATTGAAGTGCATTCCCGGGGAGGAAGGACTGGAGCTGTTGGCGGAGATACATGGAGGCATATGTGGCTCCCACATAGGGTCGAGGGCCCTTGCCGGCAAGGCGTTCCGGTAGGGTTTCTTCTGGCCCACTGCCCTCCAGGATGCAACGGCACTAGTAACCAAGTGTGAAGCGTGTCAGTTCCATTCGAAGAAGCTTCATCAACCAGCTCAAGCCCTTCAAACAATTCCTCTTTCCTGGCCATTCTCTGTCTGGGCGCTCGACATCCTGAGCCCCTTCCCCCGCGCTGTCGGGGGCTTTGAGTACTTGTACGTTGCGATCGACAAGTTCACAAAGTGGCCGGAGGTGGAAGCAGTGAGGAAGGTGACATCACAGTCAGCCGTCAAGTTCTTCAAGGGGCTAGTGTGCCGTTTTGGTGTGCCAAACAGAGTCATCACTAACAATGGCGCGCAGTTCACAAGCCACACCTTCATGCAATACATCCAAGACCTTGGTAGCAGGGTCTGTTTCGCTTCCGTGGCACACCCACGGAGCAACGGCCAGGCAGAGAGCGCGAATGCTGAACTGTTGCGAGGCCTGAGGACAAGGACTTTTGACAGGCTGCACAAGAGCGGAAGGCACTGGATTGATGAGTTGCCGGCGGTTCTTTGGTCGATCAGGACAACGCCAAATCGAGCCAGCGGCCAGACACCCTTTGCCCTGGTATACGGGGCAGAAGCAGTTCTCCCCACGGCACTCATATACGGGTCACCTCGAGTGCTCGCTTATGACGAGCTTGAGTAAGAGCAATTGTGGCAAGATGACGCAACGCTCCTTGAGGAAGATCGTCTTCGGGCGGCTGTGAGAGCAGCATGCTACCAGCATGCCTTGCGCCGCTACCATAGCCGCAGGGTTCATGCCCGAAGTTTTGAGGAAGGCGACCTTGTTCTTCGGCGCGTTCAATCGGCCAAGAATTCCAACAAGTTGACGCTGAAGTGGGAAGGCCCTTATCGGGTAATATGAGTCACCAGGCCCGACGCAGTCCGCCTGGAGACCGAAGATGCTGTCCCAGTGAGCAACTCCTGGATCATCGAGCATCTTCGCAAGTTTTACCCATAAGGCGCGATTGCCGGGCCTCCCGGCAAGCCACCTTTTGTATAAGCTTTGCCGGCAAGGCATGTAACCCTCTGTACAAAGCCAGGCGCAGACCCTGAGCATAAATAAATGAAGCGTGGGCGTCCTAAGTTATAGCATGCATGCTAGGTTAAGTCTTTCCCTCGGCTAGGGTTGATGGTGCTTAGCAGCGACTAACCCCTAGCCTAGAGGTCGAGTGTGCGTCTTTCTGTCCACTTTGGTTCGCAGGGCACGTGGACACTTCTGCTGAGCCACTTGGAAGAAAGAGAACGAACCGGCGCTCCGGCCCTAGCAAGCCAAGACTACCGGGGGCTGAAGATACAAGGATCCAACCACGGCAAGCCATGGTTGCCGGGGGCTGCGGATTCAGATAAGTCTTTCATCCCCTGTTATGCATTTCCGTATGGAACTGGGACATGTGAAACCTCGTTTATATTCTTAAACCACCGTGCTCCCCTTTTCCTGTACCCAAGAGCTATTCCCTGGGTCGGAACTTGGTCGTAGTCGCGGTGGCAAGAAAATGAACGAGGGGCCTAACTCTACTTCGCCCCTGCCTCCGCCAAGAGCGTGAGAATGGTCGACTGAAGTGGAGGGACGACAAGGCCTGTTGCCGGGCGACAATGTTTATCTTAAAAATAACAAGGATTCGTTCCTTGGCATGGGCCTCGCTCACGCACAAAGAACCCGACAAGCACCCTTTTTCATTAAAAACGCCCCATATAGGTACAGCTCGTACGGAATAAAAAACATGAGCAAGGGGATTACATGTCTTAAAACTAACAAGTGCCCGCAGGCTTACAAACTAAAAAGAGATAAGGTGCCCGTAATCCCTTTCTTGTCCCTCTCCTCAGAAGGTGGAACAAGATAGCAGGAGGGCAAAAAGAGTTCGTAGGCGAGGTACGAGGGGTAGAAGGCACCAAGAGAACATCCCGGTGCCGAGAGGGGAGCTAGAAGATAAGGCAGCGGGCTAACAATACGCGACGAAGGCGTCCGTGCCCGCGTACTCAGACTTGACGGCCGCCACCCGCATTCTTCGTCCTTCCCGACCCTCCTACGCCAGCCGCCCAAGGAGGCGATGGGGAACGCGCCGATGGAGAGCTTGACGAGGAAGGCCCTCATCAGGACGCGAGGCAGAGGGAAGGGCGACACAGTCAGTTGGAGTCGAGGTCGGCGTCCCGCTACTCGACGCCCTCGTCATCGCTGTCGCTATCCTCCTCGTCACTCCCGCTCGAGGAGGAATCTTTATCGTCGGAGGAGCTCTCCACGCAGCACTTCAAGCGAGTTCCAAGATCTCCGAAGACCTTGACGGAGAGCAGGCCGTCCTCCATCAACTTGAAGTAGAGGACGAGCCCCGCCATCAGGCTGTGGATGCGAGCGAACGTCTTCCATCCGCGACGGAGGTACATGACCTGAGGAGCGGGGAAGTCGATGTCGACCCGCGTGCCGCCATTCCCGCAGCCCCTCATGTGGAACCTGAGGGTCTGGGGAGGGTCAAGCTCCATCTCCAGAGCAAATGGGGTGAGGAGGCGAAGATGACGACGCAGTGGCCGGCGCAGTCGGATGAAGAATTCACGGGGCTGGTCCCCGCCGTGGCCCTCCATCGGGGGAGGCATCGCCGGCGGAGGCGGGGCCGGTGTGCCGCCCCGTCCACCTATTCCCCGAGCGCCACGACGACCTTGGCCTCGCCCCTCCCCCTTCCTCTCGTGGCTGGCTCCACTGCCGCGAGCTCTTGGGAAGGAGGGACGCGCCGTCGAGCGGCGACCCTCGCTGCCACCGTTGAAGGGCCGGCGCCCCCTCTCGCCATGGCAGATGGAAGAAAGGAGCGGAGATGGACGATGAAAGAATGTGGCGGTGCCATCCCCCTCCCCCTTCTTATAAAGGGGCGGGGTCTAGGCTCGGCCGCCCCACTCAACCAATCCGGTCATCGGGAGCGCAAGGAATCAGGACCGACCCGCTGCGCCAATTGGTGATGGCCCGGTTTCCCGCCTCCACCGCCTGCCACCTGCATGAGGGGAATGTGGCGAGCGAGCAGAATCGAAGGGATGGGTGAGGCGACCGTTCCCCACCCCATGATCGTGGGGACGGGCGCCTTGAAAACCGTGACCCGAGTCCACCCACTAGATTAGCCTCGCCTCTGCGTCTCCCTCTTTTTATGGGGAGGGCGCGAGCCGCCTCCTTTCCCATTAACTATGATGTGACGCATGCGTGCGGGAACCGCCCCACGCATGACCCCCACATCACGCACGACTCTCCACGTCGCGCGTTCAATGCGGGTCGTGGGGAAGCGGAGCGGATGAAACAGTTACTACGGAAAAATCCGCCCCAGCTGCCCGCGCACCTTTCTGGGCCTAGCCCAACAACACGTCGCACTTATGTGTGGCCCAGACCCGGGGGCTCCTGTCGGTGTACAAAAGTAGGGGCTCTCCTTTTGACCCCTTTACTTGTGCACGGACAGTCAGAGCCGCGCGCCGTGGCCGCACTTAGCAGGGCAGAGGAGGGAAGCCGGAGAGAAGCCGAAGGCACAAGGCGACCAGAAGCAACGCCAAGACCAGAAACACAAAGAGCAAAGGGGCGAGCTGGACCCCCCGGCAAGACCCTTGCCGGGACGACCTCCGCGGCCCCGGCAAGAGCTTTGCCGGGGCAACTTGCCCAACGCCAGCAGAGCGAGCCACCCTTGAGCCCAAGGGTTCCAAACGCCATCAACAACTACATTGGAACCAGGCCTCGGGAGGCACCTCCGTGGTGGCATGCAGATCTTTGTCAAGATCATAAATACACAGGAGCAGATGAGGACCAGAAGACGGCGACCCTCGGCGGGATCCTAGCCGAGGAAATCCACAAGACCCCCGGCAAGCGCCTTCCCGAGGACGACTGCAACGCCACGGCAAGATCCTTATCGGGCTCCCGGCAAGGCCATTGCCAAGGGCATCAGCGGGGCCACAGCCGGGCCCGCGCCTACCAAGACTCCACCGCCGTCCCCAAGCAGCAGCTAGCTCAACCAGATGGGCAGGCACCTGTGTGGCGACGGGCGGCCTCCGCCACCGACTCAGCAAGCACCTGCGTGGTGGCATGCAACCCTTCGTGAAGGCTCCACCACTGCGCCAGCCCAGCAGCCAGCCAATGTGGCACAACAACGCCTCGTCAGCTCGGACGCGCGTCGGAACTGGGCGAGGCGGCGATAGCTGGGACGTGCTTCCTTGCCGTCCCCGATAAAGTGAGAGGGGCACGTCGACAGCGCATTAAATGCATTTGTCCGACGGTACCAGAGGATAGGCTTATCGACTGTAGACCTTTCGAGCACCTGTGTGCCACTGTGGCAACCCCTATTTCCTATAAAAGGAGGCCCGAGGCGACTAGGAGAAGGATTCTGATCTTTTGGGCAAGTTACACCCCGTAGCTAGCTCAAGAACACAAGAACACTCTAATACATCCACCAAAGCAGGACTAGGGTATTATGCATCTTCGCGGCCCGAACCTGGGTAAACGATCCGTGTGTTTCCTGTCAGACCCGCTCTTTGCACAACCTCGCGCCCGCCAACCGTAGAAGGAATCCCAGTGATTCCATAGGTGTCGATTTCCCTCGACAGCGATTAAAGGCAGAACATCAGAAGCCAACCGGATTATTACAGCCCATGCCAATACCCGAATGGAAGTGGGACAAGCTTGGTATGGATTTCATCACCGGATTACCCAGGACCCGATTAGGATATGATTCTATCTGGGTAGTAGTTGATCACTTAACCAAAGTGCCTCACTTTATCCTAGTGAAAACCACCTATACGAGTGCGAAGTTGGCCAAGATATATATGACCAGGATCGTATGTCTGTACGGAGTTCCGAGGACCATCGTATCAGATAGAGGGACACAGTTTACCTCGAAGTTTTGGAATCAACTGCACCAGACTTTGGGTACTAGGCTAGAGTTCAGTACAGCCTTTCATCCGCAGACAGATGGACAGACCGAGAGAGTCAATCAGATTCTGGAGGACATGCTAAGAGCCTGTGCGCTAGATTATGGATCTAGTTGGGATGATAATTTTCCCTACGGAGAGTTCTCATACAGCAACAATTATCAAGCTAGTTTGAAGATGGCACCTTTCGAAGCTTTGTATGGGAGAAGGTGCCGGACACCGTTGATGTGGGATGAAATTGGAGACTGTCAGTTGTTTGGGCCAGATCTGATCAAGGAGTCCGAAGAGAAGGTTAAGTTGATTCGCGACAGACTAAAGGTAGCTCAGTCCAAGCAGAAAAGTTATGCACACTCCAAACACAAGGAGGTAGTCTACAAGATCGGAGACAGAGCATATCTTCGTGTGTCACCACTACGAGGAGTTAAACAATTTGGAGTTAAAGGGAAAGTTAGCCCCAAGATTTGTAGGACCATACCGAGTTTTGGAGCGTATGCGGGAAGTGGCCTACAAGTTGGAGTTACCCGAAGGACTGTCAGGAGTTCATGATGTGTTTCACATTTCCCAGTTGAAGAAGTGCCACGCTTAGATGGCCGATATTCCTCTAAGAGATACAGTGCCCCTGGAGGCAATTCAGTTGGATAGTGATCTGACCTACGAGGAGAAACCCGTCAAGATTCTCGAGTTTGCCAGCCGAGTTACCCGCAGCAAGGTTATCAAGTTTTGCAAAGTTCAGTGGAGCCACCATACCGAGGATGAAGCCACCTGGGAACGAGAGGAAGACCTACAGAAAGACCACCCTCACCTATTTTCTAGCCAACCCGAATCTCGAGGGTGAGATTCATCTTAAGGGGGGTAGGTTTGTAACATCCCAATTTTCAATTTGGATGTTATACATAGGTTATCATATGCATATCATATTTTATTTGCATTTTGGTTGTGATCCTAGAAATCTTAAGCAACTCAAGGACCCAAGGAGAGAGTTGGGGATTTCATAAATTTTCATATTTGAATTTTTCTCAAATTTGAAAAGAGGATCAATTTGATTTTAATATTTTTTCTCTCCAAATATTTACAATATTAAAAATAAAAGAGAGAAGATAATATGACTTCTTCAAAAAGAGAGGAATATTGGAGGAAATTTTTTAAAAATCAAATAAATATTATTTTTTATTTTATTAGGATTTTATTTAGACGGTGAATATTGTTTTTGGCATTTTTAGAATTTTTTTATATTTTATTAGGATTTTTTTCCTTTAGCGGAATTTTGTTTAAAAAAAAGTTTCTCGCACGACTGGGCCGAAGGCCCAGCCGACCCGGGCCGAAGCCCACAGCGACGCCGCCTTCCTCCCGCCGACGCCGTGTGTGGTGCGGACGCCGAGGAGAGTCCGACCCGGACTCCCGCTCGCGTCGGCCCCCGCCCCAAGCCGCAACGCCCCCCTCCTTAAATACCGCGCCGCCCCGCCGTGTCTCCACCCCGTCCCGAAGCCGCCGCCTGCGCCGCCAGCCCGAGCCGCCGCCGCCGCTGCTTCACCGCGCCGCCACTCGCCGATGCCGCGCCGCCGCCGCTTGCTACGCCCCACCGCCCAAGCCACCGCCCCGCCGGAGCCCCGCCTCGCCGAAGCCCTGCCTCGCCGGATCTTGCCGCCGCCAGTTTTTTTGGTGAATCGGTAAAAACCGACAAAACCTTTGCCCCGTTTTTCTGTTAGATCGGTTCGATTTGGTTTTTTTCGGTTTCGCTAATTAGCGAATGTTCACTCGAACGTCTCTGTTCGCGAACGTTTTCGTTCGTTTGTCTCTGACAACGAACGTTCGTTTGTTAGTCTTTTACTTTTTATTTTATTTTCGGCCAGGGACCTATCCGCTATTATTTTTATCATAGACTAGCCCCTGATCTTCAAACCCTCGCAACTTTTTAACCGTTCGTCCAAATTCAGTGAAACCAATGCCAAAATCTTTGTCTCGAACCTCTCTTTCCAGTTAATCAACTTGAATATGGTTTTGACAAATGAAAATTTGGTTGCAAGCAGATTTGAATTCGAACTTATTTTGATCGTAGTTTGAGTTTCGTAGCTCCAATTCAATTGATTCTTTTTGCGAATCGAAGCTCTTCAGTTGAACTTTCAGTTTGGATCTTTTTATTGGAGTTTTACCCTTGCATCTATGCCTAATTGCTTATGTATGCTATTGTTTGTTTGCGATAGAATTTCCGGAGTGCAAAGCGTGCTACTACGAGTCACTAGGGTTTTCAGATCATCAGCAAGGCAAGTAACACTTTGATCAGATCCCTTATTAACCAGTTTTTATGCATTAGTTCAACCCTCAAACATTGCATGAGTAGGATTGATAACATGTGGGTATTGGGAAGTAGATGATGAGGTAGAACCTATTGTCCTTTATTTCAAACCTTGGGAGTTACTTCTACGTTATCCTTATACTGTTATGCTATGCTCATAGATGTGGTTTGGTTTGAGAGATTCATGACTGATGTGAGAGATTATTATGAACTAAGGGTTTAGTTAAGGTGGCTACTTTAATACACATCTGGGTGGATTGCTTGTGGACACCTGGGGAATCCAGTGTTGTCCAAGGAGATCCCGGGGAACCCGTGTGATCATCCTATGGTTCGCTACCTAGGCTCAAAGGGATCATAAGATTATTCATGGTAGAAACTTCCGTGTGCAGCCACAAGCCATTATGGGCTTTGGAATAGTTGATTATGTTGTGTGACCTCTTTCAGTGGTAAACTAGCAGATGTAGAGGATGTAGGTGGTACGGTTTACCCGTCGAAAGAGTTAATGCTTCTGAAAGACTGTGTCTCGGTCATCCGTTTCTCAACCATAATGCAGTGCGAGAAATTAAACGGAGGAGATCGAGTCTTGTGGGGAAAAGTGCGCAAACCTCTACAGAGTGTACAAACTAATCATGGTTAGTCGTGTCCCCGGTGATGGACATCTTGAGTATCTGGTGCTTGAATTATTATGATGATCTCATCACTCTTAATTAATTTTGTTGGGTTGTTAATTACTGTTTAATTGGGATTGTGATGGGGTTTCCATTCTCAATGTTTTCGACAAACTTTGTAGTTAAATAAAATATATTCCTTTGCAGTAGGGAAAAATTGGCTTTACGCAAAAACAATAACCATAGAGCCTCCACCAGCCATATATGCATGTAGAAATAGCTGTTATCTTGTTCATTGCTCTACAGTGTTATTTTGCCAGCATATTCCATGTGTTGACCCGTTTCAGGCTGCAACATATTATGTTGCGGACTTTTCAGACGAAGAGTAAGGTGCGCTAGGTCGTTGTCGTGCACTCTGCTATGCTGTTGGAGTTGATGGACTCATTTACCTTCGATGCTTCCGCAGTTATCTTATTTAGATGGCCTTAAGCCATATTATTGTAATAAGTTCTCTTTTGAGGCATTCGATGTAATAAGTGTGTGATTGCACTCTGTTATAAATCCTTCAAGTATTGTGTGTGTCAGCATTACCGATCTAGGGATGACACTTATGCACAGAGATTTGACCGTCTGTGGTCGGATCGCTACAATATATCTATGGACTTTGTTTTAGGTTTACCTCAAACCAAGAAGGGGAGGGATAGCATATTTGTTTTCGTGGATAGGTTCTTGAAAATGGCACACTTTATACCATGTCATAAAAGCGATGATGCTGTTAATGTTGCTGATTTGTTCTTTCGAGAAATTATTCGCTTGCATGGTGTGGCAAATACTATTGTTTCAGATCGTGATACTAAATTTCTTAGCCACTTTTGGAGATGTTTATTGGCTAAGTTGGGGACTAAACTGCTTTTTAGTACTACATGTCATCCCCAAACTGATGGACAAACTGAAGTAGTCAATTGAACATTGTCTACCATGCTTAGGGCTGTTTTAAAGAATAACGAGAAAATGTGGGAAGAATGCTTGCCTCATATTGAATTTGCTTATAATCGGTCGCTGCATTCTACTAGTAAGATGTGCCCTTTTGAAATTGTGTATGGTTTCCTACCTCATGCACCTATTGATTTGTTGCCTCTTCCATCTTCGGAGAAGGTTAATTTTGATGCTAAACAACATGCTGAATTGATCTTAAAAATGCATGAGTTAACTAAGGAAAATATTGAGCGCATGAATGCTAAATATAAACTTGTTGGAGATAAGGGTAGAAAACGTGTTGTCTTTGCACCTGGAGATCTTGTTTGGTTACATTTGCGTAACGATAGGTCTCCTAATTTGCGCACATCAAAGCTAATGCCACGTGCTGATGCTCCTTTTAAGGTGTTAGAAAAAATAAATGATAATGCATATAAACTTGAGTTGCCTGGAGATTTTGGGGTTAGTCCCACTTTTAAAATCGCAGATTTGAAGCCTTACTTGGGTGAGGAAGATGATCTTCTGTCGAGGACGACTTCAATTCAAGAACGGGAGGATGATGAGGACATAACTAACAAAGTTACACCCACAGCCCCTACTGATACATATATAGGACCAATTACTAGAGCTCGCGTACGCTAATTAAATTACCAGGTAATTTCATTTCTTCGTAATTATTCTAATGTTCGTGAGAATATGATGCTGCCTAAATTGGATACATTTGTCTTGCTTACAAATGAAGGGCCTAGCTTGGACAAGAAGGATGATCATTGGAGCAAGATCAAGCATGGAGATGATGGCATGTGCAAGGGGAACAAGAACGGAGTTACAAGTGATGATTTCAGGACTTTGAAGCCACCATAATGAGTGCCTGAAGCCTTGGAAGAAATATACAAGATGCCACTTCATAAATTTCGTCTAGAGGCTATTATAGGTGCCGCATCACCTTATTATTGGGCCAGGCCCATGTTTCGAAATACTTGAGTATAGGCTGTTTTTAGAGTCCGTATGTGTGGGGAAACAAGAGTTAGGGTTGGTTTCGGACCCCTCCTCCAAGGGCCACAAAATTCCCCCCTCTTCCTACATATATACAGCCTTTAGTGCATCATTTAGACTTTCGGTTTTGTTTAGATTAAAGTTTGCCATAGCTGCAACTTCACGTACTTCGTTTGTGTTCAATGACCAGACAAAGGTGTCACAGAACCCCACCTTGATTAATAAAGCTTTCCTCTTATATTCGCCATATCCAGATTGCAATCTTATTTTCTTGCTTGTTCTTTGTTTGCCTGTAGGAAACAGACCTTCGTGGTCAGGTTGATCATGCTCCGGTGTGGTCAATAACCTCTCGGAGTGGGTTTAGCGATTGCTAAGGCGCAACGTCCTCGCACGTTCGTAGTCGGATCGTCAAAGTCGACTTCCTCCAAACGATAGCCACCATCTCATCGAAAGACGGGACACCTTTGCCTCTATCAGAAGACAGGTAGGCCTTCAACTCCTGGAGAGCTGCATCTGCTTCCGGGGTCCACTTCATAGGCCCTGCCTTCTTCAAAATTTTAACGAACAACAGGGCACGTTCGACAGACTTGGAGATGAATCTACTTAGTGTGGCAACACAGCCCGTCAAGCACCTCACATCCTTAACTGTCCTTGGTGCTTGGATCTGCTCGATGGCTTTGATCTTGTTGGGGTTAGCTTCGATCCCCCGATGGGACACGAAGAAACCAAGCAGCTTGCCGAAGGGTACACCAAACACACACTTCTCCGGATTAAGCTTCAAGTTGTCTTGCGCAGAATAGCAAACGTCTCCTCCAAATCCTAGATAAGAGTGGTCTTATCCTTGGTCTTGACCATCACATAATCTTTTCTTTTGTAGCATGGACATATGGACTTTTATATGGTTCAAAGCAATAGTCTAGTTTTGACATGGAGATTTCAATACTCAAGCATATCAACAAGCAACCATGCCTTTCAAAATATCAACACTAAAGAAACTTATCCCTAGCCCATCATGCTCAATCATTGATCCATTCACGAAACACACTCGCATATTAGCTACATCCAATGCTCAAGTATGATCATAGTGCTCCCTAGTTGATGCTTTATAAGATAAGATGGAGACTCAATTTTTTTCGCATAAAGGTAAATAGATATGCCCTTCACAGAGGGAAGCAGAGATTTGTAGAGGTGCCAGAGCTCAAAGCTTAAATTGTGAGATAAAAATATTTTGAGAGGCATACTTTTCACGTCAACGAAAACGACCAAGTAATTCCCAACACTTTCCATGCTGGATACATCATAGGCGGCTCCCAAACATAAAATAAAGTTTATTCCTTTTCCACCATACTTTCACACTCCACGGCTAGCCATATCCACGGGTACAGTCCATACCAACACTTTCCAAGGAATTTATTATTTGACAACATAAAGTAACATTCTTTTCATTTCGGGACTGGGCATCCCTATTGTCGCCATACTCTCATGCAATGACAAGTGAATAAACACTCATCTTGAGAATAACACATATATCATGGAAAATATTGGCCACCCCTTGCCGCTTCATGAGTGGTACGAGCACGAGCACACAAAAAGGAAAATCATTTTGAAAATTAGAGATGACACATACAAATTTACTTAGAACGGCACGGAAATACCGCATATAGGTAGGTATGGTGGACTCATATGGCAAAACTGGGTTTAAGGATTTTGGATGCACAAGTAGTAATTCTACTTTGTACAAATGGAGGCTAGCAAATAGATTGAGAAGCAACCAACCAAGAAACTAAAATTCACATAAACTAGCATTAAGCATAACTAATACTGAATAATGCACCACAAGTAGGATGTAATTTCATTGCATAACTATTGACTTTCGTGCTCGCATATGGAACCACAAACCTTAACACCAATATTCTTACTAAAGCATAATTACTCACCAACATAACTCACATATTACTATCATCATATCTCAAAATTATTACAAAGAATCAAGTTTATTTTGTCCGATGATCTTCATGAAAGTTTTTATTATATCCCTCTTGAATATATATCACTTTGGGACTAATTTCATATGTTGCTTTTGATAAGCTCAAACAAATTTAAGTGAAGAACATTATCATAAAAAATTTCATCTCTCAAAATAATTAAGTGAAGCACGAGAGAATTTCTTCAAAAAATTTACTAACTCTCAAATTAATATAAGTGAAGCATGAGAGTACTTTCTCCAAAAAATAATGAAGCACACCGTGCTAAAAAAGATATAAGTGAAGCACTAGAGCAATTCGATAGCTCAAAAAATTTAAGTGAAGCACATAGAGCAATTCTAATAATTCATAGCATAATTTTGGCTCTCTCAAATAGGTGTGTCCAGCAAGGATAGATGAGACAAACTAAAAAGCAAAGGCTCGTATAATACAAGATGCTCAAAGCAAAACTCATGATATGTGATGAATAAAAATATAGCTCCAAGTAAAATTACCGATGGTTGTTACAAGAAAAAAGGGGATGCCTTCCGGGGCATCCCCAAGCTTAGTTGCTTGGTTTTCCTTAAATATTAACTTGGGGTGCCATGGGCATCCCCAAGCTTAGGCTCTTTTCACTCCTTATTCCTTCATCCATCGTGATCTCACTCAAAACTTGAAAAATTCAATCACACAAAACTTAACAAAACCTTCATGAGATCCATTAGTATAATAAAGCAAATCACCACTCTATGTACTATTGCAAACCCATTCATTTTTTTGCATTATACCTCCTGTATTCTAACTTTTCCATGGCTTTTGCCCTCCAATACAATCCATAGATTCATCAAAATAAGCACACAATGCAAAGAAAACCAGATCTATCAAAAACAGAACAGACTGTAGTAATCTGAACTCTAACCATACTTCTGTAAATCCAAAACTTCTGAAAACTTAGGGCAACGTAGGCAATCTGTATATTAGTCTTGTGTAAAAAATTCAGAATTTTTTGTCACTTCTGTGAATTAAAAAAATCCTGTTACTCGACGCAAAATTTTCTATTTTTCAACATGATCAAATCAACTATCACCCAACGTAATCCCAAAGGCTTTACTTGGCACAAACATTAATTAAAAAAACACAATCATGACAGTAGCATAATTATCGAACACTCAAGAACAGAAAAAGGAAAAAATAATTTTTTTTCATTGGGTTGCCTCCTAACAAGCTCTTTCTTTATAGCCATCAAGACAGGCTTGAGATTTTATTGATGCTCACATGAAAGATAATAATTTTAACACAAAGAGAGCATCATAAAATATGTGAAAAACACATTTAAGTCTAACATACTTCCTATGCATAGGAATTTTATAAGCAAACAAATTATCAAGACAAGAAATATCTAGCATATGCAAAGGAGAGGAATAAAACATTGAAAATCTCAACATAACGAGAGGTAATTTAGTAACATGAAAATTTCTACTACCATATTTTCCTCTCTCATTATAATTTCATGTATGATCATACTCAAATTCAAAAATATAGCTATCATATAAAATTTTCTCTTCATGATCCACATGCATAAAAGTTTTATAATCTTCCAAGATAGTGGGACTAACATCAACTAAAGTCATGACCTCTCCAAACTCACTTTCATCAAAAAAATGCGTAAGATTGAACGCTCTCCAAATATGTGGGAGTATTTTTACCTAAACTTGACGCTCTTCCAAACCCACTTTCAATATTATTGCAAACATTATTATTATCAGTATCATATTCATCATGAGGCTTAAATAATTTTTCAAGATCATAAGAAGAATCACCCAAATCATGATCATTGGAATAAGTAATGGACATAGAAAAATTAGCATCCCCAAGCTTTAGGTTTTGCATATTATTAGCACAATTGACATTAATATAATTTATAGTAAAATCATTGCAATCATGATTTTCATTCAAGGAGCTACCAAGAATCACTTCATAAATTTCTTCATCACAATTTTCAAATTCACGAATCTCAAGCAACGGTTCATAAAGATAATCAAGTGCACTCAGCTCACTAGCAATTGGTTCATCATGATTGGATCTTTTAAAAAGATTAGCAAGTTGATGGGGATCCATATCAATAGATTTTTAGCAAGCGACGATGCAAGCATATAGAAGGCACATGGCAACACAAGCAAACAAAAGATCAAACAAGAAAAAGGCACACGAAAAGAAGGAAAATATTTTTGTGAAGTAGGGGAGATGAAAACAAGAGGCAAATGGCAAATAATGTAAATTGCAAGGAGATGAGAATTGTGATTAGCAACCTGATAGATGTTGATGATGTCTCCCCGGCAATGACGCTAGAAATTCCTTTGACGTGGCTAGACTATGTCGATATTTCCCCAAAGAGGAGGGATGATGCAGCACAGCTACGGCAAGTATTTCCCTCAGTTATGAAACCAAGGTATCAATCCAATAGGAGAACCAAGCAACACTATGTAAAAGGTACCTGCACACAAAGAACAAATACTTGCAACCCGACGTGTAACAGGGGTTGTCAATCCCTCGTCGGGAAAAAGATAGATTGGTTTGTATGAGTTTGGGTAAAAAGATCTCGCAAAAACACAAAGTAAAATAAGTAAAGAAAAAGTGCAGCAAGGTATTTTTGGGTTTTTGGAATAATAGATCTGAAAATAAATGCAACAAAAAAATCGATCAGAAAGCAAATATGATAAAAGTTAGACCCGGGGGCCGTAGATTTCACTAGTGGCTTCTCTCGAGAAATAGCACACGGTGGGTAAACAAATTATTGTTGGGCAATTGATAGAAAAACATATAATTATGAAGATATCCAAGGTAATGACCAATATATAGGCATCATGTCCAAGATTAGTAGACCGACTCCTGCCTGCATCTACTACTATTACTCCACACATCGACCACTATCCAGCATGCATCTAGTGTATTAAGTTCATGGAGAAATGGAGTAATGTAATAAGAACGATGACATGATGTAGACAAGATCTATTCATGTAGGAATAGACCCCATCTTGGTATCCTTAATAGCAACGATACATGGGTGCCTCGCTGCCCCTTCTGTCACTGAGAGAGGACACCGCATGATCGAACCCATCACAAAGCACCTCTTCCCATTGCAAGAAAAATCAATCTAGTTGGCCTAATTAAACCAAAGATTTGGAGAAGAAATACGAGGCTATAAATAATCATGCATATAAGAGATCAAATAAGATTCACATATATTCATGGATAAAAATCTGATCATAAACTCGAACTTCATCGGATCCCAATAAACACACCACAAAAAGTCATTACATCAAATAGATCTTCAAGAGACCATTGTATTGAGAATCAAAAAGAGAGAAGAAGCCATCTAGCTACTGGCTACGGAGCCGTAGGTATATGGTGAACTACTCATGCATCATCGGAGGAGGACCAATGAGGATGATGTACCCCTCTGTGATCGTGTTCCCCTCCGGCAGAGTGCCGGGATAGGGCTCTAGATTGGATCTCATGGTTCTGGAACTTGCGGCGGCTGGAATTGTTTTTCGTCGACTACCCTAGGGTTTCTGGAATATTTGGGAATTTATAGGGCGAAGAGGCGGTGCAAGAGACCCCCTGGGACCCACAACCCACCAGGGCACGCATGGGCTCCTGGGCGCGCCCTGGTGTCTTCTGGTCCCCACGAGCCTCCCCCTGGTCCTTCCTTGGCCCCCAAGTTGTCTTCTGGTCCAAAAAAATTTGCAAAAAGTTTCACTGCGTTTGGACTCCGTTTGATAGGGATATTCTACGATGTAAAAAACATGCAAAAAACAGCAACTCACACTGGGCACTATGTCAATAGGTTAGTCCCAAAAATGATATAAAGTTGCTATAAAATGAATATAAAACATCCAAGATTGATAATATAACAACATGGAACAAGAAAATTATAGATACGTTGGATACATATCAGAGTACCACTTAAACAACGTTGTTGTTCACACGGTCATTTCATACGACAAGAAGTACAACAAAGAAAAGCTAAGTTGAAGGGTTTATATTGAAATTTTCTTTGTTACATTTGCGGTCTCCTTTCACGATTTTGTGTTTGTATGAAAAACCTGCACACCAAGGAACCTTGTCACGATCATTCGCGCTCTTACGTTGTTTCGAGTCCGCTCAACAACTTAAGTAGCCGCAGTGAAAACGTTGAGGGAAAACTTGTCGGCGGCAACACTACCGGCAGGCTTCTAATGACCCGTTCCTCAAGCACTCGCGGCAAGTGCTTGCCCCAGCAAGCTTATGTGCGTAGGGAACCCAATCATACAAAGACAAAGGGAAGTGAGGGGGATAGCATGCATCCATACATCTACTTAATGTCATGTTACATCACAAAAAAATGTGGGCCTAACATGAGGTCAAATGTATCTTTTACATGGCAGCACAAGCAATGAATGTAACGTAGAGCCTAGTCCCGACGATTGCCTTGGGCCTTGGGAACTTGAAGAACCTTGTCGGCAAGAGGAGCGACAACCTTATTAGCGCTTGTGACATCAGCTTCCTGCGGCAACCTCTTGAAGATTCTAGAGAGATCAAGGCCGAGATTGCGATAAGCAAGGTTGTGCAGCACTGTGTAGAGGACACTGCGTGCAAATTGCCAGGATTCATTGGCAAATGAGGCGGCCCTGTCATCATGATGCGTCTTCAGCGCTTCAATGAGGCCGTCAAAGAATTTGTTCAACCTGAGACTGTCGGCCTCGTGTTCATTGAAGACAAAGCTCCAACTCTTCATGTCCGTGACGGAAATTGTGAAGTAAGGCGCTCAACTGTGTCAACAAGCTTCAACGTCCAGAGGGAGTGCATGTCGTGCAATTTCCCAAGATTCTTCTCGGTGTCTTTCGGAGGGTTTCTGCTGCGGCAATCTTCTCTGCTGAGAGTTTTTCCCATTCCTTGGTGGATTCAAGATTCATTTCCAGGCCGGCAAGCTTGGATTTTAAGTCCTCAGCCACACTGGTGGCAACATTTAGTTCTTGATTCTTTGACGAAAGCAGTGACTGCAGTTCCTTTAGGGAAAGGGCTGCTTTCTGTGTTTCACCTTTGAGGGTCTCGATCTCCTTGTTGCTGCCAGCGAGCTCCTCTTTCAACTTGCCCACCTGGATTTCAAGGTCTGCCTTGGCAGTGGCAACAATGGCGGCTTCATCAGTAACTTCCTTAAGCTTTGCGGGACTCTCAGAGGCTTGGGTTTCAATGGATTTCTTGTGTTCATCCTCCAACCCTTGGGTCCACTTCTTGAGAAGTACTTCAATCTCTTCGTCCTTACCATGGAGGCTGGCGGCAAGTGTCTGTTCTCGGGCTGCAAGATCTCTTTCCTTAGCGTTGAGCAACGCTGGGCGCTTTGTCAGCTTGCCATCCCGGATGGTCACTTCCTCCTTGGCGGCAGTGAGTTTTTCTTCCTGCCTTATGAGATTGCGAGCCTGCTCATTATACCACGTACGCAACTCAGTGGCTTTCTCCTTCAGCCTCAAATCAAGTAGATCCACAGATTTGCACTCTTCTTGGACTCTGCTCCACCTTTTGTGATGAGGACATCAGTACCACTGTTACACCCACATCCCCTACTACTACATATACTGGAACAATTAATAGAGCTCACGCACGCCAATTAAATTTCCAGGTACTTTCGTTTCTTGGTAATGATTCTAATGTTCATGAGAATATGATGCTGCCTAAATTGGATACATTTGTTTTGCTTAAAAACGAAGGGCCTGGCATGGATAAGAGGGATAAACACTGGAGCAAGACCAAGCTTGGAGAGAATGGCATGCGCAAGGGGAACAAGAACGGAGTTACAAGTGATGATTTCAGGACTATGAAGCCACCATAATGAGTGCATGAAGCCTTGGACGAAATATACAAGATGCCACTTCATAAATTTCGTCCAAAGGCTATTCTAGGTGCTGCGTCACCTTATTATTGGGCCAGGCCCATGTAATTTCTAAATACATAAGTATAGGCTATTTTTAGAGTCCGTATGTGTGGGGAAACAAGAGATAGGGTTGGTTTCGGACCCCTTCCCCAAGGGCCACGAAATAAAGCTTTACTCTTTTATTCGCAATATCCAGATTGCAAACTCAGTTTCTTGCTTGTTCTTCGTTTGCTCGCAGGAAATAGACCCTCGTGGTCAGGTTGATCGTGCTCCGGCGTGGTCAATAACCCCTCGGAAGTTGGTTTAGCGATTGCTAAGGCGCGACGTCTTCGCACGTTCATAGTCGGATCGTCAAAGTCGACTCCCACAAAAAACGGTTGCTATCTCATCGAAACATCGGGACACCTTCGCCTCTATCAAGTGGTATTAGATTTCCAGGTTGCTCGGTGAGATTTTACAGTTTTTCGTAGTTTAGATCGAGTCTGTTCTTCATACCTACAGTCCACGAAAAAGCCACACAAAAAATTAGGGTTAGTTCATCATATTCGAACCAATCTGAGCCTTTGCATAATCTTTTCTGTATTTGCTTTGTTGAATTTGCGGTTGGATCGTCGTGTCTAGTTGCTGGTCTTAGCGTCTAGTCTTTTAGAGTTTCGAGTTCTGTTCACGGGTATTCATGCCGCCGCCGCACCATCATCATCCGCTGCCATATACCACCACCACCCCAGATTCATCATTCGCTGCCATATACCACCACCACACCAGATTCATCTTCCGCTGACATATACCACCACCACACCAGACACATCGCCGCCGCCAAATACCACCATATATCCGCCACAAATCCGAGTCCATATATACCACGCCACCAATCCGAGTCCACATATACCACCGCTTGTCCATCACCAATCTGAGTCCACATATACCACATATACCACCGCATGTCCATCGCTAATCCGAGTTCTTTTCATATTAGGTTTGTTTTCGAGATCCATCTATTTTTCGTTTTGTGTTTCCTTGCCTGAGTAGGTCTAAAAAAAGAGTCTGGAGACCCCCGGGCAGTTTTTAGGCCAAAATTTCGGCGACCAAAACTATTTTTCCCCTATCCTATTTTTAGGCTTTTCTGAGTCTTTTGAGCCCCGCGCCATCATAGTGATTTTTTGTCGCACTTTTTCGTCGTCGCTGCCATGATTTCTGAACAAAATAGTCAAAAAAAATTCGTGCCCATCCTGTCATTTCGACTTGGGACACTCACCATTATAGTGATTTTTCACAAAAAAAAGAGCGCGATTTTTTTCTAGTGTGCTTTTCCCTTGTTTACGTGCATCGCCGTGAGTTTGTTAGTGTTCTAGGCTCGCGTCTCTAGTACGGTCTAGCCTAGGACCAGCACAGTATCGTCGTTGAGCGTTTATTCAACTTTGCATCTCTGAATTGATTATTGCTAACCCTTTTTGCTACCATATTATAAGTCTTCCCAACTCCACATACATCTACATCGTGCGTTTGACTCTCCCTGGTAATCGCTCTATCCAAGCTTTGAGAGTTTTGACTACAACGGTTGCCGATCACCACCTGCTGCTTGGTAAGAACTGGTAAGAATTTGAGATTTGCTTGACGGATTTGTGATGCCCCACCACCACCATTTTCTAGTAGTCTGTAGGATCATATCCTTGTGTGTCTATTGCTGCTAACCATGGCAGGATCACAAGTTAATGAGACTGACTGGGAGAACATGACGAATAAGGAGTTGCATGATAAATTTCAGCAAATGATGACTGAACAGATGCAAGATGTGCTGAACAATTTTGAAGAGGCCATGGATAAGATAACTGGCTTTGAGAAGACGTTCGAAACAAAGCTCGACAAAATTTTTAATGAAGTGCTTGTGCGTCTCCCAAAACCACCAACGGCTGCACCTGCCGCACCTCTGCCACAACAACAACAACAACAACGACTACCTCCAGGTCGCGAAACAGCCCTCCGCCGAGCGAGCCGTGTCCCTCTTGAGCCTGGCCAAACTGTTGGTGCTGCTGTTGATACTTCTGTGGCTCCTGCTACTGATGAGGAGGAGGATGATTATGCGGGAGATTACGAGGATGAAGTTGATCAAAATCAGAACTACGTGCAACCACCAGCACCTGGTCGTCCACATGCAAATAATCGCAATGGTAGGGCTGCGTTACCAGCTCAGGTATGAGATCATGACCATCTTCCTAAACTAAAATTGAATATTCCACCGTTTGAGGGTAGATATGTTCCTGATATATATCTTACTTGGGAGTTAGAAACCGAACAATATTCACTAGTTGGCTTGCTTGTGTGTGGTGGCCTGAACATCGTAGATTATATCCGAATAATATTCCAACTACTTGGCTTGCTTTGAAAACTGCTATGCGTACTCGTTGGGTTCCACCATATTATCAACGTGAATTACTTCAAAAATTGCAGGGTTTAAGACAAGGAAAAAAATTCTGTAGAGGAATATTACCAGGAATTACAAACTGGCATGATTAGATGTGGTATTGTTGAGGATAATGAAGCTATGCTTGCATGTTTTATGGGTGGATTAAATAGAGAGATTCAGACCATTCTATAGTATAAGGAGTATAATAATATCACTCGTTTATTCCATCTTGCTTGTAAAGCTGAACGTGAAGTGCAGGATCGACAGACATTGGCGTGAACTAACTTTTCTGCAGGTCTACCTTCATCATGGACACCACGTGCATCCTCTACTTCCACTGCACTATCACCTCCATCAGGTGCCACCTCCAACCGTGATACAAGAAAGCAGGCACAACCACCACTATCTGTCAAGAGCACACCTGCCGGGCCTGCACAGAGCTCTTCTTCTTCCATGGCATCAACAGGGCACACAAGTGATATTATTTGTCATCGTTGTAAGGGAAGAGGTCATTATGCGAGAGAATGCAAATCTCAGCGTGTGATGATTGCTACTGAGGATGGTGGGTATGAGTCCGCTAGTGACTATGATGAGGAGACTTTGGCTCTTATTACACGTGAAGAACACGGTGGAGATGATTCTGATCATGAGACGCAATACATGGCTCCTGAAGATGCTGACAGGTATGAATGTTTGGTTGATCAACATGTTTTGAGTGTGTAGTTTACAAAAGATGAGCAAAATCGGAGGCATAATTTATTCCATACAAAGGGAGTTGTGAAGGAACGTTCTATTCGCGTCATCATAGATGGAGGGAGCTGCAACAACTTGGCTAGCATGGAGATGGTGGAGAAGCTATCTCTCACCACAAGACCACATCCACATCCTTACTACATCCAATGGTTCAACAATAGCGGCAAGGTTAAGGTAACACGTACTGTTCGTGTGCATTTATTATCTCTACATATGCTGATTATGTTGATTGTGACGTGGTACCTATGCAAGAATGTTCCTTATTACTTGGTAGACCATGGCAATTTGATAAAAATTCTGTACACCATGGTACAAACAATCAATATACTCTTGTTCATAAGGATAAAAATATTATTTTGCTTCCTATGACTCCTGATTCCATTTTGAAAGATGATATTAATAGAGCTAATAAAGCAAAACAGGAGAAAAATAAGAGTGAAAATCAGATTGTGGCTAAATAATTTGAGCAACAAATGAAGCCTAATAATAAACCATCTAGTGTTGCTTCTGAAATTAAATTGAAAAGTGCATGTTTACTTGCCACTAAATCTGATATTGATGAGCTAGATTTTAGCAAATCTGTTTGCTATGCTTTTGTGTGCAAAGAGGCATTATTTTCATTCGAGGACGTGCCTTCCTCTTTGCCCCCTGCTGTCACTAACATTTTGCAGGAGTTCACTGACGTCTTCCCACAAGACGTGCCACCGGGATTACCACCTATTCAAGGGATTGAGCATCAAATTGACTTAATTCCCGGTGCATCGCTACCCAACCGTGCACCATACCATACCAATCTAGAGGAGACGAAGGAGATTATGCTCAAGTACAAGAGCTGCTCGACAAAGGTTATATACGCGAATCTCTTAGTCCTTGTGCTGTTCCTATTATACTAGTGCCTAAAAAGGATGGTACGTCGCGTATGTGTGTTGATTGTAGAGGCATTAATAATATTACTATTCATTATCATCATCCTATTCCTAGGCTAGATGATATGCTTGATGAATTGAGTGGCTCTACAATATTCTCCAAAGTTGATTTGTGTAGTGGATACAATCAAATTCGTATGAAATTGGGAGATGAATGGAAAACATCATTTAAAACTAAGTTTGGTTTATATGAGTGGTTAGTCATACCTTTTGGGTTAACTAATGCACCTAGTACTTTCATGAGACTAACGGACAAAGTTTTACGTGCTTTTATTGGATGATTTGTGGTAGTCTATTTTGATGATATACTGATTTATACCAAATCTTTGGAAGAACATTTGGAACATTTACGTGTTGTTTTTATTGCTCTACGTGATGCACGTTTGTTTGGTAACCTTGGGAAGTGCACCTTTTGCACCGACCGAGTATGTTTTCTTGGCTATGTTGTTACTCCACAGAGAATTGAAGTTGATAAAGCCAAGATTGAAGCTATTGAGAGTTGGCCGCAGCCCAAAACGGTCACACAAGTGAGGAGTTTTCTTGGACTCACTGGTTTCTATAGGCGTTTTGTGAGAGATTTTAGCACCATTGTTGCACCTCTCAATGAGCTTACAAAGAAGGATGTGCCTTTTGTTGGGGTACCACACAAGAAGAAGCCTTCAAGGTATTGAAAGATAAGTTGACACATGCTCCTTTACTCCAACTTCCCGATTTTAATAAGACTTTTGAGCTTGAATGTGATGCTAGTGGAATTGGATTAGGAGGTGTGTTATTACAAGATGGCAAACCTGTTGCATACTTTTCTGAAAAATTGAGTGGGCCTAGTATGAATTATTCTACTTATGATAAAGAATTATTTGCTCTTGTTCGGACTTTAGAGACATGGCAACATTATTTATGGCCCAAAAAATTTGTTATACATTCTGATCTTGAATCTTTGAAACATATTAAAAGTCAAGCTAAATTGAATCGTAGACATGCTAAATGGGTTGAATTCATTGAGACTTTTCCTTATGTCATTAAACACAAGAAGGGTAAAGAAAATGTTATTGCTGATGCATTGTCTCGTCACTATACTATGCTTTCACAACTTGACTTCAAAATATTTGGTTTGGAGACCATCAAAGATCAATATGTGTATGATGCTGATTTTAAAGATGTAATGCAGAATTGTAAAGAAGGAAGAACATGGAACAAGTTCGTTATTAATGATGGCTTTGTGTTCCGTGCTAACAAGCTATGCATTCCAGCTAGTTCTGTTCGTCTTTTGTTCTTGCAGGAGGCGCATGGAGGAGGATTAATGGGACACTTTGGCATGAAGAAGACGAGGATGTACTTGCTACACATTTCTTTTGGCCAAAGATGAGACGGGATGTTGAGCGTTTTGTTGCTCGCTGCACTACATGTCAAAAAGCTAAGTCACGACTGAATCCTCATGGTTTATATATGCCTTTGCCTGTACCTAGTGTTCCTTGGGAGGATATATCTATGGACTTTGTTTTAGGTTTACCTCGAACAAAGAAGGGAAGGGATAGCATATTTGTTGTCGTGGATAGATTCTCGAAAATGGCACACCTTATACCATGTCATCAAAGCGATGATGCTGTTAATTTTGCTGATTTGTTCTTTCATGAAATTATTCGCTTGCATGGTGTGCCAAATACTATTGTTTCGGATCATGATACTAAATTTCTTAGCCACTTTTGGAGATGTTTATGGGCTAAGTTGGGGACTAAACTGCATTTTAGTACTACTTGTCACCCCCAAACTGAATTAGTCAATAGAACATTGTCTACTATGCTTAGGGCTGTTTTGAAGAATAATAAGAAAATGTGGGAAGAATGCTTTCCTCATATTGAATTTGCTTATAATCGTTCGTTGCATTCTACTACTAAGATGTGCCCTTTTGAAATTGTGTATGGTTTCCTACCTCGTGCACCCATTGATTTGTTGCCTCTTCCATCTTCGGAGAAGGTTAATTTTGATGCTAAACAACGTGCTGAATTGATCTTAAAAATGCATGAGTTAACTTAGGAAAACATTGAGCGTATGAATGCTAAATATAAACTTGCTGGAGATAAGGGTAGAAAACGTGTTGTGTTTGCACCTGGAGATCTTGTTTGGTTACATTTGCGTAAGGATAGATTTCCTGATTTGCGCAAATCAAAGCTAATGCCACGTGATGATGGTCCATTTAAGGTGTTAGAGAAAATAAATGATAATGCATATAAACTTGAGCTGCCTGCAGATTTTGGGGTTAGTCCCACTTTTAACATTGCAGATTTGAAGCCCTATTTGGGTGAGGAAGATGAGCTTCCATCGAGGACGACTTCATTTCAAGAAGGGGAGGATGATGAGGACATCAGTACCATTGTTACACCCACAGCCCCTACTGCTACATATACTGGACCAATCACTAGAGCTCGCGCAAGCCAATTAAAATTTCAGGTAATTTCGTTTCTTGGTAATGATTCTAATGTTCATGAGAATATGATGCTGCCTAAATTGGATACATTTGTTTTGCTTACAAATGAAGGGCCTGTCATGGATAAGAGGGATGAACACTGGAGCAAGACCAAGCATGGAGAGGATGGCATGTGCAAGGGGAACAAGAACGGAGTTACAAGTGATGATTTCAGGACTTTGAAGCCACCATAATGAGTGCATGAAGCCTTGGACGAAATATACAAGATGCCACTTCATAAATTTCGTCCAAAGGCTATTCTAGGTGCTGCGTCACCTTATTATTGGTCGAGGCCCATGTAATTTCGAAATACACAAGTATAGGATGTTTTTAGAGTCCGTATGTGTGGGGAAACAAGAGATAGGGTTGGTTTCGGACCCCTTCCCCAAGGGCCACGAAATCCCCCCCCCCTCTTCCTCCATATATACAGCCCTTAGGGCACCATTGAGACTTTGGGGGATTTTGTTTAGATTAAAGTTCGCCATAGCTGCAACTTCGCGTACTTGTTTGTGTTCAACGACCAGACAAAGGCGTCACAGAACCCCACCTTGATCAATAAAACTTTCCTCTTTTATTCGCAATATCCAGATTGCAAACTCAGTTTCTTGCTTGTTCTTTGTTTGCTCGCAGGAAATAGACCCTCGTGGTCAGGTTGATCGTGCTCGAGCGTGGTCAATAACCCCTCAGAAGTTGGTTTAGCGGTTGCTAAGGCGCGGCGTCTTCGCACGTTCGTAGTCGGATCGTCAAAGTCGACTCCCAAAGAAAACGATTGCTATCTCATCGAAACATCAGGACACCTTCGCCTCTATCATTTGGCTGTATCTTTCTTGGACGCCTTTGAATCCGATCGCCATGAGTTCCATGAAGGCGAGATCTTCAGCACTATGAGTGGCGTCAGTGGATTCAGTGGCCCGATCAATGAGGGGGAGCAGAATGCAAGCGATTTCTTCATCAAAATTCGGCCCCGCAGTACCAGACGAACTAGGGGCTCCAGACTCATGCTGAGAAATGACTAGCTCCAAGCTGCTTGGCGGGGCTTGCAAGATTGATGCCGCTGGTTGTTTGTCGGGGTTCAGCGCATCAACATTGATGGGCGCCTCCTCCACATCCATCCTGATAGGATCAGACTTGTTGCCGGAGGGCTTCTCAGATTCTCCAAGGATCTCCTCAACCTTCTTGGCAATTTGCACAAAATTCTCCCCGACAGCAATCTTGGTGGCTTCTTCAACAGCAGCCTTTGCGATATCCGCCACTTCCACAAGGATCTCACCCTCTTCAGGAGAAGCTGGGACTATGGATTGAGGCAAGAACAGGGGAGAAATGAGATTGAAATTGCAAGTAAAGCTCAAGGAAACAAAGTTCTGCGAGAAGTGTATAAAGGCAAGAGTATTACCCGTTGGTGCTTGTTGAGGAAGGACATCTCCTTCCCGGGCAAACTGAGTTGCCAGCACACGGTCATCGACAACATTTTTTGGAATGAACTCCGTGTGGACATGCTCATCGGTGGAGGCCCTTGTAGGAGAAGCACTCTCTGGAGCAATGGTTGACGGGGAGGCCATGATAGGATCCGCCTCTTGGCGCTCTTCTTCTTGGTGGGCCCCTCCCATCTCCTTGTCAAGATTAGAGGGAGGGAGCTCAATGCTGGTACCAGCGGGCGGAACTTGCACCATGTTCTCGCACAGGGGGCTGGGCTAGGGGTTGGTGACAACGGACTGAGCTGTCGTGACCCCCTGGCCAGCTTGTCGTGGGATCTTGCTTTGTTGCAGGCTTAGACCGCTTGGTTTGGTGCAGAAGTGGTTCTGGGTCCCTAGCAAAACAAAAGGAATCCCGTCAAAATGGAAGCCAAACAAAATCAAGGCTTGACGAAAGTAAAAATTCTACTTACTCCTTTTCCTTAGACACGAGAATGGTTGAGAGATCATATCCTGCCGGCGGAGGCGTCTCTTTGGCCCTCTTGAGCGTCGGGGGAGATGACCTTGCTGGTTGAGAAGAGTTTCATTGGCAACCCTTTGCTGGGACGATGGAATTTGGGCTCGCGGACGCCTGGCGGGTTGTCGGCGCACTTCCTCTTGGCGGTTGGTCTTGGGGGTTGTCTTCTTTGCTGTTGGGCCAGCCCTTGGCGAAGTAGCACGTGTTGGTCCTTGGCCGGCCACCTTCTGGAGGTGACGTTTCCTTTGCGGGCCTCGAGGTGCTTCTTCTTATTCGGCTTCTCCGATTACCTCGGTCCCAGAAAGCTCGTCCCCGGCAATCTCAGCACATGCGGGGTCATCCCGAGCGGACTCCTCATGCTGGTCCTCGGTAGATTCCTCGTCGGATCCTCTTCATCATCACTTTCAGCTGTTGCGGTGCCAGAATCGCCGACAGGCTTAATTCTTGTGGCCTCTTCAACCTTGCTGGCGTTGTACGCCAACTCTTCCTCTTTGGTGGCCCAAATGAGATCTGCCTCTTTCCTGGAGGCCACCTCCGTCAAGTTGGAAGCCCAGTCCATCTCAATCTCCAGAGAGGGCGGCTTCCATTCTCCTTTGACACCCTTGGCATCACACTCCGGCATGTTCACCAAAATGGAGGTTTTGCTGGAGTTGATGTGCAATGGTATGATTCTATTCGGAAAGTGGAATGTGCCGGTCCTTCGGAACAACTGCTGTAGCGACCCGACCCGAATGAATCAAGTCTCTGTGCTTAAGTGTCATCCCTGGATCGGTTTGCTGACACACACAGTACTCGAGGATTTATAACAGAGGTAAATCACATGTATAAAGTAACGTGAATACTATTACCTCAATCCAAATAGCGGAAGTAACAAGGTTGTGGATTCCCATCAACACCAACGGCAAAGTTGAGTGTAGAAATCGTAACCCTAACGAATCAGTTACTCGTCGTAAGAATCCTGCGACATGAAACGTTGCAGCCCGAAAACGGGTCAGCACATGGAATATGCTGGCAAATTCACACCATAGAGAAATAATGAACAAAGGCTATCACTACATGCATATATGGCTGGTGGAAAAGCTCTATGGTTACAATGTTTTAGCGAAAAGCCAATTTTTCCCTACTTCAAAGGAATAAATTTTATTTAACTATCATGGTGGTTGTGAAACATTGAGATGGTTGACAGCATCTCAATCCCAATTAAGTATCATCATTAACCCAACAATATTAATTAAAGTAACATGATGAGATCAACGGGACAATCCAAGAACTAGATACTCAAGATGTCCATAACCGGGGACACAGCTAACCATGATTAGTTTGTACACTCTGCAGAGGTTTGCGCACTTTTCCCCACAAGACTCGATCGCCTCCGCTTGATTCTCGCACTGCATGATGTTTGAGAAACGGATGACCGAGACACAGTCTTTCAGAAGAGGTCCCCTTAACCGATAGATAGGCCGGTACACCTACAATCCCCTACATCTGCTAGCCCATCATGGAAAGGTTTCCCACAACTTACTCAGCTATGCTAGAGCCCATAATAGCTTGTGGCTGCACACGGAAGTTCGTAGCATGAATAATCTTATGATCCCTTTGAGCCTGGGTGGCGGTCCTTATACAAACAGGCAACACTGGGTTCTCCAGGTGCCTCAATCCACCCAGATGTGAGTTTTAGTTGCCACCTTAAGTAAACCATTATTAACAATCTCACATCTGTCATGAATATCTCTCAAACCCAATCCACGTCTACGAGCATAGCATGGCAACATAATAGCAACGTAGAAGTAACTCCCAAGGGTTTGATAAATAAAACAGGTAATAGGTACTACCTCAACTACTTCCCAATACCCTCAATTTAAAATTAGATCCTAACCATGCAATGTTTGAGGAATAGATCTAATGCAATAAAACTGGGTATGGAAAGTATGATCAAAGTGTTACTTGCCTGCAATGTTGATGAAGATGATTCGCACTCAATACTCTGGATAGATCTACTCGTCACACTCCGGTCAATCTATCGTAAGCAAGCAATAGTAACCACACATAAGCAATCACTCAAAGATCGAGAAGAACGAAGAAGACACTTCGAAAAACATCAAAACCAAGCAAATAACTCTTGCAACATAAAACAATTTCTAACAGTACCAAAATTATGTGAATTTGGCCTTATCAGAAAGTTTAGGTCAAGAGCTTCGGTTTGCAAAAAGAATCAACTCAAACAGAGTTACGGAACTTAAGTTATGAACAAAAGAAGTTTGAATATGAATTTGAACAAATTTCAAATTTTGAAAATTTCAAAAAGTTGACGTGACAGGTTAACTGGATAGGTGAAAACAAGACGAAGCTATAGGCGCTGGTTTCATCTAATTTGGATGAACGAGTAAAAAGTTATGGCTATTTGAAAAATCAGGGCCAAGCTGTTTTGCAGAAGAAAAAAATAGCTACGGATAAAAGAATTCTAGATCTAACGTATAAATACAGAGAACGAATAAATATACCTTTATAAGGTATAGAAAAGACGACTTCGGAGTGTGGAGACAACTTCCAAAAGTCCCGCCGGAGAGGAGAAATATATTTTTAGCTAGTCAAACCAAAATATTGATTTAACCCGCAATGGATAATTTTTGGAGGCTCTATGGGTCTATATTTATAGGTGGAAAAGAGGTTTAGGGGTTAAAGGCTAGGCAATGTGGGACTAAACGTAGACGAAAAGACAAAAAGGGAGTGCGTCGCATGGGCCTAAAGGCCTTAGCGGTTCGGCCGGCCGCGCGGCAATCTTTGTTTTTTTTTTAGCAATTGAAAAGAAAGAAAATAAAGAAAAAAAAACTATAGAAAAGAAATATGGGGAGGAATATAGCCGGCTGGGCCTGGCCTATTTAAGAGAAAAAAACAATGGGGCGCCAAAAGCTACTATACTGCGCATGAGGGCGACATATAGTCACAGAGTACGCGCATGTAGATTTTTTTTATAAATAGAGACAGGAAAGGAAAAACTGAATAAAGAAAATAAAAATAAAACTTTATATAGGCATATTATATATCAAAATTTGCAGAAAAATATTTCCTACAGCATGAACATTTTTGTAAAGTCAAATAAAGTCCACACAAATTTTAATAAATCAAACAGTGCTACTGCCTTAATAAAATCCAATAAAAATCATTTTAAAAATACCAAAATGATTTCAAATTTATTTTTCTCCAATTTTCTGATGTAGGGAATCATGTTATCCTATTTTCTGTATATTTTTATTTTGGAGAAAAATACTTTGAATAAGACTCAAATAACTCCAAATTAAAAATAATTTCCAAAAGGACTTTGAATTTGACCTTTGAAACTCCCAACTCATATTTCATATGTTTTGAAGAAGTCATTTTATCTTCTCTCGTGAAAATCATTGAGTTGCATAAAGTTTCAGAAATGTGAAATATTTTCAAATGAAATTCAAATATTTTCAACACCCCTTGTCATTTAAATAAATGGAAGAAGTCATGTCATCTTCTCTCCAGGGTTTTGTGGTGAAAAGAATTCGAATTCATGGAGATCATAAAAGCAAAATGAAAGTTTGGGAAAGTCCTTTTATTCCCTCTCATTTAACTTTCAAAAGATTTCGAATTCCACTCACTTTCAGTCAATCAATCAAACAATCAATCCAATCTATCTGTTTATTATAACATTCCAAAATTTAGAATTTTGGGATGTTACAACTGCTCACAGAGGTAGGCATGCTCCATGACCTTCAAGTTGTTGCCAAGTCCAGGGTACATCCGCATTATATCACCGGCGCCCTTGTAGTCCCAAGTGTAGGCCTCTATCTTTTCTATAGTGGTGCGATGCGTCGCCGGAGGAAGTCAGCGCCAACCATTTCTATGGTCAGCTTGGCAGCCTTAAGATGAGCAATTTTGTTCAGTGTCGGGCAAATATTCTTTCAGTAGCACCAAACTTCCTCCAATTCTTGCTGCGTTGAACCTTCACTGTCCACGGCAAGGAGAATGGAGGGAAATCCTTCTCCTGAATCCAACACCACTCTGCCCTCCAGTCCTCCCATTTAGGATGAAGCTTCCCGGGAAGATACTGGCCCTTGGTTTTGGCCCTAGGGATCAACCCTCGCATATATGAGCAAATACTACCATACACGTCATTGCATTGGGGTGAAATCCAGCAGTCTAAACCCAAACGATCCATCATTGCGCAGAAGAAGTTTGATAACGAAGGAACCAGACCGCAATAAAAATAAGCGTAGAAGAACGGATATGAATCCGATGGAACTTTGGTGCCTTCACGGAGAACCACTGGAGCCTTGTGGTTTTGGGTATTTGTCCCCCACATGTAAGTGTACCTCTCGATCAAAGCATTGGCATCCGAAGCCGCCGGCAAGAAAACCGTATTTTCCCTCCGCCCCCTCTCCAATTCATCCAGACCCTTCTTCTTCTCCGCCTTGGGGTCGAGCGGCTTGGCGGGCTTCGGCCCCTCCACGCCGGCTCTCTTGGGCTCCATTTGGGGCTCGTGGAAGGAGAGAAGGGTTGGGTTGAGATGCGGATTGATGGCGGTCGCGGCGGCGGCGGAAGCAGTTCTAGCAAGAGGAGGAAGACGAAGTAGGGGAAGGCAGAGGCAAATGAGAAGCGCCTCCTCGTGATTGCATTTTCATAGGGAAGGCGCGAGGGAGGCTGGATCTTTACTGTTTACCCCAGGAAACGCTTTTACAGGCGCACTACCATAGGATAACCGCAACATTCAATGTTCCCACGACCCGCATTTAATGCACGGATGGGACATACGCCAGAAAAACCATCACGGTTAAGGTTAGAACATCAGATTACGACAGTTATTCTCCGTCATGCGTGCCTAGCCCAACGACGCCTCACATGCGCGTGTGGCCCAGGCCCGGGGGCTCCTATCGATGTACTCAAGTTTGGGTCTCCAGTACCCTGACTTATGCATAGGCAGTGGTAGTTGCCCCGCAAGGAAGCTTGTCCGAAAGACAACCCAAGACAAGATTGCCAGGCTATAGAGAAGACCTCGAGCCAATGGAACTGCTCTTTATGAGATCAAGGAGCGCATCAAGAAGACCAAGATTCAAGACCAAGTTGTTCAACTTAGTTGAAGATAAGAACAAGTCAAAGCATCAAGATCAACACCAAAAGCAACCCTTGCTGGCGAGGCCGAGCCGGCAAGGCGAAGGCCCGGCAAGCTCCGTGGCCGGCAAGCTGTCGCTAGCCACCAACGCTCCACCTCATCGAGCAGCTAGTCACAAGTTGATGAGGTGCTGAGCCCACAGGTGGTTAGGTGGGATTTGTCGGGCACGTGGCCGCATGCTGGAAGGAGGTTTACCTTTAATGACACCCGTCCAGAAGGCGTGTTAAGATGATAGGAGGCGGCTGGGCAAGCGGTGCCACAACCTTGCCGAGGCTCCTCCTCCTCACGACACCTGATAGAGCATTTAATGCTTTTGCCCTATTCCGGCAGAGTTAGGTATGATAGCACTCTTTGCTATCTAATCAACAAGTAATTACTGTTTTGCCATTGTGGTAACCCCTTAAGCTATAAAAGGAGGGCCAGGGCAACATTTACAAGGATCGACCCTTGGCACAACCTACACGTGTACCTGCTCTCCCTTCGCACCTTGCCAGGGAAGCACGCCTTATATTTGTGCTCTCTCTCTCACACACACCCAATATACAGAAGTAGGAGTAGGGTTTTACACCTCAAGGTGGCCCGAACCTGGGTAAAACCCCTGTGTTATCTGTCGGTCCTGCTCTTTGTGTCTTGCGCATCTCCCTAGCCGAACCACAAGGGGCTAGATGGCCCCGTAGATGGTCGTACCGCCAAGACACCATTTGGTTTTTTGGTATATACGGAGAAAACTGAAAATTAAAAATTTATAAAATTTCATACCATACCGGAAACAACACAAACCATAAAATCAATTATGTTTGATATGGTTTTTTGGTATCATTTCGAATGCACAGAGTGAGTCTTTTCCTTTGTTAGGAACAAATTGGACAATATGGGTCGTGCCTCGCAAGCCGACCGGGTGCGACCGCAGGCACGCAAACAAAAATATCGGTTGGCCTATGCCTCGCCACATAACAAAGCCGATATTTGAAGCCAAACCTTGAAGCCAGAATGATGCATAGTCCTGTTATTCGTGGGTGACGGGATGCATTGCCCAGCCCAACGCGATCCGTGATGGGGTCCCAGATTGGAGGTTACTCATCACATCGCCTCCCGACCAGGTGGGCTGGGCTGAGGACCACCATGTCATTTCACTAGTGGGCCACACCGAGGCGGCCCATGGCGTATAAAAGGAAGGCCCCGAAGACTTTGTTCTATACTCCAAGATGTTGGAGATCGTCTACAACATGTCCCCCTTGTATGTAACCAACTTGGTTGTAATCCTATACACTCGGTACCTATATAAACCGAGGGGTAGGGCTCGTAGATGACACACGACGATCTTGTAGTAGATCACTTGTACTTTGTACTCCATCCCAAATCAACACAACATAAGCAAGACGTTGATGCCTGCACACTGGTGCACATCGGTGCTATACAAACGGTTTTCAATCCCTTTCCGCGATGGCATTTGGAACCGTCGCCTAGTGAGTGTAGGCGATAGGGGGGTCCGTCCCACACGACCCAGAAACCGTCGGGGATATGCCCTCCTGGCACACACGCTCGGCAAAATGAGGTTGTGTGCGACCGGCGAGCGCTCAAATACGGAAATACGTACAATAGAGCTAAAAATGCAATTATACAGGCGAAATTGTTTCCGGTCGCAAGTACATCCCACACAGTCAGTCCCCGCTAAACGTTTCCGTTTGTATGTACATCCCACACAGTCGCTCCAAGGAAAATGTTTCCGTTCACAAGTACATCACACACAATTTTTCCCGTTAAATCGTTTGCGTTATTGAATGTATCACACACGGTCCGTAGAAGAAACTGTGTGGCAAAGGCTGTCCATCACACACAGTTTTATGTGGTAAACGTTTGCACAAGGTGGCCTAACGCAAAGTCGTGTGTGATTCTTCATTGATCCAACACGGTTTATTCCTAGAAACTGTGTGTGTTACCTGAGGTCATCGCCACCGTATTTTTTCAATAACCGTTTGCAATAGCAAAACCCAATTAGCAGGCTCATTCGCCATTAGCAGGCTAATTGCCCTATTATTAACAATCCATTGATTAATCTAATTGACATTCATATTAAGCACATAATATATTTCATTTCCATATTAAGGAAGTAGAATTTCATAATTGAAATACATCAGAGTACAACATGATATAGCTTCAGCACTCGGCTACCCCACTACCCCATTACACAACTGCACCAGCACCAAGTTTCAGATGCAACATGTAGAACCTTTCGAAATTATCATCATAGACGGTAATATAGACAGATGCATCTCATCTGGAAAACTACTGAAGTGGAAGGCGAATATTGAGCCTTCATTCATGTTGAAGGTCTTTGCAACTTTAGGCCAGTGCCTGTGGATGATTGACCGTCCGCCCTTCGTCCTCTTCAGGAACACTTCAATATGAATCGTGGGTGTTGTATGAAAACCTTCCTCGCCTCCTGACCATAGAGGTGGTTTGAGAGGTAATCATTAGTGAACTGCTTTGGAAAGGCCTGAAAACAAGGATGTGCATAAATATCTTCTCTATATTGGATATGGGGCAAAGGAATAAAAAAAAGGCAAGGTATAATAGTTAATACCATCTTGTAGTGAACTGATGTCTTCTTCATTGTGCAGACAAAGATCTTGTTGTTTTTTATCGCTAATTTCTTTATCCTAACAATCTTTTTGAGTTTCTTGATTTGATTAATATTCATGGACAACTCATTTCCCCATATGCAAAAAGGATCGAACAGTGGGTCAAAACCTCTGACAGCAGGACCTACATGTGCAAGACCAAATTGTTAAAAACCTAAATATTAGAATGGGTCCTGCAATTGCACAATAATGTGCTATTAGACAACGGACCATGCATGTGCTAACCTCGATTGTAAACCTCAGTGCTTCCCATTGTTTCCCTGCAACACATATACGGTAGTTAGTCATCAGGTTAAGTAAGGGTTCGCATGCTATCAGTAAAATATGTTGATGAAAAATAAGCACATTGCAGATTCATCAGATTAATACAAGCCACATGGAAAACCCATTTATCCAAACCAAGCATGATTAAGAACTAGGAAATATAGCACTTGTATATGTTTCTCATGTATTAAGTGCAGCCAAATTCGATTTATTCCTCACATGCACAACAATACAAAATTCTACCACGACAATTCGACATCACATTGCAGAATTGAACCAAGCAGTTAACTCAACACCACAACAAATGAACCAAACATTAACTGAGCACCACATTGCACAATATAACATACTCCTAATAGAAGATCAGACAGTTAACCAAACAGTTAACTACAACCAATTGTAGCAATTGTATTTGTTTCTCATGTATTTACTACAGCCAAATTCAATTTGTTCCTCACATGGTATACAATAACAGAATGCACCCACAAATATTGAACATCGCATTGCAGAATTGAACCAAACAGTTAACTAAACACCACAACACAAATGAACCAAACGTTAACTGAGCACCACATTGCACAATGTATAACCAAACCATGCATGCTTGACAACTTGGAAATATAGCAATTGTATTCGTTTCTCATGTATTTTGTAAAGATAAATTCGAGTTATTTCTCACATGGACGACAATACAAAATTGCAGCCTGAAGAATTGAACATCACATTTGCAGAATTGAATCAAACAGTTAACTGAAGATGACAACTAATTAACAAAACAGTTAATAAGTGAGCACCACACTGCACGACATATAGAACATATACACTAGAGCAACAGATTACATGGTAAAATTTGATAGCACAATTCACTAGAATTTGTGAAGGAATGGCAGGAGCAGCACACGCAATGGGTAAACCGAACATGCTTAACTGGCGTAGCTAGCAAATGGCAAGGTGCTCCTCCAAGATCTAGGGGTCGACACGAATGGCAGCCATCACGACCTCATCTACGCGTGCGGCCGCGATTTGCTTCTCCGTTGCCAAATGCTCCTTGGGATCCTGGCTATACTACATGCACCATGGCTTAGGGCGGCGCTTATTTGGTGGAGGGGTTGGTGATTTGGGTGGAAGGTGTCGCGCTCGCGCCGGCGGTCGGGGTATGTGGGATGTGGAAGGAGGAGGAGCATGGGGGTCGGGTGTGGATTACCTCCCTGGATAGACGAGGCCGGGCAGCGTGAAGGAGGGTCGCCGATGAGGAGGCGGCGCTGCAAGCAAGGAGTGAAGGTTTCAACTTGGAAAGGAAGGCGGAAACATTGGAAATGTGGCTTTTGGGAAGGGGGAGGGGGCGGGGAGGTAGATATTTTTCCGCGAAGCCAAATTTTTTGAATCGCTTCAGCGAAAAAACTGGCGCGCAAAGTGTCATCACACACGATCCCTCATTCAGAACTATGTATGATATGTGAACATCACAAATGATTCAGATAGCTTAACCCGTGTGTGATGAGTTTGAACGTCAAAAATTTTGGTTCGCATTTCCATGGTTACAGTGGTCATCCACGTCATTGCATAATTTGGGTACACAAAGGAGACTACAGCACACCCACACTTCTTAATCGAGCAAGTTCAGCAATTAAACAGAGCAAGCTGACCTAAACATTACTCTGACAAATTAAAGACCGGCGCTCTTAATTAAAAAAACAAAGAGTACTACTACAACTGGTGCTCGTCGATCTCCGCCGCCGCTTCCATGTCCAGCTCGCGCTCGACGGTCTCCTGGGGAAGGGGCTCCATGGCATCCATCGGACCATACTCGGCAAGCATCTCACCATCCGCGTCCGCCATCTCTTTGGAAAAGGCTACCACGAGCTGGGCGTGGGCAGACGCGATCTAGGCTTGGACGGGCTCCGTCGTCGCAAGTTATGCGGCGGAGGAACGGACGGCTGCTCGAACGCTCTCGGCGATTGCCAGCTCTTCGGGCGTGGGTTGCCGACGTTGTCGGAGAAGCTTTGTTCGATTTGTGCGGTGACCGCCACGAGCTGGGCGTGGGCGGCCTCGACATGGTCTTGGGAAGCCTCCATCAGGGCTAAGGCCGCCGCTGTGGAACGGACAGCTGCTGTGGCGCTCTCGCCAGTTGTTATCCCCGAGCCAGATGTTGCTGCCGCCACCTGAGAAGCAACAGCGGCCGTTTGGGCTGCCATGGCCGCCCGGTCGCAGATTGCGGCCTAGCTCATGAACCTTGTTAGCACACGCATGGCGGCTGCGGCCGCGCTCTCGCCGGAGTGGGCCACCAAAGTTGCCCTCACGGCGCGGGTCCACATGCCCATCTTTCACCGGTGACGATTGAACAGTGAAATGATATTTGGGGAGCGAGCTAGCGTGCTTGAGACGCCGGCTGTGGACTCTAGCCGATGCACCTTCTTGCGTAAGCCATAGGCATACTATACACCGACAGTGCTCCAGGATATTTTGTGCTGCATCTCACACGGTTGGTGATAATAAATTGTGTGCAATCTACTTGATTTTTCATCTTTATTTGAATTACATAATGGAGTCATAGCGGCAATGGACGGTGTTTGAATTGCTAGACCTTTTATCTGGAGTGAACATGCAACTATATGTGTGTCGTAAAAGCACTGGAATTATTTAGCGTTCGTTTTAACATTTTATACATTAAATTGGTTTTCTAGCCATTTCAGGTGCACAATTCAAAATTAAACTACATGCACATGCTCCGGTGCACCAACATGGGTTGCAAAATCATATATGTGTCCATGGGTTTATGCTTATGTCCCATGCACCGTGGCTCTCCGGCAAATGTCGACGTACTTGCTTTCGTAATTCTAGTAAATCCAAAATTCGTCTGAAATTCATGAAACTTGGCATGCTATCATGGAGCGGCATCAACATGCCATGGTAAATATTTTTATCCCATTTGAGGCAGGTCTGGGTATAAGCTTCTCATAAACCAGAGCTTCTCACAACAAGTGTGATGGTATCGGTAGGGAACGTTTCACCTTTCTGGACGAAACGATATCCGTTGCCTCTTCTCGATTTCAAATTTTTTCCTAGTGTCAACATAGAACAACAGGAGTGTTGTGTCAATTATTGGGATTTTTCGGGGTTCTCTTAGACATTTTTATACATTAACTGAGTTTTCTATGCATTCATGTGCAGAATTCAAATTCAAACTACAGGCACATGCTGTAATGCATATAAATTAGTTGAAAATTCAAATAAGTCTCCTTGGTTGCCTCCTTAGGTCCCATGCAAGAAATGGGAATGAATGTAAAACACCCTGCCACTGTCACTCGGCTGCAAACATTGAGATACCTGGTTTTTAAATCCTAGTAAATCCAAAACTCGTCTTAAATTCATGAAACTTGGCATGCTATCATGGAGCGAAATGAACATGTCATGGTAAAAAATTTGTCCCATTTGGGGTAGGTTTGGGTATATATGCTTCTCACAAACCAGAGTTTCTCACAACAAGAATGATGGTTTTGGTAGGGAACGTCCCGCCTTTGGGGACGAAACGATATCCATTGCGTCTTATTGCTTTCAAAAAATTTCTCGTCTCAACATAGAACAGCAGGAGTGTTGTGTTAATTTTTGTGAATTTTCGGGGTTCATTTGGACATTTTTATGCATTAACTAAGTTTGCAATGCATTTATGTGCATAATTCAAATTTGAACAACATGCACATGCTCCAGTGCATACAAATTGGTTGAAAAATAAAATCTGTGTCCTTGGGTGCATGCTTAGGTCCCATGCAAGAAATGGTAATGAATTTAAAACACCAGGGCACCGTTGATTTCTGGCAAAACATTGAGATACCTTGTTTTTAAACTCTAGTAAATCCAAAACTCGTCTGAAATTCATGAAACTTGGCATGCTATCATGGAGCGGCATCAACATGCCGTGGTAAATTTTATGTCCCATTTGGGGCAGGTTGTCCCACCTTTGGGGACGAAACGATATCCATTGCCTCTTATTGCTTCCAAAAATTTTCTCGTGTGAACATAGAACAACATGAGTGTTGTGTCAATTTTTGTGATTTTTCGGGGTTTGTTTGGACATTTTATGCATTAACAGAGTTTTCAATGCATTTATGTGCATAATTAAAATTTGAACTACATGCACATGCTCCAGTGCAAATAAATTGGTTCAAAAATCAAATATATTTGCTTGGGTGCATGCTTAGGTCCCATGCAAGAAATGGTAATGAATTTCAATCACTAGGGCACCGTTGATTGCCGGCACAACATTGAGATACCTGGTTTTTAAATTCTAGTAAATCAAAAACTCTTCTGAAATTCGTGAAACTTGGCATGCTATCATGGAGCGGCATCAACATGCCGTGGTAAAATTTCGGTCCCATTTGGGGCAGGTTTGGGTATATGCTTCTCATAAACCAGAGATTGTCACAACAAGCATGATGGTTTCGGTAGGGAACGTCCCACCCTTGGGGACGAAAACATATCCATTGCCTCCTATTGCTTTCAAATTTTTTCTCGTGTCAACATAAAACAACAGGAGTGTTGTGTCAATTTTTGTGATTTTTCATGGTTTGTTTGAACATTTTTATGCATTAACTGAGTTTTCAATGCATTTATGTGCATAATTCAAATTGAACTACATGCACATGCTCCAGTGCATATAAATTGGTTGAAAAATCAAATATGTGTCCTTGGGTGCATGCTTAGGTCCCATGCAAGAAATGGTAATGAATTTCAAACACCAGGGCACCGTTGATTGCCGGGAAAACATTGAGATACCTGGTTTTCAAATTCTAGTAAATCCAAAACTCGTCTAGAATTCATGAAACTTGGCATGCTATCATGGAGCAGCATCAACATGCCGTGGTAAAAATTTTGTCCCATTTGGGGCAAGTTTTGGTATATGCTTCTCACAAACAAAAGCTTCTCACAACAAGCATGATGGTTTCGGTAGGGAACGTCCCACCTTTGGGGACGAAAGGATATCCATTGCCTCTTATTGCTTCCAAAAATTTTTCTCGTGTCAACATAGAACAACACGAGTGTTGTGTCAATTTTTGTGATTTTTTGGGGTTCATTTGGACATTTTTATGCATTAATTGAGTTTTCAATGCATTTATGTGCATAATTCAAATTTGAACTACATCCACATGCTCCAGTGCATATAAATTGGTTGAAAAATCAAATCCGTTTGCTTGGGTGTATGCTTAGGTCCCATGTAAGAAATGGTAATGAATTTCAATCACCAGGGCACCGTTGATTGCCGACACAACATTGAGATACCTGGTTTTTCAATTCTAGTAAATCCAAAACTCATTTGAAATTCATGAAACTTAGCATTCTATCATGGAGCGGCATCAACATGCTGTGGTAAATTTTTTGTCCCATTTGGGGAAAGTTTTTGTATATGCTTCTCACAAACCAGAGCTTCTCACAACAAGCATGATGGTTTCGGTAGGGAACGTCCAACCTTTGGGGACGAAAAGATATCCATTGCCTCTTATTGCTTTCAAATTTTTTCTCGTGTCAACATAGAACAACAGGAGTGTTGTGTCAATTTTTTTTATTTTTCGGGGTTCGTTTGGACATTTTTATGCATTAACTGAGTGTTCAATGCATTTATGTGCATAATTCAAATTTGAACTACATCCACATGCTCCAGTGCATATAAATTGATTGAAAAATAAAATCTGTTTGCTTGGGTGCATGCTTAGGTCCCATGTAAGAAATAGTAATGAATTTCAATCACCAGGGCACCGTTGATTGCTGACATAACATTGAGATACCTTGTTTTTAAATTCTAGTAAATCCAAAACTCGTTTGAAATTCATGAAACTTGGCATGCTATCATGGAGCGGCATCAACATGCCGTGGTAATTTTTTTGTCCCATTTGGGGCAGGTTTTGGTATATGCTTCTCACAAACCAGAGCTTCTCACAACAAGCATGATGGTTTCGGTAGGGAACGTCCCACCTTTGGGGATGAAAAGATATCCATCGCCTCTTTTTGCTTTCAAATTTTTTCTCGTGTCAACATAGAACAACATGAGTGTTGTGTCATTTTTTTCATTTTTGGGGTTCGTTTGGACATTTTTATGCATTAACTGAGTTTTCAATGCATTTATGTGCATAATTCAAATTGAATTACATGCACATGGTCCAACGCATATAAATTAGTTGAAAAATCAAATCTGTTCCCTTGGGTGCATGCTTAGGTCCCAGCAAGAAATGGTAATGAATTTCAAACACCAGGGCACCGTTGATTGCGGCAAAACATTGAGATACCTGGTTTTTAAATTCTAGTAAATCCAAAACTCGTCTAAATATCATGAAACTTGGCATGCTATCATGGAGCGGCACCAACATGTCATGGTAAATTTTTTGTCCCATTTGGGGCAGGTTTGGGGTATTTGCTTCTCACAAACAAGAGCTTCTCACAACAAGCATGATGGTTTCGGTAGGGAACGTCCCACCTTTGGGGACGAAACGATATCCATTGCCTCTTATTGCTTCCAAATTTTTTCTCGTGTCAACATAGAACAACAAGAGTGTTGTGTCAATTTTTGTGATTTTTCGGGGTTCATTTGGACATTTTTATGCATTAACTGAGTTTTCAATGCATTTATGTGTATAATTCAAATTTGAACTACATGCACATGCTCCAGTGCATATAAATTGGTTGAAAAATATAATTTGTTTTCTTGGGGGCTTGCTTAGGTCCCATGCAAGAAATGGTAATGAATTTCAATCACCAGGGCACCGTTCGTTGCCGACACAACATTGAGATACCTGGTTTTTAAATTCTAGTAAATCCAAAACTCATTTGAAATTCATGAAACTTGGCATGCTATCATGGAGCGGCATCAACATGCCATGGTAAAATTTTTGCCCCATTTGGGGCAGGTTTGGGTATATGGTTCTCACAAACCAGAGCTTCACACAACACGCATGATGGTTTCGGTAGGGAACGTCCCACCTTTGGGGACGAAAAGATATACATTGCCTCTTATTGCTTTCAAATTTTCTCTCGTGTCAACATAGAACAACAGGAGTGTTGTGTCAATTTTTGTGATTTTTCGGGGTTCGTTTGGACATTTTTATGCATTAGCTGTGTTTTCAATGCATTTATGTGCATAATTCAAATTTGAACTACATCCACATGCTCCAGTGCATATAAATTGGTTGAAAAATCAAATCTGTTTCCTTGGGTGCATGCTTAGGTCCCATGCAAGAAATGGTAATGAATTTCAAACACCAGGGCACCGTTGATTGCCGGCAAAACAATGAGATACCTGGTTTTTAAATTCTAGTAAATCCGAAACTCGTGTGAAATTCATGAAACTTGGCATGCTATCATGGAGGGGCATCAACATGCCGTGGTAAATTTTTTGTCCCATTTGGGGCAGGTTTGGGTATATGCTTCTCACAAACCAGAGCTTCTCACAACAAGCATGATGGTTTCGGTAGGGAACGTCCCACCTTTGGGGACGAAACGATATCCATTGCTCTTATTGCTTCCAATTTTTTTCCCGTGTCAACACAGAACAACAGGAGTGTTGTGTCAATTTTTTTGATTTTTCGGGGTTCGTTTGGACATTTTTATGCATTAACTGAGTTTTCAATGCATTTATGTGCATAATTCAAATTTGAACTACATGCACATGCTCCAGTGCATATCAATTGGTTGAAAAATCAAATCTGTGTCCTTGGGTGCATGCTTAGGTCCCATGCAAGAAATGGTAATGAATTTCAAACACTAGGGCACCGTTGATTGCCGGCAAAACATTGAGATACCTGGTTTTTAAATTCTAGTAAATCCAAAACTCGTCTGAAATTCATGAAACTTGGCATGCTAACATGGAATGGCACCCGACATGCTATGGTATTTTTCGTGTCCATTTTTAGAGAAGGCGCACTCGAATAATGGCAGCCAACAGAGGCATTTCGAAAAATATCTGCCACTTGAATATCTCAAACGGTTGTATAATTCAAACCGTGTGCGTTCTGTTAACCATTCACGTGACACCAAGTGTCTTGGTTTTAATGGCTGTAGGAGGTGCCATGCGGACAGATTCTTGACCTTGACTGAACGGGAGGCATGCGAGCGCAGTCTAGTGTGCAGGCTGACCGAGAGGCGTGCAAGCTGTCCTCGAATGCACAGGCTCACCGGGAGGCGTGAGAGCTATACGCTGCGCAGGCTCACTGGGAAGCGAGCCCTTTGACTTCCATGGCCGCCTGCCTTACTCTCCGTGCGCGTGCTCCCTCAGCGGCATGGGACGCTGCCGTTGAACGCTACCTCTCAGCGCCGCCAGCTGTCGTCCTCCCGCGCCCCACCCGTCGACCCCGGGACGACATGATGCGAAGTGAGAGCAAGATTTGTGCATCTCTTCAACGCAAACGGTTCTTTTGGATGACCCGTGTGCAACCACTTACAAACAATTTGGTGCAATTTGCATCTGTTATATTGGGTATGTTGCGATTTGTCAAACTAGAAAGATTGACATTTGTTGATCTAGTAAGATTGCCATTTGTCAACCTTGTAACACTGCGATTTGTCAAAATATGAAGCTAAAAATCACGAGCGGTATCTAATTTTTGCAACTAAAATTCAGTAATTAAGCATAGATTTCATTCATAGATTAAGCAGTCGTTCTTAATTTATACAAATAGTTCAACTCGACAGCAGAACTGACCAAACTTTTCCCCAATTGTTGCCAACCATGTACTGAAATAGCTAGTTCAACTATATATACTAGCTAATTTTAAGTACGTTGTACAGTTCCACCACATCTATAGTCAGATGAACTGACCAAAATAGCCCCTAAATACTACTACTACTATTGTGGAGGGGCTTTGTACTACTTCCGGCTGCCTCTCCTCTGCCGAGCGTGCTCAGTAAGAGGCGGAGGAGGAGGAGTCTACCGACGAGCTGGGCAACCGCAATACGGTGTCTGCCGCTGTTGCAGCTTCAGCGACGCTCACCTCGAACGCCCTTTGCGGCTCCAGACGACCCCTCTCGAAGCGGTGGTTCTCCTATAGATCTCCTGATTCCTCCCCTCTGAGGCGGCGTCTGCCGCGGCCATGGCGGCGGTAAGGCTCTTTACATGCTCGACGAGGCGCTCCTCCTCCTCCTGCAGGAACCCGGTGTAGCGCGCAAGGTCGCTGACGCATGTGCGGGCATCCACCTCCGCCTCCCGCCTTCGGGCCGCGGTGGCGGACCGGGTGATGACCCCGGCGGTCGACGCTGGGCTAGCAGCCAAAGTGGCCGACGATGGGGTGGCGGCCATGAGCACCACCTCCCGCCTCCGGGCCGCGGTGGCGGACCGGGTGATGACCACGGTGGCCGGCAGTGGGGTGGCGGCCACGACGGCCACCTCCCGCCTTCTGGCCGCGGCGGCGGAGCGGGCGATGGCCCTGGCTTTCAACGGTGGTGTGGCGGCAACGGCGGTCGGCAACAACTGCCGACGGGCACTGGCGGCGGAGGGTGTGGTGGGTGTTCCGCGCACACCCAACAGGGACGCCACGCGGACTACACTACGCCAGGGACTGTGCCGCCGCTGCGGGGTATCCTCCAAGTTGGAGCTGTCCTCGGATGACGGCAGAGTGGCTGAGCGACGACGACAGACCAATGCCATTGGCGATTGTAGGAGAAGCAGACGAGATAAGCTACAGGGAGGGAGGGGAAAATGTGACGCAGGACTCGCCGGCCGTGAGGGTTTTTATAGCAGGCCGGTAAGCATTGGGATTTTGGTGGATTTAACCGAGTCGGGCGGGAAGCTTGCGCAGGAACCTGCGAGGTTGCATGGGAACGGGCACACCGACGATTCATTGGCGCCACCGTTTGGCCAAAAGAACGCCCCCGCGCGCTGCGCAAGCTTGCGCTGTAAGCCGTCTGCGGCAGCGGGGTGACAAGACGTGCGAGAGGAGGACGAAAGGCCATGTACACACACGGTTAATAAAAAACGTTTGCGATTTAATTACCTACTGTACCTCCGTCCTAGTTTATAAGTATGATTTAACTAATAAAATACGAATGCATGTCGCCAAAGATTATATAGTTGGATTCGTATTTGAATATAGTTTCTAATTATATAATTTTTATAACATGCATTAACATTTTGTGGATTAAATTTTAGGGAAAAGTATGGCACAGAATATAAAGGGGACTATAGACTAGACGGAGGTGGTAGCACACGGCCGCTCTCTACGGAGTCACGCAACTATCGGCCGGTTGTAGGCGACCATTTCCTGCATGTTCAACTGCTCTATGCGTGTGGTTGCTTGCGGTTCAGGTGGCCGCGGTGCGCTCTGCTCTCGCGTCCCTCCGAGTGCTCTGCCCTCGTCCCTCCATGCGCGCTGCTAGTGTTTGGGGCCGACGCATGATCACACACGTTCGTGTGCATGCGGTTGCGCCGGGCGCGACACGACGATGCAGTTACCCGCTGCAAAAACTGCCATGCAGACGCGCAGAGAATCCAGGCCGCCCGGCCCCCATTTATTCCTCCGGCAATTTACCTTATATCTCTCATGTCACAAGACACAATAAGCACACCCATGACGACACATACAGAGAGGACATCTAGCGGTTCCAATGGCGCTCGCAGTGGCCGACGACGACAACGGCGGGCGGTACACCACGCATCACGTAGTGGACACCCACGTGAGGGGGAAGGCCCTCTCGGTTGTGTACACGAATGATCCGGTCTCGATGGAGAGCTCCATCCAAACTATGGAGCAGTTCCTTGCCGAGGACAAGTACCGAGTGGTCGGCTACGACCTCGAGTACACCATGGGTCGTGCCGGGCATGATCAGAAGGTTGCCGTCGCCCAGTTGTGCGTGCGACATGACATCCTCGTCTACCACTACCACCTAGCCACAAGGCCTTGCGAGCATTTCTCCAGGTTTATCAACGGCTCCGACTACGGTTTCTCTACGGTGGACACCACCAACGATCTAAAAGCGCTCAAGGTTTCGGGCGAAATGACCGAGTCTTGTCAACATCCAGCACCATGGGGAGCGACAACAACAAACTGAACTCCCTGGTTGACCTCGCCTCGGCCATCATCGACCCCTACTACGCGAAGATGAAGGAAGACAACAAGAAGGACAAGAATGCCTGGCACAGTGTTTGGCATGAGAGACTGGATGAAGAACACGTCAAGTACGCGTACACAAGCTACGAGATGTACAGGCGGATCGTTGACATGAGGAACTGTCTTCTTCCTGCCCCAGATGAGGGATCGAGCCACATAGCAGTGGCAGGAGCGTCACAAGAAGTAGATGACTAGACAATCGTTTCTCCTACTTTAGAATGCATGCAATTGTTGATTGAGGTGTGTGCGAATGATTTGTATAGTCACTTATGTAATTGGATGTTTATTTCAGTTACATATATATATATACACATACATGTTATTCTATTGTAGACAGAGCAAATGACACGGCTTATTAGCAGCAATCATCTGTGTTATTATAGGTCTTCGCACACATTTCTGATTACGGACCTGTTTGCCGCGTATCACACACATCTTGTTCAGTTGAACCGTTTCCATTGTGTTGCCTAATCACACACAGTTCATCCTAGTGAACCGTGTGATGTATATCGTTTCTTTGATAAACTCATCATGTACTGTTTCACCCTATAAATCAAAGAAAAAGACCTTTTACGTTCATCGCACATATATTTGTGTCATTTTTGTTTTTGCCTCGGAGCCAAAGATAACCATTGCGATACAATATCTTTTAACAAGAAAAAACACGTCGATTCTCGACCGGAGGCTCGGATCTACAACCTTGCCTAGTTAATCATTCTGATAATCAACATAAAAATATTCGACATCTCGGATATTGCATTATATGCATCGGTTTCGAATCATGTCTTTGGTCAATAGTTCGGTTGCCTGGCTCCTGTGCTTACCCCTTATGTTTCAGCACTGAGAACCACTACAATTGTACTTCTAGCTAGACTGGTTAAGTGCTTTAGTGCAGAAAGATGAAAACTGACTGTCATGATTGGCAAAAACAGGTCGGCAATCTTATGATTATGTCAAACTAAAAATCGATAGAGGTTACTCTATGTTAAATGAATGGTTGTTGTCAAAATGAGCTAAAGTGTTAATGGCTCGACCTCGGCACGTCCAAACACCGCACACACCGAGGGCTAGTCAATTGCCCCCATAGTCAAGCTCCTATGACTAAGGTGAAAGTTATAAAGCCAAATAGTCCATTGCCTAGTTTCTGTTAATACAAACCGCCTTCAGGGACTGAGACATCGGCTAAGGGTTAACGTGTTGCAGAACCACCCCTTGTATTATATACAAGGGGGTGGAAGCCGACGATTGGCCATTTTCATTATTTCAACGGTCGCAGAAGACTCAAAATAAACTTATCAGACAATAAAGCCAGGAATTCAAAAAATATAACTTGCCTTTTTACAAAGATTACACCTCGGCATACCAAGGGCACATTTAGAAAAGTAGGTTGTCTTTGCTACACCGGGCCTCGTTATCCGAGCACCATCCAGTACCTCGGCCATGTACCTCTCAGGAGTATGGTTCTTCCCTTCCGGAGGCCCCGCAATCACAAATTCGGCCTTGATCCTGGGGTAATGCATCCTCACAAACGCATACGCTCGTTGAGCACTCTCCAGACAGGCTTAACACTTCCAGCAGAGAACTTGGGGGCTGGCACCTTGCAGCCGCTTGACCAGGCCATAGAAGCTGCTTAGAAGTGGCTCCGGTGGCCAAAGGTTGATGTAGATGTCCTCCATGGCCAGCCTCTCCATGTGATACAGTTCCATCAGCTACTTCATCTCATTGTTCAGCAGCGGTGGATGCGAGGGTGCCTGGAACCGACCCCAGAAGACCTTCTACTCGGAGTCACCCTCGATGGAACCACAGTAGTGGCCGACATCTGACGCGCTCCTCGGCAGGTCCACGAAAGCGTCCAAGGAACATCAAATGTTCATAAGCTTGGTGAACCTGATTTCTCCAAAAACCCGTTGAAGCAAGTATGGCTTACCACTGGAAATTTGCTTCACTTCATGAAGCTCCTCACGGTCTGCCCAAGCCTGGTCTCTTTGCACGCTGATACGTCCATTTTGCATCATGTTTTCTTACAGTTATTTATAACATTTTTATCCATAATAATGCTTCTTGGAGTAATTCTAGTGCCTTTTCTCTAATAATTTGCAAGGAACACACCAAGAGGGAGAATTCCGGCAGCTGGAAATCTGGACCTGGAAAAGCTACATTAGGCCACCTATTCTACACAACTCCAAATGAGCTGAAACTTTACGGAGATTTTTTATGGATTATTTAAGAAATATTAGAGCCAATAAACACCAGAGGGGGGCCACCAGGTGGGCACAACCCACCTGGGCACGCCAGGCGCGCCCTGGTGGGTTGTGGCCTCCTCAGCCCACCTCTGGTGCCCATCTTCTGGTATACAACTCATTTTGACCTAGAAAAAATAAGGAGGAGACATTCAAGACGGAGCGCCACCGTCTCGAGGCGGAACTTGGGCAGGAGCACTTTTGCCCTCCGGCGGAGCGATTCCGCCAAGGGAACTTCCCTCCCAGAGGGGGAAATCATCGTCATCATAATCATTAACAACTCTCCCATCTAGGGGAGGGCAATATCCATCAACCTCTTCAAATGCACCATCTCCTCTCAAACCCTAGTTCATCTCTTGTGTTCAATCTTGTTATCGGAACTATAGATTGGTGCTTGTGGGTGTCTAGTAGTGTTGATTACATCTTGTAGTTGATTACTATATGGTTTATTTGGTGCAAGATTATATGTTCAGATCCATTATGCCATTTAATACTCCTCTGATAGTACGTATGTTGATTACATCATGTTTATCATTTGTGAGTAGTTACTTTTGTTCTTGAGGTCACGGGAGAAATCATGTTGCAAGTAATAATGTGAACTTGATATGTGTTTGATATTTTGATAGTATGTATGTTGTTATTCCCTTATTGGTGTCATGTGAACGTCTACTACATGACACTTCACCATATTTGGGCCTAAGGGAATGAATTGTGGAGTAGCAATTTGATGGTGGGTTGCGAGAGTGACAGAAGCTTAAACCCCAGTTTATGCGCTATTTCGTAAGGGACCGATTGGATCCAAAAGTTTAATGCTATGGTTATAATTTATTCTTAATACTTTTCTCGTAGTTGCGGATGCTTGCGGGAGGGTTAATAATAAGTAAGAACCGCACCTAAGCACTGGTCCACCCACATATCAAATTATCAAAGTAGCGAACACAAATCAAACCAGCATGATGAAAGTGACTAGATGAAATTCCCGAGTACCCTCAAGAACGCTTTGCCTATCATAAGATACCATTTTGGCCTGTCCTTTGCCTCAAAAGGATTGGGCTACCTTGCTGCACTTTTGTTACTATTATCGTTACTTGCTTGTTACAAATTATCTTGCTATCAAACTACTCCGCCACTTACAATTTCAACACTTGCAGACATTACGTTACTGCAAACTACTTGTCATTTCCTTCCGCTCCTCATTGGATTCGACACTCTTACTTATCGAAAAGAGCTACAATTGATCCCCTATACTTGTGGGTCATCAAGGCTATTTTCTAGGGCCGTTGCCGGGGAGTGAAGCGCTTTTGGTAAGTGGAATTTGGTAAGGAAACATTTATGTAGTGTGCTGAAATTTATTGTCACTTGTTACTATGGAAAACAATCCTTTGAGGGGTTTATTCACCTCGTCCGGAACCACAATTAGCTACCCCTGAACCTACTGCACCTACAGAAAATATTGAATATGAAATTCCTTCGGGTATGATAGAACAACTGCTAGCTAATCCTTATGCAGGAGATGGAACCGAACATCCTGATATGCACTTGATATATGTGGAACACATTTATGGATTGTTTAAGCTTGCAGGTTTACCCAGCGATGAAGTGATGAAAAAGGTTTTCCCTTTATCTTTGAAGGAAGAAGCATTGGAAGGTATAGGCTATGTGATGATATTGGATCATGGAATTGGAATCGTTTGAAATTGGAGTTCCACCAGAAATTTTATCCTATGCATCTAGTTCATCGTGATCGGAATTATATATATAATTTTTGGCCTCGTGAAGGAGAAAGTCTCACTCTAGCTTGTGAGAGGCTTAAGTCAATGTTATATTCATGCCCCAATCATGAGCTCTCAAGAGAAATTATTATCCAGAATTTTTATGCTCGGCTTTCTCGTAATGATCAAACCATGCTTGATACTTCTTGTGCTGGTTCATTTATGAAGAAGACTATTGAATTTCGGTGGGATCTTTTGGAAAGAATGAAATGCAACTCTGAAGATTGGGAACTCGACGAAGGTAAAGAGTCAAGTATTAAACTTAAGTATGATTGTGTTAAATCTTTTATGGATACTGATGCTTTTCAAAAGTTCAGCACTAAATATGGACTTGACTCTGAGATAGCAGCCTCCTTTTGTGAATCATTTGCTACTCACGTTGAACTCCCTAAGGAGAAGTGGTTTAAATATCACCCACCTATTAAAGAAGAAATTAAAGAACCAGTACCGGTTAAAGAAGAAACTATACTTTATAATGTTGATCCAGGTGTTCCTTCTGCTTATTTTGAGAAACCACCTTTCCGTGTTAGGATTAAGGAACATGCTAAAGTTTCAACTGTGGTTAACAAAAGCTATATTAGAACACCTAAACCTGATGAACAAATTAAAGTAGAACCTAGTATTGCTATGGTTAAAGATCTCTTGGAGGAAGATATGGATGGGCATGTTATTTACTTCTGTGAAGAAGCTGCTAGAATTGCTAAACCTGATAAAAAAGATAAACATAGACCAGTTGTTGGCATGCCTGTTATTTAAGTTAAAATAGGAGATCACTACTATCATGGTTTATGTGACATCGATGCTAGTGTGAGTGCTATTCCTTACACTTTATATGAAGAAATCATGAAAGACATAGTTCCTGCTGAGATAGAAGAAATAGATGTTACTATTAAACTTGCTAATAGACACACCATATCACCATTTGGGATTATTAGAGATGTTGAAGTCTTACGTGGGAAATTAAATACCCTACTGATTTTCTTGTTCTTGGTCCCCACAAGATGACTTTTGTCCCATTATCTTTGGTAGACCTTTATTGAATATAGTTAATGCTAAGATAGATTTGTAAGAAACAAACTGTTGGTGTTATCTTTGGTGATGAGTCTCATGAGTTTAATTTTTCCAAGTTTAGTAGAAATCATCATGAAAAAGAATTGCCTAGTAAGGATGAATTAATTGGTCTTGCTTCTATTGCTGGTCCACCTACTGATCCGTTACAACAATATTTGCTAGACCATGAAAATGATTTACATATGAATGAAAGAAATGAAATAGATAAGGTTTTCTTTGAACAACGTCCTCTGCTTAAACACAATTTGCCTATTGAAACTCTAGGAGGTCCTCCTCCACCTAAAGGTGATCCTGTGTTTGAATTAAAACAATTGCCAGACACTTTGAAATATGCTTATCTCGATGAAAAGACAATATATCCTGTTATAATTAGTGTTAACCTTTCAGAACATGAAGAAGAAAGATTATTGAAAGTTCTAAGGAAGCATCGAGCTGCTATTGGATAGACTCTTGATGATTTAAAGGGCATTAGTCCCACTCTATGTCAGCACAAAATTAACATGGAACCTGACGCTAAACCCGTTGTTGATCACCAACGTCGGTTGAATCCAAAAATGAAGGGGTAAGAACGGAAATCTTAAAACTTTTGGAAGCAGGTATAATTTATCCTATAGCTGACAGTAGATGGGTAAGTCCTGTTCATTGTGTCCCTAAGAAAGGAGGTATTACTATTGTTCCTAATGATAAGAATGAACTTATTCCACCTAGAATTGTTACAGGCTATAGAATGGTAATTGATTACAGAAAATTAAACAAAGCAACTAGAAAAGATCATTACCCCTTGCCTTTTATTGATCAAATGCTTGAAAGATTATCTAAGCACACACACTTTTGCTTCCTAGATGGATACTCTGGCTTTTCACAAATACCTGTTTCTCAACCTGATCAAGAGAAGACTACTTTTACTTGTCCCTTTGGAACTTATGCTTATAGACGTATGCCTTTTGGTTTATGTAATGCACCTGCTACCTTTCAAAGAGGTATGACTGCTATCTTCTCTAACTTTTGTGAAAAGATTGTTGAGGTTTTCATGGATGACTTTTCTGTTTATGGGAAGTCTTTTGATGATTGTTTAAGCAATCTTGAGCGAGTTTTGCAGAGATGTGAACAAACAAATATTGTCTTGAATTGGGAGAAGTGCCACTTTATGGTTAATGAAGGCATTGTCTTGGGTCATAAAATTTCTGAAAGAGGTATTGAAGTGGACCAAGCTAAGGTTGATGCAATTGAGAAAATGCCATGTCCTAAGGACATCAAAGGTATTCATAGTTTCCTAGGTCATGTTGGTTTCTATAGGAGATCTATCAAAGACTTCTCTAAAATTTCTAGGCATCTTATTAATCTTTTGCAAAAGGATATTCCTTTTGTTTTTTATGATGATTATCTTGAAGCCTTTGAAACACTCAAGAAAGCCTTAATATCTGCACCTATTGTTCAACCACCTGATTGGAACTTGCCTTTTTAAATTATGTGTGATGTTAGCGATTATGCTGTTGGTGCTATTCTAGTACAAAGAGTTGATAAGAAATTGAATGTTATTCATTATGCTAGTAAAACTCTAGACAGTGCTCAAAGAAATTATGCTACTACTGAGAAAGAATTCTTAGCAGTGGTGTTTGCTTGTGATAAATTTAGATCGTATAGTGTTGATTCCAAGGTAACTGTTCACACAGACCATGCTGCTATTAAATATCTTATGGAAAAGAAAGATGCTAAACCTAGACTTATTCGTTGGGTTCTCTTGTTACAAGAATTTGATTTACATATCATTGATAGAAAAGGAGCTGAAAACCCAGTAGCTGATAATTTGTCTAGGCTTGAAAATGTGCTTGATGACCCACTACCTATTGATGTTAGTTTTCCTGATGAGGAGTTAGCTGCAATAAATGTTTCTCATAGTACTCCTTGGTATGCTGACTATGCTAATTATATTATTGCTAAATATTTACCACCTAGCTTTACATAACAGCAAAAGAAAAAATTCTTTATGATTTAAGACATTACTTTTGGGATGACCCACATCTTTATAAAGAAGGAGTAGATGGTATTATTAGACATTGTGTACCTGAGCATGAACAGGGACAAATCCTATGGAAATGTCACTCCGAAGCTTATGGAGGGCATCATGCTAGAAATAGAACTGCTCACAAGGTATTGCAATCTAGATTTTATTGGCCTACTCTCTTCAAGGATGCCCGTAAGTTTGTCTCTTCTTGTGATGAATGTCAAAGAATAGGTAATATCGGTAAGCGTCAAGAAATGCCTATGAATTATTCACTTGTTGTTGAACCATTTGATGTTTGGGGATTTGATTATAGGGGACCTTTTCCTTCCTCTAATGGGTATACACATATCTTGGTTGCTGTTGATTATGTTACTAAATGGGTAGAAGCTATTCCAACTAGTAGTGCTGATCACAACACCTCTATTAAAATGCTTAAGGAAGTTATTTTCCCAAGGTTTGTAGTCCCTAGATATTTAATGACTGATGGTGGTTCACACTTTATTCATGGTGCTTTCCGTAAGATGCTTGCTAAGTATGATGTTAACCATATAATTGCATCACCCTATCATCCTCAGTCTAGTGGTCAAGTTGAACTTAGCAATAGAGAAATAAAATTAATTTTGCAAAAGACTGTTAATTGGTCCAGGAAGAATTGGTCTAAGAAATTAGTTGATGCACTTTGGGCTTATAGAACAACACATAAAAATCCTATGGGTATGTCTCCTTATAAAATGGTTTATGGAAAAGCTTGTCATTTGCCTCTTGAGTTAGAACATAACTATGGAGAACTCAACTATGATTTCAAACTTGCTGGTGAAAAGAGGTTATTTGATATAAGCTATGGAGAACCCAAGCTTATGAAAATGCAAAGTTATTCAAAGAAAAAGGTTACAAGATGGCATGACAAAAGAATTCAAAAGCGTGAGTTTAAAGTTGGAGAATATGTCCTTTTGTACAACTCTCGTTTTAGATTTTTTGCAGGAAAGCTCCTCTCGAAATGGGAAGGCCCATACATCATCGAGGAGATTTACCGGTCTAGAGCCATCAAAATAAATAACTCCGAAGGTACTAACCCTAAGGTTGTCAATTGGAAACGAATAAAGCATTATATCTCAGGTACGCCTATCAATGTTGAAAGTAATATTATCCAAAATTTGACACCGGAAGAACACATAAAAGAGTCCTTCCGGAACACTCCAGAATCGTAAAAATAAAGAGGTATGTGATACGGTAAGTAAACGGACTCCGAAAAATCCGCAAAAATATTTTTTATCAGTTTTGGAATATTTTAAAATCTTGGAAATAAAGAAACTTCCAGGAAGCGTCCCCTGGTGGGCACAAGACACCAGGGCTCGCCAGGCAAGCGCCCAGGTGGGTTGTGCCCACCTGGGACACCTTCCGTACTCCGTTTTTCTTCCATATGCTTGTCCTCCAAGATAAAAAATCTATATATACTTCCCGAACCTGTTGATCATCGTATTGCGGAGAAATCCTCTGTTCTCTTTTCTTGCTGTTTCCAGTCAGATTTATCAAGCCAGGCATCATGTCTTCTTGCTCCTCCAACAACATGGAATAAGATGCTTGGCTGATGAAGATCGAGACGAAGCAGGAGGAGCCCACGGACGCCATCAAGGGAGACAAGGGCAAGAAAGCTACCTTAGATCCACCCCCGGGAGCAGCACAAGAGCTGCTGGCCGAGGAGGAGGAAGAGGATATCCTTAAGCCCTACCTACCTCATCTTACTCCTACTGAGATTGAGGCTTTTCGCGTCATTGAAATACTTCACATATAGAATAAGTATCTTACTTGCGAAAATATTCTGCATCAAGAGCATATCATCCATCTCCGGAGAGTCATTCGTCGGCTAGAGAACCTCTTGATCCTTAAGGATAGGATTGCTTCATCACCACCACCATCTTCTTCACCACCAAATGAGCATTGAGTATCGGGTATGGGCACTCCCCTTGGCTTCCGCCAAGCTTGGGGGAGGTGCCCCGGTATATATCATCCCACCATCTTTTTGCTTTTACTTATCCTAGTTCGATCATTTGCTTTTAGATGAAATAATGTTTAGTTTGATCCTTTCTTCTTTGAGAGTTTGCTTAGTGATCTATCCTTGTAATCGTGTGCAAGTTATATAATAAAGTTAGTTTGAGTTTTTGCTTTCTTTACTCTCATGTTGCAAATAAAGAAAAGAAATAAAGAAAGAAAAAGAGAAAGGAAATAAATAGAAGAAAGGAAATAAATCAATAAAATTATATACTAATCCTATGGTAGGTGATGGCACCACATAAGGAAAAGTATAAGTAGAAAATTTTATTAGAGATTGACAAACATAGCATTAGTCAATGATGCAACTCATGAAAGAATTTATAAGGGAAGAGAAGATTCACATATAGATATACTATCCTAGAAATCTTTTATGATTGTGAGTCCTCATCAAAATATTATATGCCAAAATTGTTGACGTTGGACAAGGAAGACAACTTAATGGCTTATGTTTGTTTATATTCACACAGAAGTCATATTGTCATAGATCCTTTAACATGTGGTGCTTCCCCTTACCTTTTCTAGCCAAAAATTCCACACTAAGTAGAGATACTACTTGTGCATCCAAAAACCCTTGAACCCAAATCTTTTTCAAGTGTCCACCATACCTACCTAGGGATTGAGCGAGATCCCTCAAGTAAGTTGTCATCGGTGCAAAAAGGCAATAAAATTGCTTCTAAAAGTGTGAGATCATTTAGTGTAAGAGAAAATTGAGCGTTGTACGAACTTGGATGCAAAGAATAAAAGCTACAGACTACATAATAAAGGTTGTCATCTTAAGGGGCAATACAACGTGACGTTCTCTTGCACTAAGGATTGAGCATACAAATAAATAAGCGCATGGCAACCTCTGCTTCCCTCTGCGATGGGCCTATCCTTTACTTTTATGCACTTACTTTTATGCAAAGAGTCAAACTTTTCCTTCTATTCCTTTTATTTTTCTCCTTTGGCAAGCATCATGTGGTGAGGAAAGATCTAGGCACATATGTCTAGTTGAATATAGATGGCATGAGTCATTATTGTTGACATCATCCTTGAGGTGAGTATGTTGGGAGGCGAAACTATAAGCCCCTATCTTTCTAGGTGTTCGGTTGAAACGTTTTGCTCATGTGTACGAGGTGAGTGTTAGAAATCATAGAAGACTATATGATGGTTGAGTATGTGGACTTGCCTAATGCTCCGATACGTGACCCTTCCTAAAAAGATGATGCAGTCGCAAAGTTGACTGAGAACATAGTCTGTCGGTTTCTAATAGAGTTTTTGCTTTATACTTCGATTGTGTGATGAACTATTACTTATTCATGAGAAGCATATGATAAAAGTTCTATGATAAAAGTCCTATGTTTAATTTTGTTGATGTTATATCAATCAAGATGATGCTTCTATGTCCGTATTTTGTTTTCATAGACACCTCTCTCTTAAAGCATGTGGACATGTTTTCCGATTTCGGTTTTCGTTTGAGGACAAGCGAGGTCTAAGCTTGGGGGAGTTGACACGTCCATTTTGCATCATGTTTTCTTACTGTTATTTATAATGTTTTTATCCATAATAATGCTTTTTGGAGTAATTCTAATGCCTTTTCTCTCATAATTTGCAAGGAACACACTAAGAGGGAGAATTCCGGCAGCTGGAAATCTGGACCTGGAAAAGCTAAGTCAGGCCACCTATTCTGCACAACTCCAAATGACCTGAAACTTTACGAATTTTTTATGGATTATTTAAGAAATATTGGAGCCAATAAACACCAGAGGGGGGCACCAGGTGGGCACAACCCACCTGGGCGCGCCAGGCCCCCCAGGCGTGCTCTGGTGGGTTGTGGCCTCCTCGGCCCACCTCCGGTGCCCATCTTCTGGTATATAAGTCATTTTGACCTAGAAAAAATAAGGAGGAGACTTTCGGGATGGAGCACCGCCGTCTCGAAGCGGAACTTGGGCAGGAGCACTTTTGCCCTCCGGCGGAGCGATTCCGCCGGGGGAACTTCCCTCCTGGAGGGGGAAATCATCATCATCATCATCACCAACAACTCTCCCATCTTGGGGATGGCAATCTCCATCAACATCTTCAACAACACCATCTCCTCTCAAACCCTAGTTCATATCTTGTATTCAATCTGGTTACCAGAACTATAGATTGGTGCTTCTGGGTGACTAGTAGTATTGATTACATCTTGTAGTTGATTACTATATGGTTTATTTGGTGCAAGATTATATGTTCAGATCCATTATGCCATTTAATACTCCTCTGATCATGAGCATGTTTATCATTTGTGAGTATTTACTTTTGTGCTTGAGGTCACGGGAGAAATCATGTTGCAAGTAATCATGTGAACTTGATATGTGTTCGATATTTTGATAGTATGTATGTTGTTATTCCCTTAGTGGTGTCATGTGAACGTCGACTACATGACAGTTCACCATATTTGGGCCTAAGGGAATGCATTGTGGAGTAGCAATTAGATGGTGGGTTGCGAGAGTGACAGAAGCTTAAACCCCAGTTTATGCGCTATTTCGTAAGGGACCGATTGGATCCAAAAGTTTAATGCTATGGTTAGCATTTATTCTTAATACTTTTCTCGTAGTTGCGGATGCTCCGGGAGGGTTAATCATAAGTAGGAGGTTTGTTCAAGTAAGAACAGCACCTAAGCACCGGTCCACCCACATATAAAATTATCGAAGTAGCGAACACAAATCAAACCAACATGATGAAAGTGACTAGACGAAATTCCCGTGTACCCTCAAGAACGCTTTGCTTATCCTAAGAGACCATTTTGGCCTGTCCTTTGCCTCAAAAGGATTGGGCTACCTTGTTGCACTTCTGTTACTATTATCGTTACTTTCTTGTCACAAATTATCTTGCTATCAAACTACTCCGCTACTTACAATTTCAGCACTTGCAGACATTACCTTACTGAAAACTACTTGTCATTTCCTTCTGCTCCTCGTTGGGTTCGACACTCTTACTTATCGAAAATAACTACAATTGATCCCCTATACTTGTGGGTCGCCAAGCTTAATTTCTCGAGCTTGGTGGCCTTCTTCTTCCAGTGAACCTGAAGGATGTTGCGCTCTGCGTACAAAGCCTTTATGTCCTCCTCGACATCAGTAACCCATGCTCGGTCCTTGCCGCGGGATGCCTTCTTCTCGGCCAGCTCTTCGTTGGCCTTCTTCACTGCAGTCTTTTGTTGTTGGGCTTTGTCGGTGTACAAAAAGAGGGGCAGGCTTTTGTACCCCTTTACCTGTGCACGGGCAGTCGGAGCTGCGCCCACGGTCACACCAAGCAGAACAGGGGAGGTGAGCCAAGGTAAGACCAAAGCCTAAGATAATCAGAGCAACGCCAAGGCCAAGACGACAAGGAGCAGAGGTACGAAGCAGGCTCCCCCGGAAAGACCCTTGCCGGGGGCAGCCTCAGCAGCCCCGGCAAGACCCTTGCCGAGGCAGCTCGCCCCACACCAATAGAGCGAGTCCACGTAGGGCCAGGGCTCGGGAAGGCACCCCTATGGTGGCATGCAGATCTTTGTGAAGACATATTCAAGATCAGATGAGGATTAGAAGACGACGATCCTCAGCAAGATCCTTGCCGAGGAAGGCCACCGGACCCCCGGCAAGGCTCTTGCCGGGACGACAGCGCACCACACGGCAAGACCCTTGCCGGGCCACCCGGCAAGGCCCTCACCAAGGACGCCAGCAGGGCCACCGCCAGGCCCACGCTAACCAAGCTTCCACCACCGTTCACATGCAGCTGCCAGACCCAACCAGCTGGGCGGGCACCTGTGTGGCAACATGCAGCCCCCAGGCCAACTCATCGAGCGCCACCTCAGCTGCCTGCCTGCCTACGTGGCGCCGCACGCATCGCTGGCCAAGGCGCGTGTCAAAGCAAGGAGGAGCGGCGACGGACAGGACGGACCTCACCCCCGTCCCCGATAAAGCAGGGGGACACCTAAGCTACGCATTAAATGCGTCTTGTCGTGTAATACGAGCGATAAGCTCAGGGCACTGTATGCCTTTCCACCTCCTATGTGCCACTGTGGCAGCCCCTTCCGACTATAAAAGGAGGTCCATGGCATACTGGAGAAGGATTCAGCTCTTTCGAACCACGCATTGATCACAGCTAGTTCGAGAGCTCAAGATTTCTCTGAAATACACCCACCAAAGCAGGACTAGGGTTTTACGCATCCTCGCGGCCCGAACCTGGGTAAGCGATCCTTGTGCTGTCTACTAGCCCTGCTCTTCTCGCAACCCCGCGCCCCTGCAACCGTAGTAGGGATTCTTGTGATCCCATAGGTGTCGTTCCACACCGACATCTTTGGCGCGCCAGGTAGGGGGCGCAATTGTGAGAATCTGGTCTAGTAGTTATCCTAGCAGTTCTTCGTCACCATGGCTCCTAAGAAGAAGACGGCCACGACGGTCGGCTCGTTGGGAGCCGAATGGCCCGTGCCAGTGCGGGCGGGCAGTGGACCGGTCGCAGACAGGACCCGGGCCGCGGTCCGCGAGCACCAGCATCACCTTGGTAGTCAGAGCCTGGCGAGCGACGTCGTTCGCGCACCAGACGACCGGCTACACGTCGCCGGATCGAAAGACGGAGCTGGGCCCCCGCAGGTGGCGCGGGGCCCTCCAGGGGTGTCGTTATGCCACCTCCGGGCGGTGCAGCGACCTCCAGGACGCCCACACCGGCGACCACTACGCGCTCTTCCCATGGTGTGCGCGTTGAGCAGCGTCACCGCGTTGGTGACCCTGGGCACCACCGTGGGAAGAGCCCCGTGCGTCGTCCGCAGGATGAAGGGGTTCAGCACGCCCGCCGAAGCGCTGGCGAAAATGGCACGCAGCCGCTGGGTCGTGACGGAGCTCCTTCTAACGTAGTTAGAAGTCGAAGCGCTCCGCGATCCACACAGCTGTCGCCGCCGCCCACGCCGGCAAAAGCTTTGGCGCGCGCACAGCTGCTCCTCGACTTCCCTCCTGCTACAGAGAAGCTTGACGAGTGGAGGGCCACCATCCGGAGCCTCGTCGCCGTCGCCAACAAAGACGATCCGCGACCGGCGGGACCCTCGGGTTGGTGCTCCACCGAGCCACTGCATGCTGGCGCTGGGAGGACTGGGGGAGTTGCGGCCACGATGCGCTCTCCTCCTCCTCGCCAGATGCCGCGGGCGTCGGCCCGTCGTGACGACGCTTGTGATAACATCTCCATAGCATCGTCCAACCCGCGGACCCTCCGCGACCAGTGCCAGGTCCTTTAGGAACGAGTTCACGAAGACGCTCGAGCCACCGTCGAGCGCCGGCGTGAAACGCGCCGCCAGTCGGACAAGCAGGCGGGACCCGCTATGGACCACCCGGCACCGGGGGGCTCCGGCGGCCTACCTTACGAGGTGGGCAGCCCGGCCTTTACCAGTGAGCTGCGGTAGTTCCAGTGGCCGTCCCACCGTACGTTCAAGCCCGACGTCGGCGAGAAGTACAATGGCAAGACCCATCCGTCCGAGTTCCTTAGCATCTACACCATCACGATGCAGGCTGCTGGGGCTCGCGACGACAAGGTGCTTGCCAACTATTTCCCGCTGGCGCTCAAGCCCAATGTGATGTCTTGGTTGATGCACTTGCCGGTGGATTCCATTTTTTCTTGGTCGGATCTGTGCCATGAGTTCGTTGGCGCCTTCACAGGAGGCCACCAAGCTCATGGCCAGGCCAGTGATCTACATATCGTTCCCCAGAAGGAAGGGGAGACCCTGCGCAAGTACATCCAGAGATTCAGCCGGGTGCAGTACAACATCCCCGATGTTCATCCCGCCGTTGTGATTAGCGCGTTCCACCAGAACGTGCGCAATCGCAAGATGCGCGAGGAGCTGGCGATAACCAAGGTTAAGGATGTGGCCGAGCTCTACGTTCTAGACGATAGATGTGCTCGGGCTGAAGAGGGAAGGTAGTACCTCGGCGAAGACGCCGGCGCGGAAACCGACTCTACCGATGAGGACGCCGCGCTACCCCGACGAAGAAGGGCCGGCGTCGCAACAGGAAACGCAAGGGCAAGGCCGTGCTTGTCGTTGAGGGATCTGACGACACCGATGCCGGCAAGAAGGTCAAGGCAAGCGCTCCCGACAAGGAGATTGCTGGGTGCGCCGCCTGCCAGGCCTTGGCGGCTCCCAACAAGCCAGGAAGCTCCGGCAAGCAATACTACAAGATCCACCGCACCAAGGGCCACGACCTCCAGAACTGCCGACAAGTCAAGCTGCTTGCTGAGAAGCAAAAAGCTGAGTACGAGAGGCGGGACAAGGAGAAGGACCAGGATGGTGCTGAGGGATCCGGCAAGAAGCGTGGCGGCCAAGGAAGCCGCCCCGGCAAGGACAACCAGCAAGAGAGGCCCGCCCGGGGCCATGACAAGAAACAAGAAGACGACGACCACGATGAGGACGACGAGTCTGGTGAGCAAGGGTTCCAGAAGGCTACGGAGGCCATGTGCGTCGATGGCGGCGCCTCGCTGCATACCTCTCACCGCCACCTCAAGCAGTAGGCGCGTGAGATTACAGCAGCGGAGCCATCGTTCGACGCTCAGAAGCCGCTGAAGTGGTCCAGCACACCCCTCATCTTTGACGCCGAGGGCCACCCTGACCGCACTACCGCAGTCGGGTGTATGCCATTGTTGGTCTCACCAACAATACGCAACCTCAGGGTGAACAAGATGTTGGTTGATGGCGGGGCCGGCCTGAACCCGATCTCGCCTGTCGTGATCAAAATATTGCAAATCCCTGATGGAGACCTCGAGGAAACGAGCACGTTTCAAGGGGTCAATCCGGGGAGGAGCCAGCCGAAGGGGAAGGTCACACTGCCCGTGACGTTTGGAGGAGAGTTGAACTACAGGACGGACAGGATCATCTTCGATGTGGCCGAGATCCCCTTGCCCTACAACGGGATCCTCGGCCGCCCGGCACTAGCCAAGTTCATGGCGGCATCACACTATGCCAACAACATGCTAAAGATGCCCGGGCCGTTGACCATCATCTCCGTCCCCTCCGACAAGAAAGACGCGCTGATCTGTGCCGACCAACTCTACCGGGAAGCAGTTGCAGCAGCTACCGTCAAGGCACCTGCTCCTGCCGCTGAAGGCCCGGGAGGGAAGAAGAAGCCCGGCAAGACCTCCCGCACCCACTCCGGCAAGCGCACCTCCTCGGAGTGTTGTGCTACCGTCGAGGATGTGCCAGAGAGCTCTACCGACAAGAGCAAGAGATCCAGGGCCGAGCCGCCGTAGACCAAGAAGGTGCCCGTCGGGGAGGATGGCACAGGAGGGGCCTTCACCATAGGCTCTACCCTCGACAGCAAATAGGAAGGCGCGCTCGTCACCTTCCTGCGGGCGAATGTCGATGTGTTTGCATGGCAAGCATCCGACATCCCCGGTGTTCCCAGGGAGGTGATTGAGCACCACCTAGCTGTCTGCCCCCACGCGCGGCCCGTCAAGCAGAAGGTCAGAAAGCAGGCTCTGGAGAGGCAGGAGTTCATCACAGAGGAGATCAGGAAGTTGGAAGCGGCAGGTTTCGTGAGAGGAGTGCTCCACCCGACGTGGTTGGCCAATCCGGTAGTGGTGCGCAAGGCGAATGGGAAGTGGAGACTGTGTATTGATTACACAGATATCAATAAGGCTTGTCCTAAGGACCTCTTCCCGTTGCCGCGCATCGACCAGATTGTTGACTCCACGGCCGGGTGTGATCTGTTGTCATTCCTCGATGCCTACTCGGGCTACCACCAGATCTTCATGACAAGAGAGGATGAAGAAAAGACAGCGTTCATCACCCCATGTGGTACGTATTGCTTTTTATGGATGCCTTTCGGGTTGAAGAGCGCTAGCTCAACATTTGCAAGAGCAGTCCAAATTGGCTTTGAACCTCAGCTCCATAGAAATATGGAGGCCTACATGGATGACATAGTTGTCAAAACCAAGGACGGGCCAACTCTTGTGCAAGATCTGGAAGAGACATTTGCTAACCTGCGTAAGATCAACCTAAAGCTGAACCCTGAGAAGTGTGTCTTCGGCGTTCCATCCGGCAAGCTTCTCGGGTTCTTTGTGTCGCAGCGCGGGATCGAGGCAAACCCAGACAAGATCAAGGCTATTGAGCAGATTGAGGCACCCAAGCGGATCAAGCATGTGCGTCGGCTCACCGGCTGCGTTGCCGCCATCTGCCGATTCATCTCCAAGTCCGCTGAATAGAGTGGCCCAATAGAGTGGACCCCAGAAGCCGAGGCAGCATTGCAGGATCTGAAGAAGGCAGGCCCAATAGAGTGGACCCCAGAAGCCGAGGCAGCATTACAGGATCTGAAGAAATACCTTTCCTCCACGCTAATACTAGTTGCGCCTAAACCACAAGAGCCGTTGCTGCTGTATCTGGCGGCGACGAATCAAGTGGTCAGCGTCGCGCTGGTGGCACAGAGGGAGGTCAACGAGGAGGCAGTGACGGCGGTAGAACTAGTGGATGCCAAGCCCAAAATTCCCCCGGCAGGGCCTGGTGCCGGCAAGGCGAGGCCCCCGGCAGAGTCTGATGCCGCCGAGGCAGTGCTCGCGCAGTCAAGTGAGGTGGTGCAGAAGAAGAAGATGATGCAGCACCCGGTTTACTTTGTCAGCTCCCTCTTGCAGGGCGCTAGATCGAGGTACTCCGGTGTGCAAAAATTGCTCTTCGGCCTCCTTATGGCCTCGAGGAAGCTGCGTCATTACTTCCAAGCCCACGAGATCACTGTCGTCACCCGCCTCCCATTACAACGGATACTACATAACCCAGATGCGACTGGAAGGATTGTGGAATGGGCCTTGGAGTTGTCAAGCTTTGGTTTAAAGTTTGAAAGTACCTCGACAATTCAGAGCAGAGTCTTGGCGGAGTTCATTGCAGAATGGACCTCGACGCCTGACGAAGAAATCCAGGAGACCACTCTCCCCGGCAAGGAAGCAGACCGCGACTGGATCATGTACTTTGATGGGGCTTTCTCGCTGCAAGGCGCCGGTGCCGGTGTGCTGCTCGTCGCACCCACCGGAGAGCACCTCAAGTACGTGATCCAAATGCACTTCCCCAGGGAGATGTCCACCAACAACAGTGCTGAGTACGAGGGATTACTTGCCGGTCTCAGGATCGCGGCAGACCTCGGGGTTAAGAAGCTCATCGTCAGGGGTGACTCACAGCTCGTTGTTAGACAGGTCAACAAGGATTATCAGAGCCCATTGATGGAATCTTACGTAGATGAGGTGAGGAAGCTGGAGGAATGCTTTGACGGTATCCAGGTGGAGCACGTCCCCAGAGCGGAGAACGACATCACCGATTACCTGTCAAAGCGTGCCGCATTCAAGCTACCTGTGGAACCAGGTACCTTTTTGCTCCGGTTAACTCAACCATCCGTCGAACCATCAGCAGGGCAGAACAAGTGGAGGAAATCAGGTCCCGGCAAGTACTTTCCTACCGAGCCCCCTGGGGCTGCCGGCAAGGGTGCTGCCGCGGACGCTAAGCCTGCCCAAGAGCAACTGGCTCCGGCAGGGCGTCAAGCCCTGGCCGTAGAGAGAGCCGCTCCCATGGTGGAAGAAATGCCTTTGGTCCTTGCCATCGAGCCCCAGGCTCCAGCATGGGCGCAGCATACCGTCCAATTCCTCCAAATAGGGGAGCTTCCTGAGGAGCAGGAAGAAGCGGAAAAAGTAGCCCGTCGATCCGCCCTGTACCAGTTCATCGATGACATCCTGTACAGGAGAAGGCCAAATGGTGTGAAATTGAAGTGCATCCCCCGGGAGGAAGGACTGGAGCTGTTGGCGGAGATACATGGAGGTATATGTGGCTCCCACATAGGGTCGAGGGCCCCTGCCGGGAAGGCGTTCCGGCAAGGTTTCTTCTGGCCCACCGCCCTCTAGGATGCGACGGCACTAGTAACCAAGTGTGAAGCATGTCAGTTCCATTCAAAGTAGCTTCATCAACCAGCTCAAGCCCTTCAAACAATCCCTCTCTCCTGGCCATTCTCGGTCTGGGGGCTCGATATATTGGGCCCTTTCCCCCGTGCTGTCGGGGGCTTTGAGTACTTGTACATTGCGATCGACAAGTTCACAAAGTGGCCGAAGGTGGAAGCAGTGAGAAAGGTGACTGCTCAATCAGCTGTCAAGTTTTTCAAGGGACCGGTCTACCGTTTTGGTGTGCCAAACAGAGTCATCACCGACAACGGCACGCAGTTCACGAGCCACACCTTCATGCAATACCTTCAAGACCTCGGCAGCAAGGTCTGTTTTGCTTCCGTGGCACACCCACGGAGCAACGGCCAAGTGGAGAGGGTGAATGCTGAAGTGTTGCGAGGCCTAAGGACAAAGACTTTTGACAAGCTGCGCAAGAGCGGAAGGCGCTGGATTGATGAATTGCCGGTGGTTCTTTGGTCGATCAGGACGACGCCAAATCGAGCCACCAGCCAGACACCTTTTGCCCTGGTCTACGGGGCAGAAGCAGTTCTCCCCACGGAACTCATATACGGGTCACCTCGAGTGCTCGCTTATGATGAGCTTGAGCAAGAGCAGTTGCGCCAAGATGACGCGACACTCCTTGAGGAAGATCGTCTTTGGGCGGCTGTGAGAGCAATGCGCTACCAGCAAGCCTTGCACCGCTACCATAGCCGCAAGGTTCATGCCCAAAGCTTTGAGGAAGGGACCTTGTTCTTCGGCGCGTTCAGTCAGCCAAGAATGCCAACAAGTTGATGCCGAACTGGGAAGGCCCTTATCGGGTAATATGAGTCACCAGGACCGGCGCAGTCCGCCTGGAGACCGAAGATGCCGTCCCAGTGAGCAACTCCTAGAACATCGAGCATCTTCGCAAGTTTTACCCATAAGGCGCGGCTTGCCGGCCCTCCCGGCAAGCCACCTTTTGTACAAGCTTTGCCGGCAAGGCATGTAACCCTTCGTACAAAGCCAGGCGCAGACCCTGAGCATAAATAAATGAAGCACTGGCACCCTAAGTCATAGCATGCATGCTAGGTCGAGTCTCTTCCTTGGTTACGGTTGATAGTGCTCAGCAGCGACTAACCCCTAGCTTAGAGGTCGAGTGCGCGTCTATCTGTTTCTCTTCTGTCCTCTCTTGGTTCGCAGGGCACATGAGCACTTCTGCCGAGCTACTTGGAAGAAAGAAAACGGACCGGCGTCCCGACCCCGGCAAACCAGAGTTGCCGGGGGCTGCAAGCACAAGGATCCAACCGCGGAAAGATGAGATTGCCGGGGGGCTGCAGATCCAGATAAGTCTTTTATCCTCTGTCATGCATTTCGGAACAGGACTGGGGCATGTGAAACCTCGTTTTTATCTCTAGGCTGCCGTGCTCCCCTTTTTCCTATACCTAAGGATTATTTCCTGGGTCCGGATTTGGTTGTAGCCACGGCGGCAAGGAGGTAGAATGAGGAGCCTAAAGCCCACTTCATCCCTGCCTCCGCCAAGAGCGCGAGAATGGTCGAGTGGGGTGGGGGGATGGCAAGGCCTGTTGCCGGGCGAAAAACATTTATCTTAAACAATAACAAGGATTCGCTCCTTGTCGTGGGATTTACCCACGAACGAAAAACCCGGCAAGCATCCCTTTTTCATTAAAAACATCCCATACAGGTACAGTTCGTACGGAATGAAAAACATGAGCAAGGGGATTACAAGTTCTAAATTTAACAAAGGCCCGCAGGCTTACAAACTAAAGAAGAAGGATAAGATGCCCGTAATCCCTTTCTTATCCCTCTCCTCAGGAGGCAGGTCAAGGAGGCAAGAGGGCAAAAGGGGCGCCTAGGCGAGCTACGAGCGGCAGAAAGCACCAAGAGAACACCTCGGTGACCGCCCAGGGGCGGGCCGATGATGACGGTGCCGGGAAAGGAGCTGGAAGACGAGGCGGCAGGACTGGCAGTACGCGACGAAGGTGTCGGTGCCCATGTACTCCGAGTTGACGGCCTTGCCGCTCGCCCTCTTCATCTTCCGCAGCCTCCCGATTCCAGCCGCTCAAGGAGACGGCCCCGAGAAGTTCAAGGAGCTGGCCCCACCCCCGGCAAAACCCTGCCGGAGGAGCGGCTAGGTGCAGATGCTGCTGCTGCCGCACCTGCCCAGGCGCGGGGCGTCCGACGCCTAATCGGACTCGTCCTCATCATCTTCCCCGCTGTCCTCCTCATCACTTTCGCTCGAGGAAGAGCTTCCATCGTCGGAATCTCCATCGGAGGAGCTCTCCACGCAGCACTTCAGGCGAGTCCCGAAGTCTCTGAAGACCTTGACGGAGAGCAGGCCATCCTCCATCAATTTGAAGTAGAGGACGAGCCCCGCCGTCAGGCTGTGCATGCGAGCGAACGTCTTCCACCCACGACGGAGGTACATGACCCGAGGATCCAGGAAGTCGACGTCGACCCGCGTGCCCCCATTCCCACAACCCCTCATGTGCAATCTGAGAGATTGGGGCCGGTCACGCTCCATCTCCCAAGCAAACGGGGCGGGAAGACGGAGACGGCGACGTGGAGGCCGGCGCAGCCTAAATGAAGAACTCGCGGGGCTGGTCTCCGACATGGCCTTCCATCGGGAAAGGCACCATTGGCGGGGGCGAAGCCGGCGCGCCTCCCGTCCTCCTCTTCCCCGAGCACTACGACCTCTGCCCCGGCCTCGCCCATGGCCTCGCCCCCTCCCCCTTCCCCTCGCGGCCGGTTCCACCACCACGGGCTCAGGAGGAGGAGGGACGCGCTGTCGAGCGGCGACCCTCGCCGCCATCGTCGAGGGACCCGGATTCCCTTTCTTCATAGCGAGCGAAAGGAAGAAGCAGAAGCAAGAGGAGGCAGATGACAGAAGAATGCGGGGCGCCATCCCCCCTTCCCCCTCTTTATAAAGGGGCGGGGTCGGGGCTCGGCGGCCCCGCTCGGCCAATCCAGCCACTGGAGGCGCAGGGAATCAGGACCGACCCGCTGCCCCAACCAGCGACGGCCCAGTTTCCCGCCTCCACCGCTTGCCACCCCAGGCGCATGAAGCATGCGTGGCAGACGTGCAGAACTGAGGGGACGGGTGAAGCGACCTCTCCCCACCCCGTGATCGTGGGGAGTGGACGCCTTGAAGACCGTGACCCGGCCCGTTTCAGTAAATGAGCCGCGCCTCCACGCCTCCCTCTTTTTACGGGGAAGGCGCGAGCCGCCTCTTTACTGCGATATGATGCATGCGCGTGGAAACCGCCCCACGCATGCCGCCCACGTCACGCACACCCCTCCACGCCGCGCCGCGGGTCGTGGAAACGCAGCGCGCGAAAAGTCTCACCACGGTAAAAACCGCCCCGCCTGCCCGCGCACCGTTTTGGGCCTGGCCCAACAACGTGTCGCGCTTATGTGTGGCCCAGGCCCGGGGGCTCCTGTCGGTGTACAAAAAGAGGGGCACGCTTTTGTACCCCTTTACCTGTGCACGGGCAGTCGGAGCCGCGCCCACGGTCACACCAAGCAGAACAGGGGAGGTGAGCCAAGGTAAGACCAAAGCCCAAGATAATCAGAGCAACGCCAAGGCCAAGACCACAAGGAGCAAAGGGACGAAGCAGGTTCCCCCGGCAAGACCCTTGCCGGGGGCAGCCTCAGCAGCCCCGGCAAGACCCTTGCCGGGTCAGCTCGCCCCACACCAACAGAGCGAGCCACCCTTGAGCCCACGGTCCCCAACGCCATCATCCACGTAGGGCCAGGGCTCGGGAAGGCACCTCTGTAGTGGCATGCAGATCTTTGTGAAGACACATTCAAGATCATATGAGGATTAGAAGATGACGATCCTCTGCAAGATCCTTGCCGAGGAAGGCCACCGGACCCCGGGCAAGGCCCCTGCTGGGACGACAGCGCGCCACGGCAAGACCCTTGCCGGGCCACACGGCAAGACCATTGCCGGGCCACCCGACAAGGCCCTCACCAAGGACACCAGCAGGGCCACCGCCAGGCCCACGCCAACCAAGCTTCCACCACCGTTCACATGCAGCTGCCAGACCCAACCAGCTGGGTGGGCACCTGCGTGGCAACATGCATCCCCCAGGCCAACTCATTGAGCGCCTGCGTGGCGGCATGCAGATCTTCGTGAAGGCTCCACCACCGCGCCACCTCACCTGCCTGCCTGCCTACATGGCACCGCACACATCGCTGTCCAAGGCGCGTGTCGAAGCAAGGAGAAGGGCGACGAACGGGACGGGCCTCGCCCCCGTCCCCGATAAAGAAGGGGGACACCTAAGCTACGCATTAAATGCGTCTTGTCCTGTAATACGAGTGATAAGCTCAGGGCACTGTACGCATTTCCACCTCCTGTGTGCCACTGTGGCAGCCCCTTCCGACTATAAAAGGAGGCCCATGGCATACTGGAGAAGGATTCGGCTCTTTCGAACCACGCACTGATCACAGCTAGTTCGAGAGCTCAAGAACTCTCTAAAATACACCCACCAAAGCAGGACTAGGGTTTTACGCATCCTCGCGGCCCGAACCTGGGTAAACGATCCTTGTGCTGTCTACTAGCCCTGCTCTTCTCGCAACCCCGCGCCCCGGCAACCGTAGTAGGGATTCTTGTGATCCCATAGGTGTCGTTCCACACCGACATGCTTCTTGCTGAGCCTCTTTAAGCTCAGCTCGGAGGGCCTCGAGCTTTGAGGTGGCGGCTGGATAACAATCAAAAAGGCCTGTGTTAAAACAATCTCTGCAACATCTTTTAAAAGCTTGGGGAATGTATTCTTGCTTAGTTTGCACTTGATGCATCTGCTTCCTAAGCAGATCCATGTCCTCTTCTACTGCACTAGCTTGTGTTCAGCTCTGCCAACTCCTCCGAGTTGGATGTCGGAGCCGAGGCCTGCAAATTAAGTTATTATTTGGCTCTTGTATCGATATTGATCCTCTGGTCAGCTTTACTAATCCGATCAGAGTCTCGGGGCTACTGCATTCTCACTCTCATATGAATTAAAAAAACAAACAACGACCCCCCCAAGTTAGTTTATTAAAACTAACTTGGGGCTCGGGGGCTATTGGTCGTTACGTTCCTATGTGCACATTTGTAGTTAATCTCTTTATAGTCTTCGGACAACTCTTTCCAGACACGTCCGTCAAGGGCTACTCTATAGGCCGAGTGTTAACTAAATGCCTAGGAATTACTAAAATGATAAACATGTTATATATGTCGTGCCTCAAAACCTTTAAAAAGGCCTTTGAAGGCCTCCCTGATTCCGATCTCTACGGACTAGAAGTTGTTCAACATCGTGCCAAGAAGGGCACGATGCTCCATAATGATGGAGGAACTCGTCAAAGCCACCTCCATCTCCTCAGGCAACCCTGTGAAAGCCTACTCTCGTGCAGGAGGGGATGGTAGGGTCACTCCGGCTCCACCCTACGTAGAGGCAGGGATGGAGGTCTCCGGCCACTGCAGCAACTTTGGGGCGGCCGGGGCAGAGGACTCGGGTCGTCCAAGCCCTCCTTCTTCGGCCAAAGGGATTTCCTTCCTTTGGTCCTCGCCAGCCAAGGTGTTAGCCTTGGCCGTAGGAACACCGGTGGCGCCTTCCGCGTTAATAGAGGAAGTGGTCTGGTGCGATGACACCTCCCCTAGCTCATCACGAGCAGGGGAGGGATGGTGTGCTCGTCTGTCCCCCTCTCTGACAACCTGTTACCAAGGAAGGCGCATTGCGAGCAGTAAAGGCAAGCAGTGGGTCGCGTGTCAAGGATGTGTATATGAAAACATGTTAAGCAAAGTGTATTCAGTTAAGCACCTCCTCGGCAACGGCTTTGACCTACGCGGTAGTAGGAGGCCGTCCTTTGAAGAATCAAAGAGCACGATGGGATGGACGGCTTGCCGACTGGTCCACGGAGGCTTTTCGACGCCTTCTGTGGGCCCGAGGAGGGTTGTGCTCCTCGGCATCTTTGGATGACGCCCTTTTCCTTTCGGGGTAAGACACTCCTTCCCCCTCGTCCTCCTTCGCCTCTTCCTCCTCGCAGATGGAGGAGGCGTAAGTGTCCTCGGATCTGGCATTCGAAGGACCTCGGGTGTGTAGACCTTCCCTCCTCTTCTGCTCCTTCTTCCCCTTGGTCAGGACCACATATGGTGTCTCGGCCAAAAGAGCCTCAAGATGAGGTGCCTGGGCCTCCTTCGGCAATGGTGTCGGGCACTTCATCTTCTGCACCCTAGCAAACCATTTATGGTAGGGGAAGGGCAGTCAATGATCATTCTGAATGAGGAAATTCGAAGATAGTGAAGGTAAATAAACATGAGTAAGGCGGGTATTACCTTGGTTGGACCATTTTTGGTGTCGAGGTCGCAGTATTCCCCTTCCGCGGGGAATTCATTCTGTGAGAGCTTGAAAAACGTCGTCCACATCCCATCCAAGGTTGTGCAGAAGAAGTTTCGCACAGTTACTATGTCCTCGGGCTTATAAAGCCACATCAAATTGGCTCAGAGTTGAAGAGGAAGGATGCAGTGTTGCAGCATGACCTGGATCACATCCACTAGCTTGCTGTCCTTGTCCTTCATGGACTGGATCCTCTTCTGAAGCATCATCACCTCTTCCGGGTTGCCCCAATCAAGGCCTTTCTTTGTCTATGAAACGAACCTCCTCGGGGGGCCGGCTGAGAAAGCCGAGATCTTCATATGGCCTTCAGCGGGCAGCTCAGTGATATAAAACCACTCACGCTGCCACATTTCGATTGTCTCCACAAAGGTACCTTCTAGCCAGGTCACCATCTAGAGCTTGCTGATCATGGCCCCGCCGCAATCAGCTAATTGAGCGTTGCTGCTCTTAGGCTTCACGCTGAACGTCTTGAGCCATAAGCTGAATGTCGGTGAACTAAGATATGGGTGCCTTAGTACCCTGACTTGTGCACAGGCAGTTGTAGCCTTCATGACGGCAAGGCTTGACGGAGGACTACTGCAAATAAGACTCAAGACATTGCTATACAAGACCGTGCAGAAGACCTCCAGGAAGGTCATCGAGAAGTACCAAGTTAGTACTCCAGGTCGAGATTCCAGTTAACGGCAAGCCAAGACCCAGAAAGCTCCTTGCAGGGAAGTTCCCGTTCTCACTTTTCGGCCGCTCCACTTCATCGACCAACTGATGGCTTGTCAAGATTAGGTGTCGACCGGGAAGGCGACTTAGAGAGGGTCATCAGGACATGTGTCAACATGTTGCATAAAGGCTAACTTTATAGACACCCATCTAGTGGACGTGTCAAGACAATAGGATGCGGTCGGACCAAGGGCACAGAAGGAGAGATGCCTTTTTATCTAAGGATCATTATCAGCTCAGGATGCATTAGATGTCCTTATCCTAGTCCAATGGGATGATGTTGGATAACGTCGAAGCCAGTATTCCATACATGTAGTGACCATATTGCCACTATGGTGACCCCTTTTTGTCTATAAAAGGAGGCCCATGGCTACCTAGGCACAGGTCGACACTTTGCTCACACTTACACAATAGCTGCACCTTGCACGCACCTTGCATGCACCTTGCCAGCAAGTTGCACTCGTTTGTAACTTGAGCCCCAAGTCAATCCACCCAAAAGGAAGGAGTAAGGTTTTACGCCCCCACGGCGGCCCAAACTTAGAAAAACCTCGCGTGTTAACCTCTAATTTGCTCTCTGGGTCCTTGATCCCCTGACGAACTGCAAAGGGCCCTCGCTGGTCCCATAAATCATCATACCCTGACATCTTTGGCGTGCCAGGTAGGGGGGTCCCTTGTGCGAATCTACTCTAGCAGTTCTCGTGCAAGTATCACCATTTTCTTAATCCATGGTGCCCAAGAAGAAGAGTGCGACGATGGTTGCACCGTCTGCCTCTAAGATGCCGAGCCAGATGCCTCCGGTGGACGTGGGCAGTGGAGAGCACTCTCCATGCCATTCTGGCGACAAAAGTCGTCACTCTGGCGGGAGTCAAGACCCGCACGATGCTACGTCAAGAGGCGGCGCTATGGCTCATAAGGTCGCCACGGCTATGTTCAAAGACTACGCCCTGAGATCCAAGACTGATGGAACGACTAGGCGCATGCCAAGATGATGCGGAGCATCCTACGGACATCACCATGTCAAGAGTCCGTTTGGTGAGTGACACGTGCGGCATCTACTTCACATACACAAAGGTCAATCATCTCCTTTACACATGTTCACTTGACCCCTTTGAGGATGGTATACTACTTGACACTCTTCTCGTGTACATGCATAGGTATCATCAGAGCACCACGGATGACGAGCAGGAGTGCAAGTGCAAGTGTACGCCTACACTGTCCGCAAGGGAAGCTTGTAAGCGATGATGGAAGAAGACGGTGCAATGGATAAAACGGTGCAAAATTTGCACTACCGGACAGTCCGGTCCATCCAGAGAGCAGTTTTGGTCTCTGCAGAAATTGCACTACCGGACAGTCCGGTCCCCCAAGTGGACAGTCCGGTACTACAATTTCTGGACGCCCAAAAGTTTTTGTTTCCACCGGACTGTCTGGTCCCCCGTACCGGAATGTCCGCTAGTGCATCTGTGGGCATGATTTGGGCAAGGCCCATGTAACTTTACCCTTTCACCCTCACTTACCCCTCCCTTGAATTGGACCTATATATATCCCTCCTTCTCCTCCATTTTAGGGTTAGCTAAGAATAGATCAAGACATTCAAGCTTAGCTCATGTATCTCCCCTTGTGGGATTCCCCTTGAGAGAGAGAGAGAGAGGGAAGGCTCCATCGGAGTTCAAGACCTCCACTGGAGAAGATCCATAGGGATTCAAGACCCCCTTGTGGGAAGGATCTATCTAGATCATCAAGACCTCATCACCTTCATAGGATTTTGATGTAGGGTGGAACCCTATACGGCCGATCTTCCACGAAAGGAGTGGATCCCAACTATGAACACGAAGAACACGAGGGGAAACACGAGGAAAACACGAAAGAATCACTCAAACCAACAAGATTCGGTCACACATATGCTAGATCCGAGTACACATAGAGATCACATGGTCCAAATCCAACAAGAGACGATACATAGGATAACCGGTTCTTCACCGCGAGGATGTCTTGTGGTCTTCCCGTTAGGGGTCTTGAATCCAAGTGGATCTTCTCCGAAGAGGTGTCGGTCCCTCGCGGTGGGGTAGATCCGGATGGATGAGCGAGGCTCTATCTCACATATGAGCTATCACAACGCTGACCCTAGAAAGAGGGAGGAGGAGGAGTATATATAGTCTAGGTGGGCGAATGGGTACATGGGCCTCGGCCTTTACACTATGCGCAGACAAGGGAGGCTAGATGTCCGGGCATCGAGCCGGGTGTCCGGGTCTTCACGAGGTGCCGGATGTCCGGGCTGGCGCTGGATGTCCGGGTGGTCGGGGTTGGCCTTGACGCTCTTTGGATAGGTGGGGTCCGGTTGTCCGGGCTGGGGGCCCGATGTCCGGCGGCTCGGGAAGAGCCGGATGTCCGGGCTGATGTGGTTCAGCTTCGGGTGCGTTCGGTGTTGGGCGCCGGATTTTCGGCCGGGGGCCGGATGTCCGGGCTGAGGCCGGATGTCCAGGCCCTGTAGACTTGGCCGCTGGCCCGTTGCTGCAGGAGACACCTCCAGGGGCTGGATATCCGGGGTCATGTGTCGGGGAAAACGACACCTATGGGATCACAGGGAATCCCTACTACCGTTGATAGGGCGCGGGGATGTGGAAAGAGCGGGTTTAGAAGGTCAACGCGGGGGAATTTTATCCAGGTTCGGGCCGCAAACGACACATAATACCCTAGTCTTGCTTTGGTGTATATTTGGTGTTCTTGATAACTTGAATTAGCTGTGGTGCATGCCTAACCCAAAAAGTCTGAATCCTTCCTCAGTACGCCTCGGGCCTCGTTTTATATGTCAAAGGGGCTGCCACAGCGGCACACAGGAGGTGGAAAGTGTCTACAGTGTACAAGTTTATCTCCAAACATCATAGGACAAACACATTTAATGCGCCGCCTATGTGTCCTCTTGCTTTATCGGGGACGGCAGAGAAGCTCGTCTCGCCCGTCGCCGCCTCGCCTTGCTTCGGCACGCGTCTAGGGTGATGAGGCATGCAGCGCCATGCTGGCTGGCTGGCTGCTGAGCTGGTCTGGTGGCAGGGCCTTCACGAAGATCCGCATGCCACCACGCACATGCTTGCCTGGTTGGCCTAGAAGCTGCATGCTGCCACGTAGGTGTGTGCCTAGTTGGCAGGCTGGCTGCTGCGTCGGAATGGCCATGGGGCAGCGAAACCTTGATAAGTGCGGGTCTGGTTGTGGCCCTGCAGACGTCCCTGGCAAGGACCTTGCCGGGGTCTCGTGGGCATCCCCGTCAAGGGTCTTGCCCGGGGGCTTCGTCTTCTGGTTCTCATCTAGTCTTGCAGGCCTTCAATCTTCACAAAGATCTGCATGCCACCATGCAGGCGCCTCCCGAGCCTTGGTTCCAATGTTGTCGATGGTGTCGGAACTCTCAGACTCATGGGTGGCAGTCTTGCTGGTGTTGGGTAAGTTACCCCGGCAAGGCTCTTGCCGGGGCAGCGTAGGTCGTCTCTGGCAAGGCTCTTGCTGGGGGAAACCCACCTTGCCCCTTCGTTCTTTCGCGCATCTGGTTTCAGCGCTGCTCTGGTAGTCTTGTTCCTTGCTTCGTCCGCCCCACCAAGCGTGGCCGCAGGTGTGGCTACAACTGCCCGTGCACAAGTAAAGGGGTACAAAAGGCCCCTACTTTTGTACACCCACAGGAGCCCCCGGGTCTGGGCCACACATAAGCGCGGAGCGTTGTTGGGCCAGGCCCAGAACAGTGCGCGGGCATGCGTGGCAGAGTATCCGCCGCGGTAACTCTATCGTCAGTTACGCTTCCCCACGACCCGCGTTGAATGCGTGACGTGGGGGTCGTGCGTGGGGCGGTTGCTGCACACTTGTGTCACGTCGTAGTAAATGGTAAAGAGGCAGCCCGCATCTTCCCCATAAAAAAGGGAAAACCGGAGGGGCGCTGCTCATTTACCCTCCGTGCCTTTTCCAATCTCAGAACCGCCGTTCCCCTCTTCTTCTTACTCAAGCGCAAGTCAGAGCTCTTGCCCCTGTTCGCCGCCGCCGCGCCCCCATTGCCCTCGATTCTTCACCCCCCTAGTTGTCATGGCACCCAAGACAGGCAAGGGCAAGGGAGCGGCTAAAGATGACGGAGGGAAGGAGGTGCCGGAGAGTGAGTTGGCGGAGCTTAGAGCGCCGTGCGCCCTCTTCCCCTCGACGGTCGATGCGGTCACCCTCAGGGACTACTTCAGGCCCCTGTGGGGGAGGGAGACGTCGGGGCACCCTACCACGCGCATCATCCCCGCCGCCTTTGCCGAGGCCGGTCCAAACCGGTACCCCTTCTTCGTTGATTACTTCTCCTACAGGCTGTGCCCCCCTTTCTCTGATTTATTCAACGACATCATGCATACCTACGGCTTTCACCTTCTGGACTTCACGCCGAATGTTGTGGCGTGCATGGCCTTCTTCGCCCATCTCTGCGAGGGCTTTGCCTGAGTGTTCCCCGGCACGACGCTCTTCCGCTACTACTTCTATCCTCGCATCCAGCCAGGGGGCGCCGTCTCTGGGTGCATCACTTGGATCCCGAGGACCCAGGAGAGGGGTACGTACCCGAAGGGTGCCCAGAAGGAGAGGTGGGAAGAGTGGCAGGGCCGGTGGTGCTGGATTGAGGAGGCAGATCTACAGGAGTTCTGCCGGGTCCATCGGGCGCCGCCGGTCTGCATGAAATACTGGGGCGATGTCGACGCCAACGACAAGAAGCTCACGGTCGCCACCACCAGGATCCATCGCCTCACTTTGGCCGGGCTCACTCTCGAGATGATTGGGGCCGACTTTATCCGCCTCCGGACCGCCCCACCGCACAACAAGGGGAGGCCGGCCTGGGACTTCAGGAACGCGGCTGACATCATGAGGCTCTGCCCTGGCTTGAAGAACATTTTCACGGTGCTGGGGCACACCCATTTTTTCCAGAGGCTTTTCCAGCTCAAGGTCGACGAGGCCGGCGGGGTCGAGAGGACCGGCAAGGACGAGAAGGCCGAGAAGGCCGGCAAGGCCGTCAGGGCTGGCGGGTGTGACACCGAAATTTTTTAATTGGCTTTTCCAAACTTTTATTTTGATTTGAGGAGGGTATTTAAATTTTCTTCTAAAGAACTCTCCCTCTCAAAAAATTTCTTTTATGACTAGTATTTTGTTTGGATTCACCCAAGACTTGGTTTTTGGTCTTGGAGGTTTTCCCTTCTTATTTGGACTCAAAACCAAATGCTTTTCACTTGGGAAAATTTCTTTTGAAAAATCTTTTAAATAGCCCTATGGCATTTGGAATGATCTTCTCCCCTTTTCAAAATCTCCTCTTGCCATGACATGAGTGGAAATCCCCTGCCAAAAGCCATTCCCCATCCTTGTGTCAAGTTATACTTCAAATCCAGCAAGTTGAACCTCCCCATAATTTTTCTCCCATTTATTTCTTATCAAAAATTATTTCTGCCTTCTATTCTAGCTCTTGGAGATTTACAAAGGAGCTACCCTTTCTGCTTTGAGTTTTATCTCCAAACCAATTTCCCTAGCTAGTCCTTTGAGCCCTCAACCAGGATCCATGAAGATCCACTGGTCTCCAGTTCAAATATTTCAAATTGTACTTGTTGCAAGTTTGGACCTTATTTGCCAAATTTTATGAAATTCATTTGAATCCTCCTCCAAAAAATCTGAGAAAATTCAGGCAGCCTCTGGGTGCATTGAGAGGTCACCTCACCAAGTCCGAGCTCCATAAAAAATTTTCTTCATGCCAAATCATTTCGTCGAGCACTTGAAGGGCACCGTTGCTGTGATGTTCAGTAAGTTCAGTTAACAGTTTCAGGAACTGCTGTCGTTTTCTTCAGAGCCCGACGTCGATCTCGCCAGTACCGCGGTGGCACCTTGCTCCCTGTCCCCTCCTTCTTATCCCTGCGCCGCACGATCGCCTGGAAGGTTGCGGGCGTCGGCGATGAGCAGGAGGAGGTGCGCCACCCGTGAGCGACGGCAGCAGCGGCTTTGCGGCTGCCAGAGAGAGGCGCAGCGTGGCCGGCGCCGTCCAGCGCCGCCCAAGCCACCGGAGGCCGCCGCATGGCCACCCACTCCCCCGTGCACGCTGCCATCCTTCGTCGTGAACTGGTAGGCGCGGAGCACGCTCTCTGCCACCGCCGTTCCCGTACAGCCGCCCCGTCGAGGATCGGCGCATTACGCCAAGCCCGACTGAGGTTTAGCGGGGGAATGGCACCAGTGAACCTCCCTGATGTTGCCTGGCCACTTAAACTCCCTGCCCAACCACTGCCTCGCCGTAATCGCTCGCCGGAGATATCCCGTTCACGGCCACCCCCTCGGATCGCCTATAAATAGAGGCCCCGAGCTCGAACTCGAACCCACACCACCTCTGCACTCCACCAATACCACGCCAAGCCACTGGAAGAGCCCCGAGGGAGCCTTCTTCCCCAACTCCGGCCGCCTCGACCCGCCACGGGACCCAGCTCGATTCGCTCCCGTGCGTGCACCCCTACCCCTCAGCTCTTGCCAGTAGCCTTCTAGTGCATCCACTCTGCTGACCCGCGCTTCAATTTGGAGTTTGCAGCACCCACCGGAGTACTCCACCATCGCCCGAACCACCGTCCGCCGGAGAAAGTGTCGCCGTCGACGTGGTGCTCTCCGTCGGCCAAGTCCACCACCCACCGACGCGGAAGAACACACTGAACCTCTTGGTACCCTCCGATCTCTCTATCTCGCCGCGGTTCAACGCCGGCGACCACCGCAGCCTTCGGGCGCCGGCGAGCTCCGTTGGCCGTTTTCAAACCTGACGTGTGGACCCCCCCCCCCCCGTCAGCCTCTCTTCTTTTCCCCCTCGAACCATTTTATGTTGGCGCCTTCGGGCAAATACGTTTTCTCTTTGGGCTGGCGCCTTTTACTCCGAACCGTTTTCTGTTTTCTCAGTAAAGTCCCTGGATCTTTTCTGTTTCATCACAGATTAGTCCCTGGACTAAAACCCTTATATCTTTTTAATAAAAGATGATTTTTGAGTGATTCGTTTTCTATCAGTCTTGTATTTTTGTCTAGTTTTTTATAGCATTTCTTTGGAAATTTTTTGGAACAAATTTTATGCACACGTTGATTTTCACGTTAGTGTACGTTTTCGCTATACCGTAGGTTCCGGAAGAGGTGACGGAGCCGCGAACTTCGCCGAGCTAGACTCCGACTTCTCCGAACCAGGCAAGCATGTTTGAACCTTTGATATGACGGGTGTTTTGCATGTTTGCTTGAATGGTTTGTGCATGACATATGAGCATCGGTGAGTATCTCGTTGCATGTAAGGCAACTATCCGTGAGTTCCGAAGTTACTGTGATCTCTGATGAGAGATGGCCTAGTCATGTGGTGACATGAAAGGCAGTAAGGTGGTATTGTTGTAGCATGCCAGCCTTACGACATCCGATCAACCCCGACGTTAACGTGGACTGAGTCACGTTATCGTTCTTCCCCTTCCGTGCTGCCACATGTTTTCTGCCAAGAATACGGTTTAGTAAGTTGTTAACCTCTTTCCGTGTACACACCAAATAGAGGGGCCGGGATGAGGGTTCCATGGCCCTGGATTAAAGCCAGTCATCCGGTCAGGGGGCATGGGTGTTTCCGGTTGGGACCGAGAGGGGGGCACCCCTTAGAGCGCGCGTATATAAATTTGATCCCATGCTACGCGAGGTTGTAGCCTCCCCGTCTCAAGGTTTTTCTTGAACGTTGCCGAGGGTGATTCCTGGCTTCGGAATGTTGAATGGGTGTGTACTGGTTAGATGTGTTTCTCCTAAAACACCGTAAACGGAACTAGTCCTTGTGACTACTGAAATCCGTTGGCTGTGGTTAAAGTACAAACTCTGCAGAGTCAAATCCTTTCGAGTCATCGTATCCATGGTCAAGGACCGTGACCAGTGTATCCATATCTATGTCAAATCCTCGTGGTATTTCCCCGGTGAGCAAGCTTGAGTGATAAATTGGTTGAACGTTATTCCTGTGGATGGACTAACCCTGTTGTTTATTTCATACCTGATTATTCCCTTGAAATGATTTAAATTCTGGAGCTACTGAGATATCAAGTTATGAAATATAAGCCCTTTATGTGATGTCGCTCAGACGTCCGACTGTGGCACTCTTGTTATTTACTTGTGATATAAGCCCTTTATGTGATGTCGCTCAGACGTCCGACTGTGGCACTCTTGTTATTTACTTTTGATATAAGCCCTTTATGTAATGTCGCTCAGACGTCCGACTGTGGCACTCTTGTTATTTACTTTTGATATAAGCCCTTTATGTGATGTCGCTCAGACGTCCGACTGTGGCACGCAATGTCATTTATATTCTATTATAAGCCCTTTATGTGGTGTCGCCTTGACGCCCGACTGCGGCATTGTTATTCTTTTTGTATCCTTTCGAGGAGTCATTCAGACACTCGATTGGCCCTCAGTATTACTTTGGGATTTCGGGAGGATTACCGCCCGACTCCCCTTTTACTTCCCATGCATTATCATCTCATTGTCTGAGTGCGCTTGTTAATCTGTTCATATGCATCATGTTTACATTTGTTATATCTTATGTCCGAACTGTCTTGCGAGTACTTTCATAGTACTCACCTGGCTTGTTGATTTGGCCAGATGTTGACGAAGGCGATCTCATGGATGAAGAGTTTGATAGTGAGTCCGACGCCTAGAGGAATCCCAGTCAGTCCCGTGCGATCCTGGATATTGGTCACTTGTATTATATACGCTTTCGCCACCCACAATAAGTCTCCTCGAGCCTCACTCCGACGCTCGAAGAGCTGTTAGATTCAGGAGTCATGTCACCCACTTCGCTGTGATATTTCCACCACCGCTTTTATTCTTGAGTTAGTAGTTATATCACCCTATCCGCCTTTATGTGTCATTGGCGTGTTTGTAATAAATTATTGAGCAGTCTCCGCTCAACCTTGTATTATATTTAGTACTCCTAGTTTTTCTTCTGTGATCAAGAAATTGTCTACCCGTGAGAAGGAATTCTTCTCTACTGGTCCATAAAAGGGATCGGTTTCTCAATAAATATTTTATTGGAAAACCGGTTGTGACAAGCTTGGTATCAGAGCCAGGCTGACTGTAGGAAGCCACTAGGTGTGATCGCTAATCGGTTATTAGAGTCTTTAGCGCTTTTTCAGCATTTTGCAAATGTAGCTATTTTCTGTTGGTCATCATAAATTTATGATTTGACTACTCAGAATTTTTGCCTACTTTTGTAGATGGCTGGCAACAACGGCGAGACTCGGGTGTTCACTAATGTGCCCGAGGGGTTTGTCAAACTCCTCATATCCATCACCAAGCTCGCGATCGGGCCAGCGACGCGTCCGGAGTTCACGCTTTACCAGCAGAAGCTCAGCGACGACGTGTCTATGCACCAGGCCGTGGTGCAATTCAAGGGAGGACGTTCTGCGTCTCGCCACTTCCGTTTTGTGGGAAGGGCCATGCCTACGGAGAGGCATGCCATGCAGATGGCCGCCCGTGAGGCGATAGCTCGCCTTCGGGACATCCTCCCTATGATGAAGACTCGTCGCTACCGCTACCTTCCATGCCGTGTGCCATATACTTGTCACTATGCATTCGCCTGCCATAGGGGAGAGCGAGATGAAGCTATCGGGATGCTCGTTGAGTATCTCAAAGCTCTGGAGGAAGATTTCGACAACCTCGTGGACAATCTTGTGGCTGCCTGCATGGACTTAGTTCGGGGCGGTCCTGCCAGCAGGAAGGAGCTTCTCCACATGGCACCGCCACTGACTTTCGTCTCGTCCTCAGCATCTTATGCACCGGCCATTTTGGCCACTGCTCGCCGTCTGCCTACCACTGAGGAGTTCGACCGAGTCATCGCTCCTACTCCAGTCAGAGCTGCACCGCCTGCCGCACCCGCACTGCCGCCTGTCGCACCCGCGCCATCACCTCAGCGCAGTGCTACGCGCCTGGAGCCAACTAGGGAGGAGGTGGAGGTTGAGTCTCCTGCACCGCTGGGTCTTACCCTCGGCAAGGGGAAGGACATCTTCACCATCTCCGACTGAGTGCACCGAGTAGCCGCGCGTTGTGTCTGCATGTATGATATGTTTTTTATGTACGTTAGTTTGTAGTTTTCATGTGCGCTTCATGTAGGATCCCGGAGGAGTATGCTAGCCTAAATGACATGTCAGGAGTGTGTGCGCACATCCTGAGTGATGTATCGTATGTTCGCGTATCGCGTGTAAGATATGTGTTAAGCAGTCATTCTCCGGGCGAAATCGTTTATGTTTTCTTGAAAAATCTTAAGGTCTTTTAAATTTTTGCCTTTGCAAGATTTTCCTTGTGCCACACAGTTCTTCTCATGAGTTTTGCAAAATAATACCCCAGAGTGGAAAATGTCTCGTCCGTGGACTCGTTCCATGCCCAATCAACCAGAAGAAGTTTATGGAACACAAACAAGCAACAACTTCACTCAGGGACAGTCTAGTCAACAGGACAGCGAAGCAGCCTTATCTCAAGTATGCCGCCTTTTCGAACAAAGCCAACAGCAACACCAAGAAATGATGAATCACGTCATCAATATGGGGAATCACCATGAGCCATACCAACCACACTCCAAGTTGTCTGAATTGCAGAAGACACGCCCTCCAACGTTTGCTCACACTGATAGGCCACTTGAAGCCGATGATTGGCTTCGTGACATCGAAAGAAAGTTGATTATTGCTCAGTGCTCAGATCATGAGAAGGTGCTTTATGCACCTCACTACCTCACTGGAGCAGATGCAGCATGGTGGGAAAACTTCCTACACATGCATCCCAGTGAACACAACATCACCTGGGAAGAGTTTAAGGAAGGCTTTCATGGGGCACACATCCCCAGGAGCATCATAAAAATCAAGAAAAGAGAATTTGATGACCTCAAGCAAAGAGGCATGTCAGTGACAGAATACAACGGTCAGTTTACCCAGCTATCTCGTTATGCCTACGATGAGCATATGACTGAGAACAAAAGGATGGAAAAGTTTTTGGACGGCCTGGCACCAGCATTAAGATGCCAACTGGTCGTACACACTTTCCCAGATTTTAAAACTCTGGTTGACAAGGACATTACCTTGGAGAATGAGCGCCGCAGTCTGGAAGATATTCGTAAGCGGAAAAGGGACAAGACGACTCTTGCTCGCAACAACCGAAGCAAGACTGATGTTCAGAGGAATGAAGCAAGAAAATCCACGACTACTAATCTAAGGCCAACCAGGCAGTTTCATTCCAGGGACAAGGACTTCACGTACCGTCCAGGGGTCACTTGCTATGCTTGTGGTGAAGAAGGGCACAATACCAAACAGTGCCCAAAGCCAAGGAACTCGGTCCCCAAGCCGAACAATGGTGGGAATAATCCAGCCCCCAAGCGCAACAATTTCAACCCCAACAACAATCACAGGAAGGGTCACCTGAACCATGTGACCAGGGGAGAAGCGCAGAATGCCCCAGACATCGTGCTCGGTACGTTCCCTGTCAACACAGTACCTGCCACGGTTTTGTTTGATTCTGGAGCTTCTCACTCGTTCATTTCGAAGAGTTTTGTTTTACAACATGGTTTTCCGATACTTCCCTTGGAAAAATCTATGATCATCAAGTCCCCCGGGAATAAGCAGATCACTCAGAGTTACTGCCAAGGAGTAATCATTGAATTCGAAGGACTAAAGTTTCAGGCTAATCTCATCGTGTTGGAAAATAAAGGACTGGATGTCATCCTAGGGATGGACTGGTTGACCACCAACAAGGGATTTATGGATTGTTTAAATCGGACTGTGATTCTCACCCATCATCACGGCAAGACAATAAAGGTTACAGCTCAAGAAAAACCACGGCCACGGCAACCAAAGCTGAACAAAGTGGACATTTCAGAATTGAGAAAGGTTCCAGTGGTGTGCGAATTTCCCGACGTGTTCCCTGAAGAACAACCAGGCATGCCACCAGACCGAGAAATAGAGTTCAGCATTGAACTAGCACCTGGCACCACTCCCATCTATAAGAAACCTTATAGAATGGCACCCTCAGAGTTGGTAGAATTGAAGAAGCAAATAAAAGAATTACTGGACAAAGGATTTATTCGAGCCAGCTCCTCACCTTGGGGTTCGCCAGTATTATTCGCCAAGAAAAAGGATGGGACACTGAGATTGTGTATAGACTATCGAGCTCTCAATATGGTCACCATCAAAAACAAATATCCGATGCCACGGATAAATGATTTGTTTGACCAGCTCGCACAAGCCAAGGTGTTCTCAAAAATTGATTTAAGATCAGGATATCATCAATTGAAAGTACGGACAGAAGATATCCCTAAGACAGCATTCACCTCCAGGTACGGATTGTATGAGTTCACAGTAATGCCGTTCGAACTGACGAACGCCCCCGCATATTTCGTCCACCTCATGAACAAAGTGTTTATGAAATTCATGGACAAATTTGTTCTGGTATTCATTGATGATATTCTGGTATACTCAAGGACACCAGAAGAGCATGCTGAGCATCTCAGAATTGTTTTGGGAGAATTAAGGAAACATAAATTATACGCCAAATTTAGCAAGTGTGAATTTTGGCTAAGGCAAGTTGGTTTCCTAGGCCATATATTAACCCAAGAAGGCGTGGCCGTAGACCCAGAAAAGGTCAAAGCCATACTTGACTGGAAACCACCAGCCAACGTGACAGATGTGCGAAGTTTCCTAGGAATGGCCGGATATTATAGAAGATTTATTGAAGGATTCTCCACTGTGGCAAAACCAATGACACAGTTGCTCAAGAAAGACAAGAAGTTTGTATGGACAGAAGCATGCGAGAAAAGCTTCCAAGAACTCAAGAAGAAACTAACAACCGCACCGGTCTTAACTGTGCCAGACATACACAAGAGTTTTGAAGTGTATTGTGACGCATCTCGAAAGGGCCTCGGATGTGTACTGATGCAGGATGGCAAAGTTGTCGCGTATGCTTCCAAGCAACTGCGGAAGCATGAGGAAAATTATCCTACTCATGACTTGGAGCTAGCAGCAGTCATCCATGCACTCAAAGAGTGGAGGCACTTTCTACTGGGAAATCGTTGTGAAATATATACAGACCATAAGAGCCTTAAATATATTTTCACGCAACCAGAACTAAATGTACGACAACGACGCTGGTTGGAATTGGTCAAGGACTATGATGTCGACATTCACTACCATCCAGGGAAAGCAAATGTAGTGGCAGATGCTCTTAGTCGGAACCCCAGCCCGGGCAACGACGGTCCACAAAACTTGAGGCCTGAGTTTCAGCAGGAGTTCGTTAGACTCAACATGGTGTTAGTCTCTGAGGGCACCGTATCAAATCTGGAGATACATCCCACCCTAATGGAACATATTAAGAAGGCTCAGCAAGGGCATCCCAGCATCGAAGGAATAAAGAGAAAAATGAGCCTTGGCAAAGCTTCAGAGTTCGTCACAGACAATGAAGGAATATTATGGTACAGGGACAGACTTTGCGTACCTAACATTGAGGAACTCAAGCAACAAATCCTAACCGAAAGCCACACCACTCCATACTCGATCCACCCTGGAGGAACCAAAATGTACAAAGACATTCAGGAAAGATTTTGGTGGCACGGTATGAAAAGGGATATAGCCGCATTTATTGCTAGTTGCGATTCTTGTCAGCGCATTAAAGCCGAGCATCAAAAGCTAGCAGGGCTACTCCAGCCAAACAGGATACCTGAGTGGAAATGGGATGAAATTGGAATGTACTTCATCGTCGGACTACCTCGATCGCAATGCGGAAATGATGCCATATGGGTCATCACAGATAGGCTAACCAAGGTAGCACATTTCATTCCCGTGAAGACGACCAACTCCACTCAAAGGCTAGCCAAGCTATATCTCTCCCGTATAGTTTGTTTGCATGGAGTCCCAAAGACTATAATATCCGACCGAGGCACTCAATTTGTCTCTAAATTTTGGATCACCTGCAACAAGCTCTGGGCACGCAACTAGCTTTCAGTACAGCGTACCACCCTCAGACTGATGGACAAACGGAACACGTGAACCAAATCCTAGAGGACATGCTGAGAGCCTGTGTGCTCACCTATGGATCCAGTTGGGAAGAAAGTTTGCCATATGCCGAGTTTGCTTACAACAACAGTTACCAAGCCAGCTTACAAATGGCACCTTTTGAAGCATTGTACGGACGGAGGTGTCGTACCCCACTGAATTGGTCAGAAACAGGTGACAGTCGTATCTTCGGCCCAGACATGCTCAAGGAGGCCGAGGAGAAGGTTAAGCAAATCAGGGACAGACTCAAGACAGCCCAAAGCAGACAGAAGAGCTACTACGATCGAAAGCATCGTGAGGTCAGCTCTGAACCCGGTGATTACGTATACCTCCGAGTGTCTCCTATGAGGGGCCTGCAACGGTTCAAAATTAAGGGGAAGCTAGCCCCGAGATTTATTGGACCATTCTATATAGTTGCACGAAGAGGAACCGTGGCCTACAAACTAGACCTACCCAAGGAGCTGTCAGACGTCCATGACGTGTTCCACGTCTCACAATTGAGAAAATGCGTGAACAGCCCGGAAAAGCAGGTATCTCATGAAAGCATTGATGTGCAACCAGACCTCACCTACAGAGAGCGTCCAGTAAAGATATTGGAAGAGTCTGAAAGGAGGACCCGTCAGAAAACAATAAAATTCTTCAAGGTTCAGTGGAGCAATCACACCGAGGATGAAGCTACATAGGAAAGAGAAGATTTCCTTCTGGCAGAGTACCCACATCTATTTAAGGATCAGCTGAAATCTCGAGGACGACATTTTTCCTAAGGGGGTAGGTGTTGTGACACCCAAAATTTTTAATTGGCTTTTCCAAACTTTTATTTTGATTTGAGGAGGGTATTTAAATTTTCTTCTAAAGAACTCTCCCTCTCAAAAAATTTCTTTTATGACTAGTATTTTGTTTGGATTCACCCAAGACTTGGTTTTTGGTCTTGGAGGTTTTCCCTTCTTATTTGGACTCAAAACCAAATGCTTTTCACTTGGGAAAAGTTCTTTTGAAAAATCTTTTAAATAGCCCTATGGCATTTGGAATGATCTTCTCCCCTTTTCAAAATCTCCTCTTGCCATGACATGAGTGGAAATCCCCTCCCAAAAGCCATTCCCCATCCTTGTGTCAAGTTATACTTCAAATCCAGCAAGTTGAACCTCCCCATAATTTTTCTCCCATTTATTTCTTATCAAAAATTATTTCTGCCTTCTATTCTAGCTCTTGGAGATTTACAAAGGAGCTACCCTTTCTGCTTTGAGTTTTGTCTCCAAACCAATTTCCCTAGCTAGTCCTTTGAGCCCTCAACCAGGATCCATGAAGATCCACTGGTCTCCAGTTCAAATATTTCAAATTGTACTTGCCGCAAGTTTGGACCTTATTTGCCAAATTTGATGAAATTCATTTGAATCCTCCTCCTAAAAATCTGAGAAAATTCAGGCAGCCTCTGGGTGCATTGAGAGGTCACCTCAGCAAGTCCCAGCTCCAGAAAAAAATTTCTTCATGCCAAATCATTTCGTCGAGCACTTGAAGGGCACTGTTGCTGTCATGTTCAGTAAGTTCAGTTAACAGTTTCAGGAACTGCTGTCGTTTTCTTCAGAGCCCGACGTCGATCTCGCCAGTACCGCGGTGGCGCCTTGCTCCCTGTCCCCTCCTTCTTATCCCTGCGCCGCACGATCGCCTGGAAGGTTGCGGGCGTCGGCGACGAGCAGGAGGAGGTGCGCCACCCGTGAGCGACGGCAGTAGCGGCTTTGCGGCTGCCAGAGAGAGGCGCAGCATGGCCGGCGCCGTCCAGCGCCGCCCAAGCCACCGGAGGCCGCCAAGTGGCCACCCACTCCCCCGTGCGCGCTGCCATCCTTCGTCGTGAACTGGTAGGCGCGGAGCGCGCTCTCTGCCGCCGCCGTGCCCGTACGGCCGCCCCGTCGAGGATCGGCGCATTACGCCAAGCCCGACCGAGGTTTAGCGGGGGAACGACACCAGTGAACCTCCCTGATGTTGCCTGGCCACTTAAACTCCCTGCCCAACCACTGCCTCACCGTAATCGGTCGCCGGAGATATCCCGTTCACGGCCACCCCCTCGGATCGCCTATAAATAGAGGCCCTGAGCTCGAACTCGAACCCACACCACCTCTGCACTCCACCAATACCACGCCAAGCCACTGGAAGAGCCCCGAGGGAGCCTTCTTCCCCAACTCCGGCCGCCTCGACCCGCCACGGGACCCAGCTCGATTTGCTCCCGTGCGTGCACCCCTACCCCTCAGCTCTTGCCAGTAGCCTTCTAGTGCATCCACTCTGCTGACGCGCTTCAATTTGGAGTTTGCAGCACCCACCGGAGTACTCCACCATCGCCCGAACCACTGTCCGCCGGAGAAAGAGTCGCCGTCGACGTGGTGCTCTCCGTCGGCCAAGTCCACCACCCACCGACGCGGAAGAACACACTGAACCTCTTGGTACCCTCCGATCTCTCTATCTCGCCGCGGTTCAACGCCGGCGACCACCGCAGCTTTCGGGCGCCGGCGAGCTCCGTTGGCCGTTTTCAAACCTGACGTGTGGACCCCCCCCCCCGTCAGCCTCTCTTGTTTTCCCCCTCGAACCGTTTTCTGTTGGCGCCTTCGGGCAAATACGTTTTCTCTTTGGGCTGGCGCCTTTTACTCCGAACCGTTTTCCGTTTTCTTAGTAAAGTCCCTGGATCTTTTCTGTTTCATCACAGATTAGTCCCTGGACTAAAACCCTTATATCTTTTTAATAAAAGATGTTTTTGAGTGATTCTTTTTCTATCAGTCTTGTATTTTTGTCTAGTTTTTTATAGTATTTATTTGGAAATTTTTTGGAACAAATTTTATGCACGCGATGATTTTCACGTTAGTGTACGTTTTCGCTATACCGTAGGTTCCGGAAGAGGTGACGGAGCCGCGAACTTCGCCGAGCTAGACTCCGACTTCTCCGAACCAGGCAAGCATGTTTGAACCTTTGATATGACGGGTGTTTTGCATGTTTGCTTGAATGGTTTGTGCATGGCATATGAGCATCGGTGAGTATCTCGTTGCATGTAAGGCAACTATCCGTGAGTTCCGAAATTACTGTGATCTCTGATGAGAGATGGCCTAGTCATGTGGTGACATGAAAGGCAGTAAGGTGGTATTGTTGTAACATGCCAGCCTTACGACATCCGATAAACTCCGACGTTAACGTGGACTGAGTCACGTTATCGTTCTTCCCCTTCCGTGCTGCCACATGTTTTCTGCCAAGAATACGGTTTAGTAAGTTGTTAACCTCTTTCCGTGTACACACCAAATAGAGGGGCCGGGATGAGGGTTCCATGGCCCTGGATTAAAGCCAGTCATCCGGTCAGGGGGCATGGGTGTTTCCGGTTGGGACCGAGAGGGGGGCACCCCTACGCGAGGTTGTAGCCTCCCCGTCTCAAGGTTTTTCTTGAACGTTGCCGAGGGTGATTCCTGGCTTCGGAATGTTGAATGGGTGTGTACTGGTTAGATGTGTTTCTCCTAAAACACCGTAAACGGAACTAGTCCTTGTGACTACTGAAATCCGTTGGCTGTGGTTAAAGTACAAACTCTGCAGAGTCAAATCCTTCCGAGTCATCGTATCCATGGTCAAGGACCGTGACCAGTGTATCCATATCTATGTCAAATCCTCGTGGTATTTCCCTGGTGAGCAAGCTTGAGTGGTAAATTGGTTGAACGTTATTCCTGTGGATGGACTAACCCTGTTGTTTATTTCATACCTGATTATTCCCTTGAAATGATTTAAATTCTGGAGCTACTGAGATATCAAGTTATGAAATATAACCCCTTTATGTGATGTTGCTCAGACGTCCGACTGTGGCACTCTTGTTATTTACTTGTGATATAAGCCCTGTATGTGATGTCGGTCAGACGTCCGACTGTGGCACTCTTGTTAATTACTTTTGATATAAGCCCTTTATGTGATGTCGCTCAGACGTCCGACTGTGGCACTCTTGTTATTTACTTTTGATATAAGCCCTTTATGTGATGTTGCTCAGATGTCCGACTGTGGCACGCAATGTCATTTATATTCTATTATAAGCCCTTTATGTGGTGTCGCCTTGACGCCCGACTGCGGCATTGTTATTCTTTTTGTATCCTTTCGAGGAGTCATTCAGACACTCGATTGGCCCTCAGTATTACTTTGGGATTTCGGGAGGATTACCGCCCGACTCCCCTTTTACTTCCCATGCATTATCATCTCATTGTCTGAGTGCGCTTGTTAATCTGTTCATATGCATCATGTTTACATTTGTTATATCTTATGTCCGAACTGTCTTGCGAGTACTTTCATAGTACTCACCTGGCTTGTTGATTTGGCCAGATGTTGACGAAGGCGATCTCATGGATGAAGAGTTTGATAGTGAGTCCGACGCCTAGAGGAATCCCAGTCAGTCCCGTGCGATCCTGGATATTGGTCACTTGTATTATATACGCTTCCGCCACCCACAATAAGTCTCCTCGAGCCTCACTCCGACGCTCGAAGAGTAGTTAGATTCAGGAGTCATGTCACCCACTTCGCTGTGATATTTCCACCACCGCTTTTATTCGTGAGTTAGTAGTTATATCACCCTATCCGCCTTTATGTGTCATTGGCGTGTTTGTAATAAATTATTGAGCAGTCTCCGCTCAACCTTGTATTATATTTAGTACTCCTTGTTTTTCTTCTGTGATCAAGAAATTGTCTACCCGTGAGAAGGAATTCTTCTCTACTGGTCCGTAAAAGGGATCGGTTTCTCAATAAATATTTTTTTGGAAAACCGGTTGTGACAGCGGGTCTCTATTTGGGTTGCCAGCGGGAGTGGTCCCGTTGAGCAACAACTCTTGCCAGACCGCCATCATCGCCATGATGCCGGACTTCAAGGCGCACGGCCTGGATCCAAGCTGGGCCGAGCCAAAAGAGGAGCGGGTGCAGGCCTTCTTCGACAACCTATTGGAGAGGTATGTCCGTGACGAGCCGCTGCTCATCCGCGACACCACCAAGGCCGAGCAGAGCTGGCATATATTGCTGCCAGGGCGGAGGAGGCGGCACTTGCTGTCAGATTTGGGGTTCCGGCAGAACCCTTGAGGTTCGAACACTAGGGTGCGCACAAAGATCTCTCCCTACCTAATCACGCCCTCAGCCTCACCGCAATCTCATAGCTTAGCTCGACGAACTCGCAACACAAGAGACACAAGATTTATACTGGTTCGGGCCACCGTTGTGGTGTAATACCCTACTCTAGTGTGGTGTGGTGGATTGCCTCTTGGGCTGAGGATGAACAGTACAAGGGAAGAACAGCCTCCCAAGGACAGGTGTTCTTCTGCTTGGTGAGTGTGAGGATGATCTGAATCAGTTCAGGGTGAGTTGCCTCCTACTGTGGTGGCTAGTCCTATTTATAGAGGCCTGGTCCTCTTCCCAAATATTGAGCGGGAAGGGAGCCAACAACGGCCAAATTTGAAGGGAGACAACTAGTACGAGTTATCCTGACTAAAGGTGGTCTTCGCCTGCCAAAGGCTCTGGTGGTGACGCTGCCTTGGGCTCCACGGTGACCTCCGTCTTGCTGTCCTGCTCGTCTTGGTCTCGTTGCACCAATATGGAAACCTTTGCTTGATGCCTCGGGACTCCTCGCATGTGCTTCCCCTTTAGCACCAAAGAGGAAGCGAGGACACTGCACGCGCTGGCGCCCGCCTGTCTCCAGTCGTCATGGTGATGCGGAGCATCCCATGTTCATCCCCATGTACACTCCGACTACTCTCCAAGCCCCAAGGATACATAAGATGAGACCTCGACTATACACCATTGGACACAAGGTGAACTCGCTCCTCTTCGAAACATCACTTTCCACATGTGAGACATGGCTACTACCTCAAATATATGTGTTATGCATGACCAGGAACAAAGAGGAAGACCATGGACAAGACGACGAGGACACCAAGTACAAGGAACTACCGAAGAAGCTCCAGCGAGTGGACGTCCGGACGACATCAGACGACCGGCCTCTCTCAGCGAGCGGACGTCCGACCCTTGGTGGACGACCGGCGCCTGAAGACCAGCCTATGCCAGCTACAGCCCTCCCAGCGAGCGGACGTCCGACCCCGCACCGGACGTCCGGCAATATTAACGGAAGTTCGAGACTTCCAGACGTCCAGTGTCCCGACCATAGAACACTTTCAGCGGACGTCCGGCGCTAGCGGACGACCGGTCCCCCTGGAACCACCGGACGTCCGGTGCCCAGCGGACGTCCGGTCCCTGGCTGTGTCGAGTTACGGGCTGAGGCCCATGTACCCCTTCACTTCACCCCCCATTTGCACTAAGACTATAAATAGACCTCTCCCTCCTCCTAGTTAGGGTTAGAAAAGGATTATCTCATGTTTGTGTGAGAGCTTTGCTCATCCACTTGGTTACCTTCTCCTCGGAGACGCGCCTCCATCGGAGAAGATCCTTCCAAGCGGATTCAAGACCCCTCTTGGGTGGCCCCATCAAGACCTCCTCACGGAGAAGAACCGGTTACCTTTGTATTTTCCTTTGTTGGACTTGGATCTTGTATCTCACCTTTGTGTTCATCGATCTAGCGCATGTGTGATCTATTCTTGTTGGTTGAGTGACTCTCTCATGTTTCCTCTTGTGTTTTCCCTTGTGTTTCCCCGTGCGTTCATCGTGTTCTTAGTCGGGATCCGCTCCTTTCGTGAAAGATCGGCCGTACGGAGTTCCACTCCACATCATGTTGGTATCATGAGCCACGTTGATCACGTATTTGGAGCCCCTACCCCTAGTTTTCTAGCTTGATTTTGTTGTGTTCTTCCCCAATTTCGAAAATCCCCACCAAAAATAGCCCCAATTTTTTTTGTGATTTGTTGGTTTGATGATGTTTTGTTGATTTTGATCCATGGATTTGCTTGTTTTCGAGTGGATCTAGCATTTCCCCAAGTTTCCCCACTTTCCATCCACAAAATCTCTTCAAATTTGACCCCGAAATCTCCATTTTCCGCCCAAAATCGCGTCCCGGAGCTCAAATCCCGCGTTGACCCCGACCCACCGGACGACCGGTGTTTTACCGGACGTCCAGACCCCCTCGAAGCACCAGACGTCCGTCATTTACCAGACGACCGGCACCACCCAACAGAACGAAATTAGCGGATTTCCGAGCTCACCGGACGTCCGGCCACCGGACATCCGTCCATTTCCGGACGTCCGCTACCTGTAGATATTGACTTCGGCTGATTTTTGTTTTGTCCGTAACTAATTCATCCGAACTCCGATTTTGACGTTCTTTAGTTCGTTTTGAAGCTATTGACATCCCCTTCCCACAAAAATACCACCAACATCATTTTCCTCCATCAAATTTTGACAACTTTGGCATCTTTGCCTAGGGCTTCCACCACATCATCAGCTACACCACCGCCGACTTCCGCAACCTAACCCATTTTGATCCCCATAGCATATGTGGTTGCTTGAGTAGTGATTCGAGTATCCTAAGGTGTTTCGGCTACTTAGGGATGGTTGCTTCTTCTTCAACCACCACCACCACTTCCGCATAGGCTTGCCCACCATACACTTCCGCCACCTCAACTTAACTCAATTTTGTTTGAGCTTTGAGTTGTGTGTTGTGTCTCCTAAGGTGTTTCGGCTACATAGGGACGGTGACCTCAACTTCGACATCGTGTATAGTACACCACCATAACCTCCATTTCTGCATTGCCTAGTGCAACACCACCACCACATCCCGCTACCACCATTTGACTTTTGTCCTTGAGATTGAGTTCGCGGTTTCTCCGTTTCCTAAGGTGTTTCGGCTACTTAGGGATGAGTCTCCATCATCTTGGTATCTACATCAAGAACACCGCCACTCATCATCGCAAAGGATGGGAACCTCGACGACATCATTGTACATTCTCCTTGCAATTGCATTGATAACCCCTAGCCCATTTTGCGTCACTTGCCTATCGAGACTAGCCATTTGAGTATTGACGGCAACATTACTTGTGCACATTAGTGATCATCGATACACCTTCCATTGCATATATACCATATCATATTGGTATCATCTTGGTATCATCATATCATCTCTTGTGTCACAAGTTTGTTCTCGCATATACACTAGTGCTATCTTGGTTTGTGCATTGTGCAAAAGTGGCCATACAAAAAAAAGAAAAAGAATAAGCTTTCAAGCAAAAGATAGAGAGCAAAGAAGCTTGTAAGCAAGTGCCATAGCATCATACCACATTGCATATAAGATTGTCTTATCCAATCATCTTGGATCATCTTGTGAGAAACACTGGGAACCATATATACATAGCATACTTGGGATAGAAAGTTTATCCATTTTGCATATCATAGGTTGTGCACAAGTGTCGTATCCTCCCATTGAGCAATCGTGCTAGCGTCTCTCTTGAGTTGTGCAACACGAGCTTTTTCCGTGGATTCCACATTTTGTGCTCATTCCTTGGTTGCACGGCCCCATTTATCTATCCGTGTGTGTGTTTTCGTGTGCCACATATTGCTATTGGTCTACTTGTTACACTTGCGAATTTGTGAATCTCTTTCAACATTATTGACTCTTGCTAACATTTTGCATCAAATTTTTGTGCCACTATCCTCACCGAGATCCACTATAAGCCTTATTTGTGTAGATGTGAGAAACTGACAAGAATTGGTACCAATTGTGCTATTTCCTTGTTACACATTGAGTGATCATTGATCCATCTTCAACATCGGTCAAGGTACATTTGGTATAGTTCTTCTCTTTCTCCCACTCATATTTGCTCGAGTCTTGTGATGGATAGGCAAGGCATTTCATCTCCGGTCTTCGACAACAACGACGGCGCGAACAACTACATCACCAAAATGTCCATCTTCGGACTACAACACGAAATGCAAGGTGCACAATCTACCTTGAGAGAGCGCCTCGACAACCTCGCCATCGACATACGACACTCCGAAGCAAGGAAAAGGGACTACATCGACACCAAGTTGGGCGAGCTAAAGGATCAACTACGAGACATGGTGGTCGACTACAAGTCTTCTTCCCCTTCATCATCCTCAAGGCGACGGCGAGCAAGTCGATCATCTTCGGAGCGCCCAAGAGATGCAAGCGCAAGTCGTCCACGTCCACATCTCCATGGTGACCACCATCACGTTCGTGATCCACATCGTCATGAAGGGCAAGTCACCTCCAAGCATCATGTGCACGACGACGATGAACGGCATCTACTACGAGCTCAAGTGCGACAACAACACCATCATCATGAAGATGCTCCACAAGCGCAAATGCACAAGTCCCAACAAGCCATACTTCACGCCAAGTCCAAGATTCATGAGCACAAGAGAAGACCGCGAGACGAGCACCACCAAGATGGAGCTACGGCTACCACCACCACTTCGGCATCTTCGCCAAGTGCTATCAAGGCATCTTCGCCTTTGGACGTACGGCATCTTCGCCTACTTCCCACGAGTACGCCTACAATGACTTCATCAAGTCCAAGGCGACCACCTACGAGCGAGGGCGACCCTTCCATCTTCGAAAGCCCCTCAAGAAAGATGGCCGAGCATGGGAAATTCCCTTCGGTCATGGAGACGAGCTACAAGGTACCACATCATATGGGCCTCCAACAACAAGACGGCGACAAGAAGGTCGAGCAAGGGCCATCCCCTTCGACCACGGCGACGAGCATGAAAATCTTCAACAACATGAAGACGACACCCATATTGGAGTCATACTCCGAGTCAAGCTACGCGAGCGCACATGAGACCTTATCTTTAGTCTTGGAGGAGAGTGATGATGTGCCATCTTCGGCCTTCATCCACGACTACGACTATGACAAGAAGGTTGAGCATGGGACTGTCCCTTCAACCAAGGCGGCGATAGGAGTTGATCATGGAGACGTTTGCACCTACACCTCTCCGATACCCACATATGACGAGATGTCCCAATTCCCATGCGAGGAGAGCCACCACCCCATGAGTGAGATGAGTGACTCCACCATATGCGACACTGAGTGCATTACCTATGAGAGGATGAGTGTGACCACCACTAGCCCCACACACGAGAGCATGCCACACATCCTATGTGAGGTTGAGAGCCATTTGAGTGACTCCACCAACCATATGAGTGAGAGCATCATATTGCGAGTGAGTGAGCCACAACACTTAGTGAGTGAGGTAGTTGACACGGCATGTGAGGCCACTATGATTTCTAACGACTTACCCTCTACTCTGAGTGTGTTTCCTTCTTTGGTCCTAGGTCTCCTACAAGACTACGAGCCTACCCTCGACGAGTCCATACCTCCAATGGGAAAACCGATGGCCGTGGTGGAAGACGATGCACCCCCCACATGGTTCCATCAAGATGAAGATGACAACGACTTGGTCTTCAACACCTCATCTACAACACATGAGCGATTCTCCAAAGGTAACATAGGTGATGGTGCTTCTCTTGTCCAACTAGTGGACTATATTACCAATGATTGCTTGCATGATGTTGACCCACCTATTCCCATGCTTCATGCTAGTGTGACTTCTTCATGTCATGACTTACCAATTTATGATGAATATGATGATGAGAATGTTGAGTTGCCTAGTTGTGATGCTATGCTCCATAGGATATCATGTGAAAATTCTATTGGTCACATCATGTTTGACAATCCCTTGAACTTGTCATATGCTATGAGTGAGATTTCCCATATTGCTTCATTTCAATCTCAACATAGTAACTATGCATGCCCCATTAAAATAAATCCCATTTGCACTTATGGCATAGATGACGAGTTGATGGTCATTGGCTTTTGTTTTTAAAGTGATGATATTGCCATGCTTCCTTTACATGATTTGCGCAATTCATCTACTATTCCATGCCATGATCACATTGTTCCAAATATGCATTGTTTTGGATGTTGTCAATATTCTCCATGTGATGTTTCTACTAATGCTCATGAGGAGACCCCCATAGTTTCCTCATACATATTAGGAGATTTTGATGCATTCCATACTTTCCATGATTCCCATAATTGCTTGCACCATATGCATTCCATGAATAACAATGCTCTACATATTTCTCATGATGCATTACACCATTTGAGTCTCTATTATGCTATACATAACAACAAACCTATCATGATGGATTACATGTTTGTATATCACGCATCTCATTTATTTGAGCATTGGATATTTTGTGCTAACCAACACATGCACGTATGCATCATGATGGATGATGTGTACATATACCACGCACACACAATTTTCCCTTTACCTTTGTTTTGTGTAGGTACTTATGAACACTCGTCAACCTCACAATCCCATGAGTTGACGAAACGAGCTCTTGAGAGCAAGGATGATTTGGGATCCCGTGGATTATCATTACCACCATTCCCTTCGTGCAAGGACTACGCGCATCTCTTCTACTTGGCCCTCCCATGGCTATGGGCTATATATCACTTGTTACTTTATGCCTATTTTAACATGTTCACTTTGCATGTTATGCTTGCCTCTATGCCCTTGCCATGCAATTGTGACCCTTGCTTGCATCTACCCATGATTCACCATTATGCTACTCCTATGTGTATTTGCATGCTTGGTGGAGATCTTAGTAGCTATTGCCATGATTTCTTTGTGCCTCATTCTATTGTTGATTCTTGTGTTGGGAGAGTCATGATGTTCCATTGCTATTTACATAGGACTTCTTGCCAATACAATGATGATACTTTCCTCATATCTTGCTTTCATGCTTGTGCTATGTCATGTGAATTATTCATGCACACTATTTGCACCCACGACATGTTTGCCATGATTCCTCCTAGTACATTGCACCTTCGCACTACTAGCTTGCTTGACTTGATCACTATGATTACTTGCTTGGTTGCATCACCCATGTTCCACTCTTACTCGCTTTCTTGGGTTGATGACATATATGTTCATGCCTCTCACTTGATTTGTCTTGATCATTGTCTCTTGTTTCCATTAGTTGCATCTATGCTTATTGATCTTGGAGACTTGGACATATTACTTGTGAAGACTGCTTATTTGATTGAGCCTATTGTATTTGGTTGTTATCGCATCATACGCCTCCATACTATGAAATTCTCCCTTGTCCTTTCTTATGATGAGAATGATGCATACACTTGTTGGGTATTTCACCACACGAATGATAGGTTTTGCATTTATGCTAACCTCATTTGTTTTTCTGAGTTTTTGCCATGTTCTTTCATTTTGAAGGATTCACAAGGCGGCACCATCACGAGACACTTTGGTCATGTGAAGGCGTACACGATGCACAACACCAACATTTTTGACATTCTCATAATGGTGAATTCCTTCCCTTTGAGCCATCCTCAAATACGCATATTGGATGGGTCATTCTTTCATTATTGTCTCCTTCTTCTTGTCTACATGATACATCTATTGGAGGGAGGACCAGCATTGAAGATTGACTCTATGGACCTTCACATTGAGGAGCGCTCGGACTTATTGGATGCACCTTCGAACCTCCACTCATGCCACGACATCGAGCTTTGGTACATCTACACCTCCATATTTGTTGATTGTGCTCACACATGTCATGCTCATTGGACATATCATAGTCACCACAAGTTTGCACCCTATGCATGGATTGACTCACATTATGCTTGTCTTGTTGCATCTATTTCCATGTCATCCATGATATATGAGCTTGTGCATTTCCTTAGCAAATTTGTTGTGATCTTACTTGATGGCATATTCTTACATCATGATCATGTTGCCCACCATCAATTGGATGATCACATAGCCACAATGAGCACCAATTACCATGTTCATGCTATTGATAAACCGTCTCATTATGACATCATTTTGCACAATGGAAGAATTTGTCACTTGGTGCACCATGCTAATTACCCCATGAATGCTTTGCACATCATTCTAGATCATCTTGATAAGCTTCATGCGCTTTGTCACGAACAATCTTGCCGCACAGACTCATACTTACTTGTTGGACACTTTGTGTGCGCTAACCATTGTATTTCCGAGTGTCCTTTGTGTTTGATTTTCTTGCATATATACCACTCCGGCGACCCCTTGGAGTACATGGATTGCGCAACGTCTTCCACTCCGTCCAACAACAAGTCCGTCCACGACAACCGTTCCCATGGTGATGAGGATCACGATCCGAGTTCGGATCTTTCCCAAGGGGTGGGGGAGATGATTCGGAGCATCCCATGTTCATCCCCATGTACACTCCGACTACTCTCCAAGCCCCAAGGATACATAAGATGAGACCTCGACTATACACCATTGGACACAAGGTGAACTCGCTCCTCTTCGAACCATCACTTTCCACATGTGAGACATGGCTACTACCTCAAATATATGTGCTATGCATGACCAGGAACAAAGAAGAAGACCATGGACAAGACGGCGAGGACACCAAGTACAAGGAACTACCGAAGAAGCTCCAGCGAGCGGACATACGGATGACACCGGACGACCGGCCTCTCCTCAGCGAGCGGACGTCCGACCCTCGGCGGACGACCGGCGCCTGAAGACCAGCCTACGCCAGCTACAGCCCTCCTAGCGAGCGGACGTCCGACCCCGCACCCGACGTCCGGCAATATTAACGGAAGTCCGAGACTTCCGGACGTCCGGTGTCCCGACCACAGAACACTTTCAGCGGACGTCCGGCGCTAGCGGACGACCGGTCCCCCTGGAACCACCGGACGTCCGGTGCCCAGCGGACGTCCGGTCCCTGGCTGTGTCCAGTTACGGGCTGAGGCCCATGTACCCCTTCACTTCACCCCCCCATTTGCACTAAGACTATAAATAGACCTCTCCCTCCTCCTAGTTAGGGTTAGCAAAGGATTAGCTCATGTTTGTGTGAGAGCTTTTCTCATCCACTTGGTTACCTTGTCCTCGGAGACGCGCCTCCATCGGAGAAGATCCTTCCAAGCGGGTTCAAGACCCCTTCTTGGGTGGCCCCATCAAGACCTCCTCACAGAGAAGAACCGGTTACCTTTGTATCGTCCTTTGTTGGACTTGGATCTTGTATCTCAACTTTGTGTTCATGGATCTAGCGCATGTGTGATCTATTCTTGTTGGTTGAGTGATTCTCTCGTGTTTCCTCTTGTGTTTTCCCTTGTGTTTACCCATGCGTTCATCGTGTTCTTAGTCGGGATCCGCTCCTTTCGTGAAAGATCGGCCGTACGGAGTTCCACTCCACATCACATGGCTTGCGTCATGGGAACCTCGCGAGGTGTCCCTTGCCTTGAAATCTCTGCCCCTCGCAAGCCAGCCTAGTGAGGTCGCTCCCGAGGAGGTCTCGTGTCGTCCGCCTCACGAGGCTTGGCCCCTCACGAGGGTCTTAAGTGTTTGCTGCTGAAGATGGGCCGTACAGGGCCGCTGGTGGAGCCACGCAGTGGGCCGCAGGCAGGCAAGTCCGGGGATCCCCGTTCCCAGGACGCCGACAGTAGCCCCCGGGCCCAAGGCACGCTCGGAATTGGCTTTGAGGCGAAGCCAAAGGGCAAGTGCGGAGCGCCGCGGGCCCCACAGCCTGCGGTCTTGGTCGACACGTGGCGATTGATTTGACGTGGGCGTCTCCGCTTCCCCACGCTGCCTCGGCAACTGCCCGTGTTTACGAGTCCCTGCTGCATTCAAGGAAAACCCATCATTACCTGTGATCGTGGGGATTGCCGGTTGGCCTTCTCCTACTATAAATGAGGAGAGGGCGGAGCCCCCGTTGCTCATCTCTTCCTGTTCCGCTTGCTTCTTCTTCCCCCTTGCTCCATTGCTAGTAGCGACCCCATGGCGCCCATTCGAAGGTCCTCGGCCGTAGAGAAGGGAAAACCCCCCCGCGACGAGCCCAAGGCGCTTCCGCCGAAGAAGAGGCCGAGCCACCGCCGCGACATGGCCGTCAGGCCAGAGGTGTCGAGGCCTTGGTATGAGCGACCTCCTCCCGGGTACCCGCTGCCTCTGTACGCGCAAGCTGAGGGCTCCGGAGGGAGAACCAACGAGCGCCGCCGCCCGCGCCGCGGCCGTGGTCGCTGCGCCATGGTGACGCACGTCATCGCCCCAGGAGCCCACGCCGCAGACTCCTCGCGCGAACTCGTGATGTGGGCGGCGATGCCTCCGCGCACCTGGATTCGCTTCCCGCATTTATTCTCCGCCGAGGGGCCCCCTGGAGCTTTGGCTGTAGCACGCCGACTGCGACTGGAGCGGATGTGGAAGCCGTCTCCTCGGGCAAGATCTTCATGACCCGCGGTTGGGGCTTGCCCGGGTTTGCCGCGCTGAAGGCGCCATCGCCATCCACTTCAGGTACGACGGCGCCTCCACGATGTTCTTCGAGGTCTTCGATGCGGAAGGCCGCCACTTGGAGTGCTGGAGGGGGTCGTCGGGACGGCGCAGCGGCCAGCGTCGAGCGCGCCGCTCGCTTCTCCAGCGCCTCCTCTAGCAGCAGCGGTGGCGCTCGGGAGTCCAGCGACTCTCCTGAGCTCTACGAGACCCCGGAGACGAGCGACGACAGCTACGTGCCCCCGAGCTCTCGCCGGGCCCAAAGCAAGGCCGCAGCGTCCGGCCGCCGCCGTCGCTGATCTGGATGGGGTTGGCGCCGGCCTCCCATGGCCCACTGTTGATGATGGCGTCGGCTGCGCTGGCGCGTGTAGATAGGGCTCCTAGGAACTCCCCTCTTTTGTTCCCTGCGAGGAATCAAAATGGACCCCATGGGGGTGTGTAAAGAATCTGTAATGTCTTTTGTTCATATTATCCTTATTATGAAAGTTGGCGAGAGCATGTCTTGTTTCGGCTCAGTCCCCCCTTTCCAATCCCATGGCAGCCTAGTGCTCTACGCTGACAGGTCCCTGTCCCCAGGTAGGCTGCAGCCGTCGCTGGTATGCTAGGTCGCGATGCCGTGGTCAAGGCTAGGAGGTGAGCGGCCCGAGGTCCAGTAAGAGCTCCTGAGGCGCGATGCTCAGGAGGTCCCCTTTGGCGCTCAAGCAACTACCGAGGTGCAGGAAAGGGTGGCGACGTTGCCGCAACAAGGCTGCCACATGTGAGGATCCTATGCTGCAGCGCTGGGTCGATCGAGGCGCGAGACTTATCTTGGCATTCCTGAGCTGGCTCCTTGCGTCGCGCTAGACTTGCACGTCGACCGCTGTAGGGTAGCTAGGTTAGGCCCATGCGAGCCTCCCCCTCTTCCCCACGCTTTTCCGTGTGCTCTGCGTCCTCAGGTCCTGGCCCTCGACCGAGCTCAGCCGCCGCTGGTATGCCAGGTCACGATGCCGTGGTTAAGGCCAGGGGGTGAGGGCTGGTGAGCCAGCAGGAGCTCCTGAGTCGCGATGCTCAGGAGCCCCCCTTTTAACGTGCTAGCAAATCGCATGGGAGAAGAAGGAGCCCGCGGTACCGCCCGCTGTCGTTCTCTGGAGGTTCCTGCAGGTCAGCACGAGGGAAAACACAGATTGCCACGATGATTGCCGGTCTGCCGCAGGTCGCTCTGCAAGGAGATGAAGGCACTGAGGGTCTAGTGAGGTGACGTGCGCGGAGCGTGCCGCGAGCTAGAGCTCGACCACTCAGATTTGTCGACGCTGCAGGGACGGACTCGAGCACAGGCGCCGTGCCCGAGTGTGTAGCTCCCGTGGTAGGTGACAGTCAAGCAGGTGATAACCATAGATAGATTGTGCATGGAAAGCGAACGGGATTAGGTTAGCGCAAGAACGATACATGCCACTAGGCTGGACCCGAGCGGGTTGGGGATGATGCAGCCCGAGGGGCGCCCCCAGTAGAGTAAGCTAAATACGTAAAGGGATACATGCCGCAGGGACAGACCCACATGGCCTGGGAATGATGCAGCCCGAGGGGCGCTCCCAGCTAAATAAACTCGGAAGATATCACCTGGTTCCATTGTCGAGGGGATGTCGGGGCAGCTGAAGACGCGTGGTGAAGGGGTTGCTCCTCACGAGCCACCGGGGCGCTAGCCTTGGGGGGCTCTAGGGGTCCAGGCGGTTCCTTGAGGACCGTCTCCATCTCCGCCAGGGCTGCGTGATGCCTGGCCTCCTGAGCCATCAGGATGCTCCGCAGGTTGCGCTGGAAGGTGGACACCACGCTCGCCAGGACAAATCGCATGCGAACGTAGCTGTGAGGTGGACCCTCGCAGCGTCCCACGCGCGAAGGCCAGAAAAGCTCCTGAGATGCGACTCTGTTGAGCCCTGGGATGTCGATGAAGATGCGCAGCCCGCCATCCTCGCCCGGATGGGGAGCCGCGCCAGGTGAGGGCGATCGCCGCGCATGGCGCTTGCATCCTACAGCTCCTGAGTGACCTTGGTGATGAACTCCTGAGCACCAGGTGCTCCTCGCCTGGTGTCCTCCTGAGGGAAACGTGCTGCGAAGCACGCCTCCACGTGGTGCCCGAGCGCCTCCCTCGTGATCTTGGCTAGGTCTGAGGCCCTCCAAAAGAGAGCCCTCGAGCCCTGCCCGAGGAGGGCGCCGGGCACGCCTTCCTATGCGAGGGAGGGAGGCGCCTCAGGCGCGGGCGCCTATCCTGACGAGGCACCACTTGTTGCGCCATTCCCCTGAGGCCCTGTGCGGAGTAGCTGCTTCTTCTTCTTGGGGACGACCTCAAGAGGGTACTGGGATGCATTGTCGTCGGGGTCTTCGATTGACGCTGCTTGGAATGCATGCTCGAGGGAGCACACTGCATCTCTTTCTTCGCAGGGGACTGTGATGATCTCACTGCTTCCTGGCATCTTGAGGACGTTGTAGCCGTGGTCTGTCACTGCCATGAACTTGGCCAGGGCCGGATACCCAAGGATGGCACTGTACGACAGACGGATGTGGGCGACGTCAAAGTCGATGAGCTCGGTGCGGTAGTTGTCGCGCTGTCCAAAGGTGACAGGGAGGCGGACCTGCCCTATCGGGGTGGTGGAGCCGTTGGTTACTCCTGAGAAATGCTTGGTAGGCTGAAGCTGATCGTATGGCACTTGAAGGCTGTCGAACGTCTCGACGGACAGGACGTTAAGCCCTGCGCCGCCATCGATGAGGGTCTTGGTGACTTGCACGTTGCTGATGACGGGTGAGCAAAGCATCGGGAGGGCGCCAGCGGTGGCCGCGCACTTGAGTTGGTCTGCTGAGCTGAAAGTGATTGCGCATTTGGACCACCTGAGCAGGCGCGTTGCCTCGAGCCTGGGGAGGACCGCGTTCACCTCGCGAGCAAACTGCTTGAAGATGCGCTGAGAGGCTGGGGCTTGAGCTCCGCCCAAGATGCAGGCGATAGCACGCGGCTTTTGGAAGCCCCCAGCCCCCTCGTCCTGATGGTGGTCGTCGTTCCTTCTTGGCGGTGACGGCAGCGGAGGAAGGCCAACGTTGCCTTGAGGGTGATCCTCACGAGGCTGATCCCTCCAGGCGCCCTCACGAGGTTGGTCCTGCCAGCGGTCCTCACGAGGTCGGTCGCACCACTCCTGGCGAGGGCCACGGTCGTCCCAGCGTGCTCCGCCACGTCCTCCTCCTCGGTCGTAGCCCCGGTCGTTGCGCTCGGGGCGTCGACCGAGGCGTCCATCTCGTATGGCCCTGAGCTCTTGACAGTCATTCGTGTTGTGGCTGTGTACGTTGTGGAAGGCGCAGAACATGCGGCTGCCCTTGGACGACTCGGGAAGGTCCCGGCCGCGCTTCGTGTCTGGCTCCGACGCGAGCACGACACTCCCTTGCACTTCACGTCCTTGGACTTGGCCTTCTTCTCCTCGGGGTCGGCAGCTGGGAGCTCGAGGAGGGAAAGGCGCCCTTCCTCAGCTCTTGCGCACTTGGTCGCCAGGTTGAACAGCTCTAAGGTCGTGCACAGCTCCTCGTGGATGGCGAGCTCCTCCTTCATCTTGACATCGCGGACGCCATCAGAAAACATGGAGATGAGGGCCTCGTCCATCACCTTGAGGATTTTGAGGCGAACGTTGTTGAAGCAGTGGATGTAGTTTTGCAGGGTCTCTCCTGGCTGCTGCTTGATGCGACGCAGGTCACCCGCGGCCGGAGGGCGGTCGCGAGTGCCTTGGAAGTTGGCGACGAAGCGGTTGCGCATCTCGTTCCAGGAGGAGATCAAGCCCGGGGGCAGGTTCAGGAGCCACGAGCGAGCGCCATCCTTGAGAGCCATGGGGAACCAGTTTGCCATGACTTTTTCATCGCCGTTGGCGCCTCGATGCTCAGCTCGTAGAGCTGCAGGAACTCCGCGGGGTCGGGGGTGCCGTCGTAGCAAGGAGGCAGGTCTGGCTTGAACTTGCCCGGCCAGGCAACGCGACGCAGCTCGGGAGTGAAGGCGCGGCAGCCTGCGGTGGCCACCAGGACCCTTTGCTGATGCGGAGCCTGCCCTTGATGCCCGCGCACCGCCGCCGCAGGCGGCACACGGTCTTGTCGCAGTGGTGCTGGGAGTGCGGGAACGTTCTCTTGCGGCCGGGGAACTTCTTGGCAGCTTCCTTCTTCGCGCGCGGGCGCCCGGCGCGGTGGGTCACGCCGAGGGGCCGCACGTCTTGGCGCCAGAACGCTGTCTTGGTGCAGGGGTGGTGGAGGCGCTCCGTGGGCCTCGTCGCCCGCTGCTGGCGGAGCGCGAGGCAGCGAGAGGGGTGGCGCAGGGGAGCCCCCTGTGGCGCTAACGAGCTCAGCGATGCGGTCCAGCCAGTGCTCGTAGAGGTCGTCGACGGGGCGGTAGCGCAGGAGCTCGCGTGGCATGAGCAGCGCGGCCTGCGCGTCCGTGGGAGCACGACGAGCGTGAGACGACGAGCCGGCCGGGGTCAGCGATGGAGTGGCGGTGCAGCCGTGCCGCCGCACGGAGCGGTGCAGCGAGGACGCTTGCTGCTCGTTCCCCGCCGGGCCGGTGGCGGCGTTGGCGGCGGGTGACGGAGAACAACGGGGAGGCCCGCCGACAGGAGCGGTCTGAGCGACACGGGCGGCGAGGGTGGCCTGACGCTCAGCGTGGGCTCGACGAGCGTCCGCCATGGATGCGACGAAGCGACGGGATGCGGATCGGCGAAAAGAAAGCTTCGGCGCACCCCTACCTGGCGCGCCAAATGTCGGATTTCGGGTTCCGGCAAAACCCTTGAGGTTCGAACACTAGGGTGCCCACAAAGATCTCTCCCTACCTAATCACGCCCTCAGCCTCACCGCGATCTCATAGCTTAGCTCGACGAACTCGCAACACAAGAGACACAAGATTTATACTGGTTCTGGCCACCGTTGTGGTGTAATACCCTACTCCTGTGTGGTGTGGTGGATTGCCTCTTGGGCTGAGGATGAACAGTACAAGGGAAGAACAGCCTCCCGAGGAGGGGTGTTCTTGTGCTTGGTGAGTGTGAGGATGATCTGAATCGGTTCAGGGTGTGTTGCCTCCTACTGTGGTGGCTAGTCCTATTTAAAGAGGCCTGGTCCTCTTCACAAATATTGAGCGGGAATGGAGCCAACAACGGCCAAATTCTAAGGGAGACAACTAGTACGAGTTATCCTGACTAAAGGTGGTCTTCGCCTGCCAAAGGCTCTGGTGGTGACGCCGCCTTGGGCTCCACGGTGACCTCCATCTTGCTGTCCTGCTGGTCTTGGTCTCGTTGCACCAATATGGAAACCTTTGCTTGATGCCTCGGGACTCCTCGCCTGCGCTTGCCTCTTTAGCACCAAAGAGGAAGCGAGGACACGGCGCGTGCTGGCACCCGCCTGGCTCCAGTCGTCATGGCCTGCGTCATGGGAACCTCGCGAGGTGTCCCTTGCCTTGAACTCTCTGCCCCTCGTGAGCCAGCCTGGTGAGGTCGCTCTCGAGGAGGTCTTGTGTCATCTACCTTGCGAGGCTTGGCCCCTCGCAAGGGTCTTGAGTGTTTGCTGGTGAAGATGGGCCGTACAAGGCCGCTGGTGGAGCCACGCAGTGGGCCGCAGGCAGGCAAGTCTGGGACCTCCGTTCCCAGGACGCCGACACTTGCCCAGGAGGCCGACAGCGTTGGCACCGTGGAGGACGAGGCCGACACGGCTGCAGAAGAGAAAGAGCTCGTCGAGTGGGCGGGGTCTGCCGGGGAGGCCAGCGGCGCCGGCGCCGGGGCTCCCCTTGTTGAAGACGTGGTTGAGGAGTCGACCGGAGAGGAGACCGAGGCGGACGACTCCTCGCCCCCGGCAAGGAGGCGCGTCCTACAACGGGCTAGCTCTGGCGAGCCGGTCCGACCCGGCAGGACCGCGCAATGGCAACAGGCCCAGGCACAGCCTGTGCACCAGACAAGGGCCGCAGCAGCGAAGAAGAAGGCAGCGGCTGCCGCATCTTCTTCGTCCAAGCGGCGCAGGACCCCATCCCCTTCTCCTCCCCCTTCGGACAGCGACTCCGAGGCTGATTTCGACCTCGGGTCCTTCAGCCCAAAGAGGAAGAGGAGGCCAGAGGAGGAGGAGTAAGCACCTCGCCCTTCATCATTTCTGACCCTTAGCCTGTGTTATCTCCCCTGACATGATCTTATCTTTGCAGGGAGACGGAGACGCTAGCCCAGAGGGCGGTGAAGAGTTCCAAGGCCTCGGCGGGCGTCAAGCCCCCGGCGAGCACTTTGCGCACGCCGGTGGTGGTGGAGATCAACCCAGATGCCAGCCCTCGATGCAGCCCCCGCTTAAGCCCCCAACGTAAGTTCATCACTCGCTCCCCATCGATGGGTGTTGGGGCACGAATCCTTGGTGCTGACCTTGCCGAGTTTGTAGGAGGAGAGCGGCAGCAGGAGGAGCCGCTAAGGGCCACTCCCAACATGCCACCCCCATCGACCACACCGCCCAAAGGGGCGTCCCTGGCAAGGGCAACCACTGCCGAGCCCATGCACATGGAGGAGGAGGAGGCGAACTTCGGTGCTGGTGGCTCCGTCCCGGCAACAAATGTTGGTGGGGAGGGAATCGCTTCTCAGCTTGGCACGGGTAAGCGGCCCGCCTCCCGTCCCTGTCTTTTCTTTTTGTTTGTCCTGAACCTTGATCTTAGCCTCGTTTCGTTCTTCCTTTTTGGTTTCCAGACCCTCCCTCGATGGACCAGGAGGATATCGACATCGTCATTGGAGAGGTCGCCAAGGATGCCGAGGCTGAGGCCGTCAGGATCGCAGCTGAGGAAGCCGCCAAGTCCGCCACCGGGGAGGCCGGCGAGGGTCTTGCCGGGGAGGCCGGCAAGGCCACTGCTGAGGAGGCCGGGAAGGCTGCCGCCGAGGAGGCCGACAAGGCCGCTGCCGAGGAGGCCACCAAGAAGCCTGCCGAGGAGGAGGTGGCCAACGACCAACCTTCCTCCCCCGCAGCCCCCGCGCTTCCCAAGTACCTCAAGGTGGGCGATGACTTGTTCGTCCGCCTCCCAGGCACGGCAGACACCAGAGCGCCTGCCGAGGGGGAGGTCTTTGATGATGAGGCGCTCGCCACTACTGGGCTCCAAGTTGTCGATGAACCGAGCACCAGCAGCGGCGGCCCCCAAGAAGAGCAGCTCCTCCGGGCCATGGGCCCCAACTTCCAGAAGCTCCAAGCACTCCACCGTGCCCGGCAAGGCAAAGTGAGATCCAGGATGGGGGCGGTGGACAGGGCGGAGGCAGATTTTGAGGAGCGTGTCGCTCAGGCGCAAGTCTGGTTTGGTGAGGCCCGGGATGAATTGAAGGCTGCCCAGGTTGAGCTGGATGAGCGCAAGCGAGAGCTCATCCTAAAGCAGGCCGATATCAAGAAGGCCCAGGAGGTGGCGAAGGAGCAGGCCGCGAAGGACGAGGCTGCTCTGTAGCAGCAACATGCACTGCTGAACAGCCAGGAGGAAGACCTCGCTGCCCGTGAGCAGGCTCTTGCCACCACACTCCACAGCAAGGACGAAGAAATTGAGGAGATCGTCGTGCAGCAGACCCAAGAGCTGTAGCAGAGGCACAAGGAGGCACTCGATGCTCAGGCCCTAGACCACGCCGGCAAGGTGAAGGAGCTGGAGCTGGAGCAGGAGGAGCTGAAGGAGAAAGTCTCAGCACTGACGAAGGAGAGGGACACGGCCACCCGCCCTCTGGCGGATGCGCAGGTCGCCATCTCTGACAAGGCCAAGCTGCTCTCCGAGGCCAACAACTCCATCAATGATCTGAAGCTTAAGTTGGACGGCTTGGAGGGGAAGCTTTCGGAGGCCGGGGCTCGTGATGAGACCCTAAACAAGGCCCTAGAGGATGAGAAGCGGCTGCGAAGCGATGACGCCGCCGAGCACAAGGATTACGCGAAGAGCGTAATCATCTGGATCAACCGCCTCGTCGACGTTGCCGGGAGGATCACCGCGAAGCTGGCCGCCATGGGCATGCCGGATGTCAGGTACTCCCAGGAGCCGAATGTGAGCCCCAATGCTAGGCTGACCCTGTTCTTCGAGGGCGTCCTCGACGCCCTGGAGCAGCTCCGCTCCAATCGAGCATTTTATCGGGCCAATGAGTCCCGGAGGCTCTGCCGGGGCGCCCTGACCAAGGTGCTCACCAAGGTGGCGTTCTGGAACCCCGGCGTCGACTTCGCCGACGCGCTGGAGAGCTTGCCGGAGGGTACGGACTTCACGATGCTCGGAGAGCGTATCGAGCCCATCATCAGCTGTGTCGATGGAGTCAAGAGGGTGGAGGGCCAGCGCCGGGACTAGGCACCCCGTTTCTCATCGCCGCTACGGGTTCATGACCAAGACAATTTTATCTTAAGTTAGAACCGCAGCAACTACTGATGTAATATAACTATGTAGTACTTTGAAATGAAGCATGCTATCTTCCTGTTCAATCTTTCCTTGGATGTCCGGGCCTCTGGCCGGATGTCCGGGCTGACGTGGTTCAGCTTCGGGTGCGTTCCGTGGTGGGTGCCGGATGTCCAGGCCCTGTAGACTTGGCCGTTGGTCCGTTGCTGCAGGCGACACCTCCAGGGGCTGGATATCCGGGGTCATGTGTCAGGGAAAACGACACCTATGGGATCACAGCGAATCCCTACTACGGTTGACAGGGCTCGGGGCTGTGGAAAGAGTGGGTATAGAAGATCAACGCGGGGGAATTTTATCTAGGTTCGGGCCGACGCGTAATACCCTAGTCCTGCTTTGGTGTATATTTGGTGTTCTTGAGATCTTCAACTAGCTGCGGTGCATGCCTAGCCCAAAAAGTCCGAATCCTTCCTCGGTATGCCTCGGGCCTCATTTTTATATGTCAAAGGGGCTGCCACAGCGGCACACAGGAGGTGGAAAGTGTCTACAGTGTACAAGTTTATCTCCTGACATCATAGGACAAACGCATTTAATGCGCTGCCTATGTGTCCTCTTGCTTTATGGGGGATGGCAGAGAAGCTCGTCTAACCCGTCGCCACCTCGCCTTGCTTCGACACGCATCCAGTGTGACGAGGCATGCAGCGCCATGCTGGCTGGCTGGCTGGCTGCTAAGTGGGTGTGGTGGTAGGGTCTTCACGAAGACCTGCATGCCACCACGCAGGTGCTTGCCTGGTTGGCCTAGAAGGTGCATGCTGCCACGTAGGTGTGTGCCTAGTTGGCAGGCTGGCTGCTGCGTCAGAATGGCCATGGGGCAGCGAAACCTTGATAACTGCGGGACTGGTTGTGGCCCCGCAGACGTCCCTGGCAAGGGTCTTGCCGGGGTCTCGTGGGCGTCCCCGGCAAGGGTCTTGCCGGGGGCCTTCATCTTCTGGTTCTCATCTAGTCTTACAGGCCTTCAATCTTCATAAAGATCTGCATGCCACCATGCAGGCGCCTCCCGAGCCTTGGTTCCAAAGTTGTCTATGGTGTCGGAACTCTCAGGCTCAAGGGTGGTGGTCTTGCTGGTGTTGGGTAAGTTGCCCCGGCAAGGCTCTTACCGGGGCAGCATAGGTTGTCCTCGGCAAGGCTCTTGCCGGGGGAAACCCACCTTGCCCCTTCACTCTTTCGCGCCTCTGGATTCAGCGCTGGTCTGGTAGTCTTGTTCCTTGCTTCCTCTGCCCTGCCAAGCGTGGCCGCAGGTGTGGCTACAACTGCCCGTGCACAAGTAAAGGGGTACAGAAGGCCCCTACTTTTGTACACCGACATCATGGCCGGATGTTCGGGACCTGGGAGCTGTTCTTGACTCCTTCCATTGGTTCTCTTCTTCAGGGAACTTGGGGACTTGTCGTCTTCACGTGCATGCTCGGGAGGGTCCTCTTGGTACCTGATCATGCACAACATTCCGGACTTAGGTAGTAGCCGTGTCTCGAGTGGATCATATGTGATATCGCTAAGGAAGGAAGTCACCTCGGTCTCGAGAGCTCTAGCTCTAGCTCGTGTCATAGGTCCTCTTGGCACTTGGTGAGATGATGGTAGGTCCATGGGGAGGACCATAGGATGCTCCGCATCATCTCCCCTCCCTTGGGAAATATCCGACCTCGGATCAAAATCTTCATCACCATGGCAGGGAGAGAGATCTTTGACGTTGAAGATGTCGCTCACAGAGTACTTGTCGTGTGGGATGTCGATCTTGTAGGCGTTGTTGTTGTAGCGTGCAAGCACCTTGAAGGGTCCATCGGCTCGTGGTAGAACTTTGGACTTGCGTTCGTTGGGGAAGCGGTCCTTGCGAAGGTGTAGCCACACAAGATCTCCTATGTTGAATATATGGGTTGCTTGTTGACGTTGAGCTTGGTCGCGAGTCATTTTACTTGGCGCTCGATGGTGTGCCTTGTATCTTCATGCATCTTCTTGAGGTAGTTGACTCGGTCACTCACGTCCATGTTGGTGCACTCTCATAGTGGTAGAGGGAGAATGTCCAATGGGGACAACGGGTTGAAACCGTAGACGACCTCGAAGGGGACTTGCCGATAGTCGAATGTCTTGCACGGTTGTAGGCGTACTCGGCGATGGGTAGGCACTCCTTCCACTCCTTGATGTTCTTCTTGATTAACACGCGGAGAAGACTGGAGAGCGTGCGGTTCGTCACCTCCTTTTGGCCGTCGGTTTGTGGATGGTATGCCGTGCAGAATGGTAGCTTGATTCCGAGCTTTGCACATAAGGTCTTCCAAAAGTAACTCAAGAACATGACGTCGCGGTCCGAGACAATCGTCTTTGGCACTCCATGTAGTCGCAAGATTTCCCTACAAAAAATATTTGCAATATGTGAAGCATCGTCTATCTTGTTGCATGGTATGAAATGTGCCATTTTAGAGAATCGGTCCACAATAACAAAGACGGAATCCTTTCCATTTCTAGTTCTATGCAAACCAAGGACAAAATCCATGCTAATATCTTCCCATGGTTGATATGGAATTGGAAGGGGCATGTAAAGGCCATGGGATTGAGCTTTAGACTTAGCTTTGCGACATATAGAGCATCGGTTGGTGAAACGGAAGACGTCGCGGAACATCTTGGGCCAAAAGTAGTTGTTGGAGAGTGTAGCAAATGTCTTGTCGCGTCCAAAGTGTCCCATGAGTCCTCCGCCATGAGATTCTTGCAAAAGCAACAAACGAAGAGAAGACTCAGGGATGCATAGTTTGTTAGCTCTCATAAGATAACCATCTTTGATGTAATAGCGTGCCTAAGATGTATGCGTCAAACATTTGGCATATGGAATAGCAAAAGTAGGATCATGCGCATAGAAGTCTTTTATGTGCTCAAAACCAATGACATTCAATTCAAGTTGAGTAACAAGCATGCATATATGGGAAAGCGCATCCACCACAACATTTTCCTTACCTTTGATGTACTTAATGACATAAGGAAATGACTCAATGAACTCACTCCATTTAGCATGACGCTTGTTCAACTTAGTTTGACCCTTAAGGTATTTAAGTGTTTCATGGTCGGTATGGATGACAAATTCATGAGGGCGAAGGTAATGTTCCCATTCATGCAAAACTCACACTAAAGCATATAGCTCTTTGTCATAGATGGGGTAATTGAGTTGCGCTCCGGAAAGTTTCTCGCTAAAGTAAGCTATGAGGCGCTTCTCTTGCGTTAGCACACCTCCTATGCCATTACAACTAGCATCACAATGGATTTCAAATAGTTTGTCAAAGTTTGGTAAAGCAAGCACGGGAGCATGAGTAGGCAAATTCTTAAGCTCATTAAATGCGCTATCTTGAGATGGTCCCCAAACTAAGGGTGCATTCTTCTTACTCAAAGCATGTAAAGGAGACGCAATAGTGCTAAAGTCCTTCACAAATCTACGGTAAAAACCAGCTAAACCAAGGAAGCTACGCACTTGTTGAAAGTTGGTTGGTTGGGGCCAAGTTTTAATAATAGCATTGATCTTAGATTCATCAACATGAACACCCTTAGAAGACACAACAAAACCCAAGAAAACAAGCTTATCAACGCCGAAAAGGAATTTGTCCATATTAGCATAAAGGCGCTCTTTCTTGAGGGTTTGCAATACAGTCCGAAGATGGGTGACATGATCTCTAAGGGATTTGCTAAACACAAGAATATCATCAAAGTAGACCACAACAAATACACCAATATAGGGTCAAAGAACAAAATGCATGAGGCACATGAAGTTACCGGGTGCTTCGGATAAACCCACTGGCATAACAAGCCATTCATATAAACCAAATTTTGTCTTAAATGCGGTTTTCCATTCATCACCTTCTTGGATGTGTATTTGATAGTAGCCACTTTTAAGATCAATCTTAGAGAAAATCGTGGCTCCGCTAAGCTCATCTACCATATCATCTAGGTGTGGAATGGGGTAACGATAACGCATGGTAATAGCATTGATAGAACGACAACCGGAACACATGCGATATGTACCATCTTTCTTTGGAACAAGGATTACCGGGACGGCACAAGGGCTCAAACTTTCTCGTACATAGCCGTTGCCAATGAGTTGTTGTACTTGTCGTTGGATGTCCTTAGTTTCCTCGGGGTTGACGTGGTAGGGAGCCTTGTTAGGAAGGGGTGCACCGGGGATGAGGTCGATTCGGTGCTCGATTCCTTGTAGTGGTGGTAGACCAGGAGGGAGCTCGTCGGGGAATATGTCTTGGAATTCGTGTAATAGAGAAGATAACACTAAAGGTAGATTGTGAGAGGTGTTAGCTTTTGGTGCCTCGTCCTTGCACAAAAGGACATAGTGCATGACACTTGATGGGTTCTCACACACTACTCTCATCTCACGTTTGGTGGCAAATAGGACTAAGTTCTTCTTGTCGCTCATCGTGGAGGCACTCAATTTGGGCTTGTGGCGCTCACTCTCTTTTTGGTGGCTCGCTCTCTCACTATTCTCTCAATGATGGGTGGCTTGCTTGTCGGTGATCACTTGGCTTGGGGACCTAGATCGTAGTACATACTCCTTTCCTTTCATCTTGAAACTATAGTGGTTTGTACATACGCCTCGGTCACATTGCCATCGCCGTCCCAGAAGGAGGTGGCAAACGGACATCAGAATGACATCACACTCCAAGGTGTCTTGGTAAGCTCCGATCTTGAAGAAAACTTGTACCATATGCTCGACTTGGATAGTGCCGGAGTCGCTTAGCCATTGAACCTTGTAGGGGTGCGGGTGCTTCATCTTGACCAATTGGAGCTTGGAGCATAGTTCTTCACTTGCTAGGTTATGGCAACTCCCTCCATCAACGATGACCTTGATGAACCTTCCATTAATGCCAGCCTTGGTGTGGAAGATTGTCGGATCTCGGGTTCCGGCAAAACCCTTAAGGTTCGAACTCTGGGCTACGCACGAAGATCTCTACCTCACAGATCACACCCTCACACGCTTCGCGATCTCTAGGCTAGCTCGACGAACTCGCAACACAAGGGACACATGATTTATACTGGTTCGGGCCACCATTCTGGTGTAATACCCTGCTCTAGTGTGTGGTAGTGGATTGCCTCTTGGGCTGAGGATGAACAGTACAAGGGGAAGAACAGCCTCCTGAGGTGAGGTGTTCTTGTGCTTGGTGAACTTGTGTGGGTGAGGATTGCTCAAGATGAGATCGATCTGCCTCTCAATGTGTTGCCTCCTACGGTGGTGGCTAGTCCTTTTTATAGAGGCCCTGGTCCTCTTCCCAAATATTGAGCGGGAAGGGATTCCACAACGGCCAATTTGAAAGGGGACAACTAGTACAGATTATCCTGACAAAAGTAGTCTTCGCCTGCCAAAGGCTCTGGTGGTGACGCCGCCTTGGGCTCCGCGGTGACCTCCGTCTTGTCGTCCTGCTGGTCTTGGTCTCGTTGCACCGATAGGGAAACCTTTGCTTGACGCCTCGGTACTCCTCGCCTGCGCTTGCCTCCTTAGCACCAAATAGGAAACAAGGACACTGCGCGCACTGACGCCCGCCTGGCGCCCGCCTGGTCTCGATCGCTATGGCTCACGTCACGAGAACCTCGCGAGGTTTGCCTTTCCTTGATCTCTCCGCCCCTCGCGAGCCAACCTGGTGAGGCCGCTCCCAAGGAGGTCTTGTGTCGTCCGCCTCGCGAGGCTTGGCCCCTCTCGAGGGTCTTGAATTCCTGTTGGTGATGATGGGCCGTACGGGCCTGCGCGCAGAGCCTCGCCGTGGGCCGCAGTCAGGCAAGTCTGGGGACCCCCGTTCCCAGAACACCGACAGTAGCCCCCGGGCCCAAGGCGCACTCGGACATGGCTTCGAGGCGAAGCCAAAGGGCAAGTGCGGAGCGCTGCGGGCCCCAACAGCCTGCGGCCTTGGTCGACGCATGGCGGTTGATTGGACGTGGGCGTCTCCGCTTCCCCACGCTGCCTTGGCAACTGCCCGACTTGACAAGTCCCTGTGACATGCAAGGAAAAACCATCATTACCTGTGATCGTGGGGGGCGCTGGTTGGCCTTCTCCTGCTATAAATGGGGAGGGGGGCGGAGCCCCCATTGCCCGTCTCTTCCCATTCCGCTCGCTTCTTCCCCCTTGCTCCATTGCTAGCAGCAACACTAATGGCGCCGTCGAAGAGGTTCTCCGCCGTGGAGAAGGGGAAGGCCCCTCGCGAAGGGCCCAGCTCTCTGATGCCCAAGCGTGGACGTGTCCGTCCCCGCAAGCACACCGCGACCCCCGCCGCGGCCCCCGCGTCTGCGGCGGTGCTGCTTCGCGTGGCAGGGGTCGCTCCGTCGCGGCAGCCCTGTTGATGAAGGGAGACGCACCGTGGTCGCACGGCCTCCCAGGCCGCACTTCCACTCAGCGGAGGTGCTGACGGAGTTCGTCGTCTGGTCGGAGGACGTGTCCAGCAACTGGCTTCAGCTCCCACGCTTCTTCGTCGACGAGCTGCCGGCCGCAGGTCCAAGCGGGTTCTGGCTGTAGGCAGACGGCTGCTGCAGCAGAGCTTCCTGGGTCGCGGTTGAGGTCTCCGTCGCAGGCAACATAGCCCTGGCCCGCGCCTGGCAGACGTTTGCCCACGCGCGCGGCCTAGGCAGGCGGTGCACCCTTCATTTCAAGTATGACGGCGATGCGACCCTCTACGTGAGGGTGTTTGGGGAAGATGGTCGCCGCGCCGGATGCTGCCCCGAGGTCAACGACGACGATGAGGTGCTTGGCCTTGGCGATGGTCGTGATGAGGATGAGGGCGAACCCGCCCTTGGCATCGACTGCGTCTCATCCAGCTACGGCGGCTCTTCCCCCGGCGACAGCTCCAGCAGCGGTGGTTACAACCAGCCGCCGCGCTCGCTTCGAAGGTGGCAACAGGTCGTCTCGTTGTCGCGCCCCTGTGAAGCGCGAGGAGGGGTCTGGCTGAGCTTGGGTCAGCGCCAAGAGCCCGCCTTCGCGGTCCACCACAGGGGCACGCGCCCCTTTTATCTTGTTCTTCCTTTCCTTCCTGTATGAAGAAAGAAACCAGTATGGAGCCCCGGAGGGGTGTGCAACGAACTATGATTTCCCAGTTATTATGCTATGTTCATCGTCCCTGTGCTATGTCGCAACATCGTTGTTTTATGTAAGGATAACTTAGCTTGACGTGCTTGGAGCAGTCTCCTCTCCACGAGGTGCTTGCTTCCTGGTGCCTGTCGAGGCCCCCTTGGCCTGGTAGGCGCTTAGAAACTGCAGAAAAACTCGTTAGGAGGCTTAACGTTTTCCCGAGCATTGGTCACGGGCGCCGCTGGCCTTGACCCTGCGCTTTGTATCGCGGTACCCGTGGGGCACAGATTAGAAGAGGTGCGCCAGCTTGTGGGCTTGAACGAGGGTGCCTCGCGAAAAGCAGAAAAAAGGGGAGGAAAACGCTTACGAGGGCACCTGTCCAGCCCCCTCGCAAGGAATACGAGAGAGAGTACTGAAAACAGAAACCAAGGCAGAAGTCGACAGAACCATCAAGGGGCGAACCAGCAAAGAACTCCAGAAGCAAACTTCAATTAAAGAGGGGCGAGCCAACTATGAAAAGCAAATGAAAAGCCGCGTCCGGCACCTAGTCTAGTCTTCATGTCTTCTCACCAACGCGGAGCTAAGTGCTGCCACTTGGACGTGGGAGGGAGCCCCCGAGGCCCGAGGGCGGCACTCCTGAGACTCCGGGGCGTCTACAACCCCACTCATTATTACGTGAGAGTGTCACGAGCGGAGACCTTCACAGGCACTGGGCCTTCTTCATAGGTGTTGGGCCTTTCTTCATGGGTAGAATTTTCTGAGGTGTTGGATGTTCCAGGCGTTCTGGATGGGTACCCCGTCATGTCTCTCCAGGCGCGCGGCGCCAGGCCTGGAGACATGGACGACCTTGAACGGGCCCTCCCACATGGGTGAGAGCTTATGCAGCCCTTCCTTGGAGAGGACCCGCCTCAGGACGAGGTCGCCCACCTCGAGCGTCCTGGGCGGATGTTGCGGCAGTGGTACCACAACAGCGCCTGCTGATACCTTGCCGCCCGCAGTGCAGCTTCGCGGCGGTGTTCGTCCCCCAGCACGAGGTCCATCCCCTGCATGGCGTCCTGCTGCATTTCATCAAACGCCAGGACCCATGCGGAGCGATGTTTGACCTCGTGAGGGAGGACCGCTTCTGCTCCGTAGATGAGGAAGAACAGGGTCTCGCCCGTTGGCTTGGTGGTGGTGGTGCGGATGGACCACAACACGGACTGGAGCTCGTCGTACCAGCCACTTCCGCAGGCCTCGAGCTTCTTCTTGAAGGTCCTGGTCTTGAGGCCCCTCAGGACCTCTGCGTTGGCGCGTTCGGCCTGACCATTGCTCCTGGGGTGCGCCACCGAAGCATGGCAGATCTGCGTTCCAAGGTTAGCACAATATGCCTTGAAGAGATTGCTAGTGAACTGCGAGCCGTTATCAGTGATGATGCGGTTGGGGACCCTGAAACGGCTCACGAGGCCCTTGATGAACTTGACCGTGGAGCTAGCTGGGATGGTGCGGACGGCTTCTACCTCTGCCCACTTGGTGAACTTGTCGATAGCGACGTAGAGGCAGCGGTAGCCCCCGGGTGCTCGAGGGAACGGGCCCAAGATATCCAGCCCCCAGACCACGAACGGCCATGTGAGTGGGATGGTCTAGAGGCCCTGAGCCAGCTGATGAACTTGCTTGGCGTGGAACTGGCAGGCCTCGCAGGACCTCACCCACTCAGTCGCGTCACTGAGGGTCGTGGGCCAGTAGAATCCGCTGCGAAACACCTTGCCGATGAAGGTCCGTGATGACGAGTGGTGCCCGCAGTCCCCGCCGTGTATGTCGGCCAGCATCTCTCTTCCTTGCTCCCTGGAGATGCAACGTAGGGAAACGTCATTTGGACGCTTCCTGTATAACTCGCCGTCCCGGATGTAGTATGCCGTGGCTTGTCGGGCCACACGCTCCATGTCCTCCTCATATTCCGGCAGCGTCCTTTGCGTCAGGTATTCCTTGAATTCCTTGATCCAGCATCCCTCCTGAGGTTCCAGCGCCAAGAGCAAGCGTGCTCCTGAGGTCGGGCCACATGACGGGGCTCCTGAAACAGGTGGTTGAGGGAGCTCCTCACGAGGCATCGCTGTTCGTGAGAGCGGTGGCGTTGCTGATGGCTTGAAGAGCCATTCCTCAAAGATGCCAGGCTCTTGGGGTAGCAGCTTGGATGCTCTTCTGGCGATGTCGCCGGCTTCCTTGTTGGTGCAACGGGGCACATGCTGTAACTCCAGACCCGAGAACTGCTTCTCCATCTTGCGCACCTCCGCGAGGTATGCCTCCATGTGCTCGTCCTTTGGCTCATAAACCTTGTTGGAGAAGTTGGCGAGGAGCTGCGAGTCGCCCTTGATGGTGAGACGCCTCACCCCCAGGGCCACCGCAGCCCTGAGGCTAGCTATGAGGCCCTCGTACTCTGCTATGTTGTTGGAGTCCTTCTCGCCCTGCTGGAAGCAGAGCTGCACGTCGTAGTAGAGCTTGTCCTGGGTGGGTGAGATGAGCACCGCTCCAGCCCCCGCGCCCTGGCGTGAGAATGCGTCATCGAAGCACATGACCCAGCCATCCGGTGCTTCGCTTCCTGGACATAGGGATAGGTCCTCGCCTGCCTCGAGCTCTGGGGCGTTGGTCCATTCAGCCACAAAGTCTGCGAGCGCAGCCCCCTTAATGACCCTGGTTGTGCTGAACTCCAAGTCAAACGCTTGCAGCTCGATGTTCCATTCAGCGACTCGCCCGGCAGCATTTGGGCTCCTGAGCACTCTTTCCAGTGGGTAAGCCGAGACGACCTTGATGGGGTGACCCTGGAAGTAGTGGCGCAGCTTGCGCGAGGCCACTAGGAGCGCGAGCAGGATCTTCTGAGGTATGGGGCACCGTGCCCTCGCATCCCGCGGCACTGTGCTGACGAAGTACACCGGGTGCTCGACGAGGGAGGGAGAGGTGACGGAGTCTTCGGCTTCCGGGAGCTGAGGTGTCTCTGCGAGGGCTTTGGCTTCAGGGGCTTGGTGGTCCGCTGAACCAGCTGCTGCTTTAGGAGCTTCGCCTTGGTGTCGCGCCGCCTCGCCCGGCCTGGTTGTTCCCCCTGGCGGGCCCTTCATCTGGCGCTCTTCTATGAGGGCCACCAGCGCTGCGCTGGCGGAGTGGGGTGTGGCAGACAGGTAGAGCACCAAGGGCTCCAGGGGTCGAGGTGCCACCACCACTGGCGGGCTGGTCAGGTATCTTTTAAGGTCTTGAAATGCTTCGTCGGCTTCCGGAGTCCACTCGAATGGGCCCTTTTTCTTCATCAACTTGAAGAACCGTAGGGCACGCTCTCCCAGCTTGGAGATAAAGCAGCCCAACGCAGTCACACGACCAGTAAGCTTCTGCATCTCCTTGAGGGTCTGCGGCGGGCTCATGTCTTCGATTGCGTTGATCTTCTCTGGGTTCACCTCGATCCCTCCGTGGGATACGAGGAAACCCAGCAGCTTGCCGGAAGGGACACCGAACAAGCACTTCTCTGGGTTGAGCCGTAAGTTCACCTGGCGTAGGCTTGCGAAAGTCTCCTCCAGATCTTGGATGAAGGTTCTCGCCTTCCGAGACTTCACCACGATGCCGTCGACGTAGGCCTCCGCGTTTCTCCCGAGCTGCCGCCCTAAGGCGATGTGCATCAGCCGCTGAAAGGTCGCGCCCGCGTTGCGCAGTCCGAAAGGCATGCAAGTATAGCAGTACACCCCACACGGGGTCAGGAAGGCGGTCTTCTCCACATCTTCTACCGCCATCTTGATCTGGTGGTAGCCTGAGAACGCATCTAAGAAGCACATCAAATTGCACTCTGCGGTGGAGTCGATGATCTGGTCGATGCGTGGAAGCGGGAACGGATCTTGGGGCATGCTTTGTTGAGGTTGGCCAAGTCAACACACATGCGCTCCTTCCCGCCTTTCTTCGGCACAACACCAGGGTTTGCCAGCCACTCGGGGTACCGAACTTCACGAATGGCACCCGCCGCCTCTAGCTTGCGGGTTTCTTGGACGATGAAGGCCTGCTTCTCCTTGGACTACCGTCTCGCCCGCTGCTTCACAGGGCGTACGTTGGCGCACACCCTTAAGTGATGCTGAATCACCTCTCTCGGGACCCCCACCAGCTGCTTGGGTTCCCATGCGAATATCTCCTTGTTTGCACGGAAGAACTTCACCAACGCTTCCTCTTGGTCTGGGTCGAGGTCGGCACCTACGGTAAAGGTGGCTCCTGAGGTCCCGTCCTCATCGACCAGCACCTGCTTGGTTTCTGCCTTGTCTTGGGTGAACAGTTGTTTCTTCTTGGTTGGCGCGGCTCCCTTGGCCTCGGAGGCGCCCACGCCGGCGGGCTGCGCCGCCGCGGCGGTCTTGAAAGCAAGCTTGAGCACCAGCAGAGCCTCCTTGGTGTCCCCCTCGACGGTGAGGACGCCCTTGCTCCCAGGCATCTTGAGGAAGTGGTAGCCGTGGTGCGTCACCGCCATGAACTTGGCCAGGGCTGGATACCCGAGGATGGCATTGTACAACAGACGGATGTGTGCGACATCAAAGTCGATGAGCTCGGTGCGGTAGTTGTTGCGTTCTCCGAAGGTGACAGGGAGGCGAACCAGCCCTATCGGTGTGGTGGAACCGTCGGTCACTCCTGAGAAAGGCTTGGTAGGCTGAAGCTGGTCATAGGGCACTTGAAGTTTGTCGAACGTGTTGACGGACAAGAGGTTGAGTCCTGCGCCGCCGTCGATGAGCATCTTGGTGACTTGTACGTTGCTGATGATGGGTGAACAAAGCATTGGGAGAGCGCCAGTGGTAGCCGCGCACTTGAGCTGGTCTGCTGAGCTGAAGGTGATGGCACACTTGGACCACCTGAGCGGGCGAGTGGCCTCGAGCTTGGGAAGGACTGCGTTCACTTCGCGGGCAAACAGCTTGAAGATACACTGTGAGGCTGGGGCTTGAGCTCCGCCCAAGATGCAGGCGACAACACGCGGCTCCTGGAAGCCCCCAGCCCCCTCGTCTTGATGGTGGTCGTCGTTCCTTCTTGGTGGGGGCGGTAGCGGAGGAAGTCCAACATTGCCCTGAGGACGGTCCTCGCGAGGCTCATCCCTCCAGGCACACTCGCGAGGCTGATCCTGCCAGCGGTCCTCACGGGCCGGTCGTGCCACTCATGGCGTGGGCCCTGGTCGTCCCAGCGTCCTCCGCCACATCCTCCTCCTCGGCCGTAGCCTCGTTCATTGCGCTCGGGGCGTCGACCGAAGCGTCCATCGCGAATGGCCCGGAGCTCCTAACAATCTTTGGTGTTGTAACTGTGCATGTTGTGGAAGGCACAGAATCGGCTGCTCTTGGATGACTCGGGCTGGTCCCTACCGTGCTTCGTGTCTGGCTCTGCCGCGAGTACGGCTGCTCCCTTGCGCTTCACGTCCTTGACCTTGGCTTCCTTCTCCTCCAGGTCGGCAGCTGGGAGCTCGACAAGGGAAAGGCGCCCTTCCTCAGCCCTTGCGCACTTGGTCGCCAGGTTGAACAGCTCCAGGGATGTGCACGGCTCCTCGTGGATGGCGAGCTCCTCCTTCATCTTGACGTCGCGGACGCAATCGGAGGACGCCGAGATGATGGCCTCGTCCGTCACCTTGGGGATCTGGAGACGAACATTGTTGAAGCGCTGGATGTACTTCTGGAGGGTCTCTCCCAGTTGTTGCTTGACGCGGCGCAGGTCTCCCGCAGCCGGGAGGCGATCGCGAGTGCCCTGGAAGTTGGCGACGAAGCGGTCGCGCATCTCGTCCCAGGAGGAGATCGAGCCTGGAGGCAGGTTCAGGAGCCACGAACGAGCGTCGTCTTAGAGCGCCATGGGGAACCAGTTCGCCATGACTTTCTCGTCGCCATTGGCCGCCTCGATGCTCAGCTCCTAGAGCTGCAAGAACTCCGCGAGGTCGGGGGTGCCGTCATAACGAGGAGGCAGATCCGGCTTGAACTTGCCCGGCCAGGCGATGCTACACAGCTCGAGGGTGAAGGCCCGGCAACCGACCGTGGTCACCGAGGACCGTCTTGGAGGTGGAGCTCGGTCTTGGCGCCAGCGTGCCGCCACGGCAAGCGGCACGGGGCCCTGCCGCAGCAAGCGATCCTAACGTGGCGGTGCGGGGAGCGGTGGACCATTCTCTCGTGGGCGAGGGACTTCTTGGCAGCTTCCTTCTTCGCGCACGGGCGCCGGACGCGGTGGTCGCGCCGCGGAGTCGCGCGCCTTGGCGCCAGGGCGCCGTCTTGGTGCAGAGGTGGTGGAGGTGCTCCGTGAGCCATGTCGCCTGTAGCTGGTGGTGGACGAGGCAGCGAGAGGGACGGTGCAGGGGAGCCCCCCGCGGCACAGACAAGCTCGGCGATGTGGTCCAGCCAGTCCTCGTAGAGGTCGTCGACGGGGCGGTAGCGCAGGAGCTCCCGTGCCATGCGCAGCGCGGCCTGCGCGTCCCCCGGAGCGCGACGAGCGTGGGACGACGAACCGGTCGGGGTCAGCAATGGAGTGGCGGTGCGGCCGTCACGCCGCACCGAGCGGTGCAGCGAGGAGGCTTGCTGCTCGTTCCCCGCCAGGCCGGTGGTGGCGTTGGCGGCAGGCGACGGAGAATGACGAGGTGGCCCGCTGACGGGAACCGTCTGGGCGACGCGGGTGGCGAGGGCGGCCCTGCGCTTAGCGCGCGCTCGGCGGGCGTCCGCCATGGAGATGACGAAGCAACGGGGCGTGGAGCGACGGAAGGAAAGCTTCGGCGCACCCCTACCTGGAGCGCCAAATGTCGGATCTCGGGTTCCAGCAAAACCCTTAAGGTTCGAACTCTGGGGTGCGCGCGAAGATCTCTCCCTCACAGATCACACCCTCACACGCTTCGCGATCTCTAGGCTAGCTCGACGAACTCACAACACAAGGGACATAGGATTTATACTGGTTCGGGCCACCGTTGTGGTGTAACACCCTACTCCAGTGTGTGGTGGTGGATTGCCTCTTGGGCTGAGGATGAACAGGACAAGGGTAACAACAGCCTCCTGAGGTGAGGTGTTCTTGTGCTTGGTGAACTTGTGTGGGTGAGGATTGCTCAAGATGAGATCGATCTGCCTCTCAATGAGTTGCCTCCTACGGTGGTGGCTAATCCTATTTATAGAGGCCCTGGTCGTCTTCCCAAATATTGAGCGGGAAGGGATTCCAAAATGGCCAATTTGAAAGTGGACAGCTAGTACATTTTATCCTGAAAAAAGTAGTCTTCACCTGCCAAAGGCTCTGGTGGTGACGCTGCCTTGGGCTCCACGGTGACCTCCGTCTTGCCGTCCTGCTGGTCTTGGTCTCGTTGCACCGATAGGGAAACCTTTTCTTGATGCCTCGGTACTCCTCGCCTGCGCTTGCCTCCTTAGCACCAAAGAGGAAACAAGGACACTGTGCGTGCTGGCGCCCTTCTGGCGCCCGCCTGGTCTCGATCGTCATGGCTCACGTCACGAGAACCTCGCGAGGTTTGCCTTGCGTTGATCTCTCTGCCCCTCGCGAGCCAGCCTGGTGTGGCCGCTCCCGAGGAGGTCTTGTGTCGTCCGCCTCGCGAGGCTTGGCCCCTCGTGAGGGTCTTGAATGCTTGTTAGTGAAGATGGGCCGGACGGGCCTGCTCGCAGAGCCACGCCATGGGCCACAGGCAGACAAGTCTGGGGACCCCCGTTCCCAGAACGCCGACAAAGATATGGCATCTTTGGTCTTCGTCTTATTGATGTTGAAGAGTCAAGACCTTGGAGACAATGAGATTGGGGCTCGAATCTTCGTCACAAAAGACTTGATCATCTTCGTCCTCATTCACTTGCCGATGCATGGCCACTTGCTCAAGGGCTTCCATTTCTCCTTCACTCATGGAGTCATAGGTTCCGTCGTCGTTGAGGATCATGGTGCGCTTGTTTCACTCGAAAGACTTGTGGCCTCAGCCACCGCATGTGAAGCATTTGAAGGAACTTGTCTTGATGGTCTCATCGGTTGGGGTAGATGATGATGAAGCTCTCGGCTTGAAGTTGCTTGTAGTAGGAGGACGACTTGAGGTTGTCGAAGTTTTATTGTAACTTGACTTGTCGCCGTTACTTGTAGAAGGCTTGTTTGTGGTAGAAGGTGTTGGAGTCATTGAAGCTTGGTTGTTGGAGAAGCCATAGGACTTGGATGAGAACTTGGTGTACTTGAAGTCATCATGCACTTGACGTTCTGCTTTGGTAGCTTGATGCACTAGCTCGATGAGGTTCGAGTATGGTTTGAAGTCGGCGATCTTCTTGATAGGATGATTGAGCCCATTCAAGAAACGTGCCATAGTTTGCTCATCATCTTCCGTGACATTGGCTCGTATCATGGCAATCTCCATTTCCTTGTAGTACTCTTCAACGCTCTTGGTTCCTTGCTTGAGGAGTTGGAGTTTCTTGAAGAGGTCGCGGTTGTAGTAGGTAGGCACGAAACATGCTCTCATGACATCCTTCATTTGCGCCCAAGTTATGATCGGTGGTTCACCTCTTGCCTCTCGGTGCTCAATGACTTATTCCCACCAAATGAGGACATAGTCTTGGAACTCAAGGGATGCCATCGTGATCTTTTTCTCTTCCTCATAGTTGTGCAAGCGGAAGATTGTATCAACCTTCATTGCCCATGAAGGTACTCTTCGGGTTCATTGCTTCCGGAGAACTTGGGCATGGTGAACTTTAGCTTGTCGTAACATTGCTCTTTATTGTGTTGGGGTTGGCATGATGACGTCCTTGACGAGGATGATTGTCTCCCTCAACTTGCTCTTGTCTTGGAGGATTTCTATTGTCTTCTTGATCTTGGTGAACTTGATGTTCTTGTCGAGCTTGTGGAGGAGCTTGTCAGGCTTAACGATGCACGCGAGCTTGATATATTCGTTCTTGAACTTCATCATGAAGCGCTTCTTGTTGCTCACGAGTTTGTAGGTTGCGCGTGGCTACGGCTCGACTTGAATCTCGGATGCCACGTTGCGCCTCAAGTGCTTGAGCTTCGCGTAGCTGTTGTTCTTGGCATTGTGCCTCGGCATCTTGTGCATCTTGGTGTTGTCGCGCACACTCTTCCTCTTGTTGTTGGCGTTGACGTTGTCGTTCTTGTGTTTGCGCGAAGGTAGCTTGGTTTTGACGGTGTCGATGTTCTTGCGCGCGAGCTTGCTCTTGAGAGTCGTTGTCGTGTAGAGTATTGTGGTTCGCTTGATGATCTTGACACGCGGCACGACGAAGAGTGTTCGATGTCGGGGTACTTGAGCCGGAGATAGTGTCGTCGGAGTGTCTACTCGAACGGCTCCGTCTTGAGTAGGATGAAGTGTTAGAAGAGCGGTTGACCAACAAGGCACGAATCTCGTCCATTCTTGCGTCCTTCTCTTGTTTGTGCTCGTCGAGCTTGTTGTCGAAGTAGTCTCTTGTACGTTGCTCGGAGAGTCATAAGTCGGTGGCGAGATGGTCGATGTGGTGGCTCATTGCTTGTTGCTCTTGATGCAAAGCTCGTTGTGCACCAAAGAGGTGGCTCTTTGTGACGTAGGAGGACATGTCGTCGTCTTGCTCGATGAATAGTGGGTTGGTAGAAGTACTTGGCCTATCCATCATTCCAAGCAAATATGTGAGTGGGAGAAAGAGAAGAACTATACCAAATGTACCTTTTGACCGATGTTGAAGGTGGATCAATGATCACTCAAATGTGGAACAAGGAAATAGCACAATTGGTACCAATTCTTGTCGGTTTCTCACACCTACACAAGTAAAAGCTTATAGTGGAGCTTGGTTAGGATGGTGGCACAAAATTTGATGCAATTGTTAGAGAGCCTCAATAATGTTGGAAAAGATTCACAAATTTGCAAATGCAACAAGTAGACCAATAGCAAGATATGGTACACGGAAACACACACGCAAATAGATAAATGGGGTCGTGCAACCAAGGAATGAGCCAAAATGTGGAATCCACGAAAATGCTCTTGTTGCACAACACTAGAGATACGCTAGCACGATTGCACAATAGGCGGATACGAAACTTGTGCACAACCTACTAAGCAAAAATGCAACGACTTCTATCCCAAGTATGCTATATCTAAGGTATTCCGATGATATGATCTAAGATGATCGAGTATGACAAGCATAATGTAGTATGATGCTATGGTTCTTGCTTATAAGCTCTTTGCTTATCTTTCCCTTTTGCTTAAAGGCTTTGTTTGGCTCTTTGTCTCTGGAGATCTTTTCTCATGCAGAACTTCACGAACCAAGATAGAAATTGTGTATGCGATGACAACTTTGTGACACAAAAGATGATACCAAGATATGTACCAAGATGATATGGCAAGTATGCAATGTAAAGTATGACCACTAATGTGCACAAGTGACATTGCCGGGAATACTCAAAGGCTAGTCTCGATAGGTAAGATACGCAAAATTGGGCTATGGTGGTTATCAATGCAATGGCAAGAATGTATGATGATATGACGATACCAAGATGAGGTTACCGTTGATGTTGGTTGTAAGTAAGCAAGAGCGGTTGATGGTGTTGATGATGAGCCCGTTGCGAAGATGAGCGGCAGTGATGTTGATGTCGAACCGTACCTAAATAGCCAAAACACAATAGGACACGGGAACCGCAACTCAAATTCTCAAAGCAAAACGTGTCAAAATTGTCGGAATTGATAGTGGGTAAGCGATGGCGGTGTTTGCAGAAAGCGGTGGTGGTATGCGGAAGTGTACGTGGGCATTGGAGCAAAATTTGGCGGAGTTAGGCGGGAAACGGGGTAGTGGATGGAAGAGATGCTGTTAGGGGCCGGATGTCCGGGCTTGATGGCCGGATGTCCGGGATGGCCGGATGTCGGGGGGTCGGGCTGGATGTCCGAGCGCTGGATCCGAGGACGAACTCAAAGAACTCCACGTGGAAGAGGCATATTCGGGGCAAAATACGGGGGATTTTGTGGATGGAAATTGGGGAAAAGATGGGGGAAAGCTAGATCTACTTGCAACACACGAAATCCGCCGATCAAAGCCAACAAAACTTCATCACACCAACAAATCACAAAAAAAATTGGGGGGCTATTTTTGTGGGGAATTTTCAAATTTCGGAGAAAATCGACAAAACTAGGCTAGAAAACAAAGAGGGGAGGCTCCGAAATCATGATCAACGTGGCTCTGATACCAAGATGATGTAGGGTGGAGCCCTATACAGCCGATCTTTCACGAAAGGAGCGGATCCCAACTATGAACACGAAGAACACGAGGGGAAACACGAGGGAAAACATGAGAGAATCACTCAAACCAACAAGATTCGGTCACACATATGCTAGATCTGAGTACACATACAGATCACATGGTCCAAATCCAAAAAGAGACGATACATAGGGTAACCGGTTCTTCTTCGTGAGGAGGTCTTGAGGTCTTCCCGTTAGGGGTCTTGAATCCAAGTGGATCTTCTCTGAAGAGGTGTCGGTCCCTCGCGGTGGAGTAGATCCGGATGGATGAGCAAGGATCTATCTCACATATGAGCTATCACAACACTGACCCTAGAAAGAGTAGGAGGAGTATATATAGTCTAGGTGGGCGAAGGAGTACATGGGCCTCGACCCTTACACTGTGCACAGACAGGGGAGGCCGGATGTCCGGGCCTTCACGAGATGCCGGATGTCCGGGCTGGCGCCAGATGTCTGGGTGGTCGGGGCTGGCCTTGACGCTCTCTGGATAGGCGGGGTCCGGCTGTCTGGGCTGCGGGCCGGATGTCTGGCGGCTCAAGAAGAGCCGGATGTCCGAGCCTCTGGCCGGATGTCCGGGCTGACGTCGTTCAACTTCTTGTGCGTTCGGTGATGAGCGCCGGATTTCCGGGCGGGGGCCGGATGTCCGGGCTATCGGGCCGGATGTCTGGGCTGAGGCCGAATGTCCGAGCCCTATAGACATGACCACTGGTTCGTTGCTGCAGGCGACACCTCCTGGGGCCGGACGTCCGGGGTCATGGCTAGATGTCCGGGACCTGGGAGTTGTTCTTGACTCCTTCCGTTGGTTCTCTTCTTCCGGGAACTTGGGGACTTGTCCGTCCTCACGTGCATCTTTGGAAGGGTCCTCGTGGTACCTGATCATGCACAACATTCCGGACTTAGGTAGTAGCCGTGTCTCGAGTGGATCATATGTGATATCGCTAAGGAAGGAAGTCACCTCGGTCTCGAGAGCTCTAGCTCTAGCTCTAGCTCGTGTCATAGGTCTTCTTGGCACTTGGTGAGACGATGGTATGTCCATGGGGATGACCATACGATGCTCCGCATCAGATTTGGGATGAGTATTACCATGTATCTTGTTTCCCTTTGATTGTTCTTGTACCTTGTGAATCTCATGTGTTTTGGAGTCTAGTGGATGTGTGATTGGACTTGTTCTTGAGTGTTTCTCTTGTGATCTCCCCTCTTGTTCTTCGTGTTCTTTGCGTTCTTGATGGATCCCCCTCCAATTTGTGAAAGATCTCTACTTAGGGTCTCCACCCTATAACATCTTAGTATCTAGAGACACGTTGATCCCAAATTTGGAGTCTTCCTCACGGTTTTCTATCCTAATTTTGCTTGTTCTTGCACAATTTCGAAAATTCCCACAAAAAGAGCCATACCAACTTTTTTGTGATTTGTTGTTCCTATTGCATTTTTTGTTGATTTTGATCTGTGGATCTAGTGTCTGGAAAGTGGATCTCCTAAGGTGTTTCGGCTACTTAGGACGGTTACATCTTCATCCACCACCGGATACTTGTATCACTCCATCGACTACATCCACCACGACATTCCGCATCGACGACGACCATCCATCCTTTGTGACCATCTTCAACCGGAAGCAAGGCCGGTTACCCCCGACTTCGTGAAATGTTAAGTGTGACGAAGGTATCCATTCCATCATAAAATTTTCCTTCCTTGCCATTACATCTTGATAGCCGCACCATCTTTGCGCGTACCTTCATACCTATTGAGACTAGCTAAACGAATATTGCCGGGCTTCGCGAAAACTTGTGCACCATAGTGATACGATATCATATTGTTGCATCATCGGATATATATCATATAGTGCAATTACTTGCTCCCGTGAATATCTTGTGATACTTGTCTCATATTTGTGGTTGAGGCTCAATAAGAAAAGTGGAAAGGAAGAGAAGAGCAAAAAAAGCTTTTATACAAGAAAAAAAGATCGAAAGCTTATAAGCAAAAGAGAGTTGAGCATGAAAAGAGATACTTGTGCATGAGGATACACGGAATAGGAAACATTTTGCTTGTATGCATATAGGTTGGTGCCTAGTGGTGAACCGTGCCCAAGTGTGCAATCAATCTAGTGCTCTCCTAGTGTTTGTGCAACAAAAGCTTAGTCTTCGTTAGGCAATTTTGTATTGCTCATCCCTATAGTTGCACAAACCCCATTATGCCACTGTGTGTGTTTCTGTATTGCCCTCCTCTATATTTGTGATCACTTGCTTTGCATTTTGAGTCCTTTGGATTGATTTCAACATTTACAATATCATGGATTTCAATTTGCATGAATTAGTGCCACTGATCCTAACCAAGCCACTTGATAAGCTTTACTTTGTAGGTGTGAGTGAACAAGTCCGGTACCAATTCCACTATTCTTCCATTTCACATTGAGTGACACGGGATACATCCTCAACTTTGGGAAAAGGTAGATTGGTATTGTTTATCTCATTTCCTACTCACCTTTGCTCGAGTCTTGTGATGGATAAGCAAAGCACATCATCTCCGGTTTACAACAACAACGACACGTTCGATGCCATGAAGGACTTCATCAACACCAAGATGGACAAGCACATGGAGGAGCTCAAGGTCCTCATCAAAAACCGCTAGCAGCCTTCCTCTTCTTCGAGAAGGCGCTCAAGTGCACATCGACATCGACACCATCATCGACAAGAACGTGAAGGTCAAGAGCTCAACACCAATCACTGCTCGAGGACTTCACCCTCTACATTGGCATCTTTGCCAAGCGACTTTGCTACTTCTTGAGCTTCCGTTGATTTTTCCCTTGAAGAGGAAAGGGTGATGCAGCAAAGTAGAGATAAGTATTCCCCTTAGTTAAGAAACAAGGTATCAATCCAGTAGGAGGAACACACAAGTGTCCAATAGATGCACCTTCACAAACTAACAAACACTTGCACACAACGCGAAAAAGGGGTTGTCAATCTCTTCACGGTCACTAGCAAGGGTGAGATTTGATAGAAATTGATATAAAAGATAAGTAAAAGTGTAAAATAAAGTAAATATAAATAAATTGCAGCAAGGTATTTTTGGGTTTTGGTTTTATATATCTGAAAATAATATGATAAAAATAGACATGGGGGCCATAGGTTTCACTGGAGGCTTCTCTCTTCAAAGAAACATACGATGGGTAAACAAATTACTGTTAAGCAATTGATAGAAAAGCACATAGTTATGATGATATCTAAGGAGATGATCATGAATATATGCATCACGTCCTTGACAAGTAGACCGACTCCTGCCTGCATCTACTACTATTACTCCACACATCGACTGCTATCCAACATGCATCTAGTGTATTAAGTTAACAAGAACGAGTAACGCCTTAAGCAAGATGATATGATGTAGAGGGATAGATCCTATCAATATGGTAAAACCCCCATCTTTTTATCCATAATAGAAACAATACAAATACTTGCCTCACTACCCCTACTGTCACTGGTTGAGGACACCGCAAGATTGAACCCATCACAAAGCACCTCTCCCATTGCAAGAAAGATCAATCTAGTTGGCCAGACCAAATCAATAGATCGGAGAGAAATACAAAGCTATCTTAATCATGCATAAAATAATTCGGAGAAGACTCAAATAGTATTCATAGATAATATGATCATAAACCCACAAATTCATTGGATCTCAACAAAAAAACCGCAAAAGAAGATTACATCGAACAGATCTCCAAGAACATCGAGGAGAACATTGTATTGAAGATCAAAGAGAGAGAAGAAGCCATCTAACTACTAGCTATGGACCCGTAGGTCTGTGGTAAACTACTCACACATAATCGTTAGGGCAGCAAAGTTCGTGTAGAGGCCCTCCGTGATTGAACCCCCCTCCGGCAGAGTGCCAGAAAAGGCCCCAAGATGGGATCTCACGAGAACATAAGCTTGCGGCGACGGAAAATTATTTTTGGTGTGCCCCCTGGTGTACGGGTAATATTTGGGTATTTATGGAGCTGGAATTAGGGTTAGGGGAGTCCCGAGGGCCCCACAAGCGGGGGGTGCCCCCTAGGGCGCGCCTCTAGGGCTTGTGGCCCTCTCGTGGCTACTCTGGCCTCCTCCCGAAGCTTTGTGGTTGCCTTCTGGTCCAAGAAAAATCCTCAGAAAGTTTCATTCCATTTCGACTCCGTTTGGTATTGATTTTCTTTAAAAGAAAAAAACAAGGGAAAAAAGAGCAATTGGCACTGGGTACTAGGTTAATATAGGTTAGTCCCAAAAAATGATATAAAATAGCATATTAGGTGATAAAAAACATCCAAGATGGATAATATAATAGCATGGAACAATAAAATAATTATTGATACATCGGAGACGTATCAAGCATCCCCAAGCTTAATTCCTGATCGTCCTCGAGTAGGTAAATGATAAAAACAGAATTTTTGATGTGGAATGCTACCTAACATGTTTATCAAGTAATCTTTCTTATTGTGGTACGAATATTCATATCCATAAGAATCAAAACAAAAGTTTAATATTGACATAAAAACAATAATACTTCAATCATACTAATAAAGCAATCAAGGCATTTCAAAATATCATGGCTAAAGAAAGTTATCCCTACAAAATCATATAGTCTTGTCATGCTCTACTTCATCACACAAAGTATTTATCATGCACAACCCCGCTGACAAGCCAAGAAATTGTTTCATACTTTTGTCGTTCTAAAGCCTTTTCAACTTTCACGCAATACATGAGCGTGAGCCATGGATATAGCACTATGGGTGGAATAGAGGGTGTTAGTAGACAAAAAAGGAGAAATAAATTCTCACACCAACTAGGCAAATTAATAGGCTATGGAGATGCCCATCAATTGATATCGGTGCAAGTGAGTAGGGATTGCCATGCAACGGATGCACTAGAGCTATAAGTGTATGAAAGCTCAAAAGAAAACTAAGTGTGTGTGCATCCAACTTGCTTGCTCATGAAGACCTAGGGAAATTTTGAGGAAGCCCATCATTGGAATATACAAGCCAAGTTCTATAATGAAAAAATGCCACTAGTAATATATGAAAGTGACAACATAGGAGACTCACTATCATGAAGAACATGGTGCTATTTTGAAGCACGAGTGTGGAAAAATGATAGTGACATTGTCCCTTCTCTCTTTTTCTCTCATTTTTTCCTTTTTATTTTCTTTTGGGCTCTTTGGCCTTTTCTTATTTTGGGATCTTTGGCCTCTTTTTTTATTTTAAGTCCGAAGTATCATCCTGAATTGTGAGGGAATCATAGTCTAAATAATCCTTTGCTCACACCGGACAACGCTCTAATAATGATGATCAACACACTTTTATTTACTTACAACTCAAGAATTAACACTCGATATTAGAACAAGAATATGACTCTATATGAATGCCTCCGGCGGTGTACCTAGATGTGCAATGATCTAGCGTGGCATTTATAGAAAATATGAACAGTGGCCAAGCCACAAATACTATGTCAACTATATGATCATGCAAAGCAATATGACAATGATGGTATGTGTCACAATAAATGGAACGGTGGAAGTTGCATGACAATATATCTCGGAATAGCTACGGAAATGCCATAATAGGTAGGTATGGTGGCTGTTTTGAGGAAAGGTATAGGTGGTTTCATGCACCGGCGAAACTTGCGCGATACTAGAGTGGCTAGCAGAGGTGGAAGGATGAGAGTGCGGATAATCGATGGACTCAACATTAGTCATAAAGAACTCACATACTTATTGCAAAAAAGAATTAGCCCTCAAAAAAAAGTATGAATACGCATGCACCTAGGGGGACAGATTGGTAGGAAAAGACCATCGCTCGTCCCCGACCGCCGCTCATAAGGAAGACAATCAATAATAAATCATGCTCTAACTTCATCGCATAACTAGAGACCAAACGTGCATGCTTCGGGAAGCACAAACCTTAACACTAGTATTTCTATTATCCCACAGTTACCAACTAGCATGACTCTAATATCACCATATTTATATCTCAAAACAATTGCAAGGAATCAATCTTCTCATATATTCAATGATCTACATGAAAGTTTTTATTATATCCCTCTTGATTACCCATCATATTAGGACCAAATTCATAACCTAAGCAAATTGGCATACTATTTTTATGACTCTAAAAGTAATATAAGTGAAGCATTAGAGTGCATCAATTTCTACAAAATAAAACCGCCGCCGTGCTCTAAAAGATATAAGTGAAGCACTAGAGAAACTACCTAACATAAGAGATATAAGTGAAGCACATAGAGTATTCTAATAAATTCACGATTAATGTGTGTCCGTCTCAAAAGGTGTGTACAACAAGGATGATTGTGGTAAAATAAAAAGCAAAGACTCATATAATACAAGACGCTTCAAGCAAAACACATATCATGTGGTTAATAAAAATATAGTCTCAAGTAATTTTACCGATGGAATGAAGACAAAAGAGGGGTTGCCATCCGGCGCGTCCCCAAGCTTAGATGCTTGGTTGTCCTTGAATATAACCTTCGGGTGCCTAGGGCATCCCCAAGTTTAGGCTCTTGCCACTCCTTATTCCGTAGTCATCAAAATTTTACTCAAAATTTGAAAACTTCACAACACAAAACTCAACAGAAAACTTATGAGATCCATTAGTGAAACAAAGCAAATAACCACTTTTAGGTACTATTGTAAGCTCATTTGAATTTTATATTGCTGCTATATATACTATAGTCTAACTTCTCCATGGTTCATACCCCCGATACTACCCATAGATCCAATAAAATAAGCAAACACCACAATGAAAATAGAATATGTCAAAAACAGTATAGACTGTAGTAATCTGGACTTTAGCCAATCGTGTGTAACTCCAAAAATTCTGAAAAATTAGGACAACGTGGGAAATTTGTATATCAAATGTTTTGTAAAAAAACAGATTTTTTCGTCGCTTCTTTGAGTTTTAAAAATTCATCTACTGGACACAAATGTTTATGTTTTTTAGCAAAATCAAATCAACTATCACCATAGTCCATCCCAAAGGTCTTACTTGGCACAAACACTAATTAAAACACTAAAACACAATTATTACAGAAGTAATATTGCATATTTATTGAAGAACACAAGCAAAATCAAAAAAACATAAATAAAATTGGGTTGCCTCCCAACAAGCGCTATTGTTTAACGCCCCTAGCTAGGCATATTGCATAGATCTAGGTATGGTCATCTTTGGTATTTAACACTTTCCTAATCAAATCTTCCAAAACCTTTCTTTGTAAATCCCTCTTTCATGTTCTTCCCTTCTAGTGGGAGAACTTAAAGCATGGAAAGGACTTTGATTAGTAATTTTGACATTCATAATTTCATACTCAGGATCATCACCAAAAATATCATCATATGAAACATGTAACTCATTTTTAATAGATTCCCTAGATGATGAGGACATCAATACCATTGATACACCCACAACCCCTGCTGCTATACATACTGGACCAATTACTAGAGCTCGCGCACGCCAATTAAATTATCAGGTACTTTCGTTTCTTGGTAATGATTCTAATGTTCATGAGAATATGATGCTGCCTAAATTGGATACATTTGTCTTGCTTACAAATGAAGGGCCTAGCTTGGACAAGAAGGATGAACATTGGAGCAAGATCAAGCATGGAGATGATGGCATGTGCAAGGGTAACAAGAACGGAGTTACAAGTGATGATTTCAGGACTTAGAAGCCACCATAATGAGTGCATGAAGCCTTGGACGAAATATACAAGATGCCACTTCATAAATTTCGTCCAGAGGCTATTATAGGTGTGGCGTCACCTTATTATTGGGCCAGGCCCATATAATTTTCAAATACTAAAGTATAGGTTGTTTTTAGGTTCTGTATGTGTGGGCAAACAGAGTTAGGGTTTGTTTCGGACCCCTCCTGCAAGGGGACACACAATTCCTCCCTCTTCCTCCATATATACAGCCCTTAGGGCGTCGTTCAGACTTTGGGTTTTGTTTATATTAAAGTTCACCATAGTTGCAACTCTGCGTACTTCATATGTGTTCAACGACCAGACTAAGACGTCGCAGAACCCCACTTTCTTCAATAAAGCTTTCATCTTATATTCACCATATCCAGATTGCAATCTCAGTTTCTTGGTTGTTATTCAGTTGTTCGCAAGAAATAGACCCTCGTGGTCAGGTTGATCGTGCTCCGACGTGGTCAATAACCCCTCGGAAGTCGGTTTAGCGATTCCTAAGGCACGACGTCTTCGCACGTTCGTAGTCGGATCATCAAGGTCGACTCCCATAGAAAATGATAGCTATCTCGTCGAAACATCGGGAAACCTTCGCCTCTATCAAGTGGTATCAGAGTTCCAGGTTGCTCGGTGAGATTTTCGAGTTTTCATAGTTTAGATCGAGTCTTTTCTTCATAGCTACAATCCATGAAAAAGCAAAAAAAATTAGGGTCAGTTCATCATATTCGAACCAATCTGAGCCTTTGCATAATCTTTTTAGGGTTTTTCTTTTTTGAATTTGTGGTTGCATCATCGTGTCGAGTTGCTGGTCTTAGCGTCTAGTCCTTTAGAGTTTCGAGTTCTGTCACAATTTGTCACGCCGCCGTGCACCGTCTTTATCACTGCTGCCATATACCACCACCACTGCCATATCCTACCACCGCTGCCATATACCACCACCGCTGCCATATCATACCACCGCTACCATATACCACCACCACTGGCATATCCTGCCACCGCAATGTTGTACGGCGCTGAGTGTTGGCCGACTAAAAGGTGACATGTTCAACAGTTAGGTGTGGGGGGATGCGTATGTTGAGATGGATGTGTGGCCACACGAGGAAGGATAGAGTCCAGAATGATGATATACAAGATAGAGTTGGGGTAGCACCAATTGAAGGGAAGCTTGTCCAACATCGTCTGAGATGGTATGGCCATATTCAGCGTAGGCCTCTAGAAGCTCTAGTGCATAGCGGACAGCTAAAGCATGCAGAGAATGTCAAGAGAGGTCGGGGTAGACCGTATTTGACATGGGAGGAGTCCATTAAGAGAGACCTGAAGGATTGGAGTATCACCAAAGAACTAGCTATGGATAGGGGTGCGTGGAAGCTTCCTATCCATGTGCTAGAGCCATGAGTTGGTCACGAGAAATTATGGGTTTCACCTCTAGCCTACCCCATGAGTTGTAATGAATGAAGTTTTACGTGCTTTCATTCGATAATTTGTGGTAGTCTATTTTGATGATATACTGATTTAGAGCAGATCTTTGGAAGAACATTTGGAACATTTGTGTAAGCGCATCTAGTGCCCCATAGTGATTTTGGTGTATTGAAGACTTATAGGTTAAGGGACTAATGTGTTTAAGAGTGTTCACAGGTTATATAAGTCTATGAGGAGTTTGATATTTCCGAAGAATGTCGACCCCTAAAAATGATTATAAACAAAAATTCAGCTACTGGACACAAAAGTTTCTGCTTTTTTAGCAAAATCAAATAAACTATCACCATAGATCATCCCAAAGGCCTTACTTGGCACAAACACTAACTAAAACACTAAAGACAATTATTACAGAAGTAATATTGAATATTTATTGAAGAAGATAAGCAAAAAAACATAAAATAAAATTGGGTTGCCTCCCAACAAGCGCTATTGTTTAACGCCCCTAGCTAGGCATATTGCATAGATCTAGGTATTGTCATCTTTGGTATTTAACACTTTCCTAATCAAATCTTCCAAAACCATTCTTAGTAAATCCCTCTTTTCATGTTCTTCCCTTCTAGTGGGAGAACTTAAAGCATGGAAAGGACTTCGATTAGTAATTTTGACATTCATAATTTCATACTCAGGATCATCACAAAAAATATCATTATATGAAACATGTAACTCATCTTTAATAGATTCCCTAGATGATGAGGACATCAATACCATTATTACACCCACATCCCCTGCTACTATACATACTGGACAAATTACTAGATCTCGCGCACGCCAATTAAATTATCAGGTTCTTCCGTTTCTTGGTAATGATTCTAATGTTCATGAGAATATGATGCTGCCTAAATTTGATACATTTGTCTTGCTTACAAGTGAAGGGCCTAGCTTGGACAAGAAGGATGGACATTGGAGCAAGATCAAGCATGGAGATGATGGCATGCGCAAGGGTAACAAGAACGAAGTTACAAGTGATGATTTCAGGACTTTGAAGCCATCATAATGAGTGCATGAAGCCTTGGATGAAATATACAAGATGCCACTTCATAAATTTCGTTCAGAGGCTATTATAGGTGTCACGTAACCTTATTATTGGGCCAGGCTCATGTAATTTGAAAATACTGAAGTATAGGTTGTTTTTAGAGTCTGTATGTGTGGGGAAAACAGAGTTAGGGTTGGTTTCAGACCCCTCGTCCAAGGGGACTCGAAATTCCCCCCTCTTCCTCCATATATACAACCCTTAGGGCGTCGTTCAAGCTTTGGGTTTTGTTTAGATTAAAGCGCGCCATAGCTGTAACTTTGTGTAATTTGTTTGTGTTCAACTACCAGACCAAGACGTCGCAGAACCCCACTTTCATCAATAAATCTTTCATCTTATATTCGCAATATCCAGATTGCAATCTCAGTTTCTTGCTTGTTCTTCATTTGCTCGCAGGAAATAGACCCTCGTGGTCAGGTTGATTGTTCTCTGACATGGTCAATAACCCCTCTGAAGTCGGTTTAGTGATTGCTAAGGTGCGACGTCTTCGCACGTTCGTAGTCGGATCGTCAAGGTCGACTCCCATAGAAAACGATAGCTATCTCATCGAAACATCAGCACATTTTCGCCTCTATCAAGTGGTATCAGAGTTCCAGGTTGCTCGGTGAGATTTTCGAGTTTTCATAGTTTAGATCAAGTCTGTTGTTCATACCTACAGTCCATGAAAAATCTAGAAAAAATTTAGGGTTAGTTCGTCATTTCCAAACCAATCTAAGCCTTTGCATAATCTTTTTTGGGTTTTGCTTTGTTAAATTTGCGGTTGCATCCTCGTGTTGAGTTGCTGGTCTTAGCGTCTAGTCCTTTAGAGTTTCGAGTTCTATCACAGTTTGTCACGCCGCCGCCACACCATCTTCATCACGACTGCCATATACCACCACCGCTGCCATATCCTACCACCGCTGCCATATACCACCACCGCTGCCATATCATACCACCGCTGCCATATACCACCACCGCTGCCATATCCTACCACCGCAATGTTGTACCTGAGTGTTGGCCGACTAAAGGGCAACAAGTTCAACAACTAGGTGTGGCGGAAATGCGTATGTTGAGATGGATGTGTGGCCACACGAGGAAGGATAGAGTCCCGAATGATGATATACAAGATAGAGTTGGGGTAGCACCAATTGAAGAGAAGCTTGTCCAACATCGTCTGAGATGGTATGGGCATATTTAGCGCCGGCCTCCAGAAGCCCCTGTGCATAGAGGACAGCTAAAGTGTGCGGAGAATGTCAAGAGAGGTTGGTGTAGACCGTATTTGACATGGGAGGAGTCCGTTAATAGAGACCTGAAGCATTGGAGTATCACCAAAGAACTAGCTATGGACATGGGTGAGTGGAAGCTTCCTATCCATGTGCGAGAGCCGTGAGTTGGTCGCGAGATCTTATGGGTTTCACCTCTAGCCTACCCCATGAGTTGTAATGAACGAAGTTTTACGTGCTTTCATTGGACGATTTGTGGTAGTCTAGTTTGATGATATACTAATTTATAGCAGATCTTTGGAAGAACATATGGAACATTTATGTAGGTGCATGTAGTGCCCCATTTTGGTGTATTGAAGACTTGTAGGTTAAGGGACTAATGTGTTTATGAGTGTACACAGGTTATATAAGTCTCTGAGGAGTTTGATATTTCCGAAGAAAGTCGACCCCTAAAAAGGAATGTCTTCATTTGAATACTTTGGTTTTCTTGAAGACTTTGATAATGAGGAAATTGGTGTGACTATTGTGGGAAACCACGGCCACCTATGGGACCAAAGAGCCCCGTTTGGTTCGGCGGGGGGATGGGCACGTTGCACAAAGAGCGGAGAAGCGTAACACGGCACAATAGAGATCACACGGGCAGTTTTACCCAGGTTCGGGCTGCCGTGAGGAGTAAAACCCTACTCCTGCTTTGGTGGATTAATGGAGGAAAGTGGTGGAGAAGCGCAGCACTCTTGCCCAGCAAGGTTGCCTAGAGGCGAGAGGAGCTACGCGCGTATGAGTGTGAGGGGGTCGAAACCTTTCTAATGTTGCCATGGGCCTCCTTTTATAGATAAAGGGGTCACCACCGTGGCAAATCCCTCTTTACGTACTGATTACATAGCAAACAATGCTATCATACCTAACTCTGCAGGCTCATAGAGCGCATTAAATGCACCACTCAGTGTCACATCACAGCTCGCCCGGCAGGCCCTGCCGGGCTGTTTTGCTAGCTTCGCGCCTGCTTGCTTGGCACGTCTCATGACGGGTGTCACTTGGAGGTATTTTCTGTAGGAAGTGGCTACCATGTGGCAAATAGCAGCCACTTAGTCACTTTGCGGCTTGACACCGCACTGATCGATGACTTGCGTTGCTCGTGAGGTGGAGCAGTGGAGTAGTTTCTCTTCGTGAGCCCCGCCAGGCCTGCCGGGGCGATCCTTGGACTTCCTTCCGTGGCAAACCCACCCTCGCCTGGCTCACCCGCCCGGCAAGGGAGGTTTCCCCCTTAGTTGTATCCTGCCTCTCTGGCTAGTCTTGGTCTTCTTGTGCTGCATGTTGGTCCTTCGACGAACTGATCCCTTGTGCTTTAATCTAATCTTGGTGTTGTAATCTTGCTCTTCGGCCTGTGCATAGTCTGGGCAACGGACCCATGGTTTGTTTGTTGCACCGACAGTGACCTTGAAGATATTGATATTGATGCGAGGATTATGAAGCGTGAATACTTTTATTTTCGTAGTTTCATTTTCTCTTTCTTGAGTCATAGCAAACACCGTATTGTTAAAAGGGGTCGAGGTAATACTAAGGAATTTTTTTCCAAGTGATGCTCATCTCAAATCCTACACCTACCCAATCCATCAAGTGAAGCCTTTGGAAATCTCATACAGTTCAGTCAATTTCTTCGGTGACAGAGACGAAGATCTTCTGGTCTCTAAGGAATTTTTCTGACCGAGTTAGGAATTCGCCAGTGAGGATTGCCTACAAGTGAGGAACATGATAGCCCTGAGGAATTTGAGAGCTCAAATTTCTGACCGTTGTTGTGCTTAGCACCAGCTACCCCAAATATCTTATCCACCTAATGGTCATATCATTAGGGGCATTTATGTCTTATCATGTCGTGCTGCTCCCTGGCTATAAATAGCCGCCCCCTCAACCACTAGTTGGTTGGCTGCTCCGAGAGATAGATTGACACTTGTCATTTAGAGCATCCCATCCTTCGAGGACTTTGAGAGAAAGTCATAAGTGAGGAAAAACCCAAAACCCAAACACCTACAACCCAAAGTGATTGAGCATCACTGAAGAGATTGTTCCTGTGTGGAACCGACGCATGTTACCTTTGAAGACTGTGCATCTTCCAGACGGTTACCTGAAGACTGTGAATCGCCAAGTGGCCAAGTCTGTGAAGGTTGGGAAGTCACCTGAAGACTTACCACGAGTAATTGGGCGAGGTCTCTGTGACCTTGGCTCAAGGAGAATACGGTAAGGACTTTGTGTTCTGGGACGGTGTGTCCTTTGGTTTAAATACCAAGCCGCTCCAACCAGACGTACAACTGTCACAACAGTTGGTGTCGGATTCAGGGCTCCGCAGACCCTAGATAGATTCGAACTCTGGGGTGTGTGCGAAGAACTCAACCTCCCCAGTCTGCCAACTCGTCGATCTCGTAGCCTGGCTCGATGAACTGAAGAAGAACGGGACAAGGCAGTTTACCCAGGTCCGGGCCACCTCGCGGTGTAATAACCTACTCTTGCTTTGTGATGGATATGCCTCAAGGTGGGTAGAGGACGAACTAGTACAAGGGAGAACAACCTCAGGAGGTGTGTTCTTGTGTTTGTGTGAGCTGGTGAGGGTGTGTATCGGCTGCAGCGATGAAGCATGCTGCTCATTGGCCGCGGGGCCCGTGGTAGCAAAGGCCGCAGGCGATGGGTAACGACGGGGACCGCCGTCGCCGGCAGGCGCTGTCTGGGCGACGCGGGCCGCGAGGGCGGCCCGATGCTCAGCACGGACTCGACGAGCATCAGCCATGGGAACGGCAAAATGGTGGCGAATCGATCGGAGGAAGAGAGGCTCTGACGCACCCCTACCTGGCGCGCCAAATGTCGGATTCAGGGCTCCGCATACCCTAGATAGGTTCGAACTCTGGGGTGCGTGCGAAGAAGTCAACCTCCCCAGTCTACCAACTCGTCGATCTCGCAGCCTGGCTCGATGAACTAAAGAAGAACAGGACAAGGGAGTTTACCCAGGTTTGGGCCACCTCGCGGTGTAATACCCTACTCCTGCTTTGTGGTGGATTTGCCTTGAGGTGGGCACAGGATGAACTCGTACAAGGGAGAACAACCTCAGGAGGTGTGTTCTTGTGTTTGTCTGAGCTGATGAGGGTGTGGATCGGCTGAATGATCTGTTGTCGTCTAAGGTGGTGGCTAGGCTATACTTATAGTGGCCTTGGTCCTCTTCCCCCAAAACGAAGGCGAGAAGGGATCCAACAACGGCCAAATTCAAAGGGAGACAACTAGTACATCTTATCCGGACCAAAGGTGGTCCGCGCCTGCAAAGCTTGTGGTCGTGACGTCGTGATGGGCTCAGTGATGACCCCCGTCCTGCCATCCTGGCGGTCTTGGTATTGTTGCATGGAAATGGAAACCTTTGGCTGATTCCTCGGGACTCTGCACCCGCGCTTGCCTCTTTAGCACCAAAGAGGTAACCTGCTGTACTGCGCCCGCTGGCGCCCGTCTGGCATTGGTCGTCATGGCTTGCGTCATCCGAACCTCACGAGGCAAGGGCCCGGATGGAAATCGCCGCTCCTCAGGAGCCAGCCTAAAAATACCACTCCTTCTGGAGGTCTTGGCATCGTCCGCCTCGTGAGGCTTGGCCCCTCGCGAGGGTCTTGTATTGTTGGTGATGAAGATGGGACGTACCAGGCCGCCGATTGAGCCACGCCGTGGGCTGCACGCAGGCAAGTCTCGGTACCCCGGTTCCTAGAACGCCGATAGTAGCCCCCGGGCCCAAGGCATGCTCGGGCTTGGCATCGAGGCGAAGCCAAAGGTCAAGGGTGAAGCGCCGTGGGCCCCAACCGCCTGCGGACCCGGTCGACGCGTGGTGCTTGATGGGACATGGGCATCTCCGCTTCCCCATGCTGCCTTGGCAACCGTTCGACTTGACAAGAGCCTGCTGCATGCAAAAAGATCATCATTACTCGAGATCGTGGAGGTCGGCGGTTGGCGTCCCTCTGGCTATAAATGGGGCGGGGCGCGGAGCCCCCTGCTCATCTCAATCTTCTCGCTGCTCGCTCTTCCTTCTTCTTCTTTGTCTTGCCGTCTTGTCAAAGCGTCCATGGCGTCGATAAGGTGGTTTTCCGCGACGGAGAAGGGCATAGCTCCTCAGGGGGAGCTCGGGCCACTCCCATCAAAGAAAAGGCTTGGCCGGCCCCGCGACGCCGGCGACGGGCCGGAGGTTACGCGGCCTTGGCACGAGCGACCTCCACCTGGCTTCCCGATCCCCATATATGCCCGTGCGTAGAGCTCTGGGCAAGGAGGCAACGCCCAGCGCCACACGGGTCGGGGTCGTGGAGGACAGGCAGTGGCTGCATGGGCAGCCGGCTTGCAAAATCATGCCGAAGGCACATCGCATGAGTTCGTGGTGTGGGCGGCAATGCCGCCGCTCACGTGGATCCGGCTCCCGAGGTTCTTTGCCGAGGAAATACCATCGAGGGGGCCCGCCGAGCTGTGGCTGCCCATGTCGGGTGCTGTAGCCAAGCTACTGAGGCAGAGGTCGAGGTCATCCCTCCGGGCGACATCTTCATGACTCGAGGATGGGGCGAGATCGCCCGCGCCTGCTGTCCGGAAGGGGCCCTCGCTATCCACTTTGACTATGATGGAGCCTCCACGCTTTTCTTCAAGGTCTTATGCAAAGACGGCCGGCGCCCGAAGTGCTGCCCCGGAAGAGGCGATCCACGCGGTGCGGCCACAGGCGCTGAACTTGCCCTTGGTCTTGCCAGCAGCTCCTCCAGCAGCAGCAGTGACTCCCCGGAATCCAGCGATTCTCTGGAGTCCAGCGATGATGACAGCTACGAGCGGCCGAGCTCTCGCTGCGCCCGGAGTGCAGCAGTGGCGTCCGTCCGGCATCGTCGGTGACGCCCTGTGGCCGTGGTTCTTCGTGGTCCTCTCCTTTTGTTTTCCCTGCGCGAAATCGTGACGGGCCCCGTGGGGGTGTGTAAGAAACTGTAATGATTTTGCTTTAATGTTATTATTCCTAGTTCGGTGTTGTGATTGCGTATCCTACTTTGGCACGGTGCTCATTTTCGTTCTCGCGGTAGCTTAGTGCTCTACGCTGGTAGGACCCAGTCCCCAGGCAGGCTTCAACCATCGCTGGTATGCCAGTTCGCAATGTCGTGGTCAAGGCCAGGAGGTGAGCAGCCCGAGGTTCGGTAAGAGCCCCGGAGGCGCGATGCTCAAGAGGCCCCCTTTAGCATGCAAGCGGCTCCCTGAAGGCCAAAAAGGAAAGCGGCATTGCCCGAGCGAGATCGCAAGAGTCAAAATGCTGGGTCGTGAGGTTCGCGCTGATATTTATGGGGTGACTTATCTTGGCGAGCCCGTAGTGATGCCCCTGTGTGATGCCTGACCGTGTTCTAGTGGTGGCGCTTCTAGGCAGAGCTCGTGCCGATCCCCTTTTTTTGCTCATATGGGTGCTCTACATCCTTGGGTCCTGGCTCTCGAGCGAGGCTCAGCCGCCGCTGGTATGCCAGGTTGTGATGCCTTGGTCAAGGCCAGGGGGTGAGGGCTCGAGAGCGAGTATGAGCCCCTGAGGCACGATGCTCAGGAGCCCCCCTTTAACGTGCAAGCGAATTGCGCGAAAAAGGAGTGGCTTGCAGGGCCGCTCCTAGTCTGGCTCCGGAGGTTCCTGCGTGTTAGTCGGGGAAATAGATCATAACACATAGCCGCGCTTGTTGTCCTGTCATTGATCTTTCCGCGAGAAGGTGAAGGCACTGAGGACCTAGTGAGGTGACGTGCGCGGGGCAGGCCACGAGTCAGAGCTCGACGTCTCAGGTTTATCAGCGTTGTAGGGACAGACCCGAGCACAGGCGTCGTGCCAGCAGCCCCTGTGGCGGGCTGAGCAAACGGCGGTTAGCAACGCGCGGAGACCACGAAGGGCAACGAAGCACCGGACAGGCAGGTGATAATCATAAAGCAACTCATGGAAGGGCAAGGCCAGTTCTGATTGATGCAAAGAACGATACATGTCGTAGGGACGAACCCACATGGCTTGGGGATAATGCAGCCCGAGGGGCTCCCGGAACTGAATAAACCAAAAAGTGTCACCTGGCACCTTTGCTGAAGAAGTGTTGAAGTAGCTGAATACGCGTGCTATATAAGTCGCTCCTCACGAGCCGTCAAGGTCCTGAACCTCGTGAGGCTTTGGAGGCCGGGGGGCTCGTGAGGATCCAACGCCACCTCCGATAGGATCGCCTGGTGCCTGGCCTGATGAGCAGCCAGGACGCCCCGCATGTGGCACTGGTGAGTGGCAGCCCTGTTCAGCATACCGAAAGGCATGCGAACATAGCTATGAGGGGGCCTTCGCACCGGCCAACACGGGATGACTAGAAAAGCTCCTGAGACGCGGCTCTGTTGAGCCCCGCGATGTTGACGCAGGCGCGCAGCTCGCTGCCCTCGTCAGGGGAGGGAGCCGCGCCGGGTGGGGCAGGGCGACGGTCGCCTCGCATGGCCCTTGCCTCCTGAAGCTCCTTGGTTACCTTGGTGATGAACTCCTGAGCGTCTGGCGCCTCACATCCTGCGCCCTCCTCGTGGGAACGTGCAGCACGCCTCCACAAGGTGCCTGAACGCCTCCCTCGTGACACTGACTGGGTCAGAGGCCCTCCAGAGGAGTGCCCCCGAGCCCAGCCTGAGAGGGGTGCCAGGTGCGCCTTCCTATGGGAGAGGAGAAGGCGCGCCGTCAGTGGGCGCAAGGCCTGAGGCACGGCCGTCGGACGCCCCATCCTCCTGAGGTCCTAGGCGGAGCAGCTTCTTCTTCTTGGGGACGGCCTCAAGAGGATAGACTGCGCCCTCGCCATCTAAGTACTCAACCGCCACAGCCTGGTAGGCGCGCTCGAGGGAGCACACCGCGTCCTTTTCGTTGCAGGCAACCGTGATGATGCCGCAGCTTCCTGGCATCTTGAGGACATTGTAGCCATGAAGAGTCGCAACCATGAACTTGGCCAGGGTCGGATACCCAAGGATGGCATTGTACGGGAGGCAAATGTGGGCGACGTCGAAGTCGATGAGCTCATTGTGGTAGTTGTGGCGCTTGCCAAAGGTGACAGAGAGGCGGATCTGCCCTATCGGGGTGGTGGAGCCGTCAGTCACTCCTGAGAAAGGCTTGGTAGGCTGAAGCTGGCCATACGGCACCTGGAGCTTGTCGAACGTCTCGATGGAGAGAACATTGAGCCCCACACCGCCATCGATGAGCGTCTTGGTGATGAGGACGTTGCTGATGGTAGGTGAGCAGAGCATCGGGAGGGTGCCAGGGTGGCCGCGCACTTGAGCTGGTCAGTAGAGTTGAAGGTGATGGCGTACTAGGACCACTTGAGCAGACGCGTCGCCTCGAGTTTGGGGAGGGCAATGTTTACCTCGCAAGCGAACGGCTTGAAGATGCGATGGGAGGAAGGGGCCTGAGCGCCGCCTAGGATGCAAGCGATGGCACGAGGCTTTTGGAAGCCCCCAGCCCCATCATCTTGGTTGTGTTCTTTGTTCCTCCTTGATGGCGGCGGTAGTGGAGGAAGGCCAGCATTGCTCTGAGGATGGTCCTCGCGAGGCTAATCCCTCTAGGCGCCCTCGCGAGGCTGGCCCTGCCAGCGGTCCTCACGAGGCTGATCGCACCAGTCCTAGCGGGGGTCGCGGTTGTCCAACCGTCCTCCACCTCGGCCTCCTCCACGGCCGTAACCTCGGTCGTTACACTCGGGGTGGTAACCGAGGCGCCCGTCGCGAATGGCCCTGAGCTTTTGGCAGTCATTGGTATTGTGGCTGTGCACGTTGTGGAAGACGCAGAATGGGTGGCTCCCCTTGGATGACTCCGGGTGGTCGTGGCCGCGCTTCATCTCAGGTTCGGCCACGAGCACCACTGGACCCTTGCACTTCACATCCTTGGCCTTGGCCTTCTTATCTTCTGGGTCGGCCTCTGGGAGCTCAAGGAGGGAGAGGCGACCTTCCTCGGCCCTCGCGCACCTAGTTGCCATGTTGAACATCTCCAGGGCCGAGCACAGGTCCTCGTGTATGGCGAGCTCTTCCTTCATATTGACGTCCCGGACGCCATCAGTGAATGCCGAAATGATGGCCTCATCCAACACCTTGGGAATCTTCAGGCGAACGTTGGTGAAGCGCTGGATGTATTTGTGCAAGGTCTCTCCTGGCTGCTGCTTGATGCGCTGCAGGTTGCCTGCAACAGTTGCGCGGTCGCGAGCGCCGTGGAAGTTGGCGATGAAGCGTTCTCGCATCTCGTCCCATTAGGAGATCGATCCCGCGGGGAGGTTCAGAAGCCACGAGCACGCGCCATCCTTGAGGGCCATGGGAAACCAGTTCACCATGACCTTCTCATCGTCGCTGGCCGCCTCGATGGTTAGTTCATAGAGCTAAAGGAACTCGAAAGGGTCGGGGGTGCCATCGTAGCGTGGAGGCAGGTCTGGCTTGAACTTCCCTGGCCAGACGACACGGCGTAGCTCCGGGGTGAACGCGCGGTAGCCTGTAGCACTCACTGGGGCCTGTTGTGGAGGTGGAGCCTGATCTTGGCGCTCACGTACCACCGCCTCGGGCGACACGTGTTATTGACATGGCGGTGCTGGGAGCGCACACGCCTCTCCTTGCGGCCGCTGTACCACCTGACAGCTTTCCTCGTCGCGTGCCGGTGCCCAGCACGGCGGGTCGCGCCGCGGAGCCTAACGCCTTGGCTCGACGACGACGTCTTTCCTGGGAGGCAGAAGAGGCGCACCGTGGGCCACGTTGCCCGCAAGAGGCGGTGGGGGACGCAGCAAGCGGGATGGTGCAGGGCCTCTCCGGCGGCACTGACGAGCTCGGTGATGTGGTCCAGCCAGTCTTCGTAGAGGTCATCGGTCGGGCGATAGCGCAGGAGCTCGCGTGCCATGAGCAACGCAGCCTGCGCGTTCGCCGGCCCGCGACGAGCGTGGGAGGATGAAGCGGCCGCCGGATTCAGCGATGGAGTAGCGGTGCGCCCATCACGCCGCACAGAAGGCTGCAGCGACAAAGCATGCTGCTCATGGGCCACCGGGCTGGTGGCAGTGTTGGCCGCAGGCGATGGGGAACAACGGGGAGCGCCGTCGCCGGCAGTCGCTGTCTGGGCGACGCGGGCGGCGAAGGCGGCCCGGCGCTCAACACGGACTCAACGAGCATCAGCCATGGGAATGACGAAACGGTGGCGAATCGACCGGAGGAAGAGAGGCTCCGACGCACCCCTACCTGGCGCACCAAATGTCGGATTCAAGGCTCCGTAGACCCTAGATAAATTCAAACTCTGGGGTGTGTGCGAAGAAATCAACCTCCCCAGTCTGCCAACTCGTCGATCTCGCGGCCTGGCTTGATGGACTGAAGAAGAATGGGACAAGGCAGTTTACCCAGGTTCGAGCCACCTCGTGGTGTAATACCCTACTCCTGCTTTGTTGTGGATTTGCCTCGAGGTGGGCCGAGTATGAACTGGTACAAGGGAGAACAACCTCAGGAGGTGTGTTCTTGTGTTTGTGTGACCTGATGAGGGTGTGGATCGGCTGAATGATCCATCGTCGTCTAAGGTGGTGGCTAGGCTATACTTATAGTGGCCTTGGTCCTCTTCTCCCAAAACGAAGGCGGGAAGGGATCCCACAACAGCCAAATTCGAAGGGAGACAACTAGTACATCTTATCCTGACCAAAGGTGGTCTGCACCTGCAAAGCTTCTGGTCATGACGCTATGGTGGGCTCCGCAATGACCTCTGTCCTATCGTCCTGGCGGTCTTGGTTTTGTTGCATGGAAATGGAAACCTTTGGCTGATTCCTTGGTAATCGATGCCTGCGCTTGCCTCTTCCGCACCAAAAAGGAAACCTGTTGTACTGCGCCCGCTGGCGCCCGCCTGGCCTTGGTCGTCATGGCTTGTGTCATCCAAAACTCACGAGGTGAGGGCTCGCATGGAAATCTCCGCTCCTTAGGAGCCAGCCTAAAGAGGCAACTCCTTCTGGAGGTCTTGGCATCGTCTGCCTCACGAGGCTTAGCCCCTTGCGAGGGTCTTGTGTTGTTCATGCTGAAGATGGGCCGTACCAGGCCGCCGATTGAGCCACGCCGTGGGCCGTAGGCAGGCAAGTATGGGTAGCCCGGTTCCCAGAACGCCGACAGTTGGAACTGGTCTACCAAATCATTGTCTTCACCGAGCTACTGGCTCTATTTCCTCAACCCTTTCATTTCCTCGCTCATGTGTTGACGAAATTGATCGTTACTATTTGAAGACTTTGACTGAAGACTTTCTCAATTTCCTCAATCCTATTTCTTCAGTCATCTCTTCTTCTGCCTGCTTATCCTATTTACATGCTACCTATGCCCTGTGTATGTTTTATTTCATCATGATGACTATGCTACTGTCTTGTTATGCATGCAACTGAGTACTCATTCCGCTGCTTGCAGTTCGTCACTTAGCAAATTCCTCAAGTAGTATTTCCTCAGTGACGAATTTGTAAAAATCGCCTATTCACCCCCTCTAGTCGATATAACGCACTTCAATTGGTATTAGAGCAAGGTACTCCCTTGTTCTGTGTGATTTTGGTTTAACCACCTGGAGTTTTAGTTACGTTGACTCCAGGCATGATCAAAGGTCTCAACTGGGTGTCCTACCTTTGATGGGACGAACTACCCCTACTAGAAGAACAAGATCTGCATGCATCTTAAGGCAATTGACAACGATCTCTGGTACGTTGTGGAAAATGGCGTTCCCTCCATCACTCCTTCCGTGAATGCTGATGATGTGAAGAGATTCAAGCAACTCGACTCCCAAGCGAAGAATATCATATGTGGCCATTTGAGCAAAGGACAGTATGGCATAGTGAGTGCTTTGGAGTCTGCCAAGCTTATCCGGGATAGGTTGTCCAAGGTCAACAAAGTAATCTCAACCCAACATGATTCTCGAGTTGATGTTCTTCGCAATCTCTGCAACCACTTCAAAAGACTCATCAGCAAAAATGTTCAGCAAACCTTCGATCGCCTCACTGACATCTCAAATGAGTTTCAAACACTTGGTGCCACTGACGTCACCGACCATGAGGTGGTGAAGAAATTGCTGAGATCACTTGAGTCCTCATTTGATACACTGGCACTGATGATTCAAGAACGTGGAGACTATAAGTCACTAGATCCTACTGATATCCTCGTGAGGCTGAACACTCATGAATTCCAACAATCTGAGAAGAGAGACCACTACGGGCCAAGCTATGGAAGATCACGGGCACTGAAGGCCAAGGCAATTTCTTCATCTAAAGAGGAAGATTCTGACAGTAGCCATGGTGATCCTGAGGAACTAAGTCAGGAGCTAGCAATGCTCGTGAGGAAATTCCAGAAGTTCTCAAGGCATGGCCAGTTTGCAAAATCTTTAAGAGGTGATGACTTGAGATCAGATTCTTCATCCCGCGATTACAAGAAAAGGACTTGCCACAAATGCAAAAAGCCTGGTCACTACATGGCTCATTGTCCTCAGTGGCAAAAGGAATCAAAGAAGAAGAAGTATAAGGATGACAATTATGATGACTCGAAGAAAAAGAAGAAATCTTCAAAGTCCTCATCATCAAAATCTTCAAAGTCTTCATCTCACAAGAATAGCGGTTCCAGAAAGGCTCGGGCATTCATTGGCAAGGAAATGGACACTGAAGCTGCATCTTAGGAAAATGAGGAAGAGGAGGAATATGAGGAGTCAGACTCTGGTGTGGCGAGCCTAGCTCTCGCTAATGCTTTCGTCAGCAAGTCCATCTTCAACACTAAGGAATATGGCAACACCGATACCGCTAATGATGGCGACGATGACTACGCTCCCACCTATTGCTTCATGGCAAAATGTGCCAAGGTACTCAAATATCCCTCCTCTGAATATAGTGAAGATGAATCCGATGAAAACCTCAAACCTAGCTATTCCAAGCTTGCCGATAGTGCCACTAAACAACAAAAGGATTCAAAATTTGCTTGAGAAAAGCGATGACCTGTTGGGTGAGGAATTAAATTGGACTCAAACCCTGACTGCTAATCTTCAACGACTATAGTCTAAGTTTGATAACCTTCAAGGTCGTCATGAAACACTCTTAGCCGATCATGAGAAGCTTTCTTATGAATTTCTTCAAAGAAAGCAAGACCTTGAGAAACTAAGGGTGAGTCATGATGATCTTCAAAGGGAAAATGATTCTTTACTTGCTTAACAGATTAGTTCCGCTAAAGAAGAATTCATTCCACCATGTTTTAAATGCATTGAACGAGAATCTGCTAATTCCTCATGTGAAAGTTCAAATGCTTCTATTACTGTAAATTCTTCAACTGTCTCTATGGTCACAAATTCCTCATCCGAGGATACCACAAGTATCACTGACGAAAATGCAGGGTTGAAGGAATTGTATGTGACAAGCATGTACAAAAGCCTCAAAGGGCATCAGGCTCTTCGTGGTGTGCTTAAAAAGCACATCCTCAACAGGAACCCTATGAAAGAGGGTATTGCATTTGAGAGGAAACTCAATGCTGATGGGTCCTACTGGAAACCTGAGCAGTACCCCAAAACCACATGCATTGCTGCAATAGGACCTCCCGTAGATCCATCCACTTTATCTGGCTTTACATGTGAATCCTCGTATTCATCTGATGAGTCATTTGACTCAAACTATAAACTGTTCAAGAATCAGAATGGTGAGGTATTTGCTAGATATGTTGGAACTAACGGCAGGAACGGTCCTCCTATGAAGAAAATCTGGGTTCCCAAAAGGTGCCTTAAAAGTCTTCTGGTGAATATCCTCATGAGTAATGACACCACTTGTGAAGAATAGGAACCCCAGATCAAATTCTTCATATGGACCAAACTCTTCATATGGATCGAAGTCCTCACATGGATCAAATTCCTCATATGGATCCAAGTCCTCATATGGATCAAATTCCTCATATGAACATCATCGTGCTAATGCATCTGTTTCGGAGAGGAACTCTGAGAGTCGTGAATATGTGCATTATTGTTCAAATCATTATGTTCATAAGTCCTCGAAGAATTTATCTGCTTATTGATATGCATACTCTAACCCATCTTCTGTGAAATGAAGTGCACTGGCTTCAATACCACTTTTCTCTTATGGAGCTCGCAGAATGATGAAATCTTTGCCACCCCTCTAGATATGGGTGGTGAAGAAAAAGAACTAATCTCTTATGCAAGGTCAGGTCTCCAAACGAACTTGAACGTCTGAAGAATTTGCTGGAGACCTAAGAATGCTTGAAAGGACGCAAGCTAATCATGAAAAAATGATATACTCATTTCTCATGTCCTCACACTGCTACATCTGTTACACTATTTGATGAAATCCTATCAAATGAATTTGATGTCATATTCTTCACTCTAAAGTATATGAGTTCGTAAGATGCACTAATCCATCTGCAGGATAAAACACCCAAAGCTACTGAGTGGATCCTCAACAGTGGATGTATAAATCACATGACCGGTGAGAAGAACTGATGTAGGGTGGAACCCTATATGACCGATCTTTCACGAAAGGAGCGGATCCCGCGATGAACACGAAGAACACGAGGAGAAATCACGAGGGGAAATAGGAGAGAATCACCCAAACCAACAAGATTAGGTCACACATATGCTAGATCCGAGTACACATAGAGATCACACAGTCCAAATCCAACAAGAGACGATACATAGGGTAACCGATTCTTCTCCGTGAGGAGGTCTTGAGGTCTTCCCGTTAGGGGTCTTGAATCCATGATCTTCTTCGAAGAGGTGTCGGTCCCTCGCGATGGAGTAGATCCGGATGGATGAGTGAGGCTCTATCTCACATATGAGCTATCACAACGCTAACCCTAACTAGTAGGAGGACGGGGTCTATATATAGTGTTAGCCCATGAAGGGGTTAGTGAGAGGGGGGATACATGGGCCCTTGGCCCGTTCACAGTACGCAGACAGGCACGGATGTCCGGGCTGGGGGCCAGATGTCCGGCGGCTCACGAAGAGCCGGATGTCCGGGCTGAGTTCGGCCCGAGTAGACGCTCTTTGGATAGGTGGGGCCGAATATCCAGGCGAAGGGGCCGGATGTCCGAGGATTTGGGAGTAGCCGGATGTCCGGGGCATGGGGCCGGATGTCCTGGTGAAGGGGCCGGATGTCCGAGGATTTGGGAGTAGCCGGATGTCCAGGGCATGGGGCCGGATGTCTGGGCTATCGGGGGCGCTTCCGGAGCTCTCTGAATAGGTGGAGGCCGGATGTCTGGGCCTTGGCCAGATGTCCGGCCACTGTAGCAGCTGGCCCTTCTTCCTTCTTCCGTCTTCACTTCCGCGCACGCTTGGCCTTGGTCCTTGGGTTCTCCATGGTCTCCTTAGGTGTACCTGAGTATGGACAAGGTCCGCGCTTGAGGTAGCATCCATGTCTTACATGCGGAAAGGGAAGATTCAGAAAGGAGGGAGTTCACCTTAGGTCCAATGGCGCATGCTTGAGGTCTCAACATGTGGGCACTTGCGTCTTGGGGAGTTGTCGTAGTGTACATGGGGATGATCGTAGGATGCTCCGCATCATCTCCCCTCCCTTGGGAAAGATCCGACCTCGGATCGAAAACCTCATCACCATGGAAACAGTTGTCATGGATGGACTTGTAGTCGGACGAAGTGGAAGACATGGCGCAATCCAAGTACTCCAAGGTGTCTCTGGAGTGGTACACGTGCAAAAAGAGCAAACACAAACGACACTTGGAAATACAATGGTTAGCGCATACAAGGTGTCCATCATGTAAGAATGAGTCCGTGCGGCAAGATTGTTTGTGACAAAGCGCATGAAGCTTAGTAAGATGATATAGAATGATATGCAAAGCATTCATAGGAGCAAACGCATTCATTGTGCACACAAATGTGTTGTGAGTATGATCAATGCAACCATGGTGCAAAATGATGTCACAGTGAGACGGTTTATCAATAGCATGAATATGGCAATTGGTGCTCAATGTGAGTATGTGATCTTGCAACTGATGGTAGGCAATATAATCATAATGTATGAATATGCCATCAAGAAAGATCACAAAAAAATTTCTAAGGAAGTGCACAAGCTCATATATCATGGATGACATTGAAATACAAGATGCAACAAGGCAATCATAATGTGAGTCAATCCATGCATAAGATGCAAATTTGTTATGGGTGGTGTTGTACCATAGCTCGATGTCGTGGTAGAAGTGTTGGAACGGTGGTGCATCCACTAAGTCCGGGCACTCCTCAACTTGAAGGTCCATAGGGTCCATCTCCAATGTCGGTCCTCCATCCGATATACGTATCATGTAGACAAGAAGAAGGAAACAACAATGAAAGTATGGCCCATCCAACAATCAAAGGGAAGGAGTTCACCTTTAGTAGTTTATCGAAAATGTTGGTGTTGCACATCATGTACGCCTTCACATAACCAATATGTCTCATGATGGTATGGCCTTTTGAATTCCTCAAAATGAAACAACATGACAAACGCTCGGAAAAACAAATGAGGTTATCGAAAATGTAACACCTATCATTCGAGTGGTAGGATACCCAACAAGTGTTCTCATCATTCTTATTATAAGAAAGGACAAGGTGTGGTATGGTATGAAAGCATATGATGCAACTACAACGAAAGACCATAGGCTCAAGTAAGCAAGCATGCTTCACAAGTAATATGTCCAAGTCTCCACTATCAATAAGCATAGCAAGTTGGCACTCAATACAAGGTGATATGAGAGATGCAACTAATGGAGACAAGAGACAATGATCAAGACAAATCAAGTGAGATGCATGAGCATATATGTCATCAACCCAAGAAAGCGAGTTAGAAAGGAACATGGGTGATGTGACAAAGCAAGCAATCCTAGTGATCAAGTCAAGCAAGCTAGTAGTGCAAAGATGCAACGTACTAGGAGGAATCATGGCAAGCATGTCATGTGTGCAAATAGTGAGCATGAATAATGCACATGACATACCACAAGCATGAAAGCAAGATAAGAGCAAAATATCATCATTGTATTGGCAAGAAGTTCTATGTGAATAGTAATGAAACATCATGACTCTCCCAACACAAGAATAACAATAGCATGTGGCACATGGTAACCATGGCAATAGCAACAAGTATCTCCACCAAGCATGCAAATACACATAGAAGTAGTATAATGGTGAATCATATGTAAGTGCAAGCTAGGGTCACAATTGCATGGCAAAGGCATGGAAAGAGGCATAGCAAGCAAAGTGAACACGAGAAAATGGGCATAACGTAACAAGTGATATATAGCTCAAAGCCGTGTGAGAGCCAAGTAAAATAAATGCGTGTAGTCCTTGCGCGAAGGGAACGGTGGTGAGGATAATACACTGAATCCCAAATCGTCATTGCTCTCAAGAGCTCGTTTCGTCAACTCTTGGGATTGAGAGGTTGACGAGTATACGTGAGTACCTACACAAAACAAAGACAAATGGAAAATTGTGTGTGCGTGGTATATGTACACATCATCCATCATGATGCGCACGTGCATGTTTTGGTTAGCACAAAATAGCCAGTGCTCAAATAAATGAGATGCGTGATATATAAACATGGCATCCATCATGAGAGGTTTGTTATTATCTATAGCATAATGGAGACTCAAATTGTGTAATGCATCACTAGTGATATCTAGAGCGTTGTTATGAATGGTATGCATATGGTGCAAAAAATTATTGGAATCATGCAAAGTATGGAATGCATCAAGATCTCCTAATATGTACGAGGAAACTGTGGGGGCCTCCTCATGAGCATTAGTGGAAACACCACATGGAAAATATTGACAACATCCAAAACAATGCATATTTGGAACAATGCGATCATGGCATGGCATAGTAGATGAATTGCGCAAATCATGTAAAGGAAGCATAGAAATATCATCATATGAAAAACAAAAGCCAATGACCATCATCTCGTCATCTATGCCATAAGTGCAAATAGGATTTATTTTAATGGGGCATGGATAGTTACTATGTTGAGATTGAAATGATGAAATACTGGAGATCTCACTCATAGCATATGACAAGTTTAATGGATAGTCAAACATGACGTGACCGATAGAATTTTCACAAGATATCCTATGGAGCATCAACTAGGCAAATCAACAAGCTCATCATCATATTCATCATAAATGGGTGGCATATCTAAGCATGTGGAAGACATAGTATGTGGTGAATCCATAAGGTGATCAACATCATGGGAGCAATCAATGTCAAGAGTCCACTAGTGGGACAAGAGAAGCACCATCACCTATGTTGGAACATCGCTCATGTGTTGTAGGTGAGGTGTCGAATCGTTGTCTTCTTCATCTTGATGGAACCATGTGGGTGGTGCATCGTCTTCCACCATGGCCATCCTCATCTCCATTGGAGGTATGGACTCATCGAGGATAGGCATGTCGTCATGTAGGAGACCTAGCACCAAAAGGGAAAACACACTTGGAGTAGAGGGTAAGTCATTATAAATCATAGTGGCCTCACATGCCGTGTCAACTATCTCACTAACTAGGTGTTTTGGCTCACTCACTCCCTCTTGGATGCTCTCGCTCGTATGGTTGGTGGAGTCACTCAAATGGCTCTCAACCTCTCATAGGATGTGTGGCTTGCTCTCAAGTGTGGGGCTAGTGGTGGTCACACTCATCCTCTCATAGGAAATGCACTGAATGTCACATATGGTGGAGTCACTCATGTCACTCATGTGGTGGTGGCTCTCCTCACATGGGAATTGGGGCATCTCTTCATATGTTGGTGTCGGAGAGATGTTGGTGCAAATGTCTCCATGCTCAACTCCTATCGCTACCTTGGTTGAAGGGATAGTCCCATGCTCAACTTCCTCATCCATAACGCATCCAAAGATGAAAGTTGTAGGATGTGGCAAAACATCACTCTCCTCCGAGACCAAAGATAATGTCTCATGTGCGGTCTCGTAGCTTGACTCGGAGTATGAGTCCAATATGGGCGCCGTCTTGATGTTGTTAAAGCGGTTCATGCACGTCGCCGTAGTCGAGGGGGATGGCCCTATCTCGACCTTCTTGTCGCCGTCTTGTTGTTGGAGGTCCATGTGATGTGGCACCTCATAGCTCGTCTCCATGACCGAAGGGAAATTCCCATGCTCGGCCATCTTCCTTGAGGGGCTTCCGAAGATGGAAGTGTCGCCCTCGCTCGTCGGTGGTCGCCTTGTTGTTGAAGATGTCGATGTAGGCAAACTCATGGGAAGTAGGCGAAGATGTCATACGTCCAAAGGCGAAGATGCCTTGATAGCACTTGGCGAAGATGCCGAAGTGGTTGTGGTAGTAGCCGTAGCGTCTTCTTGGTGGTGCTTGTCTCGCGATCTTCTATTGTGCTCATAAAGTTTGGACATAGCTTGATGTAGAGCTTGTTGGGACTTGGAGGTAGGCGCTTGTCGAGCATCTTCATGATGATGGTGTCGTTGTCGTGCTTGAGCTCTAAGAAGATGTCGTTCGTCGTCGTCGTGCACATGATGCTTGGAGGTGACTTGCCCTTCATGACAATGTGGATCACGAATGTGATGATGGTCGCCATGTAGATGTGGACGTGGACGAATTGCGCGTGCATCGCTTGGGCGCTCCGAAGATGATCGACTCGCTCGCCGCCGCCTTGAGGATGACGAAGGGGAAGAAGAAGACTTGTAGTCGGTCACCATGTCTCGTAGTTGATGCTTTAGCTCGTCCAACTTGGTGTCGATGTAGTCCATTTTCCTTGCTTCAGAGTGTCGTATGTCGATGGCGAGGTTGTCGAGGCGCTCTCGCAAGGTAGATTGTGCACCTTGCATTTCATGTTGTAGTCCGAAGATGGACATTTTGGTGATGTAGTTGTTCGCGCCATCGTTGTTTTGGAAGACCAGAGATGAAATGCCTTTCCGATCCATCACAAGACTCGAGCAAATATGAGTGGAAGAAAGGAGAGAACTATACCAAATGTACCTTCACTGATGTTGAGAATGGATCAATGATGACTCAATGATCTAACAAGGAAATAGCACAATTGGTACTGATCTCGTCAATTTCTCACACCTACACAAATAAGGCTTATGGTGGAGCTCGGTGAGGATAGTGGCACAAAAACTTGATGCAAAATGTTAGCAAGAGTCAATAATGTTGAAAGAGATTCACAAATTCGCAAGTGAAACAAGTAGACCAATAGAAATATGTCGCACACGGAAATGCACACACGGATAGATAAATGGGTCATGCAACCAAGGAATGAGCTCATAATGTGGAATCCACGGAAAATGCTATTGTTGCACAACTCTAGAGAGACGCTAGCACGATTAATGAATAGGCGGATACGACACTTGTGCACAACCTATAGGAGACAAAAATGCAACAACTTCTATCCCAATTATGCTATGTATATATGGTTCCCGGTGTTCCTATCAAGATGATCCAAGATGATCTTATATGCAATGTGGTATGATCCTATGGCTATTGCTTACAAGCTTCTTTGCTCTCTTTTTCTTTGCTTAAAAGCATATTCTTTTTTTTTTGTATGGCCACTTTGCGAAATGCACAAACCAAGATAGCAATTTTGTATATGCGGGAACAATTTGTTGCACACGAGATGATATGATGATACCAATATGAGTATACCAAAATGACGTGGGATGTATGCAATGGAAGGCGTAGATCGATGATCACTAATGTGCACAAGTAGTGTGGCCCGGCAATACTCAAATGGCTAGTCTCGATAGGCAAGTGACGCAAAATGGGCTAGGGGTTAACAATGTTATGGCAAGGGAGAATGTACAATGATGTCGTCGAGGTTACCGTCCTTGCTTACGGTTGGGGGGGTCAAAAATGGTGAAGTGGTCAATGTCGATGACGACCTCGTGGCGATGATGAGTGGCGGTGTTCTTGACGTCGAACCGTTCCTAGTTAGCCGAAACTCCCTAGGAAACAGAAAAACCGCGAACTCAAAATCTCAAACATCAAATGTCAAAATGGTGGTAGCGGAAATGCGGTGGTGGTTGCGGAAGTATTGGTGGAAACCGGTCAAAATGGGTTATAGTGGTGGAAGGGTATGATGGGCTATACACGGTGTCGGAGTTGAAAGCAATGTCCCTAAGTAGCCGAAATACCTTAGGAGACACAACTCACAACACAAACAAAATTGGGTTAAGTTGGGGTGGCGGAAGTGTATGGTGGGTAAGCCTATGCGGAAGTTATGGTGGTGGTTGATGGAGAAGCAATCGTTCCTAAGTAGCCGAGACACCTTAGGGGACTCGAATCATTACTCAAGCAACCACTAATGCTATGGCAAGCGAAATGGGTTAGGTTGCAGAAGTCGGTGGTGGTTATACAGATGATATGGTGGAAGCCCTAGACAAAGATGCCAAAGTTCCAAAACAATTATGGATTCAAATGGTGTTGGAAGTATTTTTATGGGATGAGGGATGTCAATAGCTTCAAAACGAGCTAAAGAACGTCAAAAACGGACTCCGGATGAATTACTTATGGTCAAAACGGTGAAACATCGAAGGCTGAAATTCCAGGGGCCGGACATCCGGGGGTTTGGCCGGAAATCTGGGACCTGATATCCAGAACCGCGCGCGATTTGCGCTCCAGGAGCCGGATATCCGGGCCTACGGGTCGAATGTCCGGGGGCCCAGATGTCCGGGGCTACGGGCTGGATGTGCGGGCTCCAAATCCGAGGATGAACTCGAGGAACTTGATTTTGGGGACGGAAATTAATGATTTCGGGGGCAAAATTGCGGAGATTTCGTGGATGGAAAGTGGGGAAACTTGGGGAAATGCTAGATCCACTCGAAACAAAGCAAATCCATGGATCAAAATCAACAAAACTTCATCACACCAACAAATCAAAAAAAATTGGGGGCTAGTTTTGTGGGGAATTTTCGAATTAGGCACAAAATCAACAAAACAAGGCTAGAAAACAAAGAGGGGAGGCTCCGAAATCGTGATCAATGTGGCTCATGATACCAAGATGATGTAGGGTGGAATCCTATACGGCCGATCTTTCACGAAAGGAGCGGATCCCGCGATGAACACGAAGGGCACGAGGAGAAATCACAAGGGGAAACACGAGAGAATTACTCAAACCAACAAGATTAGGTCACACATATGCTAGATCCGAGTACACATAGAGATCACACGGTCGAAATCCAACAAGAGGCGATACATAGGGTAACCGGTTCTTCTCTGTCAGGAGGTCTTGAGGTCTTCCCGTTAGGGGTCTTGAATCCAAGTGGATCTTCTCCGAAGAGGTGTCGGTCCCTCGCGATGGAGTAGATCCAGATGCATGAGCGAGGCTCTGTCTCACATATGAGCTATCACAACGCTAACCCTAACTACGAGGAGGAGGGGGTCTATATATAGTGTTATCCCATGAAGGTGTAAGTGAGAGGGGGATACATGGGCCCTTGGCCCGTTCACTGTACGCAGACAGGCGCCGGATGTCCGGGCTGGGGGCCGGATGTCCGACGGCTCACGAAGAGCCGGATGTCCGGGCTGAGTTCGGCCCGTGCAGACACTCTCTGGATAGGCGGGGCCGGACATCCGGGCGAAGGGGCCGGATGTCCGGGGCTTTGGGAGTAGCCGGATGTCTGGGGCATGGGGCCGGATGTCCGGGCTGTCGGGGGCGCTCCCGGAGCTCTCTGAGTAGGTGAAGGTCGGATGTCCGGGCCTTGGCCGGATGTCCGGCCGCTGTAGCAGCTGGCCCTTCTTCCTTCTTCCGTCTTCGCTTTTGCGCACGCTTGGCCTTGGTCCTTGTGTTTTCCATGGTCTCCTCAGGTGTACCTGAGTATGCACAAGGTCCGCGCTTGAGGTAGCATCCATGTCTTACATGCGAAAAGGGAAGATTCAGAAAGGAGCGAGTTCACCTTAGGTCCAATGGCATACGCTTGAGGTCTCAACATGTGGGACTTGGGGCTTGGGGAGTTGTCGTAGTGTACATGGGGATGATCGTAGGATGCTCCGCATCAAGAACTTACTGATGGACTCTGCTTTATCTCCATCGCATCTGAAGCATATCACCTACGCTGACAAAGGCAAAAGCAAGGTATTGGGTCTAGGTAGGGTTCCAATCTTAAAGGATCAACACATGGACAAAGTCAAGCTTATCGAGTCCCTCAGATTCAACCTCATGTCTGTCTCAATGCTTTGTGATCTTGATATGGTTGTCGTCCTTGGCAAATATCATTTCACTGTGCTCATGGAATCTGCCAATTCCAAAGTCTTCGAAGGATTTAGGAGAGGAGACTTGTATATTGTTGATTTCTCTGCAGGACCATCGCCTGCCACATGTCTACTTGCAAAAGCTTCAGAAGGCTGGCTATAGCATCGTCGACTCGGTCATGCTGGCATGAGGAATCTGCACACTCTTGTGAAGAAGAAGCATGTCATTGGCATTGAGGGTGTCAAATTCCTCAAAGATCATCTTTGTGGGGCTTGTGAGGATGGAAAGATGACCAGATCCAAGCATCCCTTAAAGACTCTCATGACTACCACTCGTGCTTTTCAATTGCTTCACATGGACCTCTTTGGCCCTACACATTATGCCACATTAACAAATGCAGCATCTCTATATGACTTTGTTATTGTTGATGATTATTCTCGTTACACCTGGGTGCCATACCATTATGTACACAACTGAAGTGCAGGAAGTCTTCAAACGATTTTCTTCAAGGGCCTCGATGAATTTTGGTGTGAAGATCAAGCACATCAGGAGTGATAATGGGACCGAGTTCAATAATACTGGTCTTGATGACTATCGTGATGAACTTGGTATTACTCATGAGTTATCTGCCCCATACAATCCTCAGCAGAATGGCTTCATGGAGCGCAAGAACAGGACTCCTGTTGAGATGGCTCGCACTATGCTTGATGAATATAAGACGCCTCATCGCTTCTGGCCTGAGGCTATTGATACTGCATGCACATCATCAACAGGGTATATCTTCACAAATTCTTCAAGAAGACCTCATATGAACTCCTCACTGACAAGAAACCCAATGTGAGTTATTTCAAAGTGTTCAGTGCTAAATGTTGGATTAGGGATCCTCGTCACAACTCTAAATTTGCACCGAAAGCACACAAGGTGTCGGTGCAACAAACCATGTGTTTGTTGCCCAGACCGTGGACAGGACCAAGATCAAGATTACAACACCAAGGACCAAACCAAGCACAAGGGATCAACTCTTTGAAGAATCAGAGTGTAGATCAAGCAGACCAAGTTAGGCCAAAAGTGTAAGACACCACTAAGTGAGGGCCTCTCTTGCCGGGCAGGCGAGCCTGGCAAGATCAAGGTTACCCCGGAAGCAAACGTCAAGACCATCCCGGCAGATTGAGAAAATCATCGATGACATCAACGCACCAGGTCCTCTCACACGCTTAAAAGCTTCACATTTGTCGAACTTTTTCGGGCACTTTGCTTTTGTCTCTATCACAGAGCCCACCAAAGTTGATGAGGCATTTCTGCAGCCTGAGTGGATTCAAGCTATGCAAGAGGACTTACATCAATTCGAGCTCGACAATGTGTAGGAACTTACTAGACCCTCGCCCAATATCATCGATACTAAGTGGATCTAGCAAGATGAAAATGGCCTAGTGGTGAGGAACAAGGCTCGTCTTGTAGCTCAAGGCTACACACAGGTTGAAGGAATTGATTTCGATGAAACTTTTGCACCTGTTGCTAGTCTTGAGGCTATTTGCATATTGCTTGCTTATGCTAACCATCATGATATCATCTTATATCAAATGGATGTGAAAAGTGCATTCCACAATGGTAAGCTTGAGGAAGAAGTATATGTTGCTCAACCCCCAGGTTTTGAAGATCCTAAGCATCCTGGCAAAGTCTTCAGACTCAACAAGGCCCTCTATGGTCTCAAGCAGGCCCCACGGGCGTGGTATGATACACTGAAGGAATTCCTCGTGAAGAAAGGCCTCAAACCCGGTTCACTTGACCCAACTCTTTTCACCAAAACTTATGATGATGAATCATTCGTGTGCCAAATATATGTAGATGATCTTATCTTTGGCTGTACTAACCAATGTTATAGTGACGAATTTGCCTATATGTATGCACCGATGAAAATGGTAAAGACTTCGACCAAAAGATATACCACTCCATGATTGGCTCTTTATTATATCTATGTGCATCTAGGCCAGATATATGCTTAGTGTTTGCATGTGTGCCTGTTTTCAAGCTACACCGAAGGAATCACACCATAAGGCCGTGAAACATATTCTTCGATATCTAGCTCACACTCCAACACTTGGATTATGGTATCCCAAGGGCTCGACTTTTGATCTCAGTAGATATCCTGACTCTGACTATGCTTGTGATCGAGTGGATCGCAAGTCAACATCAGGCACATGCCATTTCCTCGAAGAAGTAGAACTGTGTACCACTCTCTACTGCTGAAGCTGAGTATATTGCTGGTGGTTCTAGATGTGCTCAATTACTGTGGATGAAGCAAACCCTCAAGGACTATGGCATCAATATGAAGAATGTGCCACTCTACTGCGACAACGAGAGTGCATTCAAGATTTCTCAGAACCCAATTCAGCACTCAAAGACTAAGCACATCCAGATTCGTCATCATTTTCTTCGAGATCATGTGTTGAAGGGCAATATCTCCATCGACCACGTGAAGACTGAAGAACAACTGGCAGATATCTCACAAAGCATTTTGATGAGAAGAGATTTTGCAAGTTGCGGTGTGAGCTATCTTAGAATCTTCGAATGTTCTTTGAAAGGACACACATCCTAACACTTATGCAAAATTGATGACTTAGATGTGCAACACATGAAGTAACATTTTTATTCAATCAATGAAGACTAACTCTTGGATTTCGGGTTCCGCAAACCCTTGATAGGTTTGAACTCTCGGGTGCATGTGAAGGACTCGTCCTCCCCAGTCTGGCTGCTCGCCAATCTCACAGCCTAGCTCGATGAACTGGAAGGAAATGGGACACAACAGTTTACCCAGGTTCGGGCCACCTTACGATGTAAAACCCTACTACTGCTTTGTGGTGGATTGGCCTCGAGGGGCTGAGGATGAACTAGTATAGTGGGAGAACAACCTCAGGAGGAGGAGTGCTCTTGGGCTCGAGTGAGATGGTGAGGGAGAGGGTGATCTCCAGGATTCGGATCCCCATTTATGGTGGTGGATAGGCCCTATTTATAGTGGCCTTGGTCCTCTTCCCAAATGTAATGTGGGAAGGGATCCCACAATGGCCAAATTCAAAGGGAGACAACTAGTACATGCTATCCTGACAAAAGTAGTCTTCGCCTGCAAAAGCCTCTAGTCATGACGCCGTGGTAGGCTCGGCGATGACCTACGTACCGCCGTCCTGGCGGTCTTGGTCTCGTTGCACCGGAATGGAAACCTTTGGCTGATTCCTCGGGACTCCGCGCCTGCGCTTGCCTCCTTAGCACCAAAGAGGAAACTGGTACACTACGCCCGCTGGCGTCCGCCTGGCCTTGGTCATCATGGCTCACATCATTCGAACCTCGCGAGGTGAGGCTTGAGTAGAAATCTCCGCTCCTCGGGAGCCGGCCTGAGGAGGCCGTTCTTCGTGGTCTTGATGTCGTCCGCCTCGTGAGGTTTGGAGAGGCCCGGCTTGGACCCCAGCCCCCTTTGCTCATCTCCGTCTTCTCGCCGCCCACTCCTTATTTTTCCTCTTTGCCCCGCCGTCCTACTGAAGTTCTCGTGGCGCCGAAGAGGAAGTTCTCCGCAGCTGAGTAGGGGAAGGCCCCCAAAGAGGGGCCGAATTCGCCATCGCCCAAGAGGGGGCGTGGCCGTCCCCGCAAGCATGCTGCGATCCGGGTGATAGCTCCTCGGGGGCGCGGGCGCACTTCTTCAGGGGTCGGCGTCGCTTTGGGCGGCCGCGGCGTCATTTCTTCTCGAGGCGGGGGCCGCCAAGGGCGAGGCAGCCCCCGTGATGAGGGGAGGTGTGCCATGGTTTCCCGGCCACGCTTCCACTCGACGGATGTGCTCCCGGAGTTCGTCGTGTGGTCAGAGAGGCCCGGCGACACCTGGCTCCCGCTCCCACGCTTCTTCGCGGGTGAGCTGCCGGTCACGGGGCTTGGCGGCCTTTGGCTGCAGGCTGACGGCAGCTGCAGCAAGGCTTCGTGGGTTGGGTTCAAAGTCACCGCCACCGGTAACGTGTCCTTGACCCACAGCTGGCAGGCGTTTTCCCGCGCGCGCGGCCTGGGCTGGAGGTGCACCCTCCACTTCAAGTACGATGGCCACGCGACCCTCCATGTGAGGTTGTTCGGGGAAGACGGCCGTCGCGCGGGGTGCTGCCCCGAAGACGGCAGCAGCGACGATGAGCTTAGCCTTGAAGACGGCGCGACAACGCCGAGGTTGAGCTTGCCCTTAGCGACGACCGTCACGCGGGGTGCTGCCCCGAAGACGGCAGCAGCGACGATGAGGTTGGCCTTGAAGACGGCCGCGACAACGCCGAGGGTGAGCTTGCCCTTGGCGACGGCCGCGCTTCCTCCAGCAGCGGCGGCTCCTCTTCCGGCGAGATCACGAGCAGCAGCGGCTACGACCAGCCACCACGTCGCCGGGCTCGCATCAGGGAGGGTGACGGGTCGTCTCGTCGCTGTGCTCCGATGAAGCGGGACGAAGACTCGGACTGAGCCCGGGGGCCGCCAGAGCCTGGCCTCGGAGCTGCTGTGGTCGTGCGGGCCACTTTTGTTTAACCTTTCCTTTCTCCTGCATTTGAAAAAAGTAGGGGGGCCCGCTGGGGCATGTAATGAACCATCACACTTATGCCATTATGATATGCTTGCTGTTTTGATGTTACATTGATATCTATGTCCCGAGTGGGTGTGGCTAGGGTAACTTAGCTTGATGTGCTTGCGGTAGTTCCCCACCTCGCGAGGGCGCGCCGTTCCAACGGCACCTGGCGAAGACCTCTTCCTGATGACTCAGGAGCCGTCGGCCTCAGGAGACGTTGTAGAGCTGTAGAGTTCACTACAAAAAAAGACACATCCGTGACATTTTGGGCCGAACAATTTTTTTCTGTCATACTTATGACACTTCTATGACGATAATTGTGACAAAACCCAGTATCATCATAGATGTGGTGGGCTCCTACTTCTATGACAAAAAATCATGACAGAAAATGGGCTTTTCGTCCTAGGCTGGCCGGAGACGCAGTTGCATGGCATTCTGTGGGCCGTCCATGACGGAAAAACCATGGTAGAAGCGAGGGCGAGGAAAATCTCGGGGGAGTTCCCGGTTACGGTGGGTGGTCGGGGGCCGATCGATGTTGCCTCCTGATGAACAGTGAGCGTTGTTGGGGGTTTGGATGGACAGTTCCCGGTGGGTGGTTGGATGAACACGACCCCGTGGTAGTAGAGGTCGTTGCCGCTGGATGAATAGGACCCCGATCGATCGAGCCGATTGGGGGTGGATGAACAGGACCCCGTGGAGGGCTGGATGAACATGACCCCGTGGAGGGCTCGTTGAACAGTAGCCGGTGGAGGGCTAGTTGAACAGTAGCTGGTGGAGGGCTGGATGAATAGTGGCCCGTGGAGGGGTGGTTGAACAGGACCCGGTGGAGAGGGCTGGTTGAACAGTAGCCGGTGGAGGAGCGCGCGGTGGAGGCTGGATGAACAGGAGCCCGTGGATGAACAGTCGCGGGTGGAGGCTGGAGGAGGTCGACAGTGGATGAACAGTAGCCTGTGGAGGCAGTCGACGGTGGATGAACAGTAGCCCGTGGAGGCAGTCGATGGTGGAGATGAACAGTATCCCGTGGAGTCCCGTTTTGCGGTACGCCACACCCCTCCCGGTGAACAGGATCCCCGTTTCGACTGTAGCACTCCAACACAAGTCCGTTTCCTCCGTTTTGCAGTAGGCCACACCCCTCCCGATCAACAGGACCCTGTTTCGACCGCAGGAGGTCCGTTTCCTCCATTTTTGCGGTACTCCAGACGCCTCCCAATGAACAGGATCCCGTTTCGACCGTGGCTGGTCAAACACAAGGCTGTTTCCTCCGTTCTGCGGTACACCAGGCCTCGTTTCCATCGGCTGTTCCGTCCAAGCCGGTTGGCTCCCAATGAACAACACGCGTTCCGTTGCCTCCCGATGAACACGACGCATTCCGTTGCCATCCCATGAACACGACGACGACGCAGTTTCTCCGTTCCGACCCAGCCATGTACACGAGCCCTGGCCGTACGTATGCGCGAGTAGGCGTTCGAGACCCCGCCCGTATGTATGTACGTGGCCGTATTTACTTTCTTGCATCCTGGCCGCTGTACGTACGTGTACATGCTACGTGCGCGCCTCTACTACGACACGTGCGCACCTCTACATTGACCAGTATGTACGTACACGTTCGCGACCAGAATGACAACGCTACATACGCTTCGACCAGGTGGGTCCCGACTATCAGGCACTTCCTTCCGTGCGAAGATTGGTGGGCCCCAGCAGTCAAGGGGCGAATCATTTTTTTGCCCGTAATATCGACGCACTTCCTTGCGTGCGAAGATATAGCTGGTGAATCCCAGCAGTCAGGGGGAAACGTTATTTCACGAAATACGGTGGCCCATCCGGTGGGTCCCTGCTGTCAGGTGGAGGAATCATTATTTTCCATGTAATAAGGAGGCACTTCCTTGCTGCGGCCGTGGACCCAACTGTCAGCCTCTCCACATACAGTACTCTTCCAATGGAAGTCGTTCGTTGACCACATTGACCACGCCGCGCCGAGAGCACCAAGGCGGTGGACGACGGCGAGGCCTAGGAAGGGGACAACGCAGAGCCGGGGAAGACGCGGCACTGGATGCCCACACGGAGAGGAGTACAAGGTTTCACTGGTTCGACTACAGTGTGAGGCTGCCGTCGCTGCTGGGCCTAGCCAGCGGTGGGAGTAGTAGGGGGCGGTCAGGCCTCCGCGGCAGCACAGCCGGCCATGGGAGGCAGGAGCAGGCGGCACGACCGGCGCTGCTTTGGGCGGCTGGAGCAAGAAGGCCCGAGGTTGAAGAAGCACTACGGCCGTTGAATGGACATCGTACGGTCACTGGAGCTAGAATTGTTCATATTGACTAAGTTCACAAAGCCCTCCATCCCCGTCAACTTAGTAGGCCCACAGGTCAGCCTCCCACTATGCTGGGTCCCAGCTAGCAGGGGGAGTATCCATTTTTTTGTGCGTAATAAGGAGGCACTTCCTTACGTGCGAAGATATAGCTGGTGGGTCCGTGCTGTTAGCGGCCGGAACGTTTTTTTCACGAAATACAGAGGTCCTTTCGGTGGGTCCTAGATGTCAGATGCAGGAATCATTATTTTGTGCGTAATAAGGAGGCATTTCCTTGCGTGTGGCCGTGGACCCAGCTGTCAGCCTCTCCACGTACAGTCCACTTCAGATGCATGTCGGTCGTGAACCACGTTGACCACGCCGCGCTGAGAGCACCAGGGCAGTGGACGACAGCGAGGCCTAGGAAGGGAACGACACGGAAGACTCGGCAGTTGTTTCGCACACGGAGGGGAGTACGAGGGTTTACTGGTTCGTCTACCGCCGCCAGAGAATAACAGCAGGTGTGGGTGAGTAGAAGGATGGCTAGGCCACTGATGGGAGTATGGTGGGACGGTGAGGCCTGCGCGGCAGCACAACCGGCCGCGGGAGGAGGGAGCAAGCAGTCCCGTCGGCGCTTGTTTGAGCGGCTAGAGCAGGAAGAGCAGAGATTGAAGAGGCACGACAGCCGTTGGATGGACATCCAACAGTCACTGCTTGTGCGCCAACATTTTTTAGGAAAGCCTCAAATCTGTGGAAAACAACATACAACCCCTCTGCCATTATTTCTAATAATTTACAGCCCATTTGCTAACTCTTAAGGTTTTTTTGGAGCCCATATTATTTTTGTTAGCATTACAGCCCATATTGTGGCCACGGTTAAAAAATGATGAGGACACACAGCCCCTGCTACTATACATACTAGACCGATTACTAGAGCTCGCGCACGCCAATTAAATTACCAGGTACTTTCGTTTCTTGGTAATGATTCTCATGTTCATGAGAATAAGATACTGCCTAAATTGGATACATTTGTTTTGCTTACAAATGAAGGGCCTAACTTGGAGAAGGATGAACATTGGAGCAAGAACAAGCATGGAGTTGATGGCATGCGCAAGGGAGACAAGAACATAGTTTCAAGTGATGATTTCAGGATTTTGAAGCCACCATAATGAGTGCATGAAGCCTTGGACGAAATATACAAGATGCCACTTCATAATTTTCATCCAGAGGCTATTCTAGGTGCTGCGTCACCTTATTTTTGGGCCAGGCCCATGTAATTTCGAAATACTTCAATATAGGCTGTTTTTAGAGTTCGTATGTGTGGGGAAAAAAGAGTTAGGGTGGGTTTTGGACCCCTCCTCCAAGGGCCACGAAATACCCCCCTCTTCCTCCATATATACAACCCCTAGGGCATCGTTTAGACTTTGGGTTTTGTTTAGATTGAAAGTTCGCAATAGCTGCAACTTCGCGTACTTCATTTGTGTTCAACGACCAGACAAAGGCGTCACAGAACCCCACCTTCATTAATAAAGCTTTCCTCTTTTATTCGCAATATCCAGATTGCAATCTCAGTTTCTTGCTTGTTCTTTGTTTGCTCGCAGGAAATAGACCCTCGTGGTCAAGTTGATCGTGCTCCGGCGTGGTCAATAACCCCACAAAAGTTGGTTTAGCGATTGCTAAGGCGCGACGTCTTCGCATGTTCGTAGTCGGATCGTCAAAGTCGACTCCCACAGAAAACGATTGCTATCTCATCGAAACAGCGGGACACCTTTGCCTCTAGCAAGTGGTATTAGATTTCCAGGTTGCTCGGTGAGATTTTACAGTTTTTCGTAGTTTAGATTGAGTCTGTTCTTCATACCTATAGTCCACGAAAAAGCCAAAAAAAATATTAGGGTTAGTTCATCTTATCCGAACCAATCTGAGCCTTTGCCCAATCTTTTAGGGTTTTGCTTTGTTGAATTTGTGGTTGCATCGTCGTGTCTAGTTGCTGGTCTTAGCGTCTAGTCCTTTAGAGTTTCCAGTTCTATCACAGTTTGTCACGCCGCCGCTGCACCATCTTCATCGCTGCTGCCTTATACCATCACCGCTGCCATATCCCACCACCGGTGCCATATACCACCACCGCTGCCATATCATACCACCGCTACCATATACCACCACCGCTGACATATCCCACCAACGCTGCCATATACCACCACCGCTGCCATATCCTACCACTATATATCCACCACCAATCTGAGTTCCTTTCATATTAGGTTTGTTTTCGAGATCCATATAATTTCCGATTCGTGTTTCCTTGCCTGAGTAGGTCTCGGAAAAGTCTGGAGACCCCCGTGCAGTTTTAGGCCAAAATTTCGGTGACCGAAAATATTTTTTCCCTATCCTATTTTTAGGCTTTCCTGAGTCTTTTGAGCCACGTGCCATCATAGTGATTTTTTGTCGCACTTTTTCATCGTCGCTGCCCTGATTTCCGAAAAAAATAGTCAAAAAAATTTCGTGCCCATCCTGTCATTTTGACTTGGGAAGAGTTTTGAGACACTCGCCATTATAGTGATTTTTCGCAAAAAAACAGAGCGATTTTTTTTCCAGAGTGTGCTTTTCCCTTGTTTTCGTGCAGCGCCGTGATTTTCTTAGTGTTCTAGGCTCACGTCTCTAGCACGGTCTAGCCTAGGACCAGCACAGTACAACCATTGAGCGTTTATTCAACTTTGCATCTCTGAATTGATTATTGCTGACCCTTTTTGCTACCATATTATAAGCCTTCCTAGCTCCACATACATCTACGTCGTGCATTGACTCTCCCTGGTAATTCCTCTATCCAAGCTTTGAGAGTTTTGACTACAACGGTTGCCGATCACCGCCTGCTGCTGGGTAAGAACTGGTAAGAATTTGAGATTTGTTTGACGGATTTGTGACACCCACCACCACCATTTTCTAGTAGTCTGTAGGATCTATTGCTGCTAACCATGGAAGGTTCACAAGTCGATGAGACTGACTGGGAGAACATGACGAATAAGGAGTTGCATGATAAATTTCCGCAAATGATGACTGAACAGGTGCAAGATGTGCTGAACAATTTTGAGGAGGCCATGGATAAGATAACTGGCCTGGAGAAGACGTTCGAAACAAAGCTTGATAACAGATTTAATGAACTGCTTGAGCGTCTTCCACAACCACCACCGGCTGCACCTGCCGCACCTCTGCAACAATAACAACAACAACAGCAACAACAACAACAACAACAACAACAAGAACAACAACAACAACAACAACAACAACAACAACAACAACAACAACAACAACAACAACAACAATAACAACAACAACAACCTCCACGTCGCGAAACAGCCCTCCGCCGAGCAAGCCGTATCCCTCTTGAGTCTGACCAAACTGTTGGTGCTGCTGTTGATACTTCTGTGGCTCCTACTACTAATGAGGAGGAGGAGGATTATGCGGGAGATTACGAGGATGAGGTTGATCAAAATCAGAACTACGTGCAACCACCAGCACTAGGCCGTCCAGATGCAAATAATCGCAATGGTAGGGCTGCATTACCAGCTCAGGTACGAGATCATGACCATCTTCCTAAACTGAAATTGAATAGTCCACCATTTGAGGGTAGATATGTTCCTGATATATATCTTACTTGGGATTTAGAAACCGAACAACGTTTTACATGTTTAGAATATCACGGGGAGAGACGTGTTGCTGCTGCACTTTGTGCTTTCACTAGTTTTGCTTGTGTGTGGTGGCCTGAACATCGTAGATTATATCCGAATAATATTCCAACTACTTGGCTTGCTTTGAAAACTGCTATGCGTACTCGTTGGGTTCCACCATATTATCAACGTGAATTACTTCAAAAATTGCAGGGTTTAAGACAAGGAAAAAAATTCTGTAGAGGAATATTATCAGGAATTACAAACTGGCATGATTAGATGTGGTATTGTTGTGGATAATGAAGCTATGCTTGCACGTTTTATGGGTGGATTAAATAGAGAGATTCAGACCATTCTAGAGTATGAGGAGTATAATAATATCACTCGTTTATTCCATCTTGCTTGTAAAGGTGAACGTGAAGTGCAGGATCGACAGGCATTGGCGCGAACTAACTTTTCTGCAGGTCGACCTTCATCATGGACACCACGTGCCTCCTCTACTTCCCCTGCACCATCACCTCCATCAGGTGCCACCTCCAACCGTGATACAAGAAAGCAGGCACAACCACCACTATCTACCAACAGCACACCTGCCGGGCCTGCACAGAGCTCTTCTTCTTCCATGGCATCAACAGGGCACACAAGTGATATTATTTGTCGTCGTTGTAAGGGAAGAGGTCATTATGCGAGAGAATGCAAGTCTCAGCGTGTGATGATTGCTACTGAGGATGGTGGGTATGAGTCCGCTAGTGACTATGATGAGGAGACTTTGGCTCTTATGACACGTGAAGAACACGGTGGAGATGATTCTGATCATGAGACACAATACATGGCTCCTGAAGATGCCGACAGGTATGAATGTTTAGTTGCTCAACGTGTTTTGAGTGTGTAGTTGACACAAGATGAGCAAAATCAGAGGCATAATTTGTTCCATACAAAGGGAGTTGTGAAGGAACGTTCTGTTCGCGTCATCATAGATAGAGGGAGCTGCAACAACTTGGCTAGCATGGAGATGGTGGAGAAGCTATCTCTCACCACAAGACCACATCCACATCCTTACTACATCCAATGGTTCAACAACAGCGGCAAGGTTAAGGTAACACGTACTGTTCGTGTGCATTTTAGTATCTCTACATATGCTGATTATGTTGATTGTGATATGGTACCTATGCAATCATGTTCCTTATTACTAGGTAGACCATGGAAATTTGATAAAAATTCTGTACACCATGGTAGAAACAATCAGTATACTCTTGTTCATAAGGATAAAAATATTACTTTGCTTCCTGTGACTCCTGATTCCATTTTGAAAGATGATATTAATGGAGCTAATAAAGCAAAATAGGAGAAAAATAAGAGTGAAAATCAGATTCTGGCAAAAGAATATGAGCAAAAAATGAAACCTAATAATAAACCATCTAGTGTTGCTTCTGAAATTAAATTGAAAAGTGCATGTTTACTTGCCACAAAATCTGATATTGATGAGCTAGTTTTCAGCAAATCTTTTTGCTATGCTTTCGTGTGCAAAGAGGCATTATTTTCATTCGAGGACGTGCCTTCCTCTTTGCCCCCTTCTATCACTAACAGTTTGCAGGAGTTCGCTGACATCTTTCCACAAGACGTGCCACCAGGATTACCACCTATTCGAGGGATTGAGCATCAAATTGACTTAATTCCTGGTTCATCGCTACCCAACAGTGCACCATACCATACCAATCCAGAGGAGACGAAGGATATTATGCGTCAAGTACATGAGCTGGTCGACAAAGGTTATATACACGAATCTCTTAGTCCTTGTGCTGTTCCTATTATACTAGTGCCTAAAAAGGATGGTACGTCACGTATGTGTGTTGATTGTAGAGGCATTAATAATATTACTATTCGTTATCGTCATCCTATTCCTAGGCTAGACTATATGCTTGATGAATTGAGTGGCTCTACAATATTCTACAAAGTTGATTTGCGTAGTGGATACCATCAAATTCGTATGAAATTGGGAGATGAATGGAAAACAACATTTAAAACTAAGTTTGGTTTATATGAGTGGTTAGTCATGCCTTTTGGGTTAACTAATGCACCTAGTACTTTCATGAGACTAATGAACGAAGTTTTACGTGCTTTCATTGGACGATTTGTGGTAGTCTATTTTGATGATATACTAATTTATAGCAAATCTTTGGAAGAACATTTGGAACATTTACATGTTGTTTTTATTGCTCTACGTGTTGCACGTTTGTTTGGTAACCTTGGGAAGTGCAACTTTTGCATCGACCGAGTATCTTTTCTTGGCTATGTTGTTACTCCACAGGGAATTGAAGTTGATAAAGCCAAGATTGAAGCTATTGAGAGTTGTCCGCAGCCCAAAACGGTCACACAAGTGAGGAGTTTCCTTGGACTCGCTGGATTCTATAGGCGTTTTGTGAGAGATTTTAGCACCAATGCTGCACCTCTCAATGAGCTTACAAAGAAGGATGTGCCTTTTGTTTGGGGTACCGCACTGGAAGAAGCCTTCACGGTATTGAAAGATAAGTTGACACATGCTCCTTTACTCCAACTTCCTGATTTTAATAAGACTTTTGAGCTTGAATGTGATGCTAGTGGAATTGGATTAGGAGGTGTGTTATTACAAGATGGCAAACCTGTTGCATACTTTTCTGAAAAATTGAGTGGGCTTAGTCTGAACTATTCTACTTATGATAAAGAATTATATGCTCTTGTCCGGACCTTATAAACATGGCAACATTATTTATGGCCCAAAGAATTTGTTATACATTCTGATCATGAATCTTTGAAACACATTAAAAGTCAATCAAAACTGAACCTTCGATGTCGGATGTGGGGTTCCGGCAAGCCCTTAAGGTTTGAACACTGGGGTGCGCGCGAAGTCTTTCCCTCCTACCGATCTACGCCCTAGCTCGCTAAGCTCTCGCGGACGAACTCGACGAACTTGCAACACAAAGAGACACGAGATTTATACTGGTTCGGGCCACCATTGTGGTGTAATACCCTACTCCAGTGTGGTGGTGGTGGATTGCCTCTTGGGCTGATGATGAACAGTACAGAGGGAAGAACAGCCTCCTGAGGTTGAGGTGTTCTTGTGCTTAGTGGCTTAGCGGGTGAGAGCTGGATGAACTGCTCTCTCCCCCTATTGTGGTGGCTAGTTCTACTTATAAAGGCCCTGGTCCTCTTCCCGAATATCGAGAGGGAAGGGAGCCAACAACGGCGGGCAAATTTGAAGGGGGACATCTAGTACAAGCTATCCTGACAAAAGCGGTCTTCGCCTGCAAAAGGCTCTGGTGGTGACGCCGTCTTGGGCTCCACGATGACCTCCGTCTTGCTGTCCTGCTGGTCTTGGTCTCGTTGCACTGATATAGCAACCTTTGCATGATGCCTCGGTACTCCTCGCCTACGCTGGCCTCCTTAGCACCAAAGAGGAAACAAGGACGTTGCGCGCGCTGGCGCCCGAATGGCGCCCACCTGGTGTCAATCGTCATGGCTCACGTCACGAGAGCCTCATGAGGTTTGCCCCGCCTTGATATCTCCGCTCCTCGTGAGACTGCCTGACTAGGCCACTCTTGAGGAGGTCTTGCGTCGTCCGTCTCGCGAGGCTTGGCCCCTCGCGAGGGTCTTGGATGCCTTGTTGATGAAGATGGGCCGTACGGCCTACTGGCTTAGCCACGCCGTGGGCCGCAGGCAGGCAAGTCTGGGGACCCCCGTTCCCAGGACGCCGACAGTAGCCCCTGGGCCCAAGGTGCGCTCGGGTTTGGCTTCGCGGTGAAGCCAAGGGTCAAGTTCAGAGCACCGCACGCCCCAAAACCATGCGGCCTCGGTTGACATGTGGTGGTTGATTGGACGTGGGCGTCTCCGCTTCCCCATGCTGCCTTTGAATCCGCCTAGCTATGCGCCCCCCCGGCCTACACAGTTATTCTTCCTTCGCCCACGCCTGGCTCTTCCAATCTCCCTGCTTCCTCGAGGCCCTGCTCTGCCCTGCCAATCCGGCTTGCGCTCCGCCTGCTTCATCGCCATGGCGCCGAAACAAGCTGAAAAGGGGAAGAAACCCCTGTCGTTGTCAACTGCGCATCCGTCTTTTGAGCCGGCGCTCAGCCGGCCTCGGGTGCTCAACGACGAGGCCATGGACGAGGTGCGCCCCATGCTTGCCTCCAGCTTCAACGAGTGGGGAGAGACGGTGGCTTGGCCCGCGTCCCGCACTCGCATAGATCGGGCAGCCACTGAGGTCCCGATCTTCATTGATGCCCTCTGGGCTGGCTTGATTCCTCCCTTCTCCGCCTTCTTCAACGCGGTGCTTGAGCATTACCAGATCCACATGCTTCATCTCGACCCTCAATCTATGACCTTTCTTGCCGTCTTCGCCTTCTTGTGCGAGGCCATGGTGGGCATCGCTCCTTCCATGGCCCTACTTCGCCATTTCTTCTCATTGCATCTGATCGATTCCCGGCAGAGCTCGGGGTGCGTGAGCTTCCAGGCCGTGGCCGCGACTGCGGGCGCGGGGATTGGCTTCGAGCTCCCTTCATCCACGAGCGAGTTTCGTACGCAATGGGTGTTTGTTGATGCCGCCATGCTCAGGCCCCTGCTTCGTCTACCGACGGGGCCTGCTGTTCCAAACTCCGGCTGGGGCCACCAGAGGCTCTCGAGCCCTCGCCTTGCTCTTGTCTGGACCAGGCTGAGGCTGCTGAAGGACCGCGGCGTGACCGCGCCTATGGTGGTGAAGGAGTTCGTCAAGCGCCGGGTTGCTCCGCTTCAGCGCCACTCTCGCCCGATGTGGACCTTGCTCAACAGTCAGGACCACATGAGGTTCCAGGAGTCTGGGCTCCCTCTCGGGACGCGGCAGACAGTGCTCAAGGTCTTGACGGGTGCCCCTTTGCCGGCCGAAATGCCTGGGAAGAAGTGCCTGCTGTATCGCTGCAAGAACAAGGACGAGTTTGCAGCGAGCATGCCTTCCTTTGATGAATGGGGGCTGCGGCCGATCGTCTGGTGGGGCCTCGCGAGAACCCCATCGTCGTGGTTCCCTTCCTTACCGCTGGTTCCAAGTTCACCCCAAGTGGGGATGCAGGAGGGGGAGCTCTGACGGAGGCTGGTGGCCCAAGTGCTGAGGAGCACATGCTGAGTGGTGATCCTGGGGCGTCATCCTCGGGAGCTTGCGACCCCCCCTCTTGAAACGCCGGTTGCTGAGGAGACGCAGCGTGCGGCTCCCGAGGCTAAGGCCCCAGAAGCCTGGGGAGTTGGTGGTGAGGCGGTGCCCGGCTGTTTGCCGCATCCGGGCACCCCTGACGTTGTCTCTCCAAGCTCTTCGCCCCGTGCAGGCCGCCACGTCCAGCGATACGGCCGGCTCTGCGTTGATTTCGCGGAGCTCCGCAAGAGGAGAGGATCCCCGTGCGGCAACAACATCTTTGGACCGCTGAAGCGGAGGAAGTACATCGCCGTTGACGTGTAAGCATCGTATCGCTGTGGCTCCTTGTGTGCTGTTTTCCATCTCCTGACGTCAGTTCTTCAGGGCTCCTTCCGTCGAGGCGGCTGCGCCTCCTGAGAAACGGCCTCCTCCTTCCTCGACTCCCCCATCGGCCTTGAGCGTTCCTTGTCTGCTTACCGCCCCTGGAGCAGGGTCGGTTGGGGGAGCATCTCCGCCTTCGTGGCGCGCTGAGCCCGCGGCTTGGCCAGTCCTCCCCCACGGTCTGGCATGGAGCCTGGCGGGCATGCCCAAGACCCCTCCTTTGCTCATGAACAGCAGCTGGTTGGCTTAGATCTTCGGCTCCTCTTCATGCAGCGTGCCCCGATCGGCTCGGGCTTCTCGCGAGGACTGGCTGACGTCAGGTGCGGTGTCATTTGTTTTGTTTTGCTTACAAATGAAGGGCCTAGCTTGGAGAAGGATGAACATTGGAGCAAGAACAAGCATGGAGTTGATGGCATGTGCAAGGGAGACAAGAACATAGTTTCAAGTGATGATTTCAGGACTTTGAAGCCACCATAATGAGTGCATGAAGCCTTGGACGAAATATACAAGATGCCACTTCATAATTTTCATCCAGAGGCTATTCTAGGTGCTGCGTCACCTTATTTTTGGGCCAGGCCCATGTAATTTCGAAATACTTCAATATAGGCTGTTTTTAGAGTCCGTATGTGTGGGGAAACAAGAGTTAGGGTGGGTTTTGGACCCCTCCTCCAAGGGCCACGAAATACCCCCCCCCCCTCTTCCTCCATATATACAACCCCTAGGGCATCGTTTAGACTTTGGGTTTTGTTTAGATTGAAAGTTTGCCATAGCTGCAACTTCGCGTACTTCATTTGTGTTCAACGACCAGACAAAGGCGTCACAGAACCCCACCTTCATTAATAAAGCTTTCCTCTTTTATTCGCAATATCCAGATTGCAATCTCAGTTTCTTGCTTGTTCTTTGTTTGCTCGCAGGAAATAGACCCTCGTGGTCAGGTTGATCGTGCTCCGGCGTGGTCAATAACCCCACAGAAGTTGGTTTAGCGATTGCTAAGGCGCGACGTCTTCGCACGTTCATAGTCGGATCGTCAAAGTCGACTCCCACAGAAAACGATTGCTATCTCATCGAAACAGTGGGACACCTTTGCCTCTAGCAAGTGGTATCAGATTTCCAGGTTGCTCAGTGAGATTTTACAGTTTTTCGTAGTTTAGATTGAGTCTGTTCTTCATACCTATAGTCCACGAAAAAGCCAAAAAAAATATTAGGGTTAGTTTATCTTATCCGAACCAATCTGAGCCTTTGCACAATCTTTTCTGTATTTGCTTTGTTGAATTTGCGGTTGCGTCGTCGTGTCAAGTTGCTGGTCCTAGCGTCTAGTACTTTAGAGTTTCGAGTTCTGTTCACAAGTTGTCACGCCGCCGCTGCACCATCGACATCACCGCTGCCATATACCACCGTTGTCATCACCGTTGCCATATACCACCATCATCATCACCGCTGCCATATACCACCATCGTCATCACCGCTGCCATATACCACCATCGTCATCGCCGCTACCATATACCACTATCCACCGCCATCACGCTAATCCGAGTCCACCTCCATCACATATTCGCCACCAGTCCGTGTTCCATCGCCCTGCAAATATCTGCCACCAGTCCGAGTTTCCACCAGATTCATCTCCGCCACCAGTCCGAGTCCAGTAATTATTGCTTTGTTCTCGATTTCCAGATCACGCGATACTCCGAGTCGTGACAGAATAGGACTGCCCAACTTCCGAGCCATCCGCAGAAGAAAAATAGTTCCAGTTTCAAAAAAATAAAAATTTGTAGGACATTTGTAGTCTGGAAAATTCTGGCTAGGCAGTTTTTAGGACATTTGTAGACTTCTTTGAAAAAAAATTGTTGCGGAGCAAAAAAAAAGGAAAAAAAGTGCAAAAAAGTGAAAAAAGAAAAAATTTCAGAGTGTGCTCCTCCCTTGTTTACGTGCAGCGCCGTGATTTTGTTAGTGTTCTAGGCTCGCGTCTCTAGTACGGTCTAGCCTAGGACCAGCACAGTACCGTCGTTGAGCGTTTATTCAACTTTGCATCTCTGAATTGATTATTGCTGACCCTTTTTGCTACCATATTATAAGCCTTCCCAGCTCCACATACATCTACATCGTGCGTTTGACTCTCCCTGGTAAACGCTCTATCCAAGCTTTGAGAGTTTTGACTACATCGGTTGCCGATCATCGCCTGCTGCTGGGTAAGAACTGGTAAGAATTTGAGATTTTCTTGACGGATTTGTGACACCCACCACCACCACTTGTTAGTAGTCTATAGGATCATATTCTTGTGTGTTTCTATTGCTGCTAACCATGCCAGGATCACAAGCCGACGAGATTGACTGGGAGAACTTAACGAACAAGGAGCTTCATGATAAGTTTCAGCAAATGATGACTGAACAGGTGCAAGATGTGTTGAACAATTTTGAAGAGGCCATGGAGAAGATCACTGGCCTTGAGAAGACGTTCGAAACAAAGCTCGATGACAGATTTAATGAACTGCTTGCACGTCTTCCACCACCGGCTGCACCTGCCGCACCTCTGCAACAACAACAACAAAAACAACGACTACCTCCACGTCGGGAAACAGCCCTCTGCCGAGCGAGTTGATACTTCTGTGGCTCCTGCTGCTGTTGATACTTCTGTGGCTCCTACTGCTGATGTGGAGGAGGATGCTTAGGCGGGAGATTACGAGGATGAGGTTGATCAAAATCAGAACTACGTGCAACCACCAGCACCACAACCACCAGGTCGTCCACAAGCAAATAATGGCAATGTTAGGGCTCCCCCTCAGGTACGAGATCATGACCATCTCCCTAAACTGAAATTGAATACTCCACCATTTGAGGGTAGATCTTCCTGATATATATCTTACTTGGGAGGTACATGTTTACAATATCCTGAGGAGAGACGTGTTTCTGCTGCTGTTTGTGCTTTCACTAGCTTTGCATGTGTTTGGTGGTCTGAACATTGTAGATTATATCCCGTTCCAGCTACTTGCGCTGCTTTGAAAAGTGCTATGCGTACTCGTTGGGTTCCACCATATTATCAACGTGAATTACTTCAAAAATTGCAGCGCTTAAGACAAGGAAAAAATTCTGTAGAAGAATATTATTAGGAATTACAAACTGGCTTGATTGGATGTGGTATTGTTGAGGAGAATGAAGCTATGCTTGCACGTTTTATGGGTGGATTAAATAGAGAGATTCAGACCATTCTAGAGTATAAGGATTATAATAATATCACTCGTTTATTCCATCTTGCTTGTAAAGCTGAACGTGAAGTGCAGGATCGACAGGCATTGCGCGAACTAACTTTTCTGCAGGTCGACCTTCATCATGGACACCACGTGCATCATCTACTTCCACTGCACCATCACCTCCTTCAGGTGCCACCTCCAACCGTGATACAAGAAAGCAGGCACAACCACCACTATCTGCCAAGAGCACACCTACTGGGCCTGCACAGAGCTCTTCTTCTTCCATGGCGTCAACAGGGCACACAACTGATATTATTTGTCGTCGTTGTAAGGGAAGAGGACATTTTGCGAGAGAATGCAAATCTCAGCATGTGATGATTGCTACAGAGGATGGTGGGTATGAGTTCGCTAGTGACTATGATGAGGAGACTTTGGCTCTTATTACACATGAAGAACACGGTGGAGATGATTCTGATCATGAGACGCAATTATTGGCTGTCGAAGATGCTAACAGATATGAATGTTTAGTTGCTCAACGTGTTTTGAGTGTGTAGGTTACACAAGCTGAGCAAAATCAGAGGCATAATTTGTTCCATACAAAGGGAGTTGTGAAGGAACGTTCTATTCGCGTCATCATAGATGGAGGGAGTTGCAACAACTTGGCTAGCATGGAGATGGTGGAGAAGCTATCTCTCACCACAAGACCACATCCACATCCTTACTACATCCAATGGTTCAACAATAACGGCAAGGTTAAGGTAACACGTACTGTTCGGGTGCATTTTAGTATCTCTACATATGCTGATTATGTTGATTGTGATGTGGTACCTATGCAAGCATGTTCCTTATTACTTGGTAGACCATGGCAATTTGATAAAAATTCTGTACACCATGGTAGAAACAATCAGTATACTCTTGTTCATAAGGATACAAATATTACTTTGCTTCCTATGACTCCTGATTCCATTTTGAAAGATGATATTCATAGAGCTAATAAAGCAAAACAGGAGAAAAATAAGAGTGAAAATACGATTGTGGCAAAAGAATTTGAGCAACAAATGAAGCCTAATAATAAACCATCTAGTGTTGCTTCTGAAATTAAATTAAAAAGTGCATGTTTACTTGCCACCAAATCTGATATTGATGAGCTAGTTTTTAGCAAATCTGTTTGCTATGCTTTTGTGTGCAAAGATGCATTATTTTCATTCGAGGACGTGCCTTCCTCTTTGCCCCCTGCAGTCACTAACATTTTGCAGGAGTTCGCTGGCGTCTTCCCACAAGACGTGCCACCGGGATTACCACCTATTCGAGGGATTGAGCATCAAATTGACTTAATTCCCGGTGCATCGCTACCCAACCGTGCACCATACCGTACCAATCCAGAGGAGACGAAGGAGATTATGCGTCAAGTACAGGAGCTGCTCGACAAAGGTTATATTCGCGAATCCCTTAGTCCTTGTGTTGTTCCTATTATTCTAGTGCCGAAAAAGGATGGTACGTCGCGTATGTGTGTTGATTGTAGAGGCATTAATAATATTACTATTCGTTATCATCATCCTATTCCTAGGCTAGATGATATGCTTGATGAATTGAGTGGATCTACAATATTCTCCAAAGTTGATTTGCGTAGTGGATACAATCAAATTCGTATGAAATTGGGAGATTAATGGAAAACAGCTTTTAAAAGTAAGTTTGGTTTATATGAGTGGTTAGTCATGCCTTTTGGGTTAACTAATGCACCTAGTACTTTCATGAGACTAATGAACGAAGTTTTACGTGCTTTCATTGGACGATTTCTGGTAGTCTATTTTGATGATATACTGATTTATAGCAAATCTCTGGAAGAACATTTGGAACATTTACGTGTTGTTTTTATTGCTCTACGTGATGCACGTTTGTTTGGTAACCTTGGGAAGTGCACCTTTTGCACCGACCGAGTATCTTTTCTTGGCTATGTTCTTACTCCACAGGGAATTGAAGTTGATAAAGCCAAGATTGAAGCTATTGAGAGTTGGCCGCGGCCCTAAACGGTCACACAAGTGAGGAGTTTTCTTGGACTCGCTGGTTTCTACACTACAAAAAAAAGACACATCCGTGACATTTTGGGCCGAACAAAAAAAAATCTGTCATACATATGACACTTCTATGACGATAACTGTGACAAAACCCGGTATCATCATAGATGTGGTGGGCTCCTACTTCTATGACAAAAAATCATGATAGAAAATGGGATTTTTGTCCTGGGCGGGCCGGAGACGCAGCTGCATGACATTCTTTGGGCCGTCCATGACGGAAAAAACCGTGGTAGAAGCGAGGGGGAGGAAAATTTCGGGGAGTTCCCGGTTACGATGGGAGGTCGGAGGCCAAGCGATGCGCGTTTCACTCGTACACGTACGCGCGTGTGTGCGAGGCATTGGCTCTAACTGAACCCGAGCGAGGCGTTGGGATCTAACTGAACCTGAGCGATTGCACTGCAGGCTACGCGTTACTGAACCCGAGCGATCGATCGATGGCTGTTAACTGAACCCGATCGAGCGATTCCTTCGCTACTGCTGCTAACTGAAGTTGATCGATTGGATGAACACTGAGCGTTGCGGGGGGGGGGGGGGGGGGTTGATGAACAGTGAGCGGTGGCGTTGCCTCTGGATGAACAGGACCCTGTGGTGTGGTGGAGGGCTGGATGAGCAGTAGACGGTGGAGGGGTGCCCGTGGAGGGGTGGTTGAACAGGACCCCGTGGTGTGGAGGGCTGGATGAACAGTAGACGGTGGAGGGGTGCCCGTGGAGGGGTGGTTGAACAGTAGCCGGCAGAGTAGAGCGCGGTGGAGGCTGGATGAACAGGAGCCCGTGGAGGCTGGAGTAGGTCGACGGTAGCCCGTGGAGGCTGGAGGAGGTCGACGGTGGAGATGAACAGTATCCCGTGGAGTCCCGTTTTGCGGTACGCCACACCCCTCCCGATGAACAGGACCCCAGTTTCGACCGTAGGAGGTCCGTTTCGTCCGTTTTGTGGTACGCCACTCCCCTCCCGATCAACAGGACCCCCGTTTCAACTATAGGAGGTCCGTTTCGTCTGTTTTGCGGTACGCCACACCTCTCCCGATCAACAGGACCCCCGTTTCGACTGTAGGAGGTCAGTTTCCTCCGTTTTGCGGTACGCCAGGCCCCTCCCGATCAACAGGACCCCGTTCCTTATGTAGGAGGTCTGTTTCCTCCGTTGTGCGGTACGCCAGGCCTCGTTTCCACCGCCTGTTCCGTCAAAGCCCTCCCGATGAACACGACCACACATTCCGTTCCGACTTAGCCGGTTGGCTCCCACGCGTTCCGTTGCCTCCCGATGAACACGACGCATTCCGTTGCCTCCCCAAGAACACGACGCATTCCGTTGCCTCCCCATGAACACGACGACGACGCTGTTTCTCCGTTCCGACCCAGCCATGTACACGAGCCCTGGCCGTACGCATGCACGAGTAGGCGTTCGAGACCCCACCCGTATGTACACATACGTGGCCGTATTTTCTTTCTTGGACCTTGGCTGCTGTACGTACGTGTACATGCTACGTGCGCGCCTCTACTACGACACGTGCGCGCCTCTACATCCGCCAGTATATATGTACGTACACGTTCGCAACCAGAATGACAACGTTACATACGCTTCGACCAGGTGGGTCCCGACTGTCACGCACTTCCTTGCCTGCGAAGATGTAGCTCGTGGGTCCCAGCAGTCAGGGGGCGAATCGTTTTTTTGCCCGGACGCACTTCCTTGCGTGTGAAGATGTAGCTGGTGGGTCCCAGCAGTCAGGGGAAAACGTTTTTTTCAAGAAATACAGTGGCCCGTCCGGTGGGTCCCAGCTGTCAGGTGGAGGAATCATTATTTTCCGCGTAATAAGGAGGCACTTCCTTGCTGCGGCCGTGGACCCAGCTGTCAGCCTCTCCACGTACAGTCCATGTCCGATGGAAGTCGTTCCTTGACCACGTTGACCAGGCCGCACCGAGAGCACCAGGGCGGTGGACGACGGCGAGGCCTAGGAAGGGGATGACGGGGAGTCGGGGAAGACGCGACAGTGGAAGCCCGCGCGGAGAGGAGTACGAGGGTTCACTGGTTCGACTGCGGTGTGAGGCTGTCGTCGCCACAGGGCCTGGCCAGCGGTGGGAATAGTAGGGGGCGGTGAGGCCTCCGCGGCAGCACAGCCGGCCACGGGAGGCAGGAGCATGTGGCACAACCGGCGCTGCTTTGGGCGGCTGGAGCAAGAAGACCAGAGGTTGAAGAAGCACTACGGCCGTTGGATGGACATCGTACGGTCACTGGAGCTAGAATCGTTCATATTGACTAAAGATGACAAAGGCCCCCGTCCCAGTCAACTTAGTAGGCCCACAAGTCAGCCTCCCACCATGGTGGGTCCCAGCTAGCAGGGGGTGTATTCAATTTTTTGTGCGTAATAAGGAGGCACTTCCGGTGGGTCCGAGCTGACAGGGGGGAACGTTTTTTTCGCGAAATACGCTGGCCCGTCCGGTGGGTCCTAGCAGTCAGGGGGGAAACCTTTTTTTCGTGAAATAAGGTGGCCCGTCCCGTGGGTCCCTGCTGTCAGGCGGAGGAATAATTATTTTGCGCGTAATAAGGAGGCACTTGCTTGCGGCCGCCTGGACCCAGCTGTCAGCCTCTCCACGTACAGTACTCTTCCGATGGAAGTCAGTCGTTGACCACGTTGACCACGCCGCGCCGAGAGGACCAGGGCGGTGGTCTGGACGACGGCGAGGCCTAGGAAGGGGACGACGTGGAGCCGAGGAAGACGCAGCAGTGGAAGCCCGCGCGGAGAGGAGTACGAGGGTTCACTGGTTCGGATGCGGTGTGAGGCTGCCGTCACCGCAGAATAACAGGGGGTGTGGGTGAGTAGAGGGATGGCTGGCCAGCGATGGGAGTAGTACGGGGCGGTGAGGCCTCCGCGGCATCACAGCCGGCCATGGGAGGCAGGAGCACGCGACACGAGCGGCGCTGCTTTGGGCGGCTGGAGCAAGAAGACCAGAGGTTGAAGAAGCACTATGGCCGTTGGATGGACATCGTACGATCACTGCAGCTAGAATCGTTTATATTGACTAAGTTGACAAAGCCCTTGGTACGCGTCAACTTAGTAGGCCCACAGCTCGGATTTGGCAGAGAACATATAGCCCATTTGCGATTTGTAAGAATGGACAACCCATTTTTTAATTCTAATGGAATTTACTACATCCCATTTACAGTTTGTTAAAAGTACAGCCCAACTTCTAGCTAGGACAATGATTAATAATTTCAAACAACCGCTCAAAACAGAATTCAAAAAAAATTCCCACATTTTGATGGGATCCGAAATTTTTTTATCTGAAATTTCTAGTCGAGTTAAATATAATTTCAAAATAAAGTTGTATTACGTTAAAATCCAACGAAATATTGCGCGCGCAACAAGTAATGAAATTAAAATTTTCAAATTCCAAAAATAATATATTTTTCAAACTAATTACGTGTTTGGTGCATAGTAACTGTCCAGTTATTATAATTACATCCCATTTATTATTTCTTCATGTCCATTTTCTTGTTAAGCCTAATGCATACCTCCTAGGAAAGTTTGCAGCCCAGCGGGGCGGAGAATAACAAGTTGACCCGGATATTGTGTACAACTGTCGGCCCAGTTGCATTGTTGATGTTGAAAAAAAAGGCCTTTGTAGTACAGTACAACCTAACATGGTTACTCAGCCCACATTCAGCGACGCCGGAAAGGCCCAAACAAGGCTTCTGTACAACTTTTTGAAGTCACTGAGCTCAATTAATAACTTAAGAAAAAAGTTGGATTACAGTGGAACCTAATTAAAAGCTGTCACGAGCAAATAAATAATTCAACGGGTCCCACTTGTGCGTGTGCGTGTGTGTGTGTGAGAGAGAGAGATAGAGAGAGAGAGACCCATCGGTCGATGCTCGTAAATACATCTTTCAGCCATATGCATTGCTGATGCTCAGTAAAAACTTATATAGTTGACCCAATCATATAGAACATCATAGCACACTGAACTTGCATACAAAAATTTCACGCAGGCCGCACAATCAGGATGGAAGCAGTGGATCGCTACGGGAAGGGCTATGTTGAAACCAACGAAGTCGTACATAACGGTTCATCGTCTTTATCAATGACGGGGAAATATCTTGAATGGTGTGCAAAGAAAACAGACAGACAACACAATAAGTTCTGCTAGCACATTAAGTTGACGTACAGCCCTTTCTAAAAAAAGTTCAGGTACAAAATTAGAACAGGTCACAATCAAATGTACTGGCATGTCAGTGCTTCACACCCATAGCTTGGATTTGACTAGTATCTGACAAGATTCAGTTGTTACCTCAAATTAGAGCACATCCAGGCAGCCAGCCCTGCCTCTTCTCCCAAAGAAGCAGTGGCCTCCGCCGCGCGATGGAGTAGGCCCTGTGCCATCCATTGTTCCGAGCAACACGGGGAAAGTCTGATGTTGACTCCTGCAATGGACATCGTCGACGGACCCTGGCACCAGCGGCGGCGGTAGGACTTCGATTGATGGATTGACCACTTCTTCGACATGCACGAACACTCGATACGGGTACATCCCTAACGTGGTCCGCGGCAGCCTTGGTGGCGACGAATAGTACAACCCCGGTTCCTGCACCGGTATCTCAACACCAATCACCTTCGGTATGGTGGACGACTTCTTCATCCATGCCATAACTGTCAGACCCCAGCTGTCTGGAGGAACAAACATACTTACGAGCTCACCTCCAAGGTCGTTGATAAGCTCGTTCATGGACTCGCTGTTCCAAGCACGTCGAGGCATGCCGTGGAAGGTAAGCTTTGTTAAAAACTCAAGCTCAGAGGGCACCGAGCCCCATCCTGGGTGCCACCGATCAAAGCTCACTAGCGCGCCATCACAGAACAAACGCCGGGAAGATTCGAACACACGACTGCAGTCGAAAGTTGTCCGGAACCTGACAAAGAAATCAACTGGTGGCGGACAGACTTCGACGAGCAAGTCACTTATTTGGATGCCGCGCGCAATGCCAAGAGCTTTGACAAGATCATCCGGCGAGACGGGAGGCCGGTCGCCGTTGATGGTTACCATCAGCACTTTGCCGGCAAACTGGTCGTCAAGCGCCGCCATGCCACTGTTGAGCGACAGCATGCAGTGACCGAAGGCAGGACGGACCTCAGGATCTCCGGCTCGGAGATCCGCATTGACCGGCGACATGATAGTGCGCTTGAGTACAGGGAGTACAGGAGGGGGATTTGGGGGAACAGGAGTAGGAATCGAGATTCCAGAGGTGGGGGAGGGACGGGAGACTGGGGATGAAAAGGTAGCATGAATTTCGAGCACGCGCCAATATGCTCTCGGCGCGCAAGCGCACGAAAACACCGATGGCGCCCAGATGTCGGCCTAAGAGTCCTTACTCTTTCTTTTTTGGAGAGCCCGGCCTTTTTTTCAGGATCTTTTGAGAGCCCGGCCTGAGAGTCATAATTGACCTGTTTGGCATTGCGTTACTACTCGGCCCATATTCAACGACACCTCACTGGCCCAAACAAGTGTACATCATCGAAAAGACACTGAGCTCGAATTATATAACTTGAAAACAGGAGATATACTCTGAACACTGGAGAATGGTGATGCCCTCATTTAGCCCACCAGTAGTTCGAGACAATAAACAGTTCGAAACAACAATATATACAACATTCAAACACTGACTAGTGACTACTACTGACATAAACAGCAAGACATGATAGTTCATAAGAAGTCTTGCTACACCACCAAAACGCACCCATCTGCAGCGCTCAGACTCTCGTGATCCAGACGAGAATGACATTCTAAACAGAAGCAACTATTACATCGTAAGAGTGACATAGACGAGGATGACCAAATGACAAGGAATATGCATAACAAAAGAAAGAACTACCCATCCAGAACCAGCAGCAAAGACAACAAAGTCATTCGAAGAGATGATCCAACACCATCATAATTTGCAGCCCCGCTTCAGCGACCAGTGATCCGGAGACACAAGTACTCCACCCTTTCGATGCAACAGCCCAATTACCTATCAACCTGAAGGCTTGAACCACATCACTTCCTATCGTAATTGAGAAATCCAAGGATCAAAGTTAATCCGGATGCCTTTGTCATTCTCACCTTCTTTTGGCTGCAGGCTGTATCGTTGACAATCAGGGGAGTTTGCTCCCGAACTCCTAGGGCTCGCCGTGTAGACATAGTTTTCCATAGCAAACAGAGCCTCTCTGCCATCAAGGTCCTTGCCAACGGTGATCTCCTGGTTAATCGGATAATTGAGTCCGAGAAACAGAGAGTGTGAACCAAGGTTGTTTACCCGCCTCCAACTAAAAAATCCTAAAGGCCCCAACAAGCTGGTATCCTGCTCATAGATGTAACAGCCACTGTCCGGATACTCATGTATTACACGGTGCTTGTATACAGTGGGGTTTTTGCAATATAACTTTTTCGGCTCATGTGTCCGAATGATCATCAGTCTTTTGCCGTCGTCTGATCGAGCGAGGAACCAGTTGTGCTTCCCTGTTTTTGGCAAAGGTGGTGTGATTACAAAGGGCAGTAACTGTAGGGACACTGCATCATATCAAAAAGTACATGCATTGTTAATGTAAGATCAGCATTGTTCAGAGTATGAGTAGGATAATGCAAGAAACAGGATTGATATGTCCCTGTTGGAACTGGTAGGAAAATACAGGGAAATGTATACTGGGTTCGAAAATATAGAAGTGCCATGCATGGTTATACTCATGTTATCTCGCAATCGATTCTTCACAGGAAACTACCATGTCATGCATGTTATGTACTCCCTCCGTTGCCAAATATTGGTCTTTCTAGGCATTTCAAATAGACACAACATACGGATGTATGTAGACATATTTTAGAGTGTAGATTCACACATTTTGCTCCGTATGCAGTCACTTGTTAAAATCTCTAGAAAGACAAATATTTGGGAACGGAGGGAGTAATCATGTTCTGTCCTCACAAACAAATTCTTCAAGGTAACTAACAGACCATGCATTGTTATATACTCGTGTTCTGTGGGCAAAATTTTTGTGAGGATATTATTCTAGCCATTGATTGCTGAAGGGCGAATATAGGTATGTACACATGGTAAGCATTGCAGGATTTCACTACTTCCAAATATAGAGTTCTCCATATGCACATTTACTTCCCTAATGTATGGTTAGATGAAACCAATAGTGTGGTGCATGTTTCTACGTCATGAAAATGAGGAAACTAACATGGCCATTGATACACACTCATATTTAGTAGTAGTATATAGATTACTGTAAAATAAGGATAATATCCATATATTCCTAACCGTTTGATTATTCAGGGTACAAATTGACTGTAATGACATGGTCACAATCGCATGAATTAACTCATTCCAAATATAGCTGATTTACGGTGTCTCTAATACATTGCCATAGTTCTACTCAAATTCTGCTCAAACAGGGATATGCCAATCATCACAAAAAGTTCAAACAGTGTCATGGCGTCATCATTAACATGAGACGGAAACAACTTACACGCGCCGTCCCAGCAATACGTGGTGCCATCTGCTTTGTCGATCGCGTAGATGATGCCATTGTGTTCAATAGCATCACAGAAGTGTGTATCAGCTTTGACGATGATCCACTGCGAGCCGAGTTGTCTCCAGCTAAAAAAGGCACCGGCGTAAAGATAGGTGAGTCTGCGGTCAAACAAGGCAATTAGCTTGAAGTCTGCGTAATTCACATGTCATGTGGGCACTTGGCAGATTACAATCTTCTGCAAAACAAGGTCCGTCCAACTGACGTCGTAATCTAGATGACTTCGACCGCGATGGTAATACTCTATATAATCCAACGGAGGAAGGATAATCTCATGGGAGGTCTGGAAGTTCACGAGCACCAACTTTTTACCGTCTTCTCTGAAGGGAGCCATCCAGTGGGAGTTCATGCCGACCCAGTACATACCTGCCAAGAAGTTTCGGGCGATGGTGATCGGATCGATGTCGAGGGAAATGATGTACGGCGACCCACTACATACCTGCATAGAAGTTTCGGCTAATGGAGATCGGATTGAAGTCGAGGGGCATCATGCACGCCTCCGTATCATGGTGAGCCAATCTCGCAAGACCAGATAGCAGCAAGCAGGGTGTCTTGAAAAGCTTAGGCCTCGCTTCGACGATGGCCGTGTGCATGCCCCTCGAGCATGCAGCCAGCCGCAGGGCGCTCAACATATCCATACACGAACAACAGAGGTCGAGGATGTCACTGGGGAGATTGCTCCAATCGCGGCTCATATGGATGCTGCGCGGTTCGCGTTCGGCCATGGTGAGTTTGGAAGGGGGCTTGATTTACGGGGGAGAAGGATGTCGGTGCTGGAGCGGCTAGCAAGGGAATAGTGGTACTGGGGGAGGCGAGTGAGGCGACGGTACACGGGGGCACAGTGAGATGGAGACGGAGACGGAGACGGAGAAGGAGATGGAGATGGAGTGGTGCTATGGGAGCGGAGAGGGAGATGAGGCGAGGCGCCAATGTGCTGTACAGCGGCGGTGACAGACTGCACAGTGCACAGGGTGAGTCTGACTTTGGTAACCCGAACACGCCGCCTGGACTAGTGTCAGGCGCAGGGTGTTGTCACTTCACTGTGAGGACTGGATGAATAGTATTTTGACCATCAAGTGTACTCCCTCCGTCTAGGTGAGTAAGTCATCTTAGGTTGTGCGCCGTGACCAAGGAGGAGGGGAAAACGAGAGACCTTAATGTTTATTTGCTAATTAATAGCATTGCATGCAATGAACTAACCACTGCATGTTGTGTTTGGTAGTCTCAAGTCATTAAAAGCTTGCACACCCCTCATCTCTTATTGGTTGATATGTCAAGAAACAAGAAATGAGATAGAAATTAATGCACCGCGCCTAAGTGTTTTGGGATTATTTGGTTTTCGTAAGATGACTTACACACCTAGACGGAGGGAGTACCATAGTTGTACTACTACTACTAGTAGTAGGAACATGAGTACTCCAGTATTGTATAGCGGAAATAGGTCTCCCGTGCTAGCATGCCTGTTCACTTCATCGTTCAGGTATCATCCATCTTGCGAGCAGAACCAAATTCTCATGCATGCCCAATCAACGCCCTGCCGTGATGCATGCAGTGGTCGTTCTGGTGCATCAAGGACAGCATGCAGATCGTTCCACACTTGAGAAGAGGAAAAATGGAAAGGTAGAACGTGGCAGCAGAGAAAGAGAACGCTGGCTAACGAGGCTGGGAGGGGATCGAGCAGGGAGTTAATGCTCTGCGCCTAAAGGTTTTGGGAAAACCTGATTTTCATAAGGTGACTTATACTCACATAAACGGAGGGAGTATTCCTTAACCAGAGAATGTTGTGTCTTCCACTCACACGCTCAAAAAAAACCACGACACATTTTTTTATCTGTTTGCATAGGTCCCACCTATCAGGAAGGATGGGCACGTACACGAACAGGTACGACTCATCAGTCTACCCGCATAGCCTTTTCGTTTAGTCTACCTAGCCGTCTAAGCAACTGCCTGCATGCCACTTCTCCCATTTACTTCTCCATCGGGAACCGATTCTCCTCGGCTTCTTCACCTCCCCTTCGTCTTCATTTGCATCCAAACCCCACTGTGTTCACATTGTTTTAACCTCTTTAAATAATCATCTACTACTTTAGTTAGACTAGCCATCTAATCCTAATTCTCCAAACCATAGCCCTCCGTTCCAGCGGTTCCAAATGGCGAAAGAGATCGAGATGCAAGTTTTTAGCGTCCAACATGTCCTCGTCGAAGGCTCGATGCGCATAGTTGCCACCGTCACCGTCCACCCAAGGGTTGTTCGGCAGTGGATCAACAATGTATCCAACTCCCTTGAAAAGGTAGAGACGAGGGTCATCGGTCTCGACGCAGAGTACACGGAGCATGCCCCTGGGAAGATCCAGCGCGCCGCCGTCACTACTAGGAAAAGGGCTATAGATGAAATGGACACTAATGACGCACCAGACATGCGGTGCACCACACATGTGTTGGTGCGCCATTAGTGTCCAAATACTAATGGCGCACCACATCCACGGTGCGCCACTAGTAACAATTTTTTTAATTTTTTTTCAAAACTAGTAATGGCGCACCAGGGGATAGTGCGCCATTACTAGTTAAACTAATAATGGCGCACCACATCCACAGTGCGCCACTAGTAAATTTTTTCAATTTTTTTTCAATTTTTTTATTTTTTTCCAAAACTAGTAATGGCGCACCAGGGGATAGTGCGCCATTACTAGTTAAACTAGTAATGGCGCACCACATCCATGGTGCGCCACTAGTAAAAAAATTCAATTTTTTTTCAAAACTAGTAATGGCGCACCAGTCCCACGGTGCGCCATTACTAACTTGACCCAAAAATTTCACCGAATGCACCCCCCCTCCGTGGACCGCCTTTTCAGTTTAAAAAAATAAAAGAAAATGATGGAAATGTCAAAAAAATAAAAGAAAATAAGTTTCCCATGTGATATGTGTCTAGTTGTTGGGAAAATTTACAAATATGAATTTCGACTTTATTTGCAAAATCTCTCTGAAATTTTTAAAATGGGCATAACTTTTGCATACGAACTCGGATTAAAAGGTTTTTTATATGAAAAATCATCTACTCGAAAAGTTACATCCGAATTTAACTGGGGGAACCCCGTTAAACATTTTCAAAACCCTCAAAAACCTAACAGAAAAAAGTTACGGGGCTTTCAAGATCTAGAGGCAAAAAAATTCAAAAAAATTCAAACTTACTAGTGGCGCACCGTTTGCTAGGTGCACCACTAGTAACAGAAAAAAATTGGTGTTGAATTTTTTTTTGGATTTTTTTTTAAAAATGATACGTAATATGACCGGGAAGTTTGAAGTATTTTTCAAAATTTCATCATACTCATGAACATGAACAAAGTCCTAGACATCAACAAGGTTTAATAGGATTGATATGGTAGATATATCAACAAGTGCCTGTTAAGTGAGGTGGATAGAACTGTGAAGTTAAGCGTGCTCGGGTTGGAGTAGTGTGAGGATGGGTGACCTTCCGGGAAGTTTGACCGCTTAGTGCGATTTGACCCGAGATTAAGCATATTGACCCGAGATTAAGCCATAGTGACCCGAGATTAAGAAAAAAAATTTAAAAAAAAATTCTGCGCACGGCGTGATGTGCCATTAGTATACCAGATACTAATGGCGCACCAGTGGTGCGCCATTAGTATTTAATACTAGTGGCGCACCAGTAATGCGCCATTAGTAGGCAAAACTGGTGCGCCACTAGTAGGCCTTTTCCTAGTAGTGCGTCCTTCAGCTGTGCCTCGAAGATGATGTTTTGGTGTACCACATCATACACTCGCCCTCCATACCAGGTGAGCTTCACAAGTTCTTGTCTCGGGAGGACGTATACTTCTGTGGGGCAGCCATCGAAGGGGACAAACAAAAGCTAGAGCCGTACAACCTTGATTTGAAAAGCATCGCTGACCTACAAACCAGAATCAAAATTCCTGTAGAAGATTGTGATAAACAGACACCATCCCTATTCGACGTAGCAAATTTTGTGCTCGGTACAAATCTTCAGAAGGGTGACGAGACGGTGGCATTAAGGTCGTCTGGATGGGAGAATTATGCCTTGACGTACGAGCGGATAAAATATGCTGCCCTCGATGCCCGTGTGAGTTTCGAGATAGCTGCAAGGTCCAAAGAGCTTGTTGCGAAGCTGTCTCCCACAGAGAATGAGAACAAGAAGAAGAAGAAGAAGAAGAAGAAGAATAAGAAAAGGCTATACCAGCAGGAGGGCATTATGGATGGATGAACTATTTCATCTCTTGTAAAAAAATATTCCCTCTTGGTGTATATTGATATAGATGGACTATTTCGATGGTGTGCATGTCTTTGGAACAGAGTAGTAGCGTGGGTCCGCTTGACTATAAGGAACTATTTATCTGCATATATAGCTTTCTCTGCTACTCCTTCCAGTGATCGATATGTAGTGCATGTGTCCGTAGACATGACAGCTTGTCCACGGAAGTTCAACTACGGCGACCATCACGTTTCATCTCGCGATTCCCACGACGCCTCTCCAACCCACGGCACCACGCCCCCCGACGTGCGCCTCACCCCTCTCGGCTGCACCGCCCCTCTGCCTTTGTGTGCATGACATGTGGGCCACCTAAAATGCGGCGAGCATCAAGTTTCTACCACAGCCACCCGCGCGCTCGAACCCATGAAACCACATGTCCCCGACCTGCGGCTCACCCCTCTTGGCCCCACTGCCCCTCTGCCTATGGGAGCATTACATGTGGACCAGTCACCTATCAGGTCCACATATTATTGACTCAAAGGTAGGTGTAGTAAGGCGCTGAAGCTCAGTCCCGACGGCCATGAGAGGGAAATGTAACTCGTGCGCCAGGGCTTGTGGTGCTCCCGCAACACGAACTCGTGCCAAACTCGAGATTTGTTTCTTTACTATACATGCACGCAACGATTTAATGGACATTGTAATCTCAACATGTGATGGGGAGCTCTAAATTTGAATTTGAAACTTATAAAATGAAAAGATTCAAAACAAATAAACTGGGAGAGAGGGAGTATATCGTAGGATGTCTCCCATACAAAATAAGTCCCCTGGTTTGTCACCGCGAAGATGCGGTTAGAAAGGAGCACAACGTCTTCCTACTCGTACGGCAACAAATCGGCCGCAGACAGCATGGTCTGCCTTTGACCGCCATGTGCAAGGTTCGTGCTATCTTATTCAATCTCACCGTGGTTCCATCGTACCAATTCATGCAGTGGCCCGTTGCATGGCTAATCCCAATGTTGGACAAAGGTTCTACGGGAACGGTGTCACCGTTGTAAATCTTTTGCAAATTGATGTTGGTACCCTCCCGTACATATGCAAGCCAATCTCCACTCGCACCAAGCCTAACCTGTGAAACAGTGGGCAGGGGGAGAATTAGGAAATGGACACGGCAGTAGTCTTTAGAATGCATTTACTACGTGATCAAACCCATCTTACCTGCTCATCGGAGGAAATCCGAGTGCCCCTCAACGTCGGCATCTCAAGGGGCGTCAACTTGCAACTACGGCCACGCCGCGTTGGAGAGACCCCCAAGGAAACATCCTCGTGCGTTCCATGGAACATCAAGATGCATTTGTATGAGTAGTTTATCTTGTGAGAGAAAAGGATGAACGAGGGAAGGCCTCTAGAGATAGAGATGGACACTACTACTACCAATGTGCTGGCCCGTGCGTTGCAATGGATCCAAAGTAGTAGAATAATACTTGTTCACGTGCTTGAAATATAAACACTCTAGTTTTGATATACATGTGTCAGCAGACATGACAGCTTGTCCATGGAAGTTGAACCACGACGACCATCACGTTTCTTGTTTCTACCACTGCCACACCCACATGCGATTCCCACGACGCCGCTCCAACCCACGGCACGACGTGCCCCGACGTGGACATGGATCCTCTGACGTGGCTATCACTGCCTTGCCCTGCCTTTCCTTCACTGACAGGTGGGACCCACGCTTATGGGTCCCACATGGCAGTGACAGAATGGTAGGATTGTTCGCGTCAGGGGATCCTCATCCCCCTGACATGCCCCTCATCCCTCTCGACCCCACCGCTCCTCTGCCTTTGTGTGCATGACATGCGGGCCAGCTGAACTGCGGCGACCATCAACTTTCTACCACAGACACACCCGATTGGACGTGGTTTGCCTTCTCCGCTGCTGTGCTCCGATCCGTACTCCCGCACCATCGAATTTTCATCCAGCGGCTGTGACAAATTTCGTCCCGAGCATTAATCCTCAGCTGGAGTACTTATGTACTACAGGTAGTACCCGCCAGTGTGGTCATCTACGCCTCATAACGCCCCGACGCCTAGCTGTGGCACCCTCGCCACGGCCACGCCACCACCGGCCGGTTCATCTCGAACGAGTGAGTCGCGAACCACGCCACCACCATGAGAATGACATGTGGGCCAGCCGCATTTAAGGTCCGCATGTGATTGACTCATAGGCCGGGCACTAAGCCACTGAAGTTCGGTCCCGTGGGCCTCGAGAGGGAAATGTAACTCCTGCGGCAGGCCTTGTGGTGCTCCCGCAGTACGAGCTCGTGCCAAAACTGGAATTTGTTTCTTACTACTACCAACTAGTACTAGTAAGGTACACGTGCATTGCACGCATGAGATTCTGGTGGTTTGTGCATTATGCTTCTACATGTGGAGCTTTCTGGATTCTAACATGTGGCAAAATCTAGTGGAATGTAAGGTTAGGCAAGTTTGATTAACTTAGGTGAGTGTTTGGTTCAAGCCACACCTTAGGCAAGCCACACTAAGGCCCCACATGACATACACACAAAAAATGTGGCAAGATTCCCTTAGGCTTGCCAAGTTGTGGCTCTCATTTTGAAGAACTAATAACTTTGCCTAAGCTTAGTTGTGGCAAAGTTAGTCATGAATTAAGTTCAACCATGGAGTCTTCTAGATTATACATGTGGCAGAATCTGGTGGATGATATCCAATGGCCAGTAGTGCTAGGATTTGCCATCTTTGTACCGTCAGATTGGCTTCATCCAACGACCAACTTTCAAAGTTTTTCACACACTATATAGGGGGTATAGATATAGATGTGCCGGTCCGTTGCAATGGATCCAAAGTATATCTATTTAGTGGAGTGCACTCTAAACACATTATCTATTTATTTTTCTCTAACCTTCCGTAGCCATGCAACCAAGCCACATAAGCTTCATGGGTGCCCCCCACATCATATTATTCATAATACGTTGATTGAAAAAAAGATAAATCACCCAAAACAAGATCTTCCCGTTTTTTGTTCCTACGATGTTGTGCCGTGCACGTACCTACTAGTTGTATAGTGGTAGTACTAGTAATATAGTATTAGGAGTACAAACTTGGTACTAGTAGGAGTAGTACTAGTACGGAATGCTCCTACTCTATCAACGAGCCCCGTCTGACACCAAATTTCTTGGCTTTCGTGCTACAGCTAGATCTTCCCCTTGTTTCTGTTTTCCAACCTGAAAGTGAAAATGCTAGGCAACACGCCTTCCCTAAGCTATGTGTCGTGCCGGACGGGCCGTGTTGTACTCCCGATTCCCAGGCGTGTGGGGGTGCGACGCAAACGCGGCAGGCCTTTTCCTTTTACCAGCAATGTGCCCGTGCGTTGCGACGGATCCAAAGTAGTAGAATAGTAGTATTTGTTCACAAACTTGAAATAAATCACTATTGTTTTGATATACTCCTAATATATTACTCCCTCCGTACCTAAATATTTGTCTTTTTTGAGATTTCAAATGGACTATCACATACGAATTATATAAACATATTCTAGTGTTTCTAGCAAGATGCCCGCGCGTTGCACGAACTTGATGGAAAAGGTAAGCACAACTTATCAATTGACGGATGGAGTACTAGTTACAGTGATGCATATAATTAAGCAAAGGGATCGCACATGTCAGTATTGACTGGAACGAGAACGCAACAACACAATAAGAATTAAGGCCACGATGATGCGATCGCAGTGGTGGTTACAGAAGGCAAGAAAAAAGATGGATCCACGAACGTATGACCTCCTCCTCCTCAACTTAGTGCGCCGAGCTACCGACCGGCGGCTAAGGAGCGGCGGCTTTTGTGGCGAGGTCGAGGTGCTTCTCAGCAAAGGCATCCAAGGCTTCCAGTCGGTTGAGGAAGGCCAACGTCGTAGCGTCCTCACTGGCCTTGTAGATACCTATGTACACGATTTGCTCGTACACGTGGATGTGGTGGTCGATGAATTCTTGCAGGGCGAGGCGCCTCGCGGTGAGCACGACCTCCAGGTGGACATTCTTCGTGGCGTCGGCGGGCAGTCGCAGGGCCACCAGTGCTTGAAAGAGGTTCCGGCCATGAAGGCCGATTAGGGTGGCAGGCAATGAGGAGCCCGGGCGCGCGGGCTGGAGGAGTACGGCGATGTCGTCCGCGAGCTTCTTGAGGACGGTGAACTTGTTGCTGGTGGCAACGATCATCTGGTCCAACTGAGAGTCGTAGTTGGCGTCGACGGCGGCCATCAGGAGACGATCCTCGGCGCCATGCCGCAGGCCGGCGTCGTGGACCATCTGGCGCAGCCACTGGCCGCTCACGCGCATCGCCGCCATGGGTTTGGAGTGAGCTCTTTTGCCCTTAGTGTAGGTGCTTAGGCAAATGCTTAGGTGCGTACGATGTGGTAGATGCATTGGAATGGAGGGGCGCCTTTATATGAGGGCAATGAGGGCAAACTGCGTTGCATTCACATCATGCAGCCTCTTTTCCCGGACCTCCTCCCATTAGTTCCCTCATGCATTAATTGAAGGAGGATGCATTGGCCGTTCAACATATCGGGAACCACTACTCCCTCCCTCGTCTGCATTAGCGCCACCCGCTGTCAAATCGAATACTCCGTCCGTCTAGGTGAGTATTAAGTCATCTTACGAAAACCAAATAGTAAACACATAGGCGTGGTGCATTAACTCTCACGTTGTTTCTTATTTTTTGACATAAATAGAGCAATCAACCAAGAAGAGATGTGGGGCTTGTATGCTTTTAATGACTTGAGACTATCAAACATGACATGCAGTGGTCAGTTCGTTGCACAAGAACAAATACAACCCACGTCAGCACACACGCATCTTATATAGCATCACATCCAATGGCTATAAAAGATGAATGAGACCAAATTATATCTCATCTAGATGAGTTCTAGCAAAACTGTATTAATAATACTTAGTACTCCTGCGCCATGTATCATATATTAGTATCATGTAGTACTTTATTTATTGCCATGTATGAGACATAGTACTCAACTCTCTCTCTTTCTTCATTTAATTCTATGACACCTCATCAAAATTGCTAAGGCGAGTACCATTACAACCAGCCTTAGCAAATACTAAACATTAAGTTCTCTCGTTTTCCTCTCCACCTTGGTCACCTAGACGGAGGGAGTATCTTGCGCGGGCTTTTCCTGCGCGGTAGGCGGGGCAGTTCCGCCTGGTCGGTTCGACAGAGACGCGAGAAGACGAGGGAGTAGGCTGCTGCAAACGTAGGGCTGTGTGATTTGACAGCGAGTTACTGCTGGACAGGTGGGGTCCCGTGATTTGACTTGCCATTATCATTTTAACTGCGGCGCTACGACCGGCGTGAGTCTCCCGATTGCTGACCACCTCGATACAGGTGCCTCTCCCAATGCTCCACCGTGTAGTAGAGGCTGGCTCTTGCATGAGAGCCCACTTCTCCACTTTTTCCTTGCCTCTCTTTCCTCCACATATGCAAAAATGCCATGTAAAGCGCACTATTGTACTTACTTGCTCCTATAGGTGCTTAAGCTTGCCACATAGGCATAAAGTCTGATGTGGCAAGTTAATCAAGAAGAGAGAGACTAGTTTGGTGACCCAAGGAAGAAATGGTGCTAAGCGCGTGTACCTAGGTGAAAAGACAATTTTGAGTCTATAGCTAATTAAATGAAGCAAACTTAGCAACACCATTTCATTGGAAGAGGTCACTCCTTGGCAAATGCAATAAATACTAGTACTCCCTGTGTCCCATAATAAAAGAACATTTTTGGCACTACACTAGTGTCAAAAACGTTCTTATATTATGGGACGGAGGGAGTACGAAGAAAGAGATAGAGAGAAGTAAAAAAATACACTTATAGCCAACCTTATAGCCAAAACCTTGTTGTAGTATGAGTGACTAAGTGATGACTATGTATGACATGCCAACATCAGATAGCCTAACGCACCGTGTTAAATATCCAAGGGCGCGACCACACAAGCGACGCGACGGTCGTGGTAGGCGCGACCACGATACGGGCTGCTGGCAGCCCTTGGATCTGAGATCAAACGGTCGCATGCTAAGTTGCTGAAAATTTGCAGAATAACCCTCCAGGATAGGATATTCACCCATAGATCTAGAATCACGCCATGCAACCATTCGATCTCAGATCCAAGGGCTCTCGGAAGCCCATATCATGGGAGAATGGAAAGCCACTACCCTGCCGTTCACACGCTGGCAGTTCGCTCCTACTCGTCCCCGCACGTCCTTCAATACTACGGCAGTTCGCTCCTAGTCGTCCTGTCCATTCACATTACGGCAGTTCCACTAATCCTAACCCTCCTCCCAAATCCATGGCGTCCCAAATCTCCCCGATCGGCGGTGAGTACAAGGTTAGAACCATCACCGGCGAAGAGTTTGACGTCATCTACACCCGTTCTTCCGCGACAGTGAAAGGATGCCTTTCTCGCTTCAGACGCATGTTCGAAGACTCAGATGATGAGTGGGTCGTTGGGCTAGATGTTGAGTACACCACAGTCCTGGGACGAGAGAAGGATCTAAAGGAAGAAGAGAAGAAGAAGAAGCCCGCCATGATCCAGGTTTGCGTGCATAACTTATGCTTGGTCTACCACATATGCCATGCCGACGTTGAGTGCCAGGATTTTAAGGACATCCTCGAGAGCAACCTAGTCAAATTCGTTACTGTAGACTTTGGTAACGACAAAGAAGTCCTGCGTCAGATAGGCCTCGTTGTAGGCAACACCTTCGACCTCCAGAAGAATCGGCTGGTGTCCTCTCGTCAGCCTTCAATGCTGACCCTGGCAGGAGCCAGGTTTCATCCTTCGTATGGTAAACTGGAGAAATCTCCATACACGTTTCATCGTCATGCATGGCAGCGGAATGTACTAGATATAGACCACATCCACTACGCTGCAATGGATGGCTACCTTTGCTTCAATCTCTACAAGGGTTGGATGAAGAGCAACAGCCAAGTGTGCGGTTCAAGCAAAGAAGTATCGGCCAAGAGGAAGAGGGACAAGGACGAAGTCGAGGACGTGGACGAGGACTCCGAGTAAGGTGGTAGTGTCGTTGCTCATGGTGGTTCTAATGCAGTGTCTACCGGAATAGTTGCAAAGTTTAATTTCAGGTGTGCTTAATTTAATTTGAGGGGTGTGTTGTGCTGAGCCCCAAGCAGAACTATGTTATGTTTCTTCTTGTTACTTTAACTCTTCAGTACGTACATACTAGTATTTCTTACATTTTATCTTTTAGTTGATATAGGACTACCACTCATTTCTTCACATTATATACGTACAATATATATGGCCAACATCATATAGCCAGCAGTTTAGTTGTCAAAGAATTTCAGGGTGCTTAGTTTTGTCAAAGAATTCCAGGGTCCTTAGTTTTATTTGAGGGGTGGGTTGTGCACTTGTGCTGGACACCATTATTGTGACAAGCCTTTTTAATAGTACTATATGCATAATTTGGCGACGAGCGCTCTCTATATGTACCACCTTTTTTTAATTTCATGTTTTGCTCCATGGCACAATCCATCAATACTACTACTGTACAAAAGTGGAGTATATACATTTTTTAAAAGGCTAGAGGGCGGGGCAGTCTAGCTCGGTCGGTTTCACGAGAGGCGAGGGCCTTTGTGATTTGACGGCTCATTACTACTGTCAAATCGAATAGTACTGCGCCGCCGGCTGCATGCCCGGCGCCTCCATTAAACCCCTCCGTTAAACTTGCATGCAAACCGAGAATCCTACTCCTGCCACACGTCCGTTCATGAGCGGGCCGGAATTAAACGCAACACTGGCCGAGCTCCTCCTGTCCGCCCTCAGTTTAAACGAGGCCAGACACCGGCCAAGCTCCTACCGTCCGCCCTCTATTTACACGAGGCCAGACAGACAGCGGGCAAGAATCGCACCCCTCCGCCGCTCCCCCATCTCCTCCTTCACCATTTTCTTCACTCTTCCGATGGCTTCCGATGAGCCGTTCTCCGGCATATTACCCGGCTAGGGGGCCCGCCGAGCCCTCCGGATACGGGCGAGGCCGCTCGGTGCTTCACCAACCTCGCTTGGCCCGACGGAGCCAGTTGCCGCCCCAAGCAGGCGCGTGGTTCAGCAACTCGCCGCTCCAGTTTAGCTCGATGAGGAGTGGCGAGTTGCTCCACGCCGGCACGGCGGCTAGCACGCAGGTACGGGCGTCGTCGCTACCGCGTCGTACCGCGCCACCAGTGTCTGCGGTGGACGCGCCTCCCGTGTCTGTGGGCGCGCCTCCCGTGCCTGCGGCAGCGCCATGCAGGCAGAGATAGAAGCCGGGTGCGTGGAGAGCGACGAGTCGGTGGCCAGCTTCTCTGTGTCCACCGCCATCATCGAGGAGAAGTAGAACACGGGAGGCCGCCGCCACTTGGGACCCATGAAGGCCACTGCCGAGGCGACGACCGCGGATTCAGGTGGTTTCTTTGCTGCTTCGTCTCTTCCGAGGACCTTCGTCGACCCCGCAAGTGTCTGACGGACATGAGGAAGACAAAGGGATCCGCGGGCGGCCATTTAGAACTAAAATAAGTCTAGATACATCCATTTCTAGGACAAGTATTTCCGGACGGAGGGAGTATTAATTATACAAGAGAGCCGGATGGGCACCTCTTAGTTCATGTAAATGTAATGAAATCCATCATGTTTATATGAAGATCCCGCTTTTTTATACGAAATCCTTCATACTTATATGAAATTAGTCTGTGTTTGCACGAATTTCATCTGGTTGGTTAGAGTTGTAAAAATGTATGCCGCTGGCGTTTGATGTCGTCCTCCGCTTAAGGAAGCGGGAGGAAATTTGCCGGCTGCCGTTGGAGATGCTCTTTATGCTGGAAATAATAGAGTGACATCCAATCCATTTGAGTTAATTGCCTGTATGATTGTCCCCCTATAAAAAGTTAATTGCATGTACAGTGTACACGTGACTTGCAGGGTGGCTACAGCTTCGTACAGAAAGTTAAAAAGAAACAAGTCCATCCTTAATCTTGTATTCTAAGTACTCTGTGGGTTCCACTGTCAGTACAGTAGCGAAAGAAGTATATATTAAATAAGTAGAGTAATATATAATATAAAATATAAAGTTAAAAGACAGAATTCGAACTCATGTCATCGCGTTGCGAGCATCCGGCACTAACCAGCCCAGCACATTTTTGTTGTAGACCATGCTAGAGATATATCTCCATGTCTACTCTTATATATACTCCATTCGTTCCTAAATATTTGTCCTTTTCAGATTTTAAATGGACTACCACATACGGATGTGTATGTAGACATATTTTAGAGTGTAGATTCACTCATTTGGCTCCGTATGTCTTTTCAGGAAGGGGTCAGATTTGTCCTTGATTTATTTATTAGGTATCCAGATGGCACTGCACTGCCAAGAAAAGAGGGTAACATCAAAATTACGGACTACTTTTTTGAGTATGTTGGTAAGGTCCGGTCATAGTCACTTGTTGAAATCTCTAAAAAGACAAATACTCCCTCTGTCCGGAAATACTTGTCATCAAAATGGATAGAAGGAAATGTATCTAGACGTATTTTAGTTTTAGATACATCGCTTTTTATCCATTTTGATGACAAGTATTTTCGGATGGAGGGAGTAGAAAACAGAGTTGGTGATGATGGTGTGCGTGCCATCCTGCAATATAGGCCGTCGGATTTATATCTAACGGATAGGAAAGAAACTATGGCAATTTTGCAAAAATATACCCACACGTCTCTCCACGTTCGCAAATAAGGCCTTCCCTCGTTCAACCTTTTCTCTCACAAGATAAACTACTCATACAAATGCATCTTGATGTTCCGTGCAACGCACGGGCAGCTAGCTAATTTCTTTTAAAATAGTTGCTGTGATAATTGGGTTGAAGTGATATATTTTATGTCTGCCCCGAATGATTTCAGATTGACTAGTAGTAACAAAGAAAAGGTTGCCTTGTTAATTAACAGAAAACAGGGTGAAAACTATCACATGAGGCCGGTAAAAACAAGGCACACTGGGTTCAGCGTCATCGTCACTACAGCTGTGCGCACGCGAGAAGTCTACATATCGAGGAGGCTACCGAGCGAGGCACCGAGACACAATGTTTGAGAGAGAAACCAATTGACAGATTATGATCAGATCGAGTTGTCACCCTTCTGCTGTCATTGTTGGGGGGGAGGGAGATAAAGACGTATCGAGAGTGTGCGCGGTAGGCACAGAGGCACAACTAGCGAGTGTGTGTGTTTGAAAGAGGAGTAGATAGATTATTATCAAGATCGATGTGCCACCCTACTCCTTCGGTGCCGGGTAGTGTGTGTGTGTATGTTTGAGAGAGAAACCAGTTGATAGATTAGTATCAAGATCGAGGTGTCACCCTACTCCTTCAGTGTTGGGAAGTGTGGGTGTGTGTGGGGGGGCAGTGACACTCACATATCTCTACTCTTATAAAAAACAGAGTTGGTGATGATGGTGTTCCTGCCGTCCTGCAATATAGGCCATCCGATTTATATCCGACGGACAGGAAGGAAACTATGGCAATTTTGCAAAAAGATACCCACACTCATCTCCGCATTTGCAAATAAGGCATTCCCTCGTTCATCCTTTTCTCCCACAAGATAAACTTCTCACACAAATGCATCTTGATGTTCCGTACAACGCATGGGCATCTTGCTAGTAGGGAGAAGGAGTTTGTGTGACACATATCTAGCTATGTTAAGGGATAGGTAGATAGCATATGTGTGAGAGACATTATTATACTTTGAGACATTAGTGGCTGTGGGTGGGCAGAATTAAAGGGGTGGGCGTGTTAGACATAGAGAGCGTGTGTGTTTCTGTGTGAGAGACTTGTAGGACGGGGTAGAAAGACGAATTTAACCCTGACGGAGGGAGAGAAATACACGAAGTGCGCGTGTGAGATTCCGATGCCCACAGGGAAATGAGATATGTATGCGTGTGAGAGAGATTGCACAATTCATTCACGTATCACTATCTAGCGATCGTGGGCGTGCATCGCTTGAACATAAGTCAATATCTACTGCGTATCGTGGCCAAAGGTACAATATCGATTCAACGCTATAAAGATTGGACACTCACATATCACATTTTTTCTATTTAAATAAACCTTTTCAGTTGTGCATGCCAAAGTTACAGTGATGTTTCTTCAAACAACCAATGTAGCTATCATGTATATGCACCATTGTTACTCTTGCATCCAAATTCATTAGTCTTGGATGATTTAAGTTTCTATTTCGAAGTAATATATGTAATATTCATATATGAATTCAACGGGTACGCAGTTTATGAAATGGAGGCTATGTAATCATATGAGGTAACACTTTTAAGTAGCTGACTACAATATCCATTTCTTTTTGTGCGCCTCTACACTAACACGTCAATGCATTATGTTTAAAGTAAATAACCAATGGCACTAAATTATCTATTTACACGAGAAATACATAGGCCGAGCGTTTGATCCCTTTTTTGTGAATGCGCCACTACACCCGTACGATTGGCCGCGCCCGTGTGAACGTCCAAGTTATCGGCGCATCATCCCGAGTTAGTCTTTTTCTGGGGTGGACTTCACACCAGTTATTAACTGCTGACGCGTGCCCCGTGTACACAGTCTAGCATGACCTTCCCGCAAGCACGGTCCAAAATTAGTTGAAACTGGATACGAACGATCCCGCGGGCGGCAAAATCTCCCGCCTCCTTCTAAAATTTCTGCCACCTTAGTCTTTAGCATGCGAAATCCCCCTTTTGTCCTTGGTGCACGGAGACCAACAGTTACAATACCGCCCTCATCTACATGATAGGTCAGGGCTGCTTTGGTAACTTCCGATTCCCCCACTACATGGCACCACCATTTCCTCTCCCCTCCCGCAAAAACGACTAACTCCACAGCACCAGAGCATCTTACATCACGCCGTCCGTACTTCACCGCCCTTTCTCCCCTCCCCTCTCGAAACCCTAGACTGCTCATCCACCGGCGTACCATAGCCCATTCACTGCCAGCGGCGTCCACCTCGCCGGATCTGCTTCTACGGCCGCATCTACCCCTCCCACCTCCCCTAGAAACAAGTAGACTGCTCATCCACCACTGTACCACAGCCCATTCAGTGCGGCCTTGTCCACGACGCCGGATCTGCTTCGCCGGTACTCTCGTCAACCGCCGCGCATCTGCAGCGGCTCATTCGTACTCCCCACCGGAGACGCTTCGTCCACACCCCCCGGAGCCGCCCCACCGACGCCCCCGTCGACGGCCTCTGATCCTCTTCACCGACACCTTCCTCAACCCTACCGGAGCCACTTCGCCGACACCTTCCTCAACCCTACCGGAGCCGCTTCGCTAACACCATCGTCAACCCTACCGGAGTAGCTTCGCCTATACCATTCTCAACCCTACCGGGGCCGCTTTGCCAACTCACAAGTCCACGGCCTCAGATCCGCTTCCTCGCACCCTCATCCAACCTACCGGAGCAGCTTCTGACGCCCCGTCCACGGCCGCAGATCCGCATCGTCGACACCACCCTTAACCCAACCACCGGAGCTGCTTCTGACGCCCCGTCCACGGCCGCAGATCCGCATCGTTGACACCATCCTTAACACAACCACCGGAGCAGCTTGTGACGCCCCGTCCACGGCCGCAGATCCGCGTCGTCGACACCATCCTTAACCCAACCACTGGAGCTGCTTCACCTACGCCCTTGTCCATGGCCACAGATCCGCTTCGCCCACACCGTAGTCCACCCTACCAGAGCCACTCCACAAACACCCTACTCGACGATTCTAGATCTCCTTACCGGACCCCGACAGCCAGCGCAGCGTCATCACCCTCGACGTTTCTAACCTGATTCCCACCATCTGGATAGATGCCAAGCACCCGCCACGACCTAGGTACTTGTCACCTTTAAACCCGTCCAGCATCACCTGCCCGATGTACTTCAAATATACTAACCGGTCGCTGTTACCTGTTATGCAGCTGGCAAAAACTACAAGGACGATGTTTCTTCTGGATCTAACAGCTTGGCCAACCAAGATCCTGGACTGAGGCATTGCTATGATCTTGTAAGCGCGTCTCTCTCTCTCTTGTATTGTTCTGTGCCTGCCAGCGTGCTTTGCTAGGATTTTCGACCAGTAATCCCTTTGTGCAGACAACGATTTCTACTACTGGCTGCTAAATTAGATATGTAGATGTCATACATGATACTACCTCGTACCTCCGTTCCTAAATATAAGTCTTTCTAGAGATTCCACTATAGGCTACATACGGAGCAAAATGAGTGAATCTACACTCGAAAATGCATCTATATACATCTGTATGTGGTCCATACTGGAATCTCTACAAAGACATATATTTAGGAACAGGGGCAGTACATTACACAAAATCGTAGGTGGCATGTAGGAATTCCAGTGCACTACATTAGGCTCCCTTAGAGTGCCTGCTAGTCCAGCATACAGAGTCATGGCTAGTTTATGGTACGCGCACAATCGTTAATTGGTGGTTTAAATATGCGCAAGGGATATGCAATGTAGTATCATGTAGAGATTTCTGAAATGAGCTGTGTCAACTTGCAGATAGGGTTACACAATGAAAAAGTACAAGATGTATGTGGCAATTTCATGGAACATTGCAAAAAAAGGAGAGGCAGCAGTGAGCCTATACAGTGTGCTATGGTACATCACTCCTCCATTGCAATCATCGTGACATGTTATTTGTATGCCAGTCCTATTAGCCAAGTTTCTTAGGGACAGTTATTACGAGTTATCCTAAGAAAATAAGCACCTGTGAATATAAGCTCCATGTAATAAGCCAACCAGTTCTTTTCATTGCGTTTTCAACTTATCTTTGGTATGATCAGTGGAAAGTCTAGATTCCATTATATTTTTTTCATTTTGCTACCCATATGGAAATTAATTTGACTTGCAAACATCACAAATTGAACCCAGTGCAGTAATTAATATGATAGGAAAACAGACCATCACTATTTGCTCAAAATGCAAATACAAAGATACCATCTACTTGGCACAATCTACTTTGGTCAATGTTTTCCATAGAGATCTCATTGCCTAATTTAAACGAAGAATGCATGACCCACATTTAAATGAAGAACAATTATTTATTGAAATTCGATGGTCCAAGTGGCTGGTTATTATCGTATAGCAGCACCACCTGAAAGCATCATATAGCAGCAGCAGCTCATAGCAACTCATCATACAGCAGCAGCAGTCTGCAATTCATCATATACCAGCAGTAGCTCATAGCAATTCATCATATAGCAGCAGCAGGAGCAACTCATAGCAATTCATCATATAGCAGCAGCAGGAGCAGCTTGTAGCAACTCATCATATAGCAGCAGCAGCAGCTCATAGCAATTCATCATATAGCAGCAACAGCAGCTCATAGCAACTCATCATACAGCAGCAGCTCATAGCAATTCATCATATAGCAGCAACAGGAGCAGCTCATAGCAATGCATCATATAGCAGCGGCAGAAGCAGCTCATAGGAATTCATCGTATAGTGGATCATAATGACAATTTGGCAAAAAATCAGAGGAGATCCTCACCTTGTTGGATGAGCTCATCCTTCAACAGCACCTCAAGGCCATGGCCTGGGAGGAGGGGAGGGGGAATAAGGTGCCTTCTGCCACAGTGTGGCATCAGCCGTAGTTGTGCAGCGCCCGCCGGAGTAGTGCGTTGGACGAACCACAGTGGAGTAGCTGCTGAAGACCATGAGAATGAGGGGCGGCGCCAGAGGGAGGAGCAGCCAGGGAGATTTGCCCCTACCCGCCGGCCATGTAGCCTAGCTGGACATAGCATCGTCGAGGACCAGGCCAGATGGGACCAGTGGCGACGGCTCGCTGGAGGAACCCTAGTGCTGCAGGCAGGGGATCGAGGTAGAGGGAAAGGGGAGAGGAGATGCAAGCGGGCAGGGCAATGAATGCTTGCGTGTTTGTTTTTACTTGAGGGTCGGGTGTGACACGGGCGTCAGCAGTTGCATTTTGAGTGTAATATAGGCAGACAACAGAGTCATTTCACTATTCCCCTTCCCTTCAATTTTTAGTGAGGTTCTACCCGAAACACCCCCCTCCAAAGCGAAATTAGTTAAGCCCAAGCCCATAACTCAAAAATGACTTCTTTACATATTTTATGGCTTATTTTGACAATATGCCCTGAAAAGGCGGAATTGAACTGGCCCTTAAACTGCAATTCAATTGTGCGTGCAATGATGAATCACTCCTGCCTGCTATCTGTACATTTAGGCATCATCATACATGGCATAACCTAATACATGTGCATTCCATTGTAGAATCTGGAATATGCAATGTTTATGTTAGTTCATACGTTGCACATGATGTTTAAATGCCCCTTAAATCTGGTCAGTCAAGTGATGGTCTTTAAGCCTCCTTCTTTGCTTCTTTTCTTGATATGTAAGATTTGCTCGCACATCTGTTCAATTGCTTGTTTGCATCAGCCAGCCATACTAGGACTGTTTGCTTTGATTAATTGTTGTTCTTGACCTAACACTCTAACAGAGCTTGTCAACGATTTAAACACTAAGGGCTGCTGTAGTGGGGCCTTGTCTAACTCATAGGTGACATAAAGGTTTGGCTGTACACTACAGTAGGCTCTCCAAGAGTACCTGGACATCCAGTTCGAAGGTATGCCTAGTTTTTACATAGTGCAGACATAGTAAATGCTCATTTCATTGTGTGCAAGTGCAAGAGATGCGGCATGTTTCATTATGTGGTGTTGTTTTGTTATAATCTCATCCTTTTGTGTTCACAGACTCGAAAGTATGCATATTTATCTTCCAAGGAGACGAGTAACTAGTTTGTGTCACCTTGCAGAGGGGGTACAATGAAGATAAGATTGAGGATTTCCAAGTACAAGATGTTAGGAAGGAGCCTTGCAAGAGAAGTAGGAGCTACGCTGAGCCTCTTCAACCTGGTAAGGTAAGTCACTGTATGCAACTCAACAGTTCAATTCCTTGTTTGTTTTAGGCACAGTTAATTTTCTCTTTTCAATTGCTTTATTTGTCCTCCGTTAATGAGATGCCCAAATAATCAGGCCTGATGTTCGGTACTTGTATCACTATTAGTTGACATAATTAAAGGCCTTACCATTTAATTACTCTGCCGAAGTGTGCCTGAAGCTTTGAAGGCTATTAACCAACTATTATTGCATGAGGCTCACAATCTAGTTTATACTACGCTAATGATTGCATAGTTTTGCCTACTGTAGTATGTTTGTATAAAACCCTCTGTTGTTCATTATGCTCCCTAAGACTTTAATTGAGGCACAGAATGGCCAACTGCTTGCTTACTTATACGCAACGTAATGTCTAAATTTGTAACTCGTCTGTGTTTTTAATTGGGCCCCAACATCATGCTCCTCTGGTGAGCTAAGAGGGATTTCTGTACGCATGCTGCACAGACTATCTTTTTATAATTTTTAAAATTTCACCTGCTTATGCTTCATGACGTGTAACATTTTTTTTGAAAGTGACGTGTAACATTATTGTTAGTCTTGTTTTGCCATGTAGTACAAAATAGTGTCTTGTTTGCTTCACTGTTGTAACTATATTTTTGCCCTCGTCATGTGTACTTACAGAAACATTTCAGGATGAAGTGACATCAACACAAAGATCTGCGAGCAGTGCGGCATGGCCGTTACCGAATGATTATGGATTGGAATTGGAATGTGATGATGTTCTCGAGCATCAACTAGAGGTGGCAAGACAACGTGTACATGATTGTCAACGTATAATCAACAAGTTGAGACTGGACATGCAGGTATTAGATGCAGGAGTCAAAAAATGAAACAAGACACTGAGGTAACCATGAAGGAATTGGAGATTTTGCAGACTGAAATTTGTGCTATCTGAATCCGACCAATCCTATTTTCTGATGAGATTATAGTTCAAATGGAGTTAAGTTGATGTGCGTCCATGATGTATGAGCTATATTTGCCCAGTGTATGTAATTTACTGTTTGTGTATGCTTTATTATCACCTGTGCCGAACCATAATGCCCAGTGGGTATAATCGGCTGTAATTTCTTTATTGTATAGTGTAGAATTATTCTACCTTTCTATGCCTTGATCTCTTTGTTGTATAGTGTATGCTTTTTAGAGGTGATAGTATTGAGTAGGATAATTCTTTGAATATGCTATATCGTTCAAACGGGGGCCAACTCGCCCGACCATTGCCCTTCACGGGCCGTCGGATCCATGGGCCTTCTACGTCGTAGGATCCATGGGCCTTCTACGTCTCGTAGGATCCATGGGCCTTCTACGTCTCGTAGGATCCATGGGCCTTCTACGTCTCATAGCATCCATGGGCCTTCTACGTCTCGTAGGATCCATGGGCCGCCGACTCATTTATGGGTCTTGTACGGGCCTTTAATGGGCTGTAGATGGGCCTTTAATGGAAATCGTACGTTTTATGGGCTGACCATAACGGGCCGTTAATAGGCCATATTTGGTGATGCTCTGAAAATGGCCCAACAGACTAACGGTCCACAAACGGGCCGACTATAACGACGGGCTGAATTTGGCCCACAAGCAGAAAATGACAATAACGGGCCGTAAGTAACCGAATGCTGCAAATGAGCCCAAGAATAAATGGGCCCTTAGAAGGCCGAAAGTTAACTTGGGCTGGAAACGGCCCAACGGAATAACGGGCCGTTAATGGGTATAAAGTGATACACTGTTCATTATGGGCCAGTTTCAGCACGGGCCGCTAATGGGCCAAGAGTTACAAAGGGCCTCATATGGGCCGAAAGACGTCATGGGCTATACATGGGCCATAAATGAAAACGGGCTGGAATCATATTGGATGGCCCAGATGACGCTACTGGGCCTAATTCGGATAGGGCGTAACGGGCCTTGGGTTAGCGGCCTGTAAATGGGCTATATGCAAACATGCCGTTAACAGGCTTTCCATGGGCCGGCCCGCCAGCTTTTGACAAAGTCAAACGGGCCGGCCTTTTCACAGGAATGGGCCACTGTTGGGCCGTGCCACGTGTCGACGTATCATAGGCGCCTTCTGTCCAGTGAGTGGATGACATCTGTCCCAACGATGAGCCGACACGTGTTTCCTCTAGCCAATGATGATTTTACACCTGGAAAATCCCCATTGGTCGGGGCTGTTAACGGGTTATCGGATCCAAAACCCGACCCGATAGCTTAACGGCGTTCCGTTACGGTGGATGCCACGTGTCGGTCACCCTTGACGAAAGCACTTCTGTGACGCGCGATTTATCGTCATGGAAGTGGACACTTCCGTGATGATAATTTTGGTAATGTCATGGAACACTTCTACGACAGCACAGGTATGACTATCTTGATTCTGTCATAAATTTGTCATGGATGTACATGCATGACAAAAAACGCGACCTACTGTGACAAACACGTATCATCACGGAAGTGTATTTTTTTTGTAGTGCTACAGGCGTTTTGTGCGAGATTTTAGCACCATATCTGCACCTCTCAATGAGCTTACAAAGAAGGATGTGCCTTTTGTTTGGGGTACCGCACAGGAAGAAGCCTTCATGATATTGAAAGATAAGTTGACACATGCTCCTTTACTCCAACTTCCTGATTTTAATAAGACTTTTGAGCTTGAATGTGATGCTAGTGGAATTGGATTAGGAGGTGTGTTATTACAAGATGGAACACCTGTTGCATACTTTTCTGAAAAATTGAGTGGGCCTAGTCTGAACTATTCTACTTATGATAAAGAATTATCTGCTCCTGTTCGGACCTTAGAAACATGGCAACATTATTTGTGGCCCAAAGAATTTGTTATACATTCTGATCATGAATCTTTGAAACACATTAAAAGTCAAGCTAAACTGAACCGTAGACATGCTAAATGGGTTGAATTCATTTAGACTTTCCCTTATGTCATTAAACACAAGAAGGGTAAAGAAAATGTTATTGCTGATGCATTGTCTCGTCGTTATACTATGCTTTCACAACTTGACTTTAAAATATTTGGTTTGGAGACCATCAAAGATCAATATGTGCATGATGTTGAATTTAAAGATATATTGCAAAATTGTAAAGAAGGTAGAACATGGAACAAGTTCGTCGTTAACGATGGATTTGAGTTTCGTGCTAACAAGCTATGCATTCCAGCTAGCTTCGTTCGTCTTTTGTTGTTGCAGGAGGCGCATGGAGGAGGACTAATGGGACACTTTGGCGTGAAGAAGACGGAGGATATACTTGCTACACATTTCTTTTGTCCAAAGATGAGACGGGATGTTGAGCGTTTTGTTGCTCGCTGCACTACATGTCAAAAAGCTAAGTCATGACTAAATCCTCATTGTTTATATATGCCTTTGCCTGTACCTAGTGTTCCTTGGGAGGATATATCTATGCACTTTGTTTTAGGTTTACCTCGAACAAAGATGGGGAGGGATAGCATATTTGTTGTCGTGGATAGGTTCTCGAAAATGGCACACTTTATACCATGTCATAAAAGCGATGATGTTGTTAATGTTGCTGATTTGTTCTTTCGTGAAATTATTCGCTTGCATGGTGTGCCAAATACTATTGTTTCAGATCGTGATAATAAATTTCTTAGTCACTTTTGGAGATGTTTATGGGCTAAGTTGGAGACTAAACTGCTTATTAGTACTACTTGTCACCCCCAAACTGATGGTCAAACTGAAGTAGTCAATAGAACATTGTCTACTATGCTTAGGGCTGTTTTGAAGAATAATAAGAAAATGTGGGAAGAATGCTTGCCTTATATTGAATTTGCTTATAATCGTTCGTTGCATTCTACTACTAAGATGTGCCCTTTTGAAATTGTGTATGGTTTCCTACCTCGTGCACCCATTGATTTGTTGCCTCTTTCATCTTCGGAGAAGTTCAATTTTGATGCTAAACAACGTGCTGAATTGATCTTAAAAATGCATGAGTTAACTAAGGAAAACATTGAGCGTATGAATGCTAAATATAAACTTGTTGGAGATAAGGGTAGAAAACATGTTGTCTTTGTACCTGGAGATCTTGTTTGGTTACATTTGCGTAAGGACAGGTTTCCTAATTTGCGCAAATCAAAGCTAATGCCACGTGCTGATGGTCCTTGTAAGGTGTTAGAGAAAATAAATGATAATGCATATAAACTTGAGCTGCCTGCAGATTTTGGGGTTAGTCCCACTTTTAACATTGCAGATTTGAAGCCTTATTTGGGTGAGGAAGATGAGCTTCCGTCGAGGACGACTTCATTTCAAGAAGGGGAGGATGATGAGGACATCAATACCATTGTTACACCCACAACCCCTGCTACTATACATACTGCACCGATTACTAGAGCTCGCGCACGCCAATTAAATTACCAGGTACTTTTGTTTCTTGGTAATGATTCTAATGTTCATGAGAATATGATGCTGCCTAAATTGGATACATTTGTTTTGCTTACAAATGAAGGGCCTAGCTTGGAGAAGGATGAACATTGGAGCAAGAACAAGCATGGAGTTGATGGCATGCGCAAGGGAGACAAGAATAGAGTTTCAAGTGATGATTTCAGGACTTTGAAGCCACCATAATGAGTGCATGAAGCCTTGGACGAAATATACAAGATGCCACTTCATATTTTTCGTCCAGAGGCTATTCTAGGTGCTGCGTCACCTTATTTTTGGGCCAGGCCCATGTAATTTGGAAATACTTCAATATAGGCTGTTTTTAGAGTCCGTATGTGTGGGGAAACAAGAGTTAGGGTGGGTTTCGGACCCCTCCTCCAAGGGCCACGAAATTCACCCCTCTTCCTCCATATATACAGCCCCTAGGGCATCATTTAGACTTTGGGCTTTGTTTAGATTGAAAGTTCGCCATAGCTGCAACTTCGCGTACTTCGTTTGTGTTCAACGACCAGACAAAGGCGTCACAGAACCCACCTTCATTAATAAAGCTTTGCTCTTTTATTCACAATATCCAAATTGCAATCTCAGTTTCTTGCTTGTTCTTCGTTTGCTCGCAGGAAATAGACCCTCGTGGTTAGGTTGATCGTGCTCCGGCGCGGTCAATAACCCCTCGGAAGTTGGTTTAGCGATTGTTAAGGCGCGACGTCTTCGCACGTTCGTAGTCGGATCGTCAAAGTCGACTCCCACAGAAAACAATTGCTATCTCATCGAAACATCGGGACACCTTTGCCTCTATCACGCCGGCCCCTCACTCGAATGATTATGCCAGCCACCTGACCTTCTTCACCGAGGTGGTGATGCGCCTGGAGGCTCGATCTGCCAGAGCTCACTAGCTTGTGGAGGAAAGGGGTCGTGGCCTGCTTGAGCGCGCTTTCTCCCATGTCTTCAGCCACCTCCTGAATGCCGACCCCAACTTTGATTTCGACGCCGCCATCGCCCCCGTACCCACGGTTGTTCAGGGCGACCTGGCGCGTTGGGTTGAGGACAATGTGGACGCGTTGGTCAGGGCCTTCACCTCGGAGGATGACGCGGTGGTGGTCGCCGCAGACGAAGGCGACGTGGTTGACGATGGCGACGGGGGCGTCGCCGATGGCGGCGACGATGCCGACGAAGACCACGACGACGAGAGCGACGCGTCTGCGGGTGAAGCAGCAAGCGACATTTCTGGCTGATCCCTTGTTCTCCTGTCATTTCATCCTACACACAAAACTCGGGCGTGGCCCTTGGAAAACTTGTAAGAGCATTTTGAGAGGGGGAGCCCCCCATGTAAGCAAATTGCAGTTTTTACTTTCCTATGCAGTGTGAGTTTGTGCCCTCGTGGACTCGTGAATCCAGGTGCGAGTTTTCTGTCATGGTTTACCTTAGCCAGCGCCAGCTCTGAGCTGGGTCGCGAGGCGTCGCGTTTCTGAGAATCCCGCGGAGCTTGTCGCCCCATCAGAGGGGGCCCCACAAGAGGCGAGCACCAGTTGCAGTGCTAGCGCGCGCTTGGCGTGCGCTTGCTTCACGCTGTCCCGCTCGCGAGGAGCTCGTGAGGGGAAGGCGACGGACATGAGTCCCCGACAAAACGAGATCCAGAAGGCAAGAAATTGCTCGAACGAGAAAAAGCTCCCACCGCGCGCATCGATAAAAATTCGGCTTCAACTTAAATCCAGATCCAGAAAGCAAAGCTACAGAAAGAGAGATCCAAAGCAAAAGGCCGCGTCTGGCACCTAGTCTAGTCTTCTGGTCTTCAAGTCTTCTCACCAGCGTGGAGCTAAGTGCTGCCACTAGGCGTGGGAGGGAGCCCCAGGGCCTGAGGCCGGCACCCCTGAAACTCCGTGGCGTGTACCGCCCCAACTCATTATTACGTGAGAGTGTCATGGGCGGCGAGCTTCACAGGCACTGGGCCTTCTTCACAGGTACCGGCCTTGCTTCATATCACCAGACGAGGGCCCCGCCTTGCGCCACCCTTGACCATCTTTGAGCCGACCGGTCACCGGGACGACACAAAAGAGGGAAAGAGGACGCCAGCGGTGCCCTCGGCGACCACAGGTCCTCTGCCGGGGGAAGGGTCGTCGAGGCCTCCCCGGCAGAGGGCCTACCTCCGGGTGTCACCAGGCGTTGCGCGACGCGGGGAGGGGCCTTGCTCCTGGCTCACTCCTGGCGGCCCCCAGCGCATTTCCCTTGTTGGAAGGGGTGCTGCCATGCCAGGGTCGTCGATCGACGCTGCAACCTGATTCATCTGTAGCCCATGGTTAGTGCAAGCCTGTTCCTGAGAGATTAGCGGTACCCTGTAGTTGCCGTTGCCGGCGCGATCGTCGTGGATCTCCGTTGGTTCTTGGAAAGCTTCGGCTCCTAGCGCCCCCTCTCCCCAATCTTCTCCAACGAATGAGCCGGGGTCGTCCTCCGGTGCGTACTCTTGGTCCATCATGCGGGGCACGTAGGCCTCCGGGGCCGTCACCCCGAACACATCGCCGTAGTGCCCCACGCTCCATGTTTACTCGGCCCAGGGTGGCGTCCTGAGGATGGTAGCGTGGCATCCGGCTAGGGCCATGGGGGGCGACGCTTGCGCCCGTGCTTGTCGCGGGTGGCATGGGGGCGGCGAAGCCCCCTACGCCGCTGGCCGTGCTGATGTTGACGAAGCCCCCGGGCGTAGTTGATGGCGTGCGGCTGTGGTGAGGCTCGCCGCGTGGCCCTGCAGTGGCGTGAGGAGAAAGTCGATAGCAGAAAGGTGGTGCTCCCGACGCCGCTGCATCCAGCAGCTCGGCAACACGCTGCAGCTGTGCATCCCGGCCGCCTTCCATCAGCCTGCATCGCAGCAGCTCCCTTGCCACCGTGAGCGCTGCCCGCATGTTTGCTTGCTCCCGCCGTGAGTGCGGCGCCGTTGCTGCGGCATGGCTTGCTGCTCTTGTAGCGGCTCGTACTTGCCGTGGGGTGAGGGTGGACGACGCCTGGCCGCGCTGCCCGCGCCCAGTGGAGTTTGTCGGTGCTCGCGCCGCCTGGAGCGCGGGGTCGAGGTCTTCATGGGCTAGCGACGCTGCCCGGGCTGGCCAGGCTGCCCAGCGGTCGGAGCCGGCCCTTGAGTCGTCGGACATCGTGGCTGTGGAGCGTCGGCGAGCTGGTCGGCGGAGAAGAAGCTCCGGCGCACCCCTACCTGGCGCGCCAAATGTAGGATGTGGGGTTCCGGCAAGCCCTTAAGGTTCGAACACTCGCGTGCGCGCGAAGTCTTTCCCTCCTACCAATCTACGGCCTAGCTTGCTAAGATCTCGCGGACGAACTCGACGAACTTGCAACACAAAGAGACACGGGATTTATACTGGTTCGGGCCACCATTGTGGTGTAATACCCTACTCCAGTGTGGTGGTGGTGGATTGCCTCTTGGGCTGATGATGAACAGTACAGAGGGAAGAACAACCTCCTGAGGTTGAGGTGTTCTTGTGCTTAGTGGCTTAGCGGGTGAGAGCTGGATGAACTGCTCTCTCCCCCTACTGTGGTGGCTAGTTCTATTTATATAGGCCCTGGTCCTCTTCCCAAATATCGGGCGGGAAGGGAGCCAACAACAGCGGGCAAATTTGAAGGGGGACTGCTAGTACAAGCTATCCTGACAAAAGCGGTCTTCATCTGCAAAAGGCTCTGGTGGTGACGCCGTCTTGGGCTCCACGATGACCTCCGTCTTGCCGTCCTCCTGGTCTTGGTCTCATTGCACCGATATAGCAACCTTTGCCTGATGCCTCGGTACTCCTCGCCTGCGCTGGCCTCCTTAGCACCAAAGAGGAAACAAGGACGCCGCGCGCGCTGGTGCCCGCCTGGCGCCCGCCTGGTGTCGATCATCATGGCTCACGTCACGAGAGCCTCGTGAGGTTTGCCCTGCCTTGATATCTCCACTCCTCGTGAGCCTGCCTGACTAGGCCACTCCTGAGGAGATCTTGCGTTGTCTGTCTCGCGAGGCTTGGCCCCTCGCGTGGGTCTTGGATGCCTTGTTGATGAAGTTGGGCCGTACGGCCTACTGGCTTAGCCACGCCGTGGGCCACAGGCAGGCAAGTCTGGGGACCCCCGTTCCCAGGACGCCGACAGTCAACATGCTAAATGGGTTGAATTCATTGAGACTTTCCCTTATGTTATTAAACACAAGAAGGGTAAAGAAAATGTTATTGTTGATGCGTTGTCTCGTCGTTATACTATGCTTTCACAACTTGACTTCAAAATATTTTGTTTGGAGACCATCAAAGATCAATATGTGCATGATGCTGAATTTAAAGATGTATTGCAGAATTGTAAAGAAGGTAGAACATGGAACAAGTTCGTCGTTAACGATGGATTTGTGTTTCGTGATAACAAGCTATGCATTCCAGCTAGCTCCGTTCGTCTTTTGTTGTTGTAGGAGGCGCATGGAGGAGGACTAATGGGACACTTTGGCATGAAGAAGACGGAGGATATACTTGCTACACATTTCTTTTGGCCAAAGATGAGACGGGATGTTGAGTGTTTTGTTGCTCGCTGCACTACATGTCAAAAAGCTAAGTCACGACTCAATCCTCATGGTTTATATATGCCTTTGCGTGTACCTAGTGTTCCTTGGGAGGATATATCTATGGACTTTGTTTTAGATTTACCTCGAACAAAGAAGGGGAGGGATAGCATATTTGTTGTCGTGGATAGGTTCTCGAAAATGGCACACTTTATACCATGTCATAAAAGCGACGATGCTGTTAATGTTGCTGATTTGTTCTTTCGTAAAATTATTCGCTTGCATGGTGTGCCAAATACTATTGTTTCAGATCGTGATACTAAATTTCTTAGCCACTTTTGGAGATGTTTATGGGCTAAGTTGATGACTAAACTGCTTTTTGGTACTACATGTCATACCCAAACTGATGGAGAAACAGAAGTTGTCAATAGAACGTTGTCTACCATGCTTAGGGCTGTTTTGAAGAATAACAAGAAAATGTGGGAAGAATGCTTGCCTCATATTGAATTTGCTTATAATCGTTCATTGCATTCTACTACTAAGATGTGCCCTTTTGAAATTGTGTATGGTTTCCTACCTTGTGCACCTATTGATTGTTGCCTCTTCCATCTTCGGAGAAGGTTAATTTTGATGCTAAACAACATGCTGAATTGATTTTAAAAATGCATGAGTTAACTAAGGAAAATATTGAGCGTATGAATGCTAAATATAAACTTGCGGGAGATAAGCGTAGAAAACATGTTGTGTTTGCACCTGGAGATCTTGTTTCGTTACATTTGCGTAAGGATAGATTTCCTAGTTTGCGCAAACCAAAGCTAATGCCACGTGATGATGGCCCTTTTAAGGTGTTAGAGAAAATAAATGATAATGCATATAAACTTGAGCTGCCTGCAGATTTTGGGGTTAGTCCCACTTTTAACATTGCAGATTTGAAGCCTTATTTGGGTGAGGAAGATGAGCTTCCGTCGAGGACGACTTCATTTCAAGAAGGGGAGGATGATGAGGACATCAATACCATTGTTACACCCACAACCCTGCTACTATACATACTCGACCGATTACTAGAGCTCGCGCACGCCAATTGAATTACCATGTACTTTCGTTTCTTGGTAATGATTCTAATGTCCATGAGAATATAATGCTGCCTAAATTGGAACATTTGTTTTTCTTACAAATGAAGGGCCTAGCTTGGAGAAGGATGAGCATTGGAGCGAGAACAAGCAAGGAGTTGATGGCATGCGCAAGGGAGACAAGAATAGAGTTTCAAGTGATGATTTCAGGACTATGAAGCCACCATAATAAGTGCATGAAGCCTTGGACGAAATATACAAGATGCCACTTCATAATTTTTGTCCAGAGACTATTCTAGGTGCTGCGTCACCTTATTTTTGGGCCAGGCCCATGTAATTTCAAAATACTTCAATATAGGCTGTTTTTAGAGTCCGTATGTGTGGGGAAACAAGAGTTAGGGTTGGTTTCGGACCCCTCCTCCAAGGGCCACGAAATTCCCCCCTCTTCCTCCATATATACAGCCCTTAGGGCATCGTTTAGACTTTGGGTTTTGTTTAGATTAAAAGTTTGCCATAGCTGCAACTTCGCGTACATCGTTTGTGTTCAACGACCAGACAAAGGCGTCACAGAACCCCACTTTCATAAATAAAGATTTCCTCTTATATTCGCAATATTCAGATTGCAATCTCAGTTTCTTGCTTGTTCTTCGTTTGCCCGTAGGAAATAGACCCTCATGGTCAGGTTGATCGTGCTCCGACATGGTCAATAACCCGTCGGAAGTTGGTTTAGCGATTGCTAAGGCGCGACGTCTCGCACCTTCGTAGTCGGATCGTCAAGGTCGACTCCCACAGAAAACGATAGCCACCATCTAATCGAAACATCGGGACACCTTCGCCTCTATCAAAAAATCATATGAAATTTTGCATATTTCGGTGCGGTCTGAACTGTTTTTAATCCCGAAATTTTGAGTCACATTCAAACTGATTTTAAAAATAAATTTATATCAATATAAAATCCAACTAATTGTCCACGCATAAAATCAATGCAATTTAAAATCTCGAAATGAAAAAAACAGAAATTTGAAACTAATTGTCGGTTTGATGTGTTTCAAAAATGTACATCCCATTTCTCATTGCTGATAGGCCATTTTCTCGGCCAGCCGAATGAAGCTCTCCTCATCTTGAAAGATTTCAGCCAAACAGGCCTGACAAAGCGACTTACTTGACAAATCGCAAAAAAACTGGGCTAGCCATTTTCAGAAAGAAAGAAAAAAAACTACTGGGCTGGCATGTGGTAAACTTAAAAGAAAAGGCTGTCTAGACAGGCCAGAGTGCCCCGCACAGCCTAGTTGACAGCCTGCTTCCGTCTCAAAAACAAATTAGATAAATGCCACTCCAATTATGGCGATTCATAAAAATGGAACTGCAATTTCCAAACTTTGAAAAATGCCACTGCAATTTTTGCAAACTTTGAAAAACGCAATGCAATTTTTGCAAACATTGAAAACCGACACTCCAGACTTCGAAAAATGCCACTGGAAATGGCATGAAATGGCATTTTGCAAAGTTTGGAAATTGCAGTGGCATATCTCAGAATCACCAGATTTGGATTGGCATTTATCAAATTAACCCAAAACAAAAATAACTGGGCGAGCTGCTAGGTCCCTGGTGTCAGCCGCTCGTTGTGAAATTCTCTCGTTTATTGACTACGTTGACAATGGCATGGGACCCAGATGTTAGAAATCCATTAGGAGGAGCCATTTTTTATTGGCTTGAAATAAGGAGGCACTTGCTTGCGTACTGCCATGACCTTGGTGGGTCCCTACTGTCATCCTCTCCACGTACAATCATCTCCTGATTGTGTACGCGTCAACCTGGTAGGCCCACAAGTCAGCCTCTAAACCCGTGGCGGACAAATACAACCCATTTAAAAACATAACATCCCATTCCATACGTTCAAACGGAAAGTTCAACATCCAGAGCAAAGTAACAGGTCCGATCCAAATATGGAGTACTGAACTTCCACATTGACAACCATCATAGCCAAGTTAACTATCTACTCCCACTAATACTCTAGTAGTGTACAAGTACTAGCTTATTGTTAGCTAACTAGACGATGCCGGCCGCCATCTGCGGTACACGCTAAACGCCGGCACCGGCGTCGTCTGCCTCGCCTCGGACTTGCCAGAGGTGCGATAGGGCGCGTTGCTCGCGCGCGTTGGCCCTTTCCATGCCGGCGTGGTCCACCGAAGCTTCAGCTTTTAAGCGGGAAACCCACTTGACGAGCTTGTAGTAAAATTTGGCGTCGCGAACGCGTGCGTGCCCGACAACCTCCAGGGCTATTTGCCGGGCGCCGGCCACCACGTAGTCGGCCCAGTTGCAGGCGCTCTGCTAGCGACTCAGAGCGTCGGTGCGCTGCTGCTCCATGTCCCGCTGGCGGCGCAAATCCGCGATACGCTGCTCCTCCACTAGGAGGTCGCGCTCCAACAACTCCTCATACTCCGCATTTCCATCTAAAGATCGATAGAATGCCTCCTCCCTCCGTCTGCCTTCCAGTGAAAAACCGAACACTAGTTCCGATAGTGACCGCCTCCGGCGTCGCCTATCGCGGACGGGCGGGGGCATGGCGGACATGGCGAGAGCGAGGATAAGTGGCGAGCGACGTTGGGCTGGTGGGGGCTTATGAGGATAGGGCGAGTTGGGTGATGGTGCCATCGGAGAAGCCCGGGAAACAGTAATTATAGGCGGAAGGTACGTGAACCATCGTGTCGTGGGAAACGCGACGGTCATCGCGGTCATCGGAATTCAATGCATAAGCAGGCATGGCTTAGCGCGCCAGCTTGCCATGGAAAACTAGAAAAACTGAAATTGTGACTGTGCCATCCCGTCCCGTCAGTGGTGCATCCCGTCCATGCTGGGTTGCTCGCCGGCATGATGGTCAAACGAGTGCACTCGAATCATCCAGATGAGGTACTCCCTCCTTGTCAAAAATGATTCCACCACTCATCATCTACCTTGGTTGGTGAGATTTTGGAATTAAGCCCTGCAAACTGGAAAGGAGGTAGTATGTGCATGATCCGCTATTTATTCGTGTAGGATCGAGTAGGTCGTTTTTTGAATTGAGCCCTGCAAACTGGAAAGGAGGTAGTACGTGCGTGATCCGCTATTTATCCGTGTAGGATCGAGTAGGTCGGATGGTGCACGTGTACGATCACATTAGATGATGAACGTTAGCTGGGAGATAGGGCCTTTGCGAACGTTTTTGCTGGCAGTTTCTTCAGATTCGCATGGCATTTTCTTTAGAGCAGCTTGTCAGTTTCTTCAGAGGTAGGCATTTTTATTCAAAAAATTGCCACTTCAGATCTTGCGTCACAACTAAAACTGCCAGGAGCGCATTAGTAGGCTAGCTAGTGATCGATCAGTAACTTGTAAACACTGAGAGAACAGAAATAAGAACTATTAGTAACTTGTAAACATTGAGAACACAGAAATAAGGATCATCCTGTGCATAGCAGTAAGAGCCGATCCGTTCGAAATGTTCACACGAGACTCACAGGCCTGGCATTGTATTATGTACACATTAGTATCCCAAATTCAAAACCAACTAGTACGATTCCTGTACATAAGATCAACATGTTAATGCATCTCAATGATTCACAGATCATATACAAATATGTAGCTCCAAAAGCAAAGATCTAGAAAAAACATCTGTTCTTCCTACTAACATGGATGCTTCTCTTGGCCAACATTCAGTACAGAGTGAAAGACAAATTTGTTTGTGAAGTCTACAATTCCTCTTGCAAACGTAACTAGTTTCACCAACAGCTAGAACCATGAGAATGAACCACATATGATGGAGGAACATCCACTGCAATATGATTTGGTCTTCTCTCGATCACACAGCGAGACTATTTTCGGAATACAAACTTTAACTTAGGCAAAATGATGCCCATTGTATAATCAGACCAAAGTAATGAAGCACCTAGTGTTGGCCAATAAATAGTACAGTACTACTTTTCTGCAGTCCATGAAGTGACTATCCGATCTTTCTGTGTCTATTTTCAAATGGCACTGCATGCAGTGACTGTACTATTCTCTTGTGCAGTTCAACCAAAATTACAGTCACTTTGTTTGTTTGCCAAATAGCAACGGGCAGACATCTCTGTTTGCACAAAGATCAAGCAGCTAGTAAACATATACCCCACCTTGTATTTTCGGTTTAAACACATCTCTTCCGCTTAGCATCTGTCATGTTTTGCACTAGACAGTTTGATACAGTCATGTTTTGCCCTGGACAATTTCATACTGAATTGATTTGCTGGTTCAGAGCAGAAATATAGCGCCTATTCTTCATCAGACCAAGGATATATTGATTCAACCGAAATTGAGCATCCAATCATTGAATCCCATCTTGCACCTCGAACGTAGGTCCACCCTGCCAATAAATTCACATGCAAACCACTAGTATTACTATCTAATGATAGTACAAAAAGTGTAGCAAGATAGTAGCAAACCATGTACCTTTGTAATGAACAGCTCATAGTGCCACCAATTGGATATAAAGGTTTGAAAGAAAACATGCTCCTAATGTTGAACCATTTGGACTTTTTGTGCAGTTCCACTAAAATCGAGCATCCCTGTTTGCATAGGGAAGTGCGAATTGATTTGGCACTGTACAGGCTAATCTTGTTCTCCTGATTTTTTTTACATTTTTCTTGTAGTTTTTCAATGGCATTTATAGCAATATAGTAAAAGGGGACATGACTCTCTTGTGTCTTGTATGAATTGTCTGTTTTTTGTACACGTTAAGTTTGTTCTGCCGAGCCATTCCTGACCTAGTTGAAGCATAGACTCACAAATATAAGCATTCCAATTTCTTAATGGGAAAAGCTAGCAAGACTGTTTCTAACCACCTATTTGAAGGAATAAATTAGGCAACAACGGCTGATGTCAGGAAGGCATACCTAGTTTTTCTGAAAAATTGAGCCATTCCTGACCTTTCCTCTTCTTTTAAGCATATTTTGTGTAGTTCAACTAAAATAAAATGCCATCACCACCTTGACAATTGAGTGACACTGTACAAAAGGAAATGACTTAGCATTACATCATGATGTCAGGTATGTAGTCGACAGGCATTGGAGACAAACATAGATACCTCCTCCGATAACATAATGAACATTAATTTTAACAAAGGTGTGACTAGCTTTACCGGGATAATTTGAGTGAACTCTACACCCTCTGTTCCTTACGATAAGACGTTTTCGCAGTTCAATTTAAAGTACCCAAACGTCTAGTATTTAGAAAAACAGGTAGTAGTTTTCTTGATCACATATCTTGGAAAGCTTGCCACACTTTATGTATGTCCATACGCTAATGCAACACCATTCGAATAGTACAAATATACACTAATCCAGTGGCTAGTGCAACAGTAAAGTAGTTATTTTATTACAGGGTACAGTACAATGGTTTTACTGAATAGATTTCCATAAGCTCTAGCACTAGAAGATTTCTATAAGAATTAACAATACAAAATGTAAAGGTAACAAGTTTCAACATTGGTATACTAGCTGTGCAAGAGCATTAAACCAAATACAAAAGTTTGAAGGTAACTAGCATTATTAACTAATGACAATATAAAAAACTTGCAAACTATGTACCTCCAAGGTAAATATCATTTCGAACTCGAGGGGACATAAAAATTCCTATCCCAATCTTGATAATCGATCAAACATAAAAACTTGATCGAACAAATCAAGAGAACAGCCAGAGGAGGAGGTGCCCACTCTTGACCTTTCCTCTTGACACTGTACAAAAAAATGAGTTATCTCATGAATGGTATGTAATCTATTAGCATTAACAGTGCAAAAATCTGAAGGTAGTAACAAGATTCATCGTTGGTATACTGGTTGTGCAACAGCATTAGAATGCCTTAGCTGAAAAATCTTTAATACATACACAATCAACAGCTAACCCTGAAATAATCCAATGACATTAAATGGCATTGCTTAAATTTGTCGATGGCATTAGACTGAGTGCAGCATTAGTTAAATGTGGCATCACTTTAGCAGTCGCATTGCTTGACTTGATCGCTGGCGTTATACTAACAGCAAAAAAGTGGCAATAAGAGCATGGGAGGCCAATTCGGACAATGGGCGCACCAGTACGATGTACCTCCACGGATGCATAGAGTGGTGAGGGAGGTATGGTTGCCCAGAGCAACAAATATCCAGGGAGCATATGTGGATTACGTCCCATTTTTGTTCTCTTTAGCTACTCGTTTTCCCCTTTCAACCTAGATGCTGGTTCGATGCCTAGTCTCTTGGACAGTACAGTCTCCCTTCCTTTCCTTATTCAACCCAGACATGGATTAGTCTGAATGAAGTAGGGGTTTCCTTTAATAGTGCAAGTTAAGGTTTTCGTCTGCGTGACCAGCGGAGAAGAGGATAGCAAATTGGGAAGATGGTGGAGTGGAAAAAGATCCACATGCAGCGACCTGGCAGATGGGGCAATAGAACAAGGGTATGGTTCAAAAAGAGGTAGCATACCTGAGGGTTGGCAGGAAGTGGCTTCGCTTGTGGTCGTCATCCTCCGCACACACTACGGCATCAAGCTTGGGGACAGAGGCCATCCCGCGCGGGCGCTAGGTCTGAGAGGACGGTCTTGTCGTCAGTGCGTGACCTTGCTCGCCTACGACGAGTGCGTCAACGCTCCACGTCCTTTTCTTCCCCGGTGGTTCTGTGACCACCGGTGAGGAGGGAGAGAGAGGCCGTCTTTTTTAGATCTGGAGAGAGGGTGATAGTGTGAGAAGCAAGTGGGAAGCCCTTAGCAAGAAAGCGCTGAAGCTCCAGCCTATATATCTTTTTTATACTACTAGTACTAGAGGTGGAGTAGTGGTAGAGTAGTTTATATTTTCTCTGCATACAGTACCAGTTAGTCGTGCTTCAAAACTTAATGGCACGCCATTAAAAAAATAAACGTCGATAACTAATGCGGCACCTCGGGCCAACGCGGCCAGATTGCATTTTGCACGAGAAATTACACACCATGTTTCGTTGACATGTGGTCCCGTTCCCACCTGTCAGTGAGACGACGGCGAGTCCTTTTGTACAATTTCCGAACGGACGTCTATGTAGGCCAGGGCGCCTCTTCGTGTACCGTGGTAACCGTCCATCGACTCTTCGCCTTTCCCTCTCGATTTGGAACTGCTATCGCACGCTCTTCCTCCCTCCTCCATTTGCCTTCACCCTTCCTTCTGCCATTGTTCGATCATCTTCTCCATGGAGGGAACAGGCCAGAAACGACCCCGTTATTCTTGCCCCGATCTGAATGATGACGCGGTGGAGGAACTCATTGATCGGTGTGACGTCATCACCTCGGCTAGCATGGCAGGTTCGTTCAAGGCCATTCTCGACTCAACTAATAACATCATTACAAGGAACCCAAGGGTGTAGGAGCGGTTTGATCTCCCCTATCTTCTTCGCCGTGATCCTGCTGACTGGCGCCCGGATGACGGAGGCCTCGCCTTGTGCAAGTTGATGCCGCTTGATAATGAAACTTGTGATGTTAAGATGCCATCGCTTGAGGGTAAGGCTTGGGCAGGCGCAAATGGAGATTGGGTTGTTTATATTGGGTACAACTGCGAGTGGGAACTTGTGAATGTGTACACTCGTCACCGGGTTCCACTTCCAAAAATCTCAGACTGCCTAGAGGTTGAGCACACCGGTATTGTACGTACGTTGAACTACGATCGTGGTGACTGTCGTCTACAGAAGATAGCAATTTGTCGAGTTCCCGACCACTCTTGGGGTTATAGGAATGCTTGTGTTGTCACTATCTTTGACAAGCTTGTTGCCGTCCTTCATGGTTTGACTCGATGGATATTGCTCAAAAATTAGTTTCTATACACGGATGAGTACTGTGATGCAATTCAATACGAGGGTCTTGTGTTTGCTGCCACCACTCGTGGCACTGTTTTTACATGGAATCCTTTTGCTTTCGGTACGTTTATCTTCCACCGTAATTATAATTGTTTCATCCACATGCATGCGGGTTAGCTAGTTTACCTTTACTAATTAACCTTCTTGTCTTTCCAAGGTCCTGTGAACATTCCACCACCTATATTTGAAAAAATTTGTAACCAAGGGGGAGATTACAATGATGATGATCACGATCATGGGGACCCATATACTCGGTGGCGCCTGGCAACTTATTCCGATGGATCACCTCTTCTTGTCTATATACAGGGCACTGCTGATGTTACTAAGGAAGCAGGTGTTGTCTCCCATGGTCACAATCTCCGGACCTATTCCAACATCCGTTGTAGGGTATTGGAGATGGATACTACTGTGCTAGTGCCAACACCTTCTCCCTGGTATAGTATTGATACTCTTGGAGGAAACTCACTCTTCCTTGGACAAAACTATCCAATCATGGTGAAAGACGATCCAACTATTGTTGACACAACGTTACTACCATTTATGAGAAGCAACTGTATCTATAGCTCGGACATTGCTAAGGTTCCCTACCGTAGCTATCACAATATGCATCCTAACATAGGCTGCTTCAGCCTGGATGATCAGTCCTGCGTTGGTCTCGAGATTTACAGTAGCCGCCCCTTCCCAGAGAATCACTTCTGGTTCAAAGCAAGCATTTCCAACGCCGAGGATTGGTTGAGCTGAAGTTCATTTCATTGCTTGTTATTTGTTGTGTGATGAAAACTTTAGTATTTACTAGAATGTATCGTCGTTGTCGTTGCGGGTTCATGACCTGTTGTATGTAATAAAATGATATGCCTGTGATAAACTTACTAAATTTATGAATGGCTTTCGAGTCGCTTCTCTGAGTGGGTGCTGCGACTTGGCAAAAAAATATTTTCCGAATACATAATTGTACGTGCATTGCAACAGGTTATCGGATGAGTCCAATCAACAATAGTACTACTACTATTTGTACTAGCTTCACATGCTTCGCGCGTCGGGTGGGTGTTTTTAATGTAGCTGCGAATCCCCTCATCCTAGGTCCTCGGATGAGTCCAGTAGAAATTGCATTCTGATGTTTGGGTTCAAACTTTCGAAACTGCTGCACTATCTATACGTCTACATATACGTAATACAACAAGTTTTAAACTTGAGACCAGCCACCCACCCTCACAAAGAACACTTTTTAACCTAACACAGACTCCAGGAAATTTGGCCACAGTGTGAGGTGGGCCATATGTTAATGTGTTCGCTGTACATAACCAGCACCTCGAATCCTCGATATATAGTAGGGTGGCATGGGCCAAAACAAGCATTCACGTCCAGGAGTACGACACACGCCACCAGCACGACTTCCATCTGACACCATATTTCTTGGAGTCCGTGCTACAGCTATCTCTTCAACCTTGTCGTTTCTCTAACTCTGCCATTGCACGGCGGGCGAGGTGGGGGTTTGCCGATAGTCAGTTTCCTCAACTGTGGTCCCACTTGTAAGGCCAACTCCAATGCACGACCCCAAACGGACCTCCGTTTTGCCCGGATTTTGTTGTTTGGGTAGGGCAATGGGGTCGTGTCCGGGCCATTTCTCGGATGCGGTGGTCGTGCGCCCAACACGCGGATGCATCCCGGCCGCGTACATTTTTCTTTGCAAACACATATCTTTTTTTCATCATTGGCCCAGTTTGGACCCATGGGTTAGAGTTAGTTTGGCTTAGTTTGGACTTAACCAACCCAAAAATATCGAAACGGGAGGGTTAGTTTGGGTTAGATGCATCTAACCCACCCCAAAAAACTAACCCACCCAAGATGTGCTTATTTGGGTTAGTTCTTCTCGGGACCACTAAAAACAGCTTTTACTCTCGCTCTCCCCGTAGCAGATCCCTTCCCTGTTCCTCGAAGCTTCTTGTCCTCTCCGTCCCTCCCTCTCGCACCGCCCGTGAAGGCGCCTCGCCGTATCCGCGCTCCATCTAACCCTGAAATTCAAACACCTCTTTGGTTAGAGTTAGTTCAGGGTTAGTTCAGGGTTAGAATCTTTTTTTTTTGACTCTAACCTCTAACTCAGTTAGAGTATCCAAACAGGGCCATTGATTTTTGGTACATGGAAATACATCACCAAAATTTGACTAGAAAAACAAGACCAAAGAAAACAAGAACCACAAGAATACATTTTAGAAGATATCCAACTTCCATAACTGCTCCTGTAAGTTGGATTAGTGCCTTCTCGATGCATTCATTGTTTATCTGCAGAGGCTCGATCTTGCGTGCTTCTTTCTTTTTGAGTGTAAAGAAGTAGACGTTGCTTCCTCACATCTAGTCTCAAGTCTAGTCTCTATTCTATCAACAAGTGCACTAGTCTCATCTCTAGCCTCTATGCTAGCTAAAAGTGCTAGAACATCTACTAAATTGCGCTCTATCAATATATCGATGTACTCTTCTTCCCAATACCAAAACTTGCATCCATTCTACACAATAAAATTTTAAGTTAGCACAACTAGTCTAATCCGAGAGCACAACCGAAGCTAAAGTAGCACATACCCCATCTGTTGAGCACTTGATGAACACCCATCTGGGATGTTCCGGCGTTGTAGACACGCGGCACAAAACCTTCTTTGGGAAGTCAGCGCACGTAATGAGTGGCAACGGTGCACCGACGAGCCTTTGGGCCAGCACCGAGCCCGGCCGACCGCCATTCATGTATCTGCCGGTGGACCGCCGACAGTGTAGATCCGAGCAGCTAGAGGAGGAGTCAATACTTGCATGCGGCCTTGCCGGGGCTTTCCGGCCCGGTGCCCGGCGAGTCCATGGCACGGCGCGGCCTCCCACAGCTGGGCGAGCTCAAGTCCGACCGGATCCGCTCCAAATAAGGCCACCGGGTGTGCAAAACACGTAGCCATCGTTGGGTAGCTCCGGGGCGTTGAGGAAAAGGGGGATGAGCGAGCGTGCGTCCAAGCTGGACGCGCTGGAGTTGGCCTAGCGGCGTGGCGAACCAACCGTGTGGGGGTGCGAAATGGCTTCGCTCGTGTGGGGGACGGAAGAAATCCCGCGCAGGCGCTAGGTTTGACAGGACGGCCTTGTCAGTGTGTGACCTCTGTGGCAACCGTCCGCTCCCCACTGGCCTCTTCATTGACATGTGGTCTCGTTCCAACATGTCAGTGAGACGACGGCGAGTCCTTTTGTACAATTTCCGAATGGACGTCTATGTAGGCCGGGGCGCCTCTTCGTGTACCGTGGCAACCGTCCATCGACTCTTCGCCTTTCCCTCTCAATTTGGAACTACTGTTGAGGGAGTCCTGGACTAAGGGGTCCTCGGGCGACCGACCTATTATCCATGGGCCGGACTGATGGGCTGTGAAGACATGAAGGCCGAAGACTGTACCCGTGTCCGGATTGGACTCTCCTTGGCGTGGAAGGCAAGCTTGGCGACCAACTATGAAGATTCCTTCTTATGTAACCGACTCTATGTAAACCATAGATCTCTCCGGTGTCTATATAAACTAGAGGGACTAGTCCAGAAAGCATATACTCATTACCATAGTCATACAGGCTAGACTTCTAGGGTTTAGCCATTACGATCTCATGGTAGATCAACTCTTGTAATACTCATATTAATCAAGATCAATCAAGCAGGAAGTAGGGTATTACCTCCATAAAGAGGGCCCGAACCTGGGTAAACAATGTGTCCCCCGTCTCCTGCAACCATCGACCTTAGACGCACAGTTCGGGACCCCCTACCCGAGATCCGCCGGTTTTGACACCTACAGCTGTCGCACGCTCTTTCTCCCTCCTCCATTTGCCTTCACCCTTCCTTCTGCCATTGTTCGATCATCTTCTCCATGGAGGAATAGACTGGAAACGACCCCGTTATTCTTGCCCCAATCTAAATGCTGACGTGGTGAAGGAACTCATTGATTAGTGCGATGTCATCACCTCGGCTAGCATGGCAGGTTCGTTCAAGACCATTCTCGACTCAACTAATAACATCATTACAAGGAACCCAAGGGTCCAGGAGCGGTTTGATCTCCCTATCTTCTTCACCGTGTCCCTGCTCACTGGCGCGCGGACGACGGAGGCCTCGCCTTGTGCAATGCCGCTTGATAATGATACGTGTGATGTTAAGATGCCATCGCTTGAGGGTAAGGCTTGGGCAGGTGCAAATGGAGATTGGGTTGTTTATATTGGGTCCAACTGCGAGTGGGAACTTGTGAACGTGTACACTCGTCACCGGGTTCCACTTCCAAAAACCTCAGGCCGCCGAGAGGTTGAGCACACCGGTTATGACCGTACTTTCAACTACGGTCATGATGACTGTTGTCTACAGAAGATAGCAATTTGTCAAGTTCCCACCGCTCTTGGGATTTAATGGAATATGTAGTTGTTGCTATCTTTGACAAGCTTGTTGCCTTCCTTCATAGTTCGACTGGATGGATATTGCTCAAAAATCAGTTTCTATACAAGGATGAGTAGTGTGATGCAATTCAATACGAGGGTCTTGTGTTTGCTGCCACCACTCGTGGCACTGTTTTTGCATGGAATCCCTATGCTTTTGATATATTTGTTTTCCGCCGTAATTATAATTGTTTCATCCACATGCATGCGGGTTAGCTAGTTTCCCTTTATTAATTACCCTTCTTGTGTTTCCAAGGTCCTATGAACACTCCACCACCTATACTTGAAGATTTTTATAACCAAGGGGGAGATGACGATGATGATGATCACGAGCATGAGGACCCATATACTCAGTGGCGCCTAGCAACTTATTCTGATGGATCACCTCTTCTTGTCTGTATACTGGGCACCGCTGATGTGACTAAGGAAGCAGGTGTTGTCTCCCATGGTCGCACTCTCCGGACCTATTCCAACATCCGTTGCAGGGTATTCGGGATGGATACTACTGTGCTAGCGCCAACACCTTCTCCCTGGTTTAGTATTGATACTCTTGGAGGAAACTCGCTCTTCCTTGGACAAAACAATCCAATCATGGTGAAAGGCGATCCAGCTGCTGTTGACACAATGTTAATACCATTTATGAGAAGCAATTGTATCTATACCTCGAACATTTCTATGCTTCCCTACCGTGGCTATCACAATATGGGTCATGAAATATGCCGCTTCAGCCTGGATGATCAGTCCTGTGTTGGTCTCGAGATTGACAGTAGCTGGCCCTTCCGAGACAAACTCTTCTGGTTCAAAGCACGCGTTTCCAACGCCGAGGAGTGGTTGAGCTGAAGTTCATTTCATTGCTTGTTATTTGTTTTGTGATCAAAACTTTAGTATTTACTAGAATGTTTTGTTGGAACTAATCTATAACCCAACATGTATCCTCGTTGTCGTTGTGTGTTGTTGACTTGCTGTATGTAATGAATGGTACATTTGCACATGCATGTCATAAACTCAATTTATAAATGGTTTTCGACTCACTTCTTAGAGTGTTAGTGCCGTAGTAGTATAGCCAGCATCCGTAGTAGTATGAAGTTGCCACATCACATAGAGCCAACCAATAGTTAGGTGTCGCATGGAGGCCGAGAAATATGGTGATAGCATGACTGTGTGAGGTGGGCTTGTACGTAGTATGATGTAGGCACATGGCTTGCCGTGTTTCCTACTCCTCTGGTCCAAATGTGGAGAAGATTTGGTCGAGCTCTTCCTCCTTTTGCTGACACGTGGGACATCCAGCATCCAGGTCGGGTCATGCAAGAAAATGGAGTGGTAGTTGAAGCCACGTGATGTGCATCTTGGGTTAAACTGTAAATAGAATCTTACTACTCTTGAGTAACTCCAAAAGCGGCCACCGAAGATTTTTATTGGTTTTGGTTTTCATCACCAACACGTCGAGGTGAAAGATGTGCAGGTTCAGTGGGTCCTCTTGCGTTTTCACTGACATGTGGGACTGCATGTGAGCAAACAGACGATGGGCTCCGTGCGTCTGCTGGCTGGCTGAGAAGAGAGATAGAGGAGGGCTGAGCACGGGCTCCAGGAAATTTGTTCTACGTAACCATCACCTCGATATAGGCTCGATATAGTGGGGTGGCATGGGCCATAACTAGCATTCACGTCTAGCAGTACGGCACACGGCACCCACACGAGTCCTATCCGACACCAATTTTCTTGGAGTCCGTGCTACAACCATCTCTTCTCCCTCCTGTTTTCTCAGCCATCGCGCGGTGGACGGGGTGGGGGTTTGCCGATAGTCGGTTTGCTCAACTACCATCCCACTTGTAAGTGAAAATGCAACACAGCATGCATTCCCCCTTGAGCGGCGTGCCGGACCAACCGTGTGGGGGTGCGACGCGAGCACAGCAGGCTTTTCCTTTTGAACTTGTAACTTGTAAAATTTGGTTCTGCTCCATGGCGCGACCGATAGATAGAAATAACGATTTTCCCTAGAGTAATGAGAAGTTTGGTTCTGGCGCGGTTCATGCATAGAGTACGTACGAAAATTATGAAGTTGATGCGAAAGGTAAGATAATTACTAGTAGTACAATGTACTACTACATGGATTTGACGGAAAGATAAAGATACATACGGATCCATCAATGACATCCTCACGCCCTAGTGCGCCGGGTCACCAACCGACGTGTGAGGAGCACCGGCGTTGGCGGCGAGCTCAACGTGCTTCTGAACAATGCTATCCAAGGTTGCCCTGCGGGTCAAGAAGGCCAGCGACCTATGGTCCTCCTCTGGCACGTAGTAGTCCTTGTGGACGATTTGTGCGTAGACATGGTGATTATGTCAACGGTGTCTTGTTGCGCCAGGCGCTACACGGCGAGCGTGACCTCGAGGTGGACATTCTCCGGCGTGACGGCGGGCAGTCGCAGGGCCACCAGTGCATCGAAGAGGTTGTCAACATAGAGGCCGTTGAGGGTGGCGGGCATCGCAGAGCCTGGGCGCGTGGGCTGGAGGCGTACTTCAAGGTCGTCCGCGAGCTTCTTGACGACGGTGAACTTGTCGAGGAAGCCGACGAGGACCTTGCCGAACAAGGAGAAGAAGCTATTGTCCAAGCGGCCTCTCGCCCTGGCGGCCTCAAGCACGACCTAGAGACGTTCCTCGATGCAGGGCCACAGGCCGGCATCGTGGACCATCTGGCACAACCGGATGATGCTCGCGCTCATCGCATCCATGGGTGTAGCTTCTAGTCAACTGATCTTGCGATTGGTGTGATCACTCTTGCCCTTGGTTCGGGTGCGTAGGATTTCGTAGATTGGACTGGTGGGGAGCCTTTATATGAGAAGTGCAGACTGCGTTGCATTCACGTGTGTGTTGGCCATCTACTCTTCGGCCCTCTACTTCACCTGCCTTTGGCTGTATGACAGGTGAGCCAGCCATCTGTTGGGCCCACGTGTCATTCACCCAAACGCAGGTGCAGTATGTCAATGAAGCTACGTCCCCCTCCATCCCAAAACACTTAGGCATGGTACATTAACTCCCTCCTCGTTTCTTATTTCGTGACATATCAACCAATGAGAGATGTGGGCCGTGCATGCTTTCAATGACTTGAGACTACCAAACATGACATGCAGTGGTTAGTTCATTACATGTAATCCTATTAATTAGCAAAAAGACATTAAGTTCTCTCGCTTTCCCCTTCGTCTTGGTCACGGTGCACAACCTAAGAGCATGGTTAATAGGATAGCCAGCTGCTGGCTATATGATGTTGCCATGTCATATAGAGCCATCACTTGTAGCCACTCATACAATAAGGTTAGCTATAAGGCTGGTTATAAGAGTACTACTTTTTCTCATCTTCTCTCTCTCTCTTTCTTCATATTTATTGTATTTCGGCCTAGGAATCCACATATAGCGGCTCTTGCATGAGAGCCCACTCCTCTTTTTCACTTGCTCTAAGATGACTTAGACTAGCCACAGTGGGAGTAACTTCAGCAGTAACATCGAGTCCAACTCAACAAATTTGCTTATGTGGCAATGAGTTAATGAGGAGAGAGCTAGCTTCAGTAACTTAGCTAGTTACTGTAACATCACACGTCGCAATGCAATATGAGTCTATAACCTAATAAATGAGGCTTTGCATGTTACCATACTTATGTTACTACCCACTATGAAAGGTAGTAACATAGTTTAGGGGCATGTTACTAGTGTATGTTACTCTTCATTGTGGCTAGTCATACACCTAGACGGAGGGAGTAGTCTCAAGTAATTGGATGCATACGCACCCCACGTCTTGTAATGGGTGATTTCTTTTTTTGTGGCAAAAAACAGGGAACGAGGTGGGTAGTTAATGCACCGTGCCTAAAAGTTTTGGAATTACTGTTTGGTTTTCGTAACATGACTAATGCACCAGTACGGAGGGGGTACAATAGTAGTCTTTGATTGCAATTTTTTGTTGGTAGCTTACAAAATTGAGCGCTCGGTGAGTACAATAGTAGTCTGATTGATGAGACTTCTGATTTGAGCCATCTACCGGAAGGAATAAAACAATACACCATGTATTTATTTACAGCGGGAGTAGTACATTTTTGTGCAGTTTGTCTAATTCACATCTAGATGTTTTCCAAGGATGTCACATCTAATCTCCCACAAATAGCGTAGCAATAAGGAACAAAAAAAGCTGAGATAAGAAAAAAAATAGGCCACAAACATAGTGGACATCAGGTTAGATGTGACATAACTATGTCACATCTAGATGTGTCCTAGACACACCCTTTTTTGTGACATGCATTACTAGATATTGCTAGTCAAATACTAAATCCAGATGGACATGGTAGTATTACTAAATCCAGACGGTGGTGCTAGTACTAGTAGTAGTACTACCAATGTAGTAGCACTGTACTACCCGTTTGTCAAATTATTACGTGCTGCTCGTCGCAGTGAAGTGACAAGACCCTGCGCCGGAGATGACACTTGAGTATAGGCGCCGTGTTCGACATAACATAGTCAGCCTCACCGTCGGCAGTCACTATCATCATGGCTGTAGAGCTAGCCTTCTTACAACTAGCCGTGTTCGACATAATTTCCCGTTCGTAGATGCCCGTGCATTGCACGGAACACCAAGATTGGGGGTGGACGGCGCCGGCAGCGGCCATGGCGCCATATTTTTCCATGGCCTTCTAGATGTGGTGGCGAGGAGATAAGGCTGATTGTGAGAGATAAGGAGTTGTTTGTAAATAGGGAACAAGTGCGGGCATCTTTTTGCAAAACTGGAGAAGTTTGGTTTGTATGCGTCAGATCTAGATCCGACGGCTATTGGTGAAAGATGGCAGGCACAACATCATCACCAACTCAGGACCTCTTTGATTCGCAGGATGTTGAAAACGTAGGAATAGGACACGGCAATATTACAAGTTTCAAACTAATATTACAAATCTTAGGAGTAATGCTGCACCTATGAAGAGGGAATCTAGGAAGTTTACGTAAGAACTTTCTTTACTTTAGGTGGATGCAACATTATCGTACAAACTAAAATCCACCGCCCTGACAAGTCACTATTGGGCAAATAAATTTTCGAGTCTCTGGCCACTTGATGTTTCAAAAACAAATTCAGCTTCTGCAGAGACTTTGTCATTTAGGCTTAGACGCTTGCGGTGATCAGCAAGGCATTCATTGTTGTGCCAGAGAACGCCAACCCTCATTACCTTGAGCACACTTGCCTCCAGAACAAAGAACCAGGCAAATTTAATCTTAGATGTGCTACCTCGGTAGTCGATCAAATCAATTTCTGTAAGATGGAGATCAAGGCATTCGATGAGATTGTTATAGTGCAGGATATTTTTCACTTTCGGGTCTTTTTTTATCTGCAAAAGAAGAGAACATATTAGAGCAGCTGGCTGTATAAGATTGCCGTGTCATCAAGAGGTGCCAATATCATTCGCTCATACGATAGGGTTGGCTGGCTAGTGATATTTTTTTACTCTCTCTCTCTCTCTCTCTCTCTCTATCTTTCCTCTCATTTACCTAGGAGCACGTGAAGATCATGGGCATTTGTTGCCTTCCACTATGTGGCCGATGCCATATTTCTCAAAAGTATGCGACATAATACGCATCAACGTCAAATCAAAAGATTTTTGCACCGCTCTCGTGATGTGAGAGAGTTGGCACCGCTCTGCACACAGACCCACATGTATAAACAAATCAATCAAACCAACTACACCAGCCTCTCACTCTCCCAAACAAGTGTTTTTTATTGCCTCAGTCCTCTCTCTCTCCCACGCACGTGTTTTTTCATTGCGTGAGTTAATTTGGCACCGGAGCAAAGTAGGCGATCCAGATAGGGGCACCAGGTGTGCAATGGAGGGGCATCGATGCCAAATGCATCACAAGTGAATTTGGCACGTGTTTTGGCCTACATAGTGGAGGGCCGTTATAGCCCACTTTTGTACTACCTCCTATTTAGTGTAAAATTTTGACCACAGATTTACCTAAGAAAATGCCAATGCATGTCACCAAAAATTATACCATTTTAAATTATGTTCAAATACGAATCCAACGATATAATTTTTAGTGACATGCATTAACATTTTTTCAGTTAAATCTGTGGTCAAATTTTGATACTACAAGATAGGAAGTGTAAACCAGGACGGAGGTAGTACTTGCTCTTAGGGTAACCATAGAGTTACTAGTCTAAGTTACTTTCCACTATGACTAGCCTAGGCTACTATAGTGGTACAACAAAAAAATGATGCAGGTGATCACGTGAGAAAAAATACTAAAAACATTTCTTTCGGTGTAGTGCGTAGATGCAATTTTGAACACTACACTTGTCATCGTAATTTGGGAAAATTACGAAAAAATTGAGCTACGTTGTGATTACCATTTACTAATAGGAAAGAAGTTTCACCTCGATGAGTAGCTTCTCCGTGCACGGAAACATGTAAGGAATCCAACAACTTAATCCAGATTGGGGCCGATAGATTTTATTGCCAAGATCTTCACTGTGCGCATAGACTGGCTCAAGCTTGTGGGAATCATTTTCTGGAAGAGGTCGTAAATACATCAAGAAGAAATTTAAAAATGTGAATTTCAGGAAGACAGACAAGAAGATGAGTGTTGTACCTGAACGATTACGGATCCAATAAAGAGTTCCGAGAATTTGGCAGACGAGTACACAACGCTGTCAATTTCGGCACGTCAATGACCCTGATTTTTGTTGGACCTTCTACATCAGATACAAGCAATCTCTCAACGAAAGGTGCATTCTCAATGACCATAACGTGGAACAGATGGAGTGATCTCTTCCCAATTGATGTCTTGTTGCGGGGCCAGCAAGACACAAAAATCCATCGGAGATTCGTCGAGGCGATCTGGAGGCTAATGAACCCGTGGATCTGCTCAAGACGAAGGTACTCGAGCGCAGTACAGCTGCGGAGCAGGTGCTCCATAGCCTGCTTCGAGATGTCAACGTCGAAGAGGTCGAGCTGCTTGAGTTGAGGGAGAAGAAGGGCAGGCGCGACATTAATCTGGGGAAGATAGCAGGAGCTGAAGCTGGCACGGCGCAGCGTTGGCATGAGGCGGAGCGCAGACGGCGGCAGAGAGCAACATCGTCCAGCTTCAAAGCTGAGCTCCTCGAGCTGATCTAGGGCGGGGGATAAGAACCACTCGCCGAACTTGGCTTGGACCTTGCAGTTGGTACTGAACATGCGGATGTCAAGGCGTCTGGCTGGCCAGGGTGTGATGAAAGGATCTTGGAGACTGCGGCCATGGTTTGCAATCCCTGTCGCAGAGGCAGCTGTCAATGGTGAGGTTGAGGGGGACACGGCGCCAGAGGGGGCGCCATCGCTGGGAGAGCAGGGCGGTCCCCACGGCAAATTTGGTGGGGAGGAGGCCGATGATGACGAGCAGCATGTCATCGGGGAGGCTGCTGATGAAGTCCAGGCTTGCCGGATGCGGTTTTGGCTCGAGCCGCCTCCGCTTGTTGGCTGCCTCACCGTCCATCTCAACCGGTGGCGACGCCGGTGTACACGTGTGCTGGTGTGTGTTGTGTGCTGGCCTGCTGGATGTGTGCGAGTGCGTCCTTTTGTGCATGCCGCCGCGCAGTGGTGAATTGTGCGCGAGTGCGTTCTTTACGCGGAAGAAGTGTGTCCTCAATGCGCCCTCAATTTACTAGCGTGCGGGGTGCTACCCCGAGTGGTTTCAACTTTGTTTACGTCATCGCGTGTCAGATGGGCCTCTAGTTTACTTATTTTCACCCACTGCCACATGGGCCAGCACACGAAGATAGAGAACACGAGCTGACAAGGCAGCATGTGGACTGGTTGACCGGTCAACTAAACAATATACAGAGCTATACGCTGACACAGTGAGCGTATAATCCGTCGGTATAGAGAGTTTGAGTGAGAGGGGAGGCCCGTGAGAGATAGCAGAGAGAGAGAAAGAGCTACTCCCTCCGTTCGATAATGTAGTGCCAACATTCTTTTTAAAGTCAAACTTTTGAAACTTTGACCAAGTTTATAAAGAAATTACTTATATATACAATACCAAAGATAAATGATAGTATGAAGTAAGTACATGTTGTGATGAATCTAATGATCATTCTAGATGTAAATGTTTTTCTCCACATATACCTGGTCAAACTTCTCTGAGGTTTGACTTTTCAAAACATCCATATGCTTATGGACGTGAGAGAGTCCCTAACCAGAGAGAGAGAGAGAGAGAGTGAAATAGAAAGAGTGAGTGAAAAAAGTGTGTGTGCATGTGTGAAAGAGACATGGACAACACAAGATAAAAGTAGAGAAAAGGCGTGTGTGTCTTATGCAAACATATCACACATGCATCTTTGACAACGAAAGAAATGTGAGGAGATAGTGTGTGGTTCTTTGCAACCGAGAGAGAAAGACCCCTAGCACGTGACCAAGAGGGGTCTGACAAACAAGGGAGAGAGGTCGAGAGAGACGTACGGAGAAAATGCATACATGGGGAGGAGAGAATGTATGTTTGTCATAGAAAGATCCCCTAGAGATTGTGATGGGACTACATGGGTGGGAGATCGAGTGACAAGGTGTGTGCCCGATAGAAGATACCCCGAGAGATATCGAGATAGACGTATGGATGGAAGGAGACAATATGTGTGTTCCTGATGGCTAGTGAGAGATAATCATACTTAGGAGGAGTGCGTGCGCCTATAATGGAGTGAGGGATTATGGTACTTAGGGGGTGCGTGTCACATAGAGAGAGAACAAGGGCGGAGAGTGTTGGATGGGTGTAGATATAGCGCGAGCAAGACATGTGTATGTGTGAACTAGGGAGATATAAAGTTTGAGAGAGATAGAGGAGCCCCGATAAGGCTGAGTGGTGCGTCAGATAGCTGAGAGGGGGAAAGAGATATTCCATCCGCTCGATAATGCAGTGCATGTAAATTTTTAGAAGTCGAACTTTGGATACTTTGATCAGGTTTACGCAAATGTTATTTATATCTACAATACCAAAGGTATATCATACGAAACTACAATTCATGATGAATCTTATGGTATATGTTTGCCGTTCTAGATGTAAATGTTTTTCTCCACGTACATGGTCAAACTTTGTGATGTTTGACTTTTCAATAAATCTATATGCTATGGACCGAAGAGAGTGCCTAAGTTGAGAGAGATCAAGTGCGTGTGATGGAGAATTAGTGAGTGTGCAAAAAGAGTATGTGTGTGAAAGAGAAAGGGACAATAAATGATAAATTAGAGAGAGAGAGTGTTTTTCGTTTCTTATGCAAACATATCACGCATGCATCTCCGAGATAGAAAAGCGAGGTGAGGAGATACACGAAGATAGCTAGTGTGTGATTGTTTGCAACGGAGAGAGACACCCCTATAGCACATGTCCAATAGAGGTCTGGCCAACAAGGAACAAAGGTCGAGAGGAACACATGGAGAACATGGACGCATGGGGAGGGAGAGAGGGTGTGTTTGTGATAGAGAGATCCCCTCGAGATCGTGAGGGGACTATATGGGTGGGAGATCGAGGGAGGTGCGTGCGCGATAGAAAGAGGGCCCCAGAGAAATCGAGATAGACCATGCACATGTTTGTGATGGAGTCTAAGATTAGCTAGTCATATACATATAGGGGGGACTGCGTGTGCCTACATTTGAGTGAGAGACCATCATACTTGGCTAGGCATGAGAATGTGTGTGTGTGTGCGTGTGAGATGGAGAGAGAACGTGGGAGAGAGATAGAGTTTTAGATGGGTCTATCGAGTGCGAGTGAGATATGCATGTGTGTGTGTGACCCAGGTAAATGGAAAGTTTGAGAGAGAGAGGGAAGAGCTCCGAGACGACAGAGTGGTGCGTGAGAGAGTTACGGGCAACGAGCCAAGGAATTTGTGTGCGTACGATGAGTGCACCCATGATATTTAGCTTGGACTAGAGAATCATACATAGTGTGCGAGAGAGACCTATAGATGGAGTATATATGCATGCGAACTAGAAAGAACCCCCCACAAACACAAAGAGAGAGAGAGAGACGGAGAGAGAGGGAGAGGGACCAACAAGGTTTATATGTTGGATGCGTGCGACATAATTGAAGATTGTCGGCGAGAGAGAGAGAGAGAGAGAGAGAGAGAGAGCAGGAGTCCGGAAGAGGGGGAGGTCACGTTTTATGCATCAAAGACTGATATAAACCATGTTTCGACATAAAATTGCATTCAAATATTCAAATTGGAGAACATGTTGTCTGCAATCCACACATGAACGGATATATGCGTATATCAAACAAGTTCATTAATTGACTTTCAACATGTTCATGGAGTACTATAATACTGTACAACATGCTACTCGATTGAGGTGTTCAATTTTGGATTTAGTTCACTATTTTGACCTGGTGAACGAGCTATTTCATTGAATTGAGATATTTCATTTTGGGTTTGATTCCCATTTTTGAGTGGGTCAACTATTTGTCATATAGTAATTCACTAGCAACGAGCATGTAAAAACACATTACTCCCGAGCATCATCTCTCCATCTAAAAAAGAAGTGGCAAGCTAATATTTCAAAATTTGATTCGAATCGACTTGGTAAGGTAGATGTGGATGCTCGTTCTCCCAAAATTTGAACGAACCGTTAAACACCCTCTGCTCGGTGGAATTCGCCCAAGCAAATAAATGGGAGACGCGAAATTACCGGCCTATGTGGGACACGCATCAATTGGCCCGTTGTACATCGAGGGTAGGTTCGTAACTTCATCCAAGCGCACCATCTCCTCGGCCGAAATGACATGTGCCGAATAATTCATAAACCATGGTCGGCAAAACACCCTCTCCTCGCCTGAAGTAGCTCGCGCCCACTATTTCAAAACACGCTCTCCTCGCCCGAAATCGCTCGTGCCCACTATATTTCAAAACACGCCCTCCTCGCCCGAAATCGCTCGCGCCCAGTATATTTCAAAACACGCCCTCCTCGCCCGAAAATCGCTCGCGCCCACTATTTGGGAGAAGCAAAGTTACTCTACTATCCCTGACCCTCGGTACACAGACCCAAGCCGAGAAGCCTAAAGGCAGGGGTAGAACTGTAACCCCCCCCCCCCACACACACACACATTTCATACAAATGCGTCCGTAAGACATGGTTCCCCCTCCCAATTCCCCATTCATACCTCGTGGGCGCCAAATCACCTTCTCCCCGGAAGCTCCCTTCTCCCGAGCCGCGAAACCTCGCCCCTCCTCCATGGCATCCCCCACTGCACCAAATTCACAACCGCCCTCCTCTCTAATCCCGGAGATGCTGTCCATTTGTCGTCATGCACTGGGCCATGTGCCTCTTACTCCGTGCTACCGAAGCTGCCTCGACGACGGCCGCGTGAACCATTCCGGAGACGATTCACCCCCGCCGTTGTTCATGGCACCGGAGCGGCTCCAACTTTGGACCCGTCCAGAGCCCCGGTGCTGCTTCCCCGTAGCCGTCGACCATCGCGACATCTCTGCTTCCCTGCCACCGGTAGCCACCGCAACCGTGCCGGCATCACCGACTAGGCAGCTAGAGCTGCCTACTTCACCGGGCCGCCAGATAGGTCGCACCCTCATCTCAAATTACTTTATTTAGGCGTCAGTTGTCTGAATTTTTATTCTGGACGAATCGATTCCAATGGGAAGCAGCACCCCTCGAGCCGGCGGAGCTCCTAGGCTGCCGGTTGGCTGGTGTCTAATGTAAGGGTGCGGGGGCGCAAGTTCGCCCCGGAAGCAGCTTAGATGGCTATCTTGGAGTTGCGTGGGTTGAAGGTACTGCCGCTGCCAGATGTGGATGACGGCGAGTCTTTGTGGATTGGCCCGGGAGCGGCGCAACCACGGCAGTGCGGTGGGGCAGGGAGCGGGGTTTTGGTCGGGGCCACGGACGGCGGAGGAAGGCTGCTCCGCTGGTGGTCGCTGGCTCTTCGGGGAAGATTCCGAACAGTGTCAGCCGGGACGCACAAGACGACCATCAAGCCATCCGGCGTAGATCAGACAGTACCAAAATAAAATAAAATCGTGTGACCCCAATTTAGTCTTCAGTCAACAAACATGTGACCACTCTCATACCTTGCTGTTGATCTCTTAGGATATTTCTTCAGATCAGAGAGATGTGTCGTTCTTAACATTATGCGTTTTCTGCATCTTCAGCCACACCGTCTTCCGACTCACCACAACTGCTCCAACAAGGGAAGCATACACCAGAAGGGAGCTATAGTCCCCACTCAATAGTTCCCTGCATCGAATGCGCATGCCCAACATGGACAGCCACAACAACTGCAAGGCCATCGACAAGTCAGCACATGATGCTCACTCCTATGGATGACGGCCAAATAGGTTGTACCCTCATCTTACTTGTGTGCAACATTTATGGCTTTGTTATTCATCTAAGCATTGAAAATAGATTATCACATTTCATATTCATGCTGATCTCTTACGGGTCTTGTTCAGGAGTTAACGTTCTTCCATAGTTCAGTTAAGAGACTTGTTCCTTAGGTAACGATGTTCCATAGTTATCATCCATCAGCCAATGCTATCCCATAGGCTGGTGATTATAGTATTATACCACTTCTAGTATAACCTATGTTGTTCCTTAATACTTTTGTGTGCCATCTAGTTAATCTCGAGTGCAAATGATACATATTCTGTAGCTTTCGTCTGTGTTCCCCCTTTAGTTTTTGAGACCTGTTGCTGCTAGTTAACCCCAGTCCTACTATTTATGTCGTCTCCTACAAGCACTCATTACATAAATCTAACTACTAGTTGTCTTCCATGCATGTCAGATATAATTGCACACACTGATTTATCCACAAGAACCTCACGGAGCAATGTAACGGCCAACAAACTTGACGTCAATGATACCCAATATGATGGAACATGTAAAGGCACTTCTTCACAAGTCTTGCAGAAAGATGATGAATCCTATTCACCCCATAAGGTCCTTGCTCTAACTTGGCCCTTGATATGGGTACATCATGCATATAATGTCCTGGAGTGCATCTACTCTATTGCAATGCCTTGTGCTTCGCCTGCTGATCATGCACGTAAATATGGCATGCTTTCCTGTCTTTCAGTACCTATTCCATTAATGATAACATGTTTTCAAATTCAAGTACCGTCATTCTACTCTATCGCAATGTCGTCTGCTTAGTTTGGACATCATGCTTCTCAATATCTTATACATTGTTATTCATCAGTATGTACTTCATCTGTCTACCATACCATGTTCTTTTTTTACATTGAAGTGTTGTTCTAGTGGTCTCTTGCAATGCCATCTTAGTTTCCCAATCATACACGCATATGTTGCCTTAGTGTTTTTCTGTAATGTATTCCGCTAGCATACAGTTTTACATTCAAGTAGTGTTTTTTACACGGTTGTCCTGTTGTATCCCTAGCTCTTACATCATACTCCCTCCATCCGGATTACATGTCGCAGAAATGGATAAAACTGGATGTATCTAGAACTGAAATACGCCTAGAACCATGCATTTATTTCCGAATGGAGGGAATACATGTCAATATGTCATGCCTTTTTATTCTTCAGTACATATTCCATCTCTGTTGTAGCATGTTTTATAAAGCACCATTCTTTTATATAAGGCATGCAAGGGGAAGACGACTATGTTAGAATCTGAAGGGTTACAAACCAGGTCTTTGCAAAAGATCCAAACGCCAGGAGATAATAAACCAACTCCAGTTTTCATAGATACTGCTCCAGCACAGAGAAACCCAACTCCCATTGATAATAAGCAGATTCCAGTGGCCAAAGAACTAGTCTGCTCCAGTCCAGCAAAAACATGTCAACTCCATTCTAAGAAGTGTGTGCGTATCCTCGCATCATGAAATTTGATAGCATTCTGATCATATTTTCTACATATTTCTTACCCACCTCTCTTTTATAAAATAAGCTTAAAGGATAGAAGACTTTCTGTACTGGGATCGTATTCGAGGAAAGTATCTTGTGGGAATTCTCTGTGCTCCAATGCTGATGTAAGTACCTGCTGTATATCACTATATTTTTACATCAGCGTGTATTTTGTTAATCAGTGTGAATCCAACCTTTATCTGATCTAAATTCAGTTGTAGCAAAATGTTAAAGGCGACAATGTTGATTTTTGTAAGGGGAACTGCCTAGTAGTTTTACATACTGAACTGCATGAGTGTACTATCTCATATCATTTACATTACTGAATTGACACAACGAACGTTTGGGCAACCAGACCACACCAGCCTACACCAAATTAACACAATATGGCACATCTATCATCAGCCAGGTAAGGTAATACGAAAGAAACATTGACACAATGAATGAATGGGCAACCAGAGCCTTTCCTATTATCTGACATGTCCAATGGTAGCAATGCCAGTGTGTTAATTTGGTGCAGGCTGCTGAAGATAAGAAGACAAACTCTGAAAACAGCAAGGCAACCCCATTGTTTCTTTCCAATAAATCTAGGCCAGGTAATATGACAATAACTCATGATTAATCTGTTCGGTTCCCCTCCTAATTTATGTTTCGAGACACTCTCCACTATCAATAATACAAGCCTGCCAAAATCGCCATCTGAATCTGTTCAGTTTCCTCTGTCTCGAATGCAACAGAAAAAATGTATGTTTGTGAACCAATTAATGGCTGAAGCAATGATGGAAATGGTGGAGGAATCAGAGCTGCACATTCATGCACAACAACAACTGATGAATGTTTTCAGAGACAGCGTAGCAAAGCAGCAAGAACATGCCCACATGCTTATGGGCGTTATCCGCGCTGTGGTTGCGGATTGTGACGTTGTAGATCGTTAGGTTCTGTTCATTTATTTGCACTAGCATCAATCTTTGATTGCCAAGTGGATGTAATTTCCTGTAATATATGTTGGATGTGCAACGTTTTCCCTGGATGCCGTACCTTTCCTTGATCAGTTTTGGTCTTGTGCATAATTGCTCGTTGTAATGGGCTCAAATTATCTAATTGGGCCTAAAGACATGTACTGTAACATCCCAAATTTTCAATTTGGAATGTTTTACAATTATTAGCTAAGCATCTATGCATTTTGATTGAAATTGAGTGGCATTTGAAAATTTCGGAGGCAGTTGAGTTTATGTTGTGAATTTGAACTTGATTTGGCATTGAAAATTTGTTTCAAATATCCCTGACAAATACTTGATCAAAAGTATGAGAGGAGCTAACATGACACTCCAAAAATGTCAGAAGAAAAATATTGCCAAAAAGTTTGAATTCAAATTTGATTATTATTTGGGATTTCCAGAAAATGTTTTTTTTAAGTTTGAGTTTTACCTCTGAAAAATGTTCACGTTGTAGGATTAATTCCCCTGAGAACTTTGATATATATATGTCCTATATAAAAAAAATAATATATATTTATATTTGTTTTCCTCCCCTCTATTTCAAAAAAAAAAGAAGAAGAGAAAGCCCCGAGCTGGCCAGGCCGGCCGGCCCAGCACCCAGGAGCCAGCCGGCCCAGCCAGCCGACCGCACCGGCCTGCCCCAGCGCGCCCGCACGCCCGAACCCTCTCCCGATCGATCGCCCGATCCTCTCTCCCTCTCTCTCTCTCACTGACGCGCTGGCCCCACCTCTTTCTTTCCCCTCGCGCACGGCACGCCGCACCGGAGCACGCGCAGAGCGCGCCCGACACCGCGATCTTCTCGGGATCGCGATCCCGCGTCGCCCCCTCGTCCAAGTCCATGTCCTATAAGTTCCCCTCGCTCTCCTCTCCCGAACCCCCCAAAAACCCAAGCCAGAAACGCACCACAGCTCACGCCCTCCTCCTTTGGATCTCGCCGCCGCCGTCTCGGTTCGCCGCCGCTGCTGCCACCGGTGAGCATCCCCCTTGCATCCAAGCTACACCACCCGAACCCTCTGTTCGTTCCTCGTCTCCCTGACATCCTCTCTTCTCCCAGGGAGCCCCGAAGCCGTCGTCCCCGAGCTCGACCGCCGCCCGCCGGAGCAGGAGCTCACCCGAGCTCGCCCCGATCGACTCCGACGTCCCCGAGCTCCACCAAGGCCGCCCCCGACCTCCCCTCGAGCCGCCGCACTCGCCTGACGTCTTCGCCGACCTCCCCGACTACCGGAGCCGCCGCACCGCCAACGCCCGAGCCGCCGCCGTCGTCTCCGTTCGTCGCCGCCGACGCTGTAAGCCCGAGCTCCCCTCCACCGTTGGATCTCGCATGTATGGCCTAGATTAGAAACAACGAAGGGGTACGGTTTTATTTAATAGATCGGTTTTACTTACGGTTGTTTTTTTGTTAGATCGAACCGGTCGGTTTTCTGTTTAGCCGCGGGCACCTCTAGGTTATATTACGCCTGAGCGTTAGATAGCCCAGCAGCGCTAGTTGTTTTTTTCAGTTTCTGTTTTTTTAGCAGAATAGTTCTGTTTTTGGTTTTGCTATTTCTTTTAGTCGGTTTATTATTTTTAGTTAATTCTTTTTTTGTGAGTTTGCAAATTTGTTGTAGTTTCTTTAGAAAATATGTTTAGCCATGTTTAAATTATTAGAAATAGTTTTATATTAGATTTAAACAGATTAGTTTTTCTGCCATAAATTGAGTTAGGATTATTATTTTTTTGTGATTCTTTTGCTACTGCTTAGTTTTGACCATGCCTAGCAGTAGGAAACTGTTTTGGTATTTTAGATTTAATAAACAATTAGTTTTATGTCGAAATCAAGTTTTTCTTGTTTATTTAGCTAGCTACTGTTTTCCTACTGTTCTAGTTAGTAAATAATTTTATTTTTGTTATGTTATAGTTTATTTTAGATTAGCTTCTGTAGCTACAGAGGATGAACTTTTATTTATAGTAGAATAAAAAAATTATTTTATTTTTTGCTAGCATTGTTTTAGGCATAATAGGAGTTCTATAATAGCTTTTGATGTGATTCTTTTTGCTCCTAGTTTGTATGATGTTTTTCCTTCTGTTAGTTAGCAAAACCAATGCCTAGGTTCTGTTAAGAAAAGTTTTAGTTGTGTAAAACTATTTCTTAGTTGTTGCTTGATATGATGAAAACCTTGATTTGTTTTCTCCGAGTTTTTCTTTGGTTTTGGTTTGAGTACGTGGGTGTTTTAGTTCAACTTGCTGTTATGTTATATTGTGCTATACTTATTTGTGCTATTGTTTGACTCGGTAGAATTTCCGGAGTGCGAAGCCTGCTATTACGAGTCACTAGCTTTCGAAGACCGTCAGCCAGGCAAGTCATTTGATCATGTTTTTACAATACCTATGATTTTATTGCATTAGAATTATACCTCCCCACCATGCATGCAGTAGGAGAATTTTGTTAAGTTATGTTCTTAAGTAGTATCATGAGGTAGGATGAACCCTTCTCCCTTGTTACCAATGCCCGGGACAATGTAGTTTATTTTGCTATGCTCGTAGACGGGGTTGGTTGAGTGATTCATAAGGGAGATGTGAGAGTCAAGATGATGACAACCCCATGACGTCAAGCTCAAGATGGACTTCAAAATTCACTACTGGGTGGAGGACGGTTGACGGGCACCCTGGAGAAACCAGCGGATGGCCGGGATGCATGGAGAAGCGCCATGACATCTTGCGGAAAGCTTCACCTAGCCACGAAGAGACGGATGGATACCCCATTGACCGGAAGCTTACCTGTGCAGCCGCAAGCCATTATGGGCTCTGGCTTGGTTGACCCTAGGCGTGACTCTGGCCGGACGGTGCTACGAGATGTAGAAGAACGGTAGGATTGGATGGGCACCGGCAGTGGCCCAGAGGAACTCTTCGGAAGACCCTGTTTCGTTCGTCCCGTCTTCAAACACCAGGCAGTGCGAAGACTTAAAAGGAGGGAACGTTTCTTGCGGGTAAAGTGCACAAACCTCTGCAGAGTAACAACCTAATCGATTAGCCGTGTCCCCGGTTACGGACAAATGAGCCTCTGGAATTGGAGTATTTCGGATATCTCAACACTGAACTTAATAAATTAATTGAGGGGGTTATTTAATAATTGGGAATGAGACATTGGTTGGCGGAACCATCTCAATTACTACCAACAATTTTGTAGTAATTGCAAACAAGTCCTTGTTGTAGGGAAAAACCGGCTTTTTCGCAAAACTATGAAACTTAGAGCCCCACAGCCAAATTGCATATAGTATTAGTAGTTTTATTGTTGTTCTCTCTTCATGACTTGCCGGCATATTCAAAATGCTGACCTACACGGCTGCAACGTCTTATGATGCAGAGGAGTTTTCCGATCAGGAGTGAGGCTACGATCCACGCTTGGCGATTGCCCTTTTGAGTCGGATGGACTCGCTATTCGTCTACGCTTCCGCAGCTTTATTTAGTTTATTTCTCATGAGTTGGCCTTCGGCCGAATTTATTATGATGTAATAAAGACTCGATATGAGAATCGTGTAATAAATTCAGGTGTGATTGAACTTTGAATCTTTGCATCAATGTACTGTGTGTGCCAGCATGATCTTGGGATGGTACAGCTACACAGAGACTTGACCGATTTTGGGTCGGGTCGTTACTGAGATGGTATTCAGAGCACACGCTGACCGTAGGACGTAACCCCTAGGATCGGAAAGCCATAGGAAGAGACTATTTTATTTTATGTCCTTATCATTCCGTAATTCTCCCCTGTTCATTTCTGACTTCTCTCCGATTTTCAACATTCTAGATGGCCACCGAGTTCACCCCAGTTCTTTTACCGGAGTTTTGCTAGCCAGATGAGACGATGCTTCTCGGCAAGAAGCTGGTTCAGATCGTGAAGAAGCTGAAGATTGCCCTGCCCTCAATCACCGGGAAGCCTATCAATGCACTTCCGACGGATACCCGCTACAGGATTATGGTGCACATTCCAGGGAGGACCTTCGGAGGACATTCAGAGCCCATTGACTTTGAGTTTACCGATTTCACTTGGATCCTCGGAAGAGACATGGCGATTTATCGTGCACTTGGACATCTTCGAGAAGAGTACAAGGCCGAGCTCGACCCATCAGACCTCGCCATGATTTCTCGCAGAGCTAGGAATGGAGATATCATCCGTACCGTAGAGGACGACTCCATTCTTTCATATGTCCAAGACTTGGAGAGTCTCATCAGGAACCGGGAAATCTAGACGCGCCGAAACTCGAAGGTACACAGGAGGTTGTTGTTCCGTGAACTGGAACTGGAGGAGAAAGCACGCGCGGACTTCCTTGAACATGAAGAAGAAGTCAAGGATTTTATGGAGAGAATCGAGGTCCGGGATAAATATATCGCCACACTGGAGGAGAAGATAGACCTGGGAGAAGACCTTTTTCCGAGTGGAGATGATGGACCTCTCGTAAGCAATGACCAGGATTATGAAGAGAGCTCCACTGAAGGAAGCCGCAAGAGGAGACGCCGCACCAGAGGACGCCGCACCGGAGGACGCAAGAATAATTGATGAAGACATTTAGTCGACCGCCATGTTACTTTATTTTTTATTTTATTTTTTCGTCGATCAGTTAGGCCGTTATTTTCGATTAGTCGTGAGATTTCTTTTGTAATCCCAGATTGAACCTTGTTTGAGATGAATGAATAAATGATTGGTGTGATTATGATTGTGCATTCATATGGGTAGTGCTATTTTCTCATTAGACCCTTGTTCTATTCTAATTTCTCATCCACTCCAAAACACCAGATGCCTCCGAGACGTGACCCCGGTTTCAACTTTCCGCCGGAGCTCACCCAGCTGATCCAGCAGCAGAATGCCCTGATGCAGATGCTCATCCAGAACCAGAATAACAACAACAACAATCCACCGCCACCACCCCCTGTTGACAACTTGACACGCTTCCTAAGGCTGAATCCGCCAGTGTTCTCTAGCAGCACTGAGCCGATTGTGGCTGACGATTGGCTCCGCAAGGTCGGAAGGGAGTTAGCCACTGCTGGATGCACAGATGCAGAGAAGGTGCGCTTTGCCGCACATCAGCTTGATGGACCTGCAGCTTCTTGGTGGGAGAACTACACCGCCACTTATCCGGCCGCCACCGTGACATGGGCTGAGTTCCAGCAGGCCTTCCGCACCGCTCATGTCTCAGCTGGAGCCATGAGTCTGAAGAAGCGTGAGTTTCGCAACTTACGCCAGGGGAACCATACTGTGGGGCAGTACGTGGATGAGTTCAGCAAATTATCTCGCTATGCCCCAGATGATGTGGCCACAGATGCCGCAAAGCAAGAGAAGTTTCTCGAGGGACTCAATGATGAGCTAGGAATGCAGCTAATGGTGGCTACCTTTAACAACTACCAGGAGCTGGTAGACAAGGCCACCATACTTGAAGGCAAGCAGCAGCAGATTGATAGCCGCAAGCGGAAATATGGCCAGGGAAAGTACAACTCCGGAGCTCAGCAGAAGCCCCGCTATACCCCATACTCAGGAGGACATACCCATCACACCCATGGAGGACATAATCATGGAGGACATAACCATGGAGGGAATGGGAACAATCGCAACCACGACAACAACTCCAAGTCAGGCAATGGAGGCAATGGCAACCAGCACCGTCCTGCTCCGGCTCAGAAGGATCTGAGTCATATCACCTGTTTCAAGTGCCAGAAGACAGGACACTATGCCACCGATTGTCCGGAGGCCAAGCAGAGGAATGGAAACGGCAACGGCAATGGAAGCTCAGCAAAGAAGCCCAACCCTTTTTCTCGTGCTCAGGTGAATCATCTTGACGTGGAGGACGTCTATGATCAGCCAGACACTGTGGTTGGTAAGTTTTTATTAAATTCACATCCAGTATTGGTACTCTTTGATTCCGGTGCAACGCATTCATTCATATCAAGGGTAGTTGTGGAAAAGTACGGGTTGCCCACTAGAACCCTTAGAACCCCGCTTCAGGTCACTTCCCCAGGAGGAGAGATGACGGCAGGCTTAGGCTGTCATTCGACCCTCAGCATCGGAAACCATGATTTTCCCGCAGACCTCATAGTATTGGAATCCCAGAGTTTGGATGTAATTCTAGGCATGGATTGGTTGACCAAGTTTGAAGGAAACATCGACTGTGCTCGCAAGACGATTTTGCTCACCACCCCGAAGCAGAAAAGGGTCAAATATGTATCCAGACGCACACCGATGAAGAATCGGGTGAATTCCCTCACGGGTGTTGTTCAGGAGGAAGTGCCCGTAGTGCAAGATTTTCCCGATGTGTTTCCAGAGGAATTACCAGGAATGCCACCGGACAGAGACATTGAGTTTTTGATTGAGTTATTGCCCGGCACAGCCCCAATATCCAAGAGACCCTATCGGATGCCCCCGAATGATTTGGAAGAGATCAAGAAGCAAATTAAGGAGCTATTGGAGAAAGGATATATTCGCCCAAGCTCGTCACCTTGGGGAGCCCCAGTTCTTTTGGTAGAGAAGAAGGATGGAACCCTGAGAATGGTTGTGGATTATCGTTCATTGAACGATGTGACCATCAAGAACAAGTACCCTCTGCCGATGATTAATGATTTATTTGATCAACTAGTTGGAGCCAAGGTATTCTCCAAGATCGATCTTCGATCAGGGTATCATCAGTTGAAGATTCGTGAACAGGATATACCCAAAACAGCTTTCACCACCAGGTATGGTTTATATGAGTATACCGTCATGTCATTCGGATTAACTAATGCCCCTGCGTACTTCATGAGCATGATGAACAAGGTATTTATGGAATATCTGGACAAGTTTGTCGTGGTGTTCATCGATGACATATTGGTTTTCTCCAAGAGCGAGGAAGAGCATAAGGAACATCTGCGTCTAGTTCTGGAGAAACTCCGGGAACATCAGTTATATGCCAAGTTCAGCAAATGTGAATTTTGGCTAAAGGAAGTCGGATTCCTCGGACATGTTATTTCAGGAGAAGGAATAGCAGTCGACCCCACCAAGGTCGAATCGGTCACCAACTGGCAGTCCCCCACCTCAGTCAAGGAGATCCGCAGTTTTCTCGGACTCGCAGGATATTATCGGAGGTTTATTGAGAATTTCTCCAAGATTGCCAAGCCCATGACTGAGCTGTTGAAGAAGGAAGCCAAGTACATTTGGACCGAGGATTGTGAAGCCAGTTTTCAGGAGCTGAAGAAACGTCTGGTTATAGCCCCAGTGCTAATTTTGCCGGACATACACAAGGATTACCAGGTATATTGTGACGCTTCTCGTCAAGGACTCGGAGGAGTGCTCATGCAGGAAGGAAAAGTTGTAGCTTATACCTCCAGACAGCTACGACCTCACGAGATGAATTATGCCACACACGATTTGGAGTTAGCAGCCGTAGTGCACGCACTCAAGACCTGGAGACATTTCCTCGTCGGAAACAGTTGTGATGTTTACACGGATCATAAGAGCCTGAAGTATATTTTCACGCAAAAGGAATTGAACCTCGGGCAGAGGAGATGGCTTGAATTGATCAAGGACTATGACATGAGATTGCATTATCACCCAGGGAAGGCAAATGTTGTAGCAGATGCCTTGAGCCGTAAAAGTTATGTGAACACCCTCATAGCTGGAGGATTACCTCAGGAATTAGCCGACGATCTCAGAGAGCTCCGACTGGAGATAGTACCGAGAGGATTTGTCGCCACCTTGGATATACAGTCCACTCTGACCGAAAGAATCCGTGAAGCCCAGAAGACAGACAAGGAAATTGCAGAGATAAAGGAAAAGATGTGTAACGGAAAGGGGAAAGGTTTTCGTGAAGATGAGCACGGAACTTTATGGTTTGAGGATCGCATCTATGTGCCTAATGACCCAGAGGTCAGGAAGTTAATTCTTCAGGAGGCCCACGATTCACCGTACTCGATTCACCCAGGCAACACCAAGATGTATCTGGATTTGAAGGAAAGTTTCTGGTGGGCAGGTATGAAGAAGGATATTGCCGAGTACATAGCAGTATGCGATGTTTGTCAGCGAGTAAAGGCGGAACATCAGAAGCTGGCAGGGTTACTTCAACCTTTGCCAATACCCGAGTGGAAATGGGAAAAACTTGGAATGGATTTTATCACAGGATTACCGAGGACCCGTTCAGGTTATGATTCTATCTGGGTAGTGGTTGATCGCTTGACCAAGGTAGCTCATTTCATTCCCGTGAAGACCACATATACCAGCGCCAAGTTGGCCAAGATATACATGACCAGGATCGTATGTCTGCATGGAGTTCCGAGGAGTATTGTGTCAGATAGAGGAACACAATTTACCTCAAAGTTTTGGAATCAGTTGCATGAAACTTTGGGTACGAGGCTGGAGTTCAGTACAGCTTTTCATCCGCAGACAGATGGACAGACCGAGAGAGTCAACCAGATTTTGGAGGACATGTTGAGAGCCTGTGCGCTAGACTATGGGTCTAGCTGGGATGACAACTTGCCATATGCAGAGTTCTCGTACAACAACAGCTATCAGACTAGTCTGAAGATGGCCCCTTTCGAAGCTCTATACGGAAGAAGGTGTAGAACACCATTGTTGTGGGATGGTGTTGGAGACCGAAACCTTTTTGGTCCTGATCTTATCAGAGACTCCGAAGAGAAGGTCAAGTTGATTCGAGATAGACTCAAGATAGCACAGTCGAGACAGAAGAGTTATGCTGACAGTAAACGCAAGGAGATAACGTATGAAGTTGGAGACCGAGCATATCTCCGTGTGTCCCCACTTCGTGGAATCAAGAGGTTTGGTGTTAAAGGAAAGTTGGCACCCGGGTTCATTGGCCCCTACAAAATCCTCAAACGTCGTGGAGAAGTCGCTTACAAGCTGGAATTGCCGGAAGGATTGTCCGGAGTTCACGATGTCTTCCATGTTTCTCAGCTGAAGAAATGCCATGCTGAGATGGCCGAAATTTCGTTGAGAGACACTGTGCCCCTAGAGGCCATACAACTCGACAGTGATCTGACTTATGAGGAGAAACCCGTCCAAATTCTCGAGACTGCAAACAGAGTCACCCGCAGCAAGATCATCAAGTTTTGCAAGGTTCTGTGGAGTCATCATTCCGAGGAGGAAGCCACCTGGGAGCGAGAAGAAGACCTCCGCCGAGACCACGCGCACCTATTTGCTAGCCAACCCGAATCTCGAGGGCGAGATTCATCTTAAGGTGGGTAGGTTTGTAACATCCCAAATTTTCAATTTGGAATGTTTTACAATTATTAGCTAAGCATCTATGCATTTTGATTGAAATTGAGTGGCATTTGAAAATTTCGGAGGCAGTTGAGTTTATGTTGTGAATTTGAACTTGATTTGGCATTGAAAATTTGTTTCAAATATCCCTGACAAATACTTGATCAAAAGTATGAGAGGAGCTAACATGACATTCCAAAAATGTCAGAAGAAAAATATTGCCAAAAAGTTTGAATTCAAATTTGATTATTATTTGGGATTTCCAGAAAATGTTTTTTTTTAAGTTTGAGTTTTACCTCTGAAAAATGTTCACGTTGTAGGATTAATTCCCCTGAGAACTTTGATATATATATGTCCTATATAAAAAATAATATATATTTATATTTGTTTTCCTCCCCTCTATTTCAAAAAAAAAGAAGAAGAGAAAGCCCCGAGCTGGCCAGGCCAGCCGGCCCAGCACCCAGGAGCCAGCCGGCCCAGCCAGCCGACCGCACCGGCCTGCCCCAGCGCGCCCGCACGCCCGAACCCTCTCCCGATCGGTCGCCCGATCCTCTCTCCCTCTCTCTCTCTCACTGACGCGCTGGCCCCACCTCTTTCTTTCCCCTCGCGCACGGCACGCCGCACCGGAGCACGCGCAGAGCGCGCCCGACACCGCGATCTTCTCGGGATCGCGATCCCGCGTCGTCCCCTCGTCCAAGTCCATGTCCTATAAGTTCCCCTCGCTCTCCTCTCCCAAACCCCCCAAAAAGCCAAGCCAGAAACGCACCACAGCTCACGCCCTCCTCCTTTGGATCTCGCCGCCGCCGTCTCGGTTCGCCGCCGCTGCTGCCACCGGTGAGCATCCCCCTTGCATCCAAGCTACACCACCTGAACCCTCTGTTCGTTCCTCGTCTCCCTGACATCCTCTCTTCTCCCAGGGAGCCCCGAAGCCGTCGTCCCCGAGCTCGACCGCCGCCCGCCGGAGCAGGAGCTCACCCGAGCTCGCCCCGATTGACTCCGACGTCCCCGAGCTCCACCAAGGCCGCCCCCGACCTCCCCTCGAGCCGCCGCACTCGCCTGACGTCTTCGCCAACCTCCCCGACTACCGGAGCCGCCGCACCGCCAACGCCCGAGCCACCGCCGTCGTCTCCGTTCGTCGCCGCCGACGCTGTAAGCCCGAGCTCCCCTCCACCGTTGGATCTCGCATGTATGGCCTAGATTAGAAATAACGAAGGGGTACGGTTTTATTTAATAGATCGGTTTTACTTACGGTTGTTTTTTTGTTAGATCGAACCGGTCGGTTTTCTGTTTAGCCGCGGGCACCTCTAGGTTATATTACGCCTGAGCGTTAGATAGCCCAGCAGCGCTAGTTGTTTTTTTCAGTTTCTGTTTTTTTAGCAGAATAGTTCTGTTTTTGGTTTTGCTATTTCTTTTAGTCGGTTTATTATTTTTAGTTAATTCTTTTTTTGTGAGTTTGCAAATTTGTTGTAGTTTCTGTAGAAAATATGTTTAGCCATGTTTAAATTATTAGAAATAGTTTTATATTAGATTTAAACAGATTAGTTTTTCTGCCATAAATTGAGTTAGGATTATTATTTTTTTGTGATTCTTTTGCTACTGCTTAGTTTTGACCATGCCTAGCAGTAGGAAACTGTTTTGGTATTTTAGATTTAATAAACAATTAGTTTTATGTCGAAATCAAGTTTTTCTTGTTTATTTAGCTAGCTACTGTTTTCCTACTGTTCTAGTTAGTAAATAATTTTATTTTTGTTATGTTATAGTTTATTTTAGATTAGCTTCTGTAGCTACAGAGGATGAACTTTTATTTATAGTAGAATAAAAAAAATTATTTTTTTTTTTGCTAGCATTGTTTTAGGCATAATAGGAGTTCTATAATAGCTTTTGATGTGATTCTTTTTGCTCCTAGTTTGTATGATGTTTTTCCTTCTGTTAGTTAGCAAAACCAATGCCTAGGTTCTGTTAAGAAAAGTTTTAGTTGTGTAAAACTATTTCTTAGTTGTTGCTTGATATGATGAAAACCTTGATTTGTTTTCTCCAAGTTTTTCTTTGGTTTTGGTTTGAGTACGTGGGTGTTTTAGTTCAACTTGCTGTTATGTTATATTGTGCTATACTTATTTGTGCTATTGTTTGACTCGGTAGAATTTCCGGAGTGCGAAGCCTGCTATTACGAGTCACTAGCTTTCGAAGACCGTCAGCCAGGCAAGTCATTTGATCATGTTTTTACAATACCTATGATTTTATTGCATTAGAATTATACCTCCCCACCATGCATGCAGTAGGAGAATTTTGTTAAGTTATGTTCTTAAGTAGTATCATGAGGTAGGATGAACCCTTCTCCCTTGTTACCAATGCCCGGGACAATGTAGTTTATTTTGCTATGCTCGTAGACGGGGTTGGTTGAGTGATTCATAAGGGAGATGTGAGAGTCAAGATGATGACAACCCCATGACGTCAAGCTCAAGATGGACTTCAAAATTCACTACTGGGTGGAGGACGGTTGACGGGCACCCTGGAGAAACCAGCGGATGGCCGGGATGCATGGAGAAGCGCCATGACATCTTGCGGAAAGCTTCACCTAGCCACGAAGAGACGGATGGATACCCCATTGACCGGAAGCTTACCTGTGCAGCCGCAAGCCATTATGGGCTCTGGCTTGGTTGACCCTAGGCGTGACTCTGGCCGGACGGTGCTACGAGATGTAGAAGAACGGTAGGATTGGATGGGCACCGGCAGTGGCCCAGAGGAACTCTTCGGAAGACCCTGTTTCGTTCGTCCCGTCTTCAAACACCAGGCAGTGCGAAGACTTAAAAGGAGGGAACGTTTCTTGCGGGTAAAGTGCACAAACCTCTGCAGAGTAACAACCTAATCGATTAGCTGTGTCCCCGGTTACGGACAAATGAGCCTCTGGAATTGGAGTATTTCGGATATCTCAACACTGAACTTAATAAATTAATTGAGGGGGTTATTTAATAATTGGGAATGAGACATTGGTTGGCGGAACCATCTCAATTACTACCAACAATTTTGTAGTAATTGCAAACAAGTCCTTGTTGTAGGGAAAAACCGGCTTTTTCGCAAAACTATGAAACTTAGAGCCCCACAGCCAAATTGCATATAGTATTAGTAGTTTTATTGTTGTTCTCTCTTCATGACTTGCCGACATATTCAAAATGCTGACCTACACGGCTGCAACGTCTTATGATGCAGAGGAGTTTTCCGATCAGGAGTGAGGCTACGATCCACGCTTGGCGATTGCCCTTTTGAGTCGGATGGACTCGCTATTCGTCTACGCTTCCGCAGCTTTATTTAGTTTATTTCTCATGAGTTGGCCTTCGGCCGAATTTATTATGATGTAATAAAGACTCGATATGAGAATCGTGTAATAAATTCAGGTGTGATTGAACTTTGAATCTTTGCATCAATGTACTGTGTGTGCCAGCATGATCTTGGGATGGTACAGCTACACAGAGACTTGACCGATTTCGGGTCGGGTCGTTACATGTACGAACTTTAGTGGGTCCATTAAGTTAATGCGCCGTTACCAGGCCGAAAGTTAATGGCGGCCCTCTTACCTCCCGGGACGTTAATAGGCAACATCAAAGCGGGCAACAGGTGGGCCCATTTGATTTCATGGGTTGTTAACAGGCCGTTACTAAGGTCGGGCTACATATGGCCCAACTATACTGTGGGCCTTTAGCAGGACGAAAGAGATAGTGGGCTCGTACTGGACCATGAAGAGCATCGGCCGCTAAGAGGCCGAAAGTCAGGTCGTACTGTAAATGGCCCAACTGTGTTGTGGGCCTTTAGCAGGCTGAAAGAGAAACCGGGCTGGTATTGGACCATAAAGAGCATGGGCCGTTAAAAGGCCAAAACTCTGGTCCGACTACAAATGGCCCAACTCATTTATGGGCCGTCAACAGGCTGAAAGACACACCGGGCCGGGAATTGGCCCAACACTTAAATGGGTCGCTAAAAGGCCAAAACTAAGGTCTGACTACAAATAGCCCAACTCATTTATGGGCCGTCAACAGGATGAAAGACACACCGGGACGGAAATTGGCCCAACACTTAAATGGGTCGCTAAAATGCCGAAAGATGTACATCCTGAAAATTGGCCAATCCCTTGAATGGGCCGTTAACACGCCGAAATCACATAGAGCCGATATTGAGCCCAAATATATAGCGGGCTGTTAATGGGCTCGAACTGACGATGGGCTGCAATGGTGTCAAATCTTTAACGGGCCGTTGACGGGCGGAATTGGCACATCTCGTATGGGCCGTGGGCTTAAATGGACCTGACACAAGTAGGCCTTATATGGGCCGGCCTGCTAATTTTTACTGGGCCGACCTTTTTCACCGGAATGGGCCACTGTTGGGTCATGCCACGTGTCGACCTATCATAGGCGCCTCCTGTCCAATGAGTGGATGACATCTGTCCCAACGGTGAGCCAACATGTGTTTCCTACGGCCAATGAGAATTTTACACGTGGAAAATCCTCATTGGTCTGGGCTGTTAACGGGTTATCGGATCCAAAACCGGACCCGATAGCTTAACGGTGACCTGTTACGGTGGATGCGACATGTCGGTCACCCTTGACGAAAGCACTTTCATGACGCGCCATTTATCGTCATGGAAGTGGACACTTCCGTGATGATAATTTTGGTAATGTCATGGAACACTTCTACAACAGCACAGGTATGACTATCTTGATTCTGTCATAAAATCGTCATAGATGTACATGCATGACAGAAAACGTGACCTACTGTGACAAACATGTATCATCACGGAAGTGTATTTTTTCTGTAGTGGTTGTTAGAAAGCCTGACGAGACGCCTTGTTCCTGCTCGCGCGAGCCCTCAGGCGTGGGTTGGTTGTGGCTAGTGCACCGCGTCGGGCTACCCGGGGTCATGGACTGAGAGGGTGCGCATGTCCACGAGCTCATTCAAGAGCGTCTCGCGAGGATTAAGAAAGCCGAAGCACAGGGGCAACGGGGTTTCGGTGAGGTGTGTTTGCGTGCGGGAAGACCCAAACGTGCACACCCGCCTAGCCCCCGCGTGCTAGACGCGCGAGGAGGAGCGACGGGCAACTGCCGCTCTTCCCGGGTCAAGACTGAGAGGCGAGCGAAGCAAGAGGGAAAAAGTACAACTCAGGCGAATGGAAAAACGTGGAAACTCTGAATTCCATTAAAAAGTTGCAACCAACTACAGAAAGAAAGCAAAAGAACAACCACATCTGGCACCAAGTCTAGTCTACTCACCAGCGCGGAGCTAAGTGCTGCCACTAGGACGTAGGAGGGAGCCCCCATGAGGCCCAGAGGTGACACTCAGGAGACTCCGGGGCGTGTACGGCCTCACTCATTATTATGTGAGAGTGCCACGAGCGGAGACCTTCACAGGCACGGGGCCTTGCTTCATGGGTAGAACTTCCAGAGGTGCTGGATGTTCCAGGCGTTCTGGATGGGGATCCCGTCCTGCGTCTCCAGGCGCGCGATGCCAGGCCTGGAGACACGGGCGATCCCGAACGGGCCATCCAACATGGGTGAGAGCTTATGCAGCCCCTCCCTGGAGAGCACCCGCCTCAGGACGAGATCACCCACCTCGAGCGTCCTGGAGCGGACGCTGCGGCAGTGGTACCACCACAGCGCCTGCTGGTACCTCGCTGCTGGGAGCGAGGCTTGGCGGTAGCGTTCCTCCCCCAACATGATGTCCATCCCCCGTGAGGCGTCTTGGCGTGCCTCGTCAAATGCCAATACCCGCGCGGAGCGATGCCTGACCTTGTGTGGGAGAACCGCTTCAGCTCCTTAGACGAGGAAGAATGGAGTCTCGCCCGTTGGCTTGGTCGCGGTGGTGCGGATGGACCACAGCATGGACTGGAGCTCGTCCAGCCACCCCCTGCTACAGGCCTTGAGCTTCTTCTTGAAGGTTCTTGCCTTGAGGCCTCTCAGAACCTCTGCGTTGGCGCGCTCGGCTTGGCCGTTGCTCCTATGGTGTGCCACTGGCGTAGCATATCTGCGTTCCAAGGTTTGCACAATATGTTTTGAAAAGGCTGCTAGTGAACTGCGAGCCATTGTCGGTGATGATGAAAGTGGGGACTCCAAACCGGCTCACGAGGCCCTTGATGAACTTGACTGCCGAGCCAGCTGGGATGGTACGGACATCCTCCACCTCCGACCACTTGGTGAACTTGTCGATGGCGACGTGGAGGTAGCGGTAGCCCCCGGGCGCTCGAGGGAATGGGCCCAAGATGTCCAGCCCCCAGACCATGAATGACCATGAGAGCGGGATGGTCTGGAGACCCTGAGCAGGCTGACGGATTTGCTTGGCATGGAACTGGTAGGCCTCACAAGACCTCACCAGCTCGGTGGTATCATTGAGCGCCATGGGCGAGTAGAATCTGCTGCATAACGCCTTGCCCATGCAGGTGCGCGATGACGAGGTATGCCCGAAGTCCCTGCCATGTATATCGGCCAACAGTTCACATCCCTGCTACCTGGAGATGCATCGCAGAGAAACATCATTTGGCCGTTTTCAGTAGAGCTCACCGTCCCGGATGCAGTATGCAGTGGCCTGGCGAGCTACCCGCTCCGCGTCTTCTCCTTCTCCGGCAAGGTGCCTTGGAGTAGGTACGCTTTGAACTCCTCGTTCCAGCACCCCTCCTGAGGCTCGAGCGCGAGGAGCAGACGGGCTCCCGAGGTTGGGCCACAAGCGGGGGCGCCCGATAGTGGTGCTGGGGGGAGCTCCTCCTGAGGCGATGCTCGTGTCGTGGTGTGGGGGGGGGGGTTGCGGACAGCTTGAAGAGCCACTCCTCGAAGATGCCAGGCTCCTAAGGCAGGCGCCAGGACGCCCTCTTGGAGATTTCGCCAGCTTCCTTGTTAGTGTCGCGTGGCACGTGCTGCAATTCTAGGCCCAAGAACTGTTTCTCAATCCTGCGTACCTCCTCAAGATATGACTCCATGTGCTCGTCCTTCGGCTCGTATACTTTGTTGGAGAAGTTGACGAGGAGCCGGGAGTCGCCCTTGACGGTGAGGCGCTTCACTCCCAGGGCTGCCGCAGCCTTGAGACCGGTGATCAGGACTTCATATTGTGCGATGTTGTTGGAGACCTTCTCGCCCTGCTAGAAGCAGAGTTGCACGGCGTAGTAGAGCTTGTCCTGGGTGGGCGAGATGAGCACGGCTCCAGCCCCCGTGCCCTGACGTGCGAATGCACCGTCGAAGTACATGACCCAACCGTCTGGTGCCTCGCTTCCTTGTGAGAGGGGTCGGTCCTCGCCTGCTTCGGGGCTGGGGACATCAGTCCATTCTGCCACGAAGTCGGTGAGTGCCACACCCTTGATGACTCTGGTGGTGCTGAACTCCAACTGGAATGCCTGTAGTTCGATGTTCCATTTGGCGACTCTCCCCGCAGCATTGGGGCTCCGGAGCACTCTCTCTAGTGGGTAAGCCGAGACGACTTTGATGGGGTGGCCTTGGAAGTAGTGGCGCAGCTTGCAGGAGTCGACAAGGAGTGCGAGCAAGAGCTTTTGCAGCATGGGGTAGCATGCCCGCGCATCGCGCAACACCGCGCTGACGAAGTACACCGGGTGCTCGACAAGGGCAGAAGTGCTGGTGGGGTCTTGTACTTCCTGATACTGGAGGACGTCGGGAGCTTGGCGATTTGTTGGGGCAGCCAGGGCCTCAGGGGCGCCGTCTTGAGGAGCCTGGTCATCTGTTGGGGCAGTCGAGACCTCGGGAGCGCTGTCCTGAAGCTGCGGCGTCTTGATCGGGTGCGTGGCATCATTCGGTGGGCCCTTGGCCTGGCGCTCCTCCCAGACCGCCACCAGCGGTGTGCTGGCAGAGTGAGGCGTGGCGGCCAGGTACAGCACCAGCGGCTCAAGTGGACGTGGTGCTACCATCACCGGTGGGCTGGTGAGGTATCTCTTGAGGTCTTGGAATGCCACGTCAGCCTCCGAAGTCCACTCGAACGACCCCTTCTTTTTCATCAGCTTGAAGAACGGGAGGACGCGTTCCCCCAGCTTGGAGATGAAGCGCCCGAGCGAGGTCACGCAGCCCACCAGCTTTTGCATTTCCTTGAGGGTTTGTGGTGGGCTCATCCTTTCTACTGTATTGACCTTCTCTGGGTTTGCCTCGATGCCCCTGTGCGACACCAGAAAGCCCAGTAGCTTGCTGGAGGGGTCGCCAAACACACATTTCTCCGGATTGAGTCGCAGATCTACCTTGCGCGGGCTGGCAAGCGTTTCCTCCAGGTTGTCAATAAGGGTCCTTGCCTCCCGAGACTTCACCACTATGTCGTCAACGTAGGCCTCGGCATTCATACCGAGCTGCTGACCCAGTGCGATGTGCATCAGCCGCTGGAAGGTCGCTCCGGCGTTATGCAGCCCGAACGGCATGCAGGTGTAGCAATACACCCCGCATGGAGTCAAGAAGGCTATCTTCTCGACGTCCTACACCGCCATCTTGATTTGGTGGTAGCCTGAGAAGGCGTCCAGAAAGCACAATAGGTAACACTCGGTGGTGGAGTCCATGATCTGATCAATGCGCGGAAGCGGGAAAGGGTCTTGAGGGCAAGCCTTATTGAGGTTGGTGAAGTCGACGCACATACGCTCCTTCCTGCCTTTCTTGGGGACAATGACCGGGTTCGCCAACCATTCTGGGTATCGCACCTCCCGAATGACAGCAGCTTCTTGCAGTTTGTGTGTCTCCTGGACGATGAACGACTACTTCTCCGTGGACTGCCGCCGCGCACTCTGCTTCACCGGGCGCACGTTAGGGCACACCCTGAAGTGATGCTCGATTATCCCCCTCGGGATTTCGACCAGATCCTTAGGCTCACATGTGAACACATTCTTGTTCTTGCGCAAGAAGCTGACCAACTCCTCTTCCTGATCTGGACGGAGGTCGACACCTATGTTGAAGGTGGCGCCCGATGCCCCGTCTTCGTCAAGTAGCACCTGCTTTGTTTCGGCGCGATCTTGGGAGAACAGTTGCTTCTTCTTTGCTAGTGCAGCCCCCGGGGCCTTGGGGCTCCTTTCTCACTTGGCCGCGTAGCCGCTGCAGCCCTGAAGGCAAGCTTGAGGCCAACAAGGCTTCCTTGGTGTCCGCTGCCATAGTGAGGACGCCGCTGCTCCCCGGCATCTTCATGAGATTGTAGGCAGGGTGAGTTGCTGCCATGAACTTGGCCAAGGCCGGGTACCTGAGGATGGCGTTGTACGAGAGGCCGGTGCAGGCCATGTCGAAGTCGATAAGCTCGGTGCAGTAGTTGTCGCGGGTGCCGAAGGTGACGGGGAGGCGGATCTGCCACAGGGGGCCGGTGGAGCTGTCAACGACTCCTTAGAAAGGCTTGGTGGGGCGAAGCCGACTATGGGGCACGTGAAGCAAGCCGAAAGCTTCCACAGAGAGCACATTGAAGCTGGCTCCACCATCGATGAGGGTCTTGGTGACCGCCACGTTGCAGATGGTGGGGTTACAGAGCATTGGGAGCGCGCCGGCGCCCGTGGTGGTCGCGGGGTGGTCCCTCGAGTCGAAGGTGAGGTCGGCCTTAGGCGGTGCCCAGCCTGGAGGAGCTCCCTACTGCACACGAGCGGCACCCACCTGGCGGAAGAACTGCTTGACGTGGCGGTCCGAGGGCTGCGCCTGCGAACCACCGAGGAGGACTGCGACGGCGTGGGGCGATGGTACCGCGAAGCACGTGACGAAGAGGCCGCGCAGCTCCTCCCAGGAGGCCATAGAAGATCCTGGCAAGCTAAGCAGCCAGGCGCGCGACGCGCCTGCCAGGGCCATGGGATGCCAGTTGACCATGACCTTGTCATCACCGCCGGCTGCCAACACTGCCTCCTCGTATGCCCAGAGAAAGCCTGCCGGATCCGCCGCCTCGTCGTATCGAGGCGGCAGGTTTGGCCTGAACTTGGGTGGCCACTGCACCCACCGCAGGGCAGGGGTGAAAGCTCGGAGGCCCTCGGCCCCTCCGAACGTGCGCGTCGATCCGGTCGATGGAGGAGCGTCCGCCATGAGAGCCGGGCAGCGGAGCGCAGCGGACAGATTTGTGAATCTTGGACGCACCCCTACCTGGCATGCCAAATGTCAGATTTCGGGTTCCACAAACCCTTGAGAGGTTCGAACTCTGGGGTGCATGTGAAGGACTCGTCCTCCCCAATCTTCCTACTCGCTAATCTGACGGCCTAGCGCGACAAACTGGAAGGAAATGGGACAGAGCAGTTTACCCAGGTCCGGGCCACCTTGTGGTGTAAAACCCTACTCCTGCTTTGTGGTGGATTGGCCTCGAGAGGCTGAGGATGAACTAGTACAGTCGGAGAACAGCCTCGGGAGGAGGAGTGTTCTTGGGCACGAGTGAGCTGGTGAGGGAGAGGGTGATCTCCAGGATTCGGATCCCCATCTATGGTGGTGGCTAGGCCCTATTTATAGTGGCATTGGTCCTCTTCCCAAATGTAAGGTGGGAAGGGATCCCGAAACGGCCAAATTCGAAGGGAGAAAACTAGTACATGCTATCCTGACAAAAGTAGGCTTCGCCTGCAAAAGCCTCTGGTCGTGACGCCGTGGTGGTCTCGGCGATGACCTCCGTCCCGCCGTCCTGGCGGTCTTGGTCTCGTTGCACCAGAATGGAAACCTTTGGCTAATTCCTCGGGACTCCGCACCTACGCTTGCCTCCTTAGCACCAAAGAGGAAACTGGTACACTGCCCCCGCTGGCGTCCGCCTGGCCTTGGTCGTCATGGCTCACGTCATCCGAACCTCGCGAGGTGAGGCTTGCATAGAAATCTCCGCTCCTCGGAGGCCGGCCTGAGGAGGCCGTTCCTCGTGGAGGTCTTGATGTCGTCTGCCTCGCGAGGCTTGGCCCCCCGCGAGGGTCTTGAGTTGTTGATGCTGAAGCTGGGCCATACCGGGCTGTCGATGAAGCCACGCCGTGGGCCGCAGGCAGGCAAGTCTGGGTACCCCCGTTCCCAGAACGCCAACAGTAACCCTCCAAGTGCGAAGGAATTAATGAGGAATTTGATTCTTAGAGCCCTTCGACAATTATACGTGGTGTCTGAAATCATCATTCTTATACGGTGAGTCATGCCACCAACCAAAGTTGAAAATCTTCAAATTTGAGTTTTTCTTCATTTTGCAAATTCCTCAATTTTCAAATTCTTCAACTTTGCAAAATCTTCAACATTTCGAGTGATGTTCTTCATTGACTATTGTCGGCATTTAGGGAACGGGGGTACCCAGACTTGCCTGCTTGCGGCCCACGGCGTGCCTCCATCGACGGCTTGGTACGGCCTAGCTTTGACATCAACAACTCAAGACCCAAGCGAGGGGCCAAGCCTCACGAGGCGGACGACACCAAGACCTCCTCGGGGGCGGCCTCCTCGGGCTGCCTCCCGAGGAGTGGAGATTTCTATGCAAGGATCAACTCGTGAGGTTCAGATGATGTGGGCCATGACGACCAAGGCCAGGTGGGCGCCAGCGGGCACACTGTGCCAGTTTCCTCTTTGGTGCTAAGGAGGCAAGAACAGGCGCAGAGTCCCGAGGGATTAGCCAAAGGTTTCCATTCCAGTGTAACAAGACCAAGACTGCAGGACGGCAGGACGGAGGTCATCGCCGAGCCCACCGCGGCGTCACCACCAGAGGCTTTTGCAGGCGAAGACTACTTTTGTCAGGATAGCATGTACTAGTTGTCTCCCTTCGAATTTGGCCGTTGTGGGATCCCTTCCCGCCTACATTTGGGAAGAGGACCAAGGCCACTATAAGTAGAGCAGCACCACCACCGTAGGAAGGGACGGATCATTCAGATCATCCTCACACCCACCAGCTCATTGAGCACAAGAACACTCCTCCTCCTGAGGTTGTTCTCCCCCTATACTAGTTCATCCTCAGCCACTTGAGGCCAATCCACCACAAAGGAGGAGTAGGGTTTTACATCGCAAGGTGGCCCGAACCTGGGTAAACTGCTGTGTCTCTTGTCCATTCGGTTCGTCGAGCTAGGCCGTGAGGTTAGCGAGCAGGCAGACCGGGGAGGACGAGTTCTTCGCACACACCCCGGAGATCAAACCTCTCAAGGGTCATCGGAACCCAAAATCCGACATTTGGCATGCCAGGTAGGGGTGCGCCCGAGCATCTCTTCCGCCGGTCGACTCGCCACCGTTCCACCACTACCATGGCTGACGCCCATTAAGCCCATGCCGAGCCTCGGGCCGCCCTTGCCGCTCGCGTCGCCCAGACGGTGCCTGCTGGCGGGCCTCGTCGCCTCTCGCCAACGCCACCACCGGCTCGGCGGGGCACGAGCAGCAAGCTTTGTCGTTGCACCCTTCCGTGCGGCGTGGTGGGCGCATCGCCACCCCGTCGCTGACTCCGGCCGGTTCATCGTCCCATGCTCGTCGTGGCCTGGCGGATGCGCAGGCTGCGCTGCTCATGGCGCGCAAGCTCCTGAGCTACCGCCCCGTCGACGACCTATATGAAGACTGGCTGGACTGCATCGCCGAGCTCGTCAGCGTCGCTGGGGGCACTCCTGCACCATCTCTCTCGCTGCATCGCCCGCCGCCTACTGCGGGTGACGTAGCCCATGGAGCACCACCTCGACCTCCCTGTCAAGACGACGCCCTTGGGCCGAGGCGCGAGGCCCCACCGCGCGACCCGCCATGCAGGGCCGACACATGAGGAAGAAAGCTGCCAGATGGTCCAGCGGCCGCAAGGGGAGGCGCGTGCGCTCCCAGCTCCGCCGCATCAAGACCGCGCGCCGCCTGTGGTGGTGGCGCGCGAGCTCTAAGATCAAGTTCCACCTCCGCAACGGGTGCCCGTGACCATAGCGGGTTGCCGTGCCTTCACTCTCGAGCTACGCAGCATCGTCTGGCCGGGAAAGTTCAAGCCCGACCTGCCTCCACGCTACGACGGCACCCCCGACCCTCCTAAGTTCCTATAGCTCTACGAGCTGAGCATCGAGGCGGCCAACGGTGACGAGAAGGTCATGGTGAACTAGTTCCCCATAGCCCTCAAGGACGGCGCGTGCTCGTGGCTCCTGAACCTGCCCGTGGGATCGATTTCCTCCTGGGCGAGATGCGCGAGCGTTTCATTGCCAACTTTCAAGGAACTCGCGACCGCCCGCCGGCTGCGGGAGACCTGAGGCGCATCAAGCAGCAGCCAGGAGAGACCTTGCAGAAGTACATCCAGCGCTTCAACATCGTTCGTCTTAAGATCCCGAAGGTGTCGGATGAGACCATCATCTCCGCGTCCACTGATGGCGTCCGCGATGTCAATATGAAGGAGGAGCTTGCCATACACGAGGACCTGTGCATGGCCCTGGAGATGTTCAACATGGCGACCAAGTGCGCAAGAGCTGAGGAAGGATGCCTCTCCCTCCTCGAGCTCCCAGAGGCTGACCCAGAGGACAAGAAAGCCAAGGCCAAGGACGTGAAGCGCGAGGCGGCAGCCGTGCTCGCGGCCGAACCAGAGATGAAGTGCGGCTGCGATCACCTTGAGTCATCCAAGGGCAGCCGCCCATTCTGCGTCTTCCAGAATGTGCACAGCCACAACACCAACGATTGCCAGGAGCTCAGGGCCATCGGCGACGGGCGCCTTGGTCGTCGCCCCAAGCGCAACGAGCGAGGCTATGGCCGCGGAGGAGGAAGTGGAGGACGTTGTGACGATCGTGGCCCCGCCAGGAGTGGCGCGATCAGCCTCGTGCGGAATGCTGCCAGGGACAGCCTCGCAAGGGCCCATGGAGGGATCAGCCTCGCGAGGACCACCCTCAGGGCAACGCTGGTCTCCCCTCCGCTGCCACCACCACCAAAAACGAATGACGACCACCACCAGGATGAGGGGGCTGGGGTCTTCCAGGAGCCTCGTGCCATTGCCTGCATCCTGGGCGGCGCTCAAGCCCCTACCTCTCATCGCATCTTCAAGCAGTTTTCCAGCGAGGTGAACGCGGCCCTCCCCAAGCTCGGGGCCACGCGTCCGCTCAGGTGGTCCAAGTGCACCATCACCTTCAGCTCGTCCGACCAGCTCAAGGGCGCGGCAACTGCCGGTGCCCTCCCGATGCTCTACTCACCCGTGATCAGCAACATCCTTGTCACAAGACCCTCATCGATGGCGGTGCGGGGCTCAATGTTCTGTCCATCGAGACGTTCGATCACCTCCAAGTTCCCTATGACCAGCTGCAGCCCACCAAGCCTTTCTCAGGAGTGACCGGCGGCTCCACCACCCCGATAGGACAGATCTGCCTCCCTGTCACCTTCGGCCAGCGTGACAACTACCGCATAGAGCTTATCGACTTAGACTTCGCCCACATCCGTCTTCCTTACAACACAATCCTTGGATATCCGGCCCTGGCCAAGTTCATGGCGGTGACTCATCATGGTTACAATGTCCTCAAGATGCCAGGGAGCCGCGACGTCATCACGGTCGCCTGCGAGGAGAAGGACGTAGTGTGCTCTCTCGAGCATGCCTACTAGGTTGCGGCATCGAGAATCCAGACGATGAAGACGCCATCTACCCTCCTGAGGCTGTCCCCAAGAAGAATAACCAGCTCCTCCATCAAGAACCTCAGGAGAGCGGTGTGTCCAGCAGCACCACCTCAGGACCTACACCCACGGATGGGGCGCCTCCCTCTCTCGCATAGGAAGGCGCGCCCTATGCCCCTCTCAGGTTGGGCTCGGGGGGCTCTTCTTTGGAGGGCCTCTGACGTAGCCAACGTCACGAGGGAGGCGCTCGGGAACCATGTGGAGGCGTGCTTCAAGGCGCGCTTCCGCCAGGAGGGCACAAGGCACGGGGTCCCAGGTGCTCAGGAGTTCATCACCATGGCAACCGAGGAGCTTCAAGAGGCGAGAGCCATGCGCAGCGACCACCGCCCACCACCCGGGGTGGCTCCTTGTCCTGGCGAGGATAGCGAGCTGCGCGCCTGCGTTAACATCCCTGGGCTCAACAGAGCCGCATCTCAGGAGCGCTTCTGGCCATCGCGCGCTGGCCGGTGCGAGAGTCCCCTCACAGCTATGTTCCCATGCCTTTTGGCTTGCCGAACGCGGCTGTCACATTCCGGCGCCACATGTGGAGCGTCCTTGCGGCTCAGGAGGCCAGGCACCAGGCGGTCCGGGTGGAAATGGCGATGGTTCTTCACGAGCCTGCCGGGCCTCCAGAGCGTCTTGAGGTTCAGGACCTAGGTGGCTCATGAGGAACGACTTCTTTAGCACGCGTCTTCAGCTACTCCAACACTTCTTGAGCACCGGTGCCAGGTGATACCTTTTGGTTTGTTCAGTTGGGGCGCCCCTCGGGCTACATTATCCCCAGATCGCATGGGCCTGTCCCTGCGGCATGTATCCTTTTGCATCTTTTGATTCACTCTGTTGGGGGCGCCCCTCGGGCTGCGTTATCCCTAGGCCGCATGGGTCTGTCCCTACGGCATGTATCGTTTTCCGCATCTATTAGAGCTGGCTTACCTCCTTCTATGAATTGCTTTATGATTATCACCTGCTTTCCTGATGTCTTATCGCCCTTCGTGGCCTTCCACGCTGCTGACCGGCCCCTTGCTCATGCCGCAACGGGAGTTACACATGCTGGCACAGCGCTTGTGCTCGGGTCCGTCCCTGCAACGCTGACAAATCTGAGTGATCGAGCTCTGGCTCGCGGCCTGCCCCGTGCACGTCACCTCACCAGATCCTTAGTGCCTTCATCTTCTTGCGGGAAGATCAGCGGCGGGATAGCAAGCGCGCTTACGAGTTATGCTCTCTTCTTGGACTAACCCATAGGAACACCCAAGTTTGGCTGCAGGCCGCCCTGTCGGCCGTCCATTTTTCACGCAATCCGCTTGCACGTTAAAGGGGGGCTCCTGAGCATCGCGACTTAGGAGCTCCTACTGACTCTCCAGCCCTCACCCCCTGGCCTTGACCATGGCATACCAACGGTGGATGAGCCTCGCTCGAGGGTCGGGACCCGAGGACATAGAGCACTTAGATGAGGGGGAAAGGGGAGGCCGGCAGGAGCCCTACCTAGAAGCATCGCCGCTAAGATTCAGCCAGGCGCTATGCAAAGGAATCACCTCAGGCTTGCTAAAAGATAAGTCACCCGTGCATATCAGCGTGAACCTCACCGTCCGATGTTTTCCACTCCCATAATCTCGCTAAGGCAGCGCTACTTCCCTTTTCGGCCTCCATGGAGCTACTTGCACACCAAAGGGGACCTCATGAGCATCGCGCCTCAGGAGCTCTTACTGGACCTCGGGCCGCTCACCTCCTGGCCTTGACCACGACATCACGACCTGGCATACCAGCGACGGCCGAAGACTGCCTAGGGACTGGGACCTGCCGGCGTAGAGCGCAAAGCTACCGCAAGAACGGAAAGGGGGAAATGATGCCAAAGCGAATACACAGCTGCAACCTTATACTAGGAGTATTAAACATTGGAGCAAAAGCTTCACGGTTTTTTACATACCCCCACAGGGTTTGTCATGATTCCGCGCAGGGAAATAAAAGAAGGAAGCTTCAAGGAACCCCGGCCTCTGGGCATCACCGACGACGCCGAGTAGACGCCGCTGCTGTGCTCCAGGCACGGCGAGAGCTCGGTGGCACGTAGATGTTATCACTCGACTCCAGGGAATCACTAGGCTCGGGAGAGTCGCTGGACTCCCAGGAGTCGTCGCTGCTGCTGGAGGAGCTACCGGTGAGACCAGGGGCAGGCTCGACGCCCGCAGTCGCGCCATGTGGGCTGCTTCCCCCGGGGCAGCACTCCAGGCGACGGCCCTCCTCGTCGAAGACCTTGAAGAACAGCGTGGAGGCGCCATCGTACTCGAAGTCGATGGCGAGGGGGCCCTCCGCGCGGCAAGCGCGAGCGACCTTGCCCCATCCTCGGGTCATGAAGATTTTGCCCGAGGGGATGACCTCGACCTCCTCCCCCATGGCCAAGCTGCAGCACCCGGCGTGCTGCAGCCATAGCTCAAGCGGCCCTCTCGGCGGCATCTCCACGGCGAAGAACCGCGGGAACTGGATCCACGTGCACCGCGGCATCACCGCCCACACCATGAGCTCGCGCGAGGAGGCTTCGTCATTGGTTTGTGGGCCGGCTGCCCAAGCAGCCTCAGCCTGGCCGCCATGGCCGTGGCCTGTGCGGCGCTGGGTGCTGCCGCCTTCTCTGGAGCCTTGCGTGCGGGCATACAGAGGGAGCGGGAAGCCAGGCGAAGGCCGCTCGTACCAAGGCCGCGTCAGCACTGGCCTCTCGCCGGCATCGCAGGGGCGGCCGAGCCTCTTCTTTGGCGGGAGCGACCCTTGCTCCTCATGGGGGATTTTCCCTTTCTCCGCTGGGGAGAACCTCCTGATCGGCGCCATGCGTGCTGCGGCAAGGCGATGGGACAATGAAAAAGAAGAAGGAGCGGGTGACAAGAAGATGGAGATGAGCAAGGGGGCTCCGTCCCTTTCCTCATTTATAGCCGAAGGGAGGCCAACCATCGGCCTCCTCGATCGCACGCAATGATGGTTTTCTCTGCATGCAGCAGGGTCTCGTCAAGTCGAATGGTTGCTGAAGCAGCGTGGGGAAGCGGAGACGCCCACTTCCCATCAATCGCCACACGTCGACCAAGGCCGCAGGAGGTTGGGGCCCGTGCCGCTCCGCACTTTCCTTTTGGCTTCACCTCGAAGCCAAGTTCGAGCGCGCCTTGGGCCCGGGGGCTACTGTCGGCGTTCTGGGAATGGGGGTACCCAGACTTGCCTACCTGCGGCCCATAGCATGGCTCCATCGACGGCCTGGTACGGCCCAGCTTCGCGATCAACAACTCAAGACCCTCGCGAGGTGCCATGCCTCGCGAGGCGGACGACACCAAGACATCCCAGGGGGCTGCCTCCTGAGGCTGCCTCCCAAGGAGCGGAGATTTCTATGCAAGGATCACGTCGTGACGTTCAGATGATGTGAGCCATGACGACCAAGGCGAGGCGGGCGCTAGGGGGCGCAGTGTACTAGTTTCTTCTTTGGTGCTAAGGAGGCAAGCGCAGGCGCAGAGTCCCGAGGGATCAACCAAAGGTTTCCATTTTGGTGCAACAAGACCAAGACCGCCAGGACAGCAGGACGGAGTTCATTGCCGAGCCCACCGCGGCGTCACCACCAGAGGCTTTTGCAGGCGAGGACTACTTTTGTCATGATAGCATTTACTAGTTGTCTCCCTTCAAATTTGGCCGTTGTGGGATCCCTTCCCGCCTACATTTGGGAAGAGGACCAAGGCCACTATAAATAGAGCACCACCACCACTGTAGGACGGGACGGATCATTCAGATCATCCTCACACCCACCAGCTCATCGAACACAAGAACAATCCTCCTCCTGAGGTTGTTCTCCCCCTATACTAGTTCATGCTCAGCCCCTCGAGGCCAATCCACCACAAAGCAGGAGTAGGGTTTTACACTGCAAGGTGGCCCGAACCTAGGTAAAGTGCTATGTCTCTTGTCCATTCGGTTCATCGAGCTAGGCTGTGAGATTAGCGAGCAGGCAGACTGGGGAGGACGAGTTCTTCACACGCAATCCAGAGTTTGAACCGCTCAAGGGTCAGCGGAACCCGAAATCCGATAACAGCATTCACTTATTTTAACTTATCGTTATTTCTTCAAGTTGATTTTCCTCTAAATGAATGTGATCAGACCCATTCCCCCTCTATGCTAAACTCAACCCAGTCTATTCACAAATTCTTCATGTGCGTTGATAGAGGCAAAGGTGTCCCGTCTTTCGATGAGATTGTGGCTATCGTTTTGGAGGAAGTCGACTTTGACGATCCCACTACGGACGTGCCAGGACGTCGCGCCTTAGCAATCTCTAAACCAACTCCAAGAGGTTATTGACCACGCCGGAGCACGATCAACCTGACCACGAAGGTCTGTTTCCTACAGGCAAACAAAGAACAAGCAAGAAACTAAGATTGCAATCTGGATATTGCGAATATAAGAGGAAAGCTTTATTGATCAAGGTGGGGTTCTGTGACGCCTTTGTCTGGTCGTTGAACACAAACAAAGTACGCGAAGTTGCAGCTATGGTGAACTTTAATCTAAACAAAACCCCCCAAAGTCTAAACGACGCCCTAAGGGTTGTATATATGGAGGAAGAGGGGGGGATTTCGTGGCCCTTGGAGGAGGGGTCCGAAACCAACCCTAACTCTTGTTTCCCCACACATACGGACTCTAAAAACACCCTATACTTAAGTATTTCGAAAATACATGGGCCTGGCCCAATAATAAGGTGACGCAGCACCTAGAATAGACTCTGGACGAAATTTACGAAGTGGCATCTTGTATATTTTGTCCAAAGCTTCATGCACTCCTTATGGTGGCTTCAATGTCTTGAAATCATCACTTGTAACTCCGTTGTTGATCCCCTTGCGCATGCCATCATCTCCCTGCTTGGTCTTGCTCCAGTGTTCATCCCTCTTATCCATGCCAGGCCCTTCATTTGTAAGCAAAACAAATGTATCCAATTTAGGCAGCATCATATTCTCATGAATATTAGAATCATTACCAAGAAACGAAAGTACCTGGTAATTCAATTGGCATGCGCGAGCTCTAGTAATTGGTCCAGTATGTATAGCAGCAGGGGCTGTGGGTGTAACAATGGTATTGATGTCCTCATCATGCGTTCTATTTTGAAACTCGTTCAAAGTGTTCACTGTGTCCTTGACAGCTGAAGAATTTGCGAACGAAACATTAAAATTTTCATATCTGGATTTTCGGCTCTTGCCGCTCAAACCGTTCCGCTTCCCATGATGGATTAAAAAAATCATCCACGATCCCCCATCTCCACCTCTCTGTACGTGGGTGAAACATGTCGCTAGGATAGCAAGGGTCAGGGGCATGTTCATCCAAAATCTTTGGGCAAGCAGTTTTTCACTGCGGCTATAAATACCCCTCACCCTCCTCATACTTCATTTACTCCGCTCGACCTAAAGTCCCCTTGCTCGAGCTCTTAGACCTAGCACCGCCGCTACACTCCATCGTCGCCAGTGAGGAAGAGCTTCACTGCCTCGACCTCATCGCCATCATTTTCACGCCGGCCGCGGAAATCTTCACTCCGCCGCCGCCGTAGCTATCTCCCGCCGCCTAGTTAGGGCGTGGGAGATCTGAATTGACGAACTTCTCCATATCCACTCCCAGTTCGTCGTGTTATTCATCAAGGGTAATTAAAATCTAATTTTACTACCCTACTTTGATTCTTAAGATTTCCACAAAATCTTCAAAAGGTGTTTATTATTCAACTTCCCACTCCTTAAACGTCGGAATGCTTCTGTTCCTCGATTTGTTTCTCTAAGATATGTTTTTCTTCAAGATTCCTCAGTTGTGTGGATTTTCTAATCTATACAACTCAGGAACCTTAGTCAAGAACACTTAGTGAAATTCCTCAAGACACCTATGGTCAAATTCCTCAAACGTGATACTTTTGAAAAATTTCTGAGAACACATATGACCTTTACAAATTCTTCGCGCCTATACTCTGTTCATAGGTACAAAATCTCTGCTGCTAAATCACTAGGTTCTCATCAACTTAACTCATTTGCAGCGTTCCTCGAATAAGATTTGCATACTTCCTCAGAAACATCCAAAGTTCAAAGTCCTCAAGTGAGGAAAATGGCAGATGGGAAGAGACCTCAGAAGGGAGGCAAGAGGCCTGAGACAAACACAACATTTGAAATCCCTGAGGACATCTATGATGAATACTGCACACCTGATGAAGAAACTCATGGGAAGGAAAAACAAGAATCAGCACAAAGTGCGCATACAGAGAATTGAGAGGAGATGGGCCAAGGAATGGAGGGAATATCGCTATGTAACCCCCAAGTACATGAAGAAATTAGTTGTAAACCCTCCATGTCCAAGACCACCCTTGGCTGCTGGCCAAATAGAAGCGTTACGCGTGGTGAGAAATTTCCAAAAGAATGGGCCAAGTGCCAAACCAAGCTTCAGAAAACTACTGGAGAAGCAGTGAGGAAATTTAATGAGGATTCACAAGCTACTGCCGCTGAGGCCTCTGCTAGTACAACTGCACCAAAGAAGGCCATGCTGAAGAAGTCTGTTGTGAAGAAATCTTCAAGCTCAATGCCCTCATAGCCAAGTTCTTCAACGGCAAAGCCCTCAGGGCAAATTCCTCAAGCAACTTCTTCAAGGGCAGTGCCAATCCCCTCAGTTGCTTCAAAATCCTCAGTAGCTGCGATAAAGTCCTCAACACCTGCGCACCTTGCAATGTGTCAGTGGACTACACGCTTCTCTATGCCTTAGGGGCAGCTGCATCTTCCTTAGCTCAACCACAATCCTCAAGTGGTCCAACTCCGCTGAAGGTCAAGCCCAGTGATGGACGTGGAAAGAGGCCAAGTCCTCACAAGAAGCATGTGGCGTTCCATGTTCTGTCTGATGACGATGATGAAGCTGATGATGAAGAATTGACTGAAATCGTCAAAGATAGACTAGAAAGGGCTGCAAGAGTCAAAGGCAGCTCTGTGCCTCTTATGCTAGATCCGAAGAAGATCCTTTATTTCATTTACATATGGCACAAAGATCCCAACAATCCACTTCCTGACTTTAACCTCACTCCTAGTCAAAGTCACATGCTGACCGCCTTCATTGGCGAAGAAAAGTGGAAATTCAAAAGGTCAGGAAAGTCAAGAAGGCCCAGTACAAGAAGGAGCGATTTCTGAGGAACAATATTCTTACACTGGCTCCTGAAGAACTTGTAACTGTTCAGAGGGAGATCAGAGACCTCAGTGATGAATTTGACAGATATCATGCAGATTGGCTCGGTGCCAATGTCAGATTTGTCAAGATTGCCAAGAACCTCAAGGCAGATGTTACAGCACCATCGCAATAGCAAATTCCTTAGGTTGAAGCATCTGCTCAGCATACTGATGAAACTGTAAGTGCAGCTAATGAAAATCGGGCTGCTGAAGAAGCTACCAGGGCTGCTAAAGAAATTCCAGCTAATGAAGACAGTGCTAGGGCAAGCACCAATTTGCAACTGAAGAACAACCCAGGCAGCTGAAGAATATGCTGTGCCTGAAGAAACTGAGAATGCCAGGGCGACTACATCAGTCGTGCCTGAAGAAAATGCTCCAACTTCATTTGCTTCTGCTGTAAAATCTTCAAAGGTGAAGAAAACAACACTTCCTTCTGCATCAGAATGAAGAAAACAAAAGCTGCGGAGTAGGAAGTCGCAAAGAAGAGGAAATATCAACCTCTGCAGAGTCCTCTACTCCCAAGAAAGTGAGGACTTTGACGAGCTCTTTCACTAAACCAATTGATGATGTTCCTCTCTCAATAGTGCCATCAAAGGAGCACATTCCGTTTGGTGAAGAATATGTCATTCGAGATGACACTGATGAAAAAAATCCTTCTGCTACTTCCTTAGAGCAGTTGGATGAAGAAATTAATGTGGAAGATGTTGTTTCCACACCATTGGTATCATCGCCTGTGCCTCAGTTCACTTCTAAGAGGCGGGCGTTGAAGAAATTGAAGAAGATGTGGACGTTGGCTCTACAACCCCTGTGTTGAATGGTGACTATTGGGAAAATCTTCACCCCAACTCTCCAATTGACACTCCTTTGCATCCAATTCCTCAGTTCCCTGTGCAGACTGAAGATATATTAACAGGGTATGAAGGACATCCAACATCTCTCCAGTCCATACCTGAAGAAATTCCAGCTGCAATAGCTGAAAAATAGAGAATTAGACTGCTGCTGAAGAACCCAAAGCTTCAATTCCTCAGTCAGCAGCACCAGAGGTTGTGACTCAAGAAGTTGTGAGGCCTGCTACTACAAATATTCAGCCCAAGCCTGAACATCCTCATGCAAAGAGGCCAAAATTCAAAAATGTCGATTTCTTCGCTGAGCATGATTTCTTCACTGATATAAATCCATATGACTCAAGAAGACTAAGGCGTAAGAGGTTTTGGATAACAAGCTAGATGAACTTTTATGCAGCTGTTTTGTTTGACAAGGACAAGGTATTTCAACATTGTCAAATTCCTCATGTGGATATGGAGTCCATTCCATGCTTTCAACCTGTTCTCAATGTTCTTCATGAAGCCGGGCTCCTAAATTTCTGTGCTGATATCTGTGACTGGAATGAAGAGCTAATTATTCGATTCTATGCAACCCTGCACCTCACTAGCAATGTGGCTGATGTCAAGTCATGGGTGCTTGACTGGATGACTTAAAACACTCACTATAAAGCCCCGGCATCTGAATTGCTTCATGCCATCCCAGTCAGTCCTCCTGCTGAAGGCGCAAGGCTGATCTATGAAGATCCTGAACTTCAAAATCATCTCATGCAAGTGATGATAAAGCCTTTGCGGCCTGGCCAAGCTCCAAGAACGACCTTCCTAGTGAAGGATTTGTTATATGTGCCAAGGACCATCTACCGCATCTTGACCCAAACCCTCAGTCCAATTGTAACACCCCGGATGTAACTTTCCATATTTGTAACTCCAACTCTTGCCATTTCCGGCTATGTGTTATGATATTCCCTTCGTGGTCGGGTTTTTGTCTTTTGTTTTGCATTTTGTTCTTGTCATGCATCTCATACCATGTCATCATGTGCATTGCATTTGCATACGTGTTCGTCTCATGCATCCGAGCATTTTCCCCGTTGTCCGTTTTGCAATCCGGTGCTCCCACCTCCTCCGGCGCACCCCTCTTGTTTGTTTTCGTGATCGGGTGTTGAACGTTCTCAGAATGGACCGAGGCTTGTCAAGTGGCCTTGGTATACCACCGGTAGACTACCGATCAAGTTTCGTTCCATTTGGAGGTCGTTTGGTACTCCAACGGTTAACCGGGCATCCGCAAAGTCCGTTTGTGTGTTGCAGCAAAACCCCCTCTCTAAACAGCCCAAAACCCAGCAAACTCACCTCCATGCTCTAGGTCGTTCAATCACGATCGCGTGGGCGAAAACCGCACCTCATTTGGAGCCTCCTAGCTCCCTCTACCTATATTTATGCAACCCTCCCGAAAAACGTTCGCAGTCCAAACCCTAGCCATCTTCCTCTCCGCGGCCGGACGCGTCCAGCCGCCGCCGGACGAAAACCCGCCGCCGCCCGCAGCCAGTAGGGGCGCGCCACATCACCACCCGGGCGCCCCACTTCGCCGCCCCGCGCCGCGGCCCGCCAGGCCCGCCGCCGGCCCCCGTGGGCCCAGATCCGCGCGCGTGCCCCTCCCGCCGCCTGCGCCGCCCGCCGCCCGCTCCGCCGGCGCCGCCCCTCGCCTCCGGCCGCCGCCCGCCATCGCCACTGCTCGCCCGCCGCGCACCACGGCGCCGCCTCCCTCCGGCGCCGCCCCCCTCTTCCCCGCCGACCACCGCGCCTCCCCGGCGCCTCCTCCTTCTCCGCGCCGCCGCCGGCAACCGCCCCGTCAAGCTCGAGCTCCCTCGGTCGATCCCGATCCAGTCAACATCTGCAGGTTGACTCTCCCCTCTCCCGATTTTCTCCAAGTCCCCGAGTTTTTACAATAAGTGCAGCTGTTCATCGCATCATAACTCTCTGCATATAGCTCCGTTTCGTGCGTGTAATATGTAAAATTGTTCAAATTGTTCGTCTCGTGATGCTCTTCATTTTGTTCCATTGCACCATGTTCATTTGAGTTCATCTTGATGCCCAAATCTCTGGTGCAAGAGTGCTAGTTGCTGTTATCTGCTGTTACTTAGCAGAACTTGAGGATTTGTTATTTTTGTTGCATTTATTCTGTGCATCTTATGGGCATGAGCTCTACATGTGTTTTGTTTTATGCCATGCCATCTTTCCAGTGGTGTATGCCATGTATTTTTGTGATCCCTGTGGTCACTAGCACAAGCATGCAAACTAGGCTCCGTAATGTTTCTGATTTCAGGGACTTAGTAATTTTTGCAAGTCTTTGTCTGCTGTTATTTTGTTGCCATGTAAACTTGATGCTACAGAGAGATCCATGCATATTTTGGAGATATGCAGTAAGGATGTTTTCTAGCCATTGTTGTAATTGATCCATTACTGCCCTTTATTGCAATTACGGAGTGCCATAGCATGACTCAATCTTGCTCTACGTTTGCTATAAAATATTTCTGGCAGATTGTTTACGTGTTATTCAATTTTGCCAAGCTTGTTGTAGTTGATCCATACATGCTATGTATTTGCTCTTGCCATGGATAGCTTCACAAACATGCGATCTTGCTGTAGGTATGCTTGTTTTGTCATGCATTACTTTGTGATGAGTGCATCAAGCTCACCAAGATGCCTTCATATTATTGTTGCTGCCATGCTCTGTTTTCTTCCAAGTCTGAAACCTGTTAACGAAACTTGCTATGTTTACATGGTTGCCATCATATCTTCTGGTCCTTTTTGGCTTATGGTCAGTAAGGGACGTATGTCATATGCATTTAGTAGAATACTGCCATGCCTTGTTTTGCCATGTTATGTTCCGGTAGCATGTTCATTTCGTGCTCTGAACATTGCTACCTGATGCTGTTTCAGGCATGTCCAGTAATTTCACCAAGTCTGTGAACCTGTTATGTTTTGCACTTTTGCCATGCTTGTTTGAGCTTGTTATGTTGTGATCTAGCCGTAGCTCATTGTTCATCTTTTGTCAAGCATCTCCTGTAAATTACTGCCATGTGAATTGTTGCTATGTTGGAGTGCTGTAGCATTGTTACTTGTTGCATTCTAAGTGCTATCATGCTGTTAATCGCAGATTCGTGTCATTCTTGTTTTGCTTGCCATTTGCAAACCGTGCATCCGTTTCCGGTGATCTTTATATCGATTTCGACCGAAATCATCTCATCTTTCCAGTGGCATGCTTGGTTTGCCAAGTTACTGCCTTGTTCATCATTTTCCTTCCAGAGCACGCATATGCATCGCATATCATATCTCGCATATCATACATGTATTGCATCATGTTGCTTGTGCATTTCCCGTGATTGATTGTGGTTCCGTTGCTTGTGTTCTTGTTTTGGGTAGAGCCGGGAGACGATTTCGTGAATGAGGAACCTGTTGAGTACGCTTACGAGGATCAAGCTTTCGACAACTCTGAGAACCTTGCAGGCAAGATGACCATACCCTCGAAATCACTTCTATCTTTGTTTTACTAGTTGTTCGCTCTATTGCCATGTTGCGCTACCTACCACTTGCTATATCATGCCTCCCATATTGCCATGTCAGCCCCTAACCATCCTTTCCTAGCAAACCGTTGTTTGGCTAAGTTACCGCTTTTGCTCAGCCCTTCTTATAGTGTTGCTAGTTGCAGGTGAAGATGAAGTTGGTTCCATGTTGGAACATGGATATGTTGGGATATCACAATATCTCTTATTATATTAATGCATCTATATATTTGGTAAAGGGTGGAAGGCTCGGCCTTATGCCTGGTGTTTTGTTCCACTCTTGCCGCCCTAGTTTCCGTCATACCGGTATTATGTTCCTTGAGTTTGCGTTCCTTACGCGGTTGGATGATTTATGGGACCCCCTTGACAGTTCGCCTTGAATAAAACTCCTCCAGCAAGGCCCAACCTTTGTTTTACCATTTGCCACCTAAGCCTTTCCCCCGGGTTTTTGTGAGCCCGAGGGTCATCTTATTTTAACCCCCCCGGGCCAGTGCTCCTTTGAGTGTTGGTCCGAACTGAGTAGACTGCGGGGCCCCCTCGTGGAAACTCGAGGTCTGGTTTTACTCGTAGGATGTCTCATCCGGTGTGCCCTGAGAACGAGATATGTGCAGCTCCTATCGGGATTTGTCGGCGCATCGGGCGGCTTTGCTGGTCTTGTTTTACCATTGTCGAAATGTTTTGTAAACCGGGATTCCGAGACTGATCGGGTCTTTCCGGGAGAAGGTTTATCCTTCGTTGACCATGAGAGCTTATGATGGGCTAAGTTGGGACACCCCTGCAGGGTAATATCTTTCGAAAGCCGTGCCCGCGGTTATGAGGCAGATGGGAATTTGTTAATGTCCGGTTGTAGAGAATTTGTCACTTGACCCATTTAAAATACATCAACTGTGTGTGTAGCCATGATGGTCTCTTCTCGGCGGAGTCCGGGAAGTGAACACGGTTTGAGTTATGAATGACGTAAGTAGGAGTTCAGGATCACTTCTTGGTCATTACTAGTTGACGACCGTTCCGCTGCTTCTCTTCTCGCTCTCATTTGCGTATGTTAGCCACCATATATGCTTATTGCCTGCTACAGCTCCACCTCATTACACCATCCTTTCCTATAAGCTTAAATAGTCTTGATCTCGCGGGTGTGAGATTGCTGAGTCCTCGTGACTCACAGATTCTACCAAAACAGTTGCAGGTGCCGACGATGCCAGTGCAGATGATGGGATCGACCTCAGGTGGGAGTTCGATGAGGAACGTGGTCGTTACTATGTTTCTTTTCCTGATGATCAGTAGTGGAGCCCAGTTGGGACGATCGGGGATCTAGCATTTGGGGTTATCTTATTTTCATTTGGATCTTGACCGTAGCCGGTCTATGTGTGTATTTTGGATGATGTATGAATTATATTTATGTATTGTGTGAAGTGGCGATTGCAAGCCAACTCTCGTTATCCCATTCTTGTTCATTACATGGGATTGTGTGAAGATGACCCTTCTTGCGACAAAACCACAATGCGGTTATGCCTCTAAGTCGTGCCTCGACACGTTGGAGATATAGCCGCATCGTGGGCGTTACACCAATCAAAGGCCACAATTATGAAGAAGAAGAAGTTTATTGGCATCATGAAGAATCTGTTGTTCAACATCATACATGGGATTCCCATTAACTATCACGATTTTGTTCATGAGGACTTTGGCTAATGTTGCACTTTCGCCATTTGGATTGAAGCCCTATGGTCCTTGGATAATGAAATTCATCAGAAGTAGGTCTTCAATTCACTACAAGGTAGATTTTCAGGATCACCTCAGCTTTCTGCCTCCCATTGAAGTCCTCAAAAGGACTATTTCTTCAGTTGATGAAAAAGGCAAATCTGCTGTTATTGATGAAGGCACTCGTCCATTGGATGACCAGTTTCGCAAAGTTGTATCTTATTCCACCAATGATGACTCTGTTGCTAGACCCCATGAGTAAAATCCTCAAGAAACTGCCGATCGTGAGCCATTTCTAAGTCTTCACCAGAAGGTCGATCGCAATCACAAGTGGGTCAAGCGCCAATTTGGCTAAATTCTTCAGAACATGACCGTCACGTAGAATACAGTGAAGAAGAAACATTACTATGCGCATGAAATCTTCGATCACACTTGGGCTATTCTGTATCATATTTACAGTGACAAAGACCTCAAGCAGATGGACTTTCAGTAGAACTTTGACTAGGCTAATCCTCCTTCGAAGAAATTCAAGAAGGTCAAAGTTCCTCAGCTGGTCACCAGTTCATATTCTTCATCGCATGAGACGGATGAAGTTGAGGATCTCGACGACACTGCGACAGGCCCTACATTGACAAACGACCCTGACAACAATGGTGCTCCTTCATCAACCTCATGATGATATTCTTCAGGTGAGTTAGTCCTCATTTTTTGTCCCTTTTGGTAATTCGATGACAAAGGGGGAGAAATTTGAGTTAGTCTTTAAGCAGGTCTTATATATGGGCTGTTTTTTCTCGTCAAGTTACAACTCTCGCTCTTCTGAAGTGTTTGTTGGTTGAGTTGTTGTCAGGACCCCAATCCTAAGTCACACCAATCTAGCATGTAACACATCATATCGCTTTGCGGCCTCACGCAAGGTATTCCCACGCGTGCCACCTTACCTGGCCCGGGACCGTTTGCGCCTTTTGGCTCACGTATATGATAGTGTCGCTAGCATCCATATGACTGAGAACCCGTGCCGACATGACTAGTCATAAACCCAAGGTGGCACTAACTTACAGGGACATGCATACATGACCCAGCAACGAACGTGTCGATCATCAACGTATGAACCCAAGTCATAGCAAGCTACAAGGACTTAGAGGAACAATGCGTGACATTTCCCCGAAGGGACAGACAGAGGAATGAAGAAGGACACATGCCGGCTAGCCTAAGTGTTTCGGACCAGTAGCAAGCTACCGTGGCTCAGTGGAAGCACTAGGAAACATTTTCCCATAAGAGAGGCTACCAAGAATAAACAACTAGGTTGTTGGATCCCACACATACCAAGCATTTCAAAATCATACACACAATATGCTCGATGTGTGCAAATACAACATTGCATCACAACAAAACTTTAACACTCAAAGTATTTATTGAGAAGGCTCCCGAGAGTCATACATAGTAAGAATTACAATCATGGGTCACATGACCCAACATACAGAGCATACAAGCAATGGAAGCATAACATGTCTGAGTACAGACAACTACAAATGAAAAAGGCTGAGAAGCCTGACTATCTACAAGACCCTCCCAAGGCTACAAGATCGTAGCTGAGGTAACAAGCTAAATGTCGAAGTCCACGCATAACTACTAGTGAGACTAAAGTCTCTCTACAAAACATAAATTAAGCAAACGTGAGTACAAATGTACCCAGCAAGACTTATATCAGAACTAGCTACATATGCATCAGTATCAACAAAGGGGTGGTGGAGTTTAACTGCAGCAAGCCAGCTTTGACTCAGTGGCTATCCTGTACAACGACTGCTGGTAACTCTTTGAGGTGGCGCACACGAGTCCACATATTCACCATTTCAATACACCACTATGGATCCTCTCCCGTCTCCCTATAAGAAGGCCATCCATAGCACTCATGCTTATCTTGCACACTTTAGAGTATCCACTTTCACTTGTCTATGAACTGTATAAGCAACCAAGTAATACTTTACCGCAGATGCGGCTATTCAAATAGTTTGATAACCCTGCAGGGGTGTACTTATTCACACACGCTCTCGCCACTTACCGCCATGTACACGTCATGTATCTCGGCAACCTTCAAGTGGAAGCCTGGCGAGGGTGTCGGCTACGACCTGACTAAGCAAACAAGTCCCTAGTCCAGGTTTATTGCCTATTCAGGTTCCATCCGCAGGGAGTCCGGCCGAGGTTTCCACTACGGCCCCGAACGATGTGTGCAGGGTTCCTGAGGCACCAAACAGGCGTCCCGGTACACCGTGCCACATACCTACCGCATCACAGCCCACCCCTAGGTTCAGCGCTGCGCACGGCCTCCAGTATACTACAAACACCAGAAACTACTTGCAACTCCTAGACATAGGACAAGGGCGATTAATAAGCCGAGAGAGTCAATTAAGGATCCCAATGTGTGGTAGTAGCTGATCTTGAACCACACACACAGAACTCAGTTCCTAAGGACGGTTCCAATGAAACAACCCACCATGTACTCTACATGGCCTCTCATCGATACCTTTACCAAATCGTGTTCACACACTTAGCTCTCAACAATAGGACATGATGACCACATTCCAATACATCCCCGATGAATCAGACCTGACCCAATTCTAAGCAATAGTAGGCATGACAAGCAAGCATGAATGGGTAGGCACATCATGGCTCGAACAACTCCTACTCATGCTAGTGGGTTTCAACTATTTACTGTGGCAAAGACAGGTCATGCAAAGGAATGGGGTTCAACTACCGCAACATGTAACAGTTAATCGTTGTTGTCCTAATGGAGTAAAAGAAAGCATGAGTGAGAGAGTGGGATTGTATCGGAATGCTCAATGGGGGTTGCTTGCCTGGCACTTCTGAAGATGATATAGCTCTTCATCGGTGTCATTGATCACATCGTCGGAACAACGTCTACTGAGGGGGAACAAAACCGGCAAACAGAGAAGGAACACAATCAATGGAATGCAAAAATATGATGCATGAATGTGACATGGCAATATGCTATGATTTGAGCTAATGTAGCTAGCAACAAGTTAAATGAAGTTGGTTTAAACTCAAGGTTCAAATTCAAACTCCATATGTTATTATTCACATGCCATTTAATTGATTTGACCTCATCAGCAAGTTTAACTTGCTTTAAAATGCATGAAAATGGTACCATTGGATGGATTGGTTTTTTCTGATCATTTTTCATATATAATTTATTTCATTCTAGGCTATAGATTATTTTCTATGAACTTTAGAAGTTTTAACTATTTTCGGGAATTTCTTGGATTACTTTTAATCCAGAAAATGATTTACTGTGTCAGGCTGGCGTCAGCACGATGTCAACGAGTCAACAAGGCAGTCCATGTCAAACTGACCAGTGGGTCCCGCATGTCAGTGACTCACTAAACTAATCTAACTTAATTAACACTAACCTAGATTAATTAGCAGGGCCGGGCCCGCATGTCAGTGACCCAGGGGGTCAAATCCCTGGTCAAACCGGGGCTAACCCGCCGGCGTTTAGCCACCGGCAGTAGCAGACGCGGTAGAGGGCTCGGGCTCGCTTCTCCGGCGACTAGAGCGGCTACGATGAGCCGGGGCTCGCCCGCAGGCAGCAACAACTAAGGCGGCTAGAGCTCGTCGGAAACGAGCTTGGGGCGGCGGCTTGCATTCGCGCGCGAGCGGGGACGCGGCTGCGGTGTGCGAGGACGAGAACGAAGAGGGGGAGGAGGAGCAGCAGCTCACAGCGGGTGTAGGGGAGCAGACGACAAGCTCGGAGGTGGACGGAGCTGAGCGCGGTGGTGAGGGGGATCTCCGGCGGCGAGAGGTCGAAGATGGCTTGGTGAAGGCGGTGCAGAGCGTGCGAGCGCTTGGGGCTCGGCCTGCTCGATGAAGCGGGCGACGGCGGAGCTCGTGGACACGGCGAGGCAACGTGGGGGTGACGGTGGCTGTGGCTTCACGATGGCACGGGCGTGGCTGCTTCGAACATGGCGGAGAGAGGGCGAGAGAGACAGAGCAGGGGGAGAGTGAGGTGTCGAGGAGCTCGGGGCGACACCGAGGAGAATGCCCGAGCCATCGCGGTTGCCTCGGTGACGCAGGCGAGCAGGGAGGTGCGTGGCGCCGCGGGCGTGCGTGCGCTGTCTCCCTCCTCTCCCTACTGGCAGAGGTAGGTGATGACTGGCACGGGCCAGGTGGGCCGGCCCAGTGAGGTAGGTGACCGAGGTAAGCTTTCCCCTCTCTCTCTCTCTTTTCTAAATCCTTAATGTTTTCTATTTTCCACAATTGTTTTGGCTTTATTAAAAATGCCAGAGCATTTTCAAAAATCCCATAAATATTTGTGTGCACTGTTTGGACTATTTCCAACAGCCCTCATTTACCTTCAAGATTATTTCGACATTTAAAATTATTTATAGCATTTAAATGTCCAAGAATAAGTACTGTATGATTTTATTCAATAACCCAGAGTGTCCTAGAAAAGTGTGCACCATTTTTGGCAGAGGTTCTAGACCAAAACTAAAATGATGAACATTTATGAAGGGCATTTCAGGTTCATTGAAAATATTTTTAGGTTGAACCTATTTGCATTCCATTTGATGCTACGGTTTGAACATCCCCAATTCAAATTCATTTGAATATAAACATGATGACATGATGATCAAGCAAAGACAAACAAGACTGATCTAGGGCTGTGACAACTCAGCTCCACTAAACAAGAAACTCTTCCTGAGATTCAAGACGTGAGGTAAGAAGACAGAGAAGACACAAAGCCAACACAACCTTCACGTTCCAGATTGCACTTCGTAAGAATGTTGATTGCTTGCATCATGTTGATCTTGACGTCTTTGCTTTTGAGATCTTTGTCCAACACGATGACGGCACTAAGAGCTCTACAGGAATCGATCTTCTCGAAGATCGAGCAACTCAAGATCAACTCATGGAGTGAGATGTAAGAACACCTCTTGAGTTAAGACATAAAACACGCATTTGGGGTGATGAAAATGAACAGATGACGAGGGTTCAATTTGGTAAGCAACAATTCGACGCTTGAGTAAGATGGTGCATGTGTTTCAAAGTAGCAAGGAGTTAAATTGCCCTTAATACCAAACGGGGCACTGATACGTCTCCAGCGTATCTATAATTTTTGATTGCTCCATGCTATTATATATTCTGTTTTGGATGTTTAATGGGCTTTATTATACACTTTTATATTATTTTTGGGACTAACCTATTAACCCAAGACCCAGTGCAAATTGCTGTTTTTTTTGCCTATTTAGTGTTTCGCAGAAAAGGAATATCAAACGGAGTCCAAACGGAATGAAACCTTAAGGAGCGTGATTTTTGGAACAAACGTGATCCAGAGGACTTGGAGTGGACATCAAGAAATGAACGGGGAGGCCACGAGGCAGGGGGCGCGTGGACATTTCATGGTGAGTCTGCCCAACGTGACCGAGCTGAGTGGCAGACGGCAAAGACACTAGAAAGTTTGCCTACAGTGGCAGACGGCAAAGACACTAGAAAGTTTGCCATCAGTGGCAGACGGCAGAGACTTGCCGTCAGCGGCGGACGGCAAAGGCCTGCCGTTAGCTACTTAACGGACTGATAGCGCAATATTGTCGTCTGCTCTCTTTGCCGTCCGCTGTAGACGGCAAAGGCCCTTTGCCGTTAGCCGCCCGGAAGCAGACGGCAAAGTAGCTCTTTGCCGGACCTTACTTTGCCGGAGCCTTTTGCCGTCCGCGGCTGACGGCAAAGGCCTTTGCTGTCCGCCGTTCATGCCTTTGCCGTCCGCCGTGGCAGACGGCAAAATAGCTGATTCCTGTAGTGATAGTAGTAGATGCAGGCAGGAGTCGGTCTACTTGTCACGGACGTGATGCCTATATACATGATCATGCCTAGATATTCTCATAATTATGCACTTTTCTATCAATTGCTCGACAGTAATTTGTTCACCCACCGTAATACTTATGCTATCTTGAGAGAAGCCACTAGTGAAACCTATGGCCCCCCAGGTCTATTTTCCATCATATTAATCTCCCAAAAACTAGCTATTTCTAGCGCCGTTTATTTTGTAATCTTTACTTTTAATCTTTATCATAAAAATACCAAAAATATTATCTTATCATTTCTATCAGATCTCACTTTTGCAAGTGGCCGTGAAGGGATTGACAACCCCTTTATCGCGTTGGTTGCAAGGTTCTTATTTGTTTGTGTAGGTACGAGGGACTTGCGTGTGGCCTCCTACTAGATAGATACCTTGGTTCTCAAAAACTGAGGGAAATACTTACGCTACTTTGCTGCATCACCCTTTCCTCTTCAATGGAAAACCAACTCATGCTCAAGAGGTAGCAAGAAGGATCTCGTTTTCCTCTCCCCCACTTCACCTTTGTCGTTTTATTCGCCCCCTCTTTTCGTTCGCCTCTTTCTCGCTTGCTTCTTGTGTGATCGTTCTCTGTGCTGCCTTTATGTCTGAAACGGGGAAGGTTATCGTTGACAAGGATAGTAATATGGAAAACTTTGATGTTTTTGATGATCCTCTTGAAGATCCTACTATTTTACACACTAAAAAGTTTCGGATTGGTAGCGGTAATATTATTGGGAAAGGAGTTATTCAAGATTTCTTTACTTGTGCCGGTACCCTACCCTCTATGGGTGGGTCTATTCTTCATAGAACTAGTAGTCTTGCAGATGCCATATCCTTGCTCGTAGTTGAACTTGAAAGAAAATTTATGCATTTGCATCCTTGCATACAAAGGATTTTTCTAGAATTTTCCAATATCGAGCATTCTTCTGTTAAGCGAGCGGCTACTATCTTTTTGGCTCATGAGTTCAGATTTATAATGAAAGAGGCCAATGAAATTTTTGCGCATTATAGGGTGGACGCTGGTCGTCCTCCCATATAGGCTATCCTTTTTAATCAAGAAGACTTAATGCGCTTACAATCCTTAGATCATGTTGCTTACAATGAAAACCTTAGAAAAAAGGTTCCTACCGATGTTCTAGTTAATAGAATTTCCAAACTTAATGATGACTTTGCTATTCAGAACAACGGGTTAGGTTTTTCTCTTGAACAAAGGCTCGTGACTTATTGCCAAAAGAATGTTTATAATGATGAATTGGTTGTACAATATAAGGGGCCAAAGGAGGAACCCATACCTCCCGAGCTTGATCTTGGTGACTTTTGTCCTATTAAATTTAGCCCTTTTGATTACTTTTGCTTGCCACAAAGAAAATTTGCTGCTAAACGTGCGGTCGGGGACGAGCGATGGTCTTTTCCTACCAATCTGTCCCCCTAGGAGCATGCGTATAGTGCTTGGTTTTTGATGACTTGTAGATTTTTGCAATAAGTATGTGAGTTATTTATGACTAATGTTGAGTCCATGGTTATACGCACTCTCAACCTTCCATCATTGCTAGCCTCTTCAGTACCGTGCATTGCCCTTTCTCACCTTGAGAGTTGGTGCAAACTTCGCCAGTGCATCCAAACCCCGTGATAAGATACGCTCTATCACACATATACCTCCTTATATCTTCCTCAAAACAGCCACCAGACCTACCTATTATGGCATTTCCATAGCCATTCCGAGATATATTGCCATGCAACTTTCCACCGTTCCGTTTTTTATGAAATGCTTCATCATTGTCATATTGCCTTGCATGATCATGTAGTTGACATCGTATTTGTGCCCATCCCGGTACACCGCCGGAGGCATTCATATAGAGTCATATTTTGTTCTAAGTATCGAGTTGTAATCATTGAGTTGTAAATGAATAGAAGTGTGATGATCATCATTAATAGAGCATTTTCCCAAAAAAAAGGCCAAATAAGAAAAAAGGCCCAAACAAAGAAGGGAAATAAAAAGGGACAATGCTACTATCCTTTTTCCACATTTATGCTTCAAAGTAGCACCATGATCTTTATGATAGAGAATCTCTTGTTTTGTCACTTTCATATACTAGTGGGAATTTTTCATTATAGAACTTGGCTTGTATATTCCAACAATGGGCTTCCTCAAATGCCCTAGGTCTTCGTGAGCAAGCAAGTTGGATGCACACCCACTTAGTTTTTTGTTGTTGAGCTTTCATACATTTATAACTCTAGTGCATCCGTTGCATGGCAATCCCTACTCCTTGCATTGACATCAATTGATGGGCATCTCCCTAGCCCGTTGATTAGCCGCGTCAATGTGAGAATTTCTCTTTTTTTTGTCTTCTCCACACAACCCCCATCATTATATTCTATTCCACCCATAGTGCTATATCCATGGCTCACGCTCATGTATTGCGTGAAAGTTGAAAAAAGTTTGAGATTACTAAAGTATGAAATAATTGCTTGGCTTGTCATCGGGGTTGTGCAAGATGGAGCATTCTTGTGTGACGAAAATGAAGCATGGCCAAACTATATGATTTTGTAGGGATGAGCTTTCTTTGGCTATGTTATTTTGAGAAGACATAATTGCTTGGTTAGTATGCTTGAAATATTATTATTTTTATGTCAATATTAAACTTTTATCTTGAATCTTTCGGATCTGAACATTCATGCCACAATAAAGAAAATTACATTGAAGAATATGCTAAGCAGCATTCCACATCAAAAATTCTGTTTTTATCATTTACCTACTCGAGGACGAGCAGGAATTAAGCTTGGGGATGCTTGATACGTCTCCAACATATCTATAACTTCTGATTGCTCCATGCTATTATATATTCTGTTGTGGATGTTTAATGGGCTTTATTATACACTTTTATAATATTTTTGGGACTAACCTATTAACCCAAGGCCCAGTGCAAATTGCTGTTTTTTTGCCTATTTCAGTGTTTCGCAGAAAAGGAATATCAAACGGAGTCCAAACGGAATGAAACCTTCGGGAGCGTGATTTTTGGAACAACCGTGATCCAGAGGACTTGGAGTGGACGTTAAGAAACGAACAAGGAGGCCACGAGGCACGGGGGCGTGCCCTCCACCCTCGTGGCTCCACCGACCTACTTCTTCCTCCTATATACACCTACGTACCCCGAAACCATCCAGGAGCACCCGAAACCCTATTTCCACCGCCGCAACCTTCTGTACCCGTGAGATCCCATCTTGGGGCCTTTTCCGGCACTCCACCGGAGGGGGAATCGATCATGGAGGGCTTCTACATCAACACCATAGCCTCTCTGATGATGTGTGAGTAGTTTACCATAGACCTTCGGGTCCATAGTTATTAGCTAGATGGCTTCTTCTCTCTATTTGGATCTCAATACAAAGTTCTCCTCAATCTTCTTGGAGATCTATTCGATGTAACTCTTTTTGCGGTGTGTTTGTCGAGATCTGATGAATTGTGGGTTTATGATCAAGATTATCTATGAACTATATTCGAATCTTCTCTGAATTATTTTATGTATGATTGGTTATCTTTGCAAGTCACTTTGAATTATCAGTTTGGTTTGGCCTACTAGATTGATCTTTCTTGCAATGGGAGAAGTGCTTAGTATTGGGTTCAATCTTGCGTTGCTCGATCCCAGTAACAGTAGGGGAAACGACACGTATTGTATTGTTGCCATCGAGGATAAAAAGATGGTGTTCATATCATATTGCTTGAGTTTATACCTCTACATCATGTCATCTTACCTAATGTGTTGCTCTGTTCTTATGAACTTAATACTCTAGATGCATGTTGGATTGCGGTCGATGTGTGGAGTAATAGTAGTAGATGCATGCAGGAGTCGGTCTACTTGTCACAGACGTGATGCCTATATACATGATCATGCCTAGATATTCTCATAATTATGCAGTTTTCTATCAATTGCTCGACAGTAATTTGTTCACCCACCGTAATACTTATGCTATATTGAGAGAAGCCACTAGTGAAACCTATGGCCCCCGGGTCTATTTTCCATCATATTAATCTCCCATCAACTAGCTATTTTTGGTGCCGTTTATTTTGCAATCTTTACTTTTAATCTTTATCATAAAAATACCAAAAATATTATCTTATCATCTCTATCAGATCTCACTTTTGCAAGTGGCCGTGAAGGGATTGACAACCCCTTTATCGTGTTGGTTGCAAGGTTCTTATTTGTTTGTGTAGGTACGAGGGACTTGCGTGTGGCCTCCTACTGGATTGATACCTTGGTTCTCAAAAACTGAGGGAAATACTTACGCTACTTTGCTGCATCACCCTTTCCTCTTCAAGGGAAAACCAACACATGCTCAAGAGGTAGCAGGCACCTTGAAGAAGGTGACTCGTAGAATTATTCCCCTAAGTGGCAAAAAGAATTACTTTTGATATCTAGATCACTGAAAATCTCCATACCAGCCTAAGACAAACCACAATCGATCATTTGAAGGAGTTCGAAAGAATGGCATACTCAGACTAGGATGGATGATGTGGACTACCTTGTTGAAGACAACGCAATGGATGATTTTTTTTTTCTTATCATCGGAAATTGATGGGACCCATGGTAGGACCACTTTTGAAGATGATCCTGAACAGCAATTACTGAGAAGGCAGACCATAGTAAAATGGCACAATGGCAGGCACAAGCTGGGAACAAAATGCAAATGTTGGGAATGATTCTAGTAACTGGGGAAAAGCTCAACAGTCCAGAGTGATTCCATTGTTTGAATGGTTATAGTATAATCGAGGAAATTGAGAGCACAAGGATCCCTAAGGAACAACTTCTAGAATAAGCCGCATGAAATCCTCATAGAGAAGATGGACAAATTGCTCATTCAAGTTACTACAATAATAGATCTTCCGGCTAGGTGTGTCGACCAAAACATCAACCTTGCCAGAACCTACATCATAGATCTTGGAAAAGTTCCACCAACATATCTACCTGAGATTCAGATCTGGTTGGTAACATGATATTTCAGATAGCATGTCTGGAAAAGAAAGTTTGCAACACAAACCGACGAGACGACATTGCAAGATTCTCGAGAAATGAACTATGGTAGAAAGCTCCAAAACATTAGCGGGTTTTGCTATACACATGTGAACACGCTGTCCCAGACAAGCATGACCATGTAGTAGTCTTATAATCAAACACTACCGACTTCAGGTTGGGCACCATCATTGGGGATAACGAAGTCATGTGCATGACCTAGGATTAGCACAACAGACTCTTTTTTCTTGAACAACTAAATCAGTGGCTTGGTGTGCTAGGGATACATATAGAATGAAGGTTGCAAGTCTCCAAACCACAGAATACTTCGCATATGTGCATGACTGACTTGGGATGATTCCAAAGGAAGCAAAGCAACTTTCTTGAATTCACGGCGGCAACTTGCATCAAATGTGCATGAATTAGTGGAAGTCACTTCTTACACCAAACATATACTTCATGAACGGGACAAGAAGATAATGCTTACAAAGTTTCCAATACTAGCTTTAATGTTTAACACAAATCATGGAGATGATAATTATGTTGCCGATGGGCTCAACAACAATTCATCCAGGTTTCCATATAAATGGAGTTCCACGATTAAGTGAACACGGTGATAGTATTGGTCAGACCAAAGGATGTGATGGTGTATGCTCGAGGGATCAACCACGAGTAAGACAACATTATGGATATCGTTGGTTCTGATTTGATTTGACGATAGCCCACACTCAAATGAAAGTTTTAACAAGATAATAGATCCAACAACTGATCACGAGGACCAATCGATGAAGATGTCATCTTTCTTCAACACACACACACAAAAGATATCCCTTCGAAATGAACTAAGTCAGGCAAGCTTTTATCTTCCAATTCTCCAAGTTGTTGTTCAGCTTACCAACTAGCACAGGGGTACCCAACATAGTTTCTTGGAGGAAGGGTGGTTTATAGAAAAACCAACTAGATCATGAACTCAACATAGCGGTCAGGTGACAACCTGGTAGTACTTCCGTGAAGATATCCGGAAAATCACGAACCACCGATATGCCTCTAAGCTCGAGAACAATCTTGCTTTTGAGGCAAGTTGATGTGATCAAATAAGCAAGGAATTGACACGATCCTAACTCATTGATCGACGAGTGCACCTGGGAAAATGGACTAGATAGCACGATCAGTCTTAGAATGTTAATTCAATTACCAGCACACTAAGAATGAAATTATCGTCCATTAACTACCAAGCAACGGGCTTGCTAGGAGTATTGATTTCACGCATCACGATTCACTTGTCGGTATTCCAGCTACAATAACACGGAGGCCAAGAAATGAATGATGATGGCGAGAAGTATCACTACATGAAGAATTCCTAGGATGGTGTGCAATTCCCATTATATTCTTGACGCAAAGATGGTAATAGTCCAAGGTAGAATAGAACAAAAGATGGATTGGCATTTGTTCTGCAGAATACAACTACTTTGACCCAATCCTGGAAATGGATGAGGTACTGGAGTTTGTTTCTCCCAGTCATTCTGAAAATAGAATGGCTTGACAGACCACAAGAGTAAAAGGCATCGATGAAACAAATGCACACATATACTCTTGACTATAAACTGATAGACGGAGGTCAGAATACAACTAAAGGGGGACAACTCAAGGAACATATAAATTTCTGACTTGTGGATGCATAGATTAGTATGTCGATCAAGGTTCAACATATTTCTTTCGGGTAACCCATGTAGAAAGGTAGGATTGGCAGAGTCACAATTTGAATGGAGAGCTCATTGAGAGCACTCTGGTTGTGATCTTTTGGTTCAAAGAACTTCTGCCATATGCAGTTCATGGTATTTGGAAGAAGGAAATACACGGACCTCGAGGACTATTACAAACGTTACTAATATCCTAAAGGAACGAGCAACACTATCAACAGGAAATAAGTAGAGTGAATCTTGGGTTCAAGGACCCAGAGATAGAATACCTACTAACTAATAATATCACGAGATGCTTTCAAGAATGATGGCCAGAATCATCACACTAGGAACACAAAACATGGCTAGATTACTAGGTGATTCTCTAAGACGCATAGGGTCATAATAATAGCTCCAACATATATGCCGAGGCAATGAAGTACCTGAACACACTGATTAGTGTGATTAGTCTGGCCCAAACGGACATCGGGAACATGGGGGAAAGATTTGCAAGTGCATCATACTATTTAGAAACCAGGGATGACTCGGACAGCATAACGACTATAACTGCTCAAAAAGATTTGAGACATCGTGCAAAATGGTGGCATAACCACTCAACATCACAATATCAAGGTTCCGAGATCAACTGTCAACACACGGAAGTAGTAGGAACTGAACCGAGGCTTGAATCCATCAATCCTATAAGTCTACAGATTAGTAACACATGATCCTGATAGAAAGATGAGAAGCCTAGTTCTTAATCCCCGTAGAAAAAAAGAGGTTGACTCAGATAAGAAGGGCATAAGGTAAAGGAGTAAAAAGAGTCTTACATTCCCTTCCACAATCAATTCCCTTATATAACTAAAGTATTTCTAGACTCAACTTCGACTAGTTTGGCTTCGTAATCCTACAGGCAGTCATGCTCTGATAACAAAGCTGTCAGGACCCCGATCCTAAGTCACACAGATCTAGCATGTAACACATCATATCGCTTTGCGGCCTCACGCACGGTATTCCCATGGGTGCCACCTTACCTGGCCCGGGACCGTTTGCGCCTTTTGGGTCACATATATGATAGTGTAGCTAGCATCCATATGACAGAGAACCCGGGCCGACATGACTAGTCGTAAACCCAAGGTGGCACTAACTTACAGGGACAAGCATACATGACCCAGCAACGAACGTGTCGATCATCAACGTATGAACCCAAGTCGTAGCAAGCTACAAGGACTTAAAGGAACAACGCGTGACATTTCCCTGAAGGGACAGACACAGGAACGAAGAAGGACACATGCCGGCCAGCCTAAGTGTTCTGGAGTAGTAGCAAGCTACCATGGCTCAGTGGAAGCACTAGGAGACATTTCCCCATAAGAGAGGATACCAAGTATAAACAACTAGGTTGTCAGATCCCACACATACCAAGCATTTCAAAATCATACACACAATATGCTCGATATGTGCAAATACAACATGGCATCACAAAAAAACCTTACGACTCAAAGTATTTATTTAGAAGGCTCCGGAGAGTCATACATATTAAGAATTGCAATCATGGGTCACATGACCCAACATACAGAGCATACAAGCAACGAAAGCATAACATGTCTGAGTACAGACAACTACAGAATGAAAAAGGCTGAGAAGCCTGACTATCTACAAGACCCTCCCAAGGCTACAAGATCGTAGCTGAGGTAACAAGCTAAATGTTGAAGTCCACGCAGAACTACTAGTGAGACTGAAGTCTCTCTACAAATCATAAATTAAGCAAACGTGAGTACAAAAGTACCCAGAAAGACTTACATCAGAACTAGCTACATATGCATCAGTATCAACAAAGGGGTGGTGGAGTTTAACTGCAGCAAGCTAGCTTTGACTCAGTGGCTATCCTGTACTATGACTGCTGGTAACTCTTTGAGGTGGCACACACGATTCCACATATTCACCATATCAATACACCACTATGGATCCGCTCCCGTCTCCCTACGAGAAGGCCATCCATAGAACTCACGCTTATCTTGCGCATTTTAGAGTATTGATAGAGGCAAAGGTGTCCCGTCTTTCGATGAGATGGTGGCTATCGTTTTTGATGGAGTAGACTTTGACGACCCGACTACAAATGTGCGAGGACGTCGCGCCTTAGCAATCGCTAAACTAACTCCGAAAGGTTATTGACCACACCGGAGCACGATCAACATGACCACGAGGGTCTATTTCCTGCAAGCCAACAAAGAACAAGCAAGAAACTAAGATTTGCAATCAGGATATGCGAATATAAGAAGAAAGCTTTATTGATCAAGGTGGGGTTCTGTGACGTCTTGGTCTGGTCATTGAACACAAACAAAGTACGCGAAGTTGCAGCTATGGCGAACTTTTAATCTAAACAAAGCCCAAAGTCTAAACGACGCCCTAAGGGCTGTATATATGGAAGAAGGGGGGGGGATTTCGTGGCCCTTTGGGAAGGGGTCCGAAACCAACCCTATCTCTTGTTTCCCCACACATACGGGCTCTAAAATCAGCCTATACTTATGTATTTCGAAATTACATGGGCCTGGCCCAATAATAAGGTGACGCAGCACCTATAATAGCCTCTGCACGAAATTTGTGAAGTGACATCTTGTATATTTCGTCCAAGACTTCATGCACTCATTACGGTGGCTTCAAAGTCCTGAAATCATCACTTGAAACTCCGTTCTTGTTTCCCTCGCGCATGCCATCATCTCCATGCTTGTTCTTGCTCCAATGTTCATCCTTCTCCAAGCGAGGCCCTTCATTTGTAATCAAAACAAATGTATCCAATTTAGGCAGCATCATATTCTCATGAACATTAGAATAATTACCAAGAAACGAAAGTACCTGGTAATTTAATTGGCATGCACGATGTGACGCCCCCGATTCAATCATACACTAATCATACACGCAAATGTGTACGATCAAGATTACGGACTCACGGGAAGATATCACAACACAACTCTAGACACAAATTAAAATAATACAGGCCTTATATTACAAGCCAGGGGCCTCGAGGGCTCGAATATATCAGCTCGAAAACACAAGAGTCAGCGGAAGCAACAATAACTGAGTACAGACATAAGTAGACAAGTTTTCCTTAAGAAGGCTAGCACAAAAGCAACATCGATCGAAAAGGCAAGGCCTCCTGCCTGGGAGCCTCCTAACTACTCCTGGTCGTCGGCGGCCTCCACGTAGTAGTAGCACTACAAAAAAAATACACTTCCGTGATGATACGTGTTTGTCACAGTAGGTCGCTTGTCATGCATGTACATCCATGACGATTTTATGACAGAATCAAGATAGTCATACCTGTGCTGTCGTAGAAGTGTTCCATGACATTACCAAAATTATCATCATGGAAGTGTGCACTTCCATGACGATAAATCGCGCGTCACAGAAGTGCTTTCGTCAAGGGTGACCGACACGTGGCATCCACCATAACGGAACGCCGTTAAGCTATCGGGTCGGGTTTTGGATCCGATAACCCGTTAACAGCCCCGACCAATGGGGATTTTCCATGTGTAAAATCATCATTGGCTGGAGGAAACACGTGTCGGCTCATCGTTGGGACAGATGTCATCCACTCATTGGGCAGAAGGCGCCTATGATACGTCGACACGTGGCACGGCCCAACAGAGGCCCATTCCTGTGAAAAGGCCGGCCCGTTTGACTTGGTCAAAAGGTGGCGGGCCGGCCCATGGAAAGCCTGTTAACGGCCTGTTCGCATATAGCCCATTTACAGCCCGCTAACCCAAGGCCCGTTACGCCCTATCTGAATTAGGCCCAGTAGCGTCATCTGGGCCATCCAATATGATTCCAGCCCGTTTTCACTTCTGGCCCATGTATGGCCCGTGACATCTTTCGGCCCATATGAGGCCCTATGTAACTCTTGGCCTATTAACGGCCCGTGGTGAAACTGGCCCGTAATGAACAGTGTATCACTTTGCACCCATTAACGGCCCGTGGTGAAAATGGCCCGTAATGAACAGTGTATCACTTTATACCCATTAACGGCCCGTTATTCCATTGGGCCGTTTCCAGCCCATGTTATCTTTTTGCCTTCTCAAAGCCCGTTTATTCTTGGGCTCATTTCCAGCATTCGTTTACTTACGGCCCGTTACTGTCATTTTCTGCTTGTGGGCCAAATTCAGCCCGTGGTTACAGTCGGCCCGTTTGTGGCCCGTTAATACGTTGGGCCATTTTCATAGCGTCATCAAATACGGCCTATTAACGATGGCCCGTTATGGTCGGCCCATGAACGGACGATTCCAACTCTAGCCCGTTTACGGCCATAATGCGGCCTGTTATTGGCCCATGTTTGGCTAATCGATCATACGGCCCGTATAAGGCCCATTGATGACACGGCCTGTAGAAGGCCCATTGTTTCTACGGCCCGTAGAAGGCCCATTGTTTCTACGGCCCGTAGAAGGCCTACTGTTTCTACGGCCGTAGAAGGCTCACTGTTTCTACGGCCCGTAGGAGGCCCAGTGTCACTACAGTAAATATTAGCCCATGGTTATTGTGGCCTAGTTTTAAAAAATAGGTTATTGCAGCCACTAGCAAACCGCGGAAAAAGAACTGCACTGACTACAAGCAAACAAATAAACAAGACAACAAGGAACTAAATAAGCAAGCAACTTATGCTAGGCTATCACGGCTATTACACATATTACATCCACTGGGCATCAAAGTTCGCCACCAGTGCAAATATAGGGAACAAAGCAGCATATAAATGCCGCAGCAAAACAAGTCCAGAACTGAAACCACTTCAGAAGAGTTCAATAACCAATATCCTGGGTACCCATAATGCTGGCAAGATGCTTAGCAAGCTTATTAACTTTCTCTTGTTTGGCGCTTAAATCCTCCAGCGCTTGCTGTTGCACAAGGAAGTATGCATCTGAATTCTGCAGGGACTTCCTCAGTCCTTCAACTTCTTGCCGCAGCACAGCTGACTGATGCCTTTCAGCTTGTAGCTGAGACTGAAGAAGCCGAAGTGATTCAGGTAGCGAGTTCGAAGAGCTTGTGCCAGCGGTACAGGCCAGTAACTCGAACACTACATCAACGCAGGACTGTGGGGTTTTCTAACTATCAACAAGATCGTTTTTATCAGCTTTCTTGGAGACCAACATGGTTGTCTCACTATCTTGAACCTTATCTGCATTACTTTCTCTACCATTGCATAGTGGGGTGCTCTTCTCCAATATTCTGTTTGCATACTACAAGAGAAACAAGCAGACACATCACAGGTTTAGCTTGTAGTATACTAAACTCATTTTGGTAAACCGGTTCAGTAGTAAGGTGGACAGGATAACAGCATGAAACAAACATATATCTATGTACTATGGTCACTGTATTGTCCATATCATTCTAGTTTATGTTCCCTAATCAAGATAGAGACATAGTTCAACTCATATATTTTTAAGACACAGCAGCATAGACAGAATATAAGTGTGAGAAACTACACAACATTGGCAGCACTTGTAATGTGCATCACATGAGAACATAACTGTTTATACAACTTAAACTGAAATCAACATAGAGCAAGAAGTTAGAACAGCAATCCAGTTAAAGAAATAGGTTTAAAACATACCTGTTGCGCCATTGGAGTTTCAATTGGATCCTTCAAATTCGAAAGTAGTTGGTATGAGTAAATACAGTGATGCAACAGCAAAGGAGTATGGACCATAGCTACGGAATCTGACCTGAGAACAATTGCTCTTCTACTTTAAACGTGGAGTTTGGGTTAGCTGTGGTGGTCTTCGTGCTTTGGGCACTGCAGTAGCTTTACAAACTGCTCGTGTGGGGGTACTCTGTGGTGGACATGGTGCTTTGTCAACTATAAGTGGGTCACTATCCGCTGGGGTTGCGGTTAGATGGGTTGTAGCTGGTTCTCTGCTCAACGGTGTAAGTGTGCAATCTGGAAGAGTCTCGATTATGTGTGGTGGGGCTAGTTTGTGGGCCAGTACAACCATGGTTTTTGCTCCCTTAGATACTGCCATCACCCCCTCCAATTCAAATGCCTGATAAACAAGAAAACAAATTGAACGTACAGACATTGTATGATAGACAGATGTGGTAATTCACATATATGTTGTCTAACCAAACAGGACAACATGACACAATTTCACATATATGATGCCTAACTAAATAGGATAGCATGACACAGTTTCAGATATATGATGGATAACTTAACAGGATATAATGGCATAATTCAACATATGATGAGTACCTAAACAGGATGACATGACAAAACTATATGATGTCTTTCTAAAATAGGTTGGGATGGAATAATTCACATACATGTTGTCTAAGTATACAGGATGGCATGATATAATTGACATAATTGATTCATATACTAAGCAGCTGGCACTCGCATGTATGATCTCTAAACTAAGCAGATAGAGTTCAATATTGTGCATATGATGTCTAAACTAAGCAATGCAAGACACCATATGCATCATATGAGAAATATAAACATTACAACTTAGAGCATACACCTCACGTGGGATATAGGACTGGTCATCTGTTTCTGAATCCTCCTCTGAGGAGCTCTCTATAACCATCGAGATATATGCTTCAACAGGTACCATTGCCTGCTCTGAAGACCTTGTTTTCACTCCAGATTTTTCCATAACCGGCTCAAATGGCTGATACACATGAAGAGTAGTTCAATATACACAGATTGTCGACAAATGGAATACGTAATGAAAAAAAAAGATGGCATGAGATAATTCACATATATGATGCCTGCCTCCATGGCGGTGCATAATTCACATATATGATAACTGGCTGAAAAACATGGCATTGCATAATTCACATATCTGATATAGAAAGCAAACATGAGGCATTCACACAAAGCATGTCTAATCTAAGCAGATGGCATGGCAATGCAAGACACCATATGCATGATATGAGCAATATAACCCAGCCAAGTGAGAGCATGCACCTCGGGGGGGGGGGGATACGATTGGTCATCTCTCTCTGAATCCTCCTCTGAGGAGCTATCTGTAACTAGCAAGAAATCTGCATCGACAGGTAGCACTGACTGCTCAGAAGACCTTGTTTTCACTCCAGATTTTCCCATGACCGACTCAAATGGCTGATGCACAGGAAGAGTAGATGAATGTATAAACATTGTTGACAAATGGAATACATTATGGAAAAAATATGGCACAATACAATTCACATATACGATGACTGGCTAAACGGGATGGCATTGCATGATTCACGTATATGATGCCTGGCTAAAGAAGATGGCATTGCATAATTCCCATATACTCCCCCCGTTCCTAAATATTTGTCTTTTTAGAGATTTCAAATGGACTACCACATACGGATGTATATAGACATATTTTAGAGTGTAGATTCACTCATTTTGTTCCGTATGTAGTCACTTGTTGAAATCTCTAAAAAAGACAAATATTTAGGAATGGTGGGAGTATGATATAGAAACCAAACAGGTGGCATTCACACAAAGCAAATCTAAACTAAGCTGATGACATATAAGATGTATAATGTAAGCAATGCAAGGCGCCATATGCATGATATGACCAACATCAGCATGCCAGGTTAGAGCAAACACCTCAGGTGGTAAACAGGCGTGGTCGGCTCCTTCTGAATCTCCATCTGAACAGTTATCTTCCTCTGGAATACAATCTGGAAATGCAGGAGGGGGGCACTTCGCCCACCATGGAGCGGCGTCTGCATGACATTATATTCGCACGCAACGGTCTTCTCTTTCTCTACATGTTCAGTACGATTGTGTACTATATCTGATATGCATAATAAAAAATAGTTAGATTTTGTAAGGCCTGAGGGGTGCATGCAAAAATCAAGACTGATGGTAGCAAATGAGTGGATGGATCCAAAACTAATGATAGCAGGTAGATTATAGCTTCAGTTTAAAAAGATAGACAATGGATCATCTATTGTTTGTTGCCCACCCAACATGAACCACATAGAAGACCCCAGATGAACCAGATAGTAGACAGATACTATTCGTTGCTGGCTTGATATGAGACCCATGGGCAATTCAAAACTCAAGATTGAACGATAAAATAGCAGGTAATAATAACTGATGTATAACGTAAGCAAACACGAAAGACTTCGACCTCTCTTCCGGAACTGTGTAGTCCTCAGGTTCATCTGCTCAGTCGATGATGGTAATGCAGTTGGCGTGGCTGCCGGCAACGGGGAAGATGATCTGAGGCGGCGAAAGGAAGTCTGCAGGGGGGATCTCTGCTGCAGTGAACGCTTCTGTCGATGGTGCACCTCGGGTGGGGTGGATGACGGCACGGCAGGAGCAGGACATAACACACAGAGTTTTCTTTGACGCCTATCTGAAAATGAAGTAAATCTGTAAGGGCTCCTTAGAATTGGAGGATTCTATAAATGCAGGGACAGGAAAAACACAGGAATATGATAGGAATGCACGTGCAAAACAGAGCATTTGGAAACATAGGATTTCAGTCAACCTGGGTATTTGGCTCACATGAATTGGAAGAACAGAGGAATAGAGAAACAAAGTGATGTGACGAGTGTACAACCTCTTTGGCATAGCCTTGTGAACCTCAGCATCATTGGGTTGGACGTGGAGGATGGTGATGATGCTGGTGTGACTGTCGGACGTGGGGAAGAAGATCCAAGGCCTCTTGAAAAGGCGCCGAGGGTACTGCTCTGCTGTGATGGACGGTTCCGTCGTTGGAGCAGCTCCGCTAAGGTGTACGGCGACGAGGCTGAAGCATGACAAGACAGACAACGTTAATCTGAAGTGGGACCCTAATATCATCTACAATAGATGATGTAAAATACATCACCAAAAAGTGCTACTCCCTCCGTTCCTAAATATTTGTCTTTCTAGATATTTCAACAAGTGACTACATACGAAGCAAAGTGAGTGAATCTACACTCTAAAATGTGTCTACATGCATCCGTATGTTGTAGCCCATTTGGAATGTTAGAAAGACAAATATTTCGGAACGAAGGGAGTAGATGTAAAACGCATCAGCCGCGCCACGGCCGCTCCGACAGATGCTGTAAGTACTGTTCACTCTGAACTTAACTGAAGAAAATGAACTTCACAGTCAAAACTGAATTTTACTGTCGAAACTGATTGAACTAGTAATAGAGCATTGCAATAGATGTTTAGGGCGTTCGAGCACTGGTAGCAGAGAAGTAGTGATCTAAATCAGCAGACGCTCGAGCAGGGAACACACTAGCAGATAGCAAGTCGTGCAGTAGCACCGCGAGCGAGTGCTAAAGCAGCAACTCCTGTAGCTGCCGGAGGTCGTGCTACAACAGCAGCAGCGCAAGCGAGAGCAAGAGTAGAGCAGCAGCACGAACGAAAGCAGGAGCAGTGCAATAGCCCGACCGACAGCAAGAACAGAGCCGCAGTGCGAGCGAGAGCCGGAGCAGCTGCAGCTAGTGCCGTTGTGGAAGTCGCCGCCGAGGAAGCAACGACATGGGGGAGAGACGCCGTGGATGATGTGGCCGGCGACGGCGCCGTCGATGGAGACACGCCATGTCTGCTCGGTATCGAGCACCGGCAGCCCCGTGAGATCGAATAAAAGATAAAATGAAGCGGTGAGTGCAGAACCTCATTGGTGGCGCTGAGTTGGCCTCGGCTTCATCGGAGGAATTGGTGAGGGTGCTGCTGTTCCGGTGGGGCAGGTCAAGACGGCGCTGTCGGGATTGAGGTGGCGCGATAGATGAGGTGAACGTCGGGGCAGCTCCTTGGAGGTGGAGGACGGGGCGGCTGATCCGGCGGGACGACGAGATCGACAACGGATCCTCATCCGGTGTGGTGGATGAGGGACGGCGAGCTGTTGCGGTGGACGACGTAGTCGGGGAAGAGACTCCGGCTGGGCGGCGGTCGGGAGGCCGACGGAGGAGCGTGGGGTTTCGTGGGTTTTAGTGTTGGGGAACGTAGTAATTTCAAAAAAATTCCTATGCACACGCAAGATCATGGTCATGCATAACAACGAGAGGGGAGAGTGTTGTCCACGTACCCTCGTAGACCAACAGCGGAAGCGTTATCACAACGCGGTTGATGTAGTCGTACGTCTTCACGATCCGACCGATCAAGTACCGAACGCACGGCACCTCCGAGTTCAGCACACGTTCAGCTCGATGACGTCCCTCGAACTCCGATCCAGCCGAGTGTTGAGGGAGAGTTTCGTCAGCACGACGGCGTGGCGACGATGATGATGTTCCACCGACGCAGGGCTTCGCCTAAGCTCCGCAACGGTATTATCGAGGTGTAATATGGTGGAGGGGGGCACCGCACACGGCTAAAATATCGTATATCAAGTGTGTCTAGAGGTGCCCCCTGCCCCCGTATATAAAGGAGCAAGGGGGAGGCCGGCTGCCTTGGGCGCGCCAAGGAGAGGGGGGAGTCCTCCTAGTAGGAGTAGGACTCCCCTTTCCTAGTCCAACTAGGAAGAGAGGGGGGAAGGAAAGAGAGGGAGAGGGAGAGGGAAAGAGGGGCTGCGCCCCCCTCCCTTAGTCCAATTCGGACTCCTCATGGGAGGGGGCGCGCCACCTCCTGGCTGCTGCCCTCTCTCTCCCCTCAAGGCCCACTAAGGCCCAATACTTCCCCGGGGGGGTTCCGGTAACCCCTCCGGCACTCCGGTTTTATCCGAAACTTCTCCGGAACACTTCCGGTGTCCGAATATAGTCGTCCAATATATCAATCTTTATGTCTCGACCATTTCGAGACTCCTCGTCATGTCCGTGATCACATCCGGGACTCCGAACAACCTTCGGTATATCAAAACATATAAACTCATAATATAATTGTCATCGTAACTTTAAGTGTGCGGACCCTATGGGTTCGAGAACCTTGTAGACATGACCGAGACACCTCTCCGGTCAATAACCAATAGCGGAACCTGGATGCTCATATTGGTTCCCACATATTCTACGAAGATCTTTATCGGTCAGACCGCATAACAACATACGTTGTTCCCTTTGTCATCGGTATGTTACTTGCCCGAGATTCGATCGTCGGTATCTGGATACCTAGTTCAATCTCGTTACCGGCAAGTCTCTTTACTCGTTCCGTAATACATCATCCCGCAACTAACTCATTAGTCACAATGCTTGCAAGGCTTATAGTGATGTGCATTACTGAGTGGGCCCAGAGATACCTCTCCGACAATCGGAGTGACAAATCCTAATCTCGAAATACGCCAACCCAACAAGTACCTTTGGAGACACCTGTAGAGCACCTTTATAATCACCCATTTACGTTGTGACGTTTGGTAGCACACAAAGTGTTCCTCCGGTAAACGGGAGTTGCATAATCTCATAGTCATAGGAACATGTATAAGTCATGAAGAAAGCAATAGCAACATACTAAACGATCGGGTGCTAAGCTAACGGAATGGGTCAAGTCAATCACGTCATTCTCCTAATGAGGTGATCCCTTTAATCAAATGACAACTCATGTCTATGGCTAGGAAACATAACCATCTTTGATTAACGAGCTAGTCAAGTAGAGGCATACTAGTGACACACTGTTTGTCTATGTATTCACACATGTATTATGTTTCCGGTTAATACAATTCTAGCATGAATAATAAACATTTATCATGATATAAGGAAATAAATAATACTATATTATTGCCTCTAGGGCATATTTCCTTCAGTCTCCCACTTGCACTAGAGTCAATTATCTAGATTACACAGTAATGATTCTTACACCCATGAAGTCTTGGTGCTGATCATGTTTTGCTTGTGGAAGAGGCTTGGTCAACGGGTCTGCAACATTCAGATCCGTATGTATCTTACAAATTTCTATGTCTCCCACCTGGACTAAATCCCGGATTGAATTGAAGCGTCTTTTGATGTGCTTGGTTCTCTTGTGAAATCTGGATTCCTTTGCTAAGGCAATTGCACCAGTATTGTCACAAAAGATTTTCATTGGTCCCGATGCACTAGGTATGACACCTAGATCGGATATGAACTCCTTCATCCAGACTCCTTCATTTGCTGCTTCCGAAGCAGCTATGTACTCCGCTTCACACGTAGATCCCGCCACGACACTTTGCTTAGAACTGCACCAACTGACAGCTCCACCGTTCAATGTAAATACGTATCCGGTTTGCGATTTAGAATCGTCCGGATCGGTGTCAAAGCTTGCAGTAACGTAACCACTTACGATGAGCTCTTTGTCACGTCCATAAACGAGAAACATATCCTTAGTCCTTTTCAGGTATTTCAGGATGTTCTTGACCGCTGTCCAGTGATCCACTCCTGGTACCTCCCTGCTAAACTTATAGCAAGGCACACATCAGGTCTGGTACACAGCATTGCATACATGATAGAGCCTATGGCTGAAGCATAGGGAACATCTTTCATCTTCACTCTATCTTCTGCAGTGGTCAGGCATTGAGTCTTACTCAACCTCACACCTTGTAGTACAGGTAAGAACCCTTTCTTTGCTTGATCCATTTTGAACTTCTTCAAAACTTTATCAAGGTATGTGCTTTGTGAAAGTCCAATTAAGCGTCTTTATCTATCTCTATAGATCTTAATGCCTAATATATATGCAGCTTCACCGAGGTCTTTCATTGAAAAACTCTTATTCAAGTATCCCTTTATGCTATCCAGAAATTCTATATCATTTCCAATCAGCAATATGTCATCCACATATAATATCAGAAATGCTACCGAGCTCCCACTCACTCTCTTGTAAATACATGCTTCTCCAAAAGTTTGTATAAACCAAATGCTTTGATCACACTATCAAAGCGTTTATTCCAACTCCGAGAGGCTTGCACCAGTCCATAAATGGATCGCTGGAGCTTGCACACTTTTTTAGTTCCCTTTGGATCGACAAAACCTTCCGGTTGCATCATATACAACTCTTCTTCCAGAAATCCATTCAGGAATGCAGTTTTGACATCCATTTGCCAAATTTCATAATCATAAAATGCGGCAATTGCTAACATGATTCGGACAGACTTAAGCATCGCTACGTGTGAGAAGGTCTCATCGTAGTCAATCCCTTGAACTTGTCGAAAACCTTTCGCAACAAGTCGAGCCTTATAGTCAGTAACATTACCATCAGCGTCAGTCTTCTTCTTGAAGATCCATTTATTTTCAATGGCTTGCCGACCATCGGGCAAGTCAACCAAAGTCCATACTTTGTTCTCATACATGGATCCCATCTCGGATTTCATGGCTTCAAGCCATTTTGCGGAATCTGGGCTCACCGTCGCTTCTTCATAGTTCGTAGGTTCGTCATGGTCTAGTAACATAACGTCTAGAACAGGATTACCGTACCACTCTGGTGCGGATCTTGATCTAGTTGACCTACGAGGTTCAGTAATAACTTGATCTGAAGTTTCATGATCATTATCATTAACTTCCTCACTAATTGGTGTAGGTGTCGCAGAAACTGATTTCTCTGATGATCTACTTTCCAATAAGGGAGCAGGTACAGTTACCTCATCAAGTTCTACTTTCCTCCCACTCACTTCTTTCGAGAGAAACTCCTTCTCTAGAAAGGATCCATTCTTAGCAACGAATATCTTGCCTTCGGATCTGTGATAGAAGGTGTACCCAACAGTCTCCTTTGGGTATCCTATGAAGACACATTTCTCCGATTTTGGTTCAAGCTTATCAGGTTGAAGTTTCTTCACATAAGCATCGCAACCCCAAACTTTAAGATACGACAACTTTGGTTTCTTGCCAAACCATAGTTCATAAGGCGTCGTCTCAACGGATTTCGATGGTGTCCTATTTAGAGTGAATGCAGCCGTCTCTAAAGCATAACCCCAAAACGATAGCGGTAAATCAGTAAGAGACATCATAGATCGCACCATATCTAATAAAGTACGATTACGACGTTCGGACACACCATTACGTTGTGGTGTTCCGGGTGGCGTGAGTTGCGAAACTATTCCGCATTGTTTCAAATGTAGGCCAAACTCGTAACTCAAATATTCTCCTCCACGATCAGATCGTAGGAATTTTATTTTCTTGTTACGATGATTTTCAACTTCACTCTGAAATTCTTTGAACTTTTCAAATGTTTCAGACTTATGTTTCATTAAGTAGATATACCCATATCTGCTCAAATCATCTGTGAAGGTGAGAAAATAACGATATCCGCCACGAGCCTCAATATTCATCGGACCACATACATCTGTATGTATGATTTCCAATAAATCTGTTGCTCTCTCCATAGTTCCGGAGAACGGTGTTTTAGTCATCTTGCCCATGAGACACGGTTCGCAAGTACCAAGTGATTCATAATCAAGTGATTCCAAAAGTCCATTAGTATGGAGTTTCTTCATGCGCTTTACACCGATATGACCCAAACGGCAGTGCCACAAATAAGTTGCACTGTCATTATCAACTCTGCATCTTTTGCCTTCGACATTATGAATATGTGTATCACTACTATCGAGATTCATTAAAAATAGACCACTCTTCAAGGGTGCATGACCATAAAAGATATTATTCATATAAATAGAACAACCATTATTCTCTGATTTAAATGAATAACCGTCTCGCATCAAACAAGATCCAGATATAATGTTCATGCTCAACGCTGGCACCAAATAACAATTATTTAGGTCTAATACTAATCCCGGAGGTAGATGTAGGGTAGCGTGCCGACGGCGATCACATCGACTTTGGAACCATTTCCCACGCGCATCGTCACCTCGTCCTTAGCCAATCTTCGCTTAATCCGTAGCCCCTGTTTCGAGTTGCAAATATTAGCAACAGAACCAGTATCAAATACCCAGGTGCTACTGCGAGCATTAGTAAGGTACACATCAATACCATGCATATCACATATACCTTTGTTAACCTTGCCATCCTTCTTATCCGCCAAATACTTGGGGCAGTTCCGCTTCCAGTGACCAGTCTGCTTGCAGTAGAAGCACTCAGTTTCAGGCTTAGCTCCAGACTTGGGTTTCTTCTCCTGAACAGCAACTTGCTTGCTGTTCTTCTTGAAGTTCCCCTTCTTCTTCCCTTTGCCCTTTTTCTTGAAACTAGTGGTTTTACTGACCATCAACACTTGATGCTCCTTTTTGATTTCTACCCCCGTTGCCTTTAGCATTGCGAAGAGCTCGGGAATTGTCTTATTCATCCCTTACATGTTATAGTTCATCACGAAGCTCTTGTAGCTTGGTGGCAGTGATTGAAGAATTCTGTCAATGACGCTATCATCCGGAAGATTAACTCCCAGTTGAATCAAGTGATTATTACACCCAGACATTTTGAGTATATGCTCACTGACAGAACTATTCTCTTCCACCTTGTAGCTATAGAACTTATTGGAGACTTCATATCTCTCAATCCGGGCATTTGCTTGAAATATTAACTTCAACTCCTGGAACATCTCATATGCTCCATGACGTTAAAAACGTCGTTGAAGACCCGGTTCTAAGCCGTAAAGCATGGCACACTGCACTATTGAGTAGTCATCAGCTTTGCTCTGCCAGACGTTCATAACTTCTGGTGTTGCTCTTGCAGGAGGCCTGGCACCTAGCGGTGCTTCCAGGACGTAATTCTTTTGTGCAGCAATGAGGATAATCCTCAAGTTACGGACCCAGTCCGTGTAATTGCTACCATCATCTTTCAACTTAGCTTTCTCAAGGAACGCATTAAAATTCAACGGAACAACAGCACGGGCCATTTATCTACAATTAACATAGAGAAGCAAGATACTATCAGGTACTAAGTTCATGATAAATTCAAGTTCTATTAATCATATTACTTAAGAACTCCCACTTAGATAGACATCCCTCTCATCATCTAAGTGATTACGTGATCCAAATCAACTAAACCATGTCCGATCATCACGTGAGATGGAGTAGTTTCAATGGTGAACATCACTATGTTGATCATATCTACTATATGATTCACGCTCGACCTTTCGGTCTCCGTGTCCCGAGGCCATATCTGCATATGCTAGGCTCGTCAAGTTTAATCTGAGTATTCCGCGTGTGCAACTGTTTTGCATCCGTTGTATTTGAACGTAGAGCCTATCACACCCGATCATCACATGGTGTCTCAGCACGAAGAACTTTTGCAACGGTGCATACTCAGGGAGAACACTTTTATCTTGAAATTTTAGTGAGAGATCATCTTATAATGCTACCGTCAATCAAAGCAAGATAAGATGCATAAACGATTAACATCACATGCAATCAATATAAGTGATATGATATGGCCATCATCAGCTTGTGCTTGTGATCTCCATCTCCGAAGCACCATCATGATCACCATCATCACCGGCTCGACACCTTGATCTCCATCATAGTATCGTTGTCGTCTCGCCAACTTATTGCTTTTACGACTATCGCTATCGCTTAGTGATAAAGTAAAACAATTACATGGCGATTGCATTTCATACAATAAAGCGACAACCATATGGCTCCTGCCAGTTGCCGATAACTCGGTTACAAAACATGATCATCTCATACAATAAAATATAGCATCATGTCTTGACCATATCACATCACAACATGCCCTGCAAAAACAAGTTAGACGTCCTCTACTTTGTTGTTGCAAGTTTTACGTGGCTGCTACGGGCTTAGCAAGAACCGTTCTTACCTATGCATCAAAACCACAATGATAGTTTGTCAAGTTGGTGCTGTTTTAACCTTCGCAAGGACCGGGCGTAGCCACACTCGGTTCAACTAAAGTGAGAGAGACAGACACCCGCCAGTCACCTTTAAGCAACGAGTGCTCGCAACGGTGAAACCAGTCTCGCGTAAGCGTACGCGTAATGTCGGTCCGGGCCGCTTCATCTCACAATACCGCTGAACCAAAGTATGAAATGCTGGTAAGCAGTATGACTTATATCGCCCACAGCTCACTTGTGTTCTTCTCGTGCATAGCATCAACGCATAAAACCAGGCTCGGATACCACTGTTGGGGAACATAGTAATTTCAAAAAAATTCCTACGCACACGCAAGATCATGGTGATGCATAGAAACGAGAGGGGAGAGTGTTGTCCACGTACCCTCGTAGACCGACAGCGGAAGCGTTATCACAACGCGGTTGATGTAGTCGTACTTCTTCACGATCTGACCGATCAAGTACCGAACGCACGGCACCTCCGAGTTCAGCACACGTTCAGCTCGATGACGTCCCTCGAACTCCGATCCAGCCGAGTGTTGAGGGAGAGTTTCGTCAGCACGACGGCGTGGTGACGATGATGATGTTCCACCGACGCAGGGCTTCGCCTAAGCTCCACAACGGTATTATCGAGGTGTAATATGGTGGAGGGGAGCACCGCACACGGCTAAAATATCGTATATCAAGTGTGTCTAGAGGTGCCCCCTGCCCCCGTATATAAAGGAGCAAGGGGGAGGCCGGCTGCCTTGGGCGCGCCAAGGAGAGGGGGGGAGTCCTCCTCCTAGTAGGAGTAGGACTCCCCTTTCCTAGTCCAACTAGGAAGAGAGGGGGGAAGGAAAGAGAGGGAGAGGGAGAGGGAAAGAGGGGCTGCGCCCCCCTCCCCTAGTCCAATTCGGACTCCTCATGGGAGGGGGCGCGCCACCTCCTGGCTGCTGCCCTCTCTCTCCCCTCAAGACCCACTAAGGCCCAATACTTCCCCGGGGGGTTCCGGTAACCCCTCCGGCACTCCGGTTTTATCCGAAACTTCTCCGGAACACTTCCGGTGTCCGAATATAGTCGTCCAATATATCAATCTTTATGTCTCGACCATTTCGAGACTCCTCGTCATGTCCGTGATCACATCCGGGACTCCGAATAACCTTCGGTACATCAAAACATATAAACTCATAATATAACTGTCATCGTAACTTTAAGCGTGCGGACCCTACGGGTTCGAGAACTATGTAGACATGACCGAGACACCTCTCCGGTCACGGAACCTGGATGCCCATATTGGTTCCCACATATTCTACGAAGATCTTTATCGTTCAGACCGCATAACAACATACGTTGTTCCCTTTGTCATCGGTATGTTACTTGCCCGAGATTCGATCGTCGGTATCTCGATACCTAGTTCAATCTCGTTACCAGCAAGTCTCTTTACTCGTTCCATAATACATCATCCCGCAACTAACTCATTAGTCACAATGCTTGCAAGGCTTATAGTGATGTGCATTACTGAGTGGGCCCCAGAGATACCTCTCCGACAATCGGAGTGACAAATCCTAATCTCGAAATACGCCAACCCAACAAGTACCTTTGGAGACACTTGTAGAGCACCTTTATAATCACCCATTTACGTTGTGACGTTTGGTAGCACACAAAGTGTTCCTCCGGTAAACGGGAGTTGCATAATCTCATAGTCATAGGAACATGTATAAGTCATGAAGAAAGCAATAGCAACATACTAAACGATCGGGTGCTAAGCTAACGGAATGGGTTAAGTCAATCACGTCATTCTGCTAATGAGGTGACCCCGTTAATCAAATGACAACTCATGTCTATGGCTAGGAAACATAACCATCTTTGATTAACGAGCTAGTCAAGTAGAGGCATACTAGTGCACACTGTTTGTCTATGTATTCACACATGTATTATGTTTCCGGTTAATACAATTCTAGCATGAATAATAAACATTTATCATGATATAAGGAAATAAATAATACTTTATTATTGCCTCGAGGGCATATTTCCTTCATTTGGGGCCCTCGGTGTATGAATGGGGGGGGCGAAGGGGGGGAGACAAGCTTAGGGCGCGCTTGTCCGAAATGTAGGGTAAGTTACCAGCGTACCCCCACCGGTTTTGACACCGCGACGTGGAGCTTCATTTTCGGCTGAGGGTAGAAGGGGGATTTCGTGTGTCCGGGCTATGGGAGCGATTTCGGATGAGGAGGGAGTTCTCGCGCGCGTCCAAATTTCGGGATAACAAGGCGCGGCGTGGGTTGAAGAAGCGGGAGTTTCAAAGGAGGTGAGACAAAAGATACTCGAGCTTGAAAATTTCGGGATAACAAGGTGCAGATTCCTTGTTCGGCAGAACAAACTTAACGTGTAAAAAAACAATTCATACAAGATACAAGGGAGTCATGTCCCCTTTTACTATATTGCTATAGATGCCATTGAAAAAACTACAAGAAAAATGTAAAAAAATCGGGAGAACAAGATTACCCTGCACAGTACCAAATTGATTCGCACTTCCCTCAACAACAACAAAAAACAAATCAATTCCCACCAAAGAAAGAGTAATGTCCCTTTTTATATGATTACAGATGCCATAATCTCGAATTTCAATTTTTGAATCCACGTTATGTTGAATTCGAATATATCGTTAGGTGACCTTGCGGTTTATAATTGATGTAGTCGTACATTTTGATCTTCCATCATATATGAACATTTTACTCCACCATGTGAACATATATATTGTCGTCTACCATATGGACTAAATTTGAATCAATTTTCCTTATTTGAATACGATTGTTGTCAAGTTATACAATAATTTAAATATTATCTTGATAACAAAAAACATACATATAGCAGTAATCATATTTCACTATGAACTACATGTACCATACGCTCTCCAATTCAAATATTTGTATCCATTTTATGTTGAATTCAAATCATAGTACATAATTAGTCTAGGTAGCGAGATGTTTGGGATAATCTAAAGCCTGTTTTCATACGTATAATTTTTTGGCTGAATTGGGACAAGTTTTGGTATAAGCCTCTTCCAAAACCAGAGATTCTCTCAACAAGCCTCGTGGTTCCGAGAGGGAACGTGTCACCTTTGTGTGCGAAACGATGTACGCTGCCTCCCCCCTGATTTTATTTACAGAGGCAACATAGAACTATATGAGTGTCCTGTTAAATTTTGGAATTATTTCGGGTTCATTTGGCCTTTTTATACATTAATTGAGTTTCTGGACTTTTAATGTGCATAATCTAAATATGAATTGCATGCACATGCTCCGGTGCACCAAAGTGGGTTGAAAAATCACATGTGTGTCCTTGGTTGAATTTCTAGGTCCCATGGAAGAAATGAGAATGAAATTCAAACATCTGGGCGTCATGACTCGGCCGAGAACATCGAGAAACTTTGATTTTAAATTCATGTAAATCAAAAACTCTCCTGGAAATCATGAAACTTGGCATGGTGTCATGTCATGGCACTAACATGTTGTGGTAAAAAATTGGGCCGATTTGGAAGCTCGTGGTTCTAAGAGGGAACATGCCACCTTTGAGTGTGAAATGATATACGCTGCCCCCCCCTTGAGTTTCTTAACTAAGGCAACATAGAACTACATTAGTGCCCTGTTAAATTTTGGAATTATTCCGGGTTCGTTTGTCATTTTTATACATTAATTGAGTTTCTGGTCATTTAATGTGCATAAGTCAAATTTGAACTACAAGCACATGCTCTCGTGCACCAAAGTTGGTTGAAAAATCACATTTGTGTCCTCGGGTGAATTTCTAGGTCCCATGCAAGAAATGAGAATAAAATTAAAACTTCTGGGCATCATGGCTCGGCCGAGAACATTGAGAAACTTGGTTTTAAAATTCTTGTAAATCGAAAACACGTCTGAAAATCATGAAACTTGGCATGGATGTCATGTCATGGTACTACCATGTTGTGGTAAAAAAATTGGCCGAATAGGAACAGATTTTGGTATAAGCTTCTTGCAAACCGAAGCTTCTCTCAAGAAGGCTCGTGGTTCTGAGAGGGAACGTGCCACCTTTGAGTGCGAAACGATATACGTTGTCCCCCTTGAGTTTATTTACAAAGGCAACATAGAACTACATGAGTGCCCTGTTAAATTTTGGAATTATTCCGGCTTCGTTTGACCTTATTTACACATTAATTGAGTTTTTGGTCATTTAATGTGCATAATACAAATTTGAACTACAAGCACATGCTCCCGTGCACCAAAGTTGGTTGAAAAATCACATTTGTGTCCTCGGGTGAATTACTACTCCCTCCTTCCATCTATATAGGTCCTAATGCGTTTTTCGAGGCTAACTTTGACCAAACGTTAGAGCAATAATATATGACATGCAACTTACACAAAGCATACCTTCAAATTTGTATGTCAAAGGAGCTTCCAATAATATAATTTTCATAGTATACATCTCATGTGCTATTAATCTTGTCAATAGTCAAAGGCTGTCTTGAAAAACACATTAGGCCCTATATAGATGGAAGGAGGGAGTAGGTCCCATGCAAAAAATGAGAATAAAATTCACACATCTGGGCGTGGCTCGGTCGAGAACATTGAGAAACTTGGTTTTAAAATCATGAAACTTGGCATGGTGTCATGTCATGGTAGTACCATGCCGTGGTAAAAAAATTGGCCGAATAAGAACAAATTTTGGTATAAGCTTCTTGCAAATCGGAGCTTCTCTCAAGAAGGCTCGTGGTTCTGGGAGGGAACGTGTCACCTTTGTGTGCATAATTCAAATTTGAAATACAAGCACATGTTCCAGTGCACCAAAGTTGGTTGAAAAATCACATGTGTGTCCTCGGGTAAATTTCTAGGTTCCATGCAAGAAATGGGAATGAAATTCAAAATTCTGGGCGTCGTGGCTGGGTTGGAAACATTGAGAAACTTAGTTTTTTAATTCCTGTAAATCCAAAACACTCATGAAAATAATGAAACTTGGCTTGGTGCCATGACATGGCACCAACATGCTGTGGTAAATTTGCAGTCCGATTTGCGAAGGCGCACACATTAACAATCAACAAAGTCATTTTGGAACAAGTGTTGTCACGTTACAATCGGAAACACAAGTATTATTGAAACCGTGGGTGTTCTACTTACTAGTACCATTTACGTGCCGCCACGCGTCCCCATTTTTTATTAGCTAGGAGGCGCCGTGCAGGGTAGCTATTTGAGTACAAGAGGCGTGCGATCAGACCCCTGCACGTGCTTATCGGGAGGAGAGCCCTTTGACCTCCATCTGCCATCCACCTCTCTCCCAAGGTCTCCATTAATGGCGCCCGAGCCTCTGTTTAATGGTGTGGCTATGTCTCACTCGACTGAGATTTAAGAGAGAAAAAAGAAAATCCAAAAGCACGGATCTTGATGTAAGATCCGACGGACCTATATAGCATCTACTACGACTTATAGCAAGACTGATGAATATATAAGGACGGTTTATTTTTTTTGATCAAAGAAGGGCTTTCCCCTTCCGATTTTCATTACTGAAAACCACCACAATTCACAAGAAGTTTAGCACAACTCCGGCCTAACACGAAGGACTAAAAGCTACCAGATTGAAATCGCAACATCCCAAGAGGCCAACAAAGGCCAAACATCTGCGCTAGAACCCAACATTTCACAACCGACGACACAATCCACATGCTAAACCGATTATTACATCAAAAGAAACCAGGAAACTGAAGGAAGCCCAGCAGCAACTAGAAGAACAACAATGCCAAGGTCGCCACAGCAAGAGTTTTCTTCATTCCAGCCTCACAACATTGATCTTCCACAGAAAGATAAGGACGATTAATTGTCTTACATAATTAGAAAGATAATTAAAAAAGCCACATGCGGCTATGCCCAAAATACACAAGGGCAAAAGAAGAAGGAAGACAAGGATCTGGCTCGCTGATCTCTACTTTCTTGATGTGTTGCTGCAGGCCGCGGGAACTAGTCTCCGCGGCGAGCGGCGATGAGCTCTTTCGTGTCCTCAAGACGCTGCTTGAGAACATCCACGGATTCCTCCACCAGCCTTTGGCGCTCGTTGTCTTCCTCAAGACGCTGCTTCAAGGTGCATTAAATCAACACATGCAAGTATCAAAAGGAGAGTCACGACATGCATGCATCCGTTGTAATTAATGCATCAGTAAACGCAAATTATTGAAATATATCGAGTGCAGTGCTTTGATGTGTCGCGTCAACTCGTATATCAACGAGAAGTTTGATTATCCTCTCCCTCGCGGACTTAACTGCACCTGCCTTTGGCTGTATGACAGGTTGGCCACACACCTGTCGGGCCCACCTGTCATACACGCAAAGGCAGGAGCGTCCCTCCCTCGCCCATGAGCGTGGTGGCTGGCAAGACTAGGAGAAGCTTTCACTACACACTCTCCCTCCCGCACGCGGTGGACATGCAGCAGTTCAATCGGTGTCAGATGGCTAGAAGCGTACTGTAGTACTCCTCCAGTGCAGTAGTACTCCATCATTGTTCGACTTCCCGAAGAGGCGAAGAGCCAAGCGCAGCACGAACGCTCGTGTGGCAGTTTCATGTGTAGAGTAGTCTAGGATAGCGTGTACCGTGCCTGTAAGCTTAAAATCGTTGGGGTCGGCTCCATGCTATGTGGCCGTCTTGAAGTTTTTTTTTTAATTAAAATAGTCTTCTGGCCCTACCTGACAACCTGTTGATTGTAGTTTGCACGCTCATCTGGTCAAGACAGGAATATATATTTTAATTTGTTTTTTTCAAAAAGGGGGGACTCCCCGGCCTCTACATCAGAATGATGCATACGGCCACATATATTTTAATTTGTGGTGAGTAAATCTTAGAGGTTGCAGCAAATATATTGTACGCTGCGGGTCTTTCAGCCAAGTTTAGAGGCAAGCATGTGGGGCCAGTGCTATGATGTGTCGCGTCAACTCGTACAACGAGGAGAAGCTTGATTTTACTACACGCCTTCTCCCTCACCCATGCGCGCGGTTGCTCGCAAACGAGGACAGTCTTTTGCTTAGTAGTACTTCTACAACAAGCTTTCCGTCCCGCTCGCGGTGGACGGACATGCAGCAGTGGATTCAAAACTGTAGAAGCAGTAGTAGTAACATCATTGTTCGTCTTCTCGAAGAGGTGAAGAGCCAAGCGCAAACCGAACGTTGCAGTTGCGAACATTGGAGCACGCATATAGCCAGGCTCTTGCATGAGACAAAATTGCTATGTGAGCCCACTATTATACTAGTACGTACAACTACTTGTTAGTATAGCCCTGTAAACCAGAAAGGAGTATTTGCCCTTCTAGAGATTTCAACAAGTGACTAGACTACACCGAGACGGAGTACATATGGAGCAAAATGAGTGAATCTGCACCATAAATAAATATGTACTAGTTCTATCGTTTTCCTCTCCGAGGTGCACAATATTGAGTATACTGACTAGTCTCTTTTTGACACGCATTTACGTTTTTTTACACAGTACAAACGCAAGCGCTCATATACACGCACATACACTCACCCCTATGAACGCACACACGCACGACACTATCATCTTGAAATTTACGAAGTCACCATAGGCACCTCGTCGTCGATGGGTCCATAGGTGCTTGAATGCCAAGGAGGGCGAGGGTAGCGGTTCCCGAGACGTTGAACGGTCAATGATGCATCCTCAATTACATGCAGAGGGAATTAATTGGAGAAGCAGAATAGAGCCAACACGATGTGAATGCAACAGAGTTTGGACTCTCATATAATAAAGGCGCCCCACCACTCCAATCCATCTACTCCCAAGTCTCTGCGCAACACTGCTCACTCCAATCCAAGACCAAGTGACCAGAAGCCACAAGCACCTATGGAGGCGCTGGACGCGAGCGGCAGTCGGCTGTGCCAAATCATACAAGGCGCCGGCCTGCGGCCCCACACCGCGCAGCGTTTCCAGACGGTGCTGGCGACTGCAGGCATCGTAGCCCTCGCCGATGCCGGCTTCGCCTCTCGCATGGACGGCATGATGGTCAACTCCATCCGCAAGTTCACCGTCGTCAAGAAGCGCACGGACGACCTTGCCGTACTGCTCCAGCCCGCGCGCCCAGGCTCCTCATTGCCTGCCACCCTCATCGGCCTCCATGGTGACGAACTCTTTCAAGCCCTGGTGCCCCTGCAGGTGCTGGAGGTCGCGACGAAGAATGTGCACCTCGAGGCCGCGCTCGCCGCGCAGCGCCTCGCCATGCAAGAAACCGTCGACCTGCACATCCACGTCTACGAGGAAATCGTCTACATAGGCCACTACAAGGCAAGCGAGGACAGAAAGACGTTGGCCTTCTTCCAGCAGCTGGAATCTTTGGGCGCCATTGTTCAGAAGCACGTCGACCTGGCCACGAAAGCCGCTGCTACTTAGGCGCCATTCGGTGGGCCGGCGCCCTGAGTCGAGGAGGCGGACGTCGTCGATGGATGCATCTCTTCTTGCCTCCTGTAACCAGCACTGCATCGCCTCGTGGCCTTAATGTTTTATTAGTATAGTACTCCCTCCGTTCCCAAATATAAGTCTTTCTAAAGATTCCAGCAAGTGACTACTACATATAGAGCAAAATGAGTGAATCTACACTCTAAACTATGTCTACATACATCTGTATGCTGTATTCCATTTGAAATAGTATCTAAAAGGCTTATATTTATGAACGGAGGGTGTATATGGCATTTTTATTCGAGTCGTAACGTTTTCACTGTGAGGTGGGGCCGCAGTTGAGCAAACCCAGCCCGCCCACTGGGCGTCGGCCGAGTTTAGAATTACTGGAAGAGAGAAACGAGGGAGGAGAGCTAGCTGTAGCACGGACACTGTTGTCAGATGGGACTCGTGTTTATAGAATAGGAGTACTGAGCACTCGTGCCTCTTTTTTTTGAGGAAAAAATTAGTCGTTTGTCTAGTACCACTAGTTGGGTGCGTGCGACCTATAGCTGTCATCACTTTACGTCTCCTTTTCGAACCGCGGCTACGCTTCACATTACATATTATTTCACGCATTTATCCTCCTATATGTACTCCTAGGCTATTTCCGCGTGCTCCCATTCGCCGACATGTGGGACACAGAGCATCTGGGTCGTAGTGAATGCACGACTCGGAGCATATGCCGGGGTACTTTACATTTCAGACCTCACGAATTACATGCAAACCCCCCGCAGAAGAATAAATGAATGAATGAATTACTACATGAAACCGGATTATTTTCATGGAAACCGGAGCACGTTCATTAAATTTTGGACATACCACGTTTATAAAAAATGACCGGACCGACACCAGTCTAAGGGCCTCTTTGATATTTCCCGCAAAAAAAGGGCCTCTTTGATTCGCAGGATACTGAAAACACAGGAATGGGGAAAGTATGATGGCGATGAACCGAGACAAGGAGAACTCTAACTCAGTTAGAGGTTAGATTTAGATTCTAACCCTGAACTAACTCTAAACCAAAGAGGTGTATGGATGGCAGGGTTAGATTGACAATAAATGCTCTATCTCAATCATTTGACTACTTTGGACCCTATTTCCTGCCGGATTTGGAGGGTGCTTGGATACCTTTTTGTTCCATGACTAAAAGTAGTGGGACTAAAACTTGCTAGCCTCACCCATGCTTGGATCCAAATACTAAAGAGACTAAAATCAAGTTAATGAGCATTTATTATCCTCCAAACCCTCCAATCCAGAACCCGCCTGTGTTAAAGGTGAGGAGTTAAATGAGGAGACAGAGGACTAATCCACATTTTAGTAGGGGTACCCCTGACTAAAAAATTTTAGTCTCAAGACTAGTTTTAGCCCCTCTTTAGTCAGGGGTGCTTGGAACTTTAGCCTCTTAAAGAGACTATTTTTAGTCAGACTAAAATAAGTCCCTTGGATCCAAGCACCCTCTTGGTGTGGCTAGCTCTTCTGTGGCCTCCTCCCGCTCACAATTGACATAAACGAACCATCTATACAAATCAAGCATGCAAAACATGATAATTTTTACTTTGTCCATACAAATGAGATATCCCACTTAAACATACAAGTCGTCAATCAAGCTTCACAAAATAAAAAAACACTTCATGAAACAAAGACTGAGCTAACTCATCACGGAAGTCATTCATGATAGGGAGGGAGCCCGGAGCCCCTCACGCACCGAGGGAGGAGCTCGCCATCGTCGCTCTGGAGGAAGGCTCTGTAGAGCCCAAGCCCCGGGAAGCCCTCCGACGCCGGCCCTTGCGAGTTGAGGTCGACACCGGCATGGGTAGCAGGGCCGCTTGCCGCCGACTGGGAACTTAATCTTTGGTCCTCTAGAAATAATGCAAGTCTGTAACTAAAATACCTAGAAAGGTGAACTGAATCTTTGGGCCTCTAGAAATAATGCAAGCCTGAAACTGAAATACCTAGAAAGGTGAACTGAATCTTTGGGCCTCTAGAAATAATGCAAGCCTGAAAGTGAAATACCTAGAAAGGTGAACTGAATCTTTGGGCCTCTAGAAATAATGCAAGCCTGAAACTGAAATACCTAGAAAGGTGAACTGAATCTTTGGGCCTCTAGAAATAATGCAAGCCTGAAATTGAAATACCTAGAAAGGTGAACTGAATCTTTGGGCCTCTAGAAATAATGCAAGCCTGAAATTGAAATACCTAGAAAGGTGAACTGAATCTTTGGGCCTCTAGAAATAATGCAAGCCTGAAATTGAAATACCTAGAAAGGTGACCTGAATCTTTGGGCCTCTAGAAAGATTTATTACCTCCTCAAGCAGCATCAAACAATTCCATGCGTGCACCACAAATCTATACAAAGTTTGATCAGGATCTACTTTTCCAAATCAGAATTAGCGCTAGAGCAAGCAAGATCAATGATATGGCCGTGAGACAGAGAAGGAACAAACAAACTCACCCCTCTCGCGACCTCCCTGGTAGATGCGCCGCCGCCGCGCACGACAGAGGGAGAAAAATGACTGGTGAAGGGGGAGCGGGGCGACCTTCGAAGGCCGGAGGGAGAGGGCGGCCGGAGTAGGGCGGCGGAGGCTGGAAGGAGAGGGCGGCCGGTGGAGAGAGAGGGCGAGCGGCCCTATGGGGAACAGAGAGGAGTCGTGCGAGAGGGGGGAGCGATCTGGTGCGGGCAGGGGAGATTTTTTTAGTTCTCTTTTAGTGGGCCCGAGGATAACTAACCCAATTAGAACCTCTCCACCGGGCTAGTTTTTTTAGCTGGGTTAGAGCAAACTAGCTCAAACTAACCCCTCTTGTTTCGATAATTTGAGGCTATTTCAACCCAAACTAGCTCTAACTCAGGGATCCAAACAAAGAGGAGTGTTACTGTACATGCTACAGTGTGGACCGTAGCACATTGTTTTTTATGGCCATATCACCACATTGTTTTCTACTGCTGGTTCACTGGGCTACCGTGGTTCGCACTGCTGGTTCACTGGACTGCCGTGGTTCTCACTCCTCCGACCTGAGTAGTACTGTAGTATAGTACTAGTATATAGCGCATCATTCTTTGCTCCTTCTTACTACTCCGACATGTGGGAGAGCCAGCATCCGGGTCGACGTGTCATGCACCAGATTAGAGCGCGAAACGGAAGGGAGGCATCACCCCGGTCGGAGCGCTAGTAATTCATGACTATAGTGAGTGGTCATATCACAAGTCTTTCCAGCACTAACGCGCTATCAAATCGCACAGCCCCACTCGCTCACCCTCCTCGCCTCTCTGTCAAACCGCCTACCCGAAAACTGCCGCACGTACTGCCCGGGAAAAGCCCCGCCCTCAACTTTTAACTACGCTAAAATAATTCGAGCTTGTTCGTTCTATATAAATACAGTACTTACTGTATGTTTATTCACCCGTGGGGTTGTTCAATGAATGGAGGGGCGGGGAGCACAAGTGAACAATACTGTAGTACTACTAGTAGTAAGTAGGAGTCGTACAGTAGTCACCTTAAATAGAGAGTTTCTTTTCTTTAATGCCACGTACACAAATTGAAACGCTTGTTGTGGAGAGAAAAAAGATAATCACTCCACTATATATGGACGCAGGGGCCTGAGCGCTTGCTTTACTAGGGTTGCTCTCTTCATTCTCTCATCCTCTCCAGATATAAACAAGACAGCGGTAGCGACATTTTCTCTCTGGTCACCGCTGGTCACAGATCCGGACGGATCCCTTCGGCCGGTGTGTGTAGAGGACTAAAAGGTGCATCGTTCACGTGGTCATCGCCGCCGAGGGAGGAAACCCACGGCTGCCGGAGGGGCCCGATCCTCTGCCCGTGCCGTTCTCTCTGACACAGCGCCGGCTCGGGAGGTCCTCCGACCCTTCTTCCTCCCTGTCGTATTGTCCGCAAATCCGACCTGCCGCCGACGACATCCCGACGACCCTCAAGTATAAGTTCTTCGAAAGCGGCCTTGCTCTACTGCCCCAGCTCCCCACGTGTCTGCATGTGCATCTTTTTCTACTCCCATCAGCTCTTCCAAAGCCACCTAAATTTTTAGTATTATTAGAGGTAAAGCTACTTCATGCATTCGAATCTAGGGCTTTGTTCAAACAACGAAGAAAGGGGGGAAAGTTGTAGCATGAATCTAGGACTTGATTCAAAGAGGAAATAATATGGTCAAAGTAGTAGAGACCGGATACCCAACCGGTCTCTTGGTTGAAAAGGGAAATAATGGGAAAACGCAGTACAAACTGGATAAGGAACATATCTATTATTGGTTGAAAAAAGGATAGAAAGTGGCGGCTGGTGGACAAGTCAACAGAGTATGTCCAGGATTAGATTTGCTGCCATCACATAGTAAAAGGTCTCCAGGATTAGATTTGCTGCCCTCACATAGTAAAAGGTCTCAGGATTAGATTTGCTGCCCTCACATAGTAAAAGGTCTCAGGATTAGATTTGCTGCCCTCACATAGTAAAAGGTCTCCAGGATTAGATTTGCTGCCCTCACATAGTAAAAGGTCTCCAGGATTAGATTTGCTGCCCTCACATAGTAAAAGGTCTCCAGGATTAGATTTGCTGCCCTCACATAGTACAAGGTCTCCAGGATTAGGTTTGCTGCCCTCACATAGCATGAACCAACTCGGCATCACCACTTTATGCCTCCTTGTAGGTACATTGTGCTGATGTGTCCACTGTCGCATGTCCTTATACCAACATTTTGTTGTTGATAATGTAAGGGCGCATGTAAAATGAAGCAATCGCACTGTTACCTTAGGGACATGTCTAACCAGTGTTATTGTTAATCTAATGCCTCCAGTGATAAGATGCAATTAAACTGTGTTACAAATGGCACTCCTCCTGTTTTCCCCAGTATGATAAGTAAGTTGCTCCTTTACGCTGCTGAGTGTCCTGGTGTCCCCATGGTCCCATGCCCTTAAACCAACTCTTTAGCTGTTGTTGATTTACCGTGTCTGGTAAACAAGCAATGCCACCATTAAAGTAATCCCATATTTGAGGAATCTCATTGTTGATCGTAATGCTTCTGGTAACATGAAGCATTGCTGACGTTTTAAAATTTCTACTGTCCTTGCGTGATTGCCATGAACATAATTAAGATGCTTCTTTTCATTTTGTATATGTTTCATATATTCTTATTGACCAGCAACTGTTTACTTTCTATCTTTTTGTGCAGATAGGGATATCCATTTCACCTTGTTGTTATTGTGACCTTTTGGTGAACTGCACAAAACACTTTTTTTGGAATGAGTGTCTTGTGCAGTTCAACTAAAATGTCACGTGGGCAACATCTCTCAATTTTGGTAGAACTGCACAAAATGGTGCTTGGAGTTTCCAAAATCTCCGTCAAGTTCTGCTGGTAATCTCGTGCAACATTTTATTAGCCTTTGCAAGATGGAGCCGTCACTATCACCACAATGGCACTTTATTTTAGTGGAACTGCACAAAAGGATAAGAAAATTATAGTTGCACCTTACATGAGCTGGACAGCCAACCTTATTGTTGCTCAATTTTTGTGCAACTACTAAAGAAGAACCTGCCAGCTCACAAGAGCAAGTACTTCTTGCTAGCTGAATGATACAATTTTTACTTCATTTCAGGTGAACTGCAGAAAAAGTGGCATGAATTGAATCATTGAGTGGAGCTGCAGGTTGACTTCCAATAGTGCCAGTATTATAGTAATCATGCTCTTTATTATCTGTGTTGTGCAAACAGGAATACTCAACTACAGATGTTGTGACGGTCAAGAGCATTCGCCAAGTTCTTCGATTGTACGACATGGCTAGCCAAGATGGATTTAATCCCGATATTCACTTCATCAAAAGGCTCTAATGGGTTGGTCACTACTAGGAAAAGTCCTACTAGTGGCGCACCAGTTTTGCCTACTAATGGCGCACTACTGGTGCGCCGCCACTAGTACCACGCCACTAGTATTAAATACTAATGGCGCACCACTGGTGCGCCATTAGTATCTGGTATACTAATGGCGCATCACGCCGTGCGCCATTACTATCTGACTTAGTAATGGCGCACCACATAGAAGTGCGCCATTAGTAACAAATTTTTTTCAAATATTTTTTCAGAATTTTTTTTATTTTTTTTCCAAATTTTTTTTCGTTTTTTTTCTTAATCTCGGGTCACTATGGCTTAATCTCGGGTCAATATGCTTAATCTCAAGTCAAATCGCTCTAAGTGGTCAAACTTCCCGAAAGGTCACCCATCCTCACACTACTCCAGCCCGAGCACGATTAACTTCACAGTTCTATCCAACCCCAGCACCAACTCACTTAACAGGCACTTGTTGATATATCTACCATATCAATCCTATTAAACCTTGTTGATGTCTAGGACTTTGTTCATGTTCATGAGTATGATGAAATTTTGAAAAATATTTCAAACTTCCCGGTCATATTACGTATCATTTTTTGAAAAAAAAATTCCAAAAAAAATTCAACACCAATTTTTTTTCTGTTACTAGTGGCGCACCTAGCAAACAGTGCGCCACTAGTAAGTTTGAATTTTTTTGATTTTTTTGCCTCTAGATCTTGAAAGCCCCGTAACTTTTTTTCTGTTACGTAATTTTTTTGAGGATGTAACTTTTCGAGTAGATGATTTTTCATATAAAAAACTTTTTAATCCGAGTTCGTATGCAAAAGTTATGCCCATTTTAAAAATTCCAGAGAGATTTTGCAAATAAAGTCGAAATTCATATTTGTAAATTTTCCCAACAACTAGACCACATATCACATGGGAAACTTATTTTCTTTTATTTTTTTGACTTTCCATCATTTTCTTTTATGTTTTTTTAAAACTGAAAAGGCAGTCCACGGGAGGGGGGGTGGGGGTGCATTCGGTGAAATTTTTGGGTCAAGTTAGTAATGGCGCACCGTGGGAGTGGTGCGCCATTACTAGTTGCGCCATTACTAGTTTTGAAAAAAAAATTGAAAAAATTTACTAGTGGCGCACAATGGATGTGTTGCGCCATTACTAGTTTCACTATCCCCTGGTGCGCCATTACTAGTTTTGGAAAAAAAATAAAAAATTTGAAAAAAATTTGAAATTTTTTTACTAGTGGCGCACCGTGGATGTGGTGCACTATCCCCTGGTGCGCCATTACTAGTTTTGAAAAAAATAATAAAAAATTTGTTACTAGTGGCGCACCGTGGATGTGGTGCGCCATTAGTATTTGGACACTAATGGCGCACCAACACATGGTGCGCCATTAGTATATAGTAGTGGCGCACCACATGTCTGGTGCGCCATTAGTGTCCATATCATCTATAGCCCTTTTCCTAGTAGTGGGTTCTGAATCTTGCAAGCTGGGAATCAGTGAGATGTGTAGGCATCTTTGTTGTACTTATTATTTGAATCTTATTTGTTGGTTCTAAATCTTGCAAGCTGGGAATCAATGAGATGTGTAGGCATCTTTGTTGTACTTATTATTTGGATCTTATTTGTTGGTTCTGAATCTTGCAAGCTGGGAATCAATGAGATGTGTAGGCATCTTTGTTGTACTTATTATTTGGATCTTATTTGTTGGTTCTGAATCTTGCAAGCTGGGAAACACGGCATGATGATGCAGAGGACAACAACCATAACAAACAGTTCAAACTTGGTAGTATTATCTTTGTGAAAGTGCGACAAATGTGCTGATCGTGTGCGTCCTGAGAATAATAATTCTAATTGTTGTGCATGTTGATCCTGTGGCACTCATAGAACGAGCGAATGCATTGGTTGTTTTAAGTATAAATTTCTATTAAAGCTAATTAAATTTAAGTAAAGTGACCACTAACTCCTGTTATTACAGTACCAATACAGACCCGCTCGTGAACCGACGTGTGGCCGAGGGTGCATCTTCTGCCGGGCGTGCAGCGGACGAGGGAGGGGTAGTAACTGTTGTCGCCTGTACACACTCAGCTTACTGTTGAATCCAGTTCCCCAAGAGCTGAAAAACGAACTGCTGCCGCCGCCTACACACTCGTTCACTCGAAGAGACTCCAATGGCGATCCGAGGGGTGAGCCTGCTGGATATGGACTTCAGCAAGGAGTTCCCCTTTGAGTTCGCCATTCAGTCCTATGGCTGCACCAAGTTGAATGTGATGTGCACCAACGATACGGACTCGGTGAAGCTCTGCCTCGCCTCAGTCCTATGACTGCACCAGGTTCTGGAGCGTTCGCCCGTTTCATCGGCAGCGCCGACTGCACCTTCGCTACGGTGGAGAGAAGGAAGAACGCGACGATTCGGCCATCTGGTGCAACAAGCTTGTCGACATCCAGAAGCAATACTAGATCATTAGCAACGGGCAGGAGAAGGACTCCGTGGTTGACCTCGCTGAGACCATCATCGACCCCTGATAGGCCAACATGAAAGAAGACGACCTGAACACGTGGGAGGTACCTCTGAATTTAGCCTACATAACCTATGCGGCCAAGGACGCATACGCATGCTACGACATGTACAGGCAGATCTTGGACATGAGGGCGTGTCTGCTTCCCGTAACCGACGAGTACACGGACAGCCGCAGCGTCATGATCAAGCATGCCAGGAAGGTCTAGATGTTGTACTTTATCTGTTTATAAGCACCTTTATCATCTAAGTGTTTCATGCATTAGCCTACGTGTCGTAATTATCTGTTTTGTCCGAAATGTTTCTTTTAAGAACCCATTAACCAGATTACTTTTTTAGTGGCTATTTGCTTATGTATGTAAACTAGTTCACTTGTCCGTAAAAAAAACTAGTTCACTCGGCTGCCGTGCTTTGAATCTCCTTCCTCCCAACATATTCCCCTCCTCAGGTGGACCCAGCAGGTCTCTGAATTTTCTCCAACTTTCTTTTTCGATGTAAACTGAGTTTTCTCCCAGTACTTTCCCCTAGAACCAACTCAATTGTCCCACGTCTAGCCTAAAAAATAATAATACCCCACGTACTAATAACTCATCAAATTAAAATGATATTTTATTTCATAAGTTGGAAGTTCTTACAAAATAATAATAATAATTGTTTATATATAACTTGGCAAGTTAACTCCTAGTGATTGCGTACATAAGCTTGCAAAGATTTTACTGACGTGCAATCATGTGTTTATGTTTTTATAACATTTCTCCGTCTAGCCCAACATGATATTTTCACCCAGCCCAGCAAGTCCGCGGATTTCGAGAAAAATGCAAATGGGATTTAAACGGGCTGCATAGATGCTACATCATTGTTTCACCCAGCCCACCAAATGGACTAAAAAACAAATGGACTGGCTGACATGTGGGCCAGTAGGTGGAAGCCTAAGAAGGCATTGGATTTACATCCAACGGCCGGCATTCTTCTTCAATCTCTCGTCTTCTTCCCCCAGCGCTGCCGGAACCGCCTGCTCCAGCCTTCGGCGTCCAGCGGCGTTGTTTTGCGCTCCTCAGCGAAACGCTACCCCACCGACGGCCAGGCCATCCCTCCACTCCGCACCTCCTGTTATTCTCTGCCGAGTGTAGGCCCACCCCGCACCCGAATCAGTCAAGTTTCCCACTCCTCTCCATCTGCGACTCCACTTTCGCGGCTTCCCCATCTCCGGGTCGTTCCAGTCTGGGGCCTCGCCGTCGTCCACTGCCTCGGTGCGCTCGGCGCGGCGTGATCAACATACGAGAGTCATCGGAAGAGGACTGTACGTGGAGAGCCTAACGGCTGGGACCCACGAGGTCCATGGTCGCACGCAAGGAAAGTTCCTCCTTATTATGCACTGTACATGCACTGTACGTGGGAAGGGCTTCTGTATTTCGCGAAAAAACGTCCCCCTGCTGACAGGTCGGACCCACCAGCTATATCTTCGCACGCAAGGAAGTGCCTCCTTATTACGCACCAAAAAATGAATACCCCCTGCTAGCTAGGACCCACCATAGTGGGTGGCTGACTTGTGGGCCTACTAAGTTGACAAGGACGGAGGGCTTTGTCAACTTAGTCAATATGAACGATTCTAGCTCCAGTGACCGTACGATGTCCATCCAACGGCCATAGTGCTTCTTCAACCTCTGGTCTTCTTGCTCCAGCCGCCCAAAGCAGCGCCGGTCGTGCCGCGTGCTCCTGCCTCTCGTGGTCGGCTGTGATGCCGCGGAGGCCTCACCGCCCCCTACTACTCCCACCGCTGGCCCAAGGTATCCCTCTACTCACCCACACCCCCTGTTATTCTGCGGCGACGGCAGCCTCATGCCACAGCCGAACCAGTGAACCCTCGTACTCCTCTCCGCGTGGGCATCCACTGCCGCGTCTTCTCCGGCTCCGCGTCGTCCCCTTCCTTGGCCTCGCCGTCGTCCACCGCCTTGGTGCTCTCGGTGCGGCGTGGTCAATCTTGTCAACGACCGACTTCCATCGGAAGAGTACTGTACGTGGAGAGGCTGACAGCTGGGTCGACGGCCACAGCCCAGTTTTTTTTGTGATTTGCCAAATAAGTCGCTTTGTCAGGCCTGTTGGGCTGCAAATCTTTCAAGACAAGGAGAGCTTCATTCGGCTGGCCGAGAAAATGGCCTATCAGTAATGAGAAATGGGCTGTACATTTTTAAAACACATCAAACCGGCAATTACTTTCAAATATCTATTTTTCATTTCGAGATTTTAAATTACATTAATTTTTATGCATGGAGAATTTGTTGGATTTTATATTGATATACATTTATTTTTAAAATTAGTTTTGAATGTGAGTCGAAATTTCGGGATTAAAAACAGTTCGGACCGCACCGAAATATGCAAAATTTTGTATAATTTTTTAACCGTGGCCACAATATGGGCTGTAATGCTAACAAAAAGAATATGGGCTCCAAAAAAAACCTTAAGAATTAGAAAATGGGCTATAAATTATTAGAAATAATGGCAGATGGGATGTATGCTGTTTTTCACAGATTTGAGGCTTTCCTAAAAAAAGGTTGACGCACAAGCAGTGACTGTTGGATGTCCATTGAACGGCCGTAATGCTTCTTCAATCTCTGCTCTTCTTGCTCCAGCCGCTCAAACAAGCGCCGGCGGGACTGCCTGCTCCCTCCTCCCCGCGGCTGGCTGTGCTGCCGCGCAAGCCTCACCGCCCCATCGTACTCCCATCACTGGCCTAGCCATCCCTCTACTCACCCACACCTCCTGTTATTCTCCGGCGACGGCAGACGAACCAGTAAACCCTCATACAGTCGTACTCCCCTTCGCGTGCGAAACAACTGCCGAGTCTTCCCTGCCTCCGTGTCGTTCCCTTCCTAGGCCTCGCCGTCGTCCACCGCCCTGGTGCTCTCGGCGCGGCCTGGTCAACGTGGTCAACGACCGACATCCATCTGAAGTGGACTGTACGTGGAGAGGCCGACAGCTGGGTCCACGGCCACACGCAAGGAAATGCCTCCTTATTAAGCGTAAAATAATGATTCCTCCACCTGACATCAGGGACCCACCGAAAGGGCCTCTGTATTCCGCGAAAAAAACATTACCGCCGCTGACAGCTCGGACCCACCAGCTATATCTTCGCATGCAAGGAAGTGCCTCCTTATTACGCACAAAAAAAATGAATACTCCCCCTGTTAGCTGGGACCCAGTATAGTGGCAGGCTGACTTGTGGGCCTACTAAGTTGACGGGGACGGAGGGCTTTGTCAACTTAGTCAATATGCACGATTCTAGCTCCAGTGACCGTACGATGTCCATCCAACGGCCGTAGTGCTTCTTCAACCTCTGGTCTTCTTGCTCCAGCCGCCCAAACCAGCGCCGGTCGTGCCTCGTGCTCCTGCCTCCCGTGGCCGGCTGCGATGCGGCGGAGGCCTCACCGCCCCTACTACTCCCAGCGCTGGCCAGGCCATCCCTCTACTCACCCACACCCCCTATTATTCTGCGGCGACGGCAGCCTCACACCGCAGCGAACCAGTGAACCCTCGTACTCCTCTACGCGTGGGCATCCACTGCCGCATCTTCCCTGGCTCTGTGTCGTCCCCTTCCTAGGCCTCGCCGTCGTCCACTGCCCTGGTGCTCTCGGCGCGGCATGGTCAACGTGGTCAAGGAGCGGCTTCCATCAGACGTGGACTGTACGTGGAGAGGCTGACAGCTGGGTCCACGGCCGCAGCAAGGAAGTGCCTCCTTATTACGTGCAAAATAATTATTCCTCCACCTGACAGCGGGGACCCACCGGACGGGCCACCGTATTTCGCGAAAAAAACGTTTGCCCCTGACTGCTGGGACCCACCAGCTACATCTTCGCACGCAAGGAAGTGCGTCTGGGCAAAAAAAATGATTCGTCCCGCTGACTGCTGGGACCCACCAGCTACATCTTTGCAGGCAAGGAAGTGCCTGACAGTCGGGACCCACCTAGTCGAAGCGTTCGTAGCGTTGTCATTCTGGTCGCGAACGTGTACGTACATATATACTGGTGGATGTAGAGGCGCGCACGTGTCGTAGTAGAGGCGCGTACGTGTCGTAGTAGAGGCGCGCACGTAGCATGTACACGTACGTACAGCGGCCAGGGTGCAAGAAAGAAAATACGGCCACATATGTGTACATACGGGCGGGGTCTCGAACGCCTACTCGCGCATACGTACGGCCAGGGCCCATGTACATGGCTGGGTCGGAACGGAGAAACAGCGTCGTTGTCGTGTTCATGGGGAGGCAACGGAATGTGTCGTGTTCATGGGGAGGCAACGGAATGCGTCGTGTTCATGGGGAGGGGTGTGGCGTACCGCAAAACGGAGGAAATAGACCTCCTACGGTCGAAACGGGGGTCCTGTTGATCGGGAGGAGTGTGGCGTACCACAAAATGGAGGAAACGGACCTCCTACGGTCGAAACGGGGGTCCTGTTGATCGGGAGGGGTGTGGCGTACCGCAAAACGGAGGAAACGGACCTCCTACGGTCGAAACGAGGGTCCTGTTGATCGGGAGGGCTGTGGCGTACCGCAAAACGGACGAAACGGACCTCGTACGGTCGAAACGGGGGTCCTGTTGATCGGGAGAGGTGTGGCGTACCGCAAAACGGACGAAACAGACCTCCTACGGTCGAAACGGGGGTCCTGTTCATCGGGAGGGGTGTGGCGTACGGCAAAACGGGACTCCACGGGATACTGTTCATCTCCACCGTCGACCTCCTCCAGCCTCCACGGGCTACCTTCGACCTCCTCCAGCCTCCACGGGCTCCTGTTCATCCAGCCTCCACCGCGCGCTATTCCACCGGCTACTGTTCAACCACCCCTCCACGGGCACACCTCCACCGTCTACTGTTCATCCAGCCCTCCACACCACGGGGTCCTGTTCAACCACCCCTCCACGGGCACCCCTCCACCGTCTACTGTTCATCCAGCCCTCCACACCACGGGGCCCTGTTCATCCAGAGGCAACGCCACCGCTCACTGTTCATCCACCCCCCCCCCCGGCGCAACGCTCACTGTTCATCCCAGAGGCAGCATCGATCGGCTTCAGTTAGCAGCAGTAGCGAAGGAATCGCTCGATCGGGTTCAGTTAACAGCCATCGATCGATCGCTCGGGTTCAGTAACGCGTAGCCTGCAGTGCAATTGCTCGGGTTCAGTTAGATCCCAACGCCTCGCTCGGATTCAGTTAGAGCCAACGCCCCGCACACACGCGCGTACGTGTACGAGAGAAACGCGCATCGCTCGGCCCCCGACCTCCCACCGTAGCCGGGAACTCGCCGAAATTTTCCTCACCCTCGCTTCTACCACGGTTTTTTCTGTCATGGACGGCCCAGAGAATGTCATGCAGCTGCGTCTCCGGCCCGCCCAGGACAAAAAGCCCATTTTCTGTCATGATTTTTTGTCATAGAAGTAGGAGCCCACCATATCTATGATGATACCGGGTTTTGTCACAATTATCGTCATAGAAGTGTCATATGTATGACAGAAAAAAAAATCGTTCGGCCCAAAATGTCACGGATGTGTCTTTTTTTGTAGTGTAGGCACCCTCGGTGTAGTAGCAGTCGTCGTCAAAGGTGACGCCTGGATCCTGGGCTCCACCATCTGGTTGCGACATCCAAGAAGAATGGAAAAGGGGGGAAAAAGTGGGAGCAAAGCAACCGTGAGTACTCATCCAAAGTACTCACAAGCAAGGATCTACACTAAATATGCATCGGTGTCAATGAAATGGGTAGTATATGTGGACTGAACTGCAGAATGCCAAAAGAGAAGGGGAAAGCCTAGCCTATCGCATCTTCAAGCAGCTCCAAGCATCTTGCAGCATCAGAAGAGATAAGAGTAGCATAAAGTAAAGTAGTACTAGTGTTATCAACCTCGGTCAGAGTTCCTTTCTCGACTCCATGCGAGAAAGAAATCCCAGAGCCATACTATCCAGTTATCACCTCAAGTATCCAGTTCTAGTTGTATCGATCGGGATACAACTCCAAGTGTCCATTACCGTAGGACAGGCTATCGATAGATCTTGTCTTCCCTGCAGGGTTGCACCAACTTACCCACCACGCTCGAATAACTCCGGCCGGACACACTTTCCTGGGTCATGCCCGGCCTCGGCCAAACAATACGCCGCAACCCGACCTAGGCTTATTAGAGAGGTCAGCACGCCGGACTAAACCTATGCCCCCAGGGGTCATGGGCCATCGCCCAGAGAACTCCTGCATGTTGCGAACGCGGCCGGTGAGCAGACCTAGCTACCTCCTTAAAAAATGTAGGTGCTTACTAGTCCAACCCGGCGCGCGCCGCTCAGTCGCGGACGTCTATTAAGCTTCGACTCATGCATGCGATGCAGAACGCCCATACTATGCCCATGTGATGGTTAGTGCTATGCCAGAGGCCCCTCGGATCAAATATCCAAACCGTTAGCGTGTTGGTAGTGCGGTCACGAGCAGAGACTCACGAAAGATGTGACCTCGTCGCCCCATCTCGAGGACTTGTGGCAAGGGCTAAGAATGCCCGGCCACGCCTCGTATTCAACTCTCGGGTACCCTCCAGGTCAACCCGTCTCCACATCACTCGCGGGTACCCCTCATGGTCGACCTGCCTTTCCAAGTAACAGTTGTAAAGTCCAAGTATCAGTGTGTCCAAACATCAAGGGGAAAACCCGAGGAATCACCCCCGGTGAATTCCACTCGATGTAATCATCAAGGTGAACGTAAGAGGAACCACCCTCGAGGTTCACACTTGAGGGGTTTGCATGACATAGTCGTATCCGAAGTGGTTAAGGAGGAAATCACCCTTGATGACCACAACCGAATAGCTACACTACAAAGATCTCATCAGGAGTGATGTATGAGGTTCCACCCTCGGCACTCGATGGTAACTCTGCAGAGTCGGGCAATAAAAGGGGCGTGATGTGCGGTGTCGGGGCCTGGACGTCGATCATGTTGATCGAGTCATCGAACCTAAAGCAGGGCAACTGGGACAAGGTGGGGGTCACTGATGGATCACTAACCAACCTATACTAAGCAGTTTAGAATAAGCAGGTAAGGTACAATGAGCAGGTTACAAAAGCAGGCTATGCATCAAAATAGGAGCAATCAATTACAGTAGCAAAATCTAATGCAAGCATAAGAGAATAGAATGGGCGATATCGGAATGATCAAAGGGGGGCTTGCCTGGAAGCTCTGCTGCAAAGGAAGAAGGGTCGTCGGAGACGTAGTCGATCATAGGGGCAGCATCGGTCTTGGGGTCTACCGGAGAGAAGAGAGGGAAGAAACAATAAATATAAAGCAAACAAAGCATCACAAAGCATAACATGGCAATATGCTGCGCCGTGTGTGACCTAACGTATGGCTACACGATATAGGTGAAGGGGGAATTCAACCGGGATTGTTTTCCTGGTTCCCGACCTGTGTCAGACAGATGGCCGGAGGGGGAATGTTCCATGATCAGCATGCTAGGGGCATGTGATAGATGAACGGGCCGCATATCCGGATTCGTTGGATTTTTCTGAGCAACTTTCATATATAAAACTTTTTCATCGGAGCTACGGTTTATTTTATATTAAATTTCAAAGTTTTAATTGATTTTCTATTATTATTAATATTTCGAAAATAAATAGGAAATGCTAACTGTACCCAAAAGTACACCCAGGTCATGGCTGTGTGGGGCTGACTGAGGGCCCAGTCAACTGCCAAGTCAGCAGTTGACAGGTCAGCAGTTGACTGGTCAAAGGCCCCTATGGGACCCATATGTCATTGACTGAACAGTTAACTGATTTTAATTAATCTAATTAATTCGTGGGGCCGAGCTGTCAGTGTCTATAAACTTAACTTAATTTAGTTATTAGTTCATTAACTAATAGTGCGGGGGTGGGGGCCACCTATCATTAGGCCATCTATCTAATTCCAGGGGCTAATCCCCGCTTAGGCGGGCCAGCCCCAAATCGAGGCTGGGCACGCACGGCCGCTCGCAGAGGAGCGTCGGCGGCAAGCAACCAGTCCATGGGGCGGGGAGCAGGGCGAGGCCCCGGGTAGAAGCGGCCAGGTGCCGGCGATGCAGCGAGGCGGGCGGCGCAAGGTGGGGCTCGCAGCGGCGACTAGCAGGCAGCAGCAGCAGAACAAGCAGCGGCAGCGGTGGCTAAGGGTGGAGCTCCGGCCGTGGTGGGCTCGGCAAGGAGCGGCGGGTCAGCGGGCGACCGGCGGCGGTCGGCAGAGGCGCGGGCCACGCGGTGCGAGGCAAACCGCAGGCAGCAGCGGCCGTAGAATAAGCAGGAGGAGGCGGCAGTAGGAGCAGGCGCGGGCAGCGAGCAGGGAGCGAGCGCGCGACGGCTGGACTACGCGGCTGGGCGCGTCCGGATCAAGCGGACCGCGTCCATGGGTGCAGCAAGCGTGAGCAGGAGGGCCAGAGCGCGGCGGGCGCACGGCGCCGGGGCCGCGGCTGCGAGCTCGTCGGGACCCCGGGCGCGGGGGTGGATCAGGGTAAATTCAAGGGGGGAGAGGGAAACGACGGGAAGCTCACAGCGGAGCGCAAGGAGGTCTCAGGGAAGCCGGAGGGAGTCGGGGCGGAGTGGATCGACGGCGGCGAGCTCGGGGCACCGAGGTCGAAGACGAGGTCCGGCTCGTCCTGGCGCTCGAGAAGGACGGAGACGAGTGCGACGGTCCTCCTAGACGCCGTAGCGCAGCTCGGTGAGGCCTCGGAGCATGGCAACGATGACGTGTTGGCGTCGGACTCGGGCGGGTGAGCTCCAAATCGAGAGGGAGCTCGATGGAGGGGGAAGAGTGAGCAGGGGAGTGGAGGGAAATATCTGCTCGGGGTATGGGGAAGCTAATGAGGTCAGGGGGCTCGGCCTTATCCCCTCGGCGACGAGACACGGGGTGGAGAGGCGGTCGGGCGGCGACCGCGTGGGCGCGCGCCTCGGTCGGGTGAACAGGGGGAAGGGGACGACCGCGGGGAAGTGGGCTGGGCTAGACCACCTGGGCCGGTTCGGTGGCTAAGGCCAGGGTGTTTTCTCCTATTCTATTTTTCTTTTACATTTTCTTTGCTTTCTGTTTTATTTTTAGTTTTATAAAATATAATGTTAGCACATAAATTAGTATTTATAATTAGGCTACTGCCATAATTAAGTTGGTACATTAATTAAATATTTTGCATTTATTTATTATTTAAGAAGCATTTAATATTGTTTTAGCCACTGCTTTATTGTTTTAGGGAATTAAAAATACATTATAAAATATCGGTTTCAACATGAAAAATAACCAAAGATTATTTGCCACACTTTGAACATTTTATTTTTTATGTTTCAAAACTTTTATTGTTTAACTTGATTTTGAATATTGAAATCGAACGGGATTTGAATCATCACAAGATTAACAACACTAATCGTGGTGATGTGGCATCATTAGCAGAGGTTACTATAGCATGACACCCGGGGTGTTACAAATCTCCTCCACTACAAGAAATCTCGTCCCGAGATTTAAGAGGTGGAGTAAGGGGAAAGTTCTGGTTACGGAATTCTAACGGATCTTCTCGTTCTTGGTTGCTCTTCTTGAAGAAGTTGATCCCTTACGTTGATGCCTTCATGTTGCTGCATCAGGGCATCATGATGAAGTTCTCGTTCTTCCTTCCGGATCTTCATCGTACTTACGGAAAAGATAAGGGGAAAAACTCAGGAAGGACGGAGCTTGACACATGTTTGGTACATGGGGGCTATCTTAGTGAATGAGGCATAGAGGCAACTCTCGAGCTAAAATCCAAGAAAGACAGTGAGAGCAAAGTAAGAAGGTGCAGTTAGAAGCTTCAAGCGGATAGGCAATCGTTAGTTGCCTGGAATAGAGTGTGAAAGGGATCTAGAGCAATAAGATAAAATATTGCATCAGATACCAAATCTGTAGGAAGGTGGCTCATGAATGACCCACGAAGCCAAGCGTGAGGAGTAACACTAGGAACGGGGTGTACAGGAGAGTCAGGTTTCAATCCTGTGGAATTGTGGGTTATGGGCCCACCATGTGTGTTAAGAGTAGGAAGAGCGGTGACATCTTGCACGGATATGATAGCAAGGCATGTCAGAGGATAGCCTGTCAATTATGTTGGCAACGACGTTGGTACCAAGGGCGAGGGATAAAGAGAACCACCCTCCTGCTCATTGAAACGAGGCAGACCATTAGGCAAAGTTCTCGTCCATCGGTGGTTACCAGAATGTCAACAACAATAGTAATAGGGTTTTACTGTAAGAGTTGTACACCAAGATGTTTATTTAAGCAGAAGAATGTCACTTCTTAGATCATATAGATCACAACAAAGGTTTGAGCAAAACAAGGGAAAGGAAAAATGTGATTATTAATTTAATCAGATCAATAGAAAGGAAAATGTGTTTAAACACAAATATCAGGAGTATATTATTCCCAAGGACAAGCAGAGGATGAGATCCATGACAAGGTAGTAGATTGCCTTTTAGTTAAAGGGGAGAGGAAATTCATGACGTTATCCATACAACAGTGTTTGGACAAGTGATCAAGAAACATTTGTCAATGCACTTCCAATGTTCTTGTTGTTGTTCGGTGTACCACAGTCATGCTTCGAGGTAACATTAACATGGTGTTTCACGCAAGATTGAATCTGAAGGTCACAAGAAGTACAAAGGAACAATTCCTAGAATGTCAAGGAATGTAAGAGATAACTAAAATATGACCAAGTATGTATTGGTAGGAACTCAAGGATGGTGTCGATGACAACACGAATCATCGGCGGGCAAGGATGGTATTTCTCCTCAAGAATTCGATTGATATCTTAGAACAAGGCAGTATATTGATGGTGATCACGACAAATTTTGTCGAGAGGCTCTATGAAGATGCCATCGAGCAGCAACGACATCAAGCAAAAGGAATGATGAAGCAAAGGCTATTGGAACCACGGATATGACACAAGCTCGGACTCAAGCTTGTTGTTCAAGGTGGAATGATAAGACGAAGAAGATCGATGTAAGCTTCGCTCATCGTCGAAAAGTTGTGCTCCAGGAATAAGGACCAGGTAGCACAGTTAAATTTTAGCACGATAATGATATAGCCAGCCAGGCTAGGAATGACTTGCAGGATTATTAAACTCGTAAGCAATGAAAATTACTTAGCATTATAGCAGCGGAGTGCGGAATCGATTCACTTACCAGCGTTCTCGAGTGACTAATAACTCAGAACCCGGGGGGAATCTGAAGTCGGTGAGAAGTAATACTAGATGAAGACTCATAGGATGCACACTTCCTTGTTATTCTCGAGATACCGGAGGGTAAAACTCGAAGGTAGATCAGGATAGAGGTTGGACCGGTGAACTGATCTACAAAATACATGTACTTTAACATGTCCGAGAAATGGGATCAAAGAAGAACAATATGGTCGGAACCACGATTGCGAAAGACAAATCACATATACGAGATCAATTTATACCATGGGGACAATCATTGTTACAAGAAGCTTCCATGATAAGATATAGCTCGTTTCCATGGGCATGAACACAAAGTTGAAGTCGACTCCCACTTCTCCAATGCGTAATCTTTCATTCACTTCTCGCGTTCAATGAAGTTGTAGTGTTGAAATTTTATCTGGCAAAATGTCAGAAGAGTATGACTCGTGAAAACTCTTGTGTTCACATGGATTAGGGAAGGCATAGGTTCAACCCATAGGGGCATCTAGGAACATATACCACGAATTTCAAGAATAATTGACGCAAGTTCGAAGGTAGAGTATGGCTGACAAAAGCAGAGGATACAAATTTACCAAAGGCATTATGTATCAGGGGAAGAGCTCAGAAGGTTAGTGGATATGAAGGACACTTTCGGATAATAATCTACCAAAGGATCTGGCGGTCCACAAGGATCTGATGTGAGTAACGATACTCAACGAGAAGAAGAAAGAATGCAAAGGCATCAAATTATAGAAACGTCTGAATAATTCAATGCTTCAGTACAAAGGAGTCATGGTTTCAAGACGAAGGATCAGAAGCAGAGGCTATGATCAAAAGATGAGTAAGTTGACTAGACTTAGAGGTGCACCCGATCAAATCTTGATTAGGCAAGAACCAGCCCATATCCAAAGCAATGTCGGAGCCGGAAAGAACATTTCCAAGGATTAATTGATGATTGCGAGTATTCGCTCACATGTTAAATCCATAGGACTAGAATGACAATCACAAAGAATTTTAAAGAATATTGCTAGACATATGGAATTAATCCTAATGCAAGCAGGCATGGAGAATCAAGAGTAATAGGCTGCAGAGGATTTTCGGAAGATCAGATAGTATTTCCAAGTATTTAGGAAAGCATATGAACAACTAGGGATGAACAAACCCCGGTTAAGTGAATTATCCGCAGTGCAAAAGAAGCTGCAAAGCAGAAGGCACAAAGGATTCTCGGAACAACGGAGAGTACTAGGGGTATCTCTTAACAATAGGAGCAACTGGGGATGAAGATACAAGCGGCAAGGATGTTATTCACGGGGATTACCGGTGGTCAGAAACTGCAAGGCAGTGGACACAGGGTCTCGGGATACATCGAGAAGTATCTTCAGAGTCTTCTGATGTAGCAGACGATCATCTGTGTTGAAGGAGCTCTCCGGGAGGAAGCGGTTACGAGAACCTAGTGTTAGAGTTAGCAAAATTATTTAACCCTAATGGAAGAGAGATCAGAGTCCCAGAGTAAAGATGAGGAATAAAAGATCCTAATACCACCCAATGGCGACGTGGGCCCGTACGCCACACAGCCAAGTTAGTAAAAGTTTTTCATTGACTAGACTCAACTTCGGCCAAGGAGTTGGAAAGGGGGGTTCCTACAGGCAGTCAGCTCTGATACCAACTTGTGACGCCCCCGATTCAATCGTACACTAATCATACACGCAAATGTGTACGATCAAGATCAGGGACTCACGGGAAGATATCACAACACAACTCTAGACACAAATTAAAATAATACAAGACTTATATTATAAGCCAGGGGCCTCGAGGGCTCGAATATATCAGCTCGAAAACACAAGAGTCAGCGGAAGCAACAATATCTGAGTACATACATAAGTTAGACAAGTTTGCCTTAAGAAGGCTAGCACAAAAGCAACATTGATCGAAAAGGCATGGCCTCCTGCCTGGGAGCCTCCTAACTACTCCTGGTTGTCGGCGGCCTCCATGTAGTAGTAGGCCCCCTCAGTGTAGTAGGAGTCATCGTCGAAGGTGGCGCCTAGATCCTGGGCTCCACCATCTGGTTGCGACATTCGAGAAGAATGGAAAAGGGGGAAAAGTGGGAGCAAAGCAACCGTGAGTACTCATCCAAAGTACTCACAAGCAAGGATCTACACTACATATGCATCGGTGTCAATGAAATGGGTAGTATATGTGGACTGAACTACAGAATGCCAGAAGAGAAGGGGAAAGCCTAGCCTATCGAAGACTAGCAGCTCCAAGCATCTTGCAGCATCAGAAGAGATAAGAGTAGCATAAAGTAAAGTAGTAGTAGTGTTATCAACCTCGGTCAGAGATCCTTTCTCGACTCCCTGCGAGAAAGCAATCCCAGAGCCATACTATCTAGTTATCACCTCAAGTATCCAGTTCTAGTTGTATCGATCGGGATACAACTCCAAGTGTCTGTTACCGTAGGACAGGCTATCGATATATGTTTTCTTCCCTGCAGGGGTGCACCAACTTACCCACCACGCTTGATTAACTCCGGCCGAACACACTTTCCTGGGTCATGCCCGGCCTCGGCCAAACAATACGCCGCAACCCCACCTAGGCTTAATAGAGAGGTCAGCACGCCAGACTAAACCTATGTCCCTAGGGGTCATGGGCCATCGCCCCGGGAACTCCTACATGTTGCGAACGTGGCCGGTGAGCAGACCTAGCTACCTCCTTAAAAAAGGTAGGTGCTTGCCAGTCCAACCCGGCGCGCACCGCTTAGTCGCTCACATCTATTAAGCTTCGGCTGATGCATACGACGCAGATCGCCCATACTATGCCGACATGATGGTTAGTGCTATCAGGCCAGAGGCCCCTCGGATCAAATATCCAAACCGTTAGTGTGTTGGTAATGTGGTCACGAGCCGAGACTCATGAAAGATGTGACCCCGTCGCCCCGTCTCGAGGACTTGTGGCAAGGGCTAAGAATGCCCGCCCACGCCTCGTATTCAACTCTCGGGTACCCTCCAGGTCAACCCGTCTCCACATCACTCGCGGGTACCCCTCAGGGTCGACCAGCCTTTCCAAGTAACAGTTGTAAAGTCCAAGTATCCGTGTGTCCAAACATCAAGGGGAAAACCCGAGGAATCACCCCCGATGGATTCCACTCGATGTAATCATCAAGGTGAATGTAAGAGGAACCACCCTCGAGGTTCACACTTGAGGGGTTGCATGACATAGTCGTATCCTAAGTGGTTAAGGAGGAAATCACCCTCGATGACCATGACCGAATAGCTACTCTATAGAGATCTCATCAGGAGTGATGTATGAGGTTCCACCCTCGACACTCGATGGTAACTCTGCAGAGTCGAGCAACAAAAGGGGCGTGATGTGTGGTGTCAGGGCCTGGATGTCGATCACGTTGATCGAGTCATCAAACCTAAAGCGGGGCAACTGGGACAAGGTGGGGGTCACTAATGGATCACTAACCAACCTATACAAAGCAGTTTAGAATAAGAAGGTAAGGTACAATGAGCAGGTTACAAAAGCAGGCTATGCATCAGAATAGGAGCAATCAATTACAGTATCAAAATCTAATGCAAGCATAAGAGAATAGAATGGGCAATATCGGAATGATCAAAGGGGGGGCTTGCATGGAAGCTCTGCTGCAAAGGAAGAAGGGTCGTCGGAGACGTAGTCGATCACAGGGGCAGCATCGGTCTCGGAGTCTACCAGAGAGAAGAGTGGGAAGAAACAATAAATATAAATCAAACAAAGCATCACAAAGCATAACATGGCAATATGTTGTGCCGGGTGTGATCTAACGTATGGCTACACAATATAGGTAAAGGGGGAATTCAACCGGGATTGTTTTCCTGGTTCCCGACCTGTGTCAGACAGATGACCGGAGGGGGAATGTTCCATGTTCAGCATGCTAGGGGCATGTGACAGATGAACGGACCGCATATCCAGATTCGTTGGATTTTTCTGAGCAACTTTCATATATAAAACTTTTTCATTGGAGCTACGGTTTATTTTATATTAAATTTCAAAGTTTTAATTGATTTTTTAATATTATTAATATTTCGAAAATAAATCGGAAATGCTAACTGTACCCAAAAGTACACCCAGCCCATGGCTGTGTGGGGCTGACAGAGGGTCCAGTCAACTGCCAAGTCAGTAGTTGACTGGTCTGCAGTTGACTGGTCAAAGGCCCTTGTGGGACCCATATGTCATTGACTGACAGTTAACTGATTTTAATTAATCTAATTAATTCGTGGGGCCGAGCTGTCAGTGTCTATAAACTTAATCAAATTTAGTTATTAGTTCATTAACTAATAGTTGGGGGTGGGGGCCACCTGTCATTAGGACATCTATCTAATTACACGGGCTAATCCCGATTAGGCAGGCCAGCCCCAAATCGAGGCTGGGCACGCACGGCTGCTCGCAGAGGAGCGCCGTGGAAAGCGCCCAGCACATGGGGCGGGGAGCATGGCGAGGCCCCGAGTAGAAGCGGCCAGGTGCCGGCGACGCAGCGAGGCAGGCAGCGCAAGGTGGGGCTCGCAGCAGCGACTAGCAGGCAGTAGCAGCAGAACAAGCAGCGGCAGCGGCGGCTAAGGGTGGAGCTCCGGCCGTGGTGGCCTCGGCAAGGAGCGGCGGGTCAGCGGGCGGACGGCGGCGGTCGGCAGAGGCGCGGGCCACGCGGTGCGAGGCAAACCGCAGCCAGCAGCGGCAGAACAAGCCGCGGCAGCTGCGGCTAAGGTTGGAGCTCCGGCCGTGGTGGCCTCGGCAAGGAGCGGCGGGTCAGCGGGCGGGCGGCGGCGGTCGGCAGAGGCGCGGGCCACGCGGTGGGAGGAAAACCGCATGCAGCGGCAGCCGTAGAAGAAGCAGTGGGAGGCGGCAGTAGGAGCAGGTGCGAGCAGCGAGCAGGGAGCGGGCGCGTGACGGCCGGGACTACGCGGCTGGGCGTGTTCGGATCGAGCGGGACCACATCCATGGGTGCAGCGAGCGCGAGCAGGAGGGCCAGAGCGCGGCGGGCGCACAGCGGCGGGGCCGCGGCCGCGAGCTCGTCGGACCCCGGGCGCGGGTGTGGATCGGCCTACTACAGGGGAAATTCAAGGGGGGAGGAGAGGGAAACGTTGGGAAGCTCAATGTTCTCCAGGTGCAAAAACAACATGTTTTCTACCCTTATCTCCAGCAAGTTTATATTTAGCATTCATACACTCATTGTTCTCCTTAGTTAACTCATGAATTTTTAAAATCAATTCAGCACGTTGTTTAGCATCAAAATTAACCTTCTCCGAAGATGGAAGAGGCAACCAATCAATAGGTGCACGAGGTAGGAAACCATACACAATTTCAAAAGGGCACATCTTAGTAGTAGAGTGCAATGAACGATTATAAGAAAATTCAATATGAGGCAAGCATTCTTCCCACATTTTCTTATTATTCTTCAAAACAGCCCTAAGCATAGTAGACAATGTTCTATTTACTACTTCAGTTTGTCCATCAGTGTGGGGGTGACAAGTAGTACTAAAAAGCAGTTTAGTCCCCAACTTAGCCCATAAACATCTCCAAAAGTGGCTAAGAATTTTAGTATCACGATCTGAAACAATAGTATTTGGCACACCATGCAAGCGAATAATTTCATGAAAGAACAAATCAGCAACATTAACAGCATCATCGCTTTTATGACATGGTATAAAGTGTGCCATTTTCGAGAACCTATCCACCACAACAAAAATGCTATCCCTCCCCTTCTTTGTACGAGGTAAACCTAAAACAAAGTCCATAGATATATCCTCCCAAGGAACACTAGGTACATGCAAAGGCATATATAAACCATGAGGATTGAGTCGTGACTTAGCTTTTTGACATGTAGTGCAGCGAGCAACAAAACGCTCAACATCCTGTCTCAACTTTGGCCAAAAGAAATGTGTAGCAAGTGTATCCTCTGTCTTCTTCACGCCAAAGTGTCCCATTAGTCCTCCTCCATACGCCTCCTGCAACAACAAAAGACGAACGGAGCTAGCTGGAATGCATAGCTTATTAGCACGAAACACAAATCCATCGTTAACGACGAACTTCTTCCATGTTCTACCTTCTTTACAATTCTGCAATACATCTTTAAATTCAGCATCATGCACATATTGATCTTTGATGGTCTCCAAACCAAATATTTTAAAGTCAAGTTGTGAAAGCATAGTATAACGACGAGACAATGCATCAACAATAACATTTTCTTTACCCTTCTTGTGTTTAATGACATAAGGGAAAGTCTCAATGAATTCAACCCATTTAGCATGTCTACGGTTCAGTTTTGCTTGACTTTTAATGTGTTTCAAAGATTCATGATCAGAATGTATAACAAATTCTTTGGGCCATAAATAATGTTGCCATGTTTCTAAGGTCCAAACAAGAGCATATAATTCTTTATCATAAGTAGAATAGTTCAGACTAGACCCACTCAATTTTTCAGAAAAGAATGCAACAGGTTTGCCATCTTGTAATAACACACCTCCTAATCCAATTCCAGTAGCATCACATTCAAGCATAAAAGTCTTATTAAAATACGGAAGTTGGGGTAAAGGAGCATGTGTCAACTTATCTTTCAATACCGTGAAGGCTTCTTCCTGTGCGGTACCCCAAACAAAAGGCAAATCCTTCTTTGTAAGCTCATTGAGAGGTGCAGCAATGGTGCTAAAATCTCTCACAAAACGCCTATAGAAACCAGGGAGTCCAAGAAAACTCCTCACTTGTGTGACCGTTTTGGGCTACAGCCAACTCTCAATAGCTTCAATCTTGGCTTTATCAACTTCAATTCCCTGTTGAGTAACAACATAGCCAAGAAAAGATACTCAGTCGGTGCAAAAGGTGCACTTCCCAAGGTTACCAAACAAACGTGCATCACGTAGAGCAATAAAAACAACACGTAAATGTTCCAAATGTTCTTCCAAAGATTTGTTATAAATCAGTATATCATCAAAATAGACTACCACAAATCGTCCAATGAAAGCACGTAAAACTTCGTTCATTAGTCTCATGAAAGTACTAGGTGCATTAGTTAACCCAAAAGGCATGACTAACCACTCATATAAACCAAACTTAGTTTTAAATGATGATTTCCATTCATCTCCCAATTTCATACGAATTTGATGGTATCCACTACGCAAATCAACTTTCGAGAATTTTGTAGAGCCACTCAATTCATCAAGCATATCATAAAGCCTAGGAATAGGATGATGATAATGAATAGTAATATTATTAATGCTTCTACAATCAACACACATACCTGACGTATCATCCTTTTTAGGCACTAGTATAATAGGAACAGCTCAAGGACTAACAGATTCGCGTATATAACCTTTGTCGAGCAGCTCCTATACTTGACGCATAATCTCCTTCGTCTCCTCTGGATTGGTACGGTATGGTGCACGGTTGGCTAGTGATGCACCGGGAATTAAGCCAATTTGATGCTCAATCCCTCGAATAGGTGGTAATTCCCAGTGGCACGTCTTGTGGGAAGACGTCAGCAAAGTCCTGCAAAATGTTAGTGACGGCAGGGGGCAAAGAGGAAGGCACGTCCTCGAATGAAAATAATGCCTCTTTGCACACAAAAGCATAGCAAACAGATTTGCTAAAATCTAGCTCATCAATATCAGATTTGGTGGCAAGTAAACATGCACTTTTTAATTTAATTTCAGAAACAACACTAGATGGTTTATTATTAGGCTTCATTTGTTGCTCAAATTCTTTTGCCATAATCTGATTTTCACTCTTATTTTTCTCCTGTTTTGCTTTATTAGCTCTATTAATATCATCTTTCAAAATGGAATCAGGATTCATAGGAAGCAAAGTAATATTTTTATCCTCATGAACAAGAGTATACTGATTGTTTCTACCATGGTGTACAGAATTTTTATCAAATTGCCATGGTCTACCAAGTAATAAGGAACATACTTGCATAGGTACCACATCACAATCAACATAATCAGCATATGTAGAGATACTAAAATGCACACGAACAGTACGTGTTACCTTAACCTTGCCACTATTGTTGAACCATTGGATGTAGTAAGGATGTGGATGTGGTATTGTGGTGAGAGATAGCTTCTCCACCATCTCCATGCTAGCCAAGTTGTTGCAGCTCCCTCCATCTATGATGACGCGAACAGAACATTCCTTCACAACTCCCTTTGTATGGAACAAATTATGCCTCTGATTTTGCTCAGCTTGTGTGACCTGCACACTCAAAACACGTTGAGCAACTAAATATTCATACCTATTAGCATCTTTAGGAGCCATGTATTGCGTCTCATGATCAGAATCATCGCCACAGTGTTCTTCACGTGTAATAAGAGCCAAAGTCTCCTCATCATAGTCACTAGCGGACTCATACCCACCATCCTCAGTAGAAATCATCACATGCTGAGATTTGCATTCTCTCGCATAATGACCTCTTCCATTACAACGACGCCAAATAATATAACTTGTGTGCCCTATTGATGCCATGGAAGAAGAAGAGCTCTGTGCATGCCCGGCAGGTGTGCTCTTGGCAGATAGTGGTGGTTGTGCCTGCTTTCTTGTATCACGGATGGAGCTGGCAGCTGATGGAGGTGCTTGTGTAGTGGAAGTAGAGGATGCACGTGGTGTCCATGATGAAGGTCGACCTGCAGAAAAGTTAGTTCACGCCAATGCTTGTCGATCATGCACTTCACGTTCAGCTTTACAAGCAAGATGGAATAAATGAGTGATACTATTATACTCCTGATACTCTAGAATGGTCTGAATCTCCCTATTTAATCCACCCATAAAACGTGCAAGCATAGCTTCATTCTCCTCAACAATACCACATCTAATCATGCCAGTTTGTAATTCCTGATAATATTCTTCTACAGAATTTTTTCCTTGTCTTAAACGCTGCAATTTTTTGAAGTAATTCACGTTGATAATATGGTGGAACCCAACGAGTACGCATAGCAGTTTACAAAGCAGCCCAAGTAGCTGGAATATGATATAATCTACAATGTTCAGACCACCAAACACATGCAAAGCTAGTGAAAGCACAAACAACAACAGGAACACGTCTTTCCTAAGGATATTGTAAACATGTAAATCGTTGTTCAGTTTCTTACTCCCAAGTAAGATATATATCAGGAACATATCTACCCTCAAATGGTGGAATATTCAATTTTAGTTTAGGAAGATGGTCATGATCTCGTACCTCAGGTGGTGCAGCCCTACCATTGCGATGATATGCGTGAGGACGACCTGGTGGTGGTGGTGGTGGAGGTTGCATGTAGTTCTGATTTTGATCAACCTCATCCTCGTTATGGTCCTCCACCTCTGCAGTAGCAGCAGGAGCTACAGAAGCATCAACAGCAGGTATAGCGGCACCAGAAGTTCGACCAGGCTCAAGGGAACGCGCTGTGCTCGTCCCACTTGATTTGGAAGGTGATGTTGTTGTTGTTGTTGTTGTTGTTGTTGTTGTAGAGGTGCGACAGGTACAGCGGGCGGTGGTTGTGGAAGACGCGTGAGCAATTCATTAAACTTGTTATCAAACTTTGTTTCGAATGCCTTCTCAATGCCATCTATCTTCTCCATGGCCTCTTCAAATCTATTTAGCACATCTTCCACCTGTCCACTCATCATTTGCTGAAACTTATCATGTAACTCTTTGTTCGTCATGTTCTCCCAGTCAGTCTCGTCAGCTTGTCATCCTGCCATGGTTAGCAGCAATAGAAACACACAAGAATATGGTCCTATAGACTGCTAGGAAGTGGTGCTGGTGTGTCACAAATCCGTCAAGCGAATCTCAAAATCTTACCAGTTCTTACCAAGCAACAGGTGGTGATCGGCAACCGTTGTAGTCAAAACTCTCAAAAGCTTGGATAGAGCGATTACTAGGGAGAGTCAAACACACGACATAGATGTATGTGGAGCTGGGAAGGCTTATAATATGGTAGCAAAAAGGGTCAGCAATAATCAATTCAAAGATGCAAAGTTGAATAAACGCTCAACGACGGTACTGTGCTAGTCCTAGGCTAGACCGTAGTAGAGACGCGAGCCTAGAACACTAAAAAAATCACGGCGCGGCACAGAAACAAGGGAAAAGCCCAATCTGGAAGACAAAATCGCTCTTTTTTAGCTCTTTTTTCTTGCGCTCCTCTTTTTTTGCGAAAGATCACAATAATGGCGAGTGTCTCAAAACTCTTCCCAAGTCAAATTGACAGGATTGGCACGAATATTTTTTGACTAATTTTTTTCAGAAATCAGGGCAGCGACGATGAAAAAGTGCGACAAAAATCACTATGATGGCGATTGTCTCAAAAGACTCAGAAAAGCCTAAAAATAGGATAGGGAAAAATATTTTCGGTCGCCAAAATTTTGGCCTAAAAACTGCCCAGGGGTCACCTGACAAGGAAACACGAATCGGAAAATAGATGGATCTCGAAAACAAACTGATGTAGGGTGGAACCCTAGGTGGCCGATCTTTCACGAAAGGAGCGGATCCCTACGAAGAACGTGATGAACACGAGGGGAAACACGAGGGAAACACGAAAGGAACACGAGAGAAATCACTCAACCAACAAGAATAGATCACACATGTGCTAGATCGATGAACACAAAGGTAAGATACAAGATCCAAATCCAACAAAGGACAATACAAGAGGTAACCGGTTCTTCTCTGTGAGGAGGTCTTGATGGGGGCCACCCAAGAGGGGGTCTTGAATCCAAGGTGATCTTCTCCGTAGAGGGGCCGCGGTCTCTCTCGTGGAGTAGATCCGTAATGGATGAGCAAAGCTCTATCTCACATATGAGCTAATCATTTGCTAACCATAGAAAGAGGAAGGGGATGGAGTATATATAGTCTAGGGGGGCGAAGAGGTACATGGGCTTCGGCCCTTTACTGTGCGCAGACAGGCGGAGCCGGATGTCCGTGCGTCGGGCCGGATGTCCGGGCTAGCGGCCGGATGTCCGGGCTGGCGGTGCAAAACTTCTGTAGTCTCTGGATAGGCGGGGTCGGATGTCCGGTGAAGGGGCCGGATTTCCGGGCTTTCGGGAGGAGCCGGATGTCCGGGGCATGGGGCCGGATGTCCGGGCCCTGTAGCACTTCGACGACTGGGCTGCTGTTGTTGTTGGCATCTTCAGGGGCCGGATGTCCGGGGCCTTGGCCGGATGTCTGGGACCTGGAAGGTGAACTTGCCCGTTTCCGTTGGTTCTCTTCATCCATGGGCTTGGCGGCTTGTCCGTCTTCACGTGCATCTTCGTGAGGGTCCTCTTGATACCTGATCATGCATAGCATATCGGACTTAGTTAGTAGCCATGTCTCGAGTGGATCATATGTGATATCACTAAGGAAGGAAGTCACCTCGTTCTCGAGAGCTCTAGCTCGTGCTCGTGTCATGGGTCCTCTTGGCTCTTGATGTAACGATGGTAGGTCCATGGTGATAACCGTAGGATGCTCCGCATCACAAACCTAATATGAAAAGAACTCAGATTGGTCGTGGATATATGGTGGTAGGATATGGCAGCGGTGGTGGTATATGGTAGCGCTGGTGGTACATGGATATGGATCAGTGGTGGTATATGGATACGGATCGGTGGTGGTATATGGTAGCCGTGGTGGTATATGGATATGGATCGGTGGTATATGGCAGCGGTGGTGGGATATGGCAACAGTGATGAAGATGGTGCGGCGGCGGCGTGACAAACTGTGACAGAACTCGAAACTCTAAAGGACTAGATGCTAATACCAGCAACTAAACACGACGATGCAACCGCAAATTCAACAAAGAAAACCCCTAAAAAGATTATGCAAAGGCTCAGATTGGTTCGGATATGATGAACTAACCCTAATTTTTTTTGGCTTTTTCATGGACTGTAGGTATGAAGAATAGACTCGATCTAAACTACGAAAAACTGTAAAATCTCACCGAGAAACCTGGAAATCTAATTCCACTTGATAGAGGCAAACGTGTCCCGTCTTTCGATGAGATGGTGGCTATCGTTTTTGATGGAGTAGACTTTAACGATCCGACTATGAACGTGCGAGGACGTCGTGCCTTAGCAATCGCTAAACCAACTCCGAGAGGTTATTAACCACACCGGAGCACGATCAACCTGACCATGAGGGTCTATTTCCTGCAAGCAAATGAAGAACAAGCAAGAAACTAAGATTTGCAATCAGGATATTGCGAATATAAGAAGAAAGCTTTATTGATCAAGGTGGGGTTCTGTGACGTCTTGGTCTGGTGGTTGAACAGAAACGAAGTACGCGAAGTTGCAGCTATGGCGAACTTTTAATCTAAACAAAACCCAAAGTCTAAACGATGCCCTAAGGGCTGTATATATGGAGGAAGAGGGGGGAATTTTGGGGCCCTTGGGAAAGGGGTCTGAAACCAACCCTATCTCTTGTTTCCCCACACATACAGACTCTAAAAACATCCTATACTTATGTATTTCAAAATTACATGGGCCTGGCCCAATAATAAGGTGACGCAACACCTATAATAGCCTTTGGACGAAATTTGTGAAGTGGCATCTTGTATATTTCGTCCAAGACTTCATGCACACATTACGGTGGCTTCAAAGTCCTGAAATCATCACTTGAAACTCCGTTCTTGTTTCCCTCGTGCATGCCATCATCTCCATGCTTGTTCTTGCTCCAATGTTCATCCTTCTCCAATCTAGGCCCTTCATTTGTAATCAAAACAAATGTATCCAATTTAGGCACCATCATATTCTCATGAACATTAGAATCATTACCAAGAAACGAAAGTACCTGGTAATTTAATTGGCGTGCACGAGCTCTAGTTATTGGTCCCGTATGTATAGTAGCAGGGGCTGTGGGTGTAACAATGGTATTGATGTCCTCATCAAGTATCCACTTTCACATGTCTATGAACTGCATAAGCAAAAGTAGTCCTTTACCGCGGACGCGGCTATTCGAATAGTTTGATAACCCTCCAGGGGTGTACTTCTTCACACACGCTCTCGCCACTTACCGCCATGTACACGTCATGTATCTTGGCAACCTTCAAGCGGAAGCCTGGCGAGGGTGTCGGCCACGACCTGACTAACAACACAAGTCCCTAGTCCAGGTTTATCGCCTATTCAGGTTCCATCCGTAGGGAGTCCGGCCGAGGTTTCCACTACGGCCCCGAACGATGTGTGTAGGGTTCCCGAGGCACCAAACGGGCGTCCCGGTACACCGTGCCACGTACCTACCACATCACAGCCCACCCCTAGGGTCAGCGCTGCGCACGGCCTCCAATATACTACAAACAATAGAGACTACTTGCAACTCCTTGATAGAGGACAACAGCGATTAATAAGCCGAGAGAGTCAATTAAGGATCCCAATGTGTGGTAGTAGCTGATCTTGAATCACACACACAGAACTTGGTTCCTAAGGACGGTTCGAATGAAACAACCCACCATGTACTCCTACATGGCCTCTCATCGATACCTTTACCAAATCGTGTTCACACACTTTGCTCTCAACAATAGGACATGATGACCACATTCCAATTCATCCCCGATGAATTAGACCTGACACAACTCTAAGAAATAGCAGGCATGACAAGCAAGCATGAATGAGTAGGCACATCATGGCTCAAACAACTCCTGCTCATGCTAGTGGGTTTCAACTATTTACTGTGGCAAAGACAAGTCATGCAAAGGAATGGGGTTCAACTACCGCAACATGTAACAGTTTAATCGTTGTTGTCCTAATGAAGTAAAAGAGAGCAGGAGCAAGAGAGTGGGATTGTATCGGAATGCTCAATGGGGGTTTACTTGCCTGGCACTTCTGAAGATGATATAGCTCTTCATCGGTGTCATTGATCACATCGTCGGAACAACGTATACTAAGGGGGAACAACACTGGCAAACAGAGAGGAACACAATCGATGAAATGCAACAATATGGTGCATGAATGTGACATGGAAATATGCTGTGATTTGAGCTAATGTAGCTAGCAACAAGTTAAATGAAGTTGGTTTGAACTCAAGGTTCAAATTCAAACTCCATATGTTATTATTCACATGCCATTTAATTGATTTGACCTGATCAGTAGGTTTAACTTGCTTTAACATGCATGAAAATAGTACGATTGGATAGATTGGATTTTAGATCATTTTTCATATATAATTTATTTCATTCTGAGCAATAGATTATTTTCTATGAATTTTAGAAGTTTTAACTATTTTCTGGAATTTCCTAGACTACTTTATATCCAGAAAATGATTTACTGCGTCAGCCTGGCGTCAGCGAGTCAACGGGGCGGTCCAGGTCAAACTGACCAGTGGGTCCCACATGTTAGTGACTAACTAAACTAATCTAACTTAATTAACATTAACCTAGATTAATTAGCAGGGTTGGGGCCGCGTGTCAGTGACCCAAGGGGGTCAGATCCCTGGTCAAACCGGGGCTAACCTGCCGGAGTTTAGCCGCCGGTGGCAGCCGACGCGGCAGAGGGCTCGGGCTCGCTTCTTCGGCGACCAAAAGGACATCGGCGAGCGGCTACGGGGAGCCGGAGCTCGCCCGCATCCAGCGCTGGAGGCAGCAGCAGCTAAGGCGGCCGAAGCTCGTCAGAAACGAGCTCGGGGCGGCGGGCGGCGTTCGGGCGCGAGCAGGGATGCGGCTGCGGTTTGCGAGGGCGAGAACGTAGAGGGGGAGGAGGAGCAACAGCTCACAGCGGGTGCAGGGGAGCGGACGGCAAGCTCGGAGGTGGACGGAGCTGAGCGCGGTGGCGAGGGGCATCTCCGGCGGCAAGAGGTCGAACACGGCTCGGTGAAGGTGGTGCAGAGCGTGCGAGCACTGAGGGCTCGGCCTGCTTGATGAAGCGGACGACGGCGGAGCTCGTGGACACAACAAGGCGACGAGGGGCTGACGATGGCTCCGGCTTCACGATGGCGTGGGAGCGGCTGCTTCGGCCATGGCAGAGAGAGGGCGAGAGAGAGAGAGCAGGGGGAGAGTGAGGTGTCGAGGAGCTCGGGGCGGCACCGAGGAGAATGCCCGAGGCATCGCGGTGGCCTCGGTGACGCAGACGAGTAGGGAGGTGCGTGGCGCCGTGGGCGCTGTCTCCCTCCTCTGCCTACTGGCAGAGGTAGGTGATGACTGGCACGGGCCAGGTGGGCCGACCCAGTCAGGTAGGTGGCCCAGGTAAGCTTTCCTCTCTCTCTCTCTCTCTCTCTCTCTCTCTAAATCTTTTATGTTTTCTATTTTCTACAATTGTTTTCGGTTTATTAAAAATGCCAGAGCATTTTTTTAAATCCCAAAAATATTTGTGGGCACTGTTTGGATTATTTCCAATAGCCCTCATTTACCTTCAAGATTATTTGGACATTTAAAATTATTTATAGCATTTAAATGTCCACGAACAAATACTCTTTGATTTAAGTCAATAACTGAGAGTGTCCTAGAAAAGTGTCCACCATTTTTGGCAGAGGTTCTAGACCAAAACTAAAATGATGAACATTTATGAAGGGCATTTCAGGTTCATTGGAAATATTTTTAAGTTGAACCTATTTGAATTCCATTTGATGCTAGGGTTTGAACATCCCCAATTCAAATTTGTTTGAATATAAACATGATGACATGATGATCAAGCAAAGACAAACAAGACTAATCTAGAGCTGTGACAGTTGTAAACTTAAGTCCGATGGTGGTCTGATACTTTTGAACTGCTTTCTGCATGCTTATTTCCTAATGTACCTTAACGAACGCATGCTGAATTTTGTCAGACACCATTTTCCATCATGCATTTCAAATTATTGATATTATAAGTTAAATGCATGAATGGATTACAAGATATAGGGGGAGATCTCCATGATATTACTCTACAATGTGCATTTGCAATCCAAAGCAAATTCCTCAATATGCACATCCTCAGGGGGAGTCCTTCTATATCTTGCAATCAAATTCCTCAATATTAGTATTTACACTTCATATGTTTATCCCCGTTGAAAACTTAACCTATTGGTCATCAATCACCAAAAAGGGGGAGATTGCAGGTGCATCTGATGCCCCTTAGTGATTTTGGTGTATTGAAGACTTATAGGTTAAGGGACTAATGTGTTATGAGTGTACACAGGTTATATAAGTCTCTAAGGAGTTTGATATTTCCGAAGAAAGTTGACCCCTAAAAATGAGTGTCTTCATTTGAAGACTTTGTTTTTCTTGAAGACTTGGAAAATGAGGAAATTGGTGTGACCTTGAAGATATTTATATTGATGTGAGGATTGTGAAGCGTGAAGACTTTTGTTTTCGTAGTTTCATTTTCTCTTTCTTGAGTCATAGGAAACACCGTACTGTTAAAGGGGGTCGAGGTAATACTAAGGAAAAATTTCCAAGTGATATGCTCATCCCAAATCCTGCACCTACCCAATCCTTCGAGTGAAGCCATTGGAAATATCATACAGTTCAGTCAATTTCTTCACTAACAGAGACAAAGATCTTCTGGTCTCTGAGGAATTTGTTCTGACTGATGAGTTAGGAATTCGCCAGTGCGGATTGCCTACAAGTGAGGAATATGATAGCCCTGAGGAATTTGAAAGCTCAAATTTCTTACCATTGTTGTGCTTAGCGCCAGCTGTCCCAAATATCTTATCCACCTAACAGTCATATCATTAGGGGCATTTATGTCTTATCACTAGCCGCCCCCACAACCACTAGTTGGTCGGCTGTTCTGAGAGATAGATTGACATTTTTTATTTAGAGCATCCCATCCTCCGAGGACTTTGAGAGAAAAGCATCAGTGAGGAAAAATCCAAAACCCAAACACCTACAACCCAAAGTGATTGAGCATCACTGAAGAGATTGTTCCTATGTGGAACCAATGCTTGTTACCTTTGAAGATTGTGCATGTTCCAGATGGTTAGGCGTCATGGTCTAGGGCATCCAAGAGTAATTGTGGATCACCGAGTGACCAAGTCTGTGAAGGTTTGGAAGTCACCTGAAGACTTACCATGAGTGATTGGGTGAGGTCTGTGTGACCTTCGCTCAAGGAGAATATGGTAAGGACTATGTGTCCTGGGACGGTGTGTCCTTTGGTTTAAATACCAAGCCGCTCCAACCAGACGTACAACTGTCACATCAGTTGGAACTGGTCTACCAAATAATTGTCTTCACCGAGATACTGGTTCTATTTCCTCAACCCTTTCATTTCCTCGCTCATGTGTTGATGAAATTGATCGTTACTGTTTGAAGACTCTGACTAAAGACTTTCTCAATTTCCTCAATCCTATTTCTTCAGTCGTCTTGTCTTCTGCCTGCTTATCCTGTTTACACGCTACCTGTGCTGTGTGTATGTTTTATTTCATCATGATGACCATGCAACTATCTAGTTATGCATGCACCTGAGTACTCATTCCGCTGCATGTAGTTCGTCACTTAGCAAATTCCTCAAGTAGTATTTCCTCCATGACAAATTTTTAAAAATCGCCTATTCACCCCCCCTTTAGTTGATATAACGCACTTTCAATTTATGTGATGTTTTTAATGCTCTACGTGATGCACGTTTGTTTGGTAACCTTGGGAAGTGCACCTTTTGCACCAACTGAGTATCTTTTCTTGTCTATGTTGTTAGTCCACAGGGAAGCGAAGTTGATAAAGCCAAGATTGAAGCTATTGAGAGTTGGTCGCAGCCCAAAACGGTCACACAAGTGAGGAGTTTTCTTGGACTCGCTAGTTTCTATGGGCGTTTTGTGAGAGATTTCAGCACCATTGCTGCTCCTCTCAATGAGCTTACAGAGAAGGATGTGCCTTTTGTTTGGGGTACCGCACTAGAAGAAGCCTTCACGGTATTGAAAGATAAGTTGACACATGCTCCATTACTCCAACTTCCCGATTTTACTAAGACTTTTGAGATTGAATGTGATGCTAGTGGAATTTGATTAGGAGGTGTGCTATTACAAGATGGCAAACCTATTGCTTACTTTTCTAGCAAATTGAGTGGGCCTAGTCTGGACTATTCTACTTATGATAAAAAATTGTATGGTCTTGTTCGGACTTTAGAAACATGGCAAACATTATTTATCGCCCAAAGAATTTGTTATATATTCTGATCATGAATCTTTGAAACATATTAAAACTCAAGCCAAACTGAATCATAGACATGCTAAATGGGTTGAATTCATTGAGACTTTCCCTTATGTTATTGAACATAAGAAGGGTAAAGAAAATGTTATTGCTGATGCATTGTCTCATCGCTATACTATGCTTTCACAACTTGACTTTAAAATATTTGGTTTGGAGACCATCAAAGGTCAATATGTGCATGATGCTGATTTTAGAGGTGTAATGAAAAGAAGGAAGAACATGGAACAAGTTCGTCGTTAATGAAGGATTTGTGTTTCGTGCTAACAAGCTATGCATTCCAGCTAGCTCCGTTCGTCTTTTGTTGTTGCAGGAGGCACATGGAGGAGGATTAATGGGACACTTTGGCGTAAAGAAGACGGAGGACGTACTTGCTACACATTTCTTTGGCCAAAGATGAGACGGGATGTAGAGTATTTTGTTGCTCGCTGCACTACATGTCAAAAAGCTAAGTCACGACTCAATCCTCATGGTTTATATATGCCTTTACTTGTACCTAGTGTTCCATGGGAGGATATATCTGTGGATTTTTTAGGATTAGCTCGAACAAGGAAGGGGAGGGATAGCATATTTGTTGTCGCAGAATGATTTTCGAAAATGGCACACTTCATACCATGTCATAAAAGCGATGCTGCTGCTAATGTTGCTAATTTGTTTTTTCGTGAAATTATTCGCATGCATGGTGTGCCAAATACTATTGTTTTAGATCATGATACTAAATTTCTTAGCCACTTTTGGAGATGTTTATGGGCTAACTTGGGGACTAAACTGCTTTCTAGTCCTACTTGTCACCCCCAAACTGATGGACAAACTGAAGTAGTCAATAGAGCATTGTCTACTATGCTTAGGGATGTTTTGAAAGATAACAATAAAATGTGGGAAGAATGCTTGCCTCATATTGAATTTGCTTATAATCGTTCACTACAATCTACTACTAAGATGTGCCCTTTTGAAATTGTGTACGGTTTCCTACCTCGTGCACCTATTGATTTGTTACCTCTTCCATCTTCGAAGAAGGTTAATTTTGATGCTAAACAACGTGCTGAATTGATCTTAAAAATGCATGAGTTAACAAAGGAAAACATTCAGCGTATGAATGCTAAATATAAACTTGCTGGAGATAAAGGTAGAAAACAAGTTGTCATTGCACCTAGAGATCTTGTTTGGTTACATTTGCGTAAGGATAGGTTTCCTGATTGGTGCAAATCAAAGCTAAGGCCACGTGCTGATGGTCCTTTAAGGTGTTAGAGAAAATAAATGATAATGCATATAAACTTGAGCTGCTAGCAGATTTTGGGGTTAGTCCCACTTTTAACATTGTAGATTTGAAGACTCATTTGGGTGAGGAAGATGAGCTTCCGTCGAGGACGACTTCATTTCAAGTAGGGGAGGATGATGCAGACACCAATACTATTGTTACACCCACAGCCCTGCTGCTATACATATTGGACCAATTACTGGAACTCGTTGGTAATGATTCTAATGTTTATGAGAAAATGATATTGCCTAAATTGGATGCATTTGTCTTGCTTACAAATGAAGGGCCTAGCTTGGACAAGAAGGATGGACATTGGAGCAAGATCAAGCATGGAGATGATGGCATGTGCAAGGGTAACAAGAACAGAGTTACAAGTGATGATTTCAAGACTTTGAAGCCACCATAATGAGTGCATGAAGCCTTGGACAAAATATACAAGATGCCACTTCATCAATTTCGTCCAGAGGCTATTATAGGTGCTGCGTCACCTTATTATTGAGCGAGGCCCATGTAATTTTGAAATACTGAAGTATAATCTGTTTTTAGAGTCCGTATGTGAGGGGAAAACAGAATCAGGGTTGGACCCCTCCTCCTAGGGCCCATGAAATTCCCCCCTCTTCCTCCATATATACAGCCCTTAGTGCATCATTTAGACTTTGGGTTTTGTTTAGATTAAAGTTCTCTATAGCTGCAACTTCGTGTACTTCATTTGTGTTCAACGACAGGACCAAGACGTCAAACCCTACTTTCATCAATAAAGCTTTCATCTTATATTCGCAATATCCAGATTGCAATCTCTGCTTCTTGCTTGTTCTTCGTTTGCTCGCAGGAAATAGACCCTCGTGGTCAGGTTGATCATGCTCCGGCGTGGTCAATAACTTCGGCGTGGTGTTCGCACGTTCATAGCCGGATCGTCAAGGTCGTCTACCATAGAAAACGATAGCTATCTCATCGAAACATCGAGACACCTTCGCCTCTATCAAGTGGTATCAGAATTCCAGGTTGCTCGGTGAGATTTTCCTGTTTTCATAGATTAGATCGAGTATGTCCTTCATACCTATAGTCCACGAAAAAGCCAAAAAAGTTAGGGTTAGTTCATCATATCCGAACCAATCCGAGCCTTTGCATATTCTTTTTAGGGTTTTGCTTTCTTGAATTTGTGGTTGCATCGTCGAGTCGAGTTGCTGGGCTTAGCGTCTATTCCTTTAGAGTTTCAAGTTCTGTCACAATTTGTCACGCCCCCACCGCACCGTATTCATCACTGCTGCCATATACCACCATCGCTGCCATATCCTACCACTGCTGCCATATCATACCACTGCTGCCACATACCACCACTGCTGCCATACCCTACCACCACATATCCACCACCAATCCGAATCTATATATACCACGCCACCAATCCGAGTCCACATATACCACAGCATGTCCATCACCAATCCGACTTCATCCCATATTTGGTTTGCTTTCGAGATCCATCTAGTTTCCGATTCGTGTTTCCTTGCCTGAGTAGGTTTCGAAAAACAAGTTTGGAGACCCCGGGCAGTTTTTAGGCCAAAATTTCGGTGACTGAAAATATTTTTCCCTATCCTGTTTTTAGGTCCCAGGGAGCGTTTTGTGACACTCGCCATCATAGTTATTTTTTGTCGCACTTTTTGGTCATCGCTGCCCTGATTTCTGAAAAATAGTAAAAAAATCGTGCCTATCCTGTGATTTTGATTTCGGAAGAGTTTTGAGAGACTCGCCATTGTAGTGATTTTCCACACAAAAAAGGAGCGCAAAAAAATTCAGAGTGTGCTTTTCCCTTGTTTCTGTGCAGCGTCGTGATTTTGTTAGTGTTCTAGGCTCACGTCTCTAGCACGGTCTAGCCTAGGACCAGCACAGTACCGTTGTTGAGCATTTATTCAACTTTGCATCTCTGAATTGATTATTGATGACATTTTTTCTACCAGATCATAAGACTTCCCAGCTCCACATTCATCTACATCATGCGTTTGACACCACCTGACAATCGCTCTATCCAAGCTTTGGGAGTTTTGACTAGAACGGTGGCCGATCACCACCTACTGCTGGGTAAGAACTGGTAAGAATTTGAGATTTGCTTGACGGATTTGTGACACTCCACCACCACCACTTTCTAGTAGTCTGTAGGATCATATTCTTGTGTGTTTCTATTGCTGCTAACCATGGCAGGACCACAAGCCGACAAGATTGACTGGGAGAACATGACGAAGAAGGAGCTTCATGATAAATTTCAGCAAATGTTGGGTCAACAGGTGGAAGATGTGATGGCCAGCTTTAGAAAGGCACTAGAGAGGATTGATGACATTGAGAAGACAATTGACACCAAGTTGGACACCAAGTTCACTAAAGTACTCGCGCATCTACCACAACCACCAGCCGCCTTTTTTGCACAATTGCAACAACATCAACAACCACCTCCACGTCGCGATCCAGTCGGACGAGCAGTGCAGCATGTTCCTCTTGAACCAAGACAAACTTCTGGTGTCGCTGCTACTGCTGTTGGTGCTTCTGTAGCTCCCGGTGCTACTGCAGAGGAGGAGGACTGTCGGCATTCTGGGAACGGGGGTCCCCAGACTTGCCTGCATGCGGCCCACAACGTGGCTAAGCCAGCAGGCCATACGGCCCATCTTCATCAACAAGGCATCCAAGACCCTCGCGAGGGGCCAAGCCTCGCGAGGCGGACAACGCAAGACCTCCTCGGGAGTGGCCTAGTCAGGCAGGCTCGCGAGGAGCGGAGATATCAAGGCGGGGAAAACCTCACGAGGCTCTCGTGACGTGAGCCATGACGATCGACACCAGGCGGGCGCCAGTGCGCCCAGCGTCCTTGTTTCCTCTTTGGTGCTAAGGAAGCCAGTGCACGCGAGGAGTAACGAGGCATCAGGCAAAGGTTGCCATATCGGTGCAACGAGACCAAGACCAAAAGGACGGTAAGACAGAGGTCATCGTGGAGCCCAAGACGGCGTCATCACCAAAGCTTTTCGCAGGCGAACACCGTTTTTGTCAGGATAGCTTGTACTGGCTGTCCCCCTTCAAATTTGCCCGCCGTTGTTGGCTCCCTTCCCGCTCAATATTTGGGAAGAGGACCATGGCCTATATAAGTAGAGCTAGCCACCACAGTAGGGGCATCTCATCTTAGCTTCATCCAATCCGATCGAGAGCCTACCCTAGCGACAAGAACACCTCAACCTCAGGAGGCTGTTCTTCCCTTTGTACTGTTCATCATCAGTCCAAGAGGCAATCCACCACCACCACACTAGAGTAGGGTATTACACCACAACGGTGGCCCGAACCAGTATAAATCCCGTGTCTTTCTGTGTTGCGAGTTCGTCGAGTTCGTCCGTGAGATCCAGTGAGCTAGGGCGTAGATCGGTAGGAGGGAAAGACTTCGCGCACACCCCAGAGTTCGAACCTTAAGGGTTTGCCGGAACCCCACATCCGACATTTGGCGCGCCAGGTAGGGGTGCGGCGTAGCTTCCCTTCCATCAATTTGTTGCTCTGTCGTCTCCATGGCGGACGCTCGCCATGCTTGAGCTGAACGTCGGGCTGCCCTCACTGCCCGCGTTGCTCAGACGGCTCCCGTCGGCGGGCCACCTCGTCGTTCTCCGTCTCCCGCCGCCAACGCTGCCACCGGCCCGGTGGGAACGAGCAGCAAGCATCCTCCCTGCATCCATCGGTGCGGCAGGACGGCCGCACCGCCACTCCATCGCTGACCCCGGCCGGTTCTTCGTCTCACGCGCGCCGCGCTCTCATGGAGGCGCGGGCCGCACTCCTCACTGCAAACGAACTCCTGCGCTACCGCCCAGTCGACGACCTCTACGAGGAGTGGCTCGGCCGCGTCGCCGAGCTCGTCCGCGCCGCAGGGCGCTCCCCGGCGCCGTCCCTCTCTCTGCCTCACCCTCGGCCGGCCACGGGCGACGAGGCTCATGGCACGCCTCCACCACCTCTGCCCCAAGACGGTGCCTTGGCACCAAGGCACGCGGCCCCGCGGTGTGATCCGCCACGCCCGGTGCCCGCGCGTGAAGAGAGAAGCTGCCAAGAAATCCCTCGGCCGTGAGAAGCTGCACCCGCGCTTCCCGCACTGCCTCGTCAAGACCGCGCACCGCCCACAGCGGCGCCGCGTGGACCTCATCAAGACCAAGCTCCACCTCTGAAGTGGGCCCCAGCAACCACGGCCGGCTGCCGCGCCTTCACCCACGAGCTGCGTAGCGTCGCCTGGCCAGGCAAGTTCAAGCCGGATCTGCCTCCTCGCTACGACGGCACCGCCGACCCCGCGGAGTTCCTGCAGCTCTATGAGCTGAGCATCGAAGCGGCCAACAGCGATGAGAAAGTCATGGCGAACTGGTTTCCCATGGCTCTCAAGGATGGAGCCCGCTCCTGGCTCCTGAACCTGCAGCACGGCTCAATCTCCTCCTAGGACGAGATGCACGACCACTTCGTCGCCAACTTCCAGGGCACTCGCGACCGCCGGCCGGCCGCTGGTGACCTGCGCCGCATCAAGCAACAACCAGGAGAGACCCTCCAGAAGTACATCCAGCGCTTCAACAACACTCGCTTCAAGAAGGAGTTGTTCAACCTGGCGACCAAGTGTGCAAGAGCTGAGGAGGGGCGCCTCTCTCTCCTCGAGCTGCCAGCCGCGGGCATAGAGGAGAAGAAGGCTAAGGCAAAGGACGTGAAGCGCAAGGAAGCAGCAGTGCTAGCAGCGGAGCCCGACACCAAGCAGGGCAGAGATCAGCCCGAGTCATCCAAGAACAGCCGACCGTTCTGTGCCTTCCACAACCTGAACACCCACAACACCAGTGACTGTCAAGAGCTCAGAGCCATACGAGAAGGACGCTTCAGTCGACGCCCTGAGCGTAGCGATCGGGGCTACGCCATGGAGGAGGACGTGGAGGCGGACGCTGGGACGACCGTGGCCCGCGCCAGGAGTGGCGCGACAGGCCTCGTGAGGACCGCTGGCAGGACCATCCTCGCGAGGGGGCCTGGAGGGACCAGCCTCGTGAGGATCACCCCCAAGGCAATGCCGGTCTTCCCCCACTGCCGCCACCAAGAAGGAACGACGACCACCATCAGGATGAGGAGCCGCGTGCAATCGCCTGCATCTTGGGCGGCGCCCAGGCCCCAGCCTCTTAGCGCATCTTCAAACAGTTCACTCGCGAGGTGAATGCGGTGCTCCCCAAGCTCGAGGCCACGCGCCCGCTCAAGTGGTCCCAATGCGCCATCACTTTCAACTCGGCAGATCAGCTCAAGTGCGCGGCCACCGCTGGCGCCCTCGCGATGCTGTGCTCCCCAGTCATCAGCAATGTGCAGGTTACCAAGACCCTCATCGATGGCAGCGCAGGGCTCAATGTCTTGTCCGTCGACATGTTCGACAACCTCCAAGTGCCATATGAGCAGCTTCAGCCTACCAAGCCTTTCTCAGGGGTGACCGACGGTTCCACCACACCGATAGGGCAGATCCGCCTGCATGTCACCTTCGGAGAGCGCAAGAACTACCGCACCGAGCTCATCGACTTCGACGTCGCGCACATCCGCCTGCCGTACAACGCCATCCTAGGGTATCCGGCCCTGGCCAAGTTCATGGCAGTCACCCATCATGGCTACAACGTCCTCAAGATGCCGGGAAAGCGGCGGAATCATCACAGTCCCATGTGAAGAGAGAGGTGCAGTGTGCTCCCTTGAGCGCGCCTTCCAAGCTGCAGCAATCAGCGACCCCGACAGCAGAAGTGAGGGCCCTCCGGAGGCCATCCCCAAGAAGAAGTAGTTGCGCCGTGCAGGGCCTCAGGAGGATGGCGTTGCGGCTGGAGCCTCATCAGGATCAGCGTCCGTCCCAGGGGCGCCTCCCTCCATCGCATAGGAAGGCGCGCCCGGCACCCTCCTCGGGCAGGGCTCGGGGGCTCTCTTCTGGAGGGCCTCAGACCTTGCCAACCTCACGGAGGAGGAGCTTGGTCACCACTTGAAGGCGTGCTTCGCTGCACATTTCCCTCAGGAGAACACAGGGCAAGGAGTGCCCACCACTCAGGAGTTCATCATCAAGACCACTCAGGAACTGCAAGATGCAAGAGCCATGCGCGGCGATGGCCGCTCACGAGGCGCAGCTCCCTATCCAGGCGAGGATGCTGGGCTGCATGTCTGCATCGACGTCCCAGGGCTCAACAGGGCCGCATCTCAGGAGCGTTTCTGGCCTTCGCGTGTGGGCCGTTGCAAGGGCCCGCCACACAGCTACGTTCGCATGCCCTTCGGCTTGCCGAGCGTGTCGTCAGCCTATCAGCACAACATGCGGCGTGTCTTGGCGGCTCAGGAGGCCAGGTACCACGTCTTCAGGGAACCTCCCGAGCCCCCAGAGCCTCCCAAGGCTCAGGGCCCCGGTGGCTCGTGAAGAGTCATTCCTTCGACGCACGCCTTCAGCTGCACCAACTCTACTTCGTCTACAGAACCAGGTGACATCTTCCAAGCTCGTTTAGCTGGGAGCACCCCTCGGGCTGCATCATTCCCAGGCCGCATGGGTCCGTCCCTGTGGCATGCATCCCTTTTGCTTATGTCTTTAGCTTACCTTGCTGGGGGCGCCCCTCGGGCTGCATCATCCCCAAGCCGCTCGGGCCGGACCCAGTGGCATGTATCTTGCTGCATTTACCCAAGCTGATTTGCCTTCCCTGCTTAACCTGCCTACGGCTATCACCTGCTCGATCATTGCCTCCCACGCGGCCTCCTCACAGGCACGGCGTTGGTGCATGGGTCCGTCCCTGCCACGTCGACAAATCTGAGCGGTCGAGCTCTGGCTCGCGGCATGCCCCACGCACGTCACCTCACCAGGCCCTCAGTGCCTTCACTTCATCCAGAGTAACCAGCGGCAGGTTGGCGGCTATAACGGCAAACCATGTTTCTTCTTGTGCCTGTTCACAGGGATCCCATGGGGAGGATAGCAGGCGGCACCGCGAGTCTCCTTTTCTCTCGTGCAATTCGCTTGCGCGTTAAAAGGGGGGCTCCTGAGCATCGCAACTCAGGAGCTCTTACTGGCTCTCCAGCCCTCACCCCCTGGCCTTGACCATGGCATCGCGACCTGGCATACCAGTGACGGCTGAGCTTGCTCGAGGGCCGGGACCTGAGGACGTAGAGCACTAAGGAGAGCATGGGGGGAGGGAAACTCATATGGGCCGGCCTAGGTATGCTGCACAAGTTGGCACATAGGCCTAGCGCACCATCAGGAATCGCCACAGAGTCAACAAGATAAGTCCCGCTCACGGATCGGCTAAATGTTGGGGCCCAATGGCCACCCTCGCCTTGCCGCCACCCCGTTGCGGCCACATCAACTCCCTTTCTTGCCTTACCATGGCTGCTTGAGTGCTAAGGGGGACCTCCTGAGCATCGCACCTCAGGGGCTCTTACTGGACCTCGGGCCGCACACCTCCTGGCCTTGACCACGGCACGCAACCTGGCATACCAGCGACGGCTGTAGCCCGCCTGGGGACCGGGACCTGTCAGCATAGAGCAACAAGCTATCGCAAGGAAAGAAAGGGGGGCGAGCCTTAATGGGACACGTGTTCGCCAAATTTTCATAACAGGGAAGATGAGCGCAAAAGAATTACAGACCCTTACATGCCCCCATGGGGTACTTCATGATTCTTCGCAGGGAACAAAAGCTAAAACTAAGGGGGATCCTATCTACACCCTCCCGTGGCGGACGCCATCATCAACAGTGGGCCACGGGAGGCCGGCACCAACCCCATCCAGATCAGCAGCGGCGACGGCCGGACGCCGCAGCTCTGCTTCGAGCGCGGCGAGAGCTCGGGGGCACGTAGCTGTCGTCGCTCGTCTCCGGGGTCTCGTAGAGCTCGGGAGAGCTACTGGACTCCCAATGGCTGCTACTGCTGGAGTAGCCGCGGACGGAACGCGCGTCAGCCTGACGCTCCTCTCCGGAGCAGCATTCCAGGCGGCGGCCCTCCACATCAAAGACCTTGAAGAAGAGCGTGGAGGCGCCGTCGTACTCAAAGTGGATTGCGAGGGCGCCCCTCGCATGGCAGACCCGCGCGATCTCGCCCCAGTCGCGAGTCATGAAGATCTTGCCGGTGGGGACCGCTTCGATCTCTGCTCCGGTCGCCGGAGCGCTGCAGTCGGCGTGCTACAACCAGAGCTCAAGAGGCCCTCTCGGCAGCATCACGTGAGAGAAGAACCGCGGGAAGCGGATCCAAGAGCTTGGAGGCATCGGCGCCCATAGCACAAGCTCGCGCGAGGAGTCCGCGGCGTGGATTCCAAGGGCGACAGCGCGTATCGCCGTGGCGCGGCGACCATGAGCGCAGCGCGGGTGGTGCCGTTCGTCGCTCCGTCCACCCGAGCCCTCAGCTCGGGCTACTGTCGGTGTTCTGGGAACGGGGGTCCCCAGACTTGCCTGCCTGCGGCCCACGGCGTGGCTAAGCCAGCAGGTCGTACGGCCCATCTTCATCAACAAGGCATCGAAGACCCTCGCGAGGGGCCAAGCTTCTTGAGGCGGACGACGCAACACCTCCTCAGGAGTGGCCTAGTCAGGCAGGCTCGCGAGGAGCGGAGATATCAAGGCGGGGCAAACCTCACGAGGCTCTCGTGACGTGAGCCATGACGATCGACACCAGGCGGGCGCCAGTGCGCCCAGCGTCCTTGTTTCCTCTTTGGTGCTAAGGAAGCCAGCGCAGGCGAGGAGTACCAAGGCATCAGGCAAAGGTCGCCATATCGGTGCAACGAGACCAAGACCAGAAGGACGGCAAGACGGAGGTCACCGTGGAGCCCAAGACGGCGTCATCACCAGAGCTTTTCGCAGGTGAAGACCGCTTTTGTCAGGATAGCTTGTACTGGCTGTCCCCCTTCAAATTTGCCGGCCGTTGTTGGCTCCCTTCCCGCTCAATATTTGGGAAGAGGACCAGGGCCTATATAAGTAGAGCTAACCACCTCAGTAGGGGCATCTCATCTTAGCTTCATCCAATCCGATCGAGAGCCTACCCTAGCGACAAGAACACCTCAACCTCAGGAGGCTGTTCTTCCCTTTGTACTGTTCATCATCAGCCCAAGAGGCAATCCACCACCACCACACTGGAGTAGGGTATTACACCACAACGGTGGCCCGAACCAGTAAAAATCTCGTGTCTTTCTGTGTTGCGAGTTCGTCGAGTTCGTCCGCGAGATCCAGTGAGGTAGGGTGTAGATCGGTAGGAGGGAAAGACTTCACACGCACCCCGGAGTTCTAACCTAAAGGGTTTGCCGGAACCCCACATCCGACAAGGACCATTACGAGGATGAGGTTGATCAAAATCATAACTACCTACAACCACCTGCACCACTACCACTAGGTCATCCTCATGCATATAATCGCAACGGTAGGGCTGCACCACCCCCTCAGGTACGAGATCAAGACCACATCCCTAAACTAAAGTTTAATATCTTGCCATTCGAGGGTAGATACATTGTCAGGATCCCGATCCTAAGTCACACCGATCTAGCATGTAACACATCAAATCACTTTGCGGCCTCACGCACGGTATCCCCACAGGTGCCGCCTTACCTAGCCCGGGACCATTTGCGCCTTCTGGCTCACGCATATGATAGTGTCGCTAGCATCCATATGACAGAGAACCCGGGCTGTCATGACTAGTCGTAAACCCAAGGTTGCACTAACTTACAACGACAAGCATACATGACCCAGCAATGCACATGTCGGTCATCAACGTATGAAGCCAAGTCATAGCAGGCTACAAGGAGTTAAAGGAACAACGCGTGACATTTCCTCGAAGGGACATACACAGGAGCAAAGAAGGACACATGGCGATCATCCCATGTGTTACGGAGCAGTAGCAAGTACCATGGCTCAGTGGAAGCACTAGGAGACATTTCCCCATAAGAGAGACTACCAAGAATAAACAACTAGATTGTCGGATCCCACACATACCAAGCATTTCAAGATCATACACACAATATGCTCGATATGTGCAAATACAACATGGCATCACAACAAAACTCTACGACTCAAAGTATTTATTCAGAAGGCTCCAAAGAGTCATACATAGTAAGAATTACAATCATGGGTCACATGACCCAACATATAGAGCATACAGGCAACGGAAGAATAAACATGTCTGGGTACAGACATCTGAAAAGGAAGAAGGCTTTAGAGCCTGACTATCTACAAGACCCTCCCAAGGGTACAAGACCGTAGCTGAGGTAACAAGCAAAATGTCGAAGTCCACGCGAAACTACTAGTGAGACTGAAGTCTCTCTACAAAAACATAAATTAATCAAACCTGAGTACAAATGTACCTAGCAAGACTTACATCAGAACTATCTACATATGCATCAGTATCAACAAAGGGGTGGTGGAGTATAACTGCAGCAAGCCAGCTTTGACTCAGTGGCTATCCTGTACTACGACTGCTGGTAACTCTTTTGAGGTGGCGCACACGAGTCCACATATTCACCATAACAATACACCACTATGGATCCGCTCCCGTCTCCCTACGAGAGGGCCATCCATAGCACTCACGCTTATCTTGCACATTTTAGAGTATTGACTTTCACTTGTCTATGAACTGCATAAGCAACCAAGTAGTTCATTACCACGGACGTGGCTATTCAAATAGTTTGATAACCATGCCAGGGTGTACTTCTTCACACACGCTTCCACCATTTATCGCCGCTTACACGACATGTAATCGGCAACCTTCAAGCGGAAGCCCAGCAAGGGTGTCGGCCACGACCTGACTAACCACACAAGTCTCTAGTCCAGGTTTATCACCTATTCGGGTTCCATCCACAAGGAGATCCGGCCGGGGTTTCCACTACGACCTCAAACGATGTGTGCAGGGTTCCCGAGTCACCAAACGGGCGACTCGGTACACCGGGCCACGTGCCTACCGCATCACAGCCCACCCCTAGGGTCAGCGCTGCACACGGCCTCCAGCATACTACAAACAACAGAAACGACTTGCAACACCTGGATAGAGGACAGGGTAATTAATTAGTCGAGAGGGTCCATTGGTTTCGGGCCCAACGTGTGGTAGTAACTGATCTTGAATCACACACACAGAACTCAGGTCCTAGGGACGGTTCCAATGAGACAACCCACCATGCACTACAAAAAAATACACTTCCATGATGATACGTGTTTGTCATAGTAGGTCACGTTTTCTGTCATGCATGTACATCCATGACGATTGTATGACAGAATTAACATAGTCATACATGTGCTATCGTAAAGTGTTCCATGACATTACCAAAATTATCATCATGGAAGTGTCGTCTTCCATGACGATAAATGGCGTGTCATGGAAGTGCTTTCGTCAAGGGTAACTGACACATGGCATCCACCATAACGGGTCACCGTTACACTATCGGGTTCAGTTTTGGATCTGATAACCCGTTAACAGCCCGGACCAATGGGGATTTTCCACGTGTAAAATTCTCAATGGTCAGAGGAACACGTGTCGGCTCACCGTTGGGATAGATGTCATCCACTCATTAGACAGGAGGTGCCTATGATACGTCGACACATGGCACGGCCCAACAGAGGCCCATTCCGGTGAAAAGGCTGGCCCGTTTGACTTGGTCAAAAGTTAGCGGGCCGGCCCACGGAAAGCCTGTTAACGACCTGTTCATATATAGCCCATTTACGGCCCGCTAACTAGCGGCCCGTTACGGCCTATCCGAATTAAGCCCAGTAGCTTCATCTGGGCCATCCAATATGATTCCAGCCCGTTGTAACTTCCGGCCCATCTATGGCCCATGACGTCTTTCGGCCCATATGAGGCCCTTTGTAACTCTTGGCCCATTAACGCCCGTGGTGAAAATGGCCCCTAATGAATAGTGTATCGCTTTATACCCATTAACGGCCCATTATTCCATTGGGCCGTTTCCAACTCGTGTTATATTTTGGCCTTCTCAGGGCCCATTTATTCTTGGGCTCATTTCCAGCATTCGATACTCACGGCCCATTAGTGGCCTTTTTCTGCTTGTGGGCCAAATTCAGCCCGTGGTACAGTCGGCCCGTTTGTGGCACATTAATGTGTTGGCCGTTTTCATAGCGTCATCAAATACAGCCGATTAACGACGGGTCGTTATGGTCGGCCCATGAACGGACGATTCCAACTCTAGCCCGTTTACGGCCCATAATGTGGTCTGTTATTGGCCCATGTTTGGCCAATAGATCATACGGCCCATAGAAGGCCCATTAATGCTACGGCCCGTAGAAGGCCCATTGTTTCTATGGCCCATAGAAGGCCCATTATTTCTACGGCCTGTAGAAGGCCCATTGTTTCTATGGCCCGTAGGAGGCCCATGGTCACTACAGTAAATATGTAGCCCATGCTTATTGTGGCCTAGTTTTAAAAAATAGGTTATTGCGGCCACTAGCAAACCACGGAAAAAGAACTGCACTGACTACAAGCAAACAAATAAACAAGACAACAAGGAAATAAATAAGCAAGCAACTTACGCTAGGCTATCACGGCTATTACACATATTACATCCACTGGGCATCAAAGTTCGCCACCAGTGCAAATATAGGGAACAAAAGCAGCATATCACATACACTGGTTGTCAAAGTTGGCGACCAGTGCAAATAAACACCGCCGCAAAACAAGTCCAGAACTGAAACCACTTCAGAAGAGCTCAAGAAACAATATCCTGGGTACCCATAATGCTGGCAAGATGCTTAACAACCTTAGTAACTTTCTCTTGTTTGGCGCTTAAATCTTCCAGCGCTTACTGTTTCACCAGAAAGTATGCATCTGAATTCTGTAGGGACTTCCTCAGTCCTTCGGCTTCGTGTCGCAGCACATCTCATCGATGTCTTTCAACTTGAAGTTGAGACTCAAGAAGATGAACTGATTTAGGCAGCGAGTTCAAAGAGCTTGTGCCAGCAGTAGTGGCCAGTAACTCGAACACTACATCAAGACATGACTTTTGGGTTGTGTCACTGTCGTCAAGATAGTTTTTATTAGCTTTCTTGGAGACCAACAGGGATGTCTCACTATCTTTAACCTTATCGGCATTACTTCCTTTACCATTGCATAATGGGGTACTCCTCTCCAATAGTTTGTCCGCATTCTAAAACAGAAACAAGCAGACACTTCACAGGTTTACCATGTTGTATATGAAACTCATTTTGGTAAATCAGTTCAGTAGTAAAGTGGATAGGATAACAGCATGAAACAAACATATATCTATGTACCATGGTCACTGTATGGTCTATATCATTCTAGTTTTTGTTACCAAATCAAGATAAAGACACAGTTCAAATAATATATGTTTAAGACAAAGCAGAATAGACAGAATATAAGTGTGGGAAACTATAGAGCAATAACAACACTTGTAATGTGCATGACATGAGAACATAACTGTTTATTCAATTGAAGCTGAAATCAACATAGAGCAAGTTACAACAGCAAACCAGTTAAATAAACAGGTTTGAAACACACCTGTTGCGCCTTTGGAGTTTCAGTTCCACCCTTCAAATTTGAAAATATTTGGTATGAGTAAATACAGTGATGCAAGAGCAAAGGAGTATGAACCATAGCTATAGAACCTGACTTGAGAACAATTCTTATTCTGCTTTAAGCATTGAGTTGGGCTTCGGAGTGGTGGTCCTCGTGCTTTGGGCAATGTAGTTCCCTTACTAACTGCTCGTGTTTGGATGCTCTATGGTGGAGACAGTGCTATGTCAACTGGAACTGGGTTACTATCTGCTAGGGTTGGGGTTAGAAGGGGTGTAGCCGGTTTTCTGTCCAACTGGGTAGGGGTGCAATCTGCGAGAGTCTGGGTTATGTGTGGTGGGGCTGGTCCTTGGGCAAGTACAACCGTGGTTCTATCTGCATTGATTGGTAGCACTATCTTTTCTGAAGACTGTGTTGTTACTCCCTTAGATACTGCCATCACCCTCTCCAGTTCAAATGGCTGATAAACAAGAAAAGTAATTGAATGTACACACATTGTATGATAGACAGGTGCAATGGATAGTGGGGAACAAAAGAGGGCATGAAATAATTCACATTTATGTTGTCTAACCAAACAAGATAGCATGACACAATTTCACATATATGATGGCTAACTAAACAGGATAACATGACACAATTTCACATATATGATGGCTAACTAAAAAGGATGGAAAGACATAGTTCAAAATATGATGACTATGTAAGCAGGATGACATGATATAACTATATAATGTATTTATTAAATAGGTTGGCATGCCATAATTTACATATATGTCGCCTATGGAAACATGATAGCCTGATATAATTCACGGATACAATGACATAATTCAAAATATGATGATTTTAAACACTAAACATGATGAGATGATATAACTATAAGATGTCTTTATTAAATGGGTTGGCATCCCATAACTCAGATAGATGTTGTCTACGTAAACATGATGGGATGATATAATTCAAATATATGATTTATATACTAAGCAAGTAAGCAGAGGGCAATCGCATATATGATGTAAAAACTAAGCAATGCAAGACAACATGAATGACATGAGTAATATAACCCTGCCGAGTTTGAGCATAGACCACAGGGGGGAAATAGGACTAGTCATGTGTTTCTGAATCCTCCTCCGAGGAGCTATCTGTAACCAGCAAGATGTTTGCTTCAGCAGGTAGCATTGTCTGCTCTAAATACCTTGTTTTCACTCCAGATACTTCATCGCCGCTTCAAATGGCTGATGCACAAGAAGAGTAGTTGAATATACAAACGTTGTCGACAAATAGAACACGTAATACAAAACAAGGATAGCATGATATAATTCACATATATGATGATTGGCTAAACAGCATACCATTGCATAATTCACATATATAATGCCTTGCAACAAGATAGCATTGCATAATTCACATATATAATGTATTGCAACAAGATGGCATTTCATAATTCACATATATGGTAATTAGACACTAAATAGGTGGCATTCACACAAAGCATGTCTAAACTAAGAAAATGACATAAATGCAAGACACCATACGCACGATATGAGCAACATAACCCTACCAAGTTAGAGCATACACCTCGGGGGGAAATAGGACTAGTCATCTGTCTCTGAATCCTCCTCTGAGGAGCTATCCGTAACCAGCGAGATATGTGATACGTCTCCAACGTATCTATAATTTATGAAGTATTCATGCTGTTTTATTATCATTCTTGGATGTTTTACAATCATTTTATAGCAGCTTTATATCATTTTTGGGAACTAACCCGGACTGACGTTGTTTTCAGCAAACTACCGTGGTGTTGTTTTTTGTGCAGAAATGAAAGTTCTCCAAATGAGCTGAAACTTTTTGACGAATTTTTTTGGAACAAAAGAGACCCCCGAAGCTTCGTGGGAGGGCCAGAAGAGCCACGAGGAGGGCGCAACCCGCCAGGGCGTGCCAGGTGGGCCGTCCGTGCCACGTTGGGTCGTGCTCACCTCGAGGCCCATCTTAGCGTGAAACCAACGCCAAAAAATCCTATAAATAGAGAAACCATCAAGGGTTAACCTAGATCAGAAGTTCCGATGCCGCAGGCCTCTGTAGCCACCGAAACCAATCTAGACCCCATTCCAGCACCCTGCCGGAGGGGGGAATCATCTCCGGTGGACATCTTCATCATCCCGGCGGCCACCACGATAAGGAGGGAGTAGTCCACCCTCGGGGCTGAGGGTTTGTACCAGTAGCTATGTGTTTAATCTCTATCTATCTCATGTTCTTGATATGTCACAATCTTGATGTATCGCGGGCTTTGTTAATATAGTCGGATTATGGTGTTTTCCCCTCTCTATCTTGTTGTGAATTGAGTTTTCCCTTTGAGATTTCGTTGTTATCGGATTGAATACTTTTATTGATTTGAGAACACTTGATATATGTCTTGCAATTGAATACTCGTGGTGACAATGAGGTATCGTATTGATTCACTTGATATATGTTTTGGCACTCAACTCGCGGATTCCTGAGGTGACATTGGGGTTATCTATGCATAGGGGTTGATGCACGTTCTTGTCTTTGTTTCTCCGGTAGAAGTCTTGGGGCACTCTTTGAAGTTCTTTGTGTTGGATTGAGTATTATGAATATGAATTTGCTTTGGTGTTATTTTAGTGCGAACTCTAGGATAGATCAAACGGAAAGAATAGCTTTGAGGTGGTTTCATACCCTACAAACAATTTATTCTTATGTTCTCCGCTAGATAGGAACTTTGGAGTTATTCTTCGTTGCATGTTGAGGGATGGTTATATGATCCAATTATATTAGCACTGTTGAGAGATTGCACTAGCGAAAGTACGGACCCTAGGCCTCATTTTCAAGCATTGCAATACCATTTTTGTGCCCGTTTACTATTTGCTACCTTGCTGTTTTTATTTATTCAGATTATAAAAATACACTTCTACCATCAATATTACACTTTTATTGATATCTTCCGAACTAGTGCACCTATACAATTTGCCATTGTATTGGGTGTGTTGGGGACACAAGAGATTTCTTGTATTTGGTTGCAGGGTTGTTTCAGAGAGACCATCTTAATCCTACACATCCCACAGATTGATAAACCTTAGGTCATCCATTTGAGGGAAAATTGCTACTGTCCTACAAAACTCTGCGCTTGGAGGCCCAACAAGAGTCTAGAAGAATAAAGTTGCGTAGTAGACATCAAGCTCTTTTCTGGCGCCGTTGCCGAGGAGGTGAGTGCTTGAAGGTATATCTTTAGATCTTGCAATTGAATCTTTTAGTTTCTTGTTTTATCACTAGTTTGGTTTATAAAAGAAAACTACACAAAAAAATGAAATTGAGGTTGCATCATATTATTGATCATCTTTATAATATCTTTCTTGAAAATGATGGATCGGAAAATTGTGCTCAATTGTTGAAGAAGAAGTCAATAAAATGTTTGGCACAAAATATTTGAATGATGATTATGTTTGTAATGTTGTTAGTATGAATTCTTTGAATATCCATGATGCTAATGATATGCAAAGCCATAAGCCTGGGGATGCTATGTTTGATGAAGATGATATTTTTAGTCCCCCAAGTTTTGATGAGAAAATTTATTATGATGATTTCATGCCTCCTATTTAAGATGATTATATTGATGAAGGTGGATTTGGAGAGGTCATGACTTTATTTAGTGATGAATCCACTATTTCATAAGAGGTTTCAATTGATTATTATAACAAAGTTGCTATCTATGATGATTATGATGATGACATGTATGCTATAAAGAATAATGATAACCATGAAACTTGTCATCATGATTTTAATTTTCAATCGCATGATAGTTATTTTGTTGAGTTTGCTCCCACTACTATTCATGAGAATAAATTTGCTTATGTGGAGATAAGTAAAATTTCTATGCTTTTGTGTCATGAAAAGAATGCTTTATGTGATGGTTATATTGTCGAATTTCTTCATGATGGTACTGAAAATTATTATGAGGGAGGAACTTATGCTTGTAGGAATTGCAATAATGTCAAGTTTCCTCTCTATGTGTTGAAAGTTTTGAAGTTATGCTTGTTTTACCTTCCTATGCTAGTTGATTCTTGTTCCCATAAGTTGTTTGCTCACAAAATCCCTATGCATAGGAAGTGGGTTAGGCTTAAATGTGATAGCCATGTGATTCATGATGCTCTTGTTATATTTCAATTCTTATCTTTTATGCGAGCATCATTGAAATCATCATGCCTAGCTTAAAAGGCATTAAAGAAAAGTGCTTGTTGGGAGACAACCCAACACTTTTACCTACTGTTTTTATGTGTTAACATGGTTAAGCTACTGTACTAATTATGTTTTATTGCTTTTGTTTCAATAAAGTGTCAAGTAAAGCCTTTGGGATCATGTTGGGTGATAGTTGATTTGACCCTGCTGAAAAACAGAAACTTTTGCGCTCACGAAAATAAGTCTCATTTTTAACAGAAGAGTGCTTTTGAGTTGATTCTTTTTCAGAAGTTTAATATACAGATTTCTCACGTGGTCCTAATTGTTTCATAATTTTTGGAGTAGAATAAGTATGGTTGGAGTACAGATTACTACAGACTGTTCTGTTTTTGGCAGATTCTGTTTTCATTGCATAGTTTGCTTGTTTCCTAGTTTCTATGGCTTATATTACTCAATATAAATTGTGGAAATGATATGCTACAGCAGTAATTGTGTGGAAACAATTATGAATCTTGTCTTTGACAGTACCAAAAGTGAAATGGTTTGCTCTTTATCATACTAACCTATCTCACAAAGTTCCATTAAGTTTTGTGTGATTGAAGTTTTCAAGTTTTGGGTGAGATGTCGATATGTGGAGAATAAGGAGTAAAAAGACCCAAAGCTTGGGGATGCCAAAGGCATCCCAAGGTGATATTCAAGGAAGATCCAATCAACTAAGCTTGGGGATCCCCCAGAAGGCATCCCCTCTTTCGTCTCCAACATTATCGATAACCTCACTTGGAGCTATGTTTTCATTCGTCACATGATATGAGTTTTACTTGGAGAGTCAATTTATTTTGTTAGGATTTTCTTGCTGTTATTTATAATAATGTTTTGCATCTTTCATTTCATTAAAAGTGGCATTGATAGCCTTTACTATGATTATTTTACAAATCTACATCTTGCTGTTTGAAAACAGAAAGTTTGCCGCTGTTGCAAAAATTCCCTAGAAAAATCAGAATGTGATAAAATGTTGAAACTTTTTGCATAATAAGCTCTCATAAATTTTCTACAGTGTGGTAGAATTTCATAATGTTTGGAGTTATGTAAGTATTGATACTCTTGCATTCTTTACAGACAGTACTGTTTTGGCAGATTGCTGTTATGTTTGCTTGTTTAATGATTCTATTGAGGATAGGAGTATTAAATATGCAGAGGCATTTAGTATGCAATGTTGAATAATAATTTTAGTGATTTTCTACAGTAGAGAATGATAAGGTTTTTGCATTGGTTTATACTAACTTATCTCACGAGTTCTTGTTGACTTTTGTGTGGATGAAGCTTTTGAGATTTTGGAAAACCGTGATATGAGAAGAATTAAAGAGACACAAGAGCTCAAGCTTGGGGGTGCCAAAGGCACCCCAAGATAATATTTCAAGAAGTCTCAAGAATCTAAGCCATCTAATCTTGGGGATGCCCCGGTATGCATCCCACTTTTCTTCTTCAACAATTATCGGTTAGTGTCGGTTGAGCCTACGTTTTTGCTTCTTCACATGATGTGTGCTATCCTTGGAATGTCATTTTATTTTGTTTTACTTTCTGTTTTAATAAAGTACTTAGATCTGAAACTTTAAAATAAAATAGGGTCCTCAAATAGTTGCCAGGGAGGCTAGGTAAGCGGCATTCACATCCCGTCAACAAAGCTCTTTTCTGTGAAATTGCTCTAGTGCTTCACTTATATCTTTTTGAGCATGGTGTGCTTTAGTATTTTTGAAGAAAATATCTCTTGCTTCACTTAAATTAATTTGAGAGAAAAAAATATTATTCTCATGATCTTCACTTATATCTTTTTGGAGTAGTTTGTCATTTACTCTTGTGCTTCACTTATATCCTATGAGTAAATTGTTGAATGAATAAAATATCATGAGGTTGAAATTATATCATGCCTAGTGGTAGCTTCAAGTTGGGTTTACAAAGCGAAATCTTTTGAGGCTTGACAATCAAAATATTGGTCATACAAGCAATTCATGAATAATTAGTACAAGGAAGAGAACTTTCACATGCAGATACACTTTCCTGGAAATCTTTTTTGATTGTGAGCCCCCATCAAAATATTATATGCCAAAATTGTTGACGTTGGACAAGGAAGACAATGTAATGATTTATGTTTATTCATATTCACATAGAAGTTATATTTTCATAGATCCTTCAACATGTGGTGCTTGCCCCCCATCTTCGCTAGCCAAAAATTCTGCACCAAGTAGAGATACTACTTGTGCATCCAAAAACCCTTAAATCCAAATCTTATTTTCAAGAGTCCATCTACCAACCTAAGGATTGAGCAATATCCTTTAAGTAAGTTGTCATCGGTGCAATAAGGCAATAAAAATTGCTTCTAAAGGTGTTAGATCATTTAGTGTAAGAGAAAATTGAGCGTTGTACGAACTTGTGATGGCTAAGTAATAAAAGCGACGGACTGCATAATAAAGGTTGCTATCATAAGGGGCAATATAACGTGATGTTCTTTTGCACTAAGGGGTTGAGCATACAAACAAAGAAGCGCATGGCAACCTCTGCTTACCTCTGCGAAGGGCCTATCTTTTACTTTTCAGTATTTACTTTTATGCAAGGAGTCAAAGTTTTCTCTCTATTCCTTTTTATTTTTTTCCGTTGGCAAGTGATGTCTAATACACAACCTTCTTCGTGTAGACGTTGTTGGGCCTCCAAGTGCAGCGGTTTGTAGGACAGTAGCAAATTTCCCTCAAGTGGATGACCTAAGGTTTATCAATCCGTGGGAGGCGTAGGATGAAGATGGTCTCTCTCGAACAACCCTGCAACCAAATAACAAAGAGTCTCTTGTGTCCCCAACACACCCAATACAATGGTAAATTGTATAGGTGCACTAGTTCGGCGAAGAGATGGTGATACAAGTGCAATATGGATGGTAGATATAGGTTTTTGTAATCTGAAAATATAAAAACAGCAAGGTAACTATTGATAAAAGTGAGCACAAACAGTATTGCAATGCGTTGAAACAAGGCCTAGGGTTCATACTTTCACTAGTGCAAGTTCTCTCAACAAGGATACCATAAATCATATATCAATCCCTCAACATGCAACAAAGAGTCACTCCAAAGTCACTAATAGCGGAGAACAAATGAAGAGATTATTGTAGGGTACGAAACCACCTCAAAGTTATTCTTTCTCATCAATCCATTGGGCTATTCCTATAAGCGTCACAAACAGCCCTAGAGTTTGTAGTAAAATAACACCTTAAGACACAAATCAACCAAAACCCTAATGTCACCTAGATACTCCAATGTCACCTCAAGTATCCGTGGATATGATTATACGATATGCATCACACAATCTCAGATTCATCTATTCAACCAACACAAAGAACTTCAAAGGGTGCCCCAAAGTTTCTACCGGAGAGTCAAGACGAAAACGTGTGCCAACTCCTGTGCATAAGTTCACAAGGTCACAGAACCCACAAGTTGATCACCAAAACATACATCAAGTAGATCACGTGAATATCCCATTGTCACCACAGATAAGCACATGCAAGACATACATCAAGTGTTCTCAAATCCTTAAAGACTCAATCCGATAAGATAACTTCAAAGGGAAAACCCAATCCATTACAAGAGAGTAGAGGGGGAGAAACATCATAAGATCCAACTATAATAGCAAAGCTCGCGGTACATCAAGATCGTGCCAAATCAAGAACACGAGAGAGAGAGAGAGAGAGAGAGAGAGATCAAACACATAGCTACTGGTACATACCCTCAGCCCCGAGGGTGAACTACTCCGTCCTCGTCATGGAGAGCGCCGGGATGATGAAGATGGCCACCGGTGATGGATCCCCCCCTCCGATAGGGTGCCTGTTGAGGATATAGCTACTGGTGTGACCCGTCGTAGATGGGCCGGGTTACGTCGCGACAGCTCTTTGTTCAGAAGCCCAAGGACAGGTTAAGGATGGCGGTTTAGTGATAGGTCTAAGGCCCAGAGGCGGCTTAAGGCCCGTAGTGGTAAACCGCCGTTGTGGCATGACTTGTAGTGTAAGGCAAGAATAATTAAGAGTCCGAGCCGGACACAGTTTATGAGCCGGCCGGGACTCTGAGAGCCGCTGGGCGTTAACCTTTCTATATAAAGGGACGACCCGGAAGCGGTTCAAGACAAGTAAGATCAGATCGATAACTAGGCGCAGCGGTTTAGCTCCCTGGTCATCAAAACCATAAGTAATCCAACCTCAACTGGAGTAGGCTTTTACCTTCACCGTAAGGGGCCGAACCAGTATAATCCTCGTGTCCTTTGTCCCGTTTAATCCCTTTAAGCTTCCTAGTTGTGATGGCTCCACGACTAAGTCCTTGCACGAGGACATCTGTCGTGACAATTCCACGACAGTTGGCGCCCACCGTGGGGCCAGCGCACGGTGGATTTGAGTTCTTGAAGGGCAGCTTCGAAGGGCTCAAGGGATACGCTGTGGGCCGGATGACCAACAGTCGTCGCGGCAAGCTCTACATCGACGATGCAAGCTGGGGCCCCGACGCCGGCTCAATCGAGTATGGGTACCGGGTCCCCTTCGGCGAAATCCACGTTTTCATTGGCAAGATTGGCGAGCCGGGCCCTGAGCCGGACCTCTGCGCCGACCTCATCGAGACGGCTCAGTGTGCGAGACCCGCCCGGACTCTGCCTGCCTTGAGGCGTGCTTTCGTGGGATGCGTCCATGGAGGACTCTCTGAAGGATCCGGATCTGGCGATGAGACAGCCGCTCGCTCTGACGGCGAGTCGTCCACAGATGAGACCAACTCGTTATATCAACTTCAAGATGGCAGGCTCAAGGGTTGTTCCGATGGCGACAGTATTCTGGACCCCTTTGAGCTGCCTAGCCGGGTTCGAATCTTCATGGCCGGCGCACAACTTGTTCAAAACCCCGCTGCTGGGGCAGGGGGGCCTGCGCACTCGCCGGCTCAGGTGCTAATGGATCTCACAGATAAGATGACTGCCTTGTTAACCGCTACGGTCGTCCCAGCGGATCAAGTTCAACATGATGCGGAGGTGGCACAGTTAAAGCTGGATATAGCAAGAGCCAAGGAAGATCTGGCAGCGGAAGGGATCAGGATGGCTGCAAAGCGGGCGGCTCTCGACGCCCAGACTCAGCTGATTCAGGCACAGTCTTTCCGGCTCACGATGGATCAGAACGCATCCAATGAGATCATGAGAAGGAGGCATCAGAAGGCTCAATCTCGACTCCCTCCGGTTTACGATCCTCGAAACCTCTTCAACACGCCTGGTGCAGGGCCCAGTAACCCGCCAGAGATCACGGCACCCGGGGCTGGGACGCCGATTCAGCCGCAAGTGATGGGGCCTCCCCGTGTGAACACTACCCCGCCTCAGTACATGCCAATACCACCGGGTCATTATGCCAACCCGTTGGAAAACATGGTCACCGCGGCGGCGCGACTGGCGGCTCTCCCAATCGAGGGTGACTCTCCAACGGCGGTCAAAACCCGCCGGGTTAGAGAACTTCTTCAGACGGCTCTTGCGCAACAGGAGGCATATTCATATAGCCGGGACAGGATTCATTCAACACCTTGTCCAGGCCGGAGCCCAAGTTATAGCAGACACATGGTTTCAGCGACCAGCTCAAGCAACGTCCGGCGCCGTGACTTGCCAGCTGGCCACGGCCCGGCACATAATGGAGCCTTTAACGCGGTAGACCAAGACAGAGCACGGCAAGAGGCAGAGCAAGCGCCTCATTTGACGGCTTACCAGCCCCTCCCGGTTTATCCGATGGCTTCTATCGAGGCGGGTATATCTACGAGGACCGGAGGTGTCCCTTGTCTGGTGCCGGCTCTCCGTAATGAACGTCTGCCCAAGGATTTCAAAGGACCTAGGAAGGTGCCTAATTATACGGCTGATTTACAACCCGGAGCATGGATCGAGAGCTACGAGATGGCTATGGAGTTGCTAGAGGTCAGCGAAGCGGCAATGGCCAAATACTTCACCATGATGTTGGATGGGACGGCCCGCACTTGGTTGAAAGGACTGTCGCCTAATTCTATCGGGTTATGGGCAGAGCTAAAAGCCCGGTTCATCCAAAACATCAAAGATACATGTAGGCAATCTATGTCAATTGTGGATTTGACTAACTGCAAGCAACAAGAGGGCGAGTCTACAACCCATTGGGTTCGCCGGGTCAAAGAGATAATACATTCGTCTGATAAGATGGATGCCGGCTCTGCAGTCTTAATGTTGGAGCAAAATTGTCGTTTTGCGCCCCTGAAGATGAAGCTCGGGCGGCTCAAGCGCGATTGCAATGATATGGGTACGCTGATGGCGGCACTGGTCAAGTACGCCGACTCTGATAGTACCAAGGATCCCATGTCTGATGATGAAAGGACAGGGAAGGGAAAGAAGAATGGCAATGGCAAGGGCCCTCAGCATAACCCGGTGAACCAGGGAGGTAACAAACGTAAGGCTGATGGCAGTATGGAGTTTGTGGCCAACGCCAATGTGCAGGATAACAACCACCGACGTAAGGGGAGACCACCTCCCCGAGCCGGCGGGTCAGGCCCGACGCTTGAGCAATTGTTGAATGAGCCCTGTCCAAGGCATGGCTCTAGGGAGAAGCCGGCCACTCATCTATGGAAAGACTGCGCAATCATGAAAGCCTTCAAGAATTCCAACGCTTTTAATGGCAACAATGGGCAGGGCGGCGGCTCAGGCGGCGGCGGCTTTCATGGCCCGGGCGGTGGCTCAAATTCCAATTCTCAGAACTTTCAAAGTAATCAAGGAGGTTTTAATCAGCAATCTGGCTAGGGTAATCAGCAGCAGCAGCAGGGGGGATACCAGACCAATCCAAAGCAGCTCAATGGTGGACAGTATCATGTGTTTACTACCAGTCTGTGCAAGCGAGATCAAAAGCTTCATAAAAGGGCTGTGAATGCTGTTGAGCCGGCGGTTCCACGCTATTTAAGATGGTCTGAGCAGCCTATTGTGTGGAGTAGGGAGGATCATCCTCCTCGGGTTGATAATCCAGGTCACCTGGCCTTGGTGGTGGCTCCTCAGGTCGTGGGGTATAAATTCACTAAGGTGCTCATGGACGGAGGTAGTAGCATCAACATCCTCTATTATGAGACCTTCCGTCGTATGGGGTTAACTGATAAAAACCTCAGCCAGTCCAACACTGTTTTCCATGGGGTGGTGCCCGGTAAGTCGGCGTATCCAGTCGGTAAGATCGAGCTGGAAGTAGCCTTTGGAGATGAGTACAACTACAGGGCGGAAAAACTGACTTTTGAGGTGGTTAAAATAAGAAGCCCGTACCATGCTTTATTTGGGCGGCCGGCTTACGCCAAGTTCATGGCACGGCCGTGTTACGTGTATTTGCAGCTCAAGATGCCGGGTCACAATGGGACCATTACGGTTCATGGCAGCCGAAAGATAGCCTTGGAGTGTGAGGAAGGAGACGCTGCTTACGCTGAATCTGTTTGTGCGACAAAGGAATTGAAGTTTTACAAGGATAATGTTGACCTGGCAGATATGACGTCTTTGAAAAAGCCAACCACGGAGCATGAGCCGGTAATGAAATTTAAGTCAGCTGATGAGACTAAACTTGTTGACTTTGTTCCAGGTGACTCATCTAAGCAGTTCAGCATCAGTGCCAATCTGGATCCGAAATAGGAAGGCGCGCTCATCGAGTTCATCCATGAGAACAGGGACATCTTTGCATGGAAACCTTCTGACATGCCGGGTGTACCAAGAGAACTCGCTGAGCACACTCTTAATATTGATCTGAAATTTAAGCCAGTCAGGCAATTCCTCCGGCGGTTTAATGAGGAGAGGCGGAAAGCCATTGGTGAGGAGGTAGCCCGGCTCTTGGCGGCCGGGTTTATCGTTGAAGTCTTTCATCCAGAGTGGTTAGCTAACCCGGTGCTTGTGCTCAAGAAGAACGGCACCTGGCGTATGTGCGTGGATTATACGGATTTAAACAAGGCTTGTCCGGCTGATCCTTTCGCTCTCCCTCGTATTGATCAAATTATTGATGCTACGGCGGGTTGTGAGCGTTTGAGTTTTTTGGATGCGTACTCTGGTTACCATCAGATCAAAATGGCTGTTAAGGACCAAGAGAAGACGACGTTCATTACTCCTTTTGGAGCCTTCTGTTATGTGTCTATGCCTTTTGGGCTCAAGAGTGCACAAGCGACTTACCAGCGTTGCGTGCAGAATTGTCTTCATAATCAGGTTGGGCGCAACGTTCATGCCTATGTGGATGATATCGTGGTTAAATCCAGAGAGAAGGAGACCTTGATAGATCATCTAAGAGAGACCTTTGATAATCTCCAGGTCTACAAGATGATGCTTAACCCGGCCAAGTGTGTTTTTGGTGTTCCTGCAGGCAAGCTCTTGGGTTTTCTGGTTTCTCACAGAGGCATTGAAGCTAACCCGGAGAAGATCAAGGCAATCACCTCTCTGGCTAAGCCGGCGTGCATAAATGACGTCCAGCGTTTGGCGGGTCGCATCGCTGCTTTGAGTCGGTTTATAAGCCGGTTGGGTGAAAAGGCCATGCCACTGTATCAGATGATGAAGAAAACAGATGACTTTGTCTAGAATGATGCTGCTAATGCTGCTTTTGAGGATTTGAAAAGACAGCTAGCTGAGCCGCCAGTCCTTGCTGCTCCTGTCGACAAGGAGCCTTTATTGTTGTATGTAGCCGCTAACACACGAGCCGTCAGTGTGGCTGTGGTGGTGGAGCGTAAGGAAGCGGGTAAGGAACATCCGGTTCAGCGGCCAGTTTACTACGTCAGCGAAGTACTCATTGAGTCCAAACAATGGTATCCACATTGGCAGAAGCTTGTTTATGGGGTGTTCATGGCAAGCCGGAAGCTTAAGCATTATTTCCAGGGCCACCCTATCACTGTGGTCAGTTCTGCTCCCCTAGGAGATATCATCCAAAACAGAGAGGCCACAGGAAGAGTTGCTAAGTGGGCTATAGAACTTGGGCCTCATGGTCTAAAATACGTGCCACGCACTGCTATCAAATCTCAAGCATTGGTGGATTTCATCAACGATTGGACAGAGCTGCAGGTGCCTGAAGAGAAACCGGATAATACACACTGGACTATTCACTTCGACAGGTCCAGGCAATTGGAGGGCTCGGGGGCTGGAGTTGTGTTAGCTTCCCCTCGAGGTGACAAGTTTTGTTATGTACTATGGTTGATGTTTCCCTGTACTAACAATGCGGCTAAGTACGAGGCCTTGCTCCATGGTCTTCGGATGGCTAAGGAGATGAGCTTAAGCCGGGTGAGGTGCTTTGGCGACTCAGATTTGGTGGCCCAACAAGTATCAGGCAAGTGGGATTCCAAGGACCCCCTCATGGCGGCTTATCGCCGCGAAGTTGATGCCATTGCTGGACATTTTCAGGGTTACCAAGTAGAGCACATCGATCGCAGAAAGAACGAGGCGGATGACGCATTAAGCCGGTTAGGCTCTCAGCGAAAGCTGGTGCCGCCTAATACTTTCTTGGATATTCTGCATAACCCTTCTGTCAAGTTGCCTACAGAGGAATACTTGGCGGTTCCTGACCCAGAAGCACAGTTGGTGGTGGCTCTCCACGTTATCCCAGAGTGGACAGTGCCATACTTGGCTTACATGACCCGGGGAGAATTGCTTGAGGATGAAACTTTGGCCAGACAAATAACCCGCCGGTCTAAGTCAATGATAATTATCAATGGCGAGCTGCATCATCGCAGTGTCACTGGAGCTTTTCAGCATTGTGTGTCCTCTGAGGAAGGTCAAGAAATTTTACGTGAGATTCACGGGGGGGATTGTGGCCATCATGCCGGCTCAAAGTCCCTTGTGGCCAAGGCTTTTCGTCATGGTTTTTATTGGCTGACGGCTCATGCTGACGCAGAGGACTTAGTCAGTAAATGTGACGGTTGTCAGAAGTTCTCAAGACGTGCTCACGTGCTGGCTCAAGAGTTGAGGATGATTCCAATCATTTGGCCGTTTGCAGTCTGGGGGCTTGATATGGTTGGGCCTTTCAAAAGGTCCAAAGATAAGAAGACCCACCTCTTGGTGGCGGTTGACAAGTTCACAAAGTGGGTTGAGGCAGAGCCAGTTAGTAAGTGTGACGCTGCCACGGCGGTTCAGTTCATGAAAAGGGTGATATTTCGCTTTGGTTTTCCACACAGCATTATAACTGACAATGGTACCAATCTGCCTAAAGGCGCCATGGAGGAATTTTGTCAACGAGAGCATATTCGGCTTGATGTTTCATCAGTGGCTCACCCTCAATCCAATGGTCAAGCTGAGAGAGCCAATCAGGAAATCTTGAAGGGCATCAAGCCCCGGCTTTTGGTCCCTTTGCAACGGACGCCGGGTTGTTGGGTGGAGGAGTTACCCTCCGTATTATGGAGCATCAATACTACTCCTAACAGGTCTACGGGTTACACGCCTTTCTTCATGGTTTATGGAGCTGAGGCGGTCCTCCCTAGCGACATCTGTCATGATTCGCCTCGAGTGGCGGCTTACGTCGAGGCGGATAATGAGCAAGCACGTCAAGATGCTCTTGACTTGTTGGACGAACAGCGTGACATAGCAGCAGCTCGCTCGGCGATTTACCAACAAGACCTGTGCCGCTATCACAGCCACCGGGTTAAGTCCAGGGTCTTTCAGGAAGGTGATCTGGTGCTCCGGCTCATCTAGGATCAAACAGACACACACAAGTTATCCCCGCCTTGGGAAGGGCCCTTTGTGGTCAGCAAGAACTTGCACAACGGGTCATATTACCTTATCGATGTTCAGGAGCACAAAGATTCACGTAAGTCGGAGGAGGAGACCCGCCGGCCGTGGAACATAGCTCAGCTTCGGCCTTATTACACTTGAGCCACCGGCTCTCATAATGTATATATTTCTATAGCCATGTATATATTGTGATAAATAATAAAACAGGACCTCTGTCCTTTTTTCCTCCAAAGGTAAATGTATCATTGTTATTTTCAGTGTAATATTACATGGTCACTTGGAGGTTGATCCGGCTTATGATCGTATTCGAATCTAGCCGTTAAAAATATGATCACTTGGGGGCTTCCTGTTCAAACATAGGTCGTATTCGAACCAAAGAGAACATAGCTGTCGATACCCACTTGATTTGCATATTGCCGAGCTCATTGGGGAGTTTTTCTTGATCATATTTGAATCATAGCTCAACCCCCTTTGGGAACCGATGTGGATCGTATTCGAATCAGCGTCGTTAAACAACTCTCAAGGTCATTTGGGGGCTTCCTGTTCAAACATAGGTCGTATTCAAACCAAAGAGAACATAGCTGTCGGTACCCTCTTGATCGGCAACGCCAAAGCCACTGGGGGCTATATGATCGCATTCGAATCTTAGCTTAACCCCTTTGGGACGGTCTCTGGTCGTATTCGAATCAGAAGCCCCTAAATTTTTGATATCTCTTGGTTTGCAAACCAGTTCTTTGATGACAACAAAAGCATTCAAGGGTAGTTCCTATTCCACCGGTTTAACGTTGATTAATAATGTTGATGGCACATAATAAGCATTATATGTGCTGGTGAACCGGAGTTGAGTTCTCAACCTCATTATTCGGGTTACATAAACCGGAAATGTACTTGAATGCTCGCAGGTATGCTGTTATGGTTATCTCGAAGATATAATTGAGAGCCGGTTTATTATGACTTTGATTCATAATCCGGGTTATATGTAAAATATGTGACTCTCCATGCAGTAAGCTGCCTAGAGACTTGTGATTTGTTTTCCTATGCAGGACAATTAAGGACAGCTCTTTAAACATAAGGAAAACGGAGGATCAAGCATAACCCGGAAGAATATAAAAGGGCAGCTTAAACAATGTTGAGCGTTACACACGTGCGCGATGGCACGACAAAATTAGGTGTTTGTCCTACTCTATTACATGACTCCCCGAGTCCGAAAGGTGAGGCATCGTCTTTTAAGACATCACATGAGCCGCCTGCGAGATCAAGGGCGTTGTTGGCCTAAGGTTTCTGGGTCATCCCTCTCCGCTCCTCCGGCTGTGTCCATGACCTGGAAGGTTGATGATTTCCAGTCAATGCCACTCAAGGCTTCAAAATGAGCATCATCATCAATTAACCCGGCCGGGTCAACTTCAGGGGCGAAGGTATGCTTACGAGTCGGAGGAATCAGGCTGACTGCTTCATAGCGTGGTGTTGGGATCCTCTGATTCTCCGCGTCGTAGCCCGGTTGATACTTGGTAAGGTTTGTATCATTACCAATCAAAGTGGCCACCGGGCGTACGCTCTTCACACAGGCAGCAAAGTCTTTCTGGTCAAAGGGAGTGCCATCTTCCTTCAAGCTAGGATACCCAAGGGCGATGTCGGCCGGGTCTAGCTCCGGTAGAAACGCCTTGTCCCGGCTTAGAGCGGCTATGGCTCCGGCTCTTGCAGAAGCTCGTCTTAACTCTTGGAGGCATTGAGGAAGCATGGCAAGCCGCCTGAGTACATCCGCCAGGTGGGTGGGAACTTCATTTGACAGAGCCACAACGGCTAAGGCACGTTGTGACCCGGTGTAAAGTTGCTCTACCAAGGTGTAAACCGCCTTCAGCTTGGTCAGCGCGTTCTGGTTGAGATTGGAACTCCTGGGACCTGCATTACAAATTCAGGTGCGCTGATGGCAATTGAGATACTTATGAGAAATGAACAATGTAAACTAGTTAGAAACTTACAGAGTAACTTACCAAAGATTGTGGAGACCATCTGAGATACATGGCGTTTTACGCCGGATAGCTCGGCGGTTCTTTCAGTAAGAGTGTGCTCCGTTTGTTCAGCCCGGCGGAGCAAAGCAGCTTTTTCATCCACCCAGGTTTTCTTTCTGCTTCAAATTTTTCTTCAGTTTCTCTTGTGCAGATATGCTGACTTCAAATTTGGAGTTGGCCTTTTGGGTTTCACTTTCCTGAGTCTTCAGGCGGTTCTTTAGATCAGATATTTCCGATTCAAATTTCTTACAGGCAGCCTGTACAAATTCCGGGTTACAGTTAGGGTGATTATAATGCAACATTAAGTCCCAAGCACTTTGCAAGCAAAGACACTTGGCACTTGGGGGCTAATGTATGCTGAAAAGCTCTATTTACAGTGCCGGTTCATGAAAATAAGTCCCAAGCACTTTGCAGGCAAAGGTACTTGGCACTTGGGGGCTAATGCGTAAAGTTGCTCAACTACTTGATTAAAGTAAGGAAAGGACCGGGTCAACTATGTTGTTTAAGCCGGCCCTTGAGTGTTACCAGGTAAGCCGGTTTTCTTGCAGTGATTATTAAGCCGGTATTAAGTCTACAACATATTTTATCATAAGTAATAGACTTGGGGGCTGGCATGGTAAGGATAACTATGGAGTAAGCAAGAGAGTCATACCTCAGATTTTTGCTGTATTTGCTTCACCCTATCAATTTCCAGGTCCCGGCTGTTGTGCACTTCATTAACATAGCCAGAGACAATATCTCCAATGCTCAGATTAGCATAGTCAGTGATGTCCAGCATGGCCCTGCGGCGTTCCAGAAGTTCTTCCTTGGCAGAGCATCTAGCCAACACGGTGGGTCTTCCCGGTTCGACAAACTCGGTCCGGGTGATTACAACGTCCGGATCATCTGGATGAGCCGGGCTGGGGATCTCCGGGTTATCAGAACCTTCCATAACTTGTTCATCAGATGGAGCGGTGGTGGTTTCAGGAGCTGGTGCAGACGGCGGCTCATGAGCAGAAGCCTCAGGTTCAGTCAGGACCGGCTCTTCGGCCGGCTTATTTTTCTTCGCCCTCTTGCTGGGCTTTACTTGTACACTGAAAGTCAAAGAGTTAGTGCAAAAACATGAGTAAGATAAGCACAAAATAAGCTGATCATCATTACCCGGGTGCGGTCTTGAAGGCCGGCAAGCTAGACTGCATTGAGTCGCCGGAGGAAGGTGAAGTTCCCTGGTAGTTTGAATCAGAAGAATTGAGTGGTTGACGAGTGACGCCCGCCAAAGGATGAAAAGGATATAAGTCGGAGATAACCTCAGTCCGGCGCTTCCTTGATGCTTCAGGTAAGCCGGAGGAGAGGTCTGCATCTTTGTTGGTCCGAGTCTGCCTCCGGCTCTCATAAATCTGTCGCTTCAAAAGAAATTGAGGATCTTGATAAGCTAAAGGATGTGAAAATCTTACTTTCCGGGTTACTCTTCGAACTTTCCGTCTCGGCAAAGGCTCGGAGTCGGATGAAATTATAGTTACCTCTTCATTCACTTCATGACTTGTTCCAGTATCCTCCTGCTGATAATCCGTGTCAATAAGATGGTTAAAAAAGGAGCCTAAAGAGTCAAGAGCTACCTCTGACTCGGAGGTGTCTTCCAGACGAAGCAGGTCCGAGGCGCTAGGTTTACTCCCCTTCTTACGGGGAGCGGCATTCCTGGCGGCTTTTTTAACTTTCCTGGCTTTTTTGGCAGCTTCGTGGTCATACTTGACCTTCCAGAATTTATCATTAGCCTGTAAAATACAACAAAGGTTAGTGAGTTAAGACAAAATCGTTAAAATGGAAGAAGAAGCATTCAGGTCAATGGTTTACCGCTGGAGCCGGGTTCGTCTTGCAGAAAGGGCTTAAGCCCACTCTCCCGCAATCTGCCAGGCTCTCGTTCAGAAGCGACTTGGTTGTATCATCACTGACGTCCTCAGGTAAGTCGTCTGGACTGTGTCGTAGAGGATCATCTTTCTGGCATGTGTAATCACACATCAAGCCGGGGCGGCGGCTTAAAGGAATCACCCGCCAGGCAACCCAGACCCGGACCAGATCAATACCATTCAAGTCGTTCCCCAGAAGAGCTTTGATTTTGTTGATGGTGGGTGTAAGTGGTTGACGTTCAGCTTGAGATAATTTGTCTGGCAAGGGGTGATTTGACTCCAGACGCAGGGCGCGAAAGCCGGGCAGAGGGTTCTCGTCAGCCGGAGAAGTGTCCTGGCAGTAGAACCATGTCTGGTTCCAATCTTTCGAGTGGCTTGGCGGCTCAGCATAAGGAAAGAGACAATCTCTCCGTCGTTGGATTGAAATTCCACCAAGTTCCAAGCTAGGCCCGTTGGCACATTCATTCTGGCGGTCCAGGTAAAATAACTCCCTAAAGAGCAGCAAGCTGGGTTCTTCTCCGAGGTACACCTCACAGAACACTTGGAAGTTGCAGATGTTTGACACGGAATTGGGTCCGATGTCTTGAGGTCGCAGATCAAAGAAGTGCAGGACATCTCTGAAGAATTTTGAGCCGGGAGGAGCAAAGCCCCGATTCATGTGATCAGTAAATATGACAAATTCCCCATCCTTGGGTTGAGGCCTCTCTTCTGACGGGTCAGGAGCACGATAGGACATGACCTCTTTCTTTGGCAGATAACCCGTTTTCACAAAATCAGCTAAGGTGCTGTCGGTGACGTTGGATCTAACCCAGTTGCATGTGATGGGTGCTTTGGGAGCCTTAGGCGGCATTGTGAAAGATGGAAGCCTATGACAAAATAAAGTTTCCGGTTCAAATTTAAGCCGAAGGAAAACTTCAGTTCAGTATTCAAGATGGCGGCTTATGAAAGGGCCTAATGATATATGTTTAATTGTGTCAGGTTATTTAAGCCGCCGTGGATATCATGAGCAATTAAGTTATTTAACTCTATTATGAATGATCCAGAAATTTCACAAAGCATGGCCTCTTTTAAGCCGGCGATATGACCCGCCATGGTTAACAGATGCAGTTTTTGCCTAAGTGTTGCACAAACAAGTTTCACAGATTACAGGGATTATTTTGGATCAAACGATCGTCCAAAAAAGAAAATTTTCTAGACCTAAAAACTGATACGGAGAAGTTCATAAGCTCTAAATGAGGTGTTTTTGCAAGCAAAAGGGGTCTGCTAATATTGAAAATGGGCGTGAAACGACTACCGCCGAAGTTATGCATTACTCTTGGATCAAAGGGGGCCATTGTGGAAGAACTGCGAAGGAATCGCGAGGAACCACGAAGAACACAGAAGAACTTGCGAACCCTGATGTGGATCTAGTATATGGGACGGCGAGGACTTACTGGTGCTGATGAGCAGCGGAGATGCGTCGCGGTTCTCTGGTCAAGACAGGTCGATACAGCGGCCTTGGTTGGTGCAGACGGGATGTGCGGCGGCGGCGGCGGAGCTCGGGCTCTGGGGTGTCGAGAGGAGGAAGATGACGGAAAGGGAAGAGTGACGACGACCTGAGGGTCGGGCCTATTTATAAGGGATGGCTGTTATGTGGGCGCAAGAAACGAGGAGGCTGAAGGCATGATTATCCAGCTACAGAGGCGCCTCGATTTCTGGGATAGTTATTAAGATAAGGATCCGATGAGATACGTTGGACGGAATGTGCATTAATGGCGGATGATGTCACGGCGGGTTACCACGAATCCAGAAGATGACGTCATGGCGGGTTATAACCTTCGCGCAAACAGAAGCCGGAAGATTTTCTCTTAAGGTATTGAAGATTGACATGAACCGGTTCAAATCAATCTAGGGCCTAATGTTGAGGATATAGCTACTGGTGTGACCCGCCGTAGATGGGCCGGGTTACGTTGCGACAGCTCTTCGTTCAGAAGCCCAAGGACAGGTTAAGGATGGCGGTTTAGTGATAGGTCTAAGGCCCAGAGGCGGCTTAAGGCCCGTAGTGGTAAACCGCCGTTGTGGCATGACTTGTAGTGTAAGGCAAGAATAATTAAGAGTCCGAGCCGGACACAGTTTATGAGCCGGCCGGGACTCTGAGAGCCGCTGGGCGTTAACCTTTCTATATAAAGGGACGACCCGGCGGCGGTTCAGGACAAGTAAGATCAGATCGATAACTAGGCGCAGCGGTTTAGCTCCCTGGTCATCAAAACCCTAAGTAATCCAACCTCAACTGGAGTAGGCTTTTACCTTCACCGTAAGGGGCCGAACCAATATAATCCTCGTGTCCTTTGTCCCGTTTAACCCCTTTAAGCTTCCTAGTTGTGATGGCTCCATGACTAAGTCCTTGCACGAGGACATCTGCCGTGACAATTCCACGACAGTGCCAGAACAGGGTCCCGATTGGTTTTTGGTGGCTACAGAGACTTGTGGCGGCGGAACTCCCGATCTAGGTTTCTTTCTGGGGGTTTCTGTATTTATAGGAATTTTTGGCGTCGGTCTCACGTCAGGGGAGTCTCTGAGTCTTCCACGAGATAGGGGGACGCACCTAGGGGGTAGGGCGCGCCCTCCACCCTCGTGGACGGCTCGAGACTCTTTTGGCCCAACTCTCTTACTCCGGGGGCTTCTTTTGGTCCATAAAAAATCCACAAAAATTGGCAGGTCAATTGGACACCATTTGGTATTCCTTTTCTGTAAAACTCAAAAACAAGGAAAAAACATAAACTGGCACTGGGCTGTAGGTTAATAGGTTAGTCCCAAAAATCATATAGAATAGCATATAAATGCATATAAAACATCCTAGATGGATAATATAATAGCATGGAACAATCAAAAATTATAGGTACGTTGGAGACGTATCAAGCATCCCCAAGCTTAATTCCTGCTCGTCCTCGAGTAGGTAAATGATAAAAACAGAATTTTTGATGTGGAATGCTACCTAACATATTTATCAATGTAATTTTCTTTATTGTGGCATGAATGTTCAGATCTGAAAGATTCAAGAAAAAAGTTTAATATTGACATAAAGATAATAATACTTCAAGCATACTAAAAAAGTAATCATGTCTTCTCAAAATAACATGGCCAAAGAAATTTCATCCCTACAAAATCATATAGTTTGGCTATGCTCCATCTTCGTCACACAAAATGCTCAAATCATGTACAACCCCGATGACAAGCCAAGCAATTGTTTCATACTTTAGTATTTTCAAACTTTTTCAACTTTCACGCAATACATGAGCGTGAGCCATGGACGTAGCACTATAGGTGGAATAGAATGGTGGTTGTGGAGAAGACAAAAAAGAGGAAGATGGCCTCACATCAACTAGGCGTATTAATGGGCTATGGAGTTGCCCATCAATAGATATCAATGTGAGTGAATAGGGATTGCCATGCAACGGATGCACTAGAGCTATAAATGTACGAAAGCTCAACAAAAGAAACTAAGTGTGTGTGCATCCAACTTGCTTGCTCACGAAGACCTAGGGTATTTTGAGGAAGCCCATCGTTGATATATACAAGCCAAGTTCTATAATGAAAATTCCCACTAGTATATGAAAGTGACAAAATAAGAGACTCTCTATCATGAAGATCATGGTGCTACTTTGAAGCACAAGTGTGGAAAAAGATAGTAGCATTGTCCCTTCTCTCTTTTTCTCTCTTTTTTTTGGCTTCTTTGGCCTCTCTCTCTTTTTTTATTTCCTCACACGGGACAATGCTCTAATAATGATGATCATCACACTTCTATTTATTTACAACTCAAGGATTACAACTCAATACTTAGAACAAAATATGACTCTATATGAATGCCTCCGGCGGTGTACCGGGATGTGCAATGAATCAAGAGTGACATGTATGAAAAAAATTATGAATGGTGGCTTTGCCACAAATACGATGTCAACTACATGATCATGCAAGGCAATATGACAATGATGGAGTGTGTCATAATAGACGGAACAGTAGAAAGTTGCATGGCAATATATCTCCGAATGGCTATGGAAATGCCATAATAGGTAGGTATGGTGGCTGTTTTGAGGAAGGTAAATGGTGGGTTTATGGTACCGGCGAAAGTTGCGCGGTACTAGAGAGGCTAGCAACGGTGGAAGGGTGAGAGTGTGTATAATCCATGGACTCAACATTAGTCATAAAGAACTCACATACTTATTGCAAAAATCTACAAGTCATCAAAACCAAGCACTACTCACATGCTCCTAGGGGGATAGATTGGTAGGAAAAGACCATCGCTCGTCCCCGACCGCCACTCATAAGGAAGACAATCAAAGAAACACCTCATGCTTCAAATTTGTTACACAACGGTTACCATACGTGCATGCTACGGGACTTGCAAACCTCAACACAAGTATTTCCCAAATTCACAATTAATCTACTAGCATGACTCTAATATCACCATCCTCGTGTCTCAAAACAATCATCAAGCATCAAACTTCTCATAGTATTCAACGCACTTTATATGGAAGTTTTTATTATACCCATCTTGGATGCCCATCATATTAGGACTAAATTCATAACCAAAGTAAATTACCACGCTGTTCTAAAAGACTCTCAAAATAATATAAGTGAAGCATGAGAGTTCATCTATTTCTTCAAAGTAAAACAACCGCCATGCTCTAAAAAGATATAAGTGAAGCACTAGAGCAAACGACAAACTACTCCGAAAGATATAAGTGAAGATCAATGAGTAGTTGAATAATTATGCAACTATGAGAGTCTAACATTTAAGAATTTCATATCTTGGTATTTTATTCAAACAGCAAGCAAAACAAAAGAAAATAAAATGACGCGCCAAGCAAAACACATATCATGTGGTGAATAAAAATATAGCTCCAAGTAAAGTTACCGATGAACGAAGACGAAAGAGGGGATGCCTTCCGGGGCATACCCAAGCTTAGCCTCTTGGTTGTCCTTGAATATTACCTTGGGGAGCCTTGGGCATCCCCAAGCTTAGGCTCTTTCCACTCCTTATTCCATAGTACATCGAATCTTTACCCAAAACTTGAAAACTTCACAACACAAAACTCAACAGAAAACTCGTAAGCTCCGTTAGTATAAGAAAATAAAAACACCACTTTTTGTACTGTTGTGAACTCATTCTTTGTTTTTATTGGTGTAATATCTACTGTATTCCAACTTCTCTATGGTTCATACCCTCCAATACTACTCATAGATTCATCAAAATAAGCAAACAACACATAGAAAACAGAATCTGTCAAAAACAGAATAGTCTGTAGCAATCTGATTTGTTCGAATACTTATGGAACTCCAAAAATTCTGAAATAACTTGTTGGACGTGAGGAATTTGTCTATCAATCTTCTGCAAAAAGAATCAACTTAAAAGCACTCTTCTGTAAAAAAAAATGACAGCTAATCTCGTGAGCGCAAAGTTTCTGTTTTTAATAGCAAGATCACACTAACTTTCACCCAAGTCTTCCCAAAGGTTCTACTTGGCACTTTATTGAACAAAAGCTATAAAACATCATTAATACAGTAGCTTAATCATGTGTACACACAAAAACAGTAGGGGTAAATATTGGGTTGTCTCCCAACAAGCGCTTTTCGTTAATGCCTTTTTAGCTAGGCATGATGATTTCAATGATGCTCGCATAAAAGATAAGAATTGAAACATAAAGAGAGCTTCATGAAGCATATTACTAACACATTTAAGTCTAACCCACTTCCTATGCATAAGGATTTTGTGATCAAACAACTTATGGGAACAATAATCAACTAGCATAGGAAAGCAAAACAAGCATAACTTCAAGATTTTAAGCACATAGAGGGGAAACTTGATATTATTGCAATTACTACAAGCATATATTCCTGTCTCATAATAATTTTCAGTAGCATCATGAATGAATTCAACAATATAACCATCACATAAAGCATTATTTTCATGATGCACAAGCATAGAAATTTTACTACTCTCCACATAAGCAAATTTCTTCTCATTCGGAATAGTGGGAGTATCATAAGAAACTCGAATACTATAAATTGTTTCAACATTAAAAGAATAATGTTCAGAAAAAGGGAAATCATAATCATGACAAGTTTTGTAAATATAATCATCACTACTTTTTATAACATAAGTATCATCACAATAATCATCATAAGTAGCAACTTTGTTCTCATCATAATCAATTGAAACCTCTTCCAAGATAGTGGAATCATTACTAAATAAAGTCATGACCTCTCCAAATCCACTTTCATCAATATAATCATCATAAATAGGAGGCATGCTATCATCATAAAATTCACTCATCAAAACTTGGGAGACAAAAAATATCATCTTCATTAAACATAGCATCCCCAAGCTTGGGACAAACATTAATTGGAGCAAATAAATTCTGAAACATGTCATTCTCATCAAACATAGCATCCCCAAGCTTGGGCCTTTTCATATCATAAACATAATCACTCTCATCATTAATAGTATGGATAGCACCAATAGTATAGCAATTATCATCATCACAATGAGTAATAGGACAAACATCATTTGGGAGGGGTACCTTTTTACCTTTGCTTCTCTCTCTTTTCTTTTTCTTCTTCACATTATGTGTGGGTTTAGTCCTCTTTTTGGAGCTCCTTATTAATGACATTGGTTGAATAGAAGGTTCCTCCTCGTTACTTGATTCATCATAGAAATAATAGGAGGATATTGGGAAGTCTCTCCCCTTTCATTAGTATTCTCTTCATCTTCTATTTGTTTTCTTGTCTTTATGTAATTGGCAATATAAGGATTTTCAATGCAATTCACCGCACAATACATAAAAATTTCTTCTAGATCAAAATCAAGAACTCTCTCAAGGGAAAATTCTGGAATATTCTTAGTTATACGTTTCATTTCTTCATAACCCAAAAGCAAACTAAGTTCATTATGATGTGCAAGGGAAATCAAGTCATCACAATTTTTGGACACGATTCGATCATGAAACAATTTGCATTGGATATTTAGATGATCACGTTCATTGCAAATTCCACAAGGATGGCAAAGAAATTTTAAATTTTTAGCACAAGCATCTAGCCTCTCTTGCAACCATTTAGTTTCTAAATACTTATGCCTCTTGCAAAATCTATCTTCCCTATTTGGTGTGTACTTGCAAACTCTATGCACTCCATGAAAATTGGCATGCTTATAAGAGACATTTTCATCATGACTAGTGCAATCATCATTAGTACTATGGATATTCAGAGAGTTCATACTAACAACATTGTAATCATGCTCATCCTTCAAATATTTAGTGCCAAACATTTTAATGCATTTTTCTTCTAACACTTGAGCACAATTATCGGAATCCTTATTTTCACGACAGATATTCAAAAGATGAAGCATATGAGGCACCCTCAATTCCATTTTTTGTAGTTTTCTTTTATAAACTAACTAGTGATTGTAACGATCCGACCTCAAATGGTCAAATCTCTGTGTATAAGTGTCATCCCTGGATCTGACACACACAGTACTCAAGGATTTATAACAGAGTTTCAATCACACACTTATTACATCGAATGTCTCAAAAGAGAACTTATTACAATAATATGGCTTAGGGCCATCTAAATAACATAACTGCGGAAGCATCAAAGGTGAATGAGTCCATCGACTCCAACGGCATAGCTGAGTGCACGACAACGACCTATCGCACCTTAATCTACGTCTGAAAAGTCTGCAACATAATACGTTGCAGCCCGAAACGGGTCAGCACATGGAATATGCTGGCAAAATAACACTATAGAGCAATGAACAAGAAAACAGCTATAACTACATGCATATATAGCTGGTGGAGGCTCTATGGTTATCATTTGCATAAAGCTAGTTTTTCCCTACAACAAAGGAATACATTTTATTTAACTACAAAGTTTGTTGATAAAAATTGAGAAGGTTCCTCCAACTCAATCCCAATTAAACAATATTTACAACCCAACAAATTTATTTAAGTAGAGTGATGAGATCAAGTCAATAATTCAAATACCGGATACTCAAGATGTCCATAACCGGGGACACGGCTAACCATGATTAGTTTGTACACTCTGTAGAGGTTTGCGCACTTTTCCTCACAAGACTCGATCTCTTCCGTTGAATTTCTCGCACTACATGGTGTTTGAGAAACGGATGACCGAGACACAGTCTTTCAGAAGCGTTAACTCTTTACTCTGGGTAGACAGTACCACCTACATCCCCTACATCTGCTAGCCTACCACTAAAAGAGGTCACACAACATAGTCAACTATGCCAGAGCCCATAATGGCTTGTGGCTGCACACGAAAGTTTCCAGCATGAAAACTCTTATGATCCCTTTGAGCCTAGGTGGCAAACCGTAGGATGATCACACGGGTACTCCAGGATATCCCAGGACAACGCTGGATTTCTCCAGGTGCCCAGGCAACCACTGGGTGCTCCAGGGTGCCTCAACCAATCCACCCAGATGTGTATTAAAGTAGCCACCTTAAGTTTAACCATTAAGTAAAACTCTCACATCTGTCATGGATACACTCAAACCCAAACCACGTCTACGAGCATAGCATAGCAGGTATAAGCATAACGTAGAAGTGACTCCCAGGGTTTGATACAAGACAATAGGTTCTACCTCATCAACTACTTCCCAATACCCACATGTCAATCAGATCCTAACCATGCAATGTTTGAGGGTTGAATCTAATGCATAAAAATTGGGTAATAAAAGGGTATGATCCAAGTGTTACTTGCCTTGCTAATGATCTGAAAACCCTAGTAACTCATAGTAGCACGCTTCGCACTCCGGAAACTCTATCATGAACAAACAATAGCATACATAATCACTCAAGCATAATATGCAAGGGTAAAACTCAAATTAAAATATCCAAACCGAAAATTCAACTGAAAAGCTTCGATTTGCAAAAAGAATCAATCAAATCGGAGCTACGAAACTCAAACTACGATCAAAAGAAGTTCGAATTCAAATCTGCTTGAAACCAAATTTTAAATTGTCAAAACCATGTTCAAGTTGATTAACTGGAAAGAGGGGAACAAGACGAAGACTTTGGCGTTGGTTTTACTAGATTTGGATAAACGAGCAAAACGTTGCAAGGGTTTGAAGATCAGGGACTAATCTATGATAAAAGTATTCGCGGATAGGTTGGCGTTGGTTTGAAGATCAGGGTTTGAAGAGCTAGCCGAAAATAAAATAAAAAGAAAAACCTATCGAACGAACGTTCGCTAACAGAACTAAACAAACGAATATGTTCGTTAAACAAACTAAACAAAGAGCGTTCGCTATTTAGGACCGATCGAAATAAACCGAGAAAACCGAAGAAACCCTAAAAAAACCGATCTAGGTTTTATAAATAGAAACCGGCGGGCGGCGGCGGTTTCCGACGAACAGTGGCGGCTAGCGGTGTAGGGCGGCGGGGTGGCGACGGCGAGTGCGGGCGGCGGCTGCGGGTTGCGGCGGCTGCGGGACGAGGTGTGGGAGGAGGCGGCGGGGTGGGGCGGTATATAAAGGGGCCGGGGGCGGCGCTGCCTTGGGCGAGGGAGTGGCCATGGGAGTCCGGCTCGGACTCCCCTCGGTGTTCGTGCGGCGGCGGGTCTCCTCCCGCTCCGGAGGAAGGCGGCGGGGCGACGCGGCCTGCGGCCTGCTCGGCTAGGCCTTGGGCCCAGTCGGGCGGGAAGAAGTTTTTTTAATAAAATTCCGCCCGAAGAAAAATCCTAATAAAAAAATAAAAAAATTCTAAAAATACCAGAAACAATTTCCACTGTCTAAACCTAATAATTAAGAACAAAGTGAACATTTTTGTGGCCTAAAAATGCAATTTTCAAAAATGCTTATTTTTCTAATTCAAATAAAAAGCAAATAAAATCCAAATAAAAGTATAATTTTGATTTTAAAATTTCTCCTCCAATATTCCTCTGTTTTGAAGAAGTCATATTATCTTCTCTCTTTTATTTTTTTTAATATTGGAAACAATTGGAGAGAAAAGTATTAAAACCAAATCGATCCTTTTTTCAAATTTGAGAAAAACTCAAATATGATAATAAACGAAATCTCCAACTCTCTCCTTGCGTCCTTGAGTTGCTTAAGATTTCTAGGATCACAACCAAAATGCAAAAAAAATATGATATGCATATGATGACCTATGTATAACATCCAAATTGAAAAATTGGGATGTTACAAACCTACCCCCCCCCCTTAAGATGGATCTCGCCCTCGAGATTCGGGTTGGTTAGAAAATAGGTGTGGGTGGTCTTTCCGTGGGTCTTCTTCTCGCTCCCAGGTGGCTTCTTCCTCGGTATGGTGGCTCCACTGAACTTTGCAAAATTTGATAACCTTGTTGCGTGTAACTCGGCTGGCAAACTCGAGAATTTTGATGGGTTTCTCCTCGTAGGTTAGGTCACTATCCAACTGAATTGCTTCCAGGGGCACTGTATCTCTCAGAGGAATATCGGCCATCTTCGCATGGCACTTCTTCAACTGGGAAACATGAAACACATCATGAACTCCTGACAGTCCTTCGGGTAACTCCAACTTGTTGGCAAGTTCTCCCATACGCTCCAAAACGCGATATGGTCCTACAAATCTTGGGGCTAACTTTCCCTTAACTCCAAATTGTTTAACTCCTCGGGGTGGTGACACACGAAGATATGCTCTGTCTCCTATTTCGTGTTTAGTATCCGCATAACTCTTCTGCCTGGACTGAGCTACCTTCAGTCTATCTCGAATCAACTTAACCTTCTCTTCAGATTCCTTGATTAAATCCGGTCCAAACAACTGGCGATCTCCAACTTCATCCCACATTAACGGTGTCCTGCACCTCCTTCCATACAAAGCTTCGAAAGGTGCCATCTTCAAACTAGCCTGATAATTGTTGTTGTATGAGAACTCTGCGTAAGGTAAATTGTCATCCTGGCTAGATCCATAATCTAGCGCACAAGCTCTCAACATGTCCTCCAGAATCTGATTGACTCTCTTGGTCTGTCCATCTGTCTGCGGTTGAAAGGCTGTACTGAACTCTAGCCTGGTACCCAAAGTCTGGTGCAACTGATTCCAAAACTTCGAAGTAAACTGAGTCCCTCTATCTGATATGATGGTCCTCAGGACTCCATGCAGACATACGATCCTGGTTATATATATCTTGGCCAACTTCGCGCTCGTGTAGGTGGTTTTCACTGGGATAAAGTGAGCCACTTTGGTCAAGCGATCAACTACTACCTAGATAGAATCATATCCAGATCGTGTCCTGGGTAATCAAGTGATGAAATCCATGCCAAGCTTATCCCACTTCCATTCGGGTATCAACATAGGCTGCAATAATCCTGCCGGCTTCTGATGTTCTGCTTTAACTCTCTGACATACATCACATACAGCTACATACTTGGCAATATCATTCTTCATACCGGTCCACTAGAAACATTCCTTCAAATCCAAATACATCTTGGTGTTTCCTAGGTGAATCGAGTATGGCGAATCGTGGGCCTCCTGAAGTATTAACTTCCTGATCTCTGCATTATTAGGTACATATACACGATCCTCAAACCATAAAGTTTCATGCTCATCTTCACGAAAACCCTTGGCTTTTCCTTTGCTCATCTTCTCCTTTATCTCAACAATTTCCTTATCCTCCTTCTGAGCTTCTCGAATCTTTCCCAATAATGTAGACTGAACTTCCATTGCTGCAACAAAACCTCTTGGAACTATCTCCAAACGAAGTTCCTTGAGATCGTTTGCTAACTCCTGTGGTAATCCTCCGCTTACGAGGGTGTTAACATAACTCTTCCGACTCAAAGCGTCTGCTACGACATTGGCCTTTCCTGGATGATAATGCAACTTCATATCATAATCCTTTATTAACTCCAACCATCTCCTCTGCCTGAGATTCAACTCCTTCTGGGTGAAAATATACTTCAAACTCTTATGATCCGTGTATACATCACAACGGTTTCCAATAAGAAAATATCTCCAGGTCTTGAGCGCATGCACTACGGCTCCTAACTCCAAATCATGTGTGGCATAATTCAACTCATGAGGTCGAAGCTGTCGTGAGGCATATGAAACAACTCTTCTGTCTTGCATAAGTGCACCTCCAAGTCCTTGGCGAGAAGCATCGCAATACACATGGAAATCCTTGCATATGTCCGGAAGAATTAGCACTGGGCTGTAACTAACCGCTTCTTCAACTCTTGAAAATTGGCCTCACATTCTTCGGTATACTTAAACTTGGTGTCCTTCTTCAATAACTCCGTCATGGGTTTTGCAATCTCAATGAATCTCCGGTAATATCCCACGAGTCCAAGAAAACTGCGGATCTCTCCAACTGAGGTGGGTGCCAACCACTCAGTGACTGACTGAACCTTGGTAGGGTCTACTGCTATACCTTCTCCTGATATGACATGTCCTAGGAAACTAACTTCTGTAACATCCCAAATTTTCAATTTGGAATGTTATACATAGGTCATTCATGCATATCATATTTTATTGCATTTTGTTTCGCGATCCCCAAAATTCTAAGCAACTCAAGGACCCACGGAGAGAGTTGGGGATTTCACCGGTTTCATATTTGAATTTTCTCAAATATCAAAACAAGGATCACTTTGGTTTTTATTATTTTTCTCTCTGAAAGTATTTCATATTAAAAATTATGAGAGGAGATAATATGACTTCTCATAAATAAATGAAATATTGGAGGAAAAATATTAAAAATCAAATAAGCGTTTTTTATTTTGGTTTTATCGTTATTTTATTTGAATTAGGAAAAATATGCATTTTTCAAAATTGCGTTAGAGGCACAAATAAATGTTCACTTTGTCCGCAATATTACTAGAGGACCGTGAAAATTTATTTCAAGATTTTTGGTGTCCGTTTAGTATTTCTTTTCTTTGTTTTTCTGCGTCCGGTTCAAAAAAACGCAACCGACCTAACCGGGCTGTGTCCGACCTGGACACTGAGCCCGGCCGGCCTTCATAAGCCGGGAGGCCCGAGGCCCCGCTCCAAGTCGCCAGCCCCGCCGCCCGAACCCTAGCGCCGCCCGACGCCCCCAGCCGCGGCCGCCGCCTCGCCGCGCCGCCGCCCGACGCCGGAGCCGCCCACCGCCGGCTCGCGCCGCCGCCTCGCCGTTCGTCAGTTTTCTCAGAAAAACCGTTCGGTTTTTTTAAAACCTTAGATCTAGTCTTTTTTATAGATCGATTTTGTTTCGGTTTTCTGCGGTTTCGTTAAATAGCGGACGTTCGTCCGTACGTTCGTTTTAATGAACACCGTTCATCCATTAGTCACAGAGAGTGAACGTTCGTTCGTTAGCATGTTTGTTAGTTTTCCTTTTCAGGGTTTTTCCGCGATTATATCTGATTATGATTTCTGCCCTAAACTTCGTTTTAGTTTATCTTTTCGCTCGTTTATCCAAATTAGGTGAAACAATCGTCTAGATCTTTGTCTCGAAGCCCTCTTTCTGTTTAACCAACTTGAACAAGATTTTGGTACTGTAAAATTTGACTTTAGTCTAGAATAGTAATCGGATCTTGTTTCTTTCGCAGTTTGAGTTTTGTCGCTCCGTTTGATTTGATTCTTTCTGCAAACTGGAGTTCTTCAGTTGAACTTTCTGGTTAGATCTTCTTGTTTGAATTTTACTCGTGCATCTTTGCTTGATTGCTTATGTATGCTATTATTTGTTTGCGATAGAATTCCCGGAGTGTGAAGCATGCTACTATGAGTCACTAGGTTTTGCGGATTGTCAGCAAGGCAAGAAACACATTGATCATACTCTCTTCATACCTAGTTTTTATGCATTAGTACCAATCCTCAAACATTGCATGATTAGGATGTGATTAACTTGTGGGTATTGGGAAGTAGACGATGAGGTAGAACCTATTGCCCTGTTTATATCAAACCCTTGGGAGTTACCTCTACGTTATGCTTATATTGCTATCCTATGCTCGTAGACGTGGTTTGGGTGAGTGAATCCATGACAGATGTGAGATTTTTAATTAATGGTTAACTTTAATACACATCTGGGTGAATTTCTTGTGGGCACCTCGAGAACCCAGTGTTGTCCTAGGATATCCCGGAGTACCCGTGTGATCATCCTACGGTCCGCCACCCAGGCTAAAAGGGATCATAAGGTTATTCATGCTAGAAACTTCCGTGTGCAGCCACAAGATATTATGGGCTCTAGCATAGTTGAGTATGTCGCATGACCTCTTCCAGTGGTAGGCTAGCAGATGTAGGGGATGTAGATTGGTACTGTCTACCCAAGGTTAGAGTTAATGCTTCTGAAAGACTGTGTCTCGGTCATCCGTTTCTCAAACACCATGTAGTGCGAGAAATCCAACGGAGGAGATCGAGTCTTGTGGGGAAAAGTGTGCAAACCTCTGCAGAGTGTATAAACTAATCATGGTTAGCCGTGTCCCCGGTTACGGACATCTTGAGTATCTGGTTCTTGGATTATCATATGGATCTCATCACTCTAAATTAATTTGTTGGGTTGATAATTACTTTTAATTGGGATTGAGTTGGAGGAACCTTCTCAACGTTGTTCAACTACCGCAAGTTAAATAAAATATATTCCTTTGTTGTAGGGAAAAACTGGCTTTTCGCAAAACATATTAACCTTCCAGCCTCCACCAGCCATATTTGCATATAGTGATAGCCTTTATCTGTTCATTTCTCTACTGTGTTATATTGCTAGCATATTCCATGTGCTGGCCCGTTTTCAGGCTGCAACGTATCATGTTGCAGACTTTTCAGATGAAGAGTAAGGTTCGCTAGGCCGTTGTTGTGCACTCAGCCATGCCGTTGGAGTTGATGGACTCACTTTATCTTCCAAGCCTTCCGTTGTTATCGTTTTCAGATGGCATTAAGCCATATTTATTGTAACAAGTTCTCTTTGGAGACTATCGATGTAATAAGTGTGTGATTGCTACTCTGTTATAAATCCTTCGAGTACTATGTGTGTCAGCATTACCGGTCCAGGGATGACACTGAAGAACAGAGACTTGACCATCTGAGGTCGGGTCGCTACAACTTCCTTCAACCAAAACTCACATTTGCTGAACTTGGCATATAGCTGATGTTCCCTGAGCTTCTCGAGAACTAAACACAAATGCTCCTTGTGTTCCTCTTCATTCTTTGAGTATACCAATATATCGTCAACGAACACCACAACAAACTTATCCAAGAACTCCATGAACACCTTATTCATCATACTCATGAAATAGGCAGGGGCATTAGTCAATCCAAATGACATAACTGTGTACTCATATAGCCCGTACCTTGTGGTAAAAGCTGTCTTAGGTATATCCTGTTCTCAGATCTTCAGCTGGTGGTATCCTGATCGAAGATCGATCTTGGAGAATACTTTAGCTCCTTGCAGCTGGTCAAACAAATCATTGATAATCAGTAGTTGGTACTTGTTCTTGATCGTCACTTCATTCAATGCATGGTAATCAACAACCATTCTCAAAGATCCATCCTTCTTCTCAACTAAGAGCACTGGGGCTCCCCACGGTGACAAACTTGGTCGAATGTAACCTTTCTCCAATAACTCCTTAATCTGCTTCTTAATTTCCTCCAGATTGTTAGCGGGCATCCGATACGGTCTCTTCGATATTGGTCCGGTGCCTGGCAACAGCTCTATTAAAAACTCTATATCCCGATCTGGCGGCATGCCTGGTAGTTCCTCTAGGAATACGTCCGGGTAATCCTTCACAACAGGCACTTCTTCCTGAACAACTCCTGAGAGAGAATTCACTTGGGTCCTCCTTGGCGCATGCCTGGATACATACTTGATCCTCTTTCCCTCCGGGGTGGTGAGTAAAATTGACTTACTAGCACAATCGATGTTCCCTCCATACTTTGATAGCCAATCCATGCCTAGTATTATATCCAATCATTGTGACTCCAAAATTATTAGGTCTGAGGGGAGAACGTGGCTACCAATGGTTAAGGGTAACCGATCACACCATCGGCTGCCCATATACTCTGCTCCTGGCGAGCTTACTAACATGGGTGACCTAAGGGCTAAGGTTGGCAACTGGAAGTGGTGGCGGTGGGTTGTTGTTGTTGTTGCCTTGGTTCTGGACTAGTAGCTGCATCAAGGCATTCTGCTGTTGGATCAACTGAGTGAGCTCCGGTGGGAAGACAAATCCGGGGTCACGTCTCGGAGGCATCTGATGGGTTTAGAGGGGAGAGATTAGAATAGAGTGAGGTCTAAAGAGAAATCACTACCCATATGCACATGAGACAAACACATTCATATCACACCACTCAATTCAAACAAGGGCATACAATCGATCTAACTATCGTTACAAAATACTTGGACTATTACTATATACATGGGGGAAATACTACTGATAATATGGTGGTCGACTAGAAATTTTGATCGGTGGAAGACTCCATGATATCCGCTCCAGCCTCGTCTTCGTAATCATCATCACTATCAGGGTCGGAGTCGGTGTCGTCAATGATGATGTAGTCTTCAGAACGGATGTCCTCCTCACGTGCGGGATCTCCCATGAATATTCCTAGCTTCTTCTTCAGGTCTTCATTCTTCTCCAGCAACACTACAATTTCCTCCTCATATCCATCGCGTGTAGACTTGAGTTCCTCTTCAAGCTCCATGTTCCTGGTCATCACCTTCTTCAGATCTAGCATGCTGGCGCACATTTGGTTCTCGTGACGGCGAATGTGCTGGTTTAACTCCTGGATGTAGGCTGCAATGGACTTGACCCTCCTGGTGCTAATCATCTCCCATTGCTCATCTCGGCGCCCACATATCTGGTAGATGGTGTCCTTAAGTTCCTTGTTGTAAACTTCGCCGATACGTCCCATGGCGATGTGAGCTGCCATGCTCCTTCCTAGACTCCAGGTTGGTGCATCAAAGGAAAACTCTATGGGCTCCGTAACTGGCTCGAATGTCCTTCCTGGAACATGTACTCGTATCATCCAACGCTCCTCTTCTGGTAAAGTGGCGATGTAGGTCCCGATGAAGCTTAGTATTCCGATGTTCAGGTACCTAGTGACTTCCTTCAAGTGTCGTCCAAAAGGTGTGTCTTCATCCGGTTGAGCAAACTTGTTCCTTGGGTTCGCCATCTATAGAGTGGAAAATGGATAAGAGTCAGAAATGAGTAGAGAAGAGTGACATATGGTTTATCTTAGTGGTCGCGTCCTACAGGCAGCGTGCGCTATGATACCATCTTATAGCGATCCGATGAAGACACACCTATTTTCACGAAAGATATTAAAAATATGAAGCATATGAGGCACCCTCAATTCCATTTTTGTAGTTTCCTTTTATAAATTAACTAGTGATTGTAGCGATCCGACCTCAAACGGTAAAATATCTGTGTATAAGTGTCATCCCTGGACTGGTAATGCTGACACACACAGTACTCGAGGATTTATAACAGAGTTTCAATCACACACTTATTACATCGAATTTCTCAAAAGAGAACTTATTACAATAATATGGCTTAAGGCCATCTAAATAAGATAACTGCGGAAGCATCGAAGGTAAATGAGTCCATCAACTCCAACGACATAGCTGAGTGCACGACAACAACCTAAACGGGTCAACACATGGAATATGCTGGCAAAATAACACTATAGAGCAATGAACAAGAAAACAGCTATAACTACATCCATATATGGCTGGTGGAGGCTCTATGGTTATCATTTGCATAAAGCTAGTTTTTCCCTACAACAAAGGAATACATTTTATTTAACTACAAAGTTTGTTGATAAATATAGAGAAGGTTCCTCCAACTCAATCCCAATTAAACAATATTTACAACCCAACAAATTTATTTAAGTAGAGTGATGAGATCAAGTCAATAATTCAAATACCGGATACTCAAGATGTCCATAACCGGGGACACGGCTAACCATGATTAGTTAGTACACTCTCCAGAGGTTTGCGCACTTTTCGCCACAAGACTCGATCTCTTCCGTTGAATTTCTCGCACTACATGGTGTTTGAGAAACGGATGACCGAGACACAGTCTTTCAGAAGCGTTAACTCTTTACTCTGGGTAGACAGTACCACCTACATCCCCTACATCTGCTAGCCTACCACTAAAAGAGGTCCCACAACATAGACAACTATGCCAGAGCCCATAATGGCTCGTGGCTTCACACGGAAGTTTCCAACATGAAAAATCTTATGATCCCTTTGAGCCCGGGTGGCAAACCGTAGGATGATCACACGGGTACTCCGGGGTATCCCAGGACAACGCTGGATTGCTCCAGGTGCCCAGACAACCACTGGGTGCTCCAGGGTGCCTCAACCAATCCACCCAGATGTGTATTAAAGTAGCCACCTTAAGTTTAACCATTAAGTAAAACTCTCACATCTGTCATGGATACACTCAAACCCAAACCACATCTACGAGCATAGCATAGCAGGTATAAGCATGACGTAGAAGTGACTCCCAGGGTTTGATACAAGACAATAGGTTCTACCTCATCAACTACTTCCCAATACCCACATGTTAATTTAGTACGGACTCTAGGATAGATCCAACGGAAAGAATAGCTTTGTGTTATTTTAGTACAAACTCTAGGATAGATCCAACGGAAAGAATAGCTTTGTGTTATTTTAGTACGAACTCTTGAATAGATCAAACAGAAAGAATAGCTTTGAGGTGGTTTCGTACCCTACAAAGAATTTATTATTATGTTCTCCGCTAGATAGGAACTTTGGAGTGAATCTTCGCTGCACGTTGAGGGATGGTTATATGATCCAATTATATTAGCACTGTTGTGAGATTGCACTAGCGAAAGTACGGACCCTAGGCCTCATTTTCAAGCATTGCAATACCGTTTTTGTGCCCGTTTACTATTTGCTACCTTGCTGTTTTTATTTATTCAGATTAGAAAAATATATTTCTACCATCAATATTACATTTTTATCACCATCTCTTCGCCGAAATAGTGCACCTATACAATTTGCCATTGTATTGGGTGTGTTGGGGACACAAGAGATTTCTTGTATTTGGTTGCAGGGTTGTTTGAGAGAGACCGTCTTCATCCTACACCTCCCACGGATTGATAAACCTTAGGTCATCCACATGAGGGAAAATTTCTACTGTCCTACAAAATTCTGCGCTTGGAGGACCAATATGAGTCTACAAGAATAAAGTTGCGTTGTAGACATCAATATGTGCTTCGTCGGATAGCATAGTCTGCTCTGAAGACCTTGTTTTCACTCCAGAATTTTCAATCACCGTGTCAAATGGCTGATGCGCACGAAGAGTAGTTGAATGTACTAACATTGTTGACAAGTCTAATACGTAATGAAAAACAAGGATGACATGATATAATTCACATATAAGATGACTGGTTAAGCAGGATGGCATTGCAAAATTCACGTATATGATGCTTGGCTAAATAAGATGGCGTTGCATAATTCACATATACGATAAAGAAACTAACCAGATGGCATTCACAGAAAGCATTTCTAAACTAAGAAAATGACATATTTGATGTATAAAGTAAGCAATGCAAGGCAGCATATCCATGATATTACCAACATCACGCCAAGTTAGAGCGAAGACCTCAGTGGGTAAATAGGAGTGGTCTTCTCCTTCTGAATCCCCCTCAGAGCAGTTATCTTCCAATTGATTACAATCCGAAATGGGTGGAGGGGGGGCTGCCTTTGCGCCCACCATGCAGCAATGTCTGCATGAAATTTTATTGCCACGCAAGGCTCGTATCTTTTGCTCTACATGTTCAGTTCCATTGTGTACAATAACTGACATGCATAGGAATAAAACATAGTGAGATTATGTAAGGAGTGCATGCAGAAATCCAGAGTGATGGTAGCAACCTGTGGATAGACCCATAACCAATGATAGCAGGCAGATAATGGCTTCAGTTAAAAAATATAGATAATGGCTTCTTTACTGTTTGTTTCCCACCCAACATGAAACTCATAGTAGACACCAGAGATTAACCAGATAGTAGATAGATACTATTAATTGCGGCCCCAATATGTACCCCACAACCATTTAAAAACTCAAGTTTGAGCATTAGTTTGGAGCTGACTCAGAGTCTAATCGGTGAACAGGACGATAAAGTAGCATGTAATATTAAGCGATGCATAACGTAAGCAGACACGAAAGGGTGTGACCTCTCTTGCGGACCCGTGTAGTCCTCGAGGTCATCTGCTCGGTTCATGATGGTATTGCAGTTGTCGTGGCTGCCGGCCATGGGAAAGAAGATCTGAGGTGGTGATAGACAGTCTGGAGGTCGGATCCCTGCTGTGGTGGACTCTTCTGTCGTTGGAGCCCCTGAGCTGGGGTGGACGACGGAGCAGCAGGAGCAGGACAAACCACACAAGGTTTTCCTTGACACATATCTGTACCAAAAGTAATTGTGTAAGGGCTTGTTTAAATTTGAGGATTCTAACAATGCAGGGATAGGAAATACACATGAATAGGATAGGAATGCACGTGCAAAATAGAGAATTTAAAAACACAGGATTTCTGCCAATCTGGGTATTTGGCTCACAAGAATTGGAAGATCACAGGATGCAAAGAAGCATGGTGAGATTAAGTCAAACCACAAGAAAATGTACGGTTATAATGCTATTATGCTACTATCTCTTAGTCTTGTGCTTCATGAATAGGAATTTGAAAAGGAGGACAAGTGGATATTAAAATTCCTACGGTTTTTCTTTCAAGGAGACACTAAAGGAACAAATCCTACAGTTTTCCTTTGCTCCATTCCTTTGAACCAAATGCATGAATAGTAGTACCATAGGAAACTTTCCAATTCCTATGTTTTTCCTTCACTTTCCCTTTCAAGCACTGGCGATTCTAGTAGGCAGGCTTGAGCAGGGAAAAGCCTACACTCAAAAAATGTTTTTGTGCTACTTCTACTACTTTGGACCCAGGCCACTACCCTACTAGCTCAACTCCCAGGCCCATCTACAAATGCACGGCTCAAACGCGCGGAGATAGAGAGTCCATCACGGATAGCTAAGTTGCCTGGTACCTCACTGCTTGTCATGGACAATATATATAACATGTAGAGTAAAAAAGAGATGCAACAAGTGTACAACCTCTTTGGCGAATCCATGTCGATCTCAGCCTGATTGGGTTGGTCGGTGAGGATACTCCGGTTGATTTGGCTGTCGGAGGAGGGGAAGAAGATCTTAGGCGTCTGGAAATGGAGCCCGGGGTACTGCTCCGCTGTGGTGGAGGGTTTTGTCATTGGAGCAGCTCCGGTGAGTTGTACGACGGCGAGGCTGAAGCAGGACAAGAGAGACAATGTTAACCTGAGTGGAATTCTAATAGCATCTCCAATAGATGACGTAAAATACATAACCACAAAGTCCTAGATGTAAAATACATCAGCCGCTCATCTCTGAACTTAACTGTCAAAATTGAATTTAACTGCCGAACCTGAATTTTACTGTCGAAACTGAATTATGCTGTCGAAACTGAATTTCCCGTCGAAACTGAATTTTACTGTCGAAACTGAATTTTACTGTCGAAACAGAACGCACTAGTAGCAGAAAAGCAGTAGCAGCAGCTGCGCCCGGAGCAGCAGCGCGTGCGAGAGCCAGGGCAGCTGGTCGTGAAGCAGCATCTCGGGTAGTAGCTGCAGGGGGTCGAGGGAGAGCAGGATATGCTGCTCGTGCAGTAGCAGTGCGTGCAAGAGTAGAGCAGCAGCGCAAGCAAGAGCAAGAGCAGAGTTGCAGCGCGAGCAAGAGCCAAAGCAGCAGCTCCTACTAATGTGGACGTCGCTGCCGAGGGGGCGACGCCGTGGAGGAAGTGGCCGGCGACGCCGCCATGGATGGAGCTGCGCCATGTCGGCTCAGGACCGAGCGCCAGCAGCACCATGAGATCGAATCAAGAAGAAAATGCGGCGATTAGTGTAGAACCTCTTTGGTGGAGCCGATTAGGCCTCAGGTTCATCCGAGGAATCGGTGATGATGCTGCTCTGCCGGTGGTGCTGGTGAAGACGGTGGTGTGGGAATGGAGGTGGCGTGGAAGACGAGGGGAACGTCGGGGCAGCTCCTTGGAGGTGGAGGACGGGGTGGCTGAACCGGCGGGATGGCGAGATCGACGACGGATCCTCATCCGGTGCAGTGGATGAGGGACGTCGAGGTGTTGCTGTGGACAACGTCGTCAGGGAAGAGGCTCCAGCTGGGTGGCGGACGGAGGAGGGTGTGAAGCTTTGCGGGTTTTCGCGGCCTCGGTGTACGAATTGGTGGGCGGATAGGATGGGAGGGGGGAACCATGGCTTAATGATGCCCTTGTCGAAATGTGGGGTAAGTTAGGAAAGTATACCCCCCCCACCGATTTGAGCTAGGCGGTTCTTTCGGTTCAGGGATATCACGGGCATTTTGCATGTCGGGATTTCGCAGGAGGTGGGAGTTTTCGCGCGCGTTGTAATTTTGGGATAGTAAGGCGCGGGTTGAGATGGAGGGAGTTTTCTGAGCACAACGAGACAAAGATGCTTAAATATTTCTGGGTAGCAAGGCGCGGGTTAAAATTTCTGGACAAGCCTAACGTGTACTGTACCAAATCAATTCGCACTTCCCTCGACGAAAAAACAAAAAGAAATCAATTTGCACCACACAAGAGAGTCTAGTCCCTTGTACTGTACCAAACAATTCGCACTACAAATGCCATTCAAAACTTTGAATTCATGTTATGTTCAATTAAAATATTTCGCTACGTGTATAATGCATGCAACCTGTTACTCAAATGAACGTTTTAGTGCATTCCAAACGTATATACTACCACTTCAATATGAACTAAATTTGAATTCGTTTCTCTATCTGAATAAGATATACAATCATGATTGTTGTCAAGTTAAACCATTTGAATTCGTTTCTCTATTTTAAAAAGATCTACAATCATCATTATTGTCAAGTTAAACCATCGTTTGTATATTATCTTCATAGCACACCAGCAGATTACTGTTGAGTTAGATATGAACTATGTGTACTATATGAACTCGAACTCGATTTTTTTAATCCACTTTATGTTGATTTCAAATCACAGTGCATTTCAAGCTCTAGCTAGATCTACATAATCTAAGCCATGTCTCATATGTATAATGTGTTTATCACATAATGTATGGTGCCCCGCCTCTATGCCTACAAGTATTTAGAAGTGAGTTGCAAACGCCACACATTATCACAAATTCCAAAAAAAGTGAGCTTGCTCGATATATAGTACGGTTTAGATTGTTCGATATTTAGTTGTGAGCTGCAAACGCCACACATTATCACAAATTCAAATAAAATGTGAGATTGTTCTATGTATAGTATGGTTTAGATTGTTCGATATTTAGCTGTGAGTTGCAAACGCCACGCATTATCACATTATGGTATAACATGTCCAAAACCACACCACGCGTATCACCGCTATATTCATGCATGCATATGTTTATAACACTATGATGTCCTATTCAAATATATGAATCCACTTTCATATCGAATTATGATCTTTGTTAGTCTCTTACACCCACACAAATCCTCTAACCTTTGTAGCTAGCACTAACTTTCTCTCGTGCATGCACACGCCCTCCTCGCCCTCCCCTCCCTCAGCATTCTATCCATCGCGCACATTCATTTTTTTCTTTAGGTCGTTCTCCCACGGTCACCACAACTCCTTTCCGACACACACTGATAGATAAACCTCTCCAGCAATGTCTGCCTACCACATACACACGCACCTTCCATCTCCTCCTTTCTGTGTCCATGCCTCGTGTCCCTCATACGGTCCCACAAACATGTAAACTCTCGCCCCTATTTTCATCGATCTCACAATCGCAGACTCCTCCCCCTATCTAGCTAGTAGGCCTCTCGCACCACCTCCTAGCTCCATTCTCTCCGTCTATATGTCTTGCTGGGCCTTATTTGCCTTTAACAAATGGATGTACACCGACCGATCTCCCGCTATACATATAGCTAGCTAGGTCATTATAACTCGTTTTCCCCATGCGCCGATCGATCTACCTCATTAGTTATGTCTCTCCCTTCCTCTGACACACAACAATTGATCTACCGATCTAGTTAGGTCTGCTTACCAAACACATGGTCCCCCTTCATCATCCATGCATGCCTCCTGACACATCTATCACCCACACGCACACACAGAAACACATCCCCACTCTTATTGATAATATTGTGGTTCTACCCTTAGTTTGTCTAGTAGGCCTCTCCCACCATCTTCGAGAAGCAACTTCACCACCCATCCAGCACTCTACCTCTCTCTCTCCCTCTCTCTCTCTCTCCTCTCTCTCTCTCTCTGTCCCAACCTATTTCCCATCCTTCACTTATGTATGGATGTCGACTGATCTCCCTCAAGACATAGCTGGGTCTCTCCTTCTCAACACATATACGAGTTGATCTACCTCTGTAGTTAGGTCTTTGCCTCCCCCTCCCCCCCCCCACACACACACCCCGATACATCGAGCACTCTAGTCATGTCTCCCTGCCACACACAAACTTACCCTCTACCCTCTGACGTTCCGGTAGGTCAGTCGCCCTATATCTTTGACTTCCACACACGCAATTTCGATGGCTCTCTTCATCAATCTCGCACCCACCCACTTGATCCTCTCTTCAACTCTATTGATATCTATGACCCCTCCCTCTCGTCTTGTGTATTGCTGATAGAGGCGAAGGTGTCACGATGTTTCGATGAGATGGTGGCTATCTTTTTTGTGGGAGTCGACCTTGACGATCTGACTACGAACGTGCGAGACGTCGCGCCTTAGCAATCACTAAACCAACTTCCGAGGATTATTAATCATGCTGGAGCACGATCAACCTGACCACGAGGGTCTGTTTCCTACGAGCAAACGAAGAACGAGCAAGAAACTAAGATTGCAATCTGGATATTGCGAATATAAGAGGAAAGCTTTATTAATGAAAGTGGGGTTCTGTGACGCCTTTGTCTGGTCGTTGAACACAAACGAAGTACGCAAAGTTGCAGCTATGGCAAACTTTCAATCTAAACAAAACCCAAAGTATAAACGACACCATAAGGGCTGTATATAAGGAGGAAGAGGGGGGATTTCGTGGCACTTGGGGGAGGGGTCCGAAACCAACCCTAACTCTTGTTTCCCCACACATACGGACTCTAAAAAAATCCTATACTTAAGTATTTCGATATTACATGGGCTTGGCCCAATAAAAAGGTGACGCAACACCTAGAATAGCCTCTGGACGAAATTTATAAAGTGGCATCTTGTATATTTCGTCCAAGGCTTCATGCACTCCTTATGGTGGATTCAAAGTCCTGAAATCATCACTTGTAACTTCGTTCTTGTTCCCCTGGCGCATGCCATCATCTCCATGCTTGGTGTTGCTCCAGTGTTCATCCCTCTTATCCATGCCAGGCCCTTCATTTGTAATCGAAACAAATGTATCCAATTTAGGCAGCATCATATTCTCATGAACATTAGAATCATTACCAAGAAACGAAAGTACGTGATAATTTAATTGGTGTGCGCGAGCTCTAGTAATTGCTCCAGTATGTATAGCAGCAGGGATTGTGGCTGTAACAATGGTATTTATGTCCTCATCATCCTCCCCTTCTTGAAATGAAGACGTCCTCGACGGAAGCTCATCTTCCTCACCCAAATTAGGCTTCAAATCTGCAATGTTAAAAGTGGGACTAACCCCAAAATCTACTGGCAACTCAAGTTTATATGCATTATCATTTATTTTCTCCAACACCTTAAAAGGACCATCAGCACGTGGCATTAACTTTGATTTACGCAAACCAGGAAATCTATCCTTACGCAAATGTAACCAAATAAGATCTCCAGGTGCAAACACAACATGTTTTCTACCCTTATCTCCAGCAAGTTTATATTTAGCATTCATACACTCAATGTTTTCCTTAGTTAACTCATGCATTTTTAAGATTAATTCAGCATGTTGTTTAGCATCGAAATTAACCTTCTCCGAAGATGGAAGAGGCAACAAATCAATGGGTGCACGAGGTAGGAAACCATACATAATTTCAAAAGGGCACATCTTAGTAGTAGAATGGAACGAACGACTATAAGCCAATTCAATATGAGGCAAGCATTCTTCCCACATTTTCTTATTATTCTTCAAACCAGCCCTAAGCATAGTAGACAAAGTTCTATTGACTACTTCAGTTTGACCATCAGTTTGGGGGTGACAAGTAGTACTAAAAAGCAGTTTAGTCCCCAACTTAGCCCATACACATCTCAAAAGGTGGCTAAGAAATTTAGTATCACGATCTGAAATAATAGTATTTGGCACACCATCCAAGCGAATAATTTCACGAAAGAACAAATCAGCAACATTAACAGCATCATCGCTTTTATGACATGGTATAAAGTGTGCCATTTTCGAGAACCTATCCACCACAACAAATATGCTATCCCTCCCCTTCTTTGTACGAGGTAAACCTAAAACAAAGTCCATAGATATATCCTCCCAAGGAACACTAGGTACAGGCAAAGGCATATATAAACCATGAGGATTGAGTCATGACTGAGCTTTTTCACATGTAGTGCAGCGAGCAACAAAACACTCAACATCCCATCTCATCTTTGGCCAAAAGAAATGTGTAGCAAGTACGCCCTCTGTCTTCTTCATGCCAAAGTTTCCCATTAATCCTCCTCCATGCGCCTCCTGCAACAACAAAAGACGAACGGAGCTAGCTGGAATGCATAGCTTGTTAGCACGGAACACAAATCCATCATTAACGATGAACTTGTTCCATGTTCTTCCTTCTTTACAATTCTTCATTACATCTTTAAAATCAGCATCATGCACATATTGATCTTTGATGGTCTCCAAACAAAATATTTTGAAGTCAAGTTGTGAAAGCATAGTATAGCGACGAGACAATGCATCAGCAATAACATTTTCTTTACCCTTCTTGTGTTTAGTGACATAAGGGAAAGTCTTAATGAATTTAACCCATTTAGCATGTCTATGATTCAGCTTAGCTTGACTTTTAATATGTTTCAAGGATTCATGATCAGAATGTATAAAAATTCTTTGGGCCATAAATAATGTTGCCATGTCTCTAAAGTCCGAACAAGAGCATATAATTCTTTATCATAAGTAGAGTAATTCAGACTAGGCCCACTCAATTTTTTAGAAAAATATGCAACAGGTTTGCCATCTTGCAATAACACACCTCCTAATCCAATTCCACTAGCATCACATTCAAGCTCAAAAGTCTTATTTAAATCAGGAAGTTTGAGTAAAGGAGCATGTGTCAACTTATCTTTCAATACCGTGAAGGCTTCTTCATGTGCGGTACCCCAAACAAAAGGCACATCCTTCTTTGTAAGCTCGTTGAGAGGTGCAGCAATGGTGTTGAAATCTTTCACAAAACGCCTATAGAAACTAGCGAGGCCAAGGAAACTCCTCACTTGTGTGACCGTTTTGGGCTACGGCCAACTCTCAATAGCTTCAATCTTGGCTTTATCAACTTCAATTCTCTGTGGAGTAACAACATAGCCAAGAAAAGATACTCGGTCGGTGCAAAAGGTGCACTTCCCAAGGTTACCAAACAAACGTGCATCAGGTAGAGCAATAAAAATAGCACGTAAATGTTCCAAATGTTCCTCCAAAGATTTGGTATAAATCAGTATATCATCAAAATAGACTACCACAAATCGTCCAATGAAAGCACGTAAAACTTCGTTCATTAATCTCATGAAAGTACTAGGTGCATTAGTTAACCCAAAAGGCATGACTAACCACTCATATGAACCAAACTTTTTTAAATGTCGTTTTCCATTCATCTCCCAATTTCATACGAATTTGATGGTATCCACTACGCAAATCAACTTTGGATAATATTTTAGAGCCACTCAATTCATCAAGCATACCATCTAGCCTAGGAATAGGATGACGATAACGAATAGTAATATTATTAATGCCTCTACAATCAACACACATACGCGATGTACCATCCTTTTTTGGAACTAGAATAATAGGAACAACACAAGGAGTAAGGGATTCGCGTATGTAACCTTTGTTGAGTAGGTCCTGGACTTGACGCATAATCTCCTTCGTCTCCTCTGGATTGGTACGGTATTGTGCACGGTTGGTTAGCGAAGCACCGGGAATTAAGTCAATCTGATGCTCAATCCCTCGAATAGGTGGTAATCCCGGTGGCACGTCTTGTGGAAAGACATCAGCAAACTCCTGCAAAATGTTAGTAACAGTAGAAGGCAAAGAGGAAGGAACGTCCTCGAATGAAAATAATGCCTCTTTGCACAAAAAAGCATAGCAAACAGATTTGCTGAAATCTAGATCATTAATATCTGATTTGATTTGGTGGCAAGTAAACATGCACTTTTCAATTTAATTTCAGAAGCAACACTAGATGGTTTATTATTAGGCTTCATTTGTTGCTCAAATTCTTTTGCCACAATATGATTTTCACTCTTGTTTTGCTCCCGTTTTGTTTTATTAGCTCTATTAATATCATCTTTCAAAATGGGATCAAGAGTCATAGGAAGCAAAGTAATATGTTTATCCTTATGAACAAGAGTATACTAATTATTTCTACCATGGTGTACAGAATTTTTATCAAATTGCCATGGTCTACCAAGTAATAAGGAACATGCTTGCATGGGTACCACATCGCAATCAACATAATCAGCATATGTAGAGATACTAAAATGAACAAGAACAGTACGTGTTACCTTAACCTTGCCACTGTTGTTGAACCATTGGATGTAGTAAGGATGTGGATGTGGTCTTGTGGTGAGAGATAGCTTCTCCACCATCTCCATGCTAGCCAAGTTGTTACAGCTCCCTCCATCTATGATGACGCGAATAGAACATTCCTTCACAACTCCCTTTGTATGGAACAAATTATGCCTCTGATTTTGCTCAGCTTGTGTGACCTGCACACTCAAAACACGTTGAGCAACTAAACATTCATACCTGTCAGCATCTTGAGGAGCCATGTATTGTGTCTCATGTTCAGAATCATCTCCATCGTGTTCTTCACGTGTAGTACGAGCCAAAGTCTCCTTGTCATAGTCACTAGCGGACTCATACCCACCATCCTCAGTAGCAATCATCACACGCTGAGATTTGCATTCTCACACATAATGACCTCTTCCCTTACAATGACGACAACTAATATCACTTGTGTGCCCTATTGAAGCCATGGAAGAAGAAGAGCTCTGTACAGGCCCGACAGGTGCGCTCTTGGTAGATAGTGGTGGTTGTGCCTGCTTTCTTGTATCACGGCTAGAGGTGGCAGCTGATGGAGATGCCGATGCAGTAGAATGTGTGGAAGTAGAGGATGCACGCGGTGTCCATGAGGAAGGTCGACCTGCAGAAAAGATAGTTCGTGCCAATGCCTGTCGATCCTCCACTTCACGTTCAGCTTTACAAGCAAGATGGAATAAACGAGTGATATTATTATACTCCTTATACTGTAGAATGGTCTGAATCTCTCTATTTAATCCACCCATAAAACGTGCAAGCATAGCTTCATTATCCTCAACAATACCACATCTAATCATGCCAGTTTGTAGTTCCTAATAATATTCCTCTACAGAATTTTTTCCTTGTCTTAAATGCTGCAATTTTTGAAGTAATTCATGTTGATAATATCGTGGAACCCAACGAGTACGCATAGAAGTTTTCAAAGCAGCCCAAGTAGTTGGAATATTATTCGGATATAATCTACGATGTTCAGACCACCACACACAGGCAAAACTAGTGAAAGCACAAAGTGCAGCAGCAACAGGTCTCTCCTCGGGATATTCTAAGCATGTAAAATGTTGTTCGGTTTCTAACTCCCAAGTAAGATATATATCAGGAACGTATCTACCCTCAAATGGTGGAATATTCAATTTCAGTTTAGGGAGATAGTCATGATCTCGTACCTGAAGGGGTGGTGCAGCCCTACCATTGCGATTATTTGCATGTGGACGACCTGGTGGTTGTGGTGCTGGTGGTTGCACGTATTTCTGATTTTGATCAAACTCATCCTCATAATCTCCCGCATAATCATCCTCCCCCTCATCAGCAGCAGGAGCCACAGAAGTATCAATAGCAGCACCAACAGTTCGGCCAAGCTCAAGAGGGACACGGCTCGCTCGGCGGAGGGCTGTTTTGCGACGTGGAGGTAGTCTTTCTTGTTGTTGTTGTTGGAGAGGTGCGGCAGGAGCAGCCGGTGGTGGTTGTGGAAGACGCGCAAGCAGTTCATTAAATTTGTTATCGAGCTTTGTTTCAAACGTATTCTCAAGGCCAGTTATCTTATCCATGGCCTCTTCAAAAAATTTCAACACATCTTGCACCTGTTCAGTCATCATTTGCTGAAATTTATCATGCAACTCCTTATTTGTCATGTTCTCCCACTCAGTCTCATCGACTTGTGATCCTTCCATGGTTAGCAGCAATAGAAACACACAAGAATATGATCCTACAGACTACTAGAAAATGGTGGTGGTGGGTCGTCACAAATCCTTCAAGCAAATCTCAAATTCTTACCAGTTCTTACCAAGCAGCAGGTGGTGATCGGCAACCGTTGTAGTCAAAACTCTCAAAGCTTGGATAGAGCTATTACCAGGGAGAGTGAAACGCACGACGTAGATGTATGTGGAGCTGGGAAGGCTTATCATATGGTAGCAAAAAGGGTCAGCAATAATCAATTCAGAGATGCAAAGTTGAATAAACACTCAACGACGGTACTGTGCTGGTCCTAGGCTAGACCGTGCTAGAGACGCGAGCCTAGAACACTAAAAAAATCACGGCGCTGCACGTAAGCAAGGGAGGAGCACACTCTGAGAAAAATTCTCTTTTTTTGCACTTTTTTCCTTTTTTTTTTGCTCCGCGACAATTTTTTTTCGAAAAAGTCTACAAATGGTCTAAAAACTGCGTAGCCAGAATTTTCCAGCTTAGTTTTTTTTAACTGGAATTATTTTTCTACTGCGGGTAGCGCCAAAGTTCGGGAGTCCTGTTCTGTCATGACTCGGAGTATGGCGTGATCTGGAAATCCAAAACAGAGTAACAAAATGCTGGACTCGGACTAGGACTGGTGGCGGAGAAGAATCTGGTGGAACTCGGACTGGTGGCGGCGATGAATCTGGTGGAACTCGGACTGGTGGCGGATATATGTTGCAGGTGGTCTTGGATTGGCGTGATGGCGGCGGATAGGTGGTGGCGTATATGGACTCAGATTGGCGGTGAATATATGGTGGTGGTACATGGCAGCGGCGATGAAGTTGGTGCGGTGGTGGTATACGGCAGCAGCGATGATGATGATGCATTGGTGATATATGGCAACGGCGACGTGACAACCTGTGAACAGAACTCGAAACTCTAAAGGACTAGACGCTAAGACTAGCAACTTGACACGACGATGCAACCACAAATTCAACAAAGCAAATACAGAAAAGATTATGCAAAGGCTCAGATTGGTTCGGATAGGATGAACTAACCCTAATTTTTTTGGCTTTTTCGTGGACTATAGGTATGAAAAACAGACTCGATCTAAACTACGAAAAAAATTGTAAAATCTCACCGAGCAACCTGGAAATCTGATACCACTTGATAGAGGCGAAAGTGTCCCGATGTTTCGATGAGATGGTGGCTATCGTTTTCTGTGGGAGTCGACCTTGACGATCTGACTACAAACGTGCGAGACCTCGCGCCTTAGCAATCGCTAAACCAACTTCCGAGGGTTATTGACCACGCCGGAGCACGATCAACCTGACCACGAGGGTCTGTTTCCTGCGAGCAAACAAAGAACAAGCAAGAAACTAAGATTGCAATCTGGATATTGAGAATATAAGAGGAAAGCTTTATTAATGAAGGTGGGGTTCTGTGACGCCTTTATCTGGTCGTTGAACACAAATGAAGTACGCGAAGTTGCAGCTATGGCGAACTTTTAATCTAAACAAAACCCAAAGTCTAAACGACGCCCTAAGGGTTGTATATAAGGAGGAAGAGGGGGGGATTTCGTGGCCCTTGGAGGAGGGGTCCGAAACCAACCCTAACTCTTGTTTGCCCACACATACGGACTCTAAAAACAGCCTATACTTAAGTATTTCGAAATTACATGGGCGTGGCCCAATAAAAAGCTGAAGTGGCACCTAGAATAGCCTCTGGACGAAATTTATGAAGTGGCATCTTGTATATTTTGTCCAAGGCTTCATCCACTCCTTATGGTGGCTTCAAAGTCCTGAAATATCACTTGTAACTCCGTTCTTGTTCCCCTTGTGCATGCCATCATCTCCATGCTTGGTCTTGCTCCAGTGTTCATCCCTCTTATCCATGCCAGGCCCTTCATTTGTAAGCAAAACAAATGTATCCAATTTAGGCAGCATCATATTCTCATGAACATTAGAATCATTACCAAGAAACGAAAGTACCTGATAATTTAATTGGCGTGCGCGAGCTCTAGTAATTGGTCGAGTATGTATAGCAGCAGGGGCAGTGGGTGTAACAATGTTATTGATGTCCTCATCAATCGCCCCCACTATATATGATATAGATAAGCCTCTATTTCACACACATTGCATGTGTCAAATTTTGTTTGAGATATCAGCGACACATATTCCCACAAATACATTCACGGAATCACCCCCAATAAAAAACACTCACGAATGCACACGCCATCTGTCTAGGTTTGTATCTCTCTCACACACACACACGTAGGTGGGGGACGTGCACGAAGCGAAGAGGTGCACGCACGGCGCAGGTACTCCCGTCTGTTTCCCAACCACACCCGCGCGGGTACACGGTGGAGCTCATTTCTGTATGAAAAGGAAGCCCACATGGTAATTTGACACGTGTACTGGTTGTCCACTTGATGGAGGATCGTATACCATGGGTGAACAAACAAATTGCGACTTGACGCGTTATGTTAAAAAAGAGGCAAACCATGTGGGGCCTACCTTAGAGGCATCGCTCTATACACTGGAGATGCTCTGTACGTATTACTTTTGATGTGTCCCGTCAACTCACAGAACGAGGAGAAGCTTGCTTAGTATGCCGTCTCCCCCGCCCACGAGCACTGTGGCTCGCAGAGTCGCAGGACGCGGAGAAGCTTGCTTACTACACCTACGCCCGCTCCCTCGCCCACGCGCGCGGTGGCTCACAGGACGAGGAGAAAATTTTACTACTCCCTCCGTTACTCCTCGTCCCTACCTTGGTTAGAGAGATTATCATATTGTTTGAAATATATGTCTTTTATTATATTTTCAATATGAACTACTAGTACATACTCCAAATGCTGATGTATATAGATGTATTTTAGAGTGTAGATTCACTCATTTTGCTCCATATGTAGTCCATATTGAAACGGACGTACTAGTACGCACTCTCCCTCGCTCCTCGCCCCTCGACCCTCGCCCACGTGGTGGACGTGCAGCAATTCATTTGGTCTCAGATAGCCAGAACGATATACTGTAGTACCATTATTGCTCGACTTCCCGAAGAGGCGAAGAGCCAAGTGCAAGGTTAATATTTTTGAGATGCCAAGCGCAAGGTTTATAGGAGAACGAGTAGTAGTAGTACTAGTAGTACATACCAGTGGTATGTACTGTATGAGGAAGAAGGCAACAAGATGTACGTTTTGCGTGACAGACTCTTCTTACAGGACGTGCTAGACCTAGTGGACCTCATTGTTGCAATGTGAGTACTATCATAGATGGCATGATTCAGAGTGGTGGGCAACGGGCATAATTCGGAGCTACTTAGTCTTAAACCCCATGAAGAAGTCCCATTGAAAGGAATAGCCATCCTCTACACGTGCTCCTACGTAAAATGAGTAAATGAGACAAAAAGAGAAAGAGACAAAGTAAAAAAATCACCAGCCTTAGAGCCACCCCTATTGTATCAATGAATGATATTTCTACGTCGTGATTGACATGGCTATATTATTAACCATGCTGCTGAGGTAGAAGCGGATTTTTATTTATTTGCGGAGGTAGCAGCGGATGGATATTCAACGAGGAGTGAAATGATGGCTGCTTCCTCGGTCAAACATAGAGAAAGGTGGGCCTCGTGATATGACGGCTTATTAGTCATTATTACTGCCTATACAATTTGCCCATATAATAACCACATGGTAGAGTTGTGCGCTATACTTTTAATAACCATGCTCAAAGAGAAGAGGTGCACGCACCCACACACGTGCACTCTTTGCGTCTCCTGCGTCTTCCCCAACCACACACGTGACACGGTGGAGCTCATTTATGTATAATGATGCAGCCCACGTGATAATTTGACGTGTCTAGCAGTAGTTACTCACCTATAAATAATGGAGGGTCGGGAACCACGCATGAACGGTCCCGCTTCATTTATAAATAAAGTTTGTTTTCTTCAGTGGCACGTACGCAATATAAATAGGTTCATATGGAGAGAAAAAGAAACGGCTCCACTATATACATAGCCAGGACGAGCCTACACGGTTGCTTGCTGGGGTTGCTCTCTTCACACTCTCTCACGCAAAACGAGTGTGGCCACATCTCTAACATCCGGGTGGATCATGTCCGCCGGGGGAAGGGGTGGATGCTTTGTGTAGATGCGGTCGCCGTTGCCGACAGTGAAAACCCACTATCGGCACGTCCCGATCAGGGGTCCCCGCCGTTCTCCCTCAGAAAGCCGGTGCGGTTGCCTTCGTCCCTTGCTCACTGCCGCGACATGGGCAGTTGCCGCCTCCCGCCGCCCTCTTCTAGGTTAAGCTATGTACATCCCGACATCCCTCAGGTACAACTTCCTTTACAGCCAGCTTGCACCACTGCCCCAGCTGCACACATCGCTCCATGTGGATATTTCTCTACTTCTTTGCCCCGCACATACCTCTACTGCCTTATACTGTATTTGTGATGAGTTTATGTCTCATCAACTAGTCCCAGTAATCTTGTTCTAATCACGCTTCTTCAATTTCTTTGCCACAGGGATGCTCATCTCGATTTTAGTGAAACTACACAAAATGATCCGATGGTCAAAGGGTTGCAAACTTCATTTCTTTTGAAGGTTCAATGTCGCTAGCAAATTAAAGCCTAGTTAGAGTTTAGGGTTCAAGGGCTAGGGACTGCATGGATCATTTTTTCTTTAGTTGTCTCTGTTCCAAAATAAGTGGCAAGTGTCAACTTTAGTAGTAGTACAACTTTTTACTAAAGTTTGCATAAAGTTGAGACACTTATTTTGGAACGGAGGGAGTACATATTGGCTATGATCTGTCAATCATTGAGATGCAATAGCATGCATGTTAGTCTCCTTTGTATTTGATGAAATGTTGCAACGGGGCAACCTTGGACGCAAGATACATGAAACAGAAGCTGGAAGCTTCTTAGCATTGTATAAATTTATCTTGCTGAGAAATTACAGTACGTACTATACTACTATGTAAAGAGTTAGGTGTCGCACGGTGTCCAGAAAATATGGTGATAGTGTGAGGTGGGCCATGTAATCACTGAGCTTGCGTGTTTGCACTGCTTTAGCACTCCTTCGCTGTAAGAATGGAGAAAATTGCAATCTAGTACCTCCTTTCGCTGAAGTGTGGGACATGCAGCAGTTGTACCACCTCAGTAATAATGACCAATGAGCCGTCAAATCACATAGACCTAGTAGTAAATTGGACGGACGAAGCAACCATCACTCTTGAATCCGTTTCTCCCTTCAACGCAGGTGCCAGTGAGAGGTTGCATCCGCTCTGCCCGGGCATGAATGTGGCACCGATTCTCTGGAGCGGCGCTGACCATTCCGGGCGGGAAGCGCGCGCGGGCGATGGAGGGGCTTTGGGTGGGCCAGGCTGGTCAGGAGCGGGCGTTGCAGCTGTCCCGACCGGACGCCCGGAAACGAGAGGATGCACCAACTCTCGCAGCTAAATCGTACACTACACACCATCTTTCTGTAGGAGTAGGTCGATGTGTCGCTCTCTCTAACACACACACGCTATTAACACACACACGCTGTTAACACACACACGCACGCACACACACACACACACAGGTTCATAGAATAGGAATATCGTGCAAGTGGGAAGCCACGGGAAGTGAGATAAATGGAGTACGTACAAGAAGAGAAGAGGTGACGAATATTCCATCAAACCTGAACTGTGGAGTAGTACTCCCTCCGTCTAGGTGTTAAGTCATCTTACGAAAATCGATATTCCCAAAATGTTTAGGCGCCGTCCATTAACTTCGCATCTCAATCCCCTCCTAGCCTCGTTGCTAGCGAGCGTTGTTACTTACTCTGCGTTGTTATCTCCCCCAGAAACTCAATGCATGGAGCGCAACTACGTGTTGATCAGTAAAGGAATCAAAATCGGCTTGCATGCGAGTTAATACGTGGCCCTGCATGGTAGCTAAAATGGCATCTCTTAATTGTTGTGATTAATTGTTGCGTTTAGAGACAGATATCGGGGCTTTGATTGGAGGAAGGACCGGTCAAGTTTCTCCTTCTCCTCCAATCTGCTTGCACCTTGGTCCCGCTGCACCTTCTAACGTGACTTACACCTAGACGGAGGGAGTAGTATGAGATATGGTGGCACACTGACTTAGGTCGAATACAAGTGCCCAAAATTATTGGAAGGGAGCAAAGTGTACAAACTAAATAATTAAAATTGAACTTCTCATTTATTTTTCTGAAACGGTGGCAAAAGATTTGCCTCATCCACTAAATAAGAGGAGAATAGAGTTTCACAATTTGCAAGTGACCCTACAAATAAACGCCATGGCAATTACTCTCAATACGCCCTAGTTTCTTAGCACCCGCTGTAACCCTTAGTACATACGGTGCCACACTGACTTAGGCCGAATACAAGTGCCCAAAATATTTGGTAGCGGTTGCATGTACATGGATCAATCGTCCTACCATTCTAGGGTTTAAACAAGGTTTTGACATCGTCGTCTCTCTACTATGGGTAAGTCACTCTAGATTTACCACCCCAAATATCAAGAGCGAATGATAAGAGTAAGTCGGTATGGTGATCAGTCCATTCCGCACCCAGATCATTACTCTGTATAAGGTTTAGCGAATCTCGCATTTTGAACACTTGGGCATTCTCACAAGCATTGCAGAATATCTCTTGTCCTTGAACTTGGTTCGAGTAAATCCATGGGTTTTGCAAACCAGAAAAAAAAATCTATCATTTCTTCACAACTCTCAGGTTTTCGTATCCTCCTAAGTAACGTCTGCCGATGGAATCACAGCTTCTTCAAAATTTGTTCTTCAAGGGAGTGCTTGATCCTTATTAATTCCTAGGGTGTGGGTAGTGAACCCACTTCAATGGTGGTACAGCTTCAACTCATTCTTGGAGTTACAATTGTTCCGTATTCCAATATAGCACCTCCCTAAATTCCAATATTGCTTCATTCCTTCATACTCTTGAGGTAACCATCCAAAATCAACCTTATATTGTCCAAACTCCACTCTGTGGAATATCATTATCCTTTTCATGGGCCAAGTGCCCTCACAGGGAAATGCACAAATTCTTCCATGGACCATATTTCTCGTATCCTAGAAAATGGTCAAAACTTTGTTCATAGAGTAACAACACATAAGATTCAACGTAGTAAACATGTCACCTTAACTTTATTGATTTCATGAATTCATTACAATCTCTGAGCACCTATTACATAACTCAACTCATCGTACTCATGAAAATAAATTTGCTTCCTACTACACTTATTACCAATGTCGAAATTCCAACTACTCAGCTCCAGCTTTCATCTTGTTGGAACATTTAGCATCATAATGTCCTGCTCCCCTGCAACGAAAACAAATAACTTCCGATAAGTCTTTGGGCTTCTCGGGGATGGTGTCTTCTCTTTGGGTTCTTGGCTTCTTCTCTGGATATTTACCAGCGTAATGACCTAAATCCTTGCACCTATAACAAGTGATATGACTCAGGTCCTTCGCTGCAGAAATTGGGTTGTTCTGGGGATGCCTTCATTTTATCTTCCTGGGTTTCTTCATAATGATCAGAGCTTCTATTTCCTGAGGGTCAAACTTCACTTCTGTTGTCGGGAAATCTCCCACATACTCTTTTCTTTCCTTTGTGCAATTCTGTAAAAAATGTCCATCTCCACATGAATAGCAGGCATGAGCGTAAAATCTACTTAGGCCTTCTCCATCAGGGTCTTCAATAACTTCCTCCATCATGGATTCTTCCAAACTTTCCCCGAGGGCTTATTTTTGCTGCTTGGTAATTTCTTGTACTTTGGGGTAAAACTGACGCTGAGCTAGGTAATGAGTAGTTCCTTCACAAAAGAAGCAAGTCACCTGCCTAGTGGGGCATTCCTCCTCTTGGTGATGTTCTTCACATTAAGGGCGTCCATCATTGTGTTCCTCATGGGTGTGTCCTATATGTCCACATATCTTGCATGCACAAGTTTGCTTCATTTTATTGTCACCGAGCTTCAGGATAAAATGACACCTTAGTAGGATCGTCTTGAATTCTTCGCAATTATTTGCTCCACTCAATCCTTGTATAGCTTGGTGTATCTCTCGCCATGTCTCAGGTGTGTGTTTTCGTAGAGTGTACGGAACCATACACTCTCCTTCAATACGATGCTCCTTCATGCGATCTTCCATGTTCCATATCCACTGTGCTACCTCCGGTTGTGTCATTGATCTTAGAAGTACACGTCCATCTTCATTCATCATCTATTTGGGTCCAAGGGTATTGGGATGAGATAAGAGAGATAGAGAGAGATACAGACAATACAAACTATATAGTTTTAAAAATAGGTTTTATTTTTTGGCTGTCAGAAAACATCACACAAATGATAGCTCACAAATCATCATATATAACGTGAGCATACAACAAGGCTTCTGGTCTTCTAAGGGTCAAAATAAATCTTCAGAGCCTTCAAATTCTTCAAGTCTTCGGAGTCTTTAACTGTTGTAGCTTCAACTCCTCTAATATGATGGTGAAATCTTCTTTACTCTGAAGTGGCCAAGAGTTGTCCGATATCTTGTCCTTCTTGGAGTGACTTCAGTTGATCCTTCGTGTGGTCAAAAAGGGAAAAGGGTATATTATAACTATTTGAGGTAAGAGGGAATATTTGATTAAATCAGAAAAGACGAGAAGTAAAGGATCTTTTTAATAATAAAGTTTTAGAGATATCCCGTCCTAAGGGCTTTCCAGTTTCTAGGGTCACGTCCTACAGTCAACAAGTGCTCTCATACCATATCTATAGTGATCCGACCTCAAACGGTCAAGCCTCTGTGTATCCATGCCATGCCTGCTTCAGTATACTAGCACACACAATACATCAATGTATATATCAAAGTGCAATCACATGTATAAATAACGTAAAACTGATATATATATATATACCTCATAAATCTCACCAAAAATAATCAATTAGGTTTGGAGTCCCATCAACGCCATCGGCAGGTGACTGTAACCCTGTATCGTAAATCTTGCTCGTCGGAGAAATATCTGCAACATGATACGTTGCACCCGTGTAAGTCAGTATATTGAATGTACCGGCAAGATCACAATAAGAGGAAGCAGATGATAAAACAATTCTATATGCAATATGGCTTTGTGGCTTTGTGGCTCTGTGTCTGAGTTTTGTTTTGCATAAAAGCTGGTTTTATTTTCCCTACAACGAAGGAATATCAGGAGTCTTCACTACAGGTTCGCTATTATGACATGGTTCCGCCAACCGATGTCTCACAGCCCAAGTCATCATAAGTTGCCCACAATTAAGTTTATCAGTCCGGTGTTGAGAGTTCCGATATAAATCCAAGTCCAGAGGCTCAAATTGTCCATAACCAGGGACACGGCTAATTGATTAGGTTTTAACCCTCTGCAAAGCTTTGTACACTTCACCCGCAAGATTCGACCCCTCCCTTTTCGTCCTCGCACTTTAGATCGTTTGAGAATAGGACGATCGAAACATGGTCTTATGAAGAGTTCCTCTGCCACTGCCTGGTGCCCATCCAATCCTACTATAGTTCTACATCTGCTGGCACCGTCCCAGCCAGAGTCACGACTAAGGTCAACCAAGCTAGGGGCCATAGTGACTTGCGTTTGCACGGGTAAGCTTTCGGGCATGAAGTATTCTTCCATCTCTTTGATCCTGGGTGGAGCTTTCCGCATGATATCATGGTGCTTCTCCGGAATCACTGAGTACTGGGCGCACCAATGTACCCTTCTTAACCATTCTCCACCTAGAGGTATAATTGAATTCTTGTCTCGAGTCCTGAAGTCTTGAGGCCTTGAAGATGCAGTCCTTGGAGATGCCATCATGAAGTTGTCGTCGTTGACGTAGAATCCTTCATTCTCACACCACTCCCGATGACTCATACCAACCCCGTCTACTTTAGCGTAGCATTGAAACTAAACAACGTCTCGAGCTTGGTAATAGGGAGATCGATTCCTACCTCATGCATTCTACTCAATTACAAGATTCAATAACACTACTGGAGGGATTATGAATGGTGACACGAGATGCAATAAAAACATAAGTATGAGTAACAGGGTCAAAGTGAACTTGCCTGGTGAGTTGATGAAGATTATATCGCTCTCACAGAACTTGATAGCACTATATGCAACTCTCCGATGAAATCTATAATAACAAACATGACATTCACATAAGCAAGCATTCTAGCAAGCAATACTAATAATCGTTAAAGAAAGAAAAATGCAATTCATCAAATAAAATCAATAAAGAAAATCAATAGTAAAAACTAAGATAAAAGTCCAAAAAGAACTTCAAATAAAACTATAAAGAAACACTAAATAAAAACTCTATGACTTCACAACTACGAAATAGCTTTTGCCCACCTAACAACAAATAAAATTTTAAACAATAAGTTAATAGAAAAGAAATAAAGTTTTATTAAAATAACAGAAGGTATTTTTCATTAACTTTTACTAGCAAAAAGAAACACATAAAAAGCTTTTATAAAACTCTAACTATGACCTATACAAGTTTTCATCCAAACTAAAGAAAATATTAAAAAAAAAAATAATTGTCTACTATTCAAAAAAGAAGCAAAACTTAAATTTGCAAAATTGACAAAAAGAAATAGTTAAAAAAATTCAAACTATAAAGAAAAGATTTAAACAAAGTTGGAATAAAAATAGTACTATTTTGACTAAAACACTAATTTGAAATAAACTAAAAATAATTCACTATGTGCTACTGGATAGACCATATAATAAGAAAACAACAACAAAGGAATCAATCAAAAATATCTTTTTAAAATCAAGGTATAGCCAAAGTAGTTATTTTCACAAATTCATGCAAAGTCAAATTTAAGCTACTAAAATTTGAAATCTAATTGGAGCAACAAAAACTTCATAAATTTTTGAAACTGCAGAAAAAAGAATCACTCATTTTGGATCTCTAAAATAAAAGACATTGAATTTATAAAATTGAAACTTTTTCCTATTTTTAAAACAGAAACGAAGATAAACCTAACTGTTCGCAGGATCTAATCTACGCCGTTAGATTAAAACTGGACGGGGAGGAGAGAGGGAGAGCTCACAGAGGGTGGCGGTGGAACTCCGGTGACGGCAGTGGCGGCTGTGGTCGACGGTGGTGGTGCTCCCGTGGTCGTCGGCGTCGGGGAAGTGTCCGGGCAATGCAAGTGAGCACGACAGTCACGTAGGTGGTGTTGGCGTCGGCAGAGGTGGCCGGAGACGGATGGTGGCGAGCTTGGGGTGGAGACGGCGTCGGGTGGTTAGCGGCTACGACGCTCCGGTGGCTCTGGAACTCCGGTGAGAGGCTGGCAAGGTGCAGGCAAGGGAGGGGAGCACGATGCTGGTATCGGCGGGTCTCGGGGAGGTCGGAGGTGAAGGCGGCGAGCAAAGGCATGCGGCGGCAGAGGCCAACTCCCGCGAGGGATTGCAGCGAGGTGTGGGGTTCTAGGAGGGGGTTTTGGGGTGGAATCGGTCGAGGGGTGGAGTATATATAGGGGGAAGAGACTTGGAGCAGGGGGCGGATCGGGGGATCGAATCCCGTGAAGACCGGGGTTCTGGCCGCGTTCGGGTGAGGCTCTGGCGTGGGGAGGAAGAAGATTGGGGGCGAGGGCGATCGGGCCGTGGGGCCCAGTGGTCAGCAGAACAGGGGCAAGCGAGAGAGGAGCGGGCGGCCGAGCCATAGTGCTTCTGCGCTCGCGCGGCTGTGCGCCGAAAGGCCAGTGGGCCGGTTGGCACTCGTGCTGGCTAGCGCTGATCCGCGACTGGACCTCCTTCTTTTTTTTAACATAGCAAAGGGAAACATAACCAAAGTAAATAAGTAAAATTATACATAGACATATAATATATCAAAATTTTGAGAAAAAGAAATCGTAAAACATGAACATATTTTCATGACTAAATAAAATACTTTAAAAAATCATTTTTGCAATAACTCCAAAATGAAATAGAATTTGAGTTTCAAATAAATTGTCAAACATTGTCTCTGTTTTTTTTGGAGTGTCATATTCCTCCTCTCATATTATATTTTTATCAGAGAATTTTTTTGACAAGATGCAAACTTAAAATTAGAAAGGGATTCAAATGGAAAATTTTGGGAAAGTCCTTTTATTCCCTCTCATTTGATTTTTTTTAAGTTTCAAATTCCACTCACTTTCAACCAAACAATCAAGCATACATCTATCAAACAAGAAATCATAATTATTTATTTAATATAAAATTCCAAAATTTAGAATTTTGGGATTTTACAAACTTGAAGCAACCGATGCAAAAACTTTTTTCCATCAGGACCAATGGGAATAGACTGGTCATCTCTTGGTGTCTCAACAAATTTCAATCGTCCTTTATGAATGGCCAATTTTACTATTTGACGAAACATATTGCAATCCTCAAAATTATGATTGAATGATTGATGTAACCTACAATACTTTCGTCCTTGAATTGATGCCTTGACATGGTGATCAAGAATTCTTATGTAATTATTTTTCAGCAACAAATCAAATATTTGATCACACATGCTTGAATTGAAGGTAAAAAATTTATCCTCTAGCCAATCTTGTTGTGAGAACAACTTTGGTGTTAAGCAAACGAATAGTTTAGATTTTGCATTACCCCATTCGGCTATGCATTGTGTTTTGCACTCTATGTCTGATGTATTTGAAAAGGATATTATACTATTATCGGTTTTCTCAACAGAGTGTAATCTTGGCTTTAAATTTCTGAAATCAAAGTAGTTAGAACACACATGTCTCAATTGAGACCATGCGTGAGCCAAGTATGAAGCAAGCAAATCTACCCAATTAGATATGAACTTTAAATAAAGCAATGGTAAAAGCTTTGGCTGTAGTAATAAGTCACTATCGGTCTCTTTGAATGGTACAATATATTGACTGATATGCTTAGTAAAAATTTTATTGCTAACAAGTAAATTGCCCTTCATCATCGGTCTTCCAAAATTACTTATAAGATTTTTCCTAATAGATGCATCAACAATAAAGTTGTGACCAAATCTGAAACTAGGTAAATCACTTGCTAGACATACCTCTTCATACACGCTAGGAGTGCGTGATGGTTGTATCACTTGAATAGTACTTTGCTCCACTTTTTAATGACTCTCCAATGCCTTGGCATCCTCTTTTTATTCAATAGATTTGGTACACATACTATTTGATTCGGCTTTTTTAATAATCCAATTTTCTTTGTTACCCGGATCAATACTTTTATCTTTTTGAATTTCCAAGGCTTCTCGCTCTTGTCTAGTTTTAGCCCACATCTCAGCTTGGTGAGCTTTAAACCTTTCTTCTCAATTTTCATCCACTCCTCATGAGATTGCCCCCCAATACTTTGAGACTCTTCCAGCAAAGAGGTGCCAAAACTTTCCAATTGTTTAGGGGGTACACTGAATGGTACAACACTGAGCGAATAGATCATTTGCACAACTCTAGCTTTTACAGCAGCAAAATCATGATGCTTCCCGCCTTCTATTAGTTCCTGTCGGATGGAGTTGCATAAATCCCAAGAGAATGTAAGCTTGTTCTCAATTACCCAGTCTGGATATGGTTGCCCCCCGATGCTTTTAGACTCTTGCGGCAATGATATGTTGCCGAAATTATGTAATTGTGTAGGGGGGACATGATATGCCATAGTAGTAGGTGAAGGCATTTGTGCTCCTGTAGAAGTTTCACTTATTCGGCCATGACCATGAAGGTGCGGAGCCAAATTATGGACATCAACAGTTGCGTATGGTGCCAAAAAATTAGTAGCATGAGGTGTAGCATATGATGTTTGAGGGTAATTGGCCGAATAACTAGTAGTGGCATGGCCAATTCCCTTATCCACCGTCACGTTTGGATTAACATACTACAAGTTATTTGTCGATGAATAAAAAGTTGAAACACTGTTGCATACAATTGGAAGTTCCTACATGGGGTGTCTCAATTTGATTAACCGAACTCATCATGTTGTTCATCGGCATATATATTTATGGGGTTGCCGATGCATGAGAGTTAGGATACATATGTTGTACGTTGCTAAAATTATACGAATTTGAAGCATGAATATTATTTTGCATCGGCCCTTGCACATAATTAGATGCATGATTGATAAAACTAGGGCTAGCCGATACATTATGCTCATTAGGCGATCTAGCAACAACATGTGTATTATTTGCATCTACAAAGGGGAATTTGGTATTCGTATTACCTTTGAAGATTGCAGTGACTTGATGACGATCTCTTCGTAGCAAGAACATGCTGGAGACCGTTCAAAGCTTCGTTCCCAGCGGATTCGCTAAAAAGTGTGTTAGCACATGAACACGTCATCGTGTATCCTCGATGTCGGGGGTGATGCACCGCAACTCACGTCGAAGGAGACGCGGCCGAAAGTGGGGTGCGCAAGCAATCCATCGGGCGCTTTTGTTGACCCGAAACCCCACGCGCCCGGGAGGGACACCGTCAGGGCGCGCGACATCTATGGGCTGCCCTAGGTCGACTTGATCGCCCCTAGGGCCTCTAGGTTCGCCACCCTGCAACAAGAAGAACGAAGAAGAACAAGGAAGAAGAAGAACAAGGGGGAGAGATAAAAGTAAAGGTAAAAGTGGTAGATGGATTTGTTTGATTGTTTGTTGTTCAATCGGCTGTCATCTCTCATCTATTTATGAGGCGGTTGGACTTCCCGTACAAGAAAAAGGACTCCAAATCACGTCCAAATCTTACCAAATTTAACCTCAAGGCCGAATCGCCCTTTACCGGTCAGATTCGTAAAAAAACTGCAGTTTCGATCCGGACCAGACTGTCCGGAAGTCCGTAACGGACTATCCGGTCATAACAGAAGGTTTGGATGATTTCGGCGAGCCTGACCGGACAGTCGGTCCTAATTTCCGGACAGTCCGGTAGCAACAGATGGTTTTGGACGTTCGGCCATCTCCATAGTTTATGCAGCATTGCACTATTTTGGCTACAACTTTTGCATACGACCTAGGATGAGGACGATTTGTATATCAAAATCATCCGTTTCGACGAGACGAACAACTTTCATGATGAATTTTCATCCATCCAAGGTGATCTTAATTACATTTCATGCCATTTCATAATCTGATGTCCACACATCACTAGTAGAAAAAGGGGCTTTTGGCCCGGTTGGTAAGGGCCTTTAGTCCCGGTTTTTGAACCGGGACTAAAGGGTCGTTACTAATGCCTCCCCCCTTTAGTCCCGGTTCTTACATGAACCGGGACTAAAGGCCGCGGCCACGTGGAGCTCCACCCCACCAACCGGGACTAAAGGAAATTTTATGATTTTTTTTTATTTTCAAATTTCTGAATTTTTTTAACCTCTAATCTCTAATCACCACCGCTCATCACTGCTCAATTTATCCTCTAATCTCTAATCACCCCTCATCATTCCAAATCATCTAACTTCCCGAACGGTCACCCATCCTCCCACTCCCCCAGCCTGAGCACGCTTAACTTCTGGGTTCTATTCTCCCTCGTTTCCAAGTCTGCACTTGTTGTTTTCCTGACACTAGTAAGATGTCAATCCTATTAACCCTCTGGAATTTAGCTTGAGCATGAAGTGACACATTTCACTTTTTGAGTTTGAAACTATTGTTTTAAAAAACAATAATTATTTAGTAACACTAATATTTCTTGAATAATTAGTTTGACCATTGTTTGACCATAGTTTGACCATAGTTTGACCATAGTTTGACCAGATTTGACCAAAATTCAAAAAAACTGAAATAATTATTTAGTAACACTAATATTCTAGAATAATTAGTTTGACCATTGTTTGACCACAGTTTGACCAGATTTGACCACATTTTTTCCAAATATAAAATTTGAAACTATATTTTTTCTGTTACTAGTAAGTTTCCCACTAGTAAGTTTGAAATTTTTTGAATTTTTTTGCCTCTAGATCTTGAAAGCCCCGTAACTTTTCGAGTAGATGATTTTTCATATAAAAAAATTTTAAATCCGAGTTCGTATGCAAAAGTTATGCCCATTTTACAAATTCCAGAGAGATTTTGCAAATAAAGTCGAAATTCATATTTGTAAATTTTCCCAACAACTAGACCACATATCACATGGGAAACTTTTTTTTTGACATTTCCATCATTTTCTTTTGTTTTTATGAAAACTGAAAAGGCGGTCCACGGGGGGGGGGGGGGGGGGTAGAGTTTGAAAATGGGACCTTTAGTAGTGGTTCGTGCCATGAACCGGTACTAATGCCTCAAAGCCCATTAGTACCGGTTGGTGGCACCAACCGGGACTAAAGGTCCAACCTTTAGTCCCGGTTGGTGCCACCAACCGATACTAATGGGCATCGCACTCTTTAGTCCCGGTTCGTGGCACCAACCAGGACTAAAGGGCCCAGGTGAACCGGGACTAATGCCTTAGCCGCACGAACCGGGACCAATGCTCACATTAGTCCCGGTTCGTGACTGAACCGGGACTAATGTGAATATTGCCCTGTGACCAAAGCCCTGTTTTCTACTAGTGTAGGCATATCTGAAATTGTCATACTTCTTGCATCCGAGCTCCATTTTGGACTATCTTTGTATCCATCTTGATCTTCTCGAAGAGAGCCGTCCCATGGTGACTTCCAATGATTGTGCCACTTTTGAGCATCAACAAGAACGAATACACATGTCTCCAATAGATGCACCTGCACAAACTAACAAACACTTGCACACAATGCAAAAAAGGGGTTGTCAATCAGTCACTAGCAAGGGTGAGATCTGATAGAGATTGATATAAAAGATAAGTGAAAGTGTAAAATAAAATAAATATAAATAAATTGCAGCATGGTATTTTGGGGTTTTTGGTTTTATAGATCTGAATATAATATGATAAAAATAGACCCGGGGGCCATAGGTTTCACTAGACGCTTCTCTCTTGAAAGAAACATGCGATGGGTAAAAAAATTACTGTTGAGCAATTGATAGAAAAGCGCATAGTTATGACAATAACTAAGGCAATGATCATGAATATAGGCATCACGTCCATGACAAGTAGACCGACTCTTGCCCGCGTCTACTACTATTAGTCCACACATCGACCGCTATCCAGCATGCATCTACTGTATTCAGTTGACAAGAACAGAGTAACGCCTTAAGCAAGATGACATGATGTAGAGGGATAGATCCAATCAATATGGTAAAAACCCATCTATTTATCCCTAATAGCAACAATACAAATATGTGCCTCGCTACCCCTACTGTCACTGGGTGAGGACACCGCAAGATTGAACCCATCACAAAGCACCTCTCCCGTTGCAAGAAAATCAATCTAGTTGGCCAAACCAAATCAATAGATCGGAGAGAAATACAAATCTATCTTAATCATGCATAAAAGAATTCAGAGAAGACTCAAATAATATTCATCGATAATCTGATCATAAACCCACAATTCATCGGATCTCAACAAACACACCGCAAAAGAAGATTACATCGAATAGATCTCCAAGAACATCGAGGAGAACATTGTATCAAAGATCAAAGAGAGAGAAGAAGCCATCTAGCTACTAGCTATGGACCTGTAGGTCTATGGTAAACTACTCACACATGATCGGTAGGGCAGCAAGGTTGGTGTAGAGGCCCTCCGTGATCGAATGCTCCTCCGACAGAGTGCCAGAAAAGGCCCCAAGATGGGATCTCACGGGAATAGAAGCTTGCGGCGGCGGAAAATTATTTTTGGTGTGCCCCCTGGTGTACGGGGAATATTTGGGTATTTATGAAGCTAGAATTAGGGTTAGGGGAGTCCCGAGGGGCTCACAAGCCTGGGGGCGCCCCCCTAGGGCGCGCCTCTAGGGATTATGGCCCTCTCATGGCTCCTGTGGTCTCCTCCCGAAGCTTCGTTGTTGTCTTCTGGACCAAGAATAATCCTCAAAAAGTTTCGTTCCATTTGGACTCCATTTGGTATTGATTTTCCGTAGAAGAAAAAAAAGGAAAAAACAGCAACTAGCACTGGGCACTAGGTTAATAGGTTAGTCCCAAAAAATGATATAAAATAGCATATTAATGCATATAAAACATCCAAGATGGATAATATAATAGCATGGAACCAATAAAAATTGTAGATACAATGGAGACGTATCAGACTTCAAGGCATCTTCGCCTTTGTACATGCGGCATCTTCGCTGACAAGCACCTCATGATTAAGCTCAAGAGAACCTCCCCAAGCTCAAGTCTGCGACTTCCACGAGCTACTACGACCTCAACACCGACCACGAGATTCCTCTCTATGGGACTTGAGACCCCGAGGAGTATCTCGAGTGGGAGCACAACATGGACACCTACCTCAAGCTACATCAAGTCCCCTCAGAAGATCAAGTGAAGTGTGCCACAACTACCTTCCACGACTACGCATCGACATGGTGGCTTCACACGGCTTCGAAGGGCTTCAACATGAGTTGGTCCAAGATTAAGAATGCGATGCAACAAGAATTTGTGTCTTCCACCTACACGGAACATCTACTTCGCCAATTGGAGAACACCATACAAAGATCCAAGTATCTCGAAGAGTACTTCATGGAGATGAAGAAAGCCTTGCGATGAGCCGATGTAGATGACCCCATTTAGATGAAGTTTTACTTCACGATGGGATTGAACAACAACATCGCCAAGACACTCTTCACCGACAACTATGAGTCCCTCGACGACATGTACCTTGGTGCTCTTAAGGAAGATCAAGAACTCAAGAAGGCCAAGTCTACTTGTGGCACCCCGGATCAGAGAAACGGGAACGCCCCGTACTCCAGCCCAGAGATCAAGGTGAAGTCTTCTGGAATACGGCACTGCTTAGCATAGAACAAACCAGCTCTCTATTACAACACGAATATGAATACAAGGTCTCCGGATTACAATGAATAACACCGAAATGGCGACACTACGCCAACCACAGTTGCTCTATGCAAGCAGCATAACAACCCGAGGCAGCGGAACCTCTACTGGCAGCGGAACAATGAACAATGATGATGGACTCCAAGTCGCAGGGACTCTGGCTGGAACATTTATCCTAGCTCGCGAACATAGGAACCACACCAAACAAGCAAGCAAACCAGGAAAGACCTGCAAACTGGCATGACACGCCAGGTCAGTACATTGAATGTACTTGCAAGATCACAATAACCAAACGCAGTCAAGGCAAACAACAGTATGGCATTAGTAGGTTAAAGAAATCATGAACATGGTACATGGCATGCACAACTGAACATGATATGGCTAGAATAACATTAGCATGGCATGAGCATAAGAACATGATGATACATGCAACAGGTAAACCAATATCATTCACCAACTTACTCTTGTTCGGTGGTTACCTTGTAACCATCTCATGCATCAACTTACCAACATCGGTATCCATGATACCTTCGTGATCCTCTCTCGATCACAACCAAGCTCTTTCTCATCATCCAACCGGGGTTATTATTAAGCAAGTTCCTATTATTGTTGGCTCATAGTGTGACCGACTACGAACTGGGCCCATATCTGCGGGCGCGGCTAGCGATAGATTTAACACACACTCTGCAGAGGTTAGCACACTGTACCCACACCACGGAACCCATGGCCTCGCACTCCCATACGTGTGGACCAACGGCGTTTTGACAAAAACGATCTACCGCCATGAGACGCTCCCGGCCACTCCGACCAACTCCCCTCTGGGATAAGTCATGGGTGGCCCTGTGCCTACCAAAGGCATCAACGGCCACTATCGTGGCAAAACTTAAACGGTCCCAAACGGGGACCAGGTACCATAACAACAAACAACAGGCACACATGGTTCATGTCTGCCTACCAGATCAAGGTAGCGCGCGCCCATAACCTTCCCTCGTTGGAGGCACCGGCTAGAGGCATGACAATAGACCCAGTTAGGTCCTTCCCATAAAAGGCAAATGTGGTTGCACTGGTCAGCTCAATTTGGTTGCACCATGACTCAACCAACAGTTGTTCAAGTTCATTATTATCGGGTTAAACTTGAATGCAATAAGCTGAGCCATATTAAAATCACGTGATGCAACTACAATGCATGAGCATGATACCAACATGAGCATGGATGTGCAACCATAATAAATCATCGAGCATAACAACAATGAAACATATATCCAATTGAGCATGGCATACTGACAAGCATGATCATAACACTACACCTGAGCATAGCATGACTACTAGCATCATAACTAAATAGCATGCAAGAACTTAACCAGAATACTACCAAGTAAGCATATAACCAACTGGATGCGAAGTAACACGCATAGCAACGGTACTTGATAACAGACGGTAAACATGCATCAGAAAGAACACCACTGCTACCAGCATGAACTACTACTATCGAGCATAACATGTGACAATAATACGAGCAAGTAGTAAAAAATAACAAGATGCATCGGAACATAGCATGCAGGTGAACATGAAACCACGAGCATAACCGAAACAACGACGACAATAGCAAACAAGCACACAGATAGCGGGCAAACTTTTATTAAATATTCAAGTAGAAACCATGGCTACTGCATGGCTATCATGCAAGTGGCTGTTGTGGCTTGCCTGGGGGTGACAAAGACTCCGGGACGAAGTGCGGTGAAGCCGCGGAACGGAACGCCGGACAGTTCTCTCTCGGAGGGGGCTGATTAGAAGCAAGGGCAAGATGGTCATTTTTACTGTGGGACCACCTAGTGATAATGTTCCCAACAGCAAGAGCTCGACGAGACAATGAAATGAGCGTTGGTTTCACCTTGATCGGCGTTACGGTTGCGGAGTTATGAGGTGATGAAGCTCAGGGACTAATCTGTAATAAAAACTACTACAAACAAGTCCCTGGGAGGAAAACTGAAAGCGCCTTCCGGCCAAATACATTTTCTGAAAAAGGAAAACGCATTTAGAGTCATAGTAGACGAGAATACGCTTTTAGAGCAAAGAAAACATATTTCACCTCGAAGCAGAACGAGGTTACACTTTTGTTAAAAGAAAAGGTACTTACTGAAATACTTTTCCACTTAAATCCATGTGGGCCTGGGGCCAATTCAACGCACAGAGGCTGACCTGCAGGGCCCAGGGGCAGGAGGGGGGCACGGGCCTCGTCTTCCTCCTCCTCCCTCTGCCCGATCGAGACAGAGGAGGAGCAAGGGAGGGGCGACGCCGGCGAGGGGCCCGGGCAGCTCCGGCCATCTCCCGCCCGGCCGAGGCCACCGGTGGGTGCGACGCGGCGCGTCCATCCAGGGGGTCGGCCGGCTCTGGGGAGGAGAGGAGGACGCGGGGCGGAGGAGGACCGAGGGGAGGCGGAGGCGGCTGATGGTGGTTGTTGGCGGCGAGGTTGAGGGGGTGGGGCGACTCGCGGGATGGAGAGGAACTCAGTGCACGTGGTTGGAGGTGGAGAGGAGGCCTGAGGTGGCCGGAGCAGAGAAGACCGGCGATGGCCGAGACGAACTCCAGCGAAAAGAAGAGGGGGCCGAGGACTCCGGTGGTCGAGGAGGGCTAAGGAGAGGTTGGTGAGGTGCGGGAGGAGTTGGGCATGCCTTATATAGGCCCCGGGGAAGCCTCTAGAGCTCACGGGCGAGCTCGGGCTGCTCTCTAATGGAGGACATGAGCCTCTTATGGCAGGGACGCGCCGACGGCGACCACACCACAGTGATTCAGGGAGGGGTAGCGACGCAGGCTAATGCAGACGAGCACGGGCTACCTCCAGGACAAGGTTTGTGGTCGAGAAGACGAGGGAGACGACGGGAACAGTGGCTGGAATGAGCCAGAGCACGCAATTAGGCATGACGCAAGCATGATCACCACGGGCAGTGGAGCAAATGGCTCGTTTTGGCCGGACCGACCATGTCTAGTAGATAGACCTTGATGTCCTCAGTTAAAATGAAGCAAGAAATCGGTCCAGAGGCAAAGAAGAGATTTGGAGGAGGAGCCAAAACATTTTGGCGGCAAGGTGTTTGATGTGAATTGTGAGAGCTAGGACAGTGCAATGACTCGGGGCTTTGGCACAGTTCGATCAACCACTAAGGTGATGCTGATTACCAAAAATGAGCTTAAGAGGAGAGGTTTAGAGGGTACTTGCTGTAGAATGCACCATAATGGCCAGAATTAGAGATTTGGATGATGCACTCACATGAAGACGCAATTTGAGCTGAAATTGGGCATGACCCAATGATTTAAAGATATGAAGATGCCCAAAAAGTTTCAGGCCATTTGGATGAACCGAACTAGCACTTGCTTCACAATGCTTTATTCTGACCAGAAACTTGGAAAAATTGCATAGGGCAATTGGATAGATGAAATGAGCCAAAACGTAGTGGAGGGAGTTGATATGGATAGGAGAATGCCCTGGAATTTTTTTTAGCTTAAATGAAGCAATATAAAATATAGTTGCTTCACAAACTAAAAATCTGACTAGAAACTAAGATTTGGAACTGGGCTCACATGGAAGGGTTACATGAGCTCATGTTTGGTGGAGAGTCATGATTTGATCATATGAAGGACCTTGCCAAATTTCAACTCATTTGGATATGCTTTGCTAGTACTTCCTTCACAATGACTTCCCTAAGACGGGAACTTTGAAAATTTGCTCAGGAATATTTACTAGGCAAATTCAGTTGAATTTTGGTTGTGGCAATGATATGGACAGGAAAAGATGTCAAAAAAATTTGGGACCAATTGAGCAAAGATAAATGACACTTCCTTCTCAAACCACCACTTCGGGCAGAATCAGAAATGGAATATTTGTGAATTATCTTTGCTGATGCCAAGGAAAGACTTTGACATATTTGTGGAAGATATGACCCAAACAATTTATGAGAATTATTTGGGAATTTTGGGGGTGATAAAAATATAGGTTGCTTCACAGCCTAGGGTTTAAAGGGTTATTCCTTTAACAGAAAAGGAATATTCCCTAGAAAAAGAATATTGGACTAGGTCAAGGATGAAAATGACATGATCTTGGGATGATGATGAGAAGGGCGAGCCACTATAAAACCTAGGAAGACCTGATCTTCCCAAGTTTTAGAACCACATAGCCACGGAAAAACAAATCAAATAAAGAAATCCAAGAAAATCAAAGGAAAAAAAGAAAAGGGCAAAATCCAGGGTGTTACAAACCTTCCCCCCTTAAAGAAATCTCGTCCTTGAGATTTGGTTGCTTAGGGATAAATAATTATTCCGACTTGAAGAAACTGTTTCCAACTCTGGTTTCTCCTATTTTCTCTCATGTAATGTTCCCACTGAATTGGATCTGACGGACTACCTTGATCTGGGGTGGTTTGTTTCACCGTATCTGACATTCTGACAGGACTTACCTCATATGTTCCTGTTCATACTGACTCAAATCTTTCCTTCATATTTGCTGGCTGAGCTGGGGTCCAAAAGATCATTTGACATACGTGTCCTTCTCGATATTGATCCTTGCTGGAGATGTTATTCTTGTATCGAGTACCGAGAATATTCCACAGAGTTGGGGAACACATCTTCCCGTGGAACAAAGAATCTCTTCTATCTAGGCATCGGGTTCCTCGAACATATGCATGCCTTCTGGGTTCAGGACAGTGTTCTGGATCATACCTTTTCTTCCAATGGGTTCTGACACCTTGCAGGAGTTTCTGACTTATCTTGACTGGCTTCACAGCCTTGAGTGTCCAATTTGTACGAAAGGTTTGACTGTCGCTTGACGCGACTAATAGGAAAATGCACCATCTCCTGATGATAACATTTGCAGACTTGACTGGCGGTGATCTTGGCAAAGAATCCCATTCACGGCAGGCTATTCTGTAATTGCTTCCCATATGCGAGAAATAACAATCCTCAAAGTATGTGCTCTCACACTGATTCTTCATTTTGCCGGTATACTCATGAGGATAGTAGGTTGCGCGATACTTTAGCACAGTTACTGAGGTCAATATATTGAGCTATCCTTGGGTCGGACTTGACAGACTCGGGTATTCAATGCTGACAGTTCTGAGCATACCGGGGACTAAGCTAGTTGCCTTGATACGAGTTCCTTACTGTATTGTCGGTCTTGCTCCTTCTTATTATTTTCTTCATCTGGATCTTTAACTGAAAGAGTGGGGCCTTATATATCCTTGACTATTTTCGCGGCCCTGAGTACTGTCATGTGCAATATCTTGCAATTATACCTTGGTCTTGTTCATGTCTCCAGTCTCAATATATTTACCTGGTTCACGTGTGCTTATATAGATCTCAATATTGTTGTTGAGTATGCCAGACAGTAACAGGATTAATTACATCACCTTGTCGTATGTGCGGGGCTGATCTTCATAATTACTGCCAAGATGGTGTGTCATGTTGTCTTTCTTCAAGACTTGTTGATTCTTGTATTCCCCACTGGTTTCCTCCACTTGCATGTCTAGTGAGGTTGTCGGATGTGTACCATGAATTCTTCCTTGTGCCAGGGACTTGCATGAACTTGACAGCATACTCATTGTATGAACAAATATCTGATTCCCGAGACATACCTTTGTTCTGACTGATTCTTGTTTCTGACCCAACCGTTGCAGATCTGACACTTGGAAAACACCGCCATACGCTGACAATTCATTGTTTAGTTTCTTGTACCAGTGCCGTACTGAAGAAGACTGGGCAGCTTGCGTGTGAGCCATCGGAATACCATGCTGAGGAGGACTGGATGGCTTGTGCTCGAAGCTTTCGGCGGATATCTTGCTGAGTAAGCCTGGGTACCGTACCTCATAAGCTTCCCCCCCCCCCCCCCCTTAAAGACTTGCTGGGGAAGACTCGGTACCTTATGCGAGAAGCTTTTGCAGTATCTTACTGAAGAGGATTGAATATCTTGCACAGAAATCATGCATACCTTACTGATGCAGACCAGGGAATCGTGTCTTGTACGCTTTGCTGATAAATTGTGGAGAAGGACTGGACTGTTTTTCTTTGTGAACCAAATAGTATATATATATATATATATATATATATATATATATATATATATATTACTATATATAGGGTCGCGCTATTCGTCACCCTGGGTGAGGAATAGTTATTCTTCACCCCCTCTCTATTTTGACATCAATGCACCGTATTTTTACGTTTCGTAAATTTTTTCTTATTTCATACGTAAAAAGAAAGCGTAAGAAAATATATACTTGCCGTAAAAAATATTTGATGTTACGTAAAGTTACGAACGTAAAAACATACATAAAATGCGATATTTCTGGTCTTATAACCTTTTTATTTTTGTTTTTTTATACCAAATTTTACGTAGTGAATCAATATAAATGTACTATTTGTATTTCAAATGTAATTTATTTATGAAGCGATCGTAAGATTACCTCGGACGAAGAATAACTTATTCTGCAACCTGGGTGATGAATAGTATTACTATATATATATATATATATATATATATATATATATATATATATATATACAGCCGGTCTATTCTGCTAATATTAGCAGAATAGTTATTCTGATAACACTTCTGCACTGCATGCTCAACACGAGAGCACTGCACTTTCTGTAGCAAGGGCACTGCAATAAAGACTAGTGAACTTCGTGTCGGAAAAAACTACACGCAGTGTTTTTCCGGTACTGTATTCGCTCTAGTTTTTTAACCATTTATCGGAACGAGGCGTATAATATATCTTTGGAAAGCTATGGATTAGGCTCAACTTTGCCATGCTGAACATTTTTCGAGATTCCTCGCGGTTTAAGAGTAGTTTCAAAAATGGTGCGGCAAACGACGAGTGGCAGCGAGCATATTTTCGCGATTTTTTCTAAATCCCTTGTCGGAATGAAGCAAATGATACACCGTTGGAAACATATCGTCGAGGCGCATCTTTTTCATACATATTATTTTCTCTAATTCGTTACGGTTTAAGAGCAGTTTTAAATTTAGTAAATCACGGAATTCTGTTTTCTCGAATTTTTTGCAATTTTCGTATTGTTTTCGCTCCAGTTTTTGAACCGTTTGTCGAAACGAGACGCGTGATACGGCGTTGAAAGCTACGGACGAGGCACAACTTTCATATGTTTAAATGGTTTTGAGATTCCTTACGGTTTTTAGCTAATTTTGAAAATCGTGCGGCTGACGATGAGAGGCAGCGGCCGTTTTTTGTGAAACTTTTACAAACCACTTGTCGAAATAATTCAAATTATACGCCGTTGGAAAGATATCGATGAGACGCAACTTTTCCATGTAGAACACTCTCTCCGATTCCTTGCGGTTTAAGAGAAATTTTGATTTTAACGAAATGCGAAGACTCTGTTTTTTCGCGACACCAAATCGCCATATGTACCGCATCAAACAGAAAACCACACTGCTTTTAGACTGAAAACCGCACTACATCATACGGTCAAGTGAACTTCTTGGTTTCTTTTCTCAGGCGATTTGCACTTCATCAGACAGAAGAACGCACTGCTTCAGACTAAAAACCGCACTGCATTAGACGGTCAAGTGAACTTCATGGTTTCTTTTCTCAGACAATTTTTTCCCAAACAAGCACTAAAATCGACGTGTGCACTTCATCAGACGATCAAGTGAACTTCATGGTTTCTTTTCTCAGACGATTTTTTCCCAAACAAGCAAAGTGAAGTGTGCTTCACATCGGGCATAACTGAACCACAAAACACTTGAAACTAATCCACAACACACTTGAAACCGCACTGCATCAGATGATCCAGTGAACTTCACGAAATTTTTTTGTGAGATGTAAACTTCCTCACCCGAGCTTTTTGTGAGATTTTGTTGTCTTTTTTTCAACAATTTTTATGAATGAGAGTGGACTGCAAAGACATGGGCAAATGAACCACAACATATGTCGAAGTGAACCTCATTGCTATCTTGTTGTTTCATTTTAAAAAAATGAAACAACAATGTTGGGCGCAAGTGAAAAGCATCACTCTCAAAAGTGATCCACATCGGAGGACCAAACGCACTGCACGTGTTTTGATGTAATCGACTAGTTTTTGAAACACACGAAACAAATTGCACTTCATACAAAGGGGTAATGAGGTGCTACACAAATGGAGTGAACTACTTTTGTCGTTTACTTAACTTTTTTATTACAAACGTGTATGCACTGAATGGTCGAGGCTAATGTAGTCATTAATTTTTAGGAAAAAAAGAGGTTCACTAGAATAACATCCCCAAGAAAAGAGCCGAACTACGCAAATAGACACACCGCACTGCATCAACAGCACCCAAAACTGCTCTGAATTGATCTGCCAAGATCTCATTGCAGATAAAACCGACGGCCAAAACTGAAGGAACTGCAGATAAAAGTGAACCTCATAATATTTTTTACAAATGATATTTTAGAAAGCACGTCTGAACTAATCGAAACGAACTACAGGGAGGGAGGCTCCTTGTCTAAACTCCACGGCTAGGACCTGCAAAAAAATGCAACACATCCAACCAAATTACACAATTTTCTTCCTGCAAAAATAAGTAAACTGAACCTCAATCAAGAACAGAAAATGCAACGCGACATTCAACCGTACTGCACAATTTTCTCAGACAATTGAAAAACTGCATTCACCCAAATACAACATTATTTTTTTGCTTTATCCATACTTTTTGCTGAGTCAACCTCAACAAGCTCCAATCAGAAGTGCGGGCGAGGCCAGAGGGGACCGCATTGACGATGAGAAGCTGCACCTGTGCTCGATCCCAACTGCAGAGAGGGGGCGTTGGTGAAGGGAGCTCATCGGGGATGCTGGACTGCACCAGGGAACTAGGACGCTGGCAGCAGCCCGCATCTAGGCGTCCTCGACCCTCGTCCTTGCCAGGACAAGTGCCATGGGGCGGCTGGGTAGTTGCTGGGATCCTCGCCAGAGGAGGAGCTCGTGTCGTCGCCCTCCTCGCTTGTCGGTTGGCGGAGCGCCGGAGTCATCTCCTGTGGGCGCTCAGGGACCAAGTGGCGGCGCGCGGAAGAACCAAATCCGCTGGATCCGACTCGCAAGGCTCCATGGTTGACCGGGGTCGGCAACTGGGCGACTGGGCGCCGCTGGATCCATCTCGAGCTTCTTGGGCCGGCGGCCACCGTGAACATCGGCGTCGCCCCGTCTATTGCCAGATCTGGGGAAGAGGATGGGGTCTGGCCAAGTCAGGGAGGAAGTAGAGGCGGGCTTGGGCGGGACCAGGCCGCTGGCGAAGGCGTGGGCACATGGCCGGCGGCGTCGCAGGAAGGAGCCGACGCGGGGTGGGAGGTAGGTGATGGCGGGTCCCAGATCCGGCGGCAGGAGCCACCGCGCGACGACGTAGTAGGAGGTCGTCGGGATGGCGCCGCGGCGGCGCGGGGGAAGTAGGTGGGGCGGCGGCGCGGGCGAAGATGGCGGCTAGGCGGCGCGGGGGAGGAAGGTGGTGCGGCGGCGCGGGCAGGGAGGTGGTCCGACAGCACAGGGAGGTGGCGACGCGGTGGGAGGTGGTCGTGCGGGTGTGGGGCACGGGACATGGCGAGGATAGCCGGGTCATCTTAAGGGTTGACAGAGGGGAACTTGATCCGCTTAGGATTCTGGACAATGGTGGGATAGTATTGATAAGCACGGTTCTCTTGCACCATGCTCTCTTGACGATGAAGACCAGTGATTGCTGCCATTGCGGCAAGCTGAATGGCACGTTCAGGAGTAGCACCGTAACCACCGTGGAAACTATATGTGTGCTTACCAACAGGAATCGGGGCTGGCAGATGAACATGAGCAACATACTCCAGGATTCTTCCTCCAGCAGGAAACAGGAATACTTGATAATGAGGTGGATCTCCATGCGGATAAATGCTACGCCACATATTGCCTAGGAGGGCGGCAAAGCTGGGAGGTGCAGGAGTGGGACTGAACGCAATAGGAACAACACCGGGAGCCCTGGGGATGGCATTGAACTCATGGAACTGACCGCCATCTATGCACGAAACATGGGTTAGGGGTAACCAAATAAAATTATATGCAGCAAACAAATGCAACAACCAAATGCAGCAAGCAAGGGCAACAACCAGACCCTATACTACGTTTTCTAACGTTCCAGCGGACTAGGACGCTCTACAGCTAGACCTGCTCTGATACCAAGCCTGTGGCACCCCGGCTCAAAGAAACCGGAACGCCCCATATTCCAGCCCAGAGATCGAGGTGAAGTCTTCTGGAATACGGCACTGCTTAGCATAGAACAAACAAGCTCTCTATTACAACACGAATATGAATACAAGGTCTCCGGATTACAATGAATAACACCGACACGGCGACACTACACCAACCACAGTTGCTCTATGCAAGCAGCATAACAACTCGAGGCAGCGGAACCTCTACTAGCAGCAGAACAACGAACAATGATGATGGACTCCAAGCCGTAGGGACTCTGGCTGGAACGTTTATCCTAGCTCGTGAACACAGGAACCAGACCACACAAGAAAGCAAACAAGACACGACCTGCAAATTGGGATGACACGCCAGGTCAGTACATTGAATGCACTTGCAAGCTCACAATAACCAAAAGTAGTCAAGGCAAACAACATCATGGCATTAGCAGGTTAAAGAAATCATGAACATGATACATGGCATGCACAACTGAACATGATACAGCTAGAATAACATTAGCATGGCATGAGCATAAGAACATGATGATACTACATGCAACAGGTAAACCAATATCATTCAGCAACTTACTCTTGTTCGGCGGTTACCTTGTAACCATCTCATGCATCAACTTACCAACATCCGTATCCATGATACCTTCATGATCCTCTCTCGATCACAACCAAGCTCTTTCTCATCATCGAACTGGGGTTATTATTAATCAAGTTATTATTATTGTTGGCTCATAGTGTGACCGACTACGAACTGGGCGCATATCCACGGGCGCGGCTATCGATAGATTTAACACACACTCTGCAGAGGTTAGCACACTGTACCCACACCACGGAACCCATGGCCTCGCACTCCCATACATGTGGACCAACGGCGTTCTGACAAAACTGATCTACTGCCATGACACTCTCCCGGCAAACCCGACCAACTCCCCTCTCGGATAAGTCATGGGTGGCCCTGTGCCTACCAAAGGCATCAACGGCCACCGTCGTGGCAAAACTTAAATGGTCCCAAACGGGGACCAGGTACCATAACAACAAACAACGGGCACACAAGGTTCATGTCCGCCTACCTGATCAGGGTAGTGCGTGCCCATAACCATCCCTCGTTGGAGGCACTAGCGAGAGGCATGACAATAGACCCAGTTAGGTCCTTCCCATAAAAGGCAAATGTGGTTGCACTGGTCAGCTCGATTTGGTGGCACCATGACTCAGCCAACAGTTGTTCAAGTTCATTATTATCTGGTTAACTTGAATGCAATAAGCTGAGCCATATTAAAATCACGTGATGCAACTACAATGCATAAGCATGATACCAACATGGGCATGGATGTGCAACCATAATAAATCATCGAGCATAACAACAATGAAACATATATCCAAGTGAGCATGGCATACTGACGAGCATGATCATAACACTACACATGAGCATAGCATGACCACTAGCATCATAAATAAATACCATGCAAGAAATTAACTAGAATACTACCAAGTAAGCATATAACCAACTGGATGCAAAGTAACATGCATAGCAACGGTACTTGATAACAGACGGTAAACATGCATCATAAAGAACACCACTACTACCAGCATGAACTACTACTATCGAGCATAACATGTGACAATAATACGAGCAAGTAGTACAAAATAACAAGATGCATCGGAACATAGCATGAAGGTGAACATCAAACCACGAGCATAACCGAAACAACGACAACAGTAGCAAACAAGCAGACAGATAGCGGGCAAACTTTTATTAAATTTTCAAGTAGAAACCATGGCTATCATGCAAGTGGCTGTTGTGGCTTGCCTAGGGGTGACGGAGACTCCCGGACGAAGTGTGGTGAAGCTGCGGAACGAAACGCCGGACGGTTCTCTCTCGGAGGGGGCTGATTAGAAGCAAGGGAAAAATGATCATTTTGACTATGGTACCACATAGTGAAAATGTACCCAACGGCAAGAGCTCGACGAGACGAAGAAGTGAGCATTGGTTTCACCTCGATCGGAGTTACGGTTGCGGAGTTATGAGGTGATGAAGATCAGGGACTAATCTGTAATAAAAACTAATACAAACAAGTCCCTGGGAGGAAAACTGAAAGCGCCTTCGGGCCAAATACGTTTTCTGAGAAGGAAAACGCATTTAGAGTCGTAGTAGATGAGAATACGCTTCCAGAGCAAAGAAAATGTGTTTCACCCCGAAGCAGAACGAGAGTACGCTTTCGTTAAAAGAAAACGTACTTACCGAAATACGTTTCCACTTAAATCCATGCAGGCCCGGGGCCAAGTCAACGCCCAGAGGCTGACCTGCGGGGCCCAGGGTTAGGAGGGGAGCACGGGCCTCGTCTTCTTCCTCCTCCCTCTGTCCCGATCAAGACAGAGGAGGAGCAGGGGAGGGGCGACGCCGGCGAGGGGCCTGGGCGGCTCCGACCGTCTCCCACCCGGCCGAGGCCACCGGCGGGTGCGGGGTGGCGTGGCATGTCCGTCTAGGGGGTTGGCTGGCTCCGGGGAGGAGAGGAGGATGCGGGGGCGGAGGAGGACCGAGGGGAGGCAGAGGCGGCCGGTTGTGGTTGTTGGCGACGATGCAGGGGGTCTCCGGTGAGGTTGAGGGGGTGGAGCGACTCGCGGGAGGGGGAGGAACTCAGTGGATGTGGTTGGAGGGGGAGAGGAGGCCAGAGGTGGCCGGAGCAGAGAATACCGACGATGGCCGAGATGAACTCCGGCGAAAAGAGGAGGGGGCTGAGGACTCCGGTGGTCGAGGAGGGCAAAGGAGAGGCTGGTGAGGTGCGGGAGGAGTTGGGCACGCCTTATATAGGCCGCGGGGAAGCCTTAGAGCTCATGGGTGAGCTCGGGCTGCTCCCTAATGGAGGACAGGAGCCTCTTGTGGCCCGAACGCGGCGACGAAGACCACACCACCACGATTAAGGGAGGGGCAGCGACGCAGGCTGATGCAGACGAGCACGGGCTACCGCCAGGACAAGGTTTGAGGTCGAGACGATGAGGGACACGACAGGAACAATGGCCGGAACGAGCCAGAGCACGCAATTAGGCATGACGCAAGCGTGATCACCATGGGCAATGGAGCAACTGGCTCATTTTGGCTGGACCGACCATGTCTAGTAGATAGACCTTGCTGTCCTCAGTCAAACTGAAGCAAGAAATCGGTCCAGGGGCAAAGAAGAGATTTGGAGGAGGAGCCAAAACATTTTTGCAGCAAGGTGTTTGATATGAAACGTGAGAGCTAGAACGGTGCAATGACTCGGGGCTTTGGCACAACATGATCAACCACTAAGGTGATGCTGATTACAAAAATGAGCTTAAGAGGTGAGGTTTAGAGGGTACTTGCTGTAGAATGCAGCATAATGGCCAGAATTAGAGATTTAGATGATGCCCTCACATGAAGATGCAAGTTGCGCTGGAATTGGGCATGGCCCAATGATTTGAAGATATGAAGATGCCCAAAAAGTTTCAGGCCATTTGGATGAACCAAACTAGCACTTGCTTCACAATGCTTTATTCTGACCAGAAACTTGGAAACGTTTCACAGGGCAATTGGCTAGATGAAATGGGCCAAAACTTGGTGGAGGGAGTTGATATGGATAGGAGAATGCCCTGGAAATGTTTTAGCTTAAATGAAGCAATATAAACTGAAAATCTGACCAGAAACTAAGATTTGGAGCTGGGCTCACATGGAAGGGTTACATGAGCTCATATTTGGTGGAGAGTCATGATTTGATCATATGAATGACCTTTCAAAATTTCAACTCATTTGGATATACCTAGCTTGTACTTCCTTCACAATGACTTCCCTCAGGCAGGAACTTTGAAAATTTGCCAAGGAATATTTACTAGGCAAATTCAGTTGAATTTTGGCATGTGGCAATGAGATGGACCGGAAAAGAAGTCAAAAAAAATTTGGGGTCAATTGAGCAAAGATAAATGACACTTCCTTCTCAAACCACCACTTAGGGCAAAATCAGAAATGGAATATTTGTGCATTATCTTTGATGATGCCAAGGAAAGATTTTGACATATTTGTGGAAGATATGACCCAAACAATTTATGAGAATTATTTGGGAATTTTGGGAGTGACAAAAATATAGGTTGCTTCACAACCTAGGGTTTAAAGGGTTATTCCTTTAACAGAAAAGGAATATTCCCTAGAAAAAGAATATTGGATTTGATCAAGGATGAAAATGACATGATCTTGGGATGACGAGGAGGGCAAGCCACTATAAAACCTAGGAAGACCTAATCTTCCCTAGTTTCAGAACCACATAGCCACGGAAAAACAAATCAAATCAAGAAATCCAAGAAAATCAAAGGAAAAAAAGAAAAGGGCAAAATCCAGGGTGTTACACTACTCGACCCCAAGCACACTTCGTGACGATCATGCTCCAAGATGGCGAGCATGAGGCTAGTAGCACCGAGATGTCGAAGCCCGACAAGTTCCAAGATGACGTTCCCAAGTTTGACTTCACCACCAACCCTCTTTGTGGTATTAACGATACCGAGTCTACTATGACTCTTTTTGAAGACGGTGTGGTGATGAGTATGACTATAAAGCAACTCAAGGACCAAGATTTGGAGGCGAGCGACATGGTGGCGAGCAAGGATGATGATTCCATCTTTGGAGGCGAGAGTGATGATGTTCCATCTTCGGTCTTCATGCACGACCACGACGATGAGATGGTTGAGGATGGGATTTTCCCTTTGACCAAGGACGAGCATGGTGATGAATTGAGAGACTTGTGCACCTATGTTGAGAGTGAGAGTGACTTCACCACTAGCCCCATATATGATGAGTTGCCCCAATTCCCATGTGAGGAGAGCCACCACCACCACTTGATTGATTTGAGTGACTCCACCATATGTGACATTGAGTGCACCTACCTTGAGGGAGTGAGTGAGCCACCACTACATTGAGAGAGTGATGTAGTTGATAGGGCATTTGAGGCCATTTTGATTTCTAACGACTTACCCTATTGTGTCTTCTCATTTGGTGCTAGGTCCCATATATGATGACGCGCCGACCCTCGACGACTTCGTCCTTCCTTTTGATAAGCCGATGGCCATGGTGGACTATGATACACCCCCCACATGGTTCCATCAGGATGATGATGACCACGAGTTGGTCCTTGCCACCTCACCTACACCACATGAGTGGAATGAGAAGGTAACATAGGGGAAGGTGATGCTCTTATCCCACTAGTGTACATTCTTGATATTGATTGCTTGCATGATGTCGATCCACCTATACCGTGCTTCATGCTAGTGTGACTTCCTCATGTGATGATTTATTGCCCATTTATGATGAGTGTGATGATTCTCATGTGGATTTTATTAGTTGTGACGCCATGTTGCATATGATTTCTTGTGATAATTCTCTCGGTCACATCACGTTTGACAATCCTGCCTGACTTGTCATATGCTATGCATGAAATAAAAAATATGTCTTATTTGCAATCTCATCATAGTAACTATGCATATCCCATTAAAATAAACCCAATTTGCACATATGGTATAGATGACAAGCCCATGGTTATTGGCATTTGTTTTTCTTGTGATGATATTGATATGATCCCTTTGCATCATTTCTCTAATATGCCATGCCATGATCACCTAGCTTCGGACATGCATTATTTTCCATGTTGTCAATATTCTCCATATGATGCTTGCGTGTAACATCCCAAATTTCCAATTTGGAATGTTATACATAGATTATCATTTGCATATCATGTTTTGTTGCATTTTGACAAAATCCTCGATAAATCCTAAGCAACTCAAGGACCCTCGGAGAGAGTTGGGGATTTTCTCGAATTTTCTTATTTGATTTTCAAACGAGGATTTTGGTTTAATTATTTTTCTCTCCGGAAAAATATTTCAATATTAAATAAATGAGAGGAGAAAATATGACTTCTCCAAAACAATTGAAATACTGTAGGAAAAATGTTAAAATCATTATTTGGAATTTATCTGGATTTTATTTGCAATCTTTATTGCATTTAAAAATATGCATGTTTTCAAAATATTTATTTTTGATTTTAAAAATGTTCACCCTATTCTAGATTTTCTAACTAGACGAGGAAAATTTATTTCATATTTTTCTGATTTTTATTTATTTTTCTATGCAATTTTTTTCGCGAAACTTATTTTAAAAAAAAACAAACGCGCCCGCGCCGACTGGGCCGAGCCCAGCCGACGGCCCGCCCCGTCGCCCCTCTCCTCTCTCCCCACGACGCCGCCGCCGGAGTTCGAGCACGCCACGGGAGCCGCCGCCGCCTCGGGTTTGCCCCTCACCCAAGCCGCCCGCACCCCCCACTTCCATAAATAGCCCCCCCTCCGTTTTCCTCACCACCGCCGCCGGAGGAGCCCGCCGCCGCCGCCCGCATCTAGCCCCGCCGCCGCCTTTTTGCCTCGCCGCCGCCGCCGGGAGTCGCCGGAGCCGCCGCCCCCGCCCGCCGGAGCACCCCCCCCCGAGCCCCGCCGCCCCTCGCGCCGAGCCCCGCCCGCCGGAGCCCCTCGCCGAGCCCACCGCCGAGGTACTGCCGCCGGCCGTCTCGTTGTTGACCGGTTTTCTGAAGAAAAAAAAAGAAAAAAACCTTTTGTTTAAAAAAAACCCTAAATCGGTTTTTTTCGGTTTTCTTATTTCGCGAGCGTTCACCGAACCGTTCGTTTTAACGAACGCGTTCGTCGGTTTTTCTCTGTTAACGAACGTCCGTTATTTAACCGTTCGTCCGTTTTTCTTTTTCGTCGGATTTTCTCGTTATTTTCTCGGATTCGATTTCCGATCGAATTTTCGAATCTGTTTAACTTCTTGCTCGTTTATCGGAATCAGGCGATTCAAGCGCCTAGAGTTTCGTCTCGAAATTCTCTTTCTGTTTAACCTACTCAAACAAGTTTTCGCTACAGTAAAATTTGACCTAGATCCAGATTAGCAAACGAAGTTTCTTTCTTTCGCCGTTTGACTTTCGTTGCTTCTTTCGAGTTGATTCTTTTTGCAAACCGGAGTTCTTAAGTTGAATTTTCTGGTTGGATCTTTTATTCGATTTTTACCTGTGCATTAGATGAGTGCTGATTGTATGCTTGTTTGTTTGCGATAGAGTACCCGGAGTGTGCCGCTTGTTACTTCGACTCGCTAGGTTTTGCGGATCATCAGCAAGGCAAGTAACACTTTGATCATACCCCGTTCTTACCCAGTTTTATTTGCATTAGATCTATTTTCCTCAAACACTTGCATGATTAGGATCTAATTAAACTGTGGGTATTGGGAAGTAGTTGAGGTAGTACCTATTACCTGTTTCATTTATCAAACCCTTCGGAGTTACTTCTACGTTGCTTTTATTATTGCCATGCTATGCTCGTAGACGTGGATTTGGGTTTGAGAGATATTCATGACAGATGTGAGATGTTATTAATGGTTCAACTTAAGGTGGCAACTAAAACTCACATCTGGGTGGATTGAGGCACCTGGAGAACCCAGTGTTGTCTGTATGTATAAGGTCCGCCACCCAGCCTCAAAGGGATCATAAGATTATTCATGCTAGAAACTTCCGTGTGCAGCCACAAGCTATTATGGGCTCTAGCATAGCTGAGTAGGTTACATGATCTCTTGAAGAGGTGGACTAGCAGATGTAGGGGAAAGTAGGTGTACCGGTCCATCCAGAGTAAAGAGTGATTGTTTCTGAAAGACTGTGTCTCGGTCATCCGTTTCTCAAACATCATGTAGTGCGAGAATCAAGCGGAGGCGATCGAGTCTTGTGGGGAAAAGTGCACAAACCTCTGCAGAGTGTACAAACTGATCATGATTAGTCGTGTCCCCGGTTATGGACAACTTGAGTATCTAGTATCTGGATTATCATTTGAATCTCATCACCATGATACTTATAATTAATTTTGTTGGGTTAATGATGTTACTTAATTGGGATTGAGTTGGAGGTACCTTCTCAATGTTTCAACCACCATGATAGTTAAATAAAATTTATTCCTTTGCAGTAGGATAAAATTGGCTTTTCGCAAAACTGTAACCATAGAGCCTTTCCACCAGCCATATATGCATGTAGTATAGCCTTACCATTGTTCATTATTCTCTATGTGCTACTTGGCCAGCATATTCTATGTGCTGACCCGTTTTCGGGCTGCAACGTTTCATGTTGCAGACTTTTCAGACGACGAGTAAGGTGCCTTAGGTCGTGGTCTTATACTCAGTGATGCCGCTGGAGTTGATGGACTCACTTATCTTCCAAGTCTTCCGCTGTTATCGTTATTAGATGGCCTTAAGCCATGTTTATCATTCTTAATCTCTTCAGAGATATTCGATGTAATAAGTGTGTGATTGCTACTCTGTTATAAATCCTCCATTTGTACTGTGCGTGTCAGCATTACTGATCCAGGGATGACACTGGTGCACAGCAGCACAGGCCATTTGAGGTCTAGTCGCTACAAAGTTGGTATCAGAGCACACGCTGACTATAGGACACGACCACTAAGCTTAAGCCCTAGAAAACTTCTCTCTTCTCATTTCTGACCCCTCTCCACTTTCTACTCTTTTAGGAATGGCGAATGCAAGGAGCAAGTTCATGCAACCAGATGAAGACACGCCGTTTGGACGACATCTGAAGGAAGTCACCAAGTACTTGAACATAGGAATACCAAGCGTCACCGGAACCTACAACGCCACTTTTCCTGAAGAAGAGAGCTGGAAGATTCAAGTTATCATTCCAGGAAGGATGTTTAGTGCCATGAGATTGGTTTTCGAAGCACCAACTTGGAGTTTAGGGAAGAGCATGGCCGCACACATCGCCATGGGACGCATTGGAGAAGTCTATCACCAGGAGCTTAAGGATACAATTTATCAGATTTGTGGACGTCGAGACGCGCAATGGGAGATGATCAAGACCAAGAAGGATGGATAAATTGCAGCTTTCATCCAGGAGCAAAACCAACATATTCGACGCCAGGAGAACCAGATGTGCGCAGACAAGGAAGAACTGAAGAAGGCATTCACGAAGATCAAGGAACTCCAAGAAGAACTCAAGACTACACGCGAAGATTACTTGGAGGAAATCAACGCACTAGTAGGGAAGATTGACGACCTGGAGAATAAGATTGGAGCATTCGTGGGAAATCCAGTGCCAAAAGCAGAAGTCGACGAATGCACTTGTCCGAATAACTACATCATCATCGACGACACCGACTCGGAACCAAGTGAAGACGAATGGATTGATGAAGCTGGAGCAGACATCGTGGAGTCTTCAACAGATCAGAATTTTTAGTAGACCACCATATCAGTAGTAGTTTTTCCCCCATTTAGTAGTATAGTTCAAGCACTTTGTAACGCTAGTTAGATCGGTTGTTTTGCCTTGTTTGGATTGATTGAGTGATATTGATTGTATTTGTCTCATGAGCATATGGGTAGTGTTTTCTCTCTAGACCTCATTCTATTCTTAATTCTCATATTTTCTAAACCTATCAGATGCCTCCGAGACGCGACACCGGATTTGTTTTCCCGCCAGAGATCACCCAGTTGATTCAGCAACAGAATGCCTTGATGCAAGTGTTAGTTCAGAACCAAGGCAACAACAACAACAACCCACCGCCACCACCACCTATTGACCACTTAGCCCGTTTCTTAAGGCTAAACCCGCCGGTGTTTTCCAGTAGCACCGAGCCGATTGTAGCAGATGATTGGCTCCGCAAAGTTGGAAGGGAGTTGACCACTGCAGGATGCACAGATGCGGAAAGAGTGCGTTTTGCCGCACATCAGCTTGATGGACCCGCAGCATCATGGTGGGAGAATTATACAGCCACGCACCCTATTGACACTGTCACATGGGACCAGTTTCAGCAAGCTTTCCGTACAGCACATGTTTCAGCAGGAGCTATGGCTATGAAGAAGCGTGAGTTTCGTAACCTACGCCAAGGAGGACGCACCGTAGGCCAGTATGTGGAAGATTTCAGTAAGTTAGCACGTTATGCACCAGATGACGTTGCTACAGATGCTGCCAAGCAGGAGAAATTTCTGGAAGGATTGAATGATGAGCTGAGTATGCAGTTGATGGTAGCCACCTTCAACAACTACCAGGAACTGGTAGATAGAGCTCTCATGATTGAAGGGAAGCAACAGCAGATTGAAAACCGCAAGGAAGTATGGACAAGGGAAGTATAATTCTGGAGCCCAGCAAAAGCCACGATTTACCCCGAAGCCGGGAGGACAGTTTCAGCATACCCATGGAGGAGGTAGTTCGCACAACCATAATGGCTCCAAGAATGGTAATGGGAATGGAGGAGGAAACGGACAGAACCGCACCAACCCATCTACCCCAACCAAGAGGGATCTAAGTCACATTACTTGTTTCAAGTGCTAGAAGACGGGACATTATGCAACTGATTGTCCCGAAGCCCAAAATGGAAATGGCAATGGAAGCTCTGGGAAGAAGCCGAACCCGTTCAACAAAGGACATGTGAACCACGTGAGCGTGGAGGAGGTTGAAGCTCAGCCTGATGCAGTAATAGGTAAGTTTTTGGTTAAGTCATTTACTGCAACTGTTCTTTTCGATACTGGTGCATCGCATTCATACATATCAAGGGGATTCGTAAACAAGTTTAAGATGTCCACCCAAGTCCTCAAAAGCCCCATGTTAGTAACCTCACCAGGAGTAGAGTATATGGCCACCCAAGGATGTTTTCAGATACCTTTGCCATTGGAAGGCATGTTTTCCCCTCAGACCTCATTGTTTTGGAATCACAAGGCTTGGATGTGATTTTGGGAATGGATTGGCTATCGTTGTATGGAGGAAACATCGATTGTGCCAGCAAGACAATTTTGCTTACCACCCCGGAAGGAAAAAGGATCAAGTATGTATCCAGGCATATGCCGAAGAGGACTCAAGTGAATTCCTTATCAGGAGTTGTACAGGAGGAAGTACCAGTGGTGAAGGACTATCCGGATGTATTTCCAGAAGAGTTGCCAGGCATGCCACCAGATAGAGACATTGAGTTCTTGATTGAACTTTTGCCAGGCACCGGGCCAATATCTAAGAGACCTTACAGGATGCCCGCAAAGGATTTGGAGGAAATTAAGAAGCAGATCAAGGAGTTACTGGATAAAGGCTATATTCGCCCAAGTTCGTCACCTTGGGGATCACCAGTACTTCTAGTGGAGAAGAAAGATGGATCACTAAGGATGGTTGTTGATTACCGAGGATTGAATGAGGTGACCATCAAAAACAAGTACCCACTGCCGATGATCAATGATTTGTTTGACCGCTTGCAAGGAGCTAAAGTATTTTCCAAGATCGATCTATGATCAGGATACCATCAGTTAAAGATTCGAGAGCAGGATATACCTAAGACGGCATTTACTACCAGATATGGATTGTATGAGTATACCGTTATGTCATTTGGACTGACTAACGCACCGGCCTATTTCATGAACCTGATGAACAAAGTGTTTATGGAGTTTTTGGATAAGTTCGTCGTGGTGTTCATTGATGATATTTTAATCTTTTCCAAGGATGAAGAAGAGCATGAGGAGCATTTACGATTGGTACTTGAGAAGCTCAGGGAACATCAGTTATATGCCAAGTTCAGCAAATGTGAGTTTTGGTTGAAGGAAGTTGGATTCCTTGGACATGTTATTTCTGGAGAAGGAATAGCAGTAGACCCTGCCAAGGTTGACACAGTGACAAGTTGGGAGTCGCCCACTACAGTCGGAGAAATCCGGAGTTTTCTTGGACTTGCAGGATACTACCGGAGATTTATCGAGAATTTCTCAAGGATTGCTAAACCCATGACTGAGCTATTGAAGAAGGACACCAAATTCGATTGGACTGAGGAATGTGAAGCTAGTTTCCAAGAGATGAAGAAACGATTTGGTTACATCACCAGTGTTGATTCTGCCAGATCAACGCAAGGACTATGAAGTTTATTGCGACGCTTCTCGTCGAGGACTTGGAGCAGTGCTTATGCAGGAAGGAAGAGTTGTTTCGTATGCTTCACGACAACTTAAACCCCATGAGAAGAATTATGCTACGCATGATTTGGAATTAGCAGCCGTGGTGCATGCATTGAAGACATGGAGACATTTTCTCATCGGAAACCATTCTGAGGTGTACACGGATCACAAGAGTTTGAAGTACATTTTCACGCAAAAGGAGTTAAATCTCAGACAGAGGAGATGGTTGGAGCTCATAAAAGACTATGATATGAGATTGCATTATCATCCTGGAAAGGCTAACGTAGTAGCAGACGCGTTGAGCCGCAAGAGTCATGTTAACACCCTCATGACAGGAGAGTTACCTCAGGAGTTAGCCGAGGACCTACGTGAGCTATGTTTGGAGATAGTCCCTAGAGGCTATTTAGCGACATTGGAGATTCAGTCTACCTTGATGGAAAGGATCAGAGAAGCTTAGAAGACAGACAAGGAGATTGAAGAGATACAGGAGAAGATGAGCAAAGGAAAAGCCAAGGGATTTCGTGAGGATGAGCACGATACCTTATGGTTTGAGGACCGTGTATATGTGCCAAATGATCCGGAGATCAGGAAGTTGATTTTGCAAGAAGCCCATGATTCACCATACTCGATTCACCCAGGGAATACCAAGATGTATTTGGATTTGAAGAATACTTTCTGGTGGACCGGAATGAAGAAGGATATTGCGGAGTTTGTAGCAGTTTGTGATGTATGTCAGAGAGTGAAGGCAGAGCATCAGAAGCCAGCAGGATTGCTACAACCATTGCCGATACCCGAATGGAAGTGGGATAAAATAGGCATGGATTTTATCACAGGATTACCCAGGACTCGTTCAGGCTATGACTCGATATGGGTTGTAGTCGACCGTTTGACGAAAGTGGCTCATTTCATTCCAGTAAAGACCACTTACACCAGTGCTAAGTTGGCAAAGATATACATGACCAGGATAGTATGTTTGCATGGAGTTCCGAGGACCATTGTATCAGACAGAGGAACCCAATTTACATCGAAGTTTTGGAAGCAGCTACATGAAACATTGGGAACCAGGCTGGAATTTAGTACAGCATTTCACCCGCAGACAGATGGACAAACTGAGAGAGTCAACCAGATTTTGGAAGACATGTTGAGAGCATGTGCACTAGATTATGGATCTAGTTGGGACGACAATTTGCCATATGCGGAGTTTTCGTATAACAACAGTTATCAAACCAGTTTGAAGATGGCCCCTTTCGAAGCTTTGTACGGAAGGAGGTGTAGAACACCGTTGTTGTGGGACGAAGTTGGAGACCGTCAGATGTTTGGACCGGATTTGATTAAGGAGTCTGAACAGAAAGTGAGGACGATTCGCGATAGGCTCAAGGTAGCCCAGTCCAGACAGAAGAGTTATGCTGATTCTAAACGCAAGGAGACAGTTCACGAAGTCGGAGACAGAGTGTATCTTCGAGTATCACCACTTCGAGGAGTAAAGCGCTTTGGAGTTAAGGGAAAGTTAGCGCCTCGTTTTATCGGACCATACAGAGTGTTGGAACGTATGGGAGAAGTTGCCTATAAGCTGGAATTGCCCGAAGGATTGTCTGGAGTGCATGATGTATTTCATGTTTCGCAGTTGAAGAAGTGCCACGCAGAAATGGCTGAGATACCTCTGAGAGATACCGTGCCACTGGAAGCGATTCAGTTGGAAAGTGATTTGACCTATGAGGAGAAGCCAGTTAAGATTCTCGAGTATGCCAGCCGAGTTACCCGCAGCAAGGTTATCAAGTTTTGCAAAGTCTAGTGGAGTCACCACACAGAAGATGAGGCCACCTGGGAGCGAGAGGAAGATCTACGGAAAAACCACTCCCACCTGTTTTCTAGCCAACCCGAATCTCGAGGGCGAGATTCATCTTAAGGGGGGTAGGTTTGTAACATCCCAAATTTCCAATTTGGAATGTTATACATAGATTATCATTTGCATATCATGTTTTGTTGCATTTTGACAAAATCCTCGATAAATCCTAAGCAACTCAAGGACCCTCGGAGAGAGTTGGGGATTTTCTCGAATTTTCTTATTTGATTTTCAAACGAGGATTTTGGTTTAATTATTTTTCTCTCCGGAAAAATATTTCAATATTAAATAAACGAGAGGAGAAAATATGACTTCTCCAAAACAATTGAAATACTGGAGGAAAAATGTTAAAATCATTATTTGGAATTTATCTGGATTTTATTTGCAATTTTTATTGCATTTAAAAATATGCATGTTTTCAAAATATTTATTTTTGATTTCAAAAAATGTTCACCCTATTCTAGATTTTCTAACTAGACGAGGAAAATTTATTTCATATTTTTCTGATTTTTATTTATTTTTCTACGCAATTTTTTTCGCGGAACTTATTAAAAAAAACAAACGCGCCCGCGCCGACTGGGCCGAGCCCAGCCGACGGCCCGCCCCGTCGCCCCTCTCCTCTCTCCCCACGACGCCGCCACCGGAGTCCGAGCACGCCACGGGAGCCGCCGCCGCCTCGGGTTTGCCCCTCCCCCAAGCCGCCCGCACCCCCTTCCATAAATAGCCCCCCCTCCGTTTTCCTCACCACCGCCGCCGGAGGAGCCCGCCGCCGCCGCCCGCATCTAGCCCCGCCGCCGCTGCCTTTTTGCCTCGCCGCCGCCGCCGGGAGTCGCCGGAGCCGCCGCCCCCGCCCGCCGGAGCACCCCCCCGAGCCCCGCCGCCCCTCGCGCCGAGCCCCGCCCGCCGGAGCCCCTCGCCGAGCCCGCCGCCGAGGTACTGCCGCCGGCCGTCTCGTTGTTGACCGGTTTTCTGAAAAAAAATAAGAAAAAAAACCTTTTGTTTTAAAAAAAACCCTAGATCGGTTTTTTTTCGGTTTTTTTATTTCGCGAGCGTTCACCGAACCGTTCGTTTTAACGAACGCGTTCGTCGGTTTTTCTCTGTTAACGAACGTCCGTTATTTAACCGTTCGTCCGTTTTTCTTTTTCGTCGGATTTTCTCGTTATTTTCTCGGATTCGATTTCCGATCGAATTTTTGAATATGTTTAACTTCTCGCTCGTTTATCGGAATCAGGCGATTCAAGCGCCTAGAGTTTCGTCTCGAAATTCTCTTTCCGTTTAACCTACTCAAACAAGTTTTCGCTACAGTACAATTTGACCTAGATCCAGATTAGCAAACGAAGTTTCTTTCTTTCGCCGTTTGACTTTCATTGCTTCTTTCGAGTTGATTCTTTTTGCAAACCGGAGTTCTTAAGTTGAACTTTCTGGTTGGATCTTTTATTCGAGTTTTACCTGTGCATTAGATGAGTGCTGATTGTATGCTTGTTTGTTTGCGATAGAGTACCCGGAGTGTGCCGCTTGTTACTTCGACTCGCTAGGTTTTGCGGATCATCAGCAAGGCAAGTAACACTTTGATCATACCCCGTTCTTACCCAGTTTTATTTGCATTAGATCTATTTTCCTCAAACACTTGCATGATTAGGATCTAATTAAACTGTGGGTATTGGGAAGTAGTTGAGGTAGTACCTATTACCTGTTTCATTTATCAAACCCTTCGGATTACTTCTACGTTGCTTTTATTATTGCCATGCTATGCTCGTAGACGTGGATTTGGGTTTGAGAGATATTCATGACAGATGTGAGATGTTATTAATGGTTCAACTTAAGGTGGCAACTAAAACTCACATCTGGGTGGATTGAGGCACCTGGAGAACCCAGTGTTGTCTGTATGTATAAGGTCCGCCACCCAGGCTCAAAAGGATCATAAGATTATTCATGCTAGAAACTTCCGTGTGCAGCCACAAGCTATTATGGGATCTAGCATAGCTGAGTAGGTTACATGATCTCTTGAAGAGGTGGACTAGCAGATGTAGGGGAAAGTAGGTGTGCCGGTCCATCCAGAGTAAAGAGTGATTGTTTCTGAAAGACTGTGTCTCGGTCATCCGTTTCTCAAACATCATGTAGTGCGAGAATCAAGCGGAGGCGATCGAGTCTTGTGGGGAAAAGTGCACAAACCTCTGCAGAGTGTACAAACTGATCATGATTAGCCGTGTCCCCGGTTATGGACAACTTGAGTATCTAGTATCTGGATTATCATTTGAATCTTATCACCTTGATACTTATAATTAATTTTGTTGGGTTAATGATGTTACTTAATTGGGATTGAGTTGGAGGTACCTTCTCAATGTTTCAACCACCATGATAGTTAAATAAAATTTATTCCTTTGCAGTAGGATAAAATTGGCTTTTCGCAAAACTGTAACCATAGAGCCTTTCCACCAGCCATATATGCATGTAGTATAGCCTTACCATTGTTCATTATTCTCTATGTGCTACTTTGCCAGCATATTCTATGTGCTGACCCGTTTTCGGGCTGCAACGTTTCATGTTGCAGACTTTTCAGACGACGAGTAAGGTGCCTTAGGTCGTGGTCTTATACTCAGTGATGCCGCTGGAGTTGATGGACTCACTTATCTTCCAAGTCTTCCGCTGTTATCGTTATTAGATGGCCTTAAGCCATGTTTATCATTCTTAATCTCTTCGGAGATATTCGATGTAATAAGTGTGTGATTGCTACTCTGTTATAAATCCTCCATTTGTACTGTGCGTGTCAGCATTACTGATCCAGGGATGACAATGGTGCACAGCAGCACAGGCCATTTGAGGTCTGGTCGCTACATTGCGCTATTGCACATGAGGAGACCCCCATAGTTTCTTCATACATGTTAGGAGAATTTGATCCATCCTATGAATTGCATGATTCCCATGATTGTGTGCACCATATGCATCCCAGGAATAAAAATGTTATTGTTGTGCCACCCACTTGCTATAATTGCATGCTCAATTTGTGTCCCCATCGTATTATACATAACAACTATTATTTCATGATGGATGACAAATTTCTCTACCGTGCCTCAAATTTCTTTGAGCAATGTTTGTCTTGTGCTAACTCTAACGTGCACATACACATCATGATGGATGATGTGTACATTTACCACGCACACACTTTGTTTCATTTGCCTATTTGTTGTGTAGGTACCCATGCTTATTTGTCAACTTCGCAAGCGCATGAGTTGATGAAATGAGCTCTAGAGAGCAATCAAGATGTGCGCCACCATGGAGTGCTTACCCACCACCCGCCCTCTTTGTGCAAGATTTTCGTGCATTTCTTCTACATGGCCCTCACATGGTTATGGGTTATTTTCCATTATGTATCATTTGCCCATATTGCCATGTTCACTTTGCATGAGATGCTCATTCCTATGCCATTGACATGCTTTGTGACCCATACTTTGCATTACACATGATGATTGATTCTAGTACTTGTATGTGTATTTGCAACTTTGGTGGAGATATCACTTGTTATTGCCATGTTTGCGTTGTACCCCATGCCTATGATGATACTTTTTAGAGAAAAGGCATGCGCCCGACTTTATAAATAAAGCCACAAGGCAGAGTGTCAACAGACATAACCAAGCGTACGAAAAGACGGAATGAGCCACAAACATGGACCCATCCAAAGTAAAACGGGGAGAGATACATGGCACCCTAGCCAGCACACGACATGAAGGCCGGATAACGTTCAAACGCCTAGCCATACTAGCCAAAGAAAATGCAAAACCAACTAAGCATCCTGCTCCTGTCTGCAGAGAGAAGATGCCGAGGCCCGAACTTTAGATATCAGCAGATTCAGAGCATCCTGGTCCTCCGCCTTAGTCAATGATTTCCACTGCTGCAAGAGAGCACACGATTTAAATAAGCAGTCAGCAGGTTTAGTAGGGAACACATGCTCAATGGTAAACTTGTTCCTAGTCATCCGAAGGGACCAGCAGACCGCTCCCAAACCAACCCAAAAGACCCTTTTGGTAGCACCTGTCAGGGAGTTAGCGAGGGCCCGGAGCTTAGGGAAGGAAGAGGGATCCCAAGAGACCTGGAGCCACTCTCTAACACAGCTGCAGACCAACTTAGCCAAGACACAGTGGAATATAATTTGATTCGTATCCTCTAAGGCACCACAAAGGGCACAAAACTCCGATCCCGGACCATTCCTTTTGTGAATTTGATCGGCCGTTGGCAGCCGTCCCCTCATGGCTTGCCAAAGAAAAATCTTAACTTTCGGGGGCATCCGGGCCCTCCAAACCTAGGAAAATCTGCTAGTAGGGGATCCACCAATAAGTTTAGAATAGATAGATTTCACCGAGAAACGACCAGAAGCAGAATGGGGCCAAACCACCGAATCCATATTCTCCGAGAGCGTAGGGAAGAGGGCAGTAAGATGTTGCCATTCTTCAAACTCTGCAGGGGAAAGAGATCGACGGAAGGCCAAATCCCAGTTGTTCGCAGCTAGCACAACGATGGAAATATCCGGGTTAGGACAGTACGAAAATAGGGTGGGGAAAGTCACAAAGAGAGGTGAATCTCCACACCACCAGTCAAGCAAAAATCTAATGGAGGAACCATCTCCCACAACGAACTTAACATTAGCCTGAAAGAGGGGTTTCACTTTTACCAGAGCCTTCCAAAATTGTGATCCTCCACGCGCTGAGGCAAACATCAGACTAGAATGGGGAAAATATTTGGCTTTAAGAATGGGGAACCATAGAGAGTGGGCCCCTACAGTCATAATCTTCCACCACCATTTAATCATGAGACATTGATTCATGACGGCAGTGCTAATAATACCCAACCCACCAAGGTTTTTGGGACGACACATCAGTTTCCATTTGACAAATCTATATTTGTGACGGTTATCTGCAGAATTCCAGTAAAATGCCCCTCTATGCTTATCAAAGCCAGCATGTGTACCGCCAGAGAGAAGGTAAAAACCCATGATGAACATAGGTAAGGAAGAAAGGCAGGCGTTAATCAACACAACTTTTCCGACATTGGTGTTATATCTACCTCGCCAAGGTAGGACCCGGTTACCAACCTTAGACACAACTGGGGTGAATTCTTTCGCATGGAGCGTATCCGGGGAGATGGGGAGACCCAAATATTTGAAGGGGAAGGATCCTCGTTTACAGTTAAGGAGATGGGCTACCCGCTTAGCCTCGATGTCATCAACACTAGTTACTATCACCTCACTTTTAGAGAAGTTAATTTTAAGACCCGACATAGCTTCAAAGCAAAGAAGGATGAACTTGAGGTGCGCGACGCAGGAGTCATTTAAGTCAACCATAGTGATGGTGTCATCGGCATACTGCAGGTGGGTCACCCCTTCAGGAACGAGATGAGAGATGACCGGGGAGATATGTTTGTGGGAGAACACTCTAGATAGAATACGAGATAGGGTGTCCGCTACAAAGTTAAACATGATAGGGGAGGCGGGATCACCTTGTCGCAAGCCCCTACCATTGGCAAAAAACTTACTAACCTGGCCATTAACAGAGATCGCAGTATGGCCCCCCGAGACCAACTGCATGATCCTGTGAACATACGATCCTTCAAACCCTTTGGCCAGGAGAAACTTTCTCAAGAAAGGCCAGCTCACCGAATCGTAGGCTTTCTCAAAATCTAGTTTCAGGATAGCGGCTTTAGAATTTCAAATCTTAAGATCATGAACAATCTCATGAAGACAAAGGATCCCATCAAGGATGAACCGACCTTTGATGAAGGCAGACTGAAAAGGGTTGATGGTACGATGAGCAATAGGGGAGAGGCGGGTGGCAAACCCCTTAGCAGGAAACTTAGCAAAGTTGTTAATAAGAGCTATAGGTCTAAACTGAGAAATCAGATCAGCTCCTTTCACTTTAGGAATGAGAGTAATGACAGCATAGTTAAGACAAGAGATGTCCATAGTGCCCAAACAAAAACCTTGGATGATCTGACAAACCAGCACCCGTAGCCGAGGCCAGAATTTCTTAAAGAAGGGGATATAGAAACCATCAGGCCCTAAGGACGCATTCGGATTGGCCGAGTTAATGACCTCCCAAATCTCCTCATCAGACAAGGGAACCATTAAAGCCGCATTCTCGGCATCCGAGATCCTATTATCATTGTCCCAAAAAGAAGTAGAGAGAGTAAGACCAGACTCCTGCTTAGCCCCAAGGAGAGAAGAGAAGAACTCAACAATGTGGTTCACAATGAGGGATTGATCCGAGGTCCTGACACCGTTAATGATGAGGCTATCAATGAAGCATCTTCTTCTTTTGCCACTAGCAATGGCAAAAAAAATAAGCCGTCATGGCATCTCCTTTAAGTGTCCAGATAGGGGTACCACGCTGACGCTAGTAAATCTCTACCTGCTGATGCAACTGCATCAAGGAATCTTCTAGGGAGTACCGGGTAGCCCACTCATGGTCAGAGAGCCCATTTAAGTCCGCAGAACAATCTACGTCCCTAAGTTGGGATTCTAAAGTATTTTTCTCCCTGCGTTGCTCGGCGGCTCTATTACGAGACCAACCTCTCAGAAATCTGCGCAACTCATACGAGCATTTGTGCCAAACATCCATGGGGCCAAAGGACCGGTGGTGTGCAGAGAGGATATAGGAAATCTTGGTGGCAAGCATACCCGGGAACCCTTCTACTAGAAGGAAGGACGCATCGAATTGGAAACGAGAAGAGGACAGAGGGAGGTTAAGGCCAACATCCAAAATTAGGGGGGCATGGTCCGAACCGACCGCTGGTTTAGCCTTCAGGGAGGCACGGGGAAATAGGGTGTCCCAACTGTCACACACAAAGGCCCGATCCAGCACCGACCGAACGAGATTAACCTTATGATTAGACCAAGTAAAAAGGGCCCCCACCCTAGGGAGCTCGCGGATAGCACAGTTACTGATAAAGTCATTAAAAGCATTGGCGAGGGTCCAAGAGAAATTAAGATTATTTTTATCAGCCGGCGAACATAAGAGATTAAAGTCACCACCAATTACAATAGGGATCGTACAAGACTCAATCTTGTTTGATAGTTGATCAAGAAAGATAGAAGTAAGAGAATGGTCAGCAGGGCCATAAACTCCAATAGAGTATTAAGCTGCCTGTGGTGAACCACAATCTTGCCCAAAAAATGCCATGATCGAAGGTAACAAATTCAAACATGTCACGTTTAGACCCTATAAGAATTCCCCCAGAGTGACCAGAGGCAGGAAGGAAGTGCCAGTCGAATCTGTCCATGCCCGCTATTGACGAAAGCTCAAAAGGAGAGAATGAATCTTTGTAGGTTTCCACCAACCCTAAAATGTCAATATTTTCGCCCCTAACAACATCTCTAATCTGGTCTCGTCGCCCCCTAGCGGCGAAACCCCTAATGTTCCAAAACAAGGCTTTCATTTAAAGGATAGGTTCTTAATGCGAAGACTGGACCTGCAAGGGACAATGCAGGGTTTAGAACATTTGATCCGACCCCTTTTCTTGTGGGTGGGAGGGGGAGATGACTGGCCACAACCATCCGTCACGCTCCCCCTCTTGCCCAGCAGCGGCGCTCGCACTGGTAGAGGCCGCAGTCTCTTTGGCCTTGGCAATGGCCGCTTGAGCCAACTCATTAGCCCTAATAACAGAAAGAATCCGAGAAGGAGAGACATAATCAGGATCGACAGAGACACCCACATCCGATAAAATATGCAGCAGATGATCATCCAAAAGCGAGGGTAAAACGAGACAAATCGGGGAAGAAGGAGGGGACAGGTGGGGCGTCATACCTGAGGGAGGAAGAACCCTCGCTGCTGCACGCCGCTCAACTCGCAGCGCCACCGACTCTCCGGAATCCTGCACGCGTCATCCCTTGCGAGCCGTGGATGCGGGCGAGCGAGCACTAGAGAACACGCCGTAGGGGAGGCTGGCACCGGGCCAGAACTCGACGCTGCCCCCAAATCCTTGTCCAGACAGCGTGCCAGGCCCATCGTAGAATGCTTGGAGCCTGAGGAGGCCCTACTTTTGGCTGAGAATTTTTTGACCGAGGATTTTATCTTCTTCTTGGACACAGCAGGCCCATCGGGACCGGAAGGGAACACGGGCAAGTCTTCAATGCCAGAGAAGGTGGGAGACTGAGGGTGAACTGGTAGATTGGAGCAAACTCCGGAGATTGGAGTGCCCATGGCAGCAGGTTTCCCAAGGCTAGCAGCATCCAGGGGACCCTCACCCATCGCACGAACCTCCTCCGCATCTTTCTGACAGTGACAACGGGAGCATTATCTTCAAAAATCTCACACTCATTTGGTTCCAGAACATCCCATTCCGACTGGGTGAAGCGGGGATCCGTACCACCACTCGGATTATGCCCCCCCCGCAGCCGGACAAAGTTGGAACACGGAGGAGGGAGCGGAGCCTGAAAGGCGTCGGCGCCCTCCACCCTAACCCGTAGCCGGACACCATCAGAGGAGGGGAAAACATCAACCATGCCATGCACACAGGCTGGGTCAACACACCATATGCTGATACGCACGGGACCAACCTTTTCCAACGACTCCATGTCGACCTCCACTGGTTTTCCAATCAGCACCCCAAATGCCATCATAAACTCAGCCGAACGCAGCCCAACCGGAACATCATCCACCAAAACCCAAGTCTTAGAGAGTGGACCCACAACTTTTGCACCACACGTCCCTGCCTTGGTAGAAACCACCAACTGGTTGAATGGCAGAGTGAAGATAGTACAGGAAGAGATCATCCTCAAACAATCTTTGGAAGGGAACACCACCACGAACTCGTAATCAGACAACTGACGCACTTGTCAATCCCAACCCCCTCGTCCCAGATCTTCAAGCCTTCCAGCAGAGCTTGAGGAGAATTTTTTTGGTCCTGGACTATGATGATAGCCGCATTCGGGAGCGAGGGGGCCGCCAGCACATGACATATCACAAGCTCGAATACAAAGCAATAGCAGCATCCAGCAGATTTCCCAAGGATGATTCATACTTGCTCATTTCATGCGGTTGATAGCACCTATTACCATGATTTGCACTTGATTGCTATTGTATGTTGTCATATGTCTCCATATGTTGCCTCTTTCATGCTAGATGATTTTCCATCTATTGAGTGCAACAATGATTTTAGTCTTGCTAATGAGATTGGTCCCATAGCATTCTCCAATATATTTGTAGAATTTGCCATATTTCTTGTGAAGCATGTGTCGTGGGAGTAAGTCTGACAGTAAGAATAGGGAGTACGTAGGAAGAGGCAAGATCCTAGCTACGATGAGGTTGTGCACGCAAGATGTACGAGTTCAGGCCCTTCTCGGAGGAAGTAACAACCCTACGTCTCGATGCCTGGAGGCTTGGTCGACTGGATTATCTGTGAGAGTTACAGGGGGTGCGAACCCTTGTGCTAGAGGAGGGGTGGCTTATATAGAGTGCGCTAGGACCCCAGCCATCGCACGATACAGAGAGTTCAATATACATTAAGACAGGGCGTTGCTGGTAACGCCAGTTGTAAAGTGCTATAAATGATCTTCAATACTACGGAGTGAATGTCTGACCGTTGCCATCCGGGGTGGCTTTAGATCTTCTGTTCTCCGAGTGATTCTTCCTGTGGTCGAGTGATTCTATCTTGGTCGAATGGAATTGGGGTATCCGAGTGGGACATCTGGTCGAGTGGATTACACTCTATGGTATTTCAGTCGGTACCTTCTGTTGATTCTTGAACGTACATGACTTTAAGGCAGTGACTGAGGGAGTCCTGGACTAAGGGGTCCTCGGGCATCCGACGTGTTATCCATGGGCCGGACTGGTGGGCTGTGAAGACATGAAGACCGAAGACTATGCCCATGTACGGATAGGACTCTCCTTGGCGTGGAAGGCAAGCTAGGCGACCAACTATGAAGATTCCTTCTTATGTAAACGACTCTATGTAACCCTAGATCCCTCCAGTTTCTATATAAACCGGAGGGCGTAGTCCGGAAAGGATATACTCTTTACCATAGTCATACAGGCTAGACATATAGGGTTTAGCCATTACGATCTCGTGGTAGATCAACTCTTGTAACACTCATATTCATCAAGATCAATCAAGCAGGAAGTAGGGTATTACCTCCATAGAGAGGGCCCGAACCTGGGTAAACATCGTGTCCCCTGTCTCCTGTAACCATCGACCTTAGACGCACAGTTCGGGACCCCCTACCCGAGATCCGCCGGTTTTGACACCGACATTGGTGCTTTCATTGAGAGTTCCACTGTGGCGTCGACGAAAGGTTTGATGGCTCGCCTTGTCCTTAAAGACAACATCACCTCCAGGGGAGTCCTGGCCCCAGGCCAAACCCTCCGGCTGGGCGGCTTTACCATGATCGCCCGTTCGGCCGTTGAGCCGACGATGACCTCTCGGGCCATCAAAAACCCCTTTTGCATCAACTCCGAACACTCCAGGCAGATGGATCCAGCAGAGTTTTCGTCCTTGAACGAGCTCCTAGATCGCGTCGCCGCTTTTGGAATCGCCACAGGTTACGATCAGATCGGGCCTAAAACCGATCAAGGAGAAATTAAAACTCCACCGGTCACCCACCAGATAGCGGTAGTCGAGGAGCAGGACAGCGAGTCTTCTTCTATATCAAAGACGGACTATGTCCGGATCACCGATCTGGAAGAACCGGATACCCACCAGTGAAAGGATGTGACCAGCCCTCCGAACATTGAATCGGACGGCGGTCCTAAACAATCAGAAGATACTTCGAAACCCGGACTGTTGAGTCTGGAAGGTCTTCGGACTCCGGGTAATCGGTCGGGTCAGGGTTCGGATTTAATTCCACCCACCCACCCGGACATAGACGCTCTCATGAGCATCAAATAGCAGTCTCAGGAAACGGTCCACCACTTTTGGGCCAGATTCCTCCTTGTCAAAGATAAGGTAAAAGATTGCCGTGACGAGGACGCGATATCAGTGTTCTGCAACAACTGCGCGCACGAAGGTATCCTTAACGCCATCAATCACCGCCGCGTACTAAAGTTCGCTGACTTAGCAACTATCGCAGAAAAGTACAACACGATGGAAAGCGTCTGGAAAACTCAGGCAGCTTGCTGGGAACCGTTGGTCCCAACTCAACTCCTCCTACAGGCGAAGAGGGCGCACCCCCGTGGCACGCCCAATCCAACAGTCAAGAAACATAAGCCCATTACGCGGCACAGCACCATTCTGGAGGGATGGCTCGATGGCCCATGCAAAATACACACGATGCCAGATACCGTGGCAACCCACAGCCTTAGAGCATGTTGGATACTCCGGCAGGTAGCCAAGAGTGGCAAGGACATCCTTCTCAAAGACACCCCAGAACAGCACCCCCCAGAAAACGACGACACAAGAGTATTGACGGTCTTCGAGACATTCGCTTCAAACAACAAACGCAAAAGGGCACTTCGCGTCCTCGCCGAAGTCTGCCAAATCGCTATAATAAACCCTTGGAACGACACGGCTATAACATTTAATGCCGTTGATGAACCGAGGTACAGGACAGTCCGAGTGCCAGCCGCATTAGTCCTCAGTCCTATCGTGGACGGGTTTCGACTTACTAAGGTCCTCATGGACGGCGGCAGTGGACTAAATCTATTTATGAGGACACACTCCACAAAATGGAAATAGACAGGAGCCGCATCAAGCAAAGTAGCACAACCTTTCGCGGAATCATTCCCCGCCGGGAGGCACGGTGCGCAGGCAAAATCACACTTGATGTGGTATTCGGCACGCCGGAGAATTATCGGTCCGAAGAAATCACTTTCCAAGTGGCCGCTTTCAGCAGCGGATACCACGCCCTGTTGGGGCGGGATGCTTTTACACACTTCCAAGCTATACCTCATTACGGGTATATGAAGCTCAAAATGCCCGGACCAAACGGTATAATCACTCTCGTCAGTGATCCAGACATAGCACTCCGCACTGAAAACAAAACCGCATCCTTGGCCCTTGAGGCGCTATCCGAAGCCCTCGCGGCCGAAGAGTTAACCGCACCGCGCTCCACGGTGGACAGGGACGATGTGATACTCGGCAAACGCCCAAAATCCACCTCCTTCAAACCAGCAGAAGAAATAGTCAAATTCCAGGTCCACCCAATGGACCCCAAGAAGACAGCATCTATCGGAGCGCAACTGAACCCAACAATTGACGCCGCATTGCGAGAATTCCTGCACGAAAACTGGGACATATTTGCCTGGCACCCTTCGGATATGCCAGGGATCCCACACAAGCTGGCCGAACATAGCCTCAATATATTAAAGGGATTTAGACCGGTCAAGCAAACACTGCGGCGCTTTTCCGAACCCAAGCGACAAGCCATGGGGGAGGAGCTGGCCAAACTTATCGAAGCCGGATTCATTAGAGAAATCGAACATCCGGACTGGCTGGCAAACCTGGTGATGGTACCAAAGAAGGATAAATCCTGGCACATGTGTGTCGATTTCAAAGACCTCAACAAGGCTTGCCCTAAGGATCCCTTCCCCCTTTCCCGCATTATCAAATCATTGACGCCACCGCAGGACACAATTCACTGTGTTTCCTCATTTATTACCCCATATGGGCCATTCTGCTTCAACACCATGCCCTTCGGGCTCAAGAACGCCGGCGCCACATACCAACACATGATTCAAATATGCCTGGAGAAGCAGATCGGCAATACAGTAGAAGCCTATGTCGATGACATCGTCATCAAAACTAGGCACGTCGAAACACTAATAGACGACTTACGTCTTACATTCGATAACCTCTGTGCGTATGACATTAAGCTCAACCCGGAAAAATGTGTTTTCGGCGTCCCCGCCGGAAAACTGCTGGGCTTCATCGTTTCCAATAGAGGAATAGAAGCAAATCCAGCTAAAATCTGAGCTCTGTCACAGCTGGCTACGCTAACAAACCTCAAACAAGTCCAAAAACTAGCTGGTTGCATGGCAGCGTTAAGTCGCTTTATCTCCAGACTAGGAGAAAAGGCACTACCACTATATCACCTCTTACGGCGCACCGATAACTTCGAATGGACAGACGCGGCGATGGCTGGACTGGAGGAAATAAAGGCCCTCCTAGCAAGCAATCCAATCCTGGCCGCACCAAACGCTGGCGAACCCATGTTGCTATACATATCGGCAACACATCAGGTGGTGAGCGCCGTGCTCGTCGTTGAACGAGAACAGGAAGGATACAAATTCCCACTTCAAAAACCAGTATACTACGTATCTACTGTCCTCACACCATGCAAATCCCGGTACCCCCATTACCAAAAGATAGCATACGCGGTCTTCATGGTGTCCCGAAAGCTACGACACTACTTCCAGGAGTGTTCAATCACGGTGGCTTCTGAAGTCCCACTCAATGACATAATAAACAACCGCGATGCCACGGGACGGATCGCCAAATGGGCCATAGAACTACTTCCATTTGACATAACATACAAGCCACGTCGAGCCATCAAATCCCAAGTGCTGGCGGACTTTGTCGCCGAATGGACAGAGGCCGAACTCCCTGAAGAGTACGGCGCATATTCCAATTGGGTAATGTATTTTGACGGCTCGAAAATGCTGGCGGGGCTAGGGGCGGGAGTCGTGTTAACATCCCCTACTCGAGACGTCGTCCAGTATGTACTCCAAATACTATACACAGACTCCAACAACGCAGCCGAATACGAGGCCCTATTGCATGGTCTTCGAATGGCCGTATCCATGGGTATACAACGCCTAGAGGTGCGCGGGGATTCAAACCTCGCAATATCCCAAATAAACGGAGACTTTGATGCCAAAGATCCAAAGATGGCAGCTTATCGTAATGCCGTCTTGAAAATATCGGCTCGGTTCGAGGGGCTCGAATTTCATCACGTAGTAATCAGGTAGCGGACGTCCTTGCTCGCATTGGCGCCAAGCGCGACCCCGTCCCACCCAACATTTTCCTGGAAAGGCTTTTTAAGCCATCCGTGGTGTGGCAAGGGGAGGGCGGCAACAACAGTCCAGATCTGAATACAACCTCAAATCCCGAACACACCGACAGTACCGGGGGCTTGGCCACCGAAATAACACCGTCGGCCCATCTCATTATGGCAGTCATTGCCCCATGGACCGAACCCTTCTTGGCCTACATTAATAGGAAGGAGCTTCCCAAAGACCAGAATGAGGCTCGCCGCATTGTCCGGCGTTCGAAGGCCTACAAGGTTCATGACGGAGATCTCTACAAGAAAAGTACTACCGGAGTACTTCAAAGATGTATCTCCGAGGAAGAGGGGCAGTAGCTTTTAGCGAAAATTCACGCTGGTCTCGGCGGACACCATGCCGCAGCTCGGGCCCTTGTTAGCAAGGCCTTCCGCACTGGGTTTTATTGGCCGACAGCCCGAGCAGACGCACAGGACCTCCTCCAACACTGCGTCGGATGCCAACTCTTCGCCAACCAAAGCCACATGCCCCCAACTGCCTTACAAACTATCCCCATTACTTGGCCTTTCGCAGTCTGGGGACTGGATATGGTTGGACCTCTTAAAGGGGGAAGCCATAATAAAAAATATTTGCTGGTCATGGTGGACAAATTCACTAAGTGGATAGAGGCTAAACCGGTCAAAACGGCTGAGTCCGGCCCGGTGATTGAATTCATATCCGGCGTTGTGCACCGTTATGGTGTCCCACACAGCATCATCACCGACAACGGCTCTAATTTCACGGCCGATGAGGTAAAAACCTGGTGCACTAATCTTGGCATTAAACTCGATTACGCCTCCGTCTACCACCCGCAAACCAACGGTCAGGTCGAACGAGCCAATGGTCTTATTATGAGTGGCATCAAGCCCAGACTAGTGCGGTCTTTGAAAGAATCAGACAAGCACTGGGTGGAGGAGCTCGACTCCATACTCTGGGGGCTGCGGACCACGCCCAACCGTACTACCGGATACACACATTTCTTCATGGTGTATGGCGCAGAGGCTGTTTTTCCCTGCGATATTATTCATGACTCACCTCGAGTGCGTATGTACGAAGATAGAGAAGCCGAGCTAGATCGGTAGGAGAGCCTTGATGCCCTGGAGGAGGAGCGCGACGTCGCAAAGGCCCGTTTAGCATTTTACCAACAGCAGGCTCGATGATATCAAAGCAGAGAAGTACGGGCCAAGACTTACAACGTTGGCGAACTCGTTCTACGCCTGCCGGAGAAGAAAAAGGACAAACTCAAGCGCAAATGGGAGGGTCCCTTCATCATTGACGAAGTTCTCACCGAAGGAGCATACCGTCTGCGTGATGCATCAGACAACCGTCTAGAGCCGAACCCCTGGAACGCGGCCAGACTCCGAAGATTCTATGCCTAGCGCCAAACTCTTTGTTCGTCTCCTTCTCCCCTGAAGTTTCCATTCTTTTTCTCTCTCTTTTCTGTTTTTGATTTTTAAGCTTTAAAGCTCCTGTACGTCTAGACCGCACGCCCCTGACGAATACATCTTTAAATATGTACGTCCATTATACCTGGGGGCTTCTTGAACACAAGCTTGTTATTATTTCCTGAGCATCAAGCTCTTCACATATGAGTTTTTACATATGTACCTTTTCTTCGCCACTATATGCATCGATATGACTTATGTTTTGGCCAAGCTGGGTTGCCTGGCTCCTGTGCTTATGCCCTACGTTCCCGTTAGTTCGGCTAGGGCATAAAGGGAGCACCTCTGCGATTGTTACTGCCGGGTCATCTGGATGTGTATCTCAGACTGGGTGAAGCCGAAAGCTAGCATTCTTAAGGGAATATTCGGTCAGTGAATTAAAGACATTTTTGCATTTACTCCATTGCGAACCCCCGGAAGTACATACACTGTGATTTTTCCATCACAATTCGGACATGTACATTAATACATGCACACCCAGGGAAAGGAACCCTTAATGGAACTATTCTCTCTGGAAGATGTTTCTTACGATATCAATGTAATATAACATAACTAGCAGGATACAACTTGTCTGTTCAAGCAACTATGACCCCTACGCCTAGTTTTCCAGGCATACCCCGGTCTATTCGGCCGCTAGGGTATTCAGAAACACTCCGCACCCTCGGGTCCGGAGGTTGAAGCGAAAAGGTCCGCCATGACAAATGCTATACAATTCAGCTAGAATTACACATGGTAAGGAAAGTACATAGTCACTTGGACTCAAACACTTCCTCCTCTATACCATCCAACAGGCGGTCTAACTTACAATCCTGTTGGGAATATTTGGCAGCCACCTCTACTTGGTCATATACTAAACTAACGGGAATTTCTTCCCCATTCGACCCTAGTGGTCCGACCCGGGCCATGTGATTAGGATCCAGCTTGGTATATCACGTTTTCACCATGGCCCAGGCCTCTCGCGCACCTTCTCGGCAGGCCGATATCTTCCATAGTCGGATATGCCGCCGCGCTCCCTTGAACATCTCTACAAGCTCCTCCATACTTCCTGGAGGGGAGGCGGATGGCCATAAGGCATTGGAAAGACTCCACATTGCTAGCCGAGCCTGCTCGTGCACTTGCGACAGCCTTTGCAGCAGATCACTTGATGATCCGGACACCTCCTCGTCGGGACAGCCCGTCAATATACCTGCAATCATAATTATATCAGTTCCATTTATCTCCGAACTACTTTCAAAATAGTTCAGACACATACTGAATATACCACCCCGCAACGTCATGTTCTCCTTCACGGAGTCGGCTAGCTGGGCTCACACATCTTTCAATTCTTCGCCCAATGCGGTGTTGGAATCCTGTAGCTTGTTTTTCTCGTCCCTGACTCGAGTCAACACACGCTCGCCTGTGGCGTGTAGCCTTTTTGCCTCCTTTTCCCCTTCTTGGGCGATCTTCAACTTCTCTTCAAGTTGATCGGGCGATCATATTATGCAATCAACAACAATATTAGTACAGTTGGTATACAATTATCATTCCTCGATGGAGGGGAATGTTACCAAAAGACGCCTTCTTGAAGTTTTCCAGTTTGGTGGTAGCAGCATTTAGCTGCGCCCGACACTGCTCCAGCTCTTGGGCTAGCAGGGCATTGTTCTCGGTAAGGACCTGGTTATACAACGATCCTTAAATCAGTTGTACCAACTACTTTCAGTCTCGGGGGCTATAGGCATATGGTTATCCTTTTCGGACGAAGAAAAAACTTACCTACACATCTGTCAAATGTTGCTTTGTGGCTTTGCTAAGCCCATCTCGAGCAGCTCGGATGTATGCGTCAGCCGAGCTGAAGGCATTGAATGCCTCTTCTGAGAACTTGGGGTCTCGTAGGACAGCCCTGCAGCTCTGATGATTCATGGCTGTCTACTTCCGAGTTGGTAACAGACATGTCTTCCGAACCCTCGGCCGAAGGACAGTCTGGCGTTGTCCCCATAGCGGTCCCCACCTCTCCGGTGGGATCTAAATCCCGGTTGTTGGGAGTGCGACCGGCCGAATCCCCGGACATTGTCCGGTGAACCTTTTTCCTGATACAGGACCGACATAACAATCACGGTTGGTTATGACTGCCAAAGCATACCTTTAAATCCATACCTCTTCGACGATGGGCCGGCCTTGTCTTCGCCAACCTTCCTTTTCGAGGCCTTGCTCGGCGCGGGAGCTGCTCTTCTTGGAGTCATCCCCAGCATAGCATGACGCGCCGAACACCTCCCCTTTGAAGCATGAGATAATGCAGTGGGTGAGGCAGTGCAAGGAAACTCTTTCGAGGGGGTTTCTCTTGATTACTTACATGGGAAGCTAGAAGAAGACCAGGATAATTGGCGATGATGGCCACTTTTGTGCCGTCATAGCTCGCGTGGTAAAACACCCCTTCCGCGAGTACCACGAATATATCCGGGTCCTCTTTGAACCCAGGATCAAGCTCCCGGTTGTGGCTCTCCGGCTGTGGGGCATGGCTATTAAGCCCCTCGGTTACCTTCCGCCAGTGTTGTTTCAAAATAAGACGGATTGGGGATTCGTTAAAAATGGCCATGAGAGCGGAGTGAATAAATGCAAAGGGGTTGGGACTTACCCAGCTGGGAGGGTTGTACATGGAGTACCCCTCTCTGCGATTTATGCGGAGAAATTCTTCTTCCTCCCCTTTAAACAGCTCGGCCAGTATCTTGGCTAGAGCGGCAGGAGTGTCCGGACCTTTCCGACCATAACGGGAGGCGTCGTCCTCCCCGTTGTAGTGCCACATTGGGAACCCTCTGTATTGAAGTGGCTGAACCCCTCGCACTATGGAGGTCGCCATTACCTCTACTATTGTAAAGCCGGACTGGGCAAGCATCCTTATCTTGCCCAGGAGCTGACGAACCTCCGCACTATCCTCTTCTTCAAGACTTTGGGGGCGCCAGCTGTGGCGTTTTCTCAACGGAACACTTGCAAATTCTAGGAGACCCTTTTGAACTGGGTCGGGAAGCGCGACGTCCTCAATATAGAACCATTCGGAAGGCCATTCTTCAGATGCCTTCCTTGGTGTGCCGAACAGATATCCGGTATCGGCGATGCTCCATACTTCGGCTCCGCCCACTTCAAATATTGACCCCTCATGGTTGCGCGGGACAAGACAGAACAACTTCCTCCACAGCTCAAATGGGCCTCAATGCCCAGGAATAATTCGCATAAAGTGACATAACCCGCAATGTGCAGGATGGAGGCGGGGGTGAAGTTGTGCAGCTGGAGGCCATAATATTCCAGCAACCCTCGGAGGAACGGATGGATTGGAAATCCGACGCCTCTTAGCAGATAGGGGACGAGACACACTCGCTCCCCCCGGATGGATTGGGGAAGTTCTCTGCTTGAGTCTCACCATTAAAGGAGGTCAGCCCCGCTCGGACAAGGACCAGATCTACAGGGGGAAGAAATACCTACGTTGGAAGCTTCGCTAATTGACTGTGGGACACAGAACACCTCTCCCACTCGCCTTTCTCTGGGCCGGAAAGGGAGGAGGAGCCGGGAACGCTAACCATGTTGGAATGGTTTCTCCTAGCAGTCTCCGGGGATTTTTCTCTGCGTGGTGCCAAATGGGTCTAAGATCCAATCTCTTTAAATAGGTGCTCTTCCTTGCATGGATGAGGTGCTATTTGCAAAAATACCCTAACCTTTCACATTCGCTCGACACGTGGAAGACAAAGTTGTTTAACGCGCAGAACCCGAGGGGAGCGACATTGATCAACGACCGAATACATTACTTGGAGGTCATCGGAGGAGGAACCCGCCTTGCAATGCCGAAGACAATTTGTGTGCCGAACACTTCGTTATTGAAGACTGGTTCGGGGGCTACTGAGGGAGTCCTGGACTAAGGGGTCCTCCGGCGTCCGGCCTGTTATCCATGGGCCGGACTGGTGGGCTGTGAAGACATGAAGACCGAAGACTATGCTCGTGTCCGGATAGGACTCTCCTTGGCATGGAAGGCAAGCTAGGCGACCAACTATGAAGATTCCTTCTTATGTAACCGACTCTATGTAACCCTAGATCCCTCCGGTGTCTATATAAACCGGAGGGCATAGTCCGGAAAGGATATACTCATTACCATAGTCATACAGGCTAGACATATAGGGTTTAGCCATTACGATCTCGTGGTAGATCAACTCTTGTAACACTCATATTCATCAAGATCAATCAAGCAGGAAGTAGGGTATTACCTCCATAGAGAGGGCCCAAACCTGGGTAAACATCGTGTCCCCTGTCTCCTGTAACCATCGACCTTAGACGCACAGTTCGGGACCCCCTACCCGAGATCCGCCGGTTTTGACACCGACAGTGACCTTGGGTAGGACGTCTAGGACAGGTCTATGACCCTACCATAGGTACATGTCATCGTAATTAACCCTTGAATGGATTGAGGTTCGAGTGAAGAAGGGTTGAAGTTGATTCTGGCTCGATTCTATGCTTCAGAGTCATTTCACCAGAGTCTAGTAATCATGTTGAGGCTTCAACCTCATTTCAGTCGCCTCAATCCATTTAGGGGTCGTCCAGCGAACTTTACTGACAGTCTTCGAGTGTTGGTTTGGTGCAAAATCTCCGGTGCGATTGGTTTCTCCGCGGTTCCCAGATCTCACGGGATTCGAAATTTTGGAGAAGCGCACGGGACGGAGCGCGCCGTAGTTATCGGAGTGGGTAGACAGGGGTGCCTCGATTCTCGGGCCACCTTTTTCGCCACGTATCGAGCGCGCGACTATTGCGGGATTTGGCAGGATCGCCTGGGCCCACGGGTCAGCCACTCGGAAGCAGGCCCATAAAGGGCATCGAGGTCGACATGTTGCATAGTGCGCCTCAGTCTATCTCTTCCTCCTTTGTTCTTCTACTACATCTTCCTCTGAACTTGTCGTCTCCGCTCGGCCCGGGTGCACTCCGCCGCCATGGGGAAGGACAAGACGGCGGCATTGGAGCGCTCGAAGAAGGTGGCGGCGGCCGCGAAGGGCAAGAAGACGACTCGGGGGTCGTCGTCAAGGTCGGGTTTGCCGCCCGGTTTTATCCAGGGTATTGGGTTTGATCCACGATCCAGAAGGAAGATCTGGAGGATCTAGCCAGCATGGGCTTGATCGCTCATGGATCTTGGAGGCTGCCGGGGAACGAGACCGAGCCTCAGCTGCAAGAGGATGAGAGCGTCCTGTTTGCAACCCATGTCGATCGTGGTCTTTCTTTGCCTCCGCATCCTTTTCTTCGGGGTTTCTTGAACTTTTTCAGTGCCCAAATCCACCATTTCCCTCCGAACACCATCACATACCTTGCCGCATTCATCTTGATGTGCGAAAACTTCTTGGGTTTTCACTCGCACTGGGGTCTGTTTAAACATATCTTCACTTGCCGATCTCAGTCGGTGAAGAAAGCTCATCCGACTGACGAAAAGACGCATGTGCTTCAGTAGTGCGGGGGTTTAGGGATTCAGACTAGAGGTAGGAGTGCCTTTCCTGCTATTACCCTTCCCGAGTCAGTCCGCGGGCGGCAGTCGACTTGGCTTTATTGCAAGGACATCCCGACTCCGGGTCAGTCGACCGGTCTTCCCCCTTTCACCATGGAGCGACCCCGCCTTCCTTCTTAGTTGACCGTGACTCCAAAGGAGAAAGGCGAGGTTTCACATCTAGTCAACCAGGTTGTCAGTTTAATCCAGGAGGGGGTGAGTGGCATGGATTTGCTGGAAGTGTTCCTCAGTCGGCGCATCCAGCCTCTCCAAGCCCGCGACCATCCGATGTGGATGTATTCGGGTGTTGATGACACCGCTCGGGTCCACCCAGAGGAGGTCATCGAGGAGACGGTGGCTCATTGGCTGCGAAGCATAACTGGGAACAAGGACAATCCCAGGGTGTCCAGGAGGATTCAGCCATTCAACGCCGACCATGAGCCGGACAAGGTTTGGATCTTAGGGTCGAGTGGTTTCTTATTCCAATCTGTAATTGCTCTTGATTCTGACTGATGCGTGCTAAACACACTGCTTGCAGATCTACACCGAGATGAACTCGATGTCGAATGGCGAACAGCACCAGGAAGTAGGGGAGAGCGCGAGCAAGAGTGCCGGTTGGGAGTCTGAAACCGATGGGGAAGAAGACAGTGAAGACTCGAGCAGCGGCGAGGAGGTTGAATTGTCACCCCGCTCGGAACGTCATTCCAAACAGACCCACGATCCCGCAGGTGGGCGTGGCAAGGAAGCTCCATCAAACCTGCAAGCATCCAAGCGCACTCAGACCTCAACTCCAGAACCATCGGAGAAGGCTGCTAAGTAGCCTAGGGTTGCTCCAGTGAAGCCTCGAAAGGCTCTACCCAAGATCAAGGTGGACGTTCCTGTTGGCTCTCCGTAAGTGTTTCTCTTCTCTATTTTACTTTGCTCGGGAACTTCTGTGTTACTATCTATTCTTTTCCTTGTTAGACCGAGTGAGTTTTGGAACTCTCAGCGCCGCTACTTCTGGGACATCCATGAACATTGACAAGGAGCGAGATGACGAGGAAACTACAGACGTGGCCATATCCCGAGCAGATACAACTCTAAGGTTATGTTCTTGCACTACCGATTGTTTTGACAGTCGACTGGTATCTTATGGTTGAATGTTTTGCAGCCCTGCCAAATGTTATCGAACTTCCAGACGACGACCATGAAGACATGCCTCAGAAGAACATTGGAAGAAAGAGCAGGATTTCAAGCAGGGGGGCGCCTGCCAGCAAAGTGCCTCAGTCGTCGTCAGCGCCAGAAGCAGTCATCCAGCAATCCGGAAATCCAACTCGGGCTTCTGTTTCTTTTGCTGATCCTGTGTCAACTGAACGTCCTTCGTCGTCGACTGCTCAAGTTCTTGCTTCGTCTGTGCAACTTCATGCTTCAGATCCCTTGGCAGCTCAGTCTGTTCCACCAACTCTGCTCTTTGTTACCTATCATGTCCCAGAGGACTAAGTAAGCGCTGCTAAGGAAGCTATACGCCAAGTAGGCCTTATGAAGGAGCAAATGAAGGTGGTGTACGAAGCCAGCAAGGCTGCTTATGATGCCAGCTCAGCCCTTCAAACCAATGTCTAGGTGAAGTTGATTTCTGACTGGTCTTTTAGCTTGATCTTTGCTCTGTTAGGATATGGTACTTGGAAACTGCTGCTTTATTATTCATAAGATGATGAGCGTTTTGAAACCTTTAATTTGCATCTATCATAAGTCTTCACCTTGCATCCGTTCACCCACTGGGTGCTTTAACTTGTGCTGAATAGTTCTTCCACTTGAGTCGACTAGGTTGCGTCGAGTGTGTCCTTGAATCAGTGGGGGCACGCAGAGTGCACCCACTGGGTGTAGTCCCCGAGACCGCCGTCGAATGTTTGATTCAGCGGGCGTCTTTGTCAAATGTCTCTTTACAGTTCTTCCACTCCGTCCAGACAGGTCGTGCCGAGTGGGATTTGGACCAGTGGGGGCACGCCAAGTGCACCCACTGGGTGTAGTCCCCGAGACCGCGGTCGACTGCGGGCAGTCATTGGTGGTCTGAGAATAAGTGTTGCTGTTTTTTTAACTCCGACTGGACGAACCATGTCGAGTGGAAAGTCGAACCAGTGGGGGCACGCCAAGTGCACCCACTGGGTGTAGTCCTTGAGACTACTGTTGAATGTTTGATTCGGCAATAGTATTAGAACTCTTTTATCCATAATGACCTGAACTTGTATCTCATCGCTCGGAAGCAATCGATCTTTGTTCCTGTTGACTGGCGTGTCTTATTCGTTGACTGTAGAAATCTTGTGAGCTCAGGGCCTAGTTCGCTGAATTGGAAAGTTTGCGATGAGTGTTTTATATTTAAAAAGCAAATTAAACTACGACTTGGGCGCCATTAATGGAGAGGATGCGAGCAAGGTGGGCGGCCATGGAAGTCAAATGGCTCGCTTCCCAGTGGGACTGCACAGCGTACAGCTCGCACGCTTCTCGGTGAGCCTGCGCACTCGAGGACAGCTTGCACGCCTCTCGGTCAGCGTGCGCACCGGACGGCGCTCGCACGCCTCCCATTCAGTCAAGGTCAAGCAGCTTTCCGCACGGCACCTCCAACAGCCATTAAAACCAAGACACGTGGCGTCACGTGAATGGTTAACAGAACGCACACGGTTTGAATTATACAAACATTTGAGATATTAAACGGGCAGCTATTTTTTCAAAATGCCTTCGTTGGCTATCATTATTCGAGCACGCCTTCCCTCAAAATGGACATGAAAAATACCACCAGCATGTCAGGTGCCGCTCCATCATAGCATGCCAAGTTTCATGAATTTCAGACGAGTTTTGGAATTACTAGAATTTAAAAACCAGGCATCTCAATGTTTTGCCGGCAATCAACGGTGCCCTCGTGTTTGAAATTCATTCCCATTTCTTGCATGGGACCTAAACATGCACCCAAGGACGCGGATTTGATTTTTCAACCAATTTATATGCACTAGAGCATGGGCATGTAGTTCATATTTGAATTATGCACATAAATGCATTGAAAACTCAGTTAATGCATAAAAATGTCCAAACGAACCCCAAAAAATCACAAAAATTCACAAAACACTCCTGTTGTTCTATGTTGACACGAGAAAAAAACTTGAAAGCAATAAGAGGCAATGGATATCGTTTCGTCCCCAAAGGTGGGACGTTCCCTACCGAAAACCATCATGCTTGTTGTGAGAAGCTCCGGTTTGTGAGAAGCATATACCCAAACCTGCCCCAAATGGGCTAAAAAATTTACCACGTCATGTTGATGCCGCTCCATGATAGCATGCCAAATTTCATGAATTTCAGACGAGTTTTGGATTTACTAGAATTTAAAAACCAGGCATCTCAATGTTTCGCAGGCAATCAACGGTGCCCTAGTGTTTGAAATTCATTCCCATTTCTTGCATGGGACCTAAGCATGCACCCAAGGACACATATTTGATTTTTCAACCAATTTATATGCACTGGAGCATGTGTATGTAGTTCAAATTTAAATTATGCACATAAATGCATTGAAACTCAGTTAATGCGTAAAAATGTCCAAACGAACCTAAAAAAATCACAAAAAATCACACAACACTCCTATTGTTCTATGTTGACATGAGATAAAATTTGTAAGCAATAAGAGGCAATCGATATCCTTTCGTCCCCAAAGGTGGGACGTTCCCTACCGAAAACCATCATGCTTGTTGTGAGAAGCTCCGGTTTGTGAGAAGCATATACCCAAACCTGCCCCAAATGGGCTAAAAAATTTACCACGTCATGTTGATGCCGCTCCATGATAGCATGCCAAGTTTTATGAATTTTAGACGAGTTTTGGATTTACTAGAATTTAAAAACCACGCATCTCAATGTTTTGCAGGCAATCAACGGTGCCCTGGTGTTTGAAATTCATTCCCATTTCTTGCATGGGACCTAAGCATGCACCCAAGGACGCAGATTTGATTTTTCAACCAATTTATATGCACTGGAGCATGGGCATGTAGTTCAAATTTGTATTATGCAGATAAATGCGTTGAAAACTCAGTTAATGCATAAAAATGTCCAAACGAACCCCGAAAAATCACAAAACTTCACACAACACTCCTGTTGTTCTATGTTGACACGAGAAAAAAATTGAAAGAATTAAGAGGCAATGGATATCATTTCGTCCCCAAAGGTGCGACGTTCCCTACCAAAAATCATCATGCTTGTTGTGAGAAGCTCCGGTTTGTGAGAAGCATATACCCAAACCTGCCCCAAATGGGATAAAATTTTTACCACGTCATGTTGATGCCGCTCCATGATAGCATGCCAAGTTTCATGAATTTCAGACGAGTTCTGGATTTACTAGAATTTAAAAACCAGGCATCTCAATGTTTCGCAGGCAATCAACGGTGCCCTGGTGTTTGAAATTCATTCCCATTTCTTGCATGGGACCTAAGCATGCACCCAAGGACACAGATTTGATTTTTCAACCAATTTATATGCACTGGAGCATGTGCATGTAGTTCAAATTTTAATTATGCACATAAATGCATTGAAAACTCAGTTAATGCATAAAAATGTCCAAATGAACCCCGACAAATAAAAAAATCACACAACACTCCTGTTGTTCTATGTTGACACGAGAAATTTTTTGAAAGCAATAAGAGGAAATGGATATCGTTTCGTCCCCAAAGGTGGAACGTTCCCTACCGAAAACCATCATGCTTGTTGTGAGAAGCTCCGGTTGTTGAGAAGCATATACCCAACCTGCCCCAAATGGGACAAAAGGAATGTTGATGCCGCTCCATGATAGCATGCCAAGTTTAATGAATTTCAGACGAGTTTTGGATTTACTAGAATTTAAAAACCAGGCATCTCAATGTTTTGCCGGCAATCAACGGTGCCCTGGTGTTTGAAATTCATTCCCATTTCTTGCAAGGGACCTAAGCATGCACCCAAGGACACGGATTTGATTTTTCAACCAATTTATATGAAGTGGAGCATGGACATGTAGTTCAAATTTGAATTATGCACATAAATGCATTGAAAACTCAGTTAATGCATAAAAATGTCCAAACGAACCCCAAAAAATCACAAAAATTCACACAGCACTCCTGTTGTTCTATGTTGACATGAGAAAAAAAATTGAAAGCAATAAGAGGCAATGGATATCGTTTCATCCCCAAAGGTGGGACGTTCCCTACCGAAAACCATCATGCTTGTTGTGAGAAGCTCCGGTTTGTGAGAAGCATATACCCAAACCTGCCCCAAATGGGATAAAAAATTTACCACGTCATGTTGATGCCGCTCCATGATAGCATGCCAAGTTTCATGAATTTCAGACGAGTTCTAGATTTACTAGAATTTAAAAACCAGGCATCTCAATGTTTCGCAGGCAATCAACGGTGCCCTGGTGTTTGAAATTCATTCCCATTTCTTGCATGGGACCTAAGCATGCACCCAAGGACACATATTTGATTTTTCTACCAATTTATATGCACTGGAGCATGTGCATGTAGTTCAAATTTGAATTATGCACATAAATGCATTGAAAACTCAGTTAATGCATAAAAATGTCCAAACAAACCCCGAAAAATCACAAAAATTCACACAACACTCCTGTTTTTCTATGTTGACACGAGAAAAAAAATTGAAAGAAATAAGAGGCAATGGATATCGTTTCGTCCCCAAAGGTGGGACGTTCCCTATCGAAAACCATCCTGCTTATTGTGAGAAGCTCCGGTTTGTGAGAAGCATATACCCAAACCTACCCCAAATGGGATAAACATTTTATCATGTCAGGTTGATGCCGCTCCATGATAGCATGCCAAGTTTCATGAATTTCAGACGAGTTTCGGATTTACTAGAATTTAAAAACCAGGCTTCTCAATGTTTGGCAGGCAATCAACGGTGCCCTGGTGTTTGAAATTCATTCCCATTTCTTCCATGGGACCTAAGCATGCACCCAAGGACACAGATTTGATTTTTCAACCAATTTATATGCACTGGAGCATGTGCATGTAGTTCAAATTTGAATTATGCACATAAATGCATTGAAAACTCAGTTAGTGCGTAAAAATGTCCAAACGAACACCGAAAAATCACAAAAATTCCCACAACTCTAATGTTGTTCTATGTTGACACGAGAAAAAAATTGAAAGCAATAAGAGGCAATGGATATCATTTCGTCCCCAAAGGTGGGACGTTCCCTACCGAAAATCATCATGCTTGTTGTGAGAAGCTCCGGTTTTGAGAAGCATATACCCAAACCTGCCCCAAATGGGATAAAATTTTTACCACGTCATGTTGATGCCGCTCCATGATAGCATGCCAAGTTTCATGAATTTCAGACGAGTTCTGGATTTACTAGAATTTAAAAACCAGGCATCTCAATGTTTCGCAGGCAATCAACGGTGCCCTGGTGTTTGAAATTCATTCCCATTTCTCGCATGGGACCTAAGCATGCACCCAAGGACACAGATTTGATTTTTCAACCAATTTATATGCACTGGAGCATGTGCATGTAGTTCAAATTTGAATTATGCACATAAATGCATTGAAAATTCAGTTAGTGCGTAAAAATGTCCAAACGAACCCCGAAAAATTAAAAAATCACACAACACTCCTGTTGTTCGATGTTGACACGAGAAATCTTTTGAAAGCAATAAGAGGCAATGGATATCGTTTCGTCCCCAAAGGTGGAACGTTCCCTACCGAAAACCATCATGCTTGTTGTGAGAAGCTCCGGTTGTTGAGAAGCATATACCCAAACCTGCCCCAAATGGGACAAAAGGAATGTTGATGCCGCTCCATGATAGCATGCCAAGTTTAATGAATTTCAGATGAGTTTTGGATTTACTAGAATTTAAAAACCAGGCATCTCAATGTTTTGCCGGCAATCAACGGTGCCCTGGTGTTTGAAATTCATTCCCATTTCTTGCAAGGGACCTAAGCATGCACCCAAGGACACGGATTTGATTTTCAACCAATTTATATGAAGTGGAGCATGGACATGTAGTTCAAATTTGAATTATGCACATAAATGCATTGAAAACTCTGTTAATGCATAAAAATGTCCAAACAAACCCCGAAAAATCACAAAAATTCACACAACACTCCTGTTGTTCTATGTTGACACGAGAAAAAATTGAAAGCAATAAGAGGCAATTGATATCGTTTCATCCCCAAAGGTGGGACGTTCCCTACCAAAAACCATCATGCTTGTTGTGAGAAGCTCCGGTTTGTGAGAAGCATATACCCAAACCTGCCCCAAATGGGATAAAATTTTTACCACGTCATGTTGATGCCGCTCCATGATAGCATGCCAAGTTTCATGAATTTCAGACGAGTTCTGGATTTACTAGAATTTAAAAACCAGGCATCTCAATGTTTCGCAGGCAATCAACGGTGCCCTGGTGTTTGAAATTCATTCCCATTTCTCGCATGGGACCTAAGCATGCACCCAAGGACACTGATTTGATTTTTTAACCAATTTATATGCACTGGAGCATGTGCATGTAGTTCAAATTTGAATTATGCACATAAATGCATTGAAAACTCAGTTAGTGCGTAAAAATGTCCAAACGAACCCCGAAAAATAAAAAAATCACACAACACTCCTGTTGTTCTATGTGACACGAGAAATCTTTTGAAAGCAATAAGAGGCAATGGATATCGTTTCGTCCCCAAAGGTGGAACGTTCCCTACCGAAAACCATCATGCTTGTTGTGAGAAGCTCCGGTTGTTGAGAAGCATATACCCAAACCTGCCCCAAATGAGACAAAAGGAATGTTGATGCCGCTCCATGATAGCATGCCAAGTTTAATGAATTTCAGATGAGTTTTGGATTTACTAGAATTTAAAAACCAGGCATCTCAATGTTTTGCCGGCAATCAACGGTGCCCTGGTGTTTGAAATTCATTCCCATTTCTTGCAAGGGACCTAAGCATGCACCCAAGGACACGGATTTGATTTTTCAACCAATTTATATGCACTGGAACATGTGCATGTAGTTCAAATTTGAATTATGCACATAAATGCATTGAAAACTCAGTTAGTGCGTACAAATGTCCAAACGAACACCGAAAAATCACAAAAATTCACACAACTCTCCTGTTGTTCTATGTTGACACGAGAAAAAAAATGAAAGCAATAAGAGGCAATGGATATCATTTCGTCCCCAAAGGTGGGACGTTCCCTACCGAAAATCATCATGCTTGTTGTGAGAAGCTCCGGTTTGTGAGAAGCATATACCCAAACCTGCCCCAAATGGGATAACTTTTTTACCACGTCATGTTGATGCCGCTCCATGATAGCATGCCAAGTTTCATGAATTTCAGACGAGTTTTGGATTTACTAGAATTTAAAAACCAGGCATCTCAATGTTTCGCAGGCAATCAACGGTGCCCTGGTGCTTGAAATTCATTCCCATTTCTTGCATGGGACCTAAGCATGCACCCAAGGACGCAGATTTGATTTTCAACCAATTTATATGCACTGGAGCATGTGCATGTAGTTCAAATTTGAATTATGCACATAAATGCATTGAAAACTCAGTTAGTGCGTAAAAATGTCCAAACGAACCCCGAAAAATAAAAAAATCACACAACACTCCTGTTGTTCTATGTTGACACGAGAAATTTTATGAAAGCAATAAGAGGCAATGGATATCGTTTCGTCCCCAAAGGTGGAACGTTCCCTACCGAAAACCATCATGCTTGTTGTGAGAAGCTCCGGTTGTTGAGAAGCATATACCCAAACCTGCCCCAAATGGGACAAAAGGAATGTTGATGCCGCTCCATGATAGCATGCCAAGTTTAATGAATTTCAGACGAGTTTTGGATTTACTAGAATTTAAAAACCAGGCATCTCAATGTTTTGCCGGCAATCAACGGTGCCCTGGTGTTTGAAATTCATTCCCATTTCTTGCAAGGGACCTAAGCATGCACCCAAGGACACGGATTTGATTTTTCAACCAATTTATATGAAGTGGAGCATGGACATGTAGTTCAAATTTGAATTATGCACATAAATGCATTGAAAACTCAGTTAATGCATAAAAATGTCGAAACGAACCCCGAAAAATCACAAAAATTCACAAAGCACTCCTGTTGTTCTATGTTGACACGAGAAAAAAATTGAAAGCAATAAGAGGCAATGGATATCGTTTCATCTCCAAAGGTGGGACGTTCCCTACCGAAAACCATCATGCTTGTGGTGAGAAGCTCCGGTTTTTGAGAAGCATATACCCAAACCTGCCCCAAATGGGATAAATTTTTTACCACGCCATGTTGATGCCGCTCCATGATAGCACGCCAAGTTTCATGAATTTCAGACGAGTTCTAGATTTACTAGAATATAAAAACCAGGCATCTCAATGTTTCGCAGGCAATCAACGGTGCCCTTGTGTTTGAAATTCATTCCCATTTCTTGCATGGGACCTAAGCATGCACCCAAGGACACAGATTTGATTTTTCTACCAATTTATATGCACTGGAGCATGTGCATGTAGTTCAAATTTGAATTATGCACATAAATGCATTGAAAACTCAGTTAATGCATAAAAATGTCCAAACGAACCCCAAAAAATCACAAAAATTCACACAGCACTCCTGTTGTTCTATGTTGACATGAGAAAAAAAATTGAAAGCAATAAGAGGCAATGGATATCGTTTCATCCCCAAAGGTGGGACGTTCCCTACCGAAAACCATCATGCTTGTTGTGAGAAGCTCCGGTTTGTGAGAAGCATATACCCAAACCTGCCCCAAATGGGATAAAAAATTTACCACGTCATGTTGATGCCGCTCCATGATAGCATGCCAAGTTTCATGAATTTCAGACGAGTTCTAGATTTACTAGAATTTAAAAACCAGGCATCTCAATGTTTCGCAGGCAATCAACGGTGCCCTGGTGTTTGAAATTCATTCCCATTTCTTGCATGGGACCTAAGCATGCACCCAAGGACACAAATTTGATTATTCTACCAATTTATATGCACTGGAGCATGTGCATGTAGTTCAAATTTGAATTATGCACATAAATGCATTGAAAACTCAGTTAATGCATAAAAATGTCCAAACAAACCCCGAAAAATCACAAAAATTCACACAACACTCCTGTTGTTCTATGTTGACACGAGAAAAAAAATTGAAAGAAATAAGAGGCAATGGATATCGTTTCGTCCCCAAAGGTGGGACGTTCCCTATCGAAAACCATCCTGCTTATTGTGAGAAGCTCCGGTTTGTGAGAAGCATATACCCAAACCTACCCCAAATGGGATAAAAAATTTATCATGTCATGTTGATGCCACTCCATGATAGCATGCCAAGTTTCATGAATTTCAGACGAGTTTCGGATTTACTAGAATTTAAAAACCAGGCTTCTCAATGTTTGGCAGGCAATCAACGGTGCCTTGGTGTTTGAAATTCATTCCCATTTCTTCCATGGGACCTAAGCATGCACCCAAGGACACAGATTTGATTTTTCAACCAATTTATATGCACTGGAGCATGTGCATGTTGTTCAAATTTGAATTATGCACATAAATGCATTAAAACTCAGTTAGTGCGTAAAAATGTCCAAACGAACACCGAAAAATCACAAAAATTCCCACAACTCTCCTGTTGTTCTATGTTGAAACGAGAAAAAAATTGAAAGCAATAAGAGGCAATGGATATCATTTCGTCCCCAAAGGTGGGACGTTCCCTACCGAAAATCATCATGCTTGTTGTGAGAAGCTCCGGTTTGTGAGAAGCATATACCCAAACCTGCCCCAAATGGGATAAATTTTTTACCACGTCATGTTGATGCCGCTCCATGATAGCATGCCAAGTTTCATGAATTTCAGACGAGTTCTGGATTTACTAGAATTTAAAAACCAGGCATCTCAATGTTTCGCAGGCAATCAACGGTGCCCTGGTGTTTGAAATTCATTCCCATTTCTCGCATGGGACCTAAGCATGCACCCAAGGACACAGATTTGATTTTTTAACCAATTTATATGCACTGGAGCATGTGCATGTAGTTCAAATTTGAATTATGCACATAAATGCATTGAAAACTCAGTTAGTGCGTAAAAATGTCCAAACGAACCCCGAAAAATAAAAAAATCACACAACACTCCTGTTGTTCTATGTGACACGAGAAATCTTTTGAAAGCAATAAGAGGCAATGGATATCGTTTCGTCCCCAAAGGTGGAACGTTCCCTACCGAAAACCATCATGCTTGTTGTGAGAAGCTCCGGTTGTTGAGAAGCATATACCCAAACCTGCCCCAAATGAGACAAAAGGAATGTTGATGCCGCTCCATGATAGCATGCCAAGTTTAATGAATTTCAGATGAGTTTTGGATTTACTAGAATTTAAAAACCAGGCATCTCAATGTTTTGCCGGCAATCAACGGTGCCCTGGTGTTTGAAATTCATTCCCATTTCTTGCAAGGGACCTAAGCATGCACCCAAGGACACGGATTTGATTTTTCAACCAATTTATATGCACTGGAACATGTGCATGTAGTTCAAATTTGAATTATGCACATAAATGCATTGAAAACTCAGTTAGTGCGTACAAATGTCCAAACGAACACCGAAAAATCACAAAAATTCACACAACTCTCCTGTTGTTCTATGTTGACACGAGAAAAAAAATGAAAGCAATAAGAGGCAATGGATATCATTTCGTCCCCAAAGGTGGGACGTTCCCTACCGAAAATCATCATGCTTGTTGTGAGAAGCTCCGGTTTGTGAGAAGCATATACCCAAACCTGCCCCAAATGGGATAACTTTTTTACCACGTCATGTTGATGCCGCTCCATGATAGCATGCCAAGTTTCATGAATTTCAGACGAGTTTTGGATTTACTAGAATTTAAGAACCAGGCATCTCAATGTTTCGCAGGCAATCAACGGTGCCCTGGTGCTTGAAATTCATTCCCATTTCTTGCATGGGACCTAAGCATGCACCCAAGGACGCAGATTTGATTTTCAACCAATTTATATGCACTGGAGCATGTGCATGTAGTTCAAATTTGAATTATGCACATAAATGCATTGAAAACTCAGTTAGTGCGTAAAAATGTCCAAACGAACCCCGAAAAATAAAAAAATCACACAACACTCCTGTTGTTCTATGTTGACACGAGAAATTTTATGAAAGCAATAAGAGGCAATGGATATCGTTTCGTCCCCAAAGGTGGAACGTTCCCTACCGAAAACCATCATGCTTGTTGTGAGAAGCTCCGGTTGTTGAGAAGCATATACCCAAACCTGCCCCAAATGGGACAAAAGGAATGTTGATGCCGCTCCATGATAGCATGCCAAGTTTAATGAATTTCAGACGAGTTTTGGATTTACTAGAATTTAAAAACCAGGCATCTCAATGTTTTGCCGGCAATCAACGGTGCCCTGGTGTTTGAAATTCATTCCCATTTCTTGCAAGGGACCTAAGCATGCACCCAAGGACACGGATTTGATTTTTCAACCAATTTATATGAAGTGGAGCATGGACATGTAGTTCAAATTTGAATTATGCACATAAATGCATTGAAAACTCAGTTAATGCATAAAAATGTCCAAACGAACCCCGAAAAATCACAAAAATTCACACAGCACTCCTGTTGTTCTATGTTGACACGAGAAAAAAAATTCAAAGCAACAAGAGGCAATGGATATCGTTTCATCCCCAAAGGTGGGACGTTCCCTACCGAAAACCATCATGCTTGTTGTGAGAAGCTCCGGTTTGTGAGAAGCATATACCCAAACCTGCCCCAAATGGGATAAAAATTTTACCACGTCATGTTGATGCCGCTCCATGATAGCATGCCAAGTTTCATGAATTTCAGACGAGTTCTAGATTTACTAGAATTTAAAAACCAGGCATCTCAATGTTTCGCAGGCAATCAACGGTGCCCTGGTGTTTGAAATTCATTCCCATTTCTTGCATGGGACCTAAGCATGCACCCAAGGACACAGATTTGATTTTTCTACCAATTTATATGCACTGGAGCATGTGCATGTAGTTCAAATTTGAATTATGCACATAAATGCATTGAAAACTCAGTTAATGCATAAAAATGTCCAAACAAACCCCGAAAAATCACAAAAATTCACACAACACTCCTGTTGTTCTATGTTGACACGAGAAAAAAATTTGACAGAAATAAGAGGCAATGGATATCGTTTCGTCCCCAAAGGTGGGACGTTCCCTATCGAAAACCATCCTGCTTATTGTGAGAAGCTCCGGTTTGTGAGAAGCATATACCCAAACCTACCCCAAATGTTTTGCCGGCAATCAACGGTGCCCTGGTGGTTGAAATTCATTCCCATTTCTTGCAAGGGACCTAAGCATGCACCCAAGGACACAGATTTGATTTTTCAACCAATTTATATGAAGTGGAGCATGGACATGTAGTTCAAATTTGAATTATGCATATAAATGTATTGAAAACTCAGTTAATGCATAAAAATGTCCAAACGAACCCCGAAAAATCACAAAAATTCACACAACACTCCTGTTGTTCTATGTTGGCACGAGAAAAAAATTGAAAGCAATAAGAGGCAATGGATATCGTTTCATCCCCAAAGGTGGGACGTTCCCTACCGAAAACCATCATGCTTGTTGTGAGAAGCTCCGGTTTGTGAGAAGCATATACCCAAACCTGCCCCAAATGGGATAAAAAATTTACCACGTCATGTTGATGCCGCCTCATGATAGCATGCCAAGTTTCATGAATTTCAGACGAGTTCTGGATTTACTAGAATTTAAAAACCAGGCATCTGAATGTTTAGCAGGCAATCAACGGTGCCCTGGTGTTTCAAATTCATTCCCATTTCTTGCATGGGACCTAAGCATGCACCCAAGGACACAGATTTGATTTTTCTACCAATTTATATGCACTGGAGCATGTGCATGTAGTTCAAATTTGAATTATGCACATAAATGCATTGAAAACTCAGTTAATGCATAAAAATGTCCAAACAAACCCCGAAAAATCACAAAAATTCACACAACACTCCTGTTGTTCTATGTTGACATGAGAAAAAAATTGAAAGAAATAAGAGGCAATGGATATCGTTTCGTCCCCAAAGGTGGGACGTTCCCTACCGAAAACCATCCTGCTTATTGTGAGAAGCTCCGGTTTGTGAGAACCATATACCCAAACCTATCCCAAATGGGATAAAATTTTATCATGTCATGTTGATGCCACTCAATGATAGCATGCCAAGTTTCATGAATTTCAGACGAGTTTCGGATTTACTAGAATTTAAAAACCAGGCTTCTCAATGTTTGGCAGGCAATCAACGGTGCCCTGGTGTTTGAAATTCATTTCCATTTCTTCCATGGGACCTAAGCATGCACCCAAGGACACAGATTTGATTTTTCAACCAATTTATATGCACTGGAGCATGTGCATGTAGTGCAAATTTGAATTATGCACATAAATGCATTGAAAACTCGGTTAGTGCGTAAAAATGTCCAAACGAACACCGAAAAATCACAAAAATTCACACAACTCTCCTGTTGTTCTATGTTGACATGAGAAAAAATTTGAAAGCAATAAGAGGCAATGGATATCGTTACGTCCCCAAAGGTGGGACGTTCCCTACCGAAAACCATCATGCTTGTTGTGAGAAGCTCCGGTTTGTGAGAAGCTTATACCCAAACCTGCCCCAAATGGGACAAAATTTTTACCACGACATGTTGATGCCATTCCATGATAGCATGCCAAGTTTCATGAATTTCAGACGAGTTTTGGATTAGTAGAATTTAAAAACCAGGCATCTCAGTGTTTTGCCGGCAATGAACGGTGCCATTGTGTTTGAAATTCATTCCCATTTCTTGCATGGGACCTAAGCATGAACCCAAGGACACAGATTTGATTTTTCAACCAATTTATATGCACTGGAGCATGTGCATGTAGTTCAAATTTGAATTATGCACATAAATGCATTGAAAATTCAGTTAGTGCGTAAAAATGTCCAAACGAACCCCGAAAAATAAAAAAATCACACAACACTCCTATTGTTCTATGTTGACACGAGAAATTTTTTGAAAGCAATAAGAGGCAATGGATATCGTTTCGTCCCCAAAGGTGGAACGTTCCCTACCGAAAGCCATCATGCTTGTTGTGAGAAGCTCCGGTCTGTGAGAAGCACATACCCAAACCTGCCCCAAATGGGACAAAAGGAATGTTGATGCCGCTCCATGATAGCATGCCAAGTTTCATGAATTTTAGACGAGTTTTGGATTTACTAGAGTTTAAAACCAGGCATCTCAATGTTTTGCTGGCAATCAACGGTGCCCTGGTGTTTGAAATTCATTCCCATTTCTTGCATGGGACCTAAGCATGCACCCAAGGACGCGGATTTGATTTTTCAACCAGTTTATATGCACTCGAGCATGGGCATGTAGTTCAAATTTGAATTATGCACATAAATGCATTGAAAACTAGATTAATGCATAAAAATGTCCAAACAAAACCCGTAAAATCACAAAAATTCACACAACACTCCTGTTGTTCTATGTTGACACGAGAAAAAAATTGAAAGCAATAAGAGGCAATCGATATCGTTTCGTCCCCAAAGGTGGGACGTTCCCTACCGAAACCATCATGCTTGTTGTGAGAAGCTCTGGTTTGTGAGAAGCATATACCCAAACCTGCCCCAAATGGGATAAATTTTTTACCACGTCATGTTGATGCCGCTCCATGATAGCATGCCAAGTTTCATGAATTTCAGACGAGTTTTGGATTTACTAGAATTTAAAAACCAGGCATCTCAATGTTTTGCAGGCAATCAACGGTGCCCTGGTGTTTGAAATTCATTCCCATTTCTTGCATGGGACCTAACCATGCACCCAAGGACACAGATTTGATTTTTCAACCAATTTATATGGACTGGAGCATGTGCATGTAGTTCAAATTTGAATTATGCACATAAATGCATTGAAAACTTAGTTAATGCGTAAAAATGTCCAAACGAACCCCAAAAAATCACACAACAGTCCTATTGTTCTATGTTGACATGAGAAAAATTTGAAAGCAATAAGAGCCAATCAATATCCTTTCGTCCCCAAAGGTGGGACATTCCCTATCGAAAACCATCATGCTTATTGTGAGAAGCTCCGGTTTGGGAGAAGCATATACCCAAACCTGCCCCAAATGGGATAAAAAAATTACCACGTCATGTTGATGCCGCTCCAAGATAGCATGCCAAGTTTTATGAATTTCGGACGAGTTTTGGATTTACTAGAATTTAAAAACCAGGCATCTCAATGTTTTGCCAGCAATCAACGGTGCCATTGTGTTTGAAATTCATTCCCATTTCTTGCATGGGACCTAAGCATGAACCCAAGGACGCAGATTTGATTTTCAACCAATTTATATGCACTGGAGCATGTGCATGTAGTTCGAATTTGAATTATGCACATAAATGCATTGAAAACTCAGTTAATGCGTAAAAATGTCCAAACGAACCGCGAAAAATAACAAAAATTCACACAATACTCCTGTTGCTCTATGTTGACACGAGAATTTTTTTGAAAGCAATAAGAGGCAAAGGATATCGTTTCGTCCCCAAAGGTGGGATGTTCCCTATCGAAAACCATCATGCTTGTTGTGAGAAGCTCTGGTTTGTGAGAAGCATATACCCAAACCTCCCCCAAATGGGACAAAAAATTTACCACAGCATGTTGATGCCACTCCATGATAGCATGCCAAGTTTCATGAATTTCAGACGAGTTTTGGATTTACTAAAATTTAAAAACCAGGCATCTCAATGTTTTGCCGGCAATCAACGATGCCCTGGTGTTTGAAATTTATTCCTATTTCTTGCATGGGACATAAGCATGCACCCAAGGACACATATTTGATTTTTCAACCAATTTATATGCACTGGAGCATGTGCATGTAGTTCAAATTTCAATTATGCACATAAATGCATTGAAAACTCAGTTAATGCATAAAAAATTCCAAACGAACCCTAAAAAATCACAAAAATTCACACAACACACCTGTTGTTCTATGTTGACACGAGAAAAAATTTGAAAGCAATAAGAGGCAATGGATATCGTTTCGTCCCCAAAGGTGGGACGTTCCCTACCGAAAACCATCATGCTTGTTGTGAGAAGCTCCAGTTTGTGAGAAGCATATACCCAAACCTGCCCCAAATAGGACAAAAAGCATGTTGATGCTGCTCCACGATAGCATGCCAAGTTTCATGAATTTCAGACGAGTTTTGTATGTACTAGAATTTAAAAACCAGGCATCTCAATGTTTTGCCGGCAATCAACGGTGCCCTGGTGTTTGAAATTCCTTCCCATTTCTTGCATGGGACCTAAGCATGCACCCAAGGACGCAGATTTGATTTTCAACCAATTTATATGCACTGGAGCATGTCCATGTAGTTCAAATTTTAATTATGCACATAAATGCATTGAAAACTCAGTTAATGCATAAAAATATTCAAACGAACACCGAAAAATCACAAAAACTCACACAACACTCTTGTTGTTCAATGTTTACACAAGAAAAAATTTAAAACAATAAGAGGCAATGGATATCGTTTCGTCCCCAAAGGTGGGACGTTCCCTACCGAAAACCATCATGCTTGTTGTGAGAAGCTCCGGTTTATGACAAGCATATACCCAAACCTGCCCCAAATGGGATAAAAAATTTACAACAACATGTTGATGCCGCTCCATGATAGCATGCCAAGTTTTATGAATTTCAGACGAGTTTTGGATTTACTAGAATTTAAAAACCAGGCATCTCCATGTTTTGCCGTTAATCAAAGGTGCCCTAGTGTTTGAAATTCAATCCCATTTATTTCATGGGACCTAGGCATGCACCCAAGGACACAGATTTGATTTTTCAACCAATTTATATGCACTGGAGCATGTGCATGTAGTTCAAATTTGAATTATGCACATAAATGCATTGAAAACTCAGTTAATGCGTAAAAATGTATAAACGAACACCGAAAAATCACAAAAATTCACACAACACTCTTGTTGTTCAATGTGGACACAAGAAATTTTTTAAAACAATAAGAGGCAATGGATATCGTTTCGTCCCCAAAGGTGGGACGTTCCCTACCGAAAACCATCATGCTTGTTGTGAGAAGCTCCGGTTTGTGAGAAGCATATACCCAAACCTGCCCCAAATAGGATAAAAAAATTACCACCTCATGTTGATGCCGCTCAATGATAGCATGCCAAGTTTTATGAATTTCAGACGAGTTTTGGATTTACTTGAATTTAAAAACCAGGCATCTCAATGTTTTGCCGTTAATCAAAGGTGCCCTGGTGTTTGAAATTCATTCCCATTGATTTCATGGGACCTAGGCATGCACCCAAGGACACATATTTGATTTGTCAACCAATTTATATGCACTGGAGCATGGGCATGTAGTTCATATTTGAATTATGCACATAAATGCATTGAAAACTCAGTTAGTGCGTAATAATGTCCAAACGAACCCGAAAAATCACAAAAATTGACACAACACTCCTGTTGTTCTATGTTGACACGAGAAAAAATTTGAAAGCAATAGGAGGCAATGGATATCGTTACGTCCCTAAAGGTGGGACGTTCCCTACAGAAAACCATCATGCTTGTTGTGAGAAGCTCCGGTTTGTGAGAAGCTTATACCCAAACCTGCCCCAAATGGGACAAATTTTTTACCAGGACATGTTGATGCCATTCCATGATAGCATGCCAAGTTTCATGAATTTCAGACGAGTTTTGGATTTACTAGAATTTAAAAACCAGGCATCTCAGTGTTTTGCCGGCAATCAACGGTGCCCTCGTGTTTGAAATTCATTCCCATTTCTTGCATGGGACCTAAGCATGCACCCAAGGACACGGATTTGATTTTTCAACTAATTTATATGCACTGGAGCATGGGCATGTAGTTCAAATTTGAATTATGCACATAAATGCATTGAAAACTAGATTAATGCATAACAATGTCCAAACGAAACCCGAAAAATAACAAAAATTCACACAACACTCCTGTTGTTCTATGTTGACACGAGAAAAAAAATTGAAAGCAATAAGAGGCAATGGATATCGTTTCGTCCCCAAATGTGGGACGTTCCCTACCGAAACCATCATGCTTGTTATGAGAAGCTCCGGTTTGTGAGAAGCATATACCCAAACCTGCCCCAAATGGGATAATTTTTTTACCACGTCATGTTGATGCCGCTCCATGATACCATGCCAAGTCTCATGAATTTCAGACGAGTTTTGGATTTACTAGAATTTAAAAACCAGGCATCTCAATGTTTCGCAGGCAATCAACGGTGCCCTGGTGTTTGAAATTCATTCCCATTTCTTGCGTGGGACCTAAGCATGCACCCAAGGACATAGATTGGATTTTCAACCAATTTATATGGACTGGAGCATGTGCATGTAGTTCAAATTTGAATTATGCACATAAATGCATTGAAAACTCAGTTAATGCGTAAAAATGTCCAAACGAACCCCAAAAATTCACAAAAATTCACACAACACTCCTATTGCTCTATGTTGACACGAGAAAAATTTGAAAGCAATAAGAGGCAATCAATATCCTTTCGTCCCCAAAGGTGGGACGTTCCCTACCGAAAACCATCATGCTTGTTGTGAGAAGCTCCGGTTTGTGAGAAGCATATACCCAAACCTGCCCCAAATGGGATAAAAAATTTACGACGTCATGTTGATGCCGCTCCATGATAGCATACCAAGTTTTATGAATTTCAGATGAGTTTTGGATTTACTAGAATTTAAAAACCAGACATCTCAATGTTTTGCCAGCAATCAATGGTGCGGTTGTGTTTGAAATTCATTCCCATTTCTTGCATGGGACCTAAGCATGAACCCAAGGACGCAGATTTGATTTTCAACCAATTTATATGCACTGGAGCATGTGCATGTAGTTCGAATTTGAATTATGCACATAAATGCATTGAAAACTCAGTTAATGCGTAAAAATGTCCAAACGAACCCCGAAAAATCACAAAAATTCACACAACACTCCTGTTGCACTATGTTGACACGAGAATTTTTTTGAAAGCAATAAGAGGCAATGGATATCGTTTCGTCCCCAAAGGTGGGATGTTCCCTATCGAAAACCATCATGCTTGTTGTGAGAAGCTCTGGTTTGTAAGAAGCATATACCCAAACCTCCCCCAAATGGGACAAAAAATTTACCACGGCATGTTGATGCCACTCCATGATAGCATGCCAAGTTTCATGAATTTCAGACGAGTTTTGGATTTACTAGAATTTAAAAACCAGGCATCTCAATGTTTTGCCGGCAATCAACGATGCCCTGGTGTTTGAAATTCATTCCTATTTCTTGCATGGGACCTAAGCATGCACCCAAGGACACATATTTGATTTTTCAACCAATTTATATGCACTGGAGCATGTGCATGTAGTTCCAATTTGAATTATGCACATAAATGCTTTGAAAACTCAGTTAATGCATAAAGATTTCCAAACGAACCCTGAAAAATCACAAAAATTCACACAACACACCTGTTGTTCTATGTTGACACGAGAAAAAATTGAAAGCAATAAGAGGCAATGGATATCGTTTCGTCCCCAAAGGTGGGACGTTCCCTACCGAAAACCATCATGCTTGTTGTGAGAAGCTCCAGTTTTGGAGAAGCATATACCCAAACCTGCCCCAAATGGGACAAAAAGCATGTTGATGCCGCTCCACGATAGCATGCCAAGTTTCATGAATTTCAGACAAGTTTTGTATTTACTAGAATTTAAAACCAGGCATCTCAATGTTTTGCCGGCAATCAACGGTGCCCTGGTGTTTGAAATTCCTACCCATTTCTTGCATGGGACCTAAGCATGCACCCAAGGACGCAGATTTGATTTTCAACCAATTTATATGCACTGGAGCATGTGCAGGTAGTACAAATTTGAATTATGCACATAAATGCATTGAAAACTCAGTCAATGCATAAAAATATCCAAACGAACACCGAAAAATCACAAGAATTCACACAACACTCTTGTTGTTCAATGTTGACACAAGAAATTTTTTAAAACAATAAGAGGCAATGGATATCGTTTCGTCCCCAAAGGTGGGACGTTCCCTACCGAAAACCATCATGCTTGTTGTGAGAAGCTCCGGTTTGTGAGAAGCATATACCCAAACCTGCCCCAAATAGGATAAAAAAATTACAACGTCATGTTGATGCCGCTCAATGATAGCATGCCAAGTTTTATGAATTTCAGACGAGTTTTGGATTTACTAGAATTTAAAAACCAGGCATCTCAATGTTTTGCCGTTAATCAAAGGTGCCCTGGTGTTTGAAATTCATTCCCATTGATTTCATGGGACCTAGGCATGCACCCAAGGACACATATTTGATTTTTCAACCAATTTATATGCACTGGAGCATGGGCATGTAGTTCATATTTGAATTATGCACATAAATGCATTGAAAACTCAGTTAGTGCGTAATAATGTCCAAACGAACCCGAAAAATCACAAAAATTCACACAACACTCCTATTGTTCTCTGTTGACACGAGAAAAAATTTGAAAGCAATAGGAGGCAATGGATATCGTTACGTCCCTAAAGGTGGGACGTTCCCTACAGAAAACCATCATGCTTGTTGTGAGAAGCTCCGGTTTGTGAGAAGCTTATACCCAAACCTGCCCCAAATGGGACAAATTTTTTACCATGACATGTTGATGCCATTCCATGATAGCATGCCAAGTTTCATGAATTTCAGACGAGTTCTGGATTTACTAGAATTTAAAAACCAGGCATCTCAATGTTTCGCAGGCAATCAACGGTGCCCTGGTGCTTGAAATTCATTCCCATTTCTTGCGTGGGACCTAAGCATGCACCCAAGGACACATATTTGATTTTTCAACCAATTTATATGCACTGGAGCATGTGCATGTAGTTCAAATTTGAATTATGCACATAAATGCATTGAAAACTCAGTTAATGCATAAAAATGTCCAAACGAACCCCGAAAACTAAAAAAATCACACAACACTCCTGTTGTTCTATGTTGACACAAGAATTTTTTTGAAAGCAATAAGAGGCAATGGATATCGTTTCATCCCCAAAGGTGGAACGTTCCCTACCGAAAACCGTCATGCTTGTTGTGAGAAGCCCCGGTTTGTGAGAAGCATATACCCAAACCTGCCCCAAATGGGACAAAAGGAATGTTGATACCGCTCCATGATAGCATGCCAAGTTTCATGAATTTCAGACGAGTTTTGGATTTACTAGAATTTAAAAACCAGGCATCAAAATGTTTTGCCGGCAATCAACGTTGCCCTGGTGTTTGAAATTCATTCCCATTTTTGCATGGGACCTAAGCATGCACCCAAGGACCCGGATTTGATTTTTCAACCAATTGATATGCACTTGAGCATGGGCATGTAGTTCAAATTTGAATTATGCACATAAATGCATTGAAAACTCAGTTAATGCATAAAAATGTCCAAACGAACCCCGAAAAATCCCAAAAATTCAGAGAACACTCCTGTTGTTCTATGTTGACACGAGAAAAAAAGGGAAGCAATAAGAGGCAATGGATATCGTTTCGTCCCCAAAGGTGGGACCTTCCCTACCGAAAACCATCATGCTTGTTGTGAGAAGCTCCGGTTTGTGAGAAGCATATACCCAAACCTGCCCCAATTGGGATAAAAATTTTACCACGTCATGTTGATGCCGCTCCATGATAGCATGCCATGTTTCATGAATTTCAGACGAGTTTTGGATTTACTAGAATTTAAAAACCAGACATCTCAATGTTTCGTAGGCAATCAACGATGCCCTGGTGTTTGAAATCCATTCCCATTTCTTGCATGGGACCTAAGCATGCACCCAAGGACACAAATTTGATTTTTCAACCAATTTATATGCACTGGAGCATGTGCATGTAGTTCAAATTTGAATTATGCACATAAATGCATTGAAAACTCAATTAATGCGTAAAAATGTCCAAACGAACCCCAAAAATTCACAAAAATTCACACAACACTCCTATTGTTCTATGTTGACACGAGAAAAAATCTGAAAGCAATAAGAGGCAATCGATATCCTTTCGTCCCCAAAGGTGGGACGTTCCCTACCGAAAACCATCATGCTTGTTGTGAGAAGCTTATACCCAAACCTGCCCCAAATGGGATAAAAAAATTACCACATCATGTTGATGCCGCTCCATGATAGCATGCCATGTTTTATTAATTTCAGACGAGTTTTGGATTTACTAGAATTTAAAAACCAGGCATCTCAATGTTTTGCTGGCAATCAACGGTGCTCTGGTGTTTGAAATTCATTCCCATTTCTTGCATGGGACTTAAGCATGCACCGAAGGACGCAGATTTGATTTTCAACCAATTTATATGCACTGGAGCATGTGCATGTAGTTCAAATTTGAATTATGCACATAAATGCATTGAAAAATCAGTTAATGCGTAAAAATGTCCAAACGAACCCCAAAAATCACAAAAATTCACACAACACTCCTGTTGCTCTGTGTTGACACGAGAAAATTTTTGAAAGCAATGAGAGGCAATGGATATCGTTTCGTCCCCAAAGGTGGGATGTTCCCTATCGAAAACCATCATGGTTGTTGTGAGAAGCTCTGGTTTGTGAGAAGCATATACCCAAACCTCCCCCAAATGGGACAAAAAATTTACCACGGCATGTTGATGCCGCTCCATGATAGCATGCCAAGTTTTATGAATTTCAGACGAGTTTTGGATTTACTAGAATTTAAAAACCAGGCATCTCAATGTTTTGCCGGCAATCAACGGTGCCGTGGTGTTTGAAATTCATTCCTATTTCTTGCATGGGACCTAAGCATGAAACCAAGGACACATATTTGATTTTTCAACCAATTTATATGCACTGGAGCATGTGCATGTAGTTCAAATTTGAATTATGCACATAAATGCATTGAAAACTCAGTTAATGCATAAAAATGTCCAAACGAACCCTGAAAAATCACAAAAATTCACACAACACACCTGTTGTTCTATGTTGACACGAGAAAAAATTTGAAAGCAATAAGAGGCAATGGATATCGTTTCGTCCCGAAAGGTGGGACGTTCCCTACCGAAAACCATCATGCTTGTTGTGAGAAGCTCTGGTTTGTGAGAAGCATATACCCAAACCTGCCCCAAATGGGACAAAAAGCATGAAACTGAAGAAGATGACCTCTTCTTTGCTTCTAGAGTGGCTTGCCAACCTCAAATCCTTCCCTAGACCTTGCCATTTCCATCTTGGACCAATCCCAATAATCTTTTCCTTGAGAATATTCCGTTTCTGTTAAAGGAATAACTCAATTTGTCCTTGGTTGTGAAGCAACCTATATTTCCATCACTCCTAAAATTCCCAAATAATTCTTATAAATTGGTTGGGTCATATATTCCACAAATATGGCAAATTATTTCATTTGCCATGTTTATCATCATGCTCAAATAATTCATTTCCTATTCTGCCCTAAATGGCACATTGTGAAGCAAGTGCTATTTTCCTTTGCCCAATTGACCTCAAACTTCTTGGACACCTTTTCATGTCCATATCTTTGCCACATTTGCCTAGTAGTTATTTAATTATGATTTTCCAAAATTTCTGTCCAGAAAGAAATTTTGTGAAGGAGGTACAAGCTAGGCATATCCAAATGAGTGGCAATTTATGCATCACCTCAATATCATCATATCATAGCCCTCCACCAAAGTTGAGCTCATGTACTGCCTCCATGTGAGCTCATCTTAAATTCTTTGATTCTGTCCAAAATTTCAATTTGTGAAGCAAGTATATTTTATCTTGCTCCATTATGGCTGTAAATTTTTCTATACCTTCTCCTACCCATATAACCTATCTCCACCAAATTTGGGCATATTTTGTTTAGCCATTTACCCTAGGAATTTTCCTAATATTCTGTCCAGAGAAGTGCTGTATGAAGGAAGTACCATTTTGGTTTGGCCAAATGGCATGAAATTTTTGCAGCACTCTCATATGCCCAAATAACCCCGCCTTGCCAAATTTCAGCTCAAGTGTCTTCTCCATTTGAGTGCATCTTCATGATCTTTATTCTGGACCAATTTATGCAATTGCAAAGCAAGTGTATTAAATATTGGTCCATTTCCATCCAAACTTTCCAGGATCGTAGTCTTTCCTTATATAAACACGCCAGACAACTCCATTTGACCCAATCATCTCCTTGTTGATCAGCAGTACTCAGCCAAAACTGATACAACAAACTTCAGGCGATCACTCACATCTCTCTTTGGCACTTTTTCGTGATCCATCACCTCCCTAGGCCTCTAGTATGTAAGGACTGAACACTAGACAATGTTTCCCTGCCTCTTGTGTCCCCTCCTTGCCGGTCACAGTGGTGACTGTGTCATTTGCACGCGCGCTGGCAGCGTTGGACGCGCTCTGGGCGTCGGGACGCGCCGGGCAGCTCTGCATCGACGGAGCTTGCGTGTCCGCTAGTGCCGACCTGAGTCCCCCTCCCTCTCACGTCGCCCTCGACCTATTTCCCCCTATCCAAGCCCCTCGCCGGAGCTAGACGCCGCGCGTCCACGGGTGCACAGTGAATGGCGCCATGGCTTCTTCCTCTCTTGTCCCCGAGCTCTCCTCGACTCCATGAACCCCCTTTGGACCTTTACCTCGTCGCTGCCCGAGCTTGGCCGCGAGCACACGCATCCGCGGCGCCGGACACGCGTCTGCGGAGCCGCCAGCTCGCCTCCCCCCTCGGCTATATAAGCCCACCCCGAGGTGCCCCGACCTCACCAGCGGCCTCACCTCACTCCCAGACCCCTCCCTAGCTAGTCTCCCGAGCCCTGGAGTCCCTCCTCGCTGCAAACCATCGCCATGGCCGCCGTTCTGCTTGTTTCAAATTCGAGCACGGCAGCGCCCCTCCTCCTCTCCGTCATCCACTCGTAGACCCACCGGAGCTAGCAGACCCTCCCCACCCCTTCTCCTCGTCGCCGGAGCGCCGTAGCCCCGAACTCCTCTCTGTCCATCGCCGGTCTCTGCCGCGCTCGTAGGAGCCCTCGTGCTCGGTTTCCCCGAGGCCCGTGCCCTACCTGGATGGGTGCGGCGCCTCCCCCCGATCCCAATGGCAGTCCAAGCTCCGCCGGAGACGGCCGGAGCCGCCCGGACGAGCGCCGGCACCGGCAGCCTCTCTCTGGACCGCGGGCGAGCACGGGGGGAAGACGAAGACGATGACCCCTCCCAGCCAGCTGGCCGTTGACCCCGCGACCCCACCCGTCAGCCCCTCCGCCGGTTGACCCCGTGCTGATGACGTGGATAAGTGAAGACGCCCTTCTCTCTTTTACGTTTTCTGCAGTCGAAAGCGTATTTCTCTGCGTCTTATAACCAGAGTACATTTTCTCTTCAGGAAAGCGTATGTCCGAAAAGGCGCTTTCTCTGTTTCCAGCCGCTGGCCGAAACCCCTATTTTGTGAACGTTCGTCTGTTTACGGCAGAAGAATAAGATTTTATCCTTCTTCATACCCAGGCAAGCCACAACCACCATTTGCATGATAGCCATGCAGAAGCATTGGTTTCCAACTTGAATATTTAATAACTGTTTGATTGTTTTGCTACTGCTGTCGTTATTTCGGTTATGCTTATGGATTGGTGTTTACCGGGATGCTATGTTTTCTTGCACTCTGTTATTTTGTTCTTCATGCTAGTATTATATTGGCCATACTTGGTAACAGTACATGTTGGTGATGGTCTTCGGTGCATGACTATCGTCTGTCTCGAGTACCATTGTTATGCATGTTCCTTTGCACCCAGTTGGTTAAATGCTTGGATGGTAGTTTATCGTTATGTTATTGCATGGTATTTATTGTTGATGCTAGTGGTCATGTTATGCTATGAGTAGTGTTCTAAGTTGTGATATTCATGCTCGTCAGTATGCCATGCTCATCTGGATAATTGATTAAATGTTATTGTTATGCTCGTTGATTATCATGCACCCCCATGCTTATGTTTGATATCATGTTCATGCATTGTAGTTGCATCCTGTCATTTTTGTCATGGCTCAGCATATTGCATTCAAGTTTAACCGGATTAAATTGAACTTGAACAACTGTTGGCTGAGTCATGGTGCCACCATATCGATCTGACCAGTGCAACCACGCTTACCCTATGGGGGGTCCTAACTGGGTCTATTGTCATGCCTCTCGCCGGTGCCTCCCGCAAGGGAAGGTTATGCGCAGGCGCTACCCTGATCAGGTAGGACGGCATAAGCCTTGTGTGCCCGTTGTTGAGTATGGATCCTTGTCCCCGGTTGGGACCGTTTTGCCACGACGGTGGCCGTTGGTGCCTTTGGTAGGCACGGGGCCACCCAGGACTTAGCCCAAAGGGGAGTTGGTCGGAGTGGCCGGGAGAGTGTCATGGCAGTAGGACGGTTTTGTCGGAACGCGTTGGTCCACCCGAATGGGAGTGCGAGGCCAAGGTTCCGTGGTGTGGGTACAGTGTGCTAACCTCTGCAGAGTGTGTGTGTTAAATCTATCGATAGCCGCGCCCGCGGATATGGGCCCAGTTCGTAGTTGGTCACATTGTGGGTCAACAGTAATAATAATGTGCTTAATAACAACCCCGGTTCGATGATGAAAGAAGTTGGTTGATATTTATGTGATTGTAAGAGGATCATTGTGGTATCGTGAATGCCAACTTGTTGGATATGTGGTGTTATGCGAGAGTAAAGGGTAAAGGTCAAGCTCCTTGTGGTCATGAATGATTACTACGGTATTGTTAAGACCAAGCTTGATTGGATCCTGAGATGATCGTGTGATGTTCGTGATGGTAAGTTTTTGCAGGTGATGGTTACGAGATAACCCGAGCAGAGTAAGTTGGTGCATGATAGTTTCATCATGTTGCATGCTAGTCTCCTCATGTTCATATGTTTATGACATGCTCGTATTGTTCTAGCTGTATCATGTTGTACATGCCATGTTGTTCTGATAGTATCATGTTCATCATTGACTAATAATCTGTAATTGCGATGCTATTGTTTGTCTTGTTTGCGTTGGTTGCCGTGAGCTTGCAAGTACATTCAATGTACCGACCTAGCGTGTCATGCCAGTTTGCAGGTCATGCCAGATTTGATTGCTTGTTTGCCGTGGATTCCTTGTTTGCGAGCTAGGATAAGCGTTCCAGCCAGAGTCCCCGCAGAGTGGAGTTCACCGCCGCCGTCGCTGTTCTGCTGCCAGGAGTCATCCCGCTGCGTCGTGTTGTTCTGCTGCTTGCATGGAGCAACCGTGGCAGGCGTAGTGTCGCCGTGCCGATGTAATCCCCTTGTACCCAATATAGCTTGTAATAAAGAGCTCATTTGTTCTATGCTAAGCAGTGCCGTATTCCAGAAGACTTCTCCTCGATCTCTGGGCTGGAACACGGGGCGTTCCGGTTTCTCTGAGCCGGGGTGCCACAACAATCCTTTGTCACACCTTATGCAATGCATGATGACAACACTTGTTCGGTGGATCACCACTTGAATGCTTGGTTTTGCATTAACGCTAACCACATTTGTTTTTCCTAGTGCTTGTTGTCCTTACTCCTTTTGAAGGAACCACACGACAGTGCGACATTGGAGAGTGACCACTACGAGCTTCAAGATGATGACTACTTGGTAAACGTCCACTTCTACACGGCGACGCCATCTCTTTCCCATGGTCATTTGGTTTTCAATCCAAGGTTGAATCTTTCCCAAGGGGGAGGGGATGATGCGGAGCATCCTAAAGACATCACCATGTTAAGAGCCATTTGGCGAGTGACACGTGCGACATCTACTTCACATACACAAAGGTCAATCATCTCTTTACACATGTTCACTTGACCCCTTCGAGGATGGTATACTACTTGACACTCCTCTCGTGTGCATGCATAGGTATCATTGGAGCACCACATATGATGAGCAGGAGTGCAAGGGAAAGTGTACGCCTACACTGTCCGCGAGGGAAGCTTGGAAGCGACGACGGAAGAAGACGGTGCAACGGACAAAATGGTGCAAAATTTGAACTACCGGACTATCCGGTCCATCCAGAGAGCAGTTTCGGTCTGTGCAGAAGTTGCACTACTGGACAGTCTAGTCCCCCAAGCGGAGAACTGTCTGGTAGTACAATTTCTAGATGCCCAAAAGTTTCTGTTTCCACCGGACTGTCCGGTCCCCCATACCAGACTGTCCAGTAGTGCATCTGCGGGCAGGATTTGGGCAAGGCCCATGTAACTTTACCCTTTCGCCCTGACTTACCCCTTCCTTGCCTTGGACCTATATATATCCCTCCTTCTCCTCCATTTTAGGGTTATCTAAGAATATATCTAAACATTAGAGCTTAGCTCATGTATCTCCCCTTGTGGGATTCCTCTTGAGAGAGAGAAGGCTCCATTGGAGTTCAAGACCTCCATTGGAGAAGATCCTTAGGGATTCAAGACCCCCTTGTGGCAAGGATCTATCTAGATCATGAAGACCTCATCTCCTTCATACGATTTGGGATGAACTTTACCATGTATCTTGTTTCCCTTTGATTGTTCTTGTACCTTGTGAAATCTCATGTGTTTCTGACTCTAGTGGATGTGTGATTGGACTTGTTCTTGAGTGTCCCTCTTGTGATTTCCCCTCTTGTTCTTCGTGCTCTTCGTGTTCTTCATGGATCCCCCTCCAATTCATTAAAGATCTCCACTTAGGGTCTCCACCCTACAACACAAGGCCATCGCAAGATGGACATGAGGTGCTTCCCCGCAATGACATCGACCTTGGTCGTCGTCCAGGCAAGGAGCATGTGCACCAATCTCATGGTGCACATGGCGGAAGACTACTAGCGAGCATCAACCATGGTAGCAAGATAGAGATTGAGCTCCTTCTGGCTCGCACAGAAGTTGAGGCACCTCTCAGTCCTTGCGCCCAGTCATGCTGACGTTGCCGACTGAGGCGCTGGTGCAGGTGCAACTACTAATGAACTTTCCTGCGGCTCCAGAGAAGATGGATTCAGTGGCGTGCCACCATCCAGAGCCTCGTGGGCTTCGCCAACAATGATGAGGTGCAGCCGGTGGGGCCCTCTGAGGGGCAGCCAATGGCGCCAGTATGAGAGGCTGATGGGCGAACCAGGGGTGGTGCACCAACGATGCAGTCCCATCCCCGTCAAGTACGGCAGAGCCAGTGGGTCGACCCATGTGACGACGTGTCCATGGCAGTATGATCCGACATGCCACTGGAATCGCCACCAAGAACAACATCAAGTCATCAGCGACCGGCGCACTGAGGACACTCGAACTACCATCGAGCGGCGCCGGGAGGCAAGCCACCAGTCAGACGCGCGATAAGGAACATTTGTGAGTGAGACTGCATCGGGGTTCCTTGGGTGCCTACCCTATGATGTGGGCTGCCCAGCGTTTACTCGCGAGCTGCGGCAAGTTCAGTGGCCCTCTTCCCGAAGCTTCAAGCCTGACTTGCTTGAGAAGTATGCCGGGAAGCTCAATCCGTCTGAGTTTCTCAGTTATGCCATCGCGGTGGCATAACTGAGAAACTCAGACGGATTGAGCTTCCCGGCATGGCGAAAAGATTGGGGATAAGATTCTTGTGGCACACGGCTAAACTCAGACGCGCGATAAGAAGCTTCTAGTGGCAGCGGCGAAAAGATTCTTGCCAACTATTTTCCATTGGCACTCAAGCCCAATGTGGGATCTTGGTAGATGAACTTGCCGGAGGGCTCCATTTCTTCTTAGTTGGACTTGTGTCATGAGTTCGTTGGGACCTACATCGGGGGCCACGAGCCTCCGGGGAAGCCCAGCGACCTCCACTTGATTCCATAGAGGGATGGTGAACCCCTTCGTAAGTATGTCTAGAAGTTTAGCCGTGTGCATCACAACATCCTTGATGTGCACCCTGCTACTATGATTGCTTCATTCCACACAAATGTTTCCAATCACAGGATGCGGGCTGAGTTGAACATCGAGCAGTTGAAGACTGTCAACGACTTGTATGCCTTGGTGGCCAGTGTGCACGTGCTGAGGAGGGGAGGAGACTTCCCAGGGAGGATGCCTGAGCCGAGGTTGATTCTGAGGACGACGACACGTCCACCCCAAAGAAGATAGGCCGAAAACACAATCGCAGGCGCAAGGGCAAGGCTATGATGGGTGTTGAGGGTTCCAGCAACTCCAATGCCGCCAAGAAGCCAAAGACCGAGAGCTACGGAAAGGAGGTTGCCGGATGCGATGGTTGTTAGAAGGCTGCGTCAGGCAAGAAGATGGAGGGCTCCGACCAGAAATATTGCAAGATCCACCATACCAAAGGACACGACCTTCAGGATTGCCGGCAAGTGGAACGGCTTGCCAAAAAGCAAAAGCAAGAGTATGAAAAGCGTGACAAGGAGAAAGGGCAAGATGCTGCCTATGGGTTCGGTAACAAGAACTGCACTGTCCATGGGGATCGCCGTGCCAAGGGCCAGCAGCAGAAGGAGAAGCCTGCTCGCAGCCGCGAGAAGAAGGACGACGAGGATGATGGTGATGATGATGATGGGGAATCTGAGGGACAGGAATTCCAAAAGGCTGTGGAGCCCATGTGCGTTGATGGAGGTGCATCTTTGCACTCGTATCACCGCCAGCTCAAGCAGTGGGCGCGTGAGATCAATGCGGCCGAACCAGCAACAAAGGTGCAGAAGCCGCTCAAGTGGTCCGATACACCCATCATTTTCGACACCTAGGACCACCCTGACCGCACCACTATGGTCGGGTGTTTGCCTTTGTTGGTTTCTCCAATAATTTGCAACCTCAAGGTGACGAAAGTGGTTGTTTATAGTGGGCCCGGCTTGAACCTGATCTCCCCCGATGTGATCAGGAGGTTGCAAATCCCTGATGGAGATCTCCAAGAAACAAGATCGTTTCAAGGGGTCAATCCATGGAGGAGCTAGCCCACCGGCAAGATTACCTTGCCGATCACTTTTGGTACTAAGCTTAACTACCAGACCGAGAAGGTCATTTTTTACATCGTCACGATACTATTGCCCTACTAACGGTGTCCTAGATTAGGGGATACTAACCTAGTCGGCCCGTATTCCACGAGTTGAGCCGATGGGTCTTCATTCAAACTCAAGATGGACTCCGGAGGAAGTACGCAGGAGGCATGATCGAGACTACCTCCACCGAAGACTTGTCGTATACTCCAAGATTTCTCCGGCTGCCTTGTGCCTAGATACCGACCTTGTAACCCTAGATACCCTACCTGGCGTATATATAAGCCGTAGGGTTTAGCCCGTAGAGGGGACATTAACGCAATATCGTTCACCTAGCCCTAGAGTTAGACCACATCTTACGATCTCGAGGTAGATCAACTCTATACTCGATACATCTCTGTTAATATAAACAAGAGTAGGACGTAGAGTTTTACCTCCATCAAGAGGGCCCGAACCTGGGTAAAACATTGTCTCTCTATTCCTGTTACCATCTATTCGAGATCCGCAGCTCAGGACCCCCTACCCCGAGGTCTGTCGGTTTTGACACTGACACGGGTGCTTTCATTGAGAGTTCTACTGTGCGATCGATAGAAGGATCGACGGGACCGCTGGTCAGCAACCCCGAATTCGTAGGGCTGATCACCATGCATGAAACTTAGGTCATGAAATTGCCTTCACATAATTTTGAGGCGAAGCATGACCCTTCTCTAGCTCCTACGGGGGATTCCCCCAAGGATGAAGGGCTAAGCTACTTTTTGGAAAGTGAGCCACACATCGGCCTACCAGAGGCAGCCGATCTCCAAATTACCTTGGCCGGTCCAGCGGCCATAGATCCGACACCAGATGACAATAATAGGGTTTTGGACCCACGATCCTTAGAGATCGAAACTCGTCCACTCACCTCCCACATAGACTATGGCCTTGATAACTATGGCCCACCCCACATCTGGGATCTGGCCTACGTGCAACAACTCCCCGACAAATCAATCAGACAGTTCCGGGCTAGATTCTTATCTGTCAAAAACAAGATATCGGATTACCTGGACTCTGACATAATCGCAGCCTTCCAATGCGGATGCAAGGATAAAGGCGTTTTGAACGCCCTTGCTCGTCGCTATGTCCAAATACTCCCGGAATTATCCGACCCAGTATGTCGATTTTGCACCATTGGAGATGCCTGGCTGGCAGGAGAAAACACAGAATCGATCTATGAAGACTATCCAAAACGCGACAAGTCAGTACCTCGGCGTGAGCCTCGTAAATGGAACACCCTGGGTGAGCGACGGAAGAAGAAGAAAACCTCCGGTCACCCCAGGACAACCCTGGATGGCTTTCTAGACAAACCATGCCCAATCCACGCTATTCTAATCAACTCCTGCCCAACTCACAACCTTCGTGACTGTTGGATGTTGAGGCAGGGAGCCAAAGGGGGACCCGCCCTCCTGGCGGGCACCCCATGCCACACAGAACAAACCTCAGACAAAGATGAGGTCCTGATGATCTACGTGACCTTCGCGTCCGACAACCAGCACAAACGGGCCCTGCGGGAAATCAATTCCGTCCGGCAGGTGCTGACTCGGGGCACGTGGATAGACACGTCGATTACTTTCGATCATAATAATCAGCCGAGGTCAACCCCAAACAGGTGTCCCACCACAATGGTCCTCAACCTAATCATAGACAGTTGCCGACTTGAGAAGGTCCTTATGGACGGAGGCAGCATCTTGAACTTAATATATGTACATACTCTAGATAAGATGCACATCGATAAATCGCACATAGAATAGAGTTGCACCACCTTCAAAGGTATAGCCCCAATCGAGAAGCACACTACAGAGGAAAAATAACCCTGGACGTGGTCTTCGGAACACCGGATAATTACCGCTCCAAAGAGGTCATGTTTCATATCGCTCCTTTCAAGAGCGGATATCATGCCTTTCTCGGACGGGACACTTTCTCTAAATTCCAGCAGTACTGCACTACGACTATATGAAGCTTAAAATGCTGGGCCCAAAAGGGATCATTACCATCTCAAGTGACCCCAACAGGGCACTTAAGGCCAAGAATAAGATGGCGGTACTTGCCCTCGAAACTTTGTCTGAAGCCCTCGCGACCGTGTAACTAACCGCACTACGCGCTAAAGTCGATCGGGATGATGTCATCCTCGATAAACGACTGAAGTCTACTTTATTCAAACTGGCTGATGAAATACTCAAATTTTAAGTACCCCCTATGGACCCCGCTAAAACGGCGTCCATGGGGGCGAACCTTGATCCGGAGATTGCCGAGGCCTTGCGCACTTTCCTCAGGGAGAACTGGGACATATTCGCCTGGCACCCTTCCAACATGCCGGGGATACTCCGCGGGCTCGCAGAACACGGCCTGAACATATTGAAGGGCTACAAGCCTGTCAAACAAACACTTCGGTATTTTTCTGAGCCCAAGTGTCAAGCAATGGGCGAGGAACTGGCCAAACTGCTGGAGGTCGGGTTCATCCGAGATATAAAACACTCCGACTAGCAGGCCAATTTGGTCATGGGACCAAAAAAGCATAGGTCCTGGCGTCTGTGTGTCGATTTTAAAGACCTCAATAAATCCTGCCCCAAAGACCCATTCCCCTACCCTGTATCGACCAAATTATAGACGCCACAGCAGGCCACGATGCGTTGTGCTTCTTGGACGCTGACATGGCTAAAGACTGCGTCGGTATTTCCCCAAGAGGAAGGGATGATGCAGCACAGCTACGATAAGTATTTCCCTCAGTTGTGAAACCAAGGTGTCAATCCAGTAGGAGAACCAAGCAATACTATGTAAACGGTACCTACAAACAAAGAACAAATACTTGCAACCCCACGCGTAAGAGGGGTTGTCAATCTATCCTCGGTAAAAAGATAGATAAATTTGTATAAGTTTAGGTAAATAGATCTTGATAAAATGTGAAATAAAATAAGTAAAGAAAAAGTGCCGCAAGGTATTTTTGGGTTTTTGGAATAACAGTTCTGAAAACAAATGTGCTAAAAAATAGATCAGAAAGCAAATATGATAAAGGATAGACCCGGGGCCGTAGATTTCACTAGTGGCTTCTCTCGAGAAAATAGCACACGCTGGGTAAACAAATTACTATTGGGAAATTGATAGAAGAACAAATAATTATGATGATATCCAAGGCAATGATCATGTATATAGGCATCACATCCAAGATTAGTAGACCAAAACGATTCTTCATCTACTACTATTACTCCACACATCGACCGCTATCCAGCATGCATCTAGTGTATTAAGTTCATGGAGAAAGGGAGTAATGCAATAAGAACGATGACATGATGTAGACAAGATCTATTCATGTAGGAATAGACCCATCTTGTTATCCTTAATAGCAACAATACATGCGTGCCCCGCTGCCCCTTGTGTAACTGGGAGAGGACACCGCAAGATCGAACCCATCACAAAGCACCTCTTCCCATTGCAAGAAAAATCAATCTAGTTGGCCTAACTAAAACAAAAATTCGGAGAAGAAATACGAGGCTATAAGTAATCATGCATATACAAGATCAAAGAAGACTCAAATAATATTCATGGATAAAAATCTGATCATAAACTCGAACTTCATCGGATCCCAACAAACACATCACAAAAAGTCATTACATCAAATAGATCTCCAAGAGACCATTGTATCGATTGAGAATCAAAAAGAGAGAAGAAGCCATCTAGCTACTACCTACAGACGCGTAGGTCTTTGGTGAACTACTCACACATCATCGGAGGGGCACCAATGAGGATGATGAACCCCTCCGTGATTGTGTTCCCCTTCGACGGAGTGCCGGAAAAGGGCTCGAGATTGGATCTCGTGGTTCTGGAACTTGCGGCAGCTGGAATTGTTTTTCGTCAACTCCTCTAGGGTTTCTGGAATATTTTGGTATTTATAGAGTGAAGAGGTGGTGTAGGAGACCCCCGTGGGCCCCACAACCCATCAGGGATTATGGTCCCCACGGACCTCCCCCAGGTGCTTCCTTGGCTCCCAAGTTGTCTTCTGGTAAAAAAATCTCCAAAATGTTTCGTTGCGTTTGGACTCTGTTTGATATGGATTTTCTGCGAAGTAAAAAACAAGCAAAAAACAGCAACTAGCACTGGGCTCCCAAGGAAGCCAGGTGCTTCCTTGGCTCCCAAGTTGTCTTCTGGTAAAAAAATCTCCAAAAAGTTTCGCTGTGTTTCGACTCTGTTTGATATGGATTTTCTGCAAAGTAAAAAACAAGCAAAAAACAGCAACTAGCACTGAGCACTATGTTAATAGGCTAGTCCCAAAAAATGATATAAAGTTGCTATAAAATGATTGTAAAAACATCCAAGAATGATAATATAACAGCATGGAACAATAAAAAATTATAGATATGTTGGAGACGTATTAGCATCGCCAAGCTTAATTCCTACTCGTCCTCGAGTAGGTAAATGATAAAAACATAATTTTTGATGTGGAATGCTGTCTCACATGTTCATCACATATTCTTTTTCTTTTGTAGCATGGACATTTGAACTTTTATATGGTTCATCAATAGTCTATATTTGACATGAAGACTTCAATACTCAAGCATATCAACAAGCAACCATGTCTTTCAAAATATTAACACTAAAGAACGTTATCCCTAGCCCATCATGCTCAATCATTGATCTATTCACGAAACACACTCGCATATTAGCTACATCCAATGCTCAAGTATGATCATAGTGCTCCCTAGTTGGTGCTTTATCAAAGAAGACGGAGACTCAAATAAAAATAAAAATTGCATAAAGTAAATAAATAGGCCATTCGCAGAGGGAAGCAGAGATTGGTAGAGGTGCCAGAGCTCAAAGCTTAGATTGAGAGATAAATGTTTTTGAGATGCATACTTTTCCCGTCAATGAAAACGACCGAGTAATTCCCAACGCTTTCCATGCTAGATATATCATAGGCGGTTCCCAAACATAAAATAAAGTTTATTCCTTTTTCCATCATTCTTTCACAATCCATGGCTCGACGTATCCACGGGTGCCTTGCATACCAACAGTTTCCAAGGAATTTATTATTTGACAACATAAAGTAATTTTTTCATTTTGGGACTGGGCATCCCTATTAGCGTCGTAATCTCGTGCAATGACAGGTGAATAAACACTCATCTTGAGAATAAAACATCTAGCATGGAAAATATTGGCAATCCCCCGCCGCTTCATGAGGGGTACGAGCACACAAAAAGGAAATCCATTTTGAAAATTAGAGATGGCACATACAAATTTACTTAGAACAACACGGAAATACCACATATAGGTAGGTATGGTCGACTCATATGGCAAAACTAGTTTAAAGGATTTGGGATGCACAAGTAGTATTTCTACTTAGTACAAATAAAGTCTAGCAAATATATTGAGAAGCATCCAACCAAGAAACAAAAATTCACATAAGCGAGCATTGAGCATAACTAACACCGAATAATGCACCACAAGTGGGATATAATTTCATTGCATAATTATTGACTTTCATGCTTGCATAGGGATTCACAAGCCTACCAATATTCTTAATAAAGCATAATTACTCACCAACATGGCTCACATATTACTATCATCATATCTAAAAACTATTACAAAGAATGAAGTTTATTTTGTCCAATGATCTTCATCAAAGTTTTTATTATACCCCTCTTGAGTATCTATCACTTCGGGACTAATTTCATATGTTGCAATTTCTTTTGATAAGCTCACACAAATTTAATTGAAGAACATGAGCATCAAATTTTCATCTCTTGAAACAATTTAAGTGAAGCACGAGAGAATTTCTTCAAAAAAATTACTAACTCTAAAATTAATCTAAGTGAAGCATGACAATATTTCTTCAAAAATAATAAAGCACACCGTGCTCAAAAAGATATAAGTGAAGCACTAGAGCAATTCCATAGCTCAAAAAATTTAAGTGGAGCACATAGAGGAATTCTAACAAATCATAGCATAATTTTGGCTCTCTCAAATAGGTGTGTACAGCAAGGATAAATATAACAAAAAGCAAAGCAAAGACTCATATAACAAGACGCTCCAAGAAAAACTCATGATATGTGAAAAATAAGAATATAGCTCCAAGTAAAATTACCGATGGTCATTAGAAGAAAGAGGGGATGCCTTCCTGGGCATCCCCTAGCTTAGTTGCTTGTTTCTCCTTGAATATTAACTTGGGCTGCCATGGGCATCCCCAAGCTTAGGCTCTTTTCACTCCTTATTCCTTCACCATCATGATTTCACGCAAAAGTTGAAAACTTCAATCACACAAAACTTTACAAAACCATCGTGAGATCCGTTAGTATAATAAAGAAAATCACCACTCCAAGTATTGTTGCAAACCCATTCATATTTTATTATTGCATTATACCTACTGTATTCTAATTTTACCATGGCTTATACTCCCCGATACAATCCATAGATTCATCAAAATAAGCACACAATGCAATGAAAATAGAATCTGTCAAAAATAGAATAGTCTGTAGTAATCTGAACTCTAACCATACATCTGTAAGTCCAAAAAATCTGAAAAACCAGGACAACACAGGCAATGTATATAAATCTTGTGTACAAAATTCTAAATGTTTCATCGCTTCTGTGATTTTTAAAAATTCAGCTACTGGACGCAAATGTTTCTGTTTTTCAACAAGATCAAATTGACTATCACCAAACGTGATCCCAAAGGCTTTACTTGGCACAAACACTAATTAAAACACAAAAAACACAATCATAACAGTAGCATAATTGTGCAAACATTCAAGAATAGAAATAAAAAGGCAAAAATAAAATTTATTCATTGGGTTGCCTCCCAACAAGCTCTTTCTTTATAGCCATCAAGATAGGCTTGGGATTTTATTGATGCTCACATAAAAGATAATAATTGCAACGCAAAGAGAGCATAATAAAAGATGCGACAAACACATTTAAGTCTAACATACTTCCTATGCATAGGCATTTTGTAAGCAAACAAATTATCAAGACAAGAAATATCTAGCATATGCATGGAAGAAAACAATAGCAATCTCAACATGAAGAGAGGTAATTTAGTAGCATGAAGATTTCTATAACCATATTTTTCTCTCTCATAATAATTACATGTAGAATCATAATCAAATTCAACAATATAGCTATCATATAAATTTTCTCTTCATGATCCACATGCATAAAATTTTTGTAATCTTCCAAGATAGTGGGATTAACATCAACTAAAGTCATGACCTCTCCAAACCCACCTTCATAAAAAAATTCATAAGATTGAACACTCTCCAAATAAGTGGGATTATTTTTACCTAAAGTTGACGCTCTTCCAAACAATCTTATCTTTCAGAACATTCAGCCCAATCTTCAGAGATGGAAGGACACCATCAAAACAGAGTTACACCCCCTAAAATTCGGAATCAAGAGTAAGTATGCTAGAGAATACATTCACTAGTTGGATCACTTGCATTTGTAGCTCTCTTGATGACCCTCTTGTATAGTGAAGTTGTTTAGCTTCCTTTTTTCTCGTCTTTTCTTCTTCTTCTTTGCTCTTCTTATTCTTTTTAGGGCTTAGCACAATCCTTGTAAGATACTTTATTATGAATGAAAAAAATTGCAGTGGGGTTTTGCCCTACTGTGTATAGTCAAAAAAATATTATTGCAAATAAAATATTCATCATGAGGCTTAAATAAATTTCCAAGATCATCAGAAGAATCACCCCAATCATGAGCATTACAATAAGTAGCAGACATAGAAAAATTAGCATCCCCAAGCTTGGGGTCTTGCATATTATTAGCAAAATTGACATTAGTAGAATTTATAGTAAAATCATTGCAATCATGCTTTTCATTCCGGGAGCTATCATGAATCAGTTCATAAATTTATTCATCACAAATTTTCAGATTCATGAATCTCAGGCAAAACTTCATAAAGATAATCTAGTGCACTCAACTCACTAGCAATTGGTTCCTCATGATTGGATCTTTTAAATAGATTAGCAAGTGGATGGTGTCGGCATTCAGGGAACGGGGGTACCCAGACTTGCCTGCCTGCGGCCCACGATGTGGCTCCATCGACGACCTGGTACGTCCCACCTTCAGCATCAACAACTCAAGACCCTCGCGAGGGGCCAAGCCTCGCGAGGCGGACGACACCAAGACCTCCACGAGGAGCGGCCTCCTCAGGCTGGCTCCCGAGGAGCAGAGATTTCTATGCAAGCTTCACCTCGTGAGGCTCAAGGAGATGTGAGCCATGACGGTCAAGGCCAGGCGGGCGGCAGCGGGCGCAGGACATCAGTTTCCTCTTTGGTGCTAAAGAGGCAAGTGCAGGCGCGCAGTCCCGAGGAATCAGCCAAAGGTTTCCATTCCTATGCAACAAGACCAAGACCGCCAAGACGGCAGGATGGAGCTCATCACCGAGCCCATCGCGGCGTCATGACCAGAGGCTTTGCAGGCGAAGACTACTTTTGTCAGGATAGGATGTACTAGTTGTCTCCCTTCAAATTTGGCCGTTGTGGGATCCCTTCCCGCCTTCATTTGGGAAGAGGACCAAGGCCACTATAAATAGAGCAGCACCACCACTGTAGAGAGGTAGAGAGGGGCCGAACTGGATCTGAATCCTAGAGATCATCCTCTCCCCCACCAGCTCAAGAACGCGCCTCATCCCGAGGTTGTTCTCCCACTGTACTAGTTCATCCTCAGCCCCTCGAGGCCAATCCACCACAAAGCAGGAGTAGGGTTTTACACCGCAAGGTGGCCCGAACCTGGGTAAACTGCTGTGTCCCTTTTCCTTCTTGTTCATCGGGATCGGCTGTGAGATTGGCGAGTAGGCAGACTGGGGAGGTTGAGTTCTTCACACGCACCCCAGAGTTTGAACCTCTCAAGGGCCTGCGGATCCCGAAATCCGAGGTAGGGGTGCGTCGAAGATCTGCCTCTCTGTCCGCTGCGCTCCGCTGTTCGGCTCTCATGGCGGACGCTGCTCCATCGACCGGACCGACGTGCACTTTTGGGGGAGCCGAGGGCCTCCGAGCTTTCACCCCCGCCTTGCGGCGGGCTTAGTGGCCACCCAAGTTCAGGCCGGAGCTGCCGCCCCGATACGAAGGCGCGGCAGACCCGACAGGTTTTCTCTAGGCATACGAGGAGGCTGTGTTGGCAGCCGGCGGTGACGACAAGGTCATGGCCAACTGGCTTCCCATGGCCCTTGCCGGCACGCCGCGTGCCTGGCTGCTCAGCTTGCCAGGATTTTCTGTGGCCTCCTCGGAGGAGCTGCGTGGCCTCTTCATCGCGCGCTTCATGGCACCAGTACCCCACGCCGTCGCAGCCCTCCTTGGTGGTTCGAAGGCGCCGCCCTCGGGCTGCCATGTCAAGCAGTTCTTTCGCCATGTGGGTGCTGCCCATGTGTAGCAGGGAGCTCGTTCGGGTTGGGCGGCGACTAAGGCCGACCTCACCTGTGACTCGAGGGACCACTCGGCGACCACCGCAGGCGCCGGTGCGCTCCCGATGCTCCGCACCCCCACCATGTGTAAAATGGCGGTCACCAAGACCCTCATCGACGGTGGATCCGGCTTTAATGTGCTCTCTGTGGAAGCCTTCGGCTTGCTTCACGTGCCCCACAGCCGGCTCCGCCCCACCAAGCCTTTCTCCGGAGTCGTCGATGGCTCCACCTACCCCCTGGGGCAGATCCGCCTCCCGATCACCTTCAACACCCGCGACAACTACCGCACCGAGCTTATCAACTGCGACATCGCTCGCATTGGCCTCTCGTACAACGCCATCCTCGGGTACCTGGCCTTGGTCAAGTTCATGGAAGCAACTCACCCTACCTACAATCTCATGAAGATGCCGGGGAGCAGCGGCGTCCTCACTGTGGCAGGGGACACCAAGGAAGCGTTGTCGGCCCTCAAGCTCGCCTTCAGGGCCGCCCGGACAAGTGAGGAAGGAGCCCCGGAGGCTCCGGGGGCTGCGCCAGCAAAGAAGAAGCATTTGTTCTCTCTAGACCGCGTCGAGGCGAAGCAGGTGCTGGTTGATGAAGACGGGGCATCGGGCGCCACCTTCACCATAGGCGCCGGCCTCCCTCCGGAGCAAGAAGAAGCGTTGGTCGGCTTCTTGCGCACAAACAATGATGTTTTCGCATGGGAGCCCAAGGATCTGGTTGGGATCCCGAGGGGAATAATCGAGCAGCACCTGAGGGTGTGCCCAAATGTGCGCCCGGTAAAACAGAAGGCGTGGTGGTAGATCACAGATAAGCAGTCGTTCATCGTCCAAGAGACCCACAAACTGCAAGAGGCTGGCGTTATTGGGGAGGTGCGGTACCTGGAATGGCTGGCAAACCCATTTATTGTCCCCAAAAAGGGCGGCAAGGAGCGCATGTGCGTTGATTTCACCAACCTCAACAAGACTTGCCCTCAAGACCCCTTCCCGCTCCCACGCATCGATCAGATCGTCGACTCCACCGCCGAGTGCGACCTGCTATGTTTTCTGGACGCCTTCTCGGGCTATCACCAAATCAAGATGGCAGTGGAGGATGTTGAGAAGACGGCTTTCCTGATCCCTTGAGGGGTGTATTGCTACACTTTCATGCCGTTTGGGCTGCGTAATGCCGGAGCAACCTTCCAGCGGCTGATGCACATCGCCCTGGGTCAGCAGCTCGGGAGGAACGCTGAGGCCTACGCCGATGACATAGTGTTGAAGTCTTGGGAGGCAAGGACCCTTATTGACACTACTAGGGAAAACCCTAGTAGTAGCGCGGGTTTTGAGGCTATCAGCAGCGCGGTGATACGTCCCCAACGTATCTATAATTTATGAAGTATTCATGCTATTATATTATCCATCTTGGATGTTTTATGGGCTTTACTATGCACTTTTATATGATTTTTGGGACTAACCTACTAACCCAGAGCCCAGTGCCAGTTCCTGTTTTTTCCCTTGTTTCAGTGTTTCGAAGAAAAGGAATATCAAACGGAGTTGAAACGGAATGAAACCTTCTGGAGAAGTTATTTTTGGAAGGAAAGCAACCCAGGAGACTTGGAGTCCACGTCAAGAAAGCAACGAGGGAGGCACGAGGCAGGCGGGCGCACCCACCCCCTGGGCGTGCCCTCCACCCTCGTGGGCCCCTCGTGGCTCCCCTGACGTATTTCTTCCGCCTATATATATCCATATACCCTAAAACCTTCGGGGAACAGAAGAGATCAGGAGTTCCGCCGCCGCAAGCCTCTGTAGCCACAAAATAAACAATCGGGACCCTGTTCCGGCACCTTGCCGGAGGGGGGAACCCTCACCGGTGGCCATCTTCATCATCCCGACGCTCTCCATGACGAGGAGGGAGTAGTTCACCCTCGGGGCTGAGGGTATGTACTAGTAGCTATGTGTTTGATCTCTCTCTCTCTCTCTCTTGTGTTCTTGAGGTGATACGATCTTGATATATCATGAGCTTTGCTATTGTAGTTGGATCTTATGATGGTTCTCCCCCTCTACTCTCTTGTAATGGATTGAGTTTCCCCTTTGAAGTTATCTTATCGGATTGAGTCTTTTAATGATTTGAGAACACTTGATGTATGTCTTGCGTGGGATACCCGTGGTGACAATGTGGTATTCTATTGATCCACTTGATGTATGTTTTGGTGATCAACTTGCGGGTTCCGCCCATGAACCTATGCATAGGGGTTGGCACACGTTTTCGTCTTGATTCTCCGGTAGAAATTTTGGGGCACTATTTGAGGTTCTATGTGTTGGTTGAATAGATGAATCTGAGATTGTGTGATGCATATCATATAATCATACCCACGGATACTTGAGGTGACATTGGAGTATCTAGGTGACATTAGGGTTTTGGTTGATGTGTGTCTTAAGGTGTTATTTTACTACGAACTCTAGGGCTGTTTGTGACACTTATAGGAATAGCCCAATGGATTGATCGGAAAGAATAACTTTGAGGTGGTTTCGTACCCTACCATAATCTCTTCGTTTGTTCTCCGCTATTAGTGACTTTGGAGTGACTCTTTGTTGCATGTTGAGGGATAGTTATATGATCCAATTATGTTATTATTGTTGAGAGAACTTGCACTAGTGAAAGTATGAAACCTAGGCCTTGTTTCCTAGCATTGCAATACCGTTTACGCTCACTTTTATCGCTTGCTACCTTGCTGTTTTTATATTTTCAGATTACAAAAACCTAGATCTACCATCCATATTGCACTTGTATCACCATCTCTTCGCCGAACTAGTGCACCTATACAATTTACCATTGTATTGGGTGTGTTGGGGACACAAGAGACTCTTTGTTATTTGGTTGCAGGGTTGTTTGAGAGAGACCATCTTCAACCTACGCCTCCCACGGATTGATAAACCTTAGGTCATCCACTTGAGGGAAATTTGTTACTATCCTACAAACCTCTGCACTTGGAGGCCCAACAACGTCTACAAGAGGAAGGTTGTGTAGTAGACATCAAGCTCTTTTCTGGCGCCGTTGCCGGGGACGTGAGTGCTTGAAGGTATATCTTTAGATCTTGCAATCGAATCTTTTTGTTTCTTGTTTTATCACTAGTTTAGTCTATAAAAGAAAACTACCAAAAAAATGGAATTAAGGTTGCCTCATATGCTTCATCTTTTTAATATCTTTCGTGAAAATGATGGGAAGGAAAATTGTGCTCAAGTACTAGAAGAAGAATTACATAGAATGCTTGGCATAAAGTATGTGAATAATGAGCATGATTGCAATGTTGTTAGTATGAATTCTTTGAATACCCATGATGCTAATGATATGCAAAGCCACAAGCTTGAGGATGCTATGTTTGATGAAGATGATATGTTTAGTCCCCCAAGTTTTGATGAGCAAATTTATTATGATGAAAGCATGCCTCCTATTTATGATGATTATTGTGATGACACGTATGCTTTAAAGAATAATGATAACCATGAAACTTGTCATCTTGATCTTAATTTTCAATCACATGATAGTCATTTTGTTGAGTTTGCTCCCACTATTATTCATGAGAAGAAATTTGGTTATGTGGAGAGTAGTAAAATTTCTGTGCAAGTAGATCATGAAAAGAATGCTTTAGGTGCTGGTTATATTGTTGAATTCATTCATGATGCTACTGAAAATTATTATGAGGGAGGAACATATGCTTGTAGGAATTGCAATAATATCAAGTTTCCTCTCTATGTGCTTAAAGTTTTGAAGTTATGCTTGTGTTGCCTTCCTATGCTAGTTGATTATTGTTCCCATAAGTTGTTTTCTCACAAAATCCCTAAGCATAGGAAGTGGGTTAGACTTAAATGTTCTAGTCATATTCTTCATGATGCTCTCTTTATGTTTCAATTCTTATCTTTTATGTGAGCATCATTGAAATCATCATGCCTAGCTAGGGGCGTTAAACGTTAGCGCTTGTTGGGAGGCAACCCAATTTTATTTTAGTTTCTTGCTTTTTGGTTCTGTTTAGTAATAAATAATCCATCTAGCTTCTGTTTAGATGTGGTTTTGTGTTTTAATTAGTGTTTGTGCCAAGTAGAACCTTTGGGAAGACTTGGGTGAAGTCTTTATGATCATGCTGTAAAAAACAGAAACTTTAGCGCTCACGAGATTAGCCAAAACGTTTTACTGGAGAGTGCTATTTAGTTGATTCTTTTTGCAGATGATTACTGGACAAATTCCTCAGGTCCACCAATTTATTTTAGAATTGTTGGAGTTCCAGAAGTATACGTTTGATACAGATTACTACAGACTGTTCTGTTTTTGACAGATTCTGTTTTTCGTGTGTTGTTTGCTTATTTTGATGACTCTATGGTAGTAAAATAGTTTATAAACCATAAATAAGTAGGAATACAGTAGGTTTAACACCAATATAAATAAAGAATGAGTTAATTACAGTACCTTGAGGTGGTGTTTTGTTTTCTTTCGCTAACGGAGCTTACGAGTTTTCTGTTGAGTTTTGTGTTGTGAAGTTTTCAAGTCTTGGGTAAAGATTCGATGGACTATGGAATAAGGAGTGGCAAGAGCCTAAGCTTGGGGATGCCCAAGGCACCCCAAGGTAATATTCAAGGAGAACCAAGAGCCTAAGCTTGGGGATGCCCCGGATGGCATCCCCTCTTTCGTCTTCGTTCATCGGTAACTTTACTTGGAGCTATATTTTTATTCACCACATGATATGTATTTTGCTTGGAGCATCATTTTATTTTCTTTTGTTTTGCTTGCTGTATGAATAAAATACCAAGATCTGAAATTATTAAATGGGAGAGTCTTCACATAGCTACATAATTATTTAATTACTCATTGATCTTCACTTATATCTTTTTGGAGTAGTTTGTCATTTACTCGTGTGCTTCACTTATATCCTATGAGTAAATGGTTGAATGATTTGAATGTCATAAATCTGAAATTATATGTGTTTCATATGCTTATCCCATGGGGAGTAATGACTTCATATATAAGAAGTAGAGGTGGTAAATTTATTGAAGGTTAGCAAACATTGTATTGGTCACTTGAACAATTCATGAAAGAATATTGAAGGAAGAGAGATTTCACATATAAATATTCTATCTTGGACATCTTCTATGATTGTGAGCCCCATTAATTATTTTCAAACCTGAGCAAATTAGTTGAAGTCGGACAAGGAAGACAACATAATGAGTTATGCTTGGGTATATTTGTATAGAAGTTATATTGTTATGGATCATCTAACATGTGGTGCTTGCTATTTAGAATCCTTTGCTAGCCAAAATATCTGTACTAAGCGGGAATACTGCTTGTGCATCCAAACTCCTTGAACCAAGTTTCTTCCATGAGTGTCCACCATATCTACCTATATGCGGTATTTACCTGCCGTTCCAAGTAAATTTGCATGTGCCAAACTCTAAACCTTCAAATAATAATCTGTTTTGTATGCCCGAATCGCTCATGTAGCGACTAGGGGCTAGCAGTATCTTCCATGCTAGGTGGGTTATTCTCACGATGAGTGGACTCCGCTCATCATTCACGAGAAAATGGCTGGTAACTGGGATGCCCAGTCCCATGATCAAAAGATCGAAATCAAATCAAAAATAATTGCAAACAAAACTCCCCCAGGTTTGATGTTAGTTGGAGGCACCCATTGTTCCGGGCAAGCCATGGATTGATGATTGTTGGTGGAGGGGGAGTAAAAATCTTTACCTTTCTGTTTGGGAACCGCCTATAATGTATGTAGTATGGAAGATATTGGGAACTCTTGGTCGTTATGTTGACAATGAAAGCATACCTCTCAAAATTATTTTCATCTCTGTTTTTGCTTCGAGCTCTGGCACCTCTGCAAATCCCTGATTCCCTCTGCGAAGGGCCTATCTTTTACTTTTATGCAAGAGTCAGTAGTATTCCTTCTCATTCCAACCTACTCTTTAGTTGGCAATCATCATGTGATGGAAAGATCTAGGCATATATGGCCATTCAAATATATTTGAGCATGAATTATTACTGTTGACATTACCCTTGAGGTAAAAGGTTGGGAGGCGAAACATTAAGCCCCTATCTTTCTCTATGTTCGATGAATACTATTTGTTCTAAAAATATGCTTTGAGTGGTAGCAATCATGGAAGACTAAATGATAGTTGAGTATGTGAAGTTTGCCGAATCAAAGCTGTGACATAGACTCTTCCTGAAAATAAGATGAATTGCAATTGTTTGATGACTGAGAACATAGTTTGCTAGTTTTCAAGAAAGTTTATGATCTATACTTTAACATGTGAATAGTTTGTTACTTGATCATGAAAAGTTCTATGAGTTGAGCTACTGTTATGACATATAATGATGCTAGAAAAGGTGATTGAAATTATCATTGATCAAACTTATGCACCTGCGAGCATTCACACTTCATAATACTCGAGGACGAGCAGGAATTAAGCTAGGGGATGTTGATATGTCTCCAACGTATCTATAATTTATGAAGTATTCATGCTATTATATTATCCATCTTGGATGTTTTATGGGCTTTACTATGCACTTTTATATGATTTTTGGGACTAACCTATTAACCCAAAGCCCACTGCCAGTTCCTGTTTTTTCCCTTGTTTCAGTGTTTCGAAGAAAAGGAATATCAAATGGAGTCGAAACGGAATGAAACCGTCTGGAGAAGTTATTTTTGGAAGGAAAGCAACCCGGGAGACTTGGAGTCCACATCAAGAAAGCAACGAGGGAGGCACGAGGCAGGGGGCCGCGCCCACCCCCCTGGGCGCACCCTCCACCCTCATGGGCCCCTCGTGGCTCCCCTGACGTATTTCTTCCGCCTATATATATCCTTATACCCTAAAACCTTTGGGGAACAGAAGACATCGGGAGTTCCGCCGCCGCAAGCCTCTGTAGCCACCAAAAACCAATCGGGACCCTGTTCCGGCACCCTGCCGGAGGGGGGAACCCTCACCGGTGGCCATCTTCATCATCCTGACGCTCTCCATGACGAGGAGGGAGTAGTTCCCCTCGGGGCTGAGGGTATGTTCCAGTAGCTATGTGTTTGATCTCTCTCTCTTTCTCTCTCTCTCTCTCTCTCTCGTGTTCTTGAGGTGATACGATCTTGATGTATCATGAGCTTTGCTATTGTAGTTGGATCTTATGATGTTTCTTCCCCTCTACTCTCTTGTAATGGATTGAGTTTTCCCTTTGAATTTTTCTTATTGGATTGAGTCTTTTAATGATTTGAGAACACTTGATGTATGTCTTGCGTGGGATACCCGTGGTGACAATGTGGTATTCTATTGACCCACTTGATGTATGTTTTGGTGATCAACTTGCGGGTTCCGCCCATGAACCTATGCATAGGGGTTGGCACACGTTTTCGTCTTGATTCTCCGGTAGAAATTTTGGGGCACTATTTGAGGTTCTATGTGTTGGTTGAATAGATGAATCTGAGATTGTGTTATGCATATCATATAATCATACCCACGGATACTTGAGGTGACATTGGAGTATCTAGGTGACATTAGGGTTTTGGTTGATGTGTGTCTTAAGGTGTTATTTTACTACGAACTCTAGGGCTGTTTGTGACACTTATAGGAATAGCCCAATGGATTGATCGGAAAGAATAACTTTGAGGTGGTTTCGTACCCTACCATAATCTCTTCGTTTGTTCTCCGCTATTAGTGACTTTGGAGTGACTCTTTGTTGCATGTTGAGGGATAGTTATATGATCCAATTATGTTATTATTGTTGAGAGAACTTGCACTAGTGAAAGTATGAACCCTAGGCCTTGTTTCCTAGCATTGCAATACCGTTTACGCTCACTTTTATCGCTTGCTACCTTGCTGTTTTTATATTTTCAGATTACAAAAACCTATATCTACACTCCATATTGCACTTGTATCACCATCTCTTCACCGAACTAGTGCACCTATACAATTTACCATTGTATTGGGTGTGTTGGGGACACAAGAGACTCTTTGTTATTTGGTTGCAGGGTTGTTTGAGAGAGACCATCTTCAACCTATGCCTCCCACGGATTGATAAACCTTAGGTCATCCACTTGAGGGAAATTTGCTACTGTCCTACAAACCTCTGCACTTGGAGGCCCAACAACGTCTACAAGAAGAAGGTTGTGTAGTAGACATCACGCGGGCAGCCGCGCTACCAATAGGGCGCTACAGCTAACTGTTAGTAGTAGCGCGGTCTATACCCGCGCTACTACTATTGACTATATCAGCAGCGCTTTTCCGGAACGCACTACTATTAATTAGCTGTAGCGATTTCCTAGCCCCGCACTACTGCTATATCTTTCATCATTTCCCCCTGGCTTCCTACCCCGTTTCAGCTTCAATAAACTGCAATTTCCAGATACTAGGTACTACTAGATATCAATTTCATAAAGCATTATAGGTACTAGGTAGTACTCCCTCGGTTCCAAATTACTCGTCGTGGTTTTAGTTCAAATTTGAACTAAAACCAGGATGAGTAATTTGTAACGGAGGGAGTACTAGATAACAATTTCATATATACTCAACATGCATCCTCAAGCAGTACTAGGTGATATCGACGACGATCATCATATGTAGTTCTATATGATATCGACGACGATCATCATATATAGTTCTACATGATATCGACGACGATCATCATATGTATTTCTAGATGATATAGCCACACACACATATGTAGTTCTAGATGATATCGACGACGACCATCATCCTCAAGCCTGGGCGGTGGGTGTTCCTGATAGTAATTAGGATGGCATGTCCAACACGAAGAATCTTGCCAACGAGGAATCTCTTCCACCCAACCGAGTTTAAGTGTGTGCGATCGTCTGTGTCCTTGCGGTAAGTACAGGTGGTGACGGAGCCCCTTGCGGTAAGGCATAGTCCAGCTGAGCCTTCTTCATCAGGCTCGATACCACAACTCACAGATAGGTTCTTTGGCAATTTCTGAATAAGAAAAACATATCAATTAATAAATAGCCTCGCACATACTCTTGCAAATATATTTCTATTAAGTCTAGATTTCTACACTATCAAAAGACACGGTACTACACATTTGTACTAATTAATCATGAATTCTACTAATAAGTATATATGGATTATCTACACTATTAATAGTTCCTTGGATTCTACACTAATAAGCATGTAATCAGACTCTACACTAAAGCATATCATCGACTAGATTCCACAAAGCATATCATTGGACTCTACACTAAGCATATCATCGGATTCACTAAGCATATCATCAGATAATTTGCATTTGTAAGTATAACAATAAAGCATATATATATCATCAAATTACTACAGTTAGTATAACATACCATTTCATGCCGATCGACCATGGTACTTGTCAGGAGGGTCACGAATGGCACCCCGACAAAGTCATCACGTGGCGGAATTATGTCCCATAGGTTGCACACCTCCTCCTCGCTCAGCCTCATTCTTTGAGCTATGATGGCTTCATGAAGTGGGTCCTCATCATCTTCATCGAGTGGGTCCTCATTATCTTCATCATCTTCGTCATCTTCATCATCTTCGTCATCTTCATCATCTTTGTCATCTTCATCATCTTCCACCAGGTTGAGATAAATGACAGCCAGCTTGGGTCTTTCTGCTCTGAAGGAGAAGCTGATCAACTCACCACCAGTAAGACGCATGCGGGCAAGGAAACGGGCCCATCCATCTCCTCCAATCTGCGACATATTGTGTCCTTTCTCGACCTCCATAGTGTACGGCCCCCCAGGAGCCTCAAATGTCACAGTGTCTCTTGTCAGCTTGTTGAATTTCAACCTCACATTGCATGGGACGATCTGTGTAAAAAAGCAAAATTACACAATGCAGTAATGCCAACGCTAAAAATAAAATAGTTGTTACATTTCATCTAATTTCTTACCGCCGCATGACGAAAACTCGGCTGGAAGTAGATGCCGAACAGCTTGCTAGTTGCAAGGCTGCTGGCGCACCTTGACTTGCACAGTCGACATAGTGGCGGTGGTGGTGGCGCCATTTTCCTAAAGCAATATGAGCAAAGGATTAACGATCCACTTCACAGGAAAGAAAAACAGTAGGATGTGATATTTTTGGTTCTTCCGCGAGAAGCAATTTGATGGACAATTATAATCCTAAGATCTAATAACATATTAGATGACAAGGTACCACCTACCAAAGCATTTCGGTGGCACCTATTGCCGAAAAAACTTTTCACAAATATCTACCAAATCAGGGTACCACCTACCAAGACATTTCATCTAATTTGGCCCCTATTGCCTAAGATAATTGATTAAAAAAACAAAAGTGCCAAATTTAACTAAATTGGCACCTACATTTTGCCAAAAAAATAACTAAATCAACTAGATCAACTAGCCTACTAAATCCACTAGCCTTCTAAATCAACTAAATCAAAATGTTATAAATCAACTAAATCAACTGCCCTACTAAATCAACTAAATAAAACTATTCTAAATCAACTAGCCTACTAAATCAACTAAATCATATCAACTAAATCAAAATGTTGCATATGAACTAGCCTACTAAATCAAAATGTAGCAGGGAGGAGGGAGAAGGAGGGGCGACTCGAGGAGGGAGAAGAGGGTAGGACGAAGGAGGAAGGCGGAGCGAGGAGGGGCCGGCCGGCGGCGAGTGGAGTGAGGACGGAGGAGGAAGGCGGAGCGAGGAGGAGCCGGCCAGTGGCGAGTGGAGGGAGGACAGAGGAGGAGGCCGGTACCGAGTCCAGCGAGGAGGAGGAGGTGACGGCAGCGCAGAGGGAGGAGGGGCGACGGGGGAGGACCGGCGCGGAGGGTTGAGGGGGAGATCCAGTGAGTGTGTGAGTGTGAGTGGATTGGATAGAGAGGAGAGTGGGGGTGGGAGATGGAATGGCTTAGCAGTAGCGTGCTATAGAGAAAGGCGCTACTGCTAAACTACCTAGCAGTAGCGCCTTTCACAAAGAACGCGCTACTGCTATGTATCAGCATGTAAAAAATAGACATCAAAAATACATTGATCATCAACGATCTTTTTGTGTACAATCTGATTTGTCAATATGAGTCTTCACCGGTTTAGGAACCGGTGAAGACTCATATTGCGGCCACAAATTCTACACATAGAGTTCAATGAAGACCAAGTGTTTGTCAAAGTTTGAGAAGTAACATATTTAAGGTGGTAGAAACTCTCTTCACGGAGCGAGGTGGGACTAAATTTTTGTAGTAAACTTAGCAATGGCGCTTATTGGTGAAATGCGCTGCTGCTATGATCCGTGGCAGTAGCGCTCTTCGTGCTAACGCGCTGCTGGTAGAACTAGCCTCGCGGCGGCGTCGTGGGAATTATAGCAGTAGCACGCCTTAGAGCGGGCGCGCTACTGCTATATTTATTTCAGCATCTAGTTTTGCATGCGTGCGCTGCTGCTACGTAGCAGCAACGCCTTATTTTAAAGCGCGCTGCTGGTAAGATTCTGTGTATAGGCTTTTCCCTAGTAGTGTGAAGACCTGGAGGAAACGTTTGCCAGCCTACGCAAGGTGGATCTGCGACTCAATCCAGATAAGTGTGTGTTTGGCGTCCCCTCCGGCAGGCTACTGCGCTTCCTGCTGTCGCACAGGGGGATAGATGCCAACCCAGAGAAGGTCAATGCAATAGAAAGGATGAGCCTGCCACAAACCCTCAAGGAGATGCAGAAGCTGGCGGGCTGTGTGACTTCGCTGGGGAGCTTCATCTCCAAGCTGGGAGAACGCGCCCTCCCATTCTTCAAGCTGATGAAAAAGAAAGGACCATTCGAGTGGACTCTGGAGGCTGACGCAACATTCCAAGACCTCAAGAAGTACCTTACCAGCCCGCCGCTGATGGTAGCACCATGTCCCCTTGAGGCCTTGGTGCTCTACCTGGCCGCCACACCTCACTCTGCCAACGTAGTGCTGGTGGCGGTCCGGGAGGAGCGCCTGTCCAAGGACTCGCAGAGCAGCACTCCGCACCCGGTCGAGACGCAGCAGCTTTAGGACGGCGCTCCTGAGGCCTCGGCTGCCCCAACAGATGACCAAGCTCCTCAGGACGGTGCTCCTGAGGCCTCGACTGCCCCAAAATATGACCAAGCTCCTTAGGACAGTGCTCCTGAGGCCTCGGCTGCCCCAATGAGCAACCAAGCTCCTGAGGCCACCCAGTCTCAGGAGGTACAATACCCCACCGACACTTCCGCCCTCATCGAGTACCCGGTGTACTTCGTCAGCACGGTGCTGCACGATGCGCGGGCAAGCTACCCCATGCTGCAGAAGATCTTGCTCGCGCTCCTCGTCGCCTCCCGAAAGCTGCGCCACTACTTCCAAGACCACCCCCATCAAAGTTGTCTTGGCTTACCCACTGGAGAGAGTGCTCCGGAGCCCCAATGCCACGGGGAGAGTCACCGACTGGAACATCGAACCACCACCGGAGTCATCAAGGGTGCAGCGCTCGCCGATTTCGTGGTGGAATGGACCGATGTTCACTACTAGGGAAAACCCTAGCAGTAGCGCGGGTATGTTGCCTACTAGTAGCGCGGACGACGCGATACTAATAAGTCGCTACAGCTAACGTGTAGCAGTAGCGCCTGTCGTCCCACACTACTGCTATACATGGCTAGCAGCAGCGCGCTTTAGTGAAGAGCGCTGCTGCTAATATCTGCAGCGCTTTTTAGCAGGAAGCACTACTGGTAAGGCAGCGCTACTGCTAACTTTGTTCCCCTCGCTACTGCTAGTTTTATTAGTTTTTTATGCATATTTGTTTTGTATTGTAATAGGCTTTATACAGTAATCTTTAGCATATCATACACATACAAATGTAATCATAGCATATACATACAAATAGTCTCATCAAATCATGTCATCATCACAATCATCATCCAACACAAAGTGGTCTCTCGTCATCATCTCGAAAATAGCGATACAAGTCTCGATTACTTGCAACTACATCGTCATCCATCTAAACAATGATATACGCGAGAAGAGCTATCACTTTGAGTAAGAGCGGAACTATGCAGTACATGAGTTCGTATCCCTCTCTCGCATTAGCGTGAACCTAAACTAACTACTGCCTGTCGCTCGGAAACCAAAAACCGGTACACCTGGGCTTGACACTCCGGCCACTCGTCGTATATATACTCCTGGCGTAGCACTTCTTCGCCATCGATGATCTATGTACCTGCATTATCACATGAGTCGATGATATGCAACATATATAGTTGAGCAACAGAAAGAGACAGACTTGACAAAATAGAAGCAACATATCATAAGCGTAAATAACAAAGTTGATCGTACCCAAAATGCCCTAACTAGAGTGATCGTCGCTAGTCGAGGAGGACGGTTTAATTACATCACAAATAAAGTTTCGTCGTGCATAACTCAAAGTTTCATCATACAGATAGTATGGACTAAACGGACACATTGTCATATATCGACAATCACTCCAACATGTTGTCACGACCGGTTTTTCAATAAAATAATTATTGAGAAACCAATCCCTGTTACGGACCAGCGAGGAAGAATTCCTTCTCACTGGTAGACAATACATTGGTCACAGAAGAAAAATACCAGGAGTACTAAATATAATACAAAGTTGAGCAGAGACTGCCCAACAATTTATTACATGCACGCCGATGAAACAATACGGCGGATAGGGTGGCAAACTTCTAACTCATGATAATAACGGTGGTGGAAATATCATCGCGAAGCGAGTGACATGATTCCAGAATACTACAACTCTTCGAGCGTCGGAGTGAGGCTCGAGAATACTTATTGCGGGTGGCGGAAGCGTAAACGATACAAGTGACCAAAATCCGGGATCGCGCAGGACTGACTGGGACTCCTCTAGGCGTCGGACGCGCTATCAAACTCTTCATCCAAGAAATCGCCTTCGTCAACATCTGGCCAAATCAACAAGCCAGGTGAGTACTATGAAAGTACTCGCAAGACAGTTCGGACATAAGGTATAACAAATGCAAACATGAAGCACATGAATAAGTTAACCAGTGCGATCAGACATAGAGATAATAAATACTGGGTGCCAAGCGAGGGTCTGAATGACGCCTCGAGCGGAAACTACAGAATAGTAATGCGGGTGCCAAACGAGTGTCTGAAAGACTCCTCGAGCGGAAAATGCGGAATAATAATACTGGTGCCAAACGAGTGTCTGAAAGACTCCTCGAGAGGAAAATGCGGAATAATAATGCCACAGTCTGGCGTCGGGGCGACACCACATAAAGGGCTTATAACAGAAAGTAAAGACAGTGCATGCCGCAGTCGGACGTCTGAGCGACATCACATAAAGGGCTTATATCGAAAGTGAGAAACGAGTACACGCCACAGTCGGACGTCTGCGCGACGTCACATAAAGGGCTTATATCACAACTCAATAATACAATAGCTCGGAGACATAAATTATCACAAGCACGAGACAAATATAATGTTAGTCCATCCACAGGAATAACAATGAAATTGAATTTTCCACTTGAGCTTGTTCACCAGGGCAAGATTTTCACACGGATAGATTTGGATATAGGGTCTACATTACTGATCATGGATACGATGATTTGGAAAGAATTGACTCTGCAGAGTTTGTACTTAACCACAGCCAACGGATTTCAGTAGTCACGGAGACTAGTTCCGTCTACGGTGTTCTGGAAGGAACACGTCTAACCAGTACACACCCAATTTAACCATCCGAAGACAGGGATCACCCTCGGCAACATTCAGGAAAAACCCTGAGTCGGGTAGGCTACAACCTCGCGTAGCATGGGATCAAATTTCTATACGCGCGCTATAAGGGGGTGCCCCCCTCTCGGTCCCAACCGGAAACACCCATGCCCCCTGACCGAATGACTGGCTTTCACATGAACATGCAAAACATCTGCCATATCAAATGTTCAAACATGCTTGCCTGGTTCGGAGAAGTCGGAGTCTAGCTCGGCGAAGTTCGCGGCTCCGTCCCCTCTCCCGGAACCTACGGCAATCACGAAACGGGGTACTAACGTGAAAACCAACACATGCACAGAAACTTTGCCAAATATTTTTCAAATAAATCCCATAAAAAACTAGACAAAATTTGGAGAGTGACAGAAAAAGAATCACTCAAAAATACCTTTTTATTAAAAAGTTATAAAGGTTTCTGTCCAGGGACCTTTCTGTAATGAAACAGAAAAGTTCCAGGGTTTTAACTGAGAAAACAGAAAACGCTTCGGCTGGGAATGCGCAAGCGCAAAGGGGAAAACGTATTTTGCCCGAAGGCGCCAACAGAAAACGGTTCGGGGAAATAAAACAGAGGCTGACACGGGGAGGGGGGGTCCGTGGCCGGCTATTTAAGAGGGGGGGGGGGCGAGGAGGTGGCGTGCGGGAGGGGCCGGGGCGCGAGGAGGCCGGGGCGGACACGACGTCGCCGGCGAGCCGTGCGGGCGGCGGACTCCGCTCGGGGTCGGGGACGAACTGCGGGGGCCGGCTGGGCCGTGGCCTGGCGAACTGGGCCGGCCCGGTCCGGTCGGTCCAGAGGAATTTTTTTTAAACAGTGCAAGGAAAATAAAAAAAAACTTAAATAAAAAAATACTATAGGCATATAATATACCAAATTTTTCAGAAATTTTTTTCCTACAACGTGGTCATTTTTGTAAAGTAAAATAAAATTCACACAAATTTTAATAAATCAAACAGTGCTGCTGCCTTATTAAAATCCAATAAAAATCATTTTAAAAATACCAAAATGATTTAAAATTTATTTTTCTCCAAATTTTCTGATGTAGGGAATCATTTTACCCTAATTTCTGTATATTTTATTTTTGGAGAAAAACAATTTGAATAAAACTCAAATAACTCCAATATTGAAAAATGATTTCAATGGGACTTTGAATAAATCCTTTGAAACTCCCAACTCATATTTCATTTGTTTTGAAGAAGTCATTTTATCTTCTCTCGTGAAAATCATTGAGTTGCATAAAGTTTCAAAATTGGAAATATTCTCGAATGAAATTCAAATATTTTCAACACCCCTTTTCATTTAAATAAATGGAAGAAGTCATGTCATCTTCCCTCGAGGGTTTTGTGATGAAAAGAATTTGAATTCATGGAGATCATAAAAGCAAAATGAAAGTTTGGGAAAGTCCTTTTATTCCCTCTCATTTAACTTTCAAAAAGATTTCGAATTCCACTCACTTTCAGTCAATCAATCAAACAATCAATCCAATCTATCTGTTATTTATAACATTCCAAAATTTAGAATTTTGGGATGTTACAAACCTACCACCCTTAAAATGAATCTCGTCCTCGAGATTCGGAGAGGCTAGCAAGAAAAAGGTTAGGGTTTGGGTTCTTCTCAAAATCCATCGATCATCACAGGGGGTCTGGGGTGCTACCACCCTTAGAAACATTGTTACGGTTCCACCAAAACTCGTATACTCCATCCATCTTTGACAGTGTCAGTCTTCTCAGATTCTCGGAAAAATTCCTTCTCTGGCTCTTTGGGTAGCGGCATAACCTTTTCCTCAATTCTTGTGTCCTTTTTATCTTGGTAAGGTTATTCCATGACTGGGTCTTCATAGCTGACGGGTCAGGCGCCAATACTAAACAACTATCGACATCTCATGGTGGTCAACAATTTACGGTTTCTCCTGCAGGAAAATGGGTCTGGGTTGAACCTCACCGTATAACCTACGGTTGGCAAGAACTGCCTTGTACAAGGGAAAAAAATACTTACACCATTCTAAGGTTTAAACAAGGTTTAAATCGCCGTCACTCTACTATAGGCAAGTCACTCAGATTTACCATCCCGTATAGCAAAGCGAATAATAAGAGTAAGTCGGTATGGTGATCAATCCATCCCGCACCCAAATCATTACCTTGTATATGGTTTAGCGAATCTCGCATTCTAACACTCGGTCATCCTCGCAAGCATTGCAGAATTTCTCTTGTCGACGAACTAGGTTCGGATAAATCCATGGATTCTGCAAGCCAAACAAACATCTATCGTTCCTTCACAACTCTCAGGTTTTTGCGTAACTCCTATAAGTTCGTCTGTCGATAAAATCGTAACTTCTTCCGGGGTCTTTCCTTCAGCAAGATTGCGCTTGCTTCTTGGCGGGTCCTGGGGCCTGTGGGTTATGGCCCATCTCATCACTTGTAAACCTTGAACTCATCATCAGGCAACTGATCCTTAATCCAACATCCAACTTTCTGGTATTCTTAAATCCATCCATTTGTACTGTCTTCCTTCCTTCTATTGGCACCAAACTAGGACATGATTACTCAGGCTCATCATGGAATTTCCATTTCCAACATCATACCTCCTTTATATCCAATAGTAACTCATCTCTTCATCCTCGGGGGATATCCCACATACCGAGATAAAACTTATACTTATGAAGTCCATACTCCACTTCGTGGAACATCATTATCCTCTCCAGGGTCAAGTCTCTTCCCAGGGTACTACCACCCTTAAAATGCACAATCTTCCATAGACCATATTTCTCATATCCTCGAAAATGGTCAAAATCTTTCTTCATAGAGTAACAACTCATAAAATCCAAATCAATACCAATGATGCTAACTTTATTGATTCTCAAATTATTACAATCTCTTGCATTCCATTTCATGCCTCAATCCGGCACCTCACTAAATAAAAGAAAATGTCCACACTACTAGTACTATATTTCTCGTTGCACTCAACTATTTGTCACAAGTCTCCGTCTCCTTGGGGCATTCTCTGGCAAAGTGCCCTGCTTCATCACAACGGAAACATATTACTTCTGACATATCTCAAGGTTTCCTTGTGATTATATAGCCTCCTGGGGTCCTCATCTTCCCTTTTGGGCAATCACTGAAGTAGTGTCCTGAATTTTTGCACCTGTAATATGTGATATGACTCAGGTCTCTCTTTGTAGAAATTGGGTTGTTCCTGGGATCCAATCTATTTCTCTTCCTGGACTTTTCCGTTCCAATCAGGGCTTCTATTTCCTGTGAGTCATACTCTACTTCCTCTGTCGGGAATTCTACTAAATCCCCATTCAGACAATTTTGGGAGATGTGTCCTTCTTCTCCACATGAATAGCATGACTTGATGCAGGGTTTAATTGGTTCTTCTTTGGGTGTGTCCTCCACCTCTTCCTTCATCACAGATTCCTCTAAAATTTCCATGTGGGCTCTTTTCATTGCTTCTTTCTTCGGCTGGATAGTCCTTTGTACCATGGGGTAGATGTGACACCGAGCAGGGTAGTGGGTAGTCCCTTCACACAAGAAACAAGTGATCTGCCGAGTTGGGCATTCTTCAGCTGGGTGACTTCCTTCACAATTAGGGCATTCATCCTTGTGTTCCTTATGGTTGTGTCCTATTTCTCCACAAGGCTTGTATGCACAAGGTTTCTTCATATCCTTTCCATAAGGCTTCAATTTCTGGGACACAAGACGAGATCTTTGTAGAGTCCACTTAAATTCTTTCCAAGTGGTTACTTCTTGCCATCATTGATGGTTTGGTACATCCTCCACCAAGTAGCAGCACTTCTTTCAAAACATTGAAGAGCATGCCAGGTCATATCCCTTCCGACTATAGGGTTATTCTTCATGTGATCCTCCATGTTCTGAATCCATCGGTCTGTCTCCAATTGACTCATCGGTCCAGAAAATACAAGATCATCTCCATTCATCCTCTATTGGGTCCATGGGTTTGGGGTGAGATAAGAGAGGTCGAGAGGGATGCACACAATACAAACAAAAGTTTTGAAAAGACAGATTTTTATTGTGGCTGTCGGAAAAACAGCAAACAAATGACAGCTCACAATCGTCGCATCTAACGTAAGTATAACAGGGGTTTGGTCTTCTAAAGGTCAACAAATCTTCAACGTCGCCAAACTCTTCAAGTCTTGTTAATGTCTCCGATGGCTTCTTCCGATCATGCTTGTCCTTCTCAAGTTCTTTTGCCAAATCATCTCTGTTGACGCGAAGTCTCTCATGACGTCCTTTAATATTTCTGGAGTTGCGCTCCAACTTCTGGGTCTCAACATCCTTGACATGAACCCTGATCCTACTGTCCTTCAGTTCCTGACGAGTCTCCGTTATCTCGAGGTTTTGCTTTCCCAGCTTGGCTACTTTCAACTTCTGGGTCCTGAGTCCTTCACGAAATGCTTACTTGTCGAATACTGCTTCCTAAAGGTTCATCTTAACTTCCTGATGTAATACTCCAGATCCTGGTGATACACCGGTCTAAAGTTAAAACTTCATCTTGCTGAGAGGTGATCCATCAGCTTTCTACCATCCAATCCTTCCGTGCATCTGCATGCTTAACTCAACACGGTGCCAATATCATAAGCGGGCGATAACCTCATGGGTATCCGTGTTTCTGCTCTTGTCATTACCATGAGCTATCATTCCATAGTTGATATCTCCTGCCTTAGGGTTTCCTTGACAAAACTTTGAGTTTCTAACTCTCCATGTTTCGGTCTTTCTCCGATACACCTTGCTCTCGAGTATTGACAGCTTCCATAGTCTGCCAAGTTCCATAAGGGTAACCTTCCTAGGTCATACACATCTGGCAATTCTTCAGAGCCTTCAAATTCTCCCAGTCTTCGGAGTCTTCAACCGTTGTAGTTTCCATCATAATGCACGGTAAAATCCTCTTCATTCCGAATGGTCTTGGTTGTCCGATATCTTGTCCTTCTTGGAGTGGTCTCATCATTCGAATCTTCGTGTGGTCAAAAGGGGAAAAGGATATGGTCTCACTAAAGGGAATATTTGAATTAACTCAGAAGAGAAGAGAGGTAAAAGATCTTTTTGAAAAGGAAAGTTTTTAGAGAAAATCCTTCCTATGGGCTTGCCAGTTTCTAGGGTCACGTCCTACAGTCAACATGTGCTCTGATACCATCTTGTAGCGACCCGACCCGAATGGATCAAGTCTCTGTGTTTAAGTGTCATCCCTGGATCGGTATGCTGACACACACAGTACTCGAGGATTTATAACAGAGGTAAATCACATGTATAAAATAACGTAAATACCATTACCTCAATCCAAATAGCGGAAGTAACAAGGTTGTGGATTCCCATCAACACCAACGGCAAAGTTGAGTGTAGAAATCGTAACCCTAACGTATCTCTTACTCGTCATAAGATATCCTGCAACATGAAACGTTGCAGCCCGAAAACGGGTCAGTACATTGAATGTACTGGCAAATTCACACCATAGAGAAATGATGAACAAAGGCTATCACTACATGCATATATGGCTGGTGGAAAAGCTCTATGGTTATAATGTTTTTGCGAAAAGCCAGTTTTTCCCTACTTGAAAGGAATAAATTTTATTTAACTATCATGGTGGTTGTGAAACATTGAGATGGTTGACAGCATCTCAATCCCAATTAAGTATCATCATTAACCCAATAATATTAATTAAAGTAACATGATGAGATCAACGGGATAATCCAAGAACTAGATACTCAAGATGTCCATAACCGGGGACACGGCTAATCATGATCAGTTTGTACACTCTGCAGAGGTTTGTGCACTTTTCCCACAAGACTTGATCTCCTCCGTTGGATTACTCGCACTACATGGTGTTTGAGTAACGGATGACCAAGACACAGTCTTTCAGAAGTGCTTGCACCTTACGTATGGGTAGACCGTTACACCTACTTTCCCCTATATCTGCTAGTCTACCACTGTAAGAGTTCACACAACTTAATCAACTATGCTAGAGCCCATAATAGCTTGCGGCTGCACACGGAAGTTTCTAGCATGAAAAATCTCATGATCCCTTTGAACCTGGGTGGCGGTCCAAAAGAAAAACAGGCAATCCTGGAATACCCAGGTACCTCAATCCACCCAGATGTGAGTTTAAGTTGCCACCTTACGTAAACCATTAATTAACAATCTCACATCTGTCATGAATTTCACTCAAACCCAATCCACGTCTACGAGCATAGCATGGCAATAATAAAAGCAACGTAGAAGTAACTCCCAAGGGTTTGATAGAAAAACAGGTAATAGGTACTACCTCAACTACTTCCCAGATACCCACAATTTAATTAGATCCTAATCATGCAATGTGTTTGAGGAATAGATCTAATGCAATAAAAACTGGGTATGAACAGGGTATGATCAAAGTGTGAACTTGCCTGCAATGTTGATGAAGATGATTCGCACTCAAACTCTTGATAGATCTACTCGTCACACTCCGGTCAATCTATCGAGAGCAAGCAATAGTAACCACACATAAGCAATCACTCAAAAGATCAGAAAGAACGAAGAAGACGATTCGGGAAACATCAAAACCAAGCAAATAACTCTTGCAACATAAAACCATTTCAAACAGTACCAAAATTATGTGAATTTGGCCTTATCAGAAAGTTTAGGTCAAGAGCTTCGATTTGCAAAAAGAATTAACTCAAACGGAGCTACGGAACTCAAGTTATGAACAAAAGAAGTTTGAATACAAATCTGTTTGAATTCAAATTTTAAAACTTTCAAAAACATGTTTAAGTTGTTTTACTGGATAGAGGGGATCATAACAAAGACGTGGGCGTTGGTTTCGTTGGATTTGGACAAACGAGTAAAAATATGTGGTCGTTTGAAAAATCAGGGACTAATCTGCAAATAAAATATTTATGGATAGGTCCCTGGCGTAAATAAACAGAAAAAGAAAAATTTAAATAGCGAACGTTCGTTTATAAGACCTAACCAGTGGACGTTCGCAGTTTAGAAAAACCTAAAAAAAACAGAACTAGGTTTTTTTTAATAAAACCAAAACGAAGAAAAAAATAAACCGGGGCGGTTCACGGGTTTATACCGGCTCGGGCAAATAAACCGGCGGCGGCGGCGGTTCCGGCGAAGTGCGGCGGAGCGACGCGGCGGCGGCGGCTCGGGTCGTCGAGGAGGGCAACGGAGAGGTCGGGGAGGGGCGGCGCAGTGCGGCGGAGCCGATGGTGGCGACGGCGGTGGTCCACGGCGACGGGACAAAGCGCGGCGGCGGCGGCGGATCTCGTCGGGGCGGGCTCAGGCGAGGGCGGCGGTTGCGGCGGGGAGGAGGAGAGAGGGGGGGTCCGTGGTCGGCTATTTAAGAGGGGGGGCGAGGAGGTGGCGTGCGGGAGGGGCTGGGGCGCGAGGAGGCCGGGGCGGACACGGCGTCGCCGGCGAGCCGCGCGGGCGGCGGACTCCGCTCGGGGTCGGGGACGAACTGCGGGGGCCGGCTGGGCCATGGCCTGGCGAACTGGGCCGGCCCGGTCCGGTCAGTCCAGAGGAATTTTTTTTTAAACAGTGCAAGGAAAATAAAAAAACTTAAATAAAAAAAATACTATAGGCATATAATATACCAAATTTTTCAGAATTTTTTTTCCTACAACGTGGTCATTTTTGTAAAGTCAAATAAAATTCACACAAATTTTAATAAATCAAACAGTGCTGCTGCCTTATTAAAATCCAATAAAAATCATTTTAAAAATACCAAAATGATTTAAAATTTATTTTTCTCCAAATTTTCTGATGTAGGGAATCATTTTACCCTAATTTCTGTATATTTTATTTTTGGAGAAAAATAATTTGAATAAAACTCAAATAACTCCAATATTGAAAAATGATTTCAATGGGACTTTGAATAAATCCTTTGAAACTCCCAACTCATATTTCATTTGTTTTGAAGAAGTCATTTTATCTTCTCTCGTGAAAATCATTGAGTTGCATAAAGTTTCAAAATTGGAAATATTCTCGAATGAAATTCAAATATTTTCAACACCCCTTTTCATTTAAATAAATGGAAGAAGTCATGTCATCTTCCCTCGAGGGTTTTGTGATGAAAAGAATTTGAATTCATGGAGATCATAAAAGCAAAATGAAAGTTTGGGAAAGTCCTTTTATTCCCTCTCATTTAACTTTCAAAAAGATTTCGAATTCCACTCACTTTTAGTCAATCAATCAAACAATCAATCCAATCTATCTGTTATTTATAACATTCCAAAATTTAGAATTTTGGGATGTTACAAACCTACCACCCTTAAAATGAATCTCGTCCTCGAGATTCGGAGAGGCTAGCAAGAAAAAGGTTAGGGTTTGGGTTCTTCTCAAAATCCATCGATCATCACAGGGGGTCTGGGGTGCTACCACCCTTAGAAACATTGTTACGGTTCCACCAAAACTCGTATACTCCATCCATCTTTGACAGTGTCAGTCTTCTCAGATTCTCGGAAAAATTCCTTCTCTGGCTCTTTGGGTAGCGGCATAACCTTTTCCTCAATTCTTGTGTCCTTTTTATCTTGGTAAGGTTATTCCATGACTGGGTCTTCATAGCTGACGGGTCAGGCGCCAATACTAAACAACTATCGACATCTCATGGTGGTCAACAATTTACGGTTTCTCCTGCAGGAAAATGGGTCTGGGTTGAACCTCACCGTATAACCTACGGTTGGCAGGAACTGCCTTGTACAAGGGAAAAAAATACTTACACCATTCTAAGGTTTAAACAAGGTTTAAATCGCCGCCACTCTACTATAGGCAAGTCACTCAGATTTACCATCCCGTATAGCAAAGCGAATAATAAGAGTAAGTCGGTATGGTGATCAATCCATCCCGCACCCAAATCATTACCTTGTATATGGTTTAGCGAATCTCGCATTCTAACACTCGGTCATCCTCGCAAGCATTGCAGAATTTCTCTTGTCGACGAACTAGGTTCGGATAAATCCATGGATTCTGCAAGCCAAACAAACATCTATCGTTCCTTCACAACTCTCAGGTTTTTGCGTAACTCCTATAAGTTCGTCTGTCGATAAAATCGTAACTTCTTCCGGGGTCTTTCCTTCAGCAAGATTGCGCTTGCTTCTTGGCGGGTCCTGGGGCCTGTGGGTTATGGCCCATCTCATCACTTGTAAACCTTGAACTCATCATCAGGCAACTGATCCTTAATCCAACATCCAACTTTCTGGTATTCTTAAATCCATCCAATTGTACTGTCTTCCTTCCTTCTATTGGCACCAAACTAGGACATGATTACTCAGGCTCATCATGGAATTTCCATTTCCAACATCATACCTCCTTTATATCCAATAGTAATTCATCTCTTCATCCTCGGGGGATATCCCACATACCGAGATAAAACTTATACTTATGAAGTCCATACTCCACTTCGTGGAACATCATTATCCTCTCCAGGGTCAAGTCTCTTCCCAGGGTACTACCACCCTTAAAATGCACAATCTTCCATAGACCATATTTCTCATATCCTCGAAAATGGTCGAAATCTTTCTTCATAGAGTAACAACTCATAAAATCCAAATCAATACCAATGATGCTAACTTTATTGATTCTCAAATTATTACAATCTCCTGCATTCCATTTCATGCCTCAATCCGGCACCTCACTAAATAAAAGAAAATGTCCACACTACTAGTACTATATTTCTCGTTGCACTCAACTATTTGTCACAAGTCTCCGTCTCCTTGGGGCATTCTCTGGCAAAGTGCCCTGCTTCATCACAACGGAAACATATTACTTCTGACATATCTCGAGGTTTCCTTGTGATTATATAGCCTCCTGGGGTCCTCATCTTCCCTTTTGGGCAATCACTGAAGTAGTGTCCTGAATTTTTGCACCTGTAATATGTGATATGACTCAGGTCTCTCTTTGTAGAAATTGGGTTGTTCCTGGGATCCAATCTATTTCTCTTCCTGGACTTTTCCGTTCCAATCAGGGCTTCTATTTCCTGTGAGTCATACTCTACTTCCTCTGTCGGGAATTCTACTAAATCCCCATTCAGACAATTTTGGGAGATGTGTCCTTCTTCTCCACATGAATAGCATGACTTGATGCAGGGTTTAATTGGTTCTTCTTTGGGTGTCTCCTCCACCTCTTCCTTCATCACAGATTCCTCTAAAATTTCCATGTGGGCTCTTTTCATTGCTTCTTTCTTCGGCTGGATAGTCCTTTGTACCATGGGGTAGATGTGACACTGAGCAGGGTAGTGGGTAGTCCCTTCACACAAGAAACAAGTGATCTGCCGAGTTGGGCATTCTTCAGCTGGGTGACTTCCTTCACAATTAGGGCATTCATCCTTGTGTTCCTTATGGTTGTGTCCTATTTCTCCACAAGGCTTGTATGCACAAGGTTTCTTCATATCCTTTCCATAAGGCTTCAATTTCTGGGACACAAGACGAGATCTTTGTAGAGTCCACTTAAATTCTTTCCAAGTGGTTACTTCTTGCCATCATTGATGGTTTGGTACATCCTCCACCAAGTAGCAGCACTTCTTTCGAAACATTGAAGAGCATGCCAGGTCATATCCCTTCCGACTATAGGGTTATTCTTCATGTGATCCTCCATGTTCTGAATCCATCGGTCTGTCTCCAATTGACTGATCGGTCCAGAAAATACAAGATCATCTCCATTCATCCTCTATTGGGTCCATGGGTTTGGGGTGAGATAAGAGAGGTCGAGAGGGATGCACACAATACAAACAAAAGTTTTGAAAAGACAGATTTTTATTGTGGCTGTCGGAAAAACAACAAACAAATGACAGCTCACAATCGTCGCATCTAACGTAAGTATAACAGGGGTTTGGTCTTCTAAAGGTCAACAAATCTTCAACGTCGCCAAACTCTTCAAGTCTTGTTAATGTCTCCGATGGCTTCTTCCGATCATGCTTGTCCTTCTCAAGTTCTTTTGCCAAATCATCTCTGTTGACGCGAAGTCTCTCATGACGTCCTTTAATATTTCTGGAGTTGCGCTCCAACTTCTGGGTCTCAACATCCTTGACATGAACCCTGATCCTACTGTCCTTCAGTTCCTGACGAGTCTCCATTATCTCGAGGTTTTGCTTTCCCAGCTTGGCTACTTTCAACTTCTGGGTCCTGAGTCCTTCACGAAATGCTTACTTGTCGAATACTGCTTCCTGAAGGTTCATCTTAACTTCCTGATGTAATACTCCAGATCCTGGTGATACACCGGTCTAAAGTTAAAACTTCATCTTGCTGAGAGGTGATCCATCAGCTTTCTACCATCCAATCCTTCCGTGCATCTGCATGCTTAACTCAACACGGTGCCAATATCATAAGCGGGCGATAACCTCATGGGTATCCGTGTTTCTGCTCTTGTCATTACCATGAGCTATCATTCCATAGTTGATATCTCCTGCCTTAGGGTTTCCTTGACAAAACTTTGAGTTTCTAACTCTCCATGTTTCGGTCTTTCTCCGATACACCTTGCTCTCGAGTATTGACAGCTTCCATAGTCTGCCAAGTTCCATAAGGGTAACCTTCCTAGGTCATACACATCTGGCAATTCTTCAGAGCCTTCAAATTCTCCCAGTCTTCGGAGTCTTCAACCGTTGTAGTTTCCATCATAATGCACGGTAAAATCCTCTTCATTCCGAATGGTCTTGGTTGTCCGATATCTTGTCCTTCTTGGAGTGGTCTCATCAGTCGAATCTTCGTGTGGTCAAAAGGGGAAAAGGATATGGTCTCACTAAAGGGAATATTTGAATTAACTCAGAAGAGAAGAGAGGTAAAAGATCTTTTTGAAAAGGAAAGTTTTTAGAGAAAATCCTTCCTATGGGCTTGCCAGTTTCTAGGGTCACGTCCTACAGTCAACATGTGCTCTGATACCATCTTGTAGCGACCCGACCCGAATGGATCAAGTCTCTGTGTTTAAGTGTCATCCCTGGATCGGTATGCTGACACACACAGTACTCGAGGATTTATAACAGAGGTAAATCACATGTATAAAATAACGTAAATACCATTACCTCAATCCAAATAGCGGAAGTAACAAGGTTGTGGATTCCCATCAACACCAACGGCAAAGTTGAGTGTAGAAATCGTAACCCTAACGTATCTCTTACTCGTCATAAGATATCCTGCAACATGAAACGTTGCAGCCCGAAAACGGGTCAGTACATTGAATGTACTGGCAAATTCACACCATAGAGAAATGATGAACAAAGGCTATCACTACATGCATATATGGCTGGTGGAAAAGCTCTATGGTTATAATGTTTTTGCGAAAAGCCAGTTTTTCCCTACTTGAAAGGAATAAATTTTATTTAACTATCATGGTGGTTGTGAAACATTGAGATGGTTGACAGCATCTCAATCCCAATTAAGTATCATCATTAACCCAACAATATTAATTAAAGTAACATGATGAGATCAACGGGATAATCCAAGAACTAGATACTCAAGATGTCCATAACCGGGGACACGGCTAATCATGATCAGTTTGTACACTCTGCAGAGGTTTGTGCACTTTTCCCACAAGACTTGATCTCCTCCGTTGGATTACTCGCACTACATGGTGTTTGAGTAACGGATGACCAAGACACAGTCTTTCAGAAGTGCTTGCACCTTACGTATGGGTAGACCGTTACACCTACTTTCCCCTACATCTGCTAGTCTACCACTGTAAGAGTTCACACAACTTAATCAACTATGCTAGAGCCCATAATAGCTTGCGGCTGCACACGGAAGTTTCTAGAATGAAAAATCTCATGATCCGTTTGAACCTGGGTGGCGGTCCAAAAGAAAAACAGGCAATCCTGGAATACCCAGGTACCTCAATCCACCCAGATGTGAGTTTAAGTTGCCACCTTAAGTAAACCATTAATTAACAATCTCACATCTGTCATGAATTTCACTCAAACCCAATCCACGTCTACGAGCATAGCATGGCAATAATAAAAGCAACGTAGAAGTAACTCCCAAGGGTTTGATAGAAAAACAGGTAATAGGTACTACCTCAACTACTTCCCAGATACCCACAATTTAATTAGATCCTAATCATGCAATGTGTTTGAGGAATAGATCTAATGCAATAAAAACTGGGTATGAACAGGGTATGATCAAAGTGTGAACTTGCCTGCAATGTTGATGAAGATGATTCGCACTCAAACTCTTGATAGATCTACTCGTCACACTCCGGTCAATCTATCGAGAGCAAGCAATAGTAACCACACATAAGCAATCACTCAAAAGATCAGAAAGAACGAAGAAGACGATTCGGGAAACATCAAAACCAAGCAAATAACTCTTGCAACATAAAACCATTTCAAACAGTACCAAAATTATGTGAATTTGGCCTTATCAGAAAGTTTAGGTCAAGAGCTTCGATTTGCAAAAAGAATCAACTCAAACGGAGCTACGGAACTCAAGTTATGAACAAAAGAAGTTTGAATTCAAATCTGTTTGAATTCAAATTTTAAAACTTTCAAAAACATGTTTAAGTTGTTTTACTGGATAGAGGGGATCATAACGAAGACGTGGGCGTTGGTTTCGTTGGATTTGGACAAACGAGTAAAAATATGTGGTCGTTTGAAAAATCAGGGACTAATCTGCAAATAAAATATTTATGGATAGGTCCCTGGCGTAAATAAACAGAAAAAGAAAAACTTAAATAAAAAATACTATAGGCATATAATATACCAAATTTTTCAGAATTTTTTTTCCTACAACGTGGTCATTTTTGTAAAGTCAAATAAAATTCACACAAATTTTAATAAATCAAACAGTGCTGCTGCCTTATTAAAATCCAATAAAAATCATTTTAAAAATACCAAAATGATTTAAAATTTATTTTTCTCCAAATTTTCTGATGTAGGGAATCATTTTACCCTAATTTCTGTATATTTTATTTTTGGAGAAAAATAATTTGAATAAAACTCAAATAACTCCAATATTGAAAAATGATTTCAATGGGACTTTGAATAAATCCTTTGAAACTCCCAACTCATATTTCATTTGTTTTGAAGAAGTCATTTTATCTTCTCTCGTGAAAATCATTGAGTTGCATAAAGTTTCAAAATTGGAAATATTCTCGAATGAAATTCAAATATTTTCAACACCCCTTTTCATTTAAATAAATGGAAGAAGTCATGTCATCTTCCCTCGAGGGTTTTGTGATGAAAAGAATTTGAATTCATGGAGATCATAAAAGCAAAATGAAAGTTTGGGAAAGTCCTTTTATTCCCTCTCATTTAACTTTCAAAAAGATTTCGAATTCCACTCACTTTCAGTCAATCAATCAAACAATCAATCCAATCTATCTGTTATTTATAACATTCCAAAATTTAGAATTTTGGGATGTTACATTGGAACATGCGGGAAAAGATCGATAACGTGGCTCCAACCACGTTAACGTCGAAGAAAGTCGGATGACGCAAGGCTGGCATGCTACAACAGTACCACCTTGCTGCCCTTCATGTCACTACATGATTAGGCCACCTCTCATCAGAGGTCATCGCAACTTTGGAACATGCGGGAAAAGATCGATAACGTGGCTTCAACCACGTTAACGTCGAAGAAAGTCGGATGACGCAAGGCTGGCATGCTACAACAGTACCACCTTACCGCCCTTCATGTCACTACATGATTAGGCCACTCTCATCAGAGGTCATCGCAACTTCGGAACAACCGGGTCGTTGCGTTACAAGCAACGAGGTACTTATCGACACTCACATGCCACGCACAAACTTTCACATGAACATGCAAAACATCTGCCATATCAAATGTTCAAACATGCTTGCCTGGTTCGGAGAAGTCGGAGTCTAGCTCGGCGAAGTTCGCGGCTCCGTCCCCTCTCCCGGAACCTACGGCAATCACGAAACGGGGTACTAACGTGAAAACCAACACATGCACAGAAACTTTGCCAAATATTTTTCAAATAAATCCCATAAAAAACTAGACAAAATTTGGAGAGTGACAGAAAAAGAATCACTCAAAAATACCTTTTTATTAAAAAGTTATAAAGGTTTCTGTCCAGGGACCTTTCTGTAATGAAACAGAAAAGTTCCAGGGTTTTAACTGAGAAAACAGAAAACGCTTCGTCTGGGAATGCGCAAGCGCAAAGGGGAAAACGTATTTTGCCCGAAGGCGCCAACAGAAAACAGTTCGGGAAAATAAAACAGAGGCTGACACGCGGGGCCCGCATGTCAGGTTTGAAAGCTCGCCGGCGCCCGAAGACGGCGGTGGACGCCGGCGTCGAACCACGGCGAGTTAGGAGAAACGGAGGGTACCAAGAGCTTCAGTGTCTTCTTCCGCGTCGGTGGGTGGTGGACTCGTCCAACGGGGAGCACCACGTCGACGGCGACACTATCTCCAGCGGACGGCGGTTCGGGTGAGGTTGGGGAACTCCGGTGGAGGGCTGCAAAGTACGAATTGAGGCGTGGGTCAGAACGGGTGATGCAAGGAGAAGCTACTGGCACGAGAATGGGGGCTGCGGAGCACACACGGGGGCGAATCGGGCTGGATCCCGTGGCGGGTCGCGGCGGCCGGAGTCGAGGAAGGAGACCCCCTCGCGGCTCTTCCAGTGGCTGGGCGTGCTCTAGGGGAAGTGTAGGGCTGGTGGGTGCTCGAGTTGAAGCTCGGGGCCTCTATTTATAGGCAGATTGACGGGGTGGCCGTGAACGGAGAATCTCCGGCGAGCGATTACGGCGGAGCAGTGGGTTGGCAGAGGGTTTGAGCGGTCGGGCAGCATCAGTGGATGTTACTGGACTCGATTTGCAGCTGAACGGGGTTGTTCTTGGCGTAATGGCGTCTGTCCACGGTGAGGTGACCGCACGGGCTCAACGGCGGCAGAGAGCGCGCTCCGCGCCCTGCGATTCACGACGAGAGCGGCAGCGCATTCGGGGGAGTGGACGGCCACGCGGCGGGCTCCGGTGGTTTGGGCGGCGCTGGGTGGAGTTGGCGGCGCCGTGTCTCCCGCTGGCGTCCACAAAGCCGCCGCCGGCGTCGGTCACGGGGCGGCGCACCTTCTGCTGCTCGTCGTCGACGCCCGCAAGATGCCAGGCACTCGTGCGGTGCAGGAGCAAGTGGGCGAGGACGAGGAGCAAGGCGACGCGAGGGTACTGGCGAGATCGACGCCCGTTTCTGAAGAAAACGACAGCAGCCACTTGACTGAATCTCTGAACTTACTGAATCTTGACAAAGACCAAGCACTGCAGGTGTTCGACAGTAGGTTTGGTAAAGAGATAAATTTTTTCTGGAGCTGTAACTTGGTGAGATGATCACTCAAAGCACCCAGGGGCTGCATGAATTTACTTGGAATTTTTGGAGAAAGTTTTGAATGAATTTCACCAAATTTGGCAAATCTGGTCCAAACTTGCAGCTGATGTAGTTTGAAATTTTTGAACTGGAGACCAGTGGATCTTCATGGTTCCAGGTTGAGGGTTCAAAGGACTAGGAGGGGAAAGGAGTTTGGTGGTAAAAGTCCAAACAGAAAATGGAGTTCCTTTGTAAATCTCCAAGAAGCAGAATTAGAAGGCAGAAAATATTTGAATGAAATTTGAATGGAAAAAAAATCACATGAGGAGGTTCAACTTGCTGGATTTGATGCAAATCATGATCCAAAGGTGAGGGAAGAGTTAGGAGAGAGGATTTGCACTTATGTCATGGCAAGAAGGAATAGTTGAAAGTGGCAAAGGACTTTCCAAAAGCCATAGTGCATATTCAAGAAAAGGTTTTCAAAAGTTATTTTCTCAAATGAAAAACATTTAGTCTTGAGCCCAAGTGAAAAGCAAGAACCCCCAAGGTCAAAGGCAGATCTTGGGTGAATCCAAATAAAATTTTTGTCATAAAGAAAAATATTTGAGAGTGAGAGTTTTCTTGAAGAAAATTTTTAAATCACTCCCTTCAAGTCAAATAAAATCTTTTGAAAAATTCAAATAAAAACTTGGGTGTCACAACACCTACCCCCTTAGGAAAAATCTCGTCCTCGAGATTTCTGCTGATCCTCAAATAGATATGGATACTCTGCTCGAAGGAAATCTTCCCTTTCCCATGTGGCTTCATCCTCGGTGTGGTTGCTCCACTGGACCCTGAAAAACTTTGTCGTTTTCTGACGGGTCCTCCGTTCAGACTCTTCTAAAATCTTTACTGGCCTTTCTCTGTAGGTGAGATCTGGTTGCATATCAATGTCCTCATGAGGTACATGTTTCTCCGGGTTACTCACACATTTCCTCAACTGCGAGATGTGGAATACGTCATGGACGTCTGACAGCTCCTTGGGGAGGTCTAGTTGGTAGGCTACCGTGCCTCTTCGTGCCTTCACACAAAATGGTCCAATAAATCTTGGGGCCAGTTTCCCCTTAATTTTGAACCGTTGCAGACCCCTCATAGGAGATACTCGGAGGTATACGGAATCACCAGGTTCAAAGCTGACCTCACGATGCTTCTGATCATAGTAGCTCTTTTGTCGGCTCTGTGCTGTCTTGAGTCTGTCCCTGATTTGTTTAACTTTTTCCTCGGCCTCCTTGAGCATATCTGGGCCGAAGATACGGCTGTCACCTGTTTCTGACCAATTCAATGGGGTACGACACCTCCGTCCGTACAATGCTTCAAAGGGTGCCATTTGCAAGCTGGCTTGGTAACTGTTGTTGTACGCAAATTCGGCATACGGCAAACTCTCTTCCCAACTGGTTCCATAGGTGAGCACACAGGCTCTTAGCATATCCTCTAGGATTTGGTTTACACGCTCTGTTTGTCCATCTGTCTGAGGGTGGTATGCTGTACTGAAAGCCAGTTGTGTGCCCAGAGCTTGTTGTAGGTGTTCCCAAAATTTGGAGACGAATTAGGTGCCTCGGTCAGATATTATAGTCTTCGGGACTCCATGCAAGCAAACTATACGGGAGAGATAAAGTTTTGCCAGTCTTTGTGTGGAGTAGGTAGTCTTCACGGGAATGAAGTGTGCAACCTTGGTTAGTCGGTCTGTGATGACCCATATGGCGTCATTTCCACGCTGTGATCGGGGTAATCCGACAATGAAGTCCATTCCTATTTCATCCCATTTCCACTCCGGTATCCTATTAGGCTGGAGTAGCCCTGCTGGCTTTTGGTGCTCGGCCTTGATGCGCTGACATGAATCGCAACAAGCAACGAATGTGGCTATATCTCTTTTCATACCGTGCCACCAAAATCTTTCCTGAGTGTCCTTGTACATTTTGGTTCCTCCAGGATGTATCGAGTAGGGAGCGGTGTGGCTCTCCGTCAAGATCTGTTGCTTGAGTTCCTCAATGTTAGGTACGCAAAGTCTGTCCCGGTACCATAATGTTCCTTCACTGTCCGTGACGAATTCCGAAGTCTTACTACGGTTCATTCTCTTCTTTATGCCTTCGATACTGGGATGTCCCTGTTGAGCCTTCTTGATTTGTTCCACCAAGGTGGGTTGTATCTCTAGGTTTGATACGGTGCCCTCAGAGACTAACATCATGTTGAGCCGAGTGAACTCTCGCTGAAACTCAGGCCTCAAGTTTTGCTGACCGTCATTGTCCGGGCTGGGGTTTCGACTAAGGGCATCGACCACTACATTTGCCTTCCCTGGGTGGTAGTGAATACCGACGTCATAGTCTTTGACCAGTTCCAACCAGCGTCGTTGGCGTAAATTCAGCTCTGGCTGTGTGAAGATATATTTGAGGCTCTTATGGTCCGTATATATTTCACAACGATTTCCCAACAGAAAGTGCCTCCACTCCTTGAGTGCATGTATGACCGCTGCTAGCTCCAAGTCATGTGTTGGGTAATTTTCCTCATGTTTTCGCAGCTGTCTGGAGGCATATGCGACAACTTTGCTGTCTTGCATTAGCACACATCCGAGACCTTTTCGGGACGCGTCACAATACACCTCAAAGCTCTTGTGTATGTCTGGCACAGTTAAGACTGGTGCGGTTGTTAGCTTTTTCTTGAGTTCTTGGAAGCTCTGCTCACATGCTTCCGTCCATACGAATTTCTTGTCTTTCTTGAGTAGTTGGGTCATAGGCTTTGCCACAGTGGAGAATCCTTCAATAAATCTCCTGTAATATCCGGCCATTCCTAGGAAACTCCGTACATCTGTGACGTTCGCGGGTGGCTTCCAGTCCAGTATGGCCTTGACCTTTTCTGGGTCTACGGCTACGCCTTCTTGGTTCAGTATATGGCCTAAGAAACCAACTTGTCTTAGCCAAAATTCGCATTTGCTAAACTTGGCGTACAACTGATGCTTCCTCAATTCTCCCAAAACAATTCTGAGGTGCTCAGCATGTTCTTCTGGTGTCCTTGAGTAAACCAGAATGTCGTCAATGAATACCACCACAAATTTGTCCATGAATTTCATGAACACTTTGTTCATGAGGTGGACGAAAAATGCGGGGGCGTTTGTTAGACCAAAAGGCATCACTGTGAACTCGTATAACCCATATCTGGAAGTGAATGTTGTCTTGGGGATATCCTCTGTTCGTACCTTCAGTTGATGGTATCCTGATCTCAAATCAATCTTTGAAAATACTTTAGCCTGTGCGAGCTGGTCAAACAATTGATCCGTGGCATCGGATATTTGTTTTTGATGGTGACCATATTGAGGGCTCGATAGTCTATGCACAGCCTTAAAGTCCCATCCTTCTTTTTGGCGAACAACACAGGAGAACCCCATGGTGAGGAGCTGGCTCGTATAAATCCTTTGTCCAATAATTCTTTTATCTGCTTCTTCAACTCCACTAATTCGGAGGGTGCCATTCTATACGGCTTCTTATAAATGGGAGCGGTGCCAGGTGCTAATTCAATGCTGAATTCGATCTCTCGGTCTGGTGGCATGCCTGGTAGTTCTTCCGGGAACACATCAGGGAACTTGCATACCACTGGCACTTTTCTTAATTCTGCGATGTCCATCTTGTTCAGTTTTGGTTTCTGTGATCGTGGCCTTTCTTGAGCGGAAACTCTTATAGTCTTGCCGTGATGGTGAGTGAGAATCACTGTCCGATTGAAACAGTCGATGAATCCTTTGTTGGTGGTCAACCAGTCCATTCCTAAAATGACATCCAGTCCTTTACTTTCCAACACGATGAGATTCGCGTGGAATGGTAGTCCTTCGAACTCAATGACCACTCCTTGGCAGTAACCCTGAGCAATTTGCTTATTTCCGGGGGACTTGATGATCATAGATTTTTCCAAGGGGAGTATCGGAAAACCGTGTTGTGAAACAAAACTCTTCGAAACGAACGAATGGGAAGCTCCAGAATCAAACAAAACCGTGGCAGGTACTGTGTTGACAGGGAACGTACCGAGCACGATGTCTGGGGCATTCTGCGCTTCTTCCCTGGTCACATGGTTCAAGTGACCCTTCCTGTGGTTGTTGTTGGGATTGAAGTTGTTGCGTTTGGGGGCTGGATTGTTTCCACCATTGTTTGGCTTAGGTGCCGTGTCTCTTGGCTTCGGGCACTGTTTAGCGTAATGCCCTTGCTGACCACAAGCATAGCAGGTGACCCCTGGACGGTAGGTGAACTCCTTGTCTCTGGCATGAAACTGTCCGACGGGTCTTGGCTCAGTAGTCGTGGATCTCCTCGTGTCTGTCCTTGGGACCTCAGTCTTGCCTCGGTTGCTGCGGGCAAGAGTCGTCTTGTCCCTCTTCCGCTTGCGGATATCTTCCAGACTACGGCGTTCATTCTCCAGGGTGATGGCCTTGTCCACCAGCGTCTTAAAATCCGGAAAGGTGTGTACAATCAGTTGGCATCTTAATGCTGGTGCCAGGCCGTCCAGGAATTTTTCCATCTTCTTGTTTTCTGTCATGTGCTCGTCGTAGGCATAACGAGACAGTTGGGTAAACTGGCCGTTGTATTCTTTGACGGTCATGCCTCTTTGCTTCAGGTCATCAAACTCTCTCTTCTTGATCTTTAGGATGCTCCTGGGAATGTGTGCCCCACGGAAGCCTTCCTTGAATTCTTCCCAGGTGATGTTGTGTTCCCTGGGGTGCATGTGTAGGAAGTTTTCCCACCATGCTGCGGCTGCTCCAGTAAGGTAGTGTGGTGCATAAAGCACCTTCTCATGATCTGAGCATTGAGCGATAATCAGTTTCCTTTCAATCTCGCGAAGCCAATCATCGGCTTCCAGTGGCCTGTCGGTGTGAGCAAAAGTTGAGGGGCGAGTCTTCTGTAACTCAGATAACTTGGAATGTGGTTGATAGTGTTCACGGTGGTTTCCCATGTTTATGACATGGTTCATCATCTCCTGGTGCTGTTGCTGGCTTTGCTCGAATAGACGGCATACTTGAGATAGTGCCGCTTCGCTGTCCTGTTGGCTGGACTGACCCTGAGTGAAATTGTTGCTGGTCTGTGTTCCGTAAACCTCTTCTGGCTGATTGGGCATAGAGCGAGTCCAAGGGCGAGACATTTTTCCAGTCTGGGGTATCATTTGCAAAACCCATGAGAAAAACCGTGTAGCGCAGGAAAACCCTTGCAAAGGCAATAATCGAAAAGGCTTCAAGGTTTTCAAGAAACACAAATGATTTTCACGGAGAAGAAGTGCTTAACACAAAACTTACATGCGAAAGGAAATACAAGATACAGCACTCAGGTTGTGTGTACACAATCCTGACATGTTATTAAAAACTAGCGTACTACTCCGGAAGGCAGCAAACACACCAACACAAACTAGCGTACAGATAAAAACAACACATCGTACAAGCAGGCATAACACGCGGCTACTCGGTGCTCTCAGTCGGAGATGGTGAAGATCTCCTTCCCCTTGCCGATGGCAAGGCTCAGCGGTCCAGGAGAATCAACCTCCTCCTCTCTAGCTGGTTCCTGGCGTGCGACGCTGCGCTGCGGTGATGGTGCGGGGGCGACTGGTGGTAGAGCGCGTGTGGCAGGCGGTGCGGCTCTGACTGGAGTAGGAGCGATGACTCGGTCGAACTCCTCAGCGGTAGGTAGACGGCGAGCAGTGGCCAAAACGGCCGGTGCATACGAGGCTGAAGACGAGACGAATGTCAGAGGCGGCGCCGTGTGGAGAAGCTCCTTCCTGCTGGCAGGACCGCCCCGGACTAAGTCCATGCGGGCAGCCACAAGATCATCTACGAGGTTGTCGAAGGACTCCTCCAGAGCCTTGAGATACTCCACAACCATCTCGATGGCTTCATCTCGCTCTCCCCGATGGCAGGCGAACGCATAGTGGCTGGTGTAAGGCACATGGCATGGGAGGTAGCGGTAGCGACGAGTCTTCATCGTAGGAAGGATGTCCCGAAGGCGAGCTATCGCCTCACGGGCAGCCATCTGCATGGCATGCCTCTCCGTAGGCATGGCCCTTCCCGTAAAACGGAAATGGCGTGCAGCTGAACGTCCTCCCTTGAACTGCACCACAGCCTGGTGCATAGACACGTCGTCACTGAGCTTGTGCTGATAGAGTGTGAACTCCGGGCGAGCTGCTGGCCCGATCGCGAGCTTGGTGATGGAGACGAGGAGCTTGACAAACCCCTCGGGCACGTTGGTGAACACTCGATTCTCACAGCTGCTGCCAGCCATGTACAAAAGTAGGCAAAAATTCTGAGTAGTCATGCCATAAATTTTATGATGACCAACAGAAAATAGCTACAATTGCAAAATGCTGAAGAAGCACTAAAGACGCTAATAACCGTTTAGCGATCGCACCTATTGGCTTCCTACAGTCAGCCTGGCTCTGATACCAAGCTTGTCACGACCGGTTTTTCAATAAAATAATTATTGAGAAACCAATCCCTGTTACGGACCAGCGAGGAAGAATTCCTTCTCACTGGTAGACAATACATTGGTCACAGAAGAAAAATACCAGGAGTACTAAATATAATACAAAGTTGAGCAGAGACTGCCCAACAATTTATTACATGCACGCCGATGAAACAATACGGCGGATAGGGTGGCAAACTTCTAACTCACGATAATAACGGTGGTGGAAATATCATCGCGAAGCGAGTGACATGATTCCAGAATACTACAACTCTTCGAGCGTCGGAGTGAGGCTCGAGAATACTTATTGCGGGTGGCGGAAGCGTAAACGATACAAGTGACCAAAATCCGGGATCGCGCAGGACTGACTGGGACTCCTCTAGGCGTCGGACGCGCTATCAAACTCTTCATCCAAGAAATCGCCTTCGTCAACATCTGGCCAAATCAACAAGCCAGGTGAGTACTATGAAAGTACTCGCAAGACAGTTCAGACATAAGGTATAACAAATGCAAACATGAAGCACATGAATAAGTTAACCAGTGCAATCAGACATAGAGATAATAAATACTGGGTGCCAAGCGAGGTTCTGAATGACGCCTCGAGCGGAAACTGCAGAATAGTAATGCGGGTGCCAAACGAGTGTCTGAAAGACTCCTCGAGCGGAAAATGCGGAATAATAATACTGGTGCCAAACGAGTGTCTGAAAGACTCCTCGAGAGGAAAATGTGGAATAATAATGCCACAGTCTGGCGTCGGGGCGACACCACATAAAGGGCTTATAACAGAAAGTAAAGACAGTGCATGCCGCAGTCGGACGTCTGAGCGACATCACATAAAGGGCTTATATCGAAAGTGAGAAACGAGTACACGCCACAGTCGGACGTCTGCGCGACGAGGGCTTATATCACAACTCAATAATACAATAGCTCGGAGACATAAATTATCACAAGCACGAGACAAATATAATGTTAGTCCATCCACAGGAATAACAATGAAATTGAATTTTCCACTTGAGCTTGTTCACCAGGGCAAGATTTTCACACGGATAGATTTGGATATAGGGTCTACATTACTGATCATGGATACGATGATTTGGAAAGAATTGACTCTGCAGAGTTTGTACTTAACCACAGCAATGGATTTCAGTAGTCACGGAGACTAGTTCCGTCTACGGTGTTCTGGAAGGAACACGTCTAACCAGTACACACCCAATTTAACCATCCGAAGCCAGGGATCACCCTCGGCAACATTCAGGAAAAACCCTGAGTCGGGGAGGCTACAACCTCGCGTAGCATGGGATCAAATTTCTATACGCGCGCTATAAGGGGGTGCCCCCCTCTCGGTCCCAACCGGAAACACCCATGCCCCCTGACCGAATGACTGGCTTTAATCCTGGGCCAAGGTACCATCATCCCGGCCTCTCTGTTTGGTGTGTACACGGAAAGAGGTTACCAACTTACTAAACCGTATCCTGGCAATGAGACATGTGGTAGCATGGAAAGGGGAAGGGACGATAACACGGCTCCAACCATGTTAACGTCGGAAAAGTCGGATGACACAAGGCTGGCATGCTACAACAGTACCACCTTGCTGCCCTTCATGTCACCACATGATTAGGCCACCTCTCATCAGAGGTCATCGCAACTTTGGAACATGCGGGAAAAGATCGATAACGTGGCTCCAACCACGTTAACGTCGAAGAAAGTCGGATGACGCAAGGCTGGCATGCTACAACAGTACCACCTTGCTGCCCTTCATGTCACTACATGATTAGGCCACCTCTCATCAGAGGTCATCGCAACTTTGGAACATGCGGGAAAAGATCGATAACGTGGCTTCAACCACGTTAACGTCGAAGAAAGTCGGATGACGCAAGGATGGCATGCTACAACAGTACCACCTTACTGCCCTTCATGTCACTACATGATTAGGCCACCTCTCATCAGAGGTCATCGCAACTTCGGAACAACCGGGTCGTTGCCTTACAAGCAACGAGGTACTTATCGACACTCACATGCCACGCACAAACTTTCACATGAACATGCAAAACATCTGCCATATCAAATGTTCAAACATGCTTGCCTGGTTCGGAGAAGTCGGAGTCTAGCTCGGCGAAGTTCGCGGCTCCGTCCCCTCTCCCGGAACCTACGGCAATCACGAAACGGGGTACTAACGTGAAAACCAACACATGCACAGAAACTTTGCCAAATATTTTTCAAATAAATCCCATAAAAAACTAGACAAAATTTGGAGAGTGACAGAAAAAGAATCACTCAAAATACCTTTTTATTAAAAAGTTATAAAGGTTTCTGTCCAGGGACCTTTCTGTAATGAAACAGAAAAGTTCTAGGGTTTTAACTGAGAAAACAGAAAATGCTTCGGCTGGGAATGCGCAAGCGCAAAGGGGAAAACGTATTTTGCCCGAAGGCGCCAACAGAAAACGGTTCGGGGAAATAAAACAGAGGCTGACACGCGGGGCCCGCATGTCAGGTTTGAAAGCTCGCCGGCGCCCGAAGACGGCGGTGGACGCCGGCGTCAAACCACGGCGAGTTAGGAGAAACGGAGGGTACCAAGAGCTTCAGTGTCTTCTTCCGCGTCGGTGGGTGGTGGACTCGTCCAACGGGGAGCACCACGTCGACGGCGACACTATCTCCGGCGGACGGCGGTTCGGGTGAGGTTGGGGAACTCCGGTGGAGGGCTGCAAAGTACGAATTGAGGCGCGGGTCAGAACGGGTGATGCAAGGAGAAGCTACTGGCACGAGAATGGGGGCTGCAGAGCACACACGGGGGCGAATCGGGCTGGATCCCGTGGCGGGTCGCGGCGGCCGGAGTCGAGGAAGGAGACCCCCTCGCGGCTCTTCCAGTGGCTGGGCGTGCTCTAGGGGAAGTGTAGGGCTGGTGGGTGCTCGAGTTGAAGCTCGGGGCCTCTATTTATAGGCAGATCGACGGGGTGGCCGTGAACGGAGAATCTCCGGCGAGCGATTACGGTGGAGCAGTGGGTTGGTAGAGGGTTTGAGCGGTCGGGCAGCATCAGTGGATGTTACTGGACTCGATTTGCAGCTGAACGGGGTTGTTCTTGGCGTAATGGCGTCTGTCCACGGTGAGGTGACCGCACGGGCTCAACGGCGGCAGAGAGCGCGCTCCGCACCCTGCGGTTCACGACGAGAGCGGCAGCGCATTCGGGGGAGTGGACGGCCACGCGGCGGGCTCCGGTGGTTTGGGCGGCGCTGGGTGGAGTTGGCGGCGCCGTGTCTCCCGCTGGCGTCCGCAAAGCCGCCGCCGGCGTCGGTCACGGGGCGGCGCACCTTCTGCTGCTCGTCGCCGACGCCCGCAAGATGCCAGGCACTCGTGCGGTGCAGGAGCAAGTGGGCGAGGACGAGGAGCAAGGCGACGCGAGGGTACTGGCGAGATCGACGCCCGTTTTTGAAGAAAATGACAGCAGCCACTTGACTGAATCTCTGAACTTACTGAATCTTGACAAAGACCAAGCACTGCAGGTGTTCGACAGTAGGTTTGGTAAAGAGATAAATTTTTTCTGGAGCTGTAACTTGGTGAGATGATCACTCAAAGCACCCAGGGGCTGCATGAATTTACTTGGAATTTTTGGAGAAAGTTTTGAATGAATTTCACCAAATTTGGCAAATCTGGTCCAAACTTGCAGCTGATGTAGTTTGAAATTTTTGAACTGGAGACCAGTGGATCTTCATGGTTCCAGGTTGAGGGTTCAAAGGACTAGGAGGGGAAAGGAGTTTGGTTGTAAAAGTCCAAACAGAAAATGGAGTTCCTTTGTAAATCTCCAAGAGGCAGAATTAGAAGGCAGAAAATATTTGAATGAAATTTGAATGGAAAAAAAATCACATGAGGAGGTTCAACTTGCTGGATTTGATGCAAATCATGATCCAAAGGTGAGGGAAGAGTTAGGAGAGAGGATTTGCACTTATGTCATGGCAAGAAGGAATAGTTGAAAGTGGCAAAGGACTTTCCAAAAGCCATAGTGCATATTCAAGAAAAGGTTTTCAAAAGTTATTTTCTCAAATGAAAAACATTTAGTCTTGAGCCCAAGTGAAAAGCAAGAACCCCCAAGGTCAAAGGCAGATCTTGGGTGAATCCAAATAAAATTTTTGTCATAAAGAAAAATATTTGAGAGTGAGAGTTTTCTTGAAGAAAATTTTTAAATCACTCCCTTCAAGTCAAATAAAATCTTTTGAAAAATTCAAATAAAAACTTGGGTGTCACACATGTAGTGCCATCCATCCAAGTCAGGGAGATAGTCCCCGAGCCTAGTGAAAGGCTTCAGGTTGAGACGCTGAGTGGCTACCCGTGTTCGGACGTCTTCCCGCGACATTTGTCCTTCTTCGTAGAACATCCCTATTTTTTCGATGACCTCCTTCATGATGATTTGGGAAAGTTCGCGCTAGATGTGATAGAACTCAGCTCGAAGTTGATGATCCTCGATATCTCCTACGTTCTTTGCCCATTGCAGAATATGGGCATCGCCGGATGTAGGTGACATGCGAAGGTTCTGGTGATCCCGTCTGTACTCCAGCATGTGGTATAAGACATAGAATCCATCATTAAGAGAATCACTCGGTTGCTGGATGCAGCAGAAGTCGGTCTTATGGCCGAAGGAGGGCCTACCGTCCCTTCTCTTCTTGTCCTTGACCTCTCCACCCCGTGCGTCGTAGTAAAACATAGCACTATCGAGAACATCCTTGATGTGGGTGTAATCCTTTTTGTTAATGTTCTTCGACGGGTCCAAGTAAAGAGCGTGGGAGTATCGAGGGTAGAGGATGATGAGGACGACGCGCCCGCCGCTGCGCAAAATAAGTACACCTCAAATTAATTAGCCTCCACCGTGCAAACGAATGAATGAAATCGAAGGAAGGATATCCGCGCGGATGACTTATTGGGGATGATAAGGCACGAGAATCGCCTCCTTGTCCTTATTGGCGAGCATGAAATTGACGATGTATTCCCTCGGTATTCACAGTGCTTTGCGCAGACTCCCAAAAAGCCCTCGTGCATGTAGTACGGGTCAGCGACATAGATATGAGGTATCTGCTCAACCCCGATGATGTAGTTCTTGTGCAAGGCATAAAGGCAGACAAACGTAAAATCCAGCTTCTTCACGGGAAACAGTCGAATATGTAATTGAATCGAAGGAAGAACTTCCCCGCGGAGAATGTGTTGACATACGACAATTGCCGCGGAACGTTAACCATGTAGAGTGGGTATACTGGATCTTTCGAGACGATGATGCCTTTCTCTATCCGCAACACATCGTCACGAAGTCTCCTTAGATCGCCGAATCTGGCCCCTAGCGCTGCTGCAGGTAGGATTGGTTGACTGGGGATATGCCATTTATCCGCACCGGGGATATCTATACGGTCTTGAACCCGAGGCTGCTGAGGCGGCTGGATCATAGAATCAGCTTTTTTGCCTTTCCTTGGTCTATTCCTAGACTTCTTTACTACCGGAAGGTCGTCCATAATACGTTCAACCTCCGGAGATGGCAATTCAGGCGCCGACTCATGACGCTCAACCCTAAGTAGGCGCAAGTATTGACATACTGTTGAGTGCCATCGTCATCCTCATCCTCATCTATGGCGATGTCACCAGCGACTAATGGAGCCTTTTCCTTACCCCCTCCGCTATCACCCAGCACGACAGCCGATGTTAATTGGGTAGATGAGGTGTTGATGTTCATACCTAACTGCGTGCTCGTGGGTGTGCAACCGGCCGCCTCCAGACGAAGCAGACTCTTTGGCCACAACAGGACCCACCCATTGCAACAGTCACCAAGCCGCCACGGGGTCTCGTCGTCATCCCCCACTAGTACCAGAGGAGCCAAATTCTCGTGTCCTGGTTTGACACTGGCCACGAAAACCTTGAAGACATTCAGGGGGATTGGCCGGCTGTGGAACAATGGTTCCTTCGGCTTCATTATCGTCGCCTTCCCCACGTCCACCTTCTGGTCGCCGATGGTGTACAATACGGTGCACGGGGTTTCGTCGGCCTGCAAAGAAAAGTCTACGACGTGAGACATCCGAAAGGCAACGAAAACGGGAGATTATACATTTATTGAAGGGGGCCGGTGTGACAGATAACGTGAGGGCGTCGAGCTCAGCCAAAGATGAAGCACTGCCGAGCACGTCCGGTGCCGGGGAAGGTGCGGGAGCCGGTGCGGGAGCAGGTGCAGCTGCAGGTGCTGGTGCAACGCTAGTCGAGCTGCTCCCCAAGAAGTCAGCAAGGGGAAAGTCCGCTACATTTTTTTTTCTGGATTTTGCCTGGTCCAATTGAAAACGGCCAGAACCATGGAAGTAGACATATCTACAAGCACCTATTTTGCGGCAGCTACCGCTGTTGCGACTGTCTAAGATGATTTCTTCTCAACCACAATCTCAACCTTCTTGTCGATGTTTTCTTCAGTTAACCTTCGTCTTTCCTTTCTCTCCTCCGTGGTCTCATGGTAGTACTTCTTCCACGTGGCGCCGTCTACGACAACGTGCACGCGTCCATACGACGGTCGAGTCTCCACCGGGAGTCGTTTCAATATGTTCAACGCCCGGTTGAATGGAGTGTCCCACTTGGGCCTCGCCAACGCCTCAGACGGCGAGTCGCTTTCAGCCGCAATCCTGTGCTACTCTCTCTGCAAAAGGCACAAGGATCGTTTACAAATATGACTAACATGCAGTCGAATTGATCAGAAACTAAAATTACTAGCAGTCTCATGAACTCCGTCGTGACCGCGTTCGTCTCGAAAACCTTCTTCACTGGGTCCCAACGGTGCCGCGCCCTGAGGACGTCACGCTCCTGCGGGACGGTGAACTCCGCCAAGGGGTCTGGGATGCCCAGACTCGCGGCTTCCGCATCCTCCTTGGCCCATATGGACCTCTTCCCACCGTAACCACGGCTTCCGAGGTGGTGGCACCCAATGTTCCTCTATTGAAGCCCCTTCATGTACTTCGACTTTTTTTGGCAGCTTCAGTCTCGCAAGCCGCCTTGAATATTTCAAGTGCTCTGCCGTGATTGTCGGATTATCCTTTACAATCTCGGAGTAGGGTTCCTTTTTGTCGATGATCCTTGCTTTCACCGTTGTTTTTCAGGCGGCCAACGCGTCGCTAAACTTCGTCATGGCGTGTTTGTTTATCTTCTTCATTGCCGGGTCCTTATCTGGATCTTTATAATCCTTTTCATTCCGGCCCGGGAACAAGAATATCTGGTGCAGCTTCTTTAGGAGGGAGGGCCTCATATTATCTTTCTTCTGTAGTTTCTCATCGTTGATGGTGGCGGTTGTCCGTACGATGCAGCCTATTTGATTGCCGTAGCACGCGCGCGCTTCCTCGGGCGTATTTGGCTCAAAATTGCCGTCGTCCACCTCCGTGACCACCAGTCTAGTAGTCCTGCGTTTGTTAGGAAGCCGTTGCCTCTGTGCTTTCGGTTCTACCGGCTTCGCTCCCCGAGGCAACGCTGGTCTCAGTCTCAGCGCCGGTCGCGATGCCGGTCTGAGTCTCAGCGCCGGTCTCAGTCTCAGCGCTGGTCTCAGTCTCAGCACCGGTCTGCGTGTCGGTCTCAGTCCCCGATGCGACCGGTGGGCCCAGCAACAACATCGGTTGATCGTCGGGAAGGCTCAAAAAATTCGTCTGCCGCCAGGTAGACGTCGTTGCAATCACCAGAATCCTGTCCTTCATCGTTGCTAGCCATGTTTCCTACGATTAAATCTAGTCAATTAACTCTAGACCTAATAAAATGAATAATGACATAAAAAAGGCCTATGTTTTGCAGGAACGTTGACTCCTTCCCGGTGCGGCAAATCCCGGGCACTCGATATGTCCTAGTTTGTAGCACAAGTCATGCCGAAATTCACGGAAAATTTCGGCATGACCTTTGCTAAAAAGTGGACAAATCGAGAACCTGAAATTTGCCGGAATGGAAATGAATCAACATTCCGGCCAAACATAGGCCACTCAGCTTCATTTCCTGGAAACAGTGTTCAAATATCCATCTTCGGCACCGCAACACATGTCCAAATGTACACGAGCAACCACATGTCCAAATATACATGTCCAAATTTCACAAGCTAATTCAAAAATAAAGTGTAGAAGAAAATTCATTTAACTACTAATAGAACAAAATTCAGTTAACTTTAGTGCTCTATAATGATGAAAGGAAAAAAAATTGAGTTAACTACTAATTTCATTCATTTAGGTTATTCATTTAACTTCACCTAATTAACCTACTATACCACTACTACTAGCAGCACTACTAACCTAATTAACCTAGCAAAACTCTACTGCCCTAACTAAAAAACATCTAATTAACATCTACTAGTACCACTACTGCCCTAACCTAATTAACATCTACTAGTATCACTATATACTACAAGCAGCATCTACCCTAATTAAACCCTACTGCCCTGACTAACTTTTGCTGTAAACCAAATTTTTTGCTCTAAACTATTTTTTGCTCTAACATCTACTACTTAACATCTTTTGCTCTAAACTAATTTTTTTTGCTATAAACTAACTTTTGCTCTACTAATTTTTGCTCTAGGGCCTCGGGCGGTGAGGCTGAGGGTGGCCTCGGGCGGCGGCGGTGAGGATGACGGCGGCCTCAGGGGGAGACGGTGATGTTGCGGGCGTCCACACCGGCAGGAGACGGCGGCGAAGTGGGGCGACGGCGAATTGGGGAGACGGCGACGAGGGCGAGGGATTTGGGGGAGAAGTGGTGGCCGGGAGGAGGGAAACCGCTATTTAAGTGAAACGTAATGGTGGCGCGTTCCTGAAAACGCGCTATAGCTAAGTTAGCTATAGCGCGTTTCCTGAACGCGCTACTGCTATTCCTTTCTCCTTTTTTCCATTTTTCCATTTATTTTTCTTTACATTTTATTTTTTTCCTTTCTCCTTTTTCTATTTCTTTCATTTTCATTTACTTTTCTACTTGTTTTTCATTTTATTTTATTTTCGTTAGCAGTAGCGCCTTACACATAAACGCGCCGCTACAACAAAATTAGTGGCAGTGCTGTTTCTAAAAGAGCGCTACTACTATGTGTAGCCGATCGGCTTAGTGGTGGGAATTTTTGTAGTAGCGCTTTTACAATGGGACGCGCTACTGCTATATATGTATCTGCAGCGCGGTTATTTCGCGCGCGCTACTGCTGTCTAGTAGGAGCGCCCTTTTTTAACATGCGCTACTGCTAAAGTTCTGTGTATAGGCTTTTCCCTAGTAGTGGTTCCTAGCCTAGAAGTGGGTGAGGACCGTTCCCTCTCGCCGGGAAGCGAGGCACCAGACGGTTGGGTCATGTACTTCAACGGGGTGTTCTTGTGTCAGGGCGCGGGGGCTGGAGTCGTGCTCATCTAGCCCACACAGGACAAGCTCTACTACGCCAGCTCTGCTTCCAGCAGGGCAAGAAGGTCTCCAACAACATCGCAGAACACGAAGGCCTGATCACCGGTCTCAAGGCTGTGGCGGCTTTGGGAGTGAAGCGCCTCACCATCAAGGGAGATCCTAGCTCCTCGTCAACTTCTCCAACAAAGCATACAAGCCGAAGGACGAGCACATGAAGGCATACCTTGAGGAGGTACGCAAAATTGAGAAACATTTCTTGGGCCTGGAGTTGCTGCACGCGCCATGCGGCATGAACAGGAGGCGGACGACATCGCCAAGAGGGCGTCTCACCGCCAGTCTCAGGAGCATGGTGTCTTTGAGGAGCGGCTCTTCAAGCCGTCGGCAACCCCACCCACAGTGGGACCAACATCGCCTCAGGAGAAGCTCCCCCCACCACCCCTCTCGGGCGCCCCCACTTGCGGCCCAACCTCGGGAGCCCGTCTGCTCCTCGCGCTCGAGCCTCAGGAGGGGTGCTGGACCGAGGAGTTCAAGGCGTACCTGCTCCAGGGGACCCTGCTGGAGAAGGAGGAAGACGCGGAGCGCGTGGCTCGCCAGGCCACTGCCTACTGCATCCAGGACGGTGAGCTCTACCGAAAGCAGCCAAACGACGTCTCTCTATGGTGCATCTCCAGGGAGCAAGGACACGAGCTGTTGGCTGACATACATGGCGGGGACTGCGGGCATCACTCTTCATCACGCACCCTCGTGGGCAAGGCGTTCCGCAGTGGATTCGACTGGCCCACGGTGCTCAACGATGCCACCGAGCTGGTAAGATCCTGTGAAACCTGCCAATTTCATGCCGAGCAGATCCACCAGCCCGCTCAGGGTCTCCAGACCATCCCGCTCTCATGGCCGTTCGCGGTCTGGGGGCTGCACATCTTGAGCCCATTCCTTCGAGCGCCCGGGGGCTACCGCTACCTCTACGTCGCCATCGACAAGTTCACCAAGTGGGCGGAGGTGGAGGCCGTCTGCACCATTCCAGCCGGCTCGGCGGTCAAGTTCATCATGGGCCTCGTGAGCCGATTCGGGGTTGCTAACTGCATCATCACCGACAACGGCTCGCGGTTCACTAGCAACCTTTTCAAAACATATTGTGCTAACCTTAGAACGCAGATATGCTACGCCTCAGTGCCACACCCCGGGAGCAATGGCCAGGCCGAGGCGCCAATGCGGAGGTCCTGAGGGGCCTCAAGGCAAGAACCTTCAAGAAGAAGCTCGAGGCCTGCGGCAGGGGCTAGCTCCACGAGCTCCAGTCCATGTTGTGGTCCACCCGCACCACCGCGACCAAGCCGACGGGCAAAACTCCATTCTTCCTCGTCTATGGAGCTGAAGCGGTTCTCCCTCACGAGGTCAGGTATCGCTCCGGGCGGGTCTTGGAGTTTCATGAGGCACGCCAGGACGCCTCGCGGGGGATGGACCTCGTGCTGGGGGAGGAACGTCGTCGCCAAGCCTCGCTCCGAGCGGCAAGGTACCAGCAGGCGCTGCGGCGGTATCACTACCGCAGTGTCCGCTCCAGGAAGCTCGAGGTGGGCGATTTTATCCTGAGGCGGGTGCTCTCCAGGGAAGGGCTGCACAAGCTCTCGCCCATGTGGGAGGGCCCGTTAAGGATTGCCCATGTCTCTAGGCCTAGTGCCGCGCGCCTGGAAACGCAGGACGGGATCCCCATCCAGAACGCCTGGAGCATCCAGCACCTCCGGAAGTTCTACCCATGAAGTAAGGCCTAGTGCCTGTGAAGGTCTCCGCTCGTGAAACTCTCACGTAATAATGAGTGGGGCTGTACACGCCCCAGAGTCTCCTGACTGCTGCCCGCCAGGTAGACGTCGTTGCAATCACCAGAATCCTGTCCTTCATCGTTGCTAGCCATGTTTCCTACGATTAAATCTAGTCAATTAACTCTAGACCTAATAAAATGAATAATGACATAAAAAAGGCCTATGTTTTGCAGGAACGTTGACTCCTTCCCGGTGCGGCAAATCCCGGGCACTCGATATGTCCTAGTTTGTAGCACAAGTCATGCCGAAATTCACGGAAAATTTCGGCATGACCTTTGCTAAAAAGTGGACAAATCGAGAACCTGAAATTTGCCGGAATGGAAATGAATCAACATTCCGGCCAAACATAGGCCACTCAGCTTCATTCCCTGGAAACAGTGTTCAAATATTCATCTTCGGCACCGCAACACATGTCCAAATGTACACGAGCAACCACATGTCCAAATATACATGTCCAAATTTCACAAGCTAATTCAAAAAGAAAGTGTAGAAGAAAATTCATTTAACTACTAATAGAACAAAATTCAGTTAACTTTAGTGCTCTATAATGATGAAAGGACAAAAATTGAGTTAACTACTAATTTCATTCATTTAGGTTATTCATTTAACTTCACCTAATTAACCTACTATACCACTACTACTAGCAGCACTACTAACCTAATTAACCTAGCAAAACTCTACTGCCCTAACTAAAAAACATCTAATTAACATCTACTAGTACCACTACTGCCCTAACCTAATTAACATCTACTAGTATCACTATATACTACAAGCAGCATCTACCCTAATTAAACCCTACTGCCCTGACTAACTTTTGCTGTAAACCAAATTTTTTGCTCTAAACTATTTTTTGCTCTAACATCTACTACTTAACATCTTTTGCTCTAAACTAATTTTTTTTTGCTATAAACTAACTTTTGCTCTACTAATTTTTGCTCTAGGGCCTCGGGCGGTGAGGCTGAGGGTGGCCTCGGGCGGCGGCGGTGAGGATGACGGCGGCCTCAGGGGGAGACGGTGATGTTGCGGGCGTCCACACCGGCAGGAGACGGCGGCGAAGTGGGGCGACGGCGAATTGGGGAGACGGCGACGAGGGCGAGGGATTTGGGGGAGAAGTGGTGGCCGGGAGGAGGGAAACCGCTATTTAAGTGAAACGTAATGGTGGCGCGTTCCTGAAAATGCGCTATAGCTAAGTTAGCTATAGCGCGTTTCCTGAACGCGCTACTGCTATTCCTTTCTCCTTTTTTCCATTTTTCCATTTATTTTTCTTTACATTTTATTTTTTTCCTTTCTCCTTTTTCTATTTCTTTCATTTTCATTTACTTTTCTACTTGTTTTTCATTTTATTTTATTTTCGTTAGCAGTAGCGCCTTACACATAAACGCGCCGCTACAACAAAATTAGTGGCAGTGCTGTTTCTAAAAGAGCGCTACTACTATGTGTAGCTGATCGGCTTAGTGGTGGGAATTTTTGTAGTAGCGCTTTTACAATGGGACGCGCTACTGCTATATATGTATCTGCAGCGCGGTTATTTCGCGCGCGCTACTGCTGTCTAGTAGGAGCGCCCTTTTTTAACATGCGCTACTGCTAAAGTTCTGTGTATAGGCTTTTCCCTAGTAGTGGTTCCTAGCCTAGAAGTGGGTGAGGACCGTTCCCTCTCGCCGGGAAGCGAGGCACCAGACGGTTGGGTCATGTACTTCAACGGGGTGTTCTTGTGTCAGGGCGCGGGGGCTGGAGTCGTGCTCATCTAGCCCACACAGGACAAGCTCTACTACGCCAGCTCTGCTTCCAGCAGGGCAAGAAGGTCTCCAACAACATCGCAGAACACGAAGGCCTGATCACCGGTCTCAAGGCTGTGGCGGCTTTGGGAGTGAAGCGCCTCACCATCAAGGGAGATCCTAGCTCCTCGTCAACTTCTCCAACAAAGCATACAAGCCGAAGGACGAGCACATGGAGGCATACCTTGAGGAGGTACGCAAAATTGAGAAACATTTCTTGGGCCTGGAGTTGCTGCACGCGCCATGCGGCATGAACAGGAGGCGGACGACATCGCCAAGAGGGCGTCTCACCGCCAGTCTCAGGAGCATGGTGTCTTTGAGGAGCGGCTCTTCAAGCCGTCGGCAACCCCACCCACAGTGGGACCAACATCGCCTCAGGAGAAGCTCCCCCCACCACCCCTCTCGGGCGCCCCCACTTGCGGCCCAACCTCGGGAGCCCGTCTGCTCCTCGCGCTCGAGCCTCAGGAGGGGTGCTGGACCGAGGAGTTCAAGGCGTACCTGCTCCAGGGGACCCTGCTGGAGAAGGAGGAAGACGCGGAGCGCGTGGCTCGCCAGGCCACTGCCTACTGCATCCAGGACGGTGAGCTCTACCGAAAGCAGCCAAACGACGTCTCTCTATGGTGCATCTCCAGGGAGCAGGGACACGAGCTGCTGGCTGACATACATGGCGGGGACTGCGGGCATCACTCTTCATCGCGCACCCTCGTGGGCAAGGCGTTCCGCAGTGGATTCGACTGGCCCACGGTGCTCAACGATGCCACCGAGCTGGTAAGATCCTGTGAAACCTGCCAATTTCATGCCGAGCAGATCCACCAGCCCGCTCAGGGTCTCCAGACCATCCCGCTCTCATGGCCGTTCGCGGTCTGGGGGCTGCACATCTTGAGCCCGTTCCTTCGAGCGCCCGGGGGCTACCGCTACCTCTACGTCGCCATCGACAAGTTCACCAAGTGGGCGGAGGTGGAGGCCGTCTGCACCATTCCAGCCGGCTCGGCGGTCAAGTTCATCATGGGCCTCGTGAGCCGATTCGGGGTTGCTAACCGCATCATCACCGACAACGGCTCGCGGTTCACTAGCAACCTTTTCAAAACATATTGTGCTAACCTTAGAACGCAGATATGCTACGCCTCAGTGCCACACCCCGGGAGCAATGGCCAGGCCGAGGCGCCAATGCGGGGGTCCTGAGGGGCCTCAAGGCAAGAACCTTCAAGAAGAAGCTCGAGGCCTGCGGCAGGGGCTAGCTCCACGAGCTCCAGTCCATGTTGTGGTCCACCCGCACCACCGCGACCAAGCCGACGGGCAAAAATCCATTCTTCCTCGTCTATGGAGGTGAAGCGGTTCTCCCTCACGAGGTCAGGTATCGCTCCGGGCGGGTCTTGAGTTTCATGAGGCACGCCAGGACGCCTCGCGGGGGATGGACCTCGTGCTGGGGGAGGAACGTCGTCGCCAAGCCTCGCTCCGAGCGGCAAGGTACCAGCAGGCGCTGCGGCGGTATCACTACCGCAGTGTCCGCTCCAGGAAGCTCGAGGTGGGCGATTTTATCCTGAGGCGGGTGCTCTCCAGGGAAGGGCTGCACAAGCTCTCACCCATGTGGGAGGGCCCGTTAAGGATTGCCCGTGTCTCTAGGCCTAGTGCCGCGCGCCTGGAAACGCGGGACGGGATCCCCATCCAGAACGCCTGGAGCATCCAGCACCTCCGGAAGTTCTACCCATGAAGTAGGCCTAGTGCCTGTGAAGGTCTCCGCTCGTGAAACTCTCACGTAATAATGAGTGGGGCTGTACACGCCCCAGAGTCTCCTGACTGCTGCCCGCGGGCCTCACGGGGGCTCCATCCCACGTCCTAGTGGCAGCACTTAGCTCCGCGCTGGTGAGAAGACTAGACTAGGTGCCGGACGCGGCTGTTCTTTTGCTTGCTTTCTGTAGTTGGTTTGCAACTTCTTAATGGAATATGGAGTTTTCACGTTTTTTCGTTCGCCAGAGTTGGATTTTTCTCCTCTTACTTCGCTCGCCCCTCAGTCTTGACTTGGGAAGAGTGGTAGTTGCTCGTCGCTCCTCCTCGCCCGTGGGGGCTAGGCCGGTGCGTACGTTTGGGTTCGCCCGCATGCAAACACACCTCACCGAAGCCTCGTTTCCCCAGTGCTTCGGCTTTCTTAATCCTCACGAGACGCTCTCAAATGAGCTCGTGGACATGCGCACCCTCTTAAGTCCGCACCTCTAGGCAGCGCGACGCGGTGTGCTAGCCACAACCAACCCACGCCTGGAGGCTCGCGCGAGGAAGAACAAGGTGCCCCGTCAAGCTTTCTAATAACTCTGCAGCTCTACAATGTCTCCTGAGGCCGACAGCTCCTGATTCGCCAGGAAGGGAGCTTCGCCAGATGCTGCTGGAAGGGCGCGCCCTCGCGAGGTGGGAAACTACCGCAAGCATATCGAGCTAAGTTACCCTAACTGCACCTACTCGGAACATGGGTGTCATGGCACAATATCAAAACAATAAACATAGCATAGTGGCATAAGCGCCTTGATTCATTACACACCCCAGCGGGTCCCTCTACCTTTTTCAAATGCAAGAGAAATGAAAGGTTAAACAAAAGCGAGCCGCACGGCTGCAGCAGCTCCCGAGGCCAGGCTCCAGCGGTGCCCGAGCTCAGCCCGAGTCTTCCTCCCGATTCACTGGAGCATGGCGGCGAGACAGCCTGTCGCCTCCCTCGATCCGAGTCCAACGGTGGGGTGGTTGGTTGTAGCCGCCGCTGTTGGTACTCTCGCAGGAGGAGGAGCCACCGCCGCTGGAGGAGGCGCGGCCGTCGCCAAGGTCAAGCTCACCCTCGTTGCCATCGCGACCGTTGTCAAGAGAAAGCTCATCGTCGTCGCTGCCGTCTTCCGGGCAGCACCCCGTACGGCGGACGTGCTCCTTGAACAGCCTCACGTAGAGGGTCGCCAGGTCGTTGTACCTGAAGTGGAGGGTGCACCTAGGGATGGCAATGGGACAATCCCCTATGGGGATACCTACAACATCCCCATCCCCATCTATTCCCTATCATCCCATCCCCATCCCCATTTACATGATTGGGGATGAAATTTCCCCATACCCATGCCCCACTGGGGAACGGGGCCCCATTAGTTTCCCCATCCCCATAAACAAATACTCATATACATAATAGGACACCCTATAATCAACATACATACATGGTGTTGTCCTTGTCCTGCTAATGCCTATCTAGGTCGTATTGACTTCTTGGTCATGGTGGCAACTGAGGTGAGGATGTGAGATAGGTTTACGGTTTTTTTCAGAGCTTTTTTTGTTTTAGCAAGTTTGTTTGTGAATATTTTAAGGTTGATTGCAGTATCACAGTTACTAACCGGGTCCTCGGTGGGTATTGGGTCTAGGGAATAGGATATCGTCCCCATCCCTGTTGTACCCTATGGGGAATAAAATAGTTTGGTAAATATCCCCATGGGGATGTTTTTCGCCCATCCCCACCCCCTAATAGATGAAATCCCCATGGATTTGGCGGGTATGGGGCCCCATTGCCATCCCTAGGTGCACCTCCCACTCAGGCCGCGCACGCGGGCAAACGCCTGCTAGCCACGGGTCAAGGACACGTTGCCTGCGGCAGTGACATCGACCCCGGCCCACGAGGCCCTGCTGTAGCAGCCGTCAGCTTGCAGCCAGAGGCCGTCAAGCCCTGCGGGCGGCAGCTCACCTGCGAAGAAGCGCGAGAGCGGAAGCCAGGTGCCAGCAGGCCTCTCCGACCACGCGACAAACTCCGGGAGTCATCCACAGAGTGGAAGCATGGCCGAGGAGGCTGAGCGACCACGGCACGCCTCCCCTCGTCACAGGGGCTACCCCATCCCTGGCAACTTCCACTGCGAGAGGAAGCACCGTCGCGGCTGCCCAAGGCAACGTCGGTCCCCGAAGGGGTGCGTCCACGCCCCTGAGGAGCCACCACCGGGGTTGCAGCATACTTGCGAGGGCGGCCGCGACCCCTCTTGGGTGGTGGTGAACCCGGTCCCTCCTTGGGGGCCTTCCCCTTTTCGGCGGCGGAGAATCTCCTCGTTGGCGCCATGGATGCTACAGCAAGACAGAGAAGAGGAAGAAGAAGGACCGGGCAGCAAGAAAATGGAGATGAGCGAGGGGGGCTCTGCCGCTCCCCTCATTTATAGCCAGAGGGAGGCCAACTGCCGGCCTCCATGATCCCACGCAATGATGGTTTTTCTCTCCATGCAGTAGGGTCTCGTCAATTTGAACGGTTGCCGAGGTAGCATGGGGAAGCGGAGACGCCCACGTCCCATCAATCGCCACGCATGGACCAAGGCCGCATGCGGTTAGGGCCCGCGGTGCTCTGCACTTGCCCTTTGCCTTTGCCTCGAAGCCAAGTCCGAGCGCGCCTTGGGCCTAGGTGCTACTGTCGGCGTTCTGGGAATGGACATACCCAGAATTGCCTACCTGCGGCCCACGACGTGGCTCCATCGACGGCCTGGTATGGCCCACCTTCAGCATAAACAACTCAAGACCCTTGCGAGGAGCCAAGCCTCGCGAGGCGGACAACACCAAGACCTCAACAAGGAGCGGCCTCCTCAAGCTGGCTCTCGAGGAGCGGAGATTTCTATGCAAGCTTCACCTCGTGAGGCTGAAGGTGACGTGAGCCATGACGGTCAAGGCCAGGCGGGCGCCAGCGGGCGCAGGATAGCAGTTTCCTCCTTGGTGCTAAAGAGGCAAGCGCAGGCACGGAGTCCCAAGGAATCAGCCAAAGGTTTCCATTCCCGTGCAACAAGACCAAGACCGCCAGGACGGAGGTCATCACCGAGCCCACCGCGGTGTCACGACTAGAGGCTTTGCAGGCGAAGACTACTTTTGTCAGGATAGGATGTACTAGTTGTCTCCCTTCAAATTTGGCCGTTGTGGGATCCCTTCCCGCCTTCATTTGGGAAGAGGACCAAGGCCACTATAAATAGAGCAGCACCACCACCGTAGAGAGGTAGAGAGGGGCAGAACCAGATCCGAATCCCGGAGATCGTCCTCTCCCCCACCAGCTCAAGAACACGCCTCCTCCCAAGGTTGTTCTCCCACTGTACTAGTTCATCCTCAGCGCCTCGAGACCAATCCACCACAAAGCAGGAGTACGGTTTTACACCGCAAGGTGGCCCGAACCTGGGTAAACTGCTGTGTCCCTTTTCCTTCTTGTTCATCGGGCTCGGCTGTGAGATCGGCGAGTAGGCAGACTGGGAAGGTTGAGTTCTTCGCACGCATCCCAGAGTTCAAACCTCTCAAGGGTCTCCGGATCCCGAAATCTGACAGATGGGGATTCATATCAATAGATTTTTAGCAGGTGAAGATGGAAGCATATAGAAGGCACATGGCAACACAAGCAAACAAAAGATCTGACGAGAAAAAGGCAAACGAAAAAGAAGGCGAATCAAAAGGAATTTTTTTTGAAGTAGGGGAACTAAACACGAGAGGCAAATGGCACATAATGTAAATTGCAAGGAGATGAGATTTATGATTAGGAACCTAATATATGTTGATGATGTCTCCCCGATAACGACGCCAGAATTCCTTTGACGTGGCTAGAGACTGCGTCGGTATTTCCCCAAAGAGGAAGGGATGATGCAGCACAACTATCGAAAGTATTACCCTCAGTTTTGAAACCAAGGGATCAATCAAGTAGGCTAACCAAGCAACACCATGTAAACGGTACCTACACACAAAGAAAAAATACTTGCAACCCAACGCGTAAGAGGGGCTGTCAATCCCTCCTCGGTAAAAAGATAGATAAATTTGTATGAGTTTGGGTAAATAGATCTTGATAAAACATGAAATAAAATAAGTAAAGAAAAAGTGTAGGAAGGTATTTTTGTGGTTTTGGAATAATAGATCTCAAAACAAATGCGGCAAAAAAATCGGAAAGCAAATATGATAAAGGATAGACCAGGGGCCCGTAGATTTCACTAGTGGCTTCTCTCAAGAAAATAGCACACGGTGGGTAAACAAATTACTATTGGGCAATTAATAGGAGAACAAATAATTATGATGATATCCAAGATAATGATCATGTATATAGGCATCACATCCAAGATTAGTAGACCGAAACGATTCTGCATCTACTACTATTACTCCACACATTGACCGCTACCTAGCATGCATCTAGTGTATTAAGTTCATGGAGAAACGGAGTAATGCAATAAGAACGATAAGATGATCTAGACAAGATCTATTCATGTAGGAATAGCCCCCATCTTGGTATCCTTAATAGCAACGATACATGCGTGCCTCACTGCCCCTTCTGCCACTGGGAGAGGACAACGCAAGATCGAACCCATCACAAAGCACCTCTTCCCATGGCAAGAAAAATCAATCTAGTTGGCCTAACTAAACCAAAGATTCAGAGAAGAAATACAAGGCTATAAGTAATCATGCATATAAGAGATCAAAGAAGACTCAAATAATATTCATGGATAAAAATATGACCATAAACTCGAACTTCATCGGATCCCAACAAACACATCACAAAAAGTCATTACATCAAATAGATCTTCAATAGACCATTGTATTGATTGAGAATCAAAAAGAGAGAAGAATCCATCTAGCTACTGCCTACGGACCCGTAGGTCTATGGTGAACTACTCACGCATCATCGAAGGGGCACAAATGACGATGATGAACCCTCCGTGATTGTGTTCCCCTCCGATAGAGTGCCGGAAAAGGGCTCGAGATTGGATCTCGTGGTTTTGGAACTTGCGGCACCTGGAATTGTTTTTTGTCCACTCCCGTAGGGTTTCTGGAATATTTGGGTATTTATAGAGCGAAGAGGCAGTGCAGGAGACCCCCATGGGCCCCACAACCCATCAGGGCGTGCCCGGGGCCTCTGGCGCACCTTGGTGGGTTGTGGTCCCCACAAACCTCCCCCCAGGTGCTTCTTGGCTCCCAAATTGTCTTCTGGTCCAAAAAAATCTCCAAAAAGTTTTGCTACATTTGGAGTCCATTTGATATAGATTTTCTGCGAAGTAAAAAACAAGCAAAAAATAGCAACAGGCACTGGGCACTATGTCAATAGGTTAGTCCCAAAAAATGATATAAAGATACTATAAAATGATTGTAAAACATCCAAGAATGATAATATAAAATCATGGAACAATAAAATATTATAGATACGTTGGAGACATATCAGACATTTACTCGGGATATCATCAAATAAAGATGCAGGAATCTGACCAGAGCAACATCATTCATCACACCTTACATGCCATTCTTCTTCAAGACGATGCCCTTTGGGCTAAAGAACGTTGGTGCCACGTACCAACACATGATTTAAACATGCCTAGAAAAACACATCAGGAAGACCGTTGAGGCCTACATAGACGATGTGGTTGTTAAAACCAAACATGTCGAACAGTTAGTAGACAACCTCCGCGACACATTCGCCAACCTATGGGAGTATCAAACTAAACTTAATCCAGAGAAATGCGTCTTTAGAGTCGCGGCTGGCAAACTCCTCAGCTTCATCGTATTTAGCCGAGGAATCGAAGCCAATCCGGCCAAAATTCGAGCCTTGGACCGTTTGGAGGTGCCAACAGAGCTCAAACATGTACAAAAACTGGCAGGCTGCGTGGCGGCTTTAAGTCGCTTCATATCACGACTCAAAGAGAAGGCCCTACTCCTGTATTGGATACTAAAGCAAACAGAAACATTTAAATGGACCAAGCAGGCCGCGGCGACCCTGGAAGACATCAAGGCTCTCCTCGCAACTAATCCTGTCCTGGCAGCACTAGGTGTATGTGAACCGATGATATTACACATCTCGGCCATGAACTAGGTGGTTAGCGTAGTCCTCGTGGTCGAGCAAGACATGGAGGGTGATGACCCACAAGTATAGGGGATCTATCATAGTCCTTTCGATAAGTAAGAGTGTCGAACCCAACAAGGAGCAGAAGGAAATGACAAGCGGTTTTCAGCAAGGTATTCTCTGCAAGCACTGAAATTATCGGTAATATATAGTTGTGTGATAAGATAATTCGTAACGGGTAACAAATAACAGAAGTAACTAAGGTGCAGCAAGGTGGCCCAATCCTTTTTGTAGAGAAGGACAAGCCTAGACGAACTCTTATATAAAGCAAAGCCCTCCCGAGGACACATGGGAATTGTTGTCAAGTTAGTTTTCATCATGCTCATATGATTCGCGTTCATTATTTTGATAATTTGATAGGTGGGTGGACCGGTCCTTGGTTGCTGCCCTTCCTTGGACAAGCCTCCCACTTATGATGAACCCCTCTCGCAAGCATCCGCAACTACAAAAGAAGAATTAAGATAAATCTAACGATAGCATGAAATATATGGATCCAAATCAGCCCCTTACGAAGCAACGCATAAACTAGGATTCAAGCTTCTGTCACTCTAGCAACCCATCGTCTACTTATTACTTCCCAATGCCTTCCCCTAGGCCCAAATAATGGTGAAGTGTCATGTAGTCTACATTCACACCACTAGAGGAAAGACAACATATATCTCATCAAAATATCGAACGAATACCAAATTCACATGATTACTTATAACAAGACTTCTCCCATGTCCTCAGGAACAAACGTAACTACTCACAAAGCATATTCTTGTCCATAATCAGAGGAGTATTAATTATCATTAAGGATCTGAACATATGATATTCCACCGAATAAACCAACTAGCATCAACTTCAAGGAGCAATCAACACTACTAGCAACCCATAGGTACCAATCTGAGGTTTTGAGACAAAGATCGGATACAAGAGATGAACTAGGATTTGAGAGGAGATGGTGCTGGTGAATATGTTGATGGAGATTGACCCCCTCTCGATGTGAGGATCATTGGTGATGACGATGGCTTCGATTTCCCCCTTCCAGAGGGAAGTTTCCCCCGCAGAACAGCTCCCCCGGAGCCCTAGATTGGTTCTGCCCAAGTTCCACCTTGAGACGGCGGCGCTAAGTCCCGAAAGCTTCCAGTTGATTTTTTCTAGGTTAAAACACACCATATAGTAGAAGATGGGCGTCTGGGGCCTGCCAGGCGGCTCACAAGACCGGAGGGCGCGCCCTCCACCCTTGTGGATGGCAGGTTGCCCCCCTCTGGTGCTTTGTTGAACCAATATTTTTTATATATTCCAAAAATATTCTCCGTGAAGTTTCAGGACTTTTGGAGTTGTGTAGGATAGGTCTCTAATATTTGCTCCTTTTCCAGTCCAGAATTCCAGCTGCCGACATTCTCCCTCTTCATGTAAACCTTATAAAATAAGAGATAATAGGCATAAGTATTGTGATATAATGTGTAATATCAGCCCATAATGCAATAAACATCGATATAAAAGCATGATTCGAAATGGACGTATGAACTCCCCCAAGCTTAGACCTCGCTTGTCCTCATGCGAAAGTCGATATCGAAAAATAGGTCCACATGTTTAGAGATAGAGGTGTTGATAAAATAAAATACGGACATGATGGCATCATGATTATCTTTAGGACTGTAGCATATATTGTCATATGATTTCTTATGCTAAAGTAACAATTCGTTCACAAAGTAAAGTATGAATCAGAAACTTCATTGGAAACTAACAAACTATGATCTCAGTCATTGATGCAATTGCAATTTATCATAACAACGGAAAGAGACAATATAAGAGATTTTCAGCAAGTCCACATACTCAACTATCATTTAGTCTTTCACAATTGCTAACACTCACGCGATACTTATGGGTATGAAGTTTCAGTCGGACATAGAGAAAGATAGGGGCTTATAGTTTTGCCTCCCATCCTTTTACCTCAAGGGTAATGTCAATAGTAATACTTTATGATAACCTACATCCAAGTGGATATATATAAGGAAAGGTGATGATCACCATGACTCTTGTATAAGGGTAGAAGATAAAAGTAAAAGATAGGCCCTTCGCAGAGGGAAGCAGAGGTTGTCATGCACTTTTATGGTTGGATGCACAAAATCTTAATGCAAAATAACGTCACTTTATATTGTCGCTTGTGATAAAGAACTTTATTATGCAGTCCGTCACTTTTGTTTCTTCCATATCACAAGTTCGTATAAAGTTTATTTTCTTCACACTAATAGATCATACATATTTAGAGAGCAATTTTTATTGCTTACACCGATGACAACTTACTTGAAGGATCTTACTCAATCCATAGGTAGGTATGGTGGACTCTCACGGCAAAAACTGGTTTAAGGGATGTTTGGAAGCACAAGTAGTATCTCTACTTGGTGCATAGAATTTGGCTAGCATGAGAGGGAAAGGCAAGCTCAACATGTTGGATGCTCCATGACAATATAGCTTGTATTCGGATATAGGAAAACATAAAGCATTATGTTGTCTTCCTTGTCCAACATCAACTTTTTAGCATGTCATATTTTAATGAGTGCTCACAATTACAAAAAGATGTCCAAGATAGTATATTTATATGTGAAGCCTCTCTTTCTTTATTACTTCCTATTAATTGTAACAATGACCAAAACTATGTTTGCAACTCTCAACAACTTTTATTCATTATACTCTTTATATGCGATGTCATTACTCTCCATAAGATCAATATATGATCTTCTTTTATTTCTTTTTATTCTTTGTTTTATATAATTCCCTCAAGAACATAGCAAGAAAGCAAAGCCCTCAACTCAAAACTACTCTTTATTATATAACTCAAGGACTCAGTTACATAGAGGGAACATAAAAGCAAAACTCAAAGCTAAATCATACCAAAACTTTATTCTACTAGATCAAGATATAACCAAAAGGATCGAACTGAGAAAAACAATAAAGATAAAGGTGTGATGGTGATACGATACCGGGGCACCTTCCCAAAGCTTGGCAGTTCCCAAGGGGAGTACCCATACCCAAGTATTCATGTCTCTTTCTTCGGAGGTGGTGATGTGATATTCTTGGCGATGATGCCCCTTAGGATGCGATTCTCTTCCTCGAGCTTATTAATTTGCTGCTTAATATCCATTACTTCCTTGCGAAGTTTATCCGTGATGGCTAGAGCTCCATTCAGCCATGGAAGTTTCATAGCTGCGGGAGAAAAAGCAACACTCTTTTTCATATTTCATAAGAGAGAAATCTAGCATTGGGAGGAATGACCAAATTTTGTATTGCTGAGCTCTGAAGTTCCTCCAGCATGAATCTAGTTTGAAGACGAGAGGTAACTTGTTGATCCTCCTCCATGGCATCCACCCTTTTCAAGTCAGCCTCCATCTCTTCCTCGTTGATTCCCGGAAGTGGTCAGCTTCGCTGTATGCTCTTGGGCCCGGTGTCCGGTGAGATACCCGACTCTCCCTGATCGACTCCTGCGAAGACATCTTGCTCTAAATCTGCTGCAGAAATAGCTCAAAACTAAAACAGAGGATTTTGTCGTGGTACGATGGTCAAAACCTTCGGGAGATTATATAATGAATTTTTACCGATCAAAAGAAGTATTGTGCAAGAAAACGAAGTTCGGAGGGCACACGAGGTGGCCACAAGGCAGGGGGCGCGCCCAGGGGGGGTAGGGCGCACCCTCCACCCTTGTGGTCTCCTCCTGCATCTTTCGGACTACTTTTAATTTTCCTAATTTTTTTAATATTCCAAAACAGAGAAAAATTACTATTGGAAACATTTTGGAGTCGGTTTACTTACCGTACCACATACCTATTCCTTTTCGGAATCTGAAACATTCTGGAAAGTGTTCCTTATGTACTCCTTCGGTGTTGCAGTGTCAATTATACTGGTCTCAACATTTGTGGGATTACCTGAGATATAGTGTTTAATTCTTTGACCATTTACCACCTTCAGATTTGTGCCTTCGGCGTTGTTGATTTTTATGGCACCGGAACGATAGACCTCCTTGAAAATGTAAGGACCTTCCCATTTAGAGGGAAGTTTTCCTCCAAAAAATCTTAAACGCGAGTTGTATAGCAAAACATGATCACCTACATTAAACTCCCGCTTTTGTATCCTCTTGTCATGCCATCTTTTAACTTTTTGTTTAAACAACTTGGCATTCTCATAGGCTTGAGTTCTCCATTCATCAAGTGAGCTAATGTCAAATAACCTCTTCTCACCGACAAGTTTGAAATCATAATTGAGCTCTTTGATTACCCAATATGCCTTATGTTCTAGTTCAAGAGGTAAGTGACAAGCCTTTCCATAAACCATTTCATACGGAGACATACCCATAGGATTCTTATAAGCAGTTCTATAGGCCCATAATGCATCATCAAGTTTCTTAGACCAATTCTTTCTAGATCTATTAGCAGTCTTTTGCAAAATCAATTTAATCTGTCTATTGCTTAATTCTACTTGACCACTAGACTGAGGATGATATGGAGATGCAATTCTATGGTTAACATTATATTTAGCAAGCATTTTACGGAAAGCACCATGAATAAAGTGTAAACCACCATCAGTCATTAAATATCTAGGGACTCCGAACCTCGGAAAAATAACTTCTTTAAGCATCTTAATAGAAGTGTTATGATCAGCACTACTAGTTGGAATGGCTTCTACCCACTTAGTAACGTAATCAATAGCAACTAAAATATGTGTATACCCATTAGAGGAAGGAAAAGGTCCCATATAACCAAAGCCCCAAACATCATATGGTTCAATAAAAAGTGAATAATTCATAGGCATTTCCTAGCGTCTACTAATATTACCTATTCTTTGGCATTCATCACAAGACAAGACAAACTTACAAGCATCCTTGAAGAGAGTAGGCAAATAAAGACCAGATTGCAATACCTTGTGTGCAATTCTATATCCAGCGTGGTGTCCTCCGTAAGACTCGGAGTGGCACTTGCGTAGGATCTGTTCCTGTTCATGCTCAGGTACACAACGTATAATAACACCATCTACTCCTTTATAAAGGTGTGGGTCATCCCATAAGTAATGTCTCAAATCATAGAAAAACTTTTTCTTTTGCTGGTATGTGAAACTAGGTGGTATAAATTTAGCAACAATGTAATTAGCATAATCAGCATACCATGGAGTATTACGAGAAGCATTTATGACAGATAATTGTTCGTCGGGAAAACTATCATCAATATGCAGTGGGTCATTAAGAGCATTTTCTAACCTAGACAAGTTGTCTGCAATGGGGTTCTTAGCTCCTCGTTCAAAAATGGGGTTCTTAGCTCCCTTTCTATCGATTATATGCAAATTAAATTCTTGTAACAAGAGAACCCATCTAATAAGTCCAGGCTTAACATCCTTCTTTTCCATAAGATATTTAATAGCAGCATGATCAGTGTGAACCGTTACTCTGGAATCAACAATATAAGATCTGAACTTATCACAGGCAAAAACAACTGCTAAAAATTCCTTTTCAGTAGTAGCATAATTTCTTTAGGCACTGTCTAGAGTTTTACTAGCATAATGAATAACATTCAATTTCTTATCAACTCTTTGTCCTAGAATAGCACCAACAACATAATCACTAGCATCACACATAATTTTAAAGGGTAAATTCCAATCAGGTGGCTGAACAATAGGTGCATAAATCAAGGCTTTCTTAAGTATCTCAAATTCTTCTACACAATCATCATCAAAAACACAAGGAACATCTTTTTGCAAGAGATTACTGAGAGGCCTAGAAATTTTAGAGAAGTCTTTAATAAACCTCCTATAGAAACCAGCATGACCAAGGAAACTTCTTATACCTTAAATATCTTTAGGACACGACATCTTTTCAATAGCCTCTACTTTAGCTTTATCAACTTCTATACCTCTTTCAGAAATTTTATGCCCCAAGACAATACCTTCATTAAGCATAAAGTGGCACTTCTCCCAATTCAAGACAGGATTAGTTTCTTCACATCTCTGCAAAACTCGATCAAGGTTGCATAGGCAATCATCAAAAGAAGTTCTGTAAATGGAGAAATCATCCATGAAAACCTCAACAATCTTTTCACAAAAATCAAAGAAAATAGCAGTCATACATCTTTGAAAGGTGGCAGGCGCATTGCATAAACCAAAAGGCATACGTCTATAAGCAAAGGTACCAAAAGGGCAAGTAAAACTGGTCTTTTCCGGATCATGTTTTTGACACAGGTATTTGAGAAAAACCAGAATAACCATCTAGAAAGAAAAAATGCGTATGTTTGGATAGACTTTCTAGCAATTGATCAATAAGAGGTAGAGGGTAATGATCTTTCCTAGTAGCTTTATTCAATTTGCAAAAATCAATTACCATTCTATAACCTATAACAATTCTTTGTGGAATCCTTATCATTAGGAACAACAGTAATACCTCCCTTCTTAGGGACACAATGAACATGACTTACCCATCTACTATCAACAATAGGATAAATTATACATGCCTCCAGAAGCTTTAGTATTTCATTTCTTACCACTTCCTTCATCTTAGGATTTAACCGTCTTTGGTGATCAACAAATAGTTTAGCATCATGCTCCAAATTAATTTTGTGCTGACATAGAGTTGGACTAATGCCCTTAAGATCATCAAGAGTATATCCAATAGCAGCACGGTGCTTCTTCAGAGTTTTCAATAATTTCTTTTCTCATGCCCTGAAAGGTTAGCACTAATAATAACAGGATATATCTTCTTTTCATCAAGATAAGCATATTTTAAAGTATCAGGTAATTGTTTAAGCTCAAACACAGGGTCACCCTTGGGTGGAGGAGGATCCCCAAGGATTTCAATAGGCAAATTGTGTTTCAAAATAGGCCCTTGATTAAAGAATATTTCATCTATTTCCCTTTTTCATTCATAAACATATCACTTTCATGGTCTAGCAAATATTGTTCTAAAGGATCAGTAGGAGGCATGGCAATAGAAGCAAGACCAATAATTTCATCCTTACTAGGCAATTCTTTATCATGGGGTTGTCTATGAAATTTAAAGAAATTAAAATCATGATACATATCCCCTAAACCAATAGTAACAATATCTTTCTCGTAGTCTATCTTAGCATTAACAGTATTCAAGAAAGGCCTACCAAATATAATGGGACAAAAATAATGTTGTGGGGAACTAACAACAAGAAAATCAGTAGGGTATTTTATTTTCCCACACAAGACTTCAACATCTCTAACTATCCCAATTGGCAAATAATATCTCTATTGGCAAGCTTAATAGTAACATCAATGTCTTATACCTCAGCAGGTGCAATATCATTCATAATTTCTTCGTACAAGGTATAAGGAATTGCACTCACACTACCACCCACATCACATAAGCCATGATAACAATGAAATCCAATTTTAATAGAAACAACAAGCATGCCAACAACGGGTCTATGTTTATCTTTAATATCGGGTTTAGCAATCCTAGCAGCTTCATCACAGAAATAAATAACATGCCCCTCAATATTATCAACCAAGAGATCTTTAACCATAGAAATACTAGGTTCAACTTTAATTTGTTCAGAGGGTGTAGGTGTTCTAGTATAACTCTTACGAACCACAGTTGAAGCTTTAGCATGATCCTTTATTCTAACAGGAAAAGGTGGTTTCTCAATATAAGCAGTAGGAACAATAGGGTCAACATTATAAGTAATAGTTTCTTCTTCAACTTTAATAGGTTCTACAACTTTCACTTCAATGGGAGGATGATATTTACACTACTTCTCCTTAGGGAGATCAGCATGAGTAGAAAAATATTCACAGAAAGAAGCTACTATCTCAGAGTCAAGTCCATATTTAGTGCTAAAATCATGAAAAGCATCGGTATGCATAAAAGATTTAACACAATCAAACTTAAGGTTTATACCTGACTCCTTACCTTCGTCGAACTCCCAGTCTTCAGAGTTGCGTTTAATTCTTTCCAATAAATCCCATTTGAATTCAATATCTTTCTTCATAAAAGAACCAGTACAAGAAGTATCGAGCATGGATCGATCATTATGAGAAAGCCGAGCATAAAAAATTTGAATAATAATTTCTCTTGAGAGCTCATGATTGCGGCATGAATATAACATTGACTTAAGCCTCCCCCAAGCTTGAGCGATACTTTCTCCTTCACGAGGCCAAAAAAATATATATATAATTCCGATCACGAAACCAGATGCATAGGATAAAACTTCTGATGAAGTAGTTCCATGATCCAATATCATCACATAGCCTATGCCATGTCAATGCCTTTCCCTTCAAAGATAAAGGTAAGACCTTCTTCTTGAAAACATCCTCGGGCATACCTGCAAGCTTAAATAATCCACAAACTTCATCCACATAGATTAGGTGCATATTAGGATGTAATGTTCCATCTCCTGCATAAGGATTAGCTAGCAGTTTCTCTATCATACCCGAAGGAATTTCATAATAAATATTTTCAATAGGTGCAGTAGGTTGAGGAGCAACTCTTTGCTCTTCCGGTCGAGGTGAAGATAACTCAAACAAGCCCCTCAAAGGATTATTTTCCATAGTAACAAGTGACAGTAAATTTCAGCACACTATATAAACGTTTCCTTACCAAATTCCACTTACCAAAGGCGCTTCACTCCCCGGAAACGGCGTCAGAAAAGAGTCTTGATGACCCACAAGTATAGGGGATCTATCATAGTATTTTCGATAAGTAAGAGTGTCGAACCCAACAAGGAGCAGAAGGAAATGACAAGCGGTTTTCAGCAAGGTATTCTCTGCAAGCACTGAAATTATCGGTAATAGATAGTTGTGTGATAAGATAATTCGTAACAGGTAACAAGTAACAAAAGTAACTAAGGTTCAGCAAGGTGACCCAATCCTTTTTGTAGCAAAGGACAAGCCTAGACGAACTCTTATATAAAGCAAAGCGCTCCTGAGGACACATGGGAATTGTTGTCAAGTTAGTTTTCATCATGCTCATATGATTCGCGTTCGTTACTTTGATAATTTGATATGTGGGTGGACCGGTGCTTGGGTGCTGCCCTTCCTTGGACAAGCCTCCCACTTATGATTAACCCCTATCGCAAGCATCCGCAATTACGAAAGAAGAATTAAGATAAATCTAACCATAGCATGAAACATATGGATCCAAATTAGCCCTTTACGAAGCAACGCATAAACTAGGGTTTAAGCATCTGTCACTCTAGCAACCCATCATCTACTTATTACTTCCCAATGCCTTCCCCTAGGCCCAAATAATGGTGAAGTGTCATGTAGTCCAGGTTCACATAACACCACTAGAGGAAAGACAACATACATCTCATCAAAATATCGAACGAATACCAAATTGACATGATTACTTATAACAATACTTTACCCATGTCCTCAGGAACAAACGTAACTACTCACAAAGCATATTCATGTTCATAATCAGAGGAGTATTAATTATCATTAAGGATCTGAACATATGATCTTCCACCGAATAAAGCAACTAGCATCAACTACAAGGAGTAATCAGCACTACTAGCAACCCACAAGTACCAATCTGAGGTTTTGAGACAAAGATCGGACACAAGAGATGAACTAGGGTTTGAGAGGAGATGGTGCCAGTGAAGATGTTGATGGAGATTGACCCCTCTCGATGAGAGGATCGTTGGTGATGACGATGGCTTCGATTACCCCTCCCGGAGGGAAGTTTCCCCGGCAGAACAGCTCCGCCGGAGCCCTAGATTGGTTCTACCCAAGTTATGCCTCGAGACGGCAGCGCTTCATCCCAAAAGCTTCCTTTTGATTTTTTCTAGGTCAAAACACACCATATAGTAGAAGATGGGCGTCGGGGGCCTGCCAGGCGGCCCACAAGACCGGAGGGCATGCCCAGGGGGTAGGGCGCGCCCTCCACCCTTTTGGATGGCAGGTGGCCCCCCTCTGGTGCTTTCTTCCCCCAATATTTTTTATATATTCCAAAAATATTCTCCGTGAAGTTTCAGGACTTTTGGAGTTGTGCAGAATAGGTCTCTAATATTTGCTCCTTTTCTAGTCCAGAATTCCAGCTGCCGACATTCTCCCTCTTCATGTAAACCTTATAAAATAAGGGAGAATAGGCATAAGTATCGTGATATAATGTGTAATAACATCCCCTAATGCAATAAACACCGATATAAAAGCATGGTGCAAAATGGACGTATCAGAGGGTCAGAAATTCCAGGTCCAGAGGCCCGTTTATTACGTCTCCAAAGTCTTAACTCCGTGCAAGTCATGATACTCTCACTATCGAAAGATACCCTATGTCGTCTTCATGGCATCTTGAAAACTTTGTTACTACTTTCAAGAGTGTTCGGTGGCCGTGGCATCTGACGTCCCGTTAAGTGACATAGTTAATAACAGGGATGCAACGGGGTGTATAGCCAAATGGGCTACAAACCGCGTCGAGCCATTAAAATCCAGGTACTAGCTGAATGGACGGAGGCTAAACTACCCCGGGAATACATCACCTATTCGCATTGGACCATGTATTTTCACGGCTCCGAAATGCTTCTCAGCCTAGGCACTGGTGTTGTGCTCACGTCACCCATGGGAGACAACATTAGATACATGCTACAAATCATGTACACGGACTCCAACAACGCGACCGAAAACGAAGCCTTTCTACACCGACTTCGGATAGCGGTCTCCATGGGTGTCAAACGCCTGGAGGTACAAGGTGATTCCAACCTCACCATCTCACAAGTCAATGGCGAGTTCGACGCTAAAGACCCAAATATGATAGCTTACCAGAACACCATCATAAAGATCTCGACCAGGTACAAGGGCTAGAATTTCACCACATACCCCGAGACAGCAACCAGGCCCCGGATGTACTCGCCTGAATGGGCGCAAAACACGATAAGGTCCTGGATAATACCTTCCTCGAGCGGCTCTTTAAGCCGTCTGTAGTCTGGCAAGACAACAAAGGAAATTTGGTATCAAACGATGTCGGGCAGCATGCCCCGCCCGAAGATGACGAAGGCATAATGGGCGCCTCAACGATTCAGGAAACTGCCTCCGCACATGAAGTCATGGTAGTCATTGCACCCTAGACTGAGCCGCTGCTTGCATACTTGCTCTGAAAAGAACTCCCCGATAACCAAATCTTCGCATGTCGGATCATAAGTCAATCAAAAGCCTGCAAGGTTCAGGAAGGAGAGATTTACAAAATGAGTACCACGGACGTCCTCCAACGATGCACATTTGAGGAAGAAGGAAGACTCCTACTTCAGGAGATACACTCTGGCGTGAGCGGATATCACGCCGCTGCCAGGACCTTGGTTAGCAAGGCTTTCCGAGCTGGCTTCTATTGGCCGACTACGGGCGCCAACCTCTCGATGTTGGTATAGTGCTGCCCAAGCTATCAAGTATTTGCCAAGCAAAGCAACATGCCCCCCATGGCCCTTCGTAATCACCTGGCCTTTTGCTGTCTGGGGGCTAGATATGGTCGGACCACTCAAAGGTGGATCAAACAAAAACCAATACCTACTTGTCATGGTAGACAAATTCACCAAGTGGGTCGAAGCAAAGCCGGTCAACTCAGCCAAAGTTGTCCAAGTAATTGGATTCATCTCCAGGGTGGTACGTCATTACGGTGTACCCCATAGTCTGATCACGGACAACGGGAAAAACTTCACGGCCAAAGAGGTAAAAGCATGGTGTGCAAAAATGGGCATTAAGCTCGACTATGCGTCCATTTACCACCCGCGGTCTCACGGGCAAGTGGAGCGAGCCAATGGACCAATCCTTAGTGTCATCAAGCCAAGGCTACTGCGCTCCCTTAAAAAGGCCAACTGCAAATGGGTCGAGGAACTTGATTCCATCCTATGGGGCTGGTGGACCACATCGAACAGATCCACTGGATACATGCCATTTTTTATGGTGTATGGCGCCGAGGCAGTCCTCCCCTGCGACATCATACATGACACACCTCGGGTACGTATGTATGAGGTGCTAGCACTGGTACAACGAGCTGCTATAGAAACAGTTTTTAACCGCTTTCCACGACCGCATTTTGAGCCATTGCCTAGTGAGTGTGGGTGATAGGGAAGGTCCTTCCCACACGACCCAGAAACCGTCGGGGATAGGCCCTCCGGTCACACACGCTAGGCTAAATGAGCTCGTGTGCGACGCGCGAGCGATCAAATACGGTTATACATACAAGTGTGTTAAAAATACAATTATACAGGCCCAATCGTTTCTAGTCGTAAGTACATTCCACACAGTCAATCCCAAACAAACGTTTTCGTTCGTATGTAAATTCCACACAGTCAATCCAAGGAATTCGTTTCCGTTAGTATGTACATCCCACACAGTCAATCCAAGAAGTACGTTTCTGTTCGTATATACATCCCACATAGTCACTCCAAGGAAAACGTTTCCGTTCGCACGTACATTACACACAATTTTTCCCATTAAATTGTTTGTGATAGCGTTGCCATTGGAAACGATATTAACAATTTTATCATTTGCATTATTGAATGCATCACACACGGTGCATAAAAGAAACTGTATGGCATAGGCTGTCCATCACACACACTTTTTATGTGGAAAACGTTTGCACAAGGTGGCCTAACGCAAACAATTTTCCAGAGGAAGTTGTGTGTGATTGTTCATTGATCCAACATGTTTTCATCCAAGAAACTGTGTGGGTTGTCGGAGGTCATCGCCCACGGTGTTGTCTCAATAACCATTTGCAATAGAAAAACCAATAAGCATTCTAATTGGCCTATTATTAATAATGCATTTATTAATCAAATTGACATTTCATATTAAGCACATAATATATTTCATTTTTGTATTAGGGAACCAAGATTTCATAATTGAAATACATCAGAGTACATGTAGCTTCAGCACACAGTTAAGTATATAGGCATATCGCTAGCTACCCCATTACACACCTGCACCAGCACCATCTATAAGCTTTGGAAATTAGCATCAGAGACGGTAGATAGACAGACGAATCTCATCTAGAAAACAGCTGAAGCGGAAGGCCAATATTGAGCCTCATTGATGTTGAAGCTCCTTGGAACTTTAGGCCAGTGCCTGTGGATGATTGACCGTCCATCCTTCATCCTCTTGAGGAAGACTTCAATATTGTACCATGGGTGTTGTATGAATACCTTCCTCGCTTCCTGACCATACAGGTGGTTTGAGAGGTAATCATCAGTGAACTACTTTGGAAAGGCCTGAAAACAAAGATATGCATAAATATCTTCTCTAAATTCAGAAATGGCGCAAAGGAATAAAATAGACAAGGTATAATAGTTAGTACCATCCTGTGGTGCACTGATGTCTTCTTCATTGTGTAGACAAACATCTTGTTCTTTCTCGTTGCTAGTTTCTTTATCCTAACAATCTTTCTGAGTTTCTTGACTTGACTGATATTCATGGACAACTCATTTACCCATATGCAAAATGGGTCGAACAGTGGGTCAAAACCTCTGACACCAGGACCTACACGTGCAAGACCAAATTGGTAAAAACCTAAATATTAGAATAGTTCCTGCAATTGCACAATAATGTGCTATTAGACAAGGACCATTCATGTGCACACCTCGATTGTAAACCTCAGTACTTCCCATTATTTCCTTGCAAGACATATAAGGTAGTTATTGATCAGGTTAAGTCAGGGTTGGCATACTATCAGTAAAATATGTTGATAAAAAAACAAACACATTGCAGATTCAGTAGCTTTATTTGAGCCACATGGAAAAGGCATTTATCGAAACCAAGCATGCGTGAGTTGACGAGATGCATGCTAGCAGGCAGACCGGGAGGCCGAGGCATGCGCGTGTTTGCTACGCACTCACCATGGGGCGTGCTAGTAGCTGTGTGAAATGACGATAGGTGTGCCAGCAGTCCGCTGCGCAGGCCCACCAAGAGGCGAGCTAGCCCTTTGACCGCCGCCCAACTCGCACCCACCGCTCCATATTAATGGCGTGCCCGATCCGCTGGTCCTAATAGGCGGCCGTACACCCCGTCCACATTTGTCACTGCCGCATAGAGTGTATTAGGATTTTGCTGAAGCGCACCATCGGTGGGAGTGGCGACGCCGAGGCTGGTGAATTTTTCTGATATTTTTTCATGTATAAATTATTTCAATTTGAGCTACGATTGACTTTATATGATTTTTTTGAAGTTTTGGCTATTTTCTAGATTTTCCTGAATTATTTTATCCAAAAAATCATTTACTACATCAGCACCGCATCATGCCTGCGTGAGCAAGTCAACAACACTGACCAGTCAAACCTGATATGCAGGGCCCGCGCATCAGTGCTGGGTTTAACTAAACCAAACCAAGTTAATTAGCACGTGCCTGGACCCGCTGTCAGTGTCACCGGGTGGGGGGATTAGTGCCTAACTAAAACCCTGATAGTCCGGACCAACATGGCTGTGGCACATGCCGGCGAGATCGTTGTCGGCGACCACGAGGCTCGGCGGTGTCCGCGCTACAGGCCACGGGGGCGTCGGAGCTCGCCATAAACAACCTCAGGGGCGCGAGGGCAAAGCATTGCTAGGTACAGGGCGAGGTGCTGCGGTGCACGACAGGTGTCACAGCCCCAGAATTTTTTTGCAAATAGTCGCATCCATGAGCATTGTGCACCATGTTAAATTCAAGAAATTGGAATTGAGGAATATTTGGAAGCCTGAAAAACATGAAAATAAAAGAAGGGCAAAACCCCTAAAAATCTCATTCAGTGTTTACAAAACACTCTTACTAAATGTTTGATATTTTTTGCCAGTGTTATGGCTCAAACCAAAAAAATTGAACATTTTTAAGGACTTATTTCTGGGACTTTGAATTTAAATCAATAGCTATTTGAATTTGAATTATATTCATATGATTAGAATGTAACTTCAAATGCCCCTAAAATGTTTTATGTGCTTTGGAAAAGTCCATCTAGCAACATAAAAATATTTCAGAGCAGTTGGCACTGGTTTGGATTTTGTTTGAATATAAAACTATGGCAAAATAAATAAAAAGAGAACAAACAGAAAGTAAAATAGAATAGAACCTCACCTGGGCCACTTAGCTGGCCCAGCTGGCGGCCCAATAAGACAGCCCAACCCACCAGGGGCAGGGGCATCTTCCACCCCGCGCCAGTAGGATGCCGCGCGGGTGGCTGCATGCCGGCACGCGCCCGAGCCACCTCCTGCTTCTGCCGACGCTGGTAGCTGGCTACAGACGCCACGCAAACCCCTGACCCCTCTGGCCTATCAACTCCTCCTCTCCCCTCCTCTGCTCTCTCCCTGCAGCTCGCCCGAGCACTGCCGTCGCCGCCGCTCGTCGTCGCTGTAGCCTCAGCCACTGCCTCGCCTCCCCAACACGTCCACGAGGTCCGCCTCCGTCGCCTACGCCTCCTCAACGATCCACAAGCCGCGGGACGCCCCAGAATGCTCTCCCCATCGTCGTCTTCAACCTCGGGACACCGAGATCGCCACCGTCGTGCCGTCTGCTCCAAGCCTTCCCCGAGCCTGCTTCGATGCCCCATGCACTAGCCGCGAGCTCCTTCCCCCAACCCCCCTCTTCTGCACTTCATTTTCATGCCATAGCCGTCGTCTCGCCGAAGACCGGCCCGCGCCGCGGCCAAGCTTCTCACCGCCATAGCACAACCACTGCAGCGCCTCCTCCCGTGCTCTGTAACGCCACCCTGAGAATGCCCGAGCTGCAGGCGCTGTCAAACCACGTCACCGGCCACTTTTTCGGCCACCCCAGCACCCCCCGCCGCCACCACTCGATGCACGCCACTGCGTCTGTTCTAATGCGACAAACCGCGGCCAAAATGATGCCCGGTGGCTCATTTCCGTGTCCCTCCATCGCGCCTGTCGTCGCCGGCGTCAAGCTACCGGCGAGTTGACCTCGTTTGACCCAGGGTTTGGCTCCCCTGGGTCCATGACAGGTGGGACCAGCCCCCTGCTAATTTTTGGTTCATTAATTAGCACTGTTAATTTGTCTAGTCACTCAACAGTGGGTCCCACACGTCAGGTTTGACCTGACTAACATCCTTGACCCCGCTGACGTCACACTGACATCAGGCTGACTCAGTAAATCATTTTTCTGGATTAAAAATAATCCAGGGAATTTTAGAAAATGTTTAAAAGTTCTAAAATTCATAGAAATTAAGCCGTAACTCCAAATGAAATAATTTATGTATGAAAAATTATCAGAAAAATCCAAAGAATTTGGCTATGGATGGCTTCTCATAGGAAGACGGGATAGATTCCATAGTGGTGTATTGTTATGGTGAATATGTGGACTCGTGTGCGCTTTCTCACCTCAAAGAAAATGCTGGTAGTTGTAGTACAGGATAGCCACTAAGTCAAAGCTGGCTTGCTGCAGTCAAACTCCACCACCCCCTTTGTTGATACAGATGCATAAGTAGATAGTTCTGATGTAAGTCTTGCTGGGTACATTTGTACTCACGTTTGCTTAATTTATGTTTTTCCAGAGAGACTTCAGCCTCACTGGTAATTCTTCGAGGGCTTCGACGATGAGCTTGGGAATCCCAGATAGAGGTCTAGTTCCTATGGAGGGTCTTGAAGGTAGAAGGGCTTCCTAGCCTTCTTTCTTTTCAGTTGTCTGTACTCAGACAGGATTAGCTTCCACGTGTGCTTGTTGCTTATATGACTTTGTATGTTGGGTCATGAGACCCATGTTTGTAATATCATGCTATGTATGGCTCCTCAGAGCCGATTGAATAAATACTTTGAGTCGTAGAGTTTTGTTGTGATGCCATGTTGTATTTACACATATCGTGCATATTGTGTGTATGTTATTGAAATGCTTGGTATGTGTGGGATCCGACACCTAGTTGCTTATTCTTGGTACCTTCCTTATGGGGAAATGTCTCCTAGTGCTTCCCCTGAGCCATGGTAGTTCGCTACTGCTCCAGAACACTTAGGTTGGCCGGCGTATCCTTCTTTGTTCCAGTGTCTGTCCCTTCATGGAAATGTCACGCGTTTTCCTTTAATTCCTTGTAGCTTGCTACGACTTGGGTTCATACATTGATGACCGACACGTTCATTGCTGGGTTACATATGCTTGTCCTTGTAAGTTTGTGCCACCTTGGGTTTACGACTAGTCATGTTGGCCTGAGTCCTCTGTCATATGGATGCTAGCGACACAATCATATATGTAGCCAAAAGGCGCAAATGGTATCGTCCAAGGTAAGGCTGCAGCCATGGGAATACCATTTGTGAGACAACAAATGATATGTTGTGTTACCTGCTAGATCGGTGTGACTTAGGATCAGGGTCCGACAGCTTTGGTATCGGAGCATGACTGCCTGTAGGATTACCAAGCCAAACTGGTCGAAGTCGAGTATAGAAATGCTTTAGTTATATAAGGGAATTGATTGTGGAAGACAATATAAAGCTCTTTTTACTCCTTTACCTTATGTCCTTCTAATCTGAGTCACCCTTTTCTTTCCTACGGGGATTAAGAACTAGGCTTCTCATCTTCTATCAGGATCATGTGTTACTAATCCGTAGACTTATAGGATTGATGGATTCAAGTCTCAGTTCAGTTTCTATTACTTCCGTGTGTAAACAGTTGGTCTCGGAACCTTGATATTGTGATGTTGAGTGGTTATGCCACAATTTTTGTAGGATGTCTCCAATCTTTTGATCATTTACAGCCGTAATGCAGCCCGAGTCATCTCAGGTTTCTAAATAGTCTGATGCATTTGCGAATCCCTTCTTCATGTTCCCAATGTTCCTTTGGGCCAGAATAACCTCACTAATCGCCGAGTTGAGGTACTCCGTTGCCTCGACATAATTGTCGAAGCTATCAGGAAACTAGGTTATTACAGAGAACCACCCAGTGATCCAACCTTTTATTGTGTTCCTAGTGTGATGATTCTGGCCATCATTGCTGAAATCATCTCGTGATGTTATTTAGTTAGTAGGCATTCTATTTCTGGGTTCTTGAACCCAGGATTCACTCTACTTACTTCATGCTGATAGTGTTTGCTCGTTCCTTTAGGATATTAGTAACCCTTGTGATAGTCCTTGAGGTCCGTGGTATATCATTCTCCCACTACCCTGAACCAATATGGCAAAAGTTCTTTTGAACCGAAAGATCACAATAAGAGTGCTCTTGATGAGTTCTTGATTCTATATTGTGAAACTGCGAGTCCTACCTTTCTGCATGGGTTATCCGGAAGAAATATGTTGAGCTTTGTCCAACATGCTAATCCATGCATCTACAACTTAGAAAATCATATGTTCCTTTGAGTTGTCCCTCTTTATTTGTATTCTGACCTCCATCTATCAATTGATAATTAGGAGTAGTTGTGCATTCGTGTTCATCGATGCCTATTACCCCTATGGTCCGTCAAGCCATTCTATTTCGGAATGACCAGGAGAAACAAACTCCAGTACCTCATCCACATCTAGCATTGGGTCAAAGTAGTTGTATTCCGCAGATCAAAAGGCTAATCCAGCTTTTGTTCTGTTCTACCTTGGAGTGTTACCCACTTTATGTCAAGAATGTCATGGGAATTGTACAACCTCTTATGACCTCTTGATATAGTGATACTTCTTGCCATCATCATCTATTCCTCGGTCTTTGTGTTGTTGTAACCGGAATGCTGACAAGTGAATCGTGATGTGTGAAATCAATACTACGAGCAACCCTGTTGCTTAGTAGTTAATGGACAATATCCTCATTCTTAGTGCGTTGGTTATTGAATCAACAATCTAAGATTGAACATGCTACCTAGTCCATATTTCCTGGTGCACTCCCCGATCAATGAGTTAGGATTGTGTCAACCTCTCACTCTTTGATCATATCATCTTGCCCTGAAGATCAAGAATGTTCTCGAGCTTAATAACATATCGGTGGTTCATGATTTTCTAATTATCTTCTCAGAAGTATCACCAGGTTGTTCCCTAACCGTTATGTTGGGTTTGCGATCAAGTTGGTTTTCCCATAAACCTTCCCTTCTCCAAGAATCTGTGTTGGATAGCCCTGAACTAGTTGGTTAAGCTAAACAACAACTTGGAGAGCTGGAAGATAAATGCTTGCCTAACTTAGTTCATTCCAATGGGATATCTTTGGGTGTTTGTTGAAGAAAGATGATATCTTCATTGATTGATTCCTGTGATCAATTGTTGGCTCATTGTCTTACCCAAGTTTTGATTTGAGTGTGGGCTATCGTCAAATCAAATCAGCAACAACGATTTTCGTAATGTTGTCTTACTCATGGTTAATCCTCGAGCATGCACCATTATATCTTTTCGTCTAACCAATGCTATCACCTTGTTCACATAGTTGTGGAATTCCAGCTATATGGAAACCTAGATGAATTGTTGTTAAGCCCATCGGCAACATGTTACCTTCTCCATGATTCATGTGGAACATTAAAGCTAGGGTTGGAAACTTTGTAAGCATTGCCTTCGTGTCCCGTTCATGAGGTATATGTTTGGATGGTAGAAGAGACTTCCTCTAATTCACGTGCACTTGATGTAAGTTGTCGTCGTGGATCCGAGAAAGATTGTTTTGCTTCCTCTGGAATCGTCCCAAGTTAGTCATGCATATGTGCGAAGTACCCTATGGTTTGATGGGTTGGCCGCCTACATTCGATATGTGTTTCCTGGCACACCAAGGCACTGATTGATTTGTTCAACGAGAAGAAGTTCCTTCATAAGAAATAATCATATGACTTATGCAAGGACTTTGTTATCCTCGATGATGGTTCCCAATCAGAACTCGGTAGTGGTCATGCTTGTCCTGGACATTCTGCTCACATGTATCTTACACTCCGGCTCATGTTTTGGAGCTTTCTAATGTAGTTCATTTCTTGAGAATCTCGCAATGTCGTCTTGTCAATTTGTGTTGCAAGCTTTCCTTTTCAGACATGATGAGTCTGAAATATCCTGACACCAACTAGATCTGAAATATCAGGAAGATATGATGGTTGGAACTTCTCCCAACAACTATAATGTAGGTTCCGGTAAAGTGGATGCACCTAGATGGAAGAAATATTACTGTAGTTTCTTGATTAAGCCTCACTCCCCCATGAGGATCTTCTATGACATATCCCCGAAGATGTTCCTTATGGATCCTTTGTGTTTCCAAAGTCCGACATTTACCTGATGACCATATCGATGATGCTTTCAAGCATGATCATGTTAACTGGTACATCAAGGAGAACATTAGAAGCGGAGTGCTAAATGTCTCTCGGTCGATCATCCATATTTTATTTCCTTGGCACCGCTAAGGTGAAATCGGATAAAGTGATGTCCTCTTTTGCATCTCCATTCTCCATCATTATTCTTCATGGTAGTATGATGTGTTGCCAGGATCCTCGGCATGGATGTTATTAAGACCTCAATGAGTATGGAAATGCTCAATTTCTTGAGAGCATGCTCAAACACTTGGTTATATCCTCGATATCAATTGGAATGTGCCTTCAGTTTGTCAAATCATTGCATGACCATTATTTCTGTTCCAAACTGAGTATGCCATTTGTACGAACTCCTTCAAACGATCGTTTGTAAATTATTATAGTCTGGTATGAAGAGTTTCAATGATCTACGTATCAAAAGTAATTCTTTTTGCCACTCAAGGGAATAATTTTATGAGTCACCTTCCCTAAGGTGCCCCGTTATGGAACCATGGCAATTTATCTCCTCCTACTTTTAAACCCATGTACCATATTACTTAAGCGTGGCATTGTTGCCTACCAAATTGAACCTTCGTCATCTATTATTTTTCCATCCCTTCGATGTGTGATGTGTCTCAGCTCGAGAGATGTTCTTACATCTTACTCCACGAGTTGATCTTGAGTTTCTTGATCTTCGAGAAGATCGATTCCTGTAGAGTTTCTTTCTGTCATCATCGTGTTGGATGAATATCTCGAAAGCAAGGACGACAAGGTCAGTATGAAGCAATGAATCAACATCTTTGAGAAGGGCAGCTGGATCATGAAGATCGTGTTAGCTTTATGTCCACTCTGTCTTCTTACCTCACGTCTTGAATCTCGGGACGAGATTCTTGTCTAGTGGGGGTGAGTTGTCACAGCCCTAGATTTTTTTTGCAGATAGTTGCATTAGTGAGCATCATGCACCATGTTAATTTCAAGAAATTGGAATAGAGGAATATTTGGAAGCTAAAAAACATGACAATAAAAGAAGGGCAAAACCCTAAAAATCTCATTCAGTGTTTCCAAAATGCTCTTGCTGAATGTTGATATTTTTGGCCAGTGTTCTGGCTCAAACCAAAAAATTTGAACATTTTTAAGGATTTATTTTTGGGACTTTGAATTTAAATCAATAGCTATTTGAATTTAAATTATATTCATATAATTAGAATGTAACTTCAGATGGCCCTGAAATGTTTTATGTGCTTTGGAAAAGTCCATCTAGCAACATAAAAATATTTCAAAGCAGTGGTTTTGAATTTTGTTTGAATTTAAAATAGTGGAAAAATAAATAAAAAGAAAACAAACAGTAAATCATTTTCTGGATTAAAAATAATCCAGGAAAGTTAGAAAATGTTTAAAACTTCTAGAATTCATAGAAATTAAACCGTAACTCCAAATGAAATAATTTATATATGAAAAATTATCCGAAAAAATCCAAAGAATCTGTTTATGGCATTTTCATGCATGTCAGAACAACTTTTACTGCTCTCTAGGATAAATAAAATAAATGTCATTTAAATAACCACAAGTGGAGTTTGAATTTGAACCTTTGCTTCAAACGAACTTCATTTAATTGTGTTGCTAGCTGAATTAGCTCAATCAACAGCATGTTGCCATGTCATGATCATGCATCATATTGTTGCATTGCATTGATTGTGTTCCTTCTCTGTTGCCAGTGTTTGTTCCTTCTCGATAGACGTTGTTTTGGTGTTGACATCGATATCAGTCGTGAAGACGCAATGCTATCTTCAGAAGTGTCAGGCAAGCAACCCTCCCCCCTTTAGCATTCCGATACAATTGCACTCTTGCTCCTCCTCTCTTTTACTACATTAGGACAACAACGATTCAACTGTTACATCTTGCGGTGGTTGAACCCATTCCTAAGCATGACCTGTCTTTGCCACCGTAATTAGTGAAAACCCACTAGCATGAGTATGAGTTGTTTGAGCCATGATGTGCCTACTCATTCATGCTTTCTTATTATGCCTGCTATGCTTAGAGTTGTGTCGGGTCCGATTCATCTGGCATGGATTGGAATGGTGGTGAACATGTCTTACTATTAAGAGCTAAGTGTCTGAACATGATTTGGTAAAGGTAGCGATGAGAGGCCATGTAGGAGTACATGGTGGGTTGTTTCATTGGGACCGTCCTTGGGAACCGAGTTCTGTGTTTGTGATCCAAGACAGCTACTACTATGCATTGGGCCCGAAACCCATGGACCCTCTCGACTTATTAATCGCATTGATCTCAGTCTAGGAGTTACAACTAGTTTCTGGTGTTTGTAGGTAGTGCTATTTGTCTACCAAGTGGCACCTAGTATAGGTGGGCTTGGGACAGACTAGGCACAGTGGAACGGTGTACCAAGTGGCACCCGGATGGTGGGCTTGGGAACCCTGCTCACATCATTTGGGTCCATGATGGAAACCTCGGCCGGACTTCTTTTGCGGGTTCAGCCTCGGATAGGTGATAAACTTGGACTAGAGTCTTGCGTTGTTAGTCAGGTCGCGGCTGACACCCTCGCTAGACTTCCGCTTGAAGGTTGCCGAGATACATGACGTATACATGGCGGAAAGTGGCAAGAGCGTGTGTGAAGAGGTACACCCCTGCAGGGTAATATGATCTATTCGAATAGGCGCATCCGCGGATATGGACTACTTGGAATGCTTATATGGTTCATAGATAACTTGAAGCGGATACTCTTAAATGCGCAAGGTAAGTGTGAGTGCTATGGATGGCTTCTCGTAGGGAGACGGGATATAATCCATAGTGGTGTATTCTTATGGTGAATATGTGGACTCGTGTGCGCTTTCTCACCTCAATGAAAATGCTAGTAGTCGTCGCACAGGATAGCCAGTCAGTCAAAGCTGGCTTGCTGCAGTCAAACTCCACCACCCCCTTTGTTGATACAGATGCATAAGTAGTTAGTTCTGATGTAAGTCTTACTGGGTACATTTGTACTCATGTTTGGTTAATTTATGTTTTTGCAGAGAGACTTCAGTCTCACTAGTAGTTCTTCGTGGGCATCTACGATTAGCTTGGGAATCCCAGACAGAGGTCTGGTTCCTATGGAGGGTCTTGTAGGTAGAAGGGCTTCCTAGCCTTCTTTCTTTTCAGCTATTTGTACTCAGACATGATTAGCTTCCGCATGTGCTTGTTGCTTGTATGACTCTGTATGTTGGGTCATGAGACCCATGTTTGTAATATCATGCTATATATGTCTCCTCGGAGCCTACTGAATAAATACTTTGAGTCATAGAGTTTTGTTGTGATGCCATGTTGTATTTACACATATCGAGCATATTGTGTGTAAATTATTGAAATGCTTGGTATGTGTGGGATCCGACACCAAGTTGTTTATTCTTGGTAGCCTTCCTTATGGGGAAATGTCTCCTAGTGCTTCCACTGAGCCATGGTAGTTCGCTACTGCTCCGGAACACTTAGGTTGGTCGGCATGTATCCTTCTTTGTTCCTGTGTCTGTCCCTTCGGGGAAATGTCACGCGTTGTTCCTTTAAGTCCCTGTAGCTTGCTACGACTTGGGTTCATACATTGATGACCGACACTTTCATTGCTGGGTTACGTATGCCTGTCCCTGTAAGTTTTTGCCACCTTGGGTTTACAACTAGTCATGTCAGCCCGGGTTCTCTGTCATATGGATGCTAGCGACACAATCATATACGTGAGCCAAAAGGCACAAATGGTCTCGGCCAAGGTAAGGCTGCAGCTGTGGGAATACCGTGCGTGAGGCCACAAAGTGATATGATGTGTTACCTGCTAGATCAGTGTGACTTAGGATCGGGGTCCCGACAGCAGGAGCTGTGGGCGGTGGCGTTGGTCTTCTTGGGGGCTACTGAGCATGGTGACATGCGCGGACACGAGCTGCGGTGACCCTGGCCATGGTGGCTCCATGAATGGCGGCGATGAGTTCGCAGGCATGACGGAGAGGCGAGGCGGTAGCTGTGGCCGCGGTGGCTTTGGATGGCGGCGCTGGCCATGTTCGGTGCGGGCAAGATAGAGAGCAGATGAGGGAGGGAAGAGCGGGGAGGAGTGAGATGGGTCCGGGGGGTGTCGTCGCGTCTTCTAGAGTGTCCAGACGGAGAAGGGGGCAGCCAAGCTGCCTGGAGGTGGCCTGGCGCATGCCCTTGTCCTCCTGGCGCAAGGAAGGGGACGACTGGCGCTTGCTACTCGGCTGGGCCGGCTTGCTAGGCCAGAACAGCCGGACCGCCAGGTAAGGCCAAGTAATTCCCTCTTCCCCTTTTCTTCCTGTTTTCTATTCTTTCATTTGTTTTGATTTAGTTTTAGGAACTAAATCATTTTATTTTATTTTGATAATTTTTGTAGGGACGAATTGGATGATTCCAAAGCCGCTCACCAAAATTCAAAACTATTGGAGCTAGTAAATATTTATATGAATTAATAGCCCCAATTAAAATACAATACAAATTGATTCAAAAATCCAAAATGTCATGGAAAAATGTGCATCACCTCTGGTTACTGTGCCCATCATTTTCCAAAAATGATGAACATTTTTTAAGGCCATTTGGGTTCACAGAAATATTTTAATTGAACCTATTGAATTTCTTTTGATGCTAAGGTTTGAACATCCCCCATTTCAAGTTCACTTAAAAATTTAAACATGATGCAAACACCAGTAACTCGCCTAGAGCATACCAGACTAGAGATATGACACTAGGCGAGCACGCCTTGCCGTTCTTCAAGCTCATGAAAAGAATTGGTTCCTTTGAGTGGACCCCAGAGGCAGACGCCGCTTTTGAGGACCTCAACAAGTACCTCACGAGTCTGCCCATAATGGTGGCGCCACGCTTTCTCAAGCCCTTGGTCTTGTATCTGGCAGCTACGCCATAGACTGCCAGTGCTGTGCTTGTGGAGATGTGGGAAGAGCGCGTAAGGATCAAGGAAAGGCTCCTACAGCCCCACGATCCCGCCGGCCCCCGCTTGGATCCCAGGGCCTTGAGGGTCGGTGGAACTCCTTGAGCTTTCGGCACCTCAGGCTGATGCCCCCGGGCCGGCTACGCTCGCGACGCCCCCAAAGTTTTCGGGGAACTCATACCCCATAGGAGCAGGAGCTCGCGGAAACCGCAAGCCTCGTCGAGCACACCATGTACTTCATTAGCACGGTCCTAAAGGACGCGCGTGCTATCCAATGTAGTAGAAGCTCCTCCTGGTGGTTTTGGTCGCTTCCAGGAAGTTGTACCACTATTTTCAAGGGCACTCCATCAAGGTCGTCTTCGCATACCCCTGGAGAAGGTTCTGCACATCCCTAACGCCGCAGGCCGAGTCGCTGAGTGGAGCATTGAGCTGTAAACATTTTAGTTGGAATTCTGCACCACTAGGGTTATCAAGGGGGCGGCCCTCACCAATTTCGTGGTGGAGTGGACAGACACCAACGAGGAGGAGCGCCATGAAGACAAGTCCCTCCTGCCTGGGGATGAGGCGCTGGTTAGTTGGGTCATGCACTTCGACGGTGCCTTCTCTAGACAGGGCGCGGGGGCTGGGATCATGTTTGTCTCCCCGACCAATGACATACTTCATTATGATGTACAACTACGCTTTGAACATGGCATCGAAGGTCTCCAACAACATTGCGGAGTACAAGGGCCTAATCGCCAGTCTAAAGGCCGCCTCTGCCTTGGGGGTCAGGCGCTTCACCATCAAGGGTGATTCTCAACTCTTGGTCAACTTCTCCAACAAAAAATACAAGCCCAAGGATGAGCACATGGCGACATATCCGGAGGAGTTACGTAAGCTCGAGAAGCGTTTTCTGGGTTTAGAGTTGCAGCACATCCCGCGCGGCATTAATCAGGCGGCTGACGACATCACCAAACGGGCATCCCAAAGAGAGCCCCAGAGCCCCGGTGTATTTGAGGAGATGCTCTTCATGCCATCGGCCATTCCCCCGCCACCGGCACAACGCTGCTCCGTGAGGATCTCCTGCCCGCGCCACTCACGGGTGCACCGGACTGTAGCCCGGCTTCCGAAGCCCGCTTGCTCCTGGCGCTGGAGCCTGATGTAGGGTGGAACCCTAGGGGCCGATCTTTCACGATTTGGAGGGGATCCCGCAAAGAACACGATAAACACGAGGGGAAACACAAGGGAAACGAGAGGAAACACTCAAATCAGCAAGAAAAAATCACACATGTGCTAGATCCGAGTACACATAGAGATCACATGGTCCAAATCCAACAAAGGGGGATACAAGAGGTAACTAGTTCATCTCCGGGAGGAGGCCTTGAATCCGCGAGGGATCTTCCCATGAGGGGTCTTGAATCCAAGCGTGGATCTTCTCCGTAGAGGCTGCGCTCTCTCGATCGAGAAGAACCACAAGGATGAGCAATGCTCTATCTCTAAATGAGCTAAACCTATGCTAACCCTAGCTAGCATGTGGTGGTGGAGTATATATACTCTAGGGCCACGAAGGGGTAAGTGGGAGAGGGTTTACATGGGCTCTCGGCCCGCAACTGCATAGGGGCGCCGGATGTCCGGGCTAGGGGCCGGATGTCCAGCGGCTCGCAAGGAGCCGAATGTCCGGGCCTCTAGCCGGATGTCCGGGCTAGATTTTCTCGTTCCTGTGCTCTCTGGATAGGCGGTGCTGGATGTCCGGGGCTTCGGGAGGAGCCGAATGTCCGGGGTGATGGTCGGATGTCCGAGCTGCGTTGGTCCTTTCCGGTGCTCTCTGGATAGCTGATGCTAGATTTCAGGGGCAGGGGGTTGGATGTCCGGCTGAGGCCGGATGTCCGGCTGCTGTAGGAGCTAGCTCTTCTTCCTTCTCCTTCCTTCGCTCCCGCGCACACTTGGCCTTGGTCCTTGGGCTCTCCATGGTCTCCTCAGGTGTACATGAGTATGCACAAGGTCCGCGCTTGAGGTAGCATCCATGTCTTACATGCGGGAAGGGAAGATTCAGAAAGGAGCGAGTTCACCTTAGGTCCAACGACGTATGCTTGAGGTCTCATCGTATGGATAGTTGGGGCTTGGGGAGTAATCGTAGTGTACATGGGGATGATCGTAGGATGCTCCGCATCATCCCCCCCCCTAGGAAAGATCCGACCTCGGATCGTGATCCTGATCACCATGGAAACGGTTGTCGTGGACAGACTTGTAGTTGGACGGAGTTGAATACATTGCACAATCCAAGTACTCGAAGGTGTCTCCTGAGTGGTATACATGCAAAAAGAACAAACACAAACGACACTCAGAAATACAATGGTTAGCGCACAAGGTGTCCATCAAATAAGCATGAGTTCGTCTGATAAGATTGATCATGACAAGGTGCATGAAGGTTATCCAAATGATGTAGAATGATATGTAATGCATTCATGGGAGCAATTTCATTCATTGTGCACACAAAGGTATTGTGAATGTTTTCAATGCAACCATTGTGCAAAATGATGTCATAATGGGACGGTGTATCAAAAGCATGAATATGGTATTTGGTGCTCAATGTGACTATGTTATCATGCAATTGATGGTAGGCAATGTGATCATTATGTACGAATATGCCATCATGGAAGATCACAACAAATTTTCTATGGAAATGCAAAAGCTCATATATCTTGGATGACATGGTAATATAAGATGCAACAAGGCAATCATAATGTGAGTCAATCCATGCATAAGATGCAAATTTGTTATGGGTGGTGTTGTTCCATAGCTCGATGTCATGGTAGAAGTGGTGGTCCGGAGGTGCATCCAATAAGTCCGAGCACTTCTCAATGTGAAGGTACATAGAGCCAATCTCCAATGTCGCTCCTCCATTCGCGAGATGTATCATGTAGAAAAGAAGAAGGAGACAACAATGAAAGAATGACCCATCCAATATGCGTATTTGAGGATGGCTCAAAGGGAAGGAGTTCACCCTTATGACGATGTCGAAAATGTTGGTGTCACACATTGTGTACGCCTTCCAATAACCAAGTTATCACATGATGGTACCGCCTTTGTGAATCCTTGAAAATGAAAGAACATGGCAAACACTCGGAAAAACAAATGAGGTTAGGGGAAGTGCAAAACCTATCCTTCGTGTGGTAAGATACCCAACAAGTGTATGCATCATGCTCATCATAAGAAAGGACAAGAGAGTATTGCATAGTATGGAGGCATATGATGCGAGAACAACCAAATACAATTGGCTCAAACAAAAAAGCATGCATAACAAGTAAGGTGTCAAAGCCTCCATGAGGAATAAGCATAGCAAGTTGGCACTCAATACAAGGGGATATTAGAGATTTAACTAAAGGAGAAAAGATACAATGATCAAGACAAAACAAGTGAGAGGCATGAACATATATGCTATCAACCCAATGAAACTAGCAAGAATGGATCATGGGTGATGCAACCAAGCAAGTGACCATCGTAAACAAGTCATGCAAGCTAGTAGTGCGAAGATGCAACATACTAGAGGTAATCAAGGTCATCATGCCATGTGTGCAAATAGTGGGCATATATAATGCACATGACATATCACAAGCATGAAAACAAGATATGAGCAAAGTGTCATCATTGTATTCGCAAGAGGTTCTATGCAAATAGCAATGGGACATCACGACTCTCCCAACACAAGAATCAACAATATCATAGGGCATGTATAGAACATGGTAAAAGCAACAAGGATCTCAACCAAGCATGCAAATATACATAGAAGTAGTATAATGGTGAATCATGGGTAAATGCAAGAAACAGTCACAATTGCATGGCAAAATCATAGAAAGAGGTGTATCATCCAAAGTGAACACGCTACAATGGGCATAAATTTACAAGTGATATATAGTCCATTGTCATGTGAGATACAAGTAAAAGAGATGTGCCTAGTCTTTGCGCGAAGGGAACGGTGGTAAGGATAATCCACGGGATCCGAAATCGTCGTTGCTCTCAAGAGATTGTTTCGTCAACTCATGGGATTGTGAGGTTGACGAGTGTTCATAAGTACCTACACAAAACAAAGGCAAAGGAAAAATTGTGTGTGCGTGGTATATGTACACATCATCCATTATGATGCACACGTGCTTGTGTTCGTTAGCACAAAATATCCAATGGTCAAATAAATGAGATGCATGATATAGAAACGTGTCATCCATCATGATAGGTTTTTTGTTATGTATAGCATAATGGAGACTCAAATTGTGTGATGCATCATGAGAAATATCTAGAGCATTGTTATTCATGGAATGCATATGTTGCACACAATCATGGGAAACATGCAAAGTATGGAATGCATCAAAATCTCCTAGTATGTATGAGGAAACTATGGGGATCTCCTCATGAGAATTAGTGGAAACATTACATGGAGAATATTGACAACATCCAAAACAAAGGATATTCTGAACAATGTGATCATGGCATGGCATAGTAGATAAATCGCGCAAATCATGTCAAAGAAGCATGTCAATATCATGGCATGAAAATCAAAAGCCAATGACCATCATCTCGTCATCTATGCCATAAGTGCAAACGGGATTTATTTTAATGGTGCATGCATGGTTACTATGTTGAGATTGAAATGATGCAATAAGGGAGATCTCACTCATAGCATATGCCAAGTTTAATGGGTTGTCGAACATGATGTGACCAAAAGAATTTTCATATGATATTCTATGGAGCATAGCATCATAACTAGGCAAATCAATATGATCATCATCATATTCATCATAAATGGGTGGCATATCGAAATAAGACATAGTATGCAAAGAATCCATAAGGTGATCAACATCATGCAAGCAATCATTTGCAAGATAGTCCACTAGTGGGACAAGAGAAGCACCATCACCTATGTTACCTTTGGAGCATCGCTCATGTGTTGTAGGTTAGGTGTCCAAGACCAATTTATGGTCATCTTCATCTTGATGGAACCATGTGGGGGTGCATCATTGTCCATGATGGCCATCATCGTCTCCATTGGAGGTATGGACTCGTCGAGGATAGGTATGTCGTCATGTAGGAGACCTAGCACCAAAAGGGAAAACACACTCGGAGTAGAGGGCAAGTCTTTAGAAATCATAGTGGCCTCACATGTTGTGTCAACTACCTCACTCACTAAGTGTTGTGGCTCACTCACTCCCTCTTGGATGCTCTCACTCGTATGGTTGGTGGAGTCACTCAAATGGATCTCAACCTCACATAGGATGTGTGGCATGCTCTCATGTGTGGGGCTTGTGGTGGTCGCACTCATCCTCTCATAGAAAATGCACTCAATGTCACATATGGTGGAGTCACTCATATCACTCATGGTGGGGTGGCGCTCCTCACATGGGAATTGGGGCATCTCGTCATATGTGGGTGTCGGAGAGATGTCAGTGCAAATGTCTCCATGCTCAACTCCTATCGCCGCCATGGTTGAAGGGCTAGTCCCATGCTCAACCTCCTCATCCATAACGCCTCCAAAGATTAATGTCGTAGGATGTGGCAAATCATCACTCTCCTCCGAGATCAAAGAGAAGATCTCATGTGCACTCGCGTAGCGTGACTCGGAGTAGGAGTCCAATATGGGCGTCGTCTTCGTGTTGTTGAAGAGGTTCATGCTCGTCGCCGTGGTCGAAGGGGATGGCCCATGCTCGACCGTCTTGTAGCCATCGTCTTGTAAGAGGCCCATATGATGTGGCACCTCGTAGCTCGTCTCCATGACCGAAGGGAAATTCCCATGCTCGGCCATCGTTCTTGAGGGGCTTCCAAAGACAGAAGTGTCGCCCTCGCTTGTAGGAGGTCGCCTTGGACATGATGATGTCGATGTAGGCGTACTCGTGGGAAGTAGGCGAAGATGTCGTACGTCCAAAGGCGAAGATGCCTTGATAGCACTTGGCGAAGATGCCGAAGTGGAGGTGGTGGTGGCCGTAGCATCCTGTTGGTGGTTCTTGTCTCACGGTCTTCTCTTGTGCTCATGAAGGTTGGTCATAGCTTGATGTATAGCTTGTTGGGACTTGTAGGTTTGCGCTTGTCGAGCATCTTCATGTTGATGTTGTCGTTGTCGTGCTTGTGCTCATAGTAGATGTGGTTCGTCATCGTGCACATGATGGTTGGAGGTGGCTTGCCCTTCATGACCATGTGGATCACGAACGTGATGGTGGTCGCCATGGGGACGTGGATGAAGGAAATATGCCCTAGAGGCAATAATAAAGTTGTTATTTTATATTTCCTTATTCATGATAAATGTTTATTATTCATGCTAGAACTGTATTGACCGGAAACCTTAATACATGTGTGAATACATAGACAAACACTGTGTCCCTAGTGAGCCTCTACTTGACTAGCTCGTTGATCAAAGATGGTTAAGGTTTCCTAACCATGGACATGAGTTGTCATTTGATAACAGGATCACATCATTAGGGGAATGATGTTATGGACATGACCCATCCGTTAGCTTAGCATATTGATCGTTCAGTTTTATTGCTATTGCTTTCTTCATTTCAAATACATATTCCTTCGACTATGAGATTATGCAACTCCCGAATACCGGAGGAATACCTTGTGGGCTATCAAACGTCACAACGTAACTTGGTGATTATAAAGATGCTCTACAGGTATCTCCGAAGGTGTTTGTTGGGCTGGCATAGATCAAGATTAGGATTTGTCACTCCGAGTATCTGAGAGGTATCTCTGGGCCCTCTCGGTAATGCACATCATAAGAAGCCTTGCAAGCAAAGTGACAAATGAGTTAGTTACGGGATGATGTATTACGGAACGAGTAAAGAGACTTGCCGGTAACGAGGTTGAACTAGGTATGAAGATACCGATGATTGAATCTCGGGCAAGTAACATACCGATGACAACAGGAATAACGTATGTTGTCATTACGGTTCGACCGATAAAGATCTTCGTAGAATATGTAGGAACCAATATGAGCATCCAAGTTCTGCTGTTGGTTATTGACCGGAGAGGTGTCTCGGTCATGTCTACATAGTTCTCGAACCCGTATGGTCCGCACGCATAACGTTCGATGATGATTTATTATTATATGAGTTATGTGATTTGGTGACCGAATGTTGTTCGGAGTCCCGAATGAGATCATGGACATGACGAGGTGTCTCGAAATGGTCGAGCGGTAAATATTGATATATAGGATGATAGTATTCGGACACCGGAAGTGTTCCGGGTAGTATCAGGTATTTATCGAAGTACCGGGGGGGGGGGGGGGGTTCCGGAACCCCCGGGGGGAAGATATGGGCCATATGGGCCATAAGAGGAGGCCAAATAGGAGAAGGAAGTGGGGTTCGCGCCCCCCTTTCCTTCCTCCCTTCCCTCTTCCCTTTCCCCCCTCCGAAAATAAGGAAGGGGGAGGCCGAATTGGGAGAGGACCCCAAGTAGGATTCCTCCTAGTTGGGGCGCCCCAAGGCTGCTCCCCTCCCCCTCCCACCTATATATACGTGGGGAGGGGGCGCCTAGAACAGACACCAACAATTGCTTGCCGTGTGCGGCGCCCCCTCCATAGTTTACGCCTTCGGTCATATCTTCGTAGTGCTTAGGCGAAGCCCTGCGCGGATCACTTCACCACCGTCATAACCGTATTTTATTAGATATGGTGCGATATATGATGTCTCTTACCTATTTACCACTATCATTTTTTATTTATGCATTAGAGACAGCTGCATTCACGTTAAATAGGGCACCATCTAAATCCGTTGAGATGACACCGTATGAACTGTGGTTTGGTAAGAAACCTAAGTTGTCGTTTCTTAAAGTTTGCGGTTACGACACTTATGTCAAAAGGCTTCAGCCAGATAAGCTCGAACCCAAATCGGAGAAGTGCGCCTTCATAGGATACCCTATGGAAACAATTGGGTACACCTTCTACCATAGATCCGAAGGCAAGATCTTTGTTGCCAAGAATGGAAACTTTCTAGAGAAGGAGTTTCTCTCGAAAGAAGTGAGTGGGAGGAAAGTAGAACTTGATGAGGTAGTTGTACCTTCTCTCGAATTGGAAAGTAGCTCATCACAGAGAACCGTTCCCGTGATGCCTACACCAACTAGAGAGGAAGCTAATAATGATGATCATGAAATTTTAGATCAAGTTACTACCGAAACTCATAGGTCAACCAGAGAACGTTCGGCACCAGAGTGGTACAGTAATCCTATTCTGGAAGTCATGTTACTAGACCATGACGAACCTACGAACTATGAAGAAGCTATGATGAGCCCAGATTCCGATAAATGGCTTGAGGGCATGAAATCTGAGATAGGATCCATGTATCACTACAAAAAAAAGACACATTCGTGACATTTTGGGCCGAACGAAATTTTTCTCTCTCATACATATGACACTTCTATGACGATAATTGTGACAAAACCCGGTATCATCATATATGTGGTGGGCTCCTACTTCTATGACAAAAAATCATGACAAAATGGGCTTTTCGCCCTGGGCGGGCCGGAGACGCAGTTGCATGACATTCTTTGGGCCGTCCATGACGGAAAAAACCGTGGTAGAAGCGAGGGCGAGGAAAATTTCGGGGAGTTCCCGGTTACGGTGGGAGGTCGGGGACCGAGCGATGCGCGTTTCTCTCGTACACGTACGCGCGTGTGTGCGAGGCGTTGGCTCTAACTGAACCCGAGCGGGGCGTTGGGCTCTAACTGAACCCGAGCGATTGCACTGTAGGCTACGCGTTACTGAACCCGAGCGATCGATCGATGCCTGTTAACTATACCCGATCGAGCGATTCCTTCGCTACTGCTGCTAACTGAAGCCGATCGATGCTGCCTCTGGGATGAGCAGTCAGCGTTGCAGGGGGGTTTGGATGAACAGTGAGCGGTGGCGTTGCCTCTGGATGAACAGGACCCCGTGGTGTGGTGGAGGGCTGGATGAACAGAAGACGGTGGAGGGGTGCCCGTGGAGGGGTGGTTGAATAGGACCCCGTGGTGTGGAGGGCTGGATGAACAGTAGACGATGGAGGGGTGCCCGTGGAGGGTGGTTGAACAGTAGCCGGTGGAGTAGCGCGCGGTGGAGGCTGGATGAACAGGAGCCCGTGGAGGCTGGAGGAGGTCGACGGTAGCCCGTGGAGGCTGGAGGAGGTCGACAGTGGAGATGAACAGTATCCCGTGGAGTCCCGTTTTGCGGTACACCACACCCCTCCCGATGAACAGGACCCCCGTTTCGACCGTAGGAGGTCCGTTTCATCCGTTTTGCGGTACGCCACACCCCTCCCAATCAACAGGACCCCCGTTTCGACCGTAGGAGGTCCGTTTCGTCCGTTTTGCGGTACGCCACACCCCTCCCGGTCAACAGGACCCCCATTTCGACCGTAGGAGGTCCGTTTCCTCCGTTTTGCGGTACGCCACACCCCTCCCGATTAACAGGACCCCCATTTCGACCGTAGGAGGTCCGTTTCCTCCGTTTTGCGGTACGCCACACTCTTGCCGATCAATAGGACCCCTGTTTCGACTATAGGAGGTCCGTTCCCTTCGTTTTGCGGTACGCCACACCCCTCCCCAAGAACATGACGCATTCCGTTGCCTCCCCATGAACATGACGCATTCCGTTGCCTCCCCATGAACACGACGATGACGCTGTGTCTCCGTTCCGACCCAGCCATGCACACGAGCCCTGGCCGTACGTATGCGCGAGTAGGCGTTCGAGACCCCGCCCGTATGTACACATACATGGCCGTATTTTCTTTCTTGCACCCTGGCCGCTGTACATACGTGTACATGCTACGTGCGCGCCTGTACTACGACACGTGCGCGCCTCTACATCCACCAGTATATATGTACGTACACGTTCGCGACCAGAATGACAACGCTACGTACGCTTCGACCAGGTGGGTCCTGACTGTCAGGCACTTCCTTGCCTGCGAAGATGTAGCTGGTGGGTCCCAGCAGTCAGGAGGGCGAATCGTTTTTTTTGCCCGGACGCACTTCCTTGCATGCAAAGATGTAGCTGGTGGGTCCCAGCAGTCAGGGGCAAACGTTTTTTTCGCGAAATACGATGGCCCGTCCGGTGGGTCCCCGCTGTCAGGTGGAGGAATAATTATTTTGCACGTAATAAGGAGGCACTTCCTTGCTGCGGCCGTGGACCCAGCTGTCAGCCTCTCCACGTACAGTCCACGTCCGATGGAAGCCGTTCCTTGACCACGTTGACCACGCCGCGCCGAGTGCACCAGGGCGGTGGACGACGGCGAGGCCTAGGAAGGGGACGACGCGGAGCCCGGGAAGACGCGGCAGTGGATGCCCACGTGTAGAGGAGTACGAGGGTTCACTGGTTCGCTGCGGTGTGAGGCTGCCGTCGCCGCAGAATAACAGGGGGTGTGGGTGAGTAGAGGGATGGCCTAGCCAGCGGTCGGAGTAGTAGGGGGCATGAGGCCTCCGCCGCATCGCAGCCTGCCACGGGAGGCAGGAGCACGAGGCACGACCGGCGCTGGTTTGGGCGGCTGGAGCAAGAAGACCAGAGGTTGAAGAAGCACTACGGCCGTTGGATGGACATCGTACAGTCACTGGAGCTAGAATCGTGCATATTGACTAAGTTGACAAAGCCCTCCGTCCCCGTCAACTTAGTAGGCCCACAAGTCAGCCTGCCACTATACTGGGTCCCAGCTAACAGGGGGAGTATTCATTTTTTTGTGCGTAATAAGGAGGCACTTCCTTGCGTGCGAAGATATAGCTGGTGGGTCCGAGCTGTCAGCGGCGGTAACGTTTTTTTCACGAAATACAGAGGCCCTTTCGGTGGGTCCCTGATGTCAGGTGGAGGAATCATTATTTTGCGCGTAATAAGGAGGCATTTCCTTGCGTGCGGCCGTGGACCCAGCTGTCGGCCTCTCCACGTACAGTCCACTTCAGATGCATGTCGGTCGTTGACCACGTTGACCAGGCCGCGCCGAGAGCACCAGGGCGGTGGACGACGGCGAGGCCTAGGAAGGGAACGACACAGAGGCAGGGAAGACTCGGCAGTTGTTTCCCACGCGGAGGGGAGTACGACTGTACGAGGGTTTACTGGTTCGTCTACCGTCGCCGGAGAACAACAGCAGGTGTGGGTGAGTAGAGGGATGGCTAGGCCAGCGATGGGAGTACGGTCGGGCGGTGAGGCCTGCGCGGCAGCAGAGCCGGCCGTGGGGAGGAGGGAGCAGGCAGTCCCGCCGGTGCTTGTTTCAGCGGCTGGAGCAGGAAGAGTACAGATTGAAGAAGCACGACGGCCGTTGGATACCCATCTAACAGTCACTGCTTGTGCGTCAACCTTTTTTTTAGGAAAGCCACAAATCTGTGGAAAACAGCATACAACCCATCTGCCATTATTTCTAATAATTTACAGCCCATTTGCTAATTATTAAGGTTTTTTTGGAGCCCATATTCTTTTTGTTAGCATTATAGCCCATATTGTGGCCACGCTTAAAAAATTATACGAAATTTTGCATATTTCGGTGCGGTCCAAACTGTTTTTAATCCCGAAATTTCGACTCACATTCAAACTGATTTTAAAAATAAATTTATATCAATATAAAATCCAACAAATTCTCCATGCATAAAAATTAATGTAATTTAAAATCTCGAAATGAAAAAAAAATATTTGAAACTAATTGCCGGTTTGATGTGTTTTAAAAATGTACAGCCCATTCCTCATTACCGATGGGCCATTTTCTCGACCAGCCAAATGAAAGCTCTCCTCGTCTTGAAAGATTTGCAGCCCAACAGGCCTGACAAAGCGACCTACTTGGCAAATCACAAAAAAACTGGGATGTGGCCGTGGACCCAGCTGTCAGCCTCTCCACGTACAGTACTCTTCCGATGGAAGTCGTTCCTTGACCACGTTGACCACGCCGCGCAGAGAGCACCACGGCGGTGGACGACGGCGAGGCCTAGGAAGGGGACGACGCGGAGCCAGGGAAGACGCGTCAGTGGAAGCCCGCGCGGAGAGGAGTACGAGGGTTCAGTGGTTCGGCTATGGTGTGAGGCTGCCGTCGCCGCAGGGCCTGGCCAGCGGTGGGAATAGTAGGGTCGGTGAGGCCTCCGCGGCAGCACAGCCGGCCACGGGAGGCAGGAGCATGCGGCACGACCGGCGCTGCTTTGGGCGGCTGGAGCAAGAAGACCAGAGGTTGAAGAAGCACTACGGCCGTTGGATGGACATCGTACGGTCACTGGAGCTAGAATCGTTCATATTGACTAAGTTGACAAAGCCCTTCATCCCCGTCAACTTAGTAGGCCCACAAGTCAGCCTCCCACCAAGGTGGGTCCCAGCTAGCCGGGGGAGTATTCATTTTTTTGTGCGTAATAAGGAGGCACTTCCGGTGGGTCCGAGCTGACAGCGGTTGGAACGTTTTTTCGCGAAATACGGTGGCCCGTCAGGTGGGTCCCAGCAGTCAGGGGGCAAACTTTTTTTTTCGCAAAATACGGTGGCCCGTCCAGTGGGTCCCTGCTGTCAGTTGGAGGAATCATTATTTTTCGCGTAATAAGGAGGCACTTACTTGCTGCGGCCGTGGACCCCGCTGAGACTCTCCACGTATAGTATACTTTCGATGGAAGTCATTCCTTGACCACGTTGACCTCGCCGCGTTCCGTTGCATGCATGCGTCCATGGGCGTGGTGCGTCCCCACTGTCAGCCTCTCACGTACAGTCATCTTCCAATGACTCTCGGTTGTTGACCACGTTGACCACACCGTGCCAAGCGCACCCAGACTGGAGCGACCCGGAGATGGGGAAGACGGGGCAGTGGAGCCGCAGATGGAGAGGAGTGGGAAACTTCACTGGTTCGGGTGCGCGGCAGCACAGCCGCGGTGCCGCCCATGGGAGACAGGAGCAAGAACAGAGGTTGAAGAAGGAGCACGACTGTTGGATTAAAATCCAACGGTCCAGCTGCTAGAATCATTTGTTGATTAAGTTGACAAAGCCGTGCGTACACGTCCGCTTAGTAGGCCCACAAGTCAGTCACCAAATCTGACGGGTCCCAGCTGTCAACGGGATGAATAATTTTTTTCGCAAAACAAGGAGGCACTTCCTTCCGTGCGAAGATACAGCCGGTGGGTCCCAGCTGTCAGGTGGAGAAATAATTTTTTCCACAAAACAAGGAGGTCCCTCCTGTAGCTGGTTCGAATCCAAACCTAGACTATGACTATATATGGTGCTATGCTACTCTGCAAGTAATGAAACTGACATATCCAACGTTCGCTTCTCCTCTTCTCTACTTACTCTGCCTAGCATCAGAAGCTCTGGCCGCAGCAACCATGTCCGCTGGCTGCTCGTCCACCTGCTCTTCAGCAGGCAACAACCAGATATGCGCCAAGTCACCACCCGTACCATCGCTTGTGGGTCTCATCACACACCCGTCGGCACACGCACCGCAGCCGATTGCTCATCGCAACCGGCTGCCGCTGGTGTGGTGCCACTGCTGCAAATCACGCAGAGTCATCCGTCGTGTCTCAACCACAATCCGCAACCCGGGCCAAGTCTTCTACAAATGCTCGAATCATGGGGTAATAATATGTTTAAGTGTTGTTCTGCTGCTTTCAGTTGCTAATTTTTTTAATAGTTTGGTTGATGATCTTCCAATTTGATTCGTGTAGAAAAGGGAAGATTCGTGTGATTTGTATTTCTGGGAAGTTGCTGATGTGGGGGAATGCAACTACGCTGATTATTTGGTTAGCCGAGGAATCCCAATACCAGCAGGTTGGGGTGTTGGACAAGTAACTGAAGGAACGGCAGAAGAGGAAGATGCAGAGCAGAAGGTTAAAGATGCAGTTCCTCTGATCATGGCCAAGCAACAGGTGCTGAACGGCCTTGACAGCAATGAGGAGATGAAAGAGCTTGTGGAGATAATGGGCAAAATCGATGTGCTCTGTAGGATGATTGTCTCTTTATTTGCAGTGTATGTAGCACTCGTGATGTATTCAGTGGCTACGACATGAGCACTTTGCTAAAACTAGTAATGAATGAAACCTGTGTAGCAGGCTGGGCGTAGTGTTGTGAACATCTAATGATTTCTATTAACGGAAATCAGGGGGTATCCCCTTTTGCTCATATAAATAAATAAATAGCAGAGGCCCTGTCGGGTCAGCTTTGTTCTCATTCGAAGATGTCGAGCAAATTGCAGTCCAATAGCAAACTATGTCATCAAATTCAAGTTTCACAGCCAAATATGAGTACAACTAAACAACAATGTCATCATGTTTTAGTTGTCATACAATGAACAAACACAAATCAGCATACATAACAAGTGATGTTCTCACAGCAAAATACTAAACAACATGTTCATCAGGTTTCAGTTGTCATAGCAAACACAATTTCACATAGTAGATAAAAAAACGTCTTCTGACAGGCAAATACGACAAAAGCAATGTAATCATCATCCGCAGCAGCAGCGTCAACATCTTCGCCATGTGTATCAGTCTGAATCGTAATTCCCCACGGTGTCATCTTCTTCTCCGTCCTCAACGTCCTCGAACGTTGGCTTCTTGTATGTCCACAGCACGACAGGCAATCTTTTCGCCGGCATCATTGACGTGATGGTTCTCAAAGATATTAGGAACATCTGTGTTATCTTGTACATCAGGAGCAGTGTAAGCATCATCTTGTTGTGCAACTTCATTAAACGAATTCCTCTGCTCAAACCTTTGCAATACTCTCTAGTCATCGCTACGTGCAAATGTGCCTTCCAAGAAAAATATCTGTGTTGCTTGATTTGCCAAAATAAAAGGCTCGTTGGTCTGGTACGCCGCCTTGACATTGATGGATTTGAAATAATAATCAGCTCTGGGTTTTGCGATCCTGGAAAACAGGTTATACCAACGATAGCACAACAGAACCACACACCGATGATCCTTGAAACTGGAGATATACTGCAACTGAACAATGTCTGTTATGTTAGCATACATTTCAGTTGTCTCTTTGTCATACGTATCCGTGCTCATGCTGGCACTGTTTTGTGTCTTCCTGCCTTCGTCTCGTGCAAGGGTGTTGTAGCGCACATCTCCAACAACGCAAGATTCATAATGTCTTACCCGAGTATCAGGACCCATTGCTAGTGAGTAAAGGGCATCATCAACTGCCTGCCCATCCTCCCGCATCTTCTTAACCTATGGTTAGAAAATAGACAAGCTGCTCATCTTATGTACTCAATATATTAAAAAAACTGACAGTGCACTTCAAAAGCTTACATGGTTCTTGAACCATTTCGCAAATCCTGCCATAACCAGTTTGTCAATGTTTCTTGGATTTTGCGGCAGTAACTCCTCTTTGTAGATGCTGCACGACATAGTGATCGCGTCAAACATCTAAATATATAAGAATGTGCTGCAAGTTTAGTAGATTACGATGTATAAGTTGCAGTACTGCACTTACTTGATATAAGGTAGTATCTCAGGACAGTTATTCAACACATACCAAACCATTTTGTCCAAATCCTTAGGTTTGTCCTCTTGTCGACTCTTCCCTGTAACTCGAACAGAATAATCGAAAACATTGAGCCCAGGATTGTCTCCACCCACCTCTTTGCTAAGCTGATCAGCTGTTTCAACGTATTTTGAGCAGAATGTCAACGCTTCTGTAGCAATGTAGGCCTCTGCAATGGAACCCTCGGGTCTAGCTCTGTTCCTAACATAGCACTTGAAAGTGCCTAGCCGCCTTTCAATAGGGTACATCCAGCCATACTGTACTGGGCCTCTAAGTAGTGCCTCGTCAGGTAGATGAACAGCCAAATGCACCATCACATCAAAGAAGGTTGGAGGATATATCTTCTCAAGGTCACAAAGGACAGTTGGTATCTTGTCTCTAAGACGCTCCAAAGCATCTATCCTGATATTCCTACTGCAGAGTTCCCTGAAGAATTGTCCCAACTCTGCAACTGCTCTATATAAGTCAGGGCGGCCCAATCCTCTAAGGATAACAGGTAAAACCCTTTGAAGTAGGACGTGGCAGTCATGAGTTTTCAACCCTTGTACCTTGTTTCCATCTGCACTGACTCTCCTTTCAGGGTTGGAAGCAAATCCATGTGGGAATCTCACACGTGACAGGACCTCGCAGAATTCTTTTCTTTTTACCTTGTCCAAGACGTACACAACTGGTGCCATATCCCGTGGTTTACCTTCATCTTGCACCTGCAAATCCTTTCTGATACCCAGGTGTGTCAAATGAATCCTAGATTTTAAGGTATCTTTTGTCTTGCCTTCAATATTAAGAAGTGTGCCGATAATGTTGTCACATATATTTTTCTCGATGTGCATCACATCAAGATTATGCCGCAGATCCAAATCTTTCCAATACTCCAAGTCCCACAAAGTAGACCTACGGGTAAACAATAATCTCTCTTCTACCCTGCCACACTTCCTTTTCCCGCTACCATTATGAGGATGGTTTCCTGGTGTAATATGCCTAACCTTCTCTAATTCCACTTGCAACTCATCGGCGGTGAGCCTCTTTGGCACATCACGGTTTTCATGCTTTGCATTGAACACATGTCTTTGGTATTTTCTAGGATGCGGCTTGTCCTTGGCAAAGAAACGACGGTGTCCAATGTAACAGATCTTGCTAAGTATTGCGTATGACAGCGGATTCCTGTCACAGCAATGTAACGCCCACGATGCGGCTATATCTCCCACGTGTCGAGGCACGACTTAGAGGCATAACCACATTGTAGGTATTGTTGCAAGAAGGGTCATCTTCACACAATCCCATGTAATGAACAAGAATGGGATAACGAGAGTTGGCTTACAATCGCCACTTCACACAATACATAAATTAATTCATACATCATCCAAAATCCACACATAGACCGACTACGGTCAAATCCAAATGCAAATAAGATAACCCCAAATGCTAGATCCCCGATCATCCCAACTGGGCTCCACTACTGATCATCAGGAAACGAAACATAGTAACGACCACGTTCCTCGTCGAACTCCCACTTGAGCTCAGTTGCGTCACCTGCACTGGTATCGTCGGCACCTGCAACTGTTTTGGTAGAATCTGTGAGTCACGAGGACTCAGCAATCTCACACCCGTGAGATCAAGACTATTTAAGCTTATAGGAAAGGATGGTGTAATGAGGTGGAGCAGCAGCAAGCACTAAGCATATATGGTGGCTAACATACGCAAAGAGAGCGAAAAGAGAAGCAACGCAACGGTCGCGAAGCTAGAAATGATCAAGAAGTGATCCTGAAACTACTTACGTTCATACATAACTCAAACCGTGTTCACTTCCCGGACTCCGCCGGGAAGAGACCATCACGGCTACACACACGGTTGATGTATTTTAATTAAGTCAAGTGTCAAGTTCTCTACAACCGGACATTAACAAATTCCCATCTGCCTCATAACCGCGGGCAAGGCTTTCGAAAGATAATACCCTGCAGGGGTGTCCCGACTTAGCCCATTATAAGCTCTCACGGTCAATGAAGGATAAACCTTCTCCCGGGAAGACCCGATCAGTCTCGGAATCCCGGTTTACAAGACATTTCGACAATGGTAAAACAAGACCAGCGAAGCCGCCCGAATGTGCCGACAAATCTCGATAGGAGCTGCACATATCTCGTTCTCAGGGCACACCGGATTGTCCAAGCTTCCGATAGGCGAGCCCAGAGTTGCCCCTGGTGGCCACCGGTGACTGACAGGTTGGACCAACACTCAGAGGAGCACTGGCCCGGGGGTTTAAAATAAAGATGACCCTCGGGCTCGTGAAAACCCGAGGGAAGAAGGCTTAGGTGGCAAATGGTATAACCAAGGTTGGGCCTTGCTGGAGGAGTTTTATTCAAGGCGAACTGTCAAGGGGGTCCCATAAATCACCCAACCGCTAAGGAACGCAAACTCAAGGAACATAATACCGGTATGTTGGAAACTAGGGCGGCAAGAGTGGAACAAAACACCAGGCATAAGGCCGAGCCTTCCACCCTTTACCAAATATATAGATGCATTAATTAAATAAGAGATATTGTGATATTCCAAAATATCCATGTTCCAACATGGAACCAACTTCAACTTCACCTGCAACTAGCAACGCTATAAGAAGGGCTGAGCAAAAGCGGCAACTTAGCCAAACAACGGTTTGCTAGGAAAGGATGGTTAGAGGCTTGACATGGCAATATGGGAGGCATGATATAGCAAGTGGTAGGTAGCGCAGCATACCAATAGAGCGAACAACTAGCAAAGCAAAGATAGAAGTGATTTCGAGGGTAAGGTCATCTTGCCTGCAAGGTTCTCGGAGTTGTCGAAAGGTTGATCCTCGTAAGCGTACTCAACAGGTTCCTCGTTCACGAACTCGTCTCCTGGCTCTACCCACAGCAAGAACACAAGCAATGGAACCACAATCAATCACGGGAAATGCACAAGCAACATGATGCAATACATGCATCATATGCGAGATATGATATGCGATGCGTATGCGTGCTCCGGAAGAAAAAGGATGAACAAGGCAGTAACTTGACAAACCAAGTATGCCACTAGCAAGATGAGATGATTTCGGTCAAAATCGATATAAGGATCACCGGAAACGGATGCATGGTTTGCAAACGGCAAGCAAAACAAGAATGACACGATTCTGCGATTAACAGCATGATAGCACTTAGAATAGATCAAGAAACTATACTACAGCACACCAACATAGCAACAAAGCATATGGCAGTGATCTCCAGGAGATGCTTGACAAAAGATGAACACTGAGCTACGGCTAGATCACAACATAACATGTTCAAACAAGCATGGCAAAAGTGCAAAAGATATCAGCTTCACAGACTTGGTGAAAATACTGAACATGGCTGAAACAGCATCAGGTAGCAATGTTCAGAGCAAGCAAAACACATGCTACAAGAACTTATCGTAGCCAAACAAGGCATGGAATGAATCTACTAAATGCATAGAACAAAAGCTCCTTATTGACCATGAGCCAAAAAGGCACAGAAGATATAATGGCACCCATGTAAACATAGCAAGTTTCGTTAACAGGTTTCAGACTTTGCAGAAATCAGAGCATGGCATTAATAGAAATATGAAGGCATCTTTGTGAGCTCGATGAACTCATCACAAAGAAATGCATGACAAAACAAGCATATATACAGTAAGATGGCATGTTTATGAAGCTAACCATGGCAAGAGCAAGTTCATAGCATGTATGAATCAACTACAACAATCTTGGCAAAATTGAATATCATGTTAACAATCTGCCAGGAATATTTTATAGCAAAAGTAGAGTAAGATTAAGACATGTTAGGGCACTCCATAATTGCAAACAGGGGAATGGATGGATAGAGCACAATTATATCTACAAAACATCCTTACTGAACATGCCCAAAAGAGGCATGTGTCTCACTGTAGACACATGGATACATGGCAACAAAATAACAGCAGGTAAAAGATGGCAAAATTCCAAGTCCCCTAAAACAGAAACATCACGAAGCCTAGTTTGCATGCTTATGCTAGTCACCACATAGATCCCAAAAATACATGGCATACACCTCTGTAAAGATGGCATGGCGTAGATCAAAACACCTGTAGAGCTCATGCCCATAAGATGCACGCATCAAATGCAACAAAAATAACAAAACACCAAGTTCTGATAAGTAACAACAGTAAACATCTTATAGCACTCTTGCACCAGAGATTTGGGCGTCAAGATGGACTCAAACGAGCATCGCACAATGGAACAAAATAAAGAGCATCTCGTGATGAACATTTCGATATATCACACGCACAAAACGGAGTAGCACACATGGAGTTATGACATGATGAACATGACAACAAGAGATGGGAATCTAGGGGACTTGGTGAGATTTTACCCCGCGAAAAAGTCAACGGCTGGAACGGGTCGCGGAGGCGGAGCGGATCGGGTCGGGACGAGGCAGAAGAGGACCCGGGCGGCGGCGACGGCGTCTCCGGCGAGGTCTTCGACGGCGGGGGCGACGGATCCGGCCGGGCTCGGGCTCCAGCAACCGGATCTGGCGATGGCGGCGGCGGAGCTCCTCCGGGGCGACGGCGGCGGACGGGGAAGACGGCTGGCGGGTGGCGCGCGCGGCGAGCTCGCTGGCGGGCGGCGCTGGATATCGGGCGGTGGAGTACGGGGCGACGGCGGGCCGGGAAGGCACGGAGCGGCGCGGTTGGCGGGGGAGCGCCCGGGCTCGGGGGCCGGCCTCGGGCCCGGCGGGCTTCGGCGGCGGGGACGCGGGCGGGGCCACGTGGCGCGTGCCCGTCGGCTCGGGGCGGCGGCGGCGTTTCGTCCGACCGGACCGGAGATGTCCGGCGGACGAGAGGGAGCGGGCTATGGTTTCGGGGCCCGGATTTGGAGGAGGGTGCACATATTTATAGGTAGAGGGAGCTAGGAGGCTCCAAATGGAGTGCGGTTTTCGCCCACACGATCGTGATCTGACGACGGAGAGCATGGAAGTGACTTAGATCGGTTATTGGGCTGTTTTGGAGGGGTGTTGGGCTGCAACACACAAAAGGCCTTTGCGGTTACCCGGTTAACCGTTGGAGCATCAAACGACCTCCAAATGGAACGAAACTTGACAGGTGGTTTACCGGTGGTATACCAAGGCCACTTGGCAAACCTCGGTCCATTCCGAGAACGTTCAACACCCGCTCACGAAAAGAGACAAGAGGGGGTGCGCCGGTGCGTGTGGGAGTGTCGGATTGCAAAACGGACAACGGGGAAAATGCTCGGATGCATGAGACGAACACGTATGCAAATGAGATGCACATGATGACATGATATGAGATGCATGACATGAATAAAATGCAAAAACGAAAGATAAACCCGACCACGAAGGGAATATCATAACACATAGCCAAAAATGGCAAGAGTTGGAGTTACAAATATGGAAAGTTACATCCGGGGTGTTACAACACTCCACCACTACGAGAGGATCTCGTCCCGAGATCTAGGACTAAAAGAACTGCGGATATCTAGAACTGAGGTGGTCCTCGCGCTCCCAGGTGGCTTCTCGGTCGGAATGGTGCGACCACTTCACTTTCAGGAATTTGATTGAGTTGTTGCGAGTCTTGCGCTCAGTTTCTTCAAGAATAGCAACGGGATGCTCATGATAAGACAGATCTTCTTGGAGGTCAATCTCTTCGAAGTTGATGGTGCGCTCAGGAGTCTTGAAGCACTTGCGAAGCTGTGACACGTGGAACACATCGTGCACGTTCGCGAAGTTGGAGGGAAGCTCAACTTGATAGGCGAGGTCGCCTCTTTTGCCAATGATCTTGAAAGGACCCACGTATCTAGGGGCAAGCTTCCCTTTGATACCGAAGCGGCGAGTGCATTTCATTGGAGAGACGCGGAGGTAGACATGGTCTCCGACCTCGAAAGCCATGTCACGGTGCTTGCTATCATAGTAACTCTTCTGGCGTGATTGCACGGCTTTGAGATTTTCACGGATGACTTTACACATTTCTTCAGCCTCTGTGATTAAGTCATTGCCAAGAAGTTGGCGTTCACCAGTCTCTGACCAATTGAGAGGAGTACGACACTTTCTGCCATATAGAATCTCGAATGGGGCCTTGCCTGAACTCGCTTGGAAGCTGTTGTTGTAGGAGAACTCGGCATATGGGAGGCAATCTTCCCACTTCATGCCAAAGGAAATGACACAAGCCCTGAGCATATCTTCAAGGATTTGATTGACTCGCTCGACATGGCCACTAGTTTGAGGATGGAAAGCTGTGCTGAAGCGAATGTTGGTGCCCATGGCCTTCTGGAAGGAGTCCCAGACTTAGAAGTGAAGATGCTTCCACGATCTGAAGAAATCACTTGTGGAATGCCGTGCAAGGAGACAATCCTGGAGGTGTATAGCTCTGCCAACTGAGCTGCTGTGATAGATTCTTTGATTGGAAGGAAATGAGCCACTTTTGTAAGCTTGTCGATGACAATGAAGATAGCATCATTTCCATGCTTGGACTTGGGAAATCCAGTCACGAAGTCCATTTCGATATGATCAAACTTCCATTCTGGAATAGCAAGAGGTTGGAGGAGACCAGCTAGTCGTTGGTGTTCTGCTTTCACACTTCGACAAACATCACATTCATTCACGAATTGAGCGATTTCTCGCTTCATTCAAGTCCACCAATACGACTGCTTGAGGTCATGGTACATCTTCGTACTTCCAGGATGAATGGAAAGAAGAGAATTGTGCGCCTCGTTCATAATGACTTTCCTTAGATCACCTTTAGGAACCACAATCCGGTCCTCGAAGAATAAAGTGTCTCTGTCATCAATGCGATAGCACTTGTATTTGGAAAGACCCTTGTTGATACCACGTTTCACCATCTTCACCATGGCATCAAGAAGTTGTGCCTCACGAATTTGATCTTCCAAAGTAGGAGAGACTAGGAGGTTGGCAAGAAATCCTTGAGGAACAACTTGGAGATTCAGTTTGCGGAAAGCTTCACAAAGATCCAGTTGATATGGCTTGAGAATTAAGCTGTTACAATAAGCCTTCCTGCTCAAAGCATCTGCAATGATGTTGTCCTTGCCTGGAGTATATTCAATACTCGGATTGTACTCTTGAATCATTTCGACCCATCGAGTTTGCCTGAGGTTGAGGTTGGGCTGAGTGAAGATGTACTTGAGACTCTTGTGATCGGTGAATATGTCCACTTTTCTTCCCAACAAGAGATGTCTCCATGTTATTAATGCATGGACAACTGTCGCCAACTCAAGATCGTGAGTGGGGTAGTTCTTTTCGTTGGGCTTCAACTGACGAGAGGTATAGGCCACAACTTTCTTCTCTTGCATTAACACAACACCGAGACCTTGAAGAGAATCATCACAGAAAACTTCGAATGGCTTGGATTCGTCAGGAGGAGTTAAGACAGGAGCTGTGACGAGTTTCTCTTTGAGAGTGTTGAAAGCAACATCACACTCAGGAGTCCAGACATACTTCACATGCTTCTGGAGGAGGTTGGAAAGAGGCTTTGCAATCTTAGAGAAATTCTCAACGAATCTTCGGCAATAGCTTGCAAGACCAAGAGGAGGTTCCCAATTCACAATTGCAGACACCTTCTCGGGATTAACAGCGATGCCCTTGGCAGAGATGATATGACCAAGGTAAAGAACTTCATCAAGCCAAAACTCACATTTGGAAAACTTCGCATAGAATTGATACTCTCTGAGCTTGTCGAGCACCAATCGCAAAAGTTTGGCATGATCCTTCTTATTCTTGGAGAAGACCAAGATATCATCGAGATACACCAGGACGAATTCATTGGTATAGGGGTTGAAGATGAAGTTCATCATTCGAGAGAATGTTGGAGGAGCATTGACAAGGCCGAAAGACATGACAGTATATTCGTAAGAACCAAAGCTTGTTCTGAATGCTGTCTTGGGAATATCTTCTTCATGAATGCGAATCTGATGATAACCCATACGGAGGTCAAGCTTGGAGAATACTTTAGCACCTTTAAGTTGCTCGAATAGCTCATTGATGTTGGGAAGTGGATACTTGTTCTTGATTGTCTTCCTGTTCAATGGACGGTAGTCGACACAAAGTCGGTCCGTGTCATCCTTCTTCTGGACAAAAAGAACACCACAACCCCACGGAGATGAACTCGGTCTGATCAGACCCAGACACTCTTGTTCATCGAGCTGTTTCTTCAATTCTTTCAGCTCCTTGGGTCCAAGCTTGTAAGGACGCTTGCAAACGGGTTTAGTGCCAGGCTCAAGATCGATAACGAACTCAACTGGCCGGTGAGGAGGCATACCCGAAAGCTCTTCTGGAAAGTCATCTTGGTACTCACAAACGACTGGAATTTGAGAAATAGCATCCAACTCGCACTTCTCATTGAGAGAAAACAACTGAATGGTTTCATCACGAGCGGCATAGATGATAACATCCTCAGAAGAGTGTGTCAATTTAATTTCCCTGGCAGCACAATCAAGTTGAGCCTTGTGCTTAGAAAGCCAGTCCATCCCGAGAATTAGATCAATATCCGAGTCACCAAGGACAATTGGCTTAGATAGAAATTTATAGTCCCCCATCTTGATGGAAACATCCGTAACCATGTAGATTGCATTCATGCATTTTCCCGGAGAGACAACTGCTAACGTTCTAGGCAATTCTTGGAAATGCAACTCATGCTTAGATGCAAATGGTCTTGAGATGAAACTAAGCGATGCACCAGTGTCAAAAAGAACTTTTGCAGGAAAATCGTTAACAGGAAGATTACACATTATCACTTCTGAAGAGTCCTCTGCCTGAGCTGCGTTCATCATGTTGACCTTTGCAAACTTGGGATTATGCTTGACCACTGCATTGCTGGAAGATCTCACAGGAGGAGGAGGCGGAAGGCGCCTTTGGTTGAAGCACTTGTTAGCATAGTGACCTTTCTGCTGACACTTGTTGCAAGTCACCTCTGAGAGTGGACGATGATAAGGAGCATTCGACTTTGGAGCTTGATTCTGAGACTTGTTCTGATAGCCAGGGTTGGGTGGGTGGGAAGATCCATGGCCACCTTTGTTCTTCTGCTGAAAAGGATAACGAAACGGAGGAGGAGGAGACAACCAGAACTTCTGTTGCTTAGCAGCCACTAGTGAGGAAGAAGAAGACTGAACTGCGTCCCTGACTCTCTTCTTAGAAGCCTCACACTTGAGCTGAGCAGCCTCTTGCTTCAGTGCCATATTGTAGAAATCATCATACTTGGTCGGCTCAAAAAGCACGAGAGGTAATTGCAGATCTTCTCTGAGGCCACCTCTGAATTGATAGATCATGCTCTTTTCATCAGGAAAGTCTTGCTTAGCGAAGCGAGCGAGTTTCTGAAACTGGGTATAGTATTGATACACGGACATGCTGCCTTGCTTGAGATTGCGGAACTCCTCACGCTTGCTCTCAACAACACTTTGTGGAATGTGGTGAGCTTTGAAGTCTCGGTGGAAATCATCCCAGGTAATCACACGACCTCCTCTGGAATCTTTGTATTGTTGATACCACTCGGCAACTTGATCCTTGAGTTGAAAAGAAGCGAACTTGACAAAGTCCTCAGGCCTGACATTGCTACATTCAAAATGCTTGTTGATGTCCATGAGCCAATCATCGGCGTCTGTGGCCTCGGCACAGTAGCTGAAAGACTTCGGCTGATTTGCGAGGAACTGGTTGAGGGTAGCGAAGTGAGGCTGATTGTTGCCTTGGCCTTGATTTCCTTGGTTGCCTTGCCCTTGGGTGCGCTCTTGCAAGAGTTGCAAAATCATCTGAGCATTGGCGTTGGTGGCTGCCATGATAGCTTGCCATGCCTGCGGAGGCGGAGGTGGTGGCGGAGGGTTCGCCTGACTCCCCTCATTGCATTCCGGATTCTGACGCGTTGGCAGAGCCATCCTGGAGAGGGTGACATCCGTTAGCATCTTGATAGACAGATAGGCAAATTGAATCAACGGATAGAAATTGCAACATATAGTCTTCACAATAAACATTTGAACGAGGATGAACGAATGAATTCCATAGTAAATCATCACACTTCCATAAGGTGAGAAGCCACTTGATAAAGGGTTGATGAATAAAATAACAAGGTGCAGCTGGAACAAATAAATGGTAAGGATTACCCAATCACAAACCAAATATCTGCGGGAAGAAAAGCTAAGAGCTACTTGAGTCCCACCTATAAACTCCCCAAATTTCTGGTTATGCAATCTGGTGTTGGGGATACAGGGGACACAAAATATATCACCCAAACTAGCAATCCCTAGATCCAGCTGTATCCATCCGTCAACACATAACCAACAAACCTTCGGAAATCGTGTACCTCAACCTTCGAAAAGCATCCGTTATACGAGTTATGGCAATACTCCCGAACTCCCGCCCCAGTACTGGGTGGCGTCGAGGTGATCTCACCAACAACTGCATAAAAGAGATTTCGATGTCGGCGAAACTCAGGTATTCCAGAACTGCAACGATAAAATTGTGACGACAACACCTCGGAGCTCAACTCCCCGGGACACTGCCACAACCCCTAAATGTCAGGAGGCACCAAGAACAATGTTCTCGTCATAAAACCATCGGAACGATTCCAAGATACCCGTGTGATCCTAAATTTTTTTTAGTGAAATTTGAGGAGGGAAGAGTCAAAACTTCTACGTCAGGAGGCCTCACCAGAGCGACGAAGGGACTGAGGAGTAAAAAGAATCCTACTCTCCGATATATATAATCCTAGGACACAAAACATTTGTTTTGTTCCAGACTCAACAACGCCAGCGATTCGATCAAGCAGGGGGATCCTAAGTCGGGGATGGCTCTGATTACCAACTTGTAACGCCCACGATGCGGCTATATCTCCCACGTGTCGAGGCACGACTTAGAGGCATAACTGCATTGTAGGTATTGTCGCAAGAAGGGTCATCTTCACACAATCCCACGTAATGAACAAGAATGGGATAACGAGAGTTGGCTTACAATCGCCACTTCACACAATACATAAATTAATTCATACATCATCCAAAATCCACACATAGACCGACTACGGTCAAATCCAAATGAAAATAAGATAACCCCAAATGCTAGATCCCCGATCGTCCCAACTGGGCTCCACTACTGATCATCAGGAAACGAAACATAGTAACAACCACGTTCCTCGTCGAACTCCCACTTGAGCTCGGTTGCGTCACCTGCACTGGTATCGTCGGCACCTGCAACTGTTTTGGTAGAATCTGTGAGTCACGAGGACTCAGCAATCTCACACCCGCGAGATCCAGACTATTTAAGCTTATAGGAAAGGATGGTGTAATGAGGTGGAGCAACTTCAAGCACTAAGCATATATGGTGGCTAACATATGCAAAGAGAGTGAGAAGAGAAGCAACGCAACGGTCGCGAAGCTAGAAATGATCAATAAGTGATCCTGAAACTACTTACGTTCATACATAACTCAAACTGTGTTCACTTCCCGGACTCCGCCGAGAAGAGACCATCACGGCTACACACATGGTTGATGTATTTTAATTAAGTCAAGTGTCAAGTTCTCTACAACCGGACATTAACAAATCCCCATCAGCCTCATAACCGCGGGCACGGCTTTCGAAAGATAATACCCTGCAGGGGTGTCCCAACTTAGCCCATTATATTCTCTCACGGTCAACGAAGGATAAACCTTCTCCCCGGAAGACCCGATCAGTCTCGGAATCCTGGTTTACAAGACATTTCGACAATGGTAAAACAAGACCAGCAAAGCCGCCCGAATGTGCCGACAAATCCCAATAGGAGCTGCACATATCTCGTTCTCAGGGCACACCGGATTGTCCAAGCTTCCGATAGGCGAGCCCAGAGTTGCCCCTGGTGGCCACTGGTGACTGACAGGTTGGACCAACACTCAGAGGAGCACTGGCCCGGGTGTTTAAAGTAAAGATGACCCTCGGGCTCGCGAAAACCCGAGGGAAGAAGGCTTAGGTGGCAAATGGTAAAACCAAGGTTTGGCCTTGCTGGAGGAGTTTTATTCAAGGCGAACTGTCAAGGGGGGTCCCATAAATCACCCAACCGCGTAAGGAACGCAAACTCAAGGAACATAATACCGGTATGACGGAAACTAGGGCGGCAAGAGTGGAACAAAACGCCAGGCATAAGGCCGAGCCTTCCACCCTTTACCAAATATATAGATGCATTAATTAAATAAGAGATATTGTGATATTCCAAAATATCCATGTTCCAACATGGAACCAACTTCAACTTCACCTGCAACTAGCAACGCTATAAGAAGGGCTGAGCAAAAGCGGCAACTTAGCCAAACAACGGTTTGCTAGGAAAGGATGGTTAGAGGCTTGACATGGCAATATGGGAGGCATGATATAGCAAGTGGTAGGTAGCGCAACATACCAATAGAGCGAACAACTAGCAAAGCAAAGATAGAAGTGATTTCGAGGGTAAGGTCATCTTGCCTTCAAGGTTCTCAGAGTTGTCGAAAGCTTGATCCTCGTAAGCGTACTCAATAGTTTCCTCGTTCACGAACTCGTCTCTCGGCTCTACCCACAGCAAGAACACAAGCAATGGAACCACAATCAATCACGGGAAATGCACAAGCAACATGATGCAATACATGCATCATATGCGAGATATGATATGCGATGCGTATGCGTGCTCCGGAAGAAAAAGGATGAACAAGGCAGTAACTTGACAAACCAAGTATGCCACTGGAAAGATGAGATGATTTCGGTCGAAATCGATATAAGGTTCACCGGAAACGGATGCACGGTTTGCAAACGGCAAGCAAAACAAGAATGCCACGATTCTGCGATTAACAGCATGATAGCAGTTAGAATAGATCAAGAAACTATACTACAGCGCCCCAACACAGCAACAAAGCTTATGGAAGTGATCTACAGGAGATGCTTGACAAAATATGAACACTGAGCTACGTCTAGATCACACCATAACAGGTTCAAACAAGCATGGAAAAAGTGCAAAAGATATCAGCTTCACAGACTTGGTGAAAATACTGAACATGGCTGAAACAGCATCAGGTAGCAATGTTCAGAGCAAGCAAAACACATGCTACGGGAACTTATAATAGCAAAACAAGGCATGGCATGAATCTAATAAATGCGTAGAACAGAAGTCCCTTACTGACTATGTGCTAAAAAGGCACAGAAGATATGATGGCACCCATGTAAACATAGCAAGTTTCGTTAACAGGTTTTAGACTTGGCAGAAATCAGAGCATGGCATTAACAGAAATATGAAGGCATCTTTGTGAGCTCGATGCCCTCATCACAAAGCAATGCATGACAAAAAAAGCATACCTATAGCAATATGGCATGTTTATGAAGCTAACCATGGTAAGAGCAAGTTCATAGCATGTATGGATCAACTACAACAACCTTGGCAAAATTGAATATCATGTTAACAATCTGCCAAGAATATTTTATAGCAAAAGTAGATCAAGATTAAGACATGTTAGGGCACTCCATAATTGCAAAAAGGGGCATGTATGAATAGAGCACAATTATATCTACAAAACATCCTTATTGAACATGCCCAAAAGGAGCACGGATCTCACTGTAGACACATGGATACATGGCAACAAAATAACAGCAGGTAAAAGACAGAAACATCACGAAGCCTAGTTTGCATGCTTGTGCTAGTCACCACATAGATCACAAAAATACATGGCATACACCTCTGTAAAGATGGCATGGCATAGAGCAAAACACCTATAGAGCTCATGCCCATAAGATGCACACATCAAATGCAACAAAAATAACAAAACATCAAGTTCTGATAAGTAACAACAGTAAACATCATATAGCATTTTTGCGCCAGAGATTTGGGCATCAAGATGGACTCAAACGAGCATTGCACAATGGAACAAAATGAAGAGCATCTCGTGATGAACATTTCGATATATTACACGCACAAAACGGAGTAGCACACATGGAGTTATGACATGATGAACATGGCAACAAGAGATGGGAATCTGGGGGACTTGGTGAGATTTTACCCCGCGAAAAAGTCAACGGCCGGAACGGGTCGCGGAGGCGGAGCGGATCGGGTCGGGACGAGGCAGTAGAGGACCCGGGCGGCGGCGACGGCGTCTCGGGCGAGGTCTTCGTCGGCGGGGGCGACGGATCCGGCCGGGCTCGGGCTCCCGCGACCGGATCTGGCGATGGCGGCGGCGGAGCTCCTCCGGGGCGACGGCGGCGGACGGGGAAGAGGCTGGCGGGCGGCGCGCGTGGCGAGCTCGCCGGCGGGCGGCGCTGGAGATTGGGCGGCGGAGTACGGGGCGACGGCGGGCCGGGGAGGCGCGGAGCGGCGCGGGTGGCGGGGGAGCGCCCGGGCTCGGGGGCCAGCCTCGGGCCCGGCGGGCTTCGGCGGCGGGGACGCGGGCGAGGCCACGTGGCGCGTGCCCGTTGGCTCGGGGCGGCGGCGGCGTTTCGTCCGACCGGACCGGACGTGTCCGGCGGCGGAGAGGGAGCGGGCTAGGGTTTCGGGGCCGGATTTGGAGGAGGGTGCACATATTTATAGGTAGAGGGAGCTAGGAGGCTCCAAATGGAGTGCGCCCACACGATCGTGATCCGACGACGGAGAGCATGGAAGTGACTTAGATCGGTTATTGGGCTGTTTTGGAGGGGTGTTGGGATGCAACACACAAAAGGCCTTTGCGGTTACCCGATTAACCGTTGGAGCATCAAACGACCTCCAAATGGAACGAAACTTGACAGGTGGTCTACCGGTGGTATACCAAGGCCACTTGGCGTACCTCAGTCCATTCCGAGAACGTTTAGTACCCACTCACGAAAAGACACAAGAGGGGGTGCGCCGGTGCGTGTGGGAGTGTCGGATTGCAAAACGGACAACGGGGAAAATGCTCGGATGCATGAGACGAACACGTATGCAAATGATATGCACATGATGACATGATATGAGATGCATGACATGAACAAAATGCAAAAACGAAAGACAAAACCCGACCACGAAGGGAATATCATAACACATAGCCGAAAATGGTAAGAGTTGGAGTTACAAATATGGAAAGTTACATCCGGGGTGTTACAAGCGAACACATGCATTGTAATCATGTGTCGTTCGCCCTGACATAGTGCCCAAAGCCAAATAATCATGGGTGCACCAAATTATAACAGCACGCAGAAAGAAATCAGCTGGTGGGCTGCTATATAGGTCTCGAGTGAGAACACCCTTCCATAGCTGTTGAAGTTTCTCCACAAGAGGCTCCATGAACAAATCAAAATCCTTTCCAGGACTTTTTGGACCTGGGATGAGCAAGGCCATCATGTAGTTTGATTCTTTGGTGCAGACATTTGGAGGCATGTTGTAAGGGATAACAAGCACTGGCCACATGCTATATGTGGCGCTCTGGTGGCCAAATGGGTTAAATCCATCTGAAGCTAAGCCAAGTCTAATGTGTCTCGGGTCAGCAGCAAACTCTTTGTGTTTATCATTGAAGCTTTTCCACTCACTACCATGAGATGGACGGCTCATTACATTCTGATCTTTGTACTCCTGGTTCCTAGAATGCCACAGTACATCCTCTCTTGTTTCAGCATCATGAAACAACCTCTGCAATCTTGGTATAATTGGAAAATGTCTCAGAACATTATGAGGAATCCTCTTCACAGCATCGCCATCTTTCCATCTTGATGATTTGCATTTCGGGCATTCACTTAAGTTGGCATAATCCTTCCGGAACAGAACACAATTATTCTTACAAACATGGATCATATCATATCCAATTCCAACTGCACGAAGGAAATTCTTCATTTTACTGTAGGTGTGTGGCAGCTCAGACGCATCTGGGAAAGATTCTCAGAAAGCAGCCAACATCGCATCGAATGATTTGTTGGTCATCCGCTCAGATTTCTTCACCTGAAGAAAGGTGACCATAGCTAAGAATACTGACAGCTTATTTCCTGGGGTGACAACAACGTTGCATTGTTCCAACATGCGGGCCCACCGTTTTTCTTCTGCAGGTGAAAGTTCACGGAATGCACGAGCATTTCATAGCATTGTTTCAATGTTGGTCAAACTCACTGGCTCCGCCACCACCACCACCTCCTCCTCTTCCACTTGAGCATCAGGCAGATCAAGATGGTGATCTGTTGCTTCCACGTAGTCAATAACATTGACGTTCACAGCTTCACCATGATGAACCCACCTAGTATATGTGACCGACATCCCATACAAGTGTAGATGATTTTGCACAGTTGACTGGGGTCTTGTAACTGAATTCATACAACTACTACACGGGGCAGAGCACATCTGATTTCGGACCACCGTACTCAGCTCTGATAAAGTTCATGAAGTTTTCAACCCCCTAGACATATGCAGCGGAGACTCTTCGAGCAGACGTTATCCAAGTCATGTCCATCTGTTAGACATACAAATTAGTTCTTCTACTAGATATTACAGGAAAAACATATATGCTTTTTTATGAAGTCCAGAAAAAAATACCTAGGTCGATGTCTAAAGCTATGGCAAGATATTTGGACGAGCAGATCTAAGTAATGAAATATATGTAAAGCTAATTCAGCAAACAGATTTGAGTGGCAAATTATGGCAGGCTGTTTCAGCAGTCAATGAGGCCGAGCACACAGCCATCGAACTATCGAAGGCCATCGTAGCAACAAAGATCGAGTATAAAACGGTGTAGAGCTATTTCACCTAACAGATTGGCTACTAGACCATGGCAATCTACGTCACAATAAATATATGGCAGGATATTTTAGCAACTAATCGGCCTTGGCATGCCATCTCAGCTAAGCAGGCTGAGTGCAGAACAGGGCAAGTAAGCTTCTTAAGCAGAGCATATTGACAGTAAACTACTTCGGCAAACAGTGAGATTAACAGCGTCTATCAGCTAACATTCAGCGCTACACCGACATGAACGGGCCCTCGGTCTAGAATGCGCGTACCGTGGGAGAAGCTGACCGTCGTGTGTCTCCACACGAACGTCGCCAGCGGTGGCGGCGCTGACCGCCGTGCGCCTCCACAAGAACGTAGCCAGAGGTGGCGGCGCGGCTAGAGGACGGCAGTCTACGAGAGCGTACTGTGGGAGCGAGAGGATCGCCGAACCGCAGCGCCGATGTATCGACGCGGCAGGGAGGGCGGCTTTGGCGGAGCGAATGGAGTGGAGGGGGACAGGGGGGAGGGGGTTTGGGGAATATTATTGGCTAGTTGGCCGAAGGGCGGTTGAATCGGATTTGGGGGGAATTTTTGGGTGTGTGGGGGGGAGGATTTTCGCGTGGTGGGCAGGGGGAGTTTGGCGCATGGTCGGTTTCTCCAAGTGCAGTCCCACGTGTCAGTGAAGAGGCAAGCTGAAGCGCGTTCCGTTTGCGTGAGCCGTGTGCAGGACCGAACGTGTGTGGGGTACAATGCGACCGCGACAGGAGTGCTGTGAGTGTACCGCCTTTTTTCCTTTTAAACTAGGTGCTTCGCCCCCTCAAAAAAAAAATTTGTTGCTTCGCGCGATCCATCGATACTACTACTAGTAATCCGGTAATCCCGACTAAAACGGCGCGGCCGGGTCATTTCCTGCGCGATATGCTGGGAGGTTGGCTTAGTTGGGTTTTATAGGACGAGTAATGCTACACCTACGTAATCCCAGTTACGTAATTAACGTAATGTGAAACGTGTGAGCTGTTGATTGTATATTGTGGGAGGGAGGGGCCCACCACCATGAAAATCAGGGGAGGAGAGAGAGGCAATTTACGTTAACCCTTTCGTAGGTTCCCGTAGATGTAGAAAGATGTGAAATGCGTGAATGTGTAGTGGACGTACTATTGGAGTGCCTAAGATAATTTGTGTATGTATAGACCCTATGTGTTTATTTTACTTCGCATGTTAGATTTGTCTCGGTTCAATAAGAAGCAGAGTTGGTGATGATGGTGTGCCTGTCATCCTGCAATATAGGTCGTCTGATCTATATCTAACGGATAGGAAGGAAACGATGACAATTTACCCGCACTCCTCTCCACATTTGCAGATAAGGCTTTCCCTCGTTCATCCTTTTCTCCCACAAGATCTTGATCTTCCGTGCAATGCACGGGCATCTTGCTAGTACTCCTACAATATGTATATTATTGTGAAAGTTCATATACACCGGCCGAGATTAATGCAAACACGGCAGATTTTCATTACATTTCGAACTTTTATAGGACAGAAAAATAAAAGAAACCCGACCCTAAACCTATTCTACGGCGGCGACCGACATCCTCCATCTGCGATCTCTATGTACGGGGGCGGGGTTCAAGACCCGTGAAGTGAAGGTGCGGTCTCCGGCGAGGAAGAGTAGAACACGGGATACAGACCGGCCAGTTGGCACACCATCCCCTGCCGCCTCCCATGCCCTACTCATCCTCGGAGGAGTCGCCGACCTCGGCGGTGCCGGACGTTGGACGGCGGCAAGTAGGACGCGTGGCTGACGGTGCTCCCGTCGTCGGCCGCCAACATGGCCACCGCTTGTGCGGTCGCGTCCGCGTCCGGCTACGCCGCTATTGCGTCGCGAGAGGCGACTTGAGCGAGGGCGGCGACCTCGAGCTTCATCCCCAAAGACAAGCTCTCCCGCAGAGCGTACTTGCGGTCATGGCTGATGTGGTGCCAGGTAGGAGGACGATGCGCTATGGTGTGGAGGTTAGCTGGGCGTTGCCGTTTTAAGTAGCGCATTCCGGTGAGGCCAAGCGTCCGGGTGCGTCATTAAGTCGTCGGAGTTGGTTCCTCGGGCACCGAGCCTCTTAACGATGACATACGAACAGCTGGTGCCGGCTAGGAACGCACCGCGCGACGGCGCGAGGGACGAGGGTTTTAGTGTGCCAGGATAGTCAGCTGCGGTCGTGGCAACGTTGGAGATGCCCTTTGCTCACATGCGATCCCCGCATGTCATTGAAAAAGCAAGACGACCCGGCATGGTCTTAGGTCCACAGGATGCAGTTGGCCGCGCTACACCACTCCGCGGACGCGTCGCGACGCCCCGTGCATCCTCGACGAGCCGGGTGTTGGGGTGTGTTTGGATTGTGGCCAAAGTGCACCTTACCAAAATTTTGGTCATGACCCAAAGATTGGTCTTTGTTTGGATGGTTGCCATTTTTTTGGCATGCCAATGAACTCTAGCCAACTCTAGTTCATTTTTCTTGCCAATGTCGGCCAAATCATGGGCAACCAATACCTCAACCAAAATTTTGGTCATGACCCAAAGATTGGTCTTTGTTTGGATGGTTGCCATTTCTTTGGCATGCTAATGAACTCTAGCCAACTCTAGTTCATTTTTCTTGCCAATGTCGGCCAAATCATGGGCAACCAATACCTCAACCAAAATTTTGGCTACCCAATGCTTTGATGGGGCAACCTTGGGCACAAACCAAACATACCGTTGGTCGTGCCACAACACTAACGCCACCCTCGGCACACTGAAACCGACCGTGTCTAGCGACGATATGAGCGTGTCGCTCACCGCGGTCGCCGTGTCCAGAGGCAGTGCTAGAGCTGCGCCCCGTTGTTGGCCCCAACGACCCACATGAACGGTTGTCGGTGGCGAGGAGGTCGTGGGCCAGCTCCTCCATTGGACTAGTCCGCGCTACGTCGTCCCGACGGGTGTGCCCCACATGTCGGTTTCCCTGTTTTCCCGGCCATATTCGAGCGCCAGTGCTCCGCGTTGCGGCCTTTCACTATGTAGGCCAAGCGAGACAACTTATTGTTTATTTGAGCCGTTCAAGTATAATCATGTGGCGTTTGCTTATTTCTCATTCCTCTCCAACCCTCTTCTCCATCGATCATGTCGCCCTCCAGTCGAGTCCATCCTCCCGCATGCCTCATTTGAACATTCCGCCGAGTATCATTCGCATGTACCCACCCTAGTCCTCTTTCAATAGATCTCCGGACCCCGAGATGAAATCGAGAGGGAACGAGTGGGGGCACGTGATACCTAAGGCGGATTCAAAATTTCGAACCGGTGATCATAGCATCCGCAAATCATATATAAAGGGTATTCAATGTTCGTTTCATTTTTGAACGTATAATATACTCCCCCTATACTTTCTAGTTTACATATAAGTTTTATGTGTAGTCAAACTATCTCTACTTTGATAAAAAAAGGTATCAACATTCAACAACGCCCAATCAATATTGTTAGATTCGTACGTACTCCTAGATTTGTACTCGAGATGGTTTCCAATTTGACTATTGAGAAGATTAATAGTACATGAGATGTATAATGTGAAAATTATATCATTGGAAACTCCTTTCACATACGAATTTGACCGTATGCTTTGTGTAAGTTGCATGTCATATATTATTACTCTAACATTTGGTCAAAGTTAGCCTCGAAAAACGCATTAGACCCTTATGCTTTGTGTAAGTTGCATGTCATATATTACTACTCTAACATTTGTGTAAGTTGCATGTCATATATTATTACTCTAACATTTGGTCAAAGTAGTATAGTGGAAGTGGATCCTCTGACGTAGGTATCCCTGCCTTACCCTCCCTTTCGGTCACTTACTGGCGGACCCCATGCTTGCAAGGCCCCGCATGTTAGTTACTCAATGGGTTCGGCCACGTCAGGGGATCCTCATCCGTAGTATACTCCCTCTGTTTTTATTTACTCCGCATAAAATGGAGGGAGTGGTGGTATAATAAATGACGCGGGCGGGGGAGGGGGAGGGACGTTGGTTTGCTCTCAACTGTGGTCCCACAAGCGAGCGAAAACGCAAGACGAAGCGCGTTCCATTCGGTGAGCGGCGTGGAGGGTCCAGCGTGCCGGGCTGCAACGCGAACGCGACAAGAGCGATGTACAATCAAAACCGATTGACCGGTCGTCACCGGAACCACTATTCACACCAGAACCTTCGCTGCTCGGCCTACGCCAGCCACTGCCCTAAAACCACACCAAATCTCCAGCCCATTCCCCCACCTTTCGATCCCCTAGCCCGCATCAAACGTCCCCTAGTTCGCCGGAAAGCCATGGTGCGCCGCAAGATCACTTACTACAAGATGCTGACGCCGGAGCGCCGCGCAGAAATCGCGGCGGCGGTCGGCGCCACAGACCTCCGTTCCCAAGCTCTCTTTGCGGCGGGCCAATCCCCGAGTTCTCTGGTGCCAAGCTATGAGGAGGAGGAAGCCGATCCAATGTTCATGGCGGAGGTCGCGGCGCAGAAGGCCCCCGATGGGTATGAGACGATGGACGTCGACTTCGTGCCGGCGTCCGAGTCCCCCATGGTGCAGGCGGACCAGCGGTTCAACATGGCGATACTAAAGGAGGACCGGGAGGTAGAGGCTCAACTCGACGCAGAGCGCGCGCATGCCGCTGCCATCGAGGCTCTCCTGCAGGCGGAACCGGATGTCGTGGATGTGAACCGGGCGGCGGAGGCTCAACTTGAGGCGGAGTGCGCGGATGCCGCTGCCATCGAGGCCCTCCTGCAGGCGGAACCGGACGTCCTGGACTTGAACCGGGCGGCAGAGGCTCGACTCGACGCAGAGCGCGCGGATGCTGCTCTCATCGACGCCCTCCTGCAGGCGGAACCGGACGTCCTGGACTTGAATCGGGCGACGGAGGCTCGACTCGACGCGGAGCGCGCGGATGCCGCTGCCATCGAGGCCCTCCTGCAGGCAGAGCCGGACGTCCTCGACTTGAACTGGGCTGTGCTCTCGTCCGTGCAGAGCGCCCGCATGCTCCGCTTGAACGAGTAGCTGGAGGCTGAGGACAACCACGGTGCGGAGACACACGTCGGCTGGTTCGCGCCGACAGCCAAAGACGACGAGGCCGTCTCTTTCCGCGAGCAGTGATAGTTTTTCTTTATGTTGTTGTTTTTATGGATCTTTTGCTGTGTAAAAACATATATTTGTTATGCAAGTCGCCTGACTTGGGTCAGTCTACCATTTCAGGCGGTTGGATGAATATCCTACGTCTCCTAACCCTTCTTTCCTTCTTCCTCACCTCTTCTTCTTCCCCAACAGACCACCGCACGGCCGTACGGATACTCCCCAACATGCGGTTGGATAAACATACTCTATGAACGAAAATTATGTGTCAGCGATAGGATGGCTGAGTTTGGTTTGTTCACATGCGACAGCACGTGTCATTGAGGGTGCGTTCCCTTGGTTGGGTTTGCGGCGTGCAGGAGCGACTGTGTGAGGGTGCCGTGCTACCGCGGCGTGCAGGAGCGACCGTGTGAGGGTGCGGTGCGACCGCGACAGCCGTGCGCAAGTGTACCTCCTTCTCATTTTGAAAACTTTAGGCAAGCTTGGCAAAAATGTGTGGCGAAGTTTGCCAATGCAAGGCCTAGACCCAAACAGGATAAGTACGTACATACTAGGAGTACTAGTGTTAAAAAAGAAAGGCGGGGTTTTCCTTCGCGGGATTTAATCGATACAAATCCTCGTTTCACGTGTCAATTAATGCGTATTTTTTTCTCCAAAGACCAAAGAGCTAACCATCTCACTCCTCATCGCTTAATTAATGCAGCGCCATGCAAACCAACCTTCTCACTTCCGCATGCATGCAGGGGATATTAATGTCCTTGGTTGCTAACCCCATCAATTTTGCCTCGATTAGTGTTAGTGGCCCTTTGCAAATTGTAATTTTGATATACTGGCCTTGTGTACAAAAAAATGGAGGTAGTAACTATATTTGACTTCCTTCCCCATTGCGGTGACGTCGACGATATCTTTTTTTTGGGTGGTTTGGCGAAGTGCGTTCGACGGAGAACACCATTGAGGGAGACCACGGTAAGTCGTTCGCAAGTGCCGCCTGCAAGCCGAGACAACCGCCTTATTTGCATCCAGGAAGTCCTTTACTAGTACTACTAGGAGTACTAGTGCCGTGAGATGGTTTCTCGAAGAAGACGATGGAGAAGCGGAGTCAGCGAAGAGTGAAATGATGGTTGCTTCGTCCGTGCTTTTGTGATTTGACGCCTCACTGCTTTGTGATTTGTGATAGAAGGGATAGGGGAGTAGACTCTGTGCTCTATACTGTACTACATGCGTCCAAGCATGGGAGAAAGAGGTGAGACGTTGCATTTTTCTATTCCTTCAATCAATCAATCAGGGAGCTTCGGTTCCATCTTTTTGGCTTTGGCAACACCATCCACAATGGTTCCCACGATGCCAAAAGCTATTTTCACATTTGTCTACACATTGTGGATGCCCTTAACCGTACCACTTGGTTTTGCTCCTGTGTGCTATCTATACAAATCTCAATTATATTGAGCTAAAAAATTATAGAATCAAGATTAGTAAAAAAGGAGGTGATTTTGCCGTGCGGATGGCGGGGGAGGTTTCTTATTTGAGCAATGCTACATCCACGTAATGGTTTACGTAAAGTTACGAACTGATGTGATGTGGGACTATTTGATTGGATTAAAGGAGAGGATTAGGCCCACCCCACCTGAAAATCAGGGGGGCATATATAGATTAGATGGAAAGTATACGTAGCAGCTACATAGCCCTTTGTAAGTCTAGGATTAGGCTTCTTATTTTTGGAGGACGTTGTCCTGGCGGTTTGCTAACATGCGGTCCCACGTGTCAGTGCTTTACCAAGCCGATCCGCGTCCCACATGAGGCAAACAGCAGAAGCAACACGTGGTTAAGTTGAAGAAGATGAGGGAGAAGCAGATTCAGCAATGAGTGAAATGATGGTTGCTTCGTCCCTCCAACTTAACTGCGGGAAAGGTGCAGCTTGTGATTTGACACCTCATTGCTCATTACTACGCCGGCGCCATGACTGGGGTGCTTCACCCCGGCTGCTCTGCACTGTATTCCGGTATGGCACATGGACCTGGTAGCTTGATGTCCCACATGTCGGCGAAAGGGACTAGAAGATTTATGAAAGCGAGCGCTCCACTCTTACGACGGAGGAGTAGACGACACGACGGCCCAGTGAACTGTCACTTGTAGTAAGTACTGTATAGTACTATAGTTTTGCTATTTCGCACGATCCATCGATACAAACCCGATTAAACAGGAAAGGGCGGGATTTTTCTTGGGCGGTAGATGATATTGGCCATACATTTCAAAGGCAATTTTAATGTATGCAAACTGAATAATTATAAGTAACAATATGATATCTAGTAAAACTAAAAACACATATGATTTATTGTGTTAGAGTGTAGTAGTAGTGCTGTATTGCATAGTTGTTAGATGTAACATGCGAGAACGTGTAGAGATGTAGTTTTGGAGGGCCTACAGACAGAAAAGCGTAATACGGTCACTAAACTTCAGAATAAGCTGATTACGGTCACTATATACGTTTTGCGGTGATTATACGGTCACTTGCTCACAGTTCAGCATCGGATTGCACTCTGTTGACCGGCCAAATAGTCTGCGTGGCGCCATGTTGACTAGTTAAATTGACCACGTTCCTTGTGGGTCCCACCTGTCAGTTCGCATAGGCAAAAGGTTAGATAAACACAAATTTACGCAGGCCCGACAAGGCTCCAACCCGTGCGCGGGAATCACCTGGTTGTGTATGTGTCTGTCAGGGCCTAATGTGTGCGCATGCACGTGTAGGTTGAGCACTTGAGCGTGAGAGTGTGTGTTGGTCGTGTGGTGTACTGGTGTGTGCATGCATGCGTGCGTGTGTGCGTGTGAGTGTTGCGTGCGTGCGTGTGAGTGTTGCGTGCGTGCGTGGCTGCGTGTGTACGTGTGAGTGTTGCGTGCGTGCGTGGGTGCATGTGTTTGTGTGAGTGTTGCGTGGATGCAGTTCGTGTGCATGCGTGCGTGTGTGTATAATCACCACACCAGCTCCTGTGTGTTAAAACAAACGGCTCAGCATACCAATACAAGGCCACCTTGTACGCTGTGCCCGCGGTCATGACTTCGAACCATCGTCCAAATATTTTTTTGTCGTTTGGTTTCATTCTTACTAGCAAGATGCCTGTGCGTTGCACGTAACATCAAGATGCATTTGTATGACTTGTTTATCTTGTGAGAGAAAAGGATGAACGAGGGAAGGCCTTATTTGCAAATGTGGAGAGGTGTGTGGGTACCTTTTTGCAAAATTGCCATAGTTGCTTTCCTATCCGTCAGATATAAATCGGACGACCTATATTGCAGGATGGCAGGCACACCATCATCACCAACTCTGTTTTTTTATAAGGGTGTATTTTATAAGATTGTAGATGTAGAGTAGATACAAGTCAACAGGTGGGCACGATGGTAGTGAGATAATGTGATGCAACACTAGAGGTGCCACGTGGAGCGTTTAACTGGTCAACTAGTCATGTCATGAGCAAATACAGAGTTGTACGGTGAGCCCGTGACTGTATAATAACCACTAAACGTAAATGGTGACCGTAATGAGTGGATTCTGAAGTCCAATGTATGTATCGTGCTTTCGCTTCAAATACAATGATCGTCATTGCATATATCGCGAGAGAAAGATGAAACATGCGTGAATTTTCTGGGGGCTTACTTTTAGAGGACCTAGAGATAGTTTTGTGTGCATACGTGAAAGGGGCGTACAGGGGGGTATGCGATGGAGAGAGAGATGCTCGTCGTTTCTCTTTATTATGACTAACTTTGTATATAGTATAAAAATATACAAATTCACAGTGCGGAATAAATATCATTGTGGGCACCATGCAATGCAAATTAGCGTTCGTACTCCTCCGTATAACTTCGTAATGTTGTATATATGTAGAAACTCTAAAATAATTTTTTGGCCACACTTTATTCAAAAGGAATGTTGTATGCGAAATAAACGTGAAGCGAGGGCTTTTTAGATCAATGGGGTACGTGATGTAACATGTGTGAATGTGTAGTTGATGCATTTGGCGGGGCCTAGAGAGGTATGTGTGTGTATTACGTATTCGAGAGATGCATGGATAGAGGGGCCGACGGGGGGGCGTGGGAGAGATAGCACGAGAAATGAGAGTGGTCTAGAGGGAGAGAGACGAATATGATGTCACGACAAGATATTCCATTCCCTTGAGTGTGTATATGCAAGGGGGGAGGGAATAGAGGCACCAGGAGATATTTTCTGTGTGTGTGGTGTTTGTGTTGGTATGTGTGGGTGTGAGAAGATAATGAGACGTGGGGGCAGAGGGTGTGTCACCGCGTGAGGTCCGGTGGGTCGAGGTGAGGCACTTCGTTCGGTTCCGACCTGCGCCACATTGGTCGGCCCGTGACGCATTTAGGAAGACCCATGGATGACTAGTCGTACAAGACAAAGATAGCAGAATTGTGAAGGACTCTATGTCCACTGACAAAGCCGGCTAGGATTTGTAACCCTAGGTTCTCGGACTAAGGTAACCCCTTTATCTCTGATATTACTATTCATCCAACCTAACTTTAAGGGGCATCCTACAGAATGCTCTGCTAGAATCATACTCTTCGATTAGGAAGAGAGGTGTGAGACAATGCGTGAGAGACAGGCGTAAAGATAATGTGCGTACATGTGACACGTAGGCAGGTCCATGTATATAGAAAGGGTCGATGAGGATTGTGCGTGTGTATGTTTGCGAGAGGAAGAGTGCTTGTGATAAAGGTTAGTGAAAACAGTTGTAAATGGTTACGAGAGGGAGGGAGGGTTATATCTAAAGCATGTGTGCGAGAAAGACACCTCGGGAGAGAGTGTGTGAGCATGTGTGAGAGACCACCGATGGAGAGTGAAACTACACGTAAAAGACTTCTCTACACATTGATTAAAGATATAAATTGTATCCAAATATTAGGATGGGATCATGATATTTGCAATTCGCGTAAGGAGCGGTCATTGATCCATCAGACATCGAGATTCTATCGAATTTGAGCATGTCTATGTTATTATTCGACACAATTGATCCACATAATTAGTATTTTGAACTCCAGACAATGCAACACTTTAGCAATCAAATATAAACGTGAGTATAGTTCATGTTGTGTGTGTAAAGCACATTATACATACGAAAGTTACACAATGGACATTATAAATAGCTACCTATGAACTAGCATACATTTGAATTCAACTTATGGTGGTTTAAAAAATCTAATTCAACATGAAGTCCATTCAATTATTTGAATTTGATATCATGGCATTTGTAAACCATACCTAAATTATGGGGGCACCAATCTTTGCTCTGATTTTGTACATAATAGCATATGTAGTCGTGTACAAAATAGATGCAAATTTAGCTCCTCCATTCCAAAATAATCATAGTTATAGGATTTTCAAGTGTCAAAATTTCAAAAAGAAGCGGATAATTTAATGAGGTTTTCAAACATACAAGGTCAAATATAACGTTGTCTATTTAGGTCAATCCTCATAGTTCAAGAGTACTCTAAACGTGAATGCTTGTGTTTCAAAATTTCGAACGAAGCACCAAAAGAGCCTCTACACGCCCGAAACCGCGTGAGACCAGTGTTTGGTAGTACAAGGAAATTACTTTTCTAATAACTCCGACCCGTGAAACCTACCGGCCCGACGTCCAAAGGTCTAAACCGGGGTAGGTTTGTAGCGTCATCTAGACGCCACGCAACCGCATCCGAAAAACATTCATACACAATAGCCGCCTAAGCACACATGCACGCGGCCGAAATCGCTCCCGCCCACTATTGGGACACCTAGGATTACCATCCTACCCCAGACCCGTAGTAGGTCCGAAATTTAAGAGGGGGGCAAAGTTTGTACTTCCCCCAAATTTCAAACAAGTGCGTCCCATCTTCTGTTCAAAAAAGCCAAAAACAAGCGCATCCCGGACCGAAACATGGTTTCCCCCACCCGTCCGATTCCCCATTCGTACTCCGTGGGCGCCAAAACTACCTCTCCACCAGCCGCGAAACCCCGACGTCCTCCGTCCGCCACCCCATTCCACCCATCAACCGCCGCCCTCCTCCATCACGCCGGAGCCGATACCCCGATGTCGTCGTCCACCGCAACTGCGACGCCCTCCACGGCTAGTAGTTGAAGCCGAGGCCGAGCCGTCCGTACCCGAGCCAGTTCAACCACGCCGTCCCGCGCCTCACCGCTGCCACTCCAACTTCGCCACCCTCCACCGCACTGGAGCTGTTCCTGCTACGCCATCCTTCGCCGCCTCGGATCTGCATCCCCTCCGCCGACATACGGCCACGGCAACACAGTCAACAATTTGGCCATGGGTTCGTCCAAGCCTGCACCCTCCAGAACATCGGTTTCCCCGGTAAAAAGAAGAAGATCGACGCGACATGTGGAGGTGACCACACCGGCAACCGAAAAAGCTACTCCTCTTCCCTTATTCGTGCAAATCTTACGTCTCTGCTTGCACGGTATTCATCCCACAGAAGACACTAGTTGACCGCTTCTTCTTGATACTAGATGTTCCTAGTAACTCGCGATGCACAAGGTTTCTCCTCATATACTATTTCACCTTAGCTAGAGGTCCGTCGCCCCCCTGAATTTCAATTTCTGGCCAGTTGATTCCCAATTAACGGAAGCATTCCCCAGCATAACAGGCGCTAGTACGCCTATTACGCCGGGGAAGCAGCGCCTTGGTGTTTATCTTAGGGGCGTGTGCGGCCTAGAGCTACTGGCGCTCGATCTGGAGGTCGGAATCATTACAATGTAATATAGATTATTGACTCTAGTGCAAGTGGGAGACTGAAGGAAATATGCCCTAGAGGCAATAATAAAGTTGTTATTTTATATTTCCTTATTCATGACAAATGTTTATTATTCATGCTAGAATTGTATTGACCGGAAACCTTAATACATGTGTGAATACATAGACAAACACTGTGTCCCTAGTGAGCCTCTACTTGACTATCTCATTGATCAAAGATGGTTAAGGTTTCCTAACCATGGACATGAGTTGTCATTTGATAACGGGATCACGTCATTAGGAGAATGATGTGATGGACATGACCCATCCGTTAGCTTAGCATATTGATCGTTCAGTTTTATTGCTATTGCTTTCTTCATGTCAAATACACATTCCTTCGACTATGAGATTATGCAACTCCCGAATACTGGAGGAATACCTTGTGTGCTATCAAACGTCACAACATAACTGGGTGAGTATAAAGATGCTCTACAGGTATCTCCGAAGGTGTTTGTTGGGCTGGCATAGATCGAGATTAGGGTTTGTCACTTCGAGTATCGGAGAGGTATCTCTGGGCCCTCTCCGTAATGCACATTATAAGAAGCCTTGCAAGCAAAGTGACTAATGAGTTAGTTACGGGATGATGTATTAGGGAACGAGTAAATAGACTTGCCGGTAACGAGATTGAACTAGGTATGAAGATACTGACGACCAAATCTCGGGGAAGTAACATACCAATGACAAAGGGAATAACGTATGTTGTCATTACAGTTCGACCTATAAAGATGGGAAAACTTTGTTTTTGCCACTCTAGCTTTTGCCAATTTTGCTTATGCCACTCTAGAATTTGACATCTCACTTTTGCCACTCTTTGCTTTTGACAATACATCACAAATGCCATTCCGTGGCAAAACCGGTAATTTTTCATTTCACTTTTGCCACTCTTAGCTTTGGACAATGTATCACAATTGCCACTATGAAATTTTTGCTTTTGCCACTGAATGGCAAAAGTGATATATTGTCAAAAGATAAGAGTGGCAAAAGTGAAATGTCAAATTCTAGAGTGGCATAAGCAAAGTGGGCAAAAACTAGAGTGGCAAAAACAAAGTTTTCCCTGATCTTCGTAGAATATGTAGGAACCAATATGAGCATCCAGGTTCCACTATTGGTTATTTACCGGAGAGGTGTCTCGGTCATGTCTACATAGTTCTCGAACCCGCAGGATCCACGTGCTTAATGTTCGATGACGATTTAGTATTATATGAGTTATGTGATTTGGTGACCGAATGTTGTTCGGAGTCCCGGATGAGATCACAGACATGATGAGGAGTCTCAAAATGGTTGAGAGGTAAAGATTGATATATAGGATGATAGTATTCGGACACCGGAAGTGTTCCGGGTAGTATCGGGAATTTATCAGAGTACCGGGGGGGGGGGGGTTACCGGAACCCCCAGGGGGGAGATATGGGCCATATGGGCCATAAGAGGGGAGGACACCAGCCCACAAGGGGTGCCCCCCTCGTTAAGGCAGATGGCCGAATAGGAGAAGGAAGAGGGGATTCGGCCCCCATTTCCTTCCTCCCTTCCCTCTTCCCTTTTCCCCCTCTGGAAATAAGGAAGGCGGGTGGCCGAATTGGTAGAGGACCCCAAGTAGGATTCCTCCTACTTGGGGCGCCCCAAGGCTGCTCCCCTCCCCTCCCACTTATATATACATGGGGAGGGGGCTCCTAGAACACACACCAACAATTGTTAGCCGTGTGCGGCGCCCCCCTCCACAGTTTACGCCTGTGGTCATATCTTCGTAGTGCTTAGGCGAAGCCCTGCGCGGATCACTTCACCATCACCATCAGCACGCCGTCGTGCTGACGGAACTCATCTTCGTCCTCGACACCTTTGCTGGATCAAGAGGACGAGGGACGTCATCGAGCTGAACGTGTGCAGAACTCGGAGGTGCATACGTTCGGTGCTTGATCGGTCGGATCTAGAAGAAGTTTGACTACATCAACCGCGTTGTCAAACGCTTCCGCTTTTGGTCAATGAGAGTACGTAGAAACACTCTCCCCCTCTCGTTGCTTTGCATCTCCTAGATAGATCTTGCATGAGCGTAGGAATTTTTTTGAAATTGCATGCTACGTTTCCCAACAGTGGACATGGACGAATTGCGCTTGCATCGCTTAGGAGCTCCGAAGATAATCGACTTGCTCGCCGCCGCCTTGAGGATGATGAAGGGGATGAACCGTTGACCAATAAAGCCCGAATCTCCTCCATCCTCGCATCTTTCTCCTCCTTTTGTGTGAACTTGTGGTCGAGGTAGTCTCTCGTACGTAGCTCGGATTGTTGTATGTCGATGGCGAGGTTGTCGATGCGCTCTCTCACTCTTGATTGTGTGCCTTGCATTTGTCGTTGTAGATCGAAGATGGACATTTTGGTGATGTAGTTGTTCACACCATCGTTGTTGTCGAAGACCGGAGATGAAATGCCTTGCCTATCCATCACAAGACTCGAGCAACTGTGAGTGGGAGAAAGAGAAGAACTGTAACAATGTACATTATCCAATGTTGAAGATGGATCAATGTCACTCAATAATGTAACAAGGAAATATCACAATTGGTATCGGTTCTCATCAATTCTCACACCTACACAAGTCAGGCTTATGGAGTAGCTTGGTGAGGATAGTGGCACAAAAATGTGATGCAAAATGTTAGCAAGAGTGAATAATGTTGAAAGATATTGACAAATTTGCAAGTGAAACAAGTACACCAATAGCAATATGTGGCACACGGAAACACACACACTAATAGATAGATGGGGTCGTGCAACGAAGGAACGAGCTCAAAATGTGGAATCCACAGAAAACGCTCTTGTCGCACAACTCTAGAGAGATGTTAGCACGATTGCTCAATAGACGGATACGATACTTGTGCACAACCTATAAGAGACAAACATGCAACGACTTCTATCCCAAGTATGTTATGTATATATGGTTCCCGGTGTTCCTCTCAAGATGATCCAAGATGATCGGATATGATAATCTTATATGCAATGTGGTATGATGCTATGGCTCTTGCTTACAAGCCTTTTTGCTCTATCTCTTTTGCTTAAAAGCTTTATTCTTTTGTTTTGATATGGCCACTTATGCCAAATGCACAAACCAATATAGCAATTGTGTATATGCGGGAACAAACTTGTGGCACGCGAGACGATATGATGACACCAATATGATATGGTATGCATGCAATGGAAGGTGTAGATCGATGTTCACTAATGTGCACAAGTAACGTTACTGGCAATACTCAAAGGCTAGTAACGATAGACAAGTGACGCAAAATCGGCTAGGGGTTATCAATACAATGGCAAGAAGAATGTACAATGATGGGGTACCATGATACCAATGGGATATAGAGGTTACCGTCAATGGTTTGTCGTGTGTAAGCAAGAACAGATGATGATATGGTCGTTGGCGATGTCGCGACCATTGCGTGATGAGTGGCGGTGTTCTTGATGTATAACTGTTCCGAATTAGCCGAAACACCTCAGGAAACGGAAAAACCGCAAACTCAAAATCTCAAAGGCAAATTTCAAATGGTGGTAGCGGAATGCGGTGGTGGTTGTGGAAGTGTATGATGGGCTATACACGGTGTCAGAGTTGAAGGCATGGTCCCTAAGTAGCCGAAACACCTTAGGAGACACAACTCACAACACAAACAAAATTGGGTTAAGTTGTGGTGGCGGAAGTGTATATTGGGAAAGCCTATGCGGAAGTTATGGTGGTGGTGGATGAAGAAGCAACCATCCCTAAGTAGCCTAAACACCTTAGGAGACTCGAATCACAACTCAAACAACCACAAATGGAATGGGGAACATAATGGGTTAGGTTGCGGAAGTCCGTGGTGGTATTGCAGACGATATGGTGGAAGCCCTAGGCAAAGATACCAAAGTTCCAAACATTTGAAGGATTCAAATGATGTTGGTAGTATTTTTATGGGATGGGGTATGTCAATAGCTTCAAAACGAGCTAAAGAGCGTGAAAAACGGACTTCGGATGAATTAGTTATGGTCAAAACGGTGAAACACGGGAGGCTGAAATCCCAGGGGTCGAACATCCAGGGGTGGGGCCGGAAATCCGGGACCTGATGTCCATAACCTTGCGCGAAAATGCGCTCCAGGAGCCAGATGTCCGGGGGGCAGATTTCCAGGGCCACGGGCTGGATGTCCGGGCTCCAGATCCGAGGATGAACTCGAGGAACTTGATTTTGGGGCAGAAATTGAAGATTTTGGGGGCAAAATTGGAGAGATTTTTTGATGGACAGTGGGGAAACTTGGGGGAAAGATAGATCCACTAGTAACACAACAAATCTATGAATCGAAATCAGCAAAACATCATCAAACCAACAAATCACCAAAAAATTGGGGGCTATTTTTGATGGGGATTTTCGAATTTAGGACGAAATCAAGCAAAAGAAGGCTAGAAAGTGGGGGTAGGGGCTCCAAATTCGTGATCAACGTGGCTCATGATACAAAGATGATGTAGGGTGGAACCCTAGGAGGCGATCTTTCATGATTTGGAGGGGATCCCGCAAAGAAAACGAGGGGAAACATGAGGGAAACAAGAGGAAACACTTAAATCCACAAGAAACAATCACACATGTGCTAGATCCGAGTACACATAGAGATCACACGGTCCAAATCCAACAAAGGGGATACAAGAGGTAACTAGTTCATCTCCGGAGGAGGCCTTGAATCCGCGAGGGATCTTCCCGTGAGGGGTCTTGAATCCAAGCGTGGATCTTCCCCGTAGAGGCCGAGCTCTCTCGATCGAGAAGAACCACAAGGATGAGAAAAACTCTATCTCTAAATGAGCTAAACATATGCTAACCCTAGCTAGGAGGTGGTGGGGAAGTATATATAGTCTAGGGCCATGAAGGGGTAAATGGGAGAGGGTTTACATGGGCTATCGGCCCGCAGCTGCGTAGGGGCGCCGGATGTCCGGGCCTCTGGCCGGATGTCTGGGCTAGACTTGCCTGTTCCTGTGCTCTCTGGATAGGCAGGGCCGGATGTGCGGGTGAGGGGGTCGGATGTCCGGGGCTTCGGGAGGAGCCGGATGTCCGGGGTGATGGCCGGATGTCCGGGCTGCGCAGGTCCTTTCCAGTGCTCTCTGGATAGCCGATGTCGGATTTTTGGGGCAGGGGGTCGGATGTCCAGCCGAGGCCAGATGTCCGGGGCATGGCCGGATGTTTGGCTGCTGTAGCAGCTGGCACTTCTTCCTTCTCCTTCCTTCGCTCCCGCGCACACTTGGCCTTGGTCCTTGGGCTCTCCATGGTCTCCTCGGGTGTACCTGAGTATGCACAAGGTCCGTGCTTGAGGTAGCATCCATGTCTTACATGCAGGAAGGGAAGATTCAGAAAGGAGCGAGTTCACCTTAGGTCCAATGACGTATGCTCAAGGTCTCATCGTATGGATAGTTGGGGCTTCGGGAGTAGTCGTAGTGTACATGGGGATGATCGTAGGGTGCTCCGCATCAGAGCCTCAAGATGCGGAGGCAGAGCGCGTGGCCCGATAGGCCACAACTTATTGCCTACAAGACGGCGAATTGTACCGCAGGTGCCCCAACGGCATCTCGCTGCGGTGCATTTCAGAGGAGCAAGGATGCGAGCTGATAGCTGACATCCATGGGGGAGAGTGCGGGCATCACTCCTCGTCATGTACCCTCGTGGGTAAGGTGTTCTGCAGCGGGTTCTACTAGCCCACGATGCTCCACGATGCCACCGAGCTGGTCCGGTCCTACGAAGCTTGCCAATTCCATGCCAAGCAAATGCACTAGCCTGCACAGGGACTTCAGACAATCCCACTCTCGTGGCCCTTTGCTATATGGGGGCTGGACATACTGTGTCCACTCCCATGCGCAGTAGGCGGTTACCGCTACCTCTACGTCGCCAACGACAAGTTCACCAAGTGGGCGAAAGTGGAGCCCGTGCGCACCATCCCAGCGGGCTCGGCCGTCAAGTTCATCAGAGCCCCTCGTGAGCCGGTTTGGCGTCCCCAGCCGCATCATCACTGATAATGGCTCCTAGTTCATGAGCGGCCTCTTCAGGTCATATTGTGCTAACCATGGAAAGTAGATATGCTATGCTTCGGTAGCGCACCCACGGAGCAACGGCCAGGCCGAGCGCGCCAACGCGGAGGTGCTCGAGGGCCTGAAGACCAGGAGCTTCAAGAAGAAGCTCGAGGCTTACGGCAAGGGCTGGCTTGACGAGCTCGGATCCGTGTTGTGGTCCATCCGCACCACCGCGATGAAGCCGACTGGCGAGACCCCCTTCTTCCTCATCTACGGGGCCGAGGCGGTCCTCCCGTCCGAGTTCAAGCATGGTTCCCCGCGACTGCTGGCATTTGACAAGGCGCACCAGGATGACTCGCACGGGACCGAACTTGTGCTCCTTGAGGAAACTCACCGTCAGGGCGCCCTCCGCACCGCGGGGTACCACCAGGCCTTGCGGCACTACCGCGGCCGCAACATCCGCCCCCATGCTCTCGAGGTCGGGGACCTCGTCTTGAGGCGGGTCCTCTCTAGGGAGGGCCTCAGAAGCTCTGGCCCATGTGGGAAGGCTGTTTCATGGTCACCCACGTCTCCAGGCTAGGTGCCGCACGCCTGGAGACGGAGGATAGGGTTCCCTTGCAGAATACATGGAACATCCAGCACCTTCGCAAGTTCTACCCGTGACACTCTCGCGTAAGAATGAGTGGGGCTATACACACCCCGGAGCTTCCCGGTGCGCTGCCCCACGGCCTCGCGGGAGCTCCCACCCACGCCCAAGTGGAAGCCCCATGGTCCACGTTGGCAGAATAATCAAACTGCGATCATGCCCACATCCAAGTGGAGGCCCCATGCTTCATGCTGGTGGGAAGACTAATGAAGGTGCTGAACATGGTAGCCATCTTATTTTTTGTGAACAAACTTGCAGTTTCTCTGAATAAAGATTGAAGTTCTTTGCGTCTTTATTGAGAAGGGGTTCGGGTTTTCTTTGTGGCATTTTGTTGGCTTACGTTTTTGGCAGCCACGAGCGCATGTCGCCTCCCTCATGAGCCTCATGCGAGCGGCCGCTGGGAACGGTGTTTGTGCTCTGGTCAGGCCGTCGGGTGCTCCGCACCGCAGGCCTGCCCCCGCGCACGCCACCCCACAAAGGCCTTGGCGTCTAAGTCCTCGCGCGACACCCATGAGCGAGCTAGCGAGCACGCGTGGCTCCCAACGCTTCTCGCCTCAGGAGCGTGCACCTCCTGGCCTTTCCCGGGAATTGCGATCCGGCATACCAGCGGCAATCGACCCCCACTCGGGGGCTATGCTTAACGACTGCACGAAAATAGGCTCAGGAGGGCACAAATGTTCTTCGGTACATCATCGAAAGTTTACCAGCAAAATGCTATTCACATCCCCGCGGGGTTATAGTTAAGCATCAGCAGGTAAGAAAAGGAGGGCGGCCTAAAGGGACGTCTCGCCGTTGCCGTTGTCGTCACCACCCTCATCTTCCTTAGCTCCGCGCTGATCTTCGGGGCCGTCAGGGGTGAACCGCGCTCAGTGCATCCATGTGGTCCTCCACCCAGTCCCCGAGGGCATCGTGGATCACTCCAGGGACGGGGGCTATCATGGCCTCGAAATCAAAGTCGGGATCGGAACAAAGGAGATGGTTGAAGACGCGCGTTACCACCTGGGCGAGCAGGTCGCGGCTCTCTTCTTCGACGAGCATGCCAACCTTCTTCGCACCCTCCTTAAGCCGCTCCATGACCCTGGTAAAGAAGGTGAGGTAGCCAGCATCGTCGAGCACGAGTGGGCTGGAGACACTCTCCTTGAAGATGGAGCCCAGAGTGCGGTGAGCCCCCCGCTCAATGTCGTGAAGCATCTGGGAGCGCGTGTGCTGCAACCCCCGAGCCGGTTCGCCTCGTCTGCCGCCCACTCCATGAGGGAAGTGACATCTCCCACATGCTGGTGAAGTGATGCCAGCTCACCGTCGGTCGTGGCTTGAGCATCTAGGGCGGCCTTCCGTCGCTCATCTGCCACGTCCAGCTTCTTCTTGAGGTCGTCGATCTCGGCCTTCAGCTCTCCGCACCGGGCGCAGAAACGGGTCTCCTGAAACTTCAACTTCTTGCGATGGTCCTTGATGAGCACCTGGCAGGCGCTCGCGATCTTCTTGTTGACCTCCGCCTGGATCCTCGCCTCCCGGGAGGCTAGGGAAGCATTGGCCTTCTCCTCGCGTTGGGCAAGAGAAACTTCTGCGGCAATGACCTGGCGCTCCCGCACTTTCCAACCGCTCATGGTCCAAGCTCTGTTCGGACGACACCAATGCTAGTTCCTCCTTAAGAGCCTGGAGACTCTTCTCCCGCATCGACGACCCTTCTTAGGAGGCTGAGAGGGCGCCTCTGCGCGCTGGGATTTACTGCTCCAGGGCGGCGCTTGAGGCTAGGAGCTCCAGCTCGCAGACCTCCCCCACTTCATGCCGCCGGTCGACGGCCTCAGCCTCCCCGAGAGCATGCTCGCGAGCTTCCTTTGCAATGGCGATGGATATCTCATCCTTCGAGCGAGCAGACTCGTGTTGCAGGTGGTTGAGCTTGACGACGACATCAAGCTAATGCCACCCGCATGCCAGGAGTAGACGCTCGTCCTCAAGGCGCGCATCGATGTCGCGGAGCTCTGCCTCGAGCCGCCTCAGTGCGCCCCTTGCATCCCAAAGAAGATCCTGCCTGACGGTGCTATGACCGCTCACTAGAGCCAAGGCCCGGCCAGGGCCGAGCCCCGCGCTCCCGCCTGCTACCGAGACGTGAGGAGGCTCGGCCGCACCCGTCGAGGGCTGGAAGCTGGCTGGCTTTGCTACCGTTCCCCCTGTTCGGGGTATCGTTCCCTGCGGGCTCGTCAGTCTTCCACCGAAGGCCGTCAGCCCGCAGCCACCAGTGAAAGTAGGCACGACGAGTGGCGGCCCCGCCTTTGCTAGCCTGAAGCTGCCCTCAATGGAGGGTGCTAGGAAAGCGAAGGAGCGACTCGCTCGGGGTTCCCCACGGGGGAGCTGTAATCACCCCCGCACGTGTATGACCAGCCGCTAGGACTGGGGGCGCGAGGCCATCCCCATCCCCGCGCCTGCAGTAAGCGGTGGGGAGTGCACCCTTCGCCCGGGCGCGGTCGAAATGCCCTGGTGAGCCGTGCCCTCGTTGCGCTTCGTGGCCGCAGCGAGCACCGAGCAGGTGGCCGTCCGACTTGGGGACGCCCCCATCTCCTCACATGCGGGAGACCTGCGAGGAGGGAGAGCTTAGGGATGCTACCCACATGAGAAAAGAAGGAGGCAGGGTGCTTCCTTGTACATGGCGTCCCACTTCCTCTTCTTCAGCGCCTGTGGCAGCGTGCCGGAACCACCCCCGATCGGATCTCTCGCCTGAGGGCGCGCGGCTCAAGGACCGTCACCCTGGAGCACCGCACGTGACTCGTCGCACTAGGACCGGCGGCCACGCCCCCAGGCGGAGCAGTGTCACATGCGTTCATTGGCGCTGGAGTGCGTTGCTGGATGGCCCGAAGAGGCAGGTTGACGTAGCCCTTCGCCACCACGGCCTGGGATGCCTCCCCCGCGGAGCCCTCCGGCTCTGGGACCACCAAAAGGGGATTGTCTCGAGGCCCTTCGTGGCCCTTGGAGGGCAGCCCCCACTGGTCAAAGCATGGCATCCTCCTGATGAAGGCCACCTTGCTTGTGTAGTTCTACAGGGGAAGCCCCTCCTGGGGGAGCGCACTTGCCTCTATCCCGGTCAAGATTCGGACTACCCCGCTCAGCACATCGGGGGGCAGGCAGCTCGTTTGAAGCCTCATTGCATCCCCGACGCCAGTGAAGGCCCACATGGGATGGGAGTGGAGCTGGAAGGGGGCAATTCGCCAGCGGATGAACTCCCTCACCACCATCGACACCGTCACTCCTACCGTCCTCAAGTTGGCCATCCTCGCCGTGACCCGCGAGAGCCTTGGGTCGACGAGCCTCTCGTGTCCCCACCTAGATCCGCCTCCTAAGGGGATGATGGAGTCTGAGTAAGGGGCTGAACTGGGCCGCATCGTTGTACACCCATTGGCGTCGGAAACCCTCTGCCTCGGGGCGGATCTCCATGTCAATGCCTTCGCCCACCATCATTCTCACAGCATAGAGCGACACGCACCTGGAGCACTACGTGCCGACGGTTAGTCGCAGAAAAAAGAAGTGGCGGAGCAGCTGCACCGAAGGGGCGATGCCCACGAAGGCATCACATTAGAATGCAAAGGCAGAAAGGAGGAGAACATATTTCGGGTCGAAGTCCAACGCAGGAACCTGGTAATGCAAGAGCACAACATTGAGGAAGTCCGAGAATGCATGCACCACGCCGGAGAAGAGCACATGGAGATGCATGGCGATGGTGGTGACTTCCAGCTCAGTGAAGGGCGGTGAAGCAGGCTGAATCTTCGTCGCCTTCCATTCATTGGTGTCAGCCGCGATCATCGGGAGGACCTTATCGAGCACCTCGCGGTTGAGCACCGTGGATCGACCCAGCGCGGGCTCCGGCCCCGCTCGATGGCCTGCCGTTGTTGCCGCTTTGCTCCTCTTGTTCGGCGGCGACATGGCGGTGTAGTGAAGCAGGGGCGGCACATGATTCGACGGAAAGGGCGCAAGCTTGCTCGAGAAGGAAGGTATTGTGGATGGGCGCGCCGTAAGGAAGTGGCGGCTATGGGGCCTACACGGCCGGCTTTATGTCTGCTTGGGCGGTTGCGGAGGCGTTGTGGGGAAGTGGGGGCGTCCCCACGCCCCGTCGTGCGCCATGCGTCAAGCCTGACCCGCAGGCGGTTGGGACCCGTGTTGCTTCGCCCTCTCTCTTTTCCTCCGCTACGACCAAGGTCGTGCGCGCTGCGGGCCCCGGGGCTACTATCTGGCCCATGGGGCTAGGGGCACCCAGGCCCGTCTACCTGCCGCCCATTGCGTGGCATCATCAGAAGGCCCGGCGCGGCCCAACATCAATACTTCACAAGCAAGACCCTCGCGGGGGCCCCCGCCTCGCGAGGTGAGTGTCGTCAAGGTCTCTCGAGGGACTCCTGCGGGGTGTTCTCCCGAGGCCCCTCGCGGGGCGAACATCTCTAGGCTCGCCCCCGCCTCCCATGCACGTGGGTGATGCAAGCCATGACGAGCAGAGCCAGGAGGGCGCCAGCGGGTGTAGAAAAGGACGCTTTCCTCTTTGGTGCTAAGGGAACAAGGACAGCGTGCGGGTTCCCGAAGCGATCCCCAAAGGTTGCCATTCCGGTGCTAGAAGGCCAGGACTGCGGGCTCACCAGGACGGAGGTCATCACTGAGCCCACTGACGCGCCATGCCCAGAAGATTTAGCAGGCGGAGACTGCGTTTGCCAGGATAACTTGTAGTCCTATCCCCTTTCAAAATGGGCCGTTGTGGAATCCCTTCCCGCCTAGAGTCTTTGGGGGAAGAGGACCAGGCCAGTATAAATATAGGCTAGTCTCCAGCGTAGAGAGGGGTCAAGAGGTTGAATCCTGCACCCTCCCGAGGTAGTTCATCCTTGTACTCGTTCATACTCATCCTCCCTCATGAGGCAATCCACCACAAAGCCGGAGTAGGGTTTTACACTGCAAGGTGGCCTGAACTCGGGTAAATCGCTATGTTGTGTCTCCTTTCCTCTTGCACGGGCATGTCGGAGCATCGCCGGGAGGAAGTGAGCAGTGAGTCGTAGCTAGGCGGAGTTCTTTGCGCACACCCCAGAGTTCGAACCTTTCCTTGGATCCCGGAGCCCTGATTCCGACAATACCGTCAAACCTGGTGTTCAACTCTTCGGTCCGCGCTCCCAATAGATCCAAATCCATCTTCATGGCCGCGACTTCCTGTGCGTCGGCCTTTTCTTCATGCTCTTGTATTTCACCATTATGTCACAAGCTAGGTATGGCATTTTATTGGAGAACTCATCACGAACCCTTCCTACTCATGGCCTTGTACCACCGCCTCACAGACGTGCCACCGGAAGACACACGGGCCTGCCCGAGTCACGGGATTTTACCATCGCAGCATTTTGCTGCAGTGACCGTACCCCTGCTACAGACCTGTGTCTGAACTAGTCTACCGCCACCCTCGCTGCCTCCACAAGTTCCATGCTATTAACACCGATGGCTACTGATACCAATTTTCAAATCCCACCTGAGACCGACAATAGAAATTACTCCCGATATGGAGCACCAGATATGATCTATCAATTTTTAGGTAGAAACCCTAGCTACAAAAGTAAGAACAAGATAAGCTAGGAAAGAATTGTATTTCATTTCATGGCCAAAGCTCTTCGACTCACTCATTGATATAGTCTTATAAATAGGTGTCGTATCGAATGTACACAGTTACTGCCTGGTTGTCACCGGCAGAGAAGGGCTAGAGGATAGCACAGTAATTCTAGACAATGGACTGTAGCCATTGGATAACAAGATTGACTCCCAGCCGTAGGATCTTCAAAGCGTTGTTCTGAACCAGTACCGCTCACTATAGAAATTAACACTACTTGTAAATATGTAGACAGAAGAAAACCAGGTTTTGACAAACAAGCTTCCCCAGCCCCTGCGCGTTGCAAAGCACAAGCGCAACTCGCGTTGACTAGAGCCGCACCTTGTGGGAGCTTCGTCGGCCTCAGTTCCTCATCTGGGCCGCGGATCACAGTTTCGTCCTGGTGAGGTGTTTGCTTGTACCACTTACTCGTTTAGAGTCATTGAGCTACCCAATTTTTTGGTTCTGTACCCGTACTGAATTATGTTTAACTGAGGTTCTGTTTGACACAAATGGCAATTTCAATTGTGTTCACATGAAAATTTTGCCATGAGTTTGTGGAAAAACAAAACAAATCCTGCTAAATTTTCCTTGTTTCCAGTATAATTTTTGCCTTCGTCACTTGCAATATGTATTTTCCCTACATTTTGCAATGATTTAGATCACAACTTTTCATAAACTTGTCATGTGACCAGTACATAGAACTCTTGCCATGATTCATGAATCAATTTTTTCTTGTGATGCTTATTTGCCAATGGATGGCTTGTGGTGCTCATTTTCCATTTGAAGGCTAAGTCCAATCAGGATTAGTGACTTCTTCAACAATGTCACAGCTAGCGAGTTGGCAAACTGTTCAAAGGTGTATAATTTCAGATGCTTTTGGATCGACAAAATAGGATGTTACCATGACCATACACAAGTTTATATGGTCCAATCTTAGAACTGAAAGAACTTTCCATGCTAAAAAGATGGTATCATATGGCAAATTTGCCATGATTTTTTGCTTTTTTCCATTTTTCCAGTATGATTTTTTTATATTTTTGCCATGATCATATTAGTTGCTATGTGAATTCGTTTTTTGTACAAACACACACACTTGCAATGGACATTTATAAATTGCTTTCCCATTTCTTGCCATGAACTACATTGCCAATTATACAAGTGCCATGACTGTTGAGGGAAAAAATTCAGTAAAATTGTCGTGTTGTTTTCATACAATTGTCATTTACACACACACGCACACACATGCACACACACACACGCACACACACACACACACACACACACACACATATATATATATATATATAATGGTTAATAAACTTGCCACATGACCTTTTCACTAATGTTTTGCTAAACTACATTGAATTTTGACAGTTCCTCTATTTATTTTTCTTCCGCCATGTTTTGGCATGCTGTTTTTGTGTAGATGATGTTTTGTTTTGGGCAGTTTATCTAATTTCATGGCAAAATGTTGACTATACATAATTTAGACAGTTTCCCTAAATTGCCATCTGACTTGTTTCTTATGCATTTTGATCGCGTGGCAATACCAGTGTTCATGTTTTCTTGCACATTCTGATCACATGGCAAATTCATAACATTTTTGTCCTCCCAACATGGCACTTTTAGCCTTTTTCTCACACTATCATGGCAAAATTCTTTAATTGCAGTGTTAAAAAACATGGCAAACTTGCCATGGCAACTTAAGATGTTCAATTTTTTGGCAACCTAGGATGTGAAGCAACATGGCAAAACTTGCCATGGCAACTAAAATCAGCAAATTTAAAGATGTGTTTTTCGCCATGGCAAAACCAAAAGCATGTGTTTCCATGAATCTTTGTGTCTTTTGCCATGTGCATCTGAAGAATGTTGACATGCGAATTACACATTAGTTTTGATAACATGGCAAGTTTGATCTTTCAAATTTATTTTGCCATGGAAAAAAGTTTTGATCCTTTGAGATTTGTTTTGCGAGGCATGGCAAACTATTTCATTTTCGTAGCATGGCAGATTTTTCCTCACAAATTTGCCATGGCAATTTTTCTTCTGTTTTTCACATGGCAACTTTTTGCATTCATTGAACATGGGTCAAATGTATATTATTTCTTTTTTCTCTAACATGGGAAATTTTAGTTATTTGACCCTGGCAAATTTAGTTATAGGACCATGAAAATTTCTTTAATTTCATTTAAAAAAGCCATGTTATCTTCTTTCTCTAGCAAGGCATTTTTACTTGTAATGTTGGTGAAAAATTTCATAACATGGCAAATTTTTTCTTTCAAATTTTGCCATGGCAATTTTGTATTTTGTTTTTCCATGGTAAATTTTTTTGCGTTCATGGCCATGGCTCAGATGTATATTATTTTCTTTCCTCTCTGACATGGGCCATTTCAGTTATTTGACCATGGAAAATTTAGTTTTTGGATTGCAGAAATTCTTTCAGTGTCGACCATGGCAAATCTAGATTGTGGATCATGGCAATTGGATGACGACAAATTCTTTTTAATTTTTGACCATGACAAATCTAGATTGTGAATCATGGAAATTACAGTTATTTCACCATGGAAAATTTAGTTTTTGGACCACATCAAATTCTTTAATTTTTGGACTGTGGCAAATGCAGATTGTGGATCACGACAATTTGAGTTATTTGACCATGGCAAATTTATTCTTTGGATTGTGGCAAATTCTTTAATTATGACCATGGCAAATCTAGATTATGTATCATGGCAATTTCGGTTATTTGACCATGAAAAATCTAGTTTTTGGACCACGACTAATTCATTTTTTAATTGATCATAAAAAATTATTATGCCATGTGTGGCACGAAGGGTTCGTTTGTTTTAATCCCTTGAGGTTTGTTTTGTGAGACTTGGTAAACTCTTCTGTTTTCATGGAAAATTGGCCATGGAATTTTTTTGCATTCATTGACATGGGTCAAATGTATATTGTTTCTTTTTTCTCTAACATGGGAAAATTCAGTTATTTCACCATGGCAAATTTAGCTTTTTCCATGGCAATTTCATGAAATTCGATCTACATAATATGGCAGACTTTTGTGAAATGAGTGGACTAATCACATGACAATTTGTATGTATTTATGTTTTCGCTAAAACATGCTAAATTCACCTTTTGTTTTTGACATAGCATTTTCATGAAGTTTCATCTATATAATATGGCAATTTTTGTAAAAATGAATGGACTAATCACATGGCAATTTGTATGGATTTTCATGTCCTCTAGGAAATGGTAAATTCAACATACATGGCAATTTTACTTTCCAACATACATGGCAATTTTTTGTATGTAGAGTTGGTAACCTTTCCTATATTTGACCAATGGCAAATTTTATGATAATTTTCTTTTTCGTAAGTCCTAACAAATGGGAAATCATTGCATTTTTGCTAGGTGTTTTTTTATCCATCTACCTTTTTTGCTATATTCTTTGTTTGTACTTACCTATATTTTTTACGCATAGACCAATAGCACATAGTGGTACCATAGTCCAGGTACCGGTAGTGCCATTTTCGGCCATATTTTCAAATTTAAATTACTCACTAGTCTTTTGACTTCCATATCACGGCAAAATTTCCACGCTCAATTTGTCATGAAGTGTGTTTTTACATCATGACAAATTTTGAAACTTCTCTAATATAGTTCTAATTTTCATACATATATGGTAATTTTATTCACTATAGCATGTCAATTTTTTTGTAGCATGGCATCGTTGTTATGGAAGTTTCACACATAAATCAAAGAGAACAGCTTTTTTAGTTTTGTCATGATGTAGGGGTAGTATTTTTGCCATTATATGTCTAATTGTCGTTATACAAGTAGTGTTTCTATTTCATTTTCCATGGTGTACAGAGCTAATTTTGCCATGTCCATATGTTTCAGAATTTTTTTGTTTTGTCATGGCAAATTTAAGAACAATATGTTCAATAACATGGCAAATTCACTTTTATAACATGGCGAATCTAGTTTAATACATGGCACATCTAACTACTATACCCACATTTTTGCTTGTGAGAGAAGTGTTTAGGAGGTGAATATCGGGGCAGTTTCTTTTGAACCATGGCTAAATATACTTTTTTTTCTTATGGCAAAATTTACCATATTTTGGCATTTCTAATCTTAATATACTGCCATGCCTATTTTAATATAACATACACGACAAATTTTATTTTAGGCGCTCATGGCAAATTTTTACTTTCTATTTTTTGGCACAACAAATTTACTCTTTATGGACAATGGCAAACGTAGTTAATTTGCCATGGCAAATTTTTACTATAGATCCCACATTTTGTTTTCTTGTCGTGACTAATATAAGCCCAGTTTGTGATTTTTGTGAACGATGGCAAATTGTAGTAAGATCTGGGCTTTCTTTTGTCTCACTATTGGGATTTATTTTTCCTTTTATTTTTATAGGGAAAAGGCCTGTAGGGGGCCGTTTGTGTGTGCGTTTGGGCTATGGGGCTTTTCCTTCGAACGAAATTGTTCAGTGGAGTTGACCGCTCATATAGAACGTGTGGGCATTATTGGCATCTCATCCTTATCCCTTCTATCATTCCCCTGCCACTCACTCCCTGTCGGCTGGGTTGTTGCCTCGTCATTGTTCTTGTCCATGACAAGCAAGGTTTAGCAGAGGATAAGGAGGTTGTTGGTGGCAGAGGAGAAGAGGGAGTGGTTGGTCTTCTCGGTGGTAAAGGCGACGACATTCCTAGTCCTCTACTGTACTTTTTCATTGATAGATGTTGTTGCACAAGACAAGTCCAATGAAATGAAAATTGTACCAATTACAAGAGCGCGTGCAAAAGCTACTAGAACAAAATGTGAATAACACTCTTTGTTAAATCTATTATTTGTGTTAATTAGCTGCCTAAGTGCGTATGATCAGATTTGAAGAGGAGACAAGCTTAGCACGTGGAGATGAAGAATTGCGGAAAGAAGAACTCAGATTTGAAGAGGAGACAAGCTTGGCAAATGGAGATGAAGAATTACAGAAAGAAGAACACCTACTAAAGTCTAACATTAGCAAGTCCGCGAGGGTGGATAGGGGAGGGGTAGGCGCACCACATAAAGAGCAGCAATCCTACACCATATTCGGATTGACTGCAAAGAGGTCCGAAATTGTACTAAGAGCAGAATCCATACACGTGCTTCAAGTAAGGCATATAAATACAATTTCGAAAGCTTGATTTGTGTGCTTTCCAAACTGTATACTCGTCACATTCGACTCCAAACCTATGTTGGACGTCCATGAGTCTTTATATACCCTTGTAAGTCGTGGCTTTGACGGTTAGATCACATTAACCTAAAACTAGAATTTTTGCTGAATTGGTGTAAGCATTCATCTAAAATCATATATTCCAATTTTCATCAACCAAGGATATTACCCACTCAAAGTTTGTTTCGATCTAGGTTACTACTGCAAGTCAAATGTAAAAAGTCATTCCACTGGGACTTGGTAGACTGCAAACCGCTTCATGGTTGGCGGCTACATGCGCAAGTGTGTAGTGTTGTGAATATTCATAGGGTTGAAGATCCATCACATTGACAACGGGGGAACATCCAGATAGTTCGTGAGTGTCTAAAAAATTTCCCAACAAGTTCATCATCGACACCATCGGCTCGCTGATAAGATCGGGCAACCCCATATAATCTAGGTGTCTGATTCTAGCATTTATTCCGTGATCATACATTTTTGGCCATAACCTAGAATTGGTTCCAAGTTTTGGCTGGTGGCCATAGTATTTTATTTGTGTAACTTATTTTCTGACCCAGAGTCATAGTAGATTGTTTAGGATTTTGGTTTTCAAGTTGGAGTCATTTAAAGCTTATGTCAAGTCAGTTCATCCGAGTCAGTATTAGATTGTTTAGGTTACCAATCTGAAATAGTTAGTGTTTCTATTTGTTAACCGTAGTGAGCTTCCTTTTGTGTAGCACTTTCCTAGCGAGGCTAGCATACTTCCCGCTCAATGGGCTAGTCACATAAGACTTTATGTAAGTACATCCTTTAGTTTGGCAAGTTCCGATCGGCCGCTTTTTGCTCAAGTTGAAAAAAGAAAAAGAGAAGGGGAAAAGGGAAAAAGGAAAAAGAAATGAGGAGAGAGAAAGTTGAATATAGTGCACGCGCAAGTTCAATAATTTTTGTGTTATGCGTTTCAGCAATTTTGCCATGTTCATTATAATAGTAGATTGAGCAATCTTGTGCCTGCATAACTTGAGTCTTTGCTAGCGTGTCGGTGCAGCAAACCCTGGGTCAGTTGCCCAGACTGTGCACAGGCACGAGAGCAAGATTTCAACTCCCAAGTCAGACCGAAGCACAAGAGATCAGTTCTTCAAGGGACCAACATGCAGCACAGGAGGACCAAGACTAAGACAGGAAAGCAAGATACTGCCAAGGAAGAGACCTCCCTTGCTGGGCAGGCGAGCCTGGCAAGGATGGGGTCGCCCCCGGAAGCAAGCCTCCAGGTTGCCCCGGCAGGCCTGCTGAGGCCTACGAAAGCAGGTCCACCTCACCACACCACCTCATCACGACGCAAGTCATCGATCAGTGCGGTGTCAAGCTGCAAAGTGACTAAGTGGCGGCCATTTGCCACATGGCAGCCACCTCCTACCGAAAACACCTACAAGTGACACCCGTCCTGCGATGTGTCGAGCGAGCGGGCGAGAAGCTGGCAAAACAGCCCGGCAGGGCCTACCGGGCAAGCAACAATGTGATGTTGAGTGGCGCATTTGCGCTCTGTCAGCCTGCAGAGTTAGGTATGATAGCACTGTTTTCTATCTAATCAATGAATAATGACTAATTTGCTACTGTGGTGACCCCTTTGTCTATAAAAGGAGGCTCAAGGCAACCGTAGAAAGGGTTAGCGAATCCACCTCTTCACACATGCATACTCGCGTAGCCGTTTTCGCCCTGAAGCAACCCTGCCGGGCAAAGCGTGTTGCGCTCACCACCATTTTTCCACCATCAATCCACCAAAGCAGGAGTAGGGTTTTATGCCTCACTGCGGCCCGAACCTGGGTAAAGACTGCCTGTGTGATCTCTCCCGTGATGTTTGATGTTCCTCTGCTCTTTCTACAACTTGCCATCCCCCCGCCGAACCAGCAAGGGACCCTTGGTCCCATATGCGGCTGTGGTTTCCCGCGACATCTCGTATCTTCCTGTGCAATTGCAACACGAGCATTACCCTGACATACCTCAATTGTGCTTATTTTTAGAGTTGCATTTAACCCATTTTATCTCCATTGTGTGTGTTTCACGTGTGTCTTCATCCAAACAACACTAGGATTTGTGAATTGTTGTTATTAGGTATGTCATGTGATAGTTTTCACCCTCAGTATTCATTGTATCACATTGATGCATGTTCTACCCATACGAGTTGGTAATCTTTTCTAATTCACTTTAGAATGGTATGATACCTTGTTTCTTCCAGTTTTGAGTGAGTTCAGAGTTTTCACATATATCCTGATTTTTGTGTGTACTAATCATGCCCGGGTGAGGCTATTGGTGTGAAACAAAAAAAGATCCTACTTCGTTGGTGCGTTGGAATGAATATGAAGCTCTTGGTGATCATCTTCAGTGAGAAATTCGGTGCGCAACCAATCCTATCCATGAGAATGTGCATAATGTGGAGTTGGACCTCAAGGATGCCACTAGAACTATCACAAAAACACAACGCCAAGTTACTAATATTTAGGGGGCCCTTCTTGCTTTGCAACAAGCTTTGGTTGCGTCGTAACAATCTCTTGATTGCCAACAAAATCAGCAACATCATGATGACGCACTACAAAAAAACACTTCCGTGATGATACATGTTTGGTCACAGTAGGTCACGTTTTCTGTCATGCATGTACATCCATGACGATTTTATGACAGAATCAAGATAGTCATACCTGTGCTGTCGTAGAAGTGTTCCATGACAATGCTCAAATTATCATCATGGAAGTGGAATGGCGCGTCATGGAACTGCTTTCGTCAAGGGTAACCGACACGTGACATCCACCGTAATGGGTCGCCGTTAAGCTAACGTGTCCGGTTTTGGATCCGATAACCCGTTAACAGCCAAGACCAATGGCGATTTTCCACATGTAAAATTCTCATGCCGCAGCAACCACATGTCAGCTCCCCAATGGCCAGGAGGCGCCTATGATACGTCGGAACGTGGTGAGGCCCAACAGCGGCCCATTTAGGTTTAAAGGCCGGCCCAGTCAAAATTACCGACCTGACCCATTAACGACCTGCTTGCAGATGACCCATTCACATTAAGGCCCTTAGGAATAGTGTCAAATCGGCTCGGTAATGGCCCGTTCTAGATTTCTCATCATTGTGGCCTATGGTCACTTTTGGCTCGTTAACAACGCTTAGTATTTGGGCCGAATCATGGCCCGGTGTGTTTCCGGCCTGTTAAAGGTCCTACTACATTTCGGCCCATTTATTGCCCAATGAAACTTTTAGCGCATAAAAGACCGTGAAGGAAATGGGCCATATACAGCCAGGTCTGACATTCGGCCTGTCAGCGGCCCATTGTAGATTTGGGCCACTTCCAGCCTGTTGTATTTTTTGTCCTATTAACGTTGGACGAAATCCATAGGCCATATGTGGCCAACGTCACATTGGGCCTATTAATGGCCCATATACTCTTTTTTCCAGTTGGATTTTTTTGCTCCTAATGTTTTGGGGCATCCCGACAACCTGCTAATCTGATACCCACCCTGCCTCATATTGTGCCGGAATGGTATTTCCTACTGATCCATGCCATTCTTCGCAGTATACCTAACAAACGGGAGGTGTAGCCGCAATAGCTCATACAAATCAAGCCCGACCGCACTTCTGCCTTGGTAAAGGCCCGTGAAGTAGGTCGACGCATTTATGGCCCATCTCACTTTCGGCTTGTGAATGATCCAAATTGAAATGGGCCACCATGAGCTGAGGTACATTTTGGCCTGCTAATGACCAGTGGGTTATTTGGCACATTTCAGGCCCAATCATCTTTCGGCCTCCTAAAAGCCATGGGCATAATCTAGCCCAATTAGGGCCCAACCTGACTTTTGACCTATTAAAGGACCTTGTTATTTGTGGGCCATATTAGGCTTGCGAGATATTTACACATGTTAACGGCATGTTGTTACTAAGGGCCCAAATTATGTTTAGGCCTGTTAACGGCCCATTGGGGGCACAGGCCTATCAAAAATAGCAAAGCTTATGCTGGTTTAGGCCTAGATATTTTGAGTGGGCTACATGCCGATTACGACCCATAATCGTTTTTAGCCCAATTGGAATTGTGGGCCTGAGGAATGTTGGCCCGTTGGGCTCCTATGATGCTTTCGGCCGAAAGGAGATCGATGATGTCGAATACATTACTAAGATAAATCTACACTATACAAAAATAGCGTCATAATTTCTACGGCCTTTGGTAGCACGATAAATGTTGTATCACAACAAAATAAATGACAGCCATACAACAAAAGGCCTGCTGGCATAAAAGTTTACTGTCCTTGAAGATAAATGCACCATTAGATGTATAGAAGCACAAATCATTTGACCTGTGTGCTAATGTTTCAGGCTGTAGAACCTCATGGAGCAGCATGACCTTCCTTTTTTTCTGCCTTTGCTCTTGAAGAACGAAGCAAATGTCGTATAGTCTGGTTTCAAAACCATTCATATCTTGACGACATTTGTCAACCACTATTCTTGTTTCAGAAATGACCTCCATTAGGGATTGGACTTGTTTCTGGAGCATAGATATATCACTCTGTCTAGACGGAAGATTTTGTTCAGTAGGCGATTTGGACGAGGTTACCTTGACAACCAACCCAGAATTACGCAGGAAGGTGCTTTTTGCTCTGTTAGTGGAGACATACTGATGCACTGTAGCAATAGGTGACATTGTGCCCGTGGTAGCCTCATCACCTTCAGGTGGTTATGGTTGTTCAATCAGTTGTTCCATAGCTTGCTGAAAGTTTGAATTTGTAGATTAGTGTACCAAATAAGTTACCAATGAGACAAAAACAAACAAAATAGGTCTCACGTTTCTACATAACTTATTTTGGTGAACTACTGTAATACATTAGCATGTATTGTAGTGCTAACTACATAATAAAATCACTTTAGGAACATATGTCCACGTAGCATGCCTACTCTATTGTCTATTTCCCCACATTCATTGACATCTAAGGATAAAGAGACATGGTTTAAAGTAGGATGAATATAGCATGACATCATTCATATCACGGGCAAAAAGATATCAAACAAACATGCTATTTTATCATTGTGTGGTCATGTGAACATCACAAATAGATTACAGATCAAGACCAAAAGAATATCTTTCCTCTCTTTTAAACTGTGTAAGGTGAAATGATACATTAAGACAACTGTGTATAAAAGTGCACATAGTAACTGACATTGGCTACAAACCAAGCAGTTTTTTTTTATAGAAAGACTGTAAGGGAACCCCCTACAGTATAATTGGTGCAACAAACCCAAATTGCAAGTACCATGCCTTAAACCTGGGTGGGTGGGAAGGCATCAACCCCTCCCCACCACTAGGCTATGCCTTAGTCTGCTACAAACCAAGCAGTTAAATGAACACGTCACTGTAACAAGCAGTTCAAAGGCATGAGGAGTAAGGACTTACAAAAGCGTCTTGAACTGTTGTGCTCATTCCCTTCATCTTGCTGGTGTGACAATCCTTAAAGATTTTCACTGCATTTGGTTCAGGTTCGTTTTGTTCCGCACGGGCTTTCCTCTGTATTTGGAACAAGTCAATATAGATACGATAATATCGCATAACAAAAAGAAGGAACTAGTAGCTATTTACAAGAGCCTCGCAGTGTGCAATATAGCTACAAGATCACTTGTCTGTTGGAATTTCACTTTAGAAAGATTGGTCTTGTTCTTCAAATAGTTAACCTAGAAGAAGATAGACGTGTAAGGCACATACGTAAATATGAGCTCAATGTGTGATCTGATCACATACATATACCCTACCTGATACTTTGGATCAGACCAGTGTTTAACAAGGGTTGCCTAGTCTTCATCTGTAATATATTCCACTAGAGATGTTTGGGCGATTTCATTGTTAGCCTTGCCTTCAAAGTGAGTTTTTATAAGGTGATATCGTTACTGTCGCAGAACAGATTGAAAAACATGAGTGCATGCTTGTTTAGTTGCATCATCTTTCGGATCCAACTTGAACCTCATCTGTTGAAAAAAGAATGGGAGTCTCATTAGGAGGAAGCTAGAAAGTATGGGACAGAGCAAAACAATATTACAAATTGCAATGAATAACGTTACTTACGGATAAATGGTCAAGGAATGTGTTAAACTAGGTATCGTCTTTCTCATTCCTGTACTGGATCCACGTTGGGAGGATACGTGCATGACACCTAATGGCAATGGTTGCCTCTGATACTAACTTGGCTGACTCTATAGCATCAGTGGCCTTTTTAATCCTGCCTCAAAATGGATCTCCATTCTTCCTCCTTTAGATTTGGTTAATCTATCAAGCATTATCCCTTATGCCTATTTCCGCTTGCGCCGTGGTGCTAGTTCAACAACGAATATGGAAAATGTTAGTGCACATCAAACTGTGACAGTAGATATAAAGGAGCATGCAACTGCAACTTGACTCGGTCAGGTACCGTCTTGGTGTTGATGCTCATGAGGTTCATCTGATCTTGCCAAGTTCTATAGTGTCAGCAGTGCTTTAGAAGTAATGTTAGGTGTGAAGGCAGCTTGGGAACATGCCACTTGCGGAGCAAACGAATGAGTAACTCATTGAGATGTCGGTACAATTAAAGGAGGTGTTGCAGCTGGTGGAGCAGGGTATACTGTGTTTGTAGATTTAGCCGGTGGACTTGGACCTTCTACTGTACTATAAGTACCAGTAGAATCTCGAGGGAAGATCCTTTCCCGTTGCACCCGACGAGTAACACCATTCCCTACTATATTCTTTTCCTTGATCTTTTTTGACTTTGCCATGTCAAGCCGTACCCACAACACAGAAGAATAAAATTCGCACTTCAGAACTCATTGATGCATGATATAGACGAGCAATACTTTGATGTAAGACAACCGTATGAGTAGGATGGAATATGTAAGAAAAACAGGACATCACGACATATTCACGCCTACGATGTGTAAACTAAGAAGAAGGATTTTCAAGGAATCAGAAGGAATGCAAGCTAGACACCATATGAAAGATACAACCAATATCACTCTGCCAAGTTAAAAGTGTCTTGTCATAAGTGGAATTTCGGAAAATTACAAGCAGTACAACCTAGAAATCAATGCAAGATGCAACCAATATCACACTGCCAAGTTAAAAGCGTACAATCATAAGTGATTGATGCGGGAAACACAACAAAAGTACTTTGATGTAAGAACATGGTACGATAGATAGATGCGGTGTATTCTAGAAACAAAAAGGCATGTCATATGCACATGTATAACGTATAAACTCAGCAGGTGCAGTTTAATCAAATTAGAAGAAATAGAAGCTAGACACCATATGCAACATGAAACTATTATCACACTATCAACTTAGAGCAAGCACCTGCGATGGTGGAGTAGGGGAGATGAACTCATCATATAGACTTGGGACTTCAACTGCAGTAGCAGTAGCAGTGGCAAATCTAGAGAGCCTACGTTTGCGTTGGTCCAGAGGACCCCCAACATCCCCTAACTTACTCTTTTCCTTCCTCTTTTTTGATATTGCCTTCTAAAGTCAAAACCATAAGAAAAGGAATAAAATTAGCTCTGCATAACTAGTTGAAGCAGGATACAGATGAACACTAGTTTGATGTACGACAAGCGCATGATAGGAGGATGGAATATATTCAAAAAACGACAACATTGCATATTCATACCTATGATAGGAGGATGCAATATGTATGAAAAACAGTAAGCAGAAGTCGTTTCAACAAAGTTAGAAGAAATGAAAGTTAGGCAGCAAATGATCATACCACCAATATCACTCTACTAGGTAAACAGTGTCGCATCATAGTGCCATTTCAACAAATTAGAAGTGGTACAATCTAGAAGACAATGCAAGATGCAACCTATATATATCACACTCCCAAGTTAAATGGGTCTTATGGGTAAATGATTGTTGCGGGATACAAAATAGTACTTTGATGTAGGAACATGGTGTGGTAGACAGATTTATTATGTTCTAGAAACATGAATGTGTCATATTGAAATGTATAAGTTGTAAGCTACGCAGATGCAATTCAATAAAATTAGGAGCAATACAAACTAGACATCATACGGAACACACGACCATATAAAATAGTGCCAAGATAGAGCAAGCACCTATGATGGTGGCGTAGGGGAGATGTGCTCATCATCTATACAACTACGTTGACTGTCCAGCCTTGTGTTGTATTGCGAATCTTGTTGGGAGGATGGAGGAGTAGAATCTCTAGAGACCCTCTGTTTGAGTTCCTCTGAAGGACCACGATCATCCACTGCCTTACTAATTTCCGACCGTTGTATTGATTTTGCATTACAAGTCAAACCGATAAGAAAAATGAATAAAATTCGCTCTTCAGAACTCATTCATGCATGATACTGATGAACACTACTCAGATGAAAGGCAAACACATGATACAAGGATGAAATATGTACGGAAAAAAGGATGGCGTGACATATTCACATCTATGATGTGGTAACTAAGCAGAAGGATTTCAACAAATTAGAAGCACTTCAAGCTAGACACCATATGAAAGAAGCAACCAATATCACTCTAGCAAGATAAAATTGTCTGGCGTTTCAAGAAATTAGAAGCAGTACATGCTAGAAATCATATGCAAGACACAACCAATATCACAGTGGCCACTTAAAGATGTCTCATCATAAGTGACTGATGCAGGATATGCAAGAACAGTAGTCTAATGTAAGAACATGGTGTGATCAGATATACTATGTTCTAGAAACAGGAACACCTGTCATATTCATAGGTACAATGTATAAAGTAAGCAAATGCAATACAACAAAGTTAGAAGCAATCCAAGCTAGACATCATACAACATGCATCCACATATAATAGTGCCAGGTTAGAGCAAACACATGTGATGGTGGAGTAGGGGGATGTGCTCATCATCTACACAACTACGTTGACTGTCTAGCCTTGCGTTGTCTTGCGAATCTTGTTGGAAGGATGTCGGAGTAGAATATGTAGAGACCGTCTGTTTTAGTTGCTCGGAAGGACAACCATCATCCAATGCCTTACAAAATTCATTCCGCTTTATTGATTTTGCATTGTGAAGTCAAACAGACCAGAAAAAGGAACAAAATTCGTTCTTCAGAACTCATTCATGCGTGATAATGACGAACACTTCTCTGATGAAAGGCAAACTCATGATACAAGGATGGAATATGTACGAAAAATTGGACGACATGACATATCCACACCTATGATGTGGAAACTAAGCAAAAGGCACTCAACAAATTAGAAGCACTACAAGCTAGACACCATAGGGAAAGTGCAACCAATAACACTCTGCCAAGTTGAAACTGTCTCATCATAGGTGGCGTGATGAGGACATCAATACTACAGTTACACGCATGATCCCTGCAGCTACATATACTAGACCAATTACTAGAGCTCGCGCATGCCAATTAAATTAGCAGGTACTTTCGTTTCTTGGCAATGATTCTAATGTTCATGAGAATATGATGCTACCTAAATTTGATACATTTGTTTTGCTTACAAATGAAGGGCCTAGCCTGGACGAGAAGGATGAACATTCGAGCAAGATCAAGCATAGAGAGGATGGCATGCGCAAGGGGAACAAGAACGGAGTTTCAAGTGATGATTTCAGGACATTAAAGCCACCATAAGGAGTGCATGAAGGCTTGGACGAAATATACAAGATGCTACTTCATAAATTTTGTCCAGAGGCTATTATAGGTGTTGCGTCACCTTATTATTGGGCCAGGCCCATGTAATTTCAAAATACTTTAGTATAGGATGTTTTTAGAGTCCGTATGTGTGGGGAAACAAAATTAGGGTTGGTTTCGGACCCCTCCTCCAAGGTGTCACGAAATTCCCCCTCTATTCCTCCATATATACGGCCCTTAGGGCGTCGTTTAGACTTTGGGTTTTGTGTAGATTAAAGTTTGCCATAGCTGCAACTTCGCGTACTTCGTTTGTGTTCAACGACCAGACAAAGACGTCATGGAACCCCACCTTCATTAATAAAGCTTTCCTCTTTTATTCGCAATATCCAGATTGCAATTTCAGTTTCGTGCTTGTTCTTCATTTGCATGCAGGAAATAGACCCTCGTGGTTAGGTTGATCGTGCTCTGGCATGGTCAATGACGTCTTGAAGTTGGTTTAGCGACTGCTAAGGCGCGACGTCCTCGCACGATCGCAGTCAGATCATCAAAGTCTACTCCACCAAAAATGATAGCCACCATCTCATCGGAAGACGGGACACCTTTGCCTCTATCAAGTGGTTTCAAATTTCTAGGTTGCTCGGTGGGATTTTCCAGTTTTCTATAGTTTAGGTCGCATCTGTTCTTCATACTTTCAGTCCATGAAAAAGCAACAAAAAATTAGGGTGAGTTCATCATATCTAAACCAATCTGAGCCATTGCATAATCTTTTCTGTATTTAGTTTGTTGAATTTGCGGTTGCATCACCGTGTCAAGTTGCTGGCCTGAGTGTCTAGTCTTTTAGAGTTTTGAGTTCTTATCACAAGTTGTGACGCCACTGTTGCACCATCGTCATCATCGCTGCCATATACCACCATCGTCATCACCGCTGCCATACATCACCATTGTCGTCACCGCTACCTGATACGTCTCCAACGTATCTATAATTTTTTATTGTTCCATGCTGTTGTATTATCATTCTTGGATGTTTTACAATCATTTTATAGCAACTTTATATCATTTTTTGGGACTAACCTATTGACATAGTGCCAAGTGCCAATTGTTGTTTTCTGCATGTTTTTTACATCGCAGGAAATCAATATCAACGGAGTCCAAACACTGCGAAACTTTTTGTGGATTATTTATGGACCAGAAGACCACCAACGGGCCAGTGCAGCACCTGGGGGTGCCCCGAGGGGGGCACAACCCACCAGGGCGCGCCTGGGGGCCCAGGCGCGCCCAGGTGGGTTGTGCCCACCTCGGTGGCCTCTCGCACCACCTCTTCGCCCTATAAATTCTCAAATATTCCAAAAACCCTCGGGGTTAACCTAGATCAGAAGTTCCCTGCCGCAAGGCTCTGTAGCGACCGAACATCAATCAAGACCCCATTCCGGCAACCTGCCGGAGGGGGAATCATCTCCGGTGGCCATCTTCATCATCCCGACGGCCACCACGATGAGGAGGGAGTAGTCTACCCACTGGGATATGTGTTTAATCTCTCTCTCTCTCTTGTTCTTGAGATGTCACGATCTTGATGTATCGCGGGCTTTGTTAATATAGTCGGATCATATGGTGTTTTCCCCTCTCTATCTTGTTGTGATGAATTGAGTTTTTTTCACTTTGAGATTTCTTTGTTATCGGATTGAATACTTTTATGGATTTGAGAGCACTTGATATATGTCTTTCATATGAATACTCGTGGTGACAATGGGGTATCATATTGATTCACTTGATATGTGTTTTGGCACTCAACTCGCGGATTCCCACGGTGACATTAGGGTAATCTACGCATAGGGGTTGATGCACGTTCTTGTCTTTGTTTCTCTGGTAGAAATCTTGGGGCACTCTTTGAAGTTCTTTGTGCTGGATTGAGTATTATGAATCTGAAATTATTTGGTGTTATTTTAGTATGAACTCTTGGATAGATCGGTCGGAAAGAATAGCTTTGATGTGGTTTTGTACCCTACAAACGATTTCTTCTTATGTTCTCTGCTAGATAGGAACTTTGGAGTGATTCTTCATCGTACTTTGAGGGGTGGTTATATGATCCAATTATATTAGCACTGTTGAGAGATTGCACTAGCAAAAGCACGGACCCTAGGCCTCATTTTTAAGCATTGCAATACCATTTTTGTGCCCGTTTACTATTTTCTACCTTGCTGTTTTTGCTTATTCTGATTATAAAAATATATTTCTACCATCCGTATTACACTTTTATCACCATCTCTTCGCCGAACTAGTGCACCTATACAATTTGCCGTTTTATTAGGTGTGTTGGGGACACAAGAGATTTCTTGTATTTGGTTGCAGGGTTGTTTGAGAGAGACCATCTTCATCCTACGCCTCCCATGGATTGATAAACCTTAGGTCATCCACTTGAGGGAAAATTGCTACTGTCCTACAAAACTCTGCGCTTGGAGGCCCAACACGTACTGTCTACAAGAATAAAGTTGCGTAGTAGACACCAAGATCTTTTCTGGCGCCGTTGCCGGGGAGGTGAGTGCTTAAAGGTATATCTTTAGATCTAGCAATTGAATATTTTAGTTTCTTTTTTTTCACTAGTTTGGTTTATAAAACAAAACTACATAAAAAATGGAATTGAGGTTGCGTCATATTATTGATCATCTTTATAATATCTTTCTTGAAAATGATGGATCAGAAAATTGTGCTCAATTGTTAGAAGAAGAAGTCAATAAAATGTTTGGCACAAAATATTTGAATGACGAGCATGATTGCAATGTTGTTAGTATGAATTCTTTGAATATCCAAATTGCTAATGATGATTGCACAAGTCATCACAAAAATGTTTCTTATCAGCATGTTAATTTTTTCGGAGTGAATTGGGAGTGCAATTGCACACCAAAAAGGGAAGATAGATTTTGTAAGAAGCATAAATATTTAGAACCGAAAAAGTTCCAAGAGAGGCTAGATGATTGTGCTGAAAGATTTAATTTTTTTCGCCATCCTTGTGAACTTTGCAATGAACATGGTCATTTAAATCTCCAATGCAAATTCTTTCATGATCAAATCATGTCAAAAAATTGTGATAACTTGATTACCCTTGAGCATCATAAAGAGCTTAGTCTTCTTTTGGGGTGTGAAGAAATGAAACGTATAACTAAGGGTTTTCCAAAATTTAATCTCGAGAGATTTCTTGATTTTGAGATAGAGGAAATTTCTATGTTTTGTGCGAAAAATTGCATCGAGAATCCTTATATTGCCAACTATCTTAAGACAAGAAAACAAATAGAATATGAAGAGAGTACTAATGAAAGGGAAAATATTTCCCAATACCCTCCTAGTGTTTATTATGATGAATCAGGTAACGAGGAGGAGCTTCCTATCCAATCAATCTCTTCAACAAGAAGCTTCTAAAAATTAATTACACCCACACATGGTGTGGTGAAGAAGAAGAAAAGAAGAAACAATAGAGTAAAAAGGTATCTCTCCCAAATAATGTTGCTCTTATTATTCTTGTGCCTCATGAAAATGAATCAAAAATTATTTTGGAGGATGATGCACTTGATGATGATATTGCTTCTATGTCTTATGGCACAATGTCCGAGAGCACTATTGATGATGATTTTGTTATGCCCATTACTTGTTGTGATGATTATGATTGGGAAGATAATGATACTTCTTATAATCTTGAAAATCGTTTTGGCACCAACTTGGGAAATTATGATGATAGCAATTGTTATACTGTTGGTGCTATTCATACTATTAATGATGAGAGTGATTATGCTTATGATATGCCAAGCCACAAGCTTGGGGATGCTATGTTTGATGAGAATTTCATGTTTGAGAATTTATTTGCTGCAATTAATGTTTGTCCCAAGCTTGGGGATGCTATGCTTAATGAACATGATCTTTTTAATCCCCTTACTTTGAATGATCAAATTTGCTATGATGATTGCATGCCTCCTACTTATGATGAATATTTTGATGATACTTATGTTATAAAAAGTAGTGATAATTATTGTCATAATTTTGATTATCCTTTTTCTGAACATTACTCTTTTAATGTGGGAACAATTTATAGTATTCGAGTTTCCTATGATACTCCCACTATTATGAATGAGAATAAAATTGCTTATATGGAGAGTAATAAATTTTCTATGCTTTTGGATCATGAAAAGAATGCTTTATGTGATGGTTATATTGATGAATCTACTCATGATGCTACTGAAAATTATTATGAGAGAGGAACTTATGATTCATGATGCTCTCTTTATGTTTCAATACTTATCTTTTATGCGAGCATCATTGAAATCATCATGCCTAGCTAAAAGGCATTAAAGAAAAGCGCTTGTTGGGAGACAACCCAACACTTTTACCTAGTGTTTTTGAGTGTTCACATGATTAAGCTATTGTAGTGATCATGTTTTATTGCTTTTGTTTCAATAAAGTGCCAACTAAAAATTTAGGATAGTGTGGATGATAGTTGACTTGATTCTGTCCAAAAACAGAAACTTTTGCGTCCAGTCGAGGAATTTCTAAAATTCACTAGAATGTGATTTGATCTGAATATTTTACAGGTGATAGAGATACAAATTATCTATGTTTTCCTATTTTTTCAGAATTTTTGGAGTAGCAGAAATATGGTTTTAGTACAGATTACTACGGACTGTTGTATTTTTGACAGATTCTGTTTTCAATGATTAGTTTGCTTTTTTTCTAGTTTCTATGGCTTATATTGCCCAATATAAATTGTGGAAATGATGAGGTACAGTAGGCATTGTGTGAGAACATTTACGAATCTTGTCTTTGGCAGTACCAAAGTGGAATGCTTTGCTCTTTATCATACTAACCTATCTCACGAAGTTCCGTTAAGTTTTGTGTGATTGAAGTTTGGGTGAGATATCGATATGAGGAGAATAAGGAGTGACAAGACCCTGAGCTTGGGGATTCCCAAGGCACCCCAAGGTAATATTCAAGGAAGATCCAAGCAACTAAGCTTGGGGATGCCCCGGAAGGCATCCCCTCTTTCGTCTCCAACATTATTGGTAACCTCACTTGGAGCTATGTTTTCATTCGTCACATGATATGTGTTTTGCTTGGAGTATCAATTTATTTTGTTAGGATTTGCTTTCTGTAATTTAGAATAATCTTTTGCATCTTTTATTTCAATAAAAGTGGCATTGATAGCCTTTGCCATGCTTATTTTGCAAGTCTACATGTTGCTGTTTCAAATCAGAAAGTTTATCGATGTTGCAAAAATTCCCTAGAAAAGTCATAATGTGATAAAATGTTGAAACTTTTTTGCAAAATAAGCTCTGATAAATTTTGTACAGTGTGGTAAAATTTTATAATTTTTGGAGTTGAATAAGTATTGATACTCTTGCATTCTTTACAGGATGTACTATTTTGGCAGATTGCTGTTATGTTTGCTTGTTTAATGATTCTATTTGAGGATAGGAGTATTAAATATCCAAAGGCATTTAGTATGCAATGTTGAATAATAATTTTAGTGATTTTCTACAGTGGAGAATGATAAGGTTTTTGCATTGGTTTATACTAACTTATCTCACGAGTTCTTGTTGAGTTTTGTGTGGATGAAGCTTTTTGAGATTTAGGAAAACCGTGATATGAGAGGAATTAAGGAGACACAAAATCTCAAGCTTGGGGATGCCCAAGGCATCCCAAGATAATATTTCAAGACATCTCAAGCATCTAAGCTTGGGGATGCCCGGTAGGCATCCCACCTTTTTTCTTCAACAATCATCGGTTAGTATCGGTTGAGCCTAAGTTTTTGCTTCTTCACATGATGTGTGCTATTCTTGGAATGTCATTTTATTTGGTTTTGCTTGGTGTTTTAATAAAATGCTTAGATCTGAAAGTTTTTGAATAAGAGAGAGTCCTCAAATAGCTACCTATTTACTTAACTACTCGCTTGATCTTCACTTACATCTTTTTTGGAGTAGCTTGTCATTTGCTCTAGTGCTTCACTTATATCTTTTTGAGCATGGTGTGCTTTAGTATTTTAGAAGAAATTCTCACTTGCTTCACTTAAATTAATTTGAGAGAAAGAAATATTATGCTCATGATCTTCACTTATATTTGTTTGAGCTTATCAAAAGCAATACATGAAAATGAGTTCCAAAGTGATAGATATCTAAGAAGGATATAATAAAAACTTTCATGAAGATCATTGGACAAAATACACTTGATTCCTCGTAATAGTTTTGAGATATGATGATGTGATATGTGAGTCATGTTGATGAGTGATTATGCTTTAGTAAGAATATTGTTGTTAAGGTTTGTGATTCCCTATGCAAGCACGAAAGTCAATAGTTGTGCAATGAAATTACATCCTACTTGTAGTGCATTATTCGGTGTTAATTATGCTCAATGCTCGCTTATGAGATTATTCGTTTCTTGGTTGGTCGCTTCTCAATCTTTTGCTAGCATGCATTTTGCACTAAGTATGATCACTACTTGTGCATCCAAAATCCTTTAAACCAGTTTTGCCACATGAGTCCATCATACCTACCTATATCCGGTATTCTTTTGCCGTTTTAAGCAAATTTGTATGTGCCATCTCTAATTTTAAAAATAAATTTCTCTTTTGAGTGCTCGTACCGCTCGCGAGGCGGTGAGGGGTGGCCAATATTTTCCATGCTAGATGTGTTATTCTCAAGATTAGTGTTTATTCACTTGTTATTGCACGAGAGTAAGGCAAAGGTATTAGGGATGTCTAGTTCCGAAATGAAAAATGAATTTACTTTATGTTTTCAAATAATAAATTCCTTGGAAAGTGTTGGTATGCAAGGCACCCGTGGATATGGTTAGCCATGGAAAGTGAAAGTATTGTGGAAAAAGGAATAAACTGTTTGGGAACCGCCTATGAGATATCTAGCATGGAAAGTGTTGGGAGCTCTAAGTCATTTTCGTTGGTGGGAAAGTATGCCTCTCAAAATGTTTTTATCTCTCAATTTTCGCTTTGAGCTCTGGCACCTCTACAAATCCCTACTTCCCTCTGCGAAGGGCCTTTCTTTTACTTTATGAAATTTTTATTTTTAATTTGATTCTCCATCTTCTCTTATAAAGCACCAACTAGGGGGCACTATGATCGTACTTGAGCATTGGGTGTAGCTAATATGCGAGTTTGTTTCATGAATGGATCAATGATTGAGCATGATGGGCTAGGGATAACTTATATTAGTGTTGATATTTTGAAACATATGGTTGTTCGTTGGTATGCTTGAGTATTTAAGTCCTCATAAAAGTCCAAATGTCCATGCTACAACAAAAATAATATGAGATGACATGTTAGGCAACATTCCTCATCAAAAATTCTGTTTTTATCATTTACCTACTTGAGGACGAGCAGGAATTTAGCTTGGGGATGCTGATACATCTCCAACGTATCTATAATTTTTTATTGTTCCATGCTGTTATATTATCATTCTTGGATGTTTTAAAATCATTTTATGGCTAGTTTATATAATTATTTGGGACTAACCTACTGACATAGTGCCAAGTGCCAGTTGATGTTTCTTGCATGTTTTTTACATCGCAGGAAATCAATATCAAACGGAGTCCAAACACCGCGAAACTTTTTGTGGATTTTTATGGACCAAAAGACCACCAATGGGCCAGAGCAGCACCTAGGGGGTGCCCCGAGGGGGGCACAACCCACCAGGGCGCGCCTGGGGGCCCAGGCGTGCCCAGGTGGGTTGTGCCCAGCTCGGTGGCCTCCCGCACCGCCTCTTCGCCCTATAAATTCCCAAATATTCCAAAAACCCTCAGGGTTAACCTAGACCAGAAGTTCCGCCGCCGCAAGGCTCTGTAGCCACCGAAAACCAATCTAGACCCCGTTCTGGCACCCTGCCGGAGGGGGGGGAATAATCTTCGGTGGCCATCTTCATCATCCCGGCGGCCACCTCGATGACCCTCGGGGCTGAGGGTTTGCACCAGTAGCTATGTGTTTCATATCTCTCTCTCTCTCTCTCGTGTTCTTGAGATGTCACGATCTTGATGTATCGCGGGCTTTGTTAATATAGTTGGATCATATGATGTTTTCCCCTCTCTATCTTGTTGTGATAAATTGGGTTTTTCCCTTTGAGATTTCGTTGTTATTGGATTGAATACTTTTATGGATTTAAGAGCAATTCATATATGTCTCGCATATGAGTACTCGTGGTGACAATGGGGTATCATATTGATTCACTTGATATGTGTTTTGGCACTCAACTCATGGATTACTGCGGTGACATTGGGGTAATCTACGCATAGTGGTTGATTCACGTTCTTGTCTTTGTTTCTCTGGTAGAAATCTTGGGGCACTCTTTGAAGTTCTTTGCGTTGGATTGAGTATTATGAATCTGAAATTATTTGGTGTTATTTTAGTACGAACTCTTGGATAGATCGACCGGAAAGAATAGCTTTGAGGTGGTTTCGTACCCTACAAACGATTTCTTCTTATGTTCTCCGCTAGATAGGAACTTTGGAGTGATTCTTCATCACACTTTGAGGGGTGGTTATATGATCCAATTATATTAGCATTGTTGAGAGATTGCACTAGCGAAAGTACGGACCCAGGCCTCATTTTTAAGCATTGCAATACCGTTTTTGTGCCCGTTTACTATTTGCTACCTTGCTGTTTTTATTTATTCAGATTATAAAAGTATATTTCTACCATCCATACTACACTTTTATCACCATCTCTTCGCCGAACTAGTGCACCTATACAATTTTCCATTGTATTAGGTGTGATGGGGACACAAGATATTTCTTGTATTTGGTTGGAGGGTTGTTTGAGAGAGACCATCTTCATCCTACGCCTCCCACGGATTGATAAACCTTAGGTTATCCACATGAGGGAAAATTGCTACTGTCCTACAAAACTCTGCGCTTGGAGGCCCAACACGTGTCTACAAGGATAAAGTTGCATAGTAGACATCACTACCATATACCACCATCATCATCACCGCTGCCATATACCACATATCAACCGCCATCATGCAAGTCCGAGTCCACCGCCATCACAGATTCACCACGGTCTCTAGCATGGTCTAGCCTAGGGCCAACAGAGTACCGTCGTTGAGCGTTTAATCAACATTGCATCTCTTAATTGATTATTGTTGTACCTTTTTGCAACCATATATTAAGCCTTGTCAGCTCCACATACATCTACGTCGTGAGTTTGACACCACCTGGCAATCACTCTCTCCAAGCTTTTGAGAGTTTTGACTACAACAGTCGCCGGTCACCGCGTGCTGCTTGGAAAGAACTGGTAAGAATTTGAGATTTGCTTGGCGGATTTGTGACTCATCATCACCACCACCACCACATCCTAGTAGTCTGTAGGATCATATTCTTGTCTGTTTCTATTGCTGCTAACCATGGCAGCATCACAAGCCGATGATGTCGACTGGGAGAACATGACGAGTAAGGAGTTACATGATAAATTTCAGCAAATGATGAGTGGACAGGTGCAAGATGTGCTGAATAAATTCGAAGAGGCCATGGAGAAGATGTATGGCATTGAGAAGACGGTCAAAACAAAGTTAGATGACAAGTTTAATGAGCTGCTCACGCGTCTTCCGCAACCTCCACCAGCTGCACCTGTCGCACCTCTACAATAACAACAACGACAACAACAACAAGTGGGACGAGCCATGTGCATTCCCCTTGAACCCAACCAGATTTATGGTGCCGCTGCACCTACTATTGATGCTTCTGTGGTTCCTGCTCCCGCCGCCGAGGAGGACGATTACGAGGATGAGGTTGATCAAAATCATAACTACGTGCAACCACTGATGACCCACAAGTATAGGGGATCAATCGTAGTCCTTTCGATAAGTAAGAGTGTCGAACCCAACAAGGAGAAGAAGGAAATGACAACTGGTTTTCAGCAAGGTAATGTCTGCAAGTGCTGAAATTGTAAGTAACAGATTGTGACGCCCCCGATTTGACCGTACACTAATCATGCACACAAATGTGTACGATCAAGATCAGGGACTCACGGGAAGATATCACAACACAACTCTACAACATAAATAAGTCATACAAGCATCATAATACAAGCCAGGGGCCTCGAGGGCTCGAATACAAGTGCTCGATCACAGACGAGTCAGCGGAAGCAACAATATCTGAGTACAGACATAAGTTAAACAAGTTTGCCTTAAGAAGGCTAGCATAAACTGGGATACAAATCGAAAGAGGCGCAGGCCTCCTGCCTGGGATCCTCCTAACTACTCCTGGTCGTCGTCAGTGGCCTGCACGTAGTAGTAGGCACCTCCAGTATCGTAGGAGTCGTCGTCGACGGTGGCGTCTGGCTCCTGGACTCCAGCATCTGGTTGCGACAACCAGATATAAAGGAAAGGGGGAAAAGAGGGAGAGAAGCAACCGTGAGTACTCATCCAAAGTACTCGCAAGCAAGGAGCTACACTACATATGCATGGGAATATGTGTAAAGGGGATATCAGTGGACTGAACTGCAGAATGCCAGAATAAAAGGGCGATAGCTAGTCCTGTCGAAGACTACGCTTCTGGCCATCTCCATTTTGCAGCATGTAGAAGAAAGTAGATTGTAGTCCTCCAAGTAGCATCGCATAGCATAATCCTATCCGGCGATCCCCTCCTCGTCGCCCTGTTAGAGAGCGATCACCGGTTTGTATCTGGCACTTGGAAGGGTGTATTTTATTAAGTATCCAGTTCTAGTTGTCATAAGGTCAAGGTACAACTCCGGGTCATCCTTTTACCGAGGGACACGGCTATTCGAATAGATAAACTTCCCTGCAGGGGTGCACCACATAACCCAACACGCTCGATCCCATTTGGCCGGACACACTTTTCTAGGTCATGCCCGGCCTCGTAAGATCAACGCGTCGCAGCCCTACCTAAGCACAACAGAGCGGTCAGCACGCCGGTCTAATCCTAAGCGCTCAGGGGTCTGGGCCCATCGCCCTATGCACACCTGCACGTTGCGAACACGGCCGCGAGCAGACCTAGCAACCCACACGATCACGGCGGTTACGTCAAAGCGGTCCAACACGGCGCGCGCCACTCAGTCACTGACGTCACGAAGGCTTCGGCTGATACCACGACGCCGGGATACCCATAACTACTCCCGCGTAGATGGTTAGTGCGTATAGACCAAATGGCCAGACTCAGATCAAATACCAAGATCTCGTTAAGCGTGTTAAGTATCCGTGAACGCCGACCAGGGCCAGGCCCACCTCTCTCCTAGGTGGTCTCAACCTGCCCTGTCGCTCCGCCATAAAGTAACAGTCGGGGGCCGTCAGGAACCCAGGCCCACCTCTACCGGGGTGGAGCCACCTGTCCTTTCAGCCCCCTCATCAGAATCACTTGCGGGTACTCAACGAGTCGACCCGACTTTAGTCACCACATGTGTCATGTATATAAAGTATATAGTATATACCCGTGATCACCTCCCGAAGTGATCACGACCCAGTAGTATAGCATGGCAGACGGACAAGAGTGTAGGGCCACTGATGGAACACTAGCATCCTATACTAAGCAGTAGGATAGCAGGTAAGGGTAACAACTATAGCAACAATGATAGGCTATGCATCAGAATAGGATTAACCGAAAGTAGTAACATGCTACACTACTCTAATGCAAGCAGTATAGAGAAGAATAGGCGATACCTGGTGATCAAGGGGGGGGGCTTGCCTGGTTGCCCTGGCAAGAAGGAGGGGTCGTCAACACCGTAGTCGATCGGGTTACCAGCAGTAGCGTCGGTCTCGGTGTCTAGCGAGAGAAGAGGGGGAAGAAACAATAAATATAAAGCAAACAATGCGTGACGATGCATGACATGGCAAGGCGCGGCGCTAGGTGTGCCCTAACGCGGTAGGAAGTGATACCGACGAAGGGGGGGAACATCCGAGAAAGAATCCCCGGAGTTTGACGTTTTCGGACGGATGAACCGGAGGGGATAGTTGCGTGTTCGCTATGCTAGGAATGTGTGGCGGACGAACGGACTGCGTATTCGGATTCGTCTCGTCGTTCTGAGCAACTTTCATGTACAAAGTTTTTTCATCCGAGCTACGGATTATTTTATATTAATTTTTAAAGATTTTAAATCATTTTTATGATTTATTTAATTAATTTAATCAACATTATCCAGAATAGTAAAAGATGACGTCGGCATGACATCATGCTGACGTCAGCAGTCAACTGTGCAGTTGACAGGGTCAACTACGTGTGGGTCCCGCATGCCATACACTAGACTAAGTAATCATGATTAATTAGTTTAGTTAATTGATTAAGTTAATCAAACTCGATTAATTAAGTTAATTAATTTAGTTAATTAATTAATTAATTAATATTATTATTACTATTATTTTTTATTCCTTTTTTTAATCGTCTTAGGGGCGGGGCCCGTTTGGCAGTGACAGTGGGGGAAAGGTTAGCGCTAAACTAACTGGGGTTATCCCCTCCAATTCAACAGAGGGGGACGTCTGGGCTCGCGCGGGCACAAGGCGCCGGCGGCCTCGCCGAGTAGAGACCGGGGGCGAGGAGCAGGGGGAGGCCCCGGGCGGCGGCGGCCCCGGCGGGCGCGGACAGGTGGCTAAGGCGGGGGGGCAAGTGCTGCGGCGGCGGCGCTGCTGCCGTGCTCAGGCGCGCGGGAGGGAAGGCGGGGACGCAAGCTTGGGCGGCAGCGGGCGCGGGCACAACCGTGGGGTGCGGCGGAGCTAGGTGCGCACGAGCGAGGCGACACAGCAGGAGCAACACCGACGAGGGGCACGGCCGGGACCAAGCCTCGGTCATGGCGGCAGGAGCTCGGGGGCGGGGCTCATACGACAACAAATCCGAGGGGGGAAAGGGGGGAATGGTTGCGGCTCACCGAGGGGAAGGCGATGGCGAGCTTGGTTCAGGAAGGACCGGAGGTAGCAGATCGACGAGGCGGAGCAGACGTCCATGGTCGAAGAGGAGGGGTCGATGGCGGTGGCTCCGGGTCACTCCAGCAAGAGCCGGTTGCCGTAGAGAACGACGACGAAGGGGACCGTCTCGTGGGAAGCTTTTGGCGCCGCGGGGAGGCTCCGGTCCACGGCATCGACTGCGAGTTGGTGACGGCCAGTTGAAGAAGACGGTGATGGCGTCGGCTACGCAGCTCCTTGGCTCAAGATGGTCCCCTGAACGGATGAAGCCGAGCGCGGAGATCCTCCAGGACGTGTTCCTGAGCGACGGCGACGACGGTGGCCGCGGCAAGAGGACGAGGCAGTGGTGACCGCGGAGCAAATCGAGCTCGAAATCGAGCGGAAGAGGAGGGGGGCGATGGGGGATCCTGGGGGGAATGGACAAGAGCGGTCTAGGGTTTCGCGGGCGCGTGCTTATAGGAACAGAGGGGCGACATGGAGGCCATCCATGGTCAGGGCGCCATGGATGTCTGCCACGCCTCTGTTCTGTGAACAGAGGAAAGGGGAGACGGGAGTAGGTGGGCCGGCCTGCCTGGCAGGGGCCAGCTGAACCATGGCCCAGTAGGGGAGGGGGGTTTTGTTTCTCTTGTTTTAGTTTAGTTACTGTTTTTCTATTTTCTATTTTATTTTATTTCTTCTTTTCTGTTTTCTCTTTGTTTCCTGTTATTTTAGTTTTAGTAAAATATACACGTAGCATCTAAATTAGTATTTCAACTTAGTCCATAGCCACAAATAGTCTAGTCCTCAAATAATTTAGTTTGACATTTTATTAATTACAAAAGGTATTTACTTAATTGTTTTTACTGCTGTTTTATTCATCTTATAGTATTTAAGAATTTTATAAAGGTGTGGTTTCTCCACCATAATTACCTATGCAATATTTGGTTCACTCCGAACATTTTAGTTTTAATATTTGAAAACTTTTATTGTTTGCTTTTATTTAAATTTTGAATTTGTTTCAGTTCTGAACTATCGAGAGTTTATCAACAGTAACCGCGGTGACATGGCATCATTAGCGGGGGATCACTGTAGCTTAATTATCCGGGCGTCACAATTCTCCTCCACTACAAGAAATCTCGTCCCGAGATTTAAGAGGGGAGTAAGGGGGGTAGGTTTGGTAACGAATCTAGCGGGTCTTCTCATCCTGGCTTGCACTTCTCGAAGAGGCTGGTCCAATACATTGATGTCTTCATTTCTCTGCTTCGGCCATCATGATGAAGTCGGCGTCCTTTCTTCAGGAACTCCATCGTACTTACGAAAGAATAAAGGGTGGGCATTCTGGGAGAACGGGCCTCGACAAGGTTGTCTATCGGGTCGACAACATCGAGGAAGGTGGCGAAAAGTAACCCTCGAATCGAAACTTAAGAAAATATCGAGAGCAAAGTAAGGAGGTAACCTGGGAAGTTTCGAGCGGGCAGGCAATCGTTCGATGCCTGTTATAGGGCGTGAAAGGGTCAAAGCAACGGGAATAAGTATTGTGTCCGATATCAGACCTGAAGGTGGCTCGTGAATTACATACGAGGCCAGGTGCGAGGAACAACCTTGGAAACAGGGGGGTGTACATAAGAGTCAGGTTTCGATCCTGTGGAACTGTGGGTTATGGGCCCACCATGTGGGTTAAAAGTAGGAAGGGCGACGACGTCTTGCTTGATCACGATAGCAAGGCATGTCAGAGGATAGTCTGTCGGTTATGTCGGCAACAACATCGGTACCAAAGGCGAGGGACAAAGAGAACCATTTTCCTGCTCGTTGATCGAGGCGGACCAATAGGCAAAGTTCTCATCCATCGGCGGTTACCGGAATGTCATCAACAAAAGCAACAGGGTCTTACTGACAGAGTTGTACACCGAGGTGTTTACGTAAGCGGGAGAATATTACTGCTTAGACCATATAGATCACCAGAAAGGTTAACCCAAACAATGGAAAGGAAAATATGATTATCAGATTAAACAGAAGAATGGAAAGGAAAATGTGTTTAAACACATATTTCAAGGGTATATCCTTCCCAAGGACAAGCAGAGCATGATATCCATGACATGATATAATGTAGAAAACTCTTTAGGTACGGGAGAGAATTTTCATGACATTACCCATACAACGGTGTTTGGATAATTGCGCAGGAAACATTTAGCATTGGGCTTCAAATGTTCCTGTTGAAAATTGGAGTACCATAGACATGTTTCGAGATAGCCTTGACATGGTCAACAGGTGAAGATCAGACTTTGGAAACAAAAAGGATCCATCAGGAACAACTTATAGAATAAGTCTTCCAATTCCCTCATGGAAGAATGGATAACCTTGCTGAAAGGAAGAACTATAACAATAGGTCCTCCGGCCAGTTGTGCTAGGCGTGGCATCACCCTACCGGGTCATATAAAGACCAATGCATAACTCTTGGAAATATGTTCCAACCATCATATCTGACCGAGGTTCAGATCTGATTGGTGTCAGGATACCTCAGACTCAGGATGTCTGAGAAGAAAGGTGCAACACAAATTGATGGGATGACATTGTAAGATTCTCGGGAAATGAACTATGAAAGCAAGTTCCGAAACAAGAGTTCATCATTAAACCAAGGAGAGGATGAGGGGGTGGCTGATGGACTCAGCGACAATTCCTCGAGATTTCCAAAAGGAGGGATTTCCACACTTATGTGAACAAGGAGATAACATTTGTCAGATCAAATGATATAGTGAGGTATGCTCGAGGAAAACATACTCAATTAAACATTGGTTGAAAGGTGCACCCGAATATGGGCTTAGGTAGCATGATCAAGGTTAGAATGGTGATTCGATAACCAATACACAAGGAATGAACTATCATTCATTAACTTACAAGTAATAGGGTTGCTGGAAGTTTTGAATTTTACATATCACAGTTCATTTGTGGGTACTTTGGTTAAAATCAACATGGGGACCAAGAACTGAATGTAGACGGCAAGATGTATTACTATCTCAAGAATTCTAAAGAGGTGGTGAAATTCTCACGACATTCTTGATATAAAATTTGGTAATACTCCAAAGTAAAGGGGAACAAATGCTGGATAGCAAGGATCTCAAGGTATAACACATAACACGAACAAATTTGTGTTGGAGGGAAGGCAGTAAAGTGGCCGATGATAACACAAATCATCAAGGGAAAGGATGGTCTTCCTCATCATGAATTCAATCGATATTCCGGAAGGACTCAGAATGCTCATGATGATCACGACACATTTGTCGAGAGATTCCATGAAGATGCCATCACTCGGCGATGACATCAGGTCAAAGGAATGATGAAGCGAAAGGTTATTGGAACCCTGGGTACGACACAAACTCGGAATCAAGCTTGTTGTTCAAGGCGAAATGATATGACGAGGAAAGTCGGCGTAAGCTTAGCTCATCGTCGAAAATCGTGCTTCGGAAAGAAGGACCAGATAGCACAGTTAAGAAGTTGCATGATAATGATATAGCCGATCGGGCTAGGAATGACTTGAAGGGTTATTAAATCATAAGCAACGAAAATTACTTAGAGTTATTGAATCGGAGTGCGGAACCGATTCACTTAACGGTGTTCTCGAGTGACTAATAATTTAGAACCCGAGGGAAATTGGAATTGGCGAGAATAATAGTTGACGAAGAACTCATAAGAAGTTATGTAGTTCCGTGGTATTCTTGAGATACCAGAGTGTAATGCTCGACGGTAGATCAAAGTAGAGGTAGGACTGGGGTATTACTCTGCAGAAGACAAGTGCTTAAACTTGCACGAGAAATGGTATTTAAAGGAGAACATGGTCAGAAACCACGATCATAAATGATCGAACCACGGATACAAGATGAACTTATAACAAGGGGGGTAATTATTTTTACAAGCAGCTTCCATGATAAGTTATACATCGTGTCCATGGGCATGAACGCAAGGTTCAAGGTCGACTCCCACTTCTTCAATGTATAACCTTCCATTCACTCCTCGCTTTGGTAAAGGCATTAGTGTTGAAAGTTATACCTGGTGAAATACCAGATGAGTATGACTCGTGAAAACTTCTGAGTTCACACATATTAAGGAAGGCATAGGTTCAACCCGTCAGGGCATCTTAGGAACATATACCACAAACTTCGGAGTAAATAATACAAGCTCGAAAGTAGAGCATGGTTCACAAAGCAGAGGATACAATTTACCAAAGGCATCTTGTATCCGAGGAAAAGCTCACAAGCTTATTTAATATGGAGGACATTGTCGGATAAAATCCGACAAAAGGGTCTGGTGGTCCACAAGGGATCTGATGTGAGCATCAGTACTCAACCAGAGGAAGAAAGAATGCAAGGATAACAGATTATAGAAACAACTGACTAACTCAAAAGCTCAAATGCAAAGGAATTATGAATTCCAAGACAAGGGATCAGAAGCAATGCTCTGATTAGGGATGGATAAGTCGAGTAAACTTACGGGTACAATCGATGGCAAATTTGATTGGTCGAGATCCAGCTCAGGTTTAAAATGACGTCTGAGCCAGAAGGATGAATTCTAGGCTCTGATTGAGGATTGCGAGCATTCGCAACAAATTGAATCAACGGACTCAAAATGATAATGACAAAAGATGCCAATAAGATTACGAGACTTAAGATTAATCATAATGCAAGTAAGCAAGAATTTCAAGAGCAAAAAGGCTCCTGAGGATTTTCGGAAGATCGAATGGTATTTTGAACACTTTTGTGAAATACTTGAATCAACTGGGGATGAGCGGATACTCGGTAAGTGCGAGAATTATCCGTAGGGGTATTCAGGTGACAAAGAATAGCATGGCAGTAAGCACAAAGTATTCTCGGGGTATTTTGTATTAACAAGATCGACTGGGAAACATTGTATGAATGGCGAGTATACGTGGTTATCCATAGGAGTTTATCGATGAAAGGGAATTGCAAAAGTGATGAACACAAGTTCTTGGGTTATCAGCGGAGAGTATCTTCAGGGTCTTCACGGGCAGCAGACGATCATCAGTAATAAGGGGCTCTCCGGGTGAAAGTGATAACGAGATCCTAATGTTAGATTTAGCAAAATTCACTTAACCCGAATAGAAGAGAGATTAGAGCCCCGGAGTATAGACAAGGAGTAAAAGATCCTAATACCACCCAATGGCGACGTGGGCCCGTAAGCCACACAGCCATGTTAGTAAAAGTTTTACAATGACTAGACTCAACTTCGGCCAAGGAGTTGGAAAGGGGGATTCCTACAGGCAGTCGGCTCTGATACCAACTTGTGACGCCCCCGATTTGATCGTACACTAATCATGCACGCAAATGTGTACGATCAAGATCAGGGACTCACGGGAAGATATCACAACACAACTCTACAACATAAATAAGTCATACAAGCATCATAATACAAGCCAGGGGCCTCGAGGGCTCGAATACAAGTGCTCGATCACAGACGAGTCAGCGGAAGCAACAATATCTGAGTACACACATAAGTTAAACAAGTTTGCCTTAAGAAGGCTAGCACAAACTGGGATACAAATCGAAAGAGGCGCAGGCCTCCTGCCTGGGATCCTCCTAACTACTCCTGGTCGTCGTCAGCGGCCTGCACGTAGTAGTAGGCACCTCCAGTATCGTAGGAGTCGTCGTCGACGGTGGCGTCTGGATCCTGGACTCCAGCATCTGGTTGCGACAACCAGATAGAAAGGAAAGGGGGAAAAGAGGGAGAGAAGCAACCGTGAGTACTCATCCAAAGTACTCGCAAGCAAGGAGCTACACTAAATATGCATGGGAATATGTGTAAAGGGGCATATCAGTGGACTGAACTGCAGAATGCCAGAATAAAAGGGGGATAGCTAGTCCTGTCGAAGACTACGCTTCTGGCCATCTCCATCTTGCAGCATGTAGAAGAGAGTAGATTGTAGTCCTCCAAGTAGCATCGCATAGCATAATCCTATCCGGCGATCCCCTCCTCGTCGCCCTGTTAGAGAGCGATCACCGGTTTGTATCTGGCACTTGGAAGGGTGTATTTTATTAAGTATCCAGTTCTAGTTGTCATAAGGTCAAGGTACAACTCCGGGTCGTCCTTTTACCGAGGGACACGGCTATTCGAATAGATAAACTCCCCTGCAGGGGTGCACCACATAACCCAACACGCTCGATCCCATTTGGCCGGACACACTTTTCTGGGTCATGCCCGGCCTCGTAAGATCAACGTGTCACAGCCCTACCTAAGCACAACAGAGCGGTTAGCACGCCGGTCTAATCCTAAGCACGCAGGGGTCTGGGCCCATCGCCCTATGCACACCTGCACGTTGCGAACGCGGCCGCGAGCAGACCTAGCAATCCACACGATCACGGCGGTTACGTCAAAGCGGTCCAACACGGCGCGCGCCACTCAGTCGCTGACGTCACGAAGGCTTCGGCTGATACCACGACGCTGGGATACCCATAACTACTCCCGCGTAGATGGTTAGTGCGTATAGACCAAATGGCCAGACTCAGATCAAATACCAAGATCTCGTTAAGCGTGTTAAGTATCCGCGAACGCCGACCAGGGCCAGGCCCACCTCTCTCCTAGGTGTTCTCAACCTGCCCTGTCGCTCTGCCACAAAGTAACAGTCGGGGGCCGTCAGGAACCCAGGCCCACCTCTACCGGGGTGGAGCCACCTGTCCTTTCAGCCCCCTCATCAGAATCACTTGCGGGTACTCAACGAGCCGACCCGACTTTAGTCACCACATGTGTCATGTATATAAAGTATATATTATATACCCGTGATCACCTCCCGAAGTGATCACGGCCCAGTAGTATAGCATGGCAGACGGACAAGAGTGTAGGGCCACTGATGGAACACTAGCATCCTATACTAAGTAGTAGGATAGCAGGTAAGGGTAACAACTCTAGCAACAATGATAGGCTATGCATCAGAATAGGATTAACCGAAAGTAGTAACATGCTACACTACTCTAATGCAAGCAGTATAGAGAAGAATAGGTGATATCTGGTGATCAAGGGGGGGCTTGCCTGGTTGCCCTGGCAAGAAGGAGGGGTCGTCAACACCGTAGTCGATCGGGGTACCAGCGGTAGCGTCGGTCTCGGTGTCTAGCGAGAGAAGAGGGGGAAGAAACAATAAATATAAAGCAAACAATGCGTGACGATGCATGACATGGCAAGGCGCGGCGCTAGGTGTGCCCTAACGCGGTAGGAAGTGATACCGACGAAGGGGGGAACATCCGGGAAAGAATCCCCGGAGTTTGACGTTTTCGGACGGATGAACCGGAGGGGAAAGTTGCGTGTTCGCTATGCTAGGAATGTGTGGCGGATGAACGGACTGCGTATTCGGATTCGTCTCGTCATTCTGAGCAACTTTCATGTACAAAGTTTTTTCATCAGAGCTACGGATTATTTTATATTAATTTTTAAAGATTTTAAATCATTTCTAGGATTTATTTAATTAATTTAATCAACATTATCCAGAATAGTAAAAGATGACGTCGGCATGACATCATGCTGACGTCAGCAGTCAACTGTGCAGTTGACTGGGTCAACTACGTGTGGGTCCCGCATGCCATACACTAGACTAAGTAATCATGATTAATTAGTTTAGTTAATTGATTAAGTTAATCAAACTCGATTAATTAAGTTAATTAATTTAGTTAATTAATATTTTTATTATTTTTTTATTCCTTTTTTTAATCGTTTTAGGGGCGGGGCCCGTTTGGCAGTGACAGTGGGGGAAAGGTTAGCGCTAAACTAACTGGGGTTATCCCCCCAAGTCAACAGAGGGGGCCGGCTGGGCTCGCGCGGGCACAAGACGCCGGCGGCCTCGCCCAGTAGAGACCGGGGGCGAGGAGCAGGGGGAGGCCCCGGGCGGCGGCGGCCCCGGCGGGCGCGGACAGGCTCCGGCGGCGCGGACAGGTGGCTAAGGCGGGAGGGCAAGTGCTGCGGCGGCGGCGGCGCTGCTGCCATGCTCAGGCGCGCGGGAGGGAAGGCGGGGCCGCAAGCTTGGGCGGCAGCGGGCGCGGGCACAACCGTGGGGGTGCGGCGGAGCTAGGTGCGCACGAGCGAGGCGACACAGCAGGAGCAACACCGACGAGGGGCGCGGCCGGGACCAAGCCTCGGTCATGGCGGCAGGAGCTCGGGGGTGGGGCTCATACGACAACAAATCCGAGGGGGGAAAGGGGGGAATGGGTGCGGCTCACCGAGGGGAAGGCGATGGCGAGCTTGGGATGGTTCGGGGAGGACGGAGGTAGCAGATCGACGAGGCGGAGGAGACGTCCATGGTCGAAGAGGAGGGGTCGATGGCGGCGGCTCCGGGTCGCTCTAGCAAGAGCCGGTTGCCGTAGAGAACGACGACGAAGGGGACTGTCTCGTGGGAAGCTTCTGGCGCCGCGGGGAGGCTCCGATGCACGGCATCGACTGCGAGTTGGTGACGGCCAGTTGAAGAAGACGGTGATGGCGTCGGCTACGCAGCTCCTTGGCTCAAGATGGTCCCCTGAACGGATGAAGCCGAGCGCGGAGATCCTCCAGGACGTGTTCCCGAGCGACGGCGACGACGGTGGCCGCGGCAAGAGGACGAGGCAGTGGTGACCGCGGAGCAAATCGAGCTCGAAATCGAGCGGAAGAGGAGGGGGCCGATGGGGGATCCTGGGGGGAATGGACGAGAGCGGTCTAGGGTTTTGCGGGCGCGTGCTTATAGGAACAGAGGGGCGACGTGGAGGCCATCCATGGCCAGGGCGCCATGGATGTCTGCCACGCCTCTGTTCTGTGAACAGAGGAAAGGGGAGACGGGAGTAGGTGGGCCGGCCTGCCTGGCAGGGGCCAGCTGAGCCATGGCCCAGTAGGGGAGGGGGGTTTTCTTTCTCTTGTTTTAGTTTAGTTACTGTTTTTCTATTTTCTATTTTATTTTATTTCTTCTTTTCTGTTTTCTCTTCGTTTCCTATTATTTTAGTTTTAGTAAAATATGCACGTAGCATCTAAATTAGTATTTCAACTTAGTCCATAGCCACAAATAGTCTAGTCCTCAAATAATTTAGTTTGACATTTTATTAATTACAAAAGGTATTTACTTAATTGTTTTTACTGCTGTTTTATTCATCTTATAGTATTTAAGAATTTTATAAAGGTGTGGTTTCTCCACCATAATTACCTATGCAATATTTGGTTCACTCCGAACATTTTAGTTTTAATATTTGAAAACTTTTATTGTTTGCTTTTATTTAAATTTTGAATTTGTTTCAGTTCTGAACTATCGAGAGTTTATCAACAGTAACGGCAGTGACATGGCATCATTAGCGGGGGATCACTGTAGCTTAATTATTCGGGCGTCACACAGATAATTTGGTAGCAGGATAATTTTTAACGAGCACGTAACGGTAACAACAAATAATATGCAACAAGATAGCCCAATCCTTTTGTGGCAAAGGACAGGCCAAAACGGTTTCTTATAATGACAAATTGTTCTTGGCTTGATTTGTGTTCACTACTTTGATAATTTGATATGTGGGTGGATCGGTGCTTAGGTGTTGTTCTTACTTGAACAAACCTCCTACTTATGATTAACCCCCTCGCAAGCATCCGCAACTACGAGAAAAGTATTAAGATAGAATCTAACCATAGCATTAAACTTTTGGATCCAAATCGGTACCTTACGAAGTAGCGCATAAACTAGGGTTTAAGCTTCTGTCACTCTAGCAAACCATCATCAAATAACTACTCCACAATGCATTCCCTTAGGCCAAAATATGGTGAAGTGTCATGTAGTCGACGTTCACATGACACCACTAAGGGAATCACAACAAACATATTATCAACATATCGAACACATATCAAGTTCACATGATTACTTGCAACCTTATTTCTACCATGACCTCAAGAGCAAAAGTAACTACTCACAAGTGATAAACATGTTCATGATCAGAGGGGTATTAAATAGCATAATGGATCAGAACATATAATCTTCCACCAAATAAACCATATAGTGATCAACTACAAGATGTAATCAACACTACTAGTCACCCATAGGTACCAATCTTAGGTTCCGGTACAAAGATTGAACATAAGAGATGAACTAGGGTTTGAGAGGAGATGGTGCTAGTGAAGATGTTGATGAAGATTGGCCTCCCCAATATGGGAGGGTTGTTGGTGATGATGATGATTTCCCCCTCTGGGAGGGAAGTTCCCCCGACGGAATCGCTCCACCGGAGGGCAAAAGTGCTCCTGCCCAAGTTCCGCCTTGAGACGGCGGCGCTCCGTCCCGAAAGTCCTCGCCTTATTTTTTTCTAGGTCAAAATGACTTACATACCAGAAGATGGGCACCGGAGGTGGGCCGAGGAGGGCACAACCCACGAGGGCGCGCCTGGGCTCCCTGGCGCGCCCAGGTGGGTTGTGCCCACCTGGTGGGCCCCCTCTAGTAGTTATTCGCTCCAGTAAATCTTATTTATTCCATAAAAATTCCTCGTGAAGTTTCAACTCATTTGGAGTTGTGCAGAATAGGTAGCCTGACGTAGCTTTTTCAGGTCTAGATTTCCAGCTGCCGTAATTCTCTCTCTTTGTGTGAACCTTGCATATTATGAGAGAAACGGCATTAGAATTACACCAAAAAGCATTATTATGCATAAAAACATTATAAATAATAGTAGGTAAACATGATGCAAAATAGACATATCAACTCGCCCAAACTTAGACCTCACTTGTCCTCAAGCGAAAACCAGAAATCGAAAAACATGTCCACGTGCTTAGAGAGAGAGGTGTCGATAAAAACAAAATGCGGACATAGAAGCATCATGTAAATTATTATAACTACAACAAACTTTAACATAAAAACTTTTATTATAGACTTCTCATGAATAAGTAACAATTCATCACAACATCAAAGTATAAAGCATAATCTGTATTGGAAACCAACAAACTATGTTCTCAGTCAACTTTGCAACTACAATTCATCATCTTTTCATGAAGGGTCACGTAGCAGAGCCTTTAGGCAAGTCCACATACTCAACCATCATAAAGTCTTCTATGATTGCTAACACTCATCGCATACACATGAGAAAAACATTTCAACCGCATGATGTCCACTACGCAATTTTATCCATGTAGACGTTGTTGGGCCTCCAAGTGCAGAGTTTTGTAGGACAGCCACAAATTTCCCTCAAGTGGATGACCTAAGGTTTATCAATCCATGGGAGGGGTAGGTTGAAGATGGTCTCTCTCAAGCAACCCTGCAACCAAATAACAAAGAGTCTCTTTTGTCCCCAACACACCCAATACAATGGTAAATTGTATAGGTGCACTAGTTCGGTGAAGAGATGGTGATACAAGTGCAATATAGATGGTAGATATAGGTTTTTGTAATCTACAAATATAAAAACAGCAAGGTAACTAGTAACAAAAGTGAGCGAAACTAGTATTGCAATGCTTCGAAACAAGGCCTAGGGTTCATACTTTCACTAGTATCAGTTCTCTCAACAATGATAACATAATTAGATCATATGACAATCATCCCTCAATATGCAACAAAGAGTCACTCCAAAGTCAGTAATAGCGGAGAACAAACAAAGAGATTATTATAGGGTACGAAACCACCTCAAAGTTATTCTTTCTGATCGATCTATTGGGCTATTCCTATAAGTTTTACAAACAGCCCTAGAGTTCTGATCGATCCGCGGCGAAGATACATGACGTGGAGGGCAGGAAAATCGACATCAACCCGTGTGCCACCATTCCCGCAGCCCCTCATATGCAATCTCAGAGTCTATGGCAGGTCAAGCTCCATCTCCCGAGCAAATGGAGTAGGGAGATGAAGACGACGGCGCGCTGGCCGGTGCGGCCTGATGAAGAACTCACGAGGCTGGTCCCCGACGTGGCCCTCCATTAGGGGAGGGACCGCTGGCGGAGGCGAGGCCGGTGCGCCACCCCGTACTACTCTTCCCCGAGCACAATGGCGACCTCAGCCCCGCCCCCTCCCCCTTCCCCTCGTGGTCGGTTCTGCCGCCATGAGCTCTTGGGAAGGAGGAGCGCGCTGTTGAGCAGAGACCCTCGTCGCCACCGTCGAAGCACCGGCGCGCCCTCTCGCCATAGCAGAAGAAAGAAAGAAGCCGAGGTGGAAGGAGGCAGATGGTGAAAGATTGAAGGGTGCTATCCCCTCCCTCCCCTTCTTATAAAGGGGCGGGGTCGGGGCTCGGCCGCCCCACTCGACCAATCCGGCCATCAAGAGCGCAGGGAATCATGGCCGACCCGCTGCTCCAATCAGCAGCGGCCCGGTTTTTCGCCTCGTCATTCAAGGCTCGCGCCCACCGCCTACCGTCTTCAATGCATGGAGGACACGTGGCGTGCCGACATAAATCGAGGGGACGAATGAGGCGACCGTTTTCCACCCCGTGATCATGGGGCACGGGCGGCTCAAAGGCCATGACCCGAATCCACCCAGTAAATGAGCCACGCCCCTGCGTTTTCCTCTTTTTATGGGGAAGGCGCGGACTGCCTCTTTACCACGATGTGACACATGAGGGCAGCGGGCACCCCACGCATGCCCCCCACGTCACACACGACCCTCCACGACACACATTCAACATGGGTCGTGGGGAAGCGCAAGCGAGCGAAGGAATTACTGCGGTAAAATCCCGCCCCGCCTGCCCGCGCACCGTTCTGGGCCCGACCCAAGAACGTGTTGCACTTATGTGTGGCCCAGGCCCGGGGGCTCCTGTCATTGCACAAAAGTAGGAGCTCTCCTTTTTTACCCCTTTACTTATGCACGGGCAGTTAGAGCCACGCCCGCGGCCACACTAAGCAGGGCAGAGGATGGAAACAAAGGCACAAGACAGCAAAAGCAACGCCAGGACAGAGACACAAAGAGCAAGAGGGCGAGATGGACTCCCGCGGCAAGAACCTTGCCGGGGCGGACTCTGCGGCCCCGGCAAGATCCTTGCCGGGGCAACTTGCCCAACGCCAGCAGAGCACGCTGCTACCTCTTGAGCACTGCGTTGGTTTTCCCTTGAAGAGGAAAGGGTGATGCAGCAAAGTAGCGTAAGTATTTCCCTCAGTTTTTGAGAACCAATGTATCAATCCAGTAGGAGGCTACGCACGAGTCCCTCGCACCTACACAAAACAAATAAATCCTCGCAACCAACGCGATAAGGGGTTGTCAATCCCTACACGGTCACTTACGAGAGTGAGATCTGATAGATATGATAGGATAATATTTTTGGTATTTTTATGATAAAGATGCAAAGTAAAATAAAAGCAAAATAAAAAGAAAAGGAAATAACTAAGTGTTGGAAGATTAATATGATGAAGATAGACCCGGGGGCCATAGGTTTCACTAGTGGCTTCTCTCAAGAGCATAAGTATTTTACGGTGGGTGAACAAATTACTATTGAGCAATTGACAGAATTGAGCACAGTTATGAGAATATCTAGGTATGATCATGTATATAGGCATCACGCCCGAGACAAGTAGACTGACTCCTGCCTGCCTCTACTACTATTACTCCACACATCGACCGCTATCCAGCATGCATCTAGAGTATTAAGTTCATAAGAATAGAGTAACGCCTTAAGCAAGATGACATGATGTAGAGGGATAAATTCATGCAATATGATAAAAAAACCATCTTGTTATCCTCGATGGCAACAATACAATACGTGCCTTGCTGCCCCTACTGTCACTGGGAAAGGACACCGCAAGATTGAACCCAAAGCTAAGCACTTCTCCCATTGCAAGAAAGATCAATCTAGTAGGCCAAACCAAACTGATAATTCGGAGAGACTTGCAAAGATAACCAATCATACATAAAAGAATTCAGAAGATTCAAATATTGTTCATAGATAAACTTGATCATAAACCCACAATTCATCGGTCTCAACAAACACAGCGCAAAAGAAGATTACATCGAATAGATCTCCACAAGAGAGGGGGAGAACATTGTATTGAGATCCAAAAAGATAGAAGAAGCCATCTAGCTAATAACTATGGACCCGAAGGTCTGAGGTAAACTACTCACACATCATCGGAGGGGCTATGGTGTTGATGTAGAAGCCCTCCGTGATCGATGCCCCCTCCGGTGGAGATTCGGAACAGGCCCCAAGATGGGATCTCGTGGGTACAGAAGGTTGCGGCAGTGAATTAGGTTTTTGGCTCCGTATCTGATCGTTTGGGGGTACGTAGGTATATATAGGAGGAAGGAGTACGTCGGTGGAGCAACATGGAGCCCACGAGGGTGGAGGGCGCGCCTGGGGGGGGTAGGCGCGCCCCTACCTCGTGGCTTCCTGGAAGCTTCTTTTATGTAGGGTCTAAGTCTCCTAGATCATGTTCGTTCCAAAAATCACGTTCCCGAAGGTTTCATTCCGTTTGGACTCCGTTTGATATTCTTTTTCTGCGAAACTCTGAAATAGGCAAAAAACAGCAATTCTGGGCTAGGCCTCCGGTTAATTGGTTAGTCCCAAAAATAATATAAAAGTGAATAATAAAGCCCAATAATGTCCAAGATAATATAGCATGTAGCAATCAAAAATTATAGATACGTTGGAGACGTATCAAGCATCCCCAAGCTTAATTCCTGCTCGTCCTCGAGTAGGTAAATGATAAAAACAGAATTTTTGATGCAAAATGCTACTAGGCATAATTTCAATGTAATTCTTCTTAATTGTGGTATGAATATTCAGATCCGAAAGATTCAAGACAAAAGTTTAATATTGACATAGAAATAATAATACTTCAAGCATACTAACTAAGCAATTATGTCTTCTCAAAATAACATGGCCAAAGAAAGTTCATCCCTACAAAATCATATAGTTTATTCATGCTCCATTTTCGTCACACAACAATGCTCTCATCATGCACAACCCCGATGACGAGCCAAGCAATTGTTTCATACTTTAGTAATCTCAAACTTTATAAACCTTCACGCAATACGTGAGCGTGAGCCATGGATATAGCACTATGGGTGGAATAGAGTATAATGATGGGGGTTATGTGGAGAAGACAAAAAAGAAGAAAGTCTCACATCAACGAGGCTAATCAATGAGCTATGGAGATGCCCATCGATTGATGTTAATGCAAGGAGTAAGGATTGCCATGCAACGGATGCACTAGAGCTATAAATGTATGAAAGCTCAACAAAAGAAACTAAGTGGGTGTGCATCCAACTTGGTTGCTCACGAAGACCTAGGGCACTTGAGGAGGCCCATTGTTGGAATATACAAGCCAAGTTCTATAATGAAAAATCCCCACTAGTATATGAAAGTGACAAAACAAGAGACTCTCTATCATGAAGATTATGGTGCTACTTTGAAGCACAAGTGTGGAAAAAAAGGATAGTAGCATTGTCCCCTTTATTTTTTTTGGGCCTTCCTTTTTTTATTTGGCCTTTCTTTATTTATTTATTGGGACAATGCTCCATTAAATGATGATCATCACACTTCTATTTATTTACAACTCAATGATTACAACTCGATACTAGAACAAAGTATGACTCTATATGAATGCCTCCGGCGGTGTACCGGGATATGCAATGAACCAAGAGTGACATGTATGAAAGAATTATGAACGGTGGCTTTGCCACAAATACTATGTCAACTACATGATCATGCTAAGCAATATGACAATGATGAACGTGTCATGATAAACGGAATGGTGGAAAGTTGCATGGCAATATATCTCGGAATGGCTATGGAAATGCCATAATAGGTATGTATGGTGGCTGTTTTGAGGAAGATATAAGGAGGTTTATGTGTGAAAGAGCGTATCATATCATGGGGTTTGGATGCACCGGAGAAGTTTGCACCAACTCTCAATGTGAGAAAGGGCAATGCACGGTACCGAAGAGGCTAGCAATGATGGAAAGGTGAGAGTGCGTATAATCCATGGACTCAACATTAGTCATAAAGAACTCACATACTTATTGCAAATATCTACAAGTCATCAAAAACCAAGCACTACGCGCATGCTCCTAGGGGGATAGATTGGTAGGAAAAGACCATCGCTCGTCCCCGACCGCCACTCATAAGGAGGACAATCAAAGAACACCTCATGTTTCAAATTTGTTACATAACTTTTACCATACGCGCATGCTACGGGACTTGCAAACTTCAACTCAAGTATTTCTCAAATTCACAACTACTCAACTACCACAACTTTAATATTACTACCTCCATATCTCAAAACAATCATCAAGCATCAAACTTCTCTTAGTATTCATAACACTCATAAGAAAGTTTTTACTAATCTTGAATACCTGGCATATTAAGATTATTTAAGCAAATTACCATGATATTTAAGACTCTCAAAATAATCAAAGTGAAGCATGAGAGATCAATAGTTTCTATAAAACAAATCCACCACCGTGCTCTAAAAGATATAAGTGAAGTACTAGAGCAAAACTATTTAACTCAAAAGATATAAGTGAAGCACATAGAGTATTCTAATAATTTCCGAATCATGTGTGTCTCTCTCAAAAGGTGTGTACAGCAAGGATGATTGTGGTAAACTAAAAATCAAAGACTCAAATCTACAAGACGTTCCAAGCAAAACACATATCATGTGGTGAATAAAAATATAGCTCCAAGTAAAGTTACCGATGGAAGTAGACGAAAGAGGGGATGCCTTCTGGGGCATCCCCAAGCTTTGGCTTTTTGGTGTCCTTAGATTATCTTGGGGGTGCCATGGGCATCCCCAAGCTTAGGCTCTTGCCACTCCTTGTTCCATAATCCATCAAATCTTTCACCCAAAACTTGAAAACTTCACAACACAAAACTTAACAGAAAATCTCGTGAACTCCGTTAGCGAAAGAAAACAAAAGACCACTTCAAGGTACTCTAATGAACTCATTCTTTATTTATATTGGTGTTAAACCTACTGTATTCCAACTTCTCTATGGTTTATAAACTATTTTACTGGCCATAGATTCAACAAAATAAGCAAACAACACACGAAAAACCGAATATGTCAAAAACAGAACAGTCTGTAGTAATCTGTAACTAACGCAAACTTCTGGAACTCCAAAAAATCAGCCAAAATAGGACGACCTAGAAAATTTGTTTATTGATCAGAAGCAATTGGAATAAATATTTTATCACGTTCTGGTGATTTTTAACAATTATTTTCGTGAACAGAAAGTTTCTGGAAATTTCTGCAAGGTCAAATAACTATCATCCAAGAAGATCCTATAGGTTTAACTTGGCACAAACACTAATTAAAACATAAAAACACATCTAACCAGAGGCTAGAACAAATATTTATTCCTAAACAGAAGCAAAAGGCAAAAAAACTAAAAATAAAATTGGGTTGCCTCCCAACAAGCGCTATCGTTTAACGCCCCTAGCTAGGCATAAAAGCAAGAATAGATCTAGGTATTATCATCTTGATTCTTAATTCCTTTAGCGGAGTTATGCTCGAATCCGGGAGGTTCTTTACGTTTCCCTTCATACTCAGAAATCTTGAGATCTAAAGAGTCCAACCGCTTATTGCAAAGGGTAATCAACATATTCATGCGGTGGAGATTCCCGCTAACACTCTTAAGAGGTTCAAGAGACTTTTGTAAAATCTTAGTTACTTTGCAAATTTTCTCAAAAACTTGCGTTTCCTCTTGGGTATGATGCGGCCCCTTTTGTTGAGGTAGAGTTCCTACTATACCTTCTATAATTTCATGCGCAATACTGGGATCAATTTCAATAAAATTGCCTTTGGCAACGCAATCCAAAAGTTGTCTATGAGACATATTTAGTCCAACATAAAAGTTGTGAAGCAAAATTCTAAAATTCACCTCTAGGGTACAATTACGATAAGATTCCATCATTCTAAACCAAGCATCTTTTAAGTTTTCTCCTTGTCTTTGTTTGAAGTGAAGAACCTCAAACTCGGGGGACAAAGGAGCAGATAAGGGACTAGCCATGACGACAAGGAAACGGAAAAGAGGCGAACGGAAAAGAGAGGGCAAATAAAACGGCAAGGGTGAATTGGGGGAGAGGAAAACGAGAGGCCAATGGCAAATAATGTAGTGCGGGAGATAAGGGTTTGTGATGGGTACTTGGTATGTTGACTTTTGCGTAGACCTCCCCGGCAACAGCGCCAGAAATCCTTCTTGCTTCCTCTTGAGCACTGCGTTGGTTTTCCCTTGAAGAGGAAAGGGTGATGCAGCAAAGTAGCATAAGTATTTCCCTCAGTTTTTGAGAACCAAGGTATCAATCCAGTAGGAGGCTACGCGCGAGTCCCTCGCACCTACACAAAACAAATAAATCCTCGCAACCAACGCGATAAGGGGTTGTCAATCCCTACACGATCACTTACGAGAGTGAGATCTGATAGATATGATAGGATAATATTTTTGGTATTTTTATGATAAAGATGCAAAGTAAAATAAAAGCAAAATAAAAAGAAAAGGAAATAACTAAGTGTTGGAAGTTTAATATGATGAAGATAGACCCGGGGGCCATAGGTTTCACTAGTGGCTTCTCTCAATAGCATAAGTATTTTACGGTGGGTGAACAAATTACTGTTGAGCAATTGACAGAATTGAGCATAGTTATGAGAATATCTAGGTATGATCATGTATATAGGCATCATGTCCGAGACAAGTAGACCGACTCCTGCCTGCATCTACTACTATTACTCCACACATCGACCGCTATCCAGCATGCATCTAGAGTATTAAGTTCATAAGAACAGAGTAACGCCTTAAGCAAGATGACATGATGTAGAGGGATAAATTCATGCAATATGATAAAAACCCCATCTTGTTATCCTCAATGGCAACAATACAATACATGCCTTGCTGCCCCTACTATCACTGGGAAAGGACACCGCAAGATTGAACCCAAAGCTAAGCACTTCTCCCATTGCAAGAAAGATAAATCTAGTAGGCCAAACCAAACTGATAATTCGAAGAGACTTGCAAAGATAACCAATCATACATAAAAGAATTCAGAAGATTCAAATATTGTTCATAGATAAACTTGATCATAAACCCACAATTCATCGGTCTCAACAAACACACCGCAAAAGAAGATTACATCGAATAGATCTCCACGAGAGAGGGGGAGAACATTGTATTGAGATCCAAAAAGAGAGAAGAAGCCATCTAGCTAATAGGTAAACTACTCACACATCATCGGAGGGGCTATGGTATTGATGTAGAAGCCCTCCGTGATCGATGCCCCCTCCGGCGGAGCTCCGGAACACGCCCCAAGATGGGATCTCGTGGGTACAGAAGGTTGCGGCGGTGGAATTAGGTTTTTGGCTCCATATCTGATCGTTTGGGGGTACGTAGGTATATATAGGAGGAAGGAGTACGTCGGTGGAGCAACATGGGGCCCACGAGGGTGGAGGGCCCGCCTGGGGCGGGTAGGCGCGCCCCCTACCTCGTGGCTTCCTGGAAGCTTCTTTTACGTAGGGTCCAAGTCTCCTGGATCTTGTTCGTTCCAAAAATCACGTTCCCGAAGGTTTCATTCCGTTTGGACTCCGTTTGATATTCTTTTTCTGCGAAACTCTGAAATAGGCAAAAAACAGCAATTCTGGGCTGGGCCTCCGGTTAATAGGTTAGTCCCAAAAATAATATAAAAGTGAATAATAAAGCCCAATAATGTCCAAAACAGAAGATAATATAGGATGGAGCAATCAAAAATTATAGATACGTTGGAGACGTATCACGCACCACCCTTGAGCTAAGGGCTCCAACACCGTCAACCACACTGGAACCAAGGCTCGGGAAGCACCTCTGTGGTGGTATGCAGATCTTTGTGAAGATCATAAACATACAAGATCAGATGAGGACCAGAAGATGACGATCCTTGGCGGGATCCTAGCCGAGGAAATCCACAAGACCCCCGGCAAGACCCTTGCCGGGGATGACCGCGATGCCCCGGCAAGACCCTTGCCGGGGATGACCGCGATGCCCCGGCAAGACCCTTGCCGAGGATGACCGCGATGCCCCGGCAAGACCCTTGCCGAGGACACTCGCGAGGCCACGGCCATGCCCACATCTGCCAAGGCTCCACCGCCATTCCCATACAGCTGCCAGCCCAACCAGCTGAGCAGGCACCTGCGTGGCGGCGCATGGTCTCCACGCCAACTCAGCAAGCACCTGCGTGGTGGCTTGCAAATCTTCATGAAGACTCCGCCACCGCGCCAGCCCAGCAGCCAGCCAACGTGGCGCTACTACACCTCATCAGCTCGGACGCGCGTCGGAGCCAGGCAAGGCGGCGACAGCTGGGACGAGCTTCCTCGCCATCCCCGATAAAGCAAGGAGGGCACGTCGGCAGCGCATTAAATGCGTTTGTCCGATGGTGCCAGAGGATAAACTTAGCCACTGTATACCTTTCCACCTCCTGTGTGCCACTGTAGCAGCCCCTTTTGTCTATAAAAGGAGGCCCGAGGCGGACAGGAGAAGGATTCGGATCTTTTGAACTAGACACACACCGTAGCTAGTTCGAGAGCTCAAGAACACCCAGATATATACACCAAAGCAGGACTAGGGTATTACGCATCCTCGCGGCTCGAACTTGGGTAAAACGATCTTTGTGCTGACTACCAGACCCGCTCTTTGCACAACCCCGTGCCCGCCAACCGTAGGAGGGATCCCAGTGATTCCATAGGTGTCGTTTCCCCCGACATACCCATGAATACTTGTCAACCTCGCAATCCCATGAGTTGACAAAACGAGCTCTAGAGAGCAACAATGACTTGGGATCCCATGGATTGTCTTTCCCACCACTCTCTTCGCGCAAAGACTTCGCGCATTTCTTCTACATGGCCCTCACTTGGATATGGGTTATTGTCCAATATATACTCTATGCCCACCTTTCCATGTTCACTTTGCATGATATGCTCATTCCTATGCATTTGTGACCCATGCTTTGCATTACACATGATGATTGATTCTAGTACTTGTATGTGTATTTGCAAGCTTGGTGGAGATATTGCTTGTTATTGCCATGTTTGCTTTATGCCCCATGCCTATCATGATACTATGATCTTGCTTTCTGTTTGTGCTTGCGATATGTCATGTGCATTGCCTATGCTTATTATTTTCTCACATGACATGATTGCCATGATTTCCTCTAGTATGTTGCATCTTCGCACTACTAGCTTGCACGACTTGATTACTACGATTTCTTATGTTGCATCACCAATGATTCATACTTGCTCATTTCATGCGGTTGATGACAACAATTCCCATGCTTTGCACATGATTCATATTGTTTCTTCTCATATATCTCCATATGTTGCCTCTCTCATGCTAGATGATTTGACATGTATTGAGTGCAACAATGTTTTTAGTCTTGCTAATGAGATTGCCCCCATAGCATTCTCGCATATATTTGGAGATTTTGACATATTTCTTGTGAAGCATGCTTGTCTTACCTCTTTGCACCATATACCTAGTGCCATGAATATAACCATTGTTCCAACATATTATTCGTGCACTTGTGCTTCTAATGGTTATGTGCAAGAGAAGAGAACCATCATGATGGATGATGTGTTTATCTACCATGCGCATACTTTCTTTGTTTTCTTTTGTGCATGTGTAGGATACTTGGACTTTGTGTCAACTTCGACGTCACATGAGTTGACAATCCGAGCTCTTGAGAGCGAGCCTCATACATTCTACCATGACTCTCTTCTACACCACATTTGCTTGCGCTTCGCTATTGTGAAGGACGCACAAGGACATGTTTTCAAGGTGATATCCTTCTCTTTTGATAACCCCCAAACCATGAGCATGAATATTGTGGATCCTACTTCATGTGTTGCTTGCAACTTGACATATTGCACACATGCTAGAGATCTTGCTTCAACTTATCATTACCACATTGCCATGCTTCATGACATATATACCTTGTGTGTTGCATCCAATTCTTGGATTACTTGCTCCTATCATATGTTTGGTTGCAACAATGTGATCACTTCACATATGACATGTCCCATTGCTTGTCACATGATTGACTTGATTGCCTCACACATGATGAACAATTGATCTTTCTATTGTTTAGAGTGCCACACGATTTTCACTACACCCTATGCACGTTATGCTTGGTTTGTCTTGCACTTGACCCATGTGTTTAGACATCTCATCTTATTTGGTGTTGTGAATGCTTCTTATGCCTACCATAGACCTTTCATTGAGCGCTTTGTGAATGCTTGCTATGAACTTGAGGTAGATGCTTATTATCTTGACACACATATTTGCATCTCTACCTCACATTTACATGCTTGTCCCCATGATATCTTTGCTTGTGCTCGATTGATATGCTTACATGCTATGTCAAAATCCTTTGTCACACCATATGCTTTGCATGATGACGACACTTGTTTGGTGACTCACCTCTTGAATGCTTAGTTTTGCACTAACGCTAACCACATTTGTTTTTCCAAGTGTTTGTTGTCCTTACTCCTTTTGAAGGAATCACAAGACAGTGCGACATTGGAGAGTTCCCATTTCGAGCTTCAATATGACAAGTACTTGGTGAACGTCCACTTCTAGACGGTGAAGCCATCTCTTTCCCATGGTGATTTGGTTTTTGATCCGAGGTCGGATCTTTCCCAAGGGGGGGGAGATGATGCGGAGCATCCTATGGACATCACCATGTCAAGAGTCCGTTCGGCGAGTGACACGTGCGACATCTACTTCACATACACAAAGGTGAATCATCACCTTTACACGTGCTCACTTGACACCTTCGAGGATGGTATACTACTTGACACTCCACTCATGTGCATGCATAGATATTGTCGGAACACTACGGACGACGAGGAGGAGTGCAAGTGCCAAGGAACAACTACACCATTCGCGAGGGAAGCCTGGAAGTGAAGACGGAGCTGCTGAAGCTATAGCGGCCGGACATACGGGCCAGAGGCCGGACATCCAGTGCCTGTGCAACCGCCCAACAGCTGCACCAACAGTCGGCCGAACAAGCTTCAGTGGCCGGACATCCGGCGCCAGCCCCGGACATCCGGCGCCTCCCGACAGCCCGGACATCCGGCATCTCCCTCGGAAATCCGGCAGCGACATATCTAGAGAGCAACCGGAGTGCCACTTCAGCACGAACATCCTGCCGAGACCCCGGACATCCGGCTCGTCCCGAAGCCCCGGACATCCGGCCCCAGCCCGGACGTCCAACACCTGCGTGTGCCTAACCGGGCCAAAGGCCCATGTATCCCCCCTCTCACTTACCCCTTCGTGGGCTAGGACTATATATAGACCCCCTCCTCCTCCTAGTTAGGGTTAGCAAATGTGATAGCTCATTTAGAGATAGAGCTTTGCTCATCCATCCGGATCTACTCCACCGAGAGAGACCGCAGCCTCTACGGAGAAGATCCTTCTTGGATTCAAGACCCCGCAAGGGAAGATCCATCTAGGATATCATCAAGACCTCCTCATGGAGATGAACTTTGCCTTGTATCTTTCCTTTTGTTATTCATGTACCTTGTGGATCTTATGTGTTGGATTGTCTTGTGGATGTGTGATTGGACTTGTTCTTGAGTGTTTCCCCTTGTGATTTCTCCTCGTTCTTCATCGTGTTCTTCGTGTTCTTCGAGGGAATCCACTCCAATTGTGAAAGATCGGCCTACAACGGGTTAGCCCCGTATCAGTTTACTTACCGTATCACGTACCTCCTTTTTTCACGATTCTGGAGTGTTCCGGAAGGTCTCTTTTATGTGTTCTTCCAGTATCATAGTTTGGATAATAGTGCTTTCAACATTAATGGGCATACCTGAGATATAATGTGTTATTCGTTGCCCATTACAACCTTCGGGTTAGTACCTTCGGCATTATTTATTTTGATAGCTCCAGATCGATAAACCTCCTCGATAACATAGGGTCCTTCCCATTTGGAGAGGAGTTTTCCTGCAAAGAATCTAAAACGATAGTTGTACAAAAGAACATATTCTCCAACCTTGAACTCACGCTTTTGGATTCTTTTATCATGCCATATTTTAACTTTTTCTTTAAATAACTTGGAATTTTGATAAGCTTGGGTTCTCCATTCATCTAATGAGTTAATATCAAATAACCTCTTCTCACCAACAAGTTTGAAATCATAGTTGAGTTCTTTAATTACCCAATGAGCTATATGTCCTAACTCAACAGGCAAATGACAACTTTTCCATAAACCATTTTATAAGGAGACATACCCATAGGATTTTTATATGCTGTTCTATAAGCCCAAAGTGCATCATCTAATTTCTTAGACCAATTCTTCCGGGACCTATTGACAATCTTTTGTAAAATTAATTTTATTTCTCTATTGCTAAGTTCAACTTGACCAATAGACTAAGGATGATAGGGTGATGCAATTCTATGGTTAACATCATACTTGGCAAGCATTTTACGGAAAGCACCATGAATAAAGTGTGAACCACCATCAATCATTAAATATCTAGGGACTCCAAACCTTGGGAAAATAACTTCTTTAAGCATTTTAATAGAGGTGTTCTGATCAGCACTACTAGTTGCAATAGCTTCTACCCACTTATCGACATAATCAACAGCAACCAAAATATGAGTATACCCATTAGAGGAAGGAAAAGGTCCCGTGTAATCAAATCCCCAAACATCAAATGGTTCAACAGCAAGTGAATAATTCATAGGCATTTCTTGATGCTTACCGATATTACCTATACTTTGACATTCATTAGAAGATAAGGCGAACTTACGAGCATCCTTGAAGAGATTAGGCCAATAAAACCCAGATTGCAATACCTTGTGAGCAATTCTGTCTCCTGCGTGATGACGTCCATAAGCTTTGGAGTGACATTTCCATATGATTTGTTCCTGTTCATGCTCAGGTACACAACATCTAATAATAACATCTACTCCTTTATAAAGATGTGGGTCATCCGAAAAGTAATGTCTTAAATCATAGAAGATTTTTTTCTTCTCTTGGTATGTAAAGCTAGGGGGTATGTATTTAGCAACAATATAATTAGCATAGTCAGCATACCAAGGTGTACTATTAGAAACATTTATTGCAGCTAATTGCTCACCGGGAAAACTATCATCAATAGGTAGTGGGTAATCAAGAACATTCTCCAACTTAGACAGGTTATCAGCTACGGGGTTCTCCGCTCCTTTTCTATTAGTGATATGCAAATCAAATTCTTGTAGCAATAGAACCAATCGAATAAGCCTAGGTTTGGCATCTTTCTTTTCCATAAGATACTTTATTGCATCATGATCAGTGTGAACAATTACTTTTGAATCTACAATATAGGATCTAAATTTATCAAAAGCAAACACCACTGCTAGAAATTCTTTTTCAGTAGTAGCATAATTTCTTTGTGCACCGTCTAGAGTTTTACTTGTATGGTGAATAACATTCAGTTTCTTATCAACTTTTTGTCCTAGATTAGCACCAACAACATAATCACTAGCATCACACATAATTTCAAAAGGCAAGTTCCAATCAGGTGGTTGAACAATAGGTGCAGAAATTAAGGCTTTCTTGAGTGTATCGAAGGCTTCTAAACAATCATCATCAAAAATGAAAGGAATATCCTTTTGCAAAAGATTTGTAAGAGGCCTAGAAATTTTAGAAAAGTCTTTGATAAATCTCCTATAGAAACCAGCATGACCAAGGAAACTACGAATACCTTTGATATCTTTAGGACATGGCATTTTCTCAATTGCATCAACCTTAGCTTTGTCCACCTCAATACCTCTTTCAGAAATTTTATGGCCCAAAACAATACCGTCATGAACCATAAAGTGGCACTTCTCCCAATTCAAGACAAGATTTGTTTGCACACATCTCTGCAAAACTCGATCAAGATTGCTTAAACAATCATCAAAAGACTTCCCACAAACAGAAAAGTCATCCATGTAACCTCAACAATCTTTTCACCAAAGTCAGAGAATATAGCAGTCATACATCTTTGAAAGGTAGCAGGTGCATTGCATAAACCAAAAGGCATACGTCTATAAGCTTAAGTTCCAAAAGGACAAGTAAAAGTGGTCTTTTCTTAATCAGGTTGAGAAACAGGTATTTGTGAAAAACCAGAATATCCATCAAGGAAGCAAAAATGTGTGTGCTTAGATAATTTTTCTAGCATTTGATCAATAAAAGGCAGAGGGTAATGATATTTTCTAGTTGCTTTGTTTAATTTTCTAAAATCAATTACCATTCTATAGCATGTAACAATTCTTTGTGGAATAAGTTCATTCTTAACATTAGGAACACCAGTAATACCTCCTTTCTTAGGTACACAATGGACATGACTTACCCTTCCACTATTAGCTATATGATAGATTATACCTGCTTCCAGAAGTTTCAATATTTTCGTTCTTACCACTTCTTTCATCTTCGGATTTAATCGACGTTGGTGATCAACAACGTGTTTAGAATCAGGTTCCATATTAATCTTGTGCTGACATAGAGTGGGACTGATGCCCTTAAGATCATCAAGAGTATATCCAATAGCAGCTCGGTGCTTACTTAGAACTTTCAATAATCTTTCTTCTTCATGCTCTGAAAGGTTAGCACTAATAATAACAGGATAATTCTTTTTCTCATCGAGATAAGTGTATTTCAAAGTGTTAGGTAACTATTTTAATTCAAACACATGATCACCTTTAGGTGGAGTAGGACCTCCTAGAGTTTCAATAGGCAAATTGTGCTTAAGCAGAGGTTGTTGTTAGAACAAGATTCTATCTATTTCATTTCTTTCGTGCATACGCAAATCATTTTCATGGTCTAGCGGATATTGTTCTAAAGGATCAGTAGGAGGTATAGCAATAGAAGCAAGACCAATAAATTTATCCTTACTAGGAAATTCTTTTTTATGAGGTTTTCTACTGAACTTGGAAAAATTGAAATCATGAGACTCATCACCAAAGCTAACACTGACAGTTTGTTTCTCACAAATCTATTTTAGCATTAACGGTGTTTAGGAAAGGTCTACGAAAGATAATGGGACAAAAGTCATCCTGTGGGGAACCAAGAACAAGAAAATAAGTAGGGTATTTTATTTTCCCACACAAGACTTCAACATCTCTAACAATCCCAAGTGGTGTGATGGTGTCTCTATTAGCATGTTTATTAATAGTAACATCTATGTCATTCATAATTTCTTGATATAAGGTATAAGGAATAGCACTCACGCTAGCACCAATGTCGCATAAACCATGATAACAGTGGTCTCCTATTTTAACTGAGACAACGGGCATGCCAACAACAGGTCTATGTTTATCGTTCCCATCGGGTTTGGCAATTCTAGCAGCTTCACCAACGAAGTAAATAACATGCCCATCAATATTATCGACCAAGAGATCCTTAACCATAGCAACACTAGGTTCTACTTTATTTGCTCAGGGGGTTTAGGTGCTTTGATATTACTTCTACAGACCATAGTTGAAACCTTAGCATGTTCTTTTATCTTAACATGAGAAGGTGGTTTCTCGATGTAAGCAGTAGGAACAAGTGGATCAACATTGTAGATGATAGTTTCTTCTTTAGCAACTACCGGTTCTTTAATTTCTTCTTTAATAGGGGGATAATATTTAAACCACTTCTCTTTAGGGAGATCAACATGAGTAGCAAAAGATTCACAGAAAGAGGCTACTATCTCATAAGAGTCCACATTTAGTGCTAAACTTTTGAAAAGCATCAGTGTTCCTAAAAGATTTAACACAATCAAACTTAATCTTAATACCTGACTCTTTACCTTTGTCAAATTCCCAATCTTCAGAGTTGCGTTTAATTCTTTCCAATAGGTCCCACCTGAATTCAATAGTCTTCTTCATAAAAGAACCGGCACAAGAAGTATCAAGCGTGGATTGATCATTACGAGAAAGCCGAGCATAGAAGTTCTGAATGATAATTTCTCTTGAGAGCTCATGATTGGGGCATGAATATAACATTGACTTAAGCCTCCCCCAAGATAGAGCGATAATTTCTCCTTCACGAGGCAACAAATTATATATAATTTCGATCACGATGAACTAGATGCACAACATAATTTTTTTGATGGAATTCCAATTTCAACCGATTCCAATTCCAAGATCCAATATCATCGCATAGCCTATACCATGTCAATGCCTTTCCCTTCAAAGATAAAGGTAAAACCTTCTTCTTAGCTTCATCTCCAGGTAAACCTGCAAGCTTAAACAATCCAAAAATTTCATCCACATATATCAAGTGCATATCACGATGTTCGGTTCCATCTCCTGCATAAGGATTAGCTAGCAGTTGTTCTATCATACCCGAAGGAATTTCATATTGAGTATTTTCAGTAGGTGCAGTGGTTTGAGGGGCAACTAATTGTTGTTCCGATCGAGGTGAAGATACCCTGAACAAACCCCTCAAAGGATTTTACTCCATACTAACAACTGGCAATAAATTTCAGCACGTAGTAACAAATTTTCCTTAGCAAGAGCGCTTCACTCCTCGGCAATGGCACCAGAAAAGAGTCTTGATGACCCACAAGTATAGGGAATCAATCGTAGTGCATTCAATAAGTAAGAGTGTCGAACCCAACGAGGAGCAGAAAGAAATGACAAGTGGTTTCCAGCAAGGTAATGTTTGCAAGCGCTGAAATTGTAAGTAACAGATAATTTGGTAGTAGGATAATTTGTAACAAGCACGTAACGGTAAGGGCAAATAATATGCTGCAAGATAGCCCAATTCTTTTGTGGCAAAGGACAGGCCAAAACTATTTCTTATAATAAGCAAAGTGTTCTTGAGGGCACACGGGAATTTCATCTAGTCACTTTCACCATGTTTGCTTGATTTGTGTTCACTACCTTGATAATTTGATATGTGGGTGGACCGGTGCTTAGGTGATGTTCTTACTTGAACAAACCTCCTACTTATGATTAACCTCCTTGCAAGCATCCGCAACTACGAGAAAAGTATTAAGATAGAATCTAACCACAACATTAAACTTTTGGATCCAAATCGGTCCCTTACGAAGTAGCGCATAACCTAGGGTTTAAGCTTCTGTCACTCTAGCAACCCATCATCTAATAACTACTCCACAATGCATTCCCTTAGGCCCAAATATGGTGAAGTTTCATGTAGTCGACGTTCACATGATACCACTAAGGGAATCACAACATACATATTATGAAAATATTGAACACATATCAAGTTCACATGATTACTTGCAACATGATTTCCCCCGTGACCTCAAGATTTAAAGTAACTACTCACAAGTGATAAACATGTTCATCATCAGAGGGGTATTAAATAGCATAATGGATCAGAACATATAATCTTTCACCAAATAAATCATATAGTGATCAACTACAAGATGTAATCAACACTACTAGTCACCCACAGGTATCAATCTAAGGTTCCGGTACAAAGATTGAACACAAGAGATGAACTACAGTTTGAGAGGAGATGGTGCTGGTGAAGATGTTGATGAAGATTGGCCTCCCCAAGATGAGAGGGTTGTTGGTGATGACGATGACGATGATTTCCCCCTCCGGGAGGGAAGTTCCCCCGGTGGAATCGCTCCACCGGAGGGCAAAAGTGCTCCTGGCTAAGTTTCGCCTCGAGACGGCGGCGCTCCATCCCGAAAGTCCTCTCTGTATTTTTTCTGGGTCAAAATGACTTATATACCAGAAGATGGGCACCAGAGGTGGGCCGAGGAGGGCACAACCAACCAGGGCGCGCCTGGGCTCCCTGGCACGCCCAGGTGGGTTGTGCCCACCTGGTGGGCCCCCTCTGGTAGTTATTCGCTCCAATAATTCTTATTTATTCCATAAAAATTTGATAGAGGCGAGGGTGTCCCGATCTTTTGATGAGATGATAACTATCGATTTGGTGGAGACGACTTTGACGATCTGACTACAAACATGCACGACGTTGCGCCTTAGCAATCGCTAAACCAATCTTCTAAGGTTACTGACGATGCCGGAAGCACGGTCAGCCTGACCACGAAGGTCTATTCCTGCAAGCAATCGAAGAACAAGCAAGAATATGATAAAGCAATTTGAATATTGCGAATATATATGAAGTATTGATAATGGTGGGGATCCGTAAGCGGTCTTGGTCTGGTCGTTGGACACAAACGAAGTACACGAAGTTGCAATGGCTAACTTTTAACTAAACAAATCCCAAGGAAAAAGCTACTAGATGGATCTACTTATATAGGAGCAAGGGGTGGCGGCCAAGGAGGTGGGAGGATGTCCCAAGGCAGCCTAAAACTAACCCTAGGTCGTACAAGGCCAATGGGCCCAAGTGGAGGTGATGCAACACCTTTGGACTTGTAGTTTGACTTGGATTCTGCTGCAGCATCAGATTTTTTCGTCCATAACTCAACGCTCCTGACGAATTTGAAGGTGAATTCAGTTGGGTTGGAAGGAGCCCGAAATCTATTTTCCAACAAAAAAAGAATCACCCAATTCGGAGTCCGTATGAAAGAGTTATTTCCGTTTTGAGTCAGGTATGTCTGTGCAGTCCGAATCTGAATCCAGAACGTGAGAGACTTGGACTCTATCTTCTCTTGGTCCAAAAGTGACGTGAGAGGAATTTTTGAACAACACCTATATATATGAAGTATTGATAATGGTGGGGATCCGTAAGCGGTCTTGGTCTGGTCGTTGGACGCAAACGAAGTACACGAAGTTGCAATGGCTAACTTTTAACTAAACAAATCCCAAGGATAAAGCTACTAGATGGATCTACTTATATAGGAGGAAGGGGTGGCGGCAAAGGAGGTGGGAGGACGTCCCAAGGCAGCCTAAAACTAACCCTAGGTCGTACAAGGCTAATGGGCCCAAGTGGAGGTGATGCAACACCTTTGGACTTGTAGTTTGACTCGGATTCTGCTGCAGTATCAGATTGTTTCGTCCATAACTCAACGCTCCGGACAAATTTGAAGGTGAATCCAGTTGGGTTGTAAAGAGCACGAAATCTATTTTCCAACAAAAAACGAATCACCCAATTCGGAGTCCGTATGAAAGAGTTATTTCCGTTTTGAGTCAGGTATGTCTATGCAGTCCGAATCGGAATCCAGAACGTGAGAGACTTGGACTCTATCTTCTCTTGGTCCAAAAGTGACGTGAGAGGACTTTTTGAGCAGCACCTAAACTTCTCTTTTCCCTTATCTTCATATGTGGATTGTACAAATGTCCCATACACCTGCAATTAGACAAAACACAAAAGTGTGTGAAGTATTTTTGTTCTGGATAACATAAATAGATTATTGAATAGTTTGCACTAGAAATCACCTGACAAATATGCATGTATGCAATAGTTTTGGTCGTATCCAAGGTAGTCATGTCCTCATCAAAATTCCTCCCGAAGTTTCAGCTCATTTGGAGTTGTGCATAATAGGTAGCCTGACGTAGCTTTTTCTGGTCCAGATTTCCAGCTGCCGGAATTCTCGCTCTTTGTGTGAACCTTGCATATTATGAGAGAAAAGGCATTAGAATTACTCCAAAAAACATTATAAATAACAGTAGGTAAACATGATGCAAAATGGACGTATCAACCACCAGCACCACCACCAGTTTGTCCACATGCATATAATCGCAACTGTAGGGCTGCACCACCACCTCAGGTACGAGATCCTAATCATCTCCCTAAACTAAAATTGAATATTCCACCATTTGAGGGTAGATATGTTCCTGATATATATCTTACTTGGGAGTTAGAAACTAAACAACATTTTACATGTTTACAATATCCCGAGGAGAGACGTGTTGTTGCTGCTCTTTGTGCATTCACTAGTTTTGCTTGTGTGTGGTGGTCTGAGCATCGTAGATTATATCCGAATAATATCCCAACTACTTGGGCAGCTTTGAAAACCGCTATGCATACTCGTTGGGTTCCACCATATTATCAACGTGAATTACTACAAAAATTGCAACGTTTAAGGCAAGGAACAAATTCTGTAGAGGAATATTATTAGGAATTACAAACTGGCATGATTAGATATGGAATTCTTGAGGATAATGAAGCTATGCTTGCATGATTTATGTCTGGATCAAATAGAGAGATTCAGACCATTTTAGAGTATAAGGAGTATAATAATATCACTCGTTTATTCCATCTTGCTTGCAAAGCTGAACGTGAAGTGCTGAATCGACAGGCATTGGCGCGAACTAATTTTCTACAAGCTGATCTTCATCATGGACACCACGTACATCCTCTACTTCCACCCGTCCTACTGCAACGCCGCCTACTTCAGCCACCAACTCCAACCACGGTACAAGAAAACATGCACCATCACCACCATTCGCTAAGAGCACACCTTCTGGTCCTTCATAAAGTTCTTCTTCATCCATGGCATCAAGAGGGCAAACACATGAGGTTATATGTTGTCGTTGCAAGGGTGGAGGTCACAACACTAACAAATGTCCATCTCCGCGTGTGATGATTGTTGCTGAGGATGGTGGGTATGAGTCCGCTAGTGACTATGATGAGGAGACTTTGGCTCTTATTGCTAGTGAAGAGCAGGGTGGACATGATTCTGAACAAGAGACACAATACATAGTTGTTGACGATGCTGACAAGTATGAAAGTTTAGTTGCTCAACGTGTTTTGGGTGTGTAGGTAACACAGGCTGAGCAAAACCAGAGGCACAATTTATTCCATACAATGGGAGTTGTGAAGGAACATTATGTTCGCATCATCATTGACGGAGGGAGTTGCAACAACTTGGCTAGCATGGAGATGGTGGAGAAGCTAACTCTCACCACCAGACCACATCCTCATCCTTACAACATACAATGGTTCAACAACAGCGGCAAGGTTAAGGTAACATGTACTGTGCGTGTGCATTTTAGTATCGATATGTTGATTATGTTGATTGTGATGTGGCACCCATGCAAGCATGCTCTTTATTACTTGGTAGGCCATGGCAATTTGATAAAAATTATGTACACCATGGTAGAAACAATCAATATTCTCTTGTTCATAAGGATAACATATTACTTTGCTTCCTATGTGTCCTGAACACATTTTGAAAGATGGTCTTACTAGAGCTAGTAAAGCAAAACAAGAGTGAAAATCAAATTGTGGCAAAACAATTTGAGATAGAAATGAAGCCTAATAACAAACCATCATCTAGTGTTGCGTCTGAAATTAAATTGAAAAGTGGATGTTTACTTGCCACCAAATCTGATATTGATGATCTAGATTTTAGCAAATCTGTTTGCTATGCTTTTGTGTGCAAAGAGACATTATTTTCATTTGAGGACGTGCCTTCCTCTTTGCCTCCTACTGTTATTAACATTTCACAAGAATTCACTGACGTCTTTCCACAAGACGTACCACCGGGATGACCACCTATTCGAGGGATTGAGCATCAGATTCACTTAATTCCCGGTGCTTCGCTGCCAAACGTGCGCCACACCCTACCAATCCAGAGGAGACGAAGGAGATTATGCGGCAAGTACAGGAGCTGCTCGACAAAGGTTATATATGCAAATATCTTAGTCCTTGCGTTGTTCCTATTATACTTGTGCCAAAAAAGATGGTACATCGCATATGTGTGTTGATTGTAAAGGCATTAATAATAGTACTGTTCGTTATCGTCATCCTATTCCTAGGCTAGATGATATGCTTGATGGATTGAGTGGCTCTATAATTTTCTCCACAATTGATTTGTGTAGTGGATACCATCAAATTCGTATGAAATTGGGAGATGAATCAAAACAACATTTAGAACTAAGTTTGGATTATATGAGTGGTTAGTCATGCTATTTGGGTTAACTAATGCACCTAGTACTTTCATGAGATTATTGGATGAAGTTTACGTGCTTTCAGTGGACGATTTGTGGTAGTTTACTTTGATGATATACCAATTTTAGCAGATCTTTGGAGGAACATTTGGAACATTTACATGCTGATTTTATTGCTCTATGTGATTCACATTTGTTTGGTAACCTTGGGAAGTGCACCTTTTGCATCGGCCGAGTGTCTTTTCTTGGCTATGTTGTTACTCCACAGGGAATTGAAGTTGATAAAGCCAAGATTGAAGCTATTGAGAGTTGGCCGCAGCCCAAAATGGTCACACAAGTGATTGGATCTTGTGTGTTTGATTGTCTAGTGGATGTGTGATTGGACTTGTTCTTGAGTGTTTCCCCTTGTGATTTCTCTCTGTTCTTCCACGTGTTCTTCGTGTTCTTAGTTGGAATCCGCTCCTTTCGTGAAAGATCGGCCGTATAGGGTTCCACCCTACATCAAGATCTTACAGAACACAAACATGGATAAAAGAGATTACATAATTTAGATTAAAGTTTGGCAAATGCCTACACATTTTAGATTGAAAAAAGATAAGTGCTCCGTAATCCCCCTTTCTCGTTCCTCCTCCCCCAGGTATTGCGGTGGGAAGAGAAGAGGGCGGAAGGAGTGCCTGAGCAGACGCCCGACCCGACCCCGTCAGGAGCTTGCCAGGCACAGCTTGACGAGATCGGGAGTGTCGAGGCTGTGAAAGAGAGGGGTGGAAGGAGCAGCTCGATGGTGCCCTGGTCATCACCTAAGGACCAGCGAGAAGCCCCAGCGCGAGCACCAGCGGGGAGAATCACCGGAGCTCAGTTGGAAGAGTACTGGAGGAGGCAAAGGCACCAAGAGAGTGACCCCCTCCCTGGCGACCCGGAGGTTGGTGATGATGGTGCCGGGGAGGGAGGGGAAGAGCGGAAAGACAAGGCGGCAGGTCGCCAATAGGAGACGAAGGTGTCGGTGCCATCGTACTCCGACCTGACGCCCTGCCACCTGATAACCCACAAGTATAGGGGATCGCAACAGTTTTCGAGGGTAGAGTATTCAACCCAAATTCATTGATTCGACAGAAGGGGAGCCAATGAATATTCTCAAGTATTAGCAGTTGAGTTGTCAATCCAACCACACCAGGATAACTTAGTATCTGCAGCAAAGTCTTTAGTAGCAAAGTAGTATGGAAGTAACGGTAACAGTGGCAAAAGTAATAGTAGCAGTTTTGTAGTAATTGTAACAGTGGCAACGGTAAAGTAACTAAGTAAAGATCAATATGTGAAAAGCTCGTAGGCATTGGATCAGTGATGGATAATTATGTCGGATGTGATGACACAGAACTAGCTCCAGTTCATCAATGTAATGTAGGCATGTATTCCGAATATAGTCATACGTGCTTATGGAAAAGAACTTGCATGACATCTTTTGTCCTACGCTCCCGTGGCAGCGGGGTCCTATTGGAAACTAAGGGATATTAAGGCCTCCTTTTAATAGAGTACCGGACCAAAGCATTAACACTTAGTGAATACATGAACTCCTTAAACTACGGTCATCACCGGTAAGTATCCCGATTATAGTCACTTCGGGGTTAACGGATTATAACACATAATAGGTGACTATTGACTTGAAAGATAGGATCAAGGACTCACATATATTCATGAAAACATAATAGGTTCAGATCTGAAATCATGGCACTCGGGCCCTAGTGACAAGCATTAAGCATAGCAAAGTCATAGCAACATCAATCTCAGAACATAATGGATACTAGGGATCAAACCCTAACAAAACTAACTCGATTACATAGTAAATCTCATCAACTCATCACCTTCCAGCAAGCCTATGATGGAATTACTCACGCACGGCAGTGAGCATCATGAAATTGGTGATGGAGGAAGGTTGATGATGACGACGGCGACGGATTCCCCTCTCCGGAGCCCCGAATAGACTCCAGATCAGCCCTCCCGAGAGAGATTAGGGCTTGGCGGCGGCTCCATATTGTAAAACGCGATGAATCCTTCTCTCTGATTTTTTTCTCCCCGAACGTGAATATATAATGTTGGAGTTGAGGTCGGTGGAGCCTCAGGGGGCCCACGAGGCAGGGGGGCGCGCCCCCACCCTCGTGGACAGGGTGTGGGCCCCCTGGTCTTGATTCTTTCGCCAGTATTTTTTATATATTCCGAAAATATTCTCCGTGAAGTTTCAAGTCATTCCGAGAACTTTTATTTCTGCACAAAAATTACACCATGGCAATTCTGCTGAAAACATCGTCAGTCTGGGTTAGTTCCATTCAAATCATGCAAGTTAGAGTCCAAAACAAGGGCAAAAGTGTTTGGAAAAGTAGATACGATGGAGACGTATCAACTCCCCCAAGCTTAAACCTTGGCTTGTCCTCAAGCAATTCAGTTGACAAACTGAAAGTAATAAAGAAAAAATTTACAAACTCTGTTTGCTCTTGTTGTTCTAAATATGTAAAGCCAGCATTCAAGTTTTCAGCAAAGATTATGAACTAACCATATTCACAATAACACTTAGGTCTCATGTTTACTCATATCAATGGCATAATCAACTAGCGAGCAATAATAATAAATCTCGGATGACAACACTTCCTCAAAAGAATCATAATATGATATAACAAGATGGTATCTCGCTAGCTCTTTCTGAGACCGCAAAACATAAACGCAGAGCACCTCTGAAGATCAAGGAATGACTAAACATTGTAATTCATGGTAAAAGAGATCCAGTCATAGTCATACTCAATATAAATTAATAGTAATGGATGCAAATGACAGCGGTGCTCGCCAACTGGTGATTTTTAATAAGAGGATGATGACTCAACATTAAAAGTAAATAGATAGGCCCTTCACAGAGGGAAGCAGGGATTTGTAGAGGTTCCAGAGCTCGATTTTGAAATAGAGATAAATAATATTTTGAGCGGCATACTTTCATTGTCAACATAACAACCGAGAGATCTCGATATCTTCCATGCTACACACATTATAGGCGGTTCCCAAGCAGAATGGTAAAGTTTATACTCCCCCACCACCACCAAGCATCAATCCATGGCTTGCCCGAAACAACGGGTGCCTCCAACTAACAACAGTCATGGGGGAATTTTGTTTGCAATTATTTTGATTTGAGCATGGGACTGGGCATCTCGGTGACTAGCCATTTTCTCGTGAGTGAGGAGCGGAGTCCACTCCTCTTGAGAATAACCCGCCTAGCATGGAAGATACAAACAGCCCTAGTTGACACATGAGCTATTCGAGCATGCAAAACAGAATTTCATTTGAAGGTTTAGAGTTTGGCACATACAAATTTACTTGGAACGGCAGGTAGATACCGCATATAGGAAGGTATGGTGGACTCATATGGAATAACTTTGGGGTTTATGGAAGTGGATGCACAAGCAGTATTCCTGCTTAGTACAAGTGAAGGCTAGAAAAAGACTAGGAAGCGACCAACTAGAGAGCGACAACAGACATGAACATGCATTAAAATTAATCAACATTGAGTGCAAGCATGAGTAGGATATAATTCACCATGAACATAAATATCGTGGAGGCTATGTTGATTTTGTTTCAACTACATGTGTGAACATGTGCCAAGTCGAGCCACTTGAATCATTCAAAGGAGGATACCACCCTATCATACCACATCACAACCATTTTAATAGCATGTTGGCACGCAAGGTAAACCATTATAAAATCCTAGCTAATTAAGCATGGGATGAGCAACTATAATCTCTAATTGTCATTGCAAACATGTTTCATTCATAATGGGTTGAATCAGGAACGATGAACTAATCATATTTACAAAAACAAGATAGGTCGAGTTCATACCAGCTTCTCTCATCTCAATCAGTCCATCATATATCGTCATTATTGCCTTTCACTTGCATGACCGAACGGTGTGAATAATAATAATAGTGCACGTGCAATTGGACTAAGCTGGAATCTGCAAGCATTTAATTCAAGGGAGGAGACAAGGTAATGTGGGCTCTTGGTGAAATAAACAATAATGCATATAAGAGACACTTCAACATTTTCATCATGGTATTCTCCTCTCGACCCCCAAAGAATAAGAAAAGAAATAAAACTATTTACACGAGAAAGCTCCCAACAAGCAAAAGAAGAACGAGAAATCTTTTTGGGTTTTTTTTAATTATTACTACTACAGGCATGGAAAGTAAACTAGCTAAAAGCTACAACTAATTTTTTTTATTTTTCTTAAGGTTTTTTTTCAAACACATAAGAAGAAGGCTAAAAACAGAAAATAAACTAGCATGGATAGTACAATGAAAAAGTATGAGCACCGACAACTGGAACGAGTGTGTGAACATGAATGTAATGTCGGTGAGAAATACGTACTCCCCCAAGCTTAGGTTTTTGGCCTAAGTTGGTCTATGCCCATGGATGGCCTGGCGGATATCCGAAGTTGTAACTGGGGTCGTACTGAGATGCAGCAGCTACTGCCTCAAGAGCTGCAGCTTGGAGGCAAGATGCCTCCGTCCTCCTCTCATACTCGTTCGCCTCCTCCTTGGTTATAACATATCTCCCTTTTGCCTGAAAGTCAAAGAAGGCAGGAGCAGGGAGAGCAACATGGACAGTGCGACGTCTGTCAAAGATTAGTCGGTATTGGAAGAATTGTTCATTCGTCTCAACAAACTGATGGCGAACCATAGCATTATAATCTAAATAAGCAAGAGGCAATTCAATATCATTTTCATGTATGGGTATCTCAAGATAATTAGCTACACGGGTTGCATAAATTCCACCAAACAAATCTCCACTAATACTGTTATGATGCAACCTTCGTGCAACAATAGCCCCCAAGTTGTATTGTTTATCTCCTAATACATCACTCTTGAGAACACTAAGATCGGGAACACACATGTGACATGCCTCGTCCTTGTCGTTAATGCATCTACCTATAAAGAGAGCAAAATAATGTATAGCAGGAAAATGAATGCTCCCTATGGTAGCTTGTGTTATTTCTCTAGAATCCCCCATAGTGATACTAGCAAGGAAATCTTTAAACTCAGATTTGCGAGGTTCACTAGCACTACCCCATTGCGGGAGTTTACAAGCAGTATTAAAATCTTCTAAGGCCATGGTATAAGATTTATCATAGAGATCAAATAGGACAGTGTGAGAATTCCGCGAGGATGTAAATTTAAACCTTCTCACAAAGGAATCAGTTAGGTGCTAATATTGGGGGCACTTATCTAACATGAAGCCCTCGAGTTCAGCATTACTCACATACGCGTCAAATTCCTCCTTAATTCCTGCTTGGACCATGAAATTTTCTGACGGCCATTCACAAGGACGCACTTGAGCTTCTCTTGGTAGTTCATAGTACGGCTCACGTATTGCGGTCCTGGGTCCTTGCTTCCTTGAAGAACCACCTTGGTACATTTTCCTAAACATATTTCTTCCTCTAAAAAATTTCTGAAATTTTTAGTGACTCAAAATAAAAGTGAACCGAACTCAACAAGATTGATAGCAACTACTCCCACAAGTGCCTAGAGACTATATCATGCATTAGAACTACTTGGGACCAAATAAATTTGACATGCAAGCTCAAGAACAGGGTCACCTAAGCAGCAAAATTTTGCAATAAATAAAGCACTAGAACAAAAACTAATTGGACCATTGGAGGAGTCACATACCGAAGAACAATCTCCCAAAGTAGTTTTGTGAGTGGAGCTTTGAGTAAGGAGATCGAAAATGGCAGCAAGATGAGCTAGGACTCGTGCTTGAGCTGGTTGGTGATTTTTTTGGAGGAAGACGAAGTGTGTGGGTGCAAGAATAAGTGGAGGGGGGCCCATGAGGCAGGAGGCGCGCCCACGGGGTGGGCGCGCCCTGCACACTCGTGGCCAGGTGGTTGCCCCCTCTGGTGTGTTCTTAGTGCCAAAAATTCTTAAATATTCTACAAAAAATCATATTTCTTTTTCGGGACATTTGGAGAACTTTTATTTTCGGGGTATTTCTTATTGCAAGGATAATTCAGAAAACAGATAGAAAATACTATTTTTGCTTTATTTATTCTAAATAACAGAAAGTAAAAGGAGGGTACAGAGAGTTGTGCTTTCTAACTTCATCCATCCCATGCTCATCAAAAGGAATCCACTAACAAGGTTGATCAAGTCTTGTTAACAAACTCATTCTGAATCGCATGAAACCGGAGAATTTTCGAATAACACTAGGTTACCTCAACGGGGATATGTACATCCCCAACAATAAGAATATCATATTTCTTCTTGACAGTAGGAAGAGGAAATTCAAAACCTCCAATAGCAATTGTTGGAATTTTTCCAATAGAATTGATACTGTGGACTTGAGGTTGTTTCCTCGGAAAGTGTACCGTATGCTCAGTACCATTAACATGAAAAGTGACATTGCCTTTGTTGCAATCAATAACAGCCCGTGCAGTATTCAAAAAGGGTCTACCAAGGATAATTGACATACTATCGTCCTCGGAAATATCAAGAATAATAAAGTCCGTTAAAATAGTAACATTTGCAACCACAACAGGCACATCCTCACAAATACCGACAGGTATAGCGGTTGATTTATCGGCCATTTGCAAAGATATTTCAGTAGGTGTCAACTTATTCAAATCAAGTCTACGATATAAAGAGAGAGGCATAACACTAACATCGGCTCCAAGATCACATAAAGCAGTTTTAACATAGTTTCTTTTAATGGAGCATGGTATAGTTGGTACTCCTGGATCTGCTAGTTTCTTTGGTATTCCACCTTTAAAAGTATAATTAGCAAGCATGGTGGAAATTTCAGCTTCCGGTATCTTTCTTTTATTTGTAACAATTTCTTTCATATACTTAGCATAAGGATTCATTTTAAGCATATCAGTCAAACGCATACGCAAAAAATAGGTCTAATCATTTCAGCAAAGCGCTCAATATCCTCGTCATCCTTTTTCTTGGATGGTTTAAAAGGAAAGGGCATGGGTTTCTGAACCCATGGTTCTCTTTCTTTACCATGCTTCCTAGCAATGAAGTCTCTTTTATCATAACGTTGATTCTTTGATTGTGGGTTATCAAGATCAACAGCAGGTTCAATCTCTACATCATTGTTATTGCTAGGTTGAGCATCAACATGAACATCATTAATATTATCACTAGGTTCATGTTCATTACCAGATTGTGTTTCAGCATCAGAAATAGAAATATCATTGGGATTATCAGGTGTGTCAACAACAGATTCACTAGAAGCATGCAAAGTCCTATCATTTTTATTTTTCTTCTTTTTAGAAGGACTAGGTGCATCAACATTAGTTCTCTGAGAATCTTGCTGAATTCTCTTAGGGTGGCCTTCAGGATACAAAGGTTCCTGAGTCATTTTACCCCCTCTAGTCACAACTCTAACAACATTATCATTTTTATTATTATTTAATTCATTGAGAAAATCATTCTGAGCTTTAAGCACTTGTTCTACTTGAGTGGTAACCATAGAAGCAGGTTTACTAATGAGTTTAAGTTCACCTTTAACTCTAGACATATAATAACTCAAGTATTCAATCATATAAGCATTTCGTTTCAATTGTCTACCAACATAAGCATTGATGTTTTCTTGTTTAACAATAAAATTATCAGACTCATCTAAGCATTGGCTAGCAGACTTATAACGAGGAATATTACCTTCATCAAATCTATAGAGAGAATTTACCTTTACTACCTGTGTCGGGTTATCAAGACCATGTATTTCTTCAATAGGTGGTAAATTCTTAACATCCTCATCTTTGATACCCTTTTCTTTCATAGATTTCTTTGCCTCTGGCATATCTTCACGACAGAGAAATAGAACACCCCTTTTCTTCGGAGTTGGCTTAGGAGTTGGTTCAGGAAGTGTCCAATTATTTTCATTAGTCAACATATCATTCAATAGCAATTTGGCTTGATCAACTGTTCTTTCCCTGAAAACACAACCAGCACAACTATCCAGGTGGTGTCTAGAAGCATCGGTTAGTCCATTATAAAATATATCAAGTATTTCATTTTTCTTGAGAGGATGATTAGGCAAAGCATTAAGTAATTGGAGAAGCCTCCCCCAAGCTTGTGGGAGACTCTCTTGTTCAATTTGCACAAAATTGTATATTTCCCTTAAAGCAGATTGTTTCTTATGAGTGGGGAAATATTTAGCAGAGAAGTAATAAATCATATCCTGGGGACTACGCACACAACTAGGATCAAGAGAATTAAACCATGTTTTAGCATCACCCGTTAATGAGAACGGAAATAATTTAAGGATATAGTAGTAGCGAGTTTTCTCATCATGAGTAAATAGGGTGGCTATATCATTTAATTTAGTAAGATGTGCCAAAACAGTTTCAGATTCATAGCCATGAAAAGGATCAGATTCATCCAAAGTAATTATCTCACGATCGACAGAGAAATCATAATCCTTATCAGAAATACAAATAGGTGAAGTAGCTAAAGCAGGGCCATATTTCATTCTAGCATTCAAAGATTTTTCTTCCAGCTTAGCTAATAATTTCTTAAGATCATATCTATCATTGCAAGCAAGAAAATCTCAAGCAGTTTCTTCATCCATAACATAACCCTCAGGCACAACAGACAATTCATATCTAGGGGGAGAATCTTCATCATCAATATTATCAGTTTCAATAATTCCATTCTCTCTAACCCTAGCAAGTTGTTCATCAAGAAATTCTCCTAATGGCACAGTAGTATCAAGCATAGAAGTAGTTTCATCATAAGTATCATGCATAGTAGAAGTGGCATCATCAATAACATGCGACATATCAAAATTAATATCAGAAGCAGGTTTAGGTGTCGCAAGTTTACTCAAAACAGAAGGAGAATCAAGTGCAGAGCTAGATGGCAGTCCCTTACCTCCCCTCGTAGTTGAGGGATAAATTTTGGTTTTCTCGTCTTTCAAGTTCCTCATAGTGACCAGCAGATATAAATCCCAAGTGACTCAAAGAATAGAGCAATGCTCCCCAGCAACGGCGCCAGAAAATAGTCTTGATAACCCACAAGTATCGCAACAGTTTTCGAGGGTAGAGTATTCAACCCAAATTTATTGATTCGACACAAGGGGAGCCAAAGAATATTCTCAAGTATTAGCAGTTGTGTTTTAAATTCTACCACACCTGGATAACTTAGTATCTGTAGCAAAGTATTTATTAGCAAAGTAGTATGGAAGTAACGGTAACAGTGGCAAAAGTAACAATGGCAGTTTTGTAGTAATTGTAACAGTGGCAACGGTAAGGTAACTAAGCAAAGATCAATATGTGAAAAGATCGTAGGCATTGGATCAGTGATGGATAATTAAGTCGGATGCGATTCCTCATGCAATAGTTATAACATAGGGTGACACAGAACTAGCTCGAGTTCATCAATGTAATGTAGGCATGTATTCCGAATATAGTCATACGTGCTTATGGAAAAGAACTTGCATGACATCTTTTGTCCTACCCTCCCATGGCAGCGGGGTCCTATTGGAAACTAAGGGATATTAAGGCCTCCTTTTAATAGAGTACCGGACCAAAGCATTAACACTTAGTGAATACATGAACTCCTCAAACTACGGTCATCACCGATAAGTATCCCGATTATTGTCACTTCGGGGTTAACGGATTATAACACATAATAGGTGACTATTGACTTGCAAGATAGGATCAAGAACTCACATATATTCATGAAAACATAATAGGTTCAGATCTGAAATCATGGCACTCGGGCCCTAGTGACAAGCATTAAGCATAGCAAAGTCATAGCAACATCAATCTCAGAACATAATGGATACTAGGGATCAAACCCTAACAAAACTAACTCGATTACATAGTAAATCTCATCCAACCCATCACCGTCCAACAAGCCTACGATGGAATTACTCACGCACGACGGTGAGCATCATGAAATTGGTGATGGAGGAAGGTTGATGATGACGACAGCGACGGATTCCCTCTCCGGAGCCCCGAATAGACTCCAGATCAGCCCTCCCGAGAGAGATTAGGGCTTGGCGGTGGCTCTGTATCGTAAAACGTCATGAATCCTTCTCTCTGATTTTTTCTCCACGAACGTGAATATATAGAGTTGGAGTTGAGGTCGGTGGAGCCTCAGGGGGCCCATGAGGCTGGGGGGCGCGCCCCCACCCTCATGGACAGGGTGTGGGCCCCTGGTCTTGATTCATTCGCTAGTATTGTTTATATATTCCAAAAATATTCTCCCTAAAGTTTCAGGTCATTCCGAGAACTTTTATTTCTACACAAAAATAACACCATGGCAATTCTGCTGAAAACAACATCAGTCCGGGTTAGTTCCATTCAAATCATGCAAGTTAGAGTCCAAAACAAGGGCAAAAGTCTTTGGAAAAGTAGATACGATGGAGACGTATCACCACCCACCTTCTCCGTCTTCCCTAGTTCTTTCTTCATCACCACCACTCCGGAAGGACGCCGGCCCCTCGGGCCGTCACCTCCCCCAGAGAAGCGGCAGGTGATGGCGGCGTCCGAGTCGCGTGAGGAGCATCGCTCCCCTCCTTGAGGGGCAGGGAGATGCCGCCGTCTTCAACGTTCACACCAACGTCACCAAAGGGAGCAGTACTGGGATTATCACGAGCCCCGAGAACTGCACCCCAGATGGGCACCGAGAACCCCAGGGGCTCCGGCATTGGAGCGCCAAGCTGCAATGGCTCGCAGCAAGCTCCAGCACTCCCCACCAGTTGGCCGGCCCGAGCGAAGGAGACAAGAATTCCACCATAATGGGAAAGCTTGATATCTCCTGCGTTACGAGCGACTCGCCCGCCGCATCTTCCCGTGGCCTGGACAAGACTCACTCCCCAAGCGTCGACACGAGCGTTCGACATCATCAACCCCAAGCTAGGGCTCGGGGCCTGGCCCCAGGCTCTCCCTTTCAACATACTCAGAAGAAAGCAGAGAATGGAAGAGAAGGGGTGTGTGTATGAATACTCCCACTCCTCCCCCGCCCCTTCTTTTATAGACGGGTTGGGGCTGGGAGCCGATCCCTCGGCGGGTAACCACCGCCCTCCTACACCAATCCACGAAGACCGGGCCCCTGCCTTGACACTCTCCTGCACCATGCGCCTCTGTTACCTACCCCACTCGATGCATGCGGCATACGTGGCCAAGGATAAGAGCGTGGTGGGCAGAGTGAATTGGCCGTTACTCACCCATGCGTTAAAGTCATTCACGAGCCATTACAAAGGTGGCCCTACTACAATTAGCGTTACGCAATGAGCGGGAGAACCAGAAACTAACATGGGCTCGGGTTAATGAAGAAGCAAAGAACATCTCAAAGGACAAGCAACTGCTACCCTCTCGCCTGTGCACAAGTTAGGACCTACCCCGACGACGCCCGGCAGCACGTTCGGGCCAGGCCCGGGGGCTCCTGTTGGTGCAACAAACCCTGGGTCTGTTGCCTAGACCGTGCATAGGCCTAAGAGCAAGATTGTAACATTCAAGACCAGACCAAGCACAAGTGATCAGCTCTTCGAGGAATCAGAGTGCAGATCAAGAAGACCAAGTCAAGCCAAAAGAAGCAATACCACTAAGAGAAAACCTCCCTTGCCGGGAAGGCGAGCCTGGCGAGGCCGAGGTTACCCCAGAAACAAACGTCAAGACCGCCCCGGCAGGCCTGCCGGACCCTACGGAGGCGAACTACCCTGCCAAGGCTCCACCGCACCACCTCACAAAGACACAAGTCATCGATCGGTGCAGTGTCAAGCCCCCAAGTGACTATGTGACTGGTTTTTGCCACATGGCAGCCACTTCCTATGGAAATCACCTCCAACTGACACCCGTCTAGAGATGTGTCATGGAGGCAGGAGAGATTGCGGCCGAACCTTGCCGGGCAGGCCATGATGTGACACTAACAACACATTTAATGTGCTCTACCCTGTCTACCGAGTTAGGTATGATAGCACTGTTTGCTATCTAATCAGTGCACAATGACTGATTGTCATTGTGGTGACCCCTTTATCTATAAAAGGAGGCCCGTGGCAACCATAGAAAGCATTCGGACCCTTGTACACTCATACGCGCGTAGCTGCTCTCGCCCCGAGGCAACCCTACCGGGCTAGAGCGCTGCACTTCCACCACAATCCACCAAAGCAAGAGTAGGGTTTTATGCCTCGCGGCAGCCCGAACCTGGGTAAAATTGCCCGTGTGATCTCTGCTGTGCTGCACGACATTCTCCGCTCTTTGTGCAATGTGCTCATCACCCTGCTGAACCACAAGGGGCTCATGGCCCCATAGCTGGTCGTGGTTTCCCACGACACCTCCTCCAAGGGGTCACGAAATTCCCCCTACTCCTCCATATATATACAACCCTTAGGGCATCGTTTAGACTTTGGTTTTTGTTTAGATTAAAGTTTCCCATAACTGCAGCTTCGCGTACTTTCTTTGTGTTCAACGACCAGACCAAGATGTCACAGAACCCCACCTTGATCAATAAAAGCTTTCCTCTTATATTCGTAATATCCATTTTGCAATCTTAGTTTCTTGCTTGGTGTTCCTTTCTTGCAGGAAATAGACCCTAGTGGTCAGGTTGATCGTGCTCCGGGGTGGTGAATAACCTCTCGTAGTTGGTTTAGCGATTGCTAAGGCGCGACGTCCTCGCATGTTCATAGTTGGATCATCAAAGTCTACTCCCCCGAAAACGATAATCACCATCTCATCGAAAGACGGGACACCTTTGCCTCTATCAAGGAGAATGTGCACAGGTCATCTGTTTTTGTTGCTCTAGGGGACAACCATCATCCTGTGCATTCATCCTTTTATATTTTTCCTTTTCAAGTCAAACCCACAAGAAAAAGGAATGAAATCCACTATTCCAAATTCATTGATGCACGATAATGATGAACACAACTTTTATGTAAGGAAAGCACATTGTAGGAGGATGGAATATGTATGAAAAACGCTAAGCAGAAGGCATTTCAACAAATTAGAAGCAATGCAAGCTAGACACCATATGAAAGATCCAACCAGAATCACTCTACCAAGTTAAAAGTGTCTCATCATAAGTGGCATTTCAACAAATTAGAGGCAGTACATGCTTGAAATGATATGCAAGATGCAACCAATATCACATTGTCAATTTGAAGGTGTCTCATCAGAAGTTATTGATGGAGGATACACAAGAAGATAGTTTGATGAAAGAACATGGTTCATAAAAAGACGTAGTATGTACCAAAAATAGGAAGGCGTGTCATATTCACAGGTATAATGTGTTAACTAAGCAAATGCAATATACCCTAATTAGAGCAATACAAGGTAGACACCTTATGCAACATGCAACCACATATCACACTGCCAAGTAAGAGCAAGCACCTGCGATGGTGGTGTAGGGGAATTGTGGTGAGGATGACACTCACTCTTTAAAATCATGTGGGGAGGATGACACTCACTCTTTATCTAGCCTTGCTATTTCTTGAGAATCATGTGGCGAGGATGACACTCACTATTTAAAAGAGTAGTGCGTCTCACAGTAACCCATTGGCGTGACTGTCTCATCATAAGTGATTGATGAGGGATACACAAGAGCATTAGTTTGATGTGAGAATATGGTTAATAGAAAAATTGTATCAAAAATAGGAAGCCATGTAATTATCAAAGGTATAATGTGTAAAGTAAGTAGATGCAATTTAACCAAATTGGAAGCAATACAAGCTACACACCATATGCAACATGCAACCACATTTGACAGCGCGAAGTTAAAGGAATCACCTAGGATGGTTGTGTGTGGCAATTGAGATCATCAACTGCAGAGCTACGTTTACTGTTTCCATCTGCTGACACTGCACCCTTTAGAGCACTTAAACGCTTATTGCTTATCCTCGAATTAGACTGTAGCGACATCTATCTTTTCTTTTGTGTATATATCAATAGTGCGTCAGAGTATGAAATACCCATGCATAAAAAACAATAGTGTGAGTATGGGTGAAGTGTGTGCACAAGTAGTACACTATAAATGTAGCAGATAGCATGTGGGTGAGAAATAAATGATGGGAGACATATGATAGCTCTACAACATGCATGGCACACGAAATTAGGTTCTAGGATTTTGAAATATGAGAATAGGGATGGCTGTGAAATGCAGGTACCCCTCCAGCACACCACAAGATGTGGTCCTATGAAAATAACAGTCAACTGAAAAAATAGATCAGTAGATTTCTTATGCACCGTCCGATGTACAAAGAATGGGCAGATGGCCTTCATCTACCTCCAGCCAGTCAGTGTTGATGATCTTCGTCGAAATGCCAGCGACCACCGGACCAGTCCCCTGCCTCCGCCCTCCCCTCGACCTCACCGCACCGCCCCCCAGCCATCCCTTTAAGCCCCGCAGACCTCTAGATCCGGTGCAAGCAGCTCCTACGCCCCAAACCCCTAAGATGGACACCGATGAGCCGCTTCCCCTGCTAACAGGCAGACTAGGTGCTCCGCACGCCTAAGAAGGTGCTGCTTCTTTTAATTGCGAATCAATTGAGCTGAGTTGAAATCCAAGAGGGCGACTGACCTCTAGCTAAGGTGAAATAGTAAATGGGGGGAAAGCTTGTGCATTTAGTATCACGAAGAAGGTGTAGTAAGAAGCTCTCAACTAGTTTATTTCGTGGGATGAATACAGTGTGAGCAGAGACGTGAGATTTGCATGAATAAGGTAAGATGAGTACCTCTTTCTGCTGGCACTATTGTGTCCTCCTTCTATTTTTCCAATGACCTTCTTATGGTTCGCTAAAAAACAAGATGTTGTGGAGGACAATGGAGCCTTGGACGAACCCATGGACAAGTTGTTGAGTGTGGTGTGGTGGCCGTTTGTCAGCAGCGGGGAAGAAGATCCGAGGCAGATGTCAAAACTTCTTTGTGTGATTTAGGAGCCGGTGTTAGGGTCATGCCTTTCTCATTATATAGAAGACTTGATTTGAATAAACTCACACCCACTGAAATTATCATTGCAATAGCTGACAAACCAACTGCCATAGCTATCGGTGTTTGTGAACATGTGCCCGTATAGTTGCAAATGTTACTATCTTAACAGATTTTGTTATACTTGATATGCCCGAGGGTGACAACATGTCGATTATCCTTTCATACGAGTGGTAATGAACATACGGTGCACTTTATGAAGAAAAAGTTTCAAGTAAATGGAATTCATCTTATTGAAAAGTCTCCGGCAATTACTATTGGAAGTTTTTGAAAGTGCGTTATATTGACTAGAGGGGGTGAATAGGTGATTTTTACAAATTCGTCACTCAGGAATTACTACTTGAGGAATTTGCTAAGTGACGAAATACAAGCAGCAGATAAAGTACTCGGGTGCAAGCATAACATGACAGTAACATAGTCATCATGATGAGATAAAGCATACACAGAGCACAAGTAGCGAGTAAACAAGATAAGTAGGCAAAAGACAAGGTGACCGAAGAATTTGGGTTGAGAAAATTGAGGAAGTCTTCAGTCAAAGTCTTCAAATAGTAACGATCAATTTCACCAACAAGTAAACGAGGAAATGAAAGGGTTGAGGAAATAGAACCAATAGCTCGGTGAAGACAGTGATTTGGTAGACCAGTTCCAACTATTGTGACAGTTGTACCTCTGGTTGGAGCGGCTTGGTATTTAAGACCAAAGGACTCACAATGCTTACCGTATTCTCCTTGAGATAAGGCCACGCAGACCTCGCCCAATCACTCATGGTAAGTCTTCAAGGTGACTTCCAAACCTTCACAAACTCGGTAACCCGGCGATCCACAATTCCTCTTGGATGCTCTAGACCATGATGCCTAACCGTCTGGAAGATGCATAGTCTTTAAAGGTAAAAAGATTCGGCTCCACACAGGAACAATCTCTTAAGTGAAGCTCAATCACTTTGGGTTTTAGGTGTTGGGGTTTTACGTTTTTCCTCGCTGATGATTTTCTCTCTAAGTCCTCGAAGGATAGGTTGCTCTAATGACACTTGTCAATCTCTCTCGGAGCAGCCAACCAGCTAGTGGTTGAGGGGGTGGCTATTTATAGGTAGGGTGCAACCTGAAATGATAAGACATAAATGCCCCTAATGATATGACTGTTGGATGGATAAGATATTTGGACAGCTGGCGCGAAGCACAGCAACAGTCGGAAATCCAAACCATGAAATTCCTCAGGGTTATCATGTTCCTCACTATAGGCAATTCACATTGGAGAATGCCTAACTCCTCAATTAGAACAAATTCCTGAGTGACCGGAAGAACTTCGTCTCCGTCACTGAAGAAATTGGCTGAACTGCTAGAGATTTCCAAAGGCTTCACTCGAAGGATTGGGTATTGTATAGGCTTTGAGATGAGCATCACTTGGAAAATTTTCCTTAGTATTACCTCGACCCCCTGTAATAGTATGGTGTTTCCTATGACTCAAAAGAAGGAAATGAAACTACGAAAACAAAAGTCTTCACGCTTCATGGTCCTCGCATCAATATCTTCAAGGTCACACCAATTTGCTCATTTTCAAAGTCTCCAACAAAAGCACAAAGTCTTCAGATGAAGACATTCATTTTTAGGGGTCAACATTCCTCGGATATATCAAACTCCTCAGAGACTTATAAGACCTTTGAAGACTCACAAACACATTAGTCCCTTAACCTATAAGTCTTCAATACACCAAAATCAATAAGGGGCACGATATGCACTTACAATTTTAAAATTCCTCTTCCTACTGTCAAAAAGAAATATGAAATACTTATTATTGGGGAGATGCATATCCCCGTTGAGGTAACTTACTGTTTTACGAAGATTCTTCAGTTACATGGTAATCGAAAATGGTTTGTTAACAAGACTTGATAAACCTTATTAATGGATTATTTTTTAGGTATGTGGTCGATGAATTTAGTAGGCACAACCTTCTGCATTCACTTTATATTTTCTGTTATTGTTAGTTAAATGCAATAAAATGCCATGAATATCCTGTTTTCTGAATTATCCGTGCAATAAAAAAGTGCCCAAAAATGAAAGTGCTCAAAATGACCTGAAAATTTTATAGAATAATTATGATTTTTTGGCACTGAAATCATCCCAGGTGCCCACAAGACACCAGGGAGTGCCCACCCCTTGCATGTGCCTAGGTGGCTTGTGGGCCCCATAGGGACCCCCTCACATACCCCTTTAGCCCACTTCGTCTCCTACCTCTAGCAAAAATTCCTGGTAGTTTTCTCTCGGGCGTTCTTGCTCGAAGCTCTATTTCTAAAACTGTTTTAGGCGATTTCTACTTGGTATGTGACCCCACCATTACTCTAATTTGTTTTTGCTTTAGTGAATTACATTTTGCATAATTAGTTGCTCTTGGTGCTACTGAAAATGAGCTTGCATGTTGAATTCTTTGAGTTCCAAGGAGTTTGAATGCTTGATATAGTCTCTAAACATCCATATGAGTAGTTGCTATCAATCTTGTGACGTTTAGTTGACATCATTTTGTGGCCAAACATTTCAGTAATTTGTTCCTAGAGAAAATGAATATCTTTCGAAGGAGTTCCTCGAGGCAGAATGCCAAGGGAGTCCTGGGGGAATCCTCGGACAATGACATCAACAATCCGTGTAGGACGGAGGTCCGGCTGTGCGAATGGCCACACATTGCCTTCATGAATGAAGCCGGATTCTACCAAGAGTTCGCATAATTTGTTGCAAATGCTGGGCTCACCAACTTCCTCGCAGATAAGTGTGACAAACACCACATCCTCACAAATTCTTTTGTGCAAAACTTTCATTTCTTGAATAGGCTCGAACCCCCTGAGGTGCACTTTGATTTATATGTTGAGCATTGATGACCCACAGATACCAATCTGAGGTTTTGGGACAAAGATTGGATACAAGAGATGAACTTGGGTTTGAGAGGAGATGGTGCTGGTGAAGATGTTGATGGAGATTGACCCCCTCCCGATGAGACGATCGATGGTGATGACGATGGTGATGATTTCCCCCTCCCGGAGGGATGTTTCTCCGGCAGAACAGCTCCGCCGGAGCCCTCGATTGGTTTCGCCAGGTTCCGCCTCGTGGCGGCGGTGTTTCGTCCCGAAAGCTTCCTCCTTATTTTTTCCATGGCGAAAGACTTCATATAGCCAAAGATGGGCACCGGAGGCCTGCCAGGAGGACCACGAGGCAGGGGGCGCGCCCCCCACCCTCGTGGATGGTGGGTGGCCCCCCTCTGGTACTTTCTTCGCCCAATATTTTATATATATTCCAAAACTGACTTTCGTGGAGTTTCAGGACTTTTGGAGTTGTGCAGAATAGGTCTCTAATATTTGCTCCTTTTCCAGCCTAGAATTCCAGCTGCCGGCATTCTCCCTCTTCGTGTAAAACTTGTAAAATAAGAGAGAAAAGGCATAAGTATTGTGACATAATGTGTAGTAACAACCCATAATGCAATAAATATTGATATAAAAGCATGATGCAAAATGGACGTATGAACTCCCCCAAGCTTAGACCTCGCTTGTCCTGAAGCGGAAGCCGATAACAAAAAATATGTCCACATGTTTAGAGATAGAGGTGTCGATAAAATAAAATACGGACATGAGGGAATCATGATCATTCTTATAACAACAACATATATATATATATATATTGTCATATGATTTCTTATGCTAAAGTAACAATCTATTCACAATGTCAAGTATGAATCAGAAACTTCATTGAAAACTAACAAACTACGATCTCGGTCATTGCAGCAATTGCAATTTATCATAACATCGGAAATAGCCAATATAAGAGCTTTTCAGCAAGTCCACATACTCAACTATCATTTAGTCTTTCACAATTGCTAACACTCACACAATACTTATGGGTATGGAGTTTTAATCGGACACAGAGAAAGATAGGGGCTTATAGTGTTGCCTCCCAACCTTTTACCTCAAGGGTAACGTCAACAATAATAGTTTATGATAACTTACTGTAACATCCCAAATTTTCAATTTGGAATGTTATACATAGGTCATTCATGCATATCATATTTTATTGCATTCCGTTTCGCAATCCTAGAAATTCTAAGCAACTCAAGGACCCACGGAGAGAGTTGGGGATTTCACGTTTCTCATATTTGAATTTTATGAAATATTGAAACAAAGATCACTTTGATTTTAATTTTATTTTTTCTCTTCAAAAATATTTCGTATTAAAAAAATATGAGAGGAGATAAAATGACTTCTCCAAAATAAATGAAATATTGGAGGAAAAATATTAAAATCCAATAAATAAATTTTATTTGGATTTTATTGCAATTTTATTTGAAGTAGGAAAAATATGCCTTTTTCAAAATTGCATTAGAGGCCCAAATAAATATTCACTTTGTCCGGAATATTATTAGAGGACCGTGAAAATTTATTTTAGAATTTTTGGAGTCCGTTTAGTATTTCTTTATTTTGTGTTTCAGCGTCAGGTTTAAAAAAAAGGGGTGCACCGACCTACCGGGCCGTGGGCGACCCGGACTCTGCCACCGCCCGGCCCTTTGAAGGGCGAGCCCCACCAGCCCGCGCCGCTGCCGAACCCTAACCCTAGCCGTCGTCGCCGCCGCTTCGCCGCGTCGCGCCGCCGCCCCCAGCCCGCGCCGCTGCAGCCCGCGGCCCGCGCCGCCGTCTGTCGGAGCCGCGCCGCTGTCCACCAGAGCCGCCGCCCCGATCCGATCCGGATCTGCCCGTGTTTTTTTCGGTTTAGGTAATAAACCAATCTTTTTTTTTGTAAAACCCTAGAATCATTTTTTTCGGTTTGTTCGATTTTTTTTCACGGTTTAGTTATATTGCGGATGTTCATACGTACATTCATTTTAATGAACGCCGTCCGTTAGCCGCAGACAGCAAACGTTCGTTCGTTAGCCTGTTCGTCAGTTTTTCTTTTTCCAGGGTTTTTCCGCGATTATTTCCGATCGCGATTTCTGCCCTAATCTTCGATCTAGTAAAACTTTTCGCTCGTTTATCCAAATCAGGTGAAACAAGCGCCTAGTTCTTCGTCCTAAAGCCCTCTTTCTGTTTAACCAACTTGAACAAGATTTTGGTACTGTAAAAGTTGACTTTAGTCGAGATTAGTAATCGGATCTTGTTTCTTTCGTAGTTTGAGTTTCGTTGCTCTGTTTGATTTGATTATTTTTGCAAACCGGAGTTATTTAGTTGGACTTTCTAGTTATATCTTCTTATTTGAGTTTTACCCATGCATCTTTGCTTGAATGCTTATGTATGCTATTGTTTGCTTGCGATAGAATTCCCGGAGTGCGAAGCGTGCTACTACGAGTCTCTAGGATTTGCAGATCGTTAGCAAGGCAAGTAACACATTGATCATACTTTTTCATACCCAGTTTTCTATGCACTAGTTACAAACCTCAAACACTGCATGATTAGGTTGTGATTAACTTGTGGGTCTGGGAAGTAGATGATGAGGTAGAACCTATTACCTGTTTTATTATCAAACCTTTGGGAGTTACTTCTAGGTTATGCTTATATTGCTATGCTATGCTCGTAAACGTGGACTGGGTTTGAGTGTATCCATGACAGATGTGAGTTTGTTAATTAACGGTTCAATTTAAGGTGGCAATTTAATACACATCTGGGTGGATTGTTGGTTTTGGGCACCTGGGGTTATACCACTGTTATCCTAGGAGATCCTGGGGTTATACCGTGTGCTTCCTCCTATGGTCCGCCACCCAGGCTCAAAGGGATCATAAGATTATTCATGCTAGAATCTTCTGTGTGCAGCCACAAGCTATTATGGGCTCTAGCATAGTTGAGTAGGTTGCATGACCTCTTCCAGTGGTGGGCTAGCAGATGTAGGGGATGTAGGTTGGTACTGTCTACCCGGGGTTAGAGTTAATGTTTCTGAAAGACTGTGTCTCAGTCATCCGTTTCTCAAACACCATGTAGTGCGAGAAATCCAACGGAGGAGATCGAGTCTTGTGGGGAAAAGTGCGCAAACCTCTGCAGAGTGTATAAACTAATCATGGTTAGCCGTGTCCCCGATTATGGACATCTTGAGTATCTGGTACTTGAATTATTGGATTGATCTCATCACTCTAAATTAATTTTTTGGGTTGATAATTACTTTTTTAATTGGGATTGAGATGGGGGTACCATTCTCAATGTTTCAACTACCATTATAGTTAAATAAAATATATTCCTTTGTTGTAGGGAAAAACTGGCTTTTCGCAAAACAATATAACCATAGAGCCTCCAACAGCCATATATGCATGTAGTGATAGCATTTATCTGTTCATTGCTCTACTGTGTTATATTGCCAGCATATTCCATGTGCTGACCCTCTTTTGGGCTGCAACGTATCATGTTGCAGACTTTTCAGACGAGGAGTAAGGTGCGCTAGGTCGTTTGTCATGCACTCATCTATGCCGTTGGAGTTGATGGACTCACTTTATCTTCCAAGCCTTCCGCTGTTATCTTATTTAGATGGCCTTAAGCCATATTTATTGTAATAAGTTCTCTTTTGAGACATTCGATGTAATAAGTGTGTGATTGCTACTCTGTTATAAATCCTTCGAGTAATGTGTGTCAGCATTACCGATCCTGGGATGACACTCGACATAGAGATTTGACCGTCTGAGGTCGTATCGCTACAAGATGGTATCAGAGCACATGCTGAATGTAGGACACGACCACTAAGATGAGCCATAGGTCACTCTTCTCTACTCATTTCTGACTCCTCTCCATTTTCTACTCTTTAGGATGACGGACTCAAGGAACAAGTTTGCACAACCGGATGAAGACACACCCTTTGGACGACACTTGAAGGAAGTCACTAGATACCTAAACATCAGAATACCAAGCTTCACCGGGACCTACACCACTACTTTATTGGAAGAAGAGCGCTAGATGATTCGAGTTCAAGTTCCAAGAAGGACATTAACGCCAGTTACGGAGCCCATAGAGCTTTCCTTTGATGCCCCAACCCTGAGTCTAGGAAGGAGCATGGCAGCCCACATTGCTATGGGACGAATTGGAGAAGTCTACAAATAGGAGCTGAAGGATATACTATCTACCAAATATGTGGGCGCCGAGATGAGCAATGGGAGATAGTCAGCACCAGGAGGGACAGGTCCATAGCGGCATTCATCTAGGAGTTAAACCAGCACATTCGACGCCAGGAGAACCAGATGTGCACAAACATGATAGATCTGGAGAAGGGGATGACTATGATCACAGAGCTAGAAGAGGAACTCAAGTCTACATGCGATGGATATGAGGAGGAAATGATGATACTCGTGGAGAAGAATGACGACCTAACAAGGAAGCTAGGAGTTTTCATGGGAGACCCCGCGCCAGGAGGAGAAGACGACGAACCCAAGGAAGTTCGTTCTGAAGACTACATCATCACCGACGACACCGACTCCGACCCTGATGGTAGTGATGATGATTATGAAGACGAAGCTGGGGCAGATATCATGGAGTCTTCCACCGATCAAAATTTCTAGAATGACCACCATACGATTAGTAGTATTTTCCCCTATATATAGTAGTAGTCTGAGCACTTTTGTAACGATAGTTCTAGACCGATTGTATGCCCTTGCTTGAATTGATTTGGTGTGATATGATTGTGTTTGTCTCATGTGCATATGGGTAGTGCTTCCTCACTAGACCTCTTTTCTATTCTAGTCTCTCCCCTCTAAACCCATCAGATGCCTCCAAGACGTGATACTGGATTTGTCTTCCCACCGGAGATCACTCAGTTGATCCAGCAGCAGAATGCCTTGATGCAGATATTAGTCCAGAACCAAGGCAACAACAACAACCCGCCACCACCACCTCCAGTTGACAACCTAGCCCGTTTTCTAAGGTTGCAACCGCTGGTGTTTTCTAGTAGCACCGAGCCAATAGTTGCTGATAACTGGCTACGCAAGATTGGAAGAGATTTGACCACCGCAGGTTGCACAGATGCTGAGAAGGTGCGTTTTGCCACACATCAATTGGATGGACCAGCAGCTTCATGGTGGGAGAATTACACAGCCACTTTCCCTATAGCCAATATCACTTGGGATCAGTTTCAGCAAGCATTCCGCACGACCCATGTCTCAACTGGAGCTATGAGCATGAAGAAGCGTGAGTTTCGCAACTTGCGCCAGGGAAATCGTACGGTGGCTCAGTACGTAGATGAGTTTAGTAAGCTATCTCGTTATGCCCCTGATGATGTGGCCACAGATGTCGCGAAGCAGGAGAAGTTTTTGGAAGGGCTGAATGATGAGATGAGCATGCAGTTGATCATGGCAACATTTAACAACTACCAGGGGCTGGTAGAGAAGGCTCTTATGATGGAAAGGAAGCAGCAGCAGATTGAGAGCTGCAAGAGGAAGTATGGACAAGGAAAGTACAATTCTGGAGCTTAGCAGAAGCCTCGTTTCACCCCGAACTCGGGAGGATTTGCCCATAACCATGGAGGCCACACTCACAATGGAGGGAGTTCGCATAACCACAGTGGCCCCAAGAATGGAAAAGGGAATGGAGCAGGCAGCAATCAGAACCGCTCTAACCCAGCCACACCCGCCAAGAAGGATCAAAGTCACATTACCTATTTCAAGTGTGGGAAGACTGGGCACTATGCCAATGATTGTCCGGAATTGAAGAACGGAAATGGCAATGGAAGCGCTGGGAAGAAGCCCAACCCTTTCAACAGGGGACAAGTGAAGCACGTGAACGTGGAGGAGGTTGAAGAGCAGACTGGGCACTATGCCAACGATTGTCCGGAATTGAAGAACTAAAATGGCAATGGAAGCGCTGGGAAGAAGCCCAACCCTTTCAACAGGGGACAAGTGAACCACGTGAATGTGGAGGAGGTTGAAGAGCAGCCTGATGCAGTTATTAGTAAGTTTTTGGTTAAGTCGTTTACCGCCCTTGTTTTATTTGATACTGGTGCATCGCATTCATACATTTCAAGGGGGTTTGTGGAAAAATTTAAGTTACCCACCTTAGCCCTTAGGACACCCTTGCTAGTGAGCTCACCCAGTGCAGAGTATATGGCCGACCGATGGTGCGATCGGATACCCTTAACCATTGGTAGCCATGTTTTCCCCCCAGACCTAATAATTTTGGAGTCACAAGGATTGGATGTGATACTGGGAATGGATTGGTTATCGAAGTATGGAGGAAACATTGACTGTGCTAGCAGATCAATTCTACTCACCACCCCGGAGGGAAAATGGATCAAGTATGTATCTAGGCATGCGCCTAGGAGGACTCAAGTAAATTCTCTCACGAGAGTTGTTCAGGAGGAAGTGCCGGTAGTGAAGGATTACCCCGATGTATTTCCACAGGAGTTACCAGGCATGCTGCCAGATCGAGACATCGAGTTTTTGATAGAGTTGTTGCCAGGCACCGGACCGATATCGAAGAGACTGTACCGGATGCCCGCGAATGATCTGGAAGAGATCAAGAAGCAGATTAAGGAGTTGTTGGAGAAAGGTTACATCCGACGAAGTTCATCACCATGGGGAGCCCCAGTGCTCTTGGTTGAGAAGAAGGATGGATCATTGAGGATGGTTGTTGATTATCATGCGTTGAATGAAGTAACGATCAAGAACAAGTACCCACTGCCGATGATCAATGATTTGTTTGACCAGCTGCAAGGAGCTAAAGTGTTTTTGAAGATCGATTTGCGATCAGGATATCATCAGCTGAAGATTCGAGAAAATGATATACCAAAAACAGCTTTCGCCACAAGGTACAAGTTATATGAGTATACGGTTATGTCATTTGGACTGACTAACGCCCCTGCCTATTTCATGAGTATGATGAACAAGGTGTTCATGGAGTTCTTGGATAAGTTTGTTGTGGCGTTCATTGATGATATCTTGGTATACTTGAAGAATGAAGAGGAACACAAGGAACATTTGTGTTTAGTTCTCGAGAAGCTCAGGGAACATCAGTTATATGCCAAGTTCAGCAAATGTGAGTTTTGGTTGAAGGAAGTTGGATTTCTTGGACATGTTATATCAGGAGAAGGTATAGCAGTGTATCCTACCAAGGTTCAGTCAGTCACCGAGTGGTTGGCACCCACCTCGGTTGGAGAGATCCGTAGTTTTCTTGGACTCGCGGGATACTATCGGAGATTTATTGAGGATTTGTCCAAGATTGCGAAGCCTATGACGACATTGTTGAAGAAGGACACCAAGTTCCATTGGACTGAAGAATGTGAAGCAAGTTTCCAAGAGTTGAAGAAAAGTTTGACTACAGCCCCAGTGCTGATTCTGCCGGATATATGCAAGGATTTCCAAGTGTATTGCGACCCCTCTCGCTTAGGACTTGGAGGAGTACTTATGCAAGACGGAAGAGTTGTTTCATATGCCTCACATCAACTTCGACCGCATGAGTTGAATTATGCCACGCATGATTTGGAGTTAGCAGCTGTAGTGCATGCCCTCAAGACCTGGAGACATTTTCTTATTGGAAACCATTGCGATGTGTACACGGATCATAAGAGTTTGAAGTACATTTTTACTCAGAAGGAGCTGAACCTCAGGCAAAGGAGATGGTTGGAGCTCATAAAGGATTATGATATGAAGCTGCACTATCATCCAGGAAAGGCCAATCTCGTAGCAGACGCTTTGAGCCGGAAGAGTTATGTCAATACCCTCGTAAGCGGAGGATTGCCAAAGGAGTTAGCAGAAGATCTCAGGGAGCTTCATTTGGAGATAGTTCCTAGGGGTTTCGTTGCAGCATTGGAAGTTCAATCTACATTGTCAGAAAAGATCCAAGAAGCTTAGAAGGATGACAAGGAAATTGCTGAAATAAAGGAGAAGATGAGTGAAGGAAAAGCCAAAGGTTTTTGTGACGATGAGCACAACACCTTGTGGTTTGAGGACCGTGTATGTGTGCCCAATAATACCGAGATTAGGAAGTTGATACTTGAGGAAGCTCATGACTCACCGTACTCGATACACCCCGGAAACACCAAGATGTATTTGGATTGAAGGAGCGTTTCTGGTGGACTGGAATGAAGAAGGATATTGCCGAGTATGTAGCCGTATGTGATGTATGTCAGAGAGTGAAAGCATAACATCAGAAGTCAGCAGGACTACTGCAACCTATGCTGATACCCGAATGGAAGTGGGACAAGCTTGGCATGGATTTTATCACCGGATTACCCAGGATCCGATCGGGATATGATTCTATCTGGGTAGTAGTGGATCGTTTTACAAAAGTAGCCCACTTTATCCTAGTGAAAACCACCTATACTAGTGCAAAGTTGGCCAAGATATACATGACCAGGATCGTATGTCTGCACAGAGTTCCGAGGACCATCGTATCAGATAGAGGAACACAGTTTACTTCAAAGTTTTGGCACCAGCTGCACCAGACATTGGGTACTAGGCTGGAGTTCAGTACAGCTTTTCACCCGCAAACTGATGGACAGACCGAGAGAGTCAATCAGATTCTGGAGGACATGTTGAGAGCTTGTGCATTAGATTATGGATCTAGTTGGGATGACAACTTGCCCTACGCGGAGTTCTCATACAACAACAGCTACCAGGCCAGTTTGAAGATGACACCGTTCGAAGCCCTGTATGGGAGAAGATGCCGAACACCGTTGATGTGGGATGAAGTTGGAGACCGCCAGTTGTTTGGACCAGATTTGATTAACGAGTCCAAAGAGAAGGTTAAGCTGATTCGAGATAGACTGAAGGTAGCTCAGTCCCGACAGAAGAGTTTTGCATACTCGAAATGCAAGGACGTAGCCTATGAAATCGGAGACAGAGCATATCTGCGAGTGTCACCTCTGCGAGGAGTTAAACGTTTTGGAGTTAAGGGAAAGTTAGCCCCGAGATTTGTAGGACCGTACCGTGTTTTGGAACGCATGGGAGAGGTTGCCTACAAGTTGGAGTTACCTGAAGGACTGTCAGGAGTTCATGATGTGTTTCATGTTTCCCAGTTGAAGAAGTGCCATGCTGAAATGGCCGATATTCCTCTGAGAGACAAAGTGCCCCTGGAAGCAATTCAGTTGGATAGTGATTTGACATATGAGGAGAAACCTATCAAGATTCTCGAGTTTGCCAGCAGAGTTACTCGCATCAAGGTTATCAAGTTTTGCAAAGTTCAGTGGAGCCACCATACCGAGGATGAAGCCAAGGACCACCCACACCTATTTTCTAGCCAACCCGAATGTCGAGGACGAGATTCATCTTAAGGGGGGTAGGTTTGTAACATCCCAAATTTTCAATTTGGAATGTTATACATAGGTCATTCATGGATATCATATTTTATTGCATTTCGTTTCGCAATCCTAGAAATTCTAAGCAACTCAAGGACCCACGGATATAGTTGGGGATTTCACGTTTCTCATATTTGAATTTTATCAAATATTGAAACAAGGATCACTTTGATTTTAATTTTATTTTTCCTCTTCTAAAATATTTCGTATTAAAAATATATGAGAGGAGATAAAATGACTTCTCCAAAATAAATGAAATATTGGAGGAAAAATATTAAAATCAAATAAATAAATTTTATTTGGATTTTATTGCAATTTTATTTGAAGTAGGAAAAATATGCATTTTTCAAAATTGCATTAGAGGCCCAAATAAATGTTCACTTTGTCCCGAATATTATTAGAGGACCGCGAAAATTTATTTCAGGATTTTTGGACTCCGTTTAGTATTTTTTTGTTTTTCTGCGTTAGGTTTAAAAAAGGGGTGCACCGACCTACCGGGCCGTGGGCGACTTTGCCACCGCCCGACCCTTTAAAGGGCGAGCCTCGCCAGCCCGCGCCGCCGCCGAACCCTAACCCTAGCAGCCGCCGCCCGCGTCAGCCGCCGCCGCCGCGCCGCACGCCAGCCCCGCCGCCCGCGCCGCCGTCCGCCGGAGCCGCGCCGCACGCCAGCCCCGCCGCCCGCGCCGCCGTCCGCCGGATCCGCCCGTGTTTTTTTCAGTTTAGGTTATAAACAGATCGGTTTTGTTGTAAAACCCTAGAATCGTTTTTCGGTTTTTTCACGGTTTAGTTATATTGCGGACGTTCGTCCGTACGTTCATTTTAATGAACACCGTTCGTCCGTCAGCCGCAGACAGCGAACGTTCGTTCATTAGCCAGTTCATCAGTTTTTCTTTTTCCAGGGTTTTTCCGCGATTATTTCCGATCGCGGTTTGCGCCCTAATCTTCGATCTAGTATAACTTTTCGCTCGTTTATCCAAATCAGGTGAAACAAGTGCCTAGTTCTTCGTCTCGAAGTCCTCTTTCTGTTTAACGAACTTGAACAAGATTTTGGTACTAAAAGTTGACTTTAGTCCAGATTAGTAATCGGATCTTGTTTCTTTCGCAGTACGAGTTTCGTTGCTCCGTTTGATTTTATTCTTTTTGCAAACCGGAGTTCTTTAGTTGAACTTTTTGGTTAGATCTTCTTATTTGAGTTTTACCCGTGCATCTTTGCTTGAATGCTTATGTATGCTGTTGTTTGCTTGCGATAGAATTCCCGGAGTGCGAAGCGTGCTACTACGAGTCTCTAGGATTTGCAGATCGTCAGCAAGGCAAGTAACACATTGATCATACTTTTTCATACCTAGTTTTTTATGCATTAGTTACAAACCTCAAACACTGCATGATTAGGTTGTGATTAACTTGTGGGTCTAGGAAGTAGATGATGAGGTAGAACCTATTTACCTATTTTATTATCAAACCATTGGGAGTTACTTCTACGTTATGCTTATATTGCTATGCTATGCTCGTAGACGTGGATTGGGTTTGAGTGTATCCATGACAGATGTGAGTTTGTTAATTAACGGTTCAATTTAAGGTGGCAATTTAATACACATCTGGGTGGATTGTTGGTTTTGGGCACCTGGGGTTATACCACTGTTATCCTAGGAGATCCTGGGGTTATACCGTGTGCTTCCTCCTATGGTCCGCCACCCAGGCTCAAAGGGATCATAAGATTATTCATGCTAGAATCTTCTGTGTGCAACCATAAGCTATTATGGGCTCTAGCATAGTTGAGTAGGTTGCATGACCTCTTCCAGTGGTAGGCTAGCAGATGTAGGGGATGTAGGTTGGTACTGTCTACCCGGGGTTAGAGTTAATGTTTCTGAAAGACTGTGTCTCGGTCATTCGTTTCTCAAACACCATGTAGTGCGAGAAATCCAACGGAGGAGATCGAGTCTTGTGGGGAAAGTGCGCAAACCTCTGCAGAGTGTATAAACTAATCATGGTTAGCCGTGTCCCCGGTTATGGACATCTTGAGTATATGGTACTTGAATTATTGGATTGATCTCATCACTCTAAATTAATTTGTTGGGTTGATAATTACTTTTTTAATTGGGATTGAGATGTGGGTACCATTCTCAATGTTTCAACTACCATGATAGTTAAATAAAATATATTCCTTTGTTGTAGGGAAAAATTGGCTTTTTGCAAAACAATATAACCATAGAGCCTCCACCAGCCATATATGCATGTAGTGATAGCATTTATCTGTTCATTGCTATACTGTGTTATATTGCCAGCATATTCCATGTGCTGACCCGTTTTCGGGCTGCAACGTATCATGTCGCAGACTTTCCAAACGAGGAGTAAGGTGCGCTAGGTCATTTGTCATGCACTCATCTATGCCGTTGGAGTTGATGGACTCACTTTATCTTCCAAGCCTTCCGCTATTATCTTATTTAGATGGCCTTAAGCCATATTTATTGTAATAAGTTCTCTTTTGAGACATTCGATGTAATAAGTGTGTGATTGCTACTCTGTTATAAATCCTTCGAGTACCGTGTGTGTCAGCATTACCGATCCAGGGATGACACTTAACACAGATATTTGACCGTCTGAGGTCGGATCGCTACACTTACATCCAATTGGATATATATATCGGGATCTTTCCAACACAATGTGCTTGCCAAAGGATAAAATATAAAAAGGAAAGGTGAAGATCACCATGACTCTTGTATAATGTATAAGACAAGAATAAAACATAGGCCCTTCGCAGAGGGAAGCAGAGGTTGTCATGTGCTTTTATGGTTGGATGCACAAAATCTTAATGCGAAAGAACGTCACTTTATATTGCCACTTGTGATAGGGACCTTTATTATGCAGTCTGTCGCTTTTATTTCTTCCATATGACAAGATTTTATAAAGCTTATTTTCTCCACACTAATAGATCATACATATTTAGAGAGAAATTTTAATTGCATGCAACAATGACAACTTACTTGAAGGATCTTACTCAATCCATAGGTAGGTATTGTGGACTCTCATGGCAAAACTGGGTTTAAGGATATTCGGAAGCACAAGTAGTATCTCTACTTGGTGCAAAGAATTTGGCTAGCATGAGGGGGAATGGCAAGCTCAACATGTTGGATGATCCATGACAATATACTTTCGGATATAAGAAAACATAACCCATTACGTTGTCTTCCTTGTCCAACATCAACTTTTTAGCATGTCATATTTTAATGAGTGCTCACAATCATAAAAGATGTCCAAGATAGTATATTTATATGTGAAATCCTCTCTTTCTTTATTACTTCCTACTAATTGCAACGATGACCAAAACTATGTTTGTCAACTCTCAACAACTTTTATTCATCACACTCTTTATATATGAAGTCATTACTCTCCAAAAGATCAATATGATCTCTTTAATTCTTTTTACTCTTTCTCTTCTCTTTTATTTTTATTCCCTCAAGATCATAGCAAGATAATCAAGCCCTTGACTCAAAACTAATCTTTATTATATATAGCTCACGGACTCGATTACATAAAAGGATCATAAAGCAAAACTCAAAACTAGATCATCCTAAAACTTTATTCTACTAGATCAAGATATTACCAAAAGGATCGAACTAAGAAAAATAGTAAAGGTAAGAGTGTGATGGTGATACGATACCGGGGCACCTCCCCCAAGCTTGGCAGTTGCCAAGGGGAGTGCCCATACCAGATACTCAGTTCTCCTTCTGGTGAACAAGATGGTGGTGATGGAGTGTCGCACATCGAGCGTAGGAGATCCTCCAATTTGCGGATAACGCCCTTGAGTGCGGCGATATGCTCCTTCAAAAAAATATTTTCACGTGTCAGATACTTGTTTTGTATGCGAGCTAACTCAATCATCTTGAAAGCTTCAATCTCAGTTGGGGTAACAAGATTGTAATGAGGTTGAAGGATGTCTTCTTCTGCTGCTGCCGGAGCTTGATCCTCCATGGCCTTCTTGATCCTATCATCCTTGTTGATCTCCCCGGGTTCTTCTCTCTTCAGCTCTATCTTCATTAGCCAAGCATCGTTGCCCTCATTGTTGGAGGAGGGGGACGACATGATGCCTGGCCTTGACAACTCTGGTAGAAAACAACTCGAGACAAAAACAGAGGATATTTGCGTGGTACGGTGGTCAAAACCTTCGGGAGATTATATAATGAATTTTTACCGACCAAAAGAAGTATCGTGCAAGAAAGCAGAGTCCGGAGGGCACACGAGGTACCCACGAGGCAGGGGGCGCGCCCAGGGGGTAGGGCGCGCCCTCCACCCTCGTGGATGCCTCGTGTCCCTTTCGGACTACTCCTTATTTTCCTATTTTCTTAAATATTCCAAAACAGAGAAAATTTGCTATTAGAACTGTTTTGGAGTCGGTTTGCTTACCGTACCACATACCTATTCCTTTTTGGAGTCTGAAACGTTCTGGAAAGTGTCCCTTATGTATTCCTCCGGGGTTACGGTTTCAATAACATTAGTTTCAACATTTATTGGGTTACCTAAGATATAATGTTTGATTCTTTGACCGTTCACCACCTTCGGATTTGTGCCTTCGAAGTTGTTGATTTTTATGGCACCGGAACGATAGACCTCCTCAATAATGTAAGGATCTTCCCATTTAGAGAGGAGTTTCCCTGCAAAAAATCTTAAACAAGAGTTGTATAGCAAAACATAATCACCTACATTAAACCCACGCTTTTGTATCCTTTTGTCATGCCATCTTTTAACTTTTTCTTTAAACAGTTTGGCATTCTCATAGGCCTGGGTTCTCCATTCATCAAGTGAGATAATGTCAAATAGTCTCTTCTCACCCGCAAGTTTGAAATCATAATTGAGCTCTTTAATGCCCCAATATGCCTTGTGCTCTAGTTCGAGAGGTAAGTGACATGCTTTTCCATAAACCATTTTATATGGAGACATACCCATAGGATTTTTATATGCAGTTTTGTAGGCCCATAATGCATCATCAAGTTTTTTGGACTAATTCTTTCTAGTTCTATTAACAGTCTTTTACAAAATTAATTTAATCTCCCTATTACTTAGTTCTACTTGACCACTAGATTGTGGATGATATGGAGATGCAATTCTGTTATTAACATCATACTTAGCAAGCATTTTACGAAAGGCACCATGAATAAAATGTGAACCACCATCAGTCATTAAATATCTAGGGACTCCAAACCTTGGAAAAATAACTTCTTTAAGCATCTTAATAGAGGTGTTATGATCAGCACTACTAGTTGGAATAGCTTCTACCCACTTAGTAACGTAATCAACAACTAAAATATGTGTATACCCAGTAGAGGAAGGAAACGGTCCCATATAATCAAAGCCCCAAACATCAAATGGTTCAATAACAAGTGAATAGTTCATAGGCATTTCTTGACGTCTACTGATATTACCAATTCTTTGACATTCATCACAAGAGAAGACAAACTTACGGGCATCTTTGAAGAGAGTAGGCCAATAAAAACCGGATTGCAATACCTTATGTGCAGTTCTATCTCCAGCGTGGTGACCTCCATAAGCCTCGGAGTGACACTTGCGTAGGATCTGTTCCTGTTCATGCTCATGTACACAATGTCTAATGACACCATCTACTCCTTCTTTATAAAGGTGTGGGTCATCCCAGCAGTAATGTCTTAAATCATAGAAAAAAATTCTTTTGCTGGTATGTGAAACTAGGTGGTATAAATTTAGCAACTATGTAATTAGCATAATCAGCATACCAAGGAGCAGTACGAGAAGCATTTATGATAGCTAATTGTTCATCAGGAAAGCTATCATCAATAGGTAGTGGGTCATCAAGAACATTCTCTAGCCTAGATAAGTTGACTGCAACGGGGTTCTCAGCTCCCTTTCTATCAACAATATGCAAATCAAATTCTTGTAGCAAGAGAACCCATCTAATAAGTCTAGGTTTAGCATCTTTCTTTTCCATAAGATATTTAATAGCAGCATGACCAGTGTGAACAATTACTTTAGAATCAACTATGTAAGGTCTAAACTTATCACAATCAAATACAACTGCTAAAAATTCTTTTTCAGTAGTAGCATAATTTCTCTGGGCACTGTCTAGAGTTTTACTATCATATTGAATAACATTTAATTTCTTATCAACTCTTTGTCCTAGAACAGCACCTACAGCATAATCACTAGCATCACACATAATTTCAAAGGGTAAATTCCAATCAGGTGGCTGAACAATAGGTGCAGAAATCAAAGCTTTCTTAAGTATTTCAAATGCTTCTACACAGTCATCATCAAAGACAAAAGGAACATCTTTTTGTAAGAGATTAGTCAGAGGCCTGGAAATTTTTGAGAAGTCTTTAATGAACCTCCTATAAAAACCGGCATGACCAAGGAAACTTCTTATACCTTTAGTGTCCTTAGGACACGACATCTTTTCAATAGCATCAACTTTAGCTTTATCAACTTCAATACCTCTTTCAGAAATTTTATGCCCCAAGACAATACCTTCATTAACCATAAAGTGGAACTTCTCCCAATTCAAGACAAGATTAGTTTCTTCACATCTCTACAAAACTCGATCAAGGTTGCTTAAGCAATCATCAAAAGAAGTTCCATATACGGAAAAATCATCCATGAAAACCTCAACAATCTTTTCACAAAAGTTAGAGAATATAGCAGTCATACATCTTTGAAAGGTAGCAGGTGCATGGCATAAACCAAAAGGCATACGTCTATAAGCAAAGGTACCGAAAGGGCAAGTAAAGGTGGTCTTTTCTTGATCCTCTTTTGACACAGGTATTTGAGAGAAACCAGAATAACCGTCTAGAAAGCCAAAATGTGTATGTTTGGATAATCTTTCTACCATTTGATCAATAAAAGGTAAAGGGTAATGATCATTTTTAGTAGCTTTATTTAATTTGCGGAAATCAATTACCATTCTATAACCTGTAACAATTCTTTGCGGGATCAATTCATCTTTATCATTAGGAACAACAGTAATACCTCCCTTCTTAGGGACACAATGGACAGGGCTTACCCACTGACTATCAGCAATAGGATAAATTATACCTGCCTCCAGAAGATATAGTATATCTTTTCTTACCACTTCTTTCATCTTAGGATTTAACCGTCCTTGGTGATCAACAACCGGTTTAGCGTCTTTCTCCAATTTTATTTTGTGCTGGCATAGAGTGGGACTAATGCCCTTAAGATCATGAAGAGTATATCCAATAGCAGCAAGGTGCTTCTTCAGAGTTTTCAATAATTTCTCTTCTTCTTGCTCTGAAAGGTTAGCACTAATAATAATAGGATATATCTTCTTTTCATCAAGATAAGCATATTTAAGAGTATTAGGTAATGGTTTAAGCTCAAACACGGGATCACCCTTGGGTGGAGGAGGATCCCCTAGAATTTCAACAGGCAAGTTGTGTTTCAAAATAGGTCCTTGTTTAAAGAATACTTCATCTATTTCCCTTCTTTCATTCATAAACATACCATTTTCATGGTCTAGCAAATATTGTTCTAAAGGATCATTAGGAGGCACCGCAATGGAAGCAAGACCAATAATTTCATCTTTACTAGGCAATTCTTTATCATGGGGTTGTCTACGAAATTTAGCAAAATTAAAATCATGAGACATATCCAAGGTTGGAAAAAGCGGTAGGCATAAGTGAGGCGGTTGGCCTTCGCCTAGTGCCTAAGCGATGCTTAAGCGCCCTAGGCGCAGCCTAGGCGATTATATAATTTTTAGTATTAGGGTGTATATGTGGTTATTATATTTGTATTTTATTAATTTAGGGCATATAGGTATGTTAACGACCAGCTACTACGATTGGAATATGGCCCTTTTGGCATATCAGTGCTATATGGCATGATTTCTCGCTTGGATAGACAATTTTTTACTTGCTCTGCCTAGACTTCTGCTTATGCCCTAGGCGAGGCGTTGGGCCATTGCCTAGTGCCTAGGCATGCCTAAGCGCCTCCTAGGCATTGCCTTTTCCAATAGAGGACATATCCCCTAAACCAATATTAACAACATCCTTTTTGCAATCTATCTTAGCATTAACAGTATTCAAGAAGGGTCTGCCAAATATAATGGGACAAAAGTTATCTTATGGGGAAGCAAGAACAAGAAAATCGGTAGGATATTTAATTTTCCACACAAGACTTCAACATCTCTAACAATCCCAACCGGTGAGATAGTATCTCTATTGGCAAGCTTAATAGTAACATCAATATCTTCTATCTCAGCAGGTGCAATATCATGCATAATTTCTTCGTATAAAGAATAAGGTATTGCACCGACACTAGCACCCATATCACATAAACCATGATAGAAATGATCTCCTATTTTAACAGAAATAACAGGCATGCCTACAATAGGTCTATGTTTATTTTTAGTATTGGGTCTAGCAAATCTAGCAGCTTCATCACAGAAGTAAATAACATGCCAATCAATATTTTTGACCAAGAGATCTTTAACCTTAGCAATACTAGGTTCAACTCTAATTTGCTCAGGGGGTGTAGGTGTTCTAGTATTACTCTTACAAACCACAGTTGAAGCTTTAGCATGATCCTTATTCTAACAGGGAAAGGTGGTTTCTGAATATAAGCGGTAGGAACAATAGGGTCAACATTATAAGTGATAGTCTTTTCTTCAACTTTAATAGGTTCAACTACTTTTACTTCAGTGGGAGGATTATATTTAAACCACTCCTCCTTAGGAAGATCAACATGAGTAGCAAATGATTCACAGAAAGAAGCTACTATCTCAGAGTCAAGTCCATATTTAGTGCTAAATTCGAGGAAAACATCGGTATCCATAAAAGATTTAACACAATCAAACTTAAGTGTTATACCTGACTCCTTACCTTCGTTGAGTTCCCAATCTTCAGAGTTGCGTTTAAATCTTTCCAATAAATCCCATCTGAATTCAATAGTCTTCATCATAAAAGAACCAGTACAAGAAGTATCAAGCATGGAGCGATTATTGAGAGAAAGCCGAGCATAAATTTTTTGAATAATAGTTTCTCTTCAGAGCTCATGATTGGGGCATGACTATAAAATTGACTTAAGCCTCCCCCAAGCTTGAGCGATGCTTTCTCCTTCGCAAGGCCAAAAATTATATATATAATTACGATCACGATGAACCAGATGCATAGGATAAAACTTCTGATGAAATTCCAATTTCAATCGTTTGTAGTTCCATGATCCAATATCATCGCATAGCCTAAACCATGTCAATGCCTTTCCCTTCAAAGATAAAGGGAAGACCTTGTTCTTGATAACATCCTCAGGCATACCTGCAAGCTTAAATGATCCACAAACTTCATCCACATAGATTAGGTGCAAATCGGGATGCAATGTTCCATCTCCTGTAAAAGGATTAGCTAGCAGTTTCTCTATCATACCCGAAGGAATTTCAAAGTAAACATTTTCAGTAAGTTCAGTAGGTTGAGGAGCAACTCTTTGCTCTACTGGTCGGGGTGAAGATACCCCGAACAAGCCCCTCAAAGGATTACTTTCCATAGTAACAAGTGACAGCAAATTTAAGCACACTATATAAACTTTTCCTTACCAAATTCCACCTACCAAAGGCACTTCGCTCCCCGGCAACGGCGCCAGAAAAGAGTCTTGATGACCCACAGGTACCAATCTGAGGTTTTGGGACAAAGATTGGATACAAGCGATGAACTAGGGTTTGAGAGGAGATGGTGCTGGTGAAGATGTTGATGGAGATTGACCCCCTCCTGACGAGAGGATCGATGGTGATGATTTCCCCCTCCCCGAGGGATGTTTCCCCGGCAGAACAGCTCCGCCGGAGCCCTAGATTGGTTTCGCCAGGTTCCGCGTCGTGGCGGCGGTGTTTCGTCCCGAAAGCTTCCTCCTTATTTTTTCCAGGCGAAAGACTTCATATAGCCAAAGATGGGCACCGGAGGCCTGCCAGGGGGCCCACGAGGCAGGGGGCACGCCCAGGGGCTAGGGCGCGCCCCCACCCTCGTGGATGGTAGGTGGCCCCCCTCTGGTACTTTCTTCGCCCAATATTTTTTTATATTCCAAAACTGACTTTCATGGAGTTTCAGGACTTTTGGAGTTGTGCAGAATAAGTCTCTAATATTTGCTCCTTTTCCAACCCAGAATTCCAGCTGCGGCATTCTCCCTCTTCGTGTAAACCTTGTAAAATAAGAGAGAAAAGGCATAAGTATTGTGACATAATGTGTAGTAACAACCCATAATGCAATAAATATCGATATAAAAGCATGATGCAAAATGGACGTATCAAGCATCACCAGATACCACTTACTGAAGTTTTTGAGATATGCTTGATTTCCTCTGATGGGGAAATTAGAGAGCCTAGACCGGCAGAGTTTGAGGATTTCCCCCGCACTTTAGCTGCGAGTGAGGAAAGGGCCGTGTCGAAAGTCGAGCCACTAGTATGCAACTCCCTTCTGTGCATTATTTTGATTTATTCATAGGGAAATGTTTGACTGCTAGAGAGAAAGGTGGTACACTATGTGCCCCCGACCTCGCCACTTTATGTCGTGCACTTCACAATGATAATACTTATAGGATTGGCACTATCATTGCACGCCTCCTGCCCACTAACAGGATGAACTTAGCGGTGCCACTATTTTTTCCAAAATTGATCTTAAAAGTGGTTACTATCAAATACGCATACAAGAGGGTGATGAATGGAAAACCGCTTTCAAAACAAAGTTTGGTTTGTATGAGTGGTTAGTCATGCCTATGGGTTTATCGGAAGCACCCGGTACTTTCATGCGTCTTATGCATTATGTGTTTCGCCCTTACATTGGTGAGTTTGTTGTGGTCTACTTCGACGATATCCTTGTTTTTAGCAAATCTCTCAAAGATCATGTCACCCACCTTCGAACCGTGCCACAAACTGTTCGAAAAGAGCGATTTCTGCTAATATGGAAAAATGCCTTTTTGGTGTTGATAAGCTTGTTTCTTGGGTTTTGTAGTATCTTCTAAGGGTGTTCATGTTGATGAATCTAAGATCAATGCTATTAAAACTTGGCCCCAACCAACCAATTTGCAACAAGTGCGTAGTTTCCTTGGTTTAGCCGGGTTCTACCGTAGATTTGTTAAGGATTTTAGCACCATTGCTTCACCTTTGCATGCTTTGAGTAAGAAAGATGCACCGTTTGTTTGGGGACCATCCCAAGACACCGCTTTCAATGAGCTTAAGAATTTTCTTACTCATGCTCCCGTGCTTGCATTACCCAAATTTGACAAACCTTTTGAAATTCATTGCGATGCTAGTGGTAATGGCATAGGAGGTGTGTTAACGCAAGAGAAGAGCCGCATAGCATACTTTAGCGAAAAACTTTCTGGAGCGCAACTCAATTACCCCATCTATGACAAAGAGCTATATGCTTTAGTGCGAGTTTTGCATGAATGGGAACATTACCTCCACCCTCATGAATTCATCATCCATACCGATCATGAAACACTTAAATACCTTAAAGGTCAAACTAAGTTTAACAAGCGTCATGCTAAGTGGAGTGAATTTATAGAGTCATTCCCTTATGTCATCAAGTACATTAAAGGTAAGGAAAATGTTGTGGCGGATGCACTTTCCTGTATATGCATGCTTGTTACTCAACTTGAATTGAATGTCATTGGCTTTGAACACATAAAAGACTTATATGCACATCACCCTACTTTTGCTATTCCTTACGCAAAGTGCTTGACGCATCCATCTTGGGAACGCTATTACATCAAGGATGGTTATCTTATGAGAGCTAACAAACTTTGCATCCCCGAGTCTTCTCTTCATTTGTTGCTTTTGCAAGAATCTCATGGAGGAGGACTAATGGGACATTTTGGACGCGACAAGACCCTTGCTACGCTCTCCAAGAACTATTTTTGGTCCAAGATGTTCTGCGACATCAACCGCTTCACCAACCGATGCTCTACATGTCGCAAAGCTAAGTCTAAAGCTCAATCTCATGGCCTATATATGCCTCTTCCAATTCCGTATCAACCATGGGAAGATATTAGCATGGATTTTGTGCTTGGTTTGCCTAGAAATAGAAATGGCAAGGATTCCATTTTTGTTGTTGTGGATTGATTCTCCAAAATGGCTCATTTCATTCCTTGCAACAAGATAGATGATGCTACACATGTTGCCAATCTTTTTTGTAGGGAAATCTTGCGACTTCATGGAGTGCCAAAGACGATTGTCTCGGACCACGACATGAAGTTCTTGAGTTAATTTTGGAAGACTCTATGGGCCAAGCTCGGAATCAAGCTACTATTCTCCACGGCATATCATCCAAAAACCGACGACCAAACGGAGGTGACAAACCATACGCTCTCAACTCTACTACGCGTGTTCATCAAGAGGAACATCAAGGAGTGGGAAGAGTGCCTACCGATCGCCGAGTACGCCTACAACCGCGCAAGACACTCAATAACCGGCAAGTCCCCTTTCGAGGTCGTCTACGGATTCAACCCGTTGTCCCCATTGGACATTCTTCCTCTACCACTACAAGAGCGCATCAACACGGATGCGAGTGCCCGAGTGAATTACCTCAAGAAGATGCATGAAGATACAAGGCACACCATCGAGCGCCAAGTACAACGACTCGCTACCAAGCTCAACGGCAACAAGCAACCCATGATATTCAAAGATCTCTCGCCCTACCATGGTGATGAAGATTTCGATCCGAGGTCGGATCTTTCCCAAGGGAGGGGAGATGATGCAGAGAATCCCAAGGTCATCCCCATGGACCTACCATCGTCTCACCAAGTGCCTAGTGGACCCATGACACGAGCGCGTGCAAGAGCTCTCGAAACTGAGGTGACATCTCTCCTCTCACAATTCCACTTCGATGCACATAAGACATGGCTGCTACCTCAAACGGAGACATTGTGCATACTCAGGTATCATGGAGTTAGTTATGGAGAAGCTAAGGAGCAAGGCGGATCTGAAGAGGAAGACTTGCGTGAAGACGGAGAGGAAATCAGCCAAGTCCCAAGCTGGCCGGACGATCCGGACGAGGTCCCAGACGATCCGGACAAAGCCCGGACGATCCGGACAAAGCCCGGACGATCCGGACCCCCGCCCGGACGATCCGGCAAATCCACCTGAGGACACCCGAAGCTGCACCCCGAAGCCGGACCATCCGGGCAACCCCCGGATCATCCGGACACCAGCCGGACGTCCGGGCCCTCCTCCGGACATCCGGGCCGCCGCCGTCGTCGCCTGCCTCTTCGCCTCATTCGGACCACCTCTCGGGCCATCCGGGTCCCTGAAGCCCGGATCATCCGGCTGTCCATCCGGATCATCTGGACCACCACCTGCATGTGCGTGTTGGGCCAAAGCCCATGTACCCCTTCGCCCCCTTTGCCTATATGAACGACCCCTCCATCACTTTTCTAGGGTTAGCATTGGTTTAGCTCATATGTGAGATAGAGCTTTGCTCATCCATACGGATCTACTCCTTGAGAGAGACCGCGGCCCCTCTTCGGAGAAGATCCACGTTGGATTCAAGACCCCCTCTTGGGTGGCCCCATCAAGACCTCCTCACGGAGAAGAACCGGTAACCCTATGTATCGTCCCTTGTTGGTTTTGGACCGTGTGATCTCTATGTGTACTCGGAGCTAGCATATGTGTGACTATATCTTGTTGGTTTGAGAGATCCTCTTGTGATTTCCCTCGGGTTCTTCGTGTTCTTAGTTGGGATCCGCTCGTTTCGTGAAAGATCGGCCGTTTAGGGTTCCACCCTACATCACTAATGTTACTATTTTGACTGACTTTGTTATACTTGAGATGCCCGAGGACGACAACATGTCGATTATCCTTGGTAGACCCTTCTTGAATACTGCAGGGGCTGTTATTGATTGCAATAAAAGCAAGGTCACTTTTCATATCAATAGTAATGAGCATATGGTGAACTTTCCGAAGAAACAATTCCAAGTGAATGGTATTAATGTTATTGAAAGATCTCCGACAATCACTAATTGAAGTTTTAAAATACCTCTACCTACTGTCAAAAAGAAATATGAAATGCTTATTGTTAGGGAAATGCATATTCCCATTGAGGTAACTTAGTAATTTACGAAAGTTCTTCGGTTTCATGGTAATCGAAAGTGGTTGTTAATAAGACCTGATCAACCTTATTAATGGTTCATTTTTGAGCGGTATGAAGTTGATGAATTTAGTAAGCACTACCTTCTGTCCTTACCTTTTGTTTTCTGTTTTTATTAGTTAAATAAAATAAAATGCCATGTTTTGTCTGTTTTCTGAATTTCTCGTGCAATAAAAAATGATCCAAAAATAAAAGTTCTCAGAATGCCCTGAAAATTTTATATGATTTTTTCCTGAATATTTCTGAATTTCTGGTGGAAATAATACCCGAGGGAGGGGCACCAGGTGGGCACGACCCACCTGGGCGCGCCAGGACCCCCAGGCATGCCCTGGTGGGTTTTGGTCCCCACGTGGGCCCCCTCACTTATGTCTTCATCCCACATCATCACTCACCTCCAGAAAAAAAATCTCCATTGCTCTCTCTCCCGTGTTCTTGAGCTCAAACCCGCGGATTTTGATCTCTTTGCTCGAAGCTCCATTTCCGAAACTGTTTCGGGGGATTGTTGCTTGGTATGTGACTCCACCGTTTGTCCAATTAGTTTTTGCTTTAGTGGTTTATATTTTGAATAATGAGCTACTCTTGGTGCTGCTATAGATGTGCTTGCATGTTGAATTCTTAGTGTTCTAAGTAGTTTGAATGCTTGTTATGGCTTCTATGCATCCCTATGAGTAGTTGCTATTTGTTGACAAATTTTTGTCACCCGATTTTTTTTTCCAGAAAATTGTACGTGGACATGATGAACCTATTTGGAAGGAGTTCTTCGAGGAGACGATCCTTGGGGGCATCTTCCAGTGATAGTTCTGCTCGTCGGTCTTATGTTGAACCAAGTGAAAGTTCCACGCAAGATGCCGCCACCAAAACATGCTTATGGCCTTGCGATGAGTATATGGTGCGTGTGGGCATTAAGGAGGAATTTGAACAATATGTTCACAATGCTGGTCTCGGTCCCTACCTTTCAGATAAGAGTGAACAACACCAACTTCCCACTGAATCATTTGTCAAAGGATTTAAATATTTTCCACGTGAGTCTAGGGTGTCGTTTATGCTTTATGATAGTCCATTTACCATCTCACTAGAGAATTTTGCTTATCACAGCAAGCTTCCATTTTGGGGTTCGCTTGACGAACCAACAAAGGTTGAGTTCAAAACATTCTTGACTAGCCTTTGTTACGGTGAAAGGAGGGGAGTGACACAAGGTAGAATAAAGAGCATTCATTTTCCCGCAATTCAGTACTTTGCATTATTTAACGGGAAATGCATAGTAGGCAAGCAAGACTGTAGCACACTTTGTGCTCCAGACTTGAGCCTCATACGTACTGTTCTCATCGATGAAAGGAATTATAACCTTGCAGCCATTGTTGCACGCAGACTTCAACACGACGCTAATAGTGGCTGGTTCTATGGTGGAATTTATGCCACGCGTTTAGCGCGAGGGCTGGGTGCTTCACCTCTGCCCTTTGATCCTATCCTACCCACGCAGTATTTAGATTTTAACACCTTAAAAGACCATAATATTCTCAAGGGAAAGGTTGATAACTTCACTTATAGTCTTTTGTTTAACCAAACATCTGCTGTGCAAACATATTTGTCTGCGCCTGCTCTTTTTGACTATCATAGCAAGGTAAGATATTTTGTTCTTGAGAGCGAGGCCCGAGCTCACAACGCAGCAGTAGAGGCAGCACGGCGGGCCGAGGCGTTCGCACCAAGAGCCTCTGTGAGTTACCACGCCGACTACTATCCAAGCTATAGATCGACTAACAAGTTAGGCCAAAAGCCTAAGCTTGGGGGAGTATGTGTTTCCAAGTCAACATAATAAATGTACGTGGCGAAGATATAGGAGGTATGAAACAAACATAATGTCAGTACATGTCAATCACACTCAAGGATAGATAATTTAGCGTTCCATCACAACATAAACTAAAAACAAATGAAGAATCTCGACCGACTTTACATTCATGTCCACTTATTTTATTTGTCGGTGTCCACACTTCTTCATTGTATCATCCATGCTTAGATTTATTTTTCTTGCTTTCTTCTTGTGTGTTTGAAAAACTTTAGAAAAACCAAAAAAATTAGTTATAGTTAATTTACTTTCTATGCATGCTTATTAGCAATATTATAAAGAAAACCCAAAAAGATTTCCTTGTTCTTCTTTTGCTTGTTGGGAGCTTTCGTGTAAATAGTTTTTCTTGTTTTTGCTTTTCTCTTTTGTTTCCTTGATTCAAGAAAACCAAAAACTCCAAAAATATTTCAGTGTGTTTTTCTGATTTTCTTTTCTTTTTATTTGAGTTGTACCGAGGAAAAGACCACGATGAAAATGTTGAGTGGCTCTCATATGAATAATTGTTGAACTAATAAAGAGCACATTTTACCTTGTCTTCTCCTGTTGAATAAAATGTTTGCAGATTCCAGCTTTGTCCACGGCACTCTTGCACTATTATTATTTTCATATCATTCGGTCGTGCAAGTGAAAGGCAATAATGACGACATTCGATGAACTGGCCGTGGCAGAGAGAAACTGGTATGAACTCGATTTGTTCTGTCTGTGTAAATATGTTTAACCTGGTATCCATGATTCAGCCCATTATGATTAAACATGTTTGCAATGACAATTAGAGATTATAGTTTCTCATGCCATGCATAAGTAGCTGGGAATTGATAATGATTTATCTTGGATATCAACATTGTGTTAAAATGATTGTGATGTAGTATGATGATATGGTATCCTCCTCTAAATGTTCGAGTGGCTTGACTTGGCACATGCTCATGCATGTAGTTGAATCAAAACCAACATAGCCTCTATGATATTTATGTTCATGGTTTTCATATCCTACTCATGCTAGTGTCCAATGTTACTTATGCATAATGCATGGTTATGATCGTTGTTGCTCTCTAGCTGGCCGCTTCTCAATCTAATTGCTAGCCTTCGCCTGTACTAAGTGGGAATTCTGCTTGGACATCAAAAACCTTGAACCCGAAGTTATTCCAGATGAGTCCAATATACCTACCTATATGCGGTATTACCCTGCCGTCCTAAGTAAATTTGCATGTGCCACCTGTAAAAACTTCTAAAATTATCCGTTTTGTGTGCCTGGATCGTTCATGGAACGACGGGAGGTAGTCGGTATCTTCCATGCTAAGCGGGTTATTGTCAGGTCGGGTGTTTATTCACTCACCATCGCACGAGAAAAGGGCGGTATTAGGGATGCCTAGTCGCAAACTGCAAAATACAAAAAGAGTTAATCGCTCGAATAATCAAACAAAAACTCCCAATGGAGTCAAAACCTTTACTTTTTATCGCTTGGGAACCGCCACTAGCTTGTTTAGCATGGGAGATATTGATAACTGATAGTCGTGAAGTAAATGAGAAGGGTGCATGTCCCAAAATAATCATTTACCTCTGTTTTAAAAATCGAGCTCTAGCACCTCTGCAAATGACTGCTTCGCTCTGCGAAGGGACTATCTATTTACTTTTATGTTGTGTCACCACCTTCTAAAACAAGCACCAGAAACTAAGGGAGCATAGCTGTCATGATTTATGCGTTGTGTCTAGCAAATGTTCGGTGCATCATGACTGGATCTTTTCTACCATGAATTACAATGTTTAGTCGCTGCTTGAACATTGGAGGTGCTCTGCATTTATGTTTTGTGGTCTCAGAAAGGGCAAACGAGATACCACTATTGTCATATTATATCATGGTTCATTTGACAACGTGTTGCCGTTTGAGATATCTTATTATTGCTCGCTAGCTAATTATGTCATTGATATGAGTCATTATAATCTTTAGGAGTTACTGACGACATGGTTAGTTACAATGTTTGTTTTTAATCTTATTTATGCAAACAAGAGCAAAAGAGTTCATAAAAGTTTTTCTTTTTCATTTTCAGTTTATCAACAGAATTGCTTGAGGACAAGCAAAGGTTTAAGCTTGGGGGAGTTGATACATCTCCAAAGTATCTACTTTTCCTAACGCTTTTCCTCTTGTTTTTGACTCTAATTTGCATGATTTGAATGAATCTAACCCCAGACTGACTTAGTTTTCAGCAGAACTACCATGGTGTTGTTTTTGTGCAGAAATAAAAGTTCTCGGAATGGAACGAATCTTTGCGAGGAATTTTTATACAATAAAAGAGAATTTCTGGAGCCAAGACCTGCCAGAGAGGGGCACCTGGGTGGGCACAACACACCAAGGCACGCCCCCTCTCGTGGCGCGCCCAGGTGGGTTGTCCCCACCTGGTGGCCCCGCAGACCCTGAAACCAACGCTATAAAATCCTATTTTGGAGTAAAAAATCAGGGAGAAAGAATTATCGCGATCCACGAGATGGAGCCGCCGCCAAGCCTTGTTCTTCCTATGGAGGGAAGATCTGGAGTCCGTTTGGGGCTCCGGAGAGGGGGATCTTTGTTCTTCGTCATCAGCAACCCTTCTCCATCGCCAATTCCATGATGCTCCCCACCGGGAGTGAGTAATTCCTTCATAGGCTCGCAGGTCAGTGAGGATTTGGATGAGATTCATCATGTAATCGAGTTTGTTTTGTTAGGGCTTGATCCCTAGTATCCACTATGTTCCTAGATTGATGTTCCTATGACTTTGCCATGCTTAATGCTTCTCACTTTGAGCCCGGGTGCCATGAACTTAGACCTGAACCGTTTATGTTATCATCATTATATCCATGTTTTAGATCCGATCTTCGAAGTTATAGTCACCTACTACGTGTTATGATCCAGCAACCCCGGAGTGACAACAATCGGGCCCACTCCCGGTGATGACCGTAGTTTGAGGAGATCATGTATTCACTATGTGCTAATGCTTTGTTCCGGTTCTCTATTAAAAGGAGGCCTTAATATCCCTTAGTTTCCAATATGGACCCCGCTACCACGGGAGGGTAGGACAAAATATGTCATGCAAGTTCTTTTAATAAAGCACGTATGACTATTTACGGAATACATGCCTACATTATATCGATGAACTGGAGCTAGTGCCGAATCGCCCTAGGTTATAACTGTCACATGATGAATATCATCCAACAAGTCACCGATCCAATGCCTACGAACTTCTCCGTATTGTTTCTGCTAAGTTACTACTGCTATCATCACTGTTACACTTGCTACAAAATTACTGCTATCACTGTTACTGTTACTATTGCTGCTGTCACTACTATCAAAACTATCAAACTACTTTGCTACTGATCACATTGCTGCAGATAATTAATCTCCAGGTGTGGTTGAATTGACAACTGAGCTGCTAGTACCTTCAAATATTGTTTCGCTCCCCTTGTGTCGAATCTATAAATTTGGGTTGAATACTCTACCCTCGAAAACACTTGCGATCCCTGATACGTCTCCAATGTATCTATAATTTTTTATTGTTCCATGCTATTATATTATCTGTTTTGGATGTTTAATGGGCTTTACTATGCACTTATATATTATTTTTGGGACTAACCTATTAACCGAAGGCCCTGTGCAAATTGTTGTTTTTTGCCTATTTCAGTGTTTTGCAGAAAAGGAATATCAAACGGAGTCCAAACGGAATGAAACCTTCAGGAGAGTTATTTTTGGAACAAACGCAATCCAGGAGACTTGGAGTGGAGATCAAAAAAGAACCGAGGTGGCCACGAGGTAGGAGGGCGCGCCCAGGGGGTAGGCGCACCCCCACCCTCGTGGGCCCCTCGTGGCTCCACCAACCTACTTCTTTCGCCTATATATACTCATATACCCTGAAAACATCCGAGAGCACCACGAAACCCTATTTCCACCGCCGCAACCTTCTGTACCTGTGAGATCCCATCTTGGAGCCTTTTTTGGCGCTCCGCCGGAGGGGGAATCGATCACCGAGGGCTTCTACATCAACACCATAGCCTCTCCGATGATGTGTGAGTAGTTTACCACAGACCTACGGGTCCATAGTTATTAGCTAGATGGCTTCTTCTCTCTCTTTGGATCTCAATACAAAGTTCTCCTCGATCTTCTTGGAGATATATTCGATGTAATTCTTTTTGCGGTGTGTTTGTCAAGATCCGATGAATGGTGGGTTTATGATCAAGATTATCTATGAACAATATTTGAATCTTCTCTGAATTCTTTTATGCATGATTTAATTATCTTTGCAAGTCTCATCGAATTATGAATTTGGTTTGGCCTACTAGATTGATCTTTCTTGCAATGGGAGAAGTGCTTAGCTTTGGGTTCAATCTTGCAGTGTCCTTTCCCAGTGACAGCAGGGCAGCAAGGCACGTATTGTATTTTTGCCATCGAGGATAAAAAGATGGGGTTTATATCATATTGCTTGAGTTTATCCCTCTACATCATGTCATCTTGCCTAATGCGTTAGTCTGTTCTTATGAACTTAATACTCTAGATGCATGCTGGATAGCGGTCGATGTGTGGAGTAATAGTAGTAGATGCAGAATCGTTTCGGTCTACTTGTCGCAGACGTGATGCCTATATAAATGTTCATGCCGAGATATTCTCATAACTATGCGCTTTTCCATCAATTGCTTGACAGTAATTCATTCACCCACCACAAATTATGCTATCTTGAGAGAAGCCACTAGTGAAACCTATGGCCCCCGGGTCTATCTTTCATCATATTATTTTCCTATCAATTTACTATTCCTTCTGTCTTTTATTTTGCAACCTTTACTTTCTACTCTATATCATTAAAATACCAAAAATATTTATGTTATTATCTCTATCAGATCTCACTTTTGCAAAGTGGCCGTGAAGGGATTGACAACCCCTTTATCGCGTTGGTTGCAAGGTTCTTATTTTTTGTGTAGGTACGAGGCGACTTGTGCGTAACCTCCTACTAGATTGATACCTTGGTTCTCAAAACTGAGGGAAATACTTACGCTACTTTGCTGCATCACCCTTTCCTCTTCAAGGGAAAACCAACGCATGCTCAAGAGGTAGCAAGAAGGATTTCTGGCACCGCTGCCGGGGAGGCTAACGCCAAGTCAAGACATACCAAGTACCCATCACAACTCTTATCCCTCGCATTACATTATTTGCCATTTGCCTCTTGTTTTCCTCTCCCCCACTTCACCTTTGCTGTTTTATTCGCCCTCTTTTCCGTTTGCCTTTTTTTTGCTTGCTTCTTGTGTGCTTGTGTGTTGGATCATTTGTCACGATGGCTCAAGACAATACTAAATTGTGTGATTTTTCCAATACCAACAATAATGATTTTCTTAGCACTCCGATTGCTCCTCTTACCGATGCTGAATCTTGTGAAATCAATGCTGCTTTGTTGAATCTTGTCATGAAAGATCAACTCTCTGGCCTTCCTAGTGAAGATGCCGCTACTCATCTAAACAACTTTGTTGATTTGTGTGATATGCAAAAGAAGAAAGACATGGATAATGATATTGTTAAATTGAAGCTATTTCCGTTTTCGCTTAGAGATTGTGCTAAAACTTGGTTTTCGTCTTTGCCTAAAAATAGTATTGATTCATGGAATAAGTGCAAAGATGCTTTTATCTCTAGGTATTTCCCCCCGCTAAGATCATCTCTCTTAGAAACGATATTATGAATTTAAGCAACTTGGTCATGAGCATGTTGCACAATCTTGGGAGAGGATGAAATTAATGATTCACAATTGCCCTACACATGGATTAAATTTATGGATGATCATACAAATTTTTTATGCCGGATTGAATTTTGCTTCTAGAAATCTTTTAGATTCGGCCGCGGGAGGCACTTTTATGGAAATCACTTTAGGAGAAGCTACTAAACTCCTAGATAATATTATGGTTAATTATTCTCAATGGCACACCGAAAGATCTACTAGTAAAAAGGTTCATGCGATAGAAGAGATTAATGTTTTGAGTGGAAAGATGGATGAACTTATGAAATTGTTTGCTAATAAGAGTGCTCCTATTGATCCTAATGATGTGCCTTTGTCTACTTTGAGAATAATAATGAATCTATGGATGTTAATTTTGTTGGTAGGAATAATTTTGGTAACAACGCGTATAGAGGAAACTTTCCTAGTAATTCCTCTAATAATTATGGTAATTCCTACAACAACTCTTCTGGAAATTTTAATAAGACGCCCTCTGATTTTGAGACTAGTGTTAAAGAATTTATGTTTTCCCAAAAGAATTTCAATGCTTTGCTTGAGGAAAAATTGCCTAAGATTGATGAGTTGGCTAGGAACATGGATAGAATTTCTCTTGATGTTGATTCTTTGAAACTTAGATCTATTCCACCTAAGCATGATATCAATGAGTCTCTCAAATCTATGAGAATTTCCATTGATGAGTGCAAGCAAAGAACCGTTAGGATGCGTGCTAAGAAAGATTGCTTTGTAAAGGCGTGTTCTTCTAGTTTTCATGACAATAGGGATGAAGATCTAAAAGTGATTGATGTGTCTCCTATTAAATCTTTGCTTTGCAATATGAATCTTGATAATGATGGGACTGGAGATGAGTCAACTTTATTTAAAAGGCGTCCCAATGATTCGGAGTTTTTAGATCTTGATGCAAAAATTGGTAAAAGTGGGATTGAAGAGGTCAAAACTTTACATAGCAATGAACCCACTATTTTGGATTTCAAGGAATTTAATTATGATAATTGTTCTTTAATAGATTGTATTTCCTTGTTGCAATCTATGTTAAATTCTCCTCATGCTTATAGTCAAAATAAAGCTTTTACCAAACATATCGTTAATGCCTTCATGCAATCCTATGAAGAAAAGCTTGAATTAGAAGTTTCTATCCCTAGAAAACTTTATGATGAGTGGGAACCTACTATTAAAATTAAGATTAAAGACCATGAATGCTATGCTTTATGTGATTTGGGTGCTAGTGTTTCCACGATTCCAAAAACCTTATGTGATGTGTTAGGTTTCCGTGAATTTGATGATTGTTCTTTAAATTTGCATCTTGCGGATTCCACCATTAAGAAACCTATGGGAAGAATTAATGATGTCCTTATTGTTACAAATAGGAATTATGTTCCCGTAGATTTCATTGTTCTTGATATAGATTGCAATCCTACATGTCCTATTATTCTTGGTAGACCTTTCCTTAGAACGATTGGTGCAATTGTTGATATGAAAGAAGGAAATATTAGATTCCAATTTCCGTTAAGGAAAGGCATGGAACACTTTCCTAGGAAGAAAATTAAATTACCTCATGAATCTATTATGAGAGCCACTTATGGATTGCATACCAAAGATGATAATACCTAGATCTATTCCCCTAGGAGCATGCGCGTAGTACTTCGTTTCAATAACTAATAGATTTTTGCAATAAGTATGTGAGTTCTTTATGACTAATGTTGAGTCCATGGATTATACGCACTCTCACCCTTCCACCATTGGTAGCCTCTCTAATACCGCGCACCTTTCGCCGGCATCATACACCCACCATATACCTTCCTCAAAACAGCCACCATACCTACCTATTATGGCATTTCCATAGCCATTCTAAGATATATTGCCATGCAACTTACCACCGTTCCGTTTATTATGACGTGTTCCATCATTGTCATATTGCTTTGCATGATAATGTAGTTGACATCGTATTTGTGGCAAAGCCACCTTTATAATTCTTTCATACATGTCACTCTTGATTCATTGCATACCCCGGTACACCGCCGGAGGCATTCACATAGAATCATATTGTGTTCCAAGTATTGAGTTGTAATTTTTGATTGTAAGTAAATAAAAGTGTGATGATCATCATTATTAGAGCATTGTCCCAAGTGAGGAAAGGATGATGGATACTGTGATTCCCCCACAAGTCGGGATGAGACTCCAGATGAAAAAAAGAGGCCGTAAAAAAAGAGACCATAAAAAAAGAGAAAAAGGCCCAAATATCAAACTTTTATTATTTTTATGTCAATATTAAACTTTTATCTTGAATCTTTCGGATCTGAACATTCATGCCACAATAAAGGAAATTACATTGAGAAATATGCTAGGTAGCATTCCACATAAAAAATTCTATTTTTATCATTTACCTACTCGAGGACGAGCAGGAATTAAGCTTGGGGATGCTTGATACGTCTCCAACGTATCTATAATTTTTTATTGTTCCATGCTATTATATTATCTGTTTTGGATGTTTAATGGGCTTTACTATGCATTTTTATATTATTTTTGGGACTAACCTATTAACCGAAGGCCCAGTGCAAATTGCTGTTTTTGTTGCCTATTTCAGTGTTTCGATGAAAAGGAATATCAAATGGAGTCCAAAGGAATGAAACCTTTGGGGGAGTTACTTTTGGAACAAACGCAATCCAGGAGACTTGGAGTGGAGGTCAAGAAAGAACCAAGGAGGCCACTGTCGGTGTCAAAACCGGCGGATCTCGGGTAGGGGGTCCCTGGTGTCTAGGATCGATGGTAACAGGAGATGGGGGACACGATGTTTACCCAGGTTCGGGCCCTCTCTATGGAGGTAATACCCTACTTCCTGCTTGATTGATCTTGATGAATATGAGTGTTACAAGAGTTGATCTACCACGAGATCGTAATGGCCAAACCCTAGAAGTCTAGCCTATGAGTATATGGTAATGAATCTGTCCTATCCGGACTATGCTCTCCGGTTTATATAGACACCGGAGAGATCTAGGGTTACACAAGGTCGGTTACATAAGAGGAAATATCCATAATCGGTCACTTAGCTTGCCTTCCATGCCAAGTAGAGTCCAATCCGGACACGGGTATGGTCTTCGGTCTTCACAGCCCATCAGTCCGGCCCAATGAGTAACAGGCCGGACCCCCGAGGACCCCTTAGTTCAAGACTCCCTCAGTAGCCCCTGAACCTGGCTTCAATGACGAGGAATCCAGCGTGCAGATTGTTTTCGGCATTGCAAGGCGGATTCCCCTTCTTCCGAACTCCAAGATAGTCTTCGGATGCGATGATTGTATCCGAACCTGCAACGCATTCCACACACAACCGTAGAGAGAATATAATATTTGCATGAGTCTAATCTGCTGACAGTTTTTATGACGCTACGCCTGTCCGGTTATAATCTTGAACCGTTTTTCATCTGCCACCCCACGTTGCGAGACGCGGTTGCTATTGGCACGTCTTGTCGAAGCAGAGATCGTGTCCCCTTATTGTGGGATTCTCATCAATGCGGGCATGGGTAACCCAACCGCGCCATTTGCACAGCCATTGGGAACAGGCGAGTTTAAGGCGTGTGAGAAGGCGCTTGACATTCACGGCCTCTATAAGGGGGGTAAGGACTGCCTTCTTTCACCCACGCCCTTTCTCTTCCTCAGCCCTTCCGTCCTTCAGCTCCAGCGCCCAAGCTTTAGCTTTTCCCTCGCTCGAGAAAGTACTTCGAGGATGTCCGGATCCGGAGCTGGAGGTAAGTAGATGGCCTCTTCTGTCAAGAAGAAGGATATCAAGGAGCTCCGGGAGGCCGGATATCTGGCCAAAGAGATCGCCCATCGACTCCTGGCCAAGGGACAGATCGTCCCCACTCCCGAGCCCCACGAGAGGGTTGTGTTTCTTACACACTTCGTCCGCGGGCTTGGGTTCCCCCTTCACCCATTCATCCGCGGGTTGATGTTTTACTATGGGCTGGATTTTCATAACCTAGCCCCCAACTAAATCCTCAATATTTCGGCGTTTATCGTCGTTTGTGAGGCTTTTCTCCGCATCCCGCCTCAATTCGGCCTGTGGCTGAAGACCTTCAATGTGAGGCCGAAGGTAGTGCGCGGTCAACAAGCAGAGTGTGGAGGCGCCATGGTAGGCAAGATTCCCAACGTCACCGGGCCCGAAGGCTCGTTCACGGAGACGGTGAAGGGGTGGCAATTGGGGTGGTTTTATATCACCGAGCCGCGCGACGCCAACTGGGTGGCGGCCCCCGAATTCCGATCTGGAGTCCCGATGCGGCTCACTTCTTGGCAAGAGCGGGGCCTAACCTGGGGTCCCTTAGCCGAGCTGACAGGGCTCCAGACGTGCATCCAGAACATGATAGAGAATAAGATCAAGCTTGTCACCGTAGTCCAGGTTATGCTTGTTCGCCGGGTCCTTCCGTGCCAACGCCGAACTTATAGTTTGTGGGAGTTCGAGCCGGCCAAGCACCAGACGCTACTGGGGCTCTTCGACACAACGCACGAAGAAATCTGGAAGGTGCTCTTCAAGGCCGGCGAGACGCCACCGCCTACTACCGAAGACCGCGGGCTTAGCTTAAAGCGTCAGCCCAATCCGGTCAGTTCCTTTAATGTTTTCAAGGAGTACCCCCTACTAGCATACTTTGAGGGAAAACTTAAGCTTCCTTCCTCTATTTTCAGGCCTGGATTAAGTTGGCCGAGAAGATTAACTATCCGGCTCCGCTACCCGAGGACCAGGGATTTCCATTATTGGAGAAGATGCTGTTCCCCGCGCCTTATGAGGTGCCGGAGAAGATGGCTAAGAAGGCGGCCCAAGGGGCCCAGAAGGACCTTCGCCGGAGAAGCACTCCGGATGAGACGTCCAAAAGCAAGACTTCCTCTTCGTCTGCTGACGACAGCGATGAAGAGGAAGAAGAAAACGACTCCCCACCTGAAGCGGGGAGGAAGAAGAGAGCGGCCCCCACGAGCCCGGAGGCGGAAGCGCCTAAAAGGGTTAAAGGCTCCCTCGCGGATAACTCCGCGTGGGACGTCGACAGCAGTCCGGAACGACCTCGCCGGACCAAGCCTCAGGCCGCTTCGTAAGTACCAGAATTCGCAAAAGTCTAGCCTTCCTGGTTTGTAATATTGACACATTGTAAACTTTTGTCATTGCAGTCCGGCGTGCGGTGACTCCCCACGATCCTCGACAGAGGATTCGCTGGACACAGAGGAGATGGCTAGCATGTCTCCTCCACCTGTTCATTCCGTCTCACCCAGGGGTGATGATGAGGTGGTGTCCAAAAAGGCCTTCCCAGGCCGGGGGGAGGTTCCGGAGGTCATCGGGGTGACGCCCCAGGATGATCCCTCGGACGCCAGACACACGGGGGAAAAAGGCCCCACGGAAACTGGTGACGGGGTCCGAGTTCCCTTCGGACCTCAGCCGGATACCATTCCGGAAATTATACCACTCCGGGGTCCAGCGAATGGCATTCCCCCAAGGAGGGAGCGTGCATGTTCCACCGGTGACCTCTGTCCAACCAGAGGCATCGGATAATCTGCTGGAGGCGCTGCGAGGCGCCTCTATCGTGGATGAACATCGTGTCCTTATGGACACGGTAATAGAGAAGGTTCAGTTTGCTAAAAGTGGACTGACCGAAGCCTGCACTAGCCTTCTAACAGGCTTTGAGGTAAGTAATGTGATTATAGGAAAAATATCACCGTATAGATAGTAGCCCCTAATTCTCTGTTTGGTGTTCGAGAAGAAAAGCCTAACAGAGGATCAAAAAATTGCAGGAGTCTAACATGAGTTGTCTATGTGAATAAGCAGGTATCACTGCAGGATGCCACTGCTCATGCTGCGGAGGTCTCCGGACTAAAGCAGAAATTGGAGCGGGCCGAGGAGGAGCTCGGCCGCGTGAAGAAGCAGTTGGAGGATAGCCAAGGTATGCAGTAACCCGTGGGTACATTGCGAAAAAATGAATAGTTCGACCGGACTGAAAGTGTCATAAACTTTATTAGGGGGCACGACCGAGGTGGCAACCCTTAAGAAGGTGCTAGCCAAGGCCGAGGACACAGCGGCCAAGGAACGCGCGTTGCGCGAGAAGCACGAGGCCCAGGTTGGCGAGGCGCAGCAACAGCTCCATTGCGCGATAGAGAAGTTTGAGTCCTTGGAGCGCGATTTTAAGGCGCAGGAGTTCGAATTGGCGAAGGCTCGCCAGAGCGCGCAGGATGCACGAGCCGAGGCCCAGAGCGCCCTCCAGGAGATTCAAATTGCCCAGAAAATTGCGGCAGGTGAGTCTTTCACCATGCCGAGAGAATATGTAGAGAAAACGTCCCTTGTACTTGTCCTGAATTTTGGTTTTCCAGGGGCATTTGCAGGTCTGCCGCACAGTGTGTCGGATGCGGCCAAGCATTATAGAGCCAAAGAAGGGATGTCTACGGAGAAGCTGTTCTGGTCCCAATATCTGGGATCCAAACATCCGGTGACCTTCAGCGACCAGCTAAAGCAGCTGGTCGAGCTGCACAGGTTGGCTGAACTGGCCTTGAAGTACCTGATAGTCCGGCTGTGGCCTGCCGATCGTACACCTGGCAGCTATTTCGGACTAGTGCAGCGGCTTGTGAGTGCCTGTCCGCGGCTCGAAGCCGTGAAGTGGTCGGTCTGCATTGAAGGTGCGCGTATGGCTTTTGCTCGCGTCAAGACGCATTGGGCAAAGCTTGATGCCAAGAAGCTAATGACCGAGGGACCGCCGGAGGGCAAGGAGCATCGTCGACCCGAGCATTATTTTGATGGTGTCCTGGAGGAATCCCGCCTTGCTGCGGAGCAATGTTCGAAGGATATTATATTCCCATAAGAACATGTGTATTATCTTGCCCTGTAATATGGAACAAAGATGTTATGTAGTATAATGTTTATGATTTTAAATTTTACCTCCTGTGCGGTCGTTTATTAAATCCGAGGGATGACCAGTCATCGGCTTCTACCCCCACGTAGATAGTACGGGGGTGTTCGGGATAAACCTAAACACTCTTTACTCCACATTCTGGTCCTTAAAGGAGGTGTTTAGCACGACAAACAAGGCAATCAGACTATGCGGCCTTTACCGCCCCCACTTAGCCATAGGAGTTTGACAATTGATAAAGTTGGCGAAGCCCCTGGTATTCGGAAGGCCGAATTAGGGGCGCTATACACGACTAATCGGGGAAACCGATTCTTCGCAAGAAGCGGGAAAATCTCTAATGATTTGGGACCTCTTGAACAGCTGACCGGCTCTCGCTGCATCATGACAGTCAGTTTTCGGCTTTCTCTACTGAGCTGCTCGTCCGGAAGAACCGGGACACAATCGCAGTAGTTCTCCCTTTACTACCCTAGCCGATATAGTGGAACATAAGGTAGTAAGCACAGGAGCCGGGCAACCCAACTATTGACCAAATACATGATTCGGAGCCGATGCATATAATGCTATAAGTTTGGGGTGTCGAACTGTACTGTAAAAGTGTTCGGACTTTTATTGCCGTGATGCGGGGTGTAATTAAGCCCCTGGCGGATTAGTACGTATCATGATGTACGTGTGCAATGAATAATAGATACTGAGGTGAGGAAACAGGAAAAAATGAAGTAATGGGCTAACGCCATCGTTTATTCATCGTTGTGATGTAATCAGTACGTCCAGGCATACTTTGTACATGTAATGCGATAAGCAAGCAAGGCTATTGAAAATGCCGTAACCAAGGGCGAGCTGCATGCGGGTATGTAAAACAAGTATGGTAATCGTTTATTAGAAACCAACTGAGGGTTCCCTTGTACGCCAGAGCTCGTTGCCTCCTTGGTGTGTTCTGCAAGCGGGTCGTCCGTATAGACCTTGAAAAAGAGAAGAAAAACCCGTAGAAAGAAAAAGCAGGGGCGTGCGAATCCCAGGGTCTATCAAGCCGTACTGTGGATCACGAGCGCGTTGAGCCTCCGTCCGTACCCATGGGGTGTCGAGTGCGTAGTTTAAATGCGTGTGGTACTAACACCATTGCCTCGTCAGGGCTGGGGTGGAGGCCAAATTGCTAGTTTGGCTTGTGACGAGCTGAGTTGTCCTGCTGCAGTGTAGTCCGGACCCTCTTAATGATGTCCAGGGGCTCGGCAGCCGGATTATAGTGCTGCTTGAGAAGGCCACTCTGTACTTCTGCTGCTAGGGCGGCGGTGTGCTCCTCTGTACGGAGGGAGCGTTTTGTATTTCCATTTACCGTAATGACGCCACGTGGACCAGGCATCTTCAGCTTGAGATAAGCATAATGCGGCACCGCGTTGAATCTAGCGAATGCAGTTCGTCCGAGGAGTGCGTGATAGCCGCTGCGGAATGGGACGATATCGAAGATTGGTTCTTCGCTTCGGAAGTTATCCGGAGAACTGAATACTACTTCCAGCGTTATTGAGCCCGTACAGCGGGCCTCTATGCCTGGAATGACTCCTTTAAAGGTGGTCTTTGTTGGTTTGATTCGTGAGGGTCAATTCCCATCTTCCACACTGTGTCTTGATAGAGCCGGTTGAGGCTGCTACCACCGTCCATCAGGACTCGAGTTAGGTGGAACTCGTCAATAATTGGGTCAAGAACTAGTGCGGCTGAACCGCCGTGGCGGATACTAGTTGGGTGGTCTCGTCGATCGAAGGTGATCGGGAAAGACGACCACGGATTGAATTTTAGGGCGACTGGCTCTACCGCGTAGACATCCCTGAGTGCGCGCTTGCGCTCCCTTTTGGGGATATGTGTAATGTATATCATGTTCACCGTTTTGACTTGAGGGGGAAATTTCTTTTGCCCCCGGTGTTTGGCTGCCGGGGCTCTTCGTCATCATTCTCGCTCTGTGATTCCCCTTCTTTGCTTTTGCTATTTGCTTTGCTAGCTTGTTTAAAGACCCGGCAATCTCTATTGGTATGGTTGGCCGGTTTGTCTGGGGTGCCATGAATTTGGCAAGGACGATCAAGTATGCGGTCCAAGCTAGATGTTTTTTCGTTGCTCCTTTTATAGGGCTTTTTTCGCTGGCCGGACTTGGAGCCACTGAATCCGGCATGAACTGTTGTGTCATCGGTGTTATCGTCGTTGCTTCGGCGTTTGCTTCTATTGCGTCGGAGCTTGCCGGTGTTGTTCTTGGCCTCGGAGGGGCTTGTTTCGTTGGCCGTGTTTGTACTGCGAGCCAGCCAGCTATCTTCTCCCGCGCAAAAGCGGGTCATAAGTGCGGTAAGGGCTGCCATGGACCTCGGTTTTTCTTGGCCGAGGTGGCGGGCGAGCCATTCGTCCCAGATGCTATGCTTGAATGCCGCTAGTGCTTCGGCCTTCGGACAGTCGACGATCTGGTTCTTTTTGGTTAGGAACCTAGTCCAGAATTTTCTGGCTGACTCTCTGGGTTGTTGAATTATGTGGCTTAAGTCATCGGCGTCTGGTGGCCGGACATAGGTTCCTTGGAAGTTGTCGAGGAAAGCCTCTTCCAAGTCCTCCCAGTTGCCGATGGAATTTTCAGGCAGACTGTTAAGCCAGTGCCGAGCTGGCCCTTTGAGCTTTAGTGGGAGGTATTTAATGGCGTGGAGATCATCTCCTCGAGCCATGTGGATATGGAGGATAAAGTCCTCGATCCATACTGCGGGATCGGTTGTGCCGTCGTATGATTCCATATTGACGGGCTTGAACCCCTCGGGGAATTCGTGATCCAGTACTTCATCCGTGAAGCAGAGAGGGTGTGCGGCGCCTCTATACCGGGCTGCATCGCGGCGTAGCTCTGATGGAGTCCGTTTGGGGTATTCAGCCTGGGCGTGGTTGGGTTTGTTACGTCCTAATAGGTAGCCGTCATCGTGCCTCGAGGCACGTCCACGCGATCCGTAGATCGATCTTTTATGTCCTGCTTTACTGTTCAGGGCCTGCCGAAGGTTGTACATATTGTCCCGAGCTGGTTTGTCCCTGTTCTTGCGAGGCGGTGGGGCGGGCTGTTGTTCGGCCTGGATTGCCGCTTTATCCCGACCACGGGGTGGCCGGTCCGTCGCTCTATCCCGACCACGTGGTGGTTGGTCCGCATTGCGCGAGGGAGGTATGGGATCTGGTGCCTCCTCATCGAACTGAGGTAGCAATCTGCGTTTTGGGTAGCTCTTGGCTGGGCGCTTGAGGCCGTGTTCTTCAGCTGTCAGGACGTTAGTCCATCTGTCAACGAGTAGATCTTTTTCGGCTTGAAGGTGCTGATGTTTCTTTTTCAGGCTCTTTGCAGTGGCTATGAGTTGTAGCTTGAAGCGCTCCTGCTCGAGAAGATCCTCAGGCACGATGAATTCGTCGTTGCCGAGGCTTGTCTCCTCCTTGGAGGGCGTATGGTAACTATCGTCCTTCGAGTCGTCTTCTATGGCCTGTTCATCAGGGTTATCTTGCCCGTTGCCGTTTTCCTCCTGTTTGGATGCACCTCCGACAGGGTCTTTGTTGTTTTCGGCGTCGCCCGGAGTACTATTTTCTCCGGTGCCAGTGTTGCCATCCGTTGAGCGACGAGGCTTAGAACGGCGCTTGGGGTGCCGGCGCTTGGGGTGTCGGCGTCTCCAAGGGTTTGTTCTTATCCGGCTCTTCTTTATCATCGCCAGATACTTTAGGTGTATCAACCATGTACACATAGTACGAAGAAGTGGCTGTCCAACGTCCAGTGAATGGCGGGTCTTGGCCTTGCTCCCTGTCGGCATCGTCGTCCATGCCGTCGATGTCTTCGGAGCCATAGTCAAGCATGTCGGTTAAGTCATCGACGGTGGCTATGAAGTGGGTGGCGGGTGGGAAGCAAAATTCCTCATCGTCCGTCTCTAGCTCGAACCGGACATAGTTTGGCTGTGAGTCCTCCTCCACCAAGGATAATTTCTTCAAAGAGTTTAGTACGTCACCCAGAGGCGAATGCTGGAAGATATCTGCGGCGCTAAATTTGAAAATCGATAACCGATCCAGCTTGGTGTCCGCAGGTGCATCTGGTCCGGAACGTATGGCCGGATACGAGTCCAGAGTTCCATTGGCGCCAGCATTGCAGGGTGTCGAGTCCGTGTGCGGCTTCGACGCCGCGGACTTTATGGCCTCGGAGGGGATGATCTGCTTCGGTACCGGGGCCGTTGCAGCAACATGATCCATCTCCTGGGTGTGCTCCGATGACAGATTTAAGTCATGTTCCTCGGTGCACGGGGAAGCAACTGCCGCGGTCTCGAATCCATTGAAGATCAAGTCTCCACGGATATCCATGACGTAGTTCAAGCTTCCAAACCTGACCTGGTGGCCAGGGGCGTAGCTAACGATCTGCTCTAGACGGCCAAGCGAGTTGGCCCGCAGCACGAAGTCACCGAACACAAAGGTTTGTCCGGGGAGGAAGGTTTCTCCCTGGACGGCGTCATTACTGACGATCGAAGGGGCCATTGAATCCTTTCGTCGACGGCACAGTGGAACTCTCAATGAAAGCACCAATGTCGGTGTCCAAACCGACGGATCTCGGGTAGGGGGTCCCGAACTGTGCATCTAGGATCGATGGTAACAGGAGACGGGGGACACGATGTTTACCCAGGTTCGGGCCCTCTCTATGGAGGTAATACCCTACTTCCTGCTTGATTGATCTTGATGAATATGAGTGTTACAAGAGTTGATCTACCACGAGATCGTAATGGCTAAACCCTAGAAGTCTAGCCTATGAGTATATGGTAATGAATCTGTCCTATCCGGACTATGCTCTCCGGTTTATATAGACACTGGAGAGATCTAGGGTTACACAAGGTCAGTTACATAAGAGGGAATCTCCATAATCGGTCGCCTAGCTTGCCTTCCACGCCAAGTAGAGTCCAATCCAGACACGGGTATGGTCTTCGGTCTTCACTGCCCATCAGTCCGGCCCAATGAGTAACAGGCCGGACGCCCGAGAACCCCTTAGTCTAGGACTCCCTCAGCCACGAGGTAGGAGGGCGCGCCCAGGGGGGTAGGCTCACCCTCCACCCTCGTGGGCCCCTCATAGCTCCACCGACCTACTTCTTTCGCCTATATATACTCATATACCCTGAAAACATCCGAGAGCACCACAAAACACTATTTCCACCGCCGCAACCTTCTGTACCCGTGAGATCCCATCTTGGAGCCTTTTCCGGCGCTCGGCCGGAGGGGGAATCGATCACGGAGGGCATCTACATCAACACCATAGCCTCTCCGATGATGTGTGAGTAGTTTACCACAGGCCTTCGGGTCCATAGTTATTAGCTAGATGGCTTCTTCTCTCTCTTTGGACCTCAATACAAAGTTCTCCTCGATCTTCTTGGAGATCTATTCGATGTAATTCTTTTTGCGGTGTGTTTGTCGAGATCCGATGAATTGTGGGTTTATGATCAATATTATCTATGAACAATATTTGAATCTTCTCTGAATTCTTTTATGCATGATTTAATTATCTTTGCAAGTCTCTTCGAATTATCAGTTTGGTTTGGCCTACTAGATTGATCTTTCTTGCAATGGGAGAAGTGCTTAGCTTTGGGTTCAATCTTGCGGTGTCCTTTCCCAGTGACAGCAGGGGCAGCAAGGCACGTATTGTATTTTTGCCATCGAGGATAAAAAGATGGGGTTTATATCATATTGCTTGAGTTTATCCCTCTACATCATGTCATCTTGCCTAATGCATTACTCTGTTCTTATGAACTTAATACTCTAGATGCATGCTGGATAGCGGTCGATGTGTGGAGTAATAGTAGTAGATGCAGAATCGTTTCGGTCTACTTGTCGCGGACGTGATGCCTATATACATGATCATGCCTAGATATTCTCATAACTATGCGCTTTTCTATCAATTGCTCGACAGTAATTCATTCACCCACCGTAAATTATGCTATCTTGAGAGAAGCCACTAGTGAAACCTATGGCCCCCGGGTCTATCTTTCATCATATTATTTTCCTATCAATTTACTATTCCTTCCATCTTTTATTTTGCAACCTTTACTTTCCAATCTATGTCATAAAAATACCAAAAATATTTATCTTATTATCTCTATCAGATCTCACTTTTGCAAGTGGCCGTGAAGGGATTGACGACCCCTTTATCGCGTTGGTTGCAAGGTTCTTATTTGTTTGTGTAGGTATGAGGCGACTTGTGCGTAACCTCCTACTGGATTGATACCTTGGTTCTCAAAACTGAGGGAAATACTTACGCTGCTTTGCTGCATCACCCTTTACTCTTCAAGGGAAAACCAACGCATGCTCAAGAGGTAGCAATCCCCTATACTTGTGGGTTATCAGGTACCCTTCCTGGTGTTTGTATAAGCCATAGGGTTTAGCCTGTAGAGGGGACATCAACACAAAATTATTCACCTAGCCCTAGAGTTAGACTACACATTACGATCTCGAGGTAGATCAACTATGTACTTGATACATCTTCATCAATATAAACAAGAGCAGGACGTAGGATTTCACCTCTATCAACAGGCCCGAACGTGGGTAAACATCGCCTCCTTCGTTCCTGTTACCCTCGATCTGAGATCCACAGCTCGGAACCCCCTACCCCGACGTCTGCCGATTTTGACACCGACACTGGTGCTTTCATTGAGAGTTCTGTTGTGTAATCAACACAGAGATCGATGGGATTGTCAGTCAACAGCCTCGAACTGGAAGGGCTTGCTCGCGTGCCCGAAGCTTCGGTCACAAAAACGCCTCCACGTAAAGCCGAGGTGAAATATGACCCTTCTTTGGTCCCTGCTAAGAATTCCCCAACGACAAGGGGCCGAGATACTTCCTGGAAATTGAGACGGACGGAGGCCTGCTGGAGACAGCCGATGAGGCCGGTCTCCGAGCTAGTTCGGCCCACCCGACAACCACTGATATGTCTCCGTCGTATCTACTTTTCCAAAAAAAATTGCTCTTGTTTAAAGGACTCTAATTTGCATGATTCGAATGAAACAAACACTAACTGACGCTATTTTCAGCAGAACTGTCATGGTGTTGTTTTTGTGCAAAAAATAAAAGTTCCCAGAATTGGACGAAACTTTTTGGAGATTTTTATGGAATAAATAAAACATACTGGACCCAAGATCCACTGGTGCGGAGCCACCCTGTGCCCATAAGGCACCAGGGCGCCCCTAGGCGCGCCCTGGTGTGTTATGGGGCCCACGTGGCTCCGCTGACCCTAATCTCAGCACTATAAATTCCTATTTTCTGAAAAATAAGAGAGGAAGTTTCATTGCATTTTACGATACAGAGCCGTCGCCACCTCCTATTCTTCATCGGGAGGCCAGGTCTGGAGTCTATTCGGGGCTCCGGAGAGGGGGATCTTCCGTCTTCGTCATCATCAACCATCCTCCATCACCAATTTCATGATGCTCATCGAAGGAGTGCGTAATTTCTTCTTAGGCTTGCTGGAAGGTGATGGGTTGGATGAGATTTATCATGTAATCGAGTTAGTTTTGATAGAGCTTGATCCCTAGTAACCACTATGTTCTGAGATTGATGTTGATATGACTTTGCTATGCTTAATGCTTGTCACTAGGCCCCGAGTGCCATGATTTCAGATCTGAACCCTTTATGTTTTCATGAATAAATTTGTGTTCTTGATCCGATCTTGCATGTTGTATGCACCTGCTACGTGTTAAGATCCACATACCCAAAGGTGATAATAATTGGGATTCTTTCCGGTGATTACCATAGTTTGAGGAGTTCATGTATTCACTATGTGTTAATGCTTTGATCTGGTTCTCTATTAAAAGGAGGCCTTAATATCCCTTAGTTTCCTTATGGACCCCGCTACCACGGGAGGGTAGGACAAAAGATGTCATTCAAGTTCTTTTCCATAAGCACGTATGACTATATATGAAATACATGCCTACATTACATTAATGAATTGGAGCTAGTTCTGTGTCGCCCTAGGTTATGACTATTATATGATGAATATTATCCAACGTTATCACCGATCCAATGCCTACGAGCTTTTCACATATTGTTCTTGCCAAGTTAGTATTACTACTACTGTTGTTCCTACTGTTACAACTACTACAAAACTATTGCTACTGTTGTTACCGTTACCATTGTTATCGTTACTACTACTATGAAATTACCATACAACTGTGCTACTGATCACTCTGCTGCAGATATTCAGTCTCCACGTGTGGTTGAATTGAAAACTCAACTGCTAATACTTGCAAATATTCTTTGGCTCCCCTTGTGTAGAATCTATAAATTTGGGTTGAATACTCTACCCTCGAAAACTGTTGCGATCCCCTATACTTGTGGGTTATCAACCACAAATCCGTACGAGGAGAACAGGGTCTCGAACATACGATCCTTAGAGGTCAGAACTCTTCCGCTAATCTCCCACGCGGAGTATCGCCCCGATAACTCTGGTCCGCCTGACATCTAGGATCTGGCCTAGGTGCAGAAAATCCCCGACGAATCGATGACGGAATACTGCACTAGATTCCTGTCTGTCAAAGACAAGATATTGGATTATCTGGACTCTGGTATAATCTCTTCTTTCCAGCATGGTTGCAAGGATAAGGGCGTCTTGAATGCCCTAGCTCGTTGCTGCATTCAAACTCTCCCGAAATTATCCGAGCTGGTATCTCGGTTTTGTGCCATTGAAGACGCCTGGATCATAGAGGAAAATATGGATTCAATCTATGAGGATTACCTAGGATGTCCAAGATCAGCACCTCGACATGGGTCTCGGAGACGAAACACTCCAGGTGATCGACCTCGGAAGAAGAAGAAATCCTCCGGTCCCCCCGGGACGACCTTGGACGGCTTTCTGGACAAGCCATGTCCATTCCACGCTATCATAATTAATTCTTGCCCAACCCAAAGCCTTCACGGCTGTTGGGTGTTGAGACAAGTAGAAAAAGGGGGGCTCGACGTCCTGACGAGTACTCCCCGCCATGCTGAACAAACCTCAAACGAGGACGAGGTCTTGATGATCTATGAAACCTTCGCGTCCAATAACGAGCGCATATGGGCCCTGCTGGAAATCAATTTCGTTCGACAAGTACCGGCTCGAGGTGCGTGGATAGACACGCTGATCACCTTCGACCATAACGATTGGCCGAAGTCAACCCCGAACAAGTGCCCTGCCGCTCTGGTCCTCAACCCAATTGTAGGCAGCTGCCGACTTCAGAAGGTCCTTATGGACAGAGGCAGTTGCCTAAATCTAATATATGCAGATACTCTGGATAAGATGCACATTGATAAATTGCGCATAGAACAGAGTTGCATCACATTTAAAGTATAGTCCTTGGGCGAGAAGCACGCTGCAGTGGAAAAATAACCATGGACGTGGTCTTTGGAACGCCAGATAATTACTCCAAGGAGATCACCTTCCATATGCGCCTTTCAAGAGCGGATGTTGTGCTATACTCAGATGGGACGCCTTCTCTAAATTCCAGTCGGTACTGCATGACGGCTACATGAAGCTTAAAATGCCTAGCCAAACTGGATTATCAACATCTCAAGTGACCCCGACAGAGCACTTAAAGCCAAGAACAAGACAACATCGCTCGCCCTCGAGACCCTATCCGAAGCCTTAGCGGCTGAAGAACTAACCGCGACGTCATCCTCGACAAGCGACTGAAGTCCACTTCATTCAAACCAACCGATAAAATAGTAAAATTTTAGGTGCACCCAATGGACCCTGCTAAAACGGCGTCCATAGGGGCAAACCTGGACCCAAAAATCACAGAGGCCTTGCACACTTTCCTTAGGGAAAATTAGGACATATTCTCTTGGCACCCTTCCGACATGCCGGGGATACCCCGCAGGCTCGTAGAACACAGCTTGAACATACTAAAAGGCTGTAAGCCAGTCAAGCAAACGCTTAGATGTTTTTCTGAGCCCAAGCGTCAAGCAATGGGCGAGGAGCTAGCTAAACTACTGGAGGCCGTTCATCCAAGATATAAAACACCCCGATTGGCTCGCTAATTTGGTCATGGTACCAAAGAAGGATAGGTCCTGGCGGTTGTGCGTCGATTACAAAGACCTCAATAAAGCCTGCCCCAAAGACCCCTTCCCCTACCATGCATTGATCAGATGGTAGATGCCATGGCAGGCCAACATGTCTTATGCTTCCTCGATGCCTATTCGGGATATCATCAAATAAAGATGCATGAATCTGACCAGGCAGCTACTACTTTCATCACACCCTACAGGTCGTTTTTCTTCAACATGATGCCCTTCGTACTAAATAATGTCGGCGCCACATACCAACACATGATTCAAACATGCTTGGAAAACACATCGAGAAAACTGTCGAGGCCTAGGTCGACGATGTGCTTGTCAAAAGCAAACACGTCGAACAATTGGTGGACAACCTTCAGGATACATTTGCTAGTCTATGGGAATATCAAATCAAACTCAATCCCGAGAAATGTGCCTTCTGAGTCTTGGCCGGCAAACTCCTCGCCTTCATCATATCTAGCCGAGGAATTGAGGCCAATCCGGCCAAAATTCGAGTTTGGACCGTTTGGAGGTACCAACAGAGCTCAAGCATGTACAAAAGTAAGTGGGTTGTGTGGCGGCCTTGAGCCGCTTCATATCACGACTTGGCGAAAAGGCCCTACCCTTGTAGAAGCTGTTAAAACAGGCAAAAACATCAAATGGACCGAGGAGACCGCGACAGCCTTGGAAGACAATAAAGCCCTCCTGGCAACCAACCCCATCATGGCAGCACCAGGTGAATGTGAACCGATGATATTGTATATCTCGGCCACAAATTAGGTGGTGAGCGCAGTACTCGTGGTCGAACAAGACATGGAGGGCTACAAATTCCAGGTCCAGAGACCCGTCTACTATGTCTTCGAGGTCTTAACCCCTCACAAGTCACGATACCCTCACTACCAGAACATAGCCTACGCCGTCTTTATGGCAATGCGAAAACTTCGGCACTACTTACAAGAGTGTTCGGTGACTGATGACCCACAAGTATAGGGCATCAATTGTAGCTCTTTTCGATAAGTAAGAGTGTCGAACCCAACGAGGAGCAGAAGGAAATGACAAGTGGTTTTCAGCAAGGTAATGTCTGCAAGTGCTGAAATTGTAAGTAGCGGAGTAGTTTGATAACAAGATAATTTGTAACGAGCAAGTAACGATAATAGTAAGAAAAATGCAGTAAGGTAGCCGAATCCTTTTGAGGCAAAGGACAGGCCAAAACAGTCTCTTATGATAAGCAAAGTGTTCTTGAGGGTACACGGGATTTTCATCTAGTCACTTTCATCATGTTGGTTTAACTCGTGTTCGGTACTTTGATAATTTGATATGTGGGTGGACCGGTGCTTAGATGTTGTTCTTACTTGAACAAGCCTCCTACTTATGATTAACCGTCCCGCAAGCATCCGCAACTACGAGAAAAGTATTAAGAATAAATTATAACCATAGCATTAAACTTTTGAATCCAATCGGTCCCTTATGGAATAGCGCATAAACTGGGGTTTAAGCTTCTATCACTCTCGCAACCCATCATCTAATTGCTACTCCACAATGCATTCCCTTAGGCCCAAATATATTGAAGTGTCATCTAGTCAACGTTCACATGACAACACTAAGGGAATCACAACATACATACTATCAAAATATCAAACACATATCAAGTTCACATGATTTCTCCCGTGACCTCAAGAACAAAATTAACTAATCACAAATAATAATCATGCTCAACATCAGAGGGGTATTAAATAGCATATTGGATCTGAACATATAATCTTCCACCAAATAAACCATATAGTAATCAACTACAAGATGTAATCAACACTACTAGTCACCCACAAGCACCAATCTATAGTTCCGGTAATCTAGATTGAACACAAGAGACGAACGAGGGTTTGAGATGAGATGGTGCTGTTGAAGTTGTTGATGGAGATTTCCCTCCCCAAGATGGGAGTTGTTGGTGATGATGATGACGATGATTTCCCCCTCCAGGAGGGAAGTTCCCCCGATGGAATCGCTCCGCCGAAGGACAAAAGTGCTCCTGCCCAAGCTCCGCCTCGAGGCGGCGGCGCTCCATCCCGAAAGTCCTCTCCTTATTTTTTCTAGGTCAAAATGACCTATATACCAGAAGATGGGCACCGGAGGTGGGCCTGGGTGATCACAACCCACCAGGGTGCTCATGGGCTCCATGGCGCGCCCAGGTGGGTTGTGCCCACCTGGTGGGCCCCCTCTGGTAGTTATTTGCTCCAATAATTCTTAAATATTCCTTAAAAAATCTCCATGAAGTTTCAGCTTGTTTGGAGTTGTGCAGAATAGGTAGCCTGACGTAGCTTTTCTAGGTCCAGATTTCCAGCTGCCGAAATTCTCCCTCTTTGTCTATACCTTGCATATTATGAGAGAAAAGGCATTAGAATTACTCCAAAAAGCATTATTATGGATAAAAACATTATAAATAACAGTAAGAAAACATGATACAAAATGGACGTATCAGTGACTGTTGCATCTGACGTCCCGTTAAGTAACATAATAAATAATAGGGATGCAACAGGGTGTATAGCCAAGTGGGCCATAGAGCTCCTACCTTACAAAATCATTGATCGACCACACCGGGCCTTTAAATTCCAGGTGCTGGTAGATTCTCTGGCCAATGGATGGAGGCTGAGCTCCCACGGGAATACAACACCTACTCACATTGGACCATGTATTTCGACGATTTCTAAAATGCTCACCCGCCTAGGGGCTAGCGTCGTGCTCACATCGCCCACGGGAGACAATATTCGGTATGTGCTACAAATCATGTACACAGACTCCAACAATGCGGACGAATACGAAGCCCTCTTACACGTACTCCAGATAGCAGTCTCCATAGGTGTTAAATGCCTAGAAGTCCGAGGTGATTCCAACCTCGCCATCTCGCAAGTCAACGGCAATTTCGACGCCAAAGATCCGAAGATGACAGCTTACTGGAACACTATAATAAAGATCCCGGCCAGGTTCTAGGGGCTAGAATTCCATCACATACCCCACGACAGCAACCAGGCCGCAGACGTCCTCACCCGATGGGCACTAAGTGGGATAAGGTCCCGGAAAACACCTTCCTCGAGCGGCTTTTCAAGCCATCCGTAGTCTAGTTCAATGACAAAGGGACGTCAGGGTCAAGCAACGTCAGGCATCACGCCCCGCCCGAAGACTATGAGGGCATAATAGGCGACTCAACGGTCTAGGAAACTGCATCACACATGAAGTCATGGCAGTAATCACACCATGGACCAAGCCGGTCCTCGCGTACCTGCTCCGAAAAGAGCTCCCTCGCAACCTCTGACGCACGTCCAGTCATAAGGCAATCTAAAGCCTACAAGGTTCGCGAGGGGGGACTTTATAAAATGAGCACCACGGGTGATAGACGCAAAGGTGTCCCGTCTTTCGATGAGATCGTGGCTGTCGTTTTTGATGGAGTAGACTTTGATGATCCGACTACGAACATGTGAGGATGTCGCGCCTTAGCAATCGCAAAACCCACTCCGAGAGGTTATTGACCACACCGGAGCATTATCAACCTGACCACGAGGGTCTATTTCCTACAAGCAAACGAAGAACAAGTAAGAAACTAATATTGCAATCAGGATATTGTGAATATGGAAAGCTTTATTGATCAAGGTGGGGTTCTGTGACGTCTTGGTCTGGTCGTTGAACACAAACAAAGTATGCGAAGTTGCAGCTATGGCAGACTTTTAATCTAAACAAAACCGAAAGTCTAAACGATACCCTAAGGGCTATATATATGGAGGAAGAGGGTGAGATCTCGTGGCCCTTTGGGGAAGGTGATGCGGAGCATCCTATGGACATCACCATGTCAAGAGTCCGTTTGGCGAGTGACACGTGCGACATCTACTTCACATACACAAAGGTGAATCATCTCCTTTACACGTGCTCACTTGACCCCTTCGAGGATGGTATACTACTTGACACTTCTCCCGTGTGCATGCATAGGTATTGTCGGAACTTCACGGATGTTGAGGAGGAGTGCAAGAGCCAAGGAACAACTACACCATCCGCGAGGGAAGCCTGGAAGCGACGACGGAAGAAGACAGAGGTGCTGAAGCTATAGCGGCCGGACATCCGGGCCAGAGGCCGGGCATCCAGTGCCTGTGCAGCTGCCAAGGAGCTGCACCAACAGATGGCCAACAGCATCAGCGGCCGGACATCTGACGCCAGCCCCGGACATCCGGCGCCTCGCCAAAGCCCGGACATCCGGCCCTTCCCCCGGAAATCCGGCATCGACGACAGAACGCACCCGAAGTTTGGCCACTTCAGCCCGGACATCCGGCCCGAGCCCCGAACATCCGGCGCCTCGCGAAGCCCCAGACATCCGGGCCCCAGCCCGGACATCCGGCGCCTGCCTGCGCGCAGAGTCGGGCCAGAGGCCCATGTATCCCTTTCCCACTTACCCCTTCATGGCTTAGACTATATATACTACTCCCCCTCCTCCATTCTAGGGTTAGCAAAGTGATAGCTCATTTGATAGAGAGCTTTGCTCCTTGTACCACTCTACTCTTGAGAGAGAGAGAGACTACTACTCCTTATGGAGGCCAAGACCTCCATCTAGGAGAAGATCCTGCGGGATATATCATCAAGACCCCCCTCTTGGGCGGCCCCCCTTCAAGACCTCCTCATGGAGATGAACTTTACCTTGTATCTTTCCCTTTGTTGTTCATGTATCTTGTGGATCTTGTGTGTTTGATTGTCTAGTGGATGTGTGATTGGACTTGTTCTTGAGTGTTCCCCTTGTGATTTCTCTCCGTTCTTCCCCGTGTTCATCATGTTCTTCGAGGGAACCCACTCCAATCGTGAAAGATCGGCCTACACCGGGTTAGCCCCGTATCATATGGTATCATGAGCCACGTTGATCACGTATTTGGAGTCCCTCCCACCGTTTTCTAGCCTTGTTTTGTTTGTGTTCGTCCTAAATTCGAAAATCTCCACCAAAAATAGCCCCCAATTTTTTTTGTGATTTGTTGGTTTGATGATGTTTTGTTGATTTTGATCTATGGATTTGCTTGGTTTCAAGTGGATCTAGCTTTCCCCCCATCTTTTCCCCCTTTCCATCCACAAAATCCATCAAATTTTGCCCCCGAAATCATCCATTTCCGCCCCAAATCGAGTTTCGAAGTCCAAATCCCGATCTGGAATCGTCGGGCCGGACATCCGGGCCCCGAGCCAGACATCCGGCTCCTGGAGCACCAAATCTGCACGGTTCTGGACACTGACCCCCGGAAATCTGGACCCAACCCCGGATGTCCGACCCCTGTAGATTTCATCCTCCCGTGTTTCACTGTTTTGTCCATAACTTTCACATCCGGAGTCCGATTTTCGCGTTCTTTAGCTCGTTAAGTAGCTATTGACATCCCCCATCCATCTAGATAGGTTTCATCACCATTTGAATCCATCTAAATTTTGGCATTTTGACATCTTTGCCTAGGGCTTCCACCATAACTTCCGCAAAACCACCATAGCCTTCCGCAACCTAACCAATTTTGTTCCTTATAGCTTTAGTGGTTGTTTGAGTTGCGATTCGAGTCTCCTAAGGTGTTTCGGCTACTTAGGGACCGTGCTTCCAACTCCGACACCGTGTATAGTCCAACACCTTACCCTCCACTTCCGCATTGCGTACACCAAAACCCATCATTGCATTTCCGCAATCACATTGAGCTTCCGCAACCACCACCGCATTGCCGCTACCAACATTTGACTTTGGTCCTTGAGATTTTGAGTTGTGGTTTTTCCGTTTCCTAAGGTGTTTTGGCTAATTAGGAACGGGTTGACATCGACAACACCGCCTCTCATCATCGCAACGGACGGTAACCTCGACGACACCATTGTATATTCCCCTTGCAATTGCATTGATAACCCCTAGCCCATTTTGCGTCACTTGCCTATCGAGACTAGCCATTCGAGTATTGTCGGCAACGTTACTTGTGCACATTAGTGATCATTAGTCTACACCTTCCATTGCATATATACCATATCATATTGGTATCATCTTGCTATCATATCATATCTTGTGTCACAAGTTTGTTCCCGCATCTACACAATTGCTATCTTGGTTTGTGCATCGTGGGCATACAAAAAAAAGAATAAGCTTTTAAGCAAAGAAAAAGAGTGAACAAAGAGCTTGTAAGCAAGAGCCATAGCATAGTATCTTAGTGCATTACAATATATCATATGGTATCATACTTGATCATATTGGATCATTGTGTGAGAAACACCGGGAACCATACATACATAGCATACTTGGGATAGAAAGTTTATCCATTTTGCATCTTATAGGTTGTGCACAAGTGTCGTATCCGCCTATTGAGCAATCGTGCTAGCGTCTCTCTTGAGTTGTGCAACACGAGCGTTTTCCGTGGATTCCACATTTTGTGCTCATTCCTTGGTTGCATGACCCCATTTATCTATCCCTGTGTGCGTTTCCGTGTGCCATTCATTGCTATTGGTCTACTTGTTTCACTTGCGAATTTGTGAATCTCTTTCAACATTATTGACTCTTGCTAACATTTTGCATCAAATTTTTGTGCCACTATCCTCACCGAGATACTCCATAAGCTTTAGTTTGTAGGTGTGAGTGAACAAGTCCGGTACCAATTCCACTATTCTTTCATCTCACATTTGAGTGAAACGGGATACATCCTCAACTTTGGGGAAAGGTAACTTGGTATTGTTTATCTCATTTCCTACTCACCTCTACTCGAGTCTTGTGATGGATAGGCAAGGTATTTCACCCTCAGTCTACAACAACAACAACAACGAGTTCGATGCCACGAACAACTCCAACGACGCCAAGATGAATGCTCAAATGGAGGAGATCAAAGCCCTCATCAAGTCCTACAAGAGATCTTCCTCATCTTCGAGAAGACGCTCAAGAGCACATGCTTCCGAGCTACCATCTTCGGCAAGATTACACCGGCATCGACACCATCACCAACAAGAATGTGAAGGTCAAGAGCTCAACACCAACAACCGCTCAACGACTTCACCATCTCCCTTGGCATCTTCGCCTTCGGATATACGGCATCTTCGCCAACAAGCACCTCACGACTACGCTCAAGAGAAGCTCCCCAAGCTCAAGTCCGCGACTTCCACAAGCTACTACGACCTCGACAGTGACCATGAGATTCCTTTCTATGGGACTCAAGAACCCGAGGAGTATCTCGAGTGGGAGCACCTAATGGACGACTACCTCAAGCTACATCAAGTTCCTCCCGAAGATCAAGTGAAGTGTGCCACAAGAAACTTCCACGACTACGCCTCGACATGGTGGCTTCACACACCTTCGGAGAGCTACGACATGAGTTGGCCCAAGATGAAGAAAGCTTTGCGGTGAGAGTTCGTGCCTCCAACCTACACGGAACAACTTCTACGCCAATTGGAGAACACCATCCAAGGATCCAAGTCCGTCGACGAGTACTTCAAGGAGATGAAGAAAGCCTTGCGACGAGTCGGCGTGGACGACCCCATGTCAATGAAGTTCCACTTCATGATGGGATTGAACAACGACATCTCCAAGACTATCTTCCTCGAGAACTACAAGTCCCTCGACGACAACTACATTGGTGCTCTCAAGGCGGAATAAGAACTCATGAAGGCCAAGGCTTCTCCACCCCAAGCACACTTCTCGAAGACCAAACTCAAAGACGACGAGCATGAGGCTAGTACCACCAAGATGTCCAAGCCCGATGAGCTCCAAGACGATCCTCCCAAGTTCGACTTCAACGCCATCCCTCTTTGTGGCATTGATGATGCCGAGTCCTCCACGACTCTTTTTCAAGATGGTGCGGCGACGAGTACGACTACGGAGACCTTCAAGGACCAAGCTTTTGAGGCAAGCAACATGGTGACGAGCAAGGATGATGCTTCCATATTAGGAGGCGAGAGTGATGATGTGCCATCTTTGGCCTTCATCCACGGCGACGATGACGAGATGATCGAGCATCGGATTTTCCCTTCGGTCATGGAGGAGAGTGATGATGTGCCATCTTCGGCCTTCATCCACGGTGACAACGATGAGATGGTTGAGCATGGGATTTTCCCTTCGACCACGGCGACGTATGATGACTCGAGTGACTTTTGCCACCATATTGAGAGTGAGAGTGACTTCAGCACTAGACCCATATATGACGAGTTGCCCCAATTCCCATGTGAGGAGAGCCACAACCCCCACCACTTGAGTGAGATGAGTGACTCCACCATATGTGACTTTGAGTGCATGATAGAGGCAAAGGTGTCCCGATCTTTCGATGAGATGATAACTATCGATTTGGTGGAGACGACTTTGACGATCCGACTACAAACGTGCACGACGTTGCGCCTTATCAATCGCTAAACCAATCTCCTGAGGTTACTGACGATGCCGGAAGCACGATCAGCCTGACCACGAAGGTCTATTCCTGCAAGCAATCGAAGAACAAGCAAGAATATGATAATGCAATCTGAATATTGCGAATATATATGAAGTATTGATAGTGGTGGGAATCCGTAAGCGGTCTTGGTCTGGTCGTTGGACACAAACGAAGTACACGAAGTTGCAATGGCTAACTTTTAACTAAACAAATTCCCAGGAAAAAGCTACTAGATGGATCTACTTATATAGGAGCAAGGGGTGGCGGCCAAGGAGGTGGGAGGACGTCCCAAGGCAGCCTAAAACCAACCCTAGGTCGTACAAGGCTCATGGGCCCAAGTGGAGGTGATGCAACACCTTTGGACTTGTAGTTTGACTCGGATTCTGGTGCAACGTCAGATTGTTTCAACCATAACTCAATGCTCTGGACGAATTTAAAGGTGAATCCAATTGGGTTGGAAAGAGCACGAAATCTAGTTTCCAACAAAAAAAGAATCACCCAATTCGGAGTCCGTATGAAAAAGTTGTTGGCGTTTTGAGTCAGGTATGTCTGTGCAGTCCGAATCTGAATCCAGAACGTGAGAGACTTGGACTCTATCTTCTCTTGGCCCAAAAGTGACGTGAGAGGACTTTTTGAACAGAACCTAAACTTCTCCTTTTGCCTTATCTTCATATGTGGATTGTACAAATGTCCCATACACCTGCAATTAGACAAAACACAAAAGTGTTTGAAGTATTTTTGTTCTGGATAACATAAATAGATTATTGAATAGTTTGCACTAGAAATCACCTGGCAAATATGCATGTATGCAATATTTTTGGTCGTATCCAAGGTAGTCATGTCCTCATCATCCTCCCCTTCTTGAAAACAAAGCCGTCCTCGGCGTTGCTTAATCTGAAATGTGGCTAACAAAAGAGACAAGGTGTACATGTTGTATATGTATATGTCATCCATTTTTACTTCCCGTGGATTTTGCACATATGACACATGTATACATGAGTAACTTTCATAGTTAATAAAATATAAAGCCAAAATATTATCACAAGAAGTAGAAGGCATGAAAGTATTGCAACTCAGTTTGCACATATAAGTGAAGCTCTTATTCATATGAAAAGATTGACAATATTCATCATTAAACCATCCCAACATTGATGAACCATCACCAAGATTAGAGGTCATATCAAAATGATTAAACATTGGCACAATTATTTTCAAACATATTTGATCCAAATCTGATTTATTCCCTGATTCACTTGATTCTTTTGCATCGATAGTTAATTCAATGGGCTCACTCAAAATTGTTTGATCACATGGCAAAGTCAAATCATCAACATAGTCCTCTAAGGTAGCTGGTGTGATCAAAGTAGTGGGTAGCTCACCGCATGGTGCACTTAAATTGACAAGACATTCATCATACTCATGTGGAAGTGGAAGATTAGTACCTTTGTCATTACCTCTTATGATCAACTCAGATGAGGTAGGCACTCTCGGTGATGATGTGTCACATGGTGGAGGTGATGTAGTCCTCACAACAACGGATGTGGTTGTCATAGTATGCTTAGTAGTTGAAGGGACAACCGTATCAACTCTTGGAATGTGCATCTCGCGCTTGTTCTCCTTGTGCGCAACACGTCGTTTTATTTCCTGTTCAGCTTTGCAAGCAAGATGAAACAAATGGTCCATAGGATAACACTCTTCATGTATTAGTATCTCCTGAATGTCACGATTTAATCCTCCCCAAAATCTATCCATAAAATCTTCTTCACTTTCTTCTAAAGAGGAATGCAGCAAGGTAGTTTGTAAAGTATCATAATATTTCGTTACGGTGTCACTACCTTGTTTTAAATGTTGCAACTTTGTAATCATGTCACGAGTATAATAAGCGGGAACGAATGTATGTCGCATGGCAAGTTTCAAATCATCCCAAGTAGTAGGTATATCATTAGGGTGTAACCGACAATATTCACTCCACCAAACTACAGCATAACCAGTGAAAGAACCAACCGCAACCTTAACTTTTTTACGTACATCAAAATTATTGGAAGCAAATATATTATTTAGGTCAAACTCCCATTCAATATATAAAGCAGGTCTAAAACGGCCATTAAATGGTGGTATAGAAACATTAACCTGATCATGTGCATTTGGATGTTTGTGCACCTCTCGTGACGGTTGTGGTATTTGCATAGGTGATGGCACATCTCCCACGATCGACAAACCCCATGAATTGACTCTAGATCCTGTCATGATTAGTCGAAACAAGAAACAAAATTCTAGAATAATGTTCCTATGAACTACTAGGATGTGGTGGTAAAGCGCTCACAGTAAAGCAAATATCAATATCTTACAAGTTCTTACCAAGCAGCAGGTGGTGACAGGCAACCAGCGGTGTCAAATAACTCCAAAGATTGAGTAAAGCGATTGCCAGGAGAACGTACGTATACACGGTGTAGAAATATGTGGAGCTAGGTTGGCTATATATGGTAGCAAAATATTAGCAATAATCAATTCAGAGATGCAATGTTGAATAAACGCTCAACGACGGTACTGTGCTGGTCCTAGGCTAGACCGGACTAGAGACGCGAGCCTAGAACACTAATGAGGTCACGGCGTAGCACAACTAGCATCAATGAAGGATACTAAGTAGCTCTGGACAGCAAGATATAAGTGAAGATCACAACGGCAGTAAAGATAATGATGAAAAACAACTGCCAAGCAGGATATACAACAACTCTCTCCAACTTTCCTCTTGAAAAGTTTGTGCCAATTTTCTGATAATTTTTTTCAAAGAATGCTACTAACTCAAGCTTTCCAATGCAAAAAGAATCACTCAATTCCGAGTTGATATGAGGAGTGAAAGAATTCTGAAACTGGCTTGAAAAACTGGAATAAGCTGTGTCCGCGAACTTCGGAGGGCAAAAAGACCTATTTAGAAGACGATTTTGAGGTGGCAAATATTGAACAAGTCTCTGCAACTATTTAGATGCGGCTCGTCGCTAGCTTTCATTTGAGTACTCGCGGAGTCAAAACGGACTTCGTATGAGGAAGGTATGCCTGTTTTACTAAACAGTGCACAAAACAGATTCCAATCCGAATTCAACTACGAGATTGAGTCTAGATAGATCCGAATTTTGTTTTTTTTCTTCTCTCTTTTTTTTCCTCACACTTTTTTCTTTCTCTTTTTTTTTCTGACTTCTTTTTCTTTTTTTTTCTCTCTTTTTTTTCTCTATCTTTTTTTCTCTCCCTCTTTCCAAGACAAACTAGATAAGATGCAGATTGGATCAAGCGAAGATGTGAACGACCTCAACTATGATTGTGACAATGAACTATGGGTAGCACATGGTGGAATTTGATGGATGGTGTGGTGGACAGCAGAAGGGATAACGATGCAGCGGCGACGTGACTAATGTGAACAGAACTCGAAACTCTAAACGAACTAGACCCTAAGACCAGCAACTCGACACGACGATGCAACCGATAATTCAATAATGCAAACAATGAATAGAAAATTGCAAAGGCTCAGACTGGCTTGGACAAAAGGATGAATAGATCTAACTTTTTTATGGCTTTTTCTTGGACAATAGGTAAGAAAATAAATCTAATCTAGGGGAAACTGGAAATTCTCACCGAGCAACCTGAAAACTGATACCACTTGATAGAGGCAAAGGTGTCCCGATCTTTTGATGAGATGATAACTATCGATTTGGTGGAGACGACTTTGACGATCCGACTACAAACGTGCACGACGTTGCGCCTTATCAATCGCTAAACCAATCTCCTGAGGTTACTGACGATGCCGGAAGCACGATCAGCCTGACCACGAAGGTCTATTCCTGCAAGCAATCGAAGAACGAGCAAGAATATGATAATGCAATCTGAATATTGCGAATATATATGAAGTATTGATAGTGGTGGGAATCCGTAAGCGGTCTTGGTCTGGTCGTTGGACACAAACGAAGTACACGAAGTTGCAATGGCTAACTTTTAACTAAACAAATTCCCAGGAAAAAGCTACTAGATGGATCTACTTATATAGGAGCAAGGGGTGGCGGCCAAGGAGGTGGGAGGACGTCCCAAGGCAGCCTAAAACCAACCCTAGGTCGTACAAGGCTCATGGGCCCAAGTGGAGGTGATGCAACACCTTTGGACTTGTAGTTTGACTCGGATTCTGGTGCAATGTCAGATTGTTTCAACCATAACTCAATGCTCTGGACGAATTTAAAGGTGAATCCAATTGGGTTGGAAAGAGCACGAAATCTAGTTTCCAACAAAAAAAGAATCACCCAATTCGGAATCCGTATGAAGAAGTTGTTGGCGTTTTGAGTCAGGTATCTCTGTGCAGTCCGAATCTGAATCCAGAACGTGAGAGACTTGGACTCTATCTTCTCTTGGCCCAAAAGTGACGTGAGAGGACTTTTTGAACAGAACCTAAACTTCTCCTTTTGCCTTATCTTCATATGTGGATTGTACAAATGTCCCATACACCTGCAATTAGACAAAACACAAAAGTGTGTGAAGTATTTTTGTTCTGGATAACATAAATAGATTATTGAAGAGTTTGCACTAGAAATCACCTGGCAAATATGCATGTATGCAATATTTTTGGTCGTATCCAAGGTAGTCATGTCCTCATCATCCTCCCCTTCTTGAAAACAAAGCCGTCCTCGGCGTTGCTTAATCTGAAATGTGGCTAACAAAAGAGACAAGGTGTACATGTTGTATATGTATATGTCATCCATTTTTACTTCCCGTGGATTTTGCACATATGACACATGTATACATGAGTAACTTTCATAGTTAATAAAATATAAAGCCAAAATATTATCACAAGAAGTAGAAGGCATGAAAGTATTGCAACTCAGTTTGCACATATAAGTGAAGCTCTTATTCATATGAAAAGATTGACAATATTCATCATTAAACCATCCCAACATTGATGAACCATCACCAAGATTAGAGGTCATATCAAAATGATTAAACATTGGCACAATTATTTTCAAACATATTTGATCCAAATCTGATTTATTCCCTGATTCACTTGATTCTTTTGCATCGATAGTTAATTCAATGGGCTCACTCAAAATTGTTTGATCACATGGCAAAGTCAAATCATCAACATAGTCCTCTAAGGTAGCTGGTGTGATCAAAGTAGTGGGTAGCTCACCGCATGGTGCACTTAAATTGACAAGACATTCATCATACTCATGTGGAAGTGGAAGATTAGTACCTTTGTCATTACCTCTTATGATCAACTCAGATGAGGTAGGCACTCTCGGTGATGATGTGTCACATGGTGGAGGTGATGTAGTCCTCACAACAACGGATGTGGTTGTCATAGTATGCTTAGTAGTTGAAGGGACAACCGTATCAACTCTTGGAATGTGCATCTCGCGCTTGTTCTCCTTGTGCGCAACACGTCGTTTTATTTCCTGTTCAGCTTTGCAAGCAAGATGAAACAAATGGTCCATAGGATAACACTCTTCATGTATTAGTATCTCCTGAATGTCACGATTTAATCCTCCCCAAAATCTATCCATAAAATCTTCTTCACTTTCTTCTAAAGAGGAATGCAGCAAGGTAGTTTGTAAAGTATCATAATATTTCGTTACGGTGTCACTACCTTGTTTTAAATGTTGCAACTTTGTAATCATGTCACGAGTATAATAAGCGGGAACGAATGTATGTCGCATGGCAAGTTTCAAATCATCCCAAGTAGTAGGTATATCATTAGGGTGTAACCGACAATATTCACTCCACCAAACTACAGCATAACCAGTGAAAGAACCAACCGCAACCTTAACTTTTTTACGTACATCAAAATTATTGGAAGCAAATATATTATTTAGGTCAAACTCCCATTCAATATATAAAGCAGGTCTAAAACGGCCATTAAATGGTGGTATAGAAACATTAACCTGATCATGTGCATTTGGATGTTTGTGCACCTCTCGTGACGGTTGTGGTATTTGCATAGGTGATGGCACATCTCCCACGATCGACAAACCCCATGAATTGACTCTAGATCCTGTCATGATTAGTAGAAACAAGAAACAAAATTCAAGAATAATGTTCCTATGAACTACTAGGATGTGGTGGTAAAGCGCTCACAGTAAAGCAAATATCAATATCTTACAAGTTCTTACCAAGCAGCAGGTGGTGACAGGCAACCAGCGGTGTCAAATAACTCCAAAGATTGAGTAAAGCGATTGCCAGGAGAACGTACGTATACACGGTGTAGAAATATGTGGAGCTAGGTTGGCTATATATGGTAGCAAAATATTAGCAATAATCAATTCAGAGATGCAATGTTGAATAAACGCTCAACGACGGTACTGTGCTGGTCCTAGACTAGACCGGACTAGAGACGCGAGCCTAGAACACTAATGAGGTCACGGCGTAGCACAACTAGCATCAATGAAGGATACTAAGTAGCTCTGGACAGCAAGATATAAGTGAAGATCACAACGGCAGTAAAGATAATGATGAAAAACAACTGCCAAGCAGGATATACAACAACTCTCTCCAACTTTCCTCTTGAAAAGTTTGTGCCAATTTTCTGATAATTTTTTTCAAAGAATGCTACTAACTCAAGCTTTCCAATGCAAAAAGAATCACTCAATTCCGAGTTGATATGAGGAGTGAAAGAATTCTGAAACTGGCTTGAAAAACTGGAATAAGCTGTGTCCGCGAACTTCGGAGGGCAAAAAGACCTATTTAGAAGACGATTTTGAGGTGGCAAATATTGAACAAGTCTCTGCAACTATTTAGATGCGGCTCGTCGCTAGCTTTCATTTGAGTACTCGCGGAGTCAAAACGGACTTCGTATGAGGAAGGTATGCCTGTTTTACTAAACAGTGCACAAAACAGATTCCAATCCGAATTCAACTACGAGATTGAGTCTAGATAGATCCGAATTTTGTTTTTTTCTTCTCTCTTTTTTTTCCTCACACTTTTTTTCTTTCTCTTTTTTTTCTGACTTCTTTTTCTTTTTTTTCTCTCTTTTTTTTCTCTATCTTTTTTTCTCTCCCTCTTTCCAAGACAAACTAGATAAGATGCAGATTGGATCAAGCGAAGATGTGAACGACCTCAACTATGATTGTGACAATGAACTATGGGTAGCACATGGTGGAATTTGATGGATGGTGTGGTGGACAGCAGAAGGGATAACGATGCAGCGGCGACGTGACTAATGTGAACAGAACTCGAAACTCTAAACGAACTAGACCCTAAGACCAGCAACTCGACACGACGATGCAACCGATAATTCAATAATGCAAACAATGAATAGAAAATTGCAAAGGCTCAGACTGGCTTGGACAAAAGGATGAATAGATCTAACTTTTTTGTGGCTTTTTCTTGGACAATAGGTAAGAAAATAAATCTAATCTAGGGGAAACTGGAAATTCTCACCGAGCAACCTGAAAACTGATACCACTTGATAGAGGCAAAGGTGTCCCGATCTTTTGATGAGATGATAACTATCGATTTGGTGGAGACGACTTTGACGATCCGACTACAAACGTGCACGACGTTGCGCCTTATCAATCGCTAAACCAATCTCCTGAGGTTACTGACGATGCCGGAAGCACGATCAGCCTGACCACGAAGGTCTATTCCTGCAAGCAATCGAAGAACGAGCAAGAATATGATAATGCAATCTGAATATTGCGAATATATATGAAGTATTGATAGTGTTGGGAATCCGTAAGCGGTCTTGGTCTGGTCGTTGGACACAAACGAAGTACACGAAGTTGCAATGGCTAACTTTTAACTAAACAAATTCCCAGGAAAAAGCTACTAGATGGATCTACTTATATAGGAGCAAGGGGTGGCGGCCAAGGAGGTGGGAGGACGTCCCAAGGCAGCCTAAAACCAACCCTAGGTCGTACAAGGCTCGTGGGCCCAAGTGGAGGTGATGCAACACCTTTGGACTTGTAGTTTGACTCGGATTCTGGTGCAACGTCAGATTGTTTCAACCATAACTCATTGCTCTGGACGAATTTAAAGGTGAATCCAATTGGGTTGGAAAGAGCACGAAATCTAGTTTCCAACAAAAAAAGAATCACCCAATTCGGAGTCCGTATGAAAAAGTTGTTGGCGTTTTGAGTCAGGTATGTCTGTGCAGTCCGAATCTGAATCCAGAACGTGAGAGACTTGGACTCTATCTTCTCTTGGCCCAAAAGTGACGTGAGAGGACTTTTTGAACAGAACCTAAACTTCTCCTTTTGCCTTATCTTCATATGTGGATTGTACAAATGTCCCATACACCTGCAATTAGACAAAACACAAAAGTGTGTGAAGTATTTTTGTTCTGGATAACATAAATAGATTATTGAATAGTTTGCACTAGAAATCACCTGGCAAATATGCATGTATGCAATATTTTTGGTCGTATCCAAGGTAGTCATGTCCTCATCAGTGCACCTACCTTGAGGGAGTGAGTGAACCACCACATAGAGAGAGTGAGGACACTTCGATTTCTAACGACTTAACCTCTACCTCTATTGTGTCTTCTCATTTGGTGCTAGGTCCCATATATGATGACGCGCCGATTCGCGACGACTACGTCTTCCTTTGGACAAGACGATGGCCATGGTGGAATATGATGCACCCCCCACATGGTTCCATCAAGATGAAGATGACCACCATTTGGTCTTCCCCACCTCACCTACACCACTTGAGTGGAATAAAGAAGGTAACATAGGTGAAGGTGATGCTCTAGTCCCACTAGTGGACATTCTTGACATTGATTGCTTGCATGATGTTGATCAACCTATTACCATGCTTCATGCTAGTGCGACTTCCCCATGCGATGATTTACCCATTTATGATGAGTTTGATGATTTCCATGTGGAGTCTATTAGTTGTGATGCCATGTTACATAGGATTTCTTGTTACAATTCTTTAGGTCACATCATGTTTGACAACCCGCTTGACTTGTCATATGCTATGAATGAGATTAATCATATGTCATATTTGCAATCTCATCGTAGTGACTATGCATATGCCATTAAAATTAACCCAGTTTGCACTTATGGCATAGATGACAAGCCCATGGTTATTGGCATTTGTTTCTCTTGTGATGATATTGATATGCTCCCTTTGCATCATTTATCTCATATTCCATGCCATGATTACCTAGCTTCGGTTATGCATTGTTTTGGATGTTGTCCATTTTCTCCATATGATGTTTCCAATATTGCTCATGAGGAGACCCCCATAGTTTCCTCATACATTTTAGGAGATTTTGCTCCAGCCCATCAATTGCATGATCCCACTAATTGTGTGCACAATATGCTCCCCATGAATCATAATGATATTGTTGTGCCATATACTAGTATGCTCAATTTGCATCCCCATCGTCTTATACATAACAACTATTCTTTCATGATGGATGACATGTTCTTGTACCATGCATCAAATTTCTTTGAGCGATGCTTATCTTGTGCTAACACTCAATTGCACATACACATCATGATGGATGATGTGTACATTTACCACGCGCACAATTTCTTTGGTTTGTGTCTCTTTTGTGTAGGTACCCATGAATACTTTTCAACCTCGCAATCCCACAAGTTGACAAAACAAGCTCTAGAGAGCAATGATGACTTGGAATCCCATGGATTGTCTTTCCCACCGCTCACTTCGCACAAACACTTCGCGCATTTCTTTTAGATGTCCCTCACTTGGCTATGGGTTATTGTCCATTACATATTCTATGCCCATCTTGCCATGTTCACTTTGCATGATATGCTCATTCCTCTGCCTTTGCCATGCATTTGTGACCCATGCTTTGCATTACACATAATGATTGATTCTAGTACTTGTATATGTATTTGCAAGCTTGGTGGAGATATCACGTGTTATTGCCATGTTTGCTTTGTGCCCCATGCCTATGATGATACTATGATCTTGCTTTGTGATCGTGCTTGCGATATGTCATGTGCATTGCCTATGCCTATTATTTGCTCATATGACATGATTGCCATGATTTCCTCTAGTATGTTGCATCTTTGCACTACTAGCTTGCACGACTTGATTACTATGCTTGCTTACGTTGCATCACCAATGATTCATACTTGTTCATTTTATGCGGTTGATGACAACCATCTACATGCTTTACACATGATTATTATTGCTTCTTGTCATATATCTCCATATGTTGCCTCTCTCATGCTAGATGATTTGCCATGTATTGAGTGCAATTATGCCTTTAGTCATGATAATGAGTTTGCCCCCATAGCATTCTCACATATATTTGGAGATTTTGACATATTTCTTATGAAGCATGCTTGTCCTACCTCTTTGCACCATATACCTCGTGCCATGAATATTGCCATTGTCGCATCATATTGTTCATGCACTTGTGCTTCTAATGGTTATGTGCAAGAGAAGAGAACCATCATGATGGATGATGTGTTTATCTACCATGCACATACGTTCTTTCTTTTGTTGTGTGCATGTGTAGGATACTTGGACTTTGTGTCGACTTCCACTTCACGTGAGTTGACCATTAGAGCTCTTGAGAGCGAACCACCTTCTACCACGACGATTCTACATCGCTTTTGCTTGCGCTTCGGCATTGTGAAGGGCGCACAAGGACACGCCTTCAAGGTGACATCTTTCTTGAGCATGGATATGACGGATCAAACTACTTGTGTTGCTTGCACCATGAGACTTATTGTTCATCTTGGACACCTTGATTGCACACATGTTAGAGATCTTGTTTCGACTTGTTATTTTCACCATCCCATGCATCATGATATATATGCCTTGTGTGTTGCATCCAATTCTTGGATTACTTGCTCCTCTCATATGTTTGGTTGCAACAATGTCATCACTTCACATATGCCATGTCCCATTGCTTGTCACATGATTGACTTGATTGCCTCACACATGATGAACAATTGCTCTTTCTATTGTGTTGAGTGCCACACTATGTTCACTACACCCTATGCACATTATGCTTGGATTGTCTTGCACTTAACCCATGTGTTTAGACATCTCATCTTCTTAGGTGTTGTGAATGATTCCTATGCCTACCATAGACCTTTCATTGAGTGCTTTGCCCATGCTTGCTATGAACTTGAGATAGATGCTTATTCTCTTGACACACATATTTGCATCTCTACCTCCAATTTACATGCTTGTCCCCATGATATGTTTGCTTGTGCTCGATTGATATACTTACATGCCATGTCTCAATCCTTTGTCACACCATATGCTTTGCATGATGACGACACTTGTTTGGTGACCTCTTGAATGCTTGGTTTTGCACTAACGCTAACCACATTTGTTTTTCCAAGTGTTTGTTGTCCTTATTCCTTTTGAAGGAATCACAAGACGGTGCGACATTGGAGAGTGCCCATTTCAAGCTTCAAGATGACAAGTACTTGGTGAACGTCCACTTCTACACGGCGAAGCCATCTCTTTCCCATGGTGATTTGGTTTTCGATCCGAGGTCGGATCTTTCCCAAGGGAGGGGAGATGATACGGAGCATCCTATGGACATCACCATGTCAAGAGTCCGTTTGGCGAGTGACACGTGCGACATCTACTTCACATACACAAAGGTGAATCATCTCCTTTACACGTGCTCACTTGACCCCTTCGAGGATGGTATACTACTTGACACTTCTCCCGTGTGCATGCATAGGTATTGTCGGAGCTTCACGGATGTTGAGGAGGAGTGCAAGCGCCAAGGAGCAACTACACCATCCGCGAGGGAAGCCTGGAAGCGACGACAGAAGAAGACGGAGCTGCTGAAGCTACAGCGGCCGGACATCCGGGCCAGAGGCCGGACATCCGGTGCCTGTGCAGCTGCCAAGGAGCTACACCAATAGACGGCCAACAGCATTAGCGGCCGGACATCCGGTGCCAGCCCCGGACATCCGGCGCCTCGCCAAAGCCCGGACATCCGGCCCTTCCCCCGAAAATCCGGCATCGACGACACAACGCACCCGAAGTTTGGCCACTTCAGCCCGGACATCCGGCCCGAGCCCCGGACATCCGGCGCCTCGCGAAGCCCCGGACATCCGGCCCCCAGCCCGGACATCCGGCGCCTGCCTGCACGCAAAGTCGGGCCAGAGGCCCATGTATCCCTTTCCGACTTACCCCTTCGTGGCTTAGACTATATATACTACTCCCCCTCCTCCATTCTAGGGTTAGCAAAGTGATAGCTCATTTGATAGAGAGCTTTGCTCCTTGTACCACTCTACTCTTGAGAGAGAGAGAGACTACTACTCCTTATGGAGGCCAAGACCTCCATCTAGGAGAAGATCCTGCGGGATATATCATCAAGACCCCCTCTTGGGCGGCCCCCCTTCATGACCTCCTCATGGAGATGAACTTTACCTTGTATCTTTCCCTTTGTTGTTCATGTACCTTGTGTATCTTGTGTGTTTGATTGTCTAGTGGATGTGTGATTGGACTTGTTCTTGAGTGTTCCCCCTTGTGATTTCTCTCCGTTCTTCCCCGTGTTCATCGTGTTCTTCGAGGGAACCCACTCCAATCGTGAAAGATCGGCCTACACCGGGTTAGCCCCGTATCAGAAGGGGTACGAAACCAACCCTATCTCTTGTTTCCCCACACATACGGACTCTAAAAACAGCCTATACTTATGTATTTTGAAATTATATGGGCCTGGCCCAATAATAAGGTGATGCAACACCTATAATAGCCTCTGGACGAAATTTGTGAAGTGGCATCTTGTATATTTCGTCCAAGCCTTCACGCACTCATTACGACGGCTTCAAAGTCCTGAAATCATCACTTGAAACTCTGTTCTTGTTTCCCTCACGCATGCCATCATCTCCATGCTTGTTCTTGCTCCAATGTTCATCCTTCTCCAAGCTAGGCCCTTCATTTGTAATCAAAACAAATGTATCCAATTTAGGCAACATCATATTCTCATGAACATTAGAATCATTACCAAGAAATGAAAGTACCTAGTAATTTAATTGGCGTGCACGAGCTCTAGTTATTGGTCCCGTATGTATAGTAGCAGGGGCTGTGGGTGTAACAATGGTATTGATGTCCTCATCATCCTCCCCTTCTTGAAATGAAGTCGTCCTCGACGGAAGCTCATCTTCCTCACCCAAATAAGGCTTCAAATCTGCAATGTTAAAAGTGGGACTAACCCCAAAATCTGCAGGCAGCTCAAGTTTATATGCATTATCATTTATTTTCTCTAACACCTTAAAAGGACCATCAGCACGTGGCATTAGCTTTGATTTGTGCAAATAAGGAAATCTGTCCTTACGCAAATGTAACCAAACAAGATCTCCAGGTGCAAACACAACATGTTTTCTACCCTTATCTCCACCAAGTTTATATTTATCATTCATACGCTCAATGTTTTCCTTAGTTAATTCATGCATTTTTAAGATCAATTCAGCACGTTGTTTAGCATCAAAATTAACCTTCTCCGGAGATGGAGGAGGCAACAAATCAATAGGTGCACGAGGTAGAAAGCCATACACAATTTCAAAAGGGCACATCTTAGTAGTAGAATGCAATGAACAATTATAAGCAAATTCAATATGAGGCAAGCATTCTTCCCACATTTTCTTATTATTCTTCAAAACAGCCCTAACCATAGTATACAAAGTTCTATTGACTACTTCAGTTTGTCCATCAGTTTGGGGGTGACAAGTAGTACTAAAAAGCAGTTTAGTCCCCAACTTAGCCCATAAAGATCTCCAAAAGTGGCTAAGAAATTTAGTATCACGATCTGAAACAATAGTATTTGGCACACCATGCAAGCGAATAATTTCACGAAAGAATAAATCAGCAACATTAATAGCATCATCACTTTTATGACATGGTATAAAGTGTGCAATTTTCGAGAATATGTCCATGATAACAAATATGCTATCCCTCCCCTTCTTTGTTCGAGGTATACCTAAAACAAAGTCCATAGATATATCCTCCCAAGGAACACTAGGTACAGGCAAAGCCATATATAAACCATGAGGATTGAGTCGTGACTTAGCTGTTTGACATGTAGTGCAGCGAGCAACAAAACGCTCAACATCCCGTCTCATCTTTGGCCAAAAGAAATGTGTAGCAAGTATATCCTCCATCTTCTTCACGCGAAAGTGTCCCATTAATCCTCCTCCATGCGCCTCCTGCAACAATAAAAGATGAACGGAGCTAGCTGGAATGCATAGCTTCTTAGCCCGAAACACAAGTCCATCGTTAACGACGAACTTGTTCCATGTTCTCCGTTCCTTACAATTCTGCAATACATCTTCAAATTCAGCATCATGCACATATTGATCTTTGATGGTCTCCAAACCAAATATTTTAAAGTCAAGTTGTGAAAGCATAGTATAACGGCGAGACAATGCATCAGCAATAACATTTTCTTTACCCTTCTTGTGTTTAATGACATAAGGGAAAGTCTCGATGAATTCAACCCATTTAGCATGTCTACAGTTCAGTTTTGCTTGACTTTTAATATGTTTCAAAGATTCATGATCAGAATGTATAACAAATTCTTTGGGCCATAAATAATGTTGCCATGTTTCTAAGGTCCGAACAAGAGCATATAATTCTTTATCAAAAGTAGAATAGTTCAGACTAGGCCCACTCAATTTTTCAGAAGAGTATGCAACAAGTTTGCCATCTTGTAATAACACACCTCCTAATCCAATTCCACTAGCACCACATTCAAGCTCAAAAGTCTTATTAAATTCAGGAAGTTGGAGTAAAGGAGCATGTGTCAACTTACCTTTCAATACCGTCATGGCTTCTTCCTGCGCCGTACCCCAAACAAAAGGCACATCCTTATTTGTAAGATCATTGAGAGGTGCAGCAATGGTGCTGAAATCTCTCACAAAACGCCTATAGAAACTAGTGAGTCCAAGAAAACTCCTCACTTGTGTGACCATTTTGGGCTGCGGCCAACTCTCGATAGCTTCAATCTTGGCTTTATCAACTTCAATTCCGTGTGGAGTAACAACATAGCCAAGAAAAGATACTCGGTCGGTGCAAAAGGTGCACTTCCCAAGGTTACCAAACAAACGTGCATCACATAAAGCAATAAAAACAGCACGTAAATGTTCCAAATGTTCCTCCAAAGATCTGCTATAAATCAGTATATCATCAAAATAGACTACCACAAATCGTCCAATGAAAGCAAGTAAAACTTTGTTCATTAATCTCATGAAAGTACTAGGTGCATTAGTTAACCCAAAAGGCATGACTAACCACTCATATACCCCAAACTTAGTTTTAAATGCTATTTTCCATTCATCCCCCAATTTCATATGAATTTGATGGTATCCACTACGCAAATCAACTTTGGAGAATATTGTAGAGCCACTCAATTCATCAAGCATATCATCTAGCCTGGGAATAGGATGACGATAACGAATAGTAATATTGTTAATGCCTCTACAATCAACACACGTACGCGATGTACCATCCTTTTTAGGCACTAGAATAATAGGAACAACACAAGGACTAAGGGATTCACGTATATAACCTTTGTCGAGGAGCTCCTAGACTTGACACATAATGTCTTTCGTCTCCTCTGGATTGGTACGGTATGGTGCACGGTTGGGTAGCGATGCACCGGGAATTAAGTCAATATGATGCTCAATCCCTCAAATAGGTGGTCATCCCGGTGGCACATCTTGTGGAAAGACTTCAGCGAACTCCTACAAAATGTTAGTAACAGCAGGAGGCAAAGAGGAAGGCACGTCCTCGAATGAAAATAATGTCTCTCTGCACACAAAAGCATAGCAAGTAGATTTGCTAAAAGCTAGCTCATCAATATCAGATTTGGTGGCAAGTAAACATGCACTTTTCAAATTAATTTCAGAAGCAACACTAGATGGTTTATTATCAGGCTTCATTTGTTGCTCAAATTCTTTTGCCACAATTTGATTTTCACTCTAATTTTTCTCCTATTTTGCTTTATTAGCTCTATTAATATCATCTTTCAAAATGGAATCAGGAGACATAGGAAGCAAAGTAATATGTTTATCCTTATCAAGAAGAGTATACTGATTGTTTCGACCATGGTGTACAGAATTTTTATCAAATTGCCATGGCCTACCAAGTAATACATGCTTGCATAGGTACCGCATCACAAGCAACATAATCAGCATATGTAGAGATACTAAAATGCACATGAACAATGCGTGTTACCTTAACCTTGGCGCTGTTGTTGAACCATTGGATGTAGTAAGGATGTGGATGTGGTCTTGTGGTGAGAGCTAGCTTCTCCACCATCTCCATGCTAGCCAAGTTCTTGCAGCTCCCTCCATCTATGATGACGCGAACAGAACGTTCCTTCACAACCCCCTTTGTATGGAACAAATTATGCCTCTGATTTTTCTCAGCTTTTGTGACCTGCACACTCAAAACACGTTGAGCAACTAAACATTCATACCTGTCAGCATCTTCAGGAGCCATGTATTGCGTCTCATGATCATAATCGTCTCCACCGTGTTCTTCACGTGTAATAAGAGCCAAAGTCTCCTCATCATAGTCACTAGCGGACTCATACCCACCATCCTCAGTAGCAATCATCACACGCTGAGATTTGCATTCTCTCGCATAATGACCTCTTCCCTTACAACGACGACAAATAATATCACTTGTGTGCCCTGTTAATGCCATGGAAGATGAAGAGCTCTGTGCATGCCCGACAGGTGTGCTCTATCTAGATAGTGGTGGTTGTGCCTGCTTTCTTGTATCACGGCTGGAGGTGGCAGCTGATGGAGGTGCTGGTGCAGTGGAAGTAGAGGATGCACGTGGTGTCCATGATGAAGGTCGACCTGCAGAAAAGTTAGTTCGCGCCAATGCCTGTCAATCCTGCACTTCACGTTCAGCTTTACAAGCAAGATGGAATAAACGAGTGATATTATTATACTCCTTATACTCTAGAATGGTCTGAATCTCTCTATTTAATACACCCATAAAACGTGCAAGCGTAGCTTCATTCTCCTCAACAATACCACATCTAATCATGCCAGTTTGTAATTCCAGATAATATTCTTCTACGGAATTTGTTCCTTGTCTTAAACGCTGCAATTTTTGAAATAATTCATGTTGATAATATGGTGGAACCCAATGAGTACGCATAGCAGTTTTCAAAGTAGCTCAAGTAGCTGGAATAGGATATAATCTACAATGTTTAGACCACCAAACACATGCAAAGCTAGTGAAAGCACAAACAGCAGCAGGAACACGTCTCTCCTCAGGATATTGTAAACATGTAAATCGCTGTTCAGTTTCTAACTCCCAAGTAAGATATATATCAGGAACATATCTACCCTCAGATGGTGGAATATTCAATTTTAGTTTAGGAAGGTGGTCATGATCTCGTACCTCAGGTGGTGCAGCCCTACCGTTGCGATGATATGCATGAGGACGACCTGGTGGTGCTAGTGCTGGTGGTTGCACGTAGTTCTGATTTTGATCAACCTCATCCTCGTAATGGTCCTCCACCTCTGCAGTAGCAGCAGGAGCTACAGAAGCATCAACAGTAGGTACAGCGGCACCAGAAGTTTGACCAGGCTCAAGGGGAACGCGTTGTGCTCGTCCCACTTGATTTGGAAGGCGATGTTGTTATTGTTGTTGTAGAGGTGCGACAGGTGCAGCGGGCGGTGGTTGTGGAAGATGCGCGAGCAATTCATTAAACTTGTTATTGAGCTTTGTTTTGAACGCCTTCTCAATGCCATCTATCTTCTCCATGGCCTCTTCAGATCTGTTTAGCACATCTTCCACCTGTCCACTCATCATTTGCTGAAACTTATTGTGTAACTCTTTGTTCGTCATGTTCTCCCAGTCAGTCTCGTCGGCTTGTGATCCTGCCATGGTTAGCAGCAATAGAAACACACAAGAATATGATCCTATAGACTACTAGGAAGTGGTGCTGGTGTGTCACAAATCCGTCAAGCGTATCTCAAAATCTTAGCAGTTCTTACCAAGCAGCAGGTGGTGATCGGCAACCGTTGTAGTCAAAACTCTCAAAAGCTTGGATAGAGCGATTGTCAGGGAGAGTCAAATGCACGACGTAGATGTATGTGGAGCTGGGAAGGCTTATAATATGGTAGCAAAAAGGGTCAGCAATAATCAATTCAGAGATGCAAAGTTGAATAAACGCTCAACGATGGTACTGTGCTGGTCCTAGGCTAGACCGTAGTAGAGACGTGAGCCTAGAACACTAACAAAATCATGGCGCAGCACACAAACAAGGGAAAAGCCCACTCCGTAAAAAATCGCTCTTTTTTGCGCTCTTTTTTTTTTGCACTCCTCTGTTTTTTTGCAAAAAATCACAATAATGGCGAGTGTCTCAAAAATCGCTCTTTTTTGTGCTCTTTTTTTTGCACTCCTCTATTTTTTTGCAAAAAATCACAATGTTTTTTTTTCGGAAATCAGGGCAGCGACGACGTAAAAGTGCAACAAAAAATCACTATGATGGCGAGTGTCTCAAAGGACTCAGAAAAGCCTAAAAACAGGATAGGGAACAAATATTTTTGGTCGCCGAAATTTTGGCCTAAAAACTGCCTGGGGGTCTCCAGACTCTTTTTTTTTGTTTTTTCGAAACCTACTCAGGAAAGGAAACACGAATTGGAAAATAGATGGATCTCGAAAACAAACCTAATATGAAAAGAACTCGGATTGGTGGTGGATATATGGTGGTAGGATATGGTAGCGGTGGTGGTATATGGTAGCGGTGGTGGTATATGGTAGTGGTGGTGGTATATGGATACGGATCGGTGGTGGTATATGGATACGGATCGGTGGTGGTATATGGATACGGATCGGTGGTGGTATATGGTAGTGGTGGTGGTATATGGATACGGATCGGTGGTATATGGCAGCGTTGGTGGGATATGGCAGCGATGGTGGTATATGGCAGCGGTGGTGGGATATGGCAGTAGCGATGAAGATGGTGCGGTGGCGGTGTGATAAACTGTGACATAACTCGAAACTCTAAAGGACTAGACGCTAAGACCAGCACCTAGACACGACTATGCAACCGCAAATTCAACAAAGCAAAACCCTAAAAAGATTATGCAAAGGCTTAGATTGGTTCGGATATGATGAACTAACCCTATTTTTTGGCTTTTTCATGGACTGTAGGTATGAAGAACAAACTCGGTCTAAACTACGAAAAACTGTAAAATCTCACCGAGCAACCTGGAAATCTGATACCACTTGATAGAGGCAAAGGTGTCCCGTCTTTCGATGAGATGGTGGCTATCGTTTTTGATGGAGTAGACTTTCATGATCCGACTACAAACGTGCGAGGACGTCGCGCCTTAGCAATCGCTAAACCAACTCTGAGAGGTTATTGACCACAGCGGAGCACGATCAACCTGACCACGAGGGTCTATTTCCTGCAAGCAAACGAAGAACAAGCAAGAAACTAAGATTGGAATCAGGAAATTGTGACTATAAGAGGAAAGCTTTATTGATCAAGGTGGGGTTCTGTGACGTCTTGGTCTGGTCGTTGAACACAAACGAAGTACGCGAAGTTGTAGCTATGGCGAACTTTTAATCTCTAGGTTCGAAAGTATGTCTAGAGGAGGGGTGATTTGACTACTTGACCAAATAAAAATCTAGCCTTTTCCCAATTTTAAGTTTTGGAAGATTTTAGCAACTTAGCACAAGTCAAGCAATCAACCTACACATGCAAGTCTAAGAGTATAGCAGAGGAATGTAAAACATTGCCCATGAAGGTAAAGGGAGGAGTTTGGAGGGAGCAAACGCAATGTAGACGCGGAGATTTTTTCCGTGGTTCCGATAGGTGGTGATATCGTACATCCACGTTGATGGAGACTTCAACCCACGAAGGGTAACGGTTGCGCGAGTCCACGAAGGGCTCCACCCACGAAGGGTCCATGAAGAAGCAACCTTGTCTATCCCACCATGGCCATCACCACGAAGGACTTGTCTCACTAGGGTAGATCTTCACGAAGTAGGCGATCTCCTTGCCCTTACAAACTCCTTGGTTCAACTCCACAATCTTGTCGGAGGCTCCCAAGTGACACCTAACCATCGGAGACACCACTCTCCAAAAGGTAATAGATGGTGTGTTGATGATGAACTCCTTGCTCTTGTTCTTCAAATGATAGTCTCCCCAACACACAACTCTCTCACACAAATTTGGATTTGGTGTAAAGATGAGTTGAGTGGAAAGCAACTTCGGGAAGGCTAGAGATCAAGATTCTTGTGGTTGGAATGAAATATCTTGGTCTCAACACATGAGTAGGTGGTTCTCTCTCAGAAAATGTGTGCTGGAAGTGTAGGCATGTTCTGATGGCTCTCCTTACTAATAAAGGAAGGGTGGAGGGGTATATATAGCCTCCACACAAAATCTAACCATTACACGCAAATCACCAAACTCGGTGGGACCGAATCATGAAACTCGGTCAGACCGATTTAGTTCAAAATGTGAATGTTAGGATTTTCGGTGGGACCGACATGTCAACTCGGTGGGACCGATTTCATTAGGGTTAGGGCATAACGTAATCTCGGTGACACCGATCAATAAACTCGGTAGGACCGATTTCTGTAATAGGCAAACAGAGAGTTGGTCAGGCAAACTCGGTGGGACTGATTCGCTCATTTCGGTGAGACCAAAATGTTAGGAAAGGGAAACAGAGAGTTTGCATTGCGAACTCGGAGGGATCGATCGCTCATCTCGGTTGGACCAAAACGTTACTAAGGGAAATAGAGAGTTTGCAATCCCATGTCGATGAGACCGGGATCCCTATCGGTGAGACCGAAGTGACTAGGGTTTCTAGCAGTGGTTATGTCAAGTGAACTCGGTGGCGCCGGATAGATCAAATCAGTAGGGCCGAGTTTGACTTTTGGTTTGGGACATATGTGGATATGAGAAAGTGGTTGAGGGCTTTTGGAGCATATCACTAAGCATTTTGAGCAAGCAAGCCATTAAGCAACACCTCATCCCCCTTTTAATAGTATTGGCTTTTCCTATGGACTCAATGTGATTTTGGATCACTAAAATGAAAATGTAGAGTCTTGAGCTTGAGCCAATATGTGTCCTTACCATTTTGAGGGATGTACATTCCTAATCCATGCCATGCCAATCATTGAACTTTCTGAAATAATCATCTTGAAATAGCATTAGTTCAATGCGCTATATGTTGTTAGGAATTACCAAAACCACCCAGGGATAGTTGCACTTTCAATCTCCCTCTTTTTGGTAATTGATGACAACATATAGAACAAAGCTTTGACAAATGATAATAAGATTGAAATGCGTCGTTGCTTTGAGAAGTATGTGATAAGCAAGAGCTCCCCCTAAATTTGTGCATTATTTAAAATTTGCTTTTGAATGCAAATGCACAATCGATTAGGATCATGGGTCACTCTTCCATGTCACGTACATCTTGGTGGAGCGCTCAAAATGATAGGAATTAAAACATGCACTCATCACCAAGCAAAGTGAATGATCATATAGGGATATAAAAGATAATATCATCCAAGCATAAGCATTAAGGTAGGATATGATCAAATACACGATCATAAAGTATCAAACGAGCACACACATAAGTATCAAGCAAATAGCAAGAAAGACAAAGAAGCAACACTCTCTCTCTCGAAGCCTATGATCTATACATTTCTCCCCCTTTGGCAACAAGTTACCAAAAAGTTTGAAAATGCATAGTGCTATGCGCCTCTCTAGGCTTGATCTTTGGGAGGTGGTGTAGAGAGGACTCCTAGGACGAAGGCATCAGTAGTTGTTGTTGGAGCTGGTGGAGTGGCAACTGGAGGTCGCACTGAAGCTGTTGCTGCTGGTGCTAAAGTAGTTGCTCTAGTGTCAGGCACTCGCACTGCAGTACATCTCTGACCTCTAGGCACTCTCTGAAAAGCATCTGTAGTAGCCTTCCCTTTCTTCTCCTTTGCTTCCTCCTGGAGCTGCTCAACAGCTGTCTGCATCTCTGTTACTTTCAGATCAAGATCATAGAACTTGGTCTCAATGATCCTTTCCAAGCTATCCTGATTCTGAGTCAAGGTGGCCAAGCCCTTCTCAATCCTCAAAGTTGCTTGAATCAGATATCCAAGCTGATCTTGTTTTGTCTTCAGAAAAACTTGAGATGCCTCCTCAACACTTGGCATCTTTGCAGCCTTCTCAGCCTTTTCCTTTGCTCTCTTCTCTTGTGCTTGCACAGATGTGGGATCATCCTCATTCATCACAACTGTGTTATCCTCAAAATCTGGTCTCAAAGGTAAGTGCTCCTTGTCCAACAAATAAGTGCATGTGCCCATCTTGGAGTTGATGAGCACCTGAATGTGTGGAGCATACCCACAAGATCTCTTCTGATCAGCAGCTGTCCTCTTGATTGTCTCAACAATCAAACTCATGACCTTGAATTTCTGAGGAACATCAAATATCTGCAGCAAGTTGATTGAATGTCCTCTGATCATCTTGTAATCTCCAGATTTGGGCAACAAAGTGTGCCTCAAGATTGTGTTGATTGTAGCTAGACCAGACAACAAGTAATGTACAGATCCCAATCTATGTGTATCCAATGCTTTGTCTGGGATCTCTTTGTACATATTTGCCATAGAGTTGTGGTCTTTCTTCTTTTTGGCATAGACATCCAAATCATCTTCATGCTCCTCAGGGGCATTTATCAACTTGGCCCACTCATCAACTATTGACCGGTACCTTGTACCCTCAGACATCCATACAATCCTACCATCTGGATAAAAATGAGCAGTGGAGTAGAATTGCATGATGAGTTCATCATTCAACTTTGTCAGCTTTTGACCCACAAAATTGTCAACACCACATGATCTGAAGCTCTCATGTACACCTGGAAAATAGTCTTCATTCTCATCAATGTAATCCCAATCAACCCACTTCATATCATAGACAATAGGCTTCTTGCCAAGCAAAGTGGTCTCATAGAAATCTTGTTGTTCTTTGGTGTGGAACCTGTAGTCCACTGCAGTCTTCCTCCTCACAGCATATGGATCAGACTGTCTCCAAAGTCTCAGCCAGAATCCTTCCTGATGCTCATATCTTCTGCCACTGGATGACTATCATTGTGATCTGGAATCTTTGGCTTAAGTTTCCTTAGCACTTGGGCTTCAGCATCTTCTTCCTCAACTTCAGGCACTGGGTCCTTGTTCTTCTCTTCAGCTAGAATGTTCCTAGTGCTTCTCTTGGGCTTAGAAGTCTTTTAAGCTTGAGCAACAGCTTTGGGGGCAGTCTTGGGCTTTGAAGGAGCAGCCCCAAACTTAATAGCATCCCCCATAAGCTTTTGGGACTTGGGTGTTGGTGCATCCTCTTCCTCTTCTTCTTCATCATCAGATGAATGCCTTTCAAATTCTACCATGGGGTCCACCTTCTTGCACCATCTTCCCCTCTTTCTTTCCTTCTTTTTCTTATCCTCACCAGCAGCCTCTCCCCAAGTTGACTTGGAGATTTCCTGAGTGGAGGCCCTGGCCTTAGACATTGGAACTCTTTTAATTGGTGCCTTCTTGTTCAAACCAGGCTTTGTTGCAGCTGCAACTCCATATTCCTTCTTCAGCACTTCCTTTTTGGAGCTCACTCCTTCCTCCACAGCCACATAGTCCTCATCCTCAGAGCCTGAGGTTCTCTTCTTCCTTGATCTGGTGGCTGCCTTGGGCAGGTTGCTTGGAGTGCTTCTGCTGCCCTCATCATAGCTGCTTGAGGGACTAGTGCCCTCACTCATGTGCACTTGCTCTTCTTGTTTGTTCTGGCTATCACTCTGGTTAGACATTCTGGCAAGCAAACTGATAGCAGACCCTGTGAATAGATATAGATGAGGTAGAGTGTATGAGCATCACAAAGTGTAGAGTTTTTGCAAAACAGATGAGTCAAAAACTTAGTTTTAGTTCTCCACATAAAGCATTTCGGAGCTACCGATTTGTGAAACTCGGTGACACCGAAGCAACTTTTGGAGTCTAAACTAGTGAACTCGCTCAGACCGAGTCACAGTTTGGTGGCTCCGAGATTGCTAGGGTTTCATAAGGAGTTGAATTCGGTCGCACCAATTTGCAGTTTTCGGTCAGACCGAAAAGTGCAAGTGCAATGGCCTAAGCCAAATCGGTGAGACCAATTTCCACAGCTCGGTCGGTCCGAGATGAGTTCGGCAGAAACCTAACCCTAAATTTTTTAATCAAATCTAACCTAAAGGAAGTTTTCTCTGGATAGATTGATTTCATATGTGGTAAAGAACATGGCATTGCATTGTGCTAAGAATCGGAGTAAGGAATTAGCACAAAAGATTGAACTCATACCCTAGTTCGGCGGTGATTTTGCTATGGCGGCAACGGTGGGGTCAAATCCCGTTGACGGCGACCGAAACCAGCAGCGGGAGGTCGCTGGCGACGAGAAGACGATCCGGAGACCCGAGAAGGCAGAGCAGGACACGTGCGGGCTGAGGAGTTTTGAAGAAATTTCCAAAATCTCACCTGTGGGTTTATATATCCTGACCCTGTCGGTGTGACCGAGTGGAACAACTCGGTGGCACCGAGATGCAGAATCGCAAGCGGTTACTGCAAATTGGTGTGACCGAAAAGTTCAAATCGGTTGCACCGAGATTGAAAACCTAGATCAACTCAGTGAACTCGGTGTGACCGAAGTGGATGGATCGGTCAGACCAAAATGCACAGACAGGTTTTGGAAGTTTAAGTCTATGGCGAATCGGGGACTCCGAGTGCTCCTCACACAGAGTGGTTCGAATCTGACTTGATCAAACTTTGTGATGTAGCATGAATAGAGTTTGAGACGAGAGAAGCATAGATAGCTAGAGGAAGTTCTTAGGCAGTCTTGTCCATCCATTTGGGAAAAGAAGAAAATGCCAAACAATCATAGCAACAAATGGATGTCCTTGAATGAGTAATATGCAATCAACATGCTCACACAATAAAATGGCAAATGAAATATGTGACAAAGCATGCACAAACACTCTAGCATCTATCAAGCAATTGGCGATGACTGGGTCATCTATATATGAGTATATTGACTTAGGAGTCAAATGAGAACATTTGGTCATAGGTCATACTCATTGTTTAAGCACAAATGGGGTGCCACTTTTACATAAAGCATTGTTGTGTTCACACCATTAAACTTGCTTTAGCTCAATGGACTAGAGTAAAGCTCCCCCTAGATGTGATATCGCCCCTAAGAGGGATGAACTAACCTTGGGTTTTGTCGATGATGACTTCATGTAGATGTTGAGGATGTGGATGCTCAATGTTGATGTAGATCATTTGGAGCAATCCTTGGAGTGAGTTGCACCTTCAATACCTACACGGGTTAGTCCCACAAGGAACAAACAAGGATATCCATAGACATAGAGTGATGTACACATAGATGATGTCCATGAAAGCATTAGGTTACCTTGTCCCTTGTCTTACCAACAAGAGGGTTTGTGACTCCTTGAACTAGTGCAAGATGTGGAAGTTGTTTGCACTTGTCCTCGCCAAAATGATGTGAGTGAAGTATGTTGGTGGAGTCACCCTCAAGAACTCTCTAGTTCTTCTTCTTCGGGATCCACATCATCTTGACGGGAATCCTTGGAGTTGTAGTCGTACTTGATGAACTAGAACTTGATGTAGTCTTGGGAACCCACTTGACCAAGGCCTTAGGAGCTTCTTCAAATGCATCAATCTCCTCTTGAAGCTTGTCCTTGCCTTTTTGCTTGTGGTCTCGTGGTGGAAGACCATCTTGTGCTTGTGTCCCTTGGAAAGAAGTAGGATCATACTTCTCTTGTTGAGGAACAAACTTCGTCTTGTGGTATTGATCTTCTTCCCACTCAACTCCATTGGCGTTGAACTTTCGTTCAAAACCAACACCTTGATTCTTCCGGTGCCTTCCTTTCTTGCGTACAATTTCCTAAAATTGCTTACTCTCGGCAAGGCTCTTGTAAACACCTTTCTCTATAATTCCCTTCAATAAGCTATTTTCTTACTCAAGTGTAACTTGTCTAAGAGAATCGTTAGTGGAATCATAGAGAACTACTAGAAGCAACACTATTGGGTTTATCATGATTGTTGTTGTTACTACTAGAAGAAGAATCTTTCTTACTCATGTTGCTAGATTTAACTTGCGGCATGTAAGTAGACAAGAGTAAATGCTTGGCAATGTAAGAAGAACTTTTCTTGCGAAGATCATCATTGATTGCTTTTAAGAACCCATGCTCTTGCTCAAGGTTGAGCTTTTCAAAGTGTAACTTCTCATGAGTCTTTAAAAGTTATCGATGATCTTCCAAGGTAGTTTCATGAGCTAACTTAAGAGTGTTTAGTTCTTTAGTTAGATGCTCAATCTCCTTCTTATCATCATCATTCGTTTTATCTTGATTAGCATGATTAATAGCAATTTCGTCATAGTTATCATTACTAGAGTTGTCAACAAGTAAATCATCATCACCTAGCAAGTCATCTTCATCACTATTGAAATCAACATAATCGGGGTGTGATACCTTTGGGCCTGTACCCATGAAGCATCTCCCAATTCCTTCATTTGGTGAGTTAAATATGTCATAGGAGTTGGTTGACACAAGTGCTAGACCGGCAACACCTTCATCTTGAGTATATTCGGAGTCGGAGTGATAACTTCTTTCGGAGTGATGGTCGGAGTCGGAGCCGGATACCCATTCACCAACATGAGCTTGATGTCTTCGTTTTGTGTAGCTCCTTGATGACTTGTCCTTCCTTTCCGAATCCTTGCTTCTTCGAGAGGTTCTTTGTTCATAACGATCATCTCTACTCCTCCTCTCTCTAGGTGGTGATTCTTCTCTTCTACCTCTCCTTTTGGGTGAATCTTCTCTTCTTTTGCAGGGGGCCGTACACTCATTGGAGTAGTGTCCGGGTCTTCCACAATTGTAGCAATTACGCTCATGACTCGAAGATCTTTTGTCATTGTAGGACCTTGACTTGGAACTTCTTTCCTTGCTTCTACTCTTGTAGAACTTGTTGAAGTTCTTCACCAATAGACTCAATTCCTCATTGAAGGTTTGTTTCTCACTTGATGATGTAGGAGCATCACATGAGGCTTTGTAAGCACCACTTGACTTGTTGTGAAGCTCTTCCTTATCCTTGAGTGACATCTCATGAGCAACAATTCTTCCAATGACTTCCGTTGGCTGGAGATCTTTGTAATTGGGCATCATTTGGATCAATGTGCACACGGTATCATATTTTCCATCCAAGGCTCTTAGGATCTTCTTGATGATGAATCTATCGCTCATTTCCTCACTTCCTAAGCCGGCAATCTCATTTTTGATGAGAGCAAGCCTAGAGTACATTTCAGCGACACCTTCACCATCCTTCATTTTGAACTTGTCAAGTTGACTTTGAAGCACATCCAATTTGGATTCCTTGAGGGAGTAGGTACCCTCGTGCATATCAATCAAAGTATCCCAAATATCCTTCTCAAGATGGCTGATTTTGTTGAATTCTTCGAGGCACAGTCCTTTGAAGAGGATATCACAAGCTTGAGCATTTTATTGCCGCATCTTCAACTCTTCCGCGGTAGCTTCACGGTTCGGTTCTCTCCCATCAAAGAATTCACCTTGCAAGCCAATACACACAATAGTCCAAACGGCGAGGTTATGTCCAAGAATATGCATTCATCCTATGCCTCCAACTAGCAAAATTAGTACCATCAAAGTAAGGACCTCTACGGTGGTAATTTCCCTCGCTAGACGCCATACTCACCTAGGTTGTGAAACCAATGCTATGATCACCAAAAGCTATGGAAATCAAGGCAAATGGAGACCAAAGCTCTGATACCACTTGTAGGATCGAAAGTATGTTTAGAGGGGGTGATTAGACTACTTGACCAAATAAAAATCTAGCCTTTTCCTAATTTTAAGTTTTGGCAGATTTTAGCAACTTAGCACAAGTCAAGCAATCAACCTACACATGCAAGTCTAAGAGTATAGCAGCGGAATGTAAAACATTGCACATGAAGGTAAAGAGAGGAGTTAGAAGGGAGCAAACGCAATGTAGACGCGGAGATTTTTTCCATGGTTCCGATAGGTGGTGCTATCGTACATCCACGTTGATGGAGACTTCAACCCACGAAGGGTAACGGTTGAGCGAGTCCATGGAGGGCTCCACCCACGAAGGGTCCACGAAGAAGCAACCTTGTCTATCCCACCATGGCCATTGCCCATGAAGGACTTGCCTTACTAGGGTAGATCTTCACGAAGGAGGCGATCTCCTTGTCCTTACAACTCCTTGGTTCAACTCCACAATCTTGTCGGAGGCTCCCAAGTGACACCTAAGCAATCTAGGAGGCTCCACTCTCCAAAAGGTAATAGATGGTGTGTTGATGAAGAACTCCTTGCTCTTGTGCTTCAAATGATAGTCTCCCCAACACTCAACTCTCTCTCACAGATTTGGATTTGGTGGAAAGATGATTTGAGTGGAAAGCAACGTGGGGAAGGCTAGAGATCAAGATTCTTGTGGTTGGAATGGAATATCTTGCTCTCAACACATGAGTAGGCAGTTCTCTCTCAGAAAATGTATGCTAGAAGTGTAGGCACGTTCTGATGGCTCTCCTTACTAATGAAGGAAGGGTGGAGGGGTATATATAGCCTCCACACAAAACCTAACCGTTACACACAAATCACCAAACTCGGTGGGACCAAATCATGAAACTCGGTCAGACCGATTTAGTTCAAAATGTGAACGTTAGGATTTTCGGTGGGACCGACATGTCAACTTGGTGGGACCGATATTATTAGGGTTAGGGCATAACGTAATCTTGGTGAGACCGGTCACATAAACTCGGTAGGACCGATTTCTGTAATAGGCAAACAGAGAGTTGGCCAGGCAAACTCGGTGGGACCGATTCACTCATTTCGGTGAGACCGAAATGTTACGAAAGGGAAATAGAGAGTTTGCATTGCGAACTCGGTGGGACCGATCGCTCATTTCGGTTGGACCGAAACGTTACAAAGGGAAACAGAGAGTTTGCAATCCCATCTCGGTGAGACCGAGATCCCTATCGGTGAGACCGAAGTGACTAGGGTTTCTGGGAGTGGCTATGTCAAGTGAACTCGATGGCGCCGGATAGATCAAATCGGTAGGGCCGAGTTTGACTTTTGGTTTGGGACATATGTGGATATCAGAAAGTGGTTGAGGGCTTTTGGAGCATATCACTAATCAATTTGAGCAAGCAAGCCATTAAGCAACACATCATCCCCTTTTAATAGTATTGGCTTTTCCTATGGACTCAATGTGATCTTGGATCACTAAAATGAAAATGTAGAGTCTTGAGCTTGAGCCAATATGTGTCCTTAGCATTTTGAGGGTCCACATTCCTAATCCATGCCATGCCAATCAATGAACTTTCTAAAATGGTCATCTTGAAAGAGCATTAGTTCAATGAGCTATATGTTGTTAGGAATTACCAAACCACCCAGGGATAGTTGCACTTTCATAATCTAAACAAAACCCAAACTCTAAAGGACGCCCTAAGGGTTGTATATATGGAGGAAGAGGGGGGGGGATTCGTGGCCCTTGGGGAAGGGGTCCGAAACCAACCCTATCTCTTGTTTCCCCACAAATATGGACTCTAAAATAGCCTATACTTATGTATTTCGAAATTACATGGGACTGGCCCAATAATAAGGTGACGCAGCACCTATAATAACCTCTTGACGAAATTTGTGAAGTGGCATCTTGTATATTTCGTCGAAGACTTCATGCACTCATTACAGTGGCTTCAAAGTCCTGAAATCATCACTTGACACTTCGTTCTTGTTTCCCTCGCGCATGCCATCATCTCCATGCTTGTTCTTGCTCCAATGTTCATCCTTCTCCAAGCTAGGCCCTTCATTTGTAATCAAAACAAATATATCCAATTTAGGCAGCATCATATTCTCATGAACATTAGAATCATTACCAAGAAACGAAAGTACCTGGTAATTTAGTTGGTGTGCACGAGCTCTAGTAATTGGTCCCGCGTATGTATAGTAGCAGGGGATGTGGGTGTAACAATGGTATTGATGTCCTCATCAACGGGCGTCCTCAGCGATGCATATCCGAGGAAGAAGGAAGACTCCTGCTTCAAGAGATACACTCCGGCATGAGCAGTCATCGCACCGCTACCCGGAACCTGGTAAGCAATGCTTTTCGAGTCGGCTTCTATTGGCCTACTGCTGGCGCTGATGCCTCGACATTAGTACAAGTTTGCCCAGGATGTCAGGTCTTTGCCAAGCAAAGCCATATGCCCCCACGGCCCTTCGTACCATCCCCATCACCTGGCCTTTTGTGGTTTGGGGCTAGATATGGTCGGGCCACTCAAGGGTGGAGCAAACAAAAACAAATATCTACTCGTAATGGTAGATATATTTACCAAATGAATCGAAGCAAAGCCTACTACCTCGACTGAAGCTGTCCAATTCATCAGATTTATTTCCGGAGTGGTACATCGTTACGGTGTCCCCCAGAGTCTGATCACGGACAACAGAACAAACTTCATGGCCAAATAGGTCAAGGAATGGTGCAATAAAATGGGCATCAAGCTCGATTACGCGTTCGTCTACCACTCACAATCCAATGGGAAAGTGGAGCGAGCCAATGGACTAATCCTTAGCGGCATCAAACCAAGGCTCGTGCGCTCCCTTAAAAAGCCGACTGCAAATGGGTCGAGGAACTCTATTCTGTCCTGTGGGGCGCGCGTACTATGCCCAATAGATTCGCTGGTTACAAGCCATTTTTATGGTATATGGCACCGGGGCAGTCCTCCCCTCCGATATTATACACGACGCACCTCGGGAACGTATGTATGAGGATCTCGAGGCCGAGCTTGATTGGCAAGACTCCCTAGACGCTCTCGAAGAGGAGCACAACGTCGCATGGGCTAGGTCCCCCATATATCAACAGCAGGGCCGATGCTAGCATGGCAGAGAGGTCCGTGCAAAGGACTTCAACGTCGGGGACCTCGTCATGAGATTACATCCTGAAAAAGCAGAAGCACAAACTCTCACCTAAATGGGACAGGCCATTCATCATCGACCAAGTTCTAATTGGAGGAGCCTATCGAATTAGAGATCGAGAGGACGGCCGACTAGATCCCAACCCCTGGAACGTGGCGCTACTCTAACGCTTCTATGGTTGACGCCCTGCACATTGCCGATGTATATAACTTACACCTCTTATTCTTTGTTTTTGTTCCTTTTTTCCTTGTTTTCATACCTCAGACCATTTTGAAATGATCTCAGTGGACAAATTAAGCATGTTCATTTCAAAACAAGCATGGTTCCACCTCTTATGCACTATTGTCTTTAAAGCCATGATATGCATCGATTTGACTTAGGATTTGGCCGAGCTGGGTTGCCCGGCTCCTGTGTTTGCCTCTTATGTTTCTGATATTTCGGCTAGGGGGCAAAGGGAGCACCGCTGTGATTGTTACTCCCGGGTCAGCCAGTGCAGTACCTCAGATGGACAAAGCCGAAAGCTAGCAGTCTTATAGTTCAGATCGGTCGGCCATGACATAGGGTTAAATGTGGAGGGAGGTCTTTTCAAACCTCGGCTAGGGGCTTTAACCCCGAGCTCACTCGTCTTAGGACCAAGGTGTTCAACACAAAAACCCAAGGAAAGGAACTGTTGGAAGAACTATTTTCCTCGGAAGATGTTTCTTACATTAAATAGTAATATAACCTCTGTGGGAAAAGGCAGTGCCTAGGGGGCGCTTAGGCATGCCTAGGCGCTAGGCAATGGCCAAACGCCTCGCCTAGGGCATAAATGGAGGTCTAGGAAGGGCAAGCAAGGAATTGCCTACCCAAGCAAGAAATCATGCCATGTACTGCACTGATATTCCAAACAGGTTATATTACAATGGCAGTAGCCGGTAATTAACTTATTTATATGCCCTAAATTAATATCTACACCCATATAATAATCACAAATACACTTCGAGTAAAAACTATATTACCGACTAGGCCGCGCGTAGGGCGCTTAGGCACCGCCTAGGCACTAGGCGAAGGCCAACCGCCCCGCTTACGCCTACCGCTTTTTCCAACCTTGAATATAACATAACTTTCCGTCTCCCTCTTGTCTTTTGAGCCGCATAGCCCGATTGCCTTGTCACCCGAAGCACCTGGTCTGATGACCTCGGCCAGTAGTACGAGGCACTCCTAGCCATTAGCCGGGGAGGCAGAAGCCGACGGCTGACTGGCACAATTTTGGATTTATGGATTGACCATTGACATAAAGTACTTTGATACATAAAGTCATACAAAAAATGAATTACGCGCGGTCTAGCCCATCTATTAAGGTGTCCAGTGTGCAATCTTTCTGTGAGAATCGTGCTGCAGGCATTACACTTTCCTATGCATTGCTGGTTGGGATTTCTTCCCCGTTAGATCCCAAGGGTCCTTCCTCGGTTAACTTCGTCATCTTCAAGCCAGTGTAATGGGTTTTCACCATAGCCCAAGCTTACCTTGCACTCGGCAGGCGAATACTTTCCAAGCCTGAAGCCGGTGTCGAGCTCTTCTCAGCTGTTCGGCCAGAACCACCATGTCTTCAGGAACCAGCTCCACCTCGGGTCATAAAGCCTGGTAAACGTCTTTCATCAATTTCCACGCACTTCCATGCACCACGGGTAGATGATTCTCCATCTCCTCGGGCATTGGACCTCGGGCATTGGACCTCGGGCATTATACATCAAACTAGTCAAAGAAGCTGTCACATTAGGTGATGTTAGTTTAAAAACCTCTCGGCTACACTACATGAAAGGCACATTCTTCGGAAAAATTGGTGTACCAAAAATCAAGTCATCGGTCTGCCGATTCTTTGATTCTGCGGCAGCAAGACGATCTTTCAAGCCCTCAACCTCCTGGGCCTGTTGGGCGTTTTTAGCCCTAAGTGCATTAACATCGTCCACTCTTTTGACTAGCCAGATGGTGGCTCGCTTGGCGTTGCGACTCCGCGTACAACAAATCTTCGTGGGCCTACTTCAGGTCCCTTTCAGGATGACCTAGGGCTTTTGCTGCTACAAGGAATTTTGGCATTAGGTCTATCTCATTCCCTTCATAGCATACGTACAGATCAGTATGAATAGTGTGCGACTCCCGGGTGAACTTCTTTGCCTGCTCTACCTCGGTCAGAGCGGCGTCAAGTTTCCCCTTTTTCTGGGTCAGCGCCTGGCCAACCGATCGTTCTTACTTCAAGCCTCCTGTAAAGGGGCAACAACCATTAGTTGTTTTTCAAGCCTTGGCATGGCCCTAGCGACTCATCCCAAGCCTTAGGGACTACTACCGACATGGGTAGTCCTGTTTGTCCACAAACAATACACAAAATTTCAGAGCCCCAAGAATTCAGATAAAATCTTGCTGGCAGGCCACCCCGCTGCTCCTCTCGCCCTCTAGCTGCGATTTCCATCGTGGCCAAATCCCGATGCCGCTCAGGCTCGTTGCTGGAGTTTCTCCGGCGACCATTTGGTCATGCCAGAGTGTCCAAAGGGCTTGTGGGCGTGTGTAGGTATCGTAGGCGTCGAGAACCGGTCGTTTTGCACACCGTAGCGACGAATCCGTCGTCACCCGAACACGGGCCGCCGCCTGCCGTTGCTGTTTCCGGCCTCCTCTCACCCAGCCAGCTGCTCCGTTGGATGTGGCGCATGTCCAGCAGTCCGTAGGGCCAAACCACGAGTTGAAAAATCACCGAACGACGAAACCCGAGCCTCTCCGCTGCGTCTGCGTCGCCGGCGTCGAGCCGCCGACGTGTTGACCCATTTGACCAAGGGTTTGACTCCCCTGGGTCAATGAAAGGTGGGCCAGAGCCTTGCTAATTTTAACTTAGTGCTAATTAACTTTTAGTTAACCCACTAAGTCATTAACATGTGGACCAGGCCCCTGCTAACAGTTTAGTTAGGGTTAATCTTAACACCAATTAACACTTTTAATTAGTTGTGTCACTAACGTGTGGACTCCACACGTTAGGTTTGACCTGGACTGACCACAGTTGACTTGCTGACCTAGTGCTGACGCAATAATGTTTCCTTGGATTATAAATAAGTCAGAAATGATTTATTTATTTCAGAAAATGACTAAAACTTCTAAAAATTATAGAAAATAATCTATAAGTCAGAATGAAATAAATTATATATGAAAAATGATCAGAAAAATCCAATATTTCCTTCTGTAACATTTCCACGCATGTTTGAGCAACTTATGACTACTGTTCTGGTCAAATCAATTAAATGGCATTTGAATAACCACATATGGAGTTTGAATTTGAATCTTGTATCCAGACCAACTCCATTTAAATTGTTGCTAGCTGCATTAGCCCAAATCACAGCATGTTGCCTTGTCATCATCATGCATCATATTGTTGCATTGCATTGATTGTGTTCCTTCTCTGTCTGCCGGTGTTGTTCCGTCTCAGTGGACGTTATTCCGGCGTTGTGATCGATGACACCGATGAAGAGCTATACTATCTTCAGAAGTGCTAGGCAAGCAAACCCCCATTGAGTATTCCGATACAATCCCACTCTCTCACTCTTGCTCTCTTTTACTGCATTAGGACAACGATGATTCAAATGTTACATGTTGCGGTAGTTGAACCCCTTTCCTCTACATGACCTATCCTTGCCACTTTAAATAGTTGAAACCCACTAGCATGACTAGGAGTTATTTGAGCCATGATGTGCCTACTTATTTTCATGCTTGTTCGTTATGCCTGCTATGCTTAGAGTTGTGTCAGGTCTGATTCATCTGGGATGGATCGGGATGGTGATGAACATGTCTTACTATTGAGAGCGAAGTGTGTGAACACGATTTGGTAAAGGTAGCGATGAGAGGCCACGTAGGAGTACATGGTGGGTTTTCTCACTGAAACCGTACTCAGGAACTGAGTTCTGTGTTTGAGATCGAAGACTGTTACTACCACACATTGGGTTCCGGTAACTCGACCCCTCTCGGCTTATTAATCGCCTCAATCTCTGTCCAGGAGTTGCAACTAGTTTCTGGTGTTTGTAGGTCGTGTTAGTAGTCTACCAAGTGGCACCCGGTACAAGTGAGCTTGGGACAGACTAGGCACTTTGGCTGGGTGTACCAAGCGTCACCCGTTTTGTGGGCTTGGGAACCCTACACACATCATTTGGGGCTGTAGTGGAAACCCCGGCCAGATTTCCTTGCAGATGGAACCCGAATAGGCGACAAACCTAGACTAGAGACTTGTGGTTAGTCAGGTCGTGGCCGACACCCTCGCTGGGTTTTCGCTTGAAGGTTGCCTAGTACATGTCGTGTAAACGACGATAAGTGGTGAGAGCTTATGTGTAGAAGTACACCCCTGCAGGGTAATATGGTCGATTCGAATAGCCGCGTCCACGGATATGGACTACTTGGAACGCTTATATAGTTCATAGATAACCTTAAGTGGATACACTAAAATGCGCAAGATAAGTGTGAGTGCTATGGATGGCCTTCTCGTAGGGAGATGGGAGCGGATCCATAGTGGTGTATTAATATGGTGAATATGTGGACTCGTGTGCGCCCCCTCAAAAGAGTTACCAGCAGTCGTAGTACAGGATAGCCACCGAGTCAAAGCTGGCTTGCTACAGTTAAACTCCACCACCCCCTTTGTTGATACTGATGCATATGTAGATAGTTCTGAAGTAAGTCTTGTTGGGTACATTTGTACTCACGTTTACCTAATTTATGTTTTTGCAGAGAGATTTCAGTCTCACTAGTAGTCCGCGTGGACTTTGACATATAGGTTGTTACCTCAGCTACGATCTTGTACCCTTGGGATGGTCTTGTAGATAGTCAGGCTCTAAAGCCTTCTTCCTTTTCAGATGTCTGTACCCAGACATGCTTATGCTCCATTGCCTGTATGCTCTGTATGTTGGGTCATGTGACCCATGATTGTAATTTTTACTATGTATGGCTCTTTAGAGCCTTCTGAATAAATACTTTGAGTCGTAGAGTTTTGCTGTGATGCCATGTTGTATTTGCACATATTGAGCATATTGTGTGTATGATTTTGAAATGCTTGGCATGCGTGGGATCCGACAATCTAGTTGTTTATTCTTGGTAGCCTCTCTTATGGGGAAATGTCTCCTAGTGCTTCCACTGAGCCATGGTAGCTTGCTACTGCTCCAGAACACGTGGGCTTATCGGCATGTGTCCTTCTTTGCTCCTGTGTCTGTCCCTTCGGGGAAATGTCAGGCGTTCTTCCTTTAAGTCCTTGTAGCTTGCTATGACTTGGGTTCATACATTGATGACCGACACGTGCATTGCTAGGTCATGTATGCCTATCCCTGTAAGTTAGTGCCACCTTGGGTTTATGACAAGTCATGTCGGCCCGGGTACTCTGTCATATGGATGCTAGCGACACTATCATATACGTGAGCCAGGCGCGTACGGTCCCGCGCCAAGTAAGGTGGCACCCGTGGGGATACCGTGCGTGAGGCCGCAAAGTGATATGATGTGTTACATGCTAGATCGATGTGACTTAGGATCGGGGTACTAACAGCTTTGGTATCAGAGCCTGACTGCCTATAGGATTACCAAGCCAAACTGGTCGAAGTTGAGTCTAGAAATGCTTTAGTTATATAAGGGAATTGATTGTCGAAGGGAATGTAAGGCTCTTTTTACTCCTTTACCTTACATCCTTTCTGATCTGAGTCACCCTCATCTTTTCTATGGGGTTAAGGAACTAGGCCTTCTCATCTATCTATCAGGATGACGAGTCACTATGCTAGGGACTTATAGGAACGATGGATTCCAGTCTCAGTTCTGTTTCTAGTTCTTCCATGTGTGTTAACAGTTGGTCTCGGTACCTTGATATTGTGATGTTGAGTGGTTATGCCACCATTTTGAAGGATGTCTCAAAATCAGTTTTGAGCATTTACAATCGTTATGCTGCCCGAGTCATCCCAGGTTTCTAAATAATTTGATGCATTTGCAAATCCTTTCTCCCTGTTTCCGCTATCTTTTCGGGCCAGATTAACCACAGTAATCGCCGAGTAGAGGTACTCTGTTGCCTCGACATATATGTTGAAACTATTATTATGACACTAGGGTATCCTAGAGAACCACCTAGTAATCTAGCAATGCTTTATATTCACAGTGTGATGATTCTGGCCATCATTCTCGAAAGCATCTCCTGATGTTATTTAGTATGCAAGTATTCTATTTCTGGGTTCTTGAACCCCAAGACTTACTCTACTTACCTCGTGTTGGTAGTGGTTTCTCGTTCCTTCAGCATATTAGTAAGCTTTGTGATAGTCTTCGAGGTCTGTGGTATATCGTTCTTCTAATACCATGGACTAATATGACAGAAGTTCCTTTGAACCAAAAGATCACAACTAGAGTGCTTCTGATGAGTTCTCCATTCACATTGTGAATCTGCCCGTCTTATCTTTTTGCGTGGGTTATCTGGAAGAAATAGGTTGAACTTAGTTCGACATACTAATCTATGCATCGACAACTCAAAAAATCATGTGTTCTTTTGAGTTGTTCCCTTTGTAGCTGCATTCCAACCCTCATCTATCAATTGATAGTCAAGGGTATATCATTGCATTCGTTCATCGAAGTCTAATATTCTTGTGGTCCGTCAGGCCATTCTATTTTTGAATGACTAGGAGAAAAAACTACAGTACCTTATCCATTTCTAGGATTGGGTCAAAGCTGTTGTAATCCGCAGATCAAAATGCCAATCCAGCTTTTTACTCTGTTCTACCATGGAGTGTCACCCTCTTTCTCATCAAGAATGACGTGAGAATTGTACAACGTCTTATGAATTCTTGATACAGTGATACTCCTGCCATCATTATTCATTTTTGGGTCTCCGTGTTGGTTGTAACCGGAATACCGACAAGTGAACCGTGATTTGTGAAATCAATACTCCTAGCAACCCCGTTGCTTGGTAGCTAATGGACAATACTCTCACTCTTAGCGTGTTGGTTATTTAATTATCATTCTAAGATTAGTCGTGCTACCTAGTCCATATTTCTTGGTGCACCCTTCGATCAGTGAGTTAGAATTGTGTTAATCCCCTGCTCTTTGATCATATCGTCTTGCCCTGAAAAGCAAGATTGTTCTCGAGCTTAATAACATATCGGTGGTTCATGATTTTCTGGATATCTTCTCGGAAGTATCACCAGGTTGTTCCCTGACCGTTATGTTGAGCTCGTGGTCAAGTTGGTTTCCTATGAACCACCCCTTCTCCAAGAATTTGTGTCGAATACCCCTGAGCTAGTTGGTTAAGCTAAGCAACAACTTGGAGAGTTGGAAGATAAAAGCTTGTCCGACTTAGCTCATCACTAAGGGATATCTTTTTGTGTGTGTGTGTGTGTTGAAGAAAGATGATATCTTCATCGATTGGTCCTCAAGATCGGTTGTTGGATCTATTGTCTTGTCAAAAATTTGATTTGAGTGTGGGCTATCGTCAAATCAAATCAAAACCAACGATGTTCGTAATGTTGTCCTACTCATGGTTGATCCCTCGAGCATACACTATTATATCTTTTAGTCTTACCAATGCTATCACCTTGTTCACTTAATTGTGGAATTCCATCTATACGGAAGCCTGGATAAATTGTTGTTGAGCCCATCGGCAATATTTTTATCTTCTCCATGATTCATGATGAATGTTAAAGCTAGCCTTGGAAACTTTGTAAGCGTTGCCTTCGTGTTCCATTCATGAGGTATATGTCTGGATGAAAGAAGTGACTTCCTCCAAGTTCATGTGCATCCGATGTAAGTTGCCGCCATGAAATCGAGAAAGTTAGTTTTGCTTCCTATGGAATCATCCCAAGTCAATCATGCAGGTGCGAAGTATACTATGGCTTGAGAGATTAGCTACCTCCATCCCACATGTATTTCCTAGCACACCAAGCCACTAATTGATTTGTTCAAAGAAAAGAAGTTCAAGTGCTAATCCTGAAGGGCCTAGACGGACATGCACAGGACTTCGTTATCTTCAATGATGGTTCCCAGCCAGAACTCGGTAGTGTTCTATTATAAGACTACTATGTGGTCATGCTTGTCTGGAACAGTGTGTTCACATGTGTGTAGCAGAACCAGAACATGTTTTGGAGCTTCGTATCATAGTTCATTTCCCAAGAATCTCGCAACGTCATCTCGTCGTTTTGTGTTGCAAACTTTCCTTCCACACATGCTGAGTCTGGAATATCCTGCCACCAACCAGATCTGAATCTCAGGCAAATATGATGGTTGGGACATTCCCAAGAATTATAATATTGGTCTTTTGAACTGTTAAGTGGATGTCTTGGCCAACACACTTATCCGGGAGATCTCTTATTGTAGTATCTTGAGTCAGCAATTTGGCCATACTTACATGAGGAGTTGTTATGACTTAGTCCATAAGTGTTATGGGTTCTTTGAGCTACTGAAGTCAGACCTTTACTTGATGTTCCAGATACCGAATGGTATTGGGTTAAGCTGGTACATCAAGGAGAACATTAGAAGCGGAGTGCTAAATGTCTCTTGGTCAACATCTAGATTTCGCTTCCTTGGCATGGCTAAGGTGAAATCCGAGAAAGAGTTGCCTTCCTTTGCATCTGCATCGTCCATGACTATTCATCATGGTACTACGATGTGTTGCCAGGATCCTCGGGACGGATGTTGGTAAGACCCTGATGAATATGGAAATGCTCAAGTTCTTGAGAGCACGCTTAGACACTAGGTTATATCCTTGGTATCAATTGGAATGTGCCTTCCGTTTGCCGAGTTGTCTTATAACTCTAGTTTCCTTTCCAAACTGAGTATGCCATTCTTTCGAGTTCCTTCAAACGCTCAATTGTGAATTGCCTCAAGCTAGTATGAAGAGTTTCAATTATCTATGATCAAAAGTAATTCCTTTTGCCACTTAAGGGAATAATTATATGAGGTAACATCCCTAAGGTGCCCCGTTATGGTATTAAGGGCAATTAACTCCTCACTACTTCGAAAACCCCATCGCGATCTTAACCAAGCGTGGAATTGTTGCTTACCAAACTGAACCTTCGTCATCTGTTATTTTTCCATCCCTCAGATGTGTGTTTTGAGTCTCAACTAAAGATGTGTTATTATGTCTCACTCCATGAGTTGATCTTGAGTTGCCCGATCTCAAGAAGATCGTTTCGAGTAGAGTTTGTTTCTGTCGTCATCATGTTGGATGAAGTTCCCGAAGGCAAAGACGTCAAGATCAATATGACGCGATGAATCAACATCTCCGAGAAGGGTAGTTGGATTTTGAAGATAGTGTAGTTTTGTTTCCCCTCTGTCTTCTTACCTCAAATCTTGAATCTCGGGACGAGATTCTTGTTTAGTGGGGGTGAGTAGTCATAGCCCTAGATTAGCCTTATTTGTCTTTGCATCTCATCATGTCATCATCATATGTTTATGAAAGTTGAAATGAGGTTAGTTGAAACCCTCAGAAATCATTTTAGAAATAATCAAGATTAAAATCTCTTCAAAGAAGTCCAAGAAAATATTCATCTTAGTCTCTGAAAATATTGCCAAGAGGTAAAACTCAAAACAATATTTTTGGAATCTTAGAGATATTTATTTGGGGCCTTTGAATTAAATCAATAACATATTTGAGTTGGATTTATTTCTATTATATAAGAGATAAAGTTCAAATTTTTTTGTAAGTTTGCATGTGACCTTGGACTAGTTTCCTGAACTCACATAAAAATTTACAGAAAGTTTCTAAATGATTTGATGCTTCAAATCAAATCTAACAAATTACAGAAAATAGAAAAACAACAAAACAAAATGGAACAGAGAGAGAGAGAGAGAACCACTTGTGCCACTTACCTGGCGCCCCACTCCAGACCAGCTGAGGCCTAGCCCACTCGCCTCTGCGAGTCAGCATGAACCTCCCGCCAGGAGGACAGCAAGCGTGTGGCAGCCGCGCGCGAGCACACGCCCCGCCACCTCCTACTTGCTGCTGAGCTCCTGGACGCGTGCTTGAATGCCCCGCTGTTGTCCCGTTCCAGGCGACACCTCACTCCCCCCTAGCCCTCTCCGTCGCCCTCTCCCCGCCAAGGTCATAGCCGCTGTTTGTTCGCCGTTGTCGCCCGCGTATCCACCACCTTCCCCTTGTCTCCCCGACGTGTCTACGGGCATCTCCATGGTCTGCTTCGTCGAGCTAGCCGAGCCTCGAGTGCTCGAACGCACCGACGCGACCTCCCCGACCTGGCCTTCGCCATTCAGTCGCCGAGATCGCCTCCGGCCTCCTGCCGTCACCAGCCCCTCCCCGAGCTCGTCGAGGCCACCGCAGCAACCGCCGTGAGCTCCTCTCTCTTCCCCCTAACCCCACTCCTCCTCTCGCCCTCTAGCTGCGATTTCCACCATGGACAAATCCCGCCGCCGCTCGGGCTCGTTGCCAGAGTTGCTCCGGCGACCATTTGGTCATGCCAGCATGTCCAAAGGGCTTGTTGGCATGCGTAGGTATCGTAGGTGTCGAGAACCGGTTGTTTTGCACACCGTATTGACGAATCCGTCGTCACCCGAACTCCGGCCACCGCCTGCCGTTGTTGCAGTCGTCGTTTCTGGCATCCTCTCGCCTAGCCACCTACTCCGTTGGATGCGGCGCATGTCCAGCAGCCCGTAGGGCCAAACCACGAGTCGATCAATCACCGGACGGCGAAACCCAAGCCTCTCCGCCGCGTCTGTCATGGCCGGCGTGTTGACCCATTTGACCAGCGGTTTGACTCCCCTGGGTCAATGACAGGTGGGCCCAGAGCCCTGCTAATTTTAGCTTAGTGCTAATTAACTTTTAGTTAACCCACTAAGTCACTGACATGTGGACCAGGCACCTTCTAATAGTTTATTTAGGGTTAATCTTAACACCAATTAACACTCTTAATTAGTTGTGTCACTGACGTGTGGACCCCACACGTCAGGTTTGACCTGGACTGACCATAGTTGACTTCCTGACCTAGTGCTGACGCAAAAATGTTTTCTAGGATTTTAAATAAGTCAGAAATGATTTATTTATTTTAGAAAATGCCTAAAACTTCTAAAAATAATAGAAAATAATCTATAACTCGGATGAAATAAATTATATATGAAAAATGATGAAAAATCCAATCTTTCCGACTGTACCATTTCCATGCATGTTTGAGCAACTTATGCCTACTGATCAGGTCAAATCAATTAAATGGCAGTTGAATAATCACATATGGAGTTTGAATTTGAACCTTGTATCCAAACCAACTCCATTTAAATTGTTCCTAGCTGCATTTGCCCAAATCACAGCATGTTGCCTTGTCATCATCATGCATCATATTGTTGCATTGCATTGATTGTGTTCCTTCTCTATTTGCCGGTGTTGTTCCGTCTCAATGGACATTATTCTGGCGTTGTGATCGATGACACCGATGAAGAGCTATGCTATCTTCAGAAGTGCCAGGCAAGGAAACCCCCATTGAGCATTCTGATACAATCCCACTCTCCCGCTCTTGCTCTCTTTTACTGCATTAGGACAACAATGATTCAACTGTTAGATGCTGCGGTAGTTGAACCCCTTTCCTCTACATTACCTGTCCTTGCCACAATAAATAGTTGAAACGCACTAGCATGAGTAGGAGTTGTTTGAGCCATGATGTGCCTACTGATTCATGCTTGTTTGTTATGCCTGCTATGCTTAGAGTTGTGTCAGGGCTAATTCATCTGGGATGGATCGGGATGGTGATGAACATGTCTTACTGTTGAGAGCTAAGTGTGTGAACACGATTTGGTAAAGGTAGAGATGAGAGGCCATGTAGGAGTACATGGTGGGTTGTCTCATTGAAATCGTACTCTGGAACTGAGTTCTGTGTTTGAGATCCAAGACAGTTACTACCACACATTGGGTTCCGGTAACTCGACCCCTCTCGGCTTATTAATCGCCTCAATCTTTGTCCAGGTGTTGCAACTAGTTTCTGTTGTTTGTAGGTCATGTTAGTAGTCTACCAAGTGGCACCCGGTACAGGTGGGCTTGGGACAGACTAGGCACCGTGGCCAGGTCTACCAAGCGTCGCCCGTTTGGTGGGCTTGGGAACCCTGCAGACATCATTTGTGGCTGTAGTGGAAACCCCGGCCGGATTTACTTGCGGATGGAACCCGAATAGGCGATAAACGTGGACTAGAGACTTGTGTGGTTAGTCAGGTCGTGGCCGACACCCTCGCTGGCTTCCACTTGAAGTTTGCCGAGTACATGTCATGTTAACGACGATAAGTGGTGTGAGCGTGTGTGAAGAAGTACACCCCTGCAGGGTAATATGATCTATTCGAATAGCCGCGTCCATGGATATGGACTACTTGGAACGCTTATATGGTTCATAGATAACTTGAAGTGGATACACTAAAATGCGCAAGATAAGCGTGAGTGCTATGGATGGCCTTCTCGTATGGAGACGGAAGCGGATCCATAGTGGTGTATTGATATGGTGAATATGTGGACTCGTGTGCCCCACCTCAAAAGAGTTACTAGCAGTCGTAGTATAGGATAGCCACTGCGTCAAAGCTGGCTTGCTGCAGTTAAACTCCACCACCCCCTTTATTGATACTGATGCATATGTAGATAGTTCTGATGTAAGTCTTGCTGGGTACATTTGTACTCGCATTTGCTTAATTTATGTTTTTGTAGAGAGACTTCAGTCTCACTAGTAGTATGCGTGGACTTTGACATTTAGCTTGTTCCCTCAGCTACGATCTTGTACCCTTGGGAGGGTCTTTTTGATAGTCAGGCTCTAAAGCCTTCTTGCTTTTCAGATTTCTGTACCCAGACATGTTTATGCTTCTGTTGCCTGTATGCTCTGTATGTTAGGTCATGTGACCCATGATTGTAATTCTTACTATGTATGACTCTTCGGAGCCGTCTGAATAAATACTTTGAGTCGTAGAGTTTTGTTGTGATGTCATGTTGTATTTGCACATATCGAGCATATTGTGTGTATGATTTTGAAATACTTGGTATGTGTGGGATCCGACACTCGAGTTGTTTATTCTTGGTAGCCTCTCTTATGGGGAAATGTCTCCTAGTGCTTCCACTGAGCCATGGTAGCTTGCTACTATTCCGGAACAAATGGGATGATCGGCATGTGTGTTCTTTGCTCTTGTGTTTCTCCCTTCAGGGAAATGTCATGCGTTGTTCCTTTAAGTCCTTGTTGCTTTCTACGACTTGGGTTCATACGTTGATGACCGACACGTGCATTGCTGGGTCATGTATGCCTGTCCGTGTAAGTTAGTGCCACCTTGGGTTTACGACTAGTCATGTCAGCCCGAGTTCTCTGTCATATGGATGCTAGCGACACTATCATATACGTGAGCCAAAAGGCACAAACGGTCCCGGGCCAGGTAAGGTGGCACCCGTGGGGATACCATGCGTGAGGCCGCAAAGTGATAAGATGTGTGACATGCTAGGTCGGTGTGAATTAGGTTCGGGGTCCTGACACTTATGTTGGTCATGCTGGTGCTTTTTGTAAGTGCATCTAGTGCCCCTTAGTGATTTTGGTGTATTGAAGACTTATAGGTTAAGGGACTAATGCGTTTGTGAGTGTACACAGGTCTATAAGTCTATGAGGAGTTTGATATTTACAGAGAAATTCGACCCCTAAAAATGAATGTCTTTAATTGAAGACTTTGGCTTTCTGAAGACTTTGAAAGTGAAGAAATTGGTGTGATCTTGAAGACTTGATATTCATATGAGGAATATGAAGCGTGAAGACTTTTGTTTTCATAGTTTCTTCCTATCCTTCTTGAGTCATAGGAAAGACTGTACTGTTAAAGGGGGTCGAGGTAAAACTAAAGAAAAGATTCCAAGTGATGTTCATCTCAAAATCCTACACCTACCAATCCTTTCGAGTGAAGCCATTGGAAATCTCATACAGTTTAGTCAATTTCTTCTGTGACAGAGACGAAGATCTTCTGCTCTTTGAGGAATTTGTTCTGACCGTGGAGTTAGGAATTCCCAAGTGCGGATTGCCTACAAGTGAGGATCATGATAGCCCTGAGGAATTTGATACTTAAATATCCGACCGTTGTTGTGCTACGCGCCAGCTGTCCCAAAATATATACCCACCTAACGGTCATATCATTGAAGGGAATTTATGTCTTATCATATCGAGCTGCTCCCTAGGCTATAAATAGATGCCCCCTACAACCACTAGCTGGTTGGCTGCTCCGAGAGAAACTGACACTTGTCATTGAGAGCATCCCATCCTCCGAGGGCTTTGAGCGAAAATCATCAAGTGAGGAAAACCCAAACCCAAACACCTACAAACCCAAAATGATTGAGCATCACTGAAGAGATTGTTCCTGTGTGGAACCGACGCTTGTTACCTTTGAGGACTGTGCATCCTCCAGACGGTTAGGCGTCATGGTCTAAAGCATCCAAGAGGAAATAGTGGATCACCGAGTGACCTAGTCTATGAAGGTTTGGAAGTCACCTGAAGACTTACCACGAGTGATTGGGCGAGGTCTGTGTGATCTTAGCTCAAGGAGAATATGGTGAGGACTGTGTGTCCGGGACTGTGTGTCCTCAGGCTTAAATACCTAGCCGCTCCAACCATATGTACGATTGTCACAGCAGTTGGAACTGGTCTACCAAGTCATCGTCTTCACTAAGCTACTGGTTCTATTTCCTTAACCCTTTCATTTCTTCATTCATGTGTTAAAGTACTTGATCGCTACTGTTTGAAGTCTTTGACTGAAGACTTTCTCAATTTCTTCAATCCTATTTCTTCAGTCAGTTTGTCTTCAGCCTGCTTATCCTGTGTTTATGCTACTTGTACTCTATGCTTGTTTTAAATTCATCATGATGACTATGCTTCTGTTCTGTTATGCATGCATCTGAGTACTTATTCCGCTGCTAGTTGTTCATGACTTAGGAAATTCCTCATCATGAATTTCCTCAGTGAAGAATTTGTAAAATTGCCTATTCACCCCCCTCTAGTCGATATAACGCACTTTCAATTGGTATCAGAGCAAGGTACTCCCTTGTTCTGTGTGATTTTGGTTTAACCGCCTGGAGTTTTAGTTATGTTGACTGCAGGTATGATCAAGGTCTCTGCTGGGTGTCCTACCTTTGATGGGATGGACTACCCCTACTGGAAGTATAAGATGCGAATGCATCTTGAGGCAATTGACAACGATCTCTGGTACGTTGTGGAAAATGGCGTTCCCTCTGTCACTCCCACCATCAACGCTGCTGACGTGAAGAGATTCAAGCAACTCGACTCTCAAGTGAAGAACATCATATGTGGCCATCTGAGCAAAGGGCAGTATGGCAGAGTGAGTGCCTTGGAGACAACTAAGCTTATCTGGGATAGGCTATCTGATACGTCTCCAACGTATCTACTTTCCTAACGCTTTTCCTCTTGTTTTGGACTATAATTTGCATGATTTGAATGGAACTAACCCCGGACTGATGTTGTTTTAAGCAGAACAACCATGGTGTTGTTTTTGTGCAGAAATAAAAGTTCTTGGAATGGAACAAAACTTTGCGAGGATTTTTTATATCGACAATAAGAATTTCTGGAGCCAAGACCTACCGGAGAGGGGCCCCTGGGCGGGCACAACCTACCAGGGCACGCCCCCCTCTCTTGGCGAGCCCAGGTGGGTTGTCCCCACCTGGTGGCCCCGCAGACCCTGAAACCGACGCTATAAAATCCTATTTTCGGAGAGAAAAATCAGGGAGAAAGAATTATTGCGGTCCATGAGATGGAGCCGCCGCCAAGCCCTGTTCTTCCTCGGGAGGGCAGATCTGGAGTCCGTTTGGGGCTCCGGAGAGGGGGATCTTTGTTCTTCATCACCAACCCTTCTCCATCGCCAATTTCATAATGTTCCCCAGCGGGAGTGAGTAATTCCTTCGTAGGCTCCCTAGTCGGTGAGGAGTTGGATGAGATTCATCATGTAATCGAGTTAGTTTTGTTAGCGCTTGATCCCTAGTATCCACTTTGTTCTAAGATTGATGTTGCTATGACTTTGCCATGCTTAATGCTTGTCACTTTGGGCCCGGGTGCTATGATTTCAAATCTGAACCGTTTATGTTATCACCATTATATCCATGTTCTAGATCTGATCTTGCAAGTTATAGTCACCTACTACGTGTTATGATCCGGTAACCCCGGGGTGATAATAACCGGGATTTGTTCCGGTGATTATCGTAGTTTGAGGAGTTCATGTATTCACTATGTGTTAATGCTTTGTTCCGGTTCTCTATTAAAAGGAGGACTTAATATCCCTTAGTTTCCAATATGGACCCCACTGCCATGGGAGGGTAGGACAAAAGATGTCATACAAGTTCTTTTAATAAAGCACGTATGACTATTTACGGAATACATGCCTACATTATATAGACGTATCGTCCTATGACGGTGGGAAACGACACCTATGGGATCACAAGAATCCCTACTACAGTTGCCGGGGCGCGGGGTTGTGAGAAGAGCAGGATTAGCAGTCAACACAAGGATCGTTTACCCAGGTTCGGGCCGCGAGGATGCGTAATACCCTAGTCGTGCTTTGGTGTGTATTTGAGAGAGTTCTTGAGCTCTCGAACTAGCTATGGTGGCTGCGTAGTCCCAAAGAGCCGAATCCCTCTCAAGTATGCCATGGGCCTCCTTTTATAGTCAAAAGGGGCCGCCACAGTGGCACACAGGAGGTGGAAAGGGCTACAATGCTGCGAGCTTATCGCCTGTATTACAAGACAAGACACATTTAATGCGCAGCTTAGGTGTCCCTTAGCTTTATCGGGGACGGGAATGAGGCCCGTCCCGTCCGTCGCCGCCTCGCCTTGCTTCGACACGCGCCCAAGCCAGTGATGCATTCGGCGCCATGTAGGCAGGCAGGCAGCAGAGGTGGCGCGGTGGTAGGGTCTTCATGAAGATCTGCATGCCACCACGCAGGTGCTTGCTGAGTTGGCGTAGAGGCCGCCCGTCGCCACGCAGGTGCTTGCCCAGCTGGTTGAGCTAGCAGCTGCTTGGGGACGGCGGTGGAGTCTTGGTCGACGCGGGCCTGGCTGTGGCCCTGCTGACGCCCTCGGAAAGGGCCTTGCCGGGGGCCCGGCAAGGGTCTTGCCGTGGCGTTGCAGGCGTCCCCGGCAAGGCGCTTGCCGGGGGTCTTGTGGATCTCCTCGGCAAGGATCCCGCCGAGGTTCGCTGTCTTCTGGCTCTCATCTGATCTCACATCTCTATGGTCTTGACAAGGATCTGCATGCCACCACGGAGGTGCCTCCCGAGCCCTAGTTCCAATGTAGTTGGTTGAGTTGGAACCCGTGGACTCGAGGGTGGCTCACTCCGTTGGCGTCGGGCGTGCTGCCCCGGCAAGGAGCCTGCTTTGCCCTTCTGTTCTTTGTGTTCTTGGTCTTGGCGTTGCCTTGGGCTTCAGCTTCTCTCCGGCTCCCCTCCTCCACCCTGCCTAGTGAGGCCGTGGCGCGTGGCTCCGACTGCCCGTGCACAAGTAAAGGGGTACAAACGTGTGCCCCTACTTTTGTACACCGACACCCTAGGTTATAAATGTCTCATGATGAATATCATCCAACAAGTCACCGATCCAATGCCTATGAATTTATCTTATATTGTTCTGCTAAGTTACTACTGCTATCATCACCGTTACACTTGCTACAAAATTACTGCTATCACTGTTACTGTTACTATTGCTGCTCTCACTACTATCAAAACTATCAAACTACCCTACTACTGATCACTTTGCTGCAGATAATTGATCTCCAGGTGTGGTTGAATTGACAACTCAGCTACTAATACCTTCAAATATTCTTTGGCTCCCCTTGTATCGAATCTATAAATTTGGGTTGAATACTCTACCATCGAAAACAGTTGCGATCCCCTATACTTGTGGGTTATCAAGACCTTTTTCTGGCGCCGTTGCCGGGGAGCATAGCTATATTTGTTGAGTCACCTGGGATTATTATCATATTATCACTATGAAGAATCTGAAGGATCCTAAGACTAAGATATTTCCCTCAAGTATGAGGGGAGGTAAGAAACTGCCATCCAGTTTTGCTTTAGATTCACCTTCTGTTATGAATAAGCTTGCAACACCACCACATGCTATTAATTCTGATATGTCACAAGTAATTGATGATGCTACTTCTACTATGAATGATGCTTATGATGATGCTAGTACCTTGCTTGATAATGATGATGTGCCACTTGGTGAATTTCTTGATGAACAAATTGCTAGAGTAATACAACATGATGTTGTTGAATCTGATGATGAGCTTGAAACTAAAACTCCTGAAACACATGCTAGAACTAGCCTTCCTAGATATGAATTGCCTAAGGTACCGGAAGGTTATGTTATGAGTGAAGAAACAACTAGAGATATTCTTGCTTGTAATGATAGAGATGATCTAGAGAAATTATTACACAAGTATAAAGAAAAATCTCTGAATGCTAGAATGAAATGTGATCCTAAGTTTGCTACCTTGCCTATCTTTATTGATGATAAGGATTATGAATTCTCTGTCGACCCAGAGTTAATTACTTTGGTTGAATCTGATCCTTTCCATGGTTATGAAACTGAAACTGTTGTGGCACATCTTACTAAGTTGAATGATATAGCCACCTTTTTTACTCATGATGTGAAAACTCGTTATTAATTTATTCTCAAATTATTTCCATTCTCATTAAAGGGTGATGCTAAAGCTTGGTACAATACTCTTGCTCATGGTTGTGTGCGTAGTCCCCAGGATATGATTTATTACTTCTCTAAAAAATATTTTCCTGCTCATAAGAAACAAGCTGCCTTACAGGAAATATTTAACTTTGTTCAAGCTAAAGAAGAGAGTCTCCCACAAGCTTGGGGGAGGCTTTCCAGTTACTTAATGCTTTGCCTGATCATCCTCTTAAGAAAAATGAAATACTTGATATCTTCTATAATGGACTAGCCGATGCTTCTAGGGACTTCCTAGATAGTTGTGCTGGTTGTGTTTTCAGGGAACGAACTATTGGACAAGCTGAAGAATTATTGAATAACATATTGAAACATTATGATGATTGGACTCTTCCTGAACCACCGTCGAAACCCACTCCGAAGAAGAGGGGTATATTATATCTCAGTCCTGAAGATATGCAAGAGGCAAAGAAATCTATGAAGGAAAAGGGTATTAAAGCTGAGGATGTTAAAAATTTACCTCCTATTGAAGAAATACATGGGCTTAATACACCACCACTGCCTAAGGTGGTAGAGGCAAATTCTCTAATGAAGTTTAATGATAATGATAATCCTCACAATATGCATCCTAGCCAATGCCTTTATGAGTTTGAAAACTATAATAGAAAACAAGATCACTTCAACGCAAATGTTATGAAACAATTGAAATATAATTCCGATACGATTGCTCGCTTGAGTGACTTGTTATTTAGAATCTCAAATGATGTTAGAGGTGTTGGAAAACATGCTTCTATGGTTAAAACTCAGTTAGAACAAGTTGCTAAATCACAAAGAGAATTGCTTGATGAAATGAATCATAATATGCATGACTTTGCTGTTAGAGTTGCAACTAGAGGAGGTAAAATGACTCAAGAACCACTTTATCCTGAGGGACACCCAAAAAGAATTGAACAAGATTCACAAAGAGTTAACACTGATGCACCTAGTCCTTCTAGAAAGAAAAAGAAAAATGATAAGACTTTGCATACTTCTAGTGAACCTGAAATAGAAAAACCTCCTGTTAATGATAATGAAACTTCCATCTCTGATGTTGAAACTCAATTTGGTAATGAACACTCACCTAGTGAAAATGAAAAAGATAATGATGAGGTTCATGAAGACTCTCAACCAAACAATGATAAAGAACCAGACAATGATGTTGAGATAGAACCACATGTTTATCTTGATAACCCACAACCAAAGAATAAAAGGTATGACAAAAGAGACTTCATAGCTAGAAAACACGGTAAAGAAAGAGAACCGGGGGTTCAAAAACCTATGCCTTTTCCACCCAAGTCAACTAAAAAGAAAGATGATGAAGAATTTGAACGCTTTGCTGAGATGCTGAGGCCAGGCTTTTTGCGTACTCGCTTGACTGATATCTTGAAGATGGCTCCGTATGCAAATTATATGAAAGACATCATCACTAATAAGAGAAAAATACCGAAAGCTGAAATCTCCACTATGCTTGCTAATTATACTTTTAAAGATGGAGTACCTAAAAAACTTGGAGATCCGAGAATACCAACTATACCTTGCTCTATCAAAAAGAATTATGTGAAAACTGCTTTGTGTGATTTAGGAGCTGGTGTTAGTGTTATGCCTTTCTCTTTATATAAAAGACTTGACTTGAATAAACTCACACCTACTGAAATATCTTTGCAAATGGCTGACAAATCAACTGCCATACCTATCGGTATATGTGAGGATGTGCCCGTTGTTGTTGCTAATGTTACTATTTTGACTGACTTTGTTATACTTGAGATGCCCGAGGACGACAACATGTCGATTATCCTTGGTAGACCCTTCTTGAATATTGCAGGGGCTGTTATTGATTGCAATAAAAGCAAGGTCACTTTTCATCTCAATGGTAATGAGCATACGGTGCACTTTCCGAAGAAACAATTCCAAGTGAATGGTATTAATGTTATTGAAAAAACTCCGACAATCACTATTGGAAGTTTTCAAATACCTCTACCTACTGTCAAAAAGAAATATGAAATACTTATTGTTGGGAAAATGCATATCCCCATTGAGGTAACTTAGTGATTTACGAAAGTTCTTCTGTTTCATGCTAATCGAAAGTGGTTGTTAATAAGACCTGATCAACCTTATTAATGGATCAATTTTGAACGGTATGAAGTTGATGAATTTAGTAAGCACTACTTTCTATCCCTACTTTTCATTTTCTGTTTTTATTAGTTAAATAAAATAAAATTCCATGATTTGTCTGTTTTCTGATTTTTCCCGTGCAATAAAAAATGACCCAAAAATAAAAGTTCTCAGAATGCCCTAAAAATTTAATACTATTTTTTCTGAATATTTCTGAATTTCTGGTGCAAATAATATCAGAGGGAGGTGCACCAGGTGGGCACAACCCACCTAGGCGCGCCAGGACCCCCAGGCGCACCCTGGTGGGTTGTGGTCCCCACGTGGCCCCCCTCACTTATCCCTTCAGCCCACTTCATCACTTACCTCCAGAAAAAAATCTCCCTTGCTCTCCCTCCCGTGTTCTTGCCCTCAAACCCGCGGATTTCGATCTCTTTGCTCGAAGCTCCGTTTCCGAAACTGTTTCGGGGGATTGTTGCTTGGTATGTGACTCCACGTTTGTCCAATTAGTTTTTGTTTTAGTGGTTTATATTTCGAATAATGAGCTACTCTTGGTGTTGTTGTAGATGTGCCTGCATGTTGCATTTTTAGAGTTCTAAGTAGTTTGATTGCTTGCTATGGCTTCTATGCATCCCTATGAGTAGTTGGTATCTTTTTTGTGAAGTTGTGTTCAGAAATTTTTGTGGGTTAATAAATTTCAGAATTTTGTTCATAGGAAAACCATGAATATCTTTAGGAAGTTTGGCTCCAAGAAGAACTCCAAGGGTGTTATTGGGTAATCATCTGATAGTGATCTCCATCCTCGGAGGTTGGCGGAAGTACGACCATGTGAATGGTCGCACACCCCATTCCTGGAAGAGGCTGGAATCCTTCAGGAGTTCACACAATATGTTGCAAATGCCGGCCTCGCTGACTTCATTTCAGATGAGTGTGACCAGCACCAAATCCTCACAAATATCTTTGTTTAAAGTTTAACTTTCCTGCCTAGGAATAATCCTCCTGAAGTGAGCTTTGATTTATATGTTGAAAACCATCAGATACCACTTACTGAATTTTGTGACATATGCTTGATCCCTTCTGATGGGAGCTTAGCCAAGCCTAGGCCGGCTAGGTTTGAGGCCTTTTATCGCACTTTGACAGTGAGAGATGAGAGAGGAGTGTCAGCTACCACTGCCGCTGGCTTGCATTTTCCTGCTGTTCATTACTTTGCAGTTTTCATTACAAAATGCTTGCTTGCTAGGGAGAGGTGGGTGCCTTAGTTCACCATACCTTGTTGTTTTACGTCGTGCATTAGAGGGCGACAACACTTATATCTTGGGAGCTATTGTGGCTCTTCGCCTCCATCTAAATAAATCTCAGGAAAAATACATGGTGGGATTTATGCTACTCGTTTGGCGGCTCACTTTGTTGAGATACGCCATCACGACTACCCTCTTACCAAAGTTTACCTAGATCGTGCGGCCATGGATCACCACCATTTCACTGATGTCAAATCTCCTCACATCCCTATTCCGTATAACCTGGTTTTTAGCGTGAGGACTCGTGATGTTATTCCATTGCCTGCTCCTGCTTTGTTTGATTCTGTTGCGAGGGGCGGATATAGGATTATGCCTGAGGACATCATCGCTGTAACATCCCAAATTTTCAATTTGGAATGTTATACATAGATCATCATTGCATAGCATATTTTATTGCATTTTGGCAAATCCTCGATAAATCCTAAGCAACTCAAGGACCCTCGGAGAGAGTTGGGGATTTTCCCGATTTATCATATTTGATTTTCATCAAATAATAAAACGAGGATTTTGGTTTTAATTATTTTTTCTCCAGAAAAATATTTCACATTAAAATAAATGAGAGGAGAAAATATGACTTCTCCAAAACAATTGAAATATTGGAGGAAAAATATTAAAATCATATATTGGATTTTATTCGGATTTTATTTGCAATTTTAATTGCATTAAAAAAATTGCACGTTTTCAAAACTGCATTTTTGTGTCCAAAAAATGTTCACCTTGTTCTAATTATTTTAATTAGACGGGGAAAATTTGTTTTATCATTTTTGGATTTTTATTTATTTTTCTGCAATTTTTTTTGTTCTTGGCGGAATATATTAAAAAAAAACATCGCGCCCGACCGGGCCGAGGCCCAGACGAGCCGGCCGGCCCATCCCGCGCCGTCTCCCTCGCACGCACGCCTGCGCCGCCGCCGGTGTCCGGCTCGGACACGCCATCGCCGCCGCCTTGTCCCCTCCTCCAAGCAGCCCCCCCTCTTATATACCCGCCGCCGCCGCCCCCCCTCACCCCGAGCCCGCCCCAAGCCGCCCCGCCGGAGCCGCAGCGCCGCCGCCCGAAGAGCTCGCCGCCCGCTCGCCGTGCGCCGCCGCCCCTCGCCGCCGCCCGAGCCCCGCCACCCCTCCGCCCTCGCCGACCCCCGCCGGAGCCCCAACTCGCCCCGCCGGAGCACGTCCCGACGAGGTACCGAGCCGCCGCCGCCCTTGCCGGTTTTCTGAAGAAAAAAACCGTTCGTTTTTTTCTAAACCCTAGATCGGTTTATTTTTCTTCGGTTTTATTATTTAGTGAACGTTCACCGATCCGTTCGTTTTAACGAACGTGTTCGTCGGATTTTCGCTGTTAACGAACGTCCGTTCTTTAATTGTTCGTCAGTTTTCTTTTTCGTTGGATTTTTCCGCGATTTTTCCAGATCTCGATTTCAGATCAGATCTTCGTTTTCGTTTAATTTTTCGCTCGTTTATCGGAATCAGGCGATTCAAGCGCCTAGAGTTTCATCTCGAAATTCTCTTTCCGTTTAACCTACTCAAACAAGTTTTTGTTACTGTAAAATTTGACCTAGATCCAGATTAGTAAACAAAGCTTGTTTCTTTCGCCGTTTGACTTTCGTTGCTTTGTTCGAGTTGATTCTTTTTGCAAACCGGAGTTCTTAAGTTGAACTTTCTGGTTGGATCTTTCATTCGAGTTTTACCTGTGCATTAGATGAGTACTTATTGTTTGCTTGTTTGTTTGCGATAGAGTACCCGGAGTGCGCCGCTTGTTACTTCGAATCTCTAGGTTCCGCGGATCATCAGCAAGGCAAGTAACACTTTGATCATACTTTTCCATACCCAGTTTTATTTGCATTAGATCAATCCTCAAACATTGCATGGTTAGGATCTAATTAAACTGTGGGTATTGGTATGTAGTTGAGGTAGTACCTATTACCTGTGTTATTTATCAAACCCTTGGGAGTTACTTCTACGTTTGCTATTATATTGCCATCCTATGCTCGTAGACATGGATTGAGTTTGAGAGATATTCATGACAGATGTGAGATTGTTAATTAATGGTTTACTTAAGGTGGCAACTAAAACTCACATCTGGGTGGATTGAGGCACCTGGGGAACCCAGTGCTTCCTGTATTTTGGATATCCCGGGGTACCCGTCTGATCATCCTATGGACCGCCACCCAGGCTCAAAGGGATCATAAGATTATTCATGCTAGAAACTTCCGTGTGCAGCCACAAGCTATTATGGGCTCTAGCATAGTTGAGTAGGTTACATGATCTCTTGAAGAGGTGGGCTAGCAGATGTAGGGGAAAGTAGGTGTAACTCTCCATCCGGAGTAAAGGGTGATTGTTTCTGAAAGACTGTGTCTCGGTCATCCGTTTCTCAAACATCATGCAGTGCGAGAATCAAGCGGAGGCGATCGAGTCTTGTGGGGAAAAGTGCACAAACCTCTACAGAGTGTACAAACTAATCATGGTTAGCCGTGTCCCCGGTAATGGACAACTTGAGTATCTAGTACCTGGATTATCATGTGAATCTCATCACCATGTTACTTTAATTAATTTGTTGGGTTAATGATGACACTTAATTGGGATTGAGTTGGAGGTACCTTCTCAATGTTTAACAACCACCATGATAGTTAAACATAACTTATTCCTTTGCAGTAGGGAAAAATTGGCTTTTCGCAAAACTGTACCATAGAGCTTTCCACCAGCCATATATGCATGTAGTATAGCATTATTATGTTCATTATTCTCTATGTGTTATATTGCCAGCATATTCCATGTGCTGACCCGTTTTCGGGCTGCAACGTTTCATGTTGCAGACTTTTCAGACGACGAGTAAGATGCCTTAGGTCGTGGTCTTATACTCAGTGATGCCGTTCGAGTTGATGGACTCACTTATCTTCCAAGTCTTCCGTTGTTATCGTATTTAGATGGCCTTAAGCCATATTTATCATACTTATTCTCTTTTGAGATATTCGATGTAATAAGTGTGTGATTGCTACTCTGTTATAAATCCTCCATTTGTACTGTGCGTGTCAGCATTACTGATCCAGGGATGACACTGGTGCACAGCAGCACAGACTATTTGAGGTCTGGTCGCTACAATCGCCTACCGGAACGCTCAGGCTGCTGCAGAGGCGGCACAGGAGGAGCCTCACCAATGGGATGAGTGGATGCCCGCTCCTCAGCACCCATACTACCCTCCAGGCTACTGATCGACTACCAAGTTAGGGCAAAAGCCTAAGCTTGGGGGAGTACGTGTTTCCACCGACTTTACATTCATGTTCACTTATTCCATGTGTCAGTGTCCACACTTTTTCATTGTATCATCCATGCTTAGATTTATATTTCTTGCTTTCTTCTTGTGTGTTTGAAAAAACTTAGAAAAACCAAAAAAATTAGTTGTAGCTAGTTTACTTCCATGCATGCTCAGTAGTGATATTAAAAAGAAGGGACAATTGCATTTTTACCCCTAGTTGGTTCCTACCCACTGGTTTTGCCCTTACTTTTCGAGCTTGCTCAGTTTTGCCCTTACTTTTTCCGTTGAGGTCCCTCCAATGCCCTTTGACCGTTTGACCAAAACATTGAAAATTCATAACTAATTCGTATGAACTCAGAAAAATGCAAATAAGATATCAAAATGTGTAGATAAACATTACCTTTATGTGCATATCATTTGCATTCAGGACAAAAGCAAGCTTTAAACTACCTGAGGTAATTAATATTATTAACATTATTAAAAATAAAAAGGTATAAACAATATTTTTTTTCATGAATAAAAATTACATGCAAATGTAGGTGATGTTTTCTGAACATCCTAGTATCGTATTTGCATTTTTCTGAGTTTGTATCAACTTGTTATGAAGTTTCCAAATAATGGTCAAAGTCATTAGAACATTCTTAACAAGATGATACGAACTCAGAAAAATGCAAATAAGATATCTGGATGTTCAGAAAACATCACCTACATTTGCATGTATTTTTTATTCATGAAAAAAATATTATTTATACCTTTTTATTTTTGATAATGTTAATAACATTAATTACCTCAGGTAGTTTAAAGGGTGCTTTTGTCCTGAATGCAAATAATATGCACATAAAGGTAATGTTTATCTGAACAATTTGATATCTTATTTGCATTTTTCCGAGTTCATATGAATTAGTTATGAATTTTCAAAGTTTCGGTCAAACGGTCAAAGGGCATTCGAGGGACCTCGACGGAAAAAGTAAGGGCAAAACTGAGCAAGCTCGAAAAGTAAGGGCAAAACCCATGGGTAGGAACCAACTAGGGGTAAAAATGCAATTGTCCCTAAAAAGAAAACCCAAAAAGATTTCCTTGTTCTTCTTTTGTTTGTTGGGAGCTTTCCCGTGTAAATAGCTTATCTCGTTTTTGCTTTTCCCTTATATTTAATTGTTTAAGAAGACCAAAAACTCCAAAAATATTTCAGTGTGTTTCTCTGAATTTCTTTTCTTTTTATTCAAGTCGTACCGAGGAGAAGACCATGATGAAAATGTTGAGTGGCTCTCATATGAATAATTGTTGAACTAATAGAGAGCACATTTTACCTTGTCTTCTCCTATTGAATAAAATGTTTGCAGATTCCAGCTTTGTCCACGGCACTCCTACAATATTATTATTTTCATATCATTCTATCGTGCAAGTGAAAGGCAATATTGACAACATTCGATGAACTGGCCGTGGCAGAGAGAAACTGGTATGAACTCGACTTGTTCTGTTTCTGTAAATATGTTTAACCTAGTACCCATGATTCAACCCATTATGATTAAACATGTTTGCAATGACAATTAGAGATTATAGTTTCTCATGCCATGCATAAGTAGCTGGGAGTGGATAATGATTTATCTTGGATTTCAACATTGCGTTAAAATGATTGTGATGTAGTATGATGATATGGTATCCTCCTCTGAATGTTCGAGTGCCTTGACTTGGCACATGTTCATGCATGTAGTTGAATCAAAACCAACATAGACTCTATGATATTTATATTCATGGTGTTCATATCCTACTCATGCTAGTGTCCAATGTTACTTATGCATAATGCATGGTTATGATCGTTGTTGCTCTCTAGCTGGCCGCTTCTCAATCTAATTGCTAGCCTTCTCCTGTACTAAGTGGGAATTCTGCTTGTAAATCAAAAACGTTGAACCCAAAGTTATTACAGATGAGTCCGCCATACCTACCTATATGCGGTATTACCCAGCCGTCCTAAGTAAATTTGCATGTGCCACCTCTAAAAAGTTCTAAATAAATATCCGTTTTGTGTGCCTGGATCGTTCATGGAACGACAGGAGGTGGTCGGTATCTTCCATGCTAAGCGGGTTATTCTCAAGTCGACTGTTTATTCACTCGCCAACGCACGAGAAAAGGGTCGTAATAGGGATGCCCAGTCCCAAACTGCAAAATACAAAAAGAGTTAATAGCTCGAATAATCAAACAAAAACTCCCAATGGAGTCAAAAGCTTTACTTTTATCACTTGGGAACCGCCACTAGCGTGCTTAGCATGGAAGATATTGATAACTGATGGTCGTGAAGTAAATGAGAAGGGTGCATGTCCCAAAATATCATTTACCTCTGTTTTAAAAATTGAGCTCTGGCACCTCTGCAAATCACTGCTTCCCTCTGCGAAGGGACTATCTATTTAATTTTATGTCGTGTCATCACCTTCTAAAAAAAACCCTAGAACCTGAGAGCATAGCTATCATGACTTATGCATTGTGTGTAGCTAATGTTGGGTGTATCATGACTGGATCTTTTCTACCATGAATTACAATGTTTAGTCGCTGCTTGAAGTTTAGAGGTGCTCTACATTTATGTGTTGCGGTCTCAGAAAGGGCTAGCAAGATACCACTATTGTCAAGTTATATCATAGTTGTTTTGACAACGTGTTGCCGTTTGAGATATCTTATTATTGCTCGCTAGCTGATTATGTCATTGATATGAGTCATTATAATCTTTAAGAGTTGTTGTCGGCATGGTTAGTTATAATGTTGGCTGAAAACCTGGGTGTTGTTTAAGCTTATTTATGCAAACAAGAGCAAAAGAGTTTGTAAAAGTTTTTCTTTTTCACTTTCAGTTTATCAACTGAATTGCTTGAGGACAAGCAAAGTTTTAAGCTTGGGGGAGTTGATCCATCTCCAACGTATCTACTTTTCCTAACGCTTTTCCTCTTGTTTTGGACTCTAATTTTCATGATTTGAATGAAACTAACCCCAGACTGACGTTGTTTTCAGCAGAACTACCATGGTGTTGTTTTTGTGCAGAAATAGAAGTTCTCGGGGTGGAACGAAACTTTGCGAGGATTTTTTATATCAACAATAAGAATTTCTGGAGCCAAGACCTACTGGAGAGGGGCCCCTGGGTGGGCACAACCCACCAGGGCGTGCCCCCCTCTCCTGGTGTTCCCAGGTGGGTTGTCCCCACCTGGAGGCCCCGCAGACCCCGAAAACGATGCTATAAAATCATATTTTCGGAGAAAAATGAGGGAGAAAGAATTATCGCGATCCACGAGAGGGAGCCTCCGCCAAGCCCTATTCTTCCTCGGGAGGGTAGATCTAGAGTCCATTTGGGGCTCCGGAGAGGGGGATCTTCGTTCTTAGTCATCACCAACCCTTCTCCATCGCCAATTCCATGATGCTCCCCATCGGGAGTGAGTAATTCCTTCGTAGGCTCGCTGGTCGGTGAGGAGTTGGATGAGATTCATCATGTAATCGAGTTAGTTTTGTTAGGGCTTGATCCCTAGTATCCACTATGTTCTAAGATTGATGTTGCTATGACTTTGCCATGCTTAATGCTTGTCACTTTGGGCCCGGGTGTCATGATTTCATATCTGAACCGTTTATGTTATCACCATTATATCCATGTTCTAGATTCGATCTTGCAAGCTATAGTCACCTACTACGTGTTATGATCCGGTAACCCCGGAGTGACAATAAGCGGGACTTATTCCGGTGATTACCGTAGTTTGAGGAGTTCATGTATTCACTATGTGTCAATGCTTTGTTCTGGTTCTCTATTGAAAGGAGGCCTTAATATCCCTTAGTTTCCAATATGGACCCCGCTGCCACGCGAGGGTAGGATAAAAGATGTCATGCAAGTTCTTTTAATAAAGCACGTAGGACTATTTACGGAATACATGCCTACATTATATTGACGAACTGGAGCTAGTGCCGTATCGCCCTAGGTTATAAATGTCTAATGATGAATATGATCCAACAAGTCACCGATCCAATGCCTATGAATTTATCTTATATAGTTCTGCTAAGTTACTACTGCTATCATCACTGTTACACTTGCTACAAAATTACTGCTATCACTGTTACTGTTGCTGCTGTCACTACTATCAAACTACTTTGCTACTGATCACTTTGCTGCAGATAATTAATCCCCAGGTTTGGTTGAATTGACAACTCAGCTGCTAATACCTTCAAATATTCTTTGGCTCCCCTTGTGTCGAATCTATAAATTTGGGTTGAATACTCTACCCTCGAAAACTGTTGCGATCCCCTATACTTGTGGGTTATCACTATCCAAGGTCAACGAAGGAGTCTCAACACAGCGTGACTCTCGAGTTGACGTTCTTCGCAATCTCTTCAACCACTTCAAAAGACTCGACAATGAAAATGTTTGGCAAACCTTCGATCACCTCACTGACATCTCAAATGAGCTTCAAACACTTGGTGCCACTGACATCACCGACCATGAGGTGGTGAAGAAATTGCTGAGATCGCTTGATTCCTTATTTGACACTCTTGCACTAATGATACAAGAACATGGAGACTACACGTCACTTGATCCCGATGATATCCTCGAGAGGCTAAACACCCATGAGTTCTAGCTTGCTGAGAAGAGAGATCTCTATGGACTGAGCTATGGCAGATCACGCGCTCTGAAGGCCAAGGCAGTCTCTGAATCTGAAGGTGAGGATTTTGGTAGCAACCTTGGTGATCCTCAAGAACTGAGCCAGGAGCTAGCAATGCTCGTGAGAAAATTCCAGAAGTTCTCAAGGCGTGGTCGCTTTGGTAAATCCTCAAGAAGTGATGACATGAGATCAGATTCCTCATCCCGTGACTACAAGAAGAAAACTTGCCACAAATTCAAGAAACCTGGTCACTACATTCAAGATTGTCCTCTGTGGGAAAAGGAATCAAAGAAGAAGAAATACAAGGATTACAGTTCCAATGACTCAAAGAAGAAGAAGAAATCTTCAAAGTCCTCATTGTCAAAATCCTCGAAGTCTTCATCTCACAAGAAGAGCAGCTCCAAAAAGGCTCGGGCATTCATTGGCAAGGAAATGGACTCAGAAGCTGAATCTAAAGAAAATGAGGAAGAGGAGGCATCTGAGGAGTCAGAATCTGGTGTGGCGAGCCTAGCCCTCGCTACTGCCTTCGTCAGCAAGTCCATCTTCAACTCTGAGGAAAATGACTTCCCCAACCCGGCTAACGACGGTGATGATGACTACGCTCCTACCTATTGCTTCATGGCAAAGGGTACCAAGGTACTCAAATATCCATCCTCTGAATCAAGTGAGGATGAATCTGATGAAAACCTCAAGCCTAGCTATTCTAAACTTGCTAAGATTTCTGTGAATCAACAAAAGGCTTTTGAAAAGGTTCAAAATATGCTAGACAAAAGTGATGACCTGTTGGGTGATTAAATGGATCGCACCCAAACCTTGACTGATAATCTTAAGAGACTTCAGTCTAAGTTTGGCAATCTTCAAAGTCATCATAACACTCTCTTATCTGATCATGAGAAGCTTTCTTATGAATTTATTCAAAGAAAGCAAGATCCTGAAAAGCTAAGGGAGAGTTATGAAGATCTTTAGAAGGAACGTGATTCATTGCTTGCTCAACAGATCAGTGCCGCTCAGGATGAATTCATTCCACCATGTTTGAAATGCATTGAATGTGAATCTGCTAATTCTTCACCTGAAAGTTCAAATGCTTCTATTGTTGCAAATTCTTCAATTGTCTCTGCTATCACAAATTCCTCATCTGAGGATACCTCTAGTATCACTGACAATGCAGGGCTGAAGGAATTGTATGTGACAGGCATGTACAAAAGCCTCAAAGGGCATCAGGCTCTTTGTGATGTGCTTAAAAAGCAGATCCTCAACAGGAACCCTCGGAAAGAGGGTATTGCCTTTGAGAGAAAACTCAATGCTGATGGAACTTACTGGAAACCTGAGCAGTACCCCAAAATCTCATGGGTTGCTGCAAAGGGACCTCCCGTAGATCCATCCACTTTATCTGGCTTTACATGTGAATCTTCATATTCTTCTGATGAGTCATTTGACTCCAATTATAAACTGTTCAAAAATCAGAATGGTGAAGTATTTGCTAGATATGTTGGCACTAACTGCAGGAAAGGCCCCCCTGTGAAGAAAATCTGGGTTCCCAAAAGGTGCCTTGAAAGTCTTCAGGTGAATGTCATCATGACACCACCTGTGAAAAATAGGAACCCTAAATCAAATTCTTCATATGGACCAAAGTCTTCATATGGATCCAAGTCCTCATAAGGACCAAATTCCTCATATGGATCAAAATCCTCATATGAACATCATCGTGTTAACACTTCTGTTTCGCAGGGAAAGCCTAAGGGCTATGAATATGTGCATTATTCTTCAAATCATTATGTTCATAAGTCCTTGAAGAATTTCTCTACTTATTCATATGCTTACTCTAACCCCTCTTCTATGAAACGAAGTGGATTGGCTTCTATGCCACCTTTCTCTTATGGAGCTCGCAGAATGATGAACACTTTGCCACCCCTCCAGATGTGGGTGGTGAAGAAAAAGAACTAATTTTTTATGCAGGGTCAGGTCTCTAGACGAACCCAATCGTCTGAAGAATTTGCTGGAGACCTGAATATGCTTGAAAGGACACAAGCTAATCATGAAGAAATGAATTTCCATTTCTTACGTCCTCATACTGCTATATCTGTTCTATTCCTTGATGAATTTGATGTCATATTCTTCACTAATGAAGTATATGAGTTCAAAAGATGCACTAATACATCTACAGGATGATCAACCAAAAGCTACTGAGTGGGTCCTCGACAGTGGATGTACAAATCACATGACTGGTGACAGGAACTTATTGGTGGACACTGCTTTATCTCCATCGCATCTGAAGCATATCACCTACGCTTACAAAGTAAAAAGCAAGGTATTGGGTCTAGGTAAGGTTGCGATCTCAAAGGATCGACGCATGGACAAAGTCATGCTTGTCGAGTCCTTAGGATTCAACCTCATGCCTGTCTCAACGCTTTGTGATCTTGATATGGTTGTTGTCTTTGGCAAGTATCGTTGTGTTGTGATCATGGAAGCTGACCATTCCAAAGTCTTCGAAGGCTTTCGGAGAGGAGACCTGTATATTGTTGATTTCTCTACAGGACAAAACCTGCTACATGTCTACATGCAAAAGCTTCAGAAGGCTGGCTATGGCATCGGCGACTTGGTCATGCTGTAATGAGGAACTTGCACACTCTTGCGAAGAAGAAGCATGTCATTGGCATCGAGGATGTCAAATTCCTCAAGGATCACCTGTGAGGAGCTTGTGAAGCTGGAAAGATGACCAAGGACAAACATCCCTCAAAGACTATCATGACTACCACTCATCCATTTGAATGGCTTCACATGGATATCATTGGCCCTACTCATCATGCCACATTCACTAATGCTGCATCTTTATATGGCTTTGTTATTGTTGATGACTATTCTCGTTACACATGGGTGCATATCGTCACTTACAAATATGAAGTGCAGGAAGTCTTCAAACGAGTTTCCTCGAGGGCTTCAACCAACTTTGGTGTGAAGATTGATACGTCTCCAACGTATCTATAATTTTTGATTGTTCCATGCTATTATATTATCTGTTTTGGATGTTTAATGGGCTTTATTATGCACTTTTATATTATTTTTGGGACTAACCTATTGACCGAAAGCCCAGTGCAAATTGCTGTTTTTTTGCCTATTTCAGTGTTTCACAGAAAAGGAATATCAAACGTAATCCAAACGGAATGAAACGTTCGCGAGGATCGTTTTTGGACAAACGCAATCTAGGAGACTTGGAGTGGATGTCAAGGAAGCAACGAGGCGGCGACGAGGTAGGAGGGTGCGCCCAGGGGGGTAGGCGCGCCCCCACCCTCATGGGCCCCTCGTGGCTCGACCGACCTACTTCTTTCGCCTATATATACTCATATACCCTGAAAACATCCAGAAGCACCACAAAACCCTATTTCCACCGCCGCAACCTTCTGTACCCATGAGATCCCAACTTGGGGCCTTTTTCGGCGCTCCGCCGGAGGGGGAATCGATCACGGAGGGCTTTTACATCCACACCATGGCCTCTCCGATGATGCGTGAGTAGTTTACCACAGACCTTCGGGTCCATAGTTATTAGCTAGATGGCTTCTTCTCTCTCTTTGTATCTCAATACAAAAGTTCTCCTCGACTCTCTTAGACATCTATTAGATGTAACTCTTTTTGCGGTGTGTTTGCCGAGATCCAATGAATTGTGGGTTTATGAACTTGATTATCTATGAATATTATTTGATTCTTCTCTAAATTCTTATATGCATGATTTGATATCTTTGCAAGTCTCTTTGAATTATCGGTTTAGTTTGGCCTACTAGATTGATCTTTCTTGCAATGGGAGAAGTGCTTAGCTTTGGGTTCAATCTTGCAGCGTCCTTTCCCAGTGACAGCAGGGGCAGCAAGGCACGTATTGTATTGTTGCCATCAAGGATAAAATATGGGGTTTATATCATATTGCTTGAGTTTATCCCTCTACATCATGTCATCTTGCCTAATGCGTTACTCCGTTCTTATGAACTTAATACTCTAGATGCATGCTAGATAGCGGTCGATGTGTGGAGTAATAGTAGTAGATGCAGAATCGTTTCGGTCTACTTGACACGGACGTGATGCCTATATTCATGATCATTGCCTTAGATATCATCATAACTATGCACTATTCTATCAATTGCTCGACGATAATTTGTTCACCCACCGTAATACACGCTATCTTGAGAGAAGCCACTACTGAAACCTATGGCCCCCGGGTCTACTCTACTTCATATAAGTTTTCAATCTACAACTCTAGTTTACTATTTATCTTGCAGTCTTTATCTATATCACAAAAATACCAAAAATATTTATCTTGTTATCTTTATCAGATCTCACTTTTGCAAGTGGCCATGAAGGGATTGACAAACCCTTTATCGCATTGGTTGCAAGGTTCTTATTTGTTTGTGCAGGTACGAGGGACTTGCGTGTAGTCTCCTACTGGATTGATACCTTGGTTCTCAAAACTGAGGGAAATACTTACGGTACTTTGCTGCATCACCCTTTCCTCTTCAAGGGAAAACCAATGCATGCTCAAGAGGTTGCAAGAAGGATTTCTGGCACTATTGCCGGGGAGATCTACGCACAAGTCAAGACATACCAAGTACCCATCACAAACTCTTATCCCTCGCATTACATTATTTGCCATTTGCCTCTCGTTTTCCTCTCCCCCACTTCACCTTTGCCTTTTTCTTCGCCTTCTTCCCATATGTATCTTTGTTTGTGTTTCCATGTGCCTTCTATTTGCTTGCATCTTTGTTTGCTAAAAATCTATTGATATGGATCCACTTAAAGTGTTCTACTTGGATAATCTTCGATCCTTATGCGCTCGTGCTGAAACCCCAACTAGCCTAGTTGATGGGAAATGTTTAAATGAGCATGCTCATTTTGTGCGTCACCGTTTGTCTGAAAAAGGGAGACTCTTATGGGATCAAATAAACAGATTGCTGTGTTATGCTTGGAATCTTTGTGAAATTTATGATTTTGCTTGTTGCTCTAAGAACCCAAAAAAACACCTCCCCTACCTATGTGAGTTTAATGATAATGAAATCTTCTCTTCTTATGCAATGGGTGTTTATAGTTACTAGGATATCGAAAAAATTGAAGAATTTGTTGCTTTTAAGGGTGCTTATGAAGCTGCTTCTTTGGTTGAAAAGTATGATATCACTCTCTACGAATCTGAAAATTTTGACATACTTAAATGTTGCTATGAAAACTATGCTCATAATGTCTATGTCAAAGAATTTATTGAAAGAATGACCATTGCTTCTGAAGAAAATAATGATATGCACAAATCTATAGATAATTATGATTCCGATGATTTCTTTGAAATATCCCTTGATAAACATGATGCTTGCTATTCTTGTGGCCATGATGCCAATATTTATGATGATGAATTTGCTATAGTTCCTTATGTTAAACATGAGATCGTTGCTATTGCACCCATACTTGATAGTTCCTTCGATGAAAAGCATGATTGCAATGATGTTATTAAAAATTCTCTTAATGTCAATTGTGTTAATGATATGCAAAACCTCAAGCTTGGGAATGCTAGTTTTGCTATGACTACTATTTGTTGCAATGATCATGATTGGGGTGATTCTTCTTATGATCTTGAAAATTTATTTAAGGCCCATGATGAATATGAGATTGATAATAGTGTTTGCAATATTACTGAAAGTGGGTTCGGAAGAGTGTCAACTTTAGATCCCACATATTTTGAGAATGTTCAATCTTATGAATTTTTTGAGAAAAGTGGGTTTGGAGAGGTCATGACTTTAGTTAATGTTAATCCCACTATTTCAGAAGAGTGTCAACTTTGCATACATGTGGATCGTGTTAAGAATATGTTTTGTGATAGCTATATTGTTGAATTTGCTTATGATCCTACATGTAATTATTATGAGAGAGGAAAATATGTTTGTAGAAATTTTCATGTTACTAAATTACCTCTCGTTATGTTGAGATTGCTATTTTTTTCTTTCTCCTTCCTTGCATATGCTAGTTTTTGCTTGTCTTGATAATTTCTTTGCTTATAAGATACCTATGCATAGGAAGTATGTTAGACTTAAGTGTGTTTTTCACATGTTTTATGATGCTCTCTTTGTGCTTCAACTCTTGTCTTTCATGTTAGCATCATTGAAATCTCAATGCCTAGCTAGGGGCGCTAAATGATAGCGCTTGTTGGGAGGCAACCCAATTTTATTTTTGTTACTTGCTCTTAGTTCCTGTTTAGTAATAAATAATTCATCTAGCCTCTGTTTGGATGTGTTTTTATGTTTTAATTAGTGTTTGTGCCAAGTAGAACCAATAGGATCTTCTTGGGTGATAGTTGTTTGATCTTCCTGAAAAAGACAGAAACTTTGCACTCACAGAACTAATTGTTAAAATTCACCAGAATGTGATAAATTGCCAATTCTTTTTGCAGTAGATAAATATACAAATTATCCAGATTTTCCTAGTTGTTCAGAATTTTTGGAGTTCCGCAAGTATTCGAACAAATCAGATTGCTACAGACTGTTCTGTTTTTGACAGATTCTGTTTTTCGTGTGTTGTTTGCTTATTTTGATGAATCTATGGCTAGTATCGGGGGGTATGAACCATGGAGAAGTTGGAATACAGTAGGTTCAACACCAATATAAATAAAGAATGAGTTCATTACAGTACCTTAAGGTGGTAGTTTGTTTTCTTATACTAACGGAGCTCATGAGATTTTCTGTTGAGTTTTGTGTTGTGAAGTTTTCAAGTTTTTGCGTAAAGATTTGATGGATTATGGAGTAAGGAGTGGCAAGAGGCTACGCTTGGGGATGCCCAAGGCACCCCAAGGTAAAATTCAAGGACAACCAAAAGCCTAAGCTTGGGGATGCCCCAGAAGGCATCCTCTCTTTCATCTTCGTCTATCGGTAACTTTACTTGATGCTATATTTTTATTCACCACATGATATGTGTTTTGCTTGGAGCGTCTTGTATGATTTGAGTCTTTGCTTTTTAGTCTACCACAATCATCCTTGTTGTACACACCTTTTGAGAGAGACACACATAAATCAGAATTTATTAGAATACTCTATGTGTTTCACTGATATCTTTTGAGCTAGATAATTTTGCTCTAGTGCTTCACTTATATTTTTAGAGCACGGTGGTGGTTTTATTTTATAGAAATTATTGATCTCTCATACTTCAGTCATATTATTTTGAGAGTCTTTAGAACAGCATGGTAATTTGCTTTGGCTATAAAATTAGTCCTAATATGATAGGCATTCAAGATGGGTATGATAAAAACTTTCATATAGAGTGCATTAAATACTATGATAAATTTGATACTTGATAATGGTTTTGAGATATAAAGGTGGTAATGTTAGAGTCATGCTAGTTGGGTAATTGTGAAATTTAGAAATACTTGTCTTAAAGTTGGCAAGTCCCGTAGCATGCACGTATGGTAATCGTTGTGTGACAAATTTGAAGCATGGGGTGTTCTTTGAGTGCTTTCCTTATGAGTGGCGGTGAGGGACGAGCGATGGTCTTTTCCTACCAATCTATCCCTCTAGGGGCATGCGTAGTACTACTTTGCTTTGAGTGCTAATAAACTTTTGCAATAAGTATATGATTTCTTTATGACTAATGTCAGTCCATGGATCATACGCACTCTTACCTTTACGCAATTTGCTAGCCTCTATGGTACCATGCATTGCCCTTTCTCACCTTGAGAGTTGGTGCAAACTTTGCCGGTGCATCCAAACCCCGTGATACGATACGCTCTATCACACATAAGCCTCCTTATATCTTCCTCAAAACAGCCACCATACCTACCTATTATGGCATTTCCATAGCCATTCCGAGATATATTGCCACGCAACTTTCCACCGTTCAGTTTATTATGACACGCTCCATCATTGTCATATGCTTTGCATGATCATGTAGTTGACATCGTATTTGTGGCAAAGCCACTTTCATAATTCTTTCATACATGTCGCTCTTGATTCATCGCATATCCCGGTACACCGTGGAGGCATTCACATAGAGTCATATTTTTGTTCTAGTATCGAGTTGTAACATTGAGTTATGAGTAAATAAAATTGTGATGATCATCATTATTAGAGCATTGTCCCATGTGAGGAAAGACTATAAAAATATAATAATAAAAGAGGCCAAAGAAGCCCAAATAAAAAAACGAGGCCAAAGAAGCCCAAACAAAAAATGAGAGAAAAAGAGAGAAGGGACAATGTTACTATCCGTTTCCGCACTTGTGCTTCAAAATAGCACCATGATCTTCATGATAGAGAGTCTCTTGTTTTGTCACTTTCATATACTAGTGGGAAGTTTTCATTATAGAACTTGGCTTGTATATTCCAACGATGGGCTTCCTCAAATGGCCTAGGCCTTCGTGAGCAAGCAAGTTGGATGCACACCCACTTAGTCTTCAGTTTGAGCTTTCATACACTTATAGCTCTAGTGCATCCGTTGCATGACAATCCCTACTCCTCGCATTGACATCAATTGATGGGCATCTCCATAGCCTGTTGATTAGCCGCGTCAATGTGAGACTTTCTCCCTTTTTTGTCTTCTCTCATAACCCCCATCATTATATGCTATTCCACCTATAGTGCTATATCCATGGCTTGCGCTCATGTATTGCGTGAGGGTTGAAAAGGCTGAAGCGCGTTACAAAGTATGAACCAATTGCTCGGCTTGTCATCGGGGATATGCATAATGGGAGCATTTTGTGTGACGAAAATGAAGCATGGCCAAACTATATGATTTTGTAGGGATGAGCTTTCTTTGGCTATGTTATTTTGATAAGACATAATTGCTTGGCTAGTATGCTTGAAGTATTACTATTTTTATGTCAATATTTAAATTTTATCTTGAATATTTTGGATCTGAACATTCACGCCACAATAACAAGAATTACATTGAAAATTATGTTAGGTAGCATTCCACATCAAAAATTCTGTTTTTATCATTTACCTACTCGAGGACGAGCAGAAATTAAGCTTGGGGATGCTTGATATGTCTCCAACGTATCTATAATTGTTGATTGTCCCATGCTATTATATTATCTGTTTTGGATGTTTAATGGGCTTTATTATGCACTTTTATATTATTTTTGGGACTAACCTATTAACCGAAAGCCCAGTGCAAATTGCTGTTTTTTTGCCTATTTCAGTGTTTCGCAGAAAAGGAATATCACACGGAATCCAAACGGAATGAAACCTTCGCGAGGGTCGTTTTTGGAACAAACACAATCCAGGAGACTTGGAGTGGACGTCAAGGAAGCAACAAGGCGGCCACGAAGTAGGAGGGCGCGCCCAGGGGGGTAGGCGCGCCCACCACCCTCGTGGGCCCCTCGTGGCTCCACCGACCTACTTCTTTTGCCTATATATACTCATATACCCTGAAAACATCCAGAAGCACCACGAAACCCTATTTCCACTGCCGCAACCTTCTGTACCCGCGAGATCCCATCTTGGGGCCTTTTCCGGCGCTCCGCCGGAGGGGGAATCGATCAAGGAGGGCTTCTACATCAACACCATGGCCTCTCCGATGATGCGTGAGTAGTTTACCACAGACCTTCGGGTCCATAGTTATTAGCTAGATGGCTTCTTCTCTCTCATTGGATCTCAATACAAAGTTCTCCTCGATTCTCTTAGAGATCTATTCGATCTAACTCTTTTTGTGGCGTATTTGCAGAGATCCGATGAATTGTGGGTTTATGAACTTGATTATCTATGAATATTATTTGATTCTTCTCTGAATTCTTATATGCATGATTTGATATCTTTGCAAGTCTCTTCGAATTATCGGTTTAGTTTAGCCTACTAGATTGATCTTTCTTGCAATGGGAGAAGTGCTTAGCTTTGGGTTCAATCTTGCGGTGTCCTTTCCCAGTGACAGCAGGGGCAGCAATGCACGTATTGTATTGTTGCCATCGAGGATAAAAAGATGGGGTTTATATCATATTGCTTGACTTTATCCCTCTACATCATGTCATCTTTCCTAATGCGTTACTCCGTTCTTATGAACTTAATACTCTAGATGCATGCTGGATAGCGGTCGATGTGTGGAGTAATAGTAGTAGATGCAGAATCGTTTCGGTCTACTTGACATGGACGTGATGCCTATATTCATGATCATTGCATTAGATATCATCATAACTATGAACTATTCTATCAATTGCTCGGCAGTAATTTGTTCACCCACCGTAATACATGCTATCTTGTGAGAAGACACTAGTGAAACCTATGGCCCCCGGGTCTACTTTACATCATATAAGTTTTCAATCTACAACTCTAGTTTACTATTTATCTTGGAATATTTATCTATACCACAAAAATACCAAAAATATTTATCTTATTATCTTTATTAGATCTCACTTTTGCAAGTGGTCGTGAAGGGATTGACAACCCCTTTATCGCGTTGGTTGCAAGGTTCTTATTTGTTTGTGCAGGTACGAGGGACTTGCGTCAAGTCTCCTACTAGATTGATACCTTGGTTCTCAAAAACTGAGGGAAATACTTACGCTACTTTTGTGACACCTGATTTTGCCTTCTCTCTTTTTACCGGACTTGCCTTCTCTCTGTTTCTGGACTTGGTTTTCATCGTGGTTTTTGCCATGATTTGATTTGGATTTTTGGATTAATTCAAATGGACTTGTCACTTGGGCATATCCTTGGCTTTCACCCAAGTGACCTATCTACCTTATTCCTCCCACAAATTCCCAAAATAATAAAATGAATATTTTTCCTAAAAGGAAAATATTCATTTTTCTCTCATAAGTTCATTTCAGAACTTGGTGCTCCATAGCAACCTCAATTTTTCTTGCTCAGAAAAATCTGAGATAATTCCTAAATATTCTTAGGACCATGGCACATCTTCCCATGCAAAAATATTGCATCACTTTTTGTAATATTTTTGCTATAGAAAATCTTTTCACTTCTGGACCAAAAATGCACTTTGTACAGCAAGTGCATTTTTCCTTGAGGTTTTGGCCTTGAGATTTCTTGAGCTTAAAGACCTTCCTAAGAAACCCTAAACCCCAGGAGATTAGCCCTAATGGCCTTCTAGAAGGTGGACAAACTTGGCGACCAAGTTTCTGACCAGAAACTTGCCAGCTTGGTAGAGTCACGTCTGGTCGGCCTGGGTATGATCCATCACCTCTCCTAGACGTAGCAGTGCACGGTCGAGCTCGTAGACAAGGTTTGGCCGCTCCTGGCCGTTGTTTTGGCCATGCCAGCTTGGTGACCGCACGAGGACATGGCGCCTGGCAGCATCTCGACGCGCTCTGGCTGGCGCTTTGCGTTCTGTTTCGCGCATGTGCATGCAAGCGCTCGCCTCTGACTGCGGCAACGTGCCACAACCCTCGACCCATCACCCATGACCCCTCCCTGGCGCTCGCAGATGCTGGAGCCGTCGCAGCAAGCCCGGTTAAATCGCAGCCAAAACGGCACAGTGCGCGCGTGTGCTTGTCCCCATCTCAAACCGCCTCCTTTGCTCGTCCGCGAGCATGGGCAAGCGCCGGCGTTGACGCTGCACCCTGTCCCCTCACGTTGGAGCCTCTCGTCGACGTTCGTCGTTTGTCCAGAGCGCTCCGGCGGCGACACATCCCCCCTCTGCACCGGCTATATAAAGCCACCTTGCCTCCCTCGCTAGCCACACACCACTCCACACCACATCCACGAAAATGTAGACGAGCAAAAGCCCGGTCGGGCAGGCCTCTGGCCATCGCCCCGACCCGAGGACTCTAGCGATCCCCGCAGGCTCGCTGCCGCTCTCCAGGGCCTCTCGAGCTCAAGAAGCTGCTTGGGCAGGGCCTTGGTGGTCTGCTGGAGCTGCCTGGACCCCGCCAAGGCCTCGGAGCTGCCTCTAGCCACCGTCTTCCACCTCTCCGGCGAACCCCGTCCGCCACCGAAGCTTGCGAGCTCGACTGCGACCAGCTCCGTCCACCTTTCGCCAAGCCACGGGTACGGCAAGGTGCGCCGCGAGCCCCGCTTCCAATCTATCCCTCTAGCCTAGCCCCAAACCCCCTCGTCGTCGGCATGAGCTCCGGCGAAGCACCGCCTCCCCTCTGATCTTGATCCCCTTCCCTCTCTCCTGACTGGTGGGGCCCAGTGCCAGCCTCACCACTCGCACCCAAAGCGGTACGAGTGGAGGCGCACTCCCACTTTACGCCTTCGACGCCACCCCCCAGGATTTTCTACTTATTCAAATTTAATTCAGAAATTTGACTAAACTTTGACCAGCCACCATTTCTAAACCATAAGTCCAAATGAATTGATTCTTTTTGCGTTGTCTTTGTTACAGAAAGCTCTAGCAGCACACCAAAAGGTGGATTTTTCGTGCTGTCTAGAATTTCTGGTGATTTTCAGAATGTGTTTTGACATTTATTTTTGTGGTTTTAAAATATTTTCAGGAGGAGGATCTTGCCTTGAAGCTAATCAGGAGGAGTGTGACCCTCCTCTGCACTAAGGCAAGCCACAACATCATTTGGATGGTGTTATTTCAATATCTATGATTTTCTACTTGAATATGAGTCTTTATTTGCAGTTAAAATTTGATAAATTAATATGGTTAATTGCTAGTTGTTTTATGATGCTTGATATGCTTGTTTTAGCTTCTTGTTGAGTTCATAGAACTATTTTGCTAAGTAGAGTAAGATTTTGCACTAGATATTTTGTTATGGAAAGTTATGGTAGCTATTTTTGCTAGTAATAGTTTTCAACTAAATGATGAACTAATAAAAATGTTGTTTGTAGATAAAAATGAGTTATAACCAGAGAAGTTTCTGATCTTAGTATTGCAAGATAGTTATGTTGCTTGTTTTGATCCATGCTTAAGAGTTGCTTGCTCTGTGTGACAAGTAGTTGCATGATTTCCGGTATGATGCCATGTTAGTAATAAAACGTTTTTATGAAAGTTATTACTTGATTAAGTTCAACCTGAATATGATGTTGATCACATCATGGTCCCACTGAATCGGGTTTTTAGTTCAGTGCGACCACATTTACCTAATGGGAAGGTCTTGATTCGATCCTTTGTCGTGGCTCTCACCGGTGCCTCCCGCGAGGGAAGGTTATGGGCGTGCATACCCTGGCCCGGTAGGCAGACATAACCTTGTGTGCTCGTTTCGTTCTTATGGTACCTTGTCCCCGTTTGGGACCGTTTTTGCCACGACGGTGGCCGTTGGTTTCTTTGGTAGACACGGGGCCACCCAAGATCTAGCCTTGAGAGGGAGATGGTCGGAGTGGCCGGGGAGAGTGCATGGCAAAGGAAGGGTTTCGTCGGAATACTTTGGTCCACCCGAATGGGAGTATAAGGCCAGGTATTCCATAGTGTGGGTAAAGTGCGCTACCTCTGTAGAGTGTATTTAACCTATCAATAGCCGCGCCCTCGGTTATGGGCAAGACTCGGGAGTAAGTCACACCATGCATCAACTTTTATAATTAATCTTGCAAACTAGTAATTGTTGTGATGCATTGTTTCATGGTGAACCTTGAACACTCGAGGTGTTCATGAGTGATTGGTTCCAGGTGTGATCCCAGTGTGGTCACCGTTTGGTTATGAGGTAACCGTCTGGTAAGCGAGTCCGTGTGACTCGGTGCGCTGTTTGGTTGCTTTGTATAGCTTTGCATTTGTAGTAATTTCTTGCATTAATTTAACTTGATTAATTATCATGATATTGTCGGTCATCGTGCTTATGTTTGTTGTGAGCTTGCAAGTACATTGAATGTACTGACCTGGCGTGTCATGCCAGCTTTCAGGCAAGTTGATTCGCATCGGAGCGCATCTCGTGTCTAGGCCGTGTCCACGTCGTTGTCCCTGTGCCATGGAGTTCCGCTACATCGTTCTTCTGCTGCCGCGTAGTTTCGTGTGATCGAGGCCCCAGCCATGTTCATTAAATAATGTACATACTGTCCAGCAGCACCGTGTGTGCCGCTTGGCCTCGAATCTCGATGTAATATCAGACCTTTGTACCACTCTAGTATCAATAAAGCGGTTATTTCTGTACCATGTTCTTGTGTATTGCTAGAAGACTCGATCTCTGGGCTGGCAATGCAGGGTAAACCGGTTGCTCTGAGCCGGGGTGCCATAACGCTTGGTATCAGAGCCGCGCTGATTGTAGGACACGCTAGACCAGTAGTGCGTTAGTAAAACGGTAGATAGTTTCGTTTGAGTGCCGGTAGACATAGGAATTGGTTGTTGCATTGCATGCATGACTTATCGTTGTTATTACTAAACGTATGGTTTGTGAGTGTAGATGGCACCAGTACCGATCTTGTACCATCCTGAGCCAGCTCCGTGCACATCACCGCACCTGCTTCAGAACGTGTGGCGATGACTCTATCCAGAGGGTGCTGATCCAGAGTATCGGGTGTATCGCGAGCATCTGGCCGGCGCATTGTATGAGTCTTATGCTGAGGTCACTCTACACCACAGTTCCCCATCCTGCGCTTACACTCGTTCGTCTAAGGGTGGCCTTGCTTCTACGCCATCTCAAGCGGTTCAGTTTGCTGCTATCGAGGCTCTTGTAGACTTGCGCTACAATGAGGTTCGCATGCACACCCACCCTGGACTTTTCTTCTACCCATCTCTGCACGAGAATGGGCGTATCCGCTTTCCTTTGATTAATCCGGCGTGCGATCGTCCCACTAGCCACCTTGCACGCTACATCACCGCTAGCTATCTCCTTAACTATGAGTTAGTGCGGGAGCTCTCATGCGCTCGCGCCGCTCTCGCTGCTGCTCGTATAAGGAACCCTCTTCCTGCTGTTATCTACACTTCTGCTCCTCCCACCTCCATTCCTACGATGACCTCGCAGGGTACCGTTAACCCTTTGACGGTGAACCCTCACAGCGCTCCTGCTGCATGGTCTTCTCTTGTCTCTACTCCTGCCGCTCCTATGCTTAGATCCCATCCCCCGCCTGCCCCTGAGGGAGAGCCCTCAAGGCAGCGCCAACGCACCTCTCTTCCCCCGGAGGTCTCTACTATCAGTTCAGGATCTAGGTCCGGCTCAGGAGACGAGCCTGCAGCAGCACCATCCGAGCAGTAGATCGTTAGAGTATCGTGGTAGTCATGAGCATGATGTATGGCTGTAATCGCACTTGTCATGATGCGTAGTTTCATGTACGAGGGTAGTAGACCCATTGCGATGTTTCTTTTCATGTTGGGACTATGTATAATTATGTTGGACTCTTTTTTGACTTGGTTTTTTTCGCTGCTTTCTTCCGGGATTTGTTATTGGTTTTCCCCCCATTTTGGAATTTTCTCATCATGGTTGCTATGTATTGGGAAAACGAAAAATAGGATGCCGCGTGGAGGCAGCATCAGTCAAGCTGGTGAGGATGTCCCTGTCCGTTGTTCCGTAAGACAGGTAGGACATTCCCCTGAACCATACCAGCCACCTCCGCCTCCACCGCCACAACCGCCTTCCACCGAGCAAATCCTGCGAATGTTTGAAGAAAGAAGGAGCAACGATCTGCTGGAAATACTGAAAAGTGTACAAGTTATGGTTGGGCAGAATGGAAACCAGAATGGCCATCATTCCAAGCTATCAGATTTTCAGCGAACCAAGCCTCCCAGTTTCAACCATGCTACTGATCCTTCGGACGCCGATGACTGGCTAAGGACTATTGAAAGAAAACTAGAAATTGCTCGCACAGACGACGGAGACAAGGTTCCCTTCGCAACGCATTATCTCGAAGGAGCTGCCGCTATATGGTGGGATAATGCCAAAGCAATATGGCCTGCTGATGAGGAAATTACTTGGACAAAATTCAAGGATCATTTCCGCAAATATCGTAATCCCACCGGAGTCATGAAGATCAAGCAACGCGAATTTCTCGCTCTCACTCAAGGCAGCATGACCGTCGCCGAGTATCTGAATAAATTCAACCATCTGGCCCGCTATTCTCTCCATGATGTGGCCACAGAAGAGCGGAAGATCGACCGATTCCTTGGAGGCCTACATCAACATCTCCGGTGCACTCTAAGTATGTTTGATTTCCTGGACTTCCTGACTCTGGTGAACAAGGCCCTCATCATCGAGAGGGAACACAAGCTCCTGCACGACAACAAGCCAACTGCTAATGACCACAAGCGCAAATTCGAGCCCAAGAAGGATATGCAACCAGTGCAAAAGGCTCGTACATGGCAACATACTCAGGTGGAGTACAAACCCAATTGGCAGCAGAACGTCAACAAGACTACTATACAAGTCAAGAATGTCGTGACCAGTCCGGTGCGCGACGATTGCCAGCGCAACAATTCGTGCTTCAGCTGTGGTCAAACCGGACACTACGCTTGACAGTGTCCCAAGAACACCAAGCACGTCGCTCCATTTCAGCCGCAAGTCAACTACATGGAGCAGTATTCCGCCCCCGATATAATCCAAGGGCAAGTTCATCACATCTCCGCAGGCGAAGCCCATGAGGACCCGGAAGTCGTCATTGGTATGTTTCTCGTTAACGACATACCCGCCATAATTCTATTTGACTCTGGGGCTTCCCACTCTTTTATTTCGCGGAGTTTTGCTTCCCAAAACAATTTTTCTTGCTCGATTTTGGGAAAACACATGCTGGTACAATCCCCGGGATCCCTTCTCATAAGCAATCTCGTCTGCCGAAATTTGGAGATTGACATCAAGGGCGTCAAGTTTCCAACATCGTTGATAATCATCGATTCCAACAAATTGGATGTCATTCTAGGCATGAATTGGTTAACCCAATACCAAGTCTGCATCAGCTGTGTGACCAGAGAAGTTACCATGAAAAATATGGAAGGTCGCACTACCAGTTTTTATGCCCGCAAGCGCATCCCCACGAAGGATATGGTTTTCGCAGCCGTGACAGAAGAGGTGGAATTAATCCCAGTGGTCAGTGAGTATCCAGATGTATTTCCTGAAGAATTTCCCGGCGTGCCACCAGCCGGGAATTGGAGTTCGCTATTGACCTAGTGCCTGGAACCACCCCGATACATAAGAAATATTATCGGATGCCCTCCTCAGAATTGGTGGAATTGAAGAAACAACTGGATGAGATGCTGCAAAAAGGATACATTCGCCCAAGCTCTTCCCCATGGGGATCACCAACAATCTTCGTGGACAAAAAGGATGGCAGTCTACGAATGTGTGTAGACTACCGACAGCTGAATGACGTCACCATTAAAAACAAGTATCCACTGCCGAGGATTGACGATCTGTTTGATCAACTCAGTGGGGCCAAAGTATTCTCAAAGATTGATTTGAGGGCGGGATATCATCAACTCAAGATTAAGAAGGAAGATATTCCTAAGACCGCGTTCACCACTCGGTACGGTCTTTACGAATACACTGTTATGTCCTTCAGCCTCAACAACGCTCCTGCATTCTTTATGCATATGATGAACAAGGTGTTTATGGACTTCGTGGACAAGTTTGTGGTGGTGTTCATTGATGACATCCTCATTTACTCCAAAATCAAGGACGAACATAAGGAACATCTTCGCGTAGTTCTGCAACGGCTTCGCGATCATCAACTGTATGCCAAATTCAGCAAATGTGAGTTTTGGCTCCAGCAAGTGGGATTCCTCGGGCATATCCTCTCGGCAGAAGGAATCTCGGTGGACCCAAGCAAGGTAAAAGATGTACTTGATTGGTCCGCACCCACCACCGTCTCAAAAATCTGGAGTTTCCTTGGACTGGCCGGATATTATCGCCGTTTTATCGAAGGATTTTCCAAGATCGCCAAGCCAATGACTGAGCTCCCCAAGAAGGACAAGAAGTTTGTATGGACTGAAGACTGCGAACAGAGCTTCAATGAGTTAAAAACCAGACTGACATCGGCACCCGTATTATCTGTTCCAGATATCTACCGCAGTTTCGATGTTTACTGCGATGCCTCCAGAAAAGGACTGGGGTGTGTGCTCATGCAAGATGGCGAAGTGGTGGCCTGTGCATCTCGCCAACTGTGACAACATGAAGGAAACTATCCTACTCATGATTTGGAATTGGCCGCAGTGGTGCACGCTTTGAAAATCTGGAGACATTATCTGATTGGAAAGAAGTGCCAGATATTCACCGACCATAAAAGTCTCAAGTATATATTCACTCAGCCCGACTTGAACCTTCGACAGCGAAGATGGCTCGAGTTGGTTAAGGACTATGAACTCGGAATAAATTATCACCCGGGCAAAGCTAATGTGGTGGCTGACACCCTCAGCCGCAAACCAGCCAACCTCAATGCCCTAATGGATTCCTTGCCTCCAGAGCTCTATGAAGAAATCATGCAGCTAAATCTGGTAATCACCGACGCCCGTCTTACCAATATATTGGAAGTTTCTCCTACTCTCGAAGAAGAAATCCGCAGAGCTCAAGCGGATGATAAGGTGTTACGGATATATGTTCAGAAGCAGCACCAAGGGCAAGCACCGGATTTCACTACGGATCAGCAAGGTTCGCTAAGGTTCCGAGGAAGACTTTGCGTACCCAACCAAGACAGTCTGAAGAAGAAAATATTGGCGGAAGCACATGAAGCACCATACTCAATTCATCCCGGTGGTACCAAGATGTATGAGGATCTTCGTCAGATATTTTGGTGGGATGGAATGAAGAAAGACATCGCATATTTTGTGGCCTGCTGCGCTATCTGCAATAAGGTAAAGGCGGAACACCAAAAACCCGCCGGACTCCTCCAGCCTCTGCCAGTATCCCAATGGAAATGGGACGATATTTGCATGGATTTCATCACCGGATTACCAAGGTCTCATCGAGGAAACAACGCGATATGGGTCATAGTGGACACTCTAACCAAGGTGGCACACTTCCTACCCATCCGGACCACATACCGTGCAAATCAACTTGCACAGCTATATGTATCAAGAATCGTCAGTCTGCATGGAGTACCCAAGACTATCACCTCCGACATGGGATCTCTATTCACATCCGCATTTTGGTCCCGACTTCATCAAGCCTTGGGGACCGCTCTGAAGTATAGCATGGCTTACCATCCTCAGACAGATGGACAGACTGAGCGAGTAAATCAAATACTCGAAGATATGCTCCGGGCATGTACATTGGCCCAAGGAACCAAGTGGGAAGACTGTCTGCCCTACACCGAGTTTTCCTACAACAACAGTTTCTAGGCCAGCTTAAAGAGTCACCCTATGAAGCCATGTATGGCCAGAAATGCCGCACCCCATTAAATTGGTCTCAAACCGGCCGTATTTTCGGGACTGATTTAATGCTCAAAGCAGAGAAGCAAGTCAAGGAAATCCGAGACAGACTGCAACTGGCCAAATCCCGACAGAAGAGCTACTATGATGCCAAACATCGTCAGATCAGCTTCGAACCCGGAGAACACGTATATCTCCGAGTCACCCCTATGAAAGGAGTCAAGAGGTTTCATACCCGAGGAAAATTGGCACCCAGATATATCGGTCCATTCCCCGTCATGGCCAGAGTCGGAACAGTTGCCTACCAGTTGGAATTGCCACCAGAATTTTCAGAAGTACACAACGTGTTTCACATCTCACAGCTAAGAAGATGCATCACAAAGAGGGTCACTCGCAGGAAAGAGATAAGATTTTACAAGGTTCAGTGGGAGCATCACACCGAAGAAGAAGCAACCTGGGAAAGAGAGGAATTTTTAAGGACTGCATAACCAGAATGGTTTTCTCAAGCAACCGAATCTCGAGGACGAGATTCATCCTAAGTGGGGGAGGTTTGTGGCAGCCTGGATTTTGCCTTCTCTCTTTTTACCGGACTTGCCTTCTCTCCTTTCCGGACTTGGTTTTCATCGTGGTTTTTGCCCTGATTTGATTTGGATTTTTGGATCAATTCAAATGGACTTGTCACTTGGGCATATCCTTGGCTTTCACCCAAGTGACCTATCTACCTTATTCCTCCCACAAATTCCCAAAATAATAAAATGAATATTTTTCCTAAAAGGAAAATATTCATTTTCTCTCTTAAGCTCATTTCAGAACTTTGTGCTCCATAGCAACATCAATTTTTCTTGCTCAGAAAAATCTGAGATAATTCCTAAATATTCTTAGGACCATGGCACATCTTCCCATGCAAAAATATTGCATCACTTTTTGTAATATTTTTGCTGTAGAAAATCTCTTCACTTCTGGACCAGAAATGCACTTTGTACAGCAAGTGCATTTTTCCTTGAGGTTTTGGCCTTGAGATTTCTTGAGCTTAAAGACCTTCCTAAGAAACCCTAAACCCCAGGAGATTAGCCCTAATGGCCTTGTAGAAGGTGGCCAAACTTGGCGACCAAGTTTCTGACCAGAAACTTGCCAGCTTGGTAGAGTCGCGTCTGGTCGGCCTGGGTATGATCCATCACCTCTCCTAGACGTAGCACTGCACGGTCGAGCTCTTAGACAAGGTTTGGCCGCTCCTGGCTGTCGTTTTGGCCATGCCAGCTTGGTGACCGCGCGAGTACACGACACCTGGCAGCGTCTCGACGCGCTCTGGCTGGTGCTTTGCGTTCTGTTTCGCGCGTGTGCATGCAAGCGCTCGCCTCCGACTGCCGCAACGTGCCACAACCCTGGACCCATCACCCATGACACCTCCCTGGCGCTCGCCGACGCCGGAGCCGCTGCAGCAAGCCCGGTCAAGTCGCGGCCAAAACGGCACAGTGCGCGCGTGTGCTTGTCCCCATCTCAAACCGCCTCCTGTGCTCGTCCGCGAGCATGGGCAAGCGCCGGCGTTGACGCTGCACCCTGTCCCCTCACGTTGGAGCCGCTCGTCGACGTTCGTCATTTGTCCAGAGCGCTCCGGCGGCGACACATTCCCCCCCCCCTCTGCACCGGCTATATAAAGCCACCCTGCCTCCCTCGCTAGCCACACACCACTCCACACCACATCCACGAAAATGTAGACGAGCAGAAGCCCGGTCGGGCAGGCCTCTGGCCATCGCCCCGACCCGAGGACTCTAGCGATCCCCGCAGGCTAGCTGCCGCTCTCCAGGGCCTCTCGAGCTCAAGCAGCTGCTTGGGCAGGGCCTTGGTGGTCTGCTGGAGCTGCCTGGACCCCGCCAAGGCCTCGGAGCTGCCTCTAGCCACCGTCTTCCACCTCTCCGGCGAACCCCGTCCGCCACCGAAGCTTGCGAGCTCGACTGCGACCAGCTCCGTCCACCTTTCGCCAAGCCACGGGTACGGCTAGGTGCGCCGTGAGCCCCGCTTCCGATCTATCCCTCTAGCCTAGCCCCAAACCCCCTCGTCGCCGGCATGAGCTCCAGCGAAGCACCGCCTCCCCTCTGATCTCGATCCCCTTCCCTCTCTCCTGACTGGTGGGGCGCAGTGTCAGCCTCACCACTCACGCCCGAAGCGGTACGAGTGGAAGTGCACTCCCACTTTACGCCTTCGACGTCACCCCCAGGATTTTCTATTTATTCAAATTTAATTCAGAAATTTGACTAAACTTTGACCAGCCACCATTTCTAAACCATAAGTCCAAATGAATTGATTCTTTTTGCATTGTCTTTGTTATCGAAACCTCTAGCAGCACTCCAAAAGGTGGATTTTACCTTGCTGTCTAGAATTTCTGGTGATTTTCAGAATGTGTTTTGACATTTATTTTTGTGGTTTTAAAATATTTTCAGAAGGAGGATCTTGCCTGGAAGCTAACCAGGAGGAGTGTGACCCTCCTCTGCACTAAGGCAAGCCACAACATCATTTGGATGGTGTTATTTCAATATCTATGATTTTCTACTTGAATATGAGTCTTTATTTGCATTTAAAATTTGATAAATTAATATGGTTAATTGCTAGTTGTTTTATGATGCTTGATATGCTTGTTTTAGCTTCTGGTTGAGTTCATAGAACTGTTTGGCTAAGTAGAGTAAGATTTTGCACTAGATATTTTGTTATGGAAAGTTATGGTAGCTATTTTTGCTAGTAATAGTTTTCAACTAAATGATGAACTAATAAAAATGTTGTTTGTAGATAAAAATGAGTTATAACCACAGAAGTTTCTGATCTTAGTATTGCAAGATAGTTATGTTGCTTGTTTTGATCCATGCTTAAGAGTTGCTTGCTCTGTGTGACAAGTAGTTGCACGATTTCCGGTATGATGCCATGTTAGTAATAGAAAGTTTTTCTAAAAGTTATTACTTGATTAAGTTCAACCTGAATATGATGTTGATCGCATCATGGTGCCACTGAATCGGGTTTTTAATTCAGTGCAACCACATTTACCTAATGGGAAGGTCTTGATTCGGTCCTTTGTCGTGGCTCTCACCGGTGCCTCCCGCGAGGGAAGGTTATGGGCGTGCATACCCTGGCCCGGTAGGCAGACATAACCTTGTGTGCTCGTTTCGTTTTTATGGTATCTTGTCCCCGTTTGGGACCGTTTTTGCCACGATGGTGGTAGTTGGTGTCTTTGGTAGACACGGGGCCACCCAAGACCTAGCCCTGAGAGGGAGATGGTCGGAGTGGCCGGGGAGAGTGCATGGCAAAGGAAGGGTTTCGTCGGAATACTTTGGTCCACCCGAATGGGAGTACGAGGCCAGGTATTCTGTAGTGTGGGTAAAGTGCGCTACCTCTGCAGAGTGTATTTAACCTATCGATAGCCACACCCTCGGTTATGGGCAAGACTCGGGAGTAAGTCACACCATGGATCAACTTTTATAATTAATCTTGCAAACTAGTAATTGTTGTGATGCATTGTTTCGTGGTGAACCTTGAACACTCGAGGTGTTCATGAGTGATTGGTTCCAGGTGTGACCCCAGTGTGGTCACCGTTTGGTTACGAGGTAACCGTCTGGTAAGCGAGTCCGTGTGACTCAGTGCGCTGTTTGGTTGCTTTGTATAGCTTTGCATTTGTAGTAACTTCTTGCATTAATTTAACTTGATTAATTCTCATGATATTGTCTGTCATCGTGCTTATGTTTGTTGTGAGCTTGCAAGTACATTCAATGTACTGACCTGGCATGTCATGCTAGCTTTCAGGCAAGTTGATTCGCATCGGAGTGCATCTCGTGTCTAGGCCGTGTGCACGTCGGTGTCCCTGTGCCATGGAGTTCCGCTACGTCGTTCTTCCGCTGCCGCGTAGTTTCGTGTGATCGAGGCCCCAGCCTTGTTCATTAAACAATGTACATACTATCTAGTAGCACCGTGTGTGCCGCTTGGCCTCGAATCTCGATGTAATATCATACCTTTGTACCACGCTAGTATCAATAAAGCGGTTATTTCTGTACCATGTTGTTGTGTATTGCCAGAAGACTCGATCTCTAGGCTGGCAATGCAGGGTAAACCGGTTGCTCTGAGCCGGGGTGCCACAATTTTGCTGCATCACCCTTTCCTCGTCAAGGGAAAACCAACGCATGCTCAAGAGGTAGCAAAGATCAAGCACATGAGAAGTGAGAATGGGACCGATTTCAAGAATACTAGTCTTGATGACTATCTTGATGAACTTGGTATTACTCACGTGTTATCTACTCCTTATACTCCTCAGCAGAATGGCGTCATGGAGCGCAAGAACATGACTCTTGTTGAGATGGCTCGTACTCTGCTTGATGAATACAAGATGCCTCGTCATTTATGGCCTAAGGCAATTGATACTGCGTGCCACATCATCAACAGGGTATATCTTCACAAATTCTTCAAAAAGACCTCATATGAACTCCTCACCAACAAGAAACCCAATGTGAGTTATTTCAAAGTCTTTGGTGCTAAATGTTGGATTAGAGATCCTCATCACAATTCTAAATTTGCACTGAAATCACATGAAGGTTTTATGCTTGGTTGCGGAAAGGACTCGCACACCTACAGAGTCTTCAACACCGTGCACCACAAGGTTGTTGAAACTATAGAGTGTGATTCGATGAGACTAATGGCTCGCAAAGAGAGCACCTACCTCCTGTGCTAGATGAAAAGTCACCTGAGGAATCCGTCAAGTTCAAGGCTACTGAGGATGTCATTCCTACCGAAGAATCTACTCAAGAAGTCATTCCAGAACATGAAGAACATCATGCTGGTGCACCTGAAGAAAAAAGCTCTGAAGAAAATGCTGAGCCTACTCAACGTCGTCAACCCGCTCATCCTCACGTTGCAAATGAAGTGCAGATCGAGAAAATCATCAGCGACATCAATGCACCAGGTCCTCTCACACGCTCAAAAGCTTCACATTTGTCTAACTTTTGTGGGCACTTTGCTTTTGTCTCTATCACAGAGCCCACCAAAGTAGATGAGGCACTTCTAGAGCCTGAGTGGATTCAAGCGATGCAAGAGGAATTGCATCAATTCGAGCCCAACAATGTCTGGGAACTTGTCAAGCGACCAGACCCACGCAAGCACAATATCATCGGCACCAAATGGATCTACCACAACAAGCAAGATGAAAATGACCTTGTGGTAACGAATAAGGCACGGCTTGTAGCTCGAGGCTAAAGACAGGTTGAAGGAATTGATTTCGGTGAAACTTTTGCACATGTTGCTAGACTTGAGGCTATTCGCACATTGCTTGCTTATGCTAACCATCTGAAAGGATCGAGAAGAGGTGTCTAGAAGGGGGGGTGAATAGACTCTTAACAAATAAAAGTAGCAGTTTTTAATTTCTTCAAGTTAAGGTGGAGTTTTAGCACAAGTTTAAACATTCACAATACATTTCAAGCAAGCATGGCAAGAATATATGAGCAGCGGAAAGTAAAGCATGCAAGTTGCAAGAATGTAAAGGGTGGGGATTGGAGTGTGCAAACGCAATTGGAGACACGGAGATTTTTGGTGTGGTTCCGATAGGTGGTGATATCGTACATCCACGTTGATGGAGACTTCAACCCACGACAGGTAACGGTTGCGCGAGTCCATGGAGGGCTCCACCCACGAAGGGTCCACGAAGAAGCAACCTTGTCTATCCCACCATGGACATTGCCCACGAAGGACTTGCCTCACTAGGGTAGATCTTCACGAACTAGGAGATCTCCTTGCCCGTACAAACAACTTGGTTCAACTCCACAATCTTGACGGAGGCTCCCAAGTGACACCTAACCAATCTAGGAGACATCACTCTCCAAAAGGTAACAGATGGTGTGTTGATGATGAACTCCTTGCTCTTGTGCTTCAAATGATAGTCTCCCCAACAATCAACTCTCTCTCATAGATTTGGATTTGGTGGAAAGATGATTTGAGTGGAAAGCAACTTGGGGAAGGCTAGAGATCAAGATTCTTGTGGTTGGAATGGAATATCTTGGTCTCAACACATTAGTAGGTGGTTCTCTCTCAGAAAATATATGCTGGAAGTGTAGGCACATTTTGATGGCTCTCTCCACGAGTCAAGAGTGGGTGGAGGGGTATTTATAGCCTCCACACAAAATCTAGCCATTACACATAATTCACCAAACTCGATGGGACCAAATCGTTAAACTCGGTCAGACCGATTTAGTTCAAAATGTGAATGTTAGGATTTTTGGTTGGACCGATATGATCAACTCGATGGGACCTATGTGCTAGGGTTAGGGTAAAACCTCAACTCGGTTTGACCGATTACACAAACTCGATGGGACTGATTTTAGTAATAAGCTAAACAGAGAGTTGGTCAGGCAAACTCGGTGGGACTGATTTCTTATTTCGGTGGGACCGAAATAATTGCAACATGCAACAGAGAGTTTGCAAGCCATCTCGGTGAGACCGAGATCCCATCGGTGAGACCGAACAGATTAGGGTTTCTGGCAGTGGCTATGTCAAATGAACTCGGTGGCGCCGGATAGATCAAATCGGTGGGGCCGAGTTTGACTTTTGGTTTGGGACATATGTGGAAATGAGAAAGTGGTTGAGGGCTTTGGAGCATATCACTAAGCACTTTGAGCAAGCAAGCCATTAAGCAACACCTCATCCCCTTTTAATAGTATTGGCTTTCCTATGGACTCAATGTGATCTTGGATCACTAAAATGAAAATGTAGAGTCTCGAGCCTTTGAGCTTTTGCCAATCTTATGTCCTTAGCATCTTGAAGGGGTTCCACATCCTCTTGTCCACGCCACTCCACTGTTGAACTCATCTGAAATATACTAGGTCTCTACTCCGAGTGTGTTTTCCTTTTTGGTGCTAGGTCTCCGACATGATGACATGCCTATCCTCGAGGAGTTCATACCTCCAATGGAGACACCGATGGCCATGGTGGATGATGATGCACCCCCACATGGTTCCATCAAGATGAAGATGACCACGAGTTGGTCTTCGACACCTCACCTACAACAAATGAGCGATGCTCCAAAGGTAAAATAGGTGATAGTGCTTCTCTTGTCCCACTAGTGGACTATCTTACCAATGATTGCTTGCATGATGTTGACACACCTATTCCCATGCTTCAATCTCCTGCTTTTTGGTAATTGATGACAACATACATCAAAGCTTTAGATAAAGATATAAGGAATAGCAAGTAAAGCTTTGGAAGAACATGTAACATGCATAGGCTCCCCCTACATGTATGCAATCATGTAGATGTGGAATATAAGAGCATGTGAATGCATAAGCATGACAGAGCAAGCAATGAGTTACATGTATCTTGGCTATATGCATCAGAGCAAATGATGTGAATATAGGAATTATACCTTCATGTTCATGATTCCTTTTTGCAAACAATATGTACATCAGCAAGAGATCATGATGCACATGATTGTGATGCATATACTTACCTTGTGGTCTTGAGCTAGCTTTGGAAGAGATGAACCTGAGTAAACAAGGTTAGATAACACAGAAACATCTACTAAATAGAGCAAACAGCAAACCACAAGAGTACCAAGATTGGGATGACATGTACAGAGTGAGTACTAGGTACTCTATTGGATATAGACATGTCCCCAAAGGTAAAGATATGCAATGAATTCGAAGATTTCCTTCCCTAGGATGTCTTTCTCCCCCTGAATCTTATATTGGATAATGGGAGAATATAGGGAAAAGAAAATTAGAGCAAAACAAATCAGAGCACAATAAACATAACACAAACTAACATGTCTTTCCCCTCTTAGGACATGTGACTTCTCTCCTCTTGAATACTAAGCATCTGGGGCTCTTTGATGTGATTAACCACTCTCCCCCTTTGATGTGATTAAGCTTTAATGTGATCTCTCTCTCCCCCTTTGACATCAATTTCCAAGAAGGGATCTTCTGGAGTGTGAGTCAAATAGGTTTGGTCCTTGAGTCACATGACAAAGCAGTATGTAGAATTTGATGCAGGTAGAGGACAAGAAGCATCGAGTGGAGTTGGAAGAACTATGCAGGATGCAAATGGCAAATTGTCTTCTCAGCAGTGAAATCGGTAACACCGAGTTGTTTTCTTCGGGGGCACAAAGATGGTTCGGTCTGACCGAAAGAGACAAACCGGTGTGTCCGAGTTCAACACAGAGAGAACATTTTTCACCTCACCTCACTAGGCAAATAAGATCTCACAAAGATTTGCAAGGAATTTACTGAAGGATTTGCAATGAATTATATGCAGGAAATGCAGAACATAACAGAGAAAAGAAAAGAAATCTAAATGAAGTTTTTTTAATAAAGAAGGGGAACAAATATGCAAGAGACAAATGCAAACACTCAGAAAAACACTAGAGAACTTCATCTAGAATTGGTCGGCGACAGTCACCTATGTTAGAGTATATCGACTGAGGAGTCAAGTGAGAACACTTGATCGTAGGTCATACTCATCATTTAAGCTCAAAATGGGTTTACCATTTTTCGTTTAAGCATTTTGCTGTATTCACTTCTTGTTGAGCTACTTTGACCCATGACTTGGGGTAAAGCTTCTCTAAGATGGAATAACATACCTTGGGTGGTGGTGTTGAACTTGATCATGTAGTTGAACTTGTGTGGGATGCTCAAGGTTGATGTAGCTCATCAATGATTGGGAGCACCACTTGTAGTTTGAGTTCATCTACCTACATGGGTTAGTCTCGCAAGGACAAGCACTTGTGTATACAAAGTGACAATCATGAATTTGATACCAAATGAAATTTGATATAAAGATTTTGTCAAAGGATATGTTGAAAGGATTCATGCTTCCTTGATTTAGATCACCATGTTGTAGAGACTTGGTGATGTAGAGATTGCTCAAGATGTGAGTGATTTGCAATCTCATAGATTTAGATTCATCCAAGTACCTACAAGGGTTAGATAGCATGCAAGGGTGCAAATATATCCAAGACATATGATCATCATCATAAGAGAAATATCAGGCATTTAGTCAAAGGCTCATGCCTTGCATGTATCCAAATGGAGTTTCTACTCCAAGTTTGAGGCATCAATGATGTTCAATTCACCACTCAAATGGCAAAATACTTTCTCTTCAAGCGGTTTGGTGAATATATCCGCCAATTGCTAATCGATACGAACATGCTTAAGATCAAAGTCCCCTTTAGCAACATGATCTCGAATGAAATGATGACGAACTTCAATATGCTTAGTTCGAGAATGTTGCACGGGATTGTGAGCAATCTTAATAGCACTTTCATTGTCACAAAGCAATGGAACATGTTTCGCATATATCCCATAATCTTTAAGAGTTTGGGCCATCCAAAGTAATTGAGCACAGCATGAACCGGTGGCAATGTATTCCGCTCCGGCGGTGGATAAGGATACCGAGTTTTGTTTCTTGGAGGACCAAGACACAAGAGATCTACCAAAGAAATTGACAAGTACCCGAAGTGGACTTTCTATCAACCTTGTGACCAGCATAGTCCGAGTCGGAGTAGCCAACAAGATCAAAAGAAGACCTTTAGGATACAAAATGCCAAAATTTGGTGTATGGATTAAGTATCTCACTATCCTTTTCACAGCCTTAAGATGACATTCTTTGGGGCTGCTTGATATCATGCACACATGCACACACTTAGCATAATATCAGGTCAGGAGGCACATAGATATAACAATGAACCAATCATAGAGCGGTAAACCTTTTGGTCAACCGATTTGCCATCCTTGCTCAAGTCAAGATGTCCACTAGTAGGCATGGGTGTTTTCATACCTTTGCTTTCTTACATGTTGAACTTCTTGAATAAATCCTTCGTATACTTTGTTTGGGAAACAAAGGTACCCTCCTTAGTTTGCTTGATTTGCAACCTAAGAAAGAACTTGAGTTCACTCATCATAGACATCTCAAACTTCTCTGACATTAGCTTTCCAAACTTTTCACTAAAATGGGGGTTAGTCGAACCAAATATGATATCATCAACATAAATTTGGCCCACAAATAATTCACCATTTACCCTTTTAGTAAAAAGAGTAGAATCAATCTTTCCAATCTCAAAGCCTGTTTCAATAAGTAACTTGGTCAAGCATTTATACCATGCTCTAGGAGCTTGTTTAAGACCATAAAGGGCTTTGTCAAGTTTGTAAACATGGTCCGGTTTCTTAGGATTAACAAAGCTGGAAGGTTGTTTAACATAAACTTCCTCCTCAATTTCACCATTTAGAAAAGCACTTTTAATGTCCATTTGGTACAAGGTGATATCATGGTGATTAGCATAGGCAAGTAAGATGCGGATGGACTCAAGTCTAGCAATACCTTCGACTTGAGTGTAGCCTTGGGCGACGAGATGTGCTTTGTTGTGAACTACTTGTCCATCTCCGTCTTGCTTGTTGCGAAACAACCATTTGGTACCAATGATGTTGTGGTTGTTGTCGGGCTTCTCGACTAATGTGCACACTTGGTTTCTCTCAAAGTTGTGTAGCTCTTCATGCATGGCATTTGTCCAATCTGGACCTTCCAATGCTTCTTCAACCTTCATAGGTTCAATGCTAGAGATGAATAAATAATGTTCACCAAAATTAGCCAAACGAGTTTTAGAGTAAGTGATTCTCCCGGTTTGGGTATCATTGAAGATTTGCTCGACGGGATGGTCTCTTGAAACTCTTGCTCGAACTCGTGAGAGCTTTTGCTTGGGTCGGGGTGGAACATCTTCTTCATCATCTTGTTCTTCTTCTTGGCCTTCTTCATTGTTGGCATTGTCGTTCTCTTGTCTAGGTGGAGAAGGAGGTTGATGAGGTTCATCTTGGTGTACTTTCTCATTTTCCTTATCTTGGCGTGTCGCACTTGTGGATGCTTCCATGTCAACTCTTGGTTCACCTTGTCGCGAGGTAGAAGCTTCCACTTGGACGGATGAGGTACTGTCCTTCACCTCTATTGGACGAATCTTGCCAATAGACAAGTCTTGGATTGCTTCCGAATGATCTTTGTCTCCTACATCTGTTGGCAATTGCTCTACTTGTGAGCCGTTAGATTCATCAAACTTCACATCTACCGTTTCTTCAATCTTTCAGGTGAAATTGTTGTAGACACGGTAAGTGTGAGAGTTTGAGCCATAACCAAGTAGGAAACCCTCATGAGATTTAGGAGCAAATTTAGAATGACGATGCTTATCAAGAATATAGCACTTTGAGCCGAATACCCGAAAGTATCCAACTTGGGGTTTGTTACCGGTGAGAAGCTCGTATGCCGTCTTGCCGAGTAGCTTGTGAAGATACAAGCGATTTGTTGCATGACAAGTTGTCTCAACTTCTTCCGCCCAAAAGTGTTTTGGCGTCTTGTACTCATCAAGCATCGTTCTTGCCATCTCAATAAGAGTCCGGTTCTTCCTCTCAACAACTCCATTTTGTTGAGGCGTGTACGTAGCCAAGAACTCATGTGAAATCCCTTCTTCGTCAAGAAAGGTATCCACATTTGCGTTCTTGAACTCCGTTCCGTTGTCGCTTCGAACCTTCTTGATCTTCACTTCAAATTGATTTTGGGCCTTAGCGAAGTTCTTGAAGATCTTTTGGACCTGCGATTTATCATCAAGAAAGAACACCCACGTAAATCTTGAAAAATCATCGACTATGACTAGCCCAAATGAGTTACCACCAAGACTTTTATAGGCATTGGGACCAAAGAGATCCATATGAAGTAGCTCGAGCGGTCTTCTCGTGGTCATGATGTTCTTCACAGGGTGGCTTCCTCCAACTTGTTTTCCTGCTTGACAAGCACTGCACAATCTATCCTTGTCAAATATAACATCTTTTACTCCAAGGATATGATCACCATTAATAAGCTTATCAAGATTTTGCATGCCCACATGACCTAATATCCTATGCCACAACCAGCCTTTAGAGGATTTAGCAATTAAGCAAGTTCTAGGTTGAGCCTTTTTAGTGAAATCAACAATGTAAAGATCACCATTAAAGACCATATTATGATTATGTCTACGAAACACTTGGCAATCTACTTCAGCAAATAGGACATTGAAACCAAAATCAGCAACTCTAGATACGGAAAGTAAATTTTAGCCAAGAGATTCAACGAGCATAACATTTTGTATGGATCTATCATGTGAGATGGCCACCTTACCAAGGCCAACCACCTTACCCTTTGAGTTATCACCAAAGGTGACATACTTTCGAGGGCCGTTGTTTTCAGCAAGCTCACGAAACATGTCCTTGTCTCCGGTCATGTGATCGGTACATCCACTATCAAGAACACATTCCTTTCCTCCAGCCATGTAGCCACGAAGATTAGCCATAAGACCAAAGTGTCTCATAGACTCATCGAGATCAAAGTCACTATCATCATCCTCATCATAGTATCCATGTTCGACATCGTCTTGTGGTGGATCAATTCCTAGAGAGAGTGATTCATTAGATAAATGATCATCACAATATTCATCTTTATAAATCCTAATGGCTTCGGAGATGATATTGCTAATGATTCCAACATCTCCTTTGGCACCCATGAGGTTAGTAAGCTCAAATAGACAATCACCAAACTTAGGATCATTGGAATTCATCTTACTCAAGGCAATAGGCTTATGAAGAATTTCATCTAAGTTTTGCAAGGAATAGTTTGGAAATTGTTCCTCAAGAAATCTCCATATGGTGTAGGCACAATCAAGAGTGGGCAAGCAACCAATCAAGTTTCTAGGCAGTCCTCTAGTGATAAGATTAACAATTCTAAGGTTGCGGATCATGTCAATAGACTCATCAAGGGTAGGATGCAAAGGATCAACGTGAGGTGCACAAGGGCTAGTAATGTACTTGTTCAAATGATACTCATTGAAAATCACAAGCATCTCAATTTTCCACTCACGAAAGAACTCTCCGTCAAGTATAGGCACTCTGCGTCTAAGACTCCCCAACGTAGACTCATCCATCTTCCTCCAATGGTGATTAAACCAAAGACCAATGCTCTGATACCAATTGAAAGGATCGAGAAGAGGTGTCTAGAGGGGGGTGAATAGACTCTTAACAAAGAAAAGTAGCAGTTTTTAATTTCTTCAAGTTAAGGTGGAGTTTTAGCACAAGTTTAAACATTCACAATACATTTCAAGCAAGCATGACAAGAGTATATGAGTAGCGGAAAGTAAAGCATGCAAGTTGCAAGAATGTAAAGGGATGGGATTGGAGTGTGCAAACGCAATTGGAGACACGGAGATTTTTGGCGTGGTTCCAATAGGTGGTGCTATCGTACATCCACGTTGATGGAGACTTCAACCCACGAAGGGTAACGGTTGCGCGAGTCCATGAAGGGCTCCACCCATGAAGGGTCCATGAAGAAGCAACCTTGTCCATCCCACCATGGCCATCGCCCACAAAGGACTTGCCTCACTAGGGTAGATCTTCATGAAGTAGGCGATCTCCTTGCCCGTACAAACAACTTGGTTCAACTCCACAATCTTGACGGAGGCTCCCAAGTGACACCTAACCAATCTAGGAGACACCACTCTTCAAAAGGTAATAGACGGTGTGTTGATGATGAACTCCTTGCTCTCGTGCTTCAAATGATAGTCTCCCCAACACTCAACTATCTCTCACAGATTTGGATTAGGTGGAATGATGATTTGAGTGGAAAGCAACTTGGGGAAAGCTAGAGATCAAGATTCTTGTGGTTGGAATGGAATATCTTGGTCTCAACACATGAGTAGGTGGTTCTCTCTCAGAAAATGTATGCTGGAAGTGTAGGCACGTTCTGATGGCTCTCTCCACAAATGAAGGGTGGGTGGAGGGGTATTTATAGCCTCCACACAAAATCTAGTCGTTACACACAATTCACCAAACTCCGTGGGACCGAATTGTTAAACTCGGCCAAACCTATTTAGTTCAAAATGTGAACGTTAGGATTTTCGGTGGGACTGATATGATCAACTCGGTGGGACCGATGTGCTAGGGTTAGGGTAAAACCTCAACTCGGTTTGACCGATTACACAAACTCGGTGGGACCGATTTTGGTAATAAGCTAAACAGAGAGTTGGTCAGGCAAACTAGGTGGGACCGATTGCTTATCTCGGTGGGACCGAAATAATTGCAACAGGCAACTGAGAGTTTGCAAGTCCATCTCGGTGAGACCGAGATCCCATCGGTGAGACCGAACTGATTAGGGTTTCTGGCAGTGGCTATGTCAAATGAACTCGGTGGCGCCGGATAGATCAAATCGGTGGGGCCGAGTTTGACTTTTGGTTTGGGACATTTGTGGAAATGAGAAAGTGGTTGAGGGCTTTGGAGCATATCACTAAGCACTTTGAGGAAGTAAGCCATTAAGCAACACCTCATCCCCTTTTAATAGTATTGGCTTTCCTATGGACTCAATGTGATCTTAGATCACTAAAATGAAAATGTAGAGTCTTGAGCCTTTGAGATTTTGCCAATCTTCTGTCCTTAGCATATTGAAGGGGTTCCACATCCTTTTGTTGTAACATCCCAAATTTTCAATTTGGAATGTTATACATTAAATCATCATGCATATCATATTTTATTGCATTTTGATTTGCGATCCTAGAAATTTCACGCAACTCAAGGACCCACGGAGAGAGTTGGGGATGGGGAAATTTTTTCATTTTTGGGTTTTCTCAAATTTTGAAAATAGGATCATTTGTTTTAATTATTTTTCTCTCCGAAAATATTTCATATCAAAATATATGAGAGGGGATAAAATGACTTCTCCACAAATAATGAAATATTGGAGGAAAAATATTAAAAACAAATATTTGATTTTATTTGGATTTTATTTGATTTTATTCAAATTAGGAAAAATATGCGTTTTCAAAATTGCATTTTAGGCCCAAATAAATTGCATTTTAGGCCCAAATTAGGAAAATTTATTTCGGGATTTTTGGAGTCCGTTTAGTATTTCTTTTCTTACTTTTTCTGCACGTCCGAAATATCTTTTTTTTAAGTCAACCGCCTTACGGGCCGTGTCCGACCCGGACACCTCAGCCCGGCCGGCCTTTAAAGCCGCGGCCCGAGCCCTGCCTCAGCCCAAGTCGCCGCCGCCCTGAAACCCTAGCCGCCGCCGCCGCCCGCGACGCCCGCCGCCCACGTCGCCCCGCCGCCCGACCCGCCACCCGCCGGAGCCCTACGCCGCCCGCCGGAGCCCCGCCGCCTCTCGCCCGACACCACCACCCGCCGGAGCCGCTCGCCGCCGCCGGCGTCACGTGAACCGAGGTAGCCGCCGGTTTTTCTCAAAAAACCATTCGGTTTTATTTCAAAACCGAGATGCGTTTTTATACGGCTTTTTTTCCGGTTTAGTTAAATAGCGAACGCCCGTTCGTTTGTTCGTTTTAACAAACGGTTTTCGTTTTATTACAGACAGCGAACGTTCGATCGTTAGCCTGTTCGTCAGTTTTTCTTTTTCTCGGATTTTCCGCGATTATTCCTGATCGCGATTTCCGATCTATATTTCGTTTTAGTATAACTTTTCGCTCGTTTATCGGAATCAGGCGTTTCAAGCGCCTAGAGTTTCGTCTCGAAATTCTCTTTCCGGTTAACCCATTCAAACAAGTTTTTGCTACTGTAAAATTTGACTTAGATCCAGATTAGTAAACGAAGCTTGTTTCTTTCGCCGTTTGACCTTCGTTGCTTCGTTTGAATTGATTCTTTTTGCAAACCGGAGTTCTTAAGTTGAACTTTCTGGTTAGATCTCTTATTTTGAGTTTTATTTCATGCACCCTTGCTTGATTGCTTATGTATGTATTGTTTGTTGCGATAGAGTACCCGGAGTGCGAAGCGTGCTACTACGAGTCTCTAGGTTTCACGGATCATCAGCAAGGCAAGTAACACTTTGATCATACTTTTCATCACCCAGTTTTATTGCATTAGATCAATCCTCAAACAGTTGCATGATTAGGATCTGATTAATATGTGGGTTTTGGGAAGTAGATGAGGTAGTACCTATTGTCCTGTTTACTATCAAACCTTTGGGAGTTACTTCTACGTTTGCTTATACTGCTATGCTATGCTCGTAGACGTGGATTGGGTTTGAGTGTATTTCATGACAGATGTGAGATTGTTAATTAATGGATCAACTTAAGGTGGCTACTTTAATTTACATCTGGGTGGATTGTGGCACCTGGAGAAACCAGTGTTGCCTGTATTTTTGGATATCCCGGAGTACCTATGTGATCATCCTATGGACCGCCACCCAGACTCAAAGGGATCATGAGATTATTCATGCTAGAAACTTCCGTGTGCAGCCACAAGCTATTATGGTCTCTAGCATAGTTGAGTAGGTTACATGACCTCTTGAAGAGGTGGGCTAGCAGATGTAGGGGAAAGTAGGTGTAACTGTCCACCCGGAGTAAAGAGTAGTGTTTCTGAAAGACTGTGTCTCGGTCATCCGTTTCTCAAACACCATGTAGTGCGAGAAATCAAGCGGAGGCGATCAAGTCTTGTGGGGAAAAGTACACAAACCTCTGCAGAGTGTACAAACTAATCATGATTAGCCGTGTCCCTGGTTACGGACATCTTGAGTACCTAGTTCTTGGATTATCATGTGATTCTCATCATCATGTTACTTAATTTAATTTGATTGGGTTAATCACGTTCTTAATTGGGATTGAGTTGGAGGTACCTTCTTAATGTTTAACAACCACCATGATAGTTAAATAAAATTTATTCCTTTGTGGTAGGGAAAAATTGGCTTTTCGCAAAACTGTAACCATAGAGGTTTCCACCAGCCAAATATGCATGTAGTGATATCATTATTCTGTTCATTACTCTCTATGTGTTACTTTGCCAGCATATTCCATGTGCTGACCCGTTTCCGGGCTGCAACGTATCATGTTGCAGACTTTTCAGACGACCAGTAAGGAGCCTTAGGTCGTGGTCTTATACTCAGTGATGTCGTTGGAGTTGATGGACTCACTTTATCCTCCAAGCCTTCCGCTGTTATCGTATTTTAGATGGCCTTAAGCCATATTTATTGTATTGCGTTCTCTTGAACTATTCGATGTAATAAGTGTGTGATTGCTACTCTGTTATAAATCCTTCAAAGTACTGTGCGTGTCAGCATTACCGATCCAGGGATGACACTGATGCACAGAGACTAGACTGTTTGAGGTCTGGTCGCTACACTTGTCCACGCCACTCCGCTGTTGAACTCATCTGAAATATACTAGGTAAAAGTATTAGTCCAATAAGAGATATGTTGACATTAATTACCAAAACACCCATGGAGCACTTGTGCTTTCACCATCATAATACCATCTTATATCAAATGGATTTGAAAAGTGCATTCCTCAATGGTAAGCTTGAGAAAGAAGTATATGTTGCTCAACCCCCAGGTTTTGAAGATCCAAAGCATCCTGACAAAGTCTTCAGACTCAATAAGGCCCTCTATGGCCTCAAGCAGGCCCCTCAGGCGTGGTATGATACTTTGAAGAAATTCCTCATGAAGAAAGGCTTCAAACCCGGTTCACTTGACCCAACGCTTTTCACCAAAACCTATGATGATGAATTATCGTGTGCCAAACATATGTTGATGATATCATCTTTGGCTGTACTGACCAACGTTACAGTGATGAATTTGCCTATACGATGAGTGAGGAATACAAAATGTCTATGATGCGAGAATTGAAATTCTTCTTAGGTCTTCAAATTCGTCAACAGCGCAACAACATCTTCATATCTTAGGAGAAATACCTCAAGGATGTGTTGAGGAAATTCGGCATGCAAGATTGGAAAGGCGACAAAATCCCTATGCCAACAAATGGCCATCTATGCACTGATGAAAATGGTATGGACTTTGATCAAAAGGTATACCGCTCCATGATTGGCTCTTTATTATATCTGTGTGCATCTAGGCCAGATTAATGCTTAGTGTTTGCATGGGTGCCCGATTCCAAGCTACACCGAAGGAATCACACCATAAGGCTGTGAAGCATATTCTTCGATATCTAGCTCACACTCCAACACTTGGAATATTGTATCCCAAGGGCTCGACTTTTGATCTCATTTGATATTCTGACTCTGACTATGCTGGTGATCGTGTGGACCGCAAGTCAACATTAGGCACATGCCATTTCCTCGGACGATCCTTGGTATGTTGGTCCTTGAAGAAACAGAACTGCGTATCACTCTCTACTGCTGAAGCTGAGTACATTGTTGCTGGTTCGTGTTGTGCTCAATTGCTATGGATGAAGCAAACCCTCAAGGACTATGGCATCAATGTGAAGAATGTGCCACTCTTCTGTGACAATGAGAGTGCCATCAAGATTGCTCATAACCTAGTTGAGCACTCGAAGACAAAGCACATCCAGATTCATCATCATTTTCTTCGAGATCATGTGTTGAAGGGCGACATCTCTATCGAGCACGTGAAGACTGAAGAACAGCTAGCCGATATCTTCACAAAGCCCTTGGATGAGAAGAGATTTAGCAAGTTGCGGTGTGAGCAAAATATCTTAGAATCTTCGAATGTTCTTTAAAAAGGACACACATCCTAACACTTATGCAAAATTGATGACTTAGATGTGCAACACACGAAGTAACATTTTTCTTCAACCAATGAAGACTAACCCTGTAAGTGTGAATAAATTAATGAAGAATTTGATTCTCAGACCCTACGACAATTGTACGCGGCGTCTGAAATCATCATTCTTATACGGTGGGTCACGCCACCAACAAAAGTTGAAAATCTTCAATTTGACTTTTTTTTTAAATTCCTCAGTTGGTCAAATTCTTAAACTTTGCAATGTCTTCTCTCTTTCTGACCTTGTTCTTCATTGACTATATATATATATTTGAGTTTTTTGTCCTCTACATCATTCACTTATTGCTAATTCTTTAAGTTGACTTTTCTGCTAAGTGAATGTGATCGGACCCGTCCCCCTCTATGCTAAAATCAACCTAGTATGTTCACAAATTCTTCATGTGCGTTCTATTTGAAACCCATTCAAAATCTTCACTGTGTCCTTGTCAGCTGAAGAATTTGCGAATGGAACTATAAATATTCTTATCTGAATTTTCAGCTTTTGCCGCTCAAATTGTTCCACATCCCACGATCTGATTATCCTATTCACCCACGATCTCACACGATCTCCACCTCACTATACATGGGTGACACTTGTCGCTAGGATGAGAAGGGTCAGGGGCACGTTCGTCCATTTTTCTCAGACCTCATTTACCCTGCTCGACCTCACTACCATCGCTCGAGCTCTCAGACCTAGCACCGCCACTACTTCCATCGTCGCCGGTGAGGAAGAGCTTCACTGCCTCGACCTCGTCGCCATCGTACTCACGCCGGCCGTGGAAATCTCCACTCCGTCGCCGCCGTAGCTGTCTTCCTCCGCCAAGTTAGGGCGTGGAAGATCTGAACGGACAAACTTCCCATCTACAACTCACAGTTCGTCTTGTTCTTCGTCAAGGGTAAAAAATATATTTTTACTGCCCTTGTTGATTTTCATGACTTCCACAAAATCTTCAAAAGGTATTTATTCTTCAACTTCCACACTCGTAAACACCACACATGCATCTATTCTTGATTTGTTTCTCTAAGCTATGTTTTTCTTCAAGATTCCTCAATTGTGTCGATTTTCAATATATACAACTCTGGAACCTAAGTCAAAGACCGCTTAGTGAAATTCCTCAAGACATTCCTGGTCAAATTCCTCAAACTTGTTTCTTTTGAAAAACTTCTGAGAACGCATATGACATCTCCAAACTCTTCGCACCTATACTCTGTTCACAGGTACACATGTCCGCTGCTGAATCTCTAGGTTCTCATCAACTTAACTCATTTGCAGCGTTCCTCAAAGACAAATTGCATACCTCGTTAGAGAATTCCATTGTTCAAAATCCTCAGCTGAAGAAAATGGCTGATGGCAAGAGACCTCAGAAGGGAGGAAAGAGACCAGCAGCAAGCACTGTTTTTGAGATCCCAGATGACATCTATGAGGAATATTGCACTCCTGATGAAGCCAAACATGGCAAGGAGAACAAAAATCAGAGCAAGGTGCGCATACAAAGGATAGAGAGGAGATGGGCCATAGAATGGAGGGAGTACAGATATGTGACTCCCAAGTACATGAAGAAATTCGCCCAAGACCTCCACTGGCACCAGGCTAAGTTGCTGATCCCTCAAGCATCAGAAGAGGTGAGGAATTTCCCAAGGAGTGGGCTAAACGGCAAGCCAAGTTGGCCAAAATGGCCAAAGAAGCAGTGAGGAAATTCAATGAAGATCCTGCTATTGCCGCTGCTGAGGCCTCTGTTAGCAAGCCCAAGAAGGCTATGCCCAAGAAGCTTGCGCACAAGCCCAGTTCCTCAGCAATGCCCTCATGACCAAGCTCATCAAAGCCCTCACGACATATTCCTCAAGCAGCTCTAGTTCCCCCTATTGCAAAACCTTCAGCTGCTGCTGCAAAGTCTTCGGCACCTGCGCATCTTGCCTCTTGCCAAAGGACCACTGGTATCTCTATTGCTTCTGGAGCATCTGCAAGTTCTTCAGGTCCTCCTCAGACCTCAATAGGTCCAACTTTGCTGAAGACAAAGGCCACTGCTGGACGAGGCACAAGACCAAGTACTCACAAGAAGTAGGTTGCCTTCCATGTGCCGTCAAGTGAATACGAAGCTGATGATGACGAACTAGCAGAAATCATCAGAGATAGATAGCAAAGGGCCGCTAGAGCCAAAGGAAGCAATGTGCCTCTTCTGTTGGATCCCAAGTTGATCCTCGATTTCATTGATCTCTAGCACAAGGACCCCAACACTCCTGGCCAAAATCATATGTTGACTGCCTTCATAGGCGAAGAAAAATGGAAGTTTGAAAAGGCCAAGCAACTGAAGAAAGCTCAGTACAAGAAAGAGCGATTTCTGAAGAAGAATGTTGTCAAAATGACAACGGATGAACTTGTGGCCATACAAACTGCAATCAAAGCACTCAGTGATGAATTTGACGCATACCGTGCAGATTGGCTAGGAGCCAAGGTCAGATTTGTCAGAATGGCGGAAGGATTCACCTGAAATGTTGCAGCCTCAACGCAACGTGAAATTCCTCAGGCTGAAGCTTCTGCTTAGCCAGCTGAAGAACATGCAAGCACAACTGATGAAAATCAGGCTGTTGATGATTCTGAAAGCACCAGGGCTGATGAAGATATTCCAGCCGCTGAAGAAACTGCCAGGGCAACCTCTAGTGTTGCACCTGAAGAACAAGCCAGTCCAGTTGAAGCATCTGCTGCTGCGCCTAAAGAAATTGACAATGCCAGGGCAACTGCATCAGTTGCGCCTGAAGAAACTCCACCAATTTCCTCTGCTCCTCCTGCACAGACGACGAGTCTATTCTTCCATCTGCATCAGATGCGAAGAAAACCAAAGCTGCGGAGCGAGCAGCTGTGAAGAAAAGGAAAGCATCTGCTTCCTCAGAGTCTTCAGCACCAAAGAAAGTGAAGACTTTGACGAGCTCCTATGAAAATACCATAGATGTTGTTCCTGTATCAAGCATGCCATCAAAGGAGATTATTCCCTTTGGTGAGGAATATGTAATTCCAAGTGAATCTGATGAAGAAGATCCTTCTGCTGCTACGTCAAAGCAGATTGATGAAGAAATTGAAGTGGATAACATCACTTCGACACCACTGGTATCATCGCCCATGCCTCAGTTCACAGCTGAATAGGCAGGCGTTGAGGAAATAGATGAGGAAGATGAAGATGTGGACACTGGGTGTACAACTCCAATTCTGAATGATGACTTCTGGGAAAGTCATCACCCCAATTCAACACTCTACATCCCTCTGCAATAGATTCCTCAGTCCCCAGTTAAAACTGAAGAAATTCACACGGGCTTTGAGGAACGTCAAGCTTCTCTTCTCACCATTCCTGAAGAAGTTCCAGCCACTAGTGCTGATCTAAATGTTGCTGAAGAAATGGAGACCCAGGCTACTGCTGATGACATTGCTTCTGAAATTCCTCAGTCTGTGGCTCCAGTGGCTATACCTCTAGAGGTTGTGAAGACATAAACTGCAAATCTTCATCCCAAGCCATAGAACTCTCTCTCCAAGAAGAAGAAGTTCAAGGCTGAAGACTTCTTCAATGAGCATATATTCTTCACTGATTACAACCCATATGATGCTGCTAGACTTAGACGAAGTGCTTTTGGACAGCAAGTCAAATGAATTTCTATTCCTCACTGCTATTCCATAAAGACAAGATCTTTGACCATGAGCAAATCCCTCATGTGGACATGGAGTCGCTGCCGTGCTTCAGCCCATTCCTCAGTGTTCTTCATGACGATGGGCTGCTCAACTTCTGCACCAACATCTGCGACTGGAATTAAGAACTCATTCTTCAGTTCTATGCCACATTACACATCACTGGCAAAGTTGAAGATGTCAATTCATGGGTATTGGACTGGATGACCAAAAATACTCACTACAAAGCACCGGCCTCTGAATTGTTTCATGCCGTCCCAGTCAGTCCTCCCGTTGAAGGTGCAAGGCTTATCTATGCTAAAATTGAACTTTCAGATCATCCGATGCAAGTGCTGATGTGAAGCCAGGCCAGGCTCCAAGGACCAAATTTCTCTTCAAGGAACTGCTCTATGTGCCAAGGACCATCTACAGGATATTGACCAAAACCCTCAGTCCAATCAAGGGCCACAACTCTGATGAAGAAGAGGTTGTTGGCATCATGGAGAATCTTCTTTTCAACATCATACATGGTATTCCTATCAACTACCACAATTTCTTCATGACGACTTTGGCCAATGTCGCTCTGTCACCTTTTGAGTTGAAGCCTTACACTCCTTGGATTATGAGATTCGTCAGATCAAGGTCTTCAATTCATTACAAGGCTGATTTTCAAAATCACCTAAGCTACTTGCCGCCAATTGAAGTCCTCAAACGGACTATTTCCTCAGCTGATGAGAAGGGCAAGGCTGCTGTAATTGATGAAGGCACTCGTCCTTTGGATGGATAGTTTCGCAAAGCTGCATCCTACTCCACCAATGATGACTCTGCCACTCATGACTCTACCGCAAATGCTTCAAAGAAAAATCCTCATGCCACTGCTCCAAGGGTGATGACTGATCGTGAGCTTCTCCTCAGTATTCATCAGAAGGTCGATCGCAACCACAAATGGGTCAAGCGACAGTTTGGCTCAATTCTTCAGAACATGACAATCACACAAAACACTGTGAAGAAGAACCACTACTACTTGCATGAAGTGTTTGATCGCACCTGGGCTGTACTGTCTCACCTCTACGATGAAGAAGATCTCAAGCAAATGGGCTTCAAGCAGGACTTTGACTGGTCTCAGCCACCGTCAAAGAAATTCAAGAAGGTCAAAGTTCCTCACTTGGTGGCCAGCTCATATTCTTCATCACGCGAGACTGATGAACATGAATACTTGGAGGACACTGCAGCAGGCCCTACATCAACGGGCGACCCCAACAACGCTGGCGCTCCTCCATCGACATCATGATGATATTCTTCAGGGGCGTTATTCCCCATCTTTCGTCCCTTTTGGTCATTCGATGACAAAGGGGGAGAAATTTGAGTTAGTCTTCAAGCGGGTCTATATATATATGGGCGTTTTTTTGCTAAGTTACAACTGTCGTTCTTCTGAAGTTTTTGTTGGATCGAGTTGTAAACTTAAGTCCGATGGTGGTCTGATACTTTTACTCTGTTTTTCTGCATGTTATTTCCTCATATATGTTAATGCACGCATGCTGAATTACATCAGTCACCATAGTTCATCAAGCATTTCAAATTCTTCATATCATATGTCAAATGCGTGTATAAATTACAAGATATAGGGGGAGATCTCCATGATTCTACTCTACAATGTGCATTGCTATTGAAAGCAAATTCCTCACATATGCACATCTTCAGGGGGAGTTCTTCTATATCTTGCAATCAAATTCCTCAATATCAGTATTTACACTTCATATGTTTATCCCCGTTGAAAACTTAACCTATATTGTCATCAATCACCAAAAATGGGGAGATTGTAAGTGCATCTAGTGCCCCTTAGTGATTTTGGTGTATTGAAGACTTATAGGTTAAGGGACTAATGCGTTTGTGAGTGTACACATGTTTATAAGTCTACGAGGAGTTTGATATTTACAGAGAAAGTCGACCCCAAAAATGAATTTCTTCAACTAAAGACTTTGGCTTTCTGAAGACTCTGAAAGTGAAGAAATTGGTTTGATCCTCAAGACATAATATTCATACGAGGAATACGAAGCGTGAAGACTTTTGTTTTCGTAGTTTCTTTTCTCCTTCTTGAGTGATAGGAAAGACCAGACTGTTAAAGGGGGTCAAGGTAAAACTAAAGAAAAGTTTCCAAGTGATGCTCATCTCAAAATCCAACACCTACCAATCCTTTCGAGTGAAGCCATTGGAAATCTCATACAGTTCAGTCAATTTCTTCAGTGACAGAGACGAAGATCTTCTGCTCTCTGAGGAATTTGTTCTGACTGAGGAGTTAGGAATTCGCTAGTGCGGATTGCCTACAAGTGAGGATTAGCCCTAAGGAATTTGATACTCAAATATCCGACCGTGGTTGTGCTACGCACCAGCTATCCCAAAATATCTACCCACCTAACAGTCATATCACTGAAGGGCATTTATGTCTTATCATGTCGGGTTGCTCCCTAGGATATAAATAGCCGCCCCCTACAACCACTAGCTGGTTGGCTGCTCCGAGAGAAACTGACACTTGTCATTGAGAGCATCCCATGCTCCGAGGACTTTGAGCGAAAATCATCATGTGAGGAAAACCCAAACCCAAACACCTACAAACCCAAAGTGATTGAGCATCACTTAAGAGATTGTTACCTTTGAGGACTATGCATCCTCCAGACGGTTTGGCGTCATGGTCTAGAGCATCCAAGAGGAAATTGTGGATCACCGATTGACCTAGTCTGTGAAGGTTTGGAAGTCACCTGAAGACTTACCACGAGTGATTGGGCGAGGTCTATGTGATCTTAGCTCAAGGAGAATACAGTGAGGACTGTGTGTCCGGGACTGTGGGTCCTCAGGTTTAAATACCTAGCCGCTCCAACCAGACGTACGACTGTCACAATAGTTGGAACTGGTCTACTGAATCATCGTCTTCACGAAGCTGCTGGTTCTATTTCCTCAACCCTTTCATTTCTTCATTCATGTGTTGAAGTACTTGATCGCTACTGTTTGAAGACTTTGACTGAAGACTTTCTCAATTTCTTCAATCCAATATCTTCAGTCAGTTTGTCTTCAGCCTACTTATCCTGTGTTTATGCTACTTGTACTCTGTGCTTGTTTTCATTTCATCATTCTTTTTTGAATGTACTTTGATGTGTCGAATTACTCGGTACATTATTCTTAGAACAAAAAACCCCTCTTATCTTATATATACAAGAAAAAAAGTTTTGTTTGGTATACTGTGTGCTAAGTATTCTTTTCCTATCAATTACCTTTTCATAATTTTCATAATAGAATATGAGGATTCTATTATGAAAATTATGAAAAGTGGAGTATTCTTACAATAGGACTTACAACTTCCACCCATCTTCTCCAAAATCATAAGGTTAGTAAATCTTATTAATAAGAGCATAAAGACTTTCATTCTATAAATTTTTTTAAAATCCAAAAAGCCTTTTCTATTTATCCGTTTTAATTTCATCATTAAATAGAAACCCTTTTGGATTTATTTCATTGTATTGAAAGAATTTTCAAAATGTAAACGAGGAATTAATTAGAAAAAAATAGTTCTATAATTGCAAGTTAGAAAAAAGAAGTTCCAACTCTTTCAAGCAGTGTTTGTGTTTCTGTTGGGCAAAGCAAGAGTTTATTGTAAAAGAAAATGGAAACGATACTACCAAACGAAGTCTATTTTAATGAAAACTCTAATGTTCCTAAATTTTATGGACTTCCCCAATATCGACGATTCCCAAGATAATAGCTATTATTCTAATAAGTTACCTATTATTTGAAGTTAGCCGCCATGGTGAAATTGGTAGACACGCTGCTCTTAGGAAGCAGTGCTCAAGCATCTAGGTTCGAATCCGAGTGGCGGAATTCTTGAAAAAGAATACAATAGATTAGAAATCAATTTGAAATTTACAATTTTGTAATGGGACCTTCCCCTTATGCTATTTGCAACTTTAGAACATATACTAACTCATATCTCTTTCTCAACGATTTCAATTTTGATTACGATTCATTTTATAACCTTATTAGTTCGTGAACTTGGAGGATTACGTGATTCGTCAGAAAAAGGAATGATAGTTACTTTTTTCTCTATAACAGGATCCTTAGTTTCTCGTTGGGCTTCCTCGGGACATTTTCCATTAAGTAATTTATATGAGTCATTGATCTTCCTTTCATGGGCCCTATATGTTCTTCATACCATTCCTAAAATACAGAACTCTAAAAATGATTTAAGCACAATAACTACGCCAAGTACTATTTTAACGCAAGGCTTTGCCACATCGGGTCTTTTAACTGAAATGCATAAATCCACTATAATACTACTTGCTCTACAATCTCAGTGGTTAATGATGCATGTCAGTATGATGTTATTAAGCTATGCAACTCTTTTGTACGGATCCTTATTATCTGTCGCTATTCTAATCATTAGATTTCGAAATAATTTCCATTTCTTTTCTAAAAGAAAAAATGTTTTAAATAAAACATTTTTCTTTAGTGATATTAAATATTTTTATGCAAAAAGAAGTGCTTTAAAAAGAACCTCTGTCCCTTCATTTCCAAATTATTACAAATATCAATTAACGGAGCGTTTGGATTCTTGGAGTTATCGTGTCATTAGCCTAGGATTTACCCTTTTAACCGTAGGTATTCTTTGTGGAGCAGTATGGGCTAATGAGGCCTAGGATTTACCCTTTTAACTGTGCTTCTATTCTGTTATGCATGCATCTGAGTACTTATTCCGCTGCTAGTTATTCATGACTTAGGAAATTCCTCATCTTGAATTTCCTCAGTGACGAATTTGTAAAAATCGCCTATTCACCCCCCCCTCTAGTCTATAACGCACTTTCAATTTTCATGTGCAGGGATCTTCTCTTCACCTCCAGGAGAATCATCGTCGTGCGACTATCGCCTCTACGGTCTAGGGGTGAGCTCGACTGTCATCTCCTCCCCCTCCCCCTATTTGCTTCGTTCCAATAATCGTGTTGTTGACACTAGATTTTACTTTCATGTGAAGTCTCGTAACCTAGGCGTCTCCCATTCAAAAGGGTGGCATCTATAAATATGCATGTCTTTGAATATTTATAACCGCCATCCTTTCGAATTGTCCATGTTATCCATGGACAGCCCGAGTATGTGTAGATTGGGTTCGTTTTCCCATGCTCTGCTCTGGATCCAATGCAGATGTCAGTGCCTCCTTGTTGTTCTCCGGGTACACATCCTCTCTGTTTAATGCCGAGACATTTATCAGAAGAATAGCGGGGAGGTGCTGCCGAAATTTGCGTTGAATCCAGAGCAGAGCATGGGAAAACAAAACCAATCTACACATACTCAGGTGGGATTAGGACTTATCTTTACCTATTAGCGTGTAGGTTGCATGGACGTAATAAATTGACAAACTAGATTAACTGATGAATATACATGTTGAATTATATATATATATATATATATATATATATATATATATATATATATATATATATATATATATATATATATATATATATGGTGTCTTTAGCAGCTAGGCATGATGAGTGATCGTGCGTGGATGTACACCGGTCACATTAGTTGTAACATCCCAAATTTTCAATTTGGAATGTTATACATAGATCATCATTGCATAGCATATTTTATTGCATTTTGGCAAATCCTCGATAAATCCTAAGCAACTCAAGGACCCTCGGAGAGAGTTGGGGATTTTCCCGATTTATCATATTTGATTTTCATCAAATAATAAAACGAGGATTTTGGTTTTAATTATTTTCTCTCCGGAAAAATATTTCACATTAAAATTAAATGAGAGGAGAAAATATGACTTCTCCAAAACAATTGAAATATTGGAGGTAAAATAATAAAATCATATATTGGATTTATTCGGATTTTATTTGCAATTTTAATTGCAATTAAAAAATTGCACGTTTCCAAAACTGCATTTTTGTGTCAAAAAAATGTTCACCCTGTTCTAATTATTTTAACTAGACGGGAAAAATTTGTTTTATCATTTTTGGATTTTTATTTATTTTTCTGGGATTTTTTTATATTCGGCGGAATATTTTTTTAAAAGAAAATCCACCGCGCCCGACCGGGCCGAGGCCCAGCCAAGCCGGCCGGCCCAGCCCGCGCCGTCTCCCTCGCGCGTACGCCGCGGCCACCGCGCCCGAGTCCGCCCCGAGCACGGCCGCCGCCGCCTTGCCCCTCCCCCACGCCACCAGCCCCCCCTCTCTTAAATACCGCCGCCGCCCGCCCCCCTTCACCCCGTCTCCGCCCCAAGCCGCCTTCGCCGGAGCCCGCCGCACCGCCGCCCGAGCTCGCCGCCCCGCTCGCCGTAGCCCGCCCCTCGCCGCCCCCCACCGCCCCCGCCGCCCTCGCCGCCCCTCGCCGCCCGAGCCCCGCCGCCCTCGCCGCCCCTCGCCAAGCCCCGCCGTAGCCCAGCCGACCCCGCCGGAGCCCCGTCCCGACGAGGTACCGATCCGCCGCCGTCTGCCGGTTTTCTAAAAAAAACCGTTCGTTTTTTTCTAAACCCTAGATCGGTTTATTTTCTTCGGTTTTATTATTTAGTGAACGTTCACCGACCCGTTCGTTTTAACGAACGTGTTCGTCGGATTTTCGCTGTTAACGAACGTTCGTTCGTTTAACCATTCGTCAGTTTTCTTTTTCGTCGGATTTTCCGCGATTATTCCAGATCTCGATTTCTGATCGGATCTTCGTTTTCGTTTAACTTTTCGGTCGTTTATCGGAATCAGGCGATTCAAGCGCCTAGAGTTTCGTCTCGAAATTCTCTTTCCGTTTAACCTACTCAAACAAGTTTTGCTACTGTAAAATTTGACCTAGATCCAGATTAGTAAACGAAGCTTGTTTCTTTCGCCGTTTGACTTTCGTTGCTTCGTTCGAGTTGATTCTTTTTGCAAACCGGAGTTCTTAAGTTGAACTTTCTGGTTGGATCTTTTATTCGAGTTTTACCTGTGCATTAAATGAGTACTTATTGTTTTCTTGTTTGTTTGCGATAGAGTACCCGGAGTGCGCCGCTTGTTACTTCGAATCTCTAGGTTTCGCGGATCATCAGCAAGGCAAGTAACACTTTGATCATACTTTTTCCATACCCAGTTTTTATTGCATTAGATGAATCCAAACATTGCATGGTTAGGATCTATTTAAACTGTGGGTATTGGGAAGTAGCTGAGGTAGTACCTATTACCTGTTTTATTTATCAAACCCTTGGGAGTTACTTCTACGTTTGCTATTATATTGCCATGCTATGCTCGTAGACGTGGATTGGGTTTGAGAGATATTCATGACAGATGTGAGTTTGTTAATAATGGTTTACTTAAGGTGGCAACTAAAACTCACATCTGGGTGGATTGAGGCACCTGGGGAACCCAGTGCTGCCTGTATTTTGGATATCCCGGGGTACCCGTGTGATCATCCTATGGACCGCCACCCAGGCTCAAAGGGATCATAAGATTATTCATGCTAGAAACTTCCGTGTGCAGCCACAAGCTATTATGGGCTCTAGCATAGTTGAGTAGGTTACATGGTCTCTTGAAGAGGTGGGCTAGCAGATGTAGGGGAAAGTAGGTGTAACTGTCCATCCGGAGTAAAGGGTGATTGTTTCTGAAAGACTGTGTCTCGGTCATCCATTTCTCAAACACCACGCAGTGCGAGAATCAAGCGGAGGCGATCGAGTCTTGTGGGGAAAAGTGTGCAAACCTCTGCAGAGTGTACAAACTAATCATGGTTAGCCGTGTCCCCGGTTATGGACAACTTGAGTATCTAGTACCTGGATTATCATGTGAATCTCATCACCATGTTACTTTAATTAATTTTGTTGGGTTAATGATGACACTTTAATTGGGATTGAGTTGGGGGTACCTTCTCAATGTTTAACAACCACCATGATAGTTAAACATAACTTATTCCTTTGCAGTAGGGAAAAATTGGCTTTTCGCAAAACTGTACCATAGAGCTTTCCACCAGCCATATATGCATGTAGTATAGCATTATTATGTTCATTATTCTCTATGTGTTACATTGCCAGCATATTCCATGTGCTGACCCGTTTTCGGGCTGCAACGTTTCATGTTGCAGACTTTTCAGACGACGAGTAAGGTGCCTTAGGTCGTGGTCTTATACTCAGTGATGCCGCTGGAGTTGATGGACTCACTTATCTTCCAAGTCTTCCGCTGTTATCGTATTTAGATGGCCTTAAGCCATATTTATCATACTTATTATCTTTTGAGATATTCGATGTAATAAGTGTGTGATTGCTACTCTGTTATAAATCCTCCATTTGTACTGTGCGTGTCAGCATTACTGATCCAGGGATGACACTGGTGCACAGCAGCACAGACTATTTGAGGTCTGGTCGCTACATTAGTCACAAAGACATGACCACTGAATGGTTAACACAAACAAAGGGGTTTGTGAAACTCACATTTGCAAATGGCCAGAGAAAAACCTGGTGCCCCTGTGCTAGGTGTGACAACTTTCAACAGAGGCAGATGATGAAATGGGTAAACACCTCCAGAAGTGGGGTTTTACGTCCGATTATATGATGTGGACATTTCATGGTGAGTCTGCCAATGTACTAGAGCTGAGGTGGTTCATCGTCGCACCGACGAGCATAGTATCGGGATCGAAGACATGGTGCAAGACTTTGATGCTGCTCAGGATTCGGACGATGAGATGGAGGAATTTGCAAAGGCCTTCAATGAAATGTTGGAGTCTTCAAAACGTGCTCTCCACGAGCACTGTAAGCTTTGTTAGTTGGATGCCATCGCACAAGTAATGTCTCTGAAGGCTCGATTCAACTTGGGGCAGAGAATGCTACAATGCGTTGATCACAATATTTGCACGCTTTCAACCCAAAGGCCATGTAATGCCTGCAAACCTACATCAGTCGGACAAAATCGTCCATGCACTTAAGATGCCCTACGAGAAGATAGATGCCTGTGAGAAAGGATGTGCCTTATTTAGGCTTGAGTATGCGGACTTGAACTGTTGTCCCATTTACAACTCTTCCAGGTATGTTGTGGTAGACAACGGTATGGGTGAGAAGAGGCGGACCAAAATCCCCGTTAATGTTCTTCGGTATCTGCCAATCGTACCAAGACTTCAACGTCTATTCATGGTCGAAGAGACGACCAGGCAGATGACATGGCACAAAATGGGCAAACGAACCAAACTAGATGCAGATGCAAATCAGATGATGGTACACACATCAGATGGTTTTGCGTGGAAGCACTTCGATGAATTACATGACCAAAAAGCGGCAGATCCAAGGCATCCTCGAGTCTGCATTGGCACGGATGGGTTCAATCCATTTGGCATGACGGCAACCCAATATAGTTGTTGGCATGTATTTGTCAGTCCACTCAATCTCCCCCCGGATAGATTATGCAAAGAAAGGACATTTTCACAACGTTGATAATTCCCGGGCCCAACTATCTGGGGGAGAATATAAATGTGTACATGCAGCCGCTTACGGATGAATTACAAGAAGCTTGGGATAATGGGTTCAAGACATACGACACCGCTAGCAAATGAAACTTCATAATGCGTGTCTGGTACATGTACTCGATGTATGACTTGCCGGCGTATGCGCTATTCGTTGGCTGGTGTACGCATGGAAGGTTCCCGTCCCCCACATGCAAGGCAGCTCTTCAGTATCATTGGCTGCAGGTGGATCGCAAGTATTCCTGCTTCAACTTGCATAGAAAGTTCCTAGATCCTTGCCATAAGTTCCAAAAAGACAAGAAGAACCTCACCAAAGGTAGAGTTGTCAAAAACTCTACACCACCTGCGTTGACTGGCCAATAGATCATGGACCAGTTAAACGCTCTTGAGCCTGATCAAGAGCGTCCAGGGTATTTCAAGGGGTATAATTCGGAACACGCCTGGACTCACAAGACATGCTTGTGGAGTCTGCCTTACTTCAAAGACCTCCTTCTTCCACACAACATCGATGCGATGCACACTGAAAAGAATATTTGTGAGGCCCTTTTTGGTACATTGTTCAGCATAGATGGGAAGTCAAAGGATAATACTAAGGCTAGAGTTGATCTGTTGACTCTATGTGAGAGACCACTACAAAACATGCGACAACCAAAAGGAAAGTAGAACTGGATGAAGCCAAAGGCCTCGTTCAATCTTGGAAGGCCAGTTATGAGGGAAATTATCTTGTGGGTGAAAATGCAGTTGATGTTCCCTGATGGATATTGAAAGTGTGTTACATCGACTAGAGGGGGGTGAATAGGCGAGTTTATAAATTCGTCACTAAGGAATTTCAAGGTGAGTAAATTCCTAAGTCACGAACAACTAGCAGCGGAATAAGTACTTAGATGCATGCATAACAGAAAAGAACCACAGTCATCATGATGAAATGAAAACAAGCACAATGTACAACTAGCGTATAACCAGGATAAGCAGGCTGAAGACAAACTGACTGAAGAAATAGGATTGAGGAAATTGAGAAAGTCTTAGTCAAAGTCTTCAAACAGTAATGATCAAGTACAACAATATATGAATGAGGAAATGGAAGGGTTCAGGAAATAGAACCAGTAGCTCGGTGAAGACAGTGATTTGGTAGACCAGTTCCAACTGCAATGACAGTTGTATGTCTGGTTGGAGCGCCTAGGTATTTAAACCTGAGGACACACAGTCCTCACTGTATTCTCCTTAAGCTAAGGTCACATAGACCTCGCCCAATCACTCGTGGTAAGTCTTCAGGTGACTTCCAAACCTTCACAGACTCGGTCACTCGGCGATCCACAATTTCCTCTTGGATGCTCTAGACCATGACGCCTAACCGTCTGGAGGATGCACAGTCCTCAAAGGTAACAAGCGTCGGTTCCACACAGGAACAATCTCTTCAGTGATGCTCAATCACTTTGGGTTTGTAGGTGTTTGGGTTTGGGTTTTCCTCACTTGATGATTTTCGTTCAAAGTCCTCGGAGGATGGGATGCTCTCAATGACAAGTGTCAGTTTCTCTCGGAGCAGCCAACCAGCTAGTGGTTGTAGGGGGCAGCTATTTATAGCCTAGGGAGCAGCCCGACATGATAAGACATAAATGCCCTTCAATGATATGACCGTTAGGTGGGTAGATATTTCGGGACAGCTGGCGTGTAGCACAGCAACGGTCGGATATTTGAGTATCAAATTCCTCAGGGCTATTGAGGGAGTCCTGGATTAGGGGGTCCTCGGACGACCGGACTATATACTTTAGCCGGACTGTTGGACTATGAAGATACAAGATTGAAGACTTCGTTCCGTGTCCGGATGGGACTCTCTTTGGCGTGGAAGGCAAGCTTGGCAATACGGATATGTAGATCTCCTCCCTTGTAACCGACTCTGTGTAACCCTAGCCCCCTCCGGTGTCTATATAAACCGGAGGGTTTAGTCCGTAGGACAACAACAATGATACCATAGGCTAGCTTCTAGGGTTTAGCCTCTACGATCTCGTGGTAGATCAACTCTTGTAATACTCATATCATCAAGATCAATCAAGCAGGAAGTAGGGTATTACCTCCATCGAGAGGGCCCGAACCTGGGTAAACTTCGTGTCCCCCGCCTCATGTTACCATCCGCCTTAGACGCACAGTTTGGACCCCCTACCCGAGATCCGCCGGTTTTGACACCGACATTGGTGCTTTCATTGAGAGTTCCACTGTGCCGTCACCGTAAGGCTTGATGGCTCCTTCGATCATCGGCAACAATGCGATCCAGGGTGAGGTTTTCCTCCCCGGACATATCTTCGTATTCGGCGGCTTCGTACTGCGGGCCAACTCGCTTGGCCATCTGGAGCAGATTGAGAGCTATGCCCCTGGCCATCAGGTCAGGTTCGGAAGCTTGAACTATACTTCCGACATCCGCGGAGACTTAATCTTCGACAGATTCGAGCCCATGTCAGGTGCGCTGCATAATCACGACGAGCATGACTTAACTCTGCCGTCGGATAGTGTTCGGGAGATCACACCTACAGCTACTCCGGCCCTCAATCCGGAACAAATTGCGCCATCTGAGGACGGGTGGGTAGACCCCGCCACGGAGGCCGCACTCTCAGTGGCGATAGAGCGGAATACTGACCTTACCTCCTACGAGAGCCGTGTTGCCGAACCATTGGATTCGTCCCCGACCACGGGCTCCGAGCCGCTGGCGTCCGTGCCTATCGAATCTGATTGGGCACCGATCATGGAGTTTACCTCCGTGGATATCTTTTAGCACTCACCTTTTGGCGATGTGCTCAACTCATTAAGGTCTCTCTCCTTGTCAGGAGAACCTTGGCCGAACTATGTCCGGCTAGAATGGGATGCGGACGACGAAGAAAACCCATTTAATAGCCACTGTCGACGATTTAACCGACATACTCGACTTCGACTCTGAAGACATCGACGGTATGGACGACGATGCAGGAGACGAACAGGAACCACTGCCCACAGGGCGCTGGACCGCCACCTCATCATATGATATATACATGGTGGATACCCCCAAAGAAGGCGATGGCGATAAGACAGCGGAGGATGACCCCTCCAAGAAGCAACCCAAGCACCGACGTCAGCGGCGCCGCTCTAAGTCCCGCCACAGCAAAAGTAGCGATACCGGCACAAGAGACAATAACACTCCGGGCAGTGCCGAGGACGACGACGATCCCCTCGAGCCAGATTTAGAGCGGGAGGATGAACAAGCTAGCCCTCCAGAACAGGCAACAGACGGAGAAACGCAGGATGACAATTACATGCCTCTCTCCGAAGACGAGGTGAGCCTCGGTGACGAAGAATTTATCGTGCCTGAGGATCCCGTCGAGCAGGAGCGCTTCAAGCGTCGGCTTATAGCCACAGCAAACAGCCTGGAGAAAAAGCAACAACAGCTTCGAGCTGATCAAGATCTGCTAGCGGACAGATGGACTGAAGTCCTAGCGGCCGAGGAATACGAACTCGAACGCCCAACCAAGAGTTACCCAAAACGCAGGTTGCTACCCCAAATTGAGGAGGAAGCATTAAAACCTACACCGCCAGCGTATGATGCGGCGGATCGGCCACCTCGTGGCCGAGACAGAGGGGCATATCAGCCCGAAGTCCAGCCCACACCCCGTCACCAGACAACCAAAAAAACCAAAGCCCGGGGCAACACGCGGGACCTGCGAGACGTATTGGAAAACAAAGCAGGGCATACAAGATCGATCTATGGATCACGAGGGCGCGCCCCAACGCGGGATGATGATCGTCCCGCCGGATACACCAAAAGCAAATCCGACCGGGCCGAATACAGTAGACAAGACTCGTATGAACTACGTCGTGACATAGCCCGGCACAGAGGCGCCACACACCCCTATGCTTCACCGATGAAGTAATGGATCACGAATTCCCAGAGGGTTTTTAACTCGTAAACATTGAATCATATGATGGCACAACAGACCCCGCGGTATGGATCGAGGATTTCCTCCTCCACATCCACATGGCTCGCGGTGATGATCTACATGCCATCAAGTACCTCCCACTAAAACTCAAAGGACCAGCTCGGCATTGGCTGAATAGCTTGCCAGCAGATTCCATAGGCAGTTGGGAGGATTTGGAAGATGCATTCCTTGGCAACTTCCAGGGCACTTATGTGCGACCACCGAATGCTGATGACTTGAGCCATATAACTCAGCAGCCAGGGGAATCGGCCAGGAAATTCTGGACCCGGTTCCTAACTAAGAAAAACCAAATTGTCGACTGTCCGGATGCAGAGGCCTTAGCGGCATTTAAGCATAACATCCGTGACGAGTGGCTCGCCCAACACCTCGGCCAAGAGAAGCCGAAGTCCATGGCAGCCCTCACGACACTCATGACCCGCTTTTGCGCGGGCGAGGATAGCTGGCTGGCTCGCAGCAACAATACATCAAGGAATCCTGGCACTTCAGATGCCAAAGATACTAACGGCAGACCACGCTGTAACAGACACAAGCGCCGCAGCAACGGCGATAACGCCGAAGAGACGGCAGTCAATGCCGGATTCAGTGGCTCTAAATCCGGTCAGCGGAAAAAGCCGTTCAAAAGAAGCAATCTGGGCCCATCCAGTTTGGACCGTATACTCAATCGCTCGTGTCAAATTCACGGCACCCCCGATAAGCCAGCCAACCACACCAATAGAGAATGCTGGGTGTTCAAGCAGGCCGGCAAATTGAATGCCGAAAACAAGGACAAGGGGCTGCATAGCGACGACGAGGAAGAGCCTCAGCCGCCGAACACAGGAGGACAGAAGAGGTTACCTCCACAAGTGAAAATGGTGAACATGATATACGCAACCCATATTCCCAAGAGGGAGCGGAAGCGTGCACTAAGGGACGTCTATGCGATGGAGCCAGTCGCCCCAAACTTCAACCCATGGTCCTCTTGTCTGATCACCTTCGATCGCAGGGATCACCCCACTAGTATCCATCATGGCGGATCCGCCGCATTGGTCCTTGACCCCATCATTGACGGATTTCACCTCACTCGAGTCCTTATGGACGGAGGCAGCAGCCTGAACCTGCTCTATCAGGATATAGTGCGCAAAATGGGTATAGACCCCACAAGGATCAAACCCACTAAAACCACCTTTAAAGGTGTCATCCCAGGTGTAGAGGCCCACTGCATGGGCTCAATCACACTGGAAGTGGTCTTCGGATCTCCGGACAACTTCCGAAGCGAGGAGTTAATCTTCGATATCGTCCCGTTCCGCAGTGGCTACCATGCACTGCTCGGACGAACCACATTTGCCAGATTCAATGCGGTGCCGCATTATGCATACCTCAAGCTCAAGATGCCAGGACCTCGGGGGGTTATAACAGTCAATGGAAACACAGAACGCTCGCTCCGCACGGAGGAGCACACTGCAGCCCTCGCAGTAGAAGCACAAAGCAGCCTTTTAAGGCAAACCGCCAATTCGGTGATAAAGCACCCGGACACCTTCAAGCGAGTCCGGAGTAACCTGCAACAGGATCGCCTAGCACGTTCAGAGCTCGCCTAGCAATTCGGCCTCCGTCCTAGTCCCAGTCAAGCAACGAAATTTATGCCACGCGTACATAATTACGCACTAAAAATACCATGGGCATAGGCGGAGGCACGGCCAGGACACGTCCCACAATGCGGCTCAACGCCCCAGGGGCTATATACCTTTATAATTTTCTCTCTTTCAGGACCTTACTCTCTGGAAGCCTTTTCGGCAGTCTGATTGCCAGACGCATTACGGGAAGGAAATACCAAGGAGGCAAGAAGCTAAGACGTACAAGGGAATCCCCAGGTGGTCTCTGATAACGATCGAAATACCTGTTTTAAATACCCATACGTAGCTTGCCCTTGGATAGGACATGTCAAATAGTCCTATTTTCTGCTTATTGCACTACTTGTATCCGTACGCTGTGACGTACTATTTAATAACAATGCGTAGCGTTAGTCTATTATTGCATTACCCCCTTTTTTTCTTCTCTTGTCTGATTAATTACGACAGATTGCACCCGTACATTCTAGTACGACTAGTACGCCAGGGGCTTTAGTATACCCCATAATACGGCGTGAGAAGTCCGAACACTTTCGACAGTGCGGCACCCCGAACTTATATCATTATATGTATCAGCTCCGAATCATGTCTTGGGTCAATAGTTGGGTTTGCCCGGCTCCCATGTTTTGGTACCTTACGTTCCGCAATATTGGCTAAGGTAGCGCTGGGAGAACTACTGCGATTGTGTCCCGGTTCTTCCGGACGAGCACCTCAGTAGAGAAAGCCGAAAACTGACTGTCATGATGAGGCGAGAGCTGGTCGCTGTTCGAGAGGTCTCAAGTCCTTAAAGACTTTTTCCGCTTCGGGCGAGGAGTCGGCCTTGCCTGACTTAGGCGTATATAGCGCCCCACATTCGGCCTTCCGAATACTAGGGGCTTTGCCAAAATTTAAAATTGTAGACTTCTATGGCTAAGTGAGAGTGATAAAGCTTTATAGTCCGATTGCCTGGTTCGCTGTGCTGAACACCTCCTTCGAAGGACCCAAAATTGGGATAAAGAGTGCTCAGGTTTATCCCGAACACCCCAATACTAGTTACATGGGGGCAGAAGCCGACGACTGGTCAACTCTCAGATTTCATAAACGGCCGCACAGAAGGTAATATTTTAAACTAACAAGCATGATATAGCGCAAATGAACTTGTTTCATATTACAGGATCACATGAGTACATTCACTCGAATATTACATCCTTAGCGCAATCCTCCGCCACAAGGCGAGCACCCTTCAGGACACTGTCATAATACATTTCGGGGTGGCGATGCTCCTTGCCTTGCGGCGGCCCCTCCTTCACCAGCTTCTCGGCGTCCAGCTTCGCCCAGTGCACCTTCGTCTGGGCAAAAGCCCTGCGCACACCCTCGATGCAGACGGACCGCTTTATGACTTCGAGCCGGGGGCAGGCATTGACAAGCCGCCTCACCAGACCGAAGTAGCTATCAGGCAGGGGCTCGCCAGGCCACATCCAGACTATAAGACCCTTCATGGCCTGTTCGGCCGCCTTGTGGAGCTCGACCAGTTGCTTCAGCTGGTCGCTCAAGGGCATTGGGTGTTCGGTCCCAGTATACTGAGACTAGAACAACTTCTCCGTCGAGCTCCCCTCCTCAGCCCGGTAGAACTCCGTGGCATCTGACACACAGCGGGGAAGATCTGCGAACGCTCATGGAGAGCTCCGAACTCGGGTAAGTAGAAGGAAAGTTTCCTTCACATGCTTGCTTTGCATAATGAATGCCTTACCCGCTGCTATCTTCTTAACCGCCTCAATTTCCTGGAGGGACTTTTGGGCTTCGGCCTTGGCATGTTGTGCGCTTTCGAGGGCCTTCGCAAGCTCGGACTCTTGCATCTTAGAGTCAAGCTCCAAGGACTCATGTTTTTTGGCGAGAGCCTGGAGCTCTTGCTGCACCTCGCCAACTCGGGCCTCTTGTTTCTCGCGCTTGGTGCGCTCCTTGGCAGCTTTGTCTTCGGCCTTGGATAGCGCCTTCTTCAGGGCCGCCACTTCGGTTGTGGCCCCTAGCAAAATTCATGACAATCTTATTACTCTAAAACCAATTTTTTTTAATATACAGACGGGGTATCGCTTACCTTGGTTCTCTTCGAGCTGCCTCTTGGTAAGGCCGAGCTCTTCCTTGGACCGCCCAAGGTCCTGCTTCAGTGCAGCGACCTCCGCAGTACGTGCGGCAGCGGCTAGCACTGAAGCCTGCATATGCACATAGACATATTCCGATCAGACTCCTGCGGTTATTATTTGATCCTCTATTCGGCCTTTCTTCGCGAAAGCCAAACAGAGCATCAGGGGCTACTGTCTATGCTGTAACATTTTCTTATAGTTTGATTACTTACCTCAAAGCATGTTAGGAGGCTGGCACAGGCTTCAGTCAGTCCGCTTTTGGCGGACCGAACCTTCTCGATCACCGCACTCATGATAGTGCGGTGCTCTTCGTTGATGGAAGCGCCGTGAAGCGCTTCCAGCAATTGTCCGATGCCTCTGGATGGACAGAGGCCATCGGCACAGACGGCTTGCCCCCCTTAGCGGGGGGTTGCTTGACAGAATCCGGAACCACTGGAGGTTCCGGCGCCGTATTCGGCTTGGGGCTAGACTTGCTGCCCCTGGCGTTAGGGCCCGGGGGAGTCTTGCCCATCATGCGCCCAGCGCCTGGAATGTCGCCTTGAGGCACCTCCGGAACTGTCTCCCCCTGGTTGAGTTCCCTTTGGGACAACACCTCGGCGTCGTCCGTAGGGCGGGAGGAGAAGGCGGTAGGGAGAGAATCACTATTCAGGTCCGACGGGCCCAAAGAATCATCCGACGAAGATACGTCGATGCGGGCTCGGGATGGGCTGCGTAGTCATGCGCGGCGTGATAAGAAACAGTACAATAAAACATACCAAGAACTACTATGGTATTTGGATACTTACGACTTCGCCAGGGGCTTGTCCCTGGGCAACCACTCCTCTTCGCTGAAGGTGGTGGTGGAGTTGTCCGGAAGGAGGGTCCTTCCCTTCTTTGACCCCTTCCTTTTCTTTTCCCCCTCGGCTGGGGGGAGAACTTTCCTCTTCCTCCTCCTCGTCTTCGTGGGAGGAGTGCGCCTCGGTGTTTTCGGACGATGAGTCCGATATAACCTTGCGCCGGAGACCCTTCCGGGTCCTCGTGGCCTTCTTCTTGGCCTTCTTCACTGGCACCTCATAAGGCACCGGAACCAGCATCTCTGTCAGGAGAGCATCTGCTGGATCTTCGGGCAGGGGGGCTGGACAATCGATCTGCTCCGCTGTCTACCCAGTCCTGTTAAATGGCGTGGAGGCTTAGATCCCGCGCGTGGTTAAACTGGGGAAAACGAACATCTTATGAGATATAAAAGACTTACCGGATTGGCAGGGCGCTTTGCGCTGAGTCCGCGGTCCTCGGTAAGAGGAGGAGGTACCTCGGCACCCTTGAACAGCACCTTCCAGACATCCTTGTGCGTCGTGTCGAAGAGCCTTTGCAGCGTCAGGTGCTCGGCCGGGTTGAACTCCCACAAATGGAATGCCCGTCTTTGACATGGGAGGATCCGGCGGAAGAGCATGACTTGGACCACATTGAGGAGCTTGATTTTCTTGCTCATCATGTTCTTGATGCAGGTCTGGTGTCCGGTCAGCTCTACCGAAGAACCCCAGGATAGGCCCTTCTCTTTCCAGGAGGTGAGCCACGTGGGGACCGGATCGAAATTTGGGGGCCGCCACCCAGTTGGTGTCGCGCGGCTCGGTGATGTAGAACCATCCCGATTGCCACCCCTTTATGGTCTCCACATAGGAGCCATCGAGCCAGGTGACGTTGGGCATTTTGCCCACCATGGCGCCTCCGCACTCCGCTTGCTGGCCGACCACCACCTTCGGTTTAACATTGAAGGTCTTTAGCCACAGGCCGAAGTGGGGCTTGATGCAGAGGAAGGCCTCCCACACGACGATAAACGCCGAGATGTTGAGGATGTAATTGGGGGCCAGATCGTGAAAATCCAGCCCGTAGTAAAACATGAGCCCGCGGACAAACGGGTGGAGGGGAAATCTGATGTAGGGCAGAGCCCTAGGTGGCCGATCTTTCACGAAAGGAGCGGATCCCAAAGAGGAACTCGAAGAACACGAGGGGGAACACAAGGGAAAACACGAGAGAATCACTCAACCAACAAGAATAGATCACACATGCGCTAGATCGATGAACACAAAGGTAAGATATAAGATCCAAATCCAACAAAGGACGATACAAAGGTAACCGGTTCTTCTCCGTAAGGAGGTATTGATGGGGGTCTTCTCCGTGAGGAGGTCTTGAATCCAAGGTGGATCTTCTCCGTAGAGGGGCCGCGGTCTCTCTCGTCGAGTAGATCCGTAATGGATGAGCAAAGATCTATCTCACATATGAGCTAATCCTTTGCTAACCCTAACTAGGAGGAGGTGGGGGAGTATATATAGTCTAAGGGACGAAGGGGTACATGGGCCTCGGCCCAGATGCGCTGCACGCAGGCAGGGAGGGGCCGGACGTCCGGGCGTCGGGCCGGATGTCCGGGCCTTCGCGAGGTGCCAGATGTCCGGGCTAGCGGGCCGGATGTCCGGGCTGGAGTGGCCGGTCTCGGAGCTCTCTGGATAGGCGGGTCCGGATGTCCGGCGGCTCGGGAAGAGCCGGATGTCCGGGCCTCTGGCCGGATGTCCGGGCTGACGGGGTTCAGCTTCGGTTGCGTTCTGTGATGGGCGCCGGATTTCTGGGCTGGTGCCGGATTTCCGGGCTTGCGGGAGGGGCCGGATGTCCGGGCCCTGTAGCACTTCTCCAGTTCCTCTCGTCGTGCTCCTTCATCCTTGTACTTGGGGACTTGTCCATCATTCCGAGCATCTCCGAGAGGGTCTCCTTGGTACCTAGGCATGTGAAGTGTCCTTGCATTAGGTAGCAACCATGTCTCACATGAATGGAAAGGACAAGCATTTAGGAGCGGGTTCACCTTAGGTCCAATGGCGTAGGCTCGAGTGTACATGGGGATGATCGTAGGATGCTCTGCATCATCTCCCCTCCCTTGGGAAAGATCCGACCTCGGATCGAAATCCTCATCACCATGGAAGCGGTTCTCGTGGACAGACTTGTAATTGGACGGAGTGGAAGTCATGGCGCAATCCAAGTACTCCAAGGTGTTTCCGGAGTGGTACACATGCAAAAAGAGCAAACACAAACAACACTTGGAAATACAATGGTTAGCGCACACAAGGTGTCCATCATGTAAGAATGAGTCCGCGAGCCAAGGTTGTTCATGACAAAGCACATGAAGCTTAGCAAGATGATATGGAATGAGATGTAAAGCATTCATGGGAGCAAAATCATTCATTGTGCACACAAATGTGCTGTGAATATGATGAATGCAACCACGGTGCAAAATGATGTCATAGTGAGACGGTTTATCAATAGCATGAATATGGCAATGGATGCTCAATATGAATAAGTTATCATGCAATTGATGGTAGGCAATATGATCATTATGTATGAATATGCCATCAAGAAAGATCACAACAAATTTTCTAAGGAAATGCGCAAGCTCATATATCATGGATGACATCGAAATACAAGATGCAACAAGGCAATCATAATGTGTGTCAAGCCATGCATAGGGTGCAAACTTGTGGTGAGTATGATATGTCCATCGAGCATGACATGTATGAGCACAATCAACAAATATGAAGGTGGGGGTGCAATGTGTCAAAGGAGTGTTGATATACCAATGCTCGATGTCGTGGCGTGAGTGGAGGTTCGAAGGTGCATCCAATAAGTCCGAGCGCTCCTCAATGTGAAGGTCCATAGAGTCGATCTCCAATGTCGGTCCTCCATCCAATAGATGTATCATGTAGACAATAAGAAGGAAACAACAATGAAAGAATGACCCGTCCAATATGCATATATGAGGATGGCTCAAAGGGAAGGAGGTCACCTTTAGGAGTTTCTCAAGGATGATGGAGTTGCACATCTTGTATGCCTTCACATAACCAATATGTCTCGTGATGGTACCGCCTTGTGAATTCCTCAAAATGAAAGAACATGACAAACACTCGGAAAAACAAATGAGGTTAGTGCAAATGTAGCACCTATCATTCGAGTGGTAAGATACCCAACAAGTGTTCTCATCATTCTTATCATAAGAAAGGACAAGGTGTGGTATGGTATGAAAGCATAAGATGCAACTACAACCAAAGACAATAGGCTTAAACAAGCAAGCATGCATCACAAGTAATATGTCCAAGTCTCCACGATCAATAAGCATAGCATGGGTGCACTCACTATAATGGCATATGAGAGGTGCAACTAATGGAGACAAGTGACAAAGATCAAGATATATCATGTGAGAGGCATGAACATATATGTCATCAACCCAAGAAAGCAAGTAAGAGTGGAACATGGGTGATGCGACAAAGCAAGCAATCATAGCGATCAAGTCAAGCAAGCTAGTAGTGCGAAGATGCAACGTACTAGAAGGAATCATGGCAAGCATGTCATGTGTGCAAATAGTGGGCATGAATAAAGCACATGACATATCACAAGCATGAAAGCAAGATATGAGCAATATATCATCAATGTATTGGCGAGAGGCCGTATGTAAATAGCAATGGGACATCATGACTCTCTCAACACAACAATCAACAATAGCATGAGGCACATGATAAACATGGCAATAGCAACAAGGATCTCCACCAAGCATGCAAATACACATAGGAGTATCATAATGGTGCATCATCGGTAAATGCAAGCAATGGTCACAATTGCATGGCAAAGGCATAGAAGCAAACATAACATGCAAAGTGAACACGATAGAATGGGCATAAGGTAACAATTGATATATAGCCCATAGCCGTGTGAGAGCCAAGTAAAAGAGATGCGCGTAGTGCTTGCGCGAAGGGAATGGTGGTAAGGATAGTCCACGGGATGCCAAGTCATCTTTGCTCTCAAGAGCTCGTTTCGTCAACTCTTGGGATTGAGAGGTTGACGAGTATACGTGAGTACCTACACAAAACAAAGGCAAAGGAAAAATTGTGTGTGCGTGGTAGATGTACACATCATCCATCATGATGCGCACGTGCTTGTGTTGGTTAGCACCAAATATCCAATGCTCAAATAAATGAGATGCGTGATATAGAAACATGTCATCCATCATGAGAGGTTTGTTATTGTGTATAGCATAATGGAGACTCAAATTGTGTAAAGCATCACAAGAAATATGTAGAGCATTGTTATTCCTGGTATGCATATGGTGCAAGCAATTATGGGAATCATGCAAAGTATGGAATGCATCAAAATCTCCTAATATGTATGAGGGAACTATGGGGGTCTCCTCATGAGCATTGGTAGAAACATCACATGAAGAATATTGACAACATCCACAACAAAGCATATTTGGAACAATGTGATCATGGCATGGTATATTAGATGAATTGCGCAAATCATGTAAAGGAAGCCTAGCAATATCATCACACGAAAAACAAAAGCCAATGACCATCATCTCGTCATCTATGCCATAAGTGCAAATGGGATTTATCTTAATGGGGCATGCATAGTTACTATGTTGAGATTGAAATGATGCAATATGGGAGATCTCACTCATAGCATATGACAAGTTCAATGGATTGTCAAACATGAAGTGACCAATAGTATTTTCACAAGATATCCTATGGAGCATAGCATCACAACTAGGCAACTCAACATGCTCATCATCATATTCATCATAAATGGGTAAGTCATGACATGAAGAAGTCGCACTAGCATGAAGCATGGTAATAGGTGTGTCATCGTCATGCAAACAATCATTGGTGAGATAGTCCACTAGTGGGACAAGAGAAGCATTGTCACCTATGTTACCTTTGGAAGGTCGCTCATGTTTTGTAGGTGAGGTGTCGAAGATCCACTCGTTGTCATCTTCATCTTGATGGAACCATGTGGGGGGTGCATCATCATCCACCATGGCCATCGTTGTCTCCATTGGAGGTATGGACTCGTCGAGGATAGGCATGTCGTCATGTAGGAGACCTAGCACCAAAGAACAAAACACACTCGGAGTAGAGGTTAAGTCGTTAGAAATCATAGTGGCCTCACATGCCGCGTCAACTACCTCACTCACTAAGTGTTGTGGCTCACTCACTCCCTCAAAGATGCTCTCACTCATATTGTTGGTGGAGTCACTCAAATGGCGCTCAACCTCACATAAGATGTGTGGCGTGCTCTCATGTGTGGGGCTAGTGGTGGTCACACTCATCCTCTCATAGGAAATGCTATCAATGTCACGAATGGTGGAGTCACTCATCTCACTCATGGGTTGGTGGCTCTCCTCACATGGCAATTGGGTCATCTCATGATATGTGGGTGTCGGAGAGATGTTGGTGCAAATGTCTCCATGCTCAATCATGTCGTAGTCGTAGCCGTGGATGAAGGCCGAAGATGGCACATTATCACTCTCCTCCAAGACCAAAGATAAGGTCTCATGTACAGTCTCGTAGCTTGACTCGGAGTATGAGTCCAATATGTGCGCCGTCTTCGTGTTGTTGAAGAGGTTCATGCTCGTCGCCGTAGTCGAAGGGGATGGCCCTTGCTCGACCGTCTTGTCGCTGTCTTGTTGTCGGAGGCCCATATGATGTGGCACCTCGTAGCTCGTCGCCATGACCGAAGGGAATTTCCCATGCTCGGCCATCTTCCTTGAGGGGCTTCCGAAGATGGAAGTGTTGCCCTCACTCGTAGGTGGTCGCCTTGTTGTTGAAGATGTCGATGTAGGCGAACTCATGGGAAGTAGGCGAAGATGCATACGTCCAAAGGCGAAGATGCCTTGATAGCACTTGGCGAAGATGCCGAAGTGGTGGTGGTAGCCGTAGCTCCGTCTTGGTGGTGCTCGTCTCGCGGTCTTCTCTTATGCTTATGAAGCTTGGACTTATACGTTTGCGCTTGTGGAGCATCTTCATGTTGATGGTGTCGTTGTCGCACTTGAGCTCGTAGTAGATGTCGTTCGTCGTCATTGTGCACATGATGCTTGGAGGTGTCGTGCCCTTCATGACGATGTTGGCGATGGTCGCCATGGAGATGTGGACGTGGACGACTTGCGCTTGCATCTTGTTTGCGCTCCGAAGATGATCGACTTGCTCGCCGCCGCCTTGAGGATGATGAAGGGGAAGAAGACTTGTAGTCGGCCACCATGTCTCGCAGTTGATCCTTTAGCTCGCCCAACTTGGTGTCGATGTAGTCCCTTTTCCTTGCTTCAGAGTGTCGTATGTTGATGGCGAGGTTGTCGAGGCGCTCTCGCAAGGTAGATTGTGCGCCTTGCATTTCGTGTTGTAGTCCGAAGATGGACATTTTGGTGATGTAGTTGTTCGCGCCGTCGTTGTTGTCGAAGACCAGAGATGAAATGCCTTGCCTATCGATCAAAAAACTCGAGCAAATATGAGTGGGAGAAAGAGAAGAACTATACCAAATGTACCTTGACCGATGTTGAAGATGGATCAATGATCACTCAATGTGTAACAAGGAAATAGCACAATTGGTACCAATTCTTGTCGGTTTCTTACACCCACACAACTAAGGCTTATGGTGGAGCTCGGTGAGGATACTGGCACAAAAAAATTGATGTGAAATGTTAGCAAGAGTCAATAATGTTGAAAGAGATTCACAAATTTGCAAGTGAAACAAGTAGACCAATAGCAATATGTGGCACACGGAAACACACACGGATAGATAAATGGGGTCGTGCAACCAAGGAATGGGCACAAAATGTGGAGTCCACGAAAAACGCTCGTGTTGCACAACTCAAGAGAGACGCTAGCACGATTGCTCTATAGGCGGATACGACACTTGTGCACAACCTATGATATGCAAAATGGATAAACTTGCTATCCCAAGTATGCTATATATGTATGGTTCCCGGTGTTTCTTTCAAGATGATCCAAGATGATCTTATATGCAATGTGGTATGATGCTATGGCACTTGCTTACAAGCTCTTTGTTCTTTCTCTTTTGCTTAAAAGCTTATTCTTTTTTTTGTATGGCCACTTTGCGAAATGCACAAACCAAGATAGCAATTGTGTATATGCGGGAGCAATCTTGTGGCACAAGGGATGATGTGATACCAATATGATATGGTATGTATGCAATGGAAGGGATGATCACTAATGTGCACAAGTAACGTTGCCGGCAATACTCAAATGGCTAGTCTCGATAGGCAAGTGACGCAAAATGGGCTAGGGGTTAACGATGCAATGGCAATGGGATATACAATGGAGGGATACCACGATACCAAGATGATATGGAGGTTACCATCCGGGGCGATGATGAGTGGCGGTGTTCTTGATGTAGATACCAAGATGATGGAGACTCGTCCCTAAGTAGCCGAAACACCTTAGGAAACGGAAACAACCGCGAACTCAAAATCTCAAATGTCAAATGTCAAATGGTGGTAGCGGGAATGCGGTGGTGGTTGCGGAAGCTCAATGGGATTACGGAAATGCAATGATGGGTTTTGGAGTGTGCAATGCGGAAGTGGAGGGTAAGGTGGTGGACTATACACGGTGTCGGAGTTGGAAGCACGGTCCCTAAGTAGCTGAAACACCTTAGGAGACACAACTCACAACACAAACAAAATTGGGTTAAGTTGTGGTTGGCGGAAGTGTATGGTGGGCAAGCCTATGCGGAAGTTATGGTGGTGGTTGATGAAGAAGCAATCGTCCCTAAGTAGCTGAAACACCTTAGGAGACTCGAATCATAACTCAAACAACCACTAATGCTATAGGGAACAAATTGGGTTAGGTTGCGGAAGTCGGTGGTGGTTATGCGGAAGTTATGGTGGAAGCCCTAGGCAAAGATGCCAAAATGCCAAAAATTTGATGGAGTCAAATGGTGATTTAACCTATCTAGATGGATAGAGGATGTTAATGGCTACTCAACGAGCTAAAGAACGCGAAAATCGGACTCCGAATGTGGAAGTTATGGACAAAACGGTGAAACGGGGAAGGCTGAAATCCCAGGGGCCAGACATCCGGGGTCGGGGCCGGATTTCCGGGACCTGATGTCCAGAACCGCGCGCGAAATTTCGCTCCAGGAGCCGGATGTCCGGGGCACGGGCCGGATGTTCGGGGGGCCAGATGTCCGGGGCTACGGGCCGGATGTCCGGGCTCCAAATCCGAGGATGAACTCGATTTTGTGGGCGGAAATTGATGATTTCGGGGGCATAATTGCGGAGATTTCGTGGATGAAGAGTGGGGGAAAGCTAGATCCACAAGTAACAAAGCAAATCCATGGATCAAATCCAACAAAACATCATCACACCAACTAATCACAAAAAAAATTGGGGGCTATTTTTTGGTGGGGATTTTCGAATTTGGGACAAAATCAACAAAACTAGGCTAGAAAACACAACGGGGAGGCTCCAAATTCGTGATAAACCTAAGCTCTGATCCAAGATGATGTAGGGCGGAGCCCTAGGTGGCTGATCTTTCAAGAAAGGAGCGGATCCCAAAGAGGAACTCGAAGAACACGAGGGGGAACACGAGGGAAAACATGAGAGAATCACCCAACCAACAAGAATAGATCACACATGCGCTATATCGATGAACACAAAGGTAAGATACAAGATCCAAATCCAACAAAGGATGATACAAAGGTAACCGGTTCTTCTCCGTAAGGAGGTCTTGATGGGGGTCTTCTCCGTGAGGAGGTCTTGAATCCAAGGTGGATCTTCTCCGTAGAGGGGCCGCGGTCTCTCTCGTGGAGTAGATCCGTAATGGATGAGCAAAGCTCTATCTCACATATGAGCTAATCCTTTGCTAACCCTAACTAGGAGGAGGTGGGGGAGTATATATAGTCTAAGGGACGAAGGGGTACATGGGCCTCGGCCCACATGCGCTGCACGCAGGCAGGGAGGGGCCGGATGTCCGGGCGTCGGGCCGGATGTCCGTCTTCGCGAGGTGCCGGATATCCGCGCTAGCGGGCCGGATGTCCGGGCTGGAGTGGACGGTCTCGGAGCTCTCTGGATAGGCGGGTCCGAATGTCCGGGCTGGGGGCCGGATGTCCGGCGGCTCGGGAAGAGCCGGATGTCCGGGCCTCTGGCCGGATGTCCGGGCTGATGGGGTTCAGCTTCGGTTGCGTTCTATGATGGGCGCCGGATTTCTGGGCTGGTGCCGGATGTCCGGGCTTGCGGGAGGGGCCGGATGTCCGGGCCCTGTAGCACTTCTCCGGTTCCTCTCGTCATGCTCCTTCATCCTTGTACTTGGGGACTTGTCCATCATTCCGAGCATCTCTAAGAGGGTCTCCTTGGTACCTAGGCATGTGCAGTGTCCTTGCATTAGGTAGCAACCATGTCTCACATGAATGGAAAGGAGAAGCATTTAGGAGCGGGTTCACCTTAGGTCCAATGGCGTAGGATCTAGTGTACATGGGGATGATCGTAGGATGCTCCGCATCAAAATCCCAGTCCGCGGACGAAGTGGGTAAGAAAAACCACCCTCTCGTGGGGTTTTGGAGTTGGGACGATCTGCCCCTCATCTAGCAGCCGGTGTGTGATATCCGCGGCCAGATATCCGGCTCCCCATAGCTTTTCGATGTCCTCCTCCGTGACGGAGGAGACCATCCACTTGCCTCCCGCTCCGGACATGCTTGGAGTGGATTGAGGAGGAAATGTGAACTTGGGTGCTGGAGCTCGAGTGCGCAATAATGGATGAGCAAGGGGGGAGAGGGCGTGGGTGAAAAGGGTGAATCCTTGTCCCTTTATAAAGGCGGAAGAAACTATGCGCCTCCCCACCTGCCTGGTAAAACTCGCTTATTCCCCAAGCGCCGTAATTGATGGCGCGGTTGGGTTACCCACACCCGTATTGATGAGAATCCCGTGATAAGGGGACACGATCTCTGCTTCGACAAGACGTGCCAAGAAAACTGCCTCGCAATATGTGCAGTCGCTAGTTGAGAAAAACGGTTCGAACAATGGCCGAGCCGTGGTATGATGTCATGCTGCCAAATGTGTCAGTAGATTAGATTTGTCGAAATATTATTCTCTGTACGGGGGTATGTGGAATTTGTTTTGCAGAGCCGGACACTATCCTTGTGTTCAAAATCTTCTACGGAGTATTCGGAGGAGGAACCCACCTTGCAATGTCGAAGACAATCTGCGCGCCGGACTCATCGTCATTGAAGCCTGGTTCAGGGGCTACTGAGGGAGTCCTGGATTAGGGGGTCCTCGGACGACCGGACTATATACTTTAGCCGGACTGTTGGACTATGAAGATACAAGATTGAAGACTTCGTCCCGTGTCCGGATGGGACTCTCCTTGGCGTGGAAGGCCAGCTTGGCAATACGGATATGTAGATCTCCTCCCTTGTAACCGACTCTGTGTAACCCTAGCCCCCTCCGGTGTCTATATAAACCGGAGGGTTTAGTCCGTAGGACAACAACAATGATACCATAGGCTAGCTTCTAGGGTTTAGCCTCTACAATCTCGTGGTAGATCAACTTTTGTAATACTCATATCATCAAGATCAATCAAGCAGGAAGTAGGGTATTACCTCCATCGAGAGAGCCCGAACCTGGGTAAACATCGTGTCCCCCGCCTCCTGTTACCATCCGCCTTAGACGCACAGTTCGGGACCCCCTACCCGAGATCCGCCGGTTTTGACACCAACAGCTATCATGTTCCTCACTTGTAAGCAATCCACACTAGCGAATTCCTAACTCCTCAGTCAGAACAAATTCCTCAGAGACCAGAAGAACTTCATCTCAAATTGACTGAACTGTATGAGATTTCCAATGGCTTCACACGAAAGGATTGGGTAGGTGTAGGATTTTGAGATGAGCATCACTTGGAAATTTTTCCTTAGTTTTACCTCGACCCCCTTTAACAGTACGGTGTTTCCTATGACTCGAGAAAGAGAAAATGAAACTACAAAAACAAAAGTCTTCACGCTTCATATTCCTCGTATGAATACCAAGTCTTCACGGTCACACCAATTTCTTCGCTTTCAAAGTCTTCAGAAAGCCAAAGTCTTCAGTTGAAGACATTCATTTTTAGGGGTCGACTTTCTCTGTAAATATCAAACTCCTCATAGACTTATAGACCTGTGTACACTCAGAAACGCATTAGTCCCTTAACCTATAAGTCCTCAATACACCAAAATCACTAAGGGGCACTAGATGCACTTACAATTTCCCCTTTTTGGTGATTGATGACAATATAGGCTAAGTTTTCAAAGGGGATAAACATATGAAGTGTAAATAATGATATTGAGGAATTTGATTGCAAGCTATAGAATAACTCCCCCTGAAGATGTGCATATGTGAGGAATTTGCTTTGAATAGCAATGCACGTTGTAGAGTAGAATCATGGAGATCTCCCCCTGTATCTTGTAATTCATACACGCATTTAACATATGATATGAAGAATTTGAAATACATGATGAAATATGGTGACAGATGTAATTCAGCATGCGTGCATTAACATATATTAGGAAATAACATGTAGAAAAACAGAGCAAAAGTATCAGACCACCATCAGACTTAAGTTTACAACTTGATCCAACAAATACTTCAGAAGAACGAGAGTTGTAAATTAGCAAAAAACGCCCATATATAGAGACCCGCTTGAAGACTAACTCAAATTTCTCCCCCTTTGTCATCGAATGACCAAAAGGGACGAAAAAATGAGGACTCTGAAGAATATCATCGCGATGTCGATGGAGCAGCGCCAACGTTGTTGGGGTCGTCCGTTGGAGTAGGGCCTGCCACAGTGTCGTTCAAGTCTTCATGTACATCAGTCTCGCGCGATGAAGAATATGGGCTGGCCACCAAGTGAGGAACTTTGACCTTCCTGAATTTCTTCGAAGGTGGCTGAGACTAGTCAAAGTCCTGCTTGAAGCCCATTTGCTTGAGATCTTCTTCACCATAGAGGTGAGACAATACAGCCCAGGTGCGATCATCAACTTCATGGAGGTAGTAATGGTTCTTCATCACGTTGTTCTGCGTGATCGTCATGTTCTGAAGAATTGAACCAAACTGACGCTTGAACCATTTGTGGTTGCGATCGACCTTCTGGTGAAGGCTGAGGAGAAGCTCACGATCAGTCATCACTCTTGGAGCAGTGGCTTGAGGATTTTGCTTTGAAGCATTTGTGGCAGAGTCATGTGTGGCAGAGTCATCATTCGTGGAGTAGGATGCAGCTTTGCGAAACTGTCCATCCAATGGACAAGTGCCTTCATCAATAACAGCAGCCTTGCCCTTCTCATCAGCTGAGGAAATAATCCATTTGAGGACTTCAATACGGCAAGTACCTGAGGTGATTTTGAAAATTAGCCTTGTAATGAATTGAAGACCTTGATCTGATGAATCTCATAATCCAAGGAGCGTAAGGCTTCATTTCAAACGGTGACAGAGCGACATTGGCTAAAGTCCTCATGAAGAAATCATGGTAGTTCATAGGAATACCATGTATAATGTTGAAAAGCAGATTCCTCATGATGCCAACAACCTCTTCTTCATCAGAGTGGTGGACCTTGATAGGACTGAGGGTTTTGGTCAATATCATGTACACTGTCCTTGGCACATAGAGCAATTCCTTGACGAGGAATTTGGTTCTTGGAGCTTGGCCTAGCTTCAAAGGCTTCATCAGCACTTGCATCAAATGATCTGAGAGTTCAGGTTCAGCATAGATGATGGTAAAGGAAAAGGTGTCCCGTCTTTTGATGAGAAGGTGATTATCGTTTCTGTGGAGTAGACTTTGATGATCCGACTACGAACGTGCGAGGACGTTGCGCCTTGGCAATCGCTAAACCAACTCCGAGAGGTTATTGACCACGCCAGAGCACGATCAACCTGACCACGAGGGTCTATTTCCTGCAAGCAAACGAAGAACAAGCAAGAACCTGAGATTGCAATTTGGATATTGTGAATATAAGATGAAAGCTTTATTGATCAAGGTGGGGTTCTGTGACGTCTTGGTCTGGTCGTTGAACACAAATGAAGTACGCGAAGTTGCAGCTATGGCGAACTTTTAATCTAAACAAAACCCAAAGTCTAAACGATGCCCTAAGGGCTATATATATGGAGGTAGAGGGGGGAATTTCGTGGCCCTTGGAGGAGGGGTCCAAAACCAACCCTAACTCTTGTTTCCCCACACATACGGGCCCTAAAAACAGCCTATACATGACTATTTCGAAATTACATGGGCCTGGCCCAAAAATAAGGTGACACAACACCTATAGTAGCCTCTGGACGAAATTTATGAAGTGGCATCTTGTATATTTCGTCCAAAGCTTCATGCACTCATTATGGTGGCTTCAAAGTCCTGAAATCATCACTTGTAACTCCGTTCTTGTTCCCCTTGCGCATGCTATCATCTCCATGCTTAATCTTGCTCCAATATTCATCCCTCTTGTCCAAGCTAGGCCCTTCATTTGTAAGCAAGACAAATGTATCCAATTTAGGCAGCATCATATTCTCATGAACATTAGAATCATTACCAAGAAACGTAAGTACCTGATAATTTAATTGGCATGCGCGAGCTCTAGTAAATTTTCCAGTATGTATAGCAACAGGGGCTGTGGGTGTAACAATGGTATTGATTTCCTCATCATCCTCCCCTTCTTGAAATGAAGTCGTCCTCGACGGAAGCTCATCTTCCTCACCCAAATAAGGCTTCAAATCTGCAATGTTAAAAGTGGGACTAACCCCAAAATCTGCAGGCAGCATAAGTTTATATGCATTATCATTTATTTTCTCTAACATCTTAAAAGGACCATAAGCACGTGGCATTAGCTTTGATTTGTGCAAATCAGGAAATCTATCCTTACGCAAATATAACCAAACAAGATCTCCAGGTGCAAACACAACAGGTTTTCTACCCTTATCTCCAGCAAGTTCATATTTAGCAGTCATACGCTCAATGTTTTCCGTAGTTAACTCATGCATTTTTTAAATCATTCAGCATGTTGTTTAGCATCAAAATTAACCTTCTCCGAAGATGGAAGAGGCTAGAAATCAATAGGTGCACGAGGTAGGAAACCATACACAATTTCAAAAGGGCACATCTTAGTCGTAGAATGCAATGAACGATTATAAGAAAATTCAATATGAGGCAAGCATTCTTCCCACATTTTCTTGTTATTCTTCAAAACAGCCCTAAGCATAGTAGACAATGTTCTATTTACTACTTCAGTTTGTCTATCAATTTGGGGGTGACAAGTAGTACCAAAAAGTAGTTTTGTCCCCAACTTAGCCCATAAACATCTCCAAAAGTGGCTAAGAAATTTAGTATCACGATCTGAAACAATAGTATTTGGCACACCATGCGAGCGAATAATTTTACGAAAGAACAAGTCAGCAACATTAACAACATCATCGCTTTTATGACATGGTATAAAGTGTGCCATTTTCGAGAACCTATCCACGACAACAAATATGTTATCCCTCCCCTTCTTTGTTCAAGGTAAACCTAAAACAAAGTCCATAGATATATCCTCCCAAGGAACACTAGGTACAGGCAAAGGCAGATATAAACCATGAGGATTGAGTCATGACTTAGCTTTTTGACATGTAGTGCAGCGAGCAACAAAACGCACAACATCCTGTCTCATCTTTGGCCAAAAGAAATGTGTAGCAAGTATATCCTCCATCTTCTTCATGCCAAAGTGTCCCATTAGTCCTCCTCCACGCGCCTCCTGCAACAACAAAAGACGAACGGAGCTAGCTGGAATGCATAGCTTGTTAGCACGAAACACAAATCCATCATTAACGACGAACTTGTTCCATGTTCTACCTTCTATACAATTCTGCAAAACATCTTTAAATTCAGCATCATGCACATATTGATCTTTGATGGTCTCCAAACCAAATATTTTAAAGTCAAGTTGTGAAAGCATAGTATAACGACGAGACAATGCATCAGCAATAACATTTTCTTTACCCTTCTTGTGTTTAATGACATAAGGGAAAGTCTCAATGAATTCAACCCATTTAGCCTGTCTACGATTCAGTTTTGCTTGACTTTTAATGTGTTTCAAAGATTCATGATCAGAATTATAACAAATTCTTTGGGCCATAAATAATGTTGCCATGTTTCTAAGTCCGAACAAGAGCATATAATTCTTTATCATAATTAGAATAGTTCAGACTAGGCCCACTCAATTTTTCTGAAAAGTATGCAACAGGTTTGCCATCTTGTAATAACACACCTCCTAATCCAATTCCACTAGCATCACATTCAAGCTCAAAAGTCTTACTAAAATCAGGAAGTTGGAGTAAAGGAGCATGTGTCACCTTATCTTTCAATACCGTGAAGGCTTCATCCTGTGCGGTACCCCAAACAAAAGGCAGATCCTTCTTTGTAAGCTCATTGAGAGGTGCAACAATGGTGCTAAAATCTCTCACAAAATGCCTATAGAAACCAGCGAGTCCAAGAAAACTCCTCACTTGTGTGACCGTTTTGGGCTGCGGCCAACTCTCAATAGCTTCAATCTTGGCTTTATCGACTTCAATTCCCTGTGGAGTAACAACATAGCCAAGAAAAGATACTCGATCGATGCAAAAGGTGCACTTCCCAAGGTTACCAAACAAACGTGCATCACGTAGAGAAATAAAAACAACACGTAAATGTTCCAAATGTTCTTCCAAAGATTTGCTATAAATCAGTATATCATCAAAATAGACTACCAAAAATCGTCCAATGAAAGCATGTACAACTTTGTTCATTAGTCTCATGAAAGTACTAGGCGCATTAGTTAACCGAAAAGGCATGACTAACCACTCATATAAACCAAACTTAGTTTTAAATGTTGTTTTCCATTCATCTCCCAATTTCATACGAATTTGATGGTATCCACTACGCAAATCAACTTTGGAGAATATTGTAGAGCCACTCAATTCATCAAGCATATAATCTAGCCTAGGAATAGGATGACGATAACGAATAGTAATATTATTAATGCCTCTACAATCAACACACATACGCAACGTACCATCCTTTTTAGGCACTAGTATAATAGGAACAACATAAGGACTAAGAGATTCACTTATATAACCTTTGTCGAGCAGCTCCTGTACTTGACGCATAATCTCCTTCATCTCCTCTCGATTGGTACGGTATGGTGCACAGTTGGGTAGCGATGCACCGGTAATTAAGTCAATTTGATGCTCAATCCCTCGAATAGGTGGTAATCCTGGTGGCACGTCTTGTGGGAAGACGTCAGCGAACTCCTGCAAAATGTTAGTGACATCACGGGGCAAAGAGGAAGGCACATCCTCGAATGAAAATAATGCCTCTTTACAGACAAAAGCATAGCAAACAGATTTGCTAAAATCTAGCTCATCAATATCAGATTTGGTGGCAAGTAAACATGCACTTTTCAATTTAATTTCAGAAACAACAGTAGATGGTTTATCATTAGGCTTCATTTGTTGCTCAAATTCTTTTGCCAAAATCTTATTTTTCTCCTGTTTTGCTTTATTAGCTCTATTAATATCATCCTTCAAAATGGAATCAGGAGTCATAGGAAGCAAAGTAATATTTTTATCCTTATGAACAAGAGTATACTGATTGTTTCTACCATGGTGTACAATTTTTTTAACAAATTGCCATGGTCTACCAAATAATAAGGAACATGCTTGCATAGGTACCACATCACAATCAACATAATCAGCATATGTAGAGATACTAAAATGCACATGAATAGTACATGTTACCTTAACCTTGCCGCTATTGCTGAACCATTGGATGTAGTAAGGATGTGGATGTGGTCTTGTGGTGAGAGATAGCTTCTGCACCATCTCCATGCTAGCCAAGTTGTTGCAGCTCCCTCCATCTATGATGACGCGAACAGAACGTTCCTTCACAACTCCCTTTGTATGGAACAAATTATGCCTCTGATTTTGCTCAGCTTGTGTGACCTGCACACTCAAAACACGTTGAGCAACTAAACATTCATACCTGTCAGCGTCTTCAGGAGCCATGTATTGCGTCTCATGATCAGAATCATCTCCACCGTGTTCTTCACGTGTAATAAGAGCCAATGTCTCCTTATCATAGTCAATAGCGGACTCATACCGACCATCCTCAGTAGCAATCATCACACGCTGAGATTTGCATTCTCTCGCATAATGACCTCTTCCCTTACAACGATGACAAATAATATCACTTTGTGTGACCTGTTGATGCCACGGAAGAAGAAGAGCTCTGTGCAGGCCCGATAGGTGTGCTCTTGGCAGATAGTGGTGGTTGTGCCTGCTTTCTTGAATCACGGCTGGAGGTGGCACCTGATGGAGGTGCTGGTGCAGTGGAAGTAGAGGATGCACGTGGTGTCCATGATGAAGGTCGACCTGCAGAAAAGTTAGTTCGCACCAATGCCTGTCGATCCTACACTTCACGTTCAGCTTTACAAGCAAGATCGAATAAATGAGTGATATTATTATACTCCTTATACTCTAGAATGGTCCAAATCTCTCTATTTAATCCACCCATAAAACGTGCAAGCATAGCTTCATTCTCCTCAACAATACCACATCTAATCATGCCAGTTTGTAATTCCTGATAATATTCTTCTACAGATTTTTTTCCTTGTCTTAAACACTGCAATTTTTGAAGTAATTCACGTTGATAATATGGTGGAACCCAACGAGTACGCATAGCAGTTTTCAAAGCAGCCCAAGTATCTGGAATAGGATATAATCTACAATGCTCACACCACCAAACACATGCAAAGCTAGTGAAAGCACAAACAGCAGCAGGAACACGTCTCTCCTCAGGATATTGTAAACATGTAAATGGTTGTTCAGTTTCTAACTCCCAAGTAAGATATATATCAGGAACATATCTACCCTCAATTTTAGTTTAGGAAGATGGTCATGATCTCGTACCTCAGGTGGTGCAGCCCTACCGTTGCGATGATATGCATGAGGACGACCTGGTGGTGGTGGTGCTGGTGGTTGCGCGTAGTTCCAATTTTGATCAACCTCCTCCTCGTAATGGTCCTCCACCTCTGCAGTAGCAGCAGGAGCTACAGAAGCATCAACAGTAGGTACAGCGGCACCAGAAGTTTGACCAAGCTTAAGGGGAACGCGCTGTGCTCGTCCCACTTGATTTGGAAGGCGATGTTGTTGTTGTTGTTGTTGTAGAGTTGCGACAGGTGTAGCGGGCGGTGGTTGTGGAAGACGCGCGACCAATTCATTAAACTTGTTATCGAGCTTTGTTTCAAACGCCTTCTCAATGTCATCTATCTTCTCCATGGCCTCTTGAAATCTGTTTAGCACATCTTCCACCTGTCCACTCATCATTTGCTGAAACTTATCATGTAACTCTTTGTTCGTCATGTTCTCCCAGTCACTCTCGTCAGCTTGTGATCCTGCCATGGTTAGCTGCAATAGAAACACACAAGAATATGATCCTACAGACTACTAGGAACTGGTTCTGGTGTCACAAACCCGTCAAGCGAATCTCAAAATCTTACCAGGTCTTACCAAGCAGTAGGTGGTTATCGGCAACCGTTGTAGTCAAAACTCTCAAAAGGTTGGATAAAGTGATTGCCAGGGAGAGTCAAACGCACGACGTAGATGTATGTGGAGCTGGGAAGGCTTATAATATGGTAGCAAAAAGTGTCAGCAATAATCAATTTAGAGATGCAAAGTTGAATAAACGCTCAACGACGGTACTGTGCTGGTCCTAGGCTAGACCGTGCTAGAGACGCGAGCCTAGAACACTAACAAAATCACGGCATCGCACGTAAACAAGGGAAAAGCACACTCTGGAAAAAAAATCGCTCTGTTTTTTTGGCGCTCTTTTTTCTGCGAAAAATCACTATAATGGCGAGTGTCTCAAAACTCTTCCCAGGTCAAAATGACAGGATGGGCATGAAATGTTTTTGACTATTTTTCTTCGGAAATCAGGGCAGCGACGATGAAAAAGTGCGACAAAAAATCACTATGTTGGCACGGGGCTCAAAAGACTCAGAAAAGCCTAAAAATAGGATAGGGAAAAAATATTTTCGGTCGCCGAAATTTTGGCCTAAAAACTGCCCGGGGGTCTCCAGACTTTTTTTTTCCGAAACCTACTCAGGCAAGGAAACACGAATCGGAAATTAGATGGATCTCGAAAACAAACCTAATATGAAAGGAACTCGGATTGGTGGTGGATATATATTGGTAGGATATGGCAGCGGTGGTGGTATATGGTAGCGATGGTGGTAGCGGTGGTGGTGGTATATGGATACGGATCGGTGATGGTATATGGATACTGATTGGTGGTGGTATATGGATATGGATCGGTGGCGGATAAGCAGTGGTGGTAGATGGCAGGGGCGATGATGATGGTGCGACGGCGGCGTGACAACTTATGACCAGAAGTCGAAACTCTAAAAGACTAGACGCTAAGACCAACAACTTGACACGACGATGCAACCGCAAATTCAACAAAGCAAAATACTGAAAAGACTATGCAAAGGCTCAGACTGGTTCGGATAGGATGAACTAACCCTAATTTTTTTTGGCTTTTTCGTGGACTATAGGTATGAAGAACAGACTCGATCTAAACTATGTAAAACTGTAAAATCTCATTGAGCAACCTGGAAATCTGATACCACTTGATAAAGGCAAAGGTGTCCCGTCTTTTGATGAGAAGGTGATTATCGTTTCGGTGGAGTAGACTTTGACGATCTGACCACGAACGTGCGAGGACGTCGCGCCTTAGCAATCGCTAAACTAACTCCGAGAGGTTATTGACCACGTCGGAGCACGATCAACCTAACCACGAGGGTCTATTTCCTGCAAGCAAACGAAGAACAAGCAAGAAACTGAGATTGCAATCTGGATATTGCGAATATAAGATGAAAGCTTTATTGATCAAGGTGGGGTTCTATGACGTCTTGGTCTAGTCGTTGAACACAACCGAAGTACGCGAAGTTGCAGCTATGGCGAACTTTTAATCTAAACAAAACCCAAAGTCTAAACGATGCCCTAAGGGTTGTATGTAAGGAGGAAGAGGGCGGGGGGAATTCGTGGCCCTTGGAGGAGGGGTCCGAAACCAACCCTAACTCTTGTTTCCCCACACATACGAACTCTAAAAACAACCAATACTTGACTATTTCGAAATTACATGGGCCTGGCCCAAAAATAAGGTGACACATCACCTATAATAGCCTCTGGACGAAATTTATGAAGTGGCATCTTGTATATTTCGTCCAAGGCTTCATGCACTCATTATGGTGGCTTCAAAGTCCTGAAATCATCACTTGTAACTCCGTTCTTGTTCCCCTTTCACATGCCATCATCTCCATGCTTAATCTTGCTCCAATGTTCATCCCTCTTGTCCAAGCTCAGCCCTTCATTTCTAAGCAAGATAAATGTATCCAATTTAGGCAGCATCATATTCTCATGAACATTAGAATCATTACCAAGAAACGAAAATACATGATAATTTAATTGGCGTGCGTGAGCTCTAGTAATTGGTCCAGTATGTATAGCAGCAGGGGCTGTGGGTGTAACAATGGTATTGATGTCCTCATCAGATGAGCCTTGCACCTTCAACGGGAGGACTGATTGGGACGACATGAAGCAATTCAGAGGCCGGTGCTTTGTAGTGAGTATTTTCTATCATCCAGACCAATACCCATGAATTCACATCTTCGGCGTTGCCAATGATGTGCAACGTGGCATAGAACAAAAGAATGAGTTCTTCATTCCAGTTGCAGATGTCGGTGCAGAAGTTGAGCAGCCCAGCGTCATGAAGAACACTGAGGACTGGGGTGAAGCATGGCAGCGACTCCATATCCACACGAGGAATTTGCTCATGGTCAAAGATCTTGTATTTATCAAACAGCAGCGAGGAATAGAAGTTCATTTGACTCGCTGTCCAGAAGCACTTGCGCCTAAGTCTTGCAGAGTCATATGGATTGTAATCCGTGAAGAACATGTTCTCATTGAAGACGTCTTCATCCTTGAACTTCTGCTTCTAGGAGTGAGGGTTCTGTGGCTTGGGCTGAAGATTTGCAGTTGATGTCTTCACAGCCTCTTGAGGTATAGCCATTGGAGCCATAGGCTGAGGAATTTCAGGAGCAATGTCATCAACAGCAGCCTGGGTCTCCATTTCTTCAGCAACATTTACATCAGCACTAGTGGCTGGAACTTCTTCAGGAATGGTGAGAAGAGAAGCTTGTTGTTCATCAGACACCATATGAATTTCTTCAGTTTGAACAAGGGACTGAGGAATTTGTTGCAGTGGTGTGGTCAGTGGAGAATTGGGGTGATGACTTTCCCAATAGTCATCATTCAGAATCGGTGTTGTACACCCAATATCCACATCTTCATCTTCATCAGCTATTTCTTCAACGCCTGCCTCTTCAGGTGTGAACTGAGGCATGGGCTATGACACCAGAGGAGTTGAAGTGACATTGTCCACTTCAATTTCTTCATCAATCTGCTCTGACGTAGCAGCATAAGGATCTTCTTCATCTGATTCACTTGGAATCACATATTCCTCACCAAAGGGAACAATCTCCTTTGCTGGCATGCTTGATAGAGGAACAACATCTATGGGATTTTCATAGGAGCTTGTCAAAGTCTTCACTTTCTTTGGAGCTGAAGACTCTGAGGATGCAGATGCTTTCCTTTTCTTCACAGCTGCTCGCTCCGTAGCTTTGGTTTTCTTTGCTTCTGATGCCGAAGGAAGGTTGATGCTTGTCATCAGTGCAGGAGGAGTAGAGGAAATTGGTGCAGTTTCATCAGGCGCAGCAGCAGATTCTTCAACTAGCCTGGGTTGGTCTTCAGGCGCAATACTAGTGGTTGCCCTGGCAGTTTCTTCAGCGACTAGAATTTCTACATCATCCCTAGTGCTCTCATTTTCTTTAGCAGCCTGATCTTCATCAGCGGTGCTGGCATGTTCTTCAGTTGGCTGTGCAGATGCTTTAGCCTGAGGGATTTCATGTTGCGTTGAGGCTGCAACATTTGAGGTGAATCCCTTCACCATTCTGACGAATCTGACTTTGGCTCCTAGCCAATCTGCATGATATGCGTCAAATTCGTCACTGGGTGCTTTGGTCTCAGCTTGCAAGGCCACAAGTTCATCAGTTGTCATTTTGATAACATGCTTCTTCAGAAAACGCTCCTTCTTGTACTCAGCTTTCTTCAGTTGCCTGCCTTTTCAAACTTCCATTTTTCTTCGCCTATGAAGGCTGTCAGCATGTGACTTTGGCAAGGTGTCAGATTGAAATCGGGCATAGGAGTGTTGGGGTCCTTGTGCCAGAGATCAATGAAGTCGAGGATCAACTTGGGATCCAACAGAAGAGGAACATTGCTGCCTTTGGCTCTAGCAGCCCTTTGTTGTCTGTCTCTGATGATTTCTGCTAGTTCCTCATCATCAGCTTCGTCTTCACTAGACGGCACATGGAAGGCAACCTGCTTCTTTTGATGACTTGGCCTTGTGCCTCGTCCAGCAGTGGCCTTTGTCTTTAGCAATGTTGGGCCTTTTGAAGACTGTGGAGGAGCTAAAGAACTTGCAGATGCTTCTGAAGCAATTGAGATGCCAGTGGTCCTTTGGCAAGAGGCAAGATGCGCAGGTGCCGAGGATTTTGCAGTAGCAGCTGAAGGTTTTGCAACAGTAGGGACTTGAGTTGCTTGAGAAATATGCCGTGAGGGCTTTGAAGAGCTTGGCCATGAGGGCATTGCTGAGGACTGGGCTTGTGCGCATGCTTCTTGGGCATAGCCTTCTTAGGCTTGCTAGTAGAGGCCTCAGCAGCGGCAGCAGCAGAATCTTCGTTGAATTTCTTCACTGTTTCTCTAGCCATTTTGGCCAACTTGGCTTGCTGCTTGGCCCATTCATCTGGATAGTCCTCACCGCGCTTGAGGCTAGTGGGATCAGCTTCTTGGCCAGGTGCCAATGGAGGTCTTGGGCAAGGAGGGTGTGACGCAAATTCCCGTGCCCATCTCCTCTCAATCCTCTGAATGCACACCTAGTGCTGATTTTTGTTCTCCTTGCCATGTTTGGCTTCATCAGGAGTGCAATATTCCTCATAAATGTCATCAGGGATCTCAAACGATGTATTCACTTCTAGTCTCTTGCCTCTGTTCTGAGGTCTCTTGCCATCAGCCATTTTCTTTAGCTGAGGATTTTGAACAATGGAATTCTCTAACGAGGTATGCAATCTGTCTTTGAGGAACGCTGCCAATGAGTAAAGTTGATGAGAACCTAGAGATTCAGCAGCAGATATGTGTACCTGTGAACAGAGTATAGGTGCGAAGAATATGGAGAGGTCATATGCGTTCTCACAAGTTTTTCTAAAGAAACAAGTTTGAGGGATTTGGCCAGGAGTGTCTTGAGGAATTTCACTAAGCGTTCTTTGACTGAGGTTCCAGAGTTGTATAGATTGAAAAATCCACACAATTGAGGAATCTTGAAGAAAAACATTGCTTAGAGAAACAAATCAAGAAAAGACGCATGTGAGGTGTTTAAGAGTGTGGAAGTTGAAGAATAAACACCTATTGAAGATTTTGTGGAAATCATCAGAATCAACAAGGGCACTAAAAATAGATTTTATATACCCTTGACGAAGAACACGACGAACTGGGAGTGGAAGTGGAGAAGTTCGTCCGTTCAGATCTTCCATGCCCTAACTTGGAGGCGGTAGACAACTACAGCAGTGGCGGAGTGAAGATTTCAGCGGTCGGCACGAGTACGACGGCGATGAGGTCGAGGCAGTGAAGCTCTTCCTCACTGGCGATGATGGAAGTAGCGACGGCGCTAGGTTTGAGAGCTCAAGCGAGGGGAGTGAGGTCAAGCAGGGTAAATGCGGTCTGAGGAGGGTGAGGGGTATTTATAACCGAGGTGAAAAACCGCTCGTCCGAGGGAAATGGACGAACGTGCCCCTGACCCTTCTCATATTAGCAACATGTGTCACCCACGTACTGAGTGGTGGAGACCGCGTGAGATCGTGGGTGAATAGAATAATCTTATCGTGGGATGCGGAACGGTTTAAGAAGCAATAGCCAAAAATTCAGATAGGAATGGTTTAAAGTTTCGATCGCAAATTCTCCAGCTGACAACGAGTCAGTGAAGATTTTGAACGGGTTTCAAATAGAACACACATGAAGAATTTGTGAACAGACTGGGTTGAGTTTAGCATAGAGGGGGACGGGTCCGATCACATTCACTTAGCAGAAAAGTCAACTTGAAGAATTAGCAATAAGTGAATGCTGTAGAGGACAGAAAACTCAAAAAAATTATATATATAGCCAACGAAGAACAACGACGGAAAGAGTGAAAACAATGCAAAGTTGAAGAATTTGAACAACTGAGGAATTTCAAAAATGAGGAAAAACTCAAATTGAAGATTTTTCAACTTTTGTTGGTGGCGTGACCCACCGTATAAGAATAATAATTTCAGACGCCGTGTACAATTGTGGTAGGGCTCTGAGAATCAAATTTTTCTTTAATTTCTGCACACTTAGAGGGTTAGTCTTCATTGATTGAAGAAAAACATTACTTCGTGCGTTGCACATCTAAGTCATCAATTTTGCATAAGTGTTAGGATGTGTGTCCTTTTCAAAGAACATTCGAAGATTCTAAGATATTTAGCTCACACCGCAACTTGCTAAATCTCTTCTCATCCAAGGGCTTTGTGAAGATATCGACTAGCTGTTCTTCAGTCTTCACGTGCTCAATAGAGATGTCGCCCATCAACACATGATCACGAAGAAAATGATGACGAATCTAGATGTGCTTTGTCTTCAAGTGCTGAATTGGGTTATGAGCAATCTTGATGGCACTCTCATTATCTCAGTAGAGAGGCACATTCTTCACAGTGATGCCATAGTCCTTGAGGGTTTGCTTCATCCATAGCAATTTAGCACAGCACAAACCAGCAGCAATGTACTCAGCTTCAGCAGTAGAGAGTGATACGCAGTTCTATTTCTTCGAGGACCAACATACCAAGGATCGTCCGAGGAAATGGCATGTGCCTGGTGTTGACTTGCGGTCCACACGATCACCAACATAGTCAGAGTCAGAATATCCAATGAGATCAAAAGCTGAGCCCTTGGGATACGATAATCCAAGTGTTGGAGTGTGAGCTAGATATCAAATAATATGCTTCACAACCTTATGGTGTGATTCCTTCGGTGTAGCTTGAAAATGGGCACACATGCGAACACTAAGCATAATATCTGGCCTAGTGAAAGTGCATTAAGTCGACTAGAGGGGGGTGAATAGGCGATTTTTATGAATTCTCCACTGAGGAATTTCAGGGTGAGGAAATTCCTAAGCAAAGAACTATTAGCAGCGGAATAAGTACTCAGATGCAAGCATAACAGAACAACAGCACAATCATAATGATGAAATGAAAACAAGCACAAAGTACATAAAGCGTAAACATAGGATAAGCATGCTAAAGACACACTGACTGAAGAAATTGAACCGAGGAAATTGAGAAAGTCTTCAGTCAAAGTTTTCAAACAATAACGATCAAGTACACAACACAGTAATGAGGAAATGGAAGGGTTGAGGAAATAGAACCAGTTAGCTTGGTGAAGACAATGATTTGGTAGACCAGTTCCAACTGTTGTTACAGTTGTACGTCTGGTTGGAGCGGCTAGGTATTTAAACCTGAGGACACACAGTCCCAGACACACAGTCCTCACCGTAATCTCCTTGAGCTAAGGTCACACAGACCTCGCCCAATCACTCGTGGTAAGTCTTCAGGTGACTTCCAAACCTTCACAAACTCGGTCACTCGGCGATCCACAATTTCCTCCTGGATGCTCTAGACCATGACGCCTAACCGTCTGGAAGATACACAGTGTTCAAAGGTAACAAGCATCGGATCCACACAGGATCAATCTCTTCTGTGATGCTCAATCACTTTGGGTTTGTAGGTGTTTGGGTTTGGGTTTTCCTCACTTGATGATTTTCGCTCAAAGTCCTCGGAGGATGGGATGCTCTCAATGACAAGTGTCAGTTTCTCGCGGAGCAGCCAACCAGCTAGTGGTTGCAGGGGGTGGCTATTTATTGCCTAGGGAGCAGCCCGACATGATAAGACATAAATGCCCTTCGATGATATGATCGTTAGGTGGATAAGATATTTTGGGACAGCTGGCGCAGAGCATAGCAACGGTCGGAAATTTGAGCTCTCAAATTCCTCAGGGCTATCATGTTCCTCACTTGTAGGTAATCCGCACCGGTGAATTCCTAACTCCTCAGTCAGAACAAATTCCTCAGAGACCAAAATATCATCGTCTTTGTCACTGAAGAAATTGACTGAACTGTATGAGATTTCCAATGGCTTCACTCGAAAGGATTGGTAGGTGTAGGATTTTGAGTTGAGCATCACTTGGAAACTTTTCCTTAGTTTTTCGTCGACCCGCTTTAATAGTACGGTGTTTCCAATGACTCAAGAAGGAGAAAATGAAAACAACGAAACCAAAAGTCTTCACGCTTCATGTTCCTCGCATGAATATCAACTCTTCACGGTCACACCAATTTCTTCACTTTCAAAGTCTTTAGAAAACCAAAGTCTTCAGTTGAAGACATTCATTTTAGGGGTCGACTTTCTCTGTAAATATCAAACTCCTCATAGACTTATAGACATGTGTACACTCATAAACACATTAGTCTCTTAACCTATAAGTCTTCAATACACCAAAATCACTAAGGGGCACTAGATGCACTTACAATCTCCCCCTTTTTGGTGATTGATGACAATATAGTTTAAGTTTTCAACGGGGATAAATATATGAAGTGTAAATACTGATATTGAGGAATTTGATTGCAAAATATAGAAGAACTCCCCGTGAAGATGTGCATATGTGAGGAATTTGCTTTTGAAGCATTGCACATTGAAGAGTAGAATCATGGAGATCTCCCCATATATCTTGTAATTCATACACGCATTTAACATATAATATGAAGAATTTGAGATGCATGATGAAATATGGTGATTGATGTAATTCAGCATGCGTGCATTAACATATATGAGGAAATAGCATGCAAAAAAACATAGCGAAAGTATCAGACCACCATCGGAGTTAAGATTACAACTCGATCCAACAAAGTCTTCAAAAAAACGAGAGTTGTAAATTCACAAAAAAAACGCCCATATATAGGCCCGCTTGAAGACTAACTCAAATTTCTCCCCCTTTGTCATCGATTGACCAAAAGGGATGAAAAGATGAGGACTAACGCCCTTGAAGAATACCATCATTGAGTTGATGGAGGAGCGCCAGTGTTGCTGGGGTCGGTTGTTAAAGTAGGGCCTGCCGCAGTGTCGTCCAATTATTCATGCTCATTAGTGTCGCGTAATGAAGAATAAGAGCTGGCCACCAAGTGAGGAACTTTGACCTTGTTGAATTTCTTCGAAGGTGGCTGAGACCAGTCAAAGTCCTTCTTGAAGCCCATCTGTTTAAGATCGTCTTCACCATAGAGATGAGATAGGACAGCCCAGGTGCGATCCAATACTTCATGGATGTAGTAATAGTTCTTCTTCACTGATTTCTGAGTGATGGTCATGTTCTGAAGAATTGAACCAAACTGTCTCTTGACCCGTTTGTGGTTGCGATCGACCTTCTGGTGAAGACTAAGGAGAAGCTCACGATCAGTCATCACCCTTGGATTTGGCTTTGAAGCATTAGTGACAGAGTCCTGAGTAGCAGAGTCATCATTGGTGGAGTAGGAAGCAGCTTTGCGAAAATGTCCATCCAATGGACGAATGCCTTCATCAATAATCGCAACCTTGCCCTTCTCATCAGATGAGGAAATAGGTCGTTTGAGGACTACAATGGGCGTCAAGTAGCTGAGATGATTTTGAAAGTCAGCCTTGTAATTGATTGAAGACCTTGATATAAGGAATCTCATAATCCAAGGAGCGTAAGGCTTCAACTCAAATGGTGACAGTGCGACATTTGCAAAGTCCTCGTGAAGAAATCATGGTAGTTGATTGGAATGCCATGAATAATGTTGAATAGCAAATTCTTCATGATGCCAATGACTTCTTCTTCACTAGAATCATGGCCTTTGATAGGACTCAGGGTCTTGGTCAAAATTCGATAGACAGTCCTCAGCACATATAGCAATTCCTTCACGAGGAATTTGGTTCGGGGGGCTTGACCAGGCTTCAGCGGCTTCAGCAATACTTGCATGTAATGATCAGACAGCTCAGGTTCATGGTAGATGAGCTGCTCACCTTCAAAGGGAGGACTGACAGGCAGGGCTGAAGCAATTCAGAGGTCGGTGCTTTGTAATGAGTGTTCTCTGTCATCCAGTCCAGCACCCATGAATTCACATCTTCAGCGTTGTCGGTGATGTGCAGTGTAGCGTAGAACTGAAGAATTAGCTCTTCATTCCAGTCAACGATGTTGGTGCAGAAGTTGAGCAGCCCAGCGTCATGTAGAACACTGAGGACTGGGGTGAAGCACGGTAGTGATTCCATGTCAACATGAGGAATGTGCTCATGGTCGAAGATTTTGTCTTTATCGAATAGAAGTGAAGAGTATAAGTTCATCTGACTGGCTGTCCAGAAACACTTCCTTCGAAGACGAGAAGAGTCATAGGGGGTGTAGTCAGTGAAGAATACATGCTCGTGAAAGAAGTCATCAGCCTTCAATATTTGCTTCTTGGAGAAGGGATTCTTCGGCTTGGGCTGAGGAGTATCAGTCAATGCCTTCACAGCCTCAGGAATCACAATCTCAGGAACCACAGGCTAAGGAATTTCAGTTTCTGCTTCAGTAGCAGCCTGGTTCTTCATCTCTTCAGTGACATTAACATCAGCACTAGTGGCTAGAATTTCTTCAGGAATGGAAAGAGGTGTGGCTTGAGGTTCGTCAGAGCCCATTTGAACTTCTTCAGTCTAAACTGGGGACTGAGGAATTTGTTGCAGTGGCGTGAACATGGGAGAGTTGGGGTGATGACTTTCCCAATAGTCATCATTCAGCACTAGAGTGGTGCTCCCAATGTCCACATATTCATCTTCGTCCACTTCTTCAACGCCTGCCTCTTCAGCTGTGAACTGAGGCATAGGTGATGAGACCACTGGGGTTGAAGGGATATTATCCATTTCAATTTCTTCGTCCAACTGCTCTGAAAAATCAGCAGAAGGAACATCTTCATCAGATCCGCTTGGGATCTCATAATCTTCACCAAAGGGAACGAGTTGCTTTGATGGCATACTTGAGACAAGAATAACATCAATGGGATTCTCAAAAGAGCTGGTCATTGTCTTCATCTTCTTTGGTGGTGAAGACTCTGATGAAGCAGATGCTTTCCTCTTCTTCACTGTTGCTCGCTTCACAGCCTTGGTTTTCTTCGCTTCTGATGCAGAAGGAAGAATGGGACTTGGAGTTGGTGCAAGAGGAGCAGAGGAAATTGGTTCATTTTCTTCACGCACAACTGATGCAGTTGCCCTGGCTTGTTTAGGTTCTTCAAGCACAGCGACGAATGCTTCAGCTGGCCTAGCTTGCTCGTCCAGTAGTTGCCTTGGTCTTCAGCAAGGTGGGGCCTGTTGAGGATTGTGGAGGAGCTGAAGAACTTGCAGAGGCTCCTGAGGCAATTGAGATGCCTTTGGTCCTTTGACACGAGGCGAGATGCACAGGTGCTGAGGACTTTGCCGGAGGGGCTGAGGACATTGCAACTTGTGGAACTGGAGCAGCTTGAGGAATCGGCCATGAGGGCATTGATAAGCTGGGCCTTGAAAGCATAGCAGAGGAACTAGGCTTGTGCGCTGGCTTCTTTTGCATTGACTTCCTGGGCTTGCTAGCAGAAGCCTCAGTAGCAGCAGCAACAGAGTCTTCATTGAATTTCCTCACTGCTTCTTTAGCCATTTTGGCTAGCTTAGCTTGCCATTTTGCCCATTCATCAGGATAACCCTCACCACGCTTGAGGCTGGTGGGATCAGCTTCTTGGCCAGGTGCCAATGGAGGTCTTGGGCAAGGAGGGTGAAGAGCGAATTTCTTCATGTACTTTGGAGTGACATACCTGTACTCCCTCCATTCCCGTGCCCATCTCCTCTCCATCCGTTGAATGTGCACCTTGCGCAGATTCTTGTTCTCCTTGCCATGTTTGGCCTCATCAGGAGTACAATATTCTTCATAAATGTCCTCAGGGATCTCAAATGCTGTGTTGACTTCCAGTCTCTTGCCTCCCTTCTGAGGTTTCTTGCCATCTACCATATTCTTCAGCTAAGGATTTTGAACAATTGAGTTCTCTGAAGAAGTATGCAATTTTTCTTCGAGGAACGCTGCAAATGAGTTAAGTTGATGAGAACCTAGTGATTCAGCAGCAGACATGAGTACCTGTGAACAGAGTATAGGTGCGAAGAATTTGGAGCGGTCATATGCGTTCTCAGAAGTTTTTGCAGAAAGAACAGGTTTGAGGAATTTGACCAGTGGCGTCTTGAGGAATTTCACTAAGCGCTTTTTGACTTAGGTTCCAGAGTTGTATAGATTGAAAACCCACACAATTGAGGAATCTTGAAGTAAAATGTTGCTTAAGAGAAATAGATCAAGAACAGATGCTCGTGCGAGGTGTTTAAAGTGTGGAAGTTGAAGAATAAACACATTTTGAGGACTTCGTAGAAATCAACAAAATCAACAAGGGTAGTAAAAGTAACTTTTAATTACCCTTGATGAAGAGCACGACGAACTGGGAGTAGTAGATTGGAAGTTCGTCAGTCCAGATCTTCCACGCCCTAACTTGGCAGAGGAAGACATCTACGGCGGCGGCGGAGTGAAGAAATCCGCGGCCGGCGCGAGTACGACGGTGACGAGGTCGAGGCAGTGAAGCTCTTCCTCACTGGCGACGATGGAAGTAGAGGCAGCGCTAGGTCAGGAAGCTCGAGCGAGGGTAGTGAGGTCGAGCAAGGTAAATGCAGTCTATGAAGGGAAGGGGTATATATAGCCGAGGTGAAAAACCGCTCGCCCAAGGAAATTGGATGAACGTTCCCCTGACTCTTCTCATCCTAGTGACATGTGTCACCCACGTACAGAGCGGTGGGGATCGTGTGAGATCATGGGTGAGTAGATAAATCCTATCGTGGGAGGTGGAACGATTTGAGCGGCAAAAGCCGAAAATTCAGATTAAAATATTTTAATGTTTCGTTCACAAATTCTTTAGCTGACAAGGGCACAGTGAAGATTTTGAACGGGTTTCAAATAGAACGCTGTAGCGACCCGACCTCAGAGGGTCAAGTCTCTGTGCTTAAGTGTCATCCCTAGTGAAGATTTTGAACGGGTTTCAAATAGAACGCTGTAGCGACCCGACCTCAGACGGTCAAGTCTCTGTGCTTAAGTGTCATCCCTGGATCGGTATGCTGACACACACAATACTCGAGGATTTATAACAGAGGTAAATCACATGTATAAATAACGTAAATACCATTACCTCAATCCAAATAGCGGGATACCAGCAGCCCGCAGTTTGTATGTGGTGGAGCACTTTGCGGGCTGTTGGCTGCCGACTGCCCGGCCACATGTTATTAGCCCGGAACTTCTGGCCGCTGCCCGGAACTTCCGGCCCCGGAACCTCCTGCCATCCCGGAACTTCCAGCCCCGACGCATCGAAGCCGTCCGAGAGTGTGCCAACTCTCTAGATAGCCCGGACCTTCGCCCGGAACCTCCGGCGCCCGGACCTTCCGGCCGTCCCTGGAACTTCCGTCCCTGGAACTTATGTGGTGGAGCAGTCGCTGTGGCAGTCGGCAGCCAGCAGCCGGCCTGGTGGAGCAGTTGGCAGCCCGCAGCCGGCAGCCAGCAACTGGCCTAGTGAGCAGTCAGCAGCCAGCAGCCGGCCGGGTGGAGCAGTCAGCAGCCAGCAGTCGGCCGAGTAGTCGGACTGAGGGGCTTTGCTAGCCCCGATGTCTTGAAATATCGTCTTGCCGTCTTCGGGATACCCGTCGCCAATAACTCCAACAGTTTGTATGCAGGACAATAGGTTCCTACCTCATCAACTACTTCCCAATACCCACATGTTATCAATCGTACTCATGCAATGTTTGAGGGTGAAACTAATGCATAAAAACTGGGTATGAAAGGGATATGATCAAAGTGTGAACTTGCCTGTACTATTGATGAAGATGATTCGCACTCAAAACTCTTGAAAGATCTACTCGCCACACTCCGGTCAATCTATCGTAAGCAAGCAATGGTAACCACACATAAGCAATCACTCAAAAGATCGAAAAGAACGAAGAAGACAATTCGGAAAACATCAGAACCAAAGTAAATAACTCTTGCAACATAAAACAATTTCTAACAGTACCAAAACTATGTGAATTTGGCCTTATCAGAAAGTTTAGGTCAAAAGCTTCGATAAGCAAAAAGAATCAACTAAATCGGAGTTATAAAACTCAAGTTATGATCAAACAAAGTTTGAATCTAAAATTGTTTGAAATCAAATTTTAAAACTTTCAAAAACATTTTTAAGTTGTTTTAGTGGATAGAGGGGATCATAACGAAGAAGTGGGCATTGGTTTCATTGGATTTGGACAAACGAGTAAAAAGTTATGCTAGTTTGAAAAAAGGCCAATCTGTAAATAAAATACTCACAAGCGAGTCCCTGGCAGAAAACTAAAATAAAAGAAAAAGACTAAATAGCGAACATTCGCTACAGAAACTTATATGACGAAAACGTTTGCTGCGAAGACTAAAACAACGAACGTTCACTACTTAACTAGGTTATTAAGAAAAACCTAGTTTAACCAAAAGAACCGAAGGCTGAAAATAAACCGGATCGGACCGGGCGGTTTTACCGGTCCACGGCGGGTCAACAGGACGGTGGTTTCCGGCGGCTACAACGGGAAGTGCGGTGGCGGATGCGGCGCGGAACGGCGAGACGTCGGCGGGGCTGCGCGGTGCGGGAGGTGTCTACGGCGGCGCGGGGCGGTGCTAGGCGGCGAGCGGCAGCGGCGGCAGCTAGCGGCGCGGGACGGCGAGAACCGGCGATGCGGGAAGTGCGGTGGTGGCGGCGGTTGCTGCTAGGAGCAGCGCGGGGCGAGGGGGCGGCGCTATTTATGGAGGGAGGGGACGAGATGGCGTGCGGGAGGGGCAAGGGGGCGGCGCAGAGTCCGGAGGGGGCACGGACGTCGAGGCGGCGGCGCGGCGGCGGACTCACGAGCGGAGTCCCGCTCGGGGACGGAGGCGATGGCGCGCTGGGCCTTGGCCTGGCTTCGGCTGGGCCGGGCCAGTCGGAGGGAAGTTGTAAGTGCATCTACTGCCCCTTAGTGATTTTGGTGTATTGAAGACTTATAGGTTAAGAGACTAATGCGTTTATGAGTGTACACAGGTCTATAAGTCTATGAGGAGTTTGATAATTACAGAGAAAGTCGACCCCTAAAAATGAAATTCTTCGACTGAAGACTTTAGATTTCTGAAGACTTTCTGAAGACTTTGAAAGTGAAGAAATTGGTGTGACCTTGAAGACTTGGTATTCATTCGAGGAACATGAGCGTGAAGACTTTTGTTTTCGTAGTTTCATTTTCTCTTTCTTGAGTCATAGGAAACACCGTACTGTTAAAGGGGGTCGAGGAAATACTAAGAAAAAATTTCCGTGTGATGCTCAACTCAAAATCCTACACCTACCAATCCCTTCGAGTGAAGCCATTGGAAATCTCATACAGTTCAGTCATATTCTTCAGTGACAGAGACGAAGTTCTTCTGGTCTCTGAGGAATTTGTTCTGCAACTCTGTTGTATCGATGCACTGCTCTCAGGCGAGATTGAGTGAGGAGTTAGGAACTCGCCAGTGCGGATTGCCTACACAGTGAGGAACATGATAGCCCTGAGGAATTTGAACCTCAAATTTCCGTCCGTTGCTGTGCTATGCGCGAGCTGTCCCAAAATATCTACCCACCTAACGGTCATATCATTGAAGGGCATTTATGTCTTATCATGCGGGCTGCTCCCTAGGCTATAAATAGCTGCCCCCTACAACCACTAGCTGGTTGGTTGCTCCGAGAGAAACTGACACTTGTCATTTGAGAGCATCCCATCCTCCGAGGACTTTGAGCGAAAATCATCAAGTGAGGAAAACCCAAACCCAAACACCTACAAACCGAAAGTGATTGAGCATCACTGAAGAGATTGATCCTGCGTGGATCTGACGCTTGTTACCTTTGAAGACTGTGCTTCTTCCAGACGGTTAGGCGTCATGGTCTAGAGCATCCAAGAGGAAATTGTGGATCGCCGAGTGACCGAGTTTGTGAAGGTTCGGAAGTCACCTGAAGACTTACCACGAGTGATTGGGCGAGGTCTGTGTGACCTTAGCTCAAGGGGAATACGGTGAGGACTAAGTGTCCTGGACTGCGTGTTCAGGACTGGGTGTCCGGGACTGTGTGTCCTCAGGTTTAAATACCTAGCCGCCCTAACCAGACGTACAACTGAGACAGCAGTTCGAACTGGTCTACCAAATGGTTCTATTTCCTCAACTCTTTCCTCAACTGGTTCTATTTCCTCAACTCTTTCATTTCCTCATTCCTGTGTTGTGCAATTGTTCATATCTATGTTTGAAGACTTTGACTGAAGACTTTCTCAATTTCCTCAGTTCAATTTCCTTAGTCTGTTTGGCTTCATCCTGTGTTATCCTGTGATTACGCTTTCTGTACTCTGTGCTTGTTTTCATTTCATCATGATGACTATGCTTGTGTTCTACTATGCATACTTTTGAGTACTTATTCCGCTGCAAGTAGTTCTTCGCTAAGGAATTTCCTCACCCACAAATTCCTCAGTGAAGGATTTATAAAAATCGCCTATTCACCGCCCTCCTAGTCGATATAACGCACTTTCAATTGGTATCAGAGCAAGGTACTCCTTTGTTCTGTGTGATTTTAGTTTAACCACCTGGAGTTTTAGTTATATCGACCGCAGGTATGATCAAGGTCTCTGCTGGGTGTCCTACCTTCGATGGGATGGACTACCCCTACTGGAAGAATAAGATGCGAATGCATCTTGAGGCAATTGATAACGATCTCTGGTATGTTGTGGAAAAAGGTGTTCCCTCTGTCTCACCCTCACTGAACGCTGCCAATGTGAAGAGATTCAAGCAACTCAATTCTCAAGCGAAGAATATCATATGTGGCCATCTGAGCAAAGGACAGTATGGAAGAGTGAGTGCTTTGGAAACTGCTAAGCTTATCTGGGATAGGCTGTCCAAAGTAAATGAAGGAGTCTCAACACAGCGCGACTCTCGAGTTGCTGTTCTTCGCAATCTCTTCAACCGCTTCAAAAGACTCGACAATGAGAATGTTCAACAAACCTTCGATCGCCTCAATGACATCTCAAATGAGCTTCAAGCACTTGGTGGCACTGACATCACCAACCACGAGGTGGTGAAGAAACTGCTGAGATCGCTTGATTCCTCATTTGATACTCTGGCCTTGATGATACAAGAGCGTGCTGATTACAAGTCACTTGATCCCGCTGATATCCTCGAAAGGCTAAACTCTCATGAGTTCCAGCTTGCTGAAAAGAGAGATCTCTATGGTTCGAGCTATGGCAGATCACGTGCACTGAAGGCCAAGGCAGTTTCTGAGTCTGAAGATGACGACTCTGAAAGCATTCTTGGTGATCCTGAAGAACTGAGCCATGATCTAGCACTGCTTGTGAAGAAATTCCAGAAGCTCTCAAGACGTGGTCGCTTTGGAAGACCCTCAAGGAGCAATGATTCCTCATCCAGTGACTACAAGAAGAGGCTTTGTCACAAATGCAAGAAACCAGGACACTACATTCAAGATTGTCTTCAGTGGGAAAAGGAATCAAAGAAGAAGAAATATAAGGATCACAGTTCTGATGATACGAAGAAAAATAAGAAATCCTCAAAATCTTCATCATCAAAATCCTCAAAGTCTTCATCTCACAAGAAGAGTAGCTCCAAGAAGGCTCGGGCATTCATTGGCAAGGAAATGGACTCTGAGGCTGAATCTGAAGAAAATGAGGAAGAGGAGGCATCTGAGGATTCCGAATCCGGTGTGGCGAGCCTAGCCCTCGCTACTGCATTCGTCAGCAAGTCTATCTTCAACTCTGAAAAAAATGACCTCACCAACAAGGCCGATGAAGGCAATGATGACTACGCTCCCACCTATTGCTTCATGGCAAAGGGTGCCAAGGTACTCAAATATGCCTCATCTGAATCAAGTGAAAATGATTCTGATGAAAACCTTAAGCCTAGCTATTCTAAACTTGCTAAGATTGCTGTGAAACAACAAAGGGCCCTTGAAAAGGTTCAAAACATGCTAGACAAGAGTGATGATATGTTGGGTGAAGAAATGGATCGCACTAAAACCTTGACTGAAAATCTTCAGAGACTTCAGACTAGGTATGACAACCTTCAAGGTCATCATAACACTCTCTTATCTGATCATGAGAAGCTTTCTTATGAATTTCTTCAAAGAAAGCAAGATCTTGAGAAGCTAAGAGTGAGTTATGAAGATCTTCAGAAGGAGCGCGATTCATTACTTGCTCAACAAATCAGCGCTGCTCAGGAAGAATTTGTTCCTCCATGTTTGAAATGCATTGAACGTGAATCTGCTAATTCTTCACCTGAATGTCCAAATGCTTCTAATGCTACAAATTCTTCAACTGTCTCTACTATCACTAATTCCTCATCTGAGGACATTGCTAGTATCACTGACGATGCAGGGCTGATGGAATTGTACATGACAGGCATGTACAAAAGCCTCAAAGGGCATCAGACTCTTTGTGATGTGCTTAAAAAGCAGATCCTCAACAGGAACCCTAGGAAAGAGGGTATTGCCTTTGAGAGGAAACTCAATGCTGATGGTACATATTGGAAGCCTGAGCAGTACCCCAAAACCTCATGGGTTGCTACAAAGGGACCTCCACTTGATCCATCTAACTTATCTGGCTTTACATGTGAATCTCCTCATTCTTCTGATGAGTCATTTGACTCCAACTATAAACTGTTCAAAAATCAGAATGGTGAAGTATTTGCTAGATATGTTGGCACTAACTGCAGGAACGGTTCTCCTATGAAGAAAATCTGGGTTCCCAAAAGATGCCTTGAAAGCCTTCAGGTGAATGTCCTCATGACACCACCTGTGAAGAATAGGAACCCCAGATCAAATTCTTCACATTGACCAAATTCTTCATATGGATCCAAGTCCTCATACGGACCAAATTCCTCACGTGGATCAAATTCCTCAAAAGGATCAAAGTCCTCATATGAACATCATCGTGCTAACAACTCTATTTCGTAGGGAAGAGCCAAGGGCTATGAATATGAGCATTATTCTTCTAATTATTATGTTCATAAGTCCTCGAAGAATTTCTCTGCTTATTCATATGCTTACCCTAACTCCTCTTATGTGAAATGAAATGGATTGGCTTCTATGCCACCTTTCTCGTATGGAGCTCGCAGAGTGATGAACTCTTTGCCACCCCTTCAGATGTGGGTGGTGAAGAAAAAGAACTAATCTCTTCTGCAGGGTCAGGTCTCCAGACGTACTCGAACGTCTGAAGAATTTGCTGGAGACCTGAAGTTTGCCTGAAAGGACGCAGGCTAATCATGAAGAAATGAACTTTCATTTCTCACGTCCTCATATTGCTTTATCTGTTCTATTGCTTGATGAAATTGATCTGATGAATTGATGTCATATTCTTCACTGATGAAGTATATGAAGTTCGTAAGCTGCACTAATTCATCTGCAGGATGATCAACCCAAAGCCACTGAGTGGGTCCTCGATAGTGGATGTACAAATCACATGACTGGTGACAAGAATCTATTGATTGATGCTCCCTTATCACCATCGCATCTGAAGCATATTATCTTCGCTGACGAAGGCAAAATTCAGGTATTGGGTCTAGGTAAGGTTGCGATCACAAAGGATTGACACATGGACAAAGTCATGCTTGTCGAGTCCTTAGGATACAACCTCATGTCTGTCTCAATGCTTTGTGATCTTGATATGGTAGTTGTCTTTGGCAAGTATCGTTGTGTTGTGGTTATGGAAGCTGACAATTCCAAAGTCTTCGAAGGCTTTAGGAGAGGAGACTTGTATATTGTTGATTTCTCTACAGGACCGCAACCAGCCGTGTGCCTACTTGCAAAAGCTTCAGAAGGATGGCTATGGCATCGACGACTTGGTCATGCAGGCATGAGGAATTTGCACACGCTTGCGAAGAAGAAGCATATCATTGGCATTGAGAATGTTTCCTCAAGGATCACCTATGTGGAGCTTGTGAAGCTGGAAAGATGACCAAGGCTAAGCATCTAGCGAAGACTATCATGACCACTACTCGACCATTCGAATTGCTTCACATGGACCTCTTTGGTCCTAACCATTACTCAGCTGTCACAAATGACGCATCTCTCTATGGGCTTGTTATTATTGATGATTACTCTCGTTACACATGGGTACACATTGTTACTTACAAACATGAAGTGCAGGAAGTCTTCAAACGATTTTCCTCGAGGGCTTCAACCAACTTTGGTGTGAAGATCAAGCACATCAGAAGTGACAATGGAATTGAGTTCAAGAATTCTGGTCTTGATGACTATCTTGATGAACTTGGTATTACTCATGAGTTATCTGCTCCTTACACTCCTCAGCAAAATGGCGTCGTGGAGCGCAAGAACAGAACTCTTGTTGAGATGGCTCGCACTATGCTTGATGAGTACAAGACGCCTCGTCACTTCTGGATTGAGGCAATTTATACTGCGTGCCACATCCTCAACAGGGTATATCTTCACAAATTCTTCAAGAAGACTGCCTATGAACTCCTCACTGACAAGAAACCCAATGTGAGTTATTTCAAAGTCTCCGTGCTAAATGTTGGATTAGAGATCCTCATCACAATGCTAAATTTGCACCGAAAGCACATGAAGGTTTTATGCTTGGTTATGAAAAGGACTCGCACACCTACAGAGTCTTCAACACCGTTCTTCACAAGGTTGTTGAAACTGTAGATGTGCGGTTCGATGAAACTAATGGCTTGCAAAGAGAGCACCTACCCTCTGTGATAGATGAACCAGCACCTGAGGAAACTATCAAGTTCAAGGCTACTGAGGATGTCATTCCTGCCGAAGAATCTGCTGAAGAATTCATTCCAGAACGTGAAGAACGTCGAGCTAATGCACTTGAAGAAATTGCTGAAGAAAATGGTGCCGAAGAAAATGCTGATCAAATTCCTCGACGACAACCTACTGATCCTCGCGTTGCAAAAGAAGTGCAAGTTGAGAAGATCATCGATGACATTGAAGCACCAGGTCCTCTCACACGCTCAAAAGCTTCACATTTATCTAACTTTTGTGGGCACTAGGCTTTTGTCTCTATCTCAGAGCCCACTAACGTAGATGAAGCATTTCCGGAGCCTGAGTGGATTCATGCCATGCAAGAAGAATTACATCAGTTCGAGCTCAACAACATTTGGGAACTGGTCAATCGTCCAGATCCTCGCAAACACAATATCATTGGCACAAAGTGGATCTACCGCAACAAGCAAGATGAAAATAGCCTTGTGGTGAGGAATAAGGCACGACTAGTAGCTCAAGGCTACACACAGGTTGAAGGAATTGATTTCGATGAAACTTTTGCACCTGTTGCTAGACTTGAAGCTATTCGCATATTACTTGCTTATGATAACCATCATGATATCACCTTATATCAAATGGATGTGAAAAGTGCATTCCTCAATGATAAGCTTGAGGAAGAAGTATATGTTACTCAACCCCCAGGTTTTGAAGATCCTAAGCATCCTGACAATGTCTTCAGACTCAATAAGGCCCTCTATGGCCTCAAGCAGGCCCCTCGGGCGTGGTATGATACTTTGAAGGAATTCCTCATGAAGAAAGGCTTCAAACCCGGTTCACTCGACCCTACTCTTTTCACTAAATCATATGATGATGAATTGTTTGTATGCCAAATATATGTTAATGACATCATTTTTGGCTGTACTGACCAACGTTATAGTGATCAATTTGCCTATATGATGAGTGAAGAATATCAAATGTCTATGATGGGAGAGTTGAAATTATTCTTAGGTCTTCAAATTCGTCAACAGCGCAATGGCATATTCATATCTCAGGAGAAATACCTCAAGGATGTACTGAGGAAATTCGGCATGCAAGATTGCAAAGGCATCAAAATTCCTATGCCCACAAATGGCCATCTGTGCACTGATGAAAATGGTATTGACTTGGATTAAAAGGTATACCACTCCATGATTGGTTCTTTATTGTACTTATGTGCATCTAGGCCAGATATTATGCTTAGTGTTTGCATGTGTGACCGATTTCAAGCTACACCGAAGGAATCACAGCATAAGGCTGTGAAGCATATTCTTCGATATCTAGCTCACACACCAACACTAGGATTATGGTACCCCAAGGGCTCGGCTTTTGATCTCGTTGGATATTCTGACTCTGACTATGCTGGTGATCGTGTGGATCGCAAGTCAACCTCTGGTACATGTCATTTCCTCGGACGATCTTTGGTCTGTTGGTCCTCGAAGAAACAGAACTGCATATCACTGTCTACTGCTGAAGCTGAGTACATTGCTGCTGGTTCTTGCTGTGCTCAATTGCTGTGGATGAAGCAAACTCTCAAGGACTACGGCGTCAACGTGAAGAATGTGCCTCTCTTCTGTGACAATGACAGTGCCATCAAGATTGCTCGCAACCTAGTTCAACACTCGAAGACAAAGCACATTCAGATTCGTCATCAGTTTCTTCGCGATCATGTGTTGAAGGGCGACATTTCTATTGAGCATGTGAAGACTGAAGAACAGCTAGCCGATATCTTCACAAAGCCCTTGGATGAGAAGAGATTTAGCAAGCTGTGTTGTGAGCTAAATATCTTAGAATCTTCGAATGTTCTTTGAAAAGGACACTCATCCTAACACTTATGCAAAATTGATGACTTAGATGTGCAACACATGAAGAAACGTTTTTCTTCAATCAATGAAGAATAACACTCTAAGTGTGAAGAAATTAATGAAGAATTTGATTCTCAGAACCCTACGACAATTGTACGCGGTGTCTGAAATCATCATTCTTATACGGTGGGTCACGCCACCACAAAAGTTGAAAATCTTCAATTTGAGTTTTTCCTCAGTTTTGAAATTCCTCAGTTGTTCATATTCTTGAAGAATTAGCCATAAGTGAATGCTGTAGAGGCCATAAGTGAATTAGCCATAAGTTTATGAGTTTATGTCCTCTACAGCATTCACTTATGGCTAATTCTTCAAGTTGGTTCTTCTACTAAGTGAATGTGATCGGACCCTTCCCCCTCTATGTTATACTCAACCCAATCTATTCACAAATTCTTCATGTGCGTTCTCTTTGAAACTCGTTCAAAATCTTCACTATGTCCTTGTTTGCTGAAGAATTTGTGAACGGAACTTTTAACTTATCGTATCCAAATTTTCGGCTTTGCCGCTCAAACCGTTCCGCTTCCCACGATATACTTATCTATTCACCCACGATCTAACACGATCTCCACTTGTCAGTACGTGGGTGACACATGTCATGCGAATGAGAAGGGTCAGGGGCACGTTCGTCCAATTTCTTCGGGCGAACCGTTTTTCACCGTGGCTATAAATACCCCCTCTCCCCTTCCTCACTTCTTTTACTCCGCTCGACCTCTCTCCAGCTCGAGCTTCTCAAACCCTATCGCCGCCGCTACATCATCGTCGCCGGTGAGGAAGAGCTTCATTGCCTCGACCTCGTCGCCGCCGTACTCATGCCGGCCGCGGAAATCTTCACTCCGCCGCCGCCGTAGCCGTCTTCCTCCGCCAAGTTAGGGCGTGGAAGATCTGCACAGACGAGCTTCACTTCTCCACATCCCAGTTCGTCGTGTTCTTCGTCAGGGTAATTAAAAGTTACTTTTACTGCCCACTTTGATTCAAATGATTTCTACAAAATCTTCAAAAGGTGCTTTTCTTCAAATCCTCACACACTAGACACCTCACATGTCATCTGCTCTTGATTCGTTTCTCTAAGCATCACTTTTCTTCAATATTCCTCAATTGTGTGGATCTTCGATCTATACAACTCTGGAACCTAAGACAAAGAACGCTTAGTGAAATTCTTCAAGACTCATCTGGTCAAATTCCTCAAACTTGTTCTTATTGAAAAACCTTCTGAGAACGCATATGACCTCTCCAAATTCCTCGCAACTATACTCTGTTCACAGGTACTCATGTCTGCTGCTGAATCACTAGGTTCTCATCAACTTAACTCATTTGCAGCGTTCCTTGAAGAAAAGTTGCATACTTCTTCAGAGAGTTCAATTGTTCAAATTCCTCAACTAAAGAAAATGGCTAATGAAAAGAGGCCACAGAAAGGAGGAAAGAAGCCTGAGGTCAATACTGCCTTTGAAATCCCTGAGGACATTTATGCTGGGTACTACACACCCCCTGAGGAAGATAAAAATCAGCATAAGGTGCGCATTCAGAGGATAGAAAGGAGATGGGCAAAAGAGTGGAGGGAGTACAGGTATGTGACTCCAAAATACATGAAGAAATTCGTTGTTACTCCTCCATGCTCAAGACCTCCATTGGCACCTGGCCAAGAGGCAGATCCCACTAGCATCAAGCGCAGTGAGGATTTTCCTGAAGAATGGGCCAAGCGCCAGGTCAAGTTGGCCAAACAGGCAAAAGATGTAGTGAGGAAATTCAACGAAGACTCCACTGCTGCTGCTGCTGCTGCTGCTGCTGAGGCCTCTGTACGGCCGAAGAAATCCATCGCAAAGAAGCCTGCGCACAAGCCAAGTGCCTCTTCTTCAATGCCCTCGCGGCCAATTTCCTCAGCTCAGCCCTCACGGCAAATTCCTCAAGCCGCTCCTGCTCCTCCAAAGTCCTCAGCTGCTCCGACAAAATCCTCAGCACCTGTGCATCTTGCCACGTGCCAAAGGACTACAGGCATCTCCATTGCCTCAGGAGCTTCAGCTAGTTCCTCAGCTGCACCATATTCTTCAACAGGACCCTCTCTACCGAAGACTAAGACCACTGCAGGACGAGGCTCTTGCCCAAGTCCTCAGAAGAAGCAGGTCGCCTTCCAAGTACCGTCTGAAGATGACGAAGCTGATGATGAAGAACTTGCTGAAATCTTCAAAGACAGGCAAGTCAGGGCCGCTAGAGCCAAGGGCACAGAAGTGCCACTGCTTTTGGATCCAAAGCTGATCCTCAACTATGTTGATCTCTGGCACAAGGACCCAAACACTCCTATGCCTGATTTCAAGTTGACACCTGGCCAAAGTCACATGCTGACCCATTTCATCAGTGAAGAAAAATGGAAATATGAGAAGGCCAAGCAACTCAAGAAAGCACAGTGCAGGAAGGAGAAGTTCCTGAAGAACAACGTTGTCTCTATGATAACTGATGAACTTGTAAAGCTCCAGTCTGAAATCAAAGTCATCAGCGATGATTTCAACACTTACTATGCTGATTGGAAAGGAGCCAAGGTCAGGTTCGTCAATCTGACGAAGACACTCACTTCAAGTGCCGCTGCCCCTGTGCATATTGAAGTCACTCCTGCTGAAGCATCTGCTCAGCAAACTAAAGAACATGCCAGCACCGCTGATGACAATCAGGTGGCTGAAGATAATGTGAGTTCCAGGGCTGATGACTGCATTCCAGCCGCTGATGAAATTCCCAGGGCACCCACTTGTGGTGTGCCTGAAGAAAATGAAGAGGTCAGGGCAACTGCATCAGTTGTGCCTGAAGAAACTGCACCAAATTCCTCTGCTCCAACTGCGCCTACTCCAACTCCAATCCTTCCATCTGCATCAGATGTGAAGAAGACCAAGGCTGCAGAGCGTGCAGTAGTGAAGAAAAGGAAAGCATCAGTTTCTTCAGATTCTTCTGCTCCGAAGAAAATGAAGCCTATGACCAGCTCTTTTGCAAACCCGATTAATGCTGTTCCAATCTCAATCATGCCATCAAAGGACCTTGTTCCTTTTGGTGAAGAATATGTGATCCCTAGCGGATCTGATGAAGAAACTCCTTCTGCTGCTACGTCAGAGCAGATGGATGAAGAAATTGAAGTGGATGAAATCCCTTCAACCCCAGTTGTTTCCTCACCTGTGCCTCAGTTTACTGCTGAAGAGGCCGGCGTTGAAGAAATTGAAGATGAAGATGTGGACATTGGCTGTACCACACCTGTGATGAATGATGACTTTTGGGAAAGTCAGCACCCCAATTCTCCACTCTTCACTCCACTGCAGCAAATTCCTCAGTCCCCAGTCACTACAGTTCAAATGGGATCTGATGAAGCTCATGAAGACATTCCAGCCGCTAGTGCTGAAGAAACTGAAAATGAAGAATTCAAGAACCAGGCTGCCACTAAAGAGGAACCAGAAATGCCTCAGCCTGAAGAACCTGAGATTGCGATTCCTGAGGTTGTGATGCAACTCACTGACACTCCTCTGCCCAAACCAAAGGATCCATTCTCCAGGAAGCAAAAATTCAAGACTGATGCCTTCTTTGGCGAGAATGTATTCTTCACTGATTACAACCCTTATGACTCTGCTCGCATAAGGAAGAGGCGTTTCTGGACTGCCAGCCAGGCAAATTTCTATTCCTCAGTGCTGTTCGACAAGGACAAAGTCTTCGATCATGAGCACATTCCTCACGTGGACATGGAATCTCCGTCGTGCTTCGTGCCAGTCCTCAGTGTTCTTCACGACGCTGGATTGTTAAATTTCTACACTGACATCTGTGATTGGAATGAAGAACTTATTCTTCAATTCTATGCAACGCTACACATCACCGGAAATTCTGAAGATGTGAATTCATGGGTGCTGGACTGGATGTCTGAAAACACTCACTACAAGGCACCAGCTACTGAATTGCTTCGTGCCTTACCTCTCAGTCTGCCCCTTGAAGGTGCTTGTTGCGTTTACAATGAACCTGAGCTAACCGATCACTACATGCAAGTGCTGATGAAGCCTTTGAAGCCATGTCAGACCTCACGAACAAAATTCCTTGTGAAGGAATTGTTGTATGTGCCTCGGACTGTCTATCGCATTTTTACGAAGACATTGAGTCCAATCAAGGGCCACGACTCAAATGAAGAAGTCGTTGGCATCATGAAGAATCTGCTTTTCAATATCATTCATGGCATTCCCATAAACTTCCATGATTTCTTCATGAGGACTCTGGCTAATGTCGCCATGTCACCATTTGAGTTGAAGCCTTATGCACCTTGGATTATGAGATTCATCAGGACAAGGTCTTCACTCAACTATAAAGCTGATACACTGAACCATTGCAGCTACTTGCCCCCAATTGAAGTCCTCAAACGGACATTTTCCTTAGCTGATGAAAAGGGCAAGGCTACTGCTGTAATTGATGAAGGCATTCGTCCATTGGATGGACAATTTCGCAAGGCTGCATCCTACTCCACCAATGATGACTCTGCCACCCATGACTCTGCCGCCAACGCACCCAAGCAAAATCCTCAAGGCACAACACCCAGGGTGATGACTGACCGTGAGCTTCTCCTCAGTCTTCACCAGAAGGTTGATCGCAACCATAAATGGGTCAAGCGTCAGTTTGGTTCAATTCTTCACAACATGACTGCTACCCACAATGCAGTGAAGAAAAACCACTACTACCTTCATGAAATCCTCAACCGCACTTGGGTTGTTCTGTCTCAAGTCTATAGTGAAGAAGATCTGAAGACAATGGGTCTCAAGGACGATCTTGACTGGGCTGCACCTCCTCCGAAGAAGTACAAGAAGGTCAAGGTTCTTTCCTTGGTGGCCAGCTCCTATTCTTCATCACGTGACACTGATGAACATGAAGATTTGGACGACACTGCGGCAGGCCCTACTCCAATAACCGACCCCAACAACGCTGACGCTCCTTCATCACCTTGATATTCTTCAGGGGCGTTAGTCCTCATTTTCGAATCTTTTGGTCATTCGATGACAAAGGTGGAGAAATTTGAGTTAGTCTTCAAGCGGGTCAATCTTATATTGGCGTTTTTTTGCCAAGTTACAACTCTCGTTCTTCTGATGACTTTGCTGGATCGAGTTGTAAACTTAAACTCTATGGTGGCCTGATACTTTTGCTGTTTCTTCTGCATGCTTATTCCTCGTTAATGTTATTGCACGCATGTTGAATTACATCAGTCACCATATTTCATCATGCATTTCAAATTCTTCATATATTATGTCAAATGCGTGTATGAATTACAAGATATAGGGGGAGATCTCCATGATTCAACTCTTCAAGTGTGCATTGCTTCAAAAGCAAATTCCTGACTATGCACATCTTCAGGGGGAGTTCTTCTATATCTTGCAATCAAATTCCTCAATATCAGTATTTACACTTCATATGTTTATCCCGTTGAAAACTTAACCTATATTCTCATCAATCACCAAAAAGGGGGAGATTGTAAGTGCATCTAGTGCCCCTTAGTGATTTTGGTGTATTGAAGACTTATAGGTTAAGAGACTAATGCGTTTATGAGTGTGCAAAAGTCTATAAGTCTATGAGGAGTTTGATACTTACAGAGAACGTCGACCCCTAAAAATGAAGTTCTTCGACTGAAGACTTTGGATTTCTGAAGACTTTCTGAAGACTTTGAAAGTGAAGAAATTGGTGTGACCTTGAAGACTTAGTATTCATTCGAGGAACATGAAGCGTGAAGACTTTTGTTTTCGTAGTTTCATTTTCTCTTTCTTGAGTCATAGGAAACACCGTACTGTTAAAGGGGGTCGAGGAAATACTAAGGAAAAAATTTCATGTGATGCCCAACTCAAAATCCTACACCTACCAATCCCTTCGAGTGAAGCCATTGGAAATCTCATAAAGTTCAGTCATATTCCTCAGTGACAGAGACGAAGTTCTTTTGGTCTCTGAGGAATTTGTTCTGACTGAGGAGTTAGGAATTCGCCAGTGCGGATTGCCTACACAGTGAGGAACATGATAGCCCTGAGGAATTTGAACCTCAAATTTCCGACCGTTGCTGTGCTATGCGCCAGCTGTCCCAAAATATCTACCCACCTAACGGTCATATCATTGAAGGGCATTTATGTCTTATCATGCAGGCTGCTCCCTAGGCTATAAATAGCCGCCCCCTACAACCACTAGCTGGTTGGCTGCTCCAAGAGAAACTGACACTTGTCATTTGAGAGCATCCCATCCTCCGAGGACTTTGAGCGAAAATCATCAAGTGAGGAAAACCCAAACCCAAACACCTACAAACCCAAAGTGATTGAGCATCACCGAAGAGATTGATCCTGCGTGGATCTGATGCTTGTTACCTTTGAAGACTGTGCTTCTTCCAGACGGTTAGGCGTCATGGTCTAGAGCATCCAAGAGGAAATTGTGGATCGCCGAGTGACTGAGTTTGTGAAGGTTCGAAAGTCACTTGAAGACTTACCACGAGTGATTGGGCGAGGTCAGTGTGACCTTAGCTCAAGGGGAATACGGTGAGGACTAAGTGTCCTGAACTGCGTGTTCAGGACTGGGTCTCCAGGACTGTGTGTCCTCAGGTTTAAATACCTCGCCGCCCTAACCAAACGTACAACTGAGACAGCAGTTGGAACTGGTCTACCAAATCATTGTCTTCACCAAGCCAACTGGTTCTATTTCCTCAACTCTTTCATTTCCTCATTCCTGTGTTGTGCAATTGTTCATATCTGTGTTTGAAGACTTTGACTGAAGACTTTCTCAGTTTCCTCGGTTCAATTTCCTCAGTCTGTTTGTCTTCATCCTGTCTTATCCTGTGTTTACGCTTTCTGTACTCTGTGCTTGTTTTCATTTCATCATGATGACTATGCTTGTGTTCTGCTATGCATACTTTTGAGTACTTATTCCGCTGCAAGTAGTTCTTCGCTAAGGAATTTCCTCACCCACAAATTCCTCAGTGAAGAATTTATAAAATAAATCGCCTATTCACCCCCCCTCTAGTCGATATAACGCACTTTCATAAGTTCTTTTTTTAAAAGACAGACAAAGAAAAATAATATAAACTAAATAAAATCAAAACAAACTATAGGCATATAATACATCAAAATTTTCAGAAAAAGATGTCCAACAACATGGACATTTTTGTAAAGCCAAATAAAATCCACACAAATTTAAATAAAGCAAAGAGTGCTACTGTTCTAATAAAATCCAATAAAAATCATTTTAAAAATACCAAAATGATTTCAAATTTATTTCTCTCCAATTTTCTGTTGTAGGGAATCATGTTACCCTAATTTCCATATATTTTATTTTTGGAGAAAAATAATTTGAATAAAACCCAAATAACTCCAAATTGAAAATAATTTTCAAAAGGATTTTAATTTATCCTTTTAAACTTCCAACTCATATTTCATCTATTTTGAAGAAGTCATTTTATCTTCTCTCATGAAAATCATTGAGTTGCATGAAGTTTATGAATTGAAATATTTCCAAATGAAATTCAAATATTTTCAAATACCCTTTCATTTAATTAAATGGAAGAAGTCATATCATCTTCGCTCAAGGGTTTTGTATTTGAAAAGAATTTGAATTCATGGAGATCAGCAAGCAAAGATGAAAGTTTGGGAAAGTCCTTTTATTCCCTCTCATTTAACTTTCAGAAAGTTTCGAATTTCACTCAATTTCACACAATCAATCAAACACTCAATCAAAGCTATCTATTCATTATAACATTCCAAAATTTAGAATTTTGGGATGTTACAAACCTACCACCCTTAAAATGAATCTCGTCCTCGAGATTCGGAGAGGCTAGAAAGAAATAGGTTAGGTCTGGGGGTCTTCTCAAAATCCATCGATTATCACAGGGGTCTGGGGTGCTACCACCCTTAGAAGCATGGTTACGGGTCCATCAAAACTCATATACTCTATCCTTATAGTTGACAGTGTCGAACTTCTCAGATTCTTTGGAAAATTCCTTCTCTGGGCTCTTACGGTAGTGGTAAGGTTGTTCCGAGACTGGGTCTTCTTAGCTGACGAGTCTGGCGCCAATGCTAAACAACTATCGATATCTCATGGTGGTCAACAATTTATGGTTTCTCCTGCAGGAAATGGGTCTGGGTTGATCCTCATCGTATAACCTACGGTTGGCACAACTGCCTTGTACAAGGAAAAAAATTGCTATACCATTCTAAGGTTGAAACAAGGTTTAATATCGTCGTCTCTCTACTATAGGCAAGTCACTCAGATTTACCATCCCGTATAGCAAGGCGAACAATAAGAGTAAGTCGGTATGGTGATCAATCCATCCCGCACCCAAATCATTACCTTGTATATGGTTTAGCGAATCTCGCATTCTAACACTCGGTCATCCTCACAAGCATTGCAGAATTTCTCTTGTCGACAAACCAAGTTCGGATAAAACCATGGATTCTGCAAGCCAAACAAACATCTATCGGTCCTTCACAACTCTCAGGTTTTGCGTTACTCTTATAAGATCATCTGTCGATAAAATCATAACTTCTTCCAGGGTTTTTCCTTCAGCAAGGGTGTGCTTGCTTCTTGGCAGGTCCTGGAGCCTGTGGGTTATGGCCCATCTCATCACTTGCAAACCTTGAATTCATCATCGGGGCAACTGATCCTTATGCCAGCATCCAGCTTCCTAGCATTCTTAAATCCATCAAATTATACTGTCTCTCTTCCTTCTATTGGTTCCAAACTAAGACGTGATTACTCAGACTCATCCTGGAGTCACCATTGCTCCATATTACCAACATTCAACCTCCTTTATCTCCAATAGTACTTCATCTCTTCATACTCTTGGGGATACCCCACATATCGAGACAAGACTCCTTCTTATTTTGTCCAAAATCCTCTTCATGGTATATCATTCTCCTTTCCATGGGTCGAGTGTCCTCACAGGGTACTACCACCCTTAAAATGACACAAACTCATCCATAGACCATATTTCTCATATCCTCGAAAATGGTCAAAATCTTTCTTCACAGAGTAACAACTCATAAAATCCAATCAGTACTAATGATGCTAACTTTATTGATCCTCAAATTACTACAATCTCCTGCATATCCATTACATGCCTCAAGTCATCACCTCAATACTGAAAACGAAATGTTCCCACTACTACTACTATATTCCTTTTTCATCATAACTATTTAGCACGAGTCTCCTTGTCATTGGGACAATCTCTGGCAAAGTGCCCTGCTTTATTGCAGCAGAAACATATTACTTCTAACAAGTCTCGTGGTTTCCTTAAGACTACATAGCCTCTTTGGGTCCTCGGCTTCCTTTTTGGGCAACTGCTGAGGTAGTGCCCAGACTCCTTGCACCTGAAACAGGTGCTATGACTCAGGTCCTTCCTGGAATCCAATCTACTTCTCTTCCTGGACTTTTCCGTTCCAATCAGGGCTTCTATTTCCTGTGGGTCATACTCCACTTCCTCTGTCGGGAATTCTACTAGATCCCCATTCAGACAATTCTAGGAGATGTGTCCTTCTTCTCCACATGCATAGCAAGACTTGGTGCAGGGTTTAATTGGGCCTTCTTTGGGTGTGTCCTCCACCTCTTCCTTCATCACAGATTCTTCTAAAATTTCCATGAGGGCTCCTTTCATTGCTCCTTTCTTCTGCTGGATGGTTCGTTGTACCATGAGGTAAATGTGACACTGAGCAGGGTAGTGGTTAGTTCCTTCACACTAGAAACAAGTAATCTGCCTAGTTGGGCATTCTTCAGTTGGGCGACTTCCTTCACAATTAGGGCATTCATCCTTGTGTTCTTTATGGTTATGTCCTATTTCTCCATAGAGCTTGCATGCCGAAGGTTTCTTCATATCATTTTCATAAGGCTTCAATTTCTGGGACACAAGCCGAGACTTAGTCAACTTAAATTCTTTCCAAGAGGTTACTCCTTGCCATCCATTGATGGTTTGGTACATCCTCCACCAAGTAGCAGCACCTCTTTCAAAGCACTGAAGAGCATGCTGGGTCATATCCTTTCCGACTATAGTGTTATTCTCCATACGATCCTCCATGTTCTGAATCCATCGGTCTGTCTCCAATTGACTCATCGGTCCACAAAATATGAGTTCATCTCCATTCATCCTCTATTGGGTCCATGGGTTTTGGGGTGGGATAAGAGAGATAGAGAGGGATGCACACAATACAAACAAAAGTTTTGAAAAGACAGATTTTATTTGTGGCTGTCGGAAAGACATCAAACAAATGATAGCTCACAAACATGGCATCTAACGTAGGTATACAACAGGGGTTTGGTCTTCTAAAGGTCAATAAATCTTTAAAACCGCCAAACTCTTCAAGTCTTGTTCATGTCTCCGATGGCTTCTTCCGATCATGCTTGTCATTCTCAAGTTCTTTTGCCAGATCATCTCTGTTGACGTGAAGTCTCTCATGACAACCTTTAATATTTTCGAGCTGCATTCCAAACTTCTATGTTTCAACCTCCTTGGCATGAACCATGATCCTACTGTCCTTCAGTTCCTGACGAATCTCCGGTATCTTGAGGTTTTGCTCCTCCAGCTTGGCTACTTTCAGCTTCTGGGTCCCGTGTTCTTCACGAACTGCTTCCTTGTCAAATATGGCTTCCTGCAGGTCCATCTTAACTTCTTGATGTAACACTCCAGATCCTGGTGATACACCGGCTAAGGTTAAAACTTCATCTTGCTGATAGGTGCTCCATCAGCCTTCTACCATCCAATCCTTCCATGCATATGCATGCTTAACTCAACACGGTGACAATAGCATAAACAGGCGATAACATCATGGATAGCCGTGTTTCTGCTCTTGTCATTTCCATGAGCTATCACTCCATAGTTGATATCTCCTACATTGGGGTTTCCTTGACAAAACTTTGAGTTCTGATGCTCCATGTTCCGGTCTTTCTCCGATACACCTGGATCTCGGGTATTGACAGCTTCCATAGTCTGCCAAGTTCCATAGGGGTAGCCTTACTAGGTCAAATCTGGGAATTCTTCAGAGCCTTCAAATTCTCCTAGTCTTCGGAGTCGTCAACCGTTGTAGTTTCCATTATCATAATGCACGGTAAAATCCTCTTCATTCCGAAGTGGTCTTAGTTGTCCGATATCTTGTACTTCTTGAAGTGGTCTCATCAGTCGAATCTTTGAGTGGTCAAAAGGGGAAAAGGGTATGGTCTCACTCAAAGGGAATGTTTGAATAAGCTCAGAAGAGAAGAGAGGTAAAAGATCTTTTTGAAAAAGAAAGTTTTAGAGAGAATCCTTCCTATGGGCTTGCCAGTTTCTAGGGTCACGTCCTACAATCAACATGTGCTCTGATACCATCTTGTAGCGACCCGACCTCAGACGGTCAAGTCTCTGTGCTTAAGTGTCATCCCTGGATTGGTATGCTGACACACACAGTACTCGAGGATTTATAAGAGAGGTAAATCACATGTATAAATAATGTAAATACCATTAGCTCAATCCAAATAGCGGAAGTAACAACAAGGTTGTGGATTCCCATCAACACCAACGGCAAAGTTGAGTGTAGAAATCGTAACCCTAACGTATCACTTACTCGTCGTAAGATTCCTGCAACATGAGACGTTGCAGCCACAAAGGGTCAGTACATTGAATGTACTAGCAAATTCACACCATAGGATAATGATGAATAATAGCTATCACTACATGCATATTTGGCTGGTGGTAAGCTCTAGGGTTATAGTTTTGCATAAAGCCAATTTTTCCCTACTGCAAAGGAATATATTTTATTTAACTACAAGGTTTGATGAAAATATTGAGAAGGTTCCTCCAACTCAATCCCAAAGTAATAATTATAACCCAATAAATTAATAAAGTAAAGTGATGAGATCAGCCTGATAATCCAAATAACAGAGACTCAAGATGTCCATAACCGGGGACATGGCTAATCATGATTAGTTTGTACACTCTGCAGAGGTTTGCGCACTTTTCCCCACAAGACTCGATCTCCTCTGTTTGATTTCTTGCACTACATGGTGTTTGAGAAACGGATGACCGAGACACAGTCTTTCAGAAACAATAACTCTTTACTCCGGGGGGACAGTTACACCTACTTTCCCCTACATCTGCTAGCCCACCTCTTCAAGAGGTCATGTAACCTACTCAACTATGCTAGAGCCCATAATAGCTTGTGGCTGCACACGGAAGTTTCTAGCATGAATAATCTTATGATCCCTTTGAGCCTGGGTGGCATTCCATAGGGTGATCACACTGGTCCTCCGGGATCCCCTTGGGTAAGCACTGGATTCTCCAGGTGCCCGAGCAAACCACTGGGTGCTCCAGGGTGCCCCAACCAATCCACCCAGATGTGTATTAAAGTAGCCACCTTAAGTTAACCATTAAATAATAATCTCACATCTGTCATGGATACACTCAATCCCAATCCACGTCTATGAGCATAGCATAGCTGTATAAGCATAACGTAGTAGTAACTCCAAAGGTTTGAATGCAGGGCAATAGGTTCCTACCTCATCAACTACTTCCCAATACCCACATGTTATCAATCCTACTCATGCAATGTTTGAGGGTGAAACTAATGCATAAAAGTGGGTATGAAAGGGATATGATCAAAGTGTGAACTTGCCCGTACTGTTGATGAAGATGATTCGCACTCAAAACTCTTGATAGGTCTACTCGTCACACTTCGGTCAATCTATCGTAAGCAAGCAATGGTAACCACACATAAGCAATCACTCAAAAGATCGGAAAGAACGAAGAAGACAATTCGGAAAACATCAGAACCAAAGTAAATAACTCTTGCAACATAAAACAATTTCTAACAGTACCAAAATTATGTGAATTTGGCCTTATCAGAAAGTTTAGGTCAAGAGCTTCGATAAGCAAAAAGAATCAACTAAATCGGAGTTATAAAACTCAAGTTATGATCAAACGAAGTTTGAATCTAAAATTGTTTGAAATCAAATTTTAAAACTTTCAAAAACATGTTGAAGTTCTTTTACTGGATAGAGGGGATCATAACGAAGAAGTGGGCCGTGGTTTCATTGGATTTGGACAAACGAGTAAAAAGTTATGCTAGTTTGAAAAAAAGGCCAATTTGTAAATAAAATACTCACAAACGAGTCCCTGGCAGAAAACTAAAATAAAAGAAAAAGTCTAAATAGCGAATGTTCGCTACAGAAACTTATATGACGAAAACGTTCGTTGCGAAGACTGAAACAACGAACGTTCACTACTTAACTAGGTTATTAAGAAAAACCGAGTTTAACCAAAAGAACCGAAGGCTGAAAATAAACCGGATCGTTCCGGGCGGTTTTACCGGTCCACGGCGGGTCAACGAGACGGCGGTTTCTGGTGGCTGCAATGGGAAGTGCGGTGGCGGATGCGGCGTGGCAACGGCGAGACGGCAGCGAGGCTGCGCGGCGCGGCAGGTGGCTACGGCGGCGCGGGGCGGTGCTAGGCAGCGAGCGGCAGCGGCGGCAGCTAGCGGCGCGGGACGGTGAGAAGCGGCGATGCGGGAAGTGCGGTGGCGGTGGCGGATCTCGCCGGGGCGGCGGCGGTTGCTGTGAGGAGCGGCGCGGGGCGAGGGGGCGGCGCTATTTATGGAGGGAGGGGACGAGATGGCATGCGGGAGGGGCAAGGGGCGGCGTAGAGTCCGGAGGCGGCACGGACGTCGAGGCGGCGGCGCGGCGGCGGACTCACGAACAGAGTCCCGCTCGGGGACGGAGGCGATGGCGCGCTGGGCCTTGGCCTGGCTTCGGCGGGGCCGGCCCAGTCGGAGGGAAGTTCTTTTTTTAAAAAAAGACAGACAAAGAAAAATAATATAAACTAAATAAAATGAAAACAAACTATAGGCATATAATATATCAATATTTTCAGAAAAAGATTTCCAACAACATGGACATTTTTGTAAAGTCAAATAAGATCCACACAAATTCAAATAAAGCAAAGAGTGCTACTGTTCTAATAAAATCCAATAAAAATCATTTTAAAAATACCAAAATGATTTCAAATTTATTTCTCTCCAATTTTCTATTGTAGGGAATCATGTTACCCTAATTTCCATATATTTTATTTTTGGAGAAAAATAATTTGAATAAAACCCAAATAACTTCAAATTGAAAATAATTTTCAAAAGGATTTTAATTTGATCCTTCTAAACTTCCAACTCATATTTCATCTATTTTGAAGAAGTCATTTTATCTTCTCTCATGAAAATCATTGAGTTGCATGAAGTTTACGAATTGAAATGTTTCCAAATGAAATTCAAATATTTTCAAATACCCTTTCATTTAATTAAATGGAAGAAGTCATATCATCTTCGCTCAAGGGTTTTGTATTTGAAAAGAATTTGAATTCATGGAGATCAGCAAGCAAAGATGAAAGTTTGGGAAAGTCCTTTTATTCCCTCTCATTTAACTTTCAGAAAGTTTCGATTTTCACTCAATTTCGCACAATCAAGCAAACAATCAATCAAAGCTATCTATTCATTATAACATTCCAAAATTTAGAATTTTGGGATGTTACAAACGCACATGAAGAATTTGTGAATAGATTGGATTTAGTATAGCATAGAGGGGGAAGGGTCCGATCACATTCACTTAGCAGAGAAAGCAACTTGAAGAAATAGCAATAAGTGAATGCCGTAGAGGACTTAAACTCATATATATATATATATATATATATATATATATATATATATATATATATATATATATATATATATATATATATATATATATATATATATATATATATATATATATAGTCAATGAATAAAAATGACGGAAAGAGTGAAGACATTCAAAGCTGAAGAAATTAAACAACTGAGGAATTTCAAAACTGAAGAAAAACTCAAATTGAAGATTTTCAACTTTTGTTGGTGGCGTAACCCACCATATAACTATGGTGATTTCAGACGCCGCGTACAATTGTCGTAGGGCTCTGAGAATCAAATTCTTCCTTAATATCTTCACACTTAGAGTGTTAGTCTTCATTGATTGACGAAAAACATTACTTCATGTGTTGCACATCTAAGTCATCAATTTTGCATAAGTGTTAGGACGTGTGTCCTTTTCAAAGGACATTCAAAGATTCTAAGATATTTAGCTCACACCGCAACTTGCTAAATCTCTTCTCATCCAATGGCTTTGTGAAGATATCGGATAGCTATTCTTGAGTCTTCACGTGCTCGATGGAGATGTCACCCTTCAACACATGATCACGAAGAAAATGATGACAAATCTGAATGTGCTTTGTCTTCGAGTGCTGAACTGGGTTATGACCAATCTTGATGGCTCTCTCATTGTCATAGTAGAGAGGCACATTCTTCACATTGATGTCGTAGTCCTTGAGGGTTTGCTTCATCCATTGCAATTGAGCACAACATGAATTAGCAGCAATGTATTCAGCTTCAGCAGTAGCGAGTGATACACAGTTCTGTTTCTTCAAGGACCAACATATCATGATCGTTCGAGGAAATGACATGTGCCTGATGTTGACTTGCGGTCCACATGATCACCAGCATAGTCAAAGTCTAAATATCCAATGAGATCAAAAAACGAGCCCTTGGGATACCATAATCCAAGTGTTGGAGTGTGAGCTAGATATCAAAGGATATGCTTCACAGCCTTATGGTGTGATTCCTTCGGTGTAGCTTGAAATCGGGCACACATGCAAACACTAAGCATAATAACTGGCCTAGATGCACATAAATACAATAAAGAGCCAATCATGGAGCGGTATACCTTTTGATCGAAGTCAATACCATTTTCATCAGTGCATAGATGACCATTTGTGGGCATAGAGATTTTTACTCCTTTGCAATCTTGCATGCCGAATTTCCTCAATACATCCTTGAGGTATTTCTCCTAAGATATGAAGATGTCATTTCGTTGTTGATGTATCGGAAGACCTAAGAAGAATTTCAATTCTCCCATCATAGACATTTGATATTCTTTACTCATCATATAGGAAAATTCATCACTGTAACATTGGTCAGTACAACCAAAGATGATATCATCAACATATATTTGGCACACGAATTTTTCATCATCATAGGTTTTGGTGAATAGAGTTGGGTCAAGTGAACTGGGTTTGAAGCCTTTCTTCATGAGGAATTCCTTCAAAGTATCATACCACGCCCGAGGGGCCTGCTTGAGGCCATAGAGGGCCTTATTGAGTCTGAAGACATTGTCAGGATTCTTTGGATCTTCAAAACCTGGGGTTGAGCAACATATACTTCTTCCTCAAGCGTACCATTGAGGAATGCACTTTTCACATCCATTTGATATAAGATGATATTATGATGGTTAGCATAAGCAAGTAATATGCGAATAGCTTCAAGTCTAGCAACAGGTGCAAAAGTTTCATCGAAATCAATTCCTTCAACCTGTGTGTAGCCTTGAGCTACAAGGCGTGCCTTATTCCTCACCACAAGGTCATTTTTATCATGCTTGTTGCAGTAGATCCATTTTGTGCCAATGATATTGTGCTTGCGAGGTTCTGGTTGCTTGACAAGTTCCCAGACATTATTGAGCTCAAACTGATGTAATTCCTCATGCATAGCTTGAATCCACTCAGGCTTCAGAAATGCTTCATCTACCTTAGTGGGCTCTATGATAGAGACGAAAGCAAAGTGCCCACAAAAGTTAGACAAATGTGAAGCTTTTGAGCATGTGAGAGGACCTGGTGCGTTGATGTCGCTGATGATTTTCTCAATTTGCACTTCATTTGCGATGCGAGGATGAGCTGGTTGATGACGAAGAATTTGCTCAGCATTTTCTTCAGATTCATTTTCTTCAGGTGCACCAGCATGATGTTCTTCACGATCTCGAATGACTTCTTTAGCAGATTCTTCAGTAGGAATGACATCCTCAGTAGCCTTGAACTTGATAGTTTCCTTAGGTGATTTTTCATCTAGCACAGGAGGTAGGTGCTCTCTTTGCGAGCCATTAGTTTCATCGAACCGCACATCTACAGTTTCAAAAACCTTGTGGTGAAATTTGTTGAAGACTCTGTAGGTGTGCGAGTCCTTTCCGTAACCAAGCATAAAACCTTCATGTGCTTTCGGTGCAAATTTAGAATTGTGATGAGGATCTCTAATCCAGCATTTAGCACCGAAGACTTTGAAATAACTCACATTGGGTTTCTTGTCAGTGAGTAGTTCATATGCGGTCTTTTTGAAGAATTTGTGAAGATATACCATGTTGATGATGTGGCACGCAGTGTCAATTGCCTCAATCCAGAAGTGACGAGGCGTCTTGTATTCGTCAAGCATAGTGCGAGCCATCTCAACAAGAGTCCGGTTCTTGCACTCCACGACGCTGTTCTGCTGAGGAGTATAAGGAGCACATAACTCATGAGTAATACCATGTTCATCAAGATAGTCGTCAAGTTGGTTGAAGCCCTCGAGGAAAATCGTTTGAAGACTTCCTGCACTTCACGTTTGTAAGTGACGATATGCACCCATGTGTAACGAGAATAATCATCAACAATAACAAAGCCATATAGAGATGCTTCATTAGTTAATGTAGAATAGTGATTAAGACCAAAGAGATCCATATGAAGCAATTCAAATGACCGAGTGGTAGTCATGATAGTCTTTACGGGATGCTTGGCCTTGGTCATCTTTCCAGCTTCACAGGCTCCGCACAGGTGATCCTTGAGGAATTTGACATTCTCAATGCGAATGACATGCTTCTTCGCGAGCGTGTGCAAATTCCTCATGCCAGCATGACCGAGTCATCGATGGCATAGCCAGCCTTCTGAAGCTTTTGCAAGTAGACATATAGCAGGTTGTGGTCCTGTGGAGAAATCAACAATATACAGATCTCCTCTCCTAAAGCCTTCGAAGACTTTGGAATGGTCGGCTTCCATGATCACAACACATCGATACTTGCCAAAGATAACACCCATATCAAGATCACAAAGCATTGAGACTGACATGAGGTTGAATCCTAAGGACTCGACAAGCATGACTTTGTCCATGTGTCGATCCTTTGAGATCGCAACCTTACCTAGACCCAGTACCTTGCTTTCGCCTTTGTCAGCGTAGGTGGTATGCTTCAGATGCGATGGAGATAAGGGAGCATCCATCAATAAGTTCTTGTCACCAGTCATGTGATTTGTGCATCCATTATCAAGGACCCACTCAGTGGCTTTGGGTTCATCATCCTGCAGATAAATGAGTGCAGCTTACGGACTCACATATTTCATCAGTGAAGCATATGATATCAAATTCATCAGATCAATTTCATCAAGCAAGAGAACAGGTAAAGCAGTATGAGGACGTGAGAAATGAAAAATCATTTCTTCATGATTAGCTTGCGTCCTTTCAAGAGTATTCAGGTCTCCAGAAAATTCTTCAGACGTTCAAGTTCGTCTGGAGACCTGACCCTGCATAAGAGATTAGTTCTTTTTCTTCACCACCCACATCTGAAGGGGTGGCAAAGAGTTCATCATTATGCAAGCTCCATAAGAGAAAGGTGGCATATATGCCAATCCACTTAGTTTCACATAAGAGGGGTTAGGGTAAGCATATGAATAAATAGAGAAATTCTTTGAGGACTTATGAACATAATGATCTGAAGAGTAATGCACATATTCGTATCCCTTAGTCTTTCCCTACGAAACGGAAGTGTTAGCATGATGATGTTCATATGAGGACTTTGATTCATGTGAGGAATTTGGTCTGTAAGAGGATCTGGGGTTCATATTCTTCACAGGTGGTGTCATGATGACATTCACCTGAAGACTTTCAAGCACCTTTTGGGAACCCAGATTTTCTTCATAGGGGGGACCATTCCTGCAGTTAGTTCCAACATATCTAGCAAATACTTCACCATTCTGATTTTTGAACAGCTTATAGTTGGAGTCAAATGACTCATCATAAGAATATGAAGATTCACATGTAAAGCTAGATAAAGTAGATGGATATACTGAAGGTCCCTTTGCAGCAACCCATGAGGTTTTGGAATACTGCTCAGGCTTCTAGTATGTTCCATCAGCATTGAGTTTCCTCTCAAAGGCAATACCCTCTTTCCTAGGGTTCCTGTTGAGGATCTGCTTTTTAAGCAAATCACAAAGAGCCTGATGCCCTTTGAGGCTTTTGTACATGCCTGTCATATACAATTCCTTCAGCCCTGCATTGTCAGTGATACTAGCAATATCCCCGGATGAGGAATTAGTGATAGCAGAGACAGGTGAAGAATTTGTAGCAATAGAAGGATTTGAACTTCCAGGTGAAGAATTAGCAGATTCACGTTCAATGCACTTCAAACATGGAGGAATGAATTCTTCCTGAGCAGCGTTGATTTGTTGAGCAAGTAATGAATCACACTCCCTCTGAAGATCTTCATAACTCACCCTTAGCTTCTCTAGATCTTGCTTTCTTTGAAGAAATTCATAAGAAAGCTTCTCATGATCAGATAAGAGCGTGTTATGATGACTTTAAAGATTGTCAAACTTGGACTGAAGTCTCTGAAGATTTTCAGTCAAAGTTTTAGTGCGATCCATTTCTTCACCCAACATATCATCACTTTTATCTAGCATGTTTTGAACCTTTTCAAAAGCCTTTTGTTGTTTTACAGCAATCTTAGCAAGTTTTGAGTAGCTAGGCTTGAGATTTTCATCAGATTCATCCTCACTTGATTCAGAGGAGGGATATTTGAGTACCTTGGAACCCTTTGCCATGAAGCAATAGGTGGGAGCGTAGTCATCATCATCGTCATCAGCCGTGTTGGGGAAGTCATTCTCCTCAGCATTGAAGATGGACTTGCTGACGAATACAGTAGCGAGGGCTAGGCTCGCCACACCAGATTCTGACTCCTCAGATGCCTGCTCTTCCTCATTTTCCTCAGATTCAGCCTCAGAGTCCATTTCCTTGCCAATGAATGCCTGAGCTTTCTTGGAGCTGCTCTTCTTGTGAGATGAAGACTTCGAGGATTTCAATGATGAGGACTTTAAAGATTTCTTCTTCTTCTTTGAGTCATCAGAACTGTAATCCTTGTACTTCTTCTTCTTTGATTCATTTTCCCACTGAGGACAATCTTGAATGTAGTGACCGGGTTTCTTGCATTTGTGGCACAGTCTCTTCTTGTAGTCACGGGATGAGGAATCAGATCTTATGTCATCACTTCTTGAGGATTTTCCAAAGCGACCACGTCTTGAGAACTTCTGGAATTTCCTCACGAGCATTGCTAGCTCCTGGCTCAGTTCTTGAGGATCACCAAGGCTGCTACCAGAATCCTCACCTTCAGATTCAGATACTGCCTTGGCCTTCAGAGCTCGTGATCTACCATAGCTCGGTCCATAGAGATCTCTCTTCTCAGCAAGCTAGAACTCATGAGTGTTTATCCTCTCGAGGATATCAGCGGGATCAAGCGATTTGTAGTCTCCACGTTCTTGTATCATCAATGCAAGGGTGTCGAATGAGGAATCAAGCGATCGAAGCAATTTCTTCACCACCTCGTGGTCGGTGATGTGAGTGGAACCAAGTGCTTGAAGCTCATTTGAAATGTCAGTGAGGCAATCGAAGGTTTGCTGAACATTCTCATTGTCGAGTCCTTTGAAGCGGTTGAAGAGATTGCGAAGAATGTCAACTCGAGAGTCACTTTGTGTTGAGACTCCTTCATTTACCTTGGACAGTCTGTCCCAGAAAAGCTTTCCAGTTTCCAAAGCACTCACTCTGCCATACTGCCCTTTGCTCAGATGGCCACATATGATGTTCTTCGCTTGAGAGTCGATGATGTAGGGTAGAACCCTATACGGCCAATCTTTCACGAAAGGAGCGGGATCCCTCGAAGAACACGAAGAACACGGGGAAGAACGGAGAGAAAACACAAGGGAAAACACTCAAGAACAAGTCCGATCACACATCCACTAGACAATCAAAAACACAAGATCCACAAGGTACATGAACAACAAAGGGAAAGATACAAGGTAGAGTTCATCTCCGTGAGGAGGTCTTGAGGATATCCTAGACGGATCTTCCCATGAAGGGGTGTTGAATCCGCTTGGGGGATCTTCTCCGAGGAGGCGTGATCTCCGAGGAGAAGGTAACCAAGTGGATGAGAAAAGCTCTCACACAAATATGAGCTAATCCTTCTCTAACCCTAGAATGGAGGAGGGGGATGAGTATATATAGTAGTAGCCACGAAGGGGTAAGTGAGGGGCGAAAGAGTACATGGAACTTGGCCCAAGTCTCTGCGCGCAGGCAGGGCCGGAAGTTCCAGGGACGGCCGGAAGGTCCGGGCGCCGGAGGTTCCGGGCGAAGGTCCGGGCTATCCAGAGAGTTGGCACACTCTCGGACGGCTTCGATGCGTCGGGGCTGGAAGTTCCGGGATGGCAGGAGGTTCCGGGGCCGGAAGTTCCGGGCAGCAGCCAGAAGTTCTGGGCTTTCCAGAAGCTTGTCCATGCTTCTTCTTCCTTCTCTTCCACGCTTCCCTCGCGGATGGTGTAGTTGTTCCTTGGCGCTTGCATTCCTCCTCAACATTCGTGAAGCTCCGACAATACCTATGCATGCACATGGGAGGAGTGTCAAGTAGTATACCATCCTCGAGATGGTCAAGTGAACACGTGTAAAGGAGATGATTCACCTTTGTGTATGTGAAGTAGATGTTGCACGTGCCACTTGCCAAATGGACTCTTGACATGGTGATGTCCGTAGGATGCTCCGCATCATCCCTTCCCCCTTGGGAAAGATCCAACCTCGGATCGAAATCCAAATCACCATGGGAAAGAGATGGCGTCGCCGTGTAGGAGTGGTCGATCACCAAGGTCTCGTCATCTTGAAGCTCGAAATGGGCACTCTCCAATGTCGCACCGTCTTGGGATTCCTTCAAAAGGAGCAAAGACAACAAACACTTGGAAAAACAAATGTGGTTAGTGTTAGTGCAAAACCAAGCATTCGAGGGGTGATGCACCAAACAAGTGTCGTCATCATGCAAAGCATATGGTGTGACAAGGGATTGTGTCATGGCATGTAAGCATATGAATTGAGCACAAGCAAAGATATCATGGGGACAAGTATGCAAATGTGAGGTAGTGATGCAAATGTGTGTGACAAGAGAAGAAGCATCTACCTCATGGTGATAGCAATCATGGGCAAAGTGCTCAATGAAAGGTCTATGGTAGGCATAGGAATCATTCACAACACCAAATAAAGTGAAGTGTCTAAACACATGGGTCAAGTGCAAGACAATCCAAGCATAACGTGCATAGGGTGTAGTGAAGATAGTATGGCACTCAGCACAATATAAGGAGCAATTGTTCATCATGTGTGAGGCAATCAAGTCAATCATGTGACAAGTAATGGGACATGGCATATGTGAAGAAGTGACATTGTTGCAACCAAACATATGATAGGAGCAAGTAATCCAAGAATTGGATGCAACACACAAGGCATATATATCATGATGCATGGAACGGTGAAAATGACAAGTCGAAGCAAGATCTCTAATATGTGTGCAAGCAAGTGGTCCAAAATGGCCAATAAGTCTCACGGGGCAAGCAACACAAGTAGTATTTTCTATAATATCCATGCTCATGGTTTGGGGGTTCTCAAAAGAGAAGGATATCACCTTGAAAGTATGTCCTTGTGCGTCCTTCACAATGCCGAAACACAAGCAAGTGCGATGTAGAATTGCCGTGGTAGAAGGTGGTTCGCTCTCAAGAGCTCGAATGGTCAACTCACGTGACGTGGAAGTCGACACCATGTCCAAGTATCCTACACATGCACACAACAAAACAAAGAACGTATGCGCATGGTAGATAAACACATCATCCATCATGATGGTTCTCATATTTTGCACATAACCATTAGAGGCACAAGTGCATGAATAATATGATGCAACAATGGCTATATTCATGGCACTAGGTATATGGTGCAAAGAAGTAAGACAAGCATGCTTCACAAGGAATATGTCAAAATCTCCAATTATACTGGAACTCTTATTATGATGGTGTTGTACCCCAGGCCACGGTGTTGTGTGGCTCTTTCTGGTGGAGGGACGTTTTCAAGCTGGCTGATTCTTACAGAGCAATCTCTACAGCCATTGTGAATCAGGGAGATTCTATTTTGTTCTGGTCTGACAGTTGGATACTACACAATTCAAACAGACCACTTCGGGACCGGCTGCCTCACTTATTCTCCTTTGTCAAGGATGACAAGATCTCTGCCATGGATTTCCTGGATTCTGAGGATGTGACATCAATGTTTCATTTACCAATCTCGAGCGCAGCAGCTTCAGAACTTGATCACCTCCTTCTTTGGGTCACTATGTTGCAAAGAGATGCTACTGCTCCTGATGTGTGGTCTTGGCCTTCAAAGACTGGTTACTCTGCTAAGAGCTTTTACACCATAATGCACACCCACCTTCCGACAATTACGCCTTGTGTTTGGCTTTGGAGAAGTTCATGCACGATGAAAATCAAGGTTTTTGGTTGGTTGCTCTTTTTTGATCGCCTAAACACTCGAGACCTCCTTCTCAGGAGACATTGGAGGACTGATCAAGAGGATAATCTTTGTGTACTTTGTCTTGCCCGTCTGCATGAGGATAGGTTCCATCTCTTCTTCAACTGCAATTTCAGTCAACGGGTCTGGTCTTATCTCCAGATTGATTGGTTGGGCGGACAGGATGTGACCTCCTGCCTTTTGCACGCCAAGAAGAATTTTCAGCAACCATTCTTCTTTGAGGTTATGCTCACTGCGGCCTGGTGCATTTGGACTACTAGGAATGGGAAGATCTTCAGATCAGAGAGGGCCTCGTTTGGCGTGTGGAGGGGTAAATTTGTACATGATATCAACTTGTTGTACCATAGAGTGAGGGAGAGTGTTAAACCTGCTTTCTTAGCTTGGGTTAATAATCTTCCTTAGATTGTTGTATTTTGTAGCATAGGTAAGTAGGTAAGTTTCTTTTCTGCCTTTCTAGTTTGTATATAGGTGGACCTCTATTCTTTTAATTTTAAATAAAAGACTGTGGAGCTTTTGCTTCACAGTACATAGTCAAAAAAATCTCCAATTATATGTGAGAATGCTATGGGGGCAAACTCATTATCAAGAATAAAGGCATAGTTCCACTCAATACATGGAAAATCATCTAGCATGAGGGAGGCAACATATGGAGAGATATGACAAGGAGTAATAACAATCATGTGCAAAGCATGTAGATGGTTGTCATCAACCGCATGATATGAGCAAGTATGAATCATTGGTGATGCAACATAATCAAGCATATAAATCAAGTCGTGCAAACTAGTGGAGCGAAGATGCAACACACTAGAGGAAATCATGGCAATCATGTCATGTGAGCAAATAATAGGCATAGACAATGCACGTGACATATCGCAAGCACGAACACAAAGCAAGATCATAGTATCATCATAGTAATGGGTCACAAACGGAACATGGCAATAATATCGGTCCCACCAAGTTGACATGTCGGTCCCACCGAAAATCCTAACGTTCACATTTTGAACTAAATCGGTCTGACCGAGTTTCATGATTTGGTCCCACCGAGTTTGGTGATTTGTGTGTAACGGTTAGGTTTTGTGTGGAGGCTATATATACCCCTCCACCCTTCCTTCATTAGTAAGGAGAGCCATCAGAACGTGCCTACACTTCTAGCATACATTTTCTGAGAGAGAACCGCCTACTCATGTGTTGAGAGCAAGATATTCCATTCCAACCACAAGAATCTTGATCTCTAGCCTTCCCCAAGTTGCTTTCCACTCAAATCATCTTTCCACCAAATCCAAATCTGTGAGAGAGAGTTGAGTGTTGGGGAGACTATCATTTGAAGCACAAGAGCAAGGAGTTCTTCATCAACACACCATCTATTACCTTTTGGAGAGTGGAGCCTCCTAGATTGCTTAGGTGTCACTTGGGAGCCTCCGACAAGATTGTGGAGTTGAACCAAGGAGTTGTAAGGGCAAGGAGATCGCCTACTTCGTGAAGATCTACCCTAGTAAGGCAAGTCCTTCGTGGGCAATGGCCATGGTGGGATAGACAAGGTTGCTTCTTCGTGGACCCTTCGTGGGTGGAGCCCTCCATGGACTCGCTCAACCGTTACCCTTCGTGGGTTGAAGTCTCCATCAACGTGGATGTACGATAGCACCACCTATCGGAACCATGGAAAAAATCTCCGCGTCTATATTGCGTTTGCTCCCTTCTAACTCCTCTCTTTACCTTCATGTGCAATGTTTTACATTCCGCTGCTATACTCTTAGACTTGCATGTGTAGGTTGATTGCTTGACTTGTGCTAAGTTGCTAAAATCTGCCAAAACTTAAAATTAGGAAAAGGCTAGATTTTTATTTGGTCAAGTAGTCTAATCACCCCCCTCTAAACATACTTTCGATCCTACAAGTGGTATCAGAGCTTTGGTCTCCATTTGCCTTGATTTCCATAGCTTTTGGTGATCATAGCATTGGTTTCACAACCTAGGTGAGTATGGCGTCTAGCGAGGGAAATTACCACCGTAGAGGTCCTTACTTTGATGGTACTAATTTTGCTAGTTGGAGGCATAAGATGAATGCATATTCTTGGACATAACCTCGCCGTTTGGACTATTGTGTGTATTGGCTTGCAAGGTGAATTCTTTGATGGGAGAGAACCGAACCGTGAAGCTACCGCGGAAGAGTTGAAGATGCGGCAATAAAATGCTCAAGCTTGTGATATCCTCTTCAAAGGACTGTGCCTCGAAGAATTCAACAAAATCAGCCGTCTTGAGAAGGAAATTTGGGATAATTTGATTGATATGTACGAGGGTACCTACTCCCTCAAGGAATCCAAATTGGATGTGCTTCAAAGTCAACTTGACAAGTTCAAAATGAAGGATGGTGAAGGTGTCGCTGAAATGTACTCTAGGCTTGCTCTCATCAAAAATGAGATTGCCGGCTTAGGAAGTGAGGAAATGACCGATAGATTCATCATCAAGAAGATCCTAAGAGCCTTGGATGGAAAATATGATACCATGTGCACATTGATCCAAATGATGCCCAATTACAAAGATCTCCAGCCAACGGAAGTCATTGGAAGAATTGTTGCTCATGAGATGTCACTCAAGGATAAGGAAGAGCTTCACAACAAGTCAAGTGGTGCTTACAAAGCCTCATGTGATGCTCCTACATCATCAAGTGAGAAACAAACCTTCAATGAGGAATTGAGTCTATTGGTGAAGAACTTCAACAAGTCCTACAAGAGTAGAAGCAAGGAAAGAAGTTCCAAGTCAAGGTCCTACAATGACAAAAGATCTTCGAGTCATGAGCGTAATTGCTACAATTGTGGAAGACCCGGACACTACTCCAATGAGTGTACGGCCCCCTACAAAAGAAGAGAAGATTCACCCAAAAGGAGAGGTAGAAGAGAAGAATCACCACCTAGAGAGAGGAGGAGTAGAGATGATCATTATGAACAAAGAACCTCTCGAAGAAGCAAGGATTCGGAAAGGAAGGACAAGTCATCAAGGAGCTACACAAAACGAAGACATCAAGCTCATGTTGGTGAATGGGTATCCGGCTCCGACTCCGACCATCACTCCGAAAGAAGTTATCACTCCGACACCGAATATACTCAAGATGAAGGTGTTGCCGGTCTAGCACTTGTGTCAACCAACTCCTATGACATATTTAACTCACCAAATGAAGGAATTGGGAGATGCTTCATGGGTACAGGCCCAAAGGTATCACACCCCGATTATGTTGATTTCAATAGTGATGAAGATGACTTGCTAGGTGATGATGATTTACTTGTTGACAACTCTAGTAATGATAACTATGACGAAATTGCTATTAATCATGCTAATCAAGATAAAACGAATGATGATGATAGAAGGAGATTGAGCATCTAACTAAAGAACTAAACACTCTTAAGTTAGCTCATGAAACTACCTTGGAAGATCATCGATAACTTTTAAAGACTCATGAGAAGTTACACTTTGAAAAGCTCAACCTTGAGCAAGAGCATGGGTTCTTAAAAGCAATCAATGATGATCTTCGCAAGAAAAGTTCTTCTTACATTGCCAAGCATTTACTCTTGTCTACTTACATGCCGCAAGTTAAATCTAGCAACATGAGTAAGAAAGATTCTTCTTCTAGTAGTAACAACAACAATCATGATAAATCCAATAGTGTTGCTTCTAGTAGTTCTCTTGATTCCACTAACGATTCTCTTAGACAAGTTACACTTGAGTAAGAAAATAGCTTATTGAAGGGAATTATAGAGAAAGGTGTTTACAAGAGCCTTGCCGAGAGTAAGCAATTTTAGGAAATTGTACGCAAGCAAGGAAGGCACTGGAAGAATCAAGGTGTTGGTTTTGAACGAAAGTTCAACGCCAATGGAGTTGAGTGGGAAGAAGATCAATACCACAAGACGAAGTTTGTTCCTCAACAAGAGAAGTATGATCCTACTTCTTTCCAAGGGACACAAGCACAAGATGGTCTTCCACCACGAGACCACAAGCAAAAAGGCAAGGACAAGCTTCAAGAGGAGATTGATGCATTTGAAGAAGCTCCTAAGGCCTTGGTCAAGTGGGTTCCCAAGACTACATCAAGTTCTACTTCATCAAGTACGACTACAACTCCAAGGATTCCCGTCAAGATGATGTGGATCCCGAAGAAGAAGAACTAGAGAGTTCTTGAGGGTGACTCCACCAACATACTTCACTCACATCATTTTGGCGAGGACAAGTGCAAACAACTTCCACATCTTGCACTAGTTCAAGGAGTCACAAACCCTCTTGTTGGTAAGACAAGGGACAAGGTAACCTAATGCTTTCATGGACATCATCTATGTGTACATCACTCTATGTCTATGGATATCCTTGTTTGTTCCTTGTGGGACTAACCCGTGTAGGTATTGAAGGTGCAACTCACTCCAAGGATTGCTCCAAATGATCTACATCAACATTGAGCATCCACATCCTCAACATCTACATGAAGTCATCATCGACAAAACCAAAGGTTAGTTCATCCCTCTTAGGGGGGATATCACATCTAGGGGGAGCTTTACTCTAATCCATTGAGCTAAAGCAAGTTTAATGGTGTGAACACAACAATGCTTTATGTAAAAGTGGCACCCCATTTGTGCTTAAACGATGAGTATGACCTATGACCAAATGTTCTCATTTGACTCCTAAGGCAATATACTCATATATAGATGACCCAGTCATCGCCAATTGCTTGATAGATGCTAGAGTGTTTGTGCATGCTTTGTCACATATTTCATTTTCCATTTTATTGTGTGAGCATGTTGATTGCATATTTACTCATTCAAGGACATCCATTTGTTGCTATGATTGTTTGGCATTTTCTTCTTTTCCCAAATGGATGGACAAGACTGCCTAAGAACTTCCTCTAGCTATCTATGCTTCTCTCGTCTCAAACTCTATTCATGCTACATCACAAAGTTTGATCAAGTCAGATTCGAACCACTCTGTGTGAGGAGCACTCGGAGTCCCCGATTCGCCATAGACTTAAACTTCCAAAACCTCTCTGTGCATTTTGGTCTGACCGATCCATCCACTTCGGTCACACCGAGTTCACTGAGTTGATCTAGGTTTTCAATCTCGGTGCAACCGATTTGAACTTTTCGGTCACACCAATTTGCAGTAACCGCTTGCGATTCTGCATCTCGGTGCCACCGAGTTGTTCCACTCGGTCACACCGACAGGGTCAGGATATATAAACCCACAGGTGAGATTTTGGAAATTTCTTCAAAACTCCTCAGCCCGCACGTGTCCTGCTCTGCCGTCTCGGGTCTCCGGATCGTCTTCTCGTCGCCAGCGACCTCCCGCTGCTGGTTTCGGTCGCCGTCAACGGGATTTGACCCCACCGTTGCCGCCATAGCAAACTCACCGCCGAACTAGGGTATGAGTTCAATCTTTTGTGCTAATTCCTTACTCCGATTCTTAGCACAATGCAATGCCATGTTCTTTACCACATATGAAATCAATCCATCCAGAGAAAACTTCCTTTAGGTTAGATTTGATTCAAAAATTTAGGGTTAGGTTTCTGCCGAACTCATCTCGGACCGACCGAGCTGTGGAAATTGGTCTCACCGAAATTGGTGCGACCGAATTCAACTCCTTATGAAACCCTAGCAATCTCAGAGCCACCAAACTGTGACTCGGTCTGAGCGAGTTCACTAGTTTAGACTCCAAAAGTTGCTTTGGTGTCACCGAGTTTCACAAATCGGTAGCTCCGAAATGCTTTATGTGGAGAACTAAAACTAAGTTTTTGACTCATCTGTTTTGCAAAAACTCTGCACTTTGTGATGCTCATACACTCTACCTCATCTATATCTATTCACAGGGTCTGCTATCAGTTTGCTTGCCAGAATGTCTAACCAGAGTGATAGCCAGAACAAACAAGAAGAGCAAGTGCACATGAGTGAGGGCACTAGTCCCTCAAGCAGCTATGATGAGGGCAGCAGAAGCACTCCAAGCAACCTGCCCAAGGCAGCCACCAGATCAAGGAAGAAGAGAACCTCAGGCTCTGAGGATGAGGACTATGTGGCTGTGGAGGAAGGAGTGAGCTCCAAAAAGGAAGTGCTGAAGAAGGAATATGGAGCTGCAGCTGCAACAAAGCCTGGTTTGAACAAGAAGGCACCAATTAAGAGAGTTCCAATGTCTAAGGCCAGGGCCTCCACTCAGGAAATCTCCAAGTCAACTTGGGGAGAGGCTGCTGGTGAGGATAAGAAAAAGAAGGAAAGAAAGAGGGGAAGATGGTGCAAGAAGGTGGACCCCATGGTAGAATTTGAAAGGCATTCATCTGATGATGAAGAAGAAGAGGAAGAGGATGCACCAACACCCAAGTCCCAAAAGCTTATGGGGGATGCTATTAAGTTTGGGGCTGCTCCTTCAAAGCCCAAGACTGCCCCCAAAGCTGTTGCTCAAGCTTAAAAGACTTCTAAGCCCAAGAGAAGCACTAGGAACATTCTAGCTGAAGAGAAGAACAAGGACCCAGTGCCTGAAGTTGAGGAAGAAGATGCTGAAGCCCAAGTGCTAAGGAAACTTAAGCCAAAGATTCCAGATCACAATGATAGTCATCCAGTGGCAGAAGATATGAGCATCAGGAAGGATTCTGGCTGAGACTTTGGAGACAGTCTGATCCATATGCTGTGAGGAGGAAGACTGCAGTGGACTACAGGTTCCACACCAAAGAACAACAAGATTTCTATGAGACCACTTTGCTTGACAAGAAGCCTATTGTCTATGATATGAAGTGGGTTGATTGGGATTACATTGATGAGAATGAAGACTATTTTCCAGGTGTACATGAGAGCTTCAGACCATGTGGTGTTGACAAGTTTGTGGGTCAAAAGCTGACAAAGTTGAATGATGAACTCATCATGCAATTCTACTCCACTGCTCATTTTTATCCAGATGGTAGGATTGTATGGATGTCTGAGGGTACAAGGTACCGGTCAATAGTTGATGAGTGGGCCAAGTTGATAAATGCCCCTGAGGAGCATGAAGATGATTTGGATGTCTATGCCAAAAAGAAGAAAGACCACAACTCTATGGCAAATATGTACAAAGAGATCCCAGACAAAGCATTGGATACACATAGATTGGGATCTGTACATTACTTGTTGTCTGGTCTAGCTACAATCAACACAATCTTGAGGCACACTTTGTTGCCCAAATCTGGAGATTACAAGATGATCAGAGGACATTCAATCAACTTGCTGCAGATATTTGATGTTCCTCAGAAATTCAAGGTCATGAGTTTGATTGTTGAGACAATCAAGAGGACAGCTGCTGATCAGAAGAGATCTTGTGGGTATGCTCCACACATTCAGGTGCTCATCAACTCCAAGATGGGCACATGCACTTATTTGTTGGACAAGGAGCACTTACCTTTGAGACCAGATTTTGAGGATAACACAGTTGTGATGAATGAGGATGATCCCACATCTGTGCAAGCACAAGAGAATAGAGCAAAGGAAAAGGCTGAGAAGGCTGCAAAGATGCCAAGTGTTGAGGAGGCATCTCAAGTTTTTCTGAAGACAAAACAAGATCAGCTTGGATATCTGATTCAAGCAACTTTGAGGATTGAGAAGGGCTTGGCCACCTTGACTCAGAATCAGGATAGCTTGGAAAGGATCATTGAGACCAAGTTCTATGATCTTGATCTGAAAGTAACAGAGATGCAGACAGCTGTTGAGCAGCTCCAGGAGGAAGCAAAGGAGAAGAAAGGGAAGGCTACTACAGATGCTTTTCAGAGAGTGCCTAGAGGTCAGAGATGTACTGCAGTGCGAGTGCCTGACACTAGAGCAACTACTTTAGCACCAGCAGCAACAGCTTCAGTGCGACCTCCAGTTGCCACTCCACCAGCTCCAACAACAACTACTGATGCCTTCGTCCTAGGAGTCCTCTCTACACCACCTCCCAAAGATCAAGCCTAGAGAGGCGCATAGCACTATGCATTTTCAAACTTTTTGGTAACTTGTTGCCAAAGGGGGAGAAATGTATAGATCATAGGCTTCGAGAGAGAGTGTTGCTTCTTTGTCTTTCTTGCTATTTGCTTGATACTTATGTGTGTGCTCGTTTGATACTTTATGATCGTGTATTTGATCATATCCTACCTTAATGCTTATGCTTGGATGATATTATCTTTTATATCCCTATATGATCATTCACTTTGCTTGGTGATGAGTGCATGTTTTAATTCCTATCATTTTGAGCGCTCCACCAAGATGTATGTGACATGGAAGAGTGACCCATGATCCTAATCGATTGTGCATTTGCATTCAAAAGCAAATTTTAAATAATGCACAAATTTAGGGGGAGCTCTTGCTTATCACATACTTCTCAAAGCGACGACGCATTTCAATCTTATTATCATTTGTCAAAGCTTTGTTCTATATGTTGTCATCAATTACCAAAAAGAGGGAGATTGAAAGTGCAACTATCCCTGGGTGGTTTTGGTAATTCCTAACAACATATAGCGCACTGAACTAATGCTATTTCAAGATGATTATTTCAGAAAGTTCAATGATTGGCATGGCATGGATTAGGAATGTAGATCCCTCAAAATGGTAAGGACACATATTGGCTCAAGCTCAAGACTCTACATTTTCATTTTAGTGATCCAAAATCACATTGAGTCCATAGGAGAAGCCAATACTATTAAAAGGGGGATGAGGTGTTGCTTAATGGCTTGCTTGCTCAAAATGCTTAGTGATATGCTCCAAAAGCCCTCAACCACTTTCTCATATCCACATATGTCCCAAACCAAAAGTCAAACTCGGCCCTACTGATTTGATCTATCCGGCGCCACCGAGTTCACTTGACATAACCACTGCTAGAAACCCTAGTCACTTCAGTCTCACCGATAGGGATCCCGGTCTCATCGACATGGGATTGCAAACTCTCTATTTCCCTTAGTAACGTTTCGGTCCAACCGAGATGAGCGATCGATCCCTCCGAGTTCGCAATGCAAACTCTCTGTTTCCCTTTCCTAACATTTTGGTCTCACCGAAATGAGCGAATCAGTCCCACCGAGTTTGCCTGACCAACTCTCTGTTTGCCTATTACAGAAATCGGTCCTACCGAGTTTATTGATCGGTCTCACCGAGATTACGTTATGCCCTAACCCTAATGAAATCGGTCCCACCGAGTTGACATGTCGGTCCCACCAAAAATCCTAACATTCACATTTTGAACTAAATCGGTCTGACCGAGTTTCATGATTCGGTCCCACCGAGTTTGGTGATTTGCGTGTAATGGTTAGATTTTGTGTGGAGGCTATATATACCCCTCCACCCTTCCTTTATTAGTAAGGAGAGCCATCAGAACATGCCTACACTTCCAGCACACATTTTCTGAGAGAGAACCACCTACTCATGTGTTGAGACCAAGATATTTCATTCCAACCACAAGAATCTTGATCTCTAGCCTTCCCGAAGTTGCTTTCCACTCAACTCATCTTTCCACCAAATCCAAATTTGTGTGAGAGAGTTGTGTGTTGGGGAGACTATCATTTGAAGAACAAGAGCAAGGAGTTCATCATCAACACACCATCTATTACCTTTTGGAGAGTGGTGTCTCCTAGAATGGTTAGGTGTCACTTGGGAGCCTCCGACAAGATTGTGGAGTTGAACCAAGGAGTTTGTAAGGGCAAGGAGATCGCCTACTTCGTGAAGATCTACCCTAGTGAGACAAGTCCTTCGTGGGTGATGGCCATGGTGGGATAGACAAGGTTGCTTCTTCATGGACCCTTCGTGGGTGGAGCCCTTCGTGGACTCGCGCAACCGTTACCCTTCGTGGGTTGAAGTCTCCATCAACGTGGATGTATGATATCACCACCTATCGGAACCACGGAAAAAATCTCCGCGTCTACATTGCGTTTGCTCCCTCCAAACTCCTCCCTTTACCTTCATGGGCAATGTTTTACATTCCTCTGCTATACTCTTAGACTTGCATGTGTAGGTTGATTGCTTGACTTGTGCTAAGTTGCTAAAATCTTCCAAAACTTAAAATTGGGAAAAGGCTAGATTTTTATTTGGTCAAGTAGTCAAATCACCCCTCCTCTAGACATACTTTCGAACCTACAGATTAAAAGTTCGCCATAGCTACAACTTCGCGTACTTCGTTTGTGTTCAACGACCAGACCAAGACGTCACAGAACCCCACCTTGATCAATAAAGCTTTCCTCTTATAGTCACAATATCCTGATTGCAATCTTAGTTTCTTGCTTGTTCTTCGTTTGCTTGCAGGAAATAGACCCTCGTGGTCAGGTTGATCGTGCTCCGCTATGGTCAATAACCTCTCAGAGTTGGTTTAGCGATTGCTAAGGCGCGACGTCCTCGCACGTTTGTAGTCGGATCATGAAAGTCTACTCCATCAAAAACGATAGCCACCATCTCATCGAAAGACGGGACACCTTTGCCTCTATCAAGTGGTATCATATTTCCAGGTTGCTCGGTGAGATTTTACAGTTTTTCGTAGTTTAGATCGAGTTTGTTCTTCATACCTACAGTCCATGAAAAAGCCAAAAAAATAGGGTTAGTTCATCATATCCGAACCAATCTAAGCCTTTGCATAATCTTTTTAGGGTTTTGCTTTGTTGAATTTGCGGTTGCATAGTCGTGTCTAGGTGCTGGTCTTAGCGTCTAGTCCTTTAGAGTTTCGAGTTCTGTCACAGTTTATCACACCGCCACCGCACCATCTTCATCGCTACTGCCATATCCCACCACCGCTGCCATATACCACCACCGCTGCCATATCCCACCAACGCTGCCATATACCACCGATCCGTATCCATATACCACCACCACTACCATATACCACCACCGATCCGTATCCATATACCACCACCGATCCGTATCCATATACCACCACCGCTACCATATACCACCACCGCTACCATATCCTACCACCATATATCCACCACCAATCCGAGTTCTTTTCATATTAGGTTTGTTTTCGAGATCCATCTATTTTCCAATTCGTGTTTCCTTTCCTGAGTAGGTTTTGAAAAAACAAAAAAAAAGAGTCTGGAGACCCCCAGGCAGTTTTTAGGCCAAAATTTCGGCGACCAAAAATATTTTTTCCCTATCCTGTTTTTAGGCTTTTCTGAGTCCTTTGAGACACTCGCCATCATAGTGATTTTTTGTTGCACTTTTACGTCGTCGCTGCCCTGATTTCCGGGAAAAAAATTATTGTGATTTTTTGCAAAAAAACAGAGGAGAGCAAAAAAAAGAGCACAAAAAGAGCGATTTTTGAGACACTCGCCATTATTGTGATTTTTTGCAAAAAAACAGAGGAGTGCAAAAAAAAGAGCGCAAAAAAGAGCGATTTTTTTCCGGAGTGGGCTTTTCCCTTGTTTGTGTGCTACGCCATGATTTTGTTAGTGTTCTAGGCTCACGTCTCTACTACGGTCTAGCCTAGGACCAGCACAGTACCATCGTTGAGCGTTTATTCAACTTTGCATCTCTGAATTGATTATTGCTGACCCTTTTTGCTACCATATTATAAGCCTTCCCAGCTCCACATACATCTACGTCGTGCATTTGACTCTCCCTGACAATCGCTCTATCCAAGATTTTGAGAGTTTTGACTACAACGGTTGCCGATCACCACCTGCTGCTTGGTAAGAACTGCTAAGATTTTGAGATACGCTTGACGGATTTGTGACACACCAGCACCACTTCCTAGTAGTCTATAGGATCATATTCTTGTGTGTTTCTATTGCTGCTAACCATGGCAGGATCACAAGCCGACGAGACTGACTGGGAGAACATGACGAACAAAGAGTTACACAATAAGTTTCAGCAAATGATGAGTGGACAGGTGGAAGATGTGCTAAACAGATCTGAAGAGGCCATGGAGAAGATAGATGGCATTGAGAAGGCGTTCAAAACAAAGCTCAATAACAAGTTTAATGAATTGCTCGCGCGTCTTCCACAACCACCGCCCGCTGCACCTGTCGCACCTCTACAACAACAATAACAACATCGCCTTCCAAATCAAGTGGGACGAGCACAACGCGTTCCCCTTGAGCCTGGTCAAACTTCTGGTGCCGCTGTACCTACTGTTGATGCTTCTGTAGCTCCTGCTGCTACTGCAGAGGTGGAGGACCATTACGAGGATGAGGTTGATCAAAATCAGAACTACGTGCAACCACCAGCACTAGCACCACCAGGTCGTCCTCATGCATATCATCGCAATGGTAGGGCTGCACCACCTGAGGTACGAGATCATGACCACCTTCCTAAACTAAAATTGAATATTCCACCATCTGAGGGTAGATATGTTCCTGATATATATCTTACTTGGGAGTTAGAAACTGAACAGCGATTTACATGTTTACAATATCCTGAGGAGAGACGTGTTCCTGCTGCTGTTTGTGCTTTCACTAGCTTTGCATGTGTTTGGTGGTCTAAACATTGTAGATTATATCCTATTCCAGCTACTTGAGCTACTTTGAAAACTGCTATGCGTACTCATTGGGTTCCACCATATTATCAACGTGAATTATTTCAAAAATTGCAGCGTTTAAGACAAGGAACAAATTCCGTAGAAGAATATTATCCGGAATTACAAACTGGCATGATTAGATGTGGTATTGTTGAGGAGAATGAAGCTACGCTTGCACGTTTTATGGGTGGATTAAATAGAGAGATTCAGACCATTCTAGAGTATAAGGAGTATAATAATATCACTCGTTTATTCCATCTTGCTTGTAAAGCTGAACGTGAAGTGCAGGATTGACAGGCATTGGCGCGAACTAACTTTTCTGCAGGTCGACCTTCATTATGGACACCACATGCATCCTCTACTTCCACTGCACCAGCACCTCCATCAGCTGCCACCTCCAGCCGTGATACAAGAAAGCAGGCACAACCACCACTATCTAGATAGAGCACACCTGCCGGGCATGCATAGAGCTCTTCTTCTTCCATGGCATTAACAGGGCACATAAGTGATATTATTTGTCGTCGTTGTAAGGGAAGAGGTCATTATGCGAGAGAATGCAAATCTCAGCGTGTGATGATTGCTACTGAGGATGGTGGGTATGAGTCCGCTAGTGACTATGATGAGGAGACTTTGGCTCTTATTACACGTGAAGAACACGGTGGAGACGATTCTGATCATGAGACGCAATACATGGCTCCTGAAGATGCTGACAGGTATGAATGTTTAGTTGCTCAACGTGTTTTGAGTGTGCAGGTCACAAAAGCTGAGAAAAATCAGAGGCATAATTTGTTCCATACAAAGGGGGTTGTGAAGGAACGTTCTGTTCGCGTCATCATAGATGGAGGGAGCTGCAAGAACTTGGCTAGCATGGAGATGGTGGAGAAGCTAGCTCTCACCACAAGACCACATCCACATCCTTACTACATCCAATGGTTCAACAACAGCGCCAAGGTTAAGGTAACACGCACTGTTCATGTGCATTTTAGTATCTCTACATATGCTGATTATGTTGCTTGTGATGTGGTACCTATGCAAGCATGTATTACTTGGTAGGCCATGGCAATTTGATAAAAATTCTGTACACCATGGTCGAAACAATCAGTATACTCTTCTTGATAAGGATAAACATATTACTTTGCTTCCTATGTCTCCTGATTCCATTTTGAAAGATGATATTAATAGAGCTAATAAAGCAAAATAGGAGAAAAATTAGAGTGAAAATCAAATTGTGGCAAAAGAATTTGAGCAACAAATGAAGCCTGATAATAAACCATCTAGTGTTGCTTCTGAAATTAATTTGAAAAGTGCATGTTTACTTGCCACCAAATCTGATATTGATGAGCTAGCTTTTAGCAAATCTACTTGCTATGCTTTTGTGTGCAGAGAGACATTATTTTCATTCGAGGACGTGCCTTCCTCTTTGCCTCCTGCTGTTACTAACATTTTGTAGGAGTTCGCTGAAGTCTTTCCACAAGATGTGCCACCGGGATGACCACCTATTTGAGGGATTGAGCATCATATTGACTTAATTCCCGGTGCATCGCTGCCCAACCGTGCACCATACCGTACCAATCCAGAGGAGACGAAAGACATTATGTGTCAAGTCCAGGAGCTCCTCGACAAAGGTTATATACGTGAATCCCTTAGTCCTTGTGTTGTTCCTATTATTCTAGTGCCTAAAAAGGATGGTACATCACGTACGTGTGTTGATTGTAGAGGCATTAACAATATTACTATTCGTTATCGTCATCCTATTCCCAGGCTAGATGATATGCTTGATGAATTGAGTGGCTCTACAATATTCTCCAAAGTTGATTTGCGTAGTGGATACCATCAAATTCATATGAAATTGGGGGATGAATGGAAAATAGCATTTAAAACTAAGTTTGGGGTATATGAGTGGTTAGTCATGCCTTTTGGGTTAACTAATGCACCTAGTACTTTCATGAGATTAATGAACAAAGTTTTACTTGCTTTCATTGGACGATTTGTGGTAGTCTATTTTGATGATATACTGATTTATAGCAGATCTTTGGAGGAACATTTGGAACATTTACGTGCTGTTTTTATTGCTTTATGTGATGCACGTTTGTTTGGTAACCTTGGGAAGTGCACCTTTTGCACCGACCGAGTATCTTTTCTTGGCTATGTTGTTACTCCACACGGAATTGAAGTTGATAAAGCCAAGATTGAAGCTATCGAGAGTTGGCCGCAGCCCAAAATGGTCACACAAGTGAGGAGTTTTCTTGGACTCACTAGTTTCTATAGGCGTTTTGTGAGAATTTCAGCACCATTGCTGCACCTCTCAATGATCTTACAAAGAAGGATGTGCCTTTTGTTTGGGGTACGGCGCAGTAAGAAGCCATCACGGTATTGAAAGGTAAGTTGACACATGCTCCTTTACTCCAACTTCCTGAATTTAATAAGACTTTTGAGCTTGAATGTGGTGCTAGTGGAATTGGATTAGGAGGTGTGTTATTACAAGATGGCAAACTTGTTGCATACTCTTCTGAAAAATTGAGTGGGCCTAGTCTGAACTATTCTACTTATGATAAAGAATTATATGCTCTTGTTTGGACCTTAGAAACATGGCAACATTATTTATGGCCCAAAGAATTTGTTATACATTCTGATCATGAATCTTTGAAACATATTAAAAGTCAAGCAAAACTGAACTGTAGACATGCTAAATGGGTTGAATTCATCTAGACTTTCCCTTATGTCATTAAACACAAGAAGGGTAAAGAAAATGTTATTGCTGATGCATTGTCTCGCCGTTATACTATGCTTTCACAACTTGACTTCAAAATATTTGGTTTGGAGACCATCAAAGATCAATATGTGCATGATGCTGAATTTGAAGATGTATTGCAGAATTGTAAGGAAGGGAGAACATGGAACAAGTTCGTCGTTAACGATGGATTTGTGTTTCGGGCTAAGAAGCTATGCATTCCAGCTAGCTCCGTTCATCTTTTATTGTTGCAGGAGGCGCATGGAGGAGGATTAATGGGACACTTTCGCGTGAAGAAGATGGAGGATATACTTGCTACACATTTCTTTTGGCCAAAGATGAGACGGGATGTTGAGCGTTTTGTTGCTCGCTGCACTACATGTCAAAAAGCTAAGTCACGACTCAATCCTCATGGTTTATATATGGCTTTGCCTGTACCTAGTGTTCCTTGGGAGGATATATCTATGGACTTTGTTTTAGGTATACCTCGAACAAAGAAGGGGAGGGATAGCATATTTGTTATCATGGACATATTCTCGAAAATTGCACACTTTATACCATGTCATAAAAGTGATGATGCTATTAATGTTGCTGATTTATTCTTTCGTGAAATTATTCGCTTGCATGGTGTGCCAAATACTATTGTTTCAGATTGTGATACTAAATTTCTTAGCCACTTTTGGAGATCTTTATGGGCTAAGTTGGGGACTAAACTGCTTTTTAGTACTACTTGTCACCCCCAAACTGATGGACAAACTGAAGTAGTCAATAGAACTTTGTATACTATGGTTAGGGCTGTTTTGAAGAATAATAAGAAAATGTGGGAAGAATGCTTGCCTCATATTGAATTTGCTTATAATTGTTCGTTGCATTCTACTACTAAGATGTGCCCTTTTGAAATTGTGTATGGCTTTCTACCTCGTGCACCTATTGATTTGTTGCCTCCTCCATCTCCGGAGAAGGTTAATTTTGATGCTAAACAACGTGCTGAATTGATCTTAAAAATGCATGAATTAACTAAGGAAAACATTGAGCGTATGAATGCTAAATATAAACTTGGTGGAGATAAGGGTAGAAAACATGTTGTGTTTGCACCTGGAGATCTTGTTTGGTTACATTTGCGTAAGGACATATTTCCTTATTTGCACAAATCAAAGCTAATGCCACGTTCTGATGGTCCTTTTAAGGTGTTAGAGAAAATAAATGATAATGCATATAAACTTGAGCTGCCTGCAGATTTTGGGGTTAGTCCCACTTTTAACATTGCAGATTTGAAGCCTTATTTGGGTGAGGAAGATGAGCTTCCGTCGAGGACGACTTAATTTCAAGAAGGGGAGGATGATGAGGACATCAATACCATTGTTACACCCACAGCCCCTGCTACTATACATACGGGACCAATAACTAGAGCTCGTGCACGCCAATTAAATTACTAGGTACTTTCATTTCTTGGTAATGATTCTAATGTTCATGAGAATATGATGTTGCCTAAATTGGATACATTTGTTTTGATTACAAATGAAGGGCCTAGCTTGGAGAAGGATGAACATTGGAGCAAGAACAAGCATGGAGATGATGGCATGCGTGAGGGAAACAAGAACGGAGTTTCAAGTGATGATTTCAGGACTTTGAAGCCGCCGTAATGAGTGCGTGAAGGCTTGGACGAAATATACAAGATGCCACTTCACAAATTTCGTCCAGAGGCTATTATAGGTGTTGCATCACCTTATTATTGGGCCAGGCCCATATAATTTCAAAATACATAAGTATAGGCTGTTTTTAGAGTCCGTATGTGTGGGGAAACAAGAGATAGGGTTGGTTTCGGACCCCTTCTGATACGGGGCTAACCCGGTGTAGGCCGATCTTTCACGATTGGAGTGGGTTCCCTCGAAGAACACGATGAACACGGGGAAGAACGGAGAGAAATCACAAGGGGGAACACTCAAGAACAAGTCCAATCACACATCCACTAGACAATCAAACACACAAGATACACAAGGTACATGAACAACAAAGGGAAAGATACAAGGTAAAGTTCATCTCCATGAGGAGGTCTTGAAGGGGGGCCGCCCAAGAGGGGGTCTTGATGATATATCCCGCAGGATCTTCTCCTAGATGGAGGTCTTGGCCTCCATAAGGAGTAGTAGTCTCTCTCTCTCTCTCAAGAGTAGAGTGGTACATGGAGCAAAGCTCTCTATCAAATGAGCTATCACTTTGCTAACCCTAGAATGGAGGAGGGGGAGTAGTATATATAGTCTAAGCCACGAAGGGGTAAGTCGGAAAGGGATACATGGGCCTCTGGCCCGACTCTGCGCCCAGGCAGGCGCCGGATGTCCGGGCTGGGGGCCGGATGTCCGGGGCTTCGCGAGGCGCCGGATGTCCGGGGCTCGGGCCGGATGTCCGGGCTGAAGTGGCCAAACTTCGGGTGCGTTCTGTCGTCGATGCCGGATTTTCGTGGGAAGGGCCGGATGTCCGGGCTTTGGCGAGGCGCCGGATGTCCGGGGCTGGCACCGGATGTCCGGCCGCTAATGCTGTTGGCCGTCTATTGGTGTAGCTCCTTGGCAGCTGCACAGGCACCGGATGTCCGGCCTCTGGCCCGGATGTCCGGCCGCTGTAGCTTCAGCAGCTCCGTCTTCTTCTGTCGTCGCTTCCAGGCTTCCCTCGCGGATGGTGTAGTTGTTCCTTGGCGCTTGCACTCCTCCTCAACATCCGTGAAGCTCCGACAATACCTATGCATGCACACGGGAGAAGTGTCAAGTAGTATACCATCCTCGAAGGGGTCAAGTGAGCACGTGTAAAGGAGATGATTCACCTTTGTGTATGTGAAGTAGATGTCGCACGTGTCACTCGCCAAACGGACTCTTGACATGGTGATGTCCATAGGATGCTCCGTATCATCTCCCCTCCCTTGGGAAAGATCCGACCTCGGATCGAAAACCAAATCACCATGGGAAAGAGATGGCTTCGCCGTGTAGAAGTGGACGTTCACCAAGTACTTGTCATCTTGAAGCTCGAAATGGGCACTCTCCAATGTCGCACCGTCTTGTGATTCCTTCAAAAGGAATAAGGACAACAAACACTTGGAAAAACAAATGTGGTTAGCGTTAGTGCAAAACCAAGCATTCAAGAGGTGATTCACCAAACAAGTGTCGTCATCATGCAAAGCATATGGTGTGACAAAGGATTGAGACATGGCATGTAAGTATATCAATCGAGCACAAGCAAACATATCATGGGGACAAGCATGTAAATTGGAGGTAGAGATGCAAATATGTGTGTCAAGAGAATAAGCATCTATCTCAAGTTCATAGCAAGCATGGGCAAAGCACTCAATGAAAGGTCTATGGTAGGCATAGGAATCATTCACAACACCTAAGAAGATGAGATGTCTAAACACATGGGTTAAGTGCAAGACAATCCAAGCATAATGTGCATAGGGTGTAGTGAACATAGTGTGGCACTCAACACAATAGAAAGAGCAATTGTTCATCATGTGTGAGGCAATCAAGTCAATCATGTGACAAGCAATGGGACATGGCATATGTGAAGTGATGACATTGTTGCAACCAAACATATGAGAGGAGCAAGTAATCCAAGAATTGGATGCAACACACAAGGCATATATATCATGATGCATGGGATGGTGAAAATAACAAGTGAAACAAGATCTCTAACATGTGTGCAATCAAGGTGTCCAAGATGAACAATAAGTCTCATGGTGCAAGCAACACAAGTAGTTTGATCCATCATATCCATGCTCAAGAAAGATGTCACCTTGAAGGCGTGTCCTTGTGCGTCCTTCACAATGCCGAAGCGCAAGCAAAAGCGATGTAGAATCGTCGTGGTAGAAGGTGGTTCGCTCTCAAGAGCTCTAATGGTCAACTCACGTGAAGTGGAAGTCGACACAAAGTCCAAGTATCCTACACATGCACACAACAAAAGAAAGAACGTATGTGCATGGTAGATAAACACATCATCCATCATGATGGTTCTCTTCTCTTGCACATAACCATTAGAAGCACAAGTGCATGAACAATATGATGCGACAATGGCAATATTCATGGCACGAGGTATATGGTGCAAAGAGGTAGGACAAGCATGCTTCATAAGAAATATGTCAAAATCTCCAAATATATGTGAGAATGCTATGGGGGCAAACTCATTATCATGACTAAAGGCATAATTGCACTCAATACATGGCAAATCATCTAGCATGAGAGAGGCAACATATGGAGATATATGACAAGAAGCAATAATAATCATGTGTAAAGCATGTAGATGGTTGTCATCAACCGCATAAAATGAACAAGTATGAATCATTGGTGATGCAACGTAAGCAAGCATAGTAATCAAGTCGTGCAAGCTAGTAGTGCAAAGATGCAACATACTAGAGAAAATCATGGCAATCATGTCATATGAGCAAATAATAGGCATAGGCAATGCACATGACATATCGCAAGCACGATCACAAAGCAAGATCATAGTATCATCATAGGCATGGGGCACAAAGCAAACATGGCAATAACACGTGATATCTCCACCAAGCTTGCAAATACATATACAAGTACTAGAATCAATCATTATGTGTAATGCAAAGCATGGGTCACAAATGCATGGCAAAGGCATAGGAATGAGCATATCATGCAAAGTGAACATGGCAAGATGGGCATAGAATATGTAATGGACAATAACCCATAGCCAAGTGAGGGACATGTAAAAGAAATGCGTGAAGTGTTTGCGCGAAGTGAGCGGTGGGAAAGGCAATCCATGGGATCCCAAGTCATCATTGCTCTCTAGAGCTCGTTTTGTCAACTCGTGGGATTGCGAGGTTGAAAAGTATTCATGGGTACCTACACAAAAGAGACACAAACCAAAGAAATTGTGCGCGTGGTAAATGTACACATCATCCATCATGATGTGTATGTGCAATTGAGTGTTATCACAAGATAAGCATCGCTCAAAGAAATTTGATGCATGGTACAAGAACATGTCATCCATCATGAAAGAATAGTTGTTATGTATAAGACGATGGGGATGCAAATTGAGCATACTAGTATATGGCACAACAATATCATTATGATTCATGGGGAGCATATTGTACACACAATTAGTGGGATCATGCAATTGATGGGCTGGAGCAAAATCTCCTAAAATGTATGAGGAAACTATGGGGGTCTCCTCATGAGCAATATTGGAAACATCATATGGAGAAAATGGACAACATCCAAAACAATGCATAACCGAAGCTAGGTAATCATGGCATGGAATATGAGATAAATGATGCAAAGGGAGCATATCAATATCATCACAAGAGAAACAAATGCCAATAACCATGGGCTTGTCATCTATGCCATAAGTGCAAACTGGGTTAATTTTAATGGCATATGCATAGTCACTACGATGAGATTGCAAATATGACATATGATTAATCTCATTCATAGCATATGACAAGTCAAGCGGGTTGTCAAACATGATGTGACCTAAAGAATTGTAACAAGAAATCCTATGTAACATGGCATCACAACTAATAGACTCCACATGGAAATCATCAAACTCATCATAAATGGGTAAATCATCGCATGGGGAAGTCGCACTAGCATGAAGCATGGTAATAGGTTGATCAACATCATGCAAGCAATCAATGTCAAGAATGTCCACTAGTGGGACTAGAGCATCACCTTCACCTATGTTACCTTTTCCATTCCACTCAAGTGGTGTAGGTGAGGTGGGAAAGACCAAATGGTGGTCATCCTCATCTTGATGGAACCATGTGGGGGGTGCATCATATTCCACCATGGACATCGTCTTGTCCAAAGGGAGGACATAGTCGTCGGGAGTCGGCGCGTCATCATATATGGGACCTAGCACCAAATGAGAAGACACAATAGAGGTAGAGGTTAAGTTGTTAGAAATCGAAATGGTCTCACATGCCCTATCAACTATCACTCTCTCTCTATGTGGTGGTTCACTCACTCCCTCAAAATAGGTGCACTCAAAGTCACATATGGTGGAGTCACTCATCTCACTCAAGTGGTGGGGGTTGTGGCTCTCCTCACATGGGAATTGGGGCAACTCATCATATATGGGGCTAGTGGTGAAGTCACTCTCACTCTCAATATGGTGGCACAAGTCACTCAAGTCATAATACGTCGCCGTGGTCGAAGGGAAAATCCCATGCTCAACCATCTCGTCACCGTCGCCGTTGATGAAGGCCGAAGATGGCACATCATCACTCTCGCCTCCTAAGACGGAAGCATCATCCTTGCTCACCACCTTGTCGCTCGCCTCCAAAGCGTGTTCCTTGATTGGCTCCATAGTCGTAGTCATCGCCGCTCCATCTTGAAAAAGAGTCAAAGTACACTCGGCACCATCAATGCCACAAAGAGGGATGGCGATGAAGTCGAACTTGGGAGCGTCGTCTTGGAGCTCGTCGGGCTTGGACATCTTGGTGGTACTATCCTCAAGCTCGCCGTGTTGGAGCTTGGTCTTCGAGAAGTGTGCTTGGGGTCGAGAAGCCTTGGCCTTCATGAGTTCTTGTTCCACCTTGAGAGCACCAATGTAGTAGTCGTCGATGGACTTGTAGTTCTCGAGGAAGATAGTCTTGGAGATGTCGTTGTGGAATCCCATCATGAAGTGGAACTTCATCGAAATGGGGTCGTCCACGCCGGCTCGTCGCAAGGCTTTGTTCATCTCCTTGAAGTACTCGTCGATGGACTTGGATCCTTGGGTGGTGTTCTCCAAGTGGTGTAGAAGTTGTTCCGTGTAGGTTGGAGGCACGAACTCTCGCCGCAAAGCTCTCTTCGTCTTGGGCCAACTCATGTAGTAGGTCTCCGAAGGTGCATGAAGCCACCATGTGGACACGTAGTCGTGGAAGTTTCTTGTGGCGCACTTCACTTGATCTTCGGGAGGAACTTGATGTAGCTTGAGGTAGTCGTCCATCAAACGCTCCCAGTCAAGATACTCCTCGGGTTCTAGAGTCCCATAAAAAGGAATCTCATGGCCGGTGTCGAGGTTGTAGTAGCTCATGGAAGTCGCGGACTTGAGCTTGGGGAGCTTCTCTTGAGTGTAGTCTTGAGGTGCTTGTTGGCAAAGATGCCGTATATCCGAAGGAGAAGATGCCTTGAAGTCGCTTGGCAAAGATGCCAAGGGAGATGGTGAAGTCATTGAGCGGTTGTTGGTGTAGAGCTCTTGACCTTCACGTCCTTGTCGGTGATTGTGTCGATCCGATGTGATCTTGCCGGAGATGGTAGCTCGGAAGCATATGCACTTGAGCGTCTTCTCGAAGATGAGGAAGACCGCTTGTAGGCCTTGATGAGGGCTTTGATCTCCTCCATTTGAGCTTGCACCTTAGCGTCATTGGAGTTGTTCGTGGCATCGAACTCGTCGTTGTTGTTGTAGACCGAAGGTGAAATGCCTTGCCTATCCATCACAAGACTCGAGTAGAGGTGAGTAGGAAATGAGATAAACAATACCAAGTTACCTTTTCCCAAAGTTGAGGATGTATCCCGTTTCACTCAATGTGAAATGAAAGAATAATGGAATTGGTACCGGACTTGTTCACTCACAGCTATCTAGTAAAGCTTATGGTGGAGCTCGGTGAGGAGAGTGGCACAAAAATTTGATGCAAAATGTTAGCAAGAGTCAATAATGTTGAAAGATATTCACAAATTCGCAAGTGAAACAAGTAGACCAATAGCAATATGTGGCACGGAAACACACACACGGATAGATAAATGGGGTCGTGCAACCAAGGAATGAGCACAAAATGTGGAATCCACAGAAAACGCTCATGTTGCACAACTCAAGAGAGACACTAGCATGATTTCTCAATAGGCGGATACGACACTTGTGCACAACCTATAAGATGCAAAATGGATAAGCTTTCTATCCCAAGTATGCTATATACGTATGGTTCCCGGTGTTTGATCCAAGATGATCGGATACGACAATCTTATGTAATGTGGTATGATGCTATGGCACTTGCTTACAAGCTTCTTTGCTCTCTCTTTTTCGTTGCTTAACAGCTTATTCTTTTTTTTGGATATGGCCACTTTGCGAAATGCACAAACCAAGATAGCAATTGTGTATATGCGGGAACAAACTTGTGGCACAAGAGATGATATGATGATAGAAAGATGATACCAATATGATATGGTAGGTATGCAATGTAAGGTGTAGATCAATGATCACTAATGTGCACAAGTAATGTTGCCGGCAATACTCAAATGGCTAGTCTCGATAGGCAAGTGACGGAAAATGGGCTAGGGGTTATCAATGCAATTGCAAGGGGAATATACAATGGTGTCGTCGAGGTTACCGTCCTTATGTATGATGACGACCTCGTGGCGATGATGAGTGGCGGTGTTCTTGATGTAGAACCGTCACTAATTAGCCAAAACACCTTAGGAAACGGAAAAACCACAACTCAAAATCTCAAGGACAAAAGTCAAATGGTGGTAGCGGAATGCGGTGGTGGTTGCGAAAGTATTGGTGGAAACCCGGTCAAAATGGGTTATGGTGGTGGAAGAGTATGATGGGCTATACACGGTGTCGGAGTTGAAAGAACGGTCCCTAAGTAGCCGAAACACCTTAGGAGACACAACTCACAACACAAACAAAATTGGGTTAAGTTGGGGTTGCGGAAGTGTATGATGGGCAAGCCTATGCGGAAGTTATGGTGGTGGTTGATGAAGAAGCACCCGTCCCTAAGTAGCCTAAACACCTTAGGAGACTCAAGTCACTACTCAAACAACCTGAAATGCTATGGGGAACAAAATGGGTTAGGTTGCGGAAGGCTATGGTGGTATTGCGGATGTTATGATGGAAGGCCTAGGGAAAGATGCCAAAGTTGCAAAACAATTATGGAGTCAAATGGTGGTGAAACCAATGTGAGGACCTCGTGGACATCGATAGCTTCAAAATGAGCCAAAGAACACCCAAATCGGAGTTCGGAGCGAAACGTTGTGATGAAAACGGTGAAGAAGGCTGATGCTGAAATTTTGGGGAAAGTTTCTGGTTAGGCCGGAAGTTCCGGGCTCCGGAAGTTCCGAGGGGGTGGCCGGAAGTTCCGGGGGTCACGGAAAAACTGCGGGGAGTTGGGGGATTTTTGGGGTAAACTTTCTGTTTAGCCTGGGAGTTCCGGGGCTAGGACGGAAGTTCAGGGGGACGGAAGTTCCGGGTGAGTCCGAAAGTTGCGGGAGTCGGGGAATTTCTTCCGGGAAGAACCCTAAATTCCAGATCAGAGAACGGGGGCGGAAAAACTCAATTTCGAAGGTCAAAATTGGGAAGATTTCGTGGATGGAAAGTGGGGAAACTTGGGGAGATGCTAGATCCACTTGAAACCAAGCAAATCCATGGATCAAAATCAACAAAACATCATCCAAACCAACAAATCACAAAAAAATTGGCTATTTTTGGTGGGGATTTTAGGATTTAGGACGAAATCAAGCAAAAGAAGGCTAGAAAAAGAGCGGTAGGGGCTCCAAATTCGTGATCAACCTTGCTCTGATCCAAGATGATGTAGGGTAGAACCCTATACGGCCGATCTTTCACAAAAGGAGCAGGATCCCTCGAAGAACACGGGGAAGAACGGAGAGAAAACACTAGGGAAAACACTCAAGAACAAGTCCGATCACACATCCACTAGACAATGAAACACACAAGATCCACAAGGTACATGAACAACAAGGGAAAGATACAAGGTAGAGTTCATCTCCGTGAGGAGCTCTTGAGGATATCCTAGACGGATCTTCCCATGAAGGGGTCTTGAATCCGCTTGGGGGATCTTCTCCGAGGAGGCGCGATCTTCGAGGAGAAGGTAACCAAGTGGGTGAGCAAAGCTCTCACACAAATATGAGCTAATCCTTTGCTAACCCTAGAATGGAGGAGGGGGATGAGTATATATAGTAGTAGCCACGAAGGGATAAGTGATGGGCGAAAGGGTACATGGGCCTTGGCCCGAGTCTCTGCGTGCAGGCAGGGCTGGAAGTTCCGGGGACGGCCGGAAGGTCCGAGCGCCGGAGGTTCCGGGCGAGGGTCCGGACAAGGTCTGGGCTATCCAGAGAGTTGGCACACTCTCGGGCGGCTTCGATGCTTCGGGGCTGGAAGTTCCGGGAAGGCCGGAGGTTCCGGGGGCCGGAAGTTCCGGGCAGCGGCCGGAAGTTCCGGGCTTTCCAAAAGCTTGTCCATTCTTCTTCTTCCTTCTCTTCCACGCTTCCCTCGCGGATGGTGTAGTTGTTCCTTGGAGCTTGCACTCCTCCTCGACATTCGTGAAGCTCCGACAATACCTATGCATGCACACGGGAGGAGTGTCAAGTAGTATACCATCCTCGAGAGGGTCAAGTGAACACGTGTAAAGGAGATGATTCACCTTTGTGTATGTGAAGTAGATGTCGCACGTGTCACTTGCCAAATGGACTCTTGACATGGTGATGTCCGTAGGATGCTCCGCATCAGTCGAATTGCTTGAATCTCTTCACATCAGCAGTGTTGATGGTAGGAGTGACAGAGGGAACGCCATTTTCCACAACGTACCAGAGATCATTATCAATTGCCTCAAGATGCATACGCATCTTATTCTTCCAGTGGGGGTAGTCCGTCCCATCGAAGGTAGGACACCACCAGAGACCTTGATCGTACCTGCGTCGACATAACTAAAACTCCAGGCAGTTAAACCAAAATCACACAGAACAAGGGAGTACCTTGCTCTGATACCAATTGAAAGTGCGTTAAGTCGACTAGAGGGGGGTGAATAGGCGATTTTTATGAATTCTCCACTGAGGAATTTCAGGGTGAGGAAATTCCTAAGCAAAGAACTATTAGTAGCGGAATAAGTACTCGGATGCAAGCATAACAGAACAACAGCACAGTCATCATGATGAAATGAAAAGAAGCACAGAGTACACAAATCGTAAACACAGGATAAGTAGGCTGAAGACAAGTTGACTGAAGAAATTGAACTGAGGAAATTGAGAAAATCTTCAGTCAAAGTCTTCAAACAGTAACGATCAAGTACACAACACAGTAATGAGGAAATGGAAGGGTTGAGGAAATAGAACCAGTTAGCTTGGTGAAGACAATGATTTGGTAGACCAGTTCCAACTGCCGTGATAGTTGTACGTCTTGTTGGAGCGGCTAGGTATTTAAACCTGAGGACACACAGTCCCGGACACATAGTCCTCACCATAATCTCCTTGAGCTAAGGTCACACAGACCTCGCCCAGTCACTCGTGGTAAGTCTCCAGGTGACTTCCAAACCTTCACAAACTCGGTCACTCGACGATTCACAATTTCCTCTTGGATGCTCTAGACCATGACGCCTAACCGCCAGGAAGATACACAGTCTTCAAAGGTAACAAGCATCAGATCCACACAGGATCAATCTCTTCAGTGATGCTCAATCACTTTGGGTTTGTAGGTGTTTGGGTTTGGCTTTTCCTCACTTGATGATTTTCGCTCAAAGTCCTCGGAGGATGGGATGCTCTCAATAACAAGTGTCAGTTTCTCGCGGAGCAGCCAACCAGCTAGTGGTTGTTGGGGGCGGCTATTTATAGCCTAGGGAGCAGCCCGACATGATAAGACATAAATGGCCTTCAATGATATGACCGTTAGGTGGATAAGATATTTCGGGACAGCTGGAGAATAGCATAGCAACGGTCGGAAATTTGAGCTCTCAAATTCCTCAGGGCTATCATGTTCCTCACTTGTAGGCAATCCGCACTGGCGAATTCCTAACTCCTCAGTCAGAACAAATTCCTCAGAGACCAGAAGATCATTGTCTCTGTCACTGAAGAAATTGACTGAACTGTATGAGATTTCCAATGGCTTCACTTGAAAGGATTGGTAGGTGTAGGATTTTGAGTTGAGCATCGCTTGGAAACTTTTCCTTAGTTTTTCCACGACCCCCTTTAACAGTACGGTGTTTCCTATGACACAAGAAAGAGAAAATGAAACTACGAGAACAAAAGTTTCCACGCTTCATGTTCCTCACATCAATATCAAGTCTTCACGGTCACACCAATTTCTTCACTTTCAAAGTCTTCAAAAAACCAAAGTCTTCAGTTGAAGACATTCATTTTTAGGGGTCGACTTTCTCTATAAATATCAAACTCCTCATGGACTTATAGACCTGTGTACACTCATAAACACATTAGTCTGTTAACCTATAAGTCTTCAATACACCAAAATCACTAAGGGGCACTAGATGCACTTACACCTAGATGCACATAGATACAATAAAGAGCCAATCATGGAGCGGTATACCTTTTGATCGAAGTCAATACCATTTTCATCAGTGCATAGATGGCCATTTGTGGTCATAGGAATTTTGACGCCTTTGCAATCTTGCATGCAGAACTTTCTCAACACATCCTTGAGGTATTTCTCCTAAGATATGAAGATGTCGTTGCGCTATTGAAGAATTTGAAGACCTAAGAAGAATTTCAATTCTCCCATCATAGACATTTGATATTCCTCACTCATCATATAGGCAAATTCGTCACTGTAACGTTGGTCAGTACAGCCAAAGATGATATCATCAACATATATTTGGCACACGAATAATTCATCATCATAGGTTTTAGTGAGAAGAGTTGGGTCAAGTGAACCGGGTTTGAAGTCTTTCTTCATGAGGAATTCCTTCAAAGTATCATACCACGCCCGAGGGGCCTGCTTGAGGCCATAAAGGGCCTTATTAAGTCTGAAGACATTGTCAGGATGCTTTGGATCTTCAAAACCTGGGGTTGAGCAACATATACTTCTTCCTCAAGCTTACCATTGAGGAATGCACTTTTCACATCCATTTTATATAAGATGATATTATGATGGTTAGCATAGGCAAGCAATATGCGAATAGCCTCAATTCTAGCAACAGGTGCAAAAGTTTCATTGAAATCAATTCCTTCAACCTGTGTGTAGCCTTGAGCTACAAGCCGAGCTTTATTCCTCACCACAAGGCCATTTTCATCTTGCTTGTTGCGGTAGATCCATTTGGTGCCGATGATATTGTGCTTGCGTGGGTCTGGTCACTTGACAAGTTCCCAGACATTATTGAGCTTGAATTGGTGTAATTACTCTTGCATCGCTTGAATCCACTCAGGCTCCAGAAATGCCTCGTCTACTTTGGTGGGCTCTGTGATAGAGACAAAATCAAAGTGCCCACAAAAGTTAGACAAATGTGAAGCCTTTAAGTGTGTGAGAGGACCTGGTGCGTTGATGTCGCTGATGATTTTCTCGATCTGCACTTCATTTGCAATGCGAGGGTGAGCGGGTTGACGACGTTGAGTCGGCTCAACATTTTCTTCAGAGCCAGTTTCCTCAGGTGCACCAGCATGGTGTTGTTCACGATCTGGAATGACTTCTTCAGTAGATTCTTCGGTAGGAATGACATCCTCAGTAGCCTTGAACTTGATGGATTCCTCAGGTGACATTTCATCTAGCACAGGAGGTAGGTGATCTCTTGGCGAGCCATTAGTTTCATCGAACCGCACATCTACAGTTTCAACAACCTTGTGGTGAACGGTGTTGAAGACTCTGTAGGTGTGCGATTCCTTTCCGTAACCAAGCATAAAACCTTCATGTGCTTTCGGTGCAAATTTAGAATTGTGATGAGGATCTCTAATCCAACATTTAGCACCGAAGACTTTGAAATAACTCACATTGGGTTTCTTGTCAGTGAGGGGTTCATATGAGGTCTTGTTGAAGAATTTGTGAAGATATACCATGTTGATGATGTGGCACGCAGTATCAATTGCCTCAGGCCAGAAATGAGGAGGCATCTTATATTCATCAAGCATAGTGCGAGCCATCTCAACTTCTTGCGCTCCACGACGCCATTCTGCTGAGGAGTATAAGGAGCAGAGAACTCGTGAGTAATACCAAGTTCATCAAGATAGTCATGAAGACTAGTATTCTTGAACTCGGTCCCATTGTCACTTCTGATGTGCTTGATCTTCACACCAAAGTTGGTTGAAGCCCTCGAGGAAAATCGTTTGAAGACTTCATGCACTTCATATTTGCAAGTGATGATATGCACCCATGTGTAACGAGAATAGTCATCAACAATAACAAAGCCATATAAAGAAGCAGCATTAGTGAATGTGGCATAACGAGTAGGACCAAAGAGTTCCATGTGAAGCAGTTCAAATCGACGAGTGGTAGTCATGATGGTCTTTGAGGGATGCTTGCCTTGGTCATCTTTCCAGCTTCACAAGCTCCACACAGGTGATCCTTGAGGAATTTGACATCCTCGATGCCAATGACATGCTTCTTCTTCGTGAGAGTGTGCAAGTTCCTCATGCCAGCATGACCAAGTCATCGATGCCATAGCCAGCCTTCTGAAGCTTTTGCAAGTAGACATGTAGCAGGTTGTGGTCCTATAGAGAAATCAACAATATACAAGTCTCCTCTCCTAAAACCTTCAAAGACGTTGGAAAGGTCAGCTTCCATGATCACAACACAACGATACTTGCCAAAGACAAAAACCATATCAAGATCACAAAGCATTGAGACTGACATGAGGTTGAATCCTAAGGACTCGACAAGCATGACTTTGTCCATGTGTCGATCCTTTGAGATTGCAACCTTACCTAGACCCAATACCTTGCTTTTGCCTTTGTCAGCGTAGGTGATATGCTTCAGATGCGATGGAGATAAAGAAGTGTCCATCAATAAGTTCCTGTCACCAGTCATGTGATTTGTACATCCACTTTCGAGGACCCACTCAGTGGCTTTGGGTTGATCATCCTGCAGCTGAATTAGTGCATCTTACGAACTCATATACTTCCTCAGTGAAGAATATGACATCAAATTCATCAGATCAATTTCATCAAGCAATAGAACAGATATAGCAGTAGAGGACGTGAGAAATGAAAATTCATTTCTTCATGATTAGCTTGCGTCCTTTCAAGCATATTTAGGTCTCCAGCAAATTCTTCAGATGTTGAAGTTCGTCTGCAGACCTGACCCTGCATAAGAGATTAGTTTCTTTTCTTCACCACCCACATCTGGAGGGGTGGCAAAGAGTTCATCATTCTCCGAGCTCCATAAGAGAAAGGTGGCATAGAAGCCAATCCACTTTGTTTCACAGAAGAGGGGTTAGAGTAAGCATATGAATAAGCAGATAAATTCTTCGAGGACTTATGAACACAATGATTTGAAGAATAATGCACATATTCATAGCCCTTAGTCTTTCCCTGCGAAACAGAAGTGTTAGCATGATGATGTTCATACCAGACTTTGATCCATATGAGGAATTTGATCGATATGAAGACTTTGGTCCATATGAAGAATTTGATCTGGGGTTCCTATTCTTCACAAGTGTTGTCATGATGACATTCACCTGAAGACTTTCAAGGCACCTTTTGGGAACCCAGATTTTCTTCATAGGGGGACCGTTCCTGCAGTTAGTGCCAATATATCTAGCAAATACTTCACCATTATGATTTTTTAACAGTTTATAGTTGGAGTCAAATGACTCATCAGAAGAATATGAAGATTCACATGTAAAGCCAGATAAAGTGGATGGATCTACTAGAGGTCCCTTTGTAGCAACCCATGAGGTTTTGGGATACTGCTCAGGTTTCCAGTAGGTCCCATCAGCATTGAGTTTCCTCTCAAAGGCAATACCCTCTTTCCTAGGGTTCCTGTTGAGGATCGGCTTTTTAAGCACATCACAAAGTGCCTGATGCCCTTTGAGGCTTTTGTACATGCATGTCACGTACAATTCCTTCAGCCCTGCATTGTCAGTGATACTGGTAGCATCCTCAGATGAGGAATTTGTGTTAGGAGAGACACTTGAAGATTTTGTAGCAATAGACGCATTTGAACTTTCAGGTGAAGAATTAGCAGATTCACGTTCAATGCATTTCAAACATGGTGGAATGAATTCTTCCTGGGCGGCACTGATCCGTTGAGCAAGCAATGAATCACGTTCCTTCTGAAGATCTTCATAACTCTCCCTTAGCTTTTCAAGATCTTGCTTTCTTTGAAGAAATTCATAAGAAAGCTTCTCATGATCAGATAAGAGAGTGTTATTATGACTTTGAAGGTTGTCAAACTTGGACTGAAGTCTTTGAAGATTATCAGTCAAGGTTTGAGTTAATCCATTTCTTCACCCAACATATCATCGCTTTCATCAAGCATGTTTTGAACTTTTTCCAATGCTCTTTGTTGTTTAGTGGCAAGGGAAGCAAGTTTGGTATAGTTGGGTCCAAATTCATCACCAGATTCATCATCACTAGACTCAGATAGGTAGCATTCGGTTACCTTGGCACCTTTTGCCATAAGGCATGGTGCAGAGGATGATGATTCCGGATCGAAAGTCATCACCTTGAGCGATTCCTTTAAATCCTCAAACCAGGGATCATGACGAGTTCGATGACCTTCATAGACCTCAGAGAGTCGGTCCTAGATAAGATTCACATGGTTGAGATGCATAATGTTCCTGAACTGATTTTGGGACAGACAGGAGCAGATGATGTCCTTCGCTGTGAGGTTAAGTAGGGTGTAGTTGCGAATATCATCGGCCTCCGCCATCTTGCATAGATCGGTACGACCAATCTCAGTGACGGTCCACAGTCATCGCCATGAGGCGCTTCTTCATCATGGCCTTCCACTTGGGATAATCATGGCCATCAAAGATGCGGCATGTCACAGTCTTCATTCCTGCGGTCGACATAACTAAAACTCCAGGCAATTAAACTAAAATCACACAGAACAAGGGAGTACCTTGCTCTGATACCAAGGAAGTGCGTTACATCGACTAGAGGGGAGTGAATAGGCAATTTTTACAAATTTGTCACTGTGGAATTTCAAGGTGAGGAAATTCCTAAGTCATGGACAACTAGCAGTGGAATAAGTACTCAGATGCATGCATAACGGAACAGAAGCACAGTCATCATGATGAAATGAAAACAAGCACAGAGTACAAGTAGTGTATAACCAGGATAAGCAGGCTGAAGACAAACTGACTAAAGTAATAGGATTGAGGAAATTGAGAATGTCTTCAGTCAAAGTCTTCAAAAAGTAACGATCAAGTACAACAGTATATGAATGAGGAAATGGAAGGGCTGAGGAAATAGAACCAGTAGCTCGGTGAAGAGAGTGATTTGGTAGACCAGTTCCAACTGATGTGACAGCCGTACATCTGGTTGGAGCGGCTAGGTATTTAAACCTGAGGACACACAGTCCCGGACACACAGTCCTCACTGTATTCTCCTTGAGCTAAGGTCACACAGACCTCGCCCAATCACTCGTGGTAAGTCTTCAGGTGACTTCCAAACCTTCACAGAGTTGGTCACTCGGTGATCCACAATTTCCTCTTGGATGCTCTAGAACATGACGACTAACCGTCTGGAGGATGCATAGTCCTCAAAGGTAACAAGCGTCGGTTCTACACAGGAATAATCTCTTCAGTGATGCTCAATCACTTTGGGTTTGTAGGTGTTTGGGTTTGGGTTTTCCTCACATGATGATTTTTGTTCAAAGTCCACGGAGGATGGGATGCTCTCAATGACAAGTGTCAGTTTCTCTCGGAGCAGCCAACCAGCTAGTGGTTGTAGGGGGCGGCTATTTGTAGCCTAGGGAGTAGCCCGACATGATAAGACATAAATGCCCTTCAATGATATGACCGTTAGGTGGGTAGATATTTTGGGATAGCTGGCGTGTAGCACAGCAACGATCGGATATTTGAGTACCAAATTCCGCAGGGCTATCATGTTCCTCACTTGTAGGCAATCCGCACTGGCGAATTCCTAACTCCTCAGTCAGAACAAATTCCTCAGAGACCAGAAGAACTTCTTCTCTGTCACTGAAGAAATTGACTGAACTGTATGAGATTTCCAATGGCTTCACTCGAAAGGATTGGGTAGGTGTAGGATTTTGAGATGAGCATCACTTGGAAACTTTTCCTTAGTTTTACCTCGATCCCCTTTAACAGTACAGTGTTTCCTATGACTCAAGAAAGAGAAAATGAAACTACGAAAACAGAAGTCTTCACGCTTCATATTCCTCGTATGAATACCAAGTCTTCACGGTCACACCAATTTCTTCACTTTCAAAGTCTTCCGAAAGCCAAAGTCTTCAGTTGAAGACATTCATTTTTAGGGGTCGACTTTCTGTGTAAATATCAAACTCCTCATAGACTTATAGACATGTGTACACTCACAAACGCATTAGTCCCTTAACCTATAAGTCTTCAATACACCAAAATCACTAAGGGGCACTATATGCACTTACAGGTATGCAACGAATCTAAAGAGGGGAGCGAGTCTTGAAAAATTGAAATTTTTTGGTTTCAAGAGTCATGATTGGCACATATGGCTTGAGCGGGTAATGCCGATGATGTTGCGTGGCTTTATCCTTGAGGATGAATGGCTAGTACTGGCAGAGCTGAGCTATTTCTTCCTTGTTCTTTGTGCGAAAGAACTATCGCCTGCCGTGATAGATGACATGGAAAAGTTTGCATCGGAGTTGCTCTGCAAGTTAGAGAAGATCTTTCCAACGGGCTTCTTTAATCCAATGCAGCATTTCATTTTACATCTCCCAACCGAGACAAGACTGGGGGGGCCCGTGCAAAATCATTGGTGCTATGCAACTGAGAGGATGCGAAAGATGCTTCGAGAAAAATGTAAAAATAAACGTAGAATTGAAGCATCGATGGCCGAGGCATTCATTACTGAGGAGGTGGCACACTTCGTGACAACACACTACGAAGCCAAAAATCGTCATTTGCATAATTCGAAGCCTTGGTACAATGCTGGCGACCCTAATAAAGGTGGATCCAACCATAGCATATTCAAAGGGAAGCTCGCACCAGCCAGTGCTTTGAAACCAATAACATTGGATATCGAAGAATGGCAGACCATTTCGTTGTATATCTTCTACAACCTAACCGAAGTGCGGCCATACATTGAGTAAGTTCTTGGTACATTGTTTCACAACTTCTAATTCCTTTGAACTGCTCTTATTCCTGGATATTTGATACAGTCAATACATCACCAAATTCTCAGATGGAGCAGTGATCATACAGGATTCCATCAAAGAGTATGAGCTTCTGGCAAAGCATGGAGGCGGCTATCCCGGTTTCATCTCTTGGTTCAAAAAAAGGTAATTACCATTAATAGACCATTTCATTTCTTGGTCTAATTTGTGGCTAACGCAACAATCCTTTCGTATTAAACTTGTAGGCTAATTCAGAGTCTACGGACGCCGAATTGAGACAAGCCGCTAATGGTTTTGACTATAAGGTCTGTTCATTTGAGAAATATGACATCAATAGGAATCGCTTTCGTACCTTTGGCAAAGAGCTATCTATGGCCGACCGAAAATCTACAAATTGTGGAGCCTCTGCTATTGGCGAAGGAGGTACCGAATATTATGGAAGAGTTGAGGCAATTTATGAACTTCTATTCTATGGTGAAAACCCACTGAACGTTGTTGTCTTCAAATGTTATTGGTTCCAGCCGACAGAGACTATAAGGACACATGAGCATATAGGGCTAGTTCAAATCAAACAAAGCACCCATTTAGATGTTCCCGATGTCTATATTATGGCTCAACAGGTGACCCATGTTTTCTATCTATAGTGTGCCTGCCAAACTAATACAAATCTGAATGGGTCAGATGTCGTTTATGAAGTGCCGCCACGTGTTAGACCACCTCCCCCCCCCAATGAAGAGGATTATGAACCTCACATTAACCCGGACACATATGAAGGAGAATTCTTCCAAGAAACACGTCTTTCCAAGAAACATTTCAAGACCCGCTATACTTCACCCCCAGAACAAGGAAGTAGATAGCGACTGTGAATCTGACTTCACCCTTGAGCCGGAACAAGAAGAGACGGAATAAGAAGAGGTTACTGCTGCGGATGACCTGTCAATGCTTGACAGATTATAGAAAGGCCTTCCACATGACGATGCCGCTGAACCCGATGAGCATGTCCTTCATGCTGACACATGTGAAATTGATGGTGCATCTATTGCCCGGAGCATATATAGACGATCCAGACTATTATTAGTTTGTATGCATCCCAACTTAAGTTATATAACAATTATTATTCATGTCATGTATTCAATTTTTTATGTTGTACTAATTTTTTTTTACTCTTTGTCATGGCAGGTGTTGAAAGATGGTGGGCGCGGATCCAGAGCGCTCCGCGGATACTCTTCGTCGGGGCCTCGTGGGAGGGGTACTTCCATTCCACCCCTACATCTCCGGAGAGCGTTGATACAAAGCATGGGGACACCGCCGGGGGGCGCTTCTTCATCAGCGTCATTACCCATCAGGAGAGGAGGTCGGGGAGGATGTGGCCGCGGGAGAGGTAGGCAGGCTGCTACGCCTTCCTCGTCGCCAACCCTAGCTGATTCACCCGAGCACAGGACTGCTAGAGTGGACCCGTCTGAGGTTGAGGCTACGGGGACTCCGAACCACAAGGTTCGGGTGGACGGGCCCTCGGCCCACGAGACTCCGGTCCCAGAGGCTTCGGCTCACGACACTTCGTGCCACGAGACTCCGGACCAGGCTATGTCCCAGGAGACGTTCGGATGGGGTACCTGGCCGGATCAGCCTGAGGGGCCGAGTGGCCATGCTGATGGTGGCGGGGATGAGTTTACTGATAGTGAGGGCGAGGTGGTTGAGGGGGCCACCGTGTACCAGCATGGTGGTACACGGCTCCGGACCTTCCGGCGACCCGCGAGCATAGGCCGGTGATTAGACCTGATGGGGAAAAGTAAGTGCATTTACTCTTTTTGTTCCTTTTGCCTTCACGTTTCTTCAAATATCTAATGCGTTGGCCTTGTCATATTGTAGGCGTTGGGTACACGCCAGCGAAGTCCACAGGCCCAACAATGTCCTTGCTGTGATTTGCCGACAAAATTTCCCGGGGGTTGTCTTGTTACCCTGTGAGGGTCAGCTTCCACAACTAGGATTAAGCTGGGAGCACTACTTGGCTTCCTAGGCCCCGCTGCAGTAGATGATTGACAGTGTCTTTTGCCACACGAGGGCTGAGATGGTGATCAGAACCTTTTGGGTAATTTCTCCTTTACACAATTAAAAATTAACAATAGCTAGTTATTATACTAATCAGTGTTTTCTCGTTTGATTGCAGATCTTCTACACGTGTGAGGAGGGATACGAGGAGGAGGCGGCAAAGGTTATCGACAATGAGTGCAAGCGCCTACTACAAAACTTACGACACGAGGATCGGCCGCAGGCTAATCGAGACTACTACACCAAGCGTGGTATTAAGAAGGACAAGACGTCGTGCCGGGCTAAGTTTCTGAAGAAGGAGCAGTACATGAAGGTAATTACCTATTCTTAAGGCATTGTACTTAGTTTCCTTGATTTGATTCATAGTCATAACGCTCAAATTTACTCTTTACTAACTTAGGTGCCCCCGAGATGGTGTGCGTATAAGATGGAATGTTGGGAGGTGTTGGTGGATGAGTGGTGCATAGGCCGCTGGCGAGCCGTCCACGAATGCCAAGGACGGGCGTGCACAAATGGTTAGTGTGCCACACCATCAAGGCAGTGCCAACTTATATCAGTTCGGGCAAAACCGGGTATGTGGTTTACTTCATGATTCATGCAATTCATTCTTCATGCTAGCTTGAGCCCTTTACTCAAACTTCATTCCTCTCTTTTAGGCTTGACACAATAACACGGAGGTTCCTGAGGTGTACGACCTCTATGGCATGGCCCATAGTGCCTCGTACAAGAAGGCCAATGCATTCTCTGAGTCTGACCTCGATCGTCCAAAGAATTTCGCCAACATCTCCTCCCACCACAAGCTCGTGAGGTACAACCAGGAGGGGAAGGCGAGGAAAGGAGAGTACTTTAACCCGAGCCAGCATCCCTTTTGATCCAGAGACTGGTGATGATATCTGGTGGAGGGAGGCCCCATGGCTCATTAGCCATTGGAGATGGATTGATACGTTGTCCTGTCACTCTCCCAGAGACCAAGGCGCGCCAAACGAGCTCCTGCCCTGAGATAAGGACTCGTCCATGGCCAGTTGATCTCACCATCGAAGTTAGTTATACAGACTCAGATATCTTTCCTCCATCACATTGTGTGTGTGGTCATCGATGATTACAGTGCTAACGAGGAGTGGTGCTGCAGGCTGCTCTTCTAAAAGAGAGAGAGAGAGAGAGAGAGAGAGAGAGAGAGAGATGACCCAGGTGCTTCTAGAGGAGAGGGGCCGGGTGGCGGCAGAGAAGGAACTGCTGGCGAGGAGAAGACGGCTTGGTTGTTGGAGGAGGAGAGGGCACGGAATGACGCGGCTCACCGGGCCATGTACGAGCTCATCGTGGTAAGTTTCTTCTGCATATTAGCCAAATCATGCATGTAATGTTCATTTCATTACTAGCTAATATGACTGACTTGTCAAAACCAAATGTGCAATCTATGTGCGAGTAGAACGGTCAGGCCCCTCCGCCGATGTCGTTCATCACTAGAGCGGGAACGGTGAGTTTCATTTGAATGGTCATTATTTACTAGTCTTAACATTTGAGTGTCATCATGCTAACGAGAACTTTGCAAATGATCTTTGGTGCAGCATAACTCCGGAGCTGCATCGCACACCCCTTCTCTAGGTGAAACCGGCCCAAGGAACCCCAGTGATTGACCTCCGATAAGTTTTCTCTAGTGTTTCTCTTAACAAATGCATACTTAACTTTGTACATGCTTATTAGCCCTATTATGCCACATACTTAGCTTATTTCCCCAAAAAAAAGACATACTTAGCTAATTATCCTCCAAAATGACATAATTAGCTTATTTAATTCATGTATGTCATAATTAGCTTATTCATTTCAAAAATGGCATAATAACCTTGCTTAGCTCATAAATGCCATATACGTAGCTTATTTTCCTCCAAAATGGCATAATCACCTAAGTTGGCTAAAAAATGACCTATACTTACCTAAGTTGGCTCAAAAATGGTATAATTACTAGGTTAGCACAAAAATGACCTATACTTACCTTATTTTCCTCCAAATTGACATAATAAGCTTAGTTAGCTCAAAAATGGCATAATTACCTAAGTTAGCTCTAAAATGACACAAATAAGGAATAAGAAGAAAAACACGGAAGAGGAGAAAAAGAAAGAATAGAAGAAGAAAGATAAGAAAAAGAAATAATACAATAAGAAGAATGAGAAGGAAAAGGATAAAAAGATAGAAGAGAAGAAGAAAGATGAGAATAGGAGAAAAGAAGAAGAAAATATATTCTTATTCTTCCTTCTTCTCTTATTTATTTTTCTCCATCTTATACTCCTTCTTATTCTTATTCTTCTTTCTTTCTTTCATCCTCTTCTTCTTCTTCTTCTTATTGTTGTTCTAGTCTTGTTCTTCTAGTCTTCATCTTCTTCTTCTTCATTTATGACATAATTAGCTTATTCATTTCAAAAATAGCATAATAACCTAGGTTAGCTCATAAAGTCATATACTTCGCTTATATTCCTCCAAAATGGCATAATTACCTAAGTTATCTCTAAATGACCTATAATTACCTAAGTTAGCTCAAAAATGGCACAATTACCTAGGTTAGCTAAAAAAGGACCTATACTTACCTTATTTTCCTCCAAATTGACATAAAGCTTAGTTAGCTCAAAAATGGCATAATTACCTAAGTTAGCTCTAAAATGACACAAGTAAGGAATAAGAAGAAGAAAAACAAGGAAGAGGAGAAATAGAAAGAATAGAAGAACAAAGAGAAGAAAAAGAAAGAATAAAAGAAGAAGAATGAGAAGGAATAGGGTAAAAACCTTCTTCATCATCTTCTTCTAGTCTTGTTCTTCTTCTAACTTGCTTACTCCCATTTTTGCAGATTTGATTCACTTCATGGAAGCTGGCATTGATGGCTGATACGTCTCCAACGTATCTATAATTTATGAAGTATTCATGCTGCTATATTATCATTCTTGGATGTTTTATAATCATTTTATAGAACCTTTATATCATTTTTTGGGACTAACCTATTGACATAGTGCCCAATGCCAGTTGTTGTTTTTTGCTTGTCTTTTACGTCGTAGCAAATCAATACCAAACGGAGTCCAAATGCAGCGAAACTTTTTGGAGATTTTTTCTGGACCAGAAGACACCCGGTGGGCCAAACAAGTACCAGAGGGGAGCTCCGAGGGGAGCACAACCCACCAGGGCGCGCCTGGGTTGTGCCCACCTCGGTGGCCTCCCGCACCGCCTCTTCGCCCTATAAATTCCCAAATATTCAAAAAGCCCTCTGGGTAACCCTAGATCAGAAGTTTCGCCGCCGCAAGCCTCTATAGCCAGGAAAAACCAATCTAGACCCCGTTCCGGCACCCTGCCGGAGAGGGAAATCATCACCGGTGGCCATCTTCATCATCCCGATGGCCACCATGATGAGGAGGGAGTAGTCCACCCTTGGGGCTGAGGGTTTGTACCAGTAGCTATGTGTTTAATCTCTCTCTCGTGTTCTTGGGATGTCATGATATTGATGTATCGCAGGCTTTGTTAATATAGTCAGATCATATGGTGTTTTCCCCTCTCTATCTTGTTGTGAATTGATTTTTCCCTTTGAGATCTCGTTTTATCAGATTGAATACTTTTATGGATTTGAGAGCACTTGATGTATGTCTTGCTATGAATACCCGTGGTGACAATGGGGTATCATATTGATTCACTTGCTATGTGTTTTGGCACTCAACTCGTGGATTCCCGAGGTGACATTGGGGTAATCTATGCATAGGGGTTGATGCACGTTCTCGTCTTTGTTTCTCCGGTAGAAATCTTGGGGCACTCTTTGAGGTTCTTTGTGTTGGATTGAGTATTATGAATCTGAATTTGTTTTGGTGTTATTTTAGTACGAACTCTTGATAGATCGATCGGAAAGAATAAGTTGTGTTATTTTAGTACGAACTCTTGATAGATCGATCGGAAAGAATAACTTGGTGTTATTTTAGTACGAACTCTTGGATAGATCGATCGGAAAGAATAGCTTCGAGGTGGTTTCATACCCTGCCAACTATTCATTTTTATGTTCTCCGCTAGATATGAAGTTTGGAGTGATTCTTCATTGCACGTTGAGGGATGGTTATATGATCCAATTATATTAGCATTGTTGAGATATTGCACTAGTGAAAGTACGGACCCTAGGTCTCATTTTCAAGCATTGCAATACCGTTTGTGCTCACTTTTGTTACTTGCTACCTTGCTTTTTTTATTGTTACTATTACAAAAATCAATATCTACTATCATTACTACACTTGTATCACCATCTCTTCACCAAACTAGTGCACCTATACAAATTACCATTGTATTTGATGTGTTCGGGACACAAGAGACTTTTTATTATTTGGTCGTAGGGTTGTTTGAGAGAGAACATCTTCATCCTACGCCTCCCACGGATTGATAAACCTTAGGTCATCCACTTGAGGGAAATTTGCTACTGTCCTACAAAACTCTCCGCTTGGAGGCCCAACACGAGTCTACAAGAACAAGTTGTGTAGTAGTCATCAAGCTCTTTTCTGGCACCGTTGCCGGGGAGGTGAGTGCTTGAAGGTATATCTTTAAATCTTGCAATTGAATCTTTTAGTTTCTTATTTTATCACTAGTTTGGTTCATAAAAGAAAACTACAGAAAAATGGAATTGAGGTTGCATCATATTGTTCATCTTTATAATGGAATTGAGGAAAATTGTGCTCAATTGATAGAAAAAGAATTCAATAAAATGTTTGGCGTAAGTGATGAGCATGATTGCAATGTTATTAGTATGAATTCTTTGAATATCCATGATGCTAATGATATGCAAAGCTACAAGCTTAGGGATGCTATATTTGATGAAGCTGATATTTTTAGTCCCCCAAGTATTGATGAAATTTTTTATTATGATGATTGCATGTCTGTTATGATGATTATATTGATGAAAGTGGATTTGGAGATGTCATGACTTTATTTAATGATGAATCCACTATTTTGGAGGAGGTTGCAATTCATTATGACAACAAAGTTCCTATATATGATGATTATGGTGATGACATGTATGCTATATTGAATAATGATAACCATAAAGCTTGTCATCATGATTTTAATTCCCATTCACATGATAGTTATTTTGTTCTGTTTGGTCTCACGAATATTGATGAGAATAAATTTGCTTATGTGGGGAGTAACAAAATTTCTATGCTTATGTGTCATGAAAAGAATGCTTTATGTGATAGTTATATTGTTGAATTCGTTCATGATGCTACTGAAAATTATTGAGAGAGGAACTTATAATTCATGATGCTCTCTTTATGTTTCAATTCTTATCTTTTATGCGAGAATCATTGAAATCATCATGCCTACCTAAAAGGCATTAAAGAAAAGAGCTTGTTGGGAGACAACTCAACACATTTACCTACTGTTTTGTGTGTTCTCATGATTATGCTACTGTATTAATCATGTTTTATTGCTTTTCTTTCAATAAAATGCCAAGTAAAGCCTTTGGGATAGTGTGGATGATAGTTGACTTGAATCTGTTCAAAAACAGAAACTTTTGCGCTCAGTCCAGGAATTTTAAAAATTCACTGGAACGTGCTTTTGATCTGAATTTTTTACAGGTGATAGATATACAAATTCCCTACTTTGTCCTAATTTTTCAGAATTAATGGAGTAGCAGAAGTATGGTGGGAGTACAAATTACTACAGATTGTTCTGTTTTCGATAGATTCTGTTTTCAATGCATAGTTTGCTTGTTTTCTAGTTTCTATGGCTTATATTGCTCAATATAAATTATGGAAATGATAGAGTACAGTAGGAATTATGTGGAAACAATTATGAATCTTTTCTTTGACAGTACCCAGGTGAAAGGTTTGCTCTTTATCATACTAATCTATCTCACGAAGTTCCGTTATGTTTTGTGTGATTGGAGTTTTCAAGTTCTCGGTGAGATATCGACATGAGGAGAATAAGGAGTGACGAGACTCTAAGCTTAGGGATTCCCAAGGCACCCCAATGTAATATTCAAGGAAGATCCAAGCAACTCAGCTTGGGGATGCCCCGGAAGGCGTCCCCTCTTTCCTCTCCAACATTATCGGTAACCTCACTTGGAGCTATATTTTCATTCGTCACATGATATGTGTTTTGCCAAGCATCATTTTCTTTTGCTAGGATTTTCTTGTTGTTATTTAGAAAAAAAAATCATCTTTTATTTCAATAAAAGTGGCAAGGATAGCCTTTACCATGCTTATTTTGCAAGTATATGAGTTGTTGTTTCAAAAAGAAAGTTTGTCGTTGTTGCGAAAATTCCCGAGAAAAGTTAGAATGTGATAAAATATTGAAACTTTTTGCACAGTAATCTCTGCTAAATTTTCTACAGTGTGCTGAAATTTTTAGAATTTTTTGAGTTAAATAAGTATGGATACTTATTCATCCATTATAGACTGGCCTGTTTTGGCAGATTGCTGTTATGTTTGCATTGTTTGCATTTGTTTGCTTGTTTAATGATTCTATTTGAAAATACGAGTATTAAATATGCAGAGGTATTTAGTATGCAATGTTGGATAATCATTTTAGTGATTTGCTACAATGGAGAATGATAAGGTTTTGCATTGATTTATACTAACTTATCTCACGAGTTCTTGTTGAGTTTTGTGTGGATGAAGTTTTTAAGATTTAGGGAAACCGTGATATAAAAAGAATTAAGGAGACACAAAAGCTCAAGCTTGGGGATGCCCAAGGCATCCCAAGATAATATTTCAAGAAGTCTCAAGCATCTAAGCTTGGGGATGCCCTAGGCATCCCAAGATAATATTTCAAGAAGTCTCAAGCATCTAAGCTTGGGGATGCCCAAGGTATTCCAAGATAATATTTCAAGAAGTCTCAAGCATCTAAGCTTGGGGATGCCCCGGTAGGCATCCCACCTTTCTTCATCAACAATTATCGGTTAGCATAGGTTGATCCTAAGTTTTTTTTGAAAGATCCGGTTTTAGCTGGCTTCGTTGCTTTAGGAGAGAGCATACGAGAAAACAGCGGGGATCAAGCAATCATGGCCACAAGAGGAGTGTGAAAAACTAAGAGCAAAAGCTACAAGAAAAAACGAAGAGGAAAGAAAGGCATGCAACGAGCTATCTCGTAGTGGCTTCCCTGAACGGGTGCTCTATGCATGTCGCTCCGGTGTGTCTCCATTGCGCAAGATCCAGCTTGATAGCCTGGAGGACGTCGTCTGGCCGTGGCATTTTTCCTCTGAAATGGCAGGCATTCCTCTCCTTCCAAATGTGCCAAGCAATCATCAGCAGCATGGTTTTGAAATCTCTCCTCTTTCCGGTTGGGGTGCGCCTAATCATCTCCAGACAGTGTTGCAGAGAGCTATGGGTAGGCAGCTTGATTAGTCTCATAGCCTCGCAACCATTCCAGGTTGATGCAGACCTCCAAATCGTCTTGGAGAAGGGGCTTTCCACATCAGGTGCGACGCGGATTCCAGGCTCCTCATGCATAAACTGCAAAAATATCAGTTTGCCAGCCCCTCCTTTGTAGTCTGTCATCGCACCAGAGCCTGTTATTGTGGAGTAGCGAGGCGAACATCTTGACACTCCCCGACGCCCAGCATTTCCAGACAACGTTGCTATGGCTTGTGCTTGGCGTGTCCTTGAATTGCATTTTGTATGCTGCCCGGGCTGAGTAAACCACGCCTCCTCCTGCTATCCATATGATCTGATCGGCCACTTGGTTGTCGAGGGTGATCCCAGAGTGCTGGAGCCACCGCCAGAGGTGCAAGTAATCAGCAACGATGGATGCTTTGTTGCCGTGGCTGAGATCCCTGATCCATTGCTCGTTGCCAGCGCAGCAGCCACCGATCGGTTTTTGCGCCTCGAGTGCTTGAATAGGCTCGGGAAGGATGCACTTAGCATGGTACCATCAAGCCAGGGGCATGCCCAAAACCCTGCCTTTTGGCCGTCACCGATCCTCACTACTGCAGGATGCTGCTAACGCGACACTACGATCAGAGACCCTTCGACGAAACTGTGTGCGATGCAATAATCGCAAACGGTGGTGTAAAAGAACCATCAAAAAGGTGCAAAATGTTTGTGATGGCGGAGCCATCAAACACGGTTCAGATTTTAGTTGCATGTGTGATCCAGGGCATACGGTTCAGTCCAATGAACTGTTTGTGATGAGGCAGAACAAAAGAAACGGGCAGCCTGATGAAGGCGTGTGCGATATAGAGCATATGGTTCACTCGGATGAATTGTTTGTGATTAGGCAACACAAAATAAACGGTCAGCCAGATCAAGGTGTGTGTGATTGAGGGCATACGCTTCAGAAGGATTAACTGTTTGCGATTAGGCAACAGAACAGAAACGGGTCAGCCAGATCAAAGTGTCTGCGACTGATGGCATACACTTCACATGGATGAACTATTTGCGATTAGCCACAACAAACTGAAACACTTAGATAGATCAACGTGTGTGCGCTAGACGGTCACACACATTCTAATTAAAAGAAGCGTGCACGATGGTAATAACGAGTGCGCACGGTTGTTGGAACAAGACATGTGCTGACATTGCCTATTGCGGTGCACCCTATGGTGCAAACGCCACGTACGCGGCCGAGAAGGCGTACGTGCCCATGTTACGCCTTCCGGGAATAGTGCCGCACTTATAACCGTCAGTAAATTTTTAGTATGCGTCCCGTCCCAATTTTTTTAGAAGAACAGGGAGGCCGCGTCCCGTCACATTCCAAATTGCAAACCTGTTCACACTGATCAAAACCTAAAGGGTTTCCCACTTAGGAGCGTATTACTACTCAGTTATAAATACTACTAGTCCAAGATGACTGCACATTCCTCCTCAACTCCTCATCCACAAAAACAAAGAAGTCATTCATCATCGTTCCCTTGCGTCTGCCATGGCCAGCATGAGTTCTGGGTCGAGAGATTGCCACCAGGGAGAGTGGAGCCTGGAAGCAGAAGCACGAGAGATGTCCCACCTCGCGGCGAAAGCAGCCAACATGTCCCGCCGCACGGCCGTAACAGCAGATAGGTCATGCCGCGCCGCCAAAGCAGCACCGAGGTCCCGCCGCGCTGTCAATGCAGCAGACTGGTCCGGCCACGCCGCGGAAGCAGGAGAGATGTCCCGCCGTGCCGCGAATGCAGCAGAGATGTCCTCCCGCGCCGCGGCGGCCTGGGAAAATGTCTCGCAGGCAGGCAAGGACTCTTACAGGCGCATGCGTGCCCTCGTCCTTGGGCTGATGGATCAGATCTCCAGGTGGGCGAGGTTGCAGGATGACCTGAAAGCCTCGTTTGAACAGTCTACCAATGTCATCCAACGACTAGAGAGCAATGCAAAGCTCCGGGCCGAGCGCGACCTGCTGAAGGCGAAGATCGTCGGAAGTGCGGAGCTGCAGGAGCATACCACTGCCTTGTTGAAGAGAACCGGTGTCATCGTCGAGAAACTTATGGACGAGAATGCCATGCTGCGCATCGAGCGCAGAAGGCTGGTGGAGGAATCCGTGGATGCTCTCAAGCAGCATCTTGAGGACAAGAAAGAGCTCATCGCCGCTTGCCGCGGAGACTAGTTCCCGCGGCCTGCAGCAAGGCATCAAGAAAGTAGAGATCAGCGAGCCAGATCGTTGTCTTCCTTCTTTTTTTGTCCTTGTGTATTTCGGGTGTTGCTGCATGTGGCTTTTTTAATTATGTTCCTAAATATGTAAGACAATTATTATCCACTGTCATCGTCCTTATATTAATCATGCTTGCTATAAGTCATAGTCGATGCTATATAGGTCCGTCGGATCTTACATCAAGTTCCGTGCAAAACTTTCTTCTCAGATTTTCATTTTTCTCTCTTAAATCTCAGTCCAGTGAGACATATAGCCACGGCGTAGAACAGGTGCTCGGGCGCCATTAATGGAGACGTTGGGAGGGAGGCGCGCGACGGGTAGCGGTCAAAGGGCTCTACTCCCGATGAGCACGTGCAGGGGTCTGATCGCACGCCTCCCGTAGTCAAATAGCTACCCCGCACGGCACCTCCTAGCCAATAAAAAAAGGGGACGCATGGCAGCACGTAATTGGTAAGTAGAACGCCCACGGTTTCAATAATACTTGTGTTTCCGATTTGTAACATGACAACACTTGTTCCAAAATGACTTTGTTGATTGTTAACATGTGCGCCTTCACAAATCGGACAGAAAAATTACCACAGCATGTTGGTGCCATGACATGACACCATGCCAAGTTTCATGATTTTCAGGCGTGTTTTGGATTTACAGGAATTAAAAAACCAAGTTTCTCAATCTTTCCGACCGAGCCACGGCGCCTGGATGTTTGAATTTCATTCCCATCTCTTGCATAAGACCTAGAAATTCACCCAAGGACACACATGTGATTTTTCAAACAACTTTGGTGCACTGGAGCCTGTGCTTGTAGTTCAAATTTGAATTATGCACATTAAATGCGCAGAAACTCAATTAATGTATAAAAAAGGTCAAACGAACCCGGAATAATTCCAAAATTTAGCACGATACTTCTATTTGGTCTAATCTACCTGTGTAAAAAATTAAGGCGGGAGAAGGCACTGTCCGTATGTCGTTTCGCACACGGAGGTGACACGTTCCCTCTCGGAACCACGAGCCTTCTTGAGGGAAGCTCCGGTTTGAAAGAAGCTTACACCAAAGCTTGTCCCAATTCGGCCAAAAAAATTGCCGCAGCATGTTGCTGCCATGTCATGACACCATGCCAAGTTTCATGATTTTCAGGCGTGTTTTGGATTTACAGGAATTAAAAATACAAATTTCTCAATCTTTCCGGCCGAGCCACGATGCCCAGATGTTTGAATTTCACTCCCATCTCTTGCATGGGACCTAGAAATTCACCCAAGGACACAGATGTGATTTTTTGAAAAACTTTGGTGCACTGGAGCCTGTGCTTGTAGTTCAAATTTGAATTATGCACATTAAATGCGCAGAAACTCAATTAATGTATAAAAAGGCCAAATGAACCCCGAATAATTCCCAAATTTAGCACGATACTTCTATTTGGTCTAATCTGCCTGTGTAAAAAATTAAGGCGGGAGAAGGAAGTGTACGTATGTCATTTCGCACACGGAGGTGACACGTTCCCTCTCGGAGCCACGAGCCTTCTTGAGGGAAGCTCTGGTTTGCAAGAAGCTTACACCAAAGCTTGTCCCAATTCAGCCAAAAAAATTACCACAGCATGTTGGTGCCATGTCATGACACCATGCCAAGTTTCATGATTTTCAGGCATGTTTTGGATTTACCTGAATTAGAAAACCAAGTTTCTCAATCTTCCCGGCCGAGCCACGACGCCCAGATGTTTCAATTTCATTCCCATTTCTTGCATGGGACCTATAAATTCTCCCAAGGACACACATGTGAATTTTCAACCAACTTTGGTGCACTGGAGCATGTGCTTGTACTTCAAATTGTAATTATGCACATTAAATGTCCAGAAACTCAATTAATGTATAAAAAGGACCAAACGAACCCGGAATAATTTAGCATGATACTTCTATATGGTCTAATCTGCCAGTGTACAAAAATTAAGGCGGGAGAAGGCAGTGTACGTATGTCGTTTCGCACACGGAGGTGACACGTTCCCTCTCGGAACCAAGAGCCTTCTTGAGGGAAGCTCTGGTTTGCAAGAAGCTTACACCAAAGCTTGTCCCAATTCGGCCAAAAACTTTACCGCAGCATGTTGGTGCCATGTCATGACACCATGCCAAGTTTCATGATTTTCAGCCGTGTTTTGGAATTACAGGAATTAAAAAACCAAGTTTCTCAATCATTCCAGCCAAGCCACGACGCCCAGTTGTTTGAATTTCATTCCCATTTCTTGCATGGGACCTATAAATTCACCCAAAGACACACATGTAATTTTTCAACCAACTTTGGTGCACTGGAGCATGTGCTTGTAGTTCAAATTTGAATTATGAACATTAAATGCCCAGAAACTCAATTAATGTATAAAAAGGCCAAACGAACCCGGAATAATTCCAAAATTTAGCACGATACTTCTATTTGGTCTAATCTGCCAGTGTACAAAAATTAAGGTGGGAGAAGGCAGTGTACGTATGTCGTTTCGCACACGGAGGTGACACGTTTGTAAGGGCATTTTTATCCCTTAGTTGGTTTTGGTGATTGATGACAATGCTTTTGCGGACTAATCATGTGCATCGAATATTTCAGATATATTGACTAGGCACAAGATGTTTTGGTTCCCCTCGAAGGCTATGGAAGACATCGTTTCTCTTCGGTTCTTTTCGGTGGTATTGAGTCGTAGGGAGCCGTACTATTAAGAGGGGGTCCGCGTTGGAAAGGTTGAGTGGATTCATCACGTACACATCTCCCTTTGCACCTCCTTTCCTCTAGCCTTTGGAGCATCCTATGTTTTCCTTGTCTATGTAATATTGCTCTTGCTTGCTGAACTAAGGCATGCGGTAGTACTGCTCCCTAGAGCGGTAGTACCGCAGGACCTTGCGGTAGTACCGCCCGCTGGTGCGGTAGTACCGCAAGGGCCCACGGTAGTACCGCTTCTAGTAAGCGGTAGTAACGTGGTCCCTGACTTAGTTCCGCAAGTACGCGGCAGTAAGGGGCGGATGTAATTTTTTACATCCGCGCCCCGCGCAGTAGTACCGCAGCTGGCTTACAGTACTATCGCGTCGGGTTTTTGCATCGACTCCAACTCTGCGGAAGTAGCCACGGATGTAATTTTTTATATCCGTGCCTTCCCATCCCTGGACAGTCCCTGCCTTGCGGTAGTACCGCAAGGGGGAGCGGTAGTACCGCGCCGGCAGTACTACCGCCCTCTTCCTTAGTGCACCTTTGGCTGTTCTGGTCTCTGCTGTGTGGGCGGTAGTACCGCGGGGCCCTGCGGTAGTACCACGTGCCCCTGCGGTAGTACCGTGCCTCAGGTGCGGTAGTACCGCGTGCCCCTGCGGTAGTACCGCGCTGCGCAGGCTGAGTTGGTGGATAACGGTTGGATTTGTTCTTCCACTATATAAGGGGTGTCTTCCTCCTCTAGTTGACTACCTCTTCCACCTCCATGCTCCATTGTTGCTCCAAGCTCCATTTTCACCCGATCTCCTTCCCTAGCCAATCAAACTTGTTCATTCTCTAGGGATTGGTTAAGAAGGCCCCGATCTACACTTCCACCAAGAGAAATTTGAATCCCCCCACTAATCCCTTGTGGATCTTGTTACTCTTGGGTGTTTGAGCACCCTAGACGGTTGAGGTCACCGCGGAGCCATAGTCCATTGTGGTGAAGCTTCGTGGTATCGTTGGGAGCCTCCAATTAAGTTGTGGAGATTGCCCCAACCTTGTTTGTAAAGGTTCGGTCGCTGCCTCCAAGGGCACCAATAGTGGAATCACGGCATCTCGCATTGTGTGAGGGCGTGAGGAGTATACGGTGGCCCTAGTGGCTTCTTGGGGAGCATTGTGCCTCCACACCGCTCCAACGGAGACGTACTTCCTCTTAAGGGAAGGAACTTCGGTAACACATCCTCGTCTTCACCGGCTCCACTCTTGGTTATCTCGTGCCTTTACTTGTGCAAGCTTATTTGTGTTGTATCTCTTACTTGCGTGTGTGCTTCTTGTTATTGCATCATATAGGTTGCCCACCTAGTTGCATATCTAGACAACCTAGTTTGATGCAAAGTTTAAATTGGTAAACAAAAGCTAAAAAAATTTGTTGCCTATTCAACCCCCCCTCTAGTCAACTATATCGATCCTTTCAATTGGTATCAGAGCCTCGTCTCTTTATTAAGGACTTTACCGTCCGAAGAGTATGGTTGACGTTGTAGACGGTGTGGAGGAGCACTCCGGTGTGAATCCGGTCTCGTCTACAGGAGATGGGGGAACCGCGGTCTCTCATGGGGAATTCAATGTGGCGTTGGACACATTGAAAACCTCCATGACGACCGAGGTCGAATGCATGTTTAATAAATTCTTAGAAGGGCTTAAACTTTCCACCGCATCATTGAAAGTGGGTGATCCCACTAACAATGTGACGGATGCTACCTCCGACAAGGGGGAAGCTACTAGCGAGAAAGCTCCTTCTTCTAGTGGTAAAAATGGCACCGACATCTTTGCCCATGTGGAACCTCCACCTGTCTATGGTGGACCGCTTCCTTCCACTCATTTGAATCATGCCGGCCCTGCCCCTAAGATTGAGAAGAATGTAGAATTTGATTCTTGGGTCTAACGTTTTAAGCGTCATTTAAATCATGTGAACACTAACCTTTAGAGAATCATTGAAGAAGGTTTCTATCCGCATGACCAAAGCAACTTCACTCCTAGAGAATCGTGGACCATCAATTCAATGAGAATGCTCTCTTCATCATCCAAGAAGCAATCCCACCCGAAGATCTTCCTCATCTCCGGCCTTACAGCATTGCCAAAGATGCTTGGCGACAAGTGATTTCCCTCTATCGGGAAGCGCAAGCCTTCAACGCTCCAACTATGAAGTGGTGCAAGATGAAGCCGATGAGTTTGCAATGAAAGAAGATGAAGAACCTCGTGAGCTTTATCGGAGAGTAACCAAACTCGCGGTCTCTCTCCGAGATCATGGAAGTAAGGACACGGATGACAATTGGATCAAGCGCAAATTCCTCAAGGCAATGATGCCCTACCACAAAGCCATGTCCTCCGTCATTCGTCAAAGGCCGGACTTCCACACCTTGTCCTCAAGTGAAGTGTTGGATGAGTTCGTTGCTATGAGCATCTTGGACAAGACCGCCGACAATGCGGTTCTTCGCTCTCAAAGAGTAAAGAAGCCCAACCTTGCTCTAAAGGCCAAGGTTAGTATGGAGGAAGAGGATGAAGAGGAAGAAGAGGAGAGGAACCTCGAAGATACGAAGTATGCCTATCATGAACACATGGCTCTTGCTTCAAGGCAATTTTGGAGCAAGAAGAACTCATGGCCAAACTTCAACAAGAACAATTCAAGTGGTGCAAAGGGCAAGTAACGAGTGAGGACTTGCTTCAGTTGTGGCAATGTGAGCCACTTTGTTGCGGAGTGCCCTTACGAGAAGAGGGAAGACAATGGTGGCAAGCTCATCCGAAAGGACAAGGCCAAGTCGTTCCCCAACAAGAGCAACTTCACCAAGAAGACTCCTCCCAAGGCATTGGTGGTACAAGAAGAGTACAATGAGGATGATGACAATAATGAAGATGGTGAGTCGGTTGCCATGGCCTCCGTTGCCATTGCGATGACTCCACGGATGTCTCTCTTCGACTCACCCAATGAGAACATCACCGCCAAGTGCCTCATGGCTAAAGCCACCAACAAGGTAACCCCCAACATCAAAACTACCATCATTAATCATCCTTCTTCAACAGATAGCTTTGATGAACATGAGGGGACAAATGTGGAGGAGAATGAGTTTGATACCTTTATGGGTAAACTCAAGGGTAAATCCAAGAAGCACTTCGTTGCTCTCTTGGAACAACTTGGTGAAGCCAATGACATGATCGAGGCTCACGAAGATACCATCTCTAAGATGGAGGGGCATAGTCGTGACTATGCCGATGAGATTTTGGATCTTTCCAATGCTCTTGACGAAGAGCGTGGTCTTCGTTTCGCTCTTGAGGAGTCACACAACGATGATCATGCTAAGTTAAAGAAAGATCTTGATCATGCTCTTGTTGTGTCTCGTGTGCTAAACTCCGAGAAGGCAAAGCTTGGGGTTGATCTTGCTAGACTCAAAGAGGAGTTTGACATTCTCGACAAGGATCACAAAGTCTTGAAGGGTGTTCATGCTAGCCTCAAGGAGTCTCATGATCAACTCCAAGTGAAGCTAACTAAGGAGAAAGCCACCTTTCCTCATATGGTGTTAATTGATAATGCAAATGCTACTAACCCGTGTTGTGAGCATGTGCATCTTGTTGAGGAGAATGCTAAGTTGAAGGAGCAACTTGCGAAAGGCCTTGTGTCATGCATACAAGGTGAGAAGAACCTCAACGACCTTTTGAGCAATCAAAAGGAAGTTGCGGCCAAGGAGGGGATTGGGTTCACACCCAATCCCAAGAACAAGAAGAAGAATGACAAGACCAAACGACCTCCTCATCTCAAGCAAACTTTTGTGAAGGAGGGAGAGGGTGCTTCCAAGGAGAAGAAGAACAATGCGAAGGGTGGTGGTGTCAAGAAGGGCAATGCCACTCCCTCCAACAAAGCCGGCGACTTCAATCCTTCTTATGTGTTATGCCGTGCTAGTGATGGGCATGTTTATGCCAAATTTGTTGGTTCTCCTCATGAGTACATTGAATGGTCTATTTGGGTTCCTAAGACCCTTGTTACTAACATCAAAGGACCCATTACAAAATGGGTACCTAAAACCAAGCATTGATCTCTTGTAGGTGTTTGCTTCCGGTGGGGGATCATGGTTGCTCGATAGTGGAGCTACAAATCATATGACCGGAAGCAAGGACTTGGTGGTGGACGTGCACAAGATTCCATCTATGCCCACCAATGTCGAGTGGGGTGATGCCTCGTCTTCTAAGGTATTGGGACTCGGCAAAGTTGTCATTTCTCATGATCTCACGATCGAGAAGGTCATGCTTGTTGAGTCCGTTGCATACAATTTACTTTCCGTTCGTCAACCTGCAATCATGGGCTTTGCCACTTTCTTTGATATTGATACCGTGGCCCACTTGTGGAGCAAGACTCTTAAAGTAGCCTTTGTTGGGCATGTCGAGAACGGTCTCTATGTGATTAACTTTTCGGAGCGACCCACTAAGACCGCGACATGCCTAATGGCTAAAGTTGACATGCGATGGCTTTGGCATCGCCATTTAGCCCATGTCAATATGAGATCTTTGCAAAGTCTTCTCAAGGGGGACCATGTCCGTGGACTAACGAATGTTAGTTTTGCTAAAGATCGTGCTTGCAGTGCTTGTATCAAAGGAAAGCTACATGAGAAGGCTCACCCTCCCACGACAATCATTTACTCGAAGAGGCCTTTGGAGCTCCTTCATTTGGATCTCTTTGGGCCTCCATCTTTTGATAGTCTTGGGGGTAGGAAGTATTGCTTGGTGATTGTGGATGACTATTTGAGATACACTTGGGTGTATTTCTTCAAGAGGAAGAGTGAGACCCAACAAACTGTCATTGACTTTGCAAATGAAGCCCAACGTCAACACAATGCAAAGATATTGACAATAAGAAGCGACAACGGCACCGAGTTCAAGAACTACACCTTGGATGAGTTTCTTAGTGATGAGGGGATCAAGCATCAATATTCCGCACCTTACACCCCTCAACAAAACGGTGTTGCGGAGAGGAAGAACCGGACGTTGATGGATGCAGCAAGGACCATGATGGCGGAGTTCAAGTCTCCATACAACTTTTGGGCCGAAGCCATCAACACCGCGTGTCATGCATCCAATCGGCTCTACCTCCACAAGGGCTTGAACAAGACTCCATATGAGATTCTCACCGGTAACAAGCCCAACCTCAAGTATTTTCGGGTGTTCGGGTGTATGTGCTTCATTCTCAAGAAAGGTGTTCGGTTGTCTAAATTTGAGGCTAGAGCTTATGAGGGCATATTTGTTGGTTATGCTACAAACTCTCATGCTTACCGTGTCCTCAATAAATCCACGGGACTTATTGAGGAGACGTGTAATGTGGAGTTTGATGAGAATAACGGCTCCCAAGTGGAGCAAAGTGGCACTTGTGATGTAGGTGATGAAATTCCTCCTCAAGCCATAAGAAGAATGGGTGTTGGTTTTATCCTACCCATTGAGGAACCCCTTGTGGCCGAAGGAGAAGGGCAATGCTCCACTCAAGTGGAGCCATCACCAACCCAAGGCCCACACGCTTCCTAAGAACAAAGTGAAGGCCCTCACCCTCATGAACAAGACCAAGGGCAAGATCATGCTCAAGACGGTGTTGACACACCAAGTGATGCCCATGGTCAAGTTCTCTCCTCCGAGCAAGTTCAAGATCAAGAACAAGCTCAAGACGACGCTCAAGATGATCAAGCGACCGCTCCTCAACTCACCACCGAGGAAGAATTGGAGCGTCGTGCCACCAAGATTGCATCCAAGCTCTCCACCAAGGGTCATCTCATGAAGAATGTGCTTGGAAGCATTCAAAAGGGGGTAAGCACTCGTAGACAATTGGCAAACTATTGTGAACATCACGCATTTGTCTCTTGTGTTGAAACCCAAAAGGTATATGAAGCACTCGAAGATCCGGATTGGCTTAATGCCATGCATGAAGAACTCAACAACTTCGAGTACAACAAGGTGTGGAGATTAGTGCCGAGGCCAACAGGGAACCACAATGTCATTGGAACCAAGTGGATATTCAAGAACAAGCAAGATGCTCATGGGACCATCATTCGCAACAAGGCACGATTGGTGGCACAAGGCTACTCCCAAGTCGAGGGTATCGACTATGGTGAAACCTTTGCTCCCGTTGCTCGCCTTGAATCTATTCGTTTGTTGATTGCTTACGCTTCTCATCACAACTTTAAGTTGCGACAAATGGATGTGAAGAGTGCTTTTCTTAATGGTCCTATTAATGAGTTGGTTTATGTCAAGCAACCCCCCGGGTTCGAGGATCCCTACTTTCCCGATTATGTGTATCAACTCGATAAGGCACTCTATGGCCTTAAACAAGCCCCACGTGCGTGGTATGACCACCTTACCGAGTTGTTACAAGATCGTGGGTTTGAAGTTGGGATAATCGACCCCACTCTTTTTACTAAGAAGGTCAAAGGGGAGTTGTTTGTATGCCAACTATATGTTGATGACATTATCTTTGGTTCCCCTAACAAAGCTTTCAATGAGGAATTTGCCGCACTCATGACCTCGAAGATCAAGATGTCTTCTATGGGAGAGTTGAAGTTCTTTCTCGGTTTCGAAGTAAAGCAAAGAAGAGAAGGAACCTTCATCAACCAAGCCAAATACACTCAAGACATGCTCAAGAGATTCAAGCTAAGTGATGTCAAGCCGGCGTCCACTCCAATGCCCACCAAGTGCCAACTTGACATCGATCCCAATGGTAAAGCGGTGGATCAAAAGGTATATCGCTCCATGATTGGTTCCTTGCTTTACCTTTGTGCATCTAGACCGGATATCATGTTGAGTGTGGGAATTTGTGCACGGTTTCAAGCCGCACCTAAGGAAAGCCACTTTGTGGCGGTCAAGCGAATCTTTCGATATTTGGCTCATACCCCAAACTTTGGCTTATGGTACCCAAGAGGAGCAAACTTCAAGCTTGTAGGGTATTCAGACTCCGATTGGGCGGGAGACAAAGTGGATAGGAAGTCCACTTCTGGAGGGTGCCAATTTCTTGGTTGCTCTTTGGTAAGTTGCTCTTCTAAAAAGCAAAGTTGTGTGTCTCTCTCATCCACCGAAGCGGAGTATGTGGCAGCCGGTAGTTGTTGTGCACAACTCTTATGGATGAGGCAAACTTTAAAGGATTACGGTGTCATTTGTGACAAAGTGCCTCTCTGGTGTGATAATGAAAGTGCCATCAAGATTTCTCTCAACCCCGTGCAACACTTCAAGACAAAGCATATTGAGATTCGGTATCACTTCATCCGAGATCACATTAGGCGAGGGGAGATCGAGCTCCACTACGTCAACACCCATGATAACCTTGCAGATATTTTCACGAAGCCTTTGGATGAAGCAAGATTTCGCGAGTTAAGGCATGAGCTAAATATCATTGATTCAAGCAATGTTGCTTGAACCCTTGCACACCCCACCACACTCAACTTGTTATCTAATCTAGGTGTAGGCATGGACATAGGGGGAGTGTTGTTCTCTCAATGAACTCTCCCTCCCCCATTATGCATAAAGTGATCAACTCTTTCACATTAGCCATTTTTTATGGTACTTGTGCTTCAAAGACGATTTTTGGTCATGGGCCCAAGGATAATTATTCGCGGTGCCATACCAATTGTAACGCCCACGATGCGGCTATATCTCCCACGTGTCGAGGCACGACTTAGAGGCATAACCGCATTGTGGTATTATCGTAAGAAGGGTTATCTTCACACAATCCCATGTAATGAACAAGAATGGGATAACGAGAGTTGGCTTACAATCGCCACTTCACACAATACATAAATTAATTCATACATCATCCAAAATCCACACATAGACCGACTACGGTCAAATCCAAATGAAAATAAGATAACCCCAAATGCTAGATCCCCGATCGTCCCAACTGGGCTCCACTACTGATCATCAGGAAAAGAAACATAGTAACGACCACGTTCCTCGTCGAACTCCCACTTGAGCTCGGTTGCATCATCTGCACTGGTATCGTTGGCACCTGCAACTGTTTTGGTAGAATCTGTGAGTCACGAGGACTCAGCAATCTCACACCCGCGAGATCAAGACTATTTAAGCTTATAGGAAAGGATGGTGTAATGAGGTGGAGCTGCAACAAGCACTAAGCATATATGGTGGCTAACATACGCAAAAGAGAGCGAGAAGAGAAGCAACGCAATGGTCGCGAAGCTAGAAATTATCAAGAAGTGATCCTGAAACTACTTACGTTCATTCATAACCCGAACCATGTTCACTTCCCGGACTCCGCCGAGAAGAGACCATCACGGCTACACACACGGTTGATGCGTTTTAATTGAGTCGAGTGTCAAGTTCTCTACAATCGGACATTAACAAATTCCCATTTGCCACATAACCGCGGGCACGGCTTTCGAAAGATAATACCCTGCAGGGGTGTCCCAACTTAGCCCATTATAAGCTCTCACGGTCAACGAAGGATAAACCTTCTCCCGGGAAGACCCGATTATTCTCGGAATCCCGGTTCACAAGACATTTCGACAATGGTAAAACAAGACCAGCAAAGCCGCCCGAATGTGCCGACAAATCCCGATAGGAGCTGCACATATCTCGTTCTCAGGGCACACCGGATGAGCAGTCCGTACAACTAAAACCAGGCCTCAAGTTTCCCCGAGGTGGCGCTGCAAAGGGCTCTAGTTTGGACCAGCACTCAGAGGAACACTGGCCCGGGGGTTTAAATAAAGATGACCCTCGGGCTCGCGAAAACCCAAGGGAAAAAGGCTTAGGCGGAAAATGGTAAAACCAAGGTTGGGCCTTGCTGGAGGAGTTTTATTCAAGGCGAACTGTCAAGGGGGTCCCATAAATCACCCAACCGCGTAAGGAACGCAAACTCAAGGAACATAATACCGGTATGACGGAAACTAGGGTGGCAAGAGTGGAACAAAACACCAGGCATAAGGCCGAGCCTTCCACCCTTTACCAAATATATAGATGCATTAATTAAATGAGATATTGTGATATTCCAAAATATGCATGATAGCACTTAGAATACATCAAGTAACTATGCTACGGCACCCCAACATAGCAACAAAGCATATGGCAGTGATCTACACGAGATGCTTGACAAAAGATGAACACTGAGCTACGGCTAGATCACACCATAACAGGCTCAAACAAGCATGGCAAAAGTGCAAAAGATATCAGTTTCACAGACTTAGTGAAAGAAATTACTAGACATGGCTGAAACAGCATCAGGTAGCAATGTCCAGAGCAAGAAATCAACAAGCTACAGGAACTTAACATAGCAAAACAAGGCATGGCATGAATCCACTAAATGCATAGAAAAAAAGTCCCTTACTGACCATGAGCCAAAAATGATCATAAGATATGATGGCACGCATGTAATCATGGCAAGTTTCGTTAACAGGTTTCAGACTTATCACAAGGCAATGCATGACAAAACAAGCATACCTACAGCAAGATGGCATGTTCATGAAGCTAACCATGGCAAGAACAAGTTCATAGCATGTATGGATCAACTACAACAACCTTGGCAAAATTAAATATCATGTTAACAATCTGCCAGGAACATTTTATAGCAAAAGTAGAGCAAGATTAAGACATGCTAGGGCACTCCATAATTGCAAACAAGGGCATGGATGGATAGAACACAACTATATCTCCAAAACATCCTTAGTGAACATACTCAAAAGAAGCATGGATCTCACTGTAGACACATGGATACATAGCAACAAAATAACAGCAGTAACAGACTTGGCAAAAATCCTAAGTCCCTGAAAATAGAAACATCACGAAGCCTAGTTTGCATGCTTGTGCTAGTCATCACAGAGATCACAAACACACATGGCATACACCTCTGTAAAGATGGCATGGCATAGATCGAAACACCTGTAGAGCTCATGCCCATAAGATGCACACATCAAATGCAACGAAAATAACAAAACACCAAGTTCTGATAAGTAACAGCAGAAAACATCATATAGCATTCTTGCACCAGAGATTTGGGCATCGATATGAACTCAAACAAGCATGGCACAATGGAACAAAATGAAGAGCATCTCGAGATGAACATTTCAATATATCATGCACGCAAAACAGAGAAGTATGCGACGAGATATGATGCAATGAACAAGAGCACATAATGTGAAAAACTTCGGGACTTGGCAGAAAACGAGGGGGGTGAGAAAGTCAACCTTCTCACGGATCTGGCACGGAAGCCGAAGTTCGCCGGGGTTCGTGAAAGGCGGCCGGAGAGGGCGCGGGGGAGGCACCGGAGACGGAGGGTGGCCGGATCTGGCGAGGAGAAGGCACGGGGAGGCGCGGGATCGGGCGACGAGCTCGGACGGCGCCGGTCGGCGGGCGACGAGGCGGCGGGGACGGCCGAGGCGACTGGGCGGCGGGGACGGCGAACAGGCGGCGGGGCGGCGCGCGCACGGGCGCGGGAGGAGCGGCGCGGCTCGGGCGCGCGGGCCGGGAGGGCCCCGCCTGGGCCCCGGCGGGCCGGCGCGCGGCGGCGCGGGGAAGTGGGCGCGAGACATGTGTCGCCCCCGGATTCATCGGGTGGCGGCGCGGACTTGTCCGTCGGCGGCGGGGAAGCTGTCCGGCGGCGGAGAGGGGAATTTGCTAGGGTTTCAACCGGGATTTTGGACGGGGAGGGTATATTTATAGGTAGAGGGAGCTAGGAGACTCCAAATGGAGTGCGGTTTTCGCCCACACGATCGTGATCGAACGACCGAGAGCATGGAGGGGACTTAGAGGGGTTATTGGACTGTTTGGAGGGGTTTTTGCTGCAACACACAAAATGACTTTGCGGTTACCCGGTCAACCATTGGAGCATCAAACGACCTCCCAATGGAACGAAACTTGACAGGTGGTCTACCGGCAGTATACCAAGGCCACTTGACAAACCTCGGTCCATTCCGAGAACGTTTGACACCCCCTCACGTAAAGAAACAAGAGGGATGCGCCGGTGCATGTGGGAGTGCCGGATTGCAAAACGGACAACGGGGAAAATGCTCGGATGCATGATACGAACACGTATGCAAATGAGATGCACATGATGACATGATATGGGATGCATGACATGAACAAAAAGCAAAACGAAAGACAAAACCCAACCACGGAGGGAATATCATAACACATAGCCGAAAATGGCAAGAGTTCGAGTTACAATATGGAAAGTTACATCCGGGGTGTTACACCAATTGACTCAAACATAGGTGGCTCCGGCCACCGCCCTCTCCTTGGAGAGTTTGTGTCTCATTTTTGGTCTGTGTTGTCTCTTGCCTCTCTTCCTTCGTGCCAAGCTTGTGCTTGTGGTGTCCAGTGTGTTAGCTCTTTGGTGTGGTCTCTCGCTTGAAGGTTCCGTGCTTCGGTGTTCTCTCTTTTGGTCGAAACTATTTTTCTTGAGCTCATGGTACTACCGCGGCCTGCCACGGTACTACCGCGAGGGGGGCGCACGGTACTTCCGCACCTAGCGCGGTACTATGGCCTAGGTGCGGTACTTCCGCCCAGGGCGGTACTACCGCAATGACGTGCGGTACTACCGCATGAGGAGCACACGGTACTTCCGCACCCAGCGCGGCAGAAATTTTTTACTGCCGCCTGGAAGAGTGGTACTACGGCCTAGGTTCGGTACTTCCGCCCAGGACGGTACTACCGCAATGACGTGCGGTACTACCGCGTGAGGAGGGCATGGTACTACCGCACCCAGCACGGCAGTAATTTTTTACTGCCGCCTGGGGGAGCGGTACTTCCGCCCGGGGCGGTAGTACCGCGATGACTTGCGGTACTACCATGCGGTCGAGGGCGTGTGGGGGTTAAACACGGGCAGGGGTGTTCCAACTCCCCCATACCCATTGATCTCTCTCCCCACTCCGTCTCTCTCTCTCACTCAAGAACGGCACCGGAGGTCCTCGCCGGATCTTCGTCTCCGGCCGCTCTCCTCGGATTCCGACCGGTGGGATCGTTCCCCACCACTCCCTCTTTGCATGGAACAAGGTTTCTCCCCAATCCCTCCCTTTTTCTTGTTCGTCTTGTTGCTTTTAGGTTTTGGGGAGATGCAAGTTGTTCTTGAGATTTTAGGCCAAATCTATGCAAGAGTAGGATGTAGGAGAGTAGTTTTGTGTAGTATTGGTACTTGCTATAGTTGTCCCATGATGGATTTGATCGACCGTAGTACCGCGTGTTGACACGGTTGTGCTCAGATCTCCATGGCTGTTTCGGATCTGCAACCGTGCGGTACTACCGCTCTTTAGGTTTGGTACTACCGCACGTCCGGTACTACCGCCCTGCTGGTGCGGTACTACCGTGTCTATAGTACTACCACTCCATGGTGCTGTACTACCGCACGTGGCGCACCACACGATACTATCGTCGTCTCATATCCCTCTTGTGGCACTTCTCACGTACCATGTCTACTTGTTTCTCCTGCTTTGCTTTGGTCCTTGCATTGAACCTTCTCGTGTTTGTGCATGTTTGTTTTGTGGTGTGTGTTTTAGGTGGTGGCTCAGGTGCTCCGGCTCGCCGCTCCAATCCAAGCCGTGACACGGGATTGAAGCGTATGCGCAACACAAAGGAAGGAGAGGGCTCCAATGCCCCCCAACGCAGAATCAAGACCACTGCCACCAAAGAGAAGGACCCCGCCAAGGGTATGGATGAGATACCGCTTGCTGAGTTCATCTCTCGGAGGAAGATCAATCCGTATGGAAACCCTCGTGCTAACTTTCGAGGGAATGATCTATTCTGGACCAAGCAGCAGAATCTCATCTATCTGGATGTCATCAAGCCCAAGCAAAACATCCATGTGGAGGTGAAGTGGATCAACTTGTATCACATGCGCAAAGAGGCGCACTGGGAATACTTTGGTGAGGCTTTGGACCTAGTGGAGCAATTTGGCATTGAGCATATCATCTCATTCCACAAAGACTATGATCCTGATATCCTTGCTCAGTTCTTTGCCTCAGTGCATTTGCATCATGACTTGGATGACCAATGGTCGGCAGCTGACTGCTACTTGGAAGGAATTCATGACATTGCTTGGGGTTCCGGATGAGGGGCTCGCCACACCCCAAGGTGTTCGCCCTCATGCCAATCCCGAGTCTGCCAACAAGAACAAGCTTATGCCCTACTATGTGGAGAAGAGGCTCTCCAATGGCAAGTCATCTTGGGTACTCAACTCCTTTCTTGACATCATGCACCGGATCTTCCGCAACACTCTCTTCCCACGCATTGGGGACAAGGACAAAGCGCATGCCTATCTTGTGGATATGATGCTCCTGTGTGAAGATGCTCGCAACTCTCAGACACTACCACTTGATGTCTCACATATCATGTGGCATGAGCTTCGCTTTGCGGTCTACAACCGCAAGGTCCCCATCTATGGACCTTATCTGTTTGAGTTGATATCGGCTACCTGGGAGCGGGTCTACCCTCAGGATGTGTTTGAGGCCGCTGGTTGGATCCGGCATGAGCCCATCAACCTCCGTATCAAGCCTCAGTGGGCCAACACTACCTCTCGTGCTGATACTGCGGCTGCCATGGACATGGATGCAGATGAGGATGAGGAGGAGGCAGCAGATGAGGATAGCTCTGAGAGTTACATCCCTCCCACCTCTGAGCCTTCTTGGGCTAAGCGACTGAAGAACAAGATGAAGATGTTGTTCTGTATGCAGGCAAAGGGGCAGTACCAGACCCACGTGGCTTCCAAGGAGACTCGCCGCCGCGAGAAGCGGATTTTCAGGACCTTTGGCGAGAACATCTCTAGCGGGTCAGAGGTGAACATCATCCCAGAGGCAGAATGGTTGCACAAGCAGGGTTATCGGTGGACCGAGTCTGAGGAGGAGTCCGTCCCAGCTGCAAAGTCTGACGAGGAGCGTGCTAGTGACTACTCCGCTTGAGCCACCACTATTGCTGTAGGTGTCCTCTCTGCCTTTTTGGCGTCTCAATGCCAAAGGGTGAGAGAGTGTAGGATTTGCGAGTTGTCTCGTGTTTGGGTCAGTTGAACTTCGTTTATTTCGTTTGCTTTGGTTTTCTTTGATTTGTGCTCGTGAGACTTCCGATCATATGGTGTAAGACATATGCACTCTATCGTACCGTAGTGAGCTTACTCTATCTTGTGCTAATTACCTATGCTCCTGTCTATCTTGCTTAGCTTTAGCCTTATTGCAAGATTTGCCTTGTCTATAAAATATAGGGGGAGTGTTGATCCTAGTATGTGTGCCGTGCAGTGCAAAGCACTCATCGAGATAGCACACATCTAGGGGGAGCCCGTCTATATTTAAGAGACTCGGGGTTTGCCCCCGCTCTTTACGTTATACTCTCGTGCAAATCCCATGTTGTCATCAATCCACCAAAAAGGGGGAGATTGTAAGGGCATTTTTATCCCTTAGTTGGTTTTGGTGATTGATGACAATGCTTTTGCGGACTAATCATGTGCATCGAATATTTCAGATATATTGACTAGGCACAAGATGTTTTGGTTCCCCTCGAAGGCTATGGAAGACGGTGTTTCTCTTCGGTTCTTTTCGGTGGTATTGAGTCATAGGGAAGCCGTACTATTTAGAGGGGGTCCGCGTTGGAAAGGTTGGGTGGATTCATCACGTACACATCTCCCTTTGCACCTCCTTTCCTCTAGCCTTTGGAGCATCCTATGTTTTCCTTGTCTATGCAATATTGCTCTTGCTTGCCGAACTAAGGCATGCGGTAGTACGGCTCCCTAGAGCGGTAGTACCGCCCGCTGGTGCGGTAGTACCGCAAGGGCCCATGGTAGTACCGCTTCTAGTAAGCGGTAGTACCGTGGTCCCTGACTTAGTTCCGCAAGTACGCGGTAGTAAGGGGCGGATGTAATTTTTTACATCCGCGCCCCGCGCGGTAGTACCGCAGCTGGCTTACGGTACTACCGCGTCGGGTTTTTGCATCGACTCCAACTCTGCGGAAGTAGCCACGGATGTAATTTTTTATATCCGTGCCTTCCCATCCTTGGACAGTCCCTGCCTTGCGGTAGTACCGCAAAGGGGAGCGGTTGTACTGCGCCGGCAGTACTACCGCCCTCTGCCTTAGTGCACCTTTGGCTGTTCTGGTCTCTGCTATGTGGGCGGTAGTACCGCGGGGCCCTGCGGTAGCACCGTGTGCCCCTGCGGTAGTACCACGCCTCAGGTGCGGTAGTACCGCGTGCCCCTGCGGTAGTACCGCGCCTCAGGTGCGGTAGTACCGCGCTGCGCAGGCTGAGTTGGTGGATAACGGTTGGATTTGTTCTTCCACTATATAAGGGGTGTCTTCCTCCTCTAGTTGACTACCTCTTCCACCTCCATGCTCCATTGTTTCTCCAAGCTCCATTTTTGCCCGATCTCCTTCCCTAGCCAATCAAACTTGTTGATTCTCTAGGGATTGGTTGAGAAGGCCCCGATCTACACTTCCACCAAGAGAAATTTGAATCCCCCACTAATCCCTTGTGGATCTTGTTACTCTTGGGTGTTTGAGCACCCTAGATGGTTGAGGTCACCGCGGAGCCATAGTCCATTGTGGTGAAGCTTTGTGGTATCGTTGGGAGCCTCCAATTAAGTTGTGGAGATTGCCCCAACCTTGTTTGTAAAGGTTCGGTCGCCGCCTCCAAGGGCACCAATAGTGGAATCACGGCATCTCGCATTGTGTGAGGGCGTGAGGAGTATACGGTGGCCCTAGTGGCTTCTTGGGGAGCATTGTGCCTCCACACCGCTCCAACGGAGACGTACTTCCTCTTAAGGGAAGGAACTTCGGTAACACATCCTCGTCTTCACCGGCTCCACTCTTGGTTATCTCGTGCCTTTACTTGTGCAAGCTTATTTGTGTTGTATCTCTTGCTTGCGTGTGTGCTTGTTGTTATTGCATCATATAGGTTGCCCACCTAGTTGCATATCTAGACAACCTACTTTGATGCAAAGTTTAAATTGGTAAAGAAAAGCTAAAAATTGTTAGTTGCCTATTGACCCCCCCCCCCTCTAGTCAACTATATCGATCCTTTCAACGTTCCCTCTCGAAACCACGAGCCTTGTTGAGGGAAGCTCCGGTTTGCAAGAAGCTTACACCAAAGATTGCCCCAATTCGGCCAAAAAATTTACCGCAGCATGTTGGTGCCATGTCATGACACCATGCCAAGTTTCATGATTTTCATGCGTGTTTTGGATTTACAGGAATTAAAAAACCAAGTTTCTCAATCTTTCCGGCCGGGCCACAACGCCCAGATGTTTGAATTTCATTCCCATTTCTTGCATGGGACCTATAAATTCACCCAAAGACACACATGTGATTTTTCAACGAACTTTGGTGCACTGGAGCCTGTGCTTGCAGTTCAAATCTGAATTATGCACATTAAATGCCCAGAAACTCAATTAATGTATAAAAAAGGCCAAACGAACCCGGAATAATTCCAAAATTTAGCACGATACTTCTATTTGGTCTAATCTGCCAGTGTACAAAAATTAAGGCGGAAGAAGGCAGTGTACGTATGTCGTTTCGCACACGGAGGTGACACGTTCCCTCTTGGAACCAAGAGCCTTCTTGAGGGAAGCTCCAATTTGCAAGAAGCTTACACCAAAGCTTGTCCTAATTCAGCCAAAAAATTTACTGCAGCATGTTGGTGCCATGTCATGACACCATGACAAGTTTCATGATTTTCAGTCGTGTTTTGGATTTACAGGAATTAAAAAACCAAGTTTCTCAATCAATCCGGCCGAGCCACGACACCCAGATGTTTGAATTTCATTCCCATTTCTTGCATGGGACCTATAAATTCACCCAAAGACACACATGTGATTTTCAACAAACTTTGGTGCATTGGAGCATGTGCTTGTAGTTCAAATTTGAATTATGCACATTAAATGCCCAGAAACTGAATTAATGCATAAAATGCCAAACGAACCCGGAATAATTCCAAATTTAAACACGACACGCATGTACTAGTTGCATGTTCACTGTACGTAAATGTTCTAGTAATTCAAACACCATCCTTTCCCTCCATAACACCATTTTGTATTTCAAAACATAATGCAAAAATCAGGTATACCACAAACAGTTTACTAGAAAGAATCGTGTGGGATGCGATATAAAATATCTTGGCGCACCGTCTTGTCTGGCTTCCGTAGGAAGCTTCGTCGTCTACAGTCCACCGCCCCCGCTTGAACCACACTTGCGCGCTAGTTTCTCGGGGCATCGAGCGAAAATTTTTTGCCACCGCGGAAATATCTATCTCCCCGCCCCTCCCTCCTACCAAAAGCCACATTTCCACTGTTCCTCCTTGCTTTCCAAGTTCAAACCTTCACTGCTGCTTACTGGCAGCTCAGCCTCCTCGCCGGCGACCCTTCTTCTTGCAGCGCCGCCTCCTCGCCGGCTACCCTTCTTCTTGCAGCGCCGCCTCCTCGCCGGCGACCCTTCTTCTTGCAGCGCCGCCTCCTCGCCGACGACCCTTCTTCTTGTTGCGCGGCCTCCTCGCCGCCGACCCTTCTTCTTGTTGCGCGGCCTCATTGATATGGGCAGGTAATCCACACCCCACCCACACCATCCTCCTCCTTTCCCGTCCCACATGCCCCGACCGATGGAGCGACACCTTCCACCGAAATAACTGCCCCCAACTCCAATTAAGCACCGCCCACAGCCATTTTACACGCAGTATAACATGGAGCTCAGTAGCATGCAGCCGCACGCGTGAACGAGGTCGCTATGGCTGCCATGCGTGTCGACCGCCAGATCTTGGAGGAGCACCTCGTCTTTGAGGCCACCGTCGACACTGCCACATGGTTGTCTGCTTTAAAATACAGTTCGTGATGTTTTCTCAAGTCCACCGCCAGTGCCTTGTAGTGATTTGTCCTTTGTAATGTTAATACGCAATCTGATGTTCAGTTAATAGTTTGGTCCTCTAAAATGTAATGTTCAGTTAACACTTTGGTCCAACAATTGCTACATTTCATAGTATTGTTCTCAAGTATTCTTTGTTTTATTAACTGTCTTATCTTCTAGTACATGTTTCTATTCTGCAATGTCGTGCTCAGTTAACTATTTTGGTTCATTTGGTCTGATGTCCATTTAACTGTTTGCTTCAGTTCTGCAATTTGATTTTCATTTGCTCTGGGTACAATTTTGTATTGTTATGCATGTGACACCAATCGAATTTGGATGTACTCAATACATATTCTACTGTTAGTATGGCAATTCTCAGTTAACCTGATCAATATCTTCCTTATGTGTGTTGTAGGGAAACAATGGGAGACACTGCGGCTTACCATTGAGGTTTGTTCAAGCAGGGTCCTTTGGCTAATAGCACATTATCGTGCAGTTGCAGGAATCATTCTAATATTTAGGTTTCTTACAATTTGGTCTTGCACATGTAGGTCCTGCTGTCAGAGGCTTAGACCCATTGTTCGACCCATTTTGCTTATGGGGAAATGACATGTCCATGAATATCAGTCAAGTCAAGAAACTCAGAAAGATTGTTAGGAGGAAGAAACTTGCGACGAATAACAGCAAGATCTTTGTTTGCACAATGAAGAAGACATCAGTCAACTATAGGATGGTACCAACTCTTTTACCTTGTTTTTACCCCCTGCGGCATTTCAAAATTTACAATAGTGATTTATGCATAACTTTGTTTTCAGTACTTTTCAAAGCAATTCACCAATGATTACCTCTCAAACCACCTGCATGGTCAAGAGGCGAGGAAGGTATTCATTCAACACCCACGGTACAATATTGAAGTCTTGCTGAAGAGGACGAAGGTTAGGCAGGCAATTATCCATAGCCACTAGCCGAAAGTTGCAAGGACATTCAACATCACTAAAGGCTCAATATTTGCCTTCCGCTTCTGCAGTTTCCCAGATGAGATTCATCTTTCTATTTACCGTGTATGATGCTACTTTCCAGAGGTTTTTGATGCTGCATGTGATACTTGGTGCTGTTGTGTAATGGCGTAACTGAGTGTTGAAGCTATCTGATGTAATTTGATTATGAAATCCTGGTTGCTTTTATAGGAATATGAAATATCTGACGTGTTTTATAAGAAATATCAGTTTGATTAGTACATGGATTATCAATAATAGGCTAATTACCCTGCTTATTGGGGTTTTCTATTGCAGACGGTTACTCAGACAGCACCGTGGGCGATGAACTCAAACAACCCGCACGGTTTTAGAAAGTAGGCGTGTTCGATCAACTAACAATCACACATGGCTTCCCGCAGCAAACTGTTTGCGTTAGGCAACCTTGCACAAACGTTTCCACACAAAGAACTACGTGTGATATACATACCTACAGAAATGTTTTTCTAGGATTCATCATGTGGGATGTACATACCTACGGAAATGATTTTCTGGGATTCACCGTGTGGGATGTACATATCTACGGAAATGATTTTCTGGGATTCATCGTGTGGGATTTACATACCTACGGAAATGATTTTCTGGGATTCACCGTGTGGGATGTACATACCTAGGGAAATGATTGGGTTTCGATGCCTCGCCCGATCACACACGGCCCAGCCTGGGTCCCAGGAGGGCCTATTACCGACGGTTTCTGGGTCATGTGGGAAGGATCCCCCCTATCGCCCACACTCACGTGGCGACGGTTCCCAATGTATACAAACCGTTTGTTTAGCACGTCGCAGTACCAGTGCCTGATCATCATTGCTCTGGCAAACAACTCCATGTCCTTCTTGTCGCATGGCAAGGGGAAGGCTGCCCAGGGCCTCACCGGCTTCTGCCAGGATATCCATAGCTAGCGCAGCCGAAGAGCGGATCCGAACAGGTGCAGGTCAGGGATTCCCAGCCCGCCCTTCTCCACTAGAGAGCACACCGCGTTCCAAGCCACTTTGCACTTTCCACCAGTCAGCGCTTCATCTTGAGCCCACAGAAAACAGTGCCGCGCCTTGTCGATTTCCTTCATAACCCTCTTTGGCACCTTGAGTACTGTCAGAGCGAAGGTTGGCAGTGCCTAGAGAACCACTCGCACTAGAACACGCCGACCTGCCAGAGACATCAACTTGCCCTTCCATCCCGCGAGGCGTGACTTCACTTGATCTATGAGGAATTGGAAATGAACCACCCTCAGTCTTTTGGGGGATATTGGCAATCCCATGTAGGTTGTGGGGAAACTAGCGATCGATCCTCCAAATCCTTGCAAAACCTCTATCAATAGCTAGGCATCGCAGTTCATCGGGATGACAGAAGACTTTGCTTGGTTTAACTTCAGTCCCGTCGCCTCGCCAAAATAATTCAGCAATTCCAACAAAGTGTCAATCTCTTCCTTGATTGGATTAGCGAAAATTACTACATCATCGGTGTAGAGGCTCACACGCATGCTTGCTCCACGCCCCGGCAGCGGCGCGATCATTTCTCTGGTTGTGGCTGTGTCCAGCAGACGATACAGGGGATCGATCGCTAGAATGAACAACATCGGCGAGAGTGGGTCTCCTTGCCTGAGTTCGCATGCATGGAAGAAGCTTGGCCCCGGCGAACCATTCAGCAGACAAGATGAGGTTGCGGTGGAGAGAAGCAGGGCGACCCAATTTCTCCATCACTGTGAGAACCCCATGCACTGCAGTAGCTCGATCAGATAAGCCCAGGACACAGAGTCAAAAGCTCCAGCGAAATCTAGCTTGAAGAGCAAGGCCTGCCTCTTCTCCCTATGCAACATTCTGCCGCAACCTTGCACATACTGAAAACTGTCATGTATGCATTTCCCTTTCTGAAATGTTGTCTGCACTTGTAATATGACTCCGTTCAGAGCAGAGCACAGCCTGATTGCAAGCACCTTGGAGATTAGCTTTGCAATGGAGTGAATCCGACTGATGGGCCTATAGTGGTTGAGTTCAGACGCACCACTTTTCTTTGGCAGCAGAGCGATGAGCGTAGAATTGAGCTCGGCGAAGTTGCTCCCAGCCATCTGATAGAACTTGTGGAAAATAGCCATGACCTCCTCCTTGATGAACGGCCAGCACGAACGGTAGAATTGCCCTGTGAAACCGTCCAGGCCTGGAGCCTTTTCCGTGGGAGACGAGAGGATCGTCGTCCAGACCTCGGCCATGGTGAACGGGCCATCCAACTCCGACGAGGCCACTGCAGGGACGTTTAGCATGTCCCAGTTCAAGGTGCAGCTTCTTTGCTTGCTTTGTCCCAGAGCTTCAGAGAAATGATCGAAGATAATCTTTTCCTTCTCGTGGTGGTCCACCACCACTCTGTCATTGCTGCTAATTGCGTGAATGAAGTTCTTCCACCGGCGCGATTGCATTTTGGCATGGAATAGTCTTGTGCTGGCATCTCCTGCTCGTAACCAGCTCACTCTGGATGCCTGCCGTTTTCTTGCTCTTTCGATGGCAGCCAGCCCGAGCACTTTTTGCTTCAATGTTCTCCTCAGGTTTACCTCTGCAGCAGAGAGGGCTCGGTGTTCTTCCGCCATATCAAGTTGTAGTATTACCTCATTTGCTATGTGCAGCTGCAGTCTAACCTTGCCGAAAGTTGCTTTGCTCCAAATTTTTAGAACAGCAGCCACTCTTGCCAATCTTCTTTTGATCCTCACAAAGGGGCAGCCATGCGGGACAGGTCACTGCCAAGCTCTCAATACTATTTCATTGAAGTGCAGAAATTTGGGCCAAAAATTCTCAAACCTGAAGCGTGCCTTTCTGAATGGTGTGTTAGCCCTAGCCAGGATCAGCGGGCAATGATCTGAGAAGGATGTTGATGCCGCCATAAGCATGTAGTCTTGATATAGCCAGTCCCACTGATCATTGCAGAAATACTTGTCTATACTACAGAGAGTAGGGTCCTCCCTTTCGTTGCTCCCTGTGTACTTCCGGTTTTTGCATTTTAGCTCTTTCAACCCAGCCCAATCTAGCGCCCTTCTGAATTTCCCCATCATCCTCCTGTTGATGTTGTTGTTGCTCTTGTCGCTCGCTTGATAGATCATGTTGAATTCTCCATTGATCATCCAGGGCTCACTCGCCGGCGGGGCAACATCAGCCAGCTTCCCGAGGAAACCATCTTTTTGTGCGTCGTCCGTTGGCCCATTGACCATGGTTAGCAAGAAATACTCGCCCACAAGCAAGGGCTCTACCCTAACCATGATGGTGAAACTACCTAGATGATGACAGACAACGTTGACGGTTTGCTTGTCCTGAAAGATCGCAGCGCCACCTCTCATCCCGTGTGCCGGCAGCACCACACACCCTTGAAGATTTGCGCCTCCTACTTTCGTGGCCACACTGGCCGAACATACCTTGATCTTGGTTTCCTGCAATGCGAGGACCGCTACATGATTTGCCTAAACTACGTCCCTGATGGTTGTACGCTTCGCCGGGCAGTTCAGGCCCCGGACCTTCCAGGACCTGAAGATCAGATCGTCACTACTAGGGAAAACCTTATACACAGAATCTTACCAGTAGCGAGGGACAAAAACAAGCGCTACTACTACTTACCAGTAGCGCGTGGCATTCAAACTCGCTGCAGCTAAGTTCATAGCAGTAGCGCGTCTCAGGGAAGAAGCGCTACAACTACAATTCCCCTACTATTCTCGGCAGGCTACCAATAGTAGTAGCGGGCTTAGTAAAAGCACGCTACTACTAAGGTGGTTGTAGTAGCGTGTTTCATGGGGAAAGCACTACTGCTAATGAAAGGAAAATAAAATGGAAAACATATGGAAAAGTAAAGGAAAATGAAAGAAATAGAAAAAGGGGAAGGAAAAAAAGAAAATGTGAAGGAAAACAAATGAAAAAGAAAAATAAAGGAGAAAGGTGTAGCAGTAGCGTGCTTTCTGGAAACGCGCTATAGCTAACTTAGCAGTAGCGCACTTCGTAAGCCCGCGCTATAGCTAAGTTAGCTATAGGTAATGTAGCAGTAGCGCATTTCCTGGAACACGCTACTGCTACTTCTGACTTAACCGCGCGGTTCTTTCTTCCCCATGGCCACTTCCCCCAAATCCAACTCCTCCACTGTCGTCGCCCAACATCACCGTCGGCCGCCGCGCGCTCTCTCGTCGCTCTCCGCACGCCCTCGACGCCGCCCCCGACCCCGACCTCGACGCCGCCCTCCGCTGTGCGCCCGAGCCCTGACCCCGACCTCGACGCCGCGTGCCCCTCCCTCGCCGCCGGCACCCGAGGTGAGCATGCCTCCTCCTCCCGCTCCCCTACCTCTGCCTAGCTAAAGTTCCTAGGGTTCATCAAATTTTAGATTGCATCAAATTAGTTAGGGTTCATCAAATTAGATGCTAATTAGGGCAGTAGGTCCTAGGTAGGTTCATCTAATTAGTTAGTAAGAACTAGGGCAGTAGTGTTTAATAGAATTAGTACGAAAATTAATAGAACTAGTTGAACTAGTTTATTTTTAGTAAGAACTAGTTAAATTAATAGAACTAGTGTATTTTTAGTAAGAAAATTAATATAACTAGTTGAACTAGTTTATTTTTAGTAAGAACTATTTATTTTTATTTATAGTAAGTTTATTTTTAGTAAGAACTAGTTTAATTAATAAAACTAGTTGAACATGTCACATTTGTTGTTATTTTTTAGTTAAAGCAATTATCCCCGCATCAACGTCGACGATGCCTATCCCGCATCCTCGTCGTCGACTTAACTAAGGACACCTGCTTGATCAGATGGGCCATGTCCGGGATTGGGCTCCACCGGGCTGGTACTGGGAGGCGCTACCTACCGGGGGGCGCATCTTGGTGAGGAGCTAGCCTGTCGTTGACCCGAACCTTCTTTGGTGGCGGTCGCGTGGGCTAGCGACGGTGCAGAGGCTTGAGGACCCCGCGGAGGTGGTACGTCACCGTGTCGGCGAGGAGGACGCGCACGTCCGTCGCTACATGGTTGCGCTGGAGCACAGGTTCTCCAATACCTGGCAGGTTGTCCAGGGATCTCACTGGAGCTATGATCCTGTGATGGTTCCTTCTCTTTGGGTGTCCACCGCCCGCGCCGATACCCGTCGTTCGCTAGGGTTTTAGTTGTATTAGTGATGTTATATGTATGATATTATTCGTGATGTATTAGTGATAATATTCGACGATGTACGGACGCAAGAGATGATTTACTTTTGCTTATTGAATGCATGATAATTTGAATACTTATTTATTTATTTTACGATTTGGTTTTGCTTATTGAATTCTCAAATTGGAGAAGTACTCCTATTTTGAATGCTCAAATTGGACCCCACTATGCAAGGCGTATGCATTTGATTAGTTGATAGCTTATAGGGTTTTCATTTTTGCAGAAATCTGGGAGCCCCTCCATCATCCCCGCCGTTGTCCCCGTCACCGACCCCCTCCGACCTCAAGGTGAGACCAACCAAATCTCCATGTCAATATGAGTCCTATAAGATATTTTGAAATGTTTTTGCTCATATTTTCAACCATTGAAATGCAATGACCATTAAGTTTGAATGCTCATATGATGTAGATAAAAACATGTATATCTTGTGTTGCTCAAATAGGATATGTGTTTGCCCAAGTGGCCGGTCATGTTTGCAGGTTACACCTCCGAGTGGCCTATGTTTTGCTGGAGTGTTGATTAATTTCCATTCCGGCAAATTTCAGGCGCTCGATATGTCCTTTTTTAGCAAAGGTCATGCCGGATTTTTCCGCGGATTTTGGCATGACTTATGCTAGAATATGTAGGAAATATCGAGTGGCCTGGATTTTCTAGAAAGATAATTAAACGATATTTCGGGTTGACTTTAAGTCTGTCGAGGCTCCACAATATATGAGAGGACGAAGAATCCCGACTGTTGTCGTGGGGGTCGTTTCTCCTTCTTCTCCCTGTGCTAGACCTTTGTTATGCACTAGGGGAAGGAGGAGTAACGACCATCACCGGCGGTCGCAAATGTCAGAGAGGAATCAGTGAGGGAGAGTCTCCACCATATATGAGAGGACGAAGAATCCCGACTGTTATCGTGGGGGTCGCTTCTCCTTCGTTCCCGTGTGCTAGACATTTTGGTGTAATGCACTCGGGGACGGAAGAAGGAGCGATCATCACCAACGGTCGAATGTATAGACCACATGAGCTGAGAGTTTTCAAGAAAAGACTCGAAAGACCGGTAGTCAACCCGTGATGAATAATAATGATCTAATTTAGTTTTTGTAGTACATATATTTAATTGTACAAGTTTAATCTTTGAATTATGAACATAGGAAATGTCGTACTCGGACGACGAAAGTCTCCCGGGGGAGTGCGACTGGTGCAACGACGACCGAGGTCTGTGCGACAGGCCTCACCTGGACGAAGATCGGCGCTTCAGCATTAAGCTCCAGGAGACCTTCGATGTTGAAACGGTACGCAACGACGACAAGTGTTTTTTTCATAATTAAGCACGACTTCAACTATTTCAGTGTGTAATTTTCATCTTTTACAATTCGACTAGCTTATCCCATGCCATGCAAGACGCTATGTCTTGGAGAGGATGGGTTTTGAAGACCATGAAAGTTTCGAAACAAAGAAAATTCACCTAAGGACCCATCATGGTATGGATTTTGAAGTAAATCTGTACAATTCTCAAAGTGTAACTCATTTTGGTTGCACAAATTGGGAAGCACTTTGCAAGATGTATGGTTTTTATGAGAATATGCTTGTCACCATGGATCTTGGTGATCCTGACATCGAGCAAGACAATATGGACATTTGGGTTCTTATTGATACGCTTCCAATTCTACCACTATATGAGTTTCTCAAACATAGTTATTAACTAATTTATATTGTTTATTTCAAAATAGTTGATAGCTTATTTCCATTGTCAGCTTATTTTCATTCTTCAAACAATGTGCGGAAGATGGTAGACAGAACCTACTACACTGATGGCTTCGAATTAACTTATCAGGAGAAAAATCATCTGATCACATTTTGTACTGAACTTGAGAATTACAATATCTATTATCAAACTCCTCCACATTATGGTCAATACGTTCCACTAGTGCACGTGTTGAACCACGGTAACATCCATGGAGATGCCATGGTAAGATTTTTTAATATTACGACATCCGTGCATCTTTTGCATACTTCTAAAATCTTTTGCATACTTCTAAAACTGAACTACATTGCTAACTACGAAGTTATTACTATGTTTTTCAACAGAAAATCCCGAAGGATTGTGTGCCTCATCTGATGTATCAGAATGGTCGCCTTGATGTTTTGAACATACAGCTAGGTCATCCTACGAATCTCACATGTCCATATCGGATTTCTAAAACCGGTGAACACATGGTAATCAAATAATGGAAAAAATGTATGGATAGTCGTAAGGAGGTTCTTGGAAGCAACATTGTGTGAAAGGCAAGAATTGGAGACAGGATAATCTCCATTCTCCATAATGGATAGTCAGGGGCTATCTTGTTTTATGCTATTTTACCTAAGAGAATATAGTAGGTCATAAGAGAATGTAGTAGGTCCTATGAGGTACAATGTTTATTATGTGGTACAATGTGCTAGAGTTGATGATGAGGAGTAGTTGTGATTATGACTAGTGACCAACTTGCTATGTGATGTCTCATTGATGAAAACGATGATGATGAGGAGGTGTTATGTGACAATGATGTATTATGATGATAAGTTGTTAATGACATGATGATGATGATATTTATTATATCGATGACTGAAAGAACCGTGGATTAGTTTCAAGTGGGTGTCCATCCACTTGAAACTAGTCCACGGTTCTTTCACCCAGTGATGTAATAACTCATTATGATGTAAAAACAATCTCTAAATTACTGCTGTATGAAAACTTGTATAAAGGTGTATGAACACAAAATGAAATAAAAAAGAAATAAAATATGGAATAATAGTAGTAGTGCGGGCTGGGAGAAGCGCTACTAGTAATTACCAGTACCGCTCTTTGGAGAAAGCGCTACTACTAAGTCGATATAGCAATAGCGTGGGTTTACCCACGCTACTGCTAACCTTTAGCTGTAGCGCCGTACCAGTAGCGCTCCTGCCCGCGCTACTGATAGGCCTAAAACACGCGCTACTGCTAGGCTTTTCCCTAGTAGTGCGTTGTCACTCATCGATACACCATGCCGTTCTCCGTCGATCACATTTACTAAGAAAGGAGATGCAGTACACCATAGAACATGCCGGGGGGCGACGACGGCCACCAACAGGCCCAAAACCCCGTCGTCGTCGATCAAGCCATATACCATGGAGCGACTCGTCAGTGCCGGTGATCCCGGCCATACCAGCGGCGATCTTGAGGGCTGCTTGGTCCAGTCCGGGGAGCTTGGCGATGGCTGCTATGTCTTCGTCAGACAGGGGCTCCTGGAAATGCGTCATGAGTAGGGCCGCCGCCTTTGGGGTCATCCTGTCCTTTGGCCTGAGAGCGCCCAACTCCTGCACCAGGTGGACCACCGCCCTTTGAGTCACTGGCATCGGGTTTGCCGCTGTGGCTTGGCAGGCACTGCTACGCGAGGGAACCGAGGTGGCCCTGGACTTTGGTGGAGCAGAGTGGCGTGGGTGAGCCGGCAGGTTGCTGATGATGGGCAGGGAGACAGGCGGGAACAGCACAGGGTGCACGTGACCGCTGCCCTCGTCGATCTGGATCATGCCCACCTGCTCCGTGACCGCTGACAGCTGGAAGCCAGCAGTGGCCATGGTTGGGGAGCTGATGCAGGGCAGCAGATAGGGGATCATCTTGGGGCTATCCATCTCTTGCGGGGCAGGAGGCGGGTGGGGAGGGGAGAGCCCACCATCCTCAAATGCCAGCGGGGTCTGCAGGGCCTCGATCATGGCGTTTTCCATCTCAAGCTGCATGCAATCCGTGCACGGTGGAGGGGAGAGCACAGGGCCTGAGTCGGAGAAGCCGAAGATGCGTGCAACTGGGTCCTCGGCAGCCGGTGTTGGTGGCGGTGGGGCTTGCCGGAAAGGGAGCAGAGGAGTGGCCCGCAGCATGGCCGGAGTGGCAGCGGCGATGGCCCCCTCAGAGCCCGCACTTTCTTTCCCGTGGCATCGCCCGACTGGGGTGCGGCTGCGGCAGTGGTGCGCCCCAGCAACCACGTCCGTGCCGCTCTCCTTGGCGTGGCACCCGTGGCCAAGCAGACGGTCCCTCCAGGACCGCCACGAGCCACCGCTGTTGTCGCCATCATCTTGATCATGTCTTGGGAGCCCGATGATGGGGCCACCACAGCCTGCGGCCGAGACGCGCATGGTAGAATGACGCCCTGGGCCTTGACCGTCCTCCATGTGCGCCACCCATGTGCCCAGCTCGATGCACGACATTGGGCGGTCATCCTCGTCGAATGAGGAGGAGAGCCCACTCTGCCCCGAGTGCGATGAGCGTGATGAGCGCGGCGAGAGCGGGGTCCAGTCCTCCACCAGGTCGATGTGCACCAGGAGGTCGTAGCGGTGTGCACTAGGGGGGACGCGGCGGTCGAGTGAAGCGAAACCGAGCACCTCATTGGCACGGCCGGCGCCGCGCTTGAGCACCCAGAGCGCGCGTCTCGTCGGGATATGGGCCACATCCCATACCCAGAGCCAGCAGGCGAAGGTCTTGGTGCGCCCCCTCTCAAGCATGCGCGAGTCAAGGCGGTCGACGCGGCCGAAGTCACCAAGGGTCTCCTCCGCCCCAACAAGCGACCAGAACTGCATAGGCAGGTCTTCGACGACGACGCGCACATGGAGATTGTACTTGAGGATCGCCGTGTGGTCGTCCTTGTGCCAGGATCTGATGAAGTACTTCTCGTCGTCGACCTTGAGCACACCGCGCCGCACCGCGTTGTCGCGGTATGCAGGGAGGTCGAAGTGGACGAGGAAGGCCTCCGGGTGGTGCACCATGACGCGGAGCTGATGCGGCAGGGTGCAGAGTTGCTCGTGGATGGCTTTTCCCACCGCCATCGGGTTGGTGGAGTGTCGGCGTTCGGCAGCGCTGAGGGTGACAGTGTGCTGCCGCAGGATGAACTCGGCGTGCTCCAGGTCGGGGGACGCCACGACGACTTTGTTGCTGGAGCGTGAATGCCTCGCCGGGTCGCCGTGGAGGGGATGATCCATCGAAGGCTGCTCCGGGCCAGCAGGAAGCTCAGGCGGTCGCGTACCGGAGCCCTGGACGGCAGCGGCCCCAACCTATCACGGGTAGTCCCTCCTGGACCCCCATTTCTAGGGTTTTGGGGGCACTCCTTGCCAAAATGCCCCGCTTGCTTGCAGATGATGCAGCGGAGAGGGTCTCATCAGTTTACATGGCATGGGAGCTTGCTCAGGCAGGAGAAGCATTTGCCCCTAAACTGGCTTAAGAAGGCCTCACGGCTGCGAGCCGCATTGAAGCCACGGCCCCGGTCCGAACGCCGCGCCCGAGGCCGCCGCGCCCGAGGCCGCCGCGCTGGACTCGCTGTGGATGAGCCCGCCCTCTTGTTCTTCCTCGAGGTGACCTTAGTCCACGCCCTGCCATCCCCCACGGCCTGGCCCGAAGAGGAAGGAGTGACCGAGGGGGAGGGGCAAACTACGACAGGTTTGAGGCGGCCATCCTGCAACGGGGGGGGGGGGGGGACGCCCAGATTCGGCGGTCCAGAGCCCGCACCCGCCCACATCGGCCCGTCCGGCCGCAGGATTCACGGCATTGAGGCCGGATCTAACGCAGAGACCGTTGACACCGCAGAAAATGGGGACGGGGGCCCCGAGGAACCATTGGGTCGAAGGATGCAGCCGATGGACGGAGAGCAGCGTAGGGGGCAGGGCCCGGGCGAGAGCAACTGGCGGAGGAGCGGGCCATGTGGGCAAATATGGTGGCCGCGTGGCCGGAGCGGACCACGGTGGAGCGAGAGCGTGGCTAGCCTAGCAGGGGGTGCCTCAGCGTTTTCGATGATTGTAAGGTAACCATGCATCTTTTCTTCTTCTTCCCCTGATCCTAAGTTTTTGCTTCCTCACATGATGTGTGCTATTGTTGGAATGTCATTTTATTTTGTTTTTCTTGCTGTTTAAATAAAATACTTAGATCTGAAAGTTTTAAATAAGAGAGAGTCCTCAATGAGCTACCCATTTACTTAACTACTCGCTTGATCTTCACTTATATCTTTTTGGAGTAGCTTGTCATTTACTCTTGTGCTTCACTTATATCCTATGAGTAAATTGTTGAATGAATTGAATATCATGAAGTTGGAACTATATGTTCATATCACGCCTAGTGGTAGCTTCACATTGGGTTCAGAAAGTGAAATCTTTTGAAGCTTGACAATCACAATATTGGTTATACAAGCAATTCATGAATGATTAGTATAAGGAAGAGAACTTTCACATGCAAATATATTATCTTGGACATCTTCTATGATTGTGAATACCCATTAATTATTTTCAAACTTGAGCAAATTAGTTGAAGTTGGACAAGGAAGACAACGTAATGAATTATTGTTGTGTATATTTGCATAGAAGTTATATTGTCATAGATCCTCCAACATGTGGTGTTTGCCTAGGATCTTTTGCTAGCCAAAAATTCGTACTAAGTAGAGATAGTACTTGTGCATCCGAAAACCCTTAAACCCAGTTTCTTGCCATGAGTGTCCACCATACCTACATATGGATTGAATAAGATCCGTCAAGTAAGTTTTCATTGGGGCATAAAGCAATAAAAAATGCTCCTAAATATGTTTGATCTTTTACTGTAAGGGAAAATTGAGCGATGTACGAACTTGTGATGGCAAAGTAATGAACTGCATAATAAAGGTCGCTATCATAAGGGGCAATATAACGTGATGTTCCTTTGCATTAAGAGCTTCGGCATCCAAATAAAAAGCTCTTGGCAACCTCTGCTTCCCTTTGCGAAGGGTCTATCTTTTACTTTTCAGTATTTACTTTTATGAAAAGAGTTAATAGTATGAATTCTCATTTCAACCTCTATTATTCTCTAGTTGGCAAGCATCATGTGGTGCAGAAAGATCTAGGCACATATGACCAGTCAAATATATTTGATCATGACTTATTATTGTTGACAATTATCTCTATGATAAATGAGTTGGGAGGTGAAACATTAAGCCCCTATCTTTCTCTATGTTCGGTGGATGCCATTAGTTCTAAGAATATGCTTTCAGTAGTAGCAATCATGGAAGACTATATGATGATTGAGTATGTGGAGCTCTTACTTTAGACTCTGTTGAATAAGTTGAATCGCAATTGTTTGGTGACTAAGAATATAGGTTGTTGACTTTCAAGAGAATTCATTGTTTGAACCTTAACATGTGAATTGGTTGCTACTTTACCATGATGAGTTTTATGAGAAAGAATTGTTGTTATGATGCTAGGAAAAATGATTGAAATTATCATTGATCAAACTTATGCACTTTGCTAGCATTCACACTTCATAAATTATTTCTTTTATCATTTACCTACTCGAGGACGAGTAGGAATTAATCTTGGGGATGCTGATACGTCCCCAACGTATCTATAATTTATGAAGTACTCATGCTGCTATATTATCATTCTTGGATGTTTTACAATCATTTTATAGCAACTTTATATCATTTTTTGGGACTAACATATTGACATAGTGCCCGGTGCCAGTTGCTGTTTTTTGCTAGTTTTTTACATCGCAGAAAATCAATACCAAACGGAGTCCAAACACAGCGAAACTTTTTGGAGATTTTTTCTGGACCAGAAGACACCCGATGGGCCAAAGAAGTACCAGAGGGGAGCTCCGAGGGGAGCACAGCCCACCAGGGCGCACCTGGGTTGTGCCCACCTCCGTGGCCTCCCGCATAGCCTCTTCGCCCTATAATTCCCAAATATTCCAAAAAAACCTCTTGGTAAACCTAGATCAGAAGTTCCGCCGCCGCAAGCCTCTGTAGCCATGAAAAACCAATCTAGAGCCTGTATTGACACCCTTCCAGAGGGGGAAATCATCACCGGTGGCCATCCTCATTATGCCGGCGGCCACCATGATGAGGAGGGAGTTGTCCACCCTCGGGGCTGAGGGTTTGTACCAGTAGCTATATGTTTAATCTCTCTCTCTCTCTCATGTTCTTGAGATGTCATGATCCTGATGTATCGCGGGCTTTGTTAATATAGTCGGATCATATGGTGTTTTCCCCTCTCTATCTTGTTGTGAATTGAGTTTTCCCTTTGAGGTTTCGTTTTATCAGATTGAATGATTTTATGGATTTGAGAGCACTTGATGTATGTCTTGTTATGAATACCCATGGTGACAATGGGGTATCATATTGATTAACTTGATATGTGTTTTGGCACTCAACTCGTAGATTCCCGAGGTGACATTGGGGTAATCTATGCATAGGGGTTGATGCACGTTCTCGTCTTTGTTTCTTTGGTAGAAATCTTGGGGCACTCTTTGAGGTTCTTTGTGTTGGATTGAGTATTATGAATCTGAATTTGTTTTGGCATTATTTTAGTATGAACTCTTGATAGATCGACCGGAAAGAATGACTTGTGTTATTTTAGTACGAACTCTTGATAGATCAATCGGAAAGAATAACTTGGTGTTATTTTAGTATGAACTCTTGGATAGATCGATCAGAAAGAATAGCTTTGAGGTGGTATCATACCCTACCAACTATTTCTACTTATGTTCTCCACTAGATAGGAACTTTGGAGTGATTCTTCATCGCACGTTGATGGATGGTTATATGATCCAATTATATTAGCATTGTTGAGAGATTGCACTAGCGAAAGTACGGACCATAGGTCTCATTTTCAAGCATTGCAATACCATTTGTGCTTACTTTCGTTACTTGCTACCTTGCTGTTTTTTATTGTTATTATTACAAAAATCAATATATACTATCATTACTACACTTGTATCACCATCTCTGCGCTGAACTAGTGCACCTATACAAATTACCATTGTATTTGGTGTGTTGGGGAAACAAGAGAATTTTTATTATTTGGTTGTAGGGTTGTTTGAGAGAGAACATCTTCATCCTACGCCTCCCACGGATTGATAAACCTTAGGTCATCCACTTGAGGGAAATTTGCTACTGTCCTACAAAACTCTCCGCTTGGAGGCCCAACACGTGTCTACAAGAACAAGTTGTGTAGTAGACATCAAGATCTTTTCTGGCACCGTTGCCGGGGAGGTGAGTGCTTGAAGGTATATCTTTAGATCTTGCAATTGAATCTTTTACTTTCTTATTTTATCACTAGTTTGATTTATAAAAGAAAACTACAAAAAAAATGGAATTGAGGTTGCATCATATTGTTCGTCTTTATAATGTCTTTTGTGAAAATGATGGAAAGGAAAATTGTGCTCAATTGATAGAAGAAGAATTCAATAAAATGTATTGCATAAATGATGAGCATGATTGCAATGTTATTAGTATGAATTCTATGAATATCCATGATGCTAATGATATGCAAAGCTACAAGCTTGGGGATGCTATATTTGATGAAGCTGATACTTTTAGTCCCCCAAGTTTTGATGAGAAAATTTACTATGATGATTGCATGTCTCCTATTTATGATGATTATATTGATGAAAATGGATTTGGAGAGGTCATGACTTTATTTAATGATGAGTCCACTATTTTGGAGGAGGTTGCATTTGATTATGACAACAAAGTTTCTATATATGATGAATATGGTGATGACATGTATGCCATATTGAATAATGATAACCATGAAACTTTTCATCTTGGTTTTAATTCCCAATCACATGATAGTTATTTTGTTGAGTTTGCTCCCATGATATTTTATGAGAATAAATTTGCTTATGTGGAGAGTAAAAAAATTCTATGCTTATGTATCATGAAAATAATGCTTTATGTGATAGTTATATTGTTGAACTCGTTCACGATGCTACCGAAAATTATTATGAGAGAGGAACTTATGATTCATGATGCTCCCTTTATGTTTCAATTCTTATCTTTTATGCTAGAATCATTGAGATCATCATGCCTAGCTAAAAGGCATTAAAGAAAAGCGCTTGTTGGGAGACAACCCCACACTTTTACCTACTGTTTTTGTGTGTTCACATGATTAAGCTACTGTAGTAATCATGTTTTATTGCATTTGTTTCAATAAAGTGCCAAGTAAAGCCTTTGGGATAGTGTGGATGATAGTTGACTTGAATCTGTGCAAAAACAGAAACTTTTGCGCTCAGTCCCGGAATTTTCAAAATTCACTGGAACGTGCTTTTGATCTGAATTTTTTACAGGTGATTGATATACAAATTCCCTACGTTGTCCTAATTTTGCGGAATTTATGGAGCAGCAGAAGTATGGTTGGAGTACAGATTACTACATACTGTTCTGTTTTTTGACAGATTCTGTTTTCAATGCATAGTTCGCTTGTTTTCTAGTTTCTATGGCTTATATTTCTCAATATAAATTATGGAAATGATAGAGTACAGTAGGAATTATGTGCAAAGAATTATAAATCTTTTCTTGGACAGTACCCAAGTGAATGGTTTGCTCTTTATCATACTAATCTATCTCACAAAGTTCCGGTAAGTTTTGTGTGATTGAAGTTTTCAAGTTTTCGGTGACATATCGACATGAGGAGAATAAGGAGTGACGAGACTCTAATCTTGGGGATTTCCAAGGCACCCCAAGGTAATATTCAAGGAAGATCCAAGCAACTCAGCCTGGGGATGCCCCGGAAGGCATCCCCTCTTTCGTCTCCAACATTATCGGTAACCTCACTTGGAGCTATATTTTCATTCATCACATGATATGAGTTTTGCTTGGAGCATCATATTATTTTGCTAGGATTTGCTTGTTGTTATTTATAATAATTTGTTGCATCTCTTATTTCAATAAAAGTGGCAAGTATAGCCTTTACCATGCTTATTTTGCAAGTATATGAGTTGCTGTTTCAAAACAGAAAGTTTGTCGCTGTTGCAAAAATTCCCGAGAAAAGTCAGAATGTGATAAAATGTTGAAACTTTTTGCACAATAAGCTCTGGTAAATTTCTACAGTGTGCTAAGTTTTCAGAATTTTGAGTTAAATAAGTATGGATACTTATTCATCCATTACAGACTGTCCTGTTTTGGCAGATTGTTATTATGTTTGCATTGTTTGCATATGCTTGCTTGTTTAATGATTCCATTTGAGGATAGGAGTATTAAATATGTAGAGGCATTTAGTATGCAATGTTGAATAATAATTTTAGTTATTTGCTACAGTAGAGAATGATAAGGTTTTGCATTGATTTATACTAACTTATCTCACGAGTTCTTGTTGAGTTTTGTGTGGATGAAGTTTTTAAGATTTAGGGAAACCGTGATATAAAAAGAATTAAGGAGACACAAAAGCTCAAGCTTGGGGATGCCCAAGGCATCCCAAGATAATATTTCAAGAAGTCTCAAGCATCTAAGCTTGGGGATGCCCAATGCATCCCAAGATAATATTTCAAGAAGTCTCAAGCATCTAAGCTTGGGGACGCCCCGGTAAGCATCCCACCTTTCTTCATCAACAATTATCGGTTAGTATCGGTTGATCCTAAGTTTTTGCTTCTTCCCATGATGTGTGCTATTGTTGGAATGTCATTTTTTTTTGCTGTTTAAATAAAATACTTAGATATGAAAGTTTTAAATAAGAGAGAGTCCTCTATTAGCTACCAATTTACTTAACTACTCGCTTGATCTTCACTTATATGTTTTTGGAGTAGCTTGTCATTTTCTCTTGTGCTTCACTTATATCCTATGAGTAAATTGTTGAATGGATCGAACATCTTGAAGTTGAAACTATATGTTCATATCATGCCTAGTGGTAGCTTCACATTGTGTCGGTAATATACCCCGCGGTATGACTCGGCCGGAGATATGACTCGGTTGGGACTTGGCGTTTCATCGGTAAGCCGCCCGAAGACAGGCGACTCGTTGATGACCCGGCCGGGCCTGGTGACTCATTGGTGATACGGCAGGTGTTTCAGATGATCGACAAGACCCAACAGCCTAGAAGGAGGCTCATGGGAAGGCCAGCTCATATTATGGTGGGCTAGCTTAAGAGGAAAGGCATGAGGAATATTTCCCTTACAAGGAAGCAAGACCCGGACTTGTATCCGTCTTGTAATAGAAGATAGACTAGTCCTAATCATACTAGGACTCCATATGTAACCCGCCCCTCCAACTTATATAAGGAGGGGCAAGGCACCCCAAGTTGGACAAGTTTAGACAGACGAGTCAATAGCTCTCGAGAGAGAGGTAGCCAAAGAGCACCCTTGTAATCATGAGCACCATGATCAATATCAATGAAGCAGGATGTAGGCTTTTACCTCCACCGTGAGGAGCCGAACCTGGGTAAAAAACCTCACATATCTCGTCCCACTCAACCCCTCTCAAGCTACTACGTAGATGCATTGGCCTCACGACTAAGTCCTCACACTAGGACATCTGCCATGACAAATCCACGACAGTTGGCGCCCACCGTGGGGCCTGCGCACGGTGGTGTTGAGTTCTTGGAGGGATCTCTCCCAGGGATCGAGAAGGTCGTAACTTTCTGGATGAAGAAAAACTCAGCTCGGAATGGTCTATATCAGCTTCAAGTTCATCGGTCCAGATTTTACAAATCTGTGAGATTTAAGTCAAAGAAGAATTAGGGTTATAATCTATCCGCGGCCACCGTTTTACGATTTATTCAGTCCTTTTCGAGTCGCCAAGACGGAAGGACGTGTCCGATTAAACCGATGCCTCACGTATGCCTTCTCGTTGGAGAAGGATTGCTCTCCGGGCCCCGCCTTGAGTCGGCTGCGCTTTAAACTGCCATAACCTCGAGTGCCTTGCTGGTTCTGTCCTCCTCCGGCTTGCCCCACGCGTGGCAAAGCTGCCCACTGGTTCACCTGCTCCAAGAAGATATGCTGATAAAATTGTCCGTGCACCGAATCAAGCTTAGGGTTATCATCTTTTGTCAAAAAGTCTACCATCACAGCGTCAAAATATTTGCAAGTCCCGATGAGATTGGAGCCTGCCTGTACTACCAAATAAATAAGAAGACTACCATGAGGACTCGGAAAGAGTCAACCAAGCCAACCAACCCAGTCTCAATCCAAGTCGCCCTCCACTGCCAGGCTGCTTCCAAGGCCGTCTACGAGTCGCCGCCTGGTCTTGACCACAGTGGAGCTGCTGTCCCCTCTTATCGCGCGCTGTTCTAGCAGTTGCGGCCTACTTCTACCTTGGGCCGCCTCACCCTGCTAGATCCGTGGCCTGTTAGAGACCCCGCTGAGCGCCCCCACCGTCGAGCGCCTCTGCCTCGCTCCGCTATAGCGCGTCGAGCCGCCTTGGCGCTGCATGGAACCCTCGTGCGACCCTGCCACGACTGCAGTTGGCAAGCGTGAGCCACCGCCTGCTTCACCGATGCGCCCCTCGAGTCGCCTCGCTCCACCATGGATGAGCCGCTCCGACGCGTTTGCTTCAAGCGCGGGCCGCGGGCCTCCTCTGACCCACCTGCCATGAACTGGAGTGGATGGGGTCATGGGCCTGGATTCATTCCACCGCCACTGCAGCCATCGCTGTGCCTCTAGCCCGCTTCCGAGCTGCCCTCCGCTGGCAGTGTGGCCACGACTGCACCCTGGGCCAACCGCGCCAGGCCAGCCTGCCTCCGCCACAAACTGCCTCCACTCCGCCTCAATCCGCCGCGCCCCGCCTCGAAGCCGGTGTCGCCGGCTCACCCCCGGCGCCCTTCTGCTGGAGCTCTGCCATGGCCGGCAGGCCTCTGCCACCGTGGCGGTTCTCCCTTTGCCGGTGAAGTTTCCACAGCCAGAGTCCTCTCCATTACCGGAGCAGACCGTGCCTCACGCCATCGCCCCCGCTGCTGTTTTAAACAGCGCCCCCAATCTTGACCAGTGAATCAAAATTCCAAATGGGCAGCGATTTAACACACAGGAGGAAAAAGACTGAGGCAGCATTACCACAGACCAGTCATTAAGACGACAAAGAGCAACAGTTCAGCTTGCAGACCTTCCCGATGATCTGTTGTCTACGGTTCTATCAAAATTGCCGCTAAAGTGACAACATGTTTAAGGGAGAACAGTACACTCAGAAATTCATTAATAATGTTAATTTCGTCATGCAATAGCATCAGTGCATGGTCGTTGAAGAGCTGGTGATCAAATTTGGATTTGAAGGGTACTGGATCATATCAACACATGGTTTGCCTTTGTTGTTTCATCAAGGACGGCGAGCCTTGCCCTTGATTTAGTGCCAGCCAATTCCCCGGGTCGTACTGGTCAATACAGATTACCGGTTGGGCTGTTAAACGATGGAAACATATTTCGGTTTCGTCATCTTCAACTTAGCTTCACCGATCAGCCTCCGCTGAGCGATCCTGGCCTAGCCTCCGCAGTCGCAGCGGCCACCAAAAAAGGCTGGCTCCCGTTTTGATGTTTACAGGCAACTGGATCCTGTCCCATCTGCAATTTGAGTATTCATGCAAAGATTGCTCATTCCACTGGTTTGAATGGTTTTGAGGTGGCATTTGATGCTACCAAGAGGGAATCACTTGGTCAGATTGCTATCGGTACTAGCCCAGCATCAGTACAACTATTACATCCACTCGGGATATCCTACCGGTGTGGACACCACCAAAGAACAAAGGACCAAGGAATTTGACTGGATAAAAAACAACCAGGTGCATCGATCTATGTATTGAAACTTGGTTTGCTCCATCTGTGTTCATCCAACTCACAATTGCAAATAGATCGTCTGTGATCCAAAAACATCAGGATAATTGACAAAAGGATTGTTATACCACGGATACGGAGCGTGCGCCAGCATCATTTTTGCACTGATGTTCGTCCGTGCCATACTTCTCCACGGGTGTGGACAAACCGCCGCCCCTGCGGCCCAATCTACATCAACACGATGGGATTACCTCGCCCGTTCGCACCGGCTTACAACGTTGCGCTGACTCATCTGTCTATGCCGCTTCTGAAGCTGCGGTTGTCTTTACCGATCGTCTCTTGCGGTCGGGTTTGCACCAACTCATACGGGATCATTTATAACCCGCCGAGCCTCAACATATTCCGGCGGTCTGCTGTTCAACTATATGCCGGTTTATATCACGGTCAAGTGTGGGGAATCTCAAGCCAACTCCTCGAGTCGTCTTGAGACTCGGGGGCTACACAGACATGACTTGCCAAATCTTGCCAGCATTAGCAAATTCAAGAACCCCTTGTCAATTGGAGGGAAAGTAACCCGGTCTTTGGGGCTACTGCTACATGGATGAAAATTTAGAGGCCGTCAGAAAATTTCCGGCTTAAAAAGTGCCTGGCAATTTAAAAGTTCTGACTCAATGGAAGAGTTTCGGGTTATCAAAAAAGATTCTGGTTCAATATCTGGTTCAAGGGAAATCTTTCTCTCACAATGTTTTGAGCTCTCAATATCCGGCTCAACATCCGGTTCAAGAGGAATTCATCTTTCACAAGTTTGAGTTCTCAGAAAAATTAAAGGTTGCCAAAGAGAACTTGCTGCAATGCGCAGTTCAAACATGGGCATCCTTCCTTGTTGGCTTATCACATTATAGGTCATTTGGGGGCTTCCTGCTCAATGAGCAGAGCCTTGATCACCCTCTTGATCTAGCTTACACACCTTATTACAAAACACTTGGGGGCTTCCCGCCCAAGTCAAAGGTTACAGAAGAGAAGTTGTTGCAGTGCGCAGTTCAAACATAGGTATCCTGCCTTGAGGGCTCATTATAGGTCACTTGGGGGCTTCCTGTTCAATGAGCATAGCTATACTTACCCTCTTTATTGGCTTGTATGCCAGGTGTAAACACCAAATTCCGGGTTATCCTGCCTGTATGTCCTTGTCACTCCGCCTAGGTAATCCTGGAATGACCCGCCGTACTCTCAATAGTCAATCTTGTAATAAAGACCCTGAACTTGTCGAGGTTAAAACGGCAGTTGGTCATGTGAGGGCTGGCTTACGGGTTTGAATGAAGGACTAACTTAGTGGATGTGCGTCCCTTGAAAGCACTTGAAATTTCGGCTTGGCGGCCTATGAAAGCCTTGTTTTTTCTGATTTGTTATTTTCTCTGAACAATGTTCCGATTCATATCCTTGTTCCATATTAACATATGGTTTAAGACAATTTAGGCCATGTAGCCTTAATCTTTATGACTCATATTTGAGCATATTTGGGGTTTTGATAACCCGTCCTAGCTTTGGACGTTAAGTCACCAGTATACTTTGATTGCGCAATTGGAATTATGCGCTTATGAATACTTGGGTTGTCACCCTCACTGGATGTGGCGATGTAAGCCGACAATTTGAGCCAATTTTCCAGGGTATGTTTTTAAATTGTTGGATGAATATGCAAGGTTTGATAACCCGCCATGGCTTTGGACGTTAAGTCGCCAGTATATTTTGGATTGCGCCATTGGAATCATGCGCATATAAAATATTGGATTGTTACCCTCACTGGATATGGCGATGTAAGCAAACAGTATAAGTCAATTCTACATGTATGTTTTTCCTGGTTATATAAATATGCGAGGTTTGATAACCCACCCTGACTTTGGACGTTAAGTCGCTAGTATGTTTAGGCTTGAATGGGCTCAATTCTAGTCTTTTCCATAATTGCATAAGACTATATTATGTTTGGGTTGTTACCCGCCCTGGCTTTTGACGTTAAGTCGCTAGGGCATACGTTGTTTAAACTTTTTGTAGAACATGCAGAGCTATGGCTTACATAAATGATTAAGTTCAAGCCCATCATCCAAGATTAAAATTGGTGTTTCAAAAGGGTTATCAGTTCTTGATTTTTACAAAGGTTATAAGCCGTTGGGTTACAAAAATATCGGATTACAATGGATGCATATTAAGTCGCCATCGGCCCAGAGCCGTCGGGTATTTAACTCCGGATTACTTGTGAAAGTATTCAAATCTTTAATAGCCAAACCTGGCTGGATTTTCATTATGATATTGAATGTTTGAGGTTTTTATACTGGATTATATTATTCAAATCTTTAATAGCCAACATGGCTGGATTTTTATTATGGTTATCAATAACCAGTATTATGCTTGAGGTTTTCAAAAGTCGCCTCAGAGCAATGGCTGTTATTTCTTCATCCAATATTGATATGCAAAAGGCTTTCAGCAACATCATACGGACAATGGATACGGTTTTATTTAGGCCTTAGTCACCGCACGCATACGACCCGGCACTTGGGGGCTAAATTATTCAAATCAAGATTATATCAAGTATACAAAGTCCCATGTCACTACAAGCATGCACCATGGCACCTGGGGGCAAATGCAAGGTCATTTTTAACTTGCCTTATTGAAGACCCGACCCATCACATTGTGATGAGCCGACCCTTGGGGGCTACTCCTGTCAAAGTTTATGATTGGTGATTTACATGGACAACCTGAATTTCACCAAAGTTGCAGCATTTATATGAAAGCAAGTCTTGAGCTATCACTACGTTCTCCTCTTAAGACTTGGGGGCTACAGCTGATATGCATATAAGGGAGGAACATCTTCAAATTCTCAGTTTTGAGCAAACCAGTCATGACCTGGCATAATCTGTTTTATAACCCGGCAATTTTAGCAATCATAAGTTGGCAAGATCTACATCTTCAAGCCGGCTGAAAAATCAGATGAGTATTTCAAACTAGAGCATTGGAAGACGAATCAAATGGATTATTCTTTAAAATATTTTTCCGCAAGAGATTAATGTCAGAAAATTGACTATGAAGCTGGCCTGTTGACTCGGATTTTCAGAAGAAGTATCTGGATTTTCTACATTGGCACAGTTTGAACATATCTGCTAAAGTAGATTTGCTATGAGGTCATGGACACGTATCAAGAAGGAAATGACAAGGACTTATGGATGAGCAGGTGCCGGTTCAGAAAAAAAACTTTTAACCCGGAGCACAACCTGTCAAATTTGTTCTTGTGTTCATTTTGCAGGATCAGTTTAACACGGATAAATTCAAATTATACTGGGGGCTAATGTCGGGGATATACCTCGTGGTATCACCCGACCGGAGATATGACCTCGCCTCCTAGAACTCTTTCTCTGCCTTGGACAGATGGGAGGATTGCTCCTCCCACCCCTTCTCAAGGGCCTCAAGCTTCTCAGCGGCATCCTGGAGCTCCCCTTGGACCTCGGTTACCCGAGACTCATTCTGTTTAGCAGCACGCTTGGCCTGCTCAAGCTCGGACACCGCCCGCTCAGCGGTGTCCTCTTCTCAGCTGCCTCGGCCTTAGCTTTCTTCAGGGCCTCCTTTAAACCCTCGACCTTGGCGGCAGCAGCTGCAAGATCATCAAGATAAAGGATTAGTAAATGGTCCGGCCAGTCACTATCTCGCAAGTACACATCTTTTTACAAAGCTTACCTTGTGCCTCGTCAAGCCGTTTGTTGACAAGGTCCAGCTCTTGATCGGAAAGCTCGAGATTTCGATCCATGTCCTCTAACAGCGCGGCATTAGCAGTGGTGGCCATGGAAGATGCCTGCGTTAGCATCAGAAATGTCAACATTGATTAACCGACCTACCAAATTTGATCATTTGCATGTCTCTTTGAGATCCTGGTAGAGTCTCGGGGGCTGCTATGTATGCGGCCTACATAAACTAACAACTATAACCGCATTATGAGGAAAGATGACTTACCTCAAAGCCTGTTAGAAGGCCTTGGACAGCGTCGTTCAGCCAGTATTGGACGGACCGAACACCCTGCATAACCGCACCCATAAGGGTGCGGTGCCCTTCAATGATGACGGAGTTGCTCACCAACTCATCCAGCATGTCCGGCCAGCCAACCGCCGCCCGTGCGGAGGTCTTCGGTGCCGACGTTGGCTCCCCGCCCCCCTCCCCGTTGGGAGAAACCTGTACTGTAGAGGGCCTCAGAGGCTCGGGAGTGGTCGATGGAGGGGGTGGATAGCCCGGACCCTTTTCCCTCGTCGGCCAGGAGGGACACTCCCTCCTGGTCTTCGATTGTAACGCCCACGATGCGGCTATATCTCCCACGTGTCGAGGCACGACTTAGAGGAATAACCACATTGTAGGTACTGTCGCAAGAAGGGTCATCTTCACACAATCCCATGTAATGAACAAGAATGGGATAACGAGAGTTGGCTTACAATCGCCACTTCACACAATACATAAAATTAATTCATACATCATCCAAAATCCACACATAGACCGACAACGGTCAAATCCAAATGAAAATAAGATGACCCCAAATGCTAGATCTCCAATCGTCCCAACTGGGCTCCACTACTGATCATCAGGAAACGAAACATAGTAATGACCACGTTCCTCGTCGAACTCCCACTTGAGCTTGGTTGCATCATCTGCACTGGTATCGTCGGCACCTGCAACTGTTTTGGTAGAATCTGTGAGTCACGAGGACTCAACAATCTCACACCCGCGAGATCAAGACTATTTAAGCTTATAGGAAAGGATGGTGTAATGAGGTGGAGCTGCAGCAGGCACTAAGCATATACAGTGGCTAACATACGCAAAAGAGAGCGAGAAGAGAAGCAACGTAACGGTCTCGAAGCTAGAAATGATCAAGAAGTGATCCTGAAACTACTTACATTCAGTCATAACCCGAACCGTGTTCACTTCCCGGACTCCGCCGAAAAGAGACCATCACGGCTACACACACGGTTGATGTATTTTAATTAAGTCAAGTGTCAAGTTCCCTACAACCGGATATTAACAAATTCCCATCTGCCTCATAACCGCGGGCACGGCTTTCGAAAGAAGATACCCTGCAGGGGTGTCCCAACTTAGCCCATTATAAGCTCTCACGGTCAACGAAGGATAAACCTTCTCCCAGGAAGACCCGATCAGTCTCGGAATCCCGGTTTACAAGACATTTCGACAATGGTAAAACAAGACCAGCAAGACCACCCGCTATGCCGACAAATCCCGATAGGAGCTGCACATATCTCGTTCTCAGGGCACACCGGATAAGCTAAGCGTACAGGTACCAATGTAACCCAAGTTGCCAAGGGACGGTCCCGCACGGTGCTCTAGTTTGGACCAACACTCGGAGGAGCACTGGCCCGGGGGTTAAAATAAAGATGACCCTCGGGCTCGCGAAAACCCAAGGGAAAAAGGCTTAGGTGTCAAATGGTAAAACCAAGGTTGGGCCTTGCTGGAGGAGTTTTATTCAAGGCGAACTGTCAAGGGGGTCCCATAAATCACCCAACCGCGTAAGGAACGCAAACTCAAGGAACATAATACCGGTATGACGGAAACTAGGGCAGCAAGAGTGGAACAAAACACCAGGCATAAGGCCGAGCCTTCCACCCTCTACCAAATATATAGATGCATTAATTAAATAAGAGATATTGTGATATGCCAAAATTATCCATGTTCCAACATGGAACCAACTTCAACTTCACCTGCAACTAGCAACGCTATAAGAAGGGCTGAGCAAAAGCGGTAACTTAGCCAAACAACGGTTTGCTAGGAAAGGATGGTTAGGGCTTGACATGGAAATATGGGAGGCATGATATAGCAAGTGGTAGGTAGCGCAGCATAGCAATAGAACAAACAACTAGCAAAGCAAAGATAGAAGTGATTTCGAGGGTATGGTCATCTTGCCTGCAAGGTTCTCAAAGTTGTCGAAAGCTTGATCCTCGTAAGCGTACTCAACAGGTTCCTCGTTCATGAACTCATCTCCCGGCTCTACCCACAGCAAGAACACAAGCAATGGAACCACAATCAATCACGGGAAATGCACAAGCAACATGATGCAATACATGCATGATATGCGAGATGTGATATGCGATGCATATGCGTGCTCCGGAAGAAAAAGGATGAACAAGGCAGTAACTTGGCAAACCAAGTATGCCACTGGAAATATGAGATGATTTCGGTGGAAATCGATATAAAGATCACCGGAAACGGATGCACGGTTTGCAAATGGCAAGCAAAACAAGAATGACATAATTCTGCAATTAACAGCATGATAGCAACTAGAATACATCAAGTAACTATGCTACAGACCCCAACATAGCAACAAGGCACACAGAAGTAATCTACAGGAGATTCTTGACAAAAGATGAACACTGAGCTACGGCTAGATCACACCATAACAGGTTCAAACAAGCATGACAAAAGTGTAAAAGATATCAGTTTCACAGACTTGGTGAAAATACTGAACATGGCTGAAACAGCATCAGGTAGCAATGTTCAGAGCAAGCAATCAACATGATACAGGAACTTAACATAGCAAAACAAGGCATGGAATGAATCTACTAAAAGCATAGAACAAAAGTACCTTACTGATTATGAGCCAAAAAGGCGCAAAAGATATGATGGCACCCATGTAAACTTAGCAAGTTTTGTTAACAGGTTTCAGACTTTGCAGAAAACAGAGCATGGCATTAACACAAATTATGAGGGCATCTTTGTGAGCTCGATTCACTCATCACAAAGCAATGCATAACAAAACAAGCATAACTACAGCAAGAAGGCATGTTTATGAAGCTAACCATGGCAAGAGAAAGTTCATAGCCTGTATGGATCAACTACAACAAACTTGGCAAAATTGAATGTCATGTTAACATTCTGCCAGCAATATTTTATAGCAAAAGTAGAGCAAGATTGAGACATGCTATGGTACTCCATAATTGAAAACAGCGGCATGGATGGATAGAGCACAACTATAGCTACAAAATATCCTTATTGAACATACCCAAAAGAAGCATGGATCTCACTGTATACACATGGATACATAACAACAAAATAATAGCAGTAACAGACAGCAAAATTCTAAGTCCCTGGGAACTGAAATATCACGAAGCCTAGTTTGCATGCTTGTGCTAGTCACCACATAGATCACAAAAATACATGGCATACACCTATGTAAAGATGGCATGGCATAGATCAAAACGCCTGTAGAGCTTATGCCCATACTATGCACACATCAAATGCAATGAAAAAGACAAATCACCAAGTTCTGATATGTAACAGCAGTAAACATCATATAGCACTCTTGCACCAGAGATTTGAGCATCACTATGGACTCAAACGAGCATAACACAATGGAAATAAATGATGAGCATCTCGTGGCGAACATTTCGATATATCATGCATGCAAAACGGAGCAGTATGCAATGAGATATGTTGCGATGAACATAGCAACATAATGTGAAATCTTCGGGACTTGGCAGAAAAACACGGGGGGAAAAGTCAACCTCTCCTGATCTAGGGTTCGGTGGGCACGGACACCAAGGCAGCTGCTCGCCGGAGCTCGAGGACGGGCTTGACGCGGAGGCGGTCGGTGAGGGCGTTGGGCGGCGACCCGGGGGCGCGGCGCCGGCGGGAGTGGAGGAGGCGGCGAGGGCGGCGCGGGTCCGGCAACCGGCGGATGGCGACGAGGCGGCGGGGAGCGCCGGCGATGGCATCGGACGGCGGCGGAGACGAGCGTTGGCGGCGAGGCGCGGCGAACCCAGGCGGCGAACGGGCGGAGGTGGAGGCGCGCGGGGGGCGCGGGATCTGGGCTGGGAGGGCCTCCCGCGGGCCCTGCGGGCTGCGGCGGCGGGCGGCGAAGTGGGCGCGGGCACGGGTGACGTGGCGCCCTCCGATTGGCTGCGGGCGGCGGCGCGGGTTCGTCCGGCCGGACCGGACATGTCCGGCTGCGGAGAGAGGAAGGGTTAGGGTTTGATCTGCGAAAATTTTGGGGGGGGGGTCACCTATTTATAGCTAGAGGGAGCTAGGAGACTCCAAATGGAGTGCGGTTTTCGCCCACACGATCGTGATCGAACGACCGAGAGCATGGAGGTGACTTAGAGGGGTTATTGGGCTGTTTGGAGGGGGTTTTTGCTGCAACACACAAAAGGCCTTTGCGGTTACCCGGTTAACCGTTGGAGCGTCAAACGACCTCCAAATGGAACGAAACTTGACATGTGGTCTACTGGTGGTGTACCAAGGCCACTTGCTAAACCTCAGTCCATTCCGAGAACGTTTAACACCCGCTCATGAAAAGAGACAACAGGGGCTGCGCCGGTGCATGTGGGAGTGCCGGATTGCAAAACGGACAACGGGGAAAATGCTCGGATGCATGAGACGAACACGTATGCAAATGAGATGGCCATGATGACATGATATGGGATGCCTGACATGAACAAAATGCAAAACGAAAGAAAAAACCCGACCACGAAGGGAATATCATAACACATAGCCGAAAATGGCAAGAGTTGGAGTTACAAATATGGAAAGTTACATCCGGGGTGTTACAACACTCCACCACTAGGAGAGGATCTCGTCCCGAGATCTAGGACTGAAAAAACTCCGGATATTCGAAACGGAGGTGGTCCTCGCGTTCCCAGGTGGCTTCTCGGTCGGAATGGTGCGACCACTTCAATTTCAGGAATTTGATTGACTTGTTGCCAGTCTTGCGCTCAGTTTCTTCAAGAATAGCAACGGGGTGCTCATGATAAGATAGATCTTTTTGGAGGTCAATCTCTTCGAAGTTGATGGTGCGCTCAGGCGTCTTGAAGCACTTGCGAAGCTGTGACACGTGGAACACATCGTGCACATTCACGAAGTTGGAGGGAAGCTCAAGTTGATAAGCGAGGTCGCCTCTTTTGCCAATGATCTTGAAAGGACCCACGTATCTAGGGGCAAGCTTCCGTTTGATACCGAAACGACGAGTGTCTTTCATTGGAGAGACGCGGAGGTAGACATGGTCACCGATCTCGAAAGCCAAGTCACGGTGCTTGCTATCATAGTAACTCTTCTAGCGCGATTGCGCGGCTTTGAGATTTTCACAGATGACTTTACACATTTCTTCAGCCTCTGTGATTAAGTCATTGCCAAGAAGTTGGCGTTCACCAGTCTCTGACCAATTGAGAGGAGTACGACACTTTCTGCCATAGAGAATCTCGAATGGGGCCTTGCCCGAACTCGCTTGGAAGCTGTTGTTGTAGGAGAACTCGGCATATGGAAGACAATCTTCCCACTTCATGCCAAAGGAAATGACACAAGCCCTGAGCATATCTTCAAGGATTTGATTGACTCGCTTGACTTGGCCACTAGTTTGAGGATGGAAAGCTGTGCTGAAGCGAATGTTGGTGTCCATGGCCTTCTGGAAGGAGTCCCAGAACTTAGAAGTGAAGATGCTTCCACGATCTAAAGAAATCAATTGTGGAATGCCGTGCAGGGAGACAATCCTGGAGGTGTATAGCTCTGCCAACTGAGCTGCTGTGATAGATTCTTTGATAGGAAGAAAATGAGCCACTTTAGTAAGCTTGTCAATGAGAACGAAGATAGCATCATTTCCGCGCTTGGACTTTGGAAATCCAGTCACGAAGTCCATTTCGATATGATCAAACTTCCATTCTGGGATAGCAAGAGGTTGGAGGAGACCAGCTGGTCGTTGGTGTTCTGCTTTCACCCTTCGACAGACATCACATTCATTCACGAACTGAGCGATTTCTCGCTTCATTTGAGTCCACCAATACGACTACTTGAGGTCATGGTACATCTTCGTACTTCCAGGATGAATGGAAAGAAGAGAATTGTGTGCCTCGTTCATAATGACTTTCCTTAGATCACCTTTAGGAACCACAATCCGGTCCTCGAAGAATAAAGTGTCTCTGTCATCAATGCGATAGCACTTGTATTTGGAAAGACCCTTGCCAATACCACGTTTCACCTTCTTCACCATGGCATCAAGAAGTTGTGCCTCACGAATTTGATCTTCCAAAGTAGGAGAGACTATGAGGTTGGCAAGAAAGCCTTGAGGAAGAACTTGGAGATTCAGTTTGCGGAAAGCTTCACAAAGATCCGGTTGAAATGGCTTGAGAATTAAGCTATTGCAATAAGCCTTCCTGCTCAAAGCATCTGCAATGACGTTGGCCTTGCCTGGAGTATATTCAATACTCGGATTGTACTCTTGAATCATTTCGACCCATCGAGTTTTCCTGAGGTTGAGGTTTGGCTGAGTGAAGATGTACTTGAGACTCTTGTGATCTCTGAATATGTCCACTTTTCTTCCCAACAAGAGATGTCTCCATGTTATTAATGCATGGACAACTGCCGCCAACTCAAGATCGTGAGTGGGGTAGTTCTTTTCGTTGGGCTTCAACTGACGAGAGGTATAGGCCACAACTTTCTTCTCTTGCATTAACACAGCACCGAGACCTTGAAGAGAAGCATCACAGAAAACTTCAAATGGCTTGGATTCGTCAGGAGGAGTTAAGACAGGAGCTGTGACGAGTTTCTCTTTGAGAGTGTTGAAAGCAATGTCACACTCAGGAGTCCAGACATACTTCACATGCTTCTGGAGGAGGTTGGAAAGAGGCTTTGCAATCTTAGAGAAATTCTCAACGAATCTTCGGCAATAGCTTGCAAGACCAAGGAAACTGCGGAGCTGCTTGACATTCTGAGGAGGTTCCCAATTCACAATTGCAGACACCTTCTCGGGATTAACAGCGATGCCCTTGCCAGAGATGATATGACCAAGGTAAAGAACTTCATCAAGCCAAAACTCACATTTGTAAAACTTCGCATAGAATTGATACTCTCTGAGCTTGTCGAGCACCAATCGCAAATGTTTGGCATGATCCTTCTTATTCTTGGAGAAGACCAAGATATCATCGAGATACACCAGGACGAATTCATTGGTATAGGGGTTGAAGATGAAATTCATCATTCGAGAGAATGTTGGAGGAGCATTGACAAGGCCGAAAGACATGACAGTATATTCATAAGAACCAAAGGTTGTTCTGAATGCTGTCTTGGGAATATCTTCTTTACGAATGTGAATCTGATGATAACCCATACGAAGGTCAAGCTTGGAGAATACTTTAGCACCTTTGAGTTGCTCGAATAGCTCATTGATGTTGGGAAGTGGATACTTGTTCTTGATTGTCTTCTTGTTCAATGGACGGTAGTCGACACAAAGTCGGTCCATGCCATCCTTCTTCTGGACAAAAAGAACACCACAACCCCATGGAGATGAACTCGGTCTGATCACACCCAGACGCTCTTGTTCATCGAGCTGTTTCTTCAATTCCTTCAGCTCCTTGGGTCCAAGCTTGTATGGACGCTTGCAAACGGGTTCCGTACTAGGCTCAAGATCGATAACGAACTCAACTGGCCGATGAGGAGGCATACCCGGAAGCTCTTCTGGAAAGACATCTTTGTACTCACAAACAACTGGAATTTGAGAAATAGCATCCAACTCGCCCTTCTCATTGAGAGGAAACAACCGAATGGTTTCATCACGAGCGGCATAGATGATAACATCCTCAGAAGAGTGTGTCAATTGAATTTCCCTGGCAGCACAATCAAGTTGAGCCTTGTGCTTAGAAAGCCAGTCCATCCCGAGAATTAGATCAATATCAGAGTCTCCAAGAACAAAAGGTTTAGACAGAAATTTATAGTTGCCCATCTTGATAGAAACATCCGGAATCATTGTGGTAGCCCTCATAGAAGAGCCCGGAGAAACAACTCCCATGGGTTTTTCCAACATTTCCGAAATGAAATCATGCTTAGCAACAAATGATCTTGACATGAAACAATGCGATGCACCAGTGTCAAAAAGAACTTTTGCAGGAAAGTCATTAACAGGAAGGTTACCCATTATCACATCAGTAGATTCCTCCGCTTGAGCTGCATTCATCATGTTCACCTTTGCAGACTTGGGATTATGCTTGACCACTGCATTGCTGGAAGATCTCACAGGAGGAGGAGGCGGAAGGCGCCTTTGGTTGAAGCACTTGTTAGCATAGTGACCTTTCTGCTGCCACTTGTTGCAAGTCACCTCTGAGAGTGGACGATGATAAGGAGCATTCAACTTTGGAGCTTGATTCTGAGACTTGTTCTGATAGTCAGGGTTGGGTGGGTGGGAAGATCCATGGCCACCTTTGTTCGTCTGCTGGAAAGGCTGACGAAACGGAGGAGGAGGAGGCAACCAGAACTTCTGTTGCTTAGCAGCCACTAGTGAGGAAGAAGAAGACTGAACTGCGTCCCTGACTCTCTTCTTAGAAGCCTCACACTTGAGCTGAGCAGCCTCTTGCTTCAGTGCCATATTGTAGAAATCATCATACTTGGTCGGCTCAAAAAGCACAAGAGGTAATTGCATATATTCTCTAAGGCCACCTCTGAATTGATAGATCATGCTCTTTTCATCAGGAACGTCTTGCTTAGCGAAGCGAGTGAGTTTCTGAAACTGAGTATTGTATTAATACACGGACATGCTGCCTTGCTTGAGATTGCGGAACTCCTCACGCTTGCTCTCAACAACACTTTGTGGAATGTGCTGAGCTTTGAAGTCTCGGCGGAAATCATCCCAGGTAATCACACGACCTCCTCTGGAATCTTTGTATTGTTGATACCACTCAGCAGCTTGATCCTTGAGTTGAAAAGAAGCGAACTTGAGAAAGTCCTCAGGCCTGACATTGCTACATTCAAAATGCTTGTTGATGTCCACGAGCCAATCATCGGCGTCTGTGGCCTTGGCACAGTAGCTGAAAGACTTCGGCTGATTTGCGAGGAACTGGTTGAGGGTAGCGAAGTGAGGCTGATTGTTGCCTTGGCCTTGATTTCCTTGATTGCCTTGCCCTTGGGTGCGTTCTTGCAAGAGTTGCAAAATCATCTGAGCATTGGCGTTGGTGGCTGCCATGATAGCTTGCCACGCCTCCGGAGGCGGAGGTGGTGGCGGAGGGTTCGCCTGACTCCCTTCATTGCATTCCGGATTCTGACACGTTGGCGGAGCCATCCTGAAGAGGGTGACATCCGTTAGCATCTTGATAGACAAATAGACAAGTTGAATCAACGGATAGAAATTGCAACATATAGTCTTCACAATAATCATTCGAACGAGGATGAACGAATGAATTCCATAGTAAATCATCACACTTCCATTAAGGTGAGAAGCCACTTGATAAGAGATTGATGAATAAAATAAAAAGGTACGACTGGAACAAATAAGTGGTAAGGATTACCCAATCACAAACCAAATATCTGCGGGAAGAAATGCTAAGAGCTACTTGAATCCCACCTATAAACTCCCGAAACTTTCTGGTTATGCAATCTGGTGTTGGGGATACAGGGGACACAAAATATATCACCCAAACTAGCAATCCCTAGATCCAGCTATATCCATCCATCAACACATAACCAAGAAACCTTCAGAAATCGTGTACCTCAACCTTCGAAAAGCATCCGTTATACTAGTTATGGCAATACTCCCGAACTCCCGCCCCAGTACTTGGTGGCGTCGAGGTGATCTCACCAACAACTGCATAAAAGAGATTTTCGATGTCGGCGAAACTCAGGTATTCCAGAACTGCAACGATAAAATTGTGACGACAACACCTCGGAGCTCAACTCCCTGGGACACTGCCACAACCCCTAAATGTCAGGAGGCACCAAGAACAATGTTCTCGTCGCAAAACCATCAGAACGATTCCAAGATACCCGCGTGATCCTAAAAAAAATTTAGTGAAATTTGAGGAGACAAGAGTCAAAACTTCTACGTCAGGAGGCCTCACCAGAGCGACGAAGGGACTGAGGAGTAAAAAGAATCCTACTCTCCGATATATATAATCCTAAGACTCAAAACATTTTTTGTTCTAGACTCAACAACGCCAGCGATTCGATCAAGCAGGGGGCTCCTAAGTCGGGGATGGCTCTGATTACCAACTTGTAACGCCCACGATGCGGCTATATCTCCCACGTGTCGAGGCACGACTTAGAGGCATAACCGCATTGTAGGTATTGTCGCAAGAAGGGTCATCTTCACACAATCCCATGTAATGAACAAGAATGGGATAACGAGAGTTGGCTTACAATCGCCACTACACACAATACATAAAATTAATTCATACATCATCCAAAATCCACACATAGACCGACTATGGTCAAATCCAAATGAAAATAAGATGACCCCAAATGCTAGATCCCCGATCGTCCCAACTGGGCTCCACTACTGATCATCAGGAAACGAAACATAGTAACGACCATGTTCCTCGTCGAACTCCCACTTGAGCTCGGTTGCGTCATCTGCACTGGTATCATCGGCACCTGCAACTGTTTTGGTAGAATCTGTGAGTCACGAGGACTCAACAATCTCACACCCGCGAGATCAAGACTATTTAAGCTTATAGGAAAGGATGGTGTAATGAGGTGGAGCTGCAGCAGGCACTAAGCATATATAGTGGCTAACATACGCAAAAGAGAGCGAGAAGAGAAGCAACGCAACGGTCTCGAAGCTAGAAATGATCAAGAAGTGATCCTGAAACTACTTACGTTCAGTCATAACCCGAACCGTGTTCACTTCCCGGACTCCGCCGAAAAGAGACCATCACGGCTACACACACGGTTGATATATTTTAATTAAGTCAAGTGTCAAGTTCTCTACAACCGGACATTAACAAATTCCCATCTGCCTCATAACTGCGGGCACGGCTTTCGAAAGATAATACCCTGCAAGGGTGTCCCAACTTAGCCCATTATAAGCTCTCATGGTCAACGAAGGATAAACCTTCTCCCAGGAAGACCCGATCAGTCTCGGAATCCTGGTTTACAAGACATTTCGACAATGGTAAAACAAGACCAGCAAGACCACCCGCTGTGCCGACAAATCCCGATAGGAGCTGCACATATCTCGTTCTCAGGGCACACCGGATAAGCTAAGCGTACAGGTACCAATGTAACCCAAGTTGCCAAGGGACGGTCCCGCACGGTGCTCTAGTTTGGACCAACACTCGGAGGAGCACTGGCCCGGGGGTTAAAATAAAGATGACCCCCGGGCTCGCGAAAACCCAAGGGAAAAAGGCTTAGGTGTCAAATGGTAAAACCAAGGTTGGGCCTTGCTGGAGGAGTTTTATTCAAGGCGAACTGTCAAGGGGGTCCCATAAATCACCCAACCGCGTAAGGAACGCAAACTCAAGGAACATAATACCGGTATGACAGAAACTAGGGCGACAAGAGTGGAACAAAACACCAGGCATAAGGCCGAGCCTTCCACCCTCTACCAAATATATAGATGCATTAATTAAATAAGAGATATTGTGATATGCCAAAATTATCCATGTTCCAACATGGAACCAACTTCAACTTCACCTGCAACTAGCAACGCTATAAGAAGGGCTGAGCAAAAGCAGTAACTTAGCCAAACAACGGTTTGCTAGGAAAGGATGGTTAGGGCTTGACATGGCAATATGGGAGGCATGATATAGCAAGTGGTAGGTAGCGCAACATAGCAATAGAACGGACAACTAGCAAAGCAAAGATAGAAGTGATTTCGAGGGTATGGTCATCTTGCCTGCAAGGTTCTCAGAGTTGTCGAAAGCTTGATCCTCGTAAGCGTACTCAACAGGTTCCTCATTCATGAACTCGTCTCCCGGCTCTACCCACAACAAGAACACAAGCAATGGAACCACAATCAATCACGGGAAATGCACAAGCAACATGATGCAATACATGCATGATATGTGAGATGTGATATGCGATGCATATGCGTGCTTCGGAAGAAAAAGGATGAACAAGGCAGTAGCTTGGCAAACGAAGTATGCCACTGGAAAGATGAGATGATTTCGATCGAAATCGATATAAAGATCACCGGAAACAGATGCACGGTTTGCAAATGGCAAGCAAAACAAGAATGACATAATTCTGCAATTAACAGCATGATAGCAACTAGAATACATCAAGTAACTATGCTACAGACCCCAACATAGCAACAAGGCACACGGAAGTAATCTACAGGAGATTCTTGACAAAAGATGAACACTGAGCTACGGCTAGATCACACCATAACAGGTTCAAACAAGCATGACAAAAGTGTAAAAGATATCAGTTTCACAGACTTGGTGAAAATACTGAACATGGCTGAAACAGTATCAGGTAGCAATGTTCAGAGCAAGCAATCAACATGATACAGGAACTTAACATAGCAAAACAAGGCATGAAATGAATCTTATGAAAGCATAGAACAAAAGTCCCTTACTGATCGTGAGCCAAAAAGGCACAGAAGATATGATGGCACCCATGTAAACATAGCAAGTTTCGTTAACAGGTTCCAGACTTTGCAGAAAACAGAGCATGGCATTAACAGAAATTATGAGGGTAACTTTGTGAGCTCGATTCACTCATCACAAAGCCATGCATGACAAAACAAGCATACTTACAGCAAGAAGACATGTTTATGAAGCTAAACACGGCAAGAGAAAGTTCATGGCATGTATGGATCAACTACAACAACCTTGGCAAAATTGAATATCATGTTAACATTCTGCCAGGAATATTTTATAGAAAACATACAGAAAGATTGAGAAATGCTATTCACTCCATAATTGAAAACAGCGGCATGGATGGATAGAGCACAACTATAGCTACAAAACATCCTTATTGAACATACCCAAAAGAAGCATGGATCTCACTGTATACACATGGATACATAACAACAAAATAATAGCAGTAACAGACAGCAAAATTCTAAGTCCCTGGGAACTGAAATATCACGAAGCCTAGTTTGCATGCTTGTGCTAGTCACCACATAGATCACAAAAATACATGGCATACACCTATGTAAAGATGGCATGGCATAGATCAAAACGCCTGTAGAGCTTATGCCCATACTATGCACACATCAAATGCAATGAAAAAGACAAATCACCAAGTTCTGATAAGTAACAGCAGTAAACATCATATAGCACTCTTGCACCAGAGATTTGGGCATCAAGATGGCCTCAAACGAGCATGACACAATAGAACTAAATGAAGAGCATCTCGTATCGAACATTTTCATATATCATGCATGCAAAACGGAGCCGTATGCAATGAGATATGATGCAATGAATATAGCAACATAATGTGAAATCTTCGGGACTTAGCAGAAAAACACGGGGGGGAAAGTCAACCTCTCCTGATCTAGGATTCGGTGGGCACGGACGCCGAGGCAGCTGCTCACCGGAGCTCGAGGACGGGCTTGACGCGGAGGCGGTCGGCGAGGGCGTCGGGCGGCGACCCGGGGGCGCGGCGCCGGCGGGAGTGGAAGAGGCGGCGAGGGGCGGCGCGGGTCCGGCGACCAGCGGACGGCGACGAGGCGGCGGGGAGCGCCGGCGATGGCGTCGGACGGCGGCGGAGACGAGCGTTGGCGGCGAGGCGCAGCGAACCCAGGCGGCGCACGGGCGGAGGTGGAGGCTCGCGCGGGGGCGCGGGATCTGGGCCGGGAGGGCCTCCCGTGGGCCCTGCGGGCTGCGACGGCGGGCGGCGAAGTGGGCGCGGGCACGGGTGACGTGGCGCCCTTCGATTGGCTGCGGGCGGTGGCGCGGGTTCGTCCGGCCGGACCGGACATGTCCGGCTGCGGAGAGGGGAAGGGTTAGGGTTTGATCTGCAAAAATTTCGGGGTGGATCACCTATTTATAGCTAGAGGGAGCTAGGAGACTCCAAATGGAGTGCGGTTTTCGCCCACACGATCGTGATCGAATGACCGAGAGCATGGAGGTGACTTAGAAGGGTTATTGGGATGTTTGGAGGGGGGTTTGCTGCAATACACAAAAGGCCTTTGCGGTTACCCGGTTAACCGTTGGAGCGTCAAACGACCTCCAAATGGAACGAAACTTGACAGGTGGTCTACCGGTGGTGTACCAAGGCCACTTGGAAAACCTCGGTCCATTCCGAGAACGTTTAACACCCGCTCACAAAAAGAGACAAGAGGGGGTGCGCCGGTGCATGTGGGAGTGCCGGATTGCAAAACGGATAACGGGGAAAATGCTCGGATGCATGAGACGAACACGTATGCAAATGAGATGCGCATGATGACATGATATGGGATGCCTGACATGAACAAAATGGAAAACGAAAGAAAAAACCCGACCACGAAGGGAATATCATAACACATACCAAAAATGGCAAGATTTTGAGTTACAAATATGGAAAGTTATATCCGGGGTGTTACATCGATGACCAAGGTGTTTACCTTGGCCATTACGACATCTACCTCCCCCTCCGTGTTCGGAGGAGGAGGAGTTCTTCGGTACCGCACCTCCTCAGCCTCTTGGGGGATCAAAGGAGGCACGGAGTGCACCATAGACCCACTGTCCGCCAGCTCGGCGGGCGGAGACGTCCCCTCCGAGGTCTGCTCGGTGGGGCGCTCATGTGGTGGACTGCAATCCAGAGGGGTTAACCTTCGACTAAAACAAACTACTAAAAGCATAATAGTTGAAAATACAGACACGTTACCTGCTCGCAGGGGGCTTGACCGTGGATCCCTTCTTCGGGAGCTCCTCGGATGCCTTGGACTTCTCGTCAGAGTCCGAGCTGTCAGGATTCACCATCTTAGGCCAGCGTCATCTCTTTAGGGCCGGGGAAGGTTGGACCTCCTCGGTGTCCTCGGATGTCGGCCTCTTTTTGTAGTGCGAAGAGGCACTCTCTCCGTCGTCCTCCTCCTCCTTGCCCCATCCTATACAGATGAGGCCGCAGCCTCTCCGGACCGGTTGCCCGGACGGATCCTGCGGCGGAGGCCTTCCCTGGCCTCCGGTGCTTCTTGCTTCTTGCCCTTCTTAGCAGGCACCTTGTAGGGCACCACGACCAGCATCTTCTCCAGCTGCTCTGATCGGGGCCCCTCCGGCAGCGGCATCGGGCCGCTAATCTTTTTGGCCTTGGCGAGCCAGCCCTGCAGAATCCATGTAACAAGGTTAGCTCGAATCTCACATAATGTGAATATCCGAACACTCTTCGAAGAGAAATGCCACTCATCTCCCTTGGGGGATTCGCAGCGTCAAGACCGATGACCTTCCCCTTGGCCGACCACTCCTTCTGGGGCTGGAATAGTTGGCCCCATATTTTGTTAGGAGTCGTATCGAAGAGGTACCGCACAATGGCCGGATCCTCAGGCTCATGCTCCCACATGGGGTTGGCCCTCTCCTGGCAAGGGAGGAACCGGCGGTGGAGCATGATCTGGAACACGTCGACCAGCTTTGCGTCGATCTCTATTATGTTGTCGACGCACTTCTGTAGTGCTTTGGTGTTAGCAACACATCCCAAGTCCGGACTCTTGGTGGTCCATGAGGCTAGTCTGGTGGGGGGTCTGGACCGGAATGCGGGGGCCGCTCCACATGCGACCTCCCTCGGCTTGGTGATGTAAAATCACTCCTTCTGCCACATCTGGACGGGGTCGATGAAGGGGCCGTCCGACCACTGGACCCGTGCAGCTTACTGATCATGGCCCCTCCGCAATCCGCGTTCTCATCGCCGACCACCTTGGGCTTCACATTGAACACCTTCAGCCATAAGCCGAGGTGCGGCTGGACCCGGAGGAGCGCTTCACAAACGACGATGAAGGTCGAAATGTGGAGGAGGGAGTTGGGGGCTAGATCATAGAAATCCAGCCCATAGTAGAACATCAGCCCCGCACAAAGGGGTGTAGGGGAAATCCTAGCCCCCTAAGGAAATGGGGGAGAAAAACTACCATTTCGCCCGGCTCGGGCGTAGGGATGATCTAGCCCTCTTCGGGGGCTCCATGGGCAACGTTGGTCGGCAAGTAACCGGCCTCCTTCAGCTTCAGTATATCCTCGTTGGTGACGGAGGAGGCCTCCCACTTCCCATTGGCGCCAGATCCGGCCATGGACAAAGGAGGTGAAGTGGGATTGGCTATGGAAGCAGGGAGAAAGGGCGCTGGAGCTCTGAAGGACTGCGAGTGCGGAAGGTAGGAGAAGGCGTGGGATGCAGGCTATAGCGGGCCCCCTTTATAGACTGTGGGCAGGCCAAAAATCCCTTTTTTCACGCCGTTGGCCTCTCCACTTCCCGATATCACCGCAATGTTATGAGCGGGGAGGGGAATCTAAATCATTAACCATATCCCTCGAAAAGCAGGACACGATCTCCACCTTGAGGGGACGTGTCAAGCGTGGCATCAGCCTCGAGCCGCGCTTCGAGAAATAGTAACTGCTTGGCGTTATGGCCGTAAGTGACTCTTCTTTGAAGGAGAAAAAGTTATCAGATAAAGGCACTATTTGCGCTTGAGAGATATTTTTATTATTACCATCGGTGTTAAGTAAAACTGTCGTTTCAGATTCCGGACATCACTTGGTACCGAATAGGGGGGAGACTTGTTGAGGAACTCTCCCCGCAAACCGAATACTGGTTGGATGAATGGAGACTGGATACAAGTCTCGGCGTTGGAGGCAAGTTCGGGAGCTACTCAGGGAGTCATGGACTAACGGGTCCTCAGGATGATGGCCCATTATACATGGGCCGGACTGGAGCCGTACTATGACAGGAGATCTATGAAGCCGTGGTGTGCCCTCCAAGTCAAGAAGGCATGGGATCCCTTTGATTCCTAATAGTAATCTGTCTTCGATAACCCAAACCCTATCGGTGTCTATATAAACCGAGTGTTGTAGTCATTAGGGGGGGAGCTATCTTCATCCCCTATAGCCTAGGGTTTAGCTCATGCTCATCTCGAGGTAGATCTACTCTGTAAACCACGTTATACAATCAATACAATCAAGCATGACATAGGGTTTTACCTCTTAGAGAGGGCCCAAACCTACGTAAACACTGTGTTCATCGTCCCTTGTTACCCATCGATCCTAGATCCACAGCTCGGGACCGCCTACCCCGAAGTTTGCCGGTTTTGACACCAAGACTTACCGTATCACGTACCTCCTCTTTTTCGGTTATTCTGGAGTGTTTCGGAAGGTTTCTTCTATGTGTTCTTCCGGTGTCATAGTTTGAATAACATTCCTTTCAACATTAATGGGTGTACCTGAGATATAATGTTTTATTCTTTGCCCATTGACAACCTTCGGGTTAGTACCTTCGGCATTATTTATTTTGATAGCTAAAGATCGATAAACCTCCTCGATAATGTAAGGTCCTTCCCATTTGGAGAGAAGCTTTCCTGCAAAGAATCTGAAATGAGAGTTGTACAAAATAACATATTATCCAACTTTAAACTCATGCTTTTGGATTCTTTTATCATGCCATCTTTAAACCTTTTCTTTGAATAACTTGGGATTTTCATTGGGTTCTCCATTCATCTAGTGAGCTAATACCAAATAACCTCTTTTCACCAGCAAGTTTGAAATCATAGTTGAATTCTTTAATTGCCCAATATGATTTTTGTTCTAACACAAGAGGCAAATGACAAGCTTTTCCATAAACCATTTTATAAGGAGACATACCCATAGGATTTTTATATACTGTTCGATAAGTCCAAAGTGCATCATTTAATTTCTTAGACCAATTCTTTTGGGATCTATTGACAGTTTTTTGTAGAATTAATTTTATTTCTGTATTGCTAAGTTCAACTTGACCACTAGACTGAGGATGATAGGGTGATGCAATTCTATGGTTAACATCATACTTAGCAAGCATTTTATAGAAAGCACCATGAATAAAGTGTGAACCACCATCAGTCATTAAATATCTAAGGACTCCAAACCTTGGGAAAATAACTTCCTTAAGCATTTTAATAGAGGCGTTGTGATCATCACTACTACTTGGAATAGCTTCTACCCATTTAGTAACATAATCAACAGCAACCAAAATATGTGTATACCCATTAGAGGAAGGAAAACGTCCCATGTAATCAAAACCCCAAACATCAAATGGTTCAAAAGCAAGAGTATAATTCATAGGCATTTCCTGACGCTTACCAATATTACCAATTGTTTGACATTCATCACAAGATAAAACAAACTTACGGCCATCGTTGAAGAGAGTAGGCCAATAAAAACCAGATTGCAATACCTTGTGAGCAGTTCTGTCTCCCGCATGATGCCCTCCATAAGCTTCCGAGTGACATTTCCGTAGGATTTGTCCCTCTTCATGCTCAGGTACACAACGTCTGATAATACCATCTACTCCTTCTTTGTAAAGATGTGGTTCATCCCAAAAGTAATGTCTTAAATCATAGAAGATTTTTTTCTTTTGTTGGTAAGTGAAGCTAGGTGGTATATATATAGCAACCATATAATTAGCATAGTCAGCATATCAAGAATATTCTCTAACCTAGACAAGTTATCGGCCACGGGGTTCTCAGCTCCTTTCCTATCAGTAATATGTAAATCAAATTCTTGTAGAAAGAGAACCCACCTAATGAGTCTAGGTTTAGCATCTTTCTTTTCCATAAGATATTTAATAGCAGCATGATCAGTGTGAACAATAACTTTAGAATCAACAATATAAGATCTGAATTTATCACAAACAAACACAACTGCTAAAAATTCTTTTTCAGTAGTAGCATAATTTCTTTGGGCACTGTCTAGAGTTTTACTAGCATAATGAATAACATTTAATTTCTTATCAACTCTTTGTCCTAAAACAGCACCAATAGCATAATCACTAGCATCACACATAATTTCAAAAGGCAAGTTCCAATCAGGTGGTTGAACAATAGGTGCAGAAATTAAGGCTTTCTTAAGTGCTTCAAAGGCTTCTACACAATCATCAGCAAAAACAAATAGAACATCCTTTTGTAAAAGATTTGTAAGAGGCCTAGAAATTTTAGAGAAGTCTTTAATAAATCTCCTATAGAAACCAGCATGACCGAGAAAACTACGAATACCTTTAATATCTCTGGGACATGGCATTTTCTCAATTGCACCAACTTTAGCTTTATCCACCTCAATACCTCGTTCAAAAATTTTATGCCCCAAAACAATACCTTCATTAACCATAAAGTGGCACTTCTCCCAATTCAATACAAGATTAGTTTGCTCGCATCTCTGCAAAACTCAATCAAGGTTGCTTAAGCAATCATCAAAATAAGTAACGTAAACGGAAAAATCATCCATGAAAACCTCAACAGTCTTTTCACAAAAGTCAGAGAATATAGCAGTCATACATCTTTGAAAGGTACCAGGTGCATTGCATAAACCAAAAGGCATACGTCTACAAGCATAAGTTCTGAAAGGGCAAGTAAAGGTGGTTTTCTCTTGATCAGGTTGAGAAACAGGTATTTGAGAAAAACCAGAATATCCATCAAGAAGCAAAAGTGTGTGTTCTTAGATAGTCTTTCTAGCATTTGATCAATGAAAGGCAAAGGGTAATGATCTTTTCTAGTTGCTTTATTTAATTTTCTAAAATCAATTACCATTCTATAGCAAGTGACAACTCTTTGTGGAATAAGTTCATTTTTATCATCAGGAACAACAATAATACCTCCCTTCTTAGGGCCACAATGAATGGAACTTACCCATCTACTATCAGCTATGGTATAGATTATACCTGCTTCCAGAAGCTTTAGTATTTCAGTTCTTACCACTTCTTTCATCTTAGGATTTAAACGTCGTTGATGATCAACGATGGGTTTAGCATCAGGTTCCATATTCATCTTGTGCTGACAGAGAGTGGGACTAATGCCCTTAAGATCATCAAGAGTATATCCAATAGCAGCTCGGTGCTTCTTCAGAAATTTCAATAATCTTTCGTCTTCGTGTTCTGAAATGTTAGCACTAATAATAACATTACATATCTTTTTCTCATCAAGATAATCATATTTCAAAGTGTCTGGCAATTGTTTTAATTCAAACACGGCATTACCTTTAGGTGGAGGAGGACCTCCTAGAGTTTTAATAGGCAAATTGTGTTTAAGCAGAGGTCGTTGTTCAAAGAAAATTTTATCTATCTCATTTCTTTCATGCATATGCATATCATTTTCATGGTCTAGCAACTGTTGTTCTAGTGGATCAGTAGGAGGCGAGGCAATAGAAGCAAGACCAATTATTTCATCCTTACTAGGTAATTCTTTCTTATGATGTTTTCTACTTAACTTAGAAAAATTAAACTCATGAGACTCATCACCAAAACTAACACAGACGATTTGTTTCTCACAATCTATTTTAGCATTTACGGTGTTCAAGAAAGTGTACCAAAGATAATGGGACAAAAGTCATCTTGTGGGGAAACAAGAACAAGAAAATTAGTAGGATATTTTATTTTCCCACACAAGACTTCAACATCTCTAACTATCCCAAATGGTGTGATGGTGTCTCTATTAGCAAGTTTAATTGTAACATTTATGTCTTCTATTTCAGCACGTGCTATATCATTCATAATTTCTTGATATAAGGTAAAAGGAATAGCACTCACGCTAGCACCTTAGTCACATAAACCATGATAACAGTGATCTCCTATTTTGACTGAGACAACAGGCATGCCAACAATAGGTCTATGTTTATCTTTTTCATCTGGTTTAGTAAGCAGCTTCATCACAAAAGTAAATAACATGCCCATCAATATTTTCTACTAGGAAATGTTTAACCATAGCAACACTAGGTTCTACTTTAATTTGTTCAACAGGTTTAGGTGCTCTAATATTACTTTTATTGACCATGGTTGAAACCTTAGCATGTTCCTTTATCCTAATAGGGAAAGGTGGTTTTTCAATGTAAGCAATAGGTACAACTGGATCAACGTTATAAATAATAGTTTCATCTTTAACCACAACTGGTTCTTTAATTTCTTCTTTAATAGGTGGATGATATTTAAACAACTTCTCCTTTGGGAGATCAACATGAGTAGCAATTGATTCACAGAAAGAGGCTACTATCTCAGAGTCAAGTCCATATTTAGTGCTAAAATTGTGAAAAGCGTCGGTATTCATAAAAGATTTAACACAATCAAACTTAAGCTTAATACCTGACTCTTTACCTTCGTTGAGTTCCCAATCTTCAGAGTTGTGTTTAATTCTCTCTAAAAGATCCCACCTGAATTCAATAGTCTTCGTCATAAAAGAACCAGTACATGAGGTATCGAGCATTGTCGACGCAACAAACCCTGGGTCTGTTGCCCAGACCGTGCACAGGCCTAAGAGCAAGGTTGTGACATCCAAAACCAGACCAAGTCAAGCCAAAGGAAGCAACATACCACTAAGGGAAAGCCTCCCTTGCTGGGCAGGCAAGCCTGGCGAGGCCGAGGTTACTCCAGAGACAAGTCTCAAGACTGCCCCAGCAAGCCTGTCGGGGACACCGAGGGCGGATCACCCCGCCAAGGCTCCACCGCTCCACCTCACAGCAACGCAAGTCATCAATCGGTGCGGTGTCAAGCCCCCAAGTGACTAAGTGGCTGTTTCTTGACACATGGAAGCCACTTTCGAAGGAAATCGCCTTCAAATTACACCCGTCCAGAGACGTGTCAAGCAGACAGACAAGAAGGTGGCCGAACAGCCCGGCAAGGCTTGTCGGGCATGCCATGATGTGACACTAAGCGATGCATTTAATGCGCTCTGCCCTGTCTATAGAGTTAGGTATGATAGCATTGTTTGCTATCTAATCAGTACACAATGACTGAATTGCCATTGCGGTGACCCCTTGATCTATAAAAGAAGGGCCATGGCAACCATAGAAAGGATTCGGACCCTTTTACACTCATACGGGCGTAGCCGCTCTCGCACCGAGGCAACCCTATCTGGCACGGGCGCTGCGTCTCCACGACGGTCCTCTCATCTATCCACCAAAGTAGGGGTAGGGTTTTATGCCTCGCGGCGGCCCAAACCTGGGTAAAACTACCTGTGTGATCTCTGTCGTGAGGTGCTATGTTCTCCGCTCTTTGTGCAAGATGCTCATCCGCCCTGCCGAACCACAAGGGGCTCATGGCCCCATAGGTGGCCATGGTTTCCCACGACATCTTTGGCACGCCAGGTAGGGGGAAGCGCTTGCGCGGACCCGAGAAGCGTACACATCGCGTCATATTCATTATCGTTTTCTTCATCAACGGCTCCATCGTCCATGGCGCCCAAGAAGGAGCCCGGTGCCGCAGCCCACCCTTCCACCTTGAAAGCCCCATTGCACACGGCCATCGATGCCGCGGGGGCTATGGGGATGCACAGGGATGTGGATGCTGCGGGGAACGTGGCCAGCACAGGCAGCGTCGTCACCACCTCCCCTGTGGCGGAAACGGGGGCAGGAGGCACCGGAGAAGGACAGCACCAACAACATCCAGGTGGAGAGATCATTCGGTTTGCGCCTCCCCGTCTGGCCAAAGGGCACAACCGCAGCGGTGGCGCTCGCTCTGGGGCGAATCGCAACTCTTCGTCCGCTCCCGCTGCGGGCGCGGCCGCAGGGCATGCGCCACCCCCAGAACGAGTTGACCCAGCCGATGCGCCAAATGGAGCCACTGGTCCTCAAGCGCCTCCACCTTGTCACCATGCCATTCTGGCGACTGGCGAACGACAACGAGGACACGGCGCTGCCCCTACCGGCACCATCAGGAGCCGATTGATGTTATGATCTACGTCGTCATCCATGCCAAGCACCGCTTCGGAGGCCATGGCACGGGCCTAGCTACTGTTGAGAATCCCGCTGAGGGCTGATCAGATGGATAGTGGAGAGCCACCATTCAAAGCCTTATTGGTTTCACCAAGGCGGGAGGATCACAGCGAGCTGGCCCACCACGGCATCCCCAGGCGGCGACTACGGCCCACGCTGCTGGCCGTGCGGAAGGGGCCACCTCCACGGTGCAGTCCCCTCCACGGCAGCCAGCGCAGGGGCCACAGACGAAGCCACGCGACCAGGAAATCGACAACTTCTCGATGGCTTCGTCCGACCCTCGAGCGCGTCAAGGCTAACAGCGAGTCCTGGAGGATAGGCAAAGGGAAGGCGCGCGCGGCTCCATCGACCGACGTCGCGACACCCACCGCCAGTCCGATAGGCACAATGGCCCCGACGTCGACGAGCCCACGCTCGATAAATATGGGTACCTACCTTTCGAGGTTGGGTGCCCTGCCTTCACTCTTGAGTTGCGGCAAGTCTGTTGGCCATCTACTCGCATGTTCAAGCCTGAAATACTAGATAAGTATGATGGGAGACTAAACCCGGCAGAGTTCTTGAACATCTACACCACCGATGTTCAAGCTGCTGGGGGAAGAGACGAGAAGGTGTTCGCCAACTACTTCCCTTTGGCACTCAAGCCAAATGTGAGATCTTGGCTGATGCACCTACCAGAGAACTCCATTTCGACCTGGGCTAACATGTGCCGTGAGTTTGTTGGCGCCTTCACGGGCGGCCATCAAGAACCAGGGCGGCCCAGCGACTCGCAGCTCCTTCCGCAGAAGGAAGGAGAGACTCTGTAGAAGTACATGTAGAGGTTCAGCCGAGTACACAAGAACATTCCAGACATCCACCCGGCAGCTGTGATAGCTGCGTTCCGGTCCAACGTGTGCAATCGTCGGATACGTTCCAAGATGAACGTTCGGTTGCCCAAGACTGTGAAGGATCTATACACTCTAGTTGATAAGTGTGCTCGAGTAGAGGAGGGGAGGCGGCTCCCCGGTGAAGAGGATGGCGTCTACATTGACTCAGAGGATGACGACGAGGCCACCAATCAGAAGAAGAAGAATAAGAAGCACAGCAAAAGGCGCAAGGACAAGGCAGTGATGACAGTTGAGGGGTCGAGCGCACCTAGTACCAGCAAGAAGGCCAAGACCGAGGTTCCCGGCAAGGAAGTTGTCGCGTGCACTGATTGCCAGGAAGCCGCGGCTGCCGAGGAGGCTGGGAAGGGTGATGGGTCGTACTACAAGATCCATCGGACCAAGGGCAACGATCTCCAGGAGTGTCATCAGGTTGAGCAGCTCGTCAAGAAGCACGGGGCTAAATATGAGAAGCGTGGTAAGGAGAAAGGTCAAGGTGGCGCTGTCGGGAAGGGCCGAGGCGGCGGAGCAAGCCGCGCTGGCAAGGCTCCTCAAAATCAAGGAAAACCCGCCAGAGGCCGTGAGAAGGAGGATTGCAATGATGAGAGCCATGGAGGAGATGAAGAGGAAACCAGCAAGAGGAGTTCCAGAAAGCCACTGACACCCTGTGCGTTGACAGGGGTGCATCTCTGCACTCCTCTCACCGCCAGATTAAACAGTGGGCGTGTGAAGTCAATGTCGTGGAGCCAGCGGCAGATTCTCGGAAGCTGCTCAAGTGGTCCCATACGCCCAGCAGCTTTGATGAGGAAGATCACCCTGACCGCACTACCGCGGTAGGGTGCTTGCCGTTGTTGGTATCACCAACAATCCGCAACCTCAAAGTCACAAAGATGTTGGCTGGCGGTGGGGCCGGGTTGAATCTGATTTCTCCAAAGGTCATTAGCAAACTTTAGATAGCAGAGGAAGAGCTCAAGGTTACTGGCATGTTTCAAAGGATCAACCCCGATAGGAGTTGTCCTAAGGGGAAGATCACGCTACCGGTGACATTCGGGGGGGAGTTGAATTACCGGATTGAGAAGATCGTGTTGAATGTGGTCGACCTCCCCCTACCGTACAATGGAATCCTTGGCCGCCCAGCTTTGGCCAAATTCATGGCGGCATCCCACTACGCCTACAACACCTTGAAGATGCCAGGGCCGATAGGCGTCATTTCCATTCCATCAGATGAGAAGGATGCAATCATTTGCATGGACAAGATGTACCGGGAAGCAGTCGTGGAAGAGGCCGCTGAAGCCACTGTTCCCACCAAGGAAATCAAAGGAAAGAAGAAAGCTAACAAGGATGCCAGCAAGGAACCCGGGAAGCGTACCTCTTCGAAGTGCGTTGCACATGTTGATGACTTGCCAGAGAGTTCCAATAGCAAGAGGCCCAAGGCTGCTGCACCCGCTATGAAAAAGGTCCCGACAGGGCTGGCTGGTGCTGATGGTACCTTCACTATCAATGCCACCCTCGATGACAAATAGGAAAGTGCGCTCGTTGCCTTCCTGCGGGCAATTGATATCCCCGGTGTTCCCAGGGAGGTAATCGAGCACCACCTTGCTATCCGCCCACATGCCCGGCCTGTCAAGCAGAAGGTCCGGAAGCAAGCTTTGGAGTGGCAGCAGTTCATTGCCGAGGACATCAAGAAACTTGAGGCAGGCAGTCTGGTCAAAGGAGTACTGCATCCAACATGGTTAGAGAATCCTATGGTGGTACGCAAGGCTAATGGGAAATGGAGGCTTTGCATAGATTTTACGGATCTGAACAAGGCATGCCTGAAGGACCCATTTCCCTTGCCGCGCATCGACCAGATTGTGGATTCCACCTCCGGGTGTGACCTGCTTTCTTTCCTGGTTGCATACTCTGGATACCACCAGATCTTTATGTCCAAGGAAGACGAAGAGAAGACCGCGTTCGTAACCCCATGTAGCATGTACTGCTTTGTACGGATGCCCTTCGGGTTAAAGAGCGCCGGATCCACTTTTGCAAGGGCAGTCTAGATTGGCTTTCAGTCCCAGCTGCACAGAAACATCGAAGCTTACATGGATGATATTGCGGTCAAGACCAAGGACATGTCAACATTCATTCAAGATTTGGAAGAGACCTTTGCTAATCTGCGCAAGATCAACTTGAAGCTAAATCCGGAGAAGTGTGTGTTTGGTGTTCCTTCTGGCAAGCTACTTGGCTTCTTTGTGTCCCATTGGGGGATAGAAGCCAACCCCGACAAGATCAACGCTATAAAGCAAATTCAAGCACCCAAGACAGTTAAGGACGTGAGGCATTTGACTGGATGTGTTGCCGCGCTTAGCAGGTTCATTTACAAGTCTGCTGAACGCGCCTTGCCGTTCTTTACAATCTTGAAGAAGGCAGGACCTGTGGAGTGGACCCCGGAGGCAGACGCTGCGCTACAAGATTTGAAGACCTATCTTTCCTCTGTGCCCACTTTAGTCACTCCCAAACCACAAGATCCGTTGCCGCTATACTTAGCGGAAACTAATCAAGTGGTTAGTGCAGCACGGGTGGCGTAGTGGGAAGTAGATGAAGCGGCAGTCACAACCATTATCCCATCTGGAGAGGAAAGCGAACACGTCCCAGCAAGGTCAGATGTAGTTCAAGACAAGGGAGAGCAAGGCAGCGGAGACAATCCCAAGGTTGTGGCAAGGAAGAAGGTGGTGCAGCGCCCAGTGTACTTCGTCAGCTCCCTGTTGCAGGGGGGCTAGGTCAAGGTACTCTGGCATGCAAAATTTGATTTTTTGCCTCGTCATGGCCTCAAGGAAATTGCACCACTACTTCCAAGCCCACGAGATCACGGTTGTCACCCGCTTTCCTTTGCAACGCATACTCAGAAACCACGAGGCCACCGGCAGGATAGTGGAGTGGGATTTGGATTGATCCAGCTTTGGTTTGAAGTTTGAGAGCACATCAACTATTCAGAGCAGGGCATTGGCAGAATTTATTGCAGAGTGGACACCAACCCCTAATGAAGAAGTGTTGGAGACAATTTCCCCCACAAGGAAGCGCCCCAAGAATTGATTAAGTATTTCGAAGGTACCTTCTCCCTACAAGGTGCAGGGGCTGGCATACTTCTCGTTACTCCCACTGGGGAACACCTTAAGTACGTCGTCCAAATGCATTTTCCCCAGGAGAAGGCTACCAAAAATACTGCAGAATACGAAGGGCTCCTTGCCGGGCTCAGGATTGCAACAGAAGTGGGAATCAAGAAGATGATCATCCGCGGAGACTAGAAACTTGTTGTGAGACAAGTAAACAAGGATTACAAAAGTCCATTGATGGAGGCATACGTTGAGGAAGTGAGAAAGTTGGAGGAGCGCTTTGACGGATTGCAAACAGAGCACGTGCCCCATGCAGAAAACAGCATTGCTGATCATCTGTCAAAGTGCGATTGCAAAAACTCCCTATGGAACCAGGGACTTTTGCTCTCCGTCTGACTCAGCCCTCCGTATCCCCGGCAACAATGGCCAGAAAGAGGAGGAAACTGGACTCCAGCAAGCCTATCCTGGCAGAGCCTCCCGAGGCCCCCGGTAGAGGGCTTGGCGGGAACAACTCCTCTTCGATCGCTGAGCTGCACCCTCCCGCTAGACCACCGGTCCCTGTGGTCGAGGAATGCGCTCCCACGAATGAGGAGGTGCCGCTAGTCCTCGTTGCCGAGCCTAGAGCTCCAACTTGGGTGCGGCACATAGTCCATTTCCTCCAAACTGGAGAACTTCCCGAAGAGCAAGAAGAGGCTGAAAGAGTAGCCCGGAGGGCCAGTATGTATCAGTTCATTGATGACACGTTGTATAGAAGAAAGCCCAACGTTGTGAAATTGAAGTGCACTTGCCGGGAAGTGGGAAAGGAACTGTTGGCAGAGATACACAAGGGTATGTGCGGCTCACACATTGGATCGAGGGCTCTGGCTGGAAAAGCCTTCTGGCAAGGATTTTACTGGCCCACAGCCCTCCAAGATGCAGTTGAGTTGGTCACCAAATGTGAAGCCTGCCAGTTCCACTCGAAGAATATCCATTAGCCTGCCCAAGCTCTCCAAATGATCCCTTTATCATGGCCCTTCTCGGTCTGGGGGCTCGACATCTTGGGCCCCTTCCCCCGTGCTACCGGGGGCTTTGAGTTCTTGTTCGTCGCCAACGACAAGTTCGCAGAGTGGCCAGAGGTGCAGCCCGTGAGAAAGGTGACCGCATAGTCAGCTATCAAGATCTTGAAAGGATTGGTGTGCCGCTTAGGGGTCCCTGCCCGAATCATCACCGACAATGGCCCCCAATTCACGAGCCGCGCCTTCATGCAATACGTTGATGCCCTCGGAAGCAAAATCTCATTTGCCTCTGTTGCTCATCCAAGGAGCAACGTGCAAGCTCAGAGGGCGAATGTTGAAGTGCTGCGAGGACTCAAGACAAGAACATTCGATAAGCTGCGGAAGCATGGCGGGCGATGGATCGACGAGCTACCGGTGATTCTTTGGTCCGTCAGAACGACACCAAATCGAGCTACCAGGCAGACTCCCTTCTCCCTAGTCTATGGGGCAGATGCAGTTATCCCCGCGGAACTCATATATGGGTCAGCTCGAGTACTTGCCTACGATGAAGTAGTGCAAGAACGGCACCGACGTGACGACGCTATGCTACTTGAGGAGAACCGTCTCCGGGCTGCTATGTGTCTTGCATGCTACCAGCAAGCCCTGTGTTGCTATCACAGCCGCAGGGTTCATGCCCAGAGTTTTCAGGAAGGCGGCCTTGTCCTTAGGCATGTTCGATCTGCCAAGGGTACAAACAAGTTGATGCCAAAGTGAGAAGGCCCTTACCGGGTAGTACGAGTCACCAGACCCGGCGCAGTCCATTTGGAGATTGGAGATGGCATTTAATTCCAAAACTCATGGAACATTGAGCATTTCCGTAAGTTCTACCCGTAAGGCGCGGCTGTCGGGCCCTGCCCGGTAGCGACCCTTTTGTACAAGCCTTGCCGATGTTGCATGTAACCCCTTGTACAAAGCTAGGCACAGACCCTGAGCAACAGAGAAATAAATGAAGCATTGGGGGCCCCCGACAAATTGCATGCATGCATAAGCATATCATGAGCATACCATGTTCATGTAGATAAGATCGCATGTGGCATAATTTTCATCTGCGCTAAGCTACATGCTCTTACCATGGACTTGGTCCCGAAGAAGAGAAGAGAAGACAAGCCTACATTGCGATCCCCAGCAAGCCAAATAGATAAGTTCTCTCTTATCCATACGTGTTCTGTAAGTAGGGACTTGTGCATATGAAAACCTTGCCACCTTCGAAACTTAGGTGCTCCCATCCCTTGACTCAAACATTTCTTTGGTCAGAATGGTTGTAGTGGCCTTTGGCGAAAAGGTTTGGCAGGGGGTTGGTCCCTCTTTGTGATTTGCATCTGGCAAGCCTAGCCCCGCGGCAGCGAACTGAGGGTACCGACAGGATGGCCAGCCGGGGAAAACTTGTATACTTGAATGTATAGATGCATTTCACCTCTGCATGGACATGTTACATGCACAAGTACCTGACAAGGCTTGTATTTTTCATTAATATGCTGATTAACAAGTACGGATCTTACATAACACAAACATGGGTAAAGAAGATTACATAATTTAAACTAAAGTTTGGCAAGTGCCTAAATATTTTAGATTGAAAAAAGATAAGTGCCCCGTAATCCCCCTTTCTGGTCTCTCTTATCCCAGGTACTGCGGTGGGAAGTGAAGAGAGCAGAAGGAGTGCCTGAGTAGACACCCGACCGGATCCCATCAGGGGCTTGCCGGGCGCAGCCTGACAAGATGGGGAGTGGCGAGGCTGCGAAGGAGAGGGGCGGAGCGAGCAGCTCGGCGGTGCCCTGGTCACCGCCTCCAGGACCAGCGAGAAACCCCAGCGCAAGCATCATCGGGGAGAACAGTCGGAGCTCAGCTGGAAGACTACTGGAGGAGGCGAAGGCACCAAGAGAGCGACCCCCTCCCAGCAACCAGGAGGTCGGTGATGATGGTGCCGGCGAGGGAGGGAATGAGCGAAAAGATGAGGTGGCAGGTCGCCAATAAGAGACGAAGGCGTCGGTGCCATCGTACTCTGACCTGATGCCCTGCCACCCCCCTTCTCTGTCTTCCCTCGTTCTTTCCTCATCACCACCACTCCGGGAGGATGCCGGCTCCTCGAGCCGTCACCTACCCCGAAGAAGCAGCAGGCAATGGCAGCGTCCGAGACGCTCGAGGGGCATCGCCCCCCTCTTCGGGGGGCAGGGAGATGCCGCCGTCTTCAACGTTCGCCCTGACTTCACCAAAGGGAGCAATGCTGGGATTGCCATGGGCCTCGAGCGCTGCACCCCAGACGGGTGCCGGCAACCCCAAGGACTCCAGTGTCAGAGCGACAAGTTGCAGCGGCTCGCAACAAGATCTAGCGGTCCCCACCAGACGGCCGGCCTGAGTGGAGGAGACAAGCATTCCACCATAATGGGAAAGCTTGATGTCTCCTGCACTACGAGCGGCTCGCCCGCCGCATCTCCTCGGGGCCCGGACCAGGCTCACTCCCTAAGCATTGACACGAGCATTCGATGTCATAAACCCCAAGCTTGAGCTCGGGTCCTAGCCCCGGTCTCTCCCTTTCAGCGTAACCAGAAGAAGACGGGGAATGGAGGAGGAGAGGTGTGTGGATGAACAATCCTGCTCCTCCCCCACCCCCTCTTTTATAGGCCGATCAAAGCTGGGAGCTGATCCCTCGGCGGGTAACCGCCGTCCTCCTCCGCCAATCAAAGAAGATCGGGCCCCTGCCTTGATGCTCCCCCGCACCACGCGCCCCCGTTACATACCCCACTCAATGCATGCAGCATATGTGGCCAAGGAAAAGAGCGTGGTGGGAAGAGTGAACTCGCAGTTACTCACCCATGCGTTAAAGTCATTCACGGGCCATTATAAAGGTGGCCCCATTGCAATTGGCGTTACGCGACGCACGGGAGAACAGGAAACTGACCTAGGCTCAGGTTAATGAGGAAGCAAAGAAGATCTCAAAGGACAAGCAACTACTACCCTCTAGCCTATGCACTGGATAGGGCCTACCCCGACGACGCCCGGCAGCGCGTTCGGGCCAGGCCCGGGGGCTCCTGTCGGTGCAACAAACCCTGGGTCTGTTGCCAGACCCTGCACAGGCCTAAGAGCAAGGTTGTGACATCCAAAACTAGACCAAGTCAAGCCAAAGGAAGCAAGATACCACTAAGGGAAAGCCTCCCTTGCCAGGCAGGCGATCCTGGTGAGGCCGAGGTTGCTCCAGAGACAAGTCTCAAGACTGCCCCAGCAAGCCTGCCGGGGACACCGAGGGCGGATCACCCCGCCAAGGCTCCACCGCTCCACCTCACAGCGACGCAAGTCATCAATCGATGCGGTGTCAAGCCCCCAAGTGACTAAGTGGCTGTTTCTTGACACATGCCAGCCGCTTCCGAAGGAAATCGCCTCCAAATGACACCCGTCCAGAGACGTGTCAAGCAGACAGACAAGAAGGTGGCCGAACATCCCGGCAAGGCTTGCCGGGCATGCCATGATGTGACACTAAGCAGCGCATTTAATGCGCTCTGCCCTATCTATAGAGTTAGGTATGATAGCACTGTTTGCTATCTAATTAGTACACAATGACTGATTTGCCATTGTGGTGACCCCTTGATCTATAAAAGGAGGCCATGGCAACTATAGAAAGGATTCGGACCCTTCTACACTCATAGGAGAGTAGCCCCTCTCGCCCCATGGCTACCGTGCCTGGCAAGAGCTCTGCGTCTCCACCACAGTCCTCTCATCAATTCACCAAAGAAGGAGTTGGGTTTTACGCCTCGCGGCGGCCCGAACCTGGGTAAAACTGCCTGTGTGATCTCTATCATGATGTGCTACGTTATCTGCTCTTTGTACAAGATGTTCACCCCCCTGCCAAACCACAAGGAGCTCATGGCTCCATAGGTGGACGTGGTTTCCCACGACAAGCATGGATTGATCATCATGAGAAAGCCGAGCATAAAAAATCTAAATAATAATTTCTCTTGAGAGCTCATGATTGGGGCATGAATACAACATTGACTTAACACTCCCCCAAGCTAGAGCAATACTTTCTCCTTCATGAGACCAAAAATTATATATGTAATTCCGATCACAATGAACTAGATGCATAGGATTTTTTTTTGGTGAAATTCCAATTTCAATCGATTCCAGTTCCAAGATCCAATATCATAGCATACCCTATACCATGCCAATGTTTTTCCCATCAAAGATAAATAGAAAGCCTTCTTCTTAGCTTCATCTCTAGGTAAACCTGCAAGCTTAAATAATCCACAAATTTCATCTACATATATCAGGTGCATATCAGGATGTTCGGTCCCATCTCCTGCATAAGGATTAACTAGCAGTTGTTCTATCATACCCGAAGGAATTTCATAGACAATATTTTCAGTAGGTGTAGTAGGTTGAGGGGCAACTAATTGTGGTTCCGATCAGGGTGAAGATACCCCGAACAAACCCCTCAAAGGATTGTTCTCCATAGTAACAAGTGACAATAAATTTCAGCATGTAGTAATAATTTTTCCTTATCGATTTCTACTTACCAAGAGTGCTTCACCCCCCGGTAATGGCGCCATAAAAGAGCCATGATGACCCACAAGCACAGGGGATCAATCGTAGTCCTTTCGATAAGTAAGAGTGTCGAACCCAACGAGGAGCAGAAGGAAATGACAAGTGGTTTTCAGCAAGGTATTCTCTGTAAGCATTGAAATTATAAGTAACGAGTAGTTTGATAGCAAGATAATTTGTAACGAGCAAGTAATGGTAATGACAAATAATATGCAGCAAGGTATCCCAATACTTTTGTGGCAAAGGACCGGCCAAAACGGTCTCTTATGATAAGCAAAGCGTTCTTGAGGGTACATGGGAATTTCATCTAGTCACTTTCATCATGTTGGTTTGATTCGTGTTTGCTACTTTGATAATTTGATATGTGGGTGGACCGGTGCTTAGGTGCTGTTCTTACTTGAACAAACCTCTTACTTATGATTAACCCCCTCGCAAGCATCCGCAACTACGAGAAAAGTATTAATATAAAATCTAAATAGCATTAAACTTTTGGATCCAAATCAGTCCCTTACGAAGTAGCGCATAAACTAGGGTTTAAGCTTCTGTCACTCTCGCAACCCATCATCTAATAACTACTCCACAATGCATTCCCTTAGGCCCTAGTGAGGTGAAGTGCCATGTAGTCGACGTTCACATGACACCACTAAGGGAATCACGACATACATACCATCAAAATATTGAACACATATCAAGTTCACATGATTACTTGCAACAAGATTTCTCACGTGACCTCAAGAAGAAAAGTAACTACTCACAAATGATAATCATGCTCAAGATCAGAGGGGTATTAAATAGCATAATGGATCTGAATGTATAATCTTCCACCAAATAAACCATATAGTAATCAACTACAATATGTAATCAACACTACTAATCACCCACAAGCACCAATCTAAGGTTCCGAAACAAAGATTGAACAAAAGAGATGAACTAGGGTTTGAGAGGAGATGGTGTTGTTGAAGATGTTGATGGAGACTGCCCTCCCCAACATGGGAGAGTTGTTGGCGATGATGATGACGACGCTTTCCCCCTCTGGGAGGGAAGTTCCCCTGACGGAATTGCTCCGCCGGAGGGCAAAAGTGCTCCTGCTGAAGTTCCGCCTCGAGACGGTAGTGCTTCGTCCCGAAAGTCCTCCCCTTATTTTTTTTCTAGGTCAAAATGACTTATATGAAGAGGGACACCGGAGGTGGGTCGAGTAGGGCACAACCCACCAGGGCGCACCAAGGTGGGTTGTGCCCACCTGGTGGACCCCCTCTGGTAGTTTCAGCTCATTTGGAGATGTGCAGAATAGGTAACTCTAACGTAGCTTTTTCAGGTCCAGAATTCCAGCTGCCGGCATTCTCCGTCCTTGTGTCAACCTTGCATATTATGAGAGAAAAGGCATTATAATTACTCCATAAAGCATTATTATGCATAAAAACATCATAAATAACAGTAGGAAAACATGGTGCAAAATGGACGTATCAAACACGCCTTCCTTGGTGTCAGGTCATCGGAGAACGAGCACTCCGCCTTCGGGAAGGGAGGTTGAAGCCCTAGATTTAGCACCGACACTTTGGATTTGAGATCACTTGATGTATGTATTACTAGTGGATACCCGTGGTGACAATGGGGTATTCTATTGAGATCACTTGATGTATGTTTTGGTAATCAACTTGTGGATTCCCGTGGTGACATTGGGGTAATCTTGGCATAAAGGTAGATACATGTTTTCAACCTACTTTCTTCGATAAGACTTGAGACTTTGGAGTGATTCTTTGGCGCACTTTGAGGGATTATTATATGATTCAATTATGTTAGTACTATTGAGAGATTGCACAAGTGAAATTATGAACCCTAGGCCTTATTTCCAAGCATTGCAATACCGTTTGTGATCACTTTTATCACTTGCTTGATGGAACATGTCGTATGCTACTCTAGCGCCAAATAAAAAAATTCTACCGCACACCCAAGATCATGTTGCTGGAAATAAATCACGGGATCAGGTTTACCACTAGACGCGTAGTTACTGCAGCGGAAGTAGAGTTGCTGATGCGTGTAGTCAATCTCCCGGGGCGTCTCCTACTCGCGAATCCGATCTCCCACGAATAGTGATCTCCCACGAACGAGGCCTCGTTGATCCCTCGAACGGTTCGTCCGAGCACCGCAAGTGTGATGCCTCCAAGGTATCCACACGTGTGGGATGTAGCGTCGGGTGGCAGATTGCTAAGTCAGGTTGCACACCATGGACGTGGGGAGTTGCGGCGGTGGCTTTCCAGGGTGGAAAAAGATCAACCCTAAATGGTGTGCCCACTCCCCTTTATATAGACCTCCGAGGTGGGCTCAACACTTGAGCACACTAGGAGTCTACATCCATTTTCCACTCGGATCCAATCTGAATGGGCTGCAGCCCCATAAGTGTGCGACACTATAGGTTTAGGTACACATGTCGATAGTTGGTAGCGGCTCCTAGCAGAACGTGCCAACTCTCATGTGTGCGTAAAGTCATTTGACGAACCTCAATAATGTGTCATATGAAACATTCCTTCACGATACATGTGTCAAGATCAAGGCGAGTAATTGCCCTTGTGGTAGATCGACCTCTCTTCTTGAAACTATGATACAGATTCCCGAACCGGGTTAACACTTAACCCAAGTCACACGTCCATGCTTTCCGAATCTGATCACTCGAGAGGGCCCAGAGAATATCTCTCTGTATAGGAGGGGCAAATCCCATCATGGTCAGCCATGTCTTGCGGATGTCTCACGACTCACCCGAAAGCAACCTTTATAACTACCTAGTTACAGAGTAACATTTGATATACCCTAAGTGAGTCGATCCTCATCCCGAGAACATGCGAGGACCTCAGGTCTAGGACATGGCATAGACATTGTACTTCAGACTAACACCTGGCAATATCTCACTGCGTCTCAAAGTGGGTCTGTCCGACTCGATGATCTCCATCCCTGAATTCATACTATCAGTTTAGCATCTCCATGCACATGACTTGTGAAACATATTCATCATCCGAGTTGTATACTAGTCAAGGATATGTGTCCACATAACCTTATCAACTAGAGACCATTAGAACGATCATCATACAATACATAGTTCCACAAACAAGTGTCGTGGGTGGACACGATCACATATGGGGCCACGGGCCCCTTGTTGTTCGACAAGGGGGAAATCACGTTGCACAAAGAGCGGAAGCCATGGGGGCAGCGCGACGGTGATGACACTGAGACTTTTACCCAGGTTCGGGCCGCCGTCAGGCGTAAAACCCTACTCCTGCCTTTGGTGGATTGGATGGTGGAACACAACAGCACACAGCTTTGAGCCCGGCAAGGTGACCTCAGGGGAAGCAACTACGCGTGTACAAGTATGAGGGGTCTGAATCCCTTTCTATGTTGCCTTGGACCTCGTTTTATAGCTCAAGGGGTAACCATAGTGGAAAAACAGTGATTGTCTAGTGATTAGATAGCTAACAGTGTTATCATACCTAACTCTCATAGTTAGGACAAAGTGCATTAAAAGCACTACTAGGTGTCATGTGGAGGGTGAAGCCCGGCAAGCCTGCCGTGCCGCTTAGTCATCTTCTGCTTATATGTTTGGCACGCCTCTTGGACGGGTGTCATGCGAGGGTAGTCTGTCTTCCAAAGGGCTGCCACGTACGTAGTGGAAGCCACTTAATCATCTTGGAGGCTCAACACCACATTGATAAGTGACTTGTGTCGTCGAGCGGTGGAGCCGTGGTGCCTTCACGGGATTTCCTGTCCTTGGCGGTCCCGACAAGCCTGTCGGGGTAATCTTGGACTTGTCCTTAGGGCGGCCTCAACCCGGCCAGGCTCTCCTGCCCGGCAAGGGAGGCCTTCCTAGGGTAATGTTCTGTTGTCTTGTATGACTTGGTCTTCTTGATCCGCCCCTCAATCTCACGAAGAGCGGCTCCTTTGGTTTGGTCTTGCTTTGATATGCTTGGTGCTGGATATAGGGTGCTATCATGCATGTGTATAAGTCTTGGCAACAAACGTGAATGTTCGTTGCACCAACAGGAATCCCCGGGCCTGGCTCATACGTGTCGCCAGCCATCGTTGGGGTGGGCCCTAACGAATACACAGGCGAACACTTCAGCCCAACCACAGTGGGATCCATGTCTTCCTTGATATCTTCCTTGCTTCTTCATTAACTTGTGACTGAATCAGTTTCCGGTCTTCCCGTGCGTCGTGTGAGATGACGTGGGGGTAATTTATGCCACGACCCGCGGGCGGCTCACGCCCCGTGTTCACGGGGCGGTAACCGCCATTTTACTCACCCCACTACCTCAGACGTTTCCGCCACATACGCTGCATGCATTCCGCAGGGTTGGTGGCGAGCACGTAGGGTGCGGGAATGAGTGTCATGGCAGAAAACCTAGCACCGTGGATAGGCTTAAGGGGGCGGTCGTTGATTCTGGATGCCGTCAGCGACGCAGAGGGACTGGATTGGCGGAGTGGGGTGGTTGCCTCCTGGGTGGTGAGGAGCCCGCCCCTGGCCATGCTCCCCTATAAAAGGAGGCGTGGACGAGGGGCTCATCCATATACACATCTCCTCCTTGCAACTTGCTTCTATCATGGTGAGGGAAAGAGGACGTGGTCGAACTCCAGCGGTAGCGACGAGGGTTTCTTCTCGACAGCACCTCCCTACCCCGGCTGGGAATGCAGGGGCAGAATCCAACACAGAAGGTGGTGCCGCGGGACGCGGGCGCGGCCGTCGCGGTGCTCGGGGCCAAGGAGGGCGTGGTGGCGCTCTGATCACTCCTCCTCTGACCGCACCGGCTCCGATGGAAGGCCACATTGGGGACCAGCCATTGGAGTTCGTCGTCAAGTTGCGCGGGCCTCCGCGCAGTCGCCTTCGGCTTCCTACCCCTTTTGCAAGGGTGATGAAGGAAGAACAGACACCAGCATTGAAGTTGCACATGAGGGGCTGCTGTAATCGCAGTATGCGGGCGGACGTGGAGTTCCCTGCACCTCATGTCATGCTTCTTCAGTGTGGCTGGAAAACCTTCACTCGTGCCGATAGCTTGGCGGCGGGGCACGTTCTCCATTTCAAGCTAATGGAGATGCTACTTCTTGAGCTTGCGTTGGTTTTTCCCTTGAGGAGGAAAGGAGATGCAACAAAGTAGAGATAAGTATTTCCCTCACTTAAGAACCAAGGTATCAATCCACTTGGAGATACACACAAGTCTTCAATCTATGCACATGCACAAACAATCAAACACTTGCACCCAACGCGAAAAAGGGGTTGTCAATCCCTTCACGGTCACTTGCAAGGATGAGATCTGGTAGAGATAGATATAAAATATTGCTAAAACGTAAAACAAGATAAAAATAAATAAATTGCAGCAAGGTGTTTTTGGGTTTTTGGGTTTATAGATCGGAAAATATATGATGGAAAATAAACCCGGGGGCATAGGTTTCACTAGAGGCTTCTCTCTTGAAGGAAAATAATACGATGGGTGAACAAATTACTATCCAGCATGCATCTAGAGTATTAAGTTCATAAGAATGGAGTAACGCCTTAAGTAAGATGAGATGATGTAGAGGGATAAAATCAAGCATTATGATGAAAACCCCATTTGTTTACCCTTGATGGCAACAATACAATACGTCTCTCGCTACCCCTACTTTGTCACTGGGTGAGGACACCGCAAGATTGAACCAAAAATTAAGCACCTCTCCCATTGCAAGAAAAATCAATCTAGTTGGCCAAACCAAACCGATAATTCGAAGAGAAATACAAAGATATCAAATCATGCATATAAGAATTCAGTAAAGACTCAGATATTATTCATAGATAATCTAATCATAAATCCAAAATTCATCGGATCTCGACAAACACACCGCAAAAGAATATTACATCGGATAGAACTCCAAGAACATGAAGGAGAACATTGTATTGAAGATCAAAGAAAGAGAAGAAGCCATCTAGCTACTGGCTATCGACCTGTCGGTCTGTGGTAAACTACTCACGCTTCATCGGTAGGGCAATAGAGCTGATGTAGATGCCCTCCGTGATCAAATCCCCCTCTGGCAGGGTGCCGGAAAAGGTCCCAAGATGGTATCTCGTAGTAACAGAGGCTTGCGGCAGCAGAAAAGTATTTTGGTGGACGCCTCTGTTGGTTTGGGAATATTTCTGAAATTATAGGCCAAATATTAGGGTTGGAGGAGCTCTGAGGGGCCCACAAGCCCTCAGGACGCCCCCCCTAGGTGTCTTCATCTAAAAGTCCTACAGGTGTCTTCTGGTCCAAGAAAAATCATCGTAAAGTTTTATTCAGTTTGGACTCCATTTGATATTTCTTTTCTGTAAAACTCAAAAACAAGGAAAAATAGGAACTAGCATTGGGCTCTAGGTTAATAAGTTAGTCCCAAAAATAATATAAAATAGCATAACGATGCATATAAAACATCCATAACAGATAATATAATAACATGGAACAATCAAAAATTATAGATACGCCGGAGACGTATCAAGCATACCCAAGCTTAATTCCTACTCGTCCTCGAGTAGGTAAATGATAGAAATAGAATTTTTGATGTGGAACGCTACCTAACATACTTATCCATGTAATTTTCTTTATTGTGGCATGATTATTTAGATCATAAGATCCAAAACAAAATTTTAATATTGACATAAAAACAATAATACTTCAAGCATACTAATAAAGTAATCATGTCTTCTCAAAATAACATGGCCAAAGAAAGTTATCCCTACAAAATCATATAGTCTGGCTATGCTCCATCTTCATCACACAAAGTATTTTATCATGCACAACCCCGATGACAAGCCAAGCAATTGTTTCATACTTTTGGTGTTCTCAAACTTTTTCAACTTTCACGCAATACATGAGCGTGAGCCATGGATATAGCACTATAGGTGGAATAGAATATGGTGGTTGTGGAGAAGACAAAAAGAAGGAGATAGACTCACATCAACTAGGATTATTAACGGGCTATGGGGATGCCCATCAATAGATATCAATGTGAGTGAGTAGGGATTTCCATGCAACGGATGCACTAGAGCTATAAGTGTATGAAAGCTCAAAAAGAAACTAAGTGGGTGTGCATCCAAATCACTTGATCACGAAGACCTAGGGCAATTTGAGAAAGCCCATCATTGGAATATACAAGTTTATGTTTGTATCAAGATGAAATCAACTATCACCATAAGTCATCCTAAAGGTCTTGCTTGGCACAAACACTAAACTAAAACACCAAAACACATCTAACCAGAAGCTAGATAACAAAGTTATTCAAAAACAGGAACAAAAAAACAAGAACAAAAATAAAATTGGGTTGCCTCCCAACAAGCGCTATTGTTTAATGCCCCTATCTGGCATAAAACATAGATCTAGTTATTGTCATCTTTGGTATGCAATCCGTAAGTAGCTCTCATAATTGATGCATATGGCAACTCAATTTTCTTCCTAGGAAAGTGTTCCATGCCCTTCTGTAACATCCCAAATTTTCAATTTGGAATGTTTTACAATTATTAGCTAAGCATCTATGCATTTTGTTTGAATTGAGTGGCATTTGGAAATTTCAGAGGCATTTCAGTTTTATTTCAATTTGGATTCAACTTGGCATTTGAAAATTCATTTCAAATATCCCTGACAAATACTTGAGCAAAAGTATGAGAGGAGCTAAAATGACACTCCAAAAATGTCAGAAGAAAATAATGTCAAAAAAATTGAATTCAAATTTGAGTTTTATTTGGAATTTTCAAAAAAATGTTTTTTATAAACTTTGGTTTTTGCCTCTGAAAAATAGTTCACTATTTAGGATTTTTTTTCTGCTGAGAATTTTGATATATATATATATGTCCTATATAAAATATATTTTTTATCTATTTATATTTTATTTTTCTTCTCTGTCCAATTCAAAAAAAACCGAGCTGGCCAGGCTAACCGGCCCAGCCAGCAGCGCCCAGGAACCGGCCGGCCCAGCCAGCCGACCGCACCACGCCCTGCCCCAGCGCACCAGCACGCCCGAACCCCTCTCCTCTCGGTCGCCCGCTCGACCCTCTCTCTTTTCCTCTCATCGACAGGTCGGGCCCGCCATCGTCTCTTACCCCTTGCCCATGGTGCACCGCGCCAGAGCACGCCCGACACCGCAGCCGTTCCGATTGTCGCGGGATCGCACTCCGAAGCCGCCCCCTCCTCCAAGTTGACGCCCTATAAAACCCCCTCGCTCTCCTCCCTCGAACCCCCTAAAACCCTACTCCAAAACCCACCACAACACCTGCCACCTCCGAACCGATCTCGTTGCTGCCGCTGCAGTTCACCGTCGAACCTCGCCACCGGTGAGCCTCCCCAACAGCCCCAACTTCGGCCATCGGCCTAGTCCAACCCGTTGTGCTCCTCTGACATCTTTCTGCCCTTCAGATCGCATCGGAGCCATCACCCCGAAGCATCGTCGTCGACCACCGGAGCTGCTGAGCACCGAGCTCCGCAACTCATCGCCCCGACCGTCTCCGTCGTCCTCGACCACCACCGAGGCCACCACCGACCCCGCCTCGACCCGACGCACCTCCCCGGCACCTTCGCTGCTGCCCCGGACCACCGGAGCACCCCGCCGCCCGACGCCCGAGCCGCCGCCGTTGTCTTCGTCCGTCGTTGTCGTCCCTGTAAGCCCGCACCTCCCCTCCACCGTTAGATCGTTAATGTACGACTTAGATTAGATTCACGAAAGGTTCAATTTATTTTTAGTAGATCGGTTTTTCTCTGGTTTAGTTTACTGTTTATTCGGTTTAGTTAGTTATAAAGCGAACTGGTAGGTTTTACTAAACATGCATGTTTAGTTATTTAACACCTGAGCACTGTAGAGTTGCAGATTGCACCCCTTCGGCCCGGTAGCGCCTGTTTATTTTTTTAGTTTCATTTTCGTTTTTGTTTTTAAAACAGAAAGTTCCAATGTTGAAAAAAATATGTCTCTTAGATTACTTAGAGTTTTTGATTGATTATTTTTGCTCTAGTCTGAAAATTTCCTAAAGTTCCGGTAGAAAATAATTTTGGCCATGTTTTAGTTTTTAAAAATTGGTTTATATGAGTTTTATTCAAATTGGTATTTCTGTTATAAACGGAGCTAGGATTAATTTTTTTAGCGTTTCTCTTTGCCAGTGCTTTGCTTTGACATTGCCTAGCAGTAGGATTAATTAGGATATTTTTAGATTTTAGTAAAATTAGTTTTACACAAAAACAACATTGTTTTAGTTTCTTTTACATTGTTGCTGTTTTCTGCTATTTTAATTACTTTAAGGTTAATTTTTTCTGTTGTTTTATTTTTAGTCAGATTAGTTTCTGTAGAGTTAGAAGGTGAACTTTTATTTACAGAAAAAGAAATTTTTTATTTTATTTTCTTACTAGTTTTGTTTTAGGCATATGTAGAGTTTTAAAATAGCTTGTAATGTAATTCTTTTTGCACAAAGTTTTTATACTGTTTTCCCTTCTGTTAGTTAACAAAACTTTTGTTTTGGTTCATTTAAGAAAACTTTTTGTATGATAAAACTATTTTTTGCTAGTTGTTGGCTTGGAGTAAAGAAAGCCTATTTGTGAGTTCATTTGGATTTCCTTGATTTTTTTGGTTGATTGTCTATGTGTGAAGTATGTTAGCTTGATTTTATGTTAATATAGTTGTATGCTTATGTGTTTATTTTTTGCTTCGAATAGAACTCCCGGAGTGCGAAGCTTGCTATCACGACTCACTAGCGTTCGAAGACCGTCCGCCAGGCAAGTCATTTGATCATGTTTTAAAATACCTATGATTTGTTGCATTAGAATTTTTCCTCCCCCCCTGCATGTAGTAGGAGAATGAAGTTATGTTCTTGTGTAGTATCATGTGGTAGGTTGAACCCAATTCCCCTTGTTACCAATGCCCGGGACGATGTAGTTGATTGCTATGCTTTCGTAGACGGGGTTGGTTGAGTGGTTCCCATGTGAGATGTGAGAGACAAGATGATGACAATCCCATGACTTCAAGCTGAAGATGGACTTCAAATTCACTACTGGGTGGAGGACGGTTGATGGGCACCCTGGAGCAAGCAGCGGGTGGCCGGGATGCATGGAGAAGCGCCATGACATCTTGCGCAAAGCTTCACCCAGCCACGAAGAGACGGATGGATACACCTTGACCAGAAGCTTACCTGTGGAGCCGCAAGCCATTATGGCTCTGGCTTGGTCAACCCTAGGCATGACTATGGCCGGACGGTGCTACGAGATGTAGAAGAACGGAAGGATTAGATGGGCATCGGCAGTGGCCTAGAGGAACTCTACGGAAGGCCCTGTTCCGTTCGTCCCGTCTTCAAACACTAGGTAGTGCGAGGACATAAAGGAGGGAACGATTCTTGCGGGTAAAGTGCACAAGACTATGCAGAGTGAAAACCTAATCGATTAGCCGTGTCCCCGGTTACGGACAACTGAGCCTCTGGATTTGGAGTATTTCATAAATCTCAACACCGAACATAATTAATTAATTGGTGGGTTATTAGTAATTTCGGGTATGAGACACTGGTTGGCGGAACCATCTCATTAACAACCACTATTTTGTAGTAATTGCAAGCAAGTCCTTTTATTGTAGGAAAAATTGGCTTTTTCGCAAAAACTTAAACTTAGAGCCCCACAGCCAAATTGCATATAGTGTTAACATTATTCTTATTGTTCTCTCTATGACTTGCCGGCATATTCAAAATGCTGACCTACACGGCTGTAATGTCTCATGTTGTAGAGGAGTTTTCTGACCAGGAGTGAGGCTACGATCTATGCTCGGTGATTGCCCTATGGATTCGGATGGACTCGCTTATCGTCTATGCTTCCATAGCATTTAGTTTTCTCATGAGTTGGCCTTCGGCCAAATTTATTCTATTGTAATAAAGACTCTATATGAGAATCGTGAAATAAACCAGGTGCAATTGAACTTTGAATTTTTCATCGATGTACTGTGTGTGCCAGCATGATCTTGGGATGGTACAGATACATAGAGACTTGGCCGATTTTGGGTCGGGTCGCTACAGAGATGGTATCAGAGCACACACTGACCGTACCACGTAACCCCTAGGATCGGAAAGCCATAGGAAGAAATTATTTTATGTCTTTTTCCGTAATTCTCCCCTGTTCATTTCTGACTTCCCTCCGATTTCAACATTCTAGATGGCCGTCAAGTTCATCCTAGTTCTGCTCCCGGAGTTTTGCCAGCCAGATGAGACGATGCTTTTCAGCAAGAAGCTGGTCCAGATCACCAAGGAATTGAAGATTACTTTTCCTTCTATCACCGGGACCCCTATCATGGCACTTCCAGGAGACCGTCGCTATAGGATTAAGGTGCACATACCAGGGAGGACCTTCGGAAGCTTCTCGGCGCCCATTGACTTCAGGTTCAATGCTCTCACTTGGATCCTCGGGAGAGACATAGCAGTTTATAGTGCACTTGGACGCATTCAGGAGGAATACAGGGCCGAGCTCATTGGATCAGACTACACCATGATTTCTCGCAGGACTACAGATGGAGAGATCATCCGCACCATAGATGACGACTCTGTTTGCTCATATATCCAAGACTTGGAGGCCCACATCAGGACTCTAGAGATTCAGATGCGCACTAGGTGGGCACAACCCACCAGCTTCATGAACTTGAAGACGGTCCATAAGTTGTAGCTTCATGAAATTGAACGGGAGGATGAAGCACGTGAACCCACTATGAGCATGAGGATGAAGTCAAGGATTTTATGGAGAGAATCGAGAACTTGGAGAAATATGTTGCCACATTGGAGGAGAAGATGGACCAGGGAGAAGACCTCTTCCCAAGTGGAGATGATGGACCCCTCGTGAGCAATGACCAGGATTATGAAGAGAGCTCCACCGAAGGATGCAGCAAGAGGAGGTGCCGCACCGGAGTACGCAAGGATAATTGATGAAGAACATTTAGTCGACCACCATGTTTTATTTTTATTTTCCATCGATCAGTTAGACCGTTATTTTGGATTAGTCGTGAGATTTTGTAATCTGAGATTGAACTTTGTTTGAGATGAATGAATAAATGATTGGTGTGATTATGATTGTGCATTCATATTGGTAGTGCTATTTTCTCATTAGACCCTTGTTCTATTCTAATTTCTCATCCACTCCAAAAACACCAGATGCCTCCGAGATGTGACCCCGGTTTCACCTTCCTGCCAGAGGTCACCCAGCTGATCCAGCAGCAGAATGCCTTGATGCAGATGCTCATCCAGAACCAAGGCAACAACAACAACAATCCACCGCCACCACCCCCTGTCGACAACCTAACCCGTTTCCTAAGGCTGAATCCGCCGGTGTTCTCTAGCAGCACCGAGCCGATTGTAGTTGATGATTGGCTCCGCAAGATCGGAAGGGAGCTAGCAACTGCTGGATGTATAGATGCTGAGAAGGTGCGTTTTGCCGCACACCAACTGGATGGACCCGCATCCTCTTGGTGGGAGAACTACACCACCACCTATGACCTATCCCATCACCACCATCACGTGGGATCAGTTCCAGAAGGCCTTCCGCACCGCTCATGTCTCAGCTGGAGCCATTAGTCTAAAGAAGCGTGAGTTCAGCAACTTAAGCCAGGGAAATCGTACTGTGGGGCAGTACATGGATGAGTTCAGCCGGTTAGCTCGCTATGCCCCGGATGATGTGGCCACAGATGCCGCAAAGCAGGAGAAGTTCCTCAAAGGACTCAATGATGATTTGGGAATGCAGCTGACGGTGGCTACCTTCAATAACTACCAGGAGCTGGTAGACAAGGCCATCATCCTTGAAGGCAAGCAACAACAGATTGATAGCCGCAAGCGAAAGTATAGCCAGGGGAAGTACAACTCGGGAGCTCAGCAGAAGCCTCGCTACACCCCATACCCGGGAGGTCACACCCATGGAGGACATAACCATGGAGGGAATGGGAACAATCGCAACAACAACACCAACTTCAAGTCGGGAAATGGAGGCAATGGCAACCAGCACCGTCCCGCTCCGGCTCAGAAGGATCTGAGTCATATCACCTGTTTCAAGTGCCAGAAGACAGGACACTATGCCACCAATTGTCCAGAGGCCAAGCGGGGAAATGGAAACGGCAACGGCAACGAAAAGTCATCTACCAAGAAGCCCAATCCTTTTCCTCGTCCCTAGGCAAACCACATCGACGTGGAGGACGTCTATGATCAGCCAGACACTATGGTTGGTAAGTTTTTATTAAATTCACGTCCAGTATTGGTACCGTTTGATTCTGGTGCAACGCATTCATTCATATCAAGGGTAGTTGTGGAAAAATATGGGTTGCCCACTAGAACCCTTAGAAGCCCTCTTCAGGTCACTTCCCCAGGAGGAGAGATGACAGCAGGCTTAGGCTGTCATTCGACCATCAGCATCGGAAATGATGATTTTTCCGCCGACCTCATAGTATTGGAATCCCAGGGATTGGATGTGATCCTAGGCATGGATTGGTTGACCAAGTTTGAAGGAAACATCGACTATGCCCGCAAGATGATTTTGCTCACCACCCCAGAGCAGAAGAGGATCAAGTATGTATCCAGACGCACACCGATGAAGAATCAGGTGAATTCCCTCACGGGAGTTGGATAGGAGGAAGTGCCCATAGTGCAAGATTTTCCCGATGTTTTTCCAGAGGAATTACCAGGAATGCCACCAGACAGAGACATTGAGTTTTTGGTTGAGTTATTGCCGGGCACAGCCCCAATATCCAAGAGACCTTATCGGATGCCCCCGAATGATTTGAAAGAGATCAAGAAGCAAATTAATGAGCTATTGTAGAGGGGATGTATTCGGCCAAGCTCATCACCTTGGGGAGCCCCAGTTCTTTTGGTAGAGAAGAAGGATGGAACCCTGAGAATGGTTGTGGATTATCGTTCGTTGAACGATGTAACCATCAAGAACAAGTACCCTCTGCCGATGATTAATGATTTATTTGATCAGCTAGTCGGAACCAAAGTATTCTCCAAGATCAATCTTCGATCAGGGTATCATCATTTGAAGATTCGTGAACAGGATATACCCAAAACAGCCTTCATCACAAGGTATGGTTTATATGAGTACACAGTCATGTCATTCCAATTGAGTAATGCCCCTGCGTATTTTATGAGCATGATGAACAAGGTATTTATGGAATATCTGGACAAGTTTGTCATGGTGTTCATCGATGACATATTGGTTTTCTCCAAGAGCGAGGAAGAGCACAAGGAACATTTGCGTCTAGTTCTGGAGACACTCCGTGAACATCAGTTATATGCTAAGTTTGGCATATGTGAATTCTGGTTGAAGGAAGTCGGATTCCTTGGACATGTTATTTCAGGAGAAGGAATAGCAGTCAACCCCACCAAGGTTGAATCGGTCACCAAATGGCAGTCCTCCACCTCAATCAAGGAGATCCGCAGTTTTCTCGGACTTGCAGGATATTATCGGAGGTTTATTGAGAATTTCTCCAAGATTGCTAAGCCCATGAATGAGTTGTTGAAGAAGGAAACCAAGTACATTTGGACCGAGGATTGTGAAGCCAGTTTTCAGGAGTTGAAGAAACGTTTGGTTACAGCCCCAGTGCTAATTTTGCCGGACATACATAAGGATTACCAGGTGTATTGTGACGCTTCTCGTCAAGGACTCGGAGGACTGCTCATGCAAGAAGGAAAGGTTGTAGCTTATACCTCCAGACAGCTATGACCTCACGAGATGAATTATGCCACACACGATTTGGAGTTAGCAGCCGTAGTGCACGCACTCGAGACCTGGAGACATTTCCTTGTCGGAAATAGTTGCGATGTTTACACAGATCATAAGAGCTTGAAATATATTTTTACGCAGAAGGAGTTGAACCTCAGGCAGAGGAGATGGCTAGAGTTGATCAAGAACTATGACATGAGATTGCATTACCACCCAGGAAAGGCTAATGTTGTAGCAGATGCCTTCAGCCGTAAGAGTTATGTGAATACCATTACAGTGGGAGGATTACCCTAGGAGTTAGTCGATGACCTCAGAGATCTTGGACTAGAGATAGTTCTGAGAGGATATGTTGCAGCACTCGAAATTCAGTCCACTTTGGCCGAAAGAATTCGTGAAGCCCAGAAGTTGGACAAGGAAATTGTGGAGATAAAGAAAGGATGAGTAATGGAAAGGCTAAAGGTTTTCGTGAGGATGAGCACGTAACTTTATAGTTTGAGGATCATATCTATGTGCCCAATGACCCAGAGGTCAGGAAGTTAATTCTTCAGGAGGCCCATGATTCACCGTACTCGATTCGCCCAGGCAACACCAAGATGTATCTGGATTTGAAGGAAAGTTTCTGGTGGACAGGTATGAAGAAGGATATTGTCGAGCACGTAGCAGTATGCGATGTTTGTCAATGAGTAAAGGCGGAACATCAGAAGCCGGCGGGGTTACTTCAACCTCCGCTGATACCCGAGTGGAAATGGGAAAAACTTGGAATGGATTTTATAGCGGGATTACCCAGGACTCGTTCAGGTTATGATTCTATCTGGGTAGTGGTTGATCGCTTGACCAAGGTAGCTCATCTCATTCCCGTGAAGACCACATATACCAGTGCTAAGTTAGCCAAGATATACATGACCAGGATCGTATGTCTGCATGGAGTTCCGAGGAGTATCGTGTCAGATAGAGGAACACCATTTACCTCAATGTTTTGGAATCAGTTGCATGAAACTTTGGGTACGAGGCTGGAGTTTAGTACATCTTTTCATCCGTAGACAGATGGACAGACCGAGAGAGTCAACCAAATTCTAGAGGACATGTTGAGAGCCTGTGCGATAGACTACGGGTCTAGCTGGGATGATAATTTGCCATAAGCAGAGTTCTCGTACAATAATAGGTACCAGACTAGTCTGAAGATGGCCCCTTTCGAAGCTCTATACGGAAGGAGGTGCCGAACACCATTGCTGTGGGATGGTGTTGGAGACCGGAAAATTTTTGGTCCCGATCTTATCAGAGACTCCGAGGAGAAGGTCAAGATGATTCGAGACAGACTTAAGATAGCCCAGTCGAGACAGAAAAGCTATGCCGACAGTAAAAGCAAGGAGATAACATATGAAGTTGGAGACCGAGCATATCTCCGTGTGTCCCCACTTCGAGGAATTGAGAGATTCGGTGTTAAAGGAAAGTTAGCACCCCAGTTCATAGGCCCCTACTAAATCCTCGAACGCAGAGGAGAAGTTGCATACAAGCTGGAATTGCCGGAAGGATTGTCAGGAGTTCATGATGTCTTTCATGTTTCCCAGCTGAAGAAATGCCATGCTAAGATGGCCGATATTCCTTTGAGAGACACAGTGCCCCTAGAGGCCATACAGCTTGAAAGTGATCTGACTTATGAGGAGAAACCCGTCAGAATTCTCGACACTGCGAACAGAGTTACCCGCAGCAAGATCATCAAGTTCTACAAGGTTCTGTGGAGCCACCACTCCGAGGAGGAAGCCACCTGGGAGCGGGAAGAAGATCTCCGTCGAGACCACTCACACCTATTTGCTAGCCAACCCGAATCTCGAGGGCGAGATTCATCTTAAGGTCGGTAGGTTTGTAACATCACAAATTTTCAATTTGGAATGTTTTACAATTATTAGCTAAGCATCTATGCATATTGTTTGAATTGAGTGGCATTTGGAAATTTCAGAGGCATTTGAGTTTTATTTGAATTTGGATTCAACTTGGCATTTGAAAATTCATTTCAAATATCCCTGACAAATACTTGAGCAAAAGTATGAGAGCAGCTAAAATGACACTCCAAAAATGTCAGAAGAAAATAACGTCAAAAGTTTTGAATTCAAATTTGAGTTTTATTTGGAATTTTCAAAAAAATGTTTTTATAAACTTTGGTTTTTGCCTCTGAAAAATAGTTCACTATTTAGGATTTTTTTTCTGCTGAGAATTTTGATATATATATCCTATATAAAATATATTTTTTCTCTATTTATATTTTATTTTTCTTCTCTGTCCAATTCAAAAAAAAAAGAGAAAACCCCCGAGCTGGCCAGGCCAACCGGCCCAGCCAACAGCGCCCAGGAGCCAGCCGACCACACCGCGGCCTGCCCCAGCGCACCCGCACGCCCGAACCCCTCTCCTCTCGGTCGCCCGCTCGCCCCTGTCTCTTCTTCTCTCACCGACAGGCCGGGCCTTCCATTGTCTCTTACCCCTTGCCCATGGCGCACCGCGCCAGAGCACGCTCGACGCCGCAGCCGTTCCGATCATCGCGGGATCGCGCTCTGAAGCCGCCCCCTCCTCCAAGTTGACGCCCTATAAAACCCCCTCGCTCTCCTCCCTCGAACCCCCCAAACCCTACTCCAAAACCTACCACAACACCTGCCACCTCCGAACCGATCTCATTGCTGCCGCCGGAGTGCACCATCGAACCTCGCCACCGGTGAGCCTCCCCAACAGCCCCAACTTCGGCCATTAGCCTAGTCCAACCCGTTGTGCTCCTCTGACATCCTTTTGCCCTTCAGATCGCACCGGAGCCATCACCCCGAAGCATCGCTGTCGACCACCGGAGCTGCAGAGCACCGAGCTCCGCAACTCGTCGCCCCGACCGTCGTCGTCGTCCTCGACCACCACCGAGGCCACCACTGACCCCGCCTCGACCGACGCACCTCCCCGGCACCTTCGACACCGCCCCGGACCAACGGAGCACCCCGCCAGCCGACGCCAGAGCCGCCGCCGTTGTCTCCGTCCGTCGATGCCGTCACTGTAAGCCCGCACCTTCCCTCCACTATTAGATCTTTAATGTACGGCTTAGATTAGATCCGCGAAAGGTTCGGTTTATTTTTAGTAGATCGGTTTTTCTCTAGTTTAGTTTACGGTTTATTCGGTTTAGTTAGTTATAAAGCGAACCGGTAGGTTTTATTAAATGCGCATGTTTAGTTATTTAACACACGAGTGCTGTATAGTTGCAGATCGCACCCCTTCGGCCCGGTAGCGCCTGTTTATTTTTTTATTTTTATTTTTGTTTCTGTTTTTAAAATAGAAAGTTCCAATTTTGAAAACTTTATATATCTTAGATTATTTAGAGTTTTTGATTGATTTTTTTTGCTCTAGTCTGCAAATTTCCTAAAGTTTCGGTAGAAAATAATTTCGGCCATGTTTTAGTTTTAAAAAATTGTTTTATATGAGTTTTACTCAGATTGGTATTTCTGCTATAAACTGAGCTAGCATTAATTTTTTTAGCGTTTCTCTTTGCCACAGCTTTGTTTTTACATTGCCTAGCAGTAGGATTAATTAGGGTATTTTTAGATTTTAATAAAATTAGTTTTACATGAAAACAACATTGTTTTAGTTTCTTTTACTTTGTTGTTGTTTTTTGCTATTTTAATTACTTTAAGATTAATTTTTTTGTTGTTTTATTTTTAGTCAGATTAGTTTCTGTAGAGTTAGAAGGTGAACTTTTATTTACAGAAAAAGAAAGTGTTTTATTTTATTTTCTTACTAGTTTTGTTTTAGGCATAAGTAGAGTTTTAAAATAGCTTGTAATGTAATTCTTCTTGCACAATGTTTTTATACTGTTTTCCCTTCTGTTAGTTAATAAACTTTTGTTTTGGTTCTGTTGAGAAAACTTTTTGTATGATAAAACTATTTTTTTGCTAGTTGTTGGCTTGGAGTAAAGAAAGCCTATTTGTGAGTTCATTTGGTTTTCCTTGATTTTTTTGGTTGATTGTCTATGTGCGAAGTTAGTTAGCTTGCTGTTATGTTAATATAGTTGTATGCTTATGTGTTTATTGTTTGCTTCGAATGGAATTCCCGGAGTGTGAAGCTTGCTGTCACGAGTCACTAGCGTTCGAAGACCGTCAGCCAGGCAAATCATTTGATCATGTTTTACAATACCTATGATTTGTTGCATTAGAATTTTTCCTCCCCACCATGCATACAGTAGGAGAATTTTAATTTATGTTCTTGAGTAGTATCATGTGGTAGGTTGAACCCAATTCCCCTTGTTACCAATGCCTGGGACGATGTAGTTGATTGCTATGCTTTCGTAGACGGGGTTGGTTGAGTGGTTCACATGTGAGATGTGAGAGACAATATGATGACAACCCCATGACTTCAAGCTCAAGATGGACTTCAAATTCACTACTGGGTGGAGGACGGTTGATGGGCACCCTGGAGCAATTAGCGGATGGCCGGGATGCATGGAGAAGCGCCATGACATCTTGAGGAAAGCTTCACCCAGCCACGAAGAGACGGATGGATACACCTTGACCGGAAGCTTACCTGTGCAGCCGCAAGCCATTATGGGCTCTGGCTTGGTCGACCTTAGGCGTGACTCTGGCCGGACGATGCTACGAGATGTAGAAGAATGGTAGGATTGGATGGGCACTAGCAGTGGCCCAGAGGAACTCTACAGAAGACCCTGTTTCGTTCATCCCGTCTTCAAACACCAGGCAGTGCGAGGACATAAAGGAGGGAACGATTCTTGCGGGTAAAGTGCACAAGACTCCGCGAAGTGAAAACCTAACCGATTAGCCGTGTTCCCGGTTATGGGCAACTGAGCCTCTTGAATTAGAGTGTTTGGGAAATCTCAACACCGAACATAATTAATTAATTGATGGGTTATTAATGATTTCGGGTATGAGACACTGGTTGGCGGAACCATCTCATTAACAACCAATATTTTGTAGTAATTGCAAGCAAGTCCTTTTGTTGTAGGAAAAAATTTGCTTTTTCGCAAAAACTTAAACTTAGAGCCCCACAGCCAAATTGCATATAGTGTTAGCATTTTTATTATTGTTCTCTCTATGACTTGTCGGCATATTCAAAATGCTGACCTACACGGCTGCAACGTCTCATGTTGTAGAGGAGTTTTCTGACCAGGAGTGAGGCTACGATCTACGCTCGGTGATTGCCCTATGGAGTCGGATGGACTCGCTTATCGTCTACGCTTCCGCAGCATTTAGTTTTCTCATGAGTTGGCCTTCGGCCGAATTTATTCTATTGTAATGAAGACTCTATATGAGAATCGTGAAATAAACCGGGTGTGATTGAACTTTGAATTTTTCATCAATGTATTGTGTGTGCCAGCATGATCTTGGGATGGTACACATACATAGAGACTTGGCCGATTTTGGGTCGGGTCTCTACACCTTCCTTTACGGAAATTGAAATCTAATGTTTCCTTCTTTCATATCAATAATTGCACCAATCGTTCTAAGGAAAGGTCTACCAAGAATAATAGGACATGTAGGATTGCAATCTATATCAAGAACAATGAAATCTACGGGCACATAATTCCTATTTGCAAAAATAAGAACATCATTAATCATTCCCATAGGTTTCTTTATAGTGGAATCCGGTAGATGCAAATTTAAAGAACAACCATCAAATTCACGGAAACCTAACACATCACATAAAGTTTTTGGAATCGTGGAAACGCTAGCACCCAAATCACACAAAGCATGGCACTCATAATCTATAATCTTAATCTTAGTAGTAGGTTCCCACTCATCATAAAGTTTTCTAGGAACATAAACTTCCAATTCAAGCTTTTCTTCAAAAGATGTCATCATAGCATCAATGATATGTTTAGTAAGAGCTTTGTTTTGATTATAAGCATGAGGAGAATTCAACATGGATTGTAACAAGGAAATACAATCTATCAAAGAACAATTATCATAATTAAAATCCTTGAAATCCAAAAGAGTGGGTTCATCGCTACTTAAAGTTTTGACCTCTACAATCCCACTTTTATCAATTTTTGCATCAAGATCTATAAACTCCAAATCACTGGGACGCCTTTTAACTAAAGTTGACTCATCTCTAGTCCCATATTTATCAAGATTTATATTAGAAAACAAAGATTCAATAGGAGTCACATCAATCACTTTAAGATATTCATCATTATTTTCACAAAACTCCAGTTTAGCGGCCATCTTGTTTACCAAAGTGGTTTGCTTATCAAAAATTTGACCTACTAAATTTTCAAGATGAGAAAATTGAGATTTAAGACCATAAAATTCTTTCGACATATCATCGAGATCTTTATTCATATACTCCATCAAAGTTTTTGCTCCTTAAGCTCGTTCCTAAAGAAACTATTATGCTCAAATTGTAAGGACATGAAACTCCTAGCTTTATTTTCAATTTCCTCCAACTACCAAAAGTAAAGATCAAAGTTCTTGGGTTGAGCCATAAAGGCAAGCAAGCAAACTAACACACAAGCAACCAAAAAGCAAACAGAAAGACGAACGGAAGAAGGGCAGATAAAAAGGCAAATCTTTTTGTGTTTTTCTAAAATCATTTTAGAAGTCGGGGAGAGGAAAATGAGAGGCAAATGGAAAATAATGTTATGCAAGAGATGAGAGTTTATGATGGGTACTTGGAAGGCTTGATGTAGATCACCCCGGCAACGGCGCCATAAATTCTTCTTGCTACTTCTTGAGCTAGCGTTGGTTTTTTCCTTGAAGAGGAAAGGGTGATGCAGCAAAGTAGAGACAAGTACTTCCCTCAGTTAAGAACCAAGGTATCAATCCAGTAGGAGGTACACGCAAGTCTCCAATCTATGCACCTGCACAAACAATAAAACACTTGCACCCAACGTGATAAAGGGGTTGTCAATCCCTTCACGGTCACTTGCAAGGACGAGATCTGATAGAGATAGATATAAAAGATTACTAAAACATAATGTTGGGGATCGTTGCAGAAATTAAAAAATTTCTACGCATCACCAAGATCAATCTATGGAGTTTACTAGCAATGAGAGGGGAGTGCATCTTCATACCTTTGAAGATCGTGATGCGGAAGCGTTGCAAGAACGCGGTCGGTGGAGTCGTACACGAAGCGATTCAGCTTGCGGTCGATTCCGATCTAAGCACCGAACAACAGTGCCTCCGCGTTCAACACACGTGCAGCCCGGTGACATCTCCCGCGCCTTGATCCAGCAAGGAGAGAGGGAGAGGTTGGGGAAGACTCCGTCCAGCAGCAGCACGACGGCGTGGTGGTGGTGTCGGAGTGTGACACTCCAGCAGGGCTTCGCCAAGCACTACGAGAGACGAGGAGGGAGAGGGGTAGGGCTGCGCCAAGAGAGAGGGAGACCCGTGTCTTTGGCAGCCCCAAAACCCCCACTATTTATAGGGTGAGGGGAGGGGCTGCGCCCCCATCTAGGGTTCCCCCCTTAGGGGTGGAGGCCAGCCCTAGATGCATCTAGGGGGCGGCCAGAGGGGGAGAGAGGGGGGGCGCACCCTAGGTGGGCCTTAGGCCCATCTGGCCTAGGGTTTCCCCCCTTCTCCCCATCCCTGCGCCTTGGGCCTCTTGTGGGAGGCGCACCAGCCCACCTAGGGGCTGGTCCCTTCCCACACTTGGCCCACGCAGGCCTCCGGGGCTGGTGGCCCCTCCCGGTGGACCCCCAAACCATTCCGGTGGTCCCGGTACGTTACTGATAACGCCCAGAACTCTTCCGGTGTCCAAAACGGGACTTCCCATATTTAAATCTTTACCTCCGGACCATTCCGGAACTCCTCGTGACGTCCGGGATCTCATCCGGGACTCCGAACAACATTCGGTAACCACATACAATCTTTCCCTATAACCCTAGCGTCATCGAACCTTAAGTGTGTAGACACTACGGGTTCGGGAGGCATGCAGACATGACCGAGACATCTCTCCGGCCAATAACCAACAGCGGGATCTGGATACCCATGTTGGCTCCCACATGCTCCACGATGATCTTATCGGATGAACCACGATGTCAAGGATTCAATCAATCCCGTATACGATTCCCTTTGTCTACCGCTATAGCACTTGCACGAGATTCGATCGTCGGTATACCGATACCTTGTTCAATCTCGTTATGGCAAGTCTCTTTACTCGTTCCGTAACACATCATCCCGTGACCAACCCCTTAGTTACATTGAGCTCATTACGATGATGTCTTACTGAGTGGGCCCAGAGATACCTCTCCGTCATACGGAGTGACAAATCGCAGTCTCGATTCGTGCCAAGCCAACAGACACTTTCGGGGATACCCGTAGTGTACCTCTATAGCCACCTAGTTACGGTGTGACGTTTGGCACACCCAAAGTACTCCTACGACATCCGGGAGTTGCACAATCTCATGGTCTAAGGAAAAGATACTTGACATTAGAAAAGCTTTAGCAGACGAACTACATGATCTTGTGCTAGGCTTAGGATTGGGTCTTGTCCATCACATCATTCTCCTAATGATGTGATCCCGTTATCAATGAGATCCAATGTCCATGGTTAGGAAACCGTAACCATCTATTGATCAACGAGCTAGTCAACTAGAGGCTCACTAGGGACATGTTGTGGTCTATGTATTCACACATGTATTACTATTTCCGGATAACACAATTATAGCATGAACAAGGAAATATAATAATAACCATTTTATTATTGCCTCTAGGCATATTTCCAACAGTCTCCCACTTGCACTAGAGTCAATAATCTAGTTACATTGTGATGAATCGAACACCCATAGAGTTCTGGTGTTGATCATGTTTCGCTCGTGGAACAGGTTTAGTCAACGGATCTGCGACATTCAGATTTGTATGCACTTTACAAATATCTATGTCTCCATCTTGAACATGTTCACGAATGGAGTTGAAGCGACGCTTGATATGCTTGGTCTCCTTGTGAAACCTGGGCTCCTTGGCAAGGCAATAGCTCCAGTGTTGTCACAGAAGAGAGTCATTGGGCCCGACGCATTGGGAATAACTCCTAGGTCGGTGATGAACTCCTTCATCCAGACTGCTTCCTGTGCTACCTCTGAGGCTGCCATGTACTCCGCTTCACATGTAGATCCCGCCACGACGTTTTGCTTGCAACTACACCAGCTGACTGCCCCACCATTCAAAATATACATGTATCCGGTCTGTGACTTGGAGTCATCCAGATCTGTGTCGAAGCTAGCATCAACGTAACCCTTTACGACGAGCTCTTCGTCACCTCAATAAACGAGAAACATATCCTTCGTCCTTTTCAGGTACTTCAGGATATTCTTGACCGCTGTCCAGTGTTCCATGCCGGGATTACTTTGGTACCTTGCTACCAAACTTACGGCAAGGTTTACATCAGGTCTGGTACATAGCATGGCATACATAATAGACCCTATGGCCGAGGCATAGGGGATGACACTCATCTTTTCTCTATCTTCTGCCATGGTCGGGCATTGAGTCGCGCTCAATCTCACACCTTGCAATACATGCAAGAACCCCTTCTTTGACTGATCCATATTGAACTTCTTCAATATCTTGTCAAGGTATGTGCTTTGTGAAAGACCAATGAGGCGTCTCGATCTATCTCTATAGATCTTGATGCCTAATATATAAGCAGCTTCTCCAAGGTCTTCATTGAAAAACACTTATTCAAGTAGGCCTTTATGCTTTCCAAGAATTCTATATCATTCCCATCAATAGTATGTCATCCACATATAATATGAGAAACGCTACAGAGCTCCCACTCACTTTCTTGTAAACACAGGCTTCTCCATAAGTCTGCGTAAACCCAAACGCTTTGATCATCTCATCAAAGCGAATGTTCCAACTCCGAGATGCTTGCACCAGCCCATAGATTGAGCGTTGGAGCTTGCACACCTTGTCAGCATTCTTAGGATCGACAAAACCTTCTGGCTGCATCATATACAATTCTTCCTTAAGGAAACCTTTAAGGAATGCCGTTTTGACGTCCATTTGCCATATCTCATAATCATAGAACGCGGCAATTGCTAACATGATTCGGACGGACTTCAGCTTCGCTACGGGTGAGAAAGTCTCATCGTAGTCAACCCCTTGAACTTGTCGATAACCCTTAGCGACAAGCCGAGCCTTATAGATGGTTACATTACCATCCGCGTCTGTCTTCTTCTTAAAGATCCATTTATTTTCTATGGCTCGCCGATCATCGGGCAAGTCAGTCAAAGTCCATACTTTGTTCTCATACATGGATCCTATCTCGGATTTCATGGCTTCAAGCCATTTGTCGGAATCCGGGCCCGCCATCGCTTCTTCATAGTTCGAAGGTTCACCATTGTCTAACAACATGATTTCCAGGACAGGGTTGCCGTACCACTCTGGTGCGGAACGTGTCCTTGTGGACCTACGAAGTTCAGTAGTAACTTGATCCGAAGTTCCTTGATCATCATCATTAACTTCCTCTCTAGTCGGTGCAGGCACCACAGAAACATTTTCTTGAGCTGCGCTACTTTCCGGTTCAAGAGGCAGTACTTCATCAAGTTCCACTTTCCTCCCACTTACTTATTTCGAGAGAAACTCTTTCTCCAGAAAGGATCCATTCTTGGCAACAAAGATCTTGCCTTTGGATCTGAGGTAGAAGGTATACCCAATAGTTTCCTTAGGGTATCCTATGAAGACGCATTTTTCTGACTTGGGTTCGAGCTTTTCAGGTTGAAGTTTCTTGACATAAGCATCGCATCCCCAAACTTTTAGAAACGACAGCTTAGGTTTCTTCCCAAACCATAATTCATACGGTGTCGTCTCAACGGATTTCGACGGAGCCCTATTTAAACTGAATGTGGCAGTCTCTAAAGCATATCCCCAAAATGATAGCGGTAGGTCGGTAAGAGACATCATGGATCGCACCATATCCAATAGAGTGCGATTACGACGTTCAGACACACCATTACACTGAGGTGTTCCAGGCGGCGTCAGTTGTGAAACAATTCCACATTTCCTTAAGTGCGTGCCAAATTCGTGACTCAAATATTCTCCCCCACGATCTGATCGTAAGAACTTGATTTTCCTGTCACGTTGATTCTCAACCTCACTCTGAAATTACTTGAACTTTTCAAAGGTCTCAGACTTGTGTTTCATTAAGTAGACATACCCATATCTACTTAAGTCATCAGTGAGGGTGAGAACATAACGATAACCACCGCGAGCCTCAACGCTCATTGGACCGCACACATCAGTATGTATGATTTCCAATAAGTTGGTTGCTCACTCCATTGTTTCGGAGAATGGAGTCTTGGTCATTTTTCCCATGAGGCATGGTTCGCACGTGTCAAATGATTCATAATCAAGAGACTCCAAAAGTCCATCTGCATGGAGTTTCTTCATGCGTTTGACACCAATGTGACCAAGGCGGAAGTGCCACGAGTATGTGGGACTATCATTATCAACCTTACATCTTTTGGCATTCACACTATGAATATGTGTAACATCACGTTCGAGATTAAATAAGAATAAACCATTGACCAGCGGGGCATGACCATAAAACATATCTCTCATATAAATAGAACAACCATTATTCTCAGATTTAAATGAGTAGCCATCTCGCATTAAGCGAGATCCAGATACAATGTTCATGCTCAAAGCTGGCACTAAATAACAAATATTGAGGTTTAAAACTAATCCCGTTGGTAAATGTAGAGGTAGCGTGCCGACGGCGATCACATCGACCTTGGAACCATTCCCGACGCGCATCGTCACCTCGTCCTTCGCCAGTCTCCGCTTATTCCGCAACTCCTGTTTTGAGTTACAAATATGAGCAACCGCACCGGTATCAAATACCCAGGAGCTACTACGAGCGTTGGTTAGGTACACATCAATAACATGTATATCACATATACCTTTGGTATTGCCGGCCTTCTTATCCGCTAAGTACTTGGGGCAGTTTCGCTTCCAGTGACCGTTTCCCTTGCAATAAAAGCACTCAGTCTCAGGTTTGGGTCCATTCTTTGGCTTCTTCCCAGCAGCTGGCTTACCGGGCGCGGCAACTCCCTTGCCGTCCTTCTTGAAGTTCTTTTTACCCTTGCCTTTCTTGAACTTAGTGGTTTTATTCACCGTCAACACTTGATGTTCCTTTTTGATCTCCACCTCCATTGATTTCAGCATTGAATATACCTCAGGAATGGTCTTTTCCATCCCCTGCATATTGAAGTTCATCACAAAGCTCTTGTAGCTAGGTGGAAGCGACTGAAGGATTCTGTCAATGACCGCGTCATCCGGGAGATTGACTCCCAGCTGAGACAAGCGGATGTGCAACCCAGACATCTTGAGTATGTGCTCGCTGACAGAACTATTCTCCTCCATCTTACAACTGTAGAACTTGTCGGAGACCTCATATCTCTCGACTCGGGCATGAGCTTGGAAAACCATTTTCAGCTCTTGGAACATCTCATATGCTCCGTGTTGCTCAAAACGCTTTTGGAGCCCCGGTTCTAAGCTGTAAAGCATGCCGCTGAACCGGGGAGTAATTATCACTACGAGACTGCCAGGCGTTCATAACGTCTTGAGTTGCTGGGAAAACAGGTGCATCACCTAGCGGTGCTTCAAGGACATATGCTTTCTTGGCGGCTATGAGGATAATCCTCAGGTTACGGACCCAGTCCGTGTAGTTGCTACCATCGTCTTTCAGCTTGGTTTTCTCTAGGAACGCGTTGAAGTTGAGGGCAACATTAGCGTGGGCCATTTGATCTACAAGACATATTGCAAAGTTTTAGACTATGTTCATGATAATTAAGTTCATCTAATCAAATTATTTAATGAACTCCCACTCAGATAGACATCCCTCTAGTCATCTAAGTGATACATGATCCGAGTCAACTAGGCCGTGTCCTATCATCACGTGAGACGGACTAGTCATCATCGGTGAATATCTTCATGTTGATCGTATCTTCTATACAACTCATGTTCGACCTTTCGGTCTTCGTGTTCCGAGGCCATGTCTGTACATGCTAGGCTCGTCAAGTCAACCTAAGTGTATTGCGTGTGTAAATCTGGCTTACACCCGTTGTATTCGAACGTTAGAATCTATCACACCAGATCATCACGTGGTGCTTCGAAACAACGAACCTTCGCAACGGTGCACAGTTAGGGGAACACTTTCTTGAAATTATTGTGAGGGATCATCTTATTTAAGCTGCCGTCGTTCTAAGCAAATAAGATGTAAAACATGATAAACATCACATGCAATCAAATAGTGACATGATATGGCCAATATCATTTTGCTCCTTTTGATCTTCATCTTCGAGGCGCCATGATCATCATCGTCACCGGCATGACACCATGATCTCCATCATCATGATCTCCATCATCGTGTCTTCATGAAGTTGTCTCGCCAACTATTACTTCTACTACTATGGCTAACGGTTAGCAATAAAGTAAAGTAATTACATGACGTTTATGTTGACACGCATGTCATAAATAAATTAAGACAACTCCTATGGCTCCTGCCGGTTGTCATACTCATCGACATGCAAGTCGTGATTCCTATTACAAGAACATGATCAATCTCATACATCACATATATCATTCATCACATACTTTTGGCCATATCACATCACACGGCATATGCTGCAAAAACAAGTTAGACGTCCTCTAATTGTTGTTGCAAATTTTACGTGGCTGCTATAGGTTTCTAGCAAGAACGTTTCTTACCTACGCCAAAAACACAACGTGATATGCCAATTTCTATTTACCCTTCATAAGGACCCTTTTCATCGAATCCGATCCGACTAAAGTGGGAGAGACAGACACCCGCTAGCCACCTTATGCAACTAGTGCATGTCAGTCGGTGGAACCTGTCTCACGTAAGCGTACGTGTAAGGTCAGTCCGGGCCCTTCATCCCATGATGCCGCCGAATCAAGATAAGACTAGTAACGACAAGTAAATTGGCAAAACCGACGCCCACAACAATTTGTGTTCTACTCGTGCAGAGAAACTACGCATAGACCTAGCTCATCATGCCACTGTTGGGGATCATTACAGAAATTAAAAAAATTCTACGCATCACCAAGATCAATCTATGGAGTTTACTAGCAACGAGAGGGGAGTGCATCTTCATACCTTTGAAGATCGCGATGCGGAAGCGTTGCAAGAACGCGGTCGGTGGAGTCGTACATGAAGCGATTCAGATCGCGGCCGATTCCGATCTAAGCACCGAACAACGGTGCCTCCGCATTCAACACACGTGCAGCCCGGTGACGTCTGCCGCGCCTTGATCCAGCAACGAGAGAGGGAGAGGTTGGGGAAGACTCCGTCCAGCAGCAGCACGACGGTGTGGTGGTGGTGTCGGAGTGTGGCACTCCAGCAGGGCTTCGCCAAGCACTGCGAGAGACGAGGAGGGAGAGGGGTAGGGCTGCGCCAAGAGAGAGGGAGACCTGTGTCTTTGGCAGCCCCAAAACCCCCACTATTTATAGGGTGAGGGGAGGGGATGCGCCCCCATCTAGGGTTCCCCCCTTAGGGGTGGCGGCCAGCCCTAGATGCATCTAGGGGGGCGGCCAGAGGGGGAGAGAGGGGGGGCGCACCCTAGGTGGGCCTTAGGCCCATCTGGCCTAGGGTTTCCCCCCTTCTCCCCATCCCTGCGCCTTGGGCCTCTTGTGGGAGGCGCACCAGCCCACCTAGGGGCTGGTCCCTTCCCACACTTGGCCCACGCAGGCCTCCGAGGCTGGTGGCCCCTCCCGGTGGACCCCCGAACCATTCCGGTGGTCCCGGTACGTTACTGATAACGCCCAAAACTCTTCCAGTGTCCAAAATGGGACTTCCCATATATAAATCTTTACCTCCGGACCATTCCGGAACTCCTCGTGACGTCCGGGATCTCATCCGAGACTCCGAACAACATTCGGTAACCACGTACAATCTTTCCCTATAACCCTAGCGTCATCGAACCTTAAGTGTGTAGACCCTACGGGTTCGGCAGGCATGCAGACATGACCGAGACATCTCTCCGGCCAATAACCAACAGCGGGATCTGGATACCCATGTTGGCTCCCACATGCTCCACGATGATCTTATCGGATGAACCACGATGTCAAGGATTCAATCAATCCCGTATACGATTCCCTTTGTCTACCGGTATAGCACTTGCACGAGATTCGATCGTCGGTATACCGATACCTTGTTCAATCTTGTTACGACAAGTCTATTTACTCGTTCCGTAACACATCATCCTCTGACCAACCCCTTAGTCACATTGAGCTCATTACGATGATGTCTTACCGAGTGGGCCCAGAGATACCTCTCCGTCATACGGAGTGACAAATCCCAGTCTCGATTCGTGCCAGCCCAATAGACACTTTCGGGGATACCCGTAGTGTACCTTTATAGCCACCCAGTTACGTTGTGACGTTTGGCACACCTAAAGTACTCCTACGGTATCCGGGAGTTGCACAATCTCATGGTCTAAGGAAAAGATACTTGACATTAGAAAAGCTTTAGCAGACGAACTACACGATCTTGTGCTAGGCTTAGGATTGGGTCTTGTCCATCACATCATTCTCCTAATGATGTGATCCCGTTATCAATGACATCCAATGTCCATGGTTAGGAAACCGTAACCATCTGTTGATCAACGAGCTAGTCAACTAGAGGCTCACTAGGGACATGTTGTGGTCTATGTATTCACACATGTATTACGATTTCCGGATAACACAATTATAGCATGAACAATAGACAAGTATCATGAACAAGGAAATATAATAATAACCATTTTATTATTGCCTCTAGGGCATATTTCCAACACATAAAACAAAGTAAAAGTAAATAAAATGCGGCGAGATATTTTTGGTATTTTTGGTGTATAGATCTAAAAATATATGAAGGAAAATAGACCCAGGGGCCATAGGTTTCACTAGAGGCTTCTCTCTTGAAGGAAATAATACGGTGGGTGAACAAATTACTGTCGAGCAATTGAAAGAAAAGTGCAAAGTTATGATGATACCCAAGGCAATGATTATGAATATAGGCATCATGTCTGTGTCAAGTAGACCGACTCCTGCCTGCATCTACTACTATTACTCCACACATCGACCGCTATCCAGCATGCATCTAGAGTATTAAGTTCATAAGAACGGAGTAACGCCTTAAGCAAGGTGACATGACGTAGAGGGATAAACTCAAGCAATATGATGAAAACCCCATCTTTTTACCCTTGATGGCAACCATACAAATACTCGCTACCCCTACTTTGTCATTGGGTGAGGACACCACAAGATTGAACCCAAAACTAAGCACCTCTCCCATTGCAGAAGAATCAATCTAGTTGGCCAAACCAAACCGATAATTTGAAGATAAATACAAAGATATCAAATCATGCATGTATGAATTCAGAGAAGATTGAAATAATATTCATAAATAAACTGATCATAAATCCACAATTCATCGATCTCGACAAACACACCACAAAAGAAGATTACATCGGATAGATCTCCAAGAACATCGAGGAGAACATGGTATTGAGAATCAAAGAGAGAGAAGAAGCCATCTAGCTACTAGCTATGGACCTGTAGGTCTGTGGTAAACTACTCACGCTTCATTGGAGGGGCAATAGGGTTGATATAGATGCCCTCCGTGATCGAATCCCCCTTCGGCAGGATGACGAAAAAGGCCCCAAGATGGGATCTTACAGGAACAGAAGGTTACAGTGGCGAAAAAGTATTTTGGTGGACCCTTCTAGTCGGTTGGGAATATTTAGGAATTTATAGGCCAAGAATTAGGGTTAGAGGAGCTCCAAGGGGCCCACAAGCCCGGCCCCCCCTAGGGCGCTGCCTGGAGGCTTGTGGCCTCCTCGAGACTCCTCTGACTTCATCCCCAAGTCCTACATGTGTCTTCTGGTCCAAGAAAAATCATCGTGAAAGTTTTATTCTGCTTGGACTCCGTTCGATATTCCTTTTCTGTAAAAGGAAAAAACAAGGAAAAACAGAAATTGGCACTGGGCTCTAGGTTAATAAGTTAGTCCCAAAAATAATATAAAATATCATAATTATGCATATAAAACATCCATAACAGATAATATAATAGCATGGAACAATCAAAAATTACAGATACGTCTGAGACGTATCAAGCATACCCAAGCTTAATTCCTACTCGTCCTCGAGTAGGTAAATGATAAAAATAGAATTTTTGATGTGGAATGCTACCTAACATATTTATCCATGTAATTTTAATATAAAATAGCATATTAATGCATATAAACCATCCAAAACAGATAATATAATAGCATGGAACAATCAAAAATTATAGATATGTCGGAGACGTATCAAGGACACCGCAAGATTGAACCCAAAACTAAGCACCTCTCCCATCCCAAGAAAAACCAATCTAGTTGGCCAAACCAAACCGATAATTCGAAGAGAAATACAAAGATATCAAATCATGCATATAAGAATTCAGTAAAGACTCAAATAATATTCATAGAAAATATGATCATAAATCCACAATTCATCGGATCTCGACAAACACACCGCAAAAGAATATTACATTGGATAGAACTCCAAGAACATCGAGGGGTACATTGTATTGAAGATCAAAGAGAGAGAATAAGCCATCTAGCTACTTGCTATGGACCCATAGGTCTGTGGTAAACTACTCACGCTTCATTAGTAGCGCAATAGAGTTGATGTAGATAACCTTCATGATCGAATCACCCTCCGGCAGGGTGCCGGAAAAGGCCCCAAGGTGGAATCTCGTCGAAACAGAGGCTTGCGGCATCGGAAAAGTATTTTGGTGGACGCCTTTGTTGGTTTGGGAATATTTCTGAATTTATGGGCCAAAGTTTAGGGTTGGAGGAGCTCCAAGGGGCCCAAGAGCCCTCAGGGAGCCCCCCCCCCCTAGGGCGCACCCCTGAGGCTTGTGGCCGCCTCGGGACTCCCCTTACTTCATCTCCAAGTCCTACGGGTGTCTTCTGGTCCAAGAAAAATCATCGTAAAGTTTTATTCCGTTTGGACACCGTTTGATATTGCTTTTCTGTTGAACTCAAAAATAAGGGAAAAAACAGAAACTGGCACTGGGCTCTAGGTTAATAAGTTAGTCCCAAAAATAATATAAAATAACATAATAATGCATATAAAACATCCAAAACAGATAATATAATAGCATGGAACAATCAAAAATTATATATACGTTGGAGACATATCATGAGGCCAACTTGCTCTCCATGAAGGTCTTTGGTCGTTCGGGTGCTCGCTTAGGGTGCTGCGTGGAGAGCTCGACCGACGACGAAAGCTCCTCTTCGAGCGGTAGCGACGAAGAGGACAATGACGGCAATTACGAAGGCACCGAATGGGAGGACGATGGCTCAGACTCCAGCTGAGCGCGAGTCGCACTGTCACCGTTAGCTAGGCGCCCGCAGCACCATCATCTGCACCTGGGTCTTCTTCCCCGGCAGAGCGATTTGCCGGGGTGTCGTGTGTGGATGTCTCTGCCTCCTCCAACTGGACCCCGGCAGGCTCCCTCATGGACTTCGGCTTCGTCTTCCCTGCTGGTGTCCCTCCTGCCGCGTCCCGCTGGTCTAGGCAGTGGTGACCAGGGCATCGCCTAGCCACTCCCTCCGTCCATCACCTTCGTCCGCGCTCTCCCGATCTTGTCAAGCTGCGTCCCATAGGCCCTGACGGGGTCAGGCTGGGCTTCTGCCCAAGCACTTCTTTTGCCCTCTTCACCTTAATAACCCACAAGTATAGGGGATCGCAATAGTTTTCGAGGATAGAGTATTCAACCGAAATTTATAGATTCGACACAAGCGGAGCCAAAGAGTATTTGAAGGTATTAGCAGCTGAGTTGTCAATTCAACCGCACCTGGAGATTAATTATCTGCAGCAAAGTGATCTGTAGCAAAGTAGTTTGATAGTTCTGATAGTAGTGACAGCAGCAATAGTAACAGTAGCAGTGATAGCAGTAATTTTGCAGCAAGTGTAACAGTGATGATAGCAGTAGTAACTTAGCAGAACAATATAAGATAAATTTGTAGGCATTGGATCGGTGACTTGTTGGATGATATTCATCATGAGACAGTTATAACCTAGGGCGATACGGCACTAGCTCCAGTTCCTCAATATAATGTAGGCATGTATTCCGTAAATAGTCATATGTGCTTTATTAAAAGAACTTCCATCACATCTTTTGTCCTACCCTCCCCTGGCAGCGGGGTCCATATTGGAAACTAAGGGATATTAAGGCCTCCTTTTAATAGAGAACCGGAACAAAGCATTAACACATAGTGAATACATGAACTCCTCAAACTACGGTAATCACCGGAAGAAGTCTCGGTTATTGTCACTCCGGGGTTACCGGATCATAACAGGTAATAGGTGACTATAACTTGCAAGATCGGATCTAGAACATGGATATAATGGTGATAACATAAACGGTTCAGATCTGAAATCATGGCACCCGGGCCCAAAGTGACAAGCAATAAGCATGGCAAAGTCATAGCACCATCAATCTTAGAACATAGTGGATACTAGGGATCAAGCCCTAACAAAACTAACTCGATTACATGATGAATCTCATCCAAGTCCTCACCGACCAGCGAGCCTACGAAGGAATTACTCACTCCCGATGGGGAGCATCATGGAATTGGCGATGGAGAAGGGTTGGTGATGACGAAGAATGAAGATCCCCTTCTCCGGAGCCCCAAACGGACTCCAGATCTGCCCTGCCGAGGAAGAACAGAGCTTGGCGGCGGCTCCGTCTCGTGGATCATGATAATTCTTTCTCCCCGATTTTTTTCTTCGAAAATAGGATTTTATAGCGTCGGTTTCGGGGTCCGCGGGGCCACTAGGTGGGGACAAACCACCTGGGTGCGCCAGGAGAGGGGGCGCGCCCTGGTGGGTTGTGCCCACCCAGGGCCTCCTCTCCGGTAGGTCTTGGCTCCAGAAATTCTTATTGTTGATACAAAAAATCCTTGCAAAGTTTCGTTCCATTCCGAGAACTTTTATTTCTGCACAAAAACAACACCATGGTAGTTCTGCTGAAAACAGCTTCAGTCCGGGGTTAGTTTCATTCAAATCATGCAAATTAGAGTCCAAAACAAGAGGAAAAGCATTAGGAAAAGTAGATACGTTGGAGACGTATCACACCTCCCATTGTAGTTCCTAGGAGGAGAAAGACAAGAAAGGCATTATGGTGGACTTATCTTTTTTCAATTCAAAAGATGCACGTGCTTGCCAAACTTTAGTCTTAATTATGTAATCTTTTCCATCCATATTTGTACCCTATGAGGTTTGTACTTGTTATTCTGTGTATTAATGAAAAAAGATATACTTGTCGGGCACTTGTGCATGTATCATGTCCATGCAGAGGAACAACTTCTTTATACAAGTAAACAAGATTTTCAGGCAAGACATCTTGTCGGTCTCTTCCATCGCTTGCCGCAAGGCTTTGCTTGGCGGGCTAGGAGCATGGAAGCGAACTGGACCCTAGTCAACCCTCCTTCCCAAATGCTGCTGTGGCCACCCTGATCAAAGTGATCTCTGAATGGGAGCACAAATGCTGGAGGGTGACAAGGTTTCTCTATGCACAAGTTTTTCTAACAGAGGTACACTATGAGTGACTAAAAAGAACTTATCTGCCTTGTGTTGCTGGGGCCAATATGCAAGATTATTCTCACTCCTCTCCTTCGGGAAGTTTATCCGCGATAGGAGCCATGTTGTTAGTTCAGGGGAAAAACAATAGCATACGACCTCATCTATATGAGCCAATGAATATGGCAAAATCATACTTAAATAAACATGCATGCATGTTCTAGGTGCCAGTGCTTCATTTTATTATCTGTACTCAGGGTATGCGCCTGGCTTTGTACAAAGGGTTACATGTGCATCGGCAAGGCTTGAACAAAAGGTGGTTGCCGGGGCTGAACCCGGCAACCACGCCGTACGGGTAGAACTTGCAAAGATGCTCAATGTTCCATGAGTTTTGCACATTAATGTCATCTTCAGTCTCCAGACGGACTATGCCAGGTCTGTTGACTTGTACTACCCTGTAAGGGCCTTCCCACTTTGGCGTCAACTTGTTGGAACCCTTGGCAGATTGAACACGCCTAAGGACAAGGTCGCCTTCCTCAACGCTCCGGGCATGGATCCTGCAGCTATGATAGCTGCACAAGGCTTGCTGGTAGCATGAAGCACGCACAGCAGCCCGGAGACGATCTTCCTCGAGGAGCACGGCATAGTCATGTCGGAGCTGCTCTTGCTCTACTTCATCATAGGCAAGTACTCAAGGTGACCCGTATATGAGTTCTGTGGGGACCACTGCTTCTGCTCCATACACTAGGGAGAAGGGAGTCTGTCCGGTGGCTCGATTTGGTGTCGTACGGAGGGACCAAAGAACCATCGGCGGCTCGTCGATCCAGCATCTGCCGCATTTCTTCAACTTATCAAAAGTTCTTGTCTTGAGCCCACGCAGCACTTCAGCATTCATTCTCTCCGCTTTGCCATTGCTCCGGGGATGAGCAACAGAAGCAAAAGAGACCTTGCTCCCAAGGTTTTGGACGTTCTACATGAAGGCGCGGCTCGCTCTCGGGAGTACTCCAAAGCTGCACACCAATCCTTTCAAGAACTTGATGGCTGACTGTGCGGTCACCTTCCTCACAGGCTCCACTTCCGGCCACTTTGTAAACTTGTCGATTGCAACGTACAAGAATTCAAAGCCTCTAGTAGCATGGGGGAAGGGGCCCAAGATGTCGAGCCACCAGACCGAAAATGGCTAGGATAAAGGGATCGTCTAGAGAGCTTGAGCTGGTTGATGGATGTTCTTGGAGTGGAACTGGCAGGCTTCACATTTGGTGACTAGTTCAGTTGCATCCTTTGTGGGCCAGTAGAAAACCTTGTCAGAAAGCTTTCCCAACCAGGGCTCTTGATCCAATGTGAGAGCCACACACGCCTCCATGTGTTTCTCCCAACAGCTTCTGTCCATCTTCCCAGCAAATGCACTTCAATTTCACACCGTTTGGCCTTTTTCTGTACAGTGCGTCATCGACAAACTGGTACATATTTGACCTTCGGACTACTCTTTCAGCTTCTTCTTGTTCTTTGGGAAGTTCTCCTGTTTGAAGGTAGTGGACTATGTGTTGCGCCCAGATTGGAGCCTGGGGCTCAACAACAAGGACTTGGCTCCAGAAATTCTTGTTGTTGATATAAAAAATCCTCGCAAAGTTTCGTTCCATTCCGAGAACTTTTATTTCTGCACAAAAACAACACCATGGTAGTTCTACTGAAAACAGCGTCAGTCCAGGGTTAGTTTCATTCAAATCATGCAAATTAGAGTCCAAAACAAGAGGAAAAGTGCTAGGAAAAGTAGATACGTGGAGACGTATCAACTCCCCCAAGCTTAAACCTTTGCTTGTCCACAAGCAATTCAGTTGATAAACTGAAAGTGAAAAAGAAAAACTTTTACAAACTCTTTTGCTCTTGTTTGCATAAATAAGCTTAAACAGCACCCAGGTTTTCTGCCAACATTATAACTAACCATGCCGACAATAACTCTTAAAGATTATAATGACTCATATCAATGACATAATCAGCTAGCGAGCAATAATAAGATATCTCAAACGGCAACATGTTGTCAAAACAACTATGATATAATATGACAATAGTGGTATCTCGCTAGCCCTTTCTGAGACCGCAAAACATAAATGCAGAGCACCTCTAAAGTTCAAGTAGCGACTAAACATTGTAATTCATGGTAGAAAAGATCCAGTCATGATGCACCCAACATTAGCTACACACAATGCATAAGTCATGACAGTTGTGCTCTCAGGTTCTAACGCTTGTTTTAGAAGGTCATGAATCAACATAAAAGTAAATAGATAGTCCCTTCGCAGAGGGAAGCAGTGATTTGCAGAGGTGCCAGAGCTCAATTTTTAAAACAGTGGTAAATAATATTCTGGGACATGCACCCTTGTCATTTACTTCACAACCATCAGTTGTCAATATATTCCATACTAAGCACGCTAGTGGGGGTTCCCAAGCGATAAAAGTAAAGGTTTTGACTCCATTGGGAGTTTTTGTTTGATTATTCGAGCTATTAACTCTTTCTGTATTTTGCAGTTTTGGACTAGGCATCCATATTACGGCCCTTTTCTCGTGCGATGGCGAGTGAATAAACAGTCGACCTGAGAACAACCCGCTTAGCATGGAAGATGCCGACCACCTCCTGTCGTTCCATGAACGATCCAGGCACACAAAACGGATATTTATTTAGAAGTTTTTAGAGGTGGCACATGCAAATTTACTTGGGACGGCAGGGTAATACCGCATATAGGTAGGTATGGTGCTCTCATCTGGAATAACTTTGGGTTCAAGGTTTTTGATGTACAAGAAGAATTCCCACTTAGTACAGGCGAAGGCTAGCAATTAGATTGAGAAGCGGCCAACTAGAGAGCAACAACGATCATAACCATGCATTATGCATAAGTAACATTGGACACTAGCATGAGTAGGATATGAACACCGTGAACATAAATATCATAGAGGCTATGTTGGTTTTGATTCAACTACATGCATGAACATGTGCCAAGTCAAGCAACTCAAACATTCAGAGGAGGATACCATATCATCACACTACATCACAATCATTTTAACGCAATGTTGAAATCCAAGATAAATCATTATCCACTCCCAGCTACTTATGCATGGCATGAGAAACTATAATCTCTAATTGTCATTGCAAACATGTTCAATCATAATGGGCTGAATCATGGGTACTAGGTTAAACATATTTACACAAACAAAACAAGTCGAGTTCATACCAGTTTCTCTCTGCCACGTCCAGTTCATCGAATGTCGTCATTATTGCCTTTCACTTGAATGACCGAACGATATGAAAATAATAATAGTGCAAGAGTGACGTGGACTAAGCTGGAATCTGCAAACATTTTATTCAACAGGAGAAGACAAGGTAAAATGTGCTCTTTATTAGTTCAACAATTATTCATATGAGAGCCACTCAACATTTTCATCGTGGTCTTCTCCTCGATACGACTTGAATAAAAAGAAAATAAATTCAGAGAAACACACTGAAATATTTTTGGAGTTTTTGGTTTTCTTGAACAAGTAAATATAAGGGAAAAGCAAATACGAGAAAACCTATTTACACGGGAAAGCTCCCAACAAGCAAAAGAAGAAAAAGGAAATTTTTTGGGGTTTTCTTTTTAATGTCACTACTGAGCATGCATGGAAGTAAACTAGCTACAACTAATTTTTTTGGTTTTTCTAAGGTTTTTCAAACACACAAGAAGAAAGCAAGAAAAATAAATCTAAGCATGGATGATACAATGAAAAAGTGTGGACACCAACACATGGAATAAGTGAACATGAATGTAAAGTCGGTGGAAACACGTACTCCCCCAAGCTTAGGCTTTTGGCCTAACTTGGTAGTCGATCAGTAGCCTGGAGGGTAGTAGGGGTGCTGAGGAGCGGGCATCCACTCATCCCACTGCTAAGGCTCCTACTATGCCGCCTCTGCAGCAGCCTGAGCATTCCGGTAGGCGGTGATGTCCTCAGGCATAATCCTATATCTGCCCCTGGCAACAGAATCAAACAAAGCAGGAGCAGGCAATGGAATAACATCACGAGTCCTCACGCTAAAAACCAGGTATACGGAATAGGGATGTGAGGAGATTCGACATCAGTGAAATGGTGGTGATCCATGGTCGCACGATCTAGGTAAACTTTGGTAAGAGGGTAGTCGTGATGGCGTATCTCAACAAAGTGAGCCGCCAAACGAGTAGCATAAATCCCACCGTGTATTTTTCCCTAAGATTTATTTAGATGGAGGTGACGAGCCACAATAGCTCCCAAGCTATAAGTGTTGTCGCCCTCTAATGCACGACGTAAAACAGCAAGGTCTGGTGAACTAAGTGCACCCACCTTCTCCCTAGCAAGCAAGCATTTTGCAATGAAAAGTGCAAAGTAATGAACAGCAGGAAAATGCAAGCCAGCGGCAGTGGTAGCTGACACTCCTCTCTCATCTCCCACTGCCAAAGTGCGATAAAAGGCCTCAAACCCAGCCGGCCTAGGCTCGGCTAAGCTCCCATCAGAAGGGATCAAGCATATGTCACAAAATTCAGTAAGTGGTATCTGATGGTTTTCAGCAATAAATCAAGGGATAATTGGTTTTATGCCCCTAGTTGTGTCCCACTCGACAGGATTGCCCCTAATTTTCAAAAGCTAATGGTTCTGTCCAACCCACTTTGGTCGTCTTGTGCTTTTGCCCTTTGACCATCACTTTGAAAACTTCATAACTAATTCATACTAAATCAGAAAAATGCAAATAAGATACCAAAATGTTTGGGAAAACATCATCTACATGCCAATGTCTTTTGCATTCATGACAAAAGTGTTGGAACGTGCCCATCTGGGTTTTAGCTCTTATAATACCACCATGAACAGTAAACTCTAAAAAAATTCAAAAATAAATTTGATGGCAAGGAATGACAAAAATTTGAAGTGCTTGCCAAGTTTTATCAGGGAATGACATTCGTGGAAGTCATGGCAAAAAAACAATCAACACTCCAAAATAGATTTTTTTTGCCATGACTTCCACGAATGACATTCCCTAATAAAACTTGGCAAGCACTTAAAACATTTGTCATTCTTTGTCACCAGATTTATTTTTGAATTTTCTTTATTTATTTACATTTTACTGTTCATGGTGGTATGATAAGAGCTAAAACTCAGATGGGCACTTTCCAACACTTTTGCCATGAATGCAAATGACATTGAGATGTAGGTGATGTTTTCCCAAACATTTTGGTATCTTATTTGCATTTTTTTGATTTAGTATGAATTAGTTATGAAGTTTTCAAAGTGATGGTCAAACGGTCAAAGGGCAAAAGCACAAGGCGACCAAAGTGGGTTGGATAGAACCGCTGGCTTTTGAAAATTAGGGGCAATCCTGTCGAGTGGGACACAACTAGGGGCATAAAACCAATTATCCCATAAATCGAAGCTCACTTCAGGAGGATTATTCCTAGGCAGGAAAGTAAAACTTTGAACAAAGATATTTGTGAGGATTTGGTGCTGGTCACACTCATCTGCAATGAAGTCGGTGAGGCCGGCATTTGCAACATATTGTGTGAACTCCTAAAGGATTCTGGCCTCTTCCAGGAACGGGGTGTGCGGCCATTCACACGGCCATACTTCTGCCAACCTCCGAGAACCGAGATCACTATCAGATGACTCCCCAATAACACCCTTGGATTTCTTCTTGGAGCCAAACTTCCTAAAGATATTCAAGGTTTTGCTATGAACAAAATTCCGAAATTTATTAACCCACAAAAATTTCTCAACAAAACTTCACAAAATTGGTACCAACTACTCATAGGGATGCATAGAGGCCATAGCAAGCATTCAAACTACTTAGAACTCTAAGAATTCAACTTGCGAGCACATCTACAGCAGCACCAAGAGTAGCTAATTATTCAAAATATAAACCACTAAAACAAAAACTAATTGGACAAACGGTGGAGTCCCATACCAAGCAACAATCCCCCGAAACAGTTTCGGAAATGGAGCTTCGAGCAAAGAGATCATAACCCGCGCGTTTGAGGGCAAGAACACGGGAGAGAGAGCAAGGGAGATCTTTTTCTGGAGGTAAGTGATGAAGTGGGCTGAAGGGATAAGTGAGGGGGGCCACGTGGGGACCACAGCCCACCAGGGCGCGCCTGGGGGTCCTGGCGCGCTCAGGTGGGTTGTGCCCACCTGGTGCACCTCCCTCTGATATTATTTGCACCAGAAATTCAGAAATATTCAGAAAAAAATCTTATTAAATTTTCAGGGCATTCTGAGAACTTTTATTTTTGGGTCACTTTTTTATTGCACGGGGAAATCAGAAAACAGACAAAACATGGCATTTTATTTTATTTAACTGATAAAAACAGAAAATGAAAAGTAGGGACAGAAAGTAGTGCTTACTAAATTCATCAACTTCATACCGTTCAAAAATGATCCATTAATAAGGTTGATCAGGTCTTATTAACAACCACTTTCGATTAGCATGAAACCGAAGAACTTTCATAAATCATTTCCCCAACAATAAGTATTTCATATTTATTTTTGACAGTAGGTAGAGGTATTTGAAAACTTCCAACAGTGATTGTCAGATATTTTTTAATAACATTAATACCATTCACTTGGAATTGTTTCTTCGGAAAGTGCACCGTATGCTCATTACCATTGATATGAAAAGTGACCTTGCTTTTATTGCAATCAATAACAGCCCCTGCAGTATTCAAGAAGGGTCTACCAAGGATAATCGACATGTTGTCGTCCTCGGGCATCTCAAGTATAACAAAGTCAGTCAAATAGTAACATTAGCAACAACAATGGGCACATCCTCACATATACCGATAGGTATGGCAGTTGATTTGTCTGCCATTTGCAAAGATATTTTAGTAGGTGTGAGTTTATTCAAGTCAAGTCTTTTATATAAAAAGAAAGGCATAACACTAACACCAGCTCCTAAATCACACAAAGCAGTTTTCACATAATTCTTTTTGATAGAGCAAGGTATAGTTGGTATTCCCGGATCTCCAAGTTTTTTAGGTACTCCATCTTTAAAAGTATAATTAGCAAGCATAGTGGAGGTTTCAGCTTCTAGTATTTTTCTCTTACTTGTGATGATGTCTTTCATATACTTTGCATAAGGAGGCATCTTCAAGATATCAGTCAAGCGAGTACGCAAAAAGACTGGCCTCAGCATCTCAGCAAAGCATTCAAATTCTTCATCATCTTTCTTTTTAGTTGACTTGGGTGGAAAAGGCATAGGTTTTTGAACCCACGGTTCTCTTTCTTTACCGTGTTTTCTAGCAATGAAGTCTCTTTTGTCATACCTTTTATTCTTAGGTTGTGGGTTATCAACATCAATAGGTGGTCCTATCTCAACATCATTGTCTGGTTCTTTATCATTGTTTGGTTGAGAGTCTTCATGAACCTCATCATTATCTTTTTCATTTTCACTAGGTGAGTGTTCATTACCATATTGAGTTTCAGCATCAGAGATAGAAGTTTCGTTATCATTATCAGGAGGTTTTTCTATTTCAGGTTCACTAGAAGTATGCAAAGTCCTATCATTTTTCTTTTTCTTTTTCTTTCTAGAAGGACTAGGTGCATCAGTGTTAACTCTTTGTGAATCTTGTTCAATTCTTTTTGGGTGTCCCTCAGGATAAAGTGGTTCCTGAGTTATTTTACCTCCTCTAGTTGCAACTCTAACAGCAAAGTCATGCATATTATGATTCATTTCATCAAGCAATTCTCTTTGTCATTTAGCAACTTGTTCTAACTTAGTTTGAACCATAGAAGCATGTTTTCCAACACCTCTAACATCATTTGAGATTCTAAATAACAAGTCACTCAAGCGAGCAATCATATCGGAAGTATGTTTCAATTCTTTCATAACATTTTGCATTGAAGTGATCTTGTTTTCTAATATAGTTTTCAAACTCATAAAGGCATTGGCTAGGATGCATATTGTGAGGATTATCATTATCATTAAACTTCATTAGAGAATTTACCTCTACCACCTTAGGCAGTGGTGGTGTATTAAGCCCATGTATTTCTTCAATAGGAGGTAAATTTTAAACATCCTTAGCTTCAATACCTTTTTCCTTCATAGATTTCTTTGCCTCTTGCATATCTTCAGGACTGAGATATAATATACCCCTCTTCTTCAGAGTGGGTTTAGGCGGTGGTTCAGGAAGAGTCCAATCATCATAATTTTTCAATATGATATTCAATAATTCTTCAGCTTGTCCAATAGTTCGTTCCCTGAAAACACAACCAGCACAACTATCTAGGAAGTCCCTAGAAGCATCGGTTAGTCCATTATAGAAGATATCAAGTATTTCATTTTTCTTAAGAGGATGGTCAGGCAAAGCATTAAGTAACTGGCAAAGCCTCCCCCAAGCTTGTGGGAGACTCTCTTCTTTAGTTTGAACGAAGTTAAATATTTCCTATAAGGCAGCTTGTTTCTTATGAGCAGGAAAATATTTTTCAGAGAAGTAATAAATCATATCCTGGGGACTACACACACAACCAGGAGCAAGAGTATTGTACCAAGCTTTAGCAGCACCCTTTAATGAGAACGGAAATAATTTCAGAATAAAGTAATAGCGAGTTTTCTCATCATGAGTAAAAAGGGTGGCTATATCATTCAACTTAGTAAGATGTGCCACAACAATTTCAGTTTCATAACCATGGAAAGGATCAGATTCAACCAAAGTAATTAACTCTGGGTCGACAGGGAATTCATAATCCTTATCCTCAATATAGATAGGTGAGGTAGCAAACTTAGGATCACATTTCATTCTAGCATTCAGAGATTTTCCTTTATACTTGTGTAATAATTTCTCTAGATCATCTCTATCATTACAAGCAAGAATATCTCTAGTTGTTTCTCCACTCATAACATAACCTTCTGGTACCTTAGGCAATTCATATCTAGGAAGGCTAGTTCTAGCAGGTGTTTCAGGAGTTTAGTTTCAAGCTCATCATCAGATTCAACAAAATCATGTTGTATTACTCTAGCAATTGGTTCACCAAGAAATTCACCTAGTGGCACATCATCATTATCAAGCAAGGTACTAGCATCATCATAAGCATCATTCATAGTAGAAGTAGCATCATCAATAACTTGCGACACATCAGAATTAATAGCATGTGGTGGTGTTGCAAGCTTACTCATAACAGAAGGTGAATCTAAAGCAGAACTAGATGGCAGTTTCTTACCTCCCCTCGTACTTGAGGGAAATATCTTAGTCTTAGGATCCTTCAGATCCTTCATAGTGATAATATGATAATAATCCCAAGTGACGCAACAAATATAGCTATGCTCCCCGGCAACGGCACCAGAAAAAGGTCTTGATAACCCACAAGTATAGGAGATCGCAACAGTTTTTGAGGGTAGAGTATTCAACCCAAATTTATAGATTCGACACAAGGGGAGCCAAAGAATATTTGAAGGTATTAGCAGCTGAGTTGTCAATTCAACCACACCTGGAGATTAATTATCTGCAGCAAAGTGATATGTAGCAAAGTAGTTTGATAGTTTTGATAGTAGTGACAGCAGCAATAGTAACAGTAACAGTGATAGCAGTAATTTTGTAGCAAGTGTAACCGTGATGATAGCAGTAGTAACTTAGCAGAACAATATAAGATAAATTCGTAGGCATTGGATTGGTGACTTGTTGGATGATATTCATCATGAGACAGTTATAACCTAGGGCGATAAGGCACTAGCTCCAGTTCGTCAATATAATGTAGGCATGCATTCCGTAAATAGTCATACCTGCTTTATTAAAAGAACTTGCATGACATCTTTTGTCCTACCCTCCCGTGGCAGCGGGGTCCATATTGGAAACTAAGGGATATTAAGGCCTCCTTTTAATAGAGAACCGGAACAAAGCATTAACACATAGTGAATACATGAACTCCTCAAACTACGATAATCACCGGAAGAAGTCCCGGTTATTGTCACTCCGGGGTTACCAGATCATAACGCGTAGTAGGTGACTATAACTTGCAAGAACATGGATATAATGGTGCATAAACGGTTCATATTTGAAATCATGGCACCCGGGCCCAAAGTGACAAGCAATAAGCATGGCAAAGTCATAGCAACATCAATCTTAGAACATAGTGGATACTAGGGATCAAGCCCTAACCAAACTAACTCGATTACATGATGAATCTCATCCAACTCCTCACCGACCAGCGAGCCTACGAAGGAATTACTCACTCCCGGTGGGGAGCATCATGGAATTGGCGATGGAGAAGGGTTGGTGATGACGAAGAACGAAGATCCCCCTCTCCCGAGGCCCAAACAGACTCCAGATCTGCCCTCCCGAGGAAGAACGGGGCTTGGCGGCGGCTCCGTCTCGTGGATCGCAATAATTCTTTCTCCCCAATTTTTTCTTCGAAAATAGGATTTTATAGCGTCGGTTTCAGGGTCTGCGGGGCCACCAGGTGGGGACAACCCACCTAGGCGCGCCAGGAGAGGGGGCGCGCCCTGGTGGGTTGTGCCCACCCAGGGCCCCCTCTCCGGTAGGTCTTGGCTCCAGAAATTCTTATTGTTGATATAAAAAATCCTCGCAAAGTTTCGTTCCATTCCAAGAACTTTTATTTCTGCACCAAAACAACACTATGGTAGTTCTGCTGAAAATAGCGTCCGTCCGGAGTTAGTTTCATTCAAATCATGCAAATTAGAGTCCAAACCAAGAGGAAAAGCGTTAGGAAAAGTAGATACGTTGTAGAGGTATCACACCTCCCACTGTAGTTCCTAGGAGGAGAGGGACAAGAAAGGCATTACGGGGCACTTATCTTTTTTCAATTCAAAAGATGCAGGCGCTTGCCAAACTTTAGTCTTAATTATGTAATCTTTTCTATCCATATTTGTACCCTATGAGGTTTGTACTTGTTATTCTGCGTATTAATGAAAAAAGATATACTTGTCGGGCACTTGTGCATGTATCATGTCCATGCAGAGGAACAACTCCTTTATACTCTCAAGTAAACAGATTTTCAGGCAAGACATCTTGTCGGTCTCTTCCATCGCTTGCCGCAACGCTATGCTTGGCCGGCTAGGAGCATGGAAGCGAACTGGCCCCTAGTCAACCCTCCTGCCCAAATGCCGCTGCGACCACCCTGATCAAAGTGATCTCTGAATGGGAACACAAGGTTTCTCTACGCACAAGTTTTTCTAACAAAGGTACACTATGAGTGACTAAAAAGAACTTATCTGCCTTGTGTTGCTGGGGCCAATATGCAAGATTATTCTCACTCCTCTCCTTCGGGAAGTTTATCCGCGATAGGAGCCATGTTGTTAGTTGAGGGGAAAAACAATAGCATATGGCCTCATCTATATGAGCCAACAAATATGGAAAATCATACTTAAATAAACATACATGCAAGTTCTAGGTGCCAGCACTTCATTTTATTATCTGTGCTCAAGTCTGCGCCTGGCTTTGTACAAAGGGTTACATGCGCATCGGCAAGGCTTGTACAAAAGGTGGTTGCCGGGGCTGAGCCCGGCAACCGCGCCATACGGGTCGAACTTGCGAAGATGATGAATGTTCCTTGAGTTTTGCACCTTAATGCCATCTTCGGTCTCTGGAGGGACTACGGCACATCTGGTGACTTGTACTACCCTGTAAGGGCCTTTCCACTTTGGCGTCAACTTGTTGGAAGCCTTGGCAGATTGAACACGCCTAAGGACAAGGTCGCCTTCCTCAAGGCTCTGGGCATGGATCCTGCAGCTATGATAGCAGCACAAGGCTTGCTAGTAGCATGCAGCACGCATAGCGGCCCGGAGACGATCTTCCTCGAGGAGCGCGACATCGTCATGCCGGAGCTGCTCTTGCTCTACTTCATAGTAGGCAAGTACTCAAGGTGACCCATATATGAGTTCTGTGGGGAGCACTGCTTTTGCCCCATACACTAGGGAGAAGGGAGTCTGTCCGGTTGCTTGATTCGGTGTCATACGGAGGGACCAAAGAGCCACCGGCAGCTCGTCGATCCAGCGTCTGCCGCATTTCTTCAACTTATCAAAAGTTCTTGTCTTGAGCCCATGCAGCACTTCAGCATTCATTCTATCAGCTTGGCCATTGCTCCGGGGATGAGCAACAGAAGCAAAAGAGACCTTGCTCCTAAGGTTTTGGACGTTCTGCACGAAGGCGTGGCTCGCTCTGGCGGGTACTCCAAAACTGCACACCAATCCTTTCAAGAACTTGATAGCTGACTGTGCGGTCACCTTCCTCACGGGCTCCACTTCCGGCCACTTTGTAAACTTGTCGATTGCAACGTACAAGAATTCAAAGCCTCTGGTAGCACGGGGGAAGGGTCCCAAGATGTCGAGCCCCCAGACCGAAAATGGCCAGGATAAAGGGATCGTCTGGAGAGCTTGAGCTGGTTGATGGATGTTCTTGGAGTGGAACTAGCAGGCTTCACATTTGGTGACTAGTTCAGTTGCATCCTTGAGGGTTGCGGGCCAGTAGAAACCCTGTCAGAAAGCTTTCCCAACCAGGGCTCTTGATCCAATGTGAGAGCCACACACGCCTCCATGTATTTCGGCCAGCAGCTTCTATCCATCTTCCCAGCAAATGCACTTCAATTTCACACTGTTTGGCCTTTTTCTGTACAGTGCGTCATCGACAAACTGGTACGTATTTGACCTTCGGGCTACTCTTTCAGCTTCTTCTTGTTCTTGGGAAATTCTCCTATTTGAAGGTAATGGACTATGTGTTGCGGCCAGATTGGAGCCTGGGGCTCAACAACAAGGACTAACGGCACATCTTCGTTCGCGGGAGCCCTCACCTCGACCGTAAGAACTTCTGGTTCTGCGGGAGAGTGCTGCTCACCAACCGAACTAGAGTTGTTCCCGACAGCCTCTTTACCGGTGGCTTCGGGAAGCCTTGCCGGGAGATACTTGCCGGAGTCCAAGTTCCTCCTTTTTCTGGCCATCATTGAAGGGGACACTGATGGTTGAGTAAGGTGGAGGACAAAAGTCCCTGGTTCCATAGGGAGCTTTTATGCGGCACACTTCGATAGGTGATCGGCAATGTTGTTCTCCGCACGTGGCATGTGCTCGGCTTGCAACCCATCAAAGTGTTCTTCCAGCTTCCTCACCTGTTCTACATATGCCTCAATCAATGGGCTCTGGTAATCCTTATTGACTTGTCTTACCACGAGCTGCGAGTCTCTGCGAATGATCAATTTCTTGATTCCCAATTCCACCGCAATTCTGAGCCCAGCAAGGAGCCCCTCATATTCAGCAGTGTTGTTGGTAGCTTCTTCCCGGGGAAAGTGCATTTGAATCACATACTTAAGATGCTCTCCGGTGGGCGCGACAAGAAGCACGCCAGCTACAGCGCCTTGTAATGAGAAAGTACCATCAAAATACATGATCCACTCCTGAGGCACTTCGTTGCCAGGGATAACTGTCTCTCGTATTTCTTCATCTGGAGTGGGCGTCCATTCTGCAATGAATTCTGCCAATGCTCCGCTCCGAATAGTTGAAGTACTTTCGTACTTCACACTACAAAAAAATACACTTCTGTGATGATACGTGTTTGTCACAGTAGATCACGTTTTCTGTCATGTATGTACATCCATGACGATTTTATGACAGAATCAAGATAGTCATACATGTGCTGTCATAGAAGTGTTCCATGATAATACCAAAATTATCATCACGGAAGTGTTCACTTCCATGAAGATAAATGACGCGTCATGGAAGTGCTTTTGTCAAGGGTAACCGACACGTGGCATCCACCGTAATGGGTCGCTGTTAAGCTATCGGGTCCGGTTTTGGATCCAATAACCCATTAACAGCTCAGACCAATGGGGATTTTCCACGTGTAAAATTCTCATTGGCTGAAGGAAACACGTGTCATCTCGTCATTGGGTCAGATACACGCCTATGATATGTCGACACGTGCGGCGGCCCAACACTGGCCCATTTAGCTTACAAAGGTCGGCCCGTTTGACATGGTCAACAGTTAGCCGGTCGGCCCATGAAAAGCCTTTTAACGATATGTTCGCATATAGCCCATTTTACGGCCCGGTAACTCATGGCCCGTTAGGGCCTTCCTAAAATCGGCCCAACAACGTCATATGGGTCGTCGAATATAACACCAGCCCGTTTCACTTTTGGCCCATGTATGGCCCATGACGTCTTTCGGCCCATATGAGGCCTTTCATATCTTTAGGCCCTGGCCGACGGTGACTCTAATGAACAGTAAATTTCTTTGTACCCATTAACAGGCCCATGATTCACATGGGCCGTTTCCAGCCCGTGTTAGCTTTCGGCTTGCTGACGGCCCATACGTTCTTGGGCTCCTTTCCGGCCTTCAATTACTTCCGGACCGTTACTCGCATGTTCCCCTAATGGGCCAAATTAGGCATGTGGTTAGAATAGGCCCGTTTGTGGCCTGTTAACCCGTTGCGCCGTTTCCAGCCCGTCCTATATCCTGGCCCATTAATGACCCGTTATGCCTGTGACAGAATTAAGCCTTTGCTGTCTTTCGGCCTGTTAACGGCCCGTTACCATGCTGGCCCATACCAATTATGCCCGTTTATGGCCCATGTGGACCCATTTATCCGACGGCCCGAGGCCCGCCGATTCTACGGCCTGTTGGAGGCCCATTTATCCGACGGCCCGTAGGAGGCCCATGGATCCTACGGCCTGTAGCAGGCTCAAGGTTACCACGGTCCATACATGGCCGATGGTTGTTGCGGCCACTAGCAAACCAGGGAAAAGAAGACTAGGAAATAAATAAGCCCGAAACTAACGCCAAGCTATTAAGGCGGTTGCACAGATTACATCCACTGGGCATCAAAGTTCACCACCAGTGCAAATATAGGGAACACCCTACACTAAACAAAAATGGCTTGCTATTTTCTTCAGTCGGTGGCTGCACGTTAAGAACAAATTTTGTATCACAACAACATTACAACCATAAAACAAAAGGAAGGTTGGCATAAAAATTAACAGTCTGGCAGATAAATGCACCACCAGAAGTTCAGAAGCTCAATTCATTTGACCTGACTTTTAGGTTTTCATGTTGTACTGTCCGATGGAGCACCATAACCTTCGCCTTCATGTCTCCTAGGCTCCTGATCAACATAGCAAATGTTTGATAGTCTGGTTTCAAAACCATGCATATCTTGACGACATCGAACAATGGTCTCTGTTAGGGAATGGTACTGTGCTGCTTCTTCAATATCTGGTCTTCTTGCTCAAGCCGCCCAAACCAACGCCGGTGGGACTGCCTGTTCCCACCTCCTATGGCCGGTTGTGCTGCCGCACAGGCTGCACCGCCCCACCCTGCTCCATCGTTGGCCAGGCCATTCCTCTACTCACCCACACCTCCTGTTATTTTCCGGCGACAGCAGCCAAACTAGTAAAACCTCGTATTCCCCATCGCGTGGGAAACCACTACCGAGTCTACCGCGGCTCCGGGTCATTCCCTTCCTAGGCCTCGCCATCGTCCATCGCCCTGGTGCTCTCGGCGCAGCGTGGTCAACGAACGACATCCATCGGAAGAGGACTGTACGTGGAGAGGCTGACAGCTGGGTCCACGACCGCACACAAGAAAGTGCCTCCTTATTACGCGCAAAATAATGATTCCTCCACCTCACAGCAGGGACCCACCAGAAGGGCCTCTTTATTTCGCGAAAAAAAGTTCCTCCCGCTGACAGCTCGGACCCACCAGCTATATCTTCGCATGCAAGGAAGTCCCTCCTTATTACGCACAAAAAATGAATACTTCCCCTGCTTTCTGGGACCCACCATAGTGGGAGGCTGACTTGTGGGCCTACTAAGTTGACGCGGACGGAGGGCTTTGTCAACTTAGTCAATATGAATGATTCTAGCTCCAATGACCATATGATGTCCATCCAACGGCTGTAGTGCTTCTTCAACCTCTGGTCTTCTTTCTCCAGCCGCCCAAACCAGCGCCGGTCGTGCTGCCTGCTCCTGCCTCCCGTGGCCGGCTTTGCTGCGGTGCAGGCCTCATCGCCCCACCCTACTCCAACCTCTAGCCAGGCCATCCCTCTACTCACCCACAACCCCTGTTATTCTGCGACGACGGCAGCCTCACACCGCAGCCGAACCAGTCAACCCTCGTACTCCTCTCCACGTGGGCATCCACTGCCGCGTCTTCCCTGGCTCTGCATCGTCCCCTTCCTAGGCCTTGCCGTCGTCCACCGCCTTGGTGCTCTCGGCGCGGCATGGTCAATGTGGTCAAGGAACGAATTCCATCGGAAGATCACTATACGTGGAGAGGCTGGCAGCTGGGTCCATGGCCGCAGCAAGGAAGTGCCTCCTTATTACGTGCAAAATAATGATTCCTCCACCTGACAGTAGGGACCCACCGGACGGGCCACCGTATTTTGCAAAAAAATGTTTCACCGCTGACTGCTGGGACCCACCAGCTACATCTTCGCACGCAAGGGAGTGCGTCCATATTATGAGCAAAAAATATGATTCTCCCCCTGAGAGCTGGGACCCACCAGCTATATCTTCGCACGCAAGGAAGTGCTTCCTTACCTCCCTGACAATTGAGACCCACTCGGTCGAACTGTACGTAGGGTTGTCTGTCGGGTCGCGAACGTGTACGTACATACTGGTCGATCGGTCTGCCTACGGTCGAAACGGGATCCTGTTCACCGGGAGGGGTCTGGCATACCGCAAAATGGAGGAAACGGAGTTCTCTTCGACCTCCTACGGTTGAAACGGGGTCCTGTTGATCGGGAGGGGTGTGGCGTACCGCAAAACAAAGGAAACGAACTTCTCTTCGACCTCCTACGGTCGAAACGGGGGTCCTGTTCATCGGGAGGGTGTGGCGTACCGCAAAACGGGACTCCACGGGCTACTGTTCATCCACCATCGACCTCCTCCAGCCTCCACCTGCGACTGTTCATCCACGGGGTCTCCCTCCTGCCTCCACCAGCTACTGTTCATCCACGGGCTCCTGTTCATCCAGCCTCCACCGGCTATTGTTCAACCAGCCCTCCATGGGCTACTGTTCATCCAGCCCTCCATCAGCTACTGTTCAACCAGCCCTCCATGGGGTCCTGTTCATCCACCCCCAACCAGCTCGATCGGGGTCCTGTTCATCCAGCGACAACAGCCACTAGCTACTACCACGAGGTCCTGTTCATCCAACCCCCACCGGGAATTGTTCATCCAACCCCCAACAACGCTCACTGTTCATCAAGAGGCAACAGGTTTGATTGGCTTCAGTTAGAAGCAGTAGCGAAGGAATCGCTTGATCGGGTTCAGTTAACAGCCAGATCGATCGATCGCTCGGGTTCAGTTAATAGCCAGATCGATCGATCGCTCGGGTTCAGTAACGCGTAGCCTGCAGTGCGATCGCTCGGGTTCAGTAACGCATAGCTTGCAGTGCAATCGCTCGGGTTCAGTAGGCTAATGCCTCGCTCGGGTTCAGTTAAAGCCCAACGCCTCGCACCCACGCGCGTACGTGTATGAGAAAAACGCGCAATCCCTCCGGCCCCGACCACCCATCGTAACCGGGAACTCCCCGATATTTTCCTCGCCCTCGCTTCTACCACGGTTTTTTCCGTCATGGACGGCCCAAAGAATGTCATGCAGCTACGTCTTTGGCCCACCCAGGATGAAAAGCCCATTTTCTGTCATGATTTTTTTCATAGAAGTAGGAGCCCAGCACATCTATGATGATCCCGGGTTTTGTCACAATTATCGTCATAGAAGTGTCATAAGCATGACACACAAAAAATCGTTCAGCCCAAAATGTCACAGATATGTCTTTTTTTTGTAGTGTCAGGCCAAAGCTTGACAGCTCAAGTGCCCATTCCACTATCCTGCCGGTAGCTTTAGGGTTCCTTTGAAGGAAATATGCCCTGCAATAATAAAGTTCTCATTTATATTTACTTCTATCATGATAAATATTTATTATTCATGCTAGAATTGTATTAACCGGAAACTTGATGCATGTGTGAATACATATACAAAACAACGTCTCCCTAGACATGTGTTGTCATTTGATCAACAGGATCACATCATTAGGAGAATGATGTGATGGACAAGGCCCACCCGTTAGCTTCGCATAATGATCGTTAAGTTTTATTGCTATTGCTTTCTTCATGACTTATACATATTCCTTTGACTATGAGATTATGCAACTCCCAAATACCGGAGGAATACCTTGTGTGCTATCAAACGTCACAACATAACTGGGTGATCATAAAGATGCTCTACAGGTATCTCCGAAGGTGTTTGTTGGGTTGGCATAGATCAAATGTCACTCCGAGTATAGGAGAGGTATCTCTGGGCCCTCTCGGTAATGCACATCATGATAAGCCTTGCAAGCAATGTGACTAATGAGTTAGTTGCGGGATGATGCATTACAGAACGAGTAAATAGACTTGCCGGTAACGAGATTGAACTAGGTATTAAGATACCGACAATCGAATCTCGGGCAAGTAACATACCGATGACAAAGGGAATAACGTATGTTGTCATTGCGGTTTAACCGATAAAGAACTTCGTAGAATATGTAGGAACCAATATGAGCATCCAGGTTCTGCTGTTGGTTATTCATCGTAGATGTGTCTCGGTCATGTCTACATAGTTCTCGAACCCATAGGGTCTGCACGCTTAACGTTCGATGACGATTTATATTATGAGTTATGTGTTTTGGTGACCGAAGATTGTTCAGAGTCCCGAATGCATTCACGGACATCACGAGGAGTCTTGAAATGGTCGACAGGTAAATATTGATATATTGGACGATGGTATTTGGACATCGGAATGGTTCCGGAGTGTTTCGGGTACTTATCGGAGTACCGGGGGGTTACCGAACCCCCCCCCCCCGGGGGGGAAGTAATGGGCCACATGGGCCTTGGGAGGGAGGCCCACTAGCCCACAAGGGGCTGGTGCGCCCACCACTTGGAAGGGGTCCAAATTGGAGTGGGGAAGGGGGCGGCGCCCCCATTTCCTTCTCCCTTTCCCTCTCCTTCCCCCTTTCCCTCTCCCGTAAAAGGAAGGGGGTCCGAATTGGACTTGGAGTCCTAGTAGGACTCCTCCCCACTTGGGGCGCGCCTAGGCCGGCCTCCACCCCTCTCCTCCTTTATATACGGGGGCGGGGGCACCTCTAAGCACATCAATTGTTACTTAGCCATGTGTGGTGCCCCCCTCCACCATTTACTCCTCCAGTCATATTGTCGTAGTGCTTAGGCGAAGCCCTGTGCGGATCACATCACCATCACCGTCACCACACCGTCATGCTGACGAAACTCTCCCTCGACACTTTGCTGGATCAAGAGTTCGAGGGACGTCATCGAGCTGAATGTGTGCAGAACTTGGAGGTGTCGTACATTCGGTGCTTGATCGGTTGAATCGACAAGACGTTCGACTACATCAACCGCGTTAAGCTAACGCTTCCGCTTTCGGTCTACGAGGGTACGTGGACACACTCTCCCCCTCTCGTTGCTATGCATCTCCTAGATAGATCTTGCATGATCATAGGAAAAAATTTGAAATTGCATGCTACGTTCCCCAACATCCTTAGTATGTGCTGCAGTGGGAAACGGGTGACAACTGTGATCTCATTGGCTTGGAAGTAGTGGCGCAATTTCCTCGAGGCCATGACAAGGCCGGAGATCAGCTTTTGCACTCCAGAGTACCTTGACCTAGCCCCCTGTAACAGGGAGCTGACAAAGTACACCGGCCGTTGTACCACTTTCTTCTATGCCGTGGTTTTGGGACTGCCTTCGCTAACTTGCTTTGCATCCCTTTGGTATGTGTCTGATCTTGTCGTGACTGGTTCGGTTTCATCTCCGGAGGGGATAGTCGCTGCAGCTACTTGCTCATCCACTTCTCGTTGCGCAACCAGTGCTACACTAACCACCTGATTCGTTGCCCCTAAATATAGCAGCAACGGCTCTTGGGGTTTAGGAGCGACTAAGGTGGGAGCAAAGGAAAGGTAGGTTTTCAGGTCTCGCAGTGCTACTTCTGCTTCTGGGGTCCACTTCATCGGACCTGCCTTCTTCAAGATTTTGAAGAAAGGCAAGGCAGGCTCGGTAGACTTGGAAATAAACCTACTCAGCGCGGCAACACACCCAGTCAAACGCCTCACATCTTTGACAGTCTTGGGTGCCTGGATCTCCTCGATCGCCCTGATCTTGTCTGGGTTGGCCTCTATCCCCCGCTGAGACACAAAGAAACCAAGGAGCATGCCGGAGGGAACACCAAACACACACTTTTCAGGGTTTAACTTCAAATTGATCTAAAGCAAGCTTGCGAAGGTCTCTTCCAAATCGTGAATGAGTGTTGATTTGTCCTTGGTCTTGACCACTATATCATCCATGTAAGCCTCTACATTCCTGTGCAACTGAGGTTCAAAACCAATCTGTACTGCTCTTGCAAAGGTGGACCCGGCGCTCTTTAACCCAAAAGGCATACGTAAAAAGCAGTACGTGCCACATGGAGTTATGAACGCAGTTTTCTCTTCATCTTCCTTGGACATGAATATCTGATGGTATCCGGAGTACGTATCCAAAAAGGAAAGCAAATCGCTCCCGGAAGTGGGGTCTACAATCTGATGATGCATGGCAGGGGGAAAGGGTCCTTCGGGCAGGCCTTGTTCAGGTTTGTGAAGTCGATGCAAAGCCTCCATTTCCCATTTGCCTTGCGCACTACCACTGGGTTTGCTAACCATGTTGGATGCAACACTCCCCTTACCAAACCAGCTGCTTCCAGCTTCTTGATTTCCTCGGCAATGAACTGTTGCCGCTCCAAAGCTTGCTTTCTGACCTTCTGCCTGACGGGCCGAGCATGAGGGCAGACAGCAAGGTGGTGCTCGATTACCTCCCTGGGAACACCGGGGATGTCAGATGGTTGCTGTCGTGGAATTGTCACGGCAGATGTCCTTAAGCTAGGACTTAGTCGTGGAGCCATCGCAACTAGGAAGCTTGAAGGGGTTATGTGGGACAAGGAACACGAGGGTTTATACTGGTTCAGCCCCTTACGGTGAAGGTAAAAGCTTACGTCCAGTTCGAGGTGTTATTGATTAGGGTTACGATCGCCAGGGAGCTAAACAGCTATGCCCGGTTCTCGATGAGGTTGGTGTCGCCCTTAAGCCGCTGACGGGTCCTCCCTTTATATAGGGAGGCTGACGCCCAGCAGCCCTTAGAGTCCCGGCCGGCTCATAAGAGCGTCCGGCTCGGACTCTAAACAATACTTGCCTTACACTACAAGTCTACTATAACAATGATGATAACTACGGGATTTAAGCCATATCCGGGTCTCAGCCCATCTCTGGCCCATTATCTTGAAACTCGGCTCCTGGGCTTCTGGCAACGACCCTACGAGTAACCCGGCCCCTCCTGGCGGGTGACTCTAAGGTCTATATCCTCAACATTAGGCCCCAGATTGACTTGAGCCGGCTCGTGTCAATCTTCAGCTCTGCAGACAGAAAAAATCTCCGGCTTATCATTCATGTGAAGGTCATAACCCGAAGTGACGTCATCCCCCGGACTCCGGATAATCCGCCGTGACGTCATCCTCCAATAAGTCCGTTTTTTACTCCGCCAGATCCGCAACGGATCTTTGCTTTTACTGTCATTCCGAGAATCGAGGCGCCGTGAGGGGGAGATAACCACGCCGTGGCCTCCTTGAATCCCGCGCCCACTTATGACTCCACCTTATAAATAGGCCGGCCCAACGCTCTCTTCTCACACTCTCCTTCTTCTTCCTCGCGCTGCCGCTCCTCTGCCCGAGCTTCTGCCGCTGCCGCCGCCGTCGCGCCCCTGATCTTCATCGACCCGGCCGCTGCATCACCCTGACTCGGACCAGATAATGGCGGCGACCTCCTCTCTTCCTCAACTCCGGTGAGTCTTCTCTGCCTTGCTAGAACAAATCTGCGGTAGGGTTCCTTCAGTTCTTCGTGTTCGTCACCATTGCCCACAAACTCGGTAGTTCTGGTTGCCACCGTAGTTGGTTGATCCTTAACCTCGCGTAGAACCACTGCAGTAGAGGTTTGAGACCCATTTCATCTGTAAGAAACCCTCTTTTTACTGCATAAGAACTGTGTTCAACCTCAAGAACTTCTTCTGCCTCTGTTTTTTTAGGTCTAGAAAATTTTCACCTCGCCCGACCATTTTGATCCGAAAAAATTACTGCAATGTGTGAAATCTGTTTTACCACACTTAGTAAAAACTGCAACCCTTGAATCTTGGCGGCTTATACTTCCGACTTAAAGAAAACACGCGCCGTAGAACTTTCCGGTTTAAAGAGAACCATGCTCTGTAGAATCCTCCGACTTAACTGCAGTAAGCCGTAGATGACCAATGTTATCCTGAAAACTCCGACGGCTTAGATTAGCCCCGACGGCTTAGATAACTCACCGTATCAATATATATCATTAGTTCCCTTCATAAGTCGTCACTGTAGTTTGAATGATAATCCCCGGCTTATAATTAACCCGGACACTTTTCTCTTCCTCATAGACCACCAACCGTCACCATGCCTCCCAAGGCTCCCATCACTTGCAACTGGATGAAATCCAACGTCACTGATGAAACCCTGGCCAACTTTGTTAAGTCTGGATATCTGCCCAAGAAGGAAGTGATGTCCTACCGTGCCCCTGACCCGTCAGAAGAAAGACCACAGCCAAGGGACGGGGAGGTAGTGATCTTTGCGGACCATATGAGCCGGGGCTTCGCACCGCCCGGCTCAAAATTCTTCCGGGACGTGCTCAACTTCTTTGACCTTCGGCCTCAGGATATAGGACCCAATTCCATATCCAACATCTGCAACTTCCAAGTTTTTTGTGAAGTATATCTCAGAGAAGAGCCGAGTCTGCTGCTCTTCAGAGAGCTGTTTTATCTGAACCGCCAAAATGAGTGCGCAAACGGTCCAAGTCTAGAGTTAGGCGGCATCTCCATCCAACGACGCAGGGACTGTCTATTCCCTTACGCAGAGCCGCCAAGTCACCCCAAGGACTGGAATATGACTTGGTTCTACTGCCAAGACACGTCCCCGGCTGATGAGAGCCCGCTGCCCGGCTTTCGCCCAACGCGCCTGGAGCCGACTCATCCATTATCCGACAAACTGACTGCCGCGGAACGCCAGCCCCTGCTTCCAACGATCAACAAGATCAAGGCCCTGCTAGGCAACGGTCTGAATGGAATTGATCTAGTCCGGGTCTGGATCTCATGGCGGGTGATCCCATTGAGCCGCCGCCCCGGCTTAATGTGTGAGTACACCGGGCGAAAGGATGACCCGCAGAGGCACAGTCGCAATGATCTTCCAGAAGACGTTGCCGAAGAAGAGACCAAGGCTCTATTAAACGAGAGCCTGGCAGACTGTGGAAGAACCGGGCTAGCCCCGTTCTGGAAGACCAATCCAGCCCAGCGGTAAGCCGCCGACTTTAACCTTTCCACTTTTTTTTACCTGTCACCTTGCTCTGAACCTTTTTATGAATTCATTACTGCATTTCTCAGGCTGATGACAAATTCTGGCGGGTCAAGTACGACCATGAGGCGGCCAAGAAGGCGAGGAAGGCGAAGAAAGCCGCCAAGAAAGCCGCCCCTCGCAAAAAGGGAAGCAGACCCACCGCTTCGGAGTTGCTGCAGTTAAGCGACAGCTCCGAGTTAGAGGTAACCCTTAACCCTTTTAAACTCTTGCCATATTTGTCGTTTGCTGCTGTCCGTCTTATCAACTTTTTGCTTACTGACAGGACGACACCGGCGCCAGTAACCCGGTGATTGAAGAGGTAACATCACTTTCCTCCGACTCAGAGCCTTTGCCACAGCTGAAAGTCCGAAGAGTAACCCGGAAAGTAAGCTTTTCTCATCCATTAGCTCATCAAGACCCTCAATTTCTTTTGAAGCAACAGGTTCACGAAAGCCGGCGTCACACCCGGGCCCGCAAGGACACCGAACTCTCCACCGGGTTACCCGACGCAACAAGGAAGCGTCGTTCCGAGGTTTTTTCTCACCTGTACTCTTTTCATCCGTTGGCGGGTGTCATCCGTCAGCCACTCAACTCTTCTGACTCCAATTACCAGGAGACCTCCCCCTCTTCGGGTGACTCCATGCAGTCAAGTCTGCCGGCCTTTAAGACTGCACCCGGGTAATAACAATCTCCTTACATTATCTGTCCGTATTTACTCTTTGTATGCCTAACACTTCTGTCTTTTCAGTGCCCAGGCAAAGCTCACCAAAAGAGCAAAGAAGACCAGGTCAGCAGGAGTGCCAGACTTGCCTGAGCCGGAGACGACGGCTCAAGAGCCGCCAGCCGCCTCCGAAGCCACCATTCCCATGGACACGACGCCTGAAGCCCCTGCCCCGACCACCAAGACAACGACCGAGGCGTCAGCTAACCCGGAGGCCTCCAGCTCAACCCCACCGGCTAACGACCCGGACGTGGTAATTACCTGGACGGAGTATGTTGAGCCGGGGAGACCGACCGCGCTGGCCAAATGCTCCGCAAAGGGGGAGTTGCTGCAACCCCACCGGGTGAATCTGGATCTCTCTGGCTACACCGACTTGAGCATTGGAGAGCTCGTCTCTGGCTACATCAGCCAGGTTCACAAGAGCCAGGACGCCGAGATCGCCATGGTCAACCAGATCCAACAAAAGTCTGAGGTAACCTTCTGCTGTCTTCTTACTTTCCGCATAGTGATCCTTGTCATGCTAGCCCCCAAGTCTATGACTTATACTTGAATATGTTGTAGACTTAGAATCCGGCTTACTTAACTGAACCGGCAGTACGTAGATAGATACGTTCAATATGCATTAGCCCCCAAGTGCCAAGTGTCTTTGCTTGGAAAGTGCTTGGGACTTATATAATGACTGTTAATAACCCGGAAATATATGCAGGCTACTGGCAAGAAATTTGAGTCGGACCTTGCGGATCTCAAGAGCCGGTTAAAGACTCAAGAGATGGAGACCCGGAAGGCGAACGCCAAGTTTGTCTCCAGCATCGCCGCTCAGGAGAAATTGAAGACTGAATTCGACGCTGAGCGGAAGGCCTGGGCTGAGGAGAAAGCCGCACTGGTGACCCGGGCAGAACAGGCGGAGAAGGCCCTCACTGAGAAGACCGCTGAGCTCTCCGGCCTAAAGCGCCAGGTTTCCCAAATGGTGGCTGCTATCTTCGGTAAGTCGCCTCATCGGCTCTCATCAAGTCTGTATATGTTACGATTCATCCTTGTCACCGACTTGTCTGACCTTTATTAAACAGGTCCCAGGAGTGCCAACCTCAACCAGAGCGTGGTCACCAAACTAAAGGCCGTGTACACCCTGGTGGAACAACTCTACACTGGGTCACAGCGCGCCTTAGCTGTGGTGGCCCTATCCAACGAGGTGCCAACCCATCTGGCTGAAGTCCTGCGCCGGCTCGCAGTTCTGCCACAGCGGATCCAAGAGCTACGCCGAGCCTCCGCAAGATCCGGAGCAATTGCCGCGCTGAGCCGGGCCAAAGCATTCCTGCCGGAGCTAGACCCGGCAGACATCGCCCTGGGTTACCCCAGCCTGAAGGAAGACGGCTCCGCCTTCGACCAGAAGGACTTCGCGGCATGTGTGAAGGCTGTACGCCCGGTGGCCACCATCATCGGGAACGACACCGACTTAACCAAGTATCAGCCGGGGTACAACGCGGAGAATCAGAGGATTCCAACCCCTTGCTATGAAGCTCTTAGTCTGATTCCTCCGGCTCGCCAACACACCTTCGCCCCCGAGATTGACCCGGTCGGGTTAATTGACGAAGAAGCCCAGTTCGAAGCTCTCAACGGCATCAACTGGAAATCGTCAACCTTCGAGGTCTTGGGATCAGCCGGAGCAGAAGATGAGCCGGGGACTTCGACTCAGCAGGCGTCATAAAGCGGCTGGCGGTTCACCGAACAACGCTCCACCCTTGAAACTTTGAAGGATTTTTGTAATAGAATAAGTGCAACAATTTATCTCTGTCGTGCCATCGTGCACGTAATGAATGCGGAAACCCTTTGAAGTTATTCTTTTGATGCTCCTCCGGGTCATGATTACCCTTTGTGCTTCTCAACCTTTAAAACGTATCTTCAAGTATCTACATAGAAAGGCAAACCACAAGTCTCAAGGCGGCTTACCACCCTGAGAATCAGGTGTTTGAAATGGATGACCCGGAAACACGAACCAAAAAAGACTGGTCGTTAACTATACTCTGAACATAGCCGTGATAACACACTTAACGGCCTGTAAGCATACTTCCGGTTTACATAACCCGGGTAACTTAGTTGGTACCTTAACTCGAATTTACCTGTCTTGATGACATCCATGATGTGCAACTAACAAGATAAACCAAAATTAAGCCGGCAAGTGAGACCCGGCAGTACATATTTTGACATGAGCAGAGTAGACTTGCGATAAAGTATAAAAAACTTGGGGCGTCCGGTTCGAATACGACCAGAAACCCGGTCCAAAGGGGTTAAGCTAAGATTCGGATGCGATCATATAGCCCCCAGTGGGTGTGGCGATGCCAATCAAAAGGGTATCGACAGCTATGTTCTCTTTGGTTCGAATACGACCCATGTTTGAACAGGAAGCCCCCAAGTGACTCTGAAAATTGTTTAACGACGCTGATTCGAATACGATCCACGTCGGTTCTCAGAGGGGTTACACTATGATTCAAATATGACCAAAGGCAACCTCCCAATGAGCTTGGCACTTTGCCAATCAAATGGGTATCGACAGCTATGTTCTCTTTGGTTCGAATACGACCCATGTTTGAACAGGAAGCCCCCAGGTGACCTTACTGCTTACGGCTAGACTCGAATACAATCATAAGCCGGATCCTCCTTTCAAATTAGTATGTAAAAAATGACACACACATAATTGGAGGAGAAAAAGGACAGAGGTCCTGCTTTATTTCTTATCATAACATATACATGTCTTAGATAAATATGTACACCACGAGAGCCGGTAGCTCAAGTGTAGTAAGGCCGAAGCTGAGCTATGTTCCACGGCCGACAGGTCTCCTCCTCAGACTTACGTGAATCTTTACGTTCCCGAATATCAATGAGGTAATATGACCCGTTGTGCAAGTTCTTACTGACAACAAAGGGCCCTTCCCAGGGTGGGGATAACTTGTGTGCATCTGTTTGATCTTGGATGAGCCGGAGCACAAGGTCGCCTTCCTGGAAGACCCGGGACTTGACCCGGCGGCTGTGATAACGGCGCAGGTCTTGTTGGTAAATCGCTGAACGGGCTGCTGCCACATCACGCTGTTCGTCCAACAAGTCCAGAGCATCTTGGCGCGCCTGTTCATTATCCGTCTCAACATAAGCCGCCACACGAGGCGAATCGTGACGGATGTCACTAGGGAGGACTGCTTCTGCTCCGTAAACCATGAAGAAAGGCGTGAAGCCAGTAGACCTGTTAGGAGTAGTGTTGATGCTCCATAAGACGGAGGGCAGCTCCTCCACCCAACAACCCGGCGTCCGTTGCAAAGGGACCAAAAGCCGGTGTTTGATGCCCTTCAGAATCTCCTGGTTAGCTCTCTCAGCTTGACCATTGGATTGGGGGTGAGCCACTGAGGAAACGTCAAGTCGGATATGCTCCCGTTGACAAAATTCTTCCATAGCGCCCTTGGATAAATTGGTGCCATTGTCAGTTATGATGCTGTGCGGAAAGCCGAAGCGGAAAATCACCTTTTTCATGAATTGAACCGCCGTGGCTGCATCGCACTTGCTAACTGGCTCAGCCTCCACCCACTTTGTGAATTTGTCAATTGCCACCAAGAGGTGGGTCTTCTTATCCTTGGATCGTTTAAAAGGCCCAACCATATCAAGCCCCCAGACCGCAAAGGGCCAAGTGATTGGGATCATCCTCAACTCCTGAGCCGGCACATGAGCCCGTCGTGAGAACCTTTGGCAACCATCACATTTGCTGACCAAGTCCTCTGCATCAGCGTGAGCCGTCAGCCAATAAAAACCATGACGGAAAGCCTTGGCTACAAGAGATTTTGAACCGGCATGATGGACACAATCCCCTTCATGGATCTCGCGCAAGATCTCTTGACCTTCCTCAGGGGAGATACAACGCTGAAACGCCCCTGAAACACTGCGATGATGCAACTCGCCATCAATGACAACCATTGACTTAGCCCGCCGGGTTACTTGCCTGGCCAGAGTTTCATCCTCAGGCAACTCCCCCCGGGTTATATAAGCCAGATATGGCATCGTCCAGTCTGGTATGACATGAAGAGCCGCCACCAGACGTGCCTCCGGGTCAGGGATAGCCAAGTCCTCCTCTGTAGGCAACTTGACCGAAGGGTTATACAGGACATCCAGGAAAGTGTTAGGCGGCACCGGCTTTCGCTGAGAGCCTAACCGGCTTAAAGCATCAGCCGCCTCGTTCCTCCTGCGATCAATATGCTCCACCTGGTATCCCTGGAAGTGCCCAGCAATGGCATCAACCTCGCGGCGATAAGCCGCCATTAGAGGGTCCTTAGAATCCCAGGTGCCCGACACTTGTTGAGCCACCAAATCCGAGTCCCCAAAGCATCTTACCCGGCTTAAGCTCATCTCCTTAGCCACCCGAAGACCGTGGAGCAAGGCTTCGTATTCAGCCGCATTGTTAGTGCAAGGAAACATCAACCGTAGCACATAATGGAACTTGTCACCTTTTGGGGAAGCCAATACAACACCAGCCCCCGAGCCCTCCAACTGTCTGGACCCGTCAAAGTGGATAGTCCAATAAGTGTTATCCGGCTTTTGTTCAGGCACTTGAGACTCTGTCCAATCATTGATGAAATCCACCAAGGCCTGAGATTTAACAGTCGTGCGTGGCACATATTTGAGGCCATGAGGTCCAATTTCTATAGCCCATTTAGCGATTCTCCCTGTGGCCTCTCTGTTCTGGATAATATCACCAAGGGGGGCAGAACTGACCACAGTGATGGGATGACCCTGAAAATAATGCTTGAGCTTCCGGCTCGCCATGAACACACCGTATACGAGTTTCTGCCAATGCGGGTACCGCTGCTTGGACTCAATGAGCACCTCGCTGACATAGTAAACCGGCCGCTGAACCGGATGCTCCTTACCCGCCTCCGTGCGCTCCACTACAATAGCCACGCTGACGGCTCGTGCATTTGCCGCTACATATAGTAGCAAGGGCTCCTTATCAACCGGAGCAGCAAGGACGGGGGGCTCTGCCAGTTGCTTTTTCAAATCCTCGAAAGCGGTATTAGCTGCATCATTCCAGATGAAGTTATCAGTCTTCTTCATCAACTGATATAGGGGCATAGCCTTCTCACCCAAACGGCTTATAAACCGGCTTAAAGCAGCGATGCGACCCGCCAAACGCTGAACATCATTTATACAAGCCGGCTTAGCTAGGGAGGTGATAGCCTTGATCTTCTCCGGGTTAGCCTCAATGCCTCTGTCAGAAACCAAGAAGCCCAATAGTTTGCCTGCAGGAACACCAAAAACACACTTGGCTGGGTTAAGCATCATCTTGTAGACCCGGAGATTATTGAAGGTTTCCCTTAAATCATCTATCAGGGTTTCTTCCTTAATGGATTTAACCACAATATCATCCACGTAGGCGTGAACATTGCGCCCGATCTGTTTATGAAGACAATTCTGCACACAACGCTGGTAAGTCGCCTGTGCACACTTGAGTCCAAAAGGCATAGACACATAGCAGAAGGCTCCAAAGGGAGTGATGAACGCCGTCTTCTCCTGGTCCTTAACTGCCATCTTAATCTGATGATACCCGGAATAGGCATCCAAGAAACTTAAGCGTGCACAACCTGCCGTAGCATCAATGATTTGATCAATACGGGGGAGAGCAAAAGGATCAGCCGGACACGCCTTGTTCAAGTCCGTGTAGTCCACACACATCCGCCAGGTGCCGTTCTTCTTGAGTACGAGCACCGGGTTAGCCAACCACTCCGGGTGAAAAACCTCAACAATGAACCCGGCCGCCAAGAGCCGGGCCACTTCTTCACCAATAGCTTTCCGCCTCTCTTCGTTAAACCGTCGAAGGAACTGTCTGACCGGCTTAAATTTTGGATCGATATTGAGAGTGTGCTCAGCGAGTTCTCTAGGTACACCTGGCATGTCAGAAGGTTTCCACACAAAGATGTCCCTATTCTCACGGATGAACTTGATGAGCGCGCTTTCCTATTTCGGGTCCAGATTTGCACTGATGCTAAACTGCTGAGACGAGTCACCTGGAATAAAATCAACCAGCTTAGTCTCATCAGCTGATTTAAATTTCATTGCTGGTTCATTCTCTGTGGTTGGCTTTTTCAGAGAGGTCATATCTGTCGGGTCAACATTGTCTTTATAAAATTTCAACTCTTCTGTGGCACAAACAGACTCTGCATAAGCCGCGTCACCTTCCTCACACTCCAGAGCCACTTTCCGGCTGCCGTAAACCATAATGGTCCCGTTGTGACCCGGCATCTTGAGCTGTAAGTACACATAACACGGTCGTGCCATGAACTTGGCGTAAGCCGGCCGTCCGAATATAGCGTGGTATGGACTTCTTATCTTGACCACCTCGAAGGTCAACTTCTCCACCCTGTAGTTGTTCTCATCACCAAAAGCCACTTCCAATTCGATCTTGCCGACTGGATAAGCCGACTTACCAGGTACCACACCATGGAAGATTATCGACCAGCCCCATACGACGGAAAGTCTCATAATAGAGGATGTTGATGCTGCTGCCTCCGTCCATGAGTACTTTTGTGAACTTATAACCTCCCACCTGAGGGGCCACCACTAAGGCCAAGTGGCCCGGGTTATCCACCCGGGGGGGTGATCCTCCCTACTCCACACTATGGGCTGCTCAGACCACCGTAAATAGCGTGGAACTGCCGGCTCAACAGCATTAACAGCCCTCTTGTGAAGCTTTTCGTCTCGTTTGCACAAGCTAGTGGTGAACACGTGATACTGTCCACCGCTAAGCTGCTTCGGGTTGGTCTGATATCCCCCTGCTGCTGTTGATGACCCTGACCCGACTGTTGATTAAAGCCCCCTTGGCCGTTCTGGGGACCGGAATTTGAACCACCGCCCGGGCCATGAAAGCCGCCGGCGCCTGAACCACCAGCGCCTGAGCCGCCGCCCGGACCATTGTAGTTTTTAAAGGCCTTCATGATAGCACAATCCTTCCACAGATGAGTCGCCGGCTTCTCTCTAGAGCCGTGTCTCGGACAGGGTTCGTTCAACAGCTGCTCCAGAGAAGGTCCTGATCCGCCGCCTCGGGGAGGGGGCCTCCCCTTGCGTCGCTGGTTGTTACCTTGAGAGTTGGTGTTGGCTACAAACTCTAGGTTGCCATCGGCCTTACGCTTGCCCCCTCCTTGGTTCCCTGGGTTAAACTGGGGAACCTTGCCGTTGCCATTCTTCTTTCCCTTCCCTGCCCTTTCATCATCTGAAGGGGGGTCCTTGGTACCATCGGAATCGGCGTATTTGACAAGAGCCGCCATTAGGGTACCCATATCGGTGCAGTCGCGCTTGAGCCGCCCAAGCTTCATCTTAAGGGGCACAAAGCGACAGTTCTGTTCCAACATTAAGACTGCAGAGCCGGCATCCATTTTATCTGATGAATGTATGATCTCCTTGACCCGGCGAACCCAATGGGTCGTGGACTCGCCGTCCTGCTGCTTACAGTTAGTCAAATCCACAATTGACATAGATTGCCTGCAGGTATCTTTGAAGTTTTGAATGAACCGGGCTTTCAGCTCAGCCCAGGACCCAATGGAGTTTGGTGGTAGCCCTTTTAACCACGTGCGGGCAGTTCCATCTAACATCATGGTAAAATATTTGGCCATGGCCGCCTCGCTGACTTCTAGTAATTCCATAGCCATCTCATAACTCTCAATCCAAGCCGCAGGCTGTAAGTCCGCTGTATAGTTAGGCACCTTCCTAGGGCCCTTGAAGTTTTTAGGTAGACGTTCATTACGGATGGCTGGTACCAAACAAGGGACTCCCCCGGTCCTGGTAGAAATTCCTACATCAACGGACGTCGTCGGATAAGCCGGGGGGGTCTGGTAAGCCGTCAATTGAGGCGCCTTCTCTGCCTCTTGCCGTGCTTGGGTTGTTGTGTAGAAGGCTCCGTTATGAGCCGGGCCATGACCAGGGGGCGGGTCGTGGCGTCGGACATTACTTGAGCCGGTCGCTGAGACCATGTGCCGGCTGTAACTCGGGCTCTGGCCTGGACGAGGGGTTGAGTGGATCCTGTCCCGGCTGTAGGAGTACGCCTCTTGCTGTGCTAGCGCCGTCTGCAGGAGTTCCCTGACCCGGCGGGTTTCGATGGCCGCCGGAGAATCGCCGTCAACGGGGAGAGCCGCCAGCCGTGCTGCTGCGGCCACCATGTTCTCTACCGGGTTATCATAATGACCCGGGGGTATTGGCACATACTGAGGCGGGGCAGGGGCACCTGGGGAGGCCCCATCATTCGTGGCTGAATAAGGGGCCCAGACCCGGGCGCAATGACTCCTGGCGGGTTACTAGACCCTGCACCCGGCGTGTTAAAGAGATTGCGTGGATCGTAGACCGGCGGGAGCCGAGACTGGGCCTTCTGATGCCTCCTTCTCATAACCTCGTTGGCCGCGTTCTGGTCCATCGTGAGTTGGAAGGACTGCGCCTGAATTAGCTGAGTCCGGGCATCGAGGGCCGCCCGCTCCGCAGCCAGCCTGATTCCTTCCGCTGCCAGGTCCTCTTTAGCCTTTATCAGATCTAATTTTAACTGTGCCACCTCCGCATCGTGTTGAGCTTGCTCCGCCGGGTCGACCGTGGCGGTTAACAGGGCCGTCATCTTGTCCGTGAGATCCATCAGCACCTGGGCCGGAGAAGGCACCGGGTTTCCCGTTCCAGCAGCGGGGTTCTGAATAGGCTGCGCACCGGCCATAAAAACTCCAACCTGACTTGGTGGCTCAAAAAGGTCCGGAATACTGTCGCCATCGGAACAACCCATGAGCCTGCTATCTTGGAGTTGGTACAACGAGTTTGATTCATCGGTGGCCGACTCGCCGTCAGAGCCGGCGGCCGCCTCATCACGAGACCCGGAAGGATCAGAGGGCCTCCCATGGATGCATCCCACAAAAGCGCGCCTTAAGGCAGGCCGGGCCCGAGCGGGTCGTGCGCGCTGAGCCGTTTCAATGAGATCGGCGCAGAGATCCGGCTCGGGGCCCGGCTCACCAACCTTGCCAATGAAGACATGAATTCCGCCAAAGGGGACCCGGTACCCGTACTCAATTGAGCCGGCGTCGGGGCCCCAGTCCCTGTTGTCGATGTAGAGCTTGCCGCGACGACTCTTGGTCATCCGGCCTACGGCGTACCCCTTGAGCCCTTCGAAGCTGCCCTTCAAGAACTCAAATCCACCATGCGCGAGCCCCACGGTGGGCGCCGACTGTCGTGGAATTGTCACGGCAGATGTCCTTAAGCTAGGACTTAGTCGTGGAGCCATCGCAACTAGGAAGCTTGAAGGGGTTATGCGGGACAAGGAACACGAGGGTTTATACTGGTTCAGCCCCTTACGGTGAAGGTAAAAGCTTACGTCCAGTTCGAGGTGTTATTGATTAGGGTTACGATCGCCAGGGAGCTAAACAGCTATGCCCGGTTCTCGATGAGGTTGGTGTCGCCCTTAAGCCGCTGTCGGGTCCTCCCTTTATATAGGGAGGCTGACGCCCAGCAGCCCTTAGAGTCCCGGCCGGCTCATAAGAGCGTCCGGCTCGGACTCTAAACAATACTTGCCTTACACTACAAGTCTACTATAACAATGATGATAACTACGGGATTTAAGCCATATCCGGGTCTCAGCCCATCTCTGGCCCATTATCTTGAAACTCGGCTCCTGGGCTTCTGGCAACGACCCTACGAGTAACCCGGCCCCTCCTGGCGGGTGACTCTAAGGTCTATATCCTCAACAGTTGCCAAGCAAACACATCAACATTCGCCCGCAGGAAGGCAACAAGCGCGCTTTCCTATTTGTCTCCGAGGGTGGAGCTGATGGTGAGCGTACCGTCAGCGCCATCCTGCCTTGCCGGGACCTTCTTTACAGTAGGTGAAGCAACCTTGGATTTCTTGCTAGTGGAACTCCCTGGCAGGTCATCGACGGGTGTAGTGCACTCCGAAGAGGCACGCTTCCCGGAGGCCTTACCGGTATCCCTACTAGTCTTCTTTCCCTTCTTTTCTTCCTTGGCGAGAGTTGTGACTTCCGCAGCCTCAGCTGCTACCGCATCTCGATACATCTGGTCCACACATATGAGTGCATCTTTCTTGTCTAATGGGATGGAAATGACGCCCATTGGCCTGGCATCTTGAAAGTGTTGTAGGCATAGTGGGACGCTGCCATGAATTTTGCCAGAGCTGGACGGCCAAGAATTACATTGTATGGCAAGGGGAGTTCAACAACGTCAAACACAACCCACTCCGTTCTGTAGTTCAATTCTCCGCCAAATGTTACCGGTAGCGTAATCTTCCCCTTAGGCCGGCTCCTGCCGGGGTTGATTCCTTGGAACGTACCAGTAAACCTGAGCTCCTCGTCGGGGATCTATAGCTTGCTGATCACCTTAGGGGAGATCAGATTCAACCCAGCCCCGCCGTCAACTAGCATCTTTGTGACTTTGAGGTTGCGGATTGTTGGTGAGACCAACAATGGCAAACACCCGACCGCAGTAGTGCGGTCAAGATGATCCTCTTCGTCATAGATGATAGGCGTGCGGGACCACTTGTGTGGCCTTCGAGAATCTGTAGTTGGCTCCATGGCATTGACTTCACGTGCCCATTGCTTAAGCTTCCGGTGGGAGGAATGCAAAGATGCACCCCCATCAACACACAGGGCTTCGATCTCTTTCTGGAATTCTTGCTCTCTGGCTTCTTCTTCATCCCCTTCATCACTGTCATCGTCTCCTTCTTTCTTCTCACGGCCTCTAGCAGGTTTTTCCTTCTGTTGTGGGGCCTTGCTGCAGCGGCCTCCCCTGCCACCACGACCCTTCCTGCCAGCACTTGCTTGGTCTCTCTCTCTGTCACATTTCTCATACTCAGCCTTCTGTTTCTTAACAAGCTGCTGAGCCTGATGGCACTCATGAAGGTCATGCCCTTTGGTGTGGTGGATCTTGCAGTATGGCCCGTCGGACTTTCCAGCTTTCTCTGCCGCCGCAGCCTCCTGGCAATCAGTGCACGTGGTAGCTTCCTTGTCGGGGGCTTCGGTTTTGGCCTTCTTGCCGGTGCCGAGGTCGCCAAAGCCCTCAACAGCCAATACTGACTTCTCCTTGCGCTTTCGGCTCCTCCTCTTCGAGTTAGTGGCCTCGTCTTCGTCATTTGAATCAACCTCGACACCATACTCCTCCCCGGGGAGTCACTTTCCTTCCTCAACCCGAGCACACTTATCCGCCAAGGTGTACAACTCATTGACGGTCTTGGGCAGCCGAACATTCATTTTGGAATGTATCCTTTTGTTGCGCACATTCGAATGGAACGCGGCAATCACAGCTGCTGGATGTATCTCTGGAATGTTGCGGTGCACTCGGCTGAACCTTTGCATGTACTTCCGCAAGCTCTCTCCTTCCTTCTGTGGAAGGACTTGCAAAGCACTGGGCCGTCCGGGCTCTTGATGGCTACCCATGAAGGCGCCAACAAATTCGTTGCACAAATCAGCCCATGTTGAAATGGAGCTTTCTGGTAAGTGCATCAGCCATGACCTCACATTTGGCTTGAGTGCCAAAGGAAGTTGGCGAACACCTTCTCATCCCTGCCCCCGACGGCCTGAACAGCGATTGTCTAGATGCTCAGGAACTCTGCCAGGTTTAGTTTTCCATCGTACTTTTCAGGTAGCTCTGGCTTGAAGACGCGAGTAGACGGCCAGCGGACTTGCCGCAGCTCACGAGTGAAGGTGGGGCACCCAACCTCGAAAGGTAAGTACTCGTCAGCACCGGGGGTGGGCTCGTCATTGTCTGGACCGTTGCGCCTGTTGGATTGATGGCGTGCTTCACGGCGTCTCTCTATAGTTACGCGTGCATCTTCCTTCCGCTGGTCTTCCAGGACTCGCCACTGATCACGACGGGTTCATGGGACAGACGAGGCCATCGACGTCTCACCGGGCTCGTCGACCCGCTGGTCTTGCTGTGATCGTCCCTGGCTCTGCTGTCATGGAGGGGATTGCACCGTGAGTGTGGCTCCTCGACACGGACATCAGCCCGCACTACTATGGCTGCTCGCGGATGTCACGATGGCTTTGCCTGCTGCGATTTTCCAGCTTCAGCGAAGCCGATCAAACTCTGGATGGTGGCCCTCCACTCATCCATTTCATCAGCTGCCGGTGGGACTCCCAGTAGGAGTTCGGCCCGCGCCATGGCTTCCATAGCCGTGCTCGGCATAGCTGACGGGGCAGATCGTGACGCCGCTCGACTCCTGGTGGTTCCAGCAGGAGCGTCGCCATGTTCTTGCCGTCGTGGATCGATTGCCAAGGCGGTTTGGTGATGAGAAGGCCGCGCTTGGGAGCCAGCGGCCTTGTCCAATGGCTCGCCTTGCTTATCCTGCACCAGGCCAGGAGTGCGTCCGGTGACCGTGCCCGCGGTGGGCGGAACTGGAGGGTCGTGGCTTGCACCGGAGCGGGTGCCACTGTGATAGCTACGTCCGCCGGTGCGACGGGGAGGTGGAGACTGGTTGCCCCCCCCCCCTCCACGGCTTCGGGGTCAACTTCGTCTGGATGTTGTTGATGGGGCCCGCCTCCGGCGTTTCCTATCACAGCTTCGACCGGCGAGGACACGACAACGGCGACGCCTGCGCTGGTCGTGCCGCCCGCAGCACCCACCTCACCCAACGCCGTCGTGGTGCCTACGGCGTCTGCGGCTGCATGTGAGGGGACCTTCAAAGTGGAAGGATGTGCTGTTGCGCCGGACTTCTTCTTGGGCTCCATAGATGAAGAAGACGATGATGAAGATTGACACACTGTTCACAACTTCGGATTCGCACAAGAGATTCCCCCTACCTGGCATGCCAAAGATGTCGTGGGTGGACACGATCACCAATGGGGCCACGGGCGCCTTGTGGTTCGGCAAGGGGGAAATCACGTTGCACAAAGAGCGGAAGCTAGGGGGGCGGCGCGACGGCGATGACATTGGAGACTTTTACCCAGGTTCGGGCCGCTGTGAGGTGTAAACCCAACTCCTGCGTTTGGTGGATTGGATGGTGGACCACAACAGCACGCAGCGCTTGAGCCCGGCAAGGTGACCTCGGGGAAAGCAACTACGTGCGTACAAGTATGAGGGGGTCCGAATCCCTTTCTATGTTGCCTTGGACCTGCTTTTATAGCTCAAGCGGTAACCACGGTGGCAAAACAGTCATTATCTAGTGATTAGATAGCTAACAGTGTTATCATACCTAACTCTGGCAGTTAGGACAAAGTGCATTAAATGCACTACTAGGTGTCATGTGGAGGGTGAAGCCCAGCAAGCCTGTCGTGCCGCTTAGTCGTCTTCTGCTTATCAGTTTGACATGCCTCTTGGACGGGTGTCATGCGAGGATAATATGTCTTCCAAAGGGCAGCCACGTATATAGTGGAAGCCACTTAATCATCTTGGAGGCTCGACGCCGCATTGATAATTGACTTGCGTCATCGGGCGGTGGAGCGGTGGTGCCTTGGCAGGATTCCCTGCCATTAGTGGTCCCGGCAAGCCTGTCGGGGAAATCTTATACTTGTCCTTAGGGCGGCCTCGACCCGGCTAGGCTCTCCTGCCCAGCAAGGGAGGCCTTCCCAGGGTAATGTTCTGTTGTCTTGTATGACTTGGTCTTCTTGATCCGCCCCTCGATCTCATGAAGAGTGGCTCCTCTGGTTTGGTCTTGCTTTGATATGATTGGTGCTAGATATATGGTGCTAGCATGCCTGTGTATAAGTCTGGGCAACAGATGTGAATGTTCATTGCACAACACAAGTCACATACTTATTGATACATATCATTGAGGATGTTCAAGGACAATAAAAAAGACCCATAAATATATAGGAAATATCACCATCACATGGTTGCCTCTAGGGCATATCTCCAACATTGCTACCTTGTTGTCTTTATTATTTTAGATTACAAAAACCTATATCTACCATCCATACTACACTTGTATTACCATACCTTCGCAGAAATAGTGCACCTATACATACCATTGTATTGGGTGTGTTGGGAACACAAGAGATTTCTTGTATTTGCTTGCAGGGTTGTTTGAGAGGGACCATCTTCATCCTACACCTCCCACGGATTGATAAACCTTAGGTCATCCACTTGAGGGGGATTTGTTGTTATCCTACAATACTCTGCACTTGGAGGCCCTACGGAGTCTACAAGAATAAAGTTGAGTATTATAGATCACATAGCATCGCAATTAAGTAATCTGACATGCACATCATCATGTTTATCATAAATGGGTGGCACATCTAAGCATGTATAAGACATAGGATGTTGTGTATCCATAAGGTGATCAACATCATGCACACAATCAGTGTCCACTAGTGGGACAAGCGAAGCACCATCACCTATGTTACCTTTGGGGCTCCACTCATGTGGTGTAGGTGAGGCATTGAAGATCGGCACTTGGTCAACGTCGTCGTCTTGATGGAACCATGTGGGTGGGTCATAAACCACAAGTACAAGGGATTGCAACAGTTTTCGAGGGTAGAGTATTCGACCCAAATTTATAGATTTGACACAAGGGGAGCCAAAGAATATTTGTCAGTATGAGCAGTTGAGTTGTCAATTCAACCACACCTGGAGATTAAATATCTGCAGAAAAGTGATTGGTAGCATAGTAATATGATAGTTTGATAGTAGTAGTAACGATAGCAATGGTAAGGGAACAACAGTAATAGTTTTGTATCACTTGTAACAGTAGCAATAGCAATCGTAACTTAGCAAGAACAATATGTGGAAAACTCATAGGCATTGGATCGGTGATTACGTTGGATAATATTCATCATATAACAATCATAACATAGGGTGACACAGAACTAGCTCCAGTTCATAAATACAATGTAGGCATGTATTCCATAGATAGTCATACGTGCTTATGGAAAAGAACTTGCATGACATATTTTGTCCTACCCTCCCGTGGCAACGTGGTACATAAGGAAACTAAGGGATACTAAGGCCTCATTTTAATAAAGAACCGGAACAAAGCATTAACACATAGTGAATACATGAACTCCTCAAACTACGGTCATCACCGGAAAGTATCCCAATTGTTGTCACCTTGGGTTTTACGGATCATAACACGTAATAGGTGAATATGACTTGCAAGATCGGATCACGAACATAGATATAATGATGATAACATAAACGGTTCAGATCTGAAATCATGGCACTCAAGCCCTAGTGACAAGCATTAGGCATAGCAAAGTCATAACAACATCAATCTCAGAACATAGTGGATACTAGGGATCAAGCCCTAACAAAACTAACTCGATTACGTGATGAATCTCATCCAACTCCTCACCGACCAGCGAGCCTATGAAGTGATGACTCACTCCCGGCCGTGAGCATCATGAAATTAGTGATGGAGGATGGTTGGTGATGACGAAGACCGAAGACTCCTCTCTCCGGAGCCCTAAACAGGCTCCAGATCTGGCCTCCAAATGAAGAACAGGAGGTGGCGGTGGCTCCGTATCATAAAACGCGATGAAACTTCCTCTCTGTTTTTTCTAGAAAAATAGGATTTTATAGCATCGAAATTAGGATCAGCGGGGCCTCGAGGGCCCCACCACCCACCAGGGCGCGCAAGAGAGGGGTGGCGCGCCCTGGTGTCTCTTGGACAACCAGGGCCACCCCTCCCAGTGGGTCTTGGTTCTAGTATTTTTTTATTTATTCCAAAATAATTCTCCAAAAAGTTTCGTCCAAATCCAAGAACTTTTATTTCTGCACAAAAACAACACCATGGTAGTTCTGCTGAAAACAGCGTCAGTCCGGGTTAGTTTCATTCAAATCATGCAAATTAGAGTCCAAAATAAGAGCAAAAGCGTTAGGAAAAGTAGATACGATGGAGACGTATTAGTGGGTCGCCATCTTCCACCATGGCCATCATCATTCCCATTGGAGGGTTGGATTCGTTGAGAGTAGGCGTGTCTTCATGTATGAGACCTTGCACCAAATAAGAAAGCACACTAGGAGTAAAGGTTAGGTTGTTAGAAATCATAGTGGCATCACATGCCCTATCAACTACCTCACTCACTCCTACTATGATGCTCTCACTCATATGGTTGGTCGAGTCACTCAAAGGGTGGTGATGGCTCTCATCCTCACATAGGATGTCTAGCATGTTTTCGTGTGTGGGGCTAGTGGTGGTCACACTCAACCTCTCATAAGAAATGCACCAATGTCATATGTGGTGGGGTCACTCATCTCACTCATGTGGTGGTGGCTCTCCTCACATGGAAATTAGGGCGTCTCATCATATGTGGGTGCTAGAGGGATGTAGGTGCTAACGTCTCCATACTCAACTCCTTTCGCGCCTTGGTTGAAAGCAAAGTCCCATGCTCAACCTCCTCATACATAATGCCTCCAAAGATGAAAGCCGTAGGATGTAGCAAATCATCACTCTCCTCCTAGACCGAAGGGAAGTTCCATGCGGCGCCTCGGTGCTTGACTCCAAGTATGAGTCCCATGTGGGCATCGTCTTCATGTTGTTGAAGAGGTTGTGCTCACCACCTTGGTTGAGGGGAATTTCCCATGCTCAACCATCTTGGTTGGGGTATTTCAAAACATGGAAAGGTCACCCTCGCTTGTAGTTGATCGCCTTGAAGGTGGTGCCGAAGCTTCTTCTTGGTGGCGCTCTTCACGCGGTCTTCTCTTGTTCTCGTGAAGGTTGGTTGTAGCATGATGTAGAGCTTGTTGAGACTTATTGGCGTGCTCCTCTCGAGCGTCTTCATATTGATGGTGACATTGTCGTGCTTGAACTTGTAGCCGATGGTGTTCTTCGTCTTCATGCACTTGTTGTTTGAAGGTGTCTTGACGGTCGCCTGGATGAGGACGTTGCCGTATGGTGCTTGCTTCGGATGCGCAGTTCAAATATTTGCGACTTGAGCGTCTCCGCCTTGAAGATGAAAAAGGGGAAGAAGACTTGTAGTTGGCCAACATGTGTCGAAGGTGATCCATGTGTGCGTCCAACTTGTCATCCAGATGGTCTCTTTTTTGAGCCTTGGAGTAACAGATGTCGATGGCCAGTCGCTCAGTGCAGTCACACAATGTATCTTGCATTGCTCGTTGTAGTCCAAAGTTGTGAGTTCTGGTGACGTAGTTGCTCGCGTGTTCGTTGTCGTTAAAGACCGGAGATGATGTGCTACGCCTATCCATCGCAAAACTCGTGCAAAGGTGAATAGGAAATGAGATAAATAATACCAAAGTTACCTTTTCCCGAAGTTGAGGATGTATCCCGTTTCACTCAATGTGAATTGAGAGAATAGTGGAGTTGGTACCGGACTTGTTCACTCACACACTTACAAAAGTAAAGCTTATCGAGTGGCTTGGTTAGGACAAGTGGCATAAAATTCAAGCAACCGGTAGTCCAAGATATTGATAATGTTGAGGAAGATTCATAAAATTTCAATGTAAAGCAAATAGATCAATAGCTATGTGTAGGACACAGAAACACACACATGATGATAAGTGGGATCCACGCAAGCAAGGAATGAACACAAAATGTGTTACCACGAAAAAGCTCATGTTGCACGGATACTAGAGGAACAATAGCTCGATTTCTCAAAGGGCTAGATACGCGCTTGTGCACCAAGCTATGAGAGTAAAGGTGTCGTCTTCTATCCCAAGTATCTATATGTACGATCCAATATGATCTACTATGCAAAATGGCTCAATGCTATTGCTTTTGCTTACAAGCTATTTTGTATCTCCGCTTTTGCCTAAAAGCTTTTGCTTTTTGTATGTATGTATGTTTCCTTTGCCACTATGCTTGATTCTCGAGCCAAGATGTGAGACAAGTATGTAAGGTATGCACGGGAGAGACTTATGGCACAATGATGATAGAAAGATGGTTGCACGCTAAAAGTAGCTATCCAGAGTAAGTGTATCACCAAGGTGCACAAGTAGCATGGCCCAGAAATTCTCAACCCTCTAGTCCCAATAGGTATGGTAGGCAATAGGCTCTAGTCTATGAATGCAAATGGCAAGGAGATGTAAAATTATTTCATCGGAGTTACCATCCCTGCTTACGTCTGTGGTGTCAAAAGGTGAAGAGGTTGTTGTCGATGTCGACTCTATGGCAATGATGAGTGGTGGTGTTGCTAATGTTGAACCATTCCAAGTTAGCCGAAACACCTTAGGAAATGAAAATCGCAACTCAAAATCTCAAACAAAATTGGTCAAAATTGTGTTAAGGTGGCGGAAGAGTATGTGGGCGGAGTTATGTGGAAGTTATGGTGGAGGGCCTAGGCAAAGATGCCAAATTTGAAAAAATTATGATGGGGTCAAATGGTGGTCGTACTAATTTTATGTGAAGGGGAATGTCAATAGCTACAAAATGAGGTAAAGAATATCAAAATAGGAGTTCGGATGAATTAGTTATGGCCGAAACAAGAATCAGCCCAAGTCAGCTTCTATAGGTACCACACGTCCCGAAATGGACGTATGCCTGGTGGCTGGGGCCGGACCAGACGTCCGAGAATTTCGCTCTGGTTAGGGGGTACTAGATTTCTAGTGAACGACCGGACACCTGGTGCTTCGGGGGTCTCCGGACGTCCGAAAAAGTGTCGGTCCTCCGGTGGGTCGGCGTCAACTCGAGATTTCATATCCAGGTTGCATTTCTAGGCAAAAAAAAATCTTGAGGTCAAAATTGTTGTGAAAGGAAATGTTGGGATGGATTTAGTGGTGGAGTGGTGGGGAAAGCACAGATCCACTTGCTAAACAACAAAATCATGGATCAAACACAACAATACATCACAAGAACCAACAAAACACAACAAATTTGGGAGGGCTATTTTTGTGGGGATTTTTGAAACGGGGCAAAAACAAACAATAAAATAGGCTAGAAAATGAGGGGGGACTCCAAATTTGTGGCAACCTTTCTCTTGATACCAAATGATATAGGGCAAACCCTAGGGTGGCCCGATCTTCATGAATTGGAGGTGGATCCAAGGGAGGGCACAAAGAACACGGGGAAAAACAAGGGGAAGCACAATAGGAACACTCAAGAAGAAGTCCAATCACACATCCACTAGACTACAACCACACAAGATCCATGAGGTACATGAAAAAAAAAGGGAAAATAGCACAAGGTAAGGTTCATCCCAAATCCCATGGGGAGATGAGGTCTTGATATCCTTGGAGGATATTCCCTAGAAAGGGGCATTGATATCCACTAGGGATCTTCTCACATGGAGGTCTTGACCTCCAAGAGGAGTAGTGGATAGGAGCAAAGCTCTGCTAGATCTGAGCTATCACTTTGCTAACCCTAGTTTGTCCAAAGGAGGGGTATTTATAGTCTAGGGAGAGAGGGATATATGGGTCGAAGCTCTCTACACACGCAGTTCCGGATGTTCGGTGGTGGTAGTTGTCCCGTCGATCGCGAGGGACCAGATGTCTGGTGGATGCCAGACATCCAATGATTCAGTTCTGGTTGGGTGGCACCAGATTTCCGGTAGTCGCCGATCGTCTGGTTGTTGGAGTCGGTCGGACGTTTGGAGGCTTGTCTGACGTCCGGCTGCTATAGAGTCTATCTGCTACTAGTTTCTTGATCAGCTGGTTGTGGTCGTGTTGGACATCCGGTAGTCCGTCGGATGTCTGGCGTCTGTAGCTTGCTGGCAGCTCCTTCTCTTGCTTCTCGTGTTCCGCATCCTCGCCTCTTGTCCATTGCTCCTAGCTGCTTTATGGTCTTCCTCTTGGTACCTAATCACACATAGTGTCTGTTTGAGGTAGTAGCCATTTCTCACATGTGGAAAGTGTAAGTTCGGTAGGGAGCGAGTTAACCTCTGTTTCGATAGCTCTTGAACGAGCTCTTGTCATCGATCCACTTGGTGTCTTGGGTGATGATGGCATGTCCATGGAGATGACCGTAGGATGCTCCGCATCATGATGCTAATGTGTGTGACAAGTGAACAAGCATCTACCTCGAGGTCAAAGCAAGCATGCACAAAGCGCTCAACAATGGTCTATGATATGCATAGGAATCATTCGCAACACCAAAGAAGATGAGATGTCTAAACACATGGGTCTATCCAAAGTGCAATACAATCAAAGCATAATCCAAATAGGGTGTGGTGAAAGTAGTGTGTCACTCAACACAATGGAAATGACAATTGTTCATCATGTTTGAGGCAATCAAGTCAAGCATGTCGCAATCAATGGGGCAAGGCATATGTGGATAAATGACATTGTTTCAACCAAACATATGATAGTAGCAAGTAATCCACAAATTGGATGCAACACAAAAGGTGCATATGTCATGAGGTGTGGCAATATGGCAATCATGAGTGGAAGCAACATCTCTATCATGTGTGCAAATAAGTGGTCCAAGATGACCAATGTGTATCATGGTGCAAGCAACACATGTAGTATGATCTACAATATCCATGGTCAAGGCTTGGGAGTTCTTAAATGAGAAGGAGACCGCCTCAAAAATCATGTCCTTGTGCATCCTTCACAATGTCGATGCACAAGCAAGTGCGATGTAGAAGCGTGTTGGTGTAGTGTGTAAGTTGCTCGCTCTCAAGAGCTCGAATGGTCAACTCACGCGAAGTGGAGGTTGACATGAAGTCGAAATATCCTACACATGCACAAACAAAAGCAAATAATGTATGTGCATGGTAGATAAACACATCATCCATCAGGATGGTTCTCTTCTCTTGCATATAACCATTAGGATCACAAGTGCCTGAACAATATGATGCAACAATGGCGATATTCATAGCACTAGGCATATGGTGCAGAAGGGTAAGGCAAACATGCTTTACATGAGAGATTTCACAAGCTCCAAATATGTGGAAGAAAGTTATGGGGGCAATCCCATTAGGAAAACTCATAGCATTGTTGCACCCAATACATAGCAATCTAGCATCTGCAAGGCAACATATGGAGCAATTGTGCAATATTCACTAGCAGTCAGGGGCAAAGCATGGAGATAGGTCCCATCAACCGCATGAAACGAGCAAGTATGAATTATGGGTGATGCAACATAGGCAAGCATAACAATCATGTCGTGCAAACTAGTAGTGCGAAGATGCAACATACTAGAGGAAATCATGGCAATCATGTCATGTGAGCAAATAGTAAGCATATGCAATGCACATGACATATCACAAGCAAGACAATTAATGGGGAAAGCATCAATACTATCATAGGCACGGGGCACAGAGCAAACATTGCAATAACAAGTAATATCTCTACCAAGCTTGCAAAATACACATACGAGTAGTAGGAGGGTGTTCATGTGTAAACCAGAGTTTGGGTCACAAATGTATGGCAAAGGCATAGGGTGTATCATGTGTATCATGCCGTGGATTTTTCACGGCATATGTCCTAGTGTGAGGACTTGTCATGAGGCCAATGCAACTAGGTAGTAGCTTGAGAGGGGTTGATAGGGACGAGAGACGCGTGTAGATCATCGAAGCGGATTAGCACACGAGACAAGATTTAGACAGCTTCAGGCCCCGGGAAACATCATCTGGTAATAACCCTACATGTTGTTTGTGGCTAGGTCTTATTCAATATGCTCATGAGGGAGTTGCTGTATAAGCCGGCTCTCCTCTAGTTGTGTCTAGCCCTCTAGATTATTTCACCCCCTCTTGGGGTGCCCTGCCCCTCCTTATATAAGTTAGAGGGGTGGGTTACATGTGGAGTCCTACCAGGATTAGGACTAGTCTATCTTCTAATACAAGCCGGATACAAGTCCGGGTCTTGATTCCTTGTAAGGAAAATATTCATCATGCCTTTCCTCTTAAGCCGGCCCACCAGAACATAAGCCGGCCTTCCCACGAGTCGGATCACTAATAGGTCGCCGAGGCTCGGGCGGGTCCCCAGTGAGTCGCCAAGTGTCAGTTGGGTCTCTGGTGAGCCGCCAAGTCCGGTCGGGTCATATTTCCGGCCGGGTCATACCGCGGGGTATATCCCCGACACAAGTAATGGGGAAAGCATCAATATTATCATAGGCACGGGGCACAGAGCAAACATGGCAATAACAAGTAATATCTCTACCAAGCTTGCAAAATACACATACGAGTAGTAGGAGGGTGTATCATGCGTAAACCAGAGTTTGGGTCACAAATGTATGGCAAAGGCATAGAGTGTATCATGTGTATCATGCTGTGGATTTTTCACGGCATATGTCCTAGTGTGAGGACTTGTCGTGAGGCCAATGCAACTAGGTAGTAGCTTGAGAGGGGTTGATCGGGACGAGAGACAAGTGTAGATCGTCGAAGCGGATTAGCACACAAGACAAGATTTAGACAGCTTCGGGCCCCGGGAAACATCATCCGGTAATAACCCTACATATTGTTTGTGGCTAGGTCTTATTCAATATGCTCATGAGGGAGTTGCTGTGTAAGCCGGCTCTCCTCTAGTGGTGTCTAGCCCTCTAGATTATTTCGCCCCCTCTTGGGGTGTCCTGCCCCTCCTTATATAAGTTGGACGGGTGGGTTACATGTGGAGTCCTACCAGGATTAGGACTAGTCTATCTTCTAATACAAGCCGGATACAAGTCCGGGTCTTGCTTCCTTGTAAGGAAAATATTCCTCATGACTTTCCTCTTAAGCCGGCCCACCAGAACATAAGTCGGCCTTCCCACGAGTCGCCTTCTGGGCCATTGGGTCTTGTCGATCGTCTGACCCACCCGCCGGGTCACTAATAGGTCACCGAGGCTCAGGCGGGTCTCCGGTGAGTCGCCAAGTGTCAGTCGGGTCTCTGGTGAGCCGCCAGTCCGGCCGGGTCATATTTCCGGTCGAGTCATACCGCGGGGTATATCCCCGACATTAGCCCCCAGTTTAATTTGGATTTATCCATGTTAAACTGATCCTGCAACATAAACACAAGAACAAATTTGACAAGTTGTTCTCCAGGTTAAATATTCTTGTAGGTCGGCACCTGATCATCCTTAAGTCCTTGTCATTTCCTTCTTCTAGAAAATCCGGGTCAATAGGCCAGCTTCATAATCAATTTGCTGACATTGGTTTCTCACAGAAAAATATTGTGAAGAATAATTCATTTGATTCAGCTCCCAATCCTTAACAAAAATATTGGTCTTGAAATACTCATCTGATTTCAGCCGGCTTGAAGATGTAGAACTTGCCGGTTTATCATTGCCAACATATCCGGTTTGTAAATATTGATAGCAGCAGGTCATAATTGTTGCTAACATCAAGCTTGAAAATGTACCTCACTTATATGCATATCACTTGTAGCCCCCAAGTCTTAAGAAGGGAGCGTAGTAACAGCTTAAGACTTGCTTTAATACAAATACTATAACTTTGCAGAAATCTGGTTTGTTCATGTAGGTCACCAATCATAAACTAACCATTTAGTACTTCCCATGTGTAGCCCCCAAGTGCCATTATGCAATAATGAGCAAGGACTTTGTAGATATGATCATGTAGACTTGAGCAGCAACGTGTAGCCCCCAAGGGCCGGCTCAGTAAGATAATACTGAGCTGGGACTTTATATATACTTCATTGAAAATAACATCATATGATGTAGCCCCCACCGTGGGGCTCGAACCCACGACCATAAGGTTAAGAGCCTTGTGCTTTACCAGCTGAGCAGTGGACCCTTCAATATAATGGATTAAGTCTTTTGTACTTGGAATTTTTGACAGGAGCAATTAGTAGCCCCCAAGGGCCGGCTCATCACTATGTGATGGGTCGGGTCTTCAATAAGGCGAGTTAAGAATGACCTTGCATTAGCCCCCAAGTACCATGGTGCATGCTGGCGGTGACATGGGACTTGCGTATTTGATGTAATCTCAATCTGAATAATGTAGCCCCCAAGTGCCGGGTTGTAAGCCTGCAGCGACTCGGGACTATTCCTTCCATTGCAGAATAAATCATATCCATTGATAAAGAAATAACAGCCATTGCGCTGAAGCGACTTTGAAAACCTCAATCATAATACTGGTTATTGATAACTATAATAAAAATCCAGCCATGTTGGCTATTCAAGATTTGAATAATATAATCCGGCATGAAAACCTCAATCACTCAATATCATCATGAAAATCCAGCCAATTTTGGCTATTAAAGATTTGAATACCTTATCGATTGACAAGTAAATCCGGAGTTTAAATACCCGACGGCTCTTGGCTGATGGCGACTTAATACGCATCCATTGTAATCCGGGATTTTTGTAACCCGGCAGTTTATAGCCTTTGATAATCAATAACTGATAACATCAATTTTGATGATGGGCTCGAGCTTAATCATTTATGTAAGCCATAGCTCTGCATGTTCTGCACAAAGTTTAAACAACATATGCCCTGCCCTGGCGACTTAACGTCAAAAACCAGGGCGGGTAACAACCCAATATAGTCTTATGTAATTACTGAAAAGACTAAGCAAGGCCATTCAAGCCTAAACATACTGGCGATTTAAAGTTCATAGTCAGGGCGGGTTATCAAACCTCGCATATTCATATAACCAGGAAAACATACCTATAGGATTGATTTATATTGTTGGCTTACATTGCCATACCCAGTGAGGGTAACAATCCAATGATTTATAAGCACATGATTCCAATGGCACAATCCAAAATATACTGGAGACTTAACGTCCAAAGCCAGGGCGGTTAACCAAAACCAAAATATTCATATCATTATTGAAAGACATACCTGTAGATTAATACCATGGTGATGCCTTGATAATTATAATCCAGGGCCAGTATCAACCCGGAGTCATGAAATATCATCATTTTGATTGCTCAAGGCAAAATATCCTGGCGACTTAAAGTCTGCTATCAGGGCGGGTTATCAAACACAAAGATGCTCAATGATGAGCCATATAATCAAGGCTACATGGCCTGTGAAATCAGTTCATACTGCCAGCTTACGACGCCATATGCAGCAAGGGCAACATCCCAAATACTTAGAGTGAAAATCTCCAAGCACATAATCAAAGCACACTGGCGACTTATCGTCCAAAGCCAGGCCAGGTTATCCAAACTCTGGATATACTCAAATATGAGTCATGAGGATTAAGGCTACATGGCCTGAATCAATTTTAAACCACATACCATTATGGTACAAAGGTATGAACCTAAACAATGTTCAAAACAAATAGCAAATAAGGTAAAAACAAGGCCTTCATAGGCTGCCAAGCCTTAATATCAAGTGTTGTTCAAGGGCCGCACAACCACTGAGTTAATCCTTTATTCAAACCTGTAAGTCGGACCTCACATGACCAATCGATGTTTTAACTTTGACAAGTTCAGGGTCTTTATAAGATTGACTGTCAAGAGTACGGTGAGTCATTCCAGGATTACCTGGGCGGAGTGGCAGACATACTAAGGCAGGATAACCCGGATTTTTGGTGAATACACCTGGCGTCCAAGCCGATCAAAAGGGTGAATATAGCTATGTTCATTGAACAGGAAGCCCCCAAGTGACCTACAACAAACCATCAAGGCAGGTTACCTATGTTTGAACTGCACATTACAGCAAATTCTCTTTGGTAACTTTTAACTTAGGCAGAAAGCCCCCAAGTCATTTGCAACAAGGTGTATAAGCCGGATCAAAGGATAGTCACAGCTGTGCTCAGTGAGCAGGAAGCCCCCATGTAATTTGTAACAAGGCATGCAAGCCGGATCAAGAGGGTAGTCATAGCTATGCTCAGTGAGCAGGAAGCCCCCAAGTGACCAATAATGTGATAAGCTAATAAGGCAGGATACCCATGTTTGAACCGTGCATCATGGCAGCAAGTTCTTTTTGGCAACCTTTAATTTTTCCTGAGAACTCAAACTTGCGAGAGATGGATTCTTTTTGAACCAGAATTTTAAACCGGATATTTGAGAGCTTCAAAGCTTTGTGAGAGACAGATTTCCCTTGAGACGGATTTTAAACCAGAACTCTTCATTTTAAGCCGGAAATTTTCTGACGGCCTTTAAATTTTCATCAATATAACAGTAGCCTCCGGGACCGGGTTATCTTCCATCCAATGACCCGGAGTTCTTGAATCTGCTTAAACTGGCAACATTTACTGAGCCATGTCCATGTAGCCCCCGAGTCTTAAGACGACTCGAGGAGTTGGCTTAATATTCTCCATATTTCATTGTTATATATTCCCGGTATGAGTCGTTCAACAGCTCAATGACATAACGGTCCCTTTTGCAGTAGACAACTTGTCCTGCATTAGAGAACGTGCAAGCCAGAGTAATTGCTCTTTTAAAGGAAGCATTATGTAATATAAAAATATACCAGATGGATTTCACCTGATATGTTAGGCCAGAAGTTATCCACCGTGGAGTTGATGATCACCACGGTGAAGCAGAAATCAATCACGGCCGAGTCGGCCGCGGGAGAAGACAGATGAGCCGCTCGCGGCGTTGTAAGCCAGCGCGGACGGGCGAGTCAATCGCAGGCGCTATAAGCCAGCGCGGACGGGCGAGTCAATCGCAGGCGCGGTAAGCCGCGCGGACGGGCGAGTCAACCACATCATGTTGATGTAAATCGAGCCGTAGAAGCGGCGGTTTGCACATATATTCGTCGAGCACCATGGCATGGTCAGATGCTAGCGCATGATAACGGTTGCGTGAGTTATACATCCATGACACGACCATCGCTCTTGTAGTGAATAATTGTCCTGCATAAACAATATTGCAGATCAAGGCAGAGATAAACTATTTTTTGACAAAAACAATAAGTGTTAGACTTAGATGGATATCACCTGATGATTTTGTTTTCTGCATTGGAGGCAATTTATAGATGAAAACAGTACTAGTAGTTGATTTTTGAGATGGGATGACTGGTCATGTCACCGCCTGGCGTCTCTGACCACTGTACTGGTGTTCTGTTACTCACGAAGCTGAGCGCCTACTCGTGGCATGTGTCGTGCCTGTCGCGGCTTGATCCACTTGGTGTGGCCTCACACATTAAAAACAATATCAAATGTTTCTGGACTTTGTATTGTTCCCTTGATTTCCCAAACGCCTGTGTAAACATGTGAGAGCTTGGCATTTATCTCAAGCATTGAGCTATTCTGGAATAAGAGATCATGGTTCTTAGCAGCCAACTGAGCGCAGGCTCAAGGTCTCTCGCTTGCATCGCTTCAAGTATTCCATACATCTCCTTCGCAATATCTGGAGTAAAAGACTTCTCTAGGAGCTTTGAGATATTTGCTCGAGGCAACATTCAGATTCTTTTGACATCCTTCAAGTTGGTTCAATGGCACCATTTTGTTTAGCTTGGCCTTCAGTTCTGCAAGGATGGATGAGCGGTCATAACTGTCCATGGTATCTGTATTCATCATCTGCATCTTCAATATGGTCTGCATCAACTTCATTCACTATCTGACTAATAGCTTTCTGAACTTCTAGCAGAAAATCACACACGCTTTTCAACAATTCGGTCAAGTGCCTTTCTTAAACTGTCAATCTCCATTGTCATGCACCCAACTAAGTAGCACGGTTTTTGCACATCGCGGCCAACTGTGGCGGAACGGCCGACTCGTGGCGCGGCGGAAGGGGAGCTCAGGTGAGCCTGCGGCCACAGCGGCAGAGGCGAGGCGGCTCTGGGTGTAGCGGCTCAATTCAGGGCGTGACGATGGAGGCAACCCGTAGCGGCGACTCAGCAGCATTACAGGCCGGCTCGGAGGCTCCGGACCACGACAGCGGCAGAGACCGCAACGGTGGCTCAGCCACGAGAAGTTAGTCGAGGTCTGGCGCGGGGGCAGCTTGGTGGGTCGCCTCGGCGGCTCAGGGACGAGGCGGCAGGCCAGCTAAACGGCGCAGCTGTGTGCTCGAAGAGGCCCCGGGGAAATAAAGTGAGGCGACCACAACAGCGACTCAGCTCGAAGGTGATCCGGCGACTCAACGCAGCAAAGACAGCACCGTGGACATGTGGCTCCTTGGTAGTGCAGGGCCGGCAGCCAGGGCTCGAGGCACAGCGGCCTGGAAGCGGACGGAGCAGCGCAAGAGGCGGGTGGCTCAGTGAGGTAGCAGAGGCAGAGATGAGCCGGGGGTCGCGGGTGAGCCGGCGTCGAAGTACAGCAGCCAGCACGCATCGGCGGGTCCACGACAAAGGCAAGCCGAGCGGCTCGAGGCGCAGCCGCAGCTGCAGCAGAGGTCGAGATCGCAGCGGCGTCAGAGTCCGAGTCCCTGCAACCCGATCCTCCTCCGGGTCGTACCGACTGTGAGGGCGCGAGCATCAAGGGACTTATCATGCCCTTTCTTTTTTCTTTTTGGAAAGATCTCGTCCAAAACAACCTTGAAATCCGCATGGCACTAGATGCACTTTGTGACTTTGCTTTTTTAGGGGGTGTTTGGTTCAGAAGTCCTAGGACTTTTTCTAGTCCCAGGGACTAATCAAAAAAGACTCTCTAGTAGAGTCTTTTTCTAGTCCCTGTAGAAAAAGTCCCTCCCGTTTGGTTCCTAGGGACTTTTTAGGGACTTTTTCTAGTCTCTGGGACTAAAAAGACCCTGAACCAAACACCCCCTTAATCTCCACGCACAGAAATATGTCCGTGTCGGCGACTCGAAAAACAATTGCTGTCGGTCTTGGCAACTCTTGAAAATCTATCCGGATTTGACGGATTGTCCGATCTCGGCGGCTCACACCACGCAACCATAACTTTTTCTTCCATCTCAAATCTCACGTATGTCGGTCCGGCTGCTCATCATCAATACGATGCAGATCCTTCAAAAACTGGTTCCTCTTTATCCAAAAAATTATAAACTTCTCGAACCCTACATGAGATCCCTTCAAAAACACAACATCATCATACATAGGCCCCACGGTGGGCGCCAAATGTTGTGGATTTTTCACGGCATATGTCCTAATGTGAGGACTTGTCGTGAGGCCAATGTAACTAGGTAGTAGCTTGAGAGGGGTTGATCGGGACGAGAGACGCGTGTAGATCATCGAAGCGGATTAGCACACGAGACAAGATTTAGACAGCTTCAGGCCCCGGGAAACATCATCTGGTAATAACCCTACATGTTGTTTGTGGCTAGGTCTTATTCAATATGCTCATGAGGGAGTTGCTGTATAAGCCAGCTCTCCTCTAGTTGTGTCTAGCCCTCTAGATTATTTCACCCCCTCTTTGGGTGCCCTGCCCCTCCTTATATAAGTTAGAGGGGTGGGTTACATGTGGAGTCCTACCAGGATTAGGACTAGTCTATCTTCTAATACAAGCCGGATACAAGTCCGGGTCTTGCTTCCTTGTAAGGAAAATATTCATCATGCCTTTCCTCTTAAGCCGGCCCACCAGAACATAAGCCGGCCTTCCCACGAGTCGGATCACTAATAGGTCGCCGAGGCTCGGGCGGGTGCCCAGTGAGTCGCCAAGTGTCAGTTGGGTCTCTGGTGAGCCACCAAGTCCGGTCGGGTCATATTTCCGGCCGGGTCATACCGCAGGGTATATCCCCGACACAAGTAATGGGGAAAGCATCAATATTATCATAGGCACGGGGCACAGAGCAAACATGGCAATAACAAGTATTATCTCTACCAAGCTTGCAAAATACACATATGAGTAGTAGGAGGGTGTATCATGTGTAAACCAGAGTTTGGGTCACAAATGTATGGCAAAGGCATAGGAAACATGGTAAAATGGGCATAAAGTGAGAAGTGGTATATAACCCATAACCATAAGAGGGCCATGTAGAAGAAATGCGCAAGATCTTCGCACGAGAAGGTGGGTGGAGGTAAGCACTCCATGGTGGTGCACATCTTCGTCAACTCGTGCGCTTGCGAGGTTCACGAGTAAGCATGGGGACCTACACAACAAATACACAAACAAAAGAAATTATGTTTGTGGTAAATGTACACATCATCCATCATGATATGTATATGCATGTGAGAGTTAGCACAAGATAAGCAATGCTCAAAGAAGTTTGAGGCACGGTATAGAAATATGTCATTCCTCATGAAAGGACTATTGTTATGTGTAGCATAATGGATGGATCAAAATCGGAATCATGCAAAGTATATGATGGATCAAAATCTCCTAATATGTATGAAGAAACTATGTGGGGCTCCTCATGTGCAATAGCGGAAGCATAACATGGAGAAAATTGACAACATGGCAAACAATGCTTGTCCGAATCTAGGTGATCATGGAATGCAAAGGGAGCATATCAATTGCATCACAACAAAAGCAAATTCCAATAACCAAGGGACTGTCATCTAGGCCATATGTGCAAATTGGGTTTATTTTAATGGGATAGGCATAGTTACTACGATGAGATTGCAAAGATGTGATATGATGTATCTCATGCATAGCATATGACAAGTCAAGTGGATCATCAAACATGATGTGACCTAAAGAATTGTCACAAGATATCCTATGCAACATGGCATCACAACTAATAGATGGGTAATAAATCATCGCATGGGGAAATCATACTAGCGTGGTGCATGGCAATAGGTAAATCATCATCATGCAAGCAATCAATGTCCACTAGTGGGATAAGAGCATCACCTTCACCTATGTTACCTTGGTCGTTCCACTCATGTGGTGTAGGTGAGGTGGGAAAGACCAACCCGTAGTCAACATCATCATCTTGATGGAACCATGTGGGGTGCATCATATTCCGCCATGGCCATTGTCTTGTCCAAAGGAGGGACGAAGTCGTCGAGGATCGGTGTGTCATCATATATGGGACTTTGCACCAAATGAGAAGACGCAATAGAGGTAGATATTAAGTTTTCTGAAATGCAAATGGCCTCACAAGACCTATCAACTACCTCACTCTCTCTATGTGGTGGCTCACTCGCTCCCTCAAGGTGGAAGCGCTCAAACTCACATATGGTGGAGTCACACATAACACTCAAGTGGTGGTGGGTGTGGCTCTCCTCACATCGGAAATGGGGCATCTCATCATATATGGGACTAGTGGTGATCTCTCTCACTCTCTCACTATTGGTGCAAAATTCTCTGCACTCATCAACGTACGCCGCCATGGTTGAAGGAAAAATCCCATGCTCAATCATCTCATCACCGTCGCCGTTGACGAAGGCCGAAGATGGCACATCATCACTCGCATCCATGACCGAAGGGAATATCCGATGCTCGGTCATCTCACTCTTGCCTCCAAAGATGGAAGCATCATCCTTGCTACCATGTCGCTCACCTCCAAATCTTGGTCCTTGAGTTGCTCCGTAGTCGTAGTCGCCGCCGCACCGTCTTCAAAAAGATTCATGGTAGACTCGGCATTGTTAATGACACAAATAGGAGTGGCGGTGGAGTTGAACTTTGGAGCGTCGTCTTAGATCTCATCAGGCTTGGACATCTTGGTGGTACTATCTTCATGCTCGTCGTGTTTGAGCTTGGTCGCTGTGAAGTGTGCATGGGGTGGAGTAGTCTTGGCCTTCTTGAGTTCTTGTTCCACCTTGAGAGCACCGATGTAGCGGTTGTCGAGAAACTCGTAATTGTTCTCGAAGATAGTCTTGGCGATGTCATAGTTCAATCCCGTGGTTAAGTGGCACTTCATCCAAATGGGTTCATCCACACCAGCTCGTCGCAAGGCTTTCTTCATCTCCTTGAAGTACTCGTCGATGGACTTGGATTCCTGTATAGTATTCTCCAATTGGCGAAGAAGATGTTCCGTGTAGGTGGAAGGCACAAACTCTCGCCGCATAGCTTTCTTCATCTTGGCCCAACTCATGTGGAAGCTCTTCCAAGGTGTGTGAAGCCACCATGTAGACGGACAATCATGGAAGTTACTTGTGGCGCACTTCACTTGATCTTTGAAAGGGACTTGAAATAGCTTGAGGTAGATGTCCATGTTGTGCTCCCACTTGAGGTACAATCGGGGTCTTGAGTTCCATAGAAAGGAATCACATGGTCGGTGTTGATGTCATAGTAGCTCGTGGGAGTCACAAACTTGAGCTTGGGAAGCTTCCATTGAGCATATGCTTGAGGTTCTTGTCGGCGAAGATGTCGTACATCCAAAGGCAAAGATGCCTTGAAGTCACTCAGAAAAGAAGTCCAGGTGAGTGGTGAAGTAGTAGAGTGGAGGTTGGTGTCGAGCTCTCTAGCTTCACGTTCTTGTCGGTGATGGTGTCGATATCGATGTGACCTTGTCGGAGATAGTAGCTCGGGATGATTTGCACTTGAGAGTCTTCTCAAATATGAGGAAGACCTCTCGCTAGTGTTGATGATGGCTTTGATCTCCTCCATTTGAGCGTCCATCTTGGCGTCGAAGTAGTTGCTCATGGCATCAAACTCGTCATTATTATTGTAGACCGAAGGAGATGTGTCATGCCTATCCGTAGAAGCACTCAAGAAGGTGTGAGAAGGAGATGGAATGAACATACCGAAGTTACCTCTTTCCGAAGTTGTAGATGGATCTCAAAGACCACAATGTAGGCAAGGAAAAGAGTGCACTTGGTGGAAAACTTGTCCAATCCTCACAACCTACACAAATGGCTTATAATGGAGCTCGATGGGGTTAGTGGCACAAAATATCAAGCAAATTGAAGTCCAAGAAATTTTAGTAGTTGAGATCAGTCCAAAGGACTCAAAATGGAAAGCAATTGATCACAAATATAGAGGAAGACAATAAAGAAACACACGTGGTGGGATAATGGGGCTTGTGCAACTATAGGGATGAGCAATACAAGATTGCCTAACGAAAACTAAGCTCGTGTTGCACAAATACAAGGAGAGCACTAGCTTGATTGCACGTTTGGGCACGATTCACCACTTGGCACCAACCTACATGCATGCAAGAAAAATGTTTCGTATTCCATGTGTCCTCATGCACAAGTATATCTTTTCATGATCAACTCTCTTTGCTTATAAGCTTTGATCTTTTTCTTGCTTAGAAGCTTTTTTGTCTTCTTTTTTCTTTTTCTTCCTTTCCACTATTCTTACTGGGCCTCAACCAAATATGCAAGATGAGTATCACAAGATATGCACGGGGGGAAGCTATCATATGATATACCAAAGATGTAACAATATGATATCGTATCACTATGGTGCTAAAGTTTTTGCGAAGACCGACAATACTCGGATAGCTAGTCTCAATAGGTATGAAGGTATTCGCAAAGATGATGGGTCTATGAAAGTGTAATGGAAAGTAAGGAGAAGTTTGTGACCTAACCTTTCACGAAGTCGGTGGTACCCGCCATTGCTTCCGGTTGAAGGTGGTCTCAAAGGATGGATGGTCGTCGTCGATGATGATCGTCGTTGGTTGATGTAGTAGATGGACGATAGACGTTCACTTGGTGGTGGTTGATCGAGCAGTCATCCCTAAGTAGCAGAAACACCTTAGGAGACTCAAATCGCAACACAAACAACCACAGATGCAATGGGAACTAAAATGGATTAAGTTGAGGAAGTTTTGGGTGGTGGTGCGGAAGTTATGGTAGAGGGCCTAGGAAAAGATTCCAAATAAAGAAAAAATTATGGAGACAAATGGTGGTGGAGGTAATTTTTGGGGATGGGGGTGTCAATAGCTTCGAAACGAGCTAAAGAACACGAAAATCAGACTCTGGATGAATAGTTATGGCCAAAACTGTGAAAGGGGTGATGTTGTGTGATGTCTCTGATTAGCTCGAAAGTTAAGGGGTTAGAGGCGAAACTTCCGGGGTCCATAAATTTCGAGGGTTGTTGGAGGTTTCGGGGGTTGCAGATGAAGTCCGGAGTGACCCAAGAATTTTTGGTGTCAACTCTCTATTTAGCCTGGAAGTTCCGGGTAAGGACGGAAGTTCCAAGGTCCGAAAGTTTCGCGAGTGCACGGAAGTTCCGGGGTCGCGGAAATATGTACGAGATGAACCTAAATTCAAGATCTGAGAATGGGGGCTGAAAAACTCGATTTCCAGGGCGAAATTGAAGGGAGGAGAAGAACTGGGGCTAGGGAACGCTAACGGAGGTAGATCTACTTGCCAAACACTAGATCCTCAGAAAGAAATCAACAACACTCACTAGAAACGTCAAAATGCAAGAAAGTTTTGGGGGCTATTTTTTCGGGAAAAATTCGAAATTGGGGAAAAATCGAACTAAAGGCTAGAAAGTAGAGGGTAGGGCTCCAAATTCATGAGAACCTTTGCTTTCATCCAAGATGACATAGTGTACGGGCCAAAGTACCCTGACTTGTCCCGATGTTCATAAATTGGAGGTGGATTCGAGGAGGAACATGAAGAACGCGAAGAGAAACATGGAGAAATAAAAGGGGAATGATGAGGACATCAATACCATTGTTACACCCATAGCCCCTGCTGCTATACATACTGGGCCAATTACTAGAGCTCGCGCACGCCAATTAAATTACCAGGTACTTTCGTTTCTTGGTAATGATTCTAATGTTCATGAGAATATGATGCTGCCTAAATTGGATACATTTGTTTTGCTTACAAATGAAGGGCCTAGCTTTGAGAAGGATGAACATTGGAGCAAGAACAAGCATGGAGATGATGGCATGCGCATGGGGAACAAGAACAGAGTTACAAGTGATGATTTCAGGACGTTGAAGCCACCATAATGCGTGCATGAAGCCTTGGACGAAATATACAAGATGCTACTTCATAACTTTCGTCCAGAGGCTATTCTAGGTGCTGCGTCACCTTATTATTGGGCCAGGCCCATGTAATTTCGAAATACTTGAGTATAGGCTGTTTTTAGAGTCCGTATGTGTGGAAACAAGAGATAGGGTTGGTTTCGGACCCCTTCCCCAAGGGCCACGAAATTCCCCCCCCTCTTCCTCCATATATACAGCCCTTAGGGCGTCGTTTAGACTTTGGGTTTTGTTTAGACTAAAAGTTCGCCATAGCTGCAACTTCGCGTACTTCGTTTGTGTTCAACGACCAGACAAAGGCGTCACAAAACCCCACCTTGATCAATAAAGCTTTCATCTTATATTTGCAATATCCAGATTGCAATCTCAGTTTCTTGCTTGTTCTTCGTTTGCTCGCAGGAAACAGACCCTCGTGGTCAGGTTGATCGTGCTCCGGCGTGGTCAATAACCTCTCTAAGTTGGTTTAGCGATTGCTAAGGCGCAACGTCATCGCACGTTCGTAGTCGGATCGTCAAAGTCGACTTCCACCAAAGCGATATCCATCATCTCATCGAAAGACGGGACACTGTCGTGGAATTGTCACGGCAGATGTCCTCGTGCAAGGACTTAGTCGTGGAGCCATCGCAGCTAGGAAGCTTAAAGGGGTTAAACGGGATAAGGAACACGAGGGTTATACTGATTCGGCCCCTTACGGTGAAGGTAAAAGCCTACGTCCAGTTGAGATGGTATTACTTAGGATTTCGATGACCAGGGAGCTAAATCGCTATGCCCGGCTCTCGATCTGTAGTCTCTCCTCCTGAACCGCCGCCGGGTCGTCCCTTTATATAGAGAGGTTGACGCCCCGCGGCTCTCAGAGTCCCGGCCGGCTTATAACAGTATCCGGCTCGGACTCTTAACTACTCTTGCCTTACGTTACAAGTCTTGCCATAACGGCGGTTTATCACTATGGGCCTTAAGCCGCCTCCGGGTCTTAAGCGCACTATTGATCCGCCATCTTCAAGCCTAGTACTGGGCTTCACGTGATGATCATTATAACGTAACCCAGCCCCTCCTGGGCGGGTGACTCTAATGGTTATATCCTCAACATTAGGCCCAGATTGATTTGAACCGGTTCATGTCAATCTTCAATCTCTTTGAAAGAAAATCTTCCAGCTTCTACTTGTGCAAAGGTTATAACCCGCCGTGACGTCTCTTCTGGATTCTTGGTAACCCGCCGTGACGTCATCTTCCATTAAATTCATTTTTCTATTCTGTCATATCCCAACGGATCTCATCTTTAATGACCATCCGAAAATTGAGGCGTTTCTGTGGCGAGATAATCACGTCTTGGCCTCCTCGTTTCTCGCGCCCATTTATCAGCCACCCTTATAAATAGGCCCGGCCCATAAGCCTTCATTCACCCCTCTCCTCCATCGTCTTCCTCCTCTGACACCCGAGAGTTCGAGCTCCGCCGCCGCCGCCGCGCCCCTTGTCTTCCTCAACCTTGGCCGCTGCATCACCCTGAACTGGTCCAGAGAAACGGCGGCGACCTCCGCATCTCATCAGCGCCAGTAAGTCCTTGCACCTCCCTACAGCAGATTCGCATTAGGGTTCTGTCGTTCTTCCTCTGTTCTTCGTAGTTCATCCCAAGTTCTTCACAGTTCCGCCACCGCGACCTCCTTTGATCCGGAAAGTAGGATAGAACTGCTGCGGTAGTGGTTTCACACCCATTTCCAATACTAGCAGATCCCTCTTGCTTGCAAAAAGACCTCGTTCTGAGCTTATGAACTTCTCTGTATCCGCTTTCTAGGTCTAGAAATTTTCCTTTCTAGACGATCGTTTGATCCAAAATAATTACTGCGATCTATGAAACTTGTTTGTGCCACACTTAGTCAAAACTGCATCTGTTAGCTATGGCGGCTCATATCTCCGGCTTAAAAGAGGCCATGCGCTGTGAAATTTCCGGCTCATTTATGATAGAGTTTAAACAACTTGAATTGCTCATGATGCCCACAGCGGCTTAGATAACCCGACACAATTAGCCATATATCATTAGGCCCCTTCATAAGCCGCCATCTTGAATACTGAACTGGAATCTCCCTCCGGCTTATATTTGAACCGGACATTTTCTTTTGTCATAGGCTTTCGTCTTTCACAATGCCACCCAAAGCTCCCAAGGCACCCATTACGTGCAACTGGGTGAGATCCAGTGTTACTGATGATACCTTAGATGACTTCATGAAGACGGGTTACCTGCCTAAGAAGGAGGTCATGTCCTATCGTGCCCCTGACCCGTCCGAAGAGAGACCTCAACCAAGAGACGGAGAGGTGGTTATATTTGCTGATCACATGAGCCGGGGCTTTGCTCCTCCTGGCTCAAAATTCTTCAGAGATGTTCTGAACTTTTTCGATCTGCGACCTCAAGACATTGGGCCCAATTCCGTGTCAAACATTTGTAACTTCCAAGTATTTTGCGAGGTGTACCTTGGAGAAGAGCCCAGCCTACTGCTCTTTAGGGAACTGTTTTATTTGAACCGCCAGAACGAGTGTGCCAACGGGCCTAGCTTGGAACTTGGCGGAATATCAATTCAACGACGGAGGGATTGCCTCTTTCCTTACGCTGAGCCGCCAAGCCACCCAAAGGACTGGAATCAAACATGGTTCTACTGCCAGGATACTTCTCCGGCTGATGAGAGCCCTCTGCCCGGCTTTCGCGCCCTGCGTCTGGAGTCAAACCACCCCCTGCCAGACAAATTGTCTCAAGCTGAGCGTCAACCGCTTATCCTCACCATCAACAAGATTAAGGCTCTTCTGGGAAACGGCCTTAACGGTGTTGATCTGGTCCAGGTCTGGATTGCTTGGCGGGTGATCCCTCTAAGCCGCCGCCCCGGCTTAATGTGTGATTACACGGGTCGTAAGGATGATCCTCTGCGGCACAGCCCTAACGACCTTCCTGAAGATGTCGTTGACAACATGACCAAGGCCCTTCTGAACGAGAGCTTAGCAGACTGCGGGAGGACCGGCTTAAATCCCTTCTGCAAAGCTAACCCGGCTCCGGCGGTAAGCTACAGATCTGAGCACTTTACTTTCCATTTTAACAATTTTCATCTTAACTTCAAGAAATCTTTGTTGTATTTTTCAGGCTAATGACAAGTTCTGGAAGGTCAGGTATGACCATGAGGCTGCTAAAAAAGCCAGGAAGGCTAAAAAGGCCGCCAGGAGAGCCGCTCCCCGCAAGAAGGGGAGTAAGCCTAGCGCCTCAGAGCTGCTTCAGCTGGATGACTCCTCCGAGTCAGAGGTAACCCTTCATTCTTATGCTCTTCTCTTGTTTTTTGTTTGTTCTTAACCACCTTATTGACATTGATTATCAGCAGGAGGACACCGGAGCGAGTAACCCGGTGATTGAAGAGGTAACTATACTTTCCTCCGACTCGGACCCCTTGCCAAGGCTGAAAGTCCGAAGAGTAACCCGGAAAGTAAGATTTTCCCATCCTTTAGCTTATCAAGATCCTCAATTTCTTTTGAAGCAACAGATTCATGAGAGCCGGAGGCAAACCCGGGCCAGCAAGGATGCAGATCTCTCCTCCGGCTTACCCGAAGCATCAAGGAAGCGCCGGACCGAGGTTATCTCCGACATATCCTTTTCATCCTTTGGCGGGCATCACTCGCCAACCACTCAATTCTTCTGATTCAAACTATCAGGAAACTTCACCTTCCTCCGATGACTCCATGCAATCTAACTTGCCGGCTTTCAAGACTGCCCCTGGGTAATGATGACCATCTCATTTTGTGCTTATCTCATCTATGTTTTTTGCACTAACCTTTTAACTTTCAGTGCCCAAGCCAAGCTCAGCAAGAAGGCAAAGAAAAGTAAACCGGTCGAAGAGCCAGACTTAACTGAACCCAACACTTCTGCCTCTGAGCCGCCATCTGCACCAGCTCCAGAAACCGCCGTTCCAACTGAAGAACAAACCATGGCGGGTTCTGACAACCCGGAGATTCCCAGCTCAGCTCAACCAGCCGATGACCCGGATGTGGTGATTACCCGAACCGAATATGTTGAGCCGGGAAGACCCACTGTGCTGGCCAGATGCTCTGCCAAAGAAGAACTGCTGGAGCGCCGCAGGGCCAGACTGGATATCACTGACTATGCTAACTTGAGCATTGGAGACATTGTTTCTGGTTACATTGGTCAAGTGCACAACAGCCGGGACCTGGAGATTGACATGGTGAAGCAGATACAGCAAAAATCTGAGTCATCCTTACCATGCTAGCCCCCAAGTCTATTACTTATGATAGAATATGTTGTAGACTTAATTCCGGCTTACCTTCATGAACCGACACTATAAATAGAATCCTTCAGCATACATTAGCCCCCAAGTGCCAAGTGGCTTTGCTTGCAAAGTGCTTGGGACTTTAATGTTGCATGATAATTACTCAAACTGTAACCCGGAATTTGTACAGGCAGCCTGCAAGAATTTTGAGTCGGAAATCTCTGAGCTGAAGAACCGTCTGAAGACTCGGGAAATTGAGACCCGGAAGGCCAATGCCAAGTTTGAGTTCAGTGTTGTTGCACAAGAAAAATTGAAGAAAAAATTTGAAACAGAAAGAAAGACTTGGGCCGAGGAGAACACTGCCTTGCTCAGCCGGGCCGAACAAGCGGAGGCTGCTCTGACTGAAAGAACCGCCGAACTCTCCGGCTTAAAACGCCATGTGTCACAGATGGTCTCCGCAATCTTCGGTAAGTCGTTCTGCAAGCTTTTAACAAGTTTACATCATTCATGTCTCATAAATCCCACCATTGCCATCAGCTCACCTGACTTTGCTATACAGGTCCCAGAAGCTCCAATCTTAATCAGAATGTTCTGACCAAGCTGAAGGTTGTTTACACTTTGGTGGAGCAACTCTACACCGGGTCACAGCGTGCTTTAGCCGTTGTGGCTCTGTCCAACGAAGTTCCGACTCACTTGGCAGACGTACTCAGGCGGCTTGCCGTTCTTCCTCAACGCTTCCAAGAGCTGAGACGGGCTTCTGCGAGAGCCGGAGCTATAGCTACTCTGAGCCAAGCCAAGGCTTTTCTCCCGGAGCTAGACCCGGCCGACATCGCTCTTGGATACCCCAGCCTGAAGGAAGACGGGACCCCTTTTGACCAGAAAGACTTCGCCGCCTGTGTGAAAAGCGTGCGCCCGGTGGCTACCTTGATTGGGAATGACACAGATCTTACCAAGTATCAGCCGGGCTATGACGCGGAGAATCAAAGGATCCCAACTCCACGCTATGAAGCAGTCAGCCTGATCCCGCCGACTCGTAAGCACACCTTCGCCCCAGAAGTTGACCCGGCCGGGTTAATTGATGATGAGGCTCAGTTTGAAGCTTTGAGCAGCATTGACTGGAAATCATCAACCTTCCAGGTCATGGGAACAGCCGGAGGAGCGGAGAGGGATGAGCCGGGAGCTTCAACCCAACAAGCATCTTGATTTTTTAGGCGGCTCATGGTTACACCTTAAAAACAATGCCTCACCTTTTGAACTCGGGGAGTCTTGTAATAGAGTAGGACAAACACTTAATTCCGTCGTGCCATATCGCACGTGTGCAGCGCTTAACTATGTTGAAGCTGCTCTTTTATATTCCTCCGGGTTATGTTTGTTCTTTTACTTTCCTGGAATGTAAAGAGCTGTCTTTTAATTGTCCTGCATAGAAAGCAAAACACAAGTCTTTTAGGCGGCTTACCGCACTGAAAGTCATATATTTTACAAATAACCCGGAATATGAACCAAAGTCATAAAAGACCGGCTCTCAATTATACCCTCGAGGTAACCATAACAGCATACTTGCAAGCCTTCAAGCACACTTCCGGTTTATGCAACCCAAATAATAAGGTTAAGAACTCAACTCCGGTTCACCAGCATCAATAATGCTTATTGTGTGCTATCAACATTGTGAAACAAAATTAAGCCGGCGGAGTAAGAACCGCCCTTGCGCACTGTTGATATGATCAAAAGAACTTGTTGCACACCAAAAGATCAAAAACTTAGGGGCTTCTGATTCGAATACGACCAGAGAACCGTCCCAAAGGGGTTAAGATAAGATTCGAATGCGATCATATAGCCCCCAGTGGCTTTGGCGTTGCCGATCAAGAGGGTACCGACAGCTATGTTCTCTTTGGTTCGAATACGACCGATGTTTGAACAGGAAGCCCCCAAATGACCTTGAGAGTTGTTTAACGACGCTGATTCGAATACGATCCACGTCGGTTCCCAAAGGGGGTTGAGCTATGATTCAAATATGATCAAGAAAAACTCCCCAATGAGCTCGGCGATTTGCCAATCAAGTGGGTATCGACAGTTATGTTCTCTTTGGTTCGAATACGACCTATGTTTGAATAGGAAGCCCCCAGGTGATCATATTGTTAACGGCTAGATTCGAATATGATCGTAAGCCGGATCCACCTCCAAGTGACCATGTAATGTTGTAACAGAAATATCACATTTACCTTTGGAGGAGAAAAGGACAGAGGTCCTGCTTTATTATTCATCATAATATATACATGGCTATCGAGATATATACACTATGAGAGCCGGTGGCTCAAGTGTAATAAGGCCGAAGCTGAGCTATGTTCCACGGCCGACGGGTCTCTTCCTCCGACTTACGTGAATCTTTGTGCTCCCGAACATCGATAAGGTAGTATGACCCGTTGTGCAAGTTCTTGCTGACCACAAAGGGCCCTTCCCAAGGCGGGGATAACTTGTGTGCATCTGTTTGGTCTTGGATGAGCCGGAGCACCAGATCACCTTCCTGGAAGACCCTGGACTTAACTCGGCGGCTGTGATAGCAGCGCAGGTCTTGTTGGTAAATCGCCGAGCGAGCTGCTGCCACATCACGCTGTTCGTCCAACAAGTCAAGAGCATCTTGACGCGCCCGCTCATTATCCGCCTCAACATAAGCCGCCACTCGAGGCGAGTCATGACGGATGTCGCTAGGAAGGACTGCTTCCGCTACATAAACCATGAAGAAAGGCATGTAACCCGTAGACCTATTAGGAGTAGTATTGATGCTCCATAACACGAAGGGTAACTCCTCCACCCAACAACCCGGCGTCCGTTGCAAAGGGACCAAAAGCCGGGGCTTGATGCCCTTCAAGACTTCCTGATTGGCTCTCTCAGCTTGACCATTGGACTGAGGGTGAGCCACTGATGAAACATCAAGCCGGATATGTTCTCGTTGACAAAACTCCTCCATGGCGCCCTTAGACAGATTGGTACGATTGTCAGTTATAATGCTGTGTGGAAAACCAAAGCGAAATATCACCCTTTTCATGAACTGAACCGTTGTGGCCGCGTCACACTTGCTAACTGGCTCTACCTCAACCCACTTTGTGAACTTGTCAACCGCCACCAAGAGGTGGGTCTTCTTATCCTTGGACCTTTTAAAAGGCCCAACCATATCAAGCCCCCAGACCGCAAACGGCCAAGTGATGGGAATCATCCTCAATTCCTGAGCCGGCACATGAGCCCGTCGCGAGAACCTCTGGCAACCGTCACATTTACTGACCAAATCCTCTGCATCAGCATGAGCCGTCAGCCAATAAAAACCATGACGAAAAGCCTTGGCCACAAGGGACTTTGAGCCGGCATGATGGCCACAATCCCCCTCGTGAATTTCTCGTAAAATTTCTTGACCTTCCTCAGGGGAAACGCAACGCTGGAAAGTTCCAGTGACACTGCGACGATGCAGCTCACCATTGATAATTATCATTGACTTAGACCGCCAGGTTATTTGTCTGGCCAAAGTTTCATCCTCAGGCAATTCTCCCCGGGTCATGTAAGCCAAGTATGGTACTGTCCAGTCTGGGTAGTGCGGAGAGCCGCCACCAACTGTGCCTCCGGGTCAGGAACAGCCAAGTCTTCCTCTGTAGGCAACTTGACAGAAGGGTTATGCAAGACGTCCAGGAAAGTATTAGGCGGCACCGGCTTTCGCTGAGAGCCCAGCCGGCTTAATGCATCAGCCACCTCGTTCTTCCTGCGATCGATGTGCTCTACTTGGTAACCCTGAAAAAGTCCAGCAATGGCATCGACTTCGCGGCGATAAGCCGCCGTGAGAGGGTCCTTGGAATCCCACTTGCCTGACACTTGTTGGGCCACTAAGTCTGAGTCGCCAAAGCACCTTACCCGGCTTAAGCTCATCTCTTTAGCCATCCGAAGACCATGGAGCAAGGCCTCGTACTCAGCCGCATTGTTAGTACAGGGAAACATCAACCGTAGCACATAGCAAAACTTGTCACCTCGAGGGGAAGCTAATACAACTCCAGCCCCCGAGCCCTCCAATTGCCTAGACTCGTCGAAGTGAATAGTCCAGTATGTATTATCCGGTTTCTCTTCAGGCACCTGCAACTCTGTCCAATCATTGATGAAATCCACCAATGCTTGAGATTTGATAGCCGTGCGTGGCACGTATTTCAGACCATGAGGCCCAAGCTCTATAGCCCACTTAGCCACTCTTCCCGTGGCTTCTCTGTTTTGGATGATATCTCCTAGGGGAGCAGAACTAACCACAGTGATAGGATGACCCTGGAAATAATTCTTAAGCTTCCGGCTTGCCATGAACACCCCATAAACAAGCTTCTGCCAATGTGGATACCGTTGTTTGGACTCAATGAGTACTTCACTGACATAGTAAACCAGCCGCTGAACCGGATACTCCTTACCCTCTTCCTTGCGCTCCACCACCACAGCCACACTGACGGCTCGGGTGTTAGCGGCTACATACAGCAATAAGGGCTCCTTGTCAACCGGAGCAGCAAGAACTGGGGGCTCAGCCAGCTATCTCTTCAAATCCTCAAAAGCAGCATTAGCAGCATCATTCCAGACAAAGTCATCTGTTTTCTTCATCAACTGGTACAGTGGCATGGCCTTTTCACCCAAACGGCTTATAAACCGGCTCAAAGCAGCGATGCGGCCCGCCAGACGCTGGACGTCGTTTATGCACACCGGCTTAGCCAGAGAGGTGATTGCCTTGATCTTTTCCGGGTTAGCTTCAATGCCTCTGTGAGAAACCAGAAAACCCAAGAGCTTGCCTGCGGGAACACCGAAAACACACTTGGCCGGGTTAAGCATCATCTTGTAAACCCGAAGATTATCAAAGGTTTCCCTAAGATCATCTACCAGGGTCTCCTTCTCCCTGGATTTAACCACGATCATCCACATAGGCATGAACATTGCGCCCAATTTGGTTATGAAGACAATTCTGCACACAACGCTGGTAAGTCGCCTGTGCACTCTTGAGCCCAAAAGGCATAGACACATAACAGAAGGCTCCAAAGGGAGTGATGAACGCCGTCTTTTCCTGGTCCTTAACTGCCATTTTAATCTGATGGTACCCAGAATAAGCATCCAAAAAACTTAAGCGCTCACAACCCGCCGTAGCATCAATAATTTGATCAATACTGGGGAGAGCAAAAGGATCAGCCGGACAAGCTTTGTTTAAATCCGTGTAGTCCACACACATCCGCCAGGTGTCGTTCTTCTTGAGCACGAGCACCGGGTTAGCTAACCATTCTGGATGAAAAACTTCAACAATAAACCCGGCCGCCAAGAGCAGGGCCACCTCCTCACCAATGGCTTTCCGCCTCTCCTCATTAAACCGGCGAAGGAATTGCCTGGCCGGCTTAAATTTCGGATCAATATTGAGAGTGTGCTCAGCGAGTTCTCTAGGTACACCCGGCATGTCAGAAGGTTTCCATGCAAAAATGTCCCTGTTCTCACGGATGAACTCGATGAGCGCGCCTTCCTATTTCGGATCCAGATTGGTACTGATGCTAAACTGCTGAGATGAGTCACCTGGAACAAAGTCAACAAGCTTAGTCTCATCGGCTGACTTAAATTTCATTGCCGGCTCATGCTCCGTGGTCGGCTTTTTCAAAGCCGTTGTCCTTGTAAAACTTCAACTCCTCTGTCGCACAAACAGATTCAGCGTAAGCCGCGTCACCTTCCTCACACTCCAAGGCTATCTTTCGGCTGCCATGAACCGTAATGGTCCCATTGTGACCCGGCATCTTGAGCTGCAAATACACGTAACACGGTCGTGCCATGAACTTGGCGTAAGCCGGCCGCCCAAATAAAGCATGATACGGACTTCTTATCTTAACCACCTCAAAGGTTAATTTTTCCGCCCTGTAGTTGTACTCATCTCCAAACGCCACTTCCAGCTCGATCTTACCAACTGGATATGCCGACTTACCAGGCACCACACCATGGAAAACAGTATTGGACTGGCTGAGGTTCTTATCAATCAACCCCATACGACGGAAGGTCTCATAATAGAGGATGTTGATGCTGCTGCCTCCGTCCATGAGCACCTTAGTGAATTTATATCCCCCCACCTGAGGAGCCACCACCAGGGCCAGGTGACCCGGATTATCAACCCGGGGAGGGTGATCTTCCCTACTCCACACAATCGGCTGCTCAGACCATCTTAAATAGCGTGGAACCGCCGGCTCAACAGCATTCACAGCCCTTTTATGAAGCTTCTGATCTCGCTTGCACAGACTGGTGGTAAACACATGATACTGTCCACCATTGAGCTGCTTTGGATTGGTCTGGTATCCCCCCTGCTGCTGCTGATGATGACCCTGGCCGGACTGCTGATTAAAGCCCCCTTGAACATTCTGAGAATTGGAATTTGAACCGCCGCCCGGGCCATGAAAGCCGCCAGCGCCTGAGCCGCCGCCCGGGCCACCGTTGCCATTGAAAGCATTGGAATTTTTAAAGGCCTTCATGATTGCGCAGTCTTTCCACAGATGAGTGGCCGGCTTTTCCCTAGAGCCATGCCTTGGACAAGGCTCATTCAACAACTGCTCAAGCGTCGGGCCTGACCCGCCGCCGCGGGGAGGCGGTCTCCCCTTGCGCCGGTGGTTGTTACCCTGTGAACTGGCATTGGCCACAAACTCCATACTGCCATCAGCCTTATGCTTGTTACCTCCCTGGTTCGCCGGGTTATGCTGGGGGCCCTTGCCATTGCCATTCCGTTTTCCCTTCCCTATCCTTTCATCATCCGACGCGGGATCCTTGGTACTATCAGAGTCGGCGTACTTAACCAAAGCCGCCATCAGCGTACCCATATCATTGCAATCGCGCTTGAGCCGCCCGAGCTTCATCTTCAGGGGCGCAAAGCGACAATTCTGCTCTAACATTAAGACTGCAGAGCCGGCATCCATCTTATCAGATGAATGTATAATCTCTTTTACCCGGCGAACCCAATGGGTTGTAGACTCACCCTCCTGCTGCTTACAGTTAGTCAAATCCACAATTGACATAGACTGCCTACAGGTATCTTTGAAGTTTTGGATGAACCGGGCCTTTAGTTCAGCCCAATACCCGATAGAGTTCGGTGGCAGTCCTTTCAACCAAGTGCGGGCAGTCCCATCTAACATCATGGTGAAGTACTTGGCCATTGCCGCTTCGCTGACCTCCAGCAACTCCATAGCCATCTCGTAACTATCGATCCACGCTTCGGGTTGTAAATCAGCCGTGTAATTAGGTACCTTCCTAGGCCCCTTGAAATCTTTGGGCAGACGTTCATTACAAAGAGCCGGCACCAGACAAGGAACACCTCCGGTCCTCGTAGGTATACCCGCGTCGACGGAAGCCGTCGGATAAGCCGGGAGTGGCTGGTAACCCGTCAACTGAGCCGCCTGCTCCGCCTCTTGCCGTGCTCTGTCTTGGTCAACCGCGTTAAAGGCCCCATTATGAACCGAGCCGTGGCCAGGAGGCAAGTCACGGCGTCGGACATTGCTTGAGCCGGTCGCTAAGACCATGTGCCTGCTATAACTCGGGCTCCGGCCTGGACGAGGGGTTGAATGAATCATGTCCCGGCTATAAGAATACGCCTCCTATTGCGCCAGAGCCGTCTAAAGGAGCTCTCTGACCCGGCGAGTTTCAACCGCCGTCGGAGAGTCGCCATCGATTGGGAGAGCCGCCAGTCGCGCCGCCGCGGCGACCATATTTTCCAACGGGTTGGCATAATGACCCGGTGGTATTGGCACGTACTAAGGCGCGGTAACGTTCACCCGGGGAGGCCCCATCACTTGGGGCTGAATTGACGTTCCAGCCCTGGGTGTCGTGATCTCTGGCGGTTTACTGGGCCCCGCACCAGGCGTGTTGAAGAGGTTTCGAGGATCGTAAACCGGAGGGAGTCGAGATTGGGCCTTTTGATGCCTCCTTCTCATGACCTCATTGGATGCGTTCTGATCCATCGTGAGCCGGAAAGACTGTGCCTGAATCAGCTGAGTCTGGGCGTCGAGAGCCGCCCTTTCCACAGCCATCCTGATCCCTTCCGCCGCCAGATCCTCCTTGGCTTTTGCTAGATCCAACTTTAACTGTGCCACCTCCGCGTCATGCTGAGCTTGATCCGCTGGGGCGACCGTAGCGGTTAACAGGGCCGTCATCTTGTCTGTGAGATCCATCAGCACCTGAGCCGGCGAGGGCACAGGGCTTCCTGCCCCGGCGGTGGGGTTTTGAACAGGTTGTGCGCCAGCCATGAAGATTCCAACCCGGCTTGGCGGCTCAAAGGGGTCCGGAATACTGTCGCCATCGGAACAACCCCTGAGCCTGCCATCTTGAAGTTGGTATAACGAATCGGTCTCCTCTGTGGATGACTCGCCGTCAGAGCGAGCGGCCGTCTCATCACCAGATCCAGATCCTTCAGAGAGCTCTCCATGGACGCATCCCACGAAAGCACGCTTCAAGGCAGGCAAAGTCCGGGCGGGTCGTGCACGTTGAGCCGTCTCGATGAGATCGGCGCAGAGGTCCGGCTCAGGGCCCGGCTCACCAATCTTGCCAATAAAGACGTGGATTCCGTCGAAGGGGACCCGGTACCCGTACTCAATTAAGCCGGCGTCAGGGCCCCAATCTGCATCGTCAATGTAGAGCTTGCCGCGACGACTCTTGGTCATCCGGCCCACAGCGTATCCCTTGAGCCCTTCGAAGCTGCCCTTCAAGAACTCAAATCCACCGTGCGCTGGCCCTACGGTGGGCGCCAGCTGTCGTGGAATTGTCACGGCAGATGTCCTCGTGCAAGGACTTAGTCGTGGAGCCATCGCAGCTAGGAAGCTTAAAGGGGTTAAACGGGACAAGGAACACGAGGATTATACTGGTTCGGCCCCTTACGGTGAAGGTAAAAGCCTACGTCCATTTGAGATGGTATTACTTAGGGTTTCGATGACCAGGGAGCTAAATCGCTATGCCCGGCTCTCGATCTGTAGTCTCTCCTCCTGCCGCCGGGTCGTCCCTTTATATAGAGAGGTTGACGCCCCGCGGCTCTCAGAGTCCCGGACGGCTTATAACAGTATCCGGATCGGAATCTTAACTACTCTTGCCTTACGTTACAAGTCTTGCCATAACGGCGGTTTATCACTATGGGCCTTAAGCCGCCTCCAGGTCTTAAGCCCACTATTGATCCGCCATCTTCAAGCCTAGTACTGGGCTTCACGTGATGATCATTATAACGTAACCCGGCCCCTCCTGGGCGGGTGACTCTAATGGTTATATCCTCAGCAGACACCTTTGCCTCTATCAAGTGGTATCAGATTTCCAGGTTGCTCGGTGAGATTTTACAGTTTTTCGTAGTTTAGATCGAGTCTGTTCTTCATACCTACAGTCCACGAAAAAGCCACAAAAAAAATTTAGGGTTAGTTCAGTATATCCGAACCAATCTGAGCCTTTGCATAATCTTTTTAGGGTTTTTGCTTTGTTGAATTTGCGGTTGCATCGTCGTGTCAAGTTGCTGGTCTTAGAGTCTAGTCTTTTAGAGTTTCGAGTTCTGGTCATAAGTTGTCACGCCGCCGCCGCACCATCATAATCGCCTTGCCATCTACCACCATTGCTTATCCGCCACCGCTCTGAATCCGTATCCATATACCACCACCAATCTGTATTCATATACCACCACCGATCCGTATCCATATACCACCACCGCTACCATATACCACCACCACTGCCATATCCTACCACCATATATCCACCACCAATCCGAGTTCTTTTCATATTCGGTTTGTTTTAGAGATCCATCTATTTTCCGTTTCGTGTTTCCTTGCCTGAGTAGGTCTCGGAAAAAAAAAGTCTGGAGACCCCCGGGCAGTTTTTAGGCCAAAATTTCGGCAACCAAAAATATTATTTCCCTATCCTATTTTTAGGTCCCGGGGAGTGTTTTGAGACACTCGCCATCATAGTGATTTTTTGTCGCACTTTTTCGTCGTCGCTGCCCTGATTTCCGAAAAAAAATAGTCAAAAAATTTTGTGCCGATCCTGTCAGTTTGACCTGGGAAGAGTTTTGAGACACTCACCATTATAGTGATTTTTCGCCCCAAAAAAAGAGCGCAAAAAAAGAGCAAAAAAAAAGAGCAAATTTTTTTTTCCAGAGTGTGCTTTTCCCTTGTTTACGTGCAGCGCAGTGATTTTGTTAGTGTTCTAGGCTCGCGTCTCTAGCACGGTCTAGCCTAGGACCAGCACAGTACCGTCGTTGAGCGTTTATTCAACTTTGCATCTCTGAATTGATTATTGCTGACCATTTTTGCTACTATATTATAAGCCTTCCCAGCTCCACATACATCTACATCGTGCGTTTGACTCTCCCTGGTAATCGCTCTATCCAAGCATTGAGAGTTTTGACTACAACGGTTGCCGATCACCACCTGCTGCTGGGTAAGAACTGGTAAGAATTTGAGATTCGCTTGAAGGTTTTGTGACACACCACCATCACCACCACTTCCTAGTAGTCTGCAGGATCATATTCTTTTGTGTTTCTATTGCTGCTAACTATGGCAGGATCACAAGCCGATGAGACTGATTGGGAGAACATGACGAACAAGGAGTTGCATGATAAATTTCAGCAAATGATGAGTGGCCAGGTGGGAGATGTGCTAAACCGATTTGAAGAGGCTATGGAGAAGATAGATACCGTGGAGAAGTCGTTCGAGACAAAGCTGGATAACAAGTTTACTGAATTACTCAAGCGTCTTCCCCAACCACCACCGGCTGCACATGTCGCACCGCTACAACAACAACAACCACATCTCCAACGCCGCCTTCCAAATCAAGTGGGACGAGCACAGCGCGTTCCAATTGAGACTGGTCAAAATTCGGGTGCCGCTGCACCTACTGTTGATGCTTCTTTGGCTCCTGCTACTGCGGCGGCTGAGGAGGATGACGATTATGCGGGCGATTATGAGGATGAGGTTGATCAAAATCAGAACTACGTGCAGCCACCAGCACCACCACCAGCAGATCGACCTCAGGTATATATTCGCAACGGTAGGCCAGCACCACCACCTCAGGTACGAGATCATGACCATCTCCCTAAACTGAAATTGAATATTCCACCATTTGAGGGTAGATATGTTCCTGATATATATCTTACTTGGGAGTTAGAAACTGAACAACGATTTACATGTTTACAATATCCTGAGGAGAGACGTGTTCCTACTGCTGTTTGTGCTTTCACTAGCTTTGCCTGTGTTTGGTGATCTGAACATTGTAGATTATATCCTGTTCCAGCTACTTGGGCTGCTTTGAAAACTGCTATGCGTACTCGTTGGGTTCCACCATATTATCAACGTGAATTACTTCAAAAATTGCAGCGCTTAAGACAAGGGAAAAATTCTGTAGAAGAATATTATCAGGAATTACAAACTGGCATGATTAGATGTGGTATTGTTGAGGAGAATGAAGCTATGCTTGCACGTTTTATGGGTGGATTAAATAAAGAGATTCAGACCATTCTAGAGTATAAGGATTATAATAATATCACTCGTTTATTCCATCTTGCTTGTAAAGCTGAACGTGAAGTGCAGGATCGACAGCCATTGGCGCGAACTAACTTTTCTGCAGGTCGACCTTCATCATGGACACCGCGTGCATCTTCTACTTCCACTGCACCAGCACCTCCATCAGGTTCCACCTCCAGCCGTGATACAAGAAAGCAGGCACAACCACCACTATCTGCCAAGAGTGCACCTGCCAGGCCTGCACAGAGCTCTTCTTCTTCCATGGCATCGACAGGGCACACAAGTGATATTATTTGTCGTCGTTGTAAGGGAAGAGGACATTATGCGAGAGAATGTAAATCTCAGCGTGTAATGATTGCTACTGAGGATGGTGGGTATGAGTCCGCTAGTGACTATGATGAGGAGACTTTGGCTCTTATTACACGTGAAGAACATGGTGGAGATGATTCTGAACATGAGACGCAATACATGGCTCCTGACGACGCTGACAGGTATGAATGTTTAGTTGCTCAACGTGTTTTGAGTGTGCAGGTCACACAAGCAGAGCAAAATCAGAGGCATAATTTGTTCCATACAAAGGGAGTTGTGAAGGAACGTTCTGTTCGCGTCATCATAGATGGAGGGAGCTGTAACAACTTGGCTAGCATGGAGATGGTGGAGAAACTATCTCTCACCACAAGACCACATCCACATCCTTACTACATCCAATGGTTCAACAACAGCGGCAAGTTTAAGGTAACACGTACTGTTCGTGTGCATTTTAGTATCTCTACATATGCTGATTATGTTGATTGTGATGTGGTACCCATGCAAGCATGTTCCTTATTACTTGGTAGACCATGGCAATTTGATAAAAACTCTGTACAACATGGTAGAAACAATCAGTATACTCTTGTTCATAAGGATAAAAATATTACTTTGCTTCCTATGACTCCTAATTCCATTTTGAAAGATGACATTAATAGAGCTAATAAAGCAAAACAGGAGAAAAATAAGAGTGAAAATCAGATTGTGGCAAAACAATTTGAGCAACAAATGAAACCTAATAATAAATCATCTAGTGTTGTTTCTGAAATTAAATTGAAAAGTGCATGTTTACTTGCCACAAAATCTGATATTGATGAGCTAGATTTCAACAAATCTGTTTGCTATGCTTTTGTGTGCAAAGAGGCATTATTTTCATTCGAGGACGTGCCTTCCTCTTTGCCCCCTGCTGTCACTAACATTTTGCAGGAGTTCGCTGACGTCTTTCCACAAGACGTGCCACCGGGATTACCACCTATTCGAGGGATTGAGCATCAAATTGACTTAATTCCCGGTGCATCGCTACCCAACCGTGCACCATACCGTACCAATCCAGAGGAGACGAAGGAGATTATGCGTCAAGTACAGGAGCTGCTCGACAAAGGTTATATACGTGAATCTCTTAGTCCTTGTGTTGTTCCTATCATACTTGTGCCTAAAAAGGATGGTACATCGCGTATGTGTGTTGATTGTAGAGGCATTAATAACATTACTATTCGTTATCGTCATCCTATTCCTAGGCTAGATGATATGCTTGATGAATTGAGTGGCTCTACAATATTTTCCAAAGTTGATTTGCGTAGTGGATACCATCAAATTCGTATGAAACTGGGAGATGAATAGAAAACAGCATTTAAAACTAAGTTTGGTTTATATGAGTGGTTAGTCATGCCTTTTGGGTTAACTAATGCACCTAGTACTTTCATGAGACTAATGAACAAAGTTTTACATGCTTTTATTGGACGATTTGTGGTTGTCTATTTTGATGATATACTGATTTATAGCAAATCTTTGGAAGAACATTTACGTGCTGTTTTTATTGCTCTACGTGATGCACGTTTGTTTGGTAACCTTGGAAAGTGCACCTTTTGCACCGACCGAGTATCTTTTCTTGGCTATGTTATTACTCCACAGGGAATTGAAGTTGATAAAGCCAAGATTGAAGCTATTGAGAGTTGGCCGCAGCCCAAAACGGTCACACAAGTGAGGAGTTTCCTTGGCCTCGCTGGTTTCTATAGGCGTTTTGTGAGAGATTTCAGCACCATTGCTGCACCTCTCAACGAGCTTACAAAGAAGGATGTGCCTTTTGTTTGGGGTACCGCACAGGAAGAAGCCTTCACGGTATTGAAAGATAAGTTGACACATGCTCCTTTACTCCAACTTCCTGATTTTAATAAGACTTTTGAGCTTGAATGTGATGCTGGTGGAACTGGATTAGGAGGTGTGTTATTACAAGATGGTAAACCTGTTGCATACTTTTCTGAAAAATTGAGTGGGCCTAGTCTGAACTATTCTACTTATGATAAAGAACTATATGCTCTTGTTCGGACTTTAGAAACATGGCAACATTATTTATGGCCCAAAGAATTTGTTATACATTCTGATCATGAATCTTTGAAACATATTAAAAGTCAAGCTAAACTGAATCGTAGACATGCTAAATGGGTTGAATTCATTGAAACTTTCCCTTATGTCATTAAACACAAGAAGGGTAAAGAAAATGTTATTGCTGATGCATTGTCTCGTCGCTATACTATGCTGTCACAACTTGACTTCAAAATATTTGGTTTGGAGACCATCAAAGATCAATATGTGCATGATGCTGATTTTAAAGATGTTTTGCAGAATTGTAAAGAAGGAAGAACCTGGAACAAGTTTGTCGTTAATGATGGATTTGTGTTCCGTGCTAACAAGCTATGTATTCCAGCTAGCTCTCTTCGTCTTTTGTTGTTGCAGGAGGCGCATGGAGGAGGATTAATGGGACACTTTGGTGTGAAGAAGACGGAGGACGTACTTGCTACACATTTATTTTGGCCAAAGATGAGACGGGATGTTGAGCGTTTTGTTGCTCGCTGCACTACATGTCAAAAAGCTAAGTCACGACTCAATCCTCATGGTTTATATATGCCTTTGCCTGTACCTAGTGTTCCTTGGTAGGATATATCTATGGACTTTGTTTTAGGTTTACCTCGAACAAAGAAGGGGAGGGATAGCATATTTGTTTTCGTGGATAGATTCTCAAAAATGGCACACTTTATACCATGTCATAAAAGCGATGATGCTGTTAATGTTGCTGATTTGTTCTTCCGTGAAATTATTCGTTTGCATGGTGTGCCAAATACTATTGTTTCAGATCGTGATACTAAATTTCTTAGCCACTTTTGGAGATGTTTATGGGCTAAGTTGGGGACTAAACTGCTTTTTAGTACTACTTGTCACCCCCAAACTGATGGACAAACTGAAGTAGTCAATAGAACATTGTCTACTATGCTTAGGGCTGTTTTGAAGAATAATAAGAAAATGTGGGAAGAATGCTTGCCTCATATTGAGTTTGCTTATAATCGTTCATTGCATTCTAGTACTAAGATGTGCCCTTTTGAAATTGTGTATGGTTTCCTACCTCGTGCACCTATTGATTTGTTGCCTCTTCCATCTTCGGAGAAGGTTAATTTTGATGCTAAACAACGTGCTGAATTGATCTTAAAAATGCATGAGTTAACTAAGGAAAACATTGAGCGTATGAATGCTAAATATAAACTTGCTGGAGATAAGGGTAGAAAACATGTTGTGTTTGCACCTGGAGATCTTGTTTGGTTACATTTGCGTAAGGATAGATTTCCTGATTTGCGCAAATCAAAGCTAATGCCACGTGCTGATGGTCCTTTTAAGGTGTTAGAGAAAATAAATGATAATGCATATAAACTTGAGCTGCCTGCAGATTTTGGGGTTAGTCCCACTTTTAACATTGCAGATTTGAAGCCTTATTTGGGTGAGGGAGATGAGCTTTCGTCGAGGACGACTTCATTTCAAGAAGGGGAGGATGATGAGGACATCAATACCATTGTTACACCCACAGCCCCTGCTGCTATACATACTGGACCAATTACTAGAGCTCGCGCACGCCAATTAAATTACCAGGTACTTTCGTTTCTTGGTAATGATTCTAATGGTCATGAGAATATGATGCTGCCTAAATTGGATACATTTGTTTTGCTTACAAATGAAGGGCCTAGCTTTGAGAAGGATGAACATTGGAGCAAGAACAAGCATGGAGATGATGGCATGCGCATGGGGAACAAGAACGGAGTTACAAGTGATGATTTCAAGACGTTGAAGCCACCATAATGCGTGCATGAAGCCTTGGACGAAATATACAACATGCCACTTCATAAATTTCGTACAGAGGCTATTATAGGTGCTGCGTCACCTTATTATTGGGCCAGGCCCATGTAATTTCGAAATACTTGAGTATAGGATGTTTTTAGAGTCCGTATGTGTGGAGAAACAAGAGATAGGGTTGGTTTCGGACCCCTCCTCCAAGGGCCACGAAATTCCCCCCTCTTCCTCCATATATACAGCCCTTAGGGCACCATTTAGGCTTTGGATTTTGTTAGATTAAAAGTTTGCCATAGCTGCAACTTCGCGTACTTCGTTTGTGTTCAACGACCAGACCAAGACGTCACAGAACCCCACCTTGATCGACAAAGCTTTCAGCTTATATTCGCAATATCCAGATTGCAAGCTTAGTTTCTTGCTTGTTCTTCGTTTGCTCGCAGGAAACAGAACCTCGTGGTCAGGTTGATCGTGCTCCGGCGTGGTCAATAACCTCTCGAAGTTGGTTTAGCGATTGCTAAGGCGCGACGTCATCGCACGTTCGTAGTCGGATCGTCAAAGTCGACTTCCACCAAAGCGATATCCATCATCTCATCGAAAGACGGGACACCTTTGCCTCTATCAGGGAAACACTCTATTGGACAAGATCCACACCAAGTACTCCTCAAAAGACAAGCAATACATGGGATGCATCAAGATCCAAGAATAACAAGGAAAATAAGGATATAAAGGTAGTTAATCCAAATCTCAAGGACAGATGGGTCTTGCATCCAAGATAAATCTTCCCTCTAGGAGGTCTTGCATCCATGAAGGATTTTCCCGTGTAGGGGCCTTGCATCCACTAGAGGGATCTTCCCATCTAGGGGTCTTGTACTCCTCAAGGTCTTCTCTCTAGGAGGAATCCCGCAAGGGGACATGAGCTGAACTCTATGATATGAGATCTATTGCTAACCCTAGAAAGGAGGTGGGAGAAGACTATATAGTGGTAGCCACGAAGGGGTAAGTAAGGGAGAGAGAGGGCTACATGGGCCGCGGCCCAACTCATTGCTCGCAGGCAGGACGGAAGTTCCGGGGATGGCCAGAAGCTCCGTGGGGCGAACACTCGGGCAAGGTTCCGAACTATCCAGAGAGTTTGCACTCGTCAGGGTCGTCGTGGCCGGAAGTTCCGAGTAGGGCCGGAGGTTTTGGGCGCTGGAAGTTCGAGGTCGAGGCCGGAGGTTCCGAGGTCTCCAGGGACTTGCCCTCGCTTCTTCTTCCTTCTCTTCCAACTCTTCCAAGCTTCTCTCAATGATGGTGTAGGCGAAGTCTTGCACTTGCGCTTGCACTTCTCCTCGTCATCCATGAAGCTCTGATAATACCTATGCATGCATACGATAGGATTGTCTAGTGTATTGTCCTCGAAGAGGCAGATGAACACGTGTAAAGAAGATTCATCTTTGGAGGTGTTTGGCTACAGAAATGGTAACGGTAATGTAAACGTAATCAGATCACAGCGTTTATGGAGGTGTAATGAGTTTTTCCCAGTTTGTTTGGTTCATGTTCAGGGAAAGGAATTGATTGCCATTGCTTTGCCCGACCCTGCTGCTCGTCGGCCACCATCAGTGGTCCCGGTCTGCTCTTGCTCGGCCCAGCCGCCCAGAATCTCCAACGCCACCGACCGTCCCCAAAATCAAGTGCCGCCGGCCATTCCCGAGCATGTGCGCTACTGGTGGCCTTCGATCTCAAGCACCGCCGGCCTTCCCGATAACAAGCGCCACCCGATGCTCCAATCTCCCGCAAGGAACTCTTCCCTTTCTTCAAGCAGCATGGAGGCGCCGGCGCCGGAAGGGAAGGGGATTGGGAGGCGGCGGCGGACAAGAAAGACATGGTCGTGCGGGAAGGAGAGGGCTCGGGTGGAAGGAGGGGGGTATGGGCTCGTTACCGGTGGGGGGTAGGTGGTATCGATCGATAACTGGGTCGGACCCATTTACGGAGTTACCAAACGCGAGCAACGTTTTCCTATTACGGTGTAATCAGGTGACGGGCAAATTTCTCTGAAACAAACACCTCCTTTGTGTAAGTAGATGTCACACATGACGGACTCTTGACATGACAATGAGGACTCTTGATATGGTAATGTCCGTAGGATTTGCTCCGCTCATCCTGACACATATGAGTCCACGCTCAGATCGGGCACAACGTCACGCTCACTATTCTTTGGATGATATGGGACACACACACAAAAAATGTACTGAGTCACACAATGAAACTTTACTCTTAGGAACATCGTTATAGATTTTACTCTTTCGATTCATAGGTTTAAAGAACCTGGTCAAACGGAAAACACTGTCTTGGCATCAATATACCTCTTCTCACACATCATCATAACCTTGCAATTCCCAACTTCTTCTAGAATAACTCCAGGAGATGACAACATACTAAGGCCCTGTTCGGATGCTCTCCGCTCCATAACTGCAGCTCCCGGAGCGGAGGAAGCTGTAGCACAATTGCAGGGAGTGGCTCAAACCGAGCTCATTACGCGGAGCGGAGTTTCGAGATTGGAGAGGTTCAGAACAGGCACTAACTGGTTATTTAATTTCTAGTAGAAGCAAGGGTAGAATTTCGGCATATACTTGTCAGAAGACCAAATTCGTCTAATATAATACAGTACAAAACTATTACCCCCAGGAAGACACAAGAGGATACTTCGCAATGAAGGAAATCGCCACTTTTGAGCTCATCATTTCTTATCCTCTCTAAGGACAACATAGTTGTGGCCATTAGTCTTCTGTATTTTCGAAATTTTCTTCAGAATTTCAGCAAAGGCGTTCTTGTCCTGCGATGCAAGACAAAATGAGATCAAGATACAAATTAAGCTGTCAAATCAACAACTGGTAGAAAGAGCATGTTTGACACTTTCAGTTACAGAAAAGGACTAATCATTTAACCAGCAAATTTTTTTTTTGAGGTTTACATGATTTCTTCTATGAATTTTAAAGCTTTGCCTAGCAAATTACATCAAAGAAACGGGTTCATTTGATAAATGCCACTCCAAATCTGGCGATTCCGAGAAATGCCACTGCAATTTCCAAACTCTGAAAAATGCCATTTTATGCCATTTCCAATGGCATTTTTCGAAGTCTGGAGTGGCGTTTTTCAAAGTTTGCACAAATTGCAGTGGCATTTTTCAAAGTTTGGAAATTGCAATGGCATTTTTATGAATCACCATAATTGGAGTGGCATTTATCTAATATTAAGTACTAACGAAATTAGAAGTGATAAAGTTGGGATCGAAATTAGCAAAATAGTATGGGGGCTGTTGTAGATCATGGATGGACTTCACCCAGGCGCCCAGCCAACCATAACATCACCCGATGCACGATACTCTTGTGGACTCTGTGACTGTGTCCAAAGTCTGGATGCCAAGTCACTAAAAGCAATAGCTTCGTTCCTATTCTTCAAATTGCCAACCAACAATTCCCATTTCACTACTTACACAATTAGTGATTATACCAATAATAAGAAATTCTGACTATCCCTGAGGCAGACCAACAACGAGGTTCAAGAAACTGGAGGTGTCTTCATGCGTGACAATTAACAAACCATAACTAAATCCTTCAAAAAATATTATGAGTTAATGCAAAACAGGACAGGCTGCAATTCTTAATATACGTGGCTAGAACAAGTGATGTATCATTATTTAGTAATTAGCGAAAAAGGATGCAACAGCTTTAAAAGTTGTAACAGTACTGCTGAAGAATCGTACCTCTGGACCTCGTAGTCTAGACTTAAATCTGGAGACTAAATCTTGTGTAGTGACAGGAGCCACTGCAAGAAGAACAGTCCTGATCTCATCCTCTGTCACAGGAGATACATTGGCACTTCTTGATGAAGCAGAGGCCTTTGGTGTAGGTTTTGAGGAAGATGGTGTCTCCTCTTTGATACTTGATGTTTTTGTATCCTATGCAAACAACAAAACACATCACTTAGATACATATCCATGAGAATTAAGGTCTCCTTTAAAAAATATGAAATGAACACAGTTGACTTACAGATTCCACCTTTGCTTTCTTTGAAGCTGCACCGCTAGATGCTTTGGCATCATCACCACCTGATTTCCTCTTTTGCTTGGATTTCGATGCAGGAGGTGTACTACGAGCATGTCCTGATGAAGGTGTAGGTTTGGCTGGGCTGTTATCAACAGGTTCATCTTTTGGTTGATCCGTCTGCTTTGGAGCAAGCACTGGAGATGACTCATCATCCTGCTGAAATAAGGGAAGAAAAAAATCCTTATCAATAAAGAAAAATAAATATTAAATCTCTGTGAATGGAGTATTACATCATCTTCTTCATCATCATCATCGGCATCCGACTCATTTTGTCCAGAAGAACGACCAAGCAGCTTCTTTAATTCCTTTCCTGACTTGCTCAGGCCACCTTCTTCCTCATTCTCTTCATCATCCTGAATGTATCAAAATCAGAATACCAGCAGTTTGCTCTTGAACAATGGAAATTGTAGGCAGCATTTTGCTTCGAATAATTTCACACAATATCATTCATAGACAGTTAATACTTTTTTTTAACTTTGGACAGGTAATACTTGCAGCTTATACGATGGCATTTATAGGCAGGTATACTTGCAGCCCTAGCACATATTTGCTAGAGGCGTTTTCCCATAATACCAGCATGCAGGCAGATTTAATCAGTGTCCCATAAGCAATAGGGACCACAAGTGGAGTCTATTACATGATCGACTAGTAGCTCATTTCTTCTTTTGCGGCCAAAGGTCTACCGGGTGCAATGGATCCAATTATGGCGGGCACCTGAGAACCTTCACTTCAGGTTCATTAAGATAGGCTGGTTAGTGGCATATCTCCATTTCCTCCAAATAGCATCCCGTTTATCATTTCATTCATTTATCAGTTAGTTTGTTGACAAAAGTCACGTGTGGATTCCGATCATTGCACATCCACTAGGACAGCATTATAGCAGTGCATTGACAGCTTGTATAAAATCAAGTACAGTTCATGACTTGTTATAGATGTGTGCACAAAGAACCTGACAAGAGAACAGAACTGTGTATAACTAAACTAAACGACCCTACAAAATCCCTAATACTCTTGATCCATCAATTGATTGACATGGGAGCCCTCTCTTATGGATAACTTGGCTTGAAATAATGCTAAGCTTTCTAACTGCCAAGATATTATCCCCTAATTGGATAACAGCGGCACATGAAAGAAATTTGTGTGTATCTAGCAGATCTAGTGAGTAGTAACACATTTATAAGCATATACTAGCTAGTTACATGTTTACCTATGTGAACCATTTTAAGCATTCCCAAGTAAGAACTTCCTGATATCAATTTTCAGTACAGATTGAACATGTTTATAACAAAGTAAGAAACAAAAGATAATGCCAACAGGTGCAAATTTAAGTTCAGAAATATTTCCAAAAATAGAGTATATTCCCAACTTAAAAATTTCTGACATCAAATTTCAGTACTGATTGAACATGTTTTAAGGAAGAAAGAAACAGTGCTACAGATACAAAATTAAATTCATAACTATTTCAGCAAATAGTGTATATTTGCAACAACCTGCTTAATTTCAGGTGGAGCAGGAATTTCAGGAGCTAAATCTGCCCGCTCCTCTGGGTCAATATCCACAGCCTCGTCATCATCGGTGAATGTTTCTTCATGTTCCCAGTCATCACCTGAAAAGGCAATTCCCACTATGATGCCAATCTGGGTTCGGAAAAATGAGCATGATATATAGCCAGTGTTGATATTTTCTTTTCAGTGCAAACATTTTGGTATAGCTCTCTATGACAGAGCAAACTTAATCTCAATGTGACAGTTTGGCCATGTTAGGTATAGCTATTCTCGTTGTAAGGAGCACATAGATTACATTAACCTGGACCTGGGCACATAGCAAAAACGCTAGTAGCCATGCAAAATAAACCAGCAGGAAAATGGGACGTCGACAGTACATGGTCATCCAAATATCTAGTCCAACACTTAGTCACAAGTAAACACGCTACCGCTACTTGCTTACACTCAAGGGACGAATTCAACATTAGAGTTATTGACAGAAAGAAACAGCCTATTTCTTAGCTAATTTGCAAATCTGAATAAAAGCAAATTGCAATATTATTATTCAGGGCCATCTAATGTAATGCAAATACGGGATGTATCATCTAAGAAAAATCAACAGATATATGAACTAGCAAAAGCATGTGCTTCATAGTATACAAAGGAACTTTTCCAGAAAAACTAACAAACAAGCTTCAATAGAAAGAGAGTGCAAGGTGAGCAAACTATGAGTGAACTTGAGTTATACAGAGCTAGACGATGAGCAGAGTTTAGTCAACTACGGAACTATTCTAATATGATCAAAATTGAGAACAGACCTTTCTCAATGTCATCATCCAAATCAAAATCTAGATCTTTTCCACCTTCCTCATCGTCATCCATGCCCCTTTTAGAGAGCCCGAGCCTATCTTTACGAGCGGCTTCCTCTTCTTCATTCTCCTCACCTTTATCAGAATTATTACCCTCCTCATTATCTTTCCCCTTCTTATGACGAGCACTTTCTTTTTCCCCATCGTTAGCAGGCTCAAGTTTCATCATATCTGAACCAAAGGCAGCTGGCCCATTTGTAGCTGCTTTCATCATCCAACGTTCATAACCAGTTGCACTAGTCTTTCTCTTATTCATCTTCTCCTCGGCCTCTTCCAGAGTCAGCTGCTTGTACTGCGCAACTTTACTGAAGTTATACCTGATATAAGAAAAAATTCCAAGCAATGAGCACAAATTAATTCATTGCAGAACCATTTTGCCAAGCCTAAACTGTCAAACAAAAAGTAATTATGATCGCCAAGCATTAGTAAATAATGCTGATACATCCAAGCAGCTCTATTCTGAGAACAACTAAGAAGCCTATACAGGTCGAGTAACTGCGCTCACCCAAAAAACCATGGTGGTACTGAACAACACTTTGAAAGAAACGATCTCAAGGCCCCGCAAGAGACCATCAGCCCGCTCGAAAAACAGGACACGGTCAGCTAGTCAATAGACACCTTCCAGTTTCTGAGCTAACGAATATCTACAGGCCACGCAGTGAAACATAGGAGCGGACAAGCCCGCCCTGAGAATAACAAATTAAGACAACCAGGAAGCGAAACTACTCAGCAAAAGGATCAACCGAAGGACAGTCTACACATCCTAAGCACGGGTGTCTCAAACAGTTTCTTACAAAAATATCTACATGAAAAGAACGGAGACAAGGGATGGCAACACGCAAGGGGGCTACTGTGATGAGTTCAGCAGCTTCAAAGACGCCTCGACCAAATTTTCAAAGCCTTAGCAAAAGCGCCAGCATCTTTCTGCCAACGCTAACAGACCGCAATGGAGTCCCGCTCCTTCCTAGCCTCCCAGGAGGACATTAGTTAGAATCTCTGCAGATATAGCTCCCTGCATGGCCTCCTCGACAAGGCCCATGACTAGGGCCATTGCGGCCTCAACAGAAGAATGGGAGTCACCTTCACCAAGCGGTCGATCCGTCTAGGAAGAGAAGAAACCTCCCCCAGCACAGCATCAAGCACAGGGGTCTTCGGGCTAAAGGAGACTCCCGTCGATCCCAGAACACCGACCAAGTGAAGAAGAAGCTTCGACTTCAGGCCTTGTTCCTTGTTAAGCTGGTCCAGGAGCTGGAACACTTCCTTCTGAAGTCGCTCGGCTTCCTCTCCCTTTGCATGGGAGAGTTGAAGGTCGAGTCAAACTCGTTTTGTCTCCCCCTCAATGGCTAATGGAGCAAGCATGGCCCCCCTCCCAAGGCCTGGTCACAGCTCGCTTCCGCCTCCTTCCGATAACCAACTCCACGAAGCAAGGAATGCCAATCACGCAAAGCGGCTTCATTACACATATTGATGGGAGCTTGTCAATAGGACGTGGGTTTTGGCCCCACATCTTGTCGCGCGCACACCCTAACAGTTCGTCTAGGCCCAGCCCCGAACCCCGCAAAGGGCCCATTTCTAGAAGTCTCTTACCTAGACGAGTACCCCCCCCCCCCCCCTCCCGAGCTCCCGAAAGTTAAGTGCTTGACTACCAAACAAGGTGCAAGTCGTCCAAGACAAGGAAATCAAGACGAAGGACAGTGTGACTGACCAAGGCCTGCTATAAATATGTCAAACCACGATGAGGAAAGAACAACTTTGGCTTCCCCGGTGAAGACGACATAAGCATTGAAGACCTAGTATAGCCTTCAACATATTCGGTTTAAGATATCTCGTCTAGTTCGACCACCTCGAATACCAGCAACCTGGTATCAAAGTCGTTGACCCCAATTGTACTTGCCAGATATTGTTCCTTGACAAGGGTGTGTGGTTGTCAACTAGTAGTCCATTTGGTTTTTACTTGTTTTGCGAGCTGCTAGAGTTGTATGGTCGGTTTAGCAACCGACCTTCCCTTGTACTATCAATACAGATATATGCTAATCAGTTGTGTGAGGCAGCAAGTCACCAAACAACTCATGTACTTGTGTGTGTTGTGAGAAACAACCGAGAGAGAGAGAGAGAGAGAGAGAGAGAGAGAGAAGAGTTGAGTGGTTCAGATCCAACATTTGGTATCAGAGCTTAGGTGCTGACGAAGACAATGTCGCATGACACTGGGGTGAGTGGAACCATGCTAACCACTGGAACAGGCAACCCACCAATAATGGCACCAGGGAAGATTCAATTCCAACGGCTGACATGGACAAACTATGTAGCATGGGCAATAAGGATGAAGTGTTTCCTGTGAGCAAACACTGCATGGGGTGCTGCTGATCGCGAGAGCTCATCCAAGGAGGTTGATGAGAGCAAAGAGTTGGCATTAACAATTATCTCCAAGTCAATCGACCACGCGATGCTGCTACGTGTTGCGGAGAAGGAAACACATCTATTGTGTGGACGGCTCTACACTCCATGCATGTGGGCGTCGAGCGCGTCCAAGAGGCGAGGATCCAGTCCCCGCGCCCGGAGATTGATAACCTCAAGATGGTTGGTGCAGAGTCCATGGATGATTTTGCGGCGAAGTTCACAATGCCCATGGTGCATAGTTGTGAGCTTGGAGACCCGATGGAGGAGAAATACGTCATTGAAAAAGTTATCATCTCCAAATTCATGATGTTGCTTCATCGATTGTGCTACTCAATGACGTCACAAGAAGGCTATGGAAGAGGTCATTGGGTCACTCAAGGCGCAAGAGGAGCTCCCCAAGGGGTGGGAGATGGCAGATGAAGAAGAGCAACTTCTCATGACAAGAAGGCATGGCTCGTCACAAGGACGAGGAGGTCGCAACCGCAGTTGTGGAAGCAATGGAGGGAACAAAGATAAAAGCAAGGTACAATTCTACAATTATGACGACTTTGGACATTTTGCATGGGCATGTCCTAAGTAAAGAAGGAGAGCCTTGGCTAGAGGCTACGTCGGCAAAACCACTCTTCTTTGAAGTTGTAGGTGGTGTGCTCATGAAGAGTGTTCTTTGTTAGTAGGGATGTACATATGGTGCATACAGGACTTGTGTGGCAGCAGTTCGAATGTGTGCATGGAGAGGAGCCGACATGCTGAGTGAGGCAGGCGTCGCTATGTGAAACGGTGATGCAGGCTAGCTGAATAGTGGAACGGCTACATGAGCTGATAGGAGTGATGGATCGAGTGAATCAGTCGAGTTACCTACATGAGCTAGATATAATGTGTGTTGCCATTGATCTTGAGGCCGACGACTAGGGTGTAATACCATTGTCACAAGAAAGGTCGGCGTGAGCCAGAATAGGTGGTGAGATGTCATCATACAAAAGAATCGGTTGTGAAGCTGACAAGCACAGTATGATGTTGCTACACAAAAGAGCTTAGTGCGAGGAGTGGAATGGTCAAGATAACAAACAAGGATTGGGGGGGGTAGTCAATTTGTTTTTTGCTCTGCCAACCGCTAGAGCCGTATGGTCGGTTGCGAAATAGACCTTCCCTTGTATTATAAATACAGCCATATGCTAAAGCTATGAGGAGCATCAAAAGAGGGGGAAAAGTTATGAAAGACTTTGGCTATGTGAGGCAGATGATGCAGCAAGCCACCAGAGAGCTCATGTACTTGTGCGTGTTGTGAGAAACAACCGAGAGAGAGAGAGAGAGAGGTGGGGGGGGGGGGGGGGGGGGGGGAGCTGAGCGGCATGCGAATATCGAGTTAGGAGGCATCAGGAGATATTGAACTGGCCGAGATCTGAGCCCGATTGCGTTCTTATTCTTTTTCTTTATGGTCATCACATTGGTAGAAATTTGCTATTTTAGTTTTGCTCTTGTTTTGTGTTGCTCTGTCTTTGAATCAAGCATGAACTTCGGGTTAGAATATTCCAGGAGAGATGCTGAGGCAATGGGTAAGGGTCAGGAATCTATATGTTCTAACATAAAGATCACATTATTTTTGTATGTTTGTAATTGTCATGAAACTAGTTGAATTTGTCTACAGATGAAAAACTGATATAAAAACATGCCCAAACTTCTGGGCAATTTCTTCTGAAATGTTGCCAGAATTTTCAAAAGTCCTATGAAATACCTGCTAAACCTATGTGAAACACTCTGGAGCCTGTGCAAAAACTTAAGTGAGCTAACAAGAAACTTTACGGAACTCGCTGAAAATACATTTAAGTTTCACGAAACACAAACAAATCACATCAGCAAAACTCATTTGAATTTATTGAAACGAATTATGCAATTTGGCTGTGAATAACCTATGTGTGAGTAGTTTGAAACTTACCCAGAAGTCGTTTGATTTAAAATTTGTCTGAAATATCACTGGTGTACAAGTGAAACACAAAACGTGAGTACAATCTATAAAGTTCGAACAAGTGTGAATACAGTTTTATCTTTGACACTTATCTCTTGTTAAGACCAGATGATGTACCATCAGGAGCAGCTCCAATGGTATAGACCAGTAGCAGCACCCATACTGTTCTATCTTTGACACTTATCTCTTGTTAAGACAAAAGTAAATTATTTGAGTGAATTTGTTGCAGATAGGAAACTCACAGCATTGAATTTTTGTTTAGATTTTGTCACAAAATTCACTTGTCAAAGTTGTAACAATGGACTGTCATGATTGACTCTCGTTTTTTCCTTCTTTCTACTACAATACTGATTTGGGCTAACATAATGAAAAGCACGGCAAAATGTGGAACAAGTGTATTACCAGGAACCAGCAGGAAATGCGTGAAATTCCTTGCCATGCAACATTAACAAATAGTATGTAGCTGTTGCTGACTGTGATCCCTCCATATGACCTTGAAACTGATATTGACCAGTTTCATCTTCCAAAATCCATGGCTTCCTGTTGTATTTCTCCTGGAGTTTCCAAATGTAAATCCACATAGTTAGAAGGACCAACTGCACAAACTTAGAACTTCAACTCAAAACAGATCATTCTCGATCAAATATTATCCAGGACATGGCAGAGAAATTGATAACATTTGGTTCAAGCAAAGCAAAAATAACTATGATACCTCTATTGTACTGGAATAATTGTTGAATAAATAATGATGAATGATGATCCAAAAGTGCATACCAGCATTTTGTCAGTAAGCTGCCGTCCTTGCAGGCCTTCTTTATGAAGAGACCATTTGTTCTCAGCATTCTTTTTCTTTGAGAATGGCGGCAAACCAGTTACAAATCTTCCAATAGAGAATGCCTTATCTGTGCTGGCATTTGCCCGCACATTGTATTCCTAAAAGAGAAAGATTCACAATGAGTACATCATAGTGTAAATAGACGAACCACATAGCTGATCCGCCCTGTTCCCAGAACTGACATAACTCACAATTTGAGCTGCAGACGGCACATAATATGCAACTACAATTTCCACAACAATAACCGCATAGTACACATGAAGAGCTTGCATAAAGCTGTGAAACTAACTACACTGTGAACACTGTGAATAGGGGCGGGCTTAGTTAGGGACAGGGTGTGCCCTAGCCCCTCCTAACTTAATATTTTCACCTTTTATGTTTGATGGTTGTAGTCTACACCAACATTGTGTAAATTGTTCGTACTGACATTTTTGTATGCGAAATTTGAGATTGAGGTTATAAGTAACGACTCGAATAGAAGTGGAAAATTAGAAAATTCCACTGATTCATTATAACACACTTCAAGAAACATTAGCAATCACTCCCATGTTTGCACTTCAACATCCCCAATTATCCACAGCTACCCTAGTGCAACTTCTCACTGGCACGCTAAACCAAATACTACCAGTTGGTTTTTCGTCCAATTTACCATCCAAATCTCTAGTATAAACAGATAAGTCATGTAACTTGTACAGTGCTAAAATTTCAAAATCAAAGTGGGCAAGTCCCAGATCCATTTTCTTCTTCTTCTCATACATAACATAAGCAGCCACAAGATCCAGAACTAAAAATAACCATTCTTGCATATAGTTCCAGGTAACATGAATTGCAGCAGATCCAGACAAAATTCTCTTCTCAATTTGTGCCATCATCTTGATTCTTTATTTCGAAATTGCAACTCGAACTAATATTATTATCGAGGTCATTCTTTATTCCATGAAGATCTGAGAAATAGCAGACATTTTCTGTTCGTAGTGTAGTGAGAAAACCTTGATTGCAATCCATGGCATACTGAGCAACATAATTCAATTCATCGGAGCGTCAAAACAATGAATCGCATAATCCAGCGCACCAATCCCACAGACATAAACCACGTCCGGCTACTGGAGCAACCAAACGCCGAAACCCTAGATCGAGAGCGTTCGCACAAACGGCGATCACATGCACGCGGAAACAAACGGAACCATACCCGGATGAGGTTCGTGATGGGCGCAGAGCAGACGAGGCATCGGGCGCGGGAAAGCGCCATGGACTTGCCGCAGGAGCTACAGAGCGTGGTGTGCTTGCACCCAGTGCCGTAGAGGTCCGACGTGGAGCCGCAGCCCTCGCACGCCGGCTTCAGCACCAGGTCTACGCTCCCCATCGCGGCGGGGATGAGCGGTGGGCGACGGGGCACGGACGGCGGGTTAAGATGCCGGAGACGGATGATGCTCCGGTCCGGGTCCGGGTCTCGCCGAGGGTGATTCGCAAAATGAAATGGAAATGGGTTCGGCTCAACATAGTACTTCCTCCATTTCACAGGGTGTGTTTGGTTTTGGTCATTAAGTAGAAACTGTGGAATGGAACGGGCCCATTTTATACCCAGGAGGCTAGTCCACGTGTTTGGCACGCTAAATTCAGGTTCGTGATAAAAAAAATATCAATAATTTAAGGGTTCAGGATTTAGAGATGTTTTAGTTAGTTTATTAGTTTAGTCGTAGGCAAGTACGCGTGATAAAAATGGTGTCATGTTGAAAATATATGTATCTTTTAGTAATCTTTTTTTCTGGGCAAATACGCACGCTAAGAACTTAGATGCTTATTTGTAAAAAGAAACGCATATTCCTGCATGTTTTTAAAAAATAAAAAATAGATACTCTGGTACTAAAATATATATGTATACCTAATAGCATGTAGGAACCATTTCAGGAGGCCTTTGTTTTTTTAAGCTATTAACTTCTTTATTGTTTTTTGCTAAAAAAACCTTTATGTTTGCTTCGATTGACGCATATATATCTGAAAATGTACGTATGTACTTGATCCATTGCGTCAAATGGAGGAGAGACTCGCTGAATCCATGTGTGCATTGGGGGGGGGGGGGGGGGGGTCATGTTTTAGTTAGTTTAGTTGTGGGCAATCACATACGATAATAAATTTACCCCCTTTTATTTAATAAAAAAAGAATGAAGACTTGTTGTCCACAATGAGATGTACATACATACACATTGTCATCTTTGAGCCAGATGGCGTAGAGCCCCATTTAAAACCATGGACACGTGTCAAAAATATTTACATTTTTTCAGTAACTTTAGGTTTGAGCAAGCGCAAAGGACATGTCAAATCCCCAAGTATTTTGAAAATATTTGAGTTTGTTAGTAGAAGTAGGTTTTGTTGGGGAACGTAGTAATTTCAAAAAATTTCCTACGCACACGCAAGATCATGGTGATGCATAGCAACGAGAGGGGAGAGTGTTGTCTACGTACCCTCGTAGACCGACAGCGGAAGCGTTATCACAACGCGGTTGATGTAGTCGTATGTCTTCACGATCCGACCGATCAAGTACCGAACGTACGGCACCTCCGAGTTCTACACACGCTCAGCTCGATGACGTCCCTCGAACTCCGATCCAGCCGAGTGTTGAGGGAGAGTTTCGTCGGCACGACGGCGTGGTGACGATGATGATGTTCCACCGACGCAGGGCTTCGCCTAAGCTCCGCAACGGTATTATCGAGGTGTAATATGGTGGAGAGGGGCACCGCACACGACTAAGAGATCTCAATGATCAATTGTTGTGTCTCTGGGGTGCCCCCTGCCCCCGTATATAAAGGAGCAAGGGGGAGGCAGCCGGCCAAGGGGAGAGGCGCGCCATAGGGGGGAGTCCTACTCCCACCGGGAGTAGGACTCCTCCTTTCCTTGTGGGAGTAGGAGAAGGGAAGGGGGAAGGAGAAAGAAGGAAGGGTGCGCCCCCCTTCCCTAGTCCAATTCGGACCAGACCATGGGGAGGGGTGCGGCCACCTTTTGAGGCCTTTCTCTCCTTTCCCGTATGGCCCATTAAGGCCCAATACGAATTCCCGTAACTCTCCGGTACTCCGAAAAATACCCGAATCACTCGGAACCTTTCCGAAGTCCGAATATAGTCGTCCAATATATCGATTTTTACGTCTCGACCATTTCGAGACTCCTCGTCATATCCCCGATCTCATCCGGAACTCCGAACTCCTTTGGTACATCAAAACTCAATAAAACTGTCATCGTAACGTTAAGCGTGCGGACCCTACGGGTTCGAGAACTATGTAGACATGACCGAGACACGTCTCCGGTCAATAACCAATAGCGGGACCTGGATGCCCATATTGGCTCCCACATATTCTACGAAGATCTTTATCGGTCAGACCGCATAACAACATACGTTGTTCCCTTTGTCACCGGTATGTTACTTGCCCGAGATTTGATCGTCGGTATCTCGATACCTAGTTCAATCTCGTTACCGGCAAGTCTCTTTACTCGTTCCGTAACACATCATCCCGCAACTAACTCATTAGTCACAATGCTTGCAAGGCTTATAGTGATGTGCATTACCGAGTGGGCCCAGAGATACCTCTCCGACAATTGGAGTGACAAATCCTAATCTCGAAATACACCAACCCAACAAGTACCTTTGGAGCCACCTGTAGAGCACCTTTATAATCACCCATTTACGTTGTGACGTTTGGTAGCACACAAAGTGTTCCTCCGGTAAACGGGAGTTGCATAATCTCATAGTCATAGAAACATGTATAAGTCATGAAGAAAGCAATAGCAACATACTAAACGATCGGGTGCTAAGCTAACGGAATGGGTCAAGTCAATCACGTCATTCTCCTAATGAGGTGATCCCGTTAATCAAATGACAACTCATGTCTATGGCTAGGAAACATAACCATCTTTGATTAACGAGCTAGTCAAGTAGAGGCATACTAGTGACACTCTGTTTGTCTATGTATTCACACATGTATTATGTTTCCGGTTAATACAATTCTAGCATGAATAATAAACATTTATCATGATATAAGGAAATATATAATACTTTATTATTGCCTCTAGGGCATATTTCCTTCAGTCTCCCACTTGCACTAGAGTCAATAATCTAGTTCACATTGCCATGTGATTTAACATCAATAATTCACATCACCATGTGATTAACACCTATAGTTCACATCTCTATGTGACCAACACTCAAAGGGTTTAATAGAGTCAATAATCTAGTTCACATCGCTATGTGATTAACACCCAAAGAGTACTAAGGTGTGATCATGTTTTGATTGTGAGATAATTTTAGTCAACGGGTCTGTCACATTCAGATCCGTAAGTATTTTGCAAATTTCTATGTTTACAATGCTCTGCACGGACCTACTCTTAGCTAATTGCTCCCACTTTCAATATGTATCTAGACCGAGACTTAGAGTCATCTAGATTAGTGTCAAAACTTGCATCGACGTAACCCTTTATGACGAACCTGTTGTCACTTCCATAATCGAGAAACATATCCTTATTCCACTAAGGATAATTTTGACCGTTGTCCAGTGATCTACTCCTAGATCACTATTGCACTCCCTTGCCAAAATCAGTGTAGGGTATACAATAGATCTGGTACACAGCATGGCATACTTTATAGAACCTATGGTCAAGGCATAGGGAATGACTTTCATTCTCTTTCTATCTTCTGCCGTGGTCGGGCTTTGAGTCTTACTCAATTTCACACCTTGTAACACAGGCAAGAACTCTTTCTTTGACTGTTCTATTTTGAACTACTTCAAAATCTTGTTAAGGTATGTACACTACTGGAATCAGCTAATTTGCCATCTGCCAGCTCTTTGCCGTCTGCTAGCTGACGGCAAAGAAGCTCTTTGCCATCGGCTACCCAAAAGCAGACGGCAAAGAAAAGGCTGACGGCAAAGAAGCTCTTTGCCATCTGCCAACTCTTTGCCGTCCGCCAGCAGACGGCAAAGAATCTTTGCCGTCCGCTGGCAGACGGCAAAGAGTGTGGTGGCCCCCACCCCCGGCTCGTTTGAAAAAATCTTAACGGCCCACCTCTTTGCCGTCCGCTAGCAGGCGGACGGCAAAGAGGGCACTTGACTAACGGCAGGTACCCCCCCGCCCGTTACTCACTTCCTCCTCGCCCTTCTCCTCCCACCCCGCCGCCGCCGCCGCCGCCGCCCCGTCGCCCCACCGCCCCGGGTCCCCGCCGCCCCACCGCCCCGGCCCCCCGCCGCCCCGCGCCCCACCGCCGCCCCGGCCCACAGCCGCCCCGGCCCCCGCCGCCCCAGGCCGCCTCCTCCACCGCCCCGCCCCGGCCCCCCGCCGCCCCGGCCCCCCGCCACCCGGGCCCCCGCCGCCCCGCCTCCACCGCCCCGCCCCGGCCCCCCGCCGCCCGGGCCCCCCGCCGGCCGGGCCCCCGCCGCCCCGCCTCCTCCACCGCCCCGCCCCGGCCCCCCGTCGTCGGCCCCTCCCCGACCCGTCGCCGCCCCCCACAGTGAGCCCCTCCCATTTTTTCTGTTTTTTTGTTTTTCTTTTCTGTTTAGATAAGGTTTTTTAGTTTAAGTTTTTTCAGTTTAGAATTAATTAGTTTAGGTTATTTAGTTTAATTAGTTTAGGTTTAATTAGTTTAAATAGTTTAGTTTTAATTAGTTTAGGTTTTTAGTTTAGGTTTAGGTTAAGTAGAAGGGGGAAGAAGAAGAAGAAGAAGAAGAGGAGGAGGAGGAGGAGGAGGAGGAGGAGGAGGAGAAAGAAGAAGAAGAAGAAGAAGAAGAAGAAGAAGAGGAGGAGGAGGAGGATAAAGAAGAAGAAGAAGAAGAAGACGGGGGATGAGAAGAAGTAGAAGAATGAGAAGAAGTAGAAGTAGTAGACGAATGAGAAGACCCCCTGACCCCCCAACCCCGACACCACACCCCGACACCCGACCCCGACTCCACCCCGACACCCGACCCCCTAACCCCCTGACCCCGACACGACACCCCGACCCCCCGACCCCCTAACCCCCTGACCCCGACACGACACCCCGACCCCCCGACCCCGAAACAGCACCCCGACCCCGACACGGCACCCCGACACCGACACGGCACCCCGACACCGACACGACACCCCCGACACCCCGAGACCCCGACCCCGAGACCCCGACCCCCCTAACCCCCTGACCTCGACCCGACACCCCGACCCCGAGACCCCGACCCCGACACGGCACCCCGAGACCGACACGACACCCCGACCCCCGACACCTCCCGAAAAGGTGTTCTTTGGCCTTCCAGAAGCCGACGGGATCATATATTTGTGAATTATTAGTTAGGTCATATATCTTTCGATTTTGTTATGAAAAACATCATATATAATTGTGTTGATCGGGTAGTTTTAAATGTGCAGTTGTTTCATCGCTGCGAGGTTTGGTGTTCGACGACCTCGCCGTGCGTTTGACGAGCTCTGCCCCTTCGTTCGTGGGTGAGCACAAATGACATGTCCTCCTCCCCCATTAATTATTTGATCTATTCCGATGAAACTTGATAGCTAGATATATATGTGTCTTGAATCATCAGTATGCGTAACCAATATGTGTCTCCCGTTCGAAAGCGTCATAGTTATAAATATGCATGCATTTGCATATTTATAACCTTGATTCTTTCGAATTGTCCAACGCTATCCATGGACAGCCCGAGTATGTTTAGATTGGGTTCATTTTCCCATATGCTTTGCTCCGGATCCGACGCATAAATTTCGTCAGTGCCTCCCCTGTTGTTCTCCGGGTACACATCCTCTCTGTTTATTGCAGAGACGTGTATCAGGAGAACAGCGGGGAGGTGCTGCCGAAATTTTGCGTAGGATCCGGGGCATAGCATGGGAAAATGAACCCAATCTAAACATACTCGGGTGGGATTAGGACCTACCATTACCTATTAGAGTGTAGGTTGCATGGACGTAATAAAATTGACAAAGTAGATCAACTGATGAATACATACATGGTGAATTATATATATATATTTGTTGTGTGTCTAGTAGCTCTGAAAGTCAAGATGAGTGATCGTGCGTGGATGTACACCGGTCACACTGGTCAGAACAAATGGAGCACTGAATGGTTCACAAAAACCAAGGGGTTTGCGCGAGCCGCATTTGCAAATGGCCAGAGGAAAACCTGGTGCCCCTGTTTACGGTGCGGCAATTGGGAAAAGAGGACAGAGGCTAAAATGGGCAAACACCTGCAGAAGAGTGGTTTTACGCCCGATTATACGGTGTGGACATTTCATGGTGAGTCTGCCCAACGTGACCGAGCTGAGGTGGATCGTCGTCGCACCGACGAGCATGGTACCGGGATGGAAAACATGGTGCAAGACTTTGATGATGCTCGGGATTCGGACGAGGAGATGGAGGAATCTGCAAAGGCCTTCAATGAAATGTTGGAGTCTTCAAAACGTCCGCTCCATGAGCACACTGAGCTTTGTCAGTTGGATGCCATCTCACAAGTAATGGCTCTGAAGGCTCAGTTCAACTTGGGCAGAGAATGCTACGATGCAATGATGACCGTATTTGGACGCTTTCTACCCAAAGGCCATGTAATGCCTGCAAACCTGTACCAGTCGGACAAAATCCTCCGTGCACTGAAGATGCCCTATGATAAGATACATGCCTGTGAGAAAGGATCCATTTTACCTACGTTAGCTTTAAAATGGCCCATTTCACCTACGTTAACTCCAAAATGACCCATCTTACCTAGGTTATCTCATAAACGATCCATTTCAACTAATTTAGCTCATAAACGATCCATTTGACCTAAGTGAGCTAAAAAACGATCCATTTCACCTAAATTAGCTCTTAAATGATCCATTTCACCTAAGTTAGCTCAAAAAGATCCATTTCAACTAAATTAGCTCATAAATGATCCATTTCACCTAAGTTAGCTCAAAAACGATCCATTTCAACTAAATTAGCTAAAAAATGATCCATTTCAACAAAGTTAGCTAAAAAACGATCCATTTCAACTAAGTTAGCTCAAAAACGATCCATTTGACCTAAGTGAGCTAAAAAGATCTATTTCACCTTAGTTACCTCAAAAACGATCCATTTCACCTAAGTGAGCTAAAAACGATCCATTTCTAACTTCCTTATTTTGCCATTTTGCAGATTTCATTATGTGCTGGATGGAGTGCTTGTTCTACTCTTCTTGTTCTTGTCTTCTCATTCTTGTCTTCTCATTCTAGTCACCTTAGCTATGGAGTGCTTGTTTATGTATGGATGGAACTTGTTTATGTATGAAATGATGGATGGAACTTGTTTATGTATGAAATGATGGATGGAACTTGTTTATGTATGAAATGATGTATGAACTTGTTTATGTGATGAATGCCTGTGAAATATATCTATATGTCATATATATTTTCTGTGCAAATTGTGGGATTTAATAAAAAACAGAAGAAAAAAAACCCAATATGCAGGCTCTTTGCCGTCTGCCACAGACGGCAAAGGCCTCTTTGCCGTCTACGGCGGACGGCAAAGAAGCCACGTGGCAGCCAACTGTGCTTCCTGGGAGCTGACCCATTTGGTCAGTTTGCCTACAGTGGCAGACGACGAAGACTTTGCCATCTGTGGCAGACGGCAAAGAACCTGCACTTTGCCATCAGTGGCAGACGGCAAAGAACCTGCCATCTAGTGACGTGTAGATGACATCATACGGCGGACGGCAAAGACCAGAGAAATTTTGCCGTCAGCAGCGGACGGCAAAGGTCTGCCGTTAGCCACTTAACGGACTGACAGCGCAATTATTGCCGTCCGCCCTCTTTGCCGTCCGCCGCAGACGGCAAAGAGCCTTTGCCGTCCGCCGCCAGGAAGCAGACGGCAAAGCAGCTGTTTACCATAGCCTTCTTTGCCGGAGCCTTTTGCCGTCCGCGGCTGACGGCAAAGGTCTTTGTCGTCCGCCTTTCGAGCCTTTGCCGTCCGCCGTGGCAGACGGCAAAGTAGCTGTTTCCTGTAGTGGTACTCATTGAAAAACTTATCAAGCGTCTTCATCTATCTCTATAGATCTTGATGCTCAATATGTAAGCAGCTTCACCGAGGTCTATCTTTGAAAAACTCCTTTCAAAACACTCCTTTATGCTTTGCAGAATAATTCTACATTATTTCTGATTAACAATATGTCATTCACATATACTTATCAGAAATGTTGTAGTGCTCCCACTCACTTTCTTGTAAATACAGGCTTCACCGCAAGTCTGTATAAAACTATATCATTTGATCAACTTATCAAAGCGTATATTCCAACTCCGAGATGCTTGCACCAGTCCATAGATGGATCGCTGGAGCTTGCATATTTTGTTAGCACCTTTAGGATTGACAAAACCTTCTGGTTGCATCATATACAACTCTTCTTTAATAAATCCATTAAGGAATGTAGTTTTGTTTATCTATTTGCCATATTTCATAAAATGCGGCAATTGCTAACATGATTCAGACAGACTTAAGCATAGATACGAGTGAGAAACTCTCATCGTAGTCAACACCTTGAACTTGTCGAAAACCTTTTTGCGATAATTCTAGCTTTGTAGATAGTGACACTACTATCAGCGTTCGTCTTCCTCTTGAAGATCCATTTAATCTCAATGGATCGCCGATCATTGGGCAAGTCAATCAAAGTCCATACTTTGTTCTCATATATGGATCTTATCTCAGATTTCATGGCCTCAAGCCATTTCGCGGAATCCGGGCTCACCATCGCTTCTTCATAGTTCGTAGGTTCGTCATGGTCTAGTAACATAACCTCCAGAACAGGATTACCGTACCACTCTGGTGCGGATCTTACTCTGGTTGACCTACGAGGTTCAGTAATAACTTGATCTGAAGTTCCATGATCATCATCATTAACTTCCTCACTAATTGGTGTAGGAGTCACAGGAAAAGATTTATGTGATGAACTACTTTCCAATAAGGGAGCAGGTACAGTTACCTCATCAAGTTCTACTTTCCTCCCACTCACTTCTTTCGAGAGAAACTCCTTCTCTAGAAAGGATCCATACTAAGCAACGAATGTCTTGCCTTCGGATCTGTGATAGAAGGTGTACCCAACTGTCTCCTTTGGGTATCCTATGAAGACACATTTCTCCGATTTGGGTTTGAGCTTATCAGGATGAAACTTTTTCACATAAGCATCGCAACCCCAAACTTTAAGAAACGACAACTTTGGTTTCTTGCCAAACCACAGTTCATAAGGCGTCGTCTCAACGGATTTTGATGGTGCCCTATTTAACGTGAATGTAGCTGTCTCTAATGCATAACCCCAAAACGATAGTGGTAAATTGGTAAGAGACATCATAGATTGCACTATATCCAATAAAGTACGGTTATGACGTTCGGACACACCATTATGCTGTGGTGTTCCAGGTGGCACGAATTTGTGAAACTATTCCACATTGTTTTAATTGAAGACCAAACTCGTAACTCGAATATTTGTCTCCGCGATCAGATCGTAGAAACTTTATTTTCTTGTTACGATGATTTTCTACTTCACTCTGAAATTATATGAACTTTTCAAATGTTTCAGACTTCTGTTTCATTAAGTAGATATACCCATATCTGCTCAAATCATCTGTGAAGGTCAGAAAATAATGATACCTGCTATGAGCCTCAATATTCATCGGGCCACATACATCTGTATGTATGATTTCCAACAAATCTATTGCTCTCTCCATAGTTCCGGAGAACGGCGTTTTAGTCATCTTGCCCATGAGGCACGGATCGCAATCATCAAGTGATTCCAAAATCCCATCAGTATGGAGTTTCTTCATGCGCTTTTCACCAATATGACCTAAACGGCAGTGCCACAAATAAGTTGCACTATCATTATTAACTTTGTATCTTTTGGCTTCAATATTATGATTATGTGTATCACTACGATCGAGATCCAACAAACCATTTTCGTTGGTGTGTATGACCATAGAAGGTTTTTATTCATGTAAACGGAACAACAATTGTTCTCTAACTTAAATGAATAACCGTTTTGCAATAAACATGATCAAATCATATTTATGCTTAATGCAAACACCAAATAACACTTATTTAGTATCAACACTAATCCCGAAAGTACAGGAAGTGTGGGATGATGATCATATCAATCTTGGAACTACTTCCAACACACATCGTCACCTCGCCTTTTACTAGTCTCTGTTTATTCTGCAACTCCCGTTTCGAGTTACTACTCTTAGCAACTGAACCAGTATCAAATACTGAGGGGTTGCTATAAACACTAGTAAAGTACACATCAATAACATGTATATCCAATATACCTTTGTTCACTTTGCCATCCTTCTTATCCACCAAATACTTGGGGTAGTTCCGCTTCCAGTGACCAGTCCCTTTGCAGTAGAAGCACTTAGTCTCAGGCTTAGGACCAGACTTAGGCTTCTTCACTTGAGCAGCAACTTGCTTGCCGTTCTTTTTGAAGTTCCCCTTCTTCCCTTTGCCCTTTTCTTGAAACTAGTGGTCTCGTCAACCATCAACACTTGAAGTGGTCTCGTCAACCATCAACACTTGATGTTTTTCTTGATTTCTACCTTCGTCGATTTCAGCATCACGAAGAGCTCGGGAATTACTTTCGTCATCCCTTGCATACTATAGTTCATCACGAAGTTCTACTAACTTGGTGATGGTGACTAGAGAATTCTGTCAATCACTATTTTATCTGGAAGATAAACTCCCACTTGATTCAAGCGATTGTAGTACCTAGACAATCTGAGCGCATGCTCACTAGTTGAGCGATTCTCCTCCATCTTTTAGCTATAGAACTTGTTGGGGACTTCATATCTCTCAACTCGGGTATTTGCTTGAAATATCAACTTCAACTCCTGGAACATCTCATATGGTCCATGACGTTCAAAACGTCTTTGAAGTCCCGATTCTAAGCCGTTAAGCATGGTGCACTAAACTATCAAGTAGTCATCATATTGAGCTAGCCAAACGTTCATAACGTCTGCATCTGCTCCTGCAATAGGTCTGTCACCTAGCGGTGCATCAAGGACATAATTTTTCTGTGCAGCAATGAGGATAATCCTCAGATCACGGATCCAATCCGCATGTTTGCTACTAACATCTTTCAACATAATTTTTTCTCTAGGAACATATCAAAAATAAACACAGGGAAGCAACAACGCGAGCTATTGATCTATAACATGATTAGCAAAATACTATCAGGACTAAGTTCATGATAAATTTAAGTTTAATTAATCATATTACTTAAGAACTCCCACTTAGATAGACATCCCTCTAATCCTCTAAGTGATCACGTGATCCATATCAACTAAACCATGTCCGATCATCACGTGAGATGGAGTAGTTTCAATGGTGAACATCACTATGTTGATCATATCTACTATATGATTCACGCTCGACCTTTCGGTCTCCGTGTTCCGAGGCCATATCTGTTATATGCTAGGCTCGTCAAGTTTAACCTGAGTATTCCGCGTGTGCAACTGTTTTGCACCCGTTGTATTTGAACGTAGAGCCTATCACACCCGATCATCACGTGGTGTCTCAGCACGAAGAACTTTCGCAACGGTGCATACTCAGGGAGAACACTTATACTTTGATAATTTAGTGAAGGATCATCTTATAATGCTACCGTCAAACAAAGCAAGATAAGATGCATAAAGGATTAACATCACATGCAATCAATATAAGTGATATGATATGGCCATCATCATCTTGTGCTTGTGATCTCCATCTCCGAAGCACCGTGCTTGTGATCTCCATCTCCAAAGCACCGTCATGATCACCATCGTCACCGGCGCGACACCTTGATCTCCATCGTAGCATCGTTGTCATCTCGCCAACTTATTGCTTTTACGACTATCGCTACCACTTAGTGATAAAGTAAAACTATTACATGGCGATTGCATCTCATACAATAAAGCGACGACCATATGGCTCCTGCCAGTTGCTGATAACTCGGTTACAAAACATGATCATCTCATACAACACATTATATCACATCATGTCTTGACCATATCACATCACAACATGCCCTGCAAAAACAAGTTAGACGTCCTCTACTTTGTTGTTGCATATTTTACGTGGCTGCTACGGGCTTAGCAAGAACCGTTCTTACCTACACATCAAAACCACAACGATAGTTTGTCAAGTTGGTGCTGTTTTAACCTTCGCAAGGACCGGGCATAGCCACACTCGGTTCAACTAAAGTGAGAGAGACAGACACCCACCGGTCACCTTTAAGCAACGAGTGCTCGCAACGGTGAAACCAGTCTCGCGTAAGCGTACGCGTAATGTCGGTCCGGGCCGCTTCATCTCACAATACCGCTGAACCAAAGTATGACATGCTGGTAAGCAGTATGACTTATATCGCCCACAACTCACTTGTGTTCTACTCGTGCATAGCATCAACGCATAAAACCAGGCTCGGATGCCACTGTTAGGGAACGTAGTAATTTCAAAAAAATTCCTACGCACACGCAAGATCATGGTGATGCATAGCAACGAGAGGGGAGAGTGTTGTCCACGTACCCTCATAGACCGACAACGGAAGCGTTATCACAACGCGGTTGATGTAGTCGTACGTCTTCACGATCTGACCGATCAAGTACCGAACGTATGGCACCTCCGAGTTCTACACACGTTCAGCTTGATGACGTCCCTCGAACTCCGATCCAGCCGAGTGTTGAGGGAGAGTTTCGTTAGCACGACGGCGTGGTGACGATGATGATGTTCCACCGACGCAGGGCTTCGCCTAAGCTCCGCAACGGTATTATCGAGGTGTAATATGGTGGAGGGGGGCACCGCACACGGCTAAGAGATCTCAAGGATCAATTGTTGTGTCTCTGGGGTGCCCCCTGCCCCCGTATATAAAGGAGCAAGGGGGAGGCAGCCGGCCAAGGGGAGAGGCGCGCCATAGGGGGGAGTCCTACTCCCACCGGGAGTAGGACTCCTCCTTTCCTTGTGGGAGTAGGAGAAGGGAAGGGGGAAGGAGAAAGAAGGAAGGGTGCGCCCCCCTTCCCTAGTCCAATTCGGACCAGACCATGGGGAGGGGTGCGGCCACCTTTTGAGGCCTTTCTCTCCTTTCCCGTATGGCCCATTAAGGCCCAATACGAATTCCCGTAACTCTCCGGTACTCCGAAAAATACCCGAATCACTCGGAACCTTTCCCAAGTCCGAATATAGTCGTCCAATATATCGATTTTTATGTCTCGACCATTTCGAGACTCCTCGTCATATCCCCGATCTCATCCGGGACTCCGAACTCCTTCGGTACATCAAAACTCAATAAAACTGTCATCGTAACGTTAAGCGTGCGGACCCTACGGGTTCGAGAACTATGTAGACATGACCGAGACACGTCTCTGGTCAATAACCAATAGCGGGACCTGGATGCCCATATTGGCTCCCACATATTCTACGAATATCTTTATCGGTCAGACCGCATAACAACATACGTTGTACCCTTTGTCACCGGTATGTTACTTGCCCGAGATTTGATCGTCGGTATCTCGATACCTAGTTCAATCTCGTTACCGGAAAGTCTCTTTACTCGTTCCGTAACACATCATCCCGCAACTAACTCATTAGTCACAATGCTTGCAAGGCTTATAGTGATGTGCATTATCGAGTGGGCCCAGAGATACCTCTCCGACAATTGGAGTGACAAATCCTAATATCGAAATACGCCAACCCAACAAGTACCTTTGGAGCCACCTGTAGAGCACCTTTATAATCACCCATTTACGTTGTGACGTTTGGTAGCACACAAAGTGTTCCTCCGGTAAACGGGAGTTGCATAATCTCATAGTCATAGAAACATGTATAAGTCATGAAGAAAGCAATAGCAACATACTAAACGATCGGGTGCTAAGCTAACGGAATGGGTCAAGTCAATCACGTCATTCTCCTAATGAGGTGATCCCGTTAATCAAATGACAACTCATGTCTATGGCTAGGAAACATAACCATCTTTGATTAACGAGCTAGTCAAGTAGAGGCATACTAGTGACACTCTGTTTGTCTATGTATTCACACATGTATTATGTTTCCGGTTAATACAATTCTAGCATGAATAATAAACATTTATCATGATATAAGGAAATATATAATACTTTATTATTGCCTCTAAGGCATATTTCCTTCAGGTTTAGCAACCACCTAGGGTACTAATTCAAACCCTTTAAGATGGAAAATGAAGGATAATTTACAGCATAGAGGCAAATGGAAAAAGGTATATGACATACAACTTTACAACAAAGATGCGACGCAATATCTTCTTTGAGCTGATTATGTTCAAGCACATTTGGAGATCAAACCCACAATTTACTAAGATAGGGCTATCCAAACATGCAAACTATTTCATCAAGGTGTCACCTCCCTGAATTGAAACCCAAAGGAAAGTGTTGGTGGCCGGGGCGCCGGCGGAACGCTCGGGCCGGTCGCGCTCCGTGCGTTGGATCTCTTTTGATCCAACGACGCTGTTTGCGCCATGTGTTACCAAACCCGTATTTTTTTTAAACACGCACGGGTTATCCCTTCCCGTGTTTTTGCTGCATCCGCACGGGGGGGTCATTTTGGTGCGAGGAGGCAGGGCGACCGGCGGGCGGCTGGCTTGTTGGCGCCTGGAGATCAGGAGCGGCGGCGGCGGCCCAAGGCGGATCTCGATTCTCCGGCGATCTATGGCGCCCCCGGATGGTAACTCTCCCCTCGTCCTCTCCCTATCGTTCTGTTGTCTCCCCCTCCCCCATTGGCTTTAGGGTTAGGGTGGGTTATGGTGTGGGGCGAGGTTCCCGCGGGCCGCCGCCGGCGCCGGCGCGGACGGGGATGGGGTGGTGTTCCCGCGGGTCGAGGGAGCGGGCGGGGTGGTGTTCCCGCAGGGTTGTGGGAGGGGGCGGGGGTGGTGGTTATTTAGGCTTTTGGTGGCTAGGGATTTGGGATGGGATTAGGATCCCATTAGGATTTGTTTGTTCCACATATATGTAACATTTTTAGATGCAAAATGTTGTGGCCTGTGATAAGTTCAAAATGTTGTCGTTAGTAGCTTTTTTCAGTGGTGTTAGTAGCATTTTGAAGTGGTGTTAGTAGCTTAAATTAAGCACTGTCCAACTGAGGATGTATATTTTTTATGTGTGCTTATACATTTTTCCTTTTTGTAGATGTTGCACGCACCTCTGGTGAGAATGAGGGGAGTAAGAAGGCTAAGAAGAAGAATAAGAAGAAGTACAATCTATGTGGCTTTAAGTCAAGGTTTAACTCAAAAAGGCTGGCTGAGTTTGGGAAGCAGGTATCACCGGAAAAATAGAGAATCATAAGGGAGGGACCGTTTGGAGACTTGTTGGACATCCGGTCTTTCAAGGTGCCCCATGAGCTCATTGAGTTTGTTGCGATGAACACGAATCACATACTCTCTGAGTTCAAACACAAGAACAAGTCTATCACCTTCAGCAAGCTTATGGTGAAAAGGATTTTCAACGTGCCATCCGGTGATAGACCCGTGAAGCTTCTAAAGAAGAGTGATGAACATGATCTTCGCAGCATCTACAAGGAGGGGAACAGGGCTCCAATCGCCCATGTTGTCAAGTTGCTCACTAGTTGCAGTGAGGAGGACGTGGTTATGATAAATAGGACTTGGGCACTCCTTGCGTTGGCAACAGTTTTGTGCCCAGGCACGGGCAATATGGTGAATCTCGAGTATCTTGCTTCCCTGGAAGATATGTCTTTGGTGCATGAATTCGCTTGGGATGAGCACTTGTTGGCACGAGCGATGGAGGAGGTTGGAGTCTTTCAAGAGAAGAAGAGGATGCAAGCAAATACAGAAAAAGCAGCAGAGTTTCAGATCGCTTCATGCCTTCCCATCTTAGCGGTATGCAACACAACATTATGAAATACCTCCATCTTTTTTCTTTGCTGCACGAAACCTTCTGTACATTTTCTATAGCTCGCATTTATGTTTTTGTTGGCTAATGTCCTTTTTACATTCCATGCAGATCATATACATGGATCATATTGATATCCCGCCCGGCCTCCCAAATGAGCATGCCATTGATTATTCCGTGCCGAGGATACGCTTTGTTTGCCAAAAGGATTTTGATTGGTTGGATAAAGTTGACAAGAACAAGCTCACTCTTGTCCAACCTTTCTACGGGAAACACACCCAAGTAATTTTGCTACACCCCCATGTTTTTTGCTCACTGAATTTGCATGTAGCAATCTTTGCTTTTCCATTTAGGTTATGGCGGCCTTCTTATTTTGTCTCCCTTCATGTTTTGTTTTCCTAGATCCGGAGTTTGTGCAACACCCCCTATGCAGCACAACTCATGGGACAGGAAGTTGGTGCTGAAGCAGCCAGTGGGCAGGGAGTTGGTGCTGAAGCACCTAGTGGCCAAGGAACTAGTGGCCAAGGAAGCCAAATTCAAGGTGCTGACATTCAAGCAAAGGACTCTCAATCAAACGAGGCTCAACAAAATGTTGATACTGAACCACACCTATCATCATCGCTCAACGATTGGCTGCAGCAATCATTCCCTAGCATGCAAGATCTAAGGGTACTCTTTCACAATCTACACTATCTTCTTCTTTGTATTCATTTCTTTGGCTTTGCATTATTTACTATACCCAGTTGCAAGTGTATATTTTGTTTGCTGCATCCCTCATTCTGATGTGCTACAACCATGTTCTATTTTTGCTTCATATGTGGTTTAAGTTCATACCTACTAGGCTCTTTCGCTGCATCCATATGTCTAGTGTGCTACAACTACATTATGTTTTTGCTTCAAACATATCATAATTTTGCTACATCCATATCAATAATTTGCTACCTAGAGGTATAGACCATTTGTTTTTTATGCTTCATCCATGACAGTAAATTGCTACAATCACACTATTTATTTGATACATAGTGACACAGCACCACACCTACTTGTTTCTTGCTTCATCCATACCTCTAATGTGCTACACCCACATTTGTGTTTTTTTTACATCCATACTTCTCAAAATCTGGATATACTTGTCACTAAAAATGTTGGACACTTGCCTTCTTGTAGGTACCAACTCAGTTTCAAATGCTCTACGACAAGCACAAGGGTATTTTTGCAGCAGAGGTGGATGGTGTAGTAGGCAAGTTTGGACAGTGTTTAAAGGGATTGCAGTGCAACCGGATGGCCGCTCTCCTTCGTGATGTTGGAGACGCCATCACAGCTACCAATGAGCCCAACTTTTCCTTTGAAGCACCTATCATGGACAAATGTCGCGGAAAAGAGAATGATGCTAAAGCTGCAAATGCCGACATTGGTGCTCAAGCTCAAGCTCAAGGTACAACACCTAGCATCAACAAGGATGAAGTCACCGGATTGAACCTAGAAGTTGCAACAGAGGCTGCGGAAACTCGTGAGCAACAAAGAGTGAGTTTCGAGATGGAAGGCAACGCCTCACCTCACAGCCCCCCACTCTTCTATGATGCACCCAGGAGTGCGACAGCCGGCATTTGGGACGACGAGCCATCTTGTGAGTTGTTCCCAAAGGGCTCCGAAGACTATGAGATGATGCATTCCACGGATGAGCCTACAATTAAGAAGAGCACAGTCAGCCCCATCTATGCAAACATCCCCGTGTTTCCTGTTTCAGACGATGATGACAGCCCAAGTATGCTTCCTTCCTCTTGCATCATTTCTTTTTGTTTTTCTCCATATCGTTTTTTTCACATTTGTGTGATTCCAGCAAATTCTTTTTGTACAATCTCTTGCAAACTCATCCATTTTTATTTTTTTTTGCTACAGCTCCTAAGATGGTCGCTATGGAAGAGCATTTTGCTGATGCAAGCAGTGGCCCTAGCACACATGACAAGAACACTAGGAAGAAGAGGATGGCCAAAGTTCCAGCCATAAAAAATATCAGGGCAAAGAAGCAAAAGGTCGACAAGGCTGCAGAAATGTATGAGAAGTTTGTAAAGCATGGAAAACCATTGAGGAAATCACAACCCAATGAACAAGTGTGAGCTACCTAAGCCCTATCTGTTTTTGCTTTCTATTTTTTTTCTGCTCGAAACAAATGATTCATTCGGTTGCATCTATGGTAACAGGACGCCTTTCATCAAGCTAGGTGGATTTTTCATTGGATACAAGAAATTCCTTGTATGCTTCAAGCCTCGCGGGGATATGAATGATGAGGTTATGTCCCTATGTATCGAGATGAACAACCTCGCATCCCGTGCAGCAAAAGAAAGGGATGTGAAGAAATACATGTTCTCAGTCCACGCGGGGGTAAGCTTTTGTAAAAACAAGCAATGCTTCATTCCTTTCTTACTTTCACATTTTCGTTGCAACACACACTAACCATTTTGTTGTATCTTTCAAGTAGATCCTACTAAAACAAGACCCATCAACCTTCCAACCAGCAAAACTCATGGCTGAGCTTGAAAGGGCTATGAAATTGTTCAAGGTTCAAAAGTTTGACCTCGTAAGTTTCACGAAGCTTTCTTTTGTTCCACACCACAAAATACTAACAAATATGATCCAATGATGCGACGCGGCTGTAACGTTTTTTACATGTTCTGAGTACCTTTTTGCCTTTCTTTTGTTTTTTCCAGCTTTTTTTCACAATTGTGCATGATCGCCATTGGATAGTTGTTTGCGCAAACTTGCTTCACAAGCAGTGGAATGTATTTGACTCAATCCATTCAAAAGGAAAACAATCTCCTTTGAAGAAGCAAGCCAATAACCTGGTAGGCTCATGCTCTCTATTTTTTCTGTTTACCCTTCTGATTCATCTACATAAATGCCCTGTTGTCATCTTTACACACCTCATTTTATTTTTTTTTTGAAACTTTTGTGTGTGTTTTTGGTGCTAGATCACAAACTTTACAACCCTCGCACAAGAGTGCAGCGAATTCAATGTCAATGTTGGATCCTTCGCCCGTGTTGACCTAGAGGATTACCCAAAGCAAGATACCCTGTGAGTTTTATTTTTGAATTTTGCTTCAATCATGTTTTTGCATATCATCATCAAACTAGATCACAAACTTTTTGAACTTTTTTTATCTCACAGATGTGATTGTGGCTTTTTTGGGCTCAAATATGTGGAGAACTATGATGGGAAGTCAATGAGAGAGTTCAAGCAGGTACACATTTTTAATTTTTTGTCTTGTCATTTTGTTACAATCTACTTTCTTTGTTTTCAGTACTCATGCAACAGAAGAATACCATGTGTTGTTTTTGCTTCATATGTGGTTTAAGTTCGTACCTACTAGGCTTTTTTGCTACATCCATATGTCTAGTGTGCTACAACTACATTCTGCTTTTGCTTCATTCATATAATAATTTTGCTACATCCATATCAATTTTTCACGGTGGATGGATGTGAACTTTTTGCATTCACCACTCATGCAACACAAGAATAACTAGTATCATACTTGTTTTACCTTTTGTTTTCAATACTCATGCAACACAAGAATAACTAGTATCATACTTGCTTACTTTTTGTATTCATTTTTTACAGGAAGACATGGCGCGATACCGCATCGATGTGGCATACAACCTTTTCAGTCACCCAATGAGCAATGCCCCAAAGGAGCGGGCGTTCAAGGATGAGTTGGCGGCTTGATTTTCTGGAAGGTTCAAGACCAACAAGCTTGTTTCTTCGTTAGGTCTAGATCATGTCCGAGGTGGTAGCGTTCTCATAGGATTAGAGTAGTGCGCGTTCGTATGTAAACTGTTGATACCTCCAGTAAACATATGTGTCCTTTTGGTATGTAAGCCGATGATAACTTGATATTTTGGATGATGCACTTATGTTTTTAATGGATGCGTTCTTCTGTTTGCCAACTTGATCATGCATTGACAATTGTTTTTTGTTTCGCTGGTTCTGAAATATGATAATATTTCAAACTTCATCCATCGAAGTTTCAAGGGAATCTATGTGCATTTTTCCCCTCAAAACATATTTTCTGAAAAAATAATATGTGAATGCTACTTTTGTCACACACTTAAATTGCTGGAAGCTCACAGGAAATAGCTACAACCTTCTGTTAGATTTGTTGCAGAGCCAAAATATACATTTTTACCTGCAAATTAGCTACATCCCTACAATATTTTTGCTGGAAGCATAATGTAAATAAGCTTCCTTTCCCAACTTTTGCTGTACAGCTAAATCAACACTTTAAATCATTCAAGGATTTTTCCTTTTCAAACTTGTTATTTTGCTACAACCATGTTTTAAAAAGCTTCAACCATGTTTCCTAAAAGCTGCAACCATATTTTGAAAAAGTTTCAACCATGTTTTCCAAAAGCTTCAACCATGTTTTTCAAAAGCTTCAAACATGTTTCCTAAAAGCTGCAACCTTGTTTACAGAAGCTTCAACCATGTTTTCAAAAAGCTTACCCCATGCTTTTCAAAAGCTTAAAACATGTTCATTATAAACATGGATCAAGTTGTGGTTACAACAACCATTGAGTAATATTCTAAAAAAAATAAGGAAAAACCCACATTCTGCTTTTTTTACAACAAAATTCTACAAATATTGGCACCATCATACTACAAAAAGTAAGCTCTCACAAACATATAACAATAAGAATTATTTTAAATCAACTCTTGTAAAAAGGAACATTCTGCTTTTTTTCAAACCACACATGTAGTAATATGTTGCAATCCCACAAAACAAACATTCACAGCTAGTCAACACAACTTTTTTTATCATAAGTCATGGGGTGTTACAAGGCAATTCATCTTTTTTTTCCTCATGAAAATATCCTAAAGTGTAAGGATTGTTTCGACGCCCGGAGCTTTCGCGCTCGCACTCGCAGCAAGAAAAGCTGCAAGGAGTTGGCAATCCTTCACGTTGTGATCTTCATCTTCACAATATTTGCATGGAGTCTTCTTTTCCCTTGGCTTTGGAGCTTTCTTCGTTTTCGCTGCGTCCTTCTTTGCTTTCTTCTTCATTTCATCTTCTCGAATCTCAATTAGTGGCTTCCTGCGCTTCTCTTTCTCTTTTGGCCTCCCTTTCTTTGCTGACTTTGGTGGGTTCCGCAGTCCTACGGGGGGTGGATCCCGCTGACCTGTACTTGGACCCCCTGAGACTTGTGCATTTTCTGCATGACCTCGGGCTTCTTCGTCTCCTGCAACCCCATCAGTTGCTCTAGCTTTTATTGCAGCAACCCCAACACTACCCTGATCAATTAGCCCAGAGACAAAACTATAAGCTTCATCATTGAAGCATGCATCAGAAGCGAGTTTCCCAAACTTCCGGCATAGAGAGTTAAACTTTAGGGTGTTTGTCGTGGGGACGCCGAAATGCATAGCTCTATGCCCATCGCCCGGTTCAGGCGCAAGGTCGGTTGCTCTCTTAGACCATCTTGGAAGCATGTAAGTCGCAGGTATCGTTTGCACGTTCAGGTGCACCATGACACGGATGATATGTGGGCAGATCAGCCCACACATCTCAAACATGTTGCAGGTGCACATGTATGTCTGATCTTTAGGGGCAACACGCACCGTGTACACTTTAGGGTTGACGCCATAATTTGCAACAATGCGAAACCAGACGACACCGTGTAACCCTTGCAGCTGATATTGCAGACCATAGCCTGTTGATTTAGCCAACATTTTTTGAAACTTGGAAAATACCTCTCTGGTATAGAAATCTGCAGCTTGCTTTTCAATGTTGTAACTGCAAACAAAAAAGCTTCCAACATCAATAAGAATTGCTACATATGTTTCAAAGAAATGCTGCAACCCCACTGTACTGGAAAACTAAAAAAAATGCTACATGACTTTGGACTTACTTTCCCCAGAGTGGCGGCCTCGCCGCTTCATTGATGAAGCCAGCATTGTCTTCACGATCAAGCATTAGCTCCTGGCAAAGCTCAAACTGCTGGACAAATGTCCAAACCGAGTCTCCATGATGATTTAAAGTCTTGAAGTAGGAATTCAGGCCCTCGGACCGCCCAGTTGTTCCTGTGAATGGGAAGAACTTATTCCTAAAGTACACAGGAGCCCACATCTCCCTGCTGTCCCACATGTTCTTGAGGTGTTTCTTATCAGCCACACCAAATGACTCAACCATCTGCTTCCACCGTTCTTCAAACTCCTCAACGGTATCTGAATCATTGATGCAACCATAGAATGCTTCAGCAAAAGGCTCATCCTTGCCCAGCATCTTCCCTAGTTTCGTCCTTGCAACCCGGAAGACGTGCCACTTGCAACATCTGTGTGTTGAATCTGGAAATACCATTGAGATGGCTTTAGCCATTGCCTGGTCTTGATCAGTCATAATGTTCAACGGATGCTCGTTATTCATTGCCAACATCCATTGCTCGAAGACCCACTTGAAAGTTTCGATGGTCTCATCAGGCAACAAAGCGCACCCCAAGCAAACAGTATGTGTGTGGTTGTTAATGCCAACAATCGGAGCAAAGGGCAAGTTGTAGCGATTTGTGCAGAATGTGGTGTCGAAAAACACACAATCTTTGTACTTTGGATACAAGGCCCTTGTTCTCCCATCAACCCAGAAAAGCGCCCTAACAGCTCCATCTTCTTATAGCTTCGAGAAAAAGAAGTTGGGAGTCTCCACTTGTCTTCTCTCAAAGTACTCGATTGTTAGCTCCAAATCTCGCTCTGACAGGCCCCTTCGCAGCTTTGCTCTTGCATTTGTCACATCAGTCTTCACGTACGGCAAACTCCTTGGATCGCAACACCGTGCATCTCCAAGCAAGCCCATCATATTAGCCGTTGATATGTTGCGATAGTGCAGTGAAGTGATGTACTGCATGTCTGCATCCGGGATCTTTCTGTGAGAGCGGCAAAATCTCCGACGCCCCCTTTGCAAAATCAGCCGGTGTGTGTGATCGGCCTCAAAAACTGTCACAACCCAGCTACCGTTTTTGAGGTTAACACCCATACGAGCCTTGCAATCATACCGCTCCAACCGGTTTCTTATCCTCTTGTCACTCACATCCATATAGATGCCAGCTTGTTTGCTTGCAGATTTTTTGTTACTGGAATAGCTCATATCAACATCTTCACACTGATTTGTTGCAGCCCCGTCAGAAATGCTACCACCAACATTCTTCGAAGGATTTTTCCGTGAGTGTACGCACTCAAAAACTCTACAGATTAGAATGCGCTTATGCTCCGAGCTATTTTTCCTACTATGCTTTGATGTCACAATGCGAGTTCCAAAGCCCATCTTCGAGGCATATTCATTGTAAACACGCTGAGCTTCTTCAACATTGTCAAAAACCATTTCAAGAAAAGGGACAACTGGCTGTGATGATATTTCTTCATCTGGTTCGTCAACAAGTGTTGCAGCATTTCCATTGGCATTGTCACTAGCCACACGGGCATTGCCATGATTTGGAGCTACACCATCCGTGTTCAGATGCAACGAATCGTCACTATCATTTCCCGGAGTACCATTCAGATCAATTCCATCATCTTCTTCTTCGTGCGCAACATTTTGCATATCATCATCAAGGAAAATTGATGGCTCCACAGCAACATTCTGCAACAAAATCAGCACCCAAGTCATTTTTTTCTGCCTGAAAAAACATGCAAAAAGCGCGAACAAAAAAAGTGGACGCAACATGTCAATCACAATTCCAAAACAATTCCTGCATGCAGCATTTTAGGATGTAGCATGCAACATCAAGCAAGACGCATGTAGCAAGTGCAACACATACTTGTAACATTTTACTAGCAGACAGCAGGAAGATGCTTGCATTAATTGACAACATCTCAGAAACATTACACAAAAATCAAACACAAGTATGTTGAGAACATCTCTTTTTAATCTCACGCTCATCAATTGAAATCAAAGGTTGCAACTTTTTTTGTGAACAAAAGGATCTACGATTTGCAATTGGAATTCATACCAGATCAATTTCATCCCGGCCATGCCGTGCTGCATCTTGGAAGACCACATCAGGGTTGTAGTACCGTTGCAGCACCGGTCCACTACCACCAAGGCCTTGCCGCCTCAGGGGACTTCGGCCATGAACGGCAGCGGAGCTCGAGCCCAAATCCATGAAGGCAAGGAGGTCATTACGGATGTAAGACATGATTGAAGCAATTCCAAGGCCGCTTGATAGATGGGGGAGCCCCTCCTCGACGTGATTCGGCCATGGGGAACTTAAAACTGGCGGATCCAGCCGCCGCCGCCGCGGATCGGGGACGGGCAGACGCGGGGGATCCAGCTCCCCTGTTTTTCTCTTTGTGGCTATTCGTACAACGGTTGCAACAAAACTGTTCTTTTTTTGCTGCAACGGTTGGTTCGGTACACACTCGCGCGCAGATCTAACGGTTCACGCTAACCGCATCGGACGCTGTTGGGCCGGTGCGCCGGCGCAGATCACTGCCCAAACCCAAAATACCTGTGCAACATAGCCTTTTACTATGGCTGGAAAATTATTAGCACAAACAAAGTTCATATGTTACATGTTACAGAAGCCTTTAGCTTGAGGAATTATTCTATTATAGGTATATATAAATCTCCTACTTTTAATTACAACAGCAAGCCCGAACCTTCATAAAGGGCAAATTCCCTTTTGCAGGGTTATCCTCTCATATGTTTCAAAATTCAACTTGCGCACTCGGGCACTGAAAACATTTTGTCAATGCGCAACAAAATATTGAACACACACAATAGGCTAGTTGGGAATCCAAATGATTTGACTTTCACGCATCAGCATACACTCAAATCATCTAAAAGAAAATTTGTTATTTCCACATAAGTCACATGCTCCATCCGCCCTTTGAACTGCTCCTCATGCTTTCGCTTCAATCACCCACCATATTAAGAACACCTGAAAACGAAAAAACACTTATGATTATATTGGCATGCAAGCATTGTATACTGTGAAGCATAGCAGTGCCACTAACTAAGATGGGCAATCTCATATATTTAAAACCAGAAAATACTATAAACTATGTATTCAAGAAATATGGTCTAGAATGGTCTACTGCAAACCCATATATGCTTTATCAAAAGTTTCTTTTTTGTGAACTATACTGTCTATAAAAGACAGTTCAAATGGTAAAAAACTGACATGTAAACAGCAAACACAAACTATGTGTGTATCTTGCATAATTGGCAGCAGCCTTTCCCTATTTCCTAGCAACGCTGACCTCACGGCTGCCATCACTCATGGCCTGCCTTGGAGGAACAACGTGAAGGTCACCAAGCGTCTGCGCCAATGCCGTTGTTTCTATTCACACCATCAATAGTTCATGTATGCACCTATTAGGTAATTCCAAGTTTTCATTCGTAACCTAGACGTAGTGTTGCAGGCTAAGACAACCTGAATCAGCAAAATACAACTGCACAGGCAAAGTTTTACTGCGAAAGAATCACACGTGTATATACAACAGTGTGTTGTTGATTCCAAAGAGAAAATTTAACATCAGCTAAGGTGCTCCTTTCGTTGTGCATGAACTCATACACAAGTATGTTCTTCTTGTCTTGCTGACTATAACCAGGGAAGGTTACCAAGTTCCAATAATGTATTCCAGAAAGCAATGCTACCTGAAACAAGTAGACCTTTACAGCAGACTACATGTAAGCCAGCCAACTCATTAGGACAACATCGGTAAGAAAACAAATGCATGAGCATATGGTACACTATCATGCAACGATGCAATCATATCATGATATGGCTGTTCATTAGACCATTACAACAGGCCACAAGAGGGATGTGCAGAAAACAGGATATGCAAAGGAAATTTCTAAAGGCAAACATAAGGAACTGAAATTACAGAAACATAGAGAAGGATTACTACTAATCTAAGATAGACCACGTAAATTTGAGAAAACAATTGTCACATGCTCAAAACACATTAATAGGTCATAAAGGCGGCATGGTCGAACATATCAGGATCTTTTTCCACAGCAGGGCCTCGGTCCACCAAGCCATACTATAAAAGCAGAAACAAGTAAACACTTAAGAAGGTGCACATAAATTTAACTACTTGGCATAAAAGAGCATAAGTTCACCATCTAACAACAGGAGCCTACATCGGTAAATAATTATAGAAGATATTATGTATGCAGATATGATGATATATAACCCTATTCACTCCATTCTTTACCTAATATTAAAGGGAGGATTGTTTCTCCACTTTTTTTGGTCATCGGGTCCTTTTGTACGTCGTCCTTTTATGTTTTTTTGTACGTTGTCCGTTTTGTAAAACAAAAAGGGAAAAAATTGCGCTCATGAGGTCTCAAACCAAGGTTGGCAGGAAGTGTGCACAGCGGACTAACCAACTGATATGGCTTGTGATTGTGTGCAAACATAGGAAACTTCTGTATTATAGGAGGAGCGGGGTTTCTCAAAAAATAAAATAAATTCGGAAGGCAGACCAGACCACTGCTCACTATAAACGCAAATACTAATCTCCGCACATCTAGAAACGGCTGCCCCATGCATGCACGTAAAAAAAAGGCCGCGCCATGTGTTACGGATGACCCATGCACCCAAAAAAAAGCTGCCCCATGTGTAACGGATGCCCCATGCACCTAAAAGAGGGGCTGTATAAGGGAAGTAAACATAGATGCATATTTTCATCATACTTGAATCCTTTATAACAGCGATTTTATTATGATAAATTTATTTTAGTTTATTATTTATGGGAACCCTTGCTTCGGTTCTGCAAGTCCGAAATCTTGAGGAGCTCGGCATTTGGCCCTTGCGGCATCGGAAAGTAGGGATGTGAGGAAGCACTATAGGTGGACAATGCAACACCAAGGAGGAATGAATTTTTGATTGATCTATCGCCTCCCTCGTGTCTGGTCGAACATACATGCCGTACCATTTTTTTTCAAGTTGTGAGATGATGGATAATTATTATTTGTTTACATACTTTCATTAGTTTGTGTTATTTATCCGAAAAAAGGTTACCCTTTATCCATGACTTTCCCATGATAATTTTTTTCACTGAGATGCACAAGAAATGACCCAGTTCGAAATGCGCATCTGGTCTAATACCTAATGTGCACAGTTTTAATGGATTCATATGGATTTACTTAGAATCAACTCACCTTATGTAAGTTCCTTCAATAATTAAAGATGGTTGAACTCACTAACCATATTACATATGCTTAATTTTTTCCCGTTGCAACGCACGGGCATATTTGCTAGTTGATATAATGCTAAGAAGTGCACATGGAGCTGTCTCTTTCTTTTCTGAAAGCAAATATACCAGGATCATCTTCAGTAAGAAGTGCACACAGCAGTCATGCCTCAGTTTGATAAATACTAAAGGAGTACTCAAAATATTAAAAAAAAACTTAACTCAAAGAGCATTGTATTGTCCCTTTTGAACATAAATAAATCAAGCAAACTAACATGGGCTCTTTAACCTGCCCCACAAAAATTGCACTATAAATCTTGAGATGTGTACATAATTAGCTGCACGTATAGTATATCCTCCATTTGAAAACACTTGTCCTTTTACCCTCTCAAGTTTTAGTTAATTAATCAATCACATATAATTGTCAGTTTATATACATACATGCATGGATCAGTCACTGCTTGCATGTATTAGGCAGATAGAAGTACGTGAACATACTCTAGGACATGGCGTTGTGCTTCTGGAAGGAGGAATTCCCGGAGCTGGCGAGCAGCTATGGCAAGCTCCTCTGTGTCGCCTTCACCTCCTCTTCCTCCTTGAGCAGCAGCATGACCAGCTCCTGCTTCATATTCTCTATTACACCCTCGCTTGACATGTTACCTATTGCTCGCACAAACACACTTCCTTAATTCCATCATAACTAATTAAGGCATGCAGTCCAAATTGTATGATTCTAGTAGAGTAGAGTGGTGGTGTGCATATTCCCTGTCCGGATTCTCCTAGACCTCACAATCTCCCAAAACTTAGCTTCAGAGCTGCACGAGCATTGTTCAGTTAATTAACATGAATCGCATGCTCTGTTGGTAGCTCTTTAACCACTTATGTACTCTGTGTTAACCAGCAACTTGTGTACATAGATCAAATTGCATGCATGTGTGTACTGTTTTGCAGGACATGAGTTGATTGTTCCTAGAAAATATTAGTTATGAAGTAGCATGCTAATCTGACTGTTTCTTTAACCATGCTGCTCTGCTAAATGCATGTCCTAAATCATGTATGGTCATACTCTTACAGTAGGCAAATCTCAATCCTATGTCCATGTGTACAAGCTAGCTCCAGGAATCATAATAAATTAATGGCACTTATGTGAGAACAAAAGGCACAAATCATGAACTTAACTAACATTTGGCATCTCGTACTGATAAGAGAACATACGGTGCTCCACCTGAAAGCTGTCGTCCTCCCCTGAACAGTCCTCCTTGAGCATTTAAACAAACACCTAGTGCTCGCATCTGCAATCTCAAAGGCAAAACGAGATAGTTAGACGAAGAGAGAGAGATTTTGTACGGGAAGGATGTCTATGAATCGGACATAAAACCTTTATATATTGGTGGAGCATGGCATAAAAAAAGCACACAGAACAGAACCAGACACATGTTTTTCTTACCGAAGTTGTCACGGTGCTGCATTAGCTAAGCTTCCAGATCTGGCCTCCAGCGTCATCGCTCGCACCTACCACCCACCAGGAGGCAGCCTCCGGTCGGCCGGCGCGCAAGAGGAGGATGAGACATGGATGGAGGCAGCGGAGCTCGGACCGCCGTTGTTCGTCCTCCGGCCGCCTTGCGCAGCAAAGATGGTTGGGTGGACGCGGTGCTTTGCGCGAGCATGACGACATGAGAGGAGCTCCGGAGGACAAGAGAACGAAACGTCACGGCGGAGAGGAAGGAGGCGGTGGGTCTCGTGGCTGACGAGGGAGGGAGGGAGAGAGGATGGAGGAGGACCGGTGTGGCGGCTACAGAGATTGGGGAGAGGAAAGAGGGGACTTTGGGTGGCGCCACGGAAATCTCTCATCAAACCACGCTGCTGCAGCACACACGTCGCGCGCGCCGCGGGACGAGCGTATTGGGCCAAAGTACGTTCCCTAGGCTGACCCAATCAATAGGCAACCCGCCGACATGTGGGACCAGCCTCCAATCTGGGCCACCCGTCATAGTGGCATAGGTAGGTGCTGATGTCTGCTAGAACTACGTCGGTATTTTCCAAAAAGGAAGGGATGATGCAGCACAGTAACGGTAGGTATTTGCCTCAGTGATGAGACCAAGATTATCGAACCAGTAGAAGAACCACGCAACACTATGTGAACGGCACCTGCACACAAATAACAAATACTCGCAGCCCGACGTGTTAAAGGGGTGGTCAATCCTTTTCGGGTAACGGCGCCAGAAATTGGCAAGTGTACGTGAGAAAGTTGTAATAATTTGATAAATAGATCGCCAAATAAAATAAAGTGCAGCACGGTATTTTTGGGTTTTTGGAAATATAGATCTGAAAATAAAAGCAAATAAAAATAGATCGCAAAGGCAAATATATTAAAGAAGAGACCTCGGGGCCGTAGATTTCACTAGTGGTTTCTAAAAAGAAAAAATAGCAAACGGTGGGTAAACGAATTACTGTTGGAAAATTGATAAAACTTCAAATAATCATGACGATATACAGACAATAATCATTATATAGGCTTCACGTCCAAGATTAATAGACCGACTCCTGCCTGCATCTACTACTATTACTCCACACATCGACCGCTATCCAGCATGCATCTAGTGTATTAAGTTCATGGAAAAATGGAGTAATGCAATAAGAACGATGACATGATGTAGACAACAACTATTTATGTAGAAATAGACCCCGTCTTGTTATCCTTAATGGCAACGATACATACGTGTCGGTTCCCCTTCTGTCACTGGGATCAAGCACCGTAAGATCGAACCCATCACAAAGAACCTCTTCCCATTTCAAGATAAATAGATCAAGTTGGCCAAACAAAACCCAAATATCAGAGAATAAATACGAGGCTATAAGCAATCATGCATATAAGAGTTCAAAAAGGACTCAAATAACTTTTATGGATAAAAAGATAGATCTGATCATAAACTCAAAGTTCATCGGATCCCAACAAACACACCGCAAAAAGAGTTACATCATATGGATCTCCAAGAGACCATTGTATTGAGAATCAAAAGAGAGAGAGGAAGCCATCTAGCTACTAACTACGGACCCGCAGGTCTACAGAAGACTACTCACACATCATCGGAGAGGCACCAATGGACATGATGAACCCCTCCGTGATGGTGTCTAGATTGGATATGGTGGTTCTGGAACTTGCGGCGATTGGAATTGATTTTCGTTGGCTCCCCTAGGGTTTCTGGAATATCGGGGTATTTATAGAGCAAAGAGGCGGTTCGGAAGGCCTCCGAGGTGGGCACAACCCACCAGGGCGCGCCTGGGCCTCTAGGCGCGCCCTGGTGTCTTGTGCTCACCTCGGGCTCCCTCTTCGGTACTTCTTTGGCCCACTGGATGTCTTCTGGTCCAAAAAAATCCACAAAAAGTTTCGCTGCATTTGGACTCCATTTGGTATTGATTTCCTGCGATGTAAAAAACATGCAGAAAACAGCAACTGGCACCTGGCACTATGTCAATAGGTTAGTACCAAAAAGTGATATAAAATGATTGTAAAACATCAAAGAATGATAATGTAACAGCGTGGAACAATCAAAAAATTTAGATACGCTGGAGACGTATCAGCATCCCCAAGCTTAATTCCTGATCGTCCTCGGGTAGGTAAATGTTAAAAACAGAATTTTTGATGTGGAATACTGCCTAACATGTCATCACGTATTATTTTCTTTATAGCATGGACATTTGGACTTTTATATGGTTGAAATCAATAGTCTAGTTTTGACATGATGACTTTAATACTCAAGCATATCAACAAGCAACCATGTCTTTCAAAATATCAACGCTAAAATAAGTTATCCCTACCCCATTATGCTCAATCATTGATCCATTCATGAAACACACTCGCATATTAGCTACACCCAATGCTCAAGTACGATCATAGTGCCCCTTAGTTGGTGCTTTATAAGAGAAGATGGAGACTCAAATAAAATAAAAATTGCATAAAGTAAAAGAAAGGCCCTTCACGGAGGCAAGTAGGGATTTGTAGAGGTGCCAGAGCTCAAAGCGAAAAAGATAGAGATAAAAACATTCTGGGAGGCATGCTTTTCCTGTCAACGAGAACGATCGAGTAGTTCCCAATACTTTCCATGATAGATATATCATAGGAGGTTCCCAAACAGAAATTAAAGTTTATTCCTTTTTCAACCATACTTTCACTTTCCATGGCTAGCCGTATCCACGGGTGCCTTCCATACCAACACTTTCCAAGGAATTTATTATTTGACAACATAAAGTAAATTCATTTTTCATTTTGGGACTGGGCATCCCTAATACCTTTGCCTTACTCTCATGAAATGACAAGTGAATAAACACTCATCGTGAGAATAACATATCTAGCATGGAAATATATTAGCCGCCCCCTACCGTTTCATGAGCGGTACGAACACACAAAATAGAAAATTATTTTGAAAATTAGAGATGGCACATACCAATTTGCTTTGAACGGCAAAATAATACCGCATATAGGTAGGTATGGTGGACTCATGTGGCAAAACTGGTTTAAAGGATTTTGGATGCACAAGTAGTGATGATACTTAATGCAAAATGAAGGCTAGCAAAAGATTGAGAAGCGACCAACCAAGAAACAAAAAATCTCATAAGCGAGCATTAAGCATAACTAACACCGAATAATGCACCACAAGTAGGATGTAATTTCATTGCATAACTATTGACTTTCGTGCTTGCATAGGGAATCATAAACCTTAACACAAATATTCTTACTAAAGCATAATTACTCATCAACATGACTCACATATCACATCATCATATCTCAAAACCATTACAAGGAATTAAGTTTATTTTGTCCAATGATCTTCATGAAAGTTTTTATTATATCCTCCTTGGATATATATCACTTTGAGACTAATTTTCATGTGTTGCTTTTGATAAGCTCAACCAAATACAAGTGAAGATCATGAGCATAATATTTCTTTCTCTCAAATCAATTTAAGTGCAGCAAGAGAGAATTTCTTAAAAAATTACCAACTCTCAAATAAATCTAAGTGAAGCAAGAGTGCATTTCTTCAAAAAATACTAAAGCACACCGTGCTCAAAATGATATAAGTGAAGCACTAGAGCAATTCCATAGCAAATAAAGATTTAAGTGAAGCATAGAGAGCAATTCTAACAAGTCATGGCATAATTTTGGCTCTCTCGAATAGGTGTGTCCAGCAAGGATTCAAGACTAAAAACAAAAATCAAAACAAGCAAAGACTCATATCATACAAGACACTCCAAGCAAAACTCATAGTATGTAACGAATAAAAATATAGCTTCGAGTAAAATACCGATGGTCGTTAGAAGAAAGAGCAGATGCCACTCGGGGCATCCCCAAGCTTAGTTGCTTGCTTCTCTTTGGATAATAGCTTGGGGTGCCATGGGCATCCCCAAGCTTAGACTCTTCTTACTTCTTATTCCTTCATCCATCGTAACATCACCCAAAACTTGAAAACTTCAATCACACAAAACTCAACAAAACCTTCGTGGGATCCCTTAGTATAAGAAAACAAATCACTACTATAATACTGTTGCAAACCCATTCATATTTTATTTTTGCATTATATCTACTGTATTCCAACTTTTCTATGGCAAAAACTCTTGAAAGAAAACCATAGAATCATCAAAACAAGCACACAACGCAAAGAAAACAAAATCTGTCAAAAACAGAACAATCTGTAGCAATCTGGATATTTTGAATACTTCTGAAACTCCAAAAATTCTGAAAAATTAGGACCACGTGAGCAATTTGTATATTATTCTTCTACAAAAATAATTGGTATTTTATCACGCTTCTGTTAAAAATGAGAATTATTTTTGTGAGCGCGAAAGTTTCTGTTTTTCAGCAAGATCAAATCAACTATCACCCAATATGATCCTAAAGGCTTTGCTTGGCACAAACACTAATTAAAACACAAAAAACATAATCATAATAGTAGCATAGTTGTGCAAACACTCAAGAACAGAAAGCAAAAGACAAAAATAAATTTTATTCATTGGGTTGCCTCCCAACAAGCGCTATCGTTTTATGCCCCTAGCTAGGCATAATGCAAATGATCTAAGTGTTTTCATCCTTGTTTCTAGATCCATATGATGCCCTCATGGTTGATTCATATGGTGGCCTAATACTTGTTCTAGGGAAGTGTTCCATACCCTTCCTTAGTGGAAATTGAAACTTAAGATTGCCTTCTTTCATATCAATCACGGCACCAATAGTACGTAAAAACGGTCTACCAAGAATAATTGGACAAGACGGATTGCAATCAATATCAAGAACAATAAAATCTATGGGCACATAATTCCTATTTGCAAGAATAAGAACATCATTAATTCTTCCCATAGGCTTTTTAATAGTAGAATCCGCCAAGTGCAAATTTAAAGAACATTCTTCAATATTGGTAAGACCAAGCACATCACATAAAGATTTCGGAATTGTAGAAACACTAGCACCCAAGTCACATAAAGCAAAATACTCATAATTTTTAATCTTGACTTTGATAGTAGGTTCCCACTCATCATGTAATTTTCTAGGAATTGAAACTTTTAATTCCAACTTTTCTTCCAAAGCTTTCATCATGGTACCAACAATATGTTTAGTAAAAGCTTTATTTTGTTCATAAGCATGGGGTGAATTTATCATGGACTGCAACAAAGAAATACAATCAATCAAAGATCAACTATCATAATTAAAGTCTTTGTAATTCAAAAGAGTGGGCACATCACTAGTTAAAGTTTTGACCTCTTCAAACCCACTTTTATTAATTTTCTTAACAAGATTTTCACCCTCCAAATTATCGGGATGCCTTCTAGATAAAGTTGACTCTTCTTCAGTCCCTTTTTCATCAATATTAATTTTACTAAACAAGGAATCAATAAAAGAAACTCCAATCATTTTAAGATCTTCATCACTTTTATGAAAGCAATCACTAGAAAAAGCCTTTTCTAAAAATTCTCTTCTAGCTCTAAGCATAGCGATTCTTTTCTTACTTTCATCCATAGAAACATAAAGAGCTTTAATTGATTCCTCAGCTTTAGGCACAAAAATTTTCATCTTGAGATTTTCTACATCATGAGAAATTCTATCAACACTTCTAGACAAATCATCAATCTTATTCAACTTTTCTTCCATTGTAGCATTGAAAACTTTTTGAGTGTTGATAAATTCTTTAATATTATTCTCAAGATCAGAGGTGTTCCTATTATTATAAGAAGGATTACCATAGGAATTACCATAATTATTAGAGGAATTACTAGGAAAAGGCCTAGGATTAAAATTACCTCTATAAGCATTGTTATTGAAATTATTTCGCGAGATAAAATTCACATCTATGGCGTCACTATTTTGCTCAATCAAAGTAGACAAAGGCACATCATTAAAATCAATAGGAGAACTTTTATTAGCAACCAACTTCATAAGAGCATTAACTTTTTCACTCAAAGAAGAAATTTCTTCAACAGAATTAACCTTTTTACTAGTAGGAGCTCTTTCGGTATGCCATTGCGAATAATTTTCCATAATATTATCAAGCAATTTTGTGGCTTCACCCAAAGTAATTTCCATAAAAGTACCACCCGCGGTGGAATCTAAAAGATTACGAGAAACGAAATTCAACCCCGCATAAAAATATTGTATGATCATCCAAAGATTTAACCCATTAGTTGGGCATTTCCTTAGCATCATTTTCATCCTTTCCCAAGATTGTGCAACATGCTCATGTTCAAGATGCTTGAAATTCATGATCTGGGTTCTAAGGGAAATAATTTTTGCGAGCGGAAAATACTTAGTAATAAAAGCATCTTTGAACTTATTCCAAGAATCAATACTATGGCGAGACTGTTGGGGAACGTAGTAATTTCAAAAAAATTCCTACGCACACACAGGATCATGGTGATGCATAGCAACGAGAGGGGAGAGTGTAGTCCACGTACCCTCGTAGACCGAAAGCGGAAGCGTTAGCACAACGCGGTTGATGTAGTCGTACGTCTTCACAATCCGACCGATTCAAGTACCGAACGTACGACACCTCCGAGTTCAGCACACGTTCAGCTCGATGACGTCCCGCGAACTCCGATCCAGCAGAGCTCTACGGGAGAGTTTCGTCAGCACGACGGCGTGGTGACGGTGATGATGTTGCTACCGACGCAGGGCCTCGCCTAAGCACTGCTACGATATGACCGAGGTGGAATATGGTGGAGGGGGGCACCGCACATGGCTGGAATAGATCAACTGATCAACTTGTGTGTCTAGAGGTGCCCCCCTGTCCCCGTATATAAAGGAGCAAGGGGAGGGGGCGGCCGGCCAGGAGGAGGGCACGCCAGGGAGGAGTCCTACTCCCACTGGGAGTAGGACTCCCTCTTTTCCTAGTTGGAGTAGGAGGGGGAAAGGAAGCGAAGGAGAGAGGGGGGAGGAAAGGCCCCCCCTCCTTGTCCAATTCGGACTAGAGGGGGAGGGGGCGCGCGGCCAGCCCTAGCCGCCCCTCCTCTTCTCCACTAAGGCCCAATAGGCCCATTACTTTCCCGTGGGGGGGGGGGTTCCAGTAACCCCCGGTACTCCGGTAAAATCCCGATTTCACCCGGAACACTTCCGACATCCAAATATAGGCTTCCAATATATCAATCTTTATGTCTCGACCATTTCGAGACTCCTCGTCATGTCCGTGATCATATCCGGGACTCCGAACTATCTTCGCTACATCAAAACACAAAACTCATAATACCGATCGTCATCTAACTTCAAGCGTGCGGACCCTACGGGTTCGAGAACTATGTAGACATGACTGAGACATGTCTCCAGTCAATAACCAATAGAGGAACCTGGATGCTCATATTGGCTCCCACATATTCTACGAAGATCTTTATCGGTCGAACCGCATAACAACATACGTTGTTCCCTTTGTCATCGGTATGTTACTTGCCCGAGATTCGATCGTCGGTATCTCAATACCTAGTTCAATCTCATTACCGGCAAGTCTCTTTACTCGTTCCGTAATACATCATCCCGCAACTAACTCATTAGTCACATTGCTTGCAAGGCTTATAGTGATGTGCATTACCGAGAGGGCCTAGAGATACCTCTCCGACAATCGGAGTGACAAATCCTAATCTCAAAATACGCCAACCCAACAAGTACCTTTGGAGACACCTGTAGAGCACCTTTATAATCACCCAGTTACGTTGTGACGTTTGGTAGCACACAAAGTGTTCCTCCGGTAAACGGGAGTTGCATAATCTCATAGTCGTAGGAACATGTATAAGTCATGAAGAAAGCAATAGCAGAATACTAAACGATCAAGTGCTAAGCTAACGGAATGGGTCAAGTCAATCACATCATTCTGCTAATGATGTGATCCCGTTAATCAAATGACAACTCATGTCTATGGCTAGGAAACATAACCATCTTTGATTAACGAGCTAGTCAAGTAGAGGCATACTAGTGACACTCTGTTTGTCTATGTATTCACACAAGTATTATGTTTCCGGTTAATACAATTCTAGCATGAATAATAAACATTTATCATGATATAAGGAAATAAATAATAACTTTATTATTGCCTCTAGGGCATATTTCCTTCAGTCTCCCACTTGCACTAGAGTCAATAATCTAGATTACACAGTAATGATTCTAACACCCATGGAGCCTTGGTGCTGATCATGTTTTGCTCGTGGAAGAGGCTTAGTCAACGGGTCTGCAACATTCAGATCCATATGTATCTTGCAAATCTCTATGTCTCCCACCTGGACTTGATCCTGGATGGAGTTGAAGCGTCTCTTGATGTGCTTGGTTCTCTTGTGAAATCTGGATTCCTTTGCCAAAGCAATTGCACCAGTATTGTCACAAAAGATTTTCATTGGACCCGATGCACTAGGTATGACACCTAGATCGGATATGAACTCCTTCATCCAGACTCCTTCATTTGCTGCTTCCGAAGCAGCAATGTACTCCGCTTCACACGTAGATCCCGCCACGACGCTCTGTTTAGAACTGCTCCAACTGACAGTTCCACCATTCAATGTAAACACGTATCTGGTTTGCGATTTAGAATCGTCGGGATCAGTGTCAAAGCTTGCATCGATGTAACCATTTACGACTAGCTCTTTGTCACCTCCATAAACGAGAAACATATCCTTAGTCCTTTTCAGGTATTTCAGGATGTTCTTGACCGCTGTCCAGTGATCTACTCCTGGATTACTTTGGTACCTCCCTGCTAAACTTATAGCAAGGCACACATCAGGTCTGGTACACAGCATTGCATACATGATAGAGCCTATGGCTGAAGCATAGGGAACATCTTTCATTTTCTCTCTATCTTCTGCAGTGGTCGGGCATTGAGTCTTACTCAACTTCACACCTTGTAACACAGGCAAGAACCCTTTCTTTGCTTGATCCATTTTGAACTTCTTCAAAACTTTGTCAAGGTATGTGCTTTGTGAAAGTCCAATTAAGCATCTTGATCTATCTCTATAGATCTTGATGCCCAATATGTAAGCAGCTTCACCGAGGTCCTTCATTGAAAAACTCTTATTCAAATATCCCTTTATGCTATCCAGAAATTCTATATCATTTCCAATCAACAATATGTCATCCACATATAATATCAGAAATGCTACAGAGCTCCCACTCACTTTCTTGTAAATACAGGCTTCTCCAAAAGTCTGTATAAAACCATATGCTTTGATCACACTATCGAAACGTTTATTCCAACTCCGAGAGGCTTGCACCAGTCCATAAATGGATCGCTGGAGCTTGCACACTTTGTTAGCTCCCTTTGGATCGACAAAACCTTCCGGTTGCATCATATACAACTCTTCTTCTAGAAATCCATTCAGGAATGCAGTTTTGACATCCATTTGCCAAATTTCATAATCATAAAATGCGGCAATTGCTAACATGATTCGGACAGACTTAAGCATCGCTACGGGTGAGAAGGTCTCATTGTAGTCAATCCCTTGAACTTATCGAAAACCTTTTGCAACAAGTCGAGCTTTATAGACAGTAACATTACCGTCAGCGACAGTCTTCTTCTTGAAGATCCATTTATTCTCGATGGCTTGCCGATCATCGGGCAAGTCAATCAAAGTCCATACTTTATTCTCATACATGGATCCCATCTCAGATTTCATGGCCTCAAGCCATTTTGCGGAATCTGGGCTCACCATCGCTTCTTCATAGTTCGTAGGTTCGTCATGGTCTAGTAACATAAGCTCCAAAATAGGATTACCGTACCACTCTGGTGCGGATCTTACTCTGGTTGACCTACGAGGTTTAGTAGTAACTTGATCTGAAGTTTCATGATCAATATCATCAGCTTCCTCACTAATTGGTGTAGGTGTCACAGGAACCGGTTTCTATGATGAACTACTTTCCAATAAGGGAGCAGGTACAGTTACCTCATCAAGTTCTACTTTCCTCCCACTCACTTCTTTCGAGAGAAACTCCTTCTCTAGAAAGGATCCAAATTTAGCAACAAAAGTCTTGCCTTCAGATCTGTGATAGAAGGTGTACCCAACAGTTTCTTTTGGGTATCCTATGAAGACACATTTCTCCTATTTGGGTTCGAGCTTATCAGGTTGAAGCTTTTTCACATAAGCATCGCAGCCCCAAACTTTAAGAAACGACAACTTTGGTTTCTTGCCAAACCACAGTTCATAAGGCGTCGTCTCAACGGATTTTGATGGTGCCCTATTTAACGTGAATGCGGCCGTCTCTAAAGCATAACCCCAAAATGATAGCGGTAAATCAGTAAGAGACATCATAGATCGCACCATATCTAGTAAAGTACGATTACGACATTCGGACACACCAGTACGCTGTGGTGTTCTGGGTGGCGTGAGTTGCGAATCTATTCCGCATTGTTTCAAATGTAGACCAAACTCGTAACTCAAATATTCTCCTCCACGATCAGATCATAGAAACTTTATTTTCTTGTTACGATGATTTTCCACTTCACTCTGAAATTCTTTGAACTTTTCAAATATTCCAGACTTATGTTTCATTAAGTAGATATACCCAATCTGCTTAAATCATCTGTGAAGGTGAGAAAATAACGATAGCCTCCGCGAGCCTCAACATTCATCGGACCACATACATCTGTATGTATGATTTCCAACAAATCTGTTGCTCTCTCCATAGTTCCGGAGAACGGCGTTTTAGTCATCTTGCCCATGAGGCACGGTTCGCATGTACCAAGTGATTCATAATCAAGTGGTTCCAAAAGTGCATCAGTATGGAGTTTCTTCATGCCCTTTACACCAATATGACCTAAACGGCAGTGCCACAAATAAGTTGCACTATCATTATCAACTCTTCATCTTTTGGCTTCAATATTATGAATATGTGTATCACTATATCGAGATTCAACAAAAATAGACCACTCTTCAAGGGTGCATGACCATAAAAGATATTACTCATATAAATAGAACAACCATTATTCTCTGATTTAAATGAATAACCGTCTCGCATCAAACAAGATCCAGATATAATGTTCATGCTCAACGCTGGCACTAAAACTAATCCCGAAGGTAGATGTAGAGGTAGCGTGCCGACCGCGATCACATCGACTTTGGAACCATTTCCCACGCGCATCGTCACCTCGTCCTTAGCCAATCTTCGCTTAATCCGTAGTCCCTGTTTTGAGTTGCAAATATTAGCAACAGAACCAGTATCAAATACCCAGGTACTACTGCGAGCATTAGTAAGGTACACATCAATAACATGTATATCACATATACCTTTGTTCACCTTGCCATCCTTCTTATCTGCCAAATACTTGGGGCAGTTCCGCTTTCAGTGACCAGTCTGTTTGCAGTAGAAGCACTTAGTCTTAGGCTTAGGTCCAGACTTGGGTTTCTTCTCTTGAGCAACAACTTGTTTGTTGTTCTTCTTGAAGTTCCCCTTCTTCTTCCCTTTGCCCTTTTTCTTGAAACTGGTGGTCTTGTTGACCATCAACACTTGATGCTCCTTCTTGATTTCTACCTCCGCAGCCTTTAGCATTGCGAAGAGCTCGGGAATTGTCTTATCCATCCCTTGCATATTATAGTTCATCACGAAGCTTTTGTAGCTTGGTGGCAGTGATTGAAGAATTCTGTCAATGACACTATCATCCGGAAGATTAACTCCCAGTTGAATCAAGTGATTGTTATACCCAGACATTCTGAGTATATGCTCACTGACAGAACTATTCTCCTCCATCTTGCAGCTGTAGAACTTATTGGAGACTTCATATCTCTCAATCCGGGCATTTGCTTGAAATATTAACTTCAACTCCTGGAACATCTCATATGCTCCATGACGTTCAAAATGTCGTTGAAGTCCCGGTTCTAAGCCGTAAAGCATGGCACACTGAACTATCGAGTAGTCATCAGCTTTGCTCAGCCAGACGTTCATAACATCTGGTGTTGCTCCTGCAGCAGGTCTGGCACCTAGCGGTGCTTCCAGGACATAATTCTTCTATGCAGCAATGAGGATAATCCTCAAGTTACGGACCCGGTCCGTGTAATTGCTACCATCATCTTTCAACTTTGCTTTCTCAAGGAACGCATTAAAATTCAACGGAACAACAACACGGGCCATCTATCTACAATCAACATAGACAAGCAAAATACTATCAGGTACTAAGTTCATGATAAATTTAAGTTCAATTAATCATATTACTTAAGAACTCTCACTTAGATAGACATCCCTCTAATCATCTAAGTGATCACGTGATCCAAATCAACTAAACCATGTCCGATCATCACGTGAGATGGAGTAGTTTCAATGGTGAACATCACTATGTTAATCATATCTACTATATGATTCACGCTCGTCCTTTCGGTCTCAGTGTTCCGAGGCCATATCTGCATAAGCTAGGTTCCTCAAGTTTAACCTGAGTATTCCGTGTGTGCAACTGTTTTGCACCCCTTGTATTTGAACGTAGAGCCTATCACACCCGATCATCACGTGGTGTCTCAGCACGAAGAACTTTCGCAACGGTGCATACTCAGGGAGAACACTTTTATCTTGAAATTTAGTGAGAGATCATCTTATAATGCTACCGTTAATCAAAGCAAGATAAGATGCATAAAAGATAAACATCACATGCAATCAAATATAAGTGATATGATATGGCCATCATCATCTTGTGCTTGTGATCTCCATCTCTGAAGCACCGTCATGATCACCATCGTTACCGGCGCGACACCTTGATCTCCATCGTAGCATCGTTGTCGTCTCGCCAACTTATGCTTCTACGACTATCGCTACCGCTTAGTGATAAAGTAAAGCATTACAGGGCGATTGCATTGCATACAATAAAGCGACAACCATATGGCTCCTGCCAGTTGCCGATAACTCGGTTACAAAACATGATCATCTCATACAATAAAATTTAGCATCATGCCTTGACCATATCACATCACAACATGCCCTGCAAAACAAGTTAGACGTCCTCTACTTTGTTGTTGCAAGTTTTACGTGGCTGCTATGGGCTGAGCAAGAACCGTTCTTACCTACGCATCAAAACCACAACGATAGTTCGTCAAGTTAGTGCTGTTTTAACCTTCTCAAGGACCGGGCGTAGCCACACTCGGTTCAACTAAAGTTGGAGAAACTGACACCTGGGAGCCACCTATGTGCAAAGCACGTCGGTAGAACCAGTCTCGCGTAAGCGTACGCGTAATGTCGGTCCGGACCGCTTCATCCAACAATACCGCGGAACCAAAGTATGACATGCTGGTAAGCAGTATGACTTGTATCGCCCACAACTCACTTGTGTTCTACTCGTGCATATAACATCTACGCATAAAACCTGGCTCGGATACCACTGTTGGGGAACGTAGTAATTTCAAAAAAATTCCTACGCACACACAGGATCATGGTGATCCATAGCAACGAGAGGGGAGAGTGTAGTCCACGTACCCTCGTAGACCGAAAGCGGAAGCATTAGCACAACGCGGTTGATGTAGTCGTACATCTTCACGATCCGGCCGATCCAAGTACCGAACGTACGACACCTCCGAGTTCAGCACACGTTCAGCTCGATGACATCCCGCGAACTCCGATCCAGCAGAGCTTCACGGGAGAGTTCCATCAGCACGACGGCGTGGTGATGGTGATGATGTTGCTACCGACGCAGGGCCTCGCCTAAGCACTGCTACAATATGACCGAGGTGGAATATGGTGGAGGGGGGCACTGCACACGGCTGGAATAGATCAACTGATCAACTTGTGTGTCTAGAGGTGCCCCCTGCCCCCGTATATAAAGGAGCAAGGGGAGGGGGCGGCCGGCCAGGAGGAGGGCACGCCAGGGAGGAGTCCTACTCCCACCGGGAGTAGGACTCCCTCTTTTCCTAGTTGGAGTAGGAGGGGGAAAGGAAGGGAAGGAGAGAGGGGGAAGGAAAGGGGGCGCCGCCCCCCCTCCTTGTCCAATTCGGACTAGAGGGGGAGGGGCACGCAGCCAGCCCTAGCCGCCCCTCCTCTTCTCCACTAAGGCCCAATAGGCCCATTACTTTCCCGTGGGGGGCGTTCCGGTAACCCCGGGTACTCCGGTAAAATCCCGATTTCACCCGGAACACTTTCGACATCCAAATATAGGCTTCCAATATATCAATATTTATGTCTCGACCATTTCGAGACTCCTCGTCATGTCCGTGATCATATCCGGGACTCCGAACTATCTTCGGTACATCAAAACACAAAACTCATAATACCGATCGTCATCTAACTTTAAGCGTGCGGACCCTACGGGTTCGAGAACTATGTAGACATGACCGAGACACGTCTCCGGTCAATAACCAATAGCGGAACCTGGATGCTCATATTGGCTCCCACATATTCTACGAAGATCTTTATCGGTCAAACCGCATAACAAATACGTTGTTCCCTTTGTCATCGGTATGTTACTTGCCCGAGATTCGATCGTCGGTATCTCAATACCTAGTTCAATCTCGTTACCGGCAAGTCTCTTTACTCGTTCCGTAATACATCATCCCGCAACTAACTCATTAGTCACATTGCTTGCAAGGCTTATAGTGATGTGCATTACCGAGAGGGCCCAGAGATACCTCTCCGACAATCGGAGTGACAAATCCTAATCTCAAAATATGCCAACCCAACAAGTACCTTTGGAGACACCTGTAGAGCACCTTTATAATCACCCAGTTACGTTGTAACGTTTGGTATCACACAAAGTGTTCCTCCGGTAAACGGGAGTTGCATAATCTCATAGTCATAGGAACATGTATACGTCATGAAGAAAGCAATAGCAGAATACTAAACGATCAAGTGCTAAGCTAACGGAATGGGTCAAGTCAATCACATCATTCTGCTAATGATGTGATCCCTTAATCAAATGACAACTCATGTCTATGGCTAGGAAACATAACCATCTTTGATTAACGAGCTAGTCAAGTAGAGGCATACTAGTGACACTCTGTTTGTCTATGTATTCACACAAGTATTATGTTTCCGGTTAATACAATTCTAGCATGAATAATAAACATTTATCATGATATAAGGAAATAAATAATAACTTTATTATTGCCTCTAGGGCATATTTCCTTCAGAGACAATGAAGAAAACCAAATTTTTGCATGATCTCGCAAAGAAAACAGAAATAATTTCAACTTCACAACATCATTGTCCACATCTTTTTTCTTTTGCATATCGCATAATTCCACGAATCTATTAAGATGGGACACGACATCCTCATTAGGAGTGCCGAAAAATTGATCTTTCATAACAAGATTCAGCAAAGCGGTATTAATATCACAAGACTCCGCACTTGTGGCGGGAGGAGCAATCGGAGTGCCAATAAAATCATTGTTTTTGGTATTGGAGAAATCACACAACTTGGTGTTCTCTTGAGTCATTGTGACTACGCAACAAGATTGCACTCAAAAAACAGATCCAGCAAGAAAGCGGCGAACGAAAAAGAGGGCGAATAAAACAACAAATTTTTATGAAGTGGGGGAAAGGAAAATGAGAGGCAAATGGCAAATAATGTAAATTGCGAGGAGATGAGATTTGTGATTAGGAACCTGGTAGATGTTGATGATGTCTCCCCGGCAACAGCGCCAGAAATTCCTTTTGATGTCTGCTAGAACTACGTTGGTATTTCCCCAAAGAGGAAGGGATGATGCAGCACAACAACGGTAGGTATTTCCCTCAGTGATGAGAACAAGGTTATTGAACCAGTAGGAGAACCACGCAACACTACGTGAACGACATCTGCACACAAATAACAAATACTCGCGACTCGACGTGTTAAAGGGGTTGTCAATCCCTTTCGGGTAACAGTGCCAAAAATTGGCAAGTGGACGTGAGAAAGTTGTAATAATTTGATAGATAGATCGCCAAATAAAATAAAGTGCAGCAAGGTATTTTTGGGGTTTTGGAAATATAGATCTGAAAATAAAAGCAACTAAAAATAGATCGCAAAGGCAAATATATTAAAGAAGAGACCCGGGGGCCGTAGATTTCACTAGTGGCTTCTCTCGAGAAAAAATAGCAAATGGTGGGTAAACAAATTACTGTTGGGCAATTGATAAAACTTCAAATAATCATGATGATATCCAGGCAATGATCATTATATAGGCATCACGTCCAAGATTAGTAGACCGACTCCTGCCTGCATCTATTACTATTACTCAACACATCAACCGCTATCCAGCATGCATCTAGTGTATTAAGTTCATGGAAAAACGGAGTAATGCAATAAGAACGATGACATGATGTAGACAAGATCTATTTATGTAGAAATAGACCCCATCTTGTTATCCTTAATGGCAACGATACATACGTGTCGGTTCCCCTTCTGTCACTGGGATCAAGCACCGTAAGATCAAACCCATCGCAAAGGACCTCTTCCCATTGCAAGATAAATAGATCAAGTTAGCCAAACAAAACCCAAATATCGGAGAAGAAATACGAGGCTATAAGCAATCATGCATATAAGAGATCAAAGAAGACTCAAATAACTTTCATGGATAAAAAGATAGATCTGATCATAAACTCAAAGTTCATCGGATCCCAACAAACACACCGCAAAAATATTTACATCATATGGATCTCCAAGAGACCATTGTATTGAGAATCAAAAGAGAGAGAGGAAGCCATCTAGCTACTAACTATGGACCTGTAGGTCTACAAAAGACTACTCACGCATCATCGGAGAGGCACCAATGGACATGATGAACCCCTCCGTGATGGTGTCTAGATTGGATCTGGTGGTTCTGGAACTTGTGGCGGCTGGAATTGATTTTTGTCGACTCCCCTAGGGTTTCTGGAATATCGGGGTATTTATAGAGCAAAGAGGCGGTCCGGGAGGCCTCTGAGGTGGGCACAACCCACCAGGGCGCGCCTGGGCCTCCAGGCGCGCCCTGGTGTCTTGTGCTCACCTCGGGCTCCCTCTCCGGTACTTCTTTGGCCCACTGGATGTCTTCTGGTCCAGAAAATCCACAAAAAGTTTTGCTGCATTTGGACTCTGTTTGGTATTGATTTCCTGCGATGTAAAAAACATGTAGAAAACAACAACTGGCACTTGGCACTATGTCAATAGGTTAGTACCATAAAATAATATAAAATGACTATAAAATGATTGTAAAACATCCAAAAATGATAATATAACAACATGGAACAATCAAAAATTATAGATACGTTGGAGACGTATCATGGGCGGGTGTACATTCGTCAGTCCATTCCATCCACCAACCGAAGAGGACGCTATGCATGACGCGGGCAGTGCGCCAGGAGCGGCTCGTAAAGAGCGGTTGACCCCACAAAATTCTAATATACATCATGGGACGTCCAGCCAGTGCGACCGACATGTGGACCAGGGGCACTACCGACCCACCCATTATCGGTACATCACAGGCGCGGGCGCAAAAAGCGGGTGCATGAGCGCCGGCCATCCCCTGTGCAGCTAGCCCATGATGTATGATGCGGGCGCAGAAACTGCCTGCGCGCGACGCATCAGGAATGGTTCACACTAGGAAAATCAACCCAGCCAATCGAAGGCCTTGCCGAGCCCACCAGTCATCGCCCAGCACGAAGCAAACGTTCAGTCAAAAAACGCAGTCAAAATCAAACGATAGAGCTGCAACGTTGACCCGACCAGGCACCATCGAACGACAAGCAACATTGCGAAGTCGAGGGATGCTCACGTGGGCGGGTCGCCTAGAAGCCATATAGGTTAGAATTTTATAGGGTGTGTTTGATTTTGGTCATTAAATAGAAACTGTGGAATGGAACTGGCTCGTTCTGTACCTAGGAGGCTAGTCCACATGTTTGGTTAGGCTAGTTATCGGTGAGAAACATATGACACTAGTCTATATTAGGCCCTGTTTGTTTGAGCTTGATCTTGGGCTTTTGGAGCTTCTAGGCCCCTAAAAGCACAAGCCCAAACAAATAGCAAAAAACATGGGCTTGACTTGATAGAAGCCACCCTCCAAAATGCACTATGAAGCAAAAGCACCTCCAGACCACCTTCCCTCGCCCCCACTGGCTTCTCACTCTCCTGCAAAACGTTTCCACCCCCCTTTAAACTAATTACAGCCAAAATGACATCCATACATATAGGGGAGACCACTTCAGAAAACTCTCTCGCCTTGTGCCCCTGCACCCCATTTTGACGAGGACATCAATACCATTGTTACACCCACAACCCCTGCTGCTATACATATTGGACCAATTACTAGAGCTCGCGCACGCCAATTAAATTATCAGGTACTTTCGTTTCTTGTAATGATTCTAATGTTCATGAGAATATGATGCTGCCTAAGTTGGATACATTTGTCTTGCTTACAAATGAAGGGCCTAGCTTGGACAAGAAGGATGAACATTGGAGCAAGATCAAGCATGGAGATGATGGCATGCGCAAGGGGAACAAGAACAAAGTTACAAGTGATGATTTCAAGACTTTGAAGCCACCATAATGAGTGCATGAGGCCTTGGACGAAATATACAACATGCCACTTCATAAATTTCGTACAGAGGCTATTATAGGTGCTGCGTCACCTTATTATTGGGCCAGGCCCATGTAATTTTGAAATACTTGAGTACAGGATGTTTTTAGAGTCCGTATGTGTGGAGAAACAAGAGATAGGGTTGGTTTCGGACCCCTTCTCCAAGGGCCACGAAATTCCCCCCTCTTCCTCCATATATACAGCCCTTAGGGCACCATTTAGGCTTTGGATTTTGTTAGATTAAAAGTTTGCCATAGCTGCAACTTCGCGTACTTCGTTTGTGTTCAACGACCAGACCAAGACGTCACAGAACCCCACCTTGATCAACAAAGCTTTCAGCTTATATTCGCAATATCTAGATTGCAATCTTAGTTTCTTGCTTGCTCTTCGTTTGCTTGCAGGAAATAGACCTTCGTGGTCAGGTTGATCATGCTCCTGCGTGGTCAATAACCTCTCGGAGTTGGTTTAGCGATTGCTAAGGCGTGACGTCATCGCACGTTCATAGTCGGATCGTCAAAGTCTACTCCTCCGAAACGATAATCTCCTTCTCATCGAAAGACGGGACACCTTTGCCTCTATCAAGTGGTATCAGATTTCTAGGTTGCTCGGTGAGATTTTACAGTTTTTCATGGTTTAGATAAAGTCTGTTCTTCATACCTACATTCCACGAAAAAGCCATTTTTTTAGGGTTAGTTCATCATATCCGAACCAATCTAAGCCTTTGCACAATCTTTTTAGAGTTTTGCTTTGTTGAATTTGCGGTTGCATCATCGTGTCGAGTTGCTGGTTTTAGTGTCTAGTTACCTTAGAGTTTCGAGTTCTGGTCACAGGTTTTCATGTCGCCGACACGCCATCGTCATCGCCGCCGCCATATACCATCACAAAATATCCGCTGCCAATCCGAGTACATATACATCCACCGCATATCCGCCACCAATCCGAGTCATATACATCCATCAGGTCACCATCACGCCAATCCGAGTCCACCTCCACCACAGATTCGCCACCAGTTTGTGCTCCACCGCCCATTATATACCATCACTAGTCTGAGTTCCACCAGATTCATCTCCGCCACCAGTCCTAGTCCGAGTCCAGTATTTTTTCCTTTATTTTTGAGTTCCAGATCACGCGATACTACGAGTAGTGAACAAGTCGGACCCCCCAATTTCCGCGTTACCCCTACAAGAAAAATAGTTCCAGTTAAAAAAACTAAGTTTGGAAAATTCTGGCTAGGTAATTTTTAGACCATGTAGACTTTTTCGAAAAAAAATTGTTGTGGAGCAAAGAAAAAGAGGAAAAAAGTGCATAAAAAGTGAAAAAAGAAGAAAAAAAATTCAGAGTGTGCTCCTCCCTTGTTTACGTGCTGCGCCTTGATTTTGTTAGTGTTCGAGACTCACGTCTCTAGTACCGTCTAGCCTAGGACCAGCACAGTACCGTCATTGAGCGTTTATTCAACTTTGCATCTCTGAATTGATTATTGCTGACCCTTTTTGCTACCATATTATAAGCCATCACAGCTCCACATACATCTACATCGTGCGTTTGACTCTCCCTGGTAATCGCTCTATCGAAGCTTTGACAGTTTTGACTACAACAGTTGCCGATCACCGCCTGCTGCTTGGTAAGAACTGGTAAGACTTTGAGATTCGCTTGATGGATCTGTGACACCCCACCACTTTCTAGTAGTCTGTAAGATCATATTCTTGTGTGTTTCTATTGATGCTAACTATGGCAGGATCACAAGCCGATGAGATTGACTGGGAGAACATGACAAAGAAGGAGCTTCATGATAAATTTGAGCAAATGTTGAATCAACAGGTGGAAGACGTGATGGTCAGCTTTGGAAAGGCACTGGAGAGGATTGATGACGTTGAGAGGACAATTGACACCAAGTTGGACGCCAAGTTCGATGAAGTACTCGCGCGTCTTCCACAACCACCACCTGCATCTGCTACACCATTACAACAACAACAACAACAACAACAACAACAAGCGGAACAGCCCTCCACTGAGCGGGCCGTGTTCCTCTTGAGCCTGGACAAACTTCTGGTGTCGCTGCTACTGCTGTTGATGCTTCTGTAGCTCCCGCTGCTACTGTAGAGGTGGAGGACTATTACGAGGATGAGGTTGATCAAAATTAGAACTACGTGCAACCACCAGCACCACCAGCACCAAGTCAACCTCATGCATATAATCGCAATGGTAGGGCTGCAACACCACCTCAGGTATGAGATTATGACCATATTCCTAAACTAAAATTGAATATTCCACCGTTTGAGGGTAGATACATTCCTGATTTATATCTGACTTGGGAGTTAGAAACTGAACAACCTTTCACATGCTTACAATTTCCTGAGGAAAGACGTGCTGATGCTATTTGTGAATTCACTAGTTTTGCTTTTGTTTGGTGGTCTGAACATTGTAGATTATATCATGATAATATCCCTACTACTTGGGCTGCTTTGAAAACTGCTATGCGTACTCGTTGGATTCCACCATATTATCAACGTGAGTTACTTCAAAAACTGCAGCGTTTGAGACAATGAAAAAAATTATGTAGAGGAGTATTATCAGGAATTACAAACTGGCATGATTAGATGTGGTATTGTTGAGGATAATGAAGCTATGCTTGCACGTTTTATGGGTGGATTAAATAAAGAGATTCAGACCATTCTAGAGTATAAGGAGTATAATAATATACCTCATTCATTCCATCTTGCTTGCAAAGCTGAACGTGAAGTGCAGGATCGACAGGCATTGGTGCGAACTAATTTTTCTACAGGTCGATCTTCATCATGGACACCACGTACATCCTCTACTCCCACATGTCCCACTACAGCATGATACGTCCATTTTGCATCATGTTTTCTTACTATTATTTATGATGTTTTTAATCCATAATAATGCTTTTTGGAGTAATTCTAAGGCCTTTTCTCTCATAATATGCAAGGTACACACAAAGAGGGAGAATTCCGACAGCTGGAAATCTGGACATGGAAAAGCTATGTCAGGCTACCTATTCTGCACAACTCCAAACAGGCTGAAAGTTCGCGAAGAATTTTTATGGAATATATGATGAATATTGGAGCAAATAAGTACCAGAGGAGGCCCACCAGGTGGGCACAACCCACCTGGGCGCGCCAGGGAGCCCAGGCGCACCCTGGTGGGTTGTGCTCACCCAGGCCCACCTCCGGTGCCCATCTTCTGGTATATAAGTCATTTTGACCTAGAAAAAATAAGGAGAGGACTTTCGGGATGGACTGCCGCCTTCTCGAGGCGGAACTTGGGCAGGAGCACTTTTGCCCTCCGGTGAAGCGATTCCGCCGGGGGAACTTCCCTCCTGGAGGGGGAAATCATCATCCTAATCATCACCAACAACTCTCCCATCTTGGGGAGGGCAATCTCCATCAACATCTTTAATAGCACCATCTCATCTCAAACCCTAGTTCATCTCTTGTGTTCAATCTTGTTACCAGATCTATAGATTGGTGCTTGTGGGTGACTAGTAGTGTTGATTACATCTTGTAGTTGATTACTATATGGTTTATTTGATGGAAGATTATATGTTCAGATCGAATATGCTATTTAATACCCCTCTGATCTTGTGCATGATTATCATTTGTGAGTAGTTACTTTTGTTCTAGAGGTCACGGGAGAATTCATGTTGCAAGTAATCATGTGAACTTGATATGTGTTCGATATTTTGATAGTGTGTATGTTGTGATTCCCTTAGTGGTGTCCCGTGAACGTCGACAACATGACACTTCACCATATTTGGGCCTAAGGGAATGCATTGTGGAGTAGCAATTAGATGATGGGTTGCGATAGTGACAGAAGCTTAAACCCCCAGTTTATGCACTATTCTGTAAGGACCGATTGGATCCAAAAGTTTAATGCTATGGTTAGAATTTATTCTTAATACTTTTCTCGTAGTTGCGGATGCTTGCGGGAGGGTTAATCATAAGTAGGAGGTTTGTTCAAGTAAGAACAACACCTAAGCACCGGTCCACCCACATATCAAATTATCAAAGTACCGAACACAAATCAAACCAGCATGGTGAAAGTGACTAGATGAAAATCCCGCGTACCCTCAAGAACGCTTTGCTTAACATAAGAGACCGTTTTGGCTTGTCCTTTGCCTCAAAAGGATTGGGCTACCTTGCTGCATTTTTGCTACTATTATCGTTACTTTCTCGTTACAAATTATCTTGCTATCAAACTACTCCGATACTTACAATTTCAGCACTTCCAGACATTACCTTGCTGGAACCACTTGTCATTTCCTTCTGCTCCTCGTTGGGTTCGACACTCTTACTTATTGAAAAGAGCTACAATTGATCCCCTAAACTTGTGGGTCATCAAGGCTATTTTCTGGCACCGTTACCGAGGAGTGAAGCGCCTTTGGTATGTGGAATTTTGTAAGGAAACATTTATATAGTGTGCTGAAATTCATTGTCACTTGTTACTATGGAAAACAACCCTTTGAGGGGTTTGTCTGGGGTATCTTCACCTCGACCGGAACCACAACTAGCTACCCCTCAACCTACTGCACCTACTGAAAATATTGAATATGAAATTCCTTCGGGTATGATAGAACAACTACTAGCTAATCCTTATGCAGGAGATGGAACCAAACATCTTGATATGCACTTGATATATGTGGAACAAATTTGTGGATATTTTAAGCTTGCAGGTTTACCCGGAGATGAAGTTATGAAGAAGGTTTTCCCTTTATCTTTGAAGGGAAAAGCATTAGCATGGTATAGGCTATGCGATGATATTGGATCATGGAATTGGAATCGACCGAAATTGGAGTTCCATCAAAAAATTTATCCTATGCATCTAGTTCATCGTGATCGGAATTATATATATATAATTTTTGGCCTCGTGAAGGAGAAAGTATCGCTCTAGCTTGGGGAGGCTTAAGTCAATGTTATATTCATGCCCCAATAATGAGCTCTCAAGGGAAATTATTATCCAGAATTTTTATGCTCGACTTTCTCGTAATGATCAAACCATGCTTGATACTTCTTGTGCTGGTTGTTTTATGAAGAAGACTATTGAATTCCGGTGGGATCTTTTGGAAAGAATTAAAGGCAACTCTGAAGATTGGGAACTCGAAGGTAAAGAGTCAGGTATTAAACTTAAGTATGATTGTGTTAAATCTTTTATGAATACCAATGCTTTTCAAAAGTTTAGCACTAAATATGGACTTGACTCTGAGATAGTAGCTTCCTTTTGTGAATCATTTGCTACTCATGTTGATCTCCCTAAAGAGAAGTGGTTTAAATATCACCCACCTATTAAAGAAGAAATTAAAGAATCAGTACCAGTTAAAGAAGAAACTATACTTTACAATGTTGATCCAGTTGTTCCTACTGCTTATATTGAGGAACCACCTTTCCCTGTTAGGATAAAGGAACATGCTGAAGTTTCAACTGTGGTCAACAAAAGCTATATTAGAACACCTAAACCCGATGAATAAATTAAAGTATAACCTAGTATTGCTATGGTTAAGGATCTCGTGGAAGAAAATGTAGATGGGCATGTTATTTACTTCTGCGAAGAAGCTGCTAGAATTGCCAAACCTGATAAAAAGGATAAACATAGACCTATTGTTGGCATGCCCGTTGTCTCAGTTAAAATAGGAGATCATTGTTATCATGGTTTGTGTGACATAGGTGCTAGCGTGAGTGCTATTCTTTATTCCTTATATCAAGAAGTTATGAATGACATAGCACCCGCGGAGATAGAAGACATAGATGTTACTATTAAACTTGCTAATAGAGACACTATATCACCAATTGGGATTGTTAGAGATGTTGAAGTCTTGTGTGGGAAAATAATATACCCTACTGATTTTCTTGTTCTTGGTTCCCCACAAGATGACTTTTGTCCCATTATCTTTGGTAGACCTTTCTTGAACACCGTTAATGCTAGAATAGACTATGAGAAACAAATTGTCGGTGTTAGTTTTGGTGACGAGTCTCATGAGTTTAATTTTTCCAAGTTTAGTAGAAAGCTTCATGAAAAAGAATTGCCTAGCGAGGATGAAATAATTGGTCTTGCTTCTATTGCTGTACCACCTACTGATCCTTTAGAACAATATTTGCTAGACTATGAAAATGATTTACATATGCATGAAAGAAATGAAATAGATAAGATTTTCTTTGAACAACGTCCTCTGCTTAAATACAATTTGCCTATTGAAACTCTAGGAGGTCCTTCTCCAACTAAAGGTGATCCTGTGTTTGAATTAAAACAATTGCGAGACACTTTGAAATATGCTTATCTTGATGAAAAGAAGATATATCCTGTTATTATTAGTGCTAACCTTTCAAAACATGAAGAAGAAAGATTATTGAAAGTTCTAAGGAAGCACCGAGCTACTATTGGATATACTCTTGATGATTTAGAGGGCATTAGTTCCACTCTATGTCAGCACAAAATTAATATGGAACCTGATGCTAAACCCGTTGTTGATCACCAACGTCGATTAAATCCGAAAATGAAGGAAGTGGTAAGAACGGAAATCTTAAAACTTCTGGAAGCAGGTATAATCTATCCCATAGCTGATAGTAGATGGGTAAGTCATTTTCATTGTGTTCCTAAGAAAGGAGGTATTACTGTTGCTCCTAATGATAAGAATGAACTTATTCCACAAAGAATTGTTACAGGCTATAGAATGGTAATTGATTTTAGAAAATTAAATAAAGCAACTAGAAAAGATCATTACCCTCTGCCTTTTATTGATCAAATGCTAGAAAGATTATCTAAGCACACACATTTTTGCTTCCTTGATGGATATTTTGGTTTTTCACAAATACTTGTTTCTCAACCTGATCAAGAAAAGACCACTTTTACTTGTCCCTTCGAAACTTATGCTTATAGACGTATGCCTTTTGGTTTATGCAATGCACCTACTACCTTTCAAAGATGTATGACTGCTATATTCTCTGACTTTTGTGAAAAGATTGTTGAGGTTTTCATGGATGATTTCTCTGTTTATGGGAAGTCTTTTGATGATTGTTTAAGCAATCTTGATCGAGTTTTGCAAACATGCGCAAACAAATCTTGTCTTGAATTGGGAAAAGTGCCACTTTATGGTTAATGAAGGTATTGTCTTGGGCCACAAAATTTCTGAAAGAGGTATTGAAGTGGACAAAGCTAAGGTTGATGCAATTGAGAAAATGCCATGTCCTAAAGATATCAAAGGTATTCGTACTTTCTTAGGTCATGCTGGTTTCTATAGGAGATTAATCAAAGGCTTCTCTAAATTTTCTAGGCCTCTTACGAATCTTTTGCAAAAGGATATTCCTTTTGTTTTTGATGATGATTGTTTAGAAGCCTTTGAAACACTCAAGAAAGCCTTAATTTCTGCACCTATTGTTCAACCACCTGATTGGAACTTGCCTTTTGAAATTATGTGTGATGCTAGTGATTATGCTGTTGGTGCTGTTCTAGGACAAAGAGTTGATACGAAACTGAATGTTATTCATTATGCTAGTAAAACTCTAGACAGTGCACAACGAAATTATGCTACTACTGAAAAAGAATTCTTAGCAGTGGTGTTTGCTTGTGATAAATTTAGACCTTACATTATTGATTCAAAAGTAATTGTTCACACCGATCATGCTGCTGTTAAATATCTGTAACATCCCAAATTTTCATTTTGGATGTTATACATAGGTCATCATATGCATATCATGTTTTTATTTGCATTTTGGTCTCAACCCTAGAAATCTTAAGCAACTAAAGGACCCATGGAGAGAGTTGGGGATTTCATTATTTTCATATTTGAATTTTCTCAGATTTGAAAATAGGATCATTTTGGTTTTAATATTTTTCTCTCCGAGTATTTCAAATATTAAAATAAAAGAGAGAAGATAATATGACTTCTTCAAAAAAGAGAAATACTGCAGGATTTTTTTTTAAAATAAGTAAATATTTTATTTGGATTTTATTTGAGATTTTATTTGAATTAGGAAAAATATGCATATTTCTAAATTGCATTTTTAGGCCAGAAAAATGTTCACTTTTTTCTAAATACTTTATTTAGACAGTGAAAATTGTTTTTGGCATTTTTAGATTTTTTTATATTTTATTAGGATTTTTATTTTTCGGCGGAATTTATTTTATAAAAAAAAGTTCCCGCCCGACTGGGCCGAAGGCCCAGCCGAGAAGGCCGGCCCGCCCGCGCCACCGCCTCCCCGCGCCGTGTCGCCAGCAGACTCCACCAGGAGTCCGGCTCGGTCTCCGCCGCCGCCGCCCCTTCCCCAAGCCAAAGCCCCCCGAGGCCTTTATATACCCCCCGCCGCCTCCTCTCCTCCACCCAGCCCCGCCGCCGCCGCTGCCGCTACTGCTCGCCGCTACTGCTCGCCGCCGCCGCTTGCCGCTGCCGCGCCGACGCTGCCGCAGCCCCGCCGCCCCGCCGTCTCGTCGCTGCCGCGCCGCCGCCGGTTTTTTTAGGAACTCGTAAAAACCGCCATCGTTTTTCTCGGTTTAGATCTAGATCCGTTTTATTTAGGGTTAGGGTTTTCCCGGTTTTCTCAGTTTTTTCGATCGGCTACTTAGCGAACGTTCGCCCGAACGCCTCTGTTCGCGAACGCGTCGTTCGTTTGTCTCTGATAACGAACGTTCGTTCGTTAGTCTTTTCTTTTTTTTTTATTTTCGGCCAGGGACCTATCCGCGATTATTTTTATCGCAGATTGGCCCCTGATCTTCAAACCCTCGCAACTTTTCAACCGTTCGTCCAAATCCAGTGAAACCAACGCCAAAATCTTCGTGTCGAACCCCTCATTCGAGTTAATCAACTTGAACATGATTTTGACAATTTAAAATTTGGTTTCAAGCAGATTTGAATTCGAACTTCTTTTGATCGTAGTTTGAGTTTCGTAGCTCCGATTTGATTGATTCTTTTTTGCAAATTGAAGCACTTTAGTTGAACTTTTAGTTTGGACTTTTTCATCTGATTTTTATCCTTGCATCTATGCTTGAGTGCTTATGTATGCTATTGTTTGTTTGCGATAGAATTTCCGGAGTGCGAAGCGTGCTACTACGAGTCTCTAGGATTTGCAGATCGTCGGCAAGGCAAGTAACACTTTGATCATACCCCTTTATTGCCCAGTCTTTATGCATTAGTCCAATCCTCAAACATTGCATGAGTAGGATCTGATTAACATGTGGGTTTTGGGAAGTAGTTGATGAGGTAGAACCTATTGCCCTTTATATCAAAACTCTCGGAGTTACTTCTACGTTATGCTTATACTGCTATGTTATGTTCTTAGACATGGATTGGTTGAGTGTATCCATGACAGATGTGAGAGTTGTTAATTAATGGTTAACTTAAGGTGGCTACTTTAATACACGTCTGGGTGGATTGGTTGAGGCACCCTGGAGCACCCAGCGGTTGTCTGGGCACCTGGAGAAATCCAGTGTTGTCTTGGGATATCCTGGAGTACCCGTGTGATCATCCTATGGTTCACCACCCAGGCTCAAAGGGATCATAAGATTATTCATGCTAGAAACTTCCGTGTGCAGCCACAAGCCATTATGGGCTCTGACATAGTTGAGTAAGTTGTGGGAAACCTTTCCATGATGGGCTAGCAGATGTAGGGGATTGTAGGTGTACCGGCCTATCTATCGGTTAAGGGGACCTCTTCGGAAAGACTGTGTCTCGGTCATCCGTTTCTCAAACATCATGCAGTGCGAGAAATATAACGGAGGAGATCGAGTCTTGTGGGGAAAAGTGCGCAAACCCCAGCAGAGTGTACAAACTAATCATGGTTAGCCGTGTCCCCGGTTATGGACAACTTGAGTATCTGGTACTTGAATTATTGATTTGATCTCATCACCTTTTTAATTAATTTGTTGGGTTATTAATACTGTTTAATTGGGATTGAGTTGGAGGAACCTTCTCGTTTATCAACAAACTTCGTAGTTAAATAAAATATATTCCTTTGTTGTAGGAAAAAATTGGCTTTTCGCAAAAACATGATAACCATAGAGCCTCCACCTGCCATATATGCATGTAGTGTTAGATTGTATCTTGTGCATTGCCCTACAGTGTTATTTTGCCAGCTTATTCCATGTGCTGACCCGTTTCGGGCTGCAACGTATTATGTTGCAGACTTTTCAGACGAAGAGTAAGGTGCGCTAGGTTGTTGTCGTGCACTCAGCTATGCCGTTGGAGTTGATGGACTCATTACCTTCGATGCTTCCACAGTTATCTTATTTAGATGGCCTTAAGCCATATTATTGTAATAAGCTCTCTTTTGAGACCTTCGATGTAATAAGTGTGTGATTGCACTCTATTATAAATCCTTCGAGTACTGTGTGTGTCAGCATTACCGATCCAAGGATGACACTTATGCACGGAGATTTGACCGTGTGAGGTCGGATCGCTACAAGATGGTATCAGAGCACACGCTAATTGTAGGATGTGACCACTAAGATAAGCCATAGGTCACTCTTCTCTACTCATTTCTGACTCCTCTCCATTTTCCATTGTATAGATGGCGAACCCAAGGAACAAGTTTGCTCAACCAGATGAAGACACCCCTTTTGGACGACACTTGAAGGAAGTCACTAGGTACGTGAACATTGGAATACCAAGCTTCACCGGGACCTACACCGCCACTTTACCAGAAGAGGAGCGTTGGATGATTCGAGTTCATGTTCCAGGAAGGACATTCACACCAGTTACTGAGCCCATAGAGTTTTCCTTTGATGCACCAACCTGGAGTCTAGGAAAGAGCACGGCAGTCCACATCGCCATGGGACGCATCGGCGAAGTTTACCACAAGGATCTTAAGGACACCATCTACCAGATATGTGGGCGCCGAGACGAGCAATGGGAGATGATCAGCACCAGGAGGGACAAGTCCATTGCAGCTTTCATCCAGGAGTTAAATCAGCACATTCATCGCTAGGAGAACCAAATGTGCGCAAGCATGATAGATCTGAAGAAGGTGATGACTAGGAACATGGAGCTTGAAGAGGAACTCAAGTCTACACGCGACGGATATGAGGAGGAAATCGCAGTGCTAGTAGAAAATAATGACGACTTGGCGAGGAAGCTAGGAGTATTCATGGGAGACCCCGCGCCAGGAGGAGATGACGACCATCCCGAGGATTACATCATCATCGATGACACTGATTCCGACCCCGACAGTAGTGACTATGATTACGAAGATGAAGCTGGAGCGGATATCATGGAGTCTTCCACCGATCAAAATTTCTAGATGACCACCATACTATCAGTAGTATTTCCCCCATGTATATAGTAGTAGTCCGAGTATTTTGTAACGGTAGCTAGATCGATTGTATGCCCTTGTTTGAATTGAGTGGTGTGATATGAATGTGGTTGTCTCATGTGCATATGGGTAGTGTTTCTCTTTAGACCTCATTCTATTCTAATCTCTCCCCTCTAAACCCATCAGATGCCTCCGAGACGTGACCCCGGATTTGTCTTCCCACCGGAGCTCACTCAGTTGATCCAACAACAGAATGCCTTGATGCAGTTGCTAGTCTAGAACCAAGGCAACAACAACAACAACAACCCACCGCCACCACCCCCAGTTGACAACTTAGCTCGTTTTCTGAGGTTGAATCCGCCGGTGTTTTCCAGTAGCACCGAGCCGATTGTTGCTGATGACTAGCTACGCAGGATTGGAAGGGAGTTGACCACCGCAGGTTGCACAGATGCTAAGAAGGTGCGTTTTCCCGCACACCAACTGGATGGACCCGCAGCCTCATGGTGGGAAATTTACACAACCACTTTCCCTATAGCCAATGTCACTTGGGATCAGTTTCAACAAGCTTTCCGCACTGCACATGTCTCAACTGGAGCTATGAGCATGAAGAAGCGTGAGTTTCGCAAGTTACGCCAGGGAAATCGTACTGTGGGGCAGTACGTGGATGAGTTCAGTAAGTTAGCTCGCTATGCCCCGGATGATGTGGCCACAGATGCCGCGAAGCAGGAGAAGTTTATGGAAGGGCTGAATGATGAGCTGAGCATGCAGTTGATGGTGGCAACATTTGCTAACTACCAGGAGTTGGTAGACAGGGCTCTTATGATTGAAGGGAAGCAGCAGCAAATAGAGAGCCGCAAAAGGAAATATGGACAAGGGAAGTACAATTTAGGAGCTCAGCAGAGACCTCGTTTTACCCCGAACTCGGGAGGACACACCCACCACAATCATGAAGGCCACACTCACAATGGAGGAAGTTCGTATAATCATAGTGGCCCCAAGAATGGGAATGGGAATGGAGGAAGCAGCAGACAGAACCGTTCCAACCCAGCAACACCCGCCAAGAAGGATCTAAGTCACATTGCTTGTTTCAAGTGCGGGAAGACTGGACACTACGCCACCGAGTGTCCCAAAGCAAAGAATGGAAATGGCAATGGAAGCTCTGGGAAGAAGCCCAACCCTTTCAACAAGGGACAGGTGAACCACGTTAACATGAAGGAGGTTGAAGAGCAGCCAGATGCAGTTATAGGTAAGTTTTTGGTTAAGTCATTTACTGCAATCATTCTTTTTGATACTGGTGCATCGTATTCATACATATCAAGGGGATTTGTGGATAAGTATAAGTTGCCCACCAAAGTTCTGAAGACACCCATGTTAGTAAGCTCGCCAGGAGCGGAGTATATGGCAAGCAAAGGATGTTTTCAGATGCCATTGACCATAGGTAGGCATGTTTTGCCCTCAGACCTAATAATTCTGGAGTCACAAGGATTGGATGTGATACTAGGCATGGATTGGCTATCGATGTATGGGGGAAACATCGATTGCGCCAGTAAGTCAATTCTGCTCCCACCCCGGAGGGAAAAAGGAGTAAGTATGTATCCAGTCATGCGCCAAGGAGGACCCAAGTAAATTCCCTCTCAGGAGTTGTTCAGGAGGAAGTGCATGTAGTGAAGGATTACCCAGATGTATTTCCAGAGGAACTACCAGGCATGCCGCTGGATCGAGACATAGAATTTTTGATAGAGCTGTTGCCAGGCACCGAACCAATATCGAAGAGGCCATACCGGATGCCCGCAAATGATCTGGAGGAAATTAAGAAGCAGATTAAGGAGTTATTGGAAAAAGGTTACATTCGACCAAGTTCGTCACCGCGGGGGGCCCTAGTGCTCTTGGTTGAGAAGAAGGATGGATCCTTGAGAATGGTTGTTGATTATCGTGCATTAAATGAAGTGACGATCAAGAACAAGTACCCACTACCGATGATCAATGATTTTTTTGACCAGCTGCAAGGAGCTAATGTATTTTCCAAGATCGATTTGCGATCAGGATACCACCAGCTGAAGATCCGAGAACAAGATATACCTAAGACAACTTTTACCACAAGGTACGAGCTACATGAGTATACAGTTATGTCATTTGGATTGACCAATGCCCCTGCCTATTTCATGAGTATGATGAATAAGGTGTTCATGGAGTTGTTGGATAAGTTTGTTGTGGTGTTCATTGATGATATTTTGGTATACTCGAAGAATGAAGAGGAGCACAAGGAGCATTTGCGTTTAGTTCTCGAGAAGCTCAGGGAACATCAGTTGTATGCCAAATTCAGCAAATGTGAGTTTTGGTTGAAGGAAGTTGGATTTCTTGGACATTTTATATCAGGAGAAGGTATAGCAGTAGACCCTACCAAGGTTCAATCAGTCACTGAGTGGTTGGCACCCACCTCAGTTGGAGAGATACGCAGTTTTCTTGGACTCGCGGGATATTACCAGAGATTCATTAAGAATTTTTCCAAGATTGTGAAGCCCATGATGGAGTTATTGAAGAAGGACACTAAGTTCAAATGGACGGAAGAATGTGAGGCTAGTTTTCAGGAGTTGAAGAAACATTTGGTTACAACTCCAGTGCTGATTCTGCCTGATATACACAAGGATTTCCAAGTATATTGCGATGCTTCTCGCTTAGGACTTGGAGGTGTACTTATGCAGGACGGAAGAGTTGTTTCATATGCCTCACATCAACTTCGACCGCATGAGTTGAATTACGCCACGCATGACTTGGAGTTAGCAGCCGTAGTGCATGCGCTCAAGACCTGGAGACATTTTCTTATTGGAAACCGTTGTGATGTGTACACGGATCATAAAAGTTTGAAGTACATTTTCACGCAGAAGGAGCTGAATCTCAGGCAAAGGAGATGGTTGGAGCTTATAAAGGATTATGATATGAAGCTACACTATCATCCAGGAAAGGCCAATGTAGTAGCAGACGCTTTGAGCCGGAAGAGCTATGTCAATACCCTCGTGAGCGGAGGATTACCAAAGGAGTTAGCCGAAGATCTCAGGGAGCTTCATTTGGAGATAGTTCCTAGAGGCTTTGTTGCAGCATTGGAGGTTCAGTCAACATTATTGGGAAAGATTCGAGAAGCTCAGAAGGATGACAAGGAAGTTGCTGAGATAAAGGAGAATATGGGCAAGGGAAAAGCCAAAGGTTTTCGAGAGGATGAGCACGAAACCTTATGGTTTGAGGACCATGTATATGTACCCAATAATGCGGAGATCAGGAAGTTAATACTTCAAGAAGCTCATGACTCGCCATACTCGATACACCCCGAAAACACCAAGATGTATTTAGATTTGAAGGAGCGTTTCTGGTGGACAGGTATGAAGAAGGATATTGTCGAGTATGTAGCTGTATGTGATGTATGTCAGAGAGTGAAGGCAGAACATCAGAAGCCAGCAGGATTACTGCAGCCTATGCCGATACCCGAATGGAAGTGGGACAAGCTTGACATGGATTTCATCACCGGATTACCCAGGACCCGATCAGGGTATGATTCTATCTGGGTAGTAGTGGATCGTTTGACTAAAGTGGCTCACTTTATCCCAGTGAAAACCACCTATACGAGTGCGAAGTTGGCCAAGATATATATGACCAGGATCGTATGTCTGCATGGAGTTCCGAGGACCATCATATCCTATAGAGGGACTCAGTTTACTTCGAAGTTTTGGCATCAGCTGCACCAGACTTTGGGTACCAGGTTAGAGTTCAGTAGAGCCTTTCATCCACAGACAGATGGACAGACCGAGAGAGTCAATCAGATTCTGGAAGACATGTTGAGAGCTTGTGCGCTAGATTATGGATCTAGTTGGGATGATAATTTTCCTTACGCGGAGTTCTCATACAACAATAGTTACCAAGCCAGTTTGAAGATGGCCCCTTTCGAAGCTTTGTCTGGGAGAAGGTGCAGGACACCGTTGATGTGGGATGAAGTTGGAGACCGTCAGTTGTTTGGACCAGATTTGATCAAAGAGTCTGAAGAGAAGGTTAAGTTGATTCGAGATAGACTGAAGGTAGCTCAGTCCGGGCAGAAGAGTTATGCAGACTCAAAACGCAAGGAGGTAGTCTATGAAATCGGAGACAGAGCATATCTTCGGGTGTCACCTTTGCGAGGAGTGAAACAATTTGGAGATAAGGGAAAGTTAGCCCCGAGATTTGCAGGACCATACCGAGTTTTGGAGCGTCTGGGAGAAGTAGCCTACAAGTTGGAGTTACCCGAAGGATTGTCAGGAGTTCATGATGTGTTTCACGTTTCCCAGTTGAAGAAGTGCCATGCAGAGATGGCCGATATTCCTCTGAGAGATACAGTGCCCCTGGAAGCAATTCAGTTGGACAGTGATCTGACCTACGAGGAGAAACCCGTCAAGATTCTCGAGTTTGCCAGCCGTGTTACATGCAGCAAGGTTATCAAGTTTTGCAAAGTTCAGTGGAGCCACCATACTGAGGATAAAGCCACCTGGGAACGAGAGGAAGACCTACGGAAAGACCACCCGCACCTATTTTCTAGCCAACCCGAATCTCAAGGGCGAGATTCATCTTAAGGGGGGTAGGTTTGTAACATCCCAAATTTTCAATTTGGATGTTATACATAGGTCATCACATGCATATCATGTTTTTATTTGCATTTTGGTTTGATCCTAGAAATCTTAAGCAACTCAAGGACCCAGAGAGAGAGAGAGTTGGGGATTTCATTATTTTCATATTTGAATTTTCTCAGATTTGAAAATAGGATCATTTTGGTTTTAATATTTTTCTCTCCGAGTATTTCAAATATTAAAATAAAAGAGAGAAGATAATACGACTTCTTCAAAAAGAGAGAAATACTAGAGGAATTTTTTTAAAAACAAATAAATATTTTATTTGGGTTTTATTCGAGATTTTATTTGAATTAGGAAGAATATGCATTTTTCAAAATTGCATTTTAGGCTAGAAAAATGTTCACTTTGTTCTAAATATTTTATTTAGACGTCGAAAATTGTTTTTGGAATTTTTAGAATTTTTTATATTTTATTCGGATTTTTGTTTTTCGGCGGAATTTATTTTATTAAAAAAAAAGTTCCCACCCGATTGGGCCGGAGGCCCAGCCGAGCAGGACGGCCCGCCCGTGCCACCGCCTCCCCGCGCCGCGTCGCCGTGCCGCCAGTGGACTCCACCAGGAGTCCGGCTCGGACTCCGCCGCCGCCGCCCCTTCCCCAAGCCAAAGCCCACCCCGAGACCTTTATATACCCCGTCGCCGCCTCCTCTCCTCCACCCAGCCCCGCCGCCGCAGCCCACACCAACGCCGCACGCGCCGCCGCTGCTGCTGCTGCTGCTCGCCGTCGCCGCCGCAGCCCTGCCGCGCCGCCGCCTCGCCGTTGTCGCGCCGCCGCCGGATCTCGTCGTCGCCGCCGCCGTTTTTTTTGAGGAACCAGTAAAAACCGCCGCCTTTTTTTCGGTTTAGATCTAGATCGATTTTATTTTAGGGTTAGGGTTTTCCCGATTTTCTCGGTTTTTCCGATCGGCTATTTAGCGAACGTTCGCCCGAACGCCTCTGTTCGCGAACGCGTTCGTTCGTTTGTCTCTGATAACGAATGGTCATTCGTTAGTCTTTTCTTTTTATTTTATTTTCGGTCAAGGACCTATCCGCGATTATTTTTATCGCAGATTGGCCCCTGATCTTCAAACCCTTACAACTTTTCAACCGTTCATCCAAATCCAGTGAAACCAACGCCAAAATCTTCGTCTCGAACCCCTCGTTCAAGTTAATCAACTTGAACATGATTTTGACAATTTAAAATTTGGTTTCAAGCAGATTTGAACTCGAACTTCTTTTGATCGTAGTTTGAGTTTCGTAGCTCCGATTTGATTGGTTCTTTTTGCAAATCAAAGCACTTTAGTTGAACTTTCAGTTTGGACTTTTTCATCTGAGTTTTATCCTTGCATCTATGCTTGAGTGCTTATGTATGATATTGTTTGTTTGCGATAGAATTTCCGAAGTGCGAAGCGTGCTACTACGAGTCTCTAGGGTTTGCAGATCGTCAGCAAGGCAAGTAACACTTTGATCATACCCCTTTATTACCCAGTTTTTATGCATTAGTCCAATCCTCAAACATTGCATGAATAGGATCTGATTAACATGTGGGTTTTGGGAATTAGTTGATGAGGTAGAACCTATTGCCCTTTATATCAAAACCCTGGGAGTTACTTCTACATTATGCTTATACTGCTATGCTATGCTCATAGACGTGGATTGGTTGAGTGTATCCATGACAGATGTGAGAGTTGTTAATTAATGATTAACTTAAGGTGGCTACTTTAATACACATCTGGGTGGATTGGTTGAGGCACCCTGGAGCACCTAGTGGTTGTCTGGGCACTTGGAGCAATCCAGTGTTGTCGTGGGATATCCCGGAGTACCCTTGTGATCATCCTATGGTTCGCCACCCAGGCTCAAAGGGATCATAAGATTATTCATGCTAGAAACTTCCGTGTGCAGCCACAAGCCATTATGGGCTCTGACATAGTTGAGTAAGTTGTGGGAAACCTTTCCATGATGGGCTAGCAGATGTAGGGGATTGTAGGTGTACCGGCCTATCTATCGGTTAAGGGGACCTCTTCGAAAAGACGGTTGTCGGTCATCCGTTTCTCAGACATCATGCAGTGCGAGAAATATAACGGAGGAGATCGAGTCTTGTGGGGAAAAGTGCGCAAACCTCTGCAGAGTGTACAAACTAATCATGGTTAGCTGTGTCCCCGGTTATGGACAAGTTGAGTATCTGGTACTTGAATTATTGATTTGATCTCATCACCCTTTTAATTAATTTGTTGGGTTATTAATACTGTTTAATTGGGATTGAGTTGGAGGAACCTTCTCAATGTTTATTAACAAACTTTGTAGTTAAATAAAATACATTCCTTTGTTGTAGGAAAAATTGGCTTTTCGCAAAAACATGATAACCATAGAGCCTTCACCTGCCATATATGCATGTAGTGTTAGCTTGTATCTTTTTCATTGCCCTACAGTGTTATTTTGCCAGCATATTCCATGTGCTGACCCGTTTCGGGCTGCAATGTATTATGTTGCAGACTTTTCAGATGAAGAGTAAGGTGCGCTAGGTCGTTGTCGTGCACTCAGCTATGCCGTTGGAGTTGATGGACTCATTTACCTTCGATGCCTCCGCAGTTATCTTATTTAGATGGCCTTAAGCCATATTATTGTAATAAGCTCTCTTTTGAGACCTTCGATGTAATAAGTGTGTGATTGCACTCTGTTATAAATCCTTCGAGTACTGTGTATGTCAGCATTACCGATCCAGGGATGACACTTATGCACAGAGATTTCACCGTCTGAGGTCGGATCGCTACAATATCTTATGGAAAAGAAAGATGCTAAACCTAGACTTATTCGATGGGTTCTCTTGCTACAAGAATTGTATTTACATATCACTGATAGAAAAGGAGCTGAGAACCCCGTAGCTGATAACTTGTATAGGCTTGAAAATGTGCCTGATGACCCACTACCTATTGATGATAGTTTTCCTGATGAGCAGGTAGCTGCAATAAATGTTGCTCATAACACTCCTTGGTATGCTGACTATGCTAATTACATTGTTGCTAAATATTTACCACCTAGCTTTACATACCAACAAAAGAAAAAAATCTTCTATGATTTAAGACATTACTTTTGGGATGACCCACATCTTTATAAAGAAGGCGTAGATGGTATTATTAGACGTTGTGTACCTGAGCATGAACAGGGACAAATCCTACGGAAATGTCACTCCAAAGCTTATGGAGGACATCATGCTGGAGATAGAACTGCTCACAAGGTATTGCAATCCGGATTTTATTGTCCTACTCTCTTCAAGGATGCCCGTAAGTTCGTCTTATCTTGCGATGAATGCCAAAGAATAGGTAATATTGGTAAGCGTCAAGAAATGCCTATGAATTATTCACTTGCTGTTGAACCATTTGATGTTTGGGGATTTGATTACATGGGACCTTTTCCTTCCTATAATGGGTATACACATATTCTGGTCGCTGTTGATTATGTTACTAAGTGGGTAGAAGCTATTCCAACCAGTAGTGATGATCACAACACCTCTATTAAAATGCTTAAGGAAGTTATTTCCCAAGGTTTGGAGTCCCTAGATACTTAATGACTGGTGGTGGTTCACACTTTATTCATGGTGCTTTCCGTAAAATGCTTGCCAAGTATGATCTTAACCATAGAATTGCATCACCTTATCATCCTCAGTCTAGTGGTCAAGTTGAACTTAGAAATAGAGAAATAAAATTAATTTTGCAAAAGACTGTTAATAGGTCTAGGAAGAATTGGTCTAAGAAATTAGATGATGCACTTTGGGCTTATAGAACAACATACAAAAATCCTATGGGTATGTCTCCTTATAAAATGGTTTATGGAAAAGCTTGTCATTTGCCTCTTGAATTAGAACATAAAGCATATTGGGCAATCAAAGAACTCAACTATGATTTCAAACTTGCTGGTGAAAAGAGGCTATTTGATATTAGCTCATTAGATGAATGGAGAACCCAAGCTTATGAAAATGCAAAATTATTGAAAGAAAAAGTTAAAAGATGGCATGATAAAAGAATCCAAAAGCGTGAGTTTAAAGTTGGAGAATGTGTTCTTTTGTACAACTCTCGTTTCAGATTCTTTGCAGGAAAACTCCTCTCAAAATGGGAAGGCCCCTATGTCATCGAGGAGGTTTGTAGTTCTGGAGCTATTAAAATAAATAACGCCGAAGGTACTAACCCAAAGGTTGTTAACGAGCAACGAATAAAACATTATATCTCAGGTACGCCCATTAATGTTGAAAGTAATATTATCCAAACTTTGACACCGGAAGAACACATAAAAGAGTCCTTCCGGAACACTCCAGAATCATGAAAATAAGGAGGTACGTGATACGGTAAGTAAACGGACTCCGAAAAATCCGCAAAAATATTTTTTGTCAGTTTTGGAATATTTAAAAAAATAGGAAAATAAGAAACTTCCAGGAAGCGTACCCTGGTGGGCACAAGACACCAGGGCGCGCCCAGGAGGGTTGTGCCCACCTGGGGTACCTTCCGGACTCCGTTTTTCTATAGTTTGCTTGTTTCCCAAGATAAAAAATCTTTATATACCCCCCGAACCTATTGATCACCGTATCACGGAGAAATCTTCTGTTCTCTTTTCTTGTTGTTTTTGGTCAGATCTGTCGAGCCAGGCATAATGTCTTCCTCACCCTCCAACAACGGAGAAGAAGACGCATGGGTGGTTCAGGAGGACCTAAGGAGAGAGGAAGCTGAAGAGGTTGCTATGGAGGAGGAGGAAAATCCTTTTGGGGTCCACTCTCCTACTTTTGAGAGAGGCACCTTGGCTGGCATCTCCACTCACCCGAATCCTCATCAAGCTATGGGGTCATCAAATAATCAAGGGAGCCTCGAAGTACAAGATGAAACCCCACCAAGGAGGCCTTTACACATGTTACACCGTAACAATTTTCACAATTTAATTCACAATTATGGGTTCGAGAATACTCCTCGTAGGCACATATCGTCCAATTGGGACATATCTCACCCAAGAGAAAACAGTGCAGGAACAAAACCCTGGGCCCTCGGAAATAAACACATAATGGCTGAAGTGAAGAAAAGAGTGAGCTACATCATCAAGCCCTTCGGGAGATTCAAGGGTTGAAGGATCTGCTCATGGTGATATTGGATAATACCACATCACCACCACCTTATTCTGCATCACCAAAAGAGAACTGAGTATTGGGTATGGGCACTCCCCTTGGCTTCCGCCAAGCTTGGGGAGTAATACATCTCCAACGTATCTATAATTTATGAAGTATTCATGCTATTATTTTATCATTCTTGGATGTTTTACAATCATTTTATAGCAACTTTATATCATTTTTGGGACTAACCTATTGACCCAGTGCCTAGTGCTAGTTGCTGTTTTGTGCTTGTTTTTTACACCACAGGAAATCAATAACAAACGGAGTCCAAACACCGCGAAACTTTTTGTGGATTTTTTATGGACTAGAAGACCACCAATGTGCCAGAGCGGCACCTGGGGGTGCCCCGAGGGGGGCACAACCCACAAGGGCATACCCAGGTGGGTTGTTCCCACCTCGGTGGCCTCCCGCACCCCCTCTTTACCCTATAAATTCAAAAATATTCCAAAAACCATCGGGGTTAACCTAGATCAGAAGTTCCGCTGCCGCAGGCCTCTGTACCACCCCCAACCAATCTAGACCCTGTTCCGGCACCCTGCCAGAGGGGTGAATCATCTCCGGTGGCCATCTTCATCATCCTGGCGGCCACCACGATGAGGAGGGAGTAGTCCACCCTTGGGGCTGAGGGTTTGTACCAGTAGCTATGTGTTTAATCTCTCTCTCTCTCTCGTGTTCTTGAGATGTCACGATCGTGATGTATCGCGGGCTTTGTTCATATAGTCGAATCATATGGTGTTTCCCCCTCTCTATCTTGTTGTGATGAATTGAGTTTTTCCCTTCGAGATTTCATTGTTATCGGATTGAATACTTTTATGGTTTTGAGAACACTTGATATATGTCTTGCAATTGAATACTCGTGGTGACAATGGGGTATCGTATTGATTCACTTGATATATGTTTTGGCACTCAACTCACGGATTCCCGAGCTGACATTGGGGTAATCTATGCATAGTGGTTGATGCACGTTCTTGTCTTTGTTTCTACGGTAGAAATCTTGGGGAACTCTTTGAAGTTCTTTGTGTTGGATTAAGTATTACGAATCTGAATTTGCTTTGGTTTTATTTTAGTACGAACTCTTGGTTAGATCGATCGGAAAGAATAGCTTTGTTGTTATTTTAGTATGAACTCTAGGATAGATTGATCGGAAAGAATAGCTTTGAGGTGGTTTCGAACCCTAAAAACAATTTATTCTTATGTTCTCCGCTAGATAGGAACTTTGGAGTGATTCTTCATCGCACTTTCAGGGGTGGTTATATGATCCAATTATATTAGCACTGTTGAGAGATTGCACTAGTGAAAGTACAAACCCTAGGCCTCATTTTCAATCATTCCAATACCCTTTTTGTGCCCGTTTACTATTTGCTACCTTGCTGTTTTTATTTATTCAGATTATAAAAATATATTTCTACCATCCATATTACACTTTTATCACCATCTCATCATCGAACTAGTGCACCTATATAATTTGCCATTGTATTGGGTGTGTTGGGGACACAAGAGATTTCTTGTATTTGGTTGCAGGGTCGTTTGAGAGAGACCATCTTCATCCTACACCTCTCACCGATTGATAAACCTTAGGTCATCCACTTGAGGGAAAATTGCTACTGTCCTACAAAACTCTGCGCTTGGAGGCCCAACACGTGTCTACAAGAATGAAGTTGCGTAGTAGACATCAAGCTTTTTTCTGGCGCCGTTGCCTAGGAGGTGAGTGCATGAAGGTATATCTTTAGATCTTGCAATTGAATCTTTTAGTTTCTTGTTTTATCACTAGTTTGGTTTATAAAAGAAAACTACATAAAAATTGGAATTGAGGTTGCATCATATTATTGATCATCTTTATAATATCTTTCTTGAAAATGATGGTTCGGAAAATTGTGCTCAATTGTTAGAAGAAGAAGTCAATAAAATGTTTGGCACAATATGTTTAAATGATGAGCATTATTGCAACGTTGTTAGTATGAATTCTTTGAATACCCATTATGCTAATGATATGCAAAGTTAAAAGCTTGGGGATGCTATATTTGATGAAGATGATATTTTTACTCCCCCAGGTTTGATGAGAAAATTTATTATGATGAAAGCATGCCTCCTATTTATGATGATTATATTGATGAAAGTGGGTTTGGAAGAGTGTCAACTCTAGGTACTAATGATCCCACTATTTTGGAGGGTGTTGAATCTTATTGTAATAATTATGAAAGTGGATTTGGAGAGGTCATAACTTTATTTAGTGATGAATCCACTATTTTGGAAGAGGTTTCAATTGATTATTATGAGAACAAAGTTGCTATCTATGATGATTATGGTGATGACATGTATGCTATAAAGAATAATGATAACCATGAAACTTGTCATCATGATTTTAATTTTCAATCCCATGATAGTTATTTTGTTAAGTTTGCTCCCACTACTATTCATGAGAATAAATTTGCTTATGTGGAGAGTGAGAAAATTTCTATGCTTGTGAATCATGAAAAGAATGCTTTATGTGATAGCTATATTGTTGAATTCATTCATGATGCTACTGAAAATTATTATGAGAGAGGAACATATGCTTGTAGGTATTGCAATAATATTAAGTTTCCTCTCTATGTGTTGAAAATTTTCAAGTTTTGCTTGTTTTGCCTTCCTATACTAGTTGATTCTTATTCCCATAAATTGTTTGTTCACAAAATCCCTATGCATAGGAAGTGGGTTAGACTTAAATGTGCTTGTCATGTGCTTCATGATGCTCTCTTTATGTTTCAATTCTTATCTTTTATGCGAGCATCATTGAAATCATCACTCCTAGCTAAAAGGCATTAAAGAAAAGCGCTTGTTGGGAGATAACCCCAACAGTTTTACCTACTATTTTTATGTGTTCACATGATTAGGCTACTATATTAATCATGTTTTATTGCTTTTGTTTCAATAAAGTGCCAAGTAAAGCCTTTGGGATCATATTGGGTGATAGTTGATTTGATCTTGCTGAAAAACAGAAACTTTTGCACTCACGAAAATAATTCTCATTTTTAACAAAAGAGTTATTTTGAGTTGATTCTTTTTGCAGAAGTTTAATATACAAATTGTTCACGTGGTCCTAAGTTTTTCATAATTTTTGGAGTAGCAGAAGTATGGTAGTTATCCAGATCATTACAGATTGGTCTGTTTTTGACAGATTCTGTTTACAATGCATAGTTTGCTTGTTTTCTAGTTTCTATGGCTTATATTGCTCAATATAAATTGTAGAAATGATACGCTACAGTAGGCATTGTGTGCGAACAATTATGAATCTTGTCTTTCACAGTACCAAAAGTGGAATGGTTTGCTCTTTATCAAACTGACCTATCTCACAAAGTTCCGTTAAGTTTTGTGTGATTGAAGTTTTCAAGTTTTGGATGAGATATCGATATGAGGAGATTAAGGAGTGACAAGACCCTAAGCTTGGGGATGCCCAAGGCATCCCAAGGTAATATTCAAGGAATATCCAAGCAACTAAGTTATATTGTCATAGATCCTTCAACATGTGGTGCTTGCCCCCCATCTTTGCTAGCCAAAAATTTCGCACCAAGTAGAGATACTACTTGTGCATAAAAAAACCCTTAAACCCAAATCTTATTTTCAAGAGTCCACCATACCTACCTAGTGATTGAATAAGATCCTTGTAACATCCCATAATTCTAAATTTTGGAATGTTATATTAAATAAATAGTTTTGGTTGTTTGTTTGATTGTGGTGTGGTTGCTTGTGTGAAATTGAGTGAATTTTTTTGAAAGTTGAATGAGAGGGAATAAAAGGACTTTCTCAAACTTTCATTTTTGCATTTATGATCTCTATGAATTCAAATTCATTTCAGCACAAAACCCTGGAGTGAAGATGCTATGACTTCTTCTATTTAAATAAATGAAAAAGGGTTTTTGAAAATATTTGAATTTCATTTGGGAAATATTTCAATTCAGAAACTTTATGCAACTCAATGATTTTCATGAGAGAAGATAAAATGACTTCTTCAAAACATATGAAATACGAGTTGGAAGTTTAAAAGAATCAAATTTAAAGTCCCTTTGAAATTATTTTCAATTTGGAGTTATTTGGTTTATTCAAATTATTTTCCTCCAAAAATAAAATATATGGAAATTAGGGTAAGATGATTCCCTACAGTAGAAAAATGGAGAGAAATGAGTCTGAAATCATTTTGGTATTTTTTAAATGATTTTTATGAGGTTTTATTGCAACAGTAGAACTGTTTGCTTTATTTAATTTTTGGTGGAATTTATTTGCCTCTAAAAAAATGTTCATGTTATAGAAAATCATTTTGTGAAAATTTTCATATATAATATGCCTATGTGAATTTTTCTGTTATTTTTGATATATATTTATTCTGGGAAAATGTTTTATAAAATCTCTCCCCGCCGAACTAGGCCGGCCCAGCTCGAGCCACGTCGCGGCCTAGCCCAGCGCCCGCGCCGTCCCCGAGCTCCCGCAGGTGACCGCCGCCCGTACGCCGCCGACGCCGCCGTGTCCGGGGCGGACACGCCTCCCCACGCCCCCTTGCGCATGCCATCCACCTCCGCCCCGCCCCGTTATAAGGCCGGCCCCGGCCCCGTCTCTCTCCTCCTCAGCTCGCATCGCCGCCGGCGCTAGTCGCCGCACCCCGCCGCCTCTCCCGCTCGCTAGCGCCATCGCCGCAAACCACCAGGGCCGCTGCCCAACCCGCCATCGCCGCCGCTCCTCGCCGCCGCGGGAAGCCGCCATAAACCGCCGCCGGCGTCGAACCGCCGCCGTGAACCGGTAAAAGACCGCCGCCGACCTATCCGATCCAGATCGGTTTTTTTAAATAAACCCTTTTGTTTTTATTATTTAGCGGATGTTTTCTGTTGAGATCTTTTTAGCGAATGGTTTTTGTCGTTTCGGTTCTGTAGCGGACGTTCGTCCGATAGTCTTTCTGTCACATAGCCAGGGACCTAGTTGCAATTATTTTTGTTACAGTTTAGTCCTTGTTCTTTAAACTCTCACAACTTTTTTACTCGCTTCTCCAAATCCAACGAAACCAACGCCCACTTCTTCGTTATGATCCCCTCTATCTAGAGAACTTATTAAATCAACTTTTTTTTTGAAATTTTAAAATTTGAATTAGATCAGATTCGAATTCAAACTTGTTTTGGTTATAACTTGAGTTTTACAACTCCGATTTAATTGATTCTTTAATGCAAATCAAAGCTCTTGACATGTACCTACTGTTAAGATCAAAATCACATAATTTTGTTGCTGTTAAAAATATGTTTCTGTCTAGAAGCTTTATTTGATGGTTTTTGAAGTTTTTCGAAGTGTTTTCTGCGTTTTTTGGGATCATTGAGTGATTGCTTATGTGTTGTTATAATTGCTTGCTCACGATAGATTGATCGGAGTGTGACGAGTAGAACTATCAGGAATTATGAGTGCGAAGGATCTTCATCACCAGTACAAGGCAAGTTCACACTTTGATCATATTTTTCATACCCAGTTTTTATGCATTAGTTTTACCGTCAAAGACTGCATGAGTAGGATTGGGAATTGGGGCATTGCTATGTAGCTCATGAGGTAGGAACCTAATTACCTTTGATCACCCCGAGAATATTCGTTATGTCATATATTGCTTAGCCATGCTAGTAGACGGGGATTGGTATGTGAGATTCATGCAAGATGAGAGAGATAAAATAATTAAGGGTAACTTTAAGGTGGTAACATTAACACACATCTGGGTGGAATGGTTGGGGCACCCTGGAGCATCCAGTGGTTTGCCCGGGCACCTGGAGAACCCAGTGCTTGCCCAAGGGAATCCCGGAGTACCCGTGTGATCACCCTATGGAATGCCACCCAGGCTCAAAGGGATCATAAGATTATTCATGCTAGAAACTTCCGTGTGCAGCCACAAGCCATTATGGACTCTGGGATAGTTGAGTATGTTGTGTGACCTCTTTTAGTGGTAGCCTAGCAGATGTAGGGGAAAGTAGGTGGTACTGTCTACCCAGAGTAAAGAGTTAATGCTTCGGAAAGACTGTGTCTCGATCATCCATTTCTCAAACATCATGTAGTGCGAGAAATTCAACGGAGGAGGTCGATTCTTGTGGGGAAAAGTGCGCAAACCTCTGCAGAGTGTACAAACTAATCATGATTAGCCATGTCCCTGGTTATGGACAATTTGAGTATCTGGTATTTGAATTATTGGTTGATCTCATCACTCTATTTAATGAAATTGTTGGGTTATTAATAATTTGGGAATTTTGGGATCGAGTTGGAGGAACCTTCTCAATAATGGCATAAACTTGGTAGTATAAATAAACTATATTCCTTTGTTGTAGGGAAAATTAGCTTTATGCAAAAATTAAACTTAGAGCCTCCACCAGCCAAATATGCATATAGAGATAGACATTTTCATTATTATTTCTATGGTGTGAAATTGCCAGTACATTCAATGTACTGACCTACATGGCTGCGACGTCTCATGTTGCAGGAATCTTACGACGAGTAAGTGATATGTTAGGGTTACGATGTCTACACTCAACTTTGCCGTTGGTGTTGTTGGGAATTCCACAACTTTGTTGTTACTTCCGCTATATGGATTGAGGTAATAGTATTTATGTTACTCTTTACATGTGATTTACCTCTGTTATAAATCCTCGAGTACTGTGTGTGTCAGCATACCGATCCAGGGATGACACTTAAGCACAGAGACTTCGATCCATTCGGGTCGGGTCACTACAAGATGGTATCAGAGCACATGTTGACTGTAGGACGTGACCCCTAGAAACTGGCAAGCCCATAGGAAAGATTTTTTCTCTAAAACTTTATTTTCAAAAGAGACCCCTTAAACTCTCATCTTTTCTAAACCTTTCCAGGTATTTTCCTCTCATCTCAAATAGTTAGACTATACCCTTTCCCCTTTTGACCACACAAAGATTCGACTGATGGGACCACTCCAAGAAGTACAAGATATCGGGCAACTAAGACCACTTCGGAATAAAGAGGATTTTACCGTGCATCTGAATTATTGAAACTACAATGGTTGAAGACTCTGAAGGCTAGGAGAATTTGAAGGCTCTGAAGAATTTCCCGATTGGTATGACCTAGGAAGGCTACCCTGATGGAACATGTGGGACTATTGAAGCTGTCAATACCCAAGATCAAGGTGTGTCGGAGAAAGACCGGAACATGGAGCATTAAAACTCAAAGTTTTTGTCAAGAAAACCCTAAGGCAGGAGATATCAACTATGGAATGATAGCTCATGGCAATGACATGGGCATAAACACGGCTATCCATGATGTTATCACCCGCTTATGCTATTGTCACCATACTGAGTTAAGCATGCATTTCGTCGGAAGGATTGGATGACAAAAGGGCTAATGGAGCATCTATCAGCAAAAGATAAAGTTTTAACCTTAGCTGGTGTATCGCTAGGATCTGGAGTATTACATCAAGAATTTGATGGACCTTCAGGAAGCCGTATTTGACAAGGAAGTATTTCGTGAAGAACTCAGGACCCAGAAGCTGAAAGTAGCCAAGCTGGAGGAGCAAAACCTCGAGATACCGGAGATTCGTCAGGAACCGAAGGACAGTAGGACCATGGTTCATGCCAAGGATGTTGAAACCCAGAAGTTTGGAACGCAACTCCAGAATATTAAAGGACGTCGCGAGAGACTTCGCATCAACAGAAATGACCTGGCAGAAGAACTTGAGAAGATTAGCAAGCACGATCAGAAGAAGACCAAACCCCTGTTATATACCTACGTTAGATGCGACGATTGTGAGCTGTCATTTGATTGATGTTTTTTCCGACAACCACAAAATAAAATCTGTCTTTTCAAAACTATTGTTTGTATTGTGTGTATCCCTCTGTCTCTCTTATCTCACCCCAAAACCCTTGGAACCAATAGAGGATGAATGGAGATGAACTCATACTTTCTGGGCCGATGACTCAATTGGAGACGGACAGATGGATTCAGAACATGGAAGATCACATGAAGAATAACACTATAGCCGGAAAGGATATGACCCAGCATGCTCTTCAGTGCTTTGAAAGAGGAGCTGCTACTTGGTTGAGGATGTACCAAACCATCAATGGATGGCAAAGAGTAACCACTTGGGAAGAATTTAAGTTGACTCTGCTAAAGTCTCGGCTTGTGTCCCAGAAGTTGAAGCCTTATGGAAATGATATGAAGAAACCTTGTGCATGCAAGCTCTGTGGAGGAATAGGACACAACCATAAAGAACACAAGAATGCCCTCATTGTGAAGAAAGTCACCCAGCTGAAGAATGCCCAACTAGGCAGATTACTTGTTTCTTGTGTGAAGGGACTACCCACTACCCTGCTCAGTGTCACATTTACCCCATGGTACAAAGAACCATCCAGCAGAAGAAAGAAGAAACGAAAGGAGCCCTCATGGAAATTTTCAAAGAACCTGTGATGAAGGAAGAGGTGGAGGACACACCCAAAGAAGACCCAATTAAACCCTGCACCAAGTCATGCTATTCATGTGGAGAAGAAGGACACATCTCCCAGAATTGTCTGAATGGGGATCTAGTCAAATTCCCGACAGAGGAAGTAGAGTATGACCCACAGGAAATAGAAGCCCTAATTGGCACGGAAAAGTCCAGGAAGAAAAATAGATTGGATTCCATGAACAACCCAATTTTTACAAAGAAGGACCTGAGTCATATCACATGTTTCAGGTGCAAAGATTCAGGACACTAATTCAGCGATTGCCCAAAAGGGAAGAAGAGGACCCAAGGAGGCTATGTAATCACAAGGAAACCATGAGACTTGTCAGAAGTAATACATTTCCGATGTAATGAAGCAGGGCACTTTGCCAGAGATTGTCCCAATGAGAAGGAGACTTGTGCTAAATAGTTGTGTCGGAAAAGAAATATAGTAGTAGTAGTGGGAACATTTCTTTTATATTGAGGTGTTGAGTTGAGGCATGTAATGGAAATGCAGGAGATTGTAATAATTTGAGAATCAATAAAGTTAGCATCATTGGTACTGATTTCGATTGTATGAGTAGTTACTCTATGAAGAAAGATTTGACCATTTTTGAGGATATGAGAAATACGGTCTATGGATGAATTTGTGCATTTGAAGGGTGGTAGTACCTTGTGAGGACACTTGACCCCCAGAAAAGATAATGATATTCCACTGAGTGGACTTCGGACAAAAATAAGTACGAGTTTTATCTCGATATGTGGGATACCCCAAGAATATGAAGAGATGAAGTACTATTGGATATGAAGGAGGTATAATGTTGGTAATATGGAGCAATTTTAACCCCAGGATGAGTTGAAGCTATAAATGTGATGAGGTGAGCCCATAACCCACAGGCTCCAGGACCTGCCAAGAAGCAAGCACACTCTTGCTGAAGGAAAAACCCTGGAAGAGGATATGCCTTTATCAACAGACGATCTTATAGGAGTTACGCAAAACCTAAGAGTTGTGAAGGAACGATAGATGTTTGTTTGGCTTGCAGAATCAATGGATTATCCGAACTTAGTTCATCGACAAGAGAAATTCTGCAATGCTTGTGAGGATGACCGAGTGTTAGAATGCGAGATTCGCTAAACCATATACAAGGCAATGATTTGGGTGCGGGATGGATTGATCACCATACCGACATACTCTTATTACTCGCCTTGCTATATGGGATGGTAAATCTGAGTGACTAACCCATACTAGAGCGACGACGGTCAAAACCTTGTTTGAACCTTAGAATGGTATGACAATTTTCCCCCTTGTACAAGGTAGTTGTTGCCAATCATAGGTCATACGGTGAGAATGAAGCCCAGACCCATTTCCTGCACGAGAAACCATGAATTGATGACCACCATGAGATATCGATAGTTGTTTAGTATTGGCGCCAGACCTGTCAGCTAAGAAGACCAAGTCTCGGAAGAACCTTACCAAGATAAAAGGACACAAGAATTGAGGAAAAAGGTTATGCCACTACCGGAAGAGCCAGAGTAGGAATTTTCCCGAGGTTCTGAGAAGACTGACCCTGCCAACAATAAGGATGGAGTATATGAGTTTTGATGGAACCGTAACCATGCTTCTAAGGGTGGTAGCACACAGACCCCTTGTGACTATCGATGGATTTTGAGAAGCCCCGGACCTAACCTATTTCTTTCTAGCCTCTCCGAATCTCGAGGGTGAGATTCTTTTTAAGGGTGGTAGGTTTGTAACATCCCAAAATTCTAAATTTTGGAATGTTATATTAAATAAATAGTTTTGATTGTTTGTTTGATTGTGATGTGGTTGCTTGTGTGAAATTGAGTGAAACTGATTTTTTTAAAAAGTTAAATGAGAGGGAATAAAAGGACTTTCCCAAACTTTCATTTTTGCATTTATGATCTCCATGAATTCAAATTCATTTCATCACAAAACCCTGGAGTGAAGATGATATGACTTCTTCCATTTAAATAAATGAAAAAGGGTTTTCTAAAATATTTGAATTTCATTTGGGAAATATTTCAATTCAGAATCTTTATGCAACTCAATGATTTTCATGAGAGAAGATAAAATGACTTCTTCAAAGCATATGAAATATGAGTTGGAAGTTTAAAAGAATCAAATTTAAAGTCCCTTTGAAATTATTTTCAATTTGGAGTTATTTGGTTTATTCAAATTATTTTCCTCCAAAAATAAAATATATGGAAATTAGGGTAAAATGATTCCCTACAGTAGAAAAATGGAGAGAAATGAGTTTGAAATCATTTTGGTATTTTTAAAATGATTTTTATGAGGTTTTATTGCAACAGAAGCACTGTTTGCTTTATTTAATTTTTGGTAGAATTTATCTGCCTCTAAAAAAATGTTCATGTTATAGAAAATCTTTTTCCAAAATTTTTGATATATAATATGCCTATGTGAATTTTTCTGTTATTTTTGATATAAATTTATTCTGGGAAAAATGTAAAAAAAAGACTCCCCGCCGAACTGGGCCGGCCCAGCTCCAGCCAGGCCGCGGCCCAGCCCAGCGCCCGCACCATCCCCGAGCTCCCGTAGGAGACCGTCGCTCGTACGCCGCCGGGGCGGACATGCCTCCCCACGCCCCCTCGCGCACGCCATCCACCTCCACCCCGCCCCTTTATAAGGCCGGCCCCGGCCCCGTCTCTCTCCTCCTCAGCTCGCATCGCCGCCGCCGCTAGTCGCCGCACCCCGCTGCCTCTCCTGCTCGCTAGCTCCGCCGCCGTGATGTCTACTACGCAACCTTCTCCTTGTAGACGTTGTTGGGCCTCCAAGTGCAGAGGTTTGTAGGACAGTAGCAAATTTCCCTCAAGTGGATGACCTAAGGTTTATCAATCTGTGGGAGGTGTAGGATGAAGATGGTCTCTCTCAAACAACCCTGCAACCAAATAACAAAGATTCTCTTGTGTCCCCAACACACCCAATACAATGGTAAATTGTATAGGTGCACTAGTTCGGCGAAGAGATGGTGATACAAGTGCAATATGGATGGTAGATATTGGTTTTTGTAATCTGAAAATATAAAAACAGCAAGGTAACAAGTACTAAAAGTGAGCAAAAACGGTATTGCAATGCTAGGAAACAAGGCCTAGGGTTCATACTTTCACTAGTGCAAGTTCTCTCAACAATAATAACATAATTGGATCATATAACTATCCCTCAACATGCAACAAAGAGTCATTCCAAAGTCACGAATAGCGGAGAACAAACGAAGAGATTATTGTAGGGTATGAAACCACCTCAAAGTTATCCTTTCTGATCGATCTATTCAAGAGTCCGTAGTAAAATAACACGAAGCTATTCTTTCCGTTCGATCTATCATAGAGTTCATACTAGATTAACACCTTAAGATACAAATCAACCAAAACCCTAATGTCACCTAGATACTCCAATGTCACCTCAAGTATCCGTGGGTATGATTATACGATATGCATCACACAATCTCAGACTCATCCATTCAACCAACACAAAGAACTTCAAAGAGTGCCCCAAAGTTTCTACCGGAGAGTCAAGACGAAAACGTGTGCCAACCCCTATGCATAAGTTCACGAGGTCACGGAACCCGCAAGTTGATCACCAAAACGTACATCAAGTAGATCACGTGATATCCCATTGTCACCACAGATAAGCACATGCAAGACATACATCAAGTGTTCTCAAATCCTTAAAGACTCAATCCGATAAGATAACTTCAAAGGGAAAACTCAATCCATTACAAGAGAGTAGAGGGGGAGAAACATCATAAGATCCAACTATAATAGCAAAGCTCGCGATACATCAAGATCGTACCACCTCAAGAACACGAGAGAGAGAGAGATCAAACACATAGCTATTGGTACATACCCTCAGCCCCGAGGGTGAAATACTCCCTCCTCGTCATGGAGAGCGCCGGGATGATGAAGATGGCCACCGATGAGGGATCCCCCCTCCGACAGGGTGCCGGAACAGGGTCCCGATTGGTTTTTGGTGGCTACAGAGGCTTGCGGCGGTGGAACTCCCGATCTATTGTGCTCCCCGATGTTTTTAGGGTATATGGATATATATAGGCGAAAGAAGTCGGTCAGGGGAGCCACGAGGGGCCCACGAGGGTGGGGGGCGCGCCCAGGGGGCAGGCACGCCTCCCTGCCTCGTGGCCACCTCGAAGCTTCCTTGACTTCAACTCCAAGTCTCCTAGATCACGTTTGTTCCAAAAATCACGCTCCCGAAGGTTTCATTCCGTTTGGACTCCCTTTGATATTCCTTTTCTGCGGAACACTGAAACAAGGGAAAAACATAAACTAGCACTGGGCTCTGGGTCAATAGGTTAGTCCCAAAAATAATATAAAAGTGTTTAGTAAAGCCCATAAACATCCAAAACAGATAATATAATAGCATGAATACATCATAAATTATAGATACATTGGAGACATATCAGCATCCCCAAGCTTAATTCCTGCTCGCCCTCGAGTAGGTAAATGATAAAAGAAATAATTTATGAAGTGTGAATGCTAGCAGGTGCACAAATTGATCAATGATAATTCCAATCACCTTTTTCTAGCATCATTATATATCATAACAGTAGCTCATATCATAAAACTTTTCATGATCAAGTAACAAGCTATTCACGTTAAAGCATAGACCATAAACTTTCTTGAAAACTAACAAACCGTGTTATTAGTCATCAAACAATTACAATTCATCTTATTTTCAGGAAGAGTCTATGTCAGAGCTTTGATTCAGCAAACTTCACATACTCAACTATCATTTTGTCTTTCATAATTGCTAACACTCACGTGATATTTATGGGTTCAAAGTTTTAATCAGACACAGAGAAAGATAGGGGCTTATAGATTCGCCTCCCAACCTTTTACCTCAAGGGTAATGTCAACAATAATAGTTCATGATGCCTTACATCCAATTGGATATATATATATATATATATATATATATATATATATATATATATATATATATATATATATATTAGGATCTTTTCAACACAATGTGCTTGCCAAAGGATAAAATGTAAAAAGGAAAGGTGAAGATCACCATGACTCTTGCATAAGGTATAAGACAAGAATAAAAGATAGGCCCTTCGCAGAGGGAAGCAGAGGTTGTCATGCGCTTTTATAGTTGGATGCACAAAATCTTAATGCGAAAGAACGTCACTTTATATTCCCACTTGTGATAGGGACCTTTATTATGTAGTCCGTTGCTTTTATTGCTTCCACATCACAAGATCGTATAAAGCTTATTTTCTCCACACTAATAGGCATACATATTTAGAGAGCAATTTTTATTGCATGCACCGATGACAACTTACTTGAAGGATCTTACTCAATCCATAGGTAGGTATGGTGGACTCTCATGGCAAAACTAGTTTAAGGGATATTCGGAAGCACAAGTAGTATCTCTACTTGGTGCAAAGAATTTGGCTAGCATGAGGGGGAAAGGCAAGCTCAACATGTTGAATGATCCATGACAATATACTTTATTTCGGATATAAGAAAACATAACCCATTACGTTGTCTTCCTTGTCCAACATCAACCTTTTAGCATGTCATATTTTAATGAGTGCTCACAATTACAAAAGATGTCCAAGATAGTATATTTATATGTGAAATCTCTCTTCCCTCAATATTCTTTCATGAATTGTTCAAGTGACCAATACAATGTTTGCTAACCTTCAATAAATTTACCACCTCTACTTCTTATATGTGAAGTCATTACTCCCCATGGGATAAGCATATGAAACATATATAATTTCAGATTTATGATATTCAAATCATTCAACTATTTACTCATAGGATATAAGTGAAGCACACGAGTAAATGACAAACTACTCCAAATGATATAAGTGAAGATCAATGAGTAGTTAAATAATTATGTAGCTATGTGAAGACTCTCTCTCATTTAAGAATTTCAGATCTTGGGATATTATTCAAACAGCAAGCAAAACAAAATAAAACGACATTTCAAGGATAGCACTCATCATGTGAAGAAGCAAAAACTTAGGCTCAACCGATACTAACCGATAATTGTTTGAAGAAGAAAGGTGGGATGCCTACCGGGGCATCCCCAAGCTTAGATGCTTGAGAATTCTTGAAATATTATCTTGGGGTGCCTTGGGCATCCCCAAGCTTGAGATTTTGTGTCTCCTTAATTCCTCTCATATCACGGTTTCCTAAATCTCGAAAGCTTCATCCACACAAAACTCAACAAGAACTCGTGAGATAAGTTAGTATAAACCAATGCAAAAACCTTATCATTCTCTACTGTAGCAAATCACAAAAATTATTATTCAACATTGCATACTAAATGCCTCTGCATATTTAATACTCCTATCCTCAAATAGAATCATTAAACAAGCAAACATATGCAAACAATGCAAACGTAACAGCAATCTGCCAAAACTGTACAGTCTGTAAAGAATGCAAGATTCATCATACTTCCCTAACTCCAAACATTATGAAATTCTACCACACTGTAGAAAATTTATCAGAGCTCAATATGCAAAAAATTTCAACATTTTATCATATTCTGACTTTTCTAGGGAATTTTTGCAACAGCAGTAAACTTTCTGTTTTCAAACAGCAACATGTAGACTTGTAAAATAGGCATAGTAAAGGCTATCGATGCCACTTTTATTGAAATAAAAGATGCAAAACATTGTTATAAATAACATCAAGCAAACCCTAACAAAATAAATTGACACTCCAAGCAAAACACATATCATGTGGTGAATAAAAATATAGCTCCAAGTGAAGTTACCGATGAACGAAGACGAAAGAGGGGATGCCTTCCGGGGCATCCCCAAGCTTAGGCTCTTGGTTGTCCTTGAATATTACCTTGGGGTGCCTTGGGCATCCCCAAGCTTAGGCTCTTGCCACTCCTTATTCCATAGTCCATCGAATCTTTACCCAAAACTTAAAAACTTCACAACACAAAACTCAACAGAAAACTCGTGAGCTCCGTTAACGAAAGAAAACAAAACACCACTTCAAGGTACTGTATTGAACTCATTCTTTATTTATATTGGTGTTAAACCTACTGTATTACATTTTCTGTATGGTTCATAACCTCCGATACTAACCATAGATTCATCAAAATAAGCAAACAACACACGAAAAACAGAATCTGTCAAAAACAGAACAGTCTGTAGTAATCTGTATCAAACGCAAACTTGCTATAACTCCAAAATTCTACCAAAATAGGAAGACCTATAATTTGTTTATTGATCTACTGCAATTGGAATCAGTATTTTATCACGTTCTGGTGATTTTTAACAATTGTTTCGTGAGCAGAAAGTTTCTGATTGTTTCAGCAAGATCAAATAACTATCATCCAAGAAGATCCTATAGGTTTTACTTGTCACAAACACTAATTAAAACATAAAACCACATCTACAGAGGCTAGATCAAATATTTATTACTAAACAGAACCAAAAAGCAAGAAACAAAAATAAAATTGGGTTGCCTCCCAACAAGCGCTAACGTTTAACGCCCCTAACTAGGCATGATGATTTCGATGATGCTCACATAAAAGATAAGAATTGAAACATAAAGAGAGCATCATGAAGAATATGACTAGCACATTTAAGTCTAACCCACTTCCTATGCATAGGGATTTTGTGAGCAAACAACTTATGGGAACAATAATCAACTAGCATAGGAAGGCAAAACAAGCAAATCTTTAAGATTTTCAACATATAGAGAGGAAACTTGATATTATTGCAATTCCTACAAGCATATGTTCCTCTCTCATAATAATTTTCAGTAGCATCATGAATGAATTCAACCATATAACCAGCACATAAAGCATTCTTTTCATGATCTACTTGCATAGAAATTTTACTACTCTCCACATAAGCAAATTTATTCTCATCAATAGTAGTGGGAGCAAACTCAACAAAATAACTATCATGTGAAGCATAATCCAATTGAAAATTAAAATCATGATGACAAGTTTCATGGTTATCTTTATTCTTTATAGCATACGTGTCATCACAATAATCATCATAAATAGGAGGCATGCTTTCATCATAATAAATTTTCTCATCAAAACTTTGGGGACAAAAAATATCATCTTTATCGAACATAGCATCCCCAAGCTTATGGCTTTCCATATCATTAGCATCATGGATATTCAAAGAATTCGTACTAACAACATTGCAATCATGCTCATCATTCACATATTTTATGCCAAGCATTCTATGTAATTCTTCTTCTAGTACTTGAGCACAATTTTCCTTCCCATCATTTTCACGAAAGACATTAAAAATATGAAGCATATGAGGCACCCTTAATTCCATTTTTTGTAGTTTTCTTTTATAAACTAAACTAGTGATAAAGAAACTAAAAGATTCGATTGCAAGATCTAAAGATATACCTACAAGCACTCACCTCCCCGGCAACGACGCCAGAAAAGAGCTTGATGTCTACTATGCAACCTTCTCCTTGTAGACGTTGTTGGGCCTCCAAGTGCAGAGGTTTGTAGGACAGTAGCAAATTTCCCTCAAGTGGATGACCTAAGGTTTATCAATCCATGGGAGGTGTAGGATGAAGATGGTCTCTCTCAAACAACCCTGCAACCAAATAACAAAGAGTCTCTTGTGTCCCCAACACACCCAATACAATGGTAAATTGTATAGGTGCACTAGTTCGGCGAAGAGATGGTGGTACAAGTGCAATATGGATGGTAGATATAGGGTTTTGTAATCTGAAAATATAAAAACAGCAAGGTAACAAGTAATAAAAGTGAGCGAAAACGGTATTGCAATGCTAGGAAACAAGGCCTAGGGTTCATACTTTCACTAGTGCAAGTTCTCTGAACAATAATAACATAATTGGATCATATAACTATCCCTCAACATGCAACAAAGAGTCACTCCAAAGTCACTAATAGTGGAGAACAAACAAAGAGATTATTGTAGGGTACGAAACCACCTCAAAGTTATCCTTTCTGATCGATCTATTCAAGAGTCCGTAGTAAAATAACATGAAGCTATTCTTTCCGCTCGATCTATCATAGAGTTCGTACTAGAATAACACCTTAAGATACAAATCAACCAAAACCCTAATGTCACCTAGATACTCAAATGTCACCTCAAGTATCCGTGGGTATGATTATACGAGATGAATCACACAATCTCAGATTCATCCATTCAACCAACACAAAGAACTTCAAAGAGTGCCCCAAAGTTTCTACCGGAGAGCCAAGACGAAAACGTGTGCCAACCCCTATGCATAAGTTCACGAGGTCACGGAACCCGCAAGTTGATCACCTAAACATACATCAAGTAGATCACATAATATCCCATTGTCACCACAGATAAGCACATGCAAGACATACATCAAATGTTCTCAAATCCTTAAAGACTCAATCCGATAAGATAAATTCAAAGGGAAAACTCAATCCATTAAAAGAGAGTAGAGGGGGAGAAACATCATAAGATCCAACTATAATAGCAAAGCTCGCTATACATCAAGATCGTACCACCTCAAGAACATGAGAGAGAGAGATCAAACACATAGCTATTGGTACATACCCTCAGCCCCGAGGGTGAACTACTCCCTCCTCGCCATGGAGAGAGCCGATGAAGATGGCCACCGATGAGGGATCCCTGCTCCGGCAGGGTGCCGGAATAGGGTCCCGATTGGTTTTTTGTGGCTACAGAGGCTTGCGGCGGCGGAACTCCCGATCTATTGTGCTCCCCGATGTTTTTAGGGTATATGGATATATATAGGCGAAAGAAGTCGGTCAGGGGAGCCACGAGGGGCCCACGAGGGTGGGGGCGCGCCCAGGGGGGTGGGCAAGCGCGCCTCCCTGCCTCGTGGCCACCTCGAAGCTTCCTTGACTTCAACTCCAAGTCTCCTGGATCACGTTTGTTCCAAAAATCACGCTCCCGAAGGTTTCATTCTGTTTGGACTCCGTTTGATATTCCTTTTCTGCGAAACACTGAAATAAGGGAAAAAACAGAAACTGGCACTGGGCTCTGGGTCAATAGGTTAGTCCCAAAAATAATATAAAAGTGTTTAGTAAAGCCCATAAACATCCAAAACAGATAATATAATAGGATGAATACATCATAAATTATAGATACGTTGGAGACGTATCACGCCGCAAGCCACCAGGGCCGCTGCCCAACCCGCCATCGCCGCCTCTCCTCGTCGACGCCTGCCACCGCGGGAAGCCGCTGGAAATCGCCGCCGCTGTCGAACCGCCGCCCCGAACCGGCAAAAGACCGCCGTAGACCGGTCAGATCCAGATCATTTTTTTAATAAACCGTTTTGTTTTTATTATTTAGCGGACGTTTTCTGTTTAGATCTTTTTAGCGAATGGTTTTCATCGTTTGGGTTAGTAGTGGACGTTCGTCCGATAGTCTTTCTGTCACGTGGTCAGGGACCTAGTTGCAATTATTTTTGGTACAGTTTATTCCCTGTTCTTTAAACTCTCACAACTTTTTACTCGCTTGTCCAAATCCAACGAAACCAACGCCCACTTCTTCGTTATGATCCCCTCTATCTAGAGAACATATTAAATCAACTTTTTTTTTTAAATTTTAAAATTTGAATTAGATCAGATTCAAATTCAAACTTGTTTTGGTTATAACTTGAGTTTTACAACTCCGATTTAATTGATTCTTTTTGCAAATCAAAGCTCTTGACATGTACCTTCTGTTAAGATCAAAATCACATAATCTTGCTGATATTAAAAATATGTTTCTGTCTAGAAGCTTTATTTGATGGTTTTTGAAGTTTTCCGAAGTGTTTTCTGCGTTCTTTTGGATCTTTGAGTGATTGCTTATGTGTGGTTATAATTGCTTGCTCACGATAGATTGAACGGAGTGTGACGAGTAGAACTATCAGGAATTATGAGTGTCAAGGATCTTCATCAACAGTACAAGGCAAGTTCACACTTTGATAATATTTTTCATACCCAGTTTTTATGCATTAATTTTACCCTCAAAGACTGCATGAGTTGGATTGGGAATTGGGGCATTGCTATGTAGCTCATGTGGTAGGAACCTAATTACCATTGATCACCCCGGGAATATTTGTTATGTCATATATTGCTTAGCCATGCTAGTAGACGAGGATTGGTATGTGAGATTCATGCAAGATGAGAGAGATAAAATAATTAAGGGTAACTTTAAGGTGGCAACATTAACACACATCTGGGTGGAATGGTTGGGGAACCCTGGAGCACCCAGTGGTTTGCCCGGGCACCTGGAGAACCCAGTGCTTGCCCAAGGGTAGGCTAGCAGATGTAGGGGAAAGTAGGTGGTACTGTCTACCCAGAGTAAAGACTTAATGCTTCGGAAAGACCGTGTCTCTATCATCCGTTTCTCAAACATCATAGTGCGAGAAATTCAACGGAGGAGGTCAAGTCTTGTGGGGAAAAGTGCGCAAACCTCTACAGTGTGTACAAACTAATCATGATTAGCCATGTCCCCGGTTATGGACAATTTGAGTATCTGGTATTTGAATTATTGGTTGATCTCATCACTCTATTTAATTAAATTGTTGGGGTATTAATAATATGGGAATTTTGGGATCGAGTGGAGGAACCTTCTCAATAATGGCATAAACTTGGTAGTATAAATAAAATCTATTCCTTTGTTGTAGGAAAAAATAGCTTTATGCAAAATTAAAGTTAGAGCCTCCACCAGCCAAATATGCATATAGGGATAGACATCTTCTTTATTATTTCTATGGTGTGAAATTGCCAGTACATTCAATGTACTGACCTACATGGCTGCAACGTCTCATGTTGAAGGAATCTTACGACGAGTAAGTGATATGTCAGGGTTATGATGTTACACTCAACTTTGCCGTTGGTGTTGTTGGGAACTCCACAACTTTGTTGTTACTTCCGCTATATGGATTGAGGTAATAGTATTTATGTTACTCTTTACATGTGATTTACCTTTGTTATAAATCCTTGAGTACTGTGTGTGTCAGCATACCGATCCAGGGATGACACTTAAGCACAGAGACTTCGATCCATTTGGGTCGGGTCGCTACAATCCTTCAAGTAAGTTGTCATCGATGAAATAAGTCAATAAAAATTGCTTCTAAAAGTGTTAGATCATTTAGTGTAAGAGAAAATTGAGCATTGTACGAACTTGTGATGGCAAAGAATAAAAGCGACGGACTGCATAATAAAGGTTGCTATCATAAGGGGCAATATAACGTGACATTCCTTTGAACTAAGGGGTTGAGCATACAAACAAATAAGCGCATGGCAACCTCTGGCTCCCTCTGCAAAGGGCCTATCTTTTACTTTTCAGTATTTACTTTTATGCAAAGAGTCAAAGTTTTTCTCTCTATTCCTTTTTATTTTTCTCTTTTTGCAAGCATCATGTGGTGAGGAAAGATCTAGCCACATATGTCCAGTTGAATATGGGTAGCATGAGTTATTATTGTTGACATCACCCTTGAGGTGAATACGTTGGGAGGCAAAACAATAAGCCCCTATCTTTCTATGTGTCCGGTTGAAACATTTTGCTCATGTGTACGCGGTGAGTGTTAGCAATCCTAGAAGACTATATGATGGTTGAGTATGTGGAGCTCTTACTTAAACTCCGTTGAATAAGTTGAATGGTAATTGCTTGGTGACTAAGAACATATGTTGTTGAGTTTCAAGAGAGTTCATTGTTTGAACCTTAACATGTGAATCAGTTGCTACTTTAACATGAGAAGTTTCATCAGAAAGAATTGTTGTTATGATGCTAGGAAAAGTGATTGAAATTATCATTGATCAAACTTCTGCACTTTGCTAGCATTCACACTCCATAAATTCTTTCTTTTATCATTTACCTACTCGAGGACGAGTAGGAATTAAGCTTGGGGATGCTGATACGTCTCCAACGTATCTATAATTTATGAAGTATTCGTGCTATTATTTTATCATTCTTGGATGTTTTACAATCATTTTATAGCAACTTTATATCATTTTTGGGACTAACCCATTGACCCAGTGCCCAGTGCCAGTTGCTGTTTTTTGTTTGTTTTTTACATCGCAGGAAATCAATATCAAACAGAGTCCAAACACTGCGAAACCTTTTGTGGATTTTTTATGGACCAGAAGACCAGCATTGGGCCAGAGCAGCACTTGGGGGTGCCCCGAGGGGGCACAACCCACCAGGGCGCGCCTGGGGGCCCAGGCGCGCCCAGGTGGGTTGTGCCCACCTCGGTGGCCTCCCGCATGCCATCTTTACCCTATAAGTTCACAAATATTCCAAACCCCTCGGGGTTAACCTAGATCAGATGTTCCACCGACGCAGGCCTCTATAGCCACCGAAAACCTATCTAGAGCCTATTCTGGGACCCTGCCGGAGGGGGGAATCATCTCCGGTGGCCATCTTCATCATCCCGATGGCCACCGCGATGAGGAGGGAGTAGTCCACCCTCGGGGCTGAGGGTTTGTACCTCTTGAGCACTGCGTTGGTTTTCCCTTGAAGAGGAAAGGGTGATGCAGCAAAGTAGCGTAACTATTTCCCTCAGTTTTTGAGAACCAAGGTATCAATCCAGTAGGAGACTACACGCAAATCCCTAGTACCTGCACAAACAATTAAGAACCTTGCAACCAACGCGATAAAGGGTTGTCAATCCCTTCACGGCCACTTACAAAAGTGAGATCTGATAAAGATAATAAGATAAATATTTTTGGTATTTTTGTTGTATAGATTGAAAAGTAAAGATTGCAAAATAAACGGTGACAGAAATAGCTAGTTGACGGTAGATTAATATGATGGAAAATAGACCCGGGGGCCATAGGTTTCACTAGTGGCTTCTCTCAAGATAGCATATTTTACGGTGAGTGAACAAATTACTGTCGAGCAATTGATAGAAAAGCACATAGTTATGAGAATATCTAGGCATGATCATGTATATAGGCATCACGTCCGTGACAAGTAGACCGAAACGATTCTGCATCTACTACTATTACTCCACACATCGACCGCTATCCAGCATGCATCTAGCGTATTAAGTTCATAAGAACAGAGTAACACATTAGGCAAGATGACATGATGTAGAGGGATAAACTCAAACAATATGATATAAACCCCATCTTTTTATCCTCGATGGCAACAATACAACACGTGCCTTGCTGCCCCTGCTGTCACTGGGAAAGGACACCGCAAGATTGAACCCAAAGCTAAGCACTTCTCCCATTGCAAGAAAGATCAATCTAGTAGGCCAAACTAAACCGATAATTTGAAGAGACTTGCAAAGATATTTAAATCATGCATAAAAGAATTCTGAGAAGAATCAAATATTGTTGATAGATAATCTTGATCATAAACCCACAATTCATCGGATCTCGACAAACACACCGCAAAAAGTATTACATCGAATAGATCTCCAAGAAGATCGAGGAGAACTTTGTATTGAGATCCAAAGAGAGAGAAGAAGCCATCTAGCTAATAACTATGGACCCGAAGGCCTGTGGTAAACTACTCACGCATCATCGGAGAGGCCATGGTGTTGATGTAGAAGCCCTCCGTGATCGAATCCCCCTCCGGCAGAGCGCCGGAAAAGGCCCAAGACGGGATCTCAGGGGTACAGAAGGTTGCGGCGGCGGAAAAGGTGTTTCGTGGCTCTCCCCGAAGGTTTCAGGGTATAAGAGTATATATAGGCGAAAGAAGTAGGTCGGTGGAGCTGCAAGGGGCCCACGAGGGTGGGGGCGCGCCCTCCTGCCTCGTGGCCTCCTCGCTGCTTCCTTGACGTCCACTCCAAGTCTCCTGGATCGTGTTTGTTCCAAAAACGATCCTCGCGAAGGTTTCATTCCGTTTGGATTCCGTTTGATATTCCTTTTCTGCGAAACACTGAAATAGGCAAATAACAGCAATTTGCACTGGGCCTTCGGTTAATAGGTTAGTCCCAAAAATAATATAAAAAGGTATATTAAAGCCCATTAAACATCCAAAACATATAATATAATAGCGTGGAATAATAAAAAATTATAGATACGTTGGAGACGTATCAAGCATCCCCAAGGTTAATTCCCGCTCGTCCTCGAGTAGGTAAATGATAAAAACAGATTTTTTGATGTAGAATGCTACCTAACATAATTTTCAATGTAATTCTCTTTATTGTGGCATGAATGTTCAGATCCAAAAGATTCAAGATAAAAGTTTAATATTGACATAAAAATAGTAATACTTCAAGCATACTAACCAAGCAATTATGTCTTATCAAAATAACATAGCCAAAGAAAGCTTATCCCCACAAAATCAAATAGTTTGGCCATGCTTCATTTTCGTCACACAAAATGCTCCCATCATGCATAACCCCGATGACAAGCCGAGCAACTGGTTCATACTTTTTAACGCGCTTCAACCTTTTCAACCCTTATGCAATACATGAGCGCAAGCCATGGATATAGCACTATAGGTGGAATAGCATATGATGATGGGGGTTATGTGAGGAGACAAAAAAGGAGAAAGTCTCACATTGACGCGGCTAATCAACGGGCTATGGAGATGCCCATCAATTGATGTCAATGCGAGGAGTAGAGATTGCCATGCAACGGATGCACTAGAGCTATAAGTGTATGAAAGCTCATCAAAAGAAACTAAGTGGGTGTGCATCCAACTTGCTTGCTCACGAAGACCTAGGGCATTTTGAGGAAGCCCATCATTGGAATATACAAGCCAAGTTCTATAATGAAAAATTCCCACTATTATATGAAAGTGAAAAAAATAAGAAACTCTCTATCATGAAGATCATGGTGCTATTTTGAAGCACAAGTGTGGAAAAAGGATAGTAACATTGTCCCTTCTCTCTTTTTCTCTCTTTTTTGTTTGGGTTTCTTTGGCCTCTTTTTTTTATTTGGGCTTCTTTGGCCTCTTTTTTTTCATAGTCTCCATTATTCTTTCCTCACATGGGACAATGCTCTAATAATGATGATCATCACACTTTTATTTACTCATAACTCAATGTTACAACTCGATACTAGAACAAAAATATGACTCTATGTGAATGCCTCCGGCGGTGTACCGGGATATGCGATGAATCAAGAGCGACATGTATGAAAGAATAATGAAAGTGGCTTAGCCACAAATACAATGTCAACTACATGATCATGCAAAGCAATATGACAATGATGGAGCGTGTCATAATAAACGGAACGGTGGAAAGTTGCATGGCAATATATCTCGGAATGGCTATGCAAATGCCATAATAGGTAGATATGGTGGCTGTTTTGAGGAAGATATAAGGAGGCTTATGTGTGATAGAGCATATCGTATCATGGGGTTTGGATGCACCAGCGAAGTTTGCACCAACTCTCAAGGTGAGGAAGGGCAATGCACAGTACCGTAGAGGCTAGCAAATTGCGGAAAGGTAAGAGTGCGTATGATCCATGGACTCACATTAGTCATAAAGAACTCATATACTTATTGCAAAAGTTTATTAGCCCTCGAAGCAAAGTACTACTACGCATGCCCCTAGAGGGATAGATTGGTAGGAAAAGACCATCGCTCATCCCCGACCACCACTCATAAGGAAAGCAATCAAAGAACACCCCATGCTTCAAATTTGTCACACAACGTTTACCATACGTGCATGCTACGGGACTTGCCAACTTTAACACAAGTATTTCTCAATTTCACAATTACCCAACTAGCATGACTCTAACATTACCACCTTTATATCTCAAAACATCTATCAAGTTTCATAGTATTCAATGTACTCTATATGAAAGTTTTTATCATACGCATCTTGAATGCCTATCATATTAGGACTAATTTTATAGCCAAAGAAAATTACCATGCTGTTCAAAAAGACTATCAAAATAATATAAAGTGAAGCATGAGAGATCAATAATTTCTAAAAAAAACACCACCCTGCTCTAAAAAAATATAAGTGAAGCACTAGAGCAAAATTATCTAGCTCAAAAGATATAAGTGAAGCACATAGAGTATTCTAATAAATTTCGATTCATGTGTGTCTCTCCCAAAAGGTGTGTACAGCAAGGATGATTGTGGTAAACTAAAAAGCAAAGACTCAAATCATACAAGACGCTCCAAGCAAAACACATATCATGTGGTGAATAAAAGTATAGCCTCAAGTAAAGTTACCGATAGACGAAGACGAAAGAAAGGATGCCTTCCAGGGCATCACCAAGCTTAGGCTTTTGGTTGTCCTTGAATTTTACCTTGGGGTGCCTTGGGCATCCCCAAGCTTAGGCTCCTGCCACTCCTTATTCCATAATCCGTCAAATCTTTACCCAAAAACTTGAAAACTTCACAACACAAAACTCAACAGAAAATCTCATGAGCTCCGTTAGTATAAGAAAACAAACCATCACCTTAAGGTACTGTAATGAACCCATTCTTTATTTATATTGGTGTTAAGCCTACTGTATTCCAACTTCTCTATGGTTCATACCCCCCGATACTAGCCATAGATTCATCAAAATAAGCAAACAACACACGAAAAACAGAATATGTCAAAAACAGAACAGTCTGTAGCAATCTGATTTGTTAGAATACTTCTGGAACTCCAAAAATTCTGAAAAACTGGGACAACCTGGATAATTTGTATAATGATCTACTTCAAAAATAATTGGTATTTTATCACGTTCTGGTGAATTTTAACAATTATTTTCGTGAGCGTAAAGTTTCTGTCTTTTTCAGCAAGATCAAACAACTATCACCCAAGAAGATCCTATTGGTTCTACTTGGCACAAACACTAATTAAAACATAAAAACACATCTAAACAGAGGCTAGATGAATTATTTATTACTAAACAGAAACAAAAAGCAAGGAACACAAATAAAATTGGGTTGCCTCCCAACAAGCTCTATCGTTTAACGCCCCTAGCTTCGCATAAAAACAAGAATAGATCTAGGAATTATCATCTTTGGTATGCAATCCATAAGTGGCTCTCATAATAGATTCATAAGGTAATTTAATTTTCTTCCTAGGAAAGTGTTCCATGCCTTTCCTTAATGGAAATTGGAATCTGATATTTCCTTCTTTCATATCAATAATTGCACCAATCGTTCTAAGGAAAGGTCTACCAAGAATAATAGGACATGTAGGATTGCAATCTATATCAAGAACAATGAAATCTACGAGCACATAACTCCTATTTGCAACAATAAGAACATCATTAATCCTTCCCATAGGTTTCTTAATGGTGGAATCCGCAAGATGCAAATTTAAAGAACAATCATCAAATTCATGAAAACCTAACACATCACACAAAGTTTTTGGAATCGTGGAAACACTAGCACCCAAATCACACAAAGCTTAGCATTCATGGTCTTTAATCTTAATTTTAATAGTAGGTTCCCACTCATCATAAAGTTTTCTAGGGATAGAAACTTCTAATTCAAGTTTTTCTTCATAGGATTGCATTAAAGCAGCAACGATATGCTTGGTAAAAACTTTATTTTGACTATAAGCATGAGGAGAATTTAACACGGATTGCAACAAGGAAATACAATCTATTAAAGAACAATTTTCATAAGTAAATTCCTTGAAATCCAAAATAGTGGGTTCATTGCTATGTAAAGTTTTGACCTCTTCAATCCCACCTTTACCAATTTTTGCATCAAGATCTTAAAACTCCGAATCATTGGGACGCCTTTTAACTAAAGTTGACTCATCTCCAGTCCCATCTTAATCAAGATTCATATTGGAAAACAAAGATTTAATAGGAGACACATCAATCACTTTTAGATCTTCATCATTATTATCATGAAAACTAGAAGAACACGCTTTCACAAAGCAATCTTTTTAGCACGCATCCTAGCGGTTCTTTCTTTGCACTCATCAATGGAAATTCTCGTAGCTTTGAGAGACTCATTGATATCATGCTTAGGTGGAATAGATCTAAGTTTCAAAGAATCAACATCAAGAGAAATTCTATCCACTTTCCTAGCCAACTCATCAATCTTAAGCAATTTTTCTTCAAGCCAAGCATTGAAATTCTTTTGCGAATTCATAAATTCTTTAACACTAGTCTCAAAATGAGAGGGCATCTTATTAAAATTTCCATAAGAGTTGTTGTAGGTATTACCATAATTATTAGAGGAATTACGAGGGAACGGCCTAGAATTAAAGTTTCCTCTATACGCGTTGTTACCAAAATTGTTCCTACCAACAAAATTCACATCCATAGATTCATTATTATTCTCAATCAAAGTAGACAAAGGCATATCATTAGGATAAGAAGAAACACTCTTATTAGTAAGCAATTTCATAAGTTCATCCATCTTTCCACTCAAAACATTAATCTCTTCTATCGCATGAACCTTTTTACTAGTAGATCTTTCGGTGTGCCACTGAGAATAATTAACCATAATATTATCTAGGAGTTTAATAGCTTCTCCTAAAGTGATTTCCATAAAAGTGCCTCCCGCGGCCGAATCTAATAGATTTCTAGAAGCAAAATTCAATCCAGCATAAAAAATTTGTATAATCATCCATAAATTCAAACCATGTGTAGGGCAATTACGTATCATTAATTTCATCCTCTCCCAAGCTTGTGCAACATGCTCATGATCAAGTTGCTTAAAATTCATAATATTGTTTCTAAGAGAGATGATCTTAGTAGGAGGAAAATACTTAGAGATAAAAGCATCTTTGCACTTATTCCATGAATCAATACTGTTTTTAGGAAAAGAAGAGAACCAAGTTTTAGCACGATCTCTAAGCAAAAACGGAAATAGCTTCAATTTAACAATATCATTATCCACATCTTTCTTCTTTTGCATATCGCACAAATCAACGAAGTTGTTTAGATGGGTAGCGCCATCTTCACTAGGAAGGCCAGAAAATTGATCTTTCATGACAAGATTCAACTAAGCAACATTAATTTCACAAGATTCAACATCGGTAATAGGAGCAATCGGAGTGCTAATAAAATCATTATTTTTGGTATTGGAAAAGTCACACAATTTAGTATTATCTTGAGCCATCGTGACAATCAATCAATCCAACAAACAAGCATAGAAGAAGCAAGCAAAAAGAGACGAATGAAAAAGGGCGAATAAAACGGCAAAGGTGAAGTGGGGGAGAGGAAAACAAGAGGCAAATGGAAAATAATGTAATGCGAGGGATAAGAGTTTGTGATGGGTACTTGGTATGTCTTGACTTGTGCGTAGATATCCCCGGAAACGGCGCCAGAAATCCTTCTTGCTACCTCTTGATCATGCGTTGGTTTTCCCTTGAAGAGGAAAGGGTGATGCAGCAAAGTAGCGTAAGTATTTCCCTCAGTTTTTGAGAACCAAGGTATCAATCCAGTAGGAGACTACACACAAATCCCTAGTACCTGCACAAACAATTAAGAACCTTGCAACCAACGCGATAAAGGGGTTGTCAATCCCTTCACGACCACTTGTAAAAGTGAGATTTGATAAAGATAATAAGATAAATATTTTTGGTATTTTTGTTGTATAGATTGAAAAGTAAAGGTTGCAAAATAAACAGCGACAGAAATAGCTAGTTGACGGTAGATTAATATGATGGAAAATAGACCCGGGGGCCATAGGTTTCACTAGTGGCTTCTCTCAAGATAGCATATTTTACGGTGGGTGAACAAATTACTGTCGAGCAATTGATAGAAAAGCGCATAGTTATGAGAATATCTAGGCATGATCATGTATATAGGCATCACGTCCGTGACAAGTAGACCGAAACGATTCTGCATCTACTACTATTACTCCATACATCGACCGCTATCCAGCATGCATCTAGAGTATTAAGTTCATAAGAACAGGGTAACGCATTAGGCAAGATGACATGATGTAGAGGGATAAACTCAAGCAATATGATATAAACCCCATATTTTTATCCTCGATGGCAACAATACAATACGTGCCTTCCTGCCCCTGCTGTCACTGGGAAAGGACACCGCAAGATTGAACCCAAAGCTAAGCACTTCTCCCATTGCAAGAAAGATCAATCTAGTAGGCCAAACTAAACCGATAATTCGAAGAGACTTGCAAAGATATTTAAAGCATGCATAAAAGAATTCAGAGAAGAATCAAATATTGTTGATAGATAATCTTGATCATAAACCCACAATTCATCGGATCTCGACAAACACACCGCAAAAGTATTACATCGAATAGATCTCCAAGAAGATCGAGGAGAACTTTGTATTGAGATCCAAAAGAGATAAGAAGCCATCTAGCTAATAACTATGGACCCGAAGGTCTGTGGTAAACTACTCACGCATCATCGGAGAGGCCATGGTGTTGATGTAGAAGCCCTCCGTGATCGAATCCCCCTCTGGCAGAGCGCCGGAAAAGGCCCCAAGATGGGATCTCACGGGTACAGAAGATTGCGGCGGTGGAAAAGGTGTTTCGTGGCTCTCCCCGAAGGTTTCGAGGTATAAGAGTATATATAGGCGAAAGAAGTAGGTCGGTGGAGCAGCGAGGGGCCCATGAAGGTGGGGGGCGCGCCCTCCTGCCTCGTGGCCTCCTCGCTGCTTCCTTGACATCCACTCCAAGTCTCCTGGATTGCGTTTGTTCCAAAAACGATCCTCGCGAAGGTTTCATTCCGTTTGGATTCCGTTTGATATTCCTTTTCTACGGAACACTGAAATAGGCAAAAAACAGCAATTTGCACTGGGCCTTCGGTTAATAGGTTAGTTCCAAGAATAATATAAAAAGGTATATTAAAGCCCATTAAACATCCAAAACAGATAATATAATAGCATGGAATAATAAAAAGTTATAGATACGTTGGAGACGTTTCAATGCACGTTCTTATCTTTGTTTCTCTGGTAGAAATCATGGGGCACTCTTTGAAGTTCTTTGTGTTGGATTGAGTATTACGAATCTGAATTGCTTTGGTGTTATTTTAGTACGAACTCTTGGTTAGATCGATCGAAAAGAATAGCTTTGTTGTTATTTTAGTACAAACTCTAGGATAGATTGATCGGAAAGAATAGCTTTGAGGTGGTTTCGTACCCTACAAACAATTTATTCTTATGTTCTCCGCTAGATTGGAACTTTGGAGTGATTCCTCGTCGCACTTTGAGGGGTGGTTATATGATCCAATTATATTAGCACTGTTAAGAGATTGCACTAGTGAAAGTACAGACCCTAGGCCTCATTTTCAAGCATTGCAATACTGTTTTTGTGCATGTTTACTATTTGCTACCTTGCTATTTTTATTTATTTAAATTATAAAAATATATTTCTACCATCCATATTACACTTTTATCACCATCTCTTTGCGAACTAATGCACCTATACAATTTGCCATTGTATTGGGTGTGTTGGGGACACAAGAGATTTCTTGTATTTGGTTGCAGGGTCATTTGAGAGAGATCATCTTCATCCTACACCTCTCACGGATTGATAAACCTTAGGTCATCCACTTGAGGGAAAATTGCTACTGTCCTACAAAACTCTGCGCTTGGAGGCCCAACACGTGTCTACAAGAATGAAGTTGCGTAGTAGACATCAGGGAGGTGCCCCGGTATAGTATCATCCCCACTATCTTTTGCCTTTACTTATTTTAGTTCGATCATTTGCTTTAGATGAATAAAAGTTTAGTTCGATCCTTTCTTTCGAGACTTTGCTTAGTGATCTGTCCTTGTAATCGTGTGCGAGATATATAATAAAGTTTAGTTTAGGTTTTTGTTTTGTTTATTTTCATGTTGCAAATAAAAAGAAAGGAAGGAAATAAAAGAAAGGAAATAAATGAAAAAGATGATATGCTAATCTTATGGTAGGTGACACCACATAAGGAAAAGTATAAGTAGAAAATTTTGTTAGAGATTGACAAACATAGCATTAGTCAATGATGCAACTCATGAAAGAATTAATAAGGGACGAGAAGATTCACATATAAATATACTATCCTAGAAATCTTTTGTGATTGTGAGCCCTCATCAAAATATTATATGCCAAAATTGTTGACGTTGAACAAGGAAGACAACTTAATGGTTTATGTTTGTTTATATTCACATAGAAGTCATATTGTCATGGATCCTTTAACATGTGGTGCTTGCCCCTATCTTTGCTAGCCAAAAAATTCGCACTAAGTAGAGATATTACTTGTGCATCCAAAAACCCTTAGACCCAAATCTTATTTTCAAGAGTCCACCATACCTACCTAGGGATTGAGCAAGGTCCCTCAAGTAAGTTGTCATCGGTGCAAAAAGGCAATAAAAATTTCTTCTAAAAGTGTGAGATCATTTAGTGTAAGAGAAAATTGAGCGTTGCACGAACTTGTGATTGTGAAGAATAAAAGCAACAGACTACATAATAAAGGTCGCTATCACAAGGGGCAATGCAACATGATGTTCTTTTACACTAAGGGGTTGAGCATACAAACAAATAAGCGCATGGCAACCTCTGCTTCCCTCTGCGAAGGGCCTATCTTTTACTTTTATGTATTTACTTTTATGCAAAGAGTCAAAGTTTTCTCTCTATTCCTTTTTATTTTCTCCTTCGGCAAGAATCATGTGGTGAGGAAATATCTAGGCACATATGTCCAGTTGAATATATATAGCATGAGTTATTATTGTTGGCATCACCCTTGAGGTGAATACGTTGGGAGGCGAAACTACAAGCCCCTACCTTTCTATGTGTCCGGTTGAAACATTTTACTCATGTGTGCGCGGTGAGTGTTAGCAATCTTGGAAGACTATATGATGGATGAGTATGTGGACTTGCCTAAAGGCTCCAATACGTGACCCTTACTGAAAAGATGATGAATTGTAGTTGCAAAGTTGACTGAGAACATAGTTTGTTGGTTTCTAATAGAGTTTTTGCTTTATACTTCAATAGTGTGATGAATTGTCACTTATCCATGAGAAGTGTATGATAAAAGTTCCATGATAAGAGTCTTATGTTTAAGTTTGTTGCTGTTATAATAACAACATGATGCTTCTATGTTCGTATTTTGTTTTTATCGACACCTCTCTCTCTAAGCGTGTGGACATGTTTTTCGATTTCGGTTTTCGCTTGGGGACAAGCGAGGTCTAAGCTTGGGGGAGTTGATACGTCCATTTTGCATCATGTTTTATTACTGTTATTTATGATGTTTTTATCCATAATAATGCTTTTTGGAGTAATTCTAATGCCTTTTCTCTCATAATATGCAAGGTACACACAAAGAGGGAGAATTCCGGCAGCTGGGAATCTGGACCTGGAAAAGCTACGTTAGGCTACCTATTCTGCTCAACTCCAAACAGGCTAAAAGTTCACGGAGAATTTTTATGGAATATATGATGAATATTGGAGCAAATAAGTACCATAGGAGGCCCACCAGGTGGGCACAACCCACCTGGGCGCACCAGGGAGCCCAGGCGCGCCCTGGTGGGTTGTGCTCACGCAGGCCCACCTCCGGTGCCCATCTTCTGGTATATAAGTCATTTTGACCTAGAAAAAATAAGGAGAGGACTTTCGGGACGAAGCGCCGCCGTCTTGAGGTGGAACTTGGGCAGGATCACTTTTGCCCTCCGACGGAGCGATTCCGCCTGGGGAACTTCCCTCCCGGAGCGGGAAATCATCGTCCTCATCATCACCAACAACTCTCCCATCTTGGGAGGGAAATCTCCATCAACATCTTCAACAACACCATCTCATCTCAAACCCTAGTTCATCTTTTGTGTTCAGTCTTGTTACCGGAACTATAGATTGGTGCTTGTGGGTGACTAGTAGTGTTGATTACATCTTGTAGTTGATTACTATATGGTTTATTTGGTGGAAGATTATATGTTTAGATCGAATATGCTATTTAATACCCCTCTGATCTTGAGCATGATTATCATTTGTGAGTAGTTACTTTTGTTCTTGAGGTCACGGGAGAAATCATGTGCAAGTAATCATGTGAACTTGATATGTGTTTGCTATTTTGGTAGTATGTATGTTGTGATTCCCTTAGTGGTGTCATGTGAACATCGACTACATGCCACTTCACCATATTTGGGCCTAACGGAATGCATTGTGGAGTAGCAATTAGATAATGGGTTGCGAGAGTGATAGAATCTTAAACCCCAGTTTATGCGCTATTCTGTAAGGGACCGATTGGATCCAAAAGTTTAATGTTATGGTTAAATTTATTCTTAATACTTTTCTCGTAGTTGCGAATGCTCGCGGGAGGGTTAAACATAAGTTGGAGGTTTGTTCAAGTAAGAACAACACCTAAGCACTGGTCCACCCACATATCAAATTATCAAAGTACCGAACACAAATCAAACTAGCATGGTGAAAGTGACTAGATGAAAATCCCGTGTACCCTCAAGAACGCTTTGTTTATCATAAGAGACCGTTTTGGCCTGTACTTTGCCTCAAAAGGATTGGGCTACCTTGCTGCAATATTGCTACTATTATCGTTACTTGCTCGTTACAAATTATCTTGCTATCAAACTACTCTGCTACTTACAATTTCAGCACTTGCAGACATTACCTTGCTGAAAACCACTTGTCATTTCCTTCTACTCCTCGTTGGGTTCGACACTCTTACTTATCGAAAAGAGCTACAATTTATCCCCTATACTTCTGGGTCATCACAACACCACTTACTTCAGCTGCCAATTCCAATCGAGATACAAGAAAACAGGCACCACCACCACCATTTGCGAGGAGTGCACCTTCCGGTCCCGCACAGAGCTCTTCTTCATCCATGTCATCAACAGGGCAAACACATGAGGTTATATGCCGTCGTTGCAAGGGTGGAGGTCACTATGCGAGCAAATGTACATCTCCGTGTGTGATGATTATTACTGAGGATGGTGGGTATGAGTCCGCTAGTGACTATGATGAGAAGACTTTGGCTCTTATTGCAAGTGAAGAACATGGTGAAGATGATTCTGAACATGAGACGCAATACATGACTGTTGAAGATGCTGACAGGTATGAGAGTTTAGTTGCTCAATGTGTTTGAGTGTGTAGGTAACACAAGCTGAGCAAAATCAGAGGCATAATTTGTTCCATACAAAGGGAGTTGTGAAGGACGTTCTGTCTACATCATCATTGATGGAGGGAGCCGCAAAAACTTGGCTAGCATGGGGATACTGGAGAAGCTATCTCTCACCACAAGACCACATCCACATCCTTACTACATCCAATGGTTCAACAACAACGGCATGGTTAAGATAACATGTACTGTTCGTGTGCATTTTAGTATCTCTACATATGTTGATTATGTTGATTGTGACGTGGTACCGATGCAAGCATGTTCCTTATTACTTGGTAGACCATGGCAATTTGATAAAAAAATTGTACACCATGGTAGAAACAATCAGTATACTCTTGTTCATAAGGATAAACATATTACTTTGCTTCCTATGTCTCCTGATTCCATTTTGAAAGATGATATTAATAGAGCTAATAAAGCAAAATAGGAGAAAAATAAGAGTGAAAATCAGATTGTGGCAAAAGAATTTGAGCAAAAAATGAAGCCTAATAACAAACCATCTAGTGTTGCTTCTGAAATTAAATTGAAAAGTTCATGTTTACTTGCCACCAAATCTGATATTGATGAGCTAGATTTCAGCAAATCTGTTTGCTATGCTTTTGTGTGTAAAGAGGCATTATTTTCATTCGAGGACGTGTCTTCCTCTATGCCTCGTGCTGTCACTAACATTTGCAGTAGTTCGCTAACGTCTTTCCACAAGATGTGCATGATTCTGAATTTAAAGATGTATTGCATAATTCTAAAGAAGGGAGAACATGGAACAAGTTCGTCGTTAACGATGGATTTGTGTTTCGTGCTAACAAGCTATGCATTCCAGCTAGCTATATTCGTCTTTTGTTGTTGCAGGAGGCGCATGGAGGAGGATTAATGGGACACTTTGGCGTGACGAAGACGGAGGATGTACTTGCTACACATTTCTTTTGGCCAAAGATGAGACGGGATGTTGAGTGCTTTGTAGCTCGTTGCACTACATGTCAAAAAGCTAAGTCATGACTCAATCCTCATGGTTTATATATGCCTTTGCCTGTACCTAGTGTTCCATAGGAGGATATATCTATGGACTTTGTTTTGGGTTTACCTCGAACAAAGAAGGGGAGGGATAGCATATTTGTTGTCATGGATAGGTTCTCGAAAATGGCACACTTTATACCATGTCATAAAAGCGATGATGCTGCTAATATTGCTGATTTGTTCTTTCGTGAAATTATTCGCTTGCATGGTGTGCCACATACTATTGTTTCAGATCGTGATACTAAATTTCTTAGCCGCTTTCGGAGATGTTTATGGGCTAAGTTGGCGACTAAACTACTTTTTAGTACTACTTGTCACCCCAAACTGATGGACAAACTGAAGTAGTGAATAGAACATTGTCTACTATGCTTAGGACTGTTTTGAAGAATAACAAGAAAATGTGGGGAAAATGCTTGCCTCATATTGAATTTGCTTATAATCGTTCGCTGCATTCTACTACTGAGATGTGCCCTTTTGAAATTGTATATGGTTTCCTACCTCGTGCACCTATTGATTTGTTGCCCTTCCATCTTCGAAGAAGTTTAATTTTGATGCTAAACAACGTGCTGAATTGATTTTAAAAATGCATGACTTAACTAAGGAGAACATTGAGCGTACAAATGTTAAATATAAACTTGCTGGAGATAAGGGTAGAAACATGTTGTGTTTGCACCTGGAGATCTTGTTTGGTTACATTTACGTAAGGATAGATTTCCTGCTTTGCACAAATCAAAGCTAATGCCACGTGCTGATGGTCCTTTTAAGGTGTTAGAGAAAATAAATGATAATGCATATGAACTTGAGCTGCCTGCAGATTTTGGGGTTAGTCCCACTTTTAACATTGCAGATTTGTAGCCTTATTTGGGTGAGGAAGATGAGCTTCCGTCGAGGACGACTTCATTTCAAGAAGGGGAGGATGATGAGGACATCAATACCATTGTTACACCCCCTGCTGCTATACATACTAGACCAATTACTAGAACTTGCGCACACCAATTAAATTATCAGGTACTTCCCTTTCTTGGTAATGATTCTAATGTTCATGAGAATATGATGCTGCCTAAATTGGATACATTTGTTTTGCTTACAAACGAAGGGCCTAGCTTGGATAAGAAGGATGAACATTGGAGCAAGATCAAGCATGGAGATGATGGCATGCGCAAGGGGAACAAGAACATAGTTACAAGTGATGATTTCAGGACTTCGAAGCCACCATAATGAGTGCATGAAGCCTTGGACGAAATATACAAGATGCCACTTCATAAATATCGTCCAGAGGCTATTATAGGTGTTGCGTCACCTTATTATTGGGCTAGGCCCATGTAATTTTGAAATACTTGAGTAAAGGCTATTTTTAGAGTCTGTATGTGTGGGGAAACAAGAGATAGGGTTGGTTTCGGACCTCTCCTCCAAGGGCCACGGAATTCCCCCCTCTTCCTCCATATATACAGCCCTTAGGGCACCATTTAGACTTTGAGTTTTGTTTAGATTAAAAGTTCGCCATAGCTGCAACTTCGCGTACTTCGTTTGTGTTCAACGACCAGACCAAGATGTCACAAAACCCCACCTTGATCAATAAAGCTTTCAGCTTATATTCGCAATATCCAGATTGCAATCTTAGTTTCTTGCTTATTCTTCATTTGTTAGCAGGAAATAGACCTCCGTGGTCAGGTTGACCGTGCTCCGGCATGGTAAATAACCTCTCGGAGTTGGTTTAGCGATTGCTAAGGCGCGACGTCTCGCCCGTTCGTAGTCGGATCGTCAAAGTCTACTCCTCCGAAATGATAATCTACTTCTCATCGAAAGACAGGACACCTTTGCCTCTATCACATTTCCCCCCTCCTGCCTGATAGAGAGAAGAAAGAGCAGGTGAGATAGGGTTCCAGCGGCGCCGCCGCCACCATCTTGGGTCACCCCAGTGGCCACAGCTTGCCCCCTCGCCGGCCAAAGCCCTCCTCGCTTCCTTCTCACCTCCTCCCTGCTCCTGGAGCTCGCCCCCTCGACCGAGCGCCACCTCTATCTACGACCACGCCGCGGTCGGATCCGTCATGCCTCCCGGAGACCTCCTGCCAACGACGACGCTGCCCACTAGCTCCATCGATGGTTGGCAACGACGCCTCTAGCAACCATGGGCCTCCTCATCTCAACCCCTGCCTCCATGTTAATTTTGATTCAGATCCAAGTCCTGTTAAACACACACACACACACACAGATTCTGTATGTTGGTATGAATGGTTGATCTGGTTGTTATTGTATGTATGAATGGTTGATCTTGTATATGCAGTCTACAACATGAAGTTTCTCTTGGAAATTTTGTCTTTTTTTATCGATGAATCTGTGAAATTTCATCATTTTATGTTGTGTGCTTCTTGTTTTTTCATTATAATTCCTTAGTGTGTCCAAATCTGAAGATAACGGAAGTATATTTTTCACTGGACATTGCAGCATGATCGCATTGAGTAATTAACACAAATTTAGATGCTACTCAAAATAGGTGCAGGTTTGTTAACAGAATTTTATTAGTGACAATTACTTAGCAATGAAAATTAATTTTTAGGATCAAATAGGTGCTAAGTATGTTTTTGAGCTAATATGCAACATAACCTGGTAAATAAGTGTTTAAATAACATCTTTAGCACCTAGGGGCGTTATACACTTCCGCCACTAGCTGCAACTTCACCGTTCGTCCTAAAAAAGTTACAAAACAGGCTTTTTGGTCTTCTTAGCTTCTACCAGCTCTAGCCCGCTTCGCAGCTTCTACCAGCTCCAGCCACTTCCCGTTCAGCCGCAGCCCAAACAAACAGGGCCTTAGAGCATCTACAGTCGAACATAGCAAATATGACACCTTAAACGCCCGCGGACCGTTTTGAACCCCTATTTATCAGCCCGCGCAGCCACACTCCTCATTTTTCTTCTCATATGTCCGGTCACTTTGCACGTGATTGGTGTAGATGAAGAGAGAGAAATAAAAGAATGAATAAAGAAAGGGAAAAGGTGGTCCGGGGTGAGGCTGCCTCCCTACGTGACGGAATGCCCAGGCGCGTCCGTGAGCCCTCATATCCTCTCCATATTTGAGATGGACATGAGGGTTCGCGGACAGCCCAGGCATATAGGGATGATATGAGGTGTCCGGTTGGGTCACGTTTTTCCTTCTCTCTCCTGTCCTGTCACTGATCGGGCGCGTTTGCGGGCGTACGAGGGATCATTTGAGGCGCTCAGTTGCAGATGCTCTTACTCCCTTCATCTAAATGCATAAGGTATCTAATGAAAATTTAGCATTTAAACATGATCATTACACTCACGGCTTCTCCTAATTTTCCAAGCTGAGCAAACTGGATTCATTTTTGTCATTGATTTTTTATTTAATATTCTTTGTCCAATCTTCACGCACCTAGGTTGTGATGCAGCTCCTTAGATGCCCTATGCGTTGTGTCACTTGCTAAGTTCCTCCCAATATGACCAGCCTTAGGCTGAGAAGCAGAATGTTGTCATTCTTGGAATGGAATACAATGCATATAGATTTTTGTAAAGTCAAACCTTGCAAATTTTGACCGCATTTATAAAGAAGATATTAATATCTAGAATGTAGTTTCATATTTTATATATTTGATATTGGACGCTGATAACGCCCACACGTGTGGTGGGAGCAACATTGCCCACACGCCCTATAACACACAGATTGCGCCACGTCAGCGCATGCATGCATGTGGGAATCCTTTTGGGTTTCCAGTTTTTAAAATGTTTTATCTCTTAAATGAAAAATCCTTTTGAAGATCCATTTTCACCATTAAATCCATCGCGAAGAGATCTTCAAAACTAGATCTCATATTAATATGTTTCCATGAGTTTTTTTTGGGGGGGGGGGGGGTTAAAAGTTGCCATGTCTATAGCACATGAATTGCCATGGTGTTTACACTAAATTTGCCATGATATGTTTCAACTATTTTGCTTCTACCTTTAAAAGTAAATTTTGACATATTATAAAACAGGGAATTAAGAAACTAGACTTGCGATGAACCATAAACTAAAATTTCCATGATACATGCACTTAAAATTGCCATGGTTCATACAAAAAATAATTTCCATGGTCAAAGTACTAGAATAGCCATGGTCAAAATACTAAAATTGCCATGATCTATAAACTGAAATTGCCACATGGCAACTTTAGCGTAAAAACTATGGCAACTACAGTGTAAACATCATGGCAACTTTTGGCCAAATTTTTTTTTCATCGAAACATATCAACATGGGATCTAGTTTTGAAGATCTCATCGAGACGGATTTAATGGTGAAAACGGATTTTTAATTGGATATTTAAATTAGGAGATAAAACATTTTTAAGCCAAAAACCAAAAAGATTCCCGCTGATGTCATCTGTTTTGACATGGCAAAATGGATGGTAATGGAGGTGTTTGGGCCATGTTGCTTCGGGCCACACGTGTGGGCGTTATCATTTGGGTTGATATTATAGATATAAATAGTTTTGTCTATAAAACTGGTCAAAGTTTAGGAAGTTTGATTTTTTTAAAGTATGCAGTACTTTATCGGATGGAGGGAGTAGTATTTTCTACTTCACTATCTTTGTTGAAAAAATGTAAGGGCATCTCGAATGCATTTCGAACGCTCAAGTCACCGACAAACATATGGGAATGGACAGAGTTGTCCAGACACACTTCACCACCAACACGGCACTCTAACTGTCTATTTATGCATTTGGTTGAACGAATTTTGCAAACCGAACACAAACTAGGGGGTTTTGCGGGCGTCCGGATCGCTACCACATACGCTTTCGACAGACTATTTTCATCCAAAAATATATCACGCACTCTCCCGCATGAACACACCTCCCCTCTATGCGTTGCATTCATGCTGGTCCAGAGAGGACGCGACTGACAGTGTCCTGGACTAGGGGCTAAGCACATCGGCCTATCAGGCATGATCCAGGCCGAGGACCCCAAGACGATCGAAGAATGGGCCATGTTTTCTTTGACCCACGATGTACTCAAGATGGAATCCTCCGAAGAGTTGGCGCACACTTCAAGAAATGTTTGAATCATCGACATGCTTATCCCTCGATGTAACCGACCTACATGTAACACTAGATACCCTCGGTGTCAATATAAGCCGAGGGGTTTAGTCCGTGGGGTCAAGTAAGATTCATTCACAAATGATCTCGAGGTAGATCATCATGTACTTTGTACTCCAGCCAAAATCATGTTGGGGAACGTAGTAATAATTCAAAATTTTCCTACATGTCACCAAGATCAATCTAGAAGATGCTAGCAACGAGAGAGATAGGGAGTTCATCTTCATACCCTTGAAGATCGCTAAGCGGAAGCAGTACAAGAACGCGGTTGATGGAGTCGTACTCGCGGCGATTCAAATCGTGGAAGATCTGATCAAGCGTCGAACGGACGGCGCCTCTGCGTTCAACCCACGTAAAACCCGGGGACCTCTCCTCCTTCTTGATCTAGCAAGGAGAGAGGAGAAGTTGAGGGAGAACTCCGACAGCATGAATGCGTGGTGGTGGTGGAGCTCGCGGTTCTCCGGCAGGGCTTCGCCAAGCACTACGGAGGAGGAGGAGGTGTTGGAGAGGGGAAGGGCTGCGCCAGGGGAAGGGTGCGGCTTCCCTCCCACCCCCTCACTATATATAGGGGGAAGGGGAGAGGGGGAGGCGCCCTAGGGTTTCCCCTGGGGGGCGGCGGCCAAGGCAGATTGGATCTTCCTAGGGAAATCCTAGGGAGACTTGCCCCCAAAGCCAAGCCAGGTGGATGCTTGCCTCCCAAGCCAGGTGGAGGCACCCCACCTCTCCAAGTTACATGAGATGGGGTGGGAGGGGCGCACAGCCCCTTAGTGGGCTGGTGTGCCCCCTCCCCTTAGCCCATAAGGCCCCCAACGCTTGCCGGGGCCTCCGAAACCCCTTTCGGTCACGCTGGTCATCACCCGGTACTCCCAGAACAATTCGGACTTCAATACCCTCCGTCCAATATATCGATCTTCACCTCCAGACCATTCCGGAGTTCCTCGTCATGTCCGGATCTCATACGGGACTCTGAACAACCTTCGGTAACCACATACTATTTCCCATAACAACTCTAGCGTCACTGAACCTTAAGTGTGTAGACCCTACGGGTTCGGGAACCATGCAGACATGACCGAGACATCTCTCCGGACAATAACCAACAGCGGGATATGGATACCCATGTTGGCTCCCACATGTCCAATGATGATCTCATCGGATGAACCACGATGTCGGGGATTCAATCAATCCCGTATACAATTCCCTTTGTCTATCGGTATGTTACTTGCCCGAGATTCGATCGTCGGTATCCCCATACCTCGTTCAATCTCGTTACCGGCAAGTCTCTTTACTCGTTCCGCAACACATGATCCCGTGGCTAACTCATTAGTCACATTGAGCTCATTATGATGATGCATTGCCGAGTGGGCCCAGAGATACCTCCCCGTCATATGGAGTGACAAATCCCAGTCTCAATTCATGCCAACCCAACAGACACTTTTGGAGATACCTGTAGTGCACCTTCATAGTCACCCAGTTACGTTGTGACGTTTGATGCACCCAAAGCACTCCTACGGTATCCGGGAGTTGCACAATCTCATGGTCTAAGGAAACGATACTTGACATTATAAAAGCTCTAGCAAACGAACTACACGATCTTGTGCTATGCTTAGGATTGGGTCTTGTCCATCACATCATTCTCCTAATGATGTGATCCCGTTATCAACGACATCCAATGTCCATGGTCACGAAACCATGACCATCTATTGATCAATGAGCTAGTCAACTAGAAGCTTACTAGGGACATATTACGATCTATGTATTCACACATGTATTACGGTTTCCGGTTAATACAATTATAGCATGAGCAATAGACACTTATCATGAACAAGGAAATATAATAATAACCACTTTATTATTGCCTCTAGGGCATATTTCCAACAGTCTCCCACTTGCACTAGAGTCGATAATCTAGTTACATTGTGATGAATCGAACACCCATAGAGTTCTGGTGTTGATCATGTTTTGATCGTGGAAGAGGTTTAGTCAACGGACCTGCGACATTCAGATCCGTATGCACTTTACAAATATCTATGTCTCCATCTTGAATATATTCACGAATGGAGTTGAAGCAACGCTTGATATGCCTGGTCTTCTTGGCAAGGGCAATAGCTCCAGTGTTGTCACAGAAGAGAGTCATCGGGCCCGACGCATTGGGAATAACTCCTAGGTCGGTGATGAACTCCTTCACCCAGACTGCTTCCTGTGTTGCCTCCGAGGCTTCTATGTACTCCGCTTCACATGTAGATCCCGCGACGACGCTTTGCTTGCAACTGCACCAGCTGACTGCCCCACCATTCAAAATGTACACGTATCCGGTTTGTGACTTGGAATCATCCAGATCTGTGTCGAAGCTAGCATCGATGTAACCCTTTACGACGAGCTCTTCATCACCTCCATAAACGAGAAACATATCCTTAGTCCTTTTCAGGTACTTCAGGATATTCTTGACTGCTGTCCAGTGTTCCATGCCGGGATTACTTTGGTACCTCCCTACAAAACTTACGGCAAGGTTCACATCAGGTCTGGTACACAGCATGACATACATAATAGACCCTATGGCTGAGGCAAAGGGGATGACACTCATCTTTTCTCTATCTTCTGCCGAGGTCGAGCATTGAGCCGTGCTCAATCTCACACCTTGCAATACAGGCAAGAACCCCTTCTTGGACCTGATCCATATTGAACTTCTTCAATATCTTGTCAAGGTATGTGCTTTGCGAAAGACCAATGAGGCGTCTCGATCTATCTCTATAGATCTTGATGCCTAACATGTAAGCAGCTTCTCCAAGGTCCTTCACTGAAAAACACTTATTCAAGTAGGCATTTATGCTTTCCAAAAGTTCTATATCATTTCCCATCAATAGTATGTCATCCACATATAATATGAGAAATACTACAGAGCTCCCACTCACTTTCTTGTACACACAGGCTTCTCCATAAGTCTGCATAAACCCAAACGCTTTGATCATTTCATCAAAACGAATGTTCCAACTCCGAGATGCTTGCACCAGCCCATAAATAGAGCGCTGGAGCTTGCATACCTTGTCAGCATTCTTAGGATTGACAAAACCTTCCAGCTGCATCATATATAATTCTTCCTTAAGGAAACCATTAAGGAATGCCGTTTTGACGTCCATTTGCCATATCTCATAATCGTAGAATGCGGCAATTGCTAACATGATTCGGACGGACTTCAGCTTCGCTACGGGTGAGAAGGTCTCATTGTAGTCAACCCCTTGAACTTGTCGATAACCCTTAGCGACAAGCCAAGACTTATAGATGGTCACATTACCATTCGCGTCAGTCTTTTTCTTAAAGATCCATTTATTCTCTATGGCTTGCCGATCATCGGGCAAGTCTATCAAAGTCCATACTTTGTTTTCATACATGGATCCTATCTCGGATTTCATGGCCTCAAGCCATTTGTTGGATTCCGGGCCCGCCATCGCTTCTTCATAGTTCGAAGGTTCACCATTGTCTAACAACATGATTTCCAGGAAAGGGTTGCCATACCACTCTGGTGCGGAACATGTCCTTGTGGACCTACGAAGTTCAGTAGCAACTTGATCCGTAGTTTCATGATCATCATCATTAACTTCCTCTCTAGTCGGTGCAGGCACCATAGAAACATTTTCCTGAGTTGCGCTACTTTTTGGTTCAAGAGGTGGTACTTCATCAAGTTCTACTTTCCTCCCACTTACTTCTTTCGAGAAAAACTCTTTCTCTAGAAAGGATCCATTCTTGGCAACAAAGATCTTGCCTTAAGATCTGGGGTAGAAGGTATACCCAATAGTTTCCTTAGGGTATCCTATGAAGATGCATTTTTCTGACTTGGGTTCGAGCTTTTCAGGTTGAAGTTTCTTGACATAAGCATCGCATCCCCAAACTTTCAGAAACGACAGCTTAGGTTTCTTCCTAAACCATAATTCATACGGTGTCGTCTCAACGGATTTCGACGGAGCCCTATTTAAAGTGAATGCGGCAGTCTCTAAAGCATACCCCAAAATGATAGCGGTAGATCGGTAAGAGACATCATAGATCGCACCATATCCAATAGAGTGCGATTACGACGTTCAGACACACCATTACGCTGTGGTGTTCCGGGCGGCGTGAGTTGTGAAACAATTCCACATTTCCTTAAGTGCGTGCCAAACTCATGACTCAAATATTCCCCTCCACTATCTGATCGTAAGAACTTTATTTTCCTGTCACGTTGGTCTCTACCTCACTCTGAAATTCCTTGAACTTTTCAAAGGTCTCAGACTTGTGTTTCATTAAGTAGACATACCCATATCTACTTAAGTCATCAGTGAGGGTGAGAACATAACGATAGCCACCGCGAGCCTCAATGATCATTGGACCGCACACATCAGTATGTATGATTTCCAATAAGTTGATTGCTCGCTCCATTGTTCCGAAGAACGGAGTCTTGGTCATTTTGCCCATGAGGCACGGTTCACATGTGTCAAATGATTCATAATCAAGAGACTCCAAAAGTCCATCTGCATGGAGTTTCTTCATGCGTTTGACACCAATGTGACCAAGACGGCAGTGCCACAAGTATGTGGGACTATCATTATCAACCTTACATCTTTTGGCATTCACACTATGAATATGTGTAACATCACGTTCGAGATTCAATAAAAATAAACCATTGACTAGCGGGGCATGACCATAAAACATATCTCTCATATAAATAGAACAACCATTATTCTCGGATTTAAATGAGTAGCCATCTCGCATTAAATGAGATCCAGATACAATGTTCATGCTCAAAGCTGGCACTAAATAACAATTATTGAGGTTAAAACTAATCATGTAGGTAAATGTAAAGGTAGCGTGCCGACGGCGATCACATCGACCTTGGAACTATTACCGACGCGCATCGTCACCTCGTCCTTCGCTAATCTCTTCTTATTCCACAGCTCCTATTTTGAGTTACAAATATGAGCAACCGCACTGGTATCAAATACCCAGGAGCTACTACGAGTGCTGGTAAGGTACACATCAATAACATGTATATCATATATACCTTTGGCGTTGCCGCCCTTTTTATCTGCTAAGTACTTGGGGCAGTTCCGCTTCCAGTGACCATTTCCCTTGCAATAAAAGCACCGAGTCTCGGGCTTGGGTCCATTCTTTGGCTTCTTCCCGGCAACTGATTTTCTGGGCGCGGCAACTCCCTTACCGTCCTTCTTGAAGTTCTTTTTACCCTTGCCTTTCTTGAAACTAGTGGTCTTATTCACCATCAACACTTGATGTTCCTTTTTGATTTCCACCTCCGCTGATTTCAGCATTGAGTACAACTCAGGAATGGACTTCTCCATCCCTTGCATATTGTAGTTCATCACCAAGATCTTGTAGCTAGGTGGGAGTGACTGGAGGATCCTGTCAATGACCGAGTCATTTGAAAGATTAACTCCCAGCTGAGACAAACGGTTGTGCAACCCAGACATTTTGAGTATATGCTCGTTGACAAAACTGTTTTCCTCCATCTTACAACTGTAGAACTTGTCGGAGACTTCATATCTCTCGACCCGGGCATGAGCTTGGAAAACCATTTTCAGCTCTTGGAACATCTCATATGCTCCATGCTGCTCAAAACGCTTTTGGAGCCCCGGTTCTGAGCTGTAAAGCATGCCGCACTGAACCAGGGAGTAATCATCACTACGCGACTGCCAGACGTTCATAACGTCTTGAGTTGCTGGGAAAATGGGTGCGTCACCTAGCGGTGCTTCAAGGACATATGCTTTCTTGGCAGCTATGAGGATGATCCTCAAGTTTCGGACCCAGTCCGTATAGTTGCTACCATCGTCTTTCAGCTTGGTATTCTCTAGGAACGCGTTGAAGTTGAGGGCAACATTAGCGTGGGCCATTTGATCTACAAGACATATTGTAAAGATATTTTAGACTAAGTTCATGATAATTAAGTTCATCTAATCAAATTATTTAATGAACTCCCACTCAGATAGACATCCCTCTAGTCATCTAAGTGATACATGATCCGAATCGACTAGCCGTGTCTGATCATCACGTGAGACGGACTAGTCATCAACGGTGAACATCTCCATGTTGATCGTATCTACTATACGACTCATGTTCGACCTTTCGGTCTCTCGTGTTCCGAGGCCATGTCTGTACATGCTAGGCTCGTCAAGTCAACCTAAGTGTTTCGCATGTGTAAATCTGGCTTACACCCGTTGTATGCGAATGTTGGAATCTATCACACCCGATCATCACGTGGTGCTTCGAAACAACGAACCTTCGCAACGGTGCACAGTTAGGGGGAACAATTTTCTTGAAATTTTAGTGGGGGATCATCTTATTTATGCTACCGTCGTTCTAATAAAATAAGATGTAAACATGACAAACATCACATGCAAATCATAAAGTAACGTGATATGGCCAATATCATATTGCGCCTTTGATCTCCATCTTCGAGGCACGACATGATCACCATCGTCACCGGCAGGACACCATGATCTCCATCATCATGATCCCCATCATCGTGTCTTCATGAAGTTGTCTCCCCAAGTATTACTTCTACTACTATGGCTAACGGTTAGCAATAAATTAAAGTAATTACATGGCGTTTTCATTGACACACAGGTCATACAATAAATTAAGACAACTCCTATGGCTCCTGCCGGTTGTCATACTCATCGACATGCAAGTCGTGATTCCTATTACAAGAACATGATCAATCTCATACATCACATCCTTTTGGCCATAACACATGCATAGCATACCCTGCAAAAACAAGTTAGACGTCCTCTAATTGTTGTTGCATGTTTTACTGGCTGCTATGGGTTTCTAGCAAGAACGTTTCTTACCTACACAAAAGCCACAACAGTGATATTCCAATTGCTATTTACCCTTCATAAGCACCATCTTCATCGAATCCGATCCGACTAAAGTGGGAGAGACAAACACCCGTTAGCCACCTTATGCGTCAAGTGCATGTTAGTCGGTGGAACCAGTCTCACGTAAGCGTACGTGTAAGGTCGGTTCGGGCCGCTTCATCCCACAATGCCGCCGTATCAAGATAAGACTAGTAACTGTAAGCAAATTGAACAAATCATCGCCTACAACTACTTTGTGTTCTACTCGTGCATAGAATCTACGCATAAACCTGGCTCTGATACCACTGTTGGGGAACGTAGTAATAATTTAAAATTTTCCTACATGCCACCAAGATCAATCTAGGAGGTGCTAGCAATGAGAGAGAGAGGGAGTGCATCTTCATACCCTTGAAGATCGCTAAGCGGAAGCGTTACAAGAACGTGGTTGATGGGGTCGTACTCGCGGCGATTCAAATCGTGGAAGATCCGATCAAGCGCCGAACGGACGGCGCCTCTGCGTTCAACACACGTACAGCCTGGGGACGTCTCCTCCTTCTTGATCCAGCAAGTGGAGAGGAGAAGTTGAGGGAGAACTCCGACAACATGACAGCGTGGTGGTGGTGGAGCTCGTGGTTCTCCGGCAGGGCTTCGCCAAGCACTACAGAGGAGGAGGAGGTGTTGGGGAGGGGAAGGGCTGCGCCAGGGGAAGGGTGCGGCTGCCCTCCCACCCCCTCACTATATATAGGGGGAAGGGGAGAGGGGGAGGTGCCCTAGGGTTTCCCCTAGGGGGCGGCGGCCAAGGCAGATTGGATCTCCCTAGGGAAATGCTAGGGAGACTTGCCCCCCAAGCCAAGCCAGGTGGAGGCTTGCCTCCCAAGCCAGGTGGAGGCGCCCCACCTCTCCAAGTTACGTGAGATGGGGTGGGAGGGGCGCACAGCCCCTTAGTGGGCTGGTGTGCCCCGTCCCCTTGGCCCATAAGGCCCCCCAACGCTTACCGGGGCCTCCGAAACCCCTTTCGGTCATGCTGGTCGTCACCCGGTACTCCCAGAACAATTCCGGACTTCAATACCCTTCGTCCAATATATCGATATTCACCTCCGGACCATTCCGGAGTTCCTCGTCACGTCCATCATCTCATCCGGGACTCCGAACAACCTTTGGTAACCACATACTATTTCCCATAACAACTCTAGCGTCACCGAACCTTAAGTGTGTAGACCCTACGGGTTCGGGAACCATGCAGACATGACCGAGACATCTCTCCGGCCAATAACCAATAGCGGGATCTGGATACCCATGTTGGCTCCCACATGTTCCACGATGATCTCATCGGATGAACCACGATGTCGGGGATTCAATCTATCCCGTATACAATTCCCTTTGTCTATCGGTATGTTACTTGCCCGAGATTCGATTGTCGGTATCCCCATACCTCGTTCAATCTCGTTACCGGCAAGTCTCTTTACTCGTTCCGCAACACATGATCCCGTGGCTAACTCATTAGTCACACTGAGCTCATTATGATGATGCATTGCCGAGTGGGCCCAGAGATACCTCTCCGTCATACGGAGTGACAAATCCCAGTCTCGATTTGTGCCAACCCAACAGACACTTTCGGAGATACCTGTAGTGCACCTTTATAGCCACCTAGTTACGTTGTGACGTTTGATGCACCCAAAGCACTCCTACGGTATCCGGGAGTTGCACAATCTCATGGGCTAAGGAAACGATACTTGACATTATAAAAGCTCTAGCAAACGAACTACACGATCTTGTGCTATGCTTAGGATTGGGTCTTGTCCATCACATCATTCTCCTAATGTTGTGATCGCGTTATCAACGAGATCCAATGTCCATGGTCAGGAAACCATGACCATCTATTGATCAACGAGCTAGTCAACTAGAGGCTTACTAGGGACATATTACGATCTATGTATTCACACATGTATTACGGTTTCCGGTTAATACAATTATAGCATGAATAATAGACAATTATCATGAATAAGGAAATATAATAATAACCACTTTATTATTGCCTCTAGGGCATATTTCCAACAAATCAATACAATAGAATCTGGACGTAGGGTTTTACCTCTTCGAGATGGCCCGAACTTTGGTAAAACATGATGTCCCTCTTTGTCCTGTTACCATCAAGCTAAGATCACTAGCTCGGGACCCCTTACTCGAGATCTGTCAGATTTAACTCCGACATTGGTGGCCCATGCAGGTCTCGCTATGTGGTCAAAGCGGTTTGATGGAATCGTCGTTCAATGATTAGATCCTAGTGTAGTTTTTATGCCGGAGCACCTAAACCTCGATTCAACTGAAACACTGGAGAAAGCTGAAGCTCGAGCTCCTCATCGAGACATCGATCCTGACAACCTAAACCCTATGGGTGCTTCCTCTGCCATGACATTAGATCTGGTCGAGGAGCCACATAGGAGCATCGCCCAATTGCCAGTTTCACATTAGCTGGGGACGAAAGTTACATTTCATCGAACCAAGGCTGGAGCTCGGGTTTGATGACTTACAACTATGGCCAGAATAGCCAAGGCGCACAAGCAATCCCGAGGCCTATACTGGATCAACCTGTCGGCGTTTTGGGAACGGGGGTACCCAGACTTGCCTGCCTGCGGCCCATGGCGTGGCTCCATCGACGGCCCGATAGGCCCACCTTCAGCATCGACAACTCAAGACCCTCGCGAGGCGAACGACACCAAGACCTCCAGAAGGAGCGGCCTCCTCAGGCTAGCTCCTGAGGAGCGGAGATTCCTATGGAAGCCTTCACCTCATGAGGTTCGGATGACGTGAGCCATGACGACCAAGGCCAGGCGGGCACCATCGGGTGCAGTACAATAGTTTCCTCTTTGGTGATGAAGAGGCAAGCACAGGCGTGGAGTCCCAAGGAATCAGCCAAAGGTTTCCATTCCCATGCAACAAGACCAAGACCGCTAGGACGGTAGGACGGAGGTCATCGCCGAGCCCACCACGACGTCACGACCAGGGGCTTTGCAGGCGAAGACTACTTTTGTCAGGATAAGATGTACTAGTTGTCTCCCTTTGAATTTGGCCGTTATGGGATCCCTTCCTGCCTCCATTTTGGGGGAAGAGGACCAAAGCCACTATAAATAGGACCTAGCCACCACTGTAGACAAGGGCGGATCATTCAGATCATCCTCTCCCTTACCAGCTCAAGAACACACCTCCTGAGGTTGTTCTTCTACTGTACTAGTTCATCCTCAGCCCACCTCGAGGCCAATCCACCACAAAGCAGGAGTAGGGTTTTGCACCGCAAGGTGGCCCGAACCTGGGTAAACTGTCTTGTCCCGTTTCCCTCCAGTTCATCGAGCTAGGCCGTGGGATCAATGAGTAGGCAGACTGGGGAGGTTAAGTTCTTCGCACGCACCACAGAGTTCGAACCTATCCAGTGTTTGCGGAGCCCAAAATCCGACACAACCCTAGGAAACCTTACCAGGGAGGTCGATGTCAGATTGGTTTGGAATAAAATTTCCTCTTCCACCCACCCACATGTCAGTTATTGCCCCTATAACTCAAGGGCAGTTGACATGTAGAATCTAGCTCTCATTGTATGAAAGACAAAACAAACAGTCCGACAGTTCTGGATGCGATTCTTGTTCGTAAAGAACAAAATCCCAAATTGCTTGGTTGGGGAGGCCTTAGCGGCATTCCGCCACAATTGTTACGATGAAGGAATTAGAAAACTATGCCACGGAAATACCTTAGAACGTTTGTCAAGCTATCAAACATAGTCACAAGATACTGCGTTATGGAGGATGCCTGGTTGGCTAATCCACGATACTATAATCCACGGCAGGAACAACCTGAGCCAAGCAAGGATGGCAGACGCCCGCATCGTACCCGACACCCAAAGCACTCCAGCACCAATAGATCTGATGATCTCTCGACACAGAAGAGAAAACAACCAGGCAAGGGACCCAAAATCAATGTTGGACGCGATATTGGACCAACCATGTGCAATTCACTATGTCTCCTCGGACAAACTGCCAACACACAGGCTTCGAGCGTGTTGGATTGTCAGGAAGGTAGCAAGGGGAGGAGTGGAACTCCTCGACAACCTCGGTGTGCTAAAAAGCCGAGGAATCACACCTAATTAAATCGAGCAGTCATCCGAAGAAGGGGAGATACCAATGATATACGAGACTCACTCCTCGAGAAATGAACGAAAAAAAGCTCTTCGAGAGATCTGCCATGTTGACGATGTAGTGACCTTGGATAACAAATGGTCAGACATGTAGATTACCTTTGATCGGGAAGACCAACCGATGGGAGTTCACAGCCGAGGAGTTGCGGCCCTCATCCTTGACCTTGTCATTCATGGCTTTCGAATAACCAAAGTCCATATGGACGGCAGCAGTAGCTTAAACATCATCTATGAGGATACCTTCCAAAAGATGTAGTTCGACAGATCATGCATCGAACCAAGCCAGACTACCTTTAAAGGAATAGTCCCAGGAAAAGAAGCACAATGCACCGGTAAGGTCATGCTAGACGTGGTATTCGGAAAACCCGACAATTATCGGGTCGAGGAGTTAATCTTCAACATCATGCCTTTCTAAAGCGCCTACCACGCGCTCCTCGGACGAGCTTCGTTCGCCAAATTTCATGCAGTACCCCATTGCGCTTACATGAAGCTCAAAGTGCCAGGGCTTATGATACGGCCATGACTGATACATCCATTTTGCATCATGTTTTACTACTATAATTTATAATATTTTAGATCAATGCTTCATTGTATGATGCAACTGTAATGCCTTTTCTCTCTTAATATGCAAGATACACGTGAAGAGGGAAAGTACAGGGGGCTGGAATTCTGGACCTAAAAGAGCTACATGATACGTCTCCATCGTAGCTATAATTTTTTATTGTTTCATGCCAATATTCTACTACTTTCATATACTTTTGGCAACATTTTATATTATTTTTTGGGACTAACATATTGATCCAGTGCCCAATGCCAATTCCTGTTTGTTGCATATTTTTTGTTTTGCAGAATACCCATATCAAACGAAGTCCAAACGCGATAAAATTTGACGGATATTTTTAGGAATATATGTGATTTTTGGGAAGAAGAATCAGCGTGAGAGGTGGTCCACAGGCCCCACAAGCTCATAGGGTGCGCCCCTAGGGCTTGTGGCCACCTCGTAAGTCGGTTAGGGGTATCTTTTGGCCGCAAGAAAGAGAATATCCGGAAGAAAATCCCCTCAAAATTTCAGCCCAATCGGAGTTATGGATCTCCGGGAATTTAAGAAACAGTTCTCGACCAGAAAACAAGAACACAAAACAGAAGAGAAACAGAGAGATAGATCTAATCTCGGAGGGGCTACTGCCCCTCCACCACCATGGAGGCCATGGACCCGAGGGGAAACCCTCCTCCCATCTAGGGGGGGAGGTCAAGTAAGATGAAGGAGGGGGGCTCTCTCCTCCTCTCTCCCGGTGGCGCCAGAGTGCCGCCGGGGCTAGGACCGTGATGGCGATCTACACCAACAACCTCGCTACCGTCAACACCAACACTCTCCCCCTCTATGCAGCGGTGTAACACCTCTTCTCCCCACTGTAATCTCTACTCAAACATGGTGCTCAATGCTATATATTATTATCCAATGATATGTTGCTATCTTATGATGTTTGAGTAGATCTGTTTTGTCATATGGGTTGATTGATGATCGTGATTGGTTTGAGTTGTATGTTTTATTTTGGTGCCGTCCAATGGTGCCCTCCGTGTCGCGCAAGCATGAGGGATTTCCGTTGTAGGGTGTTGCAATATGTTCATGATTCGCTTATAGTGGGTGATATGTCTCCAACGTATCTATAATTTTTGATTGTTCCATGCTATTGTATTATCTGTTTGGATGTTTTATATACATAATATGCTATTTTATATTATTTTTGGGACTAACCTATTAACCTAGAGCCCAGTGCCAGTTCCTGTTTTTTCCTTGTTTTTGAGTTTCGCAGAGAAGGAATACCAAATGGAGTCCAAACGGAATGCAACCTTCGTGATGATTTTTCTTGGACCAGAAGACAACCAGGAGACTTGGAGATGAAGTCGGAGGAGCCACGAGGCGACCACAAGGACGGAGGGCGCGCCCAGGGGGTAGGGCGCGGCCCCACCCTTGTGGCCCCCCGTGACTCTCCTGACCTAATTCTTTCGCCTATATATTCCCAAATATTTCCAAACCACCAGAAGCATCCACGAAAACACTTCTCCACCGCCGGAACCTTCTGTACCCATGAGTGAGGGAGTCCTGGACTAAGGGGTCCTCGGGCGTCCGGCCTGTTAGCCATGGGCCGGGCTGATGGGCTGTGGAGACATGAAGACCAAAGACTGCGCCTGTGTCCGGATGGGACTCTCCTTGGCGTGGAGGGCAAGCTTGGCGACCGAATATGTCGATTCCTTTCCTTTGTAACCGACCTTGTGTAACCCTAGATCCTCCCGGTGCCTATATAAACCGGAGGCCTTAGTCCGGAAAGGACAGATACTCATTACCATAGTCATACAGGCTTGACTTCTAGGGTTTAGCCATTACGATCTCGTGGTAGATCAACTCTTGTAATACTCATATCCATCAAGATCAATCAAGCAGGAAGTAGGGTATTACCTCCATAGAGAGGGCCCGAACCTGGGTAAACATCATGTCCCCTGTCTCCTGTTACCATCGACCTTAGACGCACAGTTCGGGACTCCCTACCCGAGATCCGCCGGTTTTGACACCGACATTGGTGCTTTGATTGAGAGTTCCACCGTGCCGTCCCCAAAAGGTTTGATGGCCCCTTCAATCGTCAACAACAATGCTGTCCAAGGGGAAACCTTTCTTCCCGGACAGATCTTCGTGTTCGGCGGCTTCGCACTGCGGGCCAACTCGCTTGGCCACCTGGAGCAGATCGACAGCTACGCCCCTGGCCATCAAGTCAGATTTGGGAGCTTGAATTACGTCGCGGACAGCCGTGGATATTTGATCTTCGCCGGATTCGAGACCGCGGCGACCGCTCCTGGTCACCTTGGCGAATCTGACCTAAATTTGTCGTCAGACCGCATCCATGAGATAGCTCCTATAACCACTCTGGCCTTAGATCCAGAGCACACTGCGGCATCCAAGGATTGGAGGCTCAACCCCACTACGGAGGCCACAGATTCCCCGGCGTTGGAGCCGCACATGGACGTAACCTCACACAATACTCGTGTCACCGGAACTCTTGACTCTCCTCCGGATATAAGCTCCGAACCGTGTGAGTCTGCGGATGCCGAACTTGATCGCTTATCGATTTTCGAGTTCAGCGCCGCAGACATATTCCAGCACTCGCCCTTGGGAGATGTGCTAAACTCATTAAAGAACTTATCCTTGGCGGGGGACTCACAGCCGAATTATGTCTGGTTCGAACTGGAGGCCGATGATGAAGGAGAATTTCGCTTCCCACCCACCACCCACTTCATAGCCACTGTCGAAGACTTAACCGGCGCGCTTGACTATGACTCTGAAGACATCGACTGTATGGATGACGATGCCGGAGACGAGGAGGCCCAAAACCCGCCGTTCATTGGACGATGGACGACCACTTCCTCATATGACGCCTACATGGTAGATACACCAAAAAATAATAGCGGCGATGACAAGGAAAACCCAGCAAAGGAGGACCCTCCTAAAACACAACCAAAGCACCGGCGTCAGCGGCGCCTCTCTAAATCTCGCCGCACCAGGGACAGCAACACCAGCACAGGAGACGACAACACTCCGGATGGTGCCGAAGACACAGAAGAACCCGACGAACAAAATGCCGAACAAGACAATCGGGAATCAGGGCATGCCAGCCCTGACGAACAGGCCATAGAGGAAGACTCGGAGGACGGTAGTTATCGTCCGCCCTCCGAGGAGGAGGTGAGCCTCAGCAACGAAGACTTCATCATGCCAGAGGAGCCCCTGGAGCAGGAGCGCTTTAAGCTTCAGCTAATAGCCACTACAAGGAGCCTGAAAAAGAAGCAGCAGCAGCTTCAAGCTGATCAAGACCCTCTCAATGAAAGATGGACCGATGTCTTGGCAGCCGAGGAATACGGCCTTAAACGCCCAACCAAAAGTTACCCAAAGCGCAGATTACTACCTCAGTTCGACGATGAGGCGCGAAATCCCGCACCAGCATCACGCAATGCGGCTGATCGGCCACCGCGCGGTCGGGATAAAACTGCAACCCGAGCCGAAAACCAGACTGTCCCACCCCGCCGTAGAGGCAGGGATAAGACAGCTCGGGGCGATACATATGACCTCCGTCAAGACCTGGACAGTAGAGCGGAACATACAAGATCGATTTACGGATCGCGAGGACGTGCCTCGACGCGCGAGGACAGCTATCTATTCGGGCGTGATAAACCTAGTCACGTCCGAGCCGAAAACCGCAGACGGACTCCATCAGAGCTACGTCGCGATGCGGCCCGATATAGAGGCGCCTCACACCCTCTTTGCTTCACTGACGAAGTAATGGACCATGAATTCCCAGAAGGGTTCAAACCCGTAAACATCGAATCATACGATGGAACAACCGATCCCGCGGTATGGATCGAGGATTTTATTCTCCACATCCACATGGCCCGTGGGGATGATCTTCACGCCATCAAATACCTCCCACTAAAACTTAAAGGGCCAGCCCGGCACTGGCTAAACAGTGTGCCCGAGAATTCTATTGGCAGCTAGGAGGACCTAGAAGAAGCTTTTCTCGACAACTTCCAGGGTACATATGTTCGGCCGCCAGACGCCGATGACTTAAGTTACATAGTCCAACAGCCTGGAGAGTCAGCCAGGAAATTCTGGACTAGATTCCTAACTAAAAAGAACCAGATCATTGACTGTCCGGATGCCGAAGCCCTAGCGGCATTTAAACATAGCATCCGCGACGAATGGCTCGCCCGCCATCTCGGCCAAGAAAAGCCCAAATCTATGGCAGCCCTCATGGCACTCATGACCCGCTTTTGCGTGGGTGAGGACAGTTGGCTGGCTCGTAGCAAAAACATAGCCAGCGAGGCGGGCCCCTCCGAGGTCAAAAACAGCAACGGCAAGCTCCGACGAAACAGACACAAGCGCCGAAGCAATGGTGATAATACCGATGACACTACAGTTAATGCCGGATTCAGCAGCTCCAAGTCCGTTCAGTGGAAAAAACCGTATAAAAGGAGCGGTCAGGGACCATCCATCTTGGACCACATACTCGATCGTCCGTGCCAGATACATGGCACCCCAGACAAACCAGCCAATCATACCAACAGGGATTGCTGGGTGTTTAAACGGGCCGGCAAGTTAAATGTCGAGAACAAGGAAAAGGGATCGCAAAGCGAGGACGATGACGAAGACCCCCGGCAGCCGAACTCAGCGGGGCAGAAGAAGTTCCCCCTCAAGTCAAAACGGTGAACATGATATATGCTACACACATCCCCAAAAGGGAGCACAAGCGCGCACTAAGGGACGTTTACGCGATAAAGCCAGTCGCCCCAAAATTCAACCCATGGTCATCATGCCCGATCACTTTTGATCGTCGGGATCATCTGACCAGTATCCGGCATGGAGGATCAGCCGCACTAGTCCTAGACCCAATAATTGATGGATTCCACCTAACGCGAGTCCTCATGGACGGGGGTAGCAGCCTCAATCTGCTCTATCAAGACACAGTGTGCAAAATGGGCATTAATCCATCAAGGATCAAGCCAACGAAGACTACCTTCAAAGGAGTCATACCAGGCGTAGAGGCCCGCTATACGGGCTCAATCACACTAGAGGTTGTCTTTGGATCCCCCGACAACTTCCGAAGCGAGGAGTTAATGTTCGACATCGTCCCATTCCGCAGTGCTTATCACGCACTGCTCGGACGGATGGCATTCGCCCGGTTCAACGCGGTACCACACTACGCTTATCTTAAGCTTAAGATGCCCGGTCCACGCGGTGTCATAACGGTCAACGGAAACACGGAACGCTCCCTCCGCACAGCGGAGCACACCGCCGCCCTAGCAGCAGAAGTACAGAATAGCCTTCTCAAGCAGAACCGTAATCCGGCTGCCGAGCACCTGTACATCGTAAAGAGGGTCCGGACTACGGTACAACAGGACAGCTTGGCTCATCAAGAGCTCGACTAGCAATTCGGCCTCCGTCCCAGCCCCGACAAGGTAGTGGCATTCGTACCACGCGTGCATAATTACGCACTAGAAATCCCATGGGCATCGACGGAGGCACAACTAGCTTGTGGTCCACAGTTCGGCTTGACCGATCCTGGACACACATATACTGTCAATATTTCCTTTTCCCTTTTCCAGGTTTATTTTACATAAGCCTTCTTCGACGGCCCGACCACCGATCCTGTCAAAGGATAAAAACACCAGGATGGCAAGAAGCAAAGACGTATAGGGGAAGCTCTAGAGGTCACTTCAACGACCACTCTACCTGTTGTCAGGACCCACACGCAGCTCGCTGCTACCTCTTGAGCACTGCGTTGGTTTTCCCTTGAAGAGGAAAGGGTGATGCAGCAAAGTAGCGTAAGTATTTCCTTCAGTTTTTGAGAACCAAGGTATCAATCCAGTAGGAGGCTACACGCGAGTCCCTCGCACCTACACAAACAAATAAATCCTCGCAACCAACGCGATAAGGGGTTGTCAATCCCTACACGGTCACTTATGAGAGTGAGATCTGATAAATATGATAGGATAATATTTTTGGTATTTTTATGATAAAGATGCAAAGTAAAGAAAGTAATAAAAACGCGCTAGAAATAACTTGTTTGTCGGGAGATTAATATGATGGAAAATAGACCCGGGGGCCATAGGTTTCACTAGTGGCTTCTCTCAAGAGCATAAGTATTTTACGGTGGGTGAACAAATTACTGTTGAGCAATTGACAGAATTGAGCATAGTTATGAGAATATCTAGGTATGATCATGTATATAGGCATCACGTCCGAGACAAGTAGACCGACTCCTGCCTGCATCTACTACTATTACTCCACACATCGACCGCTATCCAGCATGCATCTAGAGTATTAAGTTCATAAGAACAGAGTAACGCTTTAAGCAAGATGACATGATGTAGAGGGATAAACTCATGCAATATGATAAAAACCCCATCTTGTTATCCTCGATGGCAACAATACAATACGTGCCTTGCTCCCCCTACTGTCACTGGGAAAGGACACCGCAAGATTGAACCCAATGCTAAGCACTTCTCCCATGGCAAGAAAGATCAATCTAGTAGGCCAAACCAAACTGATAATTCGAAGAGACTTGCAAAGATAACCAATCATACATAAAAGAATTCAGAAGATTCAAATATTCTTCATAGATAAACTTGATCATAAACCCACAATTCATCGGTCTCAACAAACACACCGCAAAAGAAGATTACATCGAATAGATCTCCACGAGAGAGGGGGAGAACATTGTATTGAGATCCAAAAAGAGAGAAGAAGCCATCTAGCTAATAACTATGGACCCGAAGGTCTGAGGTAAACTACTCACACTTCATCGGAGAGGCTATGGTGTTGATGTAGAAGCCCTCCATGATTGATGCCCCCTCCGGCGGAGCTCCGGAACAGGCCCCAAGATGGGATCTCGTGGTACAGAAGGTTGTGGCGGTGGAATTAGGTTTTTGGCTCCATATCTGATCGTTTGGGGGTACGTAGGTATATATAGGAGGAAGGAGTACGTCGGTGGAGCAACGTGGGGCCCATGAGGGTGGAGGGCGCGCCTGGGGGGTAGGCGTGCCCCCTACCTCGTGGCTTCCTGGAAGCTTTCTTGACTTAGGGTCCAAGTCTCCTGGATCATGTTCGTTCTGAAAATCACGTTCCCGAAGGTTTCATTCCGTTTGGACTCCGTTTGATATTCTTTTTCTGGGAAACTCTGAAATAGGCAAAAAAACAGCAATTCTGGGCTGGGCCTCCGGTTAATAGGTTAGTCCCAAAATTAATATAGAAGTTAATAATAAAGCCCAATAATGTCCAAAACAGAAGATAATATAGCATGGAGCAATCAAAAATTATAGATATGCTGGAGACGTATCAAGCATCCCCAAGCTTAATTCCTGCTCGTCCTCGAGTAGGTAAATGATAAAAACAGAATTTTTGATGTGGAATGCTACTTGGCATAATTTCAATGTAATACTTCTTAATTGTGGTATGAATATTCAGATCCGAAAGATTCAAGACAAAAGTTTAATATTGACATAAAAATAATAATACTTCAAGCATACTAACTAAGCAATTATGTCTTCTCAAAATAACATGGCCAAAGAAAGTTATCCCTACAAAATCATATAGTCTGGTTATGCTCTATCTTCACCACACAAAATATTTAAATCATGCACAACCCCGATGACAAGCCAAGCAATTGTTTCATACTTTTGACATTCTCAAACTTTTTCAATCTTCACGCAATACATGAGCGTGAGCCATGGACATAGCACTATATGTGGAATAGAATGGTGGTTGTGGAGAAGACAAAAAGGAGAAGATAGTCTCACATCAAGTAGGCGTATCAACGGGCTATGGAGATGCCCATCAATAGATATCAATGTGAGTGAGTAGGGATTGCCATGCAACGGATGCACTAGAGCTATAAGTATATGAAAGCTCAACAAAAGAAACTAAGTGGGTGTGCATCCAACTCGCTTGCTCACGAAGACCTAGGGCATTTTGAGGAAGCCCATCATTGGAATATACAAGCCAAGTTCTATATTTAAAAATTCCCACTTAGTATATGAAAGTGATATCATAGGAGACTCTCTATCATGAAGATCATGGTGCTGCTTTGAAGCACAAGTGTGGTAAAAGGATAGTAGCATTGTCCCTTCTCTCTTTTTCTCTCATAATAATTTTTTTATTTGGGCCTTTTTTTATGGCCTCTTTTTTTTCGTCCGGAGTCTCATCCCGACTTGTGGGGGAATCATAGTCTCCATCATCCTTTCCTCACTTGGGACAATGCTCTAAAAATGATGATCATCACACTTTTATTTACTTACAACTCAAAAATTACAACTCAATACTTAGAACAAAATATGACTCTATGTGAATCCCTCCGGCGGTGTACCGGGATATGCAATGAATCAAGAGTGACATGTATGAAAGAATTATGAACGGTGGCTTTGCCACAAATACATTGTCAACTACATGATCATGTGAAGCAATATGATAATGATGGAGCGTGTCATAATAATAGGAACGGTGGTAAGTTGCATGGCAATATATCTCGGAATGGCTAGGGAAATGCCATAATAGGTAGGTATGGTGGCTGTTTTGAGGAAGGTTTATGGTGCGTGTATGATACTGGCGAAAAGTGCGCGGTATTAGAGAGGCTAGCAATGGTGGAAGGAAGAAAGTGCGTATAATCCATGGACTCAACATTAGTCATAAAGAACTCATATACTTATTGCAAAAATCTACAAGTTATCAAAGCAAAGTATTACGCGCATGCTCCTAGGGGGATAGATTGGTAGGAAAAGACCATCGCTCGTCCCCGACCGCCACTCATAAGGAAGACAATCAATAAATAAATTATGCTCCGACTTCATCACATAACGGTTCACCATACGTGCATGCTACGGGAATCACAAACTTTAACACAAGTATCAATCAAATTCACAACTACTCAACTAGCATGACTTTAATATCACCATCTTCATATCTCAAAACAATCATCAACCATCAAACTTCTCTTAGTATTCAACACACTCATAAGAAAGTTTTTACTAATCTTGAATACCAAGCATATTAGGATTATTTAAGCAAATTACCATGATATTTAAGACTCTCAAAACAATCTAAGTGAAGAATGAGAGATCAATAGTTTCTATAAAACAAATCCACCACCGTGCTCTAAAAGATATAAGTGAAGTACTAGAGCAAAACTATATAACTCAAAAGATATAAGTGAAGCACATAGAGTATTCTAATAATTTCTGAATCATGTGTCTCTCTCTCAAAAGGTGTGTACAGCAAAGATGATTGTGGTAAACTAAAAAGCAAAGGCTAAAATCATACAAGACGCTCCAAGCAAAACACATATCATGTGGTGAATAAAAATATAGCTCCAAGTAAAGTTACCGATGGAAGTAGACGAAAGAGGGGATGCCTTCCGGGGCATCCCCAAGCTTTGGCTTTTAGGTGTCCTTGGATTATCTTGGGGTGCCATGGGCATCACCAAGCTTAGGATCTTGCCACTCCTTGTTCCATAATCTATCAAATCTTTTACCCAAAACTTGAAAACTTCACAACACAAAACTTAGCAGAAAATCTCGTGAGCTCCGTTAGCGAAAGAAAACAAAAGACCACTTCAAGGTACTGTAATGAACTCATTATTTATTTATATTGGTGTTAAACCTAGTGTATTCCAACTTCTCTATGGTTTATAAACTCTTTTACTAGCCATAGATTCATCAAAATAAGCAAACAACACACGAAAAACAGAATCTGTCAAAAACAGAACAATCTGTAGTAATCTGTAACTAACGCAAACTTCTGGAACTCCAAAAAATCATCCAAAATAGGAAGACCTAGACAATTTGTTTATTGATCAGCAGCAATTGGAATCAATATTTTATCACGTTCTTGTCATTTGTAACAATTATTTTCGTGAACAGAAAGTTTCTGCAATTTTCAGCAAGATCAAATAACTATCATCCAAGAAGATCCTATAGGTTAAACTTGGCACAAACACTGATTAAAACATAAAACAAATCTAACCAGAGGCTAGATCAAATATTTATTCCTAAACAGAAGCAAAAATAAAAAAAACTAAAATAAAATTGGGTTGCCTCCCAACAAGCGCTTTTCTTTAAAGCCTTTTAGCTAGGCATTGATAATTTTAATGATGCTCACATGAAAGACAAGAATTGAAGCGCAAAGGGAGCATCATAAAACACGTGACAAACACATCTAAGTCTAACATACTTCCTATGCATAGGCATATTATAAGCAAACAAATTTGTAAGGCAAGCAAAAACTAGCATATGCAAGGAAGAAGAAAGAGACGATAGCAATCTCAACATGACGAGAGGTAATTTAGTAAGACAACCATATTTTCCTCTCTCATAATAATTACATATAGGATCATAGGCAAATTAAACAAAATAGCTATCACATAATATATTTTCAACACGATCCACATGCATGCGAAGTTGACACTCTTCCAAAATAGTGGGATTATCATTAACTAAAGTCATGACCTCTCCAAACCCACTTTTATCAAAAAATTCATAAGATTGAATATTCTCCAAATATGTGGGATGTAAAGTTGACACTCTTCCAAACCCACTTTCAATATTATTGCAAACACTATTATCAATCTCATATTCATCATGGGGCTTAAATAAATTTTCAAGATTGTAAGAAGAATCACCCCAATCATGATCATTGCAACAAGTAGTAGACATAGCAAAACTAGCATCCCCAAGCTTAGGGTTTTGCATATTATTAGCACATTTGACATTAAGAAAATTTATAGTAAAATTTTGCAATCATGCTTTTCATCGAAGGGACTACCAAGTATGGGTGCATTAGCAACAATCTCATGTTTAACATAAGGAACTATAGCAAATTCAGCTTCATAAATATTGGCATCATGGTCACAAGGATAGCAAGCATCATGTTCATCAAGGGATATTTCAATCAAATCATCGGAATCATAATTATCTATAGATTCGTGCATATCATTATTTTCTTTAGAAGCAACGGTCATTCTTTCAATAAATTCTTTGACATAGACATTATGAGCATAGTTTTCATAGCAATATTCCAGTATGTCAAGATTTTCAGATTCGTAAAGAGTAGTATCATACTTTTCAAGCAAAGAAGCAACTTCAAAAGAACCCTTAAAAGCAACAAATTCTTCAATTTGTTCAATATCATAGTAGCTACAAACACCCTTTGCATAAGAAGATAAGATTTCATTATCATCGAAATCACATAGGTAGGGAAGGTGTTTTTTAGGGTTCCTAGAGCAACAAGTAAAATCACAAATTTCACAAAGATTCCAAGCATAGCATAGCAAACTATTTATATGATACCATAAGAGCTTCCCTTTTTCAGACAAACGATGACGCACAAAATGAGCACGCCCATCTAAAGATTTCCCATCAACTAGGCTAGTTGGGGTTTCAGCACGAGCGCATAAGGACAGAAGATGATCCAAGTAGAACACTTTAAGTGGATCCATATCAATAGATTTTCAGCAAGCAAAGATGCAAGCATATAGGAGGCACATGGCAACACGAGCAAACAAGAGGACGAACGGAAAAGAGAGGGCAAATAAAACAGTAAGGGTGAAGTGGGGGGGAGGAAAACGAGAGGCAAAAGGCAAATAATGTAATGCGGGAGATAAGGGTTTGTGATGGGTACTTGGTATGTTGACTTTTGCGTAGACTCCCCAGCAACAGCGCCAGAAATCCTTCTTGCTACCTCTTGAGCACTGCGTTGGTTTTCCCTTGAAGAGGAAAGGGTGATGCAGCAAAGTAGCATAAGTATTTCCCTCAGTTTTTGAGAACCAAGGTATCAATCCAGTAGGAGGCTACGCGCGAGTCCCTCGCACCTACAGAAACAAATAAATCCTCGCAACCAACGCGATAAGGGGTTTTCAATCCCTACACGGTCACTTACGAGAGTGAGATCTGATAAATATGATAGGATAATATTTTTGGTATTTTTATGATAAAGATGCAAAGTAAAGAAAGTAATAAAAACGGCGCCAGAAATAACTTGTTTGTCGGGAGATTAATATGATGGAAAATAGACCCGGGGGCCATAGGTTTCACTAGTGGCTTCTCTCAAGAGCATATGTATTTTACGGTGGGTGAACAAATTACTGTTGAGCAATTGACAGAATTGAGCATAGTTATGAGAATATCTAGGTATGATCATGTATATAGGCATCACGTCCGAGACAAGTAGACCGACTCCTGCCTGCATCTACTACTATTACTCCACACATCGACCGCTATCCAGCATGCATCTAGAGTATTAAGTTCATAAGAACAGAGTAACGCTTTAAGTAAGATGACATGATGTAGAGGGATAAATTCATGCAATATGATAAAAAAAACATCTTGTTATCCTCGATGGCAACAATACAATACGTGCCTTGCTGCCCCTACTGTCACTGGGAAAGGACACTGCAAGATTGAACCCAAAGCTAAGCACTTCTCCCATTACAAGAAAGATCAATCTAGTAGGCCAAACCAAACTGATAATTTGAAGAGACTTGCAAAGATAACCAATCATACATAAAAGAATTCGGAAGATTCAAATATTCTTCATAGATAAACTTGATCATAAACCCACAATTCATCGGTCTCAACAAACACACCGCAAAAGAAGATTACATCGAATAGATCTCCACGAGAGAGGGGGAGAACATTGTATTGAGATCCAAAAAGAGAGAAGAAGCCATCTAGCTAATAACTATGGACCCGAAGGTCTGAGGTAAACTACTCACACTTCATCGGAGAGGCTATGGTGTTGATGTAGAAGCCCTCCGTGATCGATGCCCCCTCCGGCAGAGCTCCGAAACAGGCCCCAAGATGGTATCTCGTGGGTACAGAAGGTTGCGGCGGTGGAATTAGGTTTTTGGCTCCGTATCTGATCGTTTGGGGGTACGTAGGTATATATAGGAGGAAGGAGTACATCGGTGGAGCAACATGGGGCCCACGAGGGTGGAGGGCGCGCCTGGGGGGGGGGGGGTAGGCGCGCCCCCTATCTCGTGGCTTCCTGGAAGCTTTCTTGACTTAGGGTCCATGTCTCCTGGATCATGTTCATTCTGAAAATCACGTTCCCGAAGGTTTCATTTCGTTTGGACTCTGTTTGATATTCTTTTTCTGCAAAACTCTGAAATAGGAAAAAAACAGCAATTCTGGGCTGGGCCTCCAGTTAATAGGTTAGTCCCAAAAATAATATAAAAGTGAATAATAAAGCCCAACAATGTCCAAAACAGAAGATAATATAGCATGGAGCAATCAAAAATTATAGATACGTTGGAGACGTATCACTCGCCCTTGGTCATGGAATGTTAAATAGTCAGATCGCTTATCGCACTATTTGTATTAATGCGCTTTGATGCATTAACCCAATTATAATGGAAACAATTCGTGGCTCAAGTTTAAGGGCCCAAGATATCACCTCTGCTTTATTTCTGTTTTCCTTTAATAAACTTATCTTCTAGCACCCGTACACTTTGGTACGTTTCATATTTGCCAGGGGCTCCCAGGTGCCCTACAATACGGCAACAAAGTCCGAACACTTTTTATAGTACAGTTCGGCACCCCGAATTTAGCATTATATGCATTGGCTCCGAATCATGTCTTTGGTCAATAGTTGGGGTGCCCGGCTCCTGTGCTTGCTACCTTACGTTCCGCTATATCGGCTAAGGTAAAGGGAGAACTACTGCGATTGTGCCCTGGTTTATCCAAAGGAGCACCTCAGTAGAGAAAGCCAAAAACTGACTGTCATGATGCAGCGAGAGCCGGTCAGCTGTTCGGAGGTTGCAAATCGTTGGAGATTTCTTCCGCGTTGCGTGAAGGATCGGCACTTCCCGATCAGACGCTTACAACACTCTAGTTCGGAAACTAGGGGCTGCGTCAATGTTTCTATTGTTGAACTCCTATGGCTAAGTGAGGGCGTTAAAACCGAATAGTCTGGTTGCCTGGTTCGTTGCACTAAACAACTCCTTCAAGGACCATATAATTGGATCAAGATTGTTTAGATTCCATCCCGAACACCTCCGTACTACCTACGTGGGGGCAGAAGCCGACGACTGGCCAACCCTCAGATTTCATATAAACACGGCCGCACAGGAGGTAAAATTAAAAACATAACAATCATTATATTACAAACCCACTTTGTTTCACCATACAAGGCAAAGACAACAACGAATGTATTCATTCAAAAATAATGTCCTGCCCACATTGCGATGCTACAATGCGAGACCCCTCTAGGACATTCGCGAAATAGCGCTCGGGTGTGCGGTGCTCCTTGCCCTCTGGCGGCCCCCGGGCCAGCTCGACGGCGTTCATCTTCGCCCACCACATCTTGCAACGGGCAAAGGCCATACGAGCACCCTCAATACAGGCCGATCGCTTGACGATATCCAGCCGAGGACAGGCGTCCACCATCCGCCTCACGAGTCCGAAGTAGCTGCCGGGCATAGCTTCGGCTGGCCATAGCTGGATTATCAAATTCTTCATGGCTAGTTCGGCCACCCTATGCAGCTCCACCAGCTGTTTCAGCTGATCGGTGAAGGGCACGGGATGCTCTGGCGCAAGATATTGCAACCAGAATAGCTTCGCCGTGGAGCTCCCTTCTTCGGCTCGGAAGAACTCCGCGGCGTCGGACACACTTCGAGCAAATTAGCAAAAGCCCCTGGAGAACTCCTTATCCGGCAATCTTCCTCGCCTCCTGGACCTCTTGGAGGGCGCCCTAGGCCTCGTTCCGGGCCGTCTCCCCGCTCTGATGAGCCTTGGAGAGTTCGGCCTCTTTAGCCAACACGTCACGCTCGAAGGTCTCACACTTCTTCACCGAGTCGTGGAGCTCTTGTTGGACCTCGTTGACCTGGGCCTTGAGCTTCTTACGGGCAGCCTGCTCCTTGACGACCTTCCCCTCGGCTTCGCTCAGGGCTTTTTTCAGGGCCTCGACCTCGGTCGTTGCTCCTATTTATATCAAGACACTTCGGTCAATATATAACATCCTACTCTTTCCGAATACTTCTTGGGTTATTACATACCTTGATTCTCCTAGAGCTGCCTCTTCACCTGGCCGAGCTCCTCCTTGGCCTGCTCCAGCCTCCGCTTAAGTTTGGAGACTTCGGCAGCATGTGAGGCCGCGGCCAGCAGCGACGCCTGCATATTTGTTCCAGACAAATTTAGTTAGTTCCCTGCAATAAAGGAATGATCCTCTGTCCGGCTTTTCTTTCCGAACACCAGACAGTGTCTCAGGGGCTACTGTCTATAGGGGATTTTCTCTTTTTGCGTCTCTTACCTCAAAACCTATCAGCAGGCTGCTGCAGGCTTCGGTTAGTTCGCTCTTGGCAGACTGAACCCTTTCAATCACCGTGCCCATAAGAACACGATGCTCATCCACAATGGAAGCGCCTCACAGCGTTTCCAGCAGATCATCTGGTACCCCTGGTTGGACAGGGGTCACCGGTGGAATAGGCATACCCCCTTCTTTCGAAGGAGGTTGCGTGCCGGATTCCGGAGCCGTATCGGTCTCCGGAATCAAGCCCAGTTGAGGGCCGAGCTGAGTACGGCCCTCCTCCCCAGTCTCCCGGGGGATTGGTTCCCCCTGGTGTTCGGCAACGGGGGCTTCACCTTTGGGCGCTTCTTGAGCCTCTCCCCGGCCTGGGAAGGTCCGTTGGGAGAGCACCTCATCGTCCCCTTTGGCCTTGGGAGAGTAAGCGGCTGGCGGTGTCTCGCTGGCCATCTCCTTTGGGTCCAACGAACCTCTTGATGAGGATCGCTGGGAACTGTCGTGGGCCGGACTGCAATAGCATAAGTAGCCATGTCAATACATTGAAATGGGGGTCTGGACATATGGGTATGCGGGAGTCATAGCACTTACGAAGCAGCTTGAGGCTTGGTGCGGGGGTGACTGTTGTTGACGTCCCACACGGATTTGTCCCCGAAGGAGCCCTTCCCCTTCTTGGATGTCCCCGCCTCCAGGCTCATGGAGGCCGCCCTCTTCTTCGTTCCCCCATCAGGGGGAGGGTTGTTCTCCTCCTCCTCCTCCTCCTCCTTATCGTCGTCATCTTCGGCGGCGGAGGAGCGGGTCTTGTCTTCGGACATCGCGTCCGAAGCACTCTTGCGATGGGGGCCACTCCGGACCCCCTTGGCCTTCCCCTTGGCCTTCTTCGTCGGCGCTGTATAGGGCGCCAGCACCAGCATCTTCGCTAAATGCGGAATGACTGGTTCTTCAGGTAGCGGAGCCGGACACTGGATCCGCTTCGCCCTCTCCATCCATTCCTGAAGAGGCGATGGTAGTAAAAGTTCAGATATCCTCCTTGAAGAAAATAAGTAGAGGACGTGATAGAAACTTGCATCGCTGGCAGGATGGTTAATGTCGTGCCCACGATCCGAATCCGTGGCTGGCGGTATCTCGTCGCCCTTGAAGAGCAACTTCCAGGCATCTTCGTGAGTCGTTCCGAAGAGCCTCTCCAGGGTTTGGTGCCTCCTCGGATTAAACTCCCAAAGGGTGCGTTTTCGGCTTTGGCAAGGGAGGAACCGACGAACCAGCATCACTTGGATTACATCGACAAGTTTGACATTCTTGTCCACCATGCTTTGAACGCGCGTCTGCAGCGCTATCAGCTCGTCTGGCGAACACGATTTCGGGCTCTTCTCGACCCAGGAGGTGAGTCGCATGGGAGTGCCAGAGTTAAATTCGGCAGCCGTGGCCCAGGTTGTGCCGCGGGGTTCTTTGATGTAGAACCATTGTTTTTGCCATTCCTTGACAGTCTCCACGAAAGTGCCTTTTGGCTAGGAGACGTTGGTCAGCTTACTCACCATGGCTCCTCCGCACTCCGCGTGCTGGCCGTCCACTACCTTCGGCTTCACGTTGAAGACTTTCAGCCACAGCCCGAAGTGGGGTTGGATGCGGAGGAAGGCCTCACACATGATGATGAACGCCGAGATGTTGAGGAAAGAGTTCGGGGATAGATCATGGAGGTCTATCCCGTAATAGTACATCAGCCGGCGGATGAAAGGGTGGAGTGGAAGCCCTAGCCTGCGGAGGAAATGAGAGATGAATACCACCCTCTCGTTGGGCTTCGGTGTGGGGACGACTTGCCCCTGGGCTGGAAGATGGTGGGCGATTTCCTTCGCCAAATACCCGATCGCCCGAAGCTCGGCAATGTCTTTCTCCTTGACGGAGGAGACCATCCATTTGCCTTGACCTCCGGATCCGGACATGGTCGGATGCTTTTCAGAGATGGAGAAAGATGGTGACTTGGGCGCTGGAGCTCAAGGATGGAATGGCAGAGGAAGGGGAAGGGGTGAGTAGACAAGGGCGAATCCTTATCCCCTTATAAAGGGTCGCGAATATCAAGCGCCTCCTCACTCGCCTTAAAACTCGCCTATTCCCAAGGGCTGTGTAAGCAGCACGGTTGGGTTACCCATACCCGTATTGATGAGAATCCCGCAATAAGGGGACACGATCTCTGCTTCGGCAAGACGTGCCAATGGCAATCGCATCTCGAAACATGGAACGGCAGAACAAAACAGTCCGAAATTATGAGCGGGCAGACGTGATGCCACATTGTAAAAAGTTGTCAGTGGATTGGACTCGTGGAGTATTATATTCTCTCTGCGGTTGTGTGTGGTGTGTGACAGGTCCAGATACAATCACCGCGTCTGGAGACTATCTTGGAGTTCGGAAAGAAGGGAACCCGCCTTGCAATGCCGAAGACAAATCTGCGTGCCGGACTCCTCGTCATTGAAGCCAGGTTCAGGGGCTACTGAGGGAGTCCTAGACTAAGGGGTCCTCGGGCGTCCGGCCTGTTAGCCATGGGCCGGACTGATGGGCTGTGAAGACATGAAGACCGAAGACTACGCTCGTGTCCGGATGGGACTCTCCTTGGCGTGGAGGGCAAGCTTGGCGACCGAATATGTAGATTCCTTTCCTTGTAACCGACCTTGTGTAACCCTAAATCCTCCCGGTGCCTATATAAACCGGAGGCCTTAGTCCGGAAAGGACAGATACTCATTCCCATAGTCATACAGGCTAGACTTCTAGGGTTTAGACATTACGATCTCGTGGTAGATCAACTCTTGTAATACTCATATCCATCAAGATCAATCAAGCAGGAAGTAGGGTATTACCTCCATAGAGAGGGCCCGAACCTAGGTAAACATCGTGTCCCCTGTCTCCTGTTACCATCGACCTTAGATGCACAGTTCGGGACCCCCTACCCGAGATCCGCCGGTTTTGACACCGACAGTGAGACCCCATCTAGGGACCTGTTTTGGCACCATGCCGGAGGGGGATTTGATCATGGAGGGCTTCTACATCAACTCTATTGCCCTTCCAATGAAGCGTGAGTAGTTTACCACAGACCTACGGGTCCATAGCTAGTAGCTAGATGGCTTCTCTCTTTGATTCTCAATACCATGTTCTCCTCGATGTTCTTGGAGATCTATTCGATGTAATACTTTTTTGCGGTGTGTTTGCCGAGATCTGATGAATTGTGGATTTATGATCAGATTATCTATGAATAATATCTGAGTATTTACTGAATTCTTATATGCATGATTTGATATCTTTGTATTTCTCTTCGAATTATCGGTTTGGTTTGGCCAACTAGATTGGTTTTTCTTGCAATGGGAGAGGTGCTTAGCTTTGGGTTCAATCTTGCGGTGTCCTTTCCCAGTGACAGTAGGGGCAGCAAGGAACGTATTGTATTATTGCCATCGAGGATAAAAAGATGGGTTTTCATCATATTGCTTGAGTTAATTCCTCTACATCATGTCGTCTTACTTAATGCATTACTCCATTCTTTATGAACTTAATACTCTAGATGCATGCTGGATATCGGTCGATGTGTGGAGTAATAGTAGTAGATGCAGAATCGTTTCGGTCTACTTGACACGGATGTGAAGCCTATAATCATGATCATTCCCTTAGATATCGTCATAACTTTGCGCTTTTCTATCAATTGCTCGGCAGTAATTTGTTCACCCACCGTATTATTTGCTATCTTGAGAGAAGCCTCTAGTGAAACCTATGGCCCCGGGTCTATTTTCCATCATATAAGTTTCCAACCTACAATATTAGTTTCTCATCTACTATTTTGCAATCTTTTACTTTCCGATCTATAAACCAAAAATACCAAAAATATTTACTTTACCGTTTATCTATCTCTATAAGATCTCACTTTTGCAAGTAACCGTAAAGGGATTGACAACCCCTTTATTGCGTTGGGTGCAAGTTGTTTGATTGTTTGTGCAGGCATTAGGTGATTTGTGCGTTGTCTCCCACTGGATTGATACCTTGGTTCTCAAACTGAGGGAAATACTTATCTCTACTTTGCTGCATCACCCTTTCCTCTTCAAGGGAAAAACCAATGCAAGCTCAAGAAGTAGCAGGAGGAATTTCTAGCACCATTGCCGGGGAGATTTATGCCAAGTCAAGTTAAGACTTGTCTCCCATCAACTTGCCAATTTCTGGCGCCGTTGCCGGGAGATCCACGCCAAGTCAAGGAATACCAAGTACCCATCGTAAACTCTCATATCTTGCATTTCATTATTCGCCATTCGCCTCTCGTTTTCCTCTCCCCTACTTCTAAAATGATTTTCTAAAAGATTTGCCTTTTCTTCGCCCCTCTCCCATTCGTCTTCTTCGTTTGCTTTTTGTGTGCTCGTTTGTTGGATTGCTTGCTTTGTCACGATGACTTAAGAGAATACCAAATTGTGTGACTTTTCCAACACTAATAACAATGATTTTATTAGCACTCCGATTGCTCCCGCCACTAGTGCGGAATCTTATGAAATTAATGCCGCTTTGCTGAATCTTGTTATGAAAAATCAATTTTCCGGCCTTCCTAGTGAAGATGTCGCGTCCCATCTTAATAGTTTCGTTGAGTTATGTGATATGCAAAAGAAAAAATATGTGGATAATGATATTGTTAAATTGAAGCTATTTCCGTTCTCACTACGAGATCGTGCTAAAACTTGGTTTTCATCTTTGCCTAAAAATAGTATTGATTCATGGAATATGTGTAAAGATGCTTTTATTTCCAAGTATTTTCCTCCCGCTAAGATCATCTCCCTTAGGAACGATATTATGAATTTTAAGCAACTTGATCATGAACATGTTGCACAATCTTGGGAGAGGATGAAATTGATGATACGAAATTGCTCTACTCATGGTTTGAATTTGTGGATGATTATACAAAATTTTTATGCCGGATTGAATTTTGCTTGTAGAAATCTTTTAGATTCGGCCACGGGAGGTAATTACTTTAGGAGAGGCTACTAAACTCCTAGATAATATTATGGTTAATTATTCTCAATGGCATACCGAAAGATCTTCCACTAGTAAAAAGTGCATGCGATTGAAGAGATTAATGTTTTGAGTAGAAAGATGGATGAGCTTATGAAATTATTTGCTAGCAAGAGTGATTTTATTGATCCTAATGATATGCCTTTGTCTACTTTGATTGAAAATAATAATGAATCTATGGATGTGAATTTTGTTGGTAGGAACAATTTTGGTAATAACGCGTATAGAGGTAATTTTAATCCTAGGCCGTTTCCTAGTAAGTCCTCTAATAATTATGGTAATTCCTACAACAATTCTTATGGAAATTATAATAAGATGCCCTCTGATTTTGAGAATAGTGTTAAAGAATTTATGAGTTCGCAAAAGAATTTCAATGCTTTGATTGAAGAAAAATTGCTTAAGATTGATGATTTGGCTAGGAACGTGGATAGAATTTCTCTTGATGTTGATTCTTTGAAACTTAGCTCTATTCCACCCAAGCATGATATTAATGAGTCTCTCAAAGCTATGAGAATTTCCATTGATGAGTGCAAACAAAGAACCGCTAAGATGCGTGCTAAACGAGATTGATTTGTAAAAACGTGTTCTTCTAGTTTCCGTGAAAATAAAGATGAAGATCTTAAAGTGATTTATGTGACTCCTATTCATTCTTTGTTTTCCAATATAAATCATGATAAAGATGGGACTGGAGATGAGTCAACTTTAGTTAAAAGGCGTCCCAATGATTCGGAGTTTTTAGATCTTGATGCAAAAATTGATAAAAGTGGGATTGGAGAGGTCAAAACTTTAAGTAGCAATGAACCCACTCTTTTGGATTTCAAGGAATTTAATTATGATGATTGTTCTTTAATAGATTGTATTTCCTTGTTGCAATCCATGTTGAATTCTCCTCATGCTTATAATCAAAACAAAGCTTTTACTAAACATATCGTTGATGCTATGATGCAATCTTTTGAAGAAAAACTTGAATTGGAAGTTTCCATCCCTAGAAAAATTTATGATGAGTGGGAACCTACTATTAAGATTAAGATTAAAGATTATGAGTGCCATGCTTTGTGTGATTTGGGTGCTAGTGTTTCCACGATTCCAAAAACTTATTGATGTGCTAGGTTTCCGTGAATTTGACGATTGTTCTTTAAATTTGCATCTTGCGGATTCCACTATTAAGAAACCTATGGGAAGTATTAATGATGTTATTATTGTTGCAAATAGGAATTATGTTCCCGTAGATTTCATTGTTCTTGATATAGATTGCAATCCTGCATGTCCTATTATTCTTGGTAGACCTTTCCTTAGAACGATTGGTGCAATTATGGATATGAAAGAAGGAAACATTAGATTTAAATTTCTGTTAAGGAAGGGCATGGAAAACTTTCCAAGAAAGAAAATTAAATTACCATATGAATCTATTATGAGAGCTACTTATGGATTGCATACCAAAGATGACAATACCTAGATCTATTCATGTTTTTATGCCAAGCTAAGGGCGTTAAACAATAGCGCTTGTTGGGAGGCAACCCAATTTTATTTTTGTTTTTGCTTTTTAGGTTCTGTTTTGCAATAAATAATTCATCTAGCCTCTAGTTTGATGTGGTTTTTGTGTTTTAATTAGTGTTTGTGCCAAGTAAGACTTTTGGGATGGCTTACGGTGATAGTTGATTTGATCTTGCTGAAAAACAGAAACTTAGGAAAACAATTCTCATTTTTAACAGAAGCGTGATAAAATACTGATTCTTTTTGTAGAGGATTACTAAACACATTTATTAGGTTGTCCTATTTTTTCATAAGTTTTGGAGTTACAGAAGTATTCTAGAAACACAGATTACTACAAACTGTTCTGTTTTTGACAGATTATGTTTTCTATGTGTTGTTTGCTTATTTTGATGATTCTATGGGTAGTATCGGAGGATATGAACCATGGAAAAGTTGGAATGCAGTATATATTACACCAATATAAATAAAGAATGAGTTCACAATAGTACCAAAAGTGGTGATTTATTTTCTTATACTAACGGAGCTTATGAGATTTTGTGTTGAGTTTTGTGTTGTGAAGTTTTCAAGTTTTGGGTAAGGATTCGATGGGCTATGGAATAAGGAGTGGCAAGAGCCTAAGCTTGGGGATGCCCAAGGCACCCCAAGGTAATATTCAAGGACAACCAAGAGCCTAAGCTAGGGGATGCCCCGGAAGGCATCCCCTCTTTCGTCTTCGTCTATCGGTAACTTTACTTGAGGCTATATTTTTATTCACCACATGATATGTGTTTTTCTTGGAGCGTCTTGTATGATTTGAGTCTTTGCTTTTTAGTTTGCCACAATCATCCTTGCTGTACACACCTTTTGAGAGGGACACGCATGAATCGTGATTTATTAGAATACTCTATGTGCTTCATTTATATCTTTTGAGCTAGGCAATTGTGCTCTAGTGCTTCACTTATATCTTTTTAGAGCACGGCGGTGGTTTTATTTTATAGAAATTGTTGAACTCTCATGCTTCACTTATATTATTTTGAGAGTCTTTAAACAGCATGGTAATTTGCTTTGGTTATAAATTTAGTCCTAATATGATAGGCATCCAAGAGGGATATAATAAAAACTTTCATATAAAGTGCATTGAATACTATGAGAAGTTTGATTCCTTACGATTGTTTTGAGATATAAAGATGGTGATATTAGAGTCATGCTAGTGAGTAATTTTGAATTTGAGAAATACTTGTGTTAAAGTTTGTGATTCTCGTAGCATGCACGTATGGTGAATCGTTATGTGATGAAGTCAGAGCATGATTTATTTATTGATTGTCTTCCTTATGAGTGGCGGTCGGGGACGAGCGATGGTCTTTTCCTACCAATCTATCCCCCTAGGAGCATGCGTGTAGTACTTCGTTTCGATAACTCATAGATGTTGGCAATAAGTATGTGAGTTCTTTATGACTAATGTTGAGTCCATGGATTATACGCACTCTCACCCTTCCACCATTGCTAGCCTCTCTAGTGCCGCGCAACTTTCTTCGGTACCATATGCCCACCATATACCTTCCTCAAAACAGCCACCATACCTACCAATTATGGCATTTCCATAGCCATTCCGAGATATATTGCCATGCAACTTTCCACCGTTCTGTTTATTATGACACGTTCCATTATTGTCATATTGCTTTGCATGATCATGTAGTTGACATCGTATTTGTGGCAAAGCCACCTTTCATAATTCTTTCATACATGTCACTCTTAATTCATTGCACATCCTGGTACTACGCCGGAGGCATTCATATAGAGTAATATTTTGTTCTAAGTATCGAATTGTAATTCTTGAGTTGTAACACTACAAAAAAATACACTTCCGTGATGGTACGTGTTTGTCACAGTAGGTCACGTTTTCTGTCATGCATGTACATCCATGACGATTTTATGACAGAATCAAGATAGTCATACCTGTGTTGTCGTAGAAGTGTTCCATGACATTACCAAAATTATCATCATGGAAGTGTCCACTTCCATGACGATAATCACGCGTCATAGAAGCACTTTCATCAAGGGTGACCGACACATGGCATCCACCGTAACAGGTCGCCGTTAAGCTATTGGGTTCCGGTTTGGATCCGATAACCCGTTAACAGCCCCGACCAATGGGGATTTTCCACGTGTAAAATTCTCATTCTCCGGATAATGCACGTGTTAGCTCATCGTTGGGACAGATGTCATCCCTACAATGGACGGAAGACGCCTATGATATGTCGACACGTGGCACAGCCCAACAGTGGCCCATTTTAGGTAAAAAGATCGGCCCAGCTAAAGGCCCACCATATTTTTTCAGACACTAGTGGGCTGGCCCGTTAACACCCTGCCATGTTTTGGGTCAAATTGAGGCCCATATTAGATCAGGCCCGTTCACAGCCAGCCGTGTTTTGGGCCAAATTACGGCCCATATCGGATCAGGCCCGTTAATAGGCCACTGTTCTTTTGGGCCCATTCTAAGCCAACTTTGTATTTCAGCCTGTTAAATGCCCGTTTACCAGTTCGGCCCGATAATAATTTCGGCCTGTTAGTGGCCCATGGTCCATCTGGGACATTGTCAGCCCAGTTTAACTTTAGGCCATTTAACGGCCCATGCAGAAACTGGGCTATTTCTTGTCCGAAGTAACTTTTGGCCTCTTAACGGCCCGTAGTCTTCGTGGATAAATTTCAGCCCAACTGGCCTATCGGCCTGTTAATGGCCCGTGTAACAGTTGGGCCTAATTACAGTCCGTCTTGAATCCGGCCTGCTTACAGCCCATCTGATAATGGCCCGTGACACTTTTGGGCCTATGGCCCACGTGGATACTGACCTGCTTAAAGCCCATAATTTTATTGGGCCAAACAGGCCCGAGATATATTTTGGCCTTTTAACGGCTCGTCCTATTTGGGCCAAACACGGGCCTTAGGCACTTTCTGATGAGGACATCAATACCATTGTTACACCCACAGCCCCTGCTGCTATACATACTGGACCAATTACTAGAGCTCGCGCACGCTAATTAAATTACCAGGTACTTTCGTTTCTTGGTAATGATTCTAATGTTCATGAGAATATGATGCTGCCTAAATTGGATACATTTGTTTTGCTTACAAATGAAGGGCCTAGCTTTGAGAAGGATGAACATTGGAGCAAGAACAAGCATGGAGATGATGGCATGTGCATGGGGGACAAGAACGGAGTTACAAGTGATGATTTCAGGACATTGAAGCCACCATAATGCGTGCATGAAGCCTTGGACGAAATATACAAGATGCTACTTCATAACTTTCGTCCAGAGGCTATTCTAGGTGCTACGTCACCTTATTATTGGGCCAAGCCCATGTAATTTCGAAATACTTGAGTATAGGCTATTTTTAGAGTCCGTATGTGTGGGGAAACAAGAGATAGGGTTGGTTTCGGACCCCTTCCCCAAGGGCCACGAAATTCCCCCCTCTTCCTCCATATATACAGCCCTTAGGGCGTCGTTTAGACTTTGGGTTTTGTTTAGATTAAAAGTTCGCCATAGCTCCAACTTCGCGTACTTCGTTTGTGTTCAACGACCAGACAAAGGCGTCACAGAACCCCACCTTGATCAATAAAGCTTTCTTCTTATATTCGCAATATCCAGATTGCAATCTCAGTTTCTTGCTTGTTCTTCGTTTGCTCGCAGGAAACAGACCCTCGTGGTCAGGTTGATCGTGCTCCGGCGTGGTCAATAACCTCTCGGAGTTGGTTTAGCGATTGCTAAGGCGCGACGTCATCGCACGTTCGTAGTCGGATCGTCAAAGTCGACTTCCACCAAAGCGATATCCATCATCTCATCGAAAGACGGGACACCTTTGCTTCTATCAAGTGGTATCAGATTTCCAGGTTGCTCGGTGAGATTTTACAGTTTTTCGTAGTTTAGATCGAGTCAGTTCTTCATACCTACAGTCCACGAAACAGCCACAAAAAAAATTTAGGGTTAGTTCATCATATCCGAACCAATCTAAGCCTTTGCATAATCTTTTTCGGGTTTTTGCTTTGTTGAATTTGCGGTTGCATCATCGTGTCAACTTGCTGGTCTTAGAATCTTTTAGAGTTTCGAGTTCTGGTCATAAGTTGTCACACCGCCGCCGCACCATCATCATCGCCTTGCCTTCTACCACCATTGCTTATCCGCCACCGCTCAATCCGTATCCATATACCACCACCGATCCGTATCCATATACCACCACCGATCCGTATCCATATACCACCACCGCTACCATATACCACCACCGCTACCATATACCACCACCGCTGCCATATCCTACCACCAATCCGAGTTCTTTTCATATTCGGTTTGTTTTAGAGATCCATCTATTTTCCGTTTCGTGTTTCCTTGCCTGAGTAGGTCTCGGAAAAAAAAAGTCTGGAGACCCCCGGGCAGTTTTTAGGCCAAAATTTCGGCGACCAAAAATATTTTTTCCCTATCCTATTTTTAGGTCCCGCGGAGTGTTTTGAGACACTCGCCATCATAGTGATTTTTTGACGCACTTTTTCGTCGTCGCTGCCCTGATTTCCGAAAAAAATAGTCAAAAAAATTTTGTGCCTATCTTGTCAGTTTGACCTAGGAAGAGTTTTGAGACACTCGCCATAATAGTGATTTTTCGCAAAAAAAAAGGAGCGCAAAGAAAAGAGCAAAAAAAAAATTTCCAGAGTGTGCTTTTCCCTTGTTTACGTGCAGCGCCGTGATTTTGTTAGTGTTCTAGGCTCGCGTCTCTAGCACGGTCTAGCCTAGGACCAGCACAGTACCGTCGTTGAGCGTTTATTCAACTTTGCATCTCTGAATTGATTATTGCTGACCATTTTTGCTACCATATTATAAGCCTTCCCAGCTCCACATACATCTACATCGTGCGTTTGACTCTCCCTGGTAATCGCTCTATCCAAGCTTTGAGAGTTTTGACTACAACGGTTGCCGATCACCACCTGCTGCTGGGTAAGAACCGGTAAGAATTTGAGATTCGCTTGAAGGATTTGTGACACACCACCCTCACCACCACTTCCTAGTAGTCTGTGGGATCATATTCTTTTGTGTTTCTATTGCTGCTAACCATGGCAAGATCACAAGCCGATGAGACTGATTGGGAGAACATGACGAACAAGGAGTTGCATGATAAATTTCAGCAAATGATGAGTGGCCAGGTGGGAGATGTGCTAAACAGATTTGAAGAGGCTATGGAGAAGATAGATGCCGTGGAGAAGTCGTTCGAGACAAAGTTGGATAACAACTTTACTGAATTACTCAAGCGTCTTCCCCAACCACCACTGGCTGCATATGTCGCACCTCTACAACAACAACAACCACATCTCCAACGCCGCCTTCCAAATCAAGTGGGACGAGCACAACGCGTTCCAATTGAGACTGGTCAAAATTCGGGTGCCGCTGCACCTACTGTTGATGCTTCTTTGGCTCCTGCTACTGCGGCGGCTGAGGAGGATGACGATTATGCAGGCGATTATGAGGATGAGGTTGATCAAAATCAGAACTACGTGCAGCCACCAGCACCACCACCAGCAGGTCGACCTCAGGTATATATTCGCAACGGTAGGCCGGCACCACCACCTCAGGTACGAGATCATGACCATCTCCCTAAACTGAAATTTAATATTCCACCATTTGAGGGTAGATATGTTCCTTATATATATCTTACTTGGGAGTTAGAAACTGAACAACGATTTACATGTTTACAATATCCTGAGGAGAGACGTGTTCCTGCTGCTGTTTGTGCTTTCACTAGCTTTGCATGTGTTTGGTGGTCTGAACATTGTAGATTATATCCTGTTCCAGCTACTTGGGCTGCTTTGAAAACTACTATGCATACTCGTTGGGTTCCACCATATTATCAACGTGAATTACTTCAAAAATTGCAGCGCTTAAGACAAGGAAAAAATTCTGTAGAAGAATATTATCAGGAATTACAAACTGGCATGATTAGATGTGGTATTGTTGAGGAGAATGAAGCTATGCTTGCACGTTTTATGGGTGGATTAAATAAAGAGATTCAGGCCATTCTAGAGTATAAGGATTATAATAATATCACTCGTTTATTCCATCTTGCTTGTAAAGCTGAACGTGAAGTGCAGGATCGACAGGCATTGGCGCGAACTAACTTTTCTGCAGGTCGACCTTCATCATGGACACCACGTGCATCCTCTACTTCCACTTCACCATCACCTCCATCAGGTGCCACCTCCAGCCGTGATACAAGAAAGCAGGCACAGCCACCACTCTCTGCCAAGAGCACACCTGCCGGGCCTGCGCAGAGCTCTTCTTCTTCCATGGCGTCAACAGGGCACACAAGTGATATTATTTGTCGTCGTTGTAAGGGAAGAGGACATTATGCGAGAGAATGCAAATCTCAGCGTGTGATGATTGCTACTGAGGATGGTGGGTATGAGTCTGCTAGTGACTATGATGAGGAGACTTTGGCTCTTATTACACATGAAGAACATGGTGGAGATGATTCTGAAAATGAGACACAATACATGGCTCCTGAAGACGCTGACAGGTATGAATGTTTAGTTGCTCAACGTGTTTTGAGTGTGCAGGTCACACAAGCAGAGCAAAATCAGAGGCATAATTTGTTCCATACAAAGGGAGTTGTGAAGGAACGTTCTATTCGCGTCATCATAGATGGAGGGAGCTGTAACAACTTGGCTAGCATGGAGATGGTGGAGAAACTATCTCTCACCACAAGACCACATCCACATCCTTACTACATCCAATGGTTCAACAATAGCGGCAAGGTTAAGGTAACACATACTGTTCGTGTGCATTTTAGTATCTCTACATATGCTGATTATGTTGATTGTGATGTGGTACCCATGCAAGCATGTTCCTTATTACTTGGTAGACCATGGCAATTTGATAAAAATTCTGTACACCATGGTAGAAACAATCAGTATACTCTTGTTCATAAGGATAAAAATATTACTTTGCTTCCTATGACTCTTGATTCCATTTTGAAAGATGACATTAATAGAGCTAATAAAGCAAAACAGGAGAAAAATAAGAGTGAAAATCAGATTGTGGCAAAAGAATTTGAGCAACAAATGAAACCTAATAATAAACCATCTAGTGTTGTTTCTGAAATTAAATTGAAAAGTGCATGTTTACTTGCCACAAAATCTGATATTGATGAGCTTGGTTTCAACAAATCTGTTTGCTATGCTTTTGTGTGCAAAGAGGCATTATTTTCATTCGAGGACGTGCCTTCCTCTTTGCCCCCTGTTGTCACTAACATTTTGCAGGAGTTCGCTGACGTCTTCCCACAAGACGTGCCACCGGGATTACCACCTATTCGAGGGATTGAGCATCAAATTGATTTAATTCCCGGTGCATCGCTACCCAACCGTGCACCATACCGTACCAATCCAGAGGAGACGAAGGAGATTATGCGTCAAGTACAGGAGCTGCTCGACAAAGGTTATATACACGAATCTCTTAGTCCTTGTGCTGTTCCTATTATACTAGTGCCTAAAAAGGATGGTACGTCGCGTACGTGTGTTGATTGTAGAGGCATTAATAATATTACTATTCGTTATCGTCATCCTATTCCTAGGCTAGATGATATGCTTGATGAATTAAGTGGCTCTACAATATTCTCCAAAGTTGATTTGCGTAGTGGATACCATCAAATTCGTATGAAATTGGGAGATGAATGGAAAACTGCATTTAAAATTAAGTTTGGTTTATATGAGTGGTTAGTCATGCCTTTTGGGTTAACTAATGCACCTAGTACTTTCATGAGACTAATGAACGAAGTTTTACGTGCTTTCATTGGACGATTTGTGGTAGTCTATTTTGATGATATACTGATTTATAGCAAATCTTTGGAAGAACATTTGGAACATTTACGTGCTGTTTTTATTGCTCTACGTGATGCACGTTTGTTTGGTAACCTTGGGAAGTGCACCTTTTGCATAGACCGAGTATCTTTTCTTGGCTATGTTGTTACTCCACAGGGAATTGAAGTTGATAAAGCCAAGATTGAAGCTATTGAGAGTTGGCCGCAGCCCAAAACGGTCACACAAGTGCGGAGTTTTCTTGGACTCACTGGTTTCTATAGGCGTTTTGTGAGAGATTTTAGTACCATTGCTGCACCTCTCAACGAGCTTACAAAGAAGGATGTGCCTTTTGTTTAGGGTACCGCACAGGAAGAAGCCTTCACGGTATTGAAAGATAAGTTGACACATGCTCCTTTACTCCAACTTCCTGATTTTAATAAGACTTTTGAGCTTGAATGTGATGCTAGTGGAATTGGATTAGGAGGTGTGTTATTACAAGATGGTAAACCTGTTGCATACTTTTCTGAAAAATTGAGTGGGCCTAGTCTGAATTATTCTACTTATGATAAAGAACTATATGCTCTTGTTCGGACTTTAGAAACATGGCAACATTATTTATGGCCCAAAGAATTTGTTATACATTCTGATCAAGAATCTTTGAAACATATTAAAAGTCAAGCTAGACTGAATCGCAGACATGCTAAATGGGTTGAATTCATTGAAACTTTCCCTTATGTCATTAAACACAAGAAGGGTAAAGAAAATGTTATTGCTGATGCATTGTCTCATCGATATACTATGCTTTCACAACTTGACTTCAAAATATTTGGTTTGGAGACCATCAAAGATCAATATGTGCATGATGCTGATTTTAAAGATGTTTTGCAGAATTGTAAAGAAGGAAGAACCTGGAACAAGTTTGTCGTTAATGATGGATTTGTGTTCCGTGCTAACAAGCTATGCATTCCAGCTAGCTCTCTTCATCTTTTGTTGTTGCAGGAGGCGCATGGAGGAGGATTAATGGGACACTTTGGCGTGAAGAAGACGGAGGACGTACTTGCTACACATTTCTTTTGGCCAAAGATGAGACGGGATGTTGAGCGTTTTGTTGCTCGCTGCACTACATGTCAAAAAGCTAAGTCACGAATCAATCCTCATGGTTTATATATGCCTTTGCCTGTACCTAGTGTTCCTTGGGAGGATATATCTATGGACTTTGTTTTAGATTTACCTCGAACAAAGAAGGGGAGGGATAGCATATTTGTTGTCGTGGATAGATTCTCAAAAATGGCACACTTTATACCATGTCATAAAAGCGATGATGCTGTTAATGTTGCTGATTTGTTCTTCCGTGAAATTATTCGTTTGCATGGTGTGCCAAATACTATTGTTTTAGATCATGATACTAAATTTCTTAGCCACTTTTGGAGATGTTTATGGGCTAAGTTGGGGACTAAACTGCTTTTTAGTACTACTTGTCACCCCCAAACTGATGGACAAACTGAAGTAGTCAATAGAACATTGTCTACTATGCTTAGGGCTGTTTTGAAGAATAATAAGAAAATGTGGGAAGAATGTTGGCCTCATATTGAGTTTGCTTATAATCGTTCATTGCATTCTACTACTAAGATATGCCCTTTTGAAATTGTGTATGGTTTCCTACCTCGTGCACCTATTGATTTGTTGCCTCTTCCATCTTCGGAGAAGGTTAATTTTGATGCTAAACAACGTGCTGAATTGATCTTAAAAATGCATGACTTAACTAAGGAAAACATTGAGCGTATGAATGCTAAATATAAACTTGCTGGAGATAAGGATAGAAAACATGTTGTGTTTGCACCTGGAGATCTTGTTTGGTTACATTTGCGTAAGGATAGATTTCCTGATTTGCGCAAATCAAAGCTAATGCCACGTGCTGATGGTCCTTTTAAGGTGTTAGAGAAAATAAATGATAATGCATATAAACTTGAGCTGCCTGCAGATTTTGGGGTTAGTCCCACTTTTAACATTACAGATTTGAAGCCTTATTTGGGTGAGGGAGATGAGCTTCCGTCGAGGATGACTTCATTTCAAGAAGGGGAGGATGATGAGGACATCAATACCATTGTTACACCCACAGCCCCTGCTGCTATACATACTGGACCAATTACTAGAGCTCGCGGACGCCAATTAAATTACCAGGTACTTTCGTTTCTTGGTAATGATTCTAATGTTCATGAGAATATGATGCTGCCTAAATTGGATACATTTGTTTTGCTTACAAATGAAGGGCCTAGCTTTGAGAAGGATGAACATTGGAGCAAGAACAAGCATGGAGATGATGGCATGCGCATGGGGGACAAGAACGGAGTTACAAGTGATGATTTCAGGACATTGAAGCCACCATAATGCGTCCATGAAGCCTTGGACGAAATATACAAGATGCTAATTCATAACTTTCGTCCAGAGGCTATTCTAGGTGCTGCGTCACCTTATTATTGGTCCAGGCCCATGTAATTTCGAAATACTTGAGTATAGGCTATTTTTAGAGTCCGTATGTGTGGGGAAACAAGAGATAGGGTTGGTTTCGGACCCCTTCCCCAAGGGCCACGAAATTCCCCCCCTCTTCCTCCATATATACAGCCCTTAGGGCGTCGTTTAGACTTTGGGTTTTGTTTAGATTAAAAGTTCGCCATAGCTGCAACTTCACGTATTTCGTTTGTGTTCAACGACCAGACAAAGGCGTCACAGAACCCCACCTTGATCAATAAATCTTTCATCTTATATTCGCAATATCCAGATTGCAATCTCAGTTTCTTGCTTGTTCTTCGTTTGCTCGCAGGAAACAGACCCTCGTGGTCAGGTTGATCGTGCTCCGGCGTGGTCAATAACCTCTCGGAGTTGGTTTAGCGATTGCTAAGGCGCGACGTCATCGCACGTTCGTAGTCGGATCGTCAAAGTCGACTTCCACCAAAGCGATATCCATCATCTCATCAAAAGACGGGACACCTTTGCTTCTATCACTTTCGGCCTGTATTGGCCCGTGAATTTTTCGGCTCAACGCTAGCCCAATCTAGGTTTTAGCCTGTTAAAAGCCCATGGTATTCTCTGGCCCAGCTGGCCAGAACTTTACTTGGCCTGTTAAAGGCGGAAAACTACTATATGTTTAGACCTGCTAATGGCCCAAGATGATTATAGGCCCACATTTTGGCCCATATGAGTAACGGGCCGGCTTCAAGACCGACAACACTGAGATCCACTAAACCTTCCGGCCTAAATTACAGCATACCCACCAAGAATAAACCTAGACTGTACAATAAAGAAATTACGACATATTACATCCACTGGGAATCAAAGTTGCTACCAGTGATAATAAAGCGCAACGTGATCACGGATTACATACACTGGGCATCAAAGGTCGCCACCAGTGCATATAAACGCGCCGATAAAAGAATATACAAAACTGAGAGCACTTCAGAAGGCATTAGGCCTGGCCAGGACGGGCTCCGCAAGCAGCCGAACAAGCTGATGAGACCTCAGTTGTGTCAATGATAGATGCTCCCCCTAGCTTTATAGCACCATAGTGCGCAAGGTAGTCCTCTGAGATCTTCATTGCATCATTGACATCAAGTCGGAGTTGAGCTGAAGCAAGCCTTTCCGCTTTAAGTTCTGATCATAGAAGTCGAACTGATTGAGGCAGCGACTGCACAGAGGTTGTCTCATAGCTGCTGGTGAGTAGCTTCAACTCACTGTCTTCATCAAGACAGGACCTTGGGGTCATCTTGCTCTCTTCAAGATGGTTTGGCTCACTATCTTCCCTAAAGTTCTGCCTGGCATAAGAGATACGACTATGAAAGAGAAACAAGGAGACACGTAACAGGTTTCACAATTATATAAGCAAATAAATGGATTTGTTCTGCATAATGAACATGTTTTTACAACTACAATTTAAAACTGGTAGTTGTTGCAAACATCCAATCAGATGTAAACAACAAAGTAAATAGGAGTGGAGGAAATGATGCCTATCCAAATCTATACTGGAACAAATTTTGAAGGCTTGAGAAGGATGAACTTATGTTACATGTTAACACGGGCTGGACAAAGCCCTTATCCATGTTGATGGAAGGATAATTCAATAAATTCCCCAAAGAAACTTCTTTATAAGCGTTGCCATTATTCTGCATTTTGCAAAGAGTAAATATAGATCAAATAATATTGGAAGAAACAGAGGATAATGAAGCTCAGGTGCAGACTGATGATACATAATCAAATAGCAATTAATTAAGTACAATGTTACAAGGCAAAAGGTACTAACAAGAGGAATGCAGACATCAACATGTGTAGTGGCATTGGCTTTATTCAACATTTTGGCAAGAGTAAATGTAGTTATGATGATTTGGAGAAAGTGGAGGGTAGGGCAGATAAGATGCAAAGTAATGCTAGACAATCAACTATCTCGCGATGCAAGTACAGTAATACCACCACTTTCCGTTATTACTTGTCGCTCAAATGGATGTATCTAGCACTATTAAGTTCTACATACATCCAATTGATCAACAATTATTTCGATACAGAGGGAGTACATGACAACATGTACTTACATGAGCAATCCAAAACTTCATAACCATTGTGTTAATTCTACATTTATCTAAGAGTAAATATTGATCTTATAATTTCAAGCAAAGGGAGGATAAAGAAGCGAACATTTACATTGATGCTACATAATCAAAGAGCAACGAGTGTAAGATGCTGACAAAGGGCAAGAGGTACTGACAAGAACAATGCAGTGCCCAGTATTGTTGTGAGATCCTATGATCCTTTGAGCAAGGATATTCATATGAAAGTAGTTTTCACACAAGAGAGAAGGTAAGGCACAAGCATAAATTTAGGATTTCAAATTTTGAATTGATATCATAGACAATACCTGACGTTGGGCTCTCTGCAGTTCTAATAGGGGTTTGGCCAGTGGAGTAGGGGTAAAGTGTGGTACAGTTGGGCCTGTGTTTTCTGTGGTTGCTGATCTATCTGATTTAACAGGTATCACTACCTTTTCCAAATACCTACTCCCTCCGTCCCATAATATAAGAGCGTTTTTACACTAAAAATGCTCTTATATTATGGGACGGAGGGAGTAGTTTGTACTCCTTGAGGATCTGCACTCACCTTCTTCCTTTTGGACATCTATTATGAAAGAACAACATTTTACTGGAAAAACATAGTATGATGACACATGGAATAGGCACAGAAAATGGATAGGTATGGCATATACTCATATATGATGCTTAAACTAAGTAGAAGTAATGCAAGAGGTCATATGCAAAATATGTGCGACCAATACAACCTTGCCAAGTTAGAGCAAGCACCTTGATGGGTGAATAAGATAGGCCATCCTCCACCATGCCAAGTTTGTTAGCCAGTGGATTGTTCCGCAATATTCCTCTCGTGCGCCCATCCTCATATTCATTTTGACCATGTTCAATACCTGACATGCATGAAAACATAAAAACAAGTGAGATTATCTTTGTAATGCAGAAGTGATTCTAATCCAATACCGCCTCCCTGTAAACCCCTTTGTGCTATCTCTGCAATTCTTCTGAGAGATGGCATGCATGCTGTAATTTGGTGTGTGCATTAGTATAATGTGGCCCACTACTCAAAATATGAGAGCTCCAGAAGTGATGGTACTTCGCAGATGATAGCTTCAACATATAGTAAAGAAGAACAAGTCGACCTGACCTAACAGATTCAAAATATACTAAGGGAGAACAACTCGACCTGACCAATCGACCACAAATGTCTATGCTACTCTTCCCAACAACGAACATACTTATTAAACAAGAGAAGAGGACCATGTTAAAGAAGAGCAGAAGAGCAAGTAGATTGAAGATATTACAAGTCTTTCTATACACTGTCTGTTGCCCATCCATGATGAACCAGAGCACACAGAGAAATACTATTCCTTCCGGTCTCTCCATATGTGGTTCACATGCATTTTGAAACTAAAGTAGGAACATTTAGCTGACCAATTAAACATGTCTCAGTTTTACTAATATCAGCATAATATCATATTTGAATTTGTACAACTAAGCTTGTTTAGCTCGTTGGGTGGAGCACTGCTATTACGACACGAACCACGTAGGCTGTTCATGGTCATCATAAAATGGGGAAACCGTAAGCATGATGAGTATAGTGTTGACCGTGGCAGTGGGATGGCGGATCTGAAACTAAGATTTGGTATGGACAAGAAAGTATAGTCAACAAGTGACAAAGAAATGCAATTCTCTTGTCTCTCTATATGTCGCGACATGCATTTGGAAACTCAAGTGGGACCTTTAGCTAAGCAATTAAATGTGTTTGTTAACTAATATCAGTATCATATCACAATCATATTTGAACAACTAAGCTTTGGAATTATGAGTGTTGTGTTGTTTAGCTTGAAGGGTGGAGTACTGCTAGTACGACAGAAAGCACCAACGCAGATCATAGTAGAGTAGATAAAAGGGGAAAACCCTAAGCATCAAGAGTAAAATCAGGAAAATGGAACTAGCTGGACCAGTGGGTGGCGCACATGCTTTTCGAAACGAATATAGGAACATTAGGTGACCAATTAAACATTCTCTGTTTTAGTAATATGAGCATCATATCAGATTCGTATTTCAACAACTAAGCTTTGGAATTATGAGTGGCATGTTGTTTCGCTTGATGGGTTGAGGTCTTGAGGAGCAGTGCTAGCACGACACGAAGCACCTACGACGACGGTAGTGAATATAAAGGGGGGAAACCATAAGCTTTATGAGTATAGTGACCATGCCATGGTGGATCTGAAGGTGCAAACCGTACAAAGCTACTTCACAACCAATGTTTGCTTTCAACTAGCCACTACAGTTTGGTACGGACAAGAAAAGTACAGTAAACAATTTACGATCTATTTTCCGGGTGTGATCAATAACTTAAGCAGATATGAAAGAGTACCACCTCTCTTGCGACACCGTGTAGGCCCCTGCTGATACATTGAGGGTGTTGCGGGTGCGATGGCTGTTGGCGGCGCGGAAGAAGATTTTAGACGATAGACGGCCGGGTCGGGGGATAGGTCCTGTTGCCGTGGACGAGGCGGTCGTAGGAGCAGCAACGACAAGGTGGACAACGGAGCCGATGAAGCGTGAGGACGCGATGAAAGGATCTTGGTCCGGCGTTGTGGGTGAGAGACGTCCATCTCTTGCAGTGGACGACGGGATAGGGGTAACGGCTCCCGCAAGGTGGAGGATGGGGTGGCGGACGAAGGAGGCTGGCCGCAGTGAGGAGGTTGTTGTGGCACCGATGGTGTATGAATGGGGAAATGGAGGGGGAGGGGGGATCTCATACTTTGGGACACGCTTGTCTGAAATGTGGGAAAGTTACGAACTTATCCCCCGTTCAAAATTTCGGACATCACGTCGGCTGGAGATAGGACGGTAATCTCGCATCTCCCTAATATTTGCCGGTAGCGATTTTGGGCGAGGAGAGGGTGTTTTGCCGCCCATGATTGGCGCCCAAGATGTATGAACGGGGCTGACAAGTAGGGAGGCTGTGTCACGTCTGAGGGAAGTTACACATCTGCCCCTATTTAAAATATTTGCCTACATCGATTTCGGACGAGGAGATTTTGTTTTGCCGCCCACCGTGTATGAATGGGGAAATGCAGGGATAGGCACATGTCTTTCGGACGAGCTTGAATCAAATGTGTTTTGCCGCCCACGGTGTCTGAATGGGCTCAGAGGCGGTCGTGTCATGTCTGATTGAAGTTACTAGTCTACCCCTATCGGTAGCAGTATAAATCCGATCGATTAGGATGTCAAGTGTCAGGGGTAGACAATAATTTCCATCTCGCAAACACTTGCTTCGGGCAGCCCACAAATGATAGTGGGTGTTTAGCCGCTTCATTCAAACCTTGGGAGAATTAGCATTCACGTTGCCCTGGCAACTAAATTCAAATCCAATTTGTATTCGATTACGAATATCCATAGATAATTCTATGTTTTGCTATTTATTTCTTCAAAACCACGACAAAGATTTATTCCACCTTTATGTATGATTATGATCTAGAAATGTCATGATCTTCGAATTCAGTAGGTTGGATACACTTTGAGTCAAACAGTTATTCCATCCAATACAATATGCTCACACGAAAAACAGTTCACCTTATGTCAATCATACAAGTACTGAGGATTACCTCGCCTAAAAAATTCAGATCATTACAACACATGGACAACATAGGGGGTCTTACAACATAATCCATTCAGAGACATGACACAACATGCAAGTATAATAATCTAATGACAATTTCAACTCGTATCTAAAGAAGAACTGGGATTACCCGGGCCTTCACATAGCAGAAGCATCAGGACCTCCTCCGTCTTCAAATGCAACATTCTTACTTCCTCCAATTCTTGGGTTGCTTGCATAATGCATGCAGCTAATTGCATAATTTCCAGCCTCAAGATCAAGATTACCTCATTCATGGCAGCCACACCATCTCTTTCTGCCTCTAGTAGAGCCTCAAGAACTATAATATCTATGCTCAGACTACTCTCCGGCGGTGTTGCCTGTGAACTGCTACCATCTGGTAACATGGATGGTGCACTGCTTCCACAAATAGATTATGGGGTTGTACATTGTGTCCTAGTGTGAACGGCATCCTGAAAGGTTTCCGCTGGACATAAGTAACAGATAGTTATCGCATGATCCAGGCAGTAAGCTTACATGGTAAACGAAATACGAATTATTGCCGAGCATGGCAAGCTATATCTAAATGGTTCGAAGCACCATCAGCCGAAAAGAAATTAAAATGGTAAGATGAAACTAGGGATGTAAGTGGCAAATAAACGACATCCGCCAGTCCCATCTAGTTAGTTTTTGCTAGCTCCCTAGTTCATTTTCCTCAAAAAACAAGAACTCTTTTGAACTATCATACCACTAGTGGACTTTAATCGGGATTAAACGGGACCCAGTTGACATCCCTAGTTGAAAGGGAGTGTACCACCGCTATATTTAAGTTGCCAAGGCATCTAAGCAGTTGAAATAATCTAAGAAAGCACTTAACAGTGTGGCCTCATATAAACTACGATGACAGTCTTGTGATGAAGTTCATAGGAAAAGTTAAGGACTCAAATGAACTAGGCATGCATTTCTTTACGATAGTACAACAGGCACTGCTGACATATTGGCCAACTCAGGTATAGCCTAACAAGTAACAAACAAGCATTCGAAACAAGCAATACAGCAAAGCAGACAACTGAAATATTTGTAATTCTGTAGGATTACAGGTTGAGGGCACACGCCAAGAAAGCAGCTCACATGCATTACATTTCACATGTACTAAAACACACTGGCTTACCATATGTTGCTGTGAAGCCTCGCTGTTGTTGCAATGTTCTTTGAAGATATCGTCAGCATCCCGTGGTTGCAAATCTAGTTGTTGTAGTTTATTCTGCACCCTCTATTTAGGTAAAATTAATTTTAATCGCATGCATTGGTTCGAATTGATCATCAATGGTTCATCTAAACTAATGAAAGAAGGGTGTGTGCTTACACGACAATATATGTACTTCATTCTATTTTTATGCTTGTTCGAGGTGCCAGCCCCAAAAGAACAAATATTTTGCTTGATGGGGTTGGCAGCTCCATAATTAATAGAAGCATCAAATTAGTCATGCAACTTGGGAAGATCAAGAATGCACAAAAAAGTAATGAACAGAGGCTCAGAGGAGTGATGTAATAGCTAGCATAAAAAATGTAGGGTAAAACAAACAAAAAGCAGAGGAACCACATGCTAGTTTGCTGATGTGTAATTAAGCATAGAGAACATGAAGCAGTATGATGGAACCAACAGATGGCATCAGAACAACACCATTATCATAATTATAGCATGCAAGAAGTAAAATAGTAGGCAGTGATATCTAGGAAGTACAGTAATACTTAGGACAAAACTAAATCATTGTAACTATATGTGCACTGGTTTGTAATTTAGCACATGTAACATGTTCACTGCCAGAAGTATGGCCCTACAGGTGCAAGCAGAATAACGCGTCTCATAAAAAATTGAATGATGCCCTAAAGAAATTCAAAGGTGCGGTGCTTATGCTAAGAAAGTGAACGTAGGCGTCAGCCGTTGGATAATAGTACCTCATTCTCGGCGACGTATGGGTATCGTTGTCATACTTGATAGCTAAGGATCGTCCATGGTGCTCGTGTTGCGGTTGAGTTTGGGCCGGCTGTCACCGTTGCTGAAGCGGCTCCGGTGCTTCGATTGTGGCGCCTGTCGACCTACAAGAAAGCTCATCTGTGTTGAACAGTTCCACGATAAAGAAGAGAAAACCGAAGGAGTACAAATCAAAATAACCTGATGAGGCTGCGGCCTCAGTAAAGCAGGGCCAGTGGAGTTGAATATGGCGTCCATGGAGTGGGTCCGGTGTAGTGGACAAAGGCGTCGGCGAAGCACATCCGGCGCAGTGTACAGTGCTTTCGGTGAGGCGAATCTGTCGCGGCAGACAAGGGCTTGAATGAAGGGCCAGCAATGGGGCAGACGAGGGAGTAAGTGAAGGGCCTACACTGTGGTGGAGGAGGGCGCCGGTTAAGCAGATCCGGTGCGGTGGACCATGATAGCGGTCAAGGAGATCTAGAGTGGTGGACAAGCCAGTCGCTGAAGCGGCTCTGGTAAAGTGGTGAGTTGGCAGTTGGGGGTTCCAAGGTGCGGAAGGTAGATCCGGCGGGGTGTGTGGTCCACCGCTGTGGCAGAGGACTAGATTCGGCGGCTTGGCGTGGTTGGGGGGGGGGGGTCGGGGAGGGGAAGCGGAGGGGCTCTGGGGAAGAATGTTGGGGGCAAAGAGGGAAAAACAATGGAGTTACCAAAGCAACCCTTTTCCGTTCTTGTGGCAGGGGTAAAACAGGAATATCGCAGGGCTAAAATTTCGGGCGCGAGATATTTCGATGTGAGCGGGAAGTTTGAAAGCTTTTGGCACCTAAAATTAAGTGTTCTGCTCTTGTACGTCCAACTATGATATCATGGCCGAGAATTTATTTGTTTTGCACGCAAAAAAGTGCAAGTTTTGAAAATCAATGTCTCCAACTCGAAACTTAGATTGTCCATTCAATTCAAATATGGATCATTGAGCTAGTACAAGCAAATACCATCATGCAGTCCAATTCAGATGAAATTCCAAATGTGTTTATCCTAAATATGATGACCAAAGCAAAAATGTGTGTGTGTATGAATAAAGTGGATGCTTATAAAGTTTGAACATGCCCGTATGTGTATATCTCTTGGTTTGATATATGAATTTGAAATCATGAAATCCCGGCTTAAAAAATGTACCTCCGTTTAAATGAATTACAAAAGCTAATGATGGAGTTGAATTTGAAAATTCAAATCTTAGGTTTGTAATTCTGGTACTTCAAGGTATATCACGCATGTTCAAAAGTATCGTTATCTCATAGTCCAAACTGTGAAACAAATTGATCAACCATGAGTGCACACACTATTGACCATATATATCTCAATTACGCTAAAGTCCCTCAAATATAGACACCTCACTCTTTATCTGAAGCCACCCCCACGCCCCCCGTCCCCCACACAAGTCGTTCTCTCCCCCGGACACGAACACACAAGCACATTAACACCCCCCTCTCTTCTAAAGTCCGGACCCCAATGTAGGTCTCTATCTCTTTGTCTCTCGGGCATGCACACATCTTTTCCCCCACTCTCTAGGTCTCCCGGCATCTCTCTTTCCCAAGCACACGCACTATGTAGAGTGTATCTTTCCCATACACACAAAACGTCGCCCCCAAACGTCTATCTCCCTAGTTATGTGGTTCTCGCACACTCACCTCACACACCACCCCCACTGCAAACAAGCACACTTTGTCTACTTGTGCACCACTCTCCTCTTTCTATCTCTCCCACATGCGGACCCACCCCAGCTCCTTCCCTGTATACATATATGATGTGACTCTTTCCATAGCTCCCTAATGTATCACCGTTCTCAATCTCGCATGTTGTTCTCTACACCATCTATTCTAGATCTCTCATGAAGTCCCTATCACACACAAGATGATTCGCTTCCCTTGCGTCTCCATACATAGGCCACTTTCGAACAACATCAACGTTGTCTCCCTATCTATACACCACTTCTGCACACAAACGACCCCTCTCTCCCCCTCTCTTCCTCTCTCTCCCTCTTGCTAGATCTCTCTCTCGCTCACACCCCTCTCCCACACACACTCGATGTCTCTTCCAAATAGTCTGCTCCCCGCCCGCACCCATGCTATCCTGCTACTACACATGCCTTTGTCTCTCTTTGACACATATGTCACACCATTCCCCCTTCCCTATACTAGGTTTACATCATTAGTGGTCTCTCTTCTCCACATACACACACACACACGCACAAACACCCATCTATATGGATCCTTCTTTTAAGACACACACCCTTGCATATTCTCTCCAGCTCTAGGTATGTATATATCCCCCTCTCTCTAGCTCAGATGCACACCAAAATTCTCCATCTCTCTAACTCACACATCTCTCCCCATGTCCGCATGTGTATATCACACACTCACTCTCTGATTATGTCTATGTGTCTCCACATTACACAACACAAAGCCCCATGTACATGTCTCTCTCTATCCTCCACACATAGATACAGAAAGAATCTCTTATCATTGCCTTAGTCTCTACACATATCACACACGCACGCTGTCTCTCTCTTTCACACATGCTCAACAAAGGTTTTCCCGTGAATAACTTACCGTATATTCATCAATAGTCATGGCAGTACGACGAACACGAGACGTGAAAAAGAATAAATCTACACGTGCGTAGACCATGCAGTATGACTACTAGGACTAGAGCAAGCCGAAAGCGCGCCGCCGTTACCCCCTCCTTATTGGCGACGGGAAAACCTTTGTTTTACACAGTCGAGAAGTCATTGTGCTAAGGCTCCACATGTTGAGCCATTGAATAGAATGTAGATCCAAGTTTACGGAAACAAGTATCGATAATACATTTGTATCCCCATTATTATATTTCTTCTCTTATAAAAAAACCGAGTTGTTGATGATGGTACGCCTGCCATCTTGCAATATAGACCATCCGATCTATATCTAACAGATAGAAATTAAACTAAAAGATACCCGCACCTCTCTCCACATTTGCAGACAAGGCCTTCCCTCGTTCATCCTTATCTCCAACAACTTCATTGTTGAGCAGTTAAAAAAAGGAAGCCTCTGGAACAAACTGGCATGGTGGTCGCTGTCGGCGTCATCCATCCCGATGCCTCCGCTCAGTCCGACCACCAATCACCACCATGCCCCACTCCTCCTCACCTTATCTCTCCTCTTTCTCGAGATATCATTAGTTTTTACACATGGGATTACTCCCGTATGGGTCAATCACAATAGGTGTTTTATAAAAAATGCATCTTGATGTTCCGTGCAATGCACGGACATCTTGCTAGTACTCCTACAGAAGACTTAGTTGGTGATGATGGTGTGTCTGCTATCCGTCATTTCTGACCGTTAGATATACATCTAACGACTGTGAGGTAAGTTGTTGCCTTTTCTCACCAACATCCCACTTCTCTACCAATTTGCAGAAAAACCCATATTAGTATCTTAAAACCAACCACATCCCTCCCTCACCTCACCAAAACAGCCCAAGGAATATATTCTGATTGAAACATAATATATCTCTAGTGATATATGTATATCAAAATTAGAGTGTTTTCTATCAAGTTTGTGCATAAGTATTAATCTAATTATGATCCGTTGCAACGCACGTGAACATTGCTAGTATTTCCAACCATGCAAAAAATGCTAGTATTTCCATAGTTTCGAGTTTTCCATCAAGATATTAGTCACTCATGGTTGATATTTAGTTTCAATTACGTACACATAGGCACTATGTAACTAGCCGTTCTTATTGGCTTCCAAAGCTTAACTTTCACTCCTACTTACAGTATGTAGAGTATTTAACAAAAAACTACCACTTTCAACCAGCCCTAGGAAGAAACTATTATACAAAAAATAGCAAAAACATACCCAAATTTCTTAATCCGCGCCAAAAAAATAATACTACCTAGTGCCAATTAGGCTCCTTTAAACTCGTTTATGACAGGGTTGGCCCACACGTCCGTGCTGACGAGGTAGCTTAAACCAACACATTTTGTTTGACCGTTGACACAGGGAACCCACATCTGACTTTCTATACTGTTATTCCTCCTCAAATCATTATTTTTCCTGAACATTACTTCAAACAGTACTGATGCGTGTTCATCGGTGGCGCCGGAGATGAGCGAGTTGGCCGCCGCTCCGCCGGACGGGCCGAACGCCGCGCTGGCCTCTGCACGGGTTGGCTGGCTGGCCCGAGCGTGACTCACGCACGAGCAAGCCGTCGCGCTAGCCTTCACTCGAGCCAGATGGCTGGCCTTAGCATGGCGCGCACGAGCAAGCCACCGCACCGCCGTGCCAACCTAGCTAGCAAACCTTGCGGACAAGCAGCTGGATGCATCCAGCAGGGTGTGTACTATCTTGGCTAGCTAGCGGTCGCGAGCGTCGGACGGAGCTGGCATCCAGGCTGCCGCAAGATGGGCTCCCCACCGCCGGCGGTGATAGCTGCGTCCCATGGTCGAGGATGACTAGGTGGACGGGCTGTAGGTAGGAGGTCACTCGGGGATTTTTGTCCAGACTGACATGTAGGTCCCACAAGTCATAACGCCTAACTTGCCGGTCGAATAGAAGGCGTTGACTTAAGGGGCGACATGGGGTGAAACGTGCCTATAACAACACTTTGTAGAGTAGTCGTTTCTTGGTGGGCTGGTTTGTAAGGGCATGTACAATGGTTGATAAGGTAGTCTTATCTTAAGTCTGCCACGTTTGCAAGTGGTAGTAGTTTCTTGGCATCATTAGTGGTTTCTTGGCATTATTAGTGGTTTCTTGTAAGGAACAATGTACTAGCGACAAAAGGAGATTCTAGGTTGCGTTGTACTCCAACGGGTACTACTAGTGGTTGCGGGAGTGTATAGCTCGTTTTGTGGGTTCGATCCCGGCCGAACGCACGGCGGCCTTTTTTGTAAATAGTAACTTCACTGCGAGCCAATATTATACACTGGTAGTTTGACTTTTGAAGTCGAGCGGATGCGTCGCACGACAATCTGGGTGCACCAGATAGCCCAGCCACGTGAACGGGTTTTCCGTCCCATCATCTCGTGGCTCGCGTACTAGAGTAGTACTTCTACATATCAATTCACACCATGCAATGTTTCTCACCCGCGTGCTCGCCCTAGCCGCACCTCGCTTGCAGCTTCCTCATCAGCTAGCTTATTTAAACTAGCACCTCCCAATTAAGCCCGAGGAGCCGGAAAAGCCTGGCGCGGCATTGGGAACTGTGCAATATGGTTGTACGTAAAGTGTAGTACTCTACTACTCTATAGCTTGTGGCGTTGCACACATGGACTTCACTCCATTATCGGCTCCATAAAAGAAATTCCTCTCGACCTGATTTTGTTTTGTTTTGAAACGGAGGCAAAAGCTTTGCCTCATCTCATTCATAAAGAAGGAACTACTAACAAAGTTCGACGAGATCCATTACACCTCCACAAATGGAAGCGAAAAGCCTAGTTTCGCTGTATCAAATAACTCAAATGTTCTGCCCCCTCAGTAACCGTTGCTGATAAACAGGTTGCTAGTGTGTGTGTGTGAGAGGAGCGGCTGAGTAGACCAGCTATGCACTTGAATAGAGCATGGAGAGTACCCACTACGCAGGTGTACTTTCCCTACATTGATAGTACAACGATGGTTCTAGAGAACAGTAGTACCCTCCACTTCCAAGTGTAGCTCCTTGGCCCCGAGATTCAAGAGTTCAAAACTGGTGCACTATAGAAGTACAATACATCGCACTACTAGTTGAGAAAGTAGTACTAGTACTGCTACAGTACGAGTACGTAGTAAATAATAGCCTCACCATGACGGGGCACGAGGCACTACCACTATGCGTGCCCGCATAATTTCCTTAGCGAAGGGACAAGGCCCTGCGGTTACTACGCTCTTATCTACTCGCCAGTTCCCCTCCCCCCGAAGAGAAGGCAGTTCGCCGCTGCTCCAATGGATTCGCCAGGCGGTTCTCCTCCTCGTCGGGGCTGGGAGACCTTGGACGACGATCCTCTGGGAGAAATCGCACGCCGCTCCGACGTCCTCACTGCGGCAAGACTTGGTGCTTCCTGCACCAACTTTTTTAGACGATGCTTAAACAAGCTTGGGAAAAGGCCACGCTTGTTGGTCTTCCATGCGTCCTCGAGGAGAAGTTTCTTCTATGGGACAATCCTTCAAACAGTCCACCGCTCCCTGGACATGGTTGCCCGTTGACTCCGCTAGAGTTGCCGACGTTGAGAGGTAGTCGGATTTTGTCCGATGAGCAGGTCAGTCATGGAGTTTGATCATGTAGTACTTAGTTATTCCATTTCCATCCCGTAATTTCTCCGCTGCACACCGTCTTATATATAGGTCTGGGTTGGTGCCAACAAAGATTGGCTTGCATACCTCTGGCTGGATACCACCATCATTTTGCACAACATCGATAGCAGTGCGGCCGTTCCCGTAGACCCCTTCTCCACCATTGGGATCGGCCTTCCGGACTGGCTGGGCTTGAATACGTATGATGATGCCTACATGAGATTGAAGAAGATAGCAATTGCAGACCCGCCGACAAAGCGATGCGGCTACGATGATTGCTATCTCATCGTGGTGTTCGACATAAGGATTGATATCAATACAAGAGGCAGTAACAGCAGAGGCTGGCGCATGTTGGCCGCGGCAGATTTGTACCCCTACACGTTCGAAGATGTCGTGCGCCATCTAGGCCGCATCTTCGTGGTGACAAGCCAGGGGACTTGTTTCATCTGGTTGCCATCCTACTGTACGAGAGATTACAAATGTAATGCACAAACCATCATTTGCATCCCTAATGGTACTCCATTATTTTGCAGGGACCAGTCATCCCCCGATCAAAATAAGATCGCCGATCCTGGATGTGCATTTGTATCCGCGGTCTGGTCTAACCTGGAACGTTGTAGCTGACTTTGGCATATTGGGATCAACTATCTTAACAGTCGTTACCCATGGTACCACTGATGTGCAACATGGTCACACAATCTACCACGATCGGACTGTCACCATCTACCCAGGTATTCCATTTTCTCATTGTTGTGTGTTAGAGTAGTACAGTAGTACTTGTTAGTTATTTTCTTTTCTTGACTGGGACATGTTTACTGTACTAGTAGTACAATTTAGTATTATATTTTTTAACCCTCTCGCCTTCTCTTTCATTGTTGTACTACTTACTAGTACTAGTAGGAGTACTTTTTACCTTGGAGGACGCGTATAGCTAGCTGGGCCCTTGAAGACTTGAACCCACTAGCTCCCACCATTTTTGCTTTTCCATGTCTTACTATGTCATCCATGTAGCCAAGAGTGTCTATATATAATAAGCCGGCTATTTTACTTCCTCTATACCGGAGTAGTACTATTTGCTGCACAGTATTAGTGACCGCCATATTTGAGCACAACATTATTATGCATGGACCTTGACTATGTACGTCACCATGTGTCCAGATCTGAGATGTCGCGTGTACCAGATGAATGGCGCCGAGTTCGACCCCCGTGGTGCTATGTGGGTGCCGAGGAACACTCTTGGAGAGTACTCGCTTTTCATTGGGGACAACTACCCCATTATGAAGTGGATGCCACCTTCCATACACGAGAGCGAAGGCCTGCCGTTCATGAAGCATGGTTGTGTCTTCAGTGCGCACCGCTGGATGAACGACATGCTGGGACACGCTATCCCTGATTTATGCTGCTTCAGCTTGGATGAGTCTCCATTGTGTGGAACCGGACTAGAAAGCTACGACAATGATTCCCGTTGCCCACCACTATGGATCGTGCCATCCATGAAGAACACCTGGGACTGGAACCTGGAGGAGGACATGTAGCCCATCTATAATGTGTAAGTGGAGTATGGTAAATTGTGAATGGTAGCGCTGTGAATATGTATAGACTAGTCGTGCACAAATTTATCACATGAAGTGGAGATGAACTTGTGTGGAATACTGGCATTTGTCCTTTAGAATTTATTACTAATAAATGTGTTATGTGTATGTGCAACTTGTGTGGTTGTTGCATGGGCTCCAACACGCTCTTTGAGAGAAAAGCTGGCACAACTTTGCATATAGGTGACGTGGCGGCATCATACAGCAGCATCGTTCGCTATAGTTGTAGTACTCCTACTAGGACGACAACTCCTATAAAACCTTGCGCTTGGCTCTCTGCCTCTTCGGGAGGTTCAACAGTTCGTACTTGTGTGAACCTTGTACTTGGCTCTTCACCTCTTCGGAAGGTCCAACAATGATGATACTACAGTACAATATGCTTCTGGCAATCTGACACCGACTGAACTACTGCACGTCCACCGAGAGGGCGAGGACGAGGGCGAGGGAGTGGGAGAGGGAGAGGGCGCTGTAGTCAAAACCCTCTCCTCGTCCCACGAGCCACCACGCGCGTGGGCGAGGGAGAGGGCATAGTAAGCAAGCTTCTCCTCGTTCGGCGAGTTGACGGGACACATCAAAGCAGTACTAGTCCATACTGCATCCTTTCTGGTTAATATGGTTTAATTTGAAACGAGAAAAGTACACTGGCGGTCAAAGTATGTAACAATACGCTCTTTACTGTCACTATATAGTTTTGCGGTGATTATACGATCACTAGCTCATCGTAGAGCACCGTATTGTACCCTACTGACCGGCCACATCGTCGACGTGGCACTTTGTTGACTGGTTAAATTGACACCTGGTTTTTGGGTCCCACCTGTCAGTTGGTAGAGCAAAGAAATTAGTTAAACAAAACTTTACGTAGGCGCGACAGGAGTCCAACCCTTGCGCGCGAACCACCCTGGCTATGTATGTGAGTGCATGCACGTGTACTCCCTCGGTCTTCCAACAAAGAGTGTTCATCGGCTCAAAAACAAAGAGTGTACATCTACACTTCCAATGCATTTAGCCTTTAATCTAATCGATATTGATTGACTAATGCACCAACTTGTGCTCTAGCTATAGGATACATGTCTATCCTTAATTACAGCATGCAACAACCTTCATTTAATCTTCTCTCAATGGTCGCATGCACACATAAGTCTGCTACTTTTGGGCGTTAATTATGCCATGAAGTTTTGGTTCCTCCTGGTCAATTTGTAAATCTCTATATGTACAGTCTTTCACGGACGTAGGGACTAGGTTGAGCACTTGAGCGTGAGCATGTGTGCTGCGTCTTGTGTTGTGTGCCGCATGGATGCGTGAGTGTTGTGTGCGTGCATGTGTACGTGTGAGTGTTGCATGTTGCATGCATGCATGAGGCTTTTACTCCCTCCCATTGACATGTTCATATTTCGAGCTTCATTAAAACGTTGCATGCAAGAATTAAGAGATAACTCACCAATGCGGGTAAAAGTTCTGGTCATTTGTTCCTCACGCATGCATTCCAATTAATACGTTCGTAAACACAATTTTCTTGAGGAAAACGAGCCTATTATTGACTACTTTCGAAAAAAAAATCTTCGGGCACTCATCATTTACTACTCCCTCCGTCTAGGTGTGTAAGTCATCTTCCAAAAATTAAATAATCCCAAAACACTTAGAACAGTACATTAACTCCCTCCTCGTTTCTTGTTTCGTGACATATCAACCAATAAGAGATGTGGGCTCTGCATGCTTTCAGTGGCTTGAGACTTTCAAACATGACATGGAATGGTTAATTCATTGCATGCAATGCTATTAACTAGCAAAAAAACATTAAGTTCTCTTGTTTTCCCCTCCGCCTTGGTCGCGATGCACTTATATACCTAGATGGAGGGATTACTACCTTGGTTGATGATTTTTTATTGACCTGTATATAAACCTCCATCCTGGTTTAATGGTCCCCTTCGTACTTAGTGTAAAATTTTGACCATAAATTTAACTAACAAAGTGTCAATGCATGTCATAAAATCTATACCATTAAAAACTATGTTCAAATACAAATCCAATGATATGATTTTTGGTGAAATGCATTAACATTTTATTAGTTAAATAGATTGTCAAAGTTTGACACAAATTACTACTAGTACTCCTACATTATTGGCGTCGGGTGCCTTGGCCAATGTTTCATCTTGTTGGACAGGATGAGCGTAGAGGCATAGGGATACTGTAGATAGGATGTCTTCATAGCAATCCATTATTCCCCATCTCGGTCAGAGAGAACTATTCAACTAGTCTTCTTAGTGAAGTGACAGTACACACTGCAGCAGATGGGACACTTAATTAATAAGCTGAACCAGCGTGTTGGTGTTATTAAATCAGCCTTACCCAGTACCGCCATCATGTTTGCCAGTGGAGCACGCTTCCGCAAATACGCCTACGCACCTCTCTCTTCCATTAACTGACATGTGGGCCCTCTTGAGGTAGACCCACATGTCATAGGCTTAACTATTTACACTCCGAAGAACAGTATATCCTGGTAGTAGTACTAGTAGAATTGAGATTTAATGCACTTTCTTCCCCGTCTTTCCGTTTTCTTCCTCCTCTCTTCTTCTTCCTCCTCTCTTCCCCATCGTCGGCCACACACCATTTACCCCCGCTCACTGCTCGCCCGCCCAAATCCACTTCCCCACTCGCTCGCAGGCACCGAAAACCCCAATCACTCAGCGCCCTAAAAACCCCTATGGCAGAACCGACTGACACGCAGAGCCACGATTGGAATTCCCTCCCCGATGTTCTCTTGGAGCAGATCTGTAATCATATGGACCTGCTCAGCATCGTTTGTCTGGCCGCATGCTCGATGTGTTTGTACCATCTACTCATTTGCAACCGGACGGCCCTTTTCAAGACACCCTGCTTGCTGATGCTCGATCCTCGCAGGTGGTCCAGACACTGAGTTGACGATCCTACGGAGGTTGCCATGGTGCCCCTCGACATGCTACCACTACCCGTCCACCTGTCCCTCATGCGCGGCCACTACTGGGCAGGCATGAAGGCCAACTAGATCATCCTCATCCACCAATCCGGTAGTCTGTGGCGTCTCGTGGATATCTACACCCAGCGAGAGATCACCCTTCCATCATTGGATACCACCACCATCGAGCCTCGCGGCCCGCCGGACACTCCTGCCTACTACGCACGAGACGTGTCGAGCTTTTGGCTCGACCTCTATTTGCTGAAGGTTGTAATCTGTGAAGTGCCCACACCATCAGAAGACTACATGGATTACAAGCGCATTGCCTTGTTCAACATGGGATTAGTCTATCTGGAATCCAGTCGCCATACATGGTTATGGCTCATCATCAATCCTGATGAGCCTCCATTTCTGTCTGATGCTATAGTGCACGATGGCATAGTTTACGCGGTCGACGCACAGATTGGCTGCCTATACTGGTGGAATCTATCATCGTGTAATTGTTCTATCACATCTCATCTTTACCTTATGAATACGACTGCCTGTTGATTGTTACAAATTTAGAATAGATAGTATGTCTATAACCACATCATTGCTATATGTTCCTCTCATTTCCTAGATTTTTATGACCACACATGTTATTGTTAGAGTTGATATGAGAACAATTGGCATCTAATGATTGTTACAATAGATATTATGAGTATAACCTCATGATTGCTATATGTTACACTCATTTCCAAGATTTTTATAACAACGCATGTTATTGCTTAGAGTTGATATGAGAGCAGTAGTAAGTGCTATGGTAGAATATGAGTAGGCCCTGTCATAGTTGTTTTCCTCTCATTGTTACATGATGTTTGAACCATGACATATTGCTAGAATACGAAAGCCATTGGCTTATTTATTTTAACTTGGGGTATGATTATGACCACATCATTGCAATTCTCTATCTATGATATGTGTCACTGTTATAATAATCTTAATTCCACATATATTCTGAACATGATTGTATATTTTTGTCCTTTTGGTCCCCAATTTGATTTGTTGCAGCAGACGCAAATGCACTGGCCTTCATGATTCCAGGACCTGGAATCATACCAATCAATGGGTGGTGGTTTATTGCTCGTTCAACTGACGGTGGTCATTTGACGCTCATTCGCACGTACCAAATTGACCAAACCATTTCATCAAACCACATGCAGTACAATGCCTGGGGCGTTCGTGACTGTGATGTCTATGGTTGCTTCGTGTTCGAGAAAGATCCCGGCTCCATTGGGCCGGGCGTATTCAACTGGAGGCAGGTTTACAGCCTCGGCAACCACTCCATGTTCCTTGGGCTCAATTATCGGATCATCCAACCAATCATCAATCATATCACCGGCGATGATTACCGTTGATGCATAGCATCCCACGTTCATCCCTATGTACACTCCGACTACTCTCCAAGCCCCAAGAGGACACATGATGAGACCTCGAATATACGCCATTGGACACAAGGTGAACTCGCTCCTCTCCGAACCGTTCACTTTCCACATGTGAGACATGGCTACTACCTCAAATATATGTGCTATGCATGACCGGGAACAAAGAGGAAGACCATGGACAAGACGACGAGTAAACCAAGCGCGAGGAGCAAGAGAAGGAGCTGCTCAGAAGCTTCAGCCACCGGACGACCGGACGACACCGGACGTCCGATGCCAGGACACTCATCTAGCAAGAAGGGCTAGCCGACGGAAACTACAGCGGCCGGACGACCGACAAGTACCGGACGTCCGACACACTCCAGCGACCAGACGTCCGACCGTATCCGGATATCCGGTGCCATCTATCCCGAGCCAAATCGCTGGACGTCCGACAAGTACCGGACGACCGGACCCTCGCGAGCCACCAGACATCTGGTACCTGTCGGACGTCCGACGCCTGTGTGTGCGCAGAGTATCGGGCCAAGGCCCATGTATCCCCCACTTACCCCTTCGTGGCCCTAGACTATATATACTCCTCCACCTCCTCCTAGTTAGGGTCAGCATAGGTTAGCTCATTTGAGATAGAGCTTTGCTCATCCATACGGATCTACTCCACGAGAGAGACCGCGCGCCTCTACGGAGAAGATCCACCTTGGATTCAAGACCCCTTCATGGGAAGACCCCTCAAGACCTCCTCACGGAGAAGAACCGGTTACCTTTGTATCGTCCTTTGTTGATCGTGGATCTTTTATCTCCTCTCATGTTTCGAGGATCTAGCATATGTGTGACATAATCTCGTGGGTTTGAGTGTTTCTCTTGTGTTTTCCCTCGTGTTTCCCCTCGTGTTCTTCGTGTTCTTAGTTGGGATCCGCTCCTTTCGTGAAAGATCGGTCGAATAGGGCTCCACCCTACATCATCTTGGTATCATGAGCCATGTTTATCACGATTTCGGAGCCTCCCCTCTTCGTTTCTATCTTGATTTTGTTGTGTTCTTCCCCAATTTCGAAAAAGCCGCACCAAAAATAGCCCCAATTTTTTTGTGATTTGTTGGTTTGATGATGTTTTGTTGATTTTGATCCATGGATTTGCTTGGTTTCAAGTGGATCTAGCATTTCCCCAAGTTTCCCCATCTTTCATCCACGAAATCTCATCAATTTTGACCCCAAAATCCCCAAATTCCGCCCGAAATCGCGTCCCGGATCTGAAATTTCGCGTTGACCCCGACCCACCGGACGACCGGCGTTTTTACAGACGTCCGGACCCCCACGAAGCACCGGATGTCCGTCATCCACCGAACGACCAGAACCGGCCAATAGAACAAAATTAGCGGATTTCCGAGCCCGACCGGATGTCCGACGACCGGACATCCGTCCATTTACGGACGTCCGACACCTGTAGATATCAACTTCGGCTGATTTTTGTTTTGCCCATAACTAATTCATCCGAACTCCGATTTTGACGTTCTTTAGCTCGTTTTGAAGCTATTGACATCTCCATTCTCACAAAAATATCACCAACATAATTTGACTCCATCAAAATTTTGAAACTTTGGCATCTTTGCCTAGGGCTTCCACCACATCATCCGCATAACCACCACCGACTTCCGCAACCTAACCCATTTTGAGCCCCATAGCATTAGTGGTTGCTTGAGTAGTGATTCGAGTATCCTAAGGTGTTTCTGCTACTTAGGGACGGTTGCTTCTTCATCAACCACCACCACCACTTCCGCATAAGCTTGCCCACCATACACTTCGCCACCCCAATTTAACCCAATTTTGTTTGAGTTGTGAGTTGTGTCTCCTAAGGTGTTTCGGCTACTTAGGGATGGTGACCTTTAACTCTGACTCACATAACCCCATAACCCCCACTTCCGCATTGCCTACCCATCATTGCATTTCCGCAATCCCTTTGAGCTTCCGCAAAACCACCACCGCTTTCCGCTACCACCATTTGACATTTGTCATTTGAGATTTTGAGTTCGCGGTTTTTCCGTTTCCTAAGGTGTTTCGGCTACTTAGGGGCGAGTCTCCATCATCTTGGTATCTACATCAAGAACACTGCCACTCATCATCGCCACGGACGGTAACCTCCATATCGGTATCATCTTGGTATCGTGGTATCCCTACATTGTATATTCCCTTGCCATTCCATTGATAACCCCTAGCCTATTTTGCGTCACTTGCCTATCGAGACTAGCCATTTGAGTATTGTCGGCAACGTTACTTGTGCACATTAGTGATCTACACCATCCATTGCATACATACCATATCATATTGGTACCATATCATCTCGTGTGCCTCAAGTTTGTTCCCGCATATATACTCAATTGCTATCTTGGTTTGTGCATTGTGCAAAAGTGACCATAAAAAAAGCTTTTAAGCAAAAGAGAAAGAACAAAGAGCTTGTAAGCAATAGCCATAGCATCATACCATATTGCATAAGATTGCCATATCCGATCATCTTGGATCAAACACGGGGAACCATACATATATAGCATACTTGGGATAGAAAGTTTATCCATTTTGCATCTTATAGGTTGTGCACAAGTGTCGTATCCGCCTATTGAGCAATCATGCTAGCGTCTCTCTTGAGTTGTGCAACACGAGCGTTTTCCGTGGGTTCCACATTTTGTGCTCATTCCTTGGTTGCACGACCCCATTTATCTATCCGTGTGTGTGTTTTCGTGTGCCACATATTGCTATTGGTCTAATTGTTTCACTTGCGAATTTGTGAATCTCTCTCAACATTATTGACTCTTGCTAACATTTTGCATCAAATTTTTTTGTTCCACTATCCTCACCGAGCTCCACCATAAGCCTTATTTATGTAGATGTGGGAAATCGACGAGATCGGTACCAATTGTGCTATTTCTTGTTACATCATTGAGTGATCATTGATCCATTTTCAACATCGATCAAGGTACATTTGGTATAGTTCTCTCCTTTCTTCCACTCATATTTGCTCGAGTTTTGTGATGGATAGGCAAGGCATTTCATCTCTGGTCTTCCACAACAACGATGGCGCGAACAACTACATCACCAAATCGTCAATCTTCGATCTACAACGACAAATGCAAGGCGCACAATCAAGATTGCGAGAGCGCATCGACAACCTTTCCATCAACATTCGTCACTCCGAAGCAAGGAAAAGGGACTACATTGACAACAAGCTTTCCGCACAAAAGGAGGAGCAAGATGCAAGGATGGAGGAGATTCGGACCTTGTTGATCAACCGTTCTTCCCCTTCATCATCCTCAAGGCGGTGACATTCAAGTCACAACTCTTAGGAGTGCAAAAACGATGCAAGCGCAAGTCGTCCACGTCCACATCTCCATGGCGACCACCATCACGTTTGTGATCCACATCGTCATGAAGGGCAAGTCACCTCCAAGTATCATGTGCACGACGACGACGTACGACATCTACATCGCGCTCAAGCACGACAACGACACCATCATAAAGAAGATGCTCGCCAAGCGCAAATGCACAAGTCCCAACAAGCCCTACTTCATGCTAAGGACAAGCTTCATGAGCAAAAGAGAAGACCGCGAGATGACCACAACCAAGACGGTGCTACGGCTACAACAACCACTTCGGCATCTTCGCCAATTGCTATCAAGGCATCTTCGCCTTTGGACATCTTCGCCCACTTCCCATGAGTTCGCCTACATCGACATCTTCAACAACGAGGCGACCACCTACGAGCGAGGGCGACACTTCCATCTTCGGAAGCCCCTCGAGAAAGATGGCTGAGCATTGGAAATTCCCTTCGGTCATGGAGACGAGCTATGAGGTGCCACATGATATGGGCCTCCAACAACAAGACGGTGACAAGAAGGTCGAGCAAGGGCCATCCCCTTCGACCACGGCGACGAGCATGAACCTCTTCAACAACATGAAGACGACGCCCATATTGGACTCATACTCCAAGTCAAGCTACGCGAGCGCACGTGGGACCTTCTCTTTGGTTTTGGAGGAGAGTGATTGAAAGTGCTAGTTATTGACTAGAGGGGGGGTGAATAGGTGATTTTTATGAAAGTCTTCAAAACATGGGAGTTTCGAAGACAAACAATAGAAATGAACCTATTGCTATGCAGCAGAAGGTAGACTACACTAGACAAGCCATAGACAAGTAAGCAATGAAGTGAAAGCACGAAGACTATTAGCAGCTAGGTAGTATGGATAAGGATGGAAGATAGTATGAAGCTAAACAACAACAGTCTTCACACAGTGAAGTCAATCAGATCATGCAAGCAGGCAATGACTTCACGAAGACAAACTATAAGTAGGGAGAGGTAAGAGATAGAACCAGTTGCTTGGTGACGACAAGGATTTGTTGGACCAGTTCCAGTTGCTGTGACAACTGTATGTCTGGTTAGGGAGGCCGAGATTCAACTCAGAAGACCGCGTCTTCACCTTATTCCCCTTGAGCTAAGGACACTTAGTCCTCGCCCAATCACTCTGGCAAGTCTTCAAGGTAGACTTCCAAACCTTCATAGACTTCGTTCACTGGCAATCCACAATGACTCTTGGATGCTCAGAACGCGATGCCTAACCGGCTGGAGGATTCACAGTCCTCAAGTGTAACAAGTCTTCAGATCACGCGGACAGAAAGACTTCAGTGATGCCTAACACTCTTTGGCTCTGGGTGTTTTGGGCTTTGTCCTCGCAAGGATCTCTCTCTCAAATGCTTTGGAGGTGGGTTGCTCTCAAATGACAAAAGCCGTGTACTAACTCTGAGCAGCCACCAATTTATGGTGAGGAGGCAACCCGACCTGATTTGTCCGAAATGACCCTGGGTCACTAAGGAACTGACACGTGTCCAACGGTCAGATTTCAAACACACGCGGCAACTTGACTTGGGCTACAAGTAAAGCTGACTCATCCAGCTCTGGATAAGATTTGCTCTCATTGTCTTCGCTCGAAGACATAGGATTTGGTTGAAGTGGTCATAGGATTTGGTTGAGCATCACAGCAGTCACTCTGACTTTGTTCACTTGGACCCCACTTAACAGTGCGGTGGTTCCTATGACTCAACAAAGAAGAAAAGGAAACTACGAAACAACTATGTCTTCGCACTCCATAGTCTTCACGTGAATGTCTTCTGAAGTCATAATCTTCGTTGTGAATATCTTCATAGACCACCATTGTCTTCAATGTCTTCACACATTTTTAGGGGTCATCTCTGGTAGGAAAACCGAATCAATGAGGGACTACTACATGTGTTATCCTGCAATTCTCACAAACACAGTAGTCCCTCAACCAAGTTTGTCGTCGATACTCCAAAACAAAGTAGGGGTGGCACTAGATGCACTTACAATCTCCCCCTTTTTGGTGATTGATGAAAAATTGGTTGAAGTTTTCAACGGGGATAAAAGTATGTGAAAGTTTAAGGATTTAAGGCATTGTCTTCATAAGTAGCAAAAGGCTCCCCCTGAACATGTGCATATAAGTAGTTTGCTCTTGAATGCAAATGCACATGGCAGGTTTTATTTGTGGAGATCCTCTTCAGCCTATGAAGACAATTCATCATGCATATAAGGATATAATGAAGATAATGACATGCATAATGAAAAATGGACGTCTGCGGAATGACTTCATGCGGAATTTATCATCGCATCACAGAGTAGCAGAAAACGTAGCAGACGACCATCAAGTTTAAGTGTTACAACCCAGAGAACCAAATGTATAAAAAACGAGAGTTGTAACCACTTGGCAAAAAATTATATAGAAACCACCCATATGGACCCGCTTGAAGACTATCAATTCATATGCTTCTCCCCCTTTTGTCAGTAAGGACCAAAAAGGTTGGAAGACATAGAGCATCTAATCGTTCCCATCAGGAGTAGATGAAGGTGCAGGGTCGACATTGGAGTTCGGTGGTGCAGAGGGGCCTGGTGCAGTGTCGAGACGCGGTGAAGCCATGGTTGGTGAAGTGGCATCGTCTTCTTTATCGACGACTCTCGCAACAACAGTTGTTGCCGAGGATGAATACTCAGAGTCTTCTATGGAAGGAGTCCGACGCAAGATTGCATTCTGGGGAGGCTTGGAATTAAATTTGAAGCCCTCTGTGAAGCCATCTTCGCAAATATCGTCTTCAGAGCATAGAAATGTGAGACTCTTCCAAGACCGCTGACAGGCTTCATGAGCTACGAATGAGTTCTTGGTGGCAAGGTTGCGAATGCGATTGACATCCCCCAAGATGCTCTGCATCTAACGCTTTAGCCACTCATGGTGTCTATCCTGTTTCTGATATAAGGCCACAAGAAGCTCTCGGTCATTGAGTACACGAGATTGCTTCTGAGGCCTTTGAGCAATGGTGCTTTCAGTGGCTTTAGTGTTTGCACGATGAGGCGCACGCATATTTCCAGCCAGAGGATAGTCTCGAGTTGCAGCAAGAACTCCCTCCATTGGTTGTGAGAAGCTTTGGTGATCAGCATTATGAAGATAAAGTGGCTCCTTGGCAGGCTCAGGGTAGATGGCTTCGATAGACATATCAACCTCAGGCAAGAAGACAAGATGGTTGCGCACTGAGGGCTGATAGTCGACAGAAGAGTGAAGCTTGATTAAGCGCATCACCCATGGAGCATAAAACTTCAAGCCAAACAGATCAATTCCAGATGCAACAAGCTGTCTGATGAAGAAATCCTGGGAATTGAATCTGATGCCATTGACAATATAGAACACCAAAGTCTTCATGGCTCCTTCAAGTATGGCTTCAGCTGAGTGTCCCTTGATGGGCCAGAGAGTATGCCTCAGAATATGATAGATTGTGCGGGGCAGGTACTCAAGGTCCTTGACGAAGAATTCCTTGGGATAATCAACATCTTGAGGCAATGGCTTCATCATGCTGAGCATCTGACTCATGTTTGGTTCAGGCCGCTAGAAGATACTCTGCAGTTCATTTTGGTGTAGCTGACAACCAGGCTCATAGAGTTCACCTGGAGTGGGCAGGGAAGTAAGCTCAATAATGTCTTGAGCTTTGGCTTCATGGTGCACATCACCTGTCATCCACTCAAGGATCCAAGTCTTCGGATCCCCGTTGTAACCACGAATGTGAAGTGTGGCGTAGAACTGCAGCAGGAGCTCTTCATTCCAGTGTTCTTTGTCAGTGACGAACTGTAGAAGACCAACCTCTCTAAAACAGTCAAGAGCTTCTTCCAGGCAGGGCAGACCAGCAATGGCTTCACAATCAAGATGCATGTGTTGAAAGATTCGCTCTTGATTGTATAGGATGCAAGAGTAGTAGCTGCGCTGCTGATAACTCCAGAAGCGATCAGAAGAGATCTTTGGCTTCGAGTAAGGATTCTTGGCGCTATCAAAGAAGGTGTTGTGGGCTCTGAAGCTGTTCACATTGAACGATCATGGGGAGGTTGCAGCACCTGGAAGCCTTGGTAGCCTGGGCTTCGGCTTCTGAACTTGTGGCCTCGGCTCCACATGATAGTCATATTGAGGTCCGGGAGCAGTGGGAGGCACCATGATGGACCACCGAACTGTGACAAGTTCACCACGATTATAGGCATGTTCAATTGTGTGAGGCCTTGGGGCAGTGGCATCAGCATCCACATGGGCTTCAGGTTGCACATGAGCTTCAGGCACAACATTGGCTTCAGGCTCCACATTATCTTCAGCCATGACAACGTCATTGGCTTTAGTATCATTGTTGGTGGCAGCCTCAGTGTTCTCAACCTCCATGTCTTCAATGACAGGAGGGTCGGGCACAGTCACGTTCTCCTCGAGAACAACTTCTTGAGTGACAGGAAGTGTGGCAACTCTTTCTTATTCTTGTCTTGGTTCTTGATTGTCATCGACTGATGCAGCCGGAATGTCTTCAGCAGCTTTTGCTTCAGACTCAGAGACATTCGCAGTAGGAGTGGCTTCAGGAAACACTTCGCGTGCAACTGAGCTTTGTTGCACTTCTCCTTCTAGAATGCTCGACATGGTGACCTAGGGCCTAGGGCCTTTGCGAAGCCTGCGGAATGCGGGTGACGCCTATGGTGATGGAGTGGTCTGCACCATGTAGTCGTCGTCAAGCACCGGAGTGGTGACTTGAGGTGTCGGTGTTGTGGGAGTTTCATCATGAGCGGGGGTGTCTTGCTGGGGGCGATCAGCCCACGAATCATCCTGAGCAATTAGCGTCAGAGGACGACCAATGCTGATGAGTTCGATGTTCATAAGAACAGGCGATGATACCGGTTGGTGCTCGATTTGAGGAAGGACTTCATCATCTTCAACATTGTCTTCATGACCAATGTCTTCAGCTGTGATGGGGTCAACAGCTGGTACTTCTTCATTTTCGGGAGCCTCTGTGAAAGCAGGCTCGTGGATCACAAGTTGACACTCTTGGTTGGTGGAGGCAGGACGAGCAACAGAAATGGGCTTGACAACAAGAGGCTCAGAGGCCGCAGCACGCTCTTTCTTTGAAGCCTTTTTCAGTTTCTTCTTGGATGGAGCATCATCGGAAACATTCTTGTGCTTGCGCTTCTTGGCTTCGGCTTCAACTGCCCTTGTCTTCTTGAGTTCTGAAGCTGCTGTGGAGACCTTAGGCTTCGAGCCTGTCATGCTGGCAAGGAAGACAATGTGAGGTGCTTCCTGCCTTGATGCTACAGCTTGGGCCACAACAGGCTTCTTCTTCTGTTTGGCAGCCATCTTGGGGTCGATGCCTGGACGCCCAAGAGCCTTGCGCTTTTCTGCCTCATCGTGTGCTTGAACACATTTCTCTACGAAGTATTTCATCCGCTCTCTTGAACCTTTTGCTTCTTCATGTTTCTTGTGAAACTGTTCTTTGAGCACATGCAGCGTTTCCTTGAAGCTTTGAACATCAGCCACGCTGAGCTTGGCCATGTTCTTCTTGAATTGAGCCTTTTCATAATCAATTTTGTTCTTCAGCTCGACGATCTTCTAAGCCAAGGCCAACTCATTAGCAATGGCTCCATGGAAGGTGACGCTGATGTCAACTGGCAGCTGAAGATCATCAATGCTGAGGCTCGGGTTGTCAAACCACTCATCAATGAAGTTGTTCAGAATATCCACATCAAAGAGGGGCAGATCGTTGAAGATCTCCGCCTCTTGCTTGCTCTTGATCGGTAGCTCAAGGGCATCATCACCAAGATCTTCGTCGCTTGACAGATCAAGGTTTCATCTTTGTTCTGCAGAACGGCAGCTGGAGTAAGTTCATGCAGAGAAATCTTCATGGGCTTTTTCTTCTTGGGCTTCTCCGTCTTCTTGGAGACACGAGAAAGATCTTCAGATTGCACACTGAGTTCAGGAGGTGCAGTTGCCAATGGCTCCGCACGTGAAGCTTTTGGTGTAGCAGAGGGCTTTGAAGCCTTTGATTTCTTCTGCTTCTGCGGCTTAGGTGGAGTTGGCGCTTCATCAGAATCTGCGTCATCAGCTGAGTGCTCCACGGCGGCCCCCTGTACAGCTATGTGAGTGAAAAGGCCATCGAGGTTATAGAAGGGGCCGATGACATTTGGATTGGCATCGCGGGTGCCATCAGCCCTTGGAGCAGATGGAGCAGGGTTGAAGTCGAGTCCAAATGCTTTCTTGTTCTTTGCTGCAGACTCCTTTGGAAACTGAAAATTGCGCTTGAAGAGATTGTCTTCACGACACCATAATAGAGATGATGGGTCGACATTTTCTGGCTGCGGTCCACGGACCATGCAAGGGTAGAAGCCTTGAGCAATGGCTTCAGACTGGGACTTGGGCTGCAGACCTCTGTATATAATATCTCCCCATGGTCGCTTGATGGCATTCTTTTCAACATATTCAGCAGTGACAAATCTGTACTTGAACCATTCCTCTGCCCAATATCTTCGAATTCATTGGATTCGAGTCTTGCGCTGATTGTAATTCTCTTCAGGATCTGTCTTGTACATTTCAAAGAGATATGGTGGCAAGTCCCTGGCTGTATCCCCACGGCGCTGCCTGCCGCCCTTTCTAGCTGATTTCTCAGCGGCCATTATATTCAAGCTGAATGGCTTCAAGACTGTGAATGGCTTCCTTTTGCTGGTCAGACAGGAACTAGCTTCAGGAGAGTTGATGTGTCGCTGTAAGAACTCTGCAAATGAATGCATACTATGAGAACCAAGGGATTCTCCCACGGACATGTACCTGTGACAACATTAGAGGTGCGAGGGAACGGGAAGAGGTCATATGCATTCTCAGCAGATTTTGAAGATAAATCAGTTTGAAGACATTGACCTCATAGCGCGAAGACATTCACTTATTTGATGAGAGTTGGTTCCAGATTTGTACGAATCCATGAATAAGTACAAGTGAGGAATCTAACTAGCTGTGAAGCATAAGTGAATATACTTTGCATGATATGAGAGCAGAACAAGATAGATCCAGATTTGGAAGTTAAGAAACCACTTTTGGTTGAAGTGGATGGATTTGATGGATCAAAAAGGCAGTAAAAAGTAAGTTTTAATTACCCTTGAGGAACTGCTAGACGAGGCGAAGAGGGAGGCCGAGCAGTTCAATCTCTCGCGCCCTAACTTGGTGGCGGAAGACACCTACGGCAGCGGCGGAGAGGACGAGGTCCGCGACCGGCGTGAGGACGGCGTCGAAGAAGTCGCGGCAGCTAAGCGCTTCGTCTCCAGCGTCGTCGTGAGCTAGCTGAGGCGCTAGGGTTTGTGCGAGGTGGCGAGGTGGGAGAAGAGATTGTGACCGCGGTGAGTTGAGTATTTATAAGGAAAGGGACAGCACATCGTAATTATGCAGGTGCCCCTGGCGGTTCACATCTGAAGGACACGTGGCACGCATGCAACTCAATGAAATTTGTTCCATGTTCCCACGCACGCCTGGATTGTCGGGTGGTCGTTCCGGCTTCTCCGGGTTTCAGGCAATAAGGATATAGCATTAAAACATATTCAATTTTTGTCTCTGTGTCTTCTGCTGACAAGGACTCAGAGAAGACAATCGACAGTTTCAATAGAATGCATATGATTTGGACAGATAGAATATGAGGTAGAAGCATAGAGGGGGTTAGGGTCCAATCACATTCACTTAGATCAAAAGATTCAAACATGAAGACATAGCTATAAGTGAATGCTGTAGAGGACAGAACACAACTATATGTATATATAAGTATGATACCAAATCAACATTGCGAAGATAAACATGAAGTCAAATCAATGTTGAAGACAAATCAAATGCGAAGACTATGCAAATGTAATGCCAATTGAAACACTTCGAGCAAGAATTTGGTGGTGGCGTTACCCACCGTATAGGAAGTATTAGACCCAGACACGGCGCACAATTATCATGGCACTCCGAAGTCAAATTCCGCGTTAATGTATTCACACTTAGAGTGTATGTCTTCATTTATTGAAGATATATTGTACTTCGTGTGTTGCACATCTAAGTCATCAACATGCATAAACGTTAGGATGCGTGTCCAATCACAGGACATTCGAGGATTCTAAGATATTTAGCTCACACTGCAACTTGCATAACCTTTTCTCATCCAAGGGCTTTGTGAAGATATCAGCCAATTGCTCTTTAGTGTTGACGTGAATGATATCAATATCTTCCTTCATGACATGATCTCTGAGAAACTGATGACGGGTCTGAATGTGCTTTGTCTTCGAGTGCTGAACTGGGTTGTTGGAATCTTGATGGCGCTTTCATTGTCGCAGTATAGTGGCACTTGCTTCAGATGGATGCCATAGTCCTTGAGAGTTTGCTTCATCCATAGAAGCTGAGCGCAGCAAGATCCAGCAGCAATGTATTCAGATTCAGCAGTGGAGAGAGACACACAATTCTGCTTCTTTGAAGACCAACAGACAAGAGATCATCCAAGAAAGTGACATGTTCCTAATGTGGACTTGCGGTCAACCTTGTCACCAACATAATCAACATCTGAGAATCCAACTAAATCAAACTCTGAGCCCTTTGGATACCATAATCCTAGTGTTGGGGCGTAAGCCAAATATCGAAGAATTCACTTCACAGCTAAGTGATGCGATTCCTTTGGTGCCGCTTGGAATCGGGCACACATGCAAACGCTAAGCATGATATCTGGTCTAGATGCACATAAATAGAGTAAAGAACCAATCATGGAGCGGGATACCTTTTGATCGAACTCTTTACCATTGTCGTCAGGACCCAATTGACCTTTGGTTGGCATTGGCGTCGTGTACCCTTTGCAGTCTTGCATTCCAAACTTCTCCAGGCAATCTTTGAGGTATTTCTCTTGAGATATGAAGATGCCGTTGTTCTACTGACGGATTTGAAGACCAAGGAAGAACTTCAACTCACCCATCATGGACATCTGATATTGCTCTTGCATCATGTGCCCAAACTCATCACTGTATCTTTTGTCAGTGCAGCCGAAGATAATGTCATCCACATAGATCTGGCACACAAATAGTTCACCATCATATGTCTTAGTGAAGAGAGTGGGATCCAGGGAACCAGGTTTGAAGCCTTTGCTCTCCAGGAAGTCTTTGAGTGTGTCATACCAAGCACGAGGGGCTTGTTTGAGGCCATACAGTGCCTTGTTGAGCTCGTATACCATATCAGGATGTTTTGGATCTTCAAAGCCAGGTGGTTGTGCAACATACACTTCTTCTTCAATCTTGCCATTGAGAAAGGCACTCTTCACATCCATTTGGTACAGGAGGATATTGTGATGGTTGACATAGGCTAGCAGTATGCGAATGGCTTCAAGCCTAGCCACCGGAGCAAATGTTTCATCGAAGTCAATCCCTTCAACTTGAGTGTATCCTTGAGCAACGAGACGAGCCTTGTTTCTGACAACTTGACCATGCTCATATTGTTTGTTGCGATAGATCCATTTGGTGCCAATGATATTGTGCTTGCGAGGGTCAAGACGCTTGACTAATTTTCACACATTGTTCAGCTCGAACTGTTGAAGCTCTTCTTGCATAGCTTGAATCCATTCAAGTTCCATGAAGGCTTCAACAACTTTCTTGGGTTCAGATATAGAGAAAAATGCAAAGTGTCCATAGAAATTTGCTAGCTGTGTTGCTCTTGAACGAGTGAGTGGACCAGGTGCATTGATGCTATCAATTATCTTCTCAATCTGTACTTCATTTGCAACACGAGGATGAACTGGACGAAGATTTTGCCCTTGCTGACCATTGTCTTCTTCTTCAGCATTGGCTTTAGGCTGAGCAGTGTCTTCAGGTTGATTAGGTGCAGAAATGATAAGTTCCTCTTCAGCCTGTGCCTCTGAAGGTGTGATTTCTCCAGTACCCATAAGCTTAATCGATTCACTAGGAGGGACTTCATCTAGCACATTTGGCAGGTGCTCTCTTTGCGAGCCGTTAGTCTCATCGAACCGCACATCCACAGTTTCAACCACTCTATAGTGAAAGAGGTTGAAGACTCTGTAGGAGTGCGAATCCTTTCCGTAACCAAGCATAAAACCTTCATGTGCTTTCGGTGAAAATTTTGAAGTGTGATGTGGATCCTTGATCCAGCACCTAGCACCAAATACTCTGAAGTAACTGACGTTTGGCTTCTTACCAGTTAGAAGCTCATAGGATGTCTTATTTAGAAGCTTCTGAAGATAAACACGGTTGATGATGTGGCATGCAGTATCAATGGCTTCAGGCCAGAACTTCCTTGGAGTCTTGTACTCATCAAGCATCATCCGAGCCATCTCAATGAGTGTTCTGTTCTTGCGCTCCATGATGCCATTCTGCTGGGGTGTGTATGGAGCAGAGAACTCATGAGTGATGCCCAATGTATCAAGATAGGTGTCGAGGCATGTGTTCTTGAACTCTGTGCCATTGTCACTTCTGATGTGCTTGATCTTGATGCCATAGTTCGTCATGGCACGATTGGCGAAGCATCTGAAGACATCCTGCACTTCATTCTTGTAAAGGATTATATGCACCCATGTGTATCTTGAATACTCATCAACAATGACGAAGCCATATAGGCAAGCAGTGGTAGTAAGAGTAGAGTAGTGAGTAGGGCCAAATAAGTCCATGTGAAGCAGCTCGAAGGGTTGAGATGTTGTCATGATTGTCTTCGAGGGATGCTTGGCCCTTGTCATCTTTCTAGCTTCGCAGGCACCACACAGATGATCCTTCTTGAACTTGACACCCTCGATGCCTACGACGTGTTTCTTCTTCGCGAGAGTGTACAAGTTCCTCATGCCAGCATGCCCTAGCCTCTGATGCCAGAGCCAGCACTCTGAAGCTTTTGCTAGAAGACATACGACCAACTGTGGTCCTGCTGAGAAATCTACCATGTACAAATCGTCCTTTCGATATCCTTCAAAGACTAGAGATTTGTCAGACTCCATAAGCACAAGGCAACGATATTTGCCAAATATCACAATCATGTCCAAGTCACAAAGCATTGAGACAGACATTAAGTTGAAACCAAGGGATTCAACAAGCATCACTTTATCCATGTGCTGATCCTTTGAGATTGCAACTCTACCTAGACCCAATACCTTGCTTTTACCAGTGTGAGCAAATGTGATGTGACTTTTGTCAGATGGACGTAAGGTTGAGTCCATGAGAAGACTTTGATCACCAGTCATGTGGTTAGTGCATCCACTGTCCATAATCCACTCAGAAGCCTTTGGTATCGTATCCTATAGTGCAGTTAGGGGGATAGGCTTCACCAAGGGAAATGTGAAGCATAAACATTTGATGGACAAGCATATTATCAAAGTTCAGATCCTGGTTAGGGTAGATAGGATGACTGTCAAGGAAACCAGGAACAAAATACATAGTAAGACCATTTGGGCATTTTATCTTGCGCCCCACAAGATGTTTTAGGTCCCCAGCATAAGCATCGGATGCCTTTGATTTCCGGCTGGAGACCTTTCCCTGCAAAAGAGAGTTAAGTTTTCTTAACCACCCACATTTTCAGGGGTGGCTTCGAAGCAATGAGTCTAAGTGCAGCATCTGAGAACTTTGGCTTTGGAGCCCTAGAAAATAGCCTTGCAGGAGGTGAATAATACTCATAAGAATAAGCAGAATAGTTTTTGGTCTTATGGACATAGCGGTTTGAAGAAACACGCTCATATTCACAAGTCTGAGTATGATTTCCTGCAAAACATTGGCGTTAGGGTGACTCTATTGAGTCCTCTATCTGTATGAAGCCTTTGGACCATATGAAGCCTTTGGTCTGGGGTTTGTCTTCTTCCCTGGTGGTGTCATGATGACATTCACCTGAAGATTCTCAAGACAACTTTTGGGTACCCAGATTTTCTTCAAAGGCGGCCCATTCCTACAGTTAGTACCAATATAACTGGCAAACAATTCACCATTCCGATTCTTAAACAGTTTATAGTTTGCATCAAAGGATTCATCAATGATAATCGGGTTAGCACAAGTGAAGCCAGACAAGGTAGACAGATCCACTGAAGGTTCCTTTGCAGCAACCCATGTGGTTTTGGGGTACTGCTCAGGCTTCCAGTAGGAACCATCAACATTCATTTTCCTCTCGAACCCAACACCCACTTTCCTAGGGTTTCGGTTCAAAATATGCTTTTTGAGGACATCACATAGTGTTTGATGCCCTTTGACTTTTGTACATTCCTGTATCAAGCAATGTCTTCAACCTGGCGTTCTCATCAGCAATAGTAGTGGTATCCTCAGTAGAGGGGTTAGTTACCACATTAATAGTTGAAGATATTGCAAAAGTAGCAGCAGTAGAACATTCGGCAACAGAGATAGTGTTATCACGCTCAAGACATTTTAGGCATGGTGGTTCAAATCCTTCCTGAGCGGAACTGATCTGTTGAGCGCGGAGTGACTCATTCTCTTTTTGAGGATCTTCATGAGCCGTTCTCAAGTTCTCAAGTTCTTGCTTCCTTTAAAGATAATCGTGGGAAAGCTTTTCATGAGTTGTTGAGAGCGTTTCATGACGACTTTCAAGTTCCTCGTACTTAACATGAAGATTTTTTAAGTCTTCAATTAAGGACTGAGATCGGGTCATTTCCGCGTCCAACAGGTCATCGCTTTTGTCTAGCAATTTTTGAATATGTTCCATGGCATTCTGTTGTTCAGTTGCAATTTTAGCAAGTGTTTTGTAGCTAGGTTTAGATTCACATTCGGAGTCATCTTCACTTGATGTTTGAAAGTAAGCATCGCGTGAGTTTACCTTGGCACCGCGTGTCATGAAGCAGTAGGTGGGAGCAGAGTCGTCCTTGTCATTAGCATCAGCGTTGGTGACGGAGCCATTGTCTTTAGTGTTGAAGATGGACTTGGCAACACAGGCTGTAGCTAGAGCCAAACTTGCAACGCCAGAGTCGTACTCCTCCTCAGACACCACCTCTGCCTCCTCCTCTGAATCCAACGCCAGAAGCAGACTCCTCCTCTGAATCCATCTCCTTGCCAACAAAAGCACGAGCCTTGCCAGATGAGCTCTTCTTGTATGATGAAGACTTGGACGAAGACTTGGAAGAAGACTTTGAGGATTTCTTCTTCTTGTCATCATAATCATATTCCTTGATCTTCTTCTTCTTCTTGGTCTCATTGTCCCACTGTGGACACTCAGAGATGTAGTGACCAGGTTTCTTGCACTTGTGGCATGTTCTCTTCTTGTGATCACGAGTGGAAGCTTCATCATTTCTTGAGCTCGATCTTGAAGACTTTCTGAAGCCTTTCTTCTTGGTGAACTTCTGGAACTTCTTCACAAGCATAGCAAGCTCCTTTCCAATGTCTTCAGGATCCTCAGAATAGCTGTCAGAATCTTCTTCAGAAGAGGAAACAACCTTTGCCTTCAAAGCGCGAGTTCGGCCATCGTTGGGACCATAGATATCTCTTTTCTCAGATTGCTGGAACTCATGTGTGTTGAGCCTCTCAAGTATGTCAGATGGATCGAGAGTCTTGAAGTCAGGGCGTTCTTGAATCATCAGGACCAGGGTGTCGAATGAGCTGTCAAGCGATCTCAGAAGTGTCTTGACGATTTCATGCTTGGTGATCTCAGTGGCGCCGAGTGCGCGAAGCTCATTTGTGATATCAGTGAGGCGATCAAATGTGAGCTGGACATTCTCATTGTCATTTCTCTTGAAGCGGTTGAAGAGGTTGCGAAGAACACTAATCCTTGAGTCTCTCTGGGTTGAGACGCCTTCGTTGACCTTGGAGAGCCAGTCCCAGACTAGCTTCGAAGTTTCCAGAGCACTCACACGACCATACTGTTCTTCAGTCAGATGGCCACAGATGATGTTCTTGGCAGTAGAATCAAGTTGAATGAACTTCTTGACATCAGCAGGGGTGACACCTTCACCGATCTTGGGAACGTCGTTCTTGACGACATACCAGAGGTCGACATCAATGGCTTCAAGATGCATGCGCATCTTATTCTTCCAGTAGGGGTAATCAGTGCCATCAAAGACAGGGCACGCAGGGGAGACTTTGATTATCCCTGCAGTCGACATAGCTAAAACTCCAGGTGGTTAAACCGAATCACACAGAACAAGGGAGCACCTTGCTCTGATACCAATTGAAAGTGCTAGTTACCGACTAGAGGGGGGTGAATAGGCGATTTTTATGAAAGTCTTCAAAACATGGGAGTTTCAAAGACAAACAATAGAAATGGACCTATTGATATGCAGCGGAAGGTAGACTACACTAGACAAGCCATAGACAAGTAAGCAATAAAGTGAAAGCACGAAGACTATTAGCAGCTAGGTAGTATGGATCAGGATGGAAGATAGTATGAAGCCAAACAACAACAGTCTTCACACAGTGAAGTCAATCAGATCATGCAAGCAGGCAATGACTTCACGAAGACAAACTGTAAGTAGGGAGAGGTAAGAGATAGAACCAGTTGCTTGGTGACGACAAGGATTTGTTGGACCAGTTCCAGTTGCTGTGACAACTGTACGTCTGGTTAGGGAGGTTGAGATTCAACTCAGAAGACCACGTCTTCACCTTAGTCCTCGCCCAATCACTCTGGTAAGTCTTCAAGGTAGACTTCCAAACCTTCACAGACTTCGTTCACTGGCAATCCACAATGACTCTTGGATGCTCAGAACGCGACGCCTAACCGGCTGGAGGATTCACAGTCCTCAAGTGTAACAAATCTTTAGATCACGCGGACAGAAAGACTTCAGTGATGCCTAACACTCTTTGGCTCTGGGGGTTTTGGGCTTTGTCCTCGCAAGGATATCTCTCTCAAATGCTTCGGAGGTGGGTTGCTCTCAAACGACAAAATCCGTGTACTAACTCTGAGCAGCCACCAATTTATGGTGTAGGGGGTGGGCTATTTATAGCCAGGAGGCAACCCGACCTGATTTGTCCGAAATGACCCTAGGTCACTAAGGAACTGACACGTGTCCAACGGTCAGATTTCAAACACACGCGGCAGCTTGACTTGGGCTACAAGTAAAGCTGACTCATCCAGCTCTGGATAAGATTTGCTCTCATTGTCTTCGCTCGAAGACATAGGATTTGGCTGAGCATCAGTTCAGTCACTCTGACTTTGTTCACTTGGACCCCACTTAATAGTGCGGTGGTTCCTATGACTCAACAAAGAAGAAAAGGAAACTACGAAACAACTATGTCTTCGCACTCCATAGTCTTCACGTGAATGTCTTCTCAAGTCATAATCTTCGTTGTGAATATCTTCACAGACCACCATTGTCTTCAATGTCTTCACACATTTTTAGGGGTCATCTCTGGTAGGAAAACCGAATCAATGAGGGACTACTACCTGTGTTATCCTGCAATTCTCACAAACACATTAGTCCCTCAACCAAGTTTGTCATCAATACTCCAAAACCAACTAGGGGTGACACTAGATGCACTTATAGTGATGTTTTGCCACATCCTACGGCATTCATCTTTGGAGACGTTTGCACCTACACCTCTCCGACACCCACATATGACGAGATGTCCCAAATTGCCATGTGAGGAGAGCCACCACCACATGAGTGACATGAGTGACTCCACCATACGTGACATTGAGAGCATTTCCTATGAGAGGATGAGTGTGACCACCACTAGCCCCACACATGAGAGCATGCCACACATCCTATGTGAGGTTGAGAGCCATTTGAGTGACTCCACCAACCATACGAGTGTGAGCATCCAAGAGGGAGTTAGTGAGCCGCAACACTTAGTGAGTGAGGTAGTTGACACGAGATGTGAGGCCACTATCATTTCTAATGACTTACCCTCTACTCCAAGTGTGTTTTCCCTTATGGTGCTAGGTCTCCTACATGACGACATGCCTATCCTCGACGCGCCCATACCTCCAATGGGAGCACCGATGGCCATGGTAGAGGATGATGCACCCCCCACATGGTTCCATCAAGATGAAGTTGACCACGACTTGGTCTTCGACACCTCACCTACAACACATGAGCTATGCTCCAAAGGTAACATAGGTGATGGTGCTTCTCTTATGCAACTAGTGGACTATCTCACGAATGATTGCTTGCATGATGTTGATCCACCTATTCCCATGCTTCATGCTAGTGCGACTTCTTCCTGTCATGACTTGCCAATTTATGATGAATATGATGATGAGCATGTTGAATTGCCTAATTGTGATGCTATGCTCCATAGGATATCATGTGAAAATTCTATTGGTCACATCATGTTCGACAACCCTTTAAACTTGTCATATGCTATGAGTGAGATCTCCCATATTGCATCATTTCAATCTCAACATAGTAACTATGCATTCCCCATTAAAATAAATCCCATTTGCACTTATGGCATAGATGACGAGATGATGGTCATTGGCTTTTGTTTTTCATGTGATGATATTGCCATGCTTCCTTTACATGATTTGCGCAATTCATCTACTATGCCATGCCATGATCACATAGAACCAAATATGCTTTGTTTTGGATGTTGTCAATATTCTCCGTGTGATGTTTCCATTAATTCTCATGAGGATACCCCCATAGTTTCCTCATACATATTAGGAGATTTTGATGCATTCCATACTTTGCATGATTCCCATGATTGTGTGCACCATATGCATTCCATGAATAACAATGTTCTACATATTTCTCATGATGCTTTACACAATTTGAGTCTCCATTATGCTATACATAACAACAAACCCATCATGATGGATGACATGTTTCTTTATCATGCATCTCATTTATTTGAGCATTGGATATTTTGTGCCAACCGACACAAGCATGTGCGCATCATGATGGATGATATGTACATATACCACGCACACACAATTTTCCCTTTGTCTTTGTTTTGTGTAGGTACTCACGTATACTCGTCAACCTCTCAATCCCAAGAGTTGACGAAACGAGCTCTTGAGAGCAACGATGATTTGGGATCCCATGGACTATCCTTACCACCATTCCCTTCGCGCAAGAACTACACGCATCTCTTCTACTTGGCTCTCACACGGCTATGGGCTATATATCACTTGTTACCATATGCCCATACTATCATGTTCCCTTTGCATGTTATGCCTCTTTACATGATTTTGCCATGCAATTGTGACCCTTGTTTGCATCTACCCATGATTCACAATTATGATACTCCTATGTGTATTTGCATGCTTGGTGGAGATCCTTGTTGCTATTACCATACTTTCCTTGTAACCCATGCTATTCTTGATTCTTGTGTTGGGAGAGCCATGATGTTCCATTGCTATTTACCTAGGACTTCTTGCCAATACAATGATGATACCTTCCTCATATCTTGCTTTCATGCTTGTCCTATGTCATGTGAATTATTCATGCACACTATTTGCACACATGACATGATTGCCATGATTACCTCTAGTACGTTGCATCTTCGTACTACTAGATTGCACCACTTGATCAATATGATCGCTTGCTTTGTCGCATCACCCATGTTCCTTTCTTACTCGATTTCTTGGGTTGATGACATATATGCTCTTGCTTCTCACTTGATTTGTCTTGATCATTGTCTCTTGTCTCCATTAGTGGCATCTCTCATATTCCCTTGTATCGAGTGCCAACTTGCTATGCTTATTGATCGTGGAGACTTGGACATATTACTTGTGATGCATGCTTGTTTACTTGAGCCTATTGTATTTGGTTGTTCTCGCATCATATGCCTCCATACTGTGAAATGCTCCCTTGTCCTTTCTTATGATGAGCATGATGCATACACTTGTTGGGTATCTTACCACACGAATGCTAGGTTTTGCATTTCCTCTAAACTCATTTGTTTTTCCGAGTGTTTGTCATGTTCTTTCGTTTTGAAGGACTCACAAGGCATTACCATCATGAGACATATTGGTTATGTGAAGGCATACATGATGTGCAACTCCAACATCTTCGGGAACATTCATGAGGTGAACTCTTTCCCTTTGAGCCATCCTCAAATACGCATATTGGATGGGTCACTCTTTCATTGTTGTTTCCTTCTTATTGTCTACATGATACATCTCGCGAACGGAGGAGCGACATTGGAGATTGGCTCTATGGACCTTTACATTGAGGAGCGCTCACACTTATTGGATGCACCTTCGAAACTCCACGCATGCCACGACATCGAGCTTTGGTACATCAACACTCCTTTGACTTTTTGTACTACCACATCCATATTTGTTGATTGTGCTCACACATGTCATGCTCGATGGACATATCATACACGTGAAAAGTTTGCACCCTATGCATGGATTGACTCACATTATGATTGCCTTGTTGCATCTTGTATTCCCATGTAATCCATGATATATGAGCTTGTGCATTTCCTTAGCAAATTTGTTGTGATCTACCCTGATGGCATATTCATACATCATGATCATATTGCCTACCATCAATTGCATGACAACATATTCACATTGAGCACCAATTACCATGTTCATGCTTTTGATAAACCATCCCATTATGATATCATTTTGCACCGTGGTTGCATTGATCATATTCACAATACATTAGTGTGCACAATGAATGTTTTTGCTCCCATGAATGCTTTGCATATCATTCTAGATCATCTTGATAAGCTTCATGTGCTTTGTCATGAACAATCTTGCCGAAAGGACTCATACTTACTAGATGGATACTTTGTGTGCGCTAACCATTGTATTTCCGAGTGTCGCTTGTGTTCGCTCTTTTTGCATGTCTATCACTCCGGAGACACCTTGGAGTACTTGGATTGCGCAATGCTTCAACTCTGTCCAACTACAAGTCCGTCCACGACAACCATTTCCATGGTGATGAGGATCACGATCCGATGTCGGATCTTTCCCAAGGGGGGGGAGATGATGCGGAGCATCCCACGTTCATCCCCATGTACACTCGGACTACTCTCCAAGCCCGAAGAGGACACATGACGAGACCTCGAATATACGCCATTGGACACAAGGTAAACTCGCTCCTCTCTGAACCGTTCACTTTCCACATGTGAGACATGGCTACTACCTCAAATATATGTGCTATGCATGACCAGGAAAAAAGAGGAAGATCATGGACAAGACGGCGAGTACACCAAGCATGAGGAGCAAGAGAAGGAGCTGCTCGGAAGCTTCAGCCACCGGACGACAGGACGATGCTGGACGTCCGACGCCTGGACACTAATCCAGCAAGAAGGGCCAGCCGACGGAAGCTATAGCGGCCGGACGACCGACAAGTACCGGACGTCCGACACACTCCAGGGACCGGGTGTCCGACCGTCTCCGGAAATCCGGTGCCATCTATCCCGAGCCAAATCGCCGGACGTCCGACAAGTACCGGACGACCGGACCCTCGCGAGCCACCAGACATCCGGTACCTGTCGGACGTCCAACGTCTGTCTGTGCGCAGAGTATCGGGCCGAGGCCCATGTATCACCCACTTACCCCTTCGTGGCCCTAGACTATATATACTCCTCCACCTCCTCCTAGTTAGGGCCAGCATAGGTTTAACTCATTTGAGATAGAGCTTTGCTCATCCATATGGATCTACTCCACGAGAGAGACCGCGCGCCTCTACGGAGAAGATCCACCTTGGATTCAAGACCTCTTCATGGGAAGACCCCTCAAGACCTCCTCACGGAGAAGAACCGGTTACCTTTTTATCGTCCTTTGTTGATCGTGGATCTTGTATCTCCTCTCGTGTTTCGAGGATCTAGCATATGTGTGACCTAATCTCGTGGGTTTGAGTGTTTCTCTTGTGTTTTCCCTCGTGTTTTCCCTCATGTTTCCCCTCGTGTTCTTCGTGTTCTTAGTTGGGATCCGCTCCTTTCATGAAAGATCGGCCCAATAGGGCTCCACCCTACATCAACCGTGCTATGCAACTTCCACTCGCTAGGGGGAACTGCATTTACACATCATACCATGGGTTTCATGAATCACCATATCCAGAGATTCGTCGTCACAGCTTGTTGCCAGATAATCTTCAGTGTGTGAAAGGCATCAAGCTTCCATGCAATGGATGGCTTTTGCAAACCCGACATGCGGCGATGTGGTTCATGCCAACAGCAAATATGCACAACTTGATTCGTACTGATATCTAGACCGAGCCATGTATGCTGCTGCTGCAGCATGTCCCTCTTTTGGTGGATATTATGTATTGTTGTTAGTTTGAAGGATAGATACTTTTCTGGGATCAAGTGCATCCTAACTCACCTATGTAGGACGTACTGATAATGATGATGGAGATGCTGTGCAGAAGCCAGATATATATATATATATATATATATATATATATATATATATATATATATATATAAATTAGGCTTCAAGTGCGTACTTGTTGGTGAAAGTGTTGTCCAATGGGAATTATATTTTGTATTACTCATGTAGCCTACAAAGTCTGTCGCACAGCCTTGTAACTTCTTACTCCATTTCTAAATTTGTACCAGTCCTCTATACCATATATTGCGCTACTCGTACTACTACCTACCTCCTGGTTTATTGGTCCCCTTCGTAATTTGTGTCAAATTTTGACCATAAATTTAACTAACTAAATGTTAATGCATGTCACAAAAAATTATATCGTTTGATTCGTATTTGAACATAGTTTCCAATGGAATAATTTTCGGTGACATGCATTGATATTTTGTTAGTTAAACCTATGGTTAAAATGTGACACTAAATATGACTAGTAAGTAGTACAGTAGTAGTACTAGTATACATCGGTCAAATTATTCATCATGTCCTCACATTGAATTGACGTGACAACATGCTGCGCGTGAGGTGACACAAGAGTCCCGGCGGCGTGTTCGGGTATTATGGACTTCAGATTTGGAGTACCACTTATCTGTCGAAATCTTTCATCATTCACTTAAAATAGTCGATTGATCATACATTGAGTACCATATAACTGGAATTAACTGATGCAAGTCCAAGAAGGATTGGCCGGTGCTGCCGGCTGGCGTCAAGTTCAATCCCACGGATCAGGAGCTGATCGAGCACCTTGAGGCCAAAGTGAGTGTTGATAGCGTGAGATCTCACCCTCTCATTGATTTGTTCATACCAACCATCGACAGCGAGCACGACATATGCTACACCCATCCCGAGAAACTTCCAGGTGAGACACCGATCGACTGTCTACTTGCACAAACATATTCCTTTGTTTATAGCTCTATTTTTCTGTTTAGACACAGACCTAGTGAAGCAGTTACAATTTGACAGTTAATAAAAAGTGAAAGAAGTGACTGCAACATGCCAAAGATGTTATGAAAATGCCAACTACGTACACTAAAACATGTATTCGACAATACTGCAGGTATCACACTGAGTGGCCTAAGCAAGCATTTCTTCCAGTGCAACTCCAAGGCATTCAAAAGGGGCACGTGGACGCGTCACAAGATGCAGTCGGAGTGCGGCATGCACGCGATGTGGCACAAGACCGGCAATACCTTGCCGGTGATGGTCAACGGTCGGCAGACGGGCAGCAAAAAGGTTCTGGTGCTACACACCAATAAGAACTTCGACCAGTAGAGGACCAACTGGGTGATGCACCAGTACCACCTCGGGGACTGGGAGCAAGAGAAGGAGCGGGAGCTGGTCCTCTGCAAGATTTTCTACCAACGAACACTAGGGTCAGGACTAAAAGGATTATAAGTTAGTTTGGTATTGGTACTTGCACTACCTCATCGTCTGCAAGTTGGTATTGTTGTTAACAATCTTTCGCTAGGAACTTTGGCATTTGCTTCCAACCATCATGTCGAGGGTCGACGTGGATATAAAGTTGAATCATTTGTTTCTAAACGAATTTTCAGGCACTGATTTTTATTTGATGGGTAGCATAAGCGCCTGCCGTTCGAATTCCCAGTTCTCCAAATTTTTTACATCTTCGAAGTACGCAGGGGATCCATCCGGTTTCATGGGCTGATAGTTGGACGCAACATGTCGGAACTGGGTTGTGGCATGCCAAGCCTAGCTGCAAATTGTTAAAAGAGAGGAGCGATGGATTTGGGCCTTCCAGAACAGTTAAGTGTCGCGACCTCGATCCTGAAGCGCCTCCCATGGACTAAAAAAGGCCTAGTCCGTTATTATTAGTTGAAATATGTAAAATATTCCATAATGAAAATAAATATGTAAAATGCAATGAATTTAGTCCACTTTCACTGAAAACCATCCGATTTGCATGAAATTCGTCCGTGGAACCACAAGACGGCTGTCCATACACAGCCTAACCGTACGGAACTAGCAGGTCCATGGCCGTACGCAAGCAAGTGCATGCACTTATTATCACGATGGAAAAATAATGCTGACGTTTGAGACGGTGAAACCCATGAAGCGTACTCAATAAACGAGAGAATTCTGTAAGTATAGACTGATAACTGGGATCCAGCAGTTATATTGTTTTTTCAGGCCGAGCAAGTTTCAACTGGGCTGTAGACTGCCCAGGCTTGGTTTTGTTTTTAACAGGCCCAGCCCATGACGACAACGAGGCACATAGATCGAGCAGGTATCTACTGGCCTCTAGCCCGCCAGCGTTAGTTATATTTTGTCTTAGAACATCCGCATGCAATTGTTTTACTGAATCAAACACACAGCCCAGTTCTGTTTTCCTCTTGAAACGCCATGTCCTACTTCCGTTTTCTAATCTGTACCTATAGTTTTACTAGTACATATACACGTATTATTATATTGAAAATACATAAAGTTCCCTTTTCATATTTACATCCTTATTTTTTTTGTTTTCCCTCCCAGCGCTGATTTTTTTACCACTGGTTTTCCCTTAAACCAACTCAATTGTCCCACGTCTTATTTGCTTACAAAAACAAAACAATTTTTTTGGAAAATCAATAAGTTCTTAAAACAGTTCGGACTCCACCGAAATATTCATAATAAGGTTGAATTTTTTGACCGTGGTCCTGGGCAGAAAATGGGTTGTAATAAGTTCCTTAAGAATTAGCAAATGGGCTGCAAATTATTAAAAAAAATAGCAAATGGGCTCTATGTTGTCTGCCACTGATTTGGAGGCTGACTTGTGGGCTTACTAAGTTCATGCGTACACAAGGTTTCTAAAAAAAGAAACTTAGTCAACAATCGACTCTACCAGCGTCAGACTGTTAGATGTCAATCTAACGACAATCGTGCTTCTTCAGTCTTTGATCTTCCTGCTCCAGCCGTCCAAACCAGCGCTGGCGGAAACGCTTGCTCCCGCCTCCCATGGCCCGCTGTGCTGTCGGGCTGGCCTCACAGCCCCACCATACTCGCATCCCTGGCCTGGCTATCCCTCTACTCACCCACACCTCCTGTTATTTTCCGGCGATGGCAGCCGAACCAGTAAACCCTCGTACTCCCCATCGCGTGGGCAACCACTGCCGAGTCTTCCCCGGCTCCGTGCCGTTCCCTTCCTAGGCCTCATCGTCGTCCACCGCCCTGGTGCTCTCGACGCGGCGTGGTCAACATGGTCAACGAACGACATCCATCAAAAGTGGACTGTACGTGGAGAGGCTGACAACATGGTCCACGGCCGCACACAAGCAAATGCCTCCTTATTACGCGCAAAATAATGATTCCTCCACCTGATAGCTGGGACCCACCAGGAAGGGCCTTTGTATTTCGTGAAAAAATATCCCCCCCCCGCTGGCAGCTCGGACCCACCACCTATATCTTCGCACACAAGGAAGCGCCTCCTTGTTACGCAAAAAAAATGAATACTCCCCCTGCTAGCTGGGACCCACCATAGTGGGAGGCTGACCTGTGGGCCTACTAAGTTGACGCGGACGGAGGGCTTTGTCAACTTAGTCAATATGAACGATTCTAGCTCCGGTGACCGTACGATGTCCATCCAACGGTCGTAGTGCTTCTTCAACCTCTGGTCTTCTTGCTCCAGCCGCCCAAACCAGCGCTGGTCGTGCCGCCTGCTCCTACCTCCCGTGGCCGGCTGTGCTGCCACGGAGGCCTCACCACCCCGTACTACTCCCACCGTTGGCTAGACCATCCCTCTACTCACCCACACCCCCTGTTATTCTGCGGCGACGACAGCCTCACACCGCAGCCGAACTAGTCAACCCTCGTACTCCTCTCCGCGTGGGCATCCACTGCCGCGTCTTCCCCGGCTCCGTGTCATCCCCTTCCCAGGCCTCGCCGTCATCCACCGCCTTGGTACTCTTGGCGCGGCATGGTCAATGTGGTCAAGGAACGACTTCCATCGGAAGAGTACTGTACGTGGAGAGGCTGACAACTGGGTCCATGGCCGCAGCAAGGAAGTGCAACCTTATTACACGCAAAATAATGATTCCTCTACCTGACAGCAGGGACCAACCGGACGGGCCATCGTATTTTGGCGAAAAAACGTTTCCCTCCTGACTGTTGGGACCCACCAGCTACATCTTCGCACGCAAGGAAGTGCCTCCTTATCCTCCCTGACAGTCGGGACCCACCTGGTCGAAGCGTACATAGCGTTATCATTCTGGTCGCGAACGTGTACGTACATACTGGTCGATCGGTCTGTCTGCAGGCTGCAGCGAGGAACTGTGGCCGAGTAAGGAAGGGCACGTGTCGTAGTAGAGGCGCGCAGTAGCATGTACGCGTACGTACAGCCAAGGTGCAAGAAAGTAAATACGGCCACGTACATACATACGGGCGGGGTCTCGAACGCCTACTCGCGCATACGTACGGCCAGTGCTCGTGTACATGGCTGGGTCCGAACGGAGAAACGGCGTCGTCGTGTTCATCGGGAGGCAAAAAATTCGTCGTGTTCATCGGGAGCCAACCGGCTTGGATGGGACAGCCGAAACGAGGCCTGGCATACCGCAGAACGGAGGAAACGGCCTCGTGTTCGATCGCCTACGGTCAAAACGGGATCCTGTTCAGCGGGAGGGGTGTGGCATATCGCAAAATGGAGGAAACAGACTTCTCTTCGACCTCCTATGGTCAAAACGGGGTCCTGTTGATTGGGAGAGGTGTGGCGTACCGCAAAATGGAGGAAACAGACTTGTATTGGAGCGCTACGGTCGAAACGGGGGTCCTGTTCATCGGGAGGGGTGTGGCGTACCGCAAAACGGGACTCCACGGGCTATTGTTCATCTCCACCATCGACCTCCTCCAGCCTCCACATGCGACTGTTCATCCACGGCGTCTCCCTCCTGCCTCCACCAGCTACTGTTCATCCATGGGCTCCTGTTCATCCAGCCTCCACCGCTCCTCCACCGGCTACTGTTCAACCTGCCCTCTCCACGGGGTCCTGTTCAACCGCCCCTCCACGGGCTAATGTTCATCCAGCCCTCACCTGCTACTGTTCAACCAACCCTCCACAGGGTCGTCCTGTTCATCCAACCCTCCACGGGGTCCTGTTCATCCACCCCAACCGGCTCAATCGATCGGGGTCCTGTTCATCCATCGGCAACGACCTCTACTACCACGGGGTCCTGTTCATCCACCCCCAACAATGCTCACTATTCATCAAGAGCCAGCAGGTCCAACCGGCTCCAGTTGGCAGCAGTAGCGAAGGAATCGCTTGATCGGGTTCACTTAACAGCCAGATCGATCGATCGCTCTTGTTCAGTAACGCGTAGCCTGCAGTGCAATCGCTCGGGTTCAGTAGGCGAACGCCTCGCTCGGGTTCAGTTAGATCCCAACGCCTCGCACTCATGCGCGTACGTGTATGAGAGAAATGCGCATCGCTCGACCCCCGACCACCCACCGTAACCGGGAACTCCCCGATATTTTCCTCGCCCTTGCTTCTACCACGGTTTTTCCGTCATGGACGGCCCAAAGAATGTCATGCAGTTGCGTCTCTGGCCCGCCCAGGACGAAAAGCCCATTTTCTGTCATGATTTTTTGTCATAGAAGTAGGAGCTCACCACATCTATGGTGATACCAGGCTTTGTCACAATTATCGTCATAGAAGTGTCATAAGCATGACAAAAGTTTTTTCATTCAACCCAAAATGTCACGGATGTGTCTTTTTTTGTAGTGTAAGTAAATAAAAGTGCGGTGATCTTCATTATTAGAGCATTGTCCCATGTGAGGAAAGGATGATGGAGACTATGATTCCCCCACAAGTCGGGATGAGACTCCGTACGAAAAAAAAGAGGCCAAAAAATGAGAGAAGGACCAAATAAAAAAATGAGAGAAAAGAGAGAAGGGACAATGTTACTATCCTTTTACCACACTTGTGCTTCAAAGTAGCACCATGATCTTCATGATAGAAAGTCTCCTATGTTGTCACTTTCATATACTAGTGGGAATTTTTCATTATAGAACTAGGCTTGTATATTCCAATGATGGGCTTCCTCAAATTGCCCTAGGTCTTCGTGAGCAAGCGAGTTGGATGCACACCCACTTAGTTTCTTTTTGAGCTTTCATAAACTTATAGCTCTAGTGCATCCGTTGCATGGCAATCCCTACTCACTCACATTGATATCTATTGATGGGCATCTCCATAGCCCGTTGATATGCCTAGTTGATGTGAGACTATCTCCCTCTTTTTGTCTTCTCCACAACCACCATATTCTATTCCACCTATAGTGCTATGTCCATGGCTCACGCTCATGTATTGCGTGAAAGTTTAAAAAGTGTGAGAACATCAAAAGTATGAAACAATTGCTTGGCTTGTCATCGGGGTTGGGCATGATTTAAATATGTTGTATGATGAAGATGGAGCATAGCCAGACTATATGATTTTGTAGGGATAAGCTTTCTTTGGCCATGTTATTTTGAGAAGACATAATTGCCTTATTAGTATGCTTGAAGTATTATTGTTTTTATATCAATATTAAACTTTTGTTTTGAATCTTATGGATCCGAATATTCATGCCACAATAAAGAAAATTACACGAATAAATTGTTGGGTAGCATTCCACATCAAAAATTCTATTTTTATCATTTACCTACTCGAGGACGAGCAGGAATTAAGCTTGGGGATGCTTGATACGTCTCCAACGTATCTATAATTTTTTATTGTTCCATGCTATTGTATTATCTGTTTTGGATGTTTTATATACATTAATATGCTATTTTATATTATTTTTGAGAGTAACCTATTAACCTAGACCCTAGTGCCAGTTCCTGTTTTTTCCTTATTTTTGAGTTTCGCAGAAAAGCAATACCAAACGGAGTCCAAACAGAATGTGTCCTGGGAAACCACGGCCACCTATGGGACCAGAGGGCCCCTTGCTGGTTCGACAGGGGGACGTCGCGTTGCACAAAGAGTAGACGAGCGTGGGGCAGCATGACATATGTCGATGTACAAAAGTAGGGGCCTTTCTGTACCCCTTTTACTTGCGCACGGGCAGTCGTAGCCACGCCTGCGGCCGTGCTTGGTGAGGCAGAAGAAGCAAAGGTACGACACTGCCAAGGCAGTACTCAAACCAGAGGTGCGAAGAGCAAAGGGGCAAGATGGACTTCCCCCGGCAAGGCCCTTGCCGGGGCGGCCTACGTAGCCCCGGCAAGAGCCTTGCCGGGGTGACTTGCCCAACACCAGCAAGGCCACCACCCTTGAGCCTGAGAACTCTGACACCATCGACAACGTCGAGGCCAAGACTCAGGGGTGCCTGCATGGTGGCATGCAGATATTTGTGAAGACCAAAGGCCTGCAAGTCTAGATGGAAACCAGAAGACGAAGACCCCCGGCAAGATCCTTGCCGGGGACAGACGAAGACCCTCGGCAAGATCCTTGCCGAGGACGGCCGAAGACCCTCGGCAAGATCCTTGCCGGGGACTCCTGCGAGACCCTGGCAAGACCCTTGCCGGGGACATCTGCAGGGCCACGGCTAGGCCCGCACCCGCCAACGTTTCGCTACCCCGCGGCCGTGCCGACGCGGCAACCAGCCCGCCAACTAGGCAAGCGCTTGTGTGGCAGCATGCAGCTTCTAGGACAACTAGTCAAGCGCTTGCGTGGCGGCATGCAGCTTCTAGGCCAACTAGTCAAGCACCTGCGTGGTGGCATGCAGATCTTCGTGAAGACCCTGTCATCGCACCAACACAGCAACCAGCCAGCCAGCATGGCGCTGCATGCCTCCTCAGCTTGGACGCGCGTTGAAGCAGGGCGAGGCAGCGACGGACGAGACGAGCTCTGTTGCCACCCCCGATAAAGCAAGAGGGCATGTAGGCAGCGCATTAAATGCGTTTGTCCTACGGTGCTAAGCAATGAACTTGTACATTGTAGATACTTTCCACCTCCTTTGGCGTCCCCTTTGACATATAAAAGGAGGCCCGAGGCGTATTGTGGAAGGATTCAGACTTTTTTGTACTGGGCATGCACCGCAGCTAGTTCAAGAGCTCAAGAACACCAAATAAACACAGACAAGCAGGACTAGGGTTTTACGCATCATTTGCGGCCCGAACCTCGGTAAAAATCCCCTTGCGCTGATCGCTAGACCTGCTCTTTGTGCAGCTCCACGCCCCGCCAACCGTAGAAGGGATTCTTTGGGATCCCATAGGTGTCGTTTCCCCCGACATCTTTGGCACGCCAGGTAGGGGGCGCCGAGGCTGTGAAAATCTGGTCTAGAAGTTAGCGCATCGACTTCATCATCGCCATGGTCCCCAAGAAGAAGGGGATCACAGCGGTCGGATCGTCTGGAGCCGGACCGCCCATACCAGCGCGGGCGGGCGGCGGGGCAGCCATGGATGGTGGCAGAGGCGTGGCCCGCGAGAATCCGCGACACTCTAGCAATCGGAGCCAGGCGAGCGGCGTCATTCGCTCCCAAGACGACGAGCCACACGCCGCTGGGTACAGGGGTGGAGCCGTGCTGCCCACGGGCGGCGCAGCGACCTTCAGGACGCCCCAGCCGGCGCTCGCGCCGCGGTCTTTCCAGGCCATGCATGACGAGCAACGCCGCGATGTCGGTGCCCCTGGGAGCCGTCGCGGGAAGAGCCCTTCACGTCACTCTCGAGATGCACCGGGCCAGTATGCGCGCCCGGACGCTGGCGGAAATGGCGCGCGACCGCGAGACCGTGATGGAGCTCCTTCTAACGTGGTTAGAAGTCGAAGCGCGTCACGATCCATGCAGCTTTCGCCGCCACCCACGCCAGCAGAAGCATTGGCGCGCGTGCAACTGCTCCTCGACTTCCCTCCTGCTGCGGAGAAGCTCGACGAGTGGAGAGCCACCATTCGGAGCCTCGTCAGCTTCGCCAATAAAGATGAACCGTGACCAGCGGGACCCTTGTGTCGGCGCTCTGTCGAGCTGGTGCACGCCGGTGGTGGAAGGATCGGAGACGCTGCGACCACGGTGCACCCTCCTCCCCCACGTCAGCAACAGCAGCTGCCGGCTCGCCGGGCCGACGCCCGCGACAAAGTTTCCACAGCGTCGTCTGACCCGCGAGCCCGCTATGACCAACGTCAAGTTCTTCGGGAGCAAGCTCAAGAAGACGCTCGGACCACTATCGAGCGGCGGCGGGAAGCGCGCCATCAGTCAGATAGGCATGCGGGGCCCACTATGGACCGCCCAGCGCCGGGGGGTTCCGGTGACCTACCTTACGAGGTGGGTTGTCCAGCCTTTACCCGTGAGCTGCAGCAGTTCCAGTGGACCTACCGCACGTTCAAGCCTGAGGTCGGAGAAAAGTACAACGGCAAGACTCACCCGTCGGAGTTCCTCAGCATCTACACTATCGCGATGCAAGCTGCCGAGGCTCGCGACGACAAGGTGCTTGCCAACTACTGCCCGTTAGCACTTAAGCCCAATGTCATGTCATGGTTGATGCACCTGCCAGTGGATTCCATTTCTTCTTGCTCGGATATATGCCACGAGTTTGTTGGCGCCTTTACTGGACGCCACCAAGCTCCTGGCCAGGCAAGTTATTTGCATGTCATCCCCCAGAAGGATAGCGAAACCCTGCGCAAGTACATACAAAGGTTCAGCCGTGTGCAGTACAACATCCCAGATGTTCATCCCGCCGCCGTCATCAGTGCATTCCATCAGAATGTGCGCAACCGCAAGATGCGTGAGGAGGTGGCGATGAACAAGGTTAAGGATGTAGCCGAGCTTTATGTTCTGGCCGTTAGATGTGCTCAGGCTGAAGAAGGGAGGAAGTACCCCGGCGAAGATGCCGCCGCGGAAACCGACTCCACAGACGAAGACGCCGTCGCCCCGGCAAAGAAGGGCCGACGCCGCAATAGGAAGCGTAAGGGCAAGACCGTGCTTGCCGTCGAGGGATCCGGCGACCCCGGCACCGCCAAGAAGGCAAAGGTTGACGACCGCGACAAGGAAGTTGCCGGGTGCGCCGCCTGCCGGGCCTTGGCGGTTGCCGACAAGCCGGGAGGCTCCGACAAGCAGTACTGCAAGATCCATCGCACCAAGGGCCATGACCTCCAGAATTGCCGGCAGGTTGAGCTGCTTGCAAAGAAGCAGAAAGCTGAGTATGAGAGGCGCGATAAGGAGAAGGGCCAGGATGGTGCTGAGGCGTCCGACAAGAAGCGTGGCGGTCGAGGAGGTCCCCGCGACAAAGATAATCAACAAGAGAGGCCCGCCCGGGGCCGCGACAAGAAGGAGGGAGGCGATGATAATGATGAGGACGACGAGTCTGACGAGCACGAGTTCCAGAAAGCTACGGAGGCCATGTGAGTCGACGGTGGCGCCTCGTTACACACCTCTCACCGCCAACTGAAGCAGTGGGCGCGTGAAGCCACTGCGGCGGAGCCATTGTTCGATGCCCAGAAGCCACTGGAGTGGTCCAGCACGCCTATCATTTTCGACACCGAGGATCACCCTGATCACACGACTACGGTCGGGTGTTTGCCGCTGTTGGTTTCACCAACAATACGCAACCTCAAGGTGACAAAAGTGCTAGTTGATCGTGGGGCCGGTCTGAACTTGATCTCGCCCGCCGTGATCGAGAGCCTGCAAATCCCCGATGGAGATCTCGAGGAGACGGGCACGTTTCAAGGGGTCAACCCGGGGAGGAGTCAGCCGAAGGGTAAGATCACGTTGCCCGTTACATTTGGGGGCGAGCTGAACCACAAGACGGAGAAGATTGTTTTTTATGTTGCCATGATCCCCTTGCCCTATAATGGGATCCTCGGCCGCCCAGCGCTGGCCAAGTTTATGGCGGCATCACATTACGCCTACAACACACTGAAGATGCCCGGGCCAATGAGCATCATCACCGTCCCCTCCGATAGGAAAGACGCGCTCATTTGCGCCGACCAGCTTTACGGGGCGGCAGTTGCAGCGGCTGCCGCCAAGGCACTTATTCCCGCCGCTGAGTCCCCGGGAGGGAAGAAAACCGGCAAGGCCTCTGCCCCTGCCGGCAAGGCCCCTGCCGGCAAGGACTCCGTCACCCCCTCCGGCAAACGCGCCTCTTTGGAGCGCCGCGTTCCCGTTGGGGACGTGCCAGAGAGTTCGGCCAGCGGGAGCAAGAGGTCCAGGGCGGCCCCACCAGAAACCAAGAAGGTCCCCGCCAGGGAGGATGGCACGGGTGGAGCTTTTACCATAAGCTCCACCCTTGACAGCAAATAGGAAAGCGCGCTCGTCGCCTTCCTGCGGGCGAATGTCGACGTGTTTGCATGGCAAGCATCCGACATCCCTGGCGTTCCCAGGAAGGTGATTGAGCACCACCTTGCTGTCTGTCCCCATGCGCGGCCCGTCAAGCAGAAGGTCAGGAAGCAAGCTTTGGAGCGACAAGAGTTCATCATCGAGGAGATCAGGAAGTTGGAGGTGGTAGGCTTGGTCAGAGGAGTGTTCCACCCCACGTAGTTGGCCAATCCAGTGGTGGTGCGTAAGGCAAATGGGAAATGGAGGCTGTGTATTGACTATACAGATATCAATAAAGCATGTCCAAAGGATCCTTTCCCTCTGGCACGCATTGACCAGATAGTGGACTCCACAGCCGGGTGTGACCTGCTGTCGTTCCTCGACGCCTACTCAAGATACCACCAGATCTTCATGATGAAGGAAGATGAAGAAAAGACTACGTTTATCACCCCATGTGGTACGTACTGTTTTGTGCGGATGCCTTTCGGGTTGAAAAGCGTTGGTTCGACATTTGCCCGACTAGTGATACGTCTCCAACGTATCTATAATTTTTGATTGCTCCATGCTATTATATATTCTATTTTGGATGTTTAATGGGCTTTATTATACACTTTTATGTTATTTTTGGGACTAACCTATTAACCCAAGGCCCAGTGCAAATTGCTGTTTTTTAGCCTATTTCAGTGTTTTGCAGAAAAGGAATGTCAAACGGAGTCCAAACGGAATGAAACCTTCGAGAGCGTGATTTTTGGAACAAACGTGATCTAGAGGACTTGGAGTGGACGTCAAGAAACGAACGAGGAGGCCACGAGGCAGGGGGCGCGCCTACCCCCCTGGGCGCGCCCTCCACCCTTGTCTGCCCCTCGTGGCTCCACCGACCTACTTCTTCCTCCTATATATATACCTACGTACCACGAAACCATCGAGGAGCACCACGAAACCCTATTTCCACCGCCGCAACCTTCTGTACCCGTGAGATCCCATCTTGGGGCCTTTTCCGGTGCTCTGCCGGAGGGGGAATCGATCACGGGGGGCTTCTACATCAACACCATAGCCTCTCCGATGATCTGTGAGTAGTTTACCACAGACTTTCGGGTCCATAGTTATTAGCTAGATGGCTTCTTCTCTCTCTTTGGATCTCAATACAAAGTTCTCCTCGATCTTCTTGGAGATCTATTCGATGTAACTCTTTTTGTGGTGTGTTTGTCGAGATACGATGAATTGTGGGTTTATGATCAAGATTATCTATGAACAATATTTGAATCTTCTCTGAATTCTTTTATGTATGATTGGTTATCTTTGCAAGTCTCTTTGAATTATTAGTTTGGTTTGGCCTACTAGATTGATCTTTCTTGCAATGGGAGAAGTGCTTAGCTTTGGGTTCAGTCTTGCGTTGCTCGATCCCAGTGACAGTAGGGAAACGACACATATTGTATTGTTGCCATCGAGGATAAAAAGATGGGGTTTATATCATATTGCTTGAGTTTATCCCTCTACATCATGTCATCTTACCTAATGCGTTACTCTGTTCTTATGAACTTAATACTCTAGATGCATGCTGGATAGCGGTCGATGTGTGGAGTAATAGTAGTAGATGCAGGCAGGAGTCGGTCTACTTGTCACGGACGTGATGCCTATATACATGATCATGCCTAGATATTCTCATAACTATGCTCAATTCTATCAATTGCTCGACAGTAATTTGTTCACCCGCCGTAATACTTATGCTATCTTGAGAGAAGCCACTAGTGAAACCTATGGCCCCCGGGTCTATTTTCCATCATATAAGTTTCCAATCTATTTTTACTTTGCAATCTTTACTTTCAATCTTTATCACAAAAATACCAAAAATATTATCTTATCATCTCCATCAGATCTCACTTTTACAAGTGGCCGTGAAGGGATTGACAACCCCTTTATCGCGTTGGTTGCAAGGTTCTTATTTGTTTGTATAGGTACGAGGGACTTACGTGTGGCCTCCTACTGGATTGACACCTTGGTTCTCAAAAACTGAGGGAAATACTTACGCTACTTTGCTGCATCACCCTTTCCTCTTCAAGGGAAAACCAACGCATGCTCAAGAGGTAGCAAGAAGGATTTCTGGCACCGTTGCGGGGGAGTCTACACCCAAGTCAAGACATACCAAGTACCCATCACAAACTCTTATCCCTCGCATTACATTATTTGCCATTTGCCTCTCGTTTTCCTCTCCCCCCACTTCACATTTGCTGTTTTATTCGCCCTCTCTTTCCGTTTGCCTCTTTTTTGCTTGCTTCTTGTTTGCTTGTGTGTTGGATTGCTTGTTTGTCACGATGGCTCAAGATAATACTAAATTGTGTGACTTTGCCAATACCAAAAACAATGATTTTCTTAGCACTCTGATTGCTCCTCTTACCAATGCTGATTCTTGTGAAATTAATGCTACTTTGCTGAATCTTGTCATGAAAGATCAATTCGCCGGCCTTCCTAGTGAAGATGCCGCTACCCATCTAAATAGCTTTGTTGATTTGTGTGATATGCAAAAGAAGAAAGATGTGGACAATGATATTGTTAAACTGAAGCTATTTCCGTTTTCGCTTAGAGATCGTGCTAAAACTTGGTTTTCGTCTTTGCCTAAAAATAGCATTGATTCTTGGAATAAGTGCAAAGATGCTTTTATCTCTAAGTATTCTCTTCCCGCTAAGATCATCTCTCTTAGAAACGATATTATGAATTTTAAGCAACTTGATCATGAACATGTTGCACAAGCTTGGGAGAGAATGAAATTAATGATACGTAATTGCCCTACACATGGTTTGAACTTATGGATGATTATACAAAATATTTATGCCGGATTGAATTTTGCTTCTAGAAATCTTTTAGATTTGGCCGCGGGAGGCACTTTTATGGAAATCACTTTAGGAGAAGATACTAAACTCCTAGATAATATTATGGTTAATTATTCTCAATGGCACACTGAAAGATCTACTAGTAAAAAGGTGCATGCAATTGAAGAGATTAATGTTTTGAATGGAAAGATGGATGAACTTATGAAATTGTTTGCTAATAAGAGTGTTTCTTATGATCCCAATGATATGCCTTTGTCTACTTTGATTGAGAATAATAATGAATCTATGGATGTGAATTTTGTTGGTAGGAACAATTTTGGTAACAACGCTTATAGAGGAAACTTTAATCCTAGGCCGTATCCTAGTAATTCCTCTAATAATTACGGTAATTCCTACAACAACTCTTATGGAAATTTTAATAAGATCCCCTCTGATTTTGAGACTAGTGTTAAAGAATTTATGATTTCTCAAAAGAATTTCAATGCTTTGCTTGAAGAAAAATTGCCTAAGATTGATGAGTTGGCTAGGAACATGGATAGAATTTCTCTTGATGTTGATTCTTTGAAACTTAGATCTATTCCACCTAAGCATGATATCAATGAGTCTCTCAAGGCTATGCGAATTTCCATTGATGAGTGCAAAGAAAGAACCGCTAGGATGCGTGCTAAGAAAGATTGCTTTATAAAAGCGTGTTCTTCTGGTTTTCATGATAAAAAGGACGAAGATCTAAAAGTAATTGATGTATCTCCTATTAAATCTTAGTTTTGCAATATGAATCTTGATAATGATGGGACTGGAGATGAGTCAACTTTAGTTAAAAGGCGTCCCAATGATCCGGAGTTTTTAGATCTTGATGCAAAAATTGGTAAAAGTGGGATTGAAGAGGTCAAAACTTTAGATAGCAATGAACCCACTATTTTGGATTTCAAGGAATTTAATTATGATAATTGTTATTTAATAGATTGTATTTCCTTGTTGCAATCCGTGTTAAATTCTCCGCATGCTTATAGTCAAAATAAAGCTTTTACTAAACATATCGTTGATGCTTTAATGCAATCTTATGAGGAAAAGCTTGAATTAGAAGTTTCTATCCCTAGAAAACTTTATGATGAGTGAGAACCTACTATTAAAATTAAAATTAAAGATCATGAATGCTATGCTTTCTGTGATTTGGGTGCTAGTGTTTCCACGATTCCAAAAACTTTGTGTGATATGTTAGGTTTCCGTGAACTTGATGATTGTTCTTTAAACTTGCACCTTGCGGATTCCACCATTAAGAAACCTATGGGAAGAATTAATGATGTTCTTATTGTTGCAAATAGGAATTATGTGGCCGTAGATTTCATTGTTCTTGATATAGATTGCAATCCTTCATGTCCTATTATTCTTGGTAGACCTTTCCTTAGAACGATTGGTGCAATTATTGATATGAAGGAAGGGAATATTAGATTCCAATTTCCGTTAAGGAAAGGCATGGAACACTTTCCCAGAAAGAAAATTAAATTACCTTATGAATCTATTATGAGAGCCACTTATGGATTGCATGCCAAAGATGGCAATACCTAGATCTATCCTTGCCTTTATGCCTAGCTAGGTGCGTTAACCAATAGCGCTTGTTGGGAGGCAACCCAATTTTATTATACTTTATTGCTTTTTGGTTCTGTTTAGTAATAAATAATCCATCTATCTTCTGTTTAGATGTGGTTTTATGTTTCAATTAGTGTTTGTGCCAAGTAGAACCTTTGGGAAGACTTGGGTGAAGTCTTTTTGATCTTGCTGTAAAAAACAGAAACTTTAGCGCTCACGAGATTAGCTACAACTTTTTACTGGAGAGTGCTATTGATAGAGGCAAAGGTGTCCCGATGTTTCGATGAGATGGTGGCTATCGTTTTCTGTGGGAGTCGACCTTGACGATCCGACTACGAACGTGCGAGACGTCACGCCTTAGCAATCGCTAAACCAACTTCCGAGGGTTATTGACCACGCCGGAGCATGATCAACCTGACCACGAGGGCCTGTTTCCTGCGAGCAAACGAAGAACAAGCAAAAACTAAGATTGCAATCTGGATATTGCGAATATAAGAGGAAAGCTTTATTAATGAAGGTGGGGTTCTGTGACGCCTAGGTCTGGTCGTTGAACACACACGAAGTACGCGAAGTTGCAACTATGGCAAACTTTTGATCTAAACAAAACCCAAAGTCTAAACGGTGCCCTAAGGGCTGTATATATGGAGGAAGAGGAGGGGAATTTCATGGCCCCTGGGGGAGGGGTCCGAAACCATCCCTATCTCTTGTTTCCCCACACATACGGACTCTAAAAACAGGCTATACTCAAGTATTTCGAAATTACATGGGCCTGGCCCAATAATAAGGTGACGCAGCACCTATAATTGTATCTGGACGAAATTTATGAAGTGGCATCTTGTATATTTCTTCCAAGGCTTCATGCACTCATTATGGTGGCTTCAAAGTCCTGGAATCATCACTTGTAACTCCGTTCTGTTTCCCCTTGCGCATGCCATCATCTCCATGCTTGGTCTTGCTCCAGTGTTCGTCCCTCTTATCCATGCCAGGCCCTTCATTTGTAAGCAAAACAAATGTATCCAATTTAGGCAGCATCATATTCTCATGAACATTAGAATCATTACCAAGAAACGAAAGTACCTGATAATTTAATTGGTGTGCGCGAGCTCTAGTAATTGGTCTAGTATATGTAGTAGTAGGGGCTGTGGGTGTAACAATGGTATTGATGTCCTCATCATCCTCCCCTTCTGGAAATGAAGTCGTCCTCGATGGAAGCTCATCTTCCTCACCCAAATAAGGCTTCAAATCTGCAATCTTAAAAGTGGGACTAACCCCAAAATCTGCAGGCAGCTCAAGTTTATATGCATTATCATTTATTTTCTCTAACACCTTAAAAGGACCATCAACACATGGCATTAGCTTTGATTTGCGCAAATTAGGAAACCTATCCTTACGCAAATGTAACCAACAAGATCTCCAGGTGCAAAGACAACATGTTTTCTACCCTTATCTCCAGCAAGTTTATATTTAGCATTCATACACTCAATGTTTTCTTAGTTAACTCATGCATTTTTTGGATCAAATCAGCACGTTGTTTAGCATCAAAATTAACCTTCTCCGAAGATGGGAGAGGCAACAAATCAATAGGTGCACGAGGTAGGAAACCATACACAATTTCAAAATGGCACATCTTAGTAGTAGAATGCAACGAACGATTATAAGCAAATTCAATATGAGGCAAGCATTCTTCCCACATTTTCTTATTATTCTTCAAAACAGCCCTAAGCATAGTAGACAATGTTCTATTGACTACTTCAGTTTGACCATCTGTTTGGGGATGACAAGTAGTACTAAAAAGCAGTTTAGTCCCCAACTTAGCGCATAAACATCTCCAAAAGTGGCTAAGAAATTTAGTATCACGATCTGAAACAATAGTATTTGGCACACCACGCAAGCGAGTAATTTCACGAAAGAACAAATCAGCAACATTAACAACATCATCGCTTTTATGACATGGTATAAAGTGTGCCATGTTCGAGAACCTATCCACGACAACAAATATGCTATCCCTCCCCTTCTTTGTTCGAGGTAAATCTAAAACAAAGTCCATAGATATATCCTCCCAAGAAACACTAGGTACAGGCAAAGGCATATATAAACCATGAGGATTGAGTCGCGACTTAGCTTTTTGACATGTAGTGCAGCGAGCAACAAAACGCTCAACACCCCGTCTCATCTTTGGCCAAAAGAAATGTGTAGCAAGTATATCCTCCATCTTCTTCACGCCAAAGTGTCCCATTAGTCCTCCTCCATGCGCCTCCTGCAACAACAAAAGACGAACAGAGCTAGCTAGAATGCATAGCTTGTTAGCACGAAACACAAATCCATCATTAACGACAAACTTGTTCCATGTTCTACCTTCTTTACAATTCCGCAATACATCTTTAAATTTAGCATCATGCACATATTGATCTTTAATGGTCTCCAAACCAAATATTTTAAAGTCAAGTTGTGAAAGCATAGTATAACGACGAGACAATGCATCAGCAATAACATTTTCTTTACCCTTCTTGTGTTTAATGACATAAGGGAAAGTCTCAATGAATTCAACCCATTTAGCATGTCTACGGTTCAGTTTTGCTTGACTTTTAATGTGTTTCAAAGATTCATGATCAGAATGTATAACAAATTCTTTGGCCATAAATAATGTTGCCATGTTTCTAAAGTCCGAACAAGAGCATATAATTCTTTATCATAGGTAGAATAGTTCAGACTAGGCCCACTCAATTTTTCAGAAAAGTATGCAACAGGTTTGCCATCTTGTAATAACACACCTCCTAATCTAATTCCACTAGCATCACATTCAATCTCAAAAGTCTTATTAAAATCAGGAAGTTGGAGTAAAGGAGCATGTGTCAACTTATCTTTCAATACCGTGAAGGCTTCTTCCTGTGGGGTACCCCAAACAAAAGGCACATCCTTCTTTGTAAGCTCATTGAGAGGTGCAGCAATGGTGATAAAATCTCTCACAAAATGCCTATAGAAACCAGCGAGTCCAAGAAAACTCCTCACTTGTGTGACCGTTTTGGGCTGCGGCCAACTCTCAATAGCTTCAATCTTGGCTTTATCAACTTCAATTCCGTGTGGAGTAACAACATAGCCAAGAAAAGATACTCGGTCGGTGCAAAAGGTGCACATCCCAAGGTTACCAAACAAACGTGCATCACGTAGAGCAATAAAAACAACACGTAAATGTTCCAAATGTTCTTCCAAAGATTTGCTATAAATCAGTATATCATCAAAATAGACTACCACAAATCGTCCAATGAAAGCACGTAAAACTTTGTTCATTAGTCTCATGAAAGTACTAGGTGCATTAGTTAACCCAAAAGGCATGACTAACCACTCATATAAACGAAACTTAGTTTTAAATGCTGTTTTCCATTCATCTCCCAATTTCATACGAATTTGATGGTATCCACTATGCAAATCAACTTTGGAGAATATTGTAGAGCCACTCAATTCATCAAGCATATCATCTAGCCTAGGAATAGGATGACGATAACGAATAGTAATATTATTAATGCCTCTACAATCAACACACATACGCGACATACCATCCTTTTTAGGCACTAGTATAATAGGAACAACACAAGGACTAAGAGATTCGCGTATATAACCTTTGTCGAGCAGCTCCTGTACTTGACGTATAATCTCCTTCGTCTCCTCTGGATTGGTACGGTATGGTGCATGGTTGGGTAGAGATGCACCGGGAATTAGGTCAATTTGATGCCCAATCCCTCGAATAGGTGGTAATCCCGGTAGCACGTCTTGTGGGAAGACGTCAGCGAACTCCTGCCAAATGTTAGTGACAGCAGGGGGCAAAGAGGAAGGCACGTCCTCGAATGAAAATAATGCCTCTTTGCACACAAAAGCATAGCAAACAGATTTGCTAAAATCTATCTCGTCAATATCAGATTTGGTGGCAAGTAAACATGCACTTTTCAATTTAATTTTAGAAGCAACACTAGATGGTTTATTATTAGGCTTCATTTGTTGCTCAAATTCTTTTGCCACAATCTGATTTTCACTCTTATTTTTCTCCTGTTTTTCTTTATTAGCTCTATTAATATCATCTTTCAAAATGGAATCAGGAGTCATAGGAAGCAAAGTAATATTTTTATCCTTATGAACAAGAGTATACTGATTGTTTCTACCATGGTGTACAATTTTTTTATCAAATTGCCATGGTCTACCAAGTAATAAGGAACATGCTTGCATAGGTACCACATCACAATCAACATAATCAGCATATGTAGTGATACTAAAATGCACACGAACAGTACGTGTTACCTTAACCTTGCCACTGTTGTTGAACCATTGGATGTAGTAAGGATGTGGATGTGCTCTTGTGGTGAGAGATAGATTCTCCACCATCTCCATGCTAGCGAAGTTGTTGCAGCTCCCTCCATCTATGATGACGCGAATAGAACGTTCCTTCACAACTCCCTTTGTATGGAACAAATTATGCCTCTGATTTTTCTCAGCTTGTGTAACCTGCACACTCAAAACACGTTGAGCAACCAAACATTCATACCTGTCAGCATCTTCAGGAGCCATGTATTGTGTCTCATGATCAGAATAATCTCTACCGTGTTATTCACGTGTAATAAGAGCCAAAGTCTCCTCATCATAGTCACTAGCAAACTCATACCCACCATCCTCAGTCGCAATCGTCACACTTCTCGCGCATAATGACCTCTTCCCTTACAACGACGACAAATTATATCACTTGTGTGCCCTGTTGATGCCATGGAAGAAGAAGAGCTCTGTGCAGGCCCGGCAGGTGTGCTCTTGGCAGATAGTGGTGGTTGTGCCTGCTTTCTTGTATCACGGTTGTAGGTGGCACCTGATGGAGGTGATGGTGCAGTGGAAGTAGAGGATGCACGTGGCATCCATGACAATGGTCGACCTGCAAAAAAGTTAGTTCGCGCCAATGCCTGTCTATCCTGCACTTCACGTTCAGCTTTACAAGCAAGATGGAATAAACGAGTGATATTATTATACTCCTTATACTCTAGAATGGTCTGAATCTCTCTATTTAATCCACCCATAAAACGTGCAAGCATAGCTTCATTATCCTCAACAATACCACATCTAATCATGCCAGTTTGTAATTCCTGATAATATTCCTCTACAGAATTTTTTCCTTGTCTTAAACGCTACAATTTTTGAAGTAATTCACGTTGATAATATGGTGGAACCCAACGAGTACGCATAGCAGTTTTCAAAGCAGCCCAAGTAGTTGGAATATTATTCGGATATAATCTACGATGTTCAGACCACCACACACAAGCAAAACTAGTGAAAGCACAAAGTGCAGCAGCAACACGTCTCTCCTCGGGATATTCTAAACATGTAAAACGTTGTTCGGTTTCTAACTCCCAAGTAAGATATATATCAGGAACATATCTACCCTCAAATGGTGGAATATTCAATTTCAGTTTAGGAAGATGGTCATGATCTCGTACTTGAGGGAGAGCCCTACCATTGTGATTATTTGCATGTGGACGACCTAGTGGTGGTGGTGCTGGTGGTTGCACGTAGTTCTGATTTTGATCAACAACATCCTCGTAATCTCCTGCATAATCATCCTCCGCATCAGCAGCAGGAGCCACAAAAGTATCAACAGCAGCGCCAATAGTTTGGACAGGCTGAAGAAGGACACGGCTCGCTTGGCGGAGGGTTGTTTCGCGACGGGGAGGTAGTCGTCGTCGTCGTCGTCGTCGTCGTCGTTGTTGTTGTTGTTGTTGTTGTTGTTGTTGTTGATGTTGTTGTTGTTGTTGTTGTTGTTGTTGTTGTTGTTGTTGCAGAGATGCGGCAAGTGCATCTGGTGGTGGAAGACGCGCAAGCAGTTCATTAAATCTGTTACCGAGCTTTGTTTCGAACGTCTTCCCAAGGCCAGTGATCTTCTCCATGGCCTCTTCAAAATTGTTCAGCACATCTTGCACCTGTTCAGTCATCATTTGCTGAAACTTATCATGAAGCTCCTTGTTCGTTAAGTTCTCCCAGTCAATCTCATCGGCTTGTGATCCTGGCATGGTTAACAACAATAGAAACACACAAGAATAAGATCCTACAGACTACTAACAAGTGGTGGTGGTGGTGGGTGTCACAAATCCGTCAAGCAAATCTCAAATTCTTACCAGTTCTTACCCAGCAGCAGGCGGTGATCGGCAACCGATGTAGTCAAAACTCTCAAAGCTTGGATAGAGCAATTACCAGGGAGAGTCAAACGCACGATGTAGATGTATGTGGAGCTGGGAAGGCTTATAATATGGTAGCAAAAAGGGTCAGCAATAATCAATTCAGAGATGCAAAGTTGAAGAAACGCTCAACGACGGTACAGTGCTGGTCCTAGGCTAGACCGTGCTAGAGACGCGAGCCTAGAACACTAACAAAATCACGACGCTGCACGTAAACAAGGAAAAAGCACACTCTGGAATTTTTTTTGCTCTGTTTTTTTGGCGCTCTTTTTTTTGCGCTCCTCTTTTTTTACGAAAAAACACTATAATGGCGAGTGTCTCAAAACTCTTCCCAGGTCAAAATGACAGGATGGGCACGAAATTTTTTGACTATTTTTTCGGAAATCAGGGCAGCGACGACGAAAAAGTGCGACAAAAAAATTACTATGATGGCACGTGGCTCAAAAGACTCAGAAGAGCCTAAAAATAGGATAGGGAAAAAATATTTTCGGTCATCGAAATTTTGGCCTAAAAACTGCCTGGGGGTCGCCAGACTCTTTTTTTCGAGACCTACTCAGGCAAGGAAACACGAAACGGAAAATAGATGGATCTTGAAAACAAACCTAACATGAAAAGAACTCGGATTGGTGGTGGATATATGGTGGTAGGATATGGCAGCGGTGGTGGTATATCGTAGCGGTGGTGGTATATGGATACAGATCGGTGGTGGTATATGGATATGGATCGGTGGTGGTATATGGATACGGATTGGTGGTGTATATGGATACAAATTCAGAGCAGTGGCGGCTAAGAGGTAGTGGTAGATGGCAGGGGCGATGATGATGGTGCGACGGCGGCGTGACAACTTATGACCAGAACTCGAAACTCTAAAAGACTAGACTCTAAGACCAGCAACTTGACTCGACGATGCAACTGCAAATTCAACAAAGCAAAAACCCTAAAAAGATTATGCAAAGGCTCAGATTGGTTCGGATATGATGAACTAACCCTAATTTTTTTTGCGGCTTTTTCGTGGACTGTAGGTATGAAGAACAGACTTGATCTAAACTACGAAAAACTGTAAAATCTCACCGAGCAACCTGGAAATCTGATACCACTTGATAGAGGCAAAGGTGTCCCGATGTTTCTATGAGATGGTGGCTATCGTTTTCTGTGGGAGTCGACCTTGACGATCCGACTACGAACGTGCGAGACGTCGTGCCTTAGCAATCGCTAAATCGACTTCTGAGGGTTATTGACCACGCCGGAGCATGATCAACCTGACCACGAGGGCTTGTTTCCTGCGAGCAAACGAAGAACAAGTAAGAAACTAAGATTGCAATATGGATATTGCGAATATAAGAGGAAAGCTTTATTAATGAAGGTGGGGTTCTGTGACGCCTAGGTCTGGTCGTTGAACACAAACGAAGTACGCGAAGTTGCAACTATGGCGAACTTTTGACCTAAACAAAACCCAAAGTCTAAACGGTGCCCTAAGGGCTGTATATATGGAGGAAGAGGAGGGGAATTTCGTGGCCCCTGGGGGAGGGGTCCGAAACCATCCCTATATCTTGTTTCCCCACACATACGGACTCTAAAAACAGCCTATACTCAAGTATTTCGAAATTACCTGGGCCTGGCCCAATAATAAGGTGACGCAGCACCTATAATAGCCTCTGGATGAAATTTAGGAAGTGGCATCTTGTATATTTCGTCCAAGGCTTCATGCACTCATTATGGTGGCTTCAAAGTCCTGAAATCATCACTTGTAACTCCGTTCTTGTTCCCCTTGCGCATGCCATCATCTCCATGCTTGGTCTTGCTCCAGTGTTCATCCCTCTTATCCATGCCAGGCCCTTCATTTGTAAGCAAAAAAAATGTATCCAATTTAGGCATCATCATATTCTCATGAACGTTAGAATCATTACCAAGAAACGAAAGTACCTGATAATTTAATTGGCATGCGCGAGCTCTAGTAATTGGTCTAGTATATGTAGTAGTAGGGGCTGTGGGTGTAACAATGGTATTGATGTCCTCATTAGCTATTTAGTTGATTCTTTTTGCAAATAATTAATAGATAAATTCTTCATGTCCAGCAATTTATTTTAGAATTTTTGGAGTTCCAGAAGTATGCATTTGATACAGATTACTACAGACTATTCTGTTTTTGACAGATTCTGTTTTTCGTGTGTTGTTTGCTTATTTTGATGAATCTATGGCTAGTAATGGAGTTTATGAACCATAGAGAAGTTGGAATACAGTAGGTTTAACACCAATATAAATAAAGAATGAGTTCATTACAGTACCTTGAAGTAGTGTTTTCTTTTCTTTCGCTAACGGAGCTCACGAGAATTTCTGTTAAGTTTTGTGTTGCGAAGTTTTCAAGTTTTGGGTAAAGATTTGATGGATTATGGAACAAGGAGTGGCAAGAGCCTAAAATTGGGGATGCCCAAGGCACCCCAAGGTAAAATCCAAGGACAACCAAAAATCCTAAGCTTGGGGATGCCCCGGAAGGCATCCCCTCTTTTGTCTTCGTCCATCGGTAACTTTACTTGGAGCTATATTTTTATTCACCACATGATATGTGTTTTGCTTGGAGTGTCTTGTATGATTTGAGTCTTTGCTTTTTAGTTCACCACAATCATCCTTGCTGTACACACCTTTTGGGAGAGACACACATTAATCAGAATTTATTAGAATACTCTATATGCTTCACTTATATCTTTGGAGCTAAACAAATTTTGCTCTAGTGCTTCACTTATATCTTTTAGAGCACAGCGGTGGTTTTATTTTATAGAAATTATTGTTCTCTCATGCTTTACTTATATTATTTTGAGAGTCCTTTAGAACAACATGTTAATTTGCTTTGGTTATAAAATTAGTCCTAATATGATAGGCATCCAAGATGGATATAATAAAAATTCCATATAAGTGCATTGAATACTAGGAGAAGTTGGATACTTGATGATTGTTTTGAGATATGGACATAGTGATATTAAAGTTGTGCTAGTTGAGTAGTTGTGAATTTGAGAAATACTTGTGTTGAAGTTTGCAAGTCCCGTAGCATGCACGTATGGTAAACGTTGTGTAACAAATTTGAAACATGAGGTGTTCTTTGATTGTCATCCTTATGAGTGGCGGCCGGGGACGAGCGATGGTCTTTTCCTACCAATCTATCCCCTAGGAGCATGCGCGTAGTGCTTGGTTTTTGATGACTTGTAGATTTTTGCAATAAGTATGTGAGTTCTTTATGACTAATGTTGAGTCCATGGATTATACGCACTCTCAACCTTCCATCATTGCTAGCCTCTCCGGTAACGTCCATTGCCCTTTCTCACCTTGAGAGTTGGTGCAAACTTCACCGGTGCATCCAAACCCCGTGATAAGATACGCTCTATCACACATAAACCTCCTTATATCTTCCTCAAAACAGCCACCATACCTACCTATTATGGCATTTCCATAACCATTCCGAGATATATTGCCATGCAACTTTCCACCGTTCCGTTTATTATGACACGCTTCATCATTGTCATATTGCCTTGCATGATCATGTAGTTGACATCGTATTTGTGGCAAAGCCACCATGCATATTATTTCATACATGTCACTCTTGATTCATTGCCCTTCCCGGTACACCGCCGGCGGCATTCATATAGAGTCATATTTTGTTCTAAGTATCGAGTTGTAATCATTGAGTTGTAAATAAATAGAAGTGTGATGATCATCATTAATAGAGCATTGTCCCCAAAAAAAGAGAAATGCCAAAAAAGGCCCAAAAAATGAAAGAGAAATAAAAAGGGACAATGCTACTATCCTTTTTTCCACACTTGTGCTTCAAAGTAGCACCATGATCTTTATGATAGAGAGTCTCTTGTTTTGTCACTTTCATATACTAGTGGGAATTTTTCATTATAGAACTTGGCTTGTATATTCCAACAATGGGCTTCCTCAAATGCCCTAGGTCTTCGTGAGCAAGCAAGTTGGATGCACACCCACTTAGTTTATTTTGTTGAGCTTTCATACATTTATAGCTCTAGTGCATCCGTTGCATGGCAATCCCTACTCCTTGCATTGACATAAATTGATGGGCATCTCCCTAGCCCGTTGATTAGCTGCGTCAATGTCAGACTTTCTCCTTTTTTGTCTTCTTCACACAACCCCCATCATTATATTTTATTCCACCCATAGTGCTATATCCATGGCTCACGCTCATGTATTGCGTGAAAGTTGAAAAAAGTTTGAGATTACTAAAGTATGAAACAATTGCTTGGCTTGTCATCGGGGTTGTGCAAGATGAGAGCATTCTTGTGTGACGAAAATGGAGCATGACCAAACTATATGATTTTGTAGGGATGAACTTTCTTTGGCTATGTTATTTTGAGAAGACATAATTGCTTGGTTAGTATGCTTGAAGTGTTATTATTTTTATGTCAATATTATACTTTTATCTTGAATCTTTCGGATCTAAACATTCATGCCACAATAAATAAAATTACATTGAAGATATGCTAAGTAGCATTCCACATCAAAAATTCTGTTTTTATCATTTACCTACTCGAGGACGAGCAGGAATTAAGCTTGGGGATGCTTGATACGTCTCCAACGTATCTATAATTTTTGATTGCTCCATGCTATTATATATTCTGTTTTGGATGTTTATGGGCTTTATTATACACTTTTATATTATTTTTGGGACTAACCTATTAACCCAAGGCCCAGTGCAAATTGCTGTTTTTTTTGCCTATTTCAGTGTTTCGCGGAAAAGGAATATCAAACGGAGTCCAAACGGAATGAAACCTTCGGGAGCGTGATTTTTTGAACAAACGTGATCCAGAGGACTTGGAGTGGACGTCAAGAAACGAACGAGGAGGCCACGAGGCAGGGGGCGCGCCCTCCACCCTCGTCTGCCCCTCGTGGCTCCACCGACCTACTTCTTCCTCCTATATATACCTACGTACCACGAAACCATCGAGGAGCACCACGAAACCCTATTTCCACCGCCGCAACCTTCTGTACCCGTGAGATCCCATCTTGGGGCCTTTTCCGGTGCTCTGCCGGAGGGGGAATCGATCACGGGGGGCTTCTACATCAACACCATAGCCTCTCCGATGATCTGTGAGTAGTTTACCACAGACCTTCGGGTCCATAGTTATTAGCTAGATGGCTTCTTCTCTCTCTTTGGATCTCAATACAAAGTTCTCCTCGATCTTCTTGGAGATCTATTCGATGTAACTCTTTTTGTGGTGTGTTTGTCGAGATACGATGAATTGTGGGTTTATGATCAAGATTATCTATGAACAATATTTGAATCTTCTCTGAATTCTTTTATGTATGATTGGTTATCTTTGCAAGTCTCTTTGAATTATCAGTTTGGTTTGGCCTACTAGATTGATCTTTCTTGCAATGGGAGAAGTGCTTAGCTTTGGGTTCAGTCTTGCGTTGCTCGATCCCAGTGACAGTAGGGAAACGACACATATTGTATTGTTGCCATCGAGGATAAAAAGATGGGGTTTATATCATATTGCTTGAGTTTATCCCTCTACATCATGTCATCTTACCTAATGCGTTACTCTGTTCTTATGAACTTAATACTCTAGATGCATGCTGGATAGAGGTCGATGTGTGGAGTAATAGTAGTAGATGCAGGCAGGAGTCGGTCTACTTGTCACGGACGTGATGCCTATATACATGATCATGCCTAGATATTCTCATAACTATGCTCAATTCTATCAATTGCTCGACAGTAATTTGTTCACCCACCGTAATACTTATGCTATCTTGAGAGAAGCCACTAGTGAAACCTATGGCCCCCGGGTCTATTTTCCATCATATAAGTTTCCAATCTATTTTTACTTTGCAATCTTTACTTTCAGTCTTTATCACAAAAATACCAAAAATATTATCTTATCATCTCCATCAGATCTCACTTTTACAAGTGGCCGTGAAGGGATTGACAGCCCCTTTATCGCGTTGGTTGCAAGGTTCTTATTTGTTTGTATAGGTACGAGGGACTTGCGTGTGGCCTCCTACTGGATTGACACCTTGGTTCTCAAAAACTAAGGGAAATACTTACGCTACTTTGCTGCATCACCCTTTCCTCTTCAAGGGAAAACCAACGCATGCTCAAGAGGTAGCAAGCAGTCCAAATTGGTTTTGAGCCCCAGCTACATAGAAATATGGAAGCTTATATGGATGATATAGAGGTCAAAACCAAGGACAAGGCCACGCTCGTGCAGGATCTGCAAGAAACATTTGCCAATCTGCGCAAGATCAACCTCAAGCTCAACCCAGAGAAGTGCGTGTTCGGTGTCCCGTCCGGCAAACTTCTTGGGTTCTTTGTGTCTCAACACGGAATCGAAGCGAATCCTGACAAGATCAAAGCGATTGAGCAGATGGAGGTGCCAAGACGGGTCAAAGACGTTCGTAGGCTCGCCGGTTGCGTTGCCGCTCTAAGTAGGTTCATCTCCAAATCTGTTGAGCGCGCCCTCCCCTTTTTCAAAGTTTTGAAAAAGGCGGGTCCAATGAAATGGACTCGGAGGTAGAGGCAGCACTGCAAGATTTGAAGAGGTACCTCTCCTCCACGCCAATACTAGTCGCGCCTAAACCGCAGGAGCCGTTGTTGCTATATCTGGCGGCAACGAATCAAATGGTTAGTGTTGCGCTGGTGGTACAGAGATAATTTGAGGAAGAAGCAGCGGTAGCGGCGGAGCCGTCGGGTGATGGGCCGGAGCTCTCCCCGGCAAGGTGGAACTCCAGGCAGAGCCCGGTCCCGGCGTGACAGAGTCTGCGCAAGTGGGCGAAGTCGAATAGAAGAAGAAGGTGATGCAGCACCCGGTTTATTTTGTCAGTTCCCTCTTGCAGGGGGCTAGATCAAGATATTCTGGTATACAGAAGCTACTTTTCGGCCTCTTTATGGCCTCGAGAAAGCTGCGTCACTATTTCCAAGCACATGATATCACCGTTGTCACCCGCCTCGCTTTGCGACGAATCTTGCACAACCCGGATGCAACCGGGAGGATTGTGGAGTGGACGTTGGAACTGTCAAGCTTTGGCCTCAAGTTTGAAAGTACTTCAACAATCAAGAGCCGAGCCTTGGCAGAATTCATAGCAGAATGGACCTACACGCCCGACGATTAAATTCAAGAAACTACCCTTCCCGGCAAGGAGACGAGCCGTGATTGGATTATGTACTTTGATGGAGCTTTCTCACTGCAAGGTGCTGGTGTCGGCGTGCTACTTGTCGCACCCACTGGAGAGCGCCTCAAATACGTAGTCCAGATGCACTTTCCCCGGGAAAAATCGATGAACAACACTGCAGAGTATGAGGGATTGCTTGCTGGCCTCAGGATCGCGGCAAACCTTGGAATCAGGAAGCTCATCGTCAGGGGTGATTCGCAGCTTGTCGTCAAGCAAGTTAACAAGGATTACCAGAGCCCGTTGATGGAAGCCTATGTGGATGAAGTGAGGAAGTTGGAGGAGCATTTTGATGGTCTACAAGCAGAGCATGTTCCCCGAGCAGAGAACATCATTGCCGACGACCTGTCGAAATGCGCTGCCCTCAAGTTGCCCGTGGAACCAGGTATCTTTGTGCTTCAATTAACCCAGCCATCCATTGAGCCCTCAGCAGGACAGAACAAGCGAAGGAAGGCGGGCCCCGGCAAGTACTTTCCCGCCGAGCTCCCAGGAGCCGTCGGCAAGGAAGTTGCCGGGTACCCCAAGCTTGCCGAGGAGCAGCAACCTCCGGCAGGGCCCCAAGCCCTGACCGTAGAGGCAGCTGCCCCTACGGTCGAAGATGAGCCTTTGGTCCTTGCCGTCGAGCCCCAGGCTCCGGCATGGGCGCAACACACCGTCCGTTTCCTCCAAACAGGGAACTCCCTGAGGAACAGGAAGAGGCAGAGAAAGTAGCCCGATAGTCCAGCATGTACCAGTTTGTGGATGATGCCCTATACAGAAGGAGACCGAACGGCGTCAAATTGAAGTGCATTCCTCAGGAGGACGGGCTGAAGTTGTTGGCAGAGATACATGGAGGCATGTGTGGCTCCCACATAGGGTGAAGAGCCCTTGCCGGCAAAGCGTTCCGGCAAGGTTTCTTCTGGCCCACCGCTCTCCTGGATGCAACTGCACTAGTAACCAAGTGTGAAGTGTGCCAGTTCCATTCAAAGAAGCTTCATCAGCCAGCCCAAGCCCTTCAAACAATCCCTCTTTCCTGGCCATTTTTGGTCTGGGGGCTCGACATACTGGGCCCCTTTCCCCCTGCTGTCGGGGGCTTTGAGTACTTGTACGTCGCGATCGACAAGTTCACAAAGTGGCCGGAAGTGGAACCGGTGAGAAAGGTGACAGCACAATCAGCCGTCAAGTTCTTCAAGGGACTAGTCTGCCGTTTTCGTGTGCCGAATAGAGTCATCACCGACAACGGCACGCAGTTCACGAGCCACACCTTCATGAAGTATATCCAAGACCTCGGCGGCAAGGTTTGTTTTGCTTCTGTTGCTCATCCCAGAAGTAACAACCAGGCTGAGAGGGCGAATGCCAAAGTGTTGCAAGGCCTCAAGACCAGAACTTTTGACAGGCTACACAAGTGCGAAAGGCGCTGGATTGATGAGTTGCCAACGGTTCTTTGGTCGATCAGAACGACACCAAATCGAGCCACTGGCCAGACACCCTTTCCCCTGGTATACGGGGCAAAAGCAATTCTCCCCATGGAACTCATATACGGGTCACCTCGAGTGCTCGCTTATGATGAGCTTGAGCAAGAGCAGTTGCACCAAGATGATGCGACACTCCTTGAGGAAGATCGTCGTCAGGCTGCTGTGCGAGCCGCTCGCTACCAGCAAGCCTTGCGCCGCTACCATAGCCGCAAGGTTCACGCCCGAAGCCTTGAGGAAGGCGACCTTGTTCTTCGGCGAATCCAATCCGCCAAGAGTTCAAACAAGTTGACGCCAAAGTGGGAAGGCCCTTATCGGGTAATACGAGTCACCATGCCCGGTGCAGTCCGCCTGGAGACCAAGGATGGCATTCCGGTGAGCAATTCCTGGAATATCGAACATCTTCGCAAGTTTTACCCCTAAGGCGCGGTTGCCGAGAGCCCCGACAACCCCCTTTTGTACTAGCCTTGTCGGCAAGGCATGTAACCCTATGTACAAAGCCAGGCGCAGACCCTCTGCGCAGTCAGGGAAAGAAAACCCTTTAGTATGTATAGTTTCCCATTTATTTCCATGTTTATGTGTATACGTATATACATGCTTGTCCAGGATATTGTACTGCTTTTATTCCAACAAATGTTAATGGACCACCAAGGTTCCATGCTCTTGCCCTCTCTTCTTTCCAGCCGCAGCAAGGACGCTCCACCCCGCCAAGGACCCGGCTCCGGCAAGAAGTTGGGAAGACTGCCCGGCGCGGCGATCCCCGGCAAACCAAACAGATAAAGTTTACCTCTTGCCCATTCATGTGCGTAACCTGTGACTTGTGCATTAGAAAACCTCGCCACTCTCTTTTAAACTAGGGTGCTCCCATCCCTGGCCCGAACGTTGCTTTGGTCGGAATGGTCGTAGTAGCCCTAGCTAAAAGGAGATTGACGAGGGGCTGGACCCTTTGTCTGTAACCCGGTAGATGTGATTCTCCGGCAGGCACAGAGGGCACCGGCAGGACAGCTTACCGGGAGGACTCGTTTTTTTGCATTAAGGAAGTGTTTCGCCTCTGCATGGACGTATACATGCACAGGTTCCCGGCAAGGCTGGTCTTTTTCATTGACATGTTGATACAAGTACGAATGCTACGGGACACAGGCATGGGCTCGAGAGATTACATTATTTAGAAATTAAGATTTGGCAAGTGCCTACAAACTAAAAGAAAGATAAGTGCCTCGCCATCTCTGTTCTTGCCCCTTTCCTCCCAGGTGCGACAGGTGAAGGCAAAGAAGGGGCGGCGGGGAACGCACTGATGGAGAGCATGGCGGGGATGACCCTCGGCAAGGCGCGTGGCCGAGGGAGGAGGGCGATGCAGATGACGGTGTTGTAGCCGATGGTCAGCCGGAGTCGGAATCGGCGTCCTCTTGCCCGCTACCCTCGTCGTCTCTGTCGCTGTCCTCCTCATCACTGTCGCCCGAGGAGGAAGTTTCATTGTCGGTGGAGCTCTCCGCGCAGCACCCTAAGCGGGTTCCCAAGTGCCCGAAGACCTTGACGGAGAGCAGGTCGTTCTCCATTAATTTGAACTAGAGAACGTGCCCCTCCGACAGGCTATGGGCACGGGCAAAGGTCTTCCACCCACGACGGAGATACATGACGTGAGGGGCGGGGAAGTCGACGTCGACCCGCATGCCGCCGTTCCCGCAGCCCCTCATGTGCAGCCTCAAGGCCTGTGGCGGGTCGAGCTCCATTTCTCGGGCGAACGGGGTGGGGAGGCGGAGGTCACCGCACACTGGCTTGTACAGCCTGATGAAGAACTCGCGGGGCTGGTCTTCGACGTGGCCCTCCATTGGGGGGAGCCGCTGGCGGAAGCACGGACGATGTGCCGCCCCGTCCTCCTCTCCCCCGAGCGCCACGGCGGCCTCGACCGCGCCCCTCCCTCTTCCTCTCACAGCGGGCTCTGCCGCCGTGAGGTCCAGAGGAGGGGGGACACGCAGTCGAGCAGAAGCCCTCGTCGCCGCCATTGGAGCGCCGGCGCGCCCTCTCACCGTTGTGAGTGGAAGAAAGGGACCAAGCAGGAAGGAGACGAATGCAGGAGGATGATGTCCCTCTTCCCTTTTTATAGAGGGGCAGGGCAGGGGCTCGACCCCCCAACCTAAGGGCGGCCGCCCCACTTGACCAATCCGGTCGCCAGAGGCGCAGGGAATCAGGACCGACCCGCTGCTCCAATCAGCAACGGCTGGCTTCCCGCCTTGGCGTTAAGGCCCGTGCCCTCCGTATCCGCCACCTACCCTCCCCGAGGCATGGGGGACACGTGGCGGGCGGGCCGAAATTAAGAAGACAAGTGGGACGACTGTTTCCCGCCCTGTGATCGTGGGCGCGGGCGCCGTGAAGGCCGCGACCCGAGTCCACTTTGTAAATGAGCCGCGCCCCTGCGGCTTCCTCTTTTTTTTATGGGGAAGACACGGGCCGCCTCTTTACTATTCATCATAGGGTGACGCAAGCGCGCTGCGACCGTGCCACGCACGACCCCCACGTCACGCACTCAATGCGGGTCGTGGGGAAGCGCAACTGGCGACTGAGGAGGATAAAACTCTGCCACGCATACCCGTGCACCGTTCTGGGCCTGGCCCAACAACGCTTCGCGCTTATGTGTGGCCCAGGCCCGGGGGCTCCTGTCGGTGTACAAAAGTAGGGGCCTTTCTGTACCCCTTTTACTTGTGCACGGGCAGTCGTAGCCACGCCTGTGGCCGTGCTTGGTGAGGCAGAAGAAGCAAAGGTACGAGACTGCCAAGGCAGTACTCAAGCCAGAGGCGCGAAGAGCAAAGGGGCAAGATGGACTTCCCCCCGCAAGGCCCTTGCCAAGGCAGCCTATGTAGCCACGGCAAGAGCCTTGCCGGGGCGACTTGCCCAACACCAGCAAGGCCGCCACCCTTGAGCCTGAGAACTCTGACACCATCGACAACGTCAAGGCTAAGACTCAGGGGCGCCTGCGTGGTGGCATGCAGATCTTTGTGAAGACCAAAGGCCTGCGAGTCTAGATAGAAACCAGAAGACGAAGACCCTCGACAAGATCCTTGCCGGGGACAGACGAAGACCCTCAGCAAGATCCTTGCCGAGGACGGCCGAAGACCCCAGGCAAGATCCTTGCGAGGGACGCCTGCGAGACCCCGGCAAGACCCTTGCCGGGGACATCTACAGGGCCACGGCTAGGCTCGCACCCGCCAACGTTTCGCTGCCCGCAGCCGTGCTGACGCGGTAACCAGCCCGCCAACTATGCAAGCGCTTGCGTGGCAGCATGCAGCTTCTAGGCCAACTAGTCAAGCGCTTGCGTGGCGGCATGCAGCTTCTAGGCCAACTAGTCAAGCACCTACGTGGTGGCATGCAGATCTTCGTGAACACCCTGTCACCACACCAGCACAACAACCAGCCAGCCAGCATGGCGCTGCATGCCTAGTCATCTTAGACGCGCGTCGAAGCAGGGTGAGGCGGCGATGGACGAGACGAGCTCTGTTGCCACCCCCGATAAAGCAAGAGGGCACGTAGGCAGCACATTAAATGCATTTGTCCTACGGTGCCAAGCGATAAACTTGTACACTATAGATAGTTTCCACCTCCTGTGTGCCACTGTGGTGACCCCTTTGACATATAAAAGGAGGCGCGAGGCGTACTGTGGAAGGATTCAGACTTTTTTGGACTAGGCATGCACCGCAGCTAGTTCGAGAGCTCGAGAACACCAAATAAACACAGACAAGCAGGACTAGGGTTTTACGCATCGTTTGCGGCCCGAACCTGGGTAAAAATCCCCTCGCGCTGATCGCTAGACCTGCTCTTTGCGCAGCTCCATGCCCCGCCAACCGTAGAAGGTAATCTCTGGGATCCCATAGGTGTCGTTTCCCCCGACAACAGAGATCACGCAGGCAATTTTACCCAGGTTCGGGCCGCCGTGAGGCGTAAAACCCTACTCCTGCTTTGGTGGATTGATTGTGGAAGAGTGGTGGTAGAGCGTAGTACACTTGCCCGGCAAGGGCGGCAGTGTGCATACGCACATATGGGGGTGTGAGTTATCCAACCTTCTAACCCTTTCTATGGTTTCCATGGGCCTCCTTTTATAGATCAAGGGGCTACCATAATGGCAAAGTAGTCATTATGCATTGATAAGATAGCAAACAGTGTTATCATACCTAACTCTGCAGGCTGACAGGCTACATTAAATGCACCGCTTAATGTCACGTTGTTGCTTGCCCAGCAAGCCTTACCGGGCTCGTCTTGCCAGCTTCACTCCTGCTTGCTTGACACGTCGCAGGATGGGTGTCGCCTGTAGGCATTCTTCTGTAGAAAGGGGGCGCCATGTGGCAGATGGCTGCCACTTAGTCACTTTGCGGCTTGACACCGCACTGATTGAAGACGTGGGTTGTGGCGGAGTAGTTGGTGAGGTGGTTCAGCCCTCGTGAGCCCCAGCAGGCTCTGCCGGGATGCCTCGGACACCTTCTTCCGAGGGTGGCCCCGTCCTTGTCGAGCTTGCCTGCCCGGCAAGGGAGGCTTTTCTCCTGGTGGTATCTTGCTTCTCTGGCTTGACCTTGGTCCTCTTGATCTGCATATTGGTCCTTCGATGCTCTTGGTTCCTTGTACTCTGACTCGGGTTGTGATACGTCTCCAACGTATCTATAATTTTTTATTGTTCCATGCTGTTATATTATTAATCTTGGATGTTTTATAATCATTTTATAGTCATTTTATATCATTTTTGGTACTAACCTATTCACATAGTGCCAAGTGCCAGTTGTTGTGTTCTGCATGTTTTTTACATCGCAGGAAATCAGTACCAAACGGAGTCCAAATGCAACGGAACTTTATGGAGATTTTTGATGGACCAGAAGACACCTAATGGGCCAAGGCAGCGCCTGGCGGGTGCTCAGAGGGGATCACAACCCACCAGGGCGCGCCAGGAGGCCCAGGCGCGCCCTGGTGGGTTGTGCCCACCTCGGGTGCCCCCCGGACTGCCTCTTTGCTCTATAAATACCCCAATATTCCAGAAACCCTAGGGGAGTCGACGAAAATCAATTCCAGCCGCCGCAGAGTCCAGAACCACTAGATGCAATCTAGACACCGTCATGGAGGGGTTCACCACTTCCATTGGTGCCTCTCCGATGATGCGTGAGTAGTTCTTTGTAGACCTTCGGGTCCGTAGTTAGTAGCTAGATGGCTTCCTCTCTCTCGTTTGATTCTCAATACAATGGTCTCTTGGAGATCCATATGATGTAACTCTTTTTGCGGTGTGTTTGTTGGGATCGGATGAAATTTGAGTTTATGATCAGATCTATCTTTTTATATCCATGAAAGTTATTTGAGTTTCTTTGATCTCTTTTATGTGTGATTGCTTATAGCCTCGTATTTCTTCTCCGATATTTGGGTTTTGTTTGGCCAACTTGATCTATTTATCTTGCAATGGGAAGAGGTTCTTTGTAGTGGGTTCGATCTTACGGTGATCGATCCCAGTGACAGAAGGGGAACCGACACGTATGTATCATTGCTACTAAGGATAAAACGATGGGGTCTATCTCTACATAGATAGGTCTTGTCTACATCATGTCATCCTTCTTATTGCATTACTCCGTTTCTCCATGAACTTAATACACTAGATGCATGCTAGATAGCGGTCGATGTGTGGAGTAATAGTAGTAGATGCAGGCAGGAGTCGGTCTACTAATCTTGGATGTGATGCCTATATAATGATCATTGCCTGGATATCGTCATGATTATTTGAAGTTCTATCAATTGCCCAACAGTTATTTGTTTACCCACCGTTCGCTATTTTTCTTGAGAGAAGCCACTAGTGAAACCTACGGCCCCCGGGTCTCTTTCTCATATTATTTTCCTTTGCGATCTACTTTTATTTGCTTTTATTTTCAGATCTATTAAACTAAAAATACAAAAATACCTTGCTGCGTTTTATTCTTATTTATTTCGTTTGATCTATCAATCTACTACAATTTTATCTCACGTCCGTTTGCCTATCTTGAGGCGCCGCTACCCAAAAGGGATTGACAACCCTTTTATACGTTGGGTTGCGAGTAGTTGTTAATTGTGTGCAGGTGTTGTTTACGTTGTGTTGCTTAGTTCTCCTACTGGTTCGATAACCTTGGTCTCATAACTAAGGGAAATACCTACCGCCGTTATGCTGCATCATCCCTTCCTCTTTGGGGAAATACCGACGTAGCTTCAAGCCGCATCAAAAGGAATTTTTGGCGCCGTTGCCAGGGTGGATCTTCAACATATACCAGCTTCCTAATCACAAATCCCATCTCCTCGCAATTTACATTATTTTCCATTTGCCTCTCGTTTTCCTCTCCCCCACTTCACAAAAAAATTGCCATTTTATTTGCCCTCTTTTTTGTTCGCCTTTTTCTCGCCAGATCTTTTGTTTGCTTGTGTTTCCATGTGCCTTGTATATGCTTGCATCTTAGCTTGCTAAAAATCTATTGATATGGATCCCCATCCACTTGCTAATCTTTTTAAAAGATCCAATCATGATGAACTAATTGCCAGTGAGTTGAGTGCACTAGATTATCTTATGAAGTTTTGCTTGAGAATAGTGAATCTGGAAATTGTGATGAAGAAATTTATGAAGTGATTCATGATAGCTCCTTGAATGAAAAGCATGATTGCAGTAATTTTACTATAAATTCTATTAATGTCAATTGTGCTAATAATATGCAAAACCCAAAGCTTGGGGATGCTAATTTTGCTATCTTCACTACTTGTTGCAATGATCATGATTGGGGTGATAATGATTCTTATGATCTTGAAAGTTTACTTAAGCCTCATGATGACTATGTTTGCAATAGTATTGAAAGTGGGTTTGGAAGAGTGTCAACTTTAGCTAAAAATAATCTCACATATTTGGAGAGTGTCCAATCTTATGAAATTTTTGATAAAAGTGGGCTTGGAGTGGTCATGACTTTATTTGATGATAATCCCACTATTTTGGAAGAGTGTCAACTTTGCATACATGTGGACCATGAAGAGAATATTTTATGTGAGAGTTATATTGTTGAATTTGATTATGATCCTACATGTAATTATTATGAGAGAGGAAAATATGGTTGTAGAAATTTTCATGTTACTAAATTACCTCTCGTTATGTTGAGATCGTCAATGTTTTATTCCTCTTCTTTGCATATGTTAGATGTTTCTTGTCTTGATAATTTGTTTGCTTATAGAATTCCTATGCATAGGAAGTATGTTAGACTTAAATGTGATTGTCACATGTATTATGGTGCTCTCTTTTGTCTCAATTATTATCTTTTATGTGAGCATCAATAAAATATTATGCCTAGCTAAGGGCGTGAAACAATAGCGCTTGTTGGGAGGCAACCCAATGAATAAAATTTATTTTTTCTTTTTTCTTTCTGTTCTTGAGTGTTTGCACAATTATGCTCCTGTTATGATTGTGTTTTTTGTGTTTTAATTAGTGTTTGTGCCAAGTAAATCCTTTAGGATCTTCTTGGGTGATAGTTGTTTGATCTTGCTGAAAAACAGAAACTTATGTGCTCACGAAAAAAATTCTCATTTTTTACCAGAGCGCGATAAAATGCCAATTCTTTTTGCAGAAGATTAATATACAAATTTCTCAGGTCTTACTTTTTTTTAGAATTTTTGGAGTTTTAGAAGTATTCAAAATAGTCAGATTGCTACAGACTGTTCTGTTTTTTGACAGATTCTGTTTTCTTTGCTTTGTGTGCTTGTTTTGATGGCTCTATGGTTTTCTTTGATGAGTTTTTGCCATAGAAAAGTTAGAATACAATAGATATAATGCAAGAACAAAATATGAATTGGTTTGCTATAGTACTTATAGTAGTGATTTGCTTTCTTTTACTAACGGATCTCACGAAGGTTTTGTTGAGTTTTGTGTGATTGAAGTTTTCAAGTTTTGGGTTATCTTACGATGGATGAAGGAATAAGGAGTAAGAAGAGCCTAAGCTTGGGGATGCCCCGGCATCCCAAGCTATTATCCCAAACAGAGCAAGCAACTAAGCTTGGGGATGCCCCGAGTGGAATCCCCTCTTTCTTCTAACGACCATCGGTATTTTACTCGAAGCTATATTTTTATTCGTCACATACTATGTGTTTTGCTCGGAGCTACTTGTAATGAGTCTTTGCTTGTTTTATTTTGTTTCTTAAGTCTTGATTACTTACTGGACACACCTATTTGAGAGAGCCAAAATTATGCCATGACTTGTTAGAATTGCTCTCTACGCTTCACTTAAATTTTTTATGAGCTATGGACTTGCTCTAGTGCTTCACTTATATCTTTTTGAGCATGGTGTGCTTTAGTATTTTTGAATAAATGCTCTCTTGCTTCACTTAGATTTATTTGAGAGTTAGTAAAATTTTCAAGAAATTTTCTCTTGCTTCTGATAGAGCCGAAGGTGTCCCGATGTTTCGATGAGATAGCAATCGTTTTCTATGGGAGTCGACTTTGACGATCTGACCACGAACGTGCGAAGACGTCGCGCCTTAGCAATCGCTAAACCAACTTCCGAGGGGTTATTGACCACGCCGGAGCACGATCAACCTGACCACGAGGGTCTATTTCCTGCGAGCAAACGAAGAACAAGCAAGAAACTGAGATTGCAATCTGGATATTGCGAATAAAAGAGGAAAGCTTTATTAATGAAGGTGGGGTTCTGTGACGCCTTTGTCTGGTCGTTGAACACAAACGAAGTACGCGAAGTTGCAGCTATGGCGAACTTTTAATTTAAACAAAACCCAAAGTCTAAACGACGCCCTAAGGGCTGTATATATGGAGGAAGAGGGGGGAATTTCGTGGCCCTTGGAGGAGGGGTCCGAAACCATCCCTAACTCTTGTTTCCCCACACATACGGACTCTAAAAACAGCCTATACTCAAGTATTTCGAAATTACATGGGCCTGGCCCAATAATAAGGTGACGCAGCACCTATAATAGCCTCTAGACGAAATTTATGAAGTGGCATCTTGTATATTTCGTCCAAGGCTTCACGCACTCCTTATGGTGGCTTCAAAGTCATGAAATCATCACTCTTAACTCCGTTCTTGTTCCCCTTGCGCACGCCATCATCTCCATGCTTGATCTTGCTCCAATGATCATCCTTCTTGTCCAAGCTAGGCCCTTCATTAGCAAGCAAGACAAATGTATCCAATTTGGGCAGCATCATATTCTCATGAACATTAGAATCATTACCAAGAAACGAAAGTACGTGGTAATTTAATTGGCATGCGCGAGCTCTAGTAATTGGTCCTGTATATGTATCAGTAGGGGTTGTGGGTGTAACTTTGTTAGTGATGTCCTCATCATCCTCCCCTTCTTGAATTGAAGTCGTCCTCGATGGAAACTCATCTTCCTCACCCAAGTAAGGCTTCAAATCTGCAATGCTAAAAGTGGGGCTAACCCCAAAATCTGCAGGCAACTCAAGTTTATATGCATTATCATTTATTTTCTCTAACACCTTGAAAGGACCATCAGCACGTGGCATTAGCTTTGATTTGCGCAAATTAGGAAACCTATCCTTACGCAAATGTAACCAAACAAGATCTCGAGGTTCAAAGACAACATGTTTTCTACCCTTATCTCCAGCAAGTTTATATTTAGCATTCATACGCTCAATGTTTTCCTTAGTTAACTCATGCATTTTTAAGATCAAATCAGCACGTTGTTTAGCATCAAAATTAACCTTTTCCGAAGATGGAAGAGGCAACAAATCAATAGGTGCACGAGGTAGAAAACCATACACAATTTCAAAAGGGCACATCTTAGTAGTAGAATGCAATGAACGATTATAAGCAAATTCAATATGAGGTAAGCATTCTTCCCACATTTACTTATTATTTTTCAAAACAGCCCTAAGCATAGTAGACAATGTTTTATTGCCTACTTCAGTTTGTCCATCAGTTTGGGGGGTGACAAGTAGTACTAAAAAGCAGTTTAGTCCCCAACTTAGCCCATAAACATCTCCAAAAGTGGCTAAGAAATTTAGTATCATGATCTGAAACAATAGTATTTGGCACACCATGCAAGCGAATAATTTCACGAACGAACAAATCAGCAACATTAACAGCATCATCGCTTTTATGACATGGTATAAAGTGTGCCATTTTCGAGAACCTATCGATGACAACAAATATGCTATCCCTCCCCTTCTTTGTGCGAGGTAAACCTAAAACAAAGTCCATAGATATATCCTCCCAAGGAACACTAGGTACAGGCAAAGGCATATATAAACCATGAGGATTGAGTCGTGACTTAGCTTTTTGACATGTAGTGCAGCGAGCAACAAAGCGCTCAACATCCCGTCTCATCTTTGGCCAAAAGAAATGTGTAGCAAGTATATCCTCCGTCTTCTTCATGCCAAAGTGTCCCATTAATCCTCCTCCATGCGCCTCCTACAACAACAAAAGACGAACGAAGCTAGCTGGAATGCATAGCTTGTTAGCACGAAACACAAATCCATCGTTAACGACGAACTTGTTCCATGTTCTCCCTTCTTTACAATTCTGCAATACATCTTTAAATTCAGCATCATGCACATTGATCTTTGATGGTCTCCAAACCAAATATTTTAAAGTCAAGTTGTGAAAGCATAGTATAACAACGAGACAATGCATCAGCAATAAAATTTTCTTTACCCTTCTTGTGTTTAATGACATAAGGGAAAGTCTCAATGAATTCAACCCATTTTGCATGTCTACGGTTCAGTTTTGCTTGACTTTTAATGTTTTTCAAAGATTCATGATCAGAATGTATAACAAATTCTTTGGGCCATAAATAATGTTGCCATGTTTCTAAAGTCCGAACAAGAGCATACAATTCTTTATCATAATTAGAATAGTTCAGACTAGGCCCACTCAATTTTTCAGAAAAGTATGCAACAGGTTTGCCATCTTGTAATAACAAACCTCCTAATCCAATTCCACTAGCATCACATTCAAGCTCAAAATTCTTATTAAAATCAGGAAGTTGGAGTAAAGGAGCATGTGTCAACTTATCTTTCAACACCGTGAAGGCTTCTTCCTGTGCGGTACCCCAAACAAAAGGCACATCCTTCTTTGTAAGCTCATTGAGAGGTGCAGCAATGGTGCTAAAATCTCTCACAAAACGCCTATAGAAACCAGCGAGTCCAAGAAAACTCCTCACTTGTGTGACCGTTTTGGGCTGCGGTCAACTCTCAATAGCTTCAATCTTGGCTTTAACAACTTCTATTCCCCGTGGAGTAACAACATAGCCAAGAAAAGATACTCGGTCGGTGCAAAAGGTGCACTTCCCAAGGTTACCAAACAAACGTGCATCACGTAGAGCAATAAAAACAGCACGTAAATGTTCCAAATGTTCTTCCAAAGATTTGCTATAAATCAGTATATCATCAAAATAGACTACCACAAATCGTCCAATGAAAGCACGTAGAACTTCGTTCATTAATCTCATGAAAGTACTAGGTGCATTAGTTAACCCAAAAGGCATGACTAACCACTCATATAAACCAAACTTAGTTTTAAATGCAGTTTTCCATTCATCTCCCAATTTCATACGAATTTGATGGTATCCACTACGCAAATCAACTTTGGAGAATATTGTAGAGCCACTCAATTCATCAAGCATATCATCTAGCCTAGGAATAGGATGACGATAATGAATAGTAATATTATTAATGCCTCTACAATCAACACACGTACGCGATGTACCATCCTTTTTCGGCACTAGAATAATAGGAAAGCACAATGACTAAGGGATTCACGAATATAACCTTTGTCAAGCAGCTCCTGGACTTGACGCATAATCTCCTTCGTCTCCTCTGGATTGGTACGGTATGGTGCACGGTTGGGTAGCGAAGCACCGGGAATTAAGTCAATCTGATGCTCAATCCCTCGAATAGGTGGTAACCCCGGTGGCACGTCTTGTGGAAAGACGTCAGTGAACTCGTGCAAAATGTTTGTAACAGCAGGAGGCAAAGAGAAAGGTACGTCCTCGAATGAAAATAATGCCTCTTTGCACACAAAAGCATAGCAAAAAGATTTGCTGAAATCTAGATCATCAATATCAGATTTGGTGGCAAGTAAACATGCACTTTTCAATTTAATTTCAGAAGCAACACTAGATGGTTTATTATCAGGCTTCATTTGTTGCTCAAATTCTTTTGCCACAATCTGATTTTCACTCTTATTTTTCTCCTGTTTTGCTTTATTAGCTCTATTAATATCATCTTTCAAAATGGAATCAGGAGACATAGGAAGTAAAGTGATATGTTTATCCTTATGAACAAGAGTATACTGATTGTTTCTACCATGGTGTATAGAATTTTTATCAAATTGCCATGGTCTACCAAGTAATAAGGAACATGCTTGCATAGGTACCATGTCACAATCAACATAATCAGCATATGTAGAGATACTAAAATGCACACGAACAGTACGTGTTACCTTAACCTTGCCGCTGTTGTTGAACCATTGGATGTAGTAAGGATGTGGATGTGGTCGTGTGGTGAGAGATAGCTTCTCCACCATCTCCATGCTAGCCAAGTTGTTGCAGCTCCCTCCATCTATGATGACGCGAACAAAATGTTCCTTCACTACTCCCTTTGTATGGAACAAATTATGCCTCTGATTTTGCTCAGCTTGTGTGACCTGCACACTCAAAACACGTTGAGCAACTAAACATTCATACCTGTCAGCGTCTTCAGGAGCCATGTATTGCGTCTCATGATCAGAATCATCTCCACCATGTTCTTCACGTGTAATAAGAGCCAAAGTCTCCTCATCATAGTCACTAGCGGACTCATACCCACCATCCTCAGTAGCAATCATCACACGCTGAGATTTGCATTCTCTCGCGTAATGACCTCGTCCCTTACAACGATGACAAATAATATCACTTGTGTGCCCTGTTGATGCCATGGAAGAAGAAGAACTCTGTGCAGCCCCAATAGGTGTGCTCTTGGCAGATAGTGGTGGTCGTGCCTGCTTCCTTGTATCATGGCTGGAGGTGGAAACTGATGGAGGTGTCGGTGCAGTAGACTGTGTGGAAGTAGAGGATGCATGCGGTGTCCATGATGAAGGTCGACCTGCAGAAAAGTTAGTCCGCGCCAATGCATGTCGATCCTGCACTTCACGTTCAGCTTTACAAGCAAGATGGAATAAACGAGTGATATTATTATACTCCTTATACTCTAGAATGGTCTGAATCTCTCTTATTAATCCACCCATAAAACGTGCAAGCATAGCTTCATTCTCCTCAACAATACCACATCTAATCATGCCAGTTTGTAATTCCTGATAATATTCTTCTACAGAATTTTTTCCTTGTCTTAAGCGCTGCAATTTTTGAAGTAATTCACGTTGATAATAAGGTGGAACCCAACGAGTATGCATAGCAGTTTTCAAAGCAGCCCAAGTAGCTAGAATGGGATATAATCTACAATGTTCAGACCACCAAACACATGCAAAATAGTGAAAGCACAAATAGCAGCAGGAACACGTCTCTCCTCAGGATATTGTAAACATGTAAACCATTGTTCAGTTTCTAACTCCCAAGTAAGATATATATCAGGAACATATCTACCCTCAAATGGTGGAATATTCAATTTTAGTTTAGGAAGATGGTCATGAGCTTGTACCTCAGGTGGTGGTGCAGCCCTACCGTTGCGATGATATGCATGAGGACGGCCTGGTGGTGGTGGTGCTGGTGGTTGCACGTAGTTCTAATTTTGATTAACCTCATCCTCGTAATGGTCCTCCACCTCTGCAGTAGCAGCAGGAGCTACAGAAGCATCAACAATAGGTACACCTGCACCAGAAGGTTGACCAGGCTCACGGGGAACGCGCTGTGCTCGTCCCACTTGATTTGGAAGGCGATGTAGTAGTAGTTGTTGTTGTAGAGGTGCGACAGGTGCAGCAAGCTATTCATTAAACTTGTTATCGAGCTTTGTTTCGAATGCCTTCTCAATGCCATCTATCTTCTCCATGGCCTCTTCAAATCTATTTAGCACATCTTCCACCTGTCCACTCATCATTTGCTGAAACTTATCATGAAGCTCCTTGTTCGTCATGTTCTCCCAGTCAGTCTCGTCGGCTTGTGATCCTGCCATGGTTAGCAGCAATAGAAACAAACAAGAATATGATCCTACAGACTACTAGAAAGTGGCAGTGTATCACAAATCCATAAAGCAAATCTCAAATTCTTACCAGTTCTTACCCAACAGCAAGAGCTGATAGGCAACCGTTGTAGTCAAAACTCTCAAAGCTTAGATAAAGCGATTACCAGGGAGAGTCAAACGCACGACGTAGATGTATGTGGAGCTGGGAAGGCTTATAATATTGTAGCAAAAAGGGTCAGCAATAATCAATCCAGAGATGCAAAGTTGAATAAACGCTCAACGACGGTACTGTGCTGGTCCTAGGCTAGACCGTGCTAGAGACGCGAGCCTAGAACACTAACAAAATCACGGCGCTGCACGTAAGCAAGGGAAAAGCAAACTCTGGAATTTTTTTTGCTCTTTTTTTTGCACTCCTCTTTTTTTGGCGAAAAATCAGTGTAATGGCGAGTGTCTCAAAACTCTTCCCAAGTCAAACTAACAGTATAGGTACGAAATTTTTTGGAATTTTTTTCGGAAATCAGGGCTGCGACGACGAAAAAGTGCGACAAAAAATCACTATGATGGCGAATGTCTCAAAACACTCCCTGGGACCTAAAAATAGGATAGGGAAAAATATTTTCAGTCGCCGATTTTTTTCCGTAACCTACTCAGGCAAGGAAACACGAATCGGAAAATAGATGGATCTCGAAAACAAACCTAATATGAGAAGAACTTGGATTGGTGGTGGATATATGATGGTAAGATATGACAGCGGTGGTAGTATATGGTAGCGGTGGTGGTATATGGATACAGATTGGTGGTGGTATATGTATACGGATTGGTGATGGTATATGGATACGGATTGGTGATGGTATATGGATACGGATTGGTGGCGGATAAGCGGTGGTGGTAGATGCAACCGCAAATTCAACAAAGCAAAATACTGAAAAGAGTGCAAAGGCTCAGACTAGTTCGGATATGATGAACTAACCCTAATTTTTTTTGGCTTTTTCGTGGACTGTGGGTATGAAGAACAGACTCGATCTAAACTATGAAAAACTGTAAAATCTCACTGAGCAACCTAGAAATCTGATACCACTTGATAGAGGCAAAGGCGTCCCGATGTTTCGATGAGATAGCAATCGTTTTCTGTGGGAGTCGACTTTGACGATCCGACTACGAGCGTGCGAAGACGTTGCGCCTTAGCAATCGCTAAACCAACTTCCGAGGGGTTATTGACCACGCCGAAGCACGATCAACCTGACCACGAGGGTCTATTTCCTGCGAGCAAACGAAGAACAAGCAAGAAACTGAGATTGCAATCTGGATATTGCGAATAAAAGAGGAAAGCTTTATTAATGAAGGTGGGGTTCTGTGACGCCTTTGTCTGGTCGTTGAACACAAACGAAGTACGCGAAGTTGCAGCTATGGCGAACTTTTAATCTAAACAAAACCCAAAGTCTAAACGACGCCCTAAGGGCTGTATATATGGAGGAACAGGGGGAATTTCGTGGCCCTTGGAGGAGGGGTCTGAAACCATCCCTAACTCTTGTTTCCCCACACATACGGACTCCAAAAACAGCCTATACTTAAGTATTTCGAAATTACATGGGTCTGGCCCAGTAATAAGGTGACGCGGCACCTATAATAGCCTCTGGACGAAATTTATGAAGTGGCATCTTGTATATTTCGTCCAAGGCTTCACGCACTCATTATGGTGGCTTCAAAGTCCTGAAATCATCACTTGTAACTCCGTTCTTGTTCCCCTTGCGCACGCCATCATCTCCATGCTTGATCTTGCTCCAATGATCATCCTTCTTGTCCAAGCTAGGCCCTTCATTTGCAAGCAAGACAAATGTATCCAATTTAGGCAGCATCATATTCTCATGAACATTAGAATCATTACCAAGAAACGAAAGTATCTGGTAATTTAATTGGCGTGCGCGAGCTCTAGTAATTGGTCATGTATATGTATCAGTAGGGGCTGTGGGTGTAACTTTGTTAGTGATGTCCTCATCAGCTTCACTTAAATTAATTTGAGAGAAAGAAAGAATATTATGCTCATGATCTTTACTTATATTTGTTTGAGCTTGTCAAAAGCAACATATGAAAATTAGTCCCAAAGTGATAGCTATCCAAGAAGGATATAATAAAAACTTTCATGAAGATCTTTGGACAAAATAAACTTGATTCTTAGAAATAGTTTTGAGATATGATGATGCGATATGTGAGTCATCTTGATGAGTAATTATGCTTTAGTAAGAATATTCGTGTTAAGGTTTGTGATTCCCTATGCAAGCACGGAAGTCAATAATTATGCAATGAAATTATATCCTACTTGTGGTGCATTATTCGGTGTTAATTATGCTTAATGCTCGCTTATGAGATTATTCGTTTCTTGGTTGGTCGCTTCTCAATCTTTTGCTAGCCTTCATTTTGCACTAAGTATGATCACTACTTGTGCATCCAAAAACCTTTAAACCAGTTTTGCCATATGAGTCCACTATACCTACCTATATGCGGTATTCTTTTACCGTTCTAAGCAAATTTGTATGTGACATCTCTAATTTTCAAAATAAACTTCTCTTTTGTGTGTTTGTACCGCTCGCGGAGCGGTGAGGGGTGGCTAATATTTTCCATGCTAGATGTGTTATTCTCACGATGAGTGTTTATTCACTTGTCATTGCACGAGAGTAAGGCAAAGGTATTAGGGATGCCCAGTCCCGAAATGAAAAATAAATATACTTTATGTTGTCAAATAATAAATTCCTTGGAAAGTGTTGGTATGTAAGGCTACCGTGGATACGGCTAGCCATGGAAAGTGAAAGTATGGTTGAAAAAGGAATAAAATTTATTTTCTGTTTGGGAATCGCCTATGATATATCTAGCATGGAAAGTGTTGGGAACTCTAAGTCGTTTTCATTGGTGGGAAGGACACACCTCCCAAAATGTTTTTATCTCGAAGTTTTTCGCTTTGAGCTCTAGCACCTCTACAAATCCCTACTTCCCTCTGCGAAGGGCCTTTCTTTTACTTTATGCAATTTTTAGTTTGAATTTGAGTCTCCATCTTATCTTATAAAAGCACCAACTAGGAGGCACTATGATCGTACTTGAGCATTGGGTGTACTTAATATTCAAGTGTGTTTCATGAATGGATCAATGATTGAGCATGATGGGCTAGGGATAGCTTATTTTAGCGTTGATATTTTGAAAGACATGGTTGCTTGTTGATATGCTTGAGTATTTAAGTTATCATGTCAAAACTATACTATTGCTTTGAACAATATAAAAGTCCAAATGTCCATGCTATAAAGAAAAGAAATATGAGATGACATGTTAGGCAGCATTCCACATCAAAAGTTCTGTTTTTCTCACTTACCTACTCGAGGACGAGCAGGAGTTAAGCTTGGGGATACATATACGTCTCCAAGTATCTATAAATTTTTGTTGTTCTATGCTGTTATATTATCAATCTTGAATGTTTTATAATCATTTTATAGTCATTTTATATCATTTTTTGGTACTAACCTATTGACATAGTGCCAAATGCCAGTTGTTGTTTTCTGCATGGTTTTTACATTGCAGGAAATCAATACCAAATGAAGTCCAAATGCAAGAAACTTTACGGAGATTTTTTATGGACCAGAAGACACCTAATGGGCCAAGGTAGCGCCTGGGGGTGGTCCGAGGGGAGCACAACCCACCAGGGTGCGCCAGGAGGCCTAGGCGCGCCCTGGTGGGTTGTGCCCACCTCGGGTGCCCCCGGACCGCCTCTTTGCTCTATAAATACCCCAATATTCTAGAAACCTAGGGGAGTCAATGAAAATCAATTCCAGCCGCCGCAGAGCCCAGAACCACCAGATCCAATCTAGACACCGTCACGGAGGGGTTCACCACTTCCATTGGTGCCTCTCCGATGATGCGTGAGTAGTTCTTTGTAGACCTTCGGGTCCGTAGTTAGTAGCTAGATGGATTTCTCTCTCTCGCTGAATTCTCAATACAATAGTCTCTTGGAGATCCATATGATGTAACTCTTTTGCGGTGTGTTTGTCGGGATCGGATGGACTTTGATTTTATGATCAGATCTATCTTTTTATATCCATGAAAGTTATTTGAGTCTCTTTGATCTCTTTAATGCATGATTGCTTATAGCCTCGTATTTCTTCTCCGATATTTGGGTTTTGTTTGGCAAACTTGATCTATTTATCTTGCAATGGGAAGAGGTGCTTTGTAGTGGGTTCGATCTTACGATGCTCGATCCCAGTGACAGAAGGGGAACCGACACGTATGTATCATTGCTACTAAGGATAAAACGATGGGGTCTATCTCTACATAGATAGATCTTGTCTACATCACATCATCGTTCTTATTGCATTACTCCGTTTCTCCATGAACTTAATACACTAGATGCATGCTGGATAGTGGTCGATGTGTGGAGTAATAGTAGTAGATGCAGGCAGGAGTCGGTCTACTAATCTTGGAGGTGATGCCTATATAATGATCATTGCCTGGATATCGTCATGATTATTTGAAGTTCTATCAATTGTCCAACAGTAATTTGTTTACCCACCATTTGCTATTTTTCTCGAGAGAAGCCACTAGTGAAACCTACGCACTCAGGTCTCTTTCTCATATTATTTGCCTTTGCGATCTACTTTTTCTTTGCTTTTATTTTCAGATCTATTAAACTAAAAATACAAAAATACCTTGCTATGTTTATTCTTATTTATTTTATTTGGCGTTCGATCTATCAATCTACTACAATTTTATCTCATTTCCGTTTGCCTATCTTGAGGCACCGCTACCCGAAAGGGATTGACAACCCCTTTTACACGTCGGGTTGCGAATAGTTGTTATTTGTGTGCAGGTGATTGTATTGGAGGAGCGGGGCGGCCATTTTGTAAGTGCATCTAGTGCCCCTTAGTGATTTTGGTGTATTGAAGACTTATAGGTTAAGGGATTGATGCGTTTGTGAGTGTACACAGGTCTATAAGTCTATGAGGAGTTTGATATTTACAGAGAAAGTCAACCCCTAAAAATGAATGTCTTTGACTGAAGACTTTGGATTTCTGAAGACTTTCTGAAGACCTTGAAAGTGAAGAAATTGGTGTGACCATGAAGACTTGGTATTCACTCGAGGAATATGAAGCGTGAAGACTTTTGTTTTCGTAGTTTCATTTTCTCTTCCTTGAGTCATAGGAAACACCGTACTGTTAAAGGGGGTCGAGGAAATACTAAGGAAAAATTTCCATGTGATGCTCAACTCAAAATCCTACACCTACCAATCCCTTCGAGTGAAGCCATTGGAAATCTCATATAGTTCAGTCAATTTCTTCAGTGACAGAGATGAAGTTCTTCTGGTCTCTGAGGAATTTGTTCTGACTAAGGAGTTAGGAATTCGCCAGTGCGGATTGTCTACAAGTGAGGAACATGATAGCCCTGAGGAATTTGATAGTCAAATTTCCGACCGTTGCTGTGCTACGCGCCAGCTGTCCCAAAATATCTACCCACCTAACGGTCATATCATTGAAGGGCATTTATGTCTTATCATGTTGGGCTGCTCCCTAGGCTATAAATAGCCACCCCCTACAACCACTAGCTGGTTGGCTGCTCCGAGAGAAACTGACACTTGTCATTTGAGAGCATCCCATCCTCCGACGACTTTGAGCGAAAATCATCAAGTGAGGAAAACCCAAACCCAAACACCTACAAACCCAAACTGATTGAGCATCACTGAAGAGATTGATCCTGCATGGATCCGATGCTTGTTACCTTTAAAGACTGTGCATCTTCCAAAGGTTAGGCTTCATGGTTTAGAGCATCCAAGAGGAAATTGTGGATCGCCGAGTGACCGAGTTTGTGAAGGTTTGGAAGTCACTTGAAGACTTACCACGAGTGATTGGGCGAGCTCTGTGTGACCTTAGCTCAAGGAGATTACGGTGAGGACTGTGTGTCCTCAGGTTCAAATACCTAGCCGCTCCAACCAGACGTACAACTGTCACAGCAGTTGGAACTGGTCTACCAAATCATTGTCTTCACCAAGCCTACTGGTTCTATTTCCTCAACTCTTTCATTTCCCCTTTACTGTGGTGTGTGCTTGTTGATATCTATTTGAAGACTTTGACTGAAGACTTTCTCAATTTCGTCAATTCAATTTCTTCAGTCTATTTGTCTTCATCCTGTTTTATCCTGTGCTTACGCTTCCTGTACTCTGTGTCTGTTTTCATTTCATCATGATGTCCATGTTTATGTTATGTCATGTATGCATCTGAGTACTTATTCGGCTGCAATTAGTTCTTCGCTTAGGAATTTCCTCACCCTGAAATTCCTCAGTGAAGAATTCATAAAAATCGCCTATTCACCCTCCTCTAGTCGACTTAACGCACTTTCACATTTCCTGTCTGAGAAGCCAGCCCCCTGCCTCTCCTCCTATAAAAAGGGGTAGGGGCAGTGCCTCTCTGCACACACTTCTTCTCCTTCTCTGCAATCCTTCCCTTCTAGTTATGGTGAGAGGGCGAGGGCATGGTGGTGTCCCAGTGGCGGCGACGAGGGCTTCTACTCGACGGCACATCCCTGCTCCTCCGGATCCTGCGGTGGCGGAGCCCGCCGTGGGAGGTGGGGGGAGAGGAAGAGGAGGGCGGGGCGGCGCCTTGGCTGCCCCCCCGGCGGCTCCTCCCCCAATGGAAGGCCATGTCGGGGACCAACCTCGAGAGTTCATCATCAGGCTGTACAAAACCCAATGCGGTCACCTTCGCCTCCCAACTCCCTTCGCGCGGGAGATGGAGTTTGAACAACCACGCGCTCTGAGGTTGCACATGAGGGGCTATGGGAATGGAGGCATGTGGGTTGATGTCGACTTCCCTGCCCCTCACGTGATGTACCTCCGCCGCGGTTGGAAGACCTTTGCTCGCGCCCACGGCTTCTTGGAGGGGCACGTTCTCCATTTCAAATTAATGGAGAGCGGCCTGCTCTCCGTCAAGATCTTCGGGCACTCGGGAGGTCACTTAGGGTGCTGCGCGGAGAGCTCGACTAACGATGAAAGCTACTCCTCGAGCGAGAGCGACGAGGAGGACAGTGACGACGATGACAACGACAGCGGGCAGGAGGGCGATGACTCTGAGTTCGGCTGATCGCAGCCCGCACCATCTTCATCAGGCGACAACACCATCATCTGCATATGCATCTCCTCCGCGGCAATGCGATTTGCCGGGGAGTTGGATGCTGAGGTGTGGATGGTGCTCCCGGGCTCCTCCATCAGTCCCCCAGCAGGACCCCGGCAGGCTTCCTCTCGGGTTGCAGCTCCGTTAGCCCTGCCGAGCCCTGCTGGCCCTGGTGGTGGTGGTCGACGGGTCGCTTTTGCCATGCTCTCCATCGATGCATTACCTGGTGCTCTTCCACCCCCACCGGGCTACCTCTCCTGGAGCCCGAGGGGGGCGGGCTGGGCTTCTGCCCATGCGCTCCTTTTGTCCTCCTCGCCTTCGACGGCCGTGCCTAGGAGGAGAGGGACAAGAAAGGGCATCACGAGGCACTTATCTTCTTTCAATCTTAAACCTGTAGGCATTCGCCAAATTTTAATTCAAATAATATAATCTCTCGAGTCCATGTTTGTGTTCTGTAATGCTTGTACTTGTATTACCTGCATATTAATGAAAAAGATGGAACTTGCCGGGAACCCGTGCATGTATACGTCCATGTAGAGGTGGAACGCCTCCTTAGTGTAAATAAACGAGTTTTCCCAACAGGCTATCTTGCCGACACCTTTTTGCTTGCCGGAGAACTATGTCTACCGGGCAAAAATAAAGGGACCAGCCCCCCGCCAACCCCCTTTTACCAAAGGCCACTGCGACCATCCTGATTGAAGCAACGTTCGAATCAAGGATGGGAGCACCTAAGTTTCAAAGGAGTGGCGAGGTTTTCTCATGCACAAGTTATAGCTTACAAAACAATAATGGACAAGAGGTAGAACTTATCTGTTTGGTTTGCCGGAGATCGCAATGTTGGTTCATCTTCCCAACTCCTTGCAGAGGCCAGGTTCACGGCAGGAACCTGCAGCTTCATGCAGATGGGAATGATGCAAGATGTGATCCTATCTATATGCATATGCAAATGCTCATGAAATGCTTATGCAATGCTCTTGGAATGCTCATGCATGCATGCAACTTGGTTGGGGACCCCCACAGTGCTTCATTTATTTTTCTGTTGCACAGGGTCATCGCCCTGGCTTTGTACAAGGGGTTACATGCAGCTGAGGCAAGGCCTGTACAAAAGGGTGGCTGTCGGGCAGGGCCCGACAGCCGCGCCTTACAGGTAGAACTTGTGGAGATGCTCAATATTCCATGAGTTTTGCAACTGAGTGTCATCCCCGGTCTCCAGACGGATTGCGCCAGGTCTGGTGACTCGTACTGCCCGGTAAGGGACTTCCCACTTCGATGACAACTTGTTTGTACCCTTGGCGGACTGAACGCCCCTAAGGACAAGGTCGCCTTCCTCAGAACACCGGGCATGAACCCTGCGGCTATGATAGCGACGCAGGGCTTGCTGATAGTGTGCAACACGCATAGCAGCCCGGAGATGGTTCTCCTCTGTAGCGATCCGACCTCAGACGGTCAAATCTCTGTGCATTAGTGATGTAGGGTGGAACCCTAGACGACCAATCTTTCACGAAGGGAGCGGATCCCGACTAAGAACACCAAAAAGACGAGGGGAAAACGAGGGAAAACACAAGAGGAACTCTCAAACCAACAAGATATAGTCACACATATGCTAGATCCGAGTACACATAGAGATCACACGGTCCAAAATCAACAAGGGACGATACATAGGGTAACCGTTTCTTCTCCGTGAGGAGGTCTTGATGGGACCACCCAATAGGGGGTCTTTAATCCAACGTGGATCTTCTCCGAACATGGGCCGCGGTCTCTATCGAGGAGTAGATCCATATGGATGAGCAAAAGCTATCCTCACATATGAGCTAAACCAATGCTAACCCTAGAAAGAGGTGTGGAGTAGTATATATAGAAGTTGGGGGCGAAGGGGTACATGGGTCTCGGCCCAACATCATGCACGCAGGCACTGTCCGGATGATCCGGATGTTGGTCCGGATGATCCGGGCTTCGGGGGTCCGGATGATCCGGGCTTGGGGGTCCGGATGATCCGGGTCAGCGTCCGGATGGTCCGGCTGTGTCATGGGCGCCGCGGGAGGTCTGAATGTCCGTGTCCTGGTCCGGACGTCTGGGTGTGGCCGGATGATCCGGGGCTGGGTCCGGATGATCCGGCTTCGTGGTGAAGCTTCGGGTGTCCTCGGGCTGGTTAGCCGGATCGTCCGGGCCGTGGTCCGGATCGTCCGGGCTGGGGCCGGATCATCCGGACGGTGGTCCGGATCATCTGGGCTTCTGTTGAACTTGCCCTTCTTCTTCTCCATCTTCACGTCCATCTTTCCTCTTCTGATTCTCCTTGCTCCTTAGCGTCTCCATGGCTAACTCCTTGATACCTGAGTCTGCACAATGTCTCCGTTTGTGGTAGTAACCATGTCTCATGTTCATCGAAGTGGAATTGTGAGAGGAGAGATGTCACCTCGGTTTCGAGAGCTCTTGCACGTGCTCGTGTCATGGGTCCACTAGGCACTTGGTGAGACGATGGTAGGTCCATGGGGATGACCTTGGGATGCTCCGCATCATCTCCCCTCCCTTGGGAAAGATCCGACCTCGGATCGAAATCCTCATCACCATGGTACCGAGAGAGATCTTTGACGTTGAAGATGTCGCTCATGGAGTACTTGTCGCGTGGGATGTCGATCTTGTAGGCGTTGTTGTTGTAGCGTGCAAGCACCTTGAAGGGTCCATCGGCTCGTGGTAGAAGTTTGGACTTGCGTTCGTTGGGGAAGCGGTCCTTGCGAAGGTGTAGCCACACAAGACCTCCAATGTTGAATATCATGGGTTGCTTGTTGACGTTGAGCTTGGTTGCGAGTCGTTGTACTTGGCGCTCGATGGTGTGCCTTGTATCTTCATGCATCTTCTTGAGGTGGTTGACTCGGGCACTCGCATCCATGTTTGTGCGCTCTTGTAGCGGTAGAGGTAGAATGTCCAATGGGGACAACGGGTTGAAGACGTAGACGACCTCGAAGGGGGACTTGCCGGTAGTCTTATGTCTTGCACGGTTGTAGGCGTACTCGGCAATAGGTAGACACTCCTCCCACTCCTTGATGTTCTTCTTTATCAACACGCGTATTAGAGTGGAGAGCGTACGGTTTGTCACCTCCATTTCGCCGTCGGTTTGTGAATGATATGCCGTGGAGAATAGTAGCTTGATTCTGAGCTTGGCGCATAAGGTCTTCCAAAAGTAACTCAAGAACTTGGCGTCGCGGTCCGAGACAATCGTCTTTGGCACTCCATGTAGACGCAATATTTCCCTACAAAAGAGATTAGCAACATGTGAAGCATCGTCTATCTTGTTGCAAGGAATGAAATGAGCCATTTTGGAGAATCGATCCACCATAACAAAAACGGAATCCTTGCCATTTCTAGTTCTAGACAAACCAAGCACCAAATCCATGCAAATATCTTCCCATGGCTGATACGGAATTGGAAGAGGCATATATAGGCCATGAGATTGAGCTTTAGACTTAGCTTTGCGACATGTAGAGCATCGGTTGGTGAAGTGGTTGACGTCGCGGAACATCTTAGGCCAAAAGTAGTTCTTGGAGAGCATAGCAAGGGTCTTGTCTCGTCCAAAATGTCCCATTAGTCCTCCTCCATGAGATTATTGCAAAAGCAACAAACGAAGAGAAGACTCGGGGATGCAAAGTTTGTTAGCTCTCATAAGATAACCATCTTTGATGTAATAGCGTTCCCAAGATGTATGCGTCAAACATTTGGCATAAGGAATGGCAAAAGTAGGATCATGCTCATACAAGTCTTTTATGTGCTCAAAGCCAATGACATTCAATTCAAGTTGAGTAACAAGCATGCATATACGGGAAAGCGCATCCGCCACAACATTTTGCTTACCTTTAATATACTTGATGACGTAAGGAAAAGACTCAATAAATTCACTCCACTTAGCATGACGCTTGTTCAACTTAGTTTGACACTTAAGGTATTTAAGTGTTTCATGATCGATATGGATGATGAATTCATGAGGGCGGTGGTAATGTTCCCATTCACGCAAAACTCGCACTAAAGCATATAGCTCTTTGTCATAGATGGGGTAATTGAGTTGCGCTCCAGAAAGTTTCTCGCTAAAATATGCTATGGGGCGCTTCTCTTGCGTTAACACACCTCCTATGCCATTACCACTAGCATCGCAATGAATTTCAAAAGGTTTGTCAAAGTTGGGTAATGCAAGCATGGGAGCATGAGTAAGAAAATTCTTAAGCTCATTGAAAGCGCTATCTTGAGATGGTCCCCAAACAAAGGGTGCGTTCTTCTTGCTCAAAGCATGTAAAGGTGAAGCAATAGTGCTAAAATCCTTCACAAATCTACGGTAGAAACCGGCTAAACCAAGGAAACTACGCACTTGTTGCAAATTGGTTGGTTGGGGCCAAGTTTTCATAGCATTGATCTTAGATTCATCAACATGAACACCCTTAGAAGAGACTACAAACCCAAGAAAACAAGCTTATCAACACCAAAAAGGCATTTTTCCATATTAGCATAAAGTTGCTCTTTTTGAAGAGTTTGTAGCATGGTGCGAAGGTGGGTGACATGCTCTTTGAGAGATTTGCTAAAAACAAGGATATTATCGAAGTAGACAACACCAAAATCACCAATATAAGGGCGAAACACATAATGCATAAGACGCATGAAAGTACCGGGTGCTTCCGATAAACCCATAGGCATGACTAACCACTCATACAAACCAAACTTTGTTTTGAAAGCGGTTTTCCATTCATCACCCTCTTGTATGCGTATTTGATAGTAACCACTTTTAAGATCAATTTTGAAAAAGATAGTGGCACCGCTAAGTTCATCTAGCATATCGTCAAGGCGTGGAATGGGTACCTATATCTAACGGTGATAGCACTGAAGGGTCTACAATCGGAACACATGCGAAAGCTACCGTCTCTTTTTGGCACAAGAATGACCGATACGACACAAGGACTCAAACTTTCACGCACATGTCCATGGTCTATGAGATGCTTTACTTTCCTTTGTATTTCTTTGGTTTCTTCTGGGTTTACTCGGTAGGGAGCCTTGTTTGGATGTGGCGCTCCGGGGATGAGGTCGATGCGGTGCTTGATGCCTCGTAGTGGAGGTAGACCCGGAGGTAGCTCATCGGGGAAAACATCTTGGAATTCCTGCAATAAAGAAGATTACACCAAAGGTAGATTGTGAGAGGTGTTAGTTTTTGGTGCCTCGTCCTTGCACAATAGGACATAGTGTAGGACACTTGATCGGTTCTCACACACTTCTCTCATCTCACGTTTGGTGGCAAATAGAACTAAGTTTTTCTTGTCGCTCATCGTGGAGGCACTCAATTTTGGCTTGTGGCGCTCACTCTCTTTTTGGTGGTTCGCTCTCTCACTATTCTCTCCATGATGGGTTGCTCGCTTGTCTACGATATCTTGGCTTGGAGACATAGGTCGTAGCACATACTCCTTTCCTTTCATCTTGAAGCTATAGTGGTTTGTATGCCCGTTGTGGATGACACCTCGGTCATATTGCCATGGTCGTCCAAGAAGGAGGTGGCAAACGGTCATCGAGAGGACATCACACTCCAAAGTATCTTTGTAAGCTCCGATCTTGAAAGAAACTTGCACTCTATGCTCGACTTGGATGGTGCCGGTGTCGCTTAGCCATTGAACCTTGTATGGGTGCGGGTGCTTCATCTTGACCAATTGGAGCTTGGAGCATAGTTCTTCACTTGCAAGGTTATGGCAACTCCCTCCATCGATGATGACCTTGATGGACCTTCCATTGATGTCGGCCTTGGTGTGGAAGATATGGCATCTTTGGTCTTCGTCTTGTTGATGTTGAAGAGTCAAGACCTTGGAGACAACAAGAGCGGGGCTCGAATCTTCGTCACAAAAGACTTGATCATCTTCATCTTCGTTGTTCACTTGCCGGTGCATGGCCACTTGCTCCAGGGCTTCCATTTCTCCTTCACCCATTGAGTCATAGGTTCCATCGTCGTTGAGGATCATGGTGCGCTTGTTTGTACACTCAAAGGACTTGTGGCCTCGGCCACCACATGTGAAGCATTTGAAGGAACTTGTCTTGATGGTCTCATCGGTTGGGGTAGATGATGATGAAGCTCTCGGCTTGAAGTTGCTTGTAGTGGGAGGACGACTTGAAGTTGTTGAAGTTTTCTTGTAACTTGACTTGTCGCCGTTGCTTGTAGATGGTTTGGTTGAGGTAGAAGTTGTTGGAGTCGTTGAAGCTTGATTGTTGGAGAGGCCATAGGACTTGGATGAGAACTTGGCGTACTTGAAGTCATCTTGCACTTGGCGTTCCGCTTTAGTGGCTTGGTGCACTAGCTCGATGAGGTTCGAGTATGGTTGGAAGTCGGCAATCTTCTTGATAGGATGCTTGAGTCCATTCAAGAAATGTGCCATAGTTTGTTCATCATCTTCCGTGACATTGGCCCGTATCATGGTAATCTCCATTTCCTTGTAGTACTCTTCAACGCTCTTAGTTCCTTGCTTGAGGAGTTGGAGTTTCTTGAAGAGGTCGCGGTTGTAGTAGTTTGGCATGAATCGTTCTCTCATGGCATCCTTCATTTGCGCCCAAGTAGTGATGGGTGGTTCACCTCTTGCCTCTTGGCGCTCAATGACTTGTTCCCACCAAATGAGGACGTAGTCTTGGAATTCAAGGGATGCCATCACTATCTTCTTCTCTTCTTCATAGTTGTGCAAGCGTAAGATTTTTTCAACCTTCAATGCCCATGATATGTTCTCTTCGGGGTCATTGCTTCAGGTGAACTTGGGCATGGTGAACTTTAGCTTGCCGTATTGTTGCTCTTCATTGTGTTGGGGTCGTGGATGATGACGCCCATGTCGTTGAGGATTGACAAACTCATGTTGCTCTTGGCGAGGAGGGCTGTCGACCTCATGTTGCTCTTGTCTTGGAGGATTTCCATTGTCTTCATGCTCTCGATGAACTTGATGTTCTTGTCTAGCTTGTGGAGGAGCTTGACGAGGAGCTTGAAGAACTTGACAATGCACACATGATTGATAAATCCTTTCTTGGACTTCATCGGGAAGCGCTTCATGTTGCTCACGAGCTTGCCGGTTGCGTGTGGCTACGGCTCGACTTGAATCTCGGAGGGCATGTTGTGCCTCAAGTGCTTGAGCTTCACGTAGTTGTTGTTCTTGGCGTTGTGCCTCGGCATCTTGTGCATCTTGGTGTTGGCGCGCTCGCTCCTCTTGTTCTTGTTGGCGTTGACGTTGCCGTTCTTGTTCTTGTGCGAATGTACCTTGGTTTTGATGATGTCGGTGCTCTTGAGAGTCCGTGTCATGTAGAGGATTGCGGTTGGCTTGACGATCTTGACGCGCGGCACGACGAAGAGTATTTAATGTTGGGGTACTTGTGCCGGAGATAGTGTCGTCGGAGTGTCGACTCGAGCGGCTCCGTCTTCAGTAGGACGAAGTGGTAGAAGAGTGGTTGACCAACAAGGCAAGAATCTCGTCCATTCTTGCGTCGTTCTCGTGCTTGTATTCGTCGAGCTTGTTGTCGAAGTAGTCTCTTGTACGTTGCTCGGAGAGTCGTAAGTCGGTGGCGAGGTTGTCGATGCGGTCGCTCATTGCTAGCTGCTCTTCATGCAAGGCTCATTGCGTTCCAAATAGGTGTAGTTTGGTGACGTTGTTGTTCGGATCATCGTCTTGCTCGACGAAGAGTGGGTTGGTAGAAGTACTTGGCCTATCCATCATTGCAACAAAATATGTGAGTGGGAGAAAGAGAAGAACTTATACCAAATGTACCTTGACCGCCGTTGAAGATGGATCAATGATCACTCCAATGTATAACAAGGAAATAGCACAATTGGTACCAATTCTTGTCAGTTTCTCACACCTACACAAGTAAAAGCTTATGGTGGAGCTCGGTTAGGATGGTGGCACAAATTTTGATGTGAAAGTAAGCAAGACTCAATAATGTTGGAAAAGATTCGCATTTTGCAAATGTAACAAGTAGACCAATAGCAAGATGGGTACCGAAAACACACACGCAAATAGATAAGTGGGGTCGTGCAACCAAGGAACGAGCCAAAATGTGGAGTCCACGAAAATGCTCTTGTTGCACAACACTAGAGAGACGCTAGCACAATTGCACAACAGGCGGATACGAACTTGTGCACAACCTACTAAGCAAAAATGCAACGACTTCTATCCCAAGTATGCTCTATGTATGATGTTCCGATGATATGATCCAAGATGATCGAGTATGACAATCTTAATGTTGTATGATGCTATGGTTCTTGCTTATAAGCTCTTTGCTTATCTTTCCCTTTTGCTTAAAAGCTTGTTTGGCTCTTTGTGTGTTGAGCTCTTTTCTCATGCAATGCTTCACGAACCAAGATAGCAGTTGTGTATGCGATGACAACTTTGTGACACAAGAGATGATACCGAGATATGCAACCCAATGATATGGTATGTATGCTATGGGAAGTATGATCACTAATGTGCACAAGTCACGTTGCCGGCATACTCAAAGGCTAGTCTCGATGGGTAAGTGACGCAAAAGTAAGGCTATGGGGTTATCAATGCAAATGCAAGAAAGTATGATGATGTTACGATACCAAGGAGAGGTTGATACCAAAATGGTGTAGCCGTTCGTAGTAGTCCTTGGTGAAGATGAGTGGGGGTGATGTCGATGTCGAACCATTCCTAGTTAGCCGAAACACCCTAGGAAACGATGAACCACAACTCAAATTCTCAAAACCAAATGCGGCAAAAATTTGTCGGAGTTGGTAGCGGTCAAGTGGTGGCAGGATTTGGTGTATCGAATGGGTTTGCGGAAGTTAGGTGGTGGTGGTCGAAGGGGGTATGTGGAGGTGTAAGTGGTGGTGGGTAAAAACTGTAGAAAATGCAGTTTCGGCAGAGGAAGCCGGATGATCCGGGCCAGGAGCCGGATGATCCGGGCGGATCCGGATGATCCGGGTCAGAAGCCGGATGATCGGGGCGGGTCAACTGCGCTCGGGGATGGCTCGGGATGATCTCGAAAACGGGGATAAATCTGAGGATTTTGTGGATTTTTGATGGATTGCGAGGTGGAGATGGTTGGGAAAGGTAAGATCCACTTGCAACACAACAAATTCACGGATCAAAACCAACAAAACTTCATAAAAAACTCACAAATCACAAGAAAAAAATTGGGGCTATTTTTGTGGGTGTTTTCGGATTAGGACGAAAAACAACATAATCAAGCTAGAAAACAAAGAGGGGAGGCTCCGAAATCGTGATCAACGTGGCTCATGATACCAAGATGATGTAGGGTGGAGCCCTAGACGGCCGATCGTTCACGAAAGGAGCGGATCCCGACTAAGAACACGAAGAACACGAGGGGAAAACGAGAGAAAACACAAGAGGAACTCTCAAACCGACAAGATATAGTCACACATATGCTAGATCCGAGTACACATAGAGATCACACGGTCCAAAATCAACAGGGGACAATACATAGGGTAACCGGTTCTTCTCTATGAGGAGCTCTTGATGGGCCACCCAAGAGGGGGTCTTGAATCCAACGTGGATCTTCTCCGAAGAGGGACTGCGGTCTCTCTTGAGGAGTAGATCCGTATGGATGAGCAAAAGCTATCCTCAGATATGAGCTAAACCAATGCTAACCCTAGAAAGAGGTGGTGGAGTAGTATATATAGAAGTTGGGGGAGAAGGGGTACATGGGCCTCGGCCCAACATCATGCACGCAGGCACTGTCCGGATGATCCGGATGTTGGTCCGGATGATCCGGGCTTCGGGGGTCCGGATGATCCGGGTCGGTGTCCGGATGGTCCGGCTATGTCGTGGGCGTCGCGGGAGGTCCGGATGTCCGGGTCCTGGTCCGGACGTCTGGGTGTGGCCGGATGATCCAGGGCTGGGTCCGGATGATCCGGCTTCGTGGTGAAGCTTCGGGTGTCCTCGGGCTGGTTAGCCGGATCGTCCGGGCTGGGGCCGGATCATCCGGACGGCGGTCCGGACCGTTTGGACTTCTGCTAAACTTGCCCTTCTTCTTCTCCATCTTCACGTCCATCTTTCTCTTCCGATTCTCCTTGCTCCTTAGCGTCTCCATGGCTAACTCCTTGATACCTGAGTATCCACAATGTCTCCGTTTGAGGTAGTAGCCATGTCTCATGTTCATCGAAGTGGAATTGTGAGAGGAGAGATGTCACCTCGGTTTCGAGAGCTCTTGCACGTGCTCGTGTCATGGGTCCACTAGGCACTTGGTGAGACGATGGTAGGTCCATGGGGATGACCTTGGGATGCTCTGCATCAATAAGTGTCATCCCTGGATCGGTAATGCTGACACACATAGTACTCGAGGATTTATAACAGAGTGCAATCACACACTTATTACATCGAATAACTCAAAGAGAGTACTTATTACAATAATATGGCTGAAGGCCATCTAATAAGATAAATGGGGAAGCTTCGAAGGTAAATGAGTCCATCAACTCCAACGGCATAGCTGAGTGCACGACAATGACCTAGCACACCTTACTCTTCGTCTGAAAACTCTGTAACATAATACGTTGCAGCCTCCGTAGGTCAGCACATGGAATATGCTGGCAAAACAACACTATAGAGCAATGACAGATAACAACTATCACTACATGCATATATGGCTGGTGGAGGCTCTATGGTTATCATTTTGCGTAAAGCCAATTTTTCCCTACAACAAAGGAATATATTTTATTTAACTACAAAGTTTGTTGAAAACATTGAGAATGGTAACCTCATCTCAATCCCAAATTAATAATCAATAACCCAACAAATTAATTAAGTAAAGTGATAAGATCAACATAATAATTCAAGCACCAGATACTCAAGATGTCCATAACCGGGCACACGGCTAATCATGATTAGTTTGTACACTCTGCAGAGGTTTGCGCACTTTTCCCCACAAGACTCGATCTCCTCCATTGTATTTCTCGCACTACATGATGTTTGAGAAACGGATGACCGAGACACAGTCTTTCAGAAGCATTAACTCTTTCGACGGGTAAACCGTACCACCTACATCCCCTACATCTGCTAGTTTACCACTAAAAGAGGTCACACAACATACTCAACTATGCCAGAGCCCATAATGGCTTGTGGCTGCACACGGAAGTTTCCAGCATGAATAACATAATGATCCCTTTGAGCCTGGGTGGCAAACCATAGGATGATCACACGGGTTCCCCGGGATCTCCTTGGACAACACTGGAATTCCCCAGGTGCCCACAAACAATCCACCCAGATGTGTATTTAAGTAGCCACCTTAAGTTCTCCCTTAATACATAATAATACTCACATCTGTCATGAATCACTCAAACCAAACCACGTCTACGGGCATAGCATAGCAGTATAAGCATAACATAGTAACTCCCAAGGTTTGAATATAAGACAATAGGTTCTACCTCATTAACTACTTCCCAATACCCACATGTTATCAATCCTACTCATGCAATGTTTGAGGGTTGAAACTAATGCATAAAAACGGGGTAATAAAGGGATATGATCAAAGTGTTACTTGCCTTGCTTAAAACCCCTAGTGACTCGTAGAAGCAAGCCTCGCACTCCGGAAAATCTATCATGTACAAACAATAGCATACATAAGCATTCAAGCATAAAATTCAAGGGTAAAACTCAAAATAAAAGATCCCAACTGAAAGTTCAACTATAAAGAGCTTCGATTTGCAAAAAGAATCAATCAAATCGGAGCTACGAAACTCAAACTGCGATCAAAAGAAGTATGAATTCAAATCTGCTTGAAACCAAATTTTAATTTGTCAAAATCATGTTCAAGTTGATTAACTTGAAAGAGAGGAACAAGATGAAGATTTTGGCGTTGGTTTCACTAGATTTGGACAAACGTGTAAATAGTAGCGAGAGTTTGAAGTTTAGGGACTAATCTGTGATAAATGTATTTGCGGATAGGTCCCTGGCCGAAAATAAAACAGAAAAAGAAAAATCTATGGAACAAACGTTCGCTAGCAGATCTAAACAAACGAATACGTTCAGTAAAACAATCTAACGGGTGAACGTCCGTTAATTAACAAACTAAAATCAAAACCGATCTAATCTAACTAACCGAAAAAAACGAAAGAACCGGAGAAAAAACAAACGGTTTTATACCGGTCGAAACGGGCAGCGAGGTCAACGGCGGGGTCGGCAGCGGTGGCGGCGGATCGGGCTTCGGCTCCGGCGGCGGTGGGGTTGCAGGGCGGCGGCGGCTCTTGCGCGGGGCGGCGGCAGCAGCAAGCGGCGGCGGCGGCGGACTTGGCGACGACGCTCGATGGAGGCAGCGCGGCGCTCGGCAGCTTGCTCGGCGAGGAGGGGAGCGGCGGCGGGGCTCGGCTTATAAAGGCCGGGGGGCGCGACTTGGGGAAGGGGGCGGCGGCGACGCGGGTACGACCCGGACTCCCCTCGCCAGAGTCCGACGTCAGCACGGGGCGGCGAAGGCGGTTGGCGGCGGCAGGGCTTGGCCTCGGTGAGGGAGTCCTAGACTAAGGGGTCCTCGGGCGTCCGGTCTGTTAGCCATGGGCCAGACTAATGGGCTGTGAAGATACGAAGACCGAAGACTGCACCCGTGTCTGGATAGGACTCTCCTTGGCGTGGAAGGCAAGCTTGGCGACCAAATATGTAGATTCTTTTCCTTTGCAACCGACCTTGTGTAACCCTAGATCCTCCCGGTGTCTATATAAACCGGAAGACTTAGTCTGGAAGGGGAGACTCATTACCATAGTCATACGGGCTAGACTTCTAGGGTTTAGCCCTCACGATCTGATGGTAGATCAACTCTTGTAATACTCATATTCATCAAGATCAATCAAGCAGGAAGTAGGGTATTACCTCCATAGAGAGGGCCCGAACCTGGGTAAACATCATGTCCCCTGTCTCCTGTTACCATCGACCCTAGACGCACAGTTCGGGACCCCCTACCCGAGATCCGCCGGTTTTGACACCGACATTGGTGCTTTCATTGAGAGTTCCACTGTGCCGTCGACAAAAGGTTCGATGGCCCCTTCAATCGTCGATAGTGACGCTGTCCAAGGAGAAACCTTCCTCCCCGGACAGATCTTCATGTTCGGTGGCTTCGCACTACGGGCCAACTCGCTTGGCCACCTGGAGCAGATCGATAGCTACGCCCCTGGCCATCAGATCAGGTTCGGGAGCCTGAATTACGTTGCGGACATCCGTGGAGATTTGATCTTTGCCGGATTCGAGACCGCGGCAACCGCTCCTAGTCACCTGGACGAGCATGACCTAAATCTGTCGTCGGACCGCATCCAGGAGATAGCTCCTGCAATCACTCTGGCCTTAGATCCAGAGCACACTGCGGCATCCACGGATGGGAGGCTCGACCCCACCACGGAGGCCACGGATTTCCCGGCGTTGGAGCCGCACATGGACTTAACCTCACACAATATCTGTGTCACCGGAACTCCGGACTCTTCTCCGGGTATAATTTCCGAACCATGTGAGTCCGCGGATACCGAGCTTGATCGTTTATCGATTTTCGAGTTCAGCGCCGCAGACATCTGCCTATGGGCGATGTGCTGAACTCAGTAAAGAACTTGTCCTTGGCAGGGGACTCACAGCCGAACTACGTACGTTTCGAACTAGGGGCTGATGATGGGGAATTTTGCTTCCCACCCGCCACCCACTCCATAGCCACAGTCGCGGACTTAACCGACATGCTTGATTACGGCTCCGAAGACGTCGACAGTACGGACGATGATGCCGACAACGAGCAGGGCCACAACCCGCCATTCATCGGGTGATGGACGGCCGCTTCCTCCTACGACGTATACATGGTGAATACGCCTAAAGAAACTAACAACGATGACAAAGAGGACCCAGTTGAAGACAAACCTCCTGAGACAAAGCTCAGTCGCCGCTCTAAGTCACGTCTCACAAAAGACAACAACACCAGCACTGGAGAAAATAATACTCCGGACGACACCGAAGACAATGAAGACCTTGTGGGAACAACCTCCGAACAGGATGAACAAGCCATACACGAAGACTCGGAGGACAATAACTATCTTCCGCTCTCCGAGGAGGAGGAAAGCCTTGGCAACGAGAATTTCATCGTGCCCGAGGAACCTCTCGAGCAGGATGTAGGGAAACGCAGCAGAAAACAAAAAATTTCCGACCTACGCACCAGCCCAGGACCACTATGGAGACTGCATACATGGTTTGATCTTTTTCGTTACCGACTCGTAGCGCAGCGGGAAGTAGAGTCGATGACGATCGGCGGTGCAGTTCCCCGCAGCTAGGATTTACAACCTCCCAACCGCGAGGATGTATACCGTCATCTGCTCCTCAGACAACCCTCCGGGAGGCGGTCGAACAGCCCCCCCGGACGGTGTCGCGGACAGCCCTTCGGGAGGACCTTCAAAACTCGAACGGTCACTCGGACAGCCCTTCGGGAGGACCTTCGAAACTCGGACGGTCACACGGACAGCCCTTCGGGAGGCACTCACGAACTAAGACCGAAACTACGATCTCTCTACAGAGTTGCACACATACGGTGTAATCTATCCGGCAGGGCTTCGCCATCCAGAACTAGTTCCTGCCGGAACCCAGACAGCCTTACGGCTCTACGAAACTCTTTTCGTGGGAGGGAGAGAAGAAGCCAGATAATGCATGGCATGTGTATGAGAGCAAGGGATGAGTGTGGAGGGCTTCCCCTCCACCTCTATTTATAGGAAATCCCAAGGGGGTAGGGTAGTTTCACAAAAAAAACCCAAAATGCACATGAATGAAGTCCTTCCACAAGGACCTAGGAGTGAAACCAATGAACAAGAGGGTCCCCAAGGGGGAATACCCCATGTGGCCGGCCACACCCCCATGAGGGGCCCAAAAAAAGGCTCCTATCCATCCACCCCAAGATCTTTTGGAGCAAAGCCCCAAAAGGTGGCTTTCCATAAAGTAACCATAAAGCTGATTTTCACTATTCACCACGACATTTTTCAGCGTCTGATCGAACTGAAAATATTTATGTGGGCTAAGAACATTTCCAGTACCCACTAAAATGATTTTCAACGCGTTTTGAAACAATTCCGGTTTTAGTGATTTTCATCTGCGAAACGCATCTGAAGTGGCTCCGGCAGCTCCGGAACATTTCCGGTTTTTATCTCAGAAAATTCCAAAAAGCTTCCAGAATGATTCGGGCATCCTCCAAGAATTATCAGGCATGTGCCGAAACCAATTTGACTTAATGGTGTATCCCGAAACAACTTTTCGGTATCATCGAAACTTATCCGATGACCTCTCTCTGCAGTACGATTCCTCTGTCCGAAACTTTTCGGTGTCCGAAACTTTTTCGGTGATTTTCTCTCAGTCCCTGTCTAGTATTCAGCAGATAGATGACCCTTAAGCATGTGACCCTATAGGTTCGGTGAAGTATAGACATGACCCGGAACCCCTTCTGATCAATGATCAACATCGGAGTCGTGGACACCCATATTGACCCCTATACCCACACGAATAAATATTTGAGTGAACCTCCAGTTGCCGTGTGCTATACCTGTTGCTTCGCGATATGTTACAAATACCCGAGGTGAGACATGTTGGCATTCCCGTGGATCAACAACCTGTCCACTATGCTAGTTACCTCGTTACAGGTTTTGTTCTCTTTTCTCGTTTCCGTGTTCCGGCATCCCAGTGATCAAATCACACTGTGTCTGGCCACACGATGATGGATACCGTAATACCGAGAGGGCCCGAGAATATCTCTCGTCGGAGGAGAAAATCCCAATCTTGAGCTATCAAGTTACTTGACACACTTTTCCATGAACCCGTAAGCCGTCGTAATAGCCACCCATTTACGGATGACGTTTAACAAACCCCAAAGTTCATGAAGCAAGCATGAAGAAACTCGATACTCTCATGGTCTAAGGAATCATGCAAACGTTAACCATCTCTGTGTTATGCACCATTAACTTGTGACGAATGAATCTCTTAGCATAACATCAATCCGGGTCGATTCAGTACAAATGTTCTCTTAACATTGTGCCCTCAAAATTTCTGTCATAGACATGCCCATGATCAGGAAAACAGAACCATCATGCAACACTTGAGCTAGTCTTAGAGGCCAGACTAGGAATACTTCTTACCGTTTATTATTCCACACGTGCATATGAGTCTTCCTCCGAGCCTCGTGGATATTGCAGACTCGAGAATCATTGCAGTTATAGCATGGAACATAAACATAATTATGAACTCGGAGATAAATAATATCATTTATTATTGCCTCTAGGGCATATCTCCTATAGACTCCCACTTGCACTAGAGTCAATAATCCAGTTAATGCTAATGCATTTCACACCTATGGCATACTGGTGTAAAAAATGCTTCGCATGTGGTATAGCCTGATGTCCATCGGATCTGACAACTTCAGCTCCGTGTCTATCTCGTCATATCCTCACATTTTCACGCTTTCACAAAATTCATATTTTGTGCGGACTTGGCTTTTATGTATGTGAATCACAGGTCAAACCTGGATTCCTCAGACTGGGTTATGGAGAAACTACCTGCAGTAGTGTCCCATTGACAAAAGCCATCTTGGAACCATAGTAAGTTCATGAATGAACTATATGTTCAACATCTTGTTTCTCGCTTCTAAAGCGTCAACATACTTAGTCATTTGTTATAGAATTCGCCACAGTATCCTGTTGGGAACAATTTCCAACTACCGTGCCACCATATTGTGTATTACACAAAACCCTTAACTTAAATCGAAAATCGCATGGAGAAAAGATGAAGACTGTATCGATGTAACATTTTACAATGAACTCTTCATGATCTCCGCTTGCGAGAAAACATATCATCAGTACTTACTCTAGTACTCAATGACATCTTTCACTGTTGTCCCATGATCAGTACTTTGATCACTTTGGTATCCATACTCGCAACACCTTGGGAGTATCGGACATATCTGGTTGTTTTACATACCATGGAATACTTGATTAATCCAAAGAAAAAAGTGTGTGGAATCTGCATCATGTATTGTGCTCATCAGTGTTTTGGGACACCGAGTCTTGCAAAAAACTCTTCCATGTGACTAGAATCACTCCCTGGCGGTTTTAAATGCTAAAAGGTTTTAGCACCTTGTCAATATGTATTCATTTCTTAGCCCTATTAGGTAAATGTATCTCCATAGATCATTATGCCTAATATTGAGGCTATTTAGCCTAAGCACTTCATCAAAAAACTATTTTCAAATGAAGTCCTAATTCGTGTCAAGAAATTTATTTCCAATTAACAATGTGTCAAGCACGCAAGGTTTTTAGAAATATTATTACGCTCCCACTTACTTTCTTGAATTACAAGCATCTTCGTTACCCATTGATGAAGTCAAACCCCTTTGACCATTTCATCAAAGCATGAAGATTCCAACTCCATTTTGCTCTCTTCTGTCCATCGCTGGAACTCTGAAGTTTGCACCCTTACTAGCAACCTCTGGATAGACAAAATGCTTTGGACTGTAACACATGCAAGTCCTTGGTTTCATTTCCATCAGATGGAAATCCTATTGTCATCCATGTTTCATATCTCATGATTGAAATATGTATTAATTGCTAGTTCAACCCGAACCGGCTTTAAGCATCGCTACGATGAAAACAACCTCATCCTAGTCAACTCTTGAACTTGTTATTTCAACAAGTCGAGCTTTATGGATAAAACATTTTTATCCATATCAGTTTTAAGTTCCATAAATATTCGTTAGACTCTAAGTCTTCCGAAAGGTGTATCAAGGTTTAAATCTTGAATCACTTATATGGAAACTAACTCGGGTTGTATTGGCATTTAGCCAATTCCGGAGTCAGGGCCCATCAACGCTTCCTTGTGTATCGTAGGTATAATGTTGTCTAACAACAATATCTCGTTTGCGCACCTGAGAGGTTTGCACGAGCCTTGCCTACGTGGTTCAGCTGCAAGTTCGACCGAAGTTCATACATTTTATTGTAGAGACTTCCGTATCAGTCGCAGTAGGAAACTCTGGAATTACTTCCAAGGTCTCTTTCCTTTGATCTGATGACGTAGATACTGTTTATCTCGTCGAGTTGCACTATTCTCCCACTCACCTTTTTGAAAGAACCATTCTCTTTAAAAGCACACCGTTTCGCGGCAAAACTATTTGCCTCGGTATAGTGAGGGAGGAATACCCAACATTTTGGTATAACCTACAAAGTAGCACTTGTCTGATTTGGAATAGGTTTGTAACCTTTTACACAAGCCCCATATTCCAAATGTTAAGAAAAGATATAACATGGTTGGGCGTACCATACCATGGCTTCATTTCAACAGACCCGATGTAGCTCTTTTCAGTGTAAAAGCCGCAGTCTCTAAAGCATCACTTTAAAAGGGATAATGGCAAATTTATTTATGTCATCTTTGACCTTACCATGTCATAAATGGTTTGATTACATCTCCACGGACTTTCCACTTGCAGTGGTTTTCCGGGAGGTGCAAGTTATGAAACCCCTTTCACAACTCATCAGACATTCGCTAAACATGCAACTCAAATATTCCTTTGTGCAATCAAATTGCAGAAACATAATTTTCTTGTTACAATAACTTCTACTTCATTTTTGAAAACCTTTCGAATGATTTCAAAAGATCCAGACTTACGTCTCATCAAGTAAATATCCATATATCTACTTGAGTCATTTCTGAAGATAAATAAATCCACCACTAACAACACTTATCGGACTACACACATCAAATGTATGATCACTAATAAGTTTGTTGTTCGTTCCTTATGGCCTGTGAACGGTATTTTAGTCACTTCACTTTTCGGAGGAAAGTTGCAAGTGTCAGATGATTCAAAATCAAAAAGACTTCAAAATCCATCATAATGGAATTTTCCATGCGGGTTTCTCCAATGTGACCAAATGTAGTGCCACACTTGTGTGGTATTCTTTTAGTCTTGCGACATTTAGCGTCAGTGTTATGGATGTGTCATATTACCATCAATATTCATAACATACATGCCATCTTGGATGGAAGCATGGCCCTTCATGTTATTCATAATACTTAACAACAATTGTTGTTTTATGAACAACTCTTTTGCAACAAACATTGTGCAATGGGCTAGAGTGTATGAAACTCTAAAATGAATTATGAAAGTAAACCCAGAGGTATTGTATTATTATCAATATTCATAACATACATCTCATTCATAATGAAAGTATGGCCCTTGTGTTATTCATAACATCGAACATAAAAAGTTCTCTTATGAACAACCTTCTTGCAAGATACCTTATGCAATGGGCTAGAGTTTGTAAAACTCTAAATGAATTATGAAAATAAATACAGACGGCAATACACTGATGGAAGGTATAGTAACATTTACTATGTTCCCTGTGTATACCTTAACCTCATTTCAGGCTAGTCTTTTTAGGCCATAGTAGCTCTTACATTGATTCGTAACAGAATGCAATCGAGCGGGTATCTTTGTGATTAACTCACAATACCCAAGAATTAGTGATTAACATGTTTAACCATAATTCCCAAGAACTATATCTTTGACCAGCCTACTATACATCAAAAACTTGTATGACATTCATACATGAGCTGGATATTACAGTTATCTTTCCTTCTGCCTTTATACTTCTAACAGTTTAACTTTTAGTATTTCTCCTACTCGCAAAAGAAGCACCCAACTTAAGAGTGGCGTTAGCCCCGGACTTCCTAGGCGTGTAAGTCATACTAACACCATTTGGACACTTCCTTTCTCTTTAAGTTGTTGTTTTATTCACCTTTCATTATATGACAGGCGTTCTTCTGGATCCCTTTCCCAACAGTCAAATGCATAGTAAACACTTTTACTAATACTTGCAAACAAACATTGCTTTGTTTGTATCTGAAAATAATTTTCAGTTCTATGAAAATCATATAACTATCCCAACTTTCGAAGTTTGGGTTTCATGGAAGCAAACATATTCCACTTGACCGTAACAAAATTCTAGCTTTTGGATTGAAGGACGAGAGTCACATGATCCATAGCATTAGCGGGAGTATACGGAAAGCGTGCGATAGGACAAAGTCCTTCTCGGCACTTTTGAGGACAATCCTCATATTATGTTACCAATCGTAAAGTTTTAACCAGATATTTAACAGCTATTCAATTTTAACAGGGAAAGTGGAATCGCGAGCCATTATTCTACAACTATTTTGCAAGAAACACTTAGACAGTGTTCATAATTAATTGCACTGAGAATTAAACATGTTAATTCAACAGTGCGCTCCCACTCAAATCAATATCTCTCATAATTGATTTAGAGTGATTCAAGATCCATATTTCTATTCGATGCCATTGTCGGGTTCATCACTGATGACACGAATTTCAATCGGTAGGCCGACTTGCCGATCACATCTCTATGTGATTCTTGTTCATCTTTCGATGGGCGTGTTCCGAGCTCAGGACTCTCCTGCCTGAACGTCAAAGACAACCAAGTGATCTTGCTGTGAGGTCTGACCTCACCCGCCTCATTCCTCTCGATTCGTTCATGCTCATGTGTACATGGCGCACCCCAAAAAGATACGAATTTCAGATGGTGCTACACTTGGGTGAACACTAACTACTTTGATATTTTAAGTGAGAGATCACCCTAATAAAAAGCGACTACCGCGCAATCAAGAAGGGTGCATCATAAGGGATAAACATCTCAGGCAATTCATAATAGCATGATATGGTGTATCCCTTTCTGACGAAGAAGTCTTCATTTCTTCGTCTTCGGCATTCGCGTCAGTGTTCACCTTCGCGAAGATTGCCACCACCTTGTCGATGCACCAGATAATATTGCTATCTCTATAGCTAATAAAATAAGTGCATTACTTAAGGTTGACACGCAGGTCATTAAAGTGACAATCATATGGCTCCAGCCATCATGCCGAATCATGACACGCAGGTCATGTTAATTACATCATATAGTCATCTCATACATAATCAAATTGAATATGAGCATTGCTATACCACATCACATGCACATCCTGCAAAACCAAGTTAGACGCCTCTAATCGGTTTATGTAAAATTTTATTTTACGTGGCTTCTAAGGTTTTGACTTAAACCGCAGCTACCAACGTTTTATCATCAAGTATGATTATTCAAGTTGCTAGATTAACATCTTGGGGTGTATGAAACATGAGATAATTAAATCTCGAGCCCCATACTAAACTTCGTCATATGCATGACCCCCGTGCAGATCATATCTGCAATGCCCTTTCATCTGCGAATTTCATCTTTCTTTTGACTATGGCAGAACCCAAAGAACTGATAGCACTTCCATGATCAATCAGGATCACGGATTGCCAAAACTTTGTCAAATTCCACCATGCTGTCTCGAGATTGAGCAAATGCAAATTCTAGGGAAGCAACAAGAACCTCGGGTAACAGATTTCATCTGTCACCCGCATAAATAATTTTCAGCAATAGATCTCATCTACTACCTAATTATATTATGCAATACCCATACATGTCCATGTATTCTAGATCGAAACCTGCATCTACGCATAACACGGCTCTTGATGCCACTGTAGGGAAACGCAGCAGAAAACAAAAAAATTCCGACCTACGCACCAGCCCAGGACCACTATGGAGACCGCATACATGGTTTGATCTTTTTCGTTACCGACTCGTAGCGCAACGGGAAGTAGAGTCGATGACGATCGGCGGTGCAGATCCCCGCAGCTAGGATTTACAACCTCCCAACCACGAGGATGTATACCCTCATCTGCTCCTCAGACAACCCTCCGGGAGGTGGTCGAACAGCCCCCCCGGACGTTGTCGCGGACAGCCCTTCGGGAGGACCTTAGAAACTCGAACGGTCACTCAGACAGCCCTTCGGGAGGACCTTCGAAACTCGGACGGTCACACGGACAGCCCTTCGGGAGGCACTCACGAACTAAGACCGAAACTACGATCTCTCTATAGAGTTGCACACATACGGTGTCATCTATCCGGCAGGGCTTCGTCGTCCAGAACTAGTTCCTGCCGGAACCCAGACAGCCTTACGGCTCTACGGAACTCTTTTCGTGGGAGGGAGAGAAGAAGCCAGATAATGCATGGCATGTGTATGAGAGCAAGGGATGAGTGTGGAGGGCGCCCCTCCACCTCTATTTATAGGAAATCCCAAGGGGGTAGGGTAGTTTCACAAAAAACCCAAAATGCACATGAATGAAGTCCTTCCACAAGGACCTAGGAGTGAAACCAATGAACATGAGGGTCCCCAAGGGGGGATACCCATGTGGCCGGCCACACCCCCATGAGGGGCCCAAAAAATGGCTCCTATCCATCCATGTCATCCCCAAGATCTTTTGGAGCAAAGCCCCAAAAGGTGGTTTTCCATAAAGTAACCATAAAGCTGATTTTCACTATTCACCACGACATTTTTCAGCGTCTGATCGAACTGAAAATATTTATGTGGGCTAAGAACATTTCCAGTACCCACTAAAATAATTTTCAACGCGTTCTGAAACAATTCCGGTTTTAGTGATTTTCATCTGCGAAACGCATCTGAAGTGGCTCCGGCAGCTCCGGAACATTTCCGGTTTTTATCTCAGAAAATTCCAAAAAGCTTCCAGAATGATTATGGCATCCTCCAAGAATTATCAGGCATGTGCCGAAACCAATTTGACTTAATGGTGTATCCCGAAACAACTTTTCGGTATCATCGAAACTTATCCGATGACCTCTCTCTGCGGTACGATTCCGCTGTCCGAAACTTTTCGGTGTCCGAAACTTTTTCGGTGATTTTCTCTCAGTCCCTGTCTAGTATTCAGCAGATAGATGACCCTTAAGCGTGTGACCCTATAGGTTCGGTGAAGTATAGACATGACCCGGAACCCCTTCCGATCAATGATCAACATCGGAGTCGTGGACACCCATATTGACCCCTATACCCACACGAATAAATATTCGAGTGAACCTCCAGTTGCCGTGTGCTATTCCTGTTGCTTCGCAATATGTTACAAATACCCGAGGTGAGACATGTTGGCATTCCCATGGATCAACAACTTGTCCACTATGCTAGTTACCTCGTTACCGGTTTTGTTCTCTTTTCTCGTTTCCGTGTTCCGGCATCCCAGTGATCAAATCACACTGTGTCTGGCCACACGATGATGGATACCGTAATACCGAAAGGGCCCGAGAATATCTCTCCATCGTCGGAGGAGCAAATCCCAATCTTGAGCTATCAAGTTACTTGACACACTTTTCCATGAACCCGTAAGCCGCCGTAATAGCCACCCATTTACGGATGACGTTTAACAAACCCCAAAGTTCATGAAGCAAGCATGAAGAAACTCGATACTCTCATGGTCTAAGGAATCATGCAAACGTTAACCATCTCTGTGTTATGCACCATTAACTTGTGACGAATGAATCTCTTAGCATAACATCAATCCGGGTCGATTCAACACAAATGTTCTCTTAACATTGTGCCCTCAAAATTTCTGGCATAGACATGCCCATGATCAGGAAAACAGAACCATCATGCAACACTTGAGCTAGTCTTAGAGGCCAGACTAGGAATACTTCTTACTGTTTATTATTCCACACGTGCATATGAGTCTTCCTCCGAGCCTCGTGGATATTGGAGACTCAAGAATCATTGCAGTTATAGCATGGAACATAAACATAATTATGAACTCGAAGATAAATAATATCATTTATTATTGCCTCTAGGGCATATCTCCTACACAGGAGCGCTTCAAACACCGACTAATAGCAACTGCAAGAAGCCTGAAAAAGAAGCAGCTGCAGCTTCAAGCGGACCAAGATATGCTCAATGATAGGTGGACCGAAGTCCTGGCTGCTGAAGAATACGGCCTTAGTGGCCCAGCCAATAGCTACCCGAAGCGTAGATTGCTACCCCAGTTCGATGATGAGGCGCTGGAGGCCGTACCATCATCGCACAATGCGGCAGGCCGACCACAACTTGGTCCGGATAAAGCGGCAACTTAGGCCGAATACCAGACCACCCCACCCCGCTGTAAAGGCAAGAATAAAACAGGTCGGGGTCGTACATACGACCTTCGTCAGGACTTGGACAGTAGAGCAGGAGATCGCTCTACGGATCGCGATGACATGCCTCGACACACGACGATGGCTACCTATTCGGACGTGCTAAACCTAGCCACGCCCGGGCCGAAAACCGCAAATGGACTCCATCGGAGGTACGCCGCAGTGTGGCCCAACATAGAGGCGCCTCACACCCTCTTTGCTTCATAGACGAAGTAATGGAGCATGAATTCCCAGACGGGTTCAAACCCATAAATATTGAATCATACGACGGAACAACGGATCCCGTGGTATGAATCGAGAACTTCCTCCTCCATATCCACATGGCCCGCGGAGATGACCTTCATGCCATCAAATACCTACCATTAAAACTCAAAGGACCAACTCGGTACTGGTTAAACAGTCTGCCCAAAAATTCTACTGGCAGCTCGGAAGATCTGGAAAACGCCTTCCGCGACAACTTCCAAGGAACATACGTCAGGCCACCGGATGCCGATGACTTAAGTCATGTTATCCGGCAGCCCGGAGAGTCAGCCAGGGAACTCTGGACTAGGTTCTTAGTTAAAAAGAACCAAATTGTCGACTGTCCGGTGGCGGAAGCCCTCGCGGCCTTCAAACACAGCGTCCGGGATGAATGGCTTGCACGCCACCTCGGTCAAGAAGGACCTAAATCCATGACAGACCTTACCGCTCTAATGACCCGCTTTTGCGCGGGAGAAGACAGCTGGCACGCTCATAGAAGAAACAGCGCCAGCGACTCGGGCACTTCCGAAATCCAGGACGGCAATGGCAAGCCACGACGAAGCAAACACAACAGTCGCAATGACAGATCACGCGACATAACGGTCAACTCCGGATTTAGCAATCCCAAACCCGGTCAACGGAAAAATCCACTCAAGGCAAACCAAGATGGACCATCCAACCTAGACAGGATATTGGACCGACCTTGCCAGATTCACGGCCACCCCGATAAACTAGCTAATCATACCAACAGAAACTGTTGGGTCTTCAAGTAGGCCGGCAAGCTCAACGCCGAACACAAGGGGAGGAGGCCGCCAAGCGATAGGGACGACGGAGAGGATCGACCAATCCCGGAGCAGAAATAGCAGTTCCGCTTCCGCCGCCCACTGCGTATACCTACAAAAAGTGTACTGCGCATACATCACTACGCACTCAAGATACCATGGGGATAGGCGGAAGCACAATACGGACAAGCCTGCAAGTATTCCTGTAACATTTTTATCTACTCTACTTTTTATTTCTTTTTTATCTCCTAAAAACAGGTGATGCAAAGGACAAAAATCCAAACTGACTCTATCGGAGTTCAGATCCGTACACTCACCTCAGGGGCTATTTCCGTCAAGGATTCCCTCTCGCCGAGGACAGGCGGCGCAGACGTGCGACAGGAGGTCCAAAATAACTTTTTGTAGACCACACTCTTTATTTCGAGCCTGTAATATGCCATTTTCCTCTGCCTTCGACCCCGGGCATGTCAAATAGCCGGGGTTGTGGTTTATATATATATATAAAGTAATCATCAGCATATCGCTCAGGTCCCAGTAAACATTATCCGAACTAATCATTCGTGTCTTTTCGCCAATGAATATGGCTCCTATGGTTGTCTCACAGACATACCTCGGCATAACCTGCCAGGGGCTCGGTATGGGAACAAATGAGTTGCCAACAAAGTCCGAACAGCTTTCACAGCGTACTTCAGCGTCGCGAGTTTGGCCTTATATGCATCAGCTCTGAATCATGTCTTGGGTCAATGGTTGGGTTGCCCGGCTCCTGTGCTTGCTACCTTACGTTCCGCTATATTGGCTAGGGTAGTAAAGGGAGAACTACTGCAATTGTGCTTCCAGCTCGTCTGGTCAAGCACCTCAGTAGAGAAAGCCAAAAATCGACTGTCATGATGCTGCGAGAGCTGGTCAACCACTCGATGACTTATCGGAATATGTCGCGATTCCCTCCGTATTACACGAAGGACCTTTTTTTTCAGGTCATATATGTAGCGCACCATATTGGAATAAGCCGTACACATACTAGGGGCTATATCGTAGCCCCCCTATAAAACTCCTATGGCTAAGTGAAAGTGTTAACGCCCTATAGTCTGATTGCCTGGTTCGCTGCATCATCACCTCCTTCATGGACCAAGACGTTGGATCAAGAGTGATTAAATGCTTTCACGAACACCCCCGTACTTCCTACGAGGGGGCTGAAGCTGACGACTAGAAAACTCTCAGATTATATTAAAACGGCCGCACAGGAGGAACATAAGCTTTCGGGCAAAAACATAAAAATAGATTAACTATAAAATTATCTTTTACAATTCTCATACACCACACTCGAATATTATGTCTTTCGAGCATTGACCCTCTATTAAGCGGGCGGCCTCTAAGACATCTTCAAAATAATGCTCCGGTGCATAACGGTCCTTGCCCTTGGGTGGACTCTTTGCCGCAACTTCGATGGCCTTCATCTTCCCCCAGAATGTCTTGACTCGGGCAAAGGCCATCCGTGCACCCTCAATGCACGCCGACCGCTTCACAGCGTCGATGCGTGGCACCGCATCAACGAGCCGCTGCACCAAGCCGAAGTAGCTATTCGGAACAGGCTCAGTCGGCCACAGCTGGATTATGACATTCTTCATGGCAGCGCCAGATATCCTATGAAGCTCGGCCCATTGAGACATTTGTTCATTCAGCAACAGAGGGCGCTTTGACGCACCAAATTGTGACCAGAAAAGCTTCTCCGTTGCATATCCCTCTCGCGCTTGATAAAACTGCGCCGCATCGGAAAAATTCTTCGGCAAGTCTAAAAACTCGTCCGGAGAACTCCACACTTGGTTAAGCTGAGCATAGTTAGGATCGCCGAACTTAGTCTGCAGCAAAAAGGGCTTACCAGCCGCAATCTCCCTAGCTTGCCAGATCTCCTCACGGGCTGCCCTGGATTCAGAGCGCGCTTCTCTCGTCTCTCGTAAGGCTTTGTCAAGTTCAGCCGTTTTGGCTTCATTTTCCTTCTCAAGAAGTTCACAGCGGCTAGCAGCTTTTTTTAATTCAAGCACCATCGTGGATATCTTCTCCTCATCATGGCACCGAGCAGCTTGTGCGGCTTCTAACTCAGTCGATGCCTTCTCGGCAGCCGCATTACTAAACCGGGCCTGGTCCTTGGCCCGGACGAGCTCCGCCTGAAGAATTTCAACGGCAGCGGCACCATCGGCAGTCATGCATATTCCAGTATATAACATTCAGCGTCATGCTTATATCACAAAAAGTATGTGAAGGGACTACCCCGAATACATACCTTGTGACTCGTCAAGATGCATATTGAGTAACGCAATGTCATCCCCTGCCACATCAAGCTTCTGCTGCAGCTCGGCAATTTCCGTAGTCTGGGAAGTAGCCAGGGGGGAAGCAGCATGTGTTCAAGTTAATTAGATTAGTCCTTGAATATTTCTTCTCGATCCTCTGTTCGCCTCCCATGGGAAGCCAACCCGAGTCTCAGGGGCTACTACCTATACACAGGTGCATCTTTGCAAATAAAATACAGTTTAAAAAACTACATCACAAACCTTGAAGCCTTTTAGCAGGCTCATGAAGGCTTCATTCAACCCGCTCTTCGTGGACAGAATCTTCTCAACCACCGTACCCATCAAGGTACGCTGTTCCTCCGAGACGGATGCGTTTCGCAGCTTATCCCGCAATATATTCAGCGTCGCCGGGTCTCCGGAAGTCGCTCTGGGCACGTCCATCCTTTGAAGGAACCCGTTCACCCGTCTCCGGAATCATTGTTGGCTGAAAGCCGGACAGTCCGGGGCCTTCATTATTGGCCCCCAAATCTCGGACGATCGGAGGTCCGCCTTTGGGTACCGCCTCTTTCATCCCCTTCACAGCTTGTTGATCAAGAACAACCCTCTGAGATGACACTTCGGAGTCATTCGCCTTATTGGGCGAGGAGGTCGGGGGAGGCGTCTTGCTTTCCATCATCTTGGGGAGGAGATCTCCCGAAGAAGAGGATTGCCCTGAAAAACTCTGTGCTGGGCTGTAAAAAATACACAGGCACGTTACGTATCTCTTCGGTAACAAGAAAGAAGCGGGACGCTATCAAAGTATCCCGGATTCACTTACGGTTTGGTTGAGGGCTTGTCCTCATGATGGAGCCGTTCACCGATGCCGCCTTCCAATCCCGTGCCACTCGACAGTGGCACCTTGCCTCTCTTAGGAGACCGCCCCTCCCAACTTTCGGAGGCAGCCCTTTTCCTCCTGAATGGAGAAGGGATACTGGCTTCTCTTTCGCCTTCGTCTTCGGGTGAGGAAATATCGATTTCTCCGGACTTAGTATCTGATTTACCTCCGAAACGAAGGTCATCCTGAGTCTTCGCACTCTCCACCTTGCCCTCCCCTGCCGGCGCCTGATGCGATGCCGGTGCTAGCATCATTGTTAACAAGGAGTCCGTTGAGTCTTCGGGAAGAGGGGTCGGACACCTAATCCGTTCCGCTTTCTTTATCCAGCCCTGGAAGAAGATGGTTTGCTTAGCATCTTACCACAGAATATCTAACTATGAGGTGTTCGGCGGATGAGTACTTACCGGGGTGTCCGGATGGTTACAGTCTAGGCCAGTATCTTCGGCGGTGTCCGGCCACTGTTTTCGCCTCCCGAAGAATAATTTCCACATTCCTTCGTGCGTAGTGCCGAAGAAGTGCTGAAGAGTCCGTGGCCCTTCTGGGTTAGACTCCCACAGGCGGAGAGGCCGTCGCTGGCACGGCAGGGTCCGGCGGACTAGCATTACCTGAATAACGTTGACAATATTGATGTCCTTTTCAATGAGGCTTCGGATGCGACTTTGCAGAGTTCGCACCTCATCAACTGATCCCCAGTCCAACCCCTTATTAATACACGATGCAAGCTGAATTGGGGGGCTGGATCGAAACGCAGGCGCAGCTGCCCACTTGGAACCGCGGGGCTCGGTGATATAGAACCACTCCTGCTGCCATAAGTTGGGAGATTCTTCGAAAGATCCTTTTATCCAGACAGCGCTGGCAAGCTTGCTTCCTAAGGCGCCACCGCACTCCGCCTGCTCCCCCTATATCATTTGCGGCTTCACATTGAAGGTCTTGAGCCACAAGCCGAAGTGCGAAGGAGTTCGGAGGAAGGCTTCGCACGTAACGATAAATGCCGCGATGAGAAGAATGGAGTTCGGGGCGAGGTCATGAAAATCTAATCCGTAATTGAACATGAGCCCCCCCCAACAAAGGGATTGAGGGCAAACCCTAATCCTTGGAGGAAGTGAGAAACGAACACGACCCTCTCGCCGGATCTAGGGGTAGGGATAACCTGCCCCTCCGCTGGAAGTCGATGGAGGATTTCTGCGGTCAGATATCTTGCTGCCCGAAGCTTTGCGATATCCTCCTCTGTAACAGAAGAAGCCACCCACTGGCCTTGACGGCTGGATCCGAACATGATTGAGGCTTACGGAGGGTGAAACCTAGGTGTTGGAACTCGAGGTAGTAAGAGTCGAATAAGAAGAAAGCATGGAGAAGAAAGGCGGGTCTATGCCCCTTTATAAAGGCCAAGAATATCGAACACCTCCTCCTGGGCCTTAAAATTTGCGTATTCCCAAGGAGTTGTACCTTACGGGCGGTTGGGTTACCCACGTCCCTGTCGATAAAAGAATCCCTTAATAAGGGGACACGATCTCTGCTTGGATAAGACGTGTCAATGACAACCACGTTTTGGAACGAGGAACGGCAGAACAAAACGGTCTGAAATTATGACCGGGCAGGCGTGATGTCACGTGGTAAAAAGTTGTCAGCGGGTTGGACCCGTGGAATATTATATTCTCTCTGTGGTTATGTGTGGTGTGTGTTACAGGTCCGGATACAATCATCACATCCGAAGACTATCTTGGAGTTCGGAAAGAAGGGAACCCGCCTTGCAATGCCGAAGACAAATCTGCGCACGGGACTCCTCGTCATTGAAGCCAGGTTCAGGGGCTACTGAGGGAGTCCTGGACTAAGGGGTCCTCGGGCGTCCGGTCTATTAGCCATGGGCTGGACTGATGGGCTGTGAAGATACGAAGACCGAAGACTGCACCCGTGTCCGGATAGGACTCTCCTTGGCGTGGAAGGCGAGCTTGGCGACCAAATATGTAGATTCTTTTCCTTTGTAACCGACCTTGTGTAACCCTAGATCCTCCCGGTGTCTATATAAACCGGAAGACTTAGTCCGGAAGGGGAGACTCATTACCATAGTCATACGGGCTAGACTTCTAGGGTTTAGCCCTCACGATATCGTGGTAGATCAACTCTTGTAATACTCATATTCATCATGATCAATCAAGCAGGAAGTAGGGTATTACCTCCATAGAGAGGGCCCGAACCTGGGTAAATATCGTGTCCCCGGTCTCCTGTTACCATCGACCCTAGACGCACAGTTCGGGACCCCCTACCCGAGATCCGCCGGTTTTGACACCGACACTCGGCGCGTCTGGGCCTTCGGCCCAGTCGGGCGAAGAATTTTTTTTAAATAAAATTTCGCCCGAAAGAAAAATCCTAATAAAATATAAAAAAACTAAAAATACCAGAAACAATTTTCACCGTCCAAACCTAATATTTAGGACAAGATGAACATTTTTCTGGCCTAAAATGCATATTTTTCCAATTCAAATAAAATAATAATTTGATTTAAAATTTCTTCTCCAATATTCCTCTCTTATTGAAGAAGTCATTTATCTTCTCTCTTTTATTTATTATTGGAAATAATTGGAGAAAAAATATTAAAATCAAATTGATCCTCTTTTCAAATTTGAGAAAAATTCAAATATGAAAATCTATGAAATCTCCAACTCTCTCCTTGGGTCCTTGAGTTGCTTAAGGTTTCTAGGATCACAACCAAAATGCAAATAAAATATGATATGCATATGATGGCCTATGTATAACATCCAAATTGAAAATTGGGATGTTACAAACCTACCCCCCCTTAAGATGAATCTCGTCCTCGAGATTCGGGTGGCTAGAAAATAGGTGTGGGTGGTCTTTCCGTAGGTCTTCCTCTCGCTTCCAGGTGGCTTCCTCCACGGTATGGTGGCTCCACTGAACTTTGCAAAACATGATAACCTTGTTGCGTGTAACTCGGCTGGCAAACTCGAGAATCTTGACGGGTTTCTCCTCGTAGGTTAGGTCACTTTCCAACTGAATTGCTTCCAGGGGCACTGTATCTCTTAGAGGAATATCGGCCATCTCAGCATGGCACTTCCACAGCTGGGAAACGTGAAACACATCATGAACTCCTGACAATCCTTCTGGTAACTCCAACTTGTAGGCCACTTCTCCCATACGCTCCAAAACTCGGTATGGTCCTACAAATCTCGGGGCTAACTTTCCCTTAACTCCAAATCTTTTAACTCCTCGCAGTGGTGACACAACAAGATATGCTTTTTCTCCGACTTCGTAGACTACCTCCTTGCACTTTGTATCAGCATAACTCTTCTGCCTAGACTGAGCTACCTTCAGTCTATCATGAATCAACTTAACCTTCTCTTCAGAATCCTTGATTAAATCTGGTCCAAACAATTGACGGTCTCCGACTTCATCCCACATTAACGGTGTCCCGCACCTCCTTCCATACAATGCTTCGAAAGGGGCCATCTTCAAGCTAGCCTGGTAACTGTTGTTGTATGAGAACTCTGCGTAAGGCAAATTATCATCCCAACTAGATCCATAATCTAGCGCACAAGCTCTCAACATGTCCTCCAGAATCTGATTGACTCTCTCGGTCTGTCCATCTGTCTGCAGATGAAAGGCTATACTGAACTCTAGCCTGGTACCCAAAGTCTGGTGCAGCTGATTCCAAAACATCAAGGTAAACTATGTTCCTCTATCTGATATGATGGTCCTCGGAACTCCATGCAGACATACGATCCTGGTCATATATATATTGGCCAACTTCGCACTCATATAGGTGGTTTTCACTAGGATAAAGTGATCCACTTTGGTCAAGCGATCAACTACTACCCAGATAGAGTCATATCCCGATCGTGTCCTGGGTAATCCGGTGATGAAATCCATGCCAAGTTTGTCCCACTTCCATTCGGGTATTGGCATAGGCTGGAGTAATCCTGCTGGCTCCTGATGTTCTGCCTTCACTCTCTGACATACATCACATACTGCTACATACTCGACAATATCCTTCATACCTGTCCACCAGAAATGTTCCTTCAAATCCAAATACACCTTGGTGTTTCCAGGGTGAATCGAGTATGGTGAGTCATGAGCTTCCTGAAGTATTAACTTCCAGATCTCCGTATTGTTGGGCACATATATACGATCCTCAAACCATAAAGTTCCGTGTTCATCCTCTCGAAAACCCTTGGCTTTTCCTTTGCTCATCTTCTCCTTTATCTCAGCAATTTCCTTATCATCCTTCTGAGCTTCTCGAATCTTTCCCAATAATGTGGACTGAACCTCCATTGCTGCAACAAAACCTCTTGGAACTATCTCCAAACGAAGTACCTTGAGATCGTCGACTAACTCCTGCGGTAATCCCCCGCTTACGAGGGTATTGACATAACTCTTGCGACTCAAAGCGTCTGCTACGACATTGGCCTTTCCTGGATGATAATGCAACCTCATATCATAATCCTTTATGAGCTCCAGCCATCTCCTCTGCCTGAGATTCAACTCTTTCTACATGAAAATGTACTTCAAACTCTTATGGTCCGTGTATACATCACAACGGTTTCCAATAAGCAAGTGTCTCCAGGTCTTGAGCGCATGCACTACGGCTGCTAACTCCAAATCATGCGTGGCATAATTCAACTCATGCGGTCGAAGCTGACGTGAGGCATATGAAACAAGTCTTCCATCTTGCATAAGTACACCTCCAAGTCCCAAGCGAGAAGCGTCGCAATACACTTGGAAATCCTTGCGTATATCCGGAAGAATCAACACTTGGGCTGTAACTAGACGTTTCTTCAACTCCTGAAAACTGACCTCACATTCCTTGGTCCATTTGAACTTGGTGTCCTTCTTCAACAACTCCGTCATGGGTTTCGTAATCTTGGAAAAATTCTCAATGAGTCTACTATAATATCCTGCGAGTCCCAGAACACTGCGGATCTCTCCAACTGAGGTGGGTGCCAACCACTCAGTGACAGACTGAACCTTGGTAGGGTCTACTGCTATACCTTCTCCTGATATAACATGTCCAAGAAATCCAACTTCCTTCAACCAAAATTCACATTTCCTGAACTTGGCATATAGCTGATGTTCCCTGAGCTTCTCGAGAACTAATCGCAAATGTTCTTGTGTTCCTCTTCATTCTTCAAGTATACCAAAATATCATCAATGAACACCACAACAAACTTATCCAAAAACTCCATGAACACCTTGTTCATCATACTCATGAAATAGGCAGGGGCGTTAGTCAATCCAAAAGACATAACCGTGTACTCATATAGCCCATACCTTGTGGTAAAAGCTGTCTTAGGTATATCCTGTTCTCGGATCTTCAGCTGGTGGTATCCTAATCGAAGATCGATTTTGGAGAATACTTTAGCTCCCTGCAGCTGGTCAAACAGATCATTGATCATCGGTAGTGGGTACTTGTTCTTGATCGTCACTTCATTCAACGCCCGATAATCAACAACCATTCTCAAAGATCCATCCTTCTTCTCAACTAAGAGCACTGGGGCTCCCCACGATGATGAACTTGGTTGAATATAACCTTTCTCCAGTAACTCCTTAATTTTCTTCTTAATTTCCTCCAGATCATTTGCGGGCATCCGATACGGTCTCTTCGACATTGGTCCGATGCCTGGCAACAACTCTATCAAAAACTCTATATCTCGATCTGGCGGCATGCCTGGTAGTTCCTTTGGAAATACATCCGGGTAATCCTTCACAACAGGCACTTCCTCCTAAACAACTCCCGAGAGGGAATTTACTTGGGTCCTCCTTGGCGCATGCCTAGATACATACTTGATCCTCTTTCCCTCCGGAGTGGTGAGTAAAATTGACTTACTAGCACAGTCGATGTTTCCTCCGTACTTCGATAGCCAATCCATGTCTAGCATTATATCCAATCCTTGTGACTCCAAAATTATTAGGTCTGGGGGGAAACCATGGCTACCAATGGTTAAGGGTAACCGATCACACCATCGGCTGGCCATATACTCTGCTCCTAGCGAGCTTACTAACATGGGTGACCTAAGGGCTAGGGTTGGCAACTGGAGGTGGTGGCGGTGGGTTGTTGTTGTTGTTGCCTTGGTTCTGGACTAGCAACTTCATCAAGGCCTTGTGCTGTTGGATCAACAGAGTGAGCTCCGGTGGGAAGACAAATCCGGGGTCACGTCTCGGAGGCATCTGATAGGTTTAGAGGGGTGAGAATAAAATAGAGTGAGGTCTAAAGAGAGATCACTACCCATATGCACATGAGACAAACACATCCATTTCACACCACTCAATTCAAACAAGGGCATACAAACGATCTAATCTACCATTACAAAAATACTCAGACTATATTTATATACATGGGGAATACTACTAATAATCTGGTGGTCGACTAGAAATTTTGATCGGTGGAAGATTCCATGATATCTGCTCCAGCTTCGCCTTCATAATCATCATCACTATCGGGGTCGGAGTCGGTGTCGTCGATTATGATGTAGTCTTCGGGATGGTTGTCCTCCTCAGGTGCGGGATCTCCCATGAATACCCCTAGCTTCTTCTTCAGGTCTTCATTCTTCTCCAGTAGTACTGCAATTTCCTCTTCATATCCATCGCGTGTAGACTTGAGTTCCTATTCAAGCTCCATGTTCCTGGTCATCACTTTCTTCATGTCTATCATGCTGGCGCACATCTGGTTCTCCTAACGACGAATGTGCTGGTTTAACTCCTGGTTGTACGCTGCAATGGATTTATCCCTTCTGGTGCAAATCATCTCCCATTGCTCATCTCGGCGTCCACATATCTGGTAGATGGTGTCCTTAAGATCCTTGTGATATACCTCGCCGATGCGTCCCATAGCGATGTGGGCTGCCATGCTCTTTCCTAGACTCCAGGTTGGTGCATCAAAGGAAAACTCTATGGGCTCAGTAACTGGCGTGAATGTCCTTCCTGGAACATGAACTCGAATCATCCAACGCTCCTCCTCTGGTAAAGTGGCAGTGTAGGTCCCGGTGAAGCTTGGTATTCCGATGTTCAGGTACCTAGTCACTTCCTTCAAGTGTCGTCCAAAAGGGGTGTCTTCATCCGGTTGAGCAAACTTGTTCCTTGGGTCCGCCATCTATAGAGTAGAAAATGGAGAAGAGTCAGAAATGAGTAGAGAAGAGTGTCCTATGGCTTTTCTTAATGGCCGTGTCCTACAGTCAGCGTGTGCTCTGATACCATCTTGTAGTGATCCGGCCTCAGACGGTCAAATCTCTGTGCATAAGTGTCATCCCTGGATCGGTAATGCTGACATACACAGTACTTTAGGATTTATAACATAGTGCAATCACACACTTATTACATCGAATAACTCAAAGAGAGTACTTATTACAATAATATGGATGAAGACCATCTAATAAGATAACTGCGGAAGCTTCGAAGGTAAATGAGTCCATCAACTCCAACGGCATAGCTGAGTGCACGACAACGACCTAGCGCACCTTACTCCTCGTCTGAAAACTCTGCAACATAATACGTTGCAGCCTGTGTAGGTCATCACATGGAATATGCTGGCAAAATAACACTATAGGGCAATGAACAGATAACAACTATCACTGCATGCATATATGGCTGGTGGAGGCTCTATGGTTATAATTTTGAGTAAAGCCAATTTTTTCCTACAACAAAGGAATATATTTTATTTAACTACAAAGTTTGTTGAAAACATTGAGAATGGTAACCCCATCTCAATCCCAAATTAATAATCAATGACCCAACAAATTAATTAAGTAAATTGATGAGATCAACATAATAATTCAAGCACCAGATACTCAAGATGTCCATAACCGGGGACACGGCTAATCATGATTAGTTTGTACACTCTGCAGAGGTTTGCGCACTTTTCCCCACAAGACTCGATCTCCTCCGTTGTATTTCTCGCACTGCATGATGTTTGAGAAACGGATGACCGAGACACAGTCTTTCAGAAGCATTAACTCTTTCGACGGGTAAACCGTACCACCTACATCCCCTACATCTGCTAGTTTACCACTAAAAGAGGTCACACAACATACTCAACTATTCCAGAGCCCATAATGGCACACGGAAGTTTCCAGCATGAATAACATAATGATCCCTTTGAGCCAGGGCGGCAAACCATAGGATGATCACACGGGTTCCCCGGGATCTCCTTGGACAACACTGGAATTCCCCAGGTGCCCACAAACAATCCACCCAGATGTGTATTTAAGTAGCCACCTTAAGTTCTCCCTTAATTCATAATAATACTCACATCTGTCATGAATCACTCAAACCAAACCACGTCTACGGGCATAGCATAGCAGTATAAGCATAACATAGTAACTCCCAAGGTTTGAATATAAGACAATAGGTTCTACCTCATCAACTACTTCCCAATACCCACATGTTATCAATCCTACTCATGCAATGTTTGAGGGTTGAAACTAATGCATAAAAACTAGGTAATAAAGGGATATGATCAAAGTGTTACTTGCCTTGCTGACGGTCTGAAAACCCTAGTGACTCGTAGAAGCAAGCCTCGCACTCCGGAAACTCTATCGTGAACAAACAATAGCATACATAAGCAATCAAGCATAAATTGCAAGGGTAAAACTCAAAAGAAAAGATCCCAACTGAAATTTCAACTAAAGAGCTTCGATTTGCAAAAAGAATCAATCGAATCGGAGCTACGAAACTCAAACTGCGATCAAAAGAAGTACGAATTCAAATCTGCTTGAAACCAAATTTTAATGTGTCAAAATCATGTTCAAGTTGATTAACTGGAAAGAGGGGAACAAGACGAAGATTTTTGCGTTGGTTTCACTGGACAAACGTGTAAAAAGTAGCGAGAGTTTGAAGTTCAGGGACTAATCTGTGATAAAAGTATTCGTGGATAGACCCCTGGCCGAAAATAAAACAGAAAAAGAAAAATCTACGGAACGAACGTTCGCTAACAGATCTAAACGAACGAATACGTTCGTAAAAGCAATCTAACGGGTGAACGTCCATTAATTAACGAACTAAAATAAAAACCGATCTAATCTAACTAACCGAAAAAAACCGAAAGAACCGGAGAAAAACCGAACGGTTTTATACCAGTCAAAACGGGCGATGAGGTCAACAGCGGGGTCGGCGTTGGCGGTGGCGGATCGGGCTTCGGCTCCGGCGGCGGCGGGGTTGCGGGGCAGCGGCGGCGGCGGGGTTGAGGGGCGGCGGCGGCGGCTCTTGCGCGGGGTGGCGGCGGCAGCAAGCGGCGACGGCGGCGGCAAGCGGTGGCAGCGGCAGCTGATGAAGCTATGTACCCAGGGTAGGGTCATAGGCCTGACCTAGACACCCTCCCCCAGGGCATTACCCTAAAGTCAGAAGCATTCAAGGGATATCATCATCCACTCGACTAGAAGCATTCCACTCGGAAGATTCAAGCTCACTCGACCGTAGCAGGAATCACTCGACAGACAGGAGACCTAAAGTCACTCTGAATGGCAACGGTTGGACGTTTACTCTGTAGACTTAATGGACATTTATGTCCCTTTATTACTGGCGTTACCAGAAACGCCCCATCTTTATGTACCTTAAACCCTGTGTAACTGAGGACGGGAGGGGTCTGGCGAACTCTATATAAGCCACCCCCTCCTCAGGGACAAGGGTTCGCACCCCCTGTAACTCCACACACATATAATCTAGTCGACCGCCTCCGGGCATCGAGACGTAGGGCTGTTACTTCCACCGTGAAGGGCCTGAACTCGTAAATCGTGTGTGTGCAACTTCACCATAGGTGGGATCTTGCCTCCTCATACCTACCCCCCATTCTACTGTCAGTCTTAGAACCACGACAGTTGGCGCCCACCTTGGGGCAGGTGTCTTAGCGACGTTTTGGTGAAGTTGCGATTTTTCCGATTCCCATCATCATGGTTTCCGGTGGTGGATTGGCTGAGGGCCGCGAGATCCGTCTCGGCGCGGTCGTCTTCGTTGCCGACGACTCCGCCTGGCTTCAGGAAGCTCCCCTCGATGTCGAGACACTCCCCGTCCGCGGGGCGATGCACTTTCGCGCGTGCGTTCGCGGCGTCCTTCTCTGGCAGCCGTCGACCCAGTATCGGTCGGCTCCCGTGGTGTCCTCGCTCCCCGCTGTTCGCCGACACAAGCGATCCGGTCAATTGCGGCTTCAACGGTGGGTGAAACACGCGGTGGCCCGTCAGTCAGCCACCCCACAAGTCGCGGCAATTGAGCCCGACGAAACTCTCTACGGCCTGTTCGACCTGTCGACTGGTTCCGTCGAGACCGCATCTGAGTGCGATAGCAGCGATCCTGCGGCTGATGTCTTGATGGTCGATGGACCACGTAGTCCTCCCAGCTTCCCCCGCGACGACGGTGGTGATGGTGGCGGCGATCCGTCACGCATTCACGAGGAGTACCGCCCCGAACCCCTTTCTTCGCAGCAGAAGGAAGAGCTTCGCCGCCGCAACATGGATGCGCTCCACACGCCCATCATTGGGGAAACCCCCGAGGCTCGGGCCTTGGAGGAGGCGCGCCTGGCCAACTTAGCCGAGCGCACTCGACTAGAGAACCTTCAGCATGCACTCGACGAGCGTGCTCGGCAGTGGATTCCTGAGTCCAGTCGACGACAGCTTTTTCCGCCTCAACCTCAGGTATACCGCACTCCGATTCAAAATCTCACAGCTGCAGCCCGTATCGCAGAGTCAATTCAGCCTTCCAAGTCGGAGGCTAGCAGAGGTTTGATGCAGATCCGGGCCTTACTCCGGGTAGCAGGAGAGCAGAACAGACCAGTGTCTCAGTCGCGGAATAGGATTCATAGCAGATCTGTGATGGCAGATACAGTTCAGTCGGCCCACAGCCCAAGATCGCCTCCGCGGCGTGAGGAACATGGGCACCGGCAGGATCAGTACAGGAACCACGAGTAGTATGATCACTGACTCGGCTGTGATGACCGTCGTCGCGTGCCACACCTCCTTCGAGGAGTGGATCATATGTGCCTCGGCAAAATGATGACAGACGCACTCACAGTGGCGAACGAAGAATACCAGTCGACCCAAGGGAGCCAGGCTTTGATGCGAGATCTATTCTCGTTCAAGGTCTAGTTGACAGGAACAGGGCACACAGAGAGGGCCTTGACAGAGATCACCCGACTGGCAGCATAGTTCATGTTTCATGTCCAGAGTGTTTCAGCAGAGCCATCAGGGCCGCGATGATTCCTCCCAACTTCAGGTTGGCGACTGGAGTCAGCAAGTTCACTGGTGAGTCCAAGCCTGGCACTTGGCTTGAGGATTACCAACTGGCTGTACAGATTGGTGGCGGCAATGATGAAGTGTCCATGAAGCACCTTCCTCTGATGTTGGAAGGCTCGGCCAGGGCATGGTTGACTCAGTTAGCACCTGGCAGTATATTCAGTTGGGAGGAACTCGCCCGAGTGTTTGTTAGAACTTTTGAGGGTACTTGCAAGCGGCCAGCAGGGTTAATAGAATTGCAGCATTGCATGCAAAAACTGAATGAAACTCTGAGAGATTACATTCAGAGGTGGACCACTTTGCATCACAAAGTGGAAAATGTGTCCCAGCATCAAGCAGTTTGTGCCTTCAAGGAAGGTGTTAAGTATCGAGAACTGGTTCTGAAATTTGGTCGGACGGGTATGTCTCTGACTCGGATGATGGAAATAGCCACTCGGTACGCTAACGGAGAAGAAGAGGATCGACTCCACAGTGGAAAGAGCAAACTAGTCGGACAGGACACCGGTGGAGGCAATTCCAATCGGAAACAGAAGCGCAAAGCTGAGCCTGCAGGACCTGGTGAAACTGCGGCAGTGATTCAAGGAAAGTTTAAAGTGAAACCTAAGGGGCCCTGGACCCTGAAGAAAGTGAAAGATCAAGCCGAAAATGATGTGTTGGATTTGCCATGTCACATTCACACCAAGAAGGATGAAGAAGGCAATCTGATTTATCCTAAGCATACCACTCGACAGTGTCGGGTTCTGATCCAGCAATTCCAAGAGAAACAGCCTAATGAGAAGGAAATGGAATTAGACAAGGATGAGGACAAAGAGGAAGATGACGGTTTTCCCAATGTCAATTCCACCCTAGTGATATTTGCTGATGTTGAGAGCAAAAGTCGACTGAAAGTGATCAACAGAGAAGTGAATATGGTTGCCCCGGCAACGACAACATACCTTAAGTGGTCACAAACAGCTATCACATTCGACCAGTCTGATCACCCTGCTCGCATAGCCACCCCTGGGAGGCAAACGTTGGTGGTCGACCCAGTTGTTGGAGGCACTCGACTGACCAAAGTGCTAATGGATGGTGGTAGCGGCCTGAATATCCTTTATGCTGAAACCTGGAAGGGGATGGGCATTCTGATGTCCAAACTTAGTGAGAGCAACATGAGCTTTCACGGCGTCATCCCTGGCAAGAAGGCTGAATCTATCAGTCAAATAACTCTTGACGTGGTTTTCGGTGATTCAAAGAAATACCGTAAGGAAAAGTTGACATTTGAAGTAGTGGATTTCCAGAGTGCTTATCATGCTATTTTGGGGAGGCCGGCTTATGCACGATTCATAGCTCGACCATGTTACGTGTATCTCAAGTTGAAAATGCCTGGTCCGAGAGGAGTGATCACAGTCACTGGCAATCGGCAGAAGGCAGAAGAATGCTTCCAGAAGGGTTCTAAAATTGCTGATGCACAAATGGCGGCAGTCGAAATGCAAGAATATCAGAAAATGCAGATCCGAGTGATTTATTGCGAGCCAAGAAGCCTGCCACAGATTCTGCGTTTCAGTCGTCCGGTGAAACAAATATTCACCCGACCGATCCTAATGCTGCTCCTACTCATATCTCAACATCACTCGACAGCAAATAGGAAGAAGCGCTCATCCAGTTCCTCCATGAGAACTGGGACATCTTTGCATGGTAACCTTCTGACATGCCGGGTGTACCCAGGGGACTGGCTGAGCACCGGTTTGCAAGTCGACCCGAAAGTGAAACCAGTCAAGGAACATCTTCGACGGTCCGCCGTACAGAAGAGAAAGGAAATTGGCGAAGAAGTGGCTCGACTCCTAGCAGCTGAGTTCATTCGAGAGATTTACCACTCTGAGTGGCTCGCCAATGTTGTCATGGTTCCCAAGAAGGACGACTCACTTCGTATGTGCATTGACTTCAAGCATATCAATCGGGCCTGCCCGAAAGATCATTTCCCTCTCCCCCGTATCGACCAAATCGTCGACTCGACTGTGGGATGTGAGCGTTTGTCTTTTCTAGACGCCTATTCTGGGTATCATCAGATCCGACTGTATGGACCCGATGAGATAAAAACAGCTTTCATCACTCCATTTGGGTGCTTTTGTTATGTCACCATGCCATTCGGTGTCAAGAACGCTGGTGCCACATTTATGAGGATGATTCAGAAGTGCCTGCTCACTCAAATCAGTCAGAATGTGGAAGCATATATGGATGACATTGTGGTCAAGTCGCGTAAAGGTTCCGACCTGCTGACTGACCTCGCTGAAACCTTTGCCAACCTGAGAAGATATGATATCAAGCTTAATCCGTCGAAATGCACATTCGGAGTTCCAGGAGGAAAGTTACTTGGTTTTCTCGTTTCCGAATGAGGGATCGACGCGAACCCAGAGAAAGTTGGGGCCATACTCCGGATGAAACGCCCTGTGCATGTGCATGACGTTCAGAAGCTTACTGGTTGCTTGGCCGCCTTGAGTCGATTCATCTCTCGCCTCGGTGAAAAGGCATTGCCTCTTTACCGACTGATGAAGAAATCTGATAAGTTCGATTAGACTCCTGAAGCTGACGCAGCATTTGCAGAACTCAAAACTCTGCTTTCCACCCAGCCGGTGCTTGCTGCCCCAATCAGCGAAGAGCCTTTACTGCTTTATATTGCAGCCACTGGACAAGTTGTCAGTACAGTGCTCACGGTCGAGCGGGAAGAAGTAGGAAAAGCCTATAAAGTTCAGCGCCCAGTGTACTATATTTCTGAAGTCTTGACTCCATCGAAGCAAAGATATCTACAGTATCAGAAGCTTGTCTATGGAATTTACATGACCACGAAGAAGGTTGCGCATTATTTCTCTGATCACTCCATTACAGTCGTCAGCGATGCACTATTGTCAGAAATTCTGAACAATAGAGATGCAACTGGTCGATTGGCAAAGTGGGCGATTAAACTCCTTCCCTTGGATATCAAGTTTGAGGCAAAGAAAGCTATCAAGTCCCAAGCAATAGCAGATTTCCTCGCCGAGTGGGTTGAGCAGCAACAACCGACTCAGATTCACTCGGAGCATTGGACCATGTTCTTTGATGGATCCAAGATGCTGAATGGTTCTGGTGCTGGAGTGGTATTGGTATCCCCCCTAGGAGACAGACTCAGCTATGTTCTTCAGATTCATTTTGATTCCTCCAACAACGAAGCTGAATATGAAGCACTTCTGTACGGGTTGCGTATGGCCATTTCACATGGCGTCCATCGCCTAATGGTCTACGGCGACTCGGATGTGGTGGTTAATCAACTAATGAAGGAGTGGTACGTCAGAAGCCCGGCTATGACTGGTTATTGTAATGCGGTGAGAAAACTGGAAAAGAAGTTTGAGGGGTTAGAGCTCCACCATATACCCCGACTGAATAATCAAGCTGCTGATGACTTGGCAAAGATAGGTTCCAAGAGAGAGACCGTTCCCAGCAATGTGTTTTTGGAGCATATTCACACACCTTAAGTTCAGGAAGATCCTTTCACTGAAGAGCCCCCACAGCCTAAGAGTGCCACTGATCCGACTGAAGTCGAAGTCCCAGCCGTGGTCGACTTGATCATGGAGGTTTTGGTCATCACTCCCGACTGGACAATGCCATACATTGCATACATTCTTAGGAAGGAACTCCCAGAGGATGAAGAAGAGGCTCGACAGATCGTCCGTCGATCCAAAGCCTTTACGGTGATAAGAGGACAGCTGTTCAGAGAAAGTGTAACTGGAGTCAGCCAGAAATGCATCACGCCAGAAGAAGGACGAATGATCCTCAATGATATTCACTCGGGGACCTGTGGTCACCATGCGTCCTCTCGGACCATCGTGGCCAAAGCATACCGAGCCGGATTTTACTGGCCACATGCCAATGAGATGGCGAAAGAAATAGTAGACAAATGTGAAGGCTGCCAGTTCTACTCCAACATGTCCCACAAACCCGCATCAGCCTTGAAGACCATCCCACTCGTCTGGCCATTCGCTGCTTGGGGATTAGATATGGTTGGGCCCCTGAGGACTGGCAGAAGTGGTTTCACTCATGTGCTCGTAGCAGTCGACAAGTTCAACAAATGGATTGAGGCTAAGCCCATCAAGAACCTCGAAGCGAGTACCGCTGTCAGCTTCATCAGAGAGTTAATTTTCAGATATGGAGTCCCACACAGCATTATCACGGATAATGGATCAAACTTCAATTCAGATGAATTCAGAGCTTTCTGTGCTTCCCAAGGCACTCGGGTCGACTATGCTTCAGTCGCCCACCCACAGTCGAATGGACAAGTAGAAAGAGCAAACGGTTTGATCCTCAAAGGGCTGAAACCCCGACTGATTCGTGATCTCAAGCATGTTGCAGGAGCTTGGGTTGATGAACTGCCGTCAGTACTCTGGGGATTGAGAACAACTCCAAATCGGTCGACTGGTCGAAGCCCATTCTTCCTTGTCTACGGAGCTGAGGCTGTGCTTCCGAGTGACTTGCTTCACAATGCACCCAGAGTAGAAATTTTCTCAGAAGCCGAAGAAGAGTTGGCACGACAAGATGCTGTTGATCTTCTGGAAGAAGAAAGAGAGATGGCCTTGATCAGGTCGACCATCTATCAGCAAGATCTCCGTCGATTCCACGCTAGAAACGTGAAAGGTCAGGCATTTCAAGAGGGAGACCTGGTTCTTTGAGTGGATCAGCAGAAACCACACAAGCTCGCTCCTGCTCTGGAAGGCCCCTTCATCATCACCAAAGTGCTCCACAACGGAGCGTATCACCTCTACAACGTCAAGCACAAGAAGGACGAGCCACGCGCTTGGAATGCAGAGTTGCTCCACCATTTTTATACTTAAGCACTCAGTCTGTTGGGATGTAATAAGAAATAACTTTTAGTTTGTTTATCAAAGACAGAGTTTTACAGTCCTCTGAAATGATTGTCGTTGCTTATTCATATGTTTAAAATCCCCTAGTGGGTGGCTTAGCTGCGAATCCGTTTCGCCTAAGTCTAAAAATTCCTACCGAGTGGTGAGCAAGTCTCTCACTCGGGGGCTTAGCTGCAGTCCAGTACTCGCCTAAGTCTAAAAAATCCTACCAAGTGGTGAGCAAGTCTCTCACTCGGGGGCTTAGCTGCGAATCTGTTTCGCCTAAGTTTGAAAAATCCCACCGAGTGAAGAGCAACCCTCTCACTCGGGGGCTTAGCTGCAGTCCAGTACTCGCCTAAGTTTGAAAAATCCCCCAGTGGGTGGCTTAGCTGCAAATCCGTTTCGCCTAAGTCTAAAAAATCCTACCGAGTGGTGAGCAAGTCTCACACTCGGGGGCTTAGCTGCAGTCCAGTACTCGCCTAAGTCTAAAAAATACTACCGAGTGGTGAGCAAGTCTCTCACTCGAGGGCTTAGCTGCAGTCCAGTACTCGCCTAAGTCTAAAAAATCCTACCGAGTGGTGAGCAAGTATCTCACTCGGGGGGCTTAGCTGCGAATCCGTTTCGCCTAAGTTTGCAAAATCCCACCGAGTGAAAAGCAACCCTCTCACTCGGGGGCTTAGCTACAGTCCAGTACTCGCCTAAGTTTGAAAAATCCCACCGAGTGGTGAGCAACCCTCTCACTCGGGGGCTTAGCTGCAGTCCAGTACTCGCCTAAGTTTGAAAAATCCCACAGAGTGGTGAGCAACCCTCTCACTCGGGGGCTTAGCTACAGTCTAGTACTCGCCTAAGTTTGAAAAATCCCACCGAGTGAAGAGCAACCCTCTCACTCGGGGGCTTAGCTGCAGTCCAGTACTCGCCTAAGTTTTAAAAATCCTACCGAGTGGTGAGTAAACCTCTCACTCGGGGGCTTAGCTGCAGTCCAGTACTCGCCTAAGTTTGAAAAATCCTACCGAGTGAAGAGCAACCCTCTCACTCGGGGGCTTAGCTGCAGTCCAGTACTCGCCTAAGTTTTAAAAATCCTACCGAGTGGTGAGTAAATCTCTAACTCGGGGGCTTAGCTGCAGTCCAGTACTCGCCTAAGTTTGAAAAATCCTACCGAGTGGAGAGCAAACCTCTCACTCGGAGGCTTAGCCGCAGTCCAGTACTCGCCTAAGTTTAAAACACATCCTGATCCGCAAGGACGACGAGGTGCAGGTCGACTGCGACCTTCTCCTCAGAGCTGCGCCATAAGTACAATGTGCGCTCCATCCCGATCTGCAAGGACGACGAGGTGCAGGTCGACTGCGACCTTCTCCTTAGAGCTGTGCCATAAGTACAATGTGCGCTCCATCCTGATCCACAAGGACGACGAGGTGCAGGTCGACCGTTACCCTCCTCAGAGCTGCATCACAAGTACAAAGACTATTCCGAATGAAGAACAAGTTTCACTCGAAGACAAACACAAGCATATTCAGAGATAAACCAAGTTCAGATGAATCCTAAGGTTCCAGACCATGGATTAAAGTACTCGGGCATCAAGCCTGAAGGAGTTTAACGGTTACAAAATCACTCGGCATCTCGAGGAAAATTTAAGGTGAGGCATAAAGTTTGTTCACTCCGCAGGAGGTGGGCTAGCGGGCTCGACAAACTCGTCCAGGTCGATTCCGTCAGCAATCCGAGTGGCGGCAGCAATGAAGATTTCCATGAAAGATTGGAAGTCGTGCCTTTTGGTATTGGCAACCTTGATTGCTGCTAGCTTCTCTTCTCGCGCTTCCTTACAGTGGACACGAATCAGGGACAGAGCCACATTAGCACCGCATCGAGCAGAAGACTTCTTCCCTTCCTGCACTCGACAGGAACCTCGTTAAGTCGAGCCATAAGAGACTCGAGGTCATTTTGGAGCGTCGCCCTTGGCCAGAGTGCTGTGTCGATTCGCGACACCGCGACTTTCAGTCGAGCAAGGTAGTTGACAACACCAGCGACACGGGATTCCAGTCCGAGCACGTTCATGGCAGCTTCGTCCTTCACAGGAGAGAGGATGGGGTCCAAGCTTGTCACAACTCGCCCAGTTTCTTCCTCGAAGTTCTAGCAAAATTCTGCACGCACAATGCAACGATGAGTCAATGGTTATATATTGAGTCGACAGCAACAAGCCAGTCGGACAAAGGAAAGCACCTTCAAGCATGATGAACAACTTCTTGGCAAGCCCTCCCAGATAGTTCTCCAGATCGTCCCACTTGTCAGCAATGCCTTCCATCTTTTCGGTCAGATTGTTCTTGTCCTTCTTCAGACGAGTTGCCTCCTTGTTGGCTTCATCAAGGGCAGTTTTCAGCTTGGCATTCTCTTCCTCCAGTTTGCCGACTGAAGCTAGCTTCTGGTCAGCGAGTGCAGTTTTCTCTTCGGCTGCTTTCTGCGTAGCTGCGAGGTTCAGATCCTTCTTCGCCAGAGCCTGGTTGATTGTTTCTAAAAGAAATGACGCTTGATTCAGAAAAAACAAATAACACCCGGATCAGAAACAAATAAGTCGACAAGTTTCTCGTACCAGTGGCTTCATCCTTGGCCTTCTGCAAGTTTGTCTTGGCCAGCTCTAGATCGAGACTGAGCTGAATCTGCTTCTGCTCCAGGTCAGCAAAACGAGTTCCAAGTTCACAGGATTTCTATAATCAAAAGACGGTCAGTCGACGGATGGAAAGATTGGTTACTTCAGAGCAATAGAGTGATAAATTCAACAAGTTCTAAGACTAGTCGACTCAAGATACAAGACTACTCAGTGACATGTCAAAACACCCAGTGGGTGTACAAATGCAAAACGCAGACTGATGGAAAGATCCTTCAAGGAAAGTTTTCAGGTAGCATATCCTAACAGAACAAGCGACAAGCTAAAGAGTCAGTCCGTGATCAACTAACCTGGACGTTGTTCTGGAGAGCTGAGCTGGCGTCGTAAGCAGCTTGGCTGGCCTCCTGGACCACCTTCATTTGATCCATCATGATGCCCGCCTGGTGTATAGCCTCCTTGGCAGTGCCCACTTGGTCCGTTGGGACGTGATGTGCAGTAAAGAGTGAAGATGGATCGGCTGGAGTCCGCGCAGTCGACGCTGAGGGCTGGGCACTCGTCAATGGTACGGCGAAAGTCACAGAAGTCCGATTGGCATCGCCGCCCTCCTGGATTACCGTTTCGTCACCGGCGTCGACTGAGGCGCTCTGCCAGTTGACGTCTTCCCATTTCTTCTTCCCAGAGGCCTCAGCAGCACATCCTCGTCGTCGTCTAGAAGATCAATGACATTGGGAGGAGCTGCAAAAAGAATCAATCGCCAGAATTCAGTCGACCAATAAAACGGCTGAGAAAGTAAAGACTGGATTACGGGAGTCGTACCCAGATCAGAGGTGATTGCATCTTCCAGTTCCTCGTCTTCATTCCTGTAAGCAGAAGTCTCAGAGGTAGCAGCACTGCAAATCTCAAGATTCAGTCGGTTATGTCTGCCGAAATGAGTCGACCAAAATTCAATTCAAGCTAAACCAAGAAATCAAGTCCAACTATTACCCGGAAGCAAGGGGAACGACCACTTTGATCTTGGGCAAGGCCTTCCGTGGTTTTGACGGCGTAGCTTTTGATTTCTTCGGGGCCTTCTCAGTCGGCGCTGGAGAAGACGTCCGAGGGCGCTTTGAGGTATGTACAGTCTGTACAGTCACTTTGCCACGGATACTTGCCGGGTCGTGGGTCTGTTTGGATTGCCTTTCGGTGCAAGGGGGTGAGTCGACTTCTTCGCCCCCGCCAGAGTCGTCGCTTTCGTTGTCTTCTCCCCCATCAGAGTGCCACTCACCGCTCTCGCCTCGGCTCGCCTCCCCTTCAGGATCCTGCTCCTGCTCTCTGTTGGGCATCGAGTACATTTCAATGAGGGACTAAAAGACAACAAGTGGAACAAATGTCAGTCGGTTGGCAAAAAGCAATTACACGATAGATCAAGAAAACACTCGGAAGATTAGAGTTGGACCTTATCTGGTTCATACGAGTTGTCGAGTGGAGGGATCCTCCTGGACCCTCTGGGGTTATCCTTGTTACCAGTGATGCCCCTCACTGCGCCACTGTATCCTTGTCGACCTCCTCTGGGTGGATCTGAGTGGTATCATCAATGCCTAAGTACATCCACATCGGATGGTCACGAGCTTGAAGTGGCTGAATGCGTCGTCTAAGGAAGACCTCCAGCAGATCCATGTAGTCACGCCATCACAAACGAGCTGGACCACTCGCTCGACCAACACCTTCACCTCCGCTTTTTCCGCCGGAGTCACTTTCAAGGCAGAGGGCTTCTCGACTCGAGCCATCGAAAAGGGGGAAGTCTAGTTGACTGGCCTGGATTCGGCTGGTCTTTGCAGTAGAACCAGGTCGACTGCCACCCTCTGACTGACTCGCGAAGAATCATGGCTGGGAAGGTACTCTTGCCTCTCATTTGGATCCCAAGACCCCCACACATCTGGATCACATGCGTCCTCTCGTCACTCGGATTGGCCTTCTTGACCGACGGAGAACGACAGGTGAAAATGTGTTTGAAGAGACCCCGGTGTGGTCGACAACCCAGAAAATTCTCACACATGGACACGAATGCAGCAAGGTATGTGATTGTCTTGGGGGAAAAGTGATAAAGTTGTGCTCCAAAGAAGTTCAAGAAGCCTCGGAATAAAGGATGGGGAGGCAAAGAAAAACCGCGGTCAACATGGGTGGCGAGCAGAACACACTCACCCTCCTGCGGCCGCGGCTCGGTCTTGTCCTCCGGGAGCCGCCCAGATCTGTGGGGAATCAGTCCCCCCTCGACCAGATCGTCGATATCGTCTTGCCGGATCATCGACCGAATCCAATCGCCCTGGATCCAGCCGGGCGGTAAGCCGGATCTCGACGAGGACCCTCCCCGGCTCGTGTTTTTCCCTTTCGCCTTCACCGTCGCCTTCTTCGCGCGCTCCAGAGCCACCGTCTTCTCCTTCCCCATTGCAGAGGGTGGAGTTCGGGCAGAGCGGCGGCGCCGAGGGAGGAGGTGGATGCGATGGAAAACTGAGGAGGAAGAGAGGAGATGAGGTGCACTGTGCAGAAAACCCCAGCCGTGACGCCTTATATGGAACCATTTCCGAGTGGCTGGCATGTGGGCCCAGGCAATCCTGTGAAATCCCGCAACAGTTGTGCGCGCAGTACGTGGCGAAAAAGGTGGTGTAGATATCGAGGCATCCCTGCCTAATCTTCTCCGATTACCGCGGCCTCCTCCGCCCCGCGCGCTTCCCGAAATTCGAATCCCACAAGATCCGCGAGCAGCAGAGCAACCTGTCAGACTGAAGATTTTTTCCCATACCTACACTCGAAGCTTAGCAGTAAAAAGTTCACTTGACAAACAAAGAAATGGATCAAGGCAACTGAAAAAGAAGTTGAAGTCACCATGTTGTTCATTGATCCCAGCGGGACGCATCCGAAGCTCAAAAATTGAGTCGGAAGTATTTTCAACTCCTTCTCCACTCGAACCCTGAACCATTCGGGGGGCTAATGATGAAGCTATGTACCCAGGGTAGGGTCATAGGCCTGACCTAGACACCCTCCCCCAGGGCATTACCCTAAAGTCAGAAGCATTCAAGGGATATCATCATCCACTCGATTAGAAGCATTCCACTCGGAAGATTCAAGTTCACTCGACCGTAGCAGGAATCACTCGACAGACCGGAGACCTAAAGTCACTCTGAATGGCAACGGTCGGACGTTTACTCTGTAGACTTAATGGACATTTATGTCACTTTATTATTGGCGCTACCAGAAACGCCCCATCTTTATGTACCTTAAACCCTGTGTAACTGAGGACGGGAGGGGTCTGGCGAACTCTATATAAGCCACCCCCTCCTCAGGGACAAGGGTTCGCACCCCCTGTAACTCCACACACATATAATCCAGTCAACCGCCTCCGGGCACCGAGACGTAGGGCTGTTACTTCCACCGTGAAAGGCCTGAACTCGTAAATCTTGTGTGTAAAACTTCACCATAGCTGGGATGTTGCCTCCTCATACCTACCCCCCATTCTACTGTCAGTCTTAGAACCACGACAACAGCTAGTGGCGGCTGAGGGCTTGGCGGCGGAGCTCGGTGGAGGTGGCGCGGCGCTCGGCGGCTTGCTCGGTGGGGAGGAGAGCGGTGGCGGGGCTCGGCTTATAAAGGCCGGGGTGCGCGATTTGGGAAAGGGAGCGGCGGCGGCGCGGGTCTGACCCGGACTCCCCTCGCTGGAGTTCAGCGCCAGCACGGGGCGGCGAAGGCGGTTTGCGGCGGCTGGGCTTGGCCTCGGCTCGGCTGGGCCTTCGGCCCAGTCAGGCGAAGAAGATTTTTTTAAGTAAAATTTTGCCCGAAAGAAAAATCCTAATAAAATATTAAAAAATTCTAAAAATACCAAAAACAAATTTTCACTGTCCAAACCTAATATTTAGGACAAGATGAACATTTTTCTGCCCTAAAAATGTAATTTTCGAAAATGTATATTTTTCTAATTCAAATAAAATACAAATAAAATAATAATTTGATTTTAAAATTTCTTCTCCAATATTCCTCTCTTATTGAAGAAGTCACTTTATCTTCTTCTTTTATTTACTATTGGAAATAATTGGAGAGAAAAAAATATTAAAATCAAATTGATCCTCTTTTCAAATTTGAGAAAAAAATCCAAATATGAAAATCTATGAAATCTCCAACTCTCTCCTTGGGTCCTTGAGTTGCTTAAGATTTCTAGGATCACAACCAAAATGCAAATAAAATATGATATGCATATGATGACCTATGTATAGCATCCAAATTGAAAATTGGGATGTTACATCCTCGAGTAGCCCAGCGTCCTCACGCTGGTGCTGAACTTGCGCTACTTCATCGTAGGCAAGCACCCGAGGCGACCCGTAAATGAGTTCCGTGGGGATAACTGCTTCTACCCCGTAGACCAGGGAGAAGGGAGTCTGCGTGGTAGCTCGGTTTGGTGTCATTCTGAGGGACCAGAGAACTACCGGTAGCTCCTCGATCCACCGCCTGCCGTGCTTCTACGGCGTATCAAAGGTTCTTGTCTTAAGTCCCCGGAGCACTTCAGCGTTCGCCCTCTCAGCTTGTCCATTGCTTCTGGGATGTGCCACGGAGGCAAATGAGATCTTGCATCCGAGGGCATGAACATATTGCATGAAGGTGCGGCTCGTGAACTGGGTGCCGTAGTCGGTAATGATCCTTGCCCCAAAACGGCACACCAATTCTTTCAAGAACTTGATAGCTGATTGAGCAGTCACCTTTCTCACGGTAGTCACTTCCGGCCACTTTGTAAACTTGTCGATAGCAACGAACAAGAATTCAAAGCCCCCGATTGCTTGGGGGAAGGGGCCGAGGATATCAAGCGCCCAGACCAAAATGGCCATGATAGAGGGATTGTCTGAAGAGCTTGGGTAGACAGGTGGGCTTTCTTGGAATGGAATTGGCAGGCTTCACACTTAGTGACTAGCACGACCGCATCTTGGAGGGTTGTGAGCCAATAGAATCCTTGACGGAATGCTTTCCCAACTAATGCCCTTGATCCAATGTGGGAGCCGCACATGCCTTTGTGTATCTTAGCCAGCAGTTCCTTTCTTTCTTCCCGGTAGACGCACTTCAATTTCACACCGTTGGGCCTCCTTCTATACAGAGTGTCATCGAAAAACTGATACATACTGGCCCTCCGGGCTACTCTTTTAGCCTCATCTTGGTCGTCGGGAAGCTCTCCGGTTTGGAGGAAGTGGACAATGTGCCTTGCCCAAGATGGAGCCTGGGGCTCGGCAACGAGGACTAGCGGCACCTCCTCTGCTGTGGGAGCACATGCCTCAATCATGGGGCGCATGGGCCCAGCTGGAGGGTGTGGTCCGGTAGGTGGCGAGGAGTTGTTTCCGGTAGGGTCTCTACCAAGAGCGGACAGCTCTACCGGGAGAGGCTTACTGGTGTCCAACTTTCTCCTTTTCCGGGCCATTGTTGCTGGAGATACGGAGGGCTGAGTAAGATGGAGAACAAAAGTCCCTGGTACCAGGAAGCTTCTGCGTAGCACACTTTGATAAATGATCAGCTATGTTGTTTTCTGCACGGGGTACGTGCTCTGTTTGCAATCTGTCAAAGCGTCCCTCCAATCTTCTCACTTCCTCGACGTATGCCTCTATCAATGGACTCTGGTAATCCTTGTTGACTTGTCTCACCACAAGCTGTGAATCTCCTTGAATGATTAGTTTCTTAATTCCCAATTCTGCTGCAATCCTGAGGTCGGCAAGGAGCCCTTCATACTCTGTTGTATTGTTGGTTGCCTCTTCCTGGGCAAAATGCATCTGGACGACGTACCTCAAGTGCTCCCCGGATGGGGCGACAAGAAGCACGGCAGCCCCCGCACCTTGTAGGGAAAAGGCACCATCGAAATACAAAATCCATTCTTGGGGTGATTCCTTGCCAGGGTTAACTGTCTCTGTCACTTCCTCATCAGGGGTTGGTGTCCATTCTGCAATAAACTCTGCCAATGCCCTGCTCTGGATTGTTGATGTGCTCTCAAACTTCAAACCAAAACTGGATAACTCCAAAGCCCACTCCACTATTCTGCCGGTAGCCTTAGGGTTTTGGAGTATCCTTTGCAACGGGAAGCGAGTGACAACCGTGATCTCATGGGCTTGGAAGTAGTGGCGTAGTTTCCTCGAGACCATGATGAGACCAAAGATCAACTTTTGCACGCCAGAGTTCCTCGATCTAGCCCCCTGTAACAAGGAGCTGACGAAGTACACTGGGCACTGCACCACTTTCTTCCTTGTCGTGTCCTTGGGGTTGCTCTTGCTGCCGTGCTCACCACTGTCCTGATCCTTCTGTGGCTCTGCCGGTCCTTGTTCACTCTCGGCTTCGTCCACTTCCCACTGCGCCACTAAGGTTGCGCTAACTACTTGGTTGGTTGCTGCTAAGTATAGCAGCAACGGCTCTTGTGGTTTGGGAGCAACCAAGGTAGGCACAGAGGATAAGTAGGTCTTCAACTCTTGCAAAGCTGCATCTGCTTCTGGAGTCCACTTCATGGGCACTGCCTTCTTCAAGATTTTGAAGAACGGCAGGGCGCGCTCGGCAGACTTGCAGATGAATCTGCTTAGCAAGGCAGCGCACCTTGTCAGTCGCCTCACGTCCTTGACTGTCCTTGGTGCTTGGATCTGCTCGATAGCTTTGATCTTGTCGGGGTTGGCTTCGATCCCCCGATGGGACACAAAGAACCCAAGTAGCTTGTCGGAGGGAACGCCAAACACAGACTTCTCTTGATTGAGCTTCAAGTTGATCTTGCGCAGATTAGCAAATGTCTCCTCTAAATCCTAAATAAGTGTGGCTCTATCCTTGGTCTTGACCAGAATACCATCCTTGGTCTTGACCACAATGTCTCCTCTGTCGCGACCGCGTCCTGGTACATCTTGTCCACGCAAATGATTGCATCCTTCTCATCTGATGGGGTGATAATGACTCCCAAAGGCCCAGACATCAAGGTGTTGCAGGCATAGTGAGATGCCGCCATGAATTTAGCCAGGGCTGGGTGGCCAAGGATCCCATTGTATGGCAGGGGGAGGTCAACCACATCGAACACAATCTTCTCAGTCCGGTAGTTAAGCTCTCCCCCAAACATCACCGGCGACGTGATCTTTCCCTTAGGATGACTCCTACCGGGATTAACTCCTTGAAACGTGTTGGTAACTTCTAGCTCTTCCCCTGCTATCTGAAGCTTGCTAATGACTACCGGGGAGATCAGATTCAACCCGGCCCCGCCGTCCACCAACATCTTCGTGACCTTGAGGTTGTGAATTGTTGGAGAGACCAACAACGGCAAACACCCTACCGCAGTGGTACGGCTAGGATGATCCTCTTCGTCAAAGATGATGGGCGTGCGCGACCATTTGAGTGGCTTGCGGGCCTCTGGCGCTGGTTCCACGGCATTGACTTCTCGTGCCCAGCACTTGAGCTAGCAGTGAGAGGCGTGCAAAGAGGCACCCCCGTCAATGCACAGGGCGTCAATGGCCTTCTGAAACTCCTGCTCACTGGTTTCCTCTTCATCCCCTCCATCACTCTCATCATCACATGCTTCCTTCTCTTGACCTCTGGTGGGGTTTCCTTGGTTCGAAAGGGTTTGCCGGGGCGATTTACTTCACCACCTCGGCCCTTACCGCCAGCAACATTCTGACCCTTTTCCTTATCACGCTTCTCATACTCTGCTCTTTGTCTCTTAACAAGCTGCTCAACCTGATAACACTCTTGAAGGTCGTTGCCTTTGGTCCGATGAATCTTGCAATACGGCCCATCACCTTTCCCAACCTTCTCGGCAGCCGCGGCATCCCGGCAGTCAGCGCACACGACAGCTTCCTTGCCGGGGGCCTCAGCTTTGGCTTCTTTCCGGTAACGATAGCAGTAGTAAATTAGCAAGAACAATATAAGATAAATTCGCAGGCATTGGATCGGTGACTTGTTGGATGATATTCATCATGAGACAGTTATAACCTACGGCGATACGGCACTAGCTCCAGTTCATCAATATAATGTAGGCATGTATTCTGTAAATAGTCATACGTGCTTATGGAAAGAACTTGCATGACATCTTTTGTCCTACCCTCCCGTGGCAGTGGAGTCCAATTGGAAACTAAGGGATATTAAGGCCTCCTTTTAATTGAGAACCGGAACAAAGCATAAAAACACAGTGAATACATGAACTCCTCAAACTACGGTCATCACCGGGACTGGTGTCGACTATTGTCACTCCGGGGTTGCCGGATCATAAGACGTAGTAGGTGACTATAACTTGCAAGGTCGGATCTAGAACATGGATATAATGGTAATAATATAAACGGTTCAGATCTGAAATCATGGCACCCGGGCCCAAAGTGACAAGCATTAAGCATGGAAAAGTCATAGCAACATCAATCTCAAAACATAGTGGATACTAGGGATCAAGCCCTAACAAAACTAACTAGATTACATGATGAATATCATCCAAATCCTCACCGACCAGTGAGCCTACTAAGGAATTACTCACTCCCAGTGGGGAGCATCATGGAATTGGCGATGGAGAAGGGTTGGTGATGACGAAGAACAAAGATCCCCCTCTCCGGAGCCCCAAACGGACTCCAGATCTGGCCTCCCGATGAAGAACAGGAGGTGACAGCGGCTCCGTCTCGTGGATTTTTATAATTCTTTCTCCCTAATTTTTCTGGTAATATGGGATTTTATAGCGTCGGTTTCAGGGTCTATGGGGCCACCAGGTGGGGACAACCCACCTGGGCGCGCCTAGGGGGTAGGCGCGCCCTGGTGGGTTGTGCCCACCCAGGTGCCCCCCTCAGGTGACTCTTGGCTCCATAAATTCTCTTTTATTGTATACAAAATCCTCGCAAAGTTTCGTTCCATTCCGAGAACTTTTATTTCTACACAAAAACAACACCATGGTAGTTCTGCTGAAAACAGCGTCAGTCCGGGGTTAGTTTCATTCAAATCATGCAAATTAGAGTCCAGAACAGGAGGAGAAGCGTTAGGAAAAGTAGATACATTGGAGACGTATCAAATCCCCCAAGCTTAAACCTTTGCTTGTCCTCAAGCAATTCAGTTGATAAACTGAAAGTGAAAAAGAAAAACTTTTAGGAACTCTTTCGCTCTTGTTTGCATAAATAAGCTTAAACAGCACCCAGGTTTTCAGCCAACATTATAACTAACCATGACGACAATTACTCTTAAAGATTATATTAACTCATATTAATAACATAATCAGCTAGCGAGCAATTATAAGATATCTCAAACGGCAACACATTGTCAAAACAACCATGATATAATATGACAATAGTGGTAGCTTGCTAGCCCTTTGTGAGACCGCAAAACATAAATGCAGAGCACCTCCAAAGTTCAAGCAGCGACTAAACATTGTAATTCATGGTAGAAAAGATCCAGTCATGATGCACCCAACATTAGCTACACATAGTGCATAAGCATGACAGCAGTGCTCTCAGGTTCTGGCGCTTATTTTAGAAGGTGATGACACAACATAAAAGTAAATAGATAGCCCCTTCGCAGAGGGAAGCAGTGATTTGTAGAGGTGCCAGAGCTCAAGTTTTTTAAACAGAGATAAATGATATTTTGAGACATGCACCCTTCTCGCTTACTTCACGACTATCAGTTGTCAATATCTTCCATGCTAAGCACGCTAGTGGTGGTTCCCAAGCGATAAAAGTAAAGGTTTTGACTCCATTGCGAGTTCTTGTTTGATTATTTGTAAGCTTTTTTTGTTTGTAGTTTGGAACTGGGCATCCCTATTACCGCCCTCTTCTCGTGCGATGGTGAGTGAATAAACATTCGACCTGAGAATAACCCGCTTAGCATGGAAGATACCGACCACCTCCTGTCGTTCCATGAACGATCCAGGCACACAAAAGGATATTTATTAGAAGTTTTTAGAGGTGGCACATGCAAAATTTACTTAGGACGGTAGGGTAATACCGCATATAGGTAGGTATGGTGGACTCATCTGGAATAACTTGGGTTCAAGGTTTTTGATGTACAAGCAGAATTTCCACTTAGTACAGGCGAAGGCTAGCAAATAGATTGAGAAGCGGCCAGCTAAAGAGCATCAACGGTCATGAACATGCATTATGCATAAGTAACATTGGACACTAGCATGAGTAGGATATGAACACCATGAACATAAATCTCATAGAGCCTATGTTGGTTTTGATTCAACTACATGCATGAACATGTGCCAAGTCAAGCCACTCGAACATTCATAGGAGGATACCATATCATCATACTACATCACAATCATTTTAATGCAATGTTGATATCCAAGATAAATCATTATCAACTCCTAGCTACTTATGCATGGAAGGAGAAACTATAATCTCTAATTATCATTGCAAACATGTTTAATCATAATGGGTTGAATCATGGATACTAGGTTAAACATATTTACACAAACAGGACAAGTCGAGTTCATACCCGTTTCTCTCTGCCACGGCCAGTTCATCGAATATCGTCATTATTGCCTTCCACTTGCACGACCGAACGATGTGAAAATAATAATAGTGCAAGAGTGCCGTGGACTAAGCTGGAATCTGCAAACATATTATTCAACGGGAGAAGACAAGGTAAAATGGGCTCTTCGTTAGATCAACAATTATTCATATGAGAGCCACTCAACATTTTCACCGTGGTCTTCTCCTTGATACGACTCAAATAAAAAAAGAAAAGAAAATCAAAGAAACACACTGAAATATTTTTGGAGTTTTTGGTTTTCTTGAACAAGCAAATAAAAGGGAAAAGCAAAAAAACGAGAAAAACTATTTACACGGGAAAGCTCCCAACAAGCAAAAGAAGAACAAGGAAATCTTTTTGGGTTTTCTTTTTAGTATTACAACTAAGCATGCATAGAAAGTAAACTAACTACAACTAATTTATTTTTTTTGGTTTTTCTATGATTTTTCAAACACACAAGAAGAAAGCGAGAAAATAAAAATTAAGCATGGATGATACAATGAAAAAGTGAGAACACCGGCAATAGGAATAAGTGGGCATGAATATAAAGTCAGTGGAAACACGTACTCCCCCAAGCTTAGGCTTTTGGCCTAACTTGGCAGTCGATTAGAAACCTGGATAGTAGTCGGGGTGCTGAGGAGCGGGCATCCACTGATCCCACTGCTGAGGCTCCTCCTCTGCTGCAGCCTGGTCGTCCCGGTAGGCGATGATATCCGCAGGCATAATCCTATATCCGCCCCTGGCAACAGGATCAAACAAAGCAGGAGCAGGCAATGGAATAATATCACGAGTGTCAATGCTAAAAACCAGGTTATTGGAATGTTAGGGTAATCTCGTGCAATAAAATGGTGGTGTTCCATGGCTGCGCGATCTAGGTAAACCTTGGTCAGAGGGTAATCATGAAGGCGTATCTCAACATTAAGGTGAGCCGCCAAACAAGTAGCGAAAATCCCACCATGTATTTTACCCTTGGACTTATTAACGTGGAGGCTATGTGCCACAATAGCTCCCAAGCTATAAGTGTTGTCGCCCTCTAGTGCACGAGTAAAACAGCAAGGTCTGGTGAACTGAGTGCACCCACCTTCTCTCTAGCAAGCAAGCATTTTGCAATGAAAAGGGCAAAGTAATGAACAGCAGGAAAATGCAAGCCAGCGATAGTGATAGCTGACACCCCTCTCTCATCTCCCACTGTCAAGGTATGATAAAAGGCCTCAAACTCTGCCGGCCTAGGCTCAACTAAACTCCCGTCAGAAGGGATCATGCATATGTCACAAAATTCAGTAAGTGGTATCTGACGGGTTTCAGCATATAAATTAAACTGCACCTCAGGAGGATTATTCCTAGAAAGTAAATTAAAACTTCGAACAAAGATGTTTGTGAGGAGATGATATTGTTTACATTCGGCTGGGATGAAATCGGTGAGCCTGGCATTAGCAGCATATTGTGTGAACTCCTGAAGGATTCTGGCCTCTTCCATGAATGGGGTATGCGGCCATTCGCACGGCCGTATTTCCGCCAACCTCCGAGCATGGAGATCACTGTTAGACGACTCCCCAAGAACTCCCTCGGAGTCCTTCTTAGAAGCAAACTTCCTAAAGATATTCATCCTTTTCTTATAAACAAAAATTCTGAAATTTTTAGTCCACAAAATTTTCCAACAGAACTTCACAAAAATGATAGCAACTACTCATAGGGATACATAGAGGCCATAGCAAGCATTCAAAGTACTTAGAACTCTAAGAATTCAAGATGCAAGCTCATCTACAACAGCACCAAGACTAGCTAATTATTCAAAATATAAACCACTAAAACAAAAACTAATTAGACAAACGGTGGAGTCACATACCAAGCAACAATCCCCCGAAACAATTTCAAAAATGGAGGTTCGAGCAAAGAGATCGAAGTCCACGGGTTTGAGAGCAAGAACACGGGAGAGAGAGCAAAGGTGAATTTGTTCTGGAGGTAGGAGATGATGTGGTGTGAAGAGATAAGTAAGGGGGCCCACGTAGGAACCACAACCCACTAGGGCGCGCCCAGGTGGGTTGTGCCCACCTGGTGCACCTCCCTCTGATATTATTTGCACCAGAAATTCATAAATATTTATAAAAAATCGTATTAAATTTTCAGAGCATTCTGAGAACTTCTATTTTTGGGACATTTTTTATTGCACGGGAAATTCAGAAAACAGACAAAACATGGCATTTTATTTTATTGAACTAATAAAAACATAAAACAAAAGGTAGGGAAAGAAGGTAGTGCTTACTAAATTCATCAACTTCGTCCCTCTCAAAAATGATCCATTAATAAGGTTGATCAAGTCTTATTAACAACCACTTTCGATTAGCAAGAAACCGAAGAACTTTCGTAAATCACTAAGTTACCTCAACGGGGATATGAATGTCCCCAACAATAAGCATTTCATATTTCTTTTTGACAATAGGTAGAGGTAGTTGAAAGCTTCCAATAATGATTGTCGGAGATTTTTCAATAACATTAATACCATTCACTTGGAATTGTTTCTTTGGAAAGTGCACTGTATGCTCATTACCATTGATATGAAAACTGACCTTGCTTTTATTGCAATCAATAACAGCCCCTGCAGTATTCAAGAAGGGTCTACCAAGGATAATCGACATGTTGTCGTCCTCGTGCATCTCAAGTATAACAAAGTCAGTTAAAATAGTAACCTTAGCAACAACAACGGGCACCTCCTTACAAATACCGATAGGTATGGCAGTTGAGTTGTCAGCCATTTGCAAAGATATTTCAGTAGGTGTGAGTTTATTCAAATCAAGTCTTTTATATAAAGAGAAAGGCATAACACTAACACCAGCTCCTAAATCACATAAAGCAGTTTTCACATAATTCTTTTTGATGGTGCAAGGAATAGTTGGTATTCCCGGATCTCCAAGTTTTTTAGGTACTCCATCCTTAAAAGTATAATTAGCAAGCATGGTGGAGATTTAAGCTTCCGGTATTTTTCTCTTATTAGTGATGATGTCTTTCATATACTTTGCATAAGGAGGCATCTTCAAGATATCAGTCAAGTGAGTACGCAAAAAGGCTGGCCTCAGCATTTCAGCAAAGCGTTCAAATTCTTCATCATCTTTCTTTTTAGTTGACTTGGGTGGAAAAGGCATAGGTTTTTGAACCCACGGTTCTCTTTCTTTACCGTGTTTTCTAGCCACAAAGTCACTTTTATCATACCTTTTATTCTTAGGTTGTGGGTTATCAAGATCAATTGGAGGTTCTATCTCAACATCATTGTCTGGTTCTTTATTATTTGTTTGAGTATTTTCATGAACCTCATCATTATCATTTTCATTATCAGAAGGTGAGTGTTCATTACCAGATTGAGTTTCAGCATCAGAGATAGAAACTTCATTATTATTATCAGGAGGTTTCCCTATTTCTGGTTCACTAAAAGCATGCAAGGTCCTATCATTGTCTTCTTCTTTTTCTTTTTAGAAGGACTACGTGCATCAGTGTTAACTCTTTGTGAGTCTTGTTCAATTCTTTTTGGGTGTCCCTCAGGATAAAGTGGTTCCTGAGTCATTCTACCTCCTCTAGTCATTACTCTAACAACATGATCATTGATATTATTATTCATTTCATCAAGCAACTCTCTTTGAGATTTAGCAACTTGTTCTAATTGAGTTTGAACCATAGAAGCATGCTTTCCAACACCTCCAACATCATTTGAGATTCTAAATAACAAGTCACTCAAGCGAGCAATCATATCAGAATTGTATTTCAATTGTTTCATAACATTTGCATTGAAGTGATCTTGTTTTCTAATGTAGTTTTCAAACTCATAAAGGCATTGGTTAGGGTGCATATTGTGAGGATTGTCATTATCATTGAATTTCATCAAAGAATTTACCTCTACCACCTTAGAGAGTGGTGGTGCATTAAGCCCATGTATTTCTTCAATAGGAGGTAAATTTTTGACATCCTCGGCTTTAATACCTTTTTCCTTCATAGATTTCTTTTCCTCTTGCATATCTTCAGGGCTGAGATATAATATACCCCTCTTCTTCAGAGTGGGTTTAGGCGGTGGTTCAGGAAAAGTCCAATCATCATAATTTTTCAATATGTTATTCAATAATTCTTCAGCCTGCCCAATAGTTCATTCCCTGAAAACACAACCAGCACAACTATCTAGGAAATTCCTAGAAGCATCCATTACTCCATTATAGAAGATATCAAGTTTTTAATTTTTCTTAAGAGGTTGATCAGGCAAAGCATTAAGTAACTGGCGAAGCCTCCCCCAAGCTTGTGGGAGACTCTCTTCTTTAATTTTCACAAAGTTAAATATTTCCTGTAAAGCACCTTGTTTCTTATGAGCAGGAAAATATTTTTCAGAAAAGTAATAAATCATATCCTGGGGACTACGCACACAACCAGGAGCAAGAGTATTGTACCAAGCTTTAGCATCACCCTTTAATGAGAACATAAATAATTTGAGAATAAAGTAATAGCGAGTCTTCTCATCATGAGTAAAAAGGGTGGCTATGTCATTCAACTTAGTAAGATGTGCCACAACAGTTTCAGTTTCATAACCATGGAAAGGATAAGATTCAACCAAAGTAATTAACTCTGGGCCGACAGAGAATTCATAATCCTTATCATCAATAAAGATAGGTGAAGTAGCAAACTTAGGATCATATTGCATTCTAGCATTCAAGGATTTTTCTTTATACTTGCATAGTAATTTCTCTAGATGATCTATATCCTTACAAGCAAGAATGTCTCTAGTTGTCTCTTCATTCATAACATAACCTTCTGGTACCTTAGGCAATTCATATCTAGGAAGGATAGTTCTAGCAGGTGTTTCAGGAGTTTCAGTTTCAAGCTCCTCATCGCATTCAACAACATCATGTTGAATTACTCTAGCAATTTGTTCATCAAGAAAATCACCAAGTGGCACATCATCATCATCAAGCAAGGTACTAGCATCATCATAAGTATCATTCATAGCAGAAGTAGCATCATCAGTAACTTGCGAGATATCAAAATTGATAGCATGTGGTGGTGTTGCAAGTTTACTTATAACAGAAGGCGAATCTAAAGCAGAACTAGATGGCAGTTCCTTACCTCCCCTTGTCTTAGAGGGATAAATCTTAGTCTTAGCATCCTTCAGATTCTTCATAGTGATAAATTTATAATAATCCCAAGTGACTCAACAAATATAGCTATGCTCCCCGGCAACGGTGCCAGAAAAAGGTCTTGATAACCCACAAGTATAAGGGATCGCAACAGTTTTCGAGGGTAGAGTATTCAACCCAAATATATAGATTCGACACAAGGGGAGCCAAAGAATATTTGCAAGTATTAGCAGCTGAGTTGTTAATTCAACCACACATGGAGAGTAATTATCTGCAGCAATGTGATAAGTAGCAAAGTAATATTATAGTTTTGATAGTAGTGACAGCAGCAATAGTAACGGTAACATTGATAGCAGTAGTTTTGTAGCGACTGCAATAGTATGTAACTTAGCAAGAACAATATATATAAGATAAATTCGCAGGCATTGGATCGGTGACTTGTTGGATGATATTCATCATGAGACAGTTATAACCTACGGCGATACGGCACTAGCTCCAGTTCATCAATATAATGTAGGCATGTATTCCATAAATAGTCATACGTGCTTATGGAAAGAATTTGCATGAAATCTTTTGTCCTACCCTCCCGTGGCAGCGGGGTCCTACTGGAAACTAAGGGATATTAAGGCCTCCTTTTAATAGAGAACCGGAACAAAGCATTAACACATAGTGAATACATGAACTCCTCAAACTACGGTCATCACCGGGAGTGGTCCCGACTATTGTCACTCCGGGGTTGCCGGATGATAACACGTAGTAAGTGACTATAACTTGCAAGATCGGATCTAGAACATTGATATAATGATGATAACATAAGCGGTTCAGATGTGAATTCATGGCACCCGGGCCCAAAGTGACAAGCATTAAGCATGTCAAAGTCATAGCAACATCAATCTTGGAACATAGTGGATACTAGGGATCAGGCCCTAACAAAACTAACTCGATTACATGATGAATCTCATCCAACTCCTCACCGACCAGTGAGCCTACGAAGGAATTACTTACTCCCGGTGGGGAGCATCATGGAATTGGCGATGGAGAAGGGTTGGTGATGACGAAGAATGAAGATCCCCCTCTCCGGAGCCCCAAACGGACTCCAGATCTGGCCTCCCGATGAAGAACAGGAGGTGATGGTAGCTCCATCCCGTGGATCGTGATAATTCCTTATCCCTAATTTTTTCTAGAAATATGGGATTTTATAGCGTCGGTTTCAGGGTCTACGGGGCCACCAGGTGGGGACAACCCACATGGGCGCGCCTGGGGGGCAGGCGCGCCCTGGTGGGTTGTGCCCACCCAGGTGCTCTCCCCTCAGATGACTCTTGGCTCCAGAAATTCTCTTTTATTGTATAAAAAATCCTCGCAGAGTTTCGTTCCATTCCGAGAACTTTTATTTCTGCGCAAAAACAACACCATGGTAGTTCTGCTGAAAACAGCGTCAGTCCGGGTTTAGTTTCATTCAAATCATGCAAATTAGAGTCCAAAACAAGAGGAAAAGTGTTAGGAAAAGTGAGTCATGCTCGTCGTGACTGTGCGGCGCACCTGACGTGGGCTCGAATCCGTCGAAGATCAAGTCTCCTCGGATGTCGGCAGTATAGTTCATGTTTCCAAACCTGACCTGATGTCCAGGGGCATAGCTCTCGATCCGCTCCAGATGGCCAAGCGAGTTGGCCCGCAGTACAAAGCCGCCGAATATGAAGATCTGTCCGGGGAGGAAAACTTCACCCTGGATCGCATCGTTGCCGATGATTGAAGGAGGCATCTAGCCTTACGGTGACGGCACAATGGAACTCTCAATGAAAGCACCAATGTCGGTGTCAAAACCGGCGGATCTCGGGTAGGGGGTCCCGAACTGTGCGTCTAAGGCGGATGGTAACAGGAGGCGGGGGGCACGATGTTTACCTAGGTTCGGGCCCTCTCGATGGAGGTAATACCCTACTTCCTGCTTGATTAATCTTGATGATATGAGTATTACAAGAGTTGACCTACCACGAGATCAAAGAGGCTAAACCCTAGAAGCTGGCCTATGGTATGATTGTTGTTCTTGTCCTACGGACTAAGCCCTCCGGTTTATATAGACACCGGAGGGGGCTAGGGTTACACAGAGTCGGTTACAAGGGAGGAGATCTACATATCCGAATTGCCAAGCTTGCCTTCCATGCCAAGGAGAGTCCCATCCGGACACGGGATGAAGTCTTCAATCTTGTATCTTCATAGTCCAACAGTCCGGCTAAAGTATATAGTCCGGCTGTCCGAGGACCCCCTAATCCAGGACTCCCTCAGAGGCCGTGGCGGGCCAGCTTGTTGTGAGACCACGGCTTCGGCGAAACCGAGCAGACTTTGGATGGTGGCACGCCACTCGTCCATCTACTCGGCTGCTGGCAGGAACCTTGGCAGCAGCTGAGCCCGCACCATGGCCTCCGTGGCTGTACTCGGCATGGGTGATGATGAAGTAGATCGCACGGTCGCTAGGCTCCTGATGGTGCCAGCGGCGGCAGCACCATGCCCCCGCGGTTGCGGAGCAGCCACCTGGAGGGCAGGGTGGTGCCGTGAAGGCGCTCAAGGGCCAACGGCTCCGTCAGGTGCAGTAACTTGGTCGACCCGTCACGGGGGAGGTGCGCGCGCTGCGGTCGCTCCCGTGGTGGGGGTGGCCGGAGGGCAGTGATTCACCCCGGACCGAGCGCCATTGCTGCGGATGTGCCCGTCAGCGAGAAGAGGGGGCACGGACGGAGTAACCCCCTCACACGTACCTTGTGGAGCGTGGTCATCGGGGTGTTGCTGATGCTGTTCTCCTCCTATATCTCCCGCTCCTACGTCAGCCGTGGGGGAAGTGGTGACGGTGCCTCCTGCTCCGACCACGTCCCCAATAGCGTCCACATCCTCGTGCGCCTCTGCATCCCCCGCAGCATTAGAGGCCGCGGGCGGCGGAGCCTTCGAGGTGGATGGATGTGCCGAAGCACCAGATTTCTTCTTGGCGCCATGGTCGATAGCGCTGTCGAAGGTGAAGATGGTGATGAAGATGACGCGCTGCACACGCCTTCAGGTTCACGCAAGCGAGCCCCCTACCTAGCGCGCCAAAGATGTCGTGGGAAACCACGACCACCTATGGGACCAGAGGGCCCTTTGCAGGTTCGGCAGGGGGACATCGCATTGCACAAGAGCAGACGAGCATGGGGCAGCACGGCAGAGATCACGCAGGCAATTTTACCCACGTTCGGGCCGCCGCGAGGCGTAAAACCCTACTCCTGCTTTGGTGGATTGATGGTGGAAGAGTGGTGGTGGAGCGTAGTACACTTGCCCGGCAAGGGCGGCAGTGGCTACGCGCATACGGGTGTGTGAGTTATCCAACCTTCTAACTCTTTCTACGTTGCTATGGGCCTCCTTTTATAGATTAAGGGGTTACCACGATGGAAAGTAGTCATTATGCACTCATAAGATAGCAAACAGTGCTATCATACCTAACTCTGCAGGCTGACAGGGTGCATTAAATGCACTGCTTAACGTCACGTCATTGGCCGCCCGGCAAGCCTTGCCGGGCTACCTCGCCAGCTCCATGCCTGCTCGCTTGACATGTCGCAGGACGGGTGTCATTTATAGGCGTTTCCTGTAGAAAGAGGCTGCCATGTGGCGAATGGCTGCCACTTAGTCACTTCGCGGCTTGACACCGCACTGATTGACGACGTGGGTCATGGCAGAGTAGTTGGTGAGGTGGTTCGGCCCTCACGAGTCCCGGTAGACCCTACCGAGACATCTTGGACGTCTTCTTCTGTGGGTGACCCCGTCCTTGTCGAGCTCGCCTGCCCGGCTAGGGGGGCTCTTCTCCCGGTGGCATCTTGCTTCTCTAGCTTGACTTTGGTCCTCTTGATCTACATGTTGGTCTTTCAATGCTCTTGGTCTCTTGTACTCTGACTTAGGTTAGTGCGTCGGTCCTGTTCCCGTGCCTGTGCACAGTCTAGGCAACAGACCCAGGGTTTGTTGCACCGACAAGAGTGGTCATCGGAGTCGGCGCCGGGGTCGTCGCCCGAGTCGTCACCAGAGTCGTCACTAGAGTCGGTGTCGAACTCCGCCACTGGCTGTGGAAGCTCGATGCCGTCGACGACGTCGGGGTGCAGCGATACCTTGCCGGCCGTGACGGCAACCTCTGTCTCCATCTCCGTGCTTTGCTCCGGTGCTTCACCAGCCCCGGCTTTGCCACTCCCTCCGATGCGGCGCTTCGGCAGCATCCTCATACACTGACGGCTTTGAGGACTAAGAGCGGCGTTAAGGATGCAAGCGGAGAGAGAGGATTGTGTGTGTGGCAAGGATGGGGGTGCAGCTGCTCGGGCGCACCATTAATATGGAGTAGTGGGAGAGAGGCGGGCGGTGGTCAAACCAATGGCTCGCCTCCCGGTGAGCCTGTGCACCGGACTGCTGGCATGCCTACCATCGTTTCACATAGCTACTCGCACGCCACCCGATGACACTTTGCAGCGAGCATGCCTCCGTCAATTCACACCCCTGCACGCACGTTGATACGTCTCCAACGTATTTATAATTTTTTATTGTTCCATGCTATTATATTATCTATTTTGGATGTTTTATATGCTATTTGATATTATTTTTGGGAATAACCTATTAACCTAGAGCCCAGTGCCAATTCCTGTTTTTTCCTTGTTTTAGAGTTTCGCAGGAAAGGAATACCAAACGGAGTCCAAACCGAATGAAACTTTCGCAATGATTTTTCTTGGACCAGAAGACATCCAGAGGACTTGGAGTACATGTTAGGGAAGCCATGAGGCACCCACAAGGTCGGAAGGCGCGCCCAGGAGGGTAGGGCGCGCCCCAACCCTTCTGGGCCCCTCGTGACTCCACCGACCTATTTCTTCTGCCTATATATTCTAAAATATTCCAAAACCTACCAGGAGAGCCACGAAAACACTTTTCCACCGCCGCAACCTTCTATACCCGTGAGATCCCATCTAGGGGCCTTTTTCGGCATCCTGCCGGAGGGAGATTCGATCATGGAGGGCTTCTACATCAATATCATTGCCTTTGCGATGAAGCGTGAGTAGTTTACCTCAGACCTACGGGTCCATAGCTAGTAGCTAGATGGCTTCTTCTCTCTCTTTGATTCTCAATACCATGTTCTCCTCGATGTTCTTGGAGATCTATCCGATGTAATACTCTTTTGCGGTGTGTTTGCCGAGATCCGATAAATTGTGGATTTATGATTAGCTTATCTATGAATATTATTGAATCTTCTCTGAATTCTTATATGCATGATTTGATATCTTTGCAAGTCTCTTCGAACTATCGATTTGGTTTGGCCAACTAGATTGGTTTTTCTTGCAATGGGAGAAGTGCTTAGCTTTGGGTCCAATCTTGCGGTGCTCGATCCTAGTGACAGAAGGGGAACCGACACATATTGCATTGTTGCCATCGAGGATAACAAGATGGGGTTTTCATCATATTGCTTGAGTTTATCCCGCTACATCATGTCATCTTACTTAATGCGTTACTCTGTTCTTATTAACCTAATACTCTAGATGCAGGCAGGAGTCGGTCGATGTGTGGAGTAATATTAGTAGATGCATAATCGTTTCGGTCTACTTGACATGGACGTGATGCCTATATTCATGATCATTGACTAAGATATCGTCATAATTATGCGCTTTTCTTTCAATTGCTCGGCAGTAATTTGTTCACCCACCATTATATTTTCTATCTTGAGAGAAGCCTCTAGTGAAGCCTATGTTCCTCGGGTCTATATTCTGTCATATAAGTTTCCGATCTACAATTTTAGTTTCCATTTTATTTCCTTTGCAATCTTTTACTTTCCGTTCCATAAACCAAAAATACCAAAAATATTACTTTACCGTTTATCCATATGTATCAGATCTCACTTTGCAAATAACCGTGAAGGGATTGACAACCCCTTTATCGCGTTGGGTGCAAGTTGGTGTTTCTTTGTGCAGGTATTCGGTGACTTGTGCGTTGCCTCCTACTAGATTGATACCTTGGTTCTCAAAACTGAGGGAAATACTTTCTCTACTCTGCTACATCACCCTTTCCTCTTCAAGGGAAAAACCAGCGCAAGCTCAAGAAGTAGCAGGAAGAATTTCTAGCACCGTTGCCGGGGAGATCTACGCCAAGCCAAGACATACCAAGTACCCATTATAAACTCTCATCTCTCGCATTACATTATTTGCCATTCGCCTTTCGTTTTCCTCTCCCCCACTTCTAAAACAATTTTTGAAAAGATTTGCCTTTTCTTCGCCCCTCTTCTGTTCATTCTTTTCCTGTGCCTTTTGTTTGCTCATTTGCTAGATCTATTTACCGCCACCATGTCTAAAACTGGGGAGGTTATCGCTGAAAATCGTGAGGAGGAACTTGAAACTTGCTCTTTGGATCCCGGAACTGAAAAGCCTCCTAAATACAAAACTAAAATCTTTCGTATAGGAGATGGTAATATTATTGGGAGAAGTGTTATCCAAGAATTCTTCAATGGTACGGGATCCTTGCCTATTAATAAAAGAACTATTCTTCTTGAGACAAATTGTTATGCTGATGCTATTGTTATGCTTGTTGAGAAATTAGAAACGAAATTTTTGCATCTTCATCCTGCTTTGCAAACAATGTTTTTGAACTTCCTAATATCAATCATCCTATAGCTAAAAAGATTGCCGCTATTATCCTTATGCGTGAATTTAATTTTATAATACAAGAAGCTAGGTATATTTTTGATTTCTATAAAAAGGATGTTGAACACCCTCTAATTATAGACATCCTCCATGATAAAGAAACTATGCGTAGTTTGGAATCTAGGGACTACCAATCTTATAGTGCAAATCTTTAGGAGGAGAGTTCCTCATTCAGAGATATCTCAATCTTTGTATCTTGGGGCTTTTGAGGAGTTTGATCGGATAATTAGAGGAATTTATGTAGGATTTAATAAGGATTGGTTGAATAAAATGATGAAGGAATCCGTTAGAAATGAGGTACGTATTTCATATGATGATATATACGGTGATGATCCCGATTATGGGTTTATGAATGTTATGATTACCAATCAAAGTCCCTTTCATGATTTAAGTTCATCTACTAGGAGGGAAATAAAGGAAAGAATAGAATTGCTAAGACGAGACTTGGAAGACTTTATGAGAAAATAATTGCATACCGAATATGAGAATACTTAGATCTATTTGTGTTTTATGCCTAGCTAAGGGCGTTAAACAATAGCGCTTGTTGGGAGGCAACCCAATTTTATTTTTTATTTTTTTGCTGTCTAGGTTCTGTTTGCATTAAATAATTCATCTAGCCTCTGGTTAGATGTGTTTTTGTGTTTTAATTAGTGTTTGTGCCAAGTAAGACCTTTGGGATAGCTTACGGTGATAGTTCATTTGATCTTGCTGAAAAACAGGAAATTTTGTGCTCAGGAAGATAATTCTCATTTTTAATAGGAAATTACTTTTGAGTTGATTCTTTTTGAAGAAGATTAATAGACAAATTGCTTAGGTCGTCCTAATTTTTCAGAGTTTTTGGAGTTGCAGAAGTATTCAAAATATCAAGATTTCTACAGACTGTTCTGTTTTTGGCAGATTCTGTTTTCTATGTGTTGTTTGCTTATTTTCATGAATCTATGGCTAGTATCGGGGGTATGAACCATGAAAAAGTTGGAATACAGTAGATATTACACCAATATAAATAAAGAATGAGTTCACAACAGTACCAAAAGTGGTGATGTATTTTCTTATACTAACGGAGCTTACGAGATTTTCTGTTGAGTTTTGTGTTGTGAAGTTTTCAAGTTTTGGATAAGGATTGGATGGACTATGGAATAAGGAGTGGCAAGAGCCTAAGCTTGGGGATGCCCAAGGCACCACCCAAGGTAATATTCAAGGATACCAAGAGCCTAAGCTTGGGGATGCCCCGGAAGGCATCCCCTCTTTCGTCTTCGTCTATCAGTAACTTTACTTGAGGCTATATTTTTATTCAGCACATGATATTTGTCTTGCTTGGAGCGTCTTGTATAATTTGAGTCTTTGCTTTTTAGTTTGCCACAATCATCCTTGTTGTACACACCTTTTGAGATAGACACGCTTGAATCATGATTTATTATAATACTCTTTGTGCTTTACTTATATCTTTTGAGCTAGGCAATATCTAGTGCTTCAGTTATCTCTTTTAGAGCACGGCGGTGGTTTTATTTTGTAGAAATTTGATGAACTCTCGTGCTTCACTTATATTATTTTGAGAGTCTCTAAAAAGCATGGTAATTTGCTTTGGTTATAAATTTAGTCCTAATATGATAGGCATCCAAGAGGGATATAATAAAAACTTTCATATAAAGTGCATTGAATACTATGAGAAGTTTGATTCCTTATGATTGTTTTGAGATATAAAGATGGTGATATTAGAGTCATGCTAGTGAATAGTTGTGAATTTGAGAAATACTTGTGTTAAAGTTTGTGATTCCCGTAGCATGCATGTATGGTGACCGTTATGTGATGAAGTCGGAGCATGATTTATTTTTTGATTGTCTTCCTAATGAGTGGCGGTCGGGGACGAGCGATGGTCTTTTCGTACCAATCTATCCCCCTAGGAGCATGCGCGTAGTACTTCGTTTTGATAACTAATAGATTTTTGCAATAAGTATATGAGTTCTTTATGACTAATATTGAGTCCATGGATTATACGCATTCTCACCCTTCCACCATTGCTAGCCTCTCTTGTGCCGCGGAACTTTCGCCGATACCATACACCCACCATATACCTTCCTCAAAACAGCCACCATACCTACCTATTATGGCATTTCCATAGCCATTCCGAGATATGTTGCCATGCAACTTTCCACCGTTCCGTTTATTATGACACGCTCCATCATTGTCATATTGCTATGCATGACCATGTAGTTGACATCGTATTTGTGACAAAGCCACCATTCATAATTCTTTCGTACATGTCACTCTTGATTCATTGCACATCCCAGTACACCGCCAGAGGCATCCACATAGAGTCATATTTTGTTCCAAGTATCGAGTTGTAATTCTTGAGTTGTAAGTAAATAAAAGTGTGATGATCTTCATTATTAGAGCATTGTCCCATGTGAGGAAAGGATGATGGAGACTATGATTCCCCCACAAGTCAGGATGAGACTCTGGACGAAAAAAAAGAGGCCAAAAAATGAGAGAAGACCCAAATAAAAAAAGAGAGAAAAGAGAGAAGGGTAAATGCTACTATCCTTTTACCACACTTGTGGTTCAAAGTAGCACCATGATCTTCAAGATAGAAAGTCTCCTATATTGTCACTTTCATATACTAGTGGGAATTTTTTCATTATAGAACTTGGCTTGTATATTCCAATGATGGGCTTCCTCAAATTGCCCTAGGTCTTCGTGAGCAAGCAAGTTGGATGCACACCCACTTAGTTTCTTTTTGAGCTTTCATAAACTTATAGCTCTAGTGCATCCGTTGCATGGCAATCCCTACTCACTCACATTGATATCTATTGATGGGCATCTCCATAGCCCATTGATACACCTAGTTGATGTGAGACTATCTCCTTCTTTTTTTCTTCTCCACAACCGCCGTCTATTCCACCTATAGTGCTATATCCATGGCTCATGCTCATGTATTGCGTGAAAGTTGAAAAAGTTTGAGAACATCAAAAGTATGAAATAATTGCTTGGCTTGTCATCAGTGTTGTGCATGATTTGAATATTTTGTGTGATGAAGATGGAGCATAGCCAGACTATATGATTTTGTAGGGATAAGCTTTCTTTGGCCATGTTATTTTGAGACGACATAATTGCCTTGTTAGTATGCTTGAAGTATTATATTTTTTATGTCAATATTAAACTTTCGTTTTGAATCATACGGATCTGAACATTCATGCCACAATAAATAAAATACATGGATAAATATGTTAGGTAGCATTCCACATAAAAAATTCTGTTTTTATCATTTACCTACTCGAGGACGAGCAGGAATTAAGCTTGGGGATGCTTGATACGTCTCCAACGTATCTATAATTTTTTATTGTTCCATGCTATTATATTATCTGTTTTGGATGTTTTATATGCTATTTTATATTATTTTTGGGACTAACCTATTAACCTAGATCCCAGTGCCAGTTCCTGTTTTTCCCCTTGTTTTGGAGTTTTGCAGAAAAGGAATACCAAACGAAGTCCAAACGGAATTAAACTTTCGCGGTGATTTTTCTTGGACCAGAAGACATCCAAAGGACTTGGAGTACACGTCAGGGAAGCCACGAGGCATCCACAAGGTCAGAGGGCGCGCTTCAGGGGGGTAGGGCGCGCCCCCACCCTTGTGGGCCCCTCATGACTCCACCGACCTATTTCTTCCGCCTATATATTCTCAAATATTCCAAAACCTACCAGGAGAGCCACGAAAACACTTTTCCACCGCCGCAACCTTCTGTACCCGTGAGATCCCATCTTGGGGCCTTTTCAGCGTCCTGCCGGAGGGGCATTCGATCACGAAGGGCTTCTACATCAACACCATTGCCTCTACGATGAAGCGTGAGTAGTTTACCTCATACCTACGGGTCCATGGCTAGTAGCTAGATGGCTTCTTCTCTCTCTTTGATTCTCAATACCATGTTCTCCTCGATGTTCTTGGAGATCTATTCGATGTAATACTCTTTTGCGGTGTATTTGCCGAGATCCGATGAATTGTGTTATCTATGAATATTATTTGAATCTTCTCTGAATTCTTATATGCATGATTTGATATCTTTGCAAGTCTCTTCAAACTATCGATTTGGTTTGGCCAACAAGATTGGTTTTTCTTGCAATGGGAGAAGTGCTTAGCTTTGGGTTCATTCTTGCGGTGCTCGATCCTAGTGACAGAAGGGGAATTGACACGTATTGCATTGTTGCCATCGAGGATAACAAGATGGGGTTTTCATCATATTGCTTGAGTTTATCCCGCTACATCATGTCATCTTACTGAATGCGTTACTCTGTTCTTATGAACTTAATACTCTAGATGCAGGCAGGAGTCGGTCGATGTGTGGAGTAATAGTAGTAGATGCAGAATCGTTTCGGTCTACTTGAGACGGACGTGATGCCTATATTCATGATCATTGCCTTAGATATCGTCTTAATTATGCGCTTTTCTATCAATTGCTCGGCAGTAATTTGTTCACCCACTGTAATATTTTCTATCTTGAGAGAAGCCTCTAGTGAAACCTATGGCCCTCGGGTCTATTTTCCGTCATATAAGTTTCCGATCTACAATTTTAGTTTCCGTTTTATTTCCTTTGCAATCTTTTACTTTCCGTTCCATAAACCAAAAATATTACTTTACTGTTTATCCATCTCTATCAGATCTCACTTTGCAAATAATCGTGAAGGGATTGACAACCCCTTTATCGCGTTGGGTGCAAGTTGGTGTTTGTTTGTGCAGGTATTCGGTGACTTGGGCGTTGTCTCCTACTGGATTGATACCTTGGTTCTCAAAACTGAGGGAAATACTTACTCTTCTCTGCTGCATTACCCTTTCCTCTTCAAGGGAAAAACCAACGCAAGCTCAAGAAGTAGCACACGCCTCCCGGTCTGCCTGCGCGGCAGACTGCTTGCATGTGTACCGTCAACTCACGCCCGCTAGCATAGCACACGGGTCGCGTGGTGGCACGTATATTGTTTTTCTATTTGAATGATTAATGCTATCGCTTTATTGCTTAATGATAACCCACAAGTATAGGGGATCGCAACAGTTTTCGAGGGTAGAGTATTCAACCCAAATTATAGATTCGACACAACGGGAGCCAAATATTATTTGCAAGTATTAGCAGCTGAGTTGTCAATTCAACCACACCTGGAGAATAATTATCTGCAGCAAAGTAATCAGTAGCAAAGTAGTATGATAGTTTTGATAGTAGTAGCGACAGCACTAGTAACGGTAACAGTGATAGAAGTAGTTTTGTAGCAAGTGCAACGGTAACGATAGCATTAGTAACTTAGCAAGAACAATATAAGAGAAATTCATAGGCATTGGATCGATAATTTGTTGGATGATATTCATCATGTGACAGTCATAACCTAGGGCAATATGGCACTAGCTCCAGTTCATAAATGTAATGTAGGCATGTATTCCGTAAATAGTCATACGTGCTTATCGAAAGAACTTGCATGACATCTTTTGTCCTACCCTCCCGTGGCAGCGGGGTCCTATTGGAAACTAAGGGATATTAAGGCCTCCTTTTAATAGAGAACCGGAACAAAGCATTAACACACGGTGAATACATGAACTCCTCAAACTACGTTCATCATCGGGAGTGGTCCCGACTATTGTCACTCCGGGGTTGCCGGATCATAACACGTAGTAGGTGACTATAACTTGCAAGATTGGATCCAGAACATGGATATAATGGTGATAACTAAACGGTTCAGATCTGAAATCATGGCACCCGGGCCCAAAGTGACAAGCATTAAGCATGGCAAAGTCATAGCAACATCAATCTTAGAACATAGTGGATACTAGGGATCAAGCCCTAACAAAACTAACTAGATTACATGATGAATCTCATCCAACTCCTCACCGACTAGCGAGCCGATGAAGGAATTACTCACTCTTGGCGAGGGGCATCATGGAATTGGCCATGGAGAAGGGTTGGTGATGACGAAGAACGAAGATCCCCCTCTTCGGAGCCCCAAACGGACTCCAGATCTGGCCTCCCGATGAAGAACAGGAGGTGACGGCGGCTCCGTTTCATGGAATTCAATAATTCTTTCTCCCTGATTTTTCTGGAAATATGTGATTTTATAGCGTCGGTTTCAGGGTCTGCGGGGCCACCAGGTGGGGACAGCCCACCTAGGCGCGCGTGGAGGGGGCGCGCCCTGTTGGGTTGTGCCCACCCAGGTGCCCCCCTCCGGTGGTTCTTGGCTCCAGAAATTCTCTTTTATTGTACAAAAAATCCTCGCAAAGTTTCGTTCCATTCCGAGAACTTTTATTTCTGCACAAAAACAAAACCATGGTAGTTCTGCTGAAAACAACGTCAGTCCGGGATTAGTTTCATTCAAATCATGCAAATTAGGGTCCAAAACAAGAGGAAAAGTGTTAGGAAAAGTAGATACGTTGGAGGCGTATCAACTCCCCCAAGCCTAAACCTTTGCTTGTCCTGAAGCAATTCAGTTGATAAACTGAAAGTGAAAAAGAAAAACTTTTACGAACTGTTTTGCTCTTGTTTGCATAAATAAGCTTAAACAGCACCCAGGTTTTCAGCCAATATTATAACTAACAATGCCAATAATAACTCTTAAAAATTATATTAACTAATATCAATGACATAATCAGCTAGCGAGAAATAATAAGATATCGCAAAGAGCAACGCGTTATCAAAACTACCATGATATAATATGACGACAGTGGTATCTCGCAAGCCTTTCTGAGACCACAAAACATAAATGCAGAGCACCTCCAAAGTTCAAGCAGCGACTAAACATTGTAATTCATGGTAGAAAAGATACAGTCATGATGCACCCAACATTAGCTACACACAATGCATCAGCATGACAGCGGTCCTCTCAGGTTCTGCCACTTATTTTAGAAGGTGATGACACAACATAAAAGTAAATAGAAAGTCCCATCGCAGAAGGAAGTAGTGATTTGCAGAGGTGCCAGAGCTCAAAATTTTAAAACAGAGGTAAATGATATTTTGAGACTTGCACCCTTCTTGTTTACTTCACGACCATCAATTATCAATATATTCCATGCTAAGCACGCTAGTGGCGGTTCCCAAGCAATAAAGTAAAGGTTATGATTCTATTGGAGTTTTTGTTTGATTATTTGGAAGATCAATTCTTTTTGCGGTTTGGGACTGGGCATCCCTATTACCGCCCTTTTCTCGTGCGATGGTGAGTGAATAAACACTCATCCTGAGGGTAACCCGCTTACCATGGAAGATACTGATTACCTCGTGTCGTTCCATGAATGATCCAGGCACACAAAAAGGATATTTATTTGAAGTTTTTAGAGATGGCACATGCCAATTTACTTAGGACGGCAGGGTAATACCGCATATAGGTAGGTATGGTGGACTTATCTGGAATAACTGGGGTTCAAGGTTTTTTATGTACAAGCAGAATTCCCACTTAGTACAGGCGAAGGCTAGCAAATAGGTTGAGAAGCGGCCAGCTAGAGAGCGACAACGGTCATGAACATGCATTATGCATAAGTAACATTGGACGCTGGCATGAGTAGGATATGAACACGATGAACATAAATATCATAGAGGGTATGTTGGTTTTTATTCAACTACATGCATGAACATGTGCCAAGTAAAGCCACTCGAACATTCATAGGAGGATACGCTATCATCATACTACATCACAATCATTTTAACGCAGTGTTGATATCTAGGATAAATCATTATCCACTCCTACCTACTTATGCATGGCATGAGAAACTATAATCTCTAATTGTCATTGCAAACATGTTTAATCATAATGAGCTGAATCATGGATGTTAGGTTAAACATATTTACAAAAACAGAACAAGTTGAGTTCATACCCTTTTCTCTCTGCCACAGCCAGCTCATCAAATATCGTCATTATTGCATTTCACTTACACGACCGAACGATATGAAAATAATAATAGTGCAAGAGTGCCGTGGACTAAGCTGAAATCTGCAAACATTTTATTCAACAGGAGAAGACAAGGTAATAAGGTCTCTTTGTTAGATCAACAATTATGCACATGGGAGTGATAACCCACAAGATCGCAATAGTTTTCGAGGGTAGAGTATTCAACCCAAATTTATAGATTCGACACAAGGGGAGCCAAAGAATATTTGCAAGTATTAGCAGCTGAGTTGTCAATTCAACCACACCTAGAGATTAATTATCTGTAGCAACGTGATCAGTAGCAAAGTAATATGATAGTTTTGATAGTAGTGACAGCAGCATTAGTAACGGTAACAGTGATAGCAGTAGTTTTGTAGCGAGTGCAACAGTAACGATAGCAGTAGTAACTTAGCAAGAACAATATAAGATAAATTCGTAGGCATTGGATCGGTGACTTGTTGGATGATATTCATCATGAGACAGTTATAACCTAGGGCGATATGGCACTAGCTCCAGTTCATCAATATAATGTAGGCATGTATTCCGTAAATAGTGATGCGTGCTTATGGAAAGAACTTGCATGACATCTTTTGTCTTACCCTCCCGTGGCAGCGGGATCCAATTGGAAACTAAGGGATATTAAGGCCTCCTTTTAATAGAGAACCGGAGCAAACCACTAACACACAGTGAATACATGAACTCCTCAAACTATGGTCATTATCGGGAGTAGTCCCGACTATTGTCACTCCGGGGTTGCCGGATCATAACACGTAATAGGTGACTATAACTTGCAAGATCGGATCTAGAACATGGATATAATTGTGATAACATAAACGTTCAGATCTGAAATCCTGGCACCCGGGCCCAAAGTGACAAGCATTAATCATGGCAAAGTCATAGCAACATCAATCTTAGAACATAGTGGGTACTAGGGATCAAGCCCTAACAAAACTAACTCGATTGCATGATGAATCTAATCCAACTACTCACCGACCAGCGAGCTTACGAAGGAATTACTCACTCCCGGTGGGGAGCATCATGGAATTGGCGATGGAGAAGGGTTGGTGATGACGAAGAACGAAGATCCCCCTCTCCGGAGCCCCAAACGGACTCCAGATCTGGCCTCCCGATGAAGAACAGGAGGTGACATCGGCTCCATCTCGTGGATCATGATAATTCTTTCTCCCTATTTTTTTCTGGAAATATGGCATTTTATAGCGTCGGTTTCAGGGTCTACGGGGCCACCAGGTGGGGACAACCCACCAGGGGCGCGCCTGCAGAATTTCTCATGAACTAATACCCAACTCTTTCCATTTATTAATTGAATTCCTATAACAAGTAACAAGTGTTTTATTCCAAGATTAAGTTATTACTGAACAAAGAAAATTTTTCATTATATTATAAAGGATGAGATCAATTCGGAAGCGCTTTTTCTTATTCTAGCAGACGGAATTCCTTTGGTCTAATTTAGGACTTTCAAATCTCCCCAGGCGCGCCCAGGTGGGTTGTGCCCACCCAGGTGCCCCCCTCAGGTGACCCTTGGCTCCAGAAATTCTCTTTTATTGTATGAAAATCCTCGCAAAGTTTCGTTCCATTCCGAGAACTTTTATTTCTGCACAAAAACAACACCATGGTAGTTCTGTTGAAAATAGCATCAGTCCGGGGTTAGTTTCATTCAAATCATGCAGATTAGAGTCCAAAACAAGAGGAAAAGCATAAGGAAAAGTAGATACGTTAGAGACGTATCAGGGAGCTACTCAACATTTTCATCGCGGTCTTCTCCTTGGTATGACTCAAATAAAAAGAAAATAAATTCAGAGAAACACACTAAAAATATTCTTGGAGTTTTTGGTTTTCTTGAACAAGCAGATAAAAGGGAAAAGCAAAAACGAGAAAAATTATTTACACGGGAAAGCTCCCAACAAGCAAAAGAAGAACAAGGAAATCTTTTTGGGTTTTCTTTTTAGTGCTACAACTAAATACTATGATGAAAAATCAAAAAGAAGCAGGACATATTTTTGTATTTTCTCAAAGTTTTTCAAACACACAAGAAGAAAGCGAGAAAATAAATCTAACATGGATAATACAATGAAAAAGTGTGGACACCGACAACTGAAATGAAATGTGTGAACATGAATATAATGTCGATGGAAATACGTACTCCCCCAAGCTTAGGCTTTTGGCCTAACTTGGTAATCAGTCAGTAGCCTGGATAATAGTCGGGGTGGTAGCTCACGGAGGCTCTTGGCGCGGATGCCTCAGCCTGCTGTGCGGCCACAACTGTCGTGTTATGAGCTTGGGCCTCACTCTCAAGAACAAAATATCTTCCCCTACTGTGATAATCAAAGAGAGCAGGCGCAGGCAAATATGTGTGCACAACAGAATCTTGATTAAACAACAATTTGTAGGTGAAATATGGGGTTCGCCTTTAAGGATCTTATGGCGTTTCATAGCATCAAAGTCTAAATACTACGTGGGTAAAATAGGGTCATAGGGTAAAGGTGCAACACCCAGCTCTCTTGCCAAGTGTGTGGCATAAATTCCACCATAAAAATACCCACTATTAGCGTTGTGTTGCAATCTGCGTGCAACAATTGCTCCAAGATTATAACTTCTGTCACCAGTGAGAGCGGTGCGTATGAGGCTCAAGTCTGGAGCACAAAGTGTATCTTGTTTACCTACAATACATTTTCCATTGAATAATGCAAAGTACTGAATTGCGGAAAAATGAATGCTCTTTATTCTACCTTGCGTCACTCCGCTAGTCTCACCGTAGGAAAGACTAGCCAAGAACGCTTGAAACTCAGATCTTGGTGGTTCGTCTAGCGAACCCCAGAATGGGATTTTGCAATGTTGAGCAAATCTCTCTAATGACATGGTAAATGGATTTTCATATAGTTTAAATGACACCCTAGACTCACTGAGATGGAATTTAAATCCTTTGACAAATGATTCAGTGAATGTGTGGTGTTGATTTCATTTATCTGAAATGTAGGGACCAAGATTGGCATTGTGAACATATTGCTCAAATTCCTCCTTAATGCCCACACTCACTATATAATCATCGCATGGACATAAGCATGTTTTGGTGGCGGCATCTCGTATGGAACTTTCACTTGGTTCAACGTAAGACCGACGAACGGACCTGTCACTAGAAGATGCCTCCGAGGATCTCCTCTTAGAAGATCTCCTTCCAAAAGGGTTCATCATATTCGCGTACAATTTTCTGAAAATTTTTGGGTGACAAAAATTTATCAACAAACCTTTACAAGATTGATAGCAACTACTCCTAGGGATGCCTAGAGGCCATAGCAAGCATTCAAACTACTTAAAACTCTAAGAATTCAACATGCAAGCTCATCTACACCAGCACCAAGAGTAGCTAATTATTCAAAATATAAACCACTAAAGCAAAAACTAATTGGACAAACGAAGGAGTCACATACCAATCAACAATCCCCCAAAATAGTTTGGAAACGGAGCTTCGAGCAAAGAGATCGAAATCCGCGGGTTTGAGAGCAAGAAAACAAGAGAGAGAGAGAGAGAGAGAGAGAGAGAGAGAGCAATGGTGATATTTTTCTGGAGGTAGGTGATGATGTGGGATGAAAAGATAAGTGAGGGGGGCCACATGGGGACCATAACCCACCAGGGCGCGCCTTGGGGTCCTGGCGCGCCCAGGTGGGTTGTGTCCACCTGGTGCACCTCCCTCTGATATTATTTTCACCAAAAATTCTTAAATATTTAGAAAAAAATCATATTAAATTTTTAGAGCATTCTGAGAACTTTTATTTTTGGGTCATTTTTTATTGCACGGGAAATTCAAAAAACTGACAAAACATGGCACTTTATTTTATTTAACTAATAAAAACAGAAAACAAAAAGTAGGGACAAAAGGTAGTGCTTACCAAATTCGTCAACTTCATCCCTCTCAAAACTGATCCATTAATAAGGTTGATCAAGTCTTATTAACAACCACTTTCGGTTAGCATGAAACCGAAGAACTTTCGTAAATCACTAAGTTACCTCAACGGGGATATGAATGTCCCCAACAATAAGCATTTCATATTTCTTTTTAATAGTAGGTAGAGGTAGTCTGAAACTTCCAGTAGTGATTCTCGGAGATTTTTCAATAAAATTAATACCATTCACTTGGAATTTTTTCTTCGGAAAGTGCATCGTATGCTCATTACTGATAGAGGCAAAGGTGTCCCGTCTTTCGATGAGATGGTGGTTATCGTTTCGGAGGAGTAGACTTTCACGATCCGACTACAAACATGCGAGGACGTCGCGCCTTAGCAATCGCTAAACCAACTCCGAGAGGTTATTGACCACGCCGGAGCACGATCAACCTGACCACGAGGGTCTGTTTCCTGCGAGCAAATGAAGAACAAGCAACAAACTGAGATTGCAATCTGGATATTGTGAATAAAAGAGGAAAGCTTTATTAATGAAGGTGGGGTTCTGTGACGCCTTTGTCTGGTCGTTGAACACAAACGAAGTACGCGAAGTTGCAGCTATGGCGAACTTTTAATCTAAACAAAACCCAAAGTATAAACGATGCCCTAAGGGCTGTATATATGGAGGAGAGAGGGGAAATTTCGTGGCCCTTGGAGGAGGGGTCCAAAACCAACCCTAACTCTTGTTTCCCCACACATACGGACTCTAAAAACAGCCTATAATCAAGTATTTCGAAATTACATGGGCCAGGCCCAAAAATAAGGTGACGCAGCACCTAGAATAGCCTCTGGACGAAATTTATGAAGTGGCATCTTGTATATTTCGTCCAAGGCTTCATGCACTCATTATGGTGGCTTCAAAGTCCTGAAATCATCACTTATAACTCCATTCTTGTCCCCCTTGCACATGCCATCATCTCCATGCTTGAACTTGCTCCAAGGTTCATCTTTCTTGTCCAAGCTAGGCCCTTCATTTGTAAGCAAAACAAATGTATCCAATTTAGGCAGCATCATATTCTCATGAACATTAGAATCATTACCAAGAAACAAAAGTACCTGATAATTCAATTGGCGTGCGCGAGCTCTAGTAATTGGTCCAGTATGTATAGCAGTAGGGGATGTGGGTGTAACAATGGTATTGATGTCCTCATCAATTACCATTGATATGAAATGTGGCATTGCTTTTATTGCAATCAATAACAGCCCCTGCAGTATTCAAGAAGGGTCTACCAAGGATAATCGACATGTTGTTGTCCTCGGGCATCTCAAGTAAAACAAAGTCAGTCAAAATAGTAACATTAGCAACAACAACAGGCACATCCTCACAGATATCGATAGGTATGGTAGTTGATTTGTCAGCCATTTGCAAAGATATTTCAGTAGGTGTGAGTTTATTCAAATCAAATCTTTTATATAAATAGAAAGGCATAACACTAACACCACCTCCCAAATCACATAAAGCGGTTTTCACATAATTTATTTTGGTGGAGCAAGGTATAGTTGGTATTCCCGGATCTCCAAGTTTTTTATGTACTCCATCTTTAGAAGTATAATTAGCAAGCATGATGGAGATTTCAGCTTCCGGTATTTTTCTCTCATTGGTGATGATGTCTTTCATGTACTTTGCATAAGGAGGCATTTTCAAGATATCAGTCAAGCGAGTACGCAAAAAGACTGGCCTCAACATTTCAGCAAAGCGTTCAAATTCTTCATCATCGTTCTTTTTAGTTGACTTAGGTGGAAAGGGCATAGGTTTTTGAACCCACGGTCTCTTTCTTTACCATGTTTTCTAGCAACAAAGTCTCTTTTATCATATGTTGTATTCTTGGGTTGTGGGTTATCAAGATCAATTGCTGGTTCTATCTCAACATCATAGTCTAGTTCTTTATTGTTTGTTTGGATATTTTCATGAACCTCATCATTATCTTTTTCATTATCAGAAGGTGAGTGTCCATTACCAGACTGAGTTTCAGTATCAGAGATAGAACTTCATTATCATTATCAGGAGGTTTTTCTACTTCAGGTTCACTAGGGGCATGCAAAGTCCTATCATTTTTCTTCTTCTTTTTCTTTTTAGAAGGACTATGTGCATCAGTGTTAACTCTTTGAGAGTCTTGTTCAATTCTTTTTAGGTGACCCTCAGGATAAAGTGGTTCCAGAGTCATTTTACCTCCTCTAGTTGCTACTCTAACAGCAAAGTCATGTATGTTATTATTCATTTCATCTAGTAACTCTCTTTGAGATTTAGCAACTTGTTTTAACTGGGTTTGAACCATAGAAGCATGCTTTCCCACACCTCTAACATCATTTGAGATTATAAATAACAAGTCACTCAAGTGAGCAATCATATCAGAATTGTATTTCCATTGTTTCATAACATTTGCATTGAAGTGATCTTGTTTTCTAATGTAATTCTCAAACTCGTGAAGGCATTGGCTAGGGTGCATATTGTGAGGATTATCATTATCATTTAATTTCATTAGAGAATTTACCTCTAACACCTTAGGCAGTGGTGGTGTATCAAGCCCACTTCAATAGGAGGTAAATTTTGGACATCCTCAGCTTTAATACCTATTTCCTTCATGGATTTCTTTGCCTCTTGCATATCTTCCCTGAAAACACAACCAGCACAACTACCTAGGAAATCCCTAGAAGGATCGGTTAGTCCATTATAGAAGATATCAAGTATTTCATTTTTCTTAAGAGGATGATCAAGCAAAGCATTAAGAAATTGGCAAAGCATCCCGCAAGCTTGTGGGAGACTCTCTTCTTCAATTTGCACAAAGTAAATATTTCCTGTAAGGCAGCTTGTTTCTTATGAGGAGGGATATATTTTTTAGAGAAGTAATAAATCATATCCTGGGGACTACGCACACAACCAGGAGCAAGAGTACTGTACCAAGCTTTAGCATCACCCTTTAATGAGAACATAAATAATTTGAGAATATAGTAATAGCGAGTTTTCTCATCATGAGCAAAAAGGGTGGCTATGTCATTCAACTTAGTAAGATATGCCACAACAGTTTCAGTTTCATAACCATGGAAAGGATCAGATTCAACCAAAGTAATTAACACTAGGTCAACAGAGAATTCATAATCCTTATCATCAATAAAGATAGGTGAAGTAGCAAACTTAGGATCATATTGCATTCTAGTATTCAAGGATTTTTCTTTATACTTGCATAATAATTTTTTAGATCATCTCTATCCTTACAAGCAAGAATATCTCTAGTCGTCTCCTCATTCATAAGATAACCTTCCGGTACTTTTGTCAATTCATATCTAGGAGGGCTAGTTCTAGTAGGTGTTTCAAGATTAAGCTCATCATCAATTTCAACAAATATCATGTTGTCTTACTCTGGCAATTTGTTCATCAAGAAATTCACCTAGTGGCACATCATCATCAACCAAGGTACTAGCATCATCATAAGTATCATTCATAGCAGAAGTAGCATCATCAATAACTTGCGACATATCAGGATTAATAGCATGTGGTGGTGTTGCAAGTTTACTTATAACAGACGGTGAATCTAAGGCAGAGCTAGATGGCAGTTCCTTACCTCCCCTCGTCGTAGAGGGATAAATCTTAGTCTTAGAGTCCTTTAGATTCTTCATAGCGATAAATTGATAATAATCCCAAGTGACTCAAAAATATAGCTATGCTCCCCGGCAAGGGCGCCAAAAAAAGGTCTTGATAACCCACAAGTATAGGGGATCACAACAGTTTTCGAGGGTAGAATATTCAACCCAAATTTATAGATTCGGCACAAGGGGAGCCAAATTATATTTGCAAGTATTAGCAGCTGAGTTGTCAATTCAACCACACCTGGAGAATAATTATCTGCAGCAAAGTAATCAGTAGCAAAGTAGTATGATAGTTTTGATAGTAGTAGGGACAACAATAGTAATGGTAACAGTGATAGCAGTAGTTTTGTAGCAAGTGAAACAGTAACGATAGTAGTAGTAACTTAGAGAGAATAATATAAGAGAAATTCGTAGGCATTGGATCGATAATTTGTTGGATGATATTCATCATGTGACAGTCATAACCTAGGGCGATACGGCACTAGCTCCAGTTCATAAATGTAATGTAAGCATGTATTCCGTAAATAGTCATACGTGCTTATGGAAAGGACTTGCATGACATCTTTTGTCCTACCCTCCCATGGCAGCGGGGTCCTATTGGAAACTAAAGGATATTAAGGCCTCCTTTTAATTGAGAACCGGAACGAAGCATTAACACACGGCGAATACATGAACACCTCAAACTACGGTCATCACCGGGAGTGGTCCCGACTATTGTCACTCCGGGGTTGCCGGATCATAACACGTAGTAGGTGACTAGAACTTGCAAGATCGGATCTAGAACATGGATACAATGGTGATAACATAAACGATTTAGATCTGAAATCATGGCACCCGGGCCAAAAGTGACAAGCATTAAGCATGGCAAAGTCATAGCAACATCAATCTCAAAACATAGTGGATACTGGGGATCAAGCCCTAACAAAACTAACTAGATTACTTGATGAATCTCATCCAACTCCTCACCGACCAGCGAGCCTGTGAAGGAATTATTCACTCTCGGGGGGGAGCATCATGGAATTGGCAATGGAGAAGGGTTGGTGTTGACGAAGATGGAAGATCCCCCTCTCCAGAGCCCCAAAGGGACTCTAGATCTGGCCTCTCGTTGAAGAACAGGAGGTGACGGCGGCTTCGTCTCGTGGAACGTGATAATTCTTTCTCCCTAATTTTTTCTGGAAATATATGACTATAGTGTCGATTTCCGGGTCTGCGGGGCCACCAGGTGGGGACAACCCACCTGGGCGCGCTTGGAGGGGGGCGCGCCCTGGTGGGTTGTGCCCACCCAGGTGCCCCCCCTCCGGTGGTTCTTGGCTCCAGAAATTCTCTTTTATAGTATAAAAATCCTTGCAAAGTTTCGTTCCATTCCGAGAACTTTTATTTCTGCACAAAAACAACACCATGGTAGTTCTGCAGAAAACAGCGTCAGTCCGGTGTTAGTTTCATTCAAATCATGCAAATTAGAGTCCAAAACAAGAGGAAAAGTAGATCCGTTGGAGACGTATCACTTAACCGAAGCATGGCACGTATCCATTGTTGGTCTAACGCTCATGATTCGAATAAATAATCCGTTTGGGATATTGGTTCCCAATTATTAATAATCTCCCGTTTTTAAGAAGATAAAGATTACATCAAAACTGGTCTCAAATTTGACCAAAAAAGTACAATGCCACTTTATATTGGTGTACATATGACAACACGATAAGTCTCATGAACTTCAAATAAGTTTTGGATGTACTAGAATTTGAAAACCAAGATTCTCAATGTTTGAAATTTCTTGCACGGGGAGTAAATATGCACCCAGTGAGACACATGTGCTTTTGCAATCCATTTAGGTGCACTGTCACAGGTGCATGTAGCTCAAATTAGATTTTTGCACATTATACCTATAGAAAATAATCAATGTACTAAAACGTCTAAATGATCTCTGTTTTCTTTTTCGAAATTAAAACGCCCCTCCTTTGGTAACATATGTTCACCGCGGGATAATTTAACATGCATCATAGTTGCGGTGGATTTGCGGTGTGTGTGTTGGTGTGTGCGTCTGGGGGTGGCGGGTGGCTTGCGGTACACTACGACTTGTGAGCCACCATGTGGGTTGGCCGTTTTGTTAGGCAAGTGCCACATCAGAGTCGTGAATTCGTTATTTAAAACATTACACAACCCTTTCATACATACATGTTTTGGCCACATGCAGTCGATGGTTGTTGATGAGGAGTGGAACTCTGTACGACCGATCTTTCATGATTGGAGTGGGATCCCTCGAAGAACACGAAGAACACGGGGAAGAACGGAGAGAAATCACAAGGGGAAACACTCAAGAATAAGTCCAATCACACGTCCACTAGACAATCAAACACACAAGATCCACAAGGTACATGAACAACAAAGGGAAAGATACAAGGTAGCGTTCATCTCCATGAGGAGGTCTTGAAGGGGGCCGCCCAAGAAGGGGTCTTGATCGATATATCCCGCATGATCTTCTCACATGGAGGTCTTGAACTCCATGGGAGTGGTGGTCTCTCTCTCTCAAGAGGAGAAGGTAGGAGCAAAGCTCACATACAAATGAGCTATCACTTTGCTAACCCTAGAAAGGAGGTGGAGAAGGTCTATTTATAGTCTAGTGGGTGAAGGGGTAAGTGACGGGCGAAACAGGTACATGGGCCTCGGCCCGGGGGCATGCACGCAGGCAAGGCCGGATGATCCGGATGGGCGTCGTCCGGATGATCCGGCTCCGCCATGGAGATTCTGCAAGCTTCGGGTGTCTTCGAACGCAATTACCCGGATGATCCGGAGGGGGACCCAGATGATCCGGCTGAGCCCGGATGATCCGGACGGCGGTCCGGATGTCCGGCCTGGCTCCTGCAGCCGCTCCATCTTCTTCTTCTCCTTTCTTTCGTCTTCTCTTCCATGCCTCCCTCGCGGACGGTGTAGTCGTTCCTTGGCGCTTGCACTCCCCCTCGACATCCGTGAAGCTCCGACAATACCTACGCATGCACACGGGAGGAGTGTCAAGTAGTATACCACGAGAGGGTCAAGTGAACACGTGTAAAGGAGATGATTCACCTTTGTGTATGTGAAGTAGATGTCGCACATGTCACTTGCCAAATGGACTCTTGACATGGTGATGTCCGTAGGATGCTCCGCATCATCCCCTCCCCCTTGGGAAAGATCCGACCTCGGATCGAAATCCAAATCACCATGGGAAAGAGATGGAGTCGCCGTGTAGAAGTGGTCGATGACCAAGTTCTCGTCATCTTGAAGCTCGAAATGGGCACTCTCCAATGTCGCACCGTCTTGGGATTCCTTCAAAAGGAGCAAAGACAACAAACACTTGGAAAAACAAATGTGGTTAGCGTTAGTGCAAAACCAAGCATTCAAGAGGTGATTCACCCAACAAGTGTCGTCATCAAGCATAGCATATGGTGTGACAAAGGATTGTGACATGGCATGTAAGCACATAAATTGAGAACAAAGAAGGACATCATGGAAACAAGCATGTAAATGTGAGGTAGTGATGCAAATATGTGTAACAAGAGAAGAAGCATCAACCTCATGGTCATAGCGATCATGCATAAAGCGCTCGACAAATGGTCGATGGTAGGCATAGGAATCATTCACAACACCAAGTAAAATGAAGTGTCTAAACACATGGGTCAAGTGCAAGACAATGCAAGCATAATGTGCATAGGGTGTAGTAAAAATAGTGTGGCACTCAACACAATAGAAATAGCAATTGTTCAACATGTGTGAGGCAATCAAGACAAGCATGTAGCAATCAATGGGACATGGCATATGTGAAGTGATGACATTGTTGCAACCAAACATGTGATAGGAGCAAGTAATCCAAGAATTGGATGCAACACACAAGGCATATATGTCATGAGGCATGGAAAGGTGAAAATCGTGAATGGAAGCAATATCACTAACATTTGTGCAAGCAAGGGGTCCAAGATGACAAATAAGTCTCACGGTGCAAGCAACACAAGTATTATGATCCCTAATATCCATGCTCATGGTTTGGGGGTTCTCAAAAGAGAAGGATATCACCTTGAAAGCATGTCCTTGTGCGTCCTTCACAATGCCAAAGCACAAGCAAGTGCGATGTAGAAGCGTCGTGATCGAAGGTGGTTCACTCTCAAGAGCTCGAATGGTCAACTCACGTGAAGTGGAAGTCGACACGAAGTCCAAGTATCCTACACATGCACAAAAGAAAGAAAACAATGTATGCGCATGGTAGATAAACACATCATCCATCATGATGGTTCTCTTCTTTTGCACATAACCATTAGGAACACAAGTGCATGAATAATATGATGCAACAATGGCTATATTCACGGCACTAGGTATGTGGTGCAAAGAGGTAAGACAAGCATGCTTCACAAGAAATATGTCAAAAGCTCCACATATATGCGAGAATGCTATGGGGGCAAACTCATTATCAAGACCAAAGGCATAGTTGCACTCAATACATGGCAAATCATCTAGCAGGAGAGAGGCAACATGTGGAGATATAGGACAAGAAGCAATAACAATCATGTGAAAACCATGTAGATGGTTGTCATCAACCGCATGAAAGGAGCAAGTATGAATCATCGGTGATGCAACAAGGCAAGCAATCATAGGAATCAAGTCGTGCAAGCTAGTAGTGCGAAGATGCAACATACTAGAGGAAATCATGGCAATCATGTCATGTGAGAAAATAGTAGGCATAGACAATGCACATGACATATCGCAAGCACGAACACAAAGCAAGATCATAGTATCATCATAGGCATGGGGCACAAAGAAAACATGGCAATAACAAGCGATGTCTCCACCAAGCTTGCAAATACACATACAAGTATGAGAATCAATCATCATGTGTAAAGCAAAGCATTGGTCACAAATGCATGGCAAAGGCATAGGAATAAGCATATCATGAAAAGTGAACATGGCAAGATGGGCATATGATATGTAACGGACAATAACCCATAACCAAGTGAGGGCCATGTAGAATGAATGCACGAAGACTTCGCGTGAAGAGAGCGGTGGGAAAGGCAATCCATGGGAACCCAAGTCATCATTGCTCTCTAGAGCTCGTTTTGTCAACTCGTGGGATTGCGAGGTTGACAAGTATTCATGGGTACCTACACAAACCAAAGAAATTGTGTGCATGGTAAATGTACACATCATCCATCATGATGTGTATGTGCACGTGTGAGTTAGCACAAGATAAGCATCGCTCAAAGAAATTTGATGCATGGTATAAGAACATGTCATCCATCATGAAAGAATAGTTATTATGTATGACACAATGGGGATGCAAATTGAGCATACAATTATATGGCACATCAATAGCATTTTCATTCATGGGAAGCATATTGTGCATACAAGTATTGGGATCATGCAATGGATGGGATGGATCAAAATCTCCTAACATGTATGAGGAAACTATGGGGGTCTCCTCATGAGCAATAATGGAAACATCATATGGAGAAAATGGACAACATCCAAAACAATGCATATCCGAAGCTAGGTAGTCATGGCATGGCATATGAGATAAATGATGCAAAGGGAGCATATCAATATCATCACAAGAAAAACAAATGCCAATAACCATGGGCTTGTCATCTATGCCATAAGTGCAAATAGGATTTATTTTAATGGGGCATGCATAGTTACTATGTTGAGATTAAAATGATGCAATATGGGAGATCTCACTCATAGCATATGACAAGTCAAGCGGATTGTCAAACATGATGTGACCTAAAGAATTGTCACAAGAAATCCTATGTAACATGGCATCACAACTAATAGACTCCACATGAGAATCATCATACTCATCGTAAATGGGCAAGACATCATCACATGAGGAAGTCGCACTAGCATGAATCCTGGAAATAGGTGGATCAACATCATGCAAGCAATCAATGTCAAGAATGTCCACTAGTGGGACTAGAGCATCATCGTCACCTATGTTACTGTTGTCATTCCACTCAAGTGGTGTAGGTGAGGTGGGAAAGACCAAATGGTGGTCATCTTCATCGTGATGGAACCATGTGGGGGTGCATCATATTCCACCATGGCCATCGTCTTGTCCAAAGGAAGGACGAAGTCGTTGCGAATCGGTGTGTCATCATATATGGGACCTAGCACCAAATGAGAAGACACAATATAGGTAGAGGTTAAGTCGTTAGAAATCGAAGTGGCCTCACATGCCCTATCAACTATCACACTCTCTCTATGTGGTGGTTCACTCACTCCCTTAAGGTAGGTGCACTCAATCTCACGTATGGTGGAGTCACTCATCTCACTCAAGTGGTGGGGGTTGTGGCTCTCCTCACATGGGAATTGGGGTAACACATCATATATGAGGCTAGTGGTGAAGTCACTCTCACTCTCAATATGGTGGCACAAGTTACTCAAGTCATCATATGTCGCCTTGGTCGAAGGGAAAATCCCATGCTCAACCATCTCGAGATCGTCGCCGTGGATGAAGGCCGAAGATGGCACATCATCACTCTTGCCTCCTAAGATGGAAGCATCATCCTTGCTCGTCACCATGTCGCTCGCCTCCAAAGCATGTTCCTTGAGGGTCTCCGTAGTCATACTTGTCGCCGCACCGTCTTGAAAAAGAGTCGATGTAGACTCGGCACCATCAATGCTACAAAGAGGGATGGCGGTGAAGTCAAACTTGGGAGCATCGTCTTGGAGCTCGTCGGGCTTGGACATCTTGGTGGTGCTATCCTCATGCTCGTTCTCATGGAGCTTGGTCGTCGCGAAGTGAGCTTGGGGTGGAGAAACCTTGGCCTTCATGAGTTCTTGTTCCGCCTTGAGAGCACCAATGTAGTTGTCGTTGAGGGACTTGTAGTTCGCGAGGAAGATAGTCTTGGAGATGTCGTTGTGCAATCCCATCATGAATTGGAACTTCATTGAAATGGGGTCGTTCACGCCGGCTCGTCGCAAGGCATTCTTCATCTCCTTGAAGTACTCGTCGATGGACTTGGATCCTTGTATGGTGTTCTCCAATTGGCGTCGAAGTTGTTCCGTGTAGGTTGGAGGCACAAACTCTCGCCGCAAAGCTCTCTTCGTCTTGGGCCAACTCATGTCGTAGCGCTCCGAAAGTGTGTGAAGCCACCATGTCGACGCGTAGTCGTGGAAGTTTCTTGTGGCGCACTTCACTTGATCTTCGGGAGGGACTTGATGTATCTTGAGGTAGTCGTCCATTAGGTGCTCCCACTCGAGATACTCCTTGGGTTCTTCAGTCCCATAGAAAGGAATCTCGTGGTTGGTGTCGAGGTCGTAGTAGCTCGTGGAAGTCGCGGATTTGAGCTTGGGGAGCTTCTCTTGAGCGTAGTCTTGGGGTGCTTGTTGGCGAAGATGTCGTATGTCCGTAGGCGAAGATGCCTTGAAGTCGCTTGGCGAAGATGCCAAGGGAGATGGTGAAGTCGTTGAGCGGTTGTTGGTGTTGAGCTCTTAACCTTCACGTTCTTGTTGGTGATGGTGTCGATGCCGATGTGATCTTGCCGGAGATGGTAGCTCGGAAGCATGTGCTCTTGAGCATCTTCTCGAAGATGAGGAAGATCGCTTGTAGGACTTGATGAGGGCTTTGATGTCCTCCATTTGAGCTTGCATCTTGGCGTCGAAGTTGTTGTTCGTGGCATCGAACTCGTCGTTGTTGTTGTAGACCGAAGGGGAAATGCCTTGCCTATCCATCACAAGGCTCGAGTAGAGGTGAGTAGGAAATGAGATAAACAATATCAAGTTACCTTTTCCCAAAGTTGAGGATGTATCCCGTTTCACTCAATGTGAGACGAAAGAATAGTGGAATTGGTACCGGACTTGTTCACTCACATCTATCAAGTAAGGCTTATGGAGTGGCTCGGTGAGGATAGTGGCACAAAAATTTGATGCAAAATGTTAGCAAGAGTCAATAATGTTGAAAGAGATTCACAAATTCGCAAGTGAAACAAGTAGACCAATAGCAAAGAATTGCACACGGAAACACACACACGGATAGATAAATGGGGCCGTGCAACCAAGGAATGAGCACAAAATGTGGAATCCACGGAAAACACTCGTGCCGCACAACTCAAGAGAGACGCTAGCACGATTGCTCAATAGGCGGATACGACACTTGTGCACAACCTATAAGATGCAAAATGGATAAACTTCCTATCCCAAGTATGTTATTATGTATGGTTCCCGGTGTTTGATCCAAGATGATTGGATATGACAATCTTATGTGCGATGTGGTATGATGCTATGGCACTTGCTTACAAGCTTCTTTGCTCTTTCTCTTTTGCTTAAAAGCTTATTCTTTCTTTCTTTCTTGATATGGCCACAATGCGAAATGCACAAACCAAGATAGCAATTGTGTATATGCGGGAACAATCTTGTGACACAAGGGATGATATGATGATACCAATATGATATGGTATGTATGCAATGGAAGGGTGGATCACTAATGTGCACAAGTAACGTTGCCGGCAATACTCAAATGGCTAGTCTCGATAGGCAAGTAACGCAAAATGGGCTAGGGGTTATCAATGCAATTGCAAGGGGAATATACAATGATGTCGTCGAGGTTACCGTCCGTGGCAATGATGAGAGGCGGTGTTGTCGATGTCGACCCGTCCCTAATTAGCCGAAATACCTTAGGAAACGGAAAAACCACAACTCAAAATCTCAAGGACAAAAGTCAAATGGTGGTAGCGGAAAGCGGTGGTGTTGCACTAGGCAATGCGGAAGTGGAGGTTATGGTGATGGACTATACACGGTGTCGGAGTTGAAAGCACGGTCCCTAAGTAGCTGAAACACCTTAGGAGACACAACTCACAACAGAAACAAAATTGGGTTAAGTTGAGGTGGTGGAAGTGTATGGTGGACAAGGTTATGCGGAAGTGGTGGTGGTGATTGATGGAGAAGCAACCGTACCTAAGTAGCTGAAACACCTTAGGAGACTCGAATCACTACTCAAGCAACCACTAATGCTATGGGGAACAAGATGGGTTAGGTTGCGGAAGTCGGTGGTGGTAATGCGGATGATATGGTGGAAGGCCTAGGCAAACTTGCCAAAATTCAGAAAATATGATGGAGTCAAATGATGGAGGTGGTATTTTTGTGGGAAGGGGGATGTCCATAGCTTCAAAACGAGCTAAAGAACGTCAAAATCGGACTTCGGATGAATTAGATATGGCCAAAACAATAATTCAGCCGAGTCAGTGTCAGGGTTAGCCGGACATCCGGGAGGAGGTCCGGATGATCCGGGTGTTTGGCCGGATGATCCGGGTTCGTCAAGGCCGGTTCTGTTGTCTAGGTGTCCGGACGTCCGGGAGAGGGTCCAGCTGATCCGGGAGGTGTCCGGATGATCTGGGAGAAGGTCCGGATGATCCGGGCAAGTCAAACTGCTCGGGATTTCCTCTCGCGGACGAATTTTTGGGCGGAAATGGGGGATTTTCGGGGCAAAATTGAGGAGATTTCGTGGATGGAAGGTGGGGAAACTTGGGGAGATGCTAGATCCACTCGAAACCAAGCAAATCCATGGATCAAAATCAACAAAACATCATCAAAACCAACAAATCACAAAAAATAATTGGGGCCATTTTTGGTGGGGATTTTCGAATTTAGGACGAAATTAGCAAAACTAGGCTAGAAAACAAAGGGGTAGGGGCTCCAAATTCGTGATCAACCTTGCTCTGATCCAAGATGATGTGGAGTGAAACTCCGTACGGCTGATCTTTCACGATTGGAGTGGGATCCCTTGAAGAAAACGAAGAACACGGGGAAGAACGGAGAGAAATCACAAGGGGAAACACTCAAGAACAAGTCCAATCACACATCCACTAGACAATCAAACACACAAGATCCACAAGGTACATGAACAACAAAGGAAAAGATACAAGGTAGCGTTCATCTCCATGAGGAGGTCTTGAAGGGGGCCGCCCAAGTGGGGTCCTTGATCGATATATCCCGCTGGATCTTCTCACATGGAGGTCTTGAACTCCATGGGAGTGGTGGTCTCTCTCTCAAGAGGAGAAGGTAGGAGCAAAGCTCACATACAAATGATCTATCACTTTGCTAACCCTAGAAAGGAGGTGGAGAAGGTCTATTTATAGTCTAGTGGGCGAAGGGGTAAGTGAGGGGGCGAAACAGGTACATGGGCCTCGGCCCGGGGGCATGCACGCAGGCAAGGCCGGATGATCCGGATGGGGGTCCTGTCGGGGATATACCCCGCGGTTTGACCCGGCCGGAAGCATGACCCGGCCGGGCTTGGCGTTTTTATTAGTAACCTGTCGGAGTGGCGACTCACGAGCCTGGCGACTCATGGATGGCCCTAACGGCGGGTTAGATAGAAGACTAGGCCCAAGGCCCAGAAGGCCGGCTCATGTTATGGTGGGCCAGTTTACGAGGAAAGGCATAAGGAGTTTTCCCTTAAGGGGGCAGACTAGGATTCCAATTGTAATAGACTAGTCCTAATCCTAATAGGACTCCACATGTAACCCGCCCCTTCAACTTATATAAGGAGGGGCAGGGCACCCCAAGACAGGGGAGCGAAAAACAATCTCCAGGGTTAGACACAAAGAGCCGGCTTACCGGCGACTCCCTCATGATCATAATGAGACCTAGCCAGAAACAGCATGTAGGATTATTACCGGATGATGTTTCCTGGGGCCCGAAGCTGTCTAAACCCTTGTCTTGTGTGATGATTCGCCTCGCGTCTCTCGTCCCGTTCAACCCCTCTCAAGCTACCACATAGATGCGTTGGCCTCGCGACTAAGTCCTCGCATTAAGGACATCTGCCGTGACAATTCCACGACAGTTGGCGCCCACTGTGGGGCCTGCGCACGGTGGTGTTGAGTTATTGGAGGGATCTTTCCAAGGATCGAGAAGTTCATAATTTTTCGGACGAAGAAACACCCATTTGGAAGGATCCGCGTCAGTTTTGTGTTTAATGATCCAGATTTATGATCTGTGAAATTTAAGTTCAGAAAAGTTAGGGCAGCGTCGGTGCGCCACTACAAGTCGCCGAAACCAACCGAAACACAAGTCGCCGAGATCAATATGAAAATCCATCAGGCACTACCGTGGTCAGCTAAAGCTATGTCTCAGACCGGTTCAGAATTGTCCCGAGGTGGATCCGTAAAAGCGCCTGTTCAAAGTTACTGCTAGAAACCTGATTGAGGAGATCATAAAGATCAATCAATATGAGGTACAGATCGCCGAGACCGACAGCTTTTTACGGCTCCGTCGTCTGTGTCCAAATCCAATTCAAACATTGTATAAAGAAGAAATCAAGTGGACGTACGGCTGCGTTGGAATCTATTCCTCTCATTATGATAAACTAGTACTACTTGAAGCAGTACGCGCGGAGCAGATCAAGGTCTTCATGCTTGTAGGAAAATTATTGCTGATGGTCCAACAAGGGCAAGAGTATTGCACGGTGGCTGTGTATAACATGGGAAACTATTGGGATCAAGTCGGACTGCGCCAGGGGAAGCCACGATCCGGAAACGGAGCCGCCACGTTCTAGACTTTTACGCCCGCCTGTGTGACGCCCGGCGGCCAGATCCGCCAGTCTTTGCTGAGCCGTCACGCTGCCTCCATGACCCCGTGCCGCCTTGAGCCGCCGTTGCAAGCCCGACCTCAGTCTGTCCTGCTATGACCGAGTAACCGTCATGATCTCTGCCTTTGTCGTGGCTGAAGCCGCCTTGCTACTGCCGTTTACCTAGAGCCGGCCTGCTACCTCATCCATTCGACGCCGCGCCTGGGAGCCGCCCTCAGCCTCGCTCCACCAACTTCTGTCGAGTTGCCGCCTTAGAAAGGTCCTGCCACGGTCGCCATCTCTGTCTCACTGCCGGAGCGTGCGCCGAGCCGCTGTTTCCACCTCATCCACAGCTGTGACCCGCCGCGGTTGAGCCGCCCCGTGCAACTCCACCCCCGAGTCACTGGCCTTGGTGTTGAACCGCCGTCATTGAGTCGCCCTGTGGTTTCACTTGAGCCGCCGTCCACCTTCAGAACGCTGAAGCTGTTGTCCGCCTCCGATGTGGCCCGCCTCTACTGGGTCGCCGCGCGCTCGTGTCAGCCTATGGTCGTCACCCACCACCCCTGCATGCTCGCCTGAAAACGGCTGGCTGTGGCCTGAAGAAAGGAAAGTGGTAGAGTGTGGATTTTATACTAAAACGGGGGAGAGTGCAGCAGGTGCTATTCCAAGGAATTAACAAGGCTTTGCATCATGGCCGAATATTTTAATGGCCAAGTGGACCTAGAGACAGCGTCTGCGTACGGAGCTGTCACCTAAATAAAATCAGGTGATATTTATCCTATATATATTTTTTGGTTAAGTATATGTTGATTTCTTTCGACAAACAACTACTGCGGCCTGCTGTATTTTTTGTACGCAGGACAATCATGTTTATACTGCGGGTATGGGGCGCGAGCTGGCAACATTATGTACCAGCGTTTGTCTGTGCCATACTGCCCGGGGAATGGACGTACATAAATCGCCGCCCTTGCGGCCTAGTCTACATCGACTCATCGGGACCGCGCCTGCAGTTGGTTCATTCAACCGTACCCGCGCCGACTCAACTGTCCGCATCCACGGCCGACTTGTCTGTCCGCACGGCTTGGAATGCCACGGCTGACTCACGCGTCCGCTCCGTCTACTAAATTTCGCGGTTGACTCCGATATATATATCAACAAATCAGAGCCGCGTCTGTTCACACAAGCTGTCCAATGGACATATGCGAGCCGTCCCCGCTATGTTGAGCCGCCGGGGTCGCGTTGAGCCGCCTCTGTTGCGATAAAACAGATCATCCATCGTCCAAACAAATCAGGTGATATCCATCCAAGTTTTTTTATTAGCACATGTTGTTTTTTGTCAAAGAACAAGTTTATCTTTGCCTTGGTCTGCAATATTGTTTATGCAGGCAATTATTTATGACAAAAAGTGATATTATACCGCAGAGATGGAGGCACGCCAACATCTTTTGGCACATGTGGTCGTCGTTACTCAACGGACTCCCGCACCGGCTTACAACGCCGTGGCCGTCTCTCGCGACCGCGCCGACTTACAACGCCGTGGCCGTCTCTCACGACCGCGCCGGCTTACAACGTCGTGGCCGTCTCTTACGACCACGCCGGCTTACAACGAAGAGGACAACTTGCTCGTCCACACCGGCTTACAACACCGCGGCCAACTCATCTGTCTGCTCCCGCGGCCGGCTCGGCCGTGATTCATTTCAGCTTCACCATGGTGATCATCAACTCCGCGGTGATAATTACTGACCTGACGCATCAGGTGAAATTCATCCAGTATATTTTATATTATATATTGCTTTCTTTAAAAGAGCAATTACTCTGGCTTGCAAGTTCTCCAGTGCAGGACAAGTTATATCACTGAGACGTTAAATGACTCGTACCGGTTTATATCACGGTCAAATGTGGAGAATCTCAAGACAACTCCTCGAGTCGTCTTAAGACTCGGGGGCTACAATGACATGACTCGGGAACTCCAGGTCATTGGAGGGAATGATAACCCGGTTCCGGAGGACACCGCCATATTGATGAAAATTTAAAGGCCGTCAGAAAATTGTCGGTTCAAAATAAAGATTCCGGTTTAAAATCCGGTTCAAGAGACATCTCTCTCCCGCAAAACTTTGAAGCTCCCAAATCCGGTTCAAACATCCGGCTCAAGGTAAATTTGTCTCTTACAAAGCTTTTAAGCTCTCAAATCCGGTTCAAATCCGGTTCAAGGTAAATTTGTCTATCACAATGCTTTGAAACTCTCAATATCCGGTTTTTCCGGTTCAAAAAGAATTTATCTCTCGCAAAGTTCGAGTTCTCAGGAAAAATTAAAGGGACCAAAAAGAGTCTGTTACAAAGCACAACCCAAACATAGGTACCCTGCTTTAATGACCATTCGGAGCTGGTCGTATTCGAATTTAGCTTAAACCCTTTTGGTGTGACCCTGATCGTATTCGAATCAGAGTCGTTAAATATTCTCATGATCACTAGGGGGCTTCCTGTTCAAACATAGGTCGTATTCGAACCAAAGAGAACATAGCTGTCGGTACCCTCTTGATCGGCACACTGCCGAGCTCACTAGGGGGCTTCTTGATCGTATTCAAATCATAGCTCAACCCCTTTTGGGAACCGACGTGGATCATATTCGAATCAGCGTTGTTAAACAACTCTCAAGGTCATTTGGGGGCTTCCTGTTCAAACATAGGTCGTATTCGAACCGAAGAGAACATAGTTGTCGGTACCCTCTTGATCGGCAACGCCAAAGCCACCGGGGGCTATATGATCGTATTCGAATCTTCGCTTAACCCTTTTGGGACGGTTTTCTGATCGTATTCGAATCAGAAGCCTCAAATTTTTTGAAGTCTCTTTTTGCAAACAATTTTTGGATTTTATTTGAAGCTCTTTGGATCATATCTAAAGTGTATATGAGTGGTTGCTATTTAACCCGGTTTGACTTTGGATGATAAGTCGCCATCATATGACAATCATAAACATTTGGAAGTCTTGATTTCTAAAGATTGGGTTATCACCCTTACTGCACAGGTCACATAAACCGACAGTGAAAATTCAATATCACAGGTATAATATTATTATTATAGTTATGATTCATAACAGGCTCATCTGTGACTCCTTATTACACATCAATGGTTATATGTGAGATATTATGACCCGCCCTGTGGTAAACCTCCAAGGGATCTTGTGATCTAATTATGTGCAGGATAAGACTACATTTGGGTGGTTACCCGCCCTGGTTTTTGACGTTAAGTCGCCAGGGCATATGTTGTTTAAACTCTGCAGGATTTACAGAGCTATGACTTACATAAATGATTAAATTCAAGCCCATCATCAAAGATTGAAATTGGTGTCTCAAAAGGGTTATCAATTCTTGATTTTCTCAAAGGCTATAAGCTGTCGGGTTGTACAAATTCCGGATTACAATGGAGGCATATTAAATCGCCATCGACCAAGAGCCGCCGGGTATTTAAACTCCGGATTAACTTATCAACAGATGAGGTATTCAAATTCGTTTTGGCGCAATGGTTATTATTTTATCAATGGATATGATTTATTCTACAATGGAAAAGAATAGTCCCGAGTCGCTGCAGGCTTACGACCCGGCACTTGGGGGCTACATTATTTAAATTGAGATCACATCAAATATGCAAGTCCCATGTCACTGCCAGCATGCACCATGGCACTTGGGGGCTAATGTAAAGACATTTTTTGCTCAACTTATTGAAGACCCGACTCATCATATTGTAATGAGCCGGCCCTTGGGGGCTGCCAATTGCTCCTGTCGAAAATTCAAGGTACACAAGCCTTAATCTATTATATTGAAAGATCCACTACTCAGTTGGTAGAGTACAAAGCTCTTAACCTTGTGGACGTGGGTTCAAGCCCCATGGTGGAGATTACATCATATGTTGTTATTATCAATGAATCATATACAAAGTCCCAGCTCGGTAATATCTTACTGACCCGGCCCTTGGGGGCTACACGTTATTGTTCAAATCTACATGATCATATTTATAAAGTCCCTGCTCATTATTGCATAATGACCCGGTACTTGGGGGCAACACGTTATTGTTCAAATCTACATGATCATATTTATAAAGTCCCTGCTCATTATTGCATAATGACCCGATACTTGGGGGCTACACGTTATTGTTCAAATCTACATGATCATATTTATAAAGTCCCTGCTCATTATTGCATAATGACCCGGTACTTGGGGGCTACATATATGGAGTATTCAGTTTTTAATAGTGGCTGAGATGAGCAACCTGGATTTCTTCAAAGTGGCAGTAATTATATGGAAACAAGTCTTAAGCCATCACTTTGTTCTGCTCAAGACTTGGGGGCTACAGGTAATATGGATATAAGGGAGAAAAATCTTCAAATTCTCAGTTCTGAGCAAACCAGATTGACCCGGTGTCTGCAAAAATTATGACCCGGCGTCGGTAACAATCATGACTCGGTGCCATCCATATTTACAAACCGGTAATTTTGGTAATATTAAACCGGCAAGTTTTACATCTTCAAACCGGCTGAACATCAGATGAGTATTTCAAGACCAATATTTCTTAAACCGGCGCTTTGGAAGCCGACTCAAATGGATTGTTTCTTATAATATTTCTCTACAAGAGTCAATGTCAGCAAATTGGTTATGAAGCTGACCTATTGACCCAGATTTTTTAGAAGAAGTGCCTGGAGCACAACCTATCAACTTTGTTCTTGTGTTTATTTTACAGGATCAGTTTAACATGGATACATCCAAATTAAACTGGGGGCTAATGTCGGGGATATACCCCGCGGTTTGACCTGGCCGGAAGCATGACCCGGCCGGGCTTGGCGTTTTTATTAGTAACCTGTCGGAGTGGCGACTCATGGATGGCCCTAACGGCGGGTTAGATAGAAGACTAGGCCCAAGGCCCAGAAGGCCGGCTCATGTTATGGTGGGCCAGTTTACGAGGAAAGGCATAAGGAGTTTTCCCTTAAGGGGGCAGACTAGGATTCCAATTGTAATAGACTAGTCCTAATCCTAATAGGACTCCACATGTAACCCGCCCCTTCAACTTATATAAGGAGGAGCAGGGCACCCCAAGACGGGGGAGCGAAAAACAATCTCTAGGGTTAGACACAAAGAGCCGGCTTACCAGCGACTCCCTCATGATCATAATGAGACCTAGCCACAAACAACATGTAGGGTTATTACCGGATGATGTTTCCCGAGGCCCGAAGCTGTCTAAACCCTTGTCTTGTGTGATGATTCGCCTCGCGTCTCTCGTCCCGTTCAACCCCTCTCAAGCTACCACATAGATGCGTTGGCCTCGCGACTAAGTCCTCACATTAAGGACATCTGCCGTGACAATTCCACGATAGGTCCGGATGATCCGGGCGTCGTCCGGATGATCCGGGACCTCGTCCGGATGATCCGGCTCCGCTGTGGAGATTCTACATGCTTCGGGTGTCCTCGGACGCAATTACCCGGATGATCCGGATGGCGACCTGGATGATTCGGCTGAGCCCGGATGATCCGGACGGCGGTCCGGATGTCCGGCCTTGCTCCTGCAGCCGCTCTGTCTTCTTCTTCTCCTTTCTTCTGTCTTCTCTTTCATGCCTCCCTCGCGGACGGTGTAGTCGTTCCTTGGCGCTTGCACTCCTCCTCGACATCCGTGAAGCTCCGACAATACCTATGCATGCACACGGGAGGAGTGTCAAGTAGTATACCATCCTCGAGAGGGTCAAGTGAACACGTGTAAAGGAGATGATTCACATTTGTGTATGTGAAGTAGATGTCGCACGTGTCACTTGCCAAATGGACTCTTGACATGGTGATGTCCGTAGGATGCTTCGCATCAGTTGTCCTACATGACACTCGATACTCGCGTGTGACGCTTTCTGTGGGCCCGCGAGGTCGTCGTCCATCACTTTGACGAACAGCCGGCAGTGAGGTTAATTTGACCAGCAAGGTAGAATCTTTTTTGTTTGTGTTATGGTGGGAGTATATATATAGTACGCGTCGAAGAGGTGGGAGGGGACTAGCATATATACCATACGTGCGCGTTCGTGAACAAGTACACCTCACTCAGTGTCTGGACTTTTCGGTTTCCGAGGCACGTGCCACATCAAAGTTGTGAAATTGGCTATTCAAACATCACACATCACCTCTTTGGGCCACATGCATGCAGGTGGTTGTTATCCTAGCTAGGACACTCACGTGTGATGCTTCCATCTGTGGGCCCACGAGGCCATCATCGATACATGCATCACTTTGACCTACATCGGGAGAGGTTAATTAATTTCACCATCGAGGAGGATTCTTTTTCGGTTGTATTACGGTAGGAGCATATAGTATGCGTCGAAGAGGGGGAAGGGGGCCATCATATGTAGTATGCTTCATGAACCTCGCTCTGTGTGGGGACTTTACGGTTTTTTAGGCATGTGGCACATCAAAGTTGTGCATTTTGGGTATTCAACATATATATGTTTGGCCCACATGCAAAGCGGTGGTGGTTGTCCTCTCGCACCCACTTAAGCGGTTATCAGCGATATCGATGCTTTCCATCTGTGGGCCCGCTTGGTCCATCACTACTTTTTGCCTGACAACGAGAGAGGTTAATTCGACTTAGGAGGGGATTATTTTTTTGTTTGTAATACGGTATATATATAGGTCATGCTCTGGGACGACATGATACAGTTTGAGCACACACACATGCATGTGTACGCATGAATCCCTCCCATCGAGTCGAAGTGGCTAGTACAATGACACGTCATAAACCGATCTCGCTCTGTGTGGGGACTGTACAATTTTTGGCGCACGCGCCACATCAATGTTGTGAAATGGTATTCAAACATGCATGTAGGCATCACCTCCATACATATGCATGTAGTGGTTGTCTTCGAATGGTACACTCCCTCGCGTGGTTATCAGCGACAAGCCTATATATTCGTGGACCCGTGTGGACATCCATGATCACCTTGACCGACAACAAGATAGGCTACCATGGCGGATTCTTCCTTCGCTTCGTGTTATCGTAGTATAGGTCGTGGTGAGATTCAGACCTAATTAAGTTTGAGTGCATACTATGCGTGCATGCATGAATCCCTGTCATCGGCTTGAAGTGTGGTGTGACATACATATGCATCCTCAACCTAACCCTCACTCAGTGTGGGGATTTCTGGTTCGAAAGCACGGTGCCACATCAAAGTTGTTCCATTGTGTATTCAAAACACACCTCTTCATACATATGTTTGGGCCACACGCATGCAGTGGTTGTCTTCGGGGAATAGCTACTTGCGTGATTATTGGTGAGCGAGCCCATCTCCGGGGTCCCATGGACGGCCATCACTTTAACCAACAACAAGAGAGAGGTTGTACGACCAAGGTGAATTATTCTTGGTCTGTTTTACGATCCATCTTGGTGAGATGCCTCTCTGGCCCGCTGACTGAAAGTGGGTGTGTGGGGGGCGGGGGGCGGGCGGGGCTGCTACTTCGCACTTTGCTAGGTGAACCTCGGTTGGGGCTGCTACTTCGCACTTTGCTAGGTGAACCTCAGTTGGGGGGCTGCTACTTCGCACTTTGCTAGGTGAACCTCGGTTGGGGGGCATGCATTCATAGCTTAGGATTCCCTTCGTGCCGACACGAGGGGGGCAAGCAATACCGTGTGCTTTGCGAGATAGGTGCCACATCGAAGTTGCATTTGGTATTTGAACATCAAACCACCCTTTTCATACATAAATTTGGTCCACGTGCAAGTGTGTTCGTGTTCTGACCCTCTCCCACGTCATTTTTCGCCAAATTTATGAACATTAGACAAGTTGGATGACGCAACAGACGCAGTTCACTCACACTAACTGTGTGCCACGTTGGTGCCCCTGTCACACACATCCGCACAGTACATTGGGCTCCACGAGGCTTCCCCTCTCAAAAATATCTACCCGCCTGCAGCTTTTTTCTGTTTGATAACACACGGTTATTATGTTTCGACCATGTGTGATGTTTCTTGTTCCCAATCCCGCTTGCATCCCCCGAAAATAGTTGCCCGCCTCGAGGGTTTTTCTGTTTCATAACACACGGTTGTTATCTCCGGACCGAGTGCGATGCACCATCATCCCAATTTTCAATAGCCTCGACATTTCACTTTCGCATAGTAAAATTTTCTGTAGCCGCGTCATTTCCTCAAACACCCCCCCCCCCCCGCCCCCCTCCACACACACACACACAGCAAAACCTCCTCGGGCGCGCGCACGCACACACACCCCCTCCCTCGCTCGAAACCCTAGCAAGGTCCCCGCCGTCGCCACCACAAAACCTCCATTGTCAACATCTGCCAGTTTGCCCGTGCAGCTTATCCACCGATCTCCATACCCAGGCCGCCCTGAGTTTCTTAGATGACGCATGCCAAACGCCCCCTTTCCCACAGATCCCCATCTCCATCTCCCACTCCAGAGCGTCGCAGCCTAAGCCCGTCTACGCTTCCTGTGGAGCTCGAGGAGCGGCTGGCCCAAAAGAGGTGTATCACGGTCTCTTCGCCCGACATCGCCGAGGAAGCTGACGACCATTACTGGCCGCAGGCACTCAATCAGTAGGCTAGAGTATGCGGGTATGTCGTGGACTCCGGCTACGATAGCGAGGTCGTTGATAGCGACGACCTGTGGTGGGCTATGTCACAGGTTAAGTGGCCTACCCCCAACCCCTCGGGTACAACCGACGTCGATCTCATCCATGGCCCTGCTGCTGATCTCCACTGGCTTGTTGTCAAGAATTTGCCATCCTGCATCGCCATTGAGCCCCTTTTGTCATTTCTAAAGGACACGTTCTGCGATGCTGGCTTGGGATCCACAGCTTCCAAGTCAGACCTCATCGATGGCAACCACGAGGAGGGCACCCTCCCCGGCTCTTCCAAGGGGAAAGAGCCCATCTGCTCTTCCAAGGGGAAAGAGCCCATCTGCGACATCAGGGAGGGCACCCTACAGCCGTGCTCTTCCAAGGGGAAGGAGCCCATCTGCGATAACATGGAGCGCATCGAGGGTCCATGCTCTTCCCATGGGAACGAGACCATCTATGACAAGTGAGGAAACCCATGATTTGTTTTGTCGTGCCTCTTCACAGGGGGAACCCATGATTTGTTTTCTCGAGTCCCTTTTGTAGTGTAGTGAGAATATGTCTAGTTTTAATTGCTATATTTGGCTGTTTGCATTATGCCTTGTTCATTTCGGTTTTTCACAATGTGATGCTCTATATGTGCAATTATTTACTATGCAGTACATTTCATCAATCCAGTTTTAAACATACCAATAGGAATGCATATATTTGCTTGCTATTAAGCCTGTTATAGCTAGCATATGCCTCTTTTAAAGTTTTTTGATTGTTCGGTTGTTGTAGTTAGCATATGTTCAGTTTCAAATGCTATCTTTGGTTGTTCGTAGTATGCCTTGTTTATTCCAGTTATTCACAACATGATGTTCTATATGTGCAAGTATGAACTGTGCAGTTCCATTTCATCAGTACCAGTTTCAACAACACTATGAATGACTACATTTGGTTGCTGCATCTTGTAGTTAACACGCCTTTCCATTTTTGTTTAACAATAACCAGTGTACTTAGATCGGCACAATACCAGTTTGAATGACTATGTTTGCTTGTTGTCAAATGTTAGGCCTGTTGCAGTTGACACACCTTTCCACTTGTTTTGCTTTACTAGCGTGCTTAAACCTGCACACTGAAGCTATCTTTTGGAGATTATTTTGTCTGCCATGGATAATTTTGGTTGATGTTTAGCCTGTTGTGCTTAACATACCTCTCGATGTACCTACACAGGACAATTTTGGGAATGACTGCTATTTTCCATTGAGGTTAGTTTCATCCCATGGCTTATATATACTCACTGTTCAGGATATCGGTAGCTGGTACCATATAGGCCGGGGCTGATAAGGGACTAATCGGTGAATCAGACTTTTAACTGAATATATCTGTAAGCCGTTAGGTTAACTAGGGCCATATGTAATATATCTAAGGCTACATAGCAACATGCACTGTACTTAATGTCTAAATATGCAATCCTAGGCTACATAGCAACAAGGAAGAGCGTTACCTTATTTTTCTGATGATGTCTAGATATGCGTAGAAGAGTAGTAACAAGAACAACAACAACACAGCCTTGTTTGGATACTCAACTTAGCTAGAGGTTAGAGTTAGTTTCCAGCTCATGACTAACCCTGAACTAACTCCATCCAAAGAGGTGTTTGGATGACAGGGTTAGATTGACAATAAATGCACTAGGAGAACTAGCTCCAATTAGCACCTCTTGGGTTGGATAGTTTTTTTGGGTGGGTTAGATGCAACTAGCTCAAACTAGCCCTCATGTTTGGATATACTTTAGGGCTATTTGAGCCCGAACTAGCTCAAACTATTTGAGCCCAAACCAGCATCAAGTGAGGAAGCTGATAAAGATTGTTAGTAAAATGGGTCAAAAGATGGCAATTAAACTATTTGTTTACACTTTATCCAAGATAACAACAAACTGCAGGATGTTAGTAAGAACTCTGCAGCCTTCTTTTTACTGCCCATAATGAGTTGTGTTACATGATGTCTACTACGCTACTTTATTCTTGTAGACACGTGTTGGGCCTCCAAGCGTAGAGTTTTGTAGGACAGTAGCAATTTTCCCTCAAGTGGATGATCTAAGCTTTATCAATTCATGGGAGGCGTAGGATGAAGATAGTCTCTCTCAAACGACCCTGCAACCAAATACAAGAAATCTCTTCTGTCCCCAACACACCCAATACAATGGCAAATTGTATAGGTGCACTAGTTCGGCGAAGAGATGGTGATAAAAGTGTAATATGGATGGTAGAAATATATTTTTATAATTTGAAGAAAATAAAAAAAAGCAAGTTAGCAAATAGTAAACGGGCACAAAAATGGTATTGCAATGCTTGAAAATGGGGCCTAGGGTCTGTACTTTCGCTAGTGCAATCTCCCAAAGTGCTAATATAATTGGATCATATAACCACCCCTCAACATGCAACGAAGAATCACTCCAAAGTTCCTATCTAGCGGAAAACATAAGACAAAAAATTTGTAGGGTACGAAACCACCTCAAAGCTATTCTTTCCGATCAATCTATCCTAGAGTTTGTACTAAAATAACACGAAGATATTCTTTCCCATCGATCTAACCAAGAGTTCGTACTAAAATAATACCAAAGCAAATTGAGATTCATAATATTCATTCCAACACAAAAAACTTCAAAGAGTGCCCCAAGATTTCTACCGGAGAAACAAAGACAAGAACGTGCATCAACCCCTATGCATAGATTACCCCAATGTCACCTCGGGAATCCACAAGTTGAGTGCCAAAACATATATCAAGTGCATCAATACGATACCCCATTGTCACCATGAGTATTCAATTGCAAGACATTATGAAGTGTTCTCAAATCCATAAAAGTATTCAATCCGATAACAACAAAATCTCAAAGGGAAAAACTCAATTCATCACAACAAGATAGAGAGGGGAAAACACCATATGATCCGACTATATTAACAAAGCTCATGATACATCAAGATCGTGACATCTCAAGAACACGAGAGAGAGAGAGAGAGAGAGAGAGAGAGAGATTAAACACATAGCTATTGGTACAAACCCTCAGCCCCGAGGGTGGACTACTCCCTCCTCATCGTGGTGGCCGCTGGGATGATGAAGATGGCCACCGGAGATGATTCCCCCCTCCTGCAGGGTGCCAGAATGGGGTCTAGATTGGTTTTCGGTGGCTACAGAGCCTTGCGGCGGCGGAACTTTTTCGGAATATTTGGGAATTCATAGGGTAAAGATGGGGTGCGGGAGGCCACCGAGGTGGGCACAACCCACCTGGGCGCGCCCTGGTGGGTTGTGCCCCCCTCGGGGCACCCCCCCAGGTGCTTCTCTGGCCCACTAGTGGTCTTTTGGTCCATCAAAATTCCACAAAAAGTTTCGCGGTGTTTGGACTTTGTTTGATATTGATTTTCTGCGATGTAAAAAACAAGCAAAAAATAGCAGCTGGCACTGGGCACTGGGTCAATAGGTTAGTCCCAAAAATGATATAAAGTTGCTATAAAATGATTGTAAAACATCCAAGAATGTTAAAATAACAGCATGAATACTTCATAAATTATAGATACGTTGGAGACGTATCAGCATCCCCAAGCTTAATTCCTACTCGTCCTCGAGTAGGTAAATGATAAAAGAAATAATTTATGTAGTGTGAATGCTAGCAAAGTGAATAAGTTCGATCAATGATAATTTCAATCACTTTTCCTAGCATCATAACAACAATTCTTTCTTATAAAATTTCTCATGTTAAAGTAGCAACCAATTCACATGTTAAGGTTCAAACGATGAATTCTCTTGAAACCCAACAACCTATGTTCTCAGTCACCAAGCAATTGCAATTCAACTTATTCAGCAGAGTTTAAGTAAGAGCTCCAACTACTCAACCATCATATAGTCTTCTATGATTGCTAACACTCACCGCGTACACATGATCAAAACGTTTCAACCGGACACATAGAAAGATAGGGGCTTATTGTTTTGCCTCCCAACGTATTCACCTCAAGGGTGATGTCAACAATAATAACTCATGCTACCCATATCCAACTGGATATATGTGCCTAGATCTTTTCTCACCACATGATGCTTGCCAAAAGAGAAAAATAAAAAGGAATAGAGAGAAAAACTTTGACTCTTTGCATAAAAGTAAATACTGAAAAGTAAAAGATAGGCCCTTCGTAGAGGGAAGCAGAGGTTGCCATGCGCTTATTTGTTTGTATGCTCAACCCCTTAGTGCAATATAATGTCATGTTATATTGCCCCTTATGATAGCAACCTTTATTATGCAGTCTGTCGCTTTTATTCTTTGCCATCACAAGTTCGTACAACGCTCAGTTTTCTCTTACACTAAATGATCTAACACTTTTAGAAGCAATTTTTATTGCCGTATTGCACCGATGACAACTTACTTGAAGGATCTTATTCAATCCTTAGGTGGGTATGGTGGACTCTTGAAAATAAGATTTGGGTTTAAGGGTTTTTGGATGCACAAGTAGTATCTCTACTTGGTGCGGAATTTTTGGCTAGCAAGGATGGGGGCAAGCACCACATGTTGAAGGATCTATGACAATATAACTTCTATGTGAATATGAACAAACATAAATCATTACGTTGTCTTCCTTGTCCAACGTCAACAATTTCGGCATATAATATTTTGATGGGGGCTCACAATCACAAAAGATTTTCAAGATAGTGTATTTGCATGTGAAGGTTCTCTTCCTTATACTAATTATTCGTGAATTGCTTGTATGACCAATATTGTGATTGTCAAGCCTCAAAAGATTTCACTTTCTAAACCCAATGTGAAGCTACCACTAGGCATGATATGTTTGAACTTCATGACATTCAATTCATTCAACAATTTACTCATAGGATATAAGTGAAGCACAAGAGTAAACGACAAACTACTCCAAAAAGATATAAATGAAGATCATGAGTATAATATTTCTTTCTCTCAAATTAATTTAAGTGAAGCAATAGAGAATTCCTTCAAAAATAATAAAGCACGCCGTGCTCAAAAATATATAAGTGAAGCACTAGAGCAATTCCATAGAAAAGAGCTTCGTTGACGGGATGTGAATGCCGCTTACCCGGCCTCCCTGGCAACTATTTGAGGGCTCTATTTTATTTAAAAACTTTCAGATCTTAGTACTTTATTAAAATAGCAAGCAAAACAAAATAAAATGGCATTCCAAGAATAGCACACATCATGTGAACAAGCAAAAACTTAGGCTCAACCGATACTAACCGATAATTGTTGATGAAGAAAGGTGGGATGCCTACCGGGGCATCCCCAAGCTTAGATGCTTGAGACTTCTTGAATATTATCTTGGGGTGCCTTGGGCATCCCCAAGCTTGAGCTTTTGTGTCTCCTTAATTCTTCTCATATCACGGTTTTCCTAAATCTCAAAAGCTTCATCCACACAAAACTCAACAAGAACTCGTGAGATAAGTTAGTATAAACCAATGCAAAAACCTTATCATTCTCTACTGTAGCAAATCAGTACAATTATTATTCAACATTGCATACTAAATGCCTCTGCATATTTAATACTCATATCCTCAAATAGAATCATTAAACAAGCAAACATACGCAAACAATGCAAACATAACAGCAATCTGCCAAAACAGTACAGTCTGTAAAGAATGAAGAGTATCAATACTTCCCTAACTCCAAAAGTTCTAAAAATTTGCCACACTGTAGAAAATTTATCAGAGCTTATTTTTGAAAAAGTTTCAATATTTTATCACATTCTTACTTTTCTAGGGAATTTATGCAACATCGATAAACTTTCTATTTTCAAACAGCAACATGTAGACTTGTAAAATAGGCATAGTAAAGGCTATCAATGCCACTTTTATTGAAATAAAAGATGCAAAACATTATCCTAAATAACAGGAAGTAAATCCTAACAAAATAAATTGACGCTCCAAGCAAAACACATATCATGTGACGAATGAAAACATAGCTCCAAGTGAGGTTACCGATAATATTGGAGACAAAAGAGGGGATGCCTTCCGGGGCATCCCCAAGCTTATTTGCTTGGATCTTCCTTGAATATCACCTTGGGGTGCCTTGGGCATACCCAAGCTTAGGGTCTTGTCACTTGTAACATCCCAAATTTTCAATTTGGAATGATATACATTAGATCATCATTGCATATCATATTTTATTGCATTTTTGGTTTGATCCTAGAAATTCTACACAACTCAAGGACCCACAGAGTGAGTTGGGGATTTCGTTATTTTCATATTTGGGTTTTCTCAAATTTTGAAAATAGGATCATTTGATTTTATTTATTTTATCTTCAATTATTTCATTTATAAAAATAAGAGAGAGGGAATAAAATGACTTTCCCAAAAATAAGAAATATTGAGGATTTAATAAAAAAATCAAATCTTATTTTATTTGGAGTTTTCCTATTTTATTTGAATTTAGGAAAATTGCACGTTTTTCAAAATTGCATTTTAGGGCCAAGAAAATGTTCATCTTGTTCTAAATATTTTATTTAGACGGCGAAAAATTTATTTTGGCATTTTTAGAATTTTATTTTATTTTCTAGATTTTTTCTCAGTTTCGGCGGAATTGTTAAAAAAAAACTCCCGCGCACCCGACAGGGCCGAAGCCCAGCCGAACAGGCCGGCCCGCCCGCGTCACCGCCTCCCGCCGCCGTCTCCGGATCGGAGACCGCCGCCGCCGCCCGAGTCCGGGAGGAGCACGCCTCCCGAGGCGCCCCCTTCCCCAAGCCATGCCCCCCTCCTTAAATAGCCGCCGCCGGCGCCCCTCACCCCGCCACCGAACCCGCAGCCCCGCCGCCGGAACCAGCCCCGCCGCCGGAGCCGCACCACCGCCAAGCTGCCGTCGCCGACGCCCGCAGCCCCGCCGCCCCACGCCACCTCCCGTCGCCCCGCCGGAGCCGCTGGACTTCGCCGGAGCCCCGAGCCGAGGTAGCCGCCCGCCGCCCGGTTTTCTGAAGAAAACCGATTCGGTTTTTTTTAGAAAACCCTATGTTTTTTTAGATCGGTTTTGTTTTTTTGGTTTTCTTATTTAGCGAGCATTCGCTCGTTTGTTCGTTTTAATGAACGCGTTCATCATTTAGTTACAGTTAATGAACGTCCGTTCGTTAAACTGTTCGTCAGTTTTTTTCTCGGATTTTCCGCGATTATTTCTGATCGCGATTTCCGATCTGTTTTTCGTTTTGGTTTAACTTTTCGCTCATTTGTCGGGATCAGGCGATTCAAGCGCCTAGAGTTTCGTCTCAAAACCCTCTTTCTATTTAACCAACTCAAACAATTTTTTGCTACTGTAAAATTTGACTTAGGTCCATATTCGTAAACGAAGCTTGTTTCTTTCGCCGTTTGACTTTCGTTGCTTCGTTTGATTTGATTCTTTTTGCAAACCGGAGTTCTTAAGTTGAACTTTCTGGTTAGATCTTGTAACACCCACGATGCCAGTGCAGATGACGCAACCGAGCTCAAGTGGGAGTTCGACGAGGAACGTGGTCGTTACTATGTTTCTTTTCCTGATGATCAGTAGTGGAGCCCAGTTGGGACGATCGGGGATCTAGCATTTGGGGTTATCTTATTTTCATTTGGATTTGACCGTAGTCGGTCTATGTGTGGATTTTGGATGATGTATGAATTATATTTATGTATTGTGTGAAGTGGCGATTATAAGCCAACTCTCGTTATCCCATTCTTGTTCATTACATGGGATTGTGTGAAGATGACCCTTCTTGCGACAAAACCACAATGCGGTTATGCCTCTAAGTCGTGCCTCGACACGTGGGAGATATAGCCGCATCGTGGGCGTTACAAGTTGGTAATCAGAGCCATCCCCGACTTAGGAGCCCCTGCTTGATCGAATTGCTGGCGTTGTTGAGTCTAGAACAAAAATGTTTTGAGTCTTAGGATTATATATATCGGAGAGTAGGATTCTTTTTACTCCTCAGTCCCTTCGTCGCTCTGGTGAGGCCTCCTGACGTAGAAGTTTTGACTCTTCTCTCCTCAAATTTCACTAAAAAAAAATTTTGGATCACGCGGGTATCTTAGAATCGTTCCGATGGTTTTGTGACGAGAACATTGTTCTTGGTGCCTCCTGACATTTAGGGGTTGTGGCAGTGTCCCGGGGAGTTGAGCTCCGAGGTGTTGTCGTCACAATTTTATCGTTGCAGTTCTGGAATACCTGAGTTTCGCCAACATCAAAATCTCTTTTATGCGGTTGTTGGTGAGATCACCTCGACGCCACCCAGTACTGGGGCGGGAGTTCGGGAGTATTGCCATAACTCGTATAACGGATGTTTTTCGAAGGTTGAGGTACACGATTTCCGAAGGTTTCTTGGTTATGTGTTGACGGATGGATACAGCTGGATCTAGGGATTGCTAGTTTGGGTGATATATTTTGTGTCGCCTGTATCCCCAACACCAAATTGCATAACCAGAAAGTTTCGGGAGTTTATAAGTGGGAATTCAAGTAGCTTCTAGGATATCTTTGCGACAGACGCATGATATGAGATTGGGGTTCGACGTCTAGTGGTCCGCCTTTCCACGGTTGGTTTTACAGTGGTCTCGTAGTGTCTTAAAGAGTCCTTGGCTATGCCGACTCGGGGACGCTTCATATGTCATGTGCACTGCCTTGTACATGATGGTGTTGTACGATCGAGCCCGTGTGGGCCCCACCACGAAAACTTCGGACGAAATCTCTATCATATGTTTGTTTTGGCTTATTCTGCAAGCCAATACTTTGTTTTGTTTTGAATTGTGGTATTCGAGTTGCTTCGAAGTCAAATGTTGATTCCATACCTTTTTCTAAGTGGCTTCTCAACTAATGGAAGTGTGATGATTTACTATGGAATTCATTCGTTCATCCTCGTTCGAATGTTTATTGTGAAGACGATATGTTGCAATTTCTATCCGTTGATTCAATTTGCATATCTGTCTATCAAGATGCTAACGGATGTCACCCTCTTCAGGATGGCTCCGCCAACGCGTCAGAATCCGGAATGCAATGAAGGGAGTCAGGCGAACCCTCCGCCACCACCTCCGCCTCCGGAGGCATGGCAAGCTATCATGGCAGCCACCAACGCCAATGCTTAGATGATTCTGCAACTCTTGCAAGAATGCACCCAAGGCAAGGCAATCAAGGAAATCAAGGTCAAGGCAACAATCAGCCTCACTTTGCTACTCTCAACCAGTTTCTCGCAAATCATCCCAAGTCTTTCAGCTACTGTGCCGAGGCCACGGATGCCGATGATTGGCTCGTGGACATCAACAAGCATTTTGAATGTAGCAATGTCAGGCATGAGGACTATGTCAAGTTTGCTTCTTTTCAGCTCAAGGACCAAGCTGCTGATTGGTATCAACAATACAAAGATTCCAGAGGAGGTCGTGTGATCACTTGGACTGACTTCTGTCGGGACTTCAAAGCGCACCACATTCCACAAAGTGTTGTTGAGAGCAAGCGTGAGGAGTTCCGCAATCTCAAGCAAGGCAACATGTCTGTGTATCAATTCAACATCCAGTTTCAGAAACTTGCTCGCTTCGCTAAACAAGACGTTCCTGATGAAAAGAGCATGATCTATCACTTCAGAGGTGGCCTTAGAGAGGATCTGCAGTTAGCACTCGTTCTTGTTGAGCCTACTCAGTTTGATCAATTCTATAATATGGCTCTGAAGCAAGAGGCTGCTCAGTTCAAGTGTGAGGCTTCTAAGAAGAGAGTCAGAGACGCAGTTCAGTCTTCTTCTTCCTCACTAGTGGCTGCTAAGCAATAGAAGTTCTGGTTGCCTCCTCCTCCTCCGTTTCGTCAGCCTTACCAGCAGAAGAACAAAGGTGGCCATGGATCTTCCCACTCTTCCAACTCTGGCTATCAGAACAAGTCTCAGAATCAAGCTCCAAGGCCGAATGCTCCTTATCATCGTCCACTCTCAGAGGTGACTTGCAACAAGTGTCAACAGAAAGGTCACTATGCTAACAAGTGCTTCAACCAAAGGCGCCTTCCGCCGCCTCCTCCTGTGAGATCTTCCAGCAATGCAGTGGTCAAGCATAATCCCAAGTCTGCAAAGGTGAACATGATGAATGCAGCTCAAGCGGAGGAATCTACTGATGTGATAATGGGTAATCTCTCAGTTAATGATATTCCTGCAAAAGTTCTTTTTCATACTGGTGCATCGCATTCTTTCATGTCATACCCATTTGCATCGAAGCATAATGTGGACACAGAGATTTTATCCAAAGTTATGCAAGTTGTTTCTCCGGGAAAGCTTTTGACTTCTAGTTTGGTTGCTCCCGATGTTTCTATCAAGATGGGGAATTATAAATTTCTGTCTTCTCCAATTGTTCTTGGTGACTCGGATATTGATCTTATTCTCGGGATGGACTGGCTTTCTAAGCACAAGGCTCAACTTGATTGTGCTGCCAGGGAAATTCAATTGACACACTCTTCTGAGGATGTTATCATTTATGCCGCTCGTGATGAAACCATTCGGTTGTTTTCTCTCAATGAGAAGGCGAATTGAATGCCATCTCTCAGATTCCAGTCGTTTGTGAGTATCAAGATGTCTTTCCAGACGAGCTTCCGGGTATGCCTCCTCACCGGCCAGTTGAGTTCGTTATCGATCTTGAGCCCGGTACTGAACCCGTTTGCAAGCGTCCATACAAGCTTGGACCAAGGAGCTGAAGGAATTGAAGAAACAGCTCGATGAACAAGAGCGTCTGGGTTTGATCAGACCGAGTTCATCTCCATGGGGTTGTGGTGTTCTTTTTGTCCAGAAGAAGGATGGCATGGAACGAGTTTGTGTCGACTACCGTCCATTGAACAAGAAGACAATCAAGAACAAGTATCCACTTCCCAACATCAATGAGCTATTCGAGCAACTTAAAGGTGCTAAGGTATTCTCCAAGCTTGACCTTGGAATGGGTTATCATCAGATTCGCATTCATGAAGAAGATATTCCCAAGACAGCATTCAGAACAAGCTTTGGTTCTTATGAATATACTGTCATGTCTTTCGGCCTTGTCAATGCTCCTCCTACATTCTCTCGGATGATGAATTTCATCTTCAACCCCTATACCAATGAATTTGTCCTGGTGTATCTCGATGATATCTTGGTCTTCTCCAAGAATAAGAAGGATCATGCCAAACATTTGCGATTGGTGCTCGACAAGCTCAGAGAGTATCAATTTTATGCGAAGTTTTCCAAATGTGAGTTTTGGCTTGATGAAGTTCTTTACCTTGGTCATATCATCTCTGCCAAGGGCATCGCTGTTAATCCCGAGAAGGTGTCTGCAATTTTGAATTGGGAACCTCCTCAGAATGTCAAGCAGCTTCGCAGTTTTCTTGGTCTTGCAAGCTATTGTCGAAGATTCGTTGAAAATTTCTCTAAGATTGCAAAGCCTCTTTCCAACCTCCTCCAGAAGCATGTGAAGTATGTCTGGTCTCCTGAGTGTGACGTTGCTTTCAACACTCTCAAAGAGAAACTCGTCACAGCTCCTGTCTTGACTCCTCTTGACGAATCCAAGCCATTTGAAGTTTTCTGTGATGCTTCTCTTCAAGGTCTCGGTGCTGTGTTAATGCAAGAGAAGAAAGTTGTGGCCTATACCTCTCGTCAGTTGAAGGCCAAGGAAAAGAACTACCCCACTCACGATCTTGAGTTGGCGGCAGTTGTCCATGCATTAATAACGTGGAGACATCTCTTGTTGGGAAGACAAGTGGACATATCACCGATCACAAGAGTCTCAAGTACATCTTCACTCAGCCCAACCTCAACCTCAGGCAGACTTGATGGGTCGAAATGATTCAAGAGTACAATCCGAGTATTGAATATACTCCAGGCAAAGCCAATGTCATTGCAGATGCTTTAAGCAGGAAGGCTTATTGCAACAGCTTAATTCTCAAGCCATTCCAACCGGATCTTTGTGAAGCTTTCCGCAAGCTGAATCTCCAAGTTGTTCCTCAAGGCTTTCTTGCCAACCTCATAGTCTCTCCTACTTTGGAAGATCAAATTCGTGAGGCACAACTTCTTGATGGCATGGTGAAGAAGGTGAAACGTGGTATCGACAAGGGTCTTTCCAAATACAAGTGCTATCGCATTGATGACAGAGACACTTTATTCTTCGAGGACCAGATTGTGGTTCCTAAAGGTGATCTAAGGAAAGTCATTATGAACGAGGCGCACAATTCTCTTCTTTCCATTCATCCTGGAAGTACGAAGATGTACCATGACCTCAAGCAGTCGTATTGGTGGACTCGAATGAAGCGAGAAATCGCTCAATTCGTGAATGAATGTGATGTCTGTCGAAGGGTGAAAGCAGAACACCAACGACCAGCTGGTCTCCTCCAACCTCTTGCTATCCCAGAATGGAAGTTTGATCATATCGAAATGGACTTCGTGACTGGTTTTCCAAAGTCCAAGCGTGGAAATGATGTTATCTTCGTTGTCATTGACAAGCTTTCTAAAGTGGCTCATTTCCTTCCAATCAAAGAATCCATCACAGCAGCTCAGTTGGCAGAGCTATACACCTCCAGGATTGTCTCCTTGCACGGCATTCCACAATTGATTTCTTCAGATCGTGGAAGCATCTTCACTTCTAAGTTCTGGGACTCCTTCCAGAAGGCCATGGGCACCAACATTCGCTTCAGTACAGCTTTCCATCCTCAAACTAGTGGCCAAGTCGAGCGAGTCAATCAAATTCTTGAAGATATGCTCAGGGCTTGTGTCATTTCCTTTGGCATGAAATGGGAAGATTGTCTTCCATATGCCGAATTCTCCTACAACAACAGCTTCCAAGCGAGTTCGGGCAAGGCCCCATTCGAGATTCTCTATGGCAAAAAGTGTCGTACTCCTCTCAATTGGTCAGAGACTGGTGAACGCCAACTTCTTGGCAATGACTTAATCATAGAGGCTGAAGAAATGTGTAAAGTCATCCGTGAAAATCTCAAAGCCGCGCAATCGCGCCGAAGAGTTACTATGATAGTAAGCACCGTGATGTGTCTTTCGAGATTGGAGACCATGTCTACCTCCGCGTCTCTCCAATGAAAGGCACTCGTCGCTTCGGTATCAAAGGGAAGCTTGCCCCTAGATACGTGGGTCCTTTCAAGATCATTGGCAAAAGAGGCGACCTCGCCTATCAACTGGAGCTTCCTTCCAACTTCGCGAATGTGCACGATGTGTTCCACGTGTCACAGCTTCGCAAGTGCTTCAAGACTCCTGAGCACACCATCAACTTCGAAGAGATTGACCTTCAAGAAGATCTGTCTTATCATGAGCATCCCGTTGCTATTCTTGAAGAAACTGAGCGCAAGACTCGCAACAAGTCAATCAAATTCCTGAAAGTGAAGTGGTCGCACCATTCCGACCGAGAAGCCACCTGGGAACGCGAGGACCACCTCCGTTCCGAATATCCGGAGTTCTTTCAGTCCTAGATCTCGGGACGAGATCCTCTCGTAGTGGTGGAGTGTTGCAACACCCCGGATGTAACTTTCCATATTTGTAACTCCGACTCTTGCCATTTTCGGCTATGTGTTATGATATTCCCTTCGTGGTCGGGTTTTGTTTTTCGTTTTGCATTTTGTTCATGTCATGCATCTCATATCATGTCATCATGTGCATTGCATTTGCATACGTGTTCGTCTCTTGCATCCGAGCATTTTCCCCGTTGTCCGTTTTGCAATCCGGCACTCTCACCTCCTCCGGCGCACCCCTCTTGTTTCTTTTCGTGAGCGGGTGTTAAACGTTCTCGGAATGGACCGAGGCTTGTCAAGTGGCCTTGGTATACCACCGGTAGACCACCGGTCAAGTTTCGTTCCATTTGGAGGTCTTTTGGTACTCCAACGGTTAACCGGGTAACCGCAAAGTCCTTTTGTGTGTTGCAGCAAAACCCCCCTCTAAACAGTCCAAAACCCCTCTAAGTCACTTCCATGCTCTAGGTCGTTGGATCACGATCTTGTGGGCGAAAACCGCACTCCATTTGAAGCCTCCTAGCTCCCTCTAGCTATTTAAACACCTCCCCCTCCAAAATCTCGGGCAAAAACCACCCTAACCCTAGTCCCCTTCCCCTCTCCGCGGCCGGACGCGTCCGCCGCCGCCGGACGAACCAGCGCCGCCGCGCCCGGCCAATCAGGGGCTGCCGCGTGGCCCCGGCCACCGCGCGCGCCGCCGGCCGGCGAAGCCCGCGGGAGGCCCCCCAAGCCCGCGCGCGGCTCCCCCGCCGCCCGACGCCTCCTTCCTCCTCCACGTCCCGCGCCGCGCCGCCGAAGCCCGGCGCCGCCCTCTGCCGTCCCCGCCACCATCGTCGCCGGCCGGAGCCGCACCACCGCCGCCGCGGCTCCAACCGCACCGCCGCCTCGGTGCCCGCGCCGCCGCCTCCTCCTCCGCCGTTCGCCGGCGCCGCCCCTCCTCCGAGCTCCCCTCCTCCTCTCCGCCCGAGCCGGCGTCTCCCCGAGCTCCGGCGGCCGCGCCTTCGAACTCCGGCCAGATCCCGATCCAAAGCCCTCGGGTTGACTTTTCTCCCTCTCCCGAATATTCTGTCCTAATATTTTTACAATATGTGCACCTATTCATCGCATCATAACTCTCTGCATATAGCTTCGTTTCGTCCGTGTAATATATCGAAATATTCGCCTCGTGATGCTCTTCATTTTGTTCCATTGCACCATGTTCATTTGAGCCCACCTTGATCCCAAATCTCTGGTGCAAGAGTGCTAGTTGCTGTTATCTGCTGTTACTTATCAGATCTTGGTGATTTGTTATTTTTGTTGCTATTGATCTGTGCATCTTATGAGTATGAGCTCTACATGTGATTTGATGTATGTCATGCCATCTTTATAGAGGTGTATGCCATGTATTTTTGTGATCTCTGTGGTGACTACCACAAGCATGCAAACTAGGCTTCGTAATGTTTCTGTTTTCAGGGACTTAGTAATTTTACCAAGTCTGTGACTGCTGTTATTTTGTTGCTATGTATCCATGTCGCTACAGAGAGATCTATGCTCCTTTTGGAGATGTTCAGTAAAGATGTTTTGTAGATATTGTTGTAGTTGATCCATTCATGCCCTTGTTTGAAATTATGGAGTGCCATAGCATGACTCAATTGTGCTCTACTTTTGCTATAAAATATTTCTGGCAGATTGTTTACGTGTTATTCAATTTTGCCAAGCTTGTTGTAGTTGATCCATACATGCTATGTATTTGCTCTTGCCATGGTTAGCTTCGTAAACATGTCATATTGCTGTAGGTATGCTTGTTTTGTCATGCATTGCTTTGTGGTGAGTGCATCAAGCTCACCAAGATGCCTTCATATTACTGTTTCTGCCATGCTCTGTTTTCCGCTAAGTCTGAAACCTGTTAACGAAACTTGCTATGTTTACATGGTTGCCATCATATCTTCTGGCTTTTGTTCTATGTATTTAGTAGATTCATACCATGCCTTGTTTTTCTATGTTGAGTTCCTGTAGCATGTTGATTGTATGCTCTGAACATTGTTACCTGATGCTGTTTCTGCCATGTCCAGTAATTTCTCTAAGTCTGGAACCTGATATCTTTGCACTTTTGCCATGCTTGTTCGAGCCTGTTATGTTGTGATCTAGCCGTAGCTCAGTGTTCATCTTTTGCCAAGCATCACCTGTAGATTACTGCCATATGTTTTTTTCTATGTTGGAGTGCTGTAGCATTGTTACTTGTTGCATTCTAAGTGCTATCATGCTGTTAATCGCAGATTCGTGTCATTCTTGTTTTGCTTGCCATTTGCAAACCGTGCATCCGTTTCCGGTGATCTTTATATCGATTTCGACCGAAATCACCTCATCTTTCCAGTGGCATGCCTGGTTTGCCAAGTTACTGCCTTGTTCATCATTTTTCTTCCGGAGCACGCATATGCATCACATACCACATCTCGCATATCATACATGTTTTGCATCATGTTACTTGTGCATTTCTCGTGATTGATTGTGGTTCCGTTGCTTGTGTTCTTGTTTTGGGTAGAGCCGGAAGACGAGTACGCTTACGAGGAACCTGTTGAGTATGCTTACGAGGATCAAGCTTTCGACAACTCTGAGAACCTTGCAGGCAAGATGACCATACCCTCGAAATCACTTCTATCTTTGCTTTGCTAGTTGTTCGTTCTATTGCCATGCTGCGCTACCTACCACTTGCTATATCATGCCTCCCATATTGCCATGTCAAGCCCCTAACCATCCTTTCCTAGCAAACCGTTGTTTGGCTAAGTTACCGCTTTTGCTCAGCCCTTCTTATAGCGTTGCTAGTTGCAGGTGAAGTTGAAGTTTGTTCCATGTTGGAACATGGATATTTTGGAATATCACAATATCTCTTATTTAATTAATGCATCTATATATTTGGTAAAGGGTGGAAGGCTCGGCCTTATGCCCGGTGTTTTGTTCCACTCTTGCCGCCCTAGTTTCCGTCATGCCGGTATTATGTTCCTTGAGTTTGCGTTCCTTACGCGGTTGGGTGATTTATGGGACCCCCTTGACAGTTCGCCTTGAATAAAACTCCTCCAGCAAGGCCCAACCTTGGTTTTACCATTTGCCACCTAAGCCTTTTTCCCTTGGGTTTTCGCGAGCCCGAGGGTCATCTTATTTTAACCCCCCCCCCCCGGGCCAGTGCTCCTTCGAGTGTTGGTCCGAACTAGGTAGACTGCGGGGCCCCCTCATGGAAACTCGAGGTCTGGTTTTACTCGTAGGATGTCTCATCCGGTGTTGCCCTGAGAACGAGATATGTGCAGCTCCTATCGGGATTTGTCGGCACAGCGGGCGGCTTTGCTGGTTTTGTTTTACCATTGTCGAAATGTCTTGTAAACCAGGATTCCGAGACTGATCGGGTCTTTCCGGGAGAAGGTTTATCCTTCGTTGACCGTGAGAGCTTATGATGGGCTAAGTTGGGACACCCCTGCAGGGTATTATCTTTCGAAAGCCATGCCCGCGGTTATGAGGCAGATGGGAATTTGTTAATGTCCGGTTGTAGAGAACTTGTCACTTGACTTAATTAAAATACATCAACCGCGTGTGTAGCCGTGATGGTCTCTTCTCGGCGGAGTCCGGGAAGTGAACACGGTTTGAGTTATGAATGACGTAAGTAGGAGTTCAGGATCACTTCTTGGTCATTACTAGTTGACGACCGTTCCGCTGCTTCTCTTCTCGCTCTGTTTTGCGTACGCTAGCCACCATATATGCTTATTGCCTGCTGCAGCTCCACCTCATTACACCATCCTTTCCTATAAGCTTTTATAGTCTTGATCTCGCGGGTGTGAGATTGCTGAGTCCTCGTGACTCATAGATTCTACCAAAACAGTTGCAGGTGCCGACGATGCCAGTGCGGATGACGCAACCGAGCTCAAGTGGGAGTTCGACGAGGAACGTGGTCGTTACTATGTTTCTTTTCCTGATGATCAGTAGTGGAGCCTAGTTGGGACGATCGGGGATCTAGCATTTGGGGTTATCTTATTTTCATTTGGATTTGACCGAAGTCGGTCTATGTGTGGATTTTCGATGATGTATGAATTATATTTATGTATTGTGTGAAGTGGCGATTGTAAGCCAACTCACGTTATCCCATTCTTGTTCATTACATGGGATTGTGTGAAGATGACCCTTCTTGCGACAAAACCACAATGCGGTTATGCCTCTAAGTCGTGCCCCGACACGTGGGAGATATAGCCGCATCGTGGGCGTTACAGATCTCTTATTTGAGTTTTACCTATGCATTAGACGAGTACTTATTGTATGCTTGTTTGTTTGCGATAGAGTACCCGGAGTGCGCCACTTGCTACTTCGAATCCCTAGGTTTCACGGATCATCAGCAAGGCAAGTAACACTTTGATCATACCTCTTTTCATACCCAGTTTTATTGCATTAGATCAATCCTCAAACAATTGCATGATTAGGATCTGATTAAATTGTGGGTTGGGAAGTAGCTGATGAGGTAGAACCTATTGCCCTGTTTATTACCAAACCCTTGGGAGTTACTTCTACGTTTGCTTATATTGCTATGCTATGCTAGTAGACGTGGATTGGGTGAGTGTATCCATGACAGATGTGAGATTGTTAATTAATGGTTCAATTTAAGGTGGCTACTTAAACACACATCTGGGTGGATTGAGGCACCTGGGTATTCCAGCGATTGCCTATTTTTTTTATGGACCGACACCCATGTTCAAAGGGATCATGAGATTATTCATGCTAGAAACTTCCGTGTGCAGCCACAAGCTATTATGGGCTCTAGCATAGTTGATTAACTTGTGTGAACTCTTACAGTGGTAAACTAGCAGATGTAGGGGTTGTAGGTGGTACTGTCTACCCAATCGTAAGGTGCAAACGCTTTTGAAATACTATGTCTCGGTCATCCGTTTCTCAAACATCATGTAGTGCGAGAATCCCAACGGAGGAGATCGAGTCTTGTGGGGAAAAGTGCGCAAACCTCTACAGAGTGTATAAACTAATCATGGTTAGCCGTGTCCCCGGTTATGGACAACTTGAGTATCTAGTACTTGGATTATCATGTGAATCTCATCATGTTACTTTAATTAATTTTGTTGGGATTAATGTTGAAACTTAATTGGGATTGAGATGGTGTCACCCATTCTCAATGTTTAACAACCACCATGATAGTTAAATAAAATTTATTCCTTTGCAGTAGGGAAAAATTGGCTTTTCGCAAAACTGTAACCATAGAGCTTTCCACCAGCCAAATATGCATGTAGTATAACATTATTATGTTCATTACTCTCTATGTGTTACATTGCCAGCATATTCCATGTGCTGACCCGTTTTCGGGCTGCAACGTTTCATGTTGCAGACTTTTCAGACGACGAGTAAGGTGCCTTAGGTCGTGGTTCTATACTCAGTGATGCCGTTGGAGTTGATGGACTCGCTTATCTTCCAAGTCTTCCGCTGTTATCGTTTTTAGATGGCCTTAAGCCATATTTATTGTATTAAGTTCTCTTTTGAGACATTCGAGGTAATAAGTGTGTGATTGCTACTGTGTTATAAATCCTTTGAGTACTGTGCGTGTCAGCATTACTGATCCAGGGATGACACTGATGCACAGAGACTTGACCGTCTGTGGTCTAGTCGCTACATCACTCCTATTCTCCTCATATCGACATCTCACCCAAAACTTGATAACTTCAATCACACAAAACTTAACGGAACTTCGTGAGATAGGTTAGTACGATAAAGAGCAAACCATTTCACTTTGGTACTGTCAAATACAAGATTCATAATTGTTTCCACATAATTCCTACTGTAGCATATCATTTCCACGATTTATATTGAGCAATATAAGCCATAGAACTAGAAAACAAGCAAACTATGCATTGAAAACAGAATCTGTCAAAACAGAACAGTCTGTAATGATCTGGATAACTACCATACTTCTGCTACTCCAAAAATTCAGAAAAAAATAGGAAAACCTGGGTAATTTGTATATCTATCACCTGTAAAAAAATCAGAATTTCTCGACGCTCCAGTGAATTTAAACAATTCTGTTTCTGGAGGCAAAAGTTTCTGTTTTTGCAAAGATTCAAGTCAACTATCATCCACACTATCCCAAAGGCTTTACTTGGCACTTTATTGAAGCGAAAGCAATAAAACATGATTGCTACAGTAGCCTAATCATGTGAACACACAAAAATAGTAGGTAAAAGTGTTGGGTTGTCTCCCAACAAGCGCTTTTCTTTAATGCCTTTTAGCTAGGCATGATGGTTTCAATGATGCTCGCGTAAAAGATAAGAATTTAAACACAAAGAAAGCATCATGAAGCATATGAATAGCACATTTAAGTCTAACCCACTTCCTATGCATAGGGATTTTGTGAGCAAATAATTTACGGGAGGAAGAATCAACTAGCATAGGAAGGCAAAACAAGTGCAACTTCAAAACTTCCAACATAAAGAGAGGAAACTTGATATTATTGTAATTCCTACAAGCATATGTTCCTCCCTCATAATAATTTCCAGTGGCATCATGAATGAATTCAAGGATATAACTTTCACATAAAGCATTCTTTTCATGATCCACAAGCATAGAAAATTTATTAATCTCCACATAAGCAAATTTATTCTCATGAATAGTAGTGGCAGCAAACTCAACAAAATAACTATCATGGGATTGAAAATTAAAATCATGATGACAAGTTTCATGTTTATCGTTATTCAGTATAGCATACATGTCATCACCATAATCATCATAGATAGCAACTTTGTTGTTATAATCAATTGCAACCTCTTCCAAAATAGTGGATTCATCATTAAATAAAGTCATGACCTCTCCAAATCCACTTTCATCAATATAATCATCATAAATAGGAGCCATGCAATCATTATAACAAATTTACACATCAAATCTTGGGGGGCTAAAAATATCATCTTCATCAAATATAGCATCCCCAAGCTTATGGCTTTGCATATCGTTAGCATCATGGATACTCAAAGAGTTCATACCAACAACATTGCAATCATTCTCATCATTCAAAGATTTTTTGTCAAACATTTGATTGAATTCTACTTCTATCAACTGAGCACAATTTTCCGAACCATCATTTTCAAGAAAGATATTATAAAGATGATCAATAATATGATGCAACCTCAATTCCATTTTTATGTAGTTTTCTTTTATAAACCAAACTAGTGATAAAACAAGAAACTAAAAGATTCAATTGTAAGATCTAAAGATATACCTTCATGCACTCACCTCCCCGGCAACGGTGCCAGAAAAGAGCTTGATGTCTACTACACAACTTTATTCTTGTACACACGTGTTGGGTCTCCAAGCGTAGAGTTTTGTAGGACAGTAGCAATTTTCCCTCAAGTGGATGACCTAAGTTTTATCAATCCGTGCGAGGCGTAGGATGAAGATAGTCTCTCTCAAACGACCCTGCAACCAAATACAAGAAATCTCTTGTGTCCCCAACACACCCAATACAATGGCAAATTGTATAGGTGCACTAGTTCGGCGAAGAGATGGTGATAAAAGTGTAATATGGATGGTAGAAATATATTTTTATAATCTGAAAAAATAAAAACAGCAAGGTAGCAAATAGTAAACTGGCACAAAAACAGTATTGTGGTGCTTGAAAATGAGGCCTAAGGTCCGTACTTTCGCTAGTGCAATCTCCCGACAGTGCTAATATAATTGGATCATATAACCACCCCTCAACGTGCAACGAAGAATCACTCCAAAGTTCCTATCTACCAGAGAACATAAGACAGAATTTTTTGTAGGGTACGAAACCACCTCAAAGCTATTCTTTCCGATCAATCTATCCTAGAGTTCGTACTAAAATAACACGAAGCTATTCTTTCCGATCGATCTAACCAAGAGTTCGTACTAAAATAACACCAAAGCAAATTCAGATTCATAATATTCAATCCAACACAAAAAACTTCAAAGAGTGCCCCAAGATTTCTACCGGAGAAACAAAGACAAGAACGTGCATCAACCCCTGTGCATAGATTACCCCAATGTCACCTCGGGAATCCGCGAATTGAGTGCCAAAACATATATCAAGTGAATCAATACGATACCCCATTGTCACCATGAGCATTCAATTGCAAGACATATATCAAGTGTTCTCAAATCCATAAAAGTATTCAATCCGATAACAACGAAATCTCAAAGGGAAAAACTCAATTCATCACAACAAGATAGAGTGGGGAAAACACCATATGATTCGACTATATTAACAAAGCCTGCAATACATCAAGATCATGACATCTCAAGAACACGAGAGAGAGAGAGATTAAATACATAGCTACTGGTATAAACCCTCAGCCCCGAGGGTGGACTACTCCCTCCTCATCGTGGTGGCCGCCGGGATGATGAAGATGGCCACCGGAGATGATTCCCCCCTCCGGCAGGGTGACGGAATGGGATTTAGATTGGTTTTCGGTGGCTACAGAGCCTTGCGGCGGCGAAACTTCTGATCTAGGTTAACCCCGAGGGTTTTTGGAATATTTGGGAATTTATAGGGTAAAGAGGGGGTGCGGGAGGCCACCGAGGTGGGCACAACCCACCTGGGCGCGTTGGGCCCCCAGGCGTGCCCTGGTGGGTTGTGCCCCCCTTGGGGCACCCCCCAGGTGCTTCTCTATCCCACTAGTGTTCTTATGGTCCATAAAAAATCCACAAAAAGTTTCGCGGTGTTTGGACTCCGTTTGATATTGATTCTTGTGATGTAAAAAACAAGCAAAAAACAACAACTGGCACTGGGCACTGGGTCAATAGGTTAGTCCTCAAAAATGATATAAAGTTGCTATAAAATGATTGTAAAACATCCAAGAATGATAAAATAACAGCATGAATACTTCATAAACTATAGATACATTGGAGACGTATCAATTCGAAACCATGAACTGTTTATGATGAAGTATGCATCGTAAACATTGCACCACAGAATAGTGTGTGCGATAGTTGTCGTGTACGACGATGTTACGACGGGCCGACGTTTCATAATCCTGTCCGACACTCATACGACAATTAGCTAATCTTCTTAGTTAGTTATCGCATATGGTCTGGGAAAAGCGAATATGTGTGATTGTCTGCTTATGATACATGTTTTATAATAGTGAACCGTCTGCGATGGGCAGCGCATCGTAAACATAGCACCACAGAATACCGACCGCGATGGCAAGCAAGCACAAACGAGTAGGAGTACTGTATATGCATCTTTGCTCCCTATCCCCGACGGTTTCTCGGTCGTGTGGGAAGGACCCCCCCTATAGCCCACACTCACTTGGCGATGGTTCCAAATGCCATCGCGGAAGGGGTTAAAACCCGTTTGTATAGCACCTCGATGTACCAGTGGGGCTTCCGAAGATGGAAATGTCATCCTCTCTTGAAGGTGGTAGACTTGGACTTGACGATGTCGATGTAAGCGTACTTGTGGGAAGTAGGCGAAGATGCCCTGATAACACTTGGCGAATATGCTGAAGTGGTGGTGGTAGCCGTAGCTTCCTCTTGGTGGCGACGTTGTCGTTGTAGTCGATGGTGCTCTTCATCGATGTTCACATTTGGCTTGCGGGCGTCTTGAAGATGATGACGGTGTCACGTGGTACTTTCATCGGATGGCCGCTCTGAAGATTTGCCACTTGAGCATTGCCACCTTGAAGATGACGAAGGGGAAGAAGACTTGTAGTTGGCCAACACGTGTCGGATGTCATCCATGTGTGCATCCAACTTGACGTTGATGTAGTCCCTTTTCCTTGCTTCGGAGTGTCGCATGTCGATGGAGAGTCGCTCGATGCGGTCGAAGACCAAAGATGATGTGCATTGCCTATCCATCAAAAGCAAGTGGTGGTGAGTAGGAAAGTGAGAGAACAATACCAAAGTTACCTTTTCCGAAGATTGAGGATGATCGAGTATCACTCAATGTAATGCTACAATAGTAGAATTGGTACTGGGTTTGTTTATCACGCCTACACAAGTAAAATCTTATGGAGGAGCTTGGTTAGGATGGGTGGCACAAAATTTCAAGCAAATGTTAGTCAAGATATTGATAATGTTGAGAAGGTTCACAAAATTGCAAGTAAAGCAAATATATCAAAGCCTAGGATATCACTTGGAAACTCACACACGAAAGATTAGTGGGATCCGCGCAACCAAGGAATGAGCGGAAAATGTGTGACCACGAAAAATGCTCTTGTTGCACGGATACAAGAGAGACAATAGCTTGATTTCTCAAATGGACTAGATACGCTAGTGCACCAACCTATGAGAGTAATGTGTCGTCTTCAATCCCAAATGTGCTTAGTATGTATGATCCAAAATTATGTAACTATGCAAAATGGCTCAATCATATTGCTTACAAGCTCTTTGTTTCTCCTCGTTTGCTTAAAAGCTTTTCTTTCTCTCTTTTTTGACTATGCCATGATGCTTGATTTGCGAGCCAAATTATGAGACAATTATGTAAGATATGCACGGGAGAGACTTATGGCACAATGATGATAGCAAGATGATTGCATGCTCAATGTAGCTATGCGGAGTAGGCGTATCACTAAGGTGCACAATATAGCGTGGTCCGGCAATTCTCAACTCGCTAGTCTCGATAGGTACGTGATGCAAAATGGCTCGAGTTATCAAAGCAATGGCAAGGAAAAGTACTAGGTATCGTCGAGGTTACCGTCCTTGCTTATGGTTGGTATGAGGATGAAATGCTTGTTGTCAATGTCGAGTCCGAGGGGACGATGAATAGCGGTGTTGTCAATGTCAAACCGTTCCTAAGTAGCCGAAACACCTTAGGAAACGGAAACCCCAACTCAAAATTGGTCAAATGTGGAAGGTGGTGCTTTTATGGTTAAAAATTTTATGGAAGAAAATGGTGGGGTAATGATCTAAGAGGATGGGGGATGTCAATAGCTACAAAACAAGCTAAAGAACACAAAAAACAGACTTCAAGAGTGGAAGTTATGATGAAAACAAGAAATTGGTCGAAGCAGTTTTTGAACTAGCGGACAGTCTGCTCCTAGGTAGCGGATAGTTCGGTATTCATTCAAAAACCTTCTGATTCGAGCCCACAGTCCGGTATTGGGTAGCGGACAGTCCGGTCCAAGAGCGATTTTGGTCCTGAAGCGAGCGGGCAGTCCGCTAAGGGGGTGCGGACAGTCCGGTGCGGGCTGGGAAAGCACGAACTCAAAACTTTAGGCAGAAATGGATGATTTCAAGCTCGAAATTGGTGGGTAAAAAGAAAAATTGGGTGGATTTCGTGGTGGAGGTGGTGTGGGGGGTTGGGGAAATGGTAGATCCACTTGCCAAACAACAAATTCGTTGACCAAATCAACAAATCTCACAAGATCCAACAAATTGCAAGAAAACTTTTGGGGCTATTTTTGTGGGGATTTTCGAATTGGGACAAAAACCAACAAAATTAGGCTAGAATATGGGGGGGGGTAGGGACTCCAAGATGTGAATCAACCATGGCTCATGATACCAAGATGCTGTAGGGTGAAACCCTAAGGGAGATCTTTTCACACTTGGAGGGGCAAAAGGGATGAACTCATAAGAACACAAGGGAAAAATCACTCAAACAAACCCAATTACACATCCACTAGAGTAGCACACATGAGATCCACAAGAATACAAGAACAAATCAAGGAAAATAGCACTAGGGTAAAGTTCTTGCCACTCCCAAGGAGGTGAGGTCTTGATGATAGTCTTCTCCAAGAGGAGGCCTTGAAATCCACAAGGGGATCTACTCCTTGGAGGTCTTGATCTCCATGAGGAGGGGAAAGATGAGCGAAGCTCTCTCAATGTCTATCCAATACTTTGCTAACCCTAAAAACTGAGAGGAGCACGGAATATATAGTCTAGGGGTGAAAGGGTATGGGCCTCGGTGGTTACATGGGCTTTTTAGCCCAATTTGTAGCGAAACTGGGTGGACCACACAGTCCGGTGGTAAGGACCGGACAGTCCGGTGAGTCCAGATGCATTTTCGGGTGCCACCGGACTATCTGCTGTGGGGACCAGACTGCCCGGTAGTGCAATTTCTGCATGCTTCCTTTTCTTCGTCTTGACACTTCCGGTCAGCTCTTGGGTCTTGGGGTCCTTCTCTTAGGCCTTGGGGGTACTCCTTAACCTCTTGTCAGAGTTCGTCATCGTACCTAATGACGCATAGCATATTTTGGTGAGGTAGCAACCAATTTCCATTCATGTCCATATCTATCTCAAGTAGGAGTGAGTTCACCTTGGTTTCAATGGCGCGTGCTCGAGCTCTTGTTATAGGTCCACGTGGTGCTTGATGTGTTGGTGTAGAGGCCATGGGGATGACCGAAGGATGCTCCGCATCAGGAGCCAAAGAGTATTTGTAAGTATTAGCAGTTGAGTTGTCAATTCAACCACACCTGGAGATTAAATATCTGCAGCAAAGTGATCACTAGCACAGTAATATGATAGTTTGATAGTAGTAGTAATAATAGCAGTGGTAACGGTAACAGCAGTAACAGTTTTGTATCACTTGTAACAGTAGTAATAGCAATAGTAACCTAGCAAGAATAATATGTGAAAAGCTCGTAGGCATTGGATCGGTGATTACGTTGGATAATATTCATCATATAACAGTCATAACCTAGGGCGACACGGAACTAGCTCCAGTTCACAAATATAATGTAGGCATGTATTTCGTAAATAGTCATACGTGCTTATGGAAAAGAACTTGCATGACATCTTTTGTCCTACCCTCCCGTGGCAGCGGGGTCCATAAGGATACTAAGGAATGTTAAGGCCTCCTTTTAATAGAGAACCGGAACAAAGCATTAACACATAGTGAATACATGAACTCCTCAAACTACGGTCATCACCGGAAAGTATCCCAATTGTTGTCACCTTGGGGTTTACAGATCATAACACATTATAGGTGAATATGACTTGCAAGATCGGTTCATGAACATATATATAATGGTGAAAACATAAATGGTTTAGATCTGAAATGATGGCACTCGGGCCCTAGTGACAAGCATTAAGCATTGTAAAGTCATAGCAACATCAATCTCATAACATAGTGGATACTAGGGATCAAGCCCTAACAAAACTAACTCGATTACATCATGAATCTCATCCAACTCCTCACCGACCAGCGAGCCTACGAAGGAATTACTCACTCCCGACGGTGAGCATCATGAAATTGGTGATGGAGGATGGTTGATGATGACGAAGACAGAAGATTCCACTCTCCGGAGCCCCAAACGGGCTCCAGATGCGGCCTCCTGATGAAGAACAGGAGTGGTAGCGGCTCTGTATTGCAAATGCGATGAAACTTCCTCTTCTATTTTTTTCTGGAAAAATAGGATTTTATAGCGTCGGAATTAGGGTCAGCGGAGGCTCGTGGGCCCCACTAACCACCAGGGCATGCCACGGGGGGTTGCGCGCCCTGGTGCCTTGCGGGCAGCTGCCCCCCCTCCAGTGGGTCTTGGTTCCATAAATTATTATATATTCCAAAATAGTTCTCCAAAAAGTTTTGTCCAATTCCGAGAACTTTTATTTCTGCACAAAAACAACACCATGGTAGTTCTGCTGAAAAAAGGTTAGTCCGGGTTAGTTTCATTCAAATCATGCAAATTAGAGTCCAAAACAAGAGCAAAAGCATTCAGAAAAGTAGATAGGATGGGGACATATCAATGGACCACAACTCAATTGCAAACATGTACAAGGAAATCACTCCAAAGGATCTTGAGAGCCACAAGCTTGGGTCAATCAAGCATTTGCTAGCAGGATTGGCCACCACGAACAGCATTTTGAGGCACACTCTGTTGCCCAATTCTGCAGATGAGAGGATGATCCATGGCCACTCCATCACCTTGCTTCACTTGTTTGACTCCCCACCCCAGAAATTCAAAGTTATGAGCTTAATTGTTGAGATGATTAAGAGGACAACTGCTTACAGAAAAGGTCTTGTGGATATGCTCCACACATTCAGATGCTTATAAACTCCAAGGTTGGTATAGATACATATATACTAGACCGTGAGCACCTCCCTCTTCAGCCAAAGTTCGAGGACAATGTGGTGGTGATGGATCCCTCACACCTCACATCACTTGAGGCACAAGAGAAGGCTCAGGCAATAGCAGCAAAGGCAACTCAAGAAGCCGCAGCTCCCAATGCACCCATTGCAAACCTCAAATCCAAGAACGATCAAATGACTTATCTGCTAGAGGCCATCCTGAGGATTGAGAGGAGTCTGGCCAACATCTCCAAGAACCAGGAGAGTCTAGAGCGGGTTGTCGAGACAAAGATACATGATCTTGATGTGAAGATCACCGAGGTTCAGACAGTTGTGGAGAAGTTGCACGCAGACATTGAGGCTAGCAGGATTGCAGTCGAGGATAGTGGAGATGAGAGACTCACTACTGAGAGGTTCCAGACTGTGCCAAGGGAAACTACATCTTCAGTCGTGCCAGTTGCAGACACGAGGCCTAATCACTCTGCACCTGCTAGTGCTGCTTTAGTGCCACCTTCCGTGTCTACTCCACCAGTCTAGCAGACGTCTTTAGAGGCATTTGTAGAAGCAGTTCTCTCAATGCTATCTACGCACACCAGAGCCACAAGCCATAAGACCCCTTCAGGAGCTCGAGAGGATCGTGCCTAGAGTGATAGAGGCAAAGGTGTCCCGTCTTTCGATGAGATGGTGGCTATCGTTTTTGATGGAGTAGACTTTGACGATCCGACTACGAAAGTGCGAGGACGTCGCGCCTTAGCAATCATTAAACCAACTCCGGGAGGTTATTGATCACGCCAGATCACGATCAACCTGACCACAAGGGTCTATTTCCTGCAACCAAATGAAGAACAAGCAAGAAACTAAGATTGCAATCAGGATACTGCGAATATAAGAGGAAAGCTTTATTGATCAAGGTGGGGTTCTGTGATGCCTTGGTCTGGTCGTTGAACAGAAACGAAGTACGCGAAGTTGCAGCTATGGCGAACTGTTAATCTAAACAAAACCTGAAGTCTAAACGATGCCCTAAGGGCTGTATATATGGAGGAAGAGGGGGGAATTTTGTGGCCCTTGGAGGAGGGGTTCGAAACCAACCCTAACTCTTGTTTCCCCACACATACGTACTCTAAAAACAGTCTATACTTGACTATTTCGAAATTACATGGGCCTGGCCCAAAAATAAGGTGACGCATCACATATAATAGCCTCTGGACGAAATTTATGAAGTGGCATCTTGTATATTTTGTCCAAGGCTTCATGCGCTCATTATGGTGGCTTCAAAGTCCTGAAATCATCACTTGTAACTCCGTTCTTGTTCCCCTTGTGCATGCCATCATCTCCATGCTTAATCTTGCTCCAATGTTCATCCCTCTTGTCCAAGCTAGGCCCTACATTTCTAAGCAAGACAAATGTATCTAATTTAGGCAGCATCATATTCTCATGAACATTAGAATCATTACCAAGAAACGAAAGTACCCGATAATTTAATTGGCATGCGCGAGCTCTAGTAATTGGTCCAGTATGTATAGCAGCAGGGGTTGTGAGTGTAACAATGGTATTGATGTCCTCATCATCCTCCCCTTCTTGAAATGAAGTCGTCCTCGACGAAAGCTCATCTTCCTCACCCAAATAAGGCTTCAAATCTGCAATGTTAAAAGTGGGACTAAACCCAAAATCTGCAAGCAGCTCAAGTTTATATGCATTATCATTTATTTTCTCTAACACCTTAAAAGGACCATCAGCACGTGGCATTAGCTTTGATTTGCGCAAATCAGGAAATCTATCATTACGCAAATGTAACCAAACAAGATCTCCAGGTGCAAACACAACATGTTTTCTACCCTTATCTATAGCAAGTTTATATTTAGCATTCATACGCTCAATGTTTTCCTTAGTTAACTCATGCATTTTTTAAATCAATTCAGCACGTTGTTTAGCATCAAATTAACCTTCTCCGAAGATGGAAGAGGCAACAAATCAATAGGTGCACGAGGTAGGAAACCATACACAATTTCAAAAGGGCACATCTTAGTAGTAGAATGCAATGAACGATTATAAGCAAATTCAATATGAGGCAAGCATTCTTCCCACATTTTTCTTATTATTCTTCAAAACAGCCCTAAGCATAGTAGACAATGTTCTATTTACTAATTCAGTTTGTCCATCAGTTTGGGGGTGACAAGTAGTACTAAAAAGCAGTTTAGTCCCCAACTTAGCCCATAAACATCTCCAAAAGTGGCTAAGAAATTTAGTATCACGATCTGAAACAATAGTATTTGGCACACCATGCAAGCGAATAATTTCACAAAAGAACAAATCAGCAACATTAAGAGCATCATCGCTTTTATGACATGGTATAAAGTGTGCCATTTTTGAGAACCTATCCACGACAACAAATATGCTATACCTCCCCTTCTTTGTTCAAGGTAAACCTAAAACAAAGACCATAGATACATCCTCCCAAGGAACACTAGGTACAGGCAAAGGCATATATAAACCATGAGGATTGACTCATGACTTAGCTTTTTGACATGTAGTGCAGCGAGCAACAAAACGCTCAACATCCCATCTCATCTTTGGCCAAAAAAATGTGTAGCAAGTATATCCTCCGTCTTCTTCACGCCAAAGTGTCCCATTAGTCCGCCTCCATGCGCCTCCTGCAACAACAAAAGACGAACGAAGCTAGCTGGAATGCATAGCTTGTTAGCACGAAACACAAATCCATCGTTAACGACGAAGTTGTTCCATGTTCTACCTTCTTTACAATTCTGCAATACATCTTTAAATTCAGCATCATGCACATATTGATCCTTGATGGTCTCCAAACCAAATATTTTAAAGTTAAGTTGTGAAACCATAGTATAACGACGAGACAATGCATCAACAATAACATTTTCTTTACCCTTCTTGTGTTTAATGACATCAGGGAAAGTCTCAATGAATTCAACCCATTTAGCATGTCTACGGTTCAGTTTTTCTTGACTTTTAATGTGTTTCAAAGATTCATGGTCAGAATGTAGAACAAATTCTTTGGGCCATAAATAATGTTGCCATGTTTCTAAGGTCCGAACAAGAGCATATAATTCTTTATCATAAGTAGAATAGTTCAGACTAGGCCCACTCAATTTTTCAGAAAAGTATGCAACATGTTTGCCATCTTGTAATAACACACCTCCTAATCCAATTCCACTAGCATCACATTCAAGCTCAAAAGTCTTATTAAAATCAGGAAGTTGGAGTAAAGGAGCATGTGTCAACTAATCTTGCAATACCGTGAAGGCTTCTTCCTGTGCGGTACCCCAAACAAAAGGCACATCCTTCTTTGTAAGCTCATTGAGAGGTGCAGCAATGGTGCTAAAATCTCTCACAAAACGCCTATAGAAACCAGCGAGTCCAAGAAAACTCCTCACTTATGTTATCATTTTGGGCTGCAGCCAACTCTCAATAGCTTCAAGCTTGGCTTTATCAACTTCAATTCCCTGTGGAGTAACAACAGAGCCAAGAAAAGATACTCGGTCGATGCAAAAGGTGCACTTCCCAAGGTTACCAAACAAACGTGCATCACGTAAAGCAATAAAAACAGCACGTAAATGTTCCAAATGTTCCTCAAAAGATCTGCTATAAATCAGTATATCATCAAAATATACTACCACAAATCGTCCAATGAAAGCACGTAAAACTTCGTTCATTAATCTCATGAAAGTACTAGGTGCATTAGTTAACCCAAAAGGCATGACTAACCACTCATATAATCCAAACTTAGTTTTAAATGTTGTTTTCCATTCATCCCCCAATTTCATACGAATTTGATGGTATCCACTATGCAAATCAACTTTGGAGAATATTGTAGAGCCATTCAATTCATCAAGCATATCATCTAGCCTAGGAATAGGATGACGATAACGAATAGTAATATTATTAATGCCTCTACAATCAACACACATACGCGATGTACCATCCTTTTTTGGCACTAGAATAATAGGAATAGCACAAGGACTAAGGGATTCATGTATATAACCTTTATCGAGCAGCTCCTGGACATGACGCATAATCTCCTTTGTCTCCTGTGGATTGGTACGGTATGGTGCACGGTTGGGTAGCGATGCATCGGGAATTAAGTCAATTTGATGCTCAATCCCTTGAATAGGTGGTAATCCCGGTGGCACGTCTTGTGGGAAGACGTCAGCGAACTCCAGCAAAATGATAGTGACAGCAGGGGGCAAAGAGGAAGGCACATCCTTGAATGAAAATAATGCCTCTTTGCACACGAAAGCATAGCAAACAGATTTGCTAAAACCTTGCTCATCAATATCAGATTTGGTGGCAAGTAAACATGCACTTTTCAATTTAATTTCACAAACAACACTAGATGGTTTTGTTGGGGAACGTAGTAATTTCAAAAAAATTCCTACGCACACGCAAGATCATGGTGATGCATAGCAACGAGAGGGGAGAGTATTGTCCACGTACCCTCGTAGACCGATAGCGGAAGCGTTTAACACAACGCGGTTGATGTAGTCGTACGTCTTCGCGATCCGACCGATCAAGTACCGAACGCACGGCACCTCCGAGTTCAGCACACGTTCAGCTCGATGACGTCCCTCGAACTCCGATCCAGCCGAGTGTTGAGGGAGAGTTTCGTCAGCACGACGGCGTGGTGATGATGATGATGTTCTACCGACGCAGGGCTTCGCCTAAGCACCGCTACGATATTATCGAGGTGTAATATGGTGGAGGGGGGCACCGCACACGGCTAAAAGATCGTTGATCAATTGTGTGTAGAGAGGTGGCCCCCTCCCCCGTATATAAAGGAGCAAGGGGGAGGCCGCCAGCCAAGGGAGGAGAGGCGCGCCAGGAGGAGTCCTACTCCTACCGGGAGTAGGACTCCCCCCTTTCCATGTTGGACTAGGAGAGGAAGGGGGAAAAGGTGGAGGGGAGGAAGGAAGGGGGGGCGCCGCTCCCCTCTCCTTTTCCTATTCGGACTGGGGGGAGGGGCGCGCGGCCCTGCCCTGGCCTCCTCTCCTCTCTTCTACCTAGGCCCAATAAGGCCCATTAAGTTACCGGGGGGTTTCGGTAACCTCCCGGTACTCTGGAAAAATCCCGATTTCACCCGGAACACTTCCGTTGTCCAAACATAGGCTTCCAATATATCAATCTTTATGTCTCGACCATTTCGAGACTCCTCGTCATGTCCGTGATCACATCCGGGACTCCGAACAACCTTCGGTACATCAAAACATATAAACTCATAATATAACTATCATCGTAACTTTAAGCGTGCGGACCCTTTGGGTTCGAGAACTATGTAGATATGACCGAGACACCTCTCCGGTCAATAGCCAATAGCGGAACCTGGATGCTCATATTGGTTCCCACATATTCTACGAAGGTATTTATCGGTCAGACCGCATAACAACATACGTTGTTCCCTTTGTCATCGGTATGTTACTTGCCCGAGATTCGATCGTCGGTATCTCGATACCTAGTTCAATCTCGTTACCGGCAAGTCTCTTTACTCGTTCCGTAATACATCATCCCGCAACTAACTCATTAGTCACAATGCTTGCAAGGCTTATAGTGATGTGTATTACTGAGTTGGCCCAGAGATACCTCTCCGACAATCGGAGTGACAAATCCTAATCTCGAAATACGCCAACCCAACAAGTACCTTTGGAGACACCTGTAGAGCACCTTTATAATCACCCAGTTACGTTGTGACGTTTGGTAGCACACAAAGTGTTCCTCCGGCAAACGGGAGTTGCATAATCTCATAGTCATAGGAACATGTATAAGTCATGAAGAAAGCAATAGCAACATACTAAACGATCGAGTGCTAAGCTAACGGAATGGGTCAAGTCAATCACATCATTCTCCTAATGATGTGATCCCGTTAATCAAATGACAACTCATGTCTATGGCTAGGAAACATAACCATCTTTGATCAACGAGCTAGTCAAGTAGAGGCATACTAGTGACACTCTGTTTGTCTATGTATTCACACATGTATTATGTTTCCGGTTAATACAATTCTAGCATGAATAATAAACATTTATCATGATATAAGGAAATAAATAATAAATTTATTATTGCCTCTAGGGCATATTTCCTTCAGTCTCCCACTTGCACTAGAGTCAATAATCTAGATTACACAGTAATGATTCTCACACCCATGGAGTCTTGGTGCTGATCATGTTTTGCTCGTGGAAGAGGCTTAGTCAACGGGTCTGCAACATTCAGATCCGTGTGTATCTTGCAAATTTCTATGTCTCCCACCTGGACTAAATCCCGGATGGAATTGAAGCGTCTTTTGATGTGCTTGGTTCTCTTGTGAAATCTGGATTCCTTTGCTAAGGCAATTGACCAGTATTGTCACAAAAGATTTTCATTGGTCCCGATGAACTAGGTATGACACCTAGATCGGATATGAACTCCTTCATCCAGACTCCTTCATTTGCTGCTTCCGAAGCAGCTATGTACTCCGCTTCACACGTAGATCCCGCCACGACACTTGGCTTAGAACTGCACCAACTGACAGCTCCACCGTTCAATGTAAATACGTATCCGGATTGCGATTTAGAATCGTCCGGATCAGTGTCAAAGCTTGCATCAACGTAACCATTTACGATGAGCTCTTTGTCACCTCCATAAACAAGAAACATATCCTTAGTCCTTTCCAGGTATTTCAGGATGTTCTTGACCGCTGTCCAGTGATCCACTCCTGGATTACTTTGGTACCTCCCTGCTAAACTTATAGCAAGGCAGACATCAGGTCTGGTACACAGCATTGCATACATGATAGAGCCTATGGCTGAAGCATAGGGAACATCTTTCATCTTCTCTCTATCTTCTGCAGTGGTCGGGCATTGAGTCTTACTCAATCTCACACCTTGTAGTACAGGCAAGAACCCTTTCTTTGCTTGATCCATTTTGAACTTCTTCAAAACTTTGTCAAGGTATGTGCTTTGTGAAAGTCCAATTAAGCGTCTTGATCTATCTCTATAGATCTTGATGCCTAATATATATGCAGCTTCACCGAGGTCTTTCATTGAAAAACTCTTATTCAAGTATCCCTTTATGCTACCCAGAAATTCTATATCATTTCCAATTAGCAATATGTCATCCACATATAATATCATAAATGCTACTGAGCTCCCACTCACTTTCTTGTAAATACAGGCTTCTCCAAAAGTCTGTATAAAACCAAATGCTTTGATCAGACTATCAAAACGTTTATTCCAACTCCGAGAGGCTTGCACCAGTCCATAAATGGATCGCTGGAGCTTGCACACTTTGTTAGCTCCCTTTGGATCGACAAAACCTTCCGGTTGCATCATATACAACTCTTCTTCCAGAAATCCATTCAGGAATGCAGGTTTGACATCCATTTGCCAAATTTCATAATCATAAAATGCGGCAATTGCTAACATGATTCAGACAGACTTAAGCATCGCTACGGGTGAGAAAGTCTCATCGTAGTCAATCCCTTGAACTTGTCGAAAACCTTTCGCAACAAGTCGAGCTTTATAGACAGTAACATTACTGTCAGCATCAGTCTTCTTCTTGAAGATCCATTTATTTTCAATGGCTTGCCGATCATCGGGCAAGTCAACCAAAGTCCATACTTTGTTCTCATACATGGATCCCATCTCGAATTTCATGGCCTCAAGCCATTTTGCGGAATCTGGGCTCACCATCACTTCTTCATAGTTCGTAGGTTCGTCATGTTCTAGCAACATAACCTCCAGAACAGGATTACCGTACCACTCTGGTGCGGATCTTAATCTCGTTGACCTAAGAGGTTCAGTAATAACTTGATCTGAAGTTTCGTGATCATTATCATTAACTTCCTCACTAATTGGTGTAGGTGTCGCAGAAACTGATTTCTGTGATGATCTACTTTCCAATAAGGGAGCAGGTACAGTTACCTCATCAAGTTCTACTTTCCTCCCACTCACTTCTTTCGAGAGAAACCCCTTCTCTAGAAAGGATCCATTCTTAGCAACGAATGTCTTGCCTTCGGATCTGTGATAGAAGGTGTACCCAACAGTCTCCTTTGGGTATCCTATGAAGACACATTTCTCCGATTTAGGTTCGAGCTTATCAGGTTGAAGTTTCTTCACATAAGCATCGCAACCCCAAACTTTAAGATACGACAACTTTGGTTTCTTGCCAAACCATAGTTCATAAGGCGTCGTCTCAACGGATTTCGATGGTGTCCTATTAAGAGTGAATGCAGCCGTCTCTAAAGCATAACCCCAAAACGATAGCGGTAAATCAGTAAGAGACATCATAGATCGCACCATATCTAGTAAAGTACGATTACGACGTTCGGACACACCATTACGTTGTGGTGTTCCGGGTGGCGTGAGTTGCAAAACTATTCCGCATTGTTTCAAATGTAGGCCAAACTCGTAACTCAAATATTCTCCTCCACGATCTGATCGTAGAAACTTTATTTTCTTGTTACGATGATTTTCAACTTCGCTCTGAAATTCTTTGAACTTTTCAAATGTTTCAGACTTATGTTTCATTAAGTAGATATACCCATATCTGCTCAAATCATCTGTGAAGGTGAGAAAATAACGATATCCGCCACGAGCCTCAATATTCATCGGACCACATACGTCTGTATGTATGATTTCCAACAAATCAGTTGCTCTCTCCATAGTTCTAGAGAACGGTGTTTTAGTCATCTTGCCCATGAGACACGGTTCGCAGGTACCAAGTGATTCCAAAAGTCCATCATTATGGAGTTTCTTCATGCGCTTTACACAGATATGACCTAAACGGCAGTGCCACAAATAAGTTGCACTATCATTATCAACTCTGCATCTTTTGGCTTCGACATTATGAATATGTGTGTCACTACTATCGAGATTTAATAAAATTAGACCACTCTTCAAGGGTGCATGACCATAAAAGATATTATTCATATAAATAGCACAACCATTATTCTCTGATTTAAATGAATAACCGTCTCGCATTAAACAAGATCCAGATATAATGTTCATGCTTAACGCTGGCACCAAATAACAATTATTTAGGTCTAAAACTAATCCCGAAGGTAGATGTAGAGGTAGTGTGCCGACCGCGATCACATCGACTTTGGAACCATTTCCCACGCGCATCGTCACCTCGTCCTTAGCCAATCTTCACTTAATCCGTAGCCCCTGTTTCGAGTTGCAAATATTAGCAACAGAACCAGTATCAAATACCCAGGTGCTACTGCGAGCATTAGTAAGGTACACATCAATAACATGTATATCACATATACCTTTGTTAACCTTGCCATCCTTCTTATACGCCAAATACTTGGGGCAGTTCCGCTTCCAGTGACCAGTCTGCTTGCAGTAGAAGCACTCAGTTTCAGGCTTAGGTCCAGACTTGGGTTTCTTCTCCTGAACAGCAACTTGCTTGTTGTTCTTCTTGAAGTTCCCCTTCTTCTTCCCTTTGCCCTTTTTCTTGAAACTAGTGGTCTTATTGACCATCAACACTTGATGCTCCTTTTTGATTTCTACCTCCGCTGCCTTTAGCATTGCGAAGAGCTCGGGAATTGTCTTATTCATCCCTTGCATGTTATAGTTCATCACGAAGCTCTTGTATCTTGGTGGCAGTGATTGGAGAATTCTGTCAATGACGCTATAATCCGGAAGATTAACTCCCAGTTGAATCAAGTGATTATTATACCCAGACATTTTGAGTATATGCTCACTGACAGAACTATTGTCTTCCATCTTGCAGCTGTAGAACTTATTGGAGACTTCATATCTCTCAATCCGGGCATTTGCTTGAAATATTAACTTCAACTCCTGGAACATCTCATATGCTCCATGACGTTCAAAACATCATTGAAGACCCGGTTCTAAGCCGTAAAGCATGGCACACTGAACTATTGAGTAGTCATCAGCTTTGCTCTGCCAGACGTTCATAACTTCTGGTGTTGCTCTTGCAGGAGGCTTGGCACCCAGCGGTGCTTCCAGGACGTAATTCTTCTGTGCAGCAATGAGGATAATCCTCAAGTTATGGACCCAGTCCGTGTAATTGCTACCATCATCTTTCAACTTTGCTTTCTCAAGGAACGCATTAAAATTCAACGGAACAACAGCACGGGCCATTTATCTACAATTAACATAGACAAGCAAGATACTATCAGGTACTAAGTTCATGATAAATTTAATTTCTATTAATCTTATTACTTAAGAACTCCCACTTAGATAGACATCCCTCTAATCATCTAAGTGATTACGTGATCCAAATCAACTAAACCATGTCCGATCATCATGTGAGATGGAGTAGCTTCAATGGTGAACATCACTATGTTGATCATATCTACTATATGATTCACGCTCGACCTTTCGGTCTCCGTGTTCCGAGGCCAAACACATGCAAAGCTAGTGAAAGCACAAACAGCAGCAGGAACACGTCTCTCCTCAGGATATTGTAAACATGTAAATCGTTGTTCAGTTTCTAACTCCCAAGTAAGATATATATCAGGAACATATCTACCCTCAAATGGTTGAATATTCAATTTTAGTTTAGGAAGATGGTCATGATCTCGTACCTCAGGTGGTGCAGTCCTACCGTTGCGATGATATGCATGAGGACGACCTGGTGGTGGTGGTACTGGTGGTTGCACGTAATTCTGATTTTGATCAACCTCATCCTCGTAATGGTCCTCCACCTCTGCAGTAGCAGCAGGAGCTACAGAAGCATCAACAGTAGGTACAGCAGCACCAGAAGTTTGACCAGGCTCAAGGGGAACACGCTGTGCTCGTCCCACTTGATTTGGAAGGCAATGTTGTTGTTCTTGTTTTTGTTGTAGAGGTGTGACAGGTGCAGCGGGCGGTGGTTGTGGAAGACGCGCGAGCAATTCATTAAACTTGTTATCGAGCTTTGTTTCGAACGCCTTCTCAATGCCATCTATCTTCTCCATGGCATCTTCAAATATATTTGGCACATCTTCCACCTGTCCACTCATCATTTGCTGAAACTTATCATGTAACTCTTTGTTCGTCATGTTCTCCCTGTCAGTCTCGTCGGCTTGTGATCCTGCCATGGTTAGCAGCAATAGAAACACACAAGAATATGATCCTAAATACCACTAGGAAGTGGTGCTGGTGTGTCACAAATCCGTCAAGCGAATCTCAAAATCTTACCAGTTCTTACCAAGCAGCAGGTGGTGATCGGCAACCATTGTAGTCAAAACTCTAAAAAGCTTGGATAGAGTGATTGCCAAGGAGAGTCAAATGCATGACGTAGATGTATGTGGAGCTGGGATGGCTTATAATATGGTAGCAAAAAGGGTCGGCAATAATCAATTCAGAGATGCAAAGTTGAATAAACGCTCAACGACGGTACTGTGCTGGTCCTAGGCTAGACCGTGCTAGAGACGGGAGCCTAGAACACTAACAAAATCACGGCTGTGCACGTAAACAAGGGAAAAGCACACTCTGGAATTTTTTTCGCTGTTTTTTTTTGCGCTTCTCTTTTTTCTTTTTTTTGCGAAAAATCACTATAGTGGCGAGTGTCTCAAAACTCTTCCCAGGTTAAAATGACAGGATGGGCACGAAATTTTTTTGACTACTTTTCGGAAATCAGGGCAGCGACGAAAAAAAAGTGCGACAAAAAATCACTGATGGCACGTGGCTCGAAAGACTCAGAAAAGCTTTAAAATAGGATAGGGAAAAATATTTTTGGTCGCCGAAATTTTGGCCTAAAAACTGCTCGGGGGTCTCCAGACTCTTTTTTTTCTGAAACCTACTCAGGCAAGGAAACACGAATCGGAAATTAGATGGATCTCGAAAACAAACCTATTATGAAAGGAACTCGGATTGCTGGTGGATATATGGTGGTAGGATATGGCAGCGGTGGTGGTATATGGTAGCGGTGGTGGTATATGGATACGGATCGGTGGTGGTATATGGATATGGATTGGTGGTGGTATATGGATACAGATTCAGAGCGGTGGCGGATAAGCGGTGGTGGTAGATGGCAAGGGCGATGATGATGGTGTGGTGGTGGCGTGACAACTTATGACCAGAACTCGAAACTCTAAAAGACTAGACACTAAGACCAGCAACTTGACACGACGATGCAACCGCAAATTCAACAAATCAAAATACTGAAAAGACTATGCAAAGGCTCAGACTGGTTCGGATAGGATGAACTAACCCTAATTTTTTGGCTTTTTCGTGGACTATAGGTATGAAGAACAGACTCGATCTAAACTACAAAAAACTGTAAAATCTCACCGAGCAACCTGGAAATCTGATACCACTTGACAGAGGCAAAGGTGTCCCGTCTTTCGATGAGATGGTGGCTACCGTTTTTGATGGAGTAGACTTTGACGATCCGACTACGAACGTGTGAGGACGTCGCGCCTTAGCAATCGCTAAACCAACTCCGAGAGGTTATTGACAACGCCGGAGCACGATCAACCTGACCACGAGGGTCTATTTCCTGCAAGCAAACAAAGAACAAGCAAGAAACTAAGATTGCAATCAGGATATTGCGAATATAAGAGGAAAGCTTTATTGATCAAGGTGGGGTTCTGTGACGCCTTGGTCTGGTCGTTGAACACAAACAAAGTACGCGAAGTTGCATCTATGGCAAACTTTTAATCTAAACAAAACCCAAAGTCTAAACGATGCCCTAAGGGCTGTATATATGGAGGAAGAGGGGGGAATTTCGTGGCCCTTGGAGGAGGGGTCCGAAACCAACCCTAACTCTTGTTTCCCACACATACAGACTCTAAAAACAGCCTATACTTGACTATTTCAAAATTACATGGGCCTGGCCCAAAAATAAGGTGACACAGCACCTATAATAGCATGTGGACGAAATTTATAAAGTGGCATCTTGTATATTTTGTCCAAGGCTTCATGCACTCATTATGGTGGCTTCAATGTCCTGAAATCATCACTTGTAACTCCGTTCTTGTTCCCCTTGCGCATGCCATCATCTCCATGCTTAATCTTGCTCCAATGTTCATCCCTATTGTCCAAGCTAGGCCCTTCATTTGTAAGCAAGACAAATGTATCCAATTTAGGTAGCATCATATTCTCATGAACATTAGAATCATTACCAAGAAACGAAAGTACCAGAGAATTTAATTGGCGTGCGCGAGCTCTAGTAATTGGTCCAGTATGTATAGCAGCAGGGGTTGTGGGTGTAACAATGGTATTGATGTCCTCATCATAGAGAGACGCATAGCTCTATACCTTTTTGATCTTTTTGGTAACTTGTTGCCAAAGGGGGAGAAAGTGTATAGATCATAGGCTTCAAGAGAGAGTGTGTCTCGCTTTTGCTCTTTTGTTTTATTTGAGTTTTTGCTACATTGTTCGTTTGATGCTCATGAGATACTATGTTTGGTTGTGTGGTTGATCATACTATGCTTATTGTGTGCTTCATGCTTATCTCTACAATTATTTGTGTATGATCATTCACTTATGTCCTTGGTGATGCGTGCATGTTATTTCACTTATATCATTTTGTGCGCTCCACCAAGATGTATGTGACATGGAAGAGTGACCCATGACCCTTATTGATTGTGCATTTGCATTCAAATGTAAATTTTAATAATGCACAAATTTAGGGGGAGCTCTTGCTTATCATATACTTCTCAAAGCGATGATGTATTTCATTCATTTAATCATTTGTCGAAGCTTTGATCTATATGTTGTCATCAATTAGCAAAAAGGGGGAGATTGAAAGTGCAACTAATCCCCGGGTGGTTTTGGTAATTCATAACAACATATAGCTCATTGAACTAATATCCATTCAAGATAAATATTTCAGGACGTTCAATGATTGGCATGCCATGGACTAGAGATGTGGACCCCTCAAAATGCTAAGGACAAAGATTGGCATAAGCTCATGACTCTTCATTTTTGTTGAAGTGATCCAAGATCACATTGAGTCCATCGGAAAGCCAATACTATTAAAAGGGGATGAGGTGTTTCTTAATGGTCTACTTGCTCAAAGTGCTTAGTGATATTGCTCCAAAACCCTCAACCACTTTCTCCATCCAAATATGTCAAAACCCTAAACTCCAACTCGGCCCCGCCGATTCTTTCTACCCGGAGCCACCGAGTTCATTTGACATAGCCACTTCCAGAAACCCTAATGATTCGGTCACACCGATACAGATCATAGTCCCACCGAGATGGCATTGCCAACTCTCGTCCCACCGAGATGGCATTGCCAACTCTTTGTTACTTGTTGCAATTATTTTGGTCTCACCGAGAATTACAATCGGTCTCACCGAGATTGCTTGCCGACACTCTGTTGCCTTATTGTTTCACTCCGGGTCCACCGAGTTGATGCAATCGGAGCCACCGAGACGAGGTTTGCCCTAAGCCCTAGCACAACGGTCCCACCGAGTTGTTCTAGTCAGTCCCACCGAGATTCCCAACGTTCATATTTTTTAATAGATCGGTGCCACCGACTTTAACTAATCGGTGCCACCAAGATGAGTCAAATGTGTGTAACTATTGGATTTTGTGTGGAGGCTATATATACCCCTCCACCCCCATCTCCATTTGTGAGAGAGCCATCAGAATGTACCTACACTTGCACCATTCATTTTCTGAGAGAGAACCACGTACTCATGTGTTGAGATCAAGAAATTCCATTCCTACCATTTGAACCTTGATTTCTTGCCTTCCCCAAGTTGCTTTCCACTCAAATCCCTCTTCCACCATAGCCAAATCTGAGAGGGAGAGAGAGAGAGTTTTGAGTGTTGGGGAGACTATCATTTGAAGCACAAGAGCAAGGAGTTCATCATCAACACACCATCTATTACCTTTTGGACAGTGGTGTCTCCTAGATTGGTTAGGTGTCGCTTGGGAGCCTCCGTCAAGATGTGGAGTTGAACCAAGAAGTTTGTAAGGGCAAGGAGATCGTCTACTTCGTGAAGATCTACCCGAGTGAGGCAAGTCCTTCGTGGGCGATGGCCATGGTGGGATAGATAAGGTTGCTTCTTCATGGACCCTTCGTGGATGGAGCCCTTCGTGGACTCGCACAGCCGTTACCCTTCGTGGGTTGAAGTCTCCATCAACGTGGACGTACGATAGCACCACCTATCGAAACCACGCCAAAAATCTACGTGTCTCCATTGTGTTTGCCTTCTCCAAACCCTTCCCTTTACCTTCATATGCAATTTTTTACTTTCCGCTGCTATACTCTTAGAATTGCATGTGTAGGTTGATTGCTTGACTTGTGCTAATTGCTAAAATCTTACCACAACTAAATTGGGAAAATGGTAGTTTTCTATTTGGTCAAGTAGTCTAATCACCCCCTCTAGACATACTTTTGGTCCTACAACTTCCTTAAACCCAAAGTTGTTCCATATGAGTCCACCATACCTACCTATATGCGGTAATTACCTGCTGTTCCAAGTAAATTTGCATGTGCCAAACTCTAAATCTTCAAATAATAATCTATTTTGTGTGCCCGAATCGCTCATGTAGCGACAGGGGGTTGTCAGTATCTTCCATGCTAGGTGGATTATTCTCAAAATGAGTGTTTATTCGCTTGTCATGCATGAGAAAGTGGCTGGTAATCGGGATGCCCAGTCATATGATCAAAATCAAAATATAATAATGAAACAAAACTCCCCCGGATTGTTGTTGGTATGGAGGGTACTGATACATATTCAACGTATCTATATTTTTTTATTTTTCCATGCTGTTATATTATCATTCTTGGATGTTTTACAATTATTTTATATCATTTTTTGGGACTAACCTATTGACATAGTGCCCGGTGCCAGTTGCTGTTTTTGCTTGTTTTTTACTTCGCAGAAAATCAATACCAAACGGAGTCCAAATGCAGCAAAACTTTTTGGTGATTTTTTTGGTCCAGAAGACACCTGTTGGGCCAAGAAAGGACATGAGGGAAGCACAACCCACCAGGGCGCGCCTGGGGGCCCAGGCGCGCCCAGGTGGGTTGTGCCCACCTTGGTGGCCTCCCGCACCGCCTCTTTGCTCTATAAATACCCCAGTTCAAGAAACCCTAGGGGAGTCGACGAAAATCAATTCCAGCCGCTGCAAGTTCCAGATTCAGCAGATCCAATCTAGACACCATCACGAAGGGGTTCATCATCCTCATTGGTGCCTCTCCAATGATGCATGAGTAGTTCATTGTGGACCTACGGGTCCGTAGTTAGTAGCTAGATGGATTCCTCTCTCTTTTTTGATTCTCAATACAATGGTCTCTTGGAGATCTATTTGATGTAATTCTTTTTGCGGTGTGTTTGTTGGGATCCGATGAACTTTGAGTTTATGATCAGTTAGGCCAACTAGATCAATTTTTCTTGCCGTGGGAAGAGGTGCTTTGTGATGGGTTCGATCTTACGGTGCTTGATCCCAGTGACAGAAGGGGAACCACCACGTATGTATCGTTGCTATTAAGGATAACAAGATGGGGTCTATTTCTACATAAATAGATCTTGTGTACATCATGTCATCATTCTTATTGCATTACTCCGTTTTTCCATGAACTTAATACACTAGAGGCATGCTGGATAGGGGTCGATGTGTGGAGTAATAGTAGTAGATGCAGGCAGGAGTCGGTCTTCTAATCTTGGACGTGATGCCTATATAATGATTATTGCCTGGATATCGTCATGATTATTTGAAGTTCTATCAATTGCCCAACAGTAATTTGTTTACCCACCGTATGCTATTTTTCTCGAGAGAAGCCACTAGTCAAATCTACGGGCCCCGGGTCTCTTCTTTATTATATTTGCCTTCGTGATCTATTTTTATTTGCTTTTATTTTCAGATCTATTAATCCAAAAATACAAAAATACTTTGCTGCAATTTATTGTTATTTATTTTATCTCGCATTCCCGTGAGATCTATTTATCCAATCTATTATAATTTTACCTATCTTTTTTACCCGTGAGGAATTGACAACCCCTCTCTTATGTCGGATTACAAGTATTTGTTCTTTGTGTGCAGGAGTTGTTTACGTGGTGTTGTGTGGTTCTCCTACTGGTTCGATAACCTTGGTCTCATCATTGAGGGAAATACCTACCGTAGCTGTGTTGCATCATCCCTTCCTCTTTGGGGAAATACCGACGTAGTTCAAGCCGCATCAAAAGGAATTTCTGGCGCCGTTGCCGGGAGACATCATCAACATCTACCAGATTCCTAATCACAAGTCTCATCTCCTTGCAATTTACATTATTTGCCATTTGCCTCTCGTTTTCCTCTCCCCCACTTCACAAAAATTTGCCGTTTTTATTCGCCCTCTTCTTCGTTCGCCATTTTCTCGTCGGATCTGTTTTTCAGTGCAATTTTGTTGCATAGTCATCATATTCCTACTTCCCTTTACGAAGGGCCTATCCATTTACTTTATTGTTGAGTCATCATATTCTCATTGAAGCACCTGCTGGAGAGCACTATTGTCATTTGTATGCTTTGTTTTTAGATGATATTGAGTATGAGTGCGACTGGATCTTCTTTGCCATGAATTACAATGACTAGTCAGTGCTTGAACTTCAGAGGTGCTCTGCATTTATGTTTTGCGGTCTCAGAAAGGGCTAGCGAGATTCCATTATATCATGATTGTTTTGAAAAAAGTGTTGTCATTCGAGATATATTATTGTCGCTCGCTAGTTGGTTATGTTATTGATGTGAGTAAATGTGAGACCTAAATGTTATTGCGAACATGGTTAGTTTATAATCTTTGCTGCAAACCTGAACATGGTTAGTCATATTTACAACAACAAGATCAAACAGAGTTTGTAAAAGTTTTCTTTGTCACTTTCAGTTTGTCAACTCAATTGCTTGAGGAGAAGCAATGAGTTAAGCTTGGGGGAGTTGATAGGTCTCCATCGTATCTACTTTTCCAAACACTTCTGCTTTTGTTTTGGACCCTAATTTGCATGATTTGAATGGAACTAACCCAAACTGACATTGTTTTCAGCAGAATTGCCATGTTGTTTTTGTGCAGAAATCAAAGTTTTTGGATTGACCTGAAAATCTATGGAGAATATTTTTGGAATATGTAAAAAATACCGGCGGAAAAAGATACAGGGGGCCACCTAGGAGCCACAAGCTCGGGGGGCGTGCCCACCACCCAGGGCGCGCCTACTGAGCTTGTGGGGCCCCTGGACCTCCGGCAACCCTAACTCCAACTCCATATATACCTATTCGCCAAGAAAAAAATCAGAGAGAATAATTCATCGCGTTTTACGATACGGAGCCGCCGCCACCTCCTGTTCTTCATCGGGAGGGCTGGTCTGGAGTTCGTTCGGGGCTCCGGAGGGTGGAATCCGTCGCCGTCATCATCATGAACCTTCCTTCACCACCAATTTCATGATGCTCACCGCCGGGGGTGAGTAATTCCTTCGTAGGCTTGCTGGACTGTGATGGGTTGGATGAGATTTATCATGTAATTGAGTTAGTTTTGTTAGGGCTTGATGCCTAGTATCCATTGTGTTCTGAGATTGATGCTGCTATGACTGTGCTATGCTTAATGCTTGTCAGTAGGGCCCGAGTGCCATGATTTCAGATTTGAACCTATTATGTTTTCATGAATATATGTGTGTTCTTGATCCTATCTTGCAAGTTATATGCACCTATTACGAGTTATGATCCGCATCCCCCAAGGTGACAATAATTGGAATTCTTTCCGGTGATTACCGTAGTTTGAGGAGTTCATGTATTCACTAAGTGCTAATGCTTTGTTCTGGTTCTCTATTAAAAGGAGGCCTTAATATCCCTTAGTTTCCTTATGGGCCCCGCTGCCACGGGAGGGTAGGACAAAAGATGCCATGCGAGTTCTTTTCCATAAGCATGTATTACTATATACGGAATACATGCCTACATTACATTGATGAATTGGAGCTAGTTCTGTGTCACTCTAGGTTATAACTGCTACATGATGAATATTATCCAACACAATTATCCATCGCTGATCTAGTGCCTACGCGCTTATCATATATTGATCTTTGCTAAGTTACTTTCACCGTTGCTACTGTTACAATCACTACAAAACTGCTACTGTTACTATTGCCACTGTTACCGCTACTATCAAATTGCCATACTACTTTGCTAGTGATCACTTTGCTGTAGATATCAAGTCTTACAGGTGTGGTTGAATTGACAACTCAACTGCTAATACTTGCTAATATTCTTTGGCTCCCCTTGTGTCAAATCAACAAATTTGGGTTGAATACTCTACCCTCAAAAACAGTAATGATCCCCTATACTTGTGGGTTATCACAAGCCCGCATATAGTGTACTAGAATTAACCGTTCAGTTGTTGCTCTTTGACACTCTTTTTTTAGACCTTAACAGTTTTCAATCTTCATGTTGTTGGATATGCCCTAGAGGCAATCATGTATGATGATATTTCCTATGCGTTTATGAATAAAGATAGTCCTTGGACATTATCAATGATGTGTATTAGCAAGTACGTGACTTGTTTGTGGGACTATGCATTGTATGATAACTGTCCTAAAAGGTCCCTAGTCGAAAGGGCTATGTCGACGCGTCGCCACCTAGACTAGCATATGACACGGTCGATGGCTTGGTCTCACTAGCCATGGGGCAATGGATGCTAACCGGATAATATGGACTTGGAAGGATCCGGTCGGATTCGACGTAGTCGGATCCGAGTCAAGATAAGATCCAAGTCGGACAGACCCAACTATGAGACGCAGCGATATGTCATCTATGAGTCTCTAGTACAACATACGTTCTATGTCCTAAGACCTGAGCTGGCACATGTACTCGGGATGGTGACAGACTTGCTTTGGGCCGACTAAACGCTACTCCGTGACTGGGTAGTTACAAAGGTAGCACTACAAAAAAATACACTGCCGTGATGATACGTGTTTGTCACAGTAGGTCACATTTTCTGTTATGCATGTACATCCATGACAAATTTATGACAGAATCAAGATAGCCATACCTGTGCTGTCGTAGAAGTGTTCCGTGACATTACCAAAATTATCATCACGGAAGTGTCCACTTCCATGACGATAAATCGCGCGTCACAGAAGTGCTTTCGTCAAGGGTGACCGACACGTGGCATCCACCGTAATGGAACACCGTTAAGCTATCGGGTCCGGTTTTGGATCTGATAACCCGTTAACAGCCCTGACCAATGGGGATTTTCCACGTGTAAAATCTTCATTGGCTGGAGGAAACACGTGTCGGCTCACCGATGGGACAAATGTCATCCACTCATTGGACCCAAAGCGCCTATGATATGCCGACACGTGGCACGGCCCAACAGAGGCCCATTCCTGTGAAAAGGCCGGCCCGTTTGACTTGGTCAAAAGGTGGCGGGCCGGCCCACGGCAAGCCTGTTAACGGCTTGTTCGCATATAGCCCATTTACAGCCCGCTATCCAAGGGCTCATTTACGGCCTATCCGAATTAGACCCAGTAGCGTCATCTGGGCCGTCCAATATAATCCAGCCCATTTTAACTTCCGGCCCATGTATGGCCCATGACGTCTTTCGGCCCATATGAGGCCCTTAGTAACCCTCGGCCCCTTAACGGCCCGTGGTAAAACTGGCCCGTAATGAACAGTGTATCACTTTATACCCATTCACGGCCCATTATTCCGTTGGGCCGTTTCCAGCCCACGATATCTTTCGGCCTTCGCAGGGCCCATTTATTCTTGGGCTCATTTCCAGCATTCGGTTACTTACGGCCCGTTACTGTCATTTTCTGCTTGTGGGCCAAATTCAGCCCGTGGTTACAGTCGGCCCGTTTGTGGCCCGTTAATACGTTGGGCCATTTTCATGTCGAAAAAAACCCGTTGGGCTGTTTTCATAGAGTTATCAAATACGGCCAATAAACGGCCCGTTATTGTCCATGAATAGTACGGCCCATGATTGGCGAAATGACGATACGCCCCGTACAAGGCCCATGGATCCTACGGCCCGTAAAAGGCCCATGGATCATACAGCCCGTAGAAGGCCCATGGATCCTACGGCCCGTATAGAAGGCCAATGGATCCTACGGCCCGTAGAAGGCCCATGGATCATACAGCCCGCAGGAGGCCCATGGTTACAACAGTCCGTGTGTTGCCATGATTATTTTGGCCTAGTTTCCAAAAAATAGGTTATTGTGGCCACTAGAAAAACACAGAAAAAGAACTGCAGTGACTACAAGCAAACAACTAAACAAGACAATAAGGAAATAAATAGGCAAGCAATTAACGCTAGCCTATTACCGCTATTACACATATTACATCCACTAGGCATCAAAGTTCGCCACCAGTGCAAAAATAGGGAACAAAGCAGCATATTACATACACTGGGGGTCAAAATTGGCCACCAGTGCAAATAAACGCGGCGGCAAAACAAGAGCATAACTGAAATAACTTCAGAAGAGCTCAAGAAACGTGGTATCCACCATGCTAGCAATAAGCTTAGCAAGCTTATTAGATTTGTCCTATTTGGCGCTAAAATCCTCCAACGCTTGCTGTTGCACCAGAAAGTATGCATCTGAATGCTCCAGGGACTTCCGCAGTCCTTCTGCTTCTTGTCGCAGCATAGCTGATCGATATCTTTCAGCTTGTAGTTGAGACTCAAGAAACCGAACTGATTCAGACAGTGAGTTTGAATAGCTTGTGCAAGCGGTAGTGGCCAGTAACTCCAACACTAAACCAAGACAGGACTTTGGGGTTGTCTCACTGCCTTCGAGATAGTCTTCCTTAGTTGTTTTATCAGCTTTGTTGGAGACCAACAAGGATGTGTCACTATCCTGAACCTTATCTGCATTACTTCCTTTACCATTGCTTAATAAGGCACTCTTCCCCAATATTCCGTCAGCATTCTAAAAGAAGAAACAAGCAGACACATAATAGTTTAGCATGTACTAGTATATGAAACTCATTTCGGTGAACCAGTTCATTAGTAAGGTGGACAGGATTAAACTACCAAGTCTTCTATTGCCAAGTACTAGTACATAATAAAAGCATCAAACAAACATATATCTATGTCCTATGGTCACTGCATTGTCTTGCCAAATCAAAATAGAGACACGGTTCAAATCATATCAGTTCAAGACAAAGCAGCAGTGAAAGAATACAAAGCGTGGGAAACTACACGGCACAACAAGATTTCAGATGGGTACCACGGGTCTACATGTACAACAACACTATTGGCTCTGTTGTGATGCTAGTAATGTGCATGATATGAGAAGTCAACTGTATACACAATTGAAATTGAAATCAACAGAGCTATTGATAAGAGCAAGCCTGTTAAAGAAACATGTGTGAACATACCTGCTGTGCCATTGAAGTTTCGATTGGATCCTTCAATTTAAAAATAAGTTTGTATGAGTAAATACAGTGATACAAGAGCAAAGCAGTATGCACGATAGCAATCATAGTTAAAAAAGGCGTGCCTAAGCGAGCGCTTAAGCGCGCCTAGGCTCTAGGCGTTGGCGAAATGCATTGTGCATAACTGCGCATAAGCATGCGCTTTGGTCAATAAAGCGCAAGGCGGTGGCAAAACGCACAATTAACACCTAGCGCTTTTTTGAACTATGATAGAAATGGAATCTTAAATTAGAACAGTTGTTCTTCAGGTTTAGGCACTTGTTCTACATGAACAGAGTACAGTAAGATGCAAGAATATAGTACTTAAAAATAGAAAATGAGCTCATAGACCTTACCACATTCTTGGTTCGGGACCAGTACAGAACAAGGCGTTCCCAGTCATCATCCCGTAAATGTGTCTTAGGAGAACGTAAGGGAATTTGATGACTCTCTTTGCCGATGAAGTACGTTTTCTTCAGGTAATTCCGATACTGCCACCAAGCATTCTTGGCAGAGGTATTAGCACAGGTTACCTCATCCTGAGTTTCCAAATCGGTCCTTCTCTATAGAGAAAAATGGGAAAATTTGTTGTATTATAACCATCATGGAGGTAGGATGTATGGGACAAAGCAAAGTAATTGCCATGAATAACATTACTTACACATAACTCCTGGACAAACACCTGCAACTGGCATTTTCCTTCATCTTCAGTATAATATTTCCAAGATGGGAAGATACGCACATACGATTTAACAACATCAAATGCGATAGATGCTAAACTACGACTAGCTGGTTGTGCTTCCTCCACAGGAATAGGTGTACTAACTGGTGGAGTTGGGGTTCGCCATGGTAGTACTGGCCCTTTAGGCACTGGAGCTGCCTTACTAACTGCCCTTGTTTGGGAGCTCTGTGGTGGAGATGGTGATGTGTCAACAGGAACTGGGTTACTATCTGCTGGGGTTGGGGTTAGATTGGGTGAAGTTGGTTCTCTGTCCATCGCAGTAGGGGTACAATCTGCGAGAGTTTGGGTTATGTGTGGTAGGGCTGGTTCTCGTGCATGTACAACCGGGATGCTATCTCCACCAAGAGGTAGCACTGTTTTATTTGAAGACCGTGTTTTTAGTCCGCTAGATGCTGGCATCACCCGCTCCAATTCAAATGGCTGATAAACAGGAAACATAGTTGAATGTACAGACATTGTATGAGAGACAGATGCAATAGATAGTGTGGAAAAAAGAGGGCATGAAATAGTTGACATGTATATTGTTTAACTAAAACGGATAGCATGACATAATTTCACATATATGATGTCTATCTAAACTGGATAGCAAAGCATAACATAATTCAAAGATATGATGAATAACTAAACAGGATCGCATGACATAATTCACCTACATGTTATCTAAGTAATCAGGATCGCATCATTTAATTCACATATGTGATTTATATGCTAAACAGAGGGCATTAGATATGATGTCTGAACTAAGAACATGGTGTTGAATATTGTGTATATGATGTCTAATCTATGCAATGCAAGACACCATATGCATGATATGAGCAGTATAACCGTGCCAAGTTATAGCATACACCTCGGTGGGGGAATAGGACTGGTCATCTGTCTCTGAATCCATCTCTGAGGAGCTATCGGGACCCAACAAGAGATCTGCTTCGACAGGTAGCACTGTCTGCGCTGAAGGCCTTGTTTTCACTCCAGATTTTTCAATCTCCCACCCAAATGGCTGATTCACAGGAAGAGTAATTTAATGTACAAACATTGTCGACAAATGGAAATGTAATGAAGAAAAGGATGGGCAAGATATCATTCAAATATATGATGCTTGGTTAAACAGGATTGCATTGCACATTTCACGTATATTATGGCTGGCTAAAAGACATGAGACTGCACAGTTCCCATATATGATATAGAAACTAAACAGGTGGCATTACAGAACATGTCTAAACTAAGCAGATCACATATATGATGTCAAAAGTAGGCACTGCAAGGCAACATATGCATGATATGACTAGCATCATCATGCCAAGGTAGAGCAAACACCTTGGGGGTAAATAGGAGTGGTCAACGGTGTCTGAATCCGCCTCAGAACAGATATCTTCCTCTGGATTACAATCTGGAGAGGGGTGGGGAGGGTTTGCCATTGAACCCACCATGGAGCAATGTCTACATGACATTGTATTGCCGCGCAAAACTCTTCTCTTTTTCTCTACATGTTCAGCATGACTGTCTACAATATCTGACATGCATACTGTCGGATGTGGGGTTCCGGCAAAACCCTTAAGGTTCGAACTCTGGGGTGCGCGCGAAGTCTTTCCCTCCTACCGATCCACGCCCTAGCTCACTAAGATCTCACGGACGAACTCGACGAACTCGCAACACAGGAAGACACGAGATTTATACTGGTTCAGGCCATCGTTGTGGTGTAATACCCTACTCCAGTGTGTGGTGGTGGATTGCCTCTTGGGCTGATGATGAACAGTACAAGGGGAAGAACAGCCTCCTGAGGTTGAGGTGTTCTTGTGTCTAGGGTAGGCTCTCGATCAGATCAGATCAGGCTGAGTTGCCCCTACTGTGGTGGCTAGTTCTACTTATATAGGCCCTGGTCCTCTCCCCAAATATTGAGCGGGAAGGGAGCCAACAACGGCGGGCGAATTTGAAGGGGGACAGCTAGTACAAGCTATCCTGACAAAAGTGGTCTTCGCCTGCGAAAGCCTCTGGTGGTGACGCCGTCTTGGGCTCCATGATGACCTCCGTCCTGCCGTCCTTCTGGTCTTGGTCTCGTTGCACCGATATGGCAACCTTTGCCTGATGCCTCGGTACTCCTCACCTGCGCTTGCCTCCTTAGCACCAAAGAGGAAACAAGGACGCTGCGCCCGTTGGCGCCCGCCTGGCGCCGATCGTCATGGCTGACGTCACGAGAGCCTCGTGAGGTTTGCCCCGCCTTGATATCTCCACTCCTCGTGAGCCTGCCTGGCTAGGCCACACCTGAGGAGGTCTTGCGTCGTCCGCCTCCCGAGGCTTGGCCCCTCACGAGGGTCTTGGATGCCTTGTTGATGAAGATGGGCCGTACGGCCCGCTGACTTAGTCACGCCATGGGCCGCAGGCAGGCAAGTCTGGGGACCCCCATTCCCAGAACACCGACAGTAGCCCCCGGGCCCAAGGTGCGCTCGGGCTTGGCTTTGCGGCGAAGCCAAGGGTCAAGTACGGAGCACCGCAGTACCCAAAAGCCTGCAGCCTCGGTAGACGCGTGGCGGTTGATTGGACGTGGGCGTCTTCGCTTCCCCACGAAGCCTTTAAATCTGCCTGGCTATGCGGCCCCCACAGCTTACACAGTTATTGCTCCATCGTCTGCGCCTCGCTTCCCCAATCTCCCTGCTTCCCCGAGATTCTGTTTCTCTTCTCCAATCTGACCTGCCCTCCGCCTGCTTCGTTGCCATGGCGCCGAAACAAGCAGATAAGGGAAAGAAGCCCTTGTCTCCGCTAAGCGCTCCTCCGGCCATCGAGCCGGCGCTAGGCCGATCCCGAGTGCTGAACGACGAGGCCATGGACAAGGTGCGTCTGATGCTTGCTTCTAGCTTCAACGAGTGGGGAGAGACGGTGGCTTGGCCTGCGTCTCGCACTCGTATGGCTCGGGCAGCCACCAAAGTCCCAATCTTCATAGACGCCCTCTGGGCTGGCCTGATTCCTCCCTTCTCTGCCTTCTTCAACGCGGTGCTCGAGCATTATCAGATCCACATGCCGCACCTTGACCCTCAATCTGTGACCCTTCTTGCCGTTTTCGCCTTCTTGTGTGAAGCCATGGTGGGCATCGCTCCCTCGGTGGCCTTCCTCCGCCATTTCTTCTCGTTGCATCTGGCTGATCCTCGTCAGAGCTCGGGGTGCGTGAGCTTCCAGGCCGTGACTGTGACGGCGGGCGCGGGGATTGACTTCGAGCTTCCTTCATCCACGAGCGAGTTCCGTACATGATGGGTGTTTGTTGACGCCGGCGTGCTCAGCCCCCTGCTCCAAGTTCCGGCGGGGCCTGCTGTTCCAAACTCCGGCTGGGGCCATCAGAAGCTCATGAGCCCCTGCCTCGCTCCCGTCTGGGCTAGGCTGAGGAGGTTGAAGGACCGCAGCGTGACTGCGCCTATGGTGGTGAAGGAGTTCGTCAAGCGCCGAGTCGCGTCGCTTCAGCGCCATTCCCGCCCAATGTGGGACTTGCTCAGCAGTCAGGACCATATGAGGTTTCAGGAGAAGGGGCTTCCTCTTACGACGCGGCAAACGGTGCTCACGGTCCTATCGGGTGTCCCTCTGCCGGACGACATGCCCAGGAATAGCTGCCTCTTGTACCGCTTCGAGAACAAAGCCGCATTTGCCGCGAGCATGCCTTCCTTTGATGAGTGGGGGCTGCGCCCAATCGGCTTGGTGGGGTCCCACGAGAACCCCGTCGACGTGGTTCCCTTCCTCGCCGCCGGTGCCGAGCTCACCCCAGGTGAGGGTACAGGAGGGTGAGCTCCGACGGGGGCCGGTGGCTCGAGTGCTGAGGAGCACATGCTGAGTGGTGATCCTGGGGTGTCGTCCTCGGTAGCTTGCGACCCCTCTCCTGAGGCGTCGGTCACTGAGGAGACGCGGCATGCGGATCCCGAGGCCAAGGCTCCAGGAGCCTCGGGAGGTTTTGGTGAGATGGCGCTCGGCTGTTCGCCGCAGCCGGGCACCCCTGAAGCTGTCCTTCCCAGCTCTTCTTCGGCCCCGCCGCGCACCGGCCGTCACGTCCAGCGCTTCGGTCATCTTTGCGTGGACTTCGAGGAGCTCCGTAAAAGGAAATGATCCCCTAGCGGCAGCAATATCTTCGGGCCGTTGAAGCGACAAAAGTACATCGCCATCGACGCGTAAGTATCTTATTGTCATGGCTTCTTGCGTGCAGTCTTCTTATCCTGACATCAGTCCTTCAGGGCTCCTTCCGTTAAAGCTGTTGCGTCTCCTGAGAAGCGGCCTCCCCCTTCCTCGACTCCCCCATCGACCTCAAGCGTTCCTGGTCCGCTTGCCGCCCCTGGAGCAGGGTCGGTTGAGGGAGCGTTTCTGCCTTCGTGGCGCGCTGAGCCTGCGGCTTTGTCGCCCCTCCCCCATGGTCTGGTGTGGAGCTTGGCGGGCGTGCCCAAGACCCCTCCTTTGGTCATGGACAGTAGCTGGTTGTCTTCGGTCTTCAGTTCCTCTTCAAGCAGTGAGCCCCGATTGGCTTGGGCTCCTCGCGAGGACTGGTTGACGTCAGGTGCAGTGCCAGCCCTCAGCCCCCTGCCGAGAGGTAACGCGCCGCTTGGTGCCCCACCCACAGCCCCCGAGGTGGAGGACGAGGTGGACCGAGCGTTCGAGCTCGAGCACGGGCGGAGCGTAGTTCGTCACGAGCTCTTCCAGGAGGCAATGGGCGCAATGAGCCGACTTGGTGAAGAGCTCGCGGGTGCGACTCGCGCCTTGAGGCCGAAGGTCTCCGGTTGGCGGAGGAATGGCGCAAGCTGAGGGTGGCTATCAACCTCGGCCGCTACCAGCGTGATCTTGACAATGCGAAGGCCGAGGCGTCCCTCAAGGTTTCCCGCGAGGCTTGCTCCTGAGCCTTGGAGGAGGCTCATGAGGCCGACCGCCGTCGCGAGGCCGCAGAGAAGCGCGCGTGGGAGCTCCACGCCTGGAGCGCGTCCCTAGAGCAGCAGGTGGAGGCGCGCAGAGCCGCCCTTGCGTCGCTGAGGGGGGCGCCTGCCGAGGAGGAAGAGGTCCGGAAGCGCGAGGAGGCCTTGGCGCTGGAGGCCGTGGAGCGCAGCCTCGAGCTTGAACAATTGGAGACAAGGGAGCGTCAAGTTACCCAAGCAGAAGATGCCATCGGGGTTCGCGAGGCCAGGGTCCAGGAGGAGGTGGACCGCCGGGTGGCCGAGGTTCGCGCAGAACTGGAGGGAAGGTATGACTTGAAGTTGAAGCTCGCAGGTACGGAGGGTGCGGGCAGGGCTGCTGCCCTCAGGCCCAGGTTGGACGAGGCTAAGAGGCGTGCGGAGGCCACAGTTGCCGCCCTGGTCACGGCGCAGGAGGACTTGGCCTCCGCCCGCGCCGAGCTGCTTTCTCTTCGGGAGCGGGTCGATGACGCCGAGGCCGTCGCACGGCAAAACAGGGAGAAAGTGCTCCAACGTCGGACGCTGGAGCGCGAGCATGCTCCTATGCTTCAGGATCTCCAGAACAGGGCCAATACCGCCCTGGGCTACATCTGCGACGAGAATGCTCCTGCCCCCCACTCGAATGACTATGCCAGCCATCTGACCTTCTTCACCGACGTGGTGACGCGCCTGGAACCCGGTCTGACAGGGCTCGCCGGCTCGTGGAGGAGAGAAGCCGGGGCCTGCTCGGGCGCGCGTTCTCCTGTGTCTTCAGCCACCTCAGGAACACCTTCCCCGACTTCGACTTCGACGCCGCCATTGCCCCCATACTGCAGGCCGTCCGGGGCGATCTGGCACGGTGGGTGGAGGACAACGTGGACGCGCTGGTCAGGGCCTTTGCCTCTGACGACGACGCGGTGGTGGTCGCCGTAGACGAAGGCGACGTGGTTGATGACGGCGATGGAGGCGTCGCCGAAGGCGGCGATGGTGCCGGCGAAGACGGCGACGACGCGAGTGACGCGTCCGAGGGCGATGTAGCGAGTGACATATCTGGTTGATCCCATGGCCCCCTGTCATTTTACCCTGTACGCAAAAACTCCGGCGTGGCCCTTGGAAAACTTGTAAGAGCATTTTGAGAGGGGGAGCCCCTCATGTAAGCAGGTTGCAGCCTTTACTTTCCTATGTGGTATTGAATCTGTGCCCTCGTGGACTCATGAGTCCGGGGGCGAGTTCCCCATCGTGGTTTACCTTAGTCAGTGCCAGCCTCGAGCTGGGTCACGAGGCTACGAGTTTCTGAGAATCTTGCGGAGCTTGTCGACCTGTCAGAAGGGGCCCCGCAAGAGGCAAGCGCCAGTTGCAGCGTTAGCACGCGCTCGGCGCGCGTGTGCTTCGCGCAGTCCCGCTCGCGAGGGGCTCGTGAGGGGAAGGCGACGGACATGAGTCCCAGACTAAACGAAATCCAAAAAGCAAGAAACTGCTCGAATGAGAAGAGGCACCCCCACGCGCATCGACAAAAACTCGGCTTCAACTTAAATCCAGATCCAGAAAGCAAAGCTACAGAAAGAGAGATCCAAAGCAAATGGCCGCGTCCGGCACCTAGTCTAGTCTTCTGGTCTTCAAGTCTTCTCACCAGCGCGGAGCTAAGTGCTGCCACTAGGCATGGGAGGGAGCCCCAGGGCCTGAGGCCGGCACCCCTGAGACTCCGGGGTGTGTACAGCCCCAACTCATTCTTACGTGAGAGTGTCACGGGCGGCGAGCTTCACAGGCACTGGGCCTTCTTCACAGGTACCGGCCTTGCTTCATATCGCCAGACGAGGGCCCTGCCTTGCGCCACCCTCGACCACCTTTGAGCTGATGGGCAACCTGGACGACACAAAGAGGGGAAAGGGGAGGCCAGCGATGCCCTCGGTGACCACAGGTCCTCTGCCGGGGGAAGGGTCGTCGAAGCCTCCCCGGCAGAGGGCCTACCTCCGGGTGTCCCCTGGCTTCGCGCGCCGTGGGAAGGGGCCTGGCTCCCGACCCCTCTCCTGCAGCCCCCAACGCGATCCCCCTACTGGCAGGGAGGCCGCCGAGCTGGGGCCGCCGGCCGTTGTGGCGATCTGTTCCTCCTGCGACTCATGGTTAGCGTAAGCTTGCTCCTGAGGGATTAGGGGTACCCTGTAGTGGTCGTTGCACACGCTGTCGTGGTGGTTCCCCGGCGGCTCCTGGAAGGCTTCGACTCCTAGCACCCCTTCTTCCCAATCTTCTCCAACGGACGAGCCGGAGCCGTCCTCCGGTGTGTACTCCTGGTCCATCATGCGGGGCACGTAGGCTTCCGGGGCTGTTACCCCGAACACCTCGCCGTAGTGCCCCACACTCCATGTTGCCCGGCCCAGCGTGGTGTCCTGAGGATAGTAGCGCGGCATCTCGTCGGGACCATGGGGGGTGACGTTTGTGCCCGTGCTTGTCGCGGGCGGTATGCGGGCGGCGGAGCCCCCGGCACCGCCGGCCGCGCTGGTGTTGACGAAGCCCCCATGCGCGCCCGACGGCGCGTGGTTGCGGTGGGGCCCGCCATGAGGCCCCGTAACGGCCTGAGAAGGGAGCCGATAGCAGAAAGGAGGCACTCCCGAGGCCGCCATGTCCAGCAGCTCGGCAACGCGTTCCAGCAGCGCGTCCCGGCCGCTCTCCATCAGCCGGCACCGCAGCAGATCCCTTGCCACGGTGAGTGCTGCCCGCATGTTTGCCTACTCTCGCCGCAAGTGCGGCGCCGTTGCCGCGGCGTGGCTTGCTGCCCTTGCAGCGGCTCGTACCTGTCGTGGAGTGAGGGTGGACGATGCTTGGCCGCGCCGCCCGCGCCCTGCAGCATTGGACGGCGCCCGCGCTGCCTGGAGCGTGGGGTCGAGGTCTTCATGAGCAGGCGTCGTCGCCCGGGCCAGCCAGGCTGCCCAGCGGTCGGAGTCAGCTCTTGGGTCGCCGGACATCTTGACCGTGGAGCGTCGGCAAGTCAATTGTCGAGGAAGAAGCTCCGGCGCCCCCCTACCTGGCGCGCCAAATGTCGGATGTGGGGTTCCGGCAAAACCCTTAAGGTTCGAACTCTGGGGTGCGCGCGAAGTCTTTCCCTCCTACCGATCCACGCCCTAGCTCACTAAGATCTCACGGACGAACTCGACGAACTCGCAACACAGGAAGACACGAGATTTATACTGGTTCGGGCCACCGTTGTGGTGTAATACCCTACTCCAGTGTGTGGTGGTGGATTGCCTCTTGGGCTGATGATGAACAGTACAAGGGGAAGAACAGCCTCCTGAGGTTGAGGTGTTCTTGTGTCTAGGGTAGGCTCTCGATCAGATCAGATCAGGCTGAGTTGCCCCTACTGTGGTGGCTAGTTCTACTTATATAGGCCCTGGTCCTCTCCCCAAATATTGAGCGGAAAGGAAGCCAACAACGGCGGGCGAATTTGAAGGGGGACAGCTAGTACAAGCTATCCTGACAAAAGTGGTCTTCGCCTGTGAAAGGCTCTGGTGGTGACGCTGTCTTGGGCTCCACGATGACCTCCATCCTACCGTCCTTCTGGTCTTGGTGTCGTTGCATCAATATGGCAACCTTTGCCTGATGCCTCGGTACTCCTCGCCTGTGCTTTCCTCCTTAGCACCAAAGAGGAAACAAGGACGCTGCGCCCGCTGGCGCCCGCTGGCGCCCGCCTGGCGCCGATCGTCATGGCTTACATCACGAGAGCCTCGTGAGGTTTGCCCCGCCTTGATATCTCCGCTCCTCGTGAGCCTGCTTGGCTAGGCCACTCCTGAGGAGGTCTTGCGTCGTCCGCCTCGCGAGGCTTGGCCCCTCGCGAGGGTCTTGGATGCCTTGTTGATGAAGATGGGCCGTACGGCCCGCTGACTTAGCCACGCCATGGGCCGCAGGCAGGCAAGTCTAGGGACCCCCGTTCCCAGAACGCCGACACATACGAAAAAAATATGGTGAGATTATGTAAGGAGAGCATGCAGAAATTTAGAGTGATGGTAACAACCAGTGGATGGATCCAAAAATAATGATAGCAGGCTGATGATTGCTTTAGTTTAATAAAAAGACAGATGATGATTGCTTTACTATTTGTTTCTCACCCAAGATGAACAACATAGGCATACCCTAGGTGAACCAGATATTGGACAGAGATACTATTCATTGCTTCCTCGATATATGCCCCACAACTAATTTAATACTCAAGTTTGAACATTAATTTGGACCTGACTTGGAGTCCAAGAGGTGAACAGGACAATAAAGTAGCAGGTAATTTTAAGCAATGCATAACATAAGCAAAAACAAAAGAGTGCGACCTCTCTTGTGGACCATGTACTCCTCAGGTTCATCTGCTGAGTCGATGATGGTGATGCCGTTGCGGTGGGTGCCGGCGGCAGGGAAGGAGATCTGAGGCGGCGAAAGACGGTCAGGAGTCGTGATGTCTGGTTTGGTGGATGTTTCTGTCGATGGAGCAGCTCAGCTGAGGTGGACGACGCCGCGGCAGGAGCAGGACAAACCACACAAAGTTCCCTTCAACACCTACCTGTAACTGAAGTAATTCTGTAAGGGCTCATTTGGCTTGCATGATTCTAAAAACGCAGGGATAGGAAAAACACCGGAATAGGATAGGAATGCACATGGTAAACAGAGCATTTGTAAACACAGGATTTCTGTCAACTTGAGTGTTTGGTTTACAGGAATTGGAAGAGCAGAGGAATGCAAAGAAACATGGCCAAAATAAAGTGAAACCATATGAAAGCGTGTACAGTTAGAATGTTATTCTGCCACTAATGCACTTGGTCTTGTTTTCATGCATAGGATTTTGAAAAGTAGGTCCAGGTGGATGTTTTGCTTCATTCCTTTCAACAAAATGCATGAATAATTGAATAGTAGAGTGCCATTGGAAAATTCCATATTTCTATGTTTTTCCGTCGAACCAAAATAGCCCTAATGGATCGACATGAATGTATAGTAATAAGTGATGCAACAAGTGTACAACCTCTTTGACGTAGCCGTGTCGACCTCAGCATCATTGGGTTGGTCGCTGAAGCAGTTGAGGCAGAGGTGGCTATCGGAGGTGTGGAGGAAGATCTAAGGAATCTGTAGACGGCGTCCAGGGCACTGCTCTGTTGTGATGGATTGTTCTTTCGTTGGAGCAGCCCTGGTGAGCCGTAAGACGTCAAGGCTGAAGCAGCACAAGACAGACATCGTCAATCTCAAGTGGGATTCTAATAGCATCTCCAATAGATGATGTAAAATAGATGTAAAATTTACATCACCAAAAACCACCTGACTACAACAGATGAAGTAAAAACTGTTGACTCTGAACTTAACTGTCAAAACTGAAATTTACTGTGGAATCTGAATGTTACTGTCGAAACTGAACGCAATGGTAGCAGAGAGGCACTTGACATGTAGTTTAGGGAGGGCCTGCAGTTCATCTTCAACCTGCACCCCCCTGAGCCGCCGGCCGAACCGCCGGCCCCAGCGCCGCCTCGCTGCCCCGAAACAACTCCCCACCGCCGGTCCGCCGCCGCCCCGGCCAGCCCTATAGGCCCCCCGCCCCCACCCCGAACCCTAAGATAGATAGTGGGGTACCTCTCCGACGAGCCCCCGTCCCCGCTGCGGGTGGTTCTTCCTTAACTCCGGCGAGCCCCCCCCCCCTCCACCCCCTGATAGTCGACTGACCCAAAAGTCGATTCAGTTGACTGAAGTGTAGCTAAATCGGAGCAGAGCAGCAGCACGAGCGAGGGGGAGAGCAGCAGCAGCGCGAGCGAGCGAGCGAGAGCCGGAGCAGCAGCAGTTGGGCGAGCGAGCGATCGAGCGAGAGCCGGAGCAGCAGCAGCAGCAGTAGCGCGAGCGAGAGCCGGAGCAGCAGCAGCTGGGCGAGCGAGCGATCGAGCGAGAGCCGGAGCAGCAGCAGCAGCGTGAGTGAGCGAGAGAGAGCCGGAGCAGCAGCAGCACATCCGGCTGGTATGGACGCCGCCGCCGAAGGGGCCTCACACTGGGGGAGAGCCACTGTGGAGATGTCGCCCGCGGCGCCGGCTTCAAGGTAGCCGCTCCATGGGGTGCGGGATGGAGCACCGTCGGCACCGGGTGGTTGAGCTAAGGAGAAGGTGCGATGCGATGAGTGTACAACCTCTTTGGTGCCGCCGAGTAGGCCTCGCCTTCGTCTGAGGAGTCGGTGACGATGTTGCGGTTCTAGTGGAGCAGGTTAAGGCGGCACTGTGGGGATGGAGCAGCCGCGATAGACGAGGCGATCGTCAGAGCAGCTCCTTGGAGGTGGAGGACGAGGCGGCTGAACCGGCGGGACGACCAGATGGACGACGGATCCTCATCCGGGGAGGTGGACGAGGGACGTCGAGCTGTTGCGGTGGACGACGTCGTCGGGGAAGAGGCTCCGGCTGGGCAGCGGTGAGGTGGCGGACGGAGGAGGGTGGGGTTTCGTGGCTGGAGCGGAGAGGTTATGGCGGCCTGGGATTTCGAATGGCAAAAAGGAGGCGATGGGAGGGGTGAACCATGACTTAGGGATGCGCTTGTCGAAAATGTAGGGTGTGTTACAAAAGTACCCCGCACCGATTTGAACTAGCGGCCCTTTCGGCTCAGGGTTAGAACGGGGATTTCGCGTGTCGGGATTTGGCAGCTGGAGGGAGTTTTCGCGCGCGTTGTAATTTCGGGATAGCAAGGCACGGGTTGTGAAGGCACCAGTTTTGGGAGCACGATATCTGAATTTTCGGGATATAACAAGGCGCGGGTTGAATTTTAGGGACAAGCCTAATGTGTAATATTGTACTTGTACGTACCAAATCAATTCGCACTTCCCTCAACCAAAAAGAAAACGAAAAAAATAAAACTATTCACAGCACACAAAGAGAGTCTTGCCCCGTTTTACTATAAAAATGCTATTTAAAGCTACTTATACCAACAATTTAGTGCAATTAAATGCTATTCGGTAGTATGAATCCATGTTATGTCCAATTAAAATTTTTCGCTTGCTGTATAATGCATGTAACCTACTCATACCAACATTTTAGTGCATTCCAAATGTCTATACTACCGCTGCAATTCGAACTGAATTTGAATTCGTTTCTCTATTTCAATAACGAATCTACAATCATGATTGTTACCAACTTCAACCATCATTCGTGTATTACCTTAATAACACACCACATGATTACTATAGAGATAGATATGAACTATGTGTACTACTTGAACTCGAATTCTATTTTTTTAATACACTTGATGTTGATTCCAAATAATAGTACATTTGATGTACTAACTATATATTCATAATCTAAACCATGTTCGATACGTGTACACCGTGTTTATCACACATAGTATAGTGTCGCGCCCCTACATTATGACAAGTATTTAGACCTGAGCTGCAAAAGCCACACATTAGCCCAAATTATGATCAATGTTCTATATGTTATACGTAGTACTAGCAAGATGCCCATGCGTTCCACAGAACATCAACATGATCAAGGGGAGGCCTAATTTGCAAATATGGAGAGGGGTGTGGGTATCTTTTTTCAAAATTGCCATAGTTTCCTTCCTATCCGTCAGATATAAATCGGACGGCCTATATTGCAGGATGGCACCATCATCAACAACTCCGTTTTTATAAGAGTAGAGATAAAAATATATTATATGTAGTATAACATGTTCATAACCACACCATGTGTATCACCGTTATATATATTCACACATGCGTCGGTTTAAAACACTATGATAAATTCTTCAAATATCCGAATTCGCTTTTTATAATGAAGCATGATCTCTATTCGTATTTTACACCCACACAATCCTCTTATCTTTGTAGCTAGCTAGCGCTAACTTTCTCTCGTGCATGTAGACGCCCACATCCCCCTAACCCTCCCTCAGCATTCTCTAGCTCCATCGCGCAAATTCGTCTTTTCACTTTAGGTCGTTCACCCACGGTGTGTGTAGGCCCCCCAGCTCCTTCTTTACGGCACACATCGATCGATATGCCTCTCTAGCCAGGTGTGCCTAGCACAAAACACAAGCTTCCCCTCTTCTCTTATCACCGTCCATGCCTCACTCCCACCACTCTTTTCATCAACCTCGTACTCGCACACTTCTCCCCCCTCGATATAGTATGACTCTCGCACCACCTCCTAGATGCATCCCTCTCTCTCTATCCTTCTCCCCATGCCTCATTTGCTTCTAACACACACATGCATGTATACCGATCGATCTCCCAACATATACCTAGGTCGACTTTAACTATTCCCCCCCCCCATTGATCGACGTACCTCACAAGTTATGTCTCTCCTTTCTCTGACAAAGGACGATTGATCTTCCTATGTAGTTATGTCTGCTTACCACATCCATATCGCCCCCCCCCCTCATCATCCGTGCATGCCTCCTGACACGTCTCTCACACGCACGTGCACAGACAGGCAGCCATCCCCTCTCTTATTGATATTGCAGGCGTGCCCTCCGATTGTCTAGCAAGCCTATCCCACCATTTGTTAGAAGCAACTCAACTACCACCCCCTCCAACACTCTAGCTCTGTCTCTCTCCCAACCTTATTCCTCTCCTACACATATGCATGGATGTCGATCGATCTCCCTTAATACATGAGGTAGATCGATCTCCCTTAATACATGAGGTACGCCTCTCTCCTCCTCCACACATATACCAGCCATTGTACCTCTATAGTTAATTAGGCCTCCCTCCCCCCCCCACCACACACCGATAGTCGAGCGCTGTAGGTAGGTATCCATGCCACAGAGACAAACTGCACTTGTCCCCTCTCACGTTCCAGTAGGCTAGCCACTCTATATCTTTGACGTGGGCACACACAAATTCGATGGCACTCTTTATCGATCGCGCGCGCGCACACACACACATCATCCCTCTCTTCGATTCTATGGACACCTCAAACAGATGATACCTCCACTCTCTTCTCGTGGATCGCCCCCTCTATATATATGATATATCTAGGACTCTATTTCACACACATTGCATATGTTACATTTTTTGATTGACTCCACCCCCCCCCCCAAGAAAAAACTCTCACGAACCCACACACTATATCTCTCTACGTTTGTGTCTCTCTCACACAACCCCACGTAGGTGGTGTACGTATACAAGAAGAGAATAGGTGCACCATGCACGTACTCACGCTTCGTGCCCAGCCACACAAGCGCGGGTACACGGTGGAGCTCATTTCTGTACGAAATGGCAGCCCACGTGCTAATTTGAACGCATGTAGCGGTTGTTTACCTACGGAGGTCGTGTACCACGCGTGCACGAAACAAAGTTCGACTTGATGCGTTGGCGCGTTATTTTTAAATAAAGTTATATCGCTCAATGGCACGTACACAGAATATAAAACCATTTTTATGGAGAAAAAGGTAGTCCGCTCCACTATATACAATGGAGCCTGCCTGCCTGGTTTGTCTCTCTTCAGAGTATCTCACACAAGGCTGCGGTGGCCTCTCTCTCTCTCACCGTTGGTCACTGATCCGGTCGCATCCCGTCTGCCGGCGGAAAGGGAGGACGTGCATCATTTCTCTGTTCGACGGCGCCGAGGCAGCACGTCCCGATCTGCGGTACACGTCATTCTCTCTAACCAAGCTCCGGGGTGGTAGGGCCTACGCCACCTGCTCGCTGCCGCAGTATGGGCAGATTCCGCCCGCCGCCGCTCACCTAGTTACATCCCGACGACCTCCAGGTATCCCCTCCGGCCTTGCTCCACTGCCCGTCTTCCCACGTCGCTGCATGTGGATCTTCCATAGTTCTTTGCCCAAAACATAGCTCGTCTGGCGTACTTTCCATACTGCAATCTCGTCCTCACACAGTTTTAGACAAACACAACCGTGTTGTTATCTTCCCTTAGGACAAGGAATATGCTTTTCTTTTGTCGTCGCGTGTGTCATCAACTGTTATTGGCCAGTAATTGTTTCCTTTGTACCTCTTTTTTGCAAACATGGCTATCCATTTCACCTCGTTGCTATTGTGACCTTTTGGTGAACTGCACAAATCACTTTTTTCTTAAGAGTGTTTTGTGCAGTTCTGCCAAAATGTCACACAGGCAACGTCTCTACATTTCATTGCAACTGCGCAAAGGGAGATTGGTTTTGCTCTATCCTCCTCATCCAACTCCGAGCCTAATCTTCTCCAACTAGTTAGTCTTAAGAGAGACTGCAAAGGTGACCGGCTTCTATTTGTGTGTTTATTGTTTCATCAGCAGTCCTCTATTATCGTAATCACACTTAATATCTTTGGAACAGGGACGCTCGGCTCTATTTTAGTGGAACTGCACCAAATTGATCGGAATGTTGCATGCTCCAGACAGCTACTTTTTTCCCAACATGCCTTGTTGATTTAGACAGAGCTGGGGGGACGTTGCTGCCAATGAAAGCATGGATCAATTTTAATTTAACACCTTCTCACAACTTTGTCTTCAGTTGTGATGTAAATATTAGCTCTGATTAGCAAGGAAGTTAGTTTTTTATTGTTTCTGAAAGAGCATCGATGGCAAGACACACGAAACAAAAGTTGAAAGCTCACACCATTGTACAATTTCATGTCGCTGGAAAATTACTTGCATAGTACGTCAATTATGTAAACAAATGCTGGAAGCTTGATAGCATTGACAGAAGCCTCTTCGGCATCGGGTCCATGTGCCATGCACAAAATTATACTCCTTTGTTCCTAAATATTTATCTTTTTACAAATTTCAAATGGGCATATTTTAGAGTGTAGATTCACTCATTTTGCCTCGTATGTGTACTCCCTCTGTTCCTAAATATTTGTCTTTCTAGAGATTTCAACAAGTGACTACATACGGAGCAAAATGAGTGAATCTATACTCTAAAATATGTCTATATACATCCGTATGTATTAGTCCATTTGAATCTCTAAAAAGACAAATATTTGAGTAGTCACTCGTTGAAATCTCTAGAAAGACAAATACTCCGGAGTATATTTAAGAACCGAGGGGGTAGTGCACAGCCGCATGCGAGACTCAGACCGGTTGTTGCGCCGCATTAATAGTGAGTAATGAGTAGTCAAATCATAAGCCCCACTTTTCCCATTGTAAGTTGCTCAGAAGAAGCAACCATCAATACGCTCTTCTTTGAATCCGCTCATACTACTCCATCCGTCACTGTTTATAGAGCGCGCTTCAGAAAAAGAGAAAATCTCTGGGACCAAGGCGATTAGCGATCAGCCTGAAAATAGCATTGGTAGTTATAGCACGGCGTCTATTACTAGAGGAAATAATGCGTACACACATGCATGCAGTGCTTCCACCCCGGGTAGACACATGCATGCACTTACTCCACTCCGTAGTACTACATCGAGAGAAAATTGCGGTTACCACGCCCTAATTAATTGAGCATTAAACCAAACGCGTCTAAAGTCTCTCTGGTGGTGGAAATGCATTGAGAGAAATGCATCATAATGAAGCGCGCCCTGTAAACTGTGACGGAGGGAGGAGGAGTATGAAGGTGCAAAACCAAGTACGCGTATGGCCAGTCGGTCAACGCACCTCCTCTTGGCATATCACTGACATGTGGGACCGGAGTGTGAGCAAACCGATCTCAATTGACGGCAAATGGCCAACCCGCCGTTCCTTGAGAGAGACGAGGAGCGAGAACACACAGACGGGCTCGCACAGAGGCCAAGATATATTCGAGCATGGTTGATCGATATCATCATTACATGTTGGGCTGCCATTTTCCGCCCTTCTCCGGAATAAATGTGTACTTTATCAAAGATTAAGAAAAATAAGGGTACATAGGCTCCACCATGCGGTTCTAGTAGTAGTACTACTTGTACTACTAAACCTTGCGCTTGGCTCTTCGCCTCTTCGTGAAGTCGAACAATGATGGTACTCCGCATGTTCGGTACTACAGTGTATGCCTCTGGCAATCTGACACCGAATGAACTGATGCATGTCCACCGCCTGGGCGAGGGTACGTTGCATTAGTCAAAAGGCGTAAGCGAGCTTCACCTTGTCCTGCAAGCTTCTCCTCGTTCTGCCAGTTGACGGGACACACCAACAAGTAGTGCTAGTCCATACTCCCTCCTTTCTGGTTAATATGGCTTAATCTTTTTTGCGGGTAAATGAGAGAGCTTTATTCATATATAAGCATTCTTAGGACGATCAGCCAAGACACTGGTCACTAGGAAGCGAGGTACCCCGCAAAAAAAGAAGTAGGAAGCGAGGTGTTTCATCAAGCAAGCTCTCGGCCACATTCAAAGTGCGGCAAGCACGGTTCGCACAAAGATGCGCCGCAAGGTTTGCTGACCTGTTTACATGCTGAATAACAAAAAAAAAAAGAGGAAATATTACCGAGCGCTCCTATTTGTAACAGGATATGAGCCAGAATTAAGCGAGAATTGTGGCGAGTGTTCCATGCAATCAACTTCCATTATCACATGCGAGAACCCTCGAAGAGAACCAAATGTGTTGAAGATTGCTTTATCACATTTTAAAAATATAATAAGAGTGCAGAAGCTCCTCCATCCGGTTCCTAGTACTAGTATAGTACCTCTATAGACTATAGTAGTAGTACTAGTAAACTTTGCGCTTGGCTGTTCGCCTCTTCGGGAAGTGCAACAATAGTACTACTAGTATAGTGTATGCTTCTGGCAATCTGACACCGAATTAACTGTTGCACGTCCACCGCCTGAGCGAAGGACAGCTTGCATTAGTCAAAAGTTTCTCCTTGTCCTGCGAGCCACCGCGCGCAAGCTTCTCCCGTCCTGCAAGCTTCTCCTTGTTCGGCAAGTTGACGGGACACAGCAAAGTAATGCTAGTCCATACTGCCTCCTCTCCGGTTAATATGGCTTAATTTCAAACGAGATAAATACATTGTCTGTCACTGTATATTTGTAAAAATATGGTTAGTGGACTTCATAATACGCTCATTGCGCTCAATATGTACATTTTCCGGTGTTTATACGGTCACTAGCTCACCCTGGCTGAGTATGTGTGTGCATGCACGTGTAGGTTGAGCACTTGAGTGTGACCGTGTGTGTTCCGTCGTGTGCTCGGACATGCATGCATTAGGGCGTCGCGTGCATTTTTGCGTCCATGTGTATGTGTGACTGTTGCATACACGTAGGGGGAGTACATGTAGGAGCCACTAAAGGAGCAGTCAAATCACACAGTAAGTTAGTCAGAAGAAGCAACCATCATTTCACTCTTCAATGACACGTACGCAATATAAAATGGTTGATATGGAGAGAAAAAGAAAACCACTATATATACACTAGCAGGAGCCTAAGCTACAAGCCTGCTTGCTTGGGTTGCTCTCTTCACAAGCATAGAACGACGGTGGCCACACCACTGGTCACATATCCAGCCTGATCCCGCAGCTGGGGGAAGGGAACAATGTTCTGCGTAGACGCGGTCGACATCGGCGAGGGAGAAAATCCACAGTCGGTGCGTCCCAATCGGGGGTCACTGCAGTATGGGCCCGATGCCGCGTCCCAACCGCCCTTCTAGCTACAGCCCGACGTCCCAGGTAGTCCATCTTCCTTTTGGAGCCAGCTTGCTCCACTGCCGTAGCTCCCCACGTAGCTCCATCTCCATGTTGATCTTTCTCTACTTCTACCGGCTTCTACTTGTGATGAGTTTATGTCTCATGAACTAGTGCCAGTACTATTATTCTAATCACACTTCTTCAATATCTTTGCCATCATGGATGCTCAGCTCGATTTTAGTGGAACTGCACAAAAGCATCGTATGATCCGAGGGTGCCAGCCGTCTTTCCTTCGACACGTTCTACCTGGCCAGGAAATTAAATCCTGTTTAGGGTTTAGGGTTTAAGTCGTAGTGACCCCATCAGTAGTTTTTTCTTTTGTACATGCTCTCACAACTTTTGTCTTTAGTTGTGAAGTAAATATTGGCTATGATCTGTGAATCATTGAGATGCATCAGCATGCGTGTTAGTTTTCCTTTGTATTTGATGGAATGTTGTAACGGGGCAACCTTGGAGTAGGAATGAAAATGGAGTGGAAAGTTACCATTTTTCCGGAGAAAAAATGGAAACGGAGAGAAACCAACGTTTCGTTTCGTTGGATCACGCCATCGAGCAAAACCAATGTTTAAATCACGTCTGTCGCGTTCGTGTCTCACCCTCCTCCACGGCTCGACCCCACACGGTCGCTCGGCATGCCACTCATCGCAAACCGAGTATACGGTAACTTTCCCGCCTGCTTGTCGATGGATCGCGCCATGGAGTACTAGTACTACTGGAAGAGATTGACGAGTTGGGGAGGACAGCTAGCTGTAGCACGGCCTCCGAAGAACTTTTTACATGCATGTTGTGGCCAGCTATTGCGACCTTTGAACGCGGAGCAGTCGCGTGCACCAGGAAGTGGCGCGGGCGACGCTATCTCGGCCGGCGCACCGCTTCAATGCCAGCGCCAGTGAGAGGCCGCGTCCGCTCTGGTCGGGCATGAATGCGGCGCTGACCGTTTCGGGCGGGAAGCACGCGCGGGTGATGAAGAGGGTTCAGGTTGGTCAGGAGCGGTCGTGGCAGCGGTCCGGACGCCCGCAAACAAGAGATGATGTACGTTAATATTGCCGCGTATATAATTAACAACGTAAATAATGTGCCAGTTGGACAAATATGATTGGAGATGGAGATGGAAATGGAAATGGAATTTTACGTAAACACGGATATGCATGTCTATGTCTATGTGTGTGTGCGTTTCAAAAAACAAATGTCTATGTGTGTGTGCGTTTCAAAAAACAAATGTCTATGTGTGTGTGCGCGACAACTCTAGCGACCTGGAAGCGGGGGCATGTTTTTGATCGAGTTTTCTTTCTTGGTACGTTAAAAAATTGTCCGCCAGTTTTCGTTTCTTTTTTCCGGGAACGTGTGTATTCTATTTAAAACCACTGCTATGGAGAGATTGTTTTACTCCATTATAGCCTCTTGTTTGATAGAGTTTCTCGCGTCTCGCTCTCTCACCCTCTCCATATCAAAACAAGATGACAGTGTCCACACTATCTCTCTCCTCACCGGTGGTCACAGATCCGACCGAATCCCGTCCACTGCGGGAGGTGAGGAGGTGCAGTGTTGATGTTGTTGCCGTCGGCGATGGAGGAAGCCGATGCGCACCGTCCTCTCGGAGCCGGCGCTGGCGCGGACGAAGGTCCTCTGCGCGCTTGTTCGCTGCCGTCGTGTGGGTAGATCCCGCCCGCCTGCCTAAGCGACATCTCGCCCACCTGAGGTATAACTTCTTTGTACAGGTCCAGCTCCCCAGGTCGCTGCATGCGGGTTTTCTTCTATGCGACTACTCCCCAGCTCCCCATGTATAGTAGCTAGGGTTCGTCGGCTGGTCCAACATCACCTACTATTATAGAGGAAATGCCACTCGAAAATTTGTCCTGATTTATGCCTCGGTGGAGGTATACATTTTGTTTCGACAAAAAGTACATGGTGGTTGTGCGGTCATTGTCCATATGCTCCTATTGCTACTGCCAATCTAATACTATCACTAGTTAAATGAAGAAATGCTTTTTTTTCTCGAGTATCCTGGTTTAGTTCCCATCAAGATAATCATGATGCTTCTGTTTGTTGGTGTACTTTTCATAATTCTTATTGATAATTGAGATGTCATTGTTAATCCTGCAAAACAAAGTAACAACACTATATCCCTTTTTATATTTTTGGAAACAGCGATGCGTATCTCCATACCCAGGCATGTCTTCCTCAATTTTAGTGGAACTGCACAAAATTGGATGGCCATGTTGTTCCGCCTCACTGTCCTCTGCCACGTGGTTCTTCCTTCCTCGAGCTTGACTACTGAGAAGAAACAGACCACAGTGAGGATTTGTCGAACTTCATAGGTGCCTCACCCAAACTTGATGCCAAATGGATGATGCATCACCACGATGACCTATCGATGCTCATGGTTGCGCCTCATGGTTGCGTCGGCTGGTGAAGCTGATCGATTTTCAATGAAAAACAAGTTGTCTTCCATCAGTGCTCTTTGCTTGTTACCCACAAAGATGGTATCCTTCGTCAGTTCACCTTGGTTGCGTTGGAGACGCAGTCGTCTTTCACGTTGGTGCAATTTTATCACACAATTGGCTATGAACCAAATGTTTCCTCGAAGAAGGGTCGACGTTGGTACTAAGAGCATAAGTTTTGTATTGATTTCTAAGCCTTCTCACAACTTTGTCTCCAGCTCCCCTGTAATTTATTTGTCCAGCTATTAACTTTGATTAAAAAAATGGTGTGGACTAAAAACCCGGATGGACGTAGTAGCCCTCCATTTTTATTTACTCCGCATATTAGATTTGACTGAAGTCAAACTTTGTAAAGTTTGACCAAGTTTAGGCCGAACACAACAAACCATAATTATTAGAGAGGGGAAACTGTACATACTCTCAAACCTTTCCGATAATTGAAATTAAAATTCTTTATTTGTACACACTCTCACACGTTTCCGATTATTAGGGAGGGTAGTGTACCGCACATGAAGGACAGGAAGTGCGACCAGGACGCGTGGATCGTTAGTTCATCGTGTTGGAGTAGTAGTTTTCTTCACTGGTACGTTAAATAAAGAGTTTTGTTTCGTACTTACACAATTTAAAACGATTGTTATGGAGAGAATAAGAAAACCACTCCACTATATATTAGTCGTATACACGAGTACTTATGGACGCGGCTTCATTGACTTTAGTGCACCTGCCTTTGGGTTTATGACAGGTGGGCCCAGAATGTGGCTGGCCCACATGTCATACAGCCAAAAGCAGGTGTAGTTAAGGCACCGGAGCTCAGTCCGTACTACAGTATATATATAAGCTGGAGCCTCAGTGCTTGTTCGCTAGGGTTTGCACTCCCCACACTCTCGCCGCACTACATATATAAATACACGCTGGAGGCTCAGCGTTCCTTTGCTAGGGTTTGCTATATTTACCGTCTCTCACCCTCTTCACCAGATCTAAACAAGACTGCGTTGGGGCCTCTGTCTCTCTCACCCCCCTCACAGACAGCTGGCGAAGGAGGCGTCCGGATCCCGTCGCACCGGGAAGGGGAGGAGGTGCAGCGTTCACTCTATCGCCTTCGGCGAGGGAGGCAATCCACTGCCGGCTGCGCTTTTCTCTTTCACCCGGCGCCTGTGCGGGAGGGCCACCGACCCCTTCTTCCTCGTTGTCGTACATAGTGTGGGCAGATCCAACCTCCCGCCGCACGCCTTGCCACATCCCGACGACCCTAAGGTATAAGTTTCTTTGAAACCGTCATTGGTCTAGCTGCATGCTGGTCTTTTTCGATTCTGTAGTCGAATCTAGGTCTTGGTTCAAAGAGGAAAGACGGGTGCGGTGAGGTGGAGCATGAATCTAGGACGTGGTTCAATGAGGAAAGGAGGGAGGGAAAGTAGTATAGACTAGCTATCCAGCCGCTTTGTTGGTCGAAAAGGGGAAAAGGGGGTAACCCAGTACACACATCTGTAAGGAACCCAACTCTTTGTTGAAAAGGGAAAGAAACTGGGGGGTCGGGTAGTTTGTGCACGACTAGATTTGCTGCCCTCACATCCAAAAAAGTTTCAAAGAGAACAAAATATGGGACCAACACAGATATGCTGCTTGGCTACATACTCTGCATCACCCATTTATACGTGTGGACGCACATGGTGCTGCCATGTCCCATCCACATGATCGTGGAGTGTGTTTTGAGATGTTGTGCTACTTGTATTGGTACTGTTTTAAATAAATGTTGAATTGAAGCTATTGTATTCTAAGCAATGCCACTCTCAGAATTAACTACTGAACTATTTTAAGAGAATTTCTCTGTTAATATGAATCAATGCAACCGTTTTAGAAATGCTACTGTCCTATACTTTGTTTTCCATCAAGATAAGGTAGATGCTTCTTTTTGTGGCCGCATGTTTCATCCTCCTTTATTGGCAGTAATTGTTTCCTTTTTTGCCTCTGTTAAATCAGGGATATCTATTCAACTTGTTGCTATAGCAAACTTAAATGTCTCACCGGCGACTTTACTTGATTTCGGAGTAACTGCACAAAACGAGATTGGATTTCCTATTCGTGTTGGCAGATTCGTACGTGATCTTGTGTGCGTCATGCCAGGTTGGTACTTGCCTTCATCCACATGATCGTGCAGTGTGTTTTGAGATGCTGTGCTACTTGTATTGGTACTGTTTTAAATAAATGTTGAATTGAAGCTATTGTATTGCTGTCTTTTCCCATTAAGTAGTGAACAAAAATGGGACCAACCCAGACATTATGCTTGTTGCTTTGTTACAACAAACTCTACATCACCCCCTTTATAAGTAGATGGAAGCCCATGTTGTTGTTGCGCCCACTCTCCCCTGGAACTGTTTATGCTTTTTGTTAATCTAATGCCGCTGGTAAAATTAAGCAATGCAACTCTCAGAATTAACTATTGAATCTTATTTCAAAACTGCAACACTTGTTAGGGATTGGCGGGATTACCATTTTTGTGGCCGCATGTTTCATCCTCCTTTATTGGCCAGTAATTGATTCCTTTTTTGCCTCTGTTAAAATAGGGATATCTATTCAACTTGTTGCTATTGCGACATTTTGCTTTGCTAATTTTGGTGGAACTGCACAAAATGAGACCGGATTTCCATATATGTGTTGAGATCTCTTTTAGATCCACCTCAGGCGTTGTTTCAAATCTTGGTCTTGAAAGGTCAGTACCTACTTTCCTCAGAATTAACTACTGAATCTTAGTTCAAAACTGCAACACTTGTTAGGGATCGGCGGGAGTACTATTTCTGTTAGGGATTGGCCGGAGTACATGTTTAAGAAATGTATTGTTCAAATAATGTCTCTGTTATTATATATCAGTTACAGTGTTTTACAAATGGTACTATCCTGTTTTGTAGTTCTTTCTACATGTTTAACCAAGGTATTGTTAAGATAATGTCTCTATTAAAATGAATCAGTCGCATTGTTTTAGGAATGATACTTTTCTGCTTTGTCGTTCTTTATACATGTTGAAACAAGGCATTGTTAAGATAATGTCTCAGTTAATATGAAAGAATCACACTGACTGAGAATTGCTACTCTCCTGCTTTGTTTCCCATTAAGGTAAGGTAGATCAGTAGATGTTTTTCTTCTGGGAGTACAAGTCATCAACCGTTATTTCTCAGTAATTGTTTCCCTTATACCTTTTGTTGCTTACAGGGATATCAAAATTAAAGCTCGGTTTTATTCTGACTTTGATTTTAGTTGAACTGCACAAAAGGAGCCAATGTGTCCAAGGCAAACTGCTGCATTAGTGGGTCCAGTTGGTCTTACCACTTTGCAGAAAGAAGCAGTCACTGTTTGCGCTACATTACACAAGGAATGATTGAGAAGCTTTACAGAGTATTAGTAGACGCCGGTGACATGACTAGTCTGCAGAGAGCACATAGGAAACTCTACAACATGTAGAGTGCACTGGGCAAAAAGTGCCCAAACAAGTACAGGAAGCCAGGACAGGACTCCAAATCTGTCAATGTCATTCTAAGCAACAATGACGGGGCATCTGGGTATGGTAATCTGTTTACCGTACTTTCAGTTTGTTAGTCCACCGATTGGTGGGTTGACACTGGGGCCAATATTCATGTGTGTGCTGCAGTGTCTTTGTTTTCTTGCAGCATATAAATACGATATCCACAGGGATGCTCAGCTTGATTTTAGTGGAACTGCACAAAATGTCCAGATGGTTTGTGTGCTCCATAATACTTCATCATGCACAATACATCGAATGGTTCTCTAATCATTCGTCATCACCTTGAGCCACAGGACTATATGCTTGAATGGTGCTGCGAGCGTCGGCCATTAAGAAGGGTAAGAAGAAAGACAAAAAGAGAGATGGCTGCTTTACTTGTGGTTCGGAGGAACACTGGGCAAACAAGTGCCCAAACAAGTACCAAGAAGCCAGGACAGGACTCCAAGTCTGTCAATGTCACTTTAAGCAACAATGATGGGGCATCTGGGTATGGTAATCTGTTTACCGTACTTTCAGTTTGTTAGTCCACCGATTGGTGGGTTGACACTGGGGCCAATATTCATGTGTGTGCTGATGTGGCTTTGTTTTCTGGCAGCATATAAATACGAAATCCACGGGGATGCTCAGCTTGATTTTAGTGGAACTGCAACAAATGTTCATATGGTTCGTGTCCTCCATAATAATACTTCATCATGCACAATACATCGAATGGTTATCTAATCATTCGTCGTCACCTTGAGCCACCGGACTATCAGATGACAAACTGATGACAAACCCTGCCCGTTCGACAATCATAGGCATTACATATTTTGAATGGGAAAAGCTTGTCAAAGTTGACATTAGTTTAATATATTGGAATTGGAAACCTTGTCAATTTTTGCTGATTGATGTTAGCCAGAAGACATGCATTTGATATTTTTGAGTGGGACGCCCTTTGCTGTGAGCAACGTCGATCGTTTTTTCCTATTCATGTCTTCAGTTCAGAAGTAAATATTTACTCTGCTGAGATGCATAGTCACATGAATGTTGACTTATGTAAGATATTTTAAGATTTTGTTCTGAATATTGTCTATGTAATGCCAGGCCTTGTGTTTGATTGCAAAGTTGAGCTTGGAATGTTGTGGCATGCGGCATCACGAGCTGTTCACCGTGCCTCTTGAGAATAATGCTTCGTATTGTTTTGCATGTCGATCTAATGCCAGTGATTTGCTTGTTAGGAAGATCATCCTCTTCTGTTGTTTCCGTGCTTAAGAAGTTCATCGTCTTATGTTTCATTCATAGCCTATACGACAAGTCGGGTAGGTTAGATGTGAAACCATATGATCTTCGGACCAACTCATCATCTTAGGCCGTGATTGGATCGTCGTTTTCCAACCAAAACTGCTTGTAAAAGTGACGCTTGTAAATAAAAGCAGATGGTCTCGGGCGAAGCGCTTGGTTGGTCGATTTCGACTAGTAAAATATACACCGGTCTCTCAAATTACACGCGTAACCCGCCGGTTTTACTTACAGACCTCGGGCCCTCGGTTTCATTACGCCTGTATTTTACACTTTGTTTCCGATGACGAGTAAATTACACTTGTATCTTAATACAGTTGTGAAATAAACCAGAGGTCCCAAGCGCGGCCTTACCGTTTCATGCCGTCTCAGTCTCTCGAAGGTGCTCATAGGTGTCCGATGATCCTGGCTTCCTGAATGAGCAGCGGGCGCTGTATCAGACCATCCGTAGGGCCCGCGAGGCCCTCTCCGTCGTCCTTCGATTTGTTGCGCTCGTCGTGGCGCCAAGCATTGTTAACATGGTCAATGAACATGAGGATTCAGGAGATGACTTTATTTTGACTGGTTGATAGTAGGGACCCACTAGGGCCATAGCCGTACGTACGCAAGTGCCTCCTTATTATGTACAACTATATGTTTTTGCTTCCTCCTGGTTTCCTGACATCACGGTCCCACACCATTGTCAACCTATGTAGACAATAAACGAGAGACTTGCACAAGGGGTGGCCGACAGCTGGGACCAAGCAGCTCGAGCAGTATTTGTGTTTTTTGAGGCGTGAGCACTGCAGAGTTTTTCTTGGCGATGTTTTCGTTGTTGTTCAGAGGAGAGCAGGGTATTAACTGGGCGGGCTGTGGCCCGTCTAGCCCAGGACAGATATCCAGCCCAGATATTAATTTTTTTCAAGATGAAAATGGCTAGCCCAGCTATACTTTTTTTGAGGAATACCCAGGCAAGGTCAACTTGTTATTCTCCGCCCCGCTGGGCTGCAAATCTTTCCTAGGAGGGATGCATTAGGCTTAACAGGAAAATGGGCTTTAAAAAATAATAAATGGGATGTAATTATAAAAACTGGGCAGTAACTATAAAAAAATGCACCAAGCACGGAATTAGTTTATAAAATATTATTTATGGATTTTGAAAATCTTAATTTTTAATTGTTGCGCGCGCAATGTTTCGTAAGATTTTTACGTAATACTAATTTATATTTAATCTGACTAGAAATTTCGGGATAAAAATATTTCGGATCCCATCAAAACGTGGGAAATTTTATTGAATTCTGTCTTGAATTGTTGGTTGAAATTATTAATCATTGTCCTAGCTAGAAAATGGGCTGTACTTTTAACAAACTGTAAATGGGTTGTAGTAAATTCCATTAGAATTCAAAAATGGGTTGTACATTCTTACAAATCGCAAATGGGCCATAAGTTCTCTCCCACACACTTGTGGGCCTACTAAGTTGATGCGTCCCCTAAAAAAAGAAGTTGACGCGTATGCAAGGCTTTGTCAACTTATTATAGTCAACACACGGTTCTAGCAGCAGTGGCCGTTGGATGTCCATCCAACGGATGCCGTGCTTCTTCTTCAATCTCGGATATTCTAGCTTCACCCGCCCAAAAAATGATTCCTCCCCCTGACATCTGGGGCGCACCATTTCAGAAGCTGACATGTGGGCCTACTAAGTTGACGCGTACCAAGGGCTTTGTCAACTTAGTCAATATGAACGATTCTAGCTGCAGTGACCATACGATGTCCATCCAACGGCCGCAGTGCTTCTTCAACCTCTGGTCTTCTTGCTCCAGCCGCCCAAAGCAGCGTCGGTCGTGCCGCGGAGGCCTCACCGCCCCCTACTACTCCCACCGCTGGTCAGGCCATCCCTCTACTCACCCACAACCCCTGTTATGTCGGGCCGACGGCAGCCTCACACCGCAGCCGAACCAGTGAACCCCCGTACTCCTCTCCGCGCAGGCTTCCACTGTCGCGTCTTCCCCGGCTCCGCGTCATCCCCTTCCTAGGCCTCGCCGTCATCCACCGCCCTGGTGCTCTTGGCGCGACGTGGTCAAGGAACGGCTTCCATTGGACGTGGACTGTACGTGGAGAGGCTGACAGCTGGGTCCACGACGGCAGCAAGGAAGTGCCTCCTTATTATGCGGAAAATAATGATTCCTCCACCTGAGAGCAGGGACCCACCGGACGGGCCACCGTATTTCGCGAAAAAAATGTTTGCCCCCTGACTACTGGACCCACCAGACGGGCCACCGTATTGCGCGAAAAAAACGTTCCCCCCGCTGTCAGCTTGGACCCACCAGAAGTAACTCCTTATTATGCACAAAAAATGAATACTCCCCCTGCTGGTTGGGACCCACCTTGGTGGGAGGCTGACTTGTGGGCCTACTAAGTTGACGGGGACGGAGTGCTTTGTCAACTTAGTCAATATGAACGATTCTAGCTCCTGTGACCGTACGATGTCCATCCAACGGCTGTAGTGCTTCTTCAACCTCTGGTCTTGTTGCTCCAGCCGCCCAAAGCAGCGCCGGTCGTGCCGCATGCTCCTGCCTCCCGTGGCCGGTTGTGCTGCCGCGGAGGCCTCACCGCCCCCTACTATTCCCACCGCTGGCCAGGCCCTGCGGCGAAGGCAGCCTCACACCGCAGCCGAACCAGTGAACCCTCGTACTCCTCTCCGCACGGGCTTCCACTGTCGCGTCTTCCCTGGCACCGCGTCGTCCCCTTCCTAGGCCTCGCCGTCGTCCACCGCCCTGGTGCTCTCGGCGTGGCGTGGTCAACGTGGTCAAGGAACGGCTTCCATCGGACGTGGGCTGTACGTGGAGACGCTGACAGTTGGGTCCACGACGGCAGCAAGGAAGTGCCTCCTTATTACGCGGAAAATAATGATTCCTCCACCTGACAGCAGGGACCCACCGGACAGGCCACCGTATTTCGCGAAAAAACATTTGTCCCCTGACTGCTGGGACCCACCGGACGGGCCACCGTATTGCGCGAAAAAACGTTCCCCCCGCTGTCAGCTCGGACCCACCGGAAGTGCCTCCTTATTACGCACAAAAAAAGAATAATCCCCCTGCTGGTTGGGACCCACCTTGGTGGGAGGCTGACTTGTGGGCCTACTAAGTTGACGGGGACGGAGTGCTTTGTCAACTTAGTCAATATGAACGATTCTAGCTCCAGTGACCGTACGATGTCCATCCACGGCCGTAGTGCTTCTTCAACCTCTGGTCTTGTTGCTCCAGCCGCCCAAAGCAGCGCCGGTCGTGCCGCATGCTCCTGCCTCCAGTGGCCGGCTGTGCTGCCGCGGAGGCCTCACCGCCCCCTACTATTCCCACTGCTGGCCAGGCCCTGCGGCGACGGCAGCCTCACACCGCAGCCGAACCAGTGAACCCTCGTACTCCTTTCCGCGCGGGCTTCCACTGCCGCGTCTTCCCCGGCTCCGCGTCGTCCCCTTCCTAGGCCTCGCCGTCGTCCACCGCCCTGGTGCTCTCGGTGCGGCGTGGTCAACATGGTCAAGGAACGGCTTCCATCAGACGTGGACTGTACGTGGAGAGGCTGACAGCTGGGTCCACGACGGCAGCAAGGAAGTGCCTCCTTATTACGTGGAAAATAATGATTCCTCCACCTGACAGCAGGGACCCACCAGACGGGCCACCGTATTTCGCGAAAAAAAGTTTACCCCCAGACTGCTAGGACCCACCGAACGGGCCACCGTATTGCGCGAAAAAAAACGTTCCCCGCTGTCAGCTCGGACCCACCGGAAGTGCCTCCTTATTACGCACAAAAAAATGAATACTCCCCCTGCTGGTTGGGACCCACCTTGGTGGGAGGCTGACTTGTGGGCCTACTAAGTTGACGGGGACGGAGTGCTTTGTCAACTTAGTCAATATGAACGATTCTAGCTCCAGTGACCGTACGATGTCCATCCAACGGCCGTAGTGCTTCTTCAACCTCTGGTCTTATTGCTCCAGCCGCCCAAAGCAGCACCGGTCGTGCCGCATGCTCCTGCCTCCCATGGCCGGTTGTGCTACCGCGGAGGCCTCACCGCCCCCTACTATTCCCACCGCTGGCCAGGCCCTGCGGCGACGGCAGCCTCACACCACAGCCGAACTAGTGAACCCTCGTACTCCTCTCCGAGCGGGCTTCCACTGTCGCGTCTTCCCCGACACCGCGTCGTCCCCTTCCTAGGCCTCGTCGTCGTCCACCGCCCTGGTGCTCTCGGCGCGGCGTGGTCAACGTGGTTAAGGAACGGCTTCCATCGGACATGGACTGTATGTGGAGAGGCTGACAGCTGGGTCCACGACGGCAGCTAGGAAGTGCCACCTTATTACGCGAAAAATAATGATTCCTCCACCTGACAGCAGGGACCCACCGGACGGGCCACCATATTTCGCGAAAAAACGTTTGCCCCCTAACTGCTGGGACCCACCGGACGGGCCACCGTATTGCGTGAAAAAAACGTTCCCCCCGCTGTCAGCTCGGACCCACCGGAAGTGCCTCCTTATTACGCACAAAAAAGGAATACTCCCCCTGCTGGTTGGGACCCACCTTGGTGGGAGGCTGACTTGTGGGCCTACTAAGTTGACGGGGACGGAGTGCTTTGTCAACTTAGTCAATATGAACGATTCTAGCTCCAGTGACCGTACGATGTCCATCCAACGGCCGTAGTGCTTCTTCAACCTCTGGTCTTGTTGCTCCAGCCGCCCAAAGCAGCGCCGGTCGTGCCGCATGCTCTTGCCTCTCGTGGCCGGCTGTGCTGTCGCGGAGGCCTCACCGCCCCCTACTATTCCCACCGCTGGCCAGGCCCTGCGGCGACGGCAGCCTCACACCCGCAGCCGAACCAGTGAACCCTCATACTCCTCTCCGCGCGGGCTTCCACTACCGCGTCTTCCCCGGCTCCACGTCGTCCCCTTCCTAGGCCTCGCCGTCGTCCATCGCCCTGGTGCTCTCGGTGCGGCGTGGTCAACATGGTCAAGGAACAGCTTCCATCGGACGTGGACTGTACGTGGAGAGGCTGACAGTTGGGTCCACGGCCGCAGCAAGGAAGTGCCTCCTTATCACGCGCAAAATAATTATTCCTCCACCTGACAGCGGGGACCCAGCGGACGGGCCACTGCTACCTCTTGAGCACTGCGTTGGTTTTCCCTTGAAGAGGAAAGGGTGATGCAGCAAAGTAGCGTAAGTATTTCCCTCAGTTTTTGAGAACCAAGATATCAATCCAGTAGGAGGCTACGCACGAGTCCCTCGCACCTACACAAACAAATAAATCCTTGCAACCAACGCGATAAGGGGTTGTCAATCCCTACACGATCACTTACGAGAGTGAGATCTGATAGATATGTAGGATAATATTTTTGGTATTTTTGTGACAAAGCTGCAAAGTAAAGAAAGTAATAAAAACGGCGCCAGAAATAACTTGTTGTCGGGAGATTAATATGATGGAAAATAGACCCGGGGGCCATAGGTTTCACTAGTGGCTTCTCTCAAGAGCATACGTATTTTACGGTGGGTGAACAAATTACTGTTGAGCAATTGACAGAATGAGCGTAGTTATGAGAATATCTAGGTATGATCATGTATATAGGCATCACGTCCGAGACAAGTAGACTGACTCCTGCCTACATCTACTACTATTACTCCACACATCGACCGCTATCCAGCATGCATCTAGAGTATTAAGTCCATAAGAACAGAGTAACGCTTTAAGCAAGATGACATGATGTAGAGGGATAAATTCATGCAATATGATAAAAACCCGATCTTGTTATCCTCGATGGCAACAATACAATACGTGCCTTGCTGCCCCTACTGTCACAGGGACAGTACACCGCAAGATTGAACCCAAAGCTAAGCACTTCTCCCATTGCAAGAAAGATCAATCTAGTAGGCCAAACCAAACTGATAATTCGAAGAGACTTGCAAAGATAACCAATCATACATAAAAGAATTCAGAAGATTCAAATATTGTTCATAGATAAACTTGATCATAAACCCACAATTCATCGGTCTCAACAAACACACCGCAAAAGAAGATTACATCGAATAGATCTCCACGAGAGAGGGGGAGAATATTGTATTGAGATCCAAAAAGAGAGAAGAAGCCATCTAGCTAATAACTATGGACCCGAAGGTCTGAGGTAAACTACTCACACTTCATCGGAGAGGCTATGGTGTTGATGTAGAAGCCCTCCGTGATCGATGCCCCTCCGCCGGAGCTCCGGAACAGGCCCCAAGATGGGATCTCGTGGGTACAGAAGGTTGCGGCGGTGGAATTAGGTTTTTGGCTCCGTATCTGATCGTTTGGGGGTACGTAGGTATATATAGGAGGAAGGAGTACGTCGGTGGAGCAACATGGGGCCCACGAGGGTGGAGGGCGCGCCTGGGGGGTAGGCGCGCCCCCTACCTCGTGGCTTCCTGGAAGCTTCCTTGACTTAGGGTCCAAGTCTCCTGGATCATGTTCGTTCTAAAAATCACATTCCCGAAGGTTTCATCCTCTTTGGACTCCGTTTGATATTCTTTTTCTGCGAAACTCTGAAATAGGCAAAAAACAGCAATTCTGGCCTGGGCCTCCGGTTAATAGGTTAGTCCCAAAAATAATATAGAAGTGAATAATAAAGCCCAATAATGTCCAAAACAGAAGATAATATAGCATGGAGCAATAAAAAATTATAGATACGTTGGAGACGTATCAAACATCCCCAAGCTTAATTCCTGCTCGTCCTCGAGTAGGTAAATGATAAAAACAGAATTTTTGATGTGGAATGCTACTTGGCATAATTTCAATGTAATTCTTCTTAATTGTGGTATGAATATTCAGATCCGAAAGATTCAAGACAAAAATTTAATATTGACATAAAAATAATAATACTTCAAGCATACTAACTAAGCAATTATGTCTTCTCAAAATAACATGGCCAAAGAATGTTATCCCGACAAAATCATATAGTCTGGCTATGCTCTATCTTCACTACACAAAATATTTAAATCATGCACAACCCCGATGACAAGCCAAGCAATTGTTTCATACTTTTGACGTTCTCAAACTTTTTCAATCTTCACGCAATACATGAGCATGAGCCATGGACATAGCACTATATGTGGAATAGAATGGTGGTTGTGGAGAAGACAAAAAGGAGAAGATAGTCTCACATCAACTAGGCGTATCAACGGGCTATGGAGATGCCCATCAATAGATATCAATGTGAGTGAGTAGGGATTGCCATGCAACGGATGCACTAGAGCTATAAGTATATGAAAGCTCAACAAAAGAAATTAAGTGGGTGTGCATCCAACTCGCTTGCTCACGAAGACCTAGGGCATTTTGAGGAAGCCCATCATTGGAATATACAGGCCAAGTTCTATAATGAAAAATTCCCACTTAGTATATGAAAGTGATATCATAGGAGACTCTCTATCATGAAGATCATGGTGCTACTTTGAAGCACAAGTGTGGTAAAAGGATAGTAGCATTGTCCTTTCTCTCTTTTTCTCTCATAATAATTTTTTTATTTGGGCATTTTCTTCTTCTTTTTTATGGCCTCTTTTCTTTCGTTCGGAGTCTCATCCCGACTTGTGGGGGACTCATAGTCTCCATCATCCTTTCCTCACTTGGGACAATGCTCTAAAAATGATGATCATCACACTTTTATTTACTTACAACTCAAAAATTACAACTCAATACTTAGAACAAAATATGACTCTATGTGAATGCCTCCGGCGGTGTACCGGGATATGCAATGAATCAAGAGTGACATGTATGAAAGAATTATGAACGGTGGCTTTGCCACAAATACAATGTCAACTACATGATCATGCGAAGCAATATGACAATGATGGAGCGTGTCATAGTAAACGGAACGGTGGTAAGTTGCATGGCAATATATCTCGGAATGGCTATGGAAATGCCATGATAGGTAGGTATGGTGGCTGTTTTGAGGAAGGTATATGGTGGGTGTATGATACCGGCGAAAAGTGCGCAGTATTAGAGAGGCTAGCAATGGTGGAAGGAGGAAAAGTGCGTATAATCCATGGACTCAACATTAGTCATAAAGAACTCATATACTTATTGCAAAAATCTACAAGTTATCAAAGCAAAGTATTACGCGCATGCTCCTAGGGGGATAGATTGGTAGGAAAAGACCATCGCTCGTCCCCGACCGCCACTCATAAGGAAGACAATCAATAAATAAATTATGCTCCGACTTCATCACATAACGGTTCACCATACGTGCATGCTACGGGAATCACAAACTTTAACACAAGTATCTCTCAAATTCACAACTACTCAACTAGCATGACTCTAATATCACCATCTTCATATTTCAAAACAATTATCAAGCATCAAACTTTTCTTAGTATTCAACACACTTATAAGAAAGTTTTTACTAATCTTGAATACCTAGCATATTAGGATTATTTAAGCAAATTATCATGCTATTTAAGACTCTCAAAATAATCTAAGTGAAGCATGAGAGATCAATAGTTTCTATAAAACAAATCCACCACCGTGCTTTAAAAGATATAAGTGAAGTACTAGACCAAAACTATATAACTCAAAAGATATAAGTGAAGCACATAGAGTATTCTAATAATTTCCGAATCATGTATGTCTCTCTCAAAAGGTGTGTACAGCAAAGATGATTGTGGTAAAATAAAAAGCAAAGACTCAAATCATACAAGACGCTCCAAGCAAAACACATATCATGTGGTGAATAAAAATATAGCTCCAAGTAAAGTTACCGATGGAAGTAGACGAAAGAGGGGATGCCTTCCGGGGCATCCCCAAGCTTTGGATTTTAGGTGTCCTTAGATTATCTTGGGGTGCCATGGGAATCCCCAAGCTTAGGCTCTTTCCATCCTTGTTCCATAATCCATCAAATCTTCTACCCAAAACTTGAAAACTTCACAACACAAAACTTAACAGAAAATCTCGTGAGCTCCGTTAGCGAAAGAAAACAAAAGAAAACTTCAAGGTACTGTAATGAACTCATTATTTATTTATATTGGTATTAAACCTACTGTATTCCAACTTCTCTATGGTTTATAAACTCTTTTACTAGCCATAGATTCATCAAAATAAGCAAACAACACACGAAAAACAGAATCTGTCAAAAACAGAACAGTCTGTAGTAATCTGTAACTAACGCAAACTTCTGGAACTCCAAAAAATCATCCAAAATAGGACGACCTAGACAATTTGTTTATTGATCAGCAGAAATTGGAATCAATATTTTATCACGTTCTGGTGATTTTTAACAATTAGTTTCGTGAACAGAAAGTTTCTGGAAATTACAGCAAGATCGAATAACTATCATCCAAGAAGATCCTATAGGTTTAACTTGGCACAAAAACTAATTAAAACATAAAAACACATCTAACCAGAGGCTAGAACAAATATTTATTCCTAAACAGAAGCAAAAAGCAAAAAAAACTAAAAATAAAATTGGGTTGCCTCCCAACAAGCGCTGTCGTTTAACGCCCCTAGCTAGGCGTAAAAGCAAGGATAGATCTAGGTATTGCCATCTTTGGTAGGCAATTCTTCAATGAGACATCTATCATCCTTAGGAATTTCTTTCTTTTTAGTAATTATCAAACTTTTAGGCACAAGATCGAAAAATTCATTTGTAACAATTGGTTCCTTAATGATAGCAAAAAGATTGCGATGAATACTTATAGACTTGAGATCCGCAGTTTACTTATTAGAGGATTCACCCTTGTTTTTAGGAACATACATAAGCTTAGCAATTTTAGTTGGAGGACTAGGAGTATTCTTTACGGAAGAAAAAGCGGTTCCCAAGTTGGTAATGATACCCTCAAGTTTATCGATTCTAGTGGAATCTTGATTTATTCTCTCATTAACTATGGGTTCCTTCTCCTTAATATTTTTCAAAGTGACTCCTACCTTAGATCCATATTGGGTAATTTGGTTGTGGATCTTTTTATCCAGATTTTCAATTAACTCTACGGTAGCAACTTTATTATCAATAATTTCAAGTCTTTGCATTACATGCTCCAAAGTTAACATAGTTCCATTAACCAAAAGAGGTGGTGAGCCAAATAAATCTATCATAGCATTATAAGAGTCAAAAGTATGGCTACCCAAGAAATTCCCTTCGGTAATCATATCAAGAATATATCTATACCAAGGATTAGCGCCTACATAAAAATTACGGAGAAGAACGGAAGTAGATTGCTTCCTGGCAGATCTATTTTGAGCATTGCAAATTCTATACCAAGCGTCTTTTAGATTTTCTCCCTCCCTTTGTTTAAAATTTAGAACTTCATTCTCAGGAGACAACGGAGAAGATAGAGGACTAGCCATAATGACAAGCAAACGAAAGAGAGGCAAACGGAAAAGAGAGGGTGAATAAAACGGCAAGGGTGAAGTGGGGGAGAGGAAAACGAGAGGCAAATGGCAAATAATGTAATGCGGGAGATAAGGGTTTGTGATGGGTACTTGGTATGTTGACTTTTGCGTAGAGCTCCCCGGCAACGGCGTCGGAAATCCTTCTTGCTACCTCTTGAGCACTGCGTTGGTTTTCCCTTGAAGAGGAAAGGGTGATGTAGCAAAGTAGCGTAAGTATTTCCCTCAGTTTTTGAGAACCAAGGTATCAGTCCAGTAGGAGGCTACGCGCGAGTCCCTCGCACCTACACAAACAAATAAATCCTCGCAACCAACGCGATAAGGGGTTGTCAATCCCTACACGGTCACTTACGAGAGTGAGATCTGATAGATATGATAGGATAATATTTTTGGTATTTTTATGATAAAGATGCAAAGTAAAGAAAGTAATAAAAACGGCGCCAGAAATAACTTGTTGTCGGGAGATTAATATGATGGAAAATAGACCCGGGGGCCATAGGTTTCACTAGTGGCTTCTCTCAAGAGCATAAGTATTTTACGGTGGGTGAACAAATTGTTGTTGAGCAATTGACAGAATTGAGCATAGTTATGAGAATATCTAGGTATGATCATGTATATAGGCATCACGTCCGAGACAAGTAGACCGACTCCTGCCTGCATCTACTACTATTACTCCACACATCGACCGCTATCCAGCATGCATCTAGAGTATTAAGTTCATAAGAACAGAGTAACGCTTTAAGCAAGATGACATGATGTAGAGGGATAAATTCATGCAATATGATAAAAAAACATCTTGTTATCCTCGATGGCAACAATACAATACGTGCCTTGCTGCCCCTACTGTCACTGGGAAAGGACACCGCAAGATTGAACCCAAAGCTAAGCACTTCTCCCATTGCAAGAAAGATCAATCTAGTAGGCCAAACCAAACTGATAATTCGAAGGGACTTGCAAAGATAACCAATCATACATAAAAGAATTCAGAAGATTCAAATATTGTTCATAGATAAACTTGATCATAAACCCACAATTCATCGGTCTCAACAAACACACCGCAAAAGAAGATTACATCGAATAAATCTCCACGAGAGAGGGGGAGAACATTGTATTGAGATCCAAAAAGAGAGAAGAAGCCATCTAGCTAATAACTATGGACCTGAAGGTCTGAGGTAAACTACTCACACTTCATCGGAGAGGCTATGGTGTTGATGTAGAAGCCCTCCGTGATCGATGCCCCCTCCGGCGGAGGTCCGGAACAGGCCCCAAGATGGGATCTCGTGGGTACAGAAGGTTGCGGCGGTGGAATTAGGTTTTTGGCTCCGTATCTGATCGTTTGGGGGTACGTAGGTATATATAGGAGGAAGGAGTACGTCGGTGGAGCAACATGGGGCCCATGAGGGTGGAGGGCGCGCCTGGGGGGTAGGCGCGCCCCCCTACCTCATGGCTTCCTGGAAGCTTCCTTGACTTAGGGTCCAATTCTCCTGGATCATGTTCGTTCTGAAAATCACGTTCCCGAAGGTTTCATCCTGTTTGGACTCCGTTTGATATTCTTTTTCTGCGAAACTCTGAAATAGGCAAAAAACAACAATTCTGGGCTGGGCCTCCGGTTAATAGGTTAGTCCCAAAAATAGTATACAAGTGAATAATAAAGCCCAATAATGTCCAAAACAGAAGATAATATAGCATGGAGCAATCAAAAATTATAGATACGTTGGAGACGTATCAGCCACCGTATTTCGTGAAAAAAACGTTTCCCCCTGACTACTGGGACCCACCAGCTACATCTTCGCACGCAAGGAAGTGCGTCCGGGCAAAAAAAACGATTCGCCCCCCTGACTGCTGGGACCCACCAGCTACATCTTCGCACGCAAGGAAGTGCCTGACAGTCGGGACCCACCTGGTCGAAGCGTAGCGTTGTCATTCTGGTCGCGAACGTGTACATACATACTGGTCGATGTAGAGGCACGCACGTGTCATAGTAGAGGCGCGCACATAGCATGTACACGTACGTACAGCGGCCAGTGTGCAAGAAAGAAAATACGGCCACGTACGTACATACGTGCAGGGTCTCGAACGCCTACTCGCGCATACGTACGGCCATGGCTCGTGTACATGGCTGGGTCGGAACGGAGAAACAGCGTCGTCGTCGTGTTCATGGCGAGCCAACCGGCTGGGTCGAAACGGAATGCATCGTCGTGTTCATCGGGAGGGCTTGGACGGAACAACCGATGGAAACGAGGCCTGGCGTACCGCAGAATGGAGCAAAAGGCCTTGTGTTTGACCGGCCACGTTCGAAACGGGATCCTGTTCATCGGGAGGGGTCTGGCGTACCGCAAAATAGAGGAAACGAACCTCCTACGGTCGAAACGGGGGTCCTGTTGATCGGGAGGGGTGTGGCGTACCGCAAAATGGAGGAAACGGACTTGTGTTGGAGCGCTACGGTCGAAACGGGGGGTCCTGTTCATCGGGAGGGGTGTGGCGTACCGCAAAACGGGACTCCACGGGATACTGTTCATCTCCACCGTCGACCCCCTCCAGCCTCCACGAGCTACTTTTCATCCACCGTCGACCTCCTCCAGCCTCCACCTGCGACTGTTCATCCACGGGCTCCTGTTCATCCAGCCTCCACCGCGCGCTACTCCACTGGCTACTGTTCAACCAGCCCTCTCCACGGGCTCCTGTTCAACCACCCCTCCACGGGCTACTATTCATCCATCCCTCCACCGTCTACTGTTCATCCTGCCCTCCACGGGGTGGTCCTGTTCATCCTGCCCTCCACGGGCTCATGTTCATCCAGCCCCAACCGACTCGAACGATCGGGGTCCTGTTCATCCACCCCCACCGGGAACTGTTCATCCAAACCCCCCAGCAATGCTCACTGTTCATCCAGAGGCAACGCCACGGGGTCCTGTTCATCCACCCCCACCGGGAACTGTTCATCCAAACCCCCCCAGCAATGCTCACTGTTCATCCAGAGGCAGCATCACTACTAGGAAAAGGCTAATTAGTGGCGCACCTGTTTTGGCCATTAATGGCGCACTATAGGTGCGCCACTAGTAACGAATACTAATGGCGCACCTTTGGTGCGCCATTAGTATTGCAGGTAACAGTGGCGCACCTTGTAGTGCGCCATTACTATTGCTACAGGTGCGCCACTGGTAACTTTTTTCTTGAATTTTTTTTATTTTTTCTGAATTTTGAAGGCGGGAAAATAGTAGTGGCGCACCGTCTAACCCCCACCGTGTGCCATTGCTATTTTTGAATTTTGAATTTGGATCTGGATCGTGATTTTTTGCCCTTTTTCTCGTTTTTTTGCACGATATTTTTTCAAATTTTGTTCTCATTTTTGGATCTTGTACGTTCTTTCGCCGGAGAGGAGGGCCGAGGTCACCGAAGAGGAGGAGGAGGAGGTCACCGGAGAGGAGGAGGAGGTCGTCGGAGAGGAGGAAGGAGAAACCGTGAGCGGAGGGGAGGAGAGGAGGGAGGAGGAGCTCACCGGAGAGGAGGGAGGAGGAGATCACCGGAGAGGAGGGAGGAGATCACCGGAGAGGAAGGAGGAGGAGCTCACCGGAGAGGAGGGAGGAGAAACCGTGAGGGGAGGGGAGGACAGGAGGGAGGAGGAGGTCGCCGGAGAGGAGGAGGAGGTCGCCGGAGAGGAGGAGGGGAGTATGGTGGAGGAGAGGAGGGGAGATGGAGTGGAGGAGAGGACGAGATGGAGTGGAGGAGAGGACGAGATGGAGTGGAGGAGAGGTGGAGTGGAGGAGAACAATGAAGAGGTAAGGAGGAGAGGACCCCGCCCAGCCATATATACGACATAGTAATGGCGCACCGTGGGCAGGTGCGCCATTACTAACTTTTTTTATTTTTTGATTTATTTTGAATTTTGAAGGCGGGAAGATAGTAATGGCGCACCATGGGCAGGTGCGCCATTACTAACTTGTTTTTATTTTTTCATATAGTTTGAATTTTGAAGGCGGGAAGATAGTAATGGCGCGCCATGGGCAGGTGCGCCATTACTGAGTTTGATTTTTTTTTTAATTTTTTTGCCTCTCCAGATCTTGAAAGCCCCGTCACTTTTTCCTGTTAGGTTTTTTGGGATTTTGAAAATGTTCAACAGGGTTCCCCCGATTGAAATCGGATGTAACTTTTCGAGTAGATGATTTTTCATATAAAAAACCTTTTCATCGGAGTTCGTATGCAAAAGTTATGCCCATTTTACAAATTCTCGAGAGATTTTGCAAAGAGGTCGAAAATTCATGTTTGTAAATTTTGCTAACAACTAGACCACATATCACATGGGAATCTTATTTTCTTTTATTTTTTGACATTTCTATCATTTTCTTTTATTATTATTTTGAAACTGAAAAGGCGGTCCACAGGGGGGTGCATTTGGTGAATTTTTTGTAAGGCTCAGATAGTAATGGCGCACCAGGGTACAGTGCGCCATTACTAGTGTGCGCCATTACTAGTTCAAACTAGTAATGGCGCACTGTACCCTAGTGCGCCATTACTAGTTTTGAAAAAATAGTAAAAAAATTTGTTAGTAGTGGCGCACAGAGTGTGTGGTGCGCCATTACTAGTTAAAACTAGTAATGGCGCACTGTGCCTTGGTGCGCCATTAATAGTTTTGGAAAAAAATTGTTAGTAATGGCGCACCGTGTGTGTGGTGCGCCATTAGTAATGAGGACACTAATGGCGCACTTGTATCTGGTGCGCCACTGCTATATAGCAGTGGGGCACCACATACATGGTGCGCCATTAATGTCCATATTAGCTATAGCCCTTTTCCTAGTAGTGCATCGATCGACTTCAGTTAGCAGCAGTAGCGAAGGAATCGCTCGATCGGGTTCAGTTAATAGCCATCGATCGATCGCTCGGGTTCAGTAACGCATAGTCTGCAGTGCAATCGCTCGGGTTCGGTTAGAGCCCAACGCCTCGCACCCACGCGCGTGCGTGTACGAGAGAAACGCGCATCGCTCGCTCCCGACCACCCACCGTAACCGGGAACACCCCGATATTTTCCTCGCCCTCGCTACTACCACGGTTTTTTCCGTCATGGACGGCCCAAAGAATGTCATGCAGCTGCGTCTCCGGCCCGCCCAGGACGAAAAGCCCATTTTCTGTCATGATTTTTTGTCATAGAAGTAGGACCCCACCACATCTATGATGATACCGGGTTTTGTCACAATTATCGCCATAGAAGTGTCATAAGTATGACAGAAAAGATTTTCGTTCGGCCCAAAATGTCACGGGTGTGTCTTTTTTTGTAGTGTAGGTTTCAGGCTTGTCCAGACCCATGCTGCGAGATATGGTCGAGCAAGATGGGATTTGCCCCTCCGATCAGGAGAGATATACTCTGGGCCCCTCATGTGATCCGACCAGGATAGGCATGGCCATGCGACAAGGATTATGAGATAATCCGGATAATGGTCGGCATCACTAAAACGAGAAAGAGGTCGGGCTAGCACAAGGATGACAGACTCGCCTTGAGCCCGACAACATATATCGTGTGCAAAAGGAATGGAAGTGTGATGTACAGGTTCTCCTAACCAGCTTCATAGTCTACTTGGTGTTCGGCATGCCTTGCTAGAGGCCGCTACCAACCATGCAGTTCGAAGGTGATCCGAACTGCGACCAAGCCGACTTGAACCTAAGGGGTCGCGCTCTTAAGGGAAGGGACCTGTGAGGCCGAATCGGACTCCACGAGTCAGATGTGATCCTACTCGGACTCGGATCCCAGCCGAACAGATTTTGGGCTTTAGGGTCCGTGCGAGGCCCAAGTGTTGAGCCCACGATGGACGCCTATATAAAGTGGAGGTGCGGCACACTCATTTGGTTGATCGCTTCGGCGCTGTCACTAGGGTTTGCATGTGTTGCGAATAGACACCTCCACTCGCCTCCGGTTGTGTGATCGGACCTAGCAGTTCGCCACACGACGTTCCTCTTGCACGCGCGGATACCGTTAGAGGCGGTGCACTTGCGCCGCTCCGGCGAACCTGTACGTGGGAACCAACGACCGGCTGTTCGAGGGAGACCGGACGAGGAGGAGACGATCCACGCGGACGCACTGCCCCAACTCTTCTTCTGCTGCACGGCACTGCGCATCTAGTGGTAACGATCTGTGATCCATTCCCGTAGCATGTTCCTGGTTGTTCTGCGCGTAGGAAAATTTTAATTTGCAGTCGACGCACCCTACTGTAGAACCCAACACATGTCTATTTAGGCAACAAGACGGGGTAAGAAAGGTATAACCAATCGGTGGTTTCGTAAGCCCGAGGATTTTCTCAGTTCTCATGACATTCGATTGATGACAATAACGCTGGAACGATATGTAGCCAACCATGCAAACACTAGATTTGTCACATTCTTCATGTTGAATGCGAGGATATGTCGAAGAGCAAAAAAAGGAGTTTTAGGTGGACAAAAGGGCTTCTGAACGTGTCGAGCTTCTATTTACAACATCTTGTGGTCATTATCCAGTAAATTTTACGACCCAGGATGTTCATTCTATGGACCTGGCTGATCCATTTGATTGTGACTGCCGAAAACAGCGTTGGAGTTAGATGTTGTTGCCCTATTCAATCGGGGTTTTGTCTAAACCCGATGAACAATTAACCCTCATGCGTTTGTACAGTTTATAAGCCGGAGTTAGATGTTGTTTCCCTTTTCAACTCGGTGTGACTATCATATTTTCTTTGAAACAAGGCAAATGGCTTGCCATTTCTTTAATTAAGAGAGAAATATTGTAACAAATCCCAACCAAGGAAAATAAGATCACTCGTGCTGGCTGCTTGAGCTCATTGTGCATTACAAAACCCAAGTGATTAGCCCCCGCCAGCACCCACAAACTTATTTTGAGCTAGCACACCAAATGGGCTGCAAATTTTCATAAGAAAGGCTACATGGCCGTGAAAGATTTGGATTCTGACATTTAGGACCCATGAGGAAAAAGCCTATCCAGGATGATGTCGACTTAGTCAACAAACGATTCTGCCTACCAGCCGTTGGATTGACATCCAACATCTGTCGTGTTTCTTCTATCTCTTCTCTTCTTCCTCCAGACGCCCAAACCAAACCACACCGTCAGTCCCACCTGCTCCCGCCTCCCACGGCTGGCTGCGCCTCCGCTGCCCTACTATACCCTCAAACGTTGGCCAGTCCATCCCTCTATTCCCACGCACGTCCTGTTATTCTCCGGTGAGTCAGCCTCAACCCGCACGCACCCAAACTAGTCAACCCTCATACTTCCCTCCACCTGCGACTACACTGTCGCATCTTCCACGGCTCATGTTCGTTCCCATCCGAGGCCTCACCATCGTCCTCCGCCTTGGTTCGCTCACCGTGCATGGTGCGCTATCGTCTGGTGTTGTCAACAATCGAGAGGAATAATGAGATGGTTGTATGTGGAGAGGATGACAGTAGGGACCCACCAGGGTCGTGGCAGTACGCAAGCAAGTGTCTCGTTATTATAGGCCAAAAAATGATTCCTCCTAATGGTTTGACATCTGGGTCCCACACAATTGTCAACGTGGTCAATAAACGAGAGAATTACATAACGAGCGGCTGACTCCAGGGACCCAGCAGGTCACGCAGTTGTTATTTAGATTTAGAGACAGAACAGGGTATCAACGGGGTTGTGCGGGGGCTGTGGCTTGTCTAGCCCATGCTTTTATTTTATGTTTCCCACATGATGAGCCTAGTTGTTTTTTTTCTTTCTGAAAATGGCTAGCCCAGTTCTATCTTTTAAAAGAATACCCAACGGAGGCCTACTTTCTTTTCTCAGCCCTGCTGGGCTGCAAATCTTTCAAGACGCGAGGGATGTATTCGCTTGCCCACAAAATGGGCTATAAGTAGTACGAAATGGGTTGTAAATTTTAAAAACATAGCAAACCGACAATTAGTTTCAAATTTCATTTTTTTAGGATTTCGAGATTTCAAATTTCATTGTTTTTTCGGGGGAAATTATGTTGGATTTTAAATTGATATTTTTTTAATTAGTTTGAATGCGACTCAAAATTTCGGGATTAAAAAGTTTGGACCGCACCGAAATATGTAAAATGCCATTGAATTTTTTAACCGTGGCCAGAATATGGGCCGTAATGCTAACAAAAAGAATACGGGCTTCAAAAAAATCCTTAAGAATTAGAAAATGGGTTGTAAATTTATTAGAAATAATGGCACATGGGTTGTATGTTGTTTTCCACATATTTGAGGCTGACTTGTGGGGCTACTAGGTTGACGTGTACGCTTTTCTAAAATAAATAGGTTGACGCGTACGCAAAGCCATGTCAACTTAGTCAACACACGAGAGCAGTGACTGTTGGATGTCCATCCAATGGCCGTCGTACTTCTTCAATCTTTGATCTTCCTGCTCCAGCCGCCCAAACCAGCACCGGCGGGACTGCCGGCTCCCGTCTCCCATGGCCGGCTGTGCTGCCGTGCAAGCCTCACCGCCCCACTCTACTCCCATTGCTGGCCTGACCATCCCTCTACTCAGCCACACCTCCTATTATTCTCCGGCGATGGCAGCCTCACAATGCAGCCAACCAGTAAACCTCATACTCCCCTCCACGTGGGAAACAACTGCCGAGTCTTCCCTGGCTCCGGGTCATTCCCTTCCTAGGCCTCGTCGTCGTCCACCGCCTTGGTGCTCTCGGTGCGGCGTGGTCAACGTGGTCAAGAAATGACATCCATCGGAAGAGACTATACGTGAAGAGGTTGACAGCTAGGTCCACGGCCGCACGCAAGGAAGTGCCTCTTTATTACATGCAAAATAATGATTCCTCCACCTGACATCGGAGACCCACCGAAAGGGCCTCTGTATTTCACGAAAAAATGTTTCTCCCACTGATAGCTGGGACCCACCACCTATATCTTCGCACGTAAGGAAGTGTCTCCTTATTACGTAGAAAAGAAATGCTTCCTTTCCCTGGCAGCTGGGTTCATTAGCTACATCTTCGTATGGAAGGAAGTGCCTCCTTTTTACATGCACAAAAAAATAATGCCCCCTAACAGCTAGGACCTACCATGTCGAAGCATACGTAGCATTATCTTTCTGGTCGGGAACGTGTACGTACATAGTGGTCGATCGGTCTCTCTGCACGAATGAACCATGGCCGAGTAAGGAGCGGCACATGACGTGTTGGGGAACGTAGGATTTCAATTTTTTTGCCTACGCACACCCAAGATCCATCTAGGTGATGCATAGCAACGAGCGGGGAAAGTGTGTCCACGTACCCTCGTAGACCGAAAGCGGAAGCATTTAGTAACACGGTTGACGTAGTCGAACGTCTTCGCGATCCAACCGATCCAAGTACCGAACGCACGACACCTCCGCGATCTGCACACGTTCAGCTTAGTGACGTCCCTCGTACTCTTGATCCAGCTGAGGCCGAGGGAGAGTTTCGTCGGCACGACGGCGTGGTGACGGTGATGATGAAGTTACCGACGCAGGGCTTCGCCTAAGCTCTACAGCGATATGACCGAGGTGGAAATCTATGGAGGGGGCACCGCACGCGGCTAAGACAACTGTCAACTTGTGTGTTCTCGGGTGCCCCCCTGCCCCCGTACATAAAGGAGCAAGGGGGAGGCCGGCCGGCCCTCATGGGGCGCGCCCCAAGTAGGATTCCTACTAGGAATCCTATTCCTAGTAGGTTTCCAACAAGGGAAGAGAGGGGGAAGGAAGGAGAGGGAGAGAGGGAGAAGGAAAGGGGGGCGCCGCCCCCCTTCCCTTGTCCTATTCGGTCTCCAAGCGGGGGTGCGGCCTGCCCTGGCTGCCCTCCTCTCTCTCCACTAAGGCCCATGGTGGCCCATTAATTCCCCCGGGGGGTTCCGGTAACCCCTGCGGCACTCCGGTTTTACCCGAAACCACCCGGAACACTTCCGGTGTCCGAATAACATTGTCCAATATATCAATTCTTATGTCTCGACCATTTCGAGACTCCTCGTCATGTCGGTGATCACATCCGGGACACCGAACAACCTTCGGTACATCAAAACACATAAACTCATAATACCGATCGTCATCGAACGTTAAGCGTGCGGACCCTACGGGTTCGAGAACTATGTAGACATGATCGAGACTCACTTCCGGTCAATAACCAATAGCGGAACCTGGATGCTCATATTGGTTCCTACATATTCTACAAAGATCTTTATCGGTCAAACCGCATAACAACATACGTTGTTCCCTTTGTCATCGGTATGTTAATTGCCCGAGATTCGATCGTCGGTATCTCAATACCTAGTTCAATCTCGTTACCGGCAAGTCTCTTTACTCGTTCCATAATGCATCATGCCGTAACTACCTCATTAGTCACATTGCTTGCAAGGCTTATAGTGATGTGCATTACCGAGAGGGCCCAGAGATACCTCTCCGACAATCGGAGTGACAAATCCTAATCTCAATCTATGCCAACTCAACAAACACCATCGGAGACACCTGCAGAGCATCTTTACAATCACCCAGTTACGTTGTGACATTTGATAGCACACTAAGTGTTCCTCGGTATTCGGGTGTTGCATAATCTCATAGTCATAAGAACATGTATAAGTTATGAAGAAAGCATTAGCAATAAACTAAACGATCATAGTGCTAAGCTAACGGATGGGTCAAGTAAATCACATCATTCTCTAATGATGTGATCCTGTTCATCAAATGAAAACTCTTGTCTATGGCTAGGAAATTTAACCATCTTTGGTTAACGAGCTAGTCAAGTAGAGGCATACTAGTGACACTCTGTTTGTCTATGTATTCACACATGTACTAGGTTTCCGGTTAACACAATTCTAGCATGAATAATAAACATTTATCATGATATAAGGAAATATAAATAACAACTTTATTATTGCCTCTAGGGCATATTTCCTTCAGTCTCCCACTTGCACTAGAGTCAATAATCTAGATTACATTGTAATGATTCTAACACACATGGAGTCTTGGTGCTGATCTTGTTTTGCTCGTGAGAGAGGCTTAGTCAACGGGTATGCAACATTCAGATCCGTATGTATCTTGCAAATCTCTATGTCTCCCTCCTTGACTTGGTCGCGGATGGAATTGAAGCGTCTCTTGATGTGCTTGGTTCTCTTGTGAAATCTGGATTCCTTTGCCAAGGCAATTGCACGAGTATTGTCACAAAAGATTTTCATTGGACCCGATGCACTAGGTATGACACCTAGATCGGATATGAACTCCTTCATCCAGACTCCTTCATTTGCTGCTTCCAAAGCAGCTATGTAATCTGCTTCACACGTAGATCCCGCCATGAAGCTTTGCTTGGAACTGCACCAACTGACAGCTCCACCATTCAACAAAAATATGTATCCAGTTTGTGACTTAGAGTCATCCGGATCAGTGTCAAAGCTTGCATCGACGTAACCATTTACGATGAGCTCTTTGTCACCCCCATAAACGAGAAACATATCCTTAGTCCTTTTTAGGTATTTCACAATGTTCTTGACCGCTGTCCAGTGATCCACTCCTGGATTACTTTGGTACCTCCCTGCTAAACTAATAGCAAGGCACACATCAGGTCTAGTACACAGCATTGCATACATGATAGAACCTATGGCTGAAGCATAGGGAATGACTTCCATTTTCCCTCTATCTTCTGCAGTGGTCGGGCATTGAGTCTGACTCAACTTCACACCTTGTAACAAAGGCAAGAACCCTTTATTTGCTTGATCCATTTTGAACTTCTTCAAAAGTTTATCAAGGTATGTGCTTTGTGAAAGTCCAATTAAGCGTCTTGATCTATCTCTATAGATCTTGATGCCCAATATATAAGCAGCTTCACCGAGGTCTTTCATTGAAAAATTCTTATTCAAGTATCCTGTTATGTTGTTCAGAAATTCAGTGTCATTTCCAATCAACAATATGTCATCCACATATAATATCAGAAATGCTACAAAGCTCCCACTCACTTTCTTGTAAATACAGGCTTCTCTAAAAGTCTGTATAAAACCATATGCATTTATCACACTATCAAAGCGTATATTCCAACTCTGAGAGGCTTGCACCAGTCCATAAATGGATCGCTGGAGCTTCCACACTTTGTTAGCACCTTTTGGATCGACAAAACCTTCTGGTTGCATCATATACGACTCTTCTTTAAGATATCCATTAAGGAATGCAGTTTTGACATCCATTTGCCAAATTTCATAATCATAAAATGCGGCAATTGCTAACATGATTCGGATGGACTTAAGCATCGCTACGGCTGAGAAGGCCTCATCGTAGTCAACTCCTTGAACTTGTCAAAAACCTTTCGCAACAAGTCGAGTTTTGTAGACAGTAACATTACCGGCAGCGTCAGTCTTCTTCTTGAAGATCCATTTATTCTCTATGGCTTGCTGATCATTGGGCAAGTCAACCAAAGTCCACACTTTGTTCTCATACATGGATCCCATCTCAAATTTCATGGCCTCAAGCCATTTTGCGGAATCTGGGCTCGTCATCGCTTCCTCATAGTTCGTAGGTTCGTCATGGTCAAGTAACATGACCTCTAGAACAGGATTATCGTACCACTCTGGTGTGGATCTTACTCTGGTTGACCTACGAGGTTCGGTAGTAACTTGATTAGAAGTTTCATGATCATCATCATTAGCTTCCTCACTTACTGGTGTAGGAATTACTGGAACTGATTTCTGTGATGAACTACTTTCCAATAAGGGAGTAGGTACAATTACCTCGTCAAGTTCTACTTTCCTCCCACTCACTTCTTTCGAGAGAAACTCCTTCTCTAGAAAGGATCCATTCTTAGCAATGAATATCTTGCCTTCGGATCTGTGATAGAAGGTGTACCCAACAATCTCCTTTGGGTGTCCTATGAAGACACATTTCTTCGATTTGGGTTCGAGCTTATCAGGTTGAAGCTTTTTCACATAAGCAACGCAGCCCCAAACTTTAAGAAACGACAACTTGGGTTTCTTGCCAAACCACAGTTTATATGGTGTCGTCTCAACGGATTTAGATGGTACCCTATTTAACATGAATGCAGCCGTCTCTAAAGCATAACCCCAAAACGATAGCGGTAAATCAGTGAGAGACATCATAGATCGCACCATATCTAATAAAGTACGATTACGACATTCAGACACACCATTACGCTGTGGTGTTCCGGGTGGCGTGAGTTGCGAAACTATTCCGCATTGTTTCAAATGAAGACCAAACTCATAACTCAAATATTCTCCTCCATATCATATCGTACAAACTTTATTTTCTTGTTATAATGATTTTCCACTTCACTCTGAAATTCTTTGAACTTTTCAAATGTTTCAGACTTATGTTTCATCAAGTAGATATACCCATATCTGCTCAAATCATCTGTGAAGGTCAGAAAATAATGATACCCGCCGCGAGCATCAACACTCATCGGATCGCATACATCAGTATGTATTATTTCCAACAAGTCCGTTGCTCGCTCCATTGTTCCGGAGAACGGAGTCTTAGTCATCTTGCCCATGAGGCATGGTTCGCAATCATCAAGTGATTCATAATCAAGTGATTCCAAAAGCCCATCAACATGGAGTTTCTTCATGCGCTTTACACCAATATGACCTAAACGACAGTGCCACAAATAAGTTGCACTATCATTATTAAACTTATATCTTTTGGCTTCAATACTATGAACATGTGTATCACTACTATCAAGATTTAGTAAAAATAGACCACTCATCAAGGGTGCATGACCATAAAAGATATTATTCATATAAATAGAACAACCATTATTCTCTGATTTAAATGAATAACCGTCTCGCATCAAACAAGATCCAGATATAATGTTCATGCTTAACGCTGGCACCAAATAACAATTATTCAGGTCTAAAACTAATCCCGAAGGTAGATGTAGAGGTAGCGTGCCGATGGTGATCACATCGACTTTGGAACCATTTCCCACGCGCATCGTCACCTCGTCCTTAGCCAATCTTCGCTTAATCCGTAGCCCCTGTTTCGAGTTGCAAATATTAGCAACAGAACTAGTATCAAATACCCAGGCACTACTGTGAGCATTAGTAAGGTACACATCAATAACATGTATATCAAATATACCTTTCACTTTGCCATCCTTCTTCTCCGCCAAATACTTGGGGCAGTTCCGCTTCCAGTGACCAGTCTGTTTGCAGTAGAAGCACTCAGTCTCAGGCCTAGGTCCAGACTTGGGCTTCTTCACTTGAGCAGCAACTTGCTTACCGTTCTTCTTGAAGTTCCCCTTCTTCCCTTTACCCTTTTTCTTGAAACTGGTGGTCTTGTTGACCATCAACACTTGATGCTCCTTCTTGATTTCTACCTCCACAGCCTTTAGCATTGCGAAGAGCTCGGGAATCGTCTTATCCATCCCTTGCATATTATAGTTCATCACGAAGCTCTTGTTGCTTGGTGGCAGTGATTGAAGAACTCTGTCAATGACACTATCAACTGGAAGATTCACTCCCAGCTGAGTCAAGTGATTGTGGTACCCAGACATTCTGAGTATATGCTCACTGACAGAACTATTCTCCTCCATTTTGCAGCTGTAGAACTTATTGGAGACTTCATATCTCTCAATCCGAGCATTTGCTTGAAATATCAACTTCAACTCCTGGAACATCTCATATGCTCCTTGATGTTCAAAACGTCGTTGAAGTCCTGGTTCTAAGCTGTAAAGCATGGCACACTAAATTATCGAGTAGTCATCAGCTTTGCTCTGCCAGGCGTTCACAACATCCGGCGTTGTTCCTGCAGTGGGTCTTACTGTTGGGGAACGTAGTAATTTCAAAATTTTCCTACGCACACGCAAGATCATGGTGATGCACAGCAACGAGAGGGGAGAGTGTCGTCCACGTACCCTCGTAGACCGTTAAGCGGAAGCGTTATGACAACGCGGTTGATGTAGTTGTACGTCTTCACGATCGACCGTTCCTCAGTACCGAACGTACGACACCTCCGCATTCAGCACACCAGCTCGGTGACGTCCCGCGAACTCACGATCCAGTAGAGCTCGAGGGAGAGTTTCGTCAGCACGACGGCGTGGTGACGATGTTGATGAAGCTACCGACACAGGGCTTCGCCTAAGCACCGCTACGATATGACCGAGGTGGATTATGGTGGAGGGGGCACCGCACACGGCTGGGAGAGATCAATGATCAACTTGTGTGTTCTAGGGTGCCCCCCTGCCCCCGTATATAAACGAGCAAGGGGGGCCGGCCGGCCCTGTAGGGCGCGCCAGGAGGAGTCCTCCTCCTTGTAGGAGTAGGAGTCCCCTCTTTCCTACTCCTACTAGGAGGGGGAAAGGAAGGGGGAAGGAGAAGGAAAGGGGGGTGCCCCCCCTTCCTAGTCCAATTCGGACCAGAGGGGCAGGGGCGCGTGGCCAACCCTGGCCAACTCCTCTCTCTCTCCACTAGGGCCCAACAAGGCCCATTAACCCCCCCGGGGGTTCCGGTAACCCCTCCGGCACTCCGGTAAAATCTCGATTTTACCCGAAACTCTTCCGATGTCCAAATGTAGGCTTCCAATATATCAATATTTATTTCTCGACCACTTCGAGACTCCTCATCATGTCCGTGATCATATCCGGGACTCCGAACTACCTTCGGTACATCAAAACATATAAACTCATAATACCGATCGTCACAGAACTTTCAGCGTGCAGACCCTACGGGTTTGAGAACTATGTAGACATGACCGAGACACGTCTCCGGTCAATAACCAATAGAGGAACCTGGATGCTCATATTGGTTCCTACATATTCTACGAAGATCTTTATCGGTCAAACCGCATAACAACATACGTTGTCCCTTTGTCATCGGTATGTTACTTGCCCGAGATTCGATCGTCAGTATCTCAATACCTAGCTCAATCTCGTTACCGGCAAGTCTCTTTACTCGTTCTGTAATGCATCATCCCGCAACTAACTTATTAGTCACATTGCTTGCAAGGCTTATTGTGATGTGCATTACCGAGAGGGCCCAGAGATACCTCTCCGACAATCGGAGTGACAAATCCTAATCTCGATCTATGCCAACTCAACAAGTACCATCGGAGACACCTGTAGAGCACCTTTATAATCACCCAGTTACGTTGTGACGTTTGGTAGCACACAAAGTGTTCCTCCGGTAATCGGGAGTTGCATAATCTCATAGTCACAGGAACATGTATAAGTCATGAAGAAAGAAATATCAGTAAACTAAACGATCAAGTGCTAAGCTAACAGAATGGGTCAAGTCAATCACATCATTCTCCTAATGATGTGATCTCGTTAATCAAGTGACAACTCATGTCTATGGTTAGGAAACTCAACCATCTTTGATCAACGAGCTAGTCAAGTAGAGGCATACTAGTGACACTATGTTTGTCTATGTATTCACACATGTATTATATTTCCGGTTAATACAATTCTAGCATGAACAATAAACATTTATCATGATATAAGGAAATAAATAATAACTTTATTATTGCCTCTAGGGCATATTTCCTTCAGTCTCCCACTTGCACTAGAGTCAATAATCTAGATTACACAGTAATGATTCTAACACCCATGGAGTCTTGGTGCTGATCATGTTTTGCTCGTGGAAGAGGCTTAGTCAACAGGTCTGCAACATTCAGATCCGTATGTATCTTGCAAATCTCTATGTCTCCCACCTAGACTTGTTCCCGGATGGAATTGAAGCGTCTTTTGATGTGCTTGGTCCTCTTGTGAAATCTGGATTCCTTTGCCAAGGCAATTGCACGAGTATTGTCACAAAAGATTTTCATTGGACCCGATGCACTAGGTATGACACCTAGATCGGATATGAACTCCTTCATCCAGACTCCTTCATTTGCTGCTTCTGAAGCAGCTATGTACTCCGCTTCAGACGTAGATCCCGTCGCGATGCTTTGTTTAGGACTGCACCAACTGACAGCTCCACCGTTCAATGTAAACACGTATCCAGTTTGCGATTTAGAATTGTCCGGATCAGTGTCAAAGCTTGCATCGATGTAACCATTTACGACGAGCTCTTTGTCACCTCCATAAACGAGAAACGTATCCTTAGTCCTTTTCAGGTATTTCAGGATGTTCTTGACTGCTGTTCGGTGATCCACTCCTGGATTACTTTGGTACCTCCCTGCTAAGCTAATAGCAAGGCACACATCAGGTCTGGTACACAGCATTGCATACATGATAGAGCCTATGGCTGAAGCATAGGGAACACTTTATTTTCTCTCTATCTTCTACAGTGGTCGGGCATTGAGTTTGACTCAACTTCACACCTTGTAATACAGGCAAGAACCCATTCTTTGCTTCATCCATTTTGAACTTCTTCAAAAGTTTATCAAGGTATGTGCTTTGTGAAAGTCCAATTAAGCGTCTTGATCTATTTCTATAGATCTTGACGCCCAATATATAAGCAGCTTCACCGAGGTCTTTCATTGAAAAACTCTTATTCAAGTATCCTTTTATGCTATCCAGAAATTCTATATCATTTCCAATCAGCAATATGTCATCCACATATAATATTAGAAATGCTACAGAGCTCCCACTCACTTTCTTATAAATACAGGCTTCTCCAAAAGTATGTATAAAACCATATGCTTTGATTACACTATCAAAATGTTTATTCCAACTCCGAGAGGCTTGCACCAGTCCATAAATGGATCGCTGGAGCTTGCACACTTTGTTAGCTCCCTTTGGATCGACAAAACCTTCCGGTTGCATCATATACAACTCTTCTTCCAGAAGTCCATTCAGGAATGCAGTTTTGACATCCATTTGCCAAATTTCATAATCATAAAATGCGGCAACTGCTAACATGATTCGGACAGACTTAAGCATCGCTACGGGTGAGAAAGTCTCATCGTAGTCAACTCCTTGAACTTGTCGAAAACCTTTCGCAACAAGTCGAGCTTTGTAGACAGTAACATTACCGTCAGTGTCAGTCTTCTTCTTGAAGATCCATTTATTCTCTATGGCTTGCGGATCATTGGGCAAGTCAACCAAAGTCCACACTTTGTTCTCATACATGGATCCGATCTCATATTTCATGGCCTCAAGCCATTTTGCGGAATCTGGGCTCAGCATCGCTTCTTCAGAGTTCGTAGGTTCGCCTTGGTCAAGTAACATGACCTCCAGAATAGGATTACCGTACCACTCTGGTTCGGATCTTACTCTAGTTGACCTAAGAGGTTCGGTAGTAACTTGATCTGAAGATTCATGATCAACATCATTAGCTTCCTCACTAATTGGTGTACGTGTCATAGAAACCGGTTTATGTGATGAACTACTTTCCAATAAGGGAGCAGGTACAGTTGCCTCATTAAGTTCTACTTTCCTCCCACTCACTTCTTTCGAGAGGAACTCCTTCTCTACAAAGGATCCATTCTTAGCAACGAATGTCTTGCCTTCGGATCTGTGATAGAAGGTGTACCCAACAGTTTCCTTTGGGTATCCTATGAAGACGCATTTCTCCGATTTGGGTTCGAGCTTATCAGGTTGAAGCTTTTTCACATAAGCATTGCAGCCCCAAACTTTAAGAAACGACAACTTTGGTTTCTTGCCAAACCACAGTTCATAAAGCGTCGTCTCAACGGATTTCGATGGTGCCTTATTTATCTTGAATGCAGCCGTCTCTAAAGCATAACCCCATAATGATAGCGGTAAATCAGTAAGAGACATCATAGATCGCACCATATCTAGTAAAGTACGATTACGACGTTCGGACACACCATTACGCTGTGGTGTTCCGGGTGGCGTGAGTTGCGAAACTATTCCGCATTGTTTCAAATGTAGACCAAACTCGTAACTCAAATATTCTCCTCCATGATCAGATCGTAGAAACTTTATTTTCTTGTTACGATGATTTTCCACTTCACTCTGAAATTCTTTGAACTTTTCAAATGTTTCAGACTTATGTTTCATTAAGTAGATATACCCATATCTGCTCAAATCATCTGTGAAGGTGAGAAAATAACGATACCCGCCGCGAGCCTCAATATTCATCGGACCACATACATTAGTATGTATGATTTCCAACAAATCTGTAGCTCGCTCCATTGTTCCGGAGAACGGCGTTTTAGTCATCTTGCCCATGAGGCATGGTTCGCAAGTACCAAGTGATTCATAATCAAGTGATTCCAGAAGTCCATCAGTATGGAGTTTCTTCATGCGCTTTACACCAATATGACCCAAACGCAGTGCCACAAATAAGTTGCACTATCGTTATCAACTCTGCATCTTTTGGCTTCAATATTATGAATATGTGTATCACTACTATCGAGATTCAACACAAATAGACCACTCTTCAAGGGTGCATGACCATAAAAGATATTACTCATATAAATAGAACAACCATTATTCTCAGATTTAAATGAATAACCGTCTCGCATCAAACAAGATCCAGATATAATGTTCATGCTTAGCGCTGGCACCAAATAACAATTATTCAGGTCTAAAACTAATCCCGAAGGTAGATGTAGAGGTAGCGTGCCGACGGCGATCACATCGACTTTGGAACCATTTCCCACGCGCATCGTCACCTCGTCCTTAGCCAATCTTCGCTTAATCCGTAGTCCCTGTTTCGAGTTGCAAATATTAGCAACAGAACCAGTATCAAATCCCCAGGTGCTACTGCGAGCTCTAGTAAGGTACACATCAATAACATGTATATCACATATACCTTTGTTCACATTGCCATCCTTCTTATCCGCCAATTACTTGGGGCGGTTTCGCTTCCAGTGACCAGTCTGTTTGCAGTAGAAGCACTCAGTCTCAGGCTTAGGTCCAGACTTGGGTTTCTTCTCTTGAGCAGCAACTTGTTTGCCATTCTTCTTGAAGTTCCCCTTCTTCTTCCCTTTACCCTTTTTCTTGAAACTGATGGTCTTGTTGACCATCAACACTTGATGCTCCTTCTTGATTTCTACCTCCGCAGCCTTTAGCATTGCGAAGAGCTCGGGAATTGTCTTATCCATCCCTTGCATATTATAGTTCATCACGAAGCTCTTGTAGCTTGGTGGCAGTGATTGAAGAATTCTGTCAATGACACTATCATCCGGAAGATTAACTCCCAGTTGAATCAAGTGATTGTTATACCCAGACATTTTGAGTATATGTTCACTGACAGAACTATTCTCCTCCATCTTGCAGCTGTAGAACTTATTGGAGACTTCATATCTCTCAATCCGGGCATTTGCTTGAAATATTAACTTCAACTCCTGGGACATCTCATATGCTCCATGATGTTCAAAACGTCGTTGAAGTCCCGGTTCTAAGCCGTAAAGCATGGCACACTGAACTATCGAGTAATCATCAGCTTTGCTCTGCCAGACGTTCTTAACGTTGTCAGTTGCATTGATAACCCATAAGTATAGGGGATCACAACAGTTTTCGAGGGTAGAGTATTCAACCCAAATTTATTGATTCGGCACAAGGGGAGCCAAAGAATATTCTCAAGTATTAGCAGTTGAGTTGTCAATTCAACCAAACCTGGGTAACTTAATATCTGCAGCAAAGTATTTAGTAGCAAAGTAATATGATAGTAGCGGTAACAGTGGCAAAAGTAATTGTGATAGTTTTGTAGTGATTGTAACAGTAGCAACGGAAAAGTAAATAAACGAAGAACAATATGTGAAAAGCTCGTAGGCATTGGATCGGTGATGGAGAATTATGCCGGATGCGATTATTCATGCAACAGTTATAACATAGGGTGACACAGAACTAGCTCCAATTCATCAATGTAATGTAGGCATGTATTCCGAATATAGTCATACGTGCTTATGGAAAAGAACTTGCATGACATCTTTTGTCCTACCCTCCCGTGGCAGCGGGGTCCTAATGGATACTAAGGGATATTAAGGCCTCCTTTTAATGGAGTACCGGACCAAAGCATTAACACATAGTGAATACATGAACTCCTCAAACTATGGTCATCACCAGGAGTGGTCCCGATTATTGTCACTTCGGGGTTGCCGGATCATAACACATAGTAGGTGACTATAGACTTGCAAGATAGGACCAAGAACTCACATATATTCATGAAAACATAATAGGTTTAGATCTGAAATCATGGCACTCGGGCCCTAGTGACAAGCATTAAGCATAGCAAAGTCATAGCAACATCAATCTCAGAACATAATGGATACTAGGGATCAAACCCTAACAAAACTAACTCGATTACATGATAAATCTCATCCAACCCATCACCGTCCAGCAAGCCTACGATGGAATTACTCACGCACGCCGGTGAGCATCATGAAATTGGTGATGGAGGATGATTGATGAAGACGACGGCGATGGATTCCCCTCTCCGGAGCCCCGAACGGACTCCAGGTCAGCCCTCCTGAGAGAGATTAGGGCTTGGCGGTGGCTCCGTATCGTAAAACGCGATGAATCCTTCTCTTTGATTTTTTTCTCCCCGAACACGAATATATAGAGTTGGAGTTGAGGTCAGTGGAGCTCCAGGGGGCCCACGAGGCAGGGGGGCGCGCCCAGGGGGGCAGGCGCGCCTCCCACCCTTGTGGACAGGGAGTGGGCCCCTGGCCTTTATTCTTTCGCCAGTATTTTTTATTATTTCCAAAAATAATCTCCATGAAGTTTCAGGTCATTCCGAGAACTTTTGTTTCTGCACAAAAATAACACCATGGCAATTCTGCTGAAAACAGCGTCAGTCCAGGTTAGTTCCATTCAAATCATGCAAGTTAGAGTCCAAAACAAGGGCAAAAGTGTTTGGAAAAGTAGATACGACGGAGACGTATCAACTCCCCCAAGCTTAAACCTTTGCTTGTCCTCAAGCAATTCAGTTGATAAACTGAAAGTGATAAAGAAAAACTTTTACAAACTCTATTTGCTCTTGTTGTTGTAAATATGTAAAGCCAGCATTCATGTTTTCAGCAAATATTATGACTAACCATATTCACAATAACATTTAGGTCTCATGTTTACTCATATCAATAGCATAATCAACTAGCGAGCAATAATAATAAATCTCGGATGACAACACTTTCTCAAAACAATCATAATATGATATAACAAGATGGTATCTCGCTAGCCCTTTCTGAGACCGCAAAACATAAATGCAGAGCACCTTTAAAGATCAAGGACTGACTAAACATTGTAATTCATGGTAAAAGAGATCCAGTCATACTCAATATAAATTAATAGTAATGGATGCAAACGACATCGGTGCTCTCCAGCTGGTGCTTTTTAATAAGAGGGTGATGACTCAACATAAAAGTAAATAGATAGGCCCTTCGTAGAGGGAAGCAGGGAGTAGAGGTGCCAGAGCTCGATTTTGAAACAGAGATAAATAATATTTTGAGCGGTATACTTTCATTGTCAACATAACAACCAAGAGATGGCGATATCTTCCACGCTACACACATTATAGGCGGTTCCCAAACAGAATGGTAAAGTTATACTCCCCCTCCACCAAAAAGCATCAATCCATGGCTTGCTCGAAACAACGAGTGCCTCCAACTAGCAACAGCCCCGGGGGAGTTTTGTTTGTAATTATTTTGATTTGATTTGCTTAAAGCATGGGACTGGGCATCTCGGTGACCAGCCATTTTCTCGTGAGTGAGGAGCGGAGTCCACTCCTCTTGAGAATAACCCGCCTAACATGGAAGATACAGACAACCCTAGTTGATACATGAGCTATTCGAGCATACAAAACAGAATTTCATTCGAAGGTTTAGAGTTTGGCACATACAAATTTACTTGGAACGACAGGTAGATACCGCATATAGGAAGGTATAGTGGACTCATATGGAATAACTTTGGGTTTTAAGGGATTGGATGCACAAGCAGTATTCCCGCTTAGTACAAGTGAAGGCTAGCAAAAGACTGGGAAGCGACCAACTAGAGAGCGACAACAGTCATAAACATGCATTAAAATTAATGAACATTGAGTGCAAGCATGAGTAGGATATAATCCACCATGAACATAAATATCGTGAAGGCTATGTTGATTTTGTTTCAACTACATGTGTGAACATGTGCCAAGTCAAGTCACTCGAATCGTTCAAAGGAGGATACCACCCTATCATACCACATCACAACCATTTTAATAGCATGTTGGCACGCAAGATAAACCATTATAAACTCCTAGCTAATTAAGCATGGCATAAGCAACTATAATCTCTAATTGTCATTGCAAACATGTTTATTCATAATAAGCTGAATCAGGAACGATGAACTAATCATATTTACAAAAACAAGAGAGGTCGAGTTCATACCAGCTTCTCTCTTCTCAATCAGTTCATCTTATGTCATCATTATTGCCTTTCACTTGCACGACCGAACGATGTGAATAATAATAATAGTGCACATGCATTGGACTAAGCTGGAATCTGCAAGCATTCAATTCATAGGAGAAGACAAGGCAATATGGGCTCTTGGTTAAATCAACAATAATGCATATAAGAGCCACTTCAACATTTTCATTATGGTCTTCTCCTATCGACCCCCAAAGAAAAGAAAAGAAATAAAACTATTTACACGGGAAATCTCCCAACAAGCAAAAGAAGAACAAGAAATCTTTTTGGGTTTTCTTTTAATTATTACTACTACAACATGGAAAGTAAACTAGCTAAAAGCTACAACTATTTTTTTTAGTTTTTCTTAAGGTTTTTCAAACACACAAGAAGAAAGCATAAAAAGGAAAATAAACTAGCATGGATATTACAGTGAAAAAGTATGAGCACCGACAACTAGCAATGAGTGTGTGAACATGAATGTAATGTCAGTGAGAAATATGTACTCCCCCAAGCTTAGGTTTTTGGCCTAAGTTGGTCTATTGCCACGGCTGGCCTGGCGGATATCCAAAGTTGTAGTTGGGGTCGTACTAAGATGGAGCCTCGGGTTGCCACTGATTGGCAATCTCCTCCGGATCCCACTGGTAAACAGACTGTCGTGAAGGAACAAATTGTTGTCCCGGATCTGGCTCTGTAGCTGGTGTGGGGTTTCGGTAGGCGTGAATGGCCTCCAGCGGAACAAGGTAATTGCCTGCAGATAAATCAAACAAGGAAGGAGTAGGCAAGGTAATAGTCTCAGAGTGATTTTTGTCAAATAACAGTCTATAATTAAGATCCTTTTTCTTGTTCTTAACAATGAAATCATGTGCAACCATACTCTTGTAGTCTAGAAAAACAGTAGGCAACAACTTTTCTTCTATCTCATAATGCCTAATAGGTATGTTAAAGTATGTAGTGAGGCGCGAGGCGAAGATGCCTCCCAAGATGGGGCCCTTAGTACGGTTAAGGTTTAACTGCTTTGCAACAATACCGCCCATACTAAATGTGTCATCACGGAACAAGGCATGGCATAGAATAACAATGTCAGGGGCACTTAGGTTGCCACAGTTTCCGCGACCAATTAAGCATCTACTAGCAAATAATGCAAAGTAACGTAAAACAGGAAAATATATGCTAGTAATTCTTGCATCGGAAACTTTCCTTGTTTCCCCTACAACCATTGTATCGATAAACCCCTACACATCGTCACGATGTGGCTCCTCTACGCTGCCCGAAAAGGGCAACTTGCAAACCTCACAAAATTCAGAGAGGGGCATCTCCTTATACTCATCATATAAATAGAAATCCACCAAAGGTGGTGACCTCCTAGCATGGAAATGAAAATTTTGCAAAAAGATATTAGTGACTAAGAGATATTGTTCGCGTTGGTCGCGGAGGAAGTCGGTGAGGCCTGCATTCTCAGCCAATTCATAAAAATCATCATAAATCCCGGCTGCTCTCAAGAAATCATCACAAAGCCATTCACACGGCCGAACCTCCGCGGTGCGAGGAAGATTATATTTGGGCCTCTCTTCTTATTCACTTTGCTTATCCTTCGAGCTTCGGCTCGAAGAACCCCTCAAAAATCTCTTCTATCATTTTCTGAAAATTTCTAAAATTTTTAGTAACTTCAAATAAAAGTGAAGCAAACTCAACAAAATTGATAGCAACTACTCCCATAAGTGCCTAGAGACTATATCATGCATTAGAATTACTTGGGACTAAATAAATTTGACATGCAAGCTCAAGAACATGGTCACCTAGGCAGCAAAAATTTGCAATGAATAAAGCACTAGAATAAAAACTAATTGGACCATTGGAGGAGTCACATACCAAGGAACAACCCCCCAAAGCAGTCTTGTGAGAGGTGCTTTGAGCAAGGAGATCGAAAATCGCAGCAAAATGAGCTAGAACTCGTGCTTGAGCTGGTTGGTGATTTTTTTGGGAGGAAAAAGAAGTGTGTGGGTGCTGGAATAAGTGGAGGGGAGCCACCAGGGGCCCACGAGGCAGGGGGCGCGCCCTGACCCTCGTGGCCAGGTGCTTGCTCCCCCTGTTGTGTTCTCAGTGCCAGATATTCTCAAATATTCCAGAAAAATCATATTTCAATTTCGGGGCATTTGGAGAACTTTTATTTTCGGGGTATTTTTTATTGCACGGATAATTCAGAAAACAGACAGAAAATACTATTTTTGCTTTATTTATTCTAAATAACAGAAAGTAAAAGGAGGGTACAGAAGGTTGTGCTTTCTAACTTCATCCATCTCATGCTCATCAAAAGGAATCCACTAACAAGGTTGATCAAGTCTTGTTAACAAACTCATTCCGAATCGCATGAAATCCGAGAAATTTTGAATAACACTATGTTACCTCAACGGGGATATGCACATCCCCAATAATAAGAATATCATATTTCTTCTTGACAGTAGGAAGAGGAAATTCAAAACCTCCAAAAATAATCGATGGAATTTTTCCAATAGAGTTTATACTATGAACTTGAGGTTGTTTCCTCGAAAAGTGTACCGTGTGCTCATTGCCATTAACATGAAAAGTGACATTGCCTTTGTTGCAATCAATAACAGCCCCTGCAGTGTTCAAAAATGTTCTTCCAAGAATAATAGACATACTATCGTCCTCAGGAATATCAAGGATAACAAAGTCCGTTAAAATAGTAACGTTTGCAACCACAACAGGCACGTCCTCACAAATACCGACAGGTATAGCAGTTGATTTATCGGCCATTTGCAAAGATATTTCAGTAGGTGTCAACTTATTCAAATCAAGTCTACGATATAAAGAGAGAGGCATAACACTAACACCGGCTCCAAGATCACATAAAGCAGTTCTAACATAATTTCTTTTAATGGAGCATGGTATAGTGGGTACTCTCGGGTCTCCAAGTTTCTTTGGTATTCCACCTTTAAAAGTATAATTAGCAAGCATGGTGGAAATTTCAGCTTCTGGTATCTTTCTTTTATTCGTAACAATTTCTTTCATGTACTTAGCATAAGGATTCATTTTAAGCATATCAGTCAAACGCATACGCAAAAAGATAGGTCTAATCATTTCAGCAAAGCGCTCAAAATCCTCATCGTCCTTTTTCTGGGATGGTTTGGGAGGAAAAGGCATGGGTTTCTGAACCCATGGTTCTCTTTCTTTACCGTGCTTCCTAGCAACAAAGTCTCTCTTATCATAACATTGATTCTTTGATTGTGGGTTATCAAGATCAACAGTAGGTTCAATTTCTACATCATTTTTATTGCTAGGTTGAGCATCAACATGAACATCATCATTAACATTATCACTAGGTTCATGTTCGTTACCAGATTGTGTTTCAGCATCAGAAATAGAAATATCATTGGGATTCTCAGGTGTGTCATCAACAGGTTCACTAGAAACATGCAAAGTCCTATCATTTTTCTTTTTCTTCCTTTTAGAAGGACTAGGTGCATCAACATTAATTTTCTGAGAATCCTGCTCAATTCTCTTAGGGTGGCCCTTAGGATACAACGGTTCCTGAGTCATTTTACCCCCTCTAGTCACAACTCTAATAGCATTATCATTTTTCTTACTATTTAATTCATTGAGCAAATCATTTTGAGCTTTAAGTACTTGTTCTACTTGAGTGGTAACCATAGAAGCATGTTTACTAATGAGTTTAAGTTCACCTTTAACTCTAGACATATAATCACTCAAGTGTTCAATCATATAAGCATTGCGTTTCAATTATCTACCAAAAATAAGCATTAAAATCTTCTTGCTTAACCATAAAGTTATCAAACTCGTCTAAGCATTGGCTAGCAAACTTAGTAGGAGGGATTTCAGCTTTATGATATCTATAGAGAGAATTTACCTTTACTACCTGTGTCGGGTTATCAAGACCATGTATTTCTTCGACAGGCGGTAAATTCTTAACATCTTCAGCTTTAATACCTTTTTCCTTCATAGATTTCTTTGCCTCTTGCATATCTTCAGGACTGAGAAACAGAATACCCCTTTTCTCTGGAGTTGGCTTAGGAGTTGGTTCAGGAAGTGTCCAATTATTTTCATTAGTCAACATATTATTCAATAGAATTTCATCTTCATCAGCTGTTCTTTCCCTGAAAACACAACCAGCACAACTATCCAGGTGGTCTCTGGAAGCATCAGTTAGTCCATTATAAAAGATATCAAGTATTTCATTTTTCTTAAGAGGATGATCAGGCAAAGCATTAAGTAATTGGAGAAGCCTCCCCCAAGCTTGTGGGAGACTCTCTTCTTCAATTTGCACAAAATTATATATTTCCCTTAAAGCAGCTTGTTTCTTATGAGCGGGGAAATATTTAGCAGAGAAGTAATAAATCATATCCTGGGGACTACGCACACAACCAGGATCAAGAGAAGTAAACCATATTTTAGCATCACCCTTTAATGAGAACGGAAATATTTTAAGGATATAATCGTAACGAGTTTTCTCATCATTAGTGAACAGGGTGGCTATATCATTTCATTTAGTAAGATGTGCCACAACAGTTTCAGATTCATAGCCATAGAAAGGATCAGATTCAACCAAAGTAATTATCTCAGGATCAACAGAGAAATCATAATCCTTATCAGTAACAAAGATAGGCGAAGTAGCATAAGCAGTGTCATATTTCATTCTAGCATTCAGAGATTTTTCTTTAAGCTTAGCTAATAATTTCTTAAGATCACTTCTATCATTGCAAGCAAGAAAGTCTCTAGCAGTTTCTTCATCCATAACATAACCCTCAGGCACAACAGGCAATTCATATCTAGGGGAGAATCTTCATCATCACTTTCATCAATATTATCAGTTTCAATAATTTCATTCTCTCTAGCCCTAGCAAGTTGTTCATCAAGAAATTCACCAAGTGGCACAGTAGTATCAAGCATAGAAGTAGTTTCATCATAAGTATCATGCATAGCAGAAGTGGCATCATCAATAACATGCGACATATCAGAATTAATAGCAGAAGCAGGTTTAGGTGTCGCAAGCTTACTCAAAACAGAAGGTGAATCAAGTGCAGAGCTAGATGGCAGTTCCTTACCTCCCCTCGTAGTTGAGGGATAAATTTTGGTTTTCTCGTCTTTCAAGTTCTTCATAGTGACCAACAGATATAAATCCCAAGTGAATCAAAGAATAGAGCTATGCTCCCCGGCAACGGCGCTAGAAAATAGCCTTGATAAACCACAAGTATAGGGGATCGCAACAGTTTTCGAGGGTAGAGTATTCAACCCAAATTTATTTATTCAACACAAGGGGAGCCAAAGAACATTCTCAAGTATTAGCAGTTGAGTTGTCAATTCAACCACACCTGAGTAACTTAATATCTGTAGCAAAGTATTTAGTAGCAAAGTAATATGATAGTAGCGGTAACGGTGGCAAAAGTAACAGTGATAGTTTTGTAGTGATTGTAACAATAGCAACGGAAAAGTAAATAAGCGAAGAACAATACGTGAAAAGCTCGTAGGCATTGGATCGGTGATGGAGAATTATGCCGGATGCGATTATTCATGCAACAGTTATAACATAGGGTGACACAGAACTAGCTCCAATTCATCAATGTAATGTAGGCATGTATTCCGAATATAGTCATACGTGCTTATGGAAAAGAACTTGCATGACATCTTTTGTCCTACCCTCCCGTGGCAGCGGGGTCCTAATGGATACTAAGGGATATTAAGGCCTCCTTTTAATAGAGTACCGGACCAAAGCATTAACACATAGTGAATACATGAACTCCTCAAACTATGGTCATCACCAGGAGTGGTCCCGATTATTGTCACTTCGGGATTGCCGGATCATAACACATAGTAGGTGACTATAGACTTGCAAGATAGGACCAAGAACTCACATATATTCATGAAAACATAATAGGTTCAGATCTGAAATCATGGCACTCGGGCCCTAGTGACAAGCATTAAGCATAGCAAAGTCATAGCAACATCAATCTCAGAACATAATGGATACTAGGGATCAAACCCTAACAAAACTAACTCGATTACATGATAAATCTCATCCAACCCATCACCGTCCAGCAAGCCTACGATGGAATTACTCACGCACACCGGTGAGCATCATGAAATTGGTGATGGAGGATGGTTGATGATGACGACGGTGATGGATTCCCCTCTCCGTAGGAGGATGGTTGATGATGACGACGGTGATGGATTCCCCTCTCCGTAGCCCCGAACGGACTCCAAATCAGCCCTCCCGAGAGAGATTAGGGCTTGGCGGCGGCTCCATATCGTAAAACACGATGAATCCTTCTCTCTGATTTTTCTCTCCCCGAACACGAATATATAGAGTTGGAGTTGAGGTCGGTGGAGCTCCAGGGGGCCCATGAGGCAGGAGGGCGCGCCCAGGGGGGCAGGCGCGCCTCTCACCCTCGTGGACAGGGTGTGGGCCCCCTGGCCTTGATTCTTTCGCCAGTATTTTTTATTATTTCCAAAAATAATCTCTGTGAAGTTTCAGGTCATTCCGAGAACTTTTGTTTCTGCACAAAAATAACACCATGGCAATTCTGCTGAAAACAGCGTCAGTCCGGGTTAGTTCCATTCAAATCATGCAAGTTAGAGTCCAAAGCAAGGGCAAAAGTGTTTGGAAAAGTATATATAACGGAGACGTATCATGCATCTACAACAGGCCTGCCACCCAGCGGTGCTTCCAGGACGTAATTCTTCTGTGCAGCAATGAGGATAATCCTCAAGTTACGGACCCAGTCCGTGTAATTGCTACCATCATCTTTCAACTTTGCTTTCTCAAGGAACGCATTAAAATTCAACGGAACAACAGCACGGGCCATCTATCTACAACAACATAGACAAGCAAAATACTATCAGGTACTAAGTTCATGATAAATTTAAGTTCAATTAATCATATTACTTAAGAACTCCCACATAGATAGACATCCCTCTAATCATCTAAGTGATCACGTGATCCATATCAACTAAACCATAACCGATCATCACGTGAGATGGAGTAGTTTTCAATGGTGAACATCACTATGTTGATCATATCTATTATATGATTCAGCTCGACCTTTCGGTCTCAGTGTTCCGAGGCCATATCTGCATATGCTAGGCTCGTCAAGTTTAACCCGAGTATTCTGCGTGTGCAAAACTGTCTTACACCCGTTGTAGATGAACGTTGAGCTTATCACACCCGATCATCACGTGGTGTCTTGGCACGACGAACTTTGGCAACGGTGCATACTTAGGGAGAACACTTTTACCTTGAAATTTAGTGAGAGATCATCTTATAATGCTACCGTCAAACAAAGCAGAATAAGATGCGTAAAGGATAAACATCACATGCAATCAATATAAGTGATATGATATGGCCATCATCATCTTGTGCCTTTGATCTCCATCTCCAAAGCACCGTCATGATCACCATCATCACCGGCGCGACACCTTGATCTCCATCGTAGCATCGTTGTCGTCTCGCCAACTATTGCTTCTACGACTATCGCTACCGCTTAGTGATAAAGTAAAGCAATTACAGGGCGATTGCATTGCATACAATAAAGTGACAACCATATGGATCCTGCCAGTTGCCAATAACTCCGTTACAAAACATGATCATCTCATACAATAAATATAGCATCATGTCTTGACCATATGACATCACAACATGCCCTGCAAAAACAAGTTAGACGTCCTCTACTTTGTTGTTGCAAGTTTTACGTGGCTGCTACGTGCTGAGCAAGAACCGTTCTTACCTACGCATCAAAACCACAACGATAGTTCGTCAAGTTAGTGTTGTTTTAACCTTCTCAAGGACCGGGCATAGCCACACTCGGTTCAACTAAAGTTGGAGAAACTGACACCCGCCAGCCACCTGTGTGCAAAGCACGTCGGTAGAACCAGTCTCGCGTAAGCGTACGCGTAATGTCAGTCCGGGCCGCTTCATCCAACAATACCGCCGAACCAAAGTATGACATGCCGGTAAGCAGTATGACTTGTATCGCCCACAACTCACTTGTGTTCTACTCGTGCATATAACATCTACGCATAAACCTGGCTCTGATACCACTGTTGGGGAACATAGTAATTTCAAAATTTTCCTACGCACATGCAAGATCATGGTGATGCATAGCAACGAGAGGGGAGAGTGCCGTCCATGTACCCTCGTAGACCGTTAAGTGGAAGCGTTATGACAACGCGGTTGATGTAGTCGTACGTCTTCACGATCGACCGATCCTCAGTACCGAACGTACGGCACCTCTGCGTTCAGCACACGTTCAGCTCGGTGACGTCCCGTGAACTCACGATCCAGTAGAGCTCGAGGGAGAGTTTCATCAGCACGACGGCGTGGTGACGATGTTGATGAAGCTACCGACGCAGGGCTTCACCTAAGCACCGCTACGATATGACCGAGGTGGATTATGGTGGAGGGGGGCACCGCACACGGCTGGGAGAGATCAATGATCAACTTGTGTGTTCTAGGGTGCCCCCCTGCCCCCGTATATAAAGGAGCAAGGGGGGAGGCCGGCCGGCCCTGTAGGGCGCGCCAGGAGGAGGAGTCCTCCTCCTACTAGGAGTAGGACTCCCCTCTTTCCTACTCCTACTAGGAGGGGGAGAAGGTGAAGGAAAGCCCCCCTCCTAGTCCAATTCGGACCAGAGGGGGAGGGGGCGCGCGACCTGCCCTGGCCGGCCCCTCTCTCTCTCCACTAGGGCCCAACAAGGCCCATTAACCCCCGGGGGGTTCCGGTAACCCCTCCGGCACTCCGGTAAAATCCTGATTTTACCCGGAACTCTTTCGATGTCCAAATGTAGGCTTCCAATATATCAATATTTATGTCTCGACCACTTCGAGACTCCTCGTCATGTCCGTGATCATATCGGGACTCCGAACTACCTTCGGTACATCAAAACATATAAACTCATAATATCGATCGTCACAGAACTTTAAGCGTGCGGACCCTACTGGTTCGAGAACTATGTAGACATGACCGAGACACGTCTCCGATCAATAACCAATAGCGGAAACTGGATGCTCGTATTGGTTCCTACATATTCTATGAAGATCTTTATCGGTCAAACCGCATAACAACATACGTTGTTCCCTTTGTCATCGGTATGTTACTTGCCCGAGATTCGATCATCAGTATCTCAATACCTAGCTCAATCTTGTTACAGGCAAGTCTCTTTACTCGTTCCATAATGCATCATCCCGCAACTAACTCATTAGTCACATTGCTTGCAAGGCTTATTGTGATGTGCATTACCGAGAGGGCCCAGAGATACCTCTCCGACAATCGGAGTGACAAATCCTAATCTCGATCTATGCCAACTCAACAAGTACCATCAGAGACACCTGTAGAGCACCTTTATAATCACCCATATACGTTGTGACATTTGGTAGCACACAAAGTGTTCCTCCGGTAATCGGGAGTTGCATAATCTCATAGTCACAGGAACATGTATAAGCCATGAAGAAAGCAATAACAGTAAACTAAACGATCAAGTGCTAAGCTAACGGAATGGGTCAAGTCAATCACATCCTTCTCCTAATGATGTGATCCCGTTAATCAAATGACAACTCATGTCTATGGTTAGGAAACTCAACCATCTTTGATCAACGAGCTAGTCAAGTAGAGGCATACTAGTGACACTATGTTTGTCTATGTATTCACACATGTATTATGTTTCCGGTTAATACAATTCTAGCATGAATAATAAACATTTATCATGATATGAGGAAATAAATAATAACTTTATTATTGCCTCTTGGGCATATTTCCTTCACTTACACCTAGCGGTGCTTCCAGGACGTAATTCTTCTGTGCAGCAATGAGGATAATCCTCAAGTTACGGACCCAGTCCATGTAATTGCTACCATCATCTTTCAACTTAGCTTTCTCTAGGAACACATTAAAATTCAACGGAACAACAGCACGGGCCATTTATCTACAACAACATAGACATGCAAAATACTATCAGGTACTAAGTTCATGATAAATTAAAGTTCAATTAATCATATTACTTAAGAACTCCCACTTAGATAGACATCCCTCTAATCATCTAAGTGATCGCGTGATCCATATCAACTAAGCCATGTCCGATCATCACGTGAGATGGAGTAGTTTTCAATGGTGAACATCACTATGTTGATCATATCTACTATATGATTCACGCTCGAACTTTCGGTCTCAGTGTTCCGAGGCCATATCTGCATATGCTAGGCTCGTCAAGTTTAACCCGAGTATTCTGCGTGTGCAAAACTAGCTTGCACCCGTTGTATGTGAACATAGAGCTTATCACACCCGATCATCACGTGGTGTCTCGGCACGACGAACTGTAGCAACGGTGCATAGAACACTTATACCTTGAAATTTAGTGAGAGATCATCTTATAATGCTACCGCCGTACTAAGCAAAATAAGATGCATAAAGGATAAACATCACATGCAATCAAATATAAGTGATATTATATGGCCATCATCATCTTGTGCCTCTGATCTCCATCTCCAAAGCACCGTCATGATCACCATCGTCACCGGCTTGACACCTTGATCTCCATTGAAGCATCATTGTCGTCTCGCCAACTATTGCTTCTACGACTATCGCTACCGCTTAGTGATAAAGTAAAGCAATTACATGGCGATTGCATTTCATACAATAAAGGGACAACCATATGGCTCCTTCCAGTTGCCGATAACTGTGTTACAAAACATGATCATCTCATACAACAATTTATATAATCACGTCTTGACCATATCACATCACAACATGCCCTGCAAAAACAAGTTAGACGTCCTCTACTTTGTTGTTGCAAGTTTTACGTGGCTGCTACGGGCTTTAGCAAGAACCGTTCTTACCTACGCATCAAAACCACAACGATTTTTCATCAAGTTTGTTGTTTTAACCTTCAACAAGGACCGGGCGTAGTCACACTCGATTCAACTAAAGTTGGAGAAACAGACACCCACTGGCCACCTGTGTGCGAAGCACGTCGGTAGAACCAGTCTCGCGTAAGCATACAAGTAATGTCGGTTTGAGCCGCTTCATCCAACAGTACCGCCAAATCAAAGTATGACGTGCTGGTAAGCAGTATGACTATTATCGCCCACAACTCTTTGTGTTCTACTTGTGCATATAACATCTACGCATAGACCTGGCTCGGATGCCACTGTTGGGGAACGTAGTATTTCAAAAAATTTGCCTACGCACACGCAAGATCCATCTAGGTGATGCATAGCAACGAGCGGGGAGAGTGTGTCCGTACCCTCGTAGACTGAAAGCGGAAGCATTTCGTAACGCGGTTGATGTAGTCGAACGTCTTCGCGATCCAACCGATCCAAGTACCGAACGCACGGCACCTCCGCGATCTGCACACGTTCAGCTCGGTGACGTCCCTCGTACTCTTGATCCAGCTGAGGCCGAGGGAGAGTTTCGTCAGCACGACGGCGTGGTGACGGTGATGATGAAGTTACCGACGCAGGGGTTTGCCTAATCTCTACAACGATATGACTGAGGTGGAAATCTATGGAGGGGGGCACCGCACACGGCTAAGACAATTGTCAACTTGTGTGTTCTAGGGTGCCCCCTGCCCCCGTATATAAAGGAGCAAGGGGGAGGCCGGCCGACCCTCCTGGGGCGCGCCCCAAGTAGGATTCCTACTAGGAATCCTATTCCTAGTAGGTTTCCAACAAGGGAAGAGAGGGGGAAGGAAGGAGAGGGAGGGAGGGAGAAGGAAAGGGGGGCGTCGCCCCCCCTTCCCTTGTCGTATTCGGACTCCAAGGGGGGGCGCGGCATGCCCTCCTCTCTCTTCACTAAGGCCCATGGTGGCCCATTAATTCCCCCGGGGGGTTCCGGTAACCCCTCCGGCACTCCGGTTTTACCCGAAACCACCCGGAACACTTCCGGTGTCCGAATAACATTGTCCAATATATCAATTCTTATGTCTCGAACATTTCGAGACTCCTTGTCATGTCGGTGATCACATCCGGGACACCGAACAACCTTCGGTACATCAAAACACATAAACTCATAATACCGATCGTCATCGAACGTTAAGCGTGCGGACCCTACGGGTTCGAGAACTATGTAGACATGACCGAGACTCACTTTCGGTCAATAACCAATAGCAGAACCTGGATGCTCATATTGGTTCCTACATATTCTACGAAGATCTTTATCGGTCAAACCGCATAACAGCATACGCTGTTTCCTTTGTCATCGGTATGTTACTTACCCGAGATTCGATCGTCGGTATCTCAATACCTAGTTCAATCTCGTTACCGGCAAGTCTCTTTACTCATTCCGTAATGCATCATCCCGTAACTAACTCATTAGTCACATTGCTTGCAAGGCTTATAGTGATGTGCATTACCGAGAGGGCCCAGAGATACCTCTCCGACAATCGGAGTGACAAATCCTAATCTCGATCTATGCCAACTCAACGAACACCATCGGAGACACCTGTAGAGCATCTTTATAATCATCCAGTTACGTTGTGACGTTTGATAGCACACTAAGTGTTCCTCCGGTATTCGGGAGTTGCATAATCTCATAGTCATAGGAACATGTATAAGTTATGAAGGAAGCATTAGCAATAAACTAAACGACCATAGTGTTAAGCTAACGGATGGGTCAATTCAATCACATCATTCTCTAATGATGTGATCCCGTTCATCAAATGACAACTCTTGTCTATGGCTAGGAAACTTAACCATCTTTGATTAACGAGCTAGTCAAGTAGAGGCATACTAGTGACACTCTGTTTGTCTATGTATTCACACATGTACTAAGTTTTCAGTTAATACAATTCTAGCATGAATAATAAACATTTATCATGATATAAGGAAATATAAATAACAACTTTATTATTGCCTCTAGGGCATATTTCCTTCATGTCGTAGTAGAGCCGCCGACGTAGCATGTCACACAGTTCTGTCTATATTGTGTACACGTACGTACAACCACGCTACAAGAAAGTAAATACGCTACATACATACGGGCGGGGTCTCGAACACGTACATCAACAGTGTCCTATTCATCGGTAGCCAACTGGACGGGGCGGAACAGAGGAAACAACGTTGTGTTCATCTGGAGACAACCGACTGCGTCGAAATATGTTCTGTTCATCAGGAGCCAACCGTCTTGGACGGAACAGCCGAAACGAGGTCTAGCGTACCATAGAATGGAGGAAACGGCCTTCTGTTCGTTCGCGTAAGATCAAAACGGGGTCATGTTCATCGAGAAGGGTCTGGCGTACCGCAAAACGGAGGAAACCGACTTCTGTTCAAGTGCCTACGGTCGAAACGGGGTGTTGTTGATCGGGAGGGGTGTGGCATACCGCAAAACGGAGGAAACAGACTTCTGTTCAAGCGCCTACGGTCGAAACAGGGTCCTATTCATCAGGAGGGGTGTGGCGTACCGCAAAACGGGACTCCACGGGCTACTGTTGATCCATCGTCTACTACCTCGCTCCAGCCTCCACGGGCTACTGTTCATCCATCGTCGACTTCCTCCAGCCTCCACCTGCTACTGTCCATCCACCATGACTTCCTCCAGCCTCCGCCAACTACTGTTCATCTATGAGCTACTATTCATCCAGCCTCCATGGGGTCCTGTTCATCCACCCCAACCGGCTGGGGTGTGGCGGCCTCCTCGGGGTCTTGTTCATCCACAACCAACCAACCGGCTAGGTTGACTCACCACGTCTCGACTCGTTCTACGTATCGCGCGCGCGGCATCAACAAGCACTGTTCATCGGGAGGCAAACCAACACACCGGCTGACTACGTCTCACACGGGGGCTCGATCGGCTTCAGTGAGCAGTGAGAAGGATCGATCGATAGGGTTCAGTTAGCAGCGAAGGAATTGGTCGAGTTCAGTTAGCAGCGAAGGAATCGCTCGGGTTCAGTTAGCAGCAAAGAGATCGATCGATCGACTTCAGTACATAGTGGGATCGATCGCTTGTGTTCAGCACATAGCTAGTGTGATCGCTCGGGTTCAGTAAGCGAACGCCTCGCTTGGGCTCAGTTAGCGAGCGCCTCACACACACGCGCGTACGACAGAAACGCGCAAACCACACTGCATCGCTCGACCCCAACCACCCACCGTAACCGAGAACTCCCCAAAATTTTCCCTGCCCTCACTTCTACCATGATTTTTTACGTCATGGAAGCCCAAAGATGTCATGCAGGTGCGTCTCCGTCTCGCCCAGGACAAAAGGCCCATTTTTGTCATGGTTTTTTGTCATAGAAGTAGGAGCCCACCACATCTATGATGATACATGTTTTTGTCACAATTATCGTCATAGAAGTGGCATAATCATGACAGAGAAAGTTTTGTTCGGGCCATAATGTCACGTATGTGTCTTTTTTTAGTGTAGCTATGCAGAACGGTATCACTAAAGTGCACAAGTAACGTTGCCCGACAATACTCAAATGGCTAGTCTCGATAGGAAGTGACACAAAATTTGGCTCGGGGTTCACAATGCAATGGCAAGGGAGATGTACAAGTGATGTTGTCCAGGTTACTGTCCTTGCTTATGGTTGGTGGTGTCAAAATGGTGAAGTGGTCGTTCTCGATGTCGAGTCTGTGGCGAATTTGAGCGGCGGCGATGTCGATGTCGAACCGTTCCTAAGTAGTCGAAACACATTAGGAAACGAAAAACCGCAACTCAAAATCTCAATGGCAATTTTCAAATGGTGGTAGCGGAAAGCGGTGTTATGGCTATGGTATGTCAATGGGTTTGCGGAAGTGCTATGGTGGGTCTCAGAGTTGGCGATGCGAAAGTGTAGGCGTCGGCTGAAATTTCTATCAGAAAATGCAGTTTGGACACGCGAAGCCGGATGATCCCAGTCAGGGTCCGCATGATTCGGGTGATGTCCAGATGACCCGGTGTGCGTCCGGATGATCCGGGCAGGTCGTCGACGCGGCTATGCGTCCGGGAAGACAAAAATTGGGGAGAAAAGAAAAATTAGGGCGGTTTTGGGTGGATTTCATGGTGGGGAAGGTGGGGAATGAAAGATCCACTTGTAACACAACGAATCCACAGATCAAAATCAACAAAACATCATCAAACCAACAAATCACAAAAAAATGGTATGGCTCTTTTTGTGGTGATTTTCAAAATCGGGCAAAAATACACAAGATTAGGCTAGCAAATGGGGGGTAGGGACTCAAAGATGTGAATCAACCTTGCTTTGATACCAAGATGATGTAGGGTGGAACCCTAGATGAGATATTTTCACACTTGGAGAAGGGAAAGAGAGCAAGCAAGAGAAGAACACAAGATGAACACTCAAATAGACAAGATCCAATCACACATATGCTAAATACACATACACATAGAGGAGATACAAGGATCCAAATCCAACACAAGTAGGTGACAAAGGGTAGCTAATTCATCCCAATCCTTGAAGGAGAGAGGTCTTGATATCCTTGGGGGATCTTTCCTAGTTGGTGATGAGGACATCAATACCATTGTTACACCCACAGCCCCTACTGTTACATATAATGGACCAATTACTAGAGCTCGCGCACGCCAATTAAATTACCAGGTACTTTCGTTTCTTGGTAATGATTCTAATGTTCATGAGAATATGATGCTGCCTAAATTGGATACTTTTGTTTTGCTTACAAATGAAGGGCCTAGCTTGGAGAAGGATGAACATTGGAGCAAGAACAAGCATGGAGTTGATGGCATGCGCAAGGGGAACAAGAACGGAGTTACAAGTGATGATTTCAGGACTTTGAAGCCACCATAAGGAGTGAATGAAGCCTTGGACGAAATATACAAGATGCCACTTCATAAACTTCGTCCAGAGGCTATTCTAGGTGCTGTGTCACCTTATTATTGGGCCAGGCCCATGTAATTTCGAAATACATAAGTATAGGCTGTTTTTAGAGTCCGTATGTGTGGGGAAATAAGACATAGGGTTGGTTTCGGACCCCTTCCCCAAGGGCCACGAAATTCCCCCCCTCTTCCTCCATATATACAGCCCTTAGGGCACCGTTTAGACTTTGGGTTTTGTTTAGATTAAAAGTTCGCCATAGCTGCAACTTCGCGTACTTCATTTGTGTTCAACGACCAGACAAAGGCGTCACAGAACCCCACCTTGATCAATAAAGCTTTCCTCTTATATTCGCAATATCCAGATTGCAATCTTAGTTTCTTGCTTGTTCTTCGTTTGCCTGCAGGAAACAGACCTTCGTGGTCAGGTTGATCGTGCTCCGGCGTGGTCAATAACCTCTCGGAGTTGGTTTAGCGATTGCTAAGGCGCGACGTCCTCGCACGTTCGTAGTCGGATCGTCAAAGTCGACTTCCTCCAAAATGATAGCCACTATCTCATCGAAAGACGGGACACCTTTGCCTGTATCAAGTGGTATCAGATTTCTAGGTTGCTCGGTGAGATTTTACAGTTTTTCGTAGTTTAGATCGAGTCTGCTCTTCATACCTATAGTCCACGAAAAAGAAAAAAAAACATATTAGGGTTAGTTCATCTTATCCGAACCAATCTGAGCCTTTGCATAATCTTTTCTGTATTTGCTTTGTTGAATTTGCGGTTGCATCGTCGTGTCAAGTTGCTGGTCCTAGCGTCTAGTACTTTAGAGTTTCAAGTTTTGTTCACAAGTTGTCACACCGCCGCCGCACCATCGTCATCACCGCTGCCATATACCACCATCGTCATCACCGCTGCCATATACCACATATCCACCGCCATCACGCTAATCCGAGTCCACCTGCATCACAAATTGGCCACCAGTCCGTGTTCCATCGCCCTGCAAATATCCGCCACCAATCCGAGTTTCCACCAGATTCATCTCCGCCACCAGTCCTAGTCCGAGTCCAGTAATTATTGTTTTGTTCTCGATTTCCAGATCACGCGATACTCCGAGTCGTGACAGAATAGGACTCCCCAACTTCCGAGGCATCCGCAGAAGAAAAATAGTTCCAGTTTAAAAAAAACTAAGTCTGGAAAATTCTGGCTAGGCAGTTTTTAGGACGTTTGTAGACTTTTTCGAAAAAAATTGTTGCGGAGCAAAAAAAAAGAGGGGAAAAAGTGCAAAAAAAAGTGAAAAAAGAAAAAAAATTCAGAGTGTGCTCCTCCCTTGTTTACGTGCAGCGCCGTGATTTTGTTAGTGTTCTAGGCTCGCGTCTCTAGTACGGTCTAGCCTAGGACCAGCACAGTACCGTCGTTGAGCGTTTATTCAACTTTGCATCTCTGAATTGATTATTGCTGACCCTTTTTGCTACCATATTATAAGCCTTCCCAGCTCCACATACATCTACATCGTGCGTTTGACTCTCCCTGGTAATCGCTCTATCCAAGCTTTGAGAGTTTTGACTACATCGGTTGCCGATCACTGCCTGCTGCTGGGTAAGAACAGGTAAGAATTTGAGATTTGCTTGACGGATTTGTGACACCCACCACCACCACCACTTGTTAGTAGTCTATATTATCATATTTTTGTGTGTTTCTTTACTGCTAACCATGCCAGGATCACAAGCCGACGAGATTGACTGGGAGAACTTAACGAACAAGGAGCTTCATGATAAGTTTCAGCAAATGATGACTGAACAGGTGCAAGATGTGCTGAACAATTTTGAAGAGGCCATGGAGAAGATCACTGGCCTTGAGAAGACGTTCGAAACGAAGCTTGATAACAGATTTAATGAACTGCTTGCGCGTCTTCCACCACCAGCTGCACCTCTGCAACAACAACAACAACAACAACAACAACGACTACCTCCACGTCGGGAAACAGCCCTCCGCCGAGCGAGCCGTGTCCCTCTTCAGCCTGGCCAAACTGCTGGTGCTGCTGTTGATACTTCTGTGGCTCCTGCTACTGATGTGGAGGAGGATGATTGTGCGGGAGATTACGAGGATGAGGATGATCAAAATAACTACGTGCAACCACCACCACCACAACCACCAGGTCGTCCACATGCAAATAATGGCAATGTTAGGGCTCCCCCTCAGGTACGAGATCATGACCATCTCCCTAAACTGAAATTGAATATTCCACCATTTGAGGGTAGATATGTTCCTGATATATATCTTACTTGGGAGTTAGAAACTAAACAACGATTTACATGTTTACAATATCCTGAGGAGAGACGTGTTCCTGCTGCTGTTTGTGCTTTCACTAGCTTTGCATGTGTTTGGTGGTCTGAACATTGTAGATTATATCTTGTTCCAGCTACTTGGGCTGCTTTCAAAACTGCTATGCGTACTCGTTGGGTTCCACCATATTATCAACGTGAATTACTTCAAAAATTGCAGCGCTTAAGACAGGGAAAAAATTCTGTAGAAGAATATTATCAGGAATTACAAACTGGCTTGATTAGATGTGGTATTGTTGAGGAGAATGAATCTATGCTTGCACGTTTTATGGGTGGATTAAATATAGAGATTCAGACCATTCTAGAGTATAAGGATTATAATAATATCACTCGTTTATTCCATCTTGCTTGTAAAGCTGAACGTGAAGTGCAGGATCGACAGGCATTGGCGCGAACTAACTTTTCTGCAGGTCAACCTTCATCATGGACACCATGTGCATCATCTACTTCCACTGCACCATCACCTCCTTCAGGTGCCACCTCCAACCGTGATACAAGAAAGCAGGCACAACCACCACTATCTGCCAAGAGCACACCTGCCGGGCCTGCACAAAGCTCTTCTTCTTAAATGGCGTCAACAGGGCACACAAGTGATATTATTTGTCATCGTTGTAAGGGAAGAGGACATTTTGCGAGAGAATGCAAATCTCAGCGTGTGATGATTGCTACTGAGGATGGTGGGTATGAGTCCGCTAGTGACTATGATGAGGAGACTTTGGCTCTTATTACACATGAAGAACACGGTGGAGATGATTCTGATCATGAGACGCAATACATGGCTGCTGAAGATGCTGACAGGTATGAATGTTTAGTTGCTCAACGTGCTTTGAGTGTGCAGGTTACACAAGCTGAGCAAAATCAGAGGCATAATTTGTTCCATACAAAGGGAGTTGTGAAGGAACGTTCTATTCGCGTCATCATAGATGGAGGGAGTTGCAACAACTTGGCTAGCATGGAGATGGTGTAGAAGCTATCTCTCACCACAAGACCACATCCACATCCTTACTACATCCAATCGTTCAACAATAGCGGCAAGGTTAAGGTAACACGTACTGTTCGGGTGCATTTTAGTATCTCTACATATGCTGATTATGTTGATTGTGATGTGGTACCTATGCAAGCATGTTCCTTATTACTTGGTAGACCATGGCAATTTGATAAAAATTCTGTACACCATGGTAGAAACAATCAGTATACTCTTGTTCATAAGGATACAAATATTACTTTGCTTCCTATGACTCCGGATTCCATTTTGAAAGATGATATTCATAGAGCTAATAAAGCAAAATAGGAGAAAAATAAGAGTGAAAATCAGATTGTGGCAAAAGAATTTGAGCAACAAATGAAGCCTAATAATAAACCATCTAGTGTTGCTTCTGAAATTAAATTGAAAAGTGCATGTTTACTTGCCACCAAATCTGATATTGATGAGCTAGTTTTTAGCAAATCTGTTTGCTATGCTTTTGTGTGCAAAGAGGCATTATTTTCATTCGAGGACGTGCCTTCCTCTTTGCCCCCTGCAGTCACTAACATTTTGCAGGAGTTCGCTGACGTCTTCCCACAAGATGTGCCACCGGGATTACCACCTATTCGAGGGATTGAGCATCAAATTGACGTAATTCCCGGTGCATCGCTACCCAACCGTGCACCATACCGTACCAATCCAGAGGAGACGAAGGAGATTATGCGTCAAGTACATGAGCTGCTCGACAAAGGTTATATTCGCGAATCTCTCAGTCCTTGTGATGTTCCTATTATTCTAGTGCCGAAAAAGGATGGTACGTCGCGTATGTGTGTTGATTGTAGAGGCATTAATAATATTACTATTCGTTATCGTCATCCTATTCCTAGGCTAGAAGATATGCTTGATGAATTGAGTGGCTCTACAATATTCTCCAAAGTTGATTTGCGTAGTGGATACCATCAAATTCGTATGAAATTGGGAGATGAATGGAAAACAACATTTAAAACTAAGTTTGGTTTATATGAGTGGTTAGTCATGCCTTTTGGGTTAACTAATGCACCTAGTACTTTCATGAGACTAATGAACGAAGTTTTACGTGCTTTCATTGGACGATTTGTGGTAGTCTATTTTGATGATATACTGATTTATAGCAAATCTTTGGAAGAACATTTGGAACATTTACGTGTTGTTTTTATTGCTCTACGTGATGCACGTTTGTTTGGTAACCTTGGGAAGTGCACCTTTTGCACCGACCGAGTATCTTTTCTTGGCTATGTTGTTACTCCACAGGGAATTGAAGTTGATAAAGCCAAGATTGAAGCTATTGAGAGTTGGCCGCAGCCCAAAACGTTCACACAAGTGCGGAGTTTTCTTGGACTCGCTGGTTTCTATAGGCGTTTTGTGAGAGATTTTAGCACCATTGATGCACCTCTCAACGAGCTTACAAAGAAGGATGTGCCTTTTGTTTGGGGTACCGCACAGGAAGAAGCCTTCACGGTATTGAAAGATAAGTTGACACATGCTCCTTTACTCCAACTTCTTGATTTTAATAAGACTTTTGAGCTTGAATGTGATGCTAGTGGAATTGGATTAGGAGGTGTGTTATTACAAGATGGCAAACCTGTTGCATACTTTTCTGAAAAATTGAGTGGGCCTAGTCTGAACTATTCTACCTATGATAAAGAATTATATGCTCTTGTTTGGACTTTAGAAACATGGCAACATTATTTATGGCCAAAGAATTTGTTATACATTCTGATCATGAATCTTTGAAACACATTAAAAGTCAAGCAAAACTGAACCGTAGACATGCTAAATGGGTTGAATTCATTGAGACTTTCCCTTATGTCATTAAACACAAGAAGGGTAAAGAAAATGTTATTGCTGATGCATTGTCTCGTCGTTATACTATGCTTTCACAACTTGACTTTAAAATATTTGGTTTGGAGACCATTAAAGATCAATATGTGCATGATGCTAAATTTAAAGATGTATTGCAGAATTGTAAAGAAGGTAGAACATGGAACAAGTTTGTCGTTAATGATGGATTTGTGTTTCGTGCTAACAAGCTATGCATTCTAGCTAGCTCTGTTCGTCTTTTGTTGTTGCAGGAGGCGCATGGAGGAGGACTAATGGGACACTTTGGCGTGAAGAAGACGGATGATATACTTGCTACACATTTCTTTTGGCCAAAGATGAGACGGGATGTTGAGCGTTTTGTTGCTCGCTGCACTACATGTCAAAAAGCTAAGTCACGACTCAATCCTCATGGTTTATACATGCCTTTGCCTGTACCTAGTGTTCCTTGGGAGGATATATCTATGGACTTTGTTTTAGGTTTACCTCGAACAAAGAAGGGGAGGGATAGCATATTTGTTGTCGTGGATAGATTCTCGAAAATGGCACACTTTATACCATGTCATAAAAGCGATGATGCTGTTAATGTTGCTGATTTGTTCTTTTGTGAAATTATTCGCTTGCATGGTGTGCCAAATACTATTGTTTCAGATCGTGATACTAAATTTCTTAGCCACTTTTGGAGATGTTTATGGGCTAAGTTGGGGACTAAACTACTTTTTAGTACTACTTGTCACCCCCAAACTGATGGACAAACTGAAGTAGTCAATAGAACATTGTCTACTATGCTTAGGGCTGTTTTGAAGAATAATAAGAAAATATGGGAAGAATGCTTGCCTCATATTGAATTTGCTTATAATCGTTCATTGCATTCTACTACTAAGATGTGCCCTTTTGAAATTGTGTATGGTTTCCTACCTCGTGCACCAATTGATTTGTTGCCTCTTCCATCTTCGGAGAAGGTTAATTTTGATGCTAAAGAACGTGCTGAATTGATTTTAAAAATGCATGAGTTAACTAAGGAAAACATTGAGCGTATGAATGCTAAATATAAACTTGCTGGAGATAAGGGTAGAAAACATGTTGTGTTTCCACCTGGAGATCTTGTTTGGTTACATTTGCGTAAGGATAGATTTCCTAATTTGCGCAAATCAAAGCTAATGCCACGTGCTAATGGTCCTTTTAAGGTGTTAGAGAAAATAAATGATAATGCATATAAACTTGAGCTACCTGCAGGTTTTGGGGTTAGTCCCACTTTTAACATTGCAGATTTGAAGCCTTATTTGGGTGAGGAAGATGAGCTTCCGTCGAGGACGACTTCATTTCAAGAAGGGGAGGATGATGAGGACATCAATACCATTGTTACACCCACAGCCCCTACTGTTACATATAATGGACCAATTACTAGAGCTCGCGCACGCCAATTAAATTACCAGGTACTTTCGTTTCTTGGTAATGATCCTAATGTTCATGAGAATATGATGCTACCTAAATTGGATACTTTTGTTTTGCTTACAAATGAAGGGCCTAGCTTGGAGAAGGATGAACATTGGAGCAAGAACAAGCATGGAGTTGATGGCATGCGCAAGGGGAACAAGAACGGAGTTACAAGTGATGATTTCAGGACTTTGAAGCCACCATAAGGAGTGAATGAAGCCTTGGACGAAATATACAAGATGCCACTTCATAAATTTCGTCCAGAGGCTATTCTAGGTGCCGCGTCACCTTATTATTGGGCCAGGCCCATGTAATTTCGAAATACATAAGTATAGGCTGTTTTTAGAGTCCGTATGTGTGGGGAAATAAGAGATAGGGTTGGTTTCGGACCCCTTCCCCAAGGGCTACGAAATTCCCCCCCTCTTCCTCCATATATACAGCCCTTAGGGCACCGTTTAGACTTTGGGTTTTGTTTAGATTAAAAGTTCACCATAGCTGCAACTTCGCGTACTTCGTTTGTGTTCAACGACCAGACAAAGGCGTCATAGAACCCCACCTTGATCAATAAAGCTTTCCTCTTATATTCGCAATATCCAGATTGCAATCTTAGTTTCTTGCTTGTTCTTCGTTTGCCTGCAGGAAACAGACCTTCGTGGTCAGGTTGATCGTGCTCCGGTGTGGTCAATAACCTCTCGGAGTTGGTTTAGCGATTGCTAAGGCGCGACGTCCTCGCACGTTCGTAGTCGGATCGTCAAAGTCGACTTCCTCCAAAACGATAGCCACCATCTCATCGAAAGACGGGACACCTTTGCCTCTATCAGTTGGGGTCTTGAATCCACCATGGGATCATCTCACATGGAGGCCTTGATCTTCATGGGAGAGGTAAGTGGATGAGCAATGCTCTATCTCTATCTTGAGCTAATCCTTTGCTAACCCTAAAACATGGGCGGAGGAGGAGTATATATAGTCTAGGGGTAGAGAGAGGTACATGGGCCTCGGCCCAAGTCATGCACGCAGGCACTGTCTGGATGATCCGGTAGGTGGTCTGGGTGTCGGGGGTCCGGATGATGTGGCAGCCGTCCGAGTCGTCCGATTGTGTCGTCACAGCCGTAATTGGTTTGGATATCCGGGTCGTCGTCCGGATGATCCGGGAGGGAGTCCGGACGATCCGGGAGGGAGTCCGGACGATCCGGCTTCGTCCGAATGCTTGTTGTACCCTTCGGGCACATTATCCGGATCGTTCGGGAGGAGGTCTGGCTCATCCGGGCTGGGTCCAGATCATCCGGATGGGATTTGTCTTGCTCCATTTATTCTTTGTCTTCGCGTCCTTCTCCCTCCATCGTTCAGCCTTTCTCCTTAGTTTCTCCATGGTCGGTTCCTTGGTACCCGGGTATGCAAAGTGTCTCTGTTTGAGGCAGTAGCCATGTTTCATGTGATTTGAAAGGGAGCTAAGCGAGGAGAGATGTCACCTCGATCTCGATAGCTGTTGCACGCACTCGTGTCATCGGTCCACGTGGCACTGGGGAGACGAAGGTAGGTCCATAGGGATGACCGTGGGATGCTCCACATCAGTTACTAACAGCTTCACTAATCAAAAGAGGGGAGCGGCATGAAGGAAGGAGGAACCTGCGGGCGTGATGGCTGCACATATGCATCTCTGCCCCAGCGCGGTGTGAACGACGACAAGCCAGCGGTGCTCCTTTCGGTGACCCTCTCCCGTCCGCCAATGCATCTCCCTCTCCTCTTTCCCTAGCGCAGTGTGAATGACGACGAGTAGGTGGTGCTCCTTCCGTTGACCCTCTCCTGTTCGCCGCCGCACCTCCTTCTCCTCTTTCCTCCCTTTATCCCTCCCTCTCATCTTCTCTTTCTCCTGCAGATCGAATCGAGTGCCTGCCGCCGGAGAAGCTCACCTCCGTGCCCAAACGGAATGAGGAGGGGTGGACAAGACGGTGTAGGAGAGGAGAAGAGTGCCGCTGGATCCTCTGCTTGGGAGCCACCTTGTCTCTCCGGATGACCACTACAGGAATCAGCTATTTTGCCGTCTGCCACGGCGGACGGCAAAGGCCTTTGCCGTCAGCCGCGGACGGCAAAAGGCTCCGGCAAAGTAGGCTACGGTAAAGAGCTACTTTGCCGTCTACTTCCTGGCGGCTGACGGCAAAGGGCCTTTGCCGTCTGCAGCGGACGGCAAAGAGAGCAGACGGCAATAATTGCGCTGTCAGTCCGTTAAGTGGCTAACGGCAGGCCTTTGCCGTCCGCCGCTGACGGCAAACTTTCTAGTGTCTTTGCCGTCTGCCACTGTAGGCAAACTTTCTAGTGTCTTTGCCGTCTGCCACTGTAGGCAAACTTTCTAGTGTCTTTGTCGTCTGCCACTTTAGGCAAACTGACCAAATTGGTCAGCTCCCAGGAAGCACAGTTGGCTGCCACGTGGCTTCTTTGCCGTCTGCGGCTGACGGCAAAGAGCCCGTTGCCGTCGGTGGCGGACGGCAAAGAGACTGCATATTGGCTCTTTTTTCTGTTTTTTATTAAATCCAACAATTTTCACAACAAATATATATGACATATATAGATATATTTCACAGGCCTATTTAACAGCAAACATATCACATATATCCAGCACATAAGTTCCATCCATTCATACATAAGCAAGTTCCATCCATTCATACATAAGCAAGTTCCATCCATACATATTACATAAGCAAGTTCCATCCATCCATTCATACATAAGCAAGTTCCATCCATACATAAACAAGCACTCCATAGCTAAGGTGACTAGAATAAGAAGACTAGAACAAGAAGAGTAGAACAAGCACTCCATCCAGCACATAATGAAATCTGCAAAATAAGAAAGTTAGAAATAGGTGACTAGAATAAGAAGACTAGAACAAGAAGAGTAGAACAAGAAGAAGACTAGAACAAGAAGTATATGTCATTTATGAGCTAACTTACGTGAAATGGATCATATATGAGCTAACTAAGTTGAAATGGGTCGTTTATGAGCTAGCTAAGGTGAAATGGATCATTTATGAGCTAACTTAGTTGAAATGGGTCGTTTATGAGCTAACTAAGGTCAAATGGATCGTTTTTGAGGTGACTAAGGTGAAATGGATCGTTTTTTAGCTAACTTAGGTGAAATGGATCATTTATGAGCTAACTTAGTTGAAATGGATCGTTTTTTAGCTAACTTAGGTGAAATGGATCATTTATGAGCTAATTTAGTTGAAATGGATCTTTTTGAGCTAACTTAGGTGAAATGGATCATTTAAAAGCTAATTTAGGTGAAATGGATCGTTTTTTAGCTAACTTGGTGAAATGGATCGTTTATGAGCTAAATTAGTTGAAATGGATCGTTTATGAGATAACCTAGGTAAGATGGGTCATTTTGGAGCTAACCTAGGTGAAATGGGTCATTTTAAAGCTAACGTAGGTAAAATGGATCATTTAGGAGCTAATCTAGGTAAAATGGGTCATTTTTTAGCTAACTTGGATGAACTGGATCATTTATAAGCTAACCAAGGTAAAATGGGTCATTTTAGAGCTAACTTAGGTAAAATGGATCATTTATGAGCTAACTAAGCTAATTATGCAATTTTTGACATAAGTAAGCTAAGTACAGATCGTTTTAGAGCTAACTTAGGTAAAATGGATGCTTTTGGAGGTCAGTAAGCTTATTAAGTCATTTTGGAGGAGAAGAAGCTAAGTCTAGGTCATTATGGTAAGCATTGGAGGAAATAAAGCTAAGTCTAGGTCTTTATGCATGTGTTAAGCAAAACACTAGATAAACTTACCATGATCCAGGAGGTGTAGGAGCGGGCTGGCTCGTGTCGGTAGCTGGAGAAGGATCGTGCGATGCTTGTCTGGAGTTACGCTGCACCAAAGATCATTTCCAATGTCTTGTTAGCATGATGACACTCAAATGTTAAGACTAGCAAGTAATGTCCATTCAAATTAAACCCACCGTGGTCCCAGGAGCAATCACTGGCATCGGCGGAGCGGTCTGACCGGTCTTCTCGCACAGAGACTGCACATTTGGTTTTGATGACTCAGTCATACTAGTTAGTAATGAGACAAACACTACATGAATGTTTTGGCTAATCTGCAGAAGAAACTTACCACAAGGAGCTCGTACATGGCCCTTGCCTGCATGTCATTCCGTGCCCTCTCCTCCTCCAACATCTTTGTCGTCCTCTCCTCCAACTCCCGCTGCCTCTCCGCCGCCTCCGCCGGAAGTTTCTCCGTTCTATCTCTCTCACTCTGTATAGCAGCCTGCAACACCACTCATATGACCATTTGTAATCATTGATGGAAGCGCACACAATGTAATGGAGAAAGATAGCTGAGTACGTATCACTAACCTTGATGGCGAGTTGCACTGGCCGTTCACGAGGCCTTATCTCAGGAGCGGAGCTCGACTGGCGCGCCTTGATCTCCGGGAGAGTGCTAGGACAACGGATAAGTCCATCTCCAATGGCTATGGAGCCATGGGACCTCCCGCCACCAGATATCATCACCAGCTCTGGATCAATGGGACCCTGGCTCGGGTTAAAGTCCTCCCCTTTCCTCGCCTTCCCCTCATCTCTATATCTCACGAGCTTGTTGTGGGAGGAGATGTTGGTGAAGTTGTTTGCATCATCGAGGTCAGACTGAGAGAATGCCTTGACTTTCTTGAAAGAGGCAGTGTGGGCCATGGCATACAGGTCGTACACCTCTGGCACCTTATCCACCTTATTGTGGCATGCCTGAAAGAGAGAAACAATGTAAATTAGTAATTAAAGGGCTCAAGCTAGCATGATGAATGAATTGCATGAATCATGAAGCAAACCACATACCCAGTTCCGCCCGAACTGATATAAGTTGGAGCTGCCTTGATGGTGTGGCACACCTTCCATTTGGGCACGTTTGTCCTTGGCCTCGTTGTGGAGGGCTAGCCATTCTTTTGAGCACCACTCATTGACCAACACCTCCCAACAATCCATCCGATCCGCACACCATCTCGGAGGCGCCTAAGTTAGCAAATAGAAACTTGAGCGCTACGGCTAAGAATTACTAAATGAAGGAACTTAAGTAGAAGGCCTTAAGAATTACCTTCATGTACTGCTCCTTACTCAGGAACTTATCGCGGCACGCCGGCTTGGTCTTCTTGATACCACGCAAGGTGTAGTAGTCTCGAACAGCCTTCACCCCGAGCCTCGTGTCGTAAGTTCTGTAGTAGGCGCTTGCAGACGTTCTCGATAACATGTGCCGCGTCCTCCTCGTATCCCTCCTCACACCTGTAGAATGTCTGCAATCAAATGAGACAATATTGATTAGTACAATTAATAACTAGCTAGTTGAAGATTTTTAAATGTGTAAAGGAGAAATTACCCAGAACTTTCTGATCACCATGTCTGCCCTCGTGTCGCACAAGACACCGTCGATAATCTCATCCGGCGGGGCCGGGGCAGCCAAGTAGTGCTCCCAGCTCAATCCAAGCTCTGGAAGCCGACCCTCACCAGGCAACATGATAAATCCCGGGAAGTTTTGCCGGCAAAGAACTCCAAGGACGGAGTTGGGCCGGCGGACACTATGATGGTGGTACCAACCCCTGCAGCATGACAAGGCCAACACATTAGTTATTTGAAGAAACGTGAATGCAGAAGGTACAGAAATATTAAATGCACTTACCTCTCCCCATCAGGGAAAATCAACCACCTCTGCTCGCGGGTCGCCGGCACGGACGGGAGCCGTGTAGCACCACGCTGGTAGACGGTGCCCCCCTCCTCCTCAATATCAGTCGGCTCCCCGGCATCATCAGCATGGCCACTCGGCTCCTCGGGCTGATCCGGCCAGGTACCCCATCCAGACGTGTGCTCCTCCGGGGTCTCGTGGGCCTAACTCTCGTGGGCCGAAGGCCAGTCGACCCGAGGCTCGTGGGCCCAAGACCCGTGGACCGGAGGCTCGTGGGCCCAAGACCCGTGGACCGGAGTCCGTGTAGCCTCCTCCTCGGACGAGTCCACCCTAGCAGTCACGTGCTCGGGTGAAACAGCTGGGGGTGGCGGCGAGGAAGGCGCCGTAGCAGTCACCCTACCTCCTCTCCCGCGACCACGTGCCCCACCTCCTCTCTTCCTACCTCGTCCCCTGCTGGGCACCGCGGTCGACGAAGAAGGGCCCGGCGGTGTCGCCATACTGTCCAGCAACGCTCGGCGGAGAGGTGCGTGTGGAATGGAAGACCTCACACCACGCGTCGACGAAGAAGGGGCCTTGGCGCGCTCCCGACCAGCGCCCACCATCTTTCAACACCTGCCATGACAAACAGTAAACGAAATTAGTACAACATAAAAAAAAGACCGACATGAATAATAATATGTGTATCACTTAAGTGTATCATCATCAAGTACAACATAAAAAAATTTAATACCTGACACTACTAATAATCTTGATCAGTATCATCAATAAATGCATAATCATCATCATCACTATAATCAATGACGGGCTCATAGGGTTCAGTGGCATCAACATGTGGAAGGCCACCTTGACGTAATCGGTCAAGCAATGACAGGTCATCCGCAGCAGTAACCTCTTCTTGTTCCGGCTCTTCTTGTTCCTCCTCTGGGGTGATGTCGGATTCACTGTCGCTGTCTACTTCAATGTTTTGGGGTGAAGTATAGCGGTTCTTGAAACGCTTTTTGGAAAGACGTGTCTCTTGGAAGAATTCTCCTTCATATGTGTCTGGGTTAATGTGAGGTTCATAATCCTCTTCCTTTGGGGGAGATAGTCTAGCACGTGGCGGCACTTCATAAACGACATCCCAACCTTTCAGATTTGGATTAGTTTGGCAGGCCCACGGTAGATAGAATACTTGGGTCGCCTGTTGAGCCGTAATATAGACATCAGGAACATCTAAATGGGTGCTTTGGTTGATTTCAACTAGCCCTATATGTTCATGAGTCCTTCTAGTCTCCTTCGGCTGAAACCAATAACATTTGAAGACTACGACATTCGGTGGGTTTTCACCATAGAATAGAAGTTCATAAATTGCTTCAACTCTCCCATAATACTCGGTACCTCCTTCGCCGATAGCAGATACACAACAATTTGTAGACTTTCGGTCGGCCATAGATAGCTCTTTGCCATAGGTACGAAAGCGATACCCGTTGATGTCGTATTTGTCAAATGAACGGACCTTATAGTCAAAACCATTAGCGACCTGTCTCAATTCGGCATCCATAGACTCTGAATTAGCCTACAAGTTTAATATGAAAGGATTGTTGCATTACGCACAAATTAGCGAATGAAATGAAATTGTCTAATAGAAAATACCGTTTGTTTGAACCAAGAGATGAAACCGGGATAGCCGCCTCCTTGCTTTGCGAGAAGCTCATACTCTTCGACAGAATCCTTTTGGATCACCGCTCCATACGAGAATAAGGCGACGTATCGACTGTATGAAATATCCAGGAATAAGAGCAGTTCAAAGGAAATAGAAGTTGCGAAACAATGTACCGAGAACTTACTCGATGTACGGCCGCACTTCTATCAGGTTGTTGAAGATATACAACGAAATGGTCCGCCATTGTTCGTTATCCAAAGATACTGGATTTGAAACACTGGCTGGTGCGAGATTCCCTTTGAATAGGCTGAGGTTGGATCCACCCTTTTTAGGGTCGTCAGCATTGTGCCGAGGCTTCGGATTATGCAAATGACGATTTTTGGCTTCATAGTGTGCTGTCACGAAGTTTGCCGCCTCCTCAGTGATGAATGCCTCAGCCATCGATGCTTCAATTCTACGTTTATTTTTACATTTTTGTCGAAGCGTCTTCTGCATCCTCTCAGTTGGGTAGCACCAACGATTTTGCACGGGCCCCCCCCCAATCTTGCCTCGGTCGGGAGATGCAAAATCAAATGTTGCATTGGATTAAAGAAGCCCGGTGGAAAGATCTTCTCTAACTTGCAGATCAACTCCGGCGCCAACTCTTCCATTTCTTCTAGCACGCCAGGCGATAGTTCTTTCGCACAAAGAACACGGAAGAAATAGCTGAGTTCTGCCAGTACTAGCCATTCATCCTTAGGGATGAAGCCACGCAACATCACCGGCATTACCCACTCAATCCATATGTGCCAATCATGACTCTTGAGACCAAATATCTTCAATTTATCAAGACTGGCTCCCCTCTTTAGATTCGCTGCATACCCATCGGGGAACATCAACTGCATTTTCACTCACAAGATAATTTCCCTCATAGCTGGCCTTCCAAGATTGAACCATGCCTTTGGCTTCGTCCAGTTCTGCTTTCCTTTCGGTTCTTTCATGTTTTGTAACGGCCTATCACATAGCGCCTCCAGATCGACTCTAGCCTTAGTATTATCCTTTGACTTCCCATCTATGCCGAACAATGTACCAAAAAGTGCCTCGGCGATATTCTTCTCAGTGTGCATCACGTCGATGTTGTGTGGGAAAAGGAGGTCTTTGAAGTAAGGCAGATCCCATAAGCATGTTTTGTGAGTCCAGGCGTGCTTAGAATTATACCCCTTGAAGTACCCTGGACGCTCTGGATCTGGCTCGAGAGCGTTTAACTGATCCAGGGTCTGTTGGCCTGTCAATGCAGGTGGTGCAGAGTTTTTGACAACTCTACCTCTGATGAAGTTCTTCTTGTCTTTCCTGAACTTATGGCGAGGATTCAGGAACTGTCTATGCATGTCGAAGCAAGAAAACTTGCGACCGGCCTGAAGCCAACGAAACTCAAGAGCTCCCTTGCATGTGGGGCACGGGAACCTTCCATGCACACACCAGCCAACGAATAGCGCATACGCCGGCAAGTCATGCGTCGAGTACATGTACCAGACACGCATTATGAAGTTTTGTTTGCTATAGGCGTCGTATGTCTTGAACCCATTATCCCAGGCTTCTTGCAATTCGTCCTTAAGTGGCTGCATGTACACATTCATATTTTTCCCCGGATAGTTGGGCCCTGGAATTATCAATGTCAGGAAAATGTTCTTTCTTTGCATAATCTGTCCGGGGGGGAGATTGAGTGGAAAGACAAATACGGGCCAACAACTGTATTGGGCTGCCGTCATACCAAACACACTGAACCCATCCGTGCTGATGCCGACTCGAGGATGCCTCGGATCTGCCGCTTTGTCAGCATGTAATTCATCAAACTTTTTCCACGCAACACCATCCGATGTGTGTACAATCATCAGATTCCCATCTGCATCTAGTTCGGTTCTTTTGCCCGTTTTGTGCCATGTCATCTGTCTGGCCGTCTCTTCGACCATGAAAAGACGTTGAAGTCTTGGTACGATTGGCATATACCGAAGAACACTAACGGGGATTTTGGTCTGTGTCTTCTCACCCATACCGTTGTCTACCACAACATACCTGGAAGACTTGCAAATGGGACAATAGTTCAAGTCCGCATAGTCAAGCCTAAACAAGACACATCCTTTCTCACAGGCATGTATCTTATCATAGGGCATCTTCAGTGCACGGAGGATTTTGTCTGACTGGTACAGGTTTGCAGGCATTACATGGCCTTTGGGTAGAAAGCATCCAAATACTGTCATCATTGCATCGTAGCATTCTCTGCCCAAGTTGAACTGAGCCTTCAGAGCCATTACTTGTGAGATGGCATCCAACTGACAAAGCTCAGTGTGCTCATGGAGCGGACGTTTTGAAGACTCCAACATTTCATTGAAGGCCTTTGCAGATTCCTCCATCTCCTCGTCCGAATCCCGAGCATCATCGAAGTCTTGCACCATGTTTTCCATCCCGGTACCATGCTCGTCGGTGCGACGACGATCCACCTCAGCTCGGTCACGTTGGGCAGACTCACCATGAAATGTCCACACCGTATAATCGGGCGTAAAACCACTCTTCTGCAGGTGTTTGCCCATTTCAGCCTCTGTCCTCTTTTCCCAATTGCCGCACCGTAAATAGGGGCACCAGGTTTTCCTCTGGCCATTTGCAAATGCGGCTCGCACAAACCCCTTGGTTTTTGTGAACCATTCAGTGCTCCATTTGTTCTGACCGGTGTACATCCACGCACGATCACTCATCTTGACTTTCAGAGCTACTAGACACACAACAAATATATATATATATATATATATATATATATATATATATATATAATTCACCATGTATATATTCATCAGTTGATCTACTTTGTCAATTTTATTACGTCCATGCAACCTACACTCTAATAGGTAATGATAGGTCCTAATCCCACCCGAGTATGTTTAGATTGGGTTCATTTTCCCATGCTATGCTCCAGATCCTACGCAAAATTTCGGCAGCACCTCCCCGTTGTTCTCCTGATACACGTCTCTGCAATAAACAGAGAGGATGTGTACCCGGAGAACAACAGGGGAGGCACTGACGAAACTTATGCGTCAGATCCGGAGCAAAGCATATGGGAAAACGAACCCAATCTAAACATACTCGGGCTGTCCATGGATAGCGTTGGACAATTCGAAAGAATCAAGGTTATAAATATGCAAATGCATGCATATTTATAACTATGACGCTTTCGAACGGGAGACACATATTGGTTACGCATACTGATGATTCAAGACACATATATAGCTAGCTATCAAGTTTCATCGGCACGAACACCGGAACAGAGCAAATAATTAACGGGGGAGGAGGACATGTCATTTGTGCTCACCCACGAACGAAGGGGCAGAGCTCGTCAAACGCACGGCGAGGTCGTCGACCACCAAACCTCGCAGCGATGAAACAACTGCACATTTAAATCTACCCGATCAACACAATTATATATGATGTTTTCATAACAAAATCGAAAAATATATGACCTAACTAATAATTCACAAATATATGACCCTGTCAGGGTGTCGGGGTCGGGGTCGGGGTGTGGGTCGGGGTGTGGTGTCAGGGTGTCGGCGGTCGGGGTAAGGGTGGGTGTGGTGTCAGGGTGTCAGGGTCGGGGTGTCGTGCCGGGGTCGGGGTGTCGTGTCGTGTCGGGGTGTCGTGTCGTGTCGTGTCGTGTCGGGGTGTCGTGCCGGGGTGTCGTGTCGGGGTGTCGTGTCGGGGTCGGGGTGTCGTGTCGGGGTGTCGCGTCGGGGTGGGGGTGTCGGTCGTCGTGGTCGGGGTGTCGGTGGTCGGGGTGTCGGGGTGTCGGTGGTCGGGGTCGGGGTGTTGGTGGTCTTCTTCTTCTCCTCCTCCTCCTCCTCCTCCTCTCCTCTTTCTTCTTCTTCTTCTTCTTCTTCTTCTTCTTCTTCTTCTTCTTCTTCTTCTTTCTTCTCCTCCTCCTCCTCCTCCTCCTCCTTTTCTTCTTCTTCTTCTTCTTCTTCTTCTTCTCCTTTTTTCTCTTCTTAAACCTAGCACTAAGTAACCTAAAACAAAACAGGAAAAAACTACACCTAAACCTAGCTATTCTTCTCCTCCTCCTCTTCTTCTAATTATTCTTAGTTTTTTTCATTACTAAACATAAACCTAAAACTAAACTAAACCTAAGACCAAACTAAAAGTAATCTAAACTAAACTAAATATAAAACCAAACTAAAAGTAATCTAAACTAAACTAAATCTAAAACTAAACTAAAAGTAATCTAAACTAAAAAACAGAAGAAAAAAAAGGAGAAGAGGGGTGCGACCGGGGCTCACCTGCGGCAGGGGTGGGAGGCCTGTGGCACGCTGGCAGGGCCCAGGGGCGCCGGGCGGTGGGGTTGCTCGCCGACGGAGGGGCGCTGGCCCGGCGATGGTGGCGACGGGGCCACAGCTCTGGGGCGGCGGGGTGGCGCTGGCCGGGCGAAGGAGGCGCCGGGCGGTGGTGGCGACGGGGCCGCACGGCTCCGGGGCGGTGGGGTGGTGCTGCGGCGGGGTGGGGCGGCGGCAGCGTCCGGGCGGTGGCCGGGAGAAGGGGGTGCCGGGCGGTGGTCGGGTGGAGGGGGTGGGGCGGCGGCAGCGTCCGGGCGGTGGCGACGGGGCCGCACGGCTCCGGGGCGGCGGGGTGGTGCTGCGGCGGGGTGGGGCGGCGGCAGCGTCTGGGCGGCGGCGGTGCTCGACGGCGGCGGTGCGGGCGCGGTTGAGTGGGGGCGCGGGGTGGAGAGGGGGTGAGAGTGAGGGGAATTGGGGTGGGGCGGCCGTTACGAATTAGTGGGGGCACGCTCGCGGACGGCAAAGGGCGAGCATAGCAGAAGGGGAGACGGCCGTTAGCTCGGCCCTTTTTTTGCCGTCCGCCAGCGGATGGTAAAGGACCGGCAGGCGGACGGCAAATATTTCGCTAACGGCAAATAGGCTGACCTAGCCAAGCCGTGCGCTGTGGGGCCCACCTGGCTCTTTGCCGTCTGCTTTCCAGCTCATTGCCGTCAGCCAGCTGACGGCAAAGAAGCAGCTGACGGCAAATACACTTTTTGCCATCAGCCCTTTCTTTGACGTCCGCTTTGTGGAAGCGGACGGCAAAGAGGCTCTTTGCCGTCATCTGGCGGACGGCAAAGAGGAGGCAGACGGCAAAATGCCAGATTCCAGTAGTGGACGCGCGCTCCCTGGCGACCCCATCGCATGGAGCTCTCCTAGGAGGTGCCATTGTTTGGGAGGAGGTTGCATCGATGGAGTGGAGGGGATGAGGAGCCCGGGAGGTGGCTGCGGGGGCCGAGAGGAAAATTTTATGGTTGGGAGACGAGGGAGCCATGAGGAGAGAGTGGAGGGGGCGTGGGAGGCTCTGCACGTCAAGCACGCGGTGGGCCCGGAGTGGTTGGCCGGTCCCTCGCGGACACGGGAACGACTGACCTAGCCAATCCACGCAAGGGATGAGCCCATGAGTCACAGGCCAACAAAAATGAGTGCACGGTGACAAAAAATTACCAATAGCCAAACGATCGAACGATCAAAGCAAAAGTCAAAGGTAACCCGACAACCACGAACGCGCCAATCCGGGGAAGCTCCGTGAGGAGGATCGGCTAGCATCCTTATAAGTTTAAATTAAATTCAAGAAACAAACTAGAAAAAAAAATAAAAACTGAAAATTTGGGATGTCAAACCTGCGTATCCAATCTACTGCTATGTAAAGTTTCGTGAAAAAAATACCGGAAAATGTATTCTTAGTAAAAGACAAAAAAAAAATCTTATTATAGAAAAAAACTACTCCGTATTTGAACTGTATAGGTTGGATTGTATTTCTTTTACCACAAATACTTTTCTTGATATTTTTTCATAAAACTTCACATGGGGTAGATTGGACATACAGGTTTGACATCCTCAAATTTCAGAATTTTTAGATTTTTTTGGTACTCTTTGAATTTTAATATCAGTGGACACCCAGTAGCTCCCGTGTATTTTCCAGATTTGGTGCTTCTATCTATCGTTGTCCGCGGACGTGTCCGTGTCCTTTTCTGGAGTTGCCCTAACTTCTCATTCTCTCTCGAAACCCTAAGCCCCCTCTCTCTCCTAAGCCGCCGATCCGACCCCAAATCCGAACGCCTCTGCCTCCCGGTCCAAGCCGCACGCCACTATGCCGGACATGCAGCCGCTCATCAGCGACTTCGTCCTCAAGCTCAAGCGACGGTAAGCAGTTGCCCACGCCGACCGATTCCGTGCCGAGTCGGCGCCGCTCTGGTGTGCTCATTGTTTGTGTGTTTGTGGGTGGGCAGTAAGGTGGAGGGGTCACATGCCGTGGCGCGGCAGACGGCGGAGCTGCTGAGGTCAGTGGTGTCGCAGCACCGGATGGGCAGCACTAACCAAGCGGCGGCTCTCGCCGACGCCATCCATGCCGTCGGGGAGCATCTCATCGCAGCCAATCCCATCGGTGCGCCCAAAAGCCCTCACTCTTTTTTTTCGAATTGTGATCCCATCGCATTGCTTTTAAATTGGGATGTTATTACTTCTTTTTTCTTCTGAATTGTTTAGTCACAGTTTATTTCACTGGTGTTGGACTCGGTTCAGTGAAATGTGTTGCTGTGGTAGTGAAATTTTTATGCTGTTCCAAGTGCTAACTCCATTCATGTATCTACGGGAACAGTTCAATATTTCAAGTATGATGCTCCTTCTTATTATGTGGTTGGTGTGTGTCATCTTCATGTAGATAATGTCTTGCGCACTGTTTGCTTCTTATTCTCAAGCTTAGATGATTGACTGACTGTAATATAGCTTTTGTTCTAACTAACAGATCGACCGACTGTAATATAGCTTTTGTTCTAACTACCAGATTACATTTTTCTGTCACCTACCTAAACCTACGGCTTCATTTGCATACTTTCCGGAACAAAACATAGAAGCATGCAACCCCTACAGTTAAAAACTACTCCCTCCGGCCCATAATATAAAACGCTCTTATATTATAGGACGGAGGGAGTAAGTGTTAGCAGATAATGACCTGCCAGTCAAGATAGATAAAAACAAGCTTTCTAGAAGCTTTTTTTTTACAGATAGTTTTCTAGAAGTTTGTATCTGTATGAGAGATACCAGTCAAACTGCATAGATTCTAGGTCTATCATTGCAGCGAAAGCTCACTACTTCTTCCATATCACCTAGTTCAGCTGAAGCATTTTATCAGCTTCCTCCAGGTTTAGGTTGGAAGAGATAATAACTTTTCTTGACATGTGAGCTTCATTTATCTGACCTGATCATCTTGACGAAGTATAAAGAGAGTTGGTGTTGGAGTTAACCTTATTGTCTAGGTCTAGTTTCATGGTTTATTTGTATTGCATGGTATTATTCGTAGAGTTTAATTAGTGTTAGCCAGGTTCAGGTAAATTGCGTGTGTTGCGTCATATGCCGCGGGCGGATCAACAGCTGGAGAAGCACATAGATAGAGTGTGTGGTGGCTGCACATGAGAACATCTGCAAGTCAATGGTCGAGTGCAAGCATGCATGCCCTCCTGGAGTTAGTATTATTCGTAGAGATTAATTAGTGTTAGCCAGGTTCAGGTAAATTGCATGTGTTGCGTCATGCTGCTGGCGGATCAGCAGCTGGAGAAGCACATAGATAGAGTGTGCGGTGGCTGCGGCATGAGAAGCATCTGCAAGTCAATGGTCGAGTGCAAGCATGCATGCCCTCCTGAAGTTAGTTCGTGTACGTGTGTGTTCTAGTGAACCAGGAGCAGCCCTATGCACACAGTGAAGATGCGGCCTGGAAGTGCAAGTGCCGCGAGTGCCTCTGTTGGTTGACTAGATTGCATGGAGTTTGTTAGTGCCGGCTGCGTGCTTGCTGTTTTGGCTTCGTGTGGCCGTTGTGGAGATGCTGCACAAGTGTGTGTGTGTGTGTGTGTGGCCGTTGTGGCTGGAGCTGGAGGGCTTTCCCTCTTGATAGCCCTTGTTCTGAGTGGTTAGGTTGGGTTTTGGTTGTTTTTCTGTTTTTTCACATGCACACATGTACGCTAAGAACTAAGTGTACCCCCCTTCCGTTTCTTGTCTAATAAAAAGATACGCAGAGCTCCTGCGTGTTCGAGATTTTTGTTGTTGTTGGCACTAGCACCAGTAGAACCTACTAGTCTTGGCAGTTAGCATTTGAGCTGAGTGGTGCATGCATGTCAGAAATAAGTACAGTTTTGTCATAGCAAATTGCACCATGAGTAGAGGGTGGCACTTGTTATTCAGATCTACAGTATAGTGAATAATATGTGGTATAGGTAATTATCAGCCTTTTATCCTTATGAAATTCTCTCTCTTCTTTTTGCAGAGCTCGCTGTTGGCAACACTGTGAGACGTGTTTTGCATATAATAAAAGAGGAAGATATATCTTTTACCGCAGTTGGTATTGAAGGTCTTTCTGTGACTGCTGTCAGCGACGATGAATGTGACAGTGGAAATGATGACCGTCCTACCTTATCCGCTGCTGTTCTTGCTTCCCATGCTAGAAACGCTCTTCGGGCACCTTCATTGCAGACTCTCCTCGACGATATTCCTGTGAGCACTGCACTTTCACATTCTTCATCGTCAGCTGGGGATTCAGATGGGAAAAGTAAATACATGATCTCTAGAATTCTCTTTTTTATGTACACCACACTGAACAGGCATTTGTAGTTATACTTTTATGTTTGAATCATGTACTTATAGCCATATGTTTGAATCATGTACTTATAGCCATATGTTTGAATCATGTACTTATAGCCAACCTGAACAGACGTTCCTTTTTTCTGTTTATATTGTACCCCCTCCGTCCCATAATGTAAGACGTTGTCAAAAAACGTCTTACATTATGGGACGGAGGGAGTACTAATCATCTTGTGTTTAAGAAACTATTAACTGATTGATATACTCTCAAGTTTATCGTACCCTTTCAGGGTCTATACATTCCAATTTTTATGTTATTGTCGACACTGAATTTCTGCATGTTCCATGTAAGCAGCTGGAGATAAGAGCTTAAAAACTCGGAAACTAAAACATGATGTTATTGCTGCCATTGGTGATCTTATTGAGGAGATTGATACATGTTATGACCAGATTTCTGAGCAAGCTGTCGAACATATCCACCAAAAGTATGATCATCTTTTGTCCAACGTACATGCATAAACTAATTAGTTGTCACATCTATCTTTTCTGTGAAATTATTGAATGATGGAAAACATTTTTAACTTTTGCATATACCTGGGATTGTGGAAAAGGTTGGCATGTGTATTATGAAGAACATGTGCCCAATGTTAAATGATTAAACATGTGTATTATGAAGAACATGTGCCCAATGTTAAATGATTAAAAATCCTCTTAACTACCTCGGTGATTACAATACCTTCTTCTCTTACAAAAGCTTTTTTATTCTGCTCACAGTACCTTCTTCTCTTACAAATGTTTGTTGTTATAAATTTTAATCTACCAAAGTTCGCATCGACTTATTTACTTTGTTAGCGTTAACTTAAGCTCATAATGCTTCTCAGCCTTCATTAATCTAAAATATAGATTCGGAGTCCCCTTTTCTTAACAGCTAAGGACCATCCAAAACATTTTGTTCACATGATTCAAATACAAGTGGTGCCTAATCAATGCTTTTTGTTTGCCACAGTGAGGTCATCCTAACTCTAGGTCGTTCTAGAACTGTGAAAGAGTTCCTGTATGCTGCAAAGGAGAAGAAGCGATCTTTTCGTGTATTTGTTGCTGAAGGTGCTCCAAGGTTTGTGCACCTTGCCAATTGTATTGCGAACTAATTTCTTGTATTTTGAATCTCCTTGCTTGATTCATTGTTGTTGTTCAATTCTTGAATCAGATATCAGGGACATGCTCTTGCGAAGGAGCTGGTCGAGAAAGGTATACAGACTACTGTTATAACAGATTCAGCAGTTTTTGCTATGATCTCCCGAGTTAACATGGTATGTACGCAGGTTGATTATCGTTCTTTAGATATATTTGTTTCTGTTACAAGGTAACTCATGATTTATCTTATAGGTTATAGTTGGAGTCCATGCAATAATGGCAAATGGTGGAGTCATTGCACCAGTAGGGATGAATATGGTTGCTCTCGCTGCTCAAAGGCATGCTGTACCCTTTGTCGTGGTTGCTGGCAGTCATAAGGTCAGTTTCTGTAGGTTATGCATTTAATTTTCGTGTTTATTGCAATGTTTTCATCCTAAGCAACTAAAAAACCACATTCTGAAGGCATAGTGTTTGGTCAACATACTCGTATGGTTCTTTGGGTTCTGATAAAAGTTGTGTGTGTTCTTCTGTTTTTTACCAACCTGTTCCAGTGTCCATAGAGCATAGTAAGCGAAGGGGGCACAAATAAGTCACGGTGCTATACTATGTTTGCCATGTCAAAATCTTATTGCAATATTTTCATCCTAAGAGCATCTCCAGCAGATCTCCAATAAAATTCTCCCAACTACTTATTGGGGCTCCCCAATAACACTTTTTACTTTTTAGGTTGGGGATAGACGCTTTCGCAGATCTCCAATAACCCCAGCCCCAATAACCAACCTGACATATGGGACCCTCTTGTCAATCGGCTACCCCCCCCCCCCCCCCCCCCTCTCTCTTCGGTGGTGGCTGTGGCATGGTGGCACTCTGGCGGCTTTCCGACGGTGGTCCGGTGGCGGTGACGTGCGGGCGGCAGCGCGTTGGTCTTGCGGTGGCGGCGCATTGACGTCGCATGTGTTGGGAGATAGCCAACTCCCCCTCCATATAGGGGGAGTTGGACTGTTTTTTTGGTGATCACCAAAGTTTTTTGGGGAAAGGGCAGCTATTGGAGCTGTTTTCTTTTGCCCAATTCCCCCAATACCAGAAAATTATTGAGGAAAGGGAAGTGTTGGCGATATAAGCTTTCATGTTATTCCGAAGGGATAGTGTTTGGTCAACGTATGCATGTGGTTGTTTGGGTTCTGATAAGAATTATGTGTTCATATACCATAGTAAATAAAAGGCAAAAGTAGGCACAAATAAGTTACGATGTGATACTATGTTTGCCATGCCACAGAAATATCATTATAATTGTGCCTCAACCAAATATTTTCACTGCCTCAAATATTTCCTACTTCTAAACATCTGATTTGGTGGTTGTCCGTTCACTCCTTTTCCATCCTCGTTTAAAATTCACATTTGTCAACCTTTTCGTGCCAAAGCTTATCACATCTTGAGAGCGAAGTTTACCAAGGTTCGTCCGGTCTATGGACCTTGTCCTAATTTGCCTCACATGTAACAGTAGTTCCTTTATCCGTTGTCTATAATTTGTAAATGAACGTACCAGAGTGAATATAACCTGAGTAAACTATGTTCTATATTGTTTTTTGGTTCTGTAGCGTAGCATGGGCATCTTACTAGCTCCAATACAAAAATGTGTTGTGAACTTGGTCATTTACTCTTCCCTGCAAATATTCTGGTCATCTCAATTGTCACGATGCGACTTTGATACTGGCAGGTTCTATTGTCTTGAGTTGTGCTTATATCTCAAAATGTATGGTGCATTTCATTATGTTTGCTCTTCTTTTTTCTAGTTTAATGTATTGAGGATGATTTTCTTAGCAGTCAACTAGACTAGACCACTGGATTTTGTGTTCTCCTGTTAACTAAGGCTTGATCTGGTGAGTAATACCTCTGTGGCTTCTGGCAGATGACAATAACTAGTACTCCTTACGTCCGAAAAAGCTTGTCCCTCAAATGGCTTTTTTGGACGGAGGGAGTATATGACTGCAAAGCTATCAGTTGAATCATTGGTAGAAGGCTTTATGCCTTACAAGCTATGAGTATTCCTTTTGTTCATAGTTTAGATGCTTAAAAGAGAAGTAGTTGTTTGCTGTTATAATGTTCATACACTAATATTCTTTACTTTACAGTTGTGTCCTTTGTATCCGCACAACCCGGAGGTTTTACTAAACGAGCTTAAATCACCATCTGATTTGCTTGACTTTGGCGAGTTCTCAAATTGCATGAACTTCAGTACTCAGGATGGTACTCCTCTTCTAAACGTTGCCAATCCAACGTTTGACTATGTGCCACCGAAGCTTGTCAGCCTTTTCATCACTGATACGTAAGTACTTTCTGCACCTATATTTGGGATCATGTAAACAACAAAGCGTGTGTCTGGTGCAGCTTTGGCCTGAGAGTTAAGTTTGGAAACATGCACACTTCGAATAGTTTGTGCCTTGTGTTGTAGTTCCATGAGTTGGGGTCACGGCTGAAATTTAAGGGGATAAGTATTCCTGGTTATCCTTAGCAGTTAATTCTCTTGGAGGTATTTCTTGGTTCTCAAGTTATTTATTTACTAAATGAAGTTTGTTAGTTCGTCTTAGCCTCCAAACTTGTAAGCTGGCTATATAATGTGTATCAATATCAATCAATAGACAAGCAGAAAAATAGTCCCACTTATCCTCCCCAAGTTTCTCCCCTTCTCGTGTTGTGTGGCAGCCTCCTCTTGGCTGGGCGTCACGCCTCATCTGTACAGGGCCATCTACCTATCATCTACCATGTTCATAACATCTTGGTACCAGATCGGTTCGGTCATGGCCGTCGCTACTGCTGCAGATATCGATAAGATTAACGCTGCCCTTATCTCCCTATGAAGCTTCTGGATGGCATGGACAAACAGATGGTGACCAGGGCAAGAAGTTGGACTCCTTGTCCGGTGATCCGCAGGACACCATCCAGTAGGTCCATGCCCACAATCTGGCTGCCAGCAAGCTAGAGAATGGCATGACACAAGGATCTGGCTCCACCAGCGACAAGAAGGGAGTCAATGGAGTGCTGTCCCTCTCTGAAACCAATCTCAAGGCGGCCAACAACTCCCCCCCGCTTCTTCAAGGTCGAGTTTCCCATCAATGACGGGGAAGTTGACCTGCTAGTTTGGTTGAACCGCAGCGACACGCAGCGTACGGACTCCACGACAATGTGGGCATTGCCTCCTTCCACCTGACAGGCGACAAACACTTGTAGTACCACCAGTATAAGGGTGCCCATGGATTTCAACCTGGCATCGCATCGCTGAATTGATAAATATTCAGTTTGGACCGCCGGCTTGCAGCAGCGCCCTATGAGAAGTCATCTTCAAGCACACAGGCACGGTGGCAGAGTACAACAAGAAGCTCAATGCCCTCTTGTGCTGAGCGCCAGAATACCCGGAGGATCAGGTGGTTTCCGTCTACGCCACTAACCTGCAGGAATCTTTACAGCTTGACGTGTAGATGTGGAGACCGGATAGCCTGCTGGACGCCATGAGTTTGGCTCGCTTGCAAGCGACGTGCAGTGGGCGCCCCCAACAGCCCAGCAAGTAGCACTAGGTGTTCACCAGCCATTCCCAGACCTTGGAGCTCCATCTGCACCTGCAATTCCAGTAGTACCACCTCCAGGACCGGCAATAGTAGCAGCTCCAGCAGCCCACCCACAAGAAACTCTCCGTCTTATTGATCCAGATTCAGACGGTGGCAAAGTAGACAATTCTATGGAGGCTGCAAGGGGCTAGCAGCAGTCCTTGGTCCAGCTCGAGGATGAGCTGTTCAAAAAGGGAGGGAGCGATATTATGTGGGGTTAGATTGCACAATAAGGCCACTAAGGAGAGGGTCACAGCTGAAATTGAAGGGGATAAGTATCCCTAGTTATCCTTAGGGCATCTCCAGCCGTTCGGCCCCCCAAGGCCCTGAAATAGCGCCTCCTGGGGGTTAACCGGCGATATTTTCACAATGGGGCGATCGGGTTCCCAACCGTCGCCCCAAGTTGGCACCCAGACGCTGTTTTTCAAATGCAAAATTGGCCCAAATTTGACGAAAACGACCCGGTTTTGGACGAAATTTAGGCGGTTTTTCATTCATATTTGTACAAATTTGAAAACATACATAAAAGCCTAAAAAAACCATGCCGTCGCCGCCCCGAGCCTAGTTCATGCCGGGGAGCTTGTAGAAGGCGGTGTAGTCGTCGTCGTCGTTGTCGCCATCACCATCGTCCTACACGCCGCCGTCCTTGCTGCAGCCCTGCCCTGGGTCGCCGCTGCAGACGGGGTTGGTCGGAGCCGGCGACTCTTGTCGCTGTCGAGGACGATGACGCCGCCCTCCTCGCGGCCGTGGCGTCGCTCGGCGATCTCCTCCAGAGCGCGTTGCTGGCGCTCCATCTCCTCTTGCACGTAGTCGTCGCGCGCCCACTTTAGGCCGGTTTCGAGGTCAGCGGCCATCTCAACGTGCTCCTGCTTGACGACCACGGGCGTCGCCGGCTCCTTTGGCCTGACCAGGTGAAGATGACCACGGGGCGAAGGTTGGCGGTGGCCCTCGCTGGCGCTTCGGCGTTTCCGGGGCTGGGGCTTGACGGGGCCGAGCGGCGTCGGCGTGTCGGAGGAGCGGGAGCCGGAGGACGAGGAGCTCGTGGCCGCCATGCGCCTCGGCAGCCACAAGCTCCCGCTCCGGCGCGAGAACGTCGGCGCCGGGTGCTCCAACGGCGTCTCGTTGCCGCCCTCGATGTGCCTGAGGACGGTGTGGAGCGTGCGCCCGGGGACGCCCCACCACCGACGGCGGCCGTCGGAGTTGTGGTGCCCCCTTTGCGTTGGAGCGCCGTTGGTGGAGGCGAGCTGGTCGGCGTGGTGGCGTTGGAAGTATGCCGTCCACAGAGGTGCGTTGTCGGGGGAGTACCTCGGCTGCTGCTGCAACAATGACGCACGGATCCGCGTGATCTCGCCGCGGCGTTCCGCGTCGGAGGGTGGCGGGGCCACGGGGACGCCTCCGGCGCCAAGCCTCCACGAGTCCGGCACGCGCATGTCGGGCGGCACCGGGTAGTTGGCCTTGTGGAGAAGACGAGCTTCCCACTCGTGCAGATGGCGGCGGCCGAAGCCGTTGTCCGCCGCTCCGTCGCCGGGCAACCTCTCCGCCATCGGTTGGGCTTGACGGGGAAAGGAGAGAGAGGGAGAGAGGGCGAGAACAAGACCGGCGAAGGAGAGAAGGTGGTCGGCGGTGAGAGAGAGATGACTGAGATGGCTGTGGCGAGGCGAGTGTGTGGCGAGCGGCGACGAAGGCGGCTTTTATAGCGGTGAGGGGGCGGCAGCAGTGCGGACGCGTGGCGGGAAGGGACGGGACGCGCGGCGGCTCGCCTTCACTGCGCCGCCCGTGATCAATGGAAGGCTGACTGGCGGCAGCCTTGGCATTGATTCACGCGGGAGCCGAGGTGATGAGATGAGGACGACGATGCAGTCGCTGACTCAGCGGGTCCACGGGGTGGGAAGGGAAGTTTTGGCGCATTTTTTCTTCTGCCCGGCGCCCCTGGTCGGCCCGAAGCGCGCTGGGTTCGGCCTGGGTCCACCGACGCCGATTTTGGCCCTAACCGGCGAAATTTGGGCTCCTGGGGGCGCGATTGGGCCGTTTTTTCGAGCCAGCGATAAAAAAGGGGCTTGGGGGGGCTGTTGGGGGGGTGGGGGGCGAGTGGAGATGCTCTTAGCAGTTTAGTTCTCTTACAGATTCACTGAAGTTTGTTAGTTTGTCTTAGCCTCCAAGTTTGTAAGAGCATCTACCATGGAGGTAGCAGCAAGGTGCTGCCCCCGTACATCCACGTAGGCTTGCAGAGCCAGGGCCATTGCCCATAAGGATTACCGTCCAACCCATCATGCTCCCTGACAGGTCCCTGCATGCGCCTTTGCTTCCCCAGTTTGCCACACCCTTTTTGTCCTTCCCTTCTCCCTCTTTCCTTTCTTTACCGAAGCAGCGGCCTCCTCTTCAGGCTAGCAGTTAGTTGCCACCTTGAGGCTAGCAGTTTGCCACCATGGATTGACCTGCGGGCAGTAGGTTGGGCCTACCTATTGGCCATGCCCTAAGCTTGGCTACACAATGCCTAGCATATCCTCCCCAAGTTTCTCCCCTGCTCTTTTCGTGCTAGGCTGGCGTAGCACCTCATCTTTTTTTTCTCTCGAGAAAACGCAATAGACTTTTGCGTTTCATTGCATTGAAAAGAAGAAGTTTGTACAATCCTCCTAGGAGGCGAGTTTACAAGATGAGTACAGGCACACTAGTGGACATCCCAAGTCTGTGGCAGGATGACGCGGAGTCCTAAAGCTCCTGCTCTGGCCCAGAGGGCAGCCTCCTCCTTAATCCTAGCGATCAGGGAGGTAACCGACAGGGAGGCGCCCTAAAAAACGCACCCATTGTGATGCTTCCAAATCATCCAAGGGACAAGCAAGGCAGTGGAAGCCAATCCCTTGTGCATGGGTTTAGGGGTGTCTTGTCTTGCTGAGTGCCACCAGTCGTGGAGAGTGGCATCATCATTGGGCAGCGGGCAGGAGAGGCGCAACCATGAGAGGATCTCGTGCCACACCTGTCGGCTGAAAGGGCATCCCAGGAGAAGATTATGAATCGTCTCCGGAGCCTGATCCCATAGCGGGTAGCGCTGTGGGTGCGGCAGGTTGCGTCGTGCTAGGCGGTCTGCCGTCCAGCAACGGTCAAGGTTGGCAAGCCAATGGAAGAAGCGCACACGCGGCGGTGCCCAGCACTTCCAGGTGAGTCTCCAAGCCTAGCAGCGGGTGGAGCCGTGGAAGGTGGCAAGGTATGCGGACTTGGCGGAGTACTCGCCATTCGCGGTCCACTTCCAGCGAATGCAGTCCGGCGCGTCGCTGAGGGTAGTTTCGGCGATCATGTGCCAAAGGCGTAGGTATTCACCAATCTCCGGGATGCCAATCATGCCGTGGATGTCGGTGGCCCATTGGTTCGCATGGAGGCCATCAGCAACAGTTCTGGACTTGCGACGTCGCTTGGGGATGCGAGCGTAAAGGAGAGGCGCAACCTCATAGACCGCTCACCTGTTGATCCATCTGTCCTCCCAGAACAGGGCGTGCCGGCCATTGCCGATTGTCATGGTAGTGGAGGCGAAGAAGAACGCGCGCTCCTCGGGCGAGAATTGCAAGTCAAGGCCGTTCCAGGCCCTGCTATCATCGACACGGCTGAGCCATTGCCACCGCGTGCGCAAGACGAGGCCGGTGCGCTCGAGGTCATGGACGCCGAGGCCGCCGAACGGGACTGGCCGACAGACGCGCCGCCAGTTGACGTGGCAATTGCCACCATTGGCCTCGGCACGGCCAGCCCAAAGGAATCCTCTTTCGATCTTCTCCAAGAGTTTGATGGTCTTCCTTGGCGGCGCGAGCACAAGGAGCTGATGGATGGGGATCGCGCTCAGGACAGCCTTGACGAAGGCAAGGCGGCCGTCTTTGTTCATGAGCCACGCCTTCCAGAAGGGTAACTTCCCAGCGACTTTGTTGACGACAGGTTGAAGCTGGGCAGCGGTGGGGCGACGCAGCATGAGCGGGATGCCCAGGTAGGTTAGCGGGAATTCGACGATGGGGCATCCCAGGTGCGCGACGACATGGGCGGCATCCTCGGTCACATCGGATGAGGGCCGCGGCGCTCTTCTGGAAGTTCACGTGCAGGCTGGAGGCGCGCCCAAAGAGATGCAAGATCTCCTTCACCGCCGTGATATCACCCGGCGAGGGGTGGCATAGGAGAATTACGTCGTCGGCGTAGAGAGATATAGTAGGTATGGTGCGGCGTGGATGGAGCTGCTGCATAACCCGGAGCTCGACCGCACGTCATCTGTCCAGGGCCATCTACATATCATCTACCATGTTAAAACATCCAGTGTGATGAAACCATTACTATATCTTGATATCCATTGGTATAGAGCTTATGCATGAAATCACATTCTATCAAGTGAAACTTTATGGGTAAAAACTACAAACTACGATTTATAATTGATAAGTAGCAGTGAAGCCTAGCACAGTTGGGAACTAAATAAGATACATTGTTTTAAAACAAAAACCTGGACTGATTTATACATGTCATATATTTTTTTCCTTTTTACTATGCCCTTTGTAACACTTACCAATCATTACCAAACAGTGGCGGGCACAGTCCATCATATATGTACCGGCTTATTTCGGAGTACTACTCAGCTGATGATTTGGTCGTACGGCGGAAGTCAACATCTTAAAAGAACACCAGGCACGGTTGACTACTCGTGTGTTACCATTATTTATATGAATATAATGTGGGGTCTTGTTGAAGCCCAAATGATGTTGCCACAACCATTGCAGTTCTTCCTTTTGCCTATATGTAGGGTTGGACGGGGCTGCTCTCTTCAGTGTAATAGGCTGTTTCCCCATCGAAGTTCAGTTGTGTAACATCATGCTCCTTGTGATAATTTAATTTTGTGGCTTCTTTTTCTGTGTAAACGGCTGAGGCAATGAGCGCCAAGCGCAACCGTTTAATCTATCTGAATTGGATTAACTGTAGAAGCTAGATACAGTATGTGCCGCAGAATGCAGTGTTACAGTTTGAAGGAAAGAGTAGAGGGCTGGTTTAGCACAGATTTTGTCTGCTCTGAATCCAAAATATTAAACTTTGGCCAAGTGTCTGTCGTTGTTAGAAATTCAAACTGTTCATGAAATTACATTACAAAACTCAATTGTCAAGTCTGCAATGTGTGTTACTTGTATATAAGCTGGCACCGGTAAGTGGCCATCGAAACATTTATAAAACTTTGTATGAAATGGATAAAATGTTTAGAATGGTTGTAGGATTTAGGGGAAGCCATTCCTCACATTGTGCATCTTGTTTTACGTCAAGATCATTTATGCACGTGTGCAGGGGGTGATTTCCTTTATCCCACAACAAAATTGCTGTCCTAACATGTCACATATTCACCTATCGAGAGTTATGTGCTTTGTCAACTACCAAAGGAGATTGAACATCATATCATTAATCCTATTTTGATGTTGATGACATATATGGACTAATTATGTTTGTAAGTATATCACAGGGTTTAGTCCCTGCGGAATCATATGTTTGTGGATCGTGGTCTACACATTTCTATATTGCTTAAGAACGAAGAAACAAAGACAAATAGCTTAGGCTTTTCGGTTTGTTCTTGAGTATAGGGAAGTGTGGATCATTGGGGCTCGTGAAAGAATTGTTAAAAAGAACCCAGTGGTTTCTTTCTATGCTTAGCACTCACATCTTTCAGTTATGTCACACATCATTCACCCACCATATATTTCATATGGTGTTTGTTCACAAAATCCATTCTGTGAGCTATTAGGAAAAGTGCATGTTTCTCACCGTCTCACTGGATGTCCAGTTCCTCAACTGGTACCGGATGACCGGCGCTGTCTGAAAATCTGTTGGCACCTCTACAGAAGGTTTTCAGCAGATTTCTGGGTCCGGTCGCTCCAATGCCACCGGATGTCCGGTCGACGCTATTCGGAAATGCGGTGGCACCCATACAAAAGGATTTCAACGGATGCCTGGTCTTCTCCAGACGTCTGGTCGCTCCAATGCTAGCTAGTGTACGGAATGCACCGGACGTCTGGTAAAATCATCCAGAGCCAAACTCAGCGGATTTCTGGTCCTCATCGGAAATCCAGCTTGATCCATCCAGTACCGTTTTAACGGATTTTCGATCCTCATTGGACGTCCGATGCTCCTTGAAACACCGAATATCCGGCCAGTACCAGACGTCTAGTACTTCGGGCTCTTAGCCAATTCTCGGCTATACACCTGCTCTCTGACCTGCTTCAGCCACCGGATGTTCGATGTCTCAGTTTGCCACCAGACGTCTAGTAACCCACCGGTCGTCCGACACTTAACAACACATCTTTGTCCAACGGCCACATTTGCTCTTGTGCTATATATATACCCCTTTCCCACCCCGGAGAGGGTTGACCACTCCATTCCAAATATCCCAAGAACCCTAGAAGTGCTCCTTCTCACCCTTCCACACCAAATCCTAGATCGCGGAAGGGTTTGCGCGAGTCCTTGAAAGTTGTTCCAGTCAAGTGATAGATTTACTCCCTCTCCTCGTGACCGAAGCAAATCATGATTTGAGCAAGTCTTGAGCTTTTTCCTTTGATGTTGTTACTCTTGGAGGTTGGAGACTCATGGTAGGAGTTCTTCGGAGAGGAATCGTTCATTGTGATTACCCCCCGAAAGTTTATGAACGTTTGGAGACCACCTCAAGGTCTATCACTAATGGTTGAGAAACGCCTTCGTGGTGTTGTCCCAAAGGGAGAATATGGTGTGCCTTTGTGGTAACATCCGCCCCTCCAACGATGGCTAGCTTTCCTCCAAAGAAGTGAACATCGACATACATCCTTGGCTCCCGAAGTTGTGGTTATTCTTAACTCTAACTATCCACTCCCTCCGTTTCAAATTACTTGACTTTCATTTGTCTAGATATGAATGTATCTATATTTGTTTAGAGTCTAAATACATCCGTGTCTAGACAAATGGAGGTCAATTAATTTGGAACGGAGGGAGTACTTGTGGTTATTTGTCTCTAGTCTTTACTTTACATATTATTGTGCTTCCTTACCTTGCTACTTGGTGTTGTTGAATATATTGCTTAACACTAGATTCACCTTAGCAATTGTTAGGCTCACTTTCATATTCCGCTTTATTTCCTAAATTTGCTAGTAACAATTAAATTTGTATTTGTACCTATTTATCCCCGTCAAGGTTCATGTTGTTGCACTCGTTGATTGTAAATGCTCCCGAGTTGCGATGTCGGGCTCGGTACCCACGTTAGTGTGGTGCGCTATGTTGCTTGCAAAGTCTGGTGTTGTGATCCCTCAACAACACCCCACATTTACTTGTCTTTCATGGCAATGGTTCTTATGTTCTAAGCGTCCTTTTTACTTTCTCTCATCTTCTTTTACCCTTGCTATGTGTAAGGTTTTCGGTCCAGTTTCCCTCATAAACAAAGTCAACTTGTTCAAGGTTTCGATCCGGTTTTCCTTATAAACTGAATCAACCAAAGCCCTTTTTCTGCGAATACACAAAGCTTGCGTATCATTGCATTGATAGAAGGAAAGCAGAGTGAGTGCATAAGAGGATACAACACATAATATGGATGCATACATAAGAAGACGTGAACATGGGACCCAGAGCAGGGAGACACATGATGCTCAGCCCGGACAAAGGAAAAAAACACAGCTAAACCACCAAGCCAAGCCCAGGTAGAGGGGCAAGCCGAACCGGCAAGGCGTCGATCATCTCTAACTCCAACATTGGGGATGCCGCGAGCAAGCAAGATGTCGCCTTCAAGAAGGGGAGCGACGTTGTGACGTTGCCGCCATCTGATATGAAGAACTGGACCAAGGGTTTCCCCCGGTGCTCGAAGAAGGGCACATATAGAGGCCATGGCACTGCTCCAAGAAGGGAAACGGCACCCGCGGGTGCTGCCGCTGCCAGTGTCGGCAAGCCAAGCAGGGATTTCGCCATGGCTTCAGTCTGAGCAATCCCATTGCAGCAGATCAAGGTCTGGAGATGGGAAAGTCGCTTCGTTGGTCGAGATCGCCACCTCAGGAGGAGGTGGGTGGGATTGCGCCCGCCATCGATGGGTGGCACCTGGCGACGCCGAAAAACCGCAAGCTTTGGGATGGAAACATTGTGGAGGTGGAAGGGGTCGGAGGACGGCGGGACGGAAAGAGCCAACTAGGGGGAAGGGATGGCAACCGACGCCACAGGCAAGAGCCGGAAAGGAGCGCATATCCAAACTGCCGGGATGGAGCCCCCGAGACGCCGACGAGCCGAAAGCTGGAGAGGAAGATAACTACGATTTTCGGTGGGACTTGACCCTCACGATCTAATGTGAACTGGTGACCCGATCTTTCGATGAGAGAGGATAACTACGATTTTGGACTTGACCCTTACGACCCGGCTATCAACCGTATAGGTAGAACCGTACACGACTGATCCATGGCAATCGCTGAACCAACTCCATCGTACTATCGACCGAGCCAACGTCGACATATACACGCATGCAAACGTCATAAAAACGTTTGCAAATATTACATTGCAAATTAATAACCAGGTATTGTCGCTTTTATGTAGCATGATTCAACTAACGAGAATATGATACTGCCTTCATGCGGTTATTTTTCTGTACTCAGGAATGACGGATTTAAAGAATGTACCCGAAAGAAATATACACAGATGAAGGGTGTGAAAGCCAGTAGGAGTAACAACCATATTAGCAACAATTATGCATGCATGCCAATTATTAAATTAAAGAAGTGGGCCAAGCCCCATGTGAGAACGTGTGCCATGCTATGCATGCATGCATACATGGATTTGTTTTCCAGAAATCCAACACGGACAAAGACATGGGCAGGCCATCAACTGCGACTAGGTCACGTCAAGCATCAAGCCGTGCGGCGCGTCTGTACCTTTTAATAAATAGCTAGTCTAGGTTAGGGTTTAAATCGGTTTTGTTTAAAGAAGTTTAGCTATTGCTACTTTTATTTGTCTTCACTTGAAGCGGCTAGTGCGACCGTCAAGACATACTATCGGAACCTCATCTTGTGATATTATTCCATCTAGCTATTCGCAATTTCAGATTGCTTGGTTATTATTATTTTGCATGTTCTTCGATTTGCTTGCAGGAAAAATTCTTCATGGATAGGTCGATCGCGATGTTGGTTCGGTCGATAACATCGTGAAGTTGGTTGAGCGATTGCCGTGAATATCAGTCGTGTACAGTTCTACCTGTACGGTTGGTAACCCGATCTTTTGATGAGAGAGGATAACTACGATTTTTGTAGGACTTGACCCTCACGATCCGGCTACCAACCGTACAGGTAAAACCGTACACGACTGATATCCATGGCAATCGCTGAACCAATTTCACGGCGATCAACCTGTCCACGGAGGATTTTTCCTGCAAGCAAATCGAAGAACATGCAAGAAAATAATAGCCAAGCAATCTGAAATTGCGAATATGCTAGATGGAATAATTTTATAAGATGGGGTTTCAATAATATGTCTTAACGGTCGCACTAGCCGCTATGAGCGAAGACAAATAAAAATAGCAATAACTAAACTTTTCTAAACAAAACTCAGTCTAAACCCTAACATAGACTAGCTACACCGCTTGACGTTGAGAGTCGCAGTTGATGGCCGGCCCATGGCTTGACCGTGTTGGATTCATGGAAAACAAATCCATGTATGCATGCATGCGTAGCATGGCACACGTTCTCACATGGGGCTTGGCCCACTTCTTTAATTTAATAATTGGCATGCATGCATAATTGTTGCTAATATAACTGTTACTCCTACTGACTTTCACACCCTTCATCTGTGTATATTTCTTTCGGATATATCCTTTAAATCCGTCATTGCTGAGTAAAAAAAAATAAGCAGTATCATATTCTCGTTAGTTGAATCATGCGTAAAAAAACGATAGTACCTGGTTATTAATTTGCAATGTAATATTTGCAAATGTTTTTGTGACTATGTTCACATCACGATCCGGCTACCAACCATACAGGGAGAACCGTACACGACTGATATCCACAGCAATCGCTGAACCAACTCCACCGTGTCATCGACCAAGCCAACGACGCGATCGTCCTATCCACAAAGAATTTTTCCTGCAAGCAAATCGTAGAACATGCAAGAAAATAATAGCTAAGCAATATGAAATTGCGAATATGCTAGATGGAATAAATCTCACAAGATGAAATTCCGATAGGATGTCTTGACGGTTGCACTAGCCGCTACGAGCGAAGACAAATAAAAATAGCAATAACTAAACTTCTCTAAACAAAATTCAATCTAAACCCTAACCAGACTAGCTATTAGCTATTTATTAAAGGTCGACGTAAAGCGAGTCGGCCCGACGGACGCTGGGCCATACAAAGGCCGGAATATGTACTGCGGTGGTGTTTGCTTCGGTTGGCCCTTCGTGGTGTAAGTCTCCTGCCACAACACGTTACTCTTTTTGATCAATGTAGCCAAAACAAAATTATCTAACTCTTGTGGTGTTTCTTGCTCCTCATGCATGATGGATGGGAAGGATGGTTTGGTAGTTGAGGCCATGCATGCAAGGACGACAATGGAGGGCATGCATGCAAGGAGTATTGCTCCCTTTTAATTGATTTTCTGATTCCCTTATTTCTGGGTACAAGTAAATAAAATAATGAGCGTAGCATTATATTCATGTCAATTAAATTATGTGTATGAAGAAACGAAAGTACCTGGTTATTAATTTGTCATGTAATATTTTTAAACGTTTTTATGATAGCTATGTCCATATCGTCCTTCCTTCCTTGAAAACAAAGCCGCCTTAGCTTTCACTTATCTGGAACACATCATAGAGCAAAGCAAAAATACATGCAACATATATAGGTTGTTCCAAAGATGTTAGCGCATGAGGGTGTGATAATTTGGTAATAACGACGTTATGAATATCATAATAAATTTTATCATGTCTGAGCATAACACTATGAATATCATGATAAATTTTATCCCACACATAGTCTATATATGAATTATAGGGACACAAATGAACTACCTGAGCATGCGGTATGTCTAGTTCAGAAGGTGAGACACTCAACGGAAAAATTTCAGAACCGATAGCAAGCATACTATGCATAGTATGATCCGTTGATTTAGCTTTCCCATCATTAATTATTTCATCAGGGGTATTAGGAAGCAAGTTAATGATTTTTCCTTCAAACACGAGAGTATACGAATTTGTTCCACCATGATGAGTAACATTATTATTATATTGCCAAGGTCGACCTAACAATAAAGAACATGCTTGCATAGGTATGACATCACAGTCAACTTAATCATGATATGAAACAAGTGTAAAATGTACTCTCACACGACGTGATACCTTCAACTTATCACAGTCGTTGAACCATTGGATGTAATATGGATGGAGGTGTCTCGTAGTTGTGAGGCAAAGCTTCTCTACCATTTCTGTACTCGCCAAATTATTGCAGCTCTCACCATCAATGATCACACGAACTGAATGCCCTTTGACAACAAACTTAGTTTGAAAAAGATTATGTCGTTGATGTAACTCGGAATGCCCCACCTGGGCACTAAGTACCCGCATGGTTACAAGGCTTGGGTACTGATCTGCCATATCAGCATTAATATGTATCTCCTCCGTGTCATGCTCCTTAGTGTCACCTGCATTATTAGTGGCAAGCATAGCACGAATATCTTCATCCAAATCACTAGCAGAGGAGTACTCACCATCTTCCCGCACAATGAATGTGTGTTTATTCGGACAGTCCTTCATCAAGTGCCCCCACCTTTGCATATATGACACTTCATGTCCCTTGTGCGTCCAGACAAAGTGGTGGGTGCTAGAGACATTGCTTTCGAAGCCTCGGATGATTGTGGAGCTGATTTTAAACTTGATGGGTGTGTACCATTGTTCAAGGGAGGTGGCGTTGCCTCGGTAGTGGACGAAACAGTAGAAGAGGGTGTCCATGATGAGCGACGACCTGTAGAAAAGTTACCTCGTCCCTTGTTGTGTCGTCCCTGTACTTCCCTTCCATCTTTACAAGCAAAATGAAACAAACGAGTAATAGAATTGTACTCCTTATAGTCCAATATATCCTGAATATCACGATTCAAACCACCTAAAAATCGAGCCATCATAGCATCTTCAGTTTCAATTAATCCACATCGCATTAACCCGGTTTGCAATTCTTGATAATAATTCTCTACAGAACTACTACCTTGTTTTAAACATTGCAATTCATTTAGTTTATCACGAGCATCTTCAGTTTCAATTAATCCACATCGCATGAACCCGGTTTGCAATTCTTGATAATAATCCTCTACAGAACTACTACCTTGTTTTAAACATTGCAATTCATTTAGTTTATCATGAGCATAATATGAAGGAACATAACGTTGTCGCATAGCTCGTTTTAAAGCATCCCAAGTAGTAGGTATATTGTTCTCATTAACACGGCAATACTCCTCCACCAAATAGAAGCAAAGTTTGTAAATTCACTAGTGGCTGCCCTAACTCTTTGGTTCTCAGGAATATCATGACATGCAAATTTTTGTTCAACTGAAAGTTCCCAATCAAGATAAACATCTGGATTATATTTATCACTAAAAGTAGGCATAATAAATTTAATTTTAGCATGGGAGTGGTCGTAATCTCGAACATCATACCTGTGTGGACCGCGTGCCATACCTTGACGGTTGAAACGTAGTTGTCAATGAGCACGGTCACTGTGGTGGTTGACCATTTGGTCGTCTTCGGTGTCACCGGAATAATCCTCGTAGTTGTCCCCATATTCCTTGTTGACACGGGGAGGAATGCGTTGGTGCTGGTTTATGGTGGCGACATCGGTGGTAGTAGCTGGATGTTGTGGATGACCCATAGGCACACGTCGAGCTCGTGAAATAGCGGCGCCACCCGTGGAGTTGCGAGGATCAACGTTGTTGTTGACGGGGACTGCAGCCCGCAACTCGTCCAAACGTGATAAGATGTCCTTTAGCTATGTGTTCGCAACACCCTATGCATCTTCTATGGCCTTGAGCCTCTCTTCGGCCGCAATCTGAGCACCCTCAAGTTGGGCGAGACGCTCGCTGGTGACTTTCACATCTGCGGTGAGGCCCTCAAGTGTGGGTTGATCCTGTGCCATTGTAGCGAAAGAGGAAAAAACACAATGTATAATCCCTATCAACTAATAGGAAGTGGTGGACAAAATTCGCTCACACTCAAACTTATTATCAAATTCTTACTTGTTCTTACTAATGCAACAGGTGATGATCGGCGCGTTGGTGTTGGCTTCAAACTACCGATGAAGATTGGATGGAGCGATAACCAGGAATCAATACAGCCGGAACCTGTACTTACTGGTAGAGAAAGTGTAGCTTGGCAAAGGCTTCTCAACTCACAATATTAGCGGCACAATTTAGCAAAAAGCAATGCAAGTTGAATAATTGCTCAAACTCCTAACTAGTGCTGGCAGTCGATTAGCAAGAGGTAAAATAATCTAAGCCCAGATATTGAATCAAATGAGTGGAAAGCGATGAAAGTATGATAGCTCTAAATAGCTAGATATAAGTGGGGTATAAACTCAGTGTATGGCAACACTCGAAAATAGATGATAGACAAAGTTGCGAGCAAGTAGCAGCAAAAAAAATGTCCAGAGTAGCAAACAAAACAAAGTAGTCCAAAAGAGATGAGCCGGCCTGATCTTTTTTCAATTTTTTTCTTTTTTTTTGCTCTTTTTCCTTTTTTTGCTTTTTTTTTTTCAAGCCGGTACTAGCAAGAAGTCAACTAGTACTACCAAAGATGAGACTGCAATAGAAAAAAAGGTGAGGTCACACATCGGAACTTGTGTGCTACTGTGAAAGCAATTGGGTTCAACTCACGGTGATGGGCGTGTGCTACTAGGGGTGGCAGTAAACAAGTAAATTTCTGATGGAATCTAGAAGATGCTCAGTGTCTGCAGCAGGAAGGAAACGTGCTAGCGACAGGGCAGAGGCAAGTTGGCTTCGGTGGAATACACGAGGCAAGAGGCGTGCGGCTGGTGTAGACGCGTGTGCAAAAAAAAGAATATATGCCAGAAACCTGCACACAGACGACAGAAAAGAAAATGTCAGACCAACGTGTATTATCGTGGACTCTTGTGGCGACGATGGTAGTAGCAAACTTCACTCCCGGAATTCAGCGGATGATGCAGATAAAAAAGTGATAAATGGCAGGCGTGATACATGACGGGCGGATGTAGCGATAGGATCCACACTGAACCGACGAAGATCGATTTTTTGTTCTGGATGAACAACTAACATGCGGCAGGAAATTTGGTGGACAAAAACAAGTGCGATCTAGTAGATAATTTTGTCCCAAACCAATCTAAACCAGCACTGATACTAGGATGAATGCAACCAAAAATTCAAATTATGCAAATACTAGATACAAAAATTGTTAAAGGCTAAAAAGATAGATGCAGCGGATGAACTAATCTATTTTTTTTGGCTTTTTCTTGTGGGTTGTAGGACTGAAAAACAATCTAATCTAATAAAACTGTAAATCTCCCACCGATGAACCTGAAAACTGATACCACTTGATGTGAACTGGGGACCTGATCTTTCGATGAGAGGAAGATAACTACGATTTTTGATAAGACTTGACCCTCACGATCCGGCTACCGAAGAACCATACACGACTGATATCCACGACAATTGCTGAACCAACTCCACGGTGTTATCGACCGAGCCAACGGCGCGATCGTACTCTCCACGAAGGATTTTTCCTGCAAGCAAATCGTAGAACATGCAAGAAAATAATAGCCAAGCAATCTGAAATTGCAAATATGCTAGATGAATAAATCTCACAAGATGGATGATGCGGAGCATCCTACGGTCATCTCCATGGACCTACCATCGTCTCATCAAGAGCCAAGAGGACCCATGACACGAGGACGAGCTAGAGCTCTCGAGAACGAGGTGACTTCTTTCCTTAGTGATATCACGTATGATCCACTCGAGACATGGCTACTACCTAAGTCCGATATGCTATGCGTGATTAGGTGTCAAGAGGACCCTCCCGGAGATGTACACGAAGACGGACAAGTCGCCAAGTCCATGGATGAAGAGAACCAATGGAAGGAGGCAAGATCACCTTCCAGGCCCCGGACCCTGGAGCGACCACATCAGCAGGAGCCCAGCCGCCCAAGTCTACAGGGCCCGGACATCCGGCGTCCAGCCCGGACATCTGGCCCGAGCCCGGAAATCCGGCCAGAAGCCTGGATATCCGGCGCCACGCACCCGAACCTACAGAAGCTGCCGCCACCAGCCCGGACATCCGGCCCCCAGCCCGGACATCCGGCTCCTCCTGAAGGCCCGGACATCCGGCCCGGCGCCCGGACATCCGGCCCCGTCTGTCTGCGCACAGTAAAGGGCCGAAGCCCTTGTACCTCTTCGCCCCCCTAGACTATATATACTCCATCCCCTTCCTCTTTCTAGGGTCAGCATTGGTTTAGCTCATTTAGAGATAGAGCTTTGCTCATCCATTACAGATCTACTCCACGAGAGAGACCGCGACCCCTCTATGGAGAAGATCCCCTTGGATTCAAGACCTCCTCACGGAGAAGACCCCCATCAAGACCTCCTCACGGAGAAGAACCGGTTACCTTTGTATCGTCCATTGTTGACTTTGGATCATGTATCTCCCTTTGTGTTCATCGATCTAGCACATGTGTGATCTATTCTTGTTGGTTGAGTGATTCTCTCGTATTTCCTCTCGTGTTTCCCCTCGTTTTTCCCTCGTGTTCTTCGTGTTCTTCGCGGGATCCGCTCCTCTTGTGAAAGATCGGCCGTCTAGGGTTCCACCCTACATCATCTTGGATCAGAGCCAGCTTGTCTCATGATATCTTGGTATCATGAGCCACGTTGATCACGATTTCGGAGCCTCCTCGTTGTGTTTTCTAGCCTGATTTTGTTGTTTTTATCCCTAATTCAAAAATTGCCCCACAAAAATAGCCCCAATTTTTTTTGTGATTTGTTGGTGTGATGAAGTTTTGTTGGATTTGATCCGCAGATTTCGTGTGTTGCAGGTAGATCTAGCTTTCCCATCTTTTCCCCAATTTCCATCCACAAAATCTTTCGAATTTTGACCCGGATTTGACCTCTCCACGCGGTGTTCTTCGAGTTCGTCCACGGATCCAGAGCCGGGACATCCGGCCCGATAGCCCGGACATCCGGCGTCCAGCCCGGACATCTGGCCCCTGACAGCATCACTTCCTTCCACCACTCCGTTTACCGCCTAACTTTCGTCCATTTTTGTCCCGGTGCCCATATACACTTCCGCATACCACCACCACTTCTGCATAGCACCACCATAGCTTTCCCGCTACCAACTCCGACAATTTTGACCCGCTTTGCTTTGAGAATTTGAGTTGCGGTTCCCGTGTCCTATTGTGTTTCGGCTATTTAGGTACGGTTCAACATCGACATCACCGCCGCTCATCTTCGCCACGGATTCGGACTTCTACGAACAACTACATCACTTTGGTATCAACCTCACCTTCATATCATCTTGGTATCGTGATATCATCATACTTTCTTGCAATTGCAATGATAACCCCATAGCCTTACTTTTGCGTCACTTACCCATCGAGACTAGCCTTTGAGTATTGCCGGCAACGTGACTTGTGCACATTAGTGATCATACTTCCCATAGCATACATACCATATCATCGTGGTGCATATCTTGGCATCATCTCTTGTGTCACAAAGTGGCCATCGCATATACTCAATTGCTACCTTGGTTCGTGAAGTTTTGCATAAGAAAAGAGCTCAAAAGAGAAAGAGCCAACCAAGCTTTTAAGCAAAGAGGAAAGATAAGCAAAGAGCTTATAAGCAAGAACCATAGCATCATACTACATTAAGATTGTCATACTCGATCACTTGGATCATATCTTCGGAATACCATACATATAGCATACTTGGGATAGAAGTCGTTGCATTTTTGCTTAGTAGGTTGTGCACAAGTTCGTATCCGCCTATTGTGCAATCGTGCTAGCGTCTCTCTAGTGTTGTGCAACAAGAGCATTTTTGCGGATTCCACATTTTTGGCTCACCCTTGGTTGCACGAACCCACTTACCTATTTGCGTGTGTGTTTCCGTGTACCTTACCTTGCTATTGGTCTACTTGTTGCATTTGCAAATTTGTGAATCTTTTCCAACATTATTGAAGCTCACTAACAATTGCATCAAATTTTGTGCCACCATCCTAACCAAGCTCCACGATAAGCTTTTACTTGTGTAGGTGTGAGAAACCAACAAGAATTGGTACCAATTGTGCTATTTCCTTGTTACACATTGGAGTGATCTTTGATCCATCTTCAACATCGGTCAAGGTACATTTGGTATTGGTTCTTCTTTTTCTCCCACTCACATATCTTTGTTTGGAATGATGGATAGGCCAAGTACTTCTACCAACCCACTCTTCTTGGAGCAAGATGACGACAAGTCATCCTACGTCACCAAGAGCCACCTCTTTGGTGCACAATGAGCTTTGCATCAAGAACAACAAGCAATGAGCGACCGCATCGACAACCTCGCCACCGACTTGCGACTCTCCGAGCAACGTACAAGAGACTACTTCGACAACAAGCTCGACGAACACAAGCACGAGAATGACGCAAGAATGGACGAGATTCGTGCCTTGTTGGTCAACCGCTCTTCTACCACTTCGTCCTACTCAAGAAGGAGCCTCTCGAGTCGACACTCCGACGACACCATCTCCGGATCAAGTACCCCGACATCGAACACTCTTCGTCGTGCCGCGTGTCAAGATCGTCAAGCAAACCGCAATTCTCTACACGACACCGACTCTCAAGAGCATCGACACCGTCAAGCCCAAGCTGCATTCGCGCAAGCACAAGAACGGCAACGCCAACGACAACAAGAACAAGAGGAGCGTGCGCGACAACATCAAGATGTACAAGACGCCGAGGCACAACGGCAAGCCAAAGAACTACGTGAAGCTCAAGCACTTGAGGCGCAACAAGCCCTCCGAGATTCAAGTAGAGCCGTAGCCACGCGCAACCGGCAAGCTCGTGAACAAGAAGAAGCACTTCGCGATGAAGTTCATGAAAGGATTTATCAATCACGTGTGCATCGTCAAGTTCCACAAGTTCCTCGTCAAGATCGACAAGCTCCTCCTCTAGCGAGACAAGAACATCAAGTCCATCGAGAGCATGAAGACAATGGACCTCCTCCTAGACAAGAGCAACATGAGGTCGACAACCCTCCTCGCCAAGAGCAACATGAGGTTGACAACCCTCCTTGCCAAGAGCAACATGAGATTGCCAATCCTCACCGACATGGGCGTCATCATCCCCGACCCCAACACAATGAAGAACAACGCTATGGCAAGCTAAAGTTCACCATGCCCAAGTTCACCGGAAGCAATGACCCCGAAGAGTACATATCATGGGCATTGAAGGTCGACAAAATCTTCCGCTTGCACAACTACGAAGAAGAGAAGAAGATCGCGATGGCATCCCTTGAATTCCAAGACTACGTCCTCATTTGGTGGGAACAAGTCATTGAGCACCGAGAGGCCAAAGGTGAACCGCCAATCACTACTTGGGCGCAAATGAAGGATGTCATGAGAGAACGATTCGTGCCAAACTACTACAACCGCGACCTCTTCAAGAAACTCCAACTCCTCAAGCAAGGAACCAAGAGCGTTGAAGAGTACTACAAGGAAATGGAGATTGCCATGATACGAGCCAATGTCATGGAAGATGATGAGCAAACTATGGCACGTTTCTTGCATGGACTCAACCATCCTATCAAGAAGATCGCTGACTTCCAACCATACTCAAACCTCATCGAGCTAGTGCATCAAGCTACAAAGGCGGAACGTCAAGTGCAAGATGACTTCAAGTACGCCAAGTACTCATCCAAGTCCTACGGCTTCTCCAACATTCAAGCTTCAACGACTCCGACACCTTCTACCTCAACCAAGCCATCTACAAGCAACGGCGACAAGTCAAGTTACAAGAAAACTTCGACAAGCTCGAGTCGTCCTCCTACTTCAAGCAACTTCAAGCCAAAAGCTTCATCATCATCTACCCCAACCGATGAGACCATCAAGACAAGTTCCTTCAAATGCTTCACATGCGGAGGCTGAGGCCACAAGTCCTTTGAGTGCACAAAGAAGCGCACCATGATCCTCAATGAGGATGGAACCTATGACTCAATGAGTAAAGGAGAAATGGAAGCCCTTGAGCAAGTGGCCATGCACCGACAAGTGAACAACGAAGATGAAGATGATCAAGTCTTTGGTGACAAAGGTTCGAGCCTCGCTCTGGTTGTCTCCAAGGTCTTGACTCTTCAACATCAACAAGACGAAGACCAACGATGCCATATCTTCCACACAAAGGCCGGCATCAATGGAAGGTCCGTCAAGGTCATCATCGATGGAGGGAGTTGCCACAACCTAGCAAGTGAAGAACTATGCTCAAGCTTCAATTGGTCAAGACGAAGCACCCGCACCCGTACAAGGTTCAATGGCTAAGCGACACGGGCACAATCCAAGTCGAGCATAGAGTACAAGTTTCTTTCAAGATCGGAGCTTACGAAGACACTTTGGAATGTGATGTCCTTCCGATGACCGTGTGCCACCTCCTTCTTGGACGGCCATGGCAATTTGACCGAGGTGTCATCCACAACGGGCGCACAAACCAATATAGCTTCAAGATGAAAGGGAAGGAGTTTGTGCTACGACCGATGTCTCCAAGCCAAGTGCTAGCCGACAAGCAAGCCACCCATCGTGGAGAGAATAGTGAGCGAGCGAACCACCAAAAAGAGAGTGAGCGCCACAAGCCCAAATTGAGTGCCTCCACGATGAGCGCAAGAAGAACTTAGTCCTATTTGCCACCAAACGTGAGATGAGAGAAGTGTGTGAGAACCCATCAAGTGTCCTACACTATGTCCTATTGTGCAAGGACGAGGCACCAAAAACTAACACCTCTCGCGATCTATCTTTAGTGTTATCTTCTTTATTGCAGGAATTCCAAGATGTTTTCCCCGACGAGCTACCTCCGGGTCTACCTCCACTACGGGGCATCGAGCATCGCATCGACCTCATCCCCAGAGCGCCACTTCCAAACAAGGCTCCCTACCGAGTAAACCCCGAAGAAACCAAACAAATACAAAGGCAAGTAAAGCATCTCATAGACCATGGACACGTGCTCGAAAGTTTGAGTCCTTGTGCCGTACCGGTCATTCTTGTACCAAAAAGAGACGGTAGCTTTTGCATGTGCTCCGATTGTAGACCCATCAATGCTATAACCGTTCGCTATAGGTACCCCATTCCACGCCTTGACGATATGCTAGATGAACTTAGCGGTGCCACTATTTTTTCCAAAATTGATCTTAAAAGTGGTTACTATCAAATCCGCATACAAGAGGGTGATGAATGGAAAACCGCTTTCAAAACTAAGTTTGGTTTGTACGAGTGGTTAGTCATGCCTATGGGTTTAACCCAAGCACCCGGTACTTTCATGCGTCTTATGCATTATGTGTTTCGCCCTTACATTGGTGAATTTGTTGTTGTCTATTTTGATGATATCCTTGTTTTTAGCAAATCTCACAAAGGGCATGTCACCCACCTTCGAACCGTGCTACAAACTCTTCGGAAAGAGCGTCTTTATGCTAATATGGAAAAATGCCTTTTCGGTGTTGATAAGCTTGTTTTCTTGGGTTTTGTAGTATCTTCTAAGGGTGTTCATGTTGATGAATCTAAGATCAATGCTATTAAAACTTGGCCCCAACCAACCAACTTGCAACAAGTGCGTAGTTTTTTTGGTTTAGCCGGTTTCTATCGTCGTTTTGTGAAGGATTTTAGCACCATTGATTCACCTTTACATGCTTTGAGCAAGAAGAATGCACCCTTTGTTTGGGGACCATCTCAAGATAGCGCATTCAATGAGCTTAAGAATTTGCTTACTCATGCTCCCGTGCTTGCTTTACCCAACTTTGAAAAACCTTTTGAAATTCATTGTGATGCTAGTGGTAATGGCATAGGAGGTGTGTTAACGCAAGAGAAGCGCCCCATAGCATACTTTAGTGAGAAACTCTCCGGAGCGCAACTCAATTACCCTGTCTATGACAAAGAGCTATATGCTTTTGTGCGAGTTTTGCGTGAATGAGAACATTACCTTCGCCCTCATGAATTTGTCATCCATACCGACCATGAAATGCTTAAGTATCTTAAGGGTCAAACTAAGTTGAACAAGCGTCATGCTAAATGGAGTGAGTTTATTGAGTCATTTCCTTATGTCATCAAGTATATCAAAGGAAAGGAAAATGTTGTGGCGGATGCACTTTCCCGTATATGCATGCTCGTTACTCAACTTGAATTGAATGTCATTGGCTTTGAGCACATAAAAGACTTGTATGAGCATGATCCTACATTTGCTATTCCTTATGCCAAATGTTTGACGCATACATCTTGGGAACGCTATTACCTCAAAGATGGTTACCTTATGAGAGCTAACAAACTATGCATCCCCGAGTCTTCTCTTCGTTTGTTGCTTTTGCAAGAATCTCATGGCGGAGGACTAATGAGACATTTTGGACGCGACAAGACATTCGCAACGCTCTCCAAGAACTACTTTTGGCCTAAGATGTTTCGCGACGTCAACCGCTTTACCAACCGATGCTCTACATGCCGCAAAGCTAAGTCTAAAGCCCAATCTCATGGCCTTTTACATGCCACTTCCAATTCCATATCAACCATGGGAAGATATTAGCATGGATTTTGTGCTTGGTTTGCCTAGAACTAGAAATGGCAAGGATTCCGTTTTTGTTGTTGTGGACCGATTCTCCAAAATGGCTCATTTCATTCCTTGCAACAAGATAGATGATGCTTCACATGTTGCAAATTTGTTTTGTAGGGAAATTTTGCACCTTCATGGAGTGCCAAAGACGATTGTCTCGGACCGCGACGTTAAGTTCTTGAGTTACTTTTGGAAGACCTTGTGCGCCAAGCTCGGAATCAAGCTTTTGTTCTCTTCGGCATACCATCCACAAACCGACGGCCAAACGGAGGTGACGAACCACACGCTCTCCACTTTACTACGCGTGTTGATAAAGAAGAACATCAAGGAGTGGGAGGAGTGCCTACCTATCGCCGAGTACGCCTACAACCGTGCAAGACATTCGACTACTGGCAAGTCCCCCTTCGAGGTCGTCTACGGCTTCAACCCGTTGTCCCCATTGGACATTCTTCCTCTACCGCTACAAGAACGCACAAACATGGACGCGAACGCCTGAGTCAACTACCTCAAGAAGATGCATGAAGATACAAGGCACACCATCGAGCGCCAAGTACAACGACTCGTGACCAAGCTGAACGTCCACAAGAAACCATGATATTCAACATTGGAGATCTTGTGTGGCTACACCTTCGCAAGGACCGCTTCCCCAACGAACGCAAGTCAAAACTTCTTCCACTAGCGGATGGACCCTTCTAGGTGCTTGCACGCTACAACAACAACGCCTACAAGATCGACATCCCACGCGACAAGTACTCCGTGAGCGACATCTTCAACATCAAAGATCTCTCCCCGTACCATGGTGATGAGGATTTCGATCCGAGGTCGGATCTTTCCCAAGGGAGGGGAGATGATGTGGAGCATCCTACGGTCATCCCCATGGACCTACCATCGTCTCATCAAGAGCCAAGAGAACCCATGACACGAGCACGAGCTAGAGCTCTCAAGAACGAGGTGACTTCTTTCCTTAGTGATATCACGTATGATCCACTCGAGACATGGCTACTACCTAAGTCCGATATGCTATGCATGCTTAGGTGTCAAGAGGACCCTCCCGGAGATGTACACGAAGACGGACAAGTCGCCAAGTCCATGGATGAAGAGAACCAATGGAAGGAGGCAAGATCACCTTCCAGGCCCCGGACATCCGGCCCCTGGAGCGACCACATCAGCAGGAGCCCAGCCGCCCAAGTCTACAGGGCCCGGACATCCGGCGTCCAGCCTGGACATCCGGCCCGAGCCCGGAAATCCGGCCAGAAGCCCGATATCCGGCGCCACGCACCCGAACCTACAGAAGCTGCCGCCACCAGCCCGGACATCCGGCCCGACGCCCGGACATCCGGCCCCGTCTGTCTGCGCACTGTAAAGGGCCGAAGCCCTTGTACCTCTTCGCCCCCCCTAGACTATATATACTCCATCCCCTTCCTCTTTCTAGTGTCAGCATTGGTTTAGCTCATTTAGAGATAGAGCTTTGCTCATCCATTACGGATTTACTCCACGAGAGAGACCGCGGCCCCTCTACGGAGAAGATCCCCTTGGATTCAAGACCTCCTCATGGAGAAGACCCCCATCAAGACCTCCTCACGGAGAAGAACCGGTTACCTTTGTATCGTCCTTTGTTGACTTTGGATCATGTATCTCCCTTTGTGTTCATCGATCTAGCGCACGTGTGATCTATTCTTGTTGGTTGAGTGATTCTCTCGTGTTTCCTCTCGTGTTTCCCCTCGTGATTCCCCTCGTTTTCCCCTCGTGTTCTTCGTGTTCTTCGCGGGATCCGCTCCTCTCGTGAAAGATCGGCCGTCTAGGGTTCCACCCTACATCAATGGGGTTCCGATAGGATGTCTTGACGGTCGGACTAGCTGCTACGAGCGAAGACAAATAAAAGTAGCAATAACTAAACTTCTCTAAACAAAACCTTTTTTTGAGATAAAACGAAAACTTTATTCATTAGAGATAAAAAGTACATCGTTTGTGAGGGTCATTACAATTTCATTTACAGGTTCCTCAAACCAATCAGAAATCAACGAAAATCTAGCTAAACTCGCAAGCTCATGAGCTACTTTATTTGCTTCTCTGTTACAGTGTTCGAATCTAGTAGCAACGAAGTCACAAGCATAATGAAAACAATCGTCAAAGATTGCCGCCGCCGCACCCGCCGACTGTCCTCCGTTCTTCATGGTATCAATCACCTCCAGGTTGTCCGAGTTAATAATAAGGCGATTACATCCTGCCCTTTGCGCCAATGTTATACCAAATTTAAGAGCCGAGGCTTCCGCCATCAACACATCTGCGCAATAGTCAATCTTCCCGTTCCCTCCCGCGATAAACCTACCTTTTTCATCTCTCAAAACCGCCCCCATCGTGCCTCTAAGTAGGTCATGGTCAAAAGAAGCGTCAATGTTAAGTTTCACAAAACCCCTAGGAGGACATGACCAACCCCCCTTTTTCATAGAAGCCCTGGGGGATGACGCATTTACGAAGTTTGACGTAAGGGATAGAATCCCCATTGAAATCTGAAGTGCATTCTGAGTTGTCTCCTTGTGCACTAACTTCCGTCTTTCCCACCATAGATAACATGTTGAGACAGCAATCATTTCACGCACATTGTGATAACCCATTATCCTCAAATCTTGATCTGGCAGAAGTAGTAGGTATTCCAGCACCGCCTCTCCCGCAAGGTCAACCTTGCAAGCTTTATCAATGATATCATCCATCCCCAGCCTTGTCCAAACCTCCTTTGCTCTACTGCAAAGGAAAAGCATATGCTTTGTATCTTCAGAACCCTCAGAGCAAGTAGGGCAAATGGGCGTGACCTTCATATGTCTATTTGCGAGCGTAACCCGACATGGAAGCGTTCCATGTAATGTACGCCATATAAAATTTTTGACTTTTGCCGGACACGATAACTTCCATATCTTACTCCAAATAGGATTAACTGTGCTTCGCCCCATCCCATTAGAATTTCTTAGTCTACTTCCATACTGATGGTCCCACTCCACAAAATAAGCAGACCGAACCGAGAACATACCATTTTTCGTATAACTCCAAGCAATGAAATCTGGCATATTATGTTGTGAGATTGGAATTGAGAGAATCCGTTGAACATCAATGGGCCACATCGTTTGTGTAATCAGATCTTCGTCCCAAGAATTCGAAACAGGATCAATCAAATCACCCACCTTAGTTAACAGTTGTCCCCCCTTAGGTGTCACAACTTTTCTAGTATCACAATTTGGGATCCAAGCATCTTCCCAAATATTTATATTTTGTCCATTCCCCACACGCCAAATATAGCCACGTTTCAGAGAATTTATGCCAGCCATAATACTTTGCCAGGTAAAAGAAGAGCATTTCTTTTGCTTAGAATTTAACAGATCGCCATCAGGATAGTATTTAGCCCTTAGAATTGTAGCACACAAAGAATCAGGATTATCCAGAAGGCGCCATGCCTGTTTGGCGAGCAGTGCCAGATTGAAACAGTGAATATCACGAAATCCCATCCCTCCTTGGTTTTTAGGTACGCACATTTTCCACCAGGCCATCCAGTGCATCCTCCTCTGGTTCTCCTCGTCTCCCCACCAGAAATGCGCTATCGCGTCAATGATTCCTTTACAATTTTTTTAGGAATTTTAAAGACCGACATTGCATAGGTGGGTATGGCTTGGATCACAGCCTTGAGCAGGATCTCCTTTCCCCCGACAGACAATAATTTTTCCTTCCAGCCACTAATTTTCTTGACAATCCGTTCAATCAGAAATTGGAAACAGTCTGTTTTATCTACACCCACATTTGCTGGCAAGCCCAAATATTTATCACTGAGGGCCTCTGTCATTATATTCAGCGTTGTACACAATTGTTCCCTAATCTCCACCTTCGTGTTTGGGCTAAAGAAAATGTTGGATTTTTCAATGCTTACCAATTGTCCTGATGCCCGACAGTATAAATCTAACACTGTTTTTAGAGCTTCCGCATTTTGTTGGTTGGCTTTCATGAGAATCAAAGAATCATCCGCAAAGAGAAGGTTTGTGATGGGCGGGGCATCTCTACGAACTTTTACTCCTGAAATATTTCCAATTTCCTCCGCCCGTGTAAGTAGAGCATTCAATCCCTCTGTGCACAACAAGAAGAGGTATGGTGACAATGGGTCACCCTGCCTCAAACCCCTTGTAGGCTTAAAACTCTCACTATCCTCCGCGTTAATCCTTACTCTGTATTCGACAGTTGAGACGCATTGCATAATTAATTTCACCCAATCTTGACGGAAGCCCAGTCTCAGCATAATCTCCTTCAAAAAAGGCCACTCAACTCTGTCATAAGCTTTGTGCATATCAAGTTTAATAGCACACAAGCCCTCTCTACCTTCTCTTTTATTCTTGATTGTGTGAAAACACTCATAAGCTACCAATATATTATCTGTTATCAGTCTGCCAGGCACAAAAGCACTCGGAGTCGGGCTTATAATATCTGGCAGGAGAACCTTCAAACGAAGGGCCACCATCTTTGCAATTATTTTATATACCACATTGCATAAGCTGATCGGCCTAAATTGGGTTACTTTTTCCGATGTGTTAACCTTTGGGATCATCACAATCGCCGTATCGTTCCAACCAGCTGGTATAGTACACGTATTGATGGCTTGTAGGACCTCCTCAACTAGATCGTCCCCTAACATAGGCCAAAATCTTTTATAGAAGATAGCATGGAGTCCATCTGGCCCTGGAGCTTTTAAGTCCCCAATCTCGAACAGCGCCTTGCGAACATCTTCAGTAGTATAAGGGGCAAGAAGAGCATTGTTCATTTCAGTCGTCACTCTCCTACGAACTAGGGACAAAACCTCTTGATTCGGATGCTGGACTTCCGACGTGAAGAGTTTTGAAAAATAATCAGTAATGTGATTCTTCAGCTCCTTACCTTCTCTCCAAATCCCAGAATCATCTAAAAGTTTCTTTATATTATTTCTCTTTTTCCTGGGTGTGGCTGCGTTGTGGAAGAACGATGTATTACGATCCCCATGCATCAACCAGTTTGCGCGACCTCTTTGTAGCCAGAAAATTTCCTCTTGGTCCAATAGGTTCTCAATTACCACAATAATCTCCTTCTGTCGGCACCGTGATTCTGTGTTCAAGGGACCACGCCTCAGTCTCTCTAACTCTTTTTTTAATTTATTAATTCTCCGCTTCGGGCCCTTGAGAGTTACACGATCCCAAGTGTGCAAATTGGCATGCACGGCTCTCGTTCGATCAGCCAGTGAAGGGCCAATACCTGCTAACTTTGCTCTTTCCCAAGAAGCCTTAACAATTTCAGTGACAGTCTCTTCCTTTAACCATCTAGCTTCAAATTGCTTCACGCGCCCCTCTAGTTGTCTGAAAATATTGTCATCCAAATAATCCATGTCCAAGACCAGCGGCCGATGATCAGAATGGACATGTTCTTCATTAATCACCGCTGCACGAGGAAATTTATGTGCCCACCCCACATTACAAACTGCCTGACCGAGACGCTCTCGAATTTCACCTCTACTCCAAGTAAAAGGGTCGCCCCTGTAACCTAAGTCTTCCAGCCCACAGTCCATAAGGCATTCACGAAAATCCCTCATCATTCCATTTGGTCTTGCATTACCGCCCTCTTTTTCCGAGGGATATAAAATTTCATTAAAATCCCCCAAAACCACCCAAGGGTGGTCGCCCTTACTATGTAAATTACGAATATCATCCCAAGATAAATGAAGTTCGTTCCAGTTCGGATGACCATAAAAGCCCGTGAACCGCCACTGTACAACATCCTCATACATAAATAGAACATCAATAAAATAAGACGATACATAGTTCAACTCGATTTTATTCGACTTTTGATAAAACATAACAAGGCCACCGGCCCGACCATCACTTTCCACTACAAACATAGAATCAAAACCTAGGACACGACGAAGCTCATCGGCTTTACTTATTCAAATGAGATTCAAAAAGGAAAATTAACCCTGCCCTTGTACGCTCCTGTAGTTCTAGAAGCTCACGAACTGCCGTGTTGGAGAGCATACCACGGCAGTTCCATCCTAGGATTTTCATTTGGCCCGGCGGTCCTCCTCCTCGGAGGCCGCCGATGTGCCATTCTCATCTTTCTCTTCGCCCACCGACTCCACACCTTGCGGAGTATATTCTTCCTCCTTCTCGTATATCTCCTTTGCTACATGCGTAACACCCCCTCCTTGTCCTGGACTACCTCAACTCTACCAGTACACACCCGTTTGGATGAGGCGGTTACATCGCCATATAACATGTGCTCATAGCTGTCCATCTCTTTCTCAAAAGAGAACTCTAAGTCACTACCCGTCGGTTGGACCCCAAAAGAATGTCCCCTTTTTTCCCTAAAACTTTCTTGGGAGCATCCTCAGCTCTGTTTGCTCCCCCTTTCTTTTTTTTCTCTCTTTTTTGAGCTTCCCTTCGTATGGTTTTTTCCTGCACTGAACTTAAAACGTACGACATTATTTTCTAGGTCGCCACCTGCCGTACCCATTCTTGCAGCAACAATGTTTGTTAATGCCTCCAGCACACCCGGCTGGAAAAGAAATCCATCAGCATCAGCCCCATGAGTTGGGACTAGACTGGGCATTCCCCGCGCCTGAGAGGACTTGGGCGTCAGACCCCCCAGGAGAGACTGGTCCAGACCAGTAGTGTGGCGCACTTGACCCTCCTGGTCGTGCGATCCTCCATGTTGCGGGTCTAGCAGAGGCACTTTGCCCCGCCCGTCTCGCTCGCCAGAACCAGCCGGCGCGCCTGCCTGGTCCTCCCGACCAAGTGATGCGCCAGCCGGAGCAGGCGCCATGAACCCCCGATCCCGGCCCTCCTGGACGAGTGTCAACTTGACAGATGAGGTGGCCCCTTTGTCCGAGACCGTGAGTCCTCTCACGGCAGTGGCCACCTTGACGACGTCCATGGGCTTGGCGGTGTTGTTGACGGTGCCTGAAGAAGAATTCTTGCCGTTGCGTGGGTAGTTCCCGAAGAGGAGACCCCTCTTACTAGCGCCTTGGCTCTTCCAGTAGGGTTCTACACTCAGGTTTCTAGGATAACAAACAACCCTCTTATCACGAGGGATTTTACAAAACCTCTCAGAAGTGTGGCCAACAATGCCACAACACTCGCAGTACAGGGGAAGCTTTTCATACTTTACATCATACTTAAAAACCTTAGAACTACCTAGAGGTGTAAACTCTACAGAACTCTTTAGACGTTCATGCAGTAATATCTTGACATGCACCCGCAGGTATTTTTGAACAATTACATGGTTTTGATGAGAAACCTCCAACACCTCTCCTAGTTGATCCTCGAGAGACCACCCTATGCTCTCAGTCTTAAGCTCGAATGGAAGATCGCGTACCTGGACCCATATGGCCATGACACCAAGGTCGACCTCTGCCGGGTCCCCCTTGTCGTCGAACTCGGCGAAGATGAGACCGTCACGCTTGAAATGCCAAGGTTGCGACTTTAGCACAAAGCGACGGTCATTGTCAGCAGCGAGATTGAGGATAAACCTCCCGTCCGCGCTGTCCACCTCTTGGATGGTGAACACCCCTTGGTTCTTCCAGGCCGTGTTCCGGAGGTCGTCGACAATGACCCTCGGATTGACCTGGAAAGGGGAGAGAAGGCGCCCCACCACTAGGAATCCGTTGATGGCCTTGCGGGCAGCCTCCATGTCAATGACGAGAGGACGGCCCTCACCCCGGCCACGCCCCAGAATCATCGTGCCCGGCTGGTCATGCGGCTCTAGGTGGGAGGAGGAGCCAGCTTGGCCGAGCGCCGGCGGGGAGCAAGTACCCGTCGTTGCATCCGTCGCCCCCCCCCACCACAGTCACAGGTTTTTCCCCCACCTCACTGCTCACAAGCTCTCCCTGTCCCGCCATAGTACAGACTAGGCCACGGCAAGAGGTGGATTGAGCAGAGAGAAGATGGGTGTGCTTGGGCTCAAGAGAAGATGGAAGACAGCCTCTCCCGAGTCCCCAGATATAGCAAGCAACAAATCCTTTCCAAACAACCTCAGGAACGAAATTGATGTAATTAAAGGTGAATAAAAAGCCATGAATGAGCAGTTTCCTAATAACTGCTCCAAGAATTCCTCCCTTTCCCTCAAATGACTCCCCAATGGCAGGAAACAAAATCGAAACAACCATCAATCCTCGCTACAATCTGATTCTACAATCCTGAAGGATTAAATAACTAGCCTTATCTACTGAAACTTTCTCTGAAGAACCGGCGAAAACCACGCCCACCCCTGCGAGATGCACCCTTCCGATCCCGCGGGGCGCGCGGTCGATCCTCTCCTAATCTCCTCCCCTGACCTCGACGGAATCTCACCTGCCAGCAAATCAGCTATCTCCTTCGCTCTTCTTCTCGACCGGATCAAGACTTGGTCCCGATCTGTCGCTCCCCGAAAGATCCGCCTCGATCTTTCCTTGATTTGCTCCCACTCCCTCCCGATGAAGAGACCCAGCTCGTGGCCCCCTCCAGGAATCAATCCCCTCTGCCCCGACGTGTTTGCCGGCGTCGAAGCCGCCGTCTCGCCCGCCATCGCCGCCAGATCGCCTTGGCGATCGTGGGAGCCCCCGAGGGGTTTAATTGGCTTGACAACTCGGATATGTTCTGCGGCGGACAAGTTGGTTGGTCTCTAAACAAAACCTAGTCTAAACCCTAGCCAGACTAGCTATTTATTAAAGGTCGACGTAAAGCGAGTCGGTCCGACGGACGCTGGGCCGTACGAAGGCCGGAATCTGTATTGTGGTGGTGTTTGCTTCGGTTGGCCCTTCGTGGTGTAAGTCTCTTGCCACAACCCGTTACTCCTTTTGGTCAATGTAGGCAAAAGAAAATTATCTAACTTTTGTGGTGTTGGCTTCTTGCTCCTCATGCATGATGGATGGGAAGGATGGTTCGGTAGTTGAGGCCATGCATGCAAGGACGACAGTGGAGCGCATGCATGCAAGGAGTATTGCTCCCTTTTAATTGATTTTCTGATTCCCTTATTCCTGGGTACAAGTAAATAAAATAATAAGCGTAGCATCATATTCATGTCAGTTAAATCATGTGTATGTAGAAACGAAAGTATCTAATTATTAATTTGTCCTGTAATATTTTTAGACGTTTTTATGATAGCTGTCCACATCACCATGCTGGTAGAGGACGCTAGCATGCTATGGATACTGGAGAACGCAGGTCCATGGCCGTCAGGACCGGAGCGGTGCCGACAAGGGGTGCACCGCAAGGCCTTTATCTGCTTTGGAGCAATATAGACGAGGCCGAGCCGCTGGAGATGGCTCCTCGATGAAGAGCAGTCCGGTCCCGGTGTGGGCGTGCGGAGGCAAACCCAAAACCTGGACATGTCATTTCGGTGAACCGTCAGCCCCGCAAACATCCACGATCGATTATAAGAAAGCCCTTCCAGGATGACGACAAGGTCGAGCGGAGCAAGGTGGGGTAGAGAAATGCCCGCCGCCTGAGCCTTGCGCATCCACGGCCTTAGATAAAGAATGAAGCAAGAGGCGCCGAACTCAGCGTGAAGCGCCTCCGTCGTGTCGGCAAGATCCCCGGTGGCAGCTGTAGCTGGTGCGAGAGCGGCTGCCGGCGCTAGGAGGGGGAGAGCAGCACACAGCCTCTTTGCGCTCTTGGTTTCGATGGGGGTGACAAAATCTGATGCACTTTGTCACCCAGATGATGCATACCAGGTAAATAAAATGCCTCATCCATCTATCCAATTGATGCCGAAGAAAATTAACACATTTTACTCACACCCACAGATGAAAAAGAAAAATAGATACACAAGCTTATTCTGAATACTAACATGCTAGCTCAATTACAAAGGGGACACGAGCCTACTACAAGTATGGTTTCCTCTTTATCTTTATAATATAAGTACAAGATAAGAAAGGTTTCTTATTTCTGGCCGCGACGGCCACAAAATGGTCATGGCTCAGTCCTGGATTTAGAGCGCACACAGCTGCAGAAGGGTGCCCTCTTCTTCTTTCCACGGTGGTCCTTCCTCCCGTAGAGATAATCCTTGAGGAGCACCCGGGTGCGCTTGTCCGACACCTTGAGCCTTGTGTACTCGTGCTCTTCTTCCAGCTTCAGCAGCACGTACTGTATCTTCTGAAGCTCCAGCTCCAGCCTCGCCACCTTGTCCGACCCTTTCCGCACCTGCTCCAACATCTTCCTCTTGCTTGGAAAACCACCTTCCCGCTCCGCGTTCATGCTATCCAACAGCGCAGGGTAATTCTCGGCCTTCTTTGCCAACTTGCTGTTGAGGTTCATCTGCTCCAACACCAGCCCCTCCGTCTCGCGCAGCTGACTGCTCACGCTCTCGTATTCCGAGTGCCCCTTGGCCGGGCCACCCATCTTCCGCTTCAGTTCCTCGATGCTCTCTTGGATGCTCGCCAGTCTCTGCCCATCAGAAGCGAGCCTCTCCGCCACATTCTTGCCCCATAACTCATCAGGCTCTGCTGAAGACGACATCTCGAGTTTGTTGATGATTCCCAGGTCTCTTCCCCTTAATAGCTCCGACGAAGGGTACTCGCTCTTCACCTCCTCAACCGCCTCTATGTCATGCTCGTGCTCGTGCTCGCATGACGACGACTTGGCTGTTTGGTTCTTGCACGTCCTCTCTGCAGCCTCCCATAGCTGAAGCATCTCATCGTCCACCTCCGCGTTCGCACCATTGCCAACTCCAACTGGGTACGATGAAGCTTCTGTACCGTATGCTGGATAGTAGGTTGATATTTCGTCAAGTTCAATATCCTTCATCATCTGGACCTGCTTCCCTTTGGAGCCCTCGCCATCTTTTTGCTTCTCCTTCTCAGAATATATTTCTGAGCCGCCTTTTGTTTTAAGCTCTTGGATTTCCATGTTTACTGCCATCATCTTTGCAGTGGAATTGGTCGACTCCTCATCTCGACGGCACTTGGAATTCGATATAACCACCCCAAGTGCTTCTATTCTTGACGTTAACTGCTTTAACTCCAGAGTTCCGCCGGCAAACCGATGAGACTTTGGGCCAATCTTGTCCTCTTGCATGCAGGTTTCCTACGGTGACAAAGTGACACATGTATTGTGCATGAAATTAGTACAAATATCCAGCTACAAAATAAGATGACACGAGGATGTGCAGTAATGAAGATAAAATATGGATTTGCTTCATCTTTTAACTGTGATTTTGTTTTTATAGAATGCTTACTCAACGATGAGTACTATAGTAGTGCAGGAATAAGATGACATGCCACCATAGTAGTAAACGATGCTTACACATCAAGGATTGACGACCGATTAGTGTGCAGTGCAGGAATGACATGAAAATAACATTGGGAGCCAATGCCTACTAGCCTAATAATCAAGGATGAATGAATATTACCTCTTTGCATTCTATGCTGTAGGGTTTTGACAGAGAAAGAGCATCTTCCTCCAGCAAACTGATATGATTAGACAAAGATCCGATGAGTGCTAGCTGCATGCTCAGTTCGGCATTCAGCTCTGCATTTTCTTCCTGCATGTCGATTACATTTTTCTGCAGAGCCTCAATATGGGCATCTCGCATGGAGATTTTATTCAATATTAATTCTTTTTGCGCGATTGCACTAATTTCAATAGCCTTGGCTTCCATCATAAACTCTAGTGCCATTTCTTTGTAGACCGCGACATTCACAGAAGAGGTTACTGTGTCACCTATCAGCAGAAGAGATTCTCTTTCATGTTGCTCAACCTCTTCCGACATGAGCTCATGTGCAGAAATCAAACTCTGCTCCTTCCTTTTCAGAATCCCAGCATCCATTTCAAGAGTTTCATTTGCTTGGCGAAGTAGTAAAATTTCACCATCCTTGGTAGTGCCCTCCTCGGTCAGGATCACGATTTTCTTCTCAAGTTCTCCTTTCACCACTTTAGCACCTTCAATGGCAATCTGAAGCGCCCCAACAACTCCACATAATTCCCGGTTCTTTGCTTGCATGAGCTGAACATTCTCTTCTGCTTCCAGTAGCTCATCATCCTTCTGCATCAACTGCGCCATGCAACTCTCAAGTTCAACAGCCAATTCCTGGGAGATACTTTTCCCCGCGTTCAAGTCAAACTCTAAGAGGATAAGCCGAGTCGTGAGAACTTCTGTCAAGTAGACTAAATATTTCTTGAGGTAATTGTTTTCTGATTCAAACAATATAGCTCTTGCAGTCAGCACTTTGACTTCATTATCAAGCTCACCCTTAACTAAACTCAGCAACACCATCTCATCAGTAAGAGATACCAATGCAGATGCTACCTCATTATTATGGCCTCTCAAGAACAAAGACAGGTGCTCAAGCATCATGCATTCTCTAAGAGCAGTACCGTTCTCGTCCTCCAAGGCATTGTACTTCTCAATCAAAGACTGGTGTTCCTTAGACAAGGACTCGTTTTTCTCAGCCATGTCAGTAATTTTATCTTGCGAAGCCTCGTAGGACTCTGCCAAACAAGATAGCTTCTCGTGTAAAACTAATGCTTCAATCTTCTGCAGCTGATCCCTTTCACTGTTATTTTGTAGCTCTTGCCTAAACTGGTCATTAGATTCCAAAAGTTGGCAATTTTTTATTTGCAAAGAAATCAATTCTGTTGCTTCTCTCTCTACGTCTTTCTCAAGGGCACACTTCTGCAAGTGCAGATCTCTGAACTCCGTTCCTAGCTGCAACATGACAGTCGAGAGGACTGAGAGCTCAGTGTACATGAGAGTATTATCATCTTCAATTTCCTCTTTATGTTTCAGAATACTGGAGGTTTCATCTGAAACAGACTGTAGCAAAATTTCGTCCTGAGCTATCTCAGCAGGTCCTAAATCCCTGTCGATGTTAAGGACCTTCAAGTGGTGTGAAATCCCTTCTCTTAGTCTCCCATTAAGCTTTAGCAATGTTTTCCTCTCCGATTCATGGTATCTGGCTTTATCCTCCAGCTGTGATATTAAAATCTCCGCAGCATGATTTTCCAACGCATACTTTTGACATTTGTTTAAAAGAGCCACATTCTCGTCTTTTGCATAAACCAAACTACTCTCCAAGGCCACCACACAAATAGAAGCTCCCATGCTTTTTTGCTCTTCCTCCTGAAGCCTCTCGTCCATGTCATGGATTTTTTCATGGAGAGAAGAAATCTGTTTCTCTAGGCTGTTTGCATGCATTTCATGTGACTTCACAGCATTTTCATACTCTTTATTAATTGTTCTCAGCAGACCCTTCAGTTTCCTTACTTGATCATATACAAGATCCTTCTCTCTTGACAAAGATGTGTGCTTGTCTTGAAGATCAGAATGCTTACTTTCCAGGGCTTTTGCAACCACTGTAATGTTCTGTAGCTGAAATGAAAAAGGCACTCTCTGTAGTTATGGACAAGAACTAATTTTAATAAAAGAATATTAATAAGAACATCTTATCAAGACTACCATGGATATTCATCAATATCAATTTCCACTACAAAATAAAACAAAAAGTTGAGTTTGTAGTGTTGGTTAAAAAATTTACCTGAGAGAACAAGTTGTTTTTTTCTGCAGAAAGAGCTGAGTTATCTGCAAGCTGAGCCTGGCATGTTTTTTCAGAATCTTTCAATTTTATTCTCATGTCTTCAAACTCAGCTTTCAGACCACATAATGACATCTCTAATGCGGAATTCTTCTCTGAAATAACAGCGAAACTTTTACCAAGGGTGTCTAGCTCTGATAGAAGAGCATCCTTTTCAGAAACACAAGTGGAAATCTCACCGTTCAAAGAGCTTTCTGAAGACTCCAACACTTCTATCTTCTCCCTCAGTCCTTCAATTTCAGCATTTGCATCCGAAACTGAGTTCTCCAACACTGAATATTCTTCAGATAGTTTCTCCATCTCTTGAAGCTTTTCTGAGAGAAGCGCCTTTTCAATCAAATTCTTTGCATACACCTCCTTCAGTTTTAAGTTTGTAATCTGCAATTCCTCTATCAACATCTGGTTTGCTGCTGCGCTGTCTTTTAGAGCATTCATCTCATAAGCCAGAGCATGGTGTATCCCATCAAGATTTTCCTTCTCCTCTCTTTGACGAACAAAGTCTCTCCGAATAGCCTCCTTTTCACCTATATGTGAACCCACTTCAGCCTCAAGTTTCACATTCAACTCCTTTAATGCACCCAATTCCCAATGCAGGTCTTTAATTATAAGCTCAGCAGAAACATTCTGTTCACGGAGGATATGGATATCTTTTGTATGCTTGTTTACAATGTTCTCAAGATCCATCTTAATGTTCTCCACCTCACTTAATTTCCTGGTCAGCTCCTCAATGTCCATGGCCAACTTGTTCACTTCATCCTGAGATTTAGAGTGAAGATCCGTCACTAAGAGGAGAGCTGCTTCACATTCAATACGCTTCTTGGTTTCACCATCTAGGCTCGTTTGGAGTTCAGCTTGCAGTTGTGAGAGTTCAGATTCCAGATTGGATACTCTCATCGAGGACTCCTGGTTCTCAAGAAGGGTTGCATCTTTTTCGGTGTTTAGAAGTAAGATGGAGCTCTTGAGTTCAGATGACAAGTTCTCCAACTCATTCAATTTGCCATTCAGCTTCTCAGTCTCTCGATGCAGCCTGCTCACTTCTTCCTGAGACTGAGAATACATATTCTCCATTGACCTGAGAGACGTTTCAGCTTGCACCCTCTTCCCAGCTTCGTCTTTCAAAGTCAACTCCAGACTATTGACACTTTCACTCATCTGTCCCATTTCTCGCTCCAGTAACTGCATTTTCTGTTCAGACTTCTCCAGTTTCAACTTTGTCTCCGAGAGTTGTAACTCCAAATCAGATACTTTCTCCAGAGACTGATGCTGTTGAAGTAGTGATGCATCCATCTCAGAGTTCAGACCTAAAATGGTTTTCTTCAATTCTGTTGATGTATTCTCCAGATTTAACTTTTCATTTTCCAACTCACTTAGCTTCTTTATTGTCGTGTCAAGATCTTGTGTCAGCCTTTTCACTTCTTCCTCCAACTTGGAATGCAGACTCTCTGACATGAGAAGAGCTGCTTGAGTTTGTGTTCGCCTATCGCTTTCATTTTGTAGCTGGCCGTGAATACTGTGAATTTCCTCTCTCTTCCGTTCCACATCTTTCATCAGGATATGCACCTTATTTTCGTTAACCTCCAGCTCTGACTGTGTATTCATTAGCTGAGATTCCAGAACAGAAACCCTTTCCACAGACTGCTGGTGTTGAAGTAGACCTCCATCCTTCTCAGCGCTTAGCTGTGACATGGTGCCCCTAATGCTTTGGATTTCATTTTGAAGTTCACTCCTTGAATCCGTCAGTGAATTTATCTCACCACGGAGTTGTTGTATAAGCAGTTCGGAAGAGTGATTTTGTTCAGTAAGGCTCCCGACTTCCATCTTCAGCTCACAAACAGCGGTCTCCAGGTGCATCTTGCTCTGCATGAGCTCATCTAAATTTTCATTTGCCATCTTGATCTCTATAGTCAACCTTTGAACTTCTTCCTTAGATTGAGCACCCTCCTTTCCCTTGGAAAGAAGAGCACTTTCAGCATGCATGCGCTTTTCATGTTCGTCCTGAAAGCTTGAGTGGAGATTTTCCAATTCCTTAAGCTTTTGATCAAGCTCTTGTTGCTGTAACTTCACCTTTTGATCCAAAGCCTCAAGCTCAGACTGTATCATACTATTGCGTGATTCAGCACTATTTAGCTTTTGAACTTCCAAAGCCATTTCATCAGTTAGCTTCTTGAGGTCACCCTGTGCCTTAGAGAGCTCAGACTCCAAAGCAGATAAACGCTCAGTGGACTGGTCATACTGCAGAATAGATGTATCTTTCTCAGAATTCAACTGAGAAGCGGTATCCTTCTGATTTTGGATCTCAGTTGCAGCTTTCTTTGCCCGCTCTGATTCCAACAACATCTGTTGTTTCAGATTCTGGTTCTCAGCTAATAGCCTCGAAATCTCTTCTTGCATATTTAATATTCCATTGCTGATATCCTCTTTCCCTTTAACTTCTGGGCTTTCAAAATTTAGGCCTTTCCGTGCTTTTCCATCAAAAACAATACGAGGAGCATTTTCACCACCGAGTGACAAATCATTGGACTGCTTCAGACTTTTTCTGTTTGACAATGCACTGGTTTCCTGAGAGTGTGAACCATTCCTCTTAGAGTTATGATCATCTGATTCATATGTTGGACGGGAGAGTGGAGGCATCTCTGGAGTATGTGGTTCCACTTCTTGGCCGGCAGAAGAGGGTGACTCATCCATTGATGGCATCTGGTTTGGGAATACTTCAGAAATTGTTCTGTGAGCCTGTCTAAGTGCCCCGGTGGCTTGATCATACCTTTCTGCTAATGCACGGTATGCTCGATAAAACTCCTCCACTTGTTTCATCAACTCTGGGCGTTTCTTGTAGTACATCTCCGCTCTTCTTGCAAAAGAATCAGCATCTTCATTGATAAGCTTGATCATGGCTTTAACCTTCGTGTCCATATCTGTTGCACAAAATGAGATTAATTTTGGTCATGAACCATAGTATATAAATAAATACAGGGGCGTAATTCAATCACTGCAATAAAATGTTCTCGTACAATTTTTCAATTATTCAAAGGGTAGAGAGATATAAACCAACAATGACTTTGTTATATGACTACCGAACAGAACTTTAGGTTTGGAACTATGAAAAATTCAGTTCAACTCCCACCAAGAAACAACAAAATGGGAATTGGGATACCTATGAAGAATACTACATGAAACATTTCCAGATGAGAAGGAGCTTAAACTGGCTAAGATGAGAAGGAGCTTAAACTTCTCCAGAAAACATTTCACATATATTACGAAGTAGTAGTCTTTTAGGAAAAAGGAACATTTCATATTAAAGCAGAACCGATGGGCGTATATGCAATCAATAGTTCAAAGCCTAGCATCCAATTACTTTTAGGAAAATATGAAGATGACACAGGTCACACTATCATAGAAGATCATATCAGGTTCATAAATCAAAACTTTGAGAGAAATTAAAACGCTAGAAGAGACATCATGTGCCTCATGGCAGCTAGAAACACCTGATGATTTTATTTTAAATACTCAGATCAACTAAAGGACTACGGGTGGCTTGTGTACACACCAACCACGAGCGTTGAAAATGTAACGTGTAACTGAGAGAACCTAGTAACATTGTCTTGCTAATTTGATCAGCAAATATCCAAAGAATACCGATGATAACTTCATTTGGTAGTTAAACAGAGCAAAAGGCTCACCGCTGAGATTTTCTTGGAGCCATTTGGAGTTCTTGGGGCTGATATGGCTAACCCACAACCATGAGTACTGCCTTGAGTCATGAGCAGACACAGCCGCCATTGATGCGAGAAGCAAGATGGCACTCTGAACCAGTAAGTAATACCTCACTTCCTCGGTAGAATGTAATATATCACTCCAAATTATGAAAATGCCACAGTTTCCCCACTATTCTGGATGGGGCAGCAAAGAATTATCTGATGCATCTGGAAAGGATTGAGGAACTTCCGGTGAAATGTTTAGCTGTTTTTACCTGGACAATTGGAGAGAAACGGCACAGGTAAAATAAACTAAGCATGCTGCATACAGAAATGAGCAACATAATTGTACAGCTCTCCATGGCCCATGCGATGTATTAGTACTTACAGGTGTGAGGTCTGCGGTTGACTGGAAGAACACAAAGATAAATGAATAGTTCTCACCACGCTAAAACTGGAAGAAAGAAGAAGACAAAACGTGTTAGGTAATTGGATTGGGGGAGAGAGAATTCTGCATAATCACGCAATTAGACTAGCCAACGACCTTACTTTCTCTTTTTGTAAACAAGAAAAACAGAACAGTCAGTAGAGTCAGAAAGCAATCTCACCAAGAATTGAAGTGGGAACGAAAAAGGAACTCCAAAAGCAAAATCAAGCCACGAGAAAAAAATCGCACGGAAAAAGAACTGCGATGCTACAGCAGCAACCTCTGCAAGCAGATCTCGCACGAAACAGACAATCGAACAAATAAAAGGGACGGACGGAATACATAAATAAATCACATGATACACAGCGGCGAGGATTGCCAATTATACTGTTCTTAACACCAGCAGGCAAGAAAGAGAAACCACCAACCAACTACCCGTCAACACCAAAAATTCCGCGGCAACGACGAGTCGCCGAGCATCCAAAGGCAGCAAGGAAGATGGATCCTCGAAGCGTGCCACACAATAAAGAAAACAACTACAGGGTAATGATCGCAGGACGGGAGAGAAAGAATCGAAGATCCAATCTTGCCGCAGAGAAGAAAAACATACGAGGTGGAGTGGGTCGACTCTCTGAGGAGAGGATGCCGAGATTCCCCACCAAAGCTGCCTCCTTTCAACCTCCACGTTCTCACCCCATTTCTTCTCAGTTTAGGTTCCTGTCGGGACTCTGGACGCTTGCCAGTGTGTGCCAAGAAGAAAAGGGACAGCAGGAGGAGGAGGGGGGATGCGGCGGTAGGTCCCAACGAACGAAATGAAAAACAGTGGGAGTAGGAGAGATTTCAGTGATTTGGTTACTTGCCTAATAATGCACCGTGCTTTTTTTTTGAGAATATAATAGTGCACCGTGCTGGAGTAGGAGTAATTCTTTGGGGGAGAAATTCAGGGCGTCATAATTGTTCCGGATCAGACCATTTTGGGGGCAGGTCAAATTTGTGTGTGGGCTTGATTTGAATTTTGCAAGAGACGTACGCTCTTCTCTTATTTTTAGGACAACGCTAGGCACCGGACGACCGACGCCATACTCATGTCCGATTGCATCCCAAGTGTAGCGTTGTTTGTCTACCAACTGTTGGATCAGGCCTCTACTTTTTTTTTCCTTGCATCATTTTTTCCGCAAACCACACCAGCGCGCAAGGGAGGGAGAACGATGGCGTTTTCGTAGAGAGAGAGAGAGAGATGCCGACCCTCCTCCCGCCATGGACGCGCGAGGCCTCGTCAGTGACGGTGCTTGCAGCCTCCGCCGCCGCCGTCGAAGCACACCTCATAGGTGTTCGTATCCCTCCCATCGCTGCCTTTGTTTGCACCTCCTATCGTGGACGGGTCGCTGCCCTGACATCGTCGCCTCGTAGCACCGGCCGACAGCGGTTGCACCTCGTTGCCCCATGGTTGGTTGTAGCACTGGGGCGTGCCTCCCGCCGTCAAGGCTCGTCGCACAGGTCCATCTCCTGGTCGCTACTTTGTCCATCGCCATCGTAGCAAAATCATCTCATTGGTTGCAGTAAAAAAGTCCAACGGCCCTAGCTTCTACAGTTGCCGGTTGCAGCCATCTCAGGCAATATCGTTCTCCGCCATGGCCCATGGCACCATAGTTTTGCACGGTAGCGCCACTTCAGCCTGTTGCACCAAACGACACGGCCGGTCCCATCACCATGCCTTATCGGTCGCAGCGTCTGCGAAACATGGGCGTCGTCATCGTAGCATTGTGCCTCACTAGTTTCGGCCCCACCACGCAAGCCTTTTGATTTCGCATGTTCCAACTTTTTGATTCGTCGATCGCAGCATTTTCGTCCATCGGCAGTAGCTTCGCATCGTAGGTTCCAACTTTTGATTTCACCAATAGTACGTTTCTGCATCGCTACTTCCAGGTTTTGATTTCTCCGGTCGCAATGTTTTCCCCCATCAATAGTCACTTTTGTTTGGCAATGCTAGGTGTATCGATGCAATATAAATTTTTCCTACTGTCGGGTTTTGGGAACGGGGGTACCCAGACTTGCCTACATGCGGCCCACGACGTGGCTCCATCGACGGCCTGGTATAGCCCACCTTCAATACCAACAACACAAGACCCTCGCGAGGGGCCGAGCCTCGCGAGGCGGGCGACACCAAGACCTCCAGAAGGAGCGGTCTCCTCAGTCTGGCTCCTGAGGAGCGGAGATCTCTATGAAAGTCTCCACCTCGTGAGGTTCGGGTGACGCAAGTCATGATGACCGAGGCCAGGCGGGTGCTAGCGGACGCAGTACAACGATTTCCTCTTTGGTGCTAAAGAGGCAATCGCGGGCGCGGAGTCCCGAGGAACCAACCAAAAGTTTCCATTTCTATGCAACAAGACCAAGACCGCCAGGACGGCAGGACGGAGGTCATCGCCAAGCCCACCACGACGTCACGACCAGAAGCTTGCAGGCGAAGACTACCTTTTGTCAGGATAAGATGTACCAGTTGTCTCCCTTCGAATTTGGCCGTTGTGGGATCCCTTCCCGCCTCCATTTTGGGGGAAGAGGACCAAAACCACTATAAAAATAGGGCCTAGCCACCACCGTAGAGGGGACGGATCATTCAGATCATCCTCTCTCTCACCAGCTCAAGAACACACCTCCTGAGGTTGTTCGCCCACTGTACTAGTTCATCCACAGCCCACCTCGAAGCCAATCCACCACAAAGCCAGGTAGGGGTGCGTCGGAGCCTCTCTTCCTCCAGTCGATTCGCCACCGTTTCGCTGTCCCCATGGCTGATGCTCGTCGAGTTCGTGCTGAGCACCGGGCCGCCCTCGCTGCCCGCGTCGCCCAGACGGCGCCGACAGACGACGGCGCTCCCCGTTGCTCCCCATCGCCTGCGGCCAACGCTGCCACCAGCCCCGCGGCCCACGAGCAGTAGGCTTCGTCGATGCAGCCCTCTGTGCGGCGTGATGGGCGCACCGCCACTCCATCACTGACTCCGGCGGCTGCTTCGTCTTCTCACGCTCGTCGCGGGCCGGCGAAAGCGCAGGCTGCGCAGCTCATGGCATGCGAGCTCCTGCGCCATCGCCCGACCGACGACCTCTACGAGGACTGGCTGGCCCGCATCGCCGAGCTCGTCAGCACCGTCAAAGAGGCCCATGCACCTCCCGCTCGCTGCCTCCCCCGCCGCCTCTTGCGGGCGACGTGGCCCACGGTGCGCCTCCTCCACCTCCCAGGCAAGATGTTGTCCCCGAGCCAAGGCATGAGGCTCCACGGCGCGACCCGCCGCGGAGGGCGCTAGCGCGCAACGAGGAAAGCTGCCAAGTGGTGCAGCGGCCGCAAGGAGAGGCGCGTGCGCTCCCAGCACCGCCGTGTCAAGACCGCGTGCCGCCCGCGGTGGTCGTGCGCGAGCGCCAAGATCAGGCTCCACCTCTACGGCGGGCTCCCATGACCACGTCGGGATGCTGCGCGTTCACCCCGGAACTGCGCAGCGTCGTTTGGCTGGGGAAGTTCAAGCCAGACATGCCTCCATGCTACGATGGCACCCCCAATGTTGGTGTCAAAACCGGCGGATCTTGGGTAGGGGGTCCCGAACTATGCATCTAAGGTCGATGGTAACAGGAGACAGGGGAAACAATGTTTACCCAGGTTCGGGCCCTCTCTATGGAGGTAATACCCTACTTCCTGCTTGATTGATCTTGATGAATATGAGTATTACAAGAGTTGATCTACCACAAGATCGTAATGGCTAAAACCCTAGAAGTCTAGCCTGTATGACTGTATATCTTTCCGGACTAAGCCCTCCGGCTTATATAGACACCGGAGGGGACTAGGGTTGTACAAAGTCGGTTACAAAGAAAGGAATCTTCATATTTGGTCGCCAAGCTTGCCTTCCACGCCAAGGAGAGTCCCATCCAGACACGGGAGAGAGTCTTCGGTCTTGTATCTTCACAGCCCATTAGTCTGGCCCATGTCCAACAGGCCGGATGTCCGAGGACCCCTTAGTCCATGACTCCCTCAGTAGCCCCTGAACCAGGCTTCAATGACGAGGTGTCCGGCTCGCAGATTGTCTTCGGCATTGCAAGGCGGGTTCCCCTTTCCGAATACTCCAAGATAGTCTTCGGACGCAACGAACGTGTCCGGATCTGCAACACAAGTACCACACACACAGCTGTAGAGAGTATAGTATTTCACGAGTCCCATCCGCTGACAACTTTTTGTAATGCGACATCACGTCTACCCGGTCATTATTTCGAACCATTTTCTTCTGCCAACCCGCGTTTCGAGATGCGGTTTCCATTGGCACGTCTTGTCAAAGCAGAGATCGTGTCCCCTTATTGCGGTATCCTCATTAATACGGGCGTGGGTAATCCAACTGTGCCGTTTGCACATCCTTTGGGAATATGCGAGTTTTAAGGCGAGCGGGGAGGCGTTCGATATTCACTGCCTTTATAAGGGGATAATGTTGGGGAACGTAGTAATTTAAAAAAAAATCTATGCACACGCAAGATCATGGTGATGCATAGCAACGAGAGGGGAGAGTGTTGTCTACGTACCCTCGTAGACCGTAAGTGGAAGCGTTATATCAACGCGGTTGATGTAGTCGTACGTCTTCACGATCCGACCGATCCAAGTACCGAAAGCACGGCACCTCCGAGTTCTACACACGTTCAACTCGATGACGTCCCCGCCTTCTCGATCCAGCAAGAGGGGCGAAGTAGTAGATGAGTTCCGGCAGCACGACGGTGTGGTGACGGTGTTGGTGAAGAACAATCTCCGCAGGGCTTCGCCTAAGCACTACGAAAACTATGACGGAGGATAAACTAGAGGGGACGGGGTTGCCGGCACACGGCTTGGTGTTTCTTGATGTGTCTTGGGTGCTAGCCCTACCCCTCTATTTATATGTTGAGCCTTGGGGTCGAAACTTGGAGTAAAAGCCTCCACAAAGTCGGTTTCACCCGAAAGGCAAGAGTCCTTCTCGGACTCCAGGGCCAGACGCTAGGGTTCCCGGCGTCTGGCCCCTGGACTCTGCAAAACTTCCTTTTGCGCTTTCCAAAAACCTCGTGGGCTTTCCCCTTTGGCCCAGATAAAGTGTTCTCGTGCCCAAACATTTCGAGAAACATCCAGAACCCCTTCCGATGGATTCCGGAACCTTTCCGAAGATCAAACACTACTATCCACATATCAATCTTTACTTCCGGACCATTCCGGAGTTCCTCGTCATATCCGTGATCTCATCCAAAACTCCGAACAACATTCGGTCACCAACATACATAACTTATAGTACTATATCGTCAACGAACGTTAAGCGTGCGGACCCTATGGGTTCGAGAACTATGTAGACATGACCGAGACACCTCTCTTGTCAATAACCAATAGCGGGACCTGGATGCCCATATTGGCTCCTACATATTCTACGAAGATCTTTATCGGTCAGACCGCATAACAACATACGTTGTTCCCTTTGTCATCGGTATGTTACTTGCCCGAGATTCGATCGTAGGTATCTCAATACCTAGTTCAATCTCGTTACCGGCAAGTCTCTTTACTCGTTCCGTAATACATCATCCCACAACTAACTCATTAGTTGCAATGCTTGCAAGGCTTATAGTGATGTGCATTACCGAGTGGGCCCAGAGATACCTCTCCGATAATCGGAGTGACAAATCCTAATCTCGAAATACGCCAACCCAACAAGTACCTTTGGAGACACCTGTAGAGCACCTTTATAATCACCCAGTTACGTTGTGACGTTTGGTAGCACACAAAGTGTTCCTCCGGTAAACGGGAGTTGCATAATCTCATAGTCATAGGAACATGTATAAGTCATGAAGAAAGCAATAGCAGAATACTAAGCGATCGAGTGCTAAGCTAACGGAATGGGTCAAGTCAATCACATCATTCTCCTAATGCTGTGATCCCGTTAATCAAATGACAACTCATGTCAATGGCTAGGAAACATAACCATCTTTGATCAACGAGCTAGTCAAGTAGAGGCATACTAGTGACACTCTGTTTGTCTATGTATTCACACAAGTATTATGTTTCCGGTTAATACAATTCTAGCATGAATAATAAACATTTATCATGATATAAGGAAATAAATAATAACTTTATTATTGCCTCTAGGGCATATTTCCTTCAGTCTCCCACTTGCACTAGAGTCAAGAATCTAGATTACACAGTAATGATTCTAACACCCATGGAGCCTTGGTGCTGATCATGTTTTGCTCGTGGAAGAGGCTTAGTCAACGGGTCTGCAACATTCAGATCCGTATGTATCTTGCAAATTTCTATGTCTCCCACCTGGACTAGATCCCGGATGGAGTTGAAGCATCTCTTGATGTGCTTGGTTCTCTTGTGAAATCTGGATTCCTTCGCCAAGGCAATTGCACCAGTATTGTCACAAAAGATTTTCATTGGACCCGATGCACTAGGTATGACACCTAGATCGGATATGAACTCCTTCATCCAGTCTCCTTCATTTGCTGCTTCCGAAGCAGCTATGTACTCCGCTTCACACGTAGATCCCGCCACGACGCTTTGTTTAGAACTGCACCAACTAACAGCTCCACCGTTCAATGTAAACACGTATCCGGTTTGCGATTAGAATCGTCCGGATCAGTGTCAAAGCTTGCATCAACGTAACCATTTACGACTAGCTCTTTGTCACCTCCGTAAACGAGAAACACATCCTTAGTCCTTTTCAGGTATTTCAGGATGTTCTTGACCACTGTCCAGTGATCCACTCCTGGATTACTTTGGTACCTCCCTGCTAGACTTATAGCAAGGCACACATCAGGTCTGGTACACAGCATTGCATACATGATAGAGCCTATGGCTGAAGCATAGGGAATATCTTTCATCTTCTCTCTATCGTCTGCAGTGGTTGGGCATTGAGTCTTACTCAACTTCACACCTTGTAACACAGGCAAGAACCCTTTCTTTGCTTGATCCATTTTGAACTTCTTCAAAACTTTGTCAAGGTATGTGCTTTGTGAAAGTCCAATTAAGCGTCTTGATCTATCTCTATAGATCTTGATGCCCAATATATAAGCAGCTTCACCGAGGTCCTTCATTGAAAAACTCTTATTCAAGTATCCCTTTATGCTATCCAGAAATTCTATATCATTTCCAATCAGCAATATGTCATCCACATATAATATCAGAAATGCTACAGAGCTCCCACTCACTTTCTTGTAAATACATGCTTCTCCAAAAGTCTGTACAAAACCAAATGCTTTGATCACACTATCAAAGCGTTTATTCCAACTCCGAGAGGCTTGCACCAGTCCATAAATGGATCGCTGGAGCTTGCACACTTTGTTAGCTCCCTTTGGATCGACAAAACCTTCCGGTTGCATCATATACAACTCTTCTTCTAGAAATCCATTCAGGAATGCAGTTTTTACATCCATTTGCCAAATTTCATAATCATAAAATGCGGCAATTGCTAACATGATTCGGACAGACTTAAGCATCGCTACGGGTGAGAAGGTCTCATTGTAGTCAATCCCTTGAACTTGCGAAAACCTTTCGCAACAAGTCGAGCTTTATAGACAGTAACATAACCGTCAGCGTCAGTCTTGTTCTTGAAGATCCATTTATTCTCAATGGCTTGCCGATCATCGGGCAAGTCAACCAAAGTCCACACTTTGTTCTCATACATGGACCCCATCTCAGATTTCATGGCCTCAAGCCATTTTGCGAAATCTGGGCTCACCATCGCTTCTTCATAGTTCGTAGGTTCGTCATGGTCTAGTAACATAACCTCCAGAACAGGATTACCGTACCACTGTGGTGCGGATCTTACTCTGTTTGACCTACAAGGTTCAGTAACAACTTGATCTAAAGTTTCATGATCATCATCATTAACTTCCTCACTAATTGGTATAGACGTCACAGGAACCGGTTTCTGTGATGAACTACTTTCCAATAAGGGAGCAGGTACGGTTACCTCATCAAGTTCTACTTTCCTCCCACTCACTTCTTTCGAGAGAAACTCCTTCTCTAGAAAGGATCCATTCTTAGCAACGAATGTTTTGCCTTCGGATATGTGATAGAAGGTGTACCCAACAGTCTCCTTTGGGTATCCTATGAAGACACATTTCTCCGATTTGGGTTCGAGCTTATCAGGTTGAAGCTTTTTCACATAAGCATCGCAGCCCCAAACTTTAAGAAACGACAACTTTGGTTTCTTGCCAAACCACAGTTCATAAGGCGTCGTCTCAATGGATTTCGATGGTGCCCTATTTAACGTGAATGCAGCCGTCTCTAAAGCATAAGCCCAAAATGATAGTGGTAAATCAGTAAGAGACATCATAGATCGCACTATATCTAGTAAAGTACGATTACGACGTTCGGACACACCATTACGCTGTGGTGTTCCGGGTGGCGTGAGTTGCGAAACTATCCCGCATTGTTTCAAATGTAGACCAAACTCGTAACTCAAATATTCTCCTCCACGATCAGATCGTAGAAACTTTATTTTCTTGTTACGATGATTTTCAACTTCACTCTGAAATTCTTTGAACTTTTCAAATAAGTAGATATACCCATATCTACTAAAATCATCTGTGAAGGCGAGAAAATAACGATATCCGCCGCGAGCCTCAACATTCATCGGACCACATACATCTGTATGTATGATTTCCAACAAATCTGTTGCTCGCTCCATAGTTTCGGAGAACGGCGTTTTAGTCATCTTGCCCATGAGGCATGGTTCGCAAGTACCAAGTGATTCATAATCAAGTGATCCCAAAAGTCCATCAGTATGGAGTTTCTTCATGCACTTTACACCAATATGACCCAAACGGCAGTGCCACAAATAAGTTGCACTATCATCATCAACTCTGCATCTCTTGGTTTCAACATTATGAATATGTGTATCACTACTATCGAGATTCATCAAAAATAGACCACTCTTCAAGGGTGCATGACCATAAAAGATATTACTCATACAAATAGAACAACCATTATTCTCTGATTTAAATGAATAACCGTCTCGCATCAAACAAGATCCAGATATAATGTTCATGCTCAACGCTGGCACCAAATAACAATTATTTAGGTCTAATACTAATCCCGAAGGTAGATGTAGAGGTAGCGTGCCGACGGCGATCACATCGACTTTGGAACCGTTTCCCACGCGCATCGTCACCTCGTCCTTGGCTAGTGTTCGCTTAATCTGTAGTCCCTGTTTTGAGTTGCAAATATTAGCAACAGAACCAGTATCAAATACCCAGGTGCTACTGCGAGCTCTGGTAAGGTACACATCAATAACATGTATATCACATATACCTTTGTTCACCTTGCCATCCTTCTTATCCGCCAAATACTTGGGGCAGTTCCGCTTCCAGTGACCAGTCTGCTTGCAGTAGAAGCACTCAGTCTCAGGCTTAGGTCCAGACTTGGGTTTCTTCTCTTGAGCAGCAACTTGCTTGCTGTTCTTCTTGAAGTTCCCCTTCTTCTTCCCTTTGCCCTTTTTCTTGAAACTGGTGGTCTTATTAACCATCAACACTTGATGCTCCTTCTTGATTTCTACCTCCGCAGCTTTTAGCATTGCGAAGAGCTCGGGAATCGTCTTATCCATCCCTTGCATGTTATAGTTCATCACGAAGCTCTTGTAGCTTGGTGGCAGTGATTGAAGAATTTTGTCAATGACGCTATCATCCGGAAGATTAACTCCCAGTTGAATCAAGTGATTATTATACCCAGACATTTTGAGTATATGCTCACTAACAGAACTATTCTCCTCCATCTTACAGATGTAGAACTTATTGGAGACTTCATATCTCTCAATCCGAGCATTTGCTTGAAATATTAACTTCAACTCCTGGAACATCTCATATGCTCCATGACGTTCAAAACGTCGTTGAAGACCCGGTTCTAAGCCGTAAAGCACGGCACACTGAACTATCGAGTAGTCATCAGCTTTGCTCTGCCAGACGTTCATAACATCTGGTGTTGCTCCTGTAGTAGGTTTGGCACCTAGCGGTGCTTCCAGGACGTAATTCTTCTGTGCAGCAATGAGGATAATCCTCAAGTTACGGACCCAGTTCGTGTAATTGCTACCATCATCTTTCAACTTTGCTTTCTCAAGGAACACATTAAAATTCAACGGAACAACAGCACGGGCCATCTATCTACAATCAACATAGACAAGCAAGATACTATCAGGTATTAAGTTCATGATAAATTTAAGTTCAATTAATCATATTACTTAAGAACTCCCACTTAGATAGACATCCCTCTAATCCTCTAAGAGATCACATGATCCAAATCAACTAAACCATAACCGATCATCACGTGAAATGGAGTAGCTTTCAATGGTGAACATCACTATGTTGATCATATCTACGATATGATTCACGCTCGACCTTTCGGTATCAGTGTTCCGAGGCCATATCTGCATATGCTAGGCTTGTCAAGTTTAACCTGAGTATTCTGCGTGTGCAAAACTGGCTTGCACCCGTTGTAGATGGACGTAGAGCTTATCACACCCGATCATCACGTGGTGTCTGGGCACGACGAACTTTGGCAACGGTGCATACTCAGGGAGAACACTTTTATCTTGAAATTTAGTGAGAGATCATATTATAATGCTACCGTCAATCAAAGCAAGATAAGATGCATAAAAGATAAACATCACATGCAATCAATATAAGTGATATGATATGGCCATCATCATCTTGTGCTTGTGATCTCCATCTCCGAAGCACCGTCCTGATCACCATCGTCACCGGTGCGACACCTTGATCTCCATCGTAGCATCGTTGTTGTCTCGCCAATCTTATGCTTCTACGACTATCGCTACCGCTTAGTGATAAAGTAAAGCATTACAGGACGATTGCATTGCATACAATAAAGCGACAACCATATGGCTCCTGCCAGTTGCCGATAACTCGGTTACAAAACATGATCATCTCATACAATAAAATATAGCATCATGCCTTGACCATATCACATCACAACATGCCCTGCAAAAACAAGTTAGACGTCCTCTACTTTGTTGTTGCAAATTTTACGTGGCTGCTATGGGCTTAGCAAGAACTGTTCTTACCTACGCATCAAAACCACAACGATAGTTTGTCAAGTTGGTGCTGTTTTAACCTTCGCAAGGACCGGGCGTAGCCACACTCGGTTCAACTAAAGTTGGAGAAACTGACACCCGCCAGCCACCTGTGTGCAAAGCACGTCGGTAGAACCAGTCTCGCGTAAGCGTACGCGTAATGTCGGTCCAGGCCGCTTCATCCAACAATACTGCCGAACCAAAGTATGACATGCTGGTAAGCAGTATGACTTATATCGCCCACAACTCACTTGTGTTCTACTCGTGCATATGACATCTATGCATAAAACCTGGCTCGGATGCCACAGTTGGGGAACGTAGTAATTTCAAAAAAAAATCCTACGCACACGCAAGATCATGGTGATGCATAGCAACGAGAGGGGAGAGTGTTGTCTACGTACCCTCGTAGACCGTAAGCGGAAGCGTTATATCAACGCGGTTGATGTAGTTGTACATCTTCATGATCCGACCGATCCAAGTACCGAAAGCACAGCACCTCCGAGTTCTACACACGTTCAGCTCGATGACGTCCTCGCCTTCTCGATCCAGCAAGAGGGGCGAAGTAGTAGATGAGTTCCGGCAGCACGACGGCGTGGTGACGGTGTTGGTGAAGAACAATCTCCGCAGGGCTTCGCCTAAGCACTACGAAAACTATGACGGAGGATAAACTAGAGGGGACGGGGTTGCCGGCACACGGCTTGGTGTTTCTTGATGTGTCTTGGGTGCTAGCCCTACCCCTCTATTTATATGTTGAGCCTTGGGGTCGAAACTTGGAGTAAAAGCCTCCACAAAGTCGGTTTCACCCGAAAGGCAAGAGTCCTTCTCGGACTCCAAGGCCAGACGTCAGGGTTCCCGGCGTCTGGACCCAGACGCTAGGGACCCTGGCGTCTGGCCCCTAGACTCCGCAAAACTTCCTTTTGCGCTTTCCAAAAACCTCGTGGGCTTTCCCCTTTGGCCCAGATAAATTGTTCTCGTGCCTAAACATTTCGGGAAACATCCGGAACCCCTTCCGATGGATTCCGGAACCTTTCCGGAGATCAAACACTACTATCCACATATCAATCTTTACTTCTGGACCATTCCAGAGTTCCTCGTCATATCCGTGATCTCATCCAAAACTCCAAACAACATTCGGTCGCCAACATACATAACTTATACTACTATATCGTCAACGAACGTTAAGCGTGCGGACCTACGGGTTCGAGAACTATGTAGACATGACCGAGACACCTCTCTTGTCAATAACCAATAGCGGGACCTGGATGCCCATATTGGCTTCTACATATTCTACGAAGATCTTCATCGGTCAGACTGCATAACAACATACGTTGTTCCCTTTGTCATTAGTATGTTACTTGCCCGAGATTCGATCGTAGGTATCTCAATACCTAGTTCAATCTCGTTACCGGCAAGTCTCTTTACTCGTTCCGTAATACATCATCCCGCAACTAACTCATTAGTTGCAATGCTTGCAAGGCTTATAGTGATGTGCATTACCGAGTGGGCACAAAGATACCTCTCCGACATTCGGAGTGACAAATCCTAATCTCGAAATACGCCAACCCAACAAGTACCTTTGGAGACACCTGTAGAGCACCTTTATAATCACCCAGTTACGTTGTGACATTTGGTAGCACACAAAGTGTTCCTCCGGTAAACGGGAGTTGCATAATCTCATAGTCATAGGAACATGTATAAGTCATGAAGAAAGCAATAGCAGAATACTAAACGATCGAGTGCTAAGCTAACGGAATGGGTCAAGTCAATCACATCATTCTCCTAATGATGTGATCCCGTTAATCAAATGACAACTCATGTCAATGGCTAGGAAACATAACCATCTTTGATCAACGAGCTAGTCAAGTAGAGGCATACTAGTGACACTCTGTTTGTCGATGTATTCACACAAGTATTATGTTTCCGGTTAATACAATTCTAGCATGAATAATAAACATTTATCATGATATAAGGAAATAAATAATAACTTTATTATTGCCTCTAGGGCATATTTCCTTCAGATAAGGACTCCCTTCCTTCACCCACGCCTTCTCTTCTTCGTCTGCCCTTCCATTCTCGAGCTCCAGTGCCCAAGTTCTCATCTTTTCCGCCTCAAGCAAGCACTCCACCATGTCCGGGTCTGGAGGGCAAGGCAAGTGGGTGGCCTCCTCCATTAAGGAGAAGGACATCGCCGAGCTTTGGGAGGCCGGGTATCTAGCGAAGGAAATCGCCCACCGCCTTCCGACCAAGGGGCAAGTCGTACCTACACCAAAGCCCAACGAGAGGGTGGTGTTCATCCCTCATTTCGTCCGTGGGTTAGGGTTTCCACTCCACCCTTTCGTCCGTGGACTGATGTTCTATTACGGGCTAGATTTCCATGATCTAGCCCCGAACTCTTTCCTCAACATCTCGGCATTCATTGTCATGTGTGAGGCTTTCCTCCGCATCTAGCCCCACTTCGGACTGTGGCTCAAGATCTTCAACGTGAAGCCGAAGGTGGTGGATGGCCAACACGCGGAGTGCGGAGGAGCCATGGTGAGCAAGATGCCCAACGTCACATGGCCCAAAGGCACGTTTGTAGAGACTGTCAAGGAGTGGTAGAAGTTGTGGTTCTACATCACAGAGCCCCGCGACGCCACCTGGGCCGCGGCTCCCGAATTCAAGTCCGGAACTCCAATGCGGCTTACCTCCTAGATGGAGAAGGGCCCAAATTGGTCTTCGTCGGATGAGCTGATAGCGTTGCAAACGCGCATCCAAAGCATGGTGGACAAAAACATCAAGCTCATCGACGTGATCCAGGTGATGCTAGTTCGCCAGATCCTCCCCTGCCAAAGCCGAACCTCCCCTTTATGGGAATTCGATCCGGAGAAGCACCAAACCTTGGTGAGGCTCTTCGGAACCACTCACGAAGATGCCTGGAAGTTGATCTTCAAGGGCAACGAGAAGCCGCCTGCCACAGACTCGGAGCACGATCTTGCCCATCCCGCCAATGCGGTAAGTCCTTCATGTCTCAAGGCGTACCCTCTACTTGCTTGTTCAAGGAGGGTAACTTTACCAATTTATTCTTTCAGGTATGGACAGAGAAAGCGGAGCGGATTCAATGTTCGGCTCCGCTGCCCGAAGAACCAGTCATCCCGCTCTTGGCGAAGATGCTGGTCCCGGCGCCCTATCAGCCGCCGGAGAAGAAGGCCAAGAAGAAGGCCAAGGGGGCCAAAAGTGGCCCTCGTCGCAAGGGTGCTTCGGACGTGACATCCGAAGACGACGAGACCCATTCCTCCGTCGCTGAGGATGACGATGACGAGGAGGAGGAAAACAACCCTCCCCCTGATGGGGGAAGGAAGAAGAGGGCGGCCTCCGCGAGTCTGGAGGCGGAGGCGTCAAAGAGGGGAAGGGCTCCCTTGCAGATAACTCCGCATGGGATGTCGACAGCAGTCCGGAGCGACGCCCCCGGAACAAGCCCCTGGCCGCATCGTAAGTGCTGGAAAACTCGTATTCGTCCGTGTATCCTGCCTCTTCGCCTCATGGTATTAACATGTCAAATAACGCTATTGCAGTCCGGCCCACGACAGCTCCCAGCGATCCTCATCAGGAGGTTCGCTGGACTCGAAGGCGATGGCCAGCGAGTCACTGCCGGCCGCTCAATCTCCCAAGGCCAAGGGCGACGCCGAGGTGTTGCCCCGAAGGACCTTCCCCGACCAGGGAGAGGGTCAGGAGGCGCTAGAGGGCACGACCTCAATCGCCGGACACATGGGGGAGCAGACCCCCATGGAGACGGGCGATGGGCGCCATTCTCAGTTCGGCCACCAGCCGAATACGATACTGGAGACCTATACGGCTCCGGAATCCGGCGAGCAACCTCTTTTGAAAGAAGGGGGTGTGCCTATTCCGCCGGTGACCTCTGTCCAACCAGAGGCACCGGATAATCTGTTGGAAGCGCTACGAGGCGCTTCCATCGTGGATGAACAGCGTATCCTTATGGGTACGGTGATTGAGAGGGTTCAGTCTATCAAGAGCAGACTAACTGAAGCCTGCAGTAGCCTGCTGACCGGCTTTGAGGTAAGCGAGGCAAGAGAAAAAATCCCAATACAGACAGTAGCCCCTGAGACGGTGTCCGGTGTTTGGAAAGAAAAAGCCGGACAGAGGATCAATTAATTTTCGCAGGAAGCTAACTAAATGTGTCTTATATGAATGAGCAGGCGTCGTTGCTGGCCGCGACCTCACACACTGCCGAAGTCTCCGGACTAAAGTAGAGACTGGAGCGGGCCGAGGAAGAGCTCGGCCAAGCGAGGAAGCAGCTAGAAGACCAGCAAGGTATGCAATGACTCGCTATATAATCGGAAAGAATAAATGATGTGTATTGACCGTAGTGTCATGATATGTGTAGGAGCGACGACCGAGGTCGAGGCCCTTAAAAAGGCCCTGGTCGAAGCCGAGGAGAAAGCTGCCAAGGAGCAAGCCACCCGCAAGAAGCTCAAGGCCAGGCTTAACGAGGTCCAGCAAGAGCTCCAGGACGCTGTGAAAAAGTGCGATGCCTTGGAGTGCGATGTTTCGGCTCGAGAGACCAAACTCGCCAAAGCGCGGAAGAGGCCCGGGTTGAAGCCGAGGGCGCCCTCCAGGAGATCCAGGAGGCCAAGAAGATCGCGGCGGGTAAGGCGTTTAGTATGCAAAGCAAGTATGTGAAGAAGAAGTATTTCTTACTAACCCGGATTCAGAGTTCTCCAGGGGCGTTTGCGATCTGCCGCGCAGTGTGTCTGACGCTGCGGAGTTCTTCCGAGCCGAAGAAGGGAGCTCAACGGAGAAGCTGTTCCGGTCGCAATATCTTGCGTCAGAACATACAGTGCCCTTTAGCGATCAGCTAAAACAGCTGGTCGAGCTGCATAGGGTGGCCGAGCTAGCCATGAAGGATTTGATAATCCGTCTGTGGCCTGCCGAAGCTATACCCAGCAGCTACTTCGGGCTCGTGAAGCGGCTGGTGAGCGCCTCCTCGGCTGGCCGTCGTCAAGCGGTCGGCCTGCATCGAGGGCGCGCGCATGGCCTTCGCCCGCGTCAAGGTATGGTGGGCGAAGATGGATGCCGTCAAGCTTGTGACCGAGGGGCCACCCGAAGGCAAGGAGCACCGCACGCCCGAGCGGTATTTTGAAGACGTCCTGGAGGGGTCTCGCATTGTGGCGACGCAATGTGCGCAGGACATTATCTTTGAATGAATACATTCATGTTTGTCTCTGCCTTGTATGATGAGGACAAGGTTGTTATGTAATAATATTTGTTATGTTGTTTTAAAAAAATTACCTCCTGTGCGGCCGTGTTTTGTAAAATCTGAGAGTTGGCCAGTCGTCGGCTTCTGCCCCCACGTAGGTAGTACGGGGGTGTTCGGGATGTAATCTAAACACTCTTGATCCAATTGTTTGGTCCTTGAAGGAGGTGTTTAGCGCAACGAACCAGGCAATCAGACAATGCGGCTTTAGCACCCTCACTTAGCCATAGGAGTTTGACAGTAAAAATTTAGGCGCAGCCCCTGGTATCCGAACTGGGAAGCTGTAAACACCTGATCGGGCAAGTACCAATCCTTCGTGTAATGCGGAAAAAATCTCTAAGGATTTGAGACCTCCGAAGAGTTGACCGGCTCTCGCCACATCATGACAGTCAGTTTTTGGCTTTCTCTACTGAGGTGCTCATCCGTGTAAACCAGGGCACAATCGCAGTAGTTCTCCCTTTACTACCTTAGCCGATATAGCGAAACGTAAGGTAGCAAGCACAGGAGCCGGGCAAACCAACTATTGACCAAAGACATGATTCGGTGCCAATGCATATAGTGCTAAATTCGGGGTGCCGAACTGTACTGTAAAAAGTGTTCGGACTTTGTTGCCGTAGTGCGGGGCGCTATGAAGCCCCTGGCAAATTGAAACGTACCACAGTGTACGGGTGCTATATGATAAGGTTATTAATAGAAAAAAGAAAAAAGAAAATGAGCAAAGGTAATGAGCACAGGCCCTAAAATTTGGGCCGCAAACTGTTTCCATTATAATTTGATTAATACGTCAAAGCGTATTGATACAAATAGTGCGATAAGCAACATGTTATTTAACATGCCACAACCAAGGGAGAGCTGCGTGTGGGTCCTGAAAACAGGTAGAGTGATCATTAAAGAAAACACCTAGAAATTCCCATGTACGTCTGTGCTTCTTGCCATCTTGGTGTATTGATCCTTCGAAAGGACCGCCGGTCAGGCCGTCAGAGGAGGCCTGTGGAAAAGAAACCTAAAAAGGAGAAAAAGGGAACAATGAAAGTATATGTGTCCAGGAGCGGTCGAGCCGTATTGTGGATCACAAGGTAGGTATGCCTCCGTCTATGCCCATGGTATTTTGAGTGCATAGTTATGTACGCGCGGTGCGAATGCCGCCACTTTATCGGGACTGGGACGGAGGCCAAATTGTTAATCGAGCTCTCGACGAGCCGAACTATCCTGCTGCAGAATAGTCCGGACTCTCTTGACAGTGTCCGGGAGTTCGGCCGCTGAATTGAGGTTCTGCTTGAGAAGGTCGCTCTGTACTTCTGCTGCTAAGGCAGCGGTGTGCTCCTCAGTACGGAGGGAGCGTTCCGTATTTCCATTAACTGTTATGACGCCGCGCGGTCCAGGCATCTTGAGCTTGAGATAAGCATAATTTGGCACCGCATTAAATCGAGCAAATGCCGTTCGTCCCAGCAGTGCGTGATAGCCGCTGCGAAAGGGGACGATATCGAAGATTAACTCTTCACTTCGGAAGTTATCCGGAGATCCGAAGACAACCTCGAGTGTGATTGAGCCCGTACAGCGGGCCTCTACACCTGGTATGACTCCTTTAAAGGTAGTCTTTATGGGTTTGATCCGTGATGGGTTAATGCCCATTTTGCGCACTTTATCCTGATAGAGCAGACTGAGGCTGCTGCCACCGTCCATGAGGACTCGCGTCAGGTGGAATCCATCAATGATTGGGTCGAGGACCAGTGCGGCTGAACCGCCATGGCGGATACTGGACGGATGATCCCGACGATCAAAAGTGATCGGGCATGACGACCATGGATTGAATTTTGGGGCGACTGGCTCTATCGCATAGACGTCCTTGAGCGCGCGCTTGCGCTCCCTCTTGGGCATGTGTGTAGCATATATCATGTTCACCGTTTTGACCTAAGGGGGAAACTTCTTTTGTCCCCCTGTGTTCGGTTGCCGGGGCTCCTCGTCATCGTCCTTGCTTTGCGATCCCTTTTCCTTGTTCTCGGCGTTTAACTTGCCGGCCTGTTTGAAAACCCAACAATCTATGTTGATATGATTGGCTGGTTTGTTTGGGGTGCCATGGATCTGGCACGGACGGTCGAGTATGCGGTCCAAGCTAGATTGCCCCGAGTTGTTTCTTTTGTATGGCTTCTTCCGCTGACCGGACTTGGAGCCACTGAATCCGGCGTTGACTGTCGTGTCATCGGGTTGTCACCATTGCTTCGGCGTTTGTGTGTGCTGCGTCGAAGCTTGTTGTTGCTATTTTTTACCTCGGAGGTGCCTGTTTTGCTTGCTGTGTTTTTGCTACGAGCGAGCCAACTATCCTCACCCGCGCAAAAGCGGGTCATGAGTGCCATGAGGGCTGCCATGGACTTCAGCTTTTCCTGGCCGAGGTGGCGGGCGAGCCATTCGTCACGGATGCTATGTTTAAAGGCCGCTAGGGCTTCGGCATCCGGACAGTCGACGATCTGGTTCTTTTTGGTTAGGAACCTAGTCCAGAATTTCCTGGCTGACTCTCCAGGCTGTTGAACTATGTGACTTAAGTCATCGGCATCTGGTGGCCGGACATATGTACCTTGGAAATTGTCAAGAAAGGCTTCCTCCAAGTCCTCCCAGCTGCCAATAGAATTTTCTGGCAGACTGTTTAACCAGTGCCGAGCTGGCCCTTTGAGTTTGAGTGGGAGGTATTTGATGGCGTGAAGGTCATCTCCGCGGGCCATATGGATGTGGAGAATAAAATCCTCGATCCAAACCGCGAGATCAGTTGTTCCATCGTATGATTCGATATTTACGGGTTTAAACCCTTCTGGGAATTCATGATCCATTACTTCGTCAGTGAAGCAAAGGGGGTGTGCGGCGCCTCTATATCGGGCCACATCGCGACGTAGCTCCGATGGAGTCCGTCTGCGGTTTTCGGCCTGGGCATGACTAGGCTTGTCACGTCCGAATATATAGCCGTCGTCTCGTGTCGGGGCACGTCCTCGCGATCCGTAGATCGATCTGGTATGCCCTACTCTACTGTCCAGGTCCTGCCGAAGGTCATACGTATAGCCCCGAGCTGTTCTATCTCTGCCTTTACGGCGAGGTGGGGCAGACTGGTGTTCGGCTTGAGTTGCCGCTTTATCCCGACCGCGTGGTGGTCGGTCGGCCGCATTGCACGATGATGGTACGGGCTCCGGTGCCTCATCATCGAACTGAGGTAGCAATTTGCGCTTCGGGTAACTTTTGGTTGGGCGCTTAAGGCCGTATTCTTCGGCTGCTAGGACATCAGCCCATCTGTCGTTGAGCAGATCTTGATCGGCTTGAAGCTGCTGCTGCTTCTTTTTCAGGCTCCTTGCAGTGGCTATTAGCTGGCGCTTGAAGCGCTCCTGCTCGAGAGGTTCCTCAGGAACGATAAAATCCTCGTTGCCGAGGCTCACCTCCTCCTCCTCGGAGAGCGGATGATAACTACCGTCCTCCGAGTCTTTGTCTATGGCCTGTTCATCAGGGCTAACTTGCCCATCTTCCCGATTGTCCTATTCGGCAATTTGTTCGGGCGAGTCTTCTATGTCTTCGGCGCCATCCGGAGTGTTATCGTCTCCTGTGCCGGTATTGCTGTCTTTGCCGCGACGCGATTTAGAGCAGTGCCGCTGACGCCGGCGCTTTGGTTGTGTCTTAGGAGGGTCATCCTCAACTGGGTTTTCCTTGTCATCGCCGCTATTATCTTTTGGTGCATCCACCATGTATATGTCATATGAGGAAGTGGCCATCCATCATCCGGTGAACGGCGGGTTTTGGGCCTCCTCTTCTCTGGCATCGTCGTCCATACCGTCGATGTCTTCGGAGTCATAATCGAGCGTGTCGGTTAGGTCTTCGACAGTGGCTATGAAGTGGGCGGTGGGTGGGAAACGAAATTCTCCATCATTAGCCTCCAGTTCAAACCGGATATAATTCGGCTGAGAGTCCCCCGCTAGGGATAGATTCTTTAATGAGTTCAACACATCGCCTAAAGGCGAGTGCCGGAAGATGTCCGCGGCGCTGAATTCGGCGATCGATGACCGATCCTGCTCGACATACGGGGACGCACATAGTTCGGAACTTATAGTCGGAAACGAGTCCGAGGTTCCGATGACACGGACATCACCCGAGGTTAGGTCTGTGTGCGGCTCCAACGCCGCGGAATCAGCGGCTTCCGTGGTGGGGTTAGGCTTCCCGTCCTCGGATGGCGCGATCTGCTCAGGATCTAAGGCCAGAGCGGTTACATGTGCAATTTCTTGGGTATGGCCCGGTGACAGATTTAAGTCATGTTCATCGTGGTGGTGGGGAGCGACTGCCGTGGTCTCGAATTCGTCGAAGATCAAGTCTCCGTGGATGTCCGCGACGTACTTCAAGCTCCCGAATCTGACCTGACGGCCATGGGCGTAGCTATCGATCTGCTCTAGATGGCCAAGCGAGTTGGCCCGCAGTGCGAAGCCGCCGAACACGAAGATCTGTCCGGGGAGGAAGACCTCTCCTTGGACAGCATTGTTGTAGATGATTGAAGGAGCCATCAAACCTTTTTGAGGACGGCACAGTGGAACTCTCAATGAAAGCACCAATGTCGGTGTCAAAACCGGCGGATCTCGGGTAGGGGGTCCCGAATTGTGCATCTAAGGTCGATGGTAACAGGAGACAGGGGACACAATGTTTACCCAGGTTCGGGCCCTGTCTATGGAGCTAATACCCTACTTCCTGCTTGATTGATCTTGATGAATATGAGTATTACAAGAGTTGATCTACCACGAGATCGTAATGGCTAAAACCCTAGAAGTCTAGCCTGTATGACTGTATATCTTTCCGGACTAAGCCCTCCGGCTTATATAGACACCAGAGGGGACTAGGGTTGTACAAAGTCGGTTACAAAGAAAGGAATCTTCATATTTGGTCGCCAAGCTTGCCTTCCACGCCAAGGAGAGTCCCATCCGGACACGGGAGAGAGTCTTCGGTCTTGTATCTTCACAGCCCATTAGTCCGACCCATGTCCAACAGGCCGGACGTCCGAGGACCCCTTAGTCTAGGACTCCCTCACCCAACCCTACCGAGTTCCTGCAGCTCTACGAGTTGAGCATCGAGGCGACCAGTGGCGACGAGAAGGTCATGGCGAACTGGTTTCCCATGGCCCTCAAAGATGGTGCGCGCTCGTGGCTCCTGAACCTCCCGGTGGGATCGATATCCTCCTGGGATGAGATGCGAGAACGCTTCATCACCAACTTCTAGGGCACTCGCTGAAGGAAATATGCCCTAGAGGCAATAATAAAGTTATTATTTATTTCCTTATATCATGATAAATGTTTATTATTCATGCTAGAATTGTATTAACCGGAAACATGATACATGTGTGAATACATAGACAAACAGAGTGTCACTAGTATGCCTCTACTTGACTAGCTCGTTGATCAAAGATAGATAGGTTTCCTAGCCATAGACATGAGTTGTCATTTGATTAACGGGATCACATCATTAGGAGAATGATGTGATTGACTTGACCCATTCCGTTAGCTTAGCACTCGATCGTTTAGTATGTTGCTATTGCTTTCTTCATGACTTATACATGTTCCTATGACTATGAGATTATGCAACTCCCGTTTACCGGAGGAACACTTTGTGTGCTACCAAACGTCACAACGTAACTGGGTGATTATAAAGGTGCTCTACAGGTGTCTCCAAAGGTACTTGTTGGGTTGGCGTATTTCGAGATTAGGATTTGTCACTCCGATTGTCGGAGAGGTATCTTTGGGCCCACTCAGTAATACACATCACTATAAGCCTTGCAAGCATTGTGACTAATGAGTTAGTTGCGGGATGATGTATTACGGAACGAGTAAAGAGACTTGCCGGTAACGAGATTGAACTAGGTATCGAGATACCGACGATCGAATCTCGGGCAAGTAACATACCGATGACAAAGGGAACAACGTATGTTGTTATGCGGTCTGACCGATAAAGATCTTCGTAGAATATGTAGGAGCCAATATGGGCATCCAGGTCCCGCTATTGGTTATTGACCGGAGACGTGTCTCGATCATGTCTACATAGTTCTCGAACCCGTAGGGTCCGCACGCTTAACGTTACGATGACAGTTATATTATGAGTTTATATGTTTTGATGTACCGAAGGTTGTTCGGAGTCCCGGATGTGATCACGGACATGACGAGGAGTCTCGAAATGGTCGAGACATAAAGATTGATATATTGGAAGCCTATGTTTGGACATCGGAAGTGTTTCCGGTGAAATCGGGATTTTTCCGGAGTACCGGGAGGTTACCGGAACCCCCCGGTAATTTAATGGGCCTTAGTGGGCCTAGGTGGAAGAGAGGAGAGGAGGCCAGGGCAGGGCCACGCGCCCGTCCCCCCCAGTCCGAATAGGACAAGGAGAGGGGGGCGGCGCCCGCCCTTCCTTCCTCCCCTCCACCTTTTCCCCCTTTCTCTCCTAGTCCAACATGGAAAAGGGGGGGAGTCCTACTCCCGGTAGGAGTAGGACTCCTCCTGGCGCGCCTCTCCTCTAGGCCGGCCGAAACCCCCCTTGCAACTTTATATACGGGGGCAGGGGGGCACCTCTAAACACACAATTGATCATTGATCTCTTAGCCGTGTGCGGTGCCCCCCTCCACCATATTACACCTCGATAATATCATAGCGGTGCTTAGGCGAAGCCCTGCGTCGGTAGAACATCATCATCGTCACCACGCCGTCGTGCTGACGAAACTCTCCCTCAACACTCGGCTGGATCGGAGTTCGAGGGACGTCATCGAGCTGAACGTGTGCTGAACTCGGAGGTGCCGTGCGTTCGGTACTTGATCGGCCGGATCGTGAAGACGTACGACTACATCAACCGCGTTGTGTTAACGCTTCCGCTTTCGGTCTACGAGGGTATGTAGACAACACTCTCCCCTCTCGTTGCTATGCATCACCATGATCTTGCGTGTGCGTAGGAATTTTTTTGAAATTACTACGTTCCCCAACAGTGGTATCAGAGCCTGGTTTTATGCGTTGATGTTATGTGCACGAGTAGAACACAAGTGAGTTGTGGGCGATATAAGTCATACTGCTTACCAGCATGTCATATTTTGGTTCAGCGGTATTGTGAGATGAAGCGGCCCGGACTGACATTACGCGTACGCTTACGCGAGACTGGTTTCACCGTTGCGAGCACTTGATGCTTAAAGGTGACTGGCGGGTGTCTGTCTCTCTCACTTTAGTTGAACTGAGTATGGCTACGCCCGGTCCTTGCGAAGGTTAAAACAGCACCAACTTGACAAACCATCGTTGTGGTTTTGATGCGTAGGTAAGAACGGTTCTTGCTAAGCCCGTAGCAGCCACGTAATACTTGCAACAACAAAGTAGAGGACGTCTAACTTTTTTTTGCAGGGCATGTTGTGATGTGATATGGTCAAGACATGATGCTAGATTTTATTGTATGAGATGATCATGTTTTGTAACCGAGTTATCGGCAACTGGCAGGAGCCATATGGTTGTCGCTTTATTGTATGAAATGCAATCGCCATGTAATTGTTTTACTTTATCACTAAGCAGTAGCGATAGTCGTAAAATCAATAGTTGGCGAGACGACAACGATGCTACGATGGAGATCAAGGTGTCGCGCCGGTGGCGATGGTGATCATGACGGTGCTTCGGAGATGGAGATCACAAGCACAAGATGATGATGGCCATATCATATCACTTATATTGATTTCATGTGATGTTTATCTTTTATGCATCTTATCTTGCTTTGATTGACGATAGCATTATAAGATGATCTCTCACTAAATTTCAAGATAAAAGTGTTCTCCCTGAGTATGCACCGTTGCCAAAGTTCGTCGTGCCCAGACACCATGTGATGATCGGGTGTGATAAGCTCTACGTCCATCTACAACGGGTGCAAGCCAGTTTTGCACACGCAGAATACTCAGGTTAAACTTGACGAGCCTAGCATATGCAGATATGGCCTCGGAACACGAAGACCGAAAGGTCGAGCGTGAATCATATAGTAGATATGATCAACATAGTGATGTTCACCATTGAAACTACTCCATCTCACGTGATGATCGGACATGGTTTAGTTGATATGGATCACGTGATCACTTAGAGGATTAGAGGGATGTCTATCTAAGTGGGAGTTCTTAAGTAATATGATTAATTGAACTTAAATTTATCATGAACTTAGTCCTGATAGTATTTTGCAAATTATGTTGTAGATCAATAGCTCACGTTGTTGCTTCCCTGTGTTTATTCTTGATATGTTCCTAGAGAAAAATTATGTTGAAAGATGTTAGTAGCAAAGAAGCGGATTGGATCCATGATCTGAGGATTATCCTCATTGTTGCACAGAAGAATTATGTCCTTGATGCACCGCTAGGTGACAGACCTATTGCAGGAGCATATGCAGATGTTATGAACGTTTGGCTAGCTCAATATGATGACTACTTGATAGTTTAGTGCACCATGCTTAACGGCTTAGAATCGGGACTTCAAAGACATTTTGAACGTCATGCACCATATGAGATGTTCCAGGTGTTGAAGTTGATATTTCAAGCATATACCCGAGTTGAGAGATATGAAGTCTCCAACAAGTTCTATAGTTAAAAGATGGAGGAGAATAGCTCAACCAGTGAGCATGTGCTCAGATTGTCTGGGTACTACAATCGCTTGAATCAAGTGGGAGTTAATCTTCCAGATAAAATAGTGATTGACAGAATTCTCTAGTCACCATCACCAAAGTTAGTAGAACTTCGTGATGAACTATAGTATGTAAGGGATGACGAAAGTAATTCCCGAGCTCTTCGCGATGCTGAAATCAACGAAGGTAGAAATCAAGAAAGAGCATTAAGCGTTGATGGTTAACAAGACCACTAGTTTCAAGAAAAGGGTAAAGGGATAGAAGGGGAACTTAAAAAAGAACGGCAAGCAAGTTGCTACTCAAGTGAAGAAGCCCAAGTCTGTACCTAAGCCTGAGACTAAGTGCTTCTACTGCAAAGGGACTGGTCACTGGAAGCGGAAATGCCCCAAGTATTTGGTGGATAAGAAGGATGGCAAAGTGAACAAAGGTATATTGAATATACATGTTATTGATGTGTACTTACTAGTGTTTATAGCAACCCCTCAGTATTTGATACTGGTTTAGTTGCTAAAGAGTAGTAACTCAAAACGGGAGTTGCAGAATAAACAGAGACTAGTAAAAGGCGAGGTGACGATGTGTGTTGGAAGTAATTCCAAGATTGATATGATCATCATCGCACACTCCCTATACTTTCGGGATTAGTGTTGAAACTAAATAAGTGTTATTTGGTGTTTGCGTTGAGCATGAATATGATTTGATCATGTTTGTTGCAATACGGTTATTCATTTAAATTAGAGAATAATTGTTGTTCTGTTTACATGAATAAAACCTTCTATGGTCATACACCCAATAAAATGGTTTGTTGGATCTCGATCGTAGTGATACACATATTCATAATCATGAAGCCAAAAGATGCAAAGTTAATAATGATAGTGCAACTTATTTGTGGCACTGCCGTTTAGGTCATATTGGTGTAAAGCGCATGAAGAAACTCCATACTGATGGGATTTTGGAATCACTTGATTATGAATCACTTGATACTTGCAAACCATGCCTTATGGGCAAGATGACTAAAACTCCGTTCTCCGGAACAATGGAGCGAGCAACTGACTTATTGGAAATAATACATACTGATGTATGCGATCCAATGAGTGTTGAGGCTCGCGGCGAGTATCGTTATTTTCTAACCTTCACAGATGATTTGAGCAGATATGGGTATATCTACTTGATGAAACATAAGTCTGAAACATTTGAAAAGTTCAAAGAATTTCAGAGTGAAGTGGAAAATCATCGTGACAAGAAAATAAAGTTTCTACGATCTGATCGCGGAGACAAATATTTGAGTTACGAGTTTGGTCTTCAATTAAAACAATGTGGAATAGTTTCACAAATTTATGCCACCTGGAACACCACAGCATAAAGGTGTGTCCGAACGTCATAACCGTACTTTATTGGATATAGTGCAATATATGATGTCTCTTACCGATCTACCACTATCGTTTTGGGGTTATGCATTAGAGACAGCTACATTCACGTTAAATAGGGTACCATCTAAATCCGTTGAGACGACATCTTATGAACTGTGGTTTGGCAAGAAACCAAAGTTGTCGTTTCTTAAAGTTTGGGGTTGCGATGCTTATGTGAAAAAGTTTCATCCTGATAAGCTCAAACCCAAATAGGAGAAATGTGTCTTCATAGGATACCCAAAGGAGACAGTTGGGTACACCTTCTATCACAGATCCGAAGGCAAGACATTCGTTGCTAAGAATGGATCCTTTCTAGAGAAGGAGTTTCTCTCGAAAGAAGTGAGTGGGAGGAAAGTAGAACTTGATGAGGTAACTGTACCTGCTCCCTTATTGGAAAGTAGATCATCACAGAAACCAGTTTCTGCGACACCTACACCAATTAGTGAGGAAGTTAATGATAATGATCATGAAACTTCAGATCAAGTTATTACTGAACCTCGTAGGTCAACCAGATTAAGATCCACACCAAAGTGGTACGGTAATCCTGTTCTGGAGGTTATGTTGCTAGACCATGACGAACCTACGAACTATGAAGAAGCGACGGTGAGCCCAGATTCCGCAAAATGGCTTGAGGCCATGAAATCCGAGATGGGATCCATGTATGAGAACAAAGTATGGACTTTGGTTGACTTGCCCGATGATCGGCAAGCCATAAAAAATAAATGGATCTTCAAGAGGAAGACGGACGCTGATAGTAGTGTTACTATCTACAAAGCTAGACTTGTCGGAAAAAGGTTTTTGACAAAGTTCAAAGTGTTGAATACGATGAGATTTTCTCACTCGCAGCGATGCTTAAAGTCTGTCCGAATCATGTTAGCAATTGCCACATTTTATGAAATCTGGCAAATGGATAAACAAAACTGCATTCCTTAATGGATTCATTAAAGAAGAGTTGTATATGATGCAACCAGAAGGTTTTGTCAATCCTAAAGGTGCTAACAAAATATGCAAACTCCAGCGATCCATCAATGGACTGGTGCAAGCATCTCGGAGTTGGAATATACGCTTTGATAAGTTGATCAAAGCATATAGTTTTATACAGACTTGCGGTGAAGCCTGTATTTACAAGAAAGTGAGTGGGAGCACTACAGCATTTCTGATAAGTATATGTGAATGGCATATTGTTGATCGGAAATAATGTAGAATTATTCTGCAAAGCATAAAGGAGTATTTGAAAGGAGTTTTTCAAAAAAGACCTCGGTGAAGCTGCTTACATATTGAGCATCAAAATCTATAGAGATAGATCAAGACGCTTGATAAGTTTTTTCAATGAGTACATACCTTAACAAGATTTTGAAGTGGTTCAAAATGGAACAGTCAAAGAAAGAGTTTCTTGCCTATGTTACAAGGTGTGAAATTGAGTAAGACTCAAAGCCCGACCACGGCAGAAGATAGAAAGAGAATGAAAGTCATTCCCTATGCCTCGGCCATAGGTTCTATAAAGTATGCCATGCTGTGCACCACATCTATTGTATACTCTACACTGATTTTGGCAAGGGAGTACAATAGTGATCTAGGAGTAGATCACTGGACAGTGGTCAAAATTATCCTTAGTGGAATAAGGATATGTTTCTCGATTATGGAAGTGACAAAAGGTTCGTCGTAAAGGGTTACGTCAATGCAAGTTTTGACACTAATCTAGATGACTCTAAGTCTCGGTCTAGATACATATTGAAAGTGGGAACAATTAGCTAGAGTAGCTCCGTGCAGAGCATTGTAGACATAGAAATTTGCAAAATACTTACGAATCTGAATGTGACAGACCCATTGACTAAAATTATCTCACAAGCAAAACATGATCACACCTTAGTACTCTTTGGATGTTAATCACATAGCGATGTGAACTAGATTACTGACTCTAGTAAACCCTTTGGGTGTTGGTCACATGACGATGTGAACTATGGGTGTTAATCACATGGTGATGTGAACTATTGATGTTAAATCACATGGCGATGTGAACTAGATTATTGACTCTAGTGCAAGTGGGAGACTGAAGGAAATATGCCCTAGAGGCAATAATAAAGTTATTATTTATTTCCTTATATCATGATAAATGTTTATTATTCATGCTAGAATTGTATTAACCGGAAACATGATACATGTGTGAATACATAGACAAACAGAGTGTCACTAGTATGCCTCTACTTGACTAGCTCGTTGATCAAAGATGGTTACGTTTCCTAGCCATAGACATGAGTTGTCATTTGATTAACGGGATCACATCATTAGGAGAATGATGTGATTGACTTGACCCATTCCGTTAGCTTAGCACTTGATCGTTTAGTATGTTGCTATTGCTTTCTTCATGACTTATACATGTTCCTATGACTATGAGATTATGCAACTCCCGTTTACCGGAGGAACACTTTGTGTGCTACCAAACGTCACAACGTAACTGGGTGATTATAAAGGTGCTCTACAGGTGTCTCCAAAGGTACTTGTTGGGTTGGCGTATTTCGAGATTAGGATTTGTCACTCCGATTGTCGGAGAGGTATCTCTGGGCCCACTCAGTAATACACATCACTATAAGCCTTGCAAGCATTGTGACTAATGAGTTAGTTGCGGGATGATGTATTACGGAACGAGTAAAGAGACTTGCCGGTAACGAGATTGAACTAGGTATCGAGATACCGACGATCGAATCTCGGGCAAGTAACATACCGATGACAAAGGGAACAACGTATGTTGTTATGCGGTCTGACCGATAAAGATCTTCGTAGAATATGTAGGAGCCAATATGGGCATCCAGGTCCCGCTATTGGTTATTGACCGGAGACGTGTCTCGGTCATGTCTACATAGTTCTCGAACCCGTAGGGTCCGCACGCTTAACGTTACGATGACAGATATATTATGAGTTTATATGTTTTGATGTACCGAAGGTTGTTAGGAGTCCCGGATGTGATCACGGACATGACGAGGAGTCTCGAAATGGTCGAGACATAAAGATTGATATATTGGAAGCCTATGTTTGGACATCGGAAGTGTTTCGGGTGAAATCGGGATTTTTCCGGAGTACCGGGAGGTTACCGGAACCCCCCGGTAACTTAATGGGCCTTAGTGGGCCTAGGTGGAAGAGAGGAGAGGAGGCCATGGCAGGGCCGCGCGCCCCTCCCCTCAGTCCGAATAGGACAAGGAGAGGGGGGCGGCGCCCCCTTCCTTCCTCCCCTCCACCTTTTCCCCCTTTCTCTCCTAGTCCAACATGGAAAAGGGGGGGAGTCCTACTCCCGGTAGGAGTAGGACTCCTCCTGGCGCGCCTCTCCTCTAGGCCGGCCGAACCCCCCCTTGCTCCTTTATATACGGGGGCAGGGGGGCACCTCTAAACACACAATTGATCATTGATCTCTTAGCCGTGTGCGGTGCCCCCCTCCACCATATTACACCTCGATAATATCGTAGCGGTGCTTAGGCGAAGCCCTGCGTCGGTAAAACATCATCATCGTCACCACGCTGTCGTGCTGACGAAACTCTCCCTCAACACTCGGCTGGATCGGAGTTCGAGGGACGTCATCGAGCTGAACGTGTGCTGAACTCGGAGGTGCCGTGCGTTCGGTACTTGATCGGTCGGATCGTGAAGACGTACGACTACATCAACCGCGTTGTGTTAACGCTTCCGCTTTCGGTCTACGAGGGTATGTAGACAACACTCTCCCCTCTCGTTGCTATGCATCACCATGATCTTGCGTGTGCGTAGGAATTTTTTTGAAATTACTACGTTCCCCAACACTCGCGACCGCCCACCGGCTGCGGGTGACCTGCGGCGCATCAAGCAGCAGCCTGGGGAGACCTAGCACAAATACATCCAGCGCTTCAACAACGTTTGCCTCAGGATCCCCAAGGTGTCAGATGAGGCCATCATCTCGGTGTTCACTGATGGTGTCCGCGGCGTCAAGATGAAGGAGGAGCTTGCCATACACGAGGACTTGTGCATGGCACTGGAGATCTTCAACATGGCAACCAAGTGCGCAATAGCTGAGGAAGGACGCCTCTCCCTCCTCGAGCTTCCGGAGGCTAACCCAGAAGACAAGAAAGCCAAGGCCAAGGATGTGAAGCGCAAGGGGCCAGCTGTGCTAGCAGCCGAACCAGAGATGAAGCACGGCTGCGACCACCCGGAGTCATCCAAGGGCAACCGCCCGTTCTGCATCTTCCACAACGTGCACAACCACAACACCAATGACTACCAAGAGCTCAGGGCCATCCGTGACGGGCGCCTTGGTCGATGCCCTGAGCGCAACGACCGAGGCTACGGCCATGGAGGAGGCCGAGGCGGAGGATGATGGGACAACCGTGACCCCCGTCAGGACTGGCGCGATCAGCCTCGTGAGGACCATTGGCAGGGCCAGCCTCACGAGGGTCCCTAGAGAGATCCGCCTCGTGAGGACCATCCTCAGGGCAATGCTGGCCTTCCTCCGCTGCCGCCACCGCTAAAAAGGAATGATGACCACCACCAGGATGAGGGGGCTGGGGGCTTCCAAGAGCCTCGTGCCATCGTGTGCATCCTAGGTGGCACTCAGGCCCCAGCCTCCCATCGCATCTTCAAGCAATTCGCCCGCAAGGTGCGCGGCCCTTCCCAAGCTCGAGGCGACGCGTCCACTCAGGTGGTCCAAGTACACAATCACCTTCGACTCTGCTGACTAGCTCAAGTGTGCGGCCACTGCCGACGCCCTCCCAATGCTTTGCTCGCCTACCATCAGCAATGTCCTCGTCACCAAGACACTCATCGATGGTGGTGCGGGGCTTAATGTTCTCTCCGTCGAGACGTTCGACTGACTTCAGGTGCCCTATGATTCGTCTCCAACGTATCTATAATTTTTGATTGTTCCATGCTGTTATATTATCATTCTTGGATGTTTTATATCATTTTTGGTACTAACCTATTGACATAGTGCCAAGTGCCAGTTGCTGTTTTCTGCATGTTTTTTACATCGCAGGAAATCAATACCAAACGGAGTCCAAACGCAGCGAAACTTTTTGTGGATTTTTTTTGGACCAGAAGACATCCAGTGGGCCGGAGAAGCACCTTGGGGGTGCTCCGAGGGGAGCACAACCCACCAGGGCATGCCTGGGGGCCCAGGCGCGCCCACGTGGGTTGAGCCCACCTCGGGTGCCCCCTGAACCGCCTCTTTGCTCTATAAATACCCCAATATTCCAGAAACCCTAGGGGAGTCGACGAACATCAATTCCAGCCGCCGCAGAGTCCAGAACCACCAGATCCAATCTAGACACCATCACGGAGGGGTTCACCACTTCCATTGGTGCCTCTCCGATGATGCGTGAGTAGTTCTTTGTAGACCTTTGGGTCCGTAGTTAGTAGCTAGATGGCTTCCTCTCTCTCGTTTGATTCTCGATACAATGGTCTCTTGGAGATCCATATGATGTAACTCTTTTTGTGGTGTGTTTGTTGGGATCGGATGAACTTTGAGTTTATGATCAGATCTATCTTTTTATCCATGAAAGTTATTTGAGTTTCTTTGATCTCTTATATGCATGATTGCTTATAGCCTCGTATTTTTTCTCGGATATTTTGGTTTTGTTTGGCCAACTTGATCTATTTATCTTGCAATGGGAAGAGGTGCTTTGTAGTGGGTTCGATCTTACGGTGCTTGATCCTAGTGACAGAAGGGGAACCGACACATATGTAACGTTGCTACTAAGGATAAAAGATGGGGTCTATTTCTACATAAATAGATCTTGTCTACATCATGTCATCGTTCTTATTGCATTACTCCATTTCTCCATGAATTAATACACTAGATGCATGCTGGATAGTGATCGATGTGTGGAGTAATAGTAGTAGATGCAGGAAGGAGTCACTCTACTAATCTTGGACGTGATGCCTATACAATGATCATTCCCTGGATATCATCTTGATTATTTGAAGTTCTATCAATTGCCCAACAGTAATTTTTTACCCACCGTTTGCTATTTTTCTCGAGAGAAGCCACTACTGAAACTTACGACCCCGGGTCTCTTCTTTAATATATTTGCCTTTGCGATCTATTTTCCTTTGCTTTTATTTCTAGATCTATTAAACAAAAATACAAAAATACCTTGCTGCACTTCATTTTATTTGGCATTCGATCTATCAATTATTACAACTCTCTTATGTCTGTTTTCCAATTTCTGGCGCCGTTACTCGAAAGGGATTGACAACCCCTTTTACACGTCGGGTTGCGAGTATTTGTTATTTGTGTGCAGGTGCTGTTTACGTAGTGTTGCTTGGTTCTCCTACTAGTTCGATAACCTTGGTCTCATCACTGAGGGAAACACCCACCGTCGTTGTGCTGCATCATCCCTTCCTCTTTGGGGAAATACCGACGTAGTTCTAGCAGACATCAAAAGGAATTTCTGGCGCCGTTGCCGGGGAGGATCTTCAACATCTACCAGGTTCCTAATCAAAAATATCATCTCCTGGTAATTTACATTATTTTCCATTTGCCTCTCGTTTTCCTCTCCCCCACTTCACAAAAATTTTCCGTTTTATTCGCTATCTTTTTCGTTCGCCATTTTCTCGTCAGATTTATCCTTTGCTTGAAATCATGAGTGATTTCGGTATGGCACCAACAGATGATGGCCTAACTCCTAAGATTGGATGTATGGGCAATCTGGATGCTAAAACTTTTGTCTTGGGGCAAGGGAATGTTATGGGAAAAGAACGTATCCAAGAATTTTTCAATTGTGTGGGAAATCTAAGTCTTGATGATGCTCCTATACTTAGAACTACTAGATCTTATGCGGATGCTATTTCAACACTAGTTCTGAAACTTGAAAGTAAATTTATCTGTACTAATCCTACTTTGCAAAGATTGTTTTTTGAGCTTCCTGTTATAAAGAATCCTAAAGCTAAAAAGTTGGCCACTCTCAATCTTATGAATGAATTTGACTACATAATACGGGAAGCTAGGGAAATCTTTGATTTTTATGGTATGAATCGTGAAAAGCCCGTGATAGATGAAATTCTTTACAATAGCGATTATGCATTAAGAAATTTGCTTGGGGATAATAAAATCTTTGATGAGAATCTTAAAAAGGAAGTCCCCATTCTAGATGTAATCCAACAAGTTTTCAATAATGTTAATCAACACTACTCTTGGATTGTTGCCGGAAATCAACGCGGTTATGATAATGGGCAACTTAATAGTGCTAAGGTTTCTATGGACAATATTTTTTATGTTGTTTTTACAAGACCTTATGACGAAAATACCTCTAAAGAAATTAAGAAGAAGGATGACAAAACTTAGATCTTTATGCCTAGCTAAGGGCATGAAATAATAGCGCTTGTTGGGAGGCGACCCAATGAATTAAATTTATTTTTGCTTTCTGTTCTTGAGTATTAGCACAATTATGCCATTGTTATGATTGTGTTCTTTTTGTTTTAGTTAGTGTTTGTGCCAAGTAAAGTCTTTAGGATCTTCTTGGGTGATAGTTGTTTGATCTTGCTGAAAAACAGAAGCTTTCGCACTCACGAAAATAATTTTAATTTCTAACCAGAGCGTGATAAAATATCAATTCATTTTGCAGAATATTAATATACAAATTTCCCAGGTTTTCCTAATTTCTCAAGATTTTTGGAGTTACGGAAGTATTCGAAATATCCAGATTGCTGCAGACTGTTCTGTTTTTGACACATTCTGTTTTCTTTGCGTTGTGGTGCTTGTTTTGATGATTCTATGGTTCTCTTTGATGAGTTTTTGCCATAGAAAAGTTGGAATATAGTAGATATAATGCAAGAACAAAATATGAATTGGTTTGCTACAATACTTATAGTAGTGATTTGTTTTTTTATACTAACGGATCTCATGAAGGTTTTGTTGAGTTTTGTGTGATTGAAGTTTTCAAGTTTTGGGTTATCTTACGATGGATGAAGGAATAAGGAGTAAGAAGATACTAAGCTTGGGGATGCCCATGGCACCCCAAGTTATTATCCAAAGAGAAGCAAGCTACTAAGCTTGGGGATGCCCCGAGTGGCATCCCCTCTTTCTTCTAACGACCATCGGTATTTTACTCAAAGCTATATTTTTATTCATCACATACTATGTGTTTTGCTTGGAGCGTCTTGTATGATATGAGTCTTTGCTTGTTTTGCTTTTTGTTTTAAGTCTTGATTCCTTGCTGGACACACCTATTTGAGAGAACCAAAATTATGTCATGACTTGTTAGAATTGCTCTCTATGCTTCACTTAAATTTTTATGAGCTATGGATTTGCTCTAGTGCTTCACATATATATTTTTGAGCACGGTGTGCTTTAGTATTTTTGAAGAAATGCTCTCTTGCTTCACTTAGATTTATTTGAGAGTTAGTAAAATTTTCAAGAAATTATCTCTTGCTTCACTTAAATTAATTTGAGAGAAAGAAATATTACGCTCATGATCTTCACTTATATTTGTTTGAGCTTATCAAAAGCAACACATGAAAATTAGTTCCAAAGTGGTAGACATCCAAGGAGGATATAATAAAAACTTTCATGAAGATCAGTGGACAAAATAAACTTGATTCCTTGTAATAGTTTTGAGATATGATGATGTGATATGTGAGTCATGTTGATGAGTAATTGGGCTTTAGTAAGAATATTGGTGTTAAGGTTTGTGATTCCCTATGCAAGCACGAAAGTCAATAGTCATGCAATGAAATTACTTCCTACTTGTGGTGCATTATTCAGTGTTAATTATGCTTAGTGCTCGCTTATGAGATTATTCGTTTCTTGGTTGGTCGCTTCTCAGTCTTTTGCTAGCCTTCATTTTACACTAAGTATGATCACTACTTGTGTATCCAAAATCCTTTAAACCAGTTTTGCCACATGAGTCCACTATATCTACCTATATGCGGTATCCTTTTGCCGTTCTAAGCAAATTTGTATGTGCCATCTCTAATATTCAAAATAATTTGATCTTTTGTGTGCTCGTACCGCTCGCGAGGCGTTGAGGGGCGGCTAATATTTTCCATGCTAGATGTGTTATTCTCACGATGAGTGTTTATTCACTTGTCATTGCATGAGAGTAAGGCAAAGGTATTAGGGATGCCCAGTCCCGAAATGAAAAATGAATTTACTTTATGTTGTCAAATAATAAATTCCTTGGAAAGTGTTGGTATGGAAGGCACCCGTGGATACGGTTAGCCATGGAAAGTGAAACTATGGTGGAAAAAGGAATAAACTTTATTTTCTGTTTGGGAACCGCCTATGTTATATCTAGCATGGAAAGTGTTGGGAACTCTAAGTCATTTTCATTGGTGGGAAAAGTATACCTCTCAAAATGTTTTTATCTCTCAATTTTTCACTTTGAGCTCTGGCACCTCTACAAATCCCTACTCCCCTCTGCGAAGGGCCTTTCTTTTACTTTATGCAATTTTTATTTTGAGTCCCCATCTTATCTTATAAAGCACCAACTAGGAGGCACTATGATCATACTTGAGCATTGGGTGTAGTTAGTATGCGAGTGTGTTTCATGAATGGATCAATGATTGAGCATGATGGGCTAGGGATAGCTTATTTTAGCGTTGATATTTTGAAAGAGATGGTTGCTTATTGATATGCTTGAGTATTTAAGTCTCATGTCAAAACTAGACTATTGCTTTGAAAAATATAAACGTCCAAATGTCCATGCTATAAATTAAAGAATATGAGATGACATGTTAGCCAGCATTCCACATAAAAAAATTCTGTTTTTATCATTTACCTACTCGAGGACAAGCAGGAATTAAGCTTGGGGATGCTGATACGTCTCCAACGTATCTATAATTTTTCATTGTTCCATGTTGTTATATTATCATTGTTGGATGTTTTATAATCATTCTATAGTCATTTTATATTATTTTTTGGTACTAACCTATTGACATAGTGCCAAGTGCCAGTTGCTGTTTTCTGCATGTTTTTTACATCGTAGGAAATCAATACCAAACGGAGTCCAAATGCAGCGAAACTTTTTGTGGATTTTTTTGGACCAGAAGACATCCAGTGGGCCGGAGAAGCACCTTGGGGGTGCTCCGAGGGGAGCACAACCCACCAGGGCACGCCTGGGGGCCCAGGCGCGCCCAGGTGGGTTGTGCCCACCTCGGGTGCCTTCTGAACCGCCTCTTTGCTCTATAAATACCCCAATATTCCAGAAACCCTAGGGGAGTCGACGAACATCAATTCCAGCTGTCGCAGAGTCTAGAAACCACCAGATCCAATCTAGACACCATCACGGAGGGGTTCACCACTTCCATTGGTGCCTCTCTGATGATGCGTGAGTAGTTCTTTGTAGACCTTCGGGTCCGTAGTTAGTAGCTAGATGGCTTCCTCTCTCTCGTTTGATTCTCAATACAATGGTCTCTTGGAGATCCATATGATGTAACTCTTTTTGCGGTGTGTTTGTTGGGATCGGATGAACTTTGAGTTTATGATCAGATCTATCTTTTTATCCATGAAAGTTATTTGAGTTTCTTTGATCTCTTATATGCATGATTGCTTATAGCCTCGTATTTATTCTCCGATATTTGGGTTTTGTTTGGCCAACTTGATCTATTTATCTTGCAATGGGAAGAGGTGCTTTGTAGTGGGTTCGATCTTACGGTGCTTGATCCTAGTGACAGAAGGGGAACCGACACGTATGTATCGTTGCTACTAAGGATAAAAAAATGGGGTCTATTTCTACATAAATAGATCTTGTCTACATCATGTCATCATTCTTATTGCATTACTCCGTTTCTCCATGAACTTAATACAATAGATGCATGCTGGATAGCGGTCGATGTGTGGAGTAATAGTAGTAGATGTAGGCGGGAGTCGGTCTACTAATCTTGGATGTGATGCCTATATAATGACCATTGCCTGGATATCGTCATGATTATTTGAAGTTCTATCAATTGCCCAACAGTAATTTGTTTACCCACCATTTGCTATTTTTCTCGAGAGAAGCCACTAGTGAAACCTACGGCACCCGGGTCTCTTCTTTAATATATTTTCCCTTGCGATCTATTTTCCTTTGCTTTTATTTACAGATCTATTAAACCAAAAATACAAAAATACCTTGCTGTACTTCATTTTATTTGGCGTTCGATCTATCAATTATTACAACTCTCTTACATCCGTTTGCCAATTTCTGGCGCCGTTACCCGAAAGGATTGACAACCCCTTTTATACGTCGGGTTGCGAGTATTTGTTATTTGTGTGGAGGTGTTGTTTATGTAGTGTTGCTTGGTTCTCCTACTGGTTCGATAACCTTGGTCTCATCACTGAGGGAAACACCTACCGTCGCTGTGCTGCATCATCCCTTCCTCTTTGGGGAAATACCGACGTAGTTCTAGCAGACATCACCCTACGACCAGCTTCAGCCTACCAAGCCCTTCTTAGGAGTGACCGATGGCTCGACCACCCCGATAGGGTAGATCCGCCTCCTTGACACCTTCGGCAAGCGCGGCAACTACCGCACTGAGCTCATCAACTTCGACGTCGCCCGCGTTCGCCTCTCGTACAACGCCATCCTCGGGTATCCGGCCCTGGCCAAGTTCATGGCAGCGACTCATCATGGCTACAATGTTGTCAAGATGCCAGGGAGCTGCGGCATCATCACGGTCACATGCGAGGAGAAGGACATGGTGTGCTCCCTCGAGCGCGCCTACTAGGCTACAGCGGTCAAGGACCCAGATGACGAGGGTGCTGTCTACCCTCCCGAGGCCATCCCCAAGAAGAAGAAGCAGCTGCTACGCCAAGGACCTCAGGAGGGTGGGGTGTCTGGTGGCCCTGCCTCAGGACCTACGCCCACTGTCGGGGCGCCTTCCCCTCTCGCATAGGAAGGTGCGCCCGGCGCCCCTCTTAGGCTGGGCTCGGGTTCTCTCCTCTGGAGGGCCTCTGACCTGGCCAGCTCACGAGGGACGCGTTCGGGAACCATGTGGAGGCATGCTTCAACGCGCGCTTCCGCGAGGAGAGAGCGGGGCGCGAGGCGCCAGGCGCTCAAGAGTTCATCACCAAGGCAATCAAGGAGCTTCAGGATGCAAGGGCTATGCGAGGCGAGCGTCGCCCCGCACCACCCGGCGCGGCTCCTTGCCCCGGCGAGGACGGCGAACTGCACGCCTGTGTCAACATCCCAGGGCTCAACATGGCTACATCTCAGGAGCTCTTCTGGTTGTCCCACGTTGGCCGGTGCGAGGGCCCCCTCACAGCTATGTTCGCATGCCTTTCGGTTTGCTGAACAGGGCTGTCGTGCACCAACGCCACATGCGGGACGTCCTAGCGGCTCATGAGGCCAGGCACCAGGTGATCCTAACGGAGATGGCGATGGATCCTCGTGAGCCCCCCGGGCCTCCCGAGCCTCGCGAAGTTCAGGACCTGGGCGGCTCATGAGGAGCAATTTCCGTAGCACGCGTCTTCAGCTACCTCTACACTTCTTCAGCATCGGTGCCAGGTGACATTTTTTGGTTTGTTCAATTGGGGGCGCCCCTCGGGCTGCATCATCCCCAAGCCATGTGGGTCCGTCCCTGCCGCATGCATCGTTCTTTGCATTTATCAGAACTGGTTTTACCCTCTTCCATGAGTTGCTTTATGATTATCACCTGTATGTCCGGTGCTTCGTTGTCATGAACGTCGTACGCCCTTGCGAACCCACCCACGACCGCCTCATGATTAAGGACTGGCACAGCGTCTGTGCTCGGGTCCGTCCCTACAGCGTCGCTAAACCCAAGTGGCTGAGCTCTGGCTCGCGGGCCAGCTCCCGTGCACGTCACCTCCCATGGTCCTTGGTGCCTTGTTCTCGCATGAGCTAATCGGGTGCGGATAAGTTAGAGTGCGTGACCCGGTGCCTCGCCGCCGCGGGAGGCGCGCGCCGGTTGTGTTTCTTCAGGACTTTCGCATGAGAAGACTGGGCACAGCATCTATGCTCGGGTCCGTCCCTGCAGCGTCGACAAACCCAACGGCTGAGCTCTGTCTGGCGGGCCGGCCCTTCATGTCACCTCCTGGGGTCGTTGGTGTTTGGCCTTCTCATGCGATAACCTCACGAGATTCGGCGCAGGTTGCCTAACCATCTCGCAGGACTATCACAAGCATTCTGAATCAAATTTAGGCGCAACCTGCCTTGAGGTAGGGCCTCGTGAGTCCCGTGCTGGCTCACGAGTGCCCATATAGACCTCCTCTAGCCCTGTCATGCAAGCCACGTGTCAGGGCAGGGCTGTACACGCCCCAGATTCTCCCCAGAGGGAGCTCCCACCCACGTACCAGTGGAAGCCCCATGCTTTGCGCTGGCGGACGACACTGTCGAGGAGCGGCTATGCCCGTGCAAGAGCGGAAGCACCATGCTCCGCGCTGGTGGATAGACAACTGAGGGTAGCCTCACGGCTGCAGTAACCTCAGGAGAGTCACCAGGCTCGGTGTTCAGCCTCACCGCACCAGTTTCCCTCGGGAGAGTCGCGCAAGGGGGTTGGACATGGGGGCTATGCTCAAGTCACGCCTGGCATACGCCACCTCACCAGGTCCCTCGGGCCTGGTCTTCGCACGCCCCTCCCGAGCGAGAGCTCGGTGAGGAAAGGTATGGAGGTTTGTTCGTACGTCAAGGGGGACTCTTGAGCATCGCAACTCAGGAGCCTCACTGGTCACATAGCCCCTCACCCCTTGGTCTCGTCCTGGTGATCCAGATGACCCAATGGCGGCTGAGGTATGCGCGGGGCCGGGCCCTGCCGACGCAGAACGCTAAAGCAAATGGAAAGGAAATCGCGGAACCCTAGCAAATTATTACAAAACATATTGTCTCTTAAAGCTCAAGCATAAGTTCTTACACCTCCACGAGGCACGATAAATGTTGCAGGATTAAAACAGGGGAAGCGCCGCCTTAAAGCTTTCCCTCAGCCTTGGGCACCGCCATCGCTCGCCTGGGAAGGATCGCCATCGACAACGTCGCCGCCATCCTTGCCATCAGCTGTGGTCGCGGGGTCGACGCAGAGGAAATTCCGCAGCAGGGCCTCCACCCGATCCCTCACGGCCTTGGCAGCAGCGTCGTGGAGCTCAGGATCCATGGGTTCGAGCAAGGCACTAAGGTCCAAGCTGGGGTCCCGAAGGTGGAGCTGGCTGAAGACGCGTGTCGCGACCGAGGTAAAAAGCGCGTGGGCCTCTCCCTCCACCATGGGGCCCACTCTGACGATGATGGCCTCGAGCACCGCGACAAGCTTGGGGAGCAGCCCAGCGGGGCCTTCCTCCGGAGTCGCCGGCGGCTTCTCGTACCCGCTCCCGTAGAGGTCCTGCAGTGCCTTGCGAGACCTCGGCTCGAGGGAGACAAAGGCGTCACGCCCTGCGACGGCCGCCTTCTCAGCCGCGACAAGGAGCTTTTCCTTGGCCTCCAGCCGAGCCTTCTCCTTGGAGACGAGCTTGGTATGGGATGCCTGGGCCGCCTCCACCTCCTCCTTCAGCTTCTTCAGGCGACTGCGCTCCGTGGCCTGTTCCTGGGCTGCCTGCTCCAGCTCGGCGCCGCGGTCGGTGAGTGCGGCCTCCTGGGTCTTCAGCTTCTCTTCCTGCTCCTCGAGCTGACAAGCGCGAGTGGCCTTCTCATCGCGGAGGGCCTTTAGTTCGGCTTCCGCCGTGCAGCAGCATTCCTCGGCAGTCGCTGCGTCCTTCAGCATGGCGTCGCGAGCAGCTGCGGCCACATCGGCCACCTTCCGCCCTCCTCGGTGGCGGCCTCGGTCTGGCCCCAGGTTGCCCCGACGGACGAGTCGGCCTGGAGCCACCCCGAGACCAGCCCCAGGCGGTCCGTCACCATGCGCCGATCGGTGCCCCGAAGATCATCCTGAAGCTGGTCCAGCGTGGAAAAGGCTTCCTCCAGAGCGCCGGGCATGGCGGGAGAGACATGGTCCGCTTGCCTGATGGCTTGGGGAGGAGGCGGCACCAGCGTCAGGGCTGGCAGCAACGATAGCAAAGACGACCAGGGGCTGCAGAGCCCTCGGACCCCCAGCAGGTGCACTGGAGACGGGCGCCTCCGGAGTCGGCTTAGCCATGGAGGCAGTCTTCTCCGGAGGCTGGGCCCCCAAGCCTCGAGAGGGCGACCCTGCCGCAGGAGGACGCGAGGCGTCCTCGCCTTCCTGTGCCGGAGTCACTACGACCGTGGTAGGCTGCTAGGGCTCAGAGGCCCTGTCATCCTCCCTCTTCCTCTTCGCCGACGACGTCAGCCTTGCCATCAAGAGGGATATGCCTGGGCACTATGTCAAGGACGGGAACAAAGACAAGACGAAGCACTTACTGATCATCAGCGATGTACGACCTCTTCCTGCTAAGGAGCGCGGCACCCGCGAGCTTCCTGGGTGTGAGCTTCGCCGCGTTCTCTGGAGCGGACGAGCGCGCGATGAGTGGCTCTGCGACAGCGGCGGCCGGCGACAAGGCGGAGGCATCGCCCCGGGGAAGCGACACTGTCCTGCCCTTCTTCAGGGTCCCTTGCTTCGGCTTCCTCAGGGGGGGTGCCCATGGACCTCGTGGCGACTCCGGTGGAGCGCGGCGATTCCTCGACCGGGTGCTCACCGGCGTCATCATCATCGGAGAGGACGCGGAGAAGATCTCTCTGCCGCAGGGGAGAGGTCTCCCCCACCCCCTCCAAGGTCGCCTCCGAGTCTTCCTCCTCCTCCTTCTCCTCGGAGTGCTTGCCGGAGGACACCGGCACCAGGGAGCTAAGGGCTGGGAAGGCTGCGGCGGCACGAGCCCCTGCTCATTGAAGACGGGCATGGCGACGGCAACCTTCTCTCTGTTGTCATGATGGTACAGCGGAAGATAGGCCTCCGGGAGGACGCCCGGGTCCTTCTCGAGCAAGGTGCGCATGACCTTGCTTACCTCTTCATCGGACAAGCCGTCCGGGCGCAGCCGGAGTTCGTCGTCCGCACCCTTGAGGCTCCATAGAGGGTGCGAGTGCGCCTGGAGCGGAGCCAGGCGCTGCGTCAGGAGCTCCCTGACGATCATGGCCCCGGCCAGCTTCTCCGCCTTCAGGTCCGCCGTTATCCTCTCCAGCAGCTCCTCCGCCCGGGGGTCGGTGAGTTTCTCGTGAGCCCACCGGTCCAGCTTCATCGGCAACACGGTCGGCGGCTCCAGCATGGGAGCGCTTGGCGTCCATGAAGATCCACTTGTGCTAAAACTCTTCCACCTTCTTCCCAGCCCTCGAGATCGCGTTGCTGCCAGTAGCAGCGATGAAGTAGGCGCACCCAAAGAACTGTCCACTGCCTATCTGGAGGTAGAAGAAGTGGCAGAACAGCGCGACGGAGGGCACCACCTCCACGAACGCCTCGTAGTAGAAGGCGAATATCGACAGGAGGAGGATGGAGTTGGGATGAAGATGGAGGGCATGGATATGGTAATGGTTGAGAATGGCTAAGAAGAAACTGGAGAAGGGGGGACGAGCCCGGCGAAGACATTGTGCAGGAAGAAGGGGTAGAAGGTCTCCCCAAGGTTTTCGGATCGGCAGAGCCGACCCGGAGTGTCGTCTCCCCTCCCTCGTTGGCGCTGCTTGCCGTCAGCGGGAGCACGGCGACAAGATGCTTCTCCTTAGTGATGGTGGATGCACTAAGGGCCGGCTCGAGCAAGGGAGCCGGGTGTGTAGAAGGAGCGGCATGCTTCACTTTTTCGGTCGCCATTAGAGGCAAGTCCGGGAAGAAGTTGGTGGATCTGGAGGCGCGCAGAGCAGAGAGAGAAGGGGATCTGGAGCAAGATGAAGGGAAGGCAATGAAGGCTCAAAGGCAGGCGCCAGCCTTTTTGTCAGACCAGAACGGTTGCCGAGGCAGCATGGGGAAGTGGAGACACCCACGTCCCATCAAGCGCCACGCGCCGACTGAGGCCGCAGCGTTTGGGGCCTGCGGCGCTTCGCCCTTGCACTTTGGCTTCGCCTCGAAGCCAAGTCCGAGCGCGCCTTGGGCCCGGGGGCTATTGTCGACGTTCGGGGAATGGGGGTACCTAGACTTGCCTGCCTGCGGCTCACGGCGTGGCTCCATCGACGGCCTGGTATGACCCATCTTCAACATAAAAAATACAAGACCCTCGCGAGGGGCCGAGCCTCACGAGGCGGGCGACACCAAGACCTCCAGAAGGAGCAGCCTCCTCAGGCTGGCTCCTGAGGAGTGGAAATCTCTATGCAAGCCTCCACCTCATGAGGTTCGGGTGACGGAAGCCATGACGACCGAGGCCAGGCGGGTGCTAGCGGACGCACTACATCAGTTTCCTCTTTGGTGCTAATGAGGCAAGCGCGGGCGCGGAGTCCCGAGGAATCAGCCAAAGGTTTCCATTTCTATCCAACAAGACCAAGACCGCCAGGACGGCAGGACGGAGGTCATCGCCAAGCCCACCACGGCGTCACGACCAGAAGCTTTGCAGGCGAAGGCTAGCTTTGTCAGGATAAGATGTACCAGTTGTCTTCCTTTTAATTTGGCCGTTGTGGGATTCCTTCCCGCCTCCATTTTGGGGGAAGAGGACCAAAGCCACTATAAATAGGGCCTAGCCACCACCGTAGAGGGGACGGATCATTTAGATCATCCTCTCCCTTACCAGCTCAAGAACACACCTCCTGAGGTTGTTCGCCCACTGTACTAGTTCATCCACAGCCCACCTCGAGGCCAATCCAGTATAAAGCAGGAGTAGGGTTTTACACCGCAAGGTGGCCCGAACCTAGTAAATGACCTTGTCCCATTTCCTTCCAGTTCATCGAGCTAGGCCATGGGGTCGACGCGTAGGCAGACTGGGGAGGTTGAGTTCTTCGCACGCACCCCAGAGTTTGAATCTATCCAGGGTCTGCGGAGCCCGGAATCCGACACCTACGCATAGATCAAACAGGGATATGCTATTGGAGATGGATCACAGATCATTACAACTAGACGTGCAATGCAGTGCAACGAAAGTAGAGTTGGGGCAATGCATCTCTAGTGAAAGAACACGCGGTGCCTCCATGTTTGGTTTTGGTAATTGATGACAATCTCTATGGACTAATGGTTGCCTTGAGTTATATGTGAAGGATCTGTCCATAGGTTTTTCTTGAAGTCATGAATATGTGGTTTTTTTGAAGTCCATGTGTTGCTTTCAAGGAGTTTATGTGTCGACCCAGGTGCTATTAAGGATTCATCCAAAGATTGGTCATGTGTGAGTTGAGCTTATTGCAAGCATGTCTTGAAGAAGAAGACTGTGTGAACATTCATGTTTACCTTCAAGACATCATCTTAACGGAGAGAGTTGGAAAGATTCAAGGTTGATCAGGAGTTCAAGACTATGTACAAAGAGTGATCCAAGTTGATCAACACACAAAGCGTAGAAGATGTACCAAGTGGGATCAAGTGATCTCATGGTATGGTAAGCATTATCCATTACGCTTTATGTCGTGGACTTGACACGGCAGATGTCCTAGCGGAAGGACTTAGTCGTGGAGCCATCGCAACTAGGTTGGATTAAAGGGGTTAATCGGGACAAAGGACACCGAGAGTTTATACTGGTTCGGCCCCTCGCGGTGAAGGTAAATGCCTACTCCAGTTTGGGGTTGTATTGCTTGGGTTTTGATTACCAGGGAGCGAATACGCTTGACCTAGTTCTCGACTTCTTGTTTCTTATCTCCTTAACTCGTCATCGGGTCACCCCTTTATATACACAGGTTGATGCCCGGTGGCTTACAGAGTCCCGGCCGGCTCATACACAACGTGTCCGGCTCGGTGACTAACTAAGCTTGCTTTACAATACAAGTTATACATGTGGCCCTGGAGCCATCGCAACTAGGTTAGCTTAAAGGGGTTAATCGGGACAAAGGACACAGAGAGTTTATACTAGTTTGGCCCCTCGCGGTGGAGGTAAAGGCCTACTCTAGTTTGGGGTTGTATTGCTTGGGTTTCGATTACCAAGGAGCGAATATGCTTGACCTAGTTCTCGACTTCTTGTTTCTTATCTCCTTAACTCGCTGCCGGGTCACCCCTTTATATACACAGGTTGATGCCCGGCGGCTTATAGAGTCTCGGCCGGCTCATACACAACGTGTCCGGCTTGGTGACTAACTAAGCTTGCCTTACAATACAAGTTATACATGTGGCGGTTCATCCTCTTAGGCCTCAAGTCGCCCCTGGGTCTTGGGCCGTCAATAGGCTTGCTATGACCCGCCATCTTCGTTGATAAGTCGCCAATGGTATGACTCGAACCCTCCTGGGCGGTTCATACCCAGTAGTTATATCCCCAACATTAGGCCCCAGGTTGATTTGAACTTGTTCACATCAATCTTCAGTACCCGACTTGTCAAAATCTTGCATCGTCCTTTTAAACAAATTTGCTGTAACCCGCCATGACGTCAGCTCATAGAATTTCCTTAACCCGCCATGACATCATTTCGCATTAATTTCGCACGAGGCCCAGAACATCTTCAACAGATCTTTGTCTTAATGGTCCTTCCAAATATCAAGGCGCCCGTGCAGCCACATAATCATTATTTTTTGGCTTCCTCGATTCTCGTGCATGCCATCTATCCATTGCCTTATAAATAGGGATAGGGGTCCTTCCATTTCCCCCCTTGCCTCCTCGTCTTCATCTTCTTCTCCGTGACGCCACGCCCGTGCTCGAGCTCCACCGTCGCCAACCTCCGTCCGCTACACCAACTCAGGCCGCTGCATCAACCTGACTGGACCAGAGAGCGCCGGCGCGCCACCGCTGTTCATCAGCATCTGTAAGTTCTCATCTCCCCAGGTCCCATATCTGCACTAGAGTTTGAGCAGTTCGTCGGTGTTCTTGTCGTTATTCACCGTTCTTTGTTTTCCCCCTTTGATTCGAGCATCTTCCAATCTGAACACAAAACAAAACTTGCGTGGTAGCCACTTAGCACTCATTTTTAATATCAGAATACCTTCCTTTCATATCCAATCTCATCTGAACATACGGACTTCTCTGCTACTGCCACCTTAGGTTTAGGATTTTACTTCATTTTCGGAACAGCCGTAGATCCAAAATTATACCTCCAATCTGTGAAATCTGTTTGTCCATCACTTAGCTAAATTTTCACTGATAGATTTGAACTACCATAACTGTCATGGCGGCTTATCCCATAAACCGTGACCCGCCATATAACGTTAGGCCCTGTTAAGTCGCCATCATACAGTTCATAATTTGTATAATCCGGCAATGTTCTCCGGCTTAACCATGCTTGCTTATTCATCCTCCTTTTTGGTTCTGCACCATGTATTTGATCTTTGAACTCTGGCCGGCTTAACAGCATAACCCTTCCGGTTTAACAGCACAATTCTGAACCCGGCAGGTACCATTAGTCCCCTTTTAAGCCGCCAATATGAATATCCACATACTTTAATGTTCATCTGCCGCTTATAACACTTTACTTTTGAATCAACGTTCCGGATTAGCAACTTTAATCTTAAACCGGTAATATCTCTTTCTTTCAGGCCTTCACCCAAATGGGCAAGACTGTCACTGCCTGCAACTGGCTCGTTTCCCGGGTCACCAAGGAAGACTTGAATGAATACGTTCAAACATGTGTCTTGGCTAAGAAAGATGCCATTCACTGGAGGGTCCCGGGCACTGAAACTCCTCCTGAGCCCAAGGATGGTGAAATTATTGTCTTCACTGATCATATGCTCCGGGGCTTCAGCCCTCCCGGCTCAAAATTCTCCCGTGACGTGCTGCACTTTTTCAAGCTCCATCCACAAGACATTGGACCAAATTCCGTCTCAAACATCTGCAACTTCCAAGTATTCTGCAAGGTGTACCTTCAATAGGAGCCCATCATAGAACTATTCAGGGAGTTTTATTACTTAAACCGGCAGAACGAGTTTACAGACGGGCCCAACCTAGAGCTAGGCGGCATTTCCATACAGCGATCGAAAGAAGCCACTTTCCCAGCCGCCACTCTGCCCAGTCATCCCAAAGACTGGAACCAAACCTTGTTTTATTGCAAAGATACTTCTCCAGAAGGGGAAAATCCTCTGTCGGGTTATCGTGCAAGCCGGCTTAGCAACAGGCACCCTCTTCCAGACTGCATCAGTACAGCAGAACGAAAGAAGTATATGCCAGTCTTTTCAAAGATCTGGGCCTTGATGGCCAATGGCCTGACTGGAATTGATCTAGTTCGGTGTTGGGTCGCCTGGAGAGTCTTGCCCTTAAGCCGCCATCCCGGTTTAATGTATGAATACACCAGCAAGTTAAAAGATCCTCAACGCCACTGTCAGATTGAGTTGACTGACGAAGACATCAATAACATGAACAAATCTCTATTGAATGAGAGCTTGGAAGACTGCAGTAAAGTTTGATTGAATCCTTTCCGCGTTCTGAACAAACCGCCTGCTGTAAGCTTTTAACCAATTTCGTAACTGAAGCATACCTTGACTTACATTGCCTTTTCATACCCATTTAACTTCTTGCAGGCCGATTCTCCATTTTGGACTAAGAAGCTGCAGGATAAGCCGACCAAGAAGCCTCGGACAAAGACCAAGGCTATTAAAAAGCCTGCCAAGAAGAAATCCAATCCTTCTGAGTTATTTGACTTGGATGATAATGATGAGTCGGAGGTAACACTTGACTCCCTTGGGTCATTTTTTGTACATCTTATTGATAATGATTGCTATTAGGATGATGCGGCAGGAAGCCAAGCCAATGCTGAAGAGGTAACTATCCTTTCCTACGACTCTGAACCCTTGCCAAGACAGAAAGTTCGTCAAGCAAGCCGGAAAGTAAGGTTTTCCCATCCTTTAGCTTATTTGGATCCCAAGTTTCTTTTGAAGAAGCAGCAACATGAAGCTCGCCGTACAACCGGGAATAGTGGTGGTGGAATTCTTTCCTCTGGCTTACCAAACACACCAGCGCCTCGCAAGCGTCGATCGGAGGTTTCAAATATTTCTGACTTAGCTTATCCCAAGGCGGGTCTTTTTTGACAACCTCTTAACCCGTATGATTCAAGTTATCAGGGAACGTCTCATTCTTCCTCCGGCGACTCAACTGGGACTCAAATCCCAGCTTTCAAGACCGTGCCTGGGTAAGAGTGTTAAATCTATCCACTTTGCACTCGTGATTGTCATATTAACTCTGTCTTATGCTTCCTTTTCAGTGGTATAGCAAAGCCCAGCAAGAAACAGAAAGTTGACAAACCGGCTGAAGAATCCAAAACTGCTCAACCAGAGAAACATGTCGCATTTGAAACTTCGCATCAGGTGTCAAAAACTGCTGTGGATGATCCCCCTCCAGAAGACCACCCCGTTACCCAAGATGCCATGGATGCTGATCCAGAAAATGATAAACCGCCCAATCCTGCTCAGCCGGTTCAGGAATTTGATGATATAATGATTACTGGGATGGCTTAATAGGCCCCAAGCAACCCCATTGCCCTGTCCAAGCACAACGCCAAGGAGGAGTTCTCTGCTGCTAACAAGGGAAAATGGAAAGTTGACTTGGAAGGCTATACTCAATTTAGTGCTCAAGAGATTCACTCTGGTTATTTGAACTACCTTCACACCAGCCGTGATTTTGAAGCCGGCTTGGTCAACCTGATGAAGGAGCGCTTTGAGGTAATCCAGCACAATCCTCTTTATAAATATATCTCTATCAGCCGCCAAGTCTATAGAATATGATAGAATTGAATATACTGTAGACTTTTAGATAGTCATAAATAAATGAAGATCAAAACTAGTAGCCCCCAAGGGCCGGCTTAAGCTATCAAGCTAAGCCGACTTCAATGAGCAGTGACCAACTTTGCACCTGTAGCCCCCAAGGGCTGGTTTAATCGGTATGAATAAGCCGGGACTTATCACTAGCACTATGAATAAAAACTAGCTGTGTAGCCCCCATGAATCGGCTATAGTCATAGCAGCATAGCCGGGTCATCATAGAATTGTCTTAAAAAAGGAGCAATATGCATTAGCCCCCAAGTGCCAAGGAAAATACTTGTATTGTGCTTGGGACTTCAAACAATATGATCATAATGCTTCCTATTTTATTCATGTTGCAGGCTGAATTAAGCACGAAGGAATCCCAAGTCAGCGATTTGAGGGCCAACATTGAAACCCAAATGTCTGAGACTTCAAAGGCCAAGTCAGAGCTGAAGACTGCATTGGAACACATTGAGCAGTTGAAACAAAGCTTCAATACTGACAAATCTGGCTGGGAGACCGAGAAAGCAGCTCTATTAAAAAGAGCGGAGGATGCCGAAGCAGCCCTTAAACCGGTAATTGATGAGTTGCCCGGTTTAAAGCATCAAATCAAGAGCATGACAACAACCATCTTCGGTAAGTAACAAAAAATACGTTCCTCTGCACCAACAGTATATCATAATCATCTGCCGGTTTACCAATAATTTTACGGATGTAGGCTCCCGAAGCGCCAAGTTGGGTTCTGACATGCGCATCAAACTTAAGGCTGTCTATACTCTGGTAGAGCAGCTATACACTGGCGCTCAACAAACAATCGATGCTGCTATTCACAAGAAACATCTGCCCTCCCTCATCAAGGAAACACTAGAAAAGCTATAGGTACTGCCCCAAAGAATTGAGGAGTTAAAACGATCCGCTGCCAGAGCCGGTGCCATGACTGCCCTAAGCCGGGCCAAGGCATGGCTAGCAGATCTTGATCCAGAAGATTTAGCCAATGGTTGCCCTATTGTAAAAGAGGACAGGTCTCCCTTCAGCACGGATTATTTTGCAAAGATAGCAAGAGAAATGTGGCCATTGGCAAGTAAGCTGGCTGAAGACACATATCTGTCCCAATACCAAGCGGCTTATGACGCTGATAACAAGAAGGTGAAGGCACCGGTTCATCAAGAGGTGGATCTCATACCGCCGACTCATAAGCATACCTTCGCTTCTGACATTGATCCATCAAATCTTATAGATGATGAGGCTGCGTTTAGAGCTTTGACCGGTATCAACTGGGCTACGCCTGACTTCTAGCGAATGGGTAATCAAGAAGAAGAAGAAGAAGCGCAGGATGACCCGGAGGCTTCGACCCGCCAAGACTAGAAGTCTTGATTCATGAGCCGATTTACCAGTCATAGCATTTGGATGCCATGTCTCAAAAACACTTATTATTTTGGGCCGTCAGATGCCTTGTAATAGGCTAGTTAAAAAACCCTGATCTGTCACGCCATTGTGCGTGTTCATTTGCATAACACTACTGATCCATCATTTGAAGATCTGCCACTTATGCTTATAATATCATCAATTATCCAGACGATGCTTATCGTTTTTTCCTGCACATAAGCAGATAACAAGTGCCCTGGCGGTTTACCCCAGGGCGGGTCACAATACCCCATATAAAAAGCCACTGATGACTAAATAGTCCATAACCAGGGCCGGTTTATCAAAACCTCATATAATCACAACAAAATAAATATCATACCTGTGATATTTGTTCACACTGCTAGCTTATCATATGTCATGCAGTAAGGGTAACAGCCCAAAGATTGAGAGCACAAAGCCCTCATCAATTCATTCATACCGCCGGCTTATCACGCCATACGCAGCAAGGGGTGACATCCCAAAGCTTAGAGCACAGTACTCCAAGCACATAATTATCACACACCGGCGACTTAAAGTCCAAAACCAGGCCGGGTTAATAAAACGCCAGATAGATTCATATATGAACCATAAGGCAACATGGCCCTAATCAGTTTTTTCAACCATGTATCAACATGGCACAAAGATGAACCTCAAAAAATGTTCAAACCAAACATAAATCAGAAAAAAAACAAGGCATTCATAGGCTGCCAAGCCTCAATGTCAAGTGCTATTCAAGGGCCGCACAGCCGCTGAGTTAAACCTTAATTCAAACCCGTAAGTGGGACCTCACATGACCAATCGTCGTTTTAACTTTGACAAATTCAGGGTCTTTATAAGATTGATTGTCAAGAGTACGGCGAGTCACTCCAGGATTACCTGATCGGAGTGGCAGGCAAACAAAGGCAGGATAACCAGGATTTTTGGTGAATACACCTGGCGTCCAAGCCTATTACAAGGGACAACAAAGCTCTGTTCATTAATAGGAGCCCCCAAGTAATATTTCATTCCAGGCGTATAAGCCGGATTAATAGGGTAGTCATAGCTATGCTCAATGATCAGGAAGCCCCCAAGTATTTTGTAATCATGGCATACAAGCTGGATCAAGAGGGTAGTCATAGCTATGCTCAATAAGCAGGAAGCCCTCAAGTGATCGTATGAAGTGACAATAAAGACTCATATTCTCATAAATGAAACGATAGAGGCCCTGAATTATCAGGGATGCGGGCCTTATTATATTCATCATAATATATACAACAAAGTATGTACATCACAAGAGCCGGCGGCTCAGGTGTAATAAGGCCGAAGATGAGCAATATTCCACGGCCGGCGGGTCTCCTCCTCCGACGTGCGTGAGTCCTTGTGGTCTCGAACATCGGTAAGGTAGTATGACCCGTTGTTCAGATTTTTGCTGACCACAAAAGGCCCTTCCCAAGGTGGGGATAGCTTGTGCATGTCAGTTTGATCCTGGATGAGCCGGAGCACCAAATCTCCTTCTTGAAAGGTCCTGGTTTTTACCCGGCGGCTGCGATAACGACGCAGTCTTGCTGGTAAATTGCCGAACGAGCCGCCGCACGATCATGCTCCTCATCCAACAGGTCAAGAGCATCCTGACGTGCTTTTTCATTATCAGCTTCAACATAAGCCGCCACACGGGGCGAGTCGTGACGGATGTCACTAGGGAGAACCGCCTCTGCTCCGTAAACCATGAAGAAAGGCGTGTAACCCGTAGATCTGTTGGGGGTAGTATTGATACTCCATAACACCGAGGGCAATTCCTGCACCCAACAGCCCGACGTCCTCTGTAAAGGGACCATAAGCCGGGGCTTGATGCCTCTCAAAATTTCTTGATTGGCTCTTTCAGCTTGGCCATTGGACTGGGGGTGAGCCACTGATGATACCTCAAGACGAATATGCTCTCGTTGACAGAATTCTTTCATAGCACCCTTGGACAGATTAGTGCCATTATCAGTTATAATGCTGTGAGGAAAGCCAAATCGGAAAATCACCTTTTTGATGAACTGAACCGCTGTTGCCGCGTCACACTTACTGACCGGCTCTACTTCAACCCACTTTGTGAATTTGTCAACCGCCACCAAAAGGTGGGTCTTTTATCTGTGGACCTTTTGGAAGGTCCAACCATATCCAGCCCCCAGACTGCAAACAACCAAGTAATTGGAATCATCCTCGATTCTTGAGCCGGCACATGAGCTCGTCTTGAAAATTTCTGACAACCATCACATTTACTGACCAAATCCTCTGCATCAGCATGAGCCGTCAGCCAATAAAACCCATGACGAAAAGCCTTGGCTATGAGGGACTTAGAGCCGGCATGATGACCACAATCTCCTTCATGAATCTCTCGTAGAATCTCACGGCCCTCCTCAGGGGAAACACAATGTTGAAATACCCTTGTGACACTGCAACGATGCAACTCTCCATTGACAATAGTCATTGACTTAGACCGCCGGGTTATCTGCCTGGCCAAAGTTTCATCTTCAGGCAACTCGCCCCGGGTCATATAAGCCAAATATGGAACTGTCCAATCAGGAATAACATGAAGAGCCGCCACCAATTGCGCCTCCGGGTCAGGAATAGCAAGGTCCTCTTCCGTAGGCAATTTGACTGAAGGGTTATGCAGAATATCAAGGAAAACATTAGGTGGTACCGGCTTACGCTGGGACCCTAGCCAGCTCAAAGCATCAGCCACCTCATTTTTCCTGTGATCAACATGTTCCACTTGATAGCCTTTGAAATGACCAACAATAGCATCAACCTCTCGGCGGTAAGCCGCCATGAGTGGGTGTTTAGAATCCCAAGTGCCTGAGACTTGCTGAGCCACCAAATCTGAGTCGCGAAAGCACCTCACCTGGCTTAGATTCATCTCCTTAGCCATCCGGAGACCATGGAGCAAGGCTTCATACTCAGCTACATTGTTAGTACAAGGGAACATCAACCTTAAAACATAACAAAATTTATCACCTCGTGGGGAAGTCAAAACAACTCCAGCCCCAAGCCTTCCAACTGCCTAGATCCATCAAAGTGATAGTCCAATATGTGCTATCCGGCTTCTCCTCAGGCATCTGCAGCTCTGTCCAATCATTGATGAAATCCACAAGTGCTTGAGATTTGATGGCTGTGCGAGGCATATATTTCAAACCATGGGGTCCAAGCTCGATGGCCCACTTGGCTACCCGACCTGTGGCTTCTCTGTTTTGAATAATATCTCCTAAAGGAGCAGAACTAACCAAAGTGATGGGATGACCAAGGAAATATTGCTTGAGCTTTTGACTAGCCATGAACACCCCATACACCAGCTTCTGCCAATGCAGATACCTCTTCTTGGATTCAATGTGCACCTCACTGATATTAATAAACCGACCGCTGAACCGGATGTTCCTTGCCTGCTTCCTTCTGTTCCACCACAATGGCTACACTGACAGCTCGTCCATTGGCAGCCACATATAACAACAAGGGCTCCTTATCAATAGGAGCGGCAAGGATCTGTGGCTCAGCTAAGTGCTTTTTCAGGGCTTCAAACGCGTGATCAGCAGCATCACTCCAGACCAAGTGATTTGTTTTCTTCATCATCTGGTACAGAGGGATAGCTTTTTCTCCCAACCGGCTTATGAACCAGCTTAAAGCCATAATACAACCCGCCAGACGCTGAACATCATTAATACACGCCGGTTTAGCCAGGGAAGTAATAACCTTGATTTTCTCCTGGTTAGCTTCAATGCCTCTTTCAGAAACTAAAGAACCCAAGAGCTTGCCTGCCGGCACACCAAAGACACACTTGGCCGGGTTAAGCATCATCTTGTAGACCCGGAGATTGTCAAAGGTCTCTTTTAAATCATCTATCAAGGTTTCCTTCTTCCTGGATTTCACAACAATATCATCCACATAAGCATGAACATTGCGTCCAATCTGATCATGAAGGCAATTTTGAACACGCCGCTGGTAAGTCGCATGGGCACTCTTGAGCCCAAAAGGCATAGACACATAGCAGAAGGCCCTAAAGGGAGTGATGAAGGCTGTCTTCTCCTGGTCCTTGACTGCCATCTCGATCTGATGATACCCAAAATAAGCATCCAAAAAACTCAAACGCTCACAACCCGCCATAGCATCAATAATCTGATCAATACGGGGAAGAACAAAAGGATTGGCCGGACATGCTTTATTAAGGTCTATGTAATCCACACCCATGCGCCAAGTACCATTTTTCTTAAGCACCAGCACCGGGTTAGCCAACCATTCAGGATGAAAAACTTCAACAATGAACCCAGCTGCCAAGAGCCGGGCCACTTCACCAATGGCCTTACGCCTCTCTTCGTTAAAGCGACGAAGGAATTGCTTGACCGGTTTAAACTTTGGATCAATATTAAGACTGTGCTCAGCGAGTTCCCTCGGTCTACTTGGCATGTCTGAAGGCTTCCATGCAAAGATACCTCGGTTCTCACGGATGAACTCGATGAGCGCACTTTCCTATTTCGAATCCAGATTAGCGCGGATACTGAACTGCTTGGATGAATCGTCAGAAACAAAATCAACCAACTTAGTGTCATCTGCTGATTTAAATTTCAACAGAGGGTCATGCTTTGTGGTTGGCTTCTTCAAAGGTGTCATATCTGCCGGGTCAACATTATCTTTGTAAAACTTCAACTCTTCTGTTGCACAAACAGACTTAGCATAAGCAGCATCGCCCTCTTCACACTCCAAGGCTATCTTCCGGTTCCCATGCACTGTGATGGTACCCTTATAACCCGGCATCTTAAGCTGTAGATAAACATAACAAGGCCTTGCCATGAACTTAGCATAAGCCGGTCGCCCAAACAAAGCGTGATAAGGGCTCTTGATTTTAACCACCTCAAAGGTCAATGTCTCAACTCTGGAATCATGATCATCACCGAAAGCCACTTCCAAAGCTATCTTGCCCACCGGATACGCCGACTTACCAAGCAGCACACCATGAAAAACAGTGTTCGACGGATTAAGATCCTTGTCAGTCAAGCTCATACGACGGAAAGTTTTATAGTAAAGGATATTGATGCTGCTGCCTCCATCCATGAGCACCTTCATGAACCTGCAACCTCCAACCTGAGACGCAACCACTAAAGCCAAGTGGCCCGGATTATCAACCCGGGGCGGGTGATCCTCACGGCTCTAGAGAATAGGATGTTCAGACCATCGCAAGTAACGGGGAATCGCCGGCTCAACTGCGTTCACCGCCCTTTTATGAATCTTCTGGTCTCATTTACATAAACTCGTGGTGAACACATGATACTGTCCACTATTGAACTGCTTCGGATTACTTTGATAACCAGATTGCTGTTGCTGATTCCCTTGACCAGACTGCTGATTAAAACCACCTTGATTGCCTTGGCCCTGGAAACCAGAGTTTGAACCGCCACCACCAAAGCCAGGCCCGTGAGAGCCGGATCCTGAGCCGCCATTCGGGCCATGATTATTCTGGAAAAAATCAGAATTCCTATACTCCCTCATGATGAAGCAATCCTTCCACAGATGATTGGTCGGTTTCTATTGCGTACAATGCTTTGGACAAGGCTGATTCATCATCGCCTCAATGTTAAATTCTGGCCCTCCAAGCCGGGGCGGCTTTCCCTTGCGACGCTGATTATTATTCTGCGTATTGGTGTTAGCCACAAAGTCTAAATTACCATCAGCCTTGCGCTTACCGTTGTCGCCCTGACCTGCTGTGTTATGCTGCTGTCCCTTCGTATTGCCGCTGTTCTTCCCCTTACCCGCCTTCTCATCATCAGAGTCGGGGTCTTTGGTACTATTAGAGTCGGCATAATTGACGAGAGACGCCATGAGCTCCCCCATGTCATTGCAGTGGCGTTTAAGCCACCCCAGTTTTTGCTTAAGGGGGAGGAAACGACAATTCTTCTCCAACATCAGGACTGCTGAACCGGCATTGATACTGTCCGATGAGTGTATAACAGCTGAGATCCGGTGCACCCAATTGGTTGTCGACTCGCCCTCACCTTGGACACAAGAATCCAAATCCAGGATCATCATAGGCTGCTTGCACGTGTCTTTAAAATTTTGGATAAACCGAGTTTTCAATTCTGCTCATGATCTAATGGAGTTCGCGGGCAGCCCTTTCAACCAAGTACGAGCCGGCCCCTCCAACATCATGGTGAAATACTTATCACATGCAGCATCACTAACATCCAGCATCTCCATGGCCATCTCATAGCTCTCAATCCAAGCCTCAGGGGGCTGATCTTGCCGTGTAATTAGGCACCTTACGAGGACCCTCAAAATCCTTAGGCAAACGCTCGTTACGTAGAGCCGGCACTAAACATGGCACACACAAGGTTCTAGAAGTCACTCCTGCTTCCACCGATGCTGATGGATAAACCGGCGATTGCTGTCAAGCCGCCAGCTCAGCCTCCCGACGTGCCCTGCCCTGATCCACCAAAGTCCGAGCATCGACACCACCGTGCATCAGGTCATGCCTATGAGGCTGGTTATGGTGCTGCTCACTGCTTGAAACTGCTGGCAAGTCAATGTGCCTGCTATAACTCTGGCTTGGTCGAGGGGTTGAGTGAATCTGTTCACGACTATATGAATAAGCCGCCTGTTGAGCCACAGCCGTCTGAAGAAGTTCTCTGGCCCTCCGCATCACTATCACAGCTGGAGACTCGCCGTCAACTAGGAGAGCTGCCAATCGTGTTGCCACAGCGATCATGTTATCCAAAGGATTAGAATAATGACCCGGCGGTGTCGGAACATGCTGAGGCAGAGTCATATCCAAACGAGGCGGATCCATGGCACGCGGCTGAACGGGTGCTCCAGTCAAGGGCGCCTCAATCGCCCGGTTCACTGGTCCCTTCCCTAGGCGTGTTGAAGAGGTTTCTCGCATCATAAACCGGAGGTAAACAACTCTGGTGCCTCCTTCTCCTGATGGCATTTGAAGCGTTTTGATCCAATATGAGCCGGAAAGAATCTGCATGAATCCGTTGTGCCTGAGCGTCCAAAGCAGCTCGCTCCGTAGCCATCCTAGCATTCTCAGCCGCTAGTTCTTCCTTGGCCTGAGCTATCTCATCTCGTAGCTTCGCAACATCCACCTTATGCTGTTCTTGAGTGTCCGGGGTCACCTCCACCCCATCAAAGCCGCCAAAGCATCCAGCAATTCGGTCAGGCCTAAGCCGGCGGGCACACTGGGCCACTAGGCCCAGCCGTCGCCACGGCCGTTGAGCTGGAGTTCATGGCCGTGGCGGTTGTCGAGCCGAGCACTGGTTGTGTACCGGCCATGAAGATTGCCACCCAGTTCGACGGCTCATAGGGGTCCGGAATATTGTCGCCATCGGAGCAGCCCCCAAGCCGGCCATCTTGTAGCTGATACATTGAATTGGTCTCATCGGTTGACGACTCACCATCAGAGTAGATGGCCGTCTCACCGCCAGACACGGAACCTTCCTCAAGTTCCGCCCCGTGGATGAAACCCACAAAGGCGCGCCTCATAGTGTTTTGGACTTTGGCGGGTCGTGCGCGCTGAGCCGTCTCGATGATGTCGGTGTAGGTGTCCGGCTCAGGGCCCGACTCGCCGATCTTGCCGATGAAGACGTGGATTCTGCCGAAGGGGACCTGGTACCCATACTCAATTGAGCCGGCCTCGGGGCCCCAACCAGCGTCGTCGATGTAGAGCTTGCCGCGACGACTCTTGGTCATCCTGCCCACAACGTATCCCTTGATCCGTGCGAAGCTGCCCTTCCAGAACTCGAAATCACTGTGCGCTGGCCCCATGGTGGGTGCCAACTGTCGTGGACTTGACACGACAGATGTCCTAGCGGAAGGACTTAGTCGTGGAGCCATCGCAACTAGGTTAGCTTAAAGGGGTTAATCGGGACAAAGGACACAGAGAGTTTATACTGGTTCGGCCCCTCGCGGTGGAGGTAAAGGCCTACTCTAGTTTGGGGTTGTATTGCTTGGGTTTCGATTACCAGTGAGCGAATACGCATGACCTAGTTCTCGACTTACTGTTTCTTATCCCTAACTCGCCGCCGGGTCACCCCTTTATATACACAGGTTGATGCCCGACGGCTTACAGAGTCCCGGCCGGCTCATACACAACGTGTCTGGCTCGGTGACTAACTAAGCTTGCCTTACAACACAAGTTATACATGTGGTGGTTCATCCTCTTGGGCCTCAAGTTGCCCCTGGGTCTTGGGCCGTTAATAGGCTTGCTATGACCCGCCATCTTCGTTGATAAGTCGCCAATGGTATGACCCGTCCCCTCCTGGGCGATTCATACGCAGTAGTTATATCCCCAACACTTTGTGTACTAACCTGTGGTCTATGTGAGAGTTCTATGTGGGGTTAGGAATGTGTCCATGGCCTTGCATCAAGAGGAAGATATCATACAACCCATGGAGGATGACATCAAGTGGTGATCGTCATCAAGTTTGCTGTGTGCAAGTTCAAGTGGAGCATCACGAAGAGATCAAGTGCTTGATGCTTGCCATCCATTGTTATGTCAATGGACTTGTGAAGATGCGTCGAAGAGTGGCTCACCCACAGTGGAGTATGGGGGAGCAATCAACTAATCTTCGTCGAGCCAACACAATCAAGAAAGGTGGTCCAACTTGAGGGAGTCAATATCATCATCAACTAGCAAGGCAAATGTTTGCCCTTGATAGGTTTTCTATTTTACTGGTCTCTTGGTGGTAGCTGGGAGACCGGGTTGTAGGATCGATTGACGTACTATCAAGGGGGGCTCTCTAATGTGTAGCTTGATCGCATCGTTCGTCGGGAGCTCAAACCATTGCATCCTTTCATCATTTCTCATGGTTCTTGTTTGGTCTTTCTCTTTGTGAGTCTTAGATCTTATGGTCATCTTGATGACAAGCTCGAGTTCATCGAAAACGGAGTTCACATGCATCTACTATGATGTTTTCGATGTTGGGGTTTTTGTCGGTTCTTCATTCATAGAGGTTTCACATCTCTATACCTTTGGCAAATTTCTACTTACTCTTCTTAACCATCTTGGGGATGCTACTTGTCGTCAACTATCCAACCAACTTGAGTTTGCTCAATTCGGAGCTCATACGCAGAAGTTGTGGCAGTTTAGGCTTTATTGCATCCTCTGTTTTCTCCGTTGTGTTCCTGAAAGCCTCAAGCGATAGTACTGCTCTCTAGAGCGGTAGTAGCATGGCCCTGTGTCGCGCGTAGTACCGCTGCTTCTGGGGATGCGTTTTTTCGTGTCGGGTTTTGTGGTAGTAGAGCGGTAGTACCTCTTATAAGCGGTAAGCGGTAGTACCTCTTATAAGCGGCAAGCGGTACTACCTCTCCACCCGAGCGACACTACCTCTCCCCAGAGTGGTACTACCTCTCTGGCAGAACTATGATGTCTACTACACAACCTTCTTCTTGTAGACGTTGTTGGGCCTCCAAGTGCAGAGGTTTGTAGGACAGTAGCAAATTTCCCTCAAGTGGATGAGCTAAGGTTTATCAATCCGTGGGAGGCGTAGGTTGAAGATGGTCTCTCTCAAGCAACCGTGCAACCAAATAACAAAGAGTCTCTTATGTCCCCAACACACCCAATACAATGGTAGATTGTATAGGTGCACTAGTTCGGCGAAGAGATGGTGATACAAGTGCAATATGGATGATAGATATAGGTTTTTGTAATCTGAAAATATAAAAACAGCAAGGTAACTAATGATAAAAGTGAGTGTAAACAGTATTGCAATGCTTGGAAACAAGGCCCAGGGTTCATACTTTCACTAGTGCAAGTTCTCTCAACAATAATAACATAATTGCAAAGCTCGCGATACATCAAGATCGTGCCGAATCAAGAACACGAGAGAGAGAGAGAGAGATCAAACACATAGCTACTGGTACATACCCTCAGCCCCGAGGGTGAACTACTCCCTCCTCGTCATGGAGAGTGCCGGGATGATGAAGATGGCCACCGGTGAGGGATCCCCCCTCCGGCAGGGTGCCGGAACAGGGTCCCGATTGGTTTTTGGTGGCTACAGAGGCTTGCGGCGGCGGAACTCCCGATCTATTCCGTTCCTCGATGTTTTTAGGGTATATGGACATATATAGGCGAAACAAGTCGGTCAGGGGAGCCACGAGGGGCCCACGATGGTGGGGGCGCGCCCAGGAGGGGCAGGCGCGCCTCCCTGCCTCGTGGCCACCTCGAAGCTTCCCTGACGTCTACTCCAAGTCTCCTGGATTGCTTCCGTTCCAAAAATAACTCTCCCGAAGGTTTCATTCCGTTTGGACTCTGTTTGATATTCCTTTTCTCGAAACACTGAAATAGGCAAGAAAACAACAATTTGGGCTGGGCCTCCGGTTAATAGGTTAGTCCCAAAAATAATATAAAAGTGTATAATAATGCCCATAAACATCCAAAAAAGATAATATAATAGCATGGAACAATCAAAAATTATAGATACGTTGGAGATGTATCAGCATCCCCAAGCTTAATTCCTGCTCGTCCTCGAGTAGGTAAATGATAAAAACAGAATTTTTGATGTGGAATGCTACCTAACATATTTATCCATGTAATTCTCTTTATTGTGGCAAGAATATTCAGATCCATAAGATTCAAGACAAAAGTTTAATATTGACATAAAAATAATAATACTTCAAGCATACTAACAAAGTAATCATGTCTTCTCAAAATAACATGGCCAAAGAAAGCTATCCCTACAAAATCATATAGTCTGGCTATGCTCTATCTTCATCACACAAAATATTTAAATCATGCACAACCCCGATGACTAGCCAAGCAATTGTTTCATACTTTTGATGTTCTCAAACTATTTCAATCTTCACGCAGTACATGAGCGTGAGCCATGGACATAACACTATAGGTGGAATAGAATGGTGGTTGTGGAGAAGACAAAAAGGAGAAGATAGTCTCACATCAACTAGGCGTATCAACGGGCTATGGAGATGCCCATCAATAGATATCAATGTCAGTGAGTAGGGATTGCCATGCAACGGATGCACTAGAGCTATAAGTGTATGAAAGCTCAAAAAGAAACTAAGTGGGTGTGCATCCAACTCGCTTGCTCACGAAGACCTAGGGCATTTTGAGGAAGCCCATCATTGGAATATACAAGCCAAGTTCTATAATGAAATATTCCCACTAGTATATGAAACTGACAACATAGGAGATTCTCTATCATGAAGATCATGGTGCTACTTTGAAGCACAAGTGTGGTAAAAGGATAGTAGCATTGCCCCTTCTCTCTTTTTCTCTCATTTTTTTATATTTTTTTGGGCCTTCTCTTTTTTGGCCTCTTTTTTCTCTTTTTTTTTTCGTCCGGAGTCTCATCCCGACTTGTGGGGGAATCATAGTCTCCATCATCCTTTCCTCACTGGGACAATGCTCTAATAATGATGATCATCACACTTTTATTTACTTACAACTCAAGAATTACAACTCAATACTTAGAACAAGATATGACTCTATATGAATGCCTCCGGCGGTGTACTGGGATGTGCAATGACTCATGAGCGACATGTATGAAAGAATTATGAACGGTGGCTTTGCCACAAATACGATGTCAACTACATGATCTTGCAAAGCAATATGACAATGATGGAGCGTGTCATAATAAACGGAACGGTGGAAAGTTGCATGGCAATATATCTCGGAATGGCTATGGAAATGACATAATAGGTAGGTATGGTGGCTGTTTTGAGGAAGGTATATGGTTGGTTTATGGTACTGGTGAAAGTTGTGCGGTACTAGAGAGGCTAGCAATGGTGGAAGGGTGAGAGTGCATATAATCCATGGACTCAACATTAGTCATAATGAACTCACATACTTATTGCAAAAATCTATTAGTCATCGATACAAAGTACTACGCGCATGCTCCTAGGGGGATAGATTGGTAGGAAAAGACCATCGCTCGTCCCCGACCGCCACTCATAAGGAAGACAATCAATAAATAAATCATGCTCCGACTTCATCACATAACTGTTCACCATACGTGCATGCTACGGGAATCACAAACTTTAACACAAGTATCTCTCAAATTCACAACTACTCAACTAGCATGACTCTAATATCACCATCTTCATATCTCAAAACAATCATAAGGAATCAAACTTCTCATAGTATTCAATGCACTTTATATGAAAGTTTTTATTATACCCATCTTGGATGCCCATCATATTAGGACTAAATTCATAACCAAAGCAAATTACCATGCTGTTTAGGACTCTCAAAATAATATAAGTGAAGCATGCGAGTTCATATATTTCTTCAAAATAAAGCCACCGCCGTGCTCTAAAAGGATATAAGTGAAGCACTAGAGCAAACGACAAACTACTCCGAAAGATATAAGTGAAGATCAATGAGTAGTTTAATAATTATGCAACTATGTGAAGACTAACATTTAAGAATTTAAGATCTTGGTATTTTATTCAAACAGCAAGCAAAACAAAAGAAAATAAAATGATGCTCCAAGCAAAACACATATCATGTGGTGAATAAAAATATAGCTCCAAGTAAAGTTACCGATGAACGAAGACGAAAGAGGGGATGCCTTCCGGGGCATCCCCAAGCTTAGGCTCTTGGTCATCCTTGAATATTACCTTGGGGTGCCTTTGGCATCCCCAAGCTTAGGCTCTTGCCATTCCTTATTCCATAGTCCATCGAATCTTTACCCAAAACTTGAAAACTTCACAACACAAAACTTAACAGAAAACTCGTAAGCTCCATTAGTATAAGAAAATAAATCACCACTTAGGTATTGTTGTGAACTCATTATAAATTCATATTTGTGTAATATCTACTGTATTCCAACTTCTCTACGGTTCATACCGTCCGATACCACTCATAGATTCATCAAAATAAGCAAACAACACAATGAAAACAGAATCTGTCAGAAACAGAACAGTCTGTAGTAATCTGTATCAAACGTATACTTCCGGAACTCCAAAAATTCTGAAATTTGGTGGACCTGAGGAATTTGTCTATTAATCTTCTACAAAAAGAATCAACTTAAACTCGCTCTTCTGTAAAAAATTACAGCTAATATCGTGAGCGCAAAGTTTCTGTTTTTTACAGCAAAATCACATTAACTTTCACCCAAGAAGATCCTATAGGTCTTACTTGGCACAAACACTAATTAAAACATAAAACCACATCTAACCAGAGGCTAGATGATTTATTTATTACTAAAAAGGAACAAAAATAAAATTGGGTTGCCTCCCAACAAGCGCTAACGTTTAACACCCCTAGCCAGGTATGATGATTTCAATGATGCTCACATATAAGATAAGAAGTGAAACATAAAGGGAGCATCATGAAGAATATGACTAGCACATTTAAGTCTAACCCACTTCCAATGCATAGGGATTTTTTGAGCAAACAACTTATGGGAACAATAATCAACTAGCATAGGAAGGCAAAACAAGCATAACTTCAAGATTTTAAGCACATAGAGAGGAACCTTGATATTATTGCAATTCCTACAAGCATATATTCCTCCCTCATAATAATTTTCAGTAGCATCATGAATGAATTCAACAATATAACCATCACATAAAGTATTCTTTTCATGATCTACTTGCATAGAAATTTTACTACTCTCCACATAAGCAAATTTATTCTCATCAATAGTTGTGGGAGCAAACTCAACAAAATAACTATCATGTGAAGCATAATCCAATTGAAATTAAAATCATGATGACAAGTTTCATGGTTATCTTTATTCTTTATAGCATACGTGTCATCACAATAATCATCATAAATAGGAGGCATGCTTTCATTATAATAAATCTGCTCATCAAAACTTGGGGGACTAAACATATCATCTTCATCAAACATAGCATCCCCAAGCTTGTGGCTTTGCATATCATTAGCATCATTGGTATTCAAAGAATTCATACTAACAACATTGCAATCATGCTCATCATTCACATATTATATGCCAAGCATTCTATGTAATTCTTCTTCTAGTACTTGAGCACAATTTTCCTTCCCATCATTTTCACGAAAGACATTAAAAAGATGAAGAATATGAGGCAAACTTAATTCCATTTTTGGTAGTTTTATTTTATAAACTAAACTTGTGATACAACAAGAAACTAAAAGATTCGATTGCAAGATCTAAAGATATACCTTCAAGCACTAACCTCCCCGACAACGGCGCCAGAAAAGAGCTTGATGTCTACTACACAACCTTCTTCTTGTAGACGTTGTTGGGCTTCCAAGTGCAGAGGTTTGTAGGACAGTAGAAAATTTCCCTCAAGTGGATGACCCAAGGTTTATCAATCTGTGGGAGGCGTAGGTTGAAGATGGTCTCTCTCAAGCAACCCTGCAACCAAATAACAAAGAGTCTCTTGTGTCCCCGACACACCCAATACAATGGTAAATTGTATAGGTGCACTAGTTTGGCAAAGAGATGGTGATACAAGTGCAATATGGATGATAGATATAGGTTTTTGTAATATGAAAATATAAAAAACAGCAAGGTAATAATGATAAAAGTGAGCGTAAATGGTATTGCAATGCTTGGAAACAAGGCCTAGGGTTCATACTTTCACCAGTGCAAGTTCTCCCAACAATAATAGCATAATTGCAAAGCTCGCGATACATCAAGATCGTACCGAATCAAGAACACGAGAGAGAGAGATCAAACACATAGCTACTGGTACATACCCTCAGCCCCGAGGGTGAACTACTCCCTCCTCGTCATGGAGAGCGCCGGGATGATGAAGATGGCCACCGGTGAGGGATCCCCCCTCCGGCAGGGTGCCAGAATAGGGTCCCGATTGGTTTTTGGTGGCTACAGAGGCTTGCGGCGGCGGAACTCCCGATCTATTCTGTTCCTCGATGTTTTTAGGGTATATGGACATATATAGGCGAAAGAAGTCGGTCAGGGGAGCCACGAGGGGCCCACGAGGGTGGGGGGCAGGCCCAGGGGGGCAGGCGCGCCTCCCTGCCTCGTGGCCACCTTGAAGCTTCCCTGACGTCTACTCCAAGTCTCCTGGATTGCTTTCGTTCCAAAAATAACTCTCTCGAAGGTTTCATTTCGTTTGGACTCCGTTTGATATTCCTTTTCTTCGAAACACTGAAATAGGCAAGAAAACATCAATTTGGGCTGGGCCTCCGGTTAATAGGTTAGTCCCAAAAATACTATAAAAGTGTATAATAAAGCCCATAAACATCCAAAATAGATAATATAATAGCATGGAACAATCAAAAATTACAGATACGTTGGAGACGTATCAAACTACAGCTCACGTTTTTCTCTCTCATTGGGCTGTTTGACCGTGCTAAGCGGTAGTACCGCTCCCCCGAGCGGTAGTACCGCTTGTGCATGACCTAAGTGCATAACGGCTGGGTTCGGGAGGTCCTCTAAAGGGGGGTCTTCTTCCCCATTGAACCTTATCTCTTTAGCTCGTGTTATTCCCCCATTGTTGACCTTCTTCGAGCTTGCTATCTCTCAATCCCTCCATGGATTCTTGCTAGTTTTGGGGGGAAAAGAGAGAGGAGATCTAGAACCACATTTCCACCAATAACTTTCTCCTCTACGTGAGGGGAACCCCTTGGATCTTGATCTTGGAGTTCTTGGTGTTCTCCTTCTTGTTCTTCCTCTCTTTTTCCTCCATAGCTTTCGTTGCTTTGGTGGGATTTGAGAGTGAGGGACTTGGGCACTCCGTGTGCCCTTGCCATTGCATTAGTTGCATCGGTTTGAGTTCTCCACGGTGATACATGGAAGTTACAAGTTGAGAAGCTTATTACTCTTGGGTGCTTGGTACCCTTGAGCTTGCTCCTCTTGGGTGTTCTCCACGGTGATACATGGAAGTTACAAGTTGAGAAGCTTATTACTCTTGGGTGCTTGGTACCCTTGAGCTTGCTCCTCTTGGGTGCTTGGGCGCCCTAGACGGTTGGTAGTGTTCGGAGCTCAATCATTGTGGTGTAAAGCTCTGGGCAAGCATCGGGGCCTCCAATTAGGTTGTGGAGATCGCCCGAGCAATTTTACGGGTTCTGGTGACCGCCCCCAAGGGTTGCCAAAGTGTACAGGTTCGGTGACCGCCCTCAAGGGTCCCTTAGTGTAATCACGGCATCTTGCATTGTGCGAGGACGTGAGGAGATTACGGTGGCCCTAGTGGATTCTTGGGGAGCATTGTGCCTCCACACCGCTCCAAACAGAGGTTAGCATCTGCAAGGGTGTGAACTGCAGGATACATCGTCGTCTCCGCGTTCCTCGGTTATCTCTTACCCGATCCCTTTACTTATGCACTTTACTTTGTGATAGCCATATTGTTTCATGCTATATATCTTGCTATCACTTAGTTGTTTATCTTGCTATAACTTAGTTGTTTATCTTGCTTAGCATAAGTTGTTGGTGCACATAGGTGAGCCTAGCTGTTTTAGGTTTTGTGCTTGACAAATTAACCGCTAGGATTATTCCGCATTTGTTCAAGCCTAAACCGTAATAATTTAAAGCGCCTATTCACCCCCCTCTAGGAGACATCCTCGATCTTTCATCTGGAGTCATCTCCTCCTTGTCCATCGCCCATTTGTATGATTGGGTCCCATGAAAAAGCTTGCCAGAGTGGCGCAAGTGCACCGCCTCTAATAGTACTAGATGACCCGTTACGCCAATTGGCGCGGAAACCAACTACAACCCGGAAGCTAAGCGGACTATTTGAAATATAAAATGAAAGTTAAGTGAATTATTTGAACGATGTTTCTTGCAATGGTCTGGAAGCAATTATGTTCTTAATGCGATGTATATATCCTGTTTATTTAACAATGTCAGACAACGATGATCATTTCCCATATCCTTCTTTGGGAAGAGCAACCCAACAACCAAGGACTAACATGCAGGTCAGCTAGGGGCGTCTTTGTCTGCGCACGTTCATGGCGGCATCCTGCATACTCATGCACCACGCGACGCGTTTACCTGGAATTTGCGAGCCGAATCCTTACCAATTAGGATCCTGGCCGACTAGTGCCCGCGGGCCACTTTCCCGTGTCGTACAGAGGAGCAAAAAATAATCTATGAACAACACATCTGTAAAGTATGTTTTCCCCGAGTTCTATGCAAATGATTACGCTCACACTACGTTTGCATTGCCAATTGCTTGAGAAGTGCGACATTGCAGGACTGTGTTTACACTACCAAATGCTTGACCACCTACGTTTGTAACATCGCATGGTCCATACGACGGGGCAAACGTGCTCCGTGATTGATTATCATTTTTAGATAAAGGAAAATACAACCATCATAGCATCTGAAGTAGTTAATTTTTCATGTGGTTTGTTAGGTATAGGAGTTTAATTAAGCAGGAAATGTAAGTTACAAATACTTAGGTGTAAGTAAAAGTTGCTCCCAAGGATAAGAAAGCTCCCCCATAGAAAAAAAGAAAGTTAGATAGGTGGTGCTTAGGCCTAAGTGCTTTCAAATGGTACTTAACATACAGTGGCAAACAACCGAAATTTAAGGAGAGCACAACCAAGGATCTGCAAGACGGAATGTAGTCAATGAACAGGAAAAGCCCTTCGGTGCTTTCGTAAAGCATGAGCATAACAATGACAAGAATTTTCAAATGTGGTCGATTTCCATCACAGCCGACCACCCATTAGTGAGAATGGGTGTTGGAGCTCCAGCGCAAGCAAAGAGAAGACATCACAACGGACGTGGTCAGACTCCAAATACACAAATTACAGCAGGACATTCAAAGAAAAGAACACAATGCCATTGCAATGATTCTATCACAAATGTCACAAATATTACAAGGTTCGAATTCAAATATTAAAAGGCTCAAGTTCAAACATTACTAGGTTCAAACTCATATTACAAATACTTTCTCCAGTTCAATAATTCTGGAAAGGGATTAGCCACCGACAAGTCATGTATGGGCTGGACATTAACACTTTTGAGTAAGTTGACACATGTCGTTTCAAAATGAAATTCAGTTTTACAGAACCTTTGTCATTCAGCTATAGACTCTTGCACTGATCAGCAAACCATTTTTCTAGGCACACTAAATTTACGCCAAACCTCATTACCTTATGCACACTTTGTTGGGGAACGTTGCATGGGAAACAAAAAATTTCCTACGCTCACCAAGATAAATCTAGGAGATGAACATCTACGAGAGGAGAGATTAGATCTACATACCCTTGTAGATTGCTAAGCGGAAGCGTTAAGAAACGTTGTTGATGTAGTCGAACGTCTTCACGATCCAATCATGATTCGTCCCACGAACTCCCGATCAAGTGCCGAACGGACGACACCTCCGCGTTCAGCACACGTGCGGCTTGCTACCTCTTGAGCATGCATTAGTTTTCCCTTGAAGAGGAAAGGGTGATGCAACAAAGTAGCGTAAGTATTTCCCTCAGTTTTTGAGAACCGAGGTATCAATCCAGTAGGAGACTACACGCAAATCCCTCGTACCTGCACAAACAATCAAGAACCTTGCAACCAACGTGATAAAGGGGTTGTCAATCCCTTCACAGCCACTTGCAAAAGTGAGATCTGATAAATATAATAAGATACATATTTTTGGTATTTTTGTTGTATAGATTGGAAAGTAAAGATTGCAAAATAAACAGCGACAGAAATAGCTAGTTGATAGGAAATAATATGATGGAAGATAGACCCCGGGGCCATAGGTTTCACTAGTGGCTTCTCTCAAGATAGCAAATTCTACGGTGGGTGAACAAATTACTGTCGAGCAATTGATAGAAAAGCGCATAGTTATGAGAATATCTAGGCATGATCATGTATATAGGCATCATGTCCGTGACAAGTAGACCGAAACGATTATGCATCTACTACTATTACTCCACACATCGACCGCTATCCAGCATGCATCTAGAGTATTAAGTTCATAAGAACAGAGTAACGCATTAGGCAAGATGACATGATGTAGAGGGATAAACTCAAGCAATATGATATAAACCCCATCTTTTATCCTTGATGGCAACAATACAATATGTGCCTTGCTGCCCCTACTGTCACTACGAAAGGACACCGCAGGATTGAACCCAAAGCTAAGCACTTCTCCCATTGCAAGAAAGATCAATCTAGTAGGCCAAACCAAACTGATAATTCAAAGAGACTTGCAAAGATATTGAATCATGCATATAAGAATTCAGAGAAGAATCAAATATTGTTCATAAATAATCTTGATCATAAACCCACAATTCATCGGATCTCGACAAACACACCGCAAAAAGAATTACATCGAATAGATCTCCAAGAGAATCGGGGAGAACTTTGTATTGAGATCCAAAGAGAGAGAAGAAGCCATCTAGCTAATAACTATGGACCCGAAGGTCTGTGGTAAACTACTCACATATCATCGGAGAGGCTATGGTGTTGATGTAGAAGCCCTCCGTGATCGATTCCCCCTCCGGTGGAGCGCCGGAAAAGGCCCCAAGATGGGATCTCACGGGTACAGAAGGTTGCGGCGGTGGAAATAGGGTTGCGTGGTGCTCTCAGATGTTTTCAGGGTATATGAGTATATATAGGCGAAAGAAGTAGGTCGGTGGAGCCACGAGGGGCCCACGAGGGTGCGGGGCGCGCCTCCCTACCTCGTGGCCGCCTCGTTGCTTCCTTGACGTCCACTCCAAGTCTCCTGGATTGCGTTTGTTCCAAAAACGATCCTCGCGAAGGTTTCATTCTGTTTGGATTCCGTTTGATATTCCTTTTCTGCAAAACACTGAAATAGGCAAAAAAACAGCAATTTGCACTGGGCCTCCGGTTAATAGGTTAGTCCCAAAAATAATCTAAAAGTGCATAATAAAGCCCATTAAACATCCAAAACAGATAATATAATAGCATGCAATAAAAAATTATAGATATGTTGGAGACGTATCAAGCATCCCCAAGCTTAATTCCAGCTCGTCGTCGAGGAGGTAAATGAAAAAACAGAATTTTTGATGTAGACTACCTAACATAATTTACTAAGTAATTCCCTTTATTGTGGCATGAATGTTCAGATCCGAAAGATTCAAGACAAAAGTTTATATTGACATAAAAATAAAAATACTTCAAGCATACTAACTAAGCAATTATGTCTTCTCAAAATAACATGGCCAAAGAAAGCTTATCCCTACAAAATCGTATAGTTTGGCTATGCTTCATTTTGGTCGCACAAAAATGCTCTCATCATGCACAACCCCCATGACAAGCCAAGGAATTGTTTCATACTTTAGTAATCTCAAACTTTTTTTAACTTTCACGCAATACATGAGCGTGAGCCATGGATATAACACTATGGGTGGAATAGAATATAATGATAGGGGTTATGTGGAGAAGACAAAAAAAAGAAAGTCTCACATCAACGCGGCTAATCAACGGGCTATGGAGATGCCCATCAATTGATGTCAATGTGAGGAGTAGGGATTGCCATGCAACGGATGCACTAGAGCTATAAATGTATGAAAGCTCAACAAAAGAAACTAAGTGGGTGTGCATCCAACTTGCTTGCTCACGAAGACCTAGGGCATTTGAGGAAGCCCATTGTTGGAATATACAAGCCAAGTTCTACAATGAAAAATTCCCACTAGTATATGAAAGTGACAAAACAAGAGACCCTCTATCATAAAGATCATGGTGCTACTTTGAAGCACAAGTGTGGAAAAAGGATAGTAGCATTGTCCCTTCTTCTTTTTTTGGACCTTTCTTTTTTTGGCCTTTTTTCTTCTCTTTTTTTGGCCTTTCTTATTTTTTATTTGGGACAATGCTCTATTTAATGATGATCATCACACTTCTATTTATTTACAACTCAATTATTACAACTCGATACTAGAACAAAATATGACTCTATATGAGTGCCTCCGGCGGTGTACCGGGATGGGCAATGAATCAAGAGTGACATGTATGATAAATTATGTATGGTGGCTTAGCTACAAATACGTGTCAACTACATGATCATGCAAGGCAATATGACAATGATGAAGCGTGTCATAGTAAATGAAAGGGTGGAAAGTTGCATGGCAATATATCTCGGAATGGCTATGGAAATGCCATAATAGGTAGGTATGGTGGTTGTTTTGAGGAAGATATAAGGAGGTTTATGTGTGATAGAGCGTATCATATCACGGGGGTTGGATGCACCGACGAAGTTTGCACCAACTCTCAAGGTGAGAAAGGGCAATGCGCGGTACCGAAGAGGCTAGCAATGATGGAAAGGTGAGAGTGCGTATAATCATGGACTCAACATTAGTCATAAAGAACTCACATACTTATTGCAAAAATCTACAAGTTATCAAAAACCAAGCACTACGCGCATGCTCCTAGGGGGATAGATTTGTAGGAAAAGACCATCGCTCGTCCCCGACCGCCACTCATAAGGATGACAATCAAAGAACACCTCATGTTTCAAATTTGTCACACAACGTTTACCATACATGCATGCTACGGGACTTGCAAACTTCAACACAAGTATTTCTCAAATTCACAACTACTCAACTAGAACGACTCTAATATTACTACCTTCATATCTCAAAACAATCATCAAGTATCAAACTTCTCATAGTATTCAATGCACTTTTTATGAAAGTTTTTATTATACCCATCTTGGATGCCTATCATATTAGGACTAATTTTATAGCCAAAGCAAATTACCATGCTGTTCTAAAGGACTCTCAAAATAATATAAGTGAAGCATGAGAGATCAATAATTTATATAAAATAAAACCACCACCATTCTCTAAAAGATATAAGTGAAGCACTAGAGCAAAATCATATAGCTCAAAAGATATAAGTGAAGCACATAGAGTATTCTAATAAATTCCGATTCATGTGTGTTTCTCCCAAAAGGTGTGTACAGCAAGGCTGATTGTGGTGAACTAAAAAGCAAAGACTCAAATCATACAAGACGCTCCAAGCAAAACATATATCATGTGGTGAATAAAAATATAGCCTCAAGTAAAGTTACCGATAGACGAAGACGAAAGAGGGGATGCCTTCCGGGGCATCCCCAAGCTTAGGATTTTGGTTGTCCTTGAATTTTACCTTGGAATGCCTTGGGCATCCCCAAGCTTGGGCTCTTGCCACTCCTTGTTCCAAAATCCATCAAATCTTTACCCAAAACTTGAAAACTTCACAACACGAAACTCAACAGAAAATCTCATAAGCTCCGTTAGTATAAAAAAACAAATCACCACTTTAAGGTACTGTAATGAACTCATTCTTTATTTATATTGGTGTTAAACCTACTGTATTCCAACTTCTCTATGGTTCATACCCCACGATACTAGCCATAGATTCATCAAAATAAGCAAACAGCACACGAAAAATAGAATCTGTCAAAAACAGAACAGTCTGTAGCAATCAGATTTGTTCAAATACTTCTAGAACTCCAAAATTTCTGAAAAACTCAGATAACATGTATAATTTGTATATTGATCTACTGCAAAAATAATTGGTATTTTATCACGTTCTGGTGAATTTTAACAATTATTTTCGTGAGCGCAAAGTTTCTGTCTTTTTCAGCAATATCAAACAATTATCACCCAAGAAGATCCAATTGGCTCTACTTGGCACAAACACTAATTAAAACATAAAAACACATCCAAACAGAGGCTAGATGAATTATAAATTACTAAACAGAAACAAAAATAAAATTGGGTTGCCTCCCAACAAGTGCTATCATTTAACGCCCCTAGCTAGGCATAAAAGCAAGAATAGATCTAGGTATTGTCATCTTTGGTATGCAATCCATAAGTGGCTCTCATAATGGATTCATAAGGTAATTTAATTTTCTTCCTAGGAATGTGTTCCATGCCTTTCCTTAATGGAAATTGGAATATAATATTTCCTTCTTTCATATCAATAATTGCACCAATCGTTTTAAGGAAAGGTCTACCAAGAATAATAGGACATGTAGGATTGCAATCTATATCAAGAACAATAAAATCTATGGGCACATAATTCCTATTTGCAACAATAAGAACATCATTAATCCTTCCCATAGGTTTCTTAATGGAGGAATCCGCAATATGCAAATTTAAAGAACAATCATCAAATTCACGGAAACCTAACACATCACACAAAGTTTTTGGAATCGTGGAAACACTAGCACCCAAATAACACAAAGCATAGCATTCATGATCTTTAATCTTAATTTTAATACTAGGTTCCCACTCATCATAAAGTTTTCTAGGGATAGAGACTTCTAATTCAAGTTTCTCTTCATAAGATTGCATTAAAGCATCAATGATATGTTTGGTAAAAGCTTTATTTTGACTGTAAGCATGAGGAGAATTTAGCACGGATTGCAACAAGGAAATACAATCTATTACAGAACAATTATCATAATTAAATTCCTTGAAATCCAAAATAGTGGGTTCATTGCTATGTAAAGTTTTGACCTCTTCAATCCCACTTTTACCAATTTTTGCATCAAGATCTAAAAACTCCGAATCATTGGGACGCCTTTTAACTAAAGTTGACTCATCTCCAGTCCCATCTTTATCAAGATTCATATTGGAAAACAAAGATTTAATAGGAGACACATCAATCACTTTTAGATCTTCATCATTATTATCATGAAACCTAGAAGAACACGCTTTTACAAAGCAGTCTTTCTTAGCACGCATCCTAGCGATTCTTTCTTTGCACTCATCAATGGAAATTCTCATGGCTTTGAGAGACTCATTGATATCATGCTTAGGAGGAATAGATCTAAGTTTCAAAGAATCAAGATCAAGAGAAATTCTATCCACGTTCCTAGCCAACTCATCAATCTGAGGCAATTTTTCTTCAAGCAAAGCATTAGAATTCTTTTGCAAAATCATAAATTCTTTAACACTAGTCTCAAAATCAGAGGGCAACTTATTAAAATTTCCATAAGAGTTGTTGTAGGAATTACCATAATTATTAGAGGAATTACTAGGTAACGGCCTAGAATTAAAGTTTCCTCTATACGCGTTGTTACCAAAATTGTTCCTACCAAGAAAATTCACATCCATAGATTCATTATTATTCTCAATCAAAGTAGACAAAGGCATATCATTAGGATAAGAAGAAACACTCTTATTAGAAAACAATTTCATAAGTTCATCCATCTTTCCACTCAAAACATTAATCTCTTCTATCGGATGAACCTTTTTACTAGTAGATATTTCGGTGTGCCACTGAGAACAATTAACCATAATATTATCTAGGAGTTTAGTAGCTTATCCTAAAGTGATTTCCATAAAAGTGCCTCCTGCGGCCGAATCTAAATGATTTCTAGAAGCAAAATTCAACCCGGCATAATTTTTTTGTATAATCATCCATAAATTCAAACCATGTGTAGGGCAATTATGTATCATTAATTTCATCCTCTCCCAAGATTGTGCAACATGCTCATGATCAAGTTGCTTAAAATTCATAATATCGTTTCTAGGAGAGATGATCTTAGCGAGAGGAAAATACTTAGAGATAAAAGCATCTTTGCACTTATTCCATCAATCAATACTATTTTTAGGCAAAGAAGAGAACCGAGTTTTAGCACGATCTCTAAGCGAAAACGGAAAAAGCTTCAATTTGACAATATCATTGTCCACATCTTTCTTCTTTTGCATATCACACAAATCAATGAAGTTGTTTAGATGGGTAGCGGCATCTTCACTAGGAAGGCCAGAAAATTGATCTTTCATGACAAGATTCGACAAAGCAACATTAATTTCACAAGATTCAGCATCGGTAATAGGAGCAATCGGAGTGCTAATAAAATCATTGCTGTTGGTATTGGAAAAGTCACACAATTTAGTATTGTCTTGAGCCATTGTGACAAACAATCCAACACACAAGCAGACAAGAAGCAAGCGAAAAGAGACGAACGGAAAAAGGGCAAATAAAACGGCAGAGGTGAAGTGGGGGAGAGGAAAACAAGAGGCAAATGGTAAATAATGTAATGCGAGGGAGAAGAGTTTGTGATGGCTACTTGGTATGTCTTGACTTGTGCGTAGATCTCCCCGACAACGGCGCCAAAAATCCTTCTTGCTACCTCTTGAGCATGCGTTGGTTTTCCCTTGAAGAGGAAAGGGTGATGCAGCAAAGTAGCGTAAGTATTTCCCTCAGTTTTTGAGAACCAAGGTATCAATCCAGTGTGAGACTACACGCAAATCCCCTCGTACCTGCACAAACAATCAAGAACCTTGCAACCAACGCGATAAAAGGGTTGTCAATCCCTTCACGGCCACTTGCAAAAGTGAGATCTGATAAAGATAATAAGATAAATATTTTTGGTATTTTTGTTGTATAGATTGGAAAGTAAAGATTGCAAAATAAACGGCGACAGAAATAGCTAGTTGATAGGAAATAATATGATGGAAGATAGACCCGGGGGCCATAGGTTTCACTAGTGGCTTCTCTCAAGATAGCAAATTCTACGGTGGGTGAACAAATTACTGTCAAGCAATTGATAGAAAAGCACATAGTTATGAGAATATCTAGGCATGATCATGTATATAGGCATCACGTCCATGACAAGTAGACCGAAACGATTCCGCATCTACTACTATTACTCCACACATCGACCGCTATCCAGCATGCATCTAGAGTATTAAGTTCATAAGAACAGAGTAACGCATTAGGCAAGATGACATGATGTAGAGGGATAAACTCAAGCAATATGATATAAACCCCATCTTTTTATCCTCGATGACAACAATACAATACATGCCTTGCTGCCCCTGCTGTCACCGGGAAAGGACACCGCAAGATTGAACCCAAAGCTAAGCACTTCTCCCATTGCAAGAAAGATCAATCTAGTAGGCCAAACCAAACTGATAATTCGAAGAGACTTGCAAAGATATTAAATCATGCATATAAGAATTTAGAGAAGAATCAAATATTGTTCATAGATAATCTTGATCATAAACCCACAATTCATCGGATCTCGACAAACACACCGCAAAAAGAATTACATCGAATAGATCTCCAAGAGAATCAAGGAGAACTTTGTATTGAGATCCAAAGAGAGAGAAGAAGCCATCTAGCTAATAACTATGGACCCGAAGGTCTGTGGTAAACTACTCACACATCATCGGAGAGGCTATCGTGTTGATGTAGAAGCCCTCCGTGATCGTTTCCCCCTCCGGCGGAGCGCCGGAAAAGGCCCCAAGATGGGACCTCACGGGTACAGAAGGTTGCGGCGGTGGAAATAGGGTTTCGTGGTGCTCTCAGATGTTTTCAGGGGATATGAGTATATATAGGTGAAAGAAGTAGGTCGGTGGAGCCACGAGGGTGGGGGCGCGCCTTCCTACCTCGTGTCCGCCTTGTTGCTTCCTTGACGTCCACTCCAAGTCTCCTGGATTGTGTTTGTTCCAGAAACGATCCTCGCGAAGGTTTCATTCCGTTTGATATTCCGTTTTTGCGAAACACTGAAATAGGAAAAAAAACAACAATTTTCACTGGGCCTTCGGTTAACAGGTTAGTCCCAAAAATAATATAAAAGTGCATAATAAAGCCCATTAAACATCCAAAACAGATAATATAATAGCATGGAACAATCAAAAATTATAGATACGTTGGAGACGTATCACGGCTCGATAACGTCTCCTCCTTCTTCATCCAGCAAAAGAGGGAGCATAAGTATATGGGATCTCACCCAGCATGACGGCGTGGTGGAGATGGTGGTGGAGCAATCCCAGCAGGGCTTCGCCAAGCGCTACCGTAGATGCGATCTGAGGAGAAAACAGAGTAATGGGAGAGGTAGGGCTGGCTCCAGGGCATGGGAATTGGTATGCCCAGCCCCCCACGCCCCTCCCCACTATATATAGGGGTGTGGGAGGCCTGGGGGCGCTGCCCTAGCCCCTCCTAGGGTTTCCCTCCCCCTAGGCGCATGGGCCTCTTTGGGGCTGGTGCCCCTGGGCCAATAAGGCTAGGACGCCCCGCAACAGCCCATGCATGCCCTAGGTGCTGGAGGGACCCTTCCGGACTCCCACAGAACCCTCCGGAACCTTCTAGAACCTTCTGGAAGCTTGACGGTACAATACCGGTAAAACCCGAAACTTTTCCGGTAGCGAAAATATGACTTTCCATATATAAATCTTTACCTCCGGACCATTCCGGAGCTCCTCGTGATGTCCGGGATCTCATTTGGGACTCTGAACAACATTCGGTCACCAACATTAATATCCCAATACTACTCTAGCGTCACCGAACGTTAAGCGTGCGGACCCTACGGGTTCGAGAATCATGTGGACATGACCGAGACACCTCTCCGGTCATTAACCAATAGGGGGACCTGGATGCCCATATTGGTTCCCACACATTTACGAAGATCTTTATCAGTCAAACCATGGTGCCAAGGATTCAATCAATCCCGTATGCAGGTCCCTTTGTCCAGCGGTATGTTACTTGCCCGAGATTCGATCGTTGGTATATCCATACCTAGTTCAATCTCGTTACTGGCAAGTCTCTTTACTCGTTCCGTAATACAAGATCTTGTGGCTAACTCATTAGTCACATTGCTTGCAAGCTCATTGTGATGTTGTATTACAGAGTGGGCCCTGAGATACCTCTCCGTCATACGGAGTGACAAATCCCAGTCTTGATCCATGCCAACTCAATAGACACCCTCGGAGATACCTGTAGATCATCTTTATAGTCACCCAGTTACGTTGCGACGTTTGATACACAAGGTACTCCTCCGGTGTTAGTGAGTTGCATGATCTCATGGTCATAGGAACAGATACTTGACATGCAGAATAAGATAGCTATAAACTTGATACGATCATATGCTACGCTTATAGTTTGGGTCTTGTCCATCACATCATTCTCCTAATGATGTGATCCCATTATCAAATGACAAGTCATGTCTATGGCTAGGAAACCACATCCATCTTTGATCAATGAGCTAGTCCGGTAGAGGCTCACTAGGGACATGTTGTTGTCTATGTATCCACACATGCATTTGAGTTTCCGGTCAATACAATTATAACATGAATAATAAACGATTATCATGAACAAGGAAATATAATAATAACCACTTTATTATTGCCTCTAGGGCATATTTCCAACACACTTGCATTCAGAACAAAGAACTTGGCAAATGTAATCTCAGGTGTGGTTCCTCGGTAGTTGTTCAAAGTAATTTATGTGAGGTGAAGATTAAGACATTCAATAGGATTGTTATACTGCGACAAAATTTTCACTTTCAGGCCTTTTTCTATGTGTAAAAGAAGAGCAAATGTTAATTATAATGGCTACAACAACAAAAAAGACACATGTGAGTACGCGAGGAAAATTTACTATGCTTAGATGCAGTTTTGAAAACTACATTTGTCATTGTAAACTTTGGAAAAAGAACCAAAAACTGAACTCCATTGTGGTTAACATTTAACAAGAACAAGCAATATAAGGATGTAATGATGCATAGCTTCTCCATGATGGAAAGCATCTAAGGAATCCAATAACTTCATCCAAATTGGGGCCGATAGGTTCTAGTGCCAAGAACTTCACTGTGCGCAGAGAAGAAGTCAAGCTTGTGGGAATCATTTTCTGGATGACAGACGGACATACATCAAGAAAATTAGCAAAAAATGTGAGTTTCAATAAAAATGAGAAGAAGAAAATTGTTGCACCTGAATGATTATGGATCCAATAACAAGTCCAGAGAATTTGGCAGACGAGTAGCCCAACACTGTCAATTTCGGCGCGTCAATGACCCTGATTGTTGTCGGGCCCTTTGGATCAAGTACAAGTAATCTCTCAAGGAAAGGCGCATCCTCAATGACCATCTCGTGAAACACCTGAAGTGATTTGTTATCAAGTGTTCTCTTGTTCCACCAGCAAGACTCATAAAGCATTCGGAGTTCATCAAGACAATGTGGAGGCTATTGAACCAGTGGATCCCGTTAAGGCAATGATTCTCGAGCGCGGTACAGCCGCCGAGCAGCCCCTGCATGGACTCCTTTGAGAGGCCAACATCAAAGAGCTCGAGCTGCTAGAATTGAGGGAGAAGAAGATCAGGCGCAACATTAATCTTAGAGAAATAGTAGTACATGAAATTGGCGAGACACGGTGTGGACGCGAAGCAGAGCACGGAAGATGGGAACGATGACATCGGTTGTCCACCTACGAAACTAAGCTCCTCGAGCTGATCTAGGGCGAGGGCTCCACTCATTGAACTTGGCTTCGGCCTTGTAGTTAGAATGGGAGATGCCGATGGCTGATACGTCTCCAACGTATCGATAATTTATGAAGTATTCATGCCATGTTTACTATTGTTTTATATGATTTTGGTATGATTTGATTAGAACTAACCCGGACTGACGCTGTTTTCAGCAGAACTACCGTGGTGTTGTTTTTGTGCAGAAATAAAAGTTCTCGGAATGCGCTGAAAATCAACGGAGAATTTTTCTGGAAAATATAAAAAATACAGGAACAAAAATCTACAGGAGGGGAGTCCTGTGGGCCCCACGAGGGTGGGGGGCGCGCCCACCCCCCTGGGCGCGCCCCTGTGCCTTGTGGACTACCTGTGGGGGCCCCTGACTTGTTCTCGACGCCAACCTCTCCTATAATACCCAAACCTCCAGAAATTAACCTAGATCGGAAGTTCCGCCGCCGCAAGCCTCTGTAGCCACGAGAAATCAATCTAGGCCCTCTCCAGCACCCTGCCGGAGGGGGCCATCATCACCGGAGGCCATGGAGGAGGATCTCGGAGGGGCCATCATCGCCATGAAGGCCAAGGACCAGAGGGAGAACCTCTCCCCATCTAGGGGGGAGGCCATGGAGGAGGAAGCACAAGGGGGAGAACCTCTCCTCCTCTCTCTCGGTGGCACCGGAGTGCCATCGGGAGGGGAATCATCGCCGCGGTGATCGTCTTCATCAACATCACCACCATCATCACCATCCTCATCTCTTTTACGCGGTCCACTCTCCCGCACCCCGCTGTAATCCCTACTTGAACATGGTGCTTTATGCCACATATAATGATCCAATGATGTGTTGCCATCCTATGATGTTTTGAGTAGATATCCTTTCTCTTTGGGTTGATTGATGATCTAGATTGGTATGATTTGTATGTTTTATTTTGGTGCTGTCCTATGGTGCCCTCCGTGTCGCGCAAGCCTGAGATTCCCGCTGTAGGGTGTTGCAATATGTCCATGGTTTACTTATTGTCTGCGTTGCTTGAGTGACAGAAGCATAAACACGGATAAGTGGGTCACGGTGTATGGGATAAAGGGGACTTGATGCTTTAATGCTATGGTTGGGTTTTACCTTTATGATCTTTAGTAGTTGTGGATGCTTGCTAGAGTTCCAATCATAAGTGCATATGATCCAAGACGAGAAAGTATGTTAGCTTATGCCTCTCCCTCATATGAAATTGCAATAGTGATTACCGATCTTGTTAACAATTGCCTAGGACAATTCTGCACACCGACCCATCATTATTCCACACCCGGTATTTATAATATTTAGTAATATATTCTAACTTTATGATAACATCACCTACTTTTATATTTTAGCTCTCCGATATCATGCAAAGTTATCCTCTTCATACCCACAACGTAGTTTTATTTCTCGTATCTAGTTGGAAGCAAACGTTCGGTGTACGTAGAGTCGTATTAGTGGCGGATAGGGCTTGAGAGAATATTGATCTTACCTTTAGCTCCTTGTGGGTTAGACACTCCATACTTATCACTTCCACCTTTGGGAATTGCTACGATGATTCCCTGCACTTGGGGATTATCAAGCTCTTTTCTGGCGCCGTTGCCGGGGAGCAATAGCGTGGGGTTGATATTCTCGTGTGTGCTTGTTTGCTTTCTTCACTAAGTAGATTTTATTTTTCCTTTTTGTTTCTGTTTAGTTGTGGGTGAAACATACAATTTTTTTAAAAAGAATGAAAATACAAATTTTTTTACTTGCCTCTCATGCCTAAAAAGTTTTTCAAAAAGAGAAGTGATTGGAAAGTTATGCATTGAAGAAGTGAGGGTCGACCTTGAGCACTTGTGTTCATGCTCATGGAAACAATGTAGAATTTTTCATGGAAGTTTCTCTGTAAATAATTATCCCCTTGTATATATCCATTGTATTATAAAAATAATGTGCCAAGCTTTGGTTTTAGGTTGATTAGATTGCTTGTTTAGTTTGTGCAGTACAAAAACAGAAACTTTGTCTGTAGTGTGTGAATTTACATTTTTTACTGGATAGTCAAATTGGTCTGAAACTTTTTGCACATTACTTATGTACAAATTTTTTAAATTTTCATATTTTTTAGCATTTTTGGAGTTACAGAAGTATACTAAACTTCCAGATTACTACAGACTGTCCTGTTTTTGACAGATTCTGTTTTCTATGTATTGATCGCTTATTTTGATGAATCTATGGGTAGTATCGGGGGGTATGAACCATGGTGAAGTTGGAATACAGTAGATAAAGTGCTAATATGAAATTTAAATGAATTTGCAACAGTACCTAAAGTTAGTGATTTGCTTTAGTATACTCACAGATCTCACGAAGTTTTTGTGGATGAAGTGTTCGAAGAACAAGGAGTTACCGATGTGAGAAGAATAAAGAGAGGCAAGAGTTCAAGTTTGGGGATGCCCAAGGCACCCCAAGTAAATATTTCAAGGATACTCATGCATCTAAGCTTGGGGATGCCCCGGTTGGCATCCCATCTTTCTTCTTCAACAATTATCGGTATACCTCAGTTTTTGTTTTGTTCACATGATTTGTGTCCTTTGTGTTTTTGTTTTTCCTTTAAGAACCATGCTAGTATGAGATACACCTTCATCGATTTATATAATGATTCATGTGCTTCACTTATATCTTTTGAGTATGACCTTATAGAATGCTCTTTGTGCTTCACTTAAATCTTTTGAGTATGGTTTTATAGAATGCTTCGTGTGCTTCACTTATATATTTTGAGCTTGGATATTGGTTAGTCTATGTTAATTGTAGAATACTCCATGAACTTCACTTATATCTTTTGGAGTATGAATAATACTATCATCTAAAGCGGGTTTGGAAGAGTGTCAACTTTAGGAATTAGTGACCCCACTATTCCGAATGAGAAGAATTTTGCTTATGTGGAGAGTAGAAAATTCTCTATGCTTGTAGATCATGAAAAGAATGCTTTATGTGATGGTTATATTGATGAATTCATTCATGATTCTACTGAAAAATATTATGAGGGAGGAATATATGCTTGTAGGAGTTGCAATAATATCAAGTTTCCTCTCCATGTGCTTAAAGTTTTGAAGTTATACTTGTTTTGCCTTCCTATGCTAGTTGATTCTTGTTCCTATAAATTATGTTATGTGCTCACAAAATCCGTAGGCATAGGAAGTGGGTTAGATTTAAATGTGCTAGTCATATTCTTCATGATGCTCTCTTTATGTTTCAATTCTTTTCTTTTATGTGAGCATCATTGAAATCATCATGCCTAGCTAAAAGGCACTAAAGAAAAGCGTTTGTTGGGAGACAACCCAATATTTACCCTTACTGTTTTTGTGTGTTTAAATGATTAATCTACTGTAGTAATCATGTTTTATAGCTTTTGTTTCAATAAAGTGCCAAGTAAGACCTTTGGGAAGACTTGGGTGAAAGTTAATGTGATCTTGCTGTAAAAAACAGAAACTTTGCGCTCACGAGATTAGCTGCCATTTTTTATAGAAGAGTGCTTTTGAGTTGATTATTTTTGAAGAAGATTAATAGAAAAATTCCTCACGTCCACCAATTTATTTCATATTTTTTGGAGTAGCAGAAGTATGGTTGTTGTTCAGATCATTACAGACTGTTCTGTTTCTGACAGATTCTGTTTTCATTGCATAGTTTGCTTGTTCTCTAGTTTCTATGGATTATATTTCTCAATATAAATTGTAGAAATTATATAGTACAGTAGGCATTGTGTGAGAAAAATTATGAACCTTGTCTTTGATAGTACCAAAGTGAATGGTTTACTCTTTATCATACTAACCTATCTCACGAAGTTCCGTTAAGTTTTGTGTGATTGAAGTTTTCAAGCTTTGGGTGAGATATCGATATGAGGAGAATAAGGAGCGGAAAGACCCTAAGCTTGGGGATGCCCAAGGCACCCCAAGGTAATATTCAAGGAAGACTCAAGTGCCTAAGCTTGGGGATGTCCCGGAAGGCATCCCCTCTTTCGTCTTCAAAACTATCGGTATACCTTACTCGGAGCTATATTTTTATTCGTCACATGATATGTGTTTTGCTTGGAGCATATTTTCAATTTTACTTGCTGTTTGAATAAAATCTTTGGATCTGAAATCTTGAATGAAAAAGAATCCTCCCATGGCTAGTTAATTATTGACTACTCAGTGTCCTTCATTTATATCTTTTGGAGTACTTTGTCATTTACTCATGTGCTTCACATATATCCTACGAGTAAATGGTTGAATGAATTGAATATCATAAATCTGAATGTATATATGTTTCATATGCTTATACCATGGGGAGCAATGACTTCACACTAAATAAGTATAGGTAGTAAACTTATTGAAAGTTAGCAAACACAGAATTGGTCACTTGAACAATTCATGAAAGAGTATTGAAGGAAGAGAGATTTCACATATAAATATACTATCTTGGACATCTTTTGTAATTGTGAGCACTCATTAAAATATGACATGCTAAAAGGCTGATGTTGGACAAGGAAGACAATGTGATGGGTTATGTCTTCTTATATCCGAAATAAAGTATATTGTCATGGATCATCCAACATGCTGAGCTTGCCTTTCCCCCTCATGCTAGCCAAATTCTTTGCACCAAGTAGAAATACTACTTGTGCTTCCGAATATCCTTAAACCCGGTTTTGCCATGAGAGTCCACCATATCTACCTATGGATTGAGTAAGATCCTTCAAGTAAGTTGTCATTGTTGCATGCAATAAAAAATTGCTCTCTAAATATGTATGATCTATTAGTGTGGAGAAAATAAGCTTTATACGATCTTGTGATATGGAAGCAATAAAAGCGACAGACTGCATAATAAAGGTCCCTATCACAAGTGGCAATATAAAGTGATGTTCTTTCGCATTAAGATTTTGTGCATCCAACTATAAAAGCACATGACAACCTCTGCTTCCCTCTGCGAAGGGCCTATCTTTTATTCTTGTCCTATACCTTATACAAGAGTCATGGTGATCTTCACCTTTCTTTTTTACATTTTATCCTTTGGCAAGCACATTGTATTGGAAAGATCCTGATATATATATCCAATAGGATGTAAGTTATCATGAACTATTATTGTTGACATTACCCTTGAGGTAAAAGGTTGGGAGGCGAAACTATAAGCCCCTATCTTTCTCTGTGTCCGATTAAAACTTTGAACCCATAAATATCACATGAGTGTTAGCAATTGTGAAAGATTAAATGATAGTTTAGTATGTGGAGTTTGCTAAATCAAAGCTCTGACATAGACCCTTCCTGAAAATAAGATGAATTGCAATTGTTTGATGACTGAGAATATAGTTTGTTAGTTTCAAGAAAGTTTATGATCTATACTTTAACATGTGAATAGCTTGTTACTTGATCATGAAAAGTTTTATGAGATGAGCTACTGTTATGACATATAATGATGCTAGAAAAGGTGATTGAAATTATCATTGATCAAACTTGTGCACTTGCTAGCATTCACACTTCATAAATTATTTCTTTTATCATTTACCTACTCGAGGACGAGCAGGAATTAAGCTTGGGGATGCTGATACGTCTCCAACGTATCGATAATTTATGAAGTATTCATGCCATGTTTACCATTGTTTTATATGATTTTGGTATGATTTGATTAGAACTAACCCGGACTGGCGCTGTTTTTAGCAGAACTATCGTGGTGTTGTTTTTATGCAGAAATAAAAGTTCTAGGAATGCGCTGAAAATCAACGGAGAATTTTTCTAGAAAATATAAAAAATACTGGAACAAAATTCTACTGGAGGGGAGTCCCGTGGGCCCCACGAGGGTGGGGGGCGCGCCCACCCCCCTGGGCGCGCCCCTGTGCCTCGTGGACAACCCATGGGCCCCCCTGACTTGTTCTCGACGCCAACCTCTCCTATAAGTACCCAAACCTCCAAAAATTAACCTAGATCGGAAGTTCCGCCGCCGCAAGCCTCTGTAGCCATGAGAAATCAATCTAGGCCCTCTTCGGCACCCTGCCTGAGGAGGCCATCATCACCGGAGGCCATGGAGGAGGATCTCGGAGGGGCCATCATCGCCATGAAGGCCAAGGACCAGAGGGAGAACCTCTCCCCATCTAGGGGGAGGCCATGGAGGAGGAAGCACAAGGGGGAGAACCTCTCCTCCTCTTTCTCGGTGGCACCGGAGTGCCATCGGGAGGGGAATCATCGCCGCGGTGATCGTCTTCATCAACATCACCACCATCATCACCATCCTCATCTCTTTTAGGCGGTCCACTCTCCCGCACCCCGCTGTAATCCCTACTTGAACATGGTGCTTTATGCCACATATTATGATCCAATGACGTGTTGCCATCCTATGATGTTTTGAGTAGATATCCTTTGTCTTTGGGTTGATTGATGATCTAGATTGGTATGAGTTGTATGTTTTATTTTGGTGCTGTCCTATGGTGCCCTCCGTCTCGCGCAAGCGTGAGGGATTCCCGCTATAGGATGTTGCAATATGTCCATGGTTTACTTATTGTCTGCGTTGCTTGAGTGACAGAAGCATAAACACGGATAAGTGGGTCACGGCGTATGGGATAAAGGGGACTTGATGCTTTAATTCTATGGTTGGGTTTTACCTTTATGATCTTTAGTACTTGCGGATGCTTGCTAGAGTTCCAATCATAAGTGTATATGATCCAAGACGAGAAAGTATGTTAGCTTATGCCTCTCCCTCATATGAAATTGCAATAGTGATTACCGATCTTGTTAACAATTGCCTAGGATAATTCCGCACACCGACCCATCATTATTCCACACTCGCTATTTATAATATTTAGTAATATATTCTAACTTTATGATAACAGCACCTACTTTTATATTTTAGCTCTCTGATATCATGCAAAGTTATCCTCTTCATACCCACAACGTAGTTTTATTTCTCGTATCTAGTTGGAAGCAAACGTTCAGTGTATGTAGAGTCGTATCAGTGGCAGATAGGGCTTGAGAGAATATTGATCTTACCTTTAGCTCCTTGTGGGTTCAACACTCCATACTTATCACTTCCACCTTTGGGAATTGCTACGATGATTCCCTGCACTTGGGGATTATCAATGGCAAGGTGTCTAGCTGGCCTAGGGTACGTGGTGAGGATATTTGGCCATGCGTTTGAGATCCCTATCATAGAGCTCGTGGTTGATGATGAGGTTGAGGGGGATGGATAGCAACATCTTGCCGGGGAGGCTGCTGATGAAGTCCAGGCTCGCCAGAGGCTCTTGCGGTTATGGATTGACCTGCATGGACTTGTAGGTCACCTCGTCCTCCATATCAATCGACAACGACATAGGCAACTCTGCAGTCTCCTTGGCGGTGACACTTTCTGGGTGTGTGATACATCTCCAATGTATCTATCATTTATGAAGTATTCATGCCATGTTTACGATAGTTTTATATTGTTTTGGTGCACTTTTATATTATTTTCATAGACTAACCTATTAATCTAGTTCCTATTTTTTTGGCTATATCTTTGTTTCACAGAAAAACATATCAAATGAAGTTCAGACGTAATAAAGTTTTATGGTGATTTTTTATGGACAAGAAGAGACCTAGGAAGCTTCGGGGAAGGACCAGGAGGTTCCCAGGGGCCCCACAAGCTTAAGGGGTGTGCCGCCTGAGGTTGTGGGACCCTTGGTGTCGGTACTAAAGCCGGCGGATCTCGGGTAGGGGGTCCCTAGATGTGGATCTAGGAACAATGGGTAACAGGAGACAAAGGGACACGATGTTTACCCAGGTTTGGGCCCTCTCGAAGAGGTAAAACCCTACTTCCTGCTTTGATTATATTGATGGTGATGGAGTATCGAGTACAGGATGATCTACCTCGAGACCGTATGTTGTGTTCTAAACCCTAATGCAGGTAATTGTGATTGTGTCTCTATGGACTAAACCCCACGGTTTATATAGGCACCGGGGAATAAACACACCGATAGTTGGAGTGGTCCTTGAAGTACACACCAAGTCTTCAGCGGTGTCCATCTTGATCATGCCTGAGTTCAAGGCTTCTGGAGTCCTTAATGAGATCGGTGGGCCATAAGCTTGGCCCATGGACTACGAACGAACTAGGTTGGCACCCCCTAGTACAGGAGACCGTTCAGTAGCCGCTGAACGAAGTCGAGGACATCCGATGCATCCTCAGACCAATGTGTCCGACCTTGAAATCTTCGGCTTGACACACAAGTTCTTTTCTCTAGATGGCTTTCATGTGAACCCTAGATCTTATATGTTTAAAGTAATTGCCGAGCTTCCTCTTAACGAGATTGCCCGCCGACCACATGCTTTAAGGGCAATGCCCGGACACCCGAAATCTTGAAATAGCTGAGCCTTCAAGGCCCGCCACATATGTGTGAATAGTGCTCTTGCTTGGCAGCTTTTACCGAACTGTCATCACATATGGCGTTTTGAGCGAGCTAGTTATTGAAACCCGGATCGTGCCAGAGGCAGCTTTCTCATTAGCACGTCTCATCAATGTAGAGGTCGTGCTCTTTTTTTAGGGGATATCATTAACGGAATGTTTTACCCCATGCGCGTATAATGACACCAAGGATTGGAATGTGGCAATTTATCCGGCATAGCGAAGGGGACCCTTAGTCTTTCACTGACCTATAAAGGCAAGGGGTGGTAATCCCACTTTCCTCTGCACTACCATCTCTTGCGCCATTGCTCAAAGCCTCTAGAGCTCCAGCGCCCTAGTTCCATTCTTAAACCTCTAAGCCCTTGTCTAGCACCCACATTTCCCCACCAGCGATGGTTGTCGACGATCTAAAGGGTAAGTGGTTGGCCTCCAATGTTACGAAGGGCGCCATCCAGGAGCTCCAGACCACGGGGTACATCCCCACCAGCGCCGCCTGCTGGACTCCAAAGCCCAACCAGCGCATCCCCACTCCCAAGCAAGGGGAGAGGGTGATCTTCCTCCCCCATCTCGTCCGAGGCCCGCCCCCCCTTTGTAAGGGGGTTCTCTTCTACTACGAACTAGAATTTCATCATCTAGCCCCAAACTCTATTCCGCATCTCGCGACATGCATCACCGTCTGCCAGGCTTTTCTCCACATCGAGCCGTACTTCGGTGTCGGGGTACGACGATCTATGGGACCAGCGAGGCCCCTTTGCAGTTTGGATGGGGAGATCAACGAGCACGGCGAGCAAATCCAGAGGTTAATATGCGAGGTTTTTCTAGGTTTGGGCCCCCGTGGGGGCGTAAAACCCTACTCTTGCTTTTTGGGTGGATTGACTTGGGGCTCAAGTTACAAACGAGTGCAGCTTTCCTGCAAGGTGTGTGCAAGGTGCAGCTACCGTGTAAGTGTGAGCAAACTGTTGACCCATGCCTAGCTAGCGACGGACCTCCTTTTATAGACGAAAAGGGTCACCACAGTGGCAACATGGTCATTATATGTATAGAATAGTGGATTCAACGTTATCCAACCTCATCCCGCCGGACTAGGACAAGGGCATTTAATGCACCATGAGCTAATAATGATCCTTGGAAAAAGGCATCTCTCCTTTTGTGCCGTTGGTTCGGCCGCATCCTATCGTCTTAACACGTCCACTAGATGCGTGTCAATAAAGTCAATCTTTATGCAATGTGTTGACACACGTCATGGTGACCCTCCCTAAGTCGCTTGCCTGCTCGACACCTAATCTTTTACGAGCCATGAGCTGGTTTATGAGGTGGAGCGGCCGAAAAGCGAGAAGGGGGAACTTCCCGGAAAGGAGCTTGCCGGGTCTTAGCTTGCCTGTGTGGAGCTTGCCAGCAACTGGAATCTTGATGACCCGCTTGGAGGTCTTCTTCATTGTCTTGTATACCAATGTCTTGAGTCTTATTTGTAGTAGTCCTCTAGCAAGCATTGCCGCCGGGAAGGCTACAACTGCCTGTGCACAAGTCGGGGTACTAAGGCACCCATATCTTAGTGCACCGACAGGAGCCCCCGGGCCTAGGCCACACATGCATGCGAGGCGTCATTGGGCTAGGCCCAAACAATGCACAGGTATGTGTGGCAGAGGATAACTGTTGTAATCTTCTCTTTGACCACTCCCCCATGACGTGCATTAAATGCGAAACGTGGGAGAGGTGAATTGAAACGGTCACAGAGGTAGTGCCCCTGAAAAGGCGCATCCACGTTAAACGGTAAAGAGCCAGCCCCCACGCCTTCCCCATAGAAAGGAACCCGCGAGAGGCGCTGCTCATTTACCCCTTTCGCTCAAATCTAGCAAGTGACCTCCTTCATCTTCTACCTCGTGCAAGAGCAGAGCATAATGCTCCCTTCGCCATCGCGCAACACCATTGCCCTCCACCAAATCCACTTCTTCGGCGGTCATTATGGCACCCAAGAGAGGCCAAGACAAGGATAAGAAGCCGGCAACCCGGAAGCATAGGCAAGGAAGGAGGAGATGGCGGTGTTGCGGAAGAAGAACATCGTCTTCGTGCCAATACTGAAGTAGGAGGATCTGGTAGAGCGGTATGCAATCATGTGGGGAAAGGAAACAACGGCCCATCTCGCACCACAAGTTCTTCCCAGCTCTTGTCAAATCCAGTGGAGACAATTATCCATTCTTCACTGCATACTTTTACTACGGGCTAGTCCCCCTTTCTCTGATTTATTCTCTGAGATCATGTACATGTATGGATTCCATCTTCTTGACTTCAGACCAAACGCCATGACATGCATTTCTGTCTTTGCACATATGTGCAAAAATTTCGTTGGAGTAGTGCCTAATGTTGCTCTCTTCCGCCATTACTTCATTCCACGTGTCGAAGAAGATGCCCTTTCTGGTGGCATTGCCTGGATCCCTAGGGCCAGTGCCAAGGAAGCCTACCTCGACGGGCAATTGCACTTGAGGTGGAACGAGTGGCGGGCATAATGGTGTTGGATTAAAGACACTGAGTTCCCAGATTTCTGCAGGCCGAGGATGAGAAAGGTGGAGCGCGACGAGGATTGGAGCTCTCTTGATGTTAATGAAAAGAAGCTCACAATCGCTACAACTCGAATTCTTCGCCTCAAGACCGATGGCCTCACCATCGAAATGGTAGGTGCAGACCGCCGCTGCATAGCTCCCCATCGGGATAAGGGAAGACCGGCTTGGGACTACAAGAACACAACTGGCATTATATGGGTGAGTTATGGGCTTGGCGCCAACCTGATGGTACTACAACACATAGTCCATTGCCACCAGCTCTTCCGCGCCACTGGCAAGTTCAAACTGCCGGCAAAGGTAGTGCCAATATGCAACAATTTCGCCAATGATGCCATCATCACAATGATGCCTTCTTGGAATGCTCATGGTATTGAGGGATCTTCGCAAGAACTGCCCATAGACGCGATAAGTGTATGGTTCGACACCCTGGTGAAGAAGCCCATCAGAGAGGAGAAGGACCTCATTCGCGACACCATCGACGAGGAGCTGGCACATATTGCCAGCAAAGCCGTGGAGGCGAGAATGGCCGAAGGCGACGGCGAATCTGGATCCGCAGTAGCCAATGTTGACAAAGAATTTGAGGAAGAACCAGTAGACGAGCCACCGGAAGGGCCTGTCAGAGAATAGGAAGAGCTTATCGGGGAACAGGGCGACGAAACCACTAAGGAGAAGGTGCATAAGGAGCCTCCTGTTCCTCCTATTTTGGCAAGGAAAACCGGCACCCTCTAGAAAGCCGTCTCCGGAGAGTTAGTTCATCCTCTGTCTTCAGGCAATGAAGTAGCCGACAAGGGATCGGCCGCCAAGGCTACCGGACGACAAGGATCTTGATGCCAAACTCCTCAACAGCTGCAAGCGCGGTGCACTTCCCCAAGGTGGCCGGCCACATTGGCTGTTGGAATAGACGGGTCCTCTCAACATGTTGCGTCCGCGAAAACCAAGTGGGCCAGGATTCCCACTTTGCCTCCCGTCTCAAGCGCTGGACCCGAGGGTGTATACGACCTCTCTATCCTTAGCGACAAGGAGGAAGAAGAAGAGTCTGTGCCAACTGTCTCCATTAATTCTTGATTTCTTGTTATCGTTGATCTGATTCGCTCCATCTTGATCTGATTTAATAGTGACGAGCAAACCTTGGCGCAATGGATGGTGAAGAAGGCGAGGACCACAGTGGGGGGGGGGGGGGTGAGATGATGACAAGCTTGCCGCCTGATGCGGATGTGGTGATCATCAGCCCCCAGTGTAGGCCTTGACGCAACCCCTAGCATGAGGCCAATATCTTCTTTCCTTTGGCAAGCATTGGCGTTGGGGTTGTCATTGCTGACATCGACAAGGAAGCAGGAGAAGAACGCAACAAAGAGGAAGAACACCTGGATGCGGGTCTTGCCGTGACGCCTCCGTCGATCACCATAGTGGGAACTAACTCTTTAGCAAGGACCTCCACCGACGAGCCTGTCTGCACTGATGATGTGCCGACAAGTGGGTTAACCAGCAATCAAGCGACGATAACCGAGGTTGTCAGAGAAGAAACCATTCCTCCTCAACAAACCTAGTATGGTAGGCCTTTTGTATCAAGCAACCACTTTCCTTAGTCATTTATTATTTTCTTGAACTTGACCTAAATTTGATTCCCTCCCTTCTCCTTCTTGTCAGATCCACCTTCAACCGATGACATGGACATAGACACCACCATTGAGGGGATTACCAAGGACGCTGCTAGCGAAACTAGCAAGATCGCCACCGATGAAGCCACCAAGGATACCACTGAGGAGGGCAGCAACAAGAGTGTCGAAGCCACTGGCGGAATTTTTGCCCCAGGAGCGCCAAGCTCTGACTCGGCCATGAGGGTGGTCATTGCTAGCAAAGCAGTTGTGGATGACCACCCTTCATCATCCGAAGTGCCTCCATCAAGCAGGTATTTGAAGATTGGCGACAACCTATTTGTCAGCATCCCTGGGACGTCAATGCTGCCGAAGCTGTAGAGACTGCCAAAAATAAATTGGAGGACAAGGTGAAGAAGCTTGAGGAGGAACTTACTGTCATCAATAAGGAAGTTTTGGTGCTCAAAGCCGACAGAGAAGAGATGACTCATGCCTTGGCGGAGCTGCAAACCTCAATATCTGCAAAGAACCAAGAACTCACCAAGGCCAAGGACGTCATTCATGACCACAAGCTAAGGGTGACTAACTTGAAAAATCCCTTGAACATGCCAAAGAGTGGGAGAAGTTCTTGTCAAAAGACCTCCAGAATGAGAAGGCTTTGCTTGAAAGCCCTGCAAACACCTTCAACGAGCTCAAAAGCACCTACAAGCTTTGGACCGACCGTCTTTTGGAGACCGCAGAGAAGCTCACTACACAGCTATCTACCATGGGCTTGCCGGAATACCTCTTCTCCACCAATGAAAGGGACGTCGCTAGTGCCAGACTCACTCTATTCTTCAAAGTCTTATCAAGGCATTGGAGAAGCACCACAAAACTCGAGCTATATATCTTGCTAGCGAATCTCGCAGGCTTTGGCGGGACGTCCTCTTCAAGGTGCTAGTCAAAGTGGTGTATCGGAACCCTGGTACCGACATCCCCAAGGCTTTCAAGAGCTTGCCGAAAGGAGCGGACACCAAAGCTGCCAAAGAGCTTGTTGTGCCGTTTGGTGACAAGGTCAGTGGAATCTCTAGGACCGAGGGCCAGCGCAAGAACTAGCTCCTTTTACTATCTTGCCACCAATGTAGTCCATGTAAAAGACAAGGTTATCTTTAATTAGAACTGCAATTGGCTTTTGATGTAATATAAATTGCCGTCTGATGAATGGACATGTGCTATCTTCCTTGTCTTATTCTGTTTTGCATGATTTTTGTACCCTATACTTGCCGGAAACTTGCTGGTGCGCACACTCTTGCCGGAGCGCTTGAGGAACGGGTCCTTAGCAGCCTGCCAGAAGTGTCGCTGCCAGCAAGGTTACACTTGATGGTCACAGCGCAGCTACTTAAGTTGTTGAGCAGACTCAAAACAAAGTAAGATCGCAACTGATCACGACAAGGTTCCTTAGCGTGCAGGTTTCTCATACAAAGGCCAAAATAATTCAAGGAAAAATTTCAACTACAACAAATAATTTGTTTCATATTTTTTCAAGTTAGCTTTTTCTTTGATGTACTTCTTGTCGTAAAATGATAACTTGAACATCACTTGTGGTATCCAGACCGTCACTCCGCCCAAAAAACTTGCACGCGAGGAACCCTTCTGTCCTTTGAGAAAAAGAAAGAAGAGAAAAGAGAAGGCTGGAAACCTTGACGGTTCGTTAAGCATCTCATACAAGGCAAAATGTAACACAACCCTACATACATCATGTACAAACATATATGTATTTGACAAAGAGTTGTGAAACACTACTTATCTTTATTTTACTACACATAGGGTGTACGCCTAGCTTTGTACGAAGGATTACATGTCTTGCCAACAAACTTGTACAAAAGGGGGTACGGGGATGCCCGGTAACCACGCCTTATAGGTAGAAATTGCGAAGATGCTCAATATTCCATGAGTTACGCACCGGAGTGCCATCTCCGGTCTCCAGATGGACTGCGCCAGGTCTGGTGACTTGTGCTACCCAGTAAGGGCCTTCCCAATTTGGTGTCAACTTGCTTGATCCCTTCGCGGATTGGATCTGATGAAGAACAAGGTCACCTTCCTCAAGGCTCCGAGTTTGCACTTTGCGGCTATAGTAGCAGCGCAAAGCTTGCTGCTAGCGTGCAACACGTACAACAGACCGAAGATGATCTTCCTCGAGGATCACGACATCATCTTGCCTCATTTTCTCTTGCTCAGCTTGGTTAAAAGCTTGCACTCGATGTGACCCATACATGAGCTCCATGGGGAGCACCGCTTTTGCACCATAAACCAGGGAGAAGGATGTCTCGCCGATGGCTCGATTTGGTGTCGTCCTGAGTGACCAAAGTGATGGAGAACGAAGCATGAAAATCAAAAAAATTCCTATGAACACCCAAGATATATCTAGGAGAAGCATAGGAACGAGAGGGGAGAGTGTGTCTACATACCCTCGTAGACCGAAAGAGGAAGCGTATATAACGCGGTTGATGTAGTTGTACTCTTCACGATCCAATCATGATCCAACCGATCTAGTGCCGAACGGATGACACCTCCGAGTTTAGCACACATGCGGCTGGATAACGTCTCCTCCTCCTTGATCCAGCAAGAAAAGGCGGAGAATTAGATGGGATCACAACCAACACGACGGCATGCTGGTGATAGTGGTGGTGGAGCTAGTTCAGCAGGGCTTCGCCAAGCGCTACTAGAACGAGGACGGAGGAACTACGGAGTACCGGGAGAGAGAGGGGCGCCAAGGACTTGGTGTGTCCTCTTGGGGCGCCCCTCCCCTCTATATATAGGTGGAGGGGTGTGGGGGACAACACCTCCAAGCCCTAGGGCGCAGCCAAGGGGAGAGGACTTGGACTCCAAGTCCAATCCTATTCCTACTAGGACTCCCCTTTTTCCCTTACCTAGCCACATGTGCTTTTAAGGACTTGGTGCGCCTAGCCAAATAAGGCCAGGGCATCTCCCCTCAGCCCTTGCAAGCCCCTTGGGTCATGGTGGAACCACTTGTGGACTTCGGGACCGGAATCCTTCAGAACCTTCTGGAAGCTTCACGGTACAATATCAAAAAACAACATCTTTTTCCGGAACCCAAAATATTACTCCCCATATATAAATATTTACCTCTCGACAATTCTGAGACTCCTAGTGATGTCCAGGATCTCATCCAGGACTCCGAACAACATTTGGTTACCAATCATCAAATATCCCAATACTACTCTAGCGTCAACAAACATTAAGCGGGCGACCCTGCGGGTTCGGGAATCATGTAGTCAGGACCGAGACACCTCTTCGGTCAATAACCAATAGCGGGACCTGGATTCCCATATTGATTCCTACATATTCCACAAAGATCTTTTATCAGTTGAACCACGATGTCAAGGATTCTATAACGCCCACGATGCGGCTATATCTCCCACGTGTCGGGGCACGACTTAGAGGCATAACCGCATAGTGGTTTTGTCGCAAGAAGGGTCATCTTCACACAATCCCATGTAATGAACAAGAATGGGATAAAGAGTTGGCTTACAATCGCCACTTCACACAATACATAAATATCATTCATACATCATCCAAAATACAAACATGTAGACCGACTACGGTCAAAATCCAGATGAAAATAAGACAACCCCAAATGCTAGATCCCCGATCGTCCCAACTGGGCTCCACTACTGATCATCAGGAAAAGACACATAGTAACGACCACGTTCCTCGTCGAACTCCCACTTGAGATCGACGCCATCATCTGCACCGGCATCATCGGCACCTGCAACTGGTGTTGAAAGTATCTGTGAGTCACGGGGACTCAGCAATCTCACACCCGCGAGATCAAGACTATTAAAGCTTATAGGACAAGTCGGGTGCAAGAGGTGAAGCTACAGCGGCAAAAGCATATATGGTGGCTAACTTGCGCAAATGAGAGCGAGAAGAGAAGCAGAGGAACGGACGTCATCTAGCAATGACCAAGAAGAGGTCCTGAACACCTACTTACGTCAAACATAACACAGACCGTGTTCACTTCCCGGACTCCGCCGAGAAGAGACCATCACGGCTACACACGCACTTGGTGTATTTTAATTGGGTCAAGTGACAAGTTATCTACAACCGGACATTAACAAATTCCCATCCGCCTCATAACCGTGGGCACGGCTTTCGAAAGATAATACCCTGCAGGGGTGTCCCAACTTAGCCCATCATAAGCTCTCACGGTCAACGAAGGATAAACCTTCTCCCGGAAAGACCCGATCAGTCTCGGGATTCCGGTTTACAAGACATCTCGACAATGGTAAAACAAGACCAGCAAAGCCTCCCGAATGTGCCGACAAATCCCGATAGGAGCTGCACATATCTCGTTCTCAGGGCACACCGGATTGTCCAAGCTTCCGATAGGCCAGACCAGAGTTGCCCCTGGTGGCCACCGGCGACTGACAGTTTGGACCAATACTCAGAGGAGCACTGGCCCGGGGGTTTAAAATAAAGATGACCCTCGGGCTCTAGAAAACCCAGGGAAAAAAGGTATAGGTCGCAAATGGTAAAACCAAGGTTGGGCCTTGCTGGAGGAGTTTTATTCAAGGCGAACTTTCAAGGGGGTCCATAAATCACCCGACCGTGTAAGGAACGCAAACTCAAGGAACATAATCCCGGTATAACAGTAACTAGGGCGGCAAGAGTGGAACAAAACACCAGGCATAAGGCCGAGCCTTCCACCCTTTACCAAATATATAGGTGCATTAATTAAATAAGAGATATTGTGATATCCCAACATGTCCATGTTCCGATATGGAACAAACTTCAACTTCACCTGCAGCTAGCAACGCTATAAGAGGGGTTGAGCAAAAGCGGTAACATAGCCAAACAACGGTTTGCTAGGAAAGGATGGTTAGGGGCTGACATGGCGGAAATAGGAGACATGATATAGCAAGTGATAGGTACCGAGCATGGCAATAGAGCGAACAACTAGCATAGCAAAGATAGAAGTGATTTCGAGGGGTGGTCATCTTGCCTGCAAGATTCTCAGAGTTGTCGAAAGCTTGATCCTCGTAAGCGTACTCGACAGGTTCCTCATTCACGAACTCGTCTCCCGGCTCTACCCAAGACAAGAACACAAACAAACGGAACCACAATTAACAACGAGAAATGCACAAGCAACATGATGCAAGACATGTATGATATGCAAGATATGATATGCGATGCATATGCGTGCTCCGGAAGGAAAATGATGAACATGGCAGTAACTTGGCAAACCAAGCATGCCACTGGAAAGATGAGATGATTTCGGTCGAAATCGATATAAAGATCACCGGAATCGGATGCACGGTTTGCAAATGGCGAGCAAAACAAGAATGACACTAATCTGCGATTAACAGCAAGATAGCACTTAAAATACAACAAGTAACAATGCTACAGCACCCCAACATAGCAACAAAGCACATGGCAGTATTCTAAGGAGATGCTTTACAAAAGATGAACACTGAGCTACGGCTAGTTCACAACATATCGAGCTCAAACAAGCATGGCAAAAGAGCAAAAGATTACAGGTTCACAGACTTAGTGAAAAACTGGACATGGCAGGAATCATTATCAGGAAGCAATGTTCAGAGCACGAAATCAACATGCTACAGGAACTTAACATAGCAAAACAAGGCATGGTAGTGTTCTACTAAATGCACATGACAAAAGTCCCTTACTGACCATAAGCCAAAAAGGACCAGAAGATATGATGGCAAGCATGTAAACATAGCAAGTTTCGTTATCAGGTTTCAGACTTAGCAGAAAACAGAGCATGGCAGAAATATTAATATGTAGGCCTCTTTGTGAGCTTGATGCACTCACTACAGAGCAATGCATGACAAACCAAGCATACCTACAGCAAGATGGCATGTTTATGAAGCTATCCATGGCAAGAACAATTGCATAGCATGTATGGATCAACTACAATAAGCTTGGCAAAAATGCATGTCATGTTAAGAATCTGTCAGAAATATTTTATAGCAAAAGTAGAGCAAGATTGAGTCATGCTATGATACTCTAAAATTGCAAACAATTGCATGAATGGATCAATTACAACTATAGATACAAAACATCCTTACTGAACATCTCCAAAATATGCATGGATCTCTCTCTAGCATCAAGTTTACATGGCAACAAAATTACAGAAGACTAGGACTTAGAGAAATCACTAAGTCCCTGAAATCAGAAATATTACGGGGCCTACTTTGCATGCTTGTGCTAGTCACCACAAAGACCACAAAAATACATGGACTAAACCATTGGAAAGATGGCATGGCATACTTCAAAACATATGTAGAGCTCATGCTCAAAAGATGCACAGAATAAAAGATACAAAAATGACAAATCTCCAAGTTCTGATAAGAACCAGAGATTAACAGCAACTAGCCCTCTTCCAACGAATATTTGGGCATCAAGATGACCTCTAATGAAAATGATGCAATTGAACAAAATGAAGAGCATCACGAGGCGAACAATTTGACATATTACACGCACGAATCGGAGCTATATGCACAAAGTTACGGCATGGGGAACATAGGCACTTGCTGATGGAATTTAGGGACTTAGGAAAAAAACGAAGCGAGGGAAGGGTCAACGGGCAGTACCACTCGATCGGATCTGGGCCGGAGCTCGCCGACCGGCGGTGGGGAGGAAGAGGAGGCGACGGGGAGGTGCGGTCCGGCGAGGGGAGGAGGGGCCGGAGGCGCGGCGGTCGGCGCCGGCGGACGCGGCGGGGCCGGCGGCCGGGGCGCGCGGAGGCGAGGCGCCGGCGACGGGCGGCGGGGAGGCGGAGCGGCGGCGGGCGCGCGGCGCGCGGGCGGCGGACGGCGCGGGCCTGGAGGGCCGCGGCGGGGCGAGACGGAGGCGGGCCACGTGGCGCTCGCGGGTTGGCCGGGCGGCGCGGCGGACGTGTCCGGCACGGGCGGACGCGTCCGGCGCGGCGCGGAGGGAGAGGGTTAGGGTTTCGACTGAGATTTCGTTTTTCGGGATGTCCACTCATTTATAGGTAGAGGGAGCTAGGAGACTCCAAATGAGGTGCGGTTTTCGCCCACACGATCGTGATCGAACGACCTAGAGCATGGAAGAGAGTTTGGTGGGCTTTAGGCTGGTTTTGTAGGGGGTTTTTGCTGGACACTCAAATGGACATTGCGGAGGCCCGGTTAACCGTTGGAGTACCAAACGACCTCCGAATGGAACGAAACTTGACCGGTAAGCTCCGGGTGGTATATTAAGACCACTTGACAAGTCTCGGTCCATTCCGAGAAAGTTTGACACACGCACACGAAAGAAAACTAGAGGGGTGCACCGGAGGAGATAGGAGCGCCGGATTGGAAAACGGACAACGGGGAAAATGCTCGGATGCATGAGACGAACACGTACGCGAATGCAATGCACATGATGACATGATATGAAAATGCATGACATGACAAAATACAAAACGAAAGACAAAACCCGACAACGGAGGGAAAAACATATCACATAGCCGGAAAAGGCAAGAGTCGGAGTTACAAATATGGCAAGTTACATGCGGGGTGTTACAACACTCCACCACTACGAGAGGATCTCGTCCCGAGATCTAGGACTGAAAGAACTCCGGATATTCGGAACGGAGATGGTCCTCGCGTTCCCAGGTGGCTTCCCGGTCGGAATGGTGCGACCACTTCACTTTCAAGAATTTGATAGACTTGTTGCGAGTCTTGCGCTCAGTTTCTTCAAGAATAGCAACTGGGTGCTCATGATAAGACAAATCTTCTTGGAGGTCAATCTCTTCGAAGTCGATAGTGCGCTCAGGCGTCTTGAAGCACTTGCGGAGCTGTGACACGTGGAACACATCGTGCACGTTCGCGAAGTTGGAAGGAAGCTCAAGTTGATAGGCGAGGTCGCCTCTTTTGCCAATGATCTTGAAAGGACCCACATATCTAGGGGCAAGCTTCCCTTTGATACCGAAGCGACGAGTGCCTTTGATTGGAGAGACGCGGAGGTAGACATGGTCTCCGATCTCGAAAGCCAAATCACGATGCTTACTATCATAGTAGCTCTTCTGACGCGATTGCGCGGCTTTGAGATTATCACGGATGACTTCACACATATCTTCAGCTTCAGTGATTAAGTCATTGCCAAGAAGTTGGCGTTCACCAGTCTCTGACCAATTGAGAGGAGTACGGCACTTTCTGCCATAGAGAATCTCGAATGGGGCCTTGCCCGAACTCGCTTGGAAGCTGTTGTTGTAGGAGAATTCAGCATATGGAAGACAATCTTCCCATTTCATGCCAAAGGAAATGACACAAGCCCTGAGCATATCTTCAAGAATTTGGTTGACTCGCTCGACTTGGCCACTAGTTTGAGGGTGAAAAGCTGTGCTGAAGCGAATGTTTGTGCCCATGGCCTTCTGGAAGGAGTCCCAGAACTTAGAGGTGAAGATGCTTCCACGATCAGAAGAAATCAATTGTGGAATGCCGTGCAAAGAGACAATTCTGGAGGTGTAGAGCTCTGCCAGCTGAGCTGCTGTGATGGATTCTTTGATAGGAAGGAAATGAGCCACTTTAGAGAGCTTGTCGATGACAACGAAGATAGCATCATTTCCGCGCTTGGACTTTGGAAATCCAGTCACGAAGTCCATTTCGATGTGATCAAACTTCCATTCCGGGATAGCAAGAGGTTGGAGGAGACCAGCTGGTCGTTGGTGTTCTGCTTTCACTCTTCGGCAGACATCACATTCATTCACGAATTGAGCAATCTCTCGCTTCATTCGAGTCCACCAATACGACTGCTTGAGGTCAAGATACATCTTCGTACTTCCAGGATGAATGGAAAGGAGAGAATTGTGCGCCTCGTTCATTATGACTTTCCTTAGATCACCTTTCGGAACCACAATTCGGTCCTCGAAGAACAAAGTGTCTTTGTCATCAATACGATAGCACTTGTATTTGGAAAGACCCTTGTCGATACCACGTTTCACCTTCTTCACCATGGCATCAAGGAGTTGTGCCTCACGAATTTGATCTTCCAAAGTAGGAGATACAATGAGGTTGGCAAGAACGCCTTGAGGAACAACTTGGAGATTCAGCTTGCGGAAAGCTTCACAAAGATCCGGTTGGAAAGGCTTGAGAATTAAGCTGTTGCAATAAGCTTTCCTGCTTAAAGCATCTGCAATGACATTTGCTTTGTCTGGAGTATATTCGATACTCGGATTGTACTCTTGAATCATTTCGACCCATCGAGTCTGCCTGAGGTTGAGATTGGGCTGAGTGAAGATATACTTGAGACTCTTGTGATCAGTGAAAATGTCCACTTGTCTCCCCAACAAGAGATGTCTCCACGTAATCAATGCATGGACAACTGCCGCCAACTCAAGATCGTGAGTGGGGTAGTTTTTCTCGTTGGGCTTCAACTGCCGAGAGGTATAGGCCACAACTTTCTTCTCTTGCATTAACACAGCACCGAGACCTTGGAGAGAAGCATCACAGAAGACTTCATACGGCTTGGATTCATCAGGAGGAGTCAAGACAGGAGCTGTGACTAGTTTCTGTTTGAGAGTGTTGAAAGCAACGTCACACTCAGGAGACCAGACGTACTTCACATGCTTCTGAAGGAGATTGGAAAGAGGCTTTGCAATCTTGGAGAAATTCTCAACGAATCTTCGGCAATAGCTTGCAAGACCCAGAAAACTGCGAAGCTGCTTGACATTTTGAGGAGGTTCCCAATCCAGAACTGCGGACACCTTCTCGGGGTTTACAGCGATGCCTTTGGCAGAGATGATGTGACCAAGGAAAAGAACTTCATCGAGCCAAAACTCACATTTGGAGAACTTCGCATAGAATTGATACTCTCTGAGCTTGTCGAGCACCAATCGCAAATGTTTGGCATGATCCTGCTTATTCTTGGAGAAAACCAAGATATCATCGAGATACACCAGAACGAATTCATTGGTATAGGGGTTGAAGATGAAATTCATCATCCGAGAGAACACCGGAGGAGCATTGACAAGGCCGAAAGACACGACAGTATATTCATAAGAACCAAAGCTTGTTCTGAATGCTGTCTTGGGAATATCTTCTTCACGAATGCGAATCTGATGATACCCCATACGAAGGTCAAGCTTCGAGAATACTTTAGCCCCTTTGAGTTGCTCAAATAGCTCATTGATGTTGGGAAGTGGGTACTTGTTCTTGATTGTCTTCTTGTTCAATGGACGGTAATCGACACAAAGTCGGTCCGTGCCATCCTTCTTCTTGACAAAAAGAACACCACAACCCCATGGAGAAGAACTCGGTCTGATCAAACCCAGACGTTCTTGTTCATCGAGCTGCTTCTTCAATTCCTTCAGCTCGTTTGGTCCAAGCTTGTATGGACGCTTGCAAACGGGTACAGTACCAGGCTCTAGTTCGATAACGAACTCAACTGGCCGATGAGGAGGCATACCCGGAAGCTCTTCTGGAAAGACATCTTGATACTCGCAAACGACTGGAATTTGAGAGATGGCATCCAATTCGCCCTTCTCATTGAGAGAGAAAAACCGAATGGTTTCATCACGAGCGGCAAAAATAATCACATCCTCAGACGAGTGTGTCAATTGAATTTCTCTGGCAGCACAATCAAGTTGAGCTTTGTGCTTAGAAAGCCAGTCCATCCCGAGAATAAGATCAATATCCGAGTCACCAAGAACAATTGGAGAAGACTGAAATGCATAATCGCCCATCTTGATGGTAACATTCGGAACCATGGAACTTGCATTCATGCATTTGCCTGGAGAGACAACTGCTAACGGCCTAGGCAATCCTTGGAAATGCAATTCATGCTTGGATGCAAAAGGTCTTGAAATGAAAGAAAGAGATGCACCAGTATCAAAAAGAACTTTTGCAGGAATATCGTTAACAGGAAGATTACCCATTATCACATCAGTAGACTCCTCCGCTTGAGCTGCATTCATCATGTTCACCTTTGCAAACTTTGGATTATGCTTGACCACTGCATTGCTGGAAGATCTGACAGGAGGAGGAGGAGGAAGACGCCTCTGGTTGAAGCACTTGTTAGCATAGTGACCTTTCTGCTGACATTTGTTGCAAGTCACCTCTGAGAGTGGACGGTGATAAGGAGCATTGGACTTTGGAGCTTGATTCTGAGACTTGTTTTGATAGCCAGAGTTGGAAGAGTTTGAAGAACCATGGCCACCTTTGTTCTTCTGCTGGTAAGGCTGACGAAATAGAGGAGGAGGCAACCAGAACTTCTGTTGCTTAGCTATCACAAGTGAGGAAGAAGAAGACTGAACTGCGTCCCTGACTCTCTTCTTAGAAGCCTCACACTTGAGCTGAGCAGCCTCTTGCTTCAGTGCCATATTGTAGAATTGATCAAACTGAGTAGGCTCAACAAGAACGAGAGCTAACTGCAGATCCTCTTTAAGGCCACCTCTGAAGTGATAGATCATACTCTTCTCATCAGGAACGTCTTGTTTAGCGAAGCGAGCAAGTTTCTGAAACTGAATGTTGTATTGATACACAGACATGTTTCCTTGCTTGAGATTGCGGAACTCCTCACGCTTGCTCTCAACAACACTTTGTGGAATGTGGTGCGCTTTGAAGTCCCGACAGAAGTCAGTCCAAGTGATCACACGACCTCCTCTGGAATCTTTGTATTGCTGAAACCAATCAGCAGCTTGGTCCTTGAGCTGGAAAGAAGCGAACTTGACAAAGTCCTCAGGCCTGACATTGCTACATTCAAAATGCTTGTTGATGTCCACGAGCCAATCATCGGCATCCGTGGCCTCGGCACAGTAGCTGAAAGACTTGGGCTGATTTGCGAGAAACTGGTTGAGAGTGGCAAAGTGAAACTGATTGTTGCCTTGACCTTGATTGCCTTGATTGCCTTGCCCTTGAGTACGTTCTTGCAAGAGTTGCAGAATCATCTGAGCATTGGCGTTGGTGGCTGCCATGATTGATTGCCATGCCTCCGGAGGTGGAGGTGGTGGCGGAGGGTTCGCTTGACTCCCTTCATTGCGATCCGGATTCTGACGCGTTGGCGGAGCCATCCTGAAGAGGGTGACATCCGTTAGCATCTTGGTAGACAAAAGATAAGTAGAATCAACGGATAGAAATTGCAACATATAGTCTTCACAATAAACATTCGCACGAAGATGAACGAATGAATTCCGTAGTAAATCATCACACTTCCATAAGTTGAGAAGCCACTTGAAAAAGATATGGAATGAACATATGAATTCGAAGCAACTCGAATACCACATACAAAATAAAACAAAGTATTGGCTTGCAGAATAAGCCGGAACAAACATATGATAGAAATTTCGTCCGAAGATTTCGTGGTGGGGCCCACACGGGCTCAATCGTACAGCACCATCATGTACAAGGCTGTGCACATGACATACGAAGCGTCCCCGAGTCGGCAAAGCCATGGACTCTTTAAGACACAACGAGACCACTGTAAAATCAACCGTATACAGGCGGACCACTAGACGTCGAACCCCAATCTCATATCATGCATCTGTCGGAAAGAAATCCTAAGGCTACTAGAATTCCCACTTATAAACTCCCGAAACTTTCTGGTTATGCAATCTGGTGTAGGGGATACAGGGGACACAAAATATATCACCCAAACTAACAATCCCTAGATCCAGCTGTATCCATCCGTCAACACATAACCAAGAAATCTTCGGAAATCATTTACCTCAACCTTCGAAAAACATCCGTTATACAAGTCATGGCAATACTCCCGAACTCCCGCCCCAGTACTGGGTGGCGTCGAGGTGATCTCACCAACAACTGCATAAAAGAGATTTCGATGTCGGCGAAACTCAGGTATTCAAGAACTGCAACGATAAAATTGTGACGACAACACCTCGGAGCTCAACTCCCCGGGACATTGCCACAACCCCTAAATGACAGGAGGCACCAAGAACAATGTTCTCGTCACAAATCGATCGGAACGATTCCAAGATACCCGCGTGATCCAAAAAATTTTTTTTAGTGAAATTTGAGGAGAGAAAAGTCAAAACTTCTACGTCAGGAGACCTCACCAGAGCGACGAAGGGACTGAGGAGTAAAAAGAATCCTACTCTCCGATATATATAATCCTAAGACTCAAAACATTTTTGTTCTAGACTCAACAACGCCAGCGATTCGATCAAGCAGGGGCTCCTAAGTCGGGGATGGCTCTGATTACCAACTTCTAACGCCCACGATGCGGCTATATCTCCCACGTGTCGGGGCACGACTTAGAGCATGGAAGAGAGTTTGGTGGGCTTTGGGCTGGTTTTGGAGGGGGTTTTTGCTGGACACTCAAATGGACATTGCGGAGGCCCGGTTAACCGTTGGAGTACCAAACGACCTCCGAATGGAACGAAACTTGACCGGTAGGCTCCGGGTGGTATATTAAGACCACTTGACAAGCCTCGGTCCATTCCGAGAAAGTTTGACACACGCACACGAAAGAAAACTAGAGGGGTGCACCGGAGGAGATAGGAGCGCCGGATTGGAAAACGGACAACGGGGAAAATGCTCGGATGCATGAGACGAACACGTACGCGAATGCAATGCACATGATGACATGATATGAAAATGCATGACATGACAAAATACAAAACGAAAGACAAAACCCGACAACGGAGGGAAAAACATATCACATAGCCGGAAAAGGCAAGAGTCGGAGTTACAAATATGGCAAGTTACATGCGGGGTGTTACAGATTCGCTTAATCCCGTATGCAATTCCCTTTGTCCAGCGATATGTTACTTGCCCGAGATTCGATCGTCGGTATCTCCATACCTAGTTCAATATCATTACCAGCAAGTCTCTTTACTGGTTACGTAATACAAGATCCTGTGACCAACTCATTAGTCACATTGCTTGCAAGCTCTTTAAGATGTTGTGTTACCGAGAGGGCCCAGAGATATCTCTCCGTCATATGGAGTGACAAATCCCAGTCTTGATCCATGCCAACCCAACAGATACCTTCGGAGATACCTGTAGAGCACCTTTATGATCACCCAGTTAAAAAGTGGCGTTTGGATACACACTAAGTATTCCTCCGGTGTCACGGAGTTACATGATCTCATGGTTTAAGGAACAAATACTTGACATGAAGAAAGATATAGCAAATAAACTAAACGATCTGATGCTAAGCCTACGGTTGGGTCTTGTCCATCACATCATTCTCCTAATGATGTGATCCTGTTATCAAATGATGACTTGTGTCTATGGTTAGGAAACCTTAACCATCTTTGATCAACGAGCTAGTCTAGTAGAGGCTCACTAGGGACACTATGTTGTCTATGTATTCACACATGTATTTAAGTTTCCGGTCAATACAATTCTAGCATGATTAATAAACATTTGTTACGAACACGGAAATATGATAATAACCAGTTTATTATTGCCTCTAGGGCATATTTCCAACAGTCTCCCACTTGCACTAGAGTCAACAATCTAGTTTACATAGTTATGAATCTAACACCCATGGAGTCTTGTGTTGATCATGTTTTTCCCGCGGAAGAGGTTTATTCAACGGGCTGCCACATTCAGATCCGTATGTACTTTGCAAAGTTCTATGTCTCCATCCTTAACATAATTACGAATGGAGTTGAAGCGGCGCTTGATGTGCTTGGTTATCTTGTGAAACCTGGGCTCCTTTGGTAATGGGGATCTGATGCACTACGTATTACACCCAGATCAAATATGAACTCCTTCATCCAGACTCCTTCTTGTGCTGCTTCCAAAGCAGCTATATACTCCGCTTCACCTGTAGATCCCGCCAGGACGCTTTGCTTGGAACTGCACCAACTGATCGCTCCACCATTTAATATAAGTATGTATCCGTTTTGAGACTTAGAGTCATCTGGATCTGTCTCGAAACTAGCATCAACGTAACCCTTTACGACGAGCTCTTCGCCACCTCCATAAACGAGAAACATGTCCTTAGTCCTTTTCAGGTACTTCAGGATATTCTTGACCGCTGTCCACTGATCTACTCCTGGATCACTTTGGTACCTCCCTGCCAGACTTATGGCAAGGCACACATCATGTGTGGTACACAACATGGCATACATTATAGAGCCTATGGCTGATGCATAGGGAATGACTTTCATCCTTTCTCTTTCCGTGGTCGGGCTTTGAGTCTTACTCAACTTCACACCTTGCAATACAGGTAAGAACTCTTTCATTGACCGATCCATTTTGAACTTCTTCAAAACTTCGTCAAGGTATGCACTTTGTGAAAGTCCTATTAGGCGTCTTGATCTATATAGATTTTGATGCCCAATATATAAGCAGCTTCACCTAGGTCTTTCACTGAAAAACTCTTATTCAAATATCTTTTTATGCTTTCCAGAAATTCTATATCATTTCCAATCAACGATATGTCATTCACATATAATATCAGAAATGCTACAGAGCTCCCACTCACTTTCTTGTAAATACAAGCTTCTCCGTAAGTTTGTATAAAACCAAAAGCTTTGATCACTTCATCAAAGCAAATATTCCAACTCTGAGATGCTTGCACTGGAGCTTGCATACTTTGTTAGCATCCTTAGGATCGACAAAACCTTCTGGTTGCATCATATACAACTCTTCCTTAAGAAACCCGTTAAGGAATGCCGTTTTGACGTCCATTTGCCAGATCTCATAATCATAAAATGTGGTAATAGCTAACATAATTCTAATAGACTTAAGCATCGCTATGGGTGAGAAAGTCTCATCATAGTGAACCCCTTGAACTTGTTGGAAACCTTTTGTGACAAGTTGAGCTTTATAGACGGTGACATTACCATCAGCGTATGTCTTCTTCTTAAAGATCCATTTATTCTCAATGGCTTGCCATCGGGCAAGTCCACCAAAGTCCATACTTTGTTCTCATACATGGATCCTATCTCAAATTTCATGGCCTCATGCCATTTGTTGGAATCCGGGCTTAGCATAGCTTCTTCATAGTTCGTAGGTTTGCCGTTGTCTAAGAACATGACTTCCAGGACTGGATTACCGTACCACTTGGGTGCGGAACATACCCTGGTCGACCTATGAAGTTCAGTAGTAACTTGATCCGAAGTTTCATGATCATCATCATTAGCTTCCTCTTCAATTGGTGTAGGCATCACGGGAATTGCTTTCTGTGATGTGCTAATTTCCAATTCGAGAGAAGGTACGATTACCTCATGAAGTTCTACTTTCCTCCCACTCACTTCTTTCGAGAGAAACTCCTTCTCTAGAAAGGACTCGTTCTTGGCAACAAATATATACCCAATGGTCTGTTTAGGGTATCCTATGACGACGCACCTCTTCGCTTTGGTTCGAGCTTATCAGGCTGAAGCCTCTTGACATAAGCATCGCATCCCCAAACTTTAAGAAATGACAGCTTAGGTTTCTTGCCAAACCACAACTCATACGGTGTCGTCTCAAACTGATTTAGACGGTGTCCTATTTAAAGTGAATGCGACTGTCTCTAATGCATAACCCCAAAATGAAAGCGGCAAATCGGTAAGAGACATCACAGAACACACCATATCCAATAGAGTACGATTACGACGTTCGGACACACCATTACGATGTGGTGTTCCAGGTGGCATGAGCTGTGAAACAATTCCACATTGTGTTAAATGCATACCAAACTCGTAACTCAAATATTCACCTCCACGATCAGATCGTAGGAACTTTATTTTCTTGTTATGATGATTTTCCATTTCAGTATGAAATTCCTTGAACTTTTCAAATGTTTCAGACTTGCGTTTCATTAAGTAAATATACCCATATCTACTGAAATCATCTGTGAAGGTAAGAAAATAATGATATCCACCGCGTGCTTCAACACACATCGGACCGCATACATCAGTATGTATTATTTCCAATAAGTCACTGGCTCGCTCCATTGTTCCGGAGAATGGAGTTTTAGTCATCTAGCCCATGAGGCATGGTTCACATGTCTCAAGTGATTCATAATCAAGAGATTCCAAAAGTCCATCAACATGGAGTTTCTTCATGTACTTTACACCAATATGACCTAAGCGGCAACGCCACAAATATGTGGTACCATCATTATTAACTTTGCATCTTTTGGCATCGATATGATGAATATGTGTATCACTACGATCAAGATTCAACAAGAATAAACCATTCACAAGGGGTGCATGACCATAAAAGATATTACTCATATAAATAGAACAACCATTATTCTCTGACTTAAATGAATAACCGTCTCGCAATAAACAAGATCCAGATATAATGTTCATGCTCAACGTAGGCACCAAATTACAATTATTTAGGTGTAAAACTAACCCCGAAGTTAGATGTAGAGGTAGCGTGCCGACGGCGATCACATCAACCTTGGAACCATTTCCGATGCGCATCGTCACCTTCTCCTTAGCCAGTCTTCATTTATTCTGCAGCCCCTGTTTTGAGTTACAAATATGAGCAACCGAACCAATATCAAATACCCTAGGTGCTACTACGAGCACTAGTAAGGTACACATCAATAACAGGTATATCAAATATACCTTTGTTGACGTTGCCAGCCTTCTTATGTGCCAAGTACTTGGGGCAGTTCTGCTTCCAATGACCATTCCCCTTGCAGTAGAAGCACTCAGTCTTAGGTTTGGGTCCAACCTTGGTTTCTTCACGGGAGCGGCAACTACTTTACTGTTCTTCTTGAAGTTCCCTTTCTTTCCCTTGCCTTTCTTGAAACAAGTGGTCTTTTTAACCATCAACACTTGATGCTCCTTCTTGATTTCTACCTTCGTGGCCTTAAGCATCGCAAAGGGCTCGGGAAGTGTTTTCTCCATCCCTTGCATATTATAGTTCATCACAAAGCCCTTATAGCTTGGTGGCAGTGATTGGAGAATTCTATCAATAACCGAGTCATCTGGAAGATTAACTCCCAACTGAGTCGAGTGGTTGTGCAACCCAGACATTCTAAGTATATGCTCACTAACATAACTGTTCTCCTCCATTTTACAACTAAAGAATTTGTCAGAGATGTCATACCTCTCGACCCGGGCATGAGCTTGAAATACCAATTTCAGCTCCTGGAACATCTCATATGCTCTGTGGTGCTCAAAACGTCTTCGGAGCCCCGGTTCTAAGCCGTAAAGCATGGCGCACTGAACTATCGAGTAGTCATCAGAACGTGCCTGCCAGATGTTCACAACATCCACAGACCTGGAGGGGGTGCGTCACCTAGCAGTGCATCAAGGACATAAGCCTTCTGTGCAACAATGAGGATAATCCTCAAGTTACGGACCCAGTCCACATAATGGCTTCCATCATCTTTCAACTTAACTTTCTCTAGGAACACATTAAAATTCAGGGGAACTATAGCGCTGGCCATTGATCTACAACACAAATTTTGCAAAGACAATTAAGACTAAGTTCATGATAATTTAGTTAGTTTAATCAAATTACTAATGAACTCCCACTTAAATCAACATCCCTCAAGTTGTCTAAGTGACACATGATCCAATCAACTAACCGATGTTCGATCATCACGTGAGATGGGGCAGTCCTCAATGGTGAACATCTTCATGTTGATCATATCTACTATATGACTAATGTTCGACCTTTTGGTCTCCTGTGTTCCAAGGTCATGCCTGTACATGCTAGGCTCGTCAAGTTTAACTCAAGTATTCTGCATGTGTAAAACTGGCTTACACTCGTTGTATGTGAACGTAGAGTCTATCACACCCGGTCATCATGAGGTGCTTCGAAATGATGAACTTTTGCAATGATGCATACTCAGGGAGAACACAATTTCTCAAAATTAAGTGAAGGGATCTTCTTGTAATGCTACTGTCGTTCTAAGCAAAATAAGACGCATAAAAAGGATAAACATCACATGCAATCAACATGTGACATGATATGGCCATTATCATCTCGTAACTTTGATCTCCATCTCCAAAGCACCGGCATGATATCCATCATCACTGGCATGACACCATGATCTCCATCATCGTGTCATCACGTGGTCGTCTCCGCCAACTATTGCTTGTACAATCATTGCTAACACATAGAGATAAAGTAAAGCAATTACATGGCGATTAATAAAATAAGACAACCCTATGGCTCCTATCGGTTGCCGTACTCATCGACATGCAAGTCGTGAACCTATTACAAAACATGATCATCTCATACATCAACATATATCACATCACGTTTTGGCCATACCATACCACATCACAACATGCCCTGCAAAAACAAGTTAGACGTCCTCTACTTTGTTGTTGCAAATTTTACGTGGCTGCTATGGGCAACTAGCAAAAACCGTTCTTACCTACGCAAAGCCATAACAGTGATAATCAAGTTGCCTTTTAACCTTCTATGAGGACCACCTTTGTCAAATTATATTCAACTAAAGTAGGAGAGACAGACACCCGCTAGCCACCTTATGCAAAACAAGTAGCATGTTAGTCGGTGGAACCGGTCTCATGTGCGAGGACATGTAAGGTTGGTCCGAGCCGCTTCATCTCGCAATACCGCCGAATACAAATAAGACAAGAGAGGTAAGCAATTTGAGCATCAACACCCACAAATCTTTGTGTCCTACTCGTGCATATACATCTACGCATAGACCTAGCTCATGATGCCACCGATGGAGAATGAAGCATGAAAATCAAAAAATTCCTACGAACACCCAAGATCTATCTAGGAGAAGCATAGAAATGAGAGGGGAGAGTGTGTCTACATACCCTCGTAGACTGAAAGCGGAAGCTTATATAACGCGGTTGATGTAGTTGTACTCTTCGCGATCCGATCACGATCCAATCGATCTAGTGTCGAACGGATGCCACCTCGGAGTTTAGCACACGTGTGGCTCGATAACATCTCCTCCTCCTTGATCCAGCAAGAGAAGGCGGAGAGTTAGATGGGATCACAACCAACACGACGACATGGTGGTGATGGTGGTGGTGGAGCTAGTTCAGTAGGGCTTCGCCAAACGCTACTAGAACAAGGACAGAGGAACTAGGAGTAATGTGAGAGAGAGGGACGCCAAGGGCTTGGTGTGTACTCTTGGGGTGACCCCTCCCCTCTATATATAGGTGGAGGGGCATGGGGAACAACCCCTCCAAGCCCTAGGGCGCAGCCATGGGGGAGAGTACTTGGACTCCAAGTCCAATCCTATTCTTACCAGGACTCCACTTTTTCCCCTTCCCTAGCCACATGGGCTTTTGAGGACTTGGTGTGCCTAGCCAAATAAGGCCAGGGCGTCTCCCCTTAGGCCATGCAAGCCCTTGGGTCGTGATGGACCCACTTGTGGACTTTCAGACCCCTCCGAAATCTTTCAGAACCTTCTAGAAGCTTTACGGTACAATACCGAAAAAACTGCATCTTTTTTCAGAACCCAAAATATGACTTCCCATATATAAATTTTTACCTCTTGACCATTCCGGGATTCCTCGTGATGTCCGGGATATCATCCGGAACTCTAAACAACATTCGGTTACCAATCACCAAATATCCCGAGACTACTCTAGCGTCAACGAACGTTAACCGTGCGACCATGCGGGTTCGGGAATCATGTAGTCATGACCGAGACACCTCTCCGGTCAATAACGAATAGCGGGACCTGGATGCCCATATTGATTCCTACATATTCCACAAAGATCTTTTATCGGTTGAACCACGATGTCAAGGATTCATTTAATCCCGTATGCAATTCCCTTTGTCCGCTGATATGTTACTTGCCCGAGATTTGATCGTTGGTATCTCCATATACCTAGTTCAATCTTGTTACCGGCAAGTCTCTTTACTCATTCAGTAATACAAGATCCCATGACTAACTCATTAGTCACATTGCTTGCAAGCTCTTTAAGATGTTGTTACCGAGAGGGCCCACAGATATCCCTCCGTCACAGGGACTGACAAATCCCAGTCTTGATCCATGCCAACCGAACAGATACCTTCGGAGATACTTGTAGAGCTCCTTTATGACCACCCAATTACAAAATGACGTTTGGATACACACTAAGTATTCCTCCGGTGTCAGGGAGTTACACGATCTCATGGTTTAAGGAACATATACTTGACATGAAGAAAGCTATAGCAAATAAACTAAATGATCTGATGCTAAGCTTATAGTTGGGTCTTGTCCATCACATCATTCTCCTAATGATGCGATATCATTATAAAATGACAACACATGTCTATGGTTAGGGAACCTTAACCATCTTTGATCAGCGAACTAGTCTAGTAGAGGTTCACGAGGGACACTATGTTGTCTATGTATTCAAACATGTATTTGAGTTTCCAGTCAATACAATTCTAGCATGAATAATAAACATTTATCATGAACAAGGAATATGATAATAACCAATTTATTATTGCCTCTTGGGCATATTTCCAACACAAAGAACTATCAGCAGCTCGTCAATCTAGCGCCTTCCACACTTGTGCAGCCTGTCAAATGTTCTTGTTTTGAGTCCTCACATCACTTTTGCATTTGCCCTCTCCACTTGGTCGTTGCTTCTTTGGTGAGCAACTGATGCAAAATAGATTTTGCTACCAAGGTCTTGACAACATTGCATGAAGGCGCGACTCATGAACTATGTGTCATTGTGGATGATCACCCGACTGGGCACACCAAAACGGCAAACTAATCCTTTGTAGAACTTGGCGGCTGACTGTATTGTTACCTTTCTCACTAGCTCCACCTTAGGCCACTTTGTGAACTTGTCGATTGCTACGTACAAGAACTCAAAGCCCCCGATGGCACGGGGGAAGGGGCCAAGGATGTCAAGCCCCTAGACCGAGAAGGGCCAGGAGAGAGGAATTTTCTAAAGAGCTTGAGCTAGCTGACAAATGTTCTTGGCGTGAAACTGGCATGCTTCGCATCTTGCCACCACAACCACTGCATCTTGAAGGGTTGTTGGCCAATAAAAACCTTGACGGAAAACCTTGGCTACAAGCATGCAGGACCCAATATGGGAGCCACACACCCCTTCATGTACCTCTGCCACCAGCTTTTGTCCATCTTCCCGACAGATGCACTTCAATTTCACCCCATCTGGCCTCTTTCTGTATAGAATGTTATCAAGAAACTGATACATACTTGACTGGCGGGCTAGTTTCTCGGCTTCTTCTTGTTCACTGGGAAGTTGACCTGTCTGATGGTAATAGACTATCTGTTGTGCCCATGCCAGAGCCTGTGGCTCGACGACAAGGACTAAAGGCATCTCCTCCGCTGCGGGAGCGTTTCTCTCGACGACAGGGACCCCAGGCCCTGCCGGAGCCTGCTGCTTACCGGCAAGTGTCGAGTTATTTCTGGCAACCTCCTTTTCGGCTACTGTGGGAAGCCCTGCCATAAAGTACTCGCCAGAATTCAACTTTCTTCTCTTGTTTGGCCTCGTCGATGGTGTAACCGAGGGTTGATTCAGAAGAAGTACAAGGTACCTAGTTCCACAGGTAATTTCCTGGCGGCGACATGTCATCGGCAATGTTGTTCTCGGCCCGAGGAACATGCTCTACTTGTAGATCGTCAAAGTGCTCTTCCAACTTCCTCACTCCATCCACGTATACCTCCATGAACGGGCTCTGGTAATCCTTGTTCACCTGCTTCCCCACTAATTGTGAGTCGCTTTTGATAATCAACTTTCTGATACCAAGGTCGATTGTGATGCGGAGTCCAGCAAGCAGTCCTTCGTACTCAGCAGTGTTGTTGGTGTCCTTCTCCCGGGGAAACTTCATTTGAACCACATACTTGAGATGCTCTCCGATGAGTGCGACAAGTAGCACTCCAGCACTAGCACCCTAGAGAGAAAAAGCACCATTAAAATACATGATCCAATCTTGGGGCGCTTCCTTGCCGGGGAGCGAGATCTCCGGTATTACTTCATCTGGAGTTGGTGTCCATTCTGCAATGAGCTCTGCCAAGGCTTTGATTTGGATTGTTGATGTACTTTCAACTTCAAATGAAAGCTTGACAGATCCAACGCCCACTCCACTATACCACCGGTGGCTTATGGATTTCTCAAGATGCGTTGCAATGGAGAGCGAATGACGATGGTGATCTGATGTGCTTCGAAATAATGGCGTAGCTTTCTTGAGGCCATGAGGAGGCCAAAGAGCAATGACACGGCTTGAAGCTACGTCGGTATTTCCCCAAAGAGGAAGGGATGATGCAGCACAACGACGGTAGGTATTTCCCTCAGCGCTGAAACCAAGGTTATCAAACCAGTAGGAAAACCAAGCAACAATACGTAAACGACACCTGCACACAAATAACGAATACTCGCAACCCGACGTGTTAAAAGGGTTGTCAATCCCTTTCAGGTAACGGCGCCAGAAATTGGCAAACGGACGCGAATAAATTGTAGTAGATTGATAGATCGAACGCCAAATGAAATAAATAAGAATAAATTGCATCAAGGTATTTTTGTATTTTTGGTTAATAGATCTGAAAATAAAAGCAAAGGAAAATAGATCGCAAAGGCAAATAATATGAGAAAGAGACCCGAGGGCCGTCGGATTCACTAGTGGCTTCTCTCGAGAAAAATAGCAAACGGTGGGTAAACAAATAACTGTTGGGAAATTGATAGAACTTCAAATAATCATGACGATATCCAGGCAATGATCATTACATAGGCATCACGTCCAAGATTAGTAGACCGACTCCTGCCTTCATCTACTATTATTACTCCACACATCGACCGCTATCCAGCATGCATCTAGTGTATTAAGTTCATGGAGAAAAGGAGTAATGCAATAAGAACGATGACATGCTGTAGACAAGCTCTATTTATGCAGAAATAGACCCCATCGTTTTATCCTTAGTAGAAAGGATACATACGTGTCGGTTCCCCTTCTGTCACTGGGATCAAGCACCGTAAGATCGAACCCACTACAAAGCACCTCTTCCCATTGCAAGATAAAAAGATCAAGTTGGCCAAACAAACCCCAAATATCGGAGAAGAAATACGAGGCTATAAGCAATCATGCATATAAGAGATCAAAGAAACTCAAATAACTTTCATGGATAAAAAGATAGATCTGATCATAAACTCAAAGTTCATCCGATCCCAACAAACACACCGCAAAAAGAGTTACATCATATGGATCTCCAAGAGACCATTGTATTGAAAATCAAACGAGAGAGAGGAAGCCATCTAGCTACTAACTACGGATCGGAAGGTCTACAAAGAACTACTCATGCATCATCGGAGAGGCACCAATGGAAGTGGTGAACCCCTTCGTGATGGTTTATAGATTGGATCTGGTGGTTTTGGACTCTGCGGCGGCTGGAATTGATTTTCGTCGACTCCCTAGGGTTTCTGGAATATTGGGGTATATATAGAGTAAAGAGGTGGTCCGGGGGGCACCCGAGGTGGGCACAACCCACCAGGGCGCGCCTGGGCCTCCAGGCGCGCCCTTGTGGGTTGTGCTCCCCTCGGAGTAGCCCCCAGGTGCTTCTTCGGCCCATTGGTTGTCTTCTGGTCCAAAAAAAATCCACAAAAAGTTTCGCTGCGTTTGGACTCCGTTTGGTATTGATTTCCTGCGATGTAAAAAACATGCAAAAACAGCAATTGGCACTTGGCACTATGTCAATAGGTTAGTACCAAAAAATGATATAAAATGACTCTAAAATGATTATAAAACTTCCAAGAATGATAATATAGAAGCATGGAACAATAAAAAATTATAGACACGTTGAAAACGTATCAGCATCCCCAAGCTTAATTCTTGCTCGTCCTCGAGTAGGTAAATGATAAAAACAGAATTTTTGATGTGGAATGCTGCCTAACATGTCATCTCATATTCTTTTTCTTTATAGCATGGACATTTGGACTTTTATATTGTTCAGAGCAATAGTTTAGTTTTGACATGATAACTTAAATACTCAAGCATATCAACAAGCAACCATGTCTTTCAAAATATCATTGCTAAAATAAGCTATCCCTAGCCCATCATGCTCAATCATTGATCCATTCACGAAACACACTCGCATATTAACTACACCCAATGCTCAAGTATGATCATAGTGCCCCCTAGTTGGTGCTTTATAAGAGAAGATGGAGACTCAAATTAAAAAATTAAAATTGCATAAAGTAAAAGAAAGGCCCTTCGCGGAGGGAAGTAGGGATTTGTAGAAGTGCCAGAGCTCAAAGCGAAAGTTGAGAGATAATTTTTTTAGAGGCATACTTTTCCCACCAACGAAAACTACTTAGAGTTCCCAACACTTTCCATGCTAGATATATCATAGGCGGTTCCCAAACAAAAATTAAAGTTTATTCCTTTTTCACCATACTTTCACTTTCCATGGCTAACCGTATCCGTGGGTGCCTTCCATACCAACACTTTCCAAGGAATTTATTATTTGACAACATAAAGTAAATTCATTTTTCATTTCAGGGCTATGCATCCCTAATACCTTTGCCTTACTCTCGTGCAATGACAAGTGAATAAACACTCATCGTGAGAATAACACATCTAGCATGGAAAATATTAGCCACCCATCACCGCCTCGCGAGCGGTACGAGCACACAAAAGAGAAATTTATTTTGCATATTAGAGATGGCACATACAAATTTGCTTAGAACGGCAAAAGAATACCGCATATAGGTAGGTATAGTTGACTCATGTGGCAAAACTAGTTTAAAGGATTTTGGATGCACAAGTAGTGATCATACTTAGTGCAAAATGAAGGCTAGCAAAAGATTGAGAAGCGACCAACCAAGAGACGAATAATCTCATAAGCGAGCATTAAGCATAATTAACACCAAATAATGCACCACAAGTAGGATATAATTTCATTGCATAACTATTGACTTTCATGCTTGCATAGGGAATCACAAACCTTAACACCAATATTCTTACTAAAGCATAATTACTCATCAAGATGACTCACATATCACATAATCATATCTCAAAACTATTACTAAGAATCAAGTTTATTTTGTCCAATGATCTTCATGAAAGTTTTTATTATATCCTTCTTGGATATCTATCACTTTGGAACTAATTTTCATGTGTTGCTTTTGACAAGCTCAAACAAATATAAGTGAAGATCATGAGCATAAAATTTCTTTCTCTCAAATTAATTTAAGTGAAGCAAGAGAGAATTTCTTGAAACTTTTACTAACTCTCGAATAAATATAAGTGAAGCAAGAGAGCATTTCTTCAAAAATACTAAAGCACACGATGCTCAAAAAGATATAAGTGAAGCACTAGAGCAAATCCATAACTCATAAAAATTTAAGTGAAGCATAGAGAGTAATTCTAGCAAGTCATGACATAATTTTGGCTCTCTCAAATAGGTGTGTCCAGAGAGGAATCAAGACTTAAAACACAAAATAAAACAAGCAAATACTCGTATCATACAAGATGCTCCAAGCAAAACACATAGTATGTGACGAATAAAAATATAGCTTCGAGTAAAATACTGATGGTCGTTAGAAGAAAGAGGGGATGCCACTCAGGGCATCCCCAAGCTTAGTTGCTTGCTCTCTTTGGATAATAGCTTGGGATGTCCCCAAGCTTAGGCTCTTCTTACTCCTCATTCCTTCATCCAACGTAAGATAACCCAAAACTTGAAAACTTCAATCACACAAAACTCAACAAAACCTTCATGAGATCCATTAGTATAAGAAATGAAATCACTACTATAAGTACTGTAGCAAACCAATTCATATTTTATTCTTGCATTATATCTACTGTATTCCAATTTTTCTATGGCAAAAACTCATCAAAGAAAACCATAGAATCATCAAAACAAGCACACAACGCAAAGAAAACAGAATCTGCCAAAAATAGAATAGTCTGTAGTAATGTGGATATTTCGAATGATTCTGAAGCTCCAAAAATCTTGAGAAATTAGGAAAACCTGAGAAATTTGTATATTAATCCTCTGCAAAAATAATTGGTATTTTATCACGCTCTGGTTAAAAACTAGAGTTGTTTTCGTGAGCGCATAAGTTTCTGTTTTTCAGCAAGATCAAACAACTATCACCCAAGAAGATCCTAAAGGCTTTACTTGGCACAAACACTAATTAAAACACAAAAATATGATCATAAAAGTAGCATAATTGTGCTAACACTCAAGCACATAAAGAAAAAGGCAAAAATAAATTTTATTCATTGGGTTGCCTCCCAACAAGCGCTATAGTTTTACGACCTTAGCTAGGCATAAAGCAAGGATCTAAGTTTTGTCATCCTTCTTCTTAATTTTTTTAGAAGTGGTTTCATCATCGGGTTTTGTAAACACAACATAAAACATATTATCCATAGAGACTTTAGCATTATTAAGTTGCTCATTATCATAACCCCTTTGATTTCCGGCAACAATCCAAGAGTAATGTTGAGTAACATTATTGAAAACTTGTTGGATTACATCTAGAATGTGGATTTCCTTTTTAAGATTATCATCAAAGATTTTATTATCCCCAAGCAAATGTCTTAACGCATAATCACTATTGTAAAGAATTTCATCTATCATGGGCTTTTCATGATTCATACCACAAAAATCAAAGATTTCCCTAGCTTCTCGTATTATGTAATCAAATTCATTCATAAGAACGAGAGTGGCCAACTTTTTAGCTTTAGGGTTCTTTATGACGGGAAGTTCAAAAAACAATATTTGCAAAGTAGGATGAGTACGAATAAATTTACTTTCATGTTTCAGAACTAGTGCTGAAATAGCATCCGCATAAGATCTAGTAGTCCTAAGTATAGGAGCATCATCAAGACTTAAATTTCGCACACAATTGAGAAATTCTTGGATACGTTCTTTTCCCATAACATTCCCTTGCCCCAAGATAAAAGTTTTAGCATCCATATTGCCCGTACGTCCAATCTTAGGAGTTAGGCCATCATCTGTTGCCGCCATACCAAAATCACTCATGATTGCAAGCAAAGGATAGATCTGACGAGAAAACGGCGAACGGAAAAGAGGGCGAATAAAGCGCCAAATTTTTGCGAAGTGGGGGAGAGGAAAACGAGAGGCAAATGGCAAATAATGTAAATTGCAAGGAGATGAGATTTGTGATTAGGAACCTGGTATATGTTGAAGATCCACCCCGGCAACGACGCCAGAAATTCCTTTTGATGCAGCTTGAAGCTACGTCGGTATTTCCCCAAAGAGGAAGGGATGATGCAGCATAGTGACGGTAGGTATTTCCCCCAGTGATGAAACCAAGGTTATCAAACCAGTAGGAGAACCAAGCAACAATATGTAAACGGCACCCACACACAAATAACAAATACTCGGAACCTGACGTGTTAAACGGGTTGTCAATCCCTTTCGGGTAACGGCGCCAGAAATTGGCAAACAGACATGGATAAATTGTAGTAGATTGATAGATTGAACACCAAATGAAATAAATAAGAATAAATTGCAGCATGGCATTTTTGTATTTTTGATTTAATAGATCTGAAAATAAAAGCAAAGGAAAATAGATCACAAAGGCAAATAATATGAGAAAGAGACCCGGGGGCCGTAGGTTTCACTAGTGGCTTCTCTCGAGAAAAATAGCAAGCGGTGGGTAAACAAATTACTGTTGGGCAATTGATAGAACTTCAAATAATCATGATGATATCCAGGCAATGGTCATTACATAGCGTAACGTCCAAGATTAGTAGACCGACTCCTGCCTGCATCTACTACTATTACTCCACACATCGACCGCTATCCAGCATGCATCTAGTGTATTAAGTTCATGGAGAAACGGAGTAATGCAATAAGAACGATGACATGACGTAGACAAGATCTATTTATGCAGAAATAGACCCCATCGTTTTATCCTTAGTAGCAATGATACATACGTGTCGGTTCCCCTTCTGTCACTGGGATCAAGCACCGTAAGATCGAACCCACTACAAAGCACCTCTTCCCATTGCAAGATAAATAGATCAAGTTGGCAAAAAAAAACCAAATATCGGAGAAGAAATACGAGGCTATAAGTAATCATGCATACAAGAGATCAAAGAAACTCAAATAACTTTCATGGATAAAAATGCAGATCTGATCATAAACTCAAAGTTCATACGATCCCAACAAACACACCGCAAAAAGAGTTACATCATATGGATCTCCAAGAGACCATTGTATTAAGAATCAAACGAGATAGAGGAAGCCATCTAGCTACTAAATACGGACCCAAAGGTCTATAAAGAACTACTCACGCATCATCGGAGAGGCACCAATGGAAGTGGTGAACCCCTTCGTGATGGTGTCTAGATTGGAGCTGGTGGTTCTGGACTCTACGGTGGCTGGAATTGATTTTCGCCGACTCCCCTAGGGTTTCTGGAACATTGGGGTATTTATAGAGTAAAGAGGTGGTCCGGGGGCACCCGAGGTGGGCACAACCCACCAGGGCACGCCTGGGCCTCCGGGCGCGCCTTGGTGGGTTGTGCTCCCATCGGAGCAGCCCCCAGGTGCTTCTTCGGCCCATTGGTTGTCTTCTGGTCCAAAAAAATCCACAAAAAGTTTCGCTGCATTTGGACTCCGTTTGGTATTGATTTCTGCGATGTAAAAAACAAGCAAAAAACAGCAACTGGCACTTGGCACTATGTCAATAGGTTAGTACCAAAAAATGATATAAAATGATTATAAAACATCGAAGAATGATAATATAACAACGTGGAACAATAAAAAATTATAGATACATTGGAGACGTATCAAGCATCTTCTACATAGCGGAGTACCTTGAACTAGCCCCTTGAGAAGGGAAGTGGCAAAGTAAACTGGGCGCTGCACCATCTTCTTCTTCTTGAAAGCTTGCTAGTTTGTCTCATTTTCCTACACTGAACTTGGGTTGTCGGCACCTGACCTTGCTGGAGAAGATTCCCGCTTGGCGGCTTGAGGCTCTGTGGTTACTATCTCTTTGTCTTCTGCTTCCCTCTCGGTCACTAGTATAGCACTAGCGGTTCTTGTTGAGGATATAGCCCTGAGGTATGACCCGCCCAGGAGGGGCCGGGTTATACCATAGGCGGCTTATCATGAAAAAGGTCCAGAGAAGCCCAAGAAGAAACATGAAGACGACGGATCATGGAAGCATGCCAGATGGAGGCCCAGGACCCGGGCCTGTGAACCGCCGAAGGAAGACTTGATCCATAAGGCATGAGTAGTTAGAAACCGAGCCGATCACGTTGAGTAAGCCGGCCGGGACTCTGTAAGCCGCCAGGTCCCAATCTGTGCATATAAAGGTGCGACCCGGCGGTGGGTTAACTCAAGAAACAACCAATCGAGAACTAGGTCAAGCGTACTTAAACTTGAAACTCAAGCAATACAACTAGAAGCAGGAAGTAGGCTTTTACCTCCTTCAGAGGGGCCGAACCTGGGTAAACTCCTTGTGTCTTTTGTCCTGCTCAACCCTTTTAAGCTAACCTAGTTGCGATGGTCCACACCTAAGTCCTTTCACTTGGACATCTGCCGTGAAAAATCCACGACAGGTGGCGCCCACCATTGATGAGGACATCAATACCATTATTACACCCACAACCCCTACTGCTACATATACCGGACCAATTACTAGAGCTCGCGCACGCCAATTAAATTATCAGGTACTTCCGTTTCTTGGTAATGATTTTAATGTTCATGGAAATATGATGCTGCCTAAATTGGATACATTTGTTTTGCTTACAAATGAAGGGCCTGGCATGGATAAGAGGGATAAACACTGGAGCAAGACCAAGCATGGAGATGATGGCATGCGCAAGGAGAACAATAACGGAGTTACAAGTGATGATTTCAGGACTTTGAAGCCACCATAAGGAGCGCAAGAAGCCTTGGACAAAATATACAAGATGCCACTTCATAAATTTTGTCCAGAGGCTATTCTAGGTGCTGCGTCACCTTATTATTGGGCTAGGCCCATGTAATTTCAAAATACTTAAGTATAGGCTGTTTTTAGAGTTCGTATGTGTGGGGAAACAAGAGTTCGCGTTGGTTTCAGACCCCTCCTCCAAGGGCCACGAAATTCCCCCCTCTTCCTCCATATATACAGCCCTTAGGGCATCGTTTAGACTTTGGGTTTTGTTTAGATTAAAGTTCGCCATAGCGGCAACTTCGCATTCTTCGTTTGTGTTCAACGACCAGACAAAGGCGTCATAGAACCCCACCTTCATTAATAAAGCTTTCCTCTTTTATTCGCAATATCCAGATTGCAATCTCAGTTTCTTGCTTGTTCTTCGTTTGCTCGCAGGAAATAGACCCTCGTGGTCAAGTTGATTATGCTCCGGCTTGGTCAATTACCCCTCGGAAGTTGGTTTAGCGATTGCTAAGGCGTGACATCTCGCACGTTCGTAGTCGGATCGTCAAGGTCGCCTCCCACAAAAAACGATAGCCAACATCTCATCGAAACATCGGGACACCTTCGCCTCTATCAAGTGGTATCGGATTTCCAGGATGCTCGGTGAGATTTTACAGTTTTTCGTAGTTTAGATTGAGTCTGTTCTTCATACCTACAGTCCACGAAAAAGCCACAAAAAAAATTAGGGTTAGTTCATCATATCCGAACCAGTCTGAGCCTTTGCATAGTCGTTTCAGTATTTTGCTTTGTTGAATTTGCGGTTGCATCGTCGTGTCAAGTAGTTGGTCTTAGCGTCTAGTTTCCCTTAGAGTTTCGAATTCTGTTCACAACTTGTCACTCTGCAGCCGCACCATCGTCATCGCTCCTGCCATCTACCACCACCACTTATCCTCAACCAATCCGTATCCATATACCACCACCAATCCGTACCATATACCACCACCGCTGCCATATCTTACCACCATATATCCACCACCAACTCGAGTTCTTCTCATATTAGATTTGTTTTTGAGATCCATCTATTTTCCAATTCGTGCTTCCTTGCCTGAGTAGGTTTCGCAAAAAAAAAAGAGTCTGGAGACCCCCGGGCAGTTTTTAGGCCAAAATTTCGGCGGCCGAAAATATTTTTCCCTATCCTATTTTTAGGTGTTTCTGAGTCTTTTGAGCCACGTGCCATCATAGTGATTTTTTGTCGCACTTTTTTGTCGTCGCTGCCCTGATTTTTGAAAAAATAGCAAAAAAAAAATCCGTGCCCATCCTGTCATTTTGACTGGGGAAGAGTTTTGAGACACTCACCATTATAGTGTTTTTCACACAAAAAAAGAGGAGCGCAAAAAAATAAAATAAAAACAGAGAGAATTTTTTTCCAGAGTGTGCTTTTCCCTTGTTTACGTGCAGCGCCGTGATTTTGTTCGTGTTCTAGGCTCGCGTCTCTAGTACGGTCTAGCCTAGGACCAGCACAGTACCGTCGTTGAGCGTTTATTCAACTTTGCATCTCTGAATTCATTATTACTGACCCTTATTGCTACCATATTATAAGCCTTCCCGGCTCCACCTACATCTACGTCGTGCGTTTGACTCTCCCTGGTAATCGCTCTATCCAAGCTTTGAGAGTTTTGACTACAACGGTCGCTGATCACCACCTGGTGCTTGGTAAGAACTGGTAAGAATTTGAGATTTGCTTGACGGATTTATGACGCCCCACCACCACCATTTTCTAGTAGTCTGTAGGATCATATTCTTGTGTGTTTGTATTGCTGCTAACCATGGCAGGATCACAAGTTGATGAGACTGACTGGGAGAACATGACGAATAAGGAGTTGCATGATAAATTTCAGCAAATGATGACTGAACAGGTGCAAGATGTGCTGAACAATTTTGAAGAGGCCATGGAGAAGATCACTGGCCTTGAGAAGACGTTCGAAACAAAGCTCGATAATAGATTTAATGAACTGCTTGCGCGTCTTCCACCACCGGCCGCACCTGCCGCACCTCTGCAACAACAACGACTACCTCCACGTCGGGAAACAGCCCTCCGCCGAGCGAGCCGTGTCCCTCTTCAGCCTGGCCAAACTGCTGGTGCTGTTGTTGATACTTCTGTGGCTCCTGCTGCTGATGTGGAGGAGGATGATTATGCGGGAGATTACGAGGATGAGGTTGATCAAAATCAGAACTACATGCAACCACCAGCACCACAACCACCAGGTCGTCCACATGCAAATAATGGCAATGTTCGGGCTCTCCCTCAGGTACGAGATCATGACCATCTCCTAAACTGAAATTGAATATTCCACCATTTGAGGGTAGATATGTTCCTGATATATATCTTACTTGGGAGTTAGAAACTGAACAACGATTTACATGTTTACAATATCCTGAGGAGAGACGTGTTCCTGCTGCTGTTTGTGCTTTCACTAGCTTTGCATGTGTTTGGTGGTCTGAACATTGTAGATTATATCCTGTTCCATCTACTTGGGCTGCTTTGAAAACTACTATGCGTACTCGTTGGGTTCCACCATATTATCAACGTGAATTACTTCAAAAATTGCAGCGCTTAAGACAAGGAAAAAATTCTGTAGAAGAATATTATCAGGAATTACAAACTGGCTTGATTAGATGTGGTATTGTTGAGGAGAATGAAGCTATGCTTGCACGTTTTATGGGTGGATTAAATAGAGAGATTCAGACCATTCTAGAGTTTAAGGATTATAATAATATCACTCGTTTATTCCATCTTGCTTGTAAAGCTGAACGTGAAGTGCAGGATCGACATGCATTGGCGCGAACTAACTTTTCTGCAGGCCGACCTTCATCATGGACACCACGTGCATCATCTACTTCCACTGCACCATCACCTCCTTCAGGTGCCACCTCCAACCATGATACAAGAAAGCAGGCACAACCACCACTATCTGCCAAGAGCACACCTGTCGGGCCTGCACAGAGCTCTTCTTCTTCCATGGCGTCAACAGGGCACACAAGTGATATTATTTGTTGTCGTTGTAATGGAAGAGGACATTTTGCGAGAGAATGCAAATCTCAGCGTGTGATGATTGCTACTGAGGATGGTGGGTATGAGTCCGCTAGTGACTATGATGAGGAGACTTTGGCTCTTATTACACATGAAGAACACGGTGGAGATGATTCTGATCATGAGACGCAATACATGGCTCCTGAAGACGCTGACAGGTATGAATGTTTAGTTGCTCAACGTGTTTTGAGTGTGCAGGTTACACAAGCTGAGCAAAATCAGAGGCATAATTTGTTCCATACAAAGGGAGTTGTGAAGGAACGTTCTGTTCGCCTTATCATAGATGGAGGGAGCTGCAACAACTTGGCTAGCATGGAGATGGTGGAGAAGCTATCTCTCACCACAAGACCACATCCACATCCTTACTACATCCAATGGTTCAACAACAGCGGCAAGGTTAAGGTAACACGTACTGTTCGTGTGCATTTTAGTATCTCTACTTATGCTGATTATGTTGATTGTGATGTTGTATCTATGCAAGCATGTTCCTTATTACTTGGTAGACCATGGCAATTTGATAAAAATTCTGTACACCATGGTAGAAACAATCAGTATACTCTTGTTCATAAGGATAAAAATATTACTTTGCTTCCTATGACTCCTAATTCCATTTTGAAAGATGATATTAATCGAGCTAATAAAGCAAAACAGGAGAAAAATAAGAGTGAAAATCAAATTGATGCAAAAGAGTTTGAGCAACAAATGAAACCTAATAATAAACCATGTAGTGTTGCTTATGAAATTAAATTAAAAAGTGCATGTTTACTTACCACAAAATCTGATATTGATGAGCTAGATTTTAGCAAATCTGTTCGCTATGCTTTTGTGTGCAAAGAGGCATTATTTTCATTCGAGGACGTGCATTCCTCTTTGCCTCCTGCTGTCACTAACATTTTGCAAGAGTTCACTGACGTCTTTCCACAAGACGTGCCATCAGGATTACCACCTATTCGTGGGATTGAGCATCAAATTGACTTAATTCCCGGTGCATCGCTACCCAACCGTGCACCATACCGTACCAATCCAGAGGAGACGAAGGAGATTATGCGTCAAGTCCAGGAGCTGCTCGACAAAGGTTATATTCGCGAATCCCTTAGTCCTTGTGCTGTTCCTATTATTCTAGTGCCGAAAAAGGATGGTACGTCGCGTATGTGTGTTGATTGTAGAGGCATTAATAATATTACTATTCGTTATCGTCATCCTATTCCTAGGCTAGATGATATGCTTGATGAATTGAGTGGCTCTAGAATATTCTCCAAAGTTGATTGGCGTAGTGGATACCATCAAATTAGTATGAAATTGGGAGATGAATGGAAAACTGCATTTAAAACTAAGTTTGGTTTATATGAGTGGTTAGTCATGCCTAGGTTAACTAATGCACCTAGTACTTTCATGAGATTAATGAACGAAGTTTTACGTGCTTTCATTGGACGATTTGTGGTAGTCTATTTTGATGATATACTGATTTATAGTAAATCTTTGGGGGAACATTTGGAACATTTACGTGATGTTTTTATTGCTCTACGTGATGCACGTTTGTTTGGTAACCTTGGAAAGTGCACCTTTTGCACCGACCGAGTATCTTTTCTTGGCTATGTTGTTACTTCACAGGGAATTGAAGTTGATAAAGCCAAGATTGAAGCTATTGAGAGTTGGCCGCAGCCCAAAACGGTCACACAAGTGAGGAGTTTCCTTGGCCTCACTGGTTTCTATAGGCGTTTTGTGAGAGATTTTAGCACCATTGCTGCACCTCCCAATGAGCTTACAAAGAAGGATGTGCCTTTTGTTTGGGGTACCGCACAGGAAGAAGCCTTCACGGTATTGAAAGATAAGTTGACACATGCTCCTTTACTCCAACTTCTTGATTTTAATAAGACTTTTGAGCTTGAATGTGATGCTAGTGGAATTGGATTAGGAGGTGTGTTATTACAAGATGGCAAACCTGTTGCATACTTTTCTGAAAAATTGAGTGGGCCTAGTCTGAACTATTCTACCTATGATAAAGAATTATATGCTCTTGTTCGGACTTTAGAAACATGGCAACATTATTTATGGCCAAAGAATTTGTTATACATTCTGATCATGAATCTTTGAAACACATTAAAAGTCAAGCAAAACTGAACCGTAGACATGCTAAAGGGGTTGAATTCATTGAGACTTTCCCTTATGTCATTAAACACAAGAAGGGTAAAGAAAATGTTATTGCTGATGCATTGTCTCGTCGTTATACTATGCTTTCACAACTTGACTTTAAAATATTTGGTTTGGAGACCATTAAAGATCAATATGTGCATGATGCTAAATTTAAAGATGTATTGCAGAATTGTAAAGAAGGTAGAACATGGAACAAGTTTGTCGTTAATGATGGATTTGTGTTTCGTGCTAACAAGCTATGCATTCTAGCTAGCTCTGTTCGTCTTTTGTTGTTGCAGGAGGCGCATGGAGGAGGACTAATGGGACACTTTGGCGTGAAGAAGACGGAGGATATACTTGCTACACATTTCTTTTGGCCAAAGATGAGACGGGATGTTGAGCGTTTTGTTGCTCGCTGCACTACATGTCAAAAAGCTAAGTCACGACTCAATCCTCATGGTTTATATATGCCTTTGCCTGTACCTAGTGTTCCTTCGGAGGATATATCTATGGACTTTGTTTTAGGTTTACCTCTAACAAAGAAGGGGAGGGATAGCATATTTGTTGTCGTGGATAGGTTCTCGAAAATGGCACACTTTATACCATGTCATAAAAGCGATGATGTTGTTAATGTTGCTGATTTGTTCTTTCGTGAAATGATTCGCTTGCATGGTGTGCCAAATACTATTGTTTTAGATTGTGGATACTAAGTTTCTTAGCCGCTTTTGGAGATGTTTATGGGCTAAGTTGGGGACTAAACTGCTTTTTAGTACTACTTGTCACCCCCAAACTGATGGACAAACTGAAGTAGTAAATAGAACATTGTCTACTATGCTTAGGGCTGTTTTGAAGAATAATAAGAAAATGTGGGAAGAATGCTTGCCTCATATTGAATTTGCTTATAACCGTTCATTGCATTCTACTACTAAGATGTGCCCTTTTGAAATTGTGTATGGTTTCCTACCTCGTGCACCTATTGATTTGTTGCCTCTTCCATCTTCGGATAAGGTTAATTTTGATGTTAAACAACATGCTGAATTGATTTAAAAAAATGCATGAGTTAACTAAGGAAAACATTGAGCGTATGAATGCTAAATATAAACTTGCTGCATATAAGGGTATAAAACATTTTGTCTTTGCACCTGGAGATCTTGTTTGGTTACATTTGCATAAGGATAGATTTCCTGATTTGCGAAAATCAAAACTAATGCCACGTGCTGATGGTCCTTTTAAGGTGTTAGAGAAAATAAATGATAATGCATATAAACTTGAGCTGCCTGCAGATTTTGGGGTTAGTCCCACTTTTAACATTGCATATTTGAAGCCTTATTTGGGTGAGGAAGATGAGCTTCCGTCGGGGACGACTTCATTTCAAGAAGGGGAGGATGATGAGGACATCAATACCATTATTACACCCACAGCCCCTACTGCTACATATACTGGACCAATTACTAGAGCTCGCGCACGCCAATTAAATTATCAGGTACTTTCTTTTCTTGGTAATGATTCTAATGTTCATGAGAATATGATGCTGCCTAAATTGGATACATTTGTTTTGCTTACAAATGAAGGGCCTGGCATGGATAAGCGGGATGAACACTGGAGCAAGACCAAGCATGGAGATGATGGCATGCGCAAGGAGAACAAGAACGGAGTTACAAGTGATGATTTCAGGACTTTGAAGCCACCATAAGGAGTGCAAGAAGCCTTGGACGAAATATACAAGATGCCACTTCATAAATTTCGTCCAGAGGCTATTCTAGGTGCTGCGTCACCTTATTATTGGGCCAGGCCCATGTAATTTCGAAATACTTAAGTATAGGCTGTTTTTAGAGTCCGTATGTGTGGGGAAACAAGAGTTAGGGTTGGTTTCGGACCCCTCCTCCAAGGGCCACGAAATTCCTCCCTCTTCCTCCATATATACAGCCCTTAGGGCGTCGTTTATACTTTGGGTTTTGTTTAGATTAAAGTTCGCCATAGCTGCAACTTCGCGTACTTCGCTTGTGTTCAACGACCAGACAAAGGCGTCATAGAAGCCCACCTTCATTAATAAAGCTTTCCTCTTTTATTCGCAATATCCAGATTGCAATCTCAGTTTCTTGCTTGTTCTTCGTTTGCTCACAGGAAATAGACCCTCGTGGTCAGGTTGATTGTGCTCTGGCGTGGTCAATAACCCCTCGGAAGTTGGTTTAGTGATTGCTCAGGCGCGACGTCTCGCACGTTCGTAGTCCGATCGTCAAGGTTGACTCCCACAGAAAACGATAGCCAACATCTAACCGAAACATCGGGACACCTTCGCCTCTATCAACCATGGGGCCTAAGCACGGTGGTTTCGAGTTCTTGAAGGGCAATTTCACAGGGATCAAGGGATACGCCGTTGGCTGGATGACCAAAAGTCGCCGGGGCAAGACCTACATCAACGGCGCTGGCTGGGGTGCCGAGGCCGACTCAATTGAGTACGGTTACCGGGTCCCCTTCAGCGGGATTCATGTCTTAATCAAGATTGGGGGGTCAGGGCTTGAGCTGGACATCTGCACCGACACAATCGAGACGACTGAGTGCACACGACAACCCAAGATCCAACCCGCCAGGATGCCTGCCTTCGTTGGTTTTGTTCATGGGGCGGATAGCCATCTACTCAGGTGATGAGTCCTCAACCGGCGAAACTGAATCAATCTATCAATTGCAAGACGATAGGCTTGGGGCTGTTCCGATGGCGACATTATTCCGGACTCCTATGAGCCACCGAGCTAGGCTGCTGTTTTTATGGCTGGTACGCAACAGGTGGTGAATTCATCGACCGCTGCGGCTATGACCTCCGCTCAACGACTGCTGTAACGGCCGGGGCGAGTGACCCTGTACGCCCGTCGGCTCAAGTTTTGTCTGAACTCCTGGATACCCTGTCGACTCTCTTAGCTACAGAGGTAACCCCAGCGAATCAAGCACAATATAAGGTGGAGGTTGCAAAGTTACGAGATGAGGTAGCTCATGCTAAGGAGGCACTCAACGCTGAGAATGCTAGGATGGCAACAGAGCGAGCTGCATTGGAAGCTGAGTCACAGCGGATCCAAGCAGAATCTTTTCGGCTTAATCTAGATCAAAACGCTTCAAACAGCATCATGCGAAGAAGGCATCAAACCCGTCTGCCCTTGAATTTGAAACAAGGAATCTTTTCAATACGCCTAGAGCAGGAACGAGTAACCGCCGGGCGTGACCCGGGTCGGCGAGGCGCGCGTGGCTGGGGTGACGGCTCAACTGCGTGTAACAGACTGATAACCCACAAGTATAGGGGATCGTTTGTAGCCTTCTTCGATAAATAAGAGTTCCGAACCCAAGGAGGAGCTAAAGGCAGAACAAATATTCCCTCAAGTTCTATCGACCACCGATAGAACTCTACACACACTTGACGATTGCTTTACCGGAAACAAGTATGAAACTATTTCGCAGGGATAAAACTACGAGTACTTTGAGAGAATAAAACTACGGATAAATTGCAAGGTAGTAAAAGTGGATAGCTTTTGTCAACAAGAAAGTCATTTGTCCCTAGGCAATCGATAACAAGTATCGGTAATAATTCTTGTAATTTTATATGAGGGAGAGGCATGAGCTAACATACTTTCTCTACTTGGATCATATGCACTTATGATTGGAACTCTAGCAAGCATACGCAACTACTAAAGATCATTAAGGTCGTGAAACCCAACCATAGCATTAAGTATCAAGTCCTCTTTACTCCCATACACCGTAACCCACCTATCCGCGTTTAGGCTGCTGTCACCCCCGCAACACTGACAATAGGCAAACCATGAACATATTGCAACACCCTACAAAGGGCACCTCATGTTTGCGCGAGACGGAGGGCACCGTAGGACAACACCATAAATAAAATATACAATCATACCAACCAAGATCACGATTAACCCATAGGACAAAACAGATCTACTCAAACATCATAGGATAACCATACATCATTGGGAAATAATATATGGAGTTGAGCACCATGTTTAAGTAGAGATTACAGCGGGGAGAAGAGGTGTTACACCGCTACATAGAGGGGGAGAAAGTTGGTGTTGACGGTAGCAAGATTGTTGATGTAGATCGCCGTCCCGATCGTTGCCCCGACGGCACTCCGGCGCCACCGGAAGCGAGGGGGAGAGAGCCCCCTCCTTCTTCTTCCTTGGCCTCCCCCCTAGATGGGAGGAGGGATCCCCCTCTGGTCCATGGTCCGCATGCGGGCGGATGGGTGGGAGCCCCTCCAAGATTGGATGTCCCTCTCTGTTCTCTTCTGTTTCGCGTTCCCCATATCTGGCCAAAAACCGTTTCTTATATTCCCGGAGATCTGTAACTCCGATTGCGCTAAGATTTTAACATGATTTTTTCTGGATATAAGCTCCATGCACCCGAAGTAGATCTCCAACCAACGTTCGAGGAGGGCACAACCCACCACCATCGCCAGGGGCCTCTGGCGCGCCCTGGTGTCTTGTGGGATGTGTGGGCCTCCGTTTGCGGTGATTCCAACTCCCAAAAATCACATATATTCAAAAATAATTCTCCGTAAAATTTTATTGCATTTGGACTTCGTTTGATATGGATTTTCTGTGATACAAAAAACATGCAAAAACAGAAACTGACACTGGGCACTGGATCAATAGGTTAGTCCAATAAATCATATAAAAAGTTTCCAAAAGTATGTAAAAGTTGTATAATATTGGCATGAAACAATCAAAAATTATAGTTACGACGGAGACGTATCAGCATCCCCAAGCTTAATTCCTGCTCGTCCTCGAGTAGGTAAATGATAAAAAGGATAATTTTTGATGTGGAATGCTACCTAGCATAAACTTGATCATATATCTAATCATGGCATGAATATTAAGACATAAGTGATTCAAAGCAATAGTCTATAATTTGACATAAAGACATCAATACTCAGGCATCCCAACAAACAATCATGTCTTTCAAAATATCAACGCTAAAGAAAGCTATGCCTACAAAATCATATGGTCTTGTCATGCTCTGTCTTCTTAACACAAAGTATTTATCATGCACAACCCCGATGACAAGCCGAGCAATTGGTTCATACTTTTTAACGCGCTTCAGCTTTTTCAACCCTCACGCAATACATGAGCGCAAGCCATGGATATAGCACTACGGGTGGAATAGAGTATGATGATAGTAGTAAATATAGAGAAGACAAAAAAGTAAGAAAGTCTCACATCGACGTGGCTAACCAATGGGCTATGGAGATGCCCATCAATCGATATCAACGTGAGGAGTAGGGATTGCCATGCAACGAATGCACTAAGAGCTATAAGTGTATGAAAGCTCAATATGAAACTAAGTGGGTGTGCGTCTATCCTATAACGAATAATTCCCACTAGTATATGAAAGTGACAACATAGGAGACTCTCCATATGAAAAACATGGTGCTACTTTGAAGCACAAGTGTGGTAAAGGATACTAACAATGCCCCTTCTCTCTTTGTTTTTTTTTCTTTTTTCTTTTTTCTTTCTTTTTATTTCTTTTCTTTTTCTTTTTTCTCATTGTTCAGAGTCTCATCCCGACTTGTGGGGGAATCATAGTCTCCATCATCCTTTCCTCACTGGGGCACTACTCTAAAAATGAATAATGATGATCATCACACTTCTATTTACTTATAACTCAAAAGAAATAAAAATTACAACTCGATACCTATGACAAAATATGACTCTATATGAATGCCTCTGGCAATGTACCAGGATGTGCAATGATCTAGCGTAACATGTATGAAAAGTGATGAACGGCGGCTGAGCCACAACTACTATGTCAGCTATATGATCATGCAAAGCAACATGACAATGAATACTCAAGTCATCAAACGGAAGCGGTGGAAGTTGCATGGCAATATATCTCGGAATGGCCATGGAAAAGCCATAATAGGTAGGTATGGTGGCTGTTTTGAGGAAGATATAATAAGGCTTATGTGTGATAGAGCGTATCATATCACGGGGTTTGGATGCACCTGCGAAGTTTGCACCACGTCTCGATGTGAGAAAGGGCAATGCACGGTACCGTAGAGGCTAGCAAATTGCGGAAAGGTAAGAGTGCATATAATCCATGGACTCACGTTAGTCATAAAGAAATCATATACTTATTGCAAAAATTTATTAACCCTCGAAGCAAAGTACTACTACGCATGCCCCTAGGGGGATAGATTGGTACGAAAAGACCATCGCCCATCCCCGACCGCCACTCATAAGGAAGACAATCAATAATAAATCATGCTCCAACATCATAGCATAACGAGAGACTATACGTGCATGCTTCTGGAATCACAAACCTTAACACCAATATTCTTACTAACCACAACCATTTACTAGTACCTCCCACATATTCCATCTCTAGATCACAAAACTATTGCAAGGAATCAAACATATCATATTAAGTGATACATAAGTTTTTTGTAGGATTTTATGACTAACCATGCAATTGACCAATTCCTTTTGACTCTCTAAATAGATATAAGTGAAGCATGAGAGTTTAATTATTTCTACAAAAGACCATGCGATAATAAATATAAGTGAAGCAAAAGAGCATTCTTCAAACAACGGTTTTCTATGTGAAGAGAAACAGGCAATCCAAACTTCAAATGATATAAGTGAAGCACATGAAGCATTCTATAAAGCCACACTCAAAAGATATAAGTGAAGTGCAATGAGCATTATATAAATCAACGATGGAGTATCTCATACCAGCATGGTGCATAAAAGAAAAGTGAAAACTAAATGCAAAAGACGCTCCAAGATTTGCACATATCGCATGAACGAAATGAATCTGAAATAATACCGATACTTGTTGAAGAAAGATGGGATGCCTTCCGGGGCATCCCCAAGCTTAGACGCTTGAGTATACTTGAATATTTACTTGCGGTGCCTTGGGCATGCCCAAGCTTGAGCTCTTCCCTCTCCTCCTTCTCGTCACATCGATACCTCCTCGATCTTCGAACACTTAATCCACACAAAACTTAACCGAACTTTTAGTGGCAGGGTTAGTGAATATGGCAATGAAATCCCATCATGTACTGCTGTAACATTATTGTATAATTATAAACCAAACATTACCCACTGTATGATATCACAATTCTATGGCCCCAAGTCAAGGATGGTTCAACAAGAATTCAAACATACGCAAATAATGAAGCTATAACAGCATTCTGTGGAAACATGACAGTCTGTAAATATTCGAACATCCACCATACTTCTGTAACTCTAAAAATTCTGAAACAATTAGGAAAAATAAACAATTTGTATGGAAAGACGATACAAAAGGTTTTAGAACCGTTTGGCGTTCTAGTAAAAAATGTAAAATCGCGCACTACAGCCAAAGTTTCTGTTTTGCACCGCACAAACCAACAAGCAATTTATACATCCTAAAGGCAAACCTTGGCACATTATTTTTATAATACAATGGAATTGTACAAGGCGATAATTATTTTTGTTGAAAATTTTCTGTAATTAAGATTCACAAAGTTTCCATGGGCATGAACAAAGTTCAAGGCTAGCTCCCGCTTCCACGGTGCTCGTCTATCTCACTTTCACTTTTCTTTTTGTGAAGTTTTAAGTTCCCCTCTATATTTTTTTGTTTTAAACTTTATAAAAGCACTCAACAGAAATAAATGACACTCTAAAACTTCCGGGTTGTCTCCATGGCAGCGCTTTCTTTAAAGCCATTAAGCTAGGCATAAAGTGCTCAAGTAATGAATCCACCCGGATCCCAAGATATATCAAAGCCAATTTTAATTAGCAATGATATGACATTTAGTAGTGAGCACAAAGCGACATACATCATGCAATGACGAAGTCTAACTCTCTTCCTATGCATCGGCATGTCATACAAGAAAAATTCATGAACATCAAGTAAAGGCCAATACATAGCATAATCAGTTTCTTGAAATTTTATCGTGTTGGAACATAGAGAGGTGGAGATGTAGTTCCTCTCTCATAGTAATTGCAAATAGGAGCAGAAAGCACATGCATATTATATTCATCAAAATCATCATGTGCAATGGTAAAAGGCAACCCATCAATATAATCCTTAATAAGTGCAAACTTCTCCGATATAGTGTAGTTTGGAGAATTCAAAAAGATAATAGGACTATCATGTGTGGGTGCAATAGCAACAATTTCTTTCTCAACATAAGGAGCTATAGCAAGTTCATCTCCATAAGCATAATTTAAATTGGCATCATGGCCACAAGCATAGGAAGCATCATCAAAAAGGGACATTTCAAAAGAATCAACGGGATCATAGCAATTATCATGGCATTCATCCTTCGGTAATAACGAAGGGACATTAAACAATGTATGAGTTGAAGAGTCACTCTCATTAGAAGGTGGGAACGGGTAGCTAATCCGCTCTTCCTCCGTTTGTTTTTCGCTCTCCTCATCATCTTTTTCAACCAATGAGCTCGAAGTTTCATCAATTTCTTCTTCCATAGACTTCTGCAAAATATTAGTCTCTTCTTGGACAGCGGAGACTCTCTCTATAAATTCATCAATATCGGAATTGAATTTATAATTATCATAGCAATATTTAAGGATAGCAAAATTTTCAGGTCTATAAACATCATCATCAAAAGCTTCATACTTTTCAAACAAAGATTCAATTTCATAAGCACCTTAAAAGCAACAAATTCTTCTATTTGTTCCACATCATAGTAATCATATATACCATTAGCAAAAGAAGCCATAGTTTCATTATCATTAAATTCACATGAAAAGGGAAAATGTGGAGCGTTCATCCTAGAGCAACAAGTATAATCATATCTCAAGCATAGATTCCAAGCATACCATTTCAATATATGAATTTGATCCCATAACAATTTCCCTTTATGAGTCAAGCGATCATCCCTTAAGTATTCATGTTGATCCAACGTTACTCCCATTATATACTTGAATGGGGTTTTCTCAGGATTATCAAAGTAGTGCATAATATCTTTTACATAACGAGCATCGAGGGTTTTAGGAGGTTCCCCATCTCCATGAGTAGCAGGTACAACTAATTTTTTGGTGTTTCGTGTTCCATATCCATAACTAAAGATAGAGAACAACTTAGAACAGCAAATAAAAACTACTTAGTGACAAAGCAAACAAGCACACACGAGAATATTCACCCCACGCTATTGCTCCCCGGCAACGGCGCCAGAAAAAGGACTTGATAACCCAAAAGTATAGGGGATTGTTTGTAGCCTTCTTCGATAAATAAGAGTGTCGAACCCAACGAGGAGCTAAAGGCAGAACAAATATTCCCTCAAGTTCTATCGACCACCCATACAACTCTACGCACACTTGACGTTTGCTTTACCGGAAACAAGTATGAAACTATTTTGCAGGGATAAAACTATGAGTACTTTGCGAGAATAAAACTACAGATAAATTGCGAGGTAGTAAAAGTGGATAGCTTTTGTCAACAAGAAATTCATTTGTCCCTAGGCAATCGATAACAAGTATCGGTAATCATTCTTGTAATTTTATATGAGGGAGAGGCATGAGCTAACATACTTTCTCTACTCGGATCATATGCACTTATGATTGGAACTCTAGCAAGCATCCTCAACTAGTAAAGATGATTAAGGTCGTGAAACCCAACCATAGCATTAAGTATCAAGTCCTCTTTAGTCCCATACGGCATAACCCACCTATCCGCGTTTAGGCTGCTGTCACCCCCGCAACACTGACAATAAGCAAACCATGAACATATTGCAACACCCCACAGCGGGGGCCCTCATGTTTGCGCGAGATGGAGGGCACCGTAGGACAACACCATAAATAAAATATACAATCGTACCAACCAAGATCACGATTAACCCATAGGACAAAATAGATCTACTCAAACATCATAGGATAACCATAGATCATTGGGAAATAATATATGGAGTTGAGCACCATGTTTAAGTAGAGATTACTGGGGGGAGAAGAGGTGTTACACCGCTTCATAGAGGGGGAGAAAGTTGGTGTTGACGGTAGCAAGATTGTTGATGTAGATCGCCGTCCCGATAGTTGCCCCGGCGATACTCTGGCACCACCGGAAGCGAGGGGGAGAGAGCCCTCCTCCTTCTTCTTCCTTGGCCTCCCCCCTAGATGGGAGGAGGGATCCCCCTATGGTCCATGGTCTCCATGGCAGCGGAGGGGCGGGAGCCCCTCTGAGATTGGATTTCCCTCTCTGTTCTCTTCTGTTTCGCGTTCCCCAGATTTGGCCGAAAACCGCTTCTTATATTCCCGGAGATCCGTAACTCCGATTGCGCTGAGATTTTAACATGATTTTTTTTTCCGGATATAAGCTTCCTTGTGCCCGAAGTAGAGCTCCAACCGACGTTCGAGGAGGGCACAACCCACCACCACGCGCCAGGGGCCTCTGGCACGCCCTGGTGTCTTGTGGGCTATGTGGGCCTCCGTTTGCGGTGATTCCAACTCCCAAAAATCGCATCTATTCCCAAATAATTCTCCGTAAATTTTTATTGAATTTGGACTTCGTTTGATATGGATTTTCTGCGATACAAAAAACATGCAAAAAAACAGGAACTGGCACTGGGCACTAGATCAATAGGTTAGTCCAATAAATCATATAAAAAGTTGCCAAAAGTATGTAAAAGTTGTATAATATTGGCATGAAACAATCAAAAATTATAGATACGACGGAGACGTATCACAGACCCACCTCGTTTGCACTTAACCCTGCCTCAACAGGTGTTAACACCGCCGGATCATTCTTTCAACCCCCTGGATAATATGATTGTTGCGGCTTCACGATTGGCGGCTCTTCCCGTTGAAGGCGAGTCTCCTGCCGCAGTTGAGGCATAGAAGGCTGTGGAGCTTCTTCAGACAGCGGTAGCTCAGCAGGCGGCTTACTCATACAGTCATGATCAGATTCATTGAACTCCTCGTCAAAGTCGAAGTTATAGTAGGCATATTGAGTCGCCAGCGGTTTCCAGCAATGAGCGGCATCGGAACCAGCCGCGGGGGCATGACCCGCTGCGTGGTGATAATAATTCCCAGGCCTTATTAGATCAGGCCAGGGCACGCCAAGAGGCAGAGCTGGCAACTCAGTTAGCAGCTCATCAGCAACTCCAATGTAACCCGTCAGCTTCTATAGAAGCCGGGATGACTTCCAGGACAGTGGGTGTGCCGTGCTTAGCGCCGGCTCTATGCAATGAGCATTTGCCCAAGGATTTCAAGGGCCCTCGAAAAGTACCCAATTACACTGCGGATCAGCCTCCGGATGCTTGGATTGAGAGCTATGAACTAGCAATGGAGATGTTGGATGTTAACGATGCTGTGCGCGCCAAATATTTCACCATGATGTTGGATGGGCCGGCTCGCACCTTGCTAAAGGGATTGCCCCCTAATTCCATCAACTCATGGATTGAATTAAAGACGCGTTTCATTCAAAATTTTAAAGATACATGTAAGCAACCTCTGTCGATTATGGACCTAGACACTTGCATAGAGCGTGAGGATGAGTCAACCGCCCATTGGGTTCGCCGGGTCTCAGCTATTATCCACTTGTCCGATAGCATCAACGCTGGTTCAGCTATTTTAATTTTGGAGAAAAATTGTCGGTTTGTTCCCCTCAAACAGAAGCTAGGGCGGCTTAAACCTCATTGCAATGGCATGGGAGAGCTCATGGCGGCTCTTATCAAATATGTCGACTCAGACAGCACTAAGGATCCCGATTCAGATGAGGGAAAGTCTGGTAAGGGGAAGAAAAATGGCAAGGGGTAGCAGCAGAATACGACAGGTCAGAGCCAAGGTAACAATGGTAAGCGCAAGCACACTAACGGCGGGTCAGACTTTGTGGCCAACACTAATGCACAGAGCGGTGATCGCCATCGTAAGGGAAAATTCCAACCCTAGTTTGGAGGGCCGAACTTCAATTTCGAGGCGATATTGAACCAACCTTGCCCAAAACATAGTCGTCCTGATAAGCCATCAACCCACATGTGGAAAGATTGTCATATCATGAGGGAATATAAGAATTCCAGCTTTCACCAGGACCACAATAACGGTAACGGCCCGCATGGCGGGTCAGGCTCCGGCTCTCATGGGCCCGGTCTTGGAGGTGGCGGCTCAAACTCCAAATTTCAAGGCCAGGGCAATCAAGGCGGTTTTAATCAGCAGCCCAATCAAGGCAATCAACAGTAGCAGTCCGGGTATCAGAGTAATCCAAAGCCGCTGAATAGTGGCCAATATCATGTTTTTACCACGAGGTTGTGCAAGCGAGATCAGAAGGTTCATAAACGGGCGATGAGCGCGGTTGAGCCGACAATCCCTCGATACTTATGATGGCCAGAGTAGCCCATTGCATGGAGCCGTGAGGATCACCCGCCCCGGATTGACAACCCGGGTCAGCTAGCTTTTGTACTTGCTCCTCAGGTTGGAGGTTACAAGTTCACTAAGGTGCTTATGGACGGAGGCAGCAGCATTAATATCCTTTATTATGATACTTTTCGCCGGATGAATTTAACCGACAAAGATCTCAAGCCGTATTCTACAGTCTTTCATGGGGTGGTGCCCGGTAAGTCGGCTTATCCGGTGGGTAAGATAGCCTTGGAGGTGGCTTTTGGCAATGAACATGATTACATGGCTGAGGCATTGAATTTTGAAGTGGTTAAGATCAAAAGCCCCTATCACACTCTGTTTGGACGGCCGACTTATGCCAAGTTTATGGCACGACCTTGTTATGTGTATTTGTAGCTTAAGATGCCGGGTCGCAAAGGAACCATCACGGTTCATGGTGACAGGAAGATAGCCTTGGAATGTGAGGAAGGTGATGCTGCTTATGCTGAGTCTGCTTGTGCCACGGAGGAGCTTAAGTTTTACAAAGACAACGTTGACCTGGCTGATATGACTTCATTGAAGAAGCCAACTACAGAGCATTACCCTTTGTTGATGTTTAAATCGGTAGATGATACCAAACAGGTTGATTTTGTCCCTGGCGACTCATCTCCGTAGTTTATTATCAGTGCCAACATGGATCCAAAACAGGAAAGCGCCCTCCTCGAGTTCATCCGTGGGAACTAGGACATCTTTGCATGGAAGCCTTTAGACATGCCAGGTGTACAGAGGGAACTCGCTGAGCACACTCTTAATATTGATCCAAAGTTTAAACCGGTCAAGCAATTCCTTCGTCATTTTAATGAAGAAAGGTGCAAGGCTATTGGAGAAGAGGTAGCCCGGCTCTTGGCAGCTAGGTTTATTGTGGAATGTTTTCATCCTGAGTGGTTGGCTAACCCGGTGTTGGTACTTAAGAAAAACGGCACTTCGCGTATGTGTGTAGATTACACAGACCTTAACAAGGCTTGTCCGGCTGATCCTTTTGCTCTCCCCCGTATTGATCAGATCATTGATGCTACGGCGGGTTGTGAGCGTTTAAGCTTCTTAGATGCTTATTCTGGGTATCATCAGATCAAAATGGCAGTTAAGGACCAGGAGAAAACATCTTTCATCACTCCCTTCGGAGCTTTCTGCTATGTGTCTATGCCTTTTGGGCTCAAGAGTGCCCAGGCGACTTATCAGCGTTGTGTTCAGAATTGTCTTCACAGCCAGATAGGACGCAATGTTCATGCTTACGTGGATGATATTGTTGTGAAATCTAGGAAGAAGGACACCTTGCTAGATGATTTAAAGGAGACCTTTGACAACCTCCGGGTCTACAAGATGATGCTTAACCCAGCCAAATGTGTTTTTGGTGTGCCAGCAGGCAAGCTCTTGGGTTTTCTGGTCTCTAAGAGAGGTATTGAAGCTAACCGGAGAAAATCAAGGCTATCACTTCATTGGCTAAGCCGGCGTGCATTAATGACGTCCAGCATTTGGCGGGTCGTATTGCGGCCTTAAGCCGGTTTATATGCCACCTGGGAAAAAAGGCTATTCCTCTGTACCAGATAATGAAGAAAACAAACCATTTGTTTGGAGTGATGCTGCTAATGAGGCATTTGAGGCGCTCAAGAAACAGCTGGCTGAGCCGCCGGTTCTTGCAGCTCATGTCGAGAAGGATCCCTTACTCTTATATGTGGCGGCTAATAGCAGAGCAGTCAGCGTAGCCGTTGTGGTAGAGAGGAAGGACACAGGCAAGGAATATCCGGTTCAAAGGCCGACTTACTATGTTAGCAAGGTGTTAATTGAGTCTAAACAAGGTACCCACATTGGTAGAAGCTAGTCTATGGAGTGTTCATGGTGAGTCACAAGTTGAAGCATTATTTCCTTGGTCATCCTATTACGATGGTCAGTTCTGCTCCTTTAGGGGATATTATTTAAAACAGAGAAGCCACAGGCCGGGTGGCCAAGCGGACCATTGAGCTTGGACCTCACGGTTTGAAATATATGCCTAGGACGGCTATCAAGTCTTAGGCCCTTGTGGATTTCATCACTTACTGGACAGAGTTGCAGATGCCTAAGGAGAAGCCTGATTACACATATTGGAATATTCATTTTGATGGGTCCAGGCAATTGGAAGGCTCGGGGGCTGGAGTTATTTGACTTCTCCACGAGGTGACAAATTTTGTTATGTCTTAAGGCTGATGTTTCCTTGTACTAATAATGTAGCTGAGTATGAGGCCCTGCTCCATGGTCTTCAGATGGCTAAAGAGATGAATTTAAGCTGAGTGAGATGCTTCGGCGACTCAGATCTGGTGGCCCAGCAAGTCTCAGGTACTTGGGATTCTAAGGACCCGCTCATGGCGGCTTATCGCCGGGCGGTCGATGGTAACGCTGGCCATTTCAAAGGTTATCAAGTGGAAAACATTGATCGCAGAAAGAATGAAGCAGCTGATGCTTTAATCCGGCTGGGGTCTCAGCGTAAGCCGGTGCCACCCAATGTTTTTCTCGACATATTGCATAACCCTTCAGTTAAGCTACCAACGGAAGAGGATCTTGCAATCCCTGACCCGGAGGCACAGTTGGTGGCGGCTCTTCATGCTATTCCTGATTGAACGGTTCCTTATTTGGCTTATATGACTCGGGGAGAGTTGCCCGAGGATGAGACTTTGGCCAGGCAAATAACCCGGGGGTCTAAGTCGATCACCATTGTCAATGGCGAGTTGCACCGATGCAGTGTCACATGTGTGTTCTAGCGCTGTGTTTCCCCTGAAGAAGGCCGTGAGATTCTAAGAGAAATTCATGAAGGAGATTGTGGCCATCACGCCGGCTCTAAGTCTCTCGTGGCTAAGGCTTTTCTTCATGGGTTTTATTGGCTGACGGCTCATGCTGATGTAGAAGATCTGGTTAGCAAGTGCGACGGCTGTCAAATTTTTTCCAGACGGGCTCATGTGCCGGCTCAACAATTGAGGATGATTCCAATCACTTGGCCTTTTGCAGTCTGGGGGCTAGATATGGTTGGACCTTTCAAGAGATCCAAGGACAAAAAGACCCACCTTTTGCTGGCGGTTGATAAGTTTACGAAGTGGGTTGAGGCAGAGCAGGTCAGCAAGTGTGATGCCACAACGATGGTTCAATTCATTAAGAAGGTGATCTTCCGCTTTGGCTACCCGCATAGTATCATAACTGATAATGGTACTAATCTGTCTAAAGGCGCTATGAAAGAATTCTATCAACAAGAGCATATTCGTCTTGATGTTTCATCGGTGGCTCACCCCCAGTCCAATGGTCAAGCTGAAAGGGCCAATCAAGAAATCTTGAGAGGCATCAAACCCCGGCTTATTGTCCCTTTGCAGAGGACGCCGGATTGTTGGGTTGAGGAATTATCCTCAGTGCTTTGGAGTATGAATACCACCCCTAATAGATCTATAGGATACACGCCTTTCTTCATGGTTTACGAGGTAGAGGCGGTTCTCCCAAGTGACATCCGTCATGATTCCCCCCGTGTGGCGGCTTATGTTGAAGCTAACAACAAAAAAGCATGCCAGGATGCTCCGGATATGTTGGACGAGGAACGTGACCTCGC